>NC_092710.1:284313748-289113748 GCF_047496885.1 Scyliorhinus torazame
GGAAATTGATGACTCAAAGTCCGAGATAGAGCCACCGGACGGGGCCGGGGGTGAAGGCCCAAGCATCCAATTGCCAGAGGCGGTTCCCCCAGGATGATTGGTTTGGAAGAGTCGGTCCCCCAATCGTTATACGCCACCAAGTCCTGGGATGCCGACATCTGAATGGTGCCCTCCCGCGAAGGAATACAGACCCCCTCCCACGGTCATCTCCTGGCAGACGCAGTTTCGGCTTGGTATGTTATGACTTGTACGACGGTTCCGGGTTTGGTCCGATCTGGTTCCCCACAACCCTCGGGAAATATGACCTCCCCTGTTATAGGAGGGGGGGACGGAGCTTTGTTTTGTAGCGAGATCAACCCGGGGAGACAAACCCCAGTCTGGATGTGGGCCTGGTCGCGGGAGTCTCCTCAGGGAGTTGAATGTATTGTGTTAGCTTGTGTTATATCAAACCTCTTATTGTTTTCTTCCTGTGCTTGTGTGATCACTACCTCGAAACTTAACAATACGCAACAAAATTGTTGTGATTATGGGCGAGATCTTCCGGCTGTTCACGCTGGCGAGATTTTCTGATCCCACCAGTGGCTCAACCCCGCTGCGGATTTCCTGGCAGTTTAATAATAATAATCTTTATTATTGTCACAAGTAGACTTACATTACAGTGGAAATCCCCTAGTCACCACATTCCGGCGCCTGTTCGGGTACACAGAGGGAGAGTTCAGAATGTCCAAATTACCTAACAGCTCGTCTTTCGGGACTTGTGGGAAGAAACCGGAGCACCTGGAGGAAACCCACGCAGACACGGGGAGAACGTGCAGACGCCACACAGACAGTGACCCAGCCGGGAATCGAACCTGAGACCCTGGCTCTGTGAAGCAACAGTGCTAACCAGTGTAGTGTGACATGGATTTATTAGGAAATCTCATTGACAGCGGAGGAACCAGAAGATTCTGCTGCTGGCCAATGCTGGACCACTTCCCTTCCCCAAGAAACACACCACGGGGGGCCTGAGAATTTCGCCCAATGCACAATACTTATTAAAATTATGTTTCATGTACCATTGGTTTGCATACGTTTGTCAGCCAAATTAAATCTGACTGAATTCTTTCTCTCTGATGCTCCCTTACTTAATATCATGAGCAACTGTGGGCGGGATTCTCCCCTAATCAGCGGGGCGGGCCGTACCGGCGCCGAGGAGTGGCGTGAACCACTCGGGCATCAGGCCGCCTGGAAGGTGCAGAACCCTCCGCACTTTCGGGGCTAGGCTGACGCCGGCGGGGCTGGCGCAGTGCCAACCGGCGGCGAAGGACCTCCGTCAGCCAGCGCGGATTGGCGCATGCGCAGCGGCACCAGCGTATACTGGCGTCATCCCAGCACATGCGCAGGGGGTTCTTCTCCACGCCGGCCATAGCGGACCGTTACAGCGGCCGGCGCGGAGGGAAAGAGTGCCCCCACGGCACAGGCCCGCCCGCGGTGGGCCCCAATCGCGGGCCAAGCCACCGTGGGGGCACCCCCCGGGGCCATATCCCCCGCGCCCCCCGAGGACTCCACAGGCCACCCGCAGAGCCGGGACCCGCCGGTACGGACCTGGTGTACTCTACGCCGGCGGGTCTGGCCAAAAGCGGGCAGCCGCTCGGCCCATTGCGGGTCGGAGAATCGCCGGGGGGGGGGCCGCTGCCAACGGCCCCCGACCGGCGCGACGCGATTCCCGCCCCCATCGAAAAACCGGCGCCGGAGAATCCGGCAGCCGGCCGCGGGACGGGATTCACGGCGCCCCCCCCCCGCGATTCGCCGGCCCGGTGGGGGGTCAGAGAATCCCGCCCAATGTATTTTTAGTTTGATAGCCATGTTTTCAATATTTTCCAGAAATATATTGAGATCCAGGACCTACAAGTCACCCTCAATATCGAGGCCTTGTCTGACACTGTATTCATAATGCCTCTCTGTTTCCTATTTACATGGTTATTTTCTGTTTTGTATATTCCTGTTTCAGTAAATACTGGTAACGTGAAGAGCATAATTCTGCACCATTTGTCAGAATTGATAGTCATTATGAGGAGACATAAAACCACTTCACAGCGTGTATCAAATCCGACAAAATAAATAAACATCTGTTGCCTTTGGGCCATCTTTCACTGGCATTGCACATCACCGACTGAGCTGCGAGCAGCCTCGCTGTGCTTCCCAAACAGCGCACTCCTTTCGTCACAGCAGAACGCAAGCCTCAATTCCCAATTAAGCGATTCAAGGTAATGGGTGCACATTGTAAGATCAGGGCATTCATCAAGGACACATTTCAGGGGGGCCAGCAAGGTCATTGCAGTGGTCACTGCTTCCTGCTGCTGCTTCTGTATTAACAAAGGATGGAGATGTCAATGCATCTGAACAGACAAAATAGGAGCAGGAGTAAGCCATTCAGCCCCTCAGGCCTGCTCCGCTATTTGAAAAGATCATGGCTGATCTGTTTGTGTCTCCAGTTCTACATTCCCATCTGCACCCAATAACCTTTGATTCCCTTGCCCAACCAGAATCTATCTCCCCACCTTATAAATGATCAATGACCACGCCCCCCATCCCACCTCCTGCCTCCACCACCTTCTGAGGCACAGAGTTCCAAAGTCGCAGTATGGGAGGAAAGATGCTCTTCATCGCTGTCAAAAAAGGGTTACTCCAAATATAAAACAGTGCCCCCTGGTTCTGGACTCACCCATGAGGAAATATCCTTTCCACTTTGTCAGTACTGTTCAGGATCTTAGAGAGTTCAATCAAGTCACCCCTCACTCTCCTAAATTCCAAGATAACCAGGGTGCCCATCACCTTGTGACTTGCTTTCTGCAGCGTAAAGGGTTAATAACTATTGTGCCACTAGCTGGGGGGCATGATCTGCGACGTCAGATTACATGTAACTGGAAACTGATGGAAGAAGGTCTTAATGGAGTCATGCTAAAGTCCGTTTCTTGAAATAGTGTAAATAGTTAATATATGTTCACTGGTTTGTAACAGCATGGCTTTCAGCTCTCTCTTATCAAAGGCACCCAGAGCCCGGTCATGATAATAGGTTTCTTGGCAGAGTTTGGCACATATTGACTCTTGTATGCAGCAGCAGGTAGCAGAAGGTAGCTGGTAACTTATTGTCACAAGTAGACTTACATTAATACTGCAATGAAGTTACTGTGAAAAGCCCCTAGTCGCCACATTCAGGCGCCTGTTCGAGTACACAGAGGGAGAATTTAGAATGTCCAAATTACCTATCAGCACATCTTTCGGGACTTGTGGGAGGAAACGAGAACACCCAGAGGAAACCCATGCAGACACGGGAAGAACATGCAGACTCCGCACAGCCAGTGACCCAAGCCGGGAATCGAACCTGGGCTGGAACCCTGGAGCTGTGACGCAAGGAACCCTGGAGCTGTGATGCAACAGTGCTATCCACTGTGCTACCATGCTGCCCCTACTATAAATAGTAGGAGTTACTGAGTTCTGAACCATCCAGCAACAAATATGTATTTTAAGTGTTTACCTTTTAAGTGCCTGCGGCCATCAGTTGCAATGCAGGATCATACCTTTTATGGAGGGTGCAGGGCTCGGCAAAGATCAACCAGAATTGGCTGTTATCATTCCTAATTCCATGGGTCAGCTGAAGCATACGGCAATTATCTCTTGTAACTGCTGCCTGGTTGGCAGCAAAATCTCATTCATCGTGATCACATCCTCAGGTCCCTTTCATCCTGCAGCTAACCAGAGTTAAATATAATAATTCCTCTCACAATTATTGCATTGTGCTGTGTTTCATGCATCATCACAACCTTGTCACCTTCTTTAGAGGAAACAACAGATTGTTTACTTTGAGTTGTGATAAAATACTGCTCAGTGCTAACCATCTTTCTATTCCAATTTTAATTCTCTTCCCATGCCCAGTGGTGTACTAAGGCAATTTTTTGTTTCCATAGCTAGTAATTCCAGGGACAGGTCACTAGAATGTCACCAGAGGTTTATAGCTTGAGGAGCCCCACTCCACATCAAGTGTGGCTAACCAGGGACCTCTCCCACTCTTACCGCCAGACATTGAATTTACAGCTTGGCACACACACCTGTTTGACTGTGTTATGAACGCACCTTCCTTGGCCATCATGTCCTGTGGTGGGACTCAAACCAGGAGCTTCTGGCAGAGAGGTAGGGACATAATCCGCTGCCACACAAGACCTCTTTTAGGGTGGCCCCATCCTTTTGGACAGTCATAGCACCTAGTGGCATTCGCCAACGGAGAACAGGATAGCCAGAAGCAACCAGTCCTCACTTAATCTCTTTAATATTGGACAGCTGTAGAGTCAATCAAACGTCATGACACCTGTCATTATATTAAGCTAAGTTAGATTGGCAACCCACACAATACACGAGTGGTGCCAAACTAGAAGGAGCTGTGGATTCAAAGGAATCTGCCCAGAAATGAGAGAATAAATTGGATTTAAAAATCCGTACCCTTGAAATCATTTCTAATCCAGGGCACCTAAAATTAGACACAGAGGGACAGATTTTTCTGTTCCTGATTTTGATACATTGGATCATATGGTCAATGAACTGCTTTCTTAAGGATTTTCTTTTCGGAGCACCTCTTATGTTGGAAGTCGGTTCTGAGGAGTTGAAAGCATGGACTTGCAGATGAGGTGAAATGGGATGAGTGGTATTATCTCATCATTACCACCCTATAGCACAAACTTCCACCTGGAAACAGCTATTGAAAATGATGAGTAAATATGTGAAAATGGCCAGTGTTCCAACAGTTTCTGATATGTGCAGCCCAATTTCTATCAGTGGAATGGGGAGACCCTATCCAAATTCCAGCCTACAGATGCAGAATTCATGTGCCACCCACTGGAAGGACACATGCTGCTACCCACACACCAAATGCCATCATCAGTAGCCATAATTGTCAACTGTATCTGTCGTTGTAGGGTCTGGTACTCACAAGGTTAATGTGGAGCTGGTACAGTATTTCCCACACAGTGATGTAAAAAGACGCATGACCTGTGATGTGTTGGGTGTTCTGGATCACATACAGGTCACCAACACTTGAAATAGTGCAACACTATTTTATTGAATCATTAACTGTTTAAACTTACTTAGACTGTGGGTTAATACGATACTAGCTTTAACTAAAGACCTCTGCCTTGTCCTAGCCAGTCGATGCACTCAGCACATGGTGAATGTCTGTGTTGCAGGCTGTGAGCTCTGTCCTCCTAGCTAGCTGCAACTCGAATGAGCGGGAACTCTGATGCCCCCTGTCTTTATAGTGCGTGTGCTCTCACTGGTGATTGGCTGCGGTGTTGTGTGTGTTGATTGGTCCCACTGTGTGTCCATCAGTGTGTGTCTGCACCATGATATACTGGTGTATATTGTGACAATCTGGAGCCAAAATGAGTCTAGAGATGGGTAGAGATGTGGAAATACTAGGATGGAGTCAGCTCCATATCTTTACCCTCTACGGTATGTGCCAGGAACCCGGTTTCAATTCCCGGCTTGGGTCACTGTCTGTGCGAAGTCTGCACGTTCTCCCCTTGTCTGCGTGGGTTTCCTCCGGGTGCTCCAGTTTCCTCCCACAAGTCCCAAAAGATGTTAGGTGAATTGGACATTCTGATTTCTCCCTCAGTGTACCCGAACAGGTACCGTAGTGTGGCGTTTAGGGGTCTTTCACAGTAACTTCATTGCAGTGTTAATGTAAGCCTACTTGTGACACTAATAACGATTATTATTATTGAAAAGCAGCATTGCCCGTGAACTCTGTGGCGTTGCATATGCAGTGTTTCTGTATGACATCAAGAAATCTTTCACGCTTCTTAACATATACCTTGGTCATTTGATGACTTGATGGAGTGTCTAAGTGACTATGAATCGTTCAGCCAATCCATTTGTTGCAGCACAGTACAGAGCTGACTTGATGTGCTATATATAATTTCCCTTTAAGAAGTCTTCAAACTTCTTGGAAGTGAATTGTGTTCCATTGTCACTTACGAGCTGCTTTGCTGTCACCAATCTCGCGAATGTTTCATCCAACTTTTCAATATTTACTTCTGTCGTCATGGATTCCATAATCACGACAACTGGCCATTTAGAGTGTGCCTCAACTGCTTCACTGGGCAGGGAATTCAACAGATTTACAACCCTTTGGGTGAAGAAGTTCCTTCTCAACTCAGCCCTCAATTTTCTTCCCCTTATTTTGAGGCTATGCCCCAAGTTCTAGTATCACCCGCCAGTGGAAACAACTTCCCTGCTTCTATCTTAACTATTCCCTTCATAATTTTATATGTTTCGATCAGATCATTCTTCTAAATTCCAATGAGTATAGTCCCAATCTACTTATTCTCTCCTCATAAGCCAATTCTCTCAACTCCGGAATCAACTTCGTGAGTCTCCTCTGCATCCCCTCCAGTGCCAGTACATCCTTTCTCAAGTAACGAAACCAAAACTGTGCACAGCACTCTAGGTGTGACCTCGCCAGCACCCGACACAGCTGCAACATAACCTCCCTATTTTTAAACTCCATCCATCTAGCAATGAAGGACAAAATTCCATTTACCGAATTAATTATCTGCTGCACCTGCAAACCGACTTTTTGCGATTCATCCCAGGTCCCTCTACACAACAGCATGGCTGCTTTACCATTTATCAATTTTCTTGAAACAATATGTAATTAGTCCAAGTAGGGACAGTACATGGTATTAGGGAATGAGCCCGGCCAGGTGGTCGAAGTTTCAGTAGGGGAGCATTTTGGGAACACTGATCATAATTCAGTAAGTTGTAAGATACTTGTGCATAAGGAACGGGGTAGTCCTCGGGTGAAGGTGCTAAATTGGGGGAAGGATAATTACAACAATATTAGACAGAAACTGAAGAATTTAGGTTGGGGTGTCTGTTTGAGAGGAAATCAACATCTGACACATGGGAGTCTTTCAAACATCAGTTTATTAGAATTCAGGACCGGCATGTTCCTTGAGGGTGAAGGATAAATAAAGATAAGTTTTGGGAACCTTCAATAACAAGGGAAGAAAAAGGAAGCATTCGTAAGGCCGATAAGACTGGGAACAAAAAAGCCCTTGCAGAATATAAAGAAGGTGGGAAGTAACTTAAGACAGGAGTCGGAAGGGCTAAAAGAGCTTATGAAAAGTCCTTGGCAAACAGGATTAAGGAGCATCCCAAGGCGGTTTATCCATTTTTTAGAGCGTAGCCAGCAAAAGGGTTGGCCCACTCAAGGACAGAGGTGGAAATCTATGAGTGGAGCAAGAGGAAATTGATGAGGTACTAAAAGAGTACTTTGAATCAGTATTCTCCAAAGAGAGGAACTTGGTGGATGATAAGTCTAGGCAAGGGTGTGTAAATAGTCTGTGCCATGTAGATATCAAAAAGGAGGTGTTCGCTGTCTTAAAGAGCATTATGGTAGATATGTCCTTTGCTGTTTGTAGTATATATAAATGATTTGGAGGAAAATGTAACTGGTCTGATTCGTAAGTTTGCAGACGACACAAAGGTTGGTGGAATTGCGGATAGCAATGAAGACTGTCAGAGGATACAGCAGGATTTAGATCATTTGGAGACTTGGGTGGAGAGAAGGCAGATGGAGTTTAATTCTGACAAATGTGAGGTAATGCATTTTGGAAGGTCTAATACAGGTAGGGAATATACAGTGAACGGTAGAACCCTCAAGAGTATTGACAGTCAGAGAGATCTTGGTGTACAGGTCCACAGGTCATTGAAAGGGGCAACACAGGTGGAGAAGGTAGTCAAGAAGGCATACGGCATGCTTGCCTTCATTGGCTGGGGCAGTGAGTATAAAAACTGGCAAGTCATGTTGCAGCTGTATAGAACCTAAGTTAGGCTACACTTGGAGTATAGTGTTCAACCTGGTCGCCACACTACCAGAAGGATGTGGAGGCTTTAGAGCGGTTGCAGAAGAGATTTACCAGGATGTTCCTGGTATGGAGGGCATTAATTATGAGGAGAGGTTGAATAAACTTGGTTTGTTCTTTTTCCCAGGGTAGAGGGGTCAACTGCTAGGGGGAAAAGGTTTAAGGTGCGAGGGGCAAGGTTTAAAGGAGATGTACGAGGTAAGTTTTTTACACAGAGGGTAGTGGATGCCTGGATCTCGCTTCCGGAGGAGGTTGTGGAAGCAGGGATGATAGTGACGTTTAAGGTACATCTTGACAAATACATGAATAGGATGGGAATAGAGGGATAAGGACCCCGGAAGTGTTGAACATTTTAGTTTAGATGGGCAGCATGGTCGGCGCAGGCTTGGAGGGCCGAAGGGCCTGTTCCTGTGCTGTACCTTTCTTTGTTCTAAGTCTCCAGGGCCTGATTGGGATCCCAGAATACTGAGGGAGGAAATTTCTGATGCCTTGACAGAAATCTTTGTGTCCTCATTGGCTATTGGTAACAGATGAAGCCCTTGAGGAATATGAGGAAATTAAGAAGGAACTTAAGCAAGGAGTCAGGAGAGCTAAAAGGAGTAATGAAAAGTCATTGGCAAACAGGATTAAGGAAAATCCAAAGGGCATAGATAAAGCCCTTTGGGGCCGGGGCTGGTTTAGCACAGGGCTAAATAGCTGGCTTTTAAAGCAGACCAAGGCAGGGCAGCAGCACGGTTCAATTCCCGTACCAGCCTCATAGAACAGGTGCCGGAATGTGGCGACTCGGGACTTTTCACAGTAACTTCATTTGTGACAATAAGCGATTTTAATTTAATTTAATTTCATTTCAAGAGCAAGAGGGTAGCCAGGGAAAGTGCTGGCCTACTAACAGACAGGGGTGGGAATCTATGCGTGGAGCCAGAGGAAATGGTTGAGGTACTAAATGAGTACTTTGCATCACCAAGGAGAAGAATTTGATGGATGATGGGTCTGCTATCTGGTAGGAAGTTAAACTACTGAATGTAATATATGTTACTCAATGTTGTTTTTGATGATATTTTCTGAATTTTGATGAGAAAGACTCAAAGTCGTGCAGTACTAACAAAAGATTTATTGAGCAACTAAAACAATAATATCGTCAGTTCTTTACTTTAATATTTCTACAAGCAATAAGGTTAACAAGATCAGGGGCGAAATTCTCCCGAAACGGCGCGATGTCCGCCGACTGGCGCCCAAAACGGCGCCAATCAGACGGGCAGCGCGCCGCCCCAAAGGTGTGTAATGCTCTGCATCTTTGGGGGCCGAGCCCCAACATTGAGGGGCTAGGCCGACGCCGGAGGGATTTCCGCCCCGCTAGCTGGCGGAAACGGCCTTTGTTGCCCCGCCAGCTGGCGGGGAAATGACATCCCCGGGCGGCGCATGCGCGGGAGCGTCAGCGGCCGCTGACAGTTTCCCACGCATGCGCAATGGAGGGAGTCTCTTCCGCCTCCGCCATGGTGGAGACCGTGGCGGAGGGGGAAGGGAAAGAGTGCCCCCACGGCACAGGCCCGCCCGCGGATCGGTGGGCCCCGATCGCGGGCCAGGCCACCGTGGGGGCACCCCCCGGGGCCAGATCGCCCCACGCCCCCCCCAGGACACCGGAGCCCGCCCACGCTGCCTTGTCCCGCCGTTCAAAAGGTGGTTTAATCTACGCCGGCGGGACAGGCAATTTATCGGCGGGACTTCGGCCCATCCGGCCCGGAGAATCGAGCGGGGGGGCCCGCCAACCGGTGCGGCCCGATTCCTGCCCCCGCCGAATATCCGGTGCCGGAGACTTCGGCAACCGGAGGGGGCGGGATTCACGGCAGCCCCCGGCGATTCTCCAACCCGGCGGGGGGTCGGAGAATGACGCCCCTAAATACAGTAACTATGGTTATCTACACCAACACTCTGAGCTAATCGCCACGTCTATCCTCGAGCCACAATACACCCAAAAGAGAGTGGGAAAGAGGATGAGCTTGCCTTTGTACCCCTGTTAGTACTGCCCGTTAGTGATCAGCTGATTCTACTGATTACATATTAACCCCTTATGTACATGCACATACAGAGATCACTACATGGGGCAGGGTGTGCAGATAGTCTGGGTCACATTGAGATCAAAAAGGAGGAGGTGTTGGTTGTCTTTCAAAGCATTAAGGTAGGTAAGTCGGCAGGTCCTGATGGGATCTACCACATTCAATACTGAGAGAGGCAAGGGAGGAAATTGCTGCGGCCTTCAGAGAAACCTTTGTATCCATGGCAATTAGTGAGGTCCCAGTGGACCGGAGAATAGTCAATGTTGTTCCTTTATTTAAGAAGGGTAGCAAGGATAATCCATGAAATTAAAGGCCAATGAGCTTTACGACAGTGGTAGGGAAATTATTGGAGAGGATTCTTAGGGACAGAATTTACTCAGGTTTGGAACCAAGTGGACTTATTAGCAAGAGGCAACATGGTTTTGTGAAGGGGAGGTCATGTCTCACTAAGTTGATCGAGTTTTTTGAGGAAGTGACAAAGATGATTGATGAGCGTAGGGCAGTGGATGTTGTCTGCATGGAACTCCGTAAAGCCTTTGCCAACGTACCTCATTTAAAAAAAAAAAATGTTTATTAAGAATTCTTCAACAAAATTTTCAACCATACAACCCACCCCACCCCACCCCGTAACAAAAAGAAAGGAAAATTCGCATAGCAAGACATAAACATGGCAAATCAATATAATACAGAACTGTGTACATTGGATTCCTCCCGTACATATCAACTTTCCGGATCATTTATGTATTTTCTTGCTCAAGTGCCCCAAAGAAAAAAAAACCTTCCTCATCTCCCTTCCTTCCCCCCCCACCGCCCCCCCCCCCCCGAAAGAGATGTCCCCCCCTCCCCTCCCCCTCCCTCCCCCCCCTCGGTTGCTGCTGCTGTCGACCAACTTCATCTAACACTCCGCGAGATAGTCCAGGAACGGTTGCCACCGCCTGGAGAACCCCTGCACAGACCCTCTCAAGACAAACTTTATCCTCTCCAACTTGATAAACCCTGCCATGTAATTTATCGAGGCTTCCACACTGGGGGGCTTCGCATCTTTCCACACGAACAAGATCCTTCGCCGGGCTACCAGGGACGCAAAGGACAGAAAGCCGGCCTCTTTCGCCTCCTGCACTCCCGGCTCATCCGCTACTCCAAATAGTGCTAGCCCCCAACTTGGCTTGACCTGGACTTTCACCACCTTCGATATAGTTCTCACAACTCCCCTCCAGAACCCATCCACTGCCGGGCACGACCAGAACATATGGGCATGGTTCGCCGGGCTTCCTGAGCACTTCCATCATCTGTCCTCCACCCCAAAGAACCTACTCAGCCTCGCCCCCATCATATGCGCTCTGTGAATGACCTTAAATTGTATCAGGCTAAGCCTGGCACACGAGGAAGAGGAATTAACCCTACTTAGGGCATCAGCCCACAGACCCTCTTCAATCTCCTCCCCCAGCTCCTCTTCCCATTTACCCTTCAGCTCCTCTACCAAAGCCTCCCCCTCTTCTTTCATCTCCTGGTATATTGCCGACACCTTGCCCTCTCCGACCCATACACCCGAAATCACCCTGTCTTGGATCCCCTGTGCCGGGAGCAACGGGAATTCCCTCACCTGTCACCTCACAAACGCCCTCACTTGCATGTACCTGAACGCATTTCCCGGGGGTAGCCCAAACGTCTCCTCCAGCGCCCCGAGGCTCGCAAATGTCCCATCAATGAACAGGTCCCCCATTCTTCTAATCCCTGCCCAATGCCAGCTCTGAAACTCCCCATCCATCCTTCCTGGGACAAACCGATGGTTATCTCTGATCGGGGACCACACCGAGGCTCCCATCGCACCCTTGTGTCATCGCCACTGCCCCCATATCTGTAGCGTTGCCGCTACAACCGGACTCGTGGTGTACCTTGTCGGCGAGAGCGGCAGCGGTACCGTCACCAGCGCCCCCAGGCTCGTTCCTTTGCAGGATGCCATCTCCAACCTCTTCCATGCCGCCCCCTCTTCCTCCATCACCCACTTACGGATCATCGCCATGTTGGCTGCCCAGTAGTAGCCACCCAAATTCGGCAATGCCAGCCCTCCTTTATCTCTACTACGCTCCAGGAACCGCCTCCTTACCCTCGGGGTCTTGCTCGCCCACACAAAACCCATAATGCTCCTGCGTACCTTCTTAAAAAAGGCCTTGGTGATCACAATTGGAAGGCACTGGAATACAAAAAGAAACCTCGGGAGGACCACCATTTTAATCGACTGTACTCTACCCGCTAGCGAGAGTGGCAACATGTTCCATCGTTTGAAGTCCTCCTCCATCTACTCCACCAGCTGCGTCAAATTAAGTTTGTGCAGGGCCCACCAGCTCCTAGCTACCTGGATCCCCAAGTATCGGAAGCTCCTTTCCGCCCTCCTCAACGGTAGGTCGTCTATCCCTCTTCCCTGATCCCTCGGGAACCTCAGTTGGTCCAAGAATCGTCGCATCCCCTCTTTTCCCACTGGGGGCTGGGACCTGTACAGCTCCTCATAGAAGGCCTTGAATGCCTCATTTACTTTCCCCGCACTCCGCACCGTAGTTCCCCTTCCATCCTTGACTCCACCTATCTCCCTCGCTACCATCCTCTTACGGAGCTGATGTGCCAGCATCCGCTCGTCTTCTCCCCATACTCATACATCGCCCCCTGTGCCTTCCTCCACTGTGCCTCTGTCTTCCCTGTAGTCAAAAGGTCAAACTCCGTCTGGAGACTTCGCCTCTCCCTGAGTAGTCCCTCATCAGGAGCCTCTGCATATCTCCTGTCCACTCTTAAAATCTCCCCCACTAACATCTCCCGTTCCCTGCCCTCTCTCTTCTCCCTATGAGCCCTGATGGAGATTAACTCTCCCCTGACCACCACCTTCAGCGCCTCCCATACTACTCCCACCTGCACCTCCCCATTGTCGTTGGCCTCCAGATACCTTTCAATGCACCCCCGCACCCTCCCGCACACTTTCTCATCTGCCAGCAGTCCAACATCCAACCGCCACAGCGGGCGTTGGTCCCTCTCCTCCCCCAGCTCTAGTTCCACCCAGTGCAGGGCGTGGTCTGAAATGGCTATGGCCGAATACTCCGTTCCCTCCACTTTCGGGATCAAAGCCCTGCCCAGAACAAAAAAATCGATCTGGGAGTAGGCCTTGTGTACATGGGAGAAAAAAGAAAATTCTCTGGCCAAAGGCCTGGCAAATCTCCACGGATCTACTCCCCCCATCTGGTCCATAAACCCCTAAGCACCTTGGCCGCAGCCGGCCTCTTTTCGGTCCTAGATCTGGAGTGACCCAGTGCTGGGTCCAACACCGTGTTGAAATCCCCACCCATTATCAAGCTTCCTACCTCCAAGTCCGGAATACGCCCCAACATACGTTTCATGAATCCAGCATCGTCCCAATTCGGGGCGTATACATTTACCAATACCACCCACGTCCCCTGCAACCTACTGCTCACCATCACGTATCGACCTCCATTGTCCGCTACTAGTTCTTGGCCTCAAACGACACCCGCTTCCCCACCAGTATTGCCACTCCTCTATTCTTCGCATCCAGCCCCGAATGGAATACCTGTCCTACCCAGCCCTTCCGTAACCTGACCTGATCTGCCACCTTCAGATGTGTCTCCTGAATTATGACCACGTCTGCCTTCAGTCCCTTGAAGTGCGCGAACACTCGGGCCCTCTTAACCGGCCCATTGAGGCCTCTCACATTCCACGTGATCAGCCGGATTAGGGGGCTTCCCACCCCCCCTCCCCCCTGCCGACTAGCCATCTCCTATTTTAGGCCAGTCCCGTGCCCGCGCCTCCCGCACGCTCCGGTCCCCCAGACGGGGAACACCCGCCCCGACCACCTCTTCTGTTTTCAATTCCCCCTCGGCCAATGCAGCAGCAACCCTATTTGCTCCCCCCATAATACTTCCGTAAGTCAGCTGACTCCTGACAACGCCTTCCCGTTGACCCCCCCCCCCACCGTGTGGAAATCCCTCCTCCTCCTTGCACTCCTCCATCCCCCCCCCCTCCCTAATGTGGGAAAAAGCCCGCGCTTTCCTGAGCCAGCCCCACCCCCTGTGGCGCAGCTCCTGTTGCGGCCTTATCCCAATTCCCCCATCCCCGGGTCTCACCTCCCTCCAGCACCGACACCCACATTCCTCACGGTCTCCCCATCAAAACTCTTCCCCCATCCCCATCCATCGTCCCACACGCGAAACATTCTTTACCCATATTTACAACCCTGTATACAGTTAACATCTCCCCCACAACCACAGACCCTCAGTTCGAGTCCAATTTTTCCATTTGGATTAAGGTCCAAGCCTCTTCTGGCGTTTCAAAATAGTGGTGTCGATCCTTATACGTGACCCACAATCGCGCTGGCTGCAGCATTCCGAATCTCACCCTTTTTTTATGCAGCACCGCCTTGGCCCGGTTGAAGCCAGCTCTCCTCTTTTCCACCTCCGCGCTCCAATTCTGGTAGACTCGGATCACCGCATTCTCCCATCCACTGCTCCGCTCCTTCTTGGCCCATCTCAGGACACTCTCTATCTCCGCGAAATGATGGAACCTCGCCACTATCGCCCTTGGCGGCTCGTCAGCCTTGGGTCTCCTCGCCAGGACCTGGTGAGCCCCTTCTAGCTCTAGGGGGCTCGGAGAGGCCTTCGCACCCATCAGCGAATGGAGCATCGTGCTCACATACGCCCCGGCATCGGCCCCCTCCACTCCTTCAGGGAGACCCAGAATCCAGAGATTCTTCCTCCTCGACCTGTTCTCCAGGACCTCAAATCTCTCGGCCCACCTCTTGTGCAGCGCCTCGTGCGCCTCCATCTTCACCGCCAGGCCCAAGATTTTGTCCTCATTCTCGTTAGTTTTGTCCCTCACCTTTCGGAGCTCTACCCCCTGGGCCTTCTGGGTCTCCTTCAGCCCCTCGATCGCCATCAGCATTGGCGCCAGCAGCTTCTTTTTATGCTCCTCCACGCAGCGCCTGAGAAACTTCTGCTGGCCCGGCCCCCATGCTGCTCGATTTCCGCCCTCCGCCATCTTGCTTTTTCCCCCTCGTTTCTGCCGCTGCTCCAAAGCCTCTTTTTCCGCCGCTCCACTTCTGGTCCCCTCCACACACGATGGAAGGGGGACCTTGCTCTCACGTTCCCACACGGGAATCGGTCAAAGAATTTCCGTTGGGGCTCCTCCGGAGAGCCCAAAAGTCCATTCTAGCGGGAGCTGCCGAAATGTGCGGCTTAGCTCCGCATCGCCGCAACCGGAAGCCCGCCAACGTCCCTCATGACAGACTGGTACAGAAGGAGAAGTCACACAGGATCAGAGGTGAGCTGGCAAGATTGATACAGAACTAGCTCGATAGAAGACAGAGGGTAGCATTGGAAGGGCGCTTTTCTGAATGGAAGGATGTGACTAGTGGTGTTCCACACGGATCAGTGCTGGGACCTTTGCTGTTTGTAGTATGGAAAAATGATTTGGAGGAAAATGTAACTGGTTTGACTGGTAAGTTTGCGGATGACACAAAGGTCGGTGGAGTTGCAGAGAGTGATGAGGATTATCAGAGGATAGAGCAGGATATAGATCGGTTGGAGACTTGGGCGGAGAAATATCAGATTGAGTTTAATCCAGATAAATGTGAGGTCATGCATTTTGGAATGTCTAATACAGGTGAAAATTATACAGTAAATGGGAAAACCCTTGGGAGTATTGACAGGCATAGAGTTTGGGCGGACAGGTCCACTGATCATTGAAAGTGACAACACAGTTTAATAAGGTAGTCAAGAAGGCATACAGCATGCTTGCTTTAATCGGCCAGAGCATTGAGTATAAAGATTGGCAAATCATGCTGCAGCTGTACACAATCATAGTTCGGCCATAATTGGAATATTGCGTATAATTCTGGTTGCCACACTACTGGAAGGGTGTAGAGATACAACAGCGATGTTTGAGGGGCATCTTGACAAATACATGAATAGGTTGGGAATAGAGGCAGATGGAACCCGGAAATGCAGAAGGATTTGGTTTAGACAGGCATCATGAGCAACGTAGCCTTGGAGAGCCAAAGACCCTGGGCGTCATTCTCCGACCCCCCAGAGGGTCGGAGAATGGCCGTTGGCCGCCGTGAATCCCGCCCCCGCTGGTTGCCGAAGTCTCCGAAGGGAGAAAAGTCGGCGGGGCATTAATGGCGCCGCAGACGTCGGAGAATGGCACGGGTGCACGGGTGGGCGCAAGGCAGCCGATTTTGGGCCTGCCGATATTCTCCCGTCCGGATGGGCCGAAGTCAAACCTCCTTATAATCGGCGTCAACCTGTGCTCCAGGTTCACGCCGACCAGCGTGGAGGTGGGTGACGGCCTGGGGGGTTGGCCGCTGGGCAGACGATGGCGTGGCCGCAGTCTGAATGTGTGGGGAGAGGTGTGTCTAGGGTTGTGTGTGTGTGGTTGGGGGGGGGGGTGGTTAGAGTGGGCTGGGCTCCGGGGGAGTGCCAGGAGGGGGGTCAGTGCCGGGGAGGGGGATGGGGGGTCCGTGCCGGGGAGGAGGATGGGGGGGTCCGTGCCGGGGAGGAGGATGGGGGGCCTGTTCCGGGGAGGAGGATGGGAGGCCCGTGCCGGGGAGGGGAATGGGGGGCCCGTGCCAGGGAGGAGGAGGGGGGGCCCGTGCCGGGGAGGAGGATGGGGGGCCCGTGCCGGGGAGGAGGATGGGGGTGGGGGTCCATGCCGGGGAGGAGGATGGTGTCCGTGCCGGGGATGGGGATGGGGAAGGGCCGTGCCGGGGTGGAGGATGGGGTCCTTGCCGGGGAGGGGGATGGGGGGGTGTGGGGGGCAGTGCCGGGGAGGAGGATGGAGGGTCTGTGCAGGGGAGGAGGATGGGGGGCCCGTGCCGGGGAGGGGAGGTGCGAGGGCAAGTGAGTTGGTCCACCTGGCCAGGTGCCAGTCTCCAACAGTTGGACCCAGGCGGTCCATGCCACCTGCTGGGGGGAGGAGGGAGTATGGGCAATGATGAAATGTCGTCGTTCCCCCCCCCCTCCACCAGGCCGTCATGTTTTCCGATCATCCAGCGATGTTCGCCGCCGTGGCGGCAGCCGTTAATGTCTATGTTGCCCTGGATGAGGAGGAGGAGGAGGAGGAGGAGCGTGCCAGAGAGGCGGCGCAGGTTGCCGCAGAGGGGTAGGTGGCAGCCGCCCAGGCTGGAGGGACACCTGACCGACAGGACAAGGAGGGGGAGGAGGACATCGCGGCCCCACGGCAACGGAGGCACCCGAGGGCGCCCCGTGTGTACCGGCCCCGTCAGTCATACCAAGACCTCACGGACCGGGAATGCAGGAGGAGACTCCGGGTGAGGCGGGAAACCGTGGCACACATCTGCCTCCTGCTGGCACACCTGTCACCGCGTGGTATTGGCGGGGGACACCCTCTCCCCTTGTCCGTCAAGGTTACGGTGGCCCTGAACTTTTATGCAACGTGGCCATTCCAGGCACCGAGTGGGGACCTGTCCGGCATATCGCAGACATCGGTGCATCGGTGCATCCAAGCAGTGACAGATGCCCTATATGCCATGGCGCACCGCTACATCTGCTTCCCTGTGGACCGGGCCAGCCAAGATGCCCGGGCCGTGGGCTTCTCTGCCGTGGCCGGGTTCCCCATGGTCCAGGGCGCGATTGATGGGATGCACGTCGCCGTGCGGCCACCTGCAGATAACAGGGCTATGTTCACCAATAGGAAGGGGACCTATTCGAAGAACATACAGGTGGTCTGCGACCACCGCATGATGATCATGCACGTCTGCGCCCGTTACCCGGGCAGTGTACACGACTCATACGTGTTGTCGCTGTCATCCATCACCGGCATGTACGAGGGACGCCATCCCCAGCTGAGGGGCTGGTTGCTGGGCGACAGGGGCTACCCATTGCGATCGTGGCTGATGACGCCTATACGGAGGCCACGCAATGAGGCGGAGAACCGCTACAATGATGCCCATGTAGCGACAAGGGGAGTGATAGAGAGGTGCTTTGGCGTGCTGAAGATGCATTTCAGGTGCCTGGACCTCTCTGGGGGCGCCCTCCAGTATCGGTCAGATAGGGTCGGCCGCATCATTGTGGTGTGCTGCGTCCTGCACAACATAGCCCAGCAGAGGGGCGATGTGTCGCAGGCAGAGGAGGGCGGAGTGGAGGAGCAGCAGGAAGAGGCGCAGTCCTCCCCAGATGAGGGGGATGGGGGCAATGGTCAGGGCAGACGGGCTAGACACAGGTGGGTGGCTGTCCACCGTTACCGGCTGGCCCAGCGGGCACGGGACAGGCTGATAGCCACCCGCTTCACTGACTAGATGGGAGTGGGAATCGGGTAGTATGGCCACAGACCGCACACCATGGCAACAGCTGACCACCCCCACCCCCCACCCATCCACCCACCCAGCACCCTCACCCCCCTCTCCAACCCCACCCACCCCACCCGCATGCACACCACCACCCCCATTGCCGATCCACCTGCGGCACCGGGCTCACACAGTTGCGGGTGGACGCGTGTCTATTGCAGGCCATGGAGGATGATGACAACCCGCCCTGCGATGAGTTTCTGGCTCCACATCGTTGGACTATGTCTGACCCATGGCCACAGTACCACCATCCACCCGGACCATCCCTGCATGCGGCTGTGACACTGCAGTGCACGGTCCCGTCCTCTGCCCGGGGGGATGTTGATGGCGGCCCAGGGGGAAGGAGCAGACTCACCTGGGGCTGAGGTAAGTCCACCCCTCACACACACACTTGCGCTCAACGTGCATGACACCCCCGCACGCTTTGGACAGCGCACAAAGGCAGCTTCTGTTGGTGTAACATTGACTTTAATAACCAAAGGAGTTCATGCTCGTGCCCTTGCCCCTAAAACTCATCTGTGCCCTGCACCCATGCCAACTTACTCAGTGTCTAATTGTTTGGCCTTATGGGCCCTTTGACTACGTCTACGTGGTTCCCCAGACGGTACAGCAGAACTGGAGGTGGACTCCTGTGATTCCTGCTCTCTGACACTGGATCCCTTTGGCGGCCGTTTCCTGGGGCGTCCTGGCCTAGATGGGCCAGGCTGCGGCCCGGGCGACTGGGATGGCGAGCTGCCAGCCTGTCCTGCCCGTTGCCCACCCGATGCACCTGGGACGGAAGGGGGGGAGTCCGAGGTGTCGCGGTGTTCTGGGACCTCCCCTACAGGGGGACCCGGGACGGACCACAGCACCTCCTCCTCCTTCGGGGTGCCTGATGGCCCCCAGGCCTCTACATGGGTGGGGGATGCGAACGGACTGGCCATCCGACGCCCCCCCGACATCTGGCGCTGCCAGTCCTGGAGGCCCGTGCTGGTATCGACTGGGGTCTGCAGGTTTGCAGCCATGGAGCCCAGGGAATTGGCAAACCCTGTCTGTGACTGTGCGACGCCGGCTCGCACATGGCCAATGGCGCCGATGCCCTCAGCGATGGCCTGCAAAGACTGGGCCATGGCCTGCTGAGACTGGGCCGTGGCGTTGAGCGCCTCTGCCATCTGTCGCTGGCACTGGCTCATGGCCTCCTGTGAGAGGGCAGCCATGTCCTGGGCCACAGACGCCACCTGCACGGAAAGCCCCAGGCCTCGCAACCGTTCCCCATGTCTGACACCGTCGCACCCATTGCCTCCACCGCGGACGCCACCCGTGCGGTGTCGGCCTGGGTGGCACGTATGACCGGCACCACTCCCAGCTCCTGGACGCGGGTGGACTCCTCCACCTGCGACTGCAGCCGCCGCAAGCCGGCCGTCACCCTCTTCGCTCGTCTCCGGGTCGGTGGTTGCATCGGATCTATGGGTGGGTGTGGTAACTCCAGGAAGCCGGGATCCATCTGGGCGGCAGATGTTCACTTGGGCTGGGCTGCCCTCCGAACACCCGGCCCCTCTGCTGCTCCTACCTCCACCTGCTGTACCTGGACGGCTGTGTTGTGTGCACCAGTGAGTGTACCAGACGCCTCATCACTAAAGTGCCCAACCGAGGTGAGTGTTTCTGCGATGGTGGAGGGTGTTGGTGACAGCAGTGGCGTTGTGTCGTGCTCTTCGTCCCACTCTGAGTCCATGGAACTTTGGGGTGGGGGTTCGTCTCCACCCATCCACTTTGTGTCACTGTCCTGGGTCTTCCTGGGTAGTGCTGTCCCGGGTAGGGGTGTCCCGGGTAGGGGTGTCCTGGGTAGGGCTGTCCTGGGCAGTGGTGTCCTGGGTAGTGGTGTCCTGGGTAGTGGTGTCCTGGCTCGGCTGTGACGGGGGCCTGTGGCTGCCCCTCTCGTCGCTGGGTGGCACACGCCTGCGTCGTCGCACCCGCACGTGACGGGGGCATCGTCTCCCTGTTGCTCCAGGCCTCTCCGTCTCCCGTGGTCTCCAAGGGACATCCTGCGGGCGTCACATGCCGGAGGGTCCGGGTCTCTCCGTCTCCCGTGGTGTGCGAGGGGCATTCTGTGGGCGTCGCATGCCGGAGGGTGCGGGTCTCTCCGTCTCCCATGGTGTGCGAGGGGCATCCTGCGGGCGTCGCATGCCGGAGGGTCCGGGTCTCTCCGTCTCCCGTGTCCTCCGAGGGGCATCCTGCGGGCGGTCTGCATCTGCGGGGATGGGTGCCTCGACGTTTGCTCCTGCGATACACAATGAAGCATGCATGGTTAGACACGCGGGCAGTGATCAGGTGATATGGGGGAGGATATGGTGACGGGCTGTCGGTGGCTCACTTGCTAGTACGCCCCCTACCTCTGCATCAGCAACCTCCCGGTCCTCAGGTCCGCCAGCCAGTTCCAGGGCCCTTTCCTCGTGTTCGGTCAGTGGCCTCTCATCAGCAGGGCCTCCTCCAGTCCTCACATGCTCCCTGATGTTGTGTGCGCATTTCTCCTGTGGCGGGGGTGGGGGGGGTAGTTGTGGGGTGGTGGCAGGGGTAAAAGGCAACAGTGTTAGACAGGTATGTGAATGCACACCATCGGTTGCGCGTGTATTGCAGAGGTTAAGGTTAGGGCTGGATTCACTTGGGGATATGGGGGAGGGGGGGATATGGGGGAGGGGAATATGGGGGAGGGGGGATATGGGGGATATGGGGGAGGGGGGATATGGGGGATATGGGGGAGGGGAGATATGGGGGAGGGGGGATATGGGGAGGGGGGATATGGAGGATATGGGGGAGGGGGATATGGGGAGGGGGATATGGGGGAGGGGGGATATGGGGGAGGGGGGATATGTGGGATATGGTGGGTGGGGGATATGGGGAGGGGGGATTTGGGGTATATGGGGGAGGGGGGATATGGGGGAGGGGGGATATGGGGGATATGGGGAGGGGGATATGGGGGGGGTTATGGGGGATATGGGGGAGGGGGGATATGGAGAGAGGGGATATCGGGAGGGGGGATATGGGCGATATGGATATCGGGCAGGGGGGAGGCTCACCCTGCCTGCTCTGACGAGGTCGTTCACCTTCTTGTGGCACTGGGTGCCTGTCCGTGGTTTTAGGGCCAGAGCGGTGACGGCCTCTGCCACTTCCCTCCACAGACGGCGGCTGTGGCGTGGGGCAACTCTGCGGCCGTGCCCGGGATACAGAGCCTCCCTCCTCTGCTCCACTGCATCCAGGAGCGCCTCCACAACCCGTGACTGGAACCTCGGTGCTGAGCAGCGGCCGGCCATCCGGTCGGGTGTTCCGGTCGGGTGGGGGGGAGCAGCGCGTCCTTATGAGCTGTCACGCCATGCGGCGTGCATGACGCTGCACAGCGTGAACCACGTGAGCAAGTGCGGATCCCGTCACGTCGCTGCTAGCCCATTTCGGGCCGGAGACTTCGCGACGATTTTTGCGGCGTGACGCAGGTCGGATTTGCGCCTTTTTTTGCGCCGATCGGCGGACTTTGCGCCGATAACGGAGAATTTCGCCCCCTGTTCCTGTGCTGTACTGTTCTTTGTATATCTGAATAATCACTCAGATTCCCTGTAATAAAACTCCATTCAGTACTGTCAATTCAAGTCTTCTTGTGATCTGGGGCTCGATTTTTATGATGTACGTCTATCATCATTCCTTTTCGGACCATGTCCATAACCTTCCCCAGCACTGGATCGGTGCTTGTTTGTCTCTGTACTTCAGATGAAGTCACAGGTACATTATCGACATGTGAGAAATATGGGATGTTGACAAAATCTCCATGGGATTCTTGCTTCTTTTGGATGGCAATCTGACAAAGCATCAGAATTTGCATGTTGCTTTGATTGACGATATTGAAATGAGCTTGGCTTCAAGTGGTGATTATTGGTTTCTCACCAAGCCATGGCAGGATCTTGGGGCGATTCTCCACTCCCACGCCGGTTGGGAGAATCGCCTGGGCCGCCAAACTTTCCCGGGATGCTGGTCCAACGCCCTCCCGCGATTCTCCCAAGCGGCGGGAACGGCCCGGTCGAATTTCACGGGCCGCAGGACGGAGAATCGCCGGAGACACCGAAAATGGCGATTCTCCGGCACCCCCGCTATTCTGAGGCCCAGATGGGCCAAGCGGCCAGGACAAAACGGCGGGTCCCCCCGGCGCCGTCCACACCTAGTCGCTGCAGTCGTGAGCGGTGCGTGAACGCTGGGGGGAGGTGGCCTGTGGGGGGGGGCGAGGGTGGACCCTGCACTGGGGGGTACCTCAGATGTGGGGTGGCCCGCGATCGGTGCCCACCGATTGACGGGCCGTCCAGTCTGAAGGAGGACCTCCTTCCTTCCGCGGCCCCGCAAGATCCGTCAGACATCTTCTTGTGGGGCGGACTTAGAGAGGACGGCAACCACGCATGCGCGGGTTGGCGCCGACCAACCCGCGCATGCGCAGATGACGCCCGTTTTGCGGCGCCGGCCGCGTCATCTATGCGGCGTCGCCTTTACGCGGGCGACAAGGCCTGGCGCGTGTAGATGACGCGGCCCCGATCCTGGCCCATTGTCAGGGCCTGAATCGGTCGGGACTGGGGGCTTTTCGCGCTGTCGTGGACCTCGACGGCATTCACGACGGCGCGGCGACTTCGGCGCGGGAGTGGAGCATCCCGCCCCTGATTTCACCAATGAGAGTGGGCCGGTTAGATCGCAAACTGATTGGTGCCCGGCGGCCTCACCCACAATCTAATGGCGCGTCACGCTCTTACTCAAGCTCGATGCGGCCATAAAATTGTGCCTGTTATCCCAAATGGAAGTCTCCTGAAACAAAAAATACCCTTGTGCAACACCTGTCAATGAGCCCAGTGAATTTTCAAACACCTTTTTATGCTTTTCCAGAGGTTGCTGTAGGTTATTTTTTGTGTCAACCTGTTGATTCATTGCTCCAAAGTTGAGTATGATTTTTCCCAACCTTACTCTATTAAATAAAGCAGGAAAATGTCCCCAGATGGCAGGAGGGACAACTCTGCTGTCTGTCCATTTATTGGATTGGATTGGATTGGATTTGTTTATTGTCACGTGTACCGAGATACAGTGAACAGTGTTTTTCTGCGAGCAGCTCAACAGATCATTAAATACATGGGAAGAAAAGGGAAGTTGGAAGAGTGAGTAAGCCGGGTGGGAGGGATCTTTGGCTATGCTGCCCGCTTTCCCCAGGCAGCGGGAGGTGTAGATGGAGTCAATGGATGGGAGGCAGGTTTATGTGATGGACTGGGCGGTGTTCACGACTCTCTGAAGTTTCTTGCGGTCCTGGGCCGAGCAGTTGCCATGCCAGGCTGTGATGCAGCCCGATAGGATGCTTTCTATGGTGCATCTGTAAAAGTTGGTAAGGGTTAATGTGGACATGCCGAATTTCCTTAGTTTCCTGAGGAGGTATAGGCGCTGTTGTGCTTTCTTGGTGGTAGCGTCGATGTGAGTGGACCAGGACAGATTTTTGGAGACGTGCACCCCTAGGAATTTGAAACTGCTAACCATCTCCACCTTGGCCCCGTTGATGCTGACAGGGGTGTGTGCAGTAATTTGCTTCCTGAAGTCAATGACCAGCTCTTTAGTTTTGCTGGCATTGAGGGAAAGATTGTTGTCGCTACACCACTCCACTAGGTTCTCTATCTCCCGCCTGTATTCTGACTCGTCGTTAGTCGAGATCCGGCCCACTATGGTCGTATCGTCAGCAAACTTGGAGATGGAGTTGGAACCAAGTTTTGCCACGCAGTCATGTGTGTACAGAGAGTAGAGTAGGGGGCTAAGTACGCAGCCTTGCGGGGCCCCAGTGTTGAGGACTATTGTGGAGGAGGTGTTGTTGTTCATTCTTACAGATTGTGGTCTGTTGGTCAGAAAATCGAGGATCCAGTTGCAGAGTGGGGAGCCAAGTCCTAGGTTTTGGAGCTTTGATATGAGCTTGGCTGGGATTATGGTGTTGGAGGCGGAGCTATAGTCAACAAATAGGAGTCTGATGTAGGAGTCCTTGTTTTCAAGATGCTCTAGGGATGAGTGTAGGGCCAGGGAAATGGCGTCTGATGTGGACCGGTTGCAGCGGTATGTGTTCTGGGAGTATGGAGGTGATGCGCTTCGTGATCAACCTCTCGAAGCACTTCATTACGACTGAAGACAGGGCCACTGGACGGTAGTCATTGAGGCACGTTGCTTCTACTTTTACCTTAATACCTCCTTTGATGGTATGACCGCATCTGTGTAAGTCCGCAGGACTGAAGGTTTTAATTGCATCTGCTTTAACTTCTGGCTATGAATTGTCTCAGAAATTAATGATACAGCTGCACCCATATCCACTTCCATTTTGACTTGGTTACCTTCACGATTGATGAATACCCAGAAATGAGATTGATCGCCCTGCACCAACAAGATGCTGTTTCAGCTCATGAAGTTGTTTGGATACATCGTCTCCTGAGGTGCGTGAACTTTATCTATTGACTTGCAGACTTAACTACCATGTTTGGATGTATTATATTTCTTACATATCTTTGATGTTGGGGAAGTTTGCCGTGCCCAGCTGCGTAGGCAGTCTGGCCCTTTTTGCCACAGTTTTGCACTTATTTTCTCTATTGCAGCATTCCCCCGCTGAGTGTCCAACTTGTGTACATCGGTAACACAGTTATACCCTTTCAGATTGTTTTTGGCAGCCTCCATCTTGTGGATCTTCACTCCAGTGCCTATCTGTGAAGCCACTTTTGTTGCTAGCCCCATCAACGTGACAACTTCTACAGCAGATTTGAGCAGTAAATCCCTTCGAGAAAAGCAGCTTTCTCTGAATAGTTTGAATGTGCAGTCCGCATGCCAACCTATCACAAAGGGTGTCATCTAGTGTTGCACCAAATTCGCAGAATTTTGCACACCTTCTTAAGGTTGCCATGAATTGTAAGATGCTTTCATCTTCCTGACTACAATGATGAACCTGAAACTTTCCACAATTAAAAGCGGTCTTGGAGAGAAATGCCCTTCTAAAATCTTCATTGATTCATTATAGGTCGTATCTCCTGGATTTTCAACATAAAATAAGTTTTGCAGTAGCATAAAAGTTGAATGCCCGACCGAACATTGAAAACAGTGCGAGAGGAGAGAAAGCCGGGACAGTGAAAACAGCGCGAGAGGAGAGACAGCCGGGACAGTGAAAACAGCGCAGGAGCTGAGTGAGCCGGGACAGTGAAAACAGCGCGGGAGGAGAGAAAGCCGGGACATTGAAAACAGCGCGGGAGCTGAGTGAGCCGGGACAGTGAAAACAGCGCGAGTGGAGACTGAGCCGGGACATTGAAAACAGTGCGGGAGGAAAGAGAGCCGGGACATTGAAAACAGCGCGAGAGGAGAGAGAACCGAGAGATTTAAAAAGCGCGGGAGATTTAAAAAGCGCAGGAGCTGCGAGTCAGAGCGGAGATTTTAAAAGATCACGGCCTAGTTTTGGGAGCCGTTCGGAGGTGGAGGAGCAGTCTCTGTCAGGGAGAGAACCTGAGAACATCTAAGACACTCAGAAGGTAAGTAAGTGATTTTTACTCATTTTTACTTTTATACCTTTTTCAAATTGTGTGTGTCGGGAGGAAACTGAAGTGACATCACAGAAAAGCTGTGACCTGAGTGGCTGGCTGGGAATCTACACTAAATTAAAAAAATTAAGCATTGGTAACTAATTAAACATAATTACTTAATTATAATTTAGAGGGGTTGCATTTGATAAAGTTCCCCATGGTAGGCTTATGAAGAAAGTAAGGAGGCATGGGATAGTGGGAAATTTGGCCAGTTGGATAACAAACTGGCTAACCGATAGAAGTCAGAGAGTGGTGGTGGATGGCAAATATTCAGCCTGGATCCCAGTTACCAGTGGCGTACCGCAGGGATCAGTTCTGGGTCCTCTGCTGTTTGTGATTTTCATTAATGACTTGGATGAGGGAGTTGAAGGGTGGGTCAGTAAATTTGCAGACGATACGAAGATTGGGGGAATTGTGGATAGTAAGGAGGGCTGTTGTCGGCTGCAAAGAGACATAGATAGGATGCAGAGCTGGGCTGAGAAGTGGCAGATGGAGTTTAACCCTGAAAAGTGTGAGGTTGTCCATTTTGGAAGGACAAATATGAATGCGGAATACAGGGTTAACGGTAGAGTTCTTGGCAATGTGGAGGAGCAGAGAGATCTTGGGGTCTATGTTCATACATCTTTGGAAGTTGCCACTCAAGTGGATAGAGCTGTGAAGAAGGCCTATGGTGTGCTCGCGTTCATTAACAGAGGGGTTGAATTTAAGAGCCGTGAGGTGATGATGCAGCTGTACAAAACTTTGGTAAGGCCACATTTGGAGTACTGTGTACAGTTTTGGTCGCCTCATTTTAGGAAGGATGTGGAAGCTTTGGAAAAGGTGCAAAGAAGATTCACCAGGATGTTGCCTGGAATGGAGAGTAGGTCTTACGAGGAAAGGTTGAGGGTGCTAGGCCTTTTCTCATTAGAATGGAGAAGGATGAGGGGCGACTTGATAGAGGTTTATAAGATGATCAGGGGAATAGATAGAGTCGACAGTCAGAGACTTTTTCCCTGGGTGGAACAAACCATTACAAGGGGACATAAATTTAAGGTGAAAGGTGGAAGATATAGGAGGGATATCAGAGGTAGGTTCTTTACCCAGAGAGTAGTGGGGGCATGGAATGCACTGCCTGTGGAAGTAGTTGAGTCGGAAACATTAAGGACCTTCAAGCAGCTATTGGATAGGTACATGGATTACGGTAAAATGATATAGTGTAGATTTATTTGTTCTCAAGGGCAGCACGGTAGCATTGTGGATAGCACAATTGCTTCACAGCTCCAGGGTCCCAGGTTCGATTCCGGCTTGGGTCACTGTCAGTGCGGAGTCTGCACGTCCTCCCCGTGTCTGCGTGGGTTTCCTCCGGGTGCTCCGGTTTCCTCCCACAGTCCAAAGATGTGCGGGTTAGGTGAATTGGCCAATGATAAATTGCCCTTAATGTCCAAATTGCCCTTGGTGTTGGGTGGAGGTGTTGAGTTTGGGTAGGGTGCTCTTTCCAAGAGCCGGTGCAGACTCAAAGGGCCGATTGGCCTCCTTCTGCACTGTAAATTCAATGATAATCTATGATAAATCTCGGACAAAGGTTTGGCACAACATCGTGGGCCGAAGGGCCTGTTCTGTGCTGTATTATCTATGTTCTAAGTTCTATGTTCTAGCTAAGCCAGAGATCGGAGAGTACTATATTTAGCTTTCGCATTTATATTATAAATCTAGTGCTAGGAAACAGATATTTAACAGTAACTTTAAAAAAATATATATATATAAACATTTTTTAAAAACTTTTAATTTTAATTAATTGACGCAATGTCAGTTAGAGGGGTGCAGTGCTCTGACTGTGAGATGTGACAGGCCCGGGAGGCTTCCAGCGTCCCGGATGGCTTCATCTACAGAAAGTGCACCCAACTGGAGCTCCTCACAGACCGCATGGTTCGGTTGGAGCAGCAATTGGATGCACTTAGGAGCATGCAGGTGGCGGAAAGCATCATAGATCGCAGTGATATAAATGTGGTCACACCCAAGGTGCAGGCAGAGAAATGGGTGACCACCAGAAAGGGCAGTCAGTCCGTGCAGGAATCCCCTGTGGTTGTCCCCCTCTTGAACAGGTATACCCCTTTGGATACTGTCGGGGGGATAGCCTATCAGGGGAAGGCAGCAGTAGCCAGAGCAGTGGCACCACGGCTGGCTCTGATGTTCAGAAGGGAGGGTCAAAGCGCAGAAGAGCAATAGTAATAGGGGACTCTATAGTCAGGGGCACAGATAGGCGCTTCTGTGGACGTGAAAGAGACTCCAGGATGGTATGTTGCCTCCCTGGTGCCAGGGTCCAGGATGTCTCCGAACAGGTAAAGGGCATCCTGAAGGGGGAGGGGAAACAGGCAGAGGTCGTTGTACATATTGGTACTAATGACATCGGCAGGAAGGGGCATGAGGTCCTGCAGCAGGAGTTCAGGGAGCTAGGCAGAAAGTTAAAAGACAGGACCTCTAGGGTTGTAATCTCGGGATTACTCCCTGTGCCACGTGCCAGAGAGGCTAGAAATAGGAAGATCGAGCAGCTAAACACGTGGCTAAACAGCTGGTGTAGGAGGGAGGGTTTACGTTATCTGGACCACTGGGAGCTCTTCCGGGGCAGGTGTGACCTATATAAGAAGGACGGGTTGCATCTAAACTGGAGAGGCATAAATATCCTGGCCGCGAGGTTTGCTAGTGTCACACGGGAGGGTTTAAACTAGTATGGCAGGGGGATGGGCACGGGAGCAATAGGTCAGAAGGTGAGAGCATTGAGGGAGAACTAGGAAATAGGGACAGTGGGGCTCTGAGGCAGAGCAGACAGGGAGAAGTTGCTGTACACAGCAGGTCTAGTGGCCTGAAGTGCATATGTTTTAATGCAAGAAGCATTACGGGTAAGGCAGATGAACTTAGAGCTTGGATTAGTACTTGGAACTAGGGAAGGGCAGGATTGGCAGCTAAACGTTCCAGGATTTAGATGTTTCAGGCGGGATAGAGGGGGATGTAAAAGGGGTGGCGGAGTTGCGCTACTGGTTAGGTAGAATATCACAGTTGTACTGCGTGAGGACACCTCAGAGGGCAGTGAGGCTATATGGGTAGAGATCAGGAATAAGAAGGGTGCAGTCACAATGTTGGGGGTTTACTACAGGCCTCCCAACAGCCAGCGGGAGATAGAGGAGCAGATAGGTAGACAGATTTTGGAAAAGAGTAAAAACAACAGGGTTGTGGTGATGGGAGACTTCAACTTCCCCAATATTGACTGGAACTCACTTAGTGCCAGGGGCTTAGAGGGGGCGGAGTTTGTAAGGAGCATCCAGGAGGGCTTCTTAAAACAATATGTAGACAGTCCAACTAGGGAAGGGGCGGTACTGGACCTGGTATTGGGGAATGAGCCCGGCCAGGTGGTAGATGTTTCAGTAGGGGAGCATTTCGGGAACAGTGACCACCATTCAGTAAGTTTTAAAGTGCTGGTGGACAAGGATAAGAGTGGTCCTCGGATGAATGTGCTAAATTGAGGGAAGGCTAATTATAACAATATTAGGCGGGAACTGAAGAACATAAATTGGGGGCGGGTGTTTGAGGGCAAATCAACATCTGACATGTGGGAGGCTTTCAAGTGTCAGTTGAAAGGAATTCAGGACCGGCATGTTCCTGTGAAGAAGAAGGATAAATATGGCAATTTTCGGGAACCTTGGATAACGAGAGATATTATAGGCCTCGTCAAAAAGAAAAAGGAGGCATTTGTCAGGGCTAAACGGCTGGGAACAGACGAAGCCTGTGTGGAATATAAGGAAAGTAGGAAGGAACTTAAGCAAGGAGTCAGGAGGGCTAGAAAGGGTCACGAAAAGTCATTGGCAAATAGGGTTAAGGAAAATCCCAAGGCTTTTTACACGTACATAAAGAGCAAGAGGGTAGCCAGGGAAACGGTTGGCCCACTGAAGGACAGGCAAGGGAACCTATATGTGGAGCCAGAGGAAATGGGTGAGGTACTAAATGAATACTTTGCATCAGTATTCACCAAAGAGAAGAAATTGGTAGATGTTGAGTCTGGAGAAGGGTGTGTAGATAGCCTGGGTCACATTGAGATCCAAAAAGACGAGGTGTTGGGTGTCTTAAAAAATATTAAGGTAGATAAGTCCCCAGGGCCTGATGGGATCTACCCCAGAATACTGAAGGAGGCTGGAGAGGAAATTGCTGAGGCCTTGACAGAAATCTTTGGATCCTCACTGTCTTCATGTGATGTCCCGGAGGACTGGAGAATAGCCAATGTTGTTCCTCTGTTTAAGAAGGGTAGCAAGGATCACCCAGGGAACTACAGGCCGGTGAGCCTTACTTCAGTGGTAGGGAAATTACTGGAGAGAATTCTTCGAGACAGGATCTACTCCCATTTGGAAGCAAATGGACGTATTAGTGAGAGGCAGCATGGTTTTGTGAAGGGGAGGTCGTGTCTCACTAACTTGATAGAGTTTTTTGAGGAGGTCACTAAGATGATTGATGCAGGTAGGGCAGTGGATGTTGTCTATATGGACTTCAGTAAGGCCTTTGACAAGGTCCCTCATGGTAGACTAGTACAAAAGGTGAAGTCACACGGGATCAGGGGTGAACTGGCAAGGTGGATACCGAACTGGCTAGGTCAGAGAAGGCAGAGAGTGGCAATGGAAGGATGCTTTTCTAATTGGAGGGCTGTGACCAGTGGTGTTCCACAGGGATCAGTGCTGGGACCTTTGCTCTTTGTAGTATATATAAATGATTTGGAGAAAAATGTAACTGGTCTGATTAGTAAGTATGCAGACGACACAAATGTTGGTGGAATTGCGGATAGCGATGAGGACTGTCAGAGGATACAGCAGGATTTAGATTGTTTGGAGACTTGGGCGGAGAGATGGCAGATGGAGTTTAATCCGGACAAATGTGAGGTAATGCATTTTGGAAGGTCTAATGCAGGTAGGGAATATACAGTGAATGGTAGAACCCTCAAGAGTATTGAAAGTCAAAGAGATCTAGGAGTACAGGTCCACAGGTCACTGAAAGGGGCAACACAGGTGGAGAAGGTAGCCAAGAAGGCACACGGCATGCTTGCCTTCATTGGCCGGGGTATTCAGTATAAGAATTGGCAAGTCATGTTGCAGCTGTATGGAACCTTAGTTAGGCCACACTTGGAGTATAGTGTTCAATTCTGGTCGCCACACTACCAGAAGGATGTGGAAGCTTTAGAGAGGGTGCAGAAGAGATTTACGAGAATGTTGCCTGGTATGGAGGGCATTAGCTATGAGGAGCGGTTGAATAAACTCGGTTTGTTCTCACTGGAACGAAGGAGGTTGAGGGGCGACCTGATAGAGGTCTACAAAACTATGAGGGGCATAGACAGAGTGGATAGTCAGAGGCTTTTCCCCGGGGTAGAGGGGTCAATTACTAGGGAGCATAGGTTTAAGATGGGAGGGGCAAGGTTTAGAGTAGATGTACGAGGCAAGTTTTTTACGCAGAGGGTAGTGGGTGCCTGGAACTCGCTACCGGAGGAGATGGTGGAAGCAGGGACGATAGTGACATTTAAGGGGCATCTTGACAAATACATAAATAGGATGGGAATAGAGGGATACGGACCCAGGAAATGTAGAAGATTGTAGTTTAGTCGAGCAGCATGGTCGGCACGGGCTTGGAGGGCCGAAGGGCCTGTTCCTGTGCTGTACATTTCTTTGTTCTTTGTTCTTTGAACTGGGAAATGCGAAAACCTTTAGGTCCTCTCATGTTTGACTCACTATGAGATCAAGTTGAAATCTCTCTTCAGGCGAGTTCCAAATCTCACAGTCTTCATCAAATGGATCCATTTTTCTGCCATTTCAGATGCTGGCTCCCAGGATCTCTGCTTCAAACAACTTCCTCCCTTCCGTTTCTTTTTGATGAATGAGACGAGATCCTGATCTACAAAACAAAAATAATGGACTGGAGTCTCCGGTCCGTCAGCCATGTTTTTCAATGTGGCGCACTTCAGCTGGCCGCAGGATTCTCCATTCCCACAGCCACCCCACACTGCCAAGAAATCTGCGGGGGTAGTGGTGTTGCTGGTGGACCAGAGGACCCCGCTAATGGAGGATTCCGATGAATATATATTTTATTTTGCCTGAACTGTGGTTTATCTAGTTCGGGGAGTAACTGGAACAGAATTGGAAGACTTCTGAATCCCCGCTTCCGCAGCTGGTTTCACTTCACCATGTGCATGGTCCCTGCAGCACAGGATCTGCCCGCTTCCAATGGTGAGCAGTTAAAAATTGTTGCTCTGCCTACTCACGGTTGTGCTCCTTTTTCTTTGAAACCTTCTGCATCGGAAGATTTTCCTTCGATCGACATGCAAATCTGGTCCGGAGAATCCTTTCCTCCGCTCTTGTTGCTGTCACCGCTTCATTCACCAACGATTTTGTGCTTCAGTAATTATTTTATTGCTCAATCCTTGTCACCAATTTTCCCTTTTGCGATATCCTCAATGTGCTGCAAAGGGAAAACGTGTGGAAGTGCCACACACGTGTATTTTTCATAAACATAATGCAAGATTTAATAATAATAATGATCTTTATTGTCACAAGTAGGCTTACATTAAGACTGCAATGAGGTTACTGTGAAAAGCCCCTAGTCGCCACATTCCGACGCCTGTTGGGTACACAGAGGGAGAATTCAGAATGTCCAAATTACCTAATAGCACCTCTTTCGGGACTTGTGGGAGGAAACCGGAGCACCCAGAGGAAACCCACGCAGACACGGGGAGAACATGCAGACTCCACACAGACAGTGACCCAAGCCAGTAATCGAACCTGGGACCCTGGCGCTGTGAAGCCATAGTGCTAACCACTCTGCTACCATACTCATATAATCTAAGATGGAGTGCTGAAAGTCCATGCAAACACTCTGCTGACATCACTGCAGATCATGCGGTAGACGAGGGTAGAGCAGTTGATGTGGTGTATATGGATTTCAGTAAAGCGTTTGATAAGGTTCCCCATGATAGGCTATTGCAGAAAATACGGAGGCTGGGGATTGAGGGTGATTTAGAGATGTGGATCAGAAATTGGCTAGCTGAAAGAAGACAGAGGGTGGTGGTTGATGGGAAATGTTCAGAATGGAATTCAGTTACAAGTGGCGTACCACAAGGATCTGTACTGGGGCCGTTGCTGTTTGTCATTTTTATCAATGACCTAGAGGAAGGCGCAGAAGGGTGGGTGAGTAAATTTGCAGACGACACTAAAGTCGGTGGTGTTGTCGACAGTGAGGAAGGATGCAGCAGGTTACAGAGGGACATAGATAAGCTGCAGAGCTGGGCGGAGAGGTGGCAAATGGAGTTTAATGTAGAGAAGTGTGAGGTGATTCACTTTGGAAGGAATAACAGGAATGCGGAATATTTGGCTAATGGTAAAGTTCTTGGAAGTGTGGATGAGCAGAGGGATCTAGGTGTCCATGTACATAGATCCCTGAAAGTTGCCACCCAGGTTGATAGGGTTGTGAAGAAGGCCTATGGAGTGTTGGCCTTTATTGGTAGAGGGATTGAGTTCTGGAGTCAGGAGGTCATGTTGCAGCTGTACAGAACTCTGGTACGGCCGCATTTGGAGTATTGCGTACAGTTCTGGTCACCGCATTATAGGAAGGACGTGGAGGCTTTGGAGCGGGTGCAGAGGAGATTTACCAGGATGTTGCCTGGTATGGAGGGAAAATCTTATGAGGAAAGGCTGATGGACTTGAGGTTGTTTTCGTTGGAGAGAAGACGGTTAAGAGGAGACATAATAGAGGCATACAAAATGATCAGGGGGTTAGATCGGGTGGACAGTGAGAGCCTTCTCCCGCGGATGGAAATTGCTGGCACGTGGGACATAGCTTTAAACTGAGGGGTAATAGATATAGGACAGAGGTCAGAGGTAGGTTCTTTACGCAAAGAGTGGTGAGGCCGTGGAATGCCCTACCGGCAACAGTAGTGAACTCGCCAACATTGAGGGCATTTAAAAGTTTATTGGATAAGCATATGGATGATAATGGCATAGTGTAGGTTAGATGGCTTTTGTTTCAGTGCAACATCATGGGCCGAAGGGCCTGTACTGCGCTGTATCGTTCTATGTTCTATGTTCTATGTTCTATGTGATGTTCCACCAGCAGGAATGTATTCTTTAATACGTAACAAATAGCGATGAGCTGTTAATAAAGAATTGCTGTTAATGTACTAAAGGCGATCCAGCCAATTTCATAGTGTCCAAAGTAGGATTTATGTACCTTTTTCTGCTTCCTTTTAGGTATGCTGCAATACTGTCCTTTGAAGAGGATTCAAAGAACAAGAACAAAGAACAATACAGCACAGGTACAGACCCTTCGGTCTCCAAGCCGTTAACGGCCATGATACCAACCTTTGCCAAAAACCCTCAGCACTTCCTTCTATGCCGATGTATTTATCAAGATGCCTTTTGAATGCCGTTCATATATCTGCTTCCACAACCTCCCCTGGCAATGTGTTCCAGGTACTCACTGCCCTCTGTGCATAAAATCTGCCTAGCACATCTCCTCTAAACTTGCCCCACAGGCCTTAAACTTAAGCCCCCTGGCGACAGACCCCTCCACACTGTGAAAGAGTACTTGCTCCCCCGCTCTATCCATGCCCCTCATAATCTTGTAGACGTCCATCAGGTCACCCCTCAGCCTCCGTTCAAAAATAACAGTCCAAGTCTATGCAGCTTCTCCACAAGCTATCACTCTCCAAACAAGGCGACATCCTGGTAAACCTCTTCTGCACCCTCTCCAAAGCCTTCACATCCTTCTGCTACTGTGTCGAACATAATTGCAATATTCCAAGTGCAGCCTTACCAAGGTTAGACAACTGCAGCATGACTTGCCAGTTTTTATACTCAATGCCCCATCCAATGAAGGCAAGCATTCCATATGCTTTCTTGACTATCTTGTCCACTTGTGTTGCCACTTTCAAAGATCTGTGGACCTGCATGCCCAGATCTCTCAGACTTTCTATATTCCGAAGAGTTTTGCCATTTACGATATATTTCCCCTCTATGTTAGACTAAAATGCATTGCCTCACATTTGTCTGGCGTAAACGCCATTTGCCAGGTCTCCAACCTATCTATGTCTTGCTGTATCCTCTGACAATCCTCAACACCATCTGCCATTCCACCAACCTTAGTGCTATCCGCGAACTTACTAATCAGACCAGCTACATTTTACTCCAAATCGTTTATGTATACTACAAACAACAGAGGCCCCAGCACAGGTCCCTCTGGACACCAGTAGTTACAATCTTCCATTCAGAAAAACACCGTTCCACTGCTACCCTTTGCCTTCTGTGACCGAGCCAGTTCTGTATCCATCTTACCACCTCACCTCTGATCCCGTGTGACTTCACCTTTTGTACCAGTCTGCCATGAGGCACCTTGTCAAAGGCTCTACTGAAGTCCACATAAACAACATCCACATCCTCATCAATCATCTTTATCACCTCCTCAAAAAACACAATCAAGTTAGTGAGGCACGCCCTCCCCTTCACAAAACCATGCAATCTATCACTAATGAGTCCATTTGTTTCCAACTGGGTATAAATCCTGTCCCTGAGAATTCTCTCCAATAATTTAACTACTACCGACGTGGGGCTCACCGGCCTATAGTTTCTAGGATTATCCCTGCTACCTTTCTCAAACAGCGGTACCACATTAGCTATTCTCCAGTCCTCTGGGATCTTGTCTGTAGCCAATGAGGATACAAAGATGTCAGTCAAGGCCCCAGCAATTTCCTCCCTTGCTTCCCTCAGTATTCTGGGATAAATGTCATCCGGCTCAGGAGACTTATCTACCTTCGTATCTTTTAAAAGACCCAATACCTCCTCCTTTTCGATGTCAACATGCAGCAATAAACATGTCCACCTTCCTCGCTAATCGTGAACTGTTTCCTCTTCAGCAATCATCAAGCAGGAGATGGGTTACATGTTGACCTCACTTGGTCATACATTCTCCCTCCACATTCAGTGTCCCAACAATTTCCCAAATCTTTTGTTAAATGATTATTACAATGTTGTTATCGGCTCCATAGACGTAAAACATTTGTACCCTGATAGTCCTTTAACTGAGCGCACCTCTTTAAATTTCCCCATCGCCCCTAAAGGTTGTACAAAACCTTTAAGAGATGCTTCGTTGGAATTCCCTCACATTTGTTCTGGACCACCAACACCTCCCGTAACCCAACCCCCTCCCAACCCACAGCAAGTTTCAAAAAGCTGGACAAATGTGGGTTGCGCTAAAGTGGGTGGCAGGAGCAGAAATAAGAATTAGTCCGGGCTTGGGGCAGGACAGCTGGCCATGTGCCATCTTGTGCCGTTCAGCTCAACAGATTCATACCACCTTACTAACAGTTGATTATTACTTGGTTGTAAAATCTATGCTAACATCTATTTGGAACTCCAAAGCTCTTTTGACTCCAGAAATGGGAACAGGTATTCAGTTCTTCACAAGATCCTAACCGAAACCACAACATTCGAGTCATGGGCCCAGTTTTTTCAATTGGATCACACAACCTCCCAGGGTTGACTTCATGGGCTGAAGAGCCATTGCAGTCAATTGCAGGGATCAACTGCATTCGCTAAACTGATCTCGTTGAAGATTTTCAAGTGCCTCCAAGTTACCACAGAGCCTACCAGCTACTGCTGCCAAACTCCAAGACTTGGAGCAGCTGTCACTAAAGCAGCAGGTGCACTTACTATTACACACACAAAGCTGAGACTGAACCGTTAGACATCACTTCTCGTGGAACTCCGTTTGTCTAACAATCTGGTCGACTGGAACTCTTGTGTGAAGCTCTTGTGTGCGGAGTTAATTATCGCTTGAACCATGGTTGTTACTTCATGCCCAGGAATGGCTCAGGTCTTGCCCCAGAAGTCCTCCAGAATGTTTGTGCTTTTAACAGCCAGTGGGATCAATTTCTTTCATACTGTCACTGACCTCCTGCTGTGGCAGTGCGATCCACGGTGAACACTGTACAAAAGCAAAAGGTAATGAGCTGTTCCCGTTCGCAAAATATGACATTCTTGAAATTACTGTTGATGATATTAATAAACAAACACTTATAACTGGCTCAACTGAAATATAAATGCAAGTTCTTTTCTATCATCTTTCTTCTCTGCTTTACCAGAGTCATGATTCTACCAATGAACCAGGTTAACATAGCCACTGAAATAGTTGACAAAATAATGATCTCTTGGCTTATACAATGGAAAATATCCAAATATGTTTGTTTGTACATAATTTGATAACCATGCATTAATTTGTTTCAAAATGATTGTGGGTTTAAGCCAAGTCTCATCTGCATATATTGATCTGTGTGCAGTTCCACTTTTATTGAAACCATAAAGAAGCCTGTATTTGGCCAGTTAATAAGTATATGGGTTTGAATACAATTATATGTATTTATTTATTTTTACCACTTTATGAAGATCCCCTACAGATGCACACTGCCAATCTTCTGTCCCAGTCGAGTATACCCACACTAAAATATTTCAGAAAGAGACAGCACGGCACAATAGTACTTAAAATTGAAGGAAAGCAGACGCCTGGTTTTATTATTTTGCGTAATACAACATTGGGCATTTTGAAGCCTCAGCAACAGAGCTTCTGAAAATTATAAATGACTCCCTTCAGGCAATCTGACAATACCATTGCTTTCTTATCCAGTGCAGAAACTTATGATTAAGGTGCTGACTGGTCAGAGCTGTTAATTAGACATGAAAGGAAGAACCCTTCATTGGGTGCATTTTGCCTGTCTTTAGAAAGGGAAAGAGTAATGTAATATGCTGTTAATCAGTCATTAAAAAACGGAGGTCCTAAGAACGGGAATGCATTGGTATTCTTGTTATTAATGGCTACCATGTTTAGCACTGTAAAATTGGGTTCTATTATAGATTAAGGAGCAAATGTGAAATCCTGTTTCCCGTTCATCAGCATAATATTGTGATTCAGCATATGATTATAATATACCACAACATTATTTTTTGTACCCCGGTTATTAGTTTTGATACATTGCGAACATTTGTACCAAGGTAAGATGTTGAAAGGTCAATGTTTGGAAAAGAACAATTAATCAGTCAATTGTGCAAAATAATGAATTACTTCAGTCATTAATTTTAAATTCAATGTTTAAAAGATCGAACTTAGGATAGGTTTGTCACAGCAAAATCTTTGAGGACGGGAGTTTACTCATTAAAATCCATATGATTGCATTCAGCGCTGCGGAGGACCAGGAATGCAAATTTTCTTTTTTCAAAGGAAAAGAAAAAAGGAAAGAAATGGATATTTTGAGGGCTGAACATATATCAATTATACGTCTCAGGGCGCCATTGTGGCACAGCAGCAAATGAAACAGTGTGTGAAGACTGCTATAAATTTGTGTGCATTTTCCTCTTTCTTAATCACTCGATATTGCTCTTACGTCTTTTAGAGAGGATGACTCATAGTGATCACACAGCTGCATCAAAAAAAAAGTAAATTTATCTTTCTACAATGTAGCTTCAGGTCAGTTTTTTCAGAATGTCAAGGATAGAGGTAAAAAGTTGTTGAGAAATGCTTTCCAATTAGTTTCCTTTCTATTCGATATTTTGTTCAGCCCTGAGTAGGTGTTTCTGCACAATTTGCTGACATTCAGGGATAATGTCAGAAAAGCTATTTGCACAGGTCTGTTTACTCCATAGCAGAATCTGGTATGACATTTACTGCAAAAAAAAAAATGCCGTATAAAGCTTTTGCTTTATTTAATCTCTTAACATGGTGCCACGTTTCTAAGCCATGGTGATGGAGGCAATTCAGGAGCTCATTTTAGACTCTCGTCAAGTAATCCTTAAAATGACTCCGCTTCTCAATCGATAAAAAAAAATATTGCTTCTGGGAAAATTACGGCAGACTCATATGTTCAACACAATTTTACTTAATTGCCTCAGGGCTGAGAGCTGAAAACTCTGGTTTGCATGTTAGAAATTAAAGACAAGCTTATTAGTCAATGGAATATTGATGAGCGCATATAGGTGTCGACTCTGTTCTGTGTCTGAAGGAGGACTCAGATGTTAAACAATTGGCAATTGCTCCCAGAGATTTTCCTGCAGGTAAGTTGAAATGTTAAAAAATATATACAATAGCTTTGATCATTGGCCTGAGTTAGGCCTTCCGATTACATTCTTTTGAGCGACACCCTGCCAGTCCAACTCCTGCTTCCTCCATGAGGCAGATTCTGCGCTGTTCCAGGCCTGGTTGGTTCTGCTTTAAATATTTAAATGATTTGAGCGAATGGCCACAGTGGCAGATGGCAGTCCTGGCACTTCAGTCCCCTTGATAGAGTCCGCAATTTTTTTAACCAGTATACATAATAAAAATGATGTGCCAGGAAGTAGGAAGTGGGAGCGGCACGGTAGCACAGTGGGTAGCACTGCTGCCTCACAGCTCCAGGGACCTAGGTTCAATTCCGGCCTTGGGTCACTGTCTGCATGGAGTTTGCAATTTCTCTCCGTGTCTGCGTGGGTTTCCTCCGGGTGCTCCGGTTTCCTCCCACAGTCCAAAGATGTGCAGGTTAGGTCGATTGGCCACACTAAATTGCCCTTAGTGTTCAAAAGGTTAGGTTGGGTTGTGTGGATAGGGTGGAGGTGTGGGCTTAAGCAGGGTGCTCTTTCCAGGGGTCGGTGTGGACTCGATGGACTGAATAGTCTTCTTCTGCATTGTAGGAATTCTATTATAGTCTTTTGATATTGAATACGAATACTGGAGAACTGCCGACAACCACGTGAAGTTTTAAATTACTGTGGTGAGAGGTGATGGGCCTGCACTTTCCTGCCACCTGAAGTTTAAAAACTCACCACTATTCTCAGAATTCCCCCTATATCAAAAAGGGTCGACATTCTAAATGGTGAACAGGGATTCTCACTCCCTGATTCCTATGCAGGCTTAGGTGGGTGCTATTCAGGTCAAATTATGTTTTCAAGTTATCCCCCGGCATAACCCATACCTTCACAGAAGATTCCATCTACTTATCACTCAGTAGCATCGATGCTGGGTCCTGCATTGCTAAGTAAGTAAAGTAGACTTTGTAATAGCCACTGTTTCAGGTTAAAACTTTTAAGTTATTTTATTATTATATTTTTTCTTCTAAATGATGCAATCACTGTCTTCACAGAAAAGTAAAAGATCTTGCTTCTTGATTCTCCTGGTTGGTTGAAGAGACCTTCAGGTCCACCTTGACAATCACTCTTCTTTAAATTCTGGTCTTCCTTAGATGTATTCGCTGTTCCACTCGGTTGCTATGCTCTCTCCGTCCCATGTACCGAGCTATGAGAGCTGACTCTCCCTCTTCTTAAGCTTTTGGTCTTTCTCAGATGGATTCGCTGTTCTACTCGGTTGCTATGCTCTCTCCGTCCCATGTACCGAGCTATGAGAGCTGACTCTCTGTCTTCTTTAGCTTTTGTTCTTTCTCAGATGGATTCACTGTACTGCTCGGTTGCTATGCTCTATCTTTCCCATGACCGAGCTAACTCTGCTCGCTGTCCCCTTTCTTCGGGTTTATGTCCCCTTCTAGCAGTTAAGCTTTTATGACTTTATTGTAAAGTAACTTTATTTTACTTCTGATTGTAAAAGGTACCTTTAATCTAAATTTTTCTAACACAACTAAGTATTCATTTTGAGCATGACCTCATCTCATAGATCTGATTACATTGTATCCTTTGTGATGTTCAATATGCTTTGATTTCAAAGCGGTGTGACTTTTGATTCCTGTCATTTCTATAATTTTATTATTATTAAATTGTGTCCCCCAGCTCATAATTTTGACTTTGATTTGAGTCTAATTTGTGTTCTCGTAGACAGGTTGGCTCCAGCTTTCTTTAATTTACCTGATGTCAGCAGAACTTCACACCTTTACATTTGTAACCTAATTCAACTGAAAACCTCATCCATTCTTTTCCATCTGCTTACTTAACTTCAATGAAGGTGTGAAATATTGCTTTTAGCTTTCTACTAAAAATTCAATCAGTTGTGAGTTAAAAGACTTGCCACACATTTAAACATTTGTCACCTAATTCAACTGAAAACCTTATCCATTCTTTACCATCCGCTTACCGAACTTCAAAAGGAGGTGCGAAACATTGCTTTTAGCTATATACTAAAATTCACTCGATTGTGTCTTGAAAGACCTGCTTGTTTTGTTTGCTAAGCCTGCTTGACCAAGTCTCTCTGTATTTTACAATCCTCTCCTGCAGCTGCTGTTAACCCTTTGTGGGATTTTTCCCTACATTCTCTCATGCACTCTTAGGTCAGGTATTGCCAGACTTCCATGTTTCAAATGACATATCTTTCCTTGGGGGAAATTCTCCGGAAACGGCGCGATGTCTGCCGACTGGCACCCAAAACGGCGCAAATCAGACGGGCATCGCGCCGCCCCAAAGGTGCGGAATGCTCCGCATCTTTGGGGGCCGAGCCCCAACCTTAAGGGGCTAGGTCGGCGCCGGACGAATTTCCGCCCCGCCAGCAGGCGGAAAAGGCCTTTGGTGCCCCGCCAGCTGGCGCGGAAATGACATCTCCGGGCGGCGCATGCGCAGGAGTGTTAGCGGCCGCTGACGGCATTCCTGCGCATGCGCAGTGGAGGGAGTCTCTTCCGCCTCCGCCATGGTGGAGACCGTGGCGGAGGTGGAAGGGAAAGAGTGCCCGCACGGCACAGGCCACCCGCGGATTGGTGGGCCCCGATCGCGGGCCAGGCCACCCCCCGGGGCCAGATCGCCCCGCGCCCCCCACAGGACCCCAGAGCCCGCCCGCGCCGCCTTGTCCCGCCAGTAAGGTAGGTGGTCTAATCTACGCCGGCGGGTCAGGCATTTTAGCGGCGGGTCTTCGGCCCACCCGGGCCGGAGAATCGCGCGGGGGGGCCCGCCAACCGGCGCGGCGCGATTCCCGCCCCCGTCGAATCTCCGGTGCTGGAGACTTCGGCAACCGGCAGGGGCGGGATTCACGCCAGCCCCCGGCGATTCTCCGACCCGGCGGGGGGTCGGAGAATCTCGCCCCATATTTTCAATTACACACCAGCCAGCCAACCAGCCTGCTAGCATGGTGCCTCCTTGGGCCACTTCTGAAGACCCTCACCACAAGCGTTGAGCTGCCTGTCAAAGTAATTGGAGTCTTATGCTGGACCTATGCTGGCCCATCACCTCCCAGCCTGCTTCTTTACAATGCCAACCTGCCGCTGTGGCCTCTTCTTATATTTCAACTATTTGAAAAGTCTCCAGAGGATGCCTCCATCCTGAGGCATCTATTTGCAACTCTGAAGGTCAGGTGATCGATGTTTCAGTGGGGGAGCATTTTGGGCTTAGCAACCATAATCCCATAAGATTTTGAATAGTCATGGATAAGGACCAGAGTGAGGGTGCTTAATTGGGCGAGGGCCAATTACACCCAAATTAGACAGGGCATGTGGATTGGTAGCAGATATATCATAGAACATACAGTGCAGAAGGAGGCCATTTGGCCCATCGAGTCTACACTGACCCACTTAAGCCCTCACTTCCACCCTATCCCCGTAACCCAAAAATCCCTCCTAATCGTTTTGGCCACGAAGGGCAATTTAGCACGGCCAATCCACCTAACCCGCACGTCTTTGGACTGTGGGAGGAAACAGGAGCACCTGGAAGAAACCCACACAGACACGGGGAGAACGTGCAGACTCCGCACAGACAGTGACCCAGCGGGGAATCGAACCTGGGACCCTGGCATTGTGAAGCCACAGTGCTAGCCACTTGTGCTACTGTGCTGCCCAAATCCACGTCTGATATGTGGGCGGCTTTTAAAGGCCAGTTGATTGAAGTGCATGACAGACATGTCCCCGCAAAAAAGAAGGATAGAAATGGCAGGATTCGGGAAAGGGCAATTTAACGTTGCCAATCCACCTACCCTGCACATCTTTGGGATGTGGGGGCGAATCCCACACAAACATGGGGAGAATATGCAAACTCCACACGGACAGTGATCCAAAGCCAGGATCGAACCTGGGACCTCAGCGTCGTGAGGCAGCAGTGCTAACCAATGCGCCACCGTGCTGCCCGCCATGAAATATCTTTAGCAAACATGGTCAAAGAGAATCCCAAGGCTTTTTTTGCATATATTAGGAACAAGAGGGTAGCAAAAGAAAGAGTAGACCCACTCAAGGACAATGAAGGGTGTGACATTGTCATAAATGTAAAGAACTGTAAGGGTTAGTGTAATGTCTAAATCAACCACTAGAGGGAGCGAGATGTACAACTATATAAGGCATCGATGCTAAGCCTTATGGGTGAGATGCTGAGGATAAAGCTGGAGGACAGACTAAGGGAAACATAGTGTGAGTGAGAGCAGATCATAGTGAATATAATAGTGTATAGATTAGTTGTAGATGAGTGTAGATTATATGTTTAGTATCAACTGTATCAAAATATAGGAGTAAGTGTTGAATCCAATTAAGTAGTGTTAATAAATTTATGGCTTTTTTCAAGTTAAAAGCTATTTGTGGACTTTGTGAACACAACGCCAACCAACCTTAAAATTAGCAAATCAAAGAACACCACAGAGGGAAGTTATGCGTGGAACCGCAAGAAGTGGGTGAAATTCTTAATGAGTACTTTGTCTTGGTATTCACCGATATTCATCGGGAAAAATAAATGATGGATGTTGAGGTAGGAGATAGGTGTGTTAACGCTCTTCAGAACGTCAATATGTCAAAGGAGGAAGCGTTGAGTATCCTAAATTGCATTAAGGTAGACAGATCCCTGGGCCAGATGGGACCTATCCGAGGTTACGGCGGGAGGCAAGGGGAGAAATAGCTGGGGCCTTAACAGATATCTTCACATCCTCTTTGACCACAGGCGAGGTTCCAGAGGACTGGAGAATAGCCAGTGTTATTCCCTTGTCTAAAAAAAGAAGCAGGGATAATCCAGCAAATTGTAGGCTGGTGAGCCTGACATCAGTGGTGGGGAAACCTTTGGGGCAGGATATATGCACATTTGGACAAAAATGGACCAGTTAGTGACAGGCAGCATGGTTTTGTTTGGGGAAGATCATGTCTCACCAACTAGATTGAGATTTTGAAGAGGCGACAAAGCAAATTGCTGAGGGAAGGGCTGTGGATGTAGTTTATATGGACTTTAATAAGGCGTTTGACAAGTTGCCACATGACAGACTGGTACAAAAACTAAAATCACATGGGATTCGGGGTGGGTTGGCTAGATGGAGACAGAACTGGCTTGGTTATCGAAGACAGAGAATAGCGGTGGTAGGGTGTTTTTTGAATGGAGATCTGTAGCTTGTGGTGTTCCATCTGGATCAGTCTGTTGTTTGTAGGATATATAAATAATCTGGAGGAAAATGTGGGTGGACTGATTAGTAAGTTATCAGATGACACGGAGATTGGCGGAGTTGCTGAGAGTGCCGAGAATTGTCAGAGGATACAACAGGATATAGATAGATTGGAGAGTTGGGCACAGAAATGGCAGATGTAATTTAATCCGGACAATTGCGAGATGATGCATATTGGAAGATCAAATTTAGGTATGAATTATACTGTAAATGGCAGAATCCTGAGGAACATGAACATACAGAGGAATCTAGGCGTGCAGGTCCCAGTTCCCTAAAAGTGGCAGCACAGGTGGCCAAGGTGATTAAGAAGGCATATGGCATGCTTGCCTTCATCAGCTGGGGCATGGAGTATAAGAATAGGAAAATCAAGTTGCAGCTATATAAAACCTTGGTGAGGTCGTATTTGGAGTATTGCGTGCAGTTTTGGTCACCACATTATGAGAAGGATGTGGAAGCTCTGGAGAGAGTGCAAAGAAGGTTCATCAAGATGTTGCCTGGTCTCGAGGGTGTTGGCTATGAGGAGAGGTTGAATAAACTAGGATTGTTTTCACTGGGAAGATGGAGGCTGAGGAGAGACTAGTAAAAGCTCAACTGCAATATTGTGTACAGTTCTGCTGCTGCACTGCAGGAAGAATATGAACGCCTTGGAGAGAGTGCGGAATAGGTTTACAGGAATGGTTCCAGGATGAGAAACCTCAGTTTGGGGGATAGATTGGAGAGTTTGTGGATGTTCTCTTTGGGCTTCTGGAAGGAACAATGGGGTGCGGGGATGGTGGGGTGGTGGCACCCATTAGACCGGTGTCGCTCTGCAGAATCAGGGCCAAGGTGGATGGTTAGTGGTGTGTCACCCTCCCCAACACCACCAACACACCACTCTCACCTCCACAACAGCCTCACCTCCACACCACCCTCACACCACTCCCACCACACCCACTCTCCCCATCCCAACCCATGGTTCTTATCTAGTGTCATGCAGGAACTGCTGGTGATGGGGCAGGTTCATCTGGTGTCCCCCGGCCCGACCTCAGCCACAGGCAAAGCCAGGCCCCGGGCGCCGAGCAGGGATGAGGATGAAACCGGTACAGACGGGAACCATCAACTTGAGACCCAGGCCATTCCAGTGCTCGAGTCCAGGGATGCCACACATTGGAGCTATCTCCAACACCCTCCACCATCAGGGAGACACTCACCAAAGTTGGGCACCGTAGTGAAGAGACTCCTGGGACACTATCTGGTACTCACCACACAAATGCCCTGGTACATCAGGTGGAAGTAGGAAGTCCGAGGGGTGGACGGACGGGGGGGCGGGTCAACCCCAGGGACTAGCTGCAGTCCAGATGGGTTTTGGGCTTCTGGAAGGGACAGCGGGGATGGTGGGGTGGGGGCACCCATTAGACCGATATCACTCTGCAGAACCAGGGGCCAACAATGGGGTGTGCAGCAAGACGGCAGCCTTGCAGGCTGCTGCAATGGCGGTCCTTGCCTGGGCACCGCCCAGTCCCATGGGGGGGCCACCCTGACCCCACAGCCCTTACCCCCCCCCCCGTAACCTCCTTTGTCCTTGGCAAGGCCCCCAACCCCTCTCACCCCTGCCAGCCCGGCCAGTGCCAGGACAGGCAGACCACAGTCGCGCCTCTGCATGTCCTATCTCTTCTCTCTCCCTCATCAGTTACGGCACCCGTTTCACGATTTTTAAAAGCACAAGTGAACCTCACCCTTGAGAATTCGGCCTGGTGGAGGTGATGAGTCATGGAGGCCCTGGAGAATACCAGGTCAGGCATGCTAATGGCATGCCCACGGAGTTTACTGCACGTGCGGAATGAAATGCATCGACGCTGCTGTTGAGGCACTGGAGAATTGGGATTTGCCGTGAAACCAGCACCCGCCACATTCGGCGTCAAAACCGATTCTCTGCCCAATCGTGTTTCCCGATCCCGGTGTCAGCTGAAACCTGTGTCGGGGTTCTCCACCCCCCGCCGGGTCGGAGAATTGCCGGGGGGGTGGCGTGAATCCCACCCCCGTCGGCTGCTGAATTCTCCGGCGCTGGGGTTTTGGCGGAGGCGAGAATTGCGCCGCGCCGGTCGGGGGCCGTTGGCAGCAAAGCCCTTCTGCGCCGGCTGGCGCGGCGCCAAACACTCCGGCGCCGGCCTAGCCCCTGAAGGTCTGGAGGATTCCACACCTTCGGGACGGCCCGACGCCGGAGTGGTTCACGTCACGCCTCGGCGCTGGAGTGGCCCACCCCGCCGGTTCGCGGAGAATCCCGCCCCTGGTTTATGATTCTCAAGTCAATATTACAATCGGATCGATGATGGCAATGAGCACTCTGGGCTTTCTGCTGTTGTTGACTTCAAAATAATCAATGTCTGTTGGAGTTCCAGGAACGATAGAATTCAGTAGCTGATTCACTTCTCAGGGTTGTCAGAAATTAGTTTTACTGATGAGACTGTCATCAATTCTTTAAATTTAAACCTAATAAACAAATGTTAAAACCAATGTCACGTGTTAATAGAGAAGCTGGAGTTTCAGTTTAACATCAATTACACCTGCTGAGATAATAACTTTATTAACTATATTAATTTCACCTCAGGTCTGAGGGAACTGAATGAATAATGAACGTCTCAAGTCAATTGGAATGTTCCCTTTGGGACATATTTGATCACAAATTCTTGTTAGCACTTCTAATTGGGGCTGGTTTAGCACACTGGGCTAAATTGCTGGCTTTGAAAGCAGACCAAAGCAGGCCAGCAGCATGGTTCAATTCCCAGACCAGCCTCCTCGAACAGGTGGCGGAATGTGGTGACTAGGGGCTTTTCACAGTAACTTCATTTGAAGCCTACTTCTGACAATAAGCGATTTTCATTTTCATTCCGTTTCTCCAAGGGCGTTTAGATATTCTGCTCGCTTTTCTTCCATACCTGGAGCTTTTCTTGTAACCATCAACTTCAAAAGCTTTCATTCTGTACCTCTGATACTACAATATTTTGTCCTTCATCTGTCTCCACATCTTCAGGACTCAGTCAATTTGGGCTATCACACTTCCACATTCTGTCCATGCTTTGAACCCGGCATCCCTTTTCAAACAATGGGTGAAATTCTCCATTTGGGAGATTTTGGGCGCGATCTAATGGCCGCGTTGTGTCCAGTGAGAAGCCTTGCATGTCGGTTAGATTGTGGGAAAAGCTGAAATCGGAGTCCACGTCGTGCGTGATGGATATCCAATCTAACCAGCCCGCTCCTGTTGACGGGATCAGGATCCCGCCTAGATATCGCGAGAAACCAACAATCACCAATTAAGGTCAATCTCCATATCGTTTATTGGGCTGACTGCCCTATCTCACGGCCTCCCATGATCTAACCAGCTCCCCAGCGAACAGTTACATGGGCAACCTTTAACACGCCTATTTAAAAACATGAAGCTAGCGCAGTGACTGTCTTGGTGATTGGAGGAGGTGAGTAACCATCTTTGAAACCGGGCAATCAGTCTGGGACCCGGAGCAGCTGCCCTCATGGTGGTAGTGGCAGGTCAGTTGGAGGCAGCGGCAGCAACATCGACAGAGACTCGAGGCAGCACCCCATGTGCAGGGGCCTGCCCCACCACCCTGAGGATCCAGCCAGCCACCTCTGAGGCCTGGGTGGGACTGAAAGGGGGACGGCGGAGTTGGCCCAAGGTGTGGAGGCATTGCTGGTCCTTTGAGGAGATGTCAGACAACATGTGACGCAGGAGGCTCTGCTGGTGCAGCACCGGTGCCGTGTCCTTGTGATCCTGGCACCACACGGAGGAGTAGGATACCCGCTCTTGGTGGCCGTCAAGATCACCGTAGCACTGAACCTTTATGCCTCTGGTTCATTCCAGGGCTACAGCAGGCACTTGTGTGCAGGCCCATAAGTGCATCCGTGAAGTCATGGATGCTCTGTTTGCCTGGACAGCTGACAATATAAACTTTGACCTGGACCAAGCGCATCAAGATACCCGGGCAGCGAGATTCACCGCCATCACTGACAGATAGCCATTTTCAACGTGAAGCCTGTGGGGCAACATTACCGGCCCTAATTGGCATTAGATACCGGTGGTGGTCTCGCTGGGTTGGCTGTCAGGAAGAATCTGGGAATTCCCACTCACTATCACACTTAGAAACTTTCGTTAGATTGTGCCCTATGTGTTGACGCTAGGACTGAATTGAATGCAATTTGCGTTCTGGTTGGGGCGCAATTTGGGAGAAATTCAGGACATGCTAACGGACCAGCACTCTGCTGGCATGAATTCCGAGCAATTCCCAGCCCAGCGGACATTCTAACTGTTGGGGTCCAAGTTAACGCCAAAGAGCCTGGCAACTGGAGCTGTTTCTAAGCTCACACACTCATTGCAGCCACCAAGAGAAGACCTGCCTCCTATGTTCGGGAGTCACAGCTCCATGCCAGTGAGGAGCAGAGGGACATCCTCTTCCCCAGCATGGGCGCAGACTCAAACCTGTCCTCCCTGAACACCGACTGGGAGGTGGTGGCAGAGGCAGATAGCACTGTCAGTCTCACCAGGAGGCAACAGCTGGCATTCTGGAGGGGTGGGGGTCATTGGTGAGTCCTCTGCCCTGAGAGAAGCAGAGGACCAGGGAGGGCTCCAAAGACCAGGGTGCAGGTGACCTCTACTTGGGATGAGCTCTGCTGATCCACTGCTTCCTGTGCAATGAGGCAGCGCTACTGAGGAATGCCAAAACCTGGTGGACTTCTGATTGAGCTTGGCCCTTGATGATTTAGTTGAGTTATGAGTGGTGCAGCCTGGGTAATCCCCCAGGTGCCCAGAGGCATTCTGAGCAGTTAAAGGACACAGGCAGCACTCAGCAGTGTGTGCAGCCAGGAGCCTGTCAGTAGCACCAAAGGGGTGCATTTGAAAAACAGATTACAGCAATGGTGGGTTGAGCCAGACCACTCCAATCCTGAGGGGCACACTCGAAATCCACGGACTTGGTACCAAGTCACTACTTGCTACTCACCCATCCCTCAGCAAGCCCGACAGTTTCCAACAGTATTTCAGTGTTTTTTAAGCCTCCAGCTTCCCATCCACAGCCATGGCGCCTAATCCATGTTTGTCATCGAATCATAACAGCACAAAAAAAGACCTTTGGCCCATCACATCTGCGCCAGCGAAAAATAACCACCGAGGTTTTGTAATCACATTTTCCAGCAATTGGCCCATAGCCCTGTATGCCCGGAGATTGCAAGTGCACATCTGGATACTTCTTAAATTTTATGAGGGTCTCTGCCTCCACCACTCTTTCAGGCAGTGAGTTCCAAACCTTCACCATGCTCTGGGTAAAAACGTTTTTCCTCACATCCCATCGAAAACTCCTGCCCTTTACTTTAAATCTATGGTCACTGATCCCTCCACCAAGTGAATAGTTTCTTCCTGTCTCCTCTATCTATGCCCCTCAGAATTGTAATCAAACATGTTCCCCCTCAGTCTCCTCTGCTTCAAGGAAAACAACCCCAGACTATCCAATCTCACTTCATAACTAAAACTCTCCAGCTTAGGCAACATCCTCATAAATCTCCTCTGCACCCTTTCCAGTGCTATCATATCCAATATGGATTCCAGAACTGCACACAATATTCCAGCTGTGGCCTGTCCAATGTTTTATACAGTTCCAGTATAACCGCCCTATTCTTAAATTCTATGCCATGGCTAATAAAGCCAAGTATAGCACAGGCCTTCTTAACCACTGTATCCACCTGCTCTGCTACCTTAAGGGATGGGTATATGTGCACACCAAGATCCCTCTGATCCTTGGTGCTTCCCAGGGTCCCACCATTCATCATGTATTCCCTTGCCTTGTGTGTGCTACACAAGTTAATCACCTCATATCCGGATTGAATTCCATTTGCCACTTATCAACCCATCGGACCAGCCCGTCTATATCCTCCTGTAATAAATGGCTAACTTCCTCATTATTTACCACCCCACCAATTTTCGTATCATCCTCAAACCTACTGACCAACCCTCCTAGATTCATATCTAAATGATTTACAAAACCACAAACAGCAAGGGCCCCTACACTGCTCCCTGCAGGATCCCACTGGACACAGGCTTCCAGTCAGAAAAACACCCTCGACCATCACCTTCTGCTTCCTGTCACTCAGCCAATTTTGGACCAAATTTGCCAAATTTCCTTGGATCCCATGGTCTCTTACAGTCACTATCAGTCTCCCATGTTGGACCTTATCAAAAGCCTTGCAGAAGTCCAAGTAGACTACGTCAAATGCATCTCCCTCATCCACACACCTGGCCACCTCTTTGAAAAATTCAATCAAGTTGGTCTGGCATGACCTTCCCTTAATAAACACATGCTGACTGTTCCTGATTAATCCCTGCCTCTCCAAATGCAGATTAATTCTGTCTCTCAGAATTACTTCCAATAGTTTCCCCACCACTGACATTAGATTGACTGGCCTCCCACGTCCCCTCCGCAGCCACGCCACCCAGTCCAGGTTTGTAAATACTTGTAGCAATCCACTCTCGTGAGACGTCCGTCTGAGAGGTGCGGAGCATCGCAGAAAAGCGGAGCATACTGTGTCCAACCCGCTAATCACATTAAAATCCATGCAGCTCGCCCTTTTTTTCCTGTCAAAGATTTCACTTTCTCATGCAAAACTCTAATTTTGTGCTTCCTTTCCAGCTCCGATACTTCATCACACATCTCATTATACCATCTCCCTTTAGCCTGCCTGCGTACATTCTTTCGAGTTTTTTTTCACTTCCATCCGACTCAAGGGTGTCTCTTTTCTTTCCTCTTTCTATCATCATTGCAAGTATCTCATCTCCTCACTTCTTGTCTCTTTCTGTTTTCCATTTTGGTAATATTTCCTTTGCAGCATGTCGTCTACCCTCTTTCTTTTTTTCCACTTGTTTTCTATTTCTTGTTGTGAGACTTCTGCATGTTTTGCTTCCTCGCTCCTGAAGTATTCATTCTTTTTGTTTTGTTTAATTACCACTCTGATGCGCTCATCCTTCAACATGCCAAGATCTAATGGTCGCACATCTTTTTCTTTTTGGGTATTTTCAGTTTCAACTTAATAATTGCCACAAGACAACAATGATCTGAATTTATGTCCAAGCTGGGATATGTATGAATGTTCTTTATTGTGTTTCTAAAACATTGCTTTCCCCTCACATGATCTATTCAATTTCAATTCAACACACTGCCTGGTCCTTTCCCAAGTGTAAAAGAAACCTAAAAAAATCTAAAGCAATGAAGTGCAATGGTTTTAGAACTATAATCTTAATGAGTCAACTCATTAATGTGATATAAAAAATTATAATAGAGAGAAAAAATAACACATTTGAAACAGAAACTGGTGAAATGCCATCTACATTTAGATGTTGAGTAGGAACAAGAGGGAATATTTAACAGAAGAACAATCTTCAGTGAATATCCAGAAGTAAACAAGAATATTTACATCTGATTCATAGACTATGAAAATGCTTGTGTTTATTACCAAAAGTTAATAGAAATCTTGTTGAAATTTGACATTGACAGTAATGATGCAAGATTTATACAGGCCCTATGAGAGGGAACAAGCATCAGGCTACCAAGGGATAATCGGATATAATCAGAAACAGTTTTCTGCCACACTCAGTGTCGCAATGAAGCAGTCTGGGAATGGTGTCCTGATGCAGTCAGTGTCACAGTGAAGCAGCCTGGGAAAGATGTCCTGCCACAGTCAGTGTCGCAGTGAAGCAGTCTGGGAATGGTGTCCTGATGCAGTCAGTGTCACAGTGAAGCAGTCTGGGAATGGTGTCCTGCCACAGTCAGTGTCGCAGTGAAGCAGTCTGGGAATGATGTCCTGTCTCAGTCAGTGTCGCAGTGAAGCAGTCTGGGAATGGTGTCCTGATGCAGTCAGTGTCACAGTGAAGCAGCCTGGGAATGATGTCCTGTCTCAGTCAGTGTCGCAGTGAAGCAGTCTGGGAATGGTGTCCTGATGCAGTCAGTGTCACAGTGAAGCAGTCTGGGAATGGTGTCCTGATGCAGTCAGTGTCGCAATGAAGCAGTCTGGGAATGGTGTCCTGCCAAAGTCAGTGTCACAGTGAAGCAGTCTGGGAATGATGTCCTGTCTCAGTCAGTGTCACAGTGAAGCAGCCTGGGAATGGTGTCCTGTCTCAGTCAGTGTCACAGTGAAGCAGTCTGGGAATGGTGTCCTGCCACAGTCAGTGTCACAGTGAAGCAGTCTGGGAATGGTGTCCTGCCACAGTCAGTGTCGCAGTGAAGCAGTCTGGGAATGGTGTCCTGATGTAGTCAGTGTCACAGTGAAGCAGTCTGGGAATGGTGTCCTGCCACAGTCAGTGTCACAGTGAAGCAGTCTGGGAATGGTGTCCTGCCACAGTCAGTGTCGCAGTGAAGCAGTCTGGGAATGGTGTCCTGTCTCAGTCAGTGTCACAGTGAAGCAGTCTGGGAATGATGTCCTGTCTCAGTCAGTGTCGCAGTGAAGCAGTCTGGGAATGGTGTCCTGATGCAGTCAGTGTCACAGTGAAGCAGCCTGGGAATGGTGTCCTGCCACAGTCAGTGTCACAGTGAAGCAGTCTGGGAATGGTGTCCTGATGCAGTCAGTGTCACAGTGAAGCTGTCTGGGAACTGTGTCCTGCTGCAGTTAGCGTCGCAATGAAGCAGTCTGGGAATGGTGTCCTGATGCAGTCAGTGTCACAGTGAAGCAGTCTGGGAATGGTGTCCTGATGCAGTCAGTGTCACAGTGAAGCAGCCTGGGAATGGTGTCCTGCCACAGTCAGTGTCACAGTGAAGCAGTCTGGGAATGGTGTCCTGATGCAGTCAGTGTCACAGTGAAGCTGTCTGGGAACTGTGTCCTGCTGCAGTTAGCGTCGCAATGAAGCAGTCTGGGAATGGTGTCCTGCCACAGTCAGTGTCACAGTGAAGCAGTCTGGGAATGGTGTCCAGCCACAGTCAGTGTCGCAGTGAAGCAGTCTGGGAATGGTGTCCTGCTGCAGTTAGCGTCGCAATGAAGCAGTCTGGGAATGGTGTCCTGCCACAGTCAGTCTCACAGTGAAGCAGTCTGGGAATGATGTCCTGTCTCAGTCAGTGTCGCAGTGAAGCAGTCTGGGAATGGTGTCCTGCTGCAGTCAGTGTCACAGTGAAGCAGTCTGGGAATGGTGTCCTGCCACAGTCAGTGTCGCAGTGAAGCAGTCTGGGAATGGTGTACTGCCACAGTCAGTGTCACAGTGAAGCAGTCTGGGAATGATGTCCTGTCTCAGTCAGTGTCACAGTGAAGCAGTCTGGGAATGATGTCCTGCCACAGTCAGTGTCACAGTGAAGCAGTCTGGGAATGATGTCCTGCCACAGTCAGTGTCACAGTGAAGCAGTCTGGGAATGGTGTCCTGCCACAGTCAGTGTCACAGTGAAGCAGTCTGGGAATGGTGTCCTGCCACAGTCAGTGTCACAGTGAAGCAGTCTGGGAATGGTGTCCTGATGCAGTCAGTGTCACAGTGAAGCAGCCTGGGAATGGTGTCCTGCCACAGTCAGTGTCACAGTGAAGCAGTCTGGGAATGGTGTCCTGATGCAGTCAGTGTCACAGTGAAGCAGTCTGGGAATGGTGTCCTGCCACAGTCAGTGTCACAGTGAAGCAGTCTGGGAATGGTGTCCTGATGCAGTCAGTGTCACAGTGAAGCAGCCTGGGAATGGTGTCCTGCCACAGTCAGTGTCACAGTGAAGCAGTCTGGGAATGGTGTCCTGATGCAGTCAGTGTCACAGTGAAGCAGTCTGGGAATGGTGTCCTGCCACAGTCAGTGTCACAGTGAAGCAGTCTGGGAATGGTGTCCTGCCACAGTCAGTGTCACAGTGAAGCAGCCTGGGAATGGTGTCCTGTCTCAGTCAGTGTCACAGTGAAGCAGTCTGGGAACTGTGTCCTGCTGCAGTCAGTGTCACAGTGAAGCAGTCTGGGAATGGTGTCCTGCCACAGTCAGTGTCGCAGTGAAGCAGTCTGGGAATGGTATCCTGTCTCAGTCAGTGTCACAGTGAAGCAGTCTGGGAACTGTGTCCTGCTGCAGTCAGTGTCACAGTGAAGCAGTCTGGGAATGGTGTCCAGCCACAGTCAGTGTCACAGTGAAGCAGTCTGGGAACGGTGTCCTGCCACAGTCAGTGTCACAGTGAAGCAGTCTGGGAATGGTGTCCTGCCACAGTCAGTGTCACAGTGAAGCAGTCTGGGAATGGTGTCCAGCCACAGTCAGTGTCACAGTGAAGCAGTCTGGGAACGGTGTCCTGCCACAGTCAGTGTCACAGTGAAGCAGTCTGGGAATGGTGTCCTGCCACAGTCAGTGTCACAGTGAAGCAGCCTGGGAATGGTGTCCTGATGCAGTCAGTGTCACAGTGAAGCAGTCTGGGAATGGTGTCCTGTCTCAGTCAGTGTCACAATGAAGCAGCCTGGGAATGGTGTCCTGCCACAGTCAGTGTCACAGTGAAGCAGTCTGGGAATGGTGTCCAGCCACAGTCAGTTTCACAATGAAGCAGCCTGGGAATGGTGTCCTGCCACAGTCAGTGTCGCAGTGAAGCTGTCTGGGAATGGTGTCCTGTCTCAGTCAGTGTCGCAGTGAAGCAGTCTGGGAATGGTGTCCTGCCACAGTCAGTGTCGCAGTGAAGCAGCCTGGGAATGGTGTCCTGCCACAGTCAGTGTCGCAGTGAAGCAGTCTGGGAATGGTGTCCTGCCACAGTCAGTGTCACAGTGAAGCTGTCTGGGAATGGTGTCCTGTCTCAGTCAGTGTCACAATGAAGCAGCCTGGGAATGGTGTCCTGCCACAGTCAGTGTCGCAGTGAAGCAGTCTGGGAATGGTGTCCTGATGCAGTCAGTGTCGCAGTGAAGCAGCCTGGGAATGGTGTCCTGCCACAGTCAGTGTCACAGTGAAGCAGTCTGGGAATGGTGTCCTGCCACAGTCAGTGTCGCAGTGAAGCAGCCTGGGAATGGTGTCCTGCCACAGTCAGTGTCGCAGTGAAGCAGTCTGGGAATGGTGTCCTGCCACAGTCAGTGTCGCAGTGAAGCAGCCTGGGAATGGTGTCCTGCCACAGTCAGTGTCGCAGTGAAGCAGTCTGGGAATGGTGTCCTGCCACAGTCAGTGTCGCAGTGAAGCAGTCTGGGAATGGTGTCCTGATGCAGTCAGTGTCACAGTGAAGCAGTCTGGGAATGATGTCCTGTCTCAGTCAGTGTCACAGTGAAGCAGTCTGGGAATGGTGTCCTGATGCAGTCAGTGTCGCAGTGAAGCAGTCTGGGAATGGTGTCCTGCCACAGTCAGTGTCACAGTGAAGCAGCCTGGGAATGGTGTCCTGCCACAGTCAGTGTCGCAGTGAAGCAGTCTGGGAATGGTGTCCTGCCACAGTCAGTGTCACAGTGAAGCTGTCTGGGAATGGTGTCCTGTCTCAGTCAGTGTCACAATGAAGCAGCCTGGGAATGGTGTCCTGCCACAGTCAGTGTCACAGTGAAGCAGTCTGGGAATGGTGTCCTGCCACAGTCAGTGTCGCAGTGAAGCAGTCTGGGAATGGTGTCCTGATGCAGTCAGTGTCGCAGTGAAGCAGCCTGGGAATGGTGTCCTGCCACAGTCAGTGTCACAGTGAAGCAGTCTGGGAATGGTGTCCTGCCACAGTCAGTGTCGCAGTGAAGCAGCCTGGGAATGGTGTCCTGCCACAGTCAGTGTCGCAGTGAAGCAGTCTGGGAATGGTGTCCTGCCACAGTCAGTGTCGCAGTGAAGCAGTCTGGGAATGGTGTCCTGATGCAGTCAGTGTCACAGTGAAGCAGTCTGGGAATGATGTCCTGTCTCAGTCAGTGTCACAGTGAAGCAGTCTGGGAATGGTGTCCTGATGCAGTCAGTGTCGCAGTGAAGCAGTCTGGGAATGGTGTCCTGCCACAGTCAGTGTCACAGTGAAGCAGTCTGGGAATGGTGTCCAGTCTCAGTCAGTGTCGCAATGAAGCAGTCTGGGAATGGTGTCCTGCCACAGTCAGTGTCACAGTGAAGCAGTCTGGGAATGATGTCCTGTCTCAGTCAGTGTCGCAGTGAAGCAGTCTGGGAATGGTGTCCTGATGCAGTCAGTGTCACAGTGAAGCAGCCTGGGAACGGTGTCCTGCCACAGTCAGTGTCGCAGTGAAGCAGTCTGGGAATGGTGTCCTGATGCAGTCAGTGTCACAGTGAAGCAGCCTGGGAATGATGTCCTGTCTCAGTCAGTGTCGCAGTGAAGCAGTCTGGGAATGGTGTCCTGATGCAGTCAGTGTCACAGTGAAGCAGTCTGGGAATGGTGTCCTGCCACAGTCAGTGTCGCAGTGAAGCAGTCTGGGAATGGTGTCCTGCCACAGTCAGTGTCGCAGTGAAGCAGTCTGGGAATGGTGTCCTGATGCAGTCAGTGTCACAGTGAAGCAGCCTGGGAATGATGTCCTGTCTCAGTCAGTGTCGCAGTGAAGCAGTCTGGGAATGCTGTCCTGATGCAGTCAGTGTCACAGTGAAGCAGTCTGGGAATGGTGTCCTGATGCAGTCAGTGTCGCAATGAAGCAGTCTGGGAATGGTGTCCTGCCACAGTCAGTGTCACAGTGAAGCAGTCTGGGAATGATGTCCTGTCTCAGTCAGTGTCACAGTGAAGCAGCCTGGGAATGGTGTCCTGTCTCAGTCAGTGTCACAGTGAAGCAGTCTGGGAATGGTGTCCTGCCACAGTCAGTGTCACAGTGAAGCAGTCTGGGAATGGTGTCCTGCCACAGTCAGTGTCGCAGTGAAGCAGTCTGGGAATGGTGTCCTGATGTAGTCAGTGTCACAGTGAAGCAGTCTGGGAATGGTGTCCTGCCACAGTCAGTGTCACAGTGAAGCAGTCTGGGAATGGTGTCCTGCCACAGTCAGTGTCGCAGTGAAGCAGTCTGGGAATGGTGTCCTGCCTCAGTCAGTGTCACAGTGAAGCAGTCTGGGAATGATGTCCTGTCTCAGTCAGTGTCGCAGTGAAGCAGTCTGGGAATGGTGTCCTGATGCAGTCAGTGTCACAGTGAAGCAGCCTGGGAATGGTGTCCTGCCACAGTCAGTGTCACAGTGAAGCAGTCTGGGAATGGTGTCCTGATGCAGTCAGTGTCACAGTGAAGCTGTCTGGGAACTGTGTCCTGCTGCAGTTAGCGTCGCAATGAAGCAGTCTGGGAATGGTGTCCTGATGCAGTCAGTGTCACAGTGAAGCAGTCTGGGAATGGTGTCCTGATGCAGTCAGTGTCACAGTGAAGCAGCCTGGGAATGGTGTCCTGCCACAGTCAGTGTCACAGTGAAGCAGTCTGGGAATGGTGTCCTGATGCAGTCAGTGTCACAGTGAAGCTGTCTGGGAATGGTGTCCAGCCACAGTCAGTGTCGCAGTGAAGCAGTCTGGGAATGGTGTCCTGCTGCAGTTAGCGTCGCAATGAAGCAGTCTGGGAATGGTGTCCTGCCACAGTCAGTCTCACAGTGAAGGAGTTTGGGAATGATGTCCTGTCTCAGTCAGTGTCGCAGTGAAGCAGTCTGGGAATGGTGTCCTGCCACAGTCAGTGTCGCAGTGAAGCAGTCTGGGAATGGTGTCCTGCCACAGTCAGTGTCACAGTGAAGCAGTCTGGGAATGGTGTCCTGTCTCAGTCAGTGTCACAGTGAAGCAGTCTGGGAATGATGTCCTGCCACAGTCAGTGTCACAGTGAAGCAGTCTGGGAATGATGTCCTGCCACAGTCAGTGTCACAGTGAAGCAGTCTGGGAATGGTGTCCTGCCACAGTCAGTGTCACAGTGAAGAAGTCTGGGAATGGTGTCCTGCCACAGTCAGTGTCACAGTGAAGCAGTCTGGGAATGGTGTCCTGATGCAGTCAGTGTCACAGTGAAGCAGCCTGGGAATGGTGTCCTGCCACAGTCAGTGTCACAGTGAAGCAGTCTGGGAATGGTGTCCTGATGCAGTCAGTGTCACAGTGAAGCAGTCTGGGAATGGTGTCCTGCCACAGTCAGTGTCACAGTGAAGCAGTCTGGGAATGGTGTCCTGATGCAGTCAGTGTCACAGTGAAGCAGCCTGGGAATGGTGTCCTGCCACAGTCAGTGTCACAGTGAAGCAGTCTGGGAATGGTGTCCTGATGCAGTCAGTGTCACAGTGAAGCAGTCTGGGAATGGTGTCCTGCCACAGTCAGTGTCACAGTGAAGCAGTCTGGGAATGGTGTCCTGCCACAGTCAGTGTCACAGTGAGGCAGCCTGGGAATGGTGTCCTGTCTCAGTCAGTGTCACAGTGAAGCAGTCTGGGAACTGTGTCCTGCTGCAGTCAGTGTCACAGTGAAGCAGTCTGGGAATGGTGTCCTGCCACAGTCAGTGTCGCAGTGAAGCAGTCTGGGAATGGTATCCTGTCTCAGTCAGTGTCACAGTGAAGCAGTCTGGGAACTGTGTCCTGCTGCAGTCAGTGTCACAGTGAAGCAGTCTGGGAATGGTGTCCAGCCACAGTCAGTGTCACAGTGAAGCAATCTGGGAACGGTGTCCTGCCACAGTCAGTGTCACAGTGAAGCAGTCTGGGAATGGTGTCCTGCCACAGTCAGTGTCACAGTGAAGCAGCCTGGGAATGGTGTCCAGCCACAGTCAGTGTCACAGTGAAGCAGTCTGGGAACGGTGTCCAGCCACAGTCAGTGTCGCAGTGAAGCAGTCTGGGAATGGTGTCCTGCTGCAGTCAGTGTCACAGTGAAGCAGCCTGGGAATGGTGTCCTGCCACAGTCAGTGTCACAGTGAAGCAGTCTGGGAATGGTGTCCTGATGCAGTCAGTGTCACAGTGAAGCAGTCTGGGAATGGTGTCCTGCCACAGTCAGTGTCACAGTGAAGCAGTCTGGGAATGGTGTCCTGATGCAGTCAGTGTCACAGTGAAGCAGCCTGGGAATGGTGTCCTGCCACAGTCAGTGTCACAGTGAAGCAGTCTGGGAATGGTGTCCTGATGCAGGCAGTGTCACAGTGAAGCAGTCTGGGAATGGTGTCCTGCCACAGTCAGTGTCACAGTGAAGCAGCCTGGGAATGGTGTCCTGATGCAGTCAGTGTCACAGTGAAGCAGTCTGGGAATGGTGTCCTGTCTCAGTCAGTGTCACAATGAAGCAGCCTGGGAATGGTGTCCTGCCACAGTCAGTGTCACAGTGAAGCAGTCTGGGAATGGTGTCCAGCCACAGTCAGTGTCACAGTGAAGCAGTCTGGGAATGGTGTCCAGCCACAGTCAGTGTCGCAGTGAAGCAGTCTGGGAATGGTGTCCTGCTGCAGTTAGCGTCGCAATGAAGCAGTCTGGGAATGGTGTCCTGCCACAGTCAGTCTCACAGTGAAGCAGTTTGGGAATGATGTCCTGTCTCAGTCAGTGTCGCAGTGAAGCAGTCTGGGAATGGTGTCCTGCCACAGTCAGTGTCGCAGTGAAGCAGTCTGGGAATGGTGTCCTGCCACAGTCAGTGTCACAGTGAAGCAGTCTGGGAATGGTGTCCTGTCTCAGTCAGAGTCACAGTGAAGCAGTCTGGGAATGATGTCCTGCCACAGTCAGTGTCACAGTGAAGCAGTCTGGGAATGATGTCCTGCCACAGTCAGTGTCACAGTGAAGCAGTCTGGGAATGGTGTCCTGATGCAGTCAGTGTCACAGTGAAGCAGTCTGGGAATGGTGTCCTGATGCAGTCAGTGTCACAGTGAAGCAGCCTGGGAATGGTGTCCTGCCACAGTCAGTGTCACAGTGAAGCAGTCTGGGAATGGTGTCCTGATGCAGTCAGTGTCACAGTGAAGCAGTCTGGGAATGGTGTCCTGCCACAGTCAGTGTCACAGTGAAGCAGTCTGGGAATGGTGTCCTGATGCAGTCAGTGTCACAGTGAAGCAGCCTGGGAATGGTGTCCTGCCACAGTCAGTGTCACAGTGAAGCAGTCTGGGAATGGTGTCCTGATGCAGTCAGTGTCACAGTGAAGCAGTCTGGGAATGGTGTCCTGCCACAGTCAGTGTCACAGTGAAGCAGTCTGGGAATGGTGTCCTGCCACAGTCAGTGTCACAGTGAAGCAGCCTGGGAATGGTGTCCTGTCTCAGTCAGTATCACAGTGAAGCAGTCTGGGAACTGTGTCCTGCTGCAGTCAGTGTCACAGTGAAGCAGTCTGGGAATGGTGTCCTGCTGCAGTCAGTGTCACAGTGAAGCAGTCTGGGAATGGTGTCCTGCCACAGTCAGTGTCGCAGTGAAGCAGTCTGGGAATGGTATCCTGTCTCAGTCAGTGTCACAGTGAAGCAGTCTGGGAACTGTGTCCTGCTGCAGTCAGTGTCACAGTGAAGCAGTCTGGGAATGGTGTCCAGCCACAGTCAGTGTCACAGTGAAGCAGTCTGGGAACGGTGTCCTGCCACAGTCAGTGTCACAGTGAAGCAGTCTGGGAATGGTGTCCTGCCACAGTCAGTGTCACAGTGAAGCAGCCTGGGAATGGTGTCCTGATGCAGTCAGTGTCACAGTGAAGCAGTCTGGGAATGGTGTCCTGTCTCAGTCAGTGTCACAATGAAGCAGCCTGGGAATGGTGTCCTGCCACAGTCAGTGTCACAGCGAAGCAGTCTGGGAATGGTGTCCAGCCACAGTCAGTTTCACAATGAAGCAGCCTGGGAATGGTGTCCTGCCACAGTCAGTGTCGCAGTGAAGCTGTCTGGGAATGGTGTCCTGTCTCAGTCAGTGTCGCAGTGAAGCAGTCTGGGAATGGTGTCCTGCCACAGTCAGTGTCGCAGTGAAGCAGCCTGGGAATGGTGTCCTGCCACAGTCAGTGTCGCAGTGAAGCAGTCTGGGAATGGTGTCCTGCCACAGTCAGTGTCACAGTGAAGCTGTCTGGGAATGGTGTCCTGTCTCAGTCAGTGTCACAATGAAGCAGCCTGGGAATGGTGTCCTGCCACAGTCAGTGTCACAGTGAAGCAGTCTGGGAATGGTGTCCTGCCACAGTCAGTGTCGCAGTGAAGCAGTCTGGGAATGGTGTCCTGATGCAGTCAGTGTCGCAGTGAAGCAGCCTGGGAATGGTGTCCTGCCACAGTCAGTGTCACAGTGAAGCAGTCTGGGAATGGTGTCCTGCCACAGTCAGTGTCGCAGTGAAGCAGCCTGGGAATGGTGTCCTGCCACAGTCAGTGTCGCAGTGAAGCAGTCTGGGAATGGTGTCCTGCCACAGTCAGTGTCGCAGTGAAGCAGTCTGGGAATGGTGTCCTGATGCAGTGAGTGTCACAGTGAAGCAGTCTGGGAATGATGTCCTGTCTCAGTCAGTGTCACAGTGAAGCAGTCTGGGAATGGTGTCCTGATGCAGTCAGTGTCGCAGTGAAGCAGTCTGGGAATGGTGTCCTGCCACAGTCAGTGTCACAGTGAAGCAGTCTGGGAATGGTGTCCAGTCTCAGTCAGTGTCGCAATGAAGCAGTCTGGGAATGGTGTCCTGCCACAGTCAGTGTCACAGTGAAGCAGTCTGGGAATGATGTCCTGTCTCAGTCAGTGTCGCAGTGAAGCAGTCTGGGAATGGTGTCCTGATGCAGTCAGTGTCACAGTGAAGCAGCCTGGGAATGGTGTCCTGCCACAGTCAGTGTCGCAGTGAAGCAGTCTGGGAATGGTGTCCTGATGCAGTCAGTGCCACAGTGAAGCAGCCTGGGAATGATGTCCTGTCTCAGTCAGTGTCGCAGTGAAGCAGTCTGGGAATGGTGTCCTGATGCAGTCAGTGTCACAGTGAAGCAGTCTGGGAATGGTGTCCTGCCACAGTCAGTGTCGCAGTGAAGCAGTCTGGGAATGGTGTCCTGCCACAGTCAGTGTCGCAGTGAAGCAGTCTGGGAATGGTGTCCTGATGCAGTCAGTGTCACAGTGAAGCAGCCTGGGAATGATGTCCTGTCTCAGTCAGTGTCGCAGTGAAGCAGTCTGGGAATGGTGTCCTGATGCAGTCAGTGTCACAGTGAAGCAGCCTGGGAATGATGTCCTGTCTCAGTCAGTGTCGCAGTGAAGCAGTCTGGGAATTGTGTCCTGCTGCAGTTAGCGTCGCAATGAAGCAGCCTGGGAATGGTGTCCTGCCACAGTCAGTGTCACAGTGAAGCAGTCTGGGAATGGTGTCCTGCCACAGTCAGTGTCACAGTGAAGCAGTCTGGGAATGGTGTCCTGCCACAGTCAGTGTCGCAGTGAAGCAGTCTGGGAATGGTGTCCTGTCTCAGTCAATGTCGCAGTGAAGCAGTCTGGGAATGGTGTCCTGATGCAGTCAGTGTCGCAGTGAAGCAGTCTGCGAATGGTGTCCTGCCACAGTCAGTGTCACAGTGAAGCAGTCTGGGAATGGTGTCCTGCCACAGTCAGTGTCGCAGTGAAGCAGTCTGGGAATGGTGTCCTGTCTCAGTCAGTGTCACAGTGAAGCAGTCTGGGAATGGTGTCCTGCCACAGTCAGTGTCACAGTGAAGCAGTCTGGGAATGGTGTCCTGATGCAGTCAGTGTCACAGTGAAGCAGTCTGGGAATGGTGTCCTGTCTCAGTCAGTGTCGCAGTGAAGCAGTCTGGGAATGGTGTCCTGATGCAGTCAGTGTCACAGTGAAGCAGTCTGGGAATGGTGTCCTGATGCAGTCAGTGTCGCAGTGAAGCAGTCTGGGAATGGTGTCCTGCTACAGTCAGTGTCACAGTGAAGCAGTCTGGGAATGGTGTCCTGATGCAGTCAGTGTCACAGTGAAGCAGTCTGGGAATGGTGTCCTGTCTCAGTCAGTGTCGCAGTGAAGCAGTCTGGGAATGGTGTCCTGATGCAGTCAGTGTCACAGTGAAGCAGTCTGGGAATGGTGTCCTGATGCAGTCAGTGTCGCTATGAAGCAGTCTGGGAATGGTATCCTGCCACAGTCAGTGTCACAGTGAAGCAGTCTGGGAATGGTGTCCTGTCTCAGTCAGTGTCACAGTGAAGCAGTCTGGGAATGGTGTCCTGTCTCAGTCAGTGTCACAGTGAAGCAGTCTGGGAATGGTGTCCTGCCACAGTCAGTGTCACAGTGAAGCAGGCTGGGAATGGTGTCCTGATGCAGTCAGTGTCGCAGTGAAGCAGCCTGGGAATGATGTCCTGTCTCAGTCAGTGTCGCAGTGAAGCAGTCTGGGAATGGTGTCCTGCTGCAGTTAGCGTCGCAATGAAGCAGTCTGGGAATGGTGTCCTGCTGCAGTCAGTCTCACAGTGAAGCAGTCTGGGAATGGTGTCCTGTCTCAGTCAGTGTCACAGTGAAGCAGTCTGGGAATGGTGTCCTATCTCAGTCAGTGTCGCAGTGAAGCAGTCTGGGAATGGTGTCCTGATGGAGTCAGTGTCACAGTGAAGCAGTCTGGGAATGGTGTCCTGCCACAGTCAGTGTCGCAGTGAAGCAGTCTGGGAATGGTGTCCTGTCTCAGTCAGTGTCACAGTGAAGCAGTCTGGGAATGGTGTCCTGTCTCAGTCAGTGTCGCAGTGAAGCAGCCTGGGAATGGTGTCCTGTCTCAGTCAGTGTCGCAGTGAAGCAGCCTGGGAATGGTGTCCTGCCACAGTCAGTGTCACAGTGAAGCAGCCTGGGAATGGTGTCCTGTCTCAGTCAGTGTCACAGTGAAGCAGTCTGGGAATGGTGTCCTGATGCAGTCAGTGTCGCAGTGAAGCAGTCTGGGAATGGTGTCCTGCTGCAGTCAGTGTCACAGTGAAGCAGTCTGGGAATGGTGTCCTGTCTCAGTCAGTGTCGCAGTGAAGCAGCCTGGGAATGGTGTCCTGCCACAGTCAGTGTCACAGTGAAGCAGTCTGGGAATGGTGTCCTGTCTCAGTCAGTGTCGCAGTGAAGCAGCCTGGGAATGGTGTCCTGCCACAGTCAGTGTCACAGTGAAGCAGTCTGGGAATGGTGTCCTGCCACAGTCAGTGTCGCAGTGAAGCAGTCTGGGAATGGTGTCCAGCCACAGTCAGTGTCACAATGAAGCAGTCTGGGAATGGTGTCCTGCCACAGTCAGTGTCGCAGTGAAGCAGTCTGGGAATGGTGTCCTGCCACAGTCAGTGTCACAGTGAAGCAGTCTGGGAATGATGTCCTGTCTCAGTCAGTGTCACAGTGAAGCAGTCTGGGAATGGTGTCCTGATGCAGTCAGTGTCACAGTGAAGCAGTCTGGGTATGATGTCCTGTCTCAGTCAGTGTCGCAGTGAAGCAGTCTGGGAATGGTGTCCTGATGCAGTCAGTGTCACAGTGAAGCAGCCTGGGAATGGTGTCCTGATGCAGTCAGTGTCACAGTGAAGCAGTCTGGGAATGGTGTCCTGATGCAGTCAGTGTCACAGTGAAGCAGTCTGGGAATGATGTCCTGTCTCAGTCAGTGTCGCAGTGAAGCAGTCTGGGAATGGTGTCCTGATGCAGTCAGTGTCACAGTGAAGCAGCCTGGGAATGGTGTCCTGATGCAGTCAGTGTCACAGTGAAGCAGCCTGGGAATGGTGTCCTGCCACAGTCAGCGTCGCAGTGAAGCAGTCTGGGAATGGTGTCCTGACGCAGTCAGTGTCACAGTGAAGCAGCCTGGGAATGATGTCCTGTCTCAGTCAGTGTCACAGTGAAGCAGTCTGGGAATGGTGTCCTGCCACAGTCAGTGTCACAGTGAAGCAGTCTGGGAACGGTGTCCGGTCTCAGTCAGTGTCGCAGTGAAGCAGTCTGGGAATGGTGTCCTGCCACAGTCAGTGTCACAGTGAAGCAGTCGGGGAATGATGTCCTGCCACAGTCAGTGTCACAGTGAAGCAGTCTGGGAATGGTGTCCTGATGCAGTCAGTGTCGCAGTGAAGCAGTCTGGGAATGGTGTCCTGCCACAGTCAGCGTCGCAGTGAAGCAGCCTGGGAATGGTGTCCTGTCTCAGTCAGTGTCACAGTGAAGCAGTCTGGGAATGGTGTCCTGCCACAGTCAGTGTCACAGTGAAGCAGCCTGGGAATGGTGTCCTGCCACAGTCAGTGTCACAGTGAAGCAGTCTGGGAATGGTGTCCTGATGCAGTCAGTGTCGCAGTGAAGCAGTCTGGGAATGGTGTCCTGCCACAGTCAGTGTCACAGTGAAGCAGTCTGGGAATGGTGTCCTGCCACAGTCAGTGTCACAGTGAAGCAGTCTGTGAATGGTGTCCTGCCACAGTCAGTGTCGCAGTGAAGCAGTCTGGGAATGATGTCCTGTCTCAGTCAGTGTCGCAGTGAAGCAGTCTGGGAATGGTGTCCTGCCACAGTCAGTGTCACAGTGAAGCAGTCTGGGAATGGTGTCCTGCCACAGTACGTGTCACAGTGAAGCAGCCTGGGAATGATGTCCTGCCACAGTCAGTGTCACAGTGAAGCAGTCTGGGAATGGTGTCCTGCCACAGTCAGTGTCACAGTGAAGCAGTCTGGGAATGGTGTCCTGCCACAGTCAGTGTCACAGTGAAGCAGTCTGGGAATGGTGTCCTGCCACAGTCAGTGTCACAGTGAAGCAGCCTGGGAATGGTGTCCTGATGCAGTCAGTGTCGCAGTGAAGCAGTCTGGGAATGGTGTCCTGCTGCAGTCAGTGTCACAGTGAAGCAGTCTGGGAATGGTGTCCTGCCACAGTCAGTGTCACAGTGAAGCAGCCTGGGAATGGTGTCCTGCCACAGTCAGTGTCACAGTGAAGCAGCCTGGGAATGGTGTCCTGATGCAGTCAGTGTCACAGTGAAGCAGTCTGGGAATGGTGTCCTGTCTCAGTCAGTGTCACAATGAAGCAGCCTGGGAATGGTGTCCTGCCACAGTCAGTGTCACAGTGAAGCAGTCTGGGAATGGTGTCCAGCCACAGTCAGTTTCACAATGAAGCAGCCTGGGAATGGTGTCCTGCCACAGTCAGTGTCGCAGTGAAGCTGTCTGGGAATGGTGTCCTGATGCAGTCAGTGTCGCTATGAAGCAGTCTGGGAATGGTATCCTGCCACAGTCAGTGTCACAGTGAAGCAGTCTGGGAATGGTGTCCTGTCTCAGTCAGTGTCACAGTGAAGCAGTCTGGGAATGGTGTCCTGTCTCAGTCAGTGTCACAGTGAAGCAGTCTGGGAATGGTGTCCTGCCACAGTCAGTGTCACAGTGAAGCAGCCTGGGAATGGTGTCCTGCCACAGTCAGTGTCGCAGTGAAGCAGCCTGGAAATGATGTCCTGTCTCAGTCAGTGTCGCAGTGAAGCAGTCTGGGAATGGTGTCCTGCTGCAGTTAGCGTCGCAATGAAGCAGTCTGGGAATGGTGTCCTGCTGCAGTCAGTCTCACAGTGAAGCAGTCTGGGAATGGTGTCCTGTCTCAGTCAGTGTCACAGTGAAGCAGTCTGGGAATGGTGTCCTGTCTCAGTCAGTGTCGCAGTGAAGCAGTCTGGGAATGGTGTCCTGATGCAGTCAGTGTCACAGTGAAACAGTCTGGGAATGGTGTCCTGCCACAGTCAGTGTCGCAGTGAAGCAGTCTGGGAATGGTGTCCTGTCTCAGTCAGTGTCACAGTGAAGCAGTCTGGGAATGGTGTCCTGTCTCAGTCAGTGTCACAGTGAAGCAGCCTGGGAATGGTGTCCTGATGCAGTCAGTGTCACAGTGAAGCAGTCTGGGAATGGTGTCCTGATGCAGTCAGTGTCACAGTGAAGCAGTCTGGGAATGATGTCCTGTCTCAGTCAGTGTCGCAGTGAAGCAGTCTGGGAATGGTGTCCTGATGCAGTCAGTGTCACAGTGAAGCAGCCTGGGAATGGTGTCCTGATGCAGTCAGTGTCACAGTGAAGCAGCCTGGGAATGGTGTCCTGCCACAGTCAGCGTCGCAGTGAAGCAGTCTGGGAATGGTGTCCTGACGCAGTCAGTGTCACAGTGAAGCAGTCTGGGAATGGTGTCCTGATGCAGTCAGTGTCACAGTGAAGCAGTCTGGGTATGATGTCCTGTCTCAGTCAGTGTCGCAGTGAAGCAGTCTGGGAATGGTGTCCTGATGCAGTCAGTGTCACAGTGAAGCAGCCTGGGAATGGTGTCCTGATGCAGTCAGTGTCACAGTGAAGCAGTCTGGGAATGGTGTCCTGATGCAGTCAGTGTCACAGTGAAGCAGTCTGGGAATGATGTCCTGTCTCAGTCAGTGTCGCAGTGAAGCAGTCTGGGAATGGTGTCCTGATGCAGTCAGTGTCACAGTGAAGCAGCCTGGGAATGGTGTCCTGATGCAGTCAGTGTCACAGTGAAGCAGCCTGGGAATGGTGTCCTGCCACAGTCAGCGTCGCAGTGAAGCAGTCTGGGAATGGTGTCCTGACGCAGTCAGTGTCACAGTGAAGCAGCCTGGGAATGATGTCCTGTCTCAGTCAGTGTCACAGTGAAGCAGTCTGGGAATGGTGTCCTGCCACAGTCAGTGTCACAGTGAAGCAGTCTGGGAACGGTGTCCGGTCTCAGTCAGTGTCGCAGTGAAGCAGTCTGGGAATGGTGTCCTGCCACAGTCAGTGTCACAGTGAAGCAGTCTGGGAATGATGTCCTGCCACAGTCAGTGTCACAGTGAAGCAGTCTGGGAATGGTGTCCTGATGCAGTCAGTGTCGCAGTGAAGCAGTCTGGGAATGGTGTCCTGCCACAGTCAGCGTCGCAGTGAAGCAGCCTGGGAATGGTGTCCTGTCTCAGTCAGTGTCACAGTGAAGCAGTCTGGGAATGGTGTCCTGCCACAGTCAGTGTCACAGTGAAGCAGCCTGGGAATGGTGTCCTGCCACAGTCAGTGTCACAGTGAAGCAGTCTGGGAATGGTGTCCTGATGCAGTCAGTGTCGCAGTGAAGCAGTCTGGGAATGGTGTCCTGCCACAGTCAGTGTCACAGTGAAGCAGTCTGGGAATGGTGTCCTGCCACAGTCAGTGTCACAGTGAAGCAGTCTGTGAATGGTGTCCTGCCACAATCAGTGTCGCAGTGAAGCAGTCTGGGAATGATGTCCTGTCTCAGTCAGTGTCGCAGTGAAGCAGTCTGGGAATGGTGTCCTGCCACAGTCAGTGTCACAGTGAAGCAGTCTGGGAATGGTGTCCTGCCACAGTACGTGTCACAGTGAAGCAGCCTGGGAATGATGTCCTGCCACAGTCAGTGTCACAGTGAAGCAGTCTGGGAATGGTGTCCTGCCACAGTCAGTGTCGCAGTGAAGCAGTCTGGGAATGATGTCCTGTCTCAGTCAGTGTCGCAGTGAAGCAGTCTGGGAATGGTGTCCTGCCACAGTCAGTGTCACAGTGAAGCAGTCTGGGAATGGTGTCCTGCCACAGTACGTGTCACAGTGAAGCAGCCTGGGAATGATGTCCTGCCACAGTCAGTGTCACAGTGAAGCAGTCTGGGAATGGTGTCCTGCCACAGTCAGTGTCACAGTGAAGCAGTCTGGGAATGGTGTCCTGCCACAGTCAGTGTCACAGTGAAGCAGTCTGGGAATGGTGTCCTGCCACAGTCAGTGTCACAGTGAAGCAGCCTGGGAATGGTGTCCTGATGCAGTCAGTGTCGCAGTGAAGCAGTCTGGGAATGGTGTCCTGCTGCAGTCAGTGTCACAGTGAAGCAGTCTGGGAATGGTGTCCTGCCACAGTCAGTGTCACAGTGAAGCAGCCTGGGAATGGTGTCCTGCCACAGTCAGTGTCACAGTGAAGCAGCCTGGGAATGGTGTCCTGATGCAGTCAGTGTCACAGTCAAGCAGTCTGGGAATGGTGTCCTGTCTCAGTCAGTGTCACAATGAAGCAGCCTGGGAATGGTGTCCTGCCACAGTCAGTGTCACAGTGAAGCAGTCTGGGAATGGTGTCCAGCCACAGTCAGTTTCACAATGAAGCAGCCTGGGAATGGTGTCCTGCCACAGTCAGTGTCGCAGTGAAGCTGTCTGGGAATGGTGTCCTGATGCAGTCAGTGTCGCTATGAAGCAGTCTGGGAATGGTATCCTGCCACAGTCAGTGTCACAGTGAAGCAGTCTGGGAATGGTGTCCTGTCTCAGTCAGTGTCACAGTGAAGCAGTCTGGGAATGGTGTCCTGTCTCAGTCAGTGTCACAGTGAAGCAGTCTGGGAATGGTGTCCTGCCACAGTCAGTGTCACAGTGAAGCAGCCTGGGAATGGTGTCCTGCCACAGTCAGTGTCGCAGTGAAGCAGCCTGGAAATGATGTCCTGTCTCAGTCAGTGTCGCAGTGAAGCAGTCTGGGAATGGTGTCCTGCTGCAGTTAGCGTCGCAATGAAGCAGTCTGGGAATGGTGTCCTGCTGCAGTCAGTCTCACAGTGAAGCAGTCTGGGAATGGTGTCCTGTCTCAGTCAGTGTCACAGTGAAGCAGTCTGGGAATGGTGTCCTGTCTCAGTCAGTGTCGCAGTGAAGCAGTCTGGGAATGGTGTCCTGATGCAGTCAGTGTCACAGTGAAGCAGTCTGGGAATGGTGTCCTGCCACAGTCAGTGTCGCAGTGAAGCAGTCTGGGAATGGTGTCCTGTCTCAGTCAGTGTCACAGTGAAGCAGTCTGGGAATGGTGTCCTGTCTCAGTCAGTGTCGCAGTGAAGCAGCCTGGGAATGGTGTCCTGTCTCAGTCAATGTCGCAGTGAAGCAGCCTGGGAATGGTGTCCTGCCACAGTCAGTGTCACAGTGAAGCAGCCTGGGAATGGTGTCCTGTCTCAGTCAGTGTCGCAGTGAAGCAGCCTGTGAATGGTGTCCTGCCACAGTCAGTGTCACAGTGAAGCAGCCTGGGAATGGTGTCCTGTCTCAGTCAGTGTCACAGTGAAACAGTCTGGGAATGGTGTCCTGTCTCAGTCAGTGTCGCAGTGAAGCAGCCTGGGAATGGTGTCCTGCCACAGTCAGTGTCACAGTGAAGCAGTCTGGGAATGGTGTCCTGTCTCAGTCAGTGTCGCAGTGAAGCAGCCTGGGAATGGTGTCCTGCCACAGTCAGTGTCACAGTGAAGCAGTCTGGGAATGGTGTCCTGCCACAGTCAGTGTCGCAGTGAAGCAGTCTGGGAATGGTGTCCAGCCACAGTCAGTGTCACAATGAAGCAGTCTGGGAATGGTGTCCTGCCACAGTCAGTGTCGCAGTGAAGCAGTCTGGGAATGGTGTCCTGCCACAGTCAGTGTCACAGTGAAGCAGTCTGGGAATGATGTCCTGTCTCAGTCAGTGTCACAGTGAAGCAGTCTGGGAATGGTGTCCTGATGCAGTCAGTGTCACAGTGAAGCAGTCTGGGTATGATGTCCTGTCTCAGTCAGTGTCGCAGTGAAGCAGTCTGGGAATGGTGTCCTGATGCAGTCAGTGTCACAGTGAAGCAGCCTGGGAATGGTGTCCTGATGCAGTCAGTGTCACAGTGAAGCAGTCTGGGAATGGTGTCCTGATGCAGTCAGTGTCACAGTGAAGCAGTCTGGGAATGATGTCCTGTCTCAGTCAGTGTCGCAGTGAAGCAGTCTGGGAATGGTGTCCTGATGCAGTCAGTGTCACAGTGAAGCAGCCTGGGAATGGTGTCCTGATGCAGTCAGTGTCACAGTGAAGCAGCCTGGGAATGGTGTCCTGCCACAGTCAGTGTCGAAGTGAAGCAGTCTGGGAATGGTGTCCTGACGCAGTCAGTGTCACAGTGAAGCAGCCTGGGAATGATGTCCTGTCTCAGTCAGTGTCACAGTGAATCAGTCTGGGAATGGTGTCCTGCCACAGTCAGTGTCACAGTGAAGCAGTCTGGGAACGGTGTCCTGTCTCAGTCAGTGTCGCAGTGAAGCAGCCTGGGAATGATGTCCTGCCACAGTCAGTGTCACAGTGAAGCAGTCTGGGAATGGTGTCCTGCCACAGTCAGTGTCACAGTGAAGCAGTCTGGGAATGGTGTCCTGCCACAGTCAGTGTCACAGTGAAGCAGTCTGGGAATGGTGTCCTGCCACAGTCAGTGTCACAGTGAAGCAGCCTGGGAATGGTGTCCTGATGCAGTCAGTGTCGCAGTGAAGCAGTCTGGGAATGGTGTCCTGCTGCAGTCAGTGTCACAGTGAAGCAGTCTGGGAATGGTGTCCTGCCACAGTCAGTGTCACAGTGAAGCAGCCTGGGAATGGTGTCCTGCCACAGTCAGTGTCACAGTGAAGCAGCCTGGGAATGGTGTCCTGATGCAGTCAGTGTCACAGTGAAGCAGTCTGGGAATGGTGTCCTGTCTCAGTCAGTGTCACAATGAAGCAGCCTGGGAATGGTGTCCTGCCACAGTCAGTGTCACAGTGAAGCAGTCTGGGAATGGTGTCCAGCCACAGTCAGTTTCACAATGAAGCAGCCTGGGAATGTTGTCCTGCCACAGTCAGTGTCGCAGTGAAGCTGTCTGGGAATGGTGTCCTGATGCAGTCAGTGTCGCTATGAAGCAGTCTGGGAATGGTATCCTGCCACAGTCAGTGTCACAGTGAAGCAGTCTGGGAATGGTGTCCTGTCTCAGTCAGTGTCACAGTGAAGCAGTCTGGGAATGGTGTCCTGTCTCAGTCAGTGTCACAGTGAAGCAGTCTGGGAATGGTGTCCTGCCACAGTCAGTGTCACAGTGAAGCAGCCTGGGAATGGTGTCCTGCCACAGTCAGTGTCGCAGTGAAGCAGCCTGGGAATGATGTCCTGTCTCAGTCAGTGTCGCAGTGAAGCAGTCTGGGAATGGTGTCCTGCTGCAGTTAGCGTCGCAATGAAGCAGTCTGGGAATGGTGTCCTGCTGCAGTCAGTCTCACAGTGAAGCAGTCTGGGAATGGTGTCCTGTCTCAGTCAGTGTCACAGTGAAGCAGTCTGGGAATGGTGTCCTGTCTCAGTCAGTGTCACAGTGAAGCAGTCTGGGAATGGTGTCCTGTCTCAGTCAGTGTCGCAGTGAAGCAGCCTGGGAATGGTGTCCTGTCTCAGTCAGTGTCGCAGTGAAGCAGCCTGGGAATGGTGTCCTGCCACAGTCAGTGTCACAGTGAAGCAGCCTGGGAATGGTGTCCTGTCTCAGTCAGTGTCGCATTGAAGCAGCCTGTGAATGGTGTCCTGCCACAGTCAGTGTCACAGTGAAGCAGCCTGGGAATGGTGTCCTGTCTCAGTCAGTGTCACAGTGAAACAGTCTGGGAATGGTGTCCTGTCTCAGTCAGTGTCGCAGTGAAGCAGCCTGGGAATGGTGTCCTGCCACAGTCAGTGTCACAGTGAAGCAGTCTGGGAATGGTGTCCTGCCACAGTCAGTGTCGCAGTGAAGCAGTCTGGGAATGGTGTCCAGCCACAGTCAGTGTCACAATGAAGCAGTCTGGGAATGGTGTCCTGCCACAGTCAGTGTCGCAGTGAAGCAGTCTGGGAATGGTGTCCTGCCACAGTCAGTGTCACAGTGAAGCAGTCTGGGAATGGTGTCCTGATGCAGTCAGTGTCACAGTGAAGCAGTCTGGGTATGATGTCCTGTCTCAGTCAGTGTCGCAGTGAAGCAGTCTGGGAATGGTGTCCTGATGCAGTCAGTGTCACAGTGAAGCAGCCTGGGAATGGTGTCCTGATGCAGTCAGTGTCACAGTGAAGCAGCCTGGGAATGGTGTCCTGATGCAATCAGTGTCACAGTGAAGCAGTCTGGGAATGGTGTCCTGCTGCAGTCAGTGTCACAGTGAAGCAGTCTGGGAATGATGTCCTGTCTCAGTCAGTGTCGCAGTGAAGCAGTCTGGGAATGGTGTCCTGATGCAGTCAGTGTCACAGTGAAGCAGCCTGGGAATGGTGTCCTGATGCAGTCAGTGTCACAGTGAAGCAGCCTGGGAATGGTGTCCTGCCACAGTCAGTGTCGCAGTGAAGCAGTCTGGGAATGGTGTCCTGACGCAGTCAGTGTCACAGTGAAGCAGCCTGGGAATGATGTCCTGTCTCAGTCAGTGTCACAGTGAAGCAGTCTGGGAATGGTGTCCTGCCACAGTCAGTGTCACAGTGAAGCAGTCTGGGAACGGTGTCCTGTCTCAGTCAGTGTCGCAGTGAAGCAGTCTGGGAATGGTGTCCTGCCACAGTCAGTGTCACAGTGAAGCAGTCTGGGAATGATGTCCTGCCACAGTCAGTGTCACAGTGAAGCAGTCGGGGAATGGTGTCCTGATGCAGTCAGTGTCGCAGTGAAGCAGTCTGGGAATGGTGTCCTGCCACAGTCAGCGTCGCAGTGAAGCAGCCTGGGAATGGTGTCCTGTCTCAGTCAGTGTCACAGTGAAGCCGTCTGGGAATGGTGTCCTGCCACAGTCTGTGTCACAGTGAAGCAGCCTGGGAATGGTGTCCTGCCACAGTCAGTGTCACAGTGAAGCAGTCTGGGAATGGTGTCCTGATGCAGTCAGTGTCGCAGTGAAGCAGTCTGGGAATGGTGTCCTGCCACAGTCAGTGTCACAGTGAAGCAGTCTGGGAATGGTGTCCTGCCACAGTCAGTGTCACAGTGAAGCAGTCTGGGAATGGTGTCCTGCCACAGTCAGTGTCGCAGTGAAGCAGTCTGGGAATGATGTCCTGTCTCAGTCAGTGTCGCAGTGAAGCAGTCTGGGAATGGTGTCCTGCCACAGTCAGTGTCACAGTGAAGCAGTCTGGGAATGGTGTCCTGCCACAGTACGTGTCACAGTGAAGCAGCCTGGGAATGATGTCCTGCCACAGTCAGTGTCACAGTGAAGCAGTCTGGGAATGGTGTCCTGCCACAGTCAGTGTCACAGTGAAGCAGTCTGGGAATGGTGTCCTGCCACAGTCAGTGTCACAGTGAAGCAGTCTGGGAATGGTGTCCTGCCACAATCAGTGTCACAGTGAAGCAGCCTGGGAATGGTGTCCTGATGCAGTCAGTGTCGCAGTGAAGCAGTCTGGGAATGGTGTCCTGCTGCAGTCAGTGTCACAGTGAAGCAGTCTGGGAATGGTGTCCTGCCACAATCAGTGTCACAGTGAAGCAGCCTGGGAATGGTGTCCTGTCTCAGTCAGTGTCACAGTGAAGCTGTCTGGGAATGGTGTCCTGCCACAGTCAGTGTCACAGTGAAGCAGCCTGGGAATGGTGTCCTGATGCAGTCAGTGTCGCAGTGAAGCAGTCTGGGAATGGTGTCCTGCCACAGTCAGTGTCACAGTGAAGCAGTCTGGGAATGATGTCCTGTCTCAGTCAGTGTCGCAGTGAAGCAGTCTGGGAATGGTGTCCTGCCACAGTCAGTGTCACAGTGAAGCAGTCTGGGAATGATGTCCTGTCTCAGTCAGTGTCGCAGTGAAGCAGTCTGGGAATGGTGTCCTGATGCAGTCAGTGTCACAGTGAAGCAGCCTGGGAATGATGTCCTGTCTCAGTCAGTGTCGCAGTGAAGCAGTCTGGGAATGGTGTCCTGTCTCAGTCAGTGTCACAGTGAAGCAGTCTGGGAATGATGTCCTGTCTCAGTCAGTGTCGCAGTGAAGCAGTCTGGGAACGGTGTCCTGCTGCAGTCAGTCTCACAGTGAAGCAGCCTGGGAATGGTGTCCTCCCACAGTCAGTGTCACAGTGAAGCAGCCTGGGAATGGTGTCCTGTCTCAGTCAGTGTCGCAGTGAAGCAGCCTGGGAATGGTGTCCTGTCTCAGTCAGTGTCGCAGTGAAGCAGCCTGGGAACGGTGTCCTGCTGCAGTCAGTCTCACAGTGAAGCAGCCTGAGAACAGTGTCCTGCCGCAATCAGTATCGCAGTGAAGCAGTCTGGGAATGGTGTCCTGCCGTAGTCGGGGTCGCAGTGAAGTATTCTGGGAATGGTGTCCTGTCACAGTCGGCATTGCAGTGAAGTATTCTGGGAGTGGTGTCTTGCCACAGTTAGCGTCGCAGTGAAGCAATGTCGAAATGGTGCACGGCCGCAGTAAGCATTGCAGTGAAGCAGGGCATCCGTGACCTTGTGGACTGTAACTTGTGAAATGTCGAACAGGTTCCCGCTCAGGCCTGGAATGAACCGGTTGCATAAATGTTCAAGGCTGAACTGATCTTCACGGCCTCAGGGAGCAGGTGGAGGAGAGCGAATTTCTGTAAGTAAGGCAGGATCTGGCCAAGGTAGACTGGGAACATCTACTTCTGAGGAAATCTACAAAAGAACAGTGAGGGGTGTTCAAAAAGGAAATGGGAAGTGTACAAACCAAATATATTTCCTCTATGGTTATAGGAAGGAGTAACAAGCCACGAGAACCATGGATGAGCAGAGATATTCAGGATATGATGAGGAGGAAAAGAGAGGCTTTTAGCAAGTACAAGGGGAGCAAACAACAAAGGTATTAGTGCAGTACAGAAAGTCCAGGATGGAGCTTAAGAAAGGAATTAGGAGAGCAAAAAGGGGGCATGAGAAAGTTCTGGCTGGTAAAGGTCGGGAAAATGCCAAGATATTCTTTTAGCATATGAATGGAAAGATCTGATGCACGATCAATTGCTCAAAGACTAATGTTGGGTACAATTGTGGCTTTATTACAATCAGATGCGTGGCCTCCTACTGCAGCTGGCGAAATGGCAGGGCACTGGAGGTCATGCATGTTTATACAGTTCTCCGTGGGCGGAGCCAGCCGGCAGGAACTACCGGCGAACCTGTAGTGCAGGTTCTACCTTACATTTCCTATTACAGTGGTTCACCACATTCACCCCCTGTTAAAAATGAGTCCGGCTGATGCTGGTCAGTCATCGGGGAACTCCGGGAGTGTGCAGAAGTCCTCTTTGTCCTCTTGTGCGGAAAAGGGGAGGGGGGGGTGGCCTGGTGGGGTCAATATTGGCGGCGCGGTGGGAGGTGGGTGGGGGCGCATTGGTGGGGGTGTGTGTTGGGGTGGAACCTGACGGTGCCAGGTCCCTGAGTGAGACAGTATCTTGGCGGCCGTCGGGGAACTCAATATAGGCATATTGAGGGTTGGCGTGGAGCAGGTGAACCCTGTCCACCAAGGGGTCCGCCTTGTGGAGTCGGATGTGCCTACGGAGAAGGACAGGTCTTGGAGCAGCGAGCCAAGTCGGGAGTGACACCCCAGATGTGGACTTCCTGGGGAAGGTAAAAACACGTTCGTGGGGTGTGTTATTAGTGGCGGTGCACAATAGTGACCGGATGGAGTGCAGAACGTCAGGGAGGACCTCCTGCCAACGAGAGGCTGGGAGGTTCCTGGACCGTAGGGCCAGCTGGACGGCCCTCCAAACCGTCCCATTCTCCCGTTCTACTTGCCCGTTTCCCCGGGGGTTGTAGCTGGTCGTCCTGCTGGAGGCTATATCCCTGTTGAGCAGGAACTGACGCAGCTCATCGCTCATGAATGAGGATCCCCTGTCACTGTGGATGTAGGCAGGGAAACCAAACAGAGCGAAGATGGTGCTGAGGGCCTTGATGATGGTGGCAGACGTCGTTTCGGGGCATGGGATGGCGAAGGGGAATCTGGAGTACTCATCGACCACACTGAGAATGTACGTGTTACGGTCGGTGGAGGGGAGGGGCCCTTTGAAATCCACGCTGAGGCGTTCAAAGGGGTGGGAAGCCTTCACCAGGCGCGCACGGTCCGGCTGGTAGAAGTGCGGCTTGCACTCCGCACAGACCTGGCAGTCCCTGGTGACTGTCTTTACCTCCTCGACGGAGTAGGGCAGATTGCGAGCTTTGACCAGATCGTACAATCGAGCGACCCCCGGGTGACAAAGGCTGTCATGTAGGGCCCAGAGTTGGTCCACTTGTGCGCTGGCACATGTACCTCGGGAGAGGGCGTCTAGGGGTTCGTTGAGTTTACTGGGGCGATACAAGATCTCGTAATTATAGGTGGAGAGCTCGATTCTCCACCGCAAGATTTTATCATTTTTGATCTTGCCCCGCTGTGTGTTGTTGAACATGAAGGCTACCGGCCGTTGGTCCGTAAGGAGAGTGAATCTGTGACCGTCCAGGTAATGCCTCCAATGCCGCACAGCTTCAATGATAGTTTGGGCCTCCTTTCCGACGGATGAGTATCGAATTTCCGAGGCATGAAGGGTGCGGAAAAAGACTGCCACGGGTCTGCCTGCCTGGTTTAGAATGGCAGCAAGGGCGACGTCTGAAGCGTCGCTTTCTACTTGGCAAGGCAGTGACTCGTCCACTGCCCGCATCCCGGCCTTGGCGATGTCTGCTCTGATGCGGGCGAAAACGTGTTGTGCCTCGGCCACAAGGGGGAATTGGGTGGACTAAATGAGTGGGCGAGCCTTGTCCGCATAGTTTGGGACCCACTGTGCGTAGTAGGAAAAGAACTCCAGGCAGCTTTGAGGGCCTTGGGGCAGTGGGGGAGGGGAAGTTCCATGAGGGGGCGCATGAGGTTGGGGGAGGGCCCGAGAAGTCCGTTTTGGACTACATAGCCGAGAATGGCTAACCGGGTCGTGTTGAACACACACTTCTCTTTGTTGTAGGTCAGGTTGAGAAGAGTGGCAGTGCGGACGATTTATTGAGGTTGGCATCATGGTCCTGCTGGTCATGGCCGCAGATGGTGACATTATCTAAGTAAGGAAAGGTGGCCCTCAAACCGTACTGGTCGACCATTCGGTCCATTTCTCTTTGGAAGACTGAGACCCCATTTGTGACACCGAAAGGGACCCTAAGGAAGTGGTAGAGGCGACCGTCCACCTCAAAGGCAGTGTATGGCCGGTCCGACTTCCGGATGGGGAGCTGGTGGTAGGCGGATTTCAGGTCAATTGTTGAGAAGACCCGGTACTGCGCAATCTGATTGACCATATCAGATATGCGTGACAGGGGGTACGCGCCGAGCTGCGTATACCGATTGGTGGTCTGGCTGTAGTCCACGACCATCCTGTGTTTCTCCCCAGTTTTAACCACTACCACTTGGGCTCTCCAGGGGCTGTTGCTGGCCTCGATAATACCCTCCTTAAGCAGCCGCTAGACTTCGGACCTGATGAAGGTCTTGTCCTGGGTGCTTACCGTCTGCTCCTAGTGGCAACGGGCTTGCAATCTGCAGTTAGATTGGCAAAAAGGGAAGGGGGATCGACCTTGAGGGTCGCGAGGCCACAAACGGTAAGGGGGGGTAAGGGCCCGCCGAATTTGAGGGTGAGGCTCTGGAGGTTGCACTGGAAGTCCAGGCCCAACAGGAGTGCAGCGCAGAGATTAGGAAGGACATAAAGGCGGAAGTTACTAAATTCTACGCCCTGGACCATGAGGGTGACTGTACAAAAGCCTCGGATCGGGACGGAGTGGGATCCGGAGGCTAGAGAGATCCTTTGATTGGCTGGGTGGACCGCGAGGGAGCAGCGCCTTACCGTATCTGGGTGAACGAAGCTTTCGATGCTCCCGGAGTCCAGCAGGCACGAGGTCGCGTGGCCGTTAATTTTAACTGTCGTCGACGCGGTGGCCAGGTTGTGCGGGCGAGATTGGTCCAGCGTCATTGAAGCGAGCTGCGGGTAGCCATCGGGTGCTTCGTGTGGCGAGCGTGTGCGGTTCCGATGTCGGGATGTCCGGAGACCCTGTGGGGGACAAGATGGCGGCGCCCATGGTGCGCACATTGCGGGGTTGGGACAAGATGGCGGCACCCATGGGGCGCACGTGGCCGAAAGGGGACAAGATGGTGGCGCCCATTGGTCGCACATGGGCCCGGGATGAGAAGATGGCAGCTCCCATTGTGCGTCTGGTGTGGGGGAGGGGGCGATACGGGCGCGCGCAGCGACTGCGGGGGCCTGGCACACCGCCGCGAAGTGGCCCTTTTTACTGCAGGCTTTACAAACTGCAGTGCGGGCCGGGCAGTGTTGGCAGGGGTGCTTTTGCTGACCGCAGTAGTAGCAGCGGGGACCCCCGGGGTGCGCGGATCGGCGTGCGACGCAGGCGTATTGGGAAGGCAGGGTCTCGGCTGAGGAGGTTGTCGGCGGGGTCCCGGGGGAGTAGGAAGGAGTGGAAGGGTGGGCAGGGCAGTGGGAGGGGTACAATTATACATTACAGGATGCGACCATCATGGAGAGCACCAAGGTTTTCGTCTCCGCCAGTTCGAGCGTGTCCCCTTCCAGTAATCATTCTCGGATGCGGTCCAACGCAATCTCCGTCATGAAGGCATCGCGCATGAGCAGATTTGCGTGTTCGGCGGCCGTAACGGCCTGGCAGTGAAAGTCCCGGACGAGTGGAATTAGGGCCCGCCAGAACATATAAAAACATAAGAACATAAGAACTAGGAGCAGGAGTAGGCCATCTGGCCCCTCGAGCCTGCTCCACCATTCAATGAGATCATGGCTGATCTTTTGTGGACTCAGCTCCACTTTCCGGCCCGAACACCATAACCCTTAATCCCTTTATTCTTCAAAAAACTATCTATCTTTATCTTAAAAACATTTAATGAAGGAGCCTCTACTGCTTCACTGGGCAAGGAATTCCATAGATTCACATCCCTTTGGGTGAAGAAGTTCCTCCTAAACTCAGTCCTAAATCTACTTCCCCTTATTTTGAGGCTATGCCCCCTAGTTCTGCTTTCACCCACCAGTGGAAACAACCTGCCCGCATCTATCCTATCTATTCCCTTCATAATCTTATATGTTTCCATATGATCCCCCCTCATCCTTCTAAATTCCAACGAGTACAGTCTTAGTCTACTCAACCTCTCCTTGTAATCCAACCCCTTCAGCTCTGGGATTAACCTAGTGAATCTCCTCTGCACACCCTCCAGTGCCAGTACGTCCTTTCTCAAGTAAGGAGACCAAAACTGAACACAATACTCCAGGTGTGGCCTCACTAACACCTTATACAATTGCAGCAGAACCTCCCTAGTCTTAAACTCCATCCCTCTAGCAATGAAGGACAAAATTCCATTTGCCTTCTTAATCACCTGTTGCACCTGTAAACCAACTTTTTGCGACTCATGCACTAGCACAACCAGGTCTCTCTGCACAGCAGCATGTTTTAATATTTTATCATTTAAATAATAATCCCTTTTGCTGTTATTCCTACCAAAATGGATAACCTCACATTTGTCAACATTGTATTCCATCTGCCAGATCCTAGCCCATTCACTTAGCCTATCCAAATCCCTCTGCAGATTTCCAGTATCCTCTGCACTTTTTGCTTTACAACTTATCTTAGTGCCGTCTGCAAACTTGGACACATTGCCCTTGGTCCCCAACTCCAAATCATCTATGTAAATTGTGAACAGTTGTGGGCCCAACACTGATCCCTGAGGGACACCACTGGCTACGGATTGCCAACCAGAGAAACACCTATTAATCCTCACTCTTTGCTTTCTATTAATTAACCAATCCTCTATCCATGCTACTACTTTCCCTTTAATACCATGCATCTTTATCTTATGCAACAACCTTTTGTGTGGCACCTTGTCAAAGGCTTTCTGGAAATCCAGATATACCACACCCATTGGCTCCCCGTTATCTACCGCTCTGGTAATGTCCTCAGAAAATTCCACTAAATTAGTTAGGCACAGCCTGCCCTTTATGAACCCATGCTGTGTCTGCCCAATGGGACAATTTCCATCCAGATGCCTCGCTATTTCTTCCTTGATGATAGATTCCAGCATCTTCCCTACTACCGAAGTTAATTTTGGTAAATTATCACTAGTGCATTTGCAATTTCCCTAGCCATCTCTTTTAGCACTCTGGGATGCATTCCATCAGGTCCAGGAGACTTGTTACCCCCATTAGCCCCATTACCTTTAGTTACCGGCCTTTAGCCCCATTAGCTTGCCCATCACTACCTCCTTGGTGATCACAATCCTCTTAAGGTCCTCACCTGTCATGGCCTCATTTCCACCAGTCACTGGCATGTTATTTGTGTCTTTGGGTGAAGACCGACCCAAAAAGCCTGTTCAGTTCCTCAGCCATTTCCTCATCCCCCATTATTAAATCTCCCTTCTCATCCTCTAAAGGACCAATATTTACCTTAGCCACTCTTTTTGTTTTACGTATTTGTAGAAACGTTTACTATCTGTTTTTATATTCTGAGCAAGTTTACTCTCATAATCTATCTTACTCTTCCTTATAGCTTTTTTAGTAGCTTTCTGTTGCCCCCTAAAGATTTCCCAGTCCTCTAGTCTCCAACTGATCTTTGCTACTTTGTATGTTTTTTCCTTCAATTTGATATTCTCCCTTATTTCCTTAGATATCCACGGTCGATTTTCCCTCTTTTTACCGTCCTTCCTTTTTGTTGGTATAAACCTTTGCTGAGCACTGTGAAAAATCACTTGGAAGGTTCTCCACTGTTCCTCAACTGTTTCACTATAAAGTCTTTGCTCCCAATCTACCTTAGCTAGTTCTTCTCTCATCCCATTGTAATCTCCATTGTTTAAGCACAAAATACTAGTGTTTGATTTTACCTTCTCACCCTCCATCTGTATTACACAGGACCAGATCTAGGACCGCTTGTTCCCTCGTAGGTTCCATTACATATTGTTCTAGGAAACTATCGCGGATACATTCTATAAACTCCTCCTCAAGGCTGCCTTGACAGACCTGGTTAAACCAATCAACATGTAGATTAAAATCCCTCATGCTAACTGCTGTCCCATTTCTACATGCATCTGTTATTTCTTTGTTAATTGCCTGCCCCACCATAATGTTACTATTTGGTGGCCTATAGATTACTCCTATCAGTGACTTTTTCGCCTTACTATTCCTGATTTCCACCCAAATGGATTCAACCTTATCCTCCATAGCACCGATGTCATCCCTTACTGTTGCCTGGATGTCATCCTTAAATAACAGAGCTACACCACCTCCCTTGCCATCCACTCTGTCCTTCCGAAAAGTTTGATACCCTCGGATATTTAACTCCCAGTCGTGACCATCCTTTAACCATGTTTCAGTAATGGCCACTAAATCATAGTCATTCATGATGATTTGCACCATCAACTCATTTACCTTATTCCGAATACTACGAGCATTCAGGTAAAGTACACTTATGTTGGCTTTTTTACCTCTGGTCTGAATCTTAACACCTCGATCAGTAACCTCTCCTAAGTTATATTTCCTCTTAACCTTTCTCCTAATTTTCCTTGTCGTTGAACCCATATCTTCATGTAACAACCTGCCACGTCGCTAACAATTAATGTTTTCACTTCCCGTTTTATTCCTTTTAGTATTCCTGGTCCTATTCACTGAGCACCCAGTACCTTGTACTGTCGCCCTTTTTGATTTTTGACTATGGCTTCTCTGCCTTACACTTTCCCCCTTACTGCCTTTTATTTTTGTCCCTGTTTTACTACCTTCCAACTTCCTGCATCGGTTCCCATCCTCCTGCCACATTAGTTTAAACTCTCCCCAACAGCTCTAGCAAACATCCCCCCTAGGACATCGGTTCCTGTCCTGCCCAGGTGCAGACCGTCCGGTTTGTACTGGTCCCACCTCCCCCAGAACCGGTTCCAATGTCCCAGGAATTTGAATCCCTCCCTCTTGCACCATCTCTCGAGCCACGCGTTCATCCTCTCTATCCTGACATTCCTACTCTGACTAGCTCGTGGCACTGGTAGCAATCCTGAGATTACTACCTTTGAGGTCCTACTTTTTAGTTTAACTCCTAGCTCCCTAAATTCAGCTTGTAGGACCTCATCCTGTTTTTTACCTATATCGTTGGTGCCTATGTGCACCACGACAGCTGGCTGTTCACCCTCCCCCCACCAGGTAGTTGCGAGCGGGTAGCGAGTACATGCCTGGCGAAGAGCGTGTTCGCCTTCTGCGCGTAGTGTTCCTGAAGGAGTTCCATTGCTTTTGTGTAATTCGTGGCGTCTTGGATCAACAGGAACATGCTGGAGCTCAGTCTGGAGTACAGGATGTTTATCTTCTGAGCCTCCGTTGGCTCGGGGTCCGCAGCCTTGATGTAGGCCTCAAAACATGCTAGCCAGTGAGTAAAGTATTTTCTGGCGTCGGGCGAGTGCGGATCCAGCTGCAGGCGATCGGGCTTAATTCTGATATCCATTCTGTGGAAAATCTGACTGTAATAAATTGATGCACGATCAATTGCAAAAGACTAAAGTTATGTACAACTGTGGCTTTATTACAGTCAGGTGCGTGGCCTCCTGCTGCAGCTGGTGAAATGGCAGGGCACTGGAGGTCATGCATATTTATACAGTTCTCCGTGGGCAGTGCCAGCCGGCAGGAGCTACCGGCGAACATGTAGTGCAGGTCCTACCTTACATCTCCTGTTACAGTGGTTCACCACAAATCATAACCGGGGGAAGAATAGGGCCCATTAGGGATCAAGTTTGCAATCTGTGGGTGGCAGGCTTAAAAGTGGACAAATCTCCAGGTCTGGACGAATTGTGTCCCAGGATGCTGTGGGAGGTGAGGGACGATATTGCAGAGGGTCTGACTCAATTTTTTAATTCCTCTCTGGCCACATGGGAAGTGCCAGAGGACTGTAGAACAGCTAATGTTGTTCCATTGTTTAATACGGGTTGTGGAGAAAAGCCAGGGAACTACAGACCATTGAGTCTCATGTCAGTGTGAGGGAAACTATTGGAGAAACTTCTGAAGGAGAGAAACTATCTCCACTTGGAGAGGCAAGGTTTGATCAGGCATAGTCAGCATGGCTTTGTCAGAGGGAAGTCATGCCTAAGAAATTTGAGTGGATTTTTTGGGGACGTGACCACGTGTGTAGATGAGGGTAGTGCAGTTAATGTAGGTAATATGGATATCAGCAAAGTCATTCAAAAGGTCCCACATGGGAGACTTAAAAAGAAGGCAAATGCACATGAGATATGCAGTAATTTGATCAGGTGGATTCAAAATAGGATTAGTTGTAGGAGAAAGAGGTTGGCAATAGAAGACTGCTTTAGTAACTGGAGGCCAGGGTCCACTGGCATACCACAGGGATCTGTGCTGGATCCCCTATTATTCATCATTTACAATAATAACACAGATGACTATGTGAGGAATAGGGGGCGTCATTGTCCGACCCCCCAGCGGGTCGGAGAATGGCCGTTGGCCGCCGTGAATCCCGCCCCCGCCGGTTGCCGAAGTCTCCGAAGGGATAAAAGTCGGCGGGGCGTTAATGGCGCCGCAGACGTCGGAGAATGGCACGGGTGGGCGCAAGGCAGCCGATTTTGGGCCTGCCGATATTCTCCCGTCCGGATGGGCCGAAGTCCTGCCGACGTGCTGACCGGTCACGTCGACGTAAATCAAACCTCCTTTTCATCGGCGTGAACCTGTGCTCCAGGTTCACGCCGACCAGCGTGGAGGTGAGTGACGGCCTGGGGGGTTGGCCGCTGGGCAGGCGATGGCGTGGCCGCAGTCTGAATGTGTGGGGGAGACATGTGTGTAGGGTTTTGTGTGTGCGTGTGAGGCGGGGGGGGGGGGGGGTGGTGGTTAGAGTGGGCTGGGCTCCGGGGGAGTGCCAGGAGGGGGGTCCGTGCCGGGGAGGGGGATGGGGGGTCCGTGCCGGGGAGGGGGATGGGGGGTCCGTGCAGGGGAGGAGGATGGGGGGTCCGTGCGGGGCGTAGGATGGGGGTCCCGTGCCGGGGAGGGGGATGGGAGGGGGGGGTGCCGTGCAGGGGAGGAGGATGGGGGGCCCGTGCCGGGGAGGAGGATGGGGTCCGTGCCGGGGAGGTGGTTGGGGGGGGGCTTGCTGGGGAGGAGGATGGGGGGCCCGTGCCGGGGAGGAGGATGGGGGGCCCGTGCCGGGGAGGGGGGTGCGAGGGCAAGTGAGTTGGTCCACCTGGCCTGGTACCAGCCTCCAACAGTTGGACCCATGTGGTCCATGCCACCTGGCTGGGGGGAGGAGGGGATATGGGCAATGATGACATGTCGTTGTTCCCCCCCAGCCACCAGGCCGTCATGTTTTCCGATCACCCAGCGATGTTGGCCGCCGTGGCGTCAGCCGCTAATGTCTATGTTGCCCTGGATGAGGAGGAGGAGGAGGAGGAGGAGGAGGAGCGTGCCAGAGAGGCGGCGCAGGCTGCCGCAGAGGGGCAGGCGGCAGCCGCCCAGACTGGAGGGACACCTGACCGACAGGACGAGGAGGGGGAGGAGGACGTCGCGGCCCCACGGCAACGGAGGCACCCGAGGGCGCCCCGTGTGTACCGGCCCCGGCAGTCATACCAGGACCTCACGGACCGGGAATGCAGGAGGAGACTCCGGATGAGCCGGGAAACCGCGGCACACATCTGCCACCTGCTGGCACACCTGTCACCGCGTGGCACTGGCGGGGGGGACCCTCTCCCCGTGTCCGTCAAAGTTACGGTGGCCCTGAACTTTTATGCAACGGGGTCATTCCAGGCACCGAGTGGGGACCTGTCCGGCATATCGCAGACATCGGTGCATCGGTGCATCCGGGCAGTGACAGATGCCCTTTATGCCATGGCGCACCGCTACATCCGCTTCCCCGTGGACTGGGCCAGCCAAGATGCCCGGGCCGTGGGCTTCTCTGCCGTGGCTGGGTTCCCCATGGCCCAGGGCGCGATTGATGGGATGCACGTCGCCATGCGGCCATCTGCAGATAACAGGGCCGTGTTCACCAATATGAAGGGGACCTATTCGATGAACATACAGGTGGTCTGCGACCACCGCATGATGATCCTGCACGTCTGCGCCCGTTACCCAGGCAGTGTGCACGACTCAAAAGTGTTGTCGCGGTCAGCCATCCCCGGCATGTACGAGGGACGCCATCCCCGGCTGAGGGGCTGGTTGCTGGGCGACAGGGGCTACCTATTGCGATTGTGGCTGTTGACGCCTATACGGAGGCCACGCAATGAGGCGGAGAACCGCTACAATGATGCCCATGTAGCGACAAGGGGAGTGATAGAGAGGTGCTTTGGCGTGCTGAAGATGCGTTTCAGGTGCCTGGACCTCTCTGGGGGCGCCCTCCAGTATCGGTCAGATAGGGTCGGCCACATCATTGTGGTGTGCTGCGTCCTGCACAACATAGCCCAGCAGAGGGGCGTTGTGCCGCAGGCAGAGGAGGGCGGAGTGGAGGAGCAGCAGGAAGAGGCGCAGTCCTCCCCAGATGAGGGGGATGGGGGCAATGGTCAGGGCAGACGGGCTAGACACAGGCGGGTGGCTGTCCACCGTTACCGGCTGGCCCAGCGGGCACGGGACAGGCTGATAGCCGCCCGCTTCACTGACTAGATGGGCGTGGGAATCGGGTAGTACGGCCACAGACCGCACACCATGGCAACAGCCGGGGGAAGGGGGGATATGGGGCATATGGGGGATATGGGGGAGGGGGGATATGGGGAGGGGGGATATGAGGGAGGGGGCATATGGGGGAGGGGGGATATGGGGGATATGGGGAGGGGGGATATGGGGGAGGCGGAGATATGGGGAAGGGGGATATGGGAGAGGGGGGATATCGGGGAGGCGGAGATATGGGGAGGGGGGATATGGGGGATATGGATATCGGGCGGGGGGAGGGGAGGCTCACCCTGCCTGCTCTGATGAGGTCGTTCACCTTCTTGTGGCACTGTGTGCCTGTCCGTGGTGTCAGGGCCGCAGCGGTGACGGCCTCTGCCACCTCCCTCCACAGACGCCGGCTGTGGCGTGGGGCAACTCTGCAGCCATGCCAGGGATACAGGGCCTCCCTCCTCTGCTCCACTGCGTCCAGGAGCGCCTCCACATCCCGTGACTGGAACCTCGGGGCTGAGCGGCGGCCGGCCATCCGGTCGGGTGTTCCGGTCGGGTGTTCCGGTCGGGTGGGGGGGAGCAGCGCGTCCTTATGAGCTGTCACGCCGTGCGGCGTGTATGACGCTGCACGGCGTGAACCACGTGAACAAGCGCGGATCCGGTCACGTCGCTGCTAACCCATTTCGGGCCGGAGACTTTGCGACGATTTTTGCGGCGTGACGCATGTCGGATTTGCACCGTTTTTTGCGCCAATCGGCGGATTTGCACCGATAACGGAGCATTTCACCCAGGATCTGTAAGTTTGAGGATGACACAAAGATTTACTGGATGGTTAACAGTGAGCTTGAGTGTCTTGGGTTACAGGAAGATATAGACAGGATGGACAGATATGTGGTAGATGGAATTTAACCCTGAAAAATGTGAGGTGATACATTTTGGAAGGAGTCATTTGACAGGGAAGTATTCAATGAACGGCTTGACAATCAGCAGTTCTGAGCAACAAAGGGTCCTTGGCGTGTTTGTCCTTAGATCTCTGAAGGCAGAAGGAAGGGTGGTAAAAAAGGCAATGGTGAAAAAGGGACACTTGGCTTTATCGATCGAGGCATAGATTACAAAAGCAGAGATGTCATGTTGGAGTTGTGTCTAAATTTGATGAGGCCACAGCTGGAGTACTGTGCGCAGTTCTAGTCACCATATTATAGGAAGGATGTGATTGCACTGGAGGGGGTGCAGAGGAGATTTTTTTTTAAATTTGTTTATGGGATGTGGGCTGCGCTGGCTGGGCCAGCATTTATTGCCCATCCTTGAGGGCATTTAAGAGTCCATTGCTGTGGATCTGGAGTCACATATGGGCCAGACGAAGTAAGGACAACAGATTTCCTTCCCTATAGGATATTAATGAACCAGATGGGTTTCTATGACAATCAACGATGATTTCATGTTTATCTGTAGACTTTTAATTCCAGGTTTTTATTGAATTCAAATTTCACCATCTGCCATGGTGGGATTCGTACCCTGGTCCCCAGAGAATTATTACCCCGGGTCTCTGAATTATCACTCCAGAAACAATATCACTATGCCACTACCTCCCCTGGATTCATCAGGATGTTGCCTGGATGGAACATGTAAGTTATGAAGAGAGTTTGGATAGGCTTGGATTATTTGGAGCAGAGAAGGCTGAGGGGCGATCTGATCGGATTCGGATTTGTTTATTGTCATGTGTACCGAGATATAGTGAAATGTACTTTTCTGCGTGCAGCTCAAACAGATCATTTAATACCTGAAAAGAAAAGAAATACACAATAGGACAACACAAGGTACACAATGTAAATACCTAATCACTGGCATTGGGTGAAGCATACAGAAGTGTAGTATTCATCAGGTCAGTCCATAGGAGGATCGTTTAGGAGTCTGGTAACAGCGGGGGAGAAGCTGTTTTTGAATCTGTTTGTGCGTGTTCGCAGACTTTTGTATATCCTGCCCGATGGAAGAAGTTGGAAGAGTGAGTAAGCCGGGTGGGAGGGGACTTTGATTCTGCTGCCCGCTTTCTCAAGGCAGCGGGAGGTGTAGATAGAGTCAATGGATGGGAGGCAGGTTCGTGTGGTGGACTGGGCGGTGTTCACGACTCTCTGAAGTGTCTTGCGAACATGGGCCGAGCAGTTGCCTTACCAGGCTGTGATGCAGCCAGATAGGATGCTTTCTATGGTGCACCTGTAAAAGTTGGTAAGAGTCAGTATGGAAATGCCAGATTTCCCTAGTTTCCTGAGGAATTATAGGCGCTGTTGTGTTTTCTTGGCGGTCGCGTCAACGTGGGTGGACCAGGACAGGACACTTAAGAATTTGAAGCTGTCAACCATCTCCACCTCTGCCCCGTTGATGCTGACAGGGGTGTGTACAGTACGTTGCTTCCTGGAGTCAATGACCAGCTCTTTAGTTTTGCTGGCGTTGAGGGAGAGATTGTTGTTGTTACACCACTCCACTAGGTTCTCTATGTCCCTCCTGTATTCTGACTCGTCCAGGGTGGATAGGGAGCAGCTGTTTCCCTTAGTTGAAGGTCAGTTACGAGGGGACACAAGTTCAAGGTCATGGACAGAAGGTTCAGGGGGGATTTGAGGAAAACCTTTTTTACCCAGATGGTGGAGATGGTCTGGGATGCACTGCCTGAGAGGATGGTAGAGGCGGGTTGTCTCACATCATTTAAAAAGTACCTGGATGAGCACTTGGCATGTCATAACATTCATGTGCTGGCAAATGGGAATCGGTAGGCAGGTAAGATGTTTTTCATATGTCGGTGCAGGCTCAATGGGCCGAAGGGCCCCTTTTGCTCTGTGTGATTCTGTGAAGTGAAGAAAGAAGTGTGACACAGCTGTGCTACCGGGCAGCACGGTAGCACAAGTGGATAGCACAAGTGCTTCACAGTGCCAGGGTCCCAGGTTCGATTTACCGCTGGGTCACTGTCTGTGTGGAGCCTGCACGTTCTCTGCGTGTCTGCGTGGGTTTCCTCCGGGTGCTCCGGTTTCCTCCCACAGTCCAAAGATGTGCAGGTTAGGTGAATTGGCCATGATAAATTGCCCTTAGTGACCATAAAGGTGAGGAGGGGTTGTTGGGTTGCGGGGATGGGGTGGAAGTGAGGGCTTAAATAGGTCGGTGCAGACTCGATGAGCCGAATGGTCTCCTTCTGCACTGTATGTTCTATGTGTGCCATCACCAGAATTAGGGGCTTGTTTAACACACTGGGCTAAATAGCTGGCTTTTAAAGCAGGCCAAGGCAGGCCAGTAACACGGTTCATTTCCCAAACCAGCCTCCCCGAACAGGTGCAGGAAAGTGGCGACTAGGGGCTTTTCACAGTAACTTCATTGAAGCTTACTTGTGACAATAATCAATTTTCATTTTTCATTTCAATCTGTTCACAGAACAAATAGAGAATTAAATGTATTTCCAGTGGTAAAAAGTAGAGGGAGGAATATAACAAACGTGAGTACTTTAATGATGCAACACTCCTTGCAGAATCAGAAAAGACCGTACAAAATATCCTGGATCAAATGCAATCTATAAGTTTAGACTATGGTTTGAGTTTGAACAGGAAAAAGACAAAAATAATGCGAGTCATACGGAATACGTTCGAAGAAAGGAGAGTGGATAGTCTCGTAGATATGCTTGTGATTTAGGATAAGTGACAACTGAAGATGACAGATGTGAAGCAGAAGTTAGAAGGATTGAGAAAACGAGAAGTAATTTTGTGACGATGAAGGATGTGTTAGCAACTTTAAACCTCAAGCTTGTAACAAGGGAAAAACTCATATAAGATGTTCCATTCAATCCACTTTCCTGTGTTCCTCAGAAACAAAGACAATTAGATCTGCGGAAGAAAACAGAAGGCTTTGAAATGTGGATGCTGAGACATATGCTAAAAATTCCATGTATAGACCATAAGACAAATGAAGAGGTGCTTAAAATAGTGAAAGAAATAATAACTTTCAAATGTGACATCCCAAAAAGAAAATGTCTGTGTTTCAGGAGGAATGCATGAGAATAGGGATGAGAAAGATATCAGCCATGATTGAATGGCGGAGCAGACTCGATGGGCTGAATGGCCTAATTCCGCTCCTGTGTCTTATGGTCATTTGATTAGAGTTGAAAAGCAAAGGGCAAAGTGGAGGGCAGCAGAAAGAGGGGTCAACTTAGGTGCAGCTGGATAACATGTCACAGAATGTTGGCAGACAAGTTTCAGTGAATGTTTGAGGATGACTCAAGGCAGATGAGCGTGGTATACATAACACCAGATCTTCTGGTCGGAGCAGCTACAAGCAGCAGCAGTTTCTGTGTCTGGGCAGAACCAGCATACTTCTCATTTGAATATTTAATAGTGATGGACAGGAAAAGAGCAGTTGATCCTTTGAGCTTGTCCCACATGGTCATGATGTCTTAGATATCACAATTAACCAACAACCATATAATCTCCTTGTATAGCCAAAAATATAAGAAACCCAAGAGCGATTTAGAGAGACAAAAAAGATAATTTCCCTCTGTCCTCTTAAGCAATCAACACTCGTCCATAGGAGACCATACTGACCACATGACTTCATATTCTAATGACCTACCTTTAGTGTTGTACCTGCCCATACCAGCAACTGATCAAAACTATCTTTACAGAGGATCACATTGCATTTCATGCGCAAACGATTTGTTCCATTACCCCATTGTTTCACTACTGAAAGAGAGACGTTCATGGCCTCAACCTCGTTGTGTCCTTATGCAACTTGATTTGCCTGAGCTCTGGTCCAAAATGGTACAATCACACTCTCCCGCCATTATGTCAACACCTCTATCTGATCATCCAGGAGCATTTTTGAAGTAAATCAACCCTGTTTTTAAGGCCAAACTGTGTTTCAAAGTGAACAGTATTCTCCAAACATTTTTTAAAGTCATTGCTTTCCGTGTGAGTAAACCAAAATTGGACATTGTATTTGATATGTTCCCAAACAAAGTCTGACATAATGACAAAATGGTGTGTCTGCTTTATGCTGAATTGTGCCAGCTATGTGACCTAATACCTATTTGCTTCGGCTGTTGTTTCTGACATTAATTTTGAGCCCCAACTCCCAAATCATGTCATGATCTGTTTAAGGACACTTCATGGTACTGGATAGAGAACTGGGTTAAAATAAAGTAAGAAACAGGTTATGTCAAACTGAGAACAATAAGAGGAGTTTCACTTATTTAAAAAGACAACTGTAAAATATTGCAGTCAGGCAATATAAGCCCTGCATGGATGACATTGTAATAGCTACAGCTGAAGTTGAAAGGCATCTGGGGTTTTCTACTCAGCAGCAAGCTGTACTGCAACTAAACTATTGAATTATATCCAACAGCAAGTGGTTTTTATGGCATTAACAGTTATAACAATCACAAAAAGTCAAGTATCATCTGTAAGTTTACAGGCCGATTCCTAACACCTGTAATCAGATCATTATTACAAATAGTGCTGAATAATGCAGGATACCACTAGTCACTATCGGCAAGCAGGTTAGCACCTGTAAAAAAAACACTTTCTGCTGATGAAATTGCAGCCAATTCTCAATATATGGTAGCAAATCTCATTATAAAGGTTTACATCAATATTTGATAAAATACTGCATTATATGTCAGGATCTCTTACATTTTTACCATTAACATTGGCTCAAGGTCCAAGTGGCCTACTCCTGTTTCTATATACTATTGCATTGCTGGCAAGGCCAGTTTCTATTGGCAAATCTCCATTTTCCCTTGAGAAGATGGTGGTGGGTCATTTTCTTGAACCACTGCAGTCCATGCAGTGTAGGTTCACCCATTGAACTGCTTGTTGTAATTGAGGGATTGCAGCGAGACATCACTCAAACAAAATGCATCATGCAGTCAAGTGTAATTTGGCTTTGCCTTTTCAGCAGAGGACAGACACACAGCACTGAAGTTTGGATGTCTTCAAGCTTTGTACCCTTGTATATCTGTTCCCATGTGTCTAGTCTCAACAAATGAATCCACAGCATGTTTGCACAATCCCTTGTGAGTGATCGGTGCCTTCATATCATTAGAAAAACGTGACTTTGTTGGGGAGAGAATTCCAGAATTTTGACCAATGGTTGTGAAGCAGCAGTGATACACTTTCAAGTCAGGACAGTGAACAATATGGAGGGATCTCCATCGTATGTCCATGTACCTGCTACCCTTGTTCTTCTGGATGGTAGAGGTCGTTGGTTTGGAATGTGATGTCAAATGAGTTCCTGCAGAGATGTCCTGCAGCTGAGATAATTGATCTCCAACAACCACACCCATCTTCCTTTGTGCTCGGCATGTCTGACCCCCCAGCAGTGGAGCGCTTTTGCAGATTCCCATTACCTTCAATGTTACTTCGGGCCCTGTTGATGGCACACGGCGAACTGCTGCCTTGATATCAAAGGCAGTCACTCTCACCTCTTCCTGGAGTTCAGGTCTTTTCTCCATGTTTGTCCAAGTGGCAATTCCCCATAGATCATCTGGCACTGAGTTGTGATCTCCTCGGAACACCCAGCCCCACCTCCTACTCAAATAACTTGGCAGATTATCTCTGGGTAGTTCTGATAATCATAAGGTTATCAATTGGCATTATTTTGCACCACCTATCCCATATTATGTTGAATTTCAAAAGTGTGCTCGCTATCATTATAGAAGGCACGTGTGCCCCAGAATGCTGAGTATAGGAATGAAGAACATATTTTTTCATTAGAATGAATAACTTCTCATTTTGTTAGAAACCCAGCAGCATTGAATATGACGAGCGCAATTTCCAACAAGTTTGATGGTACCGGTAATGGTGGAGAGCACAGGAAAACACAAGACTGATAGTCTGAAGTTTCCTTTTTCAACAGAGGTACCTGTTGGCACTGACATCAGGACCGCTGCCTGTCAAACTGTTTTCCAATTCAGACAGCATTTTGAAAATGAGCAATGCTAACGCAAATTAGTGCCAGCTGGCAGAATAAATATAAAGCATCATTATCTATTAAAAGAGGAGAGAATGTACAGTAACGGAGCCTGCAATGACAGGTGCTACGAGGGTACAGCAGATGCATAATGTGGCTTATTGATAAGCATCTCTCAGGGCTGTTGCAACAGAACAGCTGTCTTCAAATTCAAAGAGGAATTCCTCATAACACGGCAGCTTTTTTTATTGGAGGGAAACCAAGGTAAAGGGTCAAATCTCATGTTCTCAATGAAGGTTGGAAGAAGCACAAGAGGAGGTGAGGTAAATCCAGGAACAGCGATAATGTATTTGAGGCTTTAATTGCTCAAATATTTACAAGAGCAAGGAAAGATTGATGAAAAGACAATGAATTCAAAATTTCAATTGACTTCTCTTTTTACAGATGCTGCCTGCTACGCATTTTCAGCCACTCTTCTGTTTTAATTTCAGATGTTCAGCATTTTTGCTGTTGTTGCACTGATGGAGGTTAAGGAGCTGGAGAGTATTAAAATTCTAGCAATGAATGAATTGGAGAAGGACACTTCAATCAGTCTTGATTTTAACATAATAAGGATATGAAGAAAATAAAGAACCAAATGGAATCTTGTTTTATTTCGACATTACCAATCCATCATCTCATGCTTCCTCCATACTCTCCATCGGCATCCAGTGCAAGGAACTCATGAACTTCTTTAGCACTGAGCTTAAGGCCATCTTTCCCACTATCTCTCCTGTTTTCCATTGTTTACCAAGCCAAAGCTGACACCAGCTCCCTCTGCCCTAACCTTGCACCTTCTCTGGTTTTCTCCTACTTTGGCCCAGAGGTTCGTGGGCCTGCAAAACCAATCTTTGAAAATGGCAGCCTGCAGTGGGGTGGGTGGGGTGCTATGGTCTGAATTGGAAGTCGGGCCCGCCACCCCTGGAACATGAGCAGAGGTTGCCGGATGGGGAGATGGGCTGGGCAGAAGGCACATCATTTAAATATGGCATGGTAGTACAGTGGTTAGCACTGTTGCTTCACAACGCCTGGGACCCAGGTTCAATTCCCGGCTTGGGTCACTTTCTGTCCGAAGTCTGCATGTTCTCCCCGTATCTGCGTGGGTTTCCTCCGGGTACTCCGGTTTCCCCCCAAACCTGAAAGACGTGCTGTTAGGTGATTTGGTTTTGATTTGATTGTCACATGTACCGAAATACAGTGAAAAGTATTTTTCTGCAGCCAAGGAAACGTACACAGAAGAGAAAAAAGAATAGGCGATAGTTACAGTGAATGCGAAAAAGTACACAGTACTTCACAGTCGTTGGTCAAAATTCTGGAAAAAGTACTTTGACAAATAAGTAATTGGTTACAGCATGGAACAAGGGCCAAACAGAGCAAATACATGAGCAAGAGCAGCATAGGGCATTGTGAATAGTGTTCTTACAGGGAACAGATCAGTCCGAGGGAGAGTCGTTGAGGAGTCTAGAAGCTGTGGGGAAGAAGCTGCTCCTATGCCTGGATTTGCGGGTCTTCAGCCTTCTGTATCTTCTGCCTGATGGAAGTGTTTGGAAGAGGGCGAAGCCTGGGTGGTGGTGGGGCGGGGGGGGGGGGGGGGGGGGGGCGGTCTCTGACAATGCTGTCTGCCTTCCTGAGGCAACAGGAGGTGTAGACAGAATCAATGGGAGGGTGGCAAGCTTGTCTGATGCATTGGGCTGATTTCACCACACTCTGCAGTTTCTTGCAAACTTAGTCCAAGCAGTTGCCATACCAAGTTGTGATGCAGCCAGATAGGATGCCCTCTATGGCACATTTGTAGCAGTTTGTGAGAGTCGATGCAGACATGCTGAATTTCTCTCCCGAATTTCTCTCTTATTTCCCACATGCACTCACCATGCCAATCCATGACAAACTTTGCTATCTTTTGCCCCTATGCTCATCATCCATGGCACCTCATACCCCGATGCCAATCTGTGGCCATCTTACCACCTTCCATGGCCCCCACATACCCAAGCCCTTCATATCCATTAAGCCAGTATAGTGCTTTGACAGCTTTCACTGTTCCTTGACAACTTCGACAGTATCAATGAATTTATACACATTTTACACACAATCATAGATTCATAGAATTTACAGTGCAGAAGGAGGCCATTCGGCTCATCGAGTCTGCACCGTCTCTTGGAAAGAGCACCCCAACCAAGCCCACACCTCCACCCTATCCCCATAACCCAGCAACCCCACCCAACACTATGGGCAATTTTGGACACTAAGGGCAATTTAGCATGGTCAATCCACCTAACCTGCACATCTTTGGACTGTGGGAGGAAACCGGAGCACCCGGAGGAAACCCACGCACACACGGGGAGGATGTGCAGACTCCGCACAGACAGTGACCCAAGCCGGAATCGAACCTGGGACCCTGGAGCTGTGAAGCAATTGTGCTATCCACAATGCTACCGTGCTGCCCTGTTTAATTTTAACCATCCCAAAGGATGTATTATCCCTCTAAAAGAGAGCCTTCCCTCTCCCAATGGTGTCGCAGGAACATATCCAAAGGGGTAGCTTATCTCTCCAAAGAAGTAACCATGGTTATCCAAACAACTCCACCAACTCTTACCTTGCTTAATCTGCACACACTGGGATTCATGCATCTAGTCTGCAAATCAGTGGAGGCAGTTAGCTATTACATGGCCAACTGCACCTGTAAACCATGCTTTAGAGAACCCCGGCCTAACACCAGTCCTGCCCCAATGAAAATAGGAAATGCGCGGACACAGAGATTAGAATTTCCAGACTCAGCCACTATTTTCACTGTGACAGAGAGGCTTTACATTGTGGTGATAATCTGGGCCTTTATCTGGTACCTTGTCTTAACTTACATCGTCCAGCAGCCCCACCTCCCACTCCCTTGCCTCCTGTCTCTCATGCCTATTGATTTTGTAAATGGTTGCCTCTCCTACAGTACTGGCCCCCTCCTTTCAAATCTTGCCATCTATCAGAACTATCACCCTTGATTCCTTTATCCATTCAAATTCATGTCCCACCCCTAACTTCCGGCACGGTAGCATAGTGGTTACCACAGTTGCTTCACAGCTCCAGGGCCCCAGGTTCGATTCCCGACTTGGGTCACTGTCTGTGCGGAGTCTGCACGTTCTCCCCGTGTCTGTGTGGTTTTCCTCCGGGGTCTCCGGTTTCCTCCCACAGTCCAAAGATGTGCAGGTTAGGTGGATTGGCCATGCTAAATTGCCCTTAATGTCCAAAAAGGTTATGGGTGGTTACTGGGTTATGGGGATAGGGTGGAGGTGTGGGCTTAAGTGGGTGAAGGAAACCAACTATTTCTGATAGGTAAAAGGATCATTGATTCAGCCATTTTGTTTTAAATACAACCCAGTTTAAAAAACATTTTAAAATGGTTTCTGTCCTAAACCACAGAGTTGAATCAGTTTCATTACAATTTTTAAAAAACCACAGAGCTAGCAGAGAAATCTGCAAAGCACACAGAATTCATTCCAAACATTTGTAAAAGTAGTGAACAGTACCACAATCTGATCAAGGTCAAAATGAGCACCACAGTTAACATGAATGTACCATTGTTCAAAATGTGAATAGTACAGCAGTCAGCAAATACCAGACCTGATAATAAGTGTAAGCTTACATTCCAACACACAGAAGACACCCAAAGATGCAACATAGTCATACCTATGTTGCACATTGATGATTGACAACTAATCATCCAATCAAATGCATTTAAGACTCATCCAAGCCAATCAGCATGTTACAAGGTATGGGGTAGCTGTTTTGCTTTGAGCAAGAAACCATTACTGTATTTTTGAAGTTCAATTTGTTTGTAAGCTACTAAGTTTCATTATATCTCTTACAGCCTTCTGCAGGGGTTTTCTTGAGAACATTTGATTTTTAACCACAAGAAGATTTTAAACTCTCAATTATAATCAATAGACACCCAATAAAGATTACATTTCACATCCGAGAAGTTTGGTGCAAATTTCTACTGAGTTAAAGTGTATACGAGACTACACTTAACCGCAGGGTAGATTTCATCAGCGGGGTGCTCTTTCCAAGGGCCGTTGCAGACTCAATGTGCTGAATGGCCTCCTTCTGCACTGTAAATTCTATGATTTCCTTTCCCCTCCAAAGTTTTTGAATGTCCTGCCACCTCCTATATTCCTATCCCTTTTCAACAACCCCATTTTTCAATCTCTCCAATCAAGTTTGCTCCTGTGGCAAGGCACTGAAATGGCCCAAATTGTAACAGTTGGGCATTCCCTCCACTCATCCACCATGAGCCTTTGATTCAGTCAATGACACCATCTTCCATACCACCATTGCACAGCTCAGTAGAACTGGGAACTGGAACAATAGGTCAGAAAGTGAAATAACTGAGGGGGAACTAGAGAATATGGCCAGTAAGACTCAGTGGAAGCACAGGGAGGGAGATGTTGCTGATCAAAGCGGAACTGGTGATCTGAAGTGTGAATTTATTTCAATGCGAGCAGTATGACAGGTAAGGCAGATGAACTCAGAACTTGGATTAGTACTAGGAACTGTGATGGCATTGCCATTACAAAGACTTAGTTGAGGGAAGGACAGGATTGCCAGCTAACTTTCCAGGATTTAGTTGTTTCAAGCGGGATAGAGGGGGATGTAAAAGGGGTGAGGAAATTCCATTACTGGTTAAGGAAAATATCACAGCTGTACTGCGGGATGCCACCTCAGAGGGCTCAAGCAGTGAGGTAATATGGGTAGAGCTCAGGAACAGGTAGAGTGCAGTCGCAATGTTGGGGGTTTACTACTGGTCTCCTAACAGCCAGCGGGAGACAGAGGAGTGGATATATAGACAGATTTTGGGAAGGTGTAAAAGCAACTGGGTTGTTGTGGTGGGTGATTTTAGCTTCCCCGATATTGACTGTGACTCATTTAGTGCTGGGGGCTTGGATGGGCAGAGTTTGTAAGGAGCATCCAGGAGCGATTCTTGAAACAATATGTAGATAGCCCAACTAGGGAAGGAACCGTACTGGACCTGGTATTGGGGAATGTGCCTAGCCAAGTGGTACAGTGGGTGAGGTACTATATGAGTACTGTGCATCACTATTCACCAAAGAGAAATACTTAGTGGATGATGAGTCTGGGGAAGGGTGTGTAGGCAGTCTGGGTCACATTGAGATCAAAAAGGAGGAGGTCGTGGGTGTCTCGAAAAATATTAAGGTAGATAAGTCAACATATCCAGATTGAGATGTAACCCAGAATACTGAGGGAGGCAAGGGCCAATTGCTGGAGCCTCGATCAGAAGACCACAAGATGTAGGAGCAGAATTAGGTCACTCGGCCCATCGAGTCTGCTCCCTCATTCAATCATGGCTGACGTTTTTCTCATCTCCATTCTCCTGCCTTCTCCCCATAACCCCTGATCCCCTTATTCATCAAGAACCGAACTATTTCTGTCTTAAAGACACTCAGTGATTTGGCCTTCACAGCCTGCTGCGGCAAAAAGTTCCACAGATTCACCACCCTCTGGCTGAAGAAATTCCTCCTCATCTCTGTTTTAAACAATCGTCCCTTTATTCTGAGATTGTGTCCTCTGGTTCTAGTTTTTCCTACAAGTGGAAACATCCTCTCCACGTCCACTCTATCCAGGCCTCGCCGTATCCTGTAAGTTTCAATAAGATCCCCCCCTCATCCTTCTAAACTCCAACAAGTACAGACCCAGAGTCCTCAACCGTTTCTCATACAACAAGCTCTTCATTTCAAGGATCATTCCTGTGAACCTCCTCTGGACCCTTTCCAAGGCCAGCACATCTTTCCTTCGATACGGGGCCCAAAGCTGCTCACAATACTCCAAATGGGGAAGAATAAAGGGATTAAGGGTTATGGTGTTTGGGGCCGGAAAGTGGAGCTGTGTCCACAAAAGATCAGCCATAATCTCATTGAATGGTGGAGCAGGCTCGAGGGGCCAAATGGCCTACTCCTGCTTCTAGTTCTTATGTTCTTATATTCTTATACAGCCTCAGAAGTACATCCCTGACATAAATCTTTGTATCTTCACTGGCTACGGGTGAGGTCCCAGTGGACTGAAGAATAGCTAATTTTGTTCTTTTGTGAAAGAAGGGTAGCAGGGTTAACTATGGGCCAGTGAGCATTATGTCAATGGTAGGGAACTTATTGGAGAGGATTCTTTGAGACAGGATTTACTCCCATTTGGAAGCAAGTGGACATATTAGCAGAAGGCAGCATGGTTTTGTGAAGGGGAGGTCGTGTCTCACAAACTTGATTGAGTTTTTTGAGGAAGCGACAAAGATCACTGATGAAGGTAGGGCAGTGGATGTTATCTGCATGGACTTTAGTAAGGCCTTTGACAAAGTCCCTCATGGCAGACTGTTACAGAAGGTGATGTCCCATGGGATCAGATGTGAGCTGGCAAGATGGATACAGAGCTGGCTAGGTCATAGAAGACAGAGAGTAGCAGTGAATGGTGCTTTTCTGAATGGAGGGCTGTGACCAGTGGTGTTCTGCAGGGATCAGTGCTGGGACCATTGCTGTTTCTAGTATATATAAATGATTTGCAGGAAAATGTAATTGGTCTGATTAATAAGTTTGCGGACGACACAAACAATTGCGGATAGTGCTGAGGACTGTCAGAGGATATAGCAAGATATAGATCGGTTGGAGACTTGGGAGGAGAGATGGCAGATGGAGTTTAATCCAGACTAATTGTAAGGTCGAATACAGGTGGGCAATATGCAGTAAATGGCAGAACCTATAAGAGTATTGACAGCTAGAGGGATCGGGTTGTACAGGTCCGCAGGTTACTGTCAGTGGCAATTCAGGTGGAGAAGGAAGTCAAGAAGGCATATGGCATATTTGCCTTCATTGACCAGGGCATTGACTTTAAAAATTGGCAAGTCTTGCTGCAAATGTAAAGAACCTTAGTTAGGCAGCACTTGGAATATAGTGTTCAATTCTGTTCAACACACTATCAGAAGGATGTGGTGGCTTTGGAGAGGGTAAAAAAGAGGTTTACCAAGATGTTGCCTGGTATGGAGGGCATTAGCCATGAGGAGAGGTTGGATAAATTTGGTTTGTTCTCACTGGAACGACGGAGGCAGAGGAGTGACCTGATAGAAGTCGACAACATTATGAGGGGCATAGTGGATAGTCAAAAGCTTTTTCCCAGGGTGGAAGAGTCAATTACTAGGAGACATTGGTTTAAGGTGCGAGAGGCAAAGTTTAGAGGAGATGTGCGAGGGAAGTTTTTTACACAGAGGGTAGTGGGTGCCTGGAACTCCCTTATGGAATTGGTGGTGGAAGCAGTACAATAGTGACGTTTATGGGGCATCTTGACAAGTACATGAATAGGATGGGAATAGAGGGATACGTATCCTGGAAGTGTAGAAGGTTTTAGGTTCGACGGGCAGCATGCTTGGTGCTGACCTGGAAGGCCGAAGGGCCTGTTCCTGTGCTATACTTTTCTTTGTTCTTTGTTCTTTGTTCTTTGTCCTTATTATTTTTCACTCTGACCTATAAAATCATTGCCAGAGAATCTTTTGTGGTGGCTTTTTATTTCCTGCCTTCATAATCATTCATTCTAGATTTCCCCAATAAGTAGTCATTGTCCACCACCTCTAACAAATCTCTATGTTTCCCCTTGATGAGACATGTACGATGACAACTTGTTCTGCCTCTTCACAATCTCTCTGGTCCCCTCCATTCTTTGTGTTATCAGTTCTCTTGTCCGACATGCGCACTTACGTTATGCATGTTGTAACTTTCTCTCCTGGCCAACATCCTATCCAAAATTCTGCTGCCAGTATCCTATCCCACATGATGTCTTATTTACCTGTCATCCTTGATGATCTCCATCATTTCCAGTTACTACAAGTCCCACAGTGGCAGCTGGTGGAATTTAAATTTAGTTAATAAATCTGAAATGTAAAGTTAGTCTCAATAATGGTGAATACCATAACAAGTATCATCAACTCTTGTGAAAACCTATCGAGTTCACCAATATGCTTTAAAGGAGGAAATCTTTCCTTCTTATCTGGTGTGATCTACAGGTGACTCCTGGCCCACAGCAATGTGGATGACTCTTACCTGGCCTCTGAAATAGCCGAACAAGACACGCAGTTCAAGGGCAATAGGGATGGACAACAATGGCTGACCTTGTCAGTGACGCCCACTTCAATGAAAGAGAGAAAAAATTTTCTTTTTTGGTTTTTGTACTCATGTGTCGCTGTTTATGCCTCTGTGAAGTGCTTGAGATGTTTTTTACATTTAATACTCCTTGTGGTAAAATGATAACTGACCATCGCAGTACTGGCAGCAAAGAATAAAATAATGGTGTGGCAGAGTGAGACAGATTAAACGTTTAAAGGAGAGAGGGGGACGGCCCATTAGACAAGCATTTTCTTTTGTCCTGACCAGATGTGTGTAGGCCGGGTTGTCACGTGACTACATGATGATGCAGTATCGTCTAGCGCCACGTGACAAAAGCGCGCAAGATTTCCCTGGGATCTCGGGCAGAGCAAAAGTGTGTTTTTAAAGCTGCAGAGATAGTGAAATAAACTTAGTGTTACGACAGTCGTTGTTGCAGTCAATATTACATCGAACCATGGAAAACTAATTCCCTGCCCTGTGATGGGTTTTGTGGCGGGGGGGACATGAGGTTCAGTGATAGGGTGGCGGGTAGGGATCCTGCCACCTTCCCACCACCACCCTGATTAAGTTTGTGGCAGGAAGGCTCATGTACAGCCTTCCCAACCTGCTACTAATTGAAGCCCTTAGCTAAACAACTAATGCCCACTTAAGGACTTCAGCCCGCCACCACTGGGATTAATTCAGCAGTGGTGAATTTGACAAGCAAATCAGGAGAAACCCCTTATTCAAAAGTGGCAGTGCTTGACCGAGTGAACCAGCATCGGGAAGGGAACATAAGAACATTAGAACTAGGAACAGGAGTAGGCCATCTGGCCCCTCGAGCCTGCTCCGCCATTTAATGAGATCATGGCTGATCTTTGTGGACTCAGCTCCACTCTCCGGCCCGTACACCATATCCCTGAATCCCTTTATTCTTTAGAAAGGCATCTATCTTTTTCTTAAAAACGTTTAAAGAAGGAGCCTCAACTGCTTCACTGAGCAAGGAATTTCAGAGATTCACAACCCTTTGGGTGAAGAAGTTACTCCTACACTCCGTCCTAAATCTACCTCCCCTTATTTTGAGGCTATGCCCCCTAGTTCTGCTTTCCCCGACCAGTGGAAACAACCTGTCCGCATCTATCCTATCTATTCCCTTCATAATTTTATATGTCTCAATAAGATCACCCCGCATCCTTCTAAACTCCAATGAGTACAGTCCCAGTCTACTCAACCTCTCGTCATAATCTAATCCCCTCAACTCTGGGATCAACCGAGTGAATCTCCTCTGCACTCCCTCCAGTGCCAATATGTCCTTTCTCAGGTAAGGAGACCAAAACTGAACACAATACTCCAGATGCGGCCTCACCAATACCCTATACAATTGCAGCATAACCTCGCTAGTCTTGAACTCCATCCCTCTAGCAATGAAAGACAAAACTCAATTAGCCTTCTTAATCACCTTTTGCACCTGCACATCAGCTTTTTGCGACTCGTGCACCAGCACACCCAGGTCCCTCTGCACAGCAGCATGTTTTAACATCTTACCGCTTAAATAATAATCCATTCTGCTGTTACTCCTCCCAAAATGGATAGCCTCACACTTGGCAACATTGAATTCCATCTGCCAGACCCTAGCCCATTCACCTAACCTATCCAAATCCTTCTGCAGACTTCCGGTATCCTCTGCACTTTTTGCTTTACCACTCATCTTAGTGTCGTCTGCAAACTTTGACACATTGCACTTGGTCCCCAACTCCAAATCGTCTATGTAAATTGTGAACAACTGCGGGCCCAACACTGATCCTTGAGGGACCCCACTAGTTACAGGTTGCCAACCAGAGAAACACCCATTTATCCCCACTCTCTGCTTTCTGTTAGTTAACCAATCCTCTACCCATGCTACCACTTTACCCTCAATGCCATGCATCTTTAGTTTATGCAGCAACCTTTTGTGTGGCACCTTGTCAAAAGTTTTCTGGAAATCCAGATATACCACATCCATTGGCTCCCCGTTATCTACTGCACTGGTAACGGCCTCAAAAAATTCTACCAAATTAGTCAGACACGACCTACCCTTTGTGAATCCATGCTGCGTCTGTCCAATGGGACAATTTCCCTCCAGGTGCCCCGCTATTTCCTCCTTAATGATAGATTCCAGCATTTTCCCCACAACCGAAGTTAAGCTTACCGGCCTATAATTACCCGCTTTCTGCCAACCTCCTTTTTTAAACAGTGGTGTCACGTTTGCTACTTTCCAATCCTCTGGGACCACCCCAGAGTCTATAGTGAATTTTGATAAATTATCGCTAGTGCGTTTACAATTTCCCTAGCCATCTCTTTTAACACTCTGGGATGCATCCCATCAGGGCCGGGAGACTTGTCTACCTTTAGCCCCATTAGCTTGCCCTATACTGCTTCCTTAGTGATTACAATCATCTCAAGGTCCTCACCTATCATATCCTTATTTCCATCAGTTACTGGCATGTTATTTGTGTCCTCCACTGTGAAGACTGACCCAAAAAACCTGTTCAGCTCCTCCGCCATTTCCCCGTCTCCTATTATTAAATCTCCCTTCTCATCTTCCAATGGACCAATATTTACCTTAGCCACTCTTTTTTGTCTTCTATATTTGTAGAAGCTTTTACTATCTGCTTTAATGTTCTGAGCCAGTTTACTTTCATAGTCTACCTTACTCTTCTTTATGGCTTTTTTAGTAGCTTTCTGTTGTCCCCTAAAGACTTCCCAGTCCTCTAGTCTCCCACTAATTTTTGCCACTTTGTATGTTTTTCCCTTCAATTTGATACCCTCCCTCACCTCCTGAGATATCCACGGTCGATTTTTCCCCTTTCTACCATTTTTCTTTTTTGTCGTTATGAACCTTTTCTGAACACTGAAAGATTGCTCGGAAGGCTCTCCACTGTTCCTCAACTGCTTCACCATGAAGTCTTTGCTCCCAGTCTACCTTAGCTAGTTCTTCCCTCATCCCATTGTAATCGCCTTTGTTTAAGCACAAAACACTAGTGTTTGATTTTACCTTGTCATTCTCCAACTGTATTTTAAATTCCACCATATTGTGGTCGCTCCTTCCAAGAGGATCCCGAACTATGAGATCATTAATCAATCCTGCCTCATTACACAGGACCAGATCTAGGACCGCTTGTTCCCTTGTCGGTTCCATTACATACTGTTCCAGGAAATTATCCCGGGCACATTCTATAAACTCCTCCTCAAGGCTGCCTTTACCAACCTGGTTCAACCAATGAAGAGTGCTGTTCGGTCTTAATACTTTGCCTTTTCTGCCGACAGCCCTCATCTGTGGCATCTGCCCCTTGCCCCCCTCCCCCGAACCCCTCCTGCGATCACCCTCCTGTGGTGTGGGGTACAGCAACAGTCGTAGGCCTTGGGTGGGTGTATACCGGCAGCAGCCACTGCCTCCCCCAGTGAAATTGGCGTTCATTAGAGCTGCCAACTCTGATCAATTGACATTTCTTGACGGGCATGACATCTGCCTCCGGCATTCTTAACAGGCCTACCTGAGTGCCATAAGATGCGGTCGGCCTTCCAAAAAGTCGTGACCCGGGGCTCTCGTCAGCTGTCCAGTTGATGGGTGAGACTCTGGTCGCCTCCACAAAGTTCTGCTGCGGAAATGTGAAACAATTGGTGGGAAAAATAACCTTTCGGTCATAAAATCATAGAATAGAATTATAGAATCACTACAGTGCAGAAGGAGGCCATTCAGTCCATCGAGTCTGCGCCAACCTTCTGAAAGAGAACCCTACCTAGGTCCGCGCACCCACCCTATCGCCATTACCCTATATCCCCATCTAACGTTTTGGACACTAACGGCAATTTAACATGGCCAATCCACCTAATCTGCACATCTTTGGACTGTGGGAAGAAACTGGAGCACCCAAAGGAAAGACACGGGGAGAAAGTGCAAAGTCTACACAGACAGTGACCCAAGGCTGGAATTGACACCAGGTCCTTGGTGCTGTGAGGCAGCAGTGCTAACCACTGTGCCACCACCGTGCCACCCAGTAAAGTGTGGAAGTAGTTTTCAAATTTGGATGGATTTAGCTTCACTGGATAGTTAAGAGTTACTGAACAATTTGGCACAATAAAGGAAACGTGAGGTTTTTTGGAGACAGATTCGACGAAGCTGACTGCATGGGAGAAGCTGCCCGATAAGTGACACCACAGAGAACAATTTTTACTGAACAAATCAAAGATTTAGAAATTATTTTTCTCTGAGCATTGTGAGCAAATAACCATTTTCAAACACTTTTGGGAAGTTCTGCACATTTCACAGCGGGATGATTGAAATAGCCAGCATTTATACCAATTAAATGGTAATTAAGCTGGTTGAGAAGTATGAGAAGACCTTTATTACAATACAATTGTGATTGGCTATTTCACTTTAATCATGGCTAATGGATTTAGATTGCACAGTTATGTCAGTAGCGAATATGTGCTCATTACTGTTTTTATTTAGGTTGTTCATTTTTCCCAATGTAACAAAATGGATCCTTTACCAAGGAAAGAAGAATATTTATCTCTCAATGCTCAGAAAATATGACCGAGCTCCCAACCCCATTAGAAGTCAAACACAACTAAACCCAATACTGGTCAATACTGAAAGAACAGTAATTCTTCTCACAATCATGCATTTTACCCAATAAAAGACAACAGAAAGAAAATTACGTTTTTGGAAATGGCAACTCATGGCACCAATTTGCACATGGCAAGTTCGTACAAATAGAAATCGTGATCGTGGTTAGATAATATTTTAGAAGTGTTGGCTGGCAGATAACCGTGGGCCAGGACACTATGAGAACTTCCTACTTTTTTTCAAGTGCTGTCATGGGATTTTGTACATCCATTTGAAAGGGCAGTCAGGACCTGAAAGCCAACAGCTTCGCCAGTGAAGCACTGCCTTCATACTACACTGAAATATGAGGTTCGGCAATTCATGGTGTCATATCTTTCAGTAAAAATATACACACACAAAATTAAAGCAGCATACATTGCTCATCATTCATCACAATTATGGAGAACAAAACATGGGACATAGAATAGATCGATTTGAACAACATTATTAGAGTTTGAGGGTCAGCAGAAAATTGCACTTTCTCTCAATCTCCGCAGGATGAGGGTCTGGAAAATAATAGAACATAGAACATATAGAACATACAGTGCAGAAGGAGGCATTTGGCCCATTGAGTCTGCACTGACCCACTTAAGCCCTCACCTCCACCCTATCCCTGTAACCCAATAACCCGTCCTGACCTTTTTGGACACTAAGGGCAATTTAGCACGGCCAACTCACCTAACCTGCACGTCTTTGGACTGTGGGAGGAAACCGGAGAACCCGGAGGAAACGCATGCAGACAGAGGGAGAACGTGCAGACTCCGCACAGAGGAACTGCCTATAGGAACTGCCTATTCCATTGGCTATTGTTGTCCATATAAAGGTGTGAAGGTGAGAGGAGGATTGGATTGGATTTGGCTGTATTTTTTTCCTCCGTCCACTTTAAAAAAATTAAACATGATGTGGGCTTCCCTGGCTGGGTCAGCATTTATTGCCCATCTTAATTTCTCTTGAGTGGCTTGCTAGGCCATTGCAGAGGGCATTTAAGAGTCAACCACATTGTTGTGGTTCTGGAGTCACATGTAGACAAGACCAGGTAAAGATGGTAGTTTTCCTTCTCCTCGAGGACATTAGTGAACCAGATGGGTTTCAGGGTCATGATTAGACTTTTAAGTCCAGATCTTTTTCATTGAATTCAAATTTAATCATCTGCTGTGATGGGATTTGAACCCAGGCCCCCAGAGCATTATGTTGGGTCTCTAGATTACACGTCCAGTGACAATACCACTGTCTCCCCCATTATAGCCTTCCTACACATGCCGAGCTGCACAAGTGTACAATGACTCAGCGCAGCGATACAAGGACCTGAGGATTATGCACAAATTGCCACCTCCAAGACAGAACAGCATGTTGCCCGTCATTACTTAGCCTCTTGCCTTGACCATTGCATCAGCTGGTCAGCATATTGAAGTATAGATGACACCATACAGTGGCTTGGGTAGTGTTCACAAACATTATCATTTCTCCTCTGGTGACCTTTATTTATGTTTGATGCCGTGACAACTCTCTCTTCACATAGATACTGCAGATGTTGCAACACATCCTGAATCTGAATTCTGGAGAGATTGTCACCTATTTTTCTGTAGTCACCAGCAGGTATTCTTCACAACATGCTGTGACCAGCGCTTTCTGTTTGCCTGCGGAAGCAGAATACAAGATCTGAATGACTCGATTGAAATGCTGTGATTTAGTTCTATACGTCACACATCAACAGAGCCTGGAGGAGGTTAAACCTGCTTCATTACACGCAGTGTTGATGTTCATCTGGAAGAGCTCACATTTCAACCATTGAGAAAAATGCTGTACTGTGCTCTAAAGGGGACATGCCCACCACACATGCCTACTTTCCTGTTTTCTCTTACGGGGCAAGAATTATGGAACATTTTAAACGCAAAAGCTTTAACAATTCAACGTTAATGTTCAATAATTTGACATTTATGCTAAAGCTGGAGAGAAGCATTTCTCTCAATGTCTACAGCATGCTGTAACCAATTTCATTCCTTTGGGTAGATCAGAATAACTGAGCTGTCAACGCGCTCGTCTAATCGGCTTATTTTCATCAGGCCACCACAAATTGCAGGGAATTGTAGCAAGAAAACAAAACGATGGTTTTCGCTGGGAGTAAAATTCGAGCTGCCTACTGAGATAATGAAAAGCAAAAGAGACACAAACCAAAAAGATTGGGAAGAGATTCACAAAGTACAGTATGTGGAGGTGACTTAAACAGATACAAATTAAGAGCAGGAATCGGCCATTTGGCCGCTCAAACCTGCCCCGCCATTTGATAAGATCTAATTGTGGCTTCTACGTTTATTCCAGGTTTCTAGCATCTGAAGTATTTGACTTTTATTTAAGAATCTAGCTAACTCAGCCTTAAAAATATTCCCTGACCCAGCCGCCACTGCTCTTTGGAGCGAAGAGAATTGCACAGACTACCAAAGCTCTGAGGAAAGAAAAATCCTCACCTGTCTTAAATGGGAGAACCAACTGTTTTCCCCTCATTCTAGTCTCTCTAACAAGTGGAAACTTTGAGCGAGATTCCCTGGCCTCCCTGCGACGTCTTTCTCAGCTAACAGAGGCAGCCTGCCGTTGGCCAGCGACAGCATCTACTCTCCCGCTGCTGACAATGGGATTTCCCAATGAATCCACCCCACGTTGCAGGGAAACGAGCAGTGGGGATGTGCCATCGGCAGGGCGAGTAGGTGGGAACAGCTGGAAGATCTCACCCATTCTCTCGGCATCTATTCTGTCTATTCTCCTCTGGATCTTGTATGTTTCAATAAGGTCACCTCTCATTCTTCTAAACTTTAATGGATATAGGTCCATCCTGTCTAACCTTTCCTCATAAGATAACCACTTCATCCCTGGAATCAGTCAGGCAAACCTTCTCTGCCTGCTTCTCATGCAAATATGACCTTTCTTAAATAATAAGACCAAAACTGTACACAGTATTCTAGATGTGATCTCACCAACACCCTATACAACAATAGCAAAGCATCCCTACTTTTATATTCCATTCCCATAGCAATTAATAACATTCCATTTGCCTTCCTAATCACTTGCTGTACCTGCATAATAACTTTTTGTGATTCGTATACTTGGGCATCCAGATCTCCTTGAATTTCAGAGTTCGGTAACATCTCTCCTATTTAAAACTATGCTGTGTTCTATTCTTCCTGCCAAAGTGGAGAAGTTCACATTTTCGCACATTATACTTCACATTTCTGCCCACTTACTTAGCAAAACTATATCTCATTGTGGCTCCTTATGGCCTCTTCACAACTTTCACAGCTCACCAACATATCTTTGTGACATCAGAAAATTTAGCAACTGTACATTTGGTGCTGCCATCTAAACCATTGATAATGGCCATTATTCTCTGGCCTACCCACGGCATGTTTCTCAGCGGCCTGCTGTTTGCCGGCGGTGGGATCTTCTGGTCCTGCCACTGTCAATCCATCACAAGGAAACCCGCGGCGGGGGTTTGCTGTTAGTGGCACTGGAAGATTCCAACCGGGAGATCTCGTCCATAGATTGTAAATAATTGAGCTCCCATCACTGACCCCTATCACACTCCCCTTATTACAGCCTGAAAATTAAGCCAACTCTGTTTCCCGTTCACTAACCAATTCTCTATCTGTGCTAATATTTCACCCCAACACCATGATCTCTTATTTTGTGTTGCAACCTTTGATGGGGCCCCTTGCTAAATGCCTTCTGGAAAACCAAATACACCTCACCTGCAGGTTCCCATTTATCTATGTTGCTTGTTACTTCCTCAAAGAACGCTAATAAATTGTCAAATGCGATTTCCTTTTCACACAACCATGCTTTTAAAAAAAATTTGGAGCAACTAATGACTTTTTCCAATTAAGGGGCAATTTAGCTTGGCCAATCCATCTTTGGGTTGTGAGGGTGAGACCCACGCAGACACTGGGGGTAATATGCAAACTCCACACGGACAGTGACCCTGGGCCGGGATCGAACCCGGGTCCTCGTTGCAGTGAGGCAGCAGTGCTAACCACTGTGCTACCAAACCGCCCTTTTCACAACACCATATTGATGGTATCTGACTGCATTCAGATATTCTATGCGCCCTGCTATAACTTCCTTAATAATAGATGCTAGCATTTTCCTTATGACAGGTGTCAGGCTAACTGGCCTGTCCTTTCCTGCTTTCTGTCTGCCTCCTTTCTTGAATAGGGAAGTTACATTAGCTATTTTCCAATCTGTTCAGAACTTTTCAGAATGAAGCACATTTTGGAAAATTAAAACCAATGCATCTTTTTCTCAGCTATCTCTTCTTTTACAACCTTAGAATGAAGTCCACCAGGACTTGTCAGCTATTAGTTTGAAAACATTTCTCAGAATCCTTTCCCCTGTGATTGTAATTATTTTAAGTTCCTCCCTCCCCTTCACCTCTTGATTTATTATTTATTACAATTATTTATGGGATGTTATTATACAGTGAAGACAGACAGAAAATAACTGTTTAATGCACCCACCATTTCTTTATTTCCATTATTCATTCCCAGCCCCACTCTCTAGATGACCAATGCCTGCTTAAGTTAATTTTTTCCCTTTTAAATACCCATAGAAACTCTTACTGCATGTTTCTATATTCATAGCTAGCTTTCACTCATACTCTTATTTAGCCCTCATTCTTCTTTCAGTCATACCTTGCTGCCCAATCTTCTTTTTTTTTAATTTTAGAGTACCCAATTAATTTTTTCCAATTAAGGGGCAATTTAGCTTGGCCAATCCACCTAGCCTGCACATCTTGGCGTTGTGGGGGCGAAACCCACGCAGTCACGGGGAGAATGTGCAAACTCCACAGTGATCCAGAGCCGGGATCGTACCTGGGATCTCAGCGCCGTGAGGCAGCAGGGCTAACGCACGCTGCATAATCTACTGACCTGTCACGGCAGCACAGTAGCATAGTGGTTAGCATGGTTGCTTCACAGCTCCAGGGTCCCATTGTCGATTCCCGGCTTGGGTCACTGTCTGTGCGGAGTCTGCACGTTCTTTCCATGTGTGTGTGGATTTCCTCCGGGTGCTCCGGTTTCCTCCCGCAGTCCAAAGCTGTGCAGGTTAGCTGGATTGACCATGATAAATTACCCTTAGTGTCTAAAAAGGTTTGGGTGGGGTTATTGGGTTATGGGGATAGGGTGGATGTGTGCCCTTTCCAAGGGCTGGTGCAGACCCGATGGGCCAAATGGCCTCCTTCTGCACTGTTAATTCTATGATAATCTTCCTAGAATTACAGACTTTTTCTTTCAATTTGATACTATCTTTAACTTCCCTAATTAGCCAGAAATGATACATCCTTTTCCCAGAGTTTTTCATTCTTACTGGAATATATTTTTGCTGAGTGTTATAAAAGAAACTCCTCAAAGGTCTTCCATTGCATTTCTACTGACCTATCTATCCTTCAACCTAATTTCCCGGTTGCCTTTAGACAGCTCTGTCCTCATACACTGAAAATTGCCTTTATTTTAGTTTTACCAACTCATATCAGACCTATAATAACTCATAAGGTAACTGTCATAAACCTAGGTACATTTATTTACATATATACAAGTTAACTTTACATCGCATCTCACTCCCAGTGTAGATCCGACTGGGAGGATAGATCTCACCAAGCGCTTACCCGAGACTGTTGTTATCATATGGTTGAACAAGCCCCCTACCTCGGGAGCTCATATTCAATGAGCCCCATTGGGAGATTTCTCATGGATTCTCATGGGGGTTAGATCACAGATCACAGAATTTACAGTGCAAAAGGAGGCTATTCAACCCATCAAGTGTGCACCGGCCCATGGACAGATCACCCTACCTCAGCCTTCATCTCCACCCTATCCCCGTAACCCAGTAACCCCATCTAACCTTTTTGGACACTCAGGGCAATTTAACATGGCCAATCCAACTAACCTGCACATCATTGGACTGTGGGAGGAAACCGGAGCACCCGGAGGAAACCCACACAGACAACGGGAAGAACGTGCAGACTCCGCACAGACAGTGACCCAAGTCGTGAATTGAACCTGGGACCCTGGAAGCAACTGTGCTAACCACAGTGCTACCATGTCACCCACAAATACCCCTCAACCCCCCAGTGTCAAAAAGTCCCCCATCAGCTGCTTCTGCTGGAGTTCTTCTGCATCGGTTGGCCCGCAGCTGTGCCTCCACTTCTGATGGATCTGAGGTGTAATGGGCCGTTGCCCGCCTCTTCTGGGCAGACAAGCGAAGGGGCCTTGGTGCCAGACAGACTATCAGCTGCCGGTACGGAAACCTCCGTATCCATCTCGGAACCTAAGTAGTAGTAATCATGCTGAGTCATCGCAACATCATGGCCGGTTGGGCCCGCAACCCCATGGGTGGTTCATGTTGAGGTGACAGTGTACCACTGCCGGTGGAATGTCTCAACAGGTGACCTCACGCCTGGTCAAGTGGTCGACGTGTTTTTTTAAGTGTATTTCCCTGGGCGCAGACCCTGTATGAGACTAGGCCTGTCTGGTCCAGCAACACGCCTGAGAGCCACATTACGCCACCTCCAAAAGTTTAGGCAAATATGGTGCCTCCGGCGGGGAACATTTGTCCCCACATCCCGGGATCCACGGCGATTCTTCAGCGCTCGAAATTGGTTCCAAGGCTAGGAAGCGCAAAACCCAACCGAGTCAGGTGCTGTCACCCCACTGAAAGTCCTGCTGGATTAATCCCGGTGGTCACGTGCAGCGTCATGCAATAACTGTACAAAGAAAGTTCCAAGTGCGTCCCCATAGATCTAGTCGATTGCTTTTTAAAATCACGCTTAACGTTTTGGACCACCCGCTCAGCCAGTCCATTAGATGTTGATGTGGCGACTGCCATTACACCGCATAAAAACAGCAAACATCTCACTGGTAAAAGGAGTGCTGATATCTGTCACCAGCACTTTGGGCAGTCCATGCATATTAAAAACACCTCAAAGCTTCTCAATGGTGGTCATGGATGTTGTGGTAGACATCTTGCAAACCTCCACCCATTTGGAGTGGGTGTCCACCAGTATGAGGAGTTTGGAACCTATGAATGGTCCAGCGAAATCCACGTGGAGGTGAATCCACAGATGACCTGACCATTCCCAAGGGTGGAGAGGAGCTTATGCTGGCATATTTTGTAACTCCCGGCACGCTGAGCAGTTCTTTACAATGTACTTGACATCCCCTGGCCAAAATGTAGCGCCGGGCCAACATCTTCATTTTTGAATCCCCCTGGATGGCCAACAAGCATGTCTTGAGGGGTAATCACGAACCGAGCACCCCACAAAATCATTCCATCCTCTAAATGCAGTTGGGAGAACCGTCAAGGTAATTTACATATTTATAAGCAGAATCCAAGGGTCTATCGAGACAATAGATATCCGGAACATTAATATCGATAGTGGGTGTTTCGACAGCGATGGAGGATGGTTCGCCAATGGCGGGTGCTGGGATCTTCTGGTCCCACTGTTATCAAAAGCGTTTCCCCAGTGAACATAACCCTTATCACAAGGAAACCCAAGGCTGGGGTAAGACCCCGCCAGCATGAATGGTCAGAAATACCCACCCAACGACTATTTTGAAGTGACGACTGGGATATTGTAAGCCATAAAACAAAACCCAGGTCCAGAAACCAGAGAAACATTCCTTCCTGAAATCATTGTGGGGGAAGAAGGTCACAGGACTCAAGTGACCTATGGTGAATGTATTATACCAATAATCAACCATTGTATTTGTATCTGTGCTGTTGCCCTGTGCTATGCTGTTGCCCTTGTGGGCTCCGCGTATGGGCCATTGTATGGCATTATCCATAGGGGAACATGTTGGGGCCTGTATGGGCTCCGCCCATGGCTCCTCCTCTTGAAGGGAGGTATAAAGAGCAGTCGACCTGTAGGCGGTTCTCAGTATTGGATCAGTTGCAGGCAGGCAATTCGAGTGAATTGATGGTCGCATCAATTTAATCAACTTAAACGCAACTCTGGAATCGGCCCTCAAACCTGACCGACTGGAACTCGATACGCAAGAAATGTTTTCACACCGGCTCCGTTGCTTCAAGGCCTATCTCGCAGCCTCCTCCACGCCTTCCGTCACCGACAAACAGAAGCTGAGCCTCCTCCAAGCACGGGTGAGCCATCGAATCTCTGTTCAACTCGACGAGGCCTCCTCCTACGCAGAAGCCCTCGCGAGGCTCGAACATCTCTATGTACGGCCCGTGAACGAGGTCTACGCGTGACACATCCTCACCACTCGCTGCCAGCACCCCGGAGAATCGCTAGAAGACTACGTACGTGACCTCAAAGCCCTCGCACACAGCTGCAACTACTAGGCCGTTATGGCCTCTCAACATATGGAACTCGCCATCCAATTTTAAATGATATGTGCTTCCAGACCTCTGCGCTCCTCTCCTATTGGGACGAGACTTCCAATGCAACCTCAGGAGCCTAACCCTGAAGTTTGGGGGACCCCTACCGCCACTCGCCACATGCAGCCTTGCGACCCTAAAAGTCGACCCTCTCCCACTCTTCGCAAACCTCACCGCCGACTGCAAACCAGTCGTCACCAGAAGCAGGCGGTATAGCATACAGGACAGGACTTTTATCATGTCCGAGGTCCAGCGACTCTTGCAGGAGGGAGTCATTGAGGCCAGCAATAGCCCCTGGAGAGCTCAGGTGGTGGTCGTCAAGACTGGGGAAAAGAACTGGATGGTTGTAGATTACAGCCAAACCATAAACCGGTACATGCAACTCGATGCGTACCCCCTTCCCCGGATTGCAAACATGGTAAACCAGATCGCACACTACCGGGTGTTCTCCATGGTAGATCTGAAGTCTGCATACCACCAGCTCCCAATCCGCCCAGAGGACCGCCACTACATGGCTTTTGAGGCAGATGGCCGCCTTTTCCACTTCCTCCGGGTCCCCTTTGGCGCCACGAACGGGGTTTTGGCGTTCCGAAGAACAATGGACCGAGGTCCATGCCTCACAAACCTTATAGAGTTCTTTGAGAAGGTGACCAAACAGGTGGATGAGGGCAAAGCAGTTAATGTGGTGTATATGGATTTCAGTAAAGCGTTTGATAAAGTTCCCCATGGTAGGCTACTGCAGAAAATACGGAGGCATGGGATTCAGGGTGATTTAGCAGTTTGGATCAGAAATTGGCTAGCTGGAAGAAGACAAAGTGTGGTGGTTGATGGGAAATGTTCAGACTGGAGTCCAGTTACTAGTGGTGTACCACAAGGATCTGTTTTGGGGCCACTGCTGTTTGTCATTTTTATAAATGACCTGGAGGAGGGCGTAGAAGGATGGGTGAGTAAATTTGCAGATGACACTAAAGTCGGTGGAGTTGTGGACAGTGCGGAAGGATGTTACAAGTTACAGAGGGTCATAGATAAGCTGCAGCGCTGGGCTGAGAGTTGGCAAATGGAGTTTAATGCAGAAAAGCGTGAGGTGATTCATTTTGGAAGGAATAACAGGAAGACAGAGTACTGGGCTAATGGTAAGATTCTTGGCAGTGTGGATGAGCAGAGAGATCTCGGTGTCCATGTACATAGATCCCTGAAAGTTGCCACCCAGGTTGAGAGGGTTGTTAAGAAGGCGTACGGTGTGTTAGCTTTTATTGGTAGAGGGATTGAGTTTCGGAGCCATGAGGTCATGTTGCAGCTATACAACACACTGGTGCGGCCGCATTTGGAGTATCGCGTGCAATTCTGGTTGCTGCATTATAGGAAGGATGTGGAAGCATTGGAAAGGGTGCAGTGGAGATTTACCAGAATGTTGCCTGGTATGGAGGGAAGATCTTATGAGGAAAGGCTGAGGGACTTGGGGCTGTTTTCGTTAGAGAGAAGAAGGTTAAGAGGTGACTTAATTGAGGCATACAAGATGATCAGAGGATTGGATAGGGTGGAGAGTGAGAGCCTTTTTCCTCGGATGGCGATGTCTAGCACGAGGGGACATACCTTTAAATTGAGGGGAGATAGATGTAGGACAGATGTCAGAGGTAGGTTCTTTATTCAGAGAGTAGTAAGGGCGTGGAATGCCCTGCCTGCAACAGTAGTGGACTCTCCAACACTAAGGACATTCAAATGGTCATTGGATAGACATATGGACAATAATGGAATAGAGTAGATGGGCTTTAGAGTGGTTTCACAGGTCGGCGCAACATTGAGGGCCGAAGGGCCTGTACTGCGCTGTAGTGTTCTGTGTTCTATGTTCTATGTTCTATGAATGGTGGACCAGTACGGGCTGTGGGCCACATTTCCGTACTTGGACAATGTCACCATCTGCGGCCATGATCAGCAGGACCTCGATGCCAACCTCCACAGATTTCTCCAAACCGCCCAAACCCTAAACCTCATGTACAACAAGGAGAAATGCGTTTTACGCACAACCAGACTAGCCACCCTCGGCTACGTCGTGGAAAATGGGGTTCTAGGTCCCGACCCTGACTGTATGCGCCCCCTCCTGCAACTCCCCCTTCCCCACTGCCCCAAGACCCTGAAGAGGTGCCTCGAGTTCTTTTCATATTATGCCCATTGGGTCCCCAACTATGCGGACAAAGCCCACCCACTAATCATGGCCACCATCTTCCCACTGGCAACTGAGGCCCGCCAGGCCTTCAGCTGTATCAAGGCAGACATCGCCAAAACCGCGATGCGCGCGGTGGACTAGTCCGTCCCCTTCCAGGTGGAAAGCGATGCATCAGAGGTCGCTCTCGCCGCTACCCTTAATCAAGCAGGCAGACCGGTAGCGTTTTTTTCACGTACCCTCACCACCTCCGTAATTCGGCACTCCTCAGTCGAAAAAGAGGCCCAAGCCATCGTGGAAGTCGTACGGCACTGGAGGCACTACCTCGCTGGTAGGAGGTTTACCCTCGTCACCGACCAACGATCGGTAGCCTTCATGTTCGATAATATGCAGCGGGGCAAAATCAAGAACGATAAGATCTTGAGGTGGAGGATCGAACTCTCCACCTATAATTACGATATAGTACATCGTCCTGGGAAGCTCAACGAGGCCCCAGATGCCCTGTCCCGCGGCACATGCGCCAAGGCGCAAGATGACCGACTGTGGGCTGTCCACGATGACGTCTGCCACCCGGGGGTCACCCGGCTTATCCACTATATCAAGGCCCGCAACCTGCCCTACTCCACCGAGGAGGTCAGAGCTATGACCAGGGACTGCCAGTTCTGTGTGGTGTGTAAACCGCACTTCTATCGACCAGATAAGGCCCACCTGGTAAAGGCCCTTTGAGCGCCTCAGTATCGATTTTAAAGGGCCCCTCCCCTCCAATAACCGCAATACATATTTCCTCAACATTATTGATGAGGTCTCCAGCTTCCCCTTTGCAATCTCTTGTCCCGACATGACCACGTCCACCGTCATTAAAGCCCTACATAGTGTCTTCACCCTCTTTGGTTTCCCCAATTATGTCCACAGTGATGGGGGCTCATCGTTCATGAGCGATGAATTGCGTCAGTACCTACTCAGTAAGGGCATCGCCTCGAGCAGGACTACCAGTTATAACCCCAGGGGAAATGGGCAGGTGGCGAGGGAGAACGCGGCGGTCTGGAAGACCGTCCTACTGACCCTGCGGTCCAGGAATCTCCCAGTTTCTCACTGGCAGGAGGTCCTCCCCGATGCGCTCCACTCTATTAGGTCCCTACTTTGCATGGCCACAAACGAGACCGCTCATGGCCGCCTATTCGTTTTCCCGAGGAGATCCACCCTCAGGGGCCTCACTTCCATCCTGGCTGAAGACACTGGGGCCATTCCTACTCAGAAAACACGTCAGGAGCCATAAGTCCGATCCTCTGGTAGAGAGGGTCCAGCTCCTACACTCCAACCCCCGTACGCTTTCTCGAACACCGATGGCCGACAGGATACGGTCTCCCTCCGGGACTTGGCGCCTGCCGGTTCCACCACCACCACCACCGCCCCTCCACCATATCCCTCCCACCCTACCATGACCAGCGCCCCCACCCCTATATGGCTCCCGCGCTCCTTCCTGCCCGCCATCTCCCCTTCACTGATCCACAGGAATGAAGGTCCAGAAGAGATGCTCCCGGAGTTCACATCTGTACCCGCACCGGCGCCCTCACTACCGATGCCAGCATGGACGAGCTCGACACCTGGGCCAGCAACAACGCCAGAGCTTTGGCGATCACAGCGCACAATCCGTGCGCCGGACCGGCTGAATTTATGAACCCGTCACCCCTGCTGGATTTCATTTTTTTAACAGGGGGTGAATGTGGTGAATGTATTATGCCAATAACCCACCATTGTATTTGTATCTGTGCTGTTGCCCTTGTATTCGTATCTGTGCTATGCTGTTGCCCTTGTGGGCTCCTCCTATGGGCCATTGTATGGCATTATCCATAGGGAACATGTTGGGGCCTGTATGGGCTCCGCCCATGGCTCCTCCCCTTGAAGGGAGGTATAAAGAGCAGTCAACCTGTAGGCGGTTCTCAGTATTGGATCAGTCACAGGCAGGCACTGTTCTAAGTTGATTAAAGCCACAGTTTACTTCTACTCCTGTCTCGAGTGAATTGATGGTCGCATCATGACCATTTCAAAATATCTTTATACAGTTGAGAACTTAGAAGCAAACAGTCTGCTAATTTATTCTACTTATTTGATTTAAACCTCAGAGAGTTTGCTGCGAGTTACTTTAAAAATTGACTAACCAAACCATGGGTTTTGGAAAACGCACCACAACCTATTTTCAAACGAAAACCTCTGCTTATGGACACCTTCTTAAACATTAACTCCCAACACCGCTGACACAGTAGGAGCAGTAGGTACCATCTACAAGATGCACTGCATCACCAAGCCTCCTTTGACAGCACGTTCCAGACCTGCAACCTCTGCCACCTAGAAAAATAAGGGCAGCTGATGGACTAGACCATCGCCATTGCAAGTTCCCCTTCAAGTCACACACCTTCCTGACTTGGAACTATGTCACTTTTCCTTCAGTTCAAAATGCTGGAACTCCTTCCCTAATCTAGGTTTACGTCACGATAGGGATTGCAGTCGTTCAAGAAGGCAGATCACAACCAAGTTTCCAATAGCAATTAGGGATGGACAACAAATGCTGGGCTAGCCAGTGACATCCATGTCCTGTGAAAGAATCAAAAAAATGTATAGTCCTGGCAAAAATTGGGGCGCGACAACACACATGATTTGCGAGGAGAAACATGTGATGCGCTATCGGTTACCACAGAGACGAGAGTAGTGGAATAATCGAGGCTTTATTGAGCAAAGATGTTGCGCCTCCTGTAGCTGGAACCAGAATGGCTGCAGCACCGGCGAGCACGCACATTTATAGTGATAGGTGGAGAGCTCGATCCTCCACCTCAAGATCTTGTCTTTTTTGATCTTGCCCCGCTGTGTATTATTAAACATAAGGGCAACCGACCGTTGGTCAGTGAGGAGAGTGAATCTCCTGCCGGCCAGGTAATGCCTCCAATGTCGCACAGCTTCCGCAATGGCTTGGGCCTTCTTTTAGACAGAGGACTGCCGAATTTCGGAGGCATGGAGGGTGCGGGAAAAGAAGGCCATGGGCGGCCAGAGCTATGTCCGATGCATCGCTGTCCACCTGGAAGGAGAGGGACTCGTCGACCGCGTGCATTGTGGCCTTGGCGATGTCTGCCTAGATACGGTTGAAGGCCTGGCGGGCCTCAGCCGTCAGGGGGAAAACTGTGGACTGAATGAGTGGGCGGGCCTTGTCCGCATAATTAGGGACCCACTGGGCATAGTAGGAGAAAAACCCCAGGCAGCGTTTCAGGGCCTTGGGGCAGTGGGAGTGGGAGTTCCATGAAGGAGCCCATGCGGTTGGGGTCGGGCCCTAGGACTCCAATTTCCACAACATAGCCAAGGATGGCTAAGCGGTTGGTGCAGAACACGCATTTCTCCTTATTGTATGTGAGATTAAGGGGGGCGATTCTCCCCTACCCGGTGGGGCGGGGGTTTCCGGCGTAATGGAGTGGAGGGAACCACTCCAGCGTCAGGCCGCCCCAAAGGTGCGGAAGTCTCCACACCTTTAGGGGCCAAGCCCTCACCTTGAGGGGCTAGGCCCGCACCGGAGTGGTTTCCGCTCCGCCGGCTGGCGGGAAAGGCCTTTGGCGTCACGCCAGCCGGCGCCGAAAGGACATCGCCGGGCGATGCATGCGCGGGAGCGTCAGCGACTGCTTACGTCATCCCCGCGCATGCACAGGGGAGGGGCCTCTTCCGCCTCCGCCACAGTGAAGACTATGGCAAAGGCAAAAGAAAAAGTGTGCCCCCACGGCACAGGCCCGCCCGCGGATCGGTGAGCCCTGATCGCGGGCCAGGCCATCGTGGGGGCACCCCCCAGGACCCCGGAGACTGCCCGCGCCACCTTGTCCCGCCATTCAAAAGGTGGTTTAATCCACGCTGGTGGGAGAGGGTTGACAGCGGCGGATCTTCGGCCCATCGCGGGCCGGAGAATCGGTGGGGGTGGGCCCGCCGACCGGCGTGGCGCGATTCGCACCCCTGCCGACCGGCACGCCGTGCTTCCCGCCCCTGCCGACCGACGCAACGCGATTCCCGCCCCCCGCCGACCGGCACGGCGCAATTTCCGCCCCCGCCGAATCTCTGGTGTCGGAGAATTCGGGACACAGCGGGGGTGGGATTCACGCCAGGCCCCGGCGATTGTCCGACCCGGTGGGGTGTCGGTGAATCGCGCCCAAGGAGTTTGGCGGTCTGGAGGAATTTTTGGAGGTTTGCGACGTGGTTCTGCTGGTCATGGACGCAGATGGTGACATTATCTAGGTACGGGAAGGTGGCCCGCAGTCCGTACCGGTCAACCATTCGGTCCATCTCTCGTTGGAAGACCGAGACCCCATTAATGACGCCGAAGGGGACCCTAAGGAAGTGATAGATGTGGCCATCTGCTTCGAACGCAGTGTATTGGCGGTCCTCCGGGCGAATGGGGAGGTGGTGGTAGGCGGGCGTCAGGTCCATTGTGGAAAAGATTCAATACTGCGCAATCTGATTGACCGTGTCAGATATGCGTGGGAGGGGGTACGTGTCAAGCTGTGTGTACCGATTGATGGTCTGACTGTAGTCAATGACCATCCTGTGCTTCTCCCCAGTGTTTACTACTACCCCTTGAGCTCTCCAGGGGCTGTTGCTGGCCTCAATGACCCCTTCCCGCAGAAGCCGTTGGACCTCCCCCTTCCCTGTCCTGGGCACTGTACCGTCTGCTCCTAGTGGCGACAGGTTTGCAATCGGGGTGAGGTTCGCAGACAGGGAAGGTGGATCGACCTTAAGGGTCGTGAGGCCACATACGGTGACGGGGGGGGGTAGGGGTCCGCCGAATTTTAAGGTTAGGCTTTGGGGATGGCACAGAAAGTCCAGGCCGAGTAACAGAGGTGGGGGAGGACGTAGAGCCAGAAGGTGCTGAACTCTACACCCTGGATGGTGAAGGTCGCGATGCAGTATCCCCAGATTTCCACGGAATGGGATCCGGAGACCACGGAGATTTTCTGGGTGATGGGGTGTACCGGGAGGGAGCAGCGCCTTACCATAGTGGGGTGGATGAAGCTCTCCGTGCTCCCGGAGTCAAAAAGGCAGGTCGTCTCATGCGCATCGATCTTCACCGTCATTGTCGCGGTCTCGAGGTTGTGGGGCCGGGACTGATCCACGGTGATAGAGGCAAGCTGCGGCAGATGCTGGGAGGTCCCGAGCTGGTCAGCGGTGGTGGAGGTAGCGGCAGGCGATGAACGGCCAGACGAGCAGGGGTTCTGAGACTCCGTGCAAAATGGTGCCGAAGATAGCGGCGCCCAAGGGGCGCACATGGCGAGTGGCATCAAAGATGGCGGTGCCCACGGGCTGCACGTGGCTTGCGGTGAAGAATATGGCGGTGCCCACGGGCCAGATGTGGTTTGCGAAGGGGAAAATGGCGGCGCCCATGGGTCGCACGTGGGGGGTGCAGGAACGCCTGGCCTGGAAACACCGGCGACCAACAGGGCCTGGCAAACGGAAACAATGTGTCCCTTCTTCCCACAGCCGTTGCAGGTCGCGCTCTGCACCGGGCAGCGCTGTCTGGGGTGTTTGTTTTGCCTGCACAAATAGAACTTGGGTCCCCCAGAGTTGGTTGGTTGCTGCGCGGCGCAGACTGGCTGTGAGCTGGAGTCGGCAGCTGGTGGGGCCCACGATGCCCACAAGGGTGCCGTGCAGTCGGGGGCGTAGGACTGGACACTATAGGAGGCCACTTCTAACGAATTAGCGAGCTGCCTAGGTCCCACAAGATCAAGCGTACCCCCTTCTAGTAGCCGCTGGCGAACGTACGCAGACTTCATGCCCGTAACATAAGAATCTCTAATCATACGTTCGGTGTGCTGGTCTGCTGTAACCGCCTGGCAGTCACAGTTCCTACCTAGGATGTGCAGTGCACGCCAGAAATCGTCCAGGGACTCCCCGGGGAGTTGCTGTCTCATGGCCAGGAGGTGCCTCACGTATATTTCATTGACTGGTCGAACGTAATGTCCCTTCAGAAGCTCCATCGCTTCGGAGTAAGTGGGCGCATCCATGATGAGAGGAAAAATGTCAGCGCTCACCCGTGAATAAAGGACTTGGAGTATTGCGAGTCTGAGGGTTCCTCAGCGGATGTTCGGAGGTAGCTTTCGAAGCAAGCTTGCCAGTGGTCAAAGGCGGACGTAGCATTGGCTGCTTGCGAGCTCAGCTGCAGGCGATCAGGCTTGATGCGGAGATCCATCGTTTAAAAAAATCTTTGCTCAATAAATTGATGCACTATCAATTACCACAAAGACGAGAGTAGTGGAATAATCGAGGCTTTATTGAGCAAAGATGTTGTGCCTCCTGTCGCTGGAACCAGAATGGCTACAGCACCGGCGAGCACACACATTTATACGCCGCCTACTGGGCGGAGCCAGCAGGCAGGGATTTACCTATTTACCTCTACTATACGGGCAGTGCCATAATACATGTAATAGAACTAGTGGTGACCACCACAACGTAACAGAAATGCATTTTGTCCCGAGGCAGATGCAATAGAAATATTGAATATTGTATTTTCTGCTGTTAACTTGATGCATTTTCAGAAGCAGTCTTTATATTGCGACAATACTTTCTAAACACACAATGAAATCTCTCCCATCTATCCATCTGTAAACAAGAAATTCGCTTGTGATGAGATGAAAATGGATTTATTGGTGTTGGGCATTTTGTAAGTCTTTGAGAGGCTGTATCTGTAAAATCTCCAGAGGTGAGGAGTTAAACCCACGAGTTGTATCTCTGCAGCTTTTCTCTTGTAGATTAATGACAAATAAGTAGCACAGAAATCACATGGCAAGCTGAGTCCCAGGGTAGTTCTGGTCTTTATATACTTGGAGGATTTTTTTGTCTTTGTTTTTCATTATCAGGAAAAATAGCAAAGGCAATAGATTTCCCTGTCATTGCTCAGCAATTAGTTTATGTTTTCCTATCCTTTCGGGACTGCACATATTTCTTTTCTTCAATCAGTATGTAAATTTTTGCTGCTTTTTTAAAAAATGCAATCTGTAAAATCATTATTAATAAAATGCAAGTCAATGGAACCTCTGCTAAGGGGTATGTCAGAGGACTTACATGACAATAACTTGTTAAAAACCTTCACAAGGGAAGTTCTTGCCTGACAGACTTCATTGACTTTTCTTTGTTATAGTTTTGATGCAACTTCATGGCCATTTCAGGTGGCAGTTAAGATTCACTCATATTAATCTGGACTGGAGAAGCCTACATTGGAGGCCTGGGCAGGTTTCAGGCAGGATTCTCTGAGCCCAGGCCGGGCCGGGCGCGAATCACGCGATGCCGCCTCGACGCCGGTCTGCCGGTTCTCCGGAGAGCGGAGAATCGCCACCATTGGCGCCGCCGCCGTCCACGTGTGCTCTTATCCGGCGGGACATCAGCTGGCATGCATGCGGGGGCGGCCTGGTGGGGGGGGAAGGGAGTCCGAACCCAGGGGGGGGGGCCTCCACTGTGGCCTGGCGCGCGATCGGGGCCTACATAATCGGCAGGCTGGCCTCTCGGGCTGGGGGCCTCTTTTGTTCCACGCCAGCTCCTGTAGCCCTACGCCGTGTTGCGTCGGGGCTGGAGTGGAGAAGGGAGCCACTGTGCATGCGCGCATTGGCGCCGGTCCCACTGCACATGCGCGCATTGGTGCCGGTCCCACTGCGCATGTGCAGACCTACGGCGCTCATCTGACGCCGGGATCACAGAACAAAGAAAATTACAGAACGGGAACAGGCCCTTCGGCCCTCCCAGCCTGCGTCGATCCAGATCCTTTATCTAAACCTGTCTTCTCTTTTCCAAGGATCTACTTCCCTCTTTTCCCCACCCGTTCATATATCTGTCTAGATGCATCTTAAATGATGCTATCGTGCTCGCCTCTACCACCTCCGCTGGCAAAGTGTTCCAGGCACCCAACACCCTCTGCGTAAAACACTTTCCACACACATCACCCTTAAACCTTCCCCCTCTCACCTTGAAATCGTGACCCCCTTGTAATTGACATCCCCACTCTTGGAAAAAGCTTGTTGCTATCCACCCTGTCTATACCTCTCATAATTTTGTAGATCTCAATCAGGACCCCCCTCAACCTCCTTCTTTCCAATGAAAACAATCCTAATCTACTCAACCTTTCTTCATAGCTAGCACCCTCCATACCAGGCAACATCCTGGTTAACCTCCTCTGCACCCTCTCTAAAGCATTCACATCCTTCTGGTAATGTGGCGACCAGAACTGCACGCAGTATTCCAAATGTGGCCTAACCAAAGTCTTATACAACTGTAACATGACCTGCCGACTCTTGTACTCAATACCCCGTCCGATGAAGGCAAGCATGCTGTATGCCTTCTTGACCACTCTATCGACTTGCGTTGCCACCTTCAGGGTACAATGGACCTGAACTCCCAGATCTCTCTGTACATCAATTTTCCCCAGGACTCTTCCATTGACCGTATAGTCCGCTCTTGAATTAGATCTTCCAAAATGCATCACCTCGCATTTGCCTGGATTGAACTCCATCTGCCATTTCTCTGCCCAACTCTCCAATCTATCTATGTTTTGCTGTACTCTCTGACAGTCCTCCTCGCTATCTGCAACTCCACCAGTCTTAGTATCATCTGCAAACTTGCTAATCAGACCACCTATACCTTCGTCCAGATCATTTATGTGTATCATAAAGAACAGTCCGAGCACAGATCCCTGTGGAACACCACTAGTCACCTTTCTCCATTTTGAGACACTCCCTTCCAACACTACTTTCTGTCTCCTGTTGCCCAGTCAGTTCTTTATCCATCTAGCTAGTACACCCTGAACCCCATACGACTTCGCTTTTTCCATCAACCTGCCATGGGAAACTTTATCAAACGCCTTACTGAAGTCCATGTATATGACATCTACAGCCCTTCCCTCATCAATTAACTTTGTCACTTCCTCAAAGAATTCTATTAGGTTTGTAAGACATCACCTTCCCTGCACAAAACCATGCTGCCTATCACTGATAAGTCTATTTTCTTCCAAATGTGAATAGATCCTATCCCTCAGTATCTTCTCCAACAGTTTGCCTACCACTGACGTCAAGCTCACAGGTCTATAATTCCCTGGATTATCCCTGCTATCCTTCTTAAACAAAGGGACAACATTAGCAATTCTCCAGTCCTCCGGGACCTCACCCATGCTCAAGGGTGTTGCTAAGATATCGGTTAAGGCCCCAGCTATTTCGTCCCTCACTTCCCTCAGTAACCTGGGATAGATCCCATCCAGACCTGGGGACTTGTCCACCTCAATGCCTTTTAGAATACACAAAACGTCCCCATTCCTTATGCCAACTTGACCGAGAGTATTTAAATATCCATCCCTAGCCTCAACATCCGTCATGTCCCTCTCCTTGGTGAATACAGATGCAAAGTACTCATTAAGAATCTCACTCATTTCCTCTGACTCCACGCATAAATTCCCTCTTTTGTCTTTGAGTGGGCCAATCCTTTCTCTAGTTACCCTCTTGCTCCTTATAGATGAATAAAAGGCTTTGGGATTTTCCTTCCCTGTTAGCCAAAGATATTTCATGACCCCTTTTATCCCTCTTTATTGCGCCTTTGAGATTTGTCCTACTTTCCTGATATTCCTCCAAAGCTTCATCAGTTTTAAGCCGCCTAGATCTTATTATGCTTCCTTATTCATCTTAGCTAGTCTCACAATTCCACCCATCATCGATGGTTCCCTAATCTTGCCATTTCTATCCCTCATTTTCACAGGGACATGTCTGTCCTGCACTCTAATCAACCTTTCCTTAAACGACTCCCACATTTCAAATGTGGATTTACCCATAAAGAGCTGCTCCCAATCCACATTCCCGAGCTCCTGCCAAATGTTGTTGTACTTGGCCTTTCCCCAATTTAGCACTCTTCCTTTAGGACCACTCTCGTCTTTGTCCATGAGTATTCTAAAACTTACGGAATTATGATCGCTATTCGCAAAGTAATCACCGACTGAAACTTGAACCACCTAGGAAAGTTAAAATCTTCCATCACGGCCACCCTATTGCTCCTACATTTTTCTATAATCTGTCTACATATTTGTACCTCTACTTCAAGCTCGCTTTTGGGAGACCTGTAGTAAAGTCCCAACAATGTTACTGCACCCTTCCTATTTCTTAGCTCTACCCGTATTGCCTCAGTGCTCGAATACTCCATCGTGCCCTCCTTAATCACAGGTGTGATATCATCTCTGATGAGTAAACCAACTCCTCCACCCCTTTTACCTCCCTCTCTATCTCTCCTGAAGCATCTTTACCCTGGGATATTTAGTTGCCAGTCTTTCCCTTCCCTCAACCAAGTCTTAGTAATACCAATAACATCATATTCCCAGGTACTAATCCAAGCCCTAAGTTCATCTGCTTTACCTGCTATACTTCTCGCGTTGAAACAAATGTACCTCAGACCACCTGTCCCTTTGTGTTCATCATCTCTTCCCTGTCTATTCTTCCCCTTAGTCACATTGAGTTTATTATCTAGTACCTTACTGGCTTTAGTTGCTGCCTCTTTACTAACCTCTAATTTCCTTATCTGGTTCCCATCCCCTTGCCACATTAGTTTAAAACCTCCCCAACAGTGTTAGCAAAAGCACCCCCAAGGTCATTTGTTCCAGTCCTGCCCAGGTGTAGACCATCTGATTTGCAATGGTCCCACCGCCCCCAGAACCAGTTCCAATGTCCCAAAAATCTGAACCCCTCCCTCCTGCACCATCTCCCAAGCCACGTATTAATTCTGACTATTCTTGACTTTCTACTCTGACTGTCTCGTGGCACTGGTAGCAATCCTGAGATTACTACCTTTGAGGTCCTACTTTTTAACTTCTCTCCAAACTCCCTAAATTCTGAATGTAGGACCTCATCCCGTTTTTTACCTATATCGTTGCTGCCTATATGCACCACAACAACTGGCTGTTCACCCTCCCCCTTCAGTATGTCCTGCAGCCGATCTGAGACATCCCTGACTCGTGCACCCGGAGGCGACATACCATTCTGGAGTCTCGTTTTCGACCACAGAAACGCCTGTCTACTCCCCTTACGATTGAATTCCCTGTGACTATAGCCCTGCCAGTCTTTTTCCCGCCCTTCTCTGCAGCAGAGCCAGCCACGGTGCCATGAGCCTGGCTACTACTGCCTTCCCCTGGTGAGTCATCTCCCCCAACAGTATCCAAAACGGTATACCTGTTTTGGAGGGTGATGACCGCAGGGGACACCTGCACTGCCTTCCTGCTCTTTCTCTGCCTTTTGGTCACCCATTCCCTGTCTCCTTCACCAATGCTAATCTGTGGTGTGACCAACTCACTAAACGTGCTATCCACGACATCCTCAGCATTGCGGATGCTCCAAAGTGAGTCCAGAGCCGTCATGCGGTCTAACAGGAGCTGTAGCTGGACACACTTCCCGCACATGAAGGAGTCAAGGGCATCGGTCACATCACTGAACTCCCACATTGAGCAACAGAAGCATATCACGGGTCTGGGATCTCCTGCCATTTTTACACTTTACCTTAACTGATTACAAATATAATATCAAATAATTAATTAGTGAAAGGAATAAAGATTTTATTTACCAATCACAATACTTACCAACACACGGGATCGGCAGCTGGAGCGGCGTTGGTCGCTCCAGTGCCGTGCTGGCCCCCTGTAGGGGTCGGAATCACTGCTCCTGAGGGCATGTTGATGACGGAGTCAACCCTTAGCCTCAGGATCAGAAAATCCCACCCTTCTTTCCTGAACGGGCATCAGTGAGCCAGTCGGTTTTGATGGCAGCTTTAGGCTATCAAGTAGCCGAGGATTTGAAATCACACACTTTAGACTATTAACCCAGGTGTCTGGTTGCTGGTCCAGTCGGATAGCCAACAACAACATAGATAACAATAGTGATGTGCATCTTTTTCCCCCATAAATTTAGAATACCCAATTCTACTTTTGCAATTAAGGGTAATTTACCATGGCCAGTTCACCTACCCTGCACATCTTTTTGGGTTGTGGGGGTGAGACCCACGCAGCCACGGGGAGAATGTGCAAACTCCACACAGTCAGTGACCCAGGAACGGGATCAAACCCGGGTCCTCGGCGCTGTGAGGCAGCTGCGCTAACCACTGCGCCACCGTGCTGCCCGTTACTGATGTGCATCTATATAGTCTCTTTAATGTAGACAAACATCTTAAGGCATTTAAAACGAGGGTTATCAAAAACAACTGACACTAAACCACAGAAGGAGATTGGGCAGCACGGTAGCATGGTGGTTAGCACAATTGCTTCACAGCTCCAGGGTCCCAGGTTCGATTCCCGGCTTGGGTCACTGTCTGTGTGGAGTCTGCACGTTCTCCCTGTGTGTGCGTGGGTTTCCTCCGGGTGCTCCGGTTTCCTCCCACTGTCCAAAGATGTGCAGGTTAGGTGGATTGGCCATGATAAATTGCCCTTAGTGTCCAAAATTGCCCTTAGTGTTGGGTGGGGTTACTGGGTTCTGGGGATAGGGTGGGGGTGTGGGCTTGGGTAGGGTGCTCTTTCGAAGAGCCGGTGGGCTGAATGGCCTCCTTCTGCACTGTAAATTCTTTGAAAACATGAGATATCGGGATAGAAACCTGGTCAAATAGATGGGTGCTAAGGAGCATTTTATTTATTTATTTATTTATTTTTAAATTTGGAGTACCCAATTCATTTTTTCCAATTAAGGGGCAATTTAGCATGGCCAATCCACCTACCGTGCACATCTTTGGATTGTTGACGTGAAGCCCACGCAAACACAGGGAGAATGTGCAAACTCCACACGGACATTGACCCAGAACCGGGATTGAACCTGGGACCTCGGAGCTGTGAGACAGCAATGCTAACCATTGCTTCACCGTGCTGCCCTAAGGAGCATTTTGAAGGAGAAGAGTTAAGTAGGGACGTGGGGAGCTTTAGCGTGGAAATCTAAGAGATTAGGGCCACGGCAGCTGAAAAGGTGACTTATAACAACAATAGTTTATTCTGTAGTCTGCTACATACGTCTACTCTGCCCGTGCTCTGGGAATAACTCACACACTTTCATAACGTGATTCTATAAGTAGTCGTGTTATCATAGCATCACGTGACCACTTGGATGTACATGAACCGTCCCCGAATCTAGGGAACTTTGGAAAATTAAAACCAATGCCTTAATTATCTCACTAACCATTTCTTTCAAGATCTTCTGATAACAGGATAACACTGAGCGTGGTACCATTATTCAAAAAAGGAAGTAGGGAAAAAAATAGATAATTATGGCGGCATGGTGGCACAGCGGTTAGCACTGCTGTCTCACATGCCAGGGACCCGGGTTCAATTCCACCCTTGGGCTACTGTCTGTCTCGAGTTTGCATGTTCTCCCCGTGTCTGCGTGGGTTTCCTCCGGGTGCTCTGGTTTCCTCCCATAGCCCCAAGATGTGCAGGTTAGGTGGATTGGCCATGTTAAATTGTCCCTTCGTGCCCAAATGTTAGATGGGGTTATGGGGTCACAAAGATAGGGCAGGGTGATCTTTCAGTGGGTTGGTGTAGACGCGATGGGCTGAATGGCCTCCTTTTGCATTGTAGAGATTCTCTGATTCTATCAGAGGTCAGTGAATCTAATATCAGTGGTAGAAAAGTTGTTGAAAATATTTCTGAGGAACAGAATTAATCTCCACTTGGAGAGCCAAGTTTTAATCAAGGCTTTGTCAGGGGATATCAAGGGGACCATTCTCTCAAAAGGGAACAAAGTCCCTCAGTGAGCGCGTTTAGCCGCTATTAAACATGGTAATTCAGGGGTCTGAATGGGGAATGCGCAGCCGAGGCGGAACATAGCCCCGTTTTTGCTCTGCTCGCCGGAACTACCCACTGTAGTGAGAGAGCTGGACGCCATTTTTAAACGGCGCCCCGATTTCTGAGGCTCCCAAAACAATCCCCAACCTTGCCCCCAGTCCAAACGCAATATGGTAGGGACCCCAGCCCACCCCACAACTCCCCCAATACCCACGCAGGGCACCCCTGGCCAGATTGCACACATGCAAATAATGCCATCTGGGTGGTACCAGGAATGCCAGGCCACTAACCCTGTCCAAAGGGCATGCAGTTCGGGGCCTCCGATCCCCTGGGAGATCCACAAAAGTGCCATTCCATCTGGTCCCAGTTTGTGTGCGGGAACCGGTGCCGCGAAGGCATTGAAGCCAAAGCCTCAAGTACATCAGGAACCTGCACATTAGAGCGAGGCTTACTGTCTCCCTCTAATATGCAGATTTGCTAAAAAGTGATCCTGCTCATTGTGCGCGGAATTGACCTTGCAACATCTCGCGAGATTGCATTGAATCGCGCGAGGCATTGTAAGCCGAGTAGATCCTAGGAGTGGGGTCTCCTGGCTTTCAATGGCCATGCTGCGCTGCAGCGAGCTGCTTTTCCAGTGCAGCGTGTCTGTTGGATCGTGTCCCATGTCTTACAAATTTGATTGAATTGTTTGAGGCGGTGATGAGATGCATCGATGAGGGCAGTGCAATTGATGTAGTCCATATGGACTTCAGTCAAGGTCCCGCATGGGAGGTTGATTTAGAAGGTAAGAGCATATGAGGTAGAGGGCAATTTGGCAAATTGAATCCAAAACTGGCTTAGTAGCAGGAGGCAGAGGGCGATGGTTCAATATTGTTTTTGTGACTGGAAGCCTGTCATGTACCATTGGGATTGATGCTTTGTCCCTTGCTGTTTGTTGTGTACATTACTGATCGAGATGGCAAAGCGGGAGGTATGATCAGTAAATTCACAGATGGCTTGAAAATTGATAGTGTGGTAAACAGTGAGGAGGAAAGTCTTAGATTACAAGTCTATATAGACGAGCTGGTCAGATGGACAGAATAGTGGCAAAAGGAATTTAACCCTGAAAAGTGAGAAATGATGATTTTGGAAGGACTATCAAGACAAGGGAATGCACAATGAACAGTAGGACGTTAGGAAGTACAAAGCATCAGAGGGACTTTGGGGTGCATATCCTCTGAAGGCAGCCAGACAACTAGACAAGATGGGATACTTGCTTGTATTAGCCAAAGCATAGAATATAAGAACAGTGAGGTTATGAAGGAGCTGTATAAAATGCTCATTAGGCCACAGTTAGAATAGTGTGTGCAGTTCTACTCACCACACTACATAAAGATGTGATTGCATTAAAAAAGGGTGCAGAGGAGATTCACCAATCTCCTGGAATGGAGCATTTCAGCTATGAAGAGAGGCTTGTTAGGCTGGGATTGTTTTCCTTAGAACAGGGAAGGCTGAGTGGGGACTTCATTGAGGTGTACAGAATTATGAGGGACATAGATAGGGTAGACCCCTTAGTTGAGGGGTCAATAACCAGGGGGCATAACTTTAAGGTAAGTGGCAGGAGATTTAGAGGGATTTGAGGAAAAGCTCCTTCACCCAAAGGTGATGGGAATCTGGAACTCACTGCCTGAAAGGATGGTAGAGGCAGGAACCGTCACAACATTTAAGAAGCATTTAAATGAGCACTTGCAATGCCATAGCATACAAGGCGATGGACCAAGTGCTGGAAAATGGGAGAGAATAGATAGGTGCTTGATGACCGGTACATACATGATTGATTTTGAAGATGATTGTTCGACAGGACCAACGCTCACTTTGTTAAATATTTTCTTTTTTAAATATCTATAGAAACTCTTGCTATCTATCCTTATATTTCTAGCTATCATATGCTATTTTTTTCCCTCATTAATATTTTGCAAATCTTTGCTGATCTTTATATTCTGTACAATATTCTGACCTGCGACCGATCTTTAAACACTTATCTGCTTTTTCTTTAAGTTTGATACTGTATTTAACTTTTCTGTTACCCACAGATCGTGGGTCCTTCCCTTGGAATTTTTCTTTTTCTTTGGAATGTATCTATTCTGCGTATTCTGAAATATCCCCTTCAGTGTCTCCCACTGCATCTCTATTCACTTAATCTCATATGCCGGTTCACTTTGGCTCGCTGTCTTCATAATTGCCCTAATTTAAATTTAAAATACCAGTCTTCCATGCACTCCTCTTTCCCTTAATGAATATAAATTCCACCAGGTGCTGTGGCAGGATTTGAACCCATGGCCCCAGATAATTTGACCAGGTTACTGGAGTGCTAGCCTGTTTACATTACCACCACACCACCAACTCTCCAAACAATGAATCACGTCATATCAAAAGGCATATTTGTGTAAAAATACTTCCGTTTGGGAAAATGCATCAAAACAAGTTTCATAAATTAACATTTCCTGGAAGCACCAAGACCCTCGTCTGCAGGAATTAAATTTTGTTCTTTCAGTGCTTAGCCCCTTCGTAAATCAACAACTACTTGCAACCACTGGAGAAAGGGCGCAGAGAGATGACACAATGATGTGCTGATCTGCAAGGAAACGCTACCTTCCAAATGATCAAATGTCACATTGTAAACATTCGAACAATATCTGTAGAAACATCACTAATGTTCTGTTTTTTCCTGAAACCTCTTCAACAAAAACCATTTCCAATAATTAACCTCTTCTTCTCCCTGCTTTATTCAATGTAAAGGTCAGTAATTTCCGCAAGAGCAAGCTTCTGCAATTGCATTTTGGGTTTTTTATGTTTGACCAACATTTGATAATAAGATAATGATGGGATAAATGCAGTTTTTGTTGTCAACCGAGTGAAGCTTATTCACCCTGCACCACAGTTTTACATCTCAGTATCCAACTGTATTTTGAACAACATTGTTAAGCTCCTTCAAACTTGAGATTGAAAACAAATCTGAAAACATATTTTCTTCTGGTCCACATTCCCAAACATTCTTAAAGGCAATTCTCCCTGTTTATCTTTTTCGGAACCTGATCTGATTTAGCCCTTTCCTTGATTGTAGTTCATCACTTGACCAATTGCCTCTCCCACCTCCACTGTGACATCCTTAGCTTTGGTTTGCAACACAATTCCATCCAGTTCATTTTCAACTTGTCAAGACTCACACTTTGTATGTTACAAAACATGTGGGGCTGGATTCTCCAATCCGTGACGCCAAAATCGTGTTCGGCGATGGGTTGGAGAATCCCCAATGACAGTGAAATCGGGGCAGTGCCGCTTTTGGGATGCTCCGCCCCCTCAAATTCGGCGTACTTGGAGAGTACACCTCATGCCGCATCCACGGCCTCCAAACGCGATGCTCCATCGCCGACTGGCTGAGTTCCCGATGGTGTGGGTCTCTCATGGTCTCACCCGTCGGGAACTCACCATGGTGGCTCCGGGCTCAGTCCAGCGCATCCACAGTTGGGGGAGGTCTGATCCGTGGGCCGGGTGGACATATTCGGGGCTGAGAGCACTGTGGTGGGGAGGTCCAGGTCACGCGAGCCGGCTGAACAGGGGGACAACTTTGCAGGCCGGGTCCGCAGGCTGCGTCCGCCATGAAGAACAGCGCGGTCGTTGCAAGTCTCCACCATGCGCATGCGAGGCCACAGACCCGGCAATTCTCCCAAGCTGTATCGGCATCTAGAGCTGGGTGCTCTACGCTGCCTGGCTGCTAGTCACCCCCAGAACAGGGAATAAGTGGCCGTTTTGCGCCAGTTTTCCTGGCGTAAAATACAACCGTTTTCACGCTGGATCCAGAACGGAGAATCCAGCCCATGATGTACACTTCTGAGGTTACGTTCAGGTGTACTGTAGAAGCACGGAAGCCATTTAGAGGCTTGTTTAGCACAGTGGGCTAAACAGCTGGCTTGTAATGCAGAAGAAGGTCAGCGGTGTGTGTTCAATTCCCGTACCGGCCTCCCCGAACAGGCGCCGGATGGACTAGGGGCTTTTCACAATAACTTCATTGAAGCCTATTTGTGACAATAAGCTATTATTAGTCAATGTAGTTTTAGGGCAGCACAGTAGCATAGTGGTTAGCACAATTGCTTCACAGCTCCAGGGTCACAGGTTCGATTCCTAGCTTGGGTCACTGTCTGTGCGGAGTCTGCACGTTCTCCCCGTGTGTGTGTGGGTTTCCTCCGGGTTGTCCGGTTTCCTCCCACAGTCCAAAGATGTGCAGGTTAGGTGGAGTGGCCATGATAAATTGCCCTTAGTGTCCAAAATTGCCCTTAGTGTTGGGTGGGGTTACTTGGTTATGGGGATAGGGTGGGGGGGTGGGCTTGTGTAGGGTGCTCTTTCCGAGAGCTGGTGCAGGCTCGATGGGCCGAATGGCCTCCTTCTGCACTGTAAATTCTATGATCAACATTCATTGCTCACACTTATTGGCCTTGAGAAGATGGTGGTGAGCTGACTTCTTGAATTGCTGCAGTCCGTGGTGTAGGGATGCCCACAATGCTGCTTGGGAGGGAGCTCCACAATTTTAACTAACGGTCAGTGATGGTTCAGTGATATATATTTGAAAGTCAGAATGATGTGTAGCTCGAAAGGGAACTTCCAGTAAGTGGTGTTCCACGCTTCTGCTGCCCTTGTCTTTCTACATGATATTAGTAAGAAGTCTTACAACACCAGGTTAAAGTCCAACAGGTTTGTTTCGATGTCACTAGCTTTCGGAGCGCTGTTCCTTCCTCAGGTGAGGAATCATCGTGACATCGAAACAAACCTGTTGGACTTTAACCTGGTGTTGTAAGACTTCTTACTGTGCTCACCCCAGTCCAACGCCGGCATCTCCACATCATGGCTACATGATATTAGTCACAGGTTTGGAAAGTGCTGTCTAAGGCAGGGTTTTTCAAACCCAGGGTCGCGAGCGGGTGTCGGGATGGTCGCTGTTAAGTAATGGGTTAAGAGACATTCCAATTAGTTGTCTCATTTATGTTCAGCATCCAATCATTGGTACTGATATGTAAAGAGGTTTCAGGTGGCCTTTGCGTCAGGTGATCTGATGTTAGAGTTTCGTGCAGAGTTTGTTGAAGTAAATTAAAAGTGTTTGTGGAAAAGGAGCAGAAACTTTGACTCTTTATACAACAGCAGCTAAACGTCAAACAAATGGTAGCAGAGGACGGTTGCTGTGCAAATGTGAAGGGTTGAAAGATACATCTTTTCCAGACCAAACCAAGGAGTGAGTGAGAAGAAAAAAACCCAGATATATGGCTGAACCTAGGATACAGATGGCCGGATATGACTACTCCCCCTTATTTTCTGAAAGGGGATTGTACGATCAATGGAGATGCGCAGTAGTCATGTGGACTAAGGTAACTGCCTTGGGAAAGACAAAACAAGGTATGGCATTGGCTCTTTCTTTACCTTATGACAGTAAAATCCGAAGCAAAGTGTTTTCTGAGCTGGCATTGGAAGAGTTAGACTCAGAAAAAGGTTTGGAGACTATATTACATTATATGGATAAGATTTATCAAAACGATGACTTGTTAAGTGCGTATGAAGCATGGTCAGGTTTTGATAGGTTCCGGAAAATAGAGGAATACTCCATGGAAGACTATATAATGGAATTTGGCAGACTATATAAAAGGTTGCAGAAACACAACCTGGAGTTTCCACAGTCTGTGTTGGCCTTTAAATTACTTGACTGTGCTGGAGTGAGAAACATGGATAGGCTCCGGGTTTTGACAGGAGTTCAGTTTGCGGATAATGATACCTTATTCGATCAGATGACAGAAGGTCTAAAAAAGTTTCTGGGGAAATATTTGATTCCGATGACTCTGATGACCCAAATAGGTCAGTCTGCAATAAAGCAGAATATGGAAGACACACTACTAACAGGATGGCAAAATCGCACAACTACAAATAGGTTCCAAGACTATAGAAGAAGATCGGGACTCTGAAATTATAAAGACAGAAACCCAGTTAAAATCTACAATAGGAAGATGAACCCCAGAAATGCCCAGGGTATGATAAATCGATGTTTTCGATGTGACTCTCAATACCATTATGCTTTCAACTGCCCAACACGTTATAATAGAACAAAGCGACACATGACATGGAAGAGTCAGGAGAGGAAAAAGATAGTGACCAGAAAGAAGGCATTGTCCTATTAACAAGCAGTATTTGGCCGGTAATGAGGGTGTTGGTTGCAGAATCCTTCAATTGTGCTGTTTTGGACAGTGGCTGCATAGCTACTGTGTGTGTAATTGACTGGTTAAAATGTTACCTGGGCTCCTTGAATGCTGAAAATCGTAACAAGGTTAAGGAATTTAAAAGTTCCACATGTTTCAGGTTTGGGGATTGTAGAGATCGACCATGCAGTTCAAGTGAAGTCTCGCAACGCTATAGAACTCAGTAGAAATTTGAGTTACACTTCTCGGATGCAAATAAGAATCTTTTATTGTCTCTACTGATTACCATGATGTGGAGATGCCGACTTTGGACTGGGGTGAGCACAGTAAGAAGTCTTACAACACCAGGTTAAAGTCCAACAGGTTTGTTTCAAACACTAGCTTTTGGAGCACTCCTTGAAGGAGCAGTGCTCCGAAAGCTAATGTTTGAAACAAACCTGTTGGGCTTTAACCTGGTGTTGTAAGACTTCTTACTCTACTGATTACAATTGAGAGAAACTTAAATCTATTCTCAATAAAGTCTTGCTAGCAAAAGTCTTAAAGAGAAGTAATTTATAAAACAATTTAACAGAGAAGTAATTTATAAAACAATTTAACTTTCAAAATAATACAGAAATGGTTTCTTGCTTACGGCAAAACAGCTTTGCGCGAACTTCAAGAGTCAGAGTGGAAAAGTGAAAATATGAAAATAAGGATAGCAAGTAGTTCGATCAAAGTATAGAGTGATCCTGGATAGAAAATGGCTGTGCGGACCCTCATGTTTAAGGAGAATGTTATCAGTCTGAAGCCATCTGTCTATACCTCTATGTCGTCCTAATTGGTTTGGGTAAGTTTCAAATACATTTGATTTGATGGTTAACTGTCAATCCTCAATGTGCAACATAAGTTTTAAATGTTTCATTTTTGAATATTTATGTGTGCTATGGAATGTGATTGTGTGCTGTAATCAAGTCCGGTTTTTACTGGTTATCTGCTGACTTCACTTTATCCATATTCTGAACAATGGCAGTTTCATATTGCTATGGTGCTTATTTCGACCTTGATCTTGATTACTGGTACAGCACATTTCTCAATATGAAACTTACTTTGAAGAACAACAGTCCATTCATATTGTCAGTGAAAATGTCGTTTGTATCCCCAATTAGTTTGTGGATGTGTCAGGCTTTGTCCCTCTGTTTAAGTTATGTGTTTTGTCATGACCTAAGGTTCTGAATACTGAAATACTTATTTTAAAATGGGTATTAAAGACTGGGCTTTAATATTTACATTAAAATAGCCTTTTACCTATCAGAAATAGTTGATTTCCTTCAGGGCAGATAATACTATGAAGTCGCTGAAAAGAGTGGTGATCTCTTGCAATATTGCCAGAGTGAATCATTTCATTAGCACGGATGTTGTTTCAAATGAGATACCTTGCTTCTGAGCAGACCTTCGATGAAGAAAGCACACATGAATCTGGATATGGAACAGGATAAGGCAACAGTTTTTGGAAAGACGGTGGACTTACAATTTACACGGTCGGGACACTATTGTATTCAATTACTGACAAATAATATTTCAAGTACAGTTGTTAAGGATGTGTTAATGGCTGTTGAAAATGAGACTTTAGCTGATAAAAAGCTTGTTGAATTAAAACTGCATAGGCAATTTGCTCATCCGTCTCCTCATAGGCTGAAAAATGCATTAAAGGATGCAGGGGTAAGGGATGAAGACTATACTTACCTGATAGAACAGGTTAGTGATCGCTGTGAGGTTTGTAGGAAGTACAGAAGGACACCAGCACGACCGATAGTAACCCTACCTTTGGTCAGGGATTTTAACGACATTGTGGCCATGGACCTTAAGATCTGGGATAAAGCCAATAATATATTTATTTTGCATTTTGTAGATTTAGCAACCAGATTAAGTCAATCAACGATTGTACGAAGTAAAGAAAAGAGAGTAATTCTGGATCAAATTGTAGAAAAATGGATAGGGACAGAAATGGGCCCACCGGCAAAATTCCTTCCGGATAATGGGGGAGAATTTGTTAATGATGAGTTTCGGGATATGTGTGAAAACGTGAATACCACAGTTATGAATTCAGCTGCGGAAAACCCATTTAGTAATGGTGTGTGTGAAAGAAACCATGTGGTAATAGATGACATGCTCTGGAAAGGTTTGGCAGATAGACCAAACTGCAAAGTAAATTCAGCTTTCGCATGGGCGGTACATGCAAAGAATTCATTGCAGATGGTTGGGGCTATAGTCCCTATCAATTAGTGTTTGGTAGAAATCCTAAAATTCCGTCCATTTTAGATGACCAGCCTCTAGCTTGGGAAGGGACAACAATTAGCTCTGCCTTTGCTGAGAATTTAAATGCATTACATAGCAGTAGAAAAGCTTTTCTGGAAACAGAAGTCTCTGAAAGAATTCACAGAGCTTTAAGATATAATGTATGACCATCAGATACCGTTTTTCAGCAAGGAAACATAATATACTATAAGAGAGACAATTTTAATGAATGGAAAGGCCCAGGGAAGATCATAGGCATAGATGGCAAAAGAATTATTTCGCAACATGGCAATCAAACTGTTAGGATACATTTGTCAAGGATAATGGGTACAGAGTACAAATTTTCAAATTTAGACAGAGCAGACAGACATGACGAGGAACCAGAGTCATCTGGTATGCACGTGTTACAGAACTATGAGGATCAGTTAACTGATATAGACAGGGTTTCTGTAGGGGAACACAACACTTCTGATGAATTAGAACAGGCCATTTTTCCAAAAAGACAACTGCCAAAAGTTGGTACAAAAGTGACATGCTTGCCTGAAGGGTCTAGTCAATGGAAGGATGCAACTGTTATTAGTAGAGCAGGGAAGGCCACTGGAATGTATAAACATTGGTTGAATGTACAGCATTCAGGGGAGGGAGTCAAGACAATGGATTCCAAATACGAAGTTCAAAAATGGAGGTGGGAGAGGGGACGTAGTTTATCAAGATCTCAGAACATGAGTAAGACTACAAATACTAATAGGAGTAGAAGTCCAGATGCACATGAAAGTTTGGTGGCTTCCAATAAATTAGATGGAAAAGTTATCAAAGATGCCAAACAGCAAGAAGTGCACAGTTGGAGTGACTTTGGGGTATCGACGGAAGTGCCGGATAGGGGACAAAGAGCTCTATCCCACAGATGGATTTGCACAGAAAAGGGTCTTCCGGGTGGAACTTGTAAGGCAAAGACCAGTCTTGTGGCAAGGGGATTTGAAGAAAACTTAGAAGATCAGGATTTAAGGGTAGATTCACCTATGGCAGGAAAGGTTATTTTAACGATCTTCTTGGCTCTATTAGCCACAAAGGCATGGGAATGCAAATGTATAGATATAAAAGCTGCCTTTTTGCAGGGGCATCAGCTCCAGAGAAACATTTTTCTCTGTCCTCCTAAAGAGGCAGCTAACACAGAAGGGGTACTCTGGAAGTTGAACAAATGTGTATATGGATTGAATGATGCGTCTAGAGTCTGGTACTTTTCGGTGAGATCAGTTCTGTTAAAGTTAGGCTGTGGCCAGTTGAAAGCAGATCCGGCAATGTTTTACTGGCACTATAAAGGAAATCTTTCTGGCATCTTTATGATCCATGTCAATGATTTTTTTGTGGGGTGGGACTAGTGATTATGAAGCTATTGTAATCTCTGGTTTGAGGAAGAATTCAGGGCTGGAAGTCAGGCTTCTGGTGCATTTAAATATATTGGACTGGAAATCGGACAGACAAAGTTAGGGGCAACTTTACGTTAGAAACATTGGGCGTCATTCTCCGACCACCCAGAGGGTCGGAGAATGGCCGTTGGCCGCCGTGAATCCCGCCCCCGCCGAAGTCTCCGAAGGGAGAAAAGTCGGCGGGGCGTTAATGGCGCCGCTGCCGCGGAGAATGTCACGGGTCTGCGCAAGGCAGCCGATTTTCGGCCTGCCGATATTCTCCCTTCCGGATGGGCCGAAGTCCCGTCGACGTGATGACCGTTCACGTCGACGTGAATCAAACCTCTTTTTAATCGGCGTGACCCTGTGCTCCAGGTTCACGCCGACCAGCGTGGAGGTGAGTGACGACCTGGGGGGTTGGCTCTGGGCAGGCAATGGCGTGGCCGCAGTCTGAATGCGTGAGGAGAGGTGTGTCTCGGGTTGTGTGTGTGTGTGTGCGGCGGGGGGGGTGGGGGGTGGTTAGAGTAGGCTGGGCTCCGGGGGAGTGCCGGGAGGGGGTCCGTGATGGGGAGGTGGATGGGGGGTCCGTGCCGGGGTGGAGGTTGGGGCGGGGGGTCCGTGCCGGGGTGGAGGTTGGGGGGGGGAGGGTGTCCGTGCCGGGGTGAGGTTGGGGGGGTCCGTGCTGGGGTGGAGGTTGGGGGGGGTCCGTGCTGGAGTGGAGGTTGGGGGGGTCCGTGCCGGGGTGGAGGTTGGGGGGGGGGGGTCCGTGCCGGGGTGAGGTTGGGGGGGTCCGTGCTGGGGTGGAGGTTGGGGGGGGTCCGTGCTGGAGTGGAGGTTGGGGGGGTCCGTGCCGGGGTGGAGGTTGGGGGGGGGGTCCGTGCCGGGGTGAGGTTGGGGGGGGGTCCGTGCCGGGGTGGAGGTTGGGGGGGGTCCGTGCTGGGGTGGAGGTTGGGGGGGGGTCCGTGCTGGGGTGGAGGTTGGGGGGGGGGGTCCGTGCCAGGGTGAGGTTGGGGGGTGTCCATGCTGGGGTGGAGGTTGGGGGGGGTCCGTGCTGGGGTGGAGGTTGGGGGGGGGTCCGTGCCGGGGTGGAGGTTGGGGGGGGTCCGTGCCGGGGTGGAGGTTGAGGGGGGGTCCGTGCCGGGGTGAGGTTGGGGGGGGGGTCCATGCTGGGGTGGTGGTTGGGGGGGGGTCCGTGCTGGGGTGGAGGTTGGGGGGGGGTCCGTGCTGGGGTGGAGGTTGGGGGGGGGTCCGTGCCGGGGTGGAGGTTGGCGGGGGCGGGGTTGTCTGTGCCGGGGTGAGGTTGGGGGGGGGGTCCGTGCTGGGGTGGAGGTTGGGGGGGGTCCGTGCTGGGGTGGAGGTTGGGGGGGGTCCGTGCTGGAGTGGAGGTTGGGGGGGGGGGTCCGTGCCGGGGTGAGGTTCGGGGGGGTCCGTGCTGGGGTGGAGGTTGGGGGTGGTCCGTGCTGGGGTGGAGGTTGGGGGGGGGGGTCCGTGCTGGGGTGGAGGTTGGGAGGGGGTCCGTGCTGGGTTGGAGGTTGGGGGGGGGGTCGGTGCCGGGGTGTGCTGGGGGGGGTCCGTGCTGGGGTGGAGGTTGGGGGGGGTCCGTGCTGGGGTGGAGGTTGGGGGGGGGTCCGTGCTGGGGTGGAGGTTGGGGGGGGGGTCCGTGCCGGGGTGAGGTTGGGGGGGTCCGTGCTGGGGTGGAGGTTGGGGGGGGGTCCGTGCTGGGGTGGAGGTTGGGGGCGGGTCCGTGCTGGGGTGGAGGTTGGGGGGGGCGTCCGTGCCGGGGTGAGGTTGGGGGGGGGGTCAGTGCTGGGGTGGAGGTTGGGGGGGGGTCCGTGCTGGGGTGGAGGTTGCGGGGGGGGGGGCGGGTCCGTGCTTGGGGTGGAGGTTGGGGGTGTCTCCGTGCCGAGGAGGGGGATGGGAGGGCGTGTGAGTTGGTCCACCTGGCCAGGTGCCAGCCTCCAACAGTTGGACCCATGCGGTCCATGCCACCTGGCAGGGGGGAGGAGGGGATATGGGCAATGATGACATGTCGTCATTCCCCTCCCCCCCACCAGGCCGTCATGTTTTCAGATCATCCAGCGATGTTGGCCGCCGTGGTGGCAGCCGCTCATGTCTATGTTGCCCTCGATGAGGAGGAGGAGGAGGAGGAGGAGGAGCGTGCCAGAGAGGCGGCGCAGGCTGCCACAGAGGGGCAGGCGGCGGCCGCCCAGGCTGGAGGGACACCTGACCGACAGGACGAGGAGGGGGAGGAGGACGTCGCGGCCCCACGGCAACGGAGGCACCCGAGGGCGCCCCGTGTGTATCGGCCCCGGCAGTCATACCAGGACCACACGGACCGGGAATGCAGGAGGAGACTCCAGATGAGCCGGGAAACCGTGGCACACATCTGCCACCTGCTGGCACACCTGTCACCGCGTGGCACTGGCGGGGGACACCCTCTCCCCGTGTCCGTCAAGGTTACATTGGCCCTGAACTTGTATGCAACCGGGTCATTCCAGGCACCGAGTGGGGACCTGTCCGGCATATCGCAGACATCGGTGCACCGGTGCATCCGGGCAGTGACAGATGCCCTATATGCCATGGCGCACCGCTACATCCGCTTCCCCGTGGACCGGGCCAGCCAAGATGCCCGGGCCGTGGGCTTCTCTGCCGTGGCCGGGTTCCCCATGGTCCAGGGCGCGATCGATGGGATGCACGTTGCCGTGCGGCCACCTGCAGATAACAGGGCCGTGTTCACTAATAGGAAGGGGACCTATTCGATGAACGTACAGGTGGTCTGCGACCACCGCATGATGATCCTGCACGTCTGCGCCCGTCACCCAGGCAGTGTACACGACTCATTCGTGTTGTCGCGGTCATCCATCCCCGGCATGTACGAGGGACGCCATCCCCGGCTGAGGGGCTGGTTGCTGGGCGACAGGGGCTACCCATTGCGATCGTGGCTGATGACGCCTATACTGAGGCCACGCAATGAGGCGGAGAACCGCTACAATGATGCCCATGTAGCGACAAGGGGAGTGATCGAGAGGTGCTTTGGCGTGCTGAAGATGCGTTTCAGGTGCCTGGACCTCTCTGGGGGCGCCCTCCAGTATCGGTCAGATAGGGTCGGCCGCATCATTGTGGTGTGCTGCGTCCTGCACAACATAGCCCAGCAGAGGGGCGATGTGCCGCAGGAAGAGGAGGGCGGAGTGGAAGAGCAGCAGGAAGAGGCCCAGTCCTCCCCAGATGAGGGGGATGGGGGCAATGGTCAGGGCAGATGGGGTAGACACAGGCGGGTGGCTGTCCACCGTTACCGGCTGGCCCAGCGGGCACGGGACAGACTGATAGACGCCCGCTTCACTGACTAGATGGGCGTGGGAATCGGGTAGTATGGCCACAGACCGCACACCATGGCAACAGCCGACCACCCACACCCCCCACCCATCCACCCACCCAGCACCCTCACCCCCCTCCCCAACCCCACCCACCCCACCCGCATGCACACCACCCCCCCCATTGCCGATCCACCTGCGGCACAACGGGCCGGGCTCACACAGTTGCGGGTGGACGCGTGTCTATCGCAGGCCATGGAGGATGATGACAACCCGCCCTGCGGTGAGCTTCTGGCTCTACATCGTTGGACTATGTCTGACCCATGGCCACAGTACCACCATCCACCCGGACCATCCCTGCATGCGGCTGTGACACTGCAGCGCACGGTCCCGTCCTCTGCCCGGGGGATGTTGATGGCGGCCCAGGGAGAAGGGGGCAGACTCACCTGGGGCTGAGGTAAGACCACCCCTCACACACACACTTGCGCTCAACGTACATGACACCCCCCGCACACTTTGGACAGAGCACAAAGGCAGCTTCTGTAGGTGTAACATTGACTTTAATAACCAAAGGAGTTCATTCACGTGCCCTAGCCCCTAAAACTCATCTGTGCCCTGCAACCGTGTCAACTTACTCAGTGTCTAATTGTTTGGCCTTACGGGCCTTTTGACTATGTCTACGTGGTTCCCCAGACGGTACAGCAGAACTGGAGGTGGACTCCTGTGATTCCTGCCCTCTGACACTGGATCCCTTTGGCGGCCGTTTCCTGGGGCGTCCTGGCCTAGATGGGCCAGGCTGCGGCCCGGGCGACTGGGATGGTGAGCTGCCAGCCTGTCCTGCCCGTTGCCCACCCGATGCGCCTGGGTCGGAAGGGGGGAGTCCGAGGTGTCGCGGTGTACCGGGACCTCCCCTACAGAGGGAGCCGGGACGGACCACACCACCTCCTCCTCCCTCGGGGTGCCCGATGGCCCCCAGGCCTCTACATGGGTGGGGGATGCGAACGGACTGGCTATCCGACGCCCCCCCGACATCTGGCGCTGCCAGTCCTGGAGGCCCATGCTGGTATCGACAGGGGTCTGCAGGTTTGCAGCCATGGAGCCCAGGGGGTTGGCAAACCCTGTCTGTGACAGTGCGACGCCGGCTCGCACATGGCCACTGGCGCCGATGCCCTCAGCAATGGCCTGCAGAGACTGGGCCATGGCCTGCTGAGACTGGGCCATGGCCTGCAGAGGCTGGGCCATGGCCTGCTGAGCCTGGGCTATGGCGTTGAGCGCCTCTGCCATCTGGCACTGGCACTGGCTCATGGCCTCCTGTGAGAGGGCAGCCATTTCCTGGGCCACAGACGCCGCCTGCACGGAAGGCCCCAGGCCTCGCAAACCGTTCCCCATTTCTGACACCATCGCACCCATTGCCGCCACCCGTGCGGTGTCGGCCTGGGTGGCACGCATGACCGGCACCACTCCCAGCTCCTGGACGCGGGTGGACTCCTCCACCTGCGACCGCAGCCGCCGCAAGCCGCCCGTCACCCTCTTCGCTCGTCTCCGGGTCGGTGGTTGCATCGGATCTATGTGTGGGTGTGGTAACTGCAGGAACCCGGGATCCATCTGGGCGGCAGATGTTCGCTTGGGCTGGGCTGCCCTCCGACCGCCCGGTCCCTCTGCTGCTCCTACCTCCATCTGCTGTACCGGGACGGCTGTGTTGTGCGCACCAGTGAGTGTACAAGACGCCTCATCACTAATGTGCCCAACCGTGGTGAGTGTTTCTGCGATGGTGGAGGGTGTTGGTGACAGCAGTGGCGTTGTGTCGTGCTCTTCGTCCCACTCTGAGTCCATGGCACTTTGGGGTGGGGGTTCGTCTCCACCCATCCACTCTGAGTCACTGTCCGGTATTTCGTCTTCCTGGGTAGTGCTGTCCCGGGTAGGGGTGTCCTGGGTAGTGGTGTCCTGGGTAGTGGTGTCCTGGGTAGTGGTGCCCTGGGTAGTGGTGTCCTGGCTCAGATGTGACGGGGGCCTGTGGCTGCCCCCCTCGTCGCTGGGTTGTCGCTCCCGCACGTGACGGGGGTGTCGTCTCCCTGTTGCTCCAGGTCTCTCCGTCTCCCGTGGTGTGCGAGGGGTATCCTGCGGGCGTCGCATGCTGGAGGGTCCGGGTCTCTCCGTCTCCTGTGGTCTCCGAGGGGCATCCTGCGGGCGTCGCATGCTGGAGGGTGCGGGCCTCTCCGTCTCCTGTGGTCTCCGAAGGGCATCCTGCGGGCGTCGCATGCTGGAGGGTGCGGGTCTCTCCGTCTCCTGTGGTCTCCGAGGGGCATCCTGCGGGCGTTCTGCATCTGCGGGGATGGGTGCCTGGACGTTTGGTCCTGCGATACACAATGAAGCATGCATGGTTAGACATCAGGCAGTGATCAGGTGATACGGGTGAGGGGGATATAGGGGAGGGGGGATATGGGGACGGGCTGTCGGTGGCTCACTTGCTAGTACGCCCCCGACCTCTGCATCAGCAACCTCCCGGTCCTCAGGTCCGCCAGCCAGTTCCAGGGCCCTTTCCTGGTGTTTGGTCAGTGGCCTCTCATCAGTGGGCCCTCCTCCAGTCCTCACATGCTCCCTATTGTTGTGTGCGCGCTTCTCCTGTGGGGGGGGGGGGGGGCAGGGGTAAAAGGCAACAGTGTTAGGCAGGTATATGAATGCACGCCATCGGTTGCGCGTGCATTGCGGAGGTTAAGGTTAGGGCTGGATTCACTTGGGGATATGGGGGATATGGGGGAGAGGGGATATGGGGGAGGGGGGGATATGGGGGAGGGGGGGATATGGGGGAGGGGGGATATGGGGGAGGGGGGATATGGGGGATGGGGAGATATGGGGGATATGGGGGAGGGGGATATGGGGGAGGGGGGATATGGGCGATATGCGGAGGGGGGATATGGATATTGGGCAGGGGGGGAGGCTCACCCTGCCTGCTCTGACGAGGTCGTTCACCTTCTTGTGGCACTGGGTGCCTGTCCGTGGTGTCAGGGCCACAGCGGTGACGGCCTCTGCCACCTCCCTCCACAGACGCCGGCTGTGGCGTGGCGCAACTCTGCGGCCGTGCCCGGGATACAGGGCGTCCCTCCTCTGCTCCACCGCATCCAGGAGCGCCACCGCATCCAGGAGCGCCTCCGTACGACGCTGCACGGCGTGAACCACTGCGCAAGCGCGGATCCCGTTATGTCGCTGCTAGCCCATTTCAGGCCGGAGACTATCGACCCATTTTTCCGACGTGACGCAAGTCGGATTTGAGCCGTTTTTTGCGCCGATCGGCGGACTTTCCGCCGATAACGGAGAATTTTGCCCCTTATTTGGAAAGCATCAGCCCAATAGCAATTAGTCGTGTCCGGGTTTCACAAAAAGATGCAATGATTTCAAAGATGGAAAAAGAGCAACTGCGAAGTTTAATTGGGCAACTGAATTGGTTAGGTAGATAGACTTGACCGGACGTGAGTTTTGATGTCTTAGCGTTGAGTACAAAAATGAATGATCCCAAAGTGGAAGACATAATAAGAGTAAATAAAGCGTTGGTCAAACTAAAAATGCAGGAGTGTTTTCAGAGGTTCCCGGTTTTAGATTACCTTAGGTACTTGAAACTCATAGTTTATAGTGATGTGTCCTATGCAAATTTATGTAATGGGGTTTCAAGCGCAGGAGGGTTTTTCATTTTCCTTTTGGGGAACAATGGTAAATGTTGCCCTCCTGTGTGGGAAACAAAGAAAATAAGGAGAGTGGTCAAAACCACTTCGGCTGCTGAGACGTAAGCCTTGTAGAGGTGCTGGATATGACCTTTTATATATCTCAGATATTGACAGAAATTTTGGGATTAGGGGATTTAGGTAATATACCTATTGAACGTCACATTGACAATAAATTCCTGTGGGAAAATATGCACTGTACAAAAAGTGTCAATGAAAAAGGGTTAAGGATAGACATCGCAAGTTTGAAGCAGATGTTGGACAGAGGGGAGATAGCAAAAGTTAAATGGGTTGACAGTAGCTATCAATTGTCAGACTGTTTTACAAAAAGAAGGGCTAGCTCACAGAAACTTTTGGATATTGCTAATGAAGATATTGCTAATGTTTCTACGACTGTTTTTTTTCTTCCAAAAAAAAAAAGAAAAAAAAGAGAAGGGGGAAAATTGCGTGTGTGTTTTTGAGTTTCTTGTAATTTTGTTTTCACCTAATTATTTTTTTTCTCCAAGGAAGGGGAGACTGTTAAGTAATGGGTTAAGAGACATTCCAATTAGTTGGCTCATTTATGTTAAGTATCCAATAATTGACACTGATATGTAAAGAGGCTTCAGGTGGCCTTTGTGTCAGATGATGTGATGTTTAAGTTTTGCACAGAGTGTTGAAGTAAATTAAAGGTGTTTGTGGAAAAGGAGCAGAACCTTTGACTCTTTATACAACAGCAGCTAAACGTCAAACAGTCGCAGAGTGATCGTTCGTGGCATTCCTTATTGAGGGAGAAGTGGCCAATGGCTGCAACCAGCTTTTAAGAACGTTGCACGTGACCAGCTTTTAAATTCAGAATGCCAGCCACGACCAGCTTTTAAATACAAATAATGAGGTCTTCCCACCAGAAACAGCAGAGAGCAGTTTGCGCGCCATGCATGTACACTGATGTCACGCGCCTGTTCATCCGCGCAAAATCACAGAGCAGATATTCCTCCATTTCAAGACCGTGTGAAGAACTGAAGATGGGTAATTTTGCAATTAGGAAGAGAGGGCAAAAGGCAGGCCAGGATCTCACTCAGACTATGCTGGAGAGAGCTGCCCAGGAGAGTCCATGGCAGGACAAAGCAGTGACCTGTATGCAGAGGTCTGGGGCCTCTGGTGAACACTCAAGAAAGAAGAAAATTGAAATCGGGAACAAAGCAGTACAAAGATGCTTTCTTGAGATATGTCTTTGTTAATTGTCCTAATGCAAATCAGGATGCAAAGTCCATGTGTGTTATATGCAGGGAAGTACTGGCAAATGAAAGTTTCAAACCCTCAGGCATTTGAAGACTTAGCATGGTGAGTTTGAGGGCAAACCTCTTGATTATTTCAAAGGATGCTGTGGGAACTTAAATCGTCAGCTGAAGTCCTTCACAGAAATGTAACACTGAATGACAAGGCAAGTGAGGTCGTGAGGACCAAGCAGGCTCACCTGTTGCATTAAAGGTAAGAAATAATGGTGGATCATGAAGGTCGGTCGGCATGGTTCGCGAAGTTCAGCCGGTGTAGGTCGTGAAGGTCAGCGGGCATGGTTCCCGAAGGTTGGCCAGTGGTAAAAGTGGGTTCCGGGAAAAGAAGTTTGAAAAACACTGGTCTAAGAAGTGTTGGGTAGTTCTCGCAAAGGATGCTAATCAAGGAAGTCTGGATGGTGTCAATCTTCTTACATGTTTTTGGAGCTGTACTCATCCAGTCAAGTGGAGAATCTTTCATCATGCTCCTGACCTGTGCCTTGTTGATGGTGGACAGTCTTTGGAGTGTCAGGGTGTGAGTTACTCACTGCAGGATTCCTAACCTCTGACCTTCTGTTAAGAACCTCGCTGGTGTTAAATGCAAGGGTATCCCAAAACCCAGAAGGGTAACTTGGTTTTAAGAATACCATTCTTAGCGGTATATATTTTCAATTTGGTTTACTGTGAGAAATGATAGGCAAACCAGGGAGCAATAGCCCAGTATTTTGTGATCAATTCGTGAAGAATATTTATTAACTTAAGAAAAACGTACAAGAGGAATATAATACACTACAACAGTACACTAAACTACACTGATGGCTATACACACACATTATTACATAGTTACCCCTTTGTTCCCAACGACCTACATTTCCTGAATTCTGAGATGACCCTTTTGCCAAACAGCAATCAATATTATGTAACTCTGTGAGCTGAATCCAGCAGATAATTACCATGCACAGGTTATTTGTCACGTTTAAGAAAACTGTCTTCAATTTCAGGGAAGTTATAATCTTCTCGGTTAAAGCTTTGGATTTTAACCAGCTGTCCTTTTAATGAGAACTGGTTTTCAGAGGAGATTTTTTCCTGCAGCTGGGTGTGGTTGTGATGATAGCTGCCTCTACTGTGCCCCTATTGTGCTATGGATATGTAATTATTTCCCTTTGATGTTACTCACCCTGTGGACCAGGCTTTCAGCAGAGAAGTGCCAATTCTCTTGTCTCTCCACTTTGTAGTCCCCTTTTCTGGGTGGCATGGTAGCGTAGTGGTTAGTATTCTTGTTTCAACAGTGCCAGGGTCCCAGGTTCGATTCACTGTCTGTGTGGAGTCTGCACGTTTTCCCTATGTCTGCATGGGCTCCTTCCGGGTGCTCCAGTTTCCTTCCACAAGTCCTGAAAGATGTGCCGTTCAGTGAATTGGACATTCTGAATTCTTCTCTGTGTACCCAAACAGGTGCTGGTGTGTGGTGACTGGAGGATTTCCACAGTAACTTCACTGCAGTGGTAATGTAAGCCTACTTATGACACTAATAAAGATTATTATTATTTTCTATACTCGGTTATTTTCCCCTAGTCACATAGGTCAACACTTGCTTTTCTTACTGGTGCTAATTTGCAAATCAAAACACCCCTTCAGATAGCTGCCCTTATCAATCCCCCCTTATTTTTTATTTTATCACAAATTCAATTTTTAACCTTAAATTTCCCTAATTTCGAACGCTGCCAATGTAGCCACAGTATTTTTATGGTTACTCCGATTCAGTTTCTTGGAATGTAACCCCCAGGCTGTTCATAGTGGGGACTCAGTGATTATAATTCAAATGAATGTCAAAGGTGATGATTAGATTATCCCTTGTTGGAGTTGTTTAATACGCTCCAATTAGTGGAGAGTTTCCCCCCGATTCGCACTAACTCCAGTTTTGCTGATGTTCCTTGATGCCACACGGTCAAATGTTGCCTTGATGTTAAGGCAGTTGTTCTCACTTCACCTCTGGGTTTCAGCTCTTCTGGTTATGTTGGAACCAATGTAATGAGGTCAGCAACTGTGTGACCCTGGCGGAACCCAAACTGAGCATTCGTGAGCAGGTTCTTGCGAAGCAACTGCCTCTTGACATTACTGTTGATGACCACTTTTATCGCTTTACTGATTACATTTTCTGCATATGTCAATGCATGTGCCGTCCCTGGCACAGATTGGAACTGTCAGTTTGGCACTGCCAGCCCATGCCTGCCAGTACCAGGGCAGATCCTCTGGGGAGCCCCATTGATGACAAGGTTTGCGCTATGTTTGTTGGGGAGAGTAGCCCCCGATGCCGATGCTTGTGGTGTGGGTGAGTACCCTGATGCTGATGGTGGTGAGGTGTAGGGGCTGAGGGCCCCGATGCTGATGGTGTTGGGGAAGGGGGAGGGGTATGAACCCCGATGCTGATGGTGGTGGTGAGCGCTGGGGGGCTGAAAGCCCCCGATGCTGATGGTATTGGGAAGAGGTGAGTGCCCAGATAGTGATGGTGGTGGAGGTTGAGAGAACCCCAGGGGCGAGATTCTCCGACCCCCTGCCGGGTCGGAGAATCGCCGGGGGCGGGCGTGAATCCCGCCCCCGCCGGTTGCCGAATTCTCCGGCACGGATATTCGGCGGGGACGGGAATCGCGCAGCGCCGGTTGGCGGGCCCCCCCCCCCCGCAATTCTCCGGCCCAGATGGGCCGAAGTCTCGCCGCTAAAATGCCTGTCCCGCCGGCGTAGATTAAACCACCTACCTTACTGGCGGGACAAGGCGGCGCGGGCGGGCTCCGGGGTCCTGGGGGGGGCGTGGGGCGATCGGGCCCTGGGGGGTGCCCCCACGGTGGCCTGGCCCGCATTCGGGGCCCACCGATCCGCGGGCGGGCCTGTGCTGTGGGGGCACTCTTTCCCTTCCGCCTTCGCCACGGTCTTCACCCTGGCGGAGGCGGAAGAGACTCCCTCCACTGCACATGCGTGGGAATGCCATCAGCGGCCGCAAACGCTCCCGCGCATGCGCCGCCCGGAGGTGTCATTTCCACGCCAGCTGGCGGGGCACCAAAGGCCTTTCCCGCCAGCTGACGGGGCGGAAATTCGTCCGCCGCTGGCCTAGCCCCTTAAGGTTGGGGCTCGGCCCCCAAAGATGCGGAGCATTCCGCACCTTTGGGGCGGTGCGATGCCTGACTGATTTGCGCCGTTTTGGGCGCCAGTCGGCGGACATCGCGCCGATACCGGAGAATTTCGCCCCTGATGTGTGCAGGGGTGGGGGTGGGGGGCTGTCCCCACGTCTATGGGGAGAGGCTGGGGTGTTTATTTTTTGTGCTGATCTGAGCGCAGTTTAAAGGATGCCCTGATCTTGGTGGAGCTGGCCTCACCGGCTCTATCAGGCCCCGGCCACCACAGTGCCACCACAGTGCCAGCATAAACCACGTGTGGCCAAAATCTAAAGAATCAACTGTGCAGCTGGAGAGCTATACATCGGGTTTCAGTCAGAGCCTCACATTATATGGGAAAATGCCAACCAATGTGTTCAACCTTTTGAGCACCATTTGTTGGACTGCAAAGTTGAGTCAACTACAGAACTTGCCTTCAGAAGGTGTTCTCTAAGACATTACACACTACGGTGTCAGACCTGTGATAATGGGTTGGATATATTCTGGAAATACATGAGTTATGGCAATCCTTTGATTGATTGAAGGGGTGCAGTAACGTGGCTGTTTTTGCCAGGCAACTGAAGAGAAGTTAATGATCCTGAGAAATTTAGACAGTTATTTAAAAACTATCATCTTTGTTTTGAAACTGCATTGTTTTTTGGAGGGTGGGGACAAGTGAGGGAAGCAGAGGAGCTGTGATACTCATCATAATTTCAGGAACAGTTTTGACATGACTTACATATTCGTACCCAACCTCCTCTGTGAGGTTCCATTGTACATTGCTACAGACATTATCTAAATGCAAATGGTTATTGTTTATTTGCAGACAAATGAGGAAAGTGAAACAAACCCTCCCTTTTCATGTGGAATGTTAATGAGACAAATGCTCAGACAGGGAGCTTGTAGTTCCGACATCAGCTGGAATAATCTGCTGTACAATATCTCTGCCACTCGTGATTCATGAACCTGCAGAAGCAGACATAATAGTCTATTAATATAAAACTATGCTTTTCTGTTGAATACATTCTTTTCCACAGAGAGAAACATTTGTTACAAAAATAGTATTAAAACAAATTATCTCAACATAATGGACAGTTTAACTTAAAATCAGAGCCTGTTAAATTAACTTTGGAATATTTTGTCAATTAGAAATATGTTGAATTGATTTTTTTTTTCACTGATGTGAACTATTAGACAACTTTGGAAGAATAAAAAATGGCCATAACATCTCTTAATGGTATGATACCGAATTTTATTTTTAAGTGTGCAATAGAAGTCATTTAGCAATGCTTGTAGTTAAGATTTGGTTATATTTCCAGCATGGTAGCACGGTAGCATAGTGGTTCGCACAATTGCTTCACAGTTCCAGGGACCCCGGTTCGATTCCTGGCTTGGGTCACTGCCTGTGCGGAGTCTGCACGTTCTCCCCGTGTGTGCGTGGGTTTTCTCCGGGTGCTCTGGTTTCCTCTCACAGTCCAAAGATGTGCAGGTTAGGTGGATTGGCCATGATAAATTGCCCTTAGTGTCCAGAAGTGCCCTTAGTGTTGGGTGGGGTTCCTGGGTTATGGGGATAGGATGGAGGTGTGGGTTTGGGTAGGGTGCTCTTTCCAAGAGCTGGTGCAGACTTGATGGGCCGAATGGCCTCCTTCTGAACTGTCACACGCAGTACCTTACGGACAGAGACTAAAAGCAGACTATTAGATTTGGCAAAAACATTGCAGTTAACCTGACAGCATGCGAAAAGAAGAGTTATATACCGAAGTAGCTGAGCATTTAAAATTGCCTGAGATACAGTCTGACTCATTAGAAATGGCAAAGATCCAGTTGCAGATTAAGCAGTTTGAACATGAAAAAGAATTAAAGAAGCTTGAATATGAGAGAGAGGAAAGAGAAAAAGAGAGAGAAAGAGATGGAGAGCAAAAAGAAAAGGAGAGAGAAGAATGGAGAAAAGAAAGAATGGCCCTAGCAGAACAAAAAGAAAGAGAAAGGGAGATACAGATCGGGGAAAAAGAAAAAGAGAGAGAGTTTGAACTTCAGAAAATGGCCATGAAACATGACAGTCAGTTAAAATTGGCGGATTGAAAGGGAAACGTACAGTTGGAGGAGAGTGGTGAGGATGAAGAGAAAGAGCTTCATAGTTGAAGGCTTGGTGGAGATCTATTTAAATATGTCCACACATTGCCAAGGTTTGATGAGAAGGAGGTAGAAACCTTTTTCATTTCATTCGAGAAGGTGGCTAAACAAATGAAATGGCCACAGGACATGTGAATGTTACTGATTCAAACACAGTTGGGAGGTAGAGCAAGTGAAGTGTTTGCATCACTACCGGAGGAGGTATCTGGGATGTATGAGGAGGTGAAAAAATCCATCTTAGATGCATATGAACTAGTGCCTGAAGCCTACAGACCAAGGTTTCGAAATTTAAGGAAATGATCTGGTCAAATATACATGGAGTTTGAAAGGCTCAAACAGAGTAATTTTGATAGGTGGATAAGGGCTTTGAAAATAGACCAAATGTATGAAGCTCTCAGAGAAATTATACTTTTGGAGGAGTTTAAAAATTCAATTCCTGATGTAGTGAGAACTCATGTGGTAGAGCAGAGGGTTAAAACTGTGAGGTTAGTAGCAGAAATGGCAGATGATTATGAATTAGTACATAAATCAAAGTTTGGTTTCCGACATTAGTTTCAGCCTGTGAGGGAGAGAAACTGGGGACATGAGAAATACTCAAGTGGTAAAGGTAAAGGTGATCTGATGGGAGCTAATAAGGAGAGTGTACCTCAGATTAAAAAAGAAATCCAGGAGGGTGGAAAAGAAATTAAAAGTTTCAAATGTTTTCACTGTAATAAACTAGGCCATGTAAAGTCACAGTGTTGGTGGTTGAAGAAAAGCACTGGGAAGGCTGATGTGGTAAAACAGGATAAGACAATGGGGTTGGTTGAAGTGGTAAAGGAAAGCCCAAGTGAAGCGAAGGAGGTGCAAAAGATTGTGCAGCCTGATCAAGAGGTGATTGATAAGAAGGTGCCTGATCTCTTTAAAGAATTTACTTGTGTGGATAAAGTTTACTCATGTGTGTCAGGAGGAGCAGGTAAAGAAGTCACAATTTTAAGAGATATGGGAGCTCGTCAATCTTTAATGGTAAGAGATGAGGAGTTATGAAGTTTGGGAAGAATATTGCCAGAAAAGGTGGTAATATGTGGAACTCAGGGTGAGAGGAGTAGTGTTCCATTATATAAGGGAAGGTTGGAAAGTCCAGTAAAGAGTGGTGTAGTGGTAGTAGGAGTAATAGAGAAACTATCTTGTCCAAGAATACAGTTTATCTTGGGTAACGATATAGCTGGATCGCAGGTGGAAATGCCTACTGTGGTTGATAAGCCAGTGGAAAATCAAAGAACTGAAGTATTGAAGGACGAATATCCTTGGATTTTTCTGGATTATGTAGTAACAAGGTCGCAAAGTCACAGGTTAAGACAAGAGGAGAAATCAAAGTGTGAAGATGAAGTTGAAGTGCATTTATCAGAAACGATTTTTGATCAGATGGTTGAAAAAGAACAAGAACAGGTGGAGGATGAGGCGGATATTTTTAGTTCAGGAAAATTGGTGGAGTTACAAGAGAAAGATGTAGAAATAAAACGGATGTATCAGAAAGGATACACGAAAGAGGAATCTGAGTGTATACCGAGTGTTATTACCGTAAAAGTGATGTCTTGATCAGAAAACGGAGACCTTGACATATGCAGGCGGATGAAAAGTGGGCAGAAGTTCATCAAGTAGTATTGCAGGTAGGGTATAGAAAGGAAGAGTTGCGAGTTGCACATGAGGTACCAGTGGGAGATCATTTGGATAGAAGGAAAACTCAAGTTAAAATGCAAAGACATTTATATTGGCCTGGACTACATAAAGATGGAGTTAAATTTTGTCAATCATGTCACACATGTCAAGTGACAGAGAAACCTCAAGCAGGGATAAAACCAGCACCCATAATACCTATTCCAGCATTTGAGGAACCCTTTACAAGGGTCCTAATTGATTGCGTAGGACCGCTTCCTAAAATAAAAAGTGGGAATCAATATCTTTTGACTATAATGGATGTGTTTACTAGGTTTCCAGAGGCCATTCCAGTACGAAATATTACAGCTAAAAAGAATGTGGAGGAGTTACTTAAATTCTTTACCAGATGCGGACTACCCACAGAAATACAATCAGATCAAGGATCAAATTTTGCCTCAATGTTATTTAAAGACATTATGGATAGCTTAGGAATAAAACAATTTAAATCAACTGCGTACCATCCAGAATCACAGGAGATGTTAGAAAGGGGGCATCAGACATTAAAGACAATGTTGAGGGCTTATTGTCAAGATTATCCAGAGGATTAGGATAAAGGAATTCCATTCGTACTCTTTGCAATTAGGGATGCACCTAATGGGCGGGATTCTCCCCTACCCAGCAGGGCGGGGGGGGTGTGCCGGCATGATGGAGTGGTGGGAAGCACTCCAGCGACGGGCCATCCCAAAGGTGTGGAGGTCTCCGCACCTTTAGGGGCCAAGCCCTCACCTTGAGGGGCTAGGCCCACGCCGGAGTGGTTTCCGCTCCACCGGCTGGTGTGGAAGGCCTTTGGCGCCATGCCAGACAGGGCCGAAAGGACTTCGCCGGCCTGCGTAAGTCCACGCATGCGCGGGAGCATCAGCGGCTGCTGATGTCATCCCTGCGCATGAGCAGGGGCGGGGGTCTCTTCCGCCTCCACCATGGTGAAGACCATGGCGAAGGCGGAAGAAAAAGAGTGCCCCCACGGCACAGGCCCGCCCGCGGATCAGTGGGCCCCGATCGCGGGCCAGGCCACCTTGGGGGCACCCCCCGGGGCCAGATCGCCCGGTGCCCCCCCAGGACCCCGGAGCCCGCTGCGCCGCCTGCGGGGGGGGTCAGAGAATCCCGCCCCATGAGTCAACCAGATTCAGTCCTTTGCCCTAATTTTTGGTCATGAGGTAAGAGGACCACTTAAATTGATTGAGGAAAAATTGGTGAGTGAGAAATCGGAAATGATATGATTGGATTACGTGTCAAATTTTAGGGAACGATTAAATAGAGCAGGTGAATTGGCTAGACAACATTTAAAAGTTGCACAAAATGTGATGAAATGGGTTGTGGACAAGAATTCCAAAGTTCATAGTTTTGCCAGTGGTGATAGAGTTTTAGTGTTGTTACTAAGTTCATAGTTTTGCCAGTGGTGATAAAGTTTTAGTGTTGTTACTAGTGATAGGTGAGCCTTTAAAAGCAAGGTTTTGTGGAACTTGTCAGATTGAAAGGAAATTAAGTGAGGTGAATTATGTGGTAAATATGCCAGATAGAAGGAAAACTCACAGAGTGTGTCATGTGAATATGCTTAAAAGGTACTTTGAAAGGGAAGGAGAGAAAAAGGAGGAGGTTTTAATGATTCTAACTCAAAGTGACGACCCAAATCCAGACGACTGAATTCGACATAGCTCAAATTAAATTGGAAAATGAGGATGTTCTTAAAAATTGGGATAAATTGTTGAGTTACCTTCCAGAGGGAAAACGGACTGACCTGAAAGAGTTATTGATATCACATGGGCAAGTTTGTAGAGATAAATTGGGAAGTAGTAAAATGGCTATATATGATGTAGATGTGGAAAATACTGTTCCAATCAAACAAAATTCATACAGACTGAACCCTTTAAAATTGCAGGTTAAAGTCCAACAGGTTTTTTTCGATGTCACTGAGCACAGTACGAAGTCTTACAACACCAGGTTAAAGTGGTCTCACCCCAGTCCAACGCCGGCATCTCCACATCATGGCCTTTAAAATTGGCACAGGTTAACAAAGTGATTGAGAGTATGCTTAAAAATGGCATAATTGAAGTGGGTTGCAGCCAATGGAGCTCACCCATAGTGATGGTACCTAAACCAGATGGTACCCAACGGTTGTGTGTGGACTATAGAAAGGTTAATGCAGTTACAAGAACGGACTCTTATCCTACCCCACGTTTGGAGGATTGCATTGAGAAAGTGGGACAGTCAGCTTTTATTTCCAAACTGGATTTACTTAAAGGTTACTGGCAGATACCTTTATCCGAAAGGGCGAAGGAGATTTCAGCTTTTGTGACTCCAGATGGTATTTACCAATTCAAAGTTATGCCATTTGGCATGAAAAACGCCCCAGCCACATTTCAACGGTTAAATAACAAATTTGTTTCAGGATTACACAATTGTGCAGTATACATCGACGATCTGGTAATTTTCAGCCAGACATGGAAAGAACATTTAAAACATCTGATGGAGTTATTCGATTGTCTTCAGGAGGCGGGTTTGATGATAAACCTAGCCAAAAGTGAATTTGGAAAAGCCCAAGCCACTTTTCTTGGCCATACAATCGGACAGGGTCAAATGGTCACACGGGATATGAAACCAACATTTATTGAGGAGTTTCTGATACCCTCAAGACGAAAGGAAATAATGTGATTTCTTGGCATGAGTGGATTTGATTGAACATTTGTGAAAAATGTTTGTAGCGTGATTGCTCCACTGATAGAAATTTCAATGGACAGCGGACGTTCAACAGGCATTTGACTGCCTGAAATCTGTGATAACCAATGATCCTGTGTTGGAGAATTACAAGGGACTCAGTGATCAGATTGAACAAAAGTACCTGACTTTAAAGAGAAATGCCGAGGTGTAGAGAAATGGATGGATCGTGCAGAGACCTTCTTGTTCAAAGAGACTATCAATCGAGAAGGATTCCAGTTGGAGGAAGAAGAAAAAAATGGACTATATTATTCTACCTGTGTGCATTTCTTAAAGGATTGTGAAAAGGTGAAAAATGAAATCACCTTGAAGTTGATGGTTTATTTTTAAGAAATGGGTGATTTTTATAGAATAACTGTAGTGGCTAAACGGTTAAGAAATGGGTGATTTTTATAGAATAACTGTAGTGGGTGTACCTTTAAGAAATGGGTGTTTATCACTGCAGTGATGTCAGAGAGTGGATGGAGCTGGGCTGTCTGTCAGCTTTTTACTTTCGCTTTAGGCTTTTTGCTGCAGGGTGGGTTTGGTTTCATTTTAGTTTTGGAGAAGCTGAAATCACAGCAGGATGTGTATGAATCTCTGCACGTTTCTGAATGTTCATTTGCTGATTTCAATGTGGTGACTGTTCTCAATAGCGAATTTAACCCTGATCTTTGTATTAAAAGGGTCTTTTGTCTGCTGAATGTTGTTTGGGAATTTAGTAAGAATTACTTAGTGTTGTATTCTTTGGGGGTTGTATTTGAATTGATGGTTGCTAAGATGTTCACTGTATGTTTTAAAAAGGTTAACTTGAGTTCATAGAATAAACATTGTTTTGCTTTAAAAAATCATTTTTCCATTTCTGCAGTACCACACCTGTAGAGTGGGCTATGTGCTCCCCATACCACAATCTATTAAAAGCTGTGGGTCAGGTGAACTCCATTATACACTTTGGGGTTCTCTAAGTCCTGGCCCATAACAATAGACAGCATTCCTTTGAAGTAAATTGGTAATGTGACTGACTTTATGTGAAGTGGCTGCTGTGGAACTACTGGGACATTCATCATTATGATCATCCAAGGTTTGGCCTTGAAGAAGCAAACCATCTAAAATAAACTCCCAAGTTTACAATTTAACACTGCAATAAACGTTAGTACAAACTCTGAATGTTCACCCTTTCTCTGTGTGCACCAATTGCCCTGCCATAAGTGATATAGTGATATAGATGGGTTAAGTGAGTGGGCAAAACTCTGGCAAATGGAATATAATATGGATATAATGTGGAATATAAGGTAGCACAGTGGAGAACGGCACAGGAGCACACTTGTTGACTCTGTTGCTTCACAGCGCCAGGGTCCCTGGTTCGAATCGCAGCTTGGGTCACTGTCTGTGCGGAGTCTGCACGTTCTCCCCATGTCTGCATGGGTTTCCTCCGGGCGCTCCGGTTTTCTCCCAAAGATCCCAAAAGACGTGCTTGTTCGGTGAATTGGACATTCTGAATTCTTCCTCTATGTCCACGAACAGGGGCCTGTGTGATGCAACTCGGGGATTTTATCAGTAACTTCATTGCAGTGTTGATATCAACCTATTTACATAGATACATACATAGAAGATAGGAGCAGGAGGAGGCCTTTTGACCCTTCGAGCCTATGCTGCCATTTATCACAATCATGGCTGATCATCCAACTCAATAGCTCAATCCTGCTTTCTCCCCATAGCCTTTGATCCCATTCATCCCAAGTGCTATATCTAGCTGCCTCTTATGACACTAATAAATATTATTATTATTACAAATGTGAAATTGTCCATTTTGACAGGAAGAATAAAAAAGAAGCTTATCATCTAAATGTGAGAGATTTCAAAGCCCTGAGGTTCAGAGGTATTTGGGTGCCAAGACCATGAATCACAAAAGGCGAGTATTCAAGTCAGCAAATCATCAGGAAATCCACTAGAATGTTGGCCAATAGAAAGTCCAAAGATGTGCAGGTTAAGTAGATTGGCAGCATCATTGCCCCGTAGTGCCCAAAAGGTTAGATGGGGTTACTGGGTTATGGGGACGGTGGGGGGCGAGGGGAGGGGGGAGCTGACCCTAGGTGGGGTGCCCTTTCAGAGGGTGGGTCCAGACTCGATGGGCCGAAGGCCTCCTTCTGCACTGTAGGAATTGTATGAAATGTTATTGTCTATTGTAAGGAGATTTGATTGCAAAAGTAGTGAGGTTATGTTTCAGATGTATAGGTCACTAATGAGAGTACATCTGCAGTAAAGTGTATAGTATTGGGGCGAAATTCTCCGTTTTCGGCGGAATGTCCGCCGATCGGCGCAAAAAACGGCGCAAATCCGACTTGCGTCACGTCGGAAAAATGAGTCGATAGTCTCCGGCCCGAAATGGGCGAGCAGCGACGTAATGGGATCCGCGCTTGCGCAGTGGTTCATGCCGTGCAGCGTCATACGCGCTCATAAGGCCGCGCTGCTCCCCCCCACCCGACCGGAACACCCGACCGCAACACCCGACTGGATGGCTGGCCGTCGCTCAGCCCCGAGGTTCGAGTCACGCGATGTGGAGGCGCTCCTGGACGCGGTGGAGCAGAGGAGGGACGACCTGTATCCCGGGCACGGCCGCAGAGTTGCCCCACGCCACAGCCGGCGTCTGTGGAGGGAAGTGGCAGAGGCCGTCACCGCTGTGGCCCTCACACCACGGACAGGCACCCAATGCCACAAGAAGGTGAACGACCTCGTCAGAGCAGGCAGGGTGAGCCTCCCCATATCCCCCCCTCCCCATATCCCCCCCTCCCCCATATCCCCCTCCCACATATCCCCCCTCCCCCATATCCCCCCTCCCCATATCCCCCTCCCCATATCCCCCTCCCCCATATCCCCCCTCCGCCATATCCCCCTCCCCCATATCCCCCCTCCCCCTTATCCCCCCTCCCCATATACCCCCCTCCCCCATATCCTCCATATCCCCCCTCCCCCATATCCCCCATATCCCCCATATCCCCCCTCCCCCATATCCCCCCTCCCCATATCCCCCCTCCCACATATCCCCCATATCCCCCCTCTCCCATATCCCCCCTCCCCATATCCACCATATCCCCCATATCTCCCCCTCCCCCATATCCCCCATATCGCCCCCTCCCCCATATCTCCCCCATATCCCCCATATCCCCCCTCCCCCATATCCCCCTTCCCCCATATCCCCCTCCCCCATATCCCCCATATCCCCCCTCCCCCATATCCCCCATATCCCCCCTCCCCCATATCCCCCCTCCCCCATATCCCCCCTCCCCCATATCCCCCCTCCCCCATATCCCCCCTCCCCCATATCCCCAAGTGAATCCAGCCCTAACCATAACCTCTGCAATGCACGCGCAAACGATGGCGTGCATTCATATACCTGCCTAACACTGTTGCCTTTTACCCCTGCCCCCCCCCCCCACAGGAGAAGCGCGCACACAACAATAGGGAGCATGTGAGGACTGGAGGAGGGCCCGCGGATGAGAGGCCACTGACCGAACACCAGGAAAGGGCCCTGGAACTGGCTGGCGGACCTGAGAACTGGGAGGTTGCTGATGCAGAGGTCGGGGGCATAGTAGCAAGTGAGCCACCGACAGCCCGTCCCCATATCCCCTCCCCTATATCCCCATACCCCGTATCACCTGATCACTGCCTGATGTCTAACCATGCATGCTTCATTGTGTATCGCAGGACCAAACGTCCAGGCACCCATCCCCGCAGATGCAGACCACCCGCAGGATGCCCCTCGGAGACCACAGGAGACGGAGAGACCCGGACCCTCCAGCATGCGACGCCCGCAGGATGCCCCTCGGAGACCACAGGAGACGGAGAGACCCGCACCCTCCAGCATGCGACGCCCGCAGGATGCCCCTCGGAGACCACGGGAGATGGAGAGACCCGGACCCTCCAGCATGCGACGCCCGCAGGATGCCCCTCGCACACCACGGGAGACGGAGAGACCTGGAGCAACAGGGAGACGACACCCCCGTCACGTGTGGGAGCGACCACCCAGCGACGAGGGGGACAGCCACAGGCCCCCGTCACATCCGAACCAGGACACCACTACCCAGGACACCACTACCCAGGACACCACTACCCAGGACACCACTACCCAGGACACCCCTACCCGGGACAGCACTACCCAGGAAGACGAAATACCGGACAGTGACTCAGAGTGGATGGGTAGAGACGAACCCCCACCCCAAAGTGCCATGGACTCAGAGTGGGACGAAGAGCACGACACAACGCCACTGCTGTCACCAACACCCTCCACCATCGCAGAAACACTCACCTCGGTTGGGCACTTTAGTGATGAGGCGTCTGGTACACTCACTGATGCGCACAACACAGCCGTCCCGGTACAGCAGGTGGAGGTAGGAGCAGCAGAGGGACCGGGCGGTCGGAGGGCAGCCCAGCCCAAGTGAACATCTGCCGCCCAGATGGATCCCGGATTCCTGCAGTTACCACACCCACACATAGATCCGATGCAACCACCGACCCGGAGACGAGCGAAGAGGGTGACGGGCGGCTTGCGGCGGCTGCGGTCGCAGGTGGAGGAGTCCACCCGCGTCCAGGAGCTGGGAGTGGTGCCGGTCATGCGTGCCACCCAGGCCGACACCCCACGGTGTCAGACATGGGGAACGGTTTGCGAGGCCTGGGGCCTTCCGTGCAGGTGGCGTCTGTGGCCCAGGAAATGGCTGCCCTCTCACAGGAGGCCATGAGCCAGTGCCAGCGCCAGATGGCAGAGGCGCTCAACGCCATAGCCCAGTCTCAGCAGGCCATGGCCCAGTCTCTGCAAACCATGGCCCAGTCTCTGCAGGCCATCGCTGAGGGCATCGGCGCCAGTGGCCATGGGCGAGCCGGCGTCGCACTGTCACAGACAGGGTTTGCCAACCCCCCTGGGCTCCATGGCTGAAAACCTGCAGACCCCTGTTGATACCAGCACGGGCCTCCAGGACTGGCAGCGCCAGATGTTGGAGGGGCGTCGGATGGCCAGTCCGTTCGCATCCCCCACCCATGTAGAGGCCTGGGGGCCATCGGGTACCCCGAGGGAGGAGGAGGTGGTGTGGTCCGTCCCGGCTCCCTCTGTAGGGGAGGTCCCGGTACACCGCGACACCTCGGACTCCCTCCCTTCCGTCCCAGGTGCATCGGGTGGGCAACGGGCAGGACAGGCTAGCAGCTCGCCATCCCAGTCGCCCGGGCCGCAGCCTGGCCCATCTAGGCCAGGACGCCCCAGGAAACGGCCGCCAAAGGGATCCAGTGTCAGAGGGCAGGAATCACAGGAGTCCACCTCCAGTTCTGCTGTACCGTCTGGGGAACCACGTAGACGTAGTCAAAGGGCCCGTAAGGCCAAACAATTAGACACTGAGTAAGTTGACACGGTTGCAGGGCACAGATGAGTTTTAGGGGCTAGGGCACGTGCATGAACTCCTTTGGTTATTAAAGTCAATGTTACACCTACAGAAGCTGCCTTTGTGCTCTGTCCAAAGTGTGCGGGGGTGTCATGTACATTGAGCGCAAGTGTGTGTGTGAGGGGTGGCCTTACCTCAGCCCCAGGTGAGTCTGCCCCCTTCCCCCTGGGCCGCCATCAACATCCCCCGGGCAGAGAACGGGACCGTGCGCTGCAGTGTCACAGCCGCATGCAGGGATGGTGCGGGTGGATGGTGGTACTGTGGCCATGGGTCAGACATAGTCCAACGATGTGGAGCCAGGAGCTCACCGCAGGGCGGGTTGTCATCATCCTCCATGGCCTGCGATAGACACGCGTCCACCCGCAACTGTGTGAGCCCGGCCCGTTGTGCCGCAGGTGGATCGGCAATGGGGGTGGTGGTGTGCATGCGGGTGGGGTGGGTGGGGTTGGGGAGGGGGGTGAGGGTGCTGGGTGGGTGGATGGGTGGGGGGTGTGGGTGGTCGGCTGTTGCCATGGTGTGCGGTCTGTGGCCATACTACCCGATTCCCACGCCCATCTAGTCAGTGAAGCGGGCGTCTATCAGTCTGTCCCATGCCCGCTGGGCCAGCCGGTAACGGTGGACAGCCACCCGCCTGTGTCTACCCCGTCTGCCCTGACCATTGCCCCCATCCCCCTCATCTGGGGAGGACTGGGCCTCTTCCTGCTGCTCCTCCACTCCGCCCTCCTCTGCCTGCGGCACATCGCCCCTCTGCTGGGCTATGTTGTGCAGGACGCAGCACACCACAATGATGCGGCCGACCCTATCTGACCGATACTGGAGGGCGCCCCCAGAGAGGTCCAGGCACCTGAAACGCATCTTCAGCACGCCAAAGCACCTCTCTATCACTCCCCTTGTCGCTGCATGGGCATCATTGTAGCGGTTCTCCGCCTCATTGCGTGGCCTCCGGATAGGCGTCATCAGCCACGATCGCAATGGGTAGCCCCTGTCGCCCAGCAACCAGCCCCTCAGCCGGGGATGGCGTCCCTCATACATGCCGGGGATGGATGACCGCGACAACACGAATGAGTCGTGGACACTGCCTGGGTGACGGGCGCAGACGTGCTGGATCATCATGCGGTGGTCGCAGACCACCTGTACATTCATCGAATAGGTCCCCTTCCTATTAGTGAACACGGCCCTGTTATCTGCAGGTGGCCGCACGGCGACGTGCATCCCATCGATCGCGCCCTGGACCATGGGGAACCCGGCCACGGCAGAGAAGCCCACGGCCCGGGCACCTTGGCTGGCCCGGTCCACGGGGAAGCGGATGTAGCGGTGCGCCATGGAATATAGGGCATATGTCACTGCCCGGATGCACCGGTGCACCGATGTCTGCGATATGCCGGACAGGTCCCCACTCGGTGCCTGGAATGACCCCGTTGCATAAAACTTCAGGGCCACCGTAACCTTGACGGACACGGGGAGAGGGTGTCCCCCGCCAGTGCCACGCGGTGACAGGTGTGCCAGCAGGTGGCAGATGTGTGCCACGGTTTCCCGGCTCATCCGGAGTCTCCTCCTGCATTCCGGGTCCGTGAGGTCCTGGTATGACTGCCGGGGCCGGTACACACGGGGCGCCCTCGGGTGCCTCCGTTGCCGTGGGGCCGCGACGTCCTCCCCCTCCTCGTCCTGTCGGTCAGGTGTCCCTCCAGCCTGGGCAGCTGCCGCCTGCCCCTCTGCGGCAGCCTGCGCCGCCTCTCTGGCACGCTCCTCCTCATCCAGGGCAACTTAGACATGAGCGGCTGCCACCACGGCGGCCAACATCGCTGGATGATCTGAAAACATGACGGCCTGGTGGGGTGGGGAGGGGAACGACGACATGTCATCATTGCCCATATCCCCTCCTCCCCCTGGCCAGGTGGCATGGACCGCATGGGCCCAACTGTTGGAGGCTGGCACCTGGCCATGTGGACCAACTCACTTGCCCTCCCATCCCCCTCCTCGGCACGGACCCCCCCAACCTCCACCCCGGCACGGACCCCCCCAACCTCCACCCCGGCATGGACCCCCCCCCAACCTCCACCCGAGCACGGACCCCCCCCTAACCTCCACCCCGGCACGGACCCCCCCCCAACCTCCACCCCAGCACGGACACCCCCCCCCCCAACCTCCACCCCGGCATGGACCCCCCCCCAACCTTCACCCCGGCACGGACCCCCCCCCAACCTCCACCCCGGCACGGACCCCCCCCAACCTCCACCCCGGCACGGACCCCCCCCCCAACCTCCACCCCGGCACGGACCCCCCCCCCAACCTCCACCCCAGCACAGACCCCCCCCCAAACCTCCACCCCAGCATGGACCCCCCATCCACCTCCCCGGCACTTACCTCCTCCCGGCACTCCCCCGGAGCCCTGCCTACTCTAACCACACCCCCCCCCCCCCCCCCCCCGCCGCACACACACACACACAACCTGAGACACACTCTCCTCACGCATTCAGACTGCGGCCACGCCATTGCCTGCCCAGAGCCAACTCCCCAGGCCGTCACTCACCTCCACGCTGGTCGGCGTGAGCCTGGAGCACCGGGTCACGCCGATGAAAAGGACGTTTAATTTACGTCGACGTGAACGGTCATCACGTCGACGGGACTTCAGCCCATCCGGAAGGGAGACTATCGGCAGGCCGAAAATCGGCTGCCTTGCGCAGACCCGTGCCATTCTCCGACGGCAGCGGCGACATTAACGCCCCGCCGACATTACTCCCTTCGGAGACTTCGGCAACCGGCGGGGGCGGGATTCACGGCGGCCAACGGCCATTCTCTGACCCTCTGGGGGTCGGAGAATGACGCCCTTGGTATCCATGGGCGAAATTCTCCACCAACGGCGGGATGTCTGCCGACTGGCGCCAAAGCCGGCGCCAATCAGACGGGCATCGCGCCAGCCCAAAGGTGCGGAATGCTCCGCATCTTTGGCGGCCTAGCCCCAACATTGAGGGGCTAGGTCGACGCCGGAGGGATTTCCGCCCCGCCAGCTGGCGGAAATGGCGTTTGTTGCCCCGCCAGCTGGCGCGGAAATGCGGCGCATGCGCGGGAGCGTCAGCGGCCCCTGTCAGTTTCCCGGCGCATGCGCGGGAGCGTCAGCGGCCGCTGTCAGTTTCCCGCGCATGCGCAGTGGGGAGAGTCTCTTCCGCCTCCGCCATGGTGGAGGCCATGGCGGAGGCAGAAGGGAAAGAGTGCCCCCACGGCACAGGCCCGCCCGCGGATCGGTGGGCCCCGATCGTGGGCCAGGCCACCGTGGGGGCACCCCCCGGGGTCAGATCGCCCCGCGCCCCCCCCAGGACCCCGGAGCCCGCCCACGCCGCCTGGTCCCGCCGGTAAATATCAGGTTTGATTTACGCCGGCGGGACAGGCAATTTCTGGGCAGGATTTCGGCCCATCCGGGTCGGAGAATCCAGGGGGGGGTCCCGCCAACCGGCGCGGCCGGATTCCCGCCCCCGCCCAATCTCCGGGAGCGGAGACTTCGGCGGGGGCAGGGGCGGGATTCACGGCGGCCAACGGCCATTCTCCGACCCGGCGGGGGGTCGGAGAATGACGCCCCTTATTTAAGGAAATATGTAAATATGTTAGAAGAAGTTCAGAGAAGGTTTACTGAACCAATACCAGGAATGGGTGAGTTGCCTTACGAGGAAAGGTTAGAGAGGTAAGGTTTGTATCCACTAGTGTTTGCAAGAGTACGAGGTGACTTGACCAAAACCTTTAAGATCATGAGCAGCCTTGACAGAGTGGATGTGGAGAGGATGTTTCCTCTTGAGGTAGAATCTAGAACTAGAGGTCACTATTTAAAAATAAGGGGTTAGCATTTAAGACAGAGATGACGAGAATTTATTTCTCTCAGAATGTTGTGAATCACTGGAACTCTCTTTCTTAAAAGGCAGTGGAAGCAGAGTCTGAATATTTTTAAGGCAGAGCTAGAACGATTCTTGATTAACGGGGGGCGAAAGGCTATTTGGATCAGCAGGAATGTGGGGTAGGAGTTGTATTCAGGTCAGTCATGGCCTTATTGAATGGCAGAGCAGGCTCGAGAGGCCAAGTGGTCTACTGCTGCTCCTAATTCATATAATAATGAAAGATAAAACACAAAACCACCTCTGGAAATATTGGACTTTAAGTGAGGTGATTTTTTTTTTTAAATGGACACACAAGCCACTGGCTGAATTGCAGTCAACCACTAGTTTAATGCCAGAACCACTCTCTAAAGCCAATCCTTCAACATAAGAACTGTGGTGTGGTGTCAAAACAAAAAAAAATTAAAGACTGAAAAAAATGAAGGTGCTATGTGAAGCTAGGTTATAGAATCAAACATCACCCAACAGGGGAAAATTCTCCCATGTCCCTGCCGACTGGTTCAATAGCAGGTGGGAGAATTTGACAGAAGGTCCGAAAATCAGTTTTACACTGGTGTGAATTTCACTTTGGGATCTTCGGCAGGTGTCCACCATGCCGGATCAGGAAACCCGCTGGTAGCTGATGTGAAACTGATTTGCATTCCGTTAATAAAGGCCTGACCAAAATCTTTCCCTGACATCAAATTCTCCATGGTGCCAGGAGGAAAATACACCATTCCAGAACACACCTGGGACAATGTGGCATTCAGATGTCTGGACTTACAAGGAGAATGCTTGGGACTGTCTCCAGAGTTCAGGATGGAGGTCACCAGTGACCCTGGATCATGGTGCACTGCAGCAGTGGGTGGGGGGAGCATCATCATGTGGATCTTCCAGCTTCGGTGTCATTGAGGAGGTCCATCTTCCTGCCTCAGAGTATTCACAGAGACCCATCTTCTTTTTTGGAAGGTGCATCTTCTTTCTTCAGGGGGTCCACCTTCTTCCTTCAGTGGTAGGTCAGTGATATTGGGTGCCTTTTAAATATAGCACCCAAATATGATGGAAGGATGCATGCAATCAAGCCTGCCCTGTCACAGAATATGGTGATAGCCACGGAGGCATGGTTAATGAGGTCAGGGCCAGAAGACACGCCGTGATTCCCGATTGTCCTCTACAGCCCAGATGGGAGAATTTCACCCACAAAAGTAGGCCATTTGGCCCACTTTGCCTGTACCAACTCTTTCTACCTAATTAGTTTCACTCCTCTGCCTGATCCGATGGTCCTGAAAATGTTCACTCATCAAGATGTTTGAAGAGTTAATTCGAACTTTGTGTCACAAAGCACACTGATGTTGTCTGCAAGGGTATCCCAACTTGGAACACAGGTTCATGGGAGTGTATAGTTTTGTTTTGTTTTGTTTTGGGTGTGAGGAGACATGTGAAACCCCAATGAGAATAAATAGCCCAATCATTATGTAACAATTATTAAAGACCATTCATTAGAGTAAAGAAAAGGCAAATACGCACAGACAGGACTATTCTACTCTACAACAATATGAATCACTAAACACACAAAGTTTATGTAGATTGTGCAGCTTGTTCCAAAATATATCTACACTCTCTGAACTCTTTAACATTTCCCCATTTCCTCAAACCACATCCACACTAAATAAATCTATAAGTTAAAAGCAGCTTACAATCACCATACAATAGAGGTATGATAATCAAGCCTTAGAAATCTTTAGTCCTGGTCCAGTGAAGATACTGAAACTGCCTTTACAAGCTTTTATGAACTGCCTTGGCTCTAAGACTTAGAGTCGTTTAGCTGGAAACTGGCTTGTCTGTTTGCCTGCTAGGTATGATGTGGAGACTCCGGCGTTGGACTGGGGTGGGCACAGTAAGAAGTCTTACAACACCAGGTTAATATCCAACAGGTGAGTGCCTGATGAAGGAGCTATGCTCCGAAAGCTAGTGATTCCAAACAAACCTGTTGGACTTTAACCTGGTGTTGTAAGACTTCTTACTGTGCCTGACAGGTGCCAACTGACCTCTTTTACTTCTGGGGCTCCAGCCAATTACAGCCGTGTTCCACTTTGATTCAGCCTTCTGTGTATTGGGCTGTCTGCCCCTATCAACCTCCTTGACTCTAGACAGTATCATATGTACACCTCATTGATCGTCCAGGTAAGCTGTTGCCACTCATAATCGATTCACATCTGGGGCGAAATTCTCCTACGCGCCCCGCCACATTTCTGCGCTGACCGGCCGGCGGGAGTCTCCGTAACACCGGCCGGTCAATGGGGTTTCCCATTGTGGGGCAGCCCCACGCCGTCGGGAAACCCCCTGGTGCCGGCAGAACGGAGACTCCCGCCGGCGGAGAATGACGCCCCTGATTTTTATCTAAGCAGCCTTCTAATCTCGTTACTGGGAGAGATGCATCTCATCCAGCTTTCGAATATGGGCTACTGCTATCTCTAGGCAGATTTCTTCCTGTTGCTGGGCAGGCTGTAGCCTATTATATTTTGTTAAATTCATTTTACTGCTGTTGCCATGACACTTTTAGATAACTGCCTTTTGAGCTAATGAGTGTACTGCAGCAGTATTCAGCTGAAGACCATGATTTGAGAGTGAGAGAACTTGTTATTTGATGGCTAATTAGGAAGTACTCCCTGCTGGTCAATGTAAAAGCTGAACTCTTGGTCTGTTCAAGCACAAGTCCTCAAGCTGGCTAACAATATTCATGTTCTGAGTGGCTTGACTTCACGAATGCATGAGAGAAAACAAAAAGTAAAAAATATGTAAATTTTATCCATTGAATCAAGCAAGAATTGTGTTATTTAATATTTTAGAACAAAAGTATTCACCCAAAATAGATGAACATTGAAAAATTGATATATAAGTAATAAAAGAGATTCCAAAGGCGATTTGTACCATACACACGGGCAGATGGTGAAGTTTGAATTCAATAAAAATCTTGAATTAAAAGTCTAAAGATGATCAATAAACCATTGTAGGTTGTCGTAAAAATCCATCTGGTTCACTAATGTCCTTTAGGGAAGGAAATCTGCCATCCTTACCTAGTCTGGCCTACATGTGACTCCAGACCCACAGCAATGGGTTGACTCTTAACTGCCCCCTCAAGGGCAATAAATGCCAACCCAGCCTGCGACACCATGTCCCATGAACGAATAAAAAAAAAAAGGTGGTTCGTTTATAATATGCCATCTCCCACTTTAACCTGTTATGCTGTAGGGCAAAGATGCCGCGAAACTGGCACAGGTCTTTCTTTCAACAGGCAGATAACATTCTCAAAGCTCAACTTCAATTTTAAGTCAAGACTAAACAGAAAACCCTCTGTAGGTTCTCCATCCATTGAAGATAGTGGGAAAAGAGTACAGGGCCAAAGTGTCCCTGATGGTCTTCTGCCAACCAAACCCCCTGGCCATCTGCCACTTCCTGCCATTGCAGGTAGGCAGCTGTCCGGCTGCCTGCAAAGGACCCCCCAGGAGCTAAAATAGCCTCGGCCACCCACTTAAAGTCAAAATTTTCCCTTTCTTGTCTTACTTCAAATATGAAGAATAGTACTATTTTATATTTTTACGACTTTAGACAGAGAGGATAAAGATTATTTGAAAAAAAATTATCAGTTGACAGCGGCTGAAAATGAGTCTGTCTTCATGACTGAGAACTTGCCAACTGACAAAAGAGAAATAAAATTGAAGTGAAAGCTGATTGAGTTTTCTTACTTCAAGACTGAGGGCACAACATGAGTTGATGAATTGGTAACAGGACCAAGTCTTTTTTCATCTTCAAATCAACAAAAACGCTCAAACTACATGTCAGCTCCTGTGAAATTATACATTTAGAATCATAGAATATCTAAAGTGTAGAACGATGCCATTCGGCCCATCGAAACTGCACCGACCCTCTGAAAGAGTACCTTACCCAAGCCCCCTCCCCCGTAACCTAACCTGTACATCCTTGGACACTAAGCGGAAATTTAGTATGGTCAATCCACATAACCTTCCCATCTTTGGACTGTGGAAGGAAACTGGGGCACCTGGAGGAAACCCACGTAGACACAGAGAGCAAGTGCAAACTCCACACAGACAGTCACCTAACGCTAGAATTGAACCCAGGTCCCTGGTGCTGTGAGGCAGTCGTCCGAACCACTGTACCACTGTGCCTCCACCTTCTAAAGCATTAATAAATATGCAAACTGAATATGATACTATCAGCAAGTGACTTTTTGTACAGGATGCGTCATTGTAAATCTGAACTTGATTGATATTATTCAAAGGTCTTTGAACTGGGATAAATCTTTATTTTATATGTCTTTATTTTAAACTTACAGATGGACCCAATGTGATAGCACCCATTATTTTCTCACCTATGTGCAACCATTGTTTTTATTTTTCTTTGACAGGAAATGGACATCGCTGGCTAGACCAGTATTTGTTGCCCATTCTTAATTACCCTTGAGAAATAGAGTGGACTGCTTGCAGTTCATGTCCACTCATTGCTGTTACGAAGGGAGTTCGAGAATTTTGACCCAGTCACAGTGAAGGAACGACAATATGGTTCCAAGTTAGGATGATGTGCGGCTTGGAGGAAAACCTGCATTTGGGAATATTCCCATGCACCGTCTGCCCTTGTCCTTCTTGGTGGTAGAGCCTTGGTGACTTGCTGCAGTGTAGCTTGTAGATGATACACATTGCTGCAACTTTGCATTGGTGGTGGGAAGAGTGAATGTTTAAGGAGGTAAACGGGGTGTTTAGAAAGTGGGCTGCTTTGTTCTGGATGGTGTCAAGCTTCTGAAGAGTAGTTGGAGCTGCACTCATTCAGGAAAGTGGAGACTACTCCATCACTTGTGACTCTTGACTTGTGCTTTCCAAAAGTTGGACAGGCTTTGGGGAGTTACTTGCCACAGAGTTCCTAGCCTCTGACCTGCTCTTGTAGCCAGAGTACTTATTTGGATAGTCCAATTCAGTTTCTGGTCAATGGTATTCCATAGGCTATTGATCGAGGTGGGTTCAACAATGATAATTATTAGCATTTCAGTGGCTTGAATGTTACACGGGAAGTGCTTCATGTAGATACGGTTCCATTCCATGGTTATCCCTTACACGATGAGCTTTTATTTTCTGCAATTGCCTTCTGGAAATCTAAGAACAGCACATCCACTGGTTCCCCTTTATCCACAGAACTTATTGCTACCTTAAAGAACTCCAATAAATTGGTTCAAACATGACTTTGCTTTCACAAAACCATGTTGACTCTGCCTGATTACTTTGAGTTTAACCTTTTCCCTCTGGCAGTTATTAAGCTAACTGGCCTGTAGTTTCCTGTTTTTTTCTCCCACTTTTTTGAATAAAGGAGTTACATTTACTATTTTCCAATCTACTGGAACCTTCCCTAAATAGAGCAAATTTTGGAATATTAAATGAACTGCACTAACTACCACTCTTATTTTAATGAAGTCCATCAGGACCCAGAAACATGATGGAATCAAGACTGGGGCGAAATTCTCCGGAAATGGCGCGATGTCCGCCGACTGGCGCCCAAAACGGCACAAATCAGACGGGCATTGCGCCGCCCCAAAGATGCGGATTGCTCCGCATCTTTGGGGGCCGAGCCCCAACATTGAGGGGCTAGGCCGGCGCCGGACGAATTTCCGCCCCGCCAGCTGGCGGAAAAGGCCTTTGGTGCCCCGCCGGCTGGCGCGGAAATGACATCTCCGGGCGGCGCATGCGCAGGAGCGTCAGCGGCCGCTGACAGCATTCCCGCGCATGCGCACTGGGGAGAGTCTCTTCAGCCTCCGCCATGGTGGAGACCGTGGCGGAGGCGGAAGGGAATGAGTGCCCCCACGGCACAGGCCCGCCCGCGGATCGGTGGGCCCTGATTGTGGGCCAGGCCACCGTGCGGGCACCGCCCCAGGGCCAGATCGACCCGCGACCCCCCCAGGATCGCGGAGCCCGCCCGCGCCGCCTTGTCCCGCCGGTAAGGTAGCTGATTTAATTTACGCCGGCAGGACAAGCATTTTAGCGGCGGGACTTCTGCCCATCCGGGCCGGAGAATCGAGCGGGGGGGAGGCCCGCCAACCGGCGCGGCGCGATTCCCGCCCCCGCCGAATATCCGATGCCGGAGACTTTGGCAACCGGCGGGGGCGGGATTCACGGCAGCACCCGGCGGGGGGTCGGATAATTTTGCCCCTGAAGTCAGGAGCTGCAAGTTGCCCTGGTGGAACCTTGGCTATGTGCCAGTAAGCAGATTATTGCTGAGTAAGTGTCACTTGACTGCACTGTCAGTGGCACCATCCATCACTTTGCAACACAAACATCTTCCACAGCCTTATCTCAAAACTTCATAAATTACCAAATTGTACAAGAAAATATTCTACAAGGAATATTTTAGCTCCATTTTATGTTTCCGTGTCTTCAATAATTTACTGGGAAGAGTTTTAACATTGTAAATGAATAGATTTGAGTGTCAGAAATATGAATCATGGGCGAAATTCTCCGGAAACGGCGCGATGTCCGCCGACTGGCGGCCAAAATGACGCAAATCAGACGGGCATCGCGCCGCCCCAAAGGTGCGGAATGCTCCGCATCTTTGGGGGCCGAGCCCCAACCTTGAGTGGCTAGGTCGGCGCCGGACGAATTTCCGCCCCGCCAGCTGGCGGAAATGGCCTTTGGTGCCCCGCCAGCTGGCGCGGAAATGACATCTCCGGGCAGCGCATGCGCGGGAGCGTCAGCGGCCGCTGACAGCTTCCCACGCATGCGCAGTGGAGGGAGTCTCTTCTGCCTCCGCCATGGTGGAGACCGTGGCAAAGGCGGAAGGGAAAGAGTGCCCCCTCGGCACAGGCCCGCCTGCGGATCGGTGGGCCCCGATCACGGGCCAGGCAACCATGGGGGGCACCCCCGGGGCCAGATTGCCCCGCCCCCCCCCCAGGACCCCGGAGCCCACCCGCGCCGCCTTGTACCACTGGTAAGGTAGGTGGTTTCATTTACGCCGGCGGGACAGGTATTTTAGCGGCGGGTCTTCGGCCCATCCGGGCCAGAGAATCGCGCGGGGGGGCCCGCCAACCGGCGCAGCGCGATTCCCGCCCCCGCCGAATCTCCGGTGCCGGAGACTTCGGCAACTGGCGGGGGCGGGATTCACGCCAGCCACCGTCGATTCTCCGACCCGGCGGGGGGTCGGAGAATCTCGCCCATGTCTCTAAACAGGGGCGAAATTCTCCCCCAACGACGCGATGTCCGCCGACTGGCGCCAAAGACGGCGCAAATCAGACGGGCATCGCGCCGGCCCAAAGGTGCGGAATGCTCCGCATCTTTGGCGGCCTAGACCCAACATTGAGGGGCTAGGCCGACGCCGGAGGTATTTCCGCCCCGCCAGCTGGCGGAAATGGCATTTGTTGCCCCGCCAGCTGGCGCAGAAATGCGGCGCATGCGCGGGAGCGTCAGCGGCCGCTGTCAGTTTCCCGGCGCATGCGCGGGAGCGTCAGCGGCCGCTGTCAGTTTCCCGCGCATGCGCAGTGGGGAGAGTCTCTTCCGCCTCCGCCATGGTGGAGGCCGTGGCGGAGGCGGAAGGGAAAGAGTGCCCCCACGGCACAGGCCCGCCCGCGGATCGGTAGGCCCCGATCGCGGGCCAGGCCACCGTGGGGGCACCCCCCGGGGTCAGATCGCCCGGCGCCCCCCCCCCCCAGGACCCCGGAGCCCACCCACGCCGCCTGGTCCCGCCGGTAAATACCAGTTTTGATTTACGTGACAGGCAATTTCTGGGCGGGACTTCGGCCCATCCGGGCCGGAGAATCCAGCGGGGGGTCCCGCCAACCGGCGCGGCCCGATTCCCGCCCCCGCCCAATATCCGGTACCGGAGACTTCGGCGGGGGCGGGATTCACGGCGGCCAACGGCCATTCTCCGACCTGGCGGGGGGTCGGAGAATGACGCCCCAGCTTCCAAACCACCCATTCTGGTTTTAACCACTATGGGTTGGGATATGTGGGTGGGGAGAATATGGTGGGTTCAATGACTCAGGGGTAAACAAACATGGATTTATTTACTCTACGGGTATTTCGAAAGATATGCATAACACAGCAAATTGCTCCCAGTCCAATCCTGGCTGGGAGGATTAACCACACCAGGCCCTGTTTTGGGCTTGCTTTTATATTAGCTCATAACAAGCCCCAAGCGGTTGGCCTCAACCCCCTACCTGGGAAGTTTGTACTCCACGAGTCCCATGGGGAGATCGATGATGTTTTCCCAGTGGTCCTCATGGGGGTTTTGATCGTGGGTATTCTATGCAATCTTGGCTGTGTCACCAGAATTGAAAAATAATGGTCCCATGGTATGCAATCCCGCTTATTTTACATGTATGAATAGATGAGTTAATTCAGAAGAGACTGGGGTCTGCTTGATGAAAGGTTTTCTGCGTTGAATGTCAAATTGAAAGTGAACACGCACTGAGGCTGCTTTGAATTTCCACAAGAACAAAAAGTTAACTGCCCAGTTTTTATTAAAATTCGGGAAGCTTTTCCATAATTTGAAGTAATCTATTCACAAACTTCCCTCTCCAGATACAGAGATCACTGATTGTATGATTAAAAATTCATAAAATTGATTGTGGTATCTAATATAGAGCCTTTGATGTGTTGAGCAGCCATTTTATAAAAGCAGCCACTGCAGCCTCGGGAAGCAACATAATTTCAACTACAATTACCTTTTCAAGAAGTGTAGCTGCTAAGCAAGCCCATGTGACTTTTCTCAAGTGTTCCAGTTCATAATGCGGACACATTTATCTTATTCCACAAGAGTGCTATGGACAGCATTTTTCTTTGCCATTGCCAGGAGACATTTATTTAGCCAATTTAGTTAAGGTAATAAAAAAACACTAAAAATCAAAGAAAGAAAACCAAAATTGACTTTAATTTGATCTAATTAACTGTAGGGGAATGAAGACAATTAGATAATGCATCTTAATGAATTAGCTCTGGAATCTATTGCCCCACTGGGACAAATGATCTGTGCGCTGCTGTTTACTTTAGAAGAGCCCAGTTGACTGGAAGATGAGGCAGCTTGCTCCAGGGTGGCCATCTTGAGACAATTGAGGCTTTAGTTTCTTTGTAAATTCTACACTAGTGGCGAAAAACTGTGCTCCCAAAAATATGTTTTAAAATCTTCTCTCATAATAATGCATTTCGAAATCCAGGCCGGGCGCGGTATTCCCCCCCCCCCCCCCCCCACGCCAGGTGGGAGAATCGCCGGGGTGCCGCGCAAGCCCCGCCACGCCGCCCCGGCACCCGCACATGATTCTCCCACCCCCCCAAACCGGCGCGGCGAGAATCACGGCTGGCCGCTGGAAGAATCGATGCTCGCCGTTTGTAACGGGCGAGCGGCGATTCTCCGGCCCGGATGGGCTGAGCTGCCTGCCCAACACGACAGGTTCCCACCGGCGCCGTCCACACCTGGTCGCTGCCGGCGGGAACAGCGCGGGAACGCTGGGGGGGGGGGGGGGCGACCTGTCGGGTGGGGGAGGGGGGTTCCTGCACCGGGGGTGGCCTCAAAAGGGGTCTGGCCCACGATCAGTGCCCACCGATCGGCAGGCCGGCCTCTCTGAAGGAGGACCTCCTTTCCTCCACCGCACCGCAAGATCCATCCGACATCTTCTTGCGGGGTGGCCGCGGGGAGGTCGGCAACCGTGCATGCGCAGGTTGGCGTCCGTCAACCCGCGCATGCGCGGGTGACGTCATTGATGTGGTGCCAGCCGCGTCATTTACGCCAAGGCCTGGCATGCTTAAATGACATGGCACCGCTCCTAGCCCCCCCCGGGGGCGGGAGAAAAGGGGGCTGGGAGCAGCCTCCGACGCCGGAATGAAACACTCCGGTTTTCACTCCGGCGGCGGGATTTAGTCTCCCGATGGGAGAATTGCGCCCCAGGTTTTCCATTTGACACTTCTAAAAATGTCTTCTGCTCCTCCACTTTTAACAGCAATCCAGTCCAGTATTTTACATCAACCCTTTTAGGTTTTAAAAGTTTTTACTCAAACTCTGAGGTACAGTCACTGATTTTCACAATTATTTCAAATAATATCTCCCAAACATTTTAAAAGTTCTCGCAAACCTCAGCACTATTGCAGATATCTGCCTGGCCTCTCAGGATCCAATGCCCTTTCAACTCTCTGTGACTTTACTGAACAGTAATCTGTTCCCAGTTTCCTCTGTTCAGTAAACTCCAGACTTCTTGGAAACTTCTCTTCATTTCTCTAGTTTTGTTAACTATCTGGACTTTAGGTTTCCGGCATCTATTTTGTTAACCATTAATCCATAGTATGACTTTTCTTCAAGCAAGCTTGAGAGAGATGTTCGCTCGTTAGACTTCTCGACCCAACTACTTCTAGCAGAGCTGTGAGAGCTGCCTACTCTCTCACTACCTATCTCTCATTGCAATCAAATTAGAAAAACTAAAACTGAAATAGCTTCTCTACCTTACACGGCCCCAGTTGCTGAGCAACCATGGCTGATTTATTTACACTTCATGCCATAGCCCTCTTCAAACACAACAGAATCAAAGTTAGAATTGAAACCAACCTCCACACATACAAAATCTAGCATGAATCTTACTACAGGTTTTGCACTTGCAGAATCAGAAACACTAACTTAAACAAACTTAAAACTATCCCTTCTTTCTCATGTTTATCAATACAAATAAAAATCCCTTAAAATTACCTTTGTTTTCCTAACAGCTTCAATCAGGGTTGATACGTTCTTTTGGAATCAACATAATGAAGAGTTTGGGTAATGTGTTAGTAATATATATCATGATGTTACAGTGGCATCAGAAAAATGCTAGAGATTCTGTAGAGCAGATGGAACAGTCTGTATTCAAGAAGGATGGACTCCTTCTTGTAGGATGTAACCTATCTTGTATGTAGTATTAATAAACCTGTTTGAAATAACTACCTGAGCCAGACCGCAATTACTCAAGATAAAATAGGCGATGCAACCCACATATGAAACACGGCAGCAGCGGTGGTGACACCAATCTAACAAGGGGTTGTTGCCAATGTCAGGACAACTACGGTGAGAAAGTGGAAGCAAAAATCTGAAAACTTACCTATGGGGAAGGCATCCATGGGAAGCAGTAACAATATCAGTATCAGGCAAGTAGTATTGCCCCTGCCCATTCAAAAGTCTCACGGGCCCGGAGAAAAGCCGACATTGGGGGCTATGGAAGAAACACTTCCTGAGGTATTAAGCAGCATCAGGTTTGCACACTAAACACCAGAAGCACCAGGCTAATTCATCCCTCTATGCCATTGGGCCTGTCGCCGATGATGTCCGCTTGGAACTGGGGGTCGAAGAAACTTCCACAGATTTTGAGACTGAAAACCTTTAACACATAATTTCGTTTGAAAAGAAATCTCATGATTGTGCAAGTATGATTTAACCAGAGAACCCAAAGACCAGAGGGATCTGACCAATTGCTTCTTACTGGCATATGTTTTTGTGGATATGTGATGCACTGAAAAATTAACTTACTTGTGACCGCATTGTCATAGGTGTCTGTGGTGAAAAGCTGTCAAACTTCTTTTATAGGGACAGATGACCTCACTCTCGATCAAATAGTTCAATATCGTAGTTAGGCTGAACTCAGGGAGTTAAATCGGATTTTAATTGTCATAGCACCCAGGTTCTCGGTGACTCCGTTAGCTGAGTGAACCCAAGGGCAGCTCAAAAGCCCAGCAAAATAGACAAAAGGACAGGAAACTATACAGCAGCCATCTTGAGGTACTTGTGCTCCAATGCAAAGAAACAGCACAGATGCCAAGATTTCCCAGCAGGAAATGCAGAATGTTTCTACTACCGAAGACAGGACATTCCAAGTGCTTCTGTAAGTCTATCAATTTCAATAGAGGAAGAAGGCAGGAGAATATTTATGATAAGCAAACAATTCAAGAAATTGGAACAAATGACAGACACAAAATTACACAGTTCATAGAAGAAGTAAATGGTCATGATCAGGACTATTGGTCAGTTACAGTTGAAGTTACAGGCTTTAATGCTGACTTCAATATTGACAGCAGAGTTGGTGTTACAATAGTAGCTGGACTGGCAGCAAACAATACCCCTCACTCTATTAGATATTAAACTGCAAGGTCCAGGGGTGAAATTCTCCCCCAACGGCGCGATATCCGCCGACTGGCGCCAAAGACGGCGCCAATCAGACGGGCATCGCGCCGGCCCAAAGGTGCGGAATGCTCCGCATCTTTGGCGGCCTAGCCCCAACATTGAGGGGCTAGGTCGACGCCGGAGGGATTTCCGCCCCGCCAGCTGGCGGAAATGGCGTTTGTTGCCCCACCAGCTGGCGCGGAAATGCGGCGCATGCGCAGGAGCGTCAGCGGCCGCTGTCAGTTTCCCGGCGCATGCGCGGGAGCGTCAGCGGCCGCTGTCAGTTTCCCGCGCATGCGCAGTGGGGAGAGTCTCTTCCGCCTCCGCCATGGTGGAGGCCGTGGCGGAGGCGGAAGGGAAAGAGTGCCCCCACGGCACAGGCCCCCGCCCGCGGATCTGTGGGCCCCGATCGCGGGCCAGGCCACCGTGGGGGCACCCCCCGGGGTCAGATCGCCCCGCGCCCCCCCCAGGACCCCAGAGCCCACCCACGCCGCCTGGTCCCGCCGGTAAATACCAGGTTTGATTTACGCTGGCGGGACAGGCAATTTCTGGGTGGGACTTCAGCCCATCCGGGCCGGAGAATCCAGCGGGGGGTCCCGCCAACCGGCGCGGCCGGATTCCCGCCCCCGCCCAATCTCCGGTACCGGAGACTTCGGCGGGGGCGGGGGCGGGATTCACGGCGGCCAACGGCCATTCTCCGACCTGGCGGGGGGTCGGAGAATGACGCCCCAGGTGTCAGAAACATTGCAGTAAAAGGTCAGCCATCCTCCTTTGCAACAAGGGGTGACAGACTGTTGAGACATTTTATGCTGCCGGCAAACAAAGCATAACTTTAATGGGTGGTGATATCTGTAGTCAACTGGGTATTCTGGAAAAAGCAGATAATGGCCTACGGCTGGACAACTGAGTATCTTTCATGGAGGCATTTCCAAAGCTAAATATACAACCAGAGTACTTTTATTCTACATCAGCTGTTGAGGTTTACTCATTCAGCAATCATTCACCCTCCATTAAAGAGACACCATCCACTAAACCCCAGGTGAAGATTGAGATTATGGATCTCTCAGATCTTTTTGTAGCTAGGCCAGAAACTGCAGACACAGAAGGCACTGTGGCAGACAGTGGCCATCTGCAAGAAGACCTTTTGGACCTTGTTTAGCTCTGTAATAGTGCAAGGTATCAACCAGGTGGATTCAGGTACAAAAATGTGATTTATTTGAATGAGCAAAGAGGTTAAACTATGTACAGGAGCAACATTTGAAATGCAGGTCTTTATTCCTTGATTCCTGAATCCACACTGTCTGGGCCTGCCCTCTGCAGATCTGATGCTGTCTTCCCATTGGCCTGGGTTTGCATGCTCCCGCGGATAGGCCCCGGATGGGTCATGTGGCCCATGATCGATCACCCCTTAAAGGGGCCGCTCTGCAAGAGGCGCCTTCCTGAAGAAGGTTATGAGAAAGAAGGCATAGTAGCAGCACTGACTGAACCATTGGAAAGTCAGGTCCAAGAGGGTGGCAAGCAATTCAAATCTACTGCCCAAGAATATGAAGACTCTGCTTCCTTTTTGAGGATTCAGCTGTGCATGCTGCGGAAGAGCTTCATTCAGATGGTTTCCCATTGAACACACTAATGCATTGCCTTGTACATCGATGGTTGACCAGGAAGAGCTGTCCAGGGAGAACAAAATGCTTGATTCCATCGAGAACCACACTGTCAGAGTGGTGGTCGAGCCTGATAGCTTGGTGAAAGTAAGTTGATGGCCATGGTTGTCATCCCGTCTGAAAATCTTCTGCTCAGTAAGGCCGTAGAAACTGAGGCCAACTCTAGCGAGCTCCTACAGTCTGCTTTCCCAGAAATTCTAGGTCAAAGATGACATATGAACCAGTTCTTAGCTTCTTTCTGAGGTCTGCTGTAATTGTAACATCCAGCTTCCTGCAACGAACAACCTTCGGCAGAAGAAAGGAAATGAAATGAAATGAAAAATGGGTATGCCAGGAATAATTAACTATTTGATGACATTCAATATGACAGCTTAAAAGAAGGATTTACAACCATGTTCTTTCTTCTGTTACTACACTTGGGATAGAGTGAATTGAACATTTTAAATGATCTCACCATCAGCAATGTGTTGTTGATAATGGCTCAATGGGAGAAGGTTTCATCTGTGCAAGCTTTGCAGCAAAGTCATTTATAAAGAGCACATTTAAAATTTTGTATATTTGACAAGCGGAGAAATGTGACGCTGGCATAGACCCACAACTAAGCTAAAAGCTGACATGAATTATAAAATGCCTTCTGATATTTCTGATGTATCCCTCAGTATTTAGAAACAAAATTGCATTCACAAGAAACATGTGGTTGGATTCTTCGCCATCCGTCACTGGTCGCGGAATTCCAGATGCAGCAAAGAATCCTGTGTGGAGGAGGAAACGGGATTGGTACCCGCCGTCAATCCATTTGCAATGCTCCAGTCACCCGCTGGCAGCGGCATCGAGGATGCAGATACCCATTTTCATCCTATTAACAGGCTGGGCACTGGATGCTCACGCCGCTGTGACACGTCAGTCCCCTGAGCCAGGATTCATGCAGGCGTAGATTGGTGCAACTATTTGCCAGCATTGCCCTGATATAATGGGATGAGTATTTAAGGTAGGTGCCCCCAAAGTCAATCGAAGGGCACAATTTCTATTAACATCGAGGAGTTAAGTGTTTTCACTTACTCTTAGAACATAGAACATTACAGCGCAGTACAGGCCCTTCGGCCCTCAATGTTGTGCCGACCTGTGAAACCACTCTAAAACCCATCTACACAATTCCCTTATCGTCCATATGTCTATCCAATGACCATTTGAATGCTCTTAGTGTTGGCGAGTCCACTACTGTTGCAGGCAGAGCATTCCACACCCTTACTACTCTCTGAGTAAAGAACCTACCTCTGACATCTGTCCTATATCTATCTCCCCTCAATTTAAAGCTATGTCCCCTCGTGCTAGACATCATCATCCGAGGAAAAAGGCTCTCACTGTCCACCCTATCCAATCCTCTGATCACCTTGTATGCCTCAATTAAGTCACCTCTTAACCTTCTTCTCTCTAACGAAAACAGCCTCAAGTCCCTCAGCCTTTCCTCATAAGATCTTCCCTCCATACCAGGCAACATTCTGGTAAATCTCCTCTGCACCCTTTCCAATGCTTCCATATCATTCCTATAATGCAAAGACCAGAATTGCACGCAATACTCCAAATGCGGCCGCACCAGAGTTTTGTACAGCTGCAACATGACCTCATGGCTCCGATACTCAATCCTTCTACCAATAAAAGCTAACACACCGTATGCCTTCTTAACAACCCTCTCAACCTGGGTGGCAACTTTCAGGGATCTATGTACATGGACACCGAGATCTCTCTGCTCATCCACACTGCCAAGAATCTTACCATTAGTCCAGGACTCTGTCTTCCTGTTATTCCTTCCAAAATGAATCACCTCACACTTTTCTGCATTAAACTCCATTTGCCACGTCTCAGCCCAGCGCTGTAGCTTATCTATGTCCCTCTACAACTTGTAACATCCTTCCGCACTGTCCACAACTCCACCGACTTTAGTGTCATCTGCAAATTTACTCACGCATCCTTCTACGCCCTCCTCCAGGTCATTTATAAAAATGACAAACAGCAGTGGCCCCAAAACAGATCCTTGTGGTACACCACTAGTAACTGGACTCCGGTCTGAACATTTCCCGTCAACCACCACCCTTTGTCTTCTTCCAGCTAGCCAATTTCTGATCCAAACTGCTAAATCACCCTGAATCCCCTGCCTCCATATTTTCTGCAGTAGCCTACCGTGGGGAACCTTATCAAATGCTTTACTGAAATCCATATACACCACATCAACTGCTTTACCCTCATCCACCTATTTGGTCACCTTCTCAAAGAAATCAATAAGGTTTGTGAGGCACGACCTACCCTTCACAAAACCGTGTTGACTATCTCTAATCAAATTATTCCTTTCCAGATGATTGTACATCCTATCTCTCATAAACCTTTCTCAGATATTGCCCACAACAAAAGTAAGGCTCACTGGTCTATAGTTACCGGGGTTGTCTCTACACCCCTTCTTGAACAAGGGGACAACATTTGCTATCCTCCAGTATTCTGGCACTATTCCTGTAGACAAAGATGACTTAAAGATCAAAGCCAAAGGCTCAGCAATCTCCTCCCAGAGAATCCTAGGATAAGTCCCATCTGGCCGAGGGGACTTACCAATTTTCACACTTTACAGAATTGCTAACACCTCCTCCTTATGAACCTCAAGCCCTTCTAGTCTAGTAGCCTGAATCTCAGTATTCTCCTTGACAACATTGTCTTTTTCCTGTGTGAATACTGACGAAAAATATTCATTTAGCACCTCTCCTATCTCCTCGGACTCCACGCACAACTTCCCACTACTGTCCTTGACTGGCCCTACTCTTACCCTAGTCATTCTTTTATTCCTGTCATATTTATAGAAAGCTTTAGGGTTATCCTTGATCCTACCTGCCAAAGACTTCTCATGTCCCCTCCTGGCTCTTCTTAGCTCTCTCTTTAGGTCCTTCCTATCTAACTTGTAACTCTCGAGCGCCCAAACTGAACCTTCTGTTTAGGGGCACAAAGGTACACTTTGTATTCTTCTCTTTGAATTTTAAGTAGTGTGAGTCATCCTGAAGTCTGTATAAAAGACAGACAGAAAGCACACTCAGTAAGCGTTGCGCAGGTCAAAGAGACACAGCCTGAGTGAGTAAGACACACCCAGAGTGGGAATTTGAAACTTGGTAATTTGGTGCAGTGAGGTAATTCGGTGCAGAATGGGAGAAGGTGTTTTGTTCTCTCTTTCTTCTGGCCTGTAACTTTTAATCTGCAGGGAGAGAGCATTTGAGACCCTCAGAAGGTAAGAAAGTGATTTTTACTCATTTTTACTTTTATTACTTTTTCAAATTGTGTGTGTGTGGGGAGGGGGGGGACTGAAGTGACATCACAGAAAAGCTGTGACCTGATTGGCTGGTTGGGAATCTACATTACACTTAAAGAATTAAGCATTGGTAAACTAATTAAACATAATTACTTAATTATAATTTTTTGGGGTATCTAAGCCAGAGATCGGAGAGTAATGTATTTAGCTTTCACATTTATAGTAGAGATCTAGTGCTAGGAAACATATAGTTAACAGTAACTTTTTTTTTAAATGTAACTTTTAACTTTAATTTACTAATTAATTGACACAATGTCAGTTAGAGGGGTGCAGTGCTCTGACTGTGAGATGTGGCAGGTCCGGGAGACTTCCAGCATCCCAGATGGCAGACCGCATGGTTCGGTTGGAGCAGCAATTAGATGTACTTAGGAGCATGCAGGTGATGGAAAGCGTCATAGATCGCAGTTATATAAATGTGGTCACACCCAAGGTGCAGGCAGAGAAATGGGTGACCACCAGAAAGGACAGGCAGTCAGTGCAGGAATCCCCTGTGGTTGTCCCCCTCTCGAACAGATATACCCCTTTGGATACTGTCAGGGGAGGATAGCCTATCAGGAGATAACTGCAGCAGCCAGAGCAGTGGCACCACGGCTGGCTCTGATGTTCAGAAGGGAGGGTCAAAGCGCAGAAGAGCAATAGTCATAGGGGACTCTATAGTCAGGGGCACAGATAGGCGCTTCTGTGGACATGAAAGAGACTCCAGGATGGTATTTTGCCTCCCTGGTGCCAGGGTCCAGGATGTCTCCGAACGGGTAGAGGGCATCCTGAAGGGGGAGGGCAAACCAGCAGAAGTCGTTGTACATATTGGTACTAACGACATAGGCAGGAAGGGGCATGAGGTCCTGCAGCAGGAGTTCAGGGAGCTAGGCAGAAAGTTAAAAGACAGGACCTCGGGTTGTAATCTCAGGATTACTCCCTGTGCCACGTGCCAGTGAGGCTAGAAATAGGAAGATAGAGCAGCTAAACATGTGGCTAAACAGCTGGTGTAGGAGGGAGGGTTTCCGTTATCTGGACCACTGGGAGCTCTTCTGGGGCAGGTGTGACCTATATAAGGACGGGTTGCATCTAAACTGGAGAGGCATAAATATCCTGGCCGCGAGGTTTGCTAGTGTCACACGGGAAGGTTTAAACTGGTATGGCAGGGGGGTGGGCACGGGAGCAATAGGTCAGAAGGTGAGAGTATTGAGGGAGAAATAGGGAATAGGGACAGTATGGCTCTGAGGCAGAGCAGGCAGGGTGAAGTTGCTGAACACAGCGGGCCTGGTGGCCTGAAGTGCATATGTTTTAATGCAAGATGTATTACGGGTAAAGCAGGTGAACTTAGAGCTTGGATTAGTACTTGGAACTATGATGCTGTTGCCATTACAGAAACCTGGTTGAGGGAAGGGCAGGATTGGCAGCGAAACGTTCCAGGATTTTGATGCTTCAGGCGGGATAGAGGGGGATGTAAAAGGGGTGGTGGAGTTGCGCTACTGGCTAGGGAGGATATCACAGCTGTACTACGGGAGGACACCTCAGAGGGCAGTGAGGCTATATGGGAAGAGATCAGGAATAAGAAGGGTGCAGTCACAATGTTGGGGATTTACTACAGGCCTCCCAACAGCCAGCGGGAGATAGAGGAGCAGATAGGTAGACAGATTTTGGAAAGGAGTAAAAGCAACAGGGTTGTTGTGATGGGAGTCTTTAACTTCCCCAATATTGACTGGGACTCACTTAGTGCCAGGGGCTTAGACAGGGCAGAGTTTGGAAGGAGCATCCAGGAGGGCTTCTTAAAACAATATGTAGACAGTCCAACTAGGGAAGGGCGGTACTGGACCTGGTATTGGGGAATGAGTCCGGGCAGGTGGTCGAAGTTTCAGTAAGGGAGCATTTCGGGAACAGTGACCACAATTCAGTAAGTTTTAAAGTGCTGTAGGACAAGGATAAGAGTGGTCCTAGTGTGAATGTGGTAAATTGCGGGAAGGCTAATTATAACAATATTAGACAGGAACTGAAGAACCTAGATTGGGGGCGGATGTTAGAGGGTAAATCACCATCTGACATGTGAGAGGCTTTCAAGTGTCAGTTGAAAGGAATTCAGGACTGGCATGTTCCTGTGAGGAAGAAGGATAAGTACTGCAATTTTTGGGAACCTTGGATAACAAGAGATATTGTAGGCCTCGTCAAAAAGAAAAAGGAGGCATTTGTCAGGGCTAAAAGGCTGGGAACAGACGAAGCCTGTGTGGAATATAAGGAAAGTAGGAAGGAACTTAAGCAAGGAGTCAGGAGGGCTAGAAGGGGTCACGAAAAGTCATTGGCAAATAGGGTTAAGGAAAATCCCAAGGCTTTTTACACGTACATAAAAAGCAAGAGGGTAGCCAGGGAAAGGGTTGGCCCACTGAAGGATAGGCAAGGGAACCTATGTGTGGAGCCAGAGGAAATGGGCGAGGTACTGAATGAATCCTTTGCATCAGTATTCACCAAAGAGAAGAAACTGGTAGATGTTGAGTCTGGAGAAGGGTGTGTAGATAGCCTGGGTCACATTGAGATCCAAAAAGACGAGGTGTTGGGTGTCTTAAAAAATATTAAGGTAGATAAGTCCTCAGGGCCTGATAGGATCTACCCCAGAATACTGAAGGAGGCTAGAGAGGAAATTGCTGAGGCCTTGACAGAAATCTTTGGATCCTCACTGTCTTCAGGTGATGTCCCTGTGGACTGGAGAATAGCCAATGTTGTTCCTCTGTTTAAGAAGGGTAGCAAGGATAATCCAGGGAACTACAGGCCGGTGAGCCTTACGTCAGTGGTGGGGAAATTACCGGAGAGAATTTTTCGTGACAGGATCTACTCCCACTTGGAAGCAATTAGTGAGAGGCAGCATGGTTTTGTGAAGGGGAGGTCGTGTCTCACTAACTTGATAGAGCTTTTCGAGGAGGTCACAAAGATGATTGATGCAGGTAGGGCAGTGGATGTTGTCTATATGGACTTCAGTAAGGCCTTTGACAAGGCCTCTCATGGTAGACTAGTATAAAAGGTGAAGTCACATGGGATCAGGGGTGAGCTGGCAAGGTGGATACAGAACTGGCTAGGTCATAGAAGGCAGAGAGTAGCAATGGAAGGCTGCTTTTCTAATTGGAGGGCTGTGACCAGTGGTGTTCCGTAGGGATCAGTGCTGGGACCTTTGCTGTTTGTCGTATATATAAATGATTTGGAGGAAAATGTAACTGGTCTGATTAGTAAGCTTGCAGACGACACAAAGGTTGGTGGAATTGCGGATAGCGATGAGGACTGTCAGAGGATACAGCAGGATTTAGATCGTTTGGAGACTTAGGCGGAGAGATGGCAGATGGAGTTTAATCCGGGCAAATGTGAGGTAATGCATTTTGGAATGCAGGTAGGGAATATACAGTGAATGGTAGAACCCTCAAGAGTATTGACAATCAGAGAGAGCTGGTGTGCAGGTCCACAGGTCACTGAAAGGGGCAACACAGGTGGAGAAGGTAGTCAAGAAGGCATACGGCATGCTTGCCTTCATTGGCCGGGGCATTGAGTATAAAAATTGGCAAGTCACGTTGCAGCTGTATGGAACCTTAGTTAGGCCACACTTGGAGTATAGTGATCAATGCTGGTCGCTACACTACCAGAAGGATGTGGAGGCTTTAGAGAGGGTGCAGAAGAGATTTACCAGAATGTTGCCTGGTATGGAGGGTATTAGCTATGAGGAGCGGTTGAATAAACTCGGTTTGTTCTCACTGGAACGACGGAGGTTGAGGGGCGACCTGATAGAGGTCTAGAAATTTATGAGAGGCATAGACAGAGTGGATAGTCAGAGGCTTTCCCCAGGGTAGAGGGGTCAATTACTAGGGGGCATAGGGTTAAGGTGCAAGGGGCAAGGTTTAGTGTAGATGTACGAGGCAAGTTTTTTACACAGGGGGTAGTGGGTGCCCGGAACTCGCTATCGGAGGAGGTGGTGGAAGCAGGGATGATAGTCACATTTTCGGGGCACCTTGACAAATACATGAGTAGGATGGGAATAGAGGGATATGGACCCAGAAAGTGTAAAAGTTTGTAGTTTAGTCGGGCAGCATGGTCGGCACGGGCTTGGAGGGCCGAAGGGCCTGTTCCTGTGCTGTACTTTTCTTTGTTCTTTGTTCTTTGTTCATGTCTCATCTTTACATAAGCCTCCGTCTTCCTCTTGACAAGTGTTTCGACGTATTCTCAGCAGGAAACACTTAACTGCTTTCACACAGAAACATACGTCAGAAATAGAAGCAGGAGAAGGCCCTTTGAGCCTGCTCCGCCATTCATTATGATCATGGTTGATCAAAAATTTCAATAACCTGAAACTGCCTTCCCCTCATTTCCCTTGATCCTTTAACCCCAGAAACTATTTCTAATTCCTTCTTGAAATCACATATTGTTTTGGCCCCAACTACTTTTTTGGTAATGAATTCCACAGATTTAACGCTCTCTGGGTGAAGAAATTTCTCCTCACCTCAGTCCTAAAAGGTTTACTCATTATCCTCAAAGTATGACCCCTAGTTCTGGACTGCTCCACCATCGGAGGAATCATGTTAGAATTTTAAAAGTTTCGATGACATCCCCCCTCACTCTTCTAAACTCCAATGAGTATAATCCTAGCCGATTTGGTCTGTCCTCAAATGACAGTCCTGTCACCCCAGGAATCAGCCTGGTAAACCTTCGCTGCACTCCCTCCTTAGCAAGTGGGCAGCACGGTAGCACAAGTGATTAGCACTGTGGCTTCACAGCGCCAGGGTCCCAGGTTCGATTCCCCGCTGGGTCACTGTCTGTGCGGAGTTTGCACGTTCTCCCCGTGTCCGCGTGGGTTTCCTCCGGGTGCTCCGGTTTCCTCCCACAGTCCAAAGACGTGCAGGTTAGGTGGATTGGCCATGCTAAATTACCCGTAGTGTCCATAAGGGTTGGGAGGGGTTATTGGGTGGAAGTGAGGGATTAATGTGGGTCGGTGCAGACTCGATGGGCCGAATGGCCTCCTTCTGCACTGTATGTATGTTCTATGTTCTATTGTTCTATAAGAACATCCTACCTAAGATAAGGACACCAAAACTGCACACAATACTCCAGGTGTGGCCTCTCCAATGCCCTATACAATTGCAGTAAAACATCACTATTCCTATCAACATACCATCTGCCTTCTTTACTGCCTGTTGTATCTGTGCACTTACTTTCAGCGACAGATGCACAAGGGCACCAAGGTCTTGCTGGGTATCCACTCTCTCAATTTACACCCATTCAAATAATAATGTGCCTTCCCATGTTTGCTGCCGAAGCAGCTCACCTCACATTTATCCAAGTTATACTGCATCTGCTACGCATGTGCCCACTGACTCAGCCTGTCCAAACCCTGCTGAAGCATCTCAGCATCCTCCTCACAGCTCACCCTCCCACCCAACTTTGGATCATCTGCATATTTGGAGATAATACATTTAGTTCCCTCGTCCAAATCATTAATATACAATGTGAACATTATAACCAATTCAATTGAGGAATGCTTACTGAGATATACAGGGGAAGGTTTCATGCACAAAGTGTTGTTTCCAGCAGCACTCTGTAGGCTTACACTAATTCCCAAGGGATAGACAATACTGCCTGTGAGGTCTGTATGGCCTTTTTCAATATTAATGGGGAAACCAATGTGTAATTTGTTATAAAGTGTAATTTGGAGTATTTAATTGAATGCTAATCCATGTACAGAAACAAAATAAAGCGATCAAAAGTAATATGGGACTAAGAAGGAGAGATACAAGGGCCAAAAAGGTTTTATTTTAATTACCATTTAAAACCAGAAGGAATTAAATGTTTGTAGAAGTAAATTTTCAGTGCTAGAAAGGTTTTTTGCAGTAATTAAGACTTATTGTTAAAAATGTACGTACACTTGAATGGACAATCCCGAACTTAGTTTAATGTTTAATGATGAGCTATAATGGAAGTATTAAAAATTTAGGTCATTTGGTGCTGTGAGACTTGCAGAGGAGCAGGCATGTCAGTCAGCAACTTGCTGATTTCCATGTTTAACTGTGTATGTCTAGTTGCCAGATGTTGCTGTCTAATTTACCCCGAACAGTGTGCACTGATCACCTCGCCATTATTCACACTCCTAAACCTGACTAAGCTCAACAAATATTCTTTGAAGTGTTGTTTCTGTCCTTATAAAGGCAAATGTGGCAGGACATTCATAGAGGAATAAGAACGGGCAGCACGGTGGCATAGTGGTTAGCACTCCTGCCTCATGGCGCAGAGATCCCAGGTTCGATCCCGGCCCTGGGTGACTGTCTGTGTGGAATTTGTACATTCTCCCCATGTTTGCGTGTGTTTCACCCCCACAACACAAATACGTGCAGGGGAGGTGGATTGACCAAATTAAATTGCCCCTTAATTGGAAAAAATGAATTGGGTACTCTAAATTTATTTTAAAAGAAAGAAATAAGATGATTTACAGTTAATATAATTTTGTGGTGTAGGCGGAGGGGAATTATTCGGGAGAATTCCTTAGTGCCAGATGATCTTCAAAACCCACACACACAAGTAGAAGAGGCTTCAATGTAAAGACACCTTCGACAATGTGACATTCTCTTAATACTACATTGAAATATCATCCTGGTTGGTGTGCTGAACCCTTAAATAAGGCTGGAATCCAAAACTTCTGACTCAAAAACAAAAATGCTACCAACTGCTTTTACTGTTGTGATATCGGTCACTGTTATACTGCTGTGTCAGATCTTCACCCATTATAGCTAGATGGAAACAGAAAAGCATTCCAATCCTTGAATTTGACGGCCAAATGCTTTTCAAAGACACTGTGGCTCTGTGTTTTTACATTCTGTTTAGAAAGGTCTCTCCTATTGCTCTGGACAGTCTCCGCATGCCAATGTGATATAAACTTCAGAGCTGTCAACCTTGGTCAAATCCTAGATGTGAGATTTTCAGCTGTAAATTGTCTGCCTGAGGTGTTGTCGAAGGCCAAAAGTGGTTCAAAGCACCTTTGTGGATCCATCTTAAGAGCTGAAGTGGAGCCAAGTGGTATTAATATAATCTTCTCATCTTTTTTTCCCTGGATTGCCCTCACATTCCCTTCACTTTTTTTCCTTTACACCTCATCCAGTTGAGGGATTTGAATGGGAAAGGAATTATCCCAATGGTCAAAGCTCCTGTACAAACTTGTAAAATTTCTGAAGAGACAGTCAGTGCAGCAAAGTTATTTGTTACCTGAAGCAGAATTATTAGAGAGGGACAAAAGGAATGAACAGAAATGTAAGCTCTCAATGCCTTTACAGGCAGCACCTACAGAAGTGACTGAAACAAAAGAGGCAATCTTTGCAGCTGACCTAAGCGGCTGAGTAAATTGGGTCTATATTCTCTCGAATTTAGAGATCTCATTGAAACATACAAGATTCTGAAGCAGCTTGATCGGGAAGATACTGAGAGATTATTTCTTCGGGTCAGGGATTCTAAAACACAGGGTCACAGTCTCAGGATGAGGGGCTGATCATTGAGGGCTGAGATGAGGAGAAATTATTTCATTTAAAGGGTTGTGAATTTGGAATTCTCCGCTCCATAAGGCTGTAAATGCTCAATCAAATATATTTAAGGCTGGGAGAGAGGGATCTTTGGTCTCTCAGGGAATCAAGGGACATGGGAAGTGGGCAGGAAAATGGTCAATGCCTGAGATCAGCCGTGATTAGATTGAACAGGGATGCAGTATTGATGGTCCAGCTATTCTACTCCTACTCCTATTTCTTAAGTTCTTATATAGAGCAATTCAGCAGCCTCGTCGCGTCAGACTTGGTGTTGAGACGAGACCGTTGAATCTCATAAGAGGCCTTCATTGAGAATTGCGAGGCTCGAAACAGCTCGTGAGATTCAATGGAATCCCATTGAAGTCCCTCTCCGAGGCCAAAATAACTGGCAAAATGCCGTTGGATAGTGGGGTCTTTCTTGGCACTGCCTGAACCACTCTATCACTGTATATATGTATATAGTTTTTATAGCTTATAAATACACACAGTTAACCTATTTAAGACTATAGAAACGTCATTAAGATCTACTGAACGGTATCCAACATCTGACAAATACCCGACTGTGATTTATCATTTCTTAGTCACAGAGAACAAAATTGCACACAGAATTTCAGACGGACAAAGCCCTGTACAATTGTAGCCAGACGCCCTTATTCGTGGACTACAGTCGCCTTACAATAAAGGCCAACATGCCATTTGCCTTCCTAATTGCTTGCAGCACCTGCATGTGAAACTACTGTGTTCCTTATACAAATACACCCACATCTGCCGTAACATCAACACGTAGGGTGGAATCTTGAGGCTGCAATCTTCGCCCGTGAGATTGGTGACATGGGTGAAAACCTTTGTGAGAATTGGAAAACGTGATTCTCACCACAGAGATCACATTTCCTGATTTCCCTCAACCCCCTTGTGGTGACATCCGGAGATTCAACTTGGCAGACTGGTACAAAAACTAAAATCACATGGGATTCGGGGTAGGCTGACCAGATGGATACAGAACTGGCTTGGTTTTAGAAGACAGAGAATAGAGGTGGAAGGGTGTTTTTCAGAATGGGGATCAGTAGCTAGTGGTGTTCCACAATGATCAGTGCTGGGACCTCTGTTATTTGTAGTAAAAAAAATAACCTTGAGGAATATTTGGATAGTTCGATTGGTAAGTTTGCGGCTGACAGGAAGTTTGGCGGAGTTGCTGATAGTGCTGAGGTTTGTCAGAGGATACAACAAGATATAGATAGTTTGGAGACTTGGGCATAGAAATGGCAGATGGAGTTTAATCCGGCCAAATGCGAGGTGATGCATTTTGGAGGATCAAACCGAGGTATGAATTATACTGTAAATGGCAGAACCCTTAGGAACATTAACATACAGAGGGATCTGGGCGTGCAATTCCACAATTCCCTAAAATTGGCCACACAGATGCCCAAGGTGATTAAGAAGGCATTTAACATGCTTGACTTCATCAGCCTGGACACTGAGTAAAGGAGTTGGGAAATCATGCTGCAGCTGTGTAAAACCTTGGTTAGGCCGCATTTGGAGTTGCATGTAGTTCTGGTCACCACGTTATAAGAAGGACATGGAAGCTTTGCAAAGAAGGTTCATCAGGATGTTGCCTGCTTGCGAGGGTGTTGGCTATGAGGAGAGATTGAATAAACTAGGATTGTTTTCACTGGAAAGACGGAGGCTGAGGAGAGAACTGATAGAGGTCTACAAAATTATGAGAGGCATAGACAGGGTGGATAGTCAGAGCTTTTGCAAAGTGCGGAAGTGTCAATTACAAGGGGGCACAGGTTCAAGGTGAGAGGGGGAAAGTTTAAGGGAAATGAGCAGGGTATTCACGTGGAAAGTAGTGGGTGCCTGGAACGCACTGCCAGATGATGCGGTGGAAGCAGGCACATTAGGAACATTTAAGAGCTGGATGGATACATGAATTTGATTTGATTGATTTGACTTGATTTGATTTGATTTATTATTGTCACATGTATTAGTATACAGTGAAAAGTATTATTTCTTGCATGCTGTACAAACAATGCATACCGTACATAGGGAAGGAAGGAGAGACTGCAGAATATACTGTTACAGTTATAGCAAGGTTTAGAGAAAAGATCAACTGAATACGAGGTAGGTCCATTCAAAAGTCTGATGGCAGTAGGGAAGAAGCTGTTCTTGGGTCGGTTGGTACGTGACCTCAAACATTGGTATCTTTTTCCTGACCGAAGAAGGTGGAAGAAAGTATGTCCGGGGTGCGTGGGGTCCTTAATTATGTTGGTTGCCTTTCTGAGGCAGCGGGAATTATAGATAGAGTAGGTGGATGGGAGGCTGGTTTGCGTGATGGACTGGGCTACATTCACGACCTTTTGTAGTTTCCTGCGGTTTTGGGAAGAGCAGGCTCCATACCAAGCTGTGATACAATCAGAAAGAATGTTTTCGATGGTGCATCTGTAGAAGTTGGTGAGGGTCGTAGCTGACATGCCAAATTTCCTTAGTCTTCTGAGAAAGTAGAGTCGTTGGTGGGCTTTCTTAACTATAGTGTCAGCATGGGGGGACCAGGACAGGCTGTTGGTGATCTGTACACCTAAAAACTAGAAGCTCCCGACCCTTTCTACTTTGTTCCCATTGATGTAGACAGGGGCATGTTCTCCACTACGCTTCCTGAAGTCAATGACAATCTCCTTCGTTTTGTTGCCATTGAGGGAGAGATTATTGTTGTCGCACCAGTTCACCAGATTCTCGATCTCATTCCTATACTCTGTCTCGTCATTGTTTGAAGTCCGACCCGATACGGTGGTGTCATCAGCAAATTTGAAAATCAAGTTGGAGGGGAATTTGGTCACACAGTCATAGGTGTATAAGGAGTATAGTAGGGGGCTGAGGACACAGCCTTGTGGGGCACCGGTGTTGAGGATGATTGTGGAGGAGGTGTTGTTGCCTATGTTTACTGATTGTGGCCTATGGTTAGAAAGTTCAGGATAGGGTGGAAATAGAGGGATACAGACCGAGTATGGACAGAAGGTATTTTTTTTAGTTAGGCATCATGATCGGCACAGGCTTGGAGGGCCAAAGGGCCTGTTCTTGTGCTGTACCTTTCTTTGTTGTTTGTTTTATTCATGCTGACAAAGGGTGTGAACCTCATTTTAATACATTTTGATATTATTAGCGGTCCCCCCACCAAATGATACCCCTTACGAAATATTCATACTTCACCGATGTGACATCATGTCAACAAGGTTTACAACAGGTTTGGCCAGGCGTGAGGGAATCGAGGGGCTCCTTCTGGGTAGGTATAGCACCTGGGGAGTGGGGGGGGGGGAATAAACGAACATTCCCACGCAGTGCCCTTCTGCGTAAGTATACCCCCTGGGGAGGGAGAACTGGGAGCCAGGACACAGCACTGATCCTTGTGGCACTTATTGGTTAGGACCTGGCAACTTGAAATGCCTTGCTTCTCCCTACTCTCTACTTCATGTCACCATGCTGCCACCGTGCCGCCCAACATCAATAGCAACACTATACATTAAATAGTTTTTACAGAAAGATAACTCAAATGCAATCACAGTTTAAAGGTTCTGCGCAACAACACAAAACAAAGAAAGAGGAATGGCAGGGAAGGGAGTGCAATGTTCCTCCTGCAGGATGTTTGAGGTGAGGGATGCAGTTAGTGTCCCTGCTGATTTTACCTGCAGGAAGTGCTGCCATCTCCAGCTCCTCCAAGACCGAGTTAGGGAACTGGAGCTGGAGTTGGAAGAACTTCGGATCATTCGGGAGGCAGAAGGGGTCATAGATAGCAGCTTCAGGGAATTAGTTACACCAAAGATTGGAGATAGGTGGGTAACTGTAAGAGGGACTGGGAAAAAACAGTCAGTGCAGGGATCCCCTGCGGTCGTTCCCCTGAGAAACAAGTATACCGCTTTGGATACTTGTGGGGGGGACGACTTACCAGGGGTAAGCCATGGGGTACGGGCCTCTGGCACGGAGTCTGTCCCTGTTGCTCAGAAGGGAAGGGGGGAGAGGAGCAGAGCATTAGTAATTGGGGACTCTATAGTCAGGGGCACAGATAGGAGATTTTGTGGGAGCGTGAGAGACTCACGTTTGGTATGTTGCCTCCCAGCTGCAAGGGTACGTGATGTCTCGGATCGTGTTTTCCAGGTCCTTAGGGGGGAGGGGGAGCAGCCGCAAGTCGTGGTCCACATTGGCACCAACGACATAGGTAGGAAAGGGGACAAGGATGTCAGGCAGGCTTTCAGGGAGCTAGGATGGAAGCTCAGAACTAGAACAAACATAGTTGTTATCTCTGGGTTGTTGCCCGTGCCACGTGATAGTGAGATGTGGAATAGGGAGAGAGAGCATTTAAACACGTGGCTACAGGGATGGTGCAGGCGGGAGGGTTTCAGATTTTTGGATAACTGGGGCTCTTTCTGGGGAAGGTGGGACCTCTACAGGCAGGATGGTCTACATCTGAACCTGAGGGGCACAAATATCCTGGGGGGGAGATTTGTTAGTGCTCTTTGGGGGGGGTTTAAACTAATGCAGCAGGGGCATGGGAACCTGGATTGTAGTTTTAGGGTAAGGGAGAATGAGAGTACAGAGGTCAGGAGCACAGATTTGACGTCGCAGGAGGGGGCCAGCGTTCAGGTAGGTGGTTTGAAGTGTGTCTACTTCAATGCCAGGAGTATACGAAACAAGGTAGGGGAACTGGCAGCGTGGGTTGGTACCTGGGACTTCGATGTTGTGGCCATTTCGGAGACATGGATAGAGCAGGGACAGGAATGGATGTTGCAGGTTCCGGGGTTTAGGTGTTTTAGTAAGCTAAGAGAAGGAGGCAAAAGAGGGGGAGGTGTGGCGCTGCTAGTCAAGAGCAGTATTACGGTGGCGGAGAGGATGCTAGATGGGGACTCTTCTTCCGAGGTAGTATTGGCTGAAGTTAGAAACAGGAAAGGAGAGGTCACCCTGTTGGGAGTTTTTTATAGGCCTCCTAATAGTTCTAGGGATGTAGAGGAAAGGATGGCGAAGATGATTCTGGATATGAGCGAAAGTAACAGGGTAGTTATTATGGGAGACTTTAACTTTCCAAATATTGACTGGAAAATATATAGTTCGAGTACAATAGATGGGTCGTTTTTTGTACAGTGTGTGCAGGAGGGTTTCCTGAAACAATATGTTGACAGGCCAACAAGAGGCGAGGCCACGTTGGATTTGGTTTTGGGTAATGAACCAGGCCAGGTGTTGGATTTGGAGGTAGGACAGCACTTTGGGGACAGTGACCACAATTCGGTGACGTTTACGTTAATGATGGAAAGGGATAAGTACACACCGCAGGGCAAGAGTTATAGCTGGGGGAAGGGCAATTATGATGCCATTAGACGTGACTTGGGGGGGATAAGGTGGAGAAGTAGGCTGCAAGTGTTGGGCACACTGGATAAGTGGGGCTTGTTCAAGGATCAGCTACTGCGTGTTCTTGATAAGTATGTACCGGTCAGACAGGGAGGAAGGCGTCGAGCGAGGGAACCGTGGTTTACCAAGGAAGTGGAATCTCTTGTTAAGAGGAAGAAGAAGGCCGATGTGAAGATGAAGTGTGAAGTTTCGGTTGGGGCGATGGATAGTTACAAGGTAGCGAGGAAGGATCTAAAGAGAGAGCTAAGACGAGCAAGGAGGGGACATGAGAAGTATTTGGCAGGAAGGATCAAGGAAAACCCAAAAGCTTTCTATAGGTATGTCAGGAATAAGCGAATGACTAGGGAAAGAGTAGGACCAGTCAAGGACAGGGATGGGAAATTGTGTGTGGAGTCTGAAGAGATAGGCGAGATACTAAATGAATATTTTTCGTCAGTATTCACTCAGGAAAAAGATAATGTTGTGGAGGAGAATGCTGAGCCCCAGGCTAATAGAATAGATGGCATTGAGGTACGTAGGGAAGAGGTGTTGGCAATTCTGGACAGGCTGAAAATAGATAAGTCCCCGGGACCTGATGGGATTTATCCTAGGATTCTATGGGAGGCCAGGGAAGAGATTGCTGGACCTTTGGCTTTGATTTTTATGTCATCATTGGCTACAGGAATAGTGCCAGAGGACTGGAGGACAGCAAATGTGGTCCCTTTGTTCAAAAAGGGGAGCAGAGACAACCCCGGCAACTATAGACCGGTGAGCCTCACGTCTGTAGTGGGTAAAGTCTTGGAGGGGATTATAAGGGACAAGATTTATAATCATCTAGATAGGAATAATATGATCAGGGATAGTCAGCATGGCTTTGTGAAGGGTAGATCATGCCTCACAAACCTTATTGAGTTCTTTGAGAAGGTGACTGAACAGGTAGACGAGGGTAGAGCAGTTGATGTGGTGTATATGGATTTCAGCAAAGCGTTTGATAAGGTTCCCCACGGTAGGCTATTGCAAAAAATACGGAGGCTGGGGATTGAGGGTGATTTAGAGATGTGGATCAGAAATTGGCTAGCTGAAAGAAGACAGAGGGTGGTGGTTGATGGGAAATGTTCAGAATGGAGTACAGTCACAAGTGGAGTACCACAAGGATCTGTTCTGGGGCCGTTGCTGTTTGTCATTTTTATCAATGACCTAGAGGAAGGCGCAGAAGGGTGGGTGAGTAAATTTGCAGACGATACTAAAGTCGGTGGTGTTGTCGATAGTGTGGAAGGATGTAGCAGGTTACAGAGGGATATAGATAAGCTGCAGAGCTGGGCTGAGAGGTGGCAAATGGAGTTTAATGTAGAGAAGTGTGAGGTGATTCACTTTGGAAGGAATAACAGGAATGCGGAATATTTGGCTAATGGTAAAGTTCTTGAAAGTGTGGATGAGCAGAGGGATCTAGGTGTCCATGTACATAGATCCCTGAAAGTTGCCACCCAGGTTGACAGGGTTGTGAAGAAGGCCTATGGAGTGTTGGCCTTTATTGGTAGAGGGATTGAGTTCCGGAGTCGGGAGGTCATGTTGCAGCTGTACAGAACTCTGGTCCGGCCGCATTTGGAGTATTGCGTACAGTTCTGGTCACCGCATTATAGGAGGGACGTGGAGGCTTTGGAGCGGGTGCAGAGGAGATTTACCAGGATGTTGCCTGGTATGGAGGGAAAATCTTATGAGGAAAGGCTGATGGACTTGAGGTTGTTTTCGTTGGAGAGAAGAAGGTTAAGAGGAGACTTAATAGAGGCATACAAAATGATCAGGGGGTTGGATAGGGTGGACAGTGAGAGCCTTCTCCCGCGGGTGGAAATGGCTGGCACGAGGGGACATAGCTTTAAACTGAGGGGTAATAGATATAGGACAGAGGTCAGAGGTAGGTTCTTTACGCAAAGAGTAGTGAGGCCGTGGAATGCCCTACCTGCTACAGTAGTGAACTCGCCAACATTGAGGGCATTTAAAAGTTTATTGGATAAACATATGGATGATAATGGCATAGTGTAGGTTAGATGGCTTTTGTTTCGGTGCAACATCGTGGGCCGAAGGGCCTGTACTGCGCTGTATTGTTCTATGTTCTATAAATGTACAGCACAGGAACAGGCCCTTCGGCCCTCCAAGCCCGCGCCGACCATGCTGCCCGTCTAAACTAAAATCTTCGACACTTCCTGGGTCCGTATCCCTCTATTTTCATCCTATTCATGTATTTGTCAAGATGCCCCTTTAAAGTAGCTAGCGTCCCTGCTTCCACCACTTCCAGCGGGTTCCAGGCACCCACTACCCTCTGAGTAAAAAACTTGCCTCGTACATCTCCTCTCAACCTTGTCCCTCGCACCTTAAAACTATACCCCCTAGTAATTGACCCCTCTACCCTGGGGAAAAGTCTCTGACTATCCATTCTGTCTATGCCCCTCATAATTTTGTTGACCTCTATCAGGTCACCCTTCAACCTCCTTCGTTCCAGTGAGAACAAACCAAGTTTATTCAACCTCTCCTCAGAGCTAATGCCCTCCATACCAGGCAACATCCTGGTAAATCTCTTCTGCACCCTCTCTAAAGCCTCCACATCCTTCTGGTAGTGTGGCAACCACAATTGAACACTATACTTCAAGTATGGCCTAACTAAGGTTCTATACAGTGCAACATGACTTGCCAATTTTTATACTCAGTGCCCCGGCCAAAGAAGGCAAGCATGCCATATGCCTTCTTGACTACCTTCTCCACCTGTGTTGCCCCTTTCAGTGACCTGTGGACCTGCACACCAGCTCTCTCTGATTGTCAATACTCTTGAGGGTTCTACCATTCACTGTTTATTCCCTACCTGTATTAGACCTTCCAAAATGCATTACCTCACATTTGTCCGGATTAAACTCCATCTGCCATCTCTCCGCCCAAGTCTCCAAACAATCTAAATCCTGCTGTATCCTCTGACAGTCCTCATCGATATCTGCAATTTCACCAACCTTTGTGTCGTCCGCAAACTTACTAATCAGGCCAGTTATAATTTCCTCCAAATCATTTATATATACTACGAACAGCAAAGGTCCTAGTACTGAACCTTGCGGAACACCAGTTGTCACAGCCCCCCAATCAGAAAAGCACCCTTCCATTGCTTCTGTCTGCCTTTTATGACCTAGCCAGTTCTGTTATCCATCTTGCCAGCTCACCTCTGACCACATGTGACTTCACCTTTTGTACCAGTCTATCATGATGGACCTTGTCAAACGCCTTACTGAAGCACATATGGACAATATGTGGTATTATAGGTATTACGGTATCTGAGAGGCTGAAGTACCATTGGTAGAACCTATATGCTTGCTATTGGCTAGAATGTATAATAGCTCCGCCCTGATAGGCGGGGTATAAGAACCCGTGCTGCCCCAGCAGCCCTCATTCTGTACCTGAGCTGCTGGGGGAAACATCTAGCTTATTAAAGCCTTCAGCTGGACTACAACCTCGTTTTAGTGGTCATTGATCGTGCATCACAACATCCACTGCCCTACCTGCATCAATCATCTTTGTGACCTCCTCGAAAAACTATAACAAGTTAGTGAGACAAGACCTCCCCTTCACAAAATCGTGCTGCCTCTCGCTAATACATCCACTTGCTTCCAAATGGAAGTAGATCCTGTCTCGAAGAATTCTCTCCAAAAATGTCCCTGCCACTGACGTAAGACTCACCCTGGATTATCCTTGCTACCCTTCTTAAACAAAGGAACAACATTGGCTATTCTTCAGCCGACTGGGACATCACCTGAAGACAGTGAGGATCCAAAGATTTCTGTCAAGGCCTCAGCAATTTCTTCTCTTGCCTCCTTCAGTATTCTGGGGTAGATCCCATCAGGCCCTGGAGACTTATCCGCCTTAATATTTTTCAAGACATCCAACACCTTGACTTTTTGGATCTCAATGTGACCCAGGCTATCTACAGACCCTTCTCCAGACTCAACATCCACCAATTCCTTCTCTTTGGTGAATACTGATGCAAAGTATTCATTTCGTACCTCGCCCCTTTCCTCTGTCTCCACACATAGATTCCCTCCCCTGTCCTTCAGTGGGCCAACCCTTTCCCTCTTGCTTTTTATGTACGTGTAAATAATTGAAAAGAATTCCAGCACCAGACCTTTTCTTCCAACCTGCACAGCCACCACCCCTCTCCCCCAGCACATCACCCAATGCCCCCCACCACCCCCATCCCAAACTATCCAACATTAATGACAAATTGATCTGACCTCTGGTTTGATGTTGATTTTATTTTGGTAGCCTGTGGTGCAGATTGATTCTGGAACTCCTGAAATGAAGAGTTTTTTGATCCATTGCCTGAAGTGCAGCCAGATAGTTAATCTCAACCAGTGTCATGTACCCTCTTCGACTTCTCCGAATAAGAGGGGTTTTCCTCGGTGGCCTGGCCAATATTTATACCTCATCCAACGTCACTGAAGGACAGTATACCTGCTCCATGCCATATTATTATCTGTGGGACCTTCCTGTGCCAAGCCTCTTCCTGCAATTCCTTAGCAACAATTAAATTGCAAAACTACTTCAGTGGTTGTAGAGTGCTTTGGGACATTCTGAGGTCACGACTGGAGATGTACAAACGTATTTCGCTCAATAAGAGTAACACATTTCATATTCTCATGCAGGAAAATAATCCTCATAATTCCAGAAAATGACAAACTATTGAAGCTGGTAAATCAGCAAAACTCCAGAAGGCATACTCCATGACGGTAATGGGATGGCTAGGGGGCCATTACATGAGCAGAACTAAATAAAAAATACAGTGGATAGTCGGAAACTGGTAGCATTTCTCTCTCTTTATCTCTCCACAGAAGAACAGGCCTTTAATTAACATGGACGCGCTGCAGAAATTGATTCACATCTTCATTCATTCTCTCTGTTACACTCAAAAATGAAGATAGAGGCAATTGGTGCGGTCGGAGGTTGGGATAACAAATAGACAGGGAGCGTTTCAGAATCCACAAAGGGGGCCATTTTACCTTCTGCTATATTCAATCAATATAGATCCTTAGAGCTAAGTAATCCCTATTGATGCTGTCGCTGATAACATGTTGTAAATCCCCACCTCACCAGCAAAACATCATTGCACCGGAGGACCGGCAGCTACTGAAGAGCGATTGAATGGACCATTGATATTACAAAGGTTTCTATAGCATTGGTGACTCAAGGGAAGTCTTGCAATATGCTCCAGAAGGCCTCCATTGTCTTTTGGTGGCTAGTTGAGCACTGTGCAACTTTGGCTCCAACAAAACCTTAACGTGGAGATCTCAAGGAGGAAGGCCAGCAACATGAGGAGGAGGGAGGCAGATGAGCTGTAATTGGTTGAGCCAGAGCGATTTCCTACCAGATCACATGCACTCTCTCCAATGAATTACATTCATGTCTCCCTTTCACATCAGGGGCAGCACGGTAGCATTGTGGATAGCACAATTGCTTCACAGCTCCAGGGTCCCAGGTTCGATTCCCCACTGGGTCACTGTCTGTGCGGAGTCTGCACATCCTCCCCGTGTGTGCGTGGGTCTCCTCCGGGTGCTCCGGTTTCCTCCCACAGTCCAAAGATGTACAGGTTAGGTGGGATTGGCCATGATAAATTCCCCTTAGTGTCCAAAATTGCCCTTAGAGTTGGGTGGGGTTACTGGGTTATGGGGATGGGGTGGAGGTGTTGACCTTGGGTAGGGTGCTCTTTCCAAGAGCCGGTGCAGACTCGATGGGCTGAATGGCCTCCTTCTGCACTGTAAATTCTATGATATGATATCATAAGTGCATCATTCAAATCCTTTTGAAATCACAATACTTTGTAGCCCACCAATTCACCGGCATATGTTTGATTTATCCTTGGACCCCCGCTGATGTATCAGGGCTACAGTTTCTTTATCATTTTGTACAAGAGCAATCTTGCATCCACAGCTGAGGTTACTTAATTTTTTTATCCATGCAGATGGAACCAATAGGTGCGATTTTGAGTGGGCACTCTCTGCCTGTGAGAAACATGGCCCATGTTCAAAATCTGGAAAGAATCAAAAAATGCGATTCCCTCCAGCATGTTTGGAATTTTCACCTTACCTTCTATTCATTTTGGGGCACCCTTTGCTTCAAGGAGGTCTGGGGGCCGGCATGCAGGCATCGTTTCCTGTGTCCTGCTTGCTGGGCTAGTGGCCAAATCACTGCTCAGGGGCTGCCCGCCATTAGTAGGAGCTGGAAAGTGGACAGGAGGAGGTGAATACTGAGGGTCAGCACTGGGGGCAGCTATGAGGTAACTGGATCGGGTCCCATGAGAGGCCAGACTTTAAGGACAGAGTAGGATTCTCAGAAAGGGTTGCATCCCACCTTCATAAGGAATGAAGACCCTCTCACTTGGGGAATCACAACAGAACCGTGAGTAGAACCCAACATTCAGGCAGCACTCTGACGCTCAAGGGGATACGTTTTATTGACTATTAATTCCACTTTTCTTGGAATGAAGTGTGAGAGGGGAGGGTGTGCGTCTTAAAGGAGAGTCATTCACTAAGGGGGAGGTGCATGCTGGAGGTTGCAGAGGAATAGAGAGCCGAGGGGCAGGGCTCCCTCAGGAATCCTCACTGCTCACTTTGGTTTTCTTCTCTTTTCAGTGCAAGATTCGGGAGAATCATGGAGCCTGTCGAATTGGCGGTTTAACTAATTGCGATTTGATTTGATTTGAATTTGTTTATTGTCATGTGTACCGAGGTACAATGAAAAGTAATTTTCTGCGAGCAGCTCAACAGATCATTTAGCAATATACCAGCAGCAGAGACAAAGATGTGCCGCTGCATGTGACCAGGACAAGCACCTGCTGATGAGGGGGAGCCTGGACCCATAGCTGTACAGGGGGCAGCACCACCCCATTTGGGACTGTCCCGGCAAATGGTCTTTCGTCTTTGGAATTCCTACCTACAGATGTCGGAGCCACACTGCCGGAGAAGACTGTGTCTGACCCGGGCGACGGTGGGCCACCAATGTCATATTCTGCAAGAGCTGGCACCACATGGAATGGAAGGACACCCACTGCCCGTGGCCCTTAAAGTCACCTCCCCTCAGAACCTCTATGCGAGCAGCTAATTTCAGGGCAGCACGGGTGATCTCTGTGGCATCCCCCATTCAGCCACACACAAATGCAATGGGGGGGGGGTTACAGATGCTCTTTTTGTAAGTGCCCACATGGCTGTCGACTTGGACCGGAACCAGGAGAGCCAAGACACCAAGGCCATGGGCTTCGCTTGCTGTGCTGTGTTTAAATGGATCTCCCCAGTGATTGCAGTGATTAAACTTGCCTGGAGTGAGGGAATCAATGGTCGGCTGGCAAGAGTGTGGTGTGATTCTTGTGGGGAGAAAAACCTTTCTTTAAGAGGCTCCAAATTTGGTGGGAATTCATTGCATTGTTCTCGCCGACACTGACACTTTGCCGTATTTTTGGTCAGATTCCACCCACTGTCTGTGGAACATAGGGTTACTTTCCCCATGGGGCATGATGTTATGAAGTCCCTTCTTTGCTCATCAGAGATGTACTGCTATTTCACATTAATCTCTGATAAAAATGCATTTCATTTGGTTGCATAACGTTGACTGAGCTGATGCTCTCACACTTCCCGCTACCCCTAATACTAATAATCGCTTATTGTCACAACTAGGCTTCAATGAAGTTACTGTGAAAAGCCCCGAGTCGCCACATTGGCCGGTACGGGAATTGAATACGCGCTGCTGGCCTTGTTCTGCATTACAAGTCAGCTGTTTAGCCCACTGTGCTAAACCAGCCCCTGTTCAAAATGATGCATTGCAACAGCAGGAAGGATCTAACTGCTGGACATAGCTCGCCACTCAGCGACAGGAATGAAATTACCAGTCTGCCCTCAGACACTCAAACCAGCTGAATGAAGGAGTTTTTAAGGGGTCAGTGAGATCCAGTCTGTTTGTGTAAACCTCACTCTGCTGCAGTGATGATTTGGGAGCTGCAGTTTTTATGGCTATTTTTGCTCAAAAATACTGAATCCATCAGTGGGGGCAATTGGAGTGAAAACAGTCGGACAAATTGAGCAGTTTCATTGGTGCATTTCATGGCACCTGTAGGCTCCAGATGGCAGGGGCGAGATTCTCCGACCCCCCGCCGGGTCGGAGAAATGCCGGGGGCTGGTGTGAATCCCGCCCCCGCCGGTTGCCGAATTCTCCACCACCGGATATTCGGCGGGAGCGGGAATCGCGCCGCGCCGGTTGGCGGTCCCCCCCCCCCCCCCCCCCCCGCGATTCTCCGACCCGGATGGGCCGAAGTCTCGCCGCTAAAATGCCTGTCCCGCCGGCGTAGATTAAACCACCTACCTTACCGGCGGGACAAGGCAGCGCGGGTGGGCTCCGGGGTCCTGGGTGGGGCACGGGGCGATCTGGCACCGGGGGGTGCCCCCAGGGTGGCCTGGCCCACGACCGGGGCCCACCGATCCGCGGGCGGACCTGTGCCATGGGGGCACTCTTTCCCTTCCGCCTCCGCCACGGTCTCCACCATGGCATAGGCGGAAGAGACTCCCTCCACTGCGCATGCACGGGAATGCCGTGAGCAGCCGCTGACGCTCCCGTGCATGCGCCGCCCGGAGATGTAATTTCCGCGCCAGCTGGCGGGGCACCAAAGGCCTTTTCCGCCAGCTGGCGGGGTGGAAATTCGTCCGGCGCCCGCCTAACCCCTCAAGGTTGGGGCTCGGCCCCCAAAGATGCGGAGCATTCCGCACCTTTGCGGCGTCGCGATGCCCGGCTGATTTGCGCCATTTTGGGCGCCAGTCGGCGGACATCGCGCCGATACCGGAGAATTTCGCCCAAGGTCTGGAACCTTTAAGTATGCCTAGATTGTTCTACAGGTTTAGAAATCTTTTGTTACCGAAACAGCCTACATTAGTAATATTCAATCTTTTTCTTATTACATTTCTGACATAAATGTGATGAACTCATGGTGTTCGTCTGTCATCGAGGTACACTGGAGGCTCTGCGGTGGTGAAAATGTTGAAGACTCTTCCTCCCAGATACCTATTATTTTTTTTGTCCTCAATCAATATGTAAGGAACTATGTCTTACAATTTTCAGTGTATGGAGCTTGTTGCTGCAGGAGATGAGTAATCATTCTATCTGTAGCTGAGGCTCCAGACTCTCTGTGTTCTGGCAATTATTCAGCAAATTGGATTCCGCAGAACACTCAAGAACGTACAAATATTTTTAATCCTGATGGTGACACAGAAAGAAAATCGGGTTTAATATCTGTACCATTATGTACCATGCAAAATGATTTCAACTCAAGCTCCAGGTCTGGATGCCTCAGTGCTGAACCCAATTTCTTTGAAAACTGCCAAAACAAAAAGTGCCTGTGTAAAAAGGTTGCAGCGAAAAGGGACCTCATGATGCTTTTTTTCTAATCAACTCACAGGCAAATGCCTGAAAACATCTGGCCGTATGAGCTGAGGCACAACAAAGATACCCAAATAGTTTTGCAGATTTCCCTAGGTGCGCAGAGAGAAAATGAGTCAAAGACGTTCAATAATGAGGTGTGAGCAGAAGGTACCCATTTGGGATAAGCCCCTTGACCTATTCACTTAATGATGTGAAAGGATAGCCTGTGGGTATCAGGAGTGAGCTGCACTAAATATATGAGATGCACTGCGCAGACAAAATTGAAGTCCTTGAGCCAGTAAACCTGATTTGTACAATTCCTGGTTAATGGTATTAATGACTGTGCATAAAAGAAAAAGCCAAAATCTATAAATGCCCCGATTGGGCACATATTCCTGAAAAATCTCAAGGCTTGGATACTGCAATAGCTCAGTGCAATTCATCATGGGGAGTTTGACAGGACTGCTGGGTCAGTGATCACAAAGGGCGGGAGTAAATCAGCGAGCTGATTCAATTGCCATCTCCTTTGCACCAGTTCTATAATTCAGTCCCAAAATAAGTGACTGAAAGGCACCCTGAGGGCCAATTGGAAAGAAAGTAACTAAATCCTGATGTGGCCAGGGGCACCGTAGCAAGTCGAGAAAAACTGGGATGAATTACCTGGTGATGAATGTCGGAGCTGCCACGGGCCAGAATTTGCTGGGAAAATAATGGTAAATTGAATTTGACACAGGTGATCAATTTATAAATCATCGGGCAATCCGTGTCGCGGAAGAGGCACCACACACCTTGCAAAATGCCACAGGCCACCGGATCATTTGCATTGCTTTATTGTTACATGCCTGAGAATGGGATCTCACATTTAACCTCCCTGTGAATTTCAAACCATTGCGGCATTTGTGTTGTTATGCTCCCTGCAAAAAGTTAGGATTGGTGTTTAATGATGTAAGTACCCTGTTAACAGTTCCACAATGCCACTCAACTTCTCCCACCCATAAAGGGAATAATTCAAACTGTAATGACTCATTCCTGGTTGTAGTAAATTATTTTTACAGGTGTAAAAATATAATCGGTACTTTTCCCCCTTAATGTTCAAGTTACTTTTTGTCGCATTCCTCCTCATTCAATCTTTCTTTTCCTCTCTTTATTTCTCTTTTATTTAATCTAAATTTACTCTAACTCACCATCTATTTCCTTTCTCTGTCTATCTATAAATCTCACTGATTGAGAGGCAGCACGGTACCACAGTGGTTAGCACAGTTGCTGCACAGCTCCAGGGTCCCAGGTTCAATTCCCGCTTGGGTCACTGTCTGTGCGGATTCTGCACTTTCTCCCCGTGTCTGCGTGAGTTTCCTCCGGGTGCTTCGGTTTCCTCCCACAGTCCAAAGATGTGCAGGTTAGGTGGATTGGCCATGATAAATTGCCCTTAGTGTCCAAAATTGCCCTTCGTGTTGGGTGGGGCTACTGGGTTATGGGGAGGTGTTGACCTTGGGTCGGGTGCTCTTTCCAAGAGCCGGTGCAGACTCGATGGGCTGAATGGCCTCCTTCTGCACTGTAAATTCTATGATAATCCCACTGGGACACCATGTGATGATTCTATGAGAAGATAGATTGTTTGGTGTCCCCATTGTTCAACAAACCTTGTTGCAGGATTATCATCTTATACTTCAAGCAACTTGTGGTGCAGATATTTTTCAGTAAAAGAAAATTGAATGTCATGAGATGCGTTTCTTCAGAAATGGCTGGGCCAGTAATGTTTGATACGACGCAGGAGTTATAGTGGGAATAAAGGTAGAAAAATACTTTGTGATATTGCTTAAATTTTAGGCACAAATAAGGGGCGGGATTCTCCGACCCCCTGCCGGGTAGAAGAATCGCCGGGGCTCGTCGTGAATCCCGCCCCCGCTGTCCTCCTAATTCTCCCGCCTCCACAAAATTGCTCCGGTGTGAGTCGCGCCGCCCGCCTCGGAGAATGCCGGGGTCCGGCGCGACTCAATGGGCCCCAGGGCTGACCGAATTCTCTGGCCCGTGATGGGCCGAAGTCCCGCCCGTTCTTTGCCAGTCCCGCCAGCGTAAAGTAGAGTAGGTCCCTTACCGGTGGGACCTGGCAGCGCAGGTGGGCTCTGGGGTTCTTGGGGTGTCGCGGGGGGATTTGGCCCCAGGAGGTGCCCCCACTGTGGCCTGGCCCACGGTCGGGTCCCACCGATCCGCGGGCGGGCCTGTGCCGTGGGGGCACTCGATTGTTCCGCACCGGAGGCTGTGGTCTTCCGCCATTCCCGGTTCGGGAGCGAATCCCTCAGCGCATGCGCGGGGTGACGCCAGCACGCGCTGGTGCTCCCGCGCATGCGCGACACACGCTGCCCGTCGGAGGCCCGTCGGCGCCAATTGGCGTGGCGCCAAGCCCCTTTCCCGCCGGCCGGCGGGGCGCCCACCACTCCTGGGCGGGCCTAGCCCCTGAAGGTGTGGAGGATTCCGCACCTTTGGGGCGGCCCGACGCCGGAGTGGTTCATGCCATTACGTCCTGCCGGGACCCCCCGCCCCGCCGGGTAGGGGAGAATCCTGCCCATGCAGCCCCCAAAGATATGGGGAGTGATTCTCCCTTAGCCGACATTGAAATATGGCATTGATTGGGGGGAGAATAGGTCGTGAAGCCAAAGTCATGGCCGGCGCCGGTTGCGTGACAGATTGCCACGCTCCTGTGCCTCGACTGTGGCGTCAATGCGTTCTACTCTGTGGTGTTGGGTGTTCTGACACACAGATGAGCCAACACGGTTGTATATGGTACAACGCTATTTTATTTAAACTTACTATTTACAGTTTGGTCTTTGCACTCTGCACGTGGGGGTTCCCTGCTTGTGATGTTTTAACAGCTCTTTCTTGTTCCCTTCTCCCCAGACCTACTGACCACCAGGTGTCGTGCTCCTGCTTTTTATGTGGTTGGTGTTCTTGTCTGTGATTGGTTGTGGTGTTGTGTACTCTGATTTGCCTGTTAGTGTGTCCATCATGATGTGTGTGTTTGAATATCATGACATACTCCACATGGCTAGCCATGACCCGCTTTGACTGGGACACGCTCTGGAGCGTCGTTGCAATGTCCAGGAGGCCCTGGTATATGGCTGCCTGTTTCAGGGAAGCCCTGTGCTGGGCCTGGGCCATCGACCCAGAGTGCCCAAGGCCTTGGATATCTTGCCCCATGGCTGATACCTTCGCCCCCCAAAGCCCACAACGCAGATGCCACCCATGCAGTTATGGCCTGTGTAGCGTGCATGCTCGGCATCAGCTCCTGCTCCTGCAGGCGCTTGGACTCCTCCACCTGGACCTGCAGGTGCTGGATGCTCGCTGACAATCCTTCATGCAGTCCCTGGCTCTGCGATTGCATCTCCACAATCAATGGGACCGTCCATTCCAGAAGGCCGAAACCCGTTTGACGGTATCTAGTCCCTGAGGTCGGCCCGCCCTCCAACCGTCCGCATCCTTGGGGGTTCCTACCTCCACCTGTTGTCCCGCAGCATGTGTGAGTGCTCACCAGATAGTGGCCGAGGAGCCTCTTCACGAAAGTGCCCAACCAAGATGTGTGTCTTTGGGATGATGGAGGATGTTGGAGACAGCTCTGATGTAAATTTGGTATTGTCCCTGGACTGGTGCTCTGTGGTACCTCGAGCTGTTGCCTGAGGGCCTCCATCGCTGTCCGTGTCCTCTTCCTTGCTGCTATCCACTCAGGGTTGGGGTTGTGGTTGTGGTCAGGGGCGGGGGTCATCAGAGGGGCCTGCCTCATCATGAGGAGTTCCTGCAAGGCACAAGACATGACGCATGATTTGATTGCGGGTTGAAGCCGTGGTGTGGGGGGTTGGAGGGGTGGCGATTGGAGTATGGAGGTGTTGAGGGGGGGGTGGCAACACACTTTCTACGGAGTACTGCACCTCAGTGGGGTCTCACTTGCTCGCCTGATGCTGACCTCTGCCCCAGCGACTGCCCTCCCTTCAGGCTCACCAACCAGGTCAAGTACCCATTGTTCTTCTCTGCTGCTGTGAGCGGCCGCAGTTCCGGTGGTCCCCCTCTATTAATTTCCCTCTCCTGGCGGTTGTGGGCTGCCTTCTCGTGGGGATGGGGAGACAGAAAACGCACAGTGTTAGGCAGTTGTATGCATGCAGCACAGGGGATGGGTAGCTGGTGACCTTTGCGGACAGGGCCGCCAGCTATGGTCAGCGTTATGGGTGCTGGCATGTGGTGCAGGGTGGGGGGGTGAGAGGGTGTTGGGGTTACGGGTGAGTGGGACGAGGGTTGGTGCTAAGGACACAGTGCTGCTTACTCACCCATGCCGCCCTGAGGAGGTTGGGCAGTTTTTTCAGGCACTGCTGTCCGGTCATGGCGGAGGGGCCCATGGTGCTCACGATCTCTGCATCCATGCCCGCTGTACAGTGGTGGGTGGCAACCTCCTACCCACCCCCGGGGTACAGGGTAGCTCGCCTCTCCCCCGCAGCATCTAGCAGGGTCTCGAGTTTAGTGTCTGCTTTGTGCTGCCATCTTGTTGGCAGGGATAACTGTGTGTGGGGAGTGGAGTGCCTCTATGCGGCTGCAGCTTGTCAGCCTCTCAAGAGTCAATCCCAAATCCGGTGAATCCAACGCCGTTTTTCATTGGAATTGATCGTGTTCCATGTGGCGCCAGCACTAGCCCATTAACGGTTGATGAATTGCTCTGGCAGCGGTGCCAATTTTGCTGTCCAAGAAGTCCCCAATTCTGTCCCAGTGTCAACACCTTCTCTCAAACGGACAATCCCACCGATGAACTTCCAAAAAGACTTTTCTTTTTAACTTCAACTGCTTTTTCCACTTTTTCACTTTCATCATACAACTAAGAAACGCAACAAGTTCCCAGGTTTGCATCAATGCTACTTGGTCATCTCTCCTGGATCGCACGCATAAATATTCTCGTTCCTTGAGGCAATTCATTTTTCCTTCATCCCCATGGATGGACCTTCAATTTATTTTGTTGCAACTGACTGCTTGGCCAATTCTGAGAATTCGCAAGGTATGAATTGCAGGCATGAGTGCATGCCCTTTACTCTGTGGCACAGTACACCAGCACAGCAGATAGCTGTCCCAATGGATCTCTGAAAGTGAACTTGTTCCTACAGAAACCTTTGATACATTAATGCTGCAATGGGTAAGTACATTAGTCAGTGAAATGAGCTGTTGTGTATGTTAACTATATTTCCATCAAGGAAAAACATTCAAAACAAGGGAAATCCCAGTGGGTGAGAAAGTGTTCTCCATAGCACCCATTTTGTTTGGGTACAAAGAGTACCCAATCAGAAGGAAAAGTTGCAAGGGGAGGGCCCACCATCCATGGTTAACTAGAAATTTAAAGTCAGTGGGTGAAATTCTCTGTCTTGCGCAGCCGGTAGTGGAGTTACCGAAGAGGTGGAGAATCCAGTGTTGTGAAGGAAACTGGGATTAGCGCCCGTTGCCGATACTGGGCCCCCTGCTAATGTCAGGATCGAGGTTTGTGCCCAGCTCCAAGGGTCGTTAAGACCTATTGCAGCCATGTAGTGGAACGTGCACCATATGTTCCGGGCCCACATGATCCTCCCATCCTCTGGGCCGGGAATCACGTGGGCGAGTATTATGACTGGTCCTGACAAGTGTGGCCCTGATGCTCTGGACCTCGTGGTGGGCCAAGGGGGTAACTCTGAAAGGAGGTTGACACCAAAGTCAAGGCAACAGCCACCGCCGCCCCCCCCCCCACACAATGCAAGACCTGCCCACCCCACCTCCACTCCCACCAGACAACTGCACCCCCATCTGAGAGCCCCTAAATAGAGACCCCTAAAGAAAAAGACCCCACAAAGAGACCCACTGAAGAAAGCTCCCCCGCCCCCCCCCCCCCCACCACCACAGAGACCCACTAAATAAAGAGATGTTCCCCAGGGAGTCCCTAAATAATGAAACCCTCACAGAGGCCGCGTAAATAAAGATACTCCCTCGGAGGCCTCATGAATAAGGAGACCCCCCACAGACCCCTCAGAAAAGTGTCCCCTGTCAGGAAGCCCCCCCCCCCCCCCACAGAGATACTGCTGTAAGGAAGGTAGAGAGCAGTCCAGACAGGCAGTGAAAAAATTTACAGATATCAACTTCTAGCTGACCATTTCAAAATCACTCAACCGTGAAGGGAGGTGATTGGAAAGCACTTAATTCTGTTAGAAGTGGTCCATGAGCTGTCAATCAAAGCTTAATGTTAATAAACATTGTGGGAACATCAGACTTATTCACCATGAAGGAAGATGATTGGAACAATGCAGATAGCTGGGCTGTGTGGAAGCTGTCAATCATAACCTAGTAAAATCAATATCAAAGAGAAATGAATGAATGGCTTGCATAGGAATTAACAGGTGCTACTGAACCAGCAGTGTATTGTCCAGGTGAGCGATAAAGCAGTGATTCCTTTCACTGCCACTGTCTGGACTTCTATCTAGCTTCCAGGCAGGGGTCTCGATGGGGAGAAGGGTCTATCTTCTGGGGCTTCCCAACAGGGGGCGTTTCCTGACAGGTCACTATTTTGGGGTCTATGGAAGTCTCATTATTTCGGAGGTCTCTGGGGAAGTCTCTTTATTTAGGCGGTCTCTGTCAGTGGTTTCCTTATTTATGGGTCTCTGGGGGTGGGGAGGGTCTCTTTATTTAATGGGCTCTATGGGGTTTGGGTCAGGTCACCCCGTTCTGGTAGGGGGAGGATTGAGAAATTGTGAGAGCGTGGGGATGAAACGCACTGCCGGGGGTGGGGGCTGAATTGCAATGCGGGAGGGTGATTGGCTAACTGTGGGAACTCGCGATCGGGCTGCAGCTCAAAATGGAGGCCCAATAGCAGGATTCCTCGCCATGTATAAATTTGAATGGTGAAAGATTGGGAATCGCTTCCTGAATCGAATCATAGAATACCTGCAGTGTAGAAGGAGGACATTCAGCACATCAAGTGTGCACCGACCCTCCGAAAAAGGCCCAGTCACCCACCGTATCCCAGTAACCCAATATCCTCACCAAACCGAGGGCAGCACGGTAGCACAAGTGGATAGCACTGTGCCTTCACAACGCCAGGGTCCCAGGTTCGATTCCCTGCTGGGTCACTGTCTGTGTGGAGTCTGCACGTTCTCCCCATCCAAAGGCCTGCAGGTTAGGTGGATTGGCCATGATAAATTGCCCTTTGTGACCAAAAAGGTTCAGAGGGGTTATTGGGTTAGGGGGATAGGGTGGAAGTGAGAGCTTAAGTGAGTCGGTGCAGACTGGATGGGCCAAATAGCCTCCTTCTGCACTGTATGTTCTAAAAACAAACCTTTGGACACTTAGGGGCAATTTAACATGGCCAATCTACCTAACCTTCACATCTATGGATTATGGGAGGAAACTGGAGCATCCGGAGAAAACCCACGCAGATACAGGGAGAAAGTGCAGACTCCGCACAGTCACCCAAGGCCAGAATTGAACTCGGGTCTCTGGCCCTGTGAGGCAGCAGTGCTATCCACTGTACCACTGTGCCATTCAGCTCTGGTGGGAGAAAATAGTCTGCCAAATGGAAAATTTTGCCCAGTATCAAATGTAAAAAAAGCATGTAATTGTGAAAAGGTGGGTGGCAGGTCAGAGGATTGGAAATAATATAAAGAGCAGCAAAGAGTGACAAAAACCTTAATAAGGAGGGAACAATTAGAGTACAAGGGAATGCTAGCTAATAATATAAAGGTAGATGGTGTTAGTTTCTGTAGATGTTTCCTTAAGAAAAAGATGAACAAGTGAGCGTCAGTCCTATAGAAAGTGCATCTGGGAAATTGGTAATGCAAAGGAAAGAGACCGAGGATGAATTAAACCGGAGTCGCGTTTGATAACGTTGTGTTTTTCGTTGCTGCGAGCTCCGGGAAACTCGTGACTAAATGAGCTTGCTATGGAACATAGTGTTTTAAAAATAAATTTAGAGTACCAAATCCATTTTTTCCAATTAAGGGGCAATTTAGCGTGGCCAATCCACCTAGCCTGTACATCTTTGGATTGTGGGATTGAAACCCACGCAAACACGGGGAGAATGTGCAAACTCCACATGGACAGTGATCCAGAGCCGGGATCGAACCTGGGCCCTCGGCGCCGTGAGGCAGCAGTGCTACCCACTGTGCCACCATGCTGCCCGCTATGGAACATAGTTACCATTTGGTTCAATCGTGCTCCTAGTCAGAAAGCAGGAAACTAAAGACCTAAAAGCTGTCAAAGAAATCATACTAAAGATGTTCCAGCATGGCACTTACAAAAATTCAAGATTGAGTCAACATGGTTTTTTGAATAGGAAACCATGTTTAACCAATTACAAAGAACAAAGAAAAGTACAGCACAGGAACCAGCTCTTTGGCCCTCCAAGTGTGCAACAACCATGCAGCCCATCTGACCTAAAGCCTTCATTCCCGGGGTCCATATCCCTGTATTCCCATCTTATTCATGTATTTGGCAAGACACCCCTTAAATTAATTGGAGTTTATTGAAGGAGTAACATGTGATGTGATAAAGGGGAAGCGGTAGATGTACTCGACTTAGATTTCCAGAAGGCATATGATAAAGTGCTACATCAAAGGGTATTGTGGAAAAAAAAGAAGCTTATTGTGTAGAGGGCAATATATGAGCATGGATAGAAGATTGACTAGGTAACAGAAACAATTGGCAAAAATGAGTCCTTTCTTGGTTGGCAGGATGTGATGAATGGTGTGCTGCAGGGATTAACTTCTTCAATTTATATAAATGATATGGATGAAGGGACAAAAGTTATGGTTGCTGAATTTGCTGATAACACAAAGAAAGGCAGGAAAATAAATTGGGAAGAGGAAATAAGGAGGCTACAAAGGGACATAGATAGGTTATGAATGTGGGAAAAGATCTGGCAAATTGAGTACATTGTGAAAAAATGTGAAATGGTCGGAGAAGCAGAAAAAATAAACTTATCATCGAAATGGGAAGAGGCTGCAGGGGCAGGATTCTCCGTCGGCCGACATGGATGCCGTGAAACGTGCTTGGGCCGAGAATCAGTCATGACGCCAAAAATGTGGCCGGCGCCGGAAGTACGCCAGAATGCCATGCTCCAATGCCTCAACAGCAGCGTCAATGCGTTCTATTCTGCATATACAGTAAACACCGTTCACATACAATTAGCGGGCCTGATCCTGTACTCTCGGGGCCCCTGCAATGCCTCCATTAGGGGAATTACCGACGGCGAGGTTCACTTGTGGCTTTAAAAATCGGGAAACAGGTGACCTGGCCATTGAGGGAGAGAGGGGAAGTAGGACATGCAGAGGCACAGTCTTGGGCCGCCGACTGGCAGGGCTGGCTGTGGGGGGGTGGGGGGAGAGGGGAAACTGCGCTAGGCCTGGGAGCGGTGACTGGGGGTGACCACGCGATAAACCGTGGGGTCTGGGTGACTCCCCCACAGGACCAGGGTTCCCAGGCACAGACCGCCATTGCCATGGCAGCCATCTTGCTGTGCACCCCACTGACTGCACACTGAGGTCCCAGGCTATGCAGACTGCCACCGGCCGTATGGGTGCACCCACCCTCCACCCCTGCACCTCAGCCCCCTCACAACCAGTTGTCACACACTGGTGGGGCAGCAGATGGCCTACCCAAGGGCAACACTCACATGTAGCCCTTGCAGGCACTGGATCGGGGCTACGGAGGGTACCTCTAGTATGTGTCGCACCAGCCACCGGTACCCCTGGCAGCAGGGATAGGTGCCAGGGCGAGAGTTCCACACAGTACCGGGCACCGAGGTCGGGGGTGGGTAAGGCGATGGGGAAGGGAGGAGACATACGGGAGCAGAGCCTGCAGTGTAGACCGGGGCCACTGTGTAGCCCATTAGACCTGGTTGGGCAAGGGGGCTCTCACCATGATAACATGTCTGATTTTCACCCCCTGCAGACAATGGATTTTGGAATTCAACCAGGAATGATGTCCTTCATCCTAGTCACCGTAGCCCTGGGGGATGTAAGACCACAAGACCATAAGACATAGGAGCGGAAGTAAGGCCATTCGGCCCATCAAGTCCACTCCACCATTCAATCATGGCTGATTTCAACTCCATTTACCCGCTCTCTCTCCATAACCCTTAATTCCTCAAGAAATTAAGAATTTATCAACTTCTGTCTTAAAGACACTCAACGTCCCGGCCTCCACCGCCCTCTGTGGCAATGAATTCCACAGACCCTCCACTCTCTGGCTGAAGAAATTTCTCCTCATCTCTGTTCTAAAGTGACTCCCTTTTATTCTAAGGCTGTGCCCCGGGTCCTAGTTTCCCCTGCTAATGGAAACAACCTCCCTGCGTCCACCCTATCTAAGCCATTCATTATCTTGTAAGTTTCTATTAGATCTCCCCTCAACCTCCTAAACTCCAATGAATATAATCCCAGGATCCTCCGACGTTCATCGTATGTTAGGCCTACCATTCCTGCGATCATCCGTGTGAATCTCCGCTGGACCCGCTCCAGTGCCACTATGTCCTTCCTGAGGTGCGGGGCCCAAAATTGCTCACAGTATTCTAAATGGGGCCTAACTAATGCTTTATAAAGCTTCAGAAGTACATCCCTGCTTTTATATTCCAAGCCTCTTGAGATAAATGACAACATTGCATTTGCTTTCTTAATGTCCCGACGCTGTATGAGGTGGGGCTGCTCAGGGAGGAGCCTGCACCAGCAAAGCGTGCCTCAGAGGAAGAGGAGGCAGCCGGTCAGGATGGAGAGCCAGCCGCCCAATAGACCGAGGAGGAGGAGGTGAGAAGGAGATGCCACATGAGGCCCCATGTGTACCGGCAGTGCCTGTCATTCAAGGTGACAGTTACCCTGAGCTTTTACGCCATGGGGCGCTTCCAGGTGCAGACCTGTCCGGAGTCTCACAGACCTCGGTGCACTGGTAGGGAGGCCCTTGTACGCCAGGTTAGGTGGATTGGCCATGATAAATTGCCCTTAGTGACCAAAAAGGTTAGGAGTGGTTATTGGGTTACTGGGATGGGGTGGAGGTGAGGGCTTACATGGGTCAGTGCAGACTCGATGGGCTGAATGGCCTCCTTCTGCACTGCATGTTCTACATATGTTCTATCTGCGCCCAATACCCGGGCAGTGTACAACACGCCTTCATCCTGGCACACTCGACGATTCCCAGCCTCTTTGAGGTGCACGCCCAGGTGAGGGATTGGCTCTTGGGCGACTGTGGTCATGGCTGATGCCGCCTATCCGGAGGCCACAGACCGACGCGGAGACTCGCTACAATGATGCCCATGCAGCGACCTGGAGCATGAGTAAGCAGGGCCTCAGCATCCTGAAGATGCAGTTCAGGTGCCCAGACTGCACTGGAGTGGCCCACCAGTACGGCGCTGGGAGGGTTGCCTGCATTGTGACAGCCTACTGTGTTCTCCACAACATCGTGCAGCAGAGGGGCAACGTGCTGGAGGAGTAGGATGGACGTCAGGCCTCGTCCGACGAGGAAGATACGGGGAGGGTGAGGGTAGATAGGACATGGGGCCCAGGCAGGCACGGGGAGGTGCACAATGTGTGCGCCAGGGCCAACGCGCATGGGACGCTCTGATCGCCTCCAGGTTCACCGACTACAATACCCACCAATCCTGCCACTCCCCTGCCTGCACCCTCCTCCGGGATTACATACCTACCGAACTACGGGGTGTGGGCCCTGGATTGGCAGTAACAGCGGGTATGGTCAATGGGATGGAGGATGATGACAACCAGCTCTGCGAGGAGCTCCGGTGCTCCGCATTGTTTGACAACATCTGACTCATGCCTACGGAAGCACTTTCCACCATCCTCCTGGGTGATTCCTACATGCCAGCTTGCCATTCCACCACACAGTCCCATTGAGTCCCTGGGTGTTGGAGATGGGGACGTTGTGTGGGGGGGATGGGGATGGGACACCAGAGCAGTGAGCGGTGACACCCCAGGACAGAATTGAACCCGGGCCCCTGGCGTTGTGAGGCAGTGGTGCTAACTTATGTGCCACCTCATGTAGAGATGTGTCTAAATACTCTACCACAAAGTCCAACAGAGCACCAGAAAAATTTGTGTGGCTTTGAAATTGCTGAAACTATTGTTCTAGACTGCTAGTTGTTCAGAAAAATTACCCTGTTGATCATACTCAATTACACAGACCAACGGGCGGCATGGTGGTGCAGTGGTTAGCACTGCTGCCTCAGGGCGCTGAGGACCTGGGTTCGATCCTGGCCCTGGGTCACTGTCTGTGTGGAATTTGCACATTCTCCCCGTATCTGTGTGGGTCTCTCCCCCACAACCCAAAGATCTGCAAGTTAAATGGATTGGCCACGCTAAATTCCCCCTTAATTGGAAAAAAAAAATGATTGGGTACTCTAAGTTTATTAAAAATAAATACATTTCGCAGACCAACTCCCTGCTTTGATCGTGAAATATTAATATGTTCACATTTATTTCAGAAAGTATATTTTTAGAGTACCTTGAAAATATAGGACAATCACTGTCTCCCAATTTAGCTAGTTACGTGTAGTTGCACATTGCTGATTATAAACACTTCCTTAAAGTGTTTGCGCTGAATTTACCTCAACTTTATTAACCCCAGCTTTTTTATATGCATTCATGGGAAATGGGCCTTTTTGGCAAGGCCAGCATTTACTACTTTTTGTTAATTGCCTTTGAGAAGGTGGTAGTGAGCCGCCATTTTGAACTACTCTAGGTGCACTCACAACGTCATTGGGGAGTTCCAAGTTTTCACTGTAGCAACAGTTAAAGAGATTTTTTTTTCTAAATTTCAGAGTACCCAATTATTTTTTTCCAATTAAGGGGCAATTTAGTGTGGCAGATCCACCTAACCTGCACATCTTTGGGTTGTGGGGGTGAAACCCACGTAGACACGGAGAGAATGTGCAAACTCCACATGGACAGTGACCCAGGGCTGGGATCGAACCCGGATCCTCAGCGCCATAGGTAGCAGGGCTAACCACTGCACGGCCGTGCCGCCCTCAGTTGAAAAGATTTAGCTCCAAGTCAGGATGGTACGCGACTTGGGGGTGAATCTGCGGATGATGCTGATCCCATGCACCTGCCACCATTGCTCTTCTGGGCAGTAGAGTTTTGAAAGGTACTGCCAAAGAAGTTTTGGTGAATGGCCACTGCACACCTTTTGACCGTGGGAGGAAACCGGAGCATCCGGAGAAAAAACACGCGGACATGGGAGAGCGTGCAGACTCCACACAGATGGTCACCCGAGGCTGGGAGCGAACCCTGGTGCCCTGAGGCAGCAGTACTAACCACTCTGCCACCATGTCGCTCTTTATTCGCAGTAGTTCTCTTGCAGCTGCTGGACTGAGAAGATCATGGTCGATCTTCCAGTTCTGAAACCACACTGGGATTTTGGATTGATGTGTACAGTCAGGATCTGCAGTCTGACAAGTATCATAGAATGTAGAGTGCAGAAGGAGGCCATTCGGCCCATCGAGTCTGCACCGGCTCTTTGAAAGAGCACCCTACCGAAGCCCACACCTTCACCATATCCCCACAACCCAGTAACCCCACCCAACACTAAGGGCAATTTTAGACACTAAGGGCAATTTAGCATGGCCAATCCACCTAACCTGCACATCTTTTGGACTGTGGGAGGAAACCGGAGCACCTGGAGGAAACCCACGCACACATGGGGAGGATGTGCAGACTCCGCACAGACACTGACCCAAGCCAGGAATCGAACCTGCGACCCTGGAGCTGTGAAGCAATTGTGCTAACCACCATGCTACCGTGCTGCCCTAGCAAGGTCAACATGGGCAAATACCATTCTCATGATGCTCAGGAGGGAGATTCCTTGTACAGGGTCACAATCTTTGCATCATGCATATCCTGATGCACTTGTCCCACCCCTCTCACAGAGACAGAGACATTTGTGCAGATGCAGAAGGGGTAATGGTTTACTGTGATGGATGAGGTCAGGGGTCACAGTATCATCACTTGGAGCTTTATCCCTGGCAAGTTAGTCAATAACATTGTTACGCTCCTCCACTGTGGACTCAATAGCCACCTCTGCCATCACACACCTTAAAGGCAACGATGGCTCGTTAGAAAACACGTTGTGGCTTCAGATTTTTCATCAGGATCAGCAATGGAGGCCCCTGGAAGATGCCATCTCTGAATAAATGCTGGGATTGCTGTTTTTTTGGAACCTGAAAATAGAAACCGAAAATAAAGTAACCAGAGTGTTAAACAAATTGATCTACAATTGAAATCATAACGAAGGTGAAAAGAAGATTATTAAATTAATGAGCAGATAAAAGGAAACTCAATTGTCAGGTTTGACTCTCTGACAAAGGTCAAAGGGGACGAGCAGAGTGGAAGTTGCTATCACTATCTGGTTTCCATCTGTCAATCAGAAAATCACTAACTGGGTTCCATCTGTCAATCAGAAAATCAGTGCAGGTGATATTCCGCTCAATAGTGGCAGCTGTTCATGGCTCCTCTATAGGTGGTGTTTTCAATTGCCTAAATCATCTCTCCAAAGGAAGTTGTGAATCTTGACTGGATTCAAACTGGGCCTGCGAAGTTAGCAATTTCTCTGCCTGTTGCTAATCCCAGTTACCTATTGACAAACCCATTTGAAGATGTCCCTAAAGACCAAGGAGATCGGCAAATCCTTTGGAGTTATGGATCGCGATGAGAATGCAAGCTTTTATTACAGTTTGTTGTGCTCGTATAACTGATCTGCATTCTCACAGTACAACACTTTTTTAATCATGAGCCCTCCACTAACTACAGAACCTCTACCATTGATCTCCTCACTCACAACTTTGTTTCTACCATTGTAAAACCCTTACTCTTACCCACCTCGCTCACTGCTCTGGTGCAGCTCACAACTTTGTTTTCTTAAATACTGCACAACTGGTTTAACCAGATCTGGCTGGGCCATATTAAGTAATATTAGACTTTGAAATAAGAACAAAAAAGCGCTGGAAAACTCTGCAAGTCGACAGCACCTGTGGAGAGAAAGAGAGTTAATGGCCTACATTTTCCAGTCCTACCCATCATAGGAATGGCAGCGGGCGGGACGGGTACTTTGGCGACCCAGGGGGTACATCAGAAGTGGAGGCGGCCTATGATTCCTGCCCTTGGGCGTTGGTCTCCTTTGGCAAATGTCTTCTGGCATGACCGGACCTGGATGGGCCCGGCTGCTGCTCAGATATCCCAGGTGGCATGGTGTGGCTCTGTTCTGCTTGCTGCCCATGTGATAGACAGGGGAGGGAAGAGTCAGAGGTGCTCCAGTGTTCTGGCACATCCCTTGCGGGAGTAACTGGCATGGGCCCCATCACTTCCTTCTCCCTCGGGGTGCCCGATGGCCCTCGGGGTATTCCATGTTATGGGGTGCGAGCGGAGCAAACCTCTGAGGTTCCCCTACCACCTGCTCTCTCGACCAGGGTCTGCATGGTCGGGGCCCATGGAGCACAGGGAGTGGACAACCTCCACCTGGGAGTGTGCCACATCATGCTGCAACCGTGCTGTCACCTTCTGGGTATATGCATCACATCAACCAGTGACTGCGCCATCTCCCTCTGGGACTGGGCCACCTCCCTTGTGTCATGTTGGCCTGGCAATGCCGTCGATGCTCTCACCCGTGGCCCGCTGTGACTGGCCAATGCTCAGGAGCGCTACTGCAATCTCCAGGTGACACTAGCACATGGCTGCCTGTGAGAGGGCAGCCCTGTCCTGGGCTTCGGCCACTGGCTGCACAGAATGCTCCAGGCCTTGGGCATGCTGATCCATGACTGAAGCCCTCATGCCCCCCCCCCCTCACCCCAGGGCCTCCTCCACAGACGCCACCCATGCGCTATTGGTCTGGGTGGAACGCATGGCCGGCACCACCCCCTGCTCCTGCATGTGGTTGGACACCTCCAACTGCACCCGCAGGTGTTGGTTGCTTGCCGCCAACCCCTCATGCAGTCCCTGTCTCTGCGACTGCAATCTCCACAATCTATCAGACCGTCTGTTCCAGAAGGCTGAAACCCTTCTGGGTGGCAGCTAGTCTCTGTGGTTGGTCTGCCCTCCAATTGTCCACCTACTTCGGAGTTCCTACCTCCAGTGCTGTACTCGGAGCATGATTGTGTGGTAGGCACCAGATAGTGACCAAGGAGCCTCTTCACTAAAATGCCCAGCCGAGGTGATGATGGTAGCTGTTGTGACGGGAAATATGTGACATCCCTGGACTTGAGCTCTGGGGTATCCTGGCATTCGGGTCGTTGGCTCCCGTCCATGTTGGTACCATCCTCATCGCTGGTCGGCATCAGGGGATTTGGCTGTGGCTGGGGTTGGGGCACACCAAAAGACCCGTTCTATCACCAGCAGCTCCTGCAAGACACGACAAGATGTATGATTGCATCGCGGGCCGGTGGGGGGGGGGGGGGGGGTGTAGGGGTGTTGTGGGTGTGAGGATGGTGTGGGGTCTGAGGGTGGTGGTGTGTGAGGGTGACAAGGTGGCCACAGCTCAGCGGGGTCTCACCTTCGCCATGTGCCGACCTCCACCCCGGCGACTACCCTTTCCTCGGCCCCACCTGTGACATTATGTAGACTGTCTAGTGTATAAAGAGTTAATGTATGATCATAATTGACCACTAGATGGAGCTAGATGCAGAGCTATATAAAGCACTGACTCTCAGGCTTCTGGGAGAGGACTGGAGAGAGTGCAGGGAGGTCTAGAGAGTGCAGAGTACAGTTATAGATAGAGTGTAGAGACTAGTGTTAGTAGAGTGAAGGTTGTAGGTTACTAGATTATTGCTTGCTATAGGAGTTTTTCTATATGCCTCCGCGTTAGAATCAGCTCCTGATCATCGCAAAATCGCTCACCTCACAAATTTGGCTGGACTGCAGACATTTGAATTATATAATTCGTTTGATTTCGATGTCAGTGAGGATAAAAAAAAAAAATGAGCGGGTCATGAACAACTTTGATGTTCATTGTAAAGTGCAAGTGAATGGAACGTATGAATGCTACATGTTTTAAAAAAGGTTGCAGCTAAAAGGAAAATCGATTGATTTATTTGTCACTGATCTCAGGCTCAGAGCTCAGCCTTGTAACTTTTCCTCCGTAATGGATTCATTAATTCGGGATCAGATCGTGTTTGGTGTATATGGTGAGCGGTTGTGTGATCGTTTACTGAGAAGACTGATTTTGCCATTAGAAGAAGCTATAAATCTCTGCAAGGCTAGGGAACGAGCCACAAACCAGTATGCAGAGTTTAGGGCTCAAGAAAAAGGCCCGAATTCGGGAAACGTAGCCGACGCCTTTAACTCAGTGACGCAATTTCGAAGACAGCGCGCCACTGATGGTGGCCATTTTGAAAGTGACACGAGCAGTGTGATGACGTGCACGGGCTTTGGCCATGCCCATTATAGAAAACATTGTCCTGCAAAAGAAAAAAATGCTTGGGATGTAGTAAACTTAATCACTTTGCCCCCCAATGTCATTTTATGTCAGCGATACCGGAAAAACACTCGCAAACATCGTACCATAAATATAAAAAAGTAGAGTGTAAAAAATGAAGGAAACGAGGAAATTATTTTGACTTCAAATTGCGATTCCTCTAAGTATACTCTACAAGATACCTTCCTGGTAGAAGCGATTACAATAGTTAATAAATTGGAAACTGATGATAAGACAAAACTTCAACTATCAGATCTAATAAAAGATTGGACTATCACACTTAATGTTAATGGGTCTGATGTTCAATTCAAGCTGGATACAGGTGCACATGCAAACTTGATAACAGAGGCAGATCTGAAACAAGTTATCAAGTTTACAAGAATTAAAAACTCCAAATATCGTCTGACAGACTACAACGGAAATGCAATTGCAACAAAAGGTTCCTGCTGCCTCACAGGACAGAACTATGACATCTGCACACCATTAGAATTTGAAATTGTGGATGCGACGAAGTGTCGAGGACTGTGTACCAAAGAAGACAATATGGATGTTCCCCAATCGGAAACCCTGGCTCAACCAAAGGGTTCACTCCCTGCTAAAGTCCCGGACGGAGGTGTTCAAGTCTGACGACCCTGACCTACATATGAAATCCAGGTACGACATATGGAAAGCCATCGGGAACGCCAAAAGACAATACCGGATCAAACAAGAGTCCCAGGCCAGCGACACAAACCCAAGACATCTATGGCATAGCTTACATGAGATAGAAGGCTACAAAGCAAGGCCAGGTGGAATCTCTGGGGCTGGAGCATCCCTCCCCGATGAACTGAAAAAGTTCCATGCCCACTTTGAACAGTCAGCCAATACATCGGTGCCACCTGCCCCAACAGCCTTGGACACACCCATACCCACTATTACAGCCTCAGAGGTAAGAGCTGCCTTCTTGAAAGTAAACCCGCGGAAAGCGATGGGCCCCGACGGAGTCCCAGGGCGAGTACTCAGAGCCTGTGCTGACCAGCTGGCGTATTCACAGATATCTTCAACAACACACATCTCTGCTCTGTGGTCCCTACCTGCTTCAAGAAGACCATCATAATACCAGTACCAAAGAAGAACAAGGTAGCCTGCCTCAACAACTGCCGACTGGTGGCCCTGACATCTGTCATAATGAAATGCTTTGAGTGGCTAGCCACGGGATGGATCAACGCCAGCCTCCCAGATGGTCTCGATCCACTGCAATTCACCTACCGCGGCAACCGATCCACAGCAGATGCTATCTCTCTGGCCCTGCAATCAACTCTTGAATTCCTCGACAACAAGGACACCTATGCCAGACTGCTATTCATAGACTACAGCTCCGCCTTCAATATCATTATCCCAACAAGACTAATAACCAAACTCTGCAACCTCAGACTTGACCCCTCCCTGTGCAGCTGGATCCTTGACTTCCTCATCAACAGACCGCAATCTGTCAGGATAGGTAACAACACCTCCTCCACAATAGTCCTCAACACCGGTGCCCCGCAAGGATGCATGCTCAGTCCGCTACTGTACTGCCTACGCACGCACGACTGTGTGGCAAGATTCAACTCCAATTCAATCTATAAGTTTGCAGATGATACGACTGTGGTGGGTCGTATCTCAAACAACGACAAATCAGACTACAGAACGGAGATACTAATAATAACAATTGCTTATTGTCACAAGTAGGCTTCAATGAAGTTACTGTGAAAAGCCTCTAGTCGCCACATTCCGACGCCTGTTCGGGGAGGCTGGTACGGGGATTGAAACTGCGCTGCTGCCTTGTTCTGCATTGCAAGCCAGCTATTTAGCCCAGCGTGCTAAACCAGCCCCTAATAGATCACTTGGTTGCATGCTGTACCGAAAACAACCTCTCTCTAAATGTTGGAAAGACCAAGGAGCTAATCATCGACTTCAGGAAGCGTAGCATGATCCCCCGCCCCGTCTACACCAATGGCTCCGAAGTGGAGATGGTCGATAGCTTTAAGTTCCTGGGGGTCACCATCACCAACAGTCTGTCCTGGTCCACTCACATTGATGTAACAGTCAAGAAAGCCCAACAACGTCTCTACTTCCTACGGAAGCTAAAGAAATTTGGCATGTCTGCATCAATCGACTCTCACTAACTTCTACTGATGTGCCAGAGAGGGCATCCTATCCGGCTGCATCACAGCTTGGTTTGGCAACTGCTCGGCCCAAGATCGCAAGAAACTGCAGAGTGTGGTGAACTCAGCTCAACGCATCACACAAGCTTGCCACTCTCCCATTGATTCTATCCACACCTCCTGCTGCCTCAGGAAGGCAGACAGCATTGTCAGAGACCCCTCACACCGAGGCTTTGCCCTCTCCCAGACCCTTCCATCAGGCAGAAGATACAGAAATCTGAAGACCTGCACATCCAGACATAGGAACAGCTTCTTCCCCACAGCTGCCAGACTCATCCATGACTCTTCCTTGGACTGATCTATTCCCTGTAAGAACACTATTCTCCATGCCCTATGCTGCTCTTGTTTGGCCCTTGTTTTGCACTGTAACCAATCACTCTTTGTTGATGTATCGTTGTCAATGTACTCTGTTGATTATTCTTTTGTCTACTATGTATGTACTGTGTACGTTCCCTTGGTTGCAGAAAAATACTTTTCACTGTACTTCGGTACATGTGACCGTCATGATATGGAAACATGCAGCTAATGAACACATAGAATAGGACACAACCAATGAGCAGTCAGGACACTCAGGGGTGGTATCTCACTATAAAAGGGATGAGGCACTCACACCCCGCCTCTTTCCACAGACCAACATCTACAGAGTGAGACAGGGCGTATCCTCAGCATCACACCCCAGTACGTGGCTTAGAGCAAGGCTGGTTCAGTTAGACTGAGTTACTAGATTTAGATTAGCAGAGAGTCGAACTCATTGAGAACTGTGCTAATAGTTCAATAAAACACATTGAACTTACTTCAACGTCTGGAACATCTTTTACTCAAAACTGCATCAAGTAGCAGCTTGTGTTATTCCAAAATACATAACACAACAGTGACAATATATATCAACCAATCAAGTCATCACTAATTGGTGTAGATGCATGCATTCAATTAAATTTGATGCAAGGAAATCAGACTGCCAACACATCTCAGCATGAAGCTGAGGGCAAAGAACTGGTTGTAGCAGATGCATTGACAAGTGCTACGAGTTACAATGATGAGAAATCTTTAGAAGTTATACTAACTGTGGAAGCACAAGCCGCATTTATCGCAGACATGTTACCAGTGCCTGATGCACAACTAGGTTTAATTCGGGACGTGACTGAAAAAGATATAATACTTCAGCGGGTGATCAATCATCTGAGAGAAGGATGGTGTAAGGCCAGCTGAAACAGTTTTAGAAGTGTCAGGGATGACCTGACTGTTGTCAATGGATTCCTGTTGAAAGGAGACAGAATTGGCATACCGTCCTGCCTACAAAGAAGTATTCTAGAAAATATACATGAAGGGCATCAAGGGATAGAGAAATGTAAAAGACGTGCGAGACAATCAGTATATTGACCAGGCATCAATAAAGATGTTGACAACTACGTTCAAGATTGTAGTGTCTGTCAAACACATGAACCACCCCAGTGCAAAGAGACATTTGCATCAAGTGAAATTGTCACTAACCCATGGTCAAAGGTTGGGATGGATTTGTTCTATTTCAGAGGAAATGATTATCTGATAACCATAGATTATTATTTCAATTATCCTGAAGACATAATGTTGACAGATACGACTACTGACTCAATCATAAGAGCTGGGAAGTCTGTATTTGCTCGCCAGGGCATACCCCTGAAAGTCATGATGGATAATGGACCCTGTTTCAGTAGTTGGGAATGGTTGTCATTTGCAGAAGGCTACAACTTCCAACACGTGACATTCAGTCCGTTATACCCACAATCCAATGGGAAAGCCGAGAAAGAAGTGGGAATATTAAAACACCTGTTCAAAAAGGATTTTCTGATCGCATTGTTAAGCTACAGAGCTACTCCTTTGGCATCAGGTTTGTCGCCTGCCCAGATGTTGATAAGAAGGAAGCTACATACGCCATTACCAGTCATTACTGTTCACCACCCCCAGAACAATACTCTGGTCTCTGGATTACTAGGCAAGTGACAATGCCACGATGCCACTGCCTACCTAAATAGTGGACTAGGGTGTCGCGGCGAGAATGCTGAAATGGAAGGGTAGGAGAAGATGTGTCTGTGTGTCACCTCAACATTGCCTCCAGGACACACATGAATGTGTCATGGCTTCAGGTCAAAAACTGGGAACAAACTATCACATACTGCCCTCCCTCAACTGGTAACTGTTGAAAACCACTTATTGTCACAAGTAGGCTTCAAATGAAGTTACTGTGAAAAGCCCCTAGTCGGTGATCCCAGTCAATGTTATAACTGGGTGGGAAGATCCCAGAATGGAACCATAACTCAATAGACAGTGACAGGCAATTCCAAAAAAAACAGAACAAAACATGGGAGGTACTTTTCGTTTAAAAAAGGAAATGGAGGAACAGTCTCAGGACAACTAATTAGTTTTCGCAACACGAAAAACACATTTATGAAACTTGAAAAAAACCACAATGATACAATACACTTTTATTCCCCCCTCAGCTGAACAATTACACACAGGTTTTAGAATTAACATGGATTACAAAGTACATCTTAATCTTCAATGGTCTCAGTTACACAAAGTTCTTTTTAAACACACAAGATGACCGTGGACATATTCACTTGGGTTTCAGAGTGGAAAGCGTTTATTGTGGATGTCTCCTTGGAATCCCCACCAGATGATTGTCGCACAAGAATTTCCAAACTCTAGACCCCAAAACACACTTTCAAATCTTCTCTTGTAAGTAGACTGGGCTAGCTTCTCCGTCAGCGGGATCCTTCATTTCGCCGGCAGTGCACTCATGCCCACGAAGTTCCCGATTACGATGGTGTGGGAGTGCCCACAATGGGAAACTGGCTGAATGGATGGAGAATCCCACTGCAGGCGGGGTGCGCCGCACCAGAAAATGGGTGCGGCTGGACGGAGAATCCCGCCTGCATTCTATGAACGGTTTTCATTCTGAAATCCAGATCAGTTTTTCCGAATGACACTTTTCACCAAAGCTTCCACTCCATTTTTACCAGCAATTCCAGTCCAAGATTTTACACTAACCCCTTCAGGATTTTGTCTTGACTGTTGTGCAAATTGCTCAAAATTGCTTTAACTCTCAATTCCAAGACAGCTGGTTACAGCTATTATCTCCAAGTCAGAACACTTTGTTTACCCTATCTTGAATTCTTCTGAACCACACGTTGGTCTCTGTTCACTTAACTACAGGCTTCTCCAAGGCGGCCTTCAGAATGCGCGACAACGCAGAATCGCCGAGCAGAAACTTATAGCCAAGTTCCACACACATGAGTACGGACTCAACCGGGACCTTGGAGTCATGTCGCATTACATTCACCCCCTACCATCTGGCCTGGGCTTGTGAAATCCTACCAACAGTCCTGGCTTGAGGCAATTCAGACCTCTTTAACCTGCTCCATCGGGACCTGTAAATACTTAATTGCCTGCAAAGACTCACATTCAAATATCGTCATGCATTTTTGACTTTGTCTATATATATGTTTCTGGATCCCACCTCTTCATTCACCTGAGGAAGGAGCAGTGCTCCGAAAGCTCGTGATTCGAAACAACCCTGTTGGACTTTAACCAGGTGTTGTAAGACATCTTACTGTACAGACTTCTTGGACACTTCTCTAGTTTCTTTAACTAGCTGCTCTTCAGATCTCTGCACTTGTTTTCTTAACCATTACTCCATGGTGTGACTTAACTCTCTCTTATTCCCTTTTTACCCCTCTAAAACCAACTGCTTCTCGCAAAGCTACGAGAGCTGCCTTCTCTATCTCCAACTGCCATCAAATTAGTTAAATTAAAATGTAAAAGTTTCTCTACCTTACAAAACCCTAGTTGCTAAGCAACCACTGCTGGTTTATTTATACTTCACAACGTAATCCCCTCGAAGCACAATAGAAACAGAGTTGGAACTTAACCATCCCCACACACATACAAACACCTTTGTCTGACATGAATGTAACTATACGTTTTACCCTTCCAGGAACAGAAACATATTAAAACAACTTAAAACCATATTTTATTTCTAATGTTTACCAATACAAGTATGAATCACTTAAAACTACCTTTATTTTCCTAACATAACCAGTCATGCTCCAAGTTGAACACTCTTCAGGAAAAGCAGTGAATATAGCAAAGGCACAGAATTTACTCTAGGTGGGGATTTCAATGTTCATCGCTAAGAGCGGCTTGATTGTATAGCAGAATGGGTTAATTCTTTTTTTTAAATACATATAGAGTACCCAATTCATTTTTTCCAATTAAGGGGCAATTTAGCATTGCCAATCCACCGAGCCTGCACATCTTTGGGTTGTGAGGGCGAAACCCACGCAAACACGGGAAAAATGTGCAAACTCCACACGGACAGTGACGCAGAACCGACATCGAACCTGGGGCCACGGCGCCGTGAGGCAGTAGTGCTAACCCACTGCGCCACCATGCTGTCCAGAATGGGTTAATTCTAACTGTGAGATATGATAATAAGCCAGGGCATATCATCACAGGAGGTAATGCAACATCTCATGAACTTGCTCTCTCTCTTCAGCAAATGGTAAGGCAGACACTAACGTGTTCCTCAATAAAGTAAATGTTTTCCTTACCTCAACAGACCCTGTTAGCAAAACAAGACCAAGAATATTATATGTAGCACCACTACTGACCAAGCTAGCCAGTTCCTGAAGGAAATACCTGCCAGCCTGGGCTTGCAGCAGGTGGTAGGAAACTACCGAGGAAAAACCTACTTCACCAATTTGCAGATATAACTCTTTCAGGCGAAGTCTCATCTTGATACTGAGAACACCCGCCATTTTGCTATGTGGCATTACCACTGTGGGATAGACTGAAAATTCACCTAGAAGCTCAAAATTGGCACTCCATGACATGCTGAGGGCCATCAGAATTGTAACTCAACCACAATCTGTAACCTCATAGTCCAATATATCAGGTTCAATGAGGAGCGCAGGAGGGCATGCCAGGAGCAGTACCAGGCATTCTTCAGGATGAGTTGTCATCTTGGTAAAGCCACAATTACATGCATGCAAAGCAGTAGAAACATATCCTACAGAGAGTTGAGCGCTCATAACCAATGGATCAGGACAACAATCTGCAGTCCTGTCACATCCACTCGGGAATGGTGGTGGACAGTTAAATGTCAAACTGGAGAAGGATACTCTACAAACATCTCCTTCCTCAGCCCAGTACTCAAGTACAAAAAAAACAATAATTTTCAACCACTGTCAACCAGAAATACCAATAGTTGAATCATCTTCCTGAGGCTCCCACCATCACAACCGTCAGTCTTCAACAAACTTAATTCAATTCATGGGATAACAAGAAACGAATCAAGTACACATGGATACTGCAAAGGCTTTCAATCCCAACAACATCCTCAGCTGGATTCTTTGGCCGCGCCCCCCCGCAAGATCACCACGGACAGGACGGGGACCAAGCAAATGTCCGTTGACCTCAAGGTGGGAATTTCCGGTGACCGGGCGGTCGCGGCCAAAGAATCTCGCCCACTATTTTTCGTGCTGAAGATTTATGGTCCAGAATTAGTTGCACACCCAGTACTGGCAGCAAGCTAAGAAATTGAAAAATTGTCCAGGGATTCAGGTTGCATCCAATTAATTACTGTCCCATCAGTCTAGTCTGAAGCACCAGCAAAGTGATAGAAGTTGCGATCAGCAGTGCTATAAAGTCACACTTATTCGTCAATAACCTTTTTACTAACGTGAAGTTTTGGATCCACCAGGAACACTTGTCTCCTTTGCAGCAGTGTTTTTCAAACATTTTTGCCCGGGACTCATTTTTACCAACCAACCATCCTTCGGGACCCATGCCGGCCAACCTTCATGAAGCACGGCGGCTGACCTTCACGACCCATGCGGTCGACTTTCATGACCCACGCCGGCCAGCCTTCACGATGCACGCCAGCCGACCTTCGGGACCCATGCTGGCCGACCTTCACGACACTCGCCTGCCGACCTTCAAGACCCATGCCGGCCGACCTGCGCGACCCATGCTGGTCGACCTTTGCGACCCACGCCGGCCAATCTTCACGACCCATGCCTGCCGACCTTCACAGCCCATGCCTGCCGACTTTCACGACCCACGCCGGCCGACCTTCACGACCCACGCCGGCCGACCTTCATGACCCACGCCGGCCGACCTTCATAACCCACGCCGGCCGACCTTCGCGACCCATGCCGCACGATCTTCATGACCCACGCCGGCCGACCTTCACGACCCACACCGGCCGACCTTCACGACCCATGCTGGATGACCTTCACGACGTACGCCAGCCAACCTTCATGACCCCGCCGGCCGACCTTCACGACCCACGCCTGCCGACTTTCACGACCCACGCCTGCCAACCTTCGGGACCCATGCCGGCCGACCATTGGGACCCATCATTTTTGCATACCTTTAATGTGACAGGTGAGCCTGCTTGGTCCTCACGATTTCACTTGCTTTATAATTCAGTGTTACATTATTGCTGAGAACTTCAGTTGACGATTTAAGTTCTCACTGCATCCATTGAAAAAAACAAATCAAGAGTTTGTCCTCGAACTCACCATGTTGTTTCGTCTTCAAATGCCTTTGAAGATGAGGGTTTTAAACTTTCATTTGCCAGTCTATCCGTGCATATAACACATATGAGCTTTGCATCCTGATTTCCAATGGCACAATTAATAAACCCATATCTCAAGAAATCATTCTTATACTGACTTTGTTCCTGATTTCAGCTTCTTCGTAATGGGTTGTTCATCAGAGGAACAGGAGTTTATACCAGCACTGCTGGCAGCTACAAATTGGAGGAATCGCTCTCATGCCCAGAGTGTGTGATGTCAGTGTACGGGGTGTGTGACCTGTCGCCGCTTGTGGAGAGAAGACTCCATCGATTCTTTGAAGGAATCTGCTCCTGGGTCAGCGTGCCAATCTTAGGAGGAGGCGGTCAGCCTTCGGGGCACGCACGCATGGGACGGCCGGCATTCTGAAAGCTGGTTGCGGCTGGCATTTTAAAAGCTGGTTGTGGCAGTTGGGTATTTCTTCCTATGATCGGAAACACCACGACCGATGGACCTGTGACCCTCCCGACAGCCACCCGTGGGTCGCGACCCTGAATTCAAAAATGACTGCATTACACCTTGGCCCAAACACTGACAAATGAGCTGAAATCCAATGACGAAGTGGGAACCTTGATATCAAGGCAACATTTAATTTAACATGACACCAAGCAACTTACTACAATTGAAGTCAATAGGAATCAGGGGGGGGGGAAACCCTCCACTGGTTTAAGACATACCTAGTACAAAGGATGTGGTGGTTGCTGCAGCTCAGGCCCAGGAGACATCACTGTAAGTATTTTTTATAGAGTAGTTTCCCAGGCCCAACTGTCTTCAGGTACTTCACGAATAACCTTTCCTCCATCATAAGGTCAGAAGTGTGGATGGTTTCTGATGATTGCTTAGTGTTCAGTTCCATTCACAATTCCTCAAACAATGAAGAACTCCATGCTGCATGCAGGACAAATCCGACAACTTTAAGTTTGGGCTGACAAGTGGGATGTAATATTCACACTACACAAATGACAGGCAATGATCACCTCCAACAAGCGAACATTTAACCATCTTCCATCGACATTCAGTGGCATTACCATCGCTGAATCCCCCATCACCATGAGGATTTACCGTTGACCAGAAACTGAACTGAAATTGTTGGAAATGTTCATCAGGTCTCACAGATTCTGTGGAGAGAACAGAGTTAACAGGTGTCATGGGAGTGTCCCTTTCAGAAAGGTTTTTGTCTTATCACATGGCTTCAGTGATGTCATTGTGTGGGTGGAGCTGGGCTGTGGCTTGGTGAGCTGCTGTACTTTCACTTTCAGTTTTGCCTACTGTGGACTCAGACAGGGAAAATAAGTGTTTTGGCCTGTCCCTCTCTATTTTCAATTTAAATATCAGTTCCAGTAAAAGCCCATTGATTATAGCTACCTGCTATTGTGTTAACTTAAAATATATAGTTTGCTTTAATCCTTTCCGAAAATGTTTAATCTGCTGGTGAGACGGGGTCAGAATCTCAGGGAAAGCCAGTCTTATTCAAGTGAGAATGCAGAGTGCTGGGCCACGCCCTTGAAATGAGGTTTTAGGTTTATGGGATTTTGTTTTTGAATTGGAACAGTTAAGGGGGAATTCATTAAGTGTTATACATAGATTACTGTAGCTGTGGGGTATCTGTATGTTTGTAATTGATAAATAAATTCTTGCTGTGTGTTTATATAAATGTTAACTAAGTTCTTAGAATAACGAATAACCTTTCCTCCATCATAAGGTCAGAAGTGTGGATGGTTTCTGATGATTGTAGTGATGATCATTTAATAATGATTAAAGTTTCCAGGAAGAATCATACCTCAGGTGAAGGCTCTTGTGCGCATTGCAGCCAAATTCAACCAAAAGTTATCGGTCAGTTGAACTCCAGAATACACTTTGGAGTTTTTAAACCCTGGCCCATAACACAGGTTGTGACCATTTATAAACACTATTTCTCTCTCCATAGATCCAGCCATATAAATATGATTCCTGCAAGAGCTCACCTCCTGACTCCCTGAAACCTGTCCACCATCTACAAGGCACAAGTCAGGAGTGTGATCGAATAGTCTCCACTTGCTTGGATGGGTGCAGCTCCAACAACACTCGAACAGGTTCAACCCCAGTGAGGGCAAAGCATCCTGTTTTAGTGAGACCCTACCCGCCACCTTAAATTCCCTCCATCACCAGTGCAGAGGAGTAGCTGTGTGCACCATCTACAGGATGTACTGCAGAAACTTGTTATGTTCCTTCAACAACAGCTTCCTAACCTATAGCCTCTACCAACTAGAAGAATCAGGGTACCCTCACACACATCTGTGACGATATCACTTTCCTTCATTGATCACAATTCTAAAGCTCTCTTCCTCACAACAATGAGGCACCACCTTTGCCACGTGGACTGCAGTGGTTCAAGAAAGCAGCTCACAAATTCTGAGGGTAATTAAGGATGCATAATGATTGCTGAATTTTTTTTAATCATAGAAATTACAGCGCAGAAGGAGGCCATTCGGCCCATCGAGTCTGCACCGGCTCTTAGAAAGAGCACCCCACCCAAGGTCCACACATCCACCCTAACCCAGTAACTCCAGCCAACACTAAGGGCAATTTTGGACACTATGGGCAATTTAGCGTGGCCGATCCACCTAACCCGCACATCTTTGGATTGCGGGAGGAAACCGGAGCACCCGGAGGAAACCCACGCACACACGGGGAGGATGTGCAGACTCCACACAGACAGTGATCCAAGCCGGAATCGAACCTGGGACCCTGGAGCTGTGAAGCAATTGTGCTATCCACAATGCTACCGTGCTTGTACAATGCCACATCCTATACAAGAGCCTGTTAGATTGCATTCTTGAACCCCTTGAATGTGGTTCCTGCCTTTGCGTAATGAAGCCCATGTTTTTTTTAGAAATTAACCATTTATTGAGTTTCAAATGACTGAACAGCTGCTCCTAAATGGCTAAATATTTACACAACTGGACTCTACAAATTCCCAAGCCATTAGAATGGAATCAGGCTGCTGATAGCCCACCAGGGACTCAATGAGTGTGAATGACCCATTCCTGAACCATTCGCACAATATGCAGACATCACTGTTTATTCAGTTGGGTGTGGACCAAGCTATTATCACAATAATGGACACTGAACGAGAAGAAAATTCTTCCAGCCATAATCGATGACTATGTTTGGATAACTGGTCAGTTTGTGAAAGGATATCATGCGATAAGCCAACTAATCTTTAAGAAACTGTCTTTCTCCACGCCAGTCAGAAGCCAGAAAGACAATGAGGTCAGAAAGACCCCAAATGGACACTCTAGGCACGGTTCTCCAGCCTCGTCCTACTCTCACTCAAGCAAAACGAGGCTGGTGAATAACGGGAGAGGCCAAAACGAGAACTGTGCCAGGGGCCAAACAATTTACGATGCAACTGCTCCGCTCCCGTAGACAAAGTTGGGATCTCGCCATAGTGAGGCGAGAAACCAATTATCACCACAAGCCCGATTTCCATTAATGGGAGCCACCCCATATCCAACGGCCTTCTGTCATTCAGCGGCCTCCCCAGCAAGTGGTCACGCTGGCGCCGATTAGTGCTCCTTTTGAAAAACGTGAACCATGCGGAAGGGCTTCTGTGGAAGCCAAGGAGGTGAGGGGGGGACCCTCAACAGGGGTGGGCCATCATAGGAGGGTGGGGGAGGTGCTGTGTGGAACTGGAGGGTGCAATCATTTACAGCATCACCATTCCAACCCTCGGATTGTTAACCTGTTCCAGGGGCAACCCTTGTCCTTGCTCATCTGCCCCAACGACCATGCATTACCCCCACCGACTGCCACATCCTCTGGCTGTGTGGCTAAAGGCTATTGGCAATAGGGAATTGGCAATTGTGGTTTAGTGAGCACTTCACACATCCCAAGTGGATTCTTGTAGGTAGGCGGGCCATGCAGCATGTGGGAGTATTGCCCAGAATCCCAATCACACTTTAATGAATGGACTGTGCCTGAACACTACGGGAGGCAAAACCACACATGCAGCAGCCAACAGTCGAACATCCAGGAGGTGGGACACAGCTCGGGGACATGTCCACTCACCCATGCTGCACGGTGTAGGTTGTTGACCATCTTACAGCACTGAATACCAGTCCTCCTGGTCACACTCTCCGAGCTCACTGCTGCCACCACCTCATCTCAGGCAGTGCTGGCTGCCTTGTGGCGGACTCTCCTGGACCTTAGGGGAACAGGAAAGCCCTCCTGGCCTCCACTGCATCTAGGAGCCTACCCAGTTCAGCATCCCCAAATCTTGGGGCTGGTCTCCTTGGCGCCATTATTGCGAGCTGGCTGGGGAAGTGCAGCTCGACCTTTTTAGCGGCAGCGGGGCGGGGGGGGGGGGGGGGGTAGAGAGGGGGGAAGGCTGGCGGGCACGGTCCAGGCAAATCAGCTGATGAGCCTTTCATATGTGGTGAGAAGCCCGTGAGGCCTTGTTAAGTGGACCAATTAGCGGGGAGTTGCCTTGCCTTGCCGGCCTCACTACCACTCTTAGAACCTTTTATGGAGAATCGTGCTCACATTCTTCAGCCATCCTGCAAGCCAATGACATGCGTGTTGTTCCACCTCCAGCACACTCTGGACAGTGTCTTAAAAAGAAAATCGACCCAGCCTCTATTGGCTCTGAAAGAAAAAAATTGAGCCCAGTCTGAAAACATGTCCAAATTATTAATCGACAAGATCTATATAAAACGGACTCCTTGAAACTTTTCAATAGATTTAATATACCCTTCCACTTTGTAACGCATGTATCTGCATGAGTGTGAGTGTCCATGCGAGTGTGTGATGAACTCTTGAATGCATGTGCAAATGAGACTTGGAGCACTTTAATTAATGATTTGGATTTAGGTTGGGTGTTAAGCACAACAAATAATATTCCCGTCTCTTTTAACAACTTATAAGAAAAGCTGTCTGTACATGTTGTGTGTCTTATACAGTCAGAGCACAGTTGAAGACTCATCGAATTGGCAAGCAAATCTTTTAAAAGACACATGTTACAGTCAAGAGTCAAGGAAGTGGGCGGCACGGTCAGGTAGCAAAGCAGAGTTGAGACCTAAACCAGCTTAGCCACGATTGATCGGTGGCACAGTGGTTAGCACTGCTGCCTCACAGCTCCAGGGACCCGGGTTAAATTCCCGCCTCGGGTCACTGTCTGTGTGGAGTTTGCACGTTCTCCCCGTGTCTATGTGGGCTTCCTCCTGGTGCTCAGGTTTCCTCCCACAGTTCAAAGATGTGCAGGTTAGTTTAATTGGCCATGATAAATTGTCCCTTGGCGCCCAAAAAGGTTAGGTGGGGTTAATGGGCTATGGGGACAGGGTGGAGCCATGGGGTTAAGTAGGGTGCTCTTTCCAAGGGCCAGTGCAGACCCAATGGACTGAATGGCCTCCTTCTGCACTGCAAATTCTATAAGAGAGGAGCCACTCTAAATCTTCTAGCCTGACCACCACAGCATTGAAGTGGCCCTACTCCAAGTATATTATATACATCGAAGCATGGAAAATCACCCTACCTCATTCTTCTTGACCCCTCTATGGCTTTTGACAAGTTACACCATCCCATCCGCCTCTAACGCTTCTCCGTGAGCAGGATTGCTTGCCTTCGCCTTTTCCACTATTACTTATCCAGTGTGATGTGTTGGGTAGGCTGGGTCGATGTGGACTGCACTTGATGCAGTGTAGCGAGAGACAGACCTCCAACACTTGATAAGATGCAACACGATTTTATTTAACATCTGAACTATTATACATGTTCAACTGTGGGTTGACACTATGCTGACTTGACTGAAGACCTGATACTAGCCTAACCAGACTTACTAGCTTAACCAGACTTACTAGCTACCACATGGCGTTTGCACTGGCCAGCTCACTAACTCTGACTGTCTCAGAGGCTGGGTCCCCGAGAGAGAGCAGGAAAACTGGTGCCCTCTGGCTTTATAGTGGTCGTGTCCTATCTGGTGATTGGCTGCTCTGTTCTGTGTGCTTACTGGTCATCATGTGTGTCAATCACTGCCTGTCTGCACTCCATTATATACATAGATGTATATTATGACATCTTCCCCCACCTTTCTTTTGTACTGTGTGTGTTGAGATAATAAATATTAAGGTGCATGTGCGTGTGGATGTGTATATGTGCGTGACTATATGCAGAATGTGCTAAAATCACCTTATGTACACAGGAAGGTGTCGTTAGTGCAGATATAGGGCAGATGAAACGGTAAAAAACGATATTTACAGAGGTCAAAACGATAAGGTAACACAGTTGTGCAAAAGTTCAGTCTATAAGTTTAGTCTCTGCGGCGGGTGACGAATTCTGGTTGACCGCCTCAAGGGTGGATCAGGGGCCGCCTGCAATTGGATAGGCGGGACCGCCGCCAATGCGGTGGTCACAAAGGTCGGCAGGATTGCTGGTACATTGGTGGCCCCGTGGTAGGGCACGTCCGGAGGAAGCATTGTGTGAGGCGGGACATCATCGTTAGGTGGCGGGCGTGGAACTCTGCACAGCGCCCGTCTGTTGCGTCGTAGGAAGGAGCCATCAGCCATGTGGATGAGCAATGATCTCGGGGCCACTTGCTTGACCACCACAGCTGTGGTGGACCAGCCGCCGTCAGGCAACTGCACACGAACACAATCCGTTGGGACCAGCTCGGGGAGATCCGTGGCATGAGCGTCGTATGCTGATTTCTGTTGGGCCCGAGACTGCTGCATCTTTTGTATGACCGTGAGGTGGTCAAGGTCTGGAACATGGATGGCTGGAACCGTGGTTCACAGAGTGCGATTCATGAGCATCTGCGCGGGAGACAACCCAGTGGACAGCGGGGATGCTCTGTATTCCAGCAGCGCCAAGTTGAAGTCGGAGCCTGAGTCTGCAGCCTTGCATAATAATCTCTTGACGATATGAACCCCTTTTTCGGCCTTCCCGTTTGATGGCGGGTAGTGGGGGCTGTAGGTTACGTGATGAAAGTTGTATAAGCGGGCAAAATCAGACCATTCCTGGCTGTAAAAACAGGGACCGTTGTCACTCACCACCGTGAGCGGTATCCCATGCCTGGCAAACGTTTCTTTGCATGCTTTAATCACCGCCTTCGACGTGAGGTCGGACAGTTTCACCACTTCAGGGTAATTGGAGAAGTAGTTGACCAGGAGGACATAGTCACGCCCCTTAGCGTGGAAAAGGTCGACACCGACTTTGGACCATGGGGAGATCACTATCTCATGTTGCTGCAGAGTTTCTTTGGGTTGAGCTGGCTGAAATTTCTGACATATGGGGCAGTTGAGGACCGTGTTGGCAGTGTCCTGGCTGATGCCCGGCCAATAGACTGCCTCTAGAGCTCTGCGTCGGCATTTCCCGACCCCCAGGTGACCCTCATGGAGTTGGCCGAGCACCATAGCTCGCATGCTCTGCGGAATCACAATCCTATCGAGCTTCATGAGGATGCCGTCCACCACCATCAGGTTGTCCTTGACGTTGTAAAACTGAGGACTGTCCCTTCTGCCAGCCAATCGTGAGGTGCTGCATCACACGCTGTAGCAGAGGATCCTTGGCCATTTCCTCATGAATTTGGATGACCCTCTCATCAGTGGCCGGAAGGTTGGAGGCTCACAATTGCTCCTGCGCATCGATTTGGCAGACAAAGTCAGTTTGTTCACACGGTGTGGTGATAGACCTGGAAAAGGCATCTGCAACAATGAGTTCTTTGCCTGGCATGTAGACAAGTTCAAAGTCATAGCAGCGTAGCTTGAGAAGGATTTGTTGTAACCGAGGCGTCATGTCATTCAAATCCTTCTGGATTATGTGGACTAATGGCCTGTGGTCCGTCTCAACCGTGAATTTTGGGAGGCCATACACATAGTCGTGAAATTTGTCGATTCCTGTTAGGAGGCCCAAGCATTCCTTCTCAATCTGAGCGTACCATTGCTCAGTGGGTGTCATGGCTCAGGAGGCATACGCAACTGGGGCCCATGAGGAGGAGTCATCTAGTTGGAGGAGCACCGTCCCAACACCATCCTGGCTTGCGTAAGTGGATATTTTGGTCTCTTTGGTAGGGTCGAAGAATGCCAGAACTGGGGCTGTGGTGAGTTTTTCCCTCAGCTCACGGCATTCGTTCTCATGAGCAGGCAACCACTGGAATTCCGTTGACTTTTTGACGAGATGGTGGTTGGCTGTGGTGTGTGTCGCCATGTTGGAAATGAACTTCCCGAGGAAGTTGATCATCCCTAGAAAGCGGAGGACCGCCTTCTTCTCCTCTGGGGTCTTCATGGTGTTGATCGCCGAGACCTTGTCAGCATCTGGTCGCACGCCTTGCTGCGAGATGTGGTCACCAAGGAACTTGATTTCTGATTGACCGAATGAGCACTTGGCTCTGTTGAGTCGGAGGCCATGCTCATGGATTCTGTGGAATACCTGCTTGAGGCGATCGATGTGTTCTTGAGGAGTTGTGGACAAGATTATGACATCGTCAACATACACGTGCCTTCCCCTCGATACCCTCCATCATCTGTTCCATGATGCGGTGAAATACCTCTGAGGCAGAGATGATGCCAAAAGGCATCTGGTTGTAGCAGTAGCGACCGAACGGGGTGTTGAATGTGCACAACCTGCGACTGGATGTATCCAGCTGCATTTGCCAGAACCCCTTGAAGGCGCCCAGCTTCGTAAAGAGTTTGGCATGAGCCATCTCGCTGGTCAACTCCTCTCGTTTTGGTATTGGGTAATGTTCCCTCATGATGTTGCGGTTTAAATCCTTGGGGTTGATGCAGATTCGAAGCTCCCCTGACAGCTTCTTGACGCAGACCATGGAGCTGACCCAGTCTGTGGGTTCTGTGAACATTGATATGATGCCCTGGTCCTGGAGGTCCTGTAACTGCTGCTTGAGGCAGACCTTGAGGGGTGCCGGCACCCAACGTGGTGCGTGGATCACAGGGGTGGCGTTTGGTTTGAGCAGCATCGGTATGGGAGTGTGTCCATTCCGTCGAACACGCTGTGGTACTGTGTGATGATGTCATCAATTTCAGCCTGGAGGTTCTCATCAGGTGAGGCCGTCGCCTGTGAGGATGACATGGTGTGGACTCGCTGAACCAAGTTCAGGAGTTTGCAGGCCCGAGCACCGAGCAGGGATGCTCTGTCAGGTCCCACGATCTCAAATCACAGTGTCGCTTTAAATGACTTATTGGAAACTCCGAGTTGACACGAGCCACTGGCAGCTATGGCATTGCCATTGTAGTCAGGGAGCTGGCAGGCCGGTGGAAGAATGCTTGGTCTGACGCGGATGGTGTCGAGATCGGATTTGGAGATGAGGTTTGCCGATGCGCCGGTGTCCAGTTTGAACCGGATGCGAGCCTTGTTAACTGTGAGGACAGCACACCACTCATCGTCGGGATCCACGCTGAGGATCGGGAGGTGCGTCGCTGTCTTGGAGAAAGGCAGCGCATGCTTCGTAATGATGCCCACCCGGTATGGAGATTTGAGGCACGCAGCATCAGGATCTGTTGGGCTGTTGGGGTCGGAGTCTGGCATGGCCTGCTGTATTGAACGGATGCTTCTGGGCTGCTGCTGGGATCGCTGGATGCTGGGCAGTGGAGCAGATCTGCAAAGGGCTGCGTGGTGGCCAAGCTTGCCACACTGTAGACACCGTCGTGATTTTGCCGGACAGTACCGCTTTAAATGGGCGGAGCCACAATTCGGACACGTCATGACGCCAATGTCAGTGCGTTCCGTGTGCCATTGCGCATGCGCAGTGTGGTCGAACGACGTACGCACCTGCACAGTCTGGCCGTCGGTCTCGCCGTCCCCTCGGTCGTGGCGCGCATGTGCAGGGGCCCGGGAAAAGCACGCGGAATGGCCACTCTCGTAGATTTGTGCGATGGCCTGCACCCGTTCCGCCTCGTGGGAGGTTAGCTTTGCCGTTTCTGCCGCCCTGATGTGGGAGTACCGATTGTTAGCATGTTCGTGGAGAACGGGCGTTTCAATGGCGATGGTGAAGGTGAGCTGCTTGACGTTCAGAAGCTGCTGGCGAACGGAATCGGAGTGGACCCCGAAAACGATCTGATCCCGGATCATGGAATCAGTGGTCGAGTCATAGTTACATGACTGCACGAGGATGCGGAGATGGGTCAGAAAGGATTGAAAAGGTTCATCCTTACCCTGAAGCCTCTGCTGGAAAACGTACCGTTCAAAGCTCTCATTCACCTCAATGTCGCAGTGGCTGTCAAACTTCAGTAGGACTGTTTTAAATTTCGTCTTGTCTTCACCTTCAGCGAATGTAAGGTAGTTGTAGATGTGGATGGCGTGGTCCCCGGCTGTGGAGAGGAATAGTGCGATTTTCCTGGCGTCCGATGTGGCCATGAGGTCAGTGGCTTCTAGATAGAGTTGGAACTTTTGTTTGAAGATCTTCCAATTCGCACCGAGGTTGCTGGCGATGCGGAGCTGCGGAGGAGGGCGGACGTTTTCCATGTCACCGGATGGCTGTTTGCTGGTCAACGTTGATTCACTCAAGGTAGGTCCGTCTGTTTGCTGGTCAACGCTGATTCACTCAAGGTAGGTCCGTCAATTTTCAGCATCACTCACTGGTACCATGATGTGTTGTGTAGGCTGGGTCGATGTGGACTGCACTTGATGCAGTGTAGTGAGAGACAGACCTCCAACACTTGATAAGATGCAACACAATTTTATTTAACATCTAAACTATTATACGTGTTCAACTGTGGGTTGACACTATGCTGACTTGACTGGAGACCTGATACTAGCCTGACCAGACTTACTAGCTACCACATGGTGTTTGCATTGGTCAGCTCACTAACTCTGACTGTCTCAGTGGCTGGGTCCCGAGAGAGAGCGGGAAAACTGGTGCCCTCTGGCTTTATAGTGGTGGTGTCCTGTCTGGTGATTGGCTGCTCTGTTCTGTGTGCTTTCTGGTCATCCTGTGTGTCAATCACTGCCTGTCTGCACTCTATTATATACATAGATGTATGTAATGACACAGTGTAGCCAGAGAGCCTCATGCAATGTGTTCCCTGTTAGCTGCCCCACATTACCGCAGAGTCAAATTAACAATGTCATCAACTGTTTATTTTAAAGAGAGCAAAGCATGGAGACATTCTATAATTTGTCCTCAAAATTCTGCAATCGGCACATTTTCACATTTTTTAAAGCTTTTATCCTTCATTTATTTGTGTAGAATAATATAGTAGAATATTCATGCAAGTGGCAGTTGAACTGTTTTGATAACTCAGTGAATAATGCTGTTCAAATTAATCCATGCAGACCTACAAGCTTCGGTTGCTCACCTCTGCAGTCAATATCTCAGCTGACATGATGAGAAGGGGTGTTACAATTGGCCTGATGGCCCGAGACTTTGCGAAGCGAGGAAATGCAATTGTGGTTGCCATTCTTAATTGCTGTCTCGTGATCTCTGCTGGAAAGAATGACGGATCTGGTTTATTTAGAATATCCTCTCATCCAAATGGTCAGTCCGTGCTCACTGGCATCCCTGCAATCGAACCCAGTATGCATTAGTGGGAAAAGGAGTAAAAAGTGAGAAAATTGTCATAATATACACATCAGTATATGATGGTGCAGAGACACACTCTGACTGAAACACTGCAAGACCAATCAACAGACACAACACAGCAACCAATCACCAGTTAGGGCACAGTCACTATAAAGACAGAGGGCACTAGTTTTCCCATTCATTCGGGATGCAGCCTCTGAGACAGACCAAGCCCGCAGTCAGTAGCACAAACATCCACCATGTGCTAGCAGTATAGGCTGGTCAGGTTAGGCATAGGTCTTCAGTCAATCTAACATCATGTCGACCCACAGTGCAAGTGTGTTTAACAGCTCTTAGTTAAATAAAAAAGAGTTGTACTATTACAAGTGTTGGTAGCCTGTCTATGTTACTGCTAAGGTAAATGCAGTCTCCACAGATCCAGAGTACCCAACACATCAAAAGTCAGGGGGCAAAAAGGAAGGAAAATCAAACCCAGTGAAGGTGACATTTACTGTCTTGCACCAACACCAACCGCGTTGAGTTGCATTGAATGTCTAATTAATGCGGAAGATCCCGTCCCTCTCCCGCCAGTTCCACATTTAACTCTGTTCATCCACATGGTCGATTCCACGACCATGGGAAACACATATGCCTGGGATCAGAGGATGTAAATTCACAGCACACGCCATCACCACACATCACCAGTTAGATTCTGAACAGCAAGTTGATGAAAGGAAAATGTTGACTCTTAAAGCTCATTAGAGCTCTGGCTGCTCATAACTCAATTGGAAAAGCTTTTTTCAATTCCCTATTCTGTTTTTTTTCCAGCTTAATTCAGATGATGACAATATCAACAATTAATCTCAAGTGAATTTCTTCTCAAGTGAATTTCTTTTGCAATCTCTTGACGGTATCAATCAGTCCTAAAACGTGTTCTAGGACCGATCTCCAACACTCTGCATCTCCACAAAATCAAAGCATTGCGTGGAGTGATGCACGTGGTTTTAAATTAATGCCTTCATAAACAAATAGGTGCCCATGATTTTCTCTTCCTTGCTCAACATGATTGCAACTGTCTATTATCATTTGTTACCCTCAAGCTGGTTTCTATCAATGCAACATTGCAAAAGGTGGTGCCGTGTGCTCAGAATCCAAAGCAGGTGCAAACCCCGTGATACATCCGACGCTGAAACGTCCGTCGAGATCTAGATCAAGTATCTATTTTGTGTTTTTAAAAAAATTGACCTTGAACCCAAATTCTGCTGGCATTGGGATTTTAGGCATATGTTTCAAAGCGCGGACTGCTCGATATATCATTTAAACAATTTGATATAAACAAAGTGACAGAAAGCAATCGACACCTCGAGTAGATTTCACATGAAATTGATTTACTCCCGGAAATCTGTGCGGCAGTTCCCCAGGAACTTTGAAATTGACTGGATTAAATGTACTTCACCTGGTGAACCTTTGCTTAATTATCATAGAATTAATTATCACAGAATCTCGACAGGGAACCTTTGCTTAATTAGATGATGAGGGCAACAGTTGGTGCCTAGGTCAGGAATTCAATACAATTGGAATGAGATGAGTGCATTGGAATTCTGGTGCATGAACAAGTTGTGTATCTACCTGGGATTGAATACACTTGTTCACCAGTTCGGCAGAGTGATTTTATGTGTGAGCATAAATCCTCAACAAATACACATATAGAGGGAAAGCCTATGGGCAAAAAGAGAATTCCATAAATAATGAGCGCCTGGAAATTAATTTCAAAGTTGCCTTCTATTGAGGGGTTTAGATGAAGCCATAAATCATTACACAGCGAGGGCCAATTATATATAATGTTTGCACGTTGCAGTTAAATTACTGCCTTGAATTTAGTCTGTGATATCCTTTACTAACTATCGTGTACAGGGTTCATTCCCCTGTCTCACACACACTGAAATTACACTTCCAATCCCTGCAATTTAAATGCCTCTGATATAATCCCTCTTTTGTGCATTCATCCCCTTGATTAGCTCACTGGTTACTTTCTCCCAATTGACACTTTCCACCAGCACAGATAGCAGATTTCTACCTTCACATCAGTGCACACCCAGTGGGTGTGTGATCAAAACAACACAGGACATTTATACCATATACAATGGGGGGGAAATATAAGCAAGAGTCTGGTTTCAGGAAATGGCACCCGTTAAATTTATTGAGCTTTGCTCAGAATGATATATTTGTCCCTGAATGTTTCTAGCACACTACTTGTTTTAGTGTGAGATTTGATGAAGAGAAAACAGTGCCGGGTAAAGCAGAGTTATTGAAATAACAACTGCTTAGGTGTAAATTTGAAACACAGAATTTATTCATGCCATAAAGCATTAATCAGAGCCTCGGAATATCATTGAATAAACCTACTATATTTTTTCTTTGCAATTATTAATCCATCAACATTATCAGGTATCAACAACAACAATTTGTCACAATGCATGCTATTAGAAAAACACAGTTGTTTTCACAAAACTTATGCTGGTGATATTTTTTGGGGAAAAGACCTGGTATGGAGGGCATTAGCTATGAGGAGCGATTGAATAAACTCGGTTTGTTCTCACTGGAACGAAGGAGGTTGAGGGGAGACCTGATAGAGGTATACAAAATTATGAGGGGCATAGACAGAGTGGATAGTCAGAGGCTTTTCCCCAGGGTAGAGGGGTCAATTACTAGGGGGCATCGGTTTAAGGTGAGAGGGGCAAGGTTTAGAGTAGATGTACGAGGCAAGTTTTTTACGCAGAGGGTAGTGGGTGCCTGGAACTCGCTACCGGAGGAGGTAGTGGAAGCAGGGACGATAGGGACATTTAAGGGGCACCTTGACAAATATATGAATAGGATGGGAATAGAAGGATACGGACCCAGGAAGTGTAGAAGATTGTAGTTTAGTCGGGCAGCATGGTCGGCACGGGCTTGGAGGGCCGAAGGGCCTGTTCCTGTGCTGTACATTTCTTTGTTCTTTGTTCTTTGTTTGACCTGGCAGTGGTTCCAGTTTGAACTGTGGTTCTCATTTGGTGGTGGACTCGGTTATAACCAAGTGAGATTGAGTTTTATAATAATAACCTTAATTGTCACAAGTCGGCTTACATTAACACTGCAATGAAGTTATTGTGAAATGCACTTGGTGACAGAGTAAGAAAGATTACAAAACTTCAAATGTGGTAGCCAAAAGCCCTCAGGGGCTGCACAACCTCCCCTAACAAAATGATGGAAACTTGGTTTTGCCATCCATCTCCCATTTCTGGGGGGTTCCAATTTTCCTTTAATTTTCCTCTGCTGACTGGTTACAAAGCAAATAACAACAAAGAGCTAGAGCTTCCAGTGTGTTTTTTTTCACTGGACAGAGTCAGTTCATGGCAACTGATGTACCCATGAAGTGAAGGCTACAAACCTGAACAGAGATCCTGTTGGTGGAGCTTAGACCTGCTATACAAGTGACCGAGAAACCTCAGGTTGCTTTAAATAAAAGGTTTTGATTAGCCTCCTCAGGATGCAAAGAAAAGGAGCAATAAGAGTGGGGGAAGGACACAAGAACCCAGGAGTAGACCATATGACCCATCGAGCCCACTCCCACCCTCCAATAGGATCATGGCTGATCTTTGGCTTCAACTGCACATAGTTTTCTGTTCCCCATATCCCTTGATTCCCTGAGAGGCCAAACATCTGGGGCGGGATTCTCCGGTCACCAACGCCGAAATAACGTTCGGTGATCGTCCGGAGAATCCCCGTTTGTGCCGAAATCGGGGCGGTGGCGCTTTTGCAATGCTCTGCCCTCTCGAAAACTGCGTCGGGAGAGCCTCCGGACATCACCTGAGGCCTACCCGATGCTCCGCCCCTGATAGGTCGCGTTCCCGACAGCGTGGAACACTTGTCCTTTTTATTTTTGTGAAACCGGCGTGGCGGCTGCGGACTAAGTCCAGCGCTCCCACAGTCGGGGAGAGGGAGCCTTTCCGCGAGCAGGGGGGGCGGGGTGCTTTTGCGGGGGCTGGGAGCACTGATGGGGGGTGTTCCAGGGTTGGTGATATTGATTACAAGGTGGCTGTTTCTGGCAGGCCGGGTCCACGCGCGGCCGGCGCCATGTTGCATGGCGCGGCTGCTGCAGGCTTGCGCTGTGCGCATGCACAGCCACGGACCCAGCAATTCTCCAGCCGTGTCCGCAGGTAAAACTGGAGGCTTTACGCTGCACGCCTGATAGCCCCCCACCAGATGGAGGATCGGTGCAGCTTTTGCACCATTTTTTGGGATGTAAAACGCCACTATTCCCACGCCGGCGTCAGCACTTCAAATCAGCCCCAGGGTTCAACTTTACAGTCCCCCGCCACAGTAGGTTTAATGGCGGAAAGGGGTACGCAATGCATCAGATGCTGAAAAATTGACTTCTTGCCGGCGTACAATGGCGCTGGGGTGCGCACGATCCAAGCCGCCCTGCCATGAAAAACGTCGAGAAACGCAACTGCATAACTGGTGAGGCCAGCAGTGTGCAATATAATGCAAATTCCCACCGGCCTCTGAGACGGGAAACATTGTCAGCTCTTGCCCACGCCAGGGATCTTAGTCTTAGAATGGAAAATTCCACCTTCTGTCGAGCTCAGTCTTAAATGTATCCAGTGATGGAGTATCCGCATTCCTCTGTAGAGCCTGCAATTTCTCCCCAGCAACACCAAATGGGAGTTGCATTGTAAAGTTTCCACATGAGTCAAGTGCATATTACAGATGTGCCTGTAGTTACATTTGCACCTTTTTTTTTTCACATAGAATTTACAGTGCAGAAGGAGGCCATTCGGCACCAGCTCTTGGAAAGAGCATCCTACCCAAGTCCACACCTCCACCTCCCCATAACGCAGTAGCCCCACCCAGAACTAAGGGCAATTTTGGACACTCAGGGCAATTTATCATGGCCAATCCACCTAACCTGCACGTCTTTGGACTGTGGGAGGAAACCGGAGCACCCGGAGGAAACCCACGCAGACACAGGGAGAACGTGCAGACTCCGCACAGACAGTGACCCAGCGGGGAATCGAACCTGGGACCCTGGAGCTGTGAAGCAATTGTGCTAACCAGCATGCTACCGTGCTGCCCTAAACTATGCATAACCTGTGCTTCTTGTATACGTCTCCACCGATATGTGTGAATCCCAGCAGAGACAGTGATGTTGGAGATATTGGGAGTAAAGCTAATGAGCATTGTTTATACTGAGATCGCAACTTGAAGAATATCAGCCTGTATTTATAAGGCAGCGTTTAGTGTGCAGCATGCCGCTTCCAATTTAACAAGTATTTCAATTTCATTGGGAAACTAGCAGGGAACCTGTTGTGCCAAAGTAAGATTATAGTTACACCAATATTGAAACACATTCTTTGAAACACTCAGTATCCTGACTTGGAAATATATCACCGTTCCTGCAGTGCCTCTGGGTCAAAACCCTGGAACTCCCTCCCCAACAGCTACACCACATGGACTGTAACAGTCCAAGAAGGCAGCTCTACACACCTGCTCAAGGGCAACTAGGGAAATTGAATAAATGATGGCCTAGCCAGGAATGCCCATATACCGTGAATGAATAAAAAATATTTAACATCACACCACCAAGACGATATTTAATAGAAATGACAAACGTATTTCCTGTCAGCTGGAGATCCAGCAAGAGACCCACGTCAACTCTTTTATAGAAGATCCGCCACATTATGTGCCACTCAACCATACAATTGGGCAGCAGCTGGCCTTGTCCGGGATCAAGTACCCGGGGGGTGGAAGTCCTGTCCGCTAAGAGGTTGGTTGCTCTATTAAACAGCAGCACCACTGGACAGGCACCAGCTGCTGTCAGTGTAACACGTACCTGAGGCCCATGATCATCACTGGATCCAAGGCCGCAGGTTCTTGATGGTTGGGGGGGCATGGGGGTAAGGGTTGGTGTGATGGAGGAAGTTTGGCAGTAAGGACAGGAGGTGGCTGTCACATTGGCCTCCTTGTCAATGCAAGGGCCCTCAATCCAGCACCGAGTGCCTTTGAACAATGGTTCCCTCCCCAACTTCAGAATCAGCGAGCAACCCCGCACAGATTTGCGCAAGCGCCAGGGATTGAGGCCTATTAGCGACCATTAATTGCCCACTTAAGGGTTTCAGTTGATGGTGGAGCAGGAAGGCCATCAGTATCCAGACTTAATTATATTGGAGGTATATCGATGGCTGTATTCCCCCACCCCATTCGCCTGCCTGATTACATGCTCCTCTGTCACCAGACTCACCATTGTTCACCCATAATATGAAATTATTTATCTTGCTAAATGCTTTGGTGTGATACTAGATGGCAGAGATAGTAATAGTCATAGAATTTGCAGTGCAGAAGGAGGCCATTCAGCCCATCGAGTCTGCACCGGCCCTTGCAAAGAGCACCATCTCAAGCCCACGTATCTACCCTATCCCTGTAACCCAGTAACCCCCATTTAAACTTTTTGGACACTAAGGGCAATTTAGCATGGCCAATCCACCCAACCCGCACATCTTTAGACTGTGGGAGGAAATCTGAGCACCCGGAGGAAACCCACGCAGACACGGGGAGAACGTGCAGACTCCACACAGAGAGTGATCCAAGCCGGGAATCGACCCTGGGACCCTGGAGCTATGAAGCAACTGTGGTAACCACTATGCTACCCTGCTGCCCACTACCAGCTGGATCTCCAGGAAATACGTTTGTCATTTTTATTAAATATCGGCTTGGCAGTGGGTGCATTGGTTGTAATATTCTAAATTTCTCTGGATTCTGGAACTACACATGTAACATCACTATTCAAGATGTGGAGATGCTGGCATTGGACTGGGGTGAGCACAGTTCGAAGTCTTACAACACCAGGTTAAAGTACAACAGGTTTGTTTCAATGTCACTAGCTTTCGGAGCGCTGCTCCTTCCTCAGGTGAATGAAGAGGTATGTTCCAGAAACATATATATAGACAAATTCAAAGATGCCAAACAATGCTTGGAATGCGACCATTAGCAGGTGATTAAATCTTTAAAGATTTAATCACCTGCTGATGGTCGCATTCCAAGCATTGTCTGGCATCTTTGAATTTGTCTATATATATGTTTCTGGAACATACCTCTTCATTCACCTGAGGAAGGAGCAGCGTTCCGAAAGCTAGTGACATCGAAACAAACCTGTTGGACTTTAACCTGGTGTTGTAAGACTTCGTACTGTGATCACTATTCAAGAAAGGAGGGAGACAGTAAACAAGGAACTAAAGGTTACAATCTCCTGGCCTTGTTACACTCGTGTTCACCAGCTGATAAAGCAGGTGAATAGTGGGAGAGGCCACAAATGGGAACCGTGTTAGGCGTCAAACGGTTTGCGATGCAACCGGCCCACTCACGTAGGGATCTCGCCATAGCATGACGAGAAACCAATTATCACCACGTAAGCCAATTTCCATACAATTAACAAGAGCCACCCCTTATCCAATGGCCTCCTGCCATTCAGCAGCTTCCTCAGCAAGTGCTCACGCTGGCACCGATTAATACTCCTTTTGAAAAACATGAACCTGACGGAAAGGCTCCTGTGGGGAGCCCAGGAGGTGAGTAGCCATCTTTGCTCACAGGCAAAGAGCCCGGGAGTGCTGGGTTTGCTGCCACTGTGTTCGGTAGGGAATAGGGGAGCCTCCACTGTGGCTGGAGGGACCCTCCGCAGGGGTGGGCTGCCATGGGAGGGTGGCCGCGGTGCTGGGGGAGGGCAACTGGGGGGCAACTGCTCGCTGCAACAGCATGCCAACCTCTGGATCGTGTGTACACATTCTGGGGGCAGCCTTTTTCCCTACCCATCTGCCCCTGAGAAAGTGGGAACTATTTATACTGTAGAGTGAGAATGAAAGATGAGTCATAGCCACAGAAACCCAGGGAAATTGGGTGCTAATGGCCACAGAAACCAAGGGGAAAGAGTGCTAATGGCAGTCCCCTGAGAGAATAAAAGATGTGAAAGACCAACAGCAGAGAAACTAACATCAGAGGGTGAACTGCAGATGTGGGGGGAGGGGAAGGGGGAAGCAAAGAGGTGAAAGGGTAAGGAAAGGTGGATAAGATGGGGGGGGGGGTTAATATATATTAAGAAAGACAAGAAAGAAAGAAATGGTAAAAGACAGTTAAAATTAAATGAGATGAAAACAAATGGGTCGAGGTGGGGTAGAGCTGATCATCTGAAGTTGTTGAATTCGATGTTCAGGCCGGAAGGCTGTAGCGTGCCTAATCGGAAGATGAGATGTTGTTCCTCCAGTTTGAGTTGAGCTTCACTGGAACATTGCAGCAGGCCAAGAACAGACATGTGGGCTTGGGAGCGGGGTCTTTTGTTAAAACGGCAAGCAATGGGAAGGTCCGGGTCCTGAATGCGCACAGACCGAAGATGCTCAGCAAAGCGAGCACCCAGTCTGCGTTTGGTCTCTCCGATATAGAGGAGACCACATTGGGAGCAGCGAATGCAATAGATCAAATTGGAAGAGATGCAAGTGAAACGCTGCTTAACCTGGAATGAGTGTTTGGGCCTGGGATGTTCAGCATGGAAGAGGTAAAGGCGCAGGTGTTACACCTTCTGCGATTACATGGGAAAGTGCCATGGGTGATGGGAGAGGTACTGGGTGTGGTGGAGGAGTGGACTAGATTATCTCTGAGGGAACTTTGGAGCTTTGATAAGAGCTTGGCTGGGATTATGGCATTGAAGGCGGAGCTATAGTCAATAAATAGGAGTCTAATGTAGGAGTCCTTGTTGTCGAGCTGCTCTGGGGATGAGTGTAAGGCCAGGGAGATCGCGTCTGCTGTGGACCGGTTGTGGCGGTATGCAAATTGCAGTGGATCAAGGCATTCTGGGAGTATGGAGGTGATGCGCTTCATGACCAACCTCTCAAAGCACTTCATTATTACTGAAGTCAGGGCCACCGGACGGTAGTCATCGAGGCACATTGCCTGGTTTTTCTTTGGCGCCGATATGATGGTGGTCTTCTTGAAGCAGGTGTGTGTCATGTTGAGCACAGTAAGATAATACGGGCTGCAACTGGATGCAGCTTTACCTGAGAGATACTCCACATCTTGAAGTTAGTTCAATATGATTTATTGAACCTGTCACACAGTTAGTTCAATCCTCTGTGAGTTTGACTCTCTGCTAACCTAGTGTGATTAATCTGTCTGATTGAACCAGACTAGCTCTTAGCCACGTGCTGTTGGAGTTATATGATATGTACACCCTGGAAAGAAGCGGAGTATGAGAGCCTCGTGCCTTTTATAGTGGGAAACCACCCCCAAGTGTTCTGCCTGCTGATTGGCTATGTCCTGTTCTCTGTATTCATTAGCTGCCTATTTGTATCTCATTATGTGCATGTCTGCATATCATGACATCTTCCCTTTTTAAATGTTTTTCTATGGCCGATGTGAAAGGATTTACATGTGCAGGCCAAAAAACTAACTTATTTACATACAGTAGCAGATGGGAACATATGTACATGTAAAACAGGTGTCTAAGGTGCGAAAATTGAACATAGCAAACAAAACAAGTGTTCATAAGTCCAGTCTCTGGGATTTGCGTCTGATCCTGGTCGACCGCTGGAGAGTTGCTGGTGGGGACGACGGCGCCTTGATAGGCGGGATTGAAGCCTGATTGGTGGCCTCGTGGTTCGAGATATCAGGAGGTGGCACAATAACGGTTGGAAACAATGAAGAGTGTGGTTGCGGGCGGGTAACTGTGCGCAGTGCCCGTCTGTTGCATCGCACAACAGAGCCATCAGCTATATGCACAACATACGATCGGGGAGCAGCCTGTCGAACAACAACAGCTGGAGCTGACCAGCCTCCATCAGGTAGCTTGATTCGAACAGCATCCTCCGGGAGTAGCACAGGCAAATCAGTGGCATGAGCATCAGTCAGCAATATCACCTAAGGCTAGCTCTTAGCCACGTGCTGTGGGAGTTATATGATATGTACACCCTGACTCACACTGTAGATGTCACCAGTGGAAATATGCGGAGTGTGAGTGCCTCGTGCCTTTTATAGTGGGAAACCACCCCCAAGTGTTCAGCCTGCTGCTTGGTTATGTCCTGTTCTCCGTATTCATTAGCTGCCTGTTTGTATCTCATTATGTGCACGTCTGCATATCATGACAGTGGGGACCTTGGAGCGGAGTAGGGACAGGTTAAAGATGCCCGCGAACACATCAGCCAGCTGGTCCGCGCAGGCTCTGAGTGCACGACCAGGGATCCTGTCTGGACCTGTCGCCTTCCGAGGGTTCACTATCAGGAAAGCCGATCTGACTTCGGAAAATGTGATGGTGGGTATGGGTGTGTTATGGGCAGTTGGGGCACTCGACAGTGGATCGTTGGTTTCCTGTTCGAACCGAGTATATCATGCATTGAGTTCATCGGGGGGGGGGGGGGGGGGGGGGGGGGGTGCGCTGCTGTTGGAGATATGTCGTGGTTCCCCAGGACGACAATTTGTTCACACCGATTAAAACAGAGAGTCTGAGCAGCAATCTTCCAAGCAGTAGACTTTATTCACCAGCACAAGAGAATAAAATCGGGATGTCCGGAACAATCCGACGAGCCCTCAGGCTTACAGTCTTTTTATGTACATTTCAGCTCCATATCTCAAGATTCTTATCTTACTTTACAGCCCGACCTTGCTTTGGCCACCATTGTTTTTAGTTGACTCTTTATCTGTCTTATTCAAGATTGGTCGCTTCCTGTTACATCTCTTTGTTTCTTAAACCATGGTGGTTATAACTCTTGCCCTTATCTAAACTTCTCTGTTTGTGCAATAATCGTGGTTTAGCTGACTTAGGCCGAATGTGTAGAAACACCTGCTCACTTTATTCTCTCTTTTTTATTATGGTCAACTATTAAATTGAACCACTGAGCAGTATTCATTGTTCCCCCAAGTGACTATTGTTTGCATTCGTTAATTAGTGACTGCTATACTACTTCTCTGGGTCTTCTGCTTTGATCATATCAACTATACTTGATTACATTAGGTCATCTATTCTATGTTTGATTACGTTAGGTCACACGAGGTTACTCTAGGTTACATTAGGTCACATAGGTTACATACCCATTTCACTACTCACCTAAATCTGCTTTATCATTTCACTAAAACCTATGATTCTGAATTCCATACCTAGCTCATACAATATCCAGTACAAATTTCCCAACATGTCCCCCCTTTGAGGCTATTTCCTAGCCTCATCTCGATTACCAAGCTCAAATAATCCCCTCGCTCGATCCCATTTGCATTTTTATTTTAATCACTCTTTGCAGGCGATGTGGAGGAGCCGAATACTTTGGTCAGGGATCAATGTCCCTATTCTAACTTTATCATAATGTGTCTATCCAGGTTCTGATTCTTGGGTTGCTCCCCCAGATTGCCTGCTCCTGACAGTCATCAGCCAAAAACCTTCCCACCCTTGTCTAGGGAAGGGAAAAAGACTGATTCCTGTGTACAGACTAAGTTCTCCTGGTCCCCCGCGGACTTCAGCAAGGTGCTTATCGTTGTCACAAGACGATCTTCTACTATCGTAGTTATTTTACAGAGTGACGAGTTTCAACTTCGACCAAGGTCATGGTAAATTCACTCAGCGGGGGCGGCTCAAAGTTTTCCCATTCCTCTGTTTTTCCTCTTGAGCGTGAGTTGCTTATCACCCGTGTCACCATCTGCCGCGCTGCCACTCTGGTAAGGAAGGATCTCAGGACGGGTAGAAAGCAACAAAATATTAATCCCAGAATGATTATTGTTGTGATTGCTACAGCTCCAGCCTTGGCAAACCATGCCCCCCATCTTCCTAACATTCTGTCCAGCCAACTCCATACCCCATGCCCAAACCCAGCATTTTCTTTCATTTCTTTCGCAAGATTCTTTAACTTATTCATGGCTTGTGTAAATGACCCCTCTGGACTAGTGTTATTAGGGATAAATGTGCAACACTGATCCCCAAACATAACACACACACCTTCTTTTTCTGCCAGGAGCCAATCTAATGCCTGTCGATTTTGCCACGCCATTTTGCTGGTCGCATCCAACTGCTCTCCCAAGGCCTCCAGGGCAGCATTTGAATAATTAATAAACCTCTGCTGATTATAATAGATGTAATTGATCCACTCAGTATTCTTGTTGGGTGTGATCCAAACAAAGATGGATTCAAACCCTGCGGCTATTTCGCTCCTAGCTTTGAACTCATTCGGGATGCCTCAGGGCTGTCCGATTGCGTCCATTTGTACGTTAGGGTCAAGGGTATATGCCCTCTTAACTCTTTGTGATTTAATTTCGTTTTCCACCGGCAGTATCACAGTGCTCTGGGCCAGCATAACTCGGGCACATAGTCCCTTCCAATTCAGTGGTAATCGAGCCAGCAGCCCTTTTTCCGGGCCACAAAGCCACCAGAGATCGGCCAGTTGATTTACTTGAAAGTCTAATACATAAGGAGGGGGTGGCGTTCCCCCTCTCCGGGCGGAAACACCAGGGATGATCAGACCACGGACGTCGGTTATATTCCAAATCCTTTCACACTCTCCTGTGTAGTTTCCCAAACTACTTCCCGTGCTGCTTTCCCTCCAATAGCAATCTTGGATTTGTAAGTTGGGCTCTACCCTCCATTCCTTTGGGGCCGCGTCCATTGCCGTTTTTGGCCACATTGGACAATTGTGGGCCACATTGTAGATGCCCTTTTTTACCCCAGCAAGCAGGATGCATTGGTATTGACACCTCGGCATTTTCCCCTTACAAAGGTTATCACATGCGGATCCTGAACAGTTTATCGTCTCATACGTGAACGTCCGATTCCCTATCGTATATGTCTGTGTATATGTGGTATATGTACGGCAATTTTCCTTTTTCCAGTTTTGCAGCCTGGTTCTACAGTCTCCTGATCCCCACGGTATATCAGTTACTTGGGTGCTAGGTCTTTCTGCTGCACATATCACACACTCTTTCCCATCACTGTTTTTCTTACCTGTATACTCCGCCCATTTCCACCATTTGTTTTTCTGTGCTTTCTCCCAAACAGTATTTGTGCTCACTGATCGTTTACGTCTTGTTTGTCTTAATACTCCACCTTCCTGATTCTGCACCCCTATGTCCTCTGCATCCCACTTTCCTTTGTTATGGGTCAAGGAAGTCCCTAAGGGAAATAGTTTCCAAGTCCCAGGTGGGGAACGAGGCCCCTTCCCTGTTCTCACCTCCCCCGGCACCTTGACTAACAGGCCCAGGCTGGGCATTTGTATCATCAGCCAGCTCATGCACAGAACCACTTTCATCATCCTCTACTCTTTCTGTTCTACTTTGGCTCTGTTCCTCCTCCCCACGATTCTCCCCGTGTAGTTCTATCTCTTCCTCGCTGCTACTTCTATCCGCACTGCCACTATCTTCAATCTCCCTTCTCTCCCCTACCCCTGATATCGTTCTGGTACAATGGTTCAAGTGATACCACAGTGTACTGCCTTCTACTTGCAACGCCGTGGGAGACACTTTGGTGACTTCAAACGGTCCTTCTCGTCTCGGTTCGTTCCAACGTCTCCGGAACTTTCTGATGTATACTTGATCTCCAAGTTTGATCTGGTGTTCCGTTGCAGGGCTCTCCTCCTCCTTGGCCTTTTCCTGTTCAAATATAGTTCTATGTATAATAGTTAATTGTCGTACATACTCCCTTGCGTCCTGATCTAAACACTCCAGCGCGGGGCCCCCTGCTCCCCTGATCTTTGGCACCGGCATTACTATTCCTGTCATCATTTCATGTGGGCTCAAATGTGTGATTCTGTTTCCCTGACTCCTGTATTGCATTAGAGCCAATGGCAGAGCATCCATCCAGTTTTTCCCTGTCTCGCTGCAAATTTTGCTTATTTTAGCCTTAAGGGTCCCGTTTGCTCTCTCCACCATTCCTTGGGATTGAGGATGATACACACATCCAAACTTCTGCTTTATTCGGAGTGCTGAGAGCGTCTCTCTCAGTGCCCTTCCTATAAAAGCAGATCCATTATCTGAACTTAATTGCATGGGTATGCCAAATCTTGGGATAATTTCTTTTGACAGGAAGTTAATCACCGTTCCAGATCCTTGATCTTTGGATGGCGTTGCTTCTATCCATCTGCTGAATCTATCAATAATCACTAGCATGTATCTTTTCCCCCTTACCACCTTTCCCATATCCACATAGTCCATGCATAGATGTTTAAATGGTCCTTCGGGAATGGGTATATGCCCTATTGGGGCAGTAATGCCCTTCCTGATATTATTCTGAGCACACACCTCACACTGACTTAGTATGTAGTCAATTGAGTTTTGCAGGTATGGTGACCAGAATCCTTCCTTCTTGATCTTCCTAGCCACCTCTCCTCTTGCACAGTGGTCCACTCCATGTGCTTCGCTGATTAGTATGGTTAGTAATGATGTGGGTGCTATGACCAATCCCTCCCCATTTCTCCATATTTTGTCATGTTGTCCCTGTAGTGCTCCTCTATCTTTCCACATTGTCTTTTCAGCTACAGGGGCTTCCTCCTGTAACTGTGCCACATCGTCTAATGTGATTTGAGGTTCGATATTCCCCACACCTGGCCCTGGGTGCGGCCTTGCTATTTCTACTGGGGCTATCGTAGCCTCAATGCATCCTGCCGCTTCTTTAGCTGCCTTGTCGGCTTTGGTGTTTCCCTGTGTGATGCTATCCGTTCCCTTTTTATGCGCCTGACACTTAATTATGGCTAATTCCCTTGGACCCATCATGGCCCTTATTAAAGCCCTGATTTGACCTTCGTGGTGTATTGGTCCTCCTCCACTTTTCATAAATCCCCTTTGCTTCCATATTGCCCCAAACAGGTGGCAGACCCCGTGGGCATAGGCCGAATCAGTATAAATTTCCACCGCTTCCCCGTTTGCTAACTCACATGCTCTGGTCAGTGCTTCAAGCTCCGCTAACTGGGCTGAGCATGGCTGCTCACATTCTTTTGCCTCTATTATCTCAAATGTTTCCCCTCTCTGTTCAACTACTGCATAGCCAGCATGATTTCCCCTATGATCCCTATAACACGAACCATCAACATACAACGTTCTCTTTTCTTCTGTGCTTAATCTATCTGCCTTCAAGTCTTTCCTCAGTTTCATAAACACTCTTGTCTCTCTTACACACTCATGCTCCTCTCCCTCATGTGGTAATGGCATATAGTCAGCTGGGTTGGCCCTATTACACTTCACTATCGTAATGTCCGGGAATGTGGTCAGCATTTGAAAATGATGAATTCTAGCCGGCGTCAGAACAAACTTCCCTTTTTCAATCAATTCAGCTACCTTATGGTACACATGTATGTTTATCGGATATCCCATTGTGACTGTAGCTGCCTTTCCGTACGCCCACCAAGCTGCTGCCAAGCCTTGATAGCACGGAGGATATCCCATTGCTACGTCGTCTAGCTTGGTACTGTAATATGCTACAGCCTGCCTTCGTCTACCCTTGCAATTTTCCTGCGTTAACACTGCTGTAGCAAATCCGGCTTCTCTGTTACTCACAAATAAGTCAAAGGGTTTGTCATAGGTCGGTAAAGCCAATGCTGGTGCCTGTGCCATTTCTCTCTTTATATTCTCAAATGCGTCTGAAGCATCTTTATCCCATCTTAGTTTGGTTCTTAATTCTTCGCACCCTGCCTCCTTCATTATCTTTCGTAGTGCCTGCGTTTTTTCCGCATAGCTTTCCACCCATTCTGAACTGAATCCTGTCATTCCCAAAAATGTCATCATTTGTCCCACCGTCTGTGGTTTCGGAACTTTTAGTACAGCTTCTATTTGCTGTGAAGCTATCCCCTTCTGCCCTGCTGACATTTCTCTTCCCAAGTACTCTACTTTTTTCTGGCACAGCTGCAGCTTTTTCCTGGATACTTTATGGCCCCCTTCTGCTAGTCTTTCCAATAGTTTTAAACTATCCGTCCTGCATTGTTCTTGTGTTTCTGTGCATAATAATAAATCATCCACATATTGTATCAGTGTTCCTTCCACCTGTACTCCTTTTAAATCTGCTCTCAACACCTGATTGAATACATGTGGGGAGTGTTTAAATCCTTGGGGCATCCTATTGTATGTGTATTGTTTCCCCTCGAACGTAAATGCAAAGAGATACTGACTTTCTTGAGCTAGCGGCACACTAAAAAATGCCGAACATAGGTCTATTACAGTAAACCATCTACTTTCAGGTGGTATATTTGTCAACAAGGTGTAAGGGTTTGGAACCTCTACTGGCATATCTTCCACTACCTCATTAATTGCCCTTAGGTCATGCACCAATCTCCATTTTTCTCCGTCCGCCTTTTTTACTGGTAGCAGCGGTGTATTACACCTGCTCCGGGTTTCCTTTAATACCCCTGCTTCTATCAATCCCTTAATCGTTCCTCTAATTCCTTCAATTGCTTCTGTCTTGATTGGGTATTGCGGCCTATAAGGCCCCTGGCGTCCTGTCTTTAATCTGACTTCAACTGGATTAGCGGTTTTGACCCTCCCTACATCCGTGTCCTGTCTGGACCACAACTCCTGCGGGAGGGAGTTCAAATCCTGCTCTAAACTCTCTCTCCACTCCAGTTCCTGTTTCTCAATTTGCACTCCTATTGTTATTTGCTTTGGTTTCCCAAGCATCTTAACATCCAAAATTATTTTCATCATTTGTCCATCGCTGGACGTCCAAATATCTACATTGTCTGTCTGGACAAATTCTAAGTCTTGTGCTCTTAACACCATTGGTCCTAGGTCTTTTGATCTATATCCCGGATTCACTTTCAATGTGACATGTGGCTCCGCCCCAGATACAGAGAACCATTTGTCAACCCATTCATTCCTAACGATTGTGAGGGCCGCTCCCTCTAGTCCGATTAAAATACTTCCTGACTTTATTTCCTGTTCTCGTCCCGCCTCCCTTTCCCATTTCTCCTGTACCTCAGGTTCCTGCTTTTCATCAAATATCATTGTACTATGTAATTCTGTTCTTGGCCATTTGGCTTGTGGAATCCAAGCGTCTATAAGTTTTCCCCAAACTTCCCATATCTGTTTTTTAACTTGTTCCTCTATATCTCCCAACCAATATACATTAACCCTTTCCTTTCCTGGTATTTCAAGTGGATACATTCCCATCAAGTCAATTCCTTGTTCAGTGCATTCTAATTTCAGTCCTAGACCTAGGATTGCATCCCTTCCCAATAGATTTAAAGGAGTTTTATCACATACTAAAATAGGTACATGGGTAGTCTTATTTCCAATGGTAACAGGCACCGGCGTCGTCATTCGAGCTAATGTTACTTTCCCCGAGAACCCCACAGTTTTTACAAACTGGTTTGACAATGGTAAGTGATCCGCATATTTCGTTTGTATGCACGTACATGTGGCGCCGGTGTCTATCATCATGCGGACCTCGATCCCTCCTACTCTAACGTTAACTATAGGTTCCTGCTCTGCGGTTTCTGTTATTTGTACGTACTGTCCTACCATTTTGGGGTTCTCTGGGCCTCCCTATGGGGAACTCTGATGGTTTACCGGCCCTTGAAACATCGGGATGCTGTTCGGCGACACTTGGATCAGTTGCTGGCCTGTCTGCTGCTGGTTTTCTCCCTGCCTGGGGGAATTCCGCGGGCAATTCCTTTTTATGTGCCCTGCCTCCCCGCACCCCCAACACACACCTGAAGGGCCAGGCAATGGTCCCTGTCTCGGAGTCTGATGATTAACCTGTCCCTGTCCTCTCTGATTCTGATAGGGTGGCCTACCACCTCCCTGTCCTTTCCCATTTCTATTCCAGTCAGTCTGACTTTGCAGGGCGTATGGGTTTTGATAATTTAGGCCATAGGCTTCTGGGTTCATGGACAGTGGGAAGGCAGAAATGTTATAGGTTATGATGGGCCGGCCTCCATCTCCGCTCCCCCCTAATATTGGTGCAGGTATTTCCTCTGACTTTTGCTCCACCATCATCGGTGCTATTTTTCTGGGTGCGAGATCCTCTTTTGCCTTTATCTTATCCTTGCTTTTGATCTCCTCCAATTGTGCCTGAAGGAGTTTACGTTGTATCTCCTTCAGCTGTTTGTCTGCATTCTTTTCATCTTTGCGATGTCTTTCTACTGCATGGGCAACATAATCCACAAACTCTCGGTAGCTTTTTGAGTCCAAGCCCACTACTTCCTCCAGTCTTGTCTTAGCTGAGACTGGCAAGCCCTCTAGGATTGCAGCCCGGAACATGGAGTTGGTCAGCGGGTCTATTAGAATGTCCCTTTCCGTGTCCCTTCTCCATCTTTTTAATTGCTTTTCCACATACACAGCTGCATTCTCCTCCTCACCCAATGGCTCTCCCCTTAGGGTTTTTACATCCATTCGGTTGGGGTATATATCCCGCAGTGCCTGCCAGATGTCGTGGCGATACGGGTCCATGAGTGTCCCATCTACCTCTGGGTCATAAGCTGCGGTCGGGATGCCAGCACGTCTCATTACTTCCGCCATTTGGTCCATTCCTAGCACCTTTGTCAGGAGAGCTTTGATGTCGCCCAGTGCCATCCTTTTTCCCACCATTCCTGCCTCCAACTGTCCAATCCACCTTCCAGCTCCATCCAAAATATTGGGTAATTCATTAATTAAACTAGGCAAATCCTGACCTGACCAAGGGATATACTGCAGTCTGCCACCCTTCAGAATCACCGGGAGCATCCTTTTCTCTCTCCTATCCACAGCTGGAAACTTTACAGGTTGGTGCTTTTCCCGTGTTGATTTTCTTTGTTCCCCTAACACTGATTGTCTCCCTTCGTCTTCACTACTTTCTTCTGTCTCTCCTTCCATCTTTCCCTCTATTCTATTTTTCTCTGGGTGCTTCCACATCCATGTTTTCCCCAATCTTCGTCTGTCTGCCCCGTTGTGCACTCCCCAGCATATTTCCTCTATGCTCCTTTCTCTTTCTTTTTCCTCTCTGTTCACTCCGACTCTCTTTCCTTCTATTTTTCCCTGTGATGTCTCACTTCCACACTCGGAGGGATCATCTTCTGTTCTCCACTCATATTCTTTTCTAACATTCTTTCCTTTCCCTTCTCGTTCCTTATCCACTTTCATTACCTTCTTTGCCCATTTCAAAAGTTCTACCACATTTACTTCTTCCTCCAACTCCTTTCTCCTTTGGCTCAGCCCATCCAAATCCTCTTCTGTTTTCCTAGCCGCTTCTTCTATACCTTGTTTCTTTTCTCTCTCCCTTTGTGCCCATTCCTCCTTCATCATCTGTTCTATGTTATATTCTCCCTCAAAATTCATTGTGCCTGATATAACTGGGTACAGTCCCGTGGAGCTCTGTTCCCCTAAGTATGGGGGCGGGGCTACGTTTGGATCTTCCAATTCTGCTTTTTCCTGAAGTTGCACTGGCATCTGCATCCTACCTCCCCTCCATACCCTTCTTCTCTCTTTCCCCTCTCGTTCGAATAGTGCTAGTATCTCTAACTCCTTTTCTCGCTTCTCCCTTCTTTTGCTCGACCTATCCTTAATTTTATAGTTCTTTATCATTCCCTTCTGGTCCCCACACCTCTCTATGTCCCATGTGCCTTCCTCCGGCCACTGTGTATTGGTCTTACTTGTTCTTTTGGCCCACTTTTTAGAGACGTGTTCTATATCTCCCCTGAGGGCTGGGAACTTATCCCCTAATATCTCCACTGGTGTTTTAACTTTGTGTGCCATTACTCGTCTTTTCGGACTACTGTCACAATTTTTATCACTTAATCTGTCAGAGTTAGGTATCACAGTGATTATTACTCGCTGTATTGTTTTTCCGTGCTCAGTCCCCTGTTTACCTTTCCTTTGGGTTTCCCTTGCCAATATCTGTAACTCTAACCGGGGTCCCGATATCCACTTCCCCGTAGTCCCCTGTCCCGGCACTATCTTCCTCTCCCGGGCTATAGGGTAGTAGGTTTTCACTTGCTCGTCTATGTGTATAGAAACCCTGTATCGGTCAGATTCCTTTATTAATTTCTCTAGAGTTTCCAATTTTATTTCGTCTATCCAATTCCTATCGGCTATTCCTTCCCAGTTTACATACGGCCACTCATTCTTTATCTCCTCTAAGTTAGTTATATGTGTAATCTTTTTCCAATCCAGTGTTGCTTCCGTTTTTGTTATTATCCTTTTTAATCCCCTGACTTTTCTTCCTTCTCAACCGATTGTACCAATCTCGCCACTAGGCGGTTTTGTCAGTGTAATCTTTCCAAGTTGTTAGTTATTACCCTACCTGTGTTCCGACTCTCCCTCTTATTTCTGTCCTCCACGCCGCTACCTCAGACCAGTTTGTTCAAATTGGTCTTTTACTTCCTCTATTCTAGCTGCTAATCCCCTTCTCTGGGTTAGATTCCACTCCTGTGCTTTTGACTACCGTATTAGGTCAGAGAGCGATCTCTCACTGACCTCTCTCCCTCTCAGTTGACGTCCCTTACCCGAGGCCCTGGGTAGGTTTGGACTGGCAGATTTTCCCACACTTACTCTCTTCTGGGCAAGTCGTAACCTGAAAACCCGTTCCAAACCGCTTGACTTAACCTAATTGCATTACTTTAGCGTTCGGCCTTTTTCCCGTCTCACTTTTTACCCATTCACAGACAATACAGTATTCTCAGCGCGCTTTTGCATGCAAAACTCTACTCTTCAGATCAGACTCAGTCTCTCAAAATATTTTACACAATTTAGTTTTACCTATGCAGGATATCTTTTGGGTTGGGGAGATCCAGGACCAGCAGAGAGCCGGGTGCGCCGGGCCTCGAGATCCCTTTTCCGACAACAAGGATTTACATGCAATACAAATCTGCTTACCTTGCTGTCAGAATGCCGGCTTTGGGATGTCCAGCCCCGGTCGGACCTCCGCCTCCGCCACTCCTTCCAGATGCTTTTCTGGGCGATCTCTCTCCAACCCTGCTCGCAGCGCCAATTTTGTCGTGGTTCCCCAGGACGACAATTTGTTCACACCGATTAAAACAGAGAGTCTGAGCAGCAATCTTCCAAGCAGTAGACTTTATTCACCAGCACAAGAGAATAAAATCGGGATGTCCGGAACAATCCGACGAGCCCTCAGGCTTACAGTCTTTTTATGTACATTTCAGCTCCATATCTCAAGATTCTTATCTTACTTTACAGCCCGACCTTGCTTTGGCCACCATTGTTTTTAGTTGACTCTTTATCTGTCTTATTCAAGATTGGTCGCTTCCTGTTACATCTCTTTGTTTCTTAAACCATGGTGGTTATAACTCTTGCCCTTATCTAAACTTCTCTGTTTGTGCAATAATCGTGGTTTAGCTGACTTAGGCCGAATGTGTAGAAACACCTGCTCACTTTATTCTCTCTTTTTTATTATGGTCAACTATTAAATTGAACCACTGAGCAGTATTCATTGTTCCCCCAAGTGACTATTGTTTGCATTCGTTAATTAGTGACTGCTATACTACTTCTCTGGGTCTTCTGCTTTGATCATATCAACTATACTTGATTACATTAGGTCATCTATTCTATGTTTGATTACGTTAGGTCACACGAGGTTACTCTAGGTTACATTAGGTCACATAGGTTACATACCCATTTCACTACTCACCTAAATCTGCTTTATCATTTCACTAAAACCTATGATTCTGAATTCCATACCTAGCTCATACAATATCCAGTACAAATTTCCCAACAGATACTGCTCAGCTTCGCTTTGTAGCTTGTTATGTTGTTTAGCTCTTGCCACAACTGCTGAGAGTCTGTAATGCTGGTTTGTGACTCTAACTTGGTCTGCACAAGACAAGAGCTCATGGTGTTGGTAGTGATATATCAGCATGGATAGAGGATTGGCTCAATAATAGGAAGATGAAAGTCAGAATGAAGGGGTCACTTAGGTTGGGGCTGTAACTTGTGGAATGCTGCAGGATCAGTGCTGGGGCCTCAGCTTTTACAGTCGAGATTGCTGACTTAGATGAAGGACAGATTGTACTGGAGCCAAATTTGCTGATGTTACAAAGATAGATCGGAAATCAAGTTGTGAGGAGGATACAAAGAGTCTAAAAAGGAATGCAGGTAGTTTAAGTGATTGGGAAAAAATATTAGCAGGTGGATTATAATCCATAGAATCCATAGAATCCCTACACTGCAGAAGGAGGCCATTTGGCCCATTGAGTCTGTACTGACCCTCCGAAAGAGCATTCTACGTAGGCCCACTCCCCCTGCCCAATCCCTGTAACTCCTCGCATTGATCATGGCCAATCCACCTAGTCTGCACATCTTTGGACTCTATGATGTGGGATTCTATGGATTCTATAATGTGGGAAAACATGAGGTAGTTCACTTGGCAGGAAAACAGGAAGTAGACCCAGCCTAATTTTAATCGGGCCCTTGTCCATGGTCTGAATTAACACCATAAATATACAGCGATTGAGAATTGAGTCTTTGTTTAGGTCAACTTTCTTGATCCTGATAGTATAACGCATGCTCCAACCACGTATCGTCAAGAGGGTTAACATTAGTGAGCTGCTGGGGGTAATTCTGATTGTGAATAATAGTGTAAAAGAGCTGATTTTGAATCGGGCATCTGTTATGTATCTGCAGTATTCTTTTTCATTTGTTTTATTGCCAAATTTAAACATCAATTAGAGCCGCATGTCACTACAAGCAAAAGAGTGGAAATTAATTTACATAAAATATATTCTTGCTGTCGAAACTATGCTGTCTTCTATACGTCAGTTCATTATGAAATCAAAATAGAGAATAGTGATAAAACAAACCGTCGGGCTTTTTCGTTTCTTCTGCTAATAATGTGTCATCGCCTAGGGCAGATTTAGCTGTTGGTATAAATTCCTTCAGTCTCAATGCTGCCTTATTCGCTTGTCCACCCACCTTTCACCTAGTGCGTTAAGGCACTAGCTCTTTCAGCTATGGTAAATACCAGCTGAGAATGTTCATTCATTCCTTGCACTAAATTGTCAAACTCTTTTCTCTCCAAATGCAGATGATGACTGCCAGTCAATTCCACAATGTGCTGTGTTTATCTTGCCAATTTGCTTCTGAATCTCAGCAAGTCTGACAGCATCTGTAGCGAGAGAAGGGAGCTAATATTTTGAGTCTGGATGGCTCTTTGTCAAAGTCATCCAGACTCGAAACATTAGCTCCCTTCTCTCTCCACAGATGCTGTCAGACCTGCTGAGGATGTCCAGTATTTTCTGTTTTTGATTCAGATTCCAGCAGTATTTTGCTTTTATTTTTGCTTCTGAATCTTCTTGACAAATCATGGTGTCATTCCAGAATATTGGGCGGGATTCTCCAGCCCCGCGCTGGGTCGGAAAATCCACGGGGGGCGGCGCGAATCCCGCCCCGCCGCCGGCTGCCTCTTCTCCGGCGCTGTTTTTCGGGCGGCGGCAGGATTCACGCCATGCCGGTCGGGGGCCATTGGCAGCAGCCCCCACCCGGCAATTCTCTGGGCCCCGATGGGCCGAGCGGCCGTCCGGTTTTGGCCAGTCCTGCTGCCGTGAATCACTCAACTCATGTACCGGTGGGACCTGGCAGGTAAGTCGGCGGGGGCGGTCCTCGGGGGAGCGCGGGGGGATCCGACTCTGGGGGGGGGGGGCCCACGGAGGCCTGACCCGCGATCGGTCCCACCGATCTGCGGGTGGGCCTGTTCCATGGGGGCACTCCTTTCTTCTGTGCCGGCCCCTGTAGGGCTCCAACATGGCCGGCGCGGAGAAGAGAACCCCCCATGCATGCGCCAAAATATGCCAGCCGGTCTGCGCATGCGCGGAACCACGCCGGTGGGTCCACGCATGCACGAGTTCAAGCCAGCCTATCGCCGTATGCGCGAACCCACGCTGTCCCTTCGCCGCCGGTTGGAGCGGCGCCAACGTCTCCAGCGTCCACCTAGCCCCCGAAAATGCAGAGAATTCTGCACTTTCGGGGGCTGTTGATGCCGGAGTGGTTGGAGCCGGTTCTCCCGCCGGCGTGGGGACCTAGTCCCCAGAAGGGAGAATCCCGGCCCAACTCTGGTGAATCCAATAAGGCAGCTTTCTCCAACTGAAATTTACTCTGAGGGTCACTGCGGCATCACTTGATTCTCTGGGTAGGTATAAATTGAAAACGAGAGGGCACAGATTTAATTGTAAAAGAAGCAAAAGTGGTCTGAGGAAAAATGTTTTTACGCAGCGAGTGGTTATGGTTTGGAATGCATTGAATGGGTCCATGATGGAGGCAGGTCCAATCGAAACATTCAGAAGGGAATTAGACTGGTATAATTAAAGTAAGAATGTGCAGGGCTACAGGGAGAAGGTGGGCAATGGCACTAGATGAGTCACCCAATTGGAGGACTGGTGCAGACATGATGAGATGAACGGCCTTGTTCTGCACCACGGCAATTTTCTGATTCTGTGACTGCTCCCAGACAGATTAAAGTATTTAACAAGGGATCAGAATCTGAAACAAGTGGGAACAATCCACACACAGTGTTTGAAAGAAGACTTTTTTTTTAAATGGCGGCTGAGCTGGGTGCGGGCAGTCACTGAAGAATGTCTGGCTTGTTAGCGCTTCACATTTTCTGCTCTTTACTCTGAGGACACAGCGCTGTTAACTGCTAACCACGGTATGGCAGATGGGGTTGCTGCTGGAGCCCATATGTTTTGTGACAGTTGGTGTTCAGCTGAGAGCGTTTAGTGTCAAACAGGTTCATGGCTCCAGCAACCAGCTTAATTGCAGTAACCGCATTGGCAGCTGCAGGTTCCCATTCAAAATATTTTCTTGGCACTGTCAGATTTCTTCAGAAATCATTCATATTTTAATTGGCGCACTTGGAGTTTTTGAATACATCGGAACCAATTTCTCCCTAATATGACATGAATATTAACAGAGCCTGAATTAGCTGTCACAATACCTCTTCCAGAACTTTTCTTCATAATTTATTTGACTTTTAAAGAGACAGAGGTATGGATTTATGTCAGTAGCTGTACATGCAATTTGTATATTTAAAATGAACAATACAATGCAGTTACTGAAGTCACAAAAGTTGTAGTGAAGACCATCGTTGCCTTTTCAGCATCTTCAGCAGCTGGTCACACAGGCTAAATTGCTCAGTCAGAATGCCAGATTGACAGAAAGGAGAGCAATATGGTGTGGGGACGTGTTAATTCCTTTGTGTGTCAGTTAACAGTAAATGTACCGGTGACAGTGGGCAATCATACATCAACTCAAGGACAGTTAGTAATGGGCAACAAATGCTGGCCTAGTCAGCGACGCCCACATCCTGTAAAAAATAGTTTTTTAAAAAACTGTCAGCAACCATAGACGTAGTTCCGCTGACAGGATTATAACATACCATACCTTATCACACAGATAACATGTTGCTGAACTAAAGTGGGAGATACACAACTCAGGAAAAGCAGATTGATGCAAGTTGAAAACTGCAAAATACGATTTAATATTTTTAGATTTATTTGAGATATATGCACATATCCATTAAAGTGAGACATAAATGTGGAACTATTACACTTTATTTTTTATACATTTATATGCTATGTATATATTATATTTATATCAAGCCATCTCATCTCCATAAACTTGAGGTCATCCAAAACTATTGTCAGTAGTGGCCTTACTCACTCCAGGTTCCATTCGCCTGTCATCACAGTTGACATTGATTCCTATTAATGCAACACCTTGATTTTAATATTCATATCCTTATTTTGAAATCCCTCCATGGCCTCACCCATCCCTAATGCTGTAATCTTCCACAGCTCCATAAACCTCTGAGATATCTATGCTTATCTAATGCTTATCAGTCGCATTACATTCATCCCCCACCATCTGGCCTGCGAAATCCTACCAACTGTCCTGACTTGACACAATTCACACCTCTTTAACCTGGGGTTACCCCATCTCTTAATCACCTGCTAATGCTCGCATTCCAAGCATTGTCTGGCATCTTTGAATCTGTCTATATATATGTTTCTGGAACATACCTCTTCATTCACCTGAGGAAGGAGCAGCGCTCCGAAAGCTAGTGATATCGAAACAAACCTATTGGACTTTAACCTGGTGTTGTAAGACTTCTTACTGTGCTCACCCCAGTCCAACGCCGGCATCTCCACATCATATCTAACCCTGGCCTCTTGAGCCCAACTTTAATCATTCCCATTTTGACGTTCAGCTGTCATGGCCCTAAACTCTGGAGTTCCCTCTCTAAACCTCTGCAACTCTCTAACATTCTTTTCTCCTTTAAGATGCTCTTTAAAACCTTGCTCTTGTCCAAAGCTTTAGCTGGCAGTCCTACCATTGCTTATATGATTATATGTGTCTCAGTGTTACAATTTGCTCAATAATGCACCTTTGAAGAGCCTTACAATGTTTTATTATGTCACAAGTTTGATATAAATACACGTTATTGTTGACATATATTTATGCACATTGATCAGATGATGGGGGTCTTGTGGTACAGTGGGTAGCATCCCTCGGGTTCAAGTCCCACTACCAGATGACATTGTGAAGGCAGGTATGATCAAGCAGGTTGATTATCGGCCTGAAAATCCTTCCAATATGCCTGATAGCAGGCAGTAAGAGCGGTAGAGTTTCCTGGTCAGCCATGCTTCAGAAGACATGGTGGCACAGTGGTTAGCACTGCTGCCTCACAGCTCCAGGGACCCGGGTTCAATTCCGGTCTCGGGTTGCTGTCTGTGTGGAGTTTGCACATTCCCCCCATGTCTGCATGAGTTTCCTCCGGGTGCTCCGGTTTCCTCCTGCAGTCCAAAGATGTGCAGGTTAGGTGGATTGGCCGTGCTAAATCACCCCTTAGTGTCAAAAAGTTCAGGTGAGGTTGCTGGGTTACAGGAACAGGATCAAGGCCTGGGCTTAAGTAGGGTGCTCTTCCCAGGAGCTGGTGCAGATTCAATGGGCCGAATGGTCTTCTGCATTGTAGATTCTATGAAATCACTATGGTACTTTGCTGAGCATAATCATGGACCAATCCAATGAAAGCCCATGGTCGCCAATACACTCTTCGGGAATGGTACCTGAAGGAGGCAGAATCCATACAATCCCTACAGTACAGAAGGAGGCCATTCAGGCCATTAAGTCTGCACTGACCTTGGGCATCACGGTGGCGCAGTGGATATCATTGCTGCCTCAGCGCCGAGAACTCGGTTCGATCCCGGCCCCGGGTCACTGTCCATGTGCAGTTTGCACATTTGCACCCTGTCTGCGTGGATCTCACCCCCACAACCCAAAGATGTGCAGTGTCAGTGGATTGGCCATGCTAAATAACCCCTAATTGGATTTTTTTTAAAAAGACTGCGCCAACCTTCAGAAAGAACACCCTGCCTAGGCCCACTCCCCTGCCCTCTACTCATAACCCTGTAACCGCACGTAACCTGCACATCTTTAGACATTAAGGAGCAACTTCCTTCTAGCCTGTGCAACTTTGGAGTGAAGGAAGTCAGTATAAATTTGGAGAAGAATTGAGTTAATATAAAAGGTTATTAATAGACTGCCTTTAAAGGAAAGAAAATTCACTCAGTATAAGTTACTGTGCATCAAATGGCTTGCTGTTCCCTGCCTCACACTGTTTATTCCACTTGAGGTGGCAAATTGGGGCTTCACATGGATCAAAAGTATCAGTTACTGTATTTAAAACAGATTTATAATGCTATTAAAACAGATAGAAAAATAAAATAAAAATGGAAGGTCTCAGAATGTTTCTGCTGTTATATATCCTTTTTGCTCTCCATTTCACACCAGTGTGAAAATGATCATAGAAAGGCAACTTCGAATTCTGAAATAATTCACACTGTCATGTGAAGTGAGATTTCTTGCAAAAGAGGGATAATAGTGGATTGAAGTCCAAATACTGAACACAAAATATTGAGAATACTGAGGAAGTATTTGATTATTTGAGGTACTGTCTGGAGAAGTACTGAGTTGCAATAACCGGTCACCAGTGACTAACAATAATAGAGACTTATTGATCACACTGAATAACTTTTACATGCTGTGTGTCTGCCCAGCACCCAGGGGAGAGCTCCTGCACTCCCGACAGGTGACCCTTTTGTAACCATGTCATCCCTCTACCCTAGTGACCATCCTCTCTTCATCAGCCCTGTTTAAATTTGGAGAACTGGTGGTACTGAGGTGTAAGAGAATAGTCAAAAGATGTAAACTATTTACAATACACAAAGTTGAGTACAGCTGGTAGGACAGAACTGTTGTGTTATGCTTCTTCACGTAGCATAAGCTGCTTCCTTGATGTATGCTCTGACAAAGGAAGGTTCAGACTTGGAGATAGGTTTAACACATTTATTGAACAGTTAACAATTCTCCTACTTGAGTTCGACTCTCCTGCTAATCTTGCTATAATAACTCAATCTAACCAACCAGTCTGCTCTAAGTCTTGCGGTGGGTGTGATGCTTCTGACCTGCCCCGTCCTTCTCTCTTGGTGTTGACCATGGAAATAGAAAGAGTATGTGTGCCCTGTCCTTTTATATGGGTTACTCCCTTGTGGTAGTGTCACCTCTGGGTGTCTTGACTGCCTATCGGTCGTGTCCTATTCTATGTGTTCATTAGCTGTATGTCTGCATTACATGATGTCTCTGGTGCTCCCTCTAGTGTTTACTTAGTGTATTTGCATTAACACTTTGTGTATTTACAGTGATGCATATCACCACAATAACTACTTACCCAGGTGCCGGAATGTGGGGACTAGGGGCTTTTCATAGTAACTTCATTGCAGTGTTTTAAAAAAAAAAAATTTAGAATACCCCATTCATGTTTTCCAATTAAGGGGCAATTTAGCGTGGCCAATCCACCTCCCTTGCACATCGTTGGGTTGTGGGGGTGAAACATAAACACGGTGAGAATGTGCAAACCTCACACGGTCAGTGACCCAGAGCTGGGATCAAACCTGGGACCTCGGCGCCGTGAGGCAGCAGTGCTAACCACTGAGCCACCGTGCTGCCCTCATTGCCATGTTAATGTAAGCCTACTTGTGAGAATAATAAAGATTATGATGGAACACATGGTGCATCCGGATCCAGGGACTGCATACCCACCCCACCTACTGGTCGGATGCTAGAGCTACAACAGTAAGACATATAACTTATAATACACATGCAGATGATGATGAACTACTCATATTACAGGGCAGCACGGTGGCACAGTGGGTTAGCCCTGCTGCCTCACGGCGCTGAGGTCCCAGGTTCGATCCCGGCTCTGGGTCACTGTCTGTATGGAGTTTGCACATTCTCCCCGTGTTTGCGTGGGTTTCGCTCCCACAACCCAAAGATGTGCAGGGTGGATGGATTGGCCACGCTAAATTGCTCGCTAATTGGAAAAAATGAATTGGGTACTCTAAATTTATTTTTTAAAAACTACTCATATTATATACAGATGATAATCTACCTATCACCACAGGTGCATTGACCATCACTTCTCCTTTCGCCTCCACCTCCTTTAAAAAACGCAGTCTAGTTGTAGACTGGTTCATCACATAGTCCTTGAACCTTCTTTTTGGTTTACTCAGTCAATGTTTAACGTGGTGAAAATCTCACCCTTCCCCGTGATGGCACTCTCACGGTAAAGTTATTTGAAGGCTTTGTGCCTTGGTTACTCTGATTGAGCTCCAAATCATTTGCCCTGTTCATGCTGCAACCCTGGAGCAGTGACCAGCTTCGAGGTCGCTGGTGGCATAAGCAGGCTTGGAGTTTTGAGCATTTTACAAAATGGTTCCATTTGCCACATTTGTTACAGTATTTTCCAAATGCCAGACATGTCATTCTGTTCTGTGAATGATAACCACCACATTTGGCACACGGCATGCTCTGTATTGCAAAAACTTCTGTTTCCCGCCTCAACTCTTTGCTGCCTCTTTCTGACTGTTCATTCAGCATACAGGTGCTGATGGCAGATTCCAGCATTAGATCTTTCCTGAGAAGAAGCTACTTGGGGAGCACATCACTATGGACCCCATACACATCGCAACCTCTCACAAGTTCGTTGATGAGGGTGCCAAAAGCACATTCCTTTGCTACGATTTTTAGTATCGCCATGTGCGACTGATAAGATGCATCGAATTTGTGTTTGGTAATATTGAACGTGTATCAACCGATATAATGCTCTTTACTGGCATGCATTTGTGTTCAAACCTTTTTGCAATATGTTGGGATCCTTCCTCCTTTTGAAAAATCTTCTCTTCCTCCTTTTGAAAAACAAAAGACTCAAATTCCCAACCACCTTGTGGACCACTAAATTTAAGAGAGTGTACTCCTGTACCTTTTTTAATTTGTCTGATAGGCTGGCACCACAGTAGATATGCCACTCTTTTACGAATTCTGTGCAGCTGTCTGCGATGTTTTCATCAAACACGAGCGGGTCGACGCGGCAACGTCCCTGTCCCATTTTGTCAATTCCCATGTAGGAGGACTGAGTTGTAATAACAGATGAAAGGGGACTAACAACAATCGAGGTTTATTGATACTACTGAACAGTTCTTACATGCTGTGCGCCTGCTCATACCCAGAGGCTAAACTCCTCCGCTCCCGACAGGTGATGCCTTTTGTACCTATGTTATTCCAGCACCCACGTGGCCTCCTGGTTTACATTGCCTTTCCAACAAGCAATGCCCCATTTTCCTGGTCAGATAATCATGGCATTATTCAAAGATAACAGAGTTCTCTTAGGGTTCTTCAAATCATATTCCAAACACTACTGGTCATGTATCCATGTGTTCTTCACGGAAATTTTCCGTGGACAAACTGGCAACTGCATTTCCCTCCATTGTAAATGTAACTCGACTGCAAAAAACAATTAATTGATTTGGAACTGCCTGAAAATATAATAAAATGCAATGTGCACAAAACACAAGTTGAATTCAACTTGGCTAATTACGTTTTATCAGTCTACGCTCAATCATCAGCAAGGTGGTGGAAGGAGCCATCAAAGGTGCCAGCAAGCAGCACCTACTCAGCAATAACCTTCACACTGATTTTCACTTTGGGTTTTGCCAGAACACTCGGCTATTAACTTCCTTACAGCCTGTGGTAATACCAGGTATTGCGGTACCTGAGAGGTGGATGACCATTGGTTAGACCCAGGAGTCTACCATTGGCTGATGTACGTAGCTCCGCCCTGAGAGGCGGACTATAAGAACCGGTGCCGTCCCAGCAGCCTTCACTTTCTGTATCAAAGCTGCTGGGGAAGAGTTCTAGCAGATTAAAGCCTTCAGTTATGAATCACTTCGTCTTGAGAGTAATTGATTGCGCATCACAGCCTTAATGCAAACATGGGGAAAGGGATTGAAATCCATGCGTGAGGTGAGAGCGATTGCACTTGATATCAAAGCAGCATTTGACCAAGTGTGGTACACAGACGCCCTACTAATGAGTCAATGGGAATCAGCAGGAACAATCTACGCTGTGTGGAGGAGCACAAAGAAAGCTGATTTCATCTGTTGGAGGTCAATCATCTCTTCCCTGTGATATCACCGCAGGGATACACAGGGCAATGCCTAGAATCCCATCATTTGAACTCAATAAAAATCTAGAATTTCCCATGAAACCATTGTTGATTGTCATAAAAACCCATCTGGTTCACTAATGAAAAGAAGTCTGTCATCCTTTAAAAATTTTTTTAGAGTATCCAATTATTTTTCTTTTCAATTAAGGGGCAATTGAGCGTGGCCAATCCACCTAACCTAACCTGCACATCTTTGGGTTGTGGGGGTGAAACCCACACAGACATGGTGAGAATGTGCAAACTGCACATGCCTAGTGACCCAGGGCTGGGATTCGAACCCAGGTCCTCAGTGCCACAGTCCCAATGCTATCCACTGCGCCACATGCCACCCCAAGTCTGTCATCCTTACCTGGTCTGGCCTATGTGAGACTCCAGAACCACAGCAATGTAGCTTTGAAATGGTCTATGTAAGGTTTTCGGGCAATTCGGCCCTTTTGGAGAAACTCAGAGACTGTAAACTGACTTTCCAGCCAAGGGAACAGAACCAGTTTTCCCAGCAGGCTTGGCCCGCTGAGCTGAGTGGGGACATAAGCACATAAATATTTACAAACACCCCCCTAGGAGCTACAAGGAAGAAGGAGCCAGACAACAAGATAACATCAAGACACAGACAAAGGGGCACGGGAATACACAGGAGGCTTGCATGCAAGCAGGACAATGGGATGGTCATAGCCCCATGCAAATGTAAATGACCTGGCCTCCACCAGAGCAGAATCCAATCAACACCCCATCAACATAGCAGCATCTCCGGAGCAGATGGAAGTCTTTGAAAATCTTCAAGGGAGCTCAACCTCGTTATCTCAAAAAACAGACTGGAGGCGGACCTAGGGGAGGTACTCCCATCTCGACAGCTCTGACCGGCTCAAAGGGGGCGGGACCAGCGGGAACTTTAAAACTTACCTTTTCAATGCAAAAGGGGCTGGCCGATCACAGAACAAAGCCAGGTAAAGCAATATAAAAGGGGCTGTGTTTTCAATTGGGGGGCTCTTCGTTCGTGGCTCGACCTCTGCACCCCTGACTTGACCTCTGCAGCCTGTGACCGTAAGTACTCCGCAGCAGCTTACAAAACTCCCTTGATTTTAATAGTGGTTGAGGCTTTGGGGAAGGGAACTTGTTTTGTGCCTGTGATATTGCTAAAACCTGTGTAAGCATAAGAATTTTCGTTGTGTCCGCTATATTACCTTTGAATAGACATAGTGTATATTAGAGTATAAGATTGTATTGTGTTTCTTCTGTTGATGATTTTGACCTGGGTTTTACAATAAACCTTGATTTGATGACAATTGGAGTCGTTTAAATTCTTCAATCTTTCACCAGCGACCTCTGACCAAGTCATTGTTAAAATACTCCTCACCTTAATTCCGGGTTCAGGAATCGAGGGTCATCTTGAGCGATTCACTCAGGACAGACTGCTGGTTAGGGAATAAACAGCAGTGTCCTATTCTCTCTCTTGGGAAAGCTACTCTAGTGGAGTAGGAACCGGGTGGCTGTTGCACCACCGGCAAGAGAGAGAATCACCTGGGTATTGGTAGGGGTCTGGAGATCTGTGTGATATAAGTCTCAGGCTGTCGGTTAGGAATAAACGGCAGGCTTGAATCAGTGCTCTCTTCAGTGGAAGTGTCCCAGTGCGACATCCCCTGGCCTCTGAAGTTTCAGTGCCAGCTGGAGAGAGACACACACAGATATTCAAACCCCAGATATCGGCCCAGTAGTGGAGTAGCGGAGATGGCACCCTCTACAATGGCGACCGGGGCAGGAGCCCGGTGGTTTGGAGTATGTGACTTGGCAGAGGGGGTGAGGGAACGAAGCAAAATGGAGGAGAGAATATCCTCGTATTTGTGGCAAAAGGTCAACCTCACCAAACCTTGGGTTTCAGAATTAATCAATGCGGAGCAACCGGTAATGGCAGCGGCTGCATGGACAGAAAGCAAGGCGCACAAAAGGCACTTGGAGAAGGCAGTTTGGCTAGTTTGCCTGTCCGAGCAGGTAGTCAAGACAGAGGATAGGGTCGAAGAGTTAGAGCAGGAGTTGAGAGAAGTGAGGGCCAGCGCAGGGGACAGCACTAGCGCAGCGGAACGACTGCGGGAAGAATTGGCAGAAATGAAACAGGAAAGCGAGTCTAACCGGTGTGAGAAGGACTATCTCCACTGCCAGATAGTGGAGGGTAAAGAAAAGGAACGGAGGCTCCAGGAACTCTATGCTCGGAGTACAGAGCAGTGTAGGAAGCTGGAGGGGAAGTTCCGGGACATCCAGGCAGCATACCGAGTGGCTCGCGAGGAAGTAGGGGACTGTGCCCATGGGCCGTGCCAGGCACGAATAACGGAGTTGGAGGAGGCCTTGTCCAGGTTCAGGGGACAGATACACCTGGTAGGTCCAGGGGGGTTCCCTAGGGGCAAGGTGCTCCTCGCAGCGGATGATTCCCCAAAGGCCAAGGGGAATAGACCGCCTCCTGAGGCACCGGGATTGTGTCCGGGCCGGCAGGGGGGGATCGGACTGCACGTTCAGGGGCAAGTCCAAGGGGGGTCGGCAGGGTACCCCCAGCTGGCGGCGTGTCCGCCTGGTTTCGTATGTGGGTCCCCATGGGATGGGGACAGACCGCTGCCTGGGATGCCGGTGATGGGGCCGGGTCAGCAGGTAGGGTTTGGACCGCCCGGTCAGGGGCAGGTCCAAGGGGGGTCAGTGGTGTATCCCCAGATAGCGGCGTCTCCTATATGGGTAGTTAGCCCGGGGACAGGGGGGCTACCCAACGAGGCAGGAGAGCTGGACAGTGGGGAGGAGGAGCAGGAACCCCAGGTAGGGCAGATGTGCCCTGTCAGGCAAAGAAGGTATGGTCCCCCGGCGGGGATGGCAAACAGGGGACCGGTTGAGGGCGACATTATCGTTCCTCATGGGGCATCCGCGCTCAGGGGGATGGTGGCCCACGTTCCCAGACTAACTCCAAAGGGGGATCCGTCGCTGCATTTTATGGAGGTGGAACAGGCTGCCAACATCAATGACTGCGACGAAGGGGAGCAAATAAAGATGCTCCTGATAACCCTAGATGCCCAGCTATGCAGGACAGTGACCTCTGGGAATGGGGGAAGACCTGACACATGGGCGGCAGCACAGACTGCTGTTCTGGAGGCAATGGGCTTGAATCTGGGGAGCCCTTTCATGAGGGTGGGGGAAACCAAGCAGCAACCAGGGGAATCTCCCACCATGTTCGCAGACAGACTGTGGACTGTCTATATGGAGGCATGCGGGGTTCAAGCGGATAGACGGAATTTAGGGGAAAGAACCGCCCACTGGCTGAAGACCCTAGTTGCCAACTGTCTCCCTAACGTTAGGGCAAAAGCCGAACACTGGTTCGACCCGCAGAGTCCGGACCTTAATGAGGAAGAGGTCCTTAGGAAACTTACCCTCGCATATCGTAATGGGGAGAGGGGTGAGGACAAGCCCCTTAAGGGTAGGGTGCATGAAATCGCGCCAGCAGCCCCTAAGAGAGAGTGGAAGCATGAGGGCACCCGGACCTCCGACGAGAAACCGGTATGCTACGGGTGTGGGAAGACCGGGCATTTCAAGAGGGAATGTAAAAACCCTAGCAAGCAGGAGAGGGCTCCCGCAGTAGAGAGTCAGACCCCGGCGGCAGGAGCAGCTGCCCCGGAAACCTTCGAGGTAAAGAAACTTTTAGCCTTTTTGCAGAGCCTAGCAGCTGGGTCGGGACAGGTGGCAATGGCAACGGGCCAGGGCCTGCCCGCACCCACACCACAAGAACCCGTATGACTACCCAGGGAGCAGCCTCAGGAAAAAGGGAGCGCAGGGGTAGTTCTAGCCCCAGACCCTGGTCCGGTCCAGGTGCAGGGGCCCATTCTGGAGGCTGCCTCAGCGGCTATTTGCAGTTTAAATCCCTTAAGGTGGGACCCATGCGAACGCCACATCAGTCAATTTAAATTGTTCCACCCCATAAGGACAAAAAAGAGCAAGGTGGGGGGAAGACGGGGGGTGGTAGTGGAGAAACCCCCCATTGAATTAACGACGGTGGGGAAGGTCCCTGACTCCACGGTCACACAACCGGTGACAAGGTGCTGTCCCGAAGGGGCAGTCCCAAAGAAACCGACCGTGCTGCAAGCACCCAGCCCAGGGACAGTAACGATTCCCAAGCCCTTCCCTGTGGGTCAGGTGGCCTGCCTTAGTATAGAGGCTAAGGAGGCGGAGGAAGTGGAGGTATCACCTTGGGTTTGGGAACCAGTCAGGGGACGAAGGAGCAATCGGGTCTCCAAGCCCCCGGTAAGATGGTCCCCATCCCATCTCCCTGTCACCCGGTCCCGCAGTAAGGGGACCCGAGTAGAAGGGAGCGATGAGGGATCACCGAACCCTGTTGGGAAAGGGGAGGCAAGGGGCAGCCCGAACCCCCGGGAGGGGACGGTCTGGCCCGAGCCGTTGGACCAAACAGGTGGACTGCCCCAGTTTAGCGGGGCACAGTTTTAATTTGGCCACCCGGAGACGGGTGGCATTGTATATATCATATTCCTTTTTCTTTCCCCCTGCTAGTTCTAATTAGTGTGTAGTTGTGTGTGAAGTATTTAGGATCGTGGGAACACAGAAGCGCCTGGTGCAAGGGTAAAATGATGAAGCACCAGGCACTAGGACCCTGGTGCAGCCGGGCTGTAAAACACAGAACCCCAGACAGGCTGCGGCAACTTCAAAGCAGGAGCTGCTGCTGCCACCGGATAGCGGCAGGCACTAGGACCCTGGGGAGCCGGGCTGTAAACACAGAACCCCAGACAGGCTGCGGCAACTTCAAAGCAGGAGCTGCTGCCGCCACCGGATAGCACCCATGCACTTCAAGGTAGGTAGGGCTGTAGAGGCAAGAATGTGTTTTGGTTTTACAGATGGGGCACCCGACGATGTGGAGTTTGCTGATCTTGGCGATGGTGGGACCGGGAGAACTCCGCAGAGGCGAGACAGAAGAGTCCTTCGACTGACCGGGTTAGGGTGACTGAGGGCAGGCGGGTGTGTTCAACCTGTGAGGGGGACGTTCCTTTGGGGAGACGGTGGTGGCCCAGGAAGCTGAGGCTGGACATGAGGGATCGGTCCTCGGACTGGGAATGGACTGGACAACACCTAACGGACCATCACGGGGTCACCGGGTAGGATCACCGTTTGCGGGGATAAGGGGTGGGCTTCTGACCAGGGCATTTATTTGTGTTCATGGGGATCTACCAAGGCATGTCCACAAGGGGCATTAATCACTTTTGTAAGGTGGTGGCAGAACCCAGGGAACGGGATAAATTGACCGCAGTGGGGAGGGATGTGTAACGCCCAGGGAAGGGATGACTGTAGAAGCTACCGAACTGCTGGTTCAGGTAAAGCGACCCCTGCCCACAGCCCAACCGATCGACCCTCACAACTGTCCGATCACCACCAGGGGGGAGCCTGAGAATGGTTTAGTGTTTGCCCCCACAAAGGAAATGTTGTACAGGGGGTACATTATGCTGCCGCCTCAGTTGGACTAAACCTTTCAGCTGCAGGTATCGACGATGGAGGATAAATGAAGAGCCCTCAACGGGAAGAAGCGAAGTGCAGCCAAGAAAGGAGGATCCTTGATGAAATAAACAGATGCAATTGTAAATAGTTGTATGGATTCGCGGGTCCCAGTTACTTGACTGGGATATATGTACAGGGACCCTTACGTTTGGGGTTCCGGTGAAATGTGTACTTGAGTGGGATATATGTACAGGGACCCTTACGTTTGGGGTTCCGGTGCAATGTGTATATGTTACTGTCTGCTTGAATTAAGTATGGCCTTGTCTTTCCCTTTCATTGAAATCAGGGGTAGCCTAGATTAAGGGAACTGTCTTGGGACTTGTAGTTTCGCATGTTGTTGGGGGGGGGGACCTACGGTCCACACAAAAGGAAATAATTGCCCTTCACCTGTGTCGATACGGTCCAAGCAGGTAGGGACGTATCGAAGGGGCATCTGTAAGGTTTTCGGGCAATTCGGCCCTTTTGGAGAAACTCAGAGACTGTAAACTGACTTTCCAGCCAAGGGAACAGAACCAGTTTTCCCAGCAGGCTTGGCCCGCTGAGCTGAGTGGGGACATAAGCACATAAATATTTACAAACACCCCCCTAGGAGCTACAAGGAAGAAGGAGCCAGACAACAAGATAACATCAAGACACAGACAAAGGGGCACGGGAATACACAGGAGGCTTGCATGCAAGCAGGACAATGGGATGGTCATAGCCCCATGCAAATGTAAATGACCTGGCCTCCACCAGAGCAGAATCCAATCAACACCCCATCAACATAGCAGCATCTCCGGAGCAGATGGAAGTCTTTGAAAATCTTCAAGGGAGCTCAACCTCGTTATCTCAAAAAACAGACTGGAGGCGGACCTAGGGGAGGTACTCCCATCTCGACAGCTCTGACCGGCTCAAAGGGGGCGGGACCAGCGGGAACTTTAAAACTTACCTTTTCAATGCAAAAGGGGCTGGCCGATCACAGAACAAAGCCAGGTAAAGCAATATAAAAGGGGCTGTGTTTTCAATTGGGGGGCTCTTCGTTCGTGGCTCGACCTCTGCACCCCTGACTTGACCTCTGCAGCCTGTGACCGTAAGTACTCCGCAGCAGCTTACGAAACTCCCTTGATTTTAATAGTGGTTGAGGCTTTGGGGAAGGGAACTTGTTTTGTGCCTGTGATATTGCTAAAACCTGTGTAAGCATAAGAATTTTCGTTGTGTCCGCTATATTACCTTTGAATAGACATAGTGTATATTAGAGTATAAGATTGTATTGTGTTTCTTCTGTTGATGATTTTGACCTGGGTTTTACAATAAACCTTGATTTGATGACAATTGGAGTCGTTTAAATTCTTCAATCTTTCACCAGCGACCTCTGACCAAGTCATTGTTAAAATACTCCTCACCTTAATTCCGGGTTCAGGAATCGAGGGTCATCTTGAGCGATTCACTCAGGACAGACTGCTGGTTAGGGAATAAACAGCAGTGTCCTATTCTCTCTCTTGGGAAAGCTACTCTAGTGGAGTAGGAACCGGGTGGCTGTTGCACCACCGGCAAGAGAGAGAATCACCTGGGTATTGGTAGGGGTCTGGAGATCTGTGTGATATAAGTCTCAGGCTGTCGGTTAGGAATAAACGGCAGGCTTGAATCAGTGCTCTCTTCAGTGGAAGTGTCCCAGTGCGACATCCCCTGGCCTCTGAAGTTTCAGTGCCAGCTGGAGAGAGACACACACAGATATTCAAACCCCAGATATCGGCCCAGTAGTGGAGTAGCGGAGATGGCACCCTCTACATCTAGCAAGCCACTCATGAGTTCAAGAGAATTTAGGAGGTGGGAAAGAGGTTTGGGCCTAGTCAGTGAACAAATGTTTTTAAATGTTCCATGTAAAATGCTGCTCAGCTATGCTTACTTAAGTCTGACTCACACTTGAATACATTAGCAACTATTATCACTACAGTATCAACTTTGCTTCAGGAGAAGATGAGTTAAGGCAGAAGTGAAGATAGGTAATCCTACAGAAGTGGAAATAGGCAATATTATGGACAGCATGGATATGTGACTGAAAGCTCATCCCAGGGTTAAATATGACAACAAGATTACTACCGGGTTCATCTTCAGACTGTTGCCAAGGAGATGGGTAGAGTCACTGGCTAGGGAAGGGAGTTTGTTGCTGGGACCAAAGATAATGTCTTCAGCCTTCCAATGCTTAATTGGGGGGATGTTTCTGCTCATACAGTATGAGATGTTAGATTTTTAAAAATCTGATGAATCAGTTTCAGTAGAAGGGTTGAGAGAGGTGGTGGTGAGGTTGAGCTGATGTCATCAGAGCCCATGTGAAAAATGATATGTTCTCAGGTGATGTTGTTGAGGTGCAGCATGTAGACGAGAAACAGGAGAGAGAGGGGTGGCATGTGGCGCAGTGGTTAGCACTAGGACTGCAACACTGAGGACCTGGGTTTGAATCCCGGTCCTGGGTTGCTATCCGTGTGGAGTTTGCACATTCTCCCCATGTCTGCGTGGGTTTCACCCCCACAACCCAAAGATGTGCAGGTTAGGTGGACTGGCCATGCTAAATTGCCCCTCAGTTGAAAAAAAAATAATTGGGACTCTAAATTTATAAAAGAAAAAAAGAAAAAGAATGAAACAGGAGAGGGGCCAAGACTATATCCTTGGGATAACTTTGTGGGAATTGTAAAAGTAGCCAATAACACTGAAGAAGCTCAACATCATCTGGGACAAAGCAGGCTGCTTGATTGGCACAACATCCACCAGCTTATTCATCCACTCTGAGTGGCAGCACAGTGTACCATCAACAAGAAGCAAGTTGTCAAATCTTCTTAGGCAGTAACCCCCCAAACATGTGACCTTCATCATCCAGAAGGACAAGTACAAGAAATGTATGGATAAGCCATCACCTCCATTTTCTTCTCCATACACCATCTCCACGTGGATATTTATATCACAATCCATTTATTGTTGCTGAGTCAGAATCCTGAAAATTCTTACCAAATAGCATTTTCGGAGTTCCTTCATCGCATGGTAGAAGATCAAGAAAAAAGTTTGCCACCACCTACCCCGAGACAATTAGGGATGAGGAATGAATGTTGACCTTGCCAGTGGCATCCAGATTCTGAGAAAGTAAGCCCTTTTGTTTTTGCTCTACAATAGTTTCTGTTACCTAATTACTCATTCTGCTATGATCTATAGTCTTATCTTTTTTATTTCTTTGCAGATTTTGTTCAAGTGCTGGAGTTTTTATTGTATTCCGCTATTCCAGAATAAGCATTTCCATCTCATCTTTATTACTTCTTGACAGCTGCCACTTTTACTACCTGACTCCGCTTGCTCTTCTGCACTGTTTGATAGTTGCTTTAGAGAGATTCAACTTTTTAATTGGTCTCTCTCTCTGTCTATCTCTCATCATGCTGTTTTTTCCCCCAAATCAGCCTTGTTCTGTGAAACAGTTCACCACCAGTTCCAAGCTTTGCTTAGATTTCAGTGTATCATGGAAACTGTTTCCACCATTCTTCCAGGCAGTGCACTCCAGATCGGGGTCCAGTTTAGCTCAGTTGGCTGGACAGCTGGTTTATGATGCAGAGCAAGGCCAGCAGTGTGGTTTCAATTCCCATATTCCCATGGGGTTATTCATGAAGGCCTTCTCAACTTTGTCCCTTGCCTGAGGTTTGGTGAACCTCAAAGGGGAAAGTAGCCTATGGTCATCTGTACTCTGGTCATCTATACTATGGCTACTTTACTCCAGATCATTGAAAAGTGCTGCATAAAATATCTTCCTCATGACCTGGTCTGGATCCTTTGCCAATCATTTAAATCTGTGTCCTTTGTTTATTGACTGATCTGCCACTGGAAACATCTTTCCTTCTTTGCTCTATCAAAGTCAGTTTTGAATACCTCTGTTGAAATAAATGCCTTTGTGCATGACTGCCAAGTGTGTCCTGTGACCTGTCATAGCTGTGTGATCTCTGAAGTCATTCCTTTGCGAAGGGCAGAAGCCACTTTCGCCACTGCAGGAAACATGGTGTCAGGAGTGTGCAGCTGGAATTTAATGGATTTTAATAGCTGGAAGGGAGCCGGCTGCTGGAAGGAACAGAAGAGAATAATTTAAACTGTAACTTTTTACAGGACATTGACTCCTGTTGAATGAGTTTGTTTTGAAATATTCCAGCAACGCCTCCTATGGATCAAAGGTGATTCGAGAATTAATTGGGAGTTCTTCCGGTCTCAGTGACAGATGAAATTACCACAGTCTTAAGCAAGGGACATTAACTAAGAAAAGAAGTAACTCTGTTATCAATGCTGGGAGAGAGTGCATCAAGCTGTAATCATCGAATATACAGTGCAGAAGGAGGCCATTCGGCCCACCGAGTCTGCACCGGCTCTTGGAAAGAGCACCCTACTTAAGTTCACACCTCCATCCTATCCCAGTATCCCCACCTAACCTTTTTGGACACTCGGGGCAATTTATCATGGCCAATCCACCGAACCTGCACATCTTTGGACTGTGGGAGGAAACCGGAGCGCCAAGAGGAAACCCAGGCTGACACGGGGAGAACGTGCAGGCTCCGCAGAGTCAGTGACCCAAGCTGGGAATCGAACCTGGGACTCTCGAGCTGTGAAGCCATTGTGCTAACCACTGTGCTATCGTGCTGCCCTATTCCACCCTTGGCCTCACTGATGAGCAGAAAAGGCAACATTGGGCAATTTGGGTGGCCTTGAAGGACCACTTTAAACCCTCTTATAATGTTAGTTATGAAGACTTCAACACCAGAGCTCAGGAAGAGGAGGAGAATATTGATCGGCATGTGACTGTGCTGAGACAGCGAGCTGATTCTCGTGCGTTTAAGCACTGAATAGAGATAGCGGGCCGGATTCTCCCGTACCCGGTGGGGCGGGGGGTCTCGGTGGGATGGAGTGGCACAGGCCCGCCCGCGGATCGGTGGGCCCGCCGACCGGCACGGCGCGATTCCCGCCCCCGCCGAATCTCCGGTGCCGGAGAATTTGGCGGCCGGCGGGGGTGGGATTCCCGGCGGGGGGTCGGAGAATCCCGCCCAGAATGCCTGAGGAACAAGACATAGGGGCTGGTTTAGCACAGGGCTAAATCACTGGCTTTTAAAGCAGACCAAGGCAGGCCAGCAGCAAGGTTCAATTCCCGTACCAGCCTTCCCGAACAGGCGCCGGAATGTGGCGACTAGGGGCTTTTCACAGTAACTTCATTTGAAGCCTACTTGTGACAATAAGCAATTTTCATTCTCATTTCACTTCAAGAGATCCCTGATTAGAGCTTAAACAACTGAATAGAGATAGAATTGTCTGAGGCACAAAAGGTCCCCGATTGGAGCATGTTTGTTAAGAGATGAGAATCTTACTCTCAAGAAAGCTATTGACATGTGCAGAAAATCTCAAATGGTTAATCATCAGCTGAAGAGTATTGTTTGGAAGACTGGTGAGGATTTTCACTGTGCTGAGAGGCAGTCCAAATGTTCCCAGCACAAGATAATGGAGAAAAGGAATAACTATTTCCAAGAGCAGAAATATACAGGTTTGGATGTAAGTATTACACCATGCACAAAAGAACAGGATGCATGTCCAGTGTGGGAAAGCAGTGCTCTAACTGCAAGAAGCTGAATCACTTTTGCGTGCTAGTGTTTTGCTGGAAAGAAGAAAAGCAAGTCTACAAAGATGGTTGTCGAAGAGACGTAGGACAATGATTATGTCAAATCATTCTACATACAAGAACATGTTGGCACCATCAGGTCTCAAGGTAAGAAATGGTTTGTGATGACTGGACTGGTGGGCAGCACAGTGGCGCAGTGAGTTAGCCCTGCTGCCTCACGGTGCTGAGGTCCCAGGTTCGATCCCGGCTCTGGGTCACTGTCCGTGTGGAGTTTGCGCATTCTCCCCGTGTTTGTGTGGGTTTTGCTCCCACAACCCAAAGATGTGCAGGCGAGGTGGATTGGCCACACTAAATTGCCACTTAATTGGAAAAAATTAATTGGGTATTCTAAATTTAAAAAAAAAATGACTGGACTGGTGACTGAAGAAGAAGAGCATCAACTTAATGCCAAGTGTCACGCAGATACTCATAGATTATCATAGAATTTACAGTGCAGAAGGAGGCCATTCAGCCCATCGAGTCTGCACCGGCTCCTGGAAAGAGCACCCCACCCAAGGTCAACACCTCCACCCTATCCCCACAACCCAGCAACCCCACCCAACACTAAGGGCAATTTTGGACACTAAGGGCAATTTATCACGGCCAATCCACCTAACCTGCATATCTTTGGACTGTGGGAGGAAACCGGAGCACCCGGAGGAAACCCACCCACACACTGGGAGGACGTGTAGACTCCGCACAGACAGTGACCCAAGCCGGAATCGAACCTGGGACCCTGGAGCTGTGAAGCAATTGTGCTATCCACAATGCTACCGTGCTGCCCCAAAGGAAACCCACGCAGACACGGAGAGAACGTGCAGACTCTGTACAGACAGTAATCCAGCGAGGAATCGAACCTGGGACCCTGGCGCAGTGAAGCCACAGTGCTATCCACTTGTGCTACCGTGCTTGCACTGGTACGATACTGGTACGACTTGCAGCATCATGAGCCTCTCAGACCTGGTGTGAAGTTGCTCAAGATGGTGACCCAAAACAAAGCCATCCAATGTAAAGTTGAGGCTGTATGATGAAACAATACTCACCCCAAGAGGGCAAACAAAGCTACCAGACCGATGCAATGGGAAGAAAGGAGATCTTCACTTCCAGATAGACAAAATCCCCTCATCTCAGTTGAAACAAGTGAAAATCCTGGACTGGTAACCCTCCATGCAGCAGGAATATCATACCGAAGTAAGTGAGACAATGTGACCAACTCAGCACCTTCGAATAGATTTCCCTCAAGTCCAGCCTCACAGGCAAGATAAAGGAGCTTAAAAAGATGGGAGAAATCAAAAAGTGATTGGATTAGCTGCATAGGAGCAGTGAAACACCTGAAAAACTAAGGGCGGGATTCTCCGGTGTGCCCACCCGGCTACCTGAGAATCCCGCCCAAGGTCAATGGACTTTGTCATTGTCCACGTCTCCCCCATGGCGATCTTGCAGCAGGCGGGGCGGAAGAATCCAGCCCTAAGAGTGTGCATAGGTCCAAAGAACGTCAATAAGGCATCGCACTACCTCATGCCAACTACTGAATGGTTGGATGGATTTGTTTATTGTTACATGTACCGAGGTACAGTGAAAAGTATTGTTCCGCGTGCAGTTCAGAGAGATCATTCCATGCATTAAAAGAAAATAGAGAGGGCAAACATAAACACACAATGTGAACACATAGACACAGGCATCGGGTGAAGCATACAGGAGTGTAGTACTACTCAGTAGAGAAGATGTGTGAAGAGATCAGGGGCGGGATTCTCCCATTCCCGGCGGGGCAGGGGGTTCCGGCATAATGGAGTGGCGGGAACCACTCCGACATCAGGCCGCCCCAAAGGTGCGGAAGTCTCCGCCCCTTTAGGGGCCAAGCCCTCACCTTAAGGGGCTAGGCCCGCGCCGGAGTGGTTTGCGCTCCACCGGCTGTCGGGAAAGGCCTTTGATGCCACGCCAGCCAGGGCGGAAAGATCTTCGCCGGGCGATGCGGATCGGCGCACGCGCGGGAGCGTCAGCGGCCGCTGACAGTTTCCTGCGCATGCGCAGAGGAGGGGGTCTCTTCCGTCTCCGCCATAGTGAAGACCATGGCGAAGGCGGAAGAAAAAGAGTGCCCCCACGGCACAGGCCCGCCCATGGATCGGTGGGTCCTGATCGCGGGCCAGGCCACCGTGGGGGCACCCCCCGGGGCCAGATCACCCCGCGCCCCCCCCGGACCCCGGAGCCTGCCCGCGCCGCCTTGTCCCGGCGTTCAGAAGGTGATTTAATCCACGCTGGCGGGACAGGCATTCCAGCAGATGGACTTCGGCCCATCGCGGACTGGAGAATCGCCGGGCGTGGGCCCGCCGACCGGCGCGGTGCGATTCCCGCCCCCGCCGACCAGCGCGGCGCGATTCCCGCCCCCGCCGAATCTCTGGTGGCGGAGACTTCGGGACACGGCGGGGCGGGATTCACGCCAGCCCTCGGCGATTCTCCAACCCGGCGTGGGGTCGGAGAATCCCGCCCCAGATCAGTCCAGAGGGCCATTTAGGAGTCTGGTAACAAGAGAGGAAGAAGCTGTTTTTGAAGAACCTACCTCTGTTTAAGAAGGAGGATGTGTTGGAAATTTTGAAAAGCACCAGGATAGACAAGTCCACTGGGCCAGACGGGATATACCCAAGGTTGCTATGGGAAGCGAGGGAGGATATTGCTGCTCCATTGGCGATGATCTTTGCTGGAGTAGTACCGGATGATTGGAGGGAGGAAAATGTTGTTCCCCTGTTCAGAAAAGGGAATAGGGAATCCCTGGGAATTACAGACCAGTCAGTCTTACGTCTGTGGTGAGCAAAATACTGGAAAGGATTCTGAGAGATAGGACTTATGAATATTTTAAAAAACATAGTTTGATTAAAGATAGTCAGCTTGACTTTGTGAGGGGCAGGTCATGCCTCACAAGCCTCATTGAATTCTTTGAGAATGGGTCGAGACACATTGATGAAGGTCAGGCAGTGGATGTGGTGTATATCGATTTCAGTAAGGCATTTGATAAGGTTCCCCATGGTAGGCTTATACAGAAAGTTAGGGGGCATGGGATACAGGGAAATTTGGCTGTCTGGATACAGAATTGGCTGGCCAAAAGAAGACAGCGAGTAGTAGTGGATGGAAAGTATTCCGCCTGGAGGTCAGTGACCAGTGGTGTCTGTTCTGGGACCTCTGCTCTTTGTGGTTTTTATAAATGACTTGGATGAGGACGTGGAACAGTTGGGTTAGTTACCTTCCCCTAGTTTATGAATCATGAATACACACACTTCTTTGCAGAATTCCACCATATTCCCAAAAATATTTAAAAGAAATAACATCCATCATTACAACCACCCTTGATGCGAAGGATGGACACTGGCAAGTGAAGTTGGATGAAAGCAACTGTTTTCTGACTATGTTTTTGATGCCATTTGGGAGGTATAGATGGTTGTGCATGCTGTTTGGCAATTCTACTGACCCAGTGACTATCAACGCAGACAGCATGAGATAATCATACAAATATGAACATTTGAATTAAGAGTGGGATAGGCCATTTGGCCCCTTGAGCCATCTCTGTCATTCAATAAGATCATGACTAATCTGACTGTGGCATCAAATCCACAATCTGTACACTCCCAATAACCTTTTAATCCCTTGGGGATTCTATCAAGAGTTTATCTACATCTGTCTTAAAATTATTCAATGACCCCCACCTTCACCACTCTCTGGGGAAGGAAATTCCAAAGAATGACAACCCTCTGAGAGCAAAAAAGATTCTTCTAATCTGTGGTGGCTTGAGCCACACACTGGAGACTTCCAATAGTTAACAAAGGGGTTTACTGATGAAACGCAAAGGCAGTTAGATACAGGCATAGAACATTATATAACTCTTCAGCTCCCTGGGGCAGCAAGGTAGCACAGTGAATAGCATTATAGTTTCACAGCGCCAGGGTCCCAGGTTCGATTCCCTGCTGGGTCACTGTCTGTGCGGAGAATGCACGTTCTCCCCGTGTCTGCGTGGGTTTCCTCCGGGTGCTCCGGTTTCTTCCCACACTCCAAAGACGTGCAGCTTAGGTGGATTGGCCATGAGAAATTGCCCTTCGTTACCAAGAAGGTTAGGAGGGATTATTGGGTTACGGGGATAGGGTGGAAGTGAGGGCTTAAGTGGGCCGGAGCAGACTCGATGGGCGGAATGGCCCACTTCTGCACTGTATGTTCTATGATCTACACAGCATCCAGGGCCTTGCGCAAGCTCCCCATTAACCGGGGTACACACGCCCCGACGCGATAGGCATTGAGCTGGTCTTGTGGCCTGTGGAGCTTGCTCCCTTAAAGGGACCACGCTGCCACATCCCTCCTACCTTAAGTCCCTTTATACACTGCCCCAAAAACTATGGACAAAAGTTACAATTGTTAACAGGGACAACCGAGGAAAGAGAGTTCATCAAAATGTCAATTGGTCTGGAGACCTCTGAGTCCTCCTGGGCCTGCGTCGCCCAGCCACAGGCTCAGCGCTCTTTTGGGTGATCGACTTGTCCACAGTCAATGCCACCTCAGGCAGGACCACTTCTAAGATGAGTGAACTAGCCTCACCAGCCTCGACAGGCGTAGCAGAAGCCCTGACTCCCCTTGGCTGAACCGAGTTACAGGAGTATTCATGGTGCTCATTGGACTCATTGACTCCACAGGGGTCACCACCCCTCGACTCCTCAGGTGGTTGACGTGTTTCTTGACAATCTTCCCGTTAACATTGACCATATAAGACACTGACCCCGACTGGGCCACAACCTATCCTTCAAACCAAGTCAAACCTGCTGTGAAGTTACAGACCAAAACCGGATCTCCCACCTGGAACGACCTATCATCTCTCTGCTCTGACTGCTGATTCTTCTGGAGGCCTAACATACCTTCCCATAAAATTTGGAAAGACAAGATCTAACCAACGGCCCATCAGCAACTCAGCTGTGGTTGAATGAGGGGTTGAGTTGTACAACAACAAATAATTTACTAATTTCTGCTGAAGTGGTATATCTGACTGCTTTTTCATGGCATTCTTGAAAGTTTGAAAAGCCCGCTCAGCTAAACCATTCGATGCTGGGTGATAGGAGCCTATCCTTGTATGCCGTTTGCTCTCACGAAATACTGGGAATCATCACCAGTGAAGCGGGTGTAATTGTCTGAAACAATTATCTTTGGAAGCCCACGAATGGCAAACACTCGGCACAAGGCATGTACCGTTGCTGCCAAAGTCCCCAACTCCTAGACAGATAGCCAATTCAAGTGGTCATCTACCATCACCAAACATATCTTTCCCAAAAACAGGCCCACATTATCTGCATGGCCCATGGTACATGGGTTACTTTGCCATTCCCAGGGGTGAAGGTTGATGGGAGGCGGCAAAGATTTCTGCATTTGGCAAGGCTGGCACTGTTGTACTAGTTCTTCAATAGCTTTGTATATACTTGGTCATCAGAAATAACTGCGTGCCAACACTTTCATCTTTGCCCTGAGTGGACGCTGTGTAACTCGTGAAGGACAGGCCCCCTAGCTTGAGGCGGGATGACCACCTGTGATCCCCAGAGAAATCACGCCATCTTCACATGTCAACTCGTCTTGACGAGTGAATTAGGACTTCAGCTGTTCAGACCTTTCGTACCACTAGCCAAACTGTATCATTCATTTAACCTTTGTTGGAATAGGGGGTGGGGTTCTCCATTTCTGAGACTGAGTCTTGACGCCGACGCAGAATTCCTGGACTTTCATGGCCGAAAAGCTGGTGCCGAAGCTGGATCGATTCAGCAACTGTGGATAGGCTGGTACCGGCTCCACGTGGAACACAATCGATTCCAATAAAAAACGGTACGGGATTCGCCGGGTCCGTGATTGACACTCGGGAGGCTGACAAGCTGCAGCCTCATATACACATTACAATCCCCATGCATACTCATCTCAGCCAATAAGGTGGCACTGGTTGTGTTGGGGCGCGCCCATATAGCCGATGGGTCTGCTGGGGCCAAAGGGCACCTAGCTGGGGGCTTGGGGGGACACCGATAAGATCAGTGGCCCTAAGCTCATAGCGGGCAGTCAGTGGCATGCACAGCTGCATGGCTGCCTTGCCGGATGTGGCAATGGTGCTCTGTGCCCGTCCATTCCGACCCCATAGCCCACCTCCTGGCCACCCTACGCTACTCCCTCTGGCCCTGGCAAAAGCCCCCCAGCCAGCGGCACAACTGTCAGCAAATTATGGGAATGTTGGACACTTTCTGTACCCCCGCTCTCTCCCTCTGCAGCCACGACGCCGGTCTCCCAATTTTTAAAAGCACAAGTGAATCTCACCGTCGGGAACTCGGCCCATCAGAGGGGGAGAATCGCGGAGACCCTTGAGAATATCGGGACTGCTAATGATATGCAAATGGTGTTTACTGTGCGTGTGTTCTGGACTGCATTGACACCGCTGTCGAGGCAATGGAAAATTGCGATTTGACATTAAATCAGCACTCGGTGCGATTTTAGCGTCAGAACCTATTCTCCACCCAATTGCATTTTGCGATTTCAGCGTCAGCCAATGGAGAATCTCACCCAGAGTCTCTTTGGGTCCAGCTGTGGATGTGCCCCACGGCCACTGGCAGGGTGTTGAGGATGTTTCGGGCTAGAATGGTCTACTGGGGTACCAGTGGTGGAGGAATGCTCTTAGATAGGAGCATCTGCATTAACAATTTGTGTCCCAGGCCGGTGCTGGAAACCATAATTCTAAGCTGCCAACCTCGCCGAGGTTCTGGGCGGTATGGTCTTATCTTCCCTTAGCAGGCCTGGCAATGTCTTGTGGTTAGTCACTATGTCAAATCGCCATATCCCACCTGATATAAGCGCTAAGCCCTCCTTCTGAATCTGGATGCTGTTTTGTTATGCTTTAGGAAAAGTTCTTGAGGCAAAGACAATAGTGCGTTCTGAACCATCTGCCATTTTGTGGGATAAAATAGCCCCTACGCCATAAGGGGACAGATTACATGTCAGCATTGTCCAGGGATTTGCAGGTTAGGTGGCGATAGGGCAGGGGAGTGGGCCTAGTTGGGGTAATCTTTCAGGGACCAAAAAACATTTCGAGTCCAGATGGTCTCGAAACGTTAGCTCTTTTCTCTCCCTACAGATGCTGCCAGACCTGCTGAGATTTTCCAGCATTTTCTTTTTGGTTTCAGATTCCAGCATCCGCAGTAATTTGCTTTTACTCTTTCAGGGAGTCGGTGCAGACTTGATAAGCTGAATGGCCTCCTTCTGCACTGTAGGGCTTCTATTATTCTAAGGCTGAAGTCTTTACATGTTGCTTTATAACAAAGAAGCTTGGCTCTGGATGAAATATTGTGAGGATGCTTACTAAAATATCAAAATAAAAAACAGGAATCAGAGTTATTGGTCCATCATAACCTAAAAACTAAAGCTGCAGCTTGCTTGTAACACATCATCCTATGGGGTTGTCCTGCATATAATGCCTTCAGGTGAAGAGTGACCAATAGCATTTCATAGAATAGAATAGAATTAACAGTGCAGAAAGAGGCCATTCGGCCCATCGAGCCTGCACCGGCTCTTGGAAAGAGCACCCTACCCAAGCCTAAATGCTTTTTAAAAGACAAAATTGTGCCTGACTCTCCTACTGCTTCTGGCCGCTTGTTCCAGACACTCACCACCCTCTGTGTGAAACAAATGCCCCTCTGGACCCTTTTGTATCTCTCCCCTCTCACCTTAAACCTGTGTTCTCTAGTTTTAGACTCCCCTACCTTTGGGAAAAGATGTTGACCATCTAATTTATCTATGCCCCTCATTACTTTGTAGACCTCTATAAGATCACCGCTAAGCTTCCTCCGACAGAGTATATGGACAGTGACATGCCCGACTTGCCAAAATTACGGAATCTGTTATAGAACATAGAACAGTACAGCACAGAACAGGTCCTCGGTGTTGTGCTGAGCATTGTCCGAAACCAAGATCAAGCTATCCCACTCCCTGTCATTCTGGTGTGCTCCATGTGCCTATCCAATAACCGCTTGAAAGTTCCTAAAATGTCCGACTCCACTATCACAGCAGGCAGTCCATTCCACACCCTAACCACTCTCTGAGTAAAGAATCTACCTCGGACATCCCTCCTATATCTCCCACCCTGAATCTTATAGTTATGCCGCCTTGTAACAGCTACATCCACCCGAGGAAATAGTCTCTGAACGTCCACTCTATCTATCCCCCTCATTATCTTATAAACCTCTATTAAGTCGCCTCTCATCCTCCTCTGCTCCAAAGAGAAAAGCCCTAGCTCCCTCAACCTTTCCTCATAAGACTTATCGTGCAAACCAGGCAGCATCCTGGTAAATCTCCTTTGCACCCTTTCCAATGCTTCCACATCCTTCCTATAATGAGGTGACCAGAACTGCACACAATACTCCAAATGTGGTCTCACCAGGGTCATGTATAGTTGCAGCATAATCCCGCGGCTCTTAAACTCAAGCCCCCTGTTAATAAACGCTAACACACTATAAGCTTTCTTCATGGCTCTATCCATTTGAGTGGCAACCTTCATAGATCTGTGGACATGAACCCCAAGATCTCTCTGTTCCTCTACATTCCTCAGAACCCTGCCGTTGACCCTGTAATCCGCATTCAAATTTTTTCTACCAAAATGAATCACCTCGCACTTATCAGGGTAAAACTCCATCTGCCATTTTTCGGCCCAGCTCTGCATCCTATCAATGTCTCTTTGCAGCCTACAACAGCCCTCCACCTCATCCACTACTCCACCAATCTTGGTGTCATCAGCAAATTTACTGACCCACCCTTCAGGCCCCTCCTCCAAGTCATTGATAAAAATCACAAATAGCAGAGGACTCAGCACTGATCCCTGTGGTACACCGCGGGTAACTGGTCTCCAGTCTGAAAATTTTCCATCCACCACCACCCTCTGTCTTCTACGTGATAGCCAGTTATTTATCCAATTGGCCAAATTTCCCTCTATCCCACACCTCCTTACTTTCTTCATGAGCTGACCATGGGGAACCTTATCAAATGCCTTACTAAAATCCATGCATAACGACATCAACTGCTCTACCTTCATCTACATACTTAGTTACCTCCTCAAAGAATTCAATTAAATTTGTGAGGCAAGATCTACCCTTCACGGATCCATGTTGACTATTCCGGATTAAGTTGCATTTTTCCAAATGGTCATAAATCCTATCCTTCAGGACCTTTTCCATTATCTTCCCGACCACCGATGTAGGACTAACTGGCCTATAATTACCAGGGTCATTCCTATTCCCTTTCTTGAACAGAGGAACAACATTCGCCACTCTCCAGTCCTCTGGCACTATCCCCGTGGACAGCGAGGACCCAAAGATCAAAGCCAAAGGCTCTGCAATCTCATCCCTTGCCTCCCATCGAATCCTTGGATATATCCAATCTGGCCCAGGGGACTTGTCGACCCTCAGGTTTTTAAAAATTGCTAATACATCCTTCCTCAGAACATCTACCTCCTCCAGCCTACCCGCCTGAATCACACTCTCATCCTCAAAAACATGGCCCATCTCCTTTGTGAACACTGAAGAAAAGTATTAATTCAACGCCTCTCCTATTTCTTCTGACTCCATGCACAGGTTCCCACTACTGTCCTTGACCGGCCCTAACCTCACCCTGGTCATTCTTTTATTTCTCACATAAGAGTAAAAAGCCTTGGGGTTTTCCTTGATCCGACCCACCAGGGACTTCTCATGGCCCCTCCTAGCTCTCCTAAGCCCTTTTTTCAGCTCATTCCTTGCTACCTTGTAACCCTCAAGCGACCCAACTGAACCTTGTTTTCTCATCCTTACATACGCTTCCTTTTTCCTCTTGACAAGACATTCAACCTCTTTTGTGAACCATGGTTCCCTCACACGGCCATTTCCTCCCTGCCTGACTGGGACATACCTATCAAGGACACGCAGTATTTGTTCCTTGAACAAACTCCACTTTTCATTTGTGCCTTTTCCTGACAGTTTCTGTTCCCATCTTATGCTCCCTAATTCTTGCCTAATCGCATCATAATTACCCCTCCCCCAATTATAAACCTTGCCCTGCGTATGGCCCTATCCCTGTCCATTGCAATAGTGAAAGACACCGAATTGTGGTCACTATCTCCATGTTATGACAGAATCATCCACATAACCAAAGGCAGCTCCAAAGTTGGTTTTGCCAAATATAACACTGACCAGTGTGTAGGAAGACACTCCTAGTGCCCCGAAGAGCCAAGTTCCTGAATATTGTGTTCTGCCAAAATGGGACAGACATCCATCCAAGAGGTTGTCTTACTAATTTACATTTGTATCTGTAACATAACAATGTTAGTTATGGCATAATGTTCTAGATTTGTGTTAAAGTAAAAATGCCGGGGACACTAAATAAAGAAAGGGGGAGGGATGTTATGTATCGGCTTGTGTAAGGTCACGTGTTGTGCAATAATGCCACCAGAGCATTTCACAGGTCGGTGTGGAGTTTACCATTATACCCTGTTTGAGCAGCAACTTGTGAACAAATCCTTTACACTATGTTATATGAACTCGATGTGTGCCACCTCTGATTCGTGCCCTTTGCAGCTACAGCAAAATTCATAACAAGAAGAAACCGATACATAGATTCTGTGACTCAACCCCTCGGTCACATGGGTCTAGTTTCCCAATGATAGGCATTTCCACTCACTATTTAAATTATCCTGAGTCTTGCTGGAGCTTCTCTACTTTCTCAACCGTTCCTTCTTTCCCCACTTAATTCACGACAACTGTCGGCTGCGATCGGAAATGTTTGCCTCGTTTACAATATGGTGGCTCGAGACATAAACTGGAAACTTCCAATAGTTGACAAAGGGGTTTATTGATGAAAGGTAAAGGGAGTTAGATAAGGAGGCGGAGGCATAGTGGGATTGTCACTGGACTAGTAATCCAGAGACCCACTGTGGTCCCAGGTTCAAATCCTGCCATTGCAGATGGTGAAATTTGAATTCAATAAAAACAATCTGCTGATGACCATGAAAACATGCTGATTGTTGTAAAAATCCATCTGGTTCACTAATGTCCTTTATGGAAGGAAATCTGCCATCCTTACCTAGTCTGGCCGACATGTGACTCCTGATCCACAGCAATATGGTTGACTCTTAACTGCCCCTCAAGGGCATTAAGGGATGGGCGATATATGTTGGCACAGCCTGCGACACCCACGTCCCATAAACGAATAAAACAAAATAACAGGTACAGAATGCTTTATCAACAGGTCTTTACTCTTCAGATCACTGGTCCACACTGCCCAGGGTCCTACTGTTACAACACCCTGGGTGATTGCGTGGTCAATTACAGCCCCAAAGGCCCCAGACTCCCAACATAAATGAATTAACCAGTAATTTATTTGTTATCCTGAGAGCTTTGACCTGCTCAAATGCCTTACAGCACCAGATTTGTAGGAAAAACATTTTTAAAAACTGTTTATTTGTAACAGGAGAATAAATAAACACATAATGGAAATAATAGAAAATGATCTACTGATCCCCAAAGCCTGTACCACCTTTCACTCAGGCACACACAAGACACACAGCCTAGGGGCTAGGAAAGGTTCAATAATAACAAGGATTAAAAGGGCTGAGATGAATCTTTGCTGCTGACGCAGTCTTTGTAGTCAGTCATTTTGAAATCATCGGTTGGTTTGCATCTTCCAGAATTTGCCTTAAATTAGACCTCGCGGGCTTCAGGAATTCCTCTGGAGAATCACCTTCACTTGCACAGGTCTCCACCAGATTGACTCCCAGTCTCACTGGGATAGTACTAGAATTTTCTACCTGAAAGTTCAAAGGAGGTTCACTGTCCACTCTGCCTTTCAGCTGCTTGTCTGGTCTTTGTGCACGGTTTCCAGTTCTGGAAGAAAAAGAGAGAGGGAGAGAGAGAAAAGGGCCTCAACATCAGGACCCTTTTTGGATTCTCAAGTGGGATATCAGCCTGGCCTTTTCCCAGCCTTTCTCAGAGGTTTAACTTGCATAGGCCTGGTTAGCATTTAAATCAGGATTCAAACCTTCACAGGTCTGACAGAGTGTCCTGACTTGCTCACTCCAGCCGAGATGTCAGACAGCGGAGAAGTTCCAGTCTTTCTGGGAGAGGTGTTTAACAGGCATCTGCACAGCTCCTACCTACTCAGGATGAAACTGAAAGCAAAAATGGAACCGCCTGCTGCTCCAAAATCTTCTGAATGGCTCTACCAATCCCAATCGAAAACTGAAAATGTCCCGGAACTGCAGAAGAGGGGATTGGCTACTAGCCAAATCCATCAAAGTGACATTACAAGCTATGCCACAGAGCACACTGCATCAATAGTTGTGTCTGGGCCAGTTCAAATAGCAGCTTGTAGTGGTGGTGGTGGTGGGGGGAGGGGGGGGGGGGGGCGCTGTTCAGTTCAAAGTCTGTAGCTTTAAAAACATCCACAAAACAGGCATTAAAAGGAAATGAAGATCAGACAAGGATTTAAAAGAGGTTCCTTACACTACTCCCAAGGCCCCGATTAAACGTCCCATTGCCTGGGGTTCATGTGTCCCTGCACAATTAGTCCAGGGCCAATCACATGGTCAGTTGAGCTTGTCCCCCTTAAAGGGACACTCTACCACATCATCTCTGTCTTTAATGGGAGACCTATTAATTTAAGTTGTGTCCCCTAATTCTGGTCTCTCCCACACGGGGATACATCTTTTCAGCAGGTATCCTGTCAAGTCCTCTGGGGATCTTACAGTTTCAATCAAATGAGCTCTTAATCGTCTAAACTCCAATGGATACAGGCCCAGTCTATCTGATCTGTCCTCAAAAGATAACCAGCCCCATCCGAGGTATCAATCGAGTGAATCTCTGAACTGCTTCAAATGCATTTATTCCCTTTCTTAAATAAGTAGATCAAAACTGTGCACAGTACTCCAGATGTGATCTCACCAATGCCCTATACCACTGCAGTAAATATTCAGTTTCCTTGTAATAAACAACAATATTCCATTTACCTTCTCAATCGCTTGTTGTGCCTGTACATTAAATTGTTGTGATTCATCAATGATCTTCTGGGAGTGGGAACAATTGTGAATGATCTGTTAGTTTATGGATGTGGAGATGTGATTGAAGAAGTGATCAGAGGGCATGATCAGAATCCAGTGGGACTACAGGAGAAAGCTTGTCATTTGAACCTGAAACTGAACAAAAAAAATTGCAACTAAACATGGCTGAAATCAAGTCAAGAAGGATGATGAGGGATCTCATAGAAACCTATAGCATTCTACCAGGACTAGACAGGGTAGATGCAAGAAGGATGTACCCGATGGTGGGGATGTCCAGAGCCAGTAATTTCAAGAAGGATTTAGATATAGCTCTTGGGGCTAAGGAGATCAAGGGATACGGGGGGGAGGCGGAATCAGAGTATTGAACTTAATGATCAGCCATGATCATAATGAATGGTGGGCGGAGCAGGTTCAAAGGGGCGAATGGCCTCCTCCTGATCCTATTTGCTATGTTTCTATGTTTCTAAATGAGACATGTGCTGACAGCAAAAGGACTTTGTCCTTATCCTGAGAAAATGTACGCAGTAGCAGAGATGCAAAAACCAACATCGAATTCAACAACTTCAGATGATCAGCTCTACCCCACCTCAACCCATTTGTTTTCATCCCATTTCAGTTTAACTGTCTTTTGCTATTTCTTTCTTTCTTAATATATATTTAATTCCCCCCCCCCCCCCCCCCAATCTTATCTACCTTTCCTTCACCTTTCTCCTCTTTGCTTTCCCCTTCCCCTCCCCCCACATCTACAATTCATCCTCTGATGTTAGTTTCCCTGCTTTGGGGACTGCCATTAGCACTCTTTCCCCTTGGTTTCTGTGGCCATTATCACCCGGTTTCCCTGCGTTCCTGTGGCGATGATTCATCTTTCATTCTCACTCCACAGTATAAATATTTCCCACTTTCTCTGACTGTTAGCTTTGACAAAGAGTCTTCGGACTCGAAACGTTCGCACTTTTCTCTCCCTACAGATGCTGCCAGACCTGCTGAGATTTTTCAGCATTTTTTCTTTCGTTTCAGATTCCAGCATCCGCAGTAATTTGCTTTGATGCAGCAAAAAGCAACAGATGTGAAGGAGGTTCAAAGATTTGTAGAATCTGTGAACTAGCTAGCAAAGTTTGCTAAGTTTGTCTTCAGAGTGTGAACATTTATGCAAGCTTACTGCAAAGGATGGTCAGTGATATTGGGACACAAAACAAGAAGCTGTTTTCACTCACATCAGACAGCTAGTGATGGCCAGGCCAATGCTGAGGTAAGTTGGTGTCAATGACAAAGCCACTGTCAGTGTGATGCCAGTGAATCAAGACTTGGAGCAACACTCATTCAGCAAGGACAACCAGTTGCATTCACATGCAGAGCATTAAAGTAGACTGAATAATGCTATGTACAGATTGAGAAAGAGTACCTGGATACCTGTTTGGGAGAGACAAATCGACAGTAAAGTCTGACTGCTAGTGACTTGAAAGCATCTTCCTCAAACCATTCCCATTTGCTTCAAAATGTTTGCAAAGGCTGTTCCGTAGTTTGCAGAGGTATCACTTAAAAGTGAAGTACAAGCGAAGGAAGGGATGTACATCATCAAAATGCTGTCAAGAACTGAAATCCCTTTGAAGAAAGTTGGTGATGCTAATACAGAGTATGAACTCTTCCAGATTCAGTGGGAAACAACAGCACAACATTCTCTGGGAGCCATCAACCCAGCAGAGACATTGAATCTGACAGACAAGCGTCTTTCTCTGATGAAGCAAACTACACAATGAGAGGCAACAATGAGAAACAAAACCAAAGTGAAATGACAGAAAGTCAATTTTCTGGGTAGTTGGAGAGCCAGTCAGGGTGCAAACATTCAACGCTCTCTACAAATTTCAGCCCACTTGACAACTTAGAACGTGAGTAAAGTAATTGCCATCTTGATCGTACGTGGTGCAAGTGGTCAACCAGACATATCAAGATAACTGCGGACACATACTTCCAACCGCAGAAGCTGCTCCTTCACAGCAGATAGCTGATGAGGAAGAATTGATTTTGCAGCTGAACAAGGAACAGAACAACCATCAGTCCCAGAGTTCTCCAACAAATGTAATGGATCAGCAGCAACGCTCAGCACAGCAATGACTTTCCCCAGAGAGGCAAAGTTACCCCTGGGACCAGCAGACACAATACAATCGATAACAACGCACACATGCACTATTAGAAGACCCATATACTTTAAAGGTTAGAAAGTGCTGAAAGCATTTGTGGAGAGAGATGAAAGTGAGACAGACCAGAGGAATAGTTTCCTGTCCGTGCGTGGCAACTTTCCTAATACACTATGTATGTAAACTGCAAATGACAGTGCATGCAATGCTTTCTTTTTTTCTTTTTTCCTGTTGTGTACTGTGACTTGTCATAGTCACATGGGGCGTCATTCTCCGACCCCCCGCCGGGTTGGAGAATCACTGGGGGCTGCCGTGAATCCCGCCCACGCCGGTTGCCGAAGTCTCCGGTACCGGATATTCGGCGGGGGCGGGAATCGGGCCGCGCCGGTTGGCGGCCCCCCCCCCCCCCCCCCCGCTGGATTCTCCGGCCTGGATGGGCCAAAGTCCCGCCGATGAATTGCCTGTCCCGCCGGCGTGGATTAAACCACCTTTTGAACGGCAGGACAAGGCGGCGTGGGCGGGCTCCGGGGTCCTGGGGGGGGGCGCAGGACGATCTGGCCCCGGGGGGTGCCCCCACGGTGGCATGGCCCGCGATCGGGGCCCACTGATCCGCGGGCGGGCCTGTGCCGTGGGGGCACTCTTTCCCTTCCGCCTCCACCATGGCGGAGGCGGAAGAGACTCCCTCCACTGCGCATGCGTGGGAAACTGTCAGCGGCCGCTGACGCTCCCGCGCATGCGCCGCCCCGAGATGTCATTTCCGCGCCAGCTGGCGGGGCAACAAAGGCCGTTTCCGCCAGCTGGCAGGGCGGAAATTCCTCCGGCATCGGCCTAGCCCCTCAATGTTGGGGCTCGGCCCCCAAAGATGCGGAGCATTCCACACCTTTGGGGCGGCGCGATGCCCGTCTGATTGGCGCCAGTCGGCGGAGATCGCGCTGTTTCGGGAGAATTTCGCCCCTCATCTCTGATATTATTCCTTTGTGAGGAAATGATTGTAGGTAGAAGTCATTTTAGTCAATACTTGGAACCATCTTCATCAGGTCTCCCCTTAACCTTCTCTGCTCTAAGGCAAACCACCAGTCTAGCCTCACAACTGATGTCCCTCATCCGTGGTTCTATTCCAGGGAATCACAACTGCATTAAGGCTTGGCATCCCTCTGAAGGTTTGTGCTCAGATTGAACACAATTGCCTGAATTAATGTAAACTATCATGGTTGGCAACATGGCGGCCGGAGACACTTAGCTACAGGAGGAGGCCCTGTGTCAATCTCCTGGCAACAGAAAAACCTCCCCTGAATACATAGGGGGTGGAAGGTGCATTCACCGGATTCCCAGCTGCAGGATTCAATTAGCCTAATTAATGAGCCAATTGACACTCATCGGGTTGGATTCTCCGTTTGAGAGAATAAGTGCTGATGTTGGGACTGAATCGGTGGCCTTCTACGTCAAGAAAACTGTCGCCGTTCCCGGATCGATTCAGGTACCATTAATGGGCTAGCACCGGCGCCACATGGAACTTCTGCAATTCCAAAGCTTGCCGACCCTGCTCCCAGCCAAGATGATGGCACTGGTTGCACTAGAGCACACCTTTACTATTGATGGGTCATCTAGAGGGCACCTCGGAGGATTGCCTGGGAGCGGAGGGGGATGGGTCACCCATATGACCGATGGCGCTAGATTCCCAGTGGGCAGTCAGCAGCGTGAAAAGCCACATGGCTGCCTTGCAGGCTGCGGCAATGACGGTCCCTGCATGGCCACCCCGACCCCATGGCCCTCCTCCTAGCCGCCACCTTGTACTTCCTCCCCCAGCCCTGGCAGACGCCCCCCCAACCAATGACACAACTAACAGCACACTATAGCGATGCCGGGCACAATTTGTACCTCCTTGCGCTCTCTCAGCAGCCATGACACACCTCTTTCCTGATTTGAAATACCACAAATGAACCTCGCCACCGGTAATTCCTCTTGGTGGAGGTGGAGCAGCGCGAAAGGCCTGGAATATGCCGGGTCTGGCCTGTTGATGATATGTCAAAGGCCTTTACTGTACAATTTGCATGCCCACGCTGGCGTGCGGTGTAGAACCCAGTCACGCTGCTGTCTAGGGACCGGAGCATGGCATTCTGTTTGGTGCCCGTCGCCAACCTCGATTTTTGGCTGGCACAAAATTCTCTGACAATTGTGTTTCCCAATTCAGGCGTCAGCTGATGGAGAATCCCGCTCATTATTCCTGAACATATCGCAATTCAGTTGTGCGTCAACTTCGCTCTGCCTTCAGAAGGCTGCCGGCAGACCCTGTTGGCATTGCCAGCAGTTTACTGGAGAGGGAGTCCCTCATAGTCAGGCACTCTACCTGATGCAGAGGTTTTGTATTGGGAGTAGGCAGATCCATTGAAAGCCGCGTTCCTGCCTTTGCCTTCAACACTCCGCCAGTTCCTCCAACATCCCCCTCTCCGTGATCCCCATCCTGCCCTCACTCAACTTTGGCCTGGGGTCACGTGATGGCTCTGAGCCTCTGGTGCATGCAATTTACCTCCTGCTGGTTCTTGCGGCATGAGGGGCAGGCATTTTCAGTGTTCTTTTAATGTGGTTGACTTAATGAATGTTATTTGAACTGTGCGGTTTCTACCATGAGGAGAAAATAAATAGCCATTAACAGACATGAAAAACAGAGGATAAACAGGGGAAGTGTGGGTATCCATAACAATTAGTTTTTATTCCACAATAGAGTTTCAGAGTAATGGGAAAACTTGGCAGGACATTTTTGTTCAAAGCATGCCTGATTCCAGCACGAGCACCTCAGAAGGGTCCCGATTCTGCGGGTCCCGAAAGGCGGTGTACTCGGAGAGTGTGCTGCGCCGCCTCGGACCTACCTGGGGTCATTGCTGGAGGCCCGCTCCACCATTCTCCGACGGCATGGATCGAATGTGGTCCAGCCGATCGGGAAACTAGCGTGGCGGCTGTGACTCAGTCCGCGGCCGCCCTGGTCGGGACGGGCCGATCAGAGGGCAGGGGGTCCTTATACACAGCGTTTCCACCCACAGATGCTGTCTGGCCCGCTGCATATTGACAACATTCTTTTCTTGTTTTGTTTAATTTGCTGTTTTTTTAATCTTGTCGGGGATCCTCATTAATATGTAAAAGTCGGGGTTGGGGGACGCAATTAGAACTCTGGCGCAATTTTAACTCTGATCATAGGAATCACACAAAATGTAGAACCTGACATTGAAACCCAGCAGCAGACAGGAGCAGGGCCAGAATCAACCCAAAAATGTGAGCAATTTTGCTTTTTTTTTTGTGCTTTCCTTGTAACTCGGAACACAAACAGATCAGCCATGATCTTATTGAATGGTGGGGCAGGCTCGATGGCCGAATGGTCCACTTCAACTCCTATTTTGTATGTTCATTTGTTTGTACATGTAGCTTTGCTGAAATACGATGGCACGGTAGTACAGTGGTTATCACAGGTTCGATTCCTGACTTGGGTCACTCTGTGTGGAGTCTGCACGTTCTCACCGTGTTTGCGTGGGTTTCCTCCAGGTGCTCAGGTTTCCTCCCACAAGTCCTGAAAGACATGCTATTAGTGAATTGGACATTCTGAATTCTCCCTCTGTGTACCTGAACAGGCGCCGGAATGTGGCGACTAGGGGCTTTTCACAGTAACTTCATTGCAGTGTTAATGTAAGCCTACTTGTGACAATAAAGATTATTATTATTATCACCAAAACAGATTATTTGGCCTTTCATTCATTTATGGAATCTTGTATTGTGCACATTAGCTGCTATGTTTGTCTGCATTGCAAATGGTATTGCACATGAAAAAGTAATCCAATGTCTGTGAAACATCTTGGGAACATCCCCTGAATGATGTGAAGTGCGATATAGATATCTTTGAATATCCTGAATAAAATGTCTTGGTAAAACATAATGTGTTAGGAGAACTGAACGGGTCAGTTTAACACAAAGCAGTGAAATTGTCAAAGAACATTTGGGAACCATTCAACAAATCACTTCTTGGGCAGCGATGAAGTTGAATCTCTGTTGTCAATTGCCCACATATTCATCTAACTTGCAGCACTGTGAAGTGACTGTATCACACAAAGTAAGCTGCTCACCTATGTCAGAGTGCCCAAGTTATTTCCTGAGTACAACTGGTTTGTGGACCTATGTGAGTCGTCAAAGAACACTCTGCTGCATGTATTTAATTTAACTAGTCATGGGTTTTACAGGAGTTTCTGACAATGTCAGGGTGACCCCTGCTTCCCTTTATGTCTAATGGGGGATGATCAGTGCCTCGGTCTTGCATCTATAATTCTGCAATGCATTCTATAATTATTAACTGAATTCAACTGTTCACAGATGACAGCCCACAGAAACCAAAGTAAGAAACAAATATATGTGTACTGTGATAATCCACTCTGGACCTATGTTTAGTTTCCTTAACTCTAACACTACCCTCACAACAGTTACTGAGCCTGTGTGAATAAAGAGCTCTGTAAGAATTATCTCACACAGAAGCGAATGAGGTAAATCTGAGAGATGAGTCGTGGCTCACTGTCCTAGTGCTTTGTAATCCTTTACATTGTTGACTTTATGAATAAAGGTTACTCTGTAAAAACGATCTTTGTCTCCAGCCAGATCTCTTGCAATAAGACCATTAGGCCAGAAGAGATAAAAGCAGAATTAGGCCAATCGGCCCATCGAGTCTGCTCCGCCATTCAATCATGGCTGATATGTTCCTCATTCCCATTCTCCTGCCTTCTCCCCATAACCCCTGGTCCCCTTATTAAACAAGAACCCATCTATCTCTGTCTTAAAGACACTGAGTGACTTGGCCACCACAGCCTTCTGCGGCAATGAGTTCCACAGATTCACCTCCCTCTGGCTGAAGAAATTCCTCCTCATCCCAGTTTTAAGGGGTCGTCCATTCAGTCTGAAGTTGTCCTTCAGGTTCTAGCTTCTCCAATTTGTGGAAACATCCTCTCCGCATTCAATGTATCTCGGCCTCTCGGCATTCTGTAAGTTTCAATGTGATCCTCCCTCATCATTCTAAACTCCATAGTGTACAGACTCAGAGTCCTCAACCGCTCCTCATATGACAACTGCTCTATTCGGGCAGCATTCTTGTGAACCTCCTCTGGACCTTCTCCAAGGCCAGCACATCATTCCTTAGATACGGGGTCCAAAATTGTTCACAATATTCCAAATGGGGTCTGACCAAAGCCTTATACAGCCTTAACAGTGCATCACATCTCTTCTATTCAGGCCTCTCGGCATGAATGCCAACATTGCATTTACTTTCCTAACTGTCAACTGAACTTGCATGTTTATCTTTTTTTAAATAAATTTAGAGTACCCAATTCTTTTTTTCCAATGAAGGGGCAATTTAGCCAATCCACCTAGCCTGCTCATCTTTGGGTTGTGAGGGCGAAACACACGCAAACACGGGGAGAATGTGCAAACTCCACACGTACAGTGACCCAGAGCCGGGGCCGAACCTGGGACCTCGGCGCCGTGAGGCAACAATACTAACCACTGCGCTACCGTGTGCCCTGCATGTTAATCTTAAGAGAATCCTGAACTAGGACTCCTAAGTATCTTTGTGCTTCTGATTTCTGAAGCCTTTTTCCATTAGAAATAGTCTCTGCCTCCATTCTTCCCACCAAAGTGCACAACCTCACATTTTTCCACATTATATTCCATTTACCACTTCTTTGCCCACTCTCCCAGCCTGTCTGATTCCTCAACACAACCTGTCCCTCTCGCATCCAATCTGGCTGCATCACAGTCTGGTTATGGCAACTGCTCAGCCGAAGACTGTAACAAACTACAGAGAGTCGTGAACACATCCCAGTCCATCACACAAACTTGACTCCCATCCATTGACTCTGTCTACACCTCCCGCTGCCTTGGGAAAGCAGGCAGCATAATCAAAGACCCTGTCGACCTGGGGCATTCACACTTCCAACTTCTTCCATCGGGCAAACGTCTGAGAACATGCACTAACAGATTCAAAAACAGCTTCTTCACCACTGTTACCAGACTCCTAAATGACCCTCTTGTGGACTGACCTGATGTCTTCACACATCTTCTCTACTAAGTAGTACTGCACTCCTGTATGCTTCGCCTGTGTCTATGCATTTACATTGTGTATTTATGTATACCCTATTTTTTTTTTCATGTATGGAATGATCTGTCTGGACTGTACACAGAACAATACTTTTTACTGTACCGCGGTACATGTGACAACAAACAAATCCAATCCATCTAACCCAATCTAATCAAAAACGTTTCTTTATATCATCTGCAAACATAGCAACAATGCCTTCAGTTCCTTCTTCCAGATCACTAATGTATATCGGGAATAGTTGTGGTCCCAACACCAACCCCTGAGACACACCACTAATCATCAGCTGATATCCTGAAAATGATCCCTTTTCCCCACTCTGCCTACTGCCAGTCAGCCAATCCTCAATCCATGCCCCGAACACCATGAGCTCTTATCTTATTTTGCAGCCTTCTGTATGGCATCTTGCCAAAGGCCTTCTGGAAATACAAATACATCAGATCCACTGGTTCTCCTTTGTCTAATTTATTTGTTACCTCGTCAAAAAATTAGAACTAATTTGTCAGGCATGACCTCCCTTTGATGAATCTGTGCTGACTCTGTCCTATTTTACCATGCACTTCTCAGTACTCCGCAATCTCATCTTAATAATGGATTCTAAAATCATACCAACAACCAAAGTCAGGTTAACCGGCCTATAATTTCTTGTCTTCTACCTCCCTCCCTTCTTCTACAGTTGTGTCACATTAGTAATTTTCCAATCATCTGGGACTCTTCCTGCCTCCAGTGATTCCTGAAAAATCACTGTCAATGCCTCCACAATCTCATCCGCTATCTCCTTCAGAACCCTAGGATGTAGTCCATCTGGTCCAGGGGATTTATCCACCTTGAGACCTTTCAGCACTTTCTCTTTAGTGATGGTCAGTGCACTCACCTCTGCCCCCTGATTCCCTTGAAGTTCTAGTATGCCATTGGTGTCTTCCACTGTGAAGACTGATGCAAAGCACCCATTCAGTTCCTCTGCTATTTCTTTGTTCCCTATTACTACTTCTCCAGCCTCATTTCCCAATGGTCCAATGTCCATTCTTACCTCTAACTTACCTTTTGTATATTGAAAAAAACACTTGCAATCTTCTTTTATATTACTAGCTAGCTTCCACTCTTATTTCATCTTCTACCCCCTTATTGCTTTTTTAGTTATCCTCTGCTTGCTTTTAAAGGCTTCCCAATCCTCTGGCTTCTCACTAATCCTTGCCATATTGTATTCTTTTTCATTTGCTTTTCTGCTGTCCTTGACTTCACTTGTCAGCCATCGTTGCCTTGTCCATCACTTGGCATGTTTCCTCCTCCTTGCGATGAATTTCTGTTCTGCCATCCGACTAACCTACAAAAACTCCTGTCTTCCCTGCTTGGCTTTCCTTCCAATCAACTCTGGCCAGCTCCACCCTCATGTCTTTGTAGTTACCTTTATTCAATTATAAAACCGTTACATCTGATTCCAGCTTCTTCCTCTCAAACTGCAGGGTGAATTCTATCATATTATGGTCACTGCCCCTTAAGGTTCCTTCGCCTTACGTTCCCTTATCAAGGCAGCCTCATTTCACATCATCAAATTCAGAATTTCTTGTTCCTTAATGGATTCTACCACAAGCTGCTCAAAAAAAAAATCTAGTAGACACACCACAAATTCCCTTTCTTGGGATTGCTACCAACCTGATTTCCGCAGTCCACCTGCATATTGAGGTCGACCATCATTATTGTAATATTGGATTTGGATTTGGTTATTGTCACGTGTACCGAGATACAGTGAAAAGTATTTTTCTGCGAGCAGCTCAAACAGATCATTTAGTACATGAAAATAAAAGAAAATTTTTAAAAATACATAAAAGGGAACACAAGGTCGACAATGTAAATATATAGACAGGCATCGGGTGAAGCATACAGGTGTGTAGTGTAGGTCAGTCGATGAGAGTGTAGCCACCTGGGTTGGCCACTTCCCGACTTAAAATGGAGAACCGCTAATAATGCAGGGAAATTCAGCCAACGCAGGAAAAACAGCAGGTGCAAAGTTTCCTGTATATTAGAACTTGCAGGAACCCAGACAGCACTGAAACTAACAACCATCTACATATTAATGAACGATCCCCGGGAACAATTGGAAACAGTTGAGGTAAACAAGGCCAAGCTGCAACAGCCTCGGTACTCAACACCGCCAACTGCCAATCTCCAGACGCAATTCTGCAACTCATCCGCTTCATTCTGGATCAGAACGTCTTGTGAATGTGACTGATGAATCTGACATTGAACCGGAACAGCAGACCGAGAGATCTGCGGTGCGGCAACCGAAGAGGAAAGAGTCGAATTGGACCCCTCCGGAAGGCCGCTGCCCTAGACTCGACATGTATGCTCAAGCCGTCAGGAGTCGCATCAATGCCAGATTCATCAGTCGCATTCACAAGACAGCCCCGAACGCCACCCAAGCACAACGCAATGCCATCCAAGCTCTCAAGACCAGCCGCAGCATCGTCATCAAACCAGCAGACAAAGGAGGGGCCACTGTCGTACTGAACAGAACGGACTACTACAAAGAAGTATACCGACTCAACAACCAAGAACACTACAGACAGTTACCCGCAGATCCGACCAAGGAACACATCCGCCAACTTAACAGACTGATCAAGACCTTGGATCCAGATTTCAGAGCACCCTACGTGCTCTCAACCCACGTACTACCCACATTGGAGATCGCTACTGCCTCCCGAAAATACACAAGGCCAACACACCAGGCCATCCTACTGTTTCAGGCAATGGGACCCTGTGTGAGAACCTCTCTGGCTACATCGAGGGCACCTTGAATCCCATCGTACAAGGATTGCCCAGCTTCTGTCGCGACACAACGGACTTCCTACAGAAACTCAGCCGACACAACGGACTTCCTACAGAAACTCAGCACACATGGACCAGTTGAACCAGGAACATTCCTCGTCACAATGGACGTCTCGGCACTCTACACCAGCATCCCCCATGACGACGGCATTGCTGCAACAGCCTCAGTCCTCAACACCGACAACTGCCAATCTCCAGACGCAATTCTGCAACTCATCCGCTTCATTCTGGATCACAACGTCTTCACCTTCGACACAAGTTCTTCATCCAGACGCATGGAACAGCCATGGGGACCAAATTAGCACCCCAATATGCCAACACCTTCATGCACAAGTTTGAACAAGACCTACTCACCACATTGGACCTTCAACCGACGTTATACACCAGATATCTCGATGACATTTTTTTCCTCTGGACCCATGGCCAAGAATCACTGAAACGACTACACGATGACATCAATAAGTTCCACCCAACCATCAGACTCACCATGGACAACTCTCCAAAATCAGTTGCATTCTTGGACACACTCGTCTCCATCAAGGACGGTCACCTCAGCGCTTCACTTTACCGCAAGCCCACGGATAACCTCACAATGCTCCACTTCTCCAGCTTCCACCCTAAACACAGTAAAGAGGCCATCCCTTATGGACAAGCTCTCCGTATACACAGGATCTGCTCAGACGAGGAGGAGCGTAACAAACATCTACAGATGTTGAAAGATGCCCTCGTACGAACAGGATATGGCGCTCGACTCATCGATCGACAGTTCCAACGCACCACAGCAAAAAACATGGGACACAACTGACAGATTACCCTTCGTCGTCCAGTACTTTCCCGGAGCGGAGAAACTACGACATCTTCTTCACAGCCTTCAACACATTATCGATGAAGATGAACATCTTGCCAAGGTCATCCCCACACCCCAACTACTTGCCTTCAAACAACCGCGCAACCTCAAACAAACCATTGTTTGCAGCAAACTACCCAGCCTTCAGAACAGTGACCACGACACCACACAACCCTGCCATGGCAATCTCTGCAAGACGTGCCAGATCATCGACATGGATACCACTATTACACGTGAGAACACCACCCACCAGGTACGCGGTACATACTCGTACGACTCGGCCAACGTTGTCTACCTCATACGCTGCAGGAAAGGATGTCCCGAAGCGTGGTACATTGGCGAGACCATGTAGACGCTGCGACAACGAATGAACGGACATCGTGCAAAAATCTCCAGGCAGGAATGTTCCCTTCCAGTCGGGGAACACTTCAGCAGTCAAGGGCATTCAGCCTCTGATCTCCGGGTAAGCGTTCTCCAAGGCGGCGTTCACAATGCGCGACAACGCAGAATCGCCGAGCAGAAACTTATAGCCAAGTTCCGCACACATGAGTGCGGCCTCAACCGGGACCTGGGATTCATGTCGCATTACATTCATCCCCCACCATCTGGCCTGCGAAATCCTACCAACTGTCCTGCCTTGACACAATTCACACGTCTTTAACTTGGCGTTACCCCATCTCTGGATCTGTTCCATGTGCCCATTATCTGAGGGGTCCTCTCATTATCTGAGGAGTCGTAAATGGTGCTAAACATTGTGCAATCACCAGCAAATATCTGTATTTCTGACCTCATGATGGAAGGAAGGTCAGTGGTGAAGCACTGTGGTGAAGTGGTGGGCCCAAGACACAACCATGAGGAACTCCTGCAGTAATGTCCTGGGACTGAGATGATTGGCCTTCAACAACCACAGCCATCTTTATTTCTGCTGGATGTGACTCCAACCTCTGGAGACTGTTCCCTCGATCCTAGTTTCAAAGTGCTTCTCAGTGCCATACCTGTCAAATGCTGCCTTGATGGCAAGCACAGCCATTCTCACCTCACCTTCTGAATTCAATTCTGTTCTTCAAGTTTGAACCAGGTTTGCACTGAAGTATGGAACCTTATGATCCTGATGGGACCAAAGTCAGCATCACTGAGCCTCTTATCATCATAGAATTTACAGTGCAGATGGAGGCCATTCGGCCCATCGAGTCTGCACCGGCTCTTGGTGTCAAGCCCACACCTCCACCCTATCCCCATAACCCAGTGACCCCACCCAACACAAAGGGCAATTTTGGACACTAAGGGCAATTTATCATGGCCAATCCACCTAACCTGCACATCTTTGGACTGTTATAGGTGATAAATGGATCTCACTGTTAACATCGCCATCCATCAATTTGATGATGATTAAGGGTAGGATATGGGGAAGTCACTTGTCCTGATTTTTGTGGACAGGCCCCAACTGGTAAATGTTCCACTTTGTGAGGCAGACGTCTTCAGTGCTGCAGCCAGCATGTTGTCAGTGCCAATAGTTTTTGCTGTATTCAGTGAGCTCAGCTTTGATAATGAGTGAATTGAATTAGCTGAAGACTGAAGTCTGTGATGTGGAGCAATACGTTTTCCACTGCAGTATTACTCCTGTTTCTCAAGGCACATGCTAGGGCAGTAAATCCTCTTCAGTGGTCATTGCACCTTGGCACCTTCGCATAATTTAGTTCTTGTTTATGCTGAGGTTTGGTCCAAAGCTTGCAAGAAGTCCTTGGGTGTGACCACATTTATATAACTGCTATCTGTGACGCTTTCCGCCACCTGCATGCTCCTAAGTGCATCCAATTGCTGCTCCAACCGAGCAATGTGGTCTGTGAGGAGCTCCAGTTGGGTGCACTTTCTGCAGATGAAGCCACCCGGGACTGGATGCCTCCCGGACTTGCCACATCTCACAGTCAGAGCACTGCACCCCTCTAACTGACATTGCGTCAATTAATTAGTAAATTAAAGTTAAAAGTTTTTTTAAAAAATTAAGTTACTGTTAACTATCTGTTTCCTAGCACTAGATTTCTACTATAAATGTGAAAGCTAAATATAGTACTCTCCGATCTCTGGCTTAGATACCCCTCTAAATTATAATTAAGTAATTATGCTTAATTAGTTACCAATGCTTAAGTTTTAAAATTTAGTGTAGATTCCCACCCAGCCACTCAGGTCACAGCTTTTCTGTGATGTCACTTCAGTTTCTCCCCCCCCCCCCCCCCCGCCCCCCCCCACACACACACACAATTTGAAAAGGTAATAAAAGTAAAAATGAGTAAAAATCACTTACTTACCTTCTGAGGGTCTCAGATGTTCTCAGGTTCTCTCCCTGACAGAGACTGCTCCTCCTCCTCCGAACGGATCCCGAAACTAGGCCGCAATCTTTCTAAATCTCTGCTCCGACTCGCAGCTCCGGCGCTTTTTAAATCTCCGCTTCGACTCACAGCTCCTGCTCTTTTTAAATCTTCACTCCGACTCGCAGCTCCCGCGCTTTTTAAATCTCCGCTCCGACTCGCAGCTCCTGCGCTTTTTAAATCTCCGCTCCGACTCGCAGCTCCCGCGCTTTTTAAATCTCCGCTCCGACTCGCAGCTCCCGCTCTTTTTAAATTTCCGCTCCGACTCGCAGCTCCTGCGCTTTTTAAATCTCCGCTCCGACTCGCAGCTCCCGCTCTTTTTAAATCTCCGCTCCGACTCGCAGCTCCTGCTCTTTTTAAATCTCCGCTCCGACTCGCAGGTCCCGTGCTTTTAAAATCTCCGCCCCGCGCTTTTAAAATCTCCGCAAGAGATGAAATTGTAGAGCCGTTGGCAATGATCTTTTCGTCCTCACTGTCAACAGGGGTGGTACCAGGGGATTGGAGAGTGGCGAATGTCGTGCCCCTGTTCAAAAAAGGGAATAGTCTTACTTCGGTGGTAGGCAAAGTAATGGAAAGGGTACTGAGGGATAGGATTTCTGAGCATCTGGAAAGACACTGCTTGATTAGGGACAGTCAGCATGGATTTGTGAGGGGCAGGTCTTGCCTCACAAGTCTTATTGAATTCTTTGAGGAGGTGACCAAGCACGTGGATGAAGGTAAAGCAGTGGATGTAGTGTACATGGATTTTAGTAAGGCATTTGATAAGGTTCCCCATGGTAGGCTTATGCAGAAAATAAGGAGGCATGGGATAGTGGGAAATTTGGCCAGTTGGATAACGAACTGGCTAACCAATACAAGTCAGAGAGTGGTGGTGGATGGCAAATATTCAGCCTGGAGCCCAGTTACCAGTGGCGTACCGCAGGGATGAGTTCTGGGTCCTCTGCGGTTTGTGATTTTCATTAATGACTGGGATGAGGGAGTTGAAGGGTGGGTCAGTAAATTTGCAGACGATACGAAGATTGGTGGAGTTGTGGATAGTGAGGAAGGCTGTTGTCGGCTGCAAAGAGACATAGATAGGATGCAGAGCTGGGCTGAGAAGTCTAACCCTGTCCATTTTGGAAGGACAAATATGAATGCGGAATAGAGGGTTAACAGTAGGGTTCTTGGCAATGTGGAGGAGCAGAGAGATCTTGGGGTCTATGTTCATAGATCTTTGAAAGTTGCACTCAAGTGGATAGATCTGTGAAGAAGGCCTATGGTGTGCTAGCGTTAATTAGCAGAGGGATTGAATTTAAGAGCCGTGAGGTGATGATGCAGCTGTACAAAACCTTGGTAAGGCCACATTTGGAGTACTGTGTGCAGTTCTGGTTGCCTCATTTTAGGAAGGATGTGGAAGCTTTGGAAAAGGTGCAAAGGAGATTTACCAGGATGTTGCCTGGAATGGAGAGTAGGTCTTACGAGGAAAGGTTGAGGGTGCTAGGCCTTTTCTCATTGGAACGGAGAAGGATGAGGGGCGACTTGATAGGTTTATGAGATGATCAGGGGAATAGATAGAGTAGACAGTCAGAGTCTTTTTCACCGGGTGGAACAAACCATTACAAGGGGACATAAATTTAAGGTGAAAGGTGGAAGATATAGGAGGGATATCAGAGGTAGGTTCTTTACCCAGAGAGTAGTGGGGGCATGGAATGCCTGTGGAAGTAGTTGAGTCGGAAACATTAGGGACCTTCAAGCGGCTATTGGATAGGTACATGGATTAAGGTAGAATGATGGGGTGTAGATTAATTTGTTCTTGATCGAGGACAAAGGTTTGGCACAACATCGTGGGCCGAAGGGCCTGTTCTGTGCTGTATTTTTCTATGTTCTAAGTCCCTTTCTCGTCCATTGGATTATCATAAGTTCTGACAATGGAGGCCAAATTCTAATTGCGGAAGTGGGATTCAGAAAATCCTACAGTGTAGCAGGAGGCCATTCAGCCCATCAAGTCTGTATTGGCCCTCCAAAAGAGCACCCTACCTCGGCCCACTCCCCTGCACTATTCCTGTAACCCCATAACCCCATCTAACCTGCATATCTTTGGACACTAAAGTGCAACTGATCATGGCCAATCCGCCTAACCTGCACATCCTTGGACTGTGGATCAAAACCAGTGCTCCCGAAGGAAACCCACACAGGGAGAATGTGTAAACTCCACACAGACTATCACCCAAGGCCATAATCAAACCTGGGACCCTGGCGCTTTGAGGTGACAACGCTAACTACCTTGCCGCCCTATTCGGGACATAGATTCTTTTCCAGGTCATGATCCCGCTCCCAACAGGAAGAAGGCAAAGCTTAAGATTTTGGTGGAGGTGAGGAGTTAATAGATGAGGGGTTAATCAGTGAGGTGCTGGGGGATCAGGCAATTAAAGGCTGGGTGTGTGGAAAGGAGGCAGGTCACTGGAGGATGTTCTCCCACATTCCAGCCTGGCACAGCAGCCATTGCTGTTGCTGCCATCTGTCACAATTCTAAAAGAAAATGTCACAATCTTCATCTTCAAACTGGCCATGGCAGATTGATAGCTGGAACCTGAGATAGGGGAGGGACATGTTAGTATTATCAAAATATTGCTTTTATTGCAGTAGACTGTCTTCTAAAACCTACATGTTTTCGGTCAAGTAAAACAGTTTTGAACCTCCAGCTGCTGTTCTTGACAAGCTGGACTTTGTTACCTCAGACGGTGAGTTCATAAAGAACTGTTGAACCACCTTAATGCACCCAATTACCAATGTGGGCAATTTCACTTTCCTACCCTCCATCCCTCGCACAAAGCGTCAGGATTGGACGCACGCCGACAGCACCGTTTTCTTTGATTTTCTGGCTCCATGCCAACCCATTTTGGAACACGGAAATGCGGTCCTGGATTAATCTTAATATGTAGGCATTCTGCATTTCCTGAACTATGACAAAAACACAGATATCACGCCAACATTATTATCAGCTGTTTATAGACCTCCACTCCTTTGTGCATATAAAGAACAAAGAACAAAGAACAATACAGTACAGGTACAGGTCTTTCTGCCCTCCAAGTCTGTACCGGTCATGATACCAACCTTTGCCAAAACCCTCAGCATTTCCTTGTGCCGTATTCCTCTGTACCCATCCTATCCATGTGTTTGTCAAGATGCATTTTGAACGGCGTTAATGTATCTACTTCCACAACCTCCCCTGGCAACGCATTCCAGGCACTCACCTCCCTCTGCATAAAAAAGCTGCCTCCCACATCTCCTCTCACCTTTGCCCCATGGACCTTAAACCTATGTCCCCTGGTGACTGACCCCTCCACCCTGAGAAAGAGTGCCTGCTGATCCATTTAATCCATGCCCCTCATAATCTTGTAGACCTCTAGCAGGTCATCCCTCAACCTCCATCTTTCTAATGAAAATAGTCCGAGTCTATTCAGCCTCTCCACATAGCTAACACCCTCCAGACCAGCCAACATCCTGGGAAACCTCCTCTGAAGGAACAGTGATTTATTTCCAAGTCAGAATGGTGTCTGGCTTGGAAAGTAACCCTGCAGGTGATGCTATTCCTGCACATCTAATGCCCTTGTCCTTCTTAATGAAAATCCATGTTAACCTTGTTCAAAAACCCTTGGACACTTGATAAATAAGGTATCACTTTTAATGGGGTTTCTAACAATAATGTGAGAGTGGAAAAGAGGAGGTTTTCACCAGATAAATTGATTGTCTACTTTGGGTAGGGAGAGGTAGGAGGTGTGATGTGGCCCATGGTGCCACCTGTGGCAAAACACTGTATGATGGATCACAACCTCTAAATTTCCATGTTAATCGGCACTCCTGAAGTTGCTGTCATATTTAGAGGGGTAATGACATACGGAAGATGCTGATAGCTTGTCATCAAAGTATCTGGCCATTATCCTTCCCACTTCTGACAGTAAACTAATTGATCTATAACTCCTGGGGCTTGTCTTATTTTTTTATGGAAAGATGTCACATTAACTCTCCCCCATTTCTTTGACAGTATTCCTTCTTTGAATGATTTAAAATACATATATATGTAATAGTGTCTCTGCGCTCTCTCTTCCCTGACTTCTTTCAATATCAGTGGTTGCAATCCATCTGGACCAGGGATCTTATCTTCCCTAATTTGCCCCTTAGAGCCCAAAGGTTGAGTGGGTTTTACGGGGATGAGGTGGTGGCATGACCCCAGGTAAGGTGCTCTTTCAGAGCGTCAGTGCAGGCTCGATGAACCAAATTGCCTCCCTCTGCATATGGTTCTATTCATCAGTTGAGGCCAGAAGAGGCACTAACAATGCCCTTTGTGACATTTCTCCATTTATTTCTATCATCTTCTCCTTTGTTATAATGTATTTAGTGTATGTCCTTTACATTCATTTCAGTTTTTCCCTTTAGGTATTCATCCACCAGATGACATATTCCTTTTTACTGGGATATTTTTCTCCTGGACTCTACTGATCTCTAATTTAAATGTTTCCCATTGTTATTCTCATACTTTTTTGTACATTTTTTCCAATTTATTTTCCCTAATTCCACTTTCGTCCCTTTAAAATACTTATTTCCATTCAACACTTTGGTGTGTGTCTTGCTGAGGACCTCCTCAGTCATAATTTTCTTAAAATTAATTGTATTCTGATCGCTAATACCTTGATGCTCTTGCTTTTCTTAACTGTGTTGGGTCATTTTCCGGTACCAAAGTAAGACCAAGGGAAAAAAATGTTCCAATCGGCCTCCAAAAAAAATTGTTGACAGGATTTAGCAGCTCTGAGGATATAAAAAGAATTGCTCATCTTTGAAACTAAATTTGAGTCCAATGCAAGATCCGACCAGAATCTTATCCCTGAAGAATATGGCTGCACACAGCACTGTCATTTATTTTACAGATCCGTGTCAAACCCCAGAAGATTAGCATCTTGTCAACAGAAAGCAGACACAGATTTCCATCTGTAAGTCGGTTCAAATGATCAGTCCTTGTTTTGAAAATCCAGCTTTCCTGTTTTTCACAAATCCACATAAACTTTCAACTTGCCAGTTTAGCATATCTGTCAGCTTTCTGTAGGATTGCCTTGGTGTATGTGAGTTGAACAGAAGTTATATTATACACTAAAGACGCTCTAAAGCTAAGGGCATTTAATGTGCTTTTATATGACATCCATTAGTCACAAACTTATAAAGCTGGGGAAACATAAATAATAAATATTACGCCAGAGTTCATGGTATATAAGGGGCTATTATAATTGGAATTTATTGTATTATTGATATTAAGTGTAAATGCTTGTCACAACACTTGGATCATTCCTTTGAGATCAATCCCTCTGTCTCTTTCTTCTCAGTTAATGTTCAACATTTTCTGCTGTTGTATCCACAGTTTATTATTATTTCTTGCCTAAAGGCATGGGCTAAAACAAAGAACATACAAAATAAACTGCTTTGAAGATACAAGTGAAATAAAATGAGCAACCTGCTCACAACGAGACGCTACCAACTTATGAAGCAAATTTTATGTAACTTCCATTCACGGATGAAATTACCACAGAACCAAAATCAGTTGTTAATAATTTCAACTCAAATCGCTAATAATTAAATAAATTATATTTATTAAAATAAATAAATTGTATTTTAATATTTATTTATTTATTTTTGATTAATTAGCTAATGTACTGGGCAGGTATATTTGTGGATTCAGGGCCCCATCGTGAGGGTTGAAGGGGCCTTAGAACTGCACGCTTTGTGGGAAACAGTCACTAAGATGATCGTAGCCCCCCCACTCCTGACTTAAACAGACCCCTTGAAGTCGATGACGTCGCAAGCCACATTTGAGAAATTATGTCCATGGGATATCTGAACCAATTGTGTCAGATAACTGTCATGATATACATCAGCATATCATGGTGCAATCACACACACACACTGACACACTGATTGTCATGCAGTGGGACCAACCAGCATACACAACATCGCAGCCAATCACCAGTGAGAGCACACGCACTATAAAGACAGGGGACACCAGAGTTCCCGCTCATTCTAGCAGCAGCCAGCTCAGAGCACAGAGCTCACAGCCTGCCTCTCAGACATTCACCATGTGCTGAGTGCCTCACCTAGATAGTGATAGGACAGGGTCGACAGATAAGCTGGTAATGCACGTACCCAAGCTTACAGTATGTTATTACAGTTGCGTTGTTAATAAAATAGAGTTACACCATCTCCAGCCGTGTTGACCTGTTTGTAGACCAGAACACCCAACACGACAACAACAGCCTTCATGAGTGCTAAATTTCAAACCTTCATCTCCACGAATGGTATAAAGCAGTCATTTACAAACCCAGGGTCGCGACCTACGGGTAGGTCGCGGGCGGGTTTCGGGAGGGTCGTGGGCCATATGTCGCGGTGTTCCCAATCGCGAGGCCATGCATCCCGGCGTTCGAAAATAGCTGGAAGTAGTGCCCAACAGCGTGACCGGCTCTTAAAAATTCCAATCGCGACTGGCTTTCAGAGTACCATCCGTTCCATGCATGTGTGCCCCCTCAGCAGTGCGCAGGCCGGAGCCCGCGGGGAAGAACGCCTCCTCTTGATGTCTGTGCGCTTATCCAGGGGCAGTTTTTTAAAAAATTGCTGCCGTCTTCCTGCTTTGAGCAGCAGCAGAGAGCAGGACATGCACCTTATAAGCTGACGTCAGCTGTTCTGGGCGCGAGAGAGATTCCTCCATTTTGCAGCTACCAGCAGTGCTGGTGTGTACCAGCAGGGCCTCTGGTGAACAAACCAGGAAGAAGAAGCTGAAAACAGAAACAAAATAGCATAAAGATGATTACTTGAGGTATGGGCTTATTAATTGTGCAACTGCAAATCAGGATTCATGAGTGTTATATGCAGGGAAGCACTGGCAACTTAAAGTTTAAAACCTTCAAAACTTCAAAGCCATTTGCATGGCGAGTTTGAGGACAAACGTTTTGATTTTTTTCAATGGATACAGTGAGATCTTAAAGCATCAACTGAAGTCATTATCAGAAATGTAACATTGAATGACAAAGCAAGTGAGATTGTGAGGACCATGGGCAAGATTCTCCGACCCCCCGCAGGGTTGGAGAATCGGCGGGAGCTGGCGTGAATCCTGCCCCCGCCGGTTGCCGGATTCTCTGGCATCGGAGATTCGGCGGGGGCGGGAATCGCGCCGCGCCGGTTGGTGGGCCCCCCCCCCGCGATTCTCCGGCCCGTATGGGCTGAAGTCCCGCTGCTAGAATGCCTGTCACGCCGGCGTGGATTAAACCACCTCTCTTACCGGTGGGACAGGGTGGCGTAGGCGGGCTACGGGGACCTGGGGGGGGCGCGGGGCGATCTGGCACTGGGTAGTGCCCCCACGGTGGCCTGGCCCACGATCGGGGCCCACCGATCCGCGGGCGGGCCTGTGCCGCGGGGGTACTCTTTTCCTTCCGCCTTCGCCACGGTCTCCACCATGGCAGAGGCGGAAGAGACTCCTTTCACAGTGCATGCGCGGGGATGCCGTGAGCGGCCGCTAACACTCCCGCGCATGTGCCGTCCGGCAATGTCATTTCCGCGCCAGCTGGCGGGGCACCAAAGGCCTTTTCCGCCAGCTGGTGAGGCAGAAATCAGTCCGGCGAGGGCCTAGCCCCTCAAGGTTAGGGCTCGGCCCCCCAAGATGCGGAGGATTACGCACATTTGGGGCGGCGCGATGCCGGACTGATTTGCACCGTTTTGGGCGCTGGTCGGCGGACATCGCGCCGATACCGGAGAATTTCGCCCCATGTCATATTAAAGGTAAGTGAAATGATGAGTCGCGAAGTTCGGTGGCGTGGGTCTTGAATGTCGGCCACCGTGGGTCATGAAGGTTAGCCGGATAGTGTTGATCCCGAAGGTCAGCCGGCAAGGGTCCCGAAGAATAGCCGGTGGGTAAAAATGGGTCCCGGGAAAACTGCACCATACCACCCAGCATCCAATTGACTGGCTGAACAAACATTCCAAACTTTCAAGGCAAGTCTTAAAAAGCAGTCAGTTGCGACTGTAAATTAGAATGTCACAATTTCTTCTCGGATACCGAACAATGTCGCATTCTCCAGCAGGAGTGCCAACTGCGGAATTATTAATGGGCTGGTGTCTTTGCACCAGACTAACTCTGATGTTTCTGATTTTGCCAGGGAGGGCAGAGGCCAGTTGGAGCAGTCAGAAGAATAACCATGATTCAGGTAAAGCAGCAAGGTTGTTTGCAATCGATGAACCAGAGTCTGTCAGAAATTTCAGAAACGGACCGAGCTGGGCCCCAGGAGCTGTTGTAGCCAAGACAGGCCATTGTGTTACAAAGTGAATGTACAAGATAGGATTGTCAGGAAACATGTGGACTACTTATGTGGATGAGAGTTGTCCCAGCAGCCAGTACTACAGCCTGAAATCATGGGGGGGATTCTCCGATATCGGCGCGATGTCCGCCGACCGGCACCAAAAACGGCGCAAATCAGTCCGGCATCGCGCCGCCCCAAAGGTGCGGAATCCTCCGCATCTTGAGCGGCCGGGCCCTAACCTTGAGGGGCTAGGCCCGCGCCGGACTGATTTCCGCCCCACCAGCTGGCGGGAAAGGCCTTTGGTGCCCCACCAGCTGGCGCGGAAATGACATTGCCAGGCGGCGCATGCGCGGGAGCGTCAGCGGACGCTCACGGCATCCCCGCGCACGCGCAGTGGAGGCGGTCTCTTCCGCCTCTGCCATAGTGGAGACCATGGCGAAGGCGGACGAAAAAGAGTGCCCCCACGGCACAGGCCCGCCCGCGGATCGGTGGGCCCCGATCGGTGGGACCCAGGACCCCGGAGCCCGCCCGCACCGCATTGTCCTGCCGGTAAGAGAGGTGGTTTGATTCTCGCCGGCGGGACAGGCATTCCAGACTTCGGCCCATCGCGGCCGGAGAATCGCCGGGGGGGGGGCAACCGGCGTGGCGCGATTCCCGCCCCCGCCGAATATCCGGTGCCGGAGAATTCGGCAACCGGCGGGGGCGGGATTCACGCCAGCCCCCGGCGATTCTCCGACCTGGCGGGGGGTCGGAGAATCCTGCCCCATATTGCCAGAAGGAAAAGTTGCTGATTGTCCAATTAGTGAATACTGAGTCAGCCTGTGGCAGGAGAGCCTGCCATCACCATAGAAATGGATGAGGCTGAGTTTCCAGTACCTGAGGAGACACCAGGTACAGCGGTTCCTGCAGAATATACCCCAGCAGAAGCCCCCAAGTCAGTGAAGTTACGCCGCTCTGTCAGAAAGCAGCAACTATCAGAGAGGCTGAATCTATGATGTACCATTTAAAGTTGTTAAATGTTAAGTATACTGGGGAATGTATAATTTAACTGTTATCACTGTATAAAAGGGCAGCACGGTAGCACAGTGGTTAGCACAGTTGCTTCACAGCTCCCGGATCCCAGGTTCAATTCCCCGCTGGGTCACTGTCTGTGCAGAGTCTGCACATTCTCTCCGTGCCTGCGTGGGTTTCCTCCGGGTGCTCAGGTTTCCTCCCACAATCCAAAGATGTGCGGGTTAGGTGGATTGGCCATGAGAAATTGCCCTCAGTGTCCAAAAGGTTAGGTGGGGTTACTGGGTTAGAGGGATAGGGTGGCGGCGTGGGCTTAAGTAGAGTGCTATTTCCAAGAGCTGGTGCCGACTTGATGGGCCGAATGGCCTCCTTCTGCACTGTAAATTCTATGTAAAAGGACTTGGAGGGTGGGAGGGATGTGGTGTCTGATCCTTTACAGAGCTATTGGCTGATATGACCACATGCCCCAGGAAAACTAGTCAGGGGACCAGGGTGGGGTTCACCCTTGCAAGTGGGTGATTCCGATTGAGTCTGGACTGTAACTAGCAGATACGAAGCTGCAAGACTTTGTAAGGTAATACGTCATTGTGCTAGTCGGTATTAGGGATATTACGGTACCCAGGTTGATGCTGTAAGACCATTGGTGTTGGAGGTACCTGAGACAGCAATATCATTGTTGAAGCCTGCCTGCTGGTTCCGCCCAGTAAGGTGGAGTATAAGAGCCTGTGTCTCCCTAGCAGCTGCATTCTGTACCTGCGCTGCTGGGGGAAACATCTAGTCCAATAAAGCCTTCAATTGTCTTCCAATATTGCTTCTGGAGTTATTGATCGAGCATCAGTCATAAATAAATGTTTGTTGTTTCATACCTAGCTGGTGAGCCAAAGTTATTACAGGATCCCACTTTTTTTGATTCATGCAGAGGATGTGGACATCACTGGCTAGACCAGCATTTATTGCCCATCCGGAATTTCGCTTTGAGGACGTGGTGGTGAGCTACGTTTTTGCACTGCTGCTGTCTTTGAGCCGCACATTCCTCGCTTTAACATTTTCTCCTAAACCAATTTGCACATGGCATGGGTAATAATTACCTTTGAGGATCTGCTTTTTAATTTAGTACCCAATTCTTTGCACCTCCCATGCAGAATCTGTTTCCTAGTCTTATCTATGTTGTTGGTACTTACATGGGCCGTGACAAATGGATACTCCCCTCACTCCTCCCCCCCCCACCACTGCACGTTTCTCCCCTAAAGAGGTATCCTAAACCCTGGCAGAGAGTAGGCAACGGAGCCTTCTGGATTTGTGCCCTTGTTTGCAATCCCACTGGCTATACATTGCCCTGCTACCATAATATTCCTTTTAACTACCCCCACGAGAAAGGTGTCCCTTACCATCTGCCATAGTCAGTTTGCTCATCCACATGATAGCCTTTGCATTTGTCCATAGAAGCTGCAAGAACCTCAGACTTAGATCATAGATCATAGAACGATACAGCACAGTACAGGCCCTTCGGCCCACGATGTTGCACCGAAACAAAAGCCATCTAACCTACACTATGCCATTATCATCCATATGTTTATCCAATAAACTTTTAAATGCCCTCAATGTTGGCGAGTTCACAACTGTAGCAGGTAGGGCATTCCAAGGCCTCACTACTCTTTGCGTAAAGAACCTACCTCTGACCTCTGTCCTATATCTATTACCCCTCAGTTTAAAGCTATGTCCCCTCGTGCCAGCCATTTCCATCCGCGGGAGAACGCTCTCACTGTCCACCCTATCTAACCCCCTGATCATTTTGTATGCCTCTATTAAGTCTCCTCTTAACCTTCTTCTCTCCAACGAAAACAACCTCAAGTCCATCAGCCTTTCCTCATAAGATTTTCCCTCCATACCAGGCAACATTCTGGTAAATCTCCTCTGCACCCGCTCCAAAGCCTCCACGTCCTTCCTATAATGCGGTGACCAGAACTGTACGCAATACTCCAAATGCGGCCGTACCAGAGTTCTGTACAGCTGCAACATGACTTCCTGACTCCGGAACTCAATCCCTCTACCAATAAAGGCCAACACTCCATAGGCCTTCTTCACAACCCTATCAACCTGGGTGGCAACTTTCAGGGATCTATGTACATGGACACCTAGATCCCTCTGCTCATCCACACTTTCAAGAACTTTACCATTAGCCAAATATTCCGCATTCCTGTTATTCCTTCCAAAGTGAATCACCTCACACTTCTCTACATTAAACTCCATTTGCCACCTCTCAGCCCAACTCTGCAGCTTATCTATATCCCTCTGTAACCTGCTACATCCTTCCACACTATCAACAACATCACCGACTTTAGTATCGTCTGCAAATTTACTCACCCACCCTTCTGCGCCTTCCTCTAGGTCATTGATAAAAATGACAAACAGCAACGGCCCCAGAACAGATCCTTGTGGTACTCCACTTGTAACTGAACTCCATTCTGAACATTTCCCATCAACCACCACCCTCTGTCTTCTTTCAGCTAGCCAATTTCTGATCCACATCTCTAAATCACCCTCAATCCCCAGCCTCCGTATTTTCTGTAATAGCCTACCGTGGGGAACCTTATCAAATCTTTGCTGAAATCCATATACACCACATCAACTGCTCTACCCTCGTCTACCTGTTCAGTCACCTTCTCAAAGAACTCAATAAGGTTTGTGAGGCATGACCTACCCTTCACAAAGCCATGCTGACTATCCCTGATCATATTATTCCTATCCTCATGATTATAAATCTTATCTCTTATAATCCCCTCCAAGACTTTACCCACTACAGACGTGAGGCTCACCGGTCTATAGTTGCCGGGGTTGTCTCTGCTCCCCTTTTTGAACAAAGGGACCACATTTGCTATCCTCCAGTTCTCTGGCACTATTCCTGTAGTCAATGATGACATAAAAATCAAAGCCAAAGGTCCAGCAATCTCTTCCCTGGCCTCCCAGAGAATCCTAGGATAAATCCCATCAGGACCCGGGGACTTATCTATTTTCAGCCTGTCCAGAATTGCCAACACCTCTTCCCTACGTACCTCAATGCCATCTATTCTATTAGCCTGGGTCTCAGCATTCTCCTCCGCAACATTATCTTTTTCCTGAGTGAATACTGATGAAAAATATTCATTTAGTATCTCGCCTATCTCTTCAGACTCCACACACAACTTCCCATCCCTGTCCTTGACTGGTCCTACTCTTTCCCTAGTCATTCGCTTATTCCTGACATACCTATAGAAAGCATTTGGGTTTTCCTTGATCCTACCTGCCAAATACTTCTCATGTCCCCTCCTTGCTCGTCTTAGCTCTCTCTTTAGATCCTTCCTCGCTACCTTGTAACTATCCATCGCCCCAACTGAAACTTCACACCTCATCTTCACATAGGCCTCCTTCTTCCTCTTAACAAGAGATTCCACTTTTTTGGTAAACCACGGTTCCCTCGCTCGACGCCTTCCTCCCTGCCTGACCAGTACATACTTATCAAGAACACGCAGTAGCTGATCCTTGAACAAGCTCCACTTATCCAGTGTGCCCAACACTTGCAGCCTACTTCTCCACCTTATCCCCCCCAAGTCACGTCTAATGGCATCATAATTGCCTTTCCCCCAGCTATAACTCTTGCCCTGCGGTGTATACTTATCCCTTTCCATCATTAACGTAAATGTCACCGAATTGTGGTCACTGTCCCCAAAGTGCTCTCCTACCTCCAAATCCAACACCTGGCCTGGTTCATTACCCAAAACCAAATCCAACGTGGCCTCGCCTCTTGTTGGCCTGTCAACATATTGTGTCAGGAAACCCTCCTGCACACACTGTACAAAAAACGACCCATCTAATGCACTCGAACTATATCTTTTCCAGTCAATATTTGGAAAGTTAAAGTCTCCCATAATAACTACCCTGTTACTTTCGCTCTTATCCAGGATCATCCTCGCCATCCTTTCCTCTACACCCCTAGAACTATTTGGAGGCCTATAGAAGACTCCCAACAGTGTGACCTCTCCTTTCATGTTTCTAACCTCAGCCCATACTACCTCGGAAGATGAGTCCCCATCTAGCATCCTCTCCGCCACCGTAATACTGCTCTTGACTAGCAGCGCCACACCTCCCCCTCTTTTGCCTCCTTCTCTGAGCTTACTAAAACACCTAAACCCCGGAACCTGCAACATCCATTCCTGTCCCTGCTCTATCCATGTCTCCGAAATGGCCACAACATCGAAGTCCCAGGTACCAACCCAAGCTGCCAGTTCCCCTACCTTATTTCGTATACTCCTGGCATTGAAGTAGACACACTTCAAACCACCTACCTGAACACTGGCCCCCTCCTGCGACATCAAATCTGTGCTCCTGACCTCTATACTCTCATTCTCCCTTACCCTAAAACTACAATCCAGGTTTCCATGCCCCTGCTGCATTAGTTTAAACCCCCCCAAAGAGCACTAACAAATCTCCCCCCCAGGATATTTGTGCCCCTCAGGTTCAGATGTAGACCATCCTGTCTGTAGAGGTCCCACCTTCCCCAGAAAGAGCCCCAGTTATCCAGAAATCTGAATCCCTCCCGTCTGCACCATCCCTGTAGCCACGTGTTTAATTGCTCTCTCTCCCTATTCCTCATCTCACTATCACGTGGCACGGGCAACAACCCAGAGATAACAACTCTGTTTGTTCTAGTTCTGAGCTTCCATCCTAGCTCCCTGAAAGCCTGCCTGACATCCTTGTCCCCTTTCCTACCTATGTCGTTAGTGCCAATGTGGACCACAACTTGGGGCTGCTCCCCCTCCCCCCTAAGGACCCGGAAAACATGATCCGAGACATCACGTACCCTTGCACCTGGGAGGCAACATACCAAACGTGAGTCTCTCACGCTCCCACAAAATCTCCTATCTGTGCCCCTGACTATCGAGTCCCCAATTACTAATGCTCTGCTCCTCTCCCCCCTTCCCTTCTGAGCAACAGGGACAGACTCCGTGCCAGAGGCCCGTACCCCATGGCTTACCCCTGGTAAGTCCCTCCCCCCACAAGTATCCAAAGCGGTATACTTGTTTCTCAGGGGAACGACCGCAGGGGATCCCTGCACTGACTGCTTCTTCCCAGTACCTCTTACAGTTACCCATCTATCTCCAATCTTTGGTGTAACTGATTCCCTGAAGCTGCTATCTATGACCCCCTCTGCCTCCCGAATGATCTGAAGCTCTTCCAACTCCAGCTCCAGTTCCCTAACTCGGTCTTGGAGGAGCTGGAGATGGCAGCACTTGCTGCAGGTAAAATCAGCAGGGACACTAACGGCATCCCTCACCTCAAACATCCTTCAGGAGGAACATTGCACTCCCTTCCCTGCCATCCCTCTAACTTTCTACCAAGATCTGGCTAACAACTAAATTAAATTAAAAAAAAAAAATAATAATAAAATATGGTACTTACCTCACACCAATGGGTTTTATTATTAGGTTAGAGGAGGAGGGCGGGTGGGAGACACTACACGTGTAGTGTCTCGGGTTTATTGGTGAGGGTCTTCCCAGAAGTCCGCCGGTCGAACTTCCTGTTCCCGCCTTAAACACTAAAAAATTTTTTTTTTAAAAACAGCAAAGAGGGACCGAAAACGGGACCAGGTAAGTGTTTACCTATTTGCAAGGCTGAGGCTCCTCCATCCCCACTTTCCTGACCCCTTACCTGCCTGTCTGGCAGCCACACCCTCCTTCCCCTGACCACTGACCAAATCAGATGAGTACAGTAAGAAGCTTTACAACACCAGGTTAAAGTCCAACAGGTTTGTTTCGATGTCACTAGCTTTCGGAGCGCTGCTCCTTCCTCAGGTGAATGAAGAGGTATGTTCCAGAAACATATATATAGACAGATTCAAAGATGCCAGACAATGCTTGGAATGCGAGCATTAGCAGGTGATTAAATCTTTACAGATCCAGAGATGGGGTAACCCCAGGTTAAAGAGGTGTGAATTGTACCAAGCTAGGACAGTTGGTAGGATTTCGCAGGCCAGATGTTGGGGGATGAATGTAATGTAACATGAATCCCAGGTCCCGGTTGAGGCCGCACTCATGTGTGCGGAACTTGGCTATAAGCTTCTGCTCGGCGATTCTGCGTTGTCGCGCGTCCTGAAGGCCGCCTTGGAGAACGCTGGAATCAGATGACACTAAGCTAAAGGGTTTGACTGCCTTATGGAACAAAGTGTCTGGGTAATTTTTGACCCTGATGTGCCACAATGTCTGCAGATCTACCTCCAGTTCATTGACTCGGACCGAAAGCTCCCGAAGCCGCACTTACTGCAGCTATGGTTGCCATGGATTGCCGTGGCATCCAGGAGTGCCCAAATGCTGCAGCCATAATACATCACCCATCCTGCCATCTTTTCAATTACCAATTAATCAATTAATTTTAATTTTCTCAATTGATTTATAGTTGTCCTCTTCCAACAATGCTCAGTGCAGGCAAGCAGCACACCACTGTTGTATTTATATACTCCCTGAGAAACAAGGTTGAATATGAAGATTTATATGTTCAATTCTAATATTTGCAAGGATTCAAATGCATTCAAGTTTGATTGAGTAATTTGAATATTGCCCCTTGTCTTCACGGTTGGTTAAAGGTGAGAAATGGGCCTGAATTTTTCAATCAGTCCCTCAACTATCACATTCTTTCTCTCAATATCTGGTTGCCAGCAGGGTCTGGGATAGGGGGTACACAAGGTACAAAAGACAGGGGTCTGTACCTAAGGGGACCCAGGCTCAAGTCAACCTTTTCTATATATAATCAATTCCGTGCAACATTCGCCCCACATCAACCCTGACTCCACAATCCATTTCCGAACCTTCTCCATGTTTGTCACCCAGTAATGATTCAGCAAATTCGCTCATGCCGAGCCACCCGTCCGCCAATCCCTCGCCAAGAATACACTCCTAATCCGAGGTACATTACCCAATCGTCCTGTTTACCCTCCCCCAAAAAATTTGGGCAGGAAAATCAAGGGATTCTGAAAGATAAACAAAAACTTTGGGAGAACCATCATTTTCACAGTCAGGACCCGTCCCGCCGCTAGCAATGGAAGAACATTCCGCCTCTTAAAATCCTCCTTCACCTCATCCACCAAATTTGCCAAATTCATAGATTATCATAGAACTTACAGTGCAGAAGGAGGCCATTCGGCCCATCGAGTCTGTACCGGCTCTTGGAAAGAGCACCCTACCCAAGGTCAACACCTCCACCCTATCCCCATAACCCAGTAACCCCACCCAACACTAAGGGCAATTTTGGACACAAAGGGCAATTTATCATGGCCAATCCACCTAACCTGCACATCTTTGGACTGTGGGAGGAAACCAGAGCACCCGGAGGAAACCCACGCACACATGGGGATGATGTGCAGACTCCGCACAGACAGTGATCCAAGCCGGAATCGAACCTGGGACCCTGGAGCTGTGAAGCAATTGTGCTATCCACAATGCTACCGTGCTGCCCACTCCTCCCTAAAATTCAATTTAAGCAACTGAGCTTAAACTGAGCATCCGTATTCCTAGAAACCAAAAACTCGACTTAACCAATTGAAACAGCAACTTCTCCAATCCCCTCACCTGTATCTGGACATTGACCGGGAACACCTCACTCTTTCCCACATTGAGCTTATAAACCAAATTTCATCAATGTTCCCACAATCCTATCTTTACTCGAAACTGGGTCTGTAATACATAGCAGCAGATTTTCTGCATACAGGGACTCTCGATGCTCTATCCCCCCCCTCCCCTCGCTATTCCTTCTCCAATCCGTTGAAACCCTAAGCGCGATCGCCATTGGCTCAATCGCCAATGCAAAAAACAACAGGGACAGTGGACATCCCTGCCTCGCTCCCTGGTGTAAACAAAAGTACTCCGAACTCACAGTGTTCATGCGCACACTTGCCCGGGGGGTACTGTACAACATCCTAAACCAGCCAACAAACTCCGGTCCAAACCCAAACTGCTTTCAAAACGATACTCCCACTCCACCCGGCCAAACGCTTTCTCCGCATCTATGGATAATATCACGTCTGTCTCCTGACCCTTGGGGTCTTCATCACCACATTCAACAACCTCCTAACATTTGACCATAACTGTTGCCCCTTTACAAACTCCATCTGGTCCTCAGCTATCATCCCCGGCACAGAATCATCCAGATGTGTTGCCAACACATTGGCCAACAGCTTCACATTCACTTTCAAAAGCGATATCGGCGATAAGATCCACATTCCACCGGATCCTTGTCTTGCTTCAAAATGACCGAGATCGAGGCTTGTGCCAATGTGGGCGGGAGCTCCCCTTTTTCTAACACATGATTAAACATTTGTACTCGAAAAGCCCCCAACTTTGTAGCGAACCATTTGTAAAATTCTGCGAGGAATCTATCCAGACACGGAGCCTCCTCAGACTGCATCGCCCAATACACCTCATTGCCTCCTCTAGCCCAAGCGGGGCTCCCACCTCCCACACTTTCCCCTCCTCCACCAGTGGGAAATCCAAGCCATCAAAAAACTGCTCAACGCCTGAGCCCTCCCCTCGCCCACCCCTGCTCCGACCTCGGAGGAAGGTCTCAAACACCCCATTCACCTTCCTTAGCTCAGTGGCCACTCTGCCCCCAGAGACCTTTATCTGCCCAATCTCCCTTGCTGTCCGCCGCCTGTCGCCTCAACTGCCGCACGAGCAACCTACTGGCCTTCTCCCCGTGCTCATAAAATGCCCCTTTAATCCTGCCCCACTGCCTTCCCTGTTGACATAAGCTCAAATTGTATCCGGAGTTTCTGCCTCTCCTTCAACAACCCTTCTTCAGGGGTTGCCAAGTATTGCCTGTCCACTGCTAAAATGGCTTCAACCAGCTTCTGCCTTTCTATTCTTTCCACTTTATCCCTGTGCACCATAATCAAGATTAGCTCCACACTTATTGCTGCCTTCAATGCTTCCCAAAACATGGAGGGAGAGACCTCCCCATTTTTGTTAAATTTGACATAGGTACCTATAGCTGCCCCAATCTTTTCATATAGTTACGGCTAACTGTTCCATATCTAACCTCCACTGCGGTCACTGGGAGCCCCCCCAGTTCAACATCTAACCTCCACTGCAGTCACTGGGAGCCCCCCCAGTTCAACATCTAACCTCCACTGCAGTCACTGGGAGCCCCCCAGTTCAACATCAAACCTCCACTGCGGTCACTGGGAGCCCCCCCAGTTCCACATCTAACCTCCACTGCATCACTGGGAGCTCCCCCTCCGCCATACAATGATCCACAAGATGTGGCACATGGTCCGACTCAACAATCGCCAAATACTCCAATCCCACCTCTCCCGACAGCAATGTCTTATCCATAACAAAGAAATCGCTATGGGAGTACACCCGATGCACGTGCGACAAAAAGGAAAATTCCTTTGCCCTTAGGTGCCCAAACTGCCACGGATCCAGACCCGCCCATGAACCCCAGCAATTCCTTCACCACCCTGGATACCTTCAAAGACTTGAGAAATGACCAATCCAACCTAGGGTCAAACGCAGTGTTACGATCCCCACCCCCCATAATAAACCGATGCGTACTTAAGTCTGGAATCTTAGTCAGCATCCCCTCCACAAAGACCACGTCACCCCAATTAACGGTATACACATTCACCAACACCACAGGCACCGTCTCCAATCTTCCACTCACCATCATATATCTACCACCGGAATCCTTCACAATGTAACTCGCCGAGAAAGCCACCCTTTTACTGAAAAAACTCATAGCCACAGCTCAGCTCCACCCACAAAATGACATCACTGAAGCCTTGTGATAAGACAAAAACCTTTCTTAAAGGAACACTTCTATGACAATATATATATATATCCAAATCATTTTGCCATCTTTGTGCAATGGTTCAGTGCTTTTATTTCATCTCATGTGTAGCAAAGTGATTACGCTGATTGTTCTGTTGTTTAATTTTATGGAAGTGAAGAATGGGTTCATCTGTATCGGTGTTATAGACAAAATCTTTAGAGATTTGGCATTGGCATTAATTTGGCCATGAAAGGGAGGAGGAGAATGAAGCACATTGTACTCAAAGACACAAGAGGGTGATTCGTAGGCATTGAGATTTGAAAATACTCAGATAATGGAGTGAATAAGGTTGTACATAGCATACCCCAGCATGATACAGCTGAGTGTTTAAAAAACAAGAATTTATTTTCTTTTTAAAATAAATTTAAAGTACCCAATTATTGTGTTTTCTAATTATGGGGCAATTTACATGTTCAATCCACCTAACCTGCACATCTTTGGGTTGTGGGGGCGAAACACGCGCAAACACGCGGCAAATGTGCAAACTCCACACAGACAGTGACCCAGAGCCGGGATCGAACCTGGGACCTCGGTGCCGTGAGGGAGCAGGGCTAACCCACTGCTCCACCGTGCTGACCTCCCACAGCAAGAGGATTAATGAAAAATTTAGATTTCTTAAAAGATGCAATTGGAGTGGAGGAAGAATGATTATTTTGTTGTTTTGTTTAATGTAAATTTAGTGTCTAATTCATTTTTTCAAATTAAGGGGCAATTTAGTGTGGCCAATCCACCTAACCTGCACACCATAGATTATCATAGAATTTACAGTGCAGAAGGAGGCCATTCGGCCCATCGAGTCTGTACCGGCTCTTGGAAAGAGCACCCTACCCAAGGTCAACACCTCCACCCTATCCCCATAACCCAATAACCCCACCCAACACTAAGGGCAATTTTGGACACTAAGGGCAATTTATCATGGCCAATCCACCTAACCTGCACATCTTTGGACTGTGGGAGGAAACTGGAGCACCCGGAGGAAACCCACGCACACACGGGGAGGATGTGCAGACTCCGCATAGGCAGTGACCCAAGCCGGAATCGAACCTGGGACCCTGGAGCTGTGAAGCAATTGTGCTATCCACAATGCTACCGTGCTGCCCATCTTTGGGTTGCGGGGGTGAAACCCACGCAAACAGGGGGAGAATGTGCAAACTCCACATGGACAGTGACCCAGGGCTGGGATTCGAAGCCGGGTCCTCAGCGCCGATGTCCCAGTGCTAACCACTGTGCCGCGTGCCGCCCAGAAACAAGAATTTTATGCTGCCCACTGTTCCTGAATATTTCAATGTGTTGAGGTTCATCATTCAGGCACTAAATTTCAATTGTCTGGTCCTGCCATTCATTTCAATCTGCCTTCTCCGGTGTTGGATGCTACTGTACTTTGGACTAGAGTAACAGCACAGCCCCAAGCAGGACCCTGAGTGGCTCTGCTGGCAGGCTTGAAAGGCTTGGGTGGCAGAGAGCTCCATAGCGACAAGCAGCAAAGGCATGTACGTACGCACTTCTTTCAATGGAACATTTTCTGCAAAATGTTATTGTGGCATCCATGCCTTTTAGGTATTAAGGAGCAGTGAAAATATGTGAGTGTGAAGAGTGGTGGAGAGTTGCTGGTTAGATTCTGAAGCTTTTCTCATTACTCATGGTATATTGGAGTGACTGTGTGTCAGAGGTTCGAGGATTCTTATTCTGTGGTTTAGGAGATCGATGTCAGTAGCTCAGGAGACAGCCAGATGAATTTTTTTAGCAGTTGTCAAGACAGCTTATGTTGTTGAGATGACCCGCCTCCTTCGTGAAGTGTATTTGCCTCAAACATTGGTTGTCGCTGAATCTGAAGTAGAAGAATGGCTTTCTGAACACAATGGGTGGATGTAGTCTCTCGGTGAAAGCCCCTCACCCACTTCCTCTTGTCACTTTTACAGCAGGTTGTCCTCCTCTGTGTAACCTTTGTTCATTCTCTCAAACCTGCTGGAGTCCAAGAGGAAAATCTACCTCTGCACCCATGTCTACTTGGTGCAGAAGCTTAAAAACAATAAAAAGTGCTTCAACACCTGCCACCTACCGACTGAAAATGTTGAAGGTTTGAAGTAACTGGAAACTGGTAGGAGGTTAAACGAGCAGGTCCGTTAGTGAGAGCACTAATGTTTCCAGAGGGAGGAAAAAACAGCAGGTCCCAGAGTGAGAGAGCACAATGAGGCGGGAGGGAGGATAAAAGAACAGGCTCCACTATGACAAGACAATGAAACCCGCCAGACGGATAAAAGAGTAGGCTCAAGAGTGAGAGCACAATTAGACTAACAGGAAAAAAAACAAGCTTGAGAGTGACAGCACAGTATGACCAGTAAGAGGATAAAAGAGTCAGCTTATTATACATGCTTGACGAAGAGTTCAGGCATCCATTAGTCTGTTGAAACAGCTGCACAGAAAGGAAAATATTGATTGGTTGACAGCATGTTTTTTAGATCTATTTTGTCAACAGGTCAATGTTTAGTCACATATGATAAAGAGGTGTGAAGTGCTTATTGATTCTGCCATTGATACTTTAAAGGTCTAGTTTATTGCAACTTTTACAGAGCTGTAGTAAGAACAGTTGCTTAAAGATACGACTGACTGTTTATTAAGCCATTTCCACAGACCCTGTTGTTAATATGGATCTCAATAGCTCTGAGCAGAGTGTTTACAGGCAGAATGGTAATGGAAGTGTAAGGAATTGACATGGACGGCATGAAGGGCTATTAGGAATTGGTAGGAGGCATGAGTTGGCATTGGGGGGACAGGAAGTTATCTTGCAAAACTTTCCTTCATCATGTTTATGGTTCACAACAACTCTGAGGGATAATGAATTGTGAGCACTTGAGACTCTGGGCTGACTGCACAAAAATTGTAGGGGAGCTTAGGAGATGCCTATTCCTGCATTAGAGCTGGCCATGTGGTGAGTCCCGTGTGGGATCTCACTGCCTGAACCCTTCACCCACACTAGCAAACATCGGGGGCACTGGGAATGGGATGGGAATCCCAGAATTGTGTCCCCTCATTATTTTTTAAAGTTTGCAGAGTCTTCTCAAATACTAATGGAGAAGAGCAATGATAAATCTAGCGTATAGCTGGAAGAGGGCTAATTCTAACGTGGTGAGACGTGATCTAGCCAGAGTCAAATGAAACTGAAAGCTGACAGGAAAAGAATGGGTGATGTTTATTTATGGAGGAGATGGTTCAATTCCAGGCTAGGTAGATTCCAACAAGGACAAAAGATAGGGAAACTAAAGGAAGGTCTTCTAGGATGATGAGGAAGATAGAGAACATAAAAACATGAAGAGATGGTACGTGATGCATGTCAGGCAGATTCTTCAAGCAAGACTGAGGTCAAACTGAATGGCCTGGATCTTCCAATCAGTTGTCAATGGTGAGGGAATTGATGATGCCCATGAAAGCTTCCATGACCTGACCCTTTTACAATTCTTCAGCCGTCTATTCTGAACCCAGCTGAAGAGTTGAATGCTCAGCACAGTCATCAACGGAGAAGATTGTGGGGCAGAGAGGCAGTGTTAGAAGAAAGGATACACCTAATTTCACCACATATTCAGGTAAGTTATTAAAGGTCCAAGTCTTCCAGTAAGTTAGTGGGTGATCGAGTGGGGGAGCAGGTAAATGAGTGAATGGGTAGGTGGGTTAAGGGTAAATGATGAAGTCGGTGAGAGAAGTAGTAAGAGGAAAATAAGACAGGCAAAGAGAGAGTGTGAGAATAATACAGCAGTGACCATTAAAGGGAACCAAAATCTTCTACCAACATGGAAGTAGTAAGTAGGCAGTAATTGGCAGAGTGGGTCTGATCGGGGACAACGAAGAGATATGCTTAGAGGGTAAAGCTAGAACATTTCATGAGTACTTTGTGTACTAAAGAAGGGAAATCTGATATAATATCGGGCATGTTTTTCCCACTGCGTTGCGCCAGGCCAATCCTGTTGCACCGGGAGCATTGTGGGAGAGGCTCCAAAATGGGATTTGTGCAGGACACAAAACCATGAGTGAGTCACCCAACTCACAGCGACCTGGCAGTGATCCAGATAATGATATTTATGTCTGCGCGTGTTTCTTTCGGGTGCTCCGGTTTCCTCCTGTAGTCCAATGTCCCGTGGTGCAGGCTAGATTGTGTTACAGGTGGGGGACTGGATGTAGATAGGGTGCTCTGTCAGAGGGTCGGTGCAGACTTAATGGGCCGATTGGCCTCCTTCTGCATAGTAGGGATTCTATGAAATGCGCGAGTCACCTTTAGTGGTTTGTTCCCATATATCCTCAGGTCTCTCTGTCCCCACATGCCTTTTAAAATTTTATCCTTTATTTCATATTGGTTCTCCTCAATCTACCTACCAAAATATATTACTTCACACTTCTCTGCATTAAACGCTTGCTGCAAGTTGATGAGCCGTCTCAGTAGGACGGATGCAAGAGTCCTGTTTTCCTTTTGTTCAGCCTGACACATTTAAGAGGGGATGTCAGCTGGAGCGTTGAGCTCAAATGGTACTGCTTGCATAAAATCAGCCTTATTCGCTGATTGACATCATGCTCTGCCAGCTCTGTATATTCCCAGCGGATGTTAAGTGTGCATGTTTTGCCCACGTCATCGACACTGCTTTGGAATGGTACTCCTACTTCTGCCCTCAGCTAACTGTCGTTACCGTGAATGAAAGACACAACCTCTCTATTCCGGGTGGTGTTCCTGGTGCAAATGCAGGAACATTAACAAGTTCATTTTTAATGCTGTTGATTGCACTGGGGTTTTTAATCCCAAACATTTGAACACTTGTTCAAGTATTAACCATCCCTTCATCCTGCAGACTTTTAAAATCTCACCTTTCTGTCACTGAAACAGAACTTCTTGCTCTTCCTTGCCTTCTCTCCCGATCCTCGGTTGGTGCTCCATAAGATACACTACAGCCTTTAATGGGTTGTTTAGCATTCACAGTTGCATTGGCCATTTGAAACTCTTGGTGCTGATGGAAGTTGAGAGAAAGAAATGTTGATTTGCTGAAGGAATGAGTTAGAATCATAGAATTCATACAGTGCAGAAGAAGGCCATTCAGCCCATCGAGTCTACACCGATCCTCTGAAAGAGCACCTTACCTAGAGCCACTCCCCCGCTCTATCCCCATAACCCCACCTAACCTACATATCTATAGACATTAAGGGATAATTTTTCATGGCCAATCCACCGAACCTGCAGATTTTTGGACCGTGGGAGGAAACCGGAGCACCGGAGGGAACTCACACAGATAGGGGGAGAAAGTGCAAACTCCACTCTGATAGTCACCCAAGGCCAGAATTAATGGGATTGGATTATTGCCAACGTATATCGAGGTACAGTGAAAAGTATTTTTCTGCGAGCAGCTCAACAGATCATTAAGTAGATGAAAAATAAAAGAAAATAAAAGGAAAATACATAATAGGGAAGAAAGAAAGGTCAGTAATAATGTTAGTCTTAGAATTAAATTTTAAATGATTGGTACGATTAAAAGATAAGTAAAAAGAGGATATGTTTGGGAGAGCTCGCAGAGAGTCGCCACTCTCCGGCGCCATCTCGTGCAACAATTAAACCCGGATCCCTGACGCTGTGAGGCAGCAGTGCTAACTAACTACTGTACCACCACACCACCCATCTGTTGACGAATCGCATTGTGGCATTGGTTGGAGACGAGGACAATTTGTGTTCTGCTTGAATTGGCTTTGGCAAACAAAGGTCACAAATGGAAACCAATACAGTTGATTAACAGATGTCCTCAATCAACAAATGAGCATAGAGGATAATTTTGCTCGGGTGCATCAAAATGACATTTTAATTTAAAATTTTGTAGGTTACTTTTTATAATTTGATTCAGGTGCCTTTAAGGGGCTGTCACCTCCCCCTCTCAAGTTGGTTAATTTTATTTGGTTAATTTTGTTTGATTATTGTTTGAAGGAGTATGGGGTAACTTTCATCGCACTCTGAAAAATATAATACCTCTCGCCGTCCATGGCTTCTCTTTGTTACCTGTCTTTGTAAACAGCGACACAGCATTGTGGAACTAAACTGCCATTTTGTTGTTTGTTCATTGATATAAACGAATGAACACATCAGTCAGGGATAATTTCCTTGTCAGCTGATTTACCGCAAATTGAAAAAATAGCATCAATTTCTGTGGAATTTTACATGCAGATTTCCATCAAACTTTATATGGTTGAAGAGCTGTCTGATGCAATGTCAAATCATATTCAGTTCGGTGCTCTCTTTCATCATCTATATATTTTTTAAAAGGCACACCAACTGTCACAAAAGTTAATTACAGCCTAATAACTAAATAACTGCTACTCTGCTCCACCAATGATGGTGAAATCTCGAGTATAACTGTTGTTGCTGGGTGCTCTGCATTTTAAAACATGCGTTACGGTCTGCATAAATTAATTTTATTTAGTTAATGTAAAGTTTCAAGAATGGTGAAAAATAGAGGGCGGGATTCTCCATGCCGCCACACCCATTTTCTGGTGCGGCGCGCCCCCGCCGGCAGCGCGATTCTCCATCCTGGCAGCCGGCCAATGGGGTTTCCGATTGTGGGCACCCCCACGCTGTCGGGAAAGCCGCGGGTGTGAGTGCGCTGCCGGCAAAACGGAGGATCCCGGCGACTGAGAATCCATCCCAAAATATTTTCAACTGATCTAACCCCAATGGAGGTTCCGGAATCAGGACTATTTGATTTCCCATTACCTCCCCACAATATGAACTGCCCCTTTAAGGCAGGCAGGCCTTCCCTTTAAGGAGGCGGGGTTTCCCCTTTACAAGGCGAGCCCCTTTTAGATAAAAATCTCGGCCAAGCTGCAGGTTGGGGAATGAGACCCTTAGGGGAGTGAAGTATTGTAATTGTAGCAAAATAAACCTTGTTCTGCAATTTTTACTTTTGTTAATGTGTTCTGCCTTCAGCAGATTCAACGCTGGCAACGAGGGTTCAGTGGAGCTGCCGCCGACACCGGTTGCTACGTACCATGCCCACCTCATCTAGGTTTTGGTAGGCCCCACTACTAACCACCGAAATGGGATAGCTGGAATCATTTGATGCAGGTACAGATGATTGGGGGCAATATGTTGAACGCATAATAATAGTAATAATAATAATAATCTTTATCAGTGTCACAAGTAGGCTTACATTAACACTACAATGAAGTTACTGTGAAAAACCCCTAGTCACCACACTCTGGTGCCTGTTCGGGTACACTGAAGGAGAATTCAGAATGCCCAATTCACCTAACAAACACATCTTTCGGGACTTGTGGGAGGAAACCGGAGCACCCGGAGGAAACCCACACAGAAATGGGGAGAGCATGCAAGCAAGTTACCAAGCCAGGAATTGAACAGGGACACTGGCGCAGTGAAGCAACAGTGCGAACCACTGTGCTACCATGGTCTATTTTGAACGAATGCGATTACTTGCGATGCACAAAAAACTGTTATACTAATGATGGCTTGTGGACGGACCACCTACAGTGGGAGAAAGAGCTTGACTCACCCGCACGCCCCAGATTCCCCATTGTTAGTCTCCTTGCTGACAATGGCAGGGGAGCATTGCGACCCGAAACTACTGCTCATCGTCCGCCACTTCCGGTTCCACACAATTGCTTAGGCCCAAGCTGAGTCGATGTGGGAATTCTTGGCCCGCCTCGGAAAACTGGCTGAGACTTATGAATTTGGAGTGACACTAAATGGGATACTCAGGAACCGTTTGGTGTGAGGACTCTGCGTTGCGGCCAAGCAATGGAAATTACAAGCTGAAGCCTGCCTGTACGTGCAACACACGGGTGGCAACAACTATCTCCAGAGAAAGTGCTGAATGAGGGGTCCAGGAAGTTTAGGGACTGACAGTGCTCAGATTGGGACACCATAACAAGCGGCAATTGCACTCAGCTAGACCTGAGGAGGCTGGCCCCAACAACGGGACACCGACCAGTGGAACACGGACTGTTGTCATAGAGGCCGGGGACGCCGCCAGACTTTCTACCCTGGCCAAGAGGAACAGGACTCTGACCACCTGCCAGAGTGGGCCGCAAGAGGCCGCAGGTAGCAGAGAGACAGGACCTACCCACCCGCCAACCCACTAGGCGCAATGACTGCCCATGTGATAGGGCTTACTATGTGGAAGATGTGGACAGCACCTACCAGCTGTTACATTGCATGGCTTCGCCAAGAGTGTGAAGATCCAGATCTCCCCGCAGATTAATGGACACCCAACCGGCATGAAACTCGACACCGGAACAACAGCCATTCGTTCGACTGCATTTGGTTTGGCCTTCTATCGCTGACCCTGTCAGACACCAATGCGAGGCTGGCCACTTATGTAGGCAAACTGCTGGCATTAGCAGGCACTTCAATGGTGCCGGTCGAGTATGGTCAACAGTCTGCATACCTTCCTCTGGTGGTGGCCATGGGAGCGGTTCAAGCTTGTTGGGGCATGACTGGCTATGCCACTTGCTGTTGGATTGGCAGCGGACATGCCACATGCACCCACATGGCCCAGAGGGAGTTCTGACGAGGTTTCCAGCTGTATTCTAGGATGGCTTGGGCACCATAAAAGGAGCCGTGGCCTGAATAAGTGTGCACTCCACGCCTTGCGACCCAAGGTGGAGGCTGAGTTAGACTGGATGGAGAAATTGGGTATTATCCTCCTGGTGCAGTACTCTGACTGGGCGGCGCCAGTCATCAGGGTCATGAAGCCGGATGGAACAGTACGCCTGTGTGGTGACTATAAAATGATGGTTAACTATGTGACACGACTGGACCATTACCCAGTTCCCTGGGCCGAGGACCTTTACACGAAGCTCAGCGGAGGGCACACATTTACAAAACTTGACATGAGTCACGCTTACCTCCAGTTGGTCCTGGCCCCTGAGTCCAGACGCTTTGTAACCATGAGCACGCACAGGGGGCTATATGAATACACCCATCTGCCCGTTGGGGTTTCCTCCGCTTTTGCGATATTCCAGCATGTAATGGAGAACATCCTGCGGTCTATCTCTATAACGTTCTGATCACGGGCTCGTCAGACCAGGAGCACCTACGAAATCTGGCTGAGGTACTGGAGCGTTTTGAGGATGCCTCCGATGGGAGAAATGTGTACTTAATGCCGTCGAAGTAACCGACCTCGGCTACGGCTTGCACCCGGTGGAAGTGAAGGTACAAGCAATTCGACAGGCTCCTGTACCAGGTGGCCCAGCGGAACTCCGTTTGTTCCTGGGAAGGGAAAACCACTGTGGCAAGTTTCTCCCAAACCAGGCCACCCCTTTAGCCCCCCTCCACCATCTGTTGAATAAGGGGCAACACTGGGAGTGGGGCCGAGAGCAGCAAGTGGCTTTCGCCAAGGAGAAAAACAACTCTCCTCATCAGGATTGCAATCCTATTCACCTGCGACGCTTCTCCGTACAGCATTGGGGCTGTGCTGGCCCATCAAATGGACGTCCCATTGTCTTCGCCTCAAGAACGTTGGCTGACAAGGGCAGCACAGTGGCGCAGTGGTTAGCATTGCTGCCTGTGGTGCTGAGGGACCCGGGTTTGATCCCGGCCCTGGGTCACTGTCCGTGTGGAGTTTGCACATTCTCCGCGTGTCTTCGTGGGTCTCAACCCCAAAACACAAAAATGTGCAGGGTAGGTGCATTGGCCACGCTAAATTGCCCCTTAATGGGAAAACAAGAATTGGGTACTCTAAATTTATTTTAAAAAAGAACGTTGGTTGACGCAGAGAAGCGATATGCCCAGATCGAGAAGGAAGGTTTGTCATATTTGGGGTCAAGAAATTCCATTAATTTATCTATGGGCATCGCTTCACCTTTCTCACGGACCAAAAGCCTGACACGTTAAGCTGTTTGCCCCTGCTGACCAGGGGCAGCGACAACTGGCGAGGCCATTGCCACCCTCCATTTTATGGAATTGCTGCCGATCACAGCATCCCGCATCTGTAGGTGGACCGACTGACCCATAGCTATCCCACATCTGAGTATGTCGCTCAGCACAGGGCTGTGCTGCAGAACCTTAAGATCTATGCCACAAAGATGCAGGAGCTTAGCATAGAGGATGACATGGTCCTTTTGGAGACCCATGTGGTGGTCCTGAAATGTGGATGCGGCCCCGCTCCTGACAGACCTTCACAATTATCACCCTGATGTGTCCAAGATGAAAATGTTAGCTCGAAGCTAGCTATGTTGGTGGCCCGGCATCGATGCGAACATTGAGCGGGTGGCCCAGCACTGCGCCCGCTCCACCCATGGGAATGGCAAGGTCGTCTGTGGTCTAGCCTACCATATAGACTTTCTAGACCCATTTCAAGGGTCAATGTTCCTCACCATCTTTGATGCCCACTCGAAGTGGATGGAGGTCGTCAAGATAGAGGCAATGATGGCCCGGACCGCCATAGAGAAACTCCGGCAGGTTTTCAGCATGCAGGGCAGAACTGAGGTGCTGGTATTGAACAATGATGTGGCGGTAATCATAGAATGATAAAATTTACAGTATAGAAGGAAGCCATGTGGCCCATTGAGTCTGCATCGGCGCTTGGAAAGCCCACACCTCTACCCTATCCCCATAACCCAGTAACCCCACGTAACCTTTTTGGACACTAAGGGCAATTTAGTATGTCCAATCCACCTAACCTGCACATCTTTGGACTGTGGGAGGAAACTGGAGCACCCGGAGGAAACCCACGCAGACACGGGGAGGATGTGCAAACTCCCCACAGACAGTTACCTGAAGCCAGAATTAAACCCGGGTTCCTGGAGCTGTGAGGCAAAAGTGCTAACCACTACACCCTCATGAATGCAGAATTTACAGGCTTCGAATGCAAACTTTTAAGCTCAGCGTGGAAAAACAAACACCGGGTTCATGGGAGACCCGCTTAACAAGGTTCTTATTCTGCGACCAGACCACCCTGCATGGCACGACGGAAATCGCGCAAGCCTAGATGTTGATGGGCGGCCGTCTCTGCACCCGTTTCAGTCTCGTCCTTCTGGATATTGGCAGACACAGTTCGCAGCAGACTACTGCGCCAATTCGCACCGAGAGACACAGTACACATCCAGAACTTCAGCGGAGGGGCATTGTGTTGGCAAAAACCGGTCCCGTTTCTTACCAAATACGGGCACAGGGCCGCGAGTCAATTCGCCACATGGACCATCTCCAAAGCCGCATGCCAGATACTCCCGCGGTACCAGCCACTGATTGAGAAAACTAGTCTTCACCGCTGCCCTGGCCACGCCTGTTAGCACCAATGCCCCTGGCTCCGCCTGTTGCCGAGGATTCAGCGACAATTTTTGAAGACACCGAGATGCCGGAATAACAACCTCCGAGCTCCGACTTGGAAACCAAGATGGACATTCTGCCACCACTGGAGGTGCCCGAGCCAGCTCCTGTGACCATGCCTGCAATGTCGCTGCCGCCCAGACGCTCGTCAGGTAAACGCCATTTCCAGTTCTGATATACGGCGTGAGGTTGGCGCCTGCACACCATCCACAAACAAACTGGTCGAAACGTCCCATGGATGTGGATATTGCTCCAGATTTAGCTGGGGAGGAACGTTATAACACCAATGGAGGTCCCGAGATCAGGACTATATGGTTTCTCATGACCTCCCCGGAATATGAACTTCCCCTTTACCAGGGGATGGTTTAGCACAGTGGGCTAAATAGCTGTCTTGTAATGCAGAACAAGGCAGCATCGCGGGTTCAATTCCCGTACCGGCCTCTCCGAACAGGTGCCGGAATGTGGCGACTCGGGGCTTTTTGCAGTAACTTCATTGAAGCTTACTTGTGACAAGCGCTTATTATTATTATTATTTAGGGCAGGCAGGACTTCCCTTTTACAAGGAGAGCCTCAGTTGTATAGAAACCCCGGCCTAGCTGCAGGTTGGGGAAGGAGACCCTTAGGGGAGGGGAGGAATATTGTCTCGAACTAAACCTTGCTGTGTAATTTTTACTTTTGTCTATGCATTCTGCCTACTGTGGATTCAACAACAACCATGTGGGCTCCTTTATTAAGGGGCAGCCCAGGGCATAGCATAAATCTCTCTGAACTAGTTCTGTCACAAATTGTGAGCTCTGGGGCAAACAAGTCGGCGAGATTCCCCATGGTCTTGACATCTGCCATCCATGTGCTAATTTAGTGCCCTTTCCAACCAGCATAAACTTCCTTGACGTGACGCAGAGGTCCCAATTTTGCACATCCCCACATTTACACAGGGGACCATCCAAACTTCCCATTCTCAATAACATTCACTGGCAATTTTATTCAGCAATACATACATGCTGTCCTGCAGACCCAGTGGAGCAGATGGAGATGTGGTATATCTAGACTTCTGGAAGACGTTTGATAAGGAATCTTTGCTGTGGACAGAAATGGTATCTGAGTGTTTGAGTGTTTCTAAATTTTCAAATTCCTGTTATGTATTGTTTTAGTAATACGTTACTCACAGATTAAGTTTAGTAATTTTTTTTCTGTATAAACTCCATCCATTTGAAGCTGTCCAATAGGGCCTGTGCCTGTGATTATTGAGAACAGTCTTGAGCATCATTAACTTTAATTTTCTCACTTTGACCAGGAATGAGCTATAATCAAGAGGATTTTTTTCTTAATTTAAGGTGTGATCACATGGGATTAGGGGTAACTTATAAACTTGATTAGAAGACTGGCTAACAGACAGGTGTCAGAGAGTCGGGATAAATTGGTCTTTTTCTGGATGGCAAGATGCTACAAGTGGGGTGCCACAGGATTGGATTGGATTTGTTTATTGTCACGTGTCCGAGGTACAGTGAAAAGTATTTTTCTGCGAGCAGCTCAACAGATCATTAAGTACATGAAAAGAAAAGAAAAGAAATAATAGGGCAACACAGGGTACACAATGCAATTACATAAACACTGGCATCGGGTGAAGCATACAAGGGTGTAGTGTTAATCAGGTCAGTCCATAAGAGGGTTGTTAGGAGTCTGGTAACAGCAGGGAAGAAGCTGTTTTTGAGTCTGTTCGTGCGTGTTCTCAAACTTTTGTATCACAGAATTTACAGTGCAGAAGGAGGCCATTCGCCCCATCGAGTCTGCACCGGCTCTTGGAAAGAGTACCCTACCCAAGGTCAACACCTCCACCCTATCCCCATAAACCATTAACCCCACGCAACACTAAGGGCAATTTTGGACACTAAGGGCAATTTATCATGGCCAATCCACCTAACCTGCACATCTTTGGACTGTGGGAGGAAACCGGAGCACCCGGAGGAAACCCATGCACACACGGGGAGGATGTGCAGACTCCGCACAGACAGTGACCCAAGCCGGAATCGAACCTGGGACCCTGGAGCTGTGAAGCAATTGTGCTATCCACAATGCTTCCGTGCTGCCCCTGCCCTTGGAAGAATGGAATGAAATGAAAATGAAAATGGCTTATTGTCACTAGTAGGCTTCAAATGAAGTTACTGTGAAAATCCCCTCGTCGCCACATTCCGGCGCCTGTTCGGGGAGGCTGTTACGGGAATCGAACCGTGCTGCTAGCCTGCCTTGGTCTGCTTTCAAAGCCAGCGATTTAGCCCTGTGCTAAACAGTTGGAAAAGTGAGTAAGCCAGGTGGGGTGGGGGTGGGGGAGGGGGGGGGGGGGTGGGGGGTGGGGGGGGGGGGGGGTCTTTGATTATGCTGCCCACTTTCCCCAGGCAGCGGGGGGGTGTAGATGGATTCAAAGTAGATGGGAGGCAGGTTCGTGTGATGGATGGGGTTTTGTTCATGACTCATAGAGTCATAGTCATAGATGTTTACAGCATGGAAACAGGCCCTTTAGCCCAGCGTGTCCTATGCACCCAGTTTCTATCACTAAGCTAGTCCCACCTGCCCGCATTTGGCCCATATATACCCACTCTGCCCATGCAACTGTCTAAATGTTTTTTAAAGGATACAATTGTACCCGCCTCTACCACTGCCTCTGGCAGCTCGTTCCAGATGCTCACCACCCTCTGTGTGAAGAGATTTCCCCTGTGGTCTCTTTTGTTTCTCCCCTCTCATCTTAAACCTATGCACTCTAGTTCTAGACTCCTCTACCTTTGGGAACAGATGTTGACTATCTACCTTATCTATGCCCCTCATTATTTTATAGACCTCTGTAAGTTCGCCCCTAGCCTCCTACGCTCCAAGGAAAAAAGACACCTTATTCAGCCTCTCTTTATAGCTCAGACTCTGAAGTTTCTTGTGGTCTTGGGCCGAGCAGTTGCCATACCAGGCTATGATGTGGTCAGATAGGATGCTTTTGATGGTGCATCTGTAAAAGTTGGTAAGAGCTAATGGGGACATGCCGAATTTCCTTAGTTTCCTGAGGAAGTATAGGCGCTGTTGTGCTTTCTTGGTGGGAGCATCGACGTGGGTGAACCAGGACAGATTTTTGGTGATGTGCCCCCGTAGGAATTGAAGCTGTTAACCATCTCCACCTCGGCCCCGTTGATGCTGACAGGGATGTGTACAGTACTTTGCTTCCTGAAGTCAATGACCAGCTCTTTAGTTTTGCTGGCATTGAGGAATAGATTGTTGTCGCTGCACCACTCCACTAGGTTCTCTATCTCCCTCCTGTATTGTGACTCGTTGTTATTCGAGATCCTGCCCACTATGGTCATATCTGGCCTACTATGTTAAACATGTCGATGGAGTTGGAACAAAATTTTGCCACGCAATCGTGTGTGTACAGGAGGTATAGTAGGGGCTAAGTGCGCAGCCTTGCGGGGCCCCGGTGTTGAGGACTATTGTGGAGGAGGTGTTGTTTATTTTTACTGATTGTGGTCTGTGGGTCAGAAAGTCGAGGATCCAGTTGCAGAGTAAGGAGCCAGGTCCGAGGTTTTGGAGCTTTGATCTGAGCTTGGCTGGGATTATGGTGTTGAAGGCAGAGCTGTAGTCTAATAGTCGTATAGAACATAGGAGTCTAATGTAGGAGACCTTGTTGTCGAAATGCTCTAGGGATGAGTGTAGGACAAGGGAGATGGCGTCTGCTTTGGACCTAGTTGTGGCGGTATGCAAATTGCAGTGGATCAAGGCGTTCTGGGAGTATGAAGTTGATGCGCTTCATGACCAACCTCTCGAAGCACTTCATTATGACTGAAGTCAGGGCCACTGGACGATAGTCATTGAGGCACGTTGCCTGGTTCTTCTTTGGCACCGGTATGATGGTGGTCTTCTTGAAGCAGGTGGGGAACTTGGAACGGAATAGGGACAGGTTAAAGATGTCTGCAAACACATCTGCCAGCTGGTCCGCGCAGGCTCTGAGTGCATGACCAGGGATCCTGTCCGGACCCGTTGCCGTCCGAGGGTTCACTTTCAGGAAGGCCAATCTAACTTCAGAAACTGTGATGGTAGGTATGGGTGTTTTATGGGTTCGGTCCTTGGGCCCCAGCTATTTACAATCTACATTAAGGACTTGGATAGTTGGATAGGAGGTTTTATAGGCAAATTTGCAGATGACACAAAAATAGGTCAGAAAGTAAGTTGCAATGAGGAAATAAGGACCTTATAAATGGATATAGATAGATTAGGAGAGGGGTCAAAATGTGGCAGATGGAATTTAATGTGAATAAATGTGATGTCATGCATTTTGGTCGAAAAAGTGGAAAGGCAACTTATTATCGAAATGGGGAGAATCTTCAGGGTGCTCGGATGCAGAGGGATTTGGGTGTCCTCGTGCAACTACCATGCAGGTGCAGCAGATAATAAGGAAATCAAATTGAATGTTGACATTTATAGAAAAAGGAATTGAGTACAAAGGCACCTGAAGTATTGTGTGCAGTTTTGGTCCCCTTATTTGAGGAAAGTTGTCGTAGCATTGGAGGCAGCTCAGAGGAGGTTCACCAGATTGATTCCAGAGATGAGTGGTTTGTCATACGAGGAAAGATTGAACAGTTTAGGCCTATACTCTCTAGAGTCTAGAAGAATGAGGGGGGATCAAAGCGAGGTATGCAAGATGGTAAAAGGTATGGATGCTTCTTCTTGTGGGGCATTTTAAACTGACAGGCCATAACCTTAGGATAAGGGGTAGCAAATTTAAAACAGATTTCAGGAGAAACAATTTCACCCAAAAGATCGTGAGTCTGTGGAATTCGCTACCCCCCAGACTGTAGCATTGTAGATAATAGATGAGGAACATATCAGCCATGATAGAATGGTGGAACTGACTCGATGGGCAGAATGGCCTAATTCTTCTCCTTTATCTTATGAACTTATAAAACAGCAGAATAGGAATGAAGCCTTCATCCCCACCTTGTAATCACTTGCACCAAAATAGGCTAATGGGAGCTAGTCCTTTTAGAGGAAGAAAAACATGTGGGAAAATTGAAGGCTTTTATACCAACTGCGAGAAATGAACCAAAGGATAGATTTAATTCCGAGCTGGGTGTAAGGTTTAGGCTTCAATCAAACCAAGGTATTAATGGCTCTCAATATTGATTATTTCAGTGCCAGTGTGGTGCTAGGAATGAACGCCATACCTCCCAAAGACTGGCAGCGGATTGCACCAATCAGCATGTCCCAGTCGCTGTTCGCAATCAACAAGGTACAAACTGAACCCAACCAGCCCATGCATGCTAAACTCAAAGCACAATGTCCAACATTAGATGTGATTCTGTGATTGAACAACATTTATTAAATTATCCTCAGTGTGCTAAGAATTACGTTGACAATCAATTAAGATTATCAATCAGGCTCGCTGTGTGGCTCATTTGCATGTACTGCGAGCTACATGTATTAATATATTGGGTCCTGGTCTCTGCATACAGAAAGAACATGACCACACATTGTGTCTTTTTCAGCTAAACAAAATATGTGACCACCACTTGCTGTTTCTTTCCTCAGAGAATGATCAATTAGAATCAAAATGCCTGGTTTAAATTTCAAACAATACTTGGCGGTTAACTGTTAGTCACCTGGTGCATTTTCCAATGCAATGCCCCTACCAATCAGAGCTGACTTGCCAACTAATCAGCTCTATCTTCACATGCAGCATAAATTGTTTTTCCCTTTATATTGATATTCTTGAGTGGTGTCCTGATGAGTGTAAGATGAAAAGCTTTGATATTTCCCCTTTTTTCAGCAATACTCACAATACCTGTTTACTTGAAGCTTCCCTGTCCATCAGGGATATGATTTGGTGTCAGAACAAACAAGTGATTTACTGTTAGGACATGGCAGATGACCTGGCAGATATGGAGTGCAGCAAGTTGAATGTATCACCTTTCCATTTGCACACCTCACTGTACCAACACCACATCCCCCATTCCCCCCTCCCCCAACCCCCCACCAGCTCACCACCACCCCACCACACTATTGTCCAGGGCCCCACAAACTAGTTTAGGAAAATGGGACATGCACTTATATATAATGTCTTTCATAACTTTCAGGTGTCTTATAATATTTTACAACCAATTAATTATTTTTTGAAGTACGATCACTGTTTAATGTGCGGAAACATGCACAGCAAAGTCCACAGGGAGCAATGAGATTATGACAGACCATCATTTTTAGTGAGGTTGACTTGACGGATGTATTGCAGGAACATTAGGAGAACTCTCATACTCTTCTTCAAATGCTCGTAATGACTTGGTATACTTAAGTCCACCTGAGAGGGCAACAGGAGCTCAGTTTAAGCTCTCATCCAAAAATTGACACTTCTCACAGTACATATCTTTCTCAGTGTTGCCCTGAAGCGACAGTCTAGTTTATGTGCACAAGTCTCTGAAGTGGAACTTGAACCCCCACCCTTCTGAATCAGAATGCGTAGAATCACTGTGCTTCATAGTGTAAACAATCCTGTTCTCTCACAGTATGGTCTTCTCTTATCATCGGCCTTGGAAAGAAAATATGCTTGTGAAGCCTGAGTAATTGTTGCAGTTATTGGGAAACATATTGCGGCCACAAGCGTGGAGGTAGACTCCACAACCCTTGCACTGTACCATAAGGCATTAAATAAGTGGCAGCTCTGGGTCCATCTGCTGAGCAACTCCTTATAACAGGGGCTGGGATTTTTCAGTCCAAACTGGAGCTGGTGTCATGTTGGGCGCTGGGGGATGGGGCGTTAACAATGCAACATGAGTTGAAAATTCGGGACGAAATGACGGCGGGAATGTGCGCTCCAGACCACTATGGTGGGTCGCCATTCCCATCGGAGGTCAGCCTGAGGCTGTTTTGCATCTTGTTAATGAGATGTAGATGAAAGCCTGATCAAAATTGTTACCCACTGATCAATGATCTGCGCCATTAACTGGATATCACGCTAGTCCAGATCAACGTGACATGGACATGTTAGGACAGACAAGGAAGAAGACCGAGCACAGTTTCAGAGATAGGAGAATGGAGGCCTCCAGCGACCATGGACCCTGAGATAACGTGTGAGCCGTTAGTGTGTGGAGTATAAACAACATGGGTCACAGCACTGCTGAAGTCTTCAAGACATGGGTACTCTCTTCGCAGGAGCTTCCAGATCATGAATCTTCATGCTGCAGGTGGACAGGTGGATGAGGGACTGTTGGGCAATGATAGTCTGGCTGGGGGAGGGGAAGTGCTGGTGGGAGGTGGAGGGTAGACAGGGAGGGGAGGAAAGAAGAGGTGGGGTATGTATTGAGGTCAAGAAGTGTCAGGGTAGGTTGGGCTGGCAAGGGAAAGAGAAGTGCTCTGTGTTTAATAGTGAGGTGGCATGGACTGGGAGGGTGAAAAGTGCCATGGTACAGTGCAGGTGGGGTGCAGGGTAGGCAGGTGTTAACAGGTATGAAACAGGGAGGGGGGAGGGAAGATGGGAAAGGGGTTCGGAGGGAGTAGGTCTGTGTTGTCAACTGATGAGTCCTAGGTGGCATATCTATGTTGGAGAAATGTTCGAGATTTAAAGATTTTGTGAGAGGGAAGAACTGAGGGAGATCAACATTAGTAGAGAAATGGTGCTTGGAAAATTGATGGGATTGAATGCAGATAAATCCCCAGGGCCTGAGAATCTGCATTCCAGAGTGTTTAAGGAGATGGCTCTGGAAATAGTGGATGCATTGGTGGTCATCTTCTGGGATTTTATAGACTCTGTAACAGTCCCTGCAGGTTGGAGGGTAACTCATGTCACTCCAATATTCAAAAAAGAAGATAGAAACAAAACAGGGAATTATAGACCAGTAAACACAACATCGGTAGTGGGGAAAATTCTTGAATCCATTATCAAGGACTTTATAGCGGAATATTTAGAAAGCAGTGGCAGGATCAGTCAGAGTCAACGTGAATTTATGAAGGGGAAATCATGCTTGTCTGTTGGAATTCTTGGTTGGCAGAGAGGAAACAAAGAGTAGGGATTAATGGGTCCTTTCCAAATTGGCAGGCAGTAACCAGTGGGGTACCACAGGGATCGGTGCTGGGACCCCAGCTATCCACAATATATATAAATTATTTGGATGAGGGAACAAAATGTAACATCTCAAAGTTTGCAGATGATACCAAGTTGGGTGGGAGGGTGAACTGTGACGATGCAGGGATCCTACAGCATGATGTGGACAGGTTGGGCGAGTGCGCAAACCAATGGCAGATGCAGTATAATTTGGATAAGTGTGAGGTTATTCACTTTGGAAGCAAAAACAGGAACGCAGATTACTACCTGAATGGTTGTAAATTAGGAGAGGGGGAGGGGTGTATGCAACGGGACCAGTCACTAAAGATAAGCATGCAGGTCCAGCAGGCAGTAAAGAAGGCCAATGGTATGTTGGCCTTCATTGCGAGAGGTTTTGAGTACAGAAACAGGGATGTGTTTCTGCAATTATACAGAGGCCACACCTAGAACATTGTGTGCAGTTTTGGTCTCCATTTCTGAGGAAGGATGTTCTTACTCTCGAAGGAGTGCAGCGAAGGATAACCAAACTGATTCCAGGGATGGCGGGACGGTCATATGAGGAGAGATTGACTAGGTTGGGATTGTTCTCACTGGAGTTCAGAAGAATGAGGGAGGATCTCATAGAGACTTATAAAATTCTAACAGGACTAGACAGGGTAGATGCAGGGAAGATGTTACCAGTGATGGTTGTGTCCAGAACCAGGGGTCACAGCCTGAGGATTCAGAGTAAACCATTTCGGACAGATGAAGAGACATTTCAACACCCAAAGAGTGGTGAGCCTGTGGAATTCATTACCACAGGAAGTAGTTGATGCTAGAACATTAAATATATTCAAGAGGCGGCTGGATACAGCACTTGGGGAGAATGGGAGCAAAGGCTAGGGGGAAAAAGCAGGATTAGGCTATTGAGTTGGAAGAACAGCCATGATCGTGATAAATGGCGGAGCAGGCTCAAAGGGCCAAAAGGCCTCCTCCTGCTCCTATCTTCTATGTGTGTATCTATGTATACTGACGGAGTTCTTGAGAGGAAGGGATGATGAGGGTGAAAGGGAGCAGTGGGAGCTGATAGGGAGGGAGGGAGGGAGGGTGAGTGTTGTATGATGATGGGTGAAGGGCTGGTGGATGGGACACAGAAGTAAAACCAGATTCTATTGATAATCAGGATGAGAGAGGAACATGTCTATTGTCATAGGGATGGTGTTTCACCTTTGAGTTTTGTGCAAAGAGAAAAGGTATAGAGGTGCCCATATTCTGGATTCTTACAAACAAGATGAGAACTTTTAATAGGAATATTGCTCATACAGGGTACGGTTCAGTGACCGCATTGAGCCCGGTGTGGCTTCCTTACTTTTGTGGGCTAAAGGCCCCTGTTTGATTCATTGAGAAGGGGCACTTGGAGGGTGTTCGAGATGCCCCATCAACCTCTCACGTGGCTGCACCAAGATCTCACCCATGGCTACAGCGATGGTTTTCAGGTCTGTGCACATTTCTGCCAGAAACATGGGGCGGGGTTCTCCTGCAACTGGCCGGATGGCCGATGCCGGCGCCAAGAGCGGAGTGAACCACTCCGGCGTTGGGCCGACCGGAAGGTGCGGAATCCTCCGCACCTCTGGGGGCTAGGCCAGCGCCGGAGGGGTTGCGCCGTGTCAACCGCCTGCCGGTGTGGTTCCTGCGCATGCGCAGGGAGGTTCTTCTCCGCGCTGGCCAAGGAAAGAGTGCCCCTACGGCCCTGGTCAGGAAACGACGGCCGCTCGGCCCATCGGGGCCCGGAGAATTGCCGGGGGGGGGGGGGGGGCTGCTGCCAACGTCGCCCGACTGGCACGGCGTAAACCCCATCCCCGTCCAAAAACCGGCGCCGGAGAAAACGGCAGCCGGCGTCGGAGTGGCGGGGCAGGATTTGCGCCGCCCCGCGGGGATTCTCCGACCTGGCGGGGGGTCGGTGAATCCCGCCCATGGTGTTCTGTTGGACAATATTTTCCATGGCGATTCGTATCCTCCTCGTGAAGACATCCATGTATGCACAGGTCAGAACCACTGAGAGCTGGCTGACGGACTCTTTTGCCTCACATGGCATTCTGTTGATGGCCTCTGATACCTTTGACTGATCATAGAATCATAGAATTTACAGTGCAGAAGGAGGCCATTCGGCCCATCGAGTCTGCACCGGCTCTTGGAAAGAGCACCCTACCCAAGGTCAACACCTCCACCCTATCCCCATAACCCAGTAACCCAGATGTTGCTCTGCCTCTCACAGCATCTACAGCATCTGGGTTCGGGATGATCACGGAAGCTCATCATCAGACTGGGATGTGACAGATACCTCTATGTATCCCTGTGCTGGTGGAGGGTGCAGGTGATGGCTCCAGAGGTGCATTTTCCTCTTCCTCCCCAATGTCCTTTTTCCTCTGTGGGCTGAAGGACCTGCTGGACAGGCCTTCCTCTTCTGGCCTTCCCCTCTTCCTGCGACATCAACTACACTATTCTCATCAGGTGAGGTGGTAAGATGGATACAGAACTGGCTCAGTCAGAGAAGGCAAAGGGTAGCAGTAGAAGGGTGTGTCATGATATGCACTCATGCACATAATGAGATACAGACAGGCAGTGACACACATCCGGTGCAGCCAATCACCACACAGGACAGAACACAACCAATCACCAGACAGAACACTCGAGGGGAGTTTCCCACTATAAAACACACTAGGCATTAGCACTCCGCCTCTTTCCACGAGTGACAACTGTAGTGACAGTCAGGGTGTATATATCAGTGATGCGCAATCAATTACTCTCGAGACAAGGTGAGTCATAACTAATAGGCTTTAAACTGCTAGAACTGTTCCCCAGCAGCTTCGATACAGAAAGTGAAGGCTGCTGGGATGGCATTGGTTCTTATACTCCGCCTCTCAGGGCGGAGCTATGAACATCAGCCAATGGTAGACTCCTGGGTCTAGCCAATGGTCATCCACCTCTCAGATACAGCAAAACCTGGTATTACCACATTCACCCCCTGTTAAAAAAGAGCCCGGCGGGGTGATGGCCAGCGTTAATGTCGCCTTTCGCATGGTAGGACCAGGTATGGAGGTGCCGTGATGTTGAGGGTAATAGCAAAGTGTTCATGGTGCGGCAATCAGTCGATCGGGTGGCCTGGTCGTCCTTCTGGAGCGTCTGGGCTCCGGCGGTGATCCTGATGGAGGTCCCGGCGGTTGCGACTCCGGGAACGTGGTGTCGTCCTCCCAGGCAGCTTTGTCACCCCTAGGCGGCGCTGTTGGGGAGAAAAGTGGGCAGGGGGGGGTGCCTGTAGGGGGCGTCGGTGCTTGTTCGGGCCTAGGCAGGGGCGGCGGGAGTACTGACTCTCCGGTCAGGTGCTGCGGGGAGGGTGGGGGTGGGGGCACTGGTGCGGGTGCGCGTGGGGCTCCGGCGAGCGCCAGGTCCCAAAGGGAGACGGTGTCTTGGCGGCCGTCAGGGAATGCTTCATAGGCGTACTGGGGGTTGGCGTGCAGCAGGTGGACCCTCTCGACCAACGGGTCCGACTTGTGCGCCCTCACATATCTCCAAAGCAGGATGGGTCCGGGTGTCGCTAGCCAGGTTGGGAGTGAGGCCCCAGAGGAGGACTTCCTGGGGAAAACAAGGAGACATTCATGAGGTGTCTGGTTTGTGGTTGTACAGAGCAGCGACCGGATGGAGTGAAGGGCCACCGGGAGGACTTCCTGCCAACAGGAGACTGGGAGATTCCTGGACCGTAGGGCTAGCAGGACGGTCTTCCAGACCGTGCCGTTCTCCCTCTCAACCTGCCCGTTTCCCCGGGAGTTGTAACTGGTCGTCCTGCTCGAGGCGATGCCTTTGCTGAGCAGGAATTGACGCAGTTCGTCACTCATAAAGGCGGACCCCCCTATCTGTGAATGTATGCGGGGAAACCGAACAGTGTAAAGATACCCTGGAGGGCCTTGATGATGGTGGTTGTGGTCATGTCGGGGCAGGGGATGGCAAATGGGAACCGGGAGTACTCGTCAACCATGTTCAGGAAATACGTGTTGCGGTCAGTGGAGGGGAGGGGCCCTTTGAAATCCATGCTGAGGCGTTAAAGGGACGGGAAGCCTTTATCAGGTGCGCCCTCTCTGGGCGGTAGAAGTGTGGTTTGCACTCCACGCAGATTTGGCAGTCCCTGGTGAATATCCTGACCTCCTCGATGGTGTCGGGCAGGTTGCGGGTCTTGATAAAATGAAAGAAACGAGTGACCCCCGGGTGGCAGAGGTCCTCGTGGAGGGATCGGAGGCGGTCCACTTGTGCGGTGGCATCGGAAGGCTCGTTCACCTTCCCCGGACGGGACAAGATCTCGTAATTGAGGCGGAGAGTTTGATCCTCCACCGCAAGATCTTGTCGTTCTTAATCTTGCCCCGCTGTGCATTATCGAACATGAAGGCCACCGACCGTTGGTCCGTGAGGAGAGTGAATCTCCTGCCGGCCAGGTAATGCCTCCAGTGTCGCACAGCTTCTACTATGGCCTGGGCCTCCTTTTCGACCGAGGAGTGGCGAATTTCGGAAGCATGGAGAGTGCGGGAGAAGAAAGCCACGGGCCTGCCCGCTTGGTTGAGGGTGGCCGCCAGAGCTATGTCTGACGCGTCGCTCTCAACCTGGAAGGGGAGGGACTCGTCGATGGCGCGCATCGTGGCTTTTGCAATGTCTGCTTTGATGCGGCTGAAGGCCTGGTGGGCCTCCGTCGACAGGGGGAAGGATGTGGACTGGATCAGGGGCCGAGCCTTGCCTGCGTAATTGGGGACCCACTGTGCATAATAGCTGAAGAAGCCGAGGCAGCGCTTTAGGGCCTTGGGACAGTGAGGGAGGGGGAACTCCATGAGGGGGAGCATGCGCTCAGGGTCGGGGCCTATGACTCCACTTCGCACTACGTAGCCTAGGATGTCTAGACGGTCGGTGCTAAACACGCATTTATCCTTATTGTAAGTGAGATTAAGGATATTCGCGGTCTGGAGAAATTTTCAGAGGTTGGTGTCGAGGTCCTGCTGGTCATGGCCACAGATGGTGACGTTATCAAGATACGGGAACGTTGCGCGTAAGCCGTACCGGTCAACCATTCGGTCCATCTCACGTTGGAAGACCGAGACCCCGTTCGTGACACCGAAGGGAACCCTTAAAAAGTGATAGAGCCGCCCATCTGCTTCGAAGGCAGTGTACTGGTGATCACCATTATGGGGGGGTAGCTGGTGGTAGGCAGACTTGAGATCCACCGTGGAGAAAACCTTGTATTGCGCAATCCTGTTCTCCAGGTCGGCTATAAGGGGGCGAGGGTACGCATCCAGCTGCGTAAACCTGTTGATGGTCTGGCTGTAGTCAATGACCATCCTATGTTTCTCCCCGGTCTTTACCACCACTCCTTGAGCCCTCCAGGGGCTGTTGCTCGCTTCGATGACCCCTTCCTTCAGCAGCCTTTGTACCTCTGAACTGATAAACGTCCGGTCCTGGGCACTGTACCGTCTGCTCCTGGTGGCAACGGGTTTGCAATCCAGGGTGAGTTTCGCAAACAGGGAAGGCGGGTCGACCTTAAGGGTCGCGAGGCCGCTGACAGTATGGGGGTATAGGGCCGCCAAATTTAAAAGTCAGGCTTTGCAGATGGCACTGGAAATCCAGCCCAAGGAGGGTGGCTGCGCAGAGGTGCGTCAGGACGTACAGGCGAAAATTGTGGAATTCCCTGCCTTGGACAGTTAAGTTCGCGAGGCAGAACCCCTTTATCTCCACCGCATGTGGCCCGGAGGCCAGGGAGATCCTTTGGTTTACAGGATGGGTGACAAGAGAACAGCGCCTTACCGTGTCAGGGTGAACAAAGCTTTCCATGCTCCCAGAGTCGCTCAAGCACGACATCACGTGGCCGTTGATGGAGATCGTCGTTGTAGCTTTCGCAAGCGTCCGGGGCCGACTCTTGTCCAGAGTCACCGAGGCCAGCTGCAGTAATGGAGAGTTCTGGTCGGGCAGCGTGTAGTCGGCTGTGCTGGGGGCCTGGGGCCCCATCCAAGATGGCGTCAGCCATGGGTCGCACATGGAGTCTGGGGATGAAGAAGATGTCGGCGGCGAGGGACAAAATGGCGGCGCCCACCCGTCCAGCATGGTGGCCGGGGGGCAAAACGGCCACGCCTGCTGGTCGCACGCAGCCTGAGGATAGGGGGGTGGCGGTGTGCGCTGGGCGGCCGGGGCCTGAAAGGGGGGCTGCCGATAGTCGCTGGAGACCGCGACCATGGCGCGGGCCTGGCAGGCCCCGACATAGTGGCCCTTCTTGCCGCACCCTTTGCAGGTGGCGGTGCGGGCCGGGCAGCGCAAGCAGGGATAATTCGCCTGCCCACAGAAGAAACAGCGTTGTCCGGCGGCGGTAGCGGGCCATCTCGCCGCGCAGGCTTGCGGGGTCAGAGTGAAGATCTGAGGGGCTGCCGCAATGGGGTGCCACGCAGCCCAGGGGGCCGCCGCGCATCCGGGAGCAAATGCCAGCGCGTAGTTATACCCAACGTCCATGGACACCGCCAGGGCCCGTGCCTCAGCAAGTCCCAGAGTGTCCATTTCTAGGAGCCTTCGGCGGTTATCGGGGGAGGTCATACCTGCCACGAAAGCATCCCTGATCAAAAGTTCCGTGTGCTCGTTCCCTGAAACTGGCGGGCAGCCACAGTTTTGGCCCAGCACCAGCAGCACCCGGTAGAAGTCTTCCAACGTTTCCTCGGGGCTTTGCCTCCTAGTCGCCAGCAGGTGACGAGTGTAGACCTGGTTCACAGGGCGGATATAATGTCCTTCTAGCAGCTCGATCGCTGCAGCATAATTCTCCGCCTCCTCGATCAGAGGGTAGATCCCAGGGCTGACCCGCGAGCGTAGAAGGTGCATCTTTTGTCTTTCCATGGGGGTGTCGGCGGCCGTGTCAAAGTAGCACTTAAAGCACGCCAGCCAATGTTTGAAGATAGCAGCAGAGTTGTCCGCGTGGGGGCCGAGCTGAAGGCACTCCGGTTTGATACGGAGATCCATCCTTTCAACTGAAGGTGTAGCAGATTAAATTGATGCGCAACCAATTACTCTCAAGACAAGGTGAGTCATAACTAATAGGCTTTAATCTGCTAGAACTGTTCCCCAGCAGCTTCGATACAGAAAGTGAAGGCTGCTGGGACGGCATTGGTTCTTATACTCCGCCTCTCTGGGCGGAGCTATGCACATCAGCCAATGGTAGACTCCTGGGTCTAGCCAATGGTCATCCACCTCTCAGGTACATGCAATACCTGGTATTACCACAATCAGCTGGCACCTTCTACACGTGGCTGAGAGCTAATCTGGTCTAGTTAGTTATAGTTAGCACACTTAGATTAGTAGAGTGACAATCCACAACAAGCTGTGTGCACTGTTACAGAAGTTCAATAAATCATATTGAACCAACGTCTAAGTTTGGTGTCTGCTTTCCAGTGCAACTGCATCCAGTTGCAGTCCGTGTTACCCCAAGGTGAATAACACGACATGGTACCAGTATTCTACTTTATCGAAGTGGTTTACCTCGAGTGATTCAATGACGACCAGCGAGTGCCTTCCAGTGGCATGGAGAAGATCCAGGCCCCTGCACAGCTACGGATCTCCGGCAATCTCATCGCCAACTGGCGGGCGGGTCTTCATGCAGAGGCTCAGTCTCTACATTGAGGCCTCGGGCCTTGAGGATGTGTCCGATGCCAGAAAAATCGCGCTGCTCCTGTCGACTGTGGGGGACCAAGCCATCCAGATTTTCAACTTGCTCACTTTTGCCGATGGCGAGGACAAGACCAAATTCAAGACCGTTTTAGCTAAACTCGACAGTCACTGTGCAGTCAAAACGAATGAGAGCTTTGATCACTATGTCTTCCAGCAACGCCTTCAGGGTAAGGATGAGCCTTTCCAATCCTTTTTAACTCATCTCCATATATTAGCGCAGTCCTGCAACTATGGTGACACCACTGATTCCATCATCAAGGATCAGATCGTGTTTGGGGTCCACTCCGACTCTTTGCGGGAGCAGCTCCTCAAAATTAAAAACATGACCCTGCCAGTCGCTATCGAGACGTGTAAAGTGCATGAACAGGCGAGAAGTCGGTACTCCCGTTTCAAATCGGCAGAACAGGAACAACGTGCCTCCCACGAGGCAGAGAGTGTACAGGCCATCGCCCGGATGCGGCTCCTCAGTATCAATGATGGTGGCCATTTTGCGCGTTTTTCCCGGGGTCCCACGCATGCGCACCACGAACGGGAGAACAAAGCGGCCGAAGACCAAACTGTGCAGGTGCAAGTGGCGGCTGACCGCACTGCGCATGTGCGACGATGCATGGAATGTGACGACGTCAACGTCATGACGTGCCCGAACTGCGGCACCGCCCACTTAAAGCAGCAATGCCCTGCAAAAGGCAGGCGATGTTTAAATTGTGGGAAGCCTGGACATTATGCAGTCTTGTGCAGGTCTGCACCACCGGTCAAGGGCCAGCGATCCCAATTCCAACTCAAGCGCGTTCGATGTGTACAGCAAGGTTTACTGGATTCTGATCCTGGTAGCACTACGGATCCAGATGACGACTGCCTGGAGTCCCCATATCGTGTGGACATCATCACTACATGTGAATATGCTTCCTCAAATCCAGCAAGACGCCTATCTATCCTCAATGTGGATTCTGCGGACGAATGGCGTGCTGTCGTACACGTTAACCAATGCAGCATCCAGTTCAAGCTGGACACTGGTGCTTCAGCCAATCTCATATTTCAAGCAGATTTTGACCGCATTAAAAAGCAACCCCAAATTCTTCCGCCGGCCTGCCAGCTCCTTGATTATAATGGCAATGCCATAACTGCATTAGGATCTTGTCACCTGCATGTCTCCAATAAGGCCAGCAATGCCACACTGCGATTCAAAATCGTCAAACCTGACAAGGCATCCCTGCTCGGTGCCCATGCATGCAAGCTACTCAATCTTGTGCTGTGAGTACATGCCATGTCCTCTGCCAATGTGGATCTTGAGGCTGCCATTGGTGACATCCTGGCACAATACCCGGAGGTGTTCAGTGGGATGAGTACGCTGCCGTACTGCTACAAGATCCTACTCAGGCCTGATGCCACGCCTGTAATCCACACACCACGCCGGGTGCCGGCTCCTCTGAAGGAACGTTTAAAGGCGCAGCAGCAGGAGCTCCAGGACCAGGGCATAATCTGTAAAGTGACGGAACCGACTGACTGGGTCAGCTCGGTGGTCTGTGTGAAGAAGCCCTCTGGAGAGTTGCGTATTTGTATAGATCCCAAAGATCTTAACCGGAACATAATGCGGGAACACTACCCGATCCCGAAGCAGGAGGAACTGACCAGTGAGATGGCACACGCCAAATTCTTCACGAAACTAGATGCATCGCGTGGTTTCTGGCAGATGCAACTGGACGAGTCCAGCAGGAAGCTCTGCACGTGTAATACACCTTTCGGAAGGTACTGTTATAACCGCATGCCGTTCGACATTGTTTCAAACTCTGAAATCTTCCACAGGATCATAGAGCAGATGATGGAGGGCATTGAGGGTGTGCGTGTCTATGTAGATGATGTAATCATATGGTCCATGATCCCCGAGAAACACATATCTCGTCTCAAACAAGTCTTTCGATGCATACATGCAAACTACCTCAAGTTGAACAAGGGCAAGTGCTCCTTTGCCATGTCATCCATCAAGTTCTTGGGCGATTAAATATCCCAGCAGGGTGTGCAACCAGATTCAGACAAAGTCAAGGCCATCAATGTCATGAAGACCCCGGAAGACAAAAAGGCGGTACTACGCTTCCTCGGTATGGTTAACTTCTTGGGAAAATTCATTCCCAACCTCGCATCACACACCACGGCTCTCAGGCATCTGGTGATGAAGTCCACTGCATTCCAGTGGCTACCCACACATCAAGCAGAGTGGCTCGAGTTAAAGGCAAAACTCACCACTGCTCCGGTACTAGCATTTTTTGACCCGGAGATGACTCCTCGTCCTGGGCTCCAGTGGCCTATGCGTTAAAGGCCATGACTCCTACTGAACAGTGGTATGCTCAGATAGAAAAAGAGTGCCTGGGCCTCCTAACCGGCATTGTAAAGTTCCATGACTACGTCTATGGTCTACCAACCTTCACAGTAGAGACTGACCACAGACCCTTAGTCCATATCATTCACAAGGACTTGAATGACATGACGCCCAGGCTTCAGCGCATTCTCCTTCGACTCCGCAGCTATGATTTTGAGTTAGTATACACACCTGGCAAGGAGCTAATAATTGCGGATGCCCTGTCACACTCCATCACCTCGCCCAGTGAACAGGTAGACTTCATCCGCCAAATTGAGGCACAGGTGCAACTGTGGGCCAGAAACCTCCCAGCCTCAGATGAAAGAGTGGTCAACATTCGAGAAGAGACTGCCAAGGACCCTCTTCTGTAGCGGATAATGCATCACCTTGCAAATGGCTGGCAGAAAGGGCAATGCCCTCAGTTCTTTAACGTCAAGGACGACCTGGAAGTCGAGGGGGATCCTCCTCAAGCTAGATCGTATCGTTATTCCTCGCAGCCTCCTTGGTGCTCAAACAAATCCACGAGGGGCTATCAGGCATCTTTTTGTCATGCTCCATTATACATGGGCTGTAAGGATGGTGCCCTTGCCACTGAGGCACATATCTGCTGTACTATTCAGTTATGTGAGTGTGAGCAGTTCACTTCCCCTGGTGGTGGGCAGCACAGTAGCATAGTGGGGGCAGCATGGTAGCATAGTGGTTAGCACAATTGCTTCACAGCTCCAGGGTCCCAGGTTCAATTCCTGGCATGGGCACTGTCATAGAATTTACAGTGCAGAAGGAGGCCATTCAGCCCATCGAGTCTGCACCGGCTCTTGGAAAGAGCACCCTACCCAAGGTCAACACCTCCACCCTATCCCCATAACCCAGTAACCCCACCCAACACTAAGGGAAATTTTGGACACTAAGGGCAATTTATCATGGCCAATCCACCTAACCTGCACACCTTTGGACTGTGGGAGGAAACCGGAGCACCCAGAGGAAACCCACGCACACACGGGGAGGATGTGCAGACTCCGCACAGACAGTGACCCAAGCCGGAATCGAATCTGGGACCCTGAAGCTGTGAAGCAATTGTGCTATCCACAATGCTACCGTGCTGCCCGAATGGTGGCCAGGAAATGGTGGCCAGGAACCAAATAAAGAAAATCTATCACATTTTTTAATTCATCTATGGGATGCGGGCGTTGCTAGCTATGTCATCACTTATTGCCCATCCCTAGTTGTCACTAAGAGGGTGATGGTGAGCTGCCTTCTTGAACCGCTGCAGTCCATGTGTTGCAGGTGTACCCACAGTGTTTTGCTGGAGGGAGTTCCATGATTTTGACCCAGCAAAAGTGAAAGAACGATGTTTCCAAGTCAGGATGGTGAGTAACTTGGAGGGAAACTTCCAGGTAATAGTGTTCCCATGTGTCTGCTGCCCTTGTGCTTCTTGGTGCTGGATTTGGAAGGTGCTGTCTAATGTGCTGTCTTCAGTACTTACTGTGCATGTAGATGGTACACACGGCTGCCATTGAGCATCGGTGGTGGAGGGATTGAATGTTTGTGGAAGGGATGCCATTCAAGCAAAAGCATTTTGCTGGATGGTGTCGAGCTTCTGGAGCTGCACTCTTCCAGGCAAATGGAGAGCATTCCACTGCAGTCCTGACTTGCGCCTTGTAGATGATGAACAGATTTTAAGGAGTTGCAAGTGGTGCTGAACATTATGCAATCATCAGCAAATGTCCCCACTTCTAACCTTATGATGGAAGGAAGGTCACTGGAGAAACAGCTGAAAATGGTTGGGGATCAATGCCTCGGACATAACCCTGTTAACTCCTGAGGTAATGTATTGGAACCGGGATGGTTGGCCTACAAAACATAACCATCTTCCTTTGTGTCACATATGGCTCCAACCAGCCAAGACTTTTCCCCTGATGCCCACTGACTCCAGTTTTGCTAGCACTTCTTGATGCAACATACAGCCAAATGCTGCCCTGATGCCAAGGACAGTCATTCTTACTTCACTTCTGGGATTCATCTCTTTTGTCTATGGCTGAACCAAGGCTGTGAGGAGGTCACAGCTGAGTGGCCCTGGCAGAACCCAAACTGACCATCAGTGAGTGGGTATTTGCTAAGGAAGTGCCATTTGATAGCACTATTGATGACACGTTCCATCACTTTATAGAGGATCCCGAGTAGACTGACTGATCATTGGTTGGGTTGGACTTGTCTTGCTTTTCGTGGACATCTATAACCGGGCAACTTTCCACAGAATCCAGTGTAGCAGCTGCACTTGGCTAGGGCCACGGCAAATTCTGGAGCACAAGTCTTCAGTACTATTGCTGGAATATTGTCAGGGCCCATCGCCTTTGCAGTATCCAGTACCTTCAGTTATTTCTTGACATCACATAGAATTAATTGAATTGGCTGAAGACTGGCATGTGATGCGAGGCACCTCTGGCAAAGGCCGAGATGGGATCATCCACTCAGCATTTCTAGTGGAAAATTATTGCAATGATTCAGCCTTATCTTTTGCACTGATGTGTGTTGGCCCTGAGGATGGGGATGTTTGTGATCCATTGACTGATCTGTTTTTTGCAGCAGAGGGAAGGGGATGGGTGAGGTTCACACAGGTGGGAACCCCAAGCTCAGCAGGGATGTTCAAACAGACCACATTTTGCCTTGTTCGCAAGGGTGTTAACCATAGTGTGGGATGCAAGACTTTATGGAGTAGATGTAAATGCTCTTATAGGATGCACAGCGTCTGTATGAGTGTCACGAGTTGAAACCTTTAAAAATCGATTATTCTTTAAACATGAAGAAAACAGGTTTATCTGTCACTGGAATTTTTAAAAAAACACCGTCCACTGGACTGTTTTGATCAACAGACCTCCTGGTGTGCATTAGAAAAATAACGTGAGGGAAAAAAACATGGGTGGCACGGTGGCACAGTGGTTAGAACTGCTGCCTCACAGTTTCAGTGTCCCAGGTTCAATTCCAGCCTCGGTTGACTGTGTGAAATTTGCACTTCCTCCCCGTGTCTGCGTGGGTTTTCTCCGGGTGCTCTGGTTTGCTCCCAAAGTCCAAAGATGTGCAGGTTAGATGGATTGGCCATGCTAAATTGCCTCTTAGTATCCAGAAGGTTAGGTGGGGTTACGGAGTTACGGGGATAGGGTGGAGGTGTGGGCTTGGGTAGGGTGCTCTTTCTAAGGGCCGGTGCAGACTCGATGGGCCAAATAGCCTCATTCTGCACTGTAAAAATAAGTAAATTCTATGAACTATTTCACAGTTTCAATCAAGTTGTTTATTGACATTTCCCAGTGTTATTATATCGTTAGGAATGTTCTGCTGCGATTCAACGGCTACAATGACCTCTGTGGGGGTTTTGGATTCACAGTTTGATTGACATTTTAAAAGGCTATTAAAAGAGATGTCCTTGATGTCGCATGGAATTGTGTTTGTTTTCATAACATATTTATTCGTTCAAAACATTTTAAAACTTTGGATAGGTTTCAGATTCAGTTCATTATCAAGTGTCAATGGCTGAGAGCGATGTTAGATCTTTAAAATATAATTTTAATTTCCACATTGATTTTGAGGTTTGACCATGTTGGCTATTGGGGGAGAGGTTGTGCGGATAACACGCAGATTATGAATCATAGAAGGAGGCCATTCAACTTATCGAGTCTGCATCGACCCTCCGAAAGAGCACTCTAGCCAGGTCCACTCCCCTGCCAACCCCGCACTATCCCTGAAAACTAATATGTACATCCCTGGACACTATGAGCATTTTAGCATGGCCAATCCACCTAACCTGCACATTTTTGGACTGTCACAGGAAATTGCAGCACACAGAGAAACCCACACAGACACGGGGAAACTGTGTAAACTCTGTATAGGCAGTCACCCGATGTTAAAATCAAACATGGGTCACTGGCGCTGTGAGGCAGCAGTACCACCATGCTGCCCTTATGAGAGTGCATGAGAGATTGGTGGGCAACATGAATTGTCAAGGAGGTGGCATGGGGCTATGAGGGAGAATGGGTGAGGGGTGTGTCATAATATACACCAGTAGATCATGGTGCAGACACGCACTGATGGACATGCAGTGGGACCAATCAACATACACAACACCGCAGCCAATCACCAGTGAGAGCACCCGCACTATAAAGACAGGGGGCATCAGAGTTCCTGCTCATTCAAGTTGCAGCTAGCTAAGACCTCAGAGCTCACAGCCTGCAACACAGACATTCACCATGTGCTGAGTGGATCAACCGGTTAGGACAAGGCAAAGGTCTTTAGTTAAAGCTAGTATCGTATTTACCCACAGTTCAAGTATGTTTAAATAGTTAACCTGTTAATAAAATAGTGTTGCACTACTTCAAGTGTTGGTGACCTGTATGTGATCCAGAACACCCAACACATCAGGGTGTAGGATGTGAGGGATTGAGGGCCTGGCAGCTTCTTAAATTCCCAGAGAATGGAGGCGGACTGTCTAACCAGCCTACCTGAGCACTCGTTCGCTTCTGTGATTCGCTACAATCTGCTTCTCGGGTCAGTGAGCCTGACTTTATCCAGCCCCCTCCTGGCTGGAGGAAAAAAACTGTGTCTAATGGGACAGATTAAACTGAGGCAGGTCTGTCAAATCAGAAAATTTGCCAACTTGAGCTACCCACCATGGTAGTGAATATGCGGGCCTTGTGTTACAACCATGTTGATATGTGCAACAAAATGTTCCTCTCTTTTTCTGAAAGCTATGCCTTGTTTCATTCACTGCACAACTCTGACAACTCCCTCTGATTCTTTAGACTGCTTGCAATGGTGCAAAACGAACGTGACGTAGAAATCAATTCTTGAATAAATTTGCTTGTTAACTGCAGATTATTAATGAACACTAGTGCAGTGGATCAAGCTTTCGGCCTGTGTGCTCGCAGGAGTAATTTAGGAGTATGAATAAGAGTTCAATCTTTCTCTCAGAATACTAACTCACGGAATTATTACAATTTAATCCATAATTACCAAATGCGCTAGCTCTAATTCCAAGAGATAATTAATTCTCTGGTTGAGTACCAGGCAAGGCTCCAAACAATCACCAAAGAACATGCAGTAGCATTGCAAGGTTATCACCAAGGAAACAAAAGGGAAAAGAGCAAGGCAAAGCTGTAGTCAAACATCCAGTAATGCATTGTAAAAGCGTGAGGAAAATGTCAGGAGAGCACCTGGGGACAGTGAGAGAAGCACTCTGGCACGGTACTAAGAGCATCAGATACATGGGATCACAGAGGTTAACAAGCTCCCCAAAAATCACAACATCAGGTAGAGAAAGAAAATGACTGTAGATGGAACAATCAAGTTACAGCTCAAGAACCGAGAATAGCAGGCACAGTGAACAGTGATCTGAAATTGTGGAAAGATCAGAGCTGTCGTGTTATTCATCCTGGGGTAACACGGACTGCAACAGGATGCAGATGAATTGTGAAGCATGCAGCTGGCTGTGGGTTGACACACTACTACTCTAAGTGTACTAACTCTAACTTACTAGACCAGGCTAGCTCTGATCCACGTGTAGAAGGTGCTGACTGATATATGCACCCTGACTGTCACTACAGTTTTCACCAGTGGAAAGAGGCGGAGTGCTGATGCCTCGTGTGTTTTATAGTTGGAAGCCCCCCTCTGGTGTTCTGTCTGGTGATTGGTTGTGTTCTGTCCTGTATGTTGATTGGCTAACCTGTGTGTCTGTCACTGCCTGTTTTTACCTCATGATGTGCATGGGTGCATATTATGACATACCCCCTTTTTAAAAAAAAAATTGTCGGTTGCTTAGAGCATATACAACATATTTACAGATGTAACTATTTACAGCAAATGGCGAGTGAATGCATAGGTACATGAAAGGTGTCTAGCGTGCAGATACAAAACAATATGTACAAAGGAAATATTTATAAATCCAATCTCTGGGGCTGGCATCGGATCCTTGTCGACCGCCTAAGAGGTGGAGGTGGGGACGACTGCGCCTTGACAGGCGGGATTGCAGCCAGATTGGTGGCCTCGTGGAGCGAGGTGTCCGGAAAAGGCATAACGACAGCTGGGAACATGAGATCTGGTGATGGACAGGCAAGTTTGCGTAGTGCCCTTCTGTTGCGCCTGACAATAGATCCATCAGCCATGCGAACCACGAACGACCTGGGAGCAGCCTGTCGAACAACAACAGCTGGAGCTGACCAGCCTCCACCAGGCAACTTGATGTGAACAGCATCTTCCGGAGAGAGCACAGGTAAATCAGCAGCATGAACATCGTATGTCAGCTTTCGCCGGTTTCTGAGTTGCTGCACCTTTTGCAGCACTTGGAGGTGATCCAGGTCAGGTAAATGAATGGCCGGAACAGTCGTTCGCAGGTCACGATTCATAAGGAGTTGTGCTGGAGACATACCGGTGGACAGAGGGGTTGCCCTGTACGCCAGGAGCGCAAGGTTAAAGTCAGAAGCTGAGTCCACAGCCTTGCAGAGCAGTTGCTTCACGATATGGACCCTTTTTTCGACCTTCCCGTTAGATTGCGGGTAATGCGAGCTCGAGGTAATGTGCTTGAACTGGTATAGCTTCGCGAAGTTGGACCACTCTTGGCTATAGAAGCAGGGACCGTTGTCGCTCATGACCGTGAGCGGAATACCATGCCTGGCAAATGTCTCCTTGCAGACCTTGATGACAGTCCTTGATGTGAGGTCTACAGCTTCACCACTTTGGGGTAACTCGAGAAGTAGTCAATTATAAACACGTAGTTATGCCCATTGGCGTGAAAATGGTCGATTCCCACCTTAGACCACGGAGAGGTCACGATCTCGTGTTGCTGGAGTGTTTCTTTGGGCTGAGCAGGCTGGAAACCCTGGCAAGTCGCACAATTGAGGACCATGTTGGAAATGTCCTGGTTGATTCCAGGCCAATAGACAGCCTGACGGGCCATGCGCCTGCATTTCTCGACACTTGAGGTGTCCCTCGTGGATCTGTTTGAGCACTAAGCTCTGGAGGCTGCGAGGAATAACCAGACGATCCAGCTTGAGGAGGATCCCCGCGACTACTGTTAGGCCATCCTTGACATTAAAGAACTGGGTGCATTGCCCTTTCTGCCATCCATTTACAAGGTAATGTATGACCCGCTGCAGAAGAGGGTCCTTGGCAGTCTCTTCTCGAATGTTGACAACTCGTTCGTCTGAGGCCGGGAGGTTGCTGGCACAACCAGTTGCACCTGTGCCTCAATTTGGCGGATGAAGTCGACCTGTTCACAGGACATTGAGATGGAATATTGAAATCCTGCTTTTTCTTAACATTTATTATTTCTTTCAGATCATTAATCCTTTGTTTCCTCCCCACCCTTTATTTTCACCAGTTTGATCAATATGCCCAATCAACAGGGAAGGCCAGAAACAAAGCCAAGGCCTTTGAAAATGCTTGCCATAGGATGTGAGAATGGGCTGGTGGTGAGTATCCCATAGGTGAAATCTCACTAGAGCCTAAACCTGTGTGAAATGTTTTTGATGCCCTCAAACAAGGCGAGAAAGGTTCTGTACAGATGTAAGTCCTCCCTTATTGACTTATAAAATCATAGAAGTTACAGTGCAGAAGGAGGTCATTCGGCCCATCGAGTCTGCACCGGCTCTTGGAAAGAGCACCCTACCCAAGGTCAACACCTCCACCGTATCCCCATAACCCAGTAACCCCACCCAACACTAAGGGCAATTTTGGACACTAAGGGCAATTTAGCATGGCCAATCCACCTAACCTGCACATCTTTGGACTGTGGGAGAAACCCACGCACACACAGGAGAACGTGCAGACTCCGCACAGACAGTGACGCAAGCTGAGAATCGAACCTGGGACCCTGGAGCTGTGAAGCAATTGTGCTAATCACTATGCTACCGTGACTTTAATCATTCCAGCTTCTTTCTCCTCCCAATGATGATCTTCCTGCAACACATCCTTCCATCTGCCACCTTGGCACACCTTGTTCCTTAACTTGCCCATGTGCTGTCTTGGGGTGCCATCCAACCAGAGCCCTGTGGTCAAGCATGTGGTCTGGATGCTTCTAAAAGAAAGTAAACAAGGTCAGAATTTTATGCTCCCCTGAGGACATATTGGCAGGCGTGTTGGGGGGCGGGTTGTAAATTTGAGTGACGCCATGGGTGTCTTTTCCGGTGCCTACCTGCCCGCCCCAATGCCACCACAGTTTTACATGCGGCGTGGGAGGCATCAGGTGACTCACCAGAACATTGTGTCAATTGAGGCCTTAAGTCAGGATCTCATCCTACGCCCGGTGAAAGTTTTCCTGCAGAGGGCAGAGCCTGGAGCTAAGTTTGAAACATGTCAAGATTGACTCCTCCACCTGTTAGGGTAGCCAGAGCACACGAAGGAAACCCATGTAGACACGGGGAGAACGTGCAGACTCCGCACAGACAGTGACCCAAGCCGGGAATCGAAACTGGAACCCTGGAGCTGTGAAGCAACAGTGCTAACCACTATGCTACCCTGCTGCCCTATAACCTGCTGTGGGGCACAAGAGTTTCTTTAAACAACAGTTTACTGTGAACAGGCATTGTGGGGTGAAATTGCCAGGACAGGAGTGCCTAATGGGCTTACAGTGAATGGTTAACCTGTTTCGTACTGCACATGATTCTCAAGATTCTTTGACATTGATTCATCCACAAACCTTTATTATTTAATCTACTGACTCATTAATGCTCCTCAAGTCGCAGAGTCTGACTCTTTACAAGGGGGCATAAGGGCGATAAGACCAGAAGACATAGGAGGAGAAGTAGTCCATTCGGCCCATCAAATCTGCTCTATCATTCAATGAGATCATGACTGATCTGATGTGATAATCTTGAACTCCACTTTCCTGTCTTATCCCCATAATCCTTGATTTCCTCACTGATTAAAAATCTGTCTATCTCAGCCTTGAACGACCCAGTCTCCACAGCTCTCTGTGGTAATAAGTTGCAAAGATCCACTACCCTCTGAGAGAAAAAGTTCCTTCCCATCTCTGCCTTATATGGGTGACCCCTGACCCTGAGATTAATACCCTCTGGTCCTAGAGGTGATGGCGTGAGACAGGGCATCCGCAATGATTAGTTCCTTGCCCGGTATGTAAACCAATTTGAAGTCGAAGGAGAATGCGCTGAAGCCTGGGTGTCACGTCATTCAAGTCCTTGTGAATGATATGGACTAGGGGTCTGTTGTCATTCTCTACTGTGAAGGTTGGTAGACCGTAGGCGTAATCATGGAACTTTACATTACCGGTGAGGAGGCCCAGGCACTCTTTCTCTATCTGAGCATACCTCTGCTCAATGGGAGTCATGGCCCTTAACGCATAAGCAACTGGAGCCCAGGATGAGGAGTCATCCTTCTGGAGGAGCACCGCTCCAATGACTTCCTGGCTGGCGTCCGTGGAGATTTTTGTCTCCCGCTCTGGGTCAAAAAACGCTAGTACCGGAGCAGTGGTGAGCTTTGCCTTTAACTCGAGCCACTCTGCTTGATGTGAGGGTAGCCAGTGAAAGGCAGTGGACTTCTTCACCAGATGCCTGAGAGCCGTGGTGTGTGATGCGAGGTTGCCAATGAACTTTCCCAAGAAGTTAACGACACCCAGGAAGCGGAGTACCGCATTTTTGTCTTCTGGGGTCTTCATGGTGTTGATGGCCTTGACTTGGTCCGAGTCTGGTTGCAAGCCCTGCTCGAATATTTAATCATCCAAAAAATTGATTGATGACATGCCAAAGGAGCATTTGGCCTTGTTCCACTTGAGGCCGTTGGCATGTATGCATCTAAAGACTTGTTGGAGACGAGATATGTGTTCCTCTGAGGTCGTGGACCATATAATGACATCATCAACATAAACCCGCACACCCTCAATGCCCTCCAGCATTGTTACAACAGTACCTTCCAAAAGGTGTATTAAACGTGCAGAGCTTCCAGCTGGACTCATCCAGTTGTATCTGCCAGAAGCCACACGATGCATCTAGCTTCGTGAAGAATTTGACATGTGCCATCTCACTGGTCAGTTCCTCCTGCTTCGGGATCGGGTAGTGTTCCCGCATTATGTTTCGGTTGAGATCCTTGAGATCTATACATATGCGCAGTTCTCCAGAGGGCTTCTTCACACAGACCATCGAGCTAACCCAGTCAGTCAGTTCCGTCACTTTAGAGATTATACCCTGGTCTTGGAGTTCCTGCAGCTGCGCCTTTAAACGGTCCTGTAATCCGGCTTGGTGCATGGATTACAGGCGTGGCATCAGGCCTGAGTAGGATCTTGGAGCAGTATGGCAGAGTACCCATTCCATCAAACACATCCAGATATTGAGCAAGGATGTCATCAATGTCAGTCTGAAGATCCACATTGGAAGAAGACATGGCATGAACTCCCTGTATGAGGTTAAGTAGCTTGCATGCATGGGCACCGAGCAGGGATGCCTTATCAGGCTTGATGATTTCGAATTGCAGTGTGACATTGATGGTCTTGTTGGAGACGAATAGATGACAAGATCCGAGCACAATTATGGCATTGCCACTATAATCGAGGAGCAGGCAGGCTGGCGGACGAATTTTGGGTTGCTATTTAATGCGGTCAAAATCAACTTGAGAGATGAGATTGGCAGAAGCACCAGTGTCCAGCTTGAACTGGATGCTGCATTGATGAACTTGTCTGACAGCACGCCATTCGTCCGCAGAATCCACATTGAGGATAGATAGGCGTCTTGCTGAATTTGAAGAGGCATACTCACATGTAATGATGATGCCCACACGATAGGGGGACTTCAGGCAGTCGTCCTCTGGACCCGTAGTGCTACCAGGATCAGAATCCAGTAAACCTTGCTGTACACATCGAACGCGTTTGCGTTGGAATTGGGATCGCTGGCCCTTGACTGGTGGTGCAGACCTGCACAAGGATGCATAATGTCCAGGCTTCCCGCAATTTAAACATCGCCTGCCTTTTGCAGGGCATTGCTGCTTTAAGTGTGCGGTGCCGCAGTTCGGGCACATCATGACGTTGACGTTGTTACGCTCCGTGCGTCGTCGCACATGCGCAGTGCGGTCAGCCGACGTTCGCACCTGCGCAGTTTGGTTTTCGGCCGCTTCGTTCTCCCGTTCGTGTTGCACATGCGTGGGGCCTCGAGAAAAGCACGCAAAATGGCTGCTTTCGTCGATACTGAGGCGCTGCATCTGGGCGATGGCCTGTACAGTCTCTGCATTGTGGGAGGCAAGTATTTCGTATACTGCCGATTTGAAACGTGAGTGCTGATTTCTCGCATGCTCATGCACTATACACGTCTCGATTGCGACTGGCAGGGTCATGTGCTTAATTTTGAGGAGTTGCTCCCACAAGGAATCGGAGTGCACCCCAAACACGATCTGATCCCTGATCATGGAATCAGCGGTTGCACCATAATTGCAGGACTGCGCTAATATACGGAGATGAGTTAGAAAGGATTGGAACGGTTCATCCTTACCCTGAAGGCGTCGCTGAAAGATATAGTGCTCAAAGGTCTTGTTAGTTTCGACTTCACAGTGACTGTCGAACTTCTCCAAAACGGTCTTGATTTGGTCTTATCCTGGCCATCGGTAAAATTAAGCGAGTTGAAAATCTGGATGGCTTGGTCCCCCGCAGTTGATAGGAGCAGCCCAATTTTTCTGGCATCAGACGCATCCTCGAGGTCAGAGGCCTCAATGTAGAGAAGGAACCTTTGCTTGAAGACCCGCCAGTTGGCCACGAGATTGCTGAAGATCCATAGCTGTAGAGGGGCCTGGATTTCTCCATGCCGCTGGAAGGCACTTACAGGTCGTCACGGAATCATTTGAGGTAAACCACTTAGAGATAGTAGACTACTGGTACCATGTTGTGTTAATCACCCTGGGGTAACACGGACTGCAACTGGATGCAGTTGTACTTAAAAGTAGACTCCAAACTGTGATGTTAGTTCAATACGCTTTATTGAACTTGTTAAGCAGTGCACACAGTTAGCTGTGGGTTTGACACTCTACTAATCTAAGCGTGCTTACTATAACTAACTAGACAAGACTAGCGCTGAGCCACGTGTAGAAGATGCTAACTGATATATACACCCTGACTGTCACTTCAGTTGTAACCAGTGGAAAGAGGCAGAGTGTTGATGCCGCTTGTGTTTTATAGTAGGAGCCCACCTTCTTGTATTCTGCCGGTTATTTGTTGTGTTCTGTCCTGTGTGTTGATTGGCTGTACTGGGTGTCTGTCACTACCTGTCTGTATCTCATTATGTGCATGAGTGCATATCATGACACACCCAAGGCCGGAATTGTACCTGGGACCTTGGTGCTGTGAGGCAGCAGTGCTAACCACTGTGCCACTTTCTTTAAACAGTCCCAATAAGGGTTTGTAGTCGGTTACTATTGTCAAACACCTACTGTAGATGAGCTGGTGGAATGTTTTACACTAAACACGACCTCCAAGCCCTCGTTCTTAATTTGAGAATATCCCTGGTCGGCATGCAGGAGGGTCCTGGATGCCTCTGCAATAGGCCTTTCCATGCTCCCTTTCCAGTGGTGTGAAAGTACCACTCAAACCTTGTAAGGGGAAGCTTCACATGTCAAAATGAGTTCCATCGTAGTGTACAAATGGGCTAATAATTTGGATGACAGCAATTGTTGTTTAGCTCTATTGAAAGCATCCACCTTTGGCACCTCCCAAGGTCACCTTTGGTACTTCTGTAGTACGGTGTGCCAGGGGTTCAGTAAGGAGGCCAAATTTGGTATGAATTTCCCTTAATAATTTACTAATCCTGGGAAGGATTTGAACTCTGTGGTGTTTCTTGCAGCTGGTGCTTCCTGATGACCTTTGTCCTCTACCGGATGTACATCTGTTTTCTTCACCCGATAGACCAAGTAGGTCACTTAATTTGCTCGATAAACTTATTTTTCCCTCTTCAGGTGTACCCCAGCTCTCAAGAATTTCTTTAGGACCTCTTTTAGGTTTGCCAAATGCTCTCATTCTGAAATCCCTGTGACCAGGATAACATCTAAGTACATCACCACTTTGGGTAACTCTTGGAGTATGTTCTCTATGATCCGTTGGAATATGGTGCAAGCTAATGAGACCCCGATGGGCAAGCGAGTGTACTCATAAAGGCCCTTGTGCCTGTTGATTGTAACATAACGGGAAGGCTCGTCTAATTCAAGTTGAAGATAGACGTGGTCATATCCAACTTAGTGAATGTCTGGCCAGTTGCTAACTGGTTGTACAGGTGTTTGATTTGAGGCATGAGGCATCTATCTAGCTTGGAATCCCAATTGACCGTTAGCTTATCATCTCCACACAGGTGGGCCTATTTGTCTGATTTAAGGACAGCAACGACAGGTGTGGCTGTGGTAGTATGTATTGGGGGTCATGTGGGACTGGAAGCCCTAATGTCATTGGCTGACAGATCCCGGGTCCTGGTTGGCCGTTGACGTCATACTCCGCCCTGAAGGCGAAGTATAAGAAGCCGGTGCCTTCCCCCGCAGGCCAGTTTACTATCGGGCTGCTGGGGAACAGACACGCTTAATAAAGCCTCATCGACTTCACTCTTTTCGTCTCATGGAGTCTTTGTGCGCTACAATTTATTAAGCGTGCCTAAAAAGGACTATGGAGCTCAGGATCATTCCAGAATGCCTGAGGATCAGCCCCCACGCAGCGAATGCGGCAGCAGCCTTCAAACACTGGCAGACTTGCTTCGAGGCCTACATCAGGACGACCACTGGCCGGGTCTCAGACGAACAAAAACTGCAGGTCCTGCACTCGAGGGTGAGCACGGAGATTTTCACCCTCATTGAAGACACTGACGATTTCCAGACGGCGTTCGCAGCACTGAAAAGTCTCTATGTCCGCCCAGTTAACCAAATCTACGCTCGCTACCAGCTCGCGACGAGATGGCAAGCTCCCGAAGAATCGATGGACGAGTTCTACGGCGCGCTACCCGCGCCTACGGCCCCGACCGCGTGGCAGGCCATTGGGCCCCGTACGTACCCGTCACGGCAAACCCCCCCCCCCCGGACACCCCACAGGCTTGCGCGGCCCAAACGCTGAGTCGCACCGGGGGCGCCCGCTGTTATTTCTGCGGCCAGGCGAACCACCCCCGACAACGCTGTCCGGCCCGCGCAGCCATCTGCAAAAGCTGCGGGAAAAAGGGCCACTATGCGGTGGTGTGCCGATCCCGCGAGGTCGCTGCCGTCCCGGGGCCACAGGGAGCCCTACAGGCAGTCTATGCCTCCCAACCCCCCCAGCACGCCATGTGCGACCGGCAGGCGCAGCCGCTCTGGGTCCCGACCACCGCGGCCCCGGGAGAACTGGGAGCCCTGCACGCCGCCTACGCTCCCCAACCCCCCTCCCCGCAGTCCATGTACGACCCGCCGCCGGCGCTCCCGATTTGGGTGCCGGCCAACACTCTCCACGGAGAGGAATGGGTCTTTCGCGTCCCGAACGCCACCCTCACCCCCCTCCCGCGCCCCACGCCTGACCCGCCGGCTCCGCCGACTTGGGCCCCGACCACCACTGTCCCCGGTGAGGGAGCTCCGCGCGGTCCTAGCGCTCGCTGCCCCACGCCTGTCCTGCCGGCGCCGCCGACCTGGGCCCTCACCCCCGTCCCGCGCCCCACGCCTGACCCGCCGACCTGGGCCCTCACCCCCGTCCCGCGCCCCACGCCTGTCCCGCCGGCGCCGCCGACCTGGGCCCTCACCCCGCGCCCCACGCCTGTCCCGCCGGCGCCGCCGACCTGGGCCCTCACCCCCGTCCCGCGCCCCACGCCTGACCCGCCGGCGCAACTTACCTGGGCCCCGACCGCCGCTGTCCCCGGTGAGGGAGCTCCTCGCGCTCCTTGCGCTCCTTGCGCTCGCGGCCCCACGACTGACCCGCCGGCGCCACCGACCTGGGCCCTCACCCCCGTCCCGCGCCCCACGCCTGACCCGCCGGCGCAACTTACCTGGGCCCCGACCACCGCTGTCCCCGGCGAGGGAGCTCCGCGCGGTCCTAGCGCCCGCGGCCCTGGCGCTCGCAGAGAGGGAGCTCCGCGCGGTCCTAGCGCCCGCGGCCCTGGCGCTCGCAGAGAGGGAGCTCCGCGCGGTCCTACCGCCCACGGCCCTGGCGCTCGCAGTGAAGGAACTCCGCGCGGTCCTAGCGCTCCCCAGACCCCCCAGCACACCATGTGCGACCCGCAGACGCCGCCATTTTGGGTCCCGACCACCACGAGGGGAGGAGGGGCGCCGCCATCTTGGACCGCCCCCGACCTGTACGCCGCATGGGGGCGGCCATTTTGTCCACCCCCGACGCCATCTTGTGACCCCTCAGCCACGTACGATGTATGGGGGCAGCCATTTTGTCCATCCCCGACGCCATCTTGGACGGCAACAACGGACCACACCCCACTACTACAACCACGGCTCACTTCGGTTACGCTCGATCAGGCTCGGCCCCGGACTCTCCAGACGACAACGGTCCTAATTAACGGCCACGAGACGCCATGCCTAGTCGACTCCGGGAGCACGGAAAGTTTTATACACCCCGACACGGTAAGACGCTGTTCCTTAACTACCTACCCCAGCGCACAAAAGATTTGCCTAGCTGCAGGATCCCACTCCGTACAGATCCAGGGATTCTGCATAGTCACCCTAACGGAACAGGGGAGGGAATTCAAAAACTACAAACTTAACGTCCTTCCCCAACTCTGTGCCCCCACCTTGCTGGGCTTAGACTTCCAATGTAACCTACAGAGCCTTACGTTTAAATTCGGCGGCCCCATACCCCCACTCACTATCTGCGGCCTCGCTACCCTCAAGGTGCAACCCCCGTCCTTGTTTGCGGACCTCACCCCGGATTGCAAATCCGTCGCCACTAGGAGCAGACGGTACACCGCCCAGGACCGGACCTTCATTCGGTCCGAAGTCCAGCGGCTACTAAAGGAGGGCATAATCCAGGCCAGCAATAGTCCCTGGAGAGCGCAGGTGGTAGTAGTGAAGACAGGGGAGAAACAAAGGATGGTCATTGACTATAGCCAGACCATCAACAGGTACACACAACTAGACGCGTACCCTCTCCCCCGCATATCCGACATGGTCAATCGGATTGCCCAGTATAAAGTCTTCTCCACCGTGGACCTCAAGTCCGCCTACCATCAGCTCCCCATCCGCCCAAGTGACCGCAAGTACACAGCCTTCGAGGCAGATGGGCGATTATACCATTTCCTACGGGTCCCTTTTGGCGTCACAAATGGGGTCTCGGTCTTCCAACGGGAGATGGATCGAATGGTTGATCAACATGGGTTACGGGCCACGTTCCCGTACCTCGACAATGTAACCATCTGCGGCCACGATCAGCAGGACCACGACGCCAACCTCCAAAAATTCCTCCAGACCGCCAAAGCCTTGAACCTCACGTACAACGAGGACAAGTGCGTTTTTAGCACCGATCGGCTAGCCATTCTGGGCTACATAGTGCGCAATGGGATAATAGGCCCCGACCCCGAACGTATGCGCGCACTCATGGAATTTCCCCTCCCGCACTGCCCAAAAGCCCTGAAACGCTGCCTGGGGTTCTTTTCGTACTACGCCCAGTGGGTCCCCCAGTACGCAGACAAGGCCCGCCCCCTAATACAGACCACGACCTTCCCTCTGTCGACAGAGGCTTGCCAGGCCTTCAGCCGCATCAAAGCGGACATCGCAAAGGCCACGATGCGCGCCATCGACGAGTCCCTCCCCTTCCAGGTCGAGAGCGACGCCTCCGACGTAGCTCTAGCGGCTACCCTTAACCAAGCGGGCAGACCCGTGGCCTTTTTCTCCCGAACCCTCCACGCCTCAGAAATCTGCCACTCCTCAGTGGAAAAGGAAGCCCAAGCCATAGTGGAAGCTGTGCGACATTGGAGGCATTACCTGGCCGGCAGGAGATTCACTCTCCTCACTGACCAACGGTCGGTAGCCTTCATGTTCGATAATGCACAGCGGGGCAAGATTAAAAATGACAAGATCTTAAGGTGGAGGATCGAGCTCTCCACCTTTAACTATGAGATCTTGTACCGGCCCGGAAAGCTGAACGAGCCGTCCGATGCCCTATCCCGCGGCACATGTGCCAACGCACAAATTAACCGCCTCCAAACCCTCCACGAGGATCTCTGCCACCCGGGGATCACTCGGTTTTACCACTTCATCAAGTCCCGCAATCTCCCATACTCTTTAGAAGAGGTCCATACAGTCACAAGGGACTGCCACATCTGCGCGGAATGCAAGCCGCATTTTTTCAGGCCAGATGGAGCGCACCTGATTAAGGCTTCCCGCCCCTTTGAACGCCTCAGTCTCGATTTCAAAGGGCCCCTCCCCTCCACCGACCGCAACGCATATTTCCTTAATGTAGTGGACGAATACTCCCGCTTCCCTTTTGCCATTCCCTGCTCCGACATGACCGCGGCCACAGTCATTAAAGCCCTGAACAGCATCTTCATGCTGTTCGGTTACCCCGCATACGTCCACAGCGACAGGGGGTCCTCTTTCATGAGTGACGAGCTGCGCCAGTTCCTGCTCAGCAAGGGCATAGCCTCAAGCAGGACGACCAGCTACAACCCCCGGGGGAACGGGCAAGTAGAAAGGGAGAACGGCACGGTCTGGAAGGCCGTCCTACTGGCCCTACGGTCCAGGGATCTCCCAGTTTCACGGTGGCAGGAGGTCCTCCCGGACGCTCTCCATTCCATCCGGTCGTTATTATGTACAAGCACTAATCAAACGCCGCACGAGCGTCTCCTTGTCTTCCCTAGGAGGTCCTCCTCTGGAACGTCGCTGCCAACCTGGCTGGCGGCCCCAGGACCCATCCTGCTCCGAAAGCATGTGCGGGCACAAAAGGCGGACCCGTTGGTCGAAAGGGTTCACCTCCTCCACGCAAACCCCCAATACGCTTACGTGGAGTACCCCGACGGCCGACAGGACACGGTCTCCCTGCGGGATCTGGCGCCCGCCGGCACCACGCACACCCCCCCGACACCATCAACCCAACCGCCCCCCTTCCTGCCGCCGCCGCACCCCGCGACCGCCCCCTTCCCAGGAGGATCAGTCCCCCTCCCCTTTGCACCGACAGCTGAAACCGTGCGGCTCCCGGAGGCGACAATGCTGGTACAAGCACCACCACCACCGCCGGGGCCGAGGCGATCGACACGGACGACCAGACCGCCCGACCGACTCGTGGCGTCGATGTAAAACAAAGATGGACTGTTCAATGAACATTTTGTTTTTCCTATACCCTCTGTAAATAGTTTATAACAGGACGATACTGTCCAATACTGTACTACCATGTAACTGTTCTATCCTCCCAGGACCAGCCCTGTAAACCCTTACCACCATACGAAGCATCACCCCGCCGGGTTCATTTTTGACAAGGGGTGAATGTGGTAGTATGTATTGGGGGTCATGTGGGACTGGAAGCCCTAATGTCATTGGCTGACAGATCCCGGGTCCTGGTTGGCCGTTGACCTCATACTCCGCCCTGAAGGCGAAGTATAAGAAGCCGGTGCCTTCCCCCGCAGGCCAGTTTACTATCGGGCTGCTGGGGAACAGACACGCTTAATAAAGCCTCATCGACTTCACTCTTTTCGTCTCATGGAGTCATTGTGCGCTACAGTGGCCCACTCTGGGACACATGTGGGCCTTATTCGGCCTAGACTTTCCAGGCCACTTTTTCCAATAGGGGGTATAGAACAGGTCTCACTCTAAAATATTTAGGTGTAACATCAGGGTTGACATAAATGTTGGCTTTGGCTCCTCTTATTTTCCCAAGTCTTTCCTGGAAAACGTCAGGGTTTTTGCTGCTGACTTCATACAGTCCTCCCATGCCCAGCCGGAAGATCTCCAACCAGTTCAGCTTGATCCACTGGAGCCAATCTTGCCTCATTAAGCTTGGTCCTTTCCCCCACACAACGATGAGGGGGAGTTGGGCTGATTACTGTCTGTAAATCACGAAAGTCATTGCAGTGCCCATAATTTGTATGGTTCTCCATTTGTAGATGATGAGTCTGGCCTAATGTCTTCTAAGCTCAAGAGTTCAATACCAGTTCAGAGGTGATCATATGCCTGCTCACTGATAACGGAGACCAGAGTTATCGAGGTGACCCTTTACCAGCAGTTCCACCATTGTTGGGGTGACCTTGGTCACTATGATGTGGTTTAATTGCATTCTACCTTTTTCTGGGAGTGGGTGTGCTTGCATTGCTTGGGCCAGTGCTGGCCTTGGCTTTTTCCCTGAACAGCACGCATTTTGCCTATTCCTAACTTCATTTTGTCTCTTCGCTTTTGCAATAGTCCATGATCTGGCATCTGCAACTTTCTGGAGTATGTCTCACCAGTCTGGGGGCCTTGATTACATTTTCTTGCCTGCTGGGTGATGCAAGTTGTCCTCCAATATTACAAAGAACAAAGAACAAAGAAAAGTACTGCACAAGAACAGGCCCTTTGGCCCTCCAAGCCTGCGCCAACCATGCTGCCCGTCTAAACTAAAATCTTCTACACTTCCGGGGTCCGTATCCCTCTATTCCCATCCTATTCATGTATTTGTCAAGATGCCCCTTAAACGTCACTATCGTCCCTGCTTACTCCGGCAGTGAGTTCCAGGCACCCACTGCCCTCTGTGTAAAATACTTACCTCGGACATCTCCTCTAAACCTTGCCCCTCGCAACTTAAACCTATGCCCCCTAGTAATTGACCCCTCTACCCTGGAAAAAAGTCTCTGACTATCCACTCTGTCTATGCCCCTCATAATTTTGTAGACCTCTACCAGGTCACCCCTCAACCTCTTTCGTTCCAGTGAGAACAAACCAAATTTATTCAACGTCTCCTCATAGCTAATGCCTTCCATACCAGGCAACATCCTGGTAAAACTCGTCTGCAATTGTGATGGACTATCTGACCTCTTACTTACACAAGTGCCCTCAGTTTAAGCACTCCTCCCCTTAATTGATGGACATTGCAGTTTCACACCCCTTGCCGCGCCTGAGCCCCTTTTTTTTAACCTTTTCCAATGATAGAGCAATTTTGGTGGCTTTTTAAATATTTTGGTTGAGTTCTGCCAATAATTGTTTTTGGGTTGTCAAGTTTTTATTCCGCTTACCAACCTGTCTTGTAACATTTCATTTAGGGATGGTACAAATTCACATTGTTTTGCCAATTTTCATAATCTGGCCAAAGTTCGGTGACAAGTTCCCCCAAAATTCTCCCTGCTGTCTTAAAGTGATATCTCTGGAGTCTAACACGAGTCTTCCGATCAAAATGTTTTCTTCCCAAGTCTACTAACTCATTAAAGGTTTTCGAGGCAGCGGCATCTGGATAAGTCAGGCTTTTTACCATGTTGAATGTTGAAGCCCGGCAGGCTGTCAGTAAGGTCACTTCCCGTTTTTCACCTCTCTCAATGTAATTAGCCTGTAAGAAGTAACACGTGAGTTCTGTGTATTGGGCCTTGTCTTCTCTGCTTACATCATCGGGTTCAAGTTTACCTAAGAGAGGCTTTTCTTTTCTTACCGGTAAAGCTGCTTGTTCTTGACAATGCATGTTCCTGGGAGAAAAGGCTTGTTTATTTCTTGTCACCAATGTAATAATCTCGCCAAGGCCAGTCTTCTGACACCATACTCTTTTATTTACATAATGGAAAGGTCCGCAGCCAGGGCTTGCACCCGTAAGTCCAACCCCCCAACCTACAGAATATCGGCTTGGGGTGAAGCAGCGGGTTTTAAGCTCCCACCCACCCAATAGGAAAAATCATACCCAATGGGGAGATTTATTGATGATTCCCCCATGCCTTTCATGGCCACCATTACATGCACCCATCCAGTTGAAAGCATGAGTATTCCTGGTTTAGGCTTTGCAAATGCTGGAGAGAAATTGAGTAATGAGAAAATAAGCCCCTGATCACAGCCTACCCAGCCTCTGTAGGTACAGTGTTGATATAACTGGTGCAGTTCAACTTCTGGTCAATGTTAACCTGCCACTGATAGTGAATGGATTTGATGATGATGTTGTTCAATAGCCATTAAAGAATTGCTAATCTAATTTTTTTAAAGTTCAGGAGAACTACAAAATTGTGTTTCTTGTCATTTTTGATATTAGAATCGGGAAGAGAGGTGGGTGGGCTTTCTCTTGCTCGTCATTACCTGGCAGTCATTTGACATGCATGTCAACTCAAGCCTGGATATTAGCCACCTTTACGTTGTTACATATGGCCTTGTTATCAGGTATGACTCCAGACACTGGAAAGTTGTCCTATCAACAACAGGGGTAAACTCTTACGTTCCCTGAGAGCAGATTTGTAGGGAGGGGGAGTCCATTAAATTCCATGGATGGGTTCCCACCAAACTCTCTTGTCTTTCTGCAATTTGATGGTACAAAGGTAGGTCAAGAACAGTCTGACAGCCATGCTGACCTCTTGCATGGCAGGAAGGGAATCCCCACCATCCTGAAAATCCAGTTTTCCAAGGACTCCAACACACCGAGTTGGATGTGGAAGCAAACTCTCTTCTCCTCTCTTCTCTGGCATCAGCTCTTTCATTTAAATCAAATCCCTGATGAGCTCTGGAGCTGTGCATATTGACCTCATTCAGACCTCATAATTGCATTGAGCTCCTCTAATGAGCAGAAGACACCTGTTTGCATATTTTAAAATAGGCTGGCACCTGAATCAGGCAGGTTCTCCTACAGCCCATTTTCACCACAGAACGTAAGAGGGAGCGGCCATATTGGGGACTGCGAACATTGCCATTGAGGGTCTTGGGGTGCTTCACTCCTGCCTGGTAAAGTGTCTGCAAATCAGTTGCTATATGTAGATACTCTTCTACCTGTAACTGGTTAGGTCACAACCAGAATATTGCCCCCACTTTAGGAGGGAGGGATGGGTACTTGAGACAGTGCAAAGGAAATTTCCCGGAATGGTTCCAAGGATGAGGAATTCTCACCACAATGTCAAGTTGGAGATGCTGAGGTTGCTGTCCTTGGAGTGGAGATTTTATAGAGCTGTACAAGAATATGATAGGTTTTGGATAAGGTAGACAAGGAAAAACATGTTCCCATTAGCTTATGGCACCAGGAGTAGGGGACATAGTGTTAAAGTTTTGGGCAATATGAGGAGGAACACTTTAAGCAGCAAAGGTAATACACATGGAATCTGCTGCCCATGAAGGTGGTGGAAGCAAAGACAATCAATTAATTCAAATTGAAGGGACACTTGAGAAAATAAACTTACAGGACTTCAGAGTGGGGGAATGGGACTAATTGGTTTGCTCCATGGGGAGCTGGCCTGGTCTTGATGGGCTGAATAGCCTCCTTTTCCACCCTAAATGACTCAATGAATCCAGAAGAACCTTGGTGTTAAGCTTGTGTTATCTGTGCTCGAAGGCCTGATAAACCTCTGAAGGCCTGATGAATTCTATGATTCTATGATTCTATGAAACTTAACCCTTATAATCTCTTAGAAGAAAATGTTTCTGGCAGAATCAGCACTGAGGTCACTTTGTTACCTTAATGCTATGTCATGGCTGAAGGCAAGCAGCGCAGCTCTTGGATGCAGTGGCAAGGAAAATAAAATCAGCTGAAGCCACATTTCAAACAGCAGAAAATGCACACAGTGGAAGCTGAAAGGGGAAAAGATGTAATCGGCAGTAAGGATGGAATCAAGTGTGAACCGGGACGATTGCTCTCATTTCTAATGCCTGGTAAGACACCAAATGGAAAACTTACATTTGATCTCAACAGGCCAGGAATTTCTGAAAGTTAAAAATTGCTGGGGTGAAACAGCATTCTTAAACATAAACAGGGTTAGGAATGAAACGAAAGACAGCAGTCAATCTCAAAGGGAAACTCATTCCCATCTGGTCAATCGACCGGTGGGATCCCTTGCAAATGCTCTCTGGCTCACAATCGTGGAATGAATGGACAAAATACTTGGAAAACCCTGCCGAGAAACAAACACAAACCTGGATAGGAATTTGAAGCATAAAATGTTAATCTGCAGCTACAGCAGTGATTTGGAAGGCGAATGGAATGTTGCCGTTTATTGCAAGGGGAGTGGAATATAAAAGTCGTGACGTTTTACTGCAGCTGTGCAGTGCCCTGGTGAGACCACATCTGGAATACTGTAAGGACACAATTGCAGTCGAAGCAGTTCAGAGAAGGTTCGCTTGACTCATTCCTGGGATGAGGGGCTTACCTTGCGTAGAAAGGTTGAGCAGGTTGGACCTAAACTCAATGGAGTTTTGAAGAATGAGATTTGATCTCATTGAAATGTATAATATCCTGAGGGCATTAGATAGGGTAGACACCAGAGGGATGTTTCCCCTTGTGGGAGAGACGAGAACTGGAGTTATGGTTGTGGACAGCAAGATGGAGTTGAGACCAGAGCCAGATCAGCCATGATCATATTGAAGGCGGAATTACGGTTGAACGACTAAATGGACTCCTGCTCCGAAATCTTTTGTCCCCTGCCTTACTAAATTCACGGAACACAACAGAGTTCATTCATTTATTAGATTATAAATCACGTTCAGCCAACTTTCTATGTTTGCTACTCTGGCAAGGTTCCCAACAGCAATATAAGGTCAGCGATTACATCTATTTATTGTTGTGTACTTTCATTATGTTGTGAATAATGGTCCCAGAAGGGAGAAACAGCAACACGGGGAAATAAAAGGACTGATCTAAACAGGTCTTGTACACTTTAAAATGGAACATCAGTAAAATGGAGAAATAAGAATACTAGTCAGAATTGTTTTTCCTTCTGGCGGCGGAAGGGAAAGGAGACACCGAAACAGAATAGAGCAACATCCGGTTAACCATAAAACTGCTGGACAGAGACACGTGGGCCTTTGAATTGGTGTTCGCCCATGAGTGCAGTATATGCTACCGACGTGTGAAGCTTTTAGCCCGGAGCACTGAAGGTGAGAACGTGTCCCAATGTGGTCAAAGATTATGCTGGCGAGCGAAAATACAATATGGAACTGCCTAACTTGTCAGCACATCTCCTGTGCTGCAGTGGAGTTTACACCATTTTATAACAGGTGCTTTGATATGCCATGTAATTCACAATGTGCTCTCTAATGAAGTAATCTCTGTGGCATTTCCCACAGGCTACCTTCAATTTCCTTGGCCAAAACACTGAATTCCTTTTGGAAAACTTCAGAAAAAGACTGGAACCTCATTCAGTGTGTGGGCTAAATTCTACACTTTGCGCCACCGGGAGCAGGGTTACTGATGAGGTGGAGAATCCGGCATTGTGAAGGAAAACGTGATGGTGACGGGCGCCGATCCGTTTCTGATGGGTCCGGCCCACTGTCCACGTCAGTATCGAGGTTCACACCTCCCAGTGGGAGGGTGCAAATGGGTCATTAAGACCTTTTTGCATCCACTTAGCAGGCCGGGCACCTTGGGCTGGATTTTCCGATTCTGGGGCTACGTCCTCACGCCAGTGTGGGATTCCCCATTTTGCTGGGGGCTAGCAAGACGGCAGCGTAGAGCACCCAGCTCTACCTGTCGATACGCCCTGGAGAATTGCCAGGTTCGTGGCCGCGCATGCGCATAGTGTCGGCCTGCAGTGGCCGTGCCGTGCTTCATGACGGACGCAGCCTGCGGGCCCAGCAATTGTAAGTACTTGTGGAATTTTTTGATGTCAAAGACTATTGATAGTCCTTCTTTCTCGATTTGTGAGTAGCCTTTTTTGGCCTCTGAGAAGACTTTTGACACATACCCTGTCATGATATCCACATCAGCATATCATGGTGCAATCACACACACACTGATGGACAGGCAGTTGGACCAACCAGCGCACACATAACATCACAGCCAATCACCAGTGAGAGCACACGCACTATAAAACAGGGAACACCACAGTTCCCGCTCATTCTACCAGGAGATAGCTGAGCACAGAGCTCACAGTGTACCACTCAGACATAGACCATGTGCTGAGTGCCTCACTAAGATAGTGATAGGGTTGGGTCCACAGGTTAGCTGGTGAAACATGTACCCAAGCCAGTAGTTAGTTGTTACCATTGATTAGACAATAAAACAGAGTTGTACCATCTACAGCCGCATTGGATCATTTGTGCATCAGAACATCAAACACGACATGATACCAGTAGTGGACGCAAACCAGCGACTGTGAGACCTACCTGCACCCTTTCAGAAATCCGCCATCCTGCTCCATGGAAAACATCATCCCGCCGCAGCCGCTCCGAATCGCTGGTAATCTCGGCGTAAACTGGAAGCTGTTTAAACAGCGCTTCCAGCTCTTCCTAGAAGCCACAGACAGGGAGAATGCATCGGACACCAAGAAGATCGCCCTCCTCCTCTCCACGGCGGGGCAACACGCCATCCACATCTATAACTCCCTGGCATTTGCGGAAGGCAAGGACAAAACAAAATATAAGACAGTGCTTCTGAAGTTCGATGAACACTGCAGCGTGGAAGTCAATGAGAGCTTTGAGAGGTACCTATTCCAGCAGCGCCTGCAGGGTAAGGATGAGCCTTTCCAATCTTACTTAACACACCTCTGAATCCTCGCACAATCCTTCAGCTATGGGGCCACCTCCGACTTCATGATACGGGATCAGCTGCTTAAAATAAAGCGCCTCACCCTAGCGACTGCCATCGAGACCTGCGATCTCCATGAGAATGCGACCAGCCGATACTCCCAAATCCAGGCGGCCGAAACGGCACGGCACGGGTCCCACGAGGCGGAGCGGGTCCAGTCGATCGAGTTCCTCCCGGGCCGTGGCCCGGATGAGGGCGGCCATTTCGCGCGCTATCCGAGGCCTCCCGCGCTTGTACGCGCCAAAAGAGGGGGCGTTGATGCAGAGGAAGGTGATGCGCAGGCGCGCTCTACGCAGCACCGCACCGCGCATGCGCATGCGCGGTGGCGCAACGAACACCATGACGTCACGACGTGCGGCAACTGTGGCTCTGCCCACTTAAAGCGGCAATGTCCGGCCATAGCGCGACAATGCCTACGATGTGGCAGGATGGGCCACTACGCTGCCTGCTGACGAGCAGCTCAACCTGCCAACTCCCAACAATTCCGCCAGCCTCGCAGGGACGTGCGGGCGATTCTGCCCACCTTCACTGAATCATATCCAGATAGTATGCATACCAGCGATACCGAAGACAGGGAGCCCTTCCGCGTTGCGGTAATCCACAAGAACCGGATGTCCCCAAGTCGGAACCACCAGCCGTTGCCAGTGCACAGCATTGATCCGGGCGATGAGTGGTGTGCCACCCTAACGGTCAACCGATCCCAGATCACATTTCGCCTGGACACTGGTGCCTCCACCAATCTCCTCGCATGGTCAGCCTTCCAGACCTTGAAGGTTAAATCACCGATTCTGCCATCCCACTGTCAGCTGGTTGACTACAATGGAAACGTCATCCCGGCCACGGGGTCCTGCCAGCTCGATGTTACACACTTCTCACACAAAGCCACATTATCATTTGAAATCGTAGGATCCTCAAAGGACTCTCTGTTAGGCACACAGGCATGCATGATCCTCCACCTCGTTCAGCGGGTACACACTCTGTCTCCAGAAGGCACGTCCGATTTCCCAGACGCAGACTTTAGGGCGCAGCTCCACTCACTCCTCGCACACAACCAGGAGGTTTTCGAGGGCATGGGCACACTGCCCAACACGTACAAAATACGGCTCAAACCGGACGCCACCCCGGTTATTCACGCACCTCGTAGAGTCCAGCACCACTCAAGGACCGCCTCAAGCAGCAGCTGAAGGACCTGCAGGACCAAGGAGTGCTTTCCCGGGTCACGGAGCCAACGCCATGGGTCAGCTCCATGGTGTGCCTCAAGAAGCCCTCCGGCGAGCTCCGGATCTGTATCGACCCAAAAGATTTAAATCACAACATTATGAGGGAACGCTACCCCATACCAAAACGAGAAGAAATCACGAGCGATATGGCTCGGGCAAAAATATTTACCAGTCTTGATGCCTCAAAGGGCTTTTGACAGATTCAATTGGATCAGTCCAGCAGGAAGCTGTGCACTTTCATCACTCCATTTGGCATATACTGCTACAATAGGATGCCATTCGGCATCATTTCGGCCTCCGAAATATTCCATCACATCATGGAACAGATGATGGAGGGCACCGAAGAGGTACGCATTCACGTAGACGACGTTATCATCTGGTGCACCACACCACAGGAGCACATCAGTCGTCTCCAGCGTGTCTTTGCACGGAAACGGGATCAGGGCCTGCGCCTTAACCGAGCCAAATGCTCTTTTGGCCAGACTGAGCTAAAGTTTTTGGGGGACCACATCTCCCGGTTGGGTGTGCGGCAGGATGCCGACAAAATGGCAGCCATCACAGCCATGCAACAGCCGTCAGACAAAAAGGCAGTGCTGCGCTTTCTCGGGATGGTCAACTTCCTGGGGAAGTTCATTCCTAACCTGCCTTCGCACACGACTGCTCTTCGCCACCTGGTCAAAAAGACAACGGAATTCCAGGGGCTGCCCGCACACCAGAGTGAATGGGAGGAGCTCAAGGTTAAGCTCACCACCGCCCCGGTACTGGCGTTTTTCGATACCACACGGGAAAAGAAGATCTCAACTGACGCCAGCCAGTCTGGCATTGGGGCGGTACTCCTCCAACGGGACAACACCGCATCATGGGCTCCGGTCACCTATGCGTCGCGGGCCATGACCCCCACAGAACAGCGCTATGCGCAGATCGAGAAGGAGTGCCTAGGCCTGTTGACTGGTATCGACAAGTTCCACGACTATGTATATGGTCTCCCGCAGTTCACTGTTGTGACCGACCATCGCCCCTTGGTCGGCATCATTCAGAAGGACCTCAACGACATGACCCCTCGCCTCCAGCGCATTCTGCTCAAGCTCCGGAGGTACGGCTTCCAACTTGTCTACACCCCGGGGAAGGATCTCATCGCAGATGCTCTGTCCAGGGCGGTCAACACACCGCCCGACTCGGAGGGGTTCGTTTGTCAGGTCGACGCACAGGTAGCCTTCACATCGGCCAATCTGCCGGCCACTGATGCACGTCTGGCCCACATTCGCCGTGAGACTGCGGCTGACCCCCTTCTACAACATGTGATGCGCCACATGACAGAAGGATGGCTCAAGAGGCAGTGCCCACAATATTACAACGTCCGGGATGACTTGGCCGTCATTGATGGTATCCTCTTGAAGTTGGACCGGATCGTGATCCCACACAGCATGCACCGGCTTGTCCTCGAACAACTGCACGAAGGCCATCTCGGAGTTGAAAAGTGCAGGCAGAGGGCCCGAGAGGCTGTGTACTGGCTGGGCATCAGCGACGACATCGCCAACATGGTGCTCAACTGCCCCACCTGCCAGAGGTTTCAGCCGGCTCAACCCCCTGAGGCCGTTCAGCCCCATGAGTTGGTCACGTCCCCCTGGTCGAAGGTGGGCGTGGACCTCTTTCATGCGCTCGGCAGGGACTACATTATTCTTATTGACTACTTCTCAAGTTATCCGGAGGTCATATGCCTGCACGACACGACGTCATCAGCTGTCATCCGGGCATGCAAAGAAACCTTTGCTCGCCATGGGATTCCGCTCACCATCATGTCTGACAACGGGCCTTGCTTTGCGAGTCAAGAATGGTCTTCCTTTGCCACTTCATACAACTTCACACACGTGACATCCAGTCCCTTGCATCCTCAGTCGAATGGCAAGGCGGAAAAGGGCGTCCACATTGTGAAGCGGCTCCTCTGCAAGGCTGCTGATGCCGGATCTGACTTCTGTTTAGCCCTGCTGGCCTATCACTCGGCCCCATTGTCCACGGGCCTCTCGCCAGCCCAGCTGTTGATGGATCGCACCCTCAGGACCACTGTGCCGTCCATTCATGTTCCTGACCTCGACCATGCTCCAATATTGCGAAGGAAGCCACAACAGCATGCTCAGCAGAAGGTAGCACATGACGCTCGGGCGACTGATCTTCCTGCCCTGGCGCCTGGAGACAACGTCCGCATACACCTACTGGACGGTGGCTGGTCGGTAACCACCGAAGTTCTCCGCACGTGGCTCCCCGCTCATTCCTGGTTCGTATGCCTGATGGCTCCATTCGCCGCCGTAATCGGCGGGCCCTGCGTCTGGTTCCACGCTCGCTATGAGATCATGCACCGGTGCCATGCCCTCCTGTTGTCCCTGAAGTCGACTTCGTGGAGCTTCCTATCACTCTGCCTATTCCTCTCTCGCCCGTGGCCACGCCCATTCCTCAGCCGGTGGATCCTAACCCACCCTTGAGGCGGTCAACCCGAATTCGTCGCCCACCTGAGAGACTTGACTTATGAGCCTGTTAGCACATTGGACTCACTGAATTGTTTTACAGTACTGTTAACGAGTTTCTTTTCTTGTCGTTCATTGTTCCAGAAGTTTTCTCTCGTCGTTTGCTGATTGCATTTGTTCTGTTATTGGTACAACATTGTTGTTCTGTTGCACCTGACACCTTCCTCTGTATATAGTTTAGCCTCATCTACATGTTGTAAATATTGTACACACATACTCAGATGCACTCAGTACACATTTATATTTATTGGCATGTATGCACATATCCTTTGTGAAAGGGGAGGATGTCATGATATTCACATCAGCATATCATGGTGCAATCACACACACACTGATGGACAGGCAGTTGGACCAATCAGCACACACATAACATCGCAGCCAATCACCAGTGAGAACACACGCACTATAAAACAGGGAACACCACAGTTCCCGCTCATTCTACCAGGAGATAGCTCAGAGAACAGAGCTCACAGCGTGCCACTCAGACATAGGCCATGTGCTGAGTGCCTCACTAAGATAGTGATAGGGCTGGGTCCACAGGTTAGCTGGTGAAGCACGTACCCAAGCCAGTAGTTAGTTGTTACCATTGATTAGACAATAAAACAGAGTTGTACCATCTACAGCTGTGTTGGATCATTTGTGCATCAGAACACCCAACACGACATACCCTATCGGCCTTTCAGAACTGTTGTCCATCTTATGGGACAACACTGCATAAACACCATATGGAGAGGTATCACAGGTCAGTTTCTGTTCTTTAGATGGATTGAAGTGTACTAACAACTTAGAAGAATGCAGCAACTGTTGATAGCTTCCTCCTGGGGAACCTTCCAGGACCAACGATGGTGTTGCTTCATCAGAATATGCAAGGAGGCCAAATACCGTCAATAAGCTTGGTAGAAAAATGGCCATAATAGTTTTTCATCCCCAAAATTGATTTGAATTCATTTGTATTTGTGGGGGCAGTGCCTCCTTGATCGTCTTAACCTTGTTTGCCATGGGATGTAATCCTTGTGCATCTACACAGTGCCCCAGGTAGGTCACCTCAGTGGCTTGAAAGGTGCATTTCTCTTTCTTGAGGCAAACTCCAGCCTCCTGAAATCTCTTCCTCTAAGTTTGCTAGATGCTCAGTATTATATGGTCTGGAAAGGATTCCACACTAAGCCGATTAGGTTGAGTCAAAGAAAAAAGGTTAAATGCACCAAAAGAAGAGTACAGAGCAGTTACTCTACTACAGGAGCCAGCATACAGTTCACTGCCCTTTGATTTTATACAGGATGTAGAAGAGGTGCCCCACCCCTCAGAGGCGAAGTGTGTATTCCCCATAGTCCTTTGGGAATATCATTCCCCCCAGTCTTATAAGTGTTCCATGACCTGCTTAAGGTTTCATTAGGACAATGAACAAAGACAAAGAATATAACAGCACAGGAACAGGCCCTTCGGCCCTCCCAGCCTGCGCCGATCCAGATCCTTTATCTAAACCTGTCTTCTATTTTCCTAGCATCTACTTCCCTCTGTTCCCCGCCCATTCATATATCTGTCTAGATGCATCTTAAATGATGCTATCGTGCCCGCCTCTACCACCTCCGCTGGCAAAGCGTTCCAGGCACCCACCACCCTCTGTGTAAAAAACTTTCCACGCACATCCCCCTTAAACTTTCCCCCTCCCACCTTGAAATCGTGACCCCTTGTAATTGAAACCCCCACTCTTGGAAAAAGTTTGTTGCTATCCACCCTGTCCATGTCTCTCATAATTTTGTAGACCTCAATCAGGACGCCCTCAACCTCCGTCTTTCCAACAAAAACAATCCTAATCTACTCAACCTTTCTTCATAGCTAGCACCCTCCATACCAGGCAACATTCTGGTGAACCTCCTCTGCACCCTCTCTAAAGCATCCACATCTTTCTGGTAATATGGCGACCAGAACTGCACGCAGTATTCCAAATGTGGCCTAACCAAAGTCCTGTATAACTGTAACATGACCTGCCGACTCTTGTACTCAATACCCCGTCCGATGAAGGCAAGCATGCTGTATGCCTTCTTGACCACTCTATCGATCTGCGTTGCCACCTTCAGGGTACAATGGACCTGAACTCACAGATCTCTCTGTACATCAATTTTCCCCAAAACTCTTCCATTGACCATATAGTCCGCTCTTGAATTAGATCTTCCAAAATGCATCACCTCGCATTTGTCTGGATTGAACTTCATCTGCCATTTCTCTGCCCAACTCTCCAATCTATCTATATTTTGCTGTATTCTCTGACAGTCCTCCTCGCTATCTGCAACTCCACCAATCTTAGTATCATCTGCAAACCTACTAATCAGACCACCTATACATTCGTCCAGATCATTTATGTATATCACAAAGAACAGTGGTCCGAGCACGGATCCCTGTGGAACACCACTAGTCACCTTTCTCCATTTTGAGACACTCCCTTCCACCAGTACTCTCTGTCTCCTGTTGCCCAGACAGTTCTTTATCCATCTAGCTAGTACACCCTGAACCACATACGACTTCACTTTTTCCATCAACTTGCCATGGGAAACGTTATCAAACGCCTTACTGAAGTCCATGTATATGACATCTACAGCTCTTCCCTCATCAATTAACTTTGTCACTTCCTCAAAGAACTCTATTAGGTTTGTAAGACATGACCTTCCCTGCACAAAACCATGCTGCCTATCACTGATAAGTCTATTTTCTTCCAAATGTGAACAGATCCTATCCCTCAGTATCTTCTTCAATAGTTTGCCTACCACTGACGTCAAGCTCACAGGTCTATAATTGCCTGGATTATCCCTGCTACCCTTCTTAAACAAAGGGAAAACATTCGCAATTCTCCACTCCTCCGGGACCTCACACGTGCTCAAGGATGCTGCAAAGATATCTGTTCAGGCCACAGCTATTTCGTCCCTCACTTCCCTCAGTAACCTGGGATAGATCCCATCCGGACCTGGGGACTTGACCACCTTAATGCCTTTTAGAATACCCAAAAGTTCCCCCTTCCTTATACCGACTTGACCTAGAGTATTTAAACATCCATCCCGAGCCTCAACATCCGTCATGTCCCTCTCCTTGGTGAATACCGATGCAAAGTACTCATTAAGAATCTCACCCATTTCCTCTGACTCCACGCATAAATTCCCTCTTTTGTCTTTGAGTGGGCCAATCCTTTCTCTAGTTACCCACTTGCTCCTTATATACGAATAAAAGGCTTTGGGATTTTCCTTAACCCTGTTAGCCAAAGATATTTCATGACCCCTTTTAGCCCTCTTTATTGCGCGTTTGAGATTTGTCCTACTTTCCCGATATTCCTCCAAAGCTTCATCAGTTTTAAGTCGCCTAGATCTGATGTATGCTTCCTTTTTCATCTTAGCTCGTCTCACAATTCCACCCGTCATCCATGGTTCCCTAATCTTGCCATTTCTATCCCTCATTTTCATAGGGACATGTCTGTCCTGCACTCTAATCAACCTTTCCTTAAAAGACTCCCACATTTCAAATGTGGATTTACCCTTAAACAGCTGCTCCCAATCCACATTCCCAAGCTCCTGCCAAATTTTGTTGTACTTGGCCTTTCCCCAATTTAGCACTCTTCCTTTAGGACCACTTTCAATTCTAAAACTTACGGAATTGTGATCGCTGTTCCCAAAGAAATCACCGACTGAAACTTCAACCACCTGGCCGGGATCATTCCCCAATACCAGGTCCAGTATGGCCCCTTCACGAGTTGGACTATTTACATACTGCTCTAAAAAGCTCTCCTGGATGCTCCTTACAAATTCTGCTCCATCTACGCCTCCAAAACTACATGAGCCCCATTCAATGTTGGGGAAGTTAAAATCTCCCATCACGACCACCTTATTGCTCCTACATTTTTCTATAATCTGTCTACATATTTGTACCTCTACTTCACGCTCGCTTTTGTGGGGCCTGTAGTAAAGTCCCAACAATGTTACTGCACCTTTCCTATTTCTTAGCTCTACCCATATTGCCTCAGTGCTCGAATCCTCCATCGCGCCCTCCTTAATCACAGCTGTGATATCATCTCTGACCAGTAATCCAACTCCTCCACCCCTTTTACCTCCCTCGCTATCCCTCCTGAAGCATCTATACCTGGGATATTTAATTACCAGTCTTGCCCTTCCCTCAAACCAAGTCTCAGTAATACCAATAACATCATATTCCCAGGTACTAATCCAAGCCCTAAGTTCATCTGCCTTACCTGCTAACTATTCGCATTGAAACAAATGCCCCTCAGACTACCTGTCCCTTTGCGTTCATCATCTCTTCCCTGTCTACTCTTCCTCTTAGTCACATTGAGTTTATTATCTAGTACCTTACTGGCTTTAGTTGCTGCCTCTTTACTGACCTCTAGCTTCCTAATCTGGTTCCCATCCCCTTGCCACATTAGTTTAAAACCTCCCCAACAGTGTTAGCAAAAGCACCCCCTAGGACACTGGTTCCAGTCCTGCCCAGGTATAGACCATCCGATTTGTAATGGTCCCACCGCCCCCAGAACAGGTTCCAATGTCCCAAAAATCTGAACCCCTCCCTCCTGCACCATCTCTCAAGCCACGTATTCATTCTGACTGTTCTAGAATTTCTACTCTGACTGTCTCGTGGCACTGGTAGCAATCCTGAGATTACTACCTTTGAGGTCCTACTTTTTAACTTATCTCCTAACTCCCTAAATTCTGATTGTAGGACCTTATCCCGTTTTTACCTATATCGTTGGTGCCTATATGCACCATGACAACTGGCTGTTCACCCTCCCCCTTCAGTATGTCCTGCAGCTGATCTGAGACATCCCTGACCAGTGCACCCGGGAGGCAACATACCATTCGGGAGTCTCGTTTTCGACCACAGAAACGCCTGTCTACTCCCCTTACGATTGAATCCCCTATGACTATAGCCCTGCCAGTCTTTTTCCCGCCCTTCTGTGCAGCAGAGCCAGCCACGATGCCATGAGCCTGGCTACTACTGCCTTCCCCTGGTGAGTCATCTCCCCCAACAGTATCCAAAATGGTATACCTGTTTTGGAGGGAGATGACCGCAGGGGACACCTGCACTGCCTTCCTGCTCTTTCTCTGCCTTTTGGTCACCCATTCCCTGTCTCCGTCACAAATCCTAATCTGCGGTGTGACCAACTCACTGAACGTGCTATCCACGACCTCCTCAGCATCGCGGATACTCCAAAGTGAGTCCATCCGCAGCTCCAGAGCCGTCATGCAGCCTAACAGGAGCTGCAGTTGGACACACTTCCCGCACATGAAGGAGTCAGGGGTATCGGCCGCGTCCCTGAACTCCCACATTGAGCACGAGGAACATAACATGGGTCTGGAATCTCCTGCCATTTTTACACTTTACCTTAACTGATTACAAATATATCATATAATGAATAAGTGAAAGGAATAAAGATTTTACCTACCAATCATAGTACTTACCAACACACGAAGAGTTAAATTTCTCCCAGCTACTGCTAATTGGAGCACTTTCCTTACCAGCCAATCAGGTCACTGCTTTGCTGTGATGTCACTCTTCAAGGTAAGTTTTTAAAGAGGAAAGCTTATCTTCCTGACAGACCCCTGGCCACGGCTCTCGCCGAAAATCTGAAGGCCGCTTCTCTGGCAGTTGTGTCCCCCCCGCTCTCCTCGCGCTCTTTTATCCTGTATCCCTGCCGCTCTCCTCGCGCTCTTTTATCCTGTGTCCCCGCCACTCTCCTCGCGCTCTTTTATCCTGTGTCCCCGCCGCTCTCCTCGCGCTCTTTCACTGAGTTTCCGCCGCTCTCCTTGCGCTCTTTCACTTAGTATCCCATGACCTGCTTAACCCCAGGTTATGACACTCAGCCTCTGTCGATCCAGTTATCAGAACATCACCAAGGTATATTCCAACCCAAGGTAGACCCTCTAGCAGACTCTCCATTGTCTTTTAGAAAATTGCACACACCGAAGACCTGCCAAAAGGCAGGCACATGTACTGGAATTGGCATTTCTGTGTGTTTATCGTGACGTACTCCAGAGAAGTGTCTTCTAATTTGGGTTGCTGGTGTGTGTGACCTTTATCCAGCTTTGTGTAAGATTGATCTCATGCCAGCTTTACATACAGGTCTTCAATTCTTGGAATTGGGTGTTTACCCAGCTTGGCAGCCTGGTTAACTGTTAGCTTGTAATCACCACAAATGCGGATCATCTTGTCCAGTTTCAACACGGGAAATATAGGTGCTGCTCATTCCGAGCATTGAACTGGCTGGATAATTCCCAGTTCTCCCAACCAGTTTAATTCAGTATCCACTTTCTCTCATAAGGCATATGGTGCCAGACATACCCCACAAAATCGACGAGTCGCCTCTGGATCCACACAGATCTTAGCTTGTCGCCCTTTATTTTGCTTAATTCATCATAAAAGATGCTCTCGTATTTTCTTATCAGTTGAGGCAGTCCCCCTTCCCCCACTAGAAAATCTCGGACCAATTCAACTTGATTTCTTTCAGCAAATTGAGGATGAGAAGGCCTGGTCCTTGACCCGTCACTGTTATTCCTGGGAGTTGGGTAGACTGTTGTCCATAACTTACAGGTACCATTATGGTTCCTTTTACTTTTATTGCGTCTCCCGTTTAAGTCTTTAACTCGGCAGAAGTGCTCTTCAAGTTTAGTTGTTGGACTCCCTCTCGTAGATACTGAAATGTATGCTCGCCTATCCCAATGGCTGATGTCCCTGTATCTACTTCCATCTTAAGAGGCATCCTATTATTTAGAACGTTAAACTAATAGGGTCTAGCTTGCCTGTTTTAGCTTAAGCAGAGTGTGAATGCCAGAAGCACGGGTGCTAGGATCTTCCACATTTCATATCTGTAACATCTCAGTTCATCGATTATTCAGTGATATTGACTTAGCTCTGCACTGCTTTATCAAATGTCTTCCTTTGTAACAATAAAAACACGGCGAGAAGCGATTCAGCAGATGGCACATTTAGCGGGATGTCTCCCACTGTCCAACGGCACTTTACCTTTTCTTTAGGCCTCGGGGAGATTCACTCCATTGAGGCCACACTTATAGGAATCCTTGCAGACCAGGACACCATTTTGTCTTGTCTTACCCCTTTCAGCCCCCCCACCCAGTGTTTGACCACCCTCCCTAAAACCCCAACCTTGGGGATGCCCCCGGGAAGCCCCCTCACTGCCCTCTACCTGACAAGGCTCCCCCTTCCTGGGTCTGATTCCGGACACTGCTAACCTGGCACCCTGGCAGTGACCCGGCACTCTGGCAGTGCCAAGATGCCCGATTGCCTGGGGAAGAGCCAGGGTGATACCCTGCCCCACCCACAGCCACTTAGGGGTCTCCAATGGCCTGGGGACCCCCCCCCCCTCAGCCACCCCCCTAGGCTTTTGTTACGCCTGGTCCATGTTTGTGTGAACCAGTACTGTGAGGTCTCCCAGGTGTGGATGATGAGTCCTGGGCACTTGGTGAGTCTAACAAATGCATATTTAAATGAGCCCTGTGGCTCATTTAAATATGCTGATCAAGATCATGCCCAAGATCTAGATCCCGGTGTCTTGTGAGATTCCGTTGAATCTCATGAGACGTTTTGAGTATCGCGAATCTTGCTCGAGGCCTCTTGCAAGATTCAACGGCATCGTCCTGATATCAAGTGGGGTATGATGAGGCCGTTGAATCGCGCCCTCAGTCTCCTTAAACCAACATAATTTAGGAGTGTAGTTACCTCCATATTGGATGAATTCCACTTTAACAGTTACTGAATGATTGCCGACTCGATGCCCTTTTGTTTTGTTGGTAACGGAAATTGATTCTCACTTCGCGGTTGCTTCAACAATTTTGGCACCACAGCTAGCTGCAGTTTCCTACCCTAAATGGTGAACGGTGCCATTTTGGGCGCTCTGCAGTTCTTCTGCTTTCCATGGTCAGCGCTATCTCCATTACTCATTTAAAATTTATGTCGACCTCTGCAGGCAATCTGAATTGAATAGCGTCTTTATTAATGCCACGGACTAACCTATCCTGTAACATGATATTTAGGGTGGCTCCGAAATCACAACACTCCAATAATTGCTTCAGTTTAGCAATGTATGTTGTGGTCAGTTTGCCTGGGGCTCTTGCCCTCGAATTACATTTGAATCCCTGATGGTTGAAGTTGCATTTGAGCCTTCATTAAATTCACAAGTTCACTAAATGATTTGGAGTCAGGTGTGTTTGGGACAATAAAACTAGAATAAAGTTAGAGATCTGGGGCGAGATTCTCCGACCCCCCGCCGGGTCGGAGAATCGCCGAGGGCTGGCGTGAATCCCTCCCCCACCGGTTGCCGAATTCTCCGTCACCGGATATTCGGCGGGGGGGGGGAATCGCGCCGCGCCGGTTGGCGGGCCCCCACCCGGGATTCTCCGGCCCGGATGGGCCGAAGTCCTGCTGCTAGGATGCCTGTCCTGCCGGCGTGGATTAAACCACCTCTCTTACCGGCGGGACAAGGCGGCGCGGGCGGGCTCCGGGGTCCTGGGGGCGATCTGGCCCCCGGGGGGTGCCCCCACGGCGGCCTGGCCTGCGATCAGGGCCCACCGATCTGCGGGCGGGCCTGTGCCGTGGGGGCACTCTTTTCCTTCCGCCTTCGCCACGGTCTCCACCATGGCGGAGGCGGAAGAGACTCCCTCCACTGCGCATGTGCGGCGTGCCGTTAGCGGCCGCTAACGCTCCCGCGCATGCGCCGCCCGGCAATGTCATTTCCGCGCCAACTGGCGGGGCACTTCCGCCAGCTGGCGGGGCGGAAATCAGTCCAGGGCGGGCCTAGCCCCTCACCGTTAGGGCTCGGCCCCCCAAGATGCGGAGGATTCCGCACCTTTGGGGCGGCGCGATGCCCGACTGATTTGCACCATTTTTGACGCCGGTCGGCGGACATCACGCCGATACCGGAGAATTTCGCCCCTGAGTTTCACAAAGACTTGGGTGACTTACTTTCCATTTTGCCTCCTCCCCTATTTCTTTTGCTTGGAAATAATACTCGATGTGTTCGCTACATTTGTGTCCAGTCCTCCGTGGAGTGGTCAAATGAGTCTTTTTAGCCAAAGAGAAACTCCTTTTTTCAACCTTTATTAAGAGAGCATACTCTCAGGTGTCAGACCAGAAGCAGTGTCAGGATAATTTATCTTTTACACTTTCACAGACTTTATTAGAAACACAAAACAAATTCTTCGTACGTAAACAGCAACCTCATGGCTGCAGCTAGCTCGTCATGATATGCAGACATGCACATAATGAGATACAGACAGGCAGCTAATGAGCACAGAGAACAGGAAACAAGCAATCAGCAGGCAGAACACTTGGGGGTGGTTTCCCACTAGAAAAGGCATGAGGCACTCACACTCGGTCTCTTTCCACTGGGGACATCGACAGAGTGAGTCAGGGTGTATATATCACATAACACCTCCAGCACGTGGCTAAGAGCTAGTCTGGTTCAGTCAGACAGAGTACTCACACTTAGGTTAGCAGAGAGTCGAACTCACAGAGAACTGTGCTTACTATGTGACAGTTCAATTTGGCCTTCAAGGTCTGAAGTATATTTCAGTTATAGCTGCATCCAGTTGCAGCCCGTGTTATCTCAGTGTGCTTAACACGACAGCTCCCAGAATGTCTGCCGAAGAAGCCTTTCTCACCATGGGGTGATTCCACACTGATCCGGATTGGGCACACAGGTCATGTGACCCTTACTCTGCCGTGTTGACATTAAAGGGACAATCACCACCGTCGAGAAACCTGGAGTCGGGATGCTAATGCCGTGGTTCAGAAAAAGAGCACAGCAAAGTTTACTTCCTGGCCCCTTTCCTCCATGCCTCTTTGCTTGGAGATATTGTTCTTTCCCTCCCACCTTTGGCAGTGTTTTTTTTTTAATTTAGAGTACCCAATTCATTGTTTCCAACCAAGGGGTAATTTAGTGTGACAAATCGACCTAGCCTGCATATCTTTGGGTTGTGGGGGCGAAACCCACGCAAACACGGGGAGAATGTGCAAACTCCACATGGACAGTGACCCAGAGCTGCCTGGGTCGAACCTGGGACCTCGGCACCGTGAGGCAGCAGTGCAAACTACCCGCCTAAACTGGAAGGCCTTTTAAAATTATTTTCTACACAAAAGAGAAATAAATCAGAGATTCTGCCTGCAGCAGACCCTACTGGTATGTTTTATACAGGACTTCTTTTTAACTGAAACGTCCTTTTACAAAAGTATAAACTTTAGGTACAAACATTATGGGCGCGATTCGGTGAACTTAAACCGAAGTCTGCTTTTGGACGTGCGTGGCAAGGTGTTTCTTGTACGCTGCAGTGCCGAGAATCACCCTGCTATTCAACGATGCTTTGCCATTCTTTTTGGTCTTGGGGAGTGTCTCCCACCAAGGCTGCACTTAGAGGGATTTCCTGCTGGCAGATGTGCAGGGTAGGTGGATTGGCCACGCTAAATTGCCCCTTAATTGGAAAAAATAATTGGGTACTCTAAATTTATTTTTTTAAATCACTCATGTTTGGAATTTTAGTGGAATGACAACTCTTATTCTCTATAACAAATAATCATCTTGCAGAATCAGCTCTAATCTATGCATTTACTAAGGTTTAAACTCAGCTGTCACTTCTTGGGAGGAACACCAACCTTTCAGTGTGTACAGATAATATAGGAATTAGGAGCAGAAGTAGGCAATTCAGCCCTTAGATGCCTGCTCCACCATTCAATCAGTTCATGGCTGATCTCTGCCTGGTCTCAAATCCACATCCCTACCTGTTGCCCATATCCCTTTTACTTGTTTTTTATCAGAAATATATCCATCTTTTCCTTGAAACTATTTAATAATAATAATCTTTATTATTGTCACAAGTAGGCTTACATTAACACCGCATTGAAGTTACTGTGAAAAGCCCCTAGTTGCCACACTATGGCGCCTGTTTGGGTTCACAGAGGGAGAATTCAGAATGTCCAATTTACCTAACAGCCGTCTTTTGGGACTTGTGGGAAGAAACCGAAGCACCCGGAGGAAACCCACGCAGACACGGGAGAATGTGCAGACACTGCACAGAGAGTGACCCGAATGGGGAATCGAACCTGGGACCCTGACCCTGAAGGAACAGTGCTAACAACTGTGTTACCCTGCCACCCACAGATTCCACCGCACTATGGGGTAGCGAGTTACACAAATTCACCATCCTCTGCGAGAAGTAGTCCCTTCTCATCTCAGTTCTAAATCTACCACCTCTCAACCTATATCCATGACCTCTCATTCTAGATTGCCCCACAAAGGGGAACATTTGGGCTATGTTTACTTTATCAATCCCATTTAGTATTTTATACACCTCAATCAGATTCTCTCTCATCCTTCTAAACTCCAGCAAATATAAGCCCAAACTATTTAATCTCTCCTCATACGTCAACCCTTTCATCCCCAGAATCAACCTAGTTAACCTCCTCTGAACTGCCTCCAATGCCACCACACTCTTCCTCAAATAAGGAGACCAAAACTGGACACAATACTCCAGATGTGGTCTCACCAACATCCTGTACAATTGCAACAAAGGTTCCCTACTTTTATACTCCAGTCCTTTTGCAATAAATGCTAACAGTCCATTTGCCTTTTTAATTACATATTGTACCTGCATACCGACTTTCTGCGATTCATGAACAAAGACACCCACACCCCTCTGCCCAGGCACACCTTGAATCTGTTTTCCATTTAGATATTAATTTGCCTTACTTTTTTTGGCCATAATAGATAATGCCACACTTATCAACATTAAACTCCATCTCGCCCATCTACATACGACTGTAAAATCTTTATTCCCTCTTCACTGCCTGCTTTCCCACCAATTTAGTATTGTAGGAGCGTTTTCCAAGGCCTGAGTATTGAGCCAGCCTTAACGTGAGGTTCATTTTTTTCATTGTTAGGCCTTAACTTAATAAACAGAGCAGACACATAAGCTGGCTAAGATGGCTTTATTAACCCAAGCTTGGTTTCGTATACACGAGAGATGGACCTGGATAATGCCAAGATCGATCTGCTGAACACTGATTAAAACATATCAATTATACAATTTCCAAAAATCAATAGCCCACCCCAGTTGGACTCGACCCAATCCCTGAAGCTGTCATGTTTAAACTATCCAATAAAATTGCAATCAACCCATGATTGAGTCTCATCCTGTCACCTGTCGTTTACCAAAGTTTTAATGTCCATGTTAAGTTGTTTTCCCCATCCTAACATCCTGTTCACCCATTGTTCATTAGGGACAGGATGGCAGAACTGACATTCTCTTTACTCCATGGATTGTTTCAGAGGGATAGGATATCAGAAGTGGCTTCCTTTTCACTTCATGGATTGTTCCAGAGGATATTTGGGGCCACTGATAGAACGTTTTGACATCCACTATGTAATCTGCTAACTATACATCTCCTGTGTCTCAAAAATATGGACAAGTTAGCTAGCCTAAATCCCATCATGCATTGTGGTCACTACTTGAAGCCAGAGTTTACATGATTATCACTGCTATGTCCCAAAATACAGGTTTAATGGTTAATAATGATTACCCAGAACACTTTCTATAATTAATGTCACTCCTAAATAAACTAACTTTTGTAGAACTACTCTAGTGGCATCCTAGCTGTTCAGTTTTAAGAGGTCTCATCGCTGGACACCCCCTTCAAGTATCATCCACAAATTTTGCTATATTACACTCTGTCCCTGCTTGCAGATCATTTATATAAATTCTAAACAGTTGAGATCCAAGGACTGACTCCTACTGGTTATAATGCGCCAGTCAGAGAAGGACCCATTTATCCCAACCCTCTGCTCTCTGTTAGTCAGTCAATCCTCAATCCAATCTAGTACTCTACCCCTTATCTCCTATGACCTCACCTTCTGGATCAGTCTTTTATGCTGCAACTTATCAAACGCCTTCTGGAAGTCTAGATATACCACATCCATAGGGTCACCATTATCTACCTTGTTGGTTATGTCCTTTGGAGAGCACAGCATCCCTCCGCATTGCAAGTAGAATTTTATACGTTTTAACTAATAACATGTTGGGACGGCATGGTGGCACAGTGGTTAACACTGTGGCCGGACTTCCGATTGCGGCTATGTGGAGCTAAGTCGCACGTTCGGCAGCTCCCATCAGAAACTGACTTTTGGGCTCTTTTGAGGGGCCCCAATGGCATTTGTTCGACGGTTCCCAGTGTGGGAAGGTGACAATACAGTTCCCCCGGCACTGTATGGATCGGACCAGGAGTGAAGCTGTCAAGAAAAATGATTTTGGTGCAGCAGAAAGTGCGAGGGAGGAGAAGCAAGATGGCGGTGGTTGGAGACCAAGCAGCGTGGGTGCTATGGTCGCAGGTGCAGCAGGAGTTCCTCAAACGCTGCTTTGCGGACCTGAAGGCAGAGCTGCTGGAGCTGATGAAGGCGTCGATTGACAAGCTGGTCGAGACCCAGAAGGCCCAAGGGACAGCGATCCAGGAGGTGCAGCAAAAGGCCTCGGAGAACGAGGATGAGATCTTGGGCCTGGCGGTGAAGGTGGAGGCGCACGAGGCGCTGCACAAGAAGTGGCAGGAAAAGTTTGAGGACGTGGAGAATCGGTCAAGGAGGAAGAATCTTCGGATTCTGGGCCTCCCGGAAGGAGTGGAGGGGCATTTGTGGTCACGATGCTTAACACGCTGATGGGTGCGGGAGCTTTCCCGAGGCCCCTGGAGCTGGATGAAGCTCACCGAGTCCTGGCGAGGAGGCCCAAGGCCAACGAGCCGCCGCGGGCTGTACTGGTGCGGTTCCACCGCTTTATGGACAGGGAGTTTGTCCTGAGATGGGCCAAAAAGAACGGAGCAGCAGGTGGGAGAACACGGAGATCCAAATATATCAGGACTGGAGCGCGGAGGTGGCCAAGAAGAGGGCCGGGTGCAACCGGGCTAAGGTGGTTCTGCATCGGAAGGGGGTGAAATTCGAGATGCTGCAGCCGGTGCGATAGTGGGTCATGTTTCAGGATCGGCACCATTACTTCGAGAAGCCGGAGGAGGCGTGGACTTTTATCCAAACTGAAAAGTTGGACTCGAACTGAGGGTTTGTTGGGAGGGGGTGCCTAGGGGGGTTACTGTGTTTTGGGGGATGCTCTGGTCTGTCGTCTTTGGTGCTGGGTGGAGTGGGGGGAAATGGTTCGAAGTGGGGGCTGTGTGCGAGTGTGTGTGTCGGCTGTTGGAAGGATAGGGCCCCGCTTGGGGGGGGGTTGGAGGCCCGGGGTGGGGGAAAGGGAGCTGCGCCAGAGAGGGCGGGGCCGGCTTGGTGGGAAAGCGCGGGCTTTGTCCCGCACTAGGGAAGGAAGGGGGCGGGGCTGGGGGAGAAGGGCGATGCTGGAGAGGAGCGCACACTGATTGCCAGGAAGAGGAGGGGGTTCTTGCACTGGGGGGGTCGATGGAGTGGCGGGAGAGGCCGGGGTCAGCAGAAGTCAGCTGACTTATGGGTGAGCCATGGGGGGAGCAATACAGCTAGAGGGGGACCTAGCTGGGGGGGGAAGGGGGGGGGGAAGGGACTGGGTTGATGCTGCATTGGCCAAAGGGGAGCTGATGTTCAGAGAGAGAGTCGGGGCGGGGGTCCGCCGCCTGAGGGAGTGGAGAGTGCGGGGGGCGCGGGCACTTGGTTGGCCTAGAAAGGGAGATGGTTGGTCGGGGGCGGGGTGGGGGGGGGTGGGTGGGGGGGGGGGGAGGTGGGGGGAGCCCCCTGATCCGGCTGATAACTTGGAATGTGAGAGGCCTGAACGGGCCGGTCAAGAGGGCCCGGGTGTTCGCGCACCTAAAGGGACTGAAGGCAGATGTTGTTATGCTCCAGGAGGCGCATTTGAAGGTGGTTGATCAGGTTAGGCTGAGAAAGGGGTGGGCAGGGCAGGTTTTCCACTCGGGGTTGGACGTGAAGAATAGAGGGGTGGCGATTTTTGTGGGGAAGCGGGTGTCGCTTGAGGCGCTGAACATCGTGGCAGATAATGGAGGTCGGTACGTGATGGTGAGTGGTAAGTTGCAGGGGGTGCTGGTGGTGCTAGTGAATGTATACGCCCCGAACTGGGATGTTGCCGGATTCATGAGGCGCATACTGGCTCGGATTCCAGATCTGGAGGCAGGGAGTCTGATTAGGGGGGGTGAACTTCAACACAGTGTTGGACCCAGCACTGGACCGCTCTAGGCAGCCAAGGTGCTTAGGGGGTTTATGGACCAGATGGGGGAGTGGACACATGGAGGTTTGCCAGGCCGAGGGCCAGGGAATTTTCCTTTTTTTCCCACGTCCATAAAGCATACTCCTGGATAGATGTTTCCATTATGAGTAGGGCGCTAATTCCGAGAGTGGAGGGCACGGAATATTCGGCCATAGCTATTTAAGACCATGCCCCGCATTAGGTGGAGCTGGACTTGGGGGAGGAGAGAGACCAGCGCCCGCTGTGGCCCCTTGATGTGGGACTGTTGGCGGATTAGGAGGTATGCGGGCGGATTCAGGGGTGTATTGAAAGATACTTGGAGGCCAATGACAATGGGGAGGTGCAGGTGGGGGTAGTCTGGGAGGCGTTGAAGGCGGTGGTCAGGGGAGAGCTAATCTCCACTAGGGCCTGTAAGGAGAGGAGAGAGAGGGAGAGATTGGTGGGGGAGATATTAAGGGTGGATAGAAGCTATGCAGAGGCCCCCGAGGAGGGACTACTGAAGGAGCGACAAAGCCTCCAGGCCGAATTCGACTTGTTGACTACCTGGAAGGCAGAGGAGGAAAGCGCAAGGGGCGGTGTACGAGTATGGGGAGAAGGCGAGCCGGATGCTGGCACATCAGATCCATAAGCAGGAGGCAGCGAGGGAGATTGATGGAGTTAGGAACACGGTGCGGAGTGCGGTGGGAATAAATGGGGCATTCAGGGACCTTTATGAGGAACTGTATAGGTCTGAGCCCCCGACGGGGAGGGGGTTGCGGCGATTTTTAGATTGGCTGAGGTTCCCAAGTGTGGAGGAGGAGCAGGTGGTTGGGTTGGGGGCACCGATTGGGCTGGAGGAGCTGGTCAAGGGGCTAGGGAGCATGCAGGCAGGGAAGGCACCGGGGCCGGATGGGTTCCGGGTAGAATTCTATCGGAAGTACATGGACTTGTTGGGCCCACTGCTAGTGAGGACTTTCAATGAGGCGAGGGAGGGGGGGGGGGCTCTGCCCCCGACAATGTCCAGCGCTGAGCTCGCTGATCTTGAAGCGGGACAAGGACCCATTACAGTGTGGGTCGTACAGGCCGATCTCGCTCCTCAATGTCGACGCGAAGTTGCTGGTGAAGGTGCTGCTACAAGAATTGAGGACTGTGTCCCAGGGGTGATTCACGAGGACCAGACGGGATTTGTGAAGGGTAGGCAGTTGAACACCAATGTGCGGAGGCTCCTTATTGTAATTATGATGCCTTCAGTGGAGGGGGAAGCGGAGGTACTGGCGGCTATGGACGCGGAGAAGGCCTTCGATAGAGTGGGAGTATCTTTGGGAAGTGCTGCGGAGGTTTGGGTTCAGGGAGGAGTTTATCAGGTGGGTTAGGCTACTTTATAAAGCCCCGGTGGCGAGCGTGGCCACGAACCGGCGGAGGTCGGAGTACTTTCGGCTGTACCGGGGGACGAAGCAGGGGTGTCCTCTGTGCCCCTTGTTGTTCGCATTGGTAATTGAACCTCTGGCCATGGCACTGAGGGAGTCCAGGAACTGGAGGGGATTGTTTCACGGGGGAGAGGAACACCGGGTGTCGCTGTACGCCAATGACATGTTATTGTATGTGGCGGACCCAGTGGAGGGGATGCCAGAGGTAATGCGGATCCTCAGGGAGTTTGGGGACTTTTCTGGATATAAGCTTAACGTGGGGAAGAGTGAGCTCTTTGTGGTACACCCAGGGGACCAGGGAAGGGGGATAGACGAGCTTCCACTGAAGAGGGAGGAAAGGAGCTTTCGGTACCTGGGGATCCAGGTGGCTAGGAGTTGAGGGGCCCTACTCAAGCTCAATTTGACACAGTTGGTGGAGCAGATGGAGGAGGAGTTCAAAAGATGGGATATGTTGCCACTCTCGTTGGCGGGTAGGGTGCAGTCGGTTAAAATGACGGTCCTTCCAAGGTTTCTCTTTGTATTCCAGTGCCCTCCCATTCTGATCCCTAAGGCCTTTTTTAAGCAGGTAAGCAGGAGTATAATGGAATTTGTGTGGACGAATAAGACCCCGAGGGTAAAAAAGGTGTTTCTGGAGCGTAGCAGGGACAGAGGAAGGCTGGCGTTGCCGAATCTATGTGGGTACTACTGGGCTGCCAATGTGGCGATGATCTGAAAGTGGGTAATGGAAGGGGAGGGGGCGGCGTGGAAGAGGCTGGAGATGGCGTCCTGTGTGGGCACGAGTCTGAGGGCGCTGGTGACGGCACCGTTGCCGCTCCCGCCTACAAGGTACACCACGGGTCCGGTGGTGGCGCCGACTCTAAACATTTGGGGGCAGTGGAGGTGGTACAGGGGCGGGGTGGGGGCCTCGGCTTGGTCCCCGATTCGAGAGAACCATCGGTTTGTCCCGGGAAGAATGGATGGGGGGTTTCTGAGCTGGCACAGGGCAGGAATTAAAAGAATGGGGGACCTGTTTATAGATGGGACGTTCGTGAGCCTTGGGGCGCTGGAGAAGAAATTTGGGCTGCCCCCTGGAAACGCCTTCAGGTACATGTAGGTGAGGGCGTTTGTGAGACGGCAGGTGAGGGAATTCCCGCTGCTTCCAACACGAAGGATTCAGGACAGGGTGATATTGGGTGTATGGGTTGGAGAAGGCAAGGTTTCGGCGAACTATCAGGAGATGCAGGAAGAGGAGGAGGCCTCGGTGGAGGAGCTAAAAGGCAAGTGGGAGGAGGCGCTCGGGGAGGAGATAGGCGAGGGTCAGTGGGCTGATGCCCTGGAAAGGGTTAATTCTTCCTTCTCTTGCGCCAGGCTCAGCCTGGTATACTTTAAAGTTGTTCATCGGGTGCATGTGACAGGGGCGAGGTTGAGTAGGTTTTTTGGGGTGCAGGACAGGTGTGTGACGTGCTCAGGGAGCCCGGCAAATCACGCCCATATGTTCTGGGCGTGCCTGGCGCTGGAGGGATTCTGGAGGGGCTTTGCGAGGACTACGTCCATGGTGGTGAACACCCGGGTCAAGCCGAGCTGGGGATTAGCATTATTTGGGGTATCGGACGAGCCGGGAGTGCAGGAGGCAAAAGAGGCCGGTATTCTGGCCTTTGCGTCCCTGGTAGCCCGGCGGAGGATTCTGCTACTGTGGAAGGATGCGAAGCCCCCAAGCGTAGAAGCTTGGACTAATGACATGGCAAGATTCATTAAATTGGAGAGGGTAATGTTTGCCTTGCGGGGATCTGTGCAAGGGTTCCTCAGGCGGAGGCAACCGTTCCTAGACTTTCTGGCGGAACGTTAGGAGGATGTCAGCAGCAGCAACCCGGGTGGGGGGGGTGGGGGTGGGGGCGGGGAAGGGGGTGATGGGGCGGGGGGGGGGGGAGAGGGTGGGGGGGTGGGGGGGGTCTCCGGGTATGTGTTTATTTTGTTTCGTGGGGGGGGGGTTGTATATTGGGGGAATTCTCTGTATAATGTGGGTGTACCGTGTCTTTCTGTGTGTTTTCTTTTTTCTTTCTGTAAGGGGGGAGTGGTTGTTGAAAATTTGTTAAAATTGAATTAAAAAATATTTTTTTAAAAACACCACTGCCTCACAGAACCTGGGACCTAGTTTCAATTCCAGCCTTGGGTCACTGTGTGGAGTTTGCATATTCTCCACGTGGCTGCGTGGGTTTCCTCCGGGTGCTCCAGTTTCCTCCCACAGCTCAAAGATGTGCAAGTTAGGTAGATTGGCCATGCTAATTTTCCCCTTAGCAGGTTGGGTGGATTATGGGGTAGCGTGGGGGTGGTAGGGTGCTCTTTCAGAGGGTCGGTGAAGACTCGATGGGCCGAATGGTCCTCTTCTGCACTGTCAGAATTCTATGATTCTATGTCTATTGGTTTCATATTGGAAGCAATGACTTCACTTCGAGCTGTGGTGCAATGGGAGTCTGGAAAGTGTGTCTGCATTTCCATGATTCTCAGTTAAGTGGAATGTAATTTTGTACTGGTGAGCAAATGATAAGCAGATGTAGGTGGGCGGTTGCAAATGTCAGGGTTTGTGATGTCGGACTAAGCAACCAGGTCAAAGGCTTGTGCTCTGTAATTAGTGTGAGCCTACACCCACACAAACACTCATAGAACATCTTAACTCCATAGATTAGTTCAAGAGCTTCCTTCTCAATTTGTGATAATTCTGTCCTGCCTTGGACAACGTGTCGGAGGCCTATGCAATGAGGTTTTCACTGCCATCAGGGATTGTGTGGGAGATGGCAGCTCCAACACCAATCCAGATGCATCACAAGCCAGGCTGACAGGCAAATTTTCATGAAATGTGCTAAGCATTTAGCTGGAAGGAACTCTTGCTTGATTTCTTGAAACTTTCCTGATAGGCTTGTGACCATTCCCATTTTGCATCCTTCTTTAGAAGATTATTCGGTGGTGCTGCATTGGCAGCCGAACTGGAAATGAACTTGCCGTAGTAATTCACAAGTCCCAAAAATGAACAAAGCTCCTTAACATTTTGGGGCTGTGGTGCATTCAACACTTTCTCCACTTTCCTGGGTGAGGTTGAGAGGCCAATTTTGCTGATCACATGTCTCAGGTTCTCCACCGAGAGTTGCAGGAATGAGCATTCGGATTTCTTACAGCAGATGCCGTATTTTCAGTCTACGCAGGGCCCTGCTTGGGTTCGCCAAATGAGTTGGAAGTTTTTCCCTGTGATGGGGCACAGTGGCCCACTGCTAACTCACAGTGCCAGGGACCCAAGTTTTATTGTGGCCTTGAGTGACTGTCTGTGTGGAGTTTGCACATTCTCCCCGTGTCTGCGTGGGTTTCCTCCGGGTGCTCCCGTTTGCTCCCACAGTCCAAACATGTGCAAGTTAGGTGGATTGACCATGATAACTTGCCCCTTAGTGTCCAAAGATGTCCAAAGATGTGCAGTTTAGATGGGGGTTACGGGAATTGGTGCCGTCTGCTCCATGTAGTTTTCTGCATTGGTTACTGTAATGGCACAAGATAGAAAGATTGTGCAGTTTGACAATAAGTTAGGTAAAATAAAAAGAGATGAGGTAAATCAGGAAGTAGATGATGTAAAGTTTTTGTTTAATTTTAAACTCGGGACTAAGTCAGCAGGGGTAAAATTGTACTTATTGCCCATCTCTAGCTGCTGTGAGAGTATAATGCTGAGTCACGTTCAATTGATTATTTTACAACTGGGTGGCTTGCTGGGCTACTTTGCCATGTGTTTAATGTATATTTTATATCTCAGAATAGCATTAGTTTCGATGTGTGCAACAGGTTTTATTTTCAATGCTTCAAAACTCTTCATGTTTTGGCTCTCGCTGCCAGTTCTTTCTGCAATTTGTTCACTTTTCACTGTGGACACACCCAGGCTTAACCAATCAAGCACAGCGAGCAGCAATAATAAACAGGCTTACATAATCAAACACAGAACAGTTCAACACCGCAGAAGGTATCAAGAGTCAACCACTTAGTGTGGGACAAGTTATTTGTTGCCGAGATTGGAAAGAAGCAGCAAGTTCTCTTCACTGAAGGACATCAGTGAGTCAAATAGATTTTTATGTCAAATCAGCAGTTTTCATGGACATTTGTTGCTGCGAGTAACACATGGGTTACCAGGTTTATTGAAAATAATTTTGCCGTTTATTGTGGTAGGATTCGAACTCATAGGATTGCTAGTCCAGCACAAAAATTACTGCACTATCATTCCCCATAAGCTTGGGTTTAAAATCTCAATGGACGTGATTCTCCGCCGGCGAGATTCTCCCTTGCACTGGCAGTCGATGCCCATGGATTTCCCGGTGGCGTAAGGTGGCAACAATGGGAAATCCCATTGGCGGGTAGCGGAAACGGAGGATCTCGCTGCCAGCGAGGGCGCACTGCTGAGGAACACGCGGCTGGTGAACCGGAGAACCCCGCCCAATATTTCTGAAGAAAGGGAGAGCTGTTAGAGGTATGAGGCCCTGGGAATGTTTGCGACCAGTCTTGTCTTCAACAACATATAGCAGTAGATGAGGTAAGAGTGTGTTGAAGAGTGCATTTCAATATTAAGGAAAGGTAGAGGGGAATTTTCAAAGATTGCTGATCATAATATTTTTTATATCGGGTAAGAAATGAATGTTTGTTCTGGAGAATGATGAGAAGCAAGAGGATTGACAATCAGACAGTAAGTGTGAAAGGGATTCTGTTACAACCTACCCATATCCTATTGGCGGGGGACAATTAGTTACCCGATGTTCCTTGGGAATATGAGCTGCCCCAATGAGGGATGGAGGAGTGGGAGTGGGGGTGGGGGGGGGTCAATTGTTAGCTTTGCAGCTGCATTAATAGAGCTGGCCAATGTGGTACCGGTAGTGAGAGAACCAGTAGTGAACTACCAGTGCTTTGTATATATTGTTGTAAATAAAGGAACCTTTATAACCTGGGGGTTAAGGCAGGAATTTACATCCTCCCTGGGGTGTACTTAGTGTTGGTGAAGGAGGCCCGCAATTTGCCGGCAGCGGATTTCCTGGTCCTGCTGCTGTCAATGGGTTTTCCCATTGTTCGTACCCTCCATTGTTGGGGAAGCCATGGCGAGGGGTCACCATCGGTCTGACCATAAGATCCCACCAGCGGGAACAGCCTGAAAACTTTGGCCTCCATGTGAGCTCCATTCAAATATGAGAGAAAATTCAATCCAAGGCTGCTGACTGGTGTTGAAGGACTAAGTGTGGAACAACCAAGAGGCAAGAAGAAATTGTGTGCTTCAATAACTGAAAGAAATGGGAGTACTGAAATGCCTTCATACTCTCTTCCCCAATAGTGATGAGCAGGAACTGAAGCTATCTTCTGATGCTTCAGGCTGATCAAAGCATCAGGTGTTATTTTTATAATCTGCACTAAAGACAGATGAACATAAAACATGATTGACCGAGATCTGATCGCAAATATGGAATACAATAAGTAAAGTAAAATCACCATAGTCTCAGATGTCCATAGGCTGCTGCCCCTTTGATAGGAATCTGAGGATCGCCACACCTCAGGCGAGGGGCAAGGTTGAGAAGGCGGGGCCTTCATGAATAACCTCAGCCGGTACAGGAATTGAACTCGCGCTGCTGGCCTAACTCTGCATCACGGACCACCTGTGCAAAACCGACCCCCTTTAGCTTGTATTTGGAGGAATGATTTAACAACCTGATGCTCCAATGGGAAGGCAACTGTGCAGAGAATTTGGGCTGGCATAACCACCTTTATCCAGGACATTAGCATACCTCTTTGAAATGTCTCAATGCCAATCACGTACAATGAAGAAGGACACTGCCACTCACAATGAAGGGTCAGCCTGAATTATGAGTTTGCATATCAAAGTTGGGTGAGGCGTCGCAACTCCCTGACTCACAACCAAGAGTGAGCCAAGCTGACAATATAATAAAAATTGAGAGGGAGAACGAGCAGGAAGACAATAAAATTACATCAAAAGTTGAATGCTCTTTAGAAAAAAGAAATGGCATTGCAATTTAACTGTTCATGAAATAGCTGAAAATCCATGTTTACTTGTGGTCTGACAAGTTACGTATCAGATCGGTTTGAGTGCAGTAGCCCAGAGCTGTGCCACCAGCGGGTCAATGGTGCAATTTCAACCCTACAGTTACAGAGGGTTAATATTACAGCAACAGAGATCATCCGGACCACAAATAAGCTTAAAAGCAGTAAAAATGTAAGAGATAACAATTTTCCATCTGTGTGCAGACAAGCAATAACTTTAATGCATAGCAATTATGGTTCACAAAGAGAACTTTATTCCCGAGTCATCAAGAGGTGATGCTTCTGAATCTTCTAGCCTTCAACTGAAAAGGGATAATCCATCTCAAAATATTCAGAAAATCAGTTCGCTTCTTTCATGTTTTCAAGGAGAAATGTGCATTTCTCTGACTAGGATACCTCTCCTTGTTAGCTTTTAGTTCAAGGACTCCATTTAGCATGTTAAGACAACACACCTGGCTGAATGGCAGGTATCCTGACCTTCTGCAAGAGCTCTTTTCAAAAGCGCTCCCTCCTGGACTGGTCTTGGCAAGCATACTGATTTTGTAGAATTCTACGCATTGCTTGTGCAGAGAGGGAGAGAAAGAAAAATGTTACAGAGGAAAAAAAGGTCATTTTTTCCAGAGCAAAATATAATTGTGCTTACCATAATACATTTGTACAATTAAACTGCTGATCTCTCCTGTTAAGGAATCAAAAGAGTGTAATACTACAGGTCAAGCAATTTTCATTTTGAGTTTATATACGATAGTGGCTTGGATGAGCCTGGCAAATGGGCTTTTTACTTAAATGGAATGGATTGAACAGTGCTGTCTTCATGTGACTGATGCTAATTACTTTTACAAGACGGGGAGAGAAATCAAAGTATTTGTCGATGAACCTACTTGCCTGGAGCATTTAAATATAAAAATGAAACTCTAATGCCTTTTATTAACAATTATTTTTATAATTAGAAATATTTTGTTCTACATGTAAGATTATCTAAAGGAAACCATGAAGCATAAAGAATGGATAAAAGGTTTTGTGCTGCTTGTTTAAAGAAGATGAAAACACGAGCTTGAGCAACTTATAATTTCCATCTGTATAAAGAATGTCAGTATCCAGAACAACAAACTTCAGAGTCTGGATTTGGCATTGGATTTGAGCTGGAGGGTCCGTGGAACAAACAAGGGATACGGCTTTATGTTCTTTGTAAGTTCGGTGTAAACATTCAAAAATGTCAAAATATCCTTGTTGTTTTACTTCCCATCATTTAGCCCCATGTTTGAATAGATCTCTGCCCACAAAATGGGACATGCCCCCCAGTTCCAGTCCAAAATGCAAGTATTCAGTTACATTTTTTCATGTGTCTATGTTTTCAGGCATGTGCGTAGCTGAAGCAAGCACAGATCAGCTAAACAGATAAGAATTGATACCACTATCAGATCTTCTTGCATTCCCTTGCTGTCCAACTGTGAGCTCTCTCACAGAAAATGTGCACGTTGTTAAATGGGAAAACTGAGTCTTGAGCTTTTTTCTTTATTCATTCATGGGATGTCGGCATGGTTGGCTGGACCAGCATTTATTGCCCACCCCTAAGGGCATTTGAGAGTCAACCACATTGCTGTGGGTCTGGAGCCAGACCTGGTAAGGACGGCAGATCTCCTTCCCTAAAAGACATCAGTGAACCAGATGGGTTTTTCTGACAATCGGCAATGGTTTCATGGTCATCATTAGATCTTTAATTCCAGATTTTTTTTACTGAATTCAAATTTCACCATCTACCATGTTGAGATTCGAACCCGGGTCCCAAGAGCATTACCCTGGGTCTCTGGATTACTCATTAGCGACAATACAACTACGCCACTGGTTTAAAGTGTCAGGAGTTGCTCACCTGCGTGTTTGGACAAGAGTGTGGGTCACTAATCACCGCTTTTGTATGAGTGCAGAGGCCACATTGGACATGGGAATAAACCATGGCATCATGATTTGCTTTAATGCTCTTCATCTTCTGGCAGAGCTTTGCCATCTTAGGCATGTGCTGAGGTGCCATGCTGCAACACGTGCAAGGGAGAGATGAGATCAATTCAAGATCAATTTATCCATTTTGGATACTGTTGGGGGGATAGCCTATCAGGGAAAAACAACAGCGGCCAGAACAGTGGCACCACAACTGGCTCTGTTGCTCAGCAGGGGAGGGCAAAGTTCTGGAGAGCGATAGTTATAGGGGACTCTATAGTAAGGGGCACAGATAGGCGCTTCTGTGGATGGGAAAGAGACTCCAGGATGGTATGTTGCCTCCCTGGTGCCAGGGCCAAGCATGTCTCTGAACGAACACAGGACATCCTGAAGAGGGAGGGTGAACAACCAGAGGTCATAATACATATAGGTACTAACGACATAGACATGAAGAGTGATGAAGTCCTGCAGTAGGAGTTCAGGGAGTAAGGCAGTAAGCTAAAAAGCAGGACCTCTAGTGTTGTAATCTCAGGATTACTCCCTGTACCAGGTGTCAGTGAGGCTAGAAATAGGAAGATAATGCAGCTAAATACATGGCTAAACTGGTGGTGCTGGAGGGAGGGTTTCAGATTTCTGGATCACTGAGATCTCTTCTGGGGCAGGTGTGACCTGTACAAGAAGGACAGGTTGCATCTAAACTGGAAGGGCATCAAATCCTGGCTGTGAGGTAGAGTCACTCGGGAGGATTTAAAGTAGTATGGCAGGGGGTGGGAACCAGACGCTAGCTTAGAAGGTGTAATAAACCTGTCTGCTCAAACACAATGGTTTGAACTGCATTTATTTCAATGCAATAAGTATAGGAGGTAAGACAGATGAACTCAGAGCACTTATTAGTTCTTGGAATTATGATATTGCGGCTATCACAGAAATGTGGTTAAAGAAAGGGCAGATTTGGCAGTTGAATGTTGGAGGATATAGATGTTTCAGGAGAGATTGAGGGGGATGTAAAAGGGATAGGGGAGTAGCATTACTGGTTAAGAGAATATTATAGTCCACTTCCGGGTGCGGCGATGACCAGCTGAGTCGCACGTTTCGGCACCTCCCGTTGGAACGGACATTTGGGCTCTTATTAGGAGCCCCAACGGCAATTTTTGACGGCTAAAACCATTGTGCGGTGAAATAGAAGGGAATCCCCCCCGGATATATATGGAGAAAGAAGAGAGTCGTGGCTGGATTGCAGAGGATCCTCAGGAGCAGCGGCAAGGAAGGGAAGCACAAAGCAAAATGGCGGCGGAAGGAGGCCGTTCGGTGTGGGGCCCGGAACAGCAAGAGTTCCTGCGGCGCTGTGTGGAGGAGCTGAAGAAGGAGGTGTTGGCCCCGATGCTACAGGCGATTGAAGGGCTAAAGGAGGCACAGAAGACCCAGGAGTTGGAGCTTCGTGATGTGAAGGCAAAGGCTGCTGAGAATGAGGATGAAATACAGGGCCTGGTGGTGAAGACAGAGACTTTTATGCACGAGGCACTGCATAAAAGGTGTGTAGAGAGGCTGGAAGCCCTGGAGAATAACTCGAGGAGGAAGAACTTAAGAGTTTTGGGTCTTCCCGAAGGTGCAGAGGGGGCGGACGTCGGGGCATATGTGAGCACATTGCTTCACTCGTTAATGGGACCGGAGGCCCCGATGGGCCGCTTGGAAGTGGAGGGAGCATAACGAGTCCTTGCGCGAAGACCAAAGGCAGGAGAAATACATCGAGCCATAGTGGTGAGGTTTCACCGCTATAAGGACAGGGAGATGGTCCTGAGATGGGCGAAAAAGACACGGAGCTGCAGGTGGGAGAATGCGGTGATCCGCGTGTACCAGGATTGGAGTGCGGAGGTGGCGAGAAGGAGGGCGAGTTTCAATCGAGCCAAGGCGATGCTACATAGAAAGAAAGTTAAATTTGGAATGCTGCAGCCAGCGAGACTGTGGGTTACACACCAAGGGAAACATCACTACTTCGAGACGGCAGAAGAGGCGTGGACATTTATTGTAGAGGAGAAGTTGGACTAGACTGGAGAGAGAAAGAGTTTCTGTAATAAAGTAGTGGGGGGATTGTATGGGACGGGGAAGGGGGAAGGGGGGGGAAATTTTCTCTATTCACCTCGTTGGGAGGGGGGGGGTATGGTGAACTGTGGGCGCCGGTGGGGAAGGAGAGGGGGAAGGAGAGAGGGAGCTGCGCCATTAGGGGCGGGGCCGAGTGGGAAACGCGGGCTTTGCTCCTGCGCTATGGTAATTGCGGCGGGAAAGGGAGCGCAGGAAGGAGGGGGCCTTACACAATGGGGGGCCAAGGATAAACGGGGGAAGCCGAGGTCAGCCAGAGTTTGCTGACTTCTGGGAGTAACATGGGGGGAGCAATTACGCTAGAAAGGGACCTGGCGGAGGGGGGGGAGGTGGTTAACAGGGTTGCTGCTGCTAAGGGAAAGGGGGAGCTGTTATGGGGCGGGGTGGTCGGGACGGGAGGACACCGTGGGGGGACAAACGGGAGCGTGGGAACCGGGTGAGGAGCTGGTCTAAAAAAGGGGATGGCTAGTCGACAAGGGGGGGGGTAAAGAGCCCCCCGACCCGGTTGATCACGTGGAATGTGAGAGGGCTGAATGGGCCGATTAAGAGGGCAAGGGTACTCGCGCACCTAAAGAAATTAAAGGCAGATGTGGTCATGCTACAGGAGACGCATCTGAAACTGGCGGATCAGGTCAGATTACGTAAAGGATGGGTGGGACAGGTATTTCATTCGGGCTTGGATGCGAAAAATAGAGGGGTGGCTATATTAGTGGGGAAACGGGTAGTGTTTGAGGCGAGACCATAGTGGCGGACAGTGGGGGTAGATACGTGATGGTGAGTGGCAGATTACAAGGGGAAGCGGTGGTTCTGGTGAACGTATATGCCCCGAACTGGGATGATGCAAACTTCATGAAGCGTATGCTGGGGCGTATCCCGGACCTGGAGGCGGGAAAGTTGGTAATGGGGGGAGATTTCAACACGGTGCAGGATCCAGGGCTGGACCGGTCCAGGTCTAGGACCGGGAGGAGGCCGGCAGCGGCCAAGGTGCTTAAGGACTTCATGGAGCAGATGGGAGGAGTAGACCCCTGGAGATTCACTAGGCCCAGGAGTAGGGAGTTTTCCTTCTTCTCCCATGTCCACAAGGTGTATTCTCGGATAGACTTCTTTGTCCTGGGAAGGGCACTGATCCCGAATGTGACAGGGACGAAGTATTCGGCCATAGCCATCTCGGACCATGCCACACATTGGGTAAACCTGGTAGTAGGAGAGGAAAAGGAACGGCACCCACTCTGGAGATTAGATATGGGACTGTTGGCGGATGAGGGGGTGTGTGTAAGGGTGAGGGGATGTATCGAAAGGTACCTGGAGATTAACGATGATGGAGAGGTTCAGGTGGGAGTGGTCTGGGAGGCACTGAAGGCGGTGGTCAGAGGGGAACTGATTTCCATAAAGGCCCATAAGGGGAAACAAGAGAGTAAAGAGAGGGAGCGATTGTTGAGAGAAATTTTGAGGGTGGATAGGCAATATGCAGAGGCTCCGGATGAGGGACTGTACAGGGAAAGACGAAGGTTGCATACGGAATTTGACTTGCTGACCACGGGCAGGGCAGAGGCACAATGGAGGAAGGCACAGGGAGTACAGTATGAGTACGGAGAGAAGGCGAGCCGGTTACTGGCCCAACAATTGAGGACGAGAGGGGCGGCGAGGGAGATAGGTGGGGTGAGGGACGAGGAGGGTGAGATGGAACGGGGAGCAGAGAGGGTGAACGGGGTGTTTAAGGCATTTTATGAGAGGCTGTATAAGGCTCAACCCCCGGAAGGGAAGGAGGGTATGATGCACTTCCTGGATCAGCTGGAATTCCCGAAGGTGGAGGAGCAGGAGAGGACAGGATTGGGAGCACAGATTGAGGTGGAGGAGGTGGTAAAAGGGATTGGGAGCATGCAGGCAGGGAAGGCCCCGAGACCAGATGGGTTCCCGGTGGAATTTTATAGGAAATACGTGGACCTACTAGCCCCGCTTCTGACGAGAACCTTTAACGAGGCCAGGGAAAGGGGGACGTTGCCCCCGACGATGTCGGAGGCGACGATATCGTTGCTCCTGAAGAGGGACAAAGACCCGCTGCAGTGCGGGTCTTACAGGCCTATCTCCCTTCTGAATGTAGATGCCAAGCTCTTGGCCAAGGTGATGGCGACGAGGATCAAGGATTATGTTCCAGGGGTGGTTCACGAGGATCAAACTGGGTTTGTTAAGGGGAGACAGTTGAACACTAATATACGGAGGCTGCTAGGTGTGATGATGATGTCCCTGCCGGAGGGAGAGGCGGAGATAGTGGTGGCGATAGACGCTGAGAAAGCATTTGATAGAGTGGAGTGGGATTACCTGTGGGAAGTGTTGAGGAGATTTGGATTTGGAGAGGGGTTTATTGGGTGGGTTCAGCTTTTATATAGGGTCCCGGTGGCAAGTGTGATCACAAACAGGCAGAGATCTGACTATTTCCGTCTATATAGAGGGACAAGACAGGGGTGTCCCCTGTCCCCGATACTGTTTGCGTTGGCAATTGAACCACTGGCCATAGCGCTGAGGGGCTCTAGGAAGTGGAGGGGAGTACATAGGGGAGGAGAAGAGCATCAGGTGTCATTATACGCGGATGATTTGTTCTTGTGTGTCGCGGACCCAGTGGAGGGGATGCCTGAGATAATACAAACACTCAGGGAGTTTGGGGAATTTTCGGGATATAAACTGAATATGGGGAAGAGTGAGCTATTTGTGATGCACCCTGGGGAACAGAGCAGGGGAATAGATGATTTGCCGCTGAGGAGAGTAACAAGGGATTTTCGGTACCTAGGGATCCAGATAGCCAGGAACTGGGGAACCTTGCATAAGCTTAATTTAGGAAGATTGGTGGAGCAGATGGAAGAGGATTTTAGGAGATGGGACATGGTGCCCCTGTCACTGGCGGGCAGGGTGCAGGCGGTCAAAATGGTGGTCCTTCCGCAATTTCTTTTTGTGTTCCAGTGCCTCCCTGTGATGATCACCAAGGCTTTTTTCAAAAAAGTGGATAAGAGCGTTATGAGCTTTGTGTGGGCTGGGAAGACCCCAAGAGTGAAGAGGGGGTTTCTACAGCATAGCAGGGATAGGGGGGGACTGGCACTGCCGAGCTTAAGTGACTATTATTGGGCCGCCAATATATCAATGGTGTGCAAGTAGATGGGGGAAGGTGAGGGAGCGGCGTGGAAAAGACTCGAGATGGCGTCCTGTAGGGGAACCTGCCTGCAAGCATTAGTGACGGCGCCTTTCCGTTCTCCCCGAAAAAGTACACCACAAGTCCAGTGGTGGTGGCAACACTGAAAATTTGGGGGCAGTGGAGACGGCATAAGGGAGTGACAGGTGCCTCAGGGAGGTCCCCGATAAGGAACAACCAAAGGTTTGTCCCGGGGAAGATAGATGGGGGATTTAAAGTCTGGCAGAGAGCAGGGATTGTGCAATTGAGGGATTTGTTCCTAGACGGGACGTTTGCGAGTCTGGGAGCACTGACGGAAAAATATGGGTTGCCACCGGGGAATGCATTTCGGTATATGCAACTGAGGGCTTTTGTGAGGCAACAGATGAGGGAATTTCCGCAGCTCCCGGCGCAAGAGATTCAGGACAGAGTGATTTTGGGGGCATGGGTGGGGGATGGTAGGGTGTCAGATGTATGCAGGGAAATGAGAGACGAGGGGGAGATCATGGTGGATGAGCTGAAGGGAAAATGGGAAGAGGAGCTGGGGGAAGAGATTGAGGAGGGGCTGTGGGCAGATGCCCTACGTAGGGTAAACTCTTCGTCCTCATGCGCCAGGCTCAGCCTGATACAATTCAAGGTTCTACATAGGGCGCATATGACTGGAGAAAGGTTAAGTAGATTTTTTGGAGTGGAAGACAGGTGCGGGAGATGCGCGGGAAGCCCAGCGAACCACACCCACATGTTTTGGTCATGCCCGGCACTACAGGGGTTCTGGGTGGGGGTGGCAAATGTGCTTGCAAAGGTGGTGGGGGTCCGGGTCGAGCCAGGCTGGGGGTTGGCTATATTCGGGGTTGCAGAAGAACCGGGAGTGCAGGAGGCGAGAGAGGCTGATGTTTTGGCCTTTGCATCCCTAGTAGCCCGGCGAAGGATACTGCTTATGTGGAAGGAAGCTAAGCCCCCGGGCGTGGAGGCCTGGATAAACGACATGGCAGGGTTTATAAAATTGGAGCGGATAAAGTACGCACTAAGAGGTTCGGCTCAAGGGTTCACCAGGCGGTGGCAACCATTCCTTGACTACCTCGCAGAACGATAAGGGAAATGGAGAAGGTAGCAGCAGCAACCCGGGGGGGAGGGGGGAGGGGGGAAGGGGGGGGAGGGGGGAGGGGGGGGAGGGGGGGAGGGGGGGAGGGCCCCCCCTGGGCCCTCAGGGGTTTCCTATAGTTGTTTGTATATTAGTTATTTATACTGGCGTGTGGGACTTTATTGTCTTGGAGAGTTATTATTTTGTTGTTGGCAGTTGCCGTTTAGTTAATATATTATTTATTTGTTAAAAAAAAACGGTCATTATTATTTATATTGTTTTAAAGTTGTAAAAAGGGGAAAATCCTGTACTGTTCTTGTTTGACCGAAAAAAATTTGAATAAAATATATTTTTAAAAAAAGAGAATATTATAGCCGTACTGCGGGAGGACACCTTGGAGGGCTCAGACAATGAGACAAATTAGGTAGAGCTCAGGAACAGGAAGGGGGCAATCACAATGTTGGGCTTTTATTATAGGTCCCCCAACTTCCAGCAGGAGATAGAGGAGCAGATAGGTAGAGAGGTTTTGGCTAGGTGCAAAAGTAACAGGGTTGTTGTGGTAGGGGATTTTAATTTCCCCTATATTGTAAATAATCTTTATTGTCACAAGTAGGCTTACATTAACACTGCAATGAAGTTACTGTGAAAATCCCCTGGTAGCCACATTCCAACGGCTGTTCGGGTACACAGAGGGAGAATTCAGAATTCTCAGCTGGTGTGGGAAGTGAACCGGCGCTGCTGGCCTTGTTCTGCATCACAAACCAGCTGTCTAGCTGTCTATATTGACTGGGACTCACTTAGTGCTAGGGGCTTGGATGGGGCAGAGTTTGTAAGGTGATAGTCAGAGGCTTTTTCCTAGGGTAGAGGGGTCAATTACTAGGGGGCATAGGTTTAAGGTGCGAGGGGCAAGGTTTAGAGGAGATGTACGAGGCAAGTTTTTTACACAGAGGGTAGTGGGTGCCTGGAACTCGCTGCCGGAGGAGGTGGTGGAAGCAGGGACGATAGTGACATTTAAGGGCCATCTTGACAAATGCATGAATAGGATGGGAATAGAGGGATACGGACCCAGGAAGTGTAGAAGAGTTTAGTTTAGACGGGCAGCATGGGTCAGCACAGGCTTGGAGGGCCGAAGGGCCTGTTCCTGTGCTGTACTTTTCTTTGTTCTTTGTTCTTTGTATCCAGGAAGGCTTCTTGATGCAATATGTAGATAGTCCAACGAGGGAAGGGGCAGTGCTGGATCTGGTACTGGGGAATGAGTCTGGACAGGTGGTTGAGGTTTCAGTAGGGGAACTTTTGGGAGTAGTGACCACAATTCCGGAGGTTTTAGGGTACTTTTGGATAGGGTGAGGGCAACCCTCGAATTAAGATGCTAAACTGGGGAAAGACAAATTACGATAACATTAGACAGGAATTGAAGAATTTGGATTGGGTGTGGCTGTTGGGAGAGTAAATGAACATCGGATATGTGAGAGTCTTTCAAATGACAGTTGATTAGGATTGAGGAAAGTCACATTCCTGAGATACCGAAGGATAAGTATGGGAAGTTCAGGGAGCCTTGGATAACGAGGGATATTGTGAACCTCGTCAAAAGGAAAAAGGAGACTTTTGCACGATCTAGAAAGATGGGGAAAGTCGAAACCCTTGAGCAGCATAAAGAAAGTAGGAAGGTACTTAAACGGCAACTTAGGAGTGCTAGGAGAGATCATGAAAATTCCTTGGCAAGTAGGATTAAGGTGAATCCCAAAGCTTTTTTTTCATATGTATAAAGCAAAAGGGTGGCCAGGGTAAGGATTGGGCCGCTTAAGGACAGTGGGGGAAATCTATGTGTTGAGCCAGAGGAAATGAGCGAGGTACTAAATGAATACTTTGCATCAGTGTTCAACAAAGAAAAGGACTTTGTGGAAGTCGATTCTTGGGTAGGGCGTGTGGACAGTCTGGATCATGTTAACATTGAAAAGGAGGCGGTATTGGATCTTTTAAGAGATATTAAGGTAGACACGTCTCCTGGGTCAGATGGGATTTACCCCAGAATACTGAGGGAAGCAAAGGAGGAAATTGCTGGGGCCTTGACTGACTTCTTTGTATCCTCATTGGCTGCAGGTGAGATCCCACAGGACTGGAGAATAGATAATGTGGTACTGCTGTTTAAGAAAGGTCGCAAGGATAATGCATGAAACTATAGGCCAGTGAGCCTCACGTCGGTAGTAGGTAAATTATTGGAGAGAATTCTCAGGGACAGGATTTATACCCATTTGGAAACAAATGGACTCATTAGAGATAGACAGCATGGTTTTATGAAGGAGAGGTCATGCCTCACTAACCTGATTGAGTTTTTTGAGGAGGCGACAAAATGATTTATGAGGGGAGGGCGATGGATGTTGTTTACATGGACTTCGGTAAAGTCTTTAACAAGGTGACTCATGGCAGACTGGTACAAAGGCTGAAGTCACACGGGATCAGAGGTGAGGTGGGAAGAGGATAGAGAACTAGTTTGGTCACAAAAAGAAGTAGAAGTGTGTTTTTCTGAATGGAAGGTTGTGACCAATAATGTTCAACAGGGATCTGTGCTGGGGCCTCTGTTGTTTGTAGTACACATAAGCGATTTAGGGGAAAATGTAGCTGGTCTAATTAGTAAGTTCGCGGATGACACCAAGGTTGGTGGAGTCGCAGATAGTGTTGAGAATGATCAGAGGATACAGCAGGACATAGACAGGTTGGAGACTTGAGCAGGGAAATGGCAAATTGAGTTTAATCCAGACAAATGTGAGGTAATGCATTTTGGTAGGTGTAGCATGGAGGGGAAATATACCGTAAATGGCAAACTCTAAGGAATATAGAAAGCCAGGTGGATATGGGTGTGCAGGTCCACAGATCTTTGAAAGGGGCTGTGGTAGTCACCACTGATTGTATAATAGTTGTTATTAGAGGTAATACGATAAGGCTCCTGTACTACAGGTACGGGGGTAGATCCCTGCCTGCTAGCTCCGCCATTCTGGTTGCAGCTGCAGGAGGCCTCACATCTCTGCTTAATAAAGCCTTGATTACTCTCTACTCTTGTCTCGTCATAATATATAGTGCATCAATTTATTAAGCAGAGATATTACAGCGATGGAACTACGCATCAAGCCAGATTGCCAGCAGCTGCACCCTCAAGCAGCCAACGCCACGCCAGCCATCGACCACTGGCTAGCTTGTTTCGAAAGCTACCTCGGATCAGTGACTGAGCGACCCTCAGACGCACAGAAGCTCCAGATCCTGTACTCACGGGTGAGCTCCGAGATTTTTCCCCTTATCCGGGATGCGGCCACTTACCCTGAAGCTATGGAGCTTCTGAAAGGACGCTATATCTGGCTGATCAACAAACTCTACGCCAGGCACCCCCTGTCCACAAGGCAGCAACTCCCCGGTGAGTCATTAGACGATTTCTGGCGTGCCCTGCACATCCTGGCAAGGAACTGCGATTGCCAGGCAGTTTCGGCCATTGAACATACAGAACTCTTAATCAGGGACGCTTTTGTTACGGATATGGGGTCGGCGTACATCCGCCAGCGTCCATTAGAAGGGTGTACGCTCGACCTCGCGGCAACCAGGCAACTCGCAAACTCGCTAACGGTAGCCTCCCGTAACGTACAGTCGTACGCCCCCGACCGCACGGCGCCGTCATGGACATCGTGGGCCCCACCAGCAGCCACCCCCAGCCAACCCCAAGCCTGTGCCGTGCAGCAGCCAGCCAACCCGGGGGACCCAAATGCTATTTCTGCAGGCAGACAAAGCACCCCCAGCAGCGCTGCCCGGCGCGGAGTGCAATCTGCAAGACCTGCGGGAAGAAGGGACATTTCGCTGCTATGTGCCAGACCTGGTCGATCGCTGCTGTATCTCGGCCCAGTGTTCCTGCACCGCCACGTGCGACACGTGGGTGCCGCCATTTTCGTCCCCGCAGACCACGTGCGGCCCGTGGGTGCTGCCATCTTCCTCTCAGCAGACCACGTGCGGCCCGTGGGCGCCGCCATCTTTAATGCCGCCCGCCATGTGCGCCCTGTGGGCGCTGCCATCTTAGGCGCCATTTTGGACGGCGCCTCAGGACCCCTGCTCATCGGGTGCTTCATCTGGCCGTTCATCGCCTGCCACTGCCGCCGACCAGCCCGGGGCCTACCAACACCAGCCGCAGCTCGCCTCCATCATGCTCGACCAGTCCCGGCCGCACAACATCGCAACCGTGACGACGACGGTGAAAGTCGATGGCCACAGGACATCCTGCCTTCTTGACCCATTCACCCCCCTACAGTAAGGCGCTGCTCCCGCACGGTACACTCTGTTACCCAGAGAATCTCCCTGGCCTGCGGATCCCATTCCGTGGAAATCCGGGGGTACTGCATCGCCACCCTCACCGTGCAGGGCGTACAGTTCAGCAACTTCCGGCTCTACGTCCTCCCCAACCTCTGCGCTACCCTGTTACTCAGCCTGGACTTCCAGAGTATAACCTCCAAAGTTTAACTCTAAAATTCGGGGGACCTCTACCACCCCTCACTTTATGCGGCCTCACGACCCTTAAGGTTGACCCACCTTCCCTGTTTGCAAACCTCACCCCGGATTGCAAACCCGTCGCCACCAAGAGCAGATGGTACAGTGCCCAGGACAGGACCTTCATCAGGTCGGAGGTCCAGCGGCTGCTGCGGGAAGTCATCATTGAGGCCAGCAACAGCCCCTGGAGAGCCCAAGTGGTAGTAGTAAAGACTGGGGAGAAACACAGGATGGTCATTGACTACAGTCAGACCATCAATCGGTACACGCAGCTCGACGCGTACCCCCTCCCACGCATATCTGATATGGTCAATCAGATTGCACAGTACCGGGTCTTTTCCACAGTGGACCTGAAATCTGCCTACAACCAGCTCCCCATCCGCAAGGCGGACCACCCATACACTGCGTTCGAAGCAGACGGCCGCCTTTACCACTTCCTTAGGGTTCCCTTCGGCGTCACTAATGGGGTCTCGGTCTTCCAACGTGAGATGGACCGAATGGTTGACCGGTACGTGCTGCGGGCCACTTTCCCGTACCTCGATAATGTCACCATCTGCAGCCACGATCAGCAGGACCACGACGCCAACCTTTTCAAATTTCTCCACACCACCAAACTCCTTAACATCACGTACAATAAGGAGAAGTGTGTGTTCCGCACCAGCCGCTTAGCCATCCTTGGCTATGTTGTGGAAAATGGAGTTTTAGGGCCCGACCCCGACCGCATGCGCCCCCTCATAGACTCCCCCTTCCCCACTGCACCAAGGCCCTGAAATGATGCCTGGGGTTTTTCTCCTATTATGCCCAGTGGGTCCCTAACTATGCAAACAAGGTCCGCCAATTCATCCACTACACAGTTTTCCCCTGATGACTGAGGCCCACCAGGTCTTCAACCATATCAAGGCAGACATCGCCAAGGCCACGATGCACGCGGTCGATGAGACCCTCCCCTTTCAGGTCGAGAGCGATGCATCGGACGTCGCTCTGGCCGCCACCCTCAATCAGGCAGGCAGACCCGTGGCATTCTTTTCCCGCACCCTCCATGCCTCCAAAATTCGGCACTCCTGTGTCGAAAAGGAGCCCCAAGCCATCATGGAAGCTGTGCGGCATTGGAGGCATTACCTGGCCGGCAGGAGATTCATTCTCCTCACTGACCAACGGTCGGTTGCCTTCATGTTTAATAATACACAGCGGGGCAAGATTTAAAATGATAAAATCTTAAGGTGGGAGGATCGAGCTCTCCACCTACAATTACGAGATTTTGTATCGCCCAGGAAGCTCAACGAGCCCCCTGATGCCCTATCCAGAGGCACATGTGCCAGCGCACAAGTGGACCGACTCTGGGCCCTACACGATGGTCTCTGTCACCCAGGGGTCACCCGGGTCTTTCGTTCATAAAGGCCCGCAACCTGCCCTACTCCATTGCGGAGGGCAGGGCTGCCACCAGAGACTGCCAGGTCTGCGCGGAATGCAAGCCGCACTTCTACCGGCCAGATTGAGCGCACCTGGTGAAGGCCTCCCGCCCCTTTGAACGCCTCAGCATGGATTTCAAAGGGCCCCTCCCCTCCACCGATCGAAACACGTACTTCCTGAAAGTGGTCGATGAATACTCCCGATTCCTCTTCGCCATCCCATGCCCCGATATGATGTATCACGGTCATTAAAGAACTCAAAGCATCTTCGCCCTGTTCGGTTTCCCCGCTTACGTCCACAGCGACCGGGGATCCTCCTTTATGAGTGATGAGCTGCGTCAGTTCCTGCTCAGCAAGGGCATTGCCTCGAGTAGGACGAGCAGCTACAACCCCCGGGGAAACGGGCAAGTGGAAAGGGAGAAGGGACGGTCTGGAAGGCCTGCGGTCTAAAAATCTCCCAGTCTCCCGCTGGCATGAGGTCCTCCCCGACGCGATCCACTCCATTCGATTGCTACTCTGCACTGCGACTAATGAAATCCCCCATGAACGTCTCCTTGCCTTCCCTAGGAAGTCCACCTCCAGGGTTTCACTCCCAATGTGGCTGGCAGCTCCTGGACCCATCCTCCTCCGCAAACACGTGCGGATCCACAAGACGGACCCAATAGTCGAAAGGGTACAACTACTGCACGCAAACCTGCAGTACGCCTACGTGGCTAACCCTGACGGGTGCCAGGACACAGTCTCCCTCAGGGACCTGGCACCAGCTGGATCCGCACCCACGGCCCACCACCCGACACCCCCCCCCTCCGTTTGCCATGGCGCCACCATCCCTCCCCCCAGCGCACCTCACTACAGCCCTCGCCCCAGGACGACCCGTCCTCCCACTGGTTACACCCGGGGATGAAGATGAGGGCAGCACGGTAGCATTGTGGATAGCACAATTGCTTCACAGCTCCAGGGTCCCAGGTTCAATTCCGGCTTGGGTCACTGTCTGTGCGGAGTCTGCACATCCTCCCCGTGTGTGCGTGGGTTTCCTCCGGGTGCTCCGGTTTCCTCCCACAGTCCAAAGATGTGCAGGTTAGGTGGATTGGCCATGATAAATTGCCCTTCGTGTCCAAAATTGCCCTTAGTGTTGGGTGGGGTTACTGGGTTATGGGGATAGGGTGGAGATGTGAGTTTGGGTAGGGTGCTCTTTCCAAGAGCCGGTGCAGACTCGATGGGCCAAATGGAGGGCCTGCACTGTAAATTCTGTAAATTCTATGAAACACGGTCCCGGAGTCACAGGCGACCAAGTCGGCGCCTGCATCACCACCGGGACCGAGGCACTCAAAGCGGAGGATCAAGGCACCCGACCGGCTGAATTTGTAAATTTTCACCAGACTGTAAACATTAAATTTTCACAAAACTGTAAATTGTTTTTCCACCATTCCGCTGGACTCTTTTTTAACAGGGGGTGAATGTGGTAGTCACCACTGATTGTATAATAGTTATTAGAGGTATTACGGTAAGACTCCTGTACTACAGGTACAGGGGTAGATCCCTGCCTGCTGGCTCCGCCCAGTAGGCGGAGTATAAATGTGTGTCCACACCGAGCTGCTCCCATTCTGGTAGCAGCTGCAGGAGGCCACACATCTCTGCTTAATAAAGCCTTGATTACTCTCTACTCTCGTCTCGTCGTAATTGATAATGCATCAGGGGCAACACAAGTAGACAAGGTAGTCAAAAAAGCATATGGAACACTTGCCTTCATTGGACGGGGCACGAGTATAAAAACTGGCAAGTCATGCTACAGTTCTATAGAACCTTGGTAAAGCCACACTTGGAATATTGTGCACAATTCTGGTCGCCAAACTACCAGAAGGATGTGGAGGCTTTGGAGGGTGTGTAGAGGAGGTTTACCAGGATGTTGCCTGGTGTAGAGGGTGTTAGCTATGTGAGAGGCTGAATAGACTCGGACTGTTTTCATTCGAAAGACAGAGGTTGAGGGCTGACCTGATGGAGGTCTACAAGATTATGAAGGGTATGAATAGAAAGGATGGGCAGGCAGTCTTTCCCAGGGTGCAGGGGACAGTCACCAGGGGCAATAGGTTTAAGGTCCATGGGTCAAAGGTTAGAGGAGATGTGCGAGGCAGGTTTTTGACGCAGAGGGTGGTGAGTGCCTGGAATGTGTTGCCAGGGGTGGTTGTGGAAGCAGATACATTTACAGCGTTCTAAAGGCATCTTGACAAACACATGGATAGGATGGATATAGAGGAATATGGTACAAGGAAGTGCTGTGGGCTTTGGTATCATGACCGGTACAGGCTTGGAGGGCCGAAGAGCCTGATCCTGTGCTTTATTGTTCTTTGTTCTATTGCTTTAATGGGTGGGCACTTTCTCAAAAAGCAATAGATTTTAGAGGTCAGTGGAGCCAAAAGCATGAATTCTGAGTGCTGAACTTCGATTCGCCACTTTTTTCCAACCTTAGCTTTTTTTTCATTTTATTGCTTCAGTGGAAAGTTTCCAAATTGGGGTTCTGGCTATTCTACAAATTTAAAGCAATGTCTTGATTTAAAGTTCTTTGCAACTCATTGCTTCATGAAAACCTGCTCTAACTGCCCTAAGTGCCTTCAGGGATGCTATGGGTGGCAATCACATCAATGGATCCAGCATTGCTAGAGTGAAAATGCTAAGAATTAAATATACTTTCCCTTATTTTCACAGGAACCTAATATGCGACTGCCAAAATGAGGGTGACTTTGTGTAACATGGTCCCATCTCATGTTCAATAACATTGAGGAGACAAACGCAGAGTGGGTGACTGCTTTGCCGTACACTTCCGGTCTGCCCACAAGCAGGACCCAGACCTTCCTGTCGCTTGCCATTTCAACTCGCCGTCCTGCTCTCAAGTCCATATGTCCGTCCTTGGCCTGCAGCAATGTGCAAATGAAGCCCAAAGCAAACTGGATGAACAGCACCTCATCTTCCGACTAGGCACTTTACAGCCTTCCGGACTTAACATCGAGTTTAACAACTTCAGACTGTGAACTCTCTCCTCCAACTTACCCAGGTTTATTTCTATCAATTTATTTTTATTTCTTCCATTGATCCATTTTTCCTTCACTACCATATTCCTGGTCGTGCACTCAGAGCCTGCACGGACCAGCTGGCAGAGGTATTCGCGGACATCTTTAACCTGTCCCTAATCCACTCCGAAGTCCCCACCTGCTTCAAGAAGACCACCATCATACACCGCGGTACCAAAGAAGAACCAGGCAACGTGCCTCAATGACTACCGTCCAGTGGCCCTGACTTCAGTCGTAATGAAGTGCTTCAAGAGGTTTACATAGATTTACATAGAATTTACAGTGCAGAAGGAGGCCATTCGGCCCATCGAGTCTGCACCGGCTCTTGGAAAGAGCACCCTACACAAGGTCAACACCTCCACCCTATCCCCATAACTCAGTAACCCCACCCAACACTAAGGGCAATTTTGGAAATTAAGGCCAATTTATCATGGCCAATCCACCTAACCTGCATATCTTTGGACTGTGGGAGGAAACCGGAGCACCCGGAGGAAACCCACGCACACACGGGGAGGATGTGCAGACTCTGCACAGACAATGACCCAAGCCGGAATCGAACCTGGAACACTGGAGCTGTGAAGCAATTGTGCTATCCACAATGCTACCGTACTGCCCATGGTTGATCATGAAGCGCATCACCTCCGTACTCCCAGAACGCCTTGATCCACTGCAATTCGCATACCGCTGCAACCAGTCCACATCAGACGCCATTGCCCTGGCCCTGCACTCATCCCTAGAGCATCTCGAAAACAAGGACTCCTACATCAGACTCCTATTTATTAACTACAGCTCCGCCTTCAACACCATAATCCCAGCCAAGCTCATATCAAAGCTCCAAAACCTAGGACTTGGCTCCCCACTCTGCAACTGGATCTTCGATTTTCTGACCAACAGACCACAATCAGTAAGAATGAACAACAACACCTCCTCTACAATAGTCTTCAACACCGGGGCCCCGCAAGGCTTCGTACTTAGCCCCCTACTCTACTCCCTGTACACACACGACTGTGTGGCAAAATCTGGTTCCAACTCCATCTACAAGTTTGCTGACGATACGACCACAGTGGGCCAGATCTCGAATAGCGACGAGTCAGAATATAGGCGGGAGATAGAGAACCTAGTAAAGTGGTGTAGCGACAACAATCTCTCCCTCAATGCCAGCAAAACTAAAGAGCTGGCAATTGACTTCAGGAAGCAAAGTACTGTACACACCCCTGTCAGCATCAACGGGGCCGAGGTGGAGATGGTTAGCAGTTTCAAATTCCTAGGGGTGCACATCTCCAAAAATCTGTTCTGGTCCACCCACGTCGACGCTACCACCAAGAAAGCACAACAGCGCCTATACTTCCTCAGGAAACTAAGGAAATTCGGCATGTCCACATTAACCCTTACCAACTTTTACAGATGCACCATAGAAAGCATCCTATCGGGCTGCATCACAGCCTGGTATGGCAACTGCTCGGCCCAGAACCGCAAGAAATTTCAGAGAGTCGTGAACACTGCCCAGTCCATCACACAAACCTGCCTCCCATCCATTGACTCCATCTACACCTCCCGCTGCCTGGGGAAAGCGGGCAGCATAATCAAAGATCCCTCCCACCCAGCTTACTCACTCTTCCAACTTCTTCCATCGGGCAGGAGTTACAGAAATCTAAGAACACGCACGAACAGACTCAAAAACAGCTTCTTCCCCACTGTCACCAGACTCCTAAATGACCCTCTTATGGACTGACCTCATTAACACTACACCCTGTATGCTTCATCCAATGCCAGTGCTTATGTAGTTACATTGTATATGTTGTGTTGCCCTATTATGTATTTTCTTTTATTCCCTTTTCTTCCCATGTACTTAATGATCTGTTGAGCTGCTCGCAGAAAAATACTTTTCACTGTACCTCGGTACACGTGACAATAAACAAATCCAAATCCAAATCTCCTCCCCCTGCTATCCCATCCCACTAGGGCCATCTGTTCCCTGTTCCAAGTTGTCCTTTGTTCTGATCTCTTACTGTGCCACTATCAGCACCTCCTTAGCCATCATCACCACCATTTACATTCCCTTTTCTTTCTGTCCACAACATCTTTGTCAATTTCCACCTATCATAGAACATAGAACATAGAACAATACAGCGCAGTACAGGCCCTTCGGCCCACGATGTTGCACCGAAACAAAAGCCATCTAACCTACACTATGCCATTATCATCCATATGTTTATCCAATAAACTTTTAAATGCCCTCAATGTTGGCGAGTTCACTACTGTAGCAGGTAGGGCATTCCACGGCCTCACTACTCTTTGCGTAAAGAACCTACCTCTGACCTCTGTCCTATATCTATTACCCCTCAGTTTAAAGTTATGTCCCCTCGTGCCAGCCATATCCATCCGCGGGAGAAGGCTCTCACTGTCCACCCTATCCAACCCCCTGATCATTTTGTATGCCTCTATTAAGTCTCCTCTTAACCTTCTTCTCTCCAACGAAAACAACCTCAAGTCCGTCAGCCTTTCCTCATAAGATTTTCCCTCCATACCAGGCAACATCCTGGTAAATCTCCTCTGCACCCGCTCCAAAGCCTCCACGTCCTTCCTATAATGCGGTGACCAGAACTGTACGCAATACTCCAAATGCGGCCGTACCAGAGTTCTGTACAGCTGACCCCCTATCCAGCCCCACTGCTCCACCCCCACAACAGTATACATCTCGCCCCATTTCCAGTTCTCTCTAGCTTTGAGAAAGAGTTATCCAGATTCAAAACGTTAGCCCCCTTCTCTCCCCACAGATGTCAAGCCCGCTGAGATTGTTCAGCATTTTTGTTTTTGTTTCCGAGTCCAGCGTTCGCAGTAATTTGCTTTCATTTCAATAACATTTCGCTGCTTTTGTGGCCCATACCTTCAGAATTGTGATCATTGCCTCTGATAATCAAAACGTTTTGCCAGTTAAGGGTATGACTTTAAAGTGAGGTTAGTGGAGCCAAAAACATGAATTCTGGACGTAATTCTGAATTTGAGGGAAATGGAGCAGAGTGATGAATGTCGCTTAGTCACGTTTTTCCAGCCTTTGCTTTTTATTTTCATTTCATTGCTTCAATGGGAAGTTTTCAAAATTAATTTCCACAAATTTAAAGCTGATTTAAATTGCCCTTAGCGTCCAAAAAAGTTAGGTGTGGTAGGATAGAGGGGTGGGCCTGTGTCGGGTGCTCTTTCTAAGGGCCTGTGCAGACTCGATGGGCCGAATGGCCTCTTTCTGCACTGTAAATTCCATGATTCAATGAAGATAGAACATTGAGTGCAGAAGGAGGCCATTCAGCCCATTATGTCTGCACCAACCCTTGAAAAGAGCACCCAATTGAAGCCCACACCTCCACCCCATATTCGTAACCGAGCAACCCCACCCAACCCCTTTGGACACTAAGGGAAATTTAGCATGGCCAATCCACCTAACCTGCACATCTTTGGACTGTGGGAGGAAACTGGAGCTCCTGGAGGAAACCCACGCAGACACGGGGAGGATGTGCATTCTCCGCACAGTGACCCAAGCCGGGAATCGAACTTGGGACCCTGGGGGCGCTATTCTCCACCCCCAAGCCAGGTGGGTGAATCGCTGGGGCACCGCGCGAATCGCGCCACACCGCCCCGACCCCCGCAAATGATTCTCCCACCACCCGGAAACCAGCGGCGCGTGATTCGCACCGGGCCATCGGAGAACCGGCGAGCGGCGATTCTCCGGCCGGATGGGCCGAGCGGCCGCGACTACACAAAATGGTTCCGCCAACGCCGTCCACCCCTGGTCTCTGCCGGCAGGAACTCTGTGGGAACGCTGAGGGGGCGGCCTGAGGGGGCAGGAGGGGGGCTCCTTCACCGGGGTGGCCTCCAATGGGGTCTGGCCCTACGATCGGGGTCCACCGATCGGCGGGCAGGCCTCTCCCCCCCCCGGGCCTACCTCCTTCCGCGCGCAGCCCCAGAACACCGGCTCCATGTTGGTGAGGGGCCGGCGTGCGTAAGACGATCCCCGCGCATGCGCAGGATGGCGCGGCCCAACTGCGCATGCGCAGGATTGGGCTGCCCCAACTGCGCATGCGCGGGTTGGTGCGGTGCCCATTTGGCGCTGCGTAAGGATGCTGGACCGACGTGAACCACTCTAGCGCCATGCTGGCCACCTGTGGGGGCCAGAATAGGTCGTGTCTGGGCTTGTTTGGGCTGTCGTGAAACGCGGCAACGTTCACGACGGAGCGAACACTTGGCCTCAATATCGGAGAATCGCCGCCTGGAGCTGCGAAGCGCCAGTGCTAACCACTGTGCTACCATGCCACCCAAAAACATTGCTGTGGTTCTGGAGTCACTTGTAGGCCAGACAGCGTAAGGATGGCAGATTTCCCTTCCTAAAGGACATTAGGGAAGCAGCTGGGTTTTTACAGCAATTGATGATAGTTTCATGGTCACCCTTACCAAGGGTAGCTTTAGAATCCAGATTTATTACTTGAATTTAAATTCTACCAGCTGCTCTGGTGGGATTTGAACCCATAGACAACTGGATTACTAACATTATCACTATGCCACTCTCTGCCTTTATTGATGGAAGTTTCGATTAAAAAAGGTCCAGGGGTAGCAAGGTTCACGAGGGCGATGTAAGCTAAATTTTCTTTCCACAAGTAAATCAGATTTGATAACCCACCATCAAGTGTAGCCATAAGTGAGTAATGGCCTGTCTCACAAGTGGGAATTAAATTCATATTTCAGTGTCCTACATAACATATTCTATTTATAAATTTTGTGTGTGGTCTTATAATTAAGTACTTTTAATATTAATAAAGGTATAATTTACTTTTAATCAAATTTTAATGAGCGCTATTACAAGCACCATGGATATGGTTTTCGGTTTACCCATTAATTAAAGTGAACTACGTTTTGTTTTCTCTTCTCAGTGGCCATCTCAAAAAATCACTAAAGCCACTTTGATTCAAATATTAGATTATTACATAAACAGTTGACCAAAGCTCATTCATTTATAATTCGGAAGGTCAATATAAATATGAAAAAGGATTATTTTCCAATTTATCATTAGCAATCTCAAAGGACTATATATATATACATAATGTATACATACATATAAGTGGTGGTAGAAGGATTATGATGACAATCAAAGACCCATTGAAAGGGGTAGGTTTTGAAGAGAGCTTTGAAGGAAGAAAGAGTGTTAAGGTTGAGAGCTCGAGCGAGAACTTACCAGCCTGCGAGTTTGAAATGGCTGAAGCCTCGATGCAAAGGGAGTCAGAGTGAGAAGTCAAGCACAGGCAGCAGTGACTCAATGGCACCACTCTCAACGCTGATTCAAAAGGTTATGGGCAGCATGGTGGCACAGTGGTTAGCACTGCTGCCTCACAGTCAGTTGAGATTTTGTCAGCTCGATTCCGACCTTGGGTGACTGTCTGTGTGGAGTTGGCACGTTCTCTCCATGTCTGCATGGATTTCCTCCGGGTGCTCCGGTTTCTTCCGACATCCCAAACATGTGGATTGGCTGTCCTAAATTGCCCCTTAGTGTCTAAATGTTAGGTGGGGTTGTGAGGATGGGGCGGGCGATTGGGCCTGGGTAGCATGCTGTTTCAGTGGGTCGGTGCAGACATGATGGGCTGAATGGCCTTCTTCTGCACTGTAGGAATTCTATAATTCTATGACCCACACTGAGAATTTATCACAAAATCTCAACTGACACTCTAATACCAACGGAGTGTTCTTCTGTCAGAGGTACCACCTTTTGCATGAGACATCAAACTGAGTCTATTCTCATAGGAAAATTCCATAATATAATAATAATATAATGATGCTATTATGAAGAAGAATGAGACTTCTCCTGCTGTCATGGCCAATATTTATCACACGACAGCTAAAAACAGCTGATTGTGGCATTATCACATTGTTGTTTGTGGGAACTTGCTGTGGACAAATTGTTTCCCACTACATTGCGACACTGACAAAAGTTTAAAAGCATTTTATTAGTGATAAAGTACTTTGGGATTTCCTGAGGTGGAAGACCTCCCCAATCCTCTGAACCATATCCAAAACACCGTCAGGTAGTCTGACATGACAGTGAAGGGGATAAAGTATTGGTTGGTCCAGTTCCCAAAGAACAAGGCTTTGCTCTTGCTGTAATGTACTTTGGCTCCTTAGGACTGTTCGAACTGGTCCCCTATGTTCATCAATCTGCAAACAGACAGCAGATCCAAGCAGGAGACATCTAAAGGATCCATGTATGGGGAAGCTGTAAGCTTTGCACCTCAGCTTCCTGGGATCATCCTGGGATCCCCGAACAGGTGCCGGAATGTGGCAACTAGGGGCTTTTCACAGTAACTTCATTTGAAGCCTTCTTGTGACAATAAGCGATTTTCATTTTCCTTTCATCACCCTCTCCTCTACCCACATCCTCGTTTATGGACTCAGTAAAGCGTCCAATGTAACATAAACAAGATAGAGGAGAGATGTTGATTTCAGATTGATTAGAAAGCTCGCTGATACCCACCCACTGACTAATACTGCGTTCCTGATATTTGTGTGGAGTTGGACCCAATTGCAGATCCACTCCCCAGATGCCAATTTTGGACAGCATTGGTTTGAGTGTTGATTTGACACCAACACACCACTTTACCTTATATAACCACTGCTATTAACTGCCTGAGTTCAACAGTGGCACTGTAGGGTAAGTGTTGATCAGATTCAGCAGACACTCAGACCCACCAAACGGACCACTGGTTACTCCTGATGCTAATATTCAACTTGCTGTTGGGCTGAGAGGATTTACCTCATCCACAGCGATCAAATGATGTTGCTTTCACTTCGGAACCTGATGAGTCTTTCCTGAATCAATTGGTAGGTACAGCGGCCAGAATAAGTCCTCAGATGTGATTTAAAAAGCAGTCAGAAGTGGGCTGGTTTGTCCGTTGATGATATGTCATTCTAGGGTTGCAGAATTCACCACAGTAGTACAGACAGGATGAGTTTCTTTACACCAGCTGGGCTCCTGCTGCATTGAGACCTCTCTAATAATATAAAACCAAATGAAGTTGACTGAATGTTTGTGATGCAGATTTTGAAATGACGCAGTCATCAATGTCTCACTTTCTCTGAAAAGTTCAAGTTACCAATTCCACTGCAGTTTTTCGACTGATCTCCGAACGTAGAGGAATACATCAGTGAGCAAATATAACAAAATATTTAGTAACCATCACAACAGCATGCAAAAAACCCCCTCTCACCACACTATTTAGGCTTTATGACTTGCCACAAATCTCATGGTGACTATGCGGAGGATTGTAGGCTGGGTGTTATTTCGATGAATAATGTTAAAACCCCTAATGAAAATTGTAATGGGCTGTACAAAACATGCCCAGTGGGAATTTCAGCCCTGTCATTTGTTTAATAAAACTGGGAAACCGTAAAATAACAGATTGTCAATGGCAATATTAAAAACAGAGCCATGTGTGTAAAGTACTAAATGCGAAAGGCTGCAGTTGATGGGCATGGGTTTTAGCATTCCTTTGTGTACTGGAAGCCCATGTTATCATTTACCTAATGGATCAAATTTCCTTCCAATCTACTGAGACAAATGCTCCTTGCATTAAAACTAAAATGATTTACATTACATTAGCATCAGGAGCCAATGGTAACAACATATGGATGTATGTATGGAGAACACCAGAAAGGATCTTTGCACACCAATGTCTCCTTCTCTCAAATCAAAAACATGCCTATATTGGATATATATTTCAACTTTCTGGCACGCTTCCAGCAACACCAAAACACCAAGGCTTGAATTTTACATTCTGAGGTTGGGTGCGTACTCGCCCGACTGAACATCAAATAACGGGAAATTACTTTGGGTGTGCATCCAAACACTGTAGCGCACAGGTGCAATATTGAACTTGTGGGCACGTGCGTGAGTCAGCTGGGTGCCTGCTGACAATTAAAGGGTCAATTAAGGCCATTGACAAGCCAATTGAATTGGATTTTACATTGCCCGAGTGATTTCCCGCTCGTCGCATGGGCAAAACAGGTGGGCGACCAACACATTTTCATCAACTTCTCACCCAAGAGCAGGATAAAAGGCCCAAGGGTGCAAGCACGATCAGTCTCATTGTGAGTTTGTTGCTGGGTCAGTACAGAGTTGTGCCAGAGCTTCTTTTGATTTTGGTAAAGTTTCAAGGCTGACCAGCTGAATTTCTGGTCCCCATTCTCCCTGGAAGCTTTGCTTAAGGATTACAGAATAGTGCAATCTTATTTGCAAGGCACAGTTCCTGGTGCATCTCCCATAAAGGGGACAGTATACCCAGCTGGTGGGAAAACCTCTGAAGAGGAAGAGAATCACAGGAGGGAGAGGAGGTCAGGTGAGTGCAGGTAGTATCCCAGGGAGAGACCTTTGAGAGGGGAGGCATAGGCTCAGTTGGTGCAGGGACAGCAGGGTGGTCAAGACAGTTAGGTCCGCGGAAGATGCAACTACCCAATGGTTAGAGTCTACAGGCAGCATTCCAAATATCTCCAAATGTCCCACGTCCAGTGCCGCAGGAGGCTCCCCCTCTCTAAGAATACAGTGACAGTAATATGCCAGGTGATTGGTCAGGAAATCGCCTCCAACTATGACTGATACTATCTTCAGACATATTTCTCCATTACCTGACAGGCGAGGCCAGCCAGCTGGAGCTTTGCTTACACTGAGGCCAATTGAGGCCCATGCATTGCCAATTAATGGTCACTTCAGGGCCTCGTCCCACTTCACTGCCACTTTATTTGCCATTTTGTGAGTCCGCCAGGTAAACCCCAGTGAGTTGACGGACTGGGGAGGGGGGTGCCTTCTGTTCGGGCACATTATGTACAACAGAGGCTCCAGCCAATGAGGATCTCTGTCCCCGCTTGTTCCCCACCCTGGCCAGTTGGTTGTCGGTCTCACCACCCTTGTTGGGGCCTGCCTCACTGGTCCTGACGAAACTGTCCCATTCACCTTGCAGTCCAGCCTTCACTCTGCGGAGTATCGGCTGCAGTTCCAACAATGGCATCGTTCCTGCAGCTGCGACTGGAGAGCTTCCAGCCAACTGATTAGCCGAAAGCTCTCGAAAACGTGACTTCCTCACAGATAGGGACAGAAGACATGGCCCTGAGCCTATCAATGGCTGTAAAATCAGGCAGGGGCTCCCTGCTCATGTAAAACTGTGCCACAATATTCTTCAGTCAGTGAAAATGGTTTCAATCTACTGTCGTGTTGGGTGTTCTGGTTCACAAACAAGCCAACAATGCTGGAAGTGGTGTAACACTATTTTATTACCTGTTCAACTGTGCTAACATACTGTAAATGTGGGTATAAGCAATACCAGCTTAACTGTGAACCTTTTCCTATCACTAGCTATGGTGAGGCACTCAGCACATGGTGAATGTGTGTGATGCAGGCTGTGAGCTCTGTGCTCTGAGCTGGCTGCTGCTATAATGAGCAGGAACTCTCCTGTCCCCTGTCTTTTTAGTGCTTGTGCTCTCACTGGTGAATGGCTGCGGTGTTATGTATGCTGATTGGTCCTACTGCATGTCCATCAGTGTGTGTATGTGATTGCACCAGAATGTACTGATGTATATTATGACATCCCCCCTTTTTACAAAGAACATGTGCCTATGTGAGAATAAATAATGTGTAATGAGTGTATCTGACCATGTGTGTGCAGTATTTACATATCTATGTACATGAGGCTAGTCTATATACACGGGAAGGTGCCTGGTGCAGGGAAAAGAAAAACAAGGTGTCACACCAACAAAACTAATAACGAATGCTATAAACAAACTAGTGAAATGCTGAAACAGGATGAAAGAACAAAGCATTGGGTCCAACATTGTAAGGCTCATAAATCAAGTCTCTGAGGTGGGCGACGAATTTGGGTTGACCGCCTCAAGGGTGGGTCAGGAGCCACCGGCTGAGGATCGGGCCGGGCCACAGCCAAGTGAGGAGGATGCAGAGTATCCGGAAGCTCTACAAAGTCCAGGTCGGGGACAACAGGGGGCGTGGCACCGGTGAAGGATCGCGTAGCGAGCGTGGAACCAGACGAAGGGCACACCGATTGTGGCGGCGAATGGTGCCATCAGGCAGACGAACCAGGAATGAGCGGGGAGCCACCAGCCGAAGAACCACAGCAGTCGCAGACCAGCCACCCTCCGGAAGATGGATGCGGACGTTGTCACCTGCCGCCAGAGCTGGAAGATCAGTCGCTCGAGCGTCATGCGCCACCTTGTGCTGCGCGCGAGACTGTTGCATCCGTTGAAGGACCGGAGCATGGTCGAGGTCTGGGACATGAACGGACAGTACAGTGGTCCTGAGGGTGCGACCCATCAGCAGCTGGGCTGGTGACAGGCCCGTGCACAGTGGAGCCGAGCGATAGGCCAGCAAGGCGAGGCAGAAGTCGGATCCTGCATCAGCAGCCTTGTAGAGGAGCTTCTTTACGATGTGGACGCCCTTTTCTGCTTTGCCATTTGACTGGGGGTGCAGAGGACTGGATGTCACGTGTACAAAGTTGTACCTGCTGGCGAAGTTAGACCATTCCTGGCTCGCGAAGCAGGGGCCATTGTCCGACATCACAGTGAGTGTGATGCAGCGACGAGCAAAGGTCTCTTTGCAGGCACGGATAACAGCCGATGACGTGATGTTGTGCAGGCGTACAACCTCGGGATAGCTGGAAAAATAATCAACTATGAGAACATAGTCCCTGCCGAGCGCATGGAACAGGTCCACGCCTACCTTAGACCAAGGGGACGTGATCAACTTATGGGGCTGAAGGGTCTCCTGTGGTTGGGCCGGCTGGAACCGCTGACAGGTGGGCCAATGGAGCACAGTGTTGGCAATGTCCTCATTTATGCCAGGCCAGTAGACAGCCTCTCGGGCCCTCCGTCGGCACTTCTCTACGCCGAGATGGCTGTCGTGCAGCTGCTCTAAAACCCGGTGATGCATGCTGTGTGGAATCACGAGGCGGTCCAGCTTCAGGAGGGCGCCATCAACGACTGCCAGATCGTCTTGAATATTATAGAACTGTGGGCATTGTCCCTTGAGCCATCCGTCAGTCATGTGGCGCATCACACGTTGTAGCACGGGGTCAGCCGCAGTCTCACGGCGAATGTGGGTTAGGCGTTCATCCGTGGCCGGCAGATTGGTGGCCGTGAAGGCCACATGGGCGTCGACTTGGCAAACGAACCCCTCTGGGTCGGACGGAGTGGTGACTGCCCTGGACAGAGCGTCGGCTATGATCAGGTCCTTACCCGGTGTGTACACGAGCTGGAAATCGTATCTCCGGAGCTTGAGCAGAATGTGTTGTAGGCGAGGGGTCATGTCATTGAGGTCTTTTTGGATGATGCCGACCAGCGGGCGATGGTCGGTATCCACAGTGAACTGGGGAAGGCCATACACGTAGTCAACAGGCCTAGGCACTCCTTCTCGATTTGCGCATAGAGCTGCTCTGTGGGGGTCATGGCCCGTGACGCATAGGCAACAGGAGCCCATGACGAGGCATCATCTCATTGCAGGAGCACCGCCCCTATGCCAGATTGGCTAGCGTCCGTTGATATTTTCGTCTCCCTTGAAGGATCGGAAAACGCCAATATCGAGGCGGTGGTCAGCTTGACCTTGAGCTCCTCCCATTCACGCTTGTGGGCGGGAAGCCACTGGAAGTCCGTCGTCTTCCTCACTAGGTTGCGGAGAGCCGTGGTGTGGGAAGCGAGGTTAGGGATGAACTTTCCTAGGAAGTTGACCATTCCTAAGCACCGGAGCACCGCCTTCTTATCCGCCGGCTTCTGCATGGCCGTGATGGCTGCCACCTTGTCCGCATCCGGCCGCACACCCAACCGGGAGATGAGTTCTCCTAAAAACTTGAGTTCGGTCTGGTCGAAAGAACATTTGGCTCTGTTAAGGCGCAGGCCTTGGTCCCGTATTCGCTTAAAAACGCATTGGAGGCGACTGATATGCTCCTACGGGGTGGTGGGCCAGATGATGATGTCGTCCAAATAGACACGCAAACCCTCGATGCCCTCCATCATCTGCTCCATGATGCGGTGGAACACTTCAGATGCTGATATGATTCCAAATGGCATTCTATTGTAGCAGTACCTGCCAAATAGGGTGTTGAAAGTACACAGCTTTCTGCTGGACTTGTCCAATTGAATTTGCCAGAAGCCCTTTGATGCATCCAGCTTGGTGAATATGTTGGCTCGAGCCATCTCGCACGTGATTTCCTCACGCTTGGGGATAGGGTAATGCTCCCGCATGATGTTACGATTTAAATCCTTCGGGTCGACACAGATCCAGAGCTTGCCGGAAGGCTTCTTGACGCACACCATGGAACTGACCCAGTTGGTTGGTTCCGTCACTCTGGAAAGCACTCCTTGGTCCTGGAGGTCCTGCAGCTGCTGCTTGAGGCGGTCCTTGAGGGGTGCTGGGACTCTACGAGGTGTATGAACCACAGGCGTGGTGTCCTGTTTGAGCAGGATTTTGTATGTGTAGGGAAGTGTGCCCATGCCTTCGAAGACATCTCGGTGTTGAGTGATGATGGCACTTAGTTGCGCCCTGAAATCCACATCTTGGAAGTCAGACGTGTCCTCTGGAGAGAGGGAATGTACGCGCTGCACGAGGTTGAGGAGCTTGCACGCCTGTGCACCTAGCAGGGAGTCCTTTGAGGAGCCCACGATCTCGAAGGGTAGGGTGACTTTCTGCGAGTTGTGCGTCACCTCGAGTTGGCAGGACACGGTGGCGGGGATGACTTTACCATTATAGGCGACCAGTTGGCAATCGATTGGAAGAATTGTTGGTTTGACCCCCAGGGTTTGAAATGCTGAGGAGACCATACGAGGAGATTGGCCGAAGCACCAGTGTCCAGACGAATCTGATCTGGGATCGATTGACCGTCAGGGTGGCACACCACTCGTCGTCCGGATCAATGCTGTGCACCAACAGCGGCTGGTGCTTTCGATTCGGGGACAGCCTGTTCTTGGTTATGACAGCGACTCGAAAAGACTCCCTGTCCTCGGTGTCACTGGTCTGCATGAAGTCAGGATTGGACTCAGTGAAGGTGGGTTGGATTGCCCGAACATTCCTGCGAGGCGGGTTAAATCATTGCGAGTTGGCAGGCTGGGCTGCTCGACAGCCGGCAGCATATTGGCCAAGCCTGCCACAGCGTAGGCACTGTCGCAATTTTGCAGGACATTGCCGCTTTAAGTGGGCGGAGCCACATTTGCCGCACGTCGTGATGTCAGTGCGTTCGTTGCGCCACTGCGCATGCACGGTATGGTCTTGCGTGGTGCGGGCCTGCGCATCGTGTTCCTGCACGTCACCACGTTTGGCGCGTACAAGCGCGGGAGGCCTCGGAAAGCGCGCAAAATGGCTGCCCTCCCCCAGACTATGGCCCGGGAGATGTTCGATCGTTTGGACCCGTTCCGCCTCATGGGGCCCTTGCCGCGCCGTTTCAGCCGCCTTTATGTGGGAGTACCGGCTGGTGGCATTCTCATGCAGGACACAGGTCTCGATGGCAGTCGCTAGGGTTAGTTGCTTAACTTTAAGGAGCTGCTGATGCAGGGTGTCCCACATGACCCCAAAAACAATCTGGTCGCGTATCATGGAGTCGGAGGTGGGCCCGTAGCTGCAGGATTGCGCGAGGATTATCATAGATTATCATAGAATTTACAGTGCAGAAGGAGGCCATTCGGCCCATCAAGTCTGCACCGGCTCTTGGAACGAGCACCCTACCCATCCGGTCCCGGATGTGGACCACAGCATCCGGTCCCGGATGTGGAGGTGTGTTAAATAGGATTGGAAAGGCTCGTCCTTACCCTGCAAGCGCTGCTGGAACAGGTACCTTTCGAAGCTTTCGTTGACTTCAACACTGAAGTGTGTGTCGAATTTGAGTTGCACCGCCTTGTAGTTGGTCTTGTCCTCGTCGTCCGCGAATGTCAGGGAGTTAAAGATGTGGATAGCATGTTGCCCAGCCGTGGAGAGAAGAAGGGCTATCTTCCTGGTGTCCGATGCATTCTCCCTGTCCGTGGCCTCGAGGAAGAGCTGGAAGCGCTGTTTAAATATCTTCCAATTTACCCCGCGAATGCCAGCGATGCGGAGCGGCGGCGGCAGGTTGATGTTCTCCATGCTGTAGGATGCCGGAATGCTGAGAAGTTTCAGGTAGGTCTCACAATTGCTACACCTTGTACCATGTCGTGTTGGGTGTTCTGGTTCACAACCAAGCCAACAATGCTGGAAGTGGTGCAACACTATTTTATTAACTGTTCAACTATGCTAACATACTGTAAACATGGGTATAAGCAATACCAGCTTAACTGTGGACCCTTTCCTATCACTAGCTATGGTGAGGCACTCAGCACATGGTGAATGTCTGTGTTGCAGGCTGTGAGCTCTGTGCTCTGAGCTGGCTGCTACTAGAATGAGCGGGAACTCTCCTGTCCCCTGTCTTTTTAGTGCTTGTGCTCTCACTGGTGATTGGCTGCGGTGTTATGTATGCTGGGTGGTCCTACTGCATGTCCATCAGTGTGTGTATGTGATTGCACCAGAATGTACTGATGTATATTATGACATCTACCTGATCCGGTCCTCTTAACATCTTTATCCTTCTTTTTATTCATTCATGGGATGTGGATTGACACTGGCTGGGTCAGCATTTATTACCCATCCTTAATTGCCCTTGACTTGTGTGGCTTGCTGGAGGGTATTTAAGAGTCAATCACGTTGTTAAGGATCTGGAATCACAAATGGGACTGACCAGGTTGGTGCATGACTCAATGGGCAAAATGGCCTCCTTCTTCATTGTAGGGATTTGAAACAAAATTGAGTTATCTCTCCTCGTAACTTAATCCCTGTAGTCAAGGCATAATTTTTTAACATTTCCATTGCACTCCCTCCACAACCAAAATATCCTTCCTAAGGTGTGGTGGCTAGAACTGTTCACAGTAATCGAAGTGGGTCTAACCAGGGTTTATTTTAGCTGCAGCATAACCTCTGTGTCTTTATACTCCAATCTTCAAGATATAAAGGCGAGCATTTCATTAGCCTTTTTGATTAGCTTCTGCACCTGTTTGTGGCATTTTAAGGATCTATGTACCTGAACCACCAAGTCTCTTTGGACATCTACTGCACCCCTCCTCTTTTCATTCAGAAAGTACTCTGCTCTATCCTTTTTTGGTCCACAATGGATAATCTCACATTTGCTTCCATTAAATTCCATCTGCCAGAATTTTGCCCATTCACTTAATCTGTCACTATTTCCTTACAATTTTATGCGATCATCAAGGCTGTGAGGAGAGATTGAATAAACTGGGATTGTTCTCCTCAGAGAGACGGAGGCTGAGGGGTGACCTGATAGATGTTTATAAAATTATGAGAGGTATAGATAGGGTGATCAGTTGGAGGCTTTTTCCCAGGGCGGAAATGACAGTTACAAGGGGGCACAAGTTCAATGAGAGGGGATAGGTTGAGTGGAGATGTGCGGGGAAGTAATTTACACAGAGGGTGGTGGTGGGCTGCAATGCACTGCCAACTGAGGTGGTTGAGGCAGATATGTTAGCGACCTTTAAGACTTATCTGGATAGACACATGAACAGATGGGATATAGAAGGATCCTGGCATTTGGTCTAAATAGGACACGTGATCGGCGCAGGCTTGGAGGGCCGAAGGGCCTGTCCCTGTGCTGTCTTGTTCTTTGTTCTTTGTTCTTGTCAGGCCTGACCTTCCTATCATGAATCCATGCTGTCTCTCCCTGATTGACCAAAATGTTTCGCCCTTCTTAAAAAATGAAGTGACATGTGCAATTTTTCAATCCAGAGGGGCCATTCTGAAGCTAAGGAACTCTGAAAGATTACAGATAGGGCATCTACAATATCCTCCCCAAGGGCAATATCCTCCCCAACTTCTTTTAACACCCTCAGATGGAAGCTGTCAGATGCTGGGGATTTCCCACTCTTTAATTCCATTAATGTCCTCGTTACTGATGCTGTACTTAACCGACTATAATCTTTTTGCGACTTCAGGCAAGTTATCCTCCTTTCCAACTGTAAATATTGAGGCAAAGTAATTGTTCAAGAAGACCTCCATTTCCCCATTATCAATGACAAAATCTCATGGGTCTACCACCCTTTATATAACTATAAAAAATATTGATTTGATGTCCCTTGCACATTTCCTTTCATTATCCCTTTTAGTAGCTCTTCTCAGCTGTTTAATGACTCTTTTCTAGTCTTTGCACTATCTCATTTGTCCGGATGTGTGCTACGTTTTGCATTTTTATTCACCCTTTCTTTTACCTTTATGCTGTCCCTAACCTCTTTAGTTGTCCATGGTTGTTTTGTTTTGTGAAGTGGAGCCTTGTCCTCTCAGGGTGTGTACTCACTTTGTACCTCGTTACATGTTTCTTTAAATATTCTCCACTGATCTTCAGCCATTTGACCCATTAACAGATCTTCCCAGCTTACTGTGGACAGTCTCTGCCTCATCCTCTTAAAGTCAGTCTTACCCAAGTTTAAAATTCTAGTATCTGAATCCTGCTTTTCACTGTCAAACGCTACACTGAATTCAATTATGTTGTGATCATTATTGGATGAATGTTCGCGCACAATTTGGCTCATTAATTTTTTAAAATTCAGGTTTAGGGGATGTGGGCTTTGCTGGCTAGGCCAGCATTTGTTATCCATCCCTAAATGCCCTTGAGAAGGTGGTGGTGTGCTGCCTTTTTGAACCGCTGCAGCCCATGTGGTGTAGGTACACCCACTGTGCTATTAGGGAGTCAGTTCCAGGATTTATACCCAGCGACAGTGAAGGAACGTTAATATATTTCCAAGTCAGGATGGTGAGTGACTTGGAGAGGAACTTTCAAATGATGGCGTTCCCTTGTATATGTTATCCCTGTCCTTCTAGATGGTAGTAGTCGTGGGTTTGGAAGGTGCTGCCTAAGGAACCTTGGTGAGTTCCGAAAGTGCATCTTGTAGATGGTACATAAGGCTATCACTGCTCGTCAGTGGTGGTGGTGCCTGTTCCCTTTTTGCAACTGGAACATATTGCTGCAAGAAACTATCCCGGATTTATTCCAGAAATTCACTATATTTCAGACAGCTGCTTGTCTGCCTCTCCCAATCTATGCATAAGTTAGATTCCTCATTAATACTACTCTGTCTTTGCTAAGCACTTGCCTAATTTCTGCATTCATACAATCTAACACCTCAGAACTGCTACAGGCGGTCGATACAGAACACCCATTACAGTTTTAGATCCTTTTTTTGTTCCCCAGTTCCACCCATATGATCTCCACTGGATACTTCCCCCTAATTATATCCTCGGATGAGATTTAGTGGGAAAAATTTGAAGTGTCATATCGGGCACGACTTCCCGGGTGCTTCCTGACAGCCGAACCGGTGAGCCCCCGCAGCATGTATATAACGGCACTTAGTGCCGAAAATGATCCCTTCGAGCTTCATGGCAGAACTGGCTACGTGCCAGATAAATCATTGGAACCACGCCCGGCAGCTCCCCGATAGCAAGGGGGAGCTGCTCATAAACATTCTCTCCGAATTCACTCCCAACCAAAAGACCATGGCACCACGTCAATCTGCACCATGCTTTCAGGTCATTGACCTGGCCAGGCTGCTGGACTCCATAGAGGCAAGGTGGAACACCCTGTACCCCTGAAGGAGTCAGAGGACCAGTAACAGGGCAGACAGTGGCAGCAGCCATCAGTTTGGTCAGCGTGACCAGGAGGTCGGAAGAAGTCCAATGTCGGAAGAAGTCCAACGACCTCCACCGGGTCATCAGGGCAAGTTAGCACCGGCCCCCTGGCATCAGACCCACTTGCCACCACCCCCTGAAACCCGCAGCCCACCCCCAACAAGTCGGCGACTGGCACCTTGCATTCCCCCCGCGCCGCAGCATATCATCACAATTATGCCCCAGCACAGTTTTCAATTCTGGTCGCCACACTACCAGAAGGATGTGGAGGCTTTAGAGAGGGTGCAGAAGAGATTTACCAGAATGTTGCCTGGTATGGAGGGCATTAGCTATGAGGAGCGGTCGAATAAACTCGGTTTGTTCTCACTGGAACGAAGGAGGTTGAGGGGAGACCTGATAGAAGTATACAAAATTATGAGGGGCATAGACAGAGTGGATAGTCAGAGGCTTTTCCCCAGGGTAGAGGGGTCAATTACTAGGGGGCATAGGTTTAAGGTGAGAGGGGCAAGGTTTAGAGTAGATGTACGAGGCAAGTTTTTTACGCAGAGGGTAGTGGGTGCCTGGAACTCGCTACCGGAGGAGGTGGTGGAAGCAGGGACGATAGTGACATTTAAGGGGCATCTTGACAAATACATGAATAGGATGGGAATAGAGGGATACGGACCCAGGAAGTGTAGAAGATTGTAGTTTAGTCGGGCAGCATGGTCGGCACGGGCTTGGAGGGCCGAAGGGCCTGTTCCTGTGCTGTACATTTCTTTGTTCTTTGTTCTTTGTTCACACCCTGGCACCCACCAGCACAACTCCATCCATGCCTAGGAGTGGTGCCCACACATACCACGTGCCATAAACACCCCATGATGCATCAAGCGTGCAGCTCGCGATGACCCTTCTCTGTCTCCGGAGTAGAAGTTGGCCCATAACAGATGGGAAAGGGCTCATACAGATGGCGGGGTTCCAGATATCAGAGTTCTTCCCCCATGAGGAACAGGCCCTGCAGACCGCGGGGTGGCCGGTCACTGACAGCGAGGTTGGCCTGCGTCGCTGAGGTGAGAATCCACTGCTGCTTTACCGACAAATGACCTTGCTCAAGTGAGTTCATGACAGACAAAATAATCCTTTCCTCTCCCTGAGGGGATGTCTGCGACACTCCAGTGAGTGCATAACTGAGGGGGGGAGTCCCAATGGATGCATGCGCAGGAGATGGTGGCAGTAATGCGTGGCACTGAGGCCAACACTGCCAGGGTGGCGACTTCAGTGGAAAATCTGGAGCACGACGTCAGCGTCATGAGTGGTGGTGTGGTTCAATCAGCATTTACCAGGCTGAGGGCCTCAACATCCTGCCCTAATTACTGAGTGACATGATCCAGATGGAGGTGGATGTTTCCGGAGCACTGCAGAGCATGGCCCAGTCATCGCCAAGGGCATCAATACCATGGTGCAAACATTGGAGACCCATTGCGGGGTCAACAACACCATCCACCTTGGTTACTATAAGCAATTGGAGAACAATCAGTTAGGGCATCCGCCCCGGGACCATTCTCTCCTCCAGGCATCCCCCCACACGTACGTGCCCTGCCAGCTGCTGGAGTGCCATTCACCGAGCCAGTTGTACTGGAGGATCCCGTTTTGCATACTCACCCCCCAGCCACAGCAGGGGCCCCTGGACCCCAGACCTCAGCTGGGAACATTAGGGAAATAATGCTTAGGTGCCCTCCTCCCCTGATCAGCACTCACACTCTGACATCCCCAGTGTTGAAGCCCAGCTCTCGAGTGTTTGGTTGTTGGCTGCTACCTCTATGGCGCTGGTGCCTCCAGTATTCAGGCAAAGTGTGCAGGGGTCACCGTTTGATTGGCATGACAGGCAATAACACTCGCCGAGCCGTGGCACGCGTACCCATGAGAATGCACTTGAGACTATTTTGTTTATAAGAACATAAAGAACATAAGAACTAGGAGCAGGAGTAGGCCATCTGGCCCCTCGAGCCTGCTCCGCAATTCAATGAGATCATGGCTGATCTTTTGTGGACTCAGCTCCACTTTCCGGCCCGAACACCATAACCCTTAATCCCTTTATTCTTCAAAAAACTATCTATCTTTATCTTAAAAACATTTAATGAAGGAGCCTCTACTGCTTCACTGGGCAAGGAATTCCATAGATTCACAACCCTTTGGGTGAAGAAGTTCCTCCTAAACTCAGTCCTAAATCTACTTCCCCTTATTTTGAGGCTATGTCCCCTAGTTCTGCTTTCACCCACCAGTGGAAACAACCTGCCCGCATCTATCCTATCGATTCCCTTCATAATCTTATATGTTTCTATAAGATCCCCCCTCATCCTTCTAAATTCCAACGAGTACAGTCCCAGTCTACTCAACCTCTCCTCGTAATCCAACCCCTTCAGCTCTGGGATTAACCTAGTGAATCTCCTCTGCACACCCTCCAGTGCCAGTACTCAAGTAAGGAGACCAAAACTGAACACAATACTCCAGGTGTGGCCTCACTAACACCTTATACAATTGCAGCATAACCTCCCTAGTCTTAAACTCCATCCCTCTAGCAATGAAGGACAAAATTCCATTTACCTTCTTAATCACCTGTTGCACCTGAAAACCAACTTTCTGCGACTCATGCACGAGCACACCCAGGTCTCTCTGCACAGCAGCATGTTTTAATATTTTATCATTTAAATAATAATCCCTTTTGCCGTTATTCTCACATTTTAACCTCACATTTGTCAACATTGTATTCCATCTGCCAGACCCTAGCCCATTCACTTAGCCTGTCCAAATCCCTCTGCAGACTTCCAGTATCCTCTGCACTTTTTGCTTTACCACTTATCTTAGTGTCGTCTGCAAACTTGGACACATTGCCTTGGTCCCCAACTCCAAATCATCTATGTAAATTGTGAAAAGTTGTGGGCCCAACACTGATCCCTGAGGGACACCACTAGCTACTGATTGCCAACCAGAGAAACACCCATTAATCCCCACTCTTTGCTTTCTATTAATTAACCAATCCTCTATCCATGCTCCTACTTTCCCCTTAATGCCATGCATCTTTATCTTATGCAACAACCTTTTGTGTGGCACCTTGTCAAAGGCTTTCTGGAAATCCAGATATACCACATCCATTGGCTCCCCGTTATCTACCGCACTGTTAATGTCCTCAAAAAATTCCACTCAATTAGTTAGGCACGACCTGCCCTTTATGAACCCATGCTGCGTCTGTCCAATGGGACAATTTCCATCCAGATGCCTCGCTATTTCTTCCTTGATGATAGATTCCAGCATCTTCCCTACTACCGAAGTTAAGCTCACTGGCCTATAATTACCCACTTTCTGCCTACCTCCTTTTTTAAACAGTGGTGTCACGTTTGCTAATTTCCAATCCGCTGGGACCACCCCAGAGTCTAGTGAATTTTGGTAAATTATCACTGGTGCATTTGCAATTTCCCTAGCCATCTCTTTTAGCACTCTGGGATGCATTCCATCAGGGCCAGGAGACTTGTCTACCTTTAGCCCCATTAGCTTGCCCATCACTACCTCCTTGGTGATATCAATCCAGGTCCTCACCTGTCATAGCCTCATTTCCATCAGTCACTGGCATGTTATTTGTGTCTTCCACTGTGAAGACCGACCCAAAAAACCTGTTCAGTTCCTCAGCCATTTCCTCATCTCCCATTATTAAATCTCCCTTCTCATCCTCTAAAGGACCAATATTTACCTTAGCCACTCTTTTTTGTTTTATGTATTTGTAGAAACTTTTACTATCTGTTTTTATATTCTGAGCAAGTTTACTCTCATAATCTATCTTGCTCTTCTTTATAGCTTTTTTAGTAGCTTTCTGTTGCCCCCTAAAGATTTCCCAGTCCTCTAGTCTCCCACTGATCTTTGCTACTTTGTATGTTTTTTCCTTCAATTTGATACTCTCCCTTATTTCCTTAGATATCCACGGTCGATTGTCCCTCTTTTTACCGTCCTTCCTTTTTGTTGGTATAAACCTTTGCTGGGCACTGTGAAAAATCACTTGGAAGGTTCTCCACTGTTCCTCAACTGTTTCACCATAAAGTCTTTGCTCCCAGTCTATCTTAGCTAGTTCTTCTCTCATCCCATTGTAATCTCCTTTGTTTAAGCACAAAACACTAGTGCTTGATTTTACCTTCTCACCCTCCATCTGTATTTTAAATTCCACCATATTGTGATCGCTCCTTCCGAGAGGATCCCTAACTATGAGATCCTGAATCAATCCTGTCTCATTACACAGGACCAGACCTAGGACCGCTTGTTCCCTCGTAGGTTCCATTGCATACTGTTCGAGGAAACTATCGCGGATACATTCTATAAACTCCTCCTCAAGGCTGCCTTGACCGACCTGGTTAAACCAATCAACATGTAGATTAAAATCCCCCATGATAACTGCTGTTCCATTTCTACATGCATCTGTTATTTCTTTGTTTATTGCCTGCCCCACCATAATGTTACTATTTGGTGGCCTATAGATTACTCCTATCAGTGACTTTTGCGCCTTACTATTCCTGATTTCCACCCAAATGGATTCAACCTTATCCTCCATAGCACCGATGTCATCCCTTACTGTTGCCCGGATGTCATCCTTAAATAACAGAGCTACACCACCTCCCTTACCATCCACTCTGTCCTTCCGAAAAGTTTGATACCCTCGGATATTTAACTCCCAGTCGTGACCATCCTTTAACCATGTTTCAGTAATGGCCACTAAATCATAGTCATTCACGATGATTTGCGCCATCAACTCATTTACCTTATTCCGAATACTACGAGCATTCAGGTAAAGTACACTTATGTTGGCTTTTTTACCTCTGTTCTTAATCTTAACACCTCGATCAGTAACCTCTCCTAAGTTATATTTCCTCTTAACCTTTCTCCTAATTTTCCTTGTCGTCGAACCCACATCTTCCTGTAACAACCTGCCGCATCGCTTACTATTAATGTTTTCACTTCCCGTTTTATTTCTTTTAGTATTCCTATTATGAAAGGGTCAACAGTATCTTCACACAAAAAACATGAAAACAACTACTCAACAGTTATGTGTCACACTAACCATAAACCAAGAAGGAAAAGGCAACATGCCACACATTTTTACTGCAAAATATCAGTACAAAGCTGCAACAATGCATTTATACATGGAAAACTAAACATACTCGGAACATCAAACAGTCAACAATACAATTACTATCTCACCCCAGGTCACAGAAGCAAAAGAGGCACCAGCATACAACTACACAGCCTCCAGGCATGAATCATGAAACAATCAACAATACAATAAAGTCACCAGCAACCTGCAAAATGATTTCTGCAACATCCTCACCAAGTGACCGTTCAGAGCAGTCTCCCTTTCTGCAGCCCGCAGCAGTAGCCACTCAAAGGTGGGAATAATCACACTGGAAAGTCAGACTGACACAGGGCATGCCAGAATAGAGAGAAGTCACCCCTTCCCTCTCTCCAGGACTTGTCGCAGTCCCTTTCTTCCTTCCAGGCCACAAGGAAAAAGAGGCATTAGAAAGCACACAGCCTCCAGGTATGAAACATAAAACAGTCAACAGTACAATGAAGTCACCAGCAATCTGCAAAAACATTTCCTCCGCACCCTTACCAAGTGGCCCATTCAGAGCAATCCGCCCCTCTCTTTCCCTCCCGCGGTCTCCAGCAATAGATCTTCAAAGGTGGGAATAATCACACCGGAAAGTTACGCTGGCGCATGTCTTGCTCCAGGCTACAGAAGCAAAAGAGGTGGCAGCAAACAATCACACAACCTCTGGGCATGAAAGATGAACAGTCAACAATATAATAAAGTGACCAGCAATCTGCAAAAGCATTTCAGCAACACCCCCATAAATTATCCGGTCAGAGCAGTCCGCCCCTCCCTCCCGCTCCCGCAACCCCCAGCAGTAGACCCTCAAAGGTGGGAATAATCACACTGGAAAGTTAGACCAACGTAGGGCATTCCAGAAGAGAGAATGAGCATCCTTTCTCCCTCTCCAGTTCTGATAGCAAGTCATCATACATTCTCCCATTCCATGCTCCAGACCACAGAAGCAAAAGACGTGACAACAAACAAATACACACACAGCCTCCAGGCATGAAACATGAAGCAATCAACAGTCCAATAAAGTCACCAACAATCTGCAAAAGCCCAGATCAGTTCAGGTGGGGACTGTCCGAATGGTGCAGATTCCTCCTGTCACAATACTGATGCCAGTGCCCCATGAAATAGAACCCTTCTTTCCTGCACCATTCTTCATTTAGCCAAATGTTTACTTCCCTAATTTTCTCACCCCTATGCCAATTGGCTCTGGTAATAATCCAGAGATTATAACCATTGAGGATTATATCTCAGCCAAAAATGTCCTATTCCCTAATCTTGCCTGTGTTGGTTGTCCCAACTTGGACTACAACAGCTGGATACTGCCTCCTCCCTCCTTCCCCAATATCCTTTCAAGCCGGTTAGAGACCGTCCCTCACCCTGGCACCGGGGAGGCACCATACCATTCGGGACTCTCAGTCCTGCTTACAAAGAATGCTGTCAGTTCCCCTACCTATGGAACCCCCTACAACTTGACATTTTGTTCCCCCCGCTTGAATGACATTGTAAATCAGAGGATTTTCACAACAACCGACGATGACCATTATTCGCTTTTTTTCAGTTTTCCCATTTTATTTCACAACAATTGTACATGAAGGCACGGCACCAGAACAGATCAATGTACAGATCTTCTCATGACCAGCATCCAAGGTGCCTCTATATCGTTGAGTCTTAGAAAAAGATGTATAAACAGAAGCGTCAGTGTCCATTTGCCATGTAAGATTAATCAAAGCCTGGTCAGTACTGCATCTTCAGCAGTTGTTCACCTCGACCTCTGTCTCATCTTTCGTTTTTACGCTTCAGCCTGCGCATACGCTTCTTCCGCCACTTAGCTCTCATGTCGACAGGGATCTCAAGACCACAAACTTTTTTTAAAAATTGAATTCAAATTTTACCATCTGCCATCACGGGATTCAAACCCGGGTCCCTAGAGCATTACATTGGTTCTCTGAATTACTCACCCAATGACAATACCACTGTGACCACTGCCTCCCAGGAAGCTTTTATCAAATCTTGCATTAACCTTTGAAATTACACTTAATACAACTATAGTTTGTATAACCTCTCTTCATAATTTAACCCACTGAATCCAGATGTTCCTGGTATACCTACACTGCACTCCCTCCAAGATAAATATATAGTTCCGAAGGTGTGATGCTCAGAGATGCTCAAAATACTCCAGGTGCTATCAAACCAGCGTTTTTTTAAGGTGAAGCATAAATTCTGACACTTTATATTTTATTTTTACAGGCCAGCATTCCATTACTCTTTTTAAAAAGTGACCTTCTAAACTTGTCCATGACATTCTAATGACCGATGTACGATGTAGGTGCGGAGAATCGGGCATCCAGCAAAAATTGAAGTTTGCACCTGACACCGATTCGGGTGCTATGGTCCGGTACCTCCCAGCCAACAAAACCAGCATTTGCGTGCATTAAAATGTGAATAAATTGAATGGCTTGTACACAGTATGCTCTGCCCTGCCACGATGGTCCGCCCCTCTCAGCCTCTCAGGCACAAGGTGCGAATTACTCCAAGTATTTACAAACGGGAACTGGGCACCAGAGCTGTGGAGGGGGAGCCGGAGACTACGGAAAAAACGTTGAAAACTGATGGGCTTTCTGGGGGACAGCTGCCAGGGCCAGGGGCAGTAGCGGGGAGTGACCTGGTGTTGAGCCTGTGGTCTTGGATGTCCCCCTCAGGATCGGGGTGACCTGGCTCAGACCACTATTGCTGCAGTCTGTCTTTTAAATGCACCCCTTTGGTGCTACGTACAGGCTCCTGGCTGCTTTCCATTGTTATTTGTTATGCATATTAATGACTTGGATGAGAATGTAGGAGGCATGGGTAGTAAGTTTGCAAATGACACCAAGATTGGTGGCAAAGTGGATAGTGAAGAAGGTTATATAAGATTGCAACAGGATCTTGACCAATTGGGCCAGTGGGCCGATGAATGGCAGATGGAGTTTACAAAGAACAAAGAACAAAGAAATGTACAGCACAGGAACAGGCCCTTCGGCCCTCCAAGCCCGTGCCGACCATACTGCCCGACTAAACTACAATCTTCTAACTTCCTGGGTCCGTATCCTTCTATTCCCATCCTATTCATATATTTGTCAAGATGCCCCTTAAATGTCCCTATCGTCCCTGCTTCCACTACCTCCTCCGGTAGCGAGTTCCAGGTACCCACTACCCTCTGCGTAAAAAACTTGCCTCGTACATCTACTCTAAACCTTGCCCCTCTCACCTTAAACCTATGCCCCCTAGTAATTGACCCCTCTACCCTGGGGAAAAGCCTCTGACTATCCACTCTGTCTATGCCCCTCATAATTTTGTATACCTCTATCAGGTCGCCCCTCAACCTCCTTCGTTCCAGTGAGAACAAACCGAGTTTATTCAACCGCTCCTCATAGCTTATGCCCTCCATACCAGGCAACATTCTGGTAAATCTCTTCTGCACCCTCTCTAAAGCCTCCACATCCTTCTGGTAGTGTGGCGACCAGAATTGAACACTATACTCCAAGTGTGGCCTAACTAAGGTTCTATACAGCTGCAACATGACTTGCCAATTCTTATACTCAATGCCCCGGCCAATGAAGGCAAGCATGCCGTATGCCTTCTTGACTACCTTCTCCACCTGTGTTGCCCCTTTCAATGACCTGTGGACCTGTACTCCTCGATCTCTTTGACTTTCAATACTCTTGAGGGTTCTACCATTCACTGTATATTCCCTACCTGCATTAGACCTTCCAAAATGCATTACCTCATATTTGTCCGGATTAAACTCCATCTGCCATCTCTCCGCCCAAGTCTCCAGACAATCTAAATCCTGCTGTATCCTCCGACAGTCCTCATCGCTATCCGCAATTCCACCAACCTTTGTGTCGTCTGCAAACTTACTAATCAGACCAGTTACATTTTCCTCCAAATCATTTATATATACTACAAAGAGCAAAGGTCCCAGCACTGATCCCTGTGGAACACCACTGGTCACAGCCCTCCAATTAGAAAAGCATCCCTCCATTGCTACCCTCTGCCTTCTATGGCCTAGCCAGTTCTGTATCCACCTTGCCAGTTCATCCCTGATCCCGTGTGACTTCACCTTTTGTACTAGTCTACCATGAGGGACCTTGTCAAAGGCCTTACTGAAGTCCATATAGACAACATCTACTGCCCTACCTGCATTTAATTTGGATAAATGTGAGGTGATGCATTTTGGTAGACTAAATCAGGACAGGACCTACTCAGTTAATGATAGGGAGTTGGGGAGAGTTACAGAACAAAGAGATCTAGGAATACAGGTTCATAGCTCCTGGAAGGTGGAGTTACAGATGGACAGGATGGTGAAGAAGGCATTCAGCATGCTAGGTTTTATATTGAATACAGGAGTTGGGACGTCTTGTTGAAGTTGTACAAGACATTAGTAAGACCACACATGAAATACTGTGTTCAGTTCTGGTCACCCTATTATAGGAAGGATATTGTTAAACCAGAAAGAGTGCAGAAGAGATTTAAGAGGATACTATCAGGACTTGATGGTCTGAGCTATAAGAAGAGACTGGATAGGCTGGGAATTTTATAGAGGTGTAATTGCCCTTGAGAAGGTGGTGCCTTCTTGAACTGCTGCAATCCTTTTGGTGTAGGGACACCAAATGTGCTATAAGGGAGGGAGTTCCAGGATTTTGACCCAGCGACAGTGAAGGAAGAACAATATATTTCCACGTCAGGGCGGTGAGTGGCTTGGAGGGGAACCTCCAAGTGGAGGGGTTCTCAGGTATCTGCTGCCCTCGTGCATCTTGTGGATGGTACAAATTGCTGCTACTGTTTGTCGGTGGCGGAGGGAGTGAATGTTTGTAAAACGGGTGTCAATCAAGCGGGCTGCTTTTTCCTGGATGGTGTTGAGCTTCTTGGGAGCTACCAGAGCTGCACTCATCCAGACAAGTGGAGAGTATTCCATCACACTCCTGACTTGTGCCTTGTAGATAGTGGATAGGCTTTGGGGATCAAGAGCGTCAAGAAGCAGCACAGTAGCATAGTGGTTAGCACAGTTGCTTCACAGCTCCAGTGTCCCAAGTTCGATTCCCGGCTTGGGTCACTGTCTGTGTGGAGTCCATACGTTCTCCCCATGTCTGCATGGGTTTCCGTTGGATGCTCCGGTTTCCTCTCACAGTCCCAAGATGTGCAGGTGAGGGGGATTGGCCATGCTAAATTACCCTTAGTGTCCAAAAAGGTTGGGTGGAGTTACTGGGTTACGGGGATAGAGTGATGGTATGGGATTGGGTAGGATGCTCTTTCCAAGAGCCGGTGCGGACTCGATGGGCCAGGTGATTCACCTGAGGAAGGAACTGTTCTCCGAAAGCTAGTGATTCAAAACAAACCTGTTGGGCTTTAACCTGGTGTTGTAAAACTTCTTACTGTGATCAGAAACAGAGTTCAGCTTGATGACATGATGATTTGACATAAACTGCACTGTTACAGTTGTAAGGATCCTCCTGTTAATCCTTGTTTGCCTCTTGTTTATTCCCTCTATTTTATCTTGTTTTGTTTTTTATAATTTTTGTACCTGGACAATTACTGTGATCTACACCTTTAAGATGGGCTTCACCTTTAATTACAAAAAAGGAATCCGGCAAAATGTGCTGGCATCAGTGATGACTCATCTTGTTGGACTTGCCTGTCAGCCAATGAGCTGTTTAGACAGCCGGGTCTTAGCTGATTAATGCTGATAGGTGCTGACTGTTCCAGAATGTTCTGCCAGGGACAGCAAGGCTTCATCTGTTTTTTTGTTTTGGTTTAATCAAGAAACTGGAGGGCCAAACCCCGATGTCTCTCTGTCTCACACTTTTCTGATGGACTCTGTCTATAGGTTCAAAGTAAAGATATTTCTCTCTCTACAGTCATATTGTACGACAAATGATGACTTGTTTCGATGGACTTGTCTGTCAGTCAATAAGCTGTTTACTTAGCCGGGTTCTTAGCTGATAGTCTACACTGATTGGTGCTGACCATTCAAAATGAAAATGAAATTAAAATTGCTTAATGTCACAAGTAGGCTTCAAATGAAGTTACTGTGAAGTTCCGGAATGTTCTGCCAGGGATAGGAAGGCTTCAATTGGTTTTTAGTTTTGCTTTGATCAAGAAGCTGGAGGGCCACAGCCCTGATCTCTCTCTCTCTCTTACCTGATGGACTCTGTCTAGAGGTTCAATGTAAAAACCTTCGCTGTCTATGGTGATATTGAACTGCAAGGAAGCTCAGTCCAGCAACAGCTGCAGGCATGTGAGTTATTTAAAGAACCCTTTTTAAAATCTCATGAGGAAACTCTATTTTTCCCTCAGTAAAGCTAGGAATTGGATCAAATAAGTATTACACAGACCCAAATGAATGAAATAACAGGTAAATAAAAGCGAAAATGACTCTCCAGAGGGAATCCCATGATCTGGGGATTCGGACTGAATGTTCCAGCCAGAGGATCCTCGTTAGCCATCCAACTGTTGATTCTCAATCACTCTGGAAGGACAGTCAGCTGAAAAAAACTTCAGCATCCCAAACAAAGGCTCTCATCTTCCATCACACATCAATCCTCTTTTATTTTTCCCCTCCCTTTCCCTCTATGTGTGTATGCCTTCTGTGTGTTTAGGTGGAGGTTGGGAGAGTAAAAAGGGGAGTGTTGATTAGCTGGCTGTTATTTTATTATAATGATTGCATGTCTTATTCCTATTTTTGTTATAAATAAACGGTTGCGTTTCACTTACAAACCTGAAGCCTGTAAGTCACGGAGCAGTCAAGAGCCAAAGGTCTCAGAAACTTTATATGAACTATTGGTTAATTCACTTGTGTTGGGATTCCGGGGTCTGTCGGTCTGGAATTGACCACGTACTAACCCAGGGTGCCATAGCACCATGCTACTTGAAAACCATGAGCACTTGACAACTAAGATCGATTAAAAGCTACCGTGGGGCAGCCGGTAGCATTGTGGATAGCACAATTGCTTCACAGCTCCAGGGTCCCAGGTACGATTCCGGCTTGGGTCACTGTCTGTGCGGAGTCTGCACATCCTCCCCATGTGTGCGTGGGTTTCCTCCGGGTGCTCCGGTTTCCTCCCACAGTCCAAAGATGTGCAGGTTAGGTGGATTGGCCATGATAAATTGCCCTTAGTGTCCAAAATTGCCCTTAGTGTTGGGTGGGGTTACTGGGTTATGGGGATAGGGTGGAGGTCTTGACCTTGGGTAGGGTGCTCTTTCCAAGAGCCGGTGCAGACTCGATGGGCCGAATGGCCTCCTTCTGCACTGTAAATTCTATGATATTCTATGATATTCTAAAATTGTACTCTATGTCTGATGAACACTTGTACCCTTTTGTTGAGCTCAGTAGACCAAGAAACTGGGTGATGTCTAAGAGACACATTAGAGATCTGTAAACTATCTCAGGCCAATGAGGCCCCAGTCCAGGAAATCCACGTGTAATGAATGGGACATTAGCACCTGTTAAAACAGTCGGCATCAAAGAATATGTTCACGCGGTATTGCTACCATTAACACAACAGGTCAGGAAATGATTTGTAACATCACCATGACACTTTAAACACCTTGAAGCATTTAACACCATCAAGAAACATCACACCAAAGGATTAAATGTATTAATGTACCGACTAAGTAGTGACAAATGAAGCAAAAATTCTGTTTAAATGACACAGAAATTAGGCAAGAGCAACAGAAATTAGATAGCAACAAAAGTTTAATTGGGCCAAGTATAATGTGGTAAAGTAATGACAGAAAAATCCCAATAAATCATAAAATATTGAATTTCCTTGGGCACTAAATCGAGATTTCTGCTTCTCTTTTGGTGAGGTTCTACCAGTGAACAAGAAATGGCGTTGAGGAACCTCAGAGCTATTTGATGACTTCCGTCATTCCTCTGCACTTTATTAAATATTCAAAGCATTTCAGATCATTTATACTTTCCTAAGTGAGGTAACTAGATTTGAAAAGTGGGAAAGAAATCATGAGTGATTCGTTGCTGGCTTTGTGGGAGATAAGTTTATCAGATCACAGGGAAGTCTACAAATTACGCTTTTCACATTATTAGTATTATGTTTCATTTTAAAAATTGATTCCGTTGTGAGAAACTGTAATACAGCCAGGTATTAATAGCACAATTACTTCATGATGTAGTGATTTAAGCATATCTTTTGCACAGCTCTAGTTTGCGCAAGGTGTATTGTTCCGCTGCCTGCAAGTCCCCCATTACAGCAATCTTAGAAAGCAGTTCAGACAGAGACAATGAAAAGAAATCACTGCTTTAAAACTCACCTGTGCAATACACCTGCTGGCTCAGGTAGAGGAAGCAGCACCTGCAAATACCTGGAAAAAGAACATCACATCAGTTGGGTTTAAACCCGCTCAGATCTTTGATCTATAATGCTTTAATTCATATCTAGGTGAAATTTATTTTACTAGGCTGTGATGGACAACTTCCACACACTCAGCTGTCTGGATTGTTTAATCTAATTTCCCTTCACACTTGCTTGGATTTCAAATAGTCAGCTGTGAAAATAACCATAATGTTTATAAATATCTAGCTATGATTGACATATCTTGGACCGCATCAAGTGCTTTTTGCAGAGAAAAGGAGGAAGTGAGAGCACTGAACTGTCTTTGATGTGGTCCAAGAGCTGCGAGTCAGCTAGATCATGGGAGGGTGGTCCTCCAATGGACTTCGGGGCAACTCCCTAAAAGAGTTACCCCTTTGGCCCACCACAAGGTCCACTGCACCCGGACCACGCAGGGAAATCCTGCACCAATTCTCACCCATGTGAATCCCGGCCCAGAGGAGATTCATGCAGGTTTGGAGAATTTGGTGCCTATCCCGTTAATAGGATGCAAATGCGTCAATTAAACCTATTTACAAACTCCTTCTGATATGGGCATGAATCTCAATACTACCGCCAGCGGGGGACCAGAGCCCTATCCCACTTCTGGGTTCTCCACCGCATCGGGAACTCCACTGATTGAAATGAGGGCAGGTAAGAGTCACCACATTGCTGTGGGCAATAAAGTCACATTTAGGCCAGACCAGGTAAAGACAGCAAGTTTCACTCCCATTATTGAACAAGATAGAGTTTCACAACAATCCTACCTTGATCACTATCCCTGAGACTAGCCTTTAATTTCAGATTTTATTAATTGAACTCAGTTTCAGGGTGGGATTGAACACATGTCCCCAGAGCATTACTCTGGGCTCACTGGACCACTTGACTCATGATATTACCACTAAGCCATCATCTTCTCCTTTGTAAAGGATAGGTGATGCATGACAAACATGATTGAAACTTTTGACAAGGTGATTAAAGTAACAGACAGTAGAATGCCCATGAATTTAATTTATATCAACATTCAGCAGCCATTTGATAAGATCTTCAGAAGAGACGTTGCGCTAAAGTTGAAGTTCATGGAGTTGAAGGCCAATTATAGACCTGGCTTAGAAACTGTCTGACTGATAGGAGGCAGAGAGTATGGCTAATGGTCAGGCACTCCAATTGGCAGGAGGCATCCCACAGGGATCTGTGTGTTTTTTATTCATTCATGGGATGTGGGTGTCATAGGCTGGGCCAGCATTTATTGCCAATGCCTAATTAGTCAGCCACGTTACTGTGGCTCTGGAATCACATGTAGGCCAGACCAGGCAAGGACAGCAGATTTCCTTCACATTAATCAACCAGATGGGTTTTTACGACAATGGTTTCTTTAGACTTTTAATTCCAGATTTTTGTTGAATTCAAATTTCCCCATCTGCAGTGGTGGGATTTGAACCTGGGTCAAACTCTGGGTCTTTGGTTTACTCGTTCAGTGACAATACCACTATGCCACCGCCTCCCCGTGTTGCAGGCTCAACTACTTCACGTATTAAATGACAACATAAATGATGGACCAGTGAGCCACATATCCAAGTTTGCCAATGTCACAAAGATGGACATCATTGTAAGCAGAGTAAATGGAAGCACATACCATTGCTGACAATATATTTTGCGGGTCAGGCTCTACCCTCTGAATACCTCTGTTTCTCACCCTCCTTCTATTCCTTTAAGTCTTTCTGTAAACTCATATAATCACCCTTCCTAATAGCTTCTTTTCTGCTTAGGTTCATTTTTAAGTTTGACGTTGTAAAGCACCTTGGGATCTTTTGCTACATTAACAGCCGATATCTTTGCAGTTATTGTTCTTTAATATTAAAGAGTCAGCCAGCAGGCATGTGGAAATTAAACATCTTATTGTAAAACAAACAATTCCAGCATCACCAGTTTGAAGTAAACAGATAGATGAACATCATTAAATATCTTACACAAATAGAAATTGTCTGCTGCAAGGTTTATGTCGCTATTACCTTGCCAATAATGGAATACTGCTACCAGGTTTGGCATCAGCATTGCACAACATAAAGTAATATGGAATTATTTTGATATTGTGCACTCCAAATCATAATGCATTATCGTTAAATAGTTTATCATCTGTACAATAGCACCAGAAAGATCTTTAGAAAAGGCCCTGTGTATCAATACATTAAAAAAAAAAGACAACAGATAAATACTTCATCGACTCATCGTCATCAGTGGATTTGGCTCAGTTCTCCATTCTGCTAGTCATTCTGCATTCAGGTCAGCCTAGAATTTGTGCTCAAGTCTTCTGGGATGATCAAAATCACAGCTGACACCATTGTTAGTCATCTGCCAATTCTCCATCTCACCTCATGTATTGGACATGGTAAGGGTAGGGGTAGAAAGGAATCATAGAATTTACAATGCAGAAGGAGGCCATTCACCTCATCGAGTTTGCACTGGCCTTTAGAAAGAGCACCCCACTTAGGCCTACACCCTATCTAACCTTTTTCTTTTGGACACGAAGGGCAATTTAGCATGGCCAATCCACCTGACCTGCACATCTTTGGACTGTGGGAGGAAACCGGAGCCTCCTTCTGCACTATAAATTCTATGATTCCTTTCTATCCCTACCCTCACCATGTCCAATACATGAGGAAACCCACTCAGACACAGGGAGAACATGCAGGCTCTACACAGTGACCCAAGCGGGAATCGAACCTGGGACCCTGGTGCTGTGAAGCAATAATGCTAACCATTGTGCAACTGTGCCCCCGACAAATCTGTTCCGCTATTCATTTAGATCATGACTGATTATATTTGAACTTCTTTTGCCTGCCTTGCTTCTGAATACCTTTGCTGAGCAAAGATGGCACACACAAAAGGCAAAGCTGAGAGTGAAGTGAAGCTGCACTGTGACTCTAAATTGGATGGGAGGAAAAGATTAGTGCAGAGTAACATTGTAGGACAGAGTCATGTGTGGTGGATGTATACTGATAATCTCTTAATTTAATTTACATTAATCAAGTCTGAAGGAAACCTTTAGCCAGAATTTTACATTCAAACTCTGGAAGCCCAACCTGAAAGTGGACGAAACTGCATGAGAAGATATTGGGCGCACACCCCGACATCATCGTGCACTGGTAGGATTTTTTGGTCAGTGAGCGCGCGCATGCCAGTCGGGTGGGCTCCCACCAACAATTAAGAGGGCAATTTAAATGACTTAAACACCAATTGATGTGGATTTTACACTGTCCATGAGATTTTTAGGTCGGTTCGGTGCACAGGCAACACAGGCAGGCGGCCAATCTGTTTTTGCCAATTTGTCATCTAAGTTTGGGATTAAAAGAGCCAGGAGAAAAGGCTGGCTGAGTTGCTAGGAGTTCTTGAGAGTTTGGTGTGGGCTTATACTGTAGCTTTATCAATGTTTTCACTGTTTTATTTTCCGGTTTGTGCATATTGTTTGGACTTTCCAGGACATTTCAGTGTTGTAATGTCTCTGAAATTTCCATTTTTCTCTGGGGATAGAGTGAAACTCTTAAGAGGACAAAAAAAAGCTGGTGGAATGGGCAGGCAAGTGGCAGAAGAAATGTAATGCAGCAAAACATAAAATGATACATTTTGAGAGGAAGACCAAACGGAAACATTAAAAAGTACGATTTCGGCGTGAGAGCAGCTGGTGAGTCAGTTTCAGCGGGAGCATTGCGGACGTGGCTGCTGGGAGGTAAGTCAACCTTTAAAAGCACTTGCCTTTGCAGGGGCAGGCCAGTCGATTTCGGCGGGAGTGGAGCTGGCTGGTTACTCAATTTCAGCAGGAGCTGAGAATTTTTCTTTTTTTTTTAAATTAGTTTTTTAGGCGGGAACAGGAAGTCGACCCGCGGACGTCTGGGAAGACCCTCACCAATAAATTCTGGTGGAGAGGAAACCCGAGACACTACACGTGTAGTGTCTCCCACCCGCCCTCCTCCTCTAACCTAATAATAAAACCCATTGGTCTGAGGTAAGCACCATATTTTATTATATTATTATTATTTTTTATAAAAATTTAATTTAGTTGTTAGCCAGATCTTGGTAGAAAGTAAGAGGAATGGCAGGGAAGGGAGTGCAATGTTCCTCCTACAGGATGTTTGAGGTGAGGGATGCAGTTAGTGTCCCTGCTGATTTTACCTGCAGGAAGTGCTGCCATCTCCAGCTCCTCCAAGACCGAGTTAGGGAACTGGAGCTGGAGTTGGAAGAACTTCGGATCATTCGGGAGGCAGAAGGGGTCATAGATAGCAGCTTCAGCGAATTAGTTACACCAAAGATTGGAGATAGGTGGGTAACTGTAAGAGGGACTGGGAAAAAGCAGTCAGTGCAGGGATCCCCTGCGGTCGTTCCCCTGAGAAACAAGTATACCGCTTTGGATACTTGTGGGGGGGACGACTTACCAGGGGTAAGCCATGGGGTATGGGCCTCTGGCACGGAGTCTGTCCCTGTTGCTCAGAAGGGAAGGGGGGAGAGGAGCAGAGCTTTAGTAATTGGGGACTCTATAGTCAGGGGCACAGATAGGAGATTTTGTGGGAGCGTGAGAGACTCACGTTTGGTATGTTGCCTCCCAGGTGCAAGGGTACGTGATGTCTCGGATCGTGTTTTCCGGGTCCTTAGTGGGGAGGGGGAGCAGCCCCAAGTCGTGGTCCACATTGGCACTAACGACATAGGTAGGAAAGGGGACAAGGATGTCAGGCAGGCTTTCAGGGAGCTAGGATGGAAGCTCAGAACTAGAACAAACAGAGTTGTTATCTCTGGGTTGTTGCCCGTGCCACGTGATAGTGAGATGAGGAATAGGGAGAGAGAGCATTTAAACATGTGGCTACAGGGATGGTGCAGGCGGGAGGGATTCAGATTTCTGGATAACTGGGGCTCTTTCTGGGGAAGGTGGGACCTCTACAGACAGGATGGTCTACATCTGAACCTGAGGGGCACAAATATCCTGGGGGGGAGATTTGTTAGTGCTCTTTGGGGGGGTTTAAACTAATGCAGCAGGGGCATGGGAACCTGGATTGTAGTTTTAGGGTAAGGGAGATTGAGAGTATAGAGGTCAGGAGCACAGATTTGACGTCGCAGGAGGGGACCAGTGTTCAGGTAGGTGGTTTGAAGTGTGTCTACTTCAATGCCAGGAGTATACGAAACAAGGTAGGGGAACTGGCAGCATGGGTTGGTACCTGGGACTTCGATGTTGTGGCCATTTCGGAGACATGGATAGAGCAGGGACAGGAATGGATGTTGCAGGTTCCGTTGTTTAGGTGTTTTAGTAAGCTCAGAGAAGGAGGCAAAAGAGGGGGAGGTGTGGCGCTGCTAGTCAAGAGCAGTATTACGGTGGCGGAGAGGATGCTAGATGGGGACTCTTCTTCCGAGGTCGTATGGGCTGAAGTTAGAAACAGGAAAGGAGAGGTCACCCTGTTGGGAGTTTTTTATAGGCCTCCTAATAGTTCTAGAGATGTAGAGGAAAGGATGGCGAAGATGATTCTGGATATGAGCGAAAGTAACAGGGTAGTTATTATGGGAGACTTTAACTTTCCAAATATTGACTGGAAAAGATATAGTTTGAGTCCAATAGATGGGTCGTTTTTTGTACAGTGTGTGCAGGAGGGTTTCCTGAAACAATATGTTGACAGGCCAACAAGAGGCGAGGCCACGTTGGATTTGGTTTTGGGTAATGAACCAGGCCAGGTGTTGGATTTGGAGGTAGGAGAGCACTTTGGGGACAGTGATCACAATTCGGTGACGTTTACGTTAATGATGGAAAGGGATAAGTATACACCGCAGGGCAAGAGTCATAGCTGGGGGAAGGGCAATTATGATGCCATGAGACGTGACTTGGGGGGGATAAGGTGGAGAAGTAGGCTGCAAGTGTTGAGCACACTGGATAAGTGGGGCTTGTTCAAGGATCAGCTACTGCGTGTTCTTGATAAGTCTGTATCGGTCAGACAGGGAGGAAGGCGTCGAGCGAGGGAACCGTGGTTTACCAAGGAAGTGGAATCTCTTGTTAAGAGGAAGAAGGAGGCCTATGTGAAGATGAAGTGTGAAGTTTCGGTTGGGACGATGGATAGTTACAAGGTAGCGAGGAAGGATCTAAGGAGAGAGCTAAGAAGAGCAAGGAGGGGACATGAGAAGTATTTGGCAAGAAGGATCAAGGAAAACCCAAAAGCTTTCTATAGGTATGTCAGGAATAAGCGAATGACTAGGGAAAGAGTAGGACCAGTCAAGGACAGGGATGGGAAATTGTGTGTGGAGTCTGAAGAGATAGGCGAGATACTAAATGAATATTTTTCGTCAGTATTCACTCAGGAAAAAGATAATGTTGTGGAGGAGAATGCTGAGCCCCAGGCTAATAGAATAGATGGCATTGAGGTACGTAGGGAAGAGGTGTTGGCAATTCTGGACAGGCTGAAAATAGATAAGTCCCCGGGACCTGATGGGATTTATCCTAGGATTCTCTGGGAAGCCAGGGAAGAGATTGCTGGACCTTTGGCTTTGATTTTTATGCCATCATTGGCTACAGGAATAGTGCCAGAGGACTGGAGGACAGCAAATGTGGTCCCTTTGTTCAAAAAGGGGAGCAGAGACAACCCCGGCAACTATAGACCGGTGAGCCTCACGTCTGTAGTGGGTAAAGTCTTGGAGGGGATTATAAGAGACAAGATTTATAATCATCCAGATAGGAATAATATGATCAGGGATAGTCAGCATGGCTTTGTGAAGGGTAGGTCATGCCTCACAAACTTTATTGAGTTCTTTGAGAAGGTGACTGAACAGGTAGACGAGGGTAGAGCAGTTGATGTGGTGTATATGGATTTCAGCAAAGCGTTTGATAAGGTTCCCCACGGTAGGCTATTGCAAAAAATACGGAGGCTGGGGATTGAGGGTGATTTAGAGATGTGGATCAGAAATTGGCTAGCTGAAAGAAGACAGAGGGTGGTGGTTGATGGGAAATGTTCAGAATGGAGTACAGTCACAAGTGGAGTACCACAAGGATCTGTTCTGGGGCCGTTGCTGTTTGTCATTTTTATCAATGACCTAGAGGAAGGCGCAGAAGGGTGGGTGAGTAAATTTGCAGACGATACTAAAGTCGGTGGTGTTGTCGATAGTGTGGAAGGATGTAGCAGGTTACAGAGGGATATAGATAAGCTGCAGAGCTGGGCTGAGAGGTGGCAAATGGAGTTTAATGTAGAGAAGTGTGAGGTGATTCACTTTGGAAGGAATAACAGGAATGCGGAATATTTGGCTAATGGTAAAGTTCTTGAAAGTGTGGATGAGCAGAGGGATCAAGGTGTCCATGTACATAGATCCCTGAAAGTTGCCACCCAGATTGATAGGGTTGTGAAGAAGGCCTATGGAGTGTTGGCCTTTATTGGTAGAGGGATTGAGTTCCGGAGTCGGGAGGTCATGTTGCAGCTGTACAGAACTCTGGTACGGCCGCATTTGGAGTATTACGTACAGTTCTGGTCACCGCATTATAGGAAGGACGTGGAGGCTTTGGAGCGGGTGCAGAGGAGATTTACCAGGATGTTTCCTGGTATGGAGGGAAAATCTTATGAGGAAAGGCTGATGGACTTGAGGTTGTTTTCGTTGGAGAGAAGAAGGTTAAGAGGAGACTTAATAGAGGCATACAAAATGATCAGGGGGTTGGATAGGGTGGACAGTGAGAGCCTTCTCCCACGGATGGATATGGCTGGCACGAGGGGACATAACTTTAAACTGAGGGGTAATAGATATAGGACAGAGGTCAGAGGTAGGTTCTTTACGCAAAGAGTAGTGAGGCCGTGGAATGCCCTACCTGCTACAGTAGTGAACTCGCCAACATTGAGGATATTTAAAAGTTTATTGGATAAACATATGGATGATAATGGCATAGTGTAGGTTAGATGGCTTTTGTTTCGGTGCAACATCATGGGCCGAAGGGACTGTACTGCGCTGTATTGTTCTATGTTCTATGTTCTATGTACAGTGTACAATTCTAAACGGATTTCAAGAACAGAGAAACCTCAGGGTATATGTGCCCAAATCATTGAAGGTGGCAGGATAGTTTAAGAGAGTGGTGAAAAATACAAGCAGAATCCTGGACTTTGTAAATGGGGACATAAAGTACTAAAGGAATTAGGTTATGAGAAACCTCGGTCAGAATTGGAGTACTGTGTCTAGTTCTGGGCACCATACTTTAGGATCACAGAATCAGAGCATTGCTACAGTGCAGGAGGAGGCCATTCAGCCCATCGTATCCTCACTCGCTCTCTGAATGAGTGTTTTACTAAGTGCTTTCCTCCTCCCTTCTCTCCGTAGCCCTGCAGGTTGTTTCTTTTCAAACCATCATAATTCCCGCTTGAATGCTTTGAATGAACCTATCTCCACCCACCACACTCTCGGGCAGTGCGTTCCAGACCCTAACCATTCGCTGTGTGAAAAACTCTCTTCTCACTTCACTTTTGCTTCTTTTACTTATTACTTTAAATCTGCGCCCTCTTGTTCTCAATCCTTTCATAAGGGGGAACAGTTTCTCTTTATTTACTCTGTGAAGGGATTAGAGAGGCTGGAGGAAGGATTCAGGAGAATGGTTACAAACATGAGAAACTTTAGTTGCGTGGATAGATTGGAGAAGTTAGGGCAATTTGTTTGGGCATTCCAAAATCGTGAGGCATCTGGACAGCGAAGTACAGAGGAACTGCTGCAATTGGGGGAAGAGAGTTGCATGGGCACATTCCTCCTCTGTGTTGGAACCATTCTCTGATTTTTATCTTCAATTCCTCCCATTCTTCAGGTAGCTGAAAAGATTCCTTCCTGTTTGGGTTTTGAAAAATTACCAATGCAGATTTCTGCAGTAATGTGACTATGCCATGAGGCTGCCTCTAGAGGCAGACATCTTAAGGCAGTTGAATAAAGACATTGACTGAGACAAGACACTAATGAAGCTCCACTGTCCCTATACTTGAAACATTGGGCGGGGTTCTCTGATCCCCCAGCAGGGTGTTGCTCGGCCGTGCGCAATTCGTTGGTGGCGGGATTCTATATTCCCTCTGCTGGAATTTCCCTTTGAAACCACCCCACACCACCGGGAAACCCACAGGTGAGGGTGCGCTGCCAGCAGGGAAACTGAATGGCAACAACCGGAGAATTCGGCCATTGTGTCAGGAAGTGAAAAAAAATGATTTTTGAACACTGAAAATGACACAGAGAAGACACTGAGAACCAAGAACACAAAGAGGTTCAAATCTACAAACAAGCTGACTAAGGGCAAACGAAACACAGATAAATGCTGCTAATAAACTACTGAGTGAGGACAAATGGCTGCACTAGATTTTACAATCTCATCTCCAGTCGAATTGAAAAGTGATATGTGGCAAAACTGGTAATTTTGGCAAAACTATGAGATTGCAACAATGTGACTTAATGAACAAACCTTGAACTGATAAGAATAGCTACACTGCTGAAGAGGGACTACTACAAGATGCATACCATTTTTATATTTTCACTTCATACAATCTACTGACCTCCGAATTGTTAGAAACCAGAACGAGGACTGAAGATGTTCTTGTGGAAGCCCTGACTTGTGGATCTATGTGGGAACTGCCCATAAAGTTTCAATCTCTGATGAACAAGTCTCCTGCTCCCCAGGACCCTCTGTGAATGCCTCTGGCTCTGAGCTAGAAGTGGAAACTTCAGACATTTCTGCAGTAATTACCTGGATTGTTACTCAGGAAATGTTAGACAAATTTGAACTGTTTAACACCTGGGTAACATTCCTGCCTCCCAAATCACAGCCTCTCCCCCCCCCCCCAACTACCCCTGACCAGCCCCCCTGACCACCCCCTCAACCCTGACTACACCCACAAACTGGCAAGACTATCCCCTCTACCCACCCCTCAACCCACTGACCAATTGAATACCTTCCTGACATGGTCTAGCTGAAGCCGATCTGACCACCCTCTGCCTACTCCTTGTCCCTCCCAAAACACCTCTGATCCTCCGATTAACTCCTGACCATCCTACTACAATCCCGATCTGACCCAACTACCTCAAGCCATCTGACTACCCCTCCATCCAGATTACCCCACCCGACCACCGAGCTACCCCACTGACTCGACTGCCGCCTGACACATCTACGAACTCAGCTACCTCACTACCTACCACCTCATCCACCTATCCACATACTCACTCGTCCACTCAACCATTTATCCACTCACCCATTCACTCATCCATTCATCCAATCACTCTTCCCCAACCTCTACTCAGCTCTGACAGAGTTCTCCAAATTACACTGCGTTGTGTTTTTCTGTGAAAGCTTGGATTAGAAAATCCTAAAAGAAATGTGCATCATTGCCTCATCAGGGAAATATTCAAGTGCAGCAGAAATCCGACTATCGTTTTGGCTGCTCGGAAGATCTGGGCCAATGTCTTCCTATATCTATTAGAATAGAGGCCATGATTATCATTTTACATAACTGTGGATGTTGAAGTTGAACTTTTGTGTGCAATCAGGGTTAGTTCCCAGGTTATGTGCATTTGCAATCATTGAAATGAAATGAAATGAAAATCGCTTATTGTCACAAGTAGGCTTCAAATGAAGTTACTGTGAAAAGCCCCTAGTCGCCACATTCCGGCACCTGTTCGGGGAGGCTGGTACGGGAATTGAACCGTGCTGCTGGCCTGCCCTGGTCTGCTTTAAAAGCCAGCTATTTAGCCCAGTGTGCTAAACCAGCCCCAATTGTGCAGTTAACTATTCATATGAAACTCAAATGTGAATCCAATTTCACAGCAGATCATAACAGAAACTTCTAATGTGAGCGATATTTGTAAGTCACAACTGGGAACCATCTTGCGTTTCAATTTTGCAAGTTGAAACCATTTCAGGGCAGCACGGTGGCGCAGTGAGGAGCACCGCTGCCTCACGGCGCCGAGGTCCCAGGTGCAATCCCAGCTCTGGGTCACTGTCCGTGTGGAGTTTGCACATTCTCCCCGTGTTTGTGTGGGTTTCGCCCCACAACCCAAAGATGTGCAGGGTAGGTGGATTGGCCACGCTAAATTGCCCCTTAATTGGAAAAAATGAATTGGGTACTCTAAATTTATTGAAAAAAAAAGTTGAGACCGTTCCTGCTCTGCCTGAAGGCCAAAGCGGTTGATGATAAAACAGAAGTGCAGCGATGAAGAACTGCATCATGACAAATAATGATGCTGTTTTTCATGGAATCTGAGCAAGAGTAATGTGCAATGAGAGAGATGCATCTTATCCCAGCAGCTTCGAGATGCCTCGCAGATATTTTTTTTAAAATGCCAATTGTATTCCAACTTGCTCAGTAAAGATTAATTACATTTCACCTATGAAGCAAATAACATTGTTCCATCCGGGTTAATAAAAAGGAGCAGGCTGCCAGTTTCGACGCAACAGCTCCAGTCTGTCACTCTTGAAGTTATTTCTCATTGCTCTTTGTCTTATGAGGCAGAATGTGGAAACAATACTTAACATTTTGGAGCAAATCGAAAATGTGTTTACTATATTCCAAAACAGTAAAATAAGCTTTTATTTTATTGCACACTCATTGCTGGAATGCCTGTAATTTTGAGTCTGTAGGCTGTCTTTATTGTTAATTAAATGGTTAAGTTCACATTCTGTTGCATATGATTTCCTCAGCACTTCATTTTAGCAGCAATTTGAATACTTCCCGCTCTGCCCAGTGAATTATATTTCGAGAGTTTTTCTTAGCAGTCAGTCGCAGCTATTTGAGATGTGTCAATTTAAATTTAAAAAAAATTTTTTTTAGAGTACCCAATTCTTTTTTTCCAATTAAGGGGCAATTTAACATGGCCAATCCACCTGCCCTGCACATCATTGGGTTGTGGGGATGAGACCCCGCGCAGACACGGGGAGAATGTGCAAACTCCACACGGACAGTAACCCGTGTCCGGGATCAAATCTTGGTCCTCAGTACCGTGAAGCAGCAATGCTAACCACTGTGCCACCGTGCTGCCCAATATAAAAGGTTTTTCATTTAATTTCTTGTTCAGGCTACCAAGGTACTGGAAATTCATGTATCTTTACTCAAACTGCTGTCTGCCCAATTTTGGATCACAAACCATGTGTAAAAATGCTGTTGTTTTATAACAAAAAGAATATTTGGCTCAACAAAGTGAATCAGCTTTAAATTACTTGGTACGTTCAGGTACATTTGACTAATTAATGCTTATGGTGCAGTCTTTTTTCCATGATAATACCTATTAAAATTTAGTTCATTAAAACACCAGCTCACGATGGACAAAGCCCCATGCCAGGAGCCCAAATTCATAAAACCCATCCTCTTATGCGTTCTTAATTTATCTAGAAATTGTGGGATGAACTGTCTGTGGTGAATGTATAATTACTGATAATTCACCAGTGCACTGTATTATGTTATGTTATGTTATTAACCCTGTGGGCTCCACCTATGGGCCATTGTGTGGCTTCACCCACAGGGGAATATGTTGGGGCATTTATGGGCTCCGCCCATGACTCCACCCCTTTAGAGGAAGTATAAGAGCAGCTGACCTGCGGCGCTGCCTTCAGTATTGTACTGATCGCAGGAAGGCACAGTTCTAAGCTGATTAAATTGATGCAACCACGGTTTACTTCTCCGTGTGTCTCCGAGTGAATCGATGGTTGCATCACTGTTACCATCATTCATCCTGGGTTTGACAGTTTATCAATGAAAGAAAATGGCCAAAATTCTCCAGCCGTTGGGAATCTCTGATCCGGCCGGCAGAAGCATGCCCGCTCTCTGGTTTCCCATCAGCGTGGGTAGCTTCAATGGGGAAGCCCATTGACAAACAGCTGGAGTAGAGAATCCCGCCACCAGTGAATGGCGCAGCCGAGGAACACGCGGCTGGGTGACTGGCGAATCCTGTCCAATGAGTCTTCCAACAACAAGCCGTTTATCCTTACTTGGTTGTAAATATCAACAAATCGCTCCACAATCAATGGTCCAGTTATTTTTTCTGTTTCCACTCTGCTTAGATTCAGTGAACCTAAGAAAATGAGAAAAGTCACAGATGAGAAAAAGCAATTCAGCCTTCTGAAAGTGACTCGTGTAGAACATCAACTGTCCCAGCATGGTATCGAGTTACATTTTGAATACCTCCCCAGGGGTTAATGTATTCAGAGAGCTACTTACAATACAAACATGAAATGCTGTAAATTGATAAATTCACATGTACTAACATGAATCCATGCAAATCTTGAATGTGTGCCTCTCAAGAATCGCTTTTAGATCAATTCAGAAATTGGGGGTACACTCCAAAAATTGTTCCTCCATGCTCAGCTGCGTACCCTATAGATCAATGTTTTACATGAGTTGAATGCTTGTTCAGCAACGATTAAACATAAAAATAAAACATTCCAGTGTTTGGCCAAATCTCGTTTGTGTTTGGCATCTCGTACAGCATATATTATTTAGGTTTTTTCCCCGTGTGCTTTGCCATAAAATGATTTTGCTTTTTAACTTGCGAGAAATTAGAGTTGATAAGTGTGGCAAGGGTGATGCGACATCTAGGATCTCACTAAATTATGTAATCAACAGTCTATCTCCTTCACCAATGGGTTTCAAGAGTTGAGAAAATAAATAGAAGAGCTGCAGTGGAGAAGTAGGGTAAAATAGGGTTGTCAGGCACAGAAAGAAAAAAATGGAAGAGGGTAAGAAAAATTGGATGAAGGGAGACCGGAAAGGAAAATTAATAAAAAATAATTAAGACATTTTAGAAGTTAAATTTTTTTATACCCGGATGAAAGATTTCCTAGCAGCCTATGGTAACTTTAGTTACTTTACTTGTATTAACAATTATCACATTGTTAAATGGGTACCTTTTTGATTAATGATGTACCCTAACTTTGCAGCATATTTTTTTTTTAATGTTTTTAAAAATTTAGAGTACCCAATTAATTTTTTCCAATTAACGGGCAATTTAGTGTGGCTAATCCACCTAACCTGCACATCTTTGGGTTGTGGGGGCGAAACCCATGCAAACACAGGGAGAATGTGCAAACTCCACACGGACAGTGACTCAGAGCCGGGATCGAACCTGGGACCTCGGCGCCGTGAGGCAGCAATGCTAACCACTGTGCCACCATGCTGCCCTTTCTGCAGCATATTTAATGGGAAATTAATGTGCAAGTCCAGAAAATTATTAAAAATAATGGGAGGAGGAAGGTCAAGATGTCATTTGCATGAGGCAAATGGCCGAGCAAATTAAAGCAGCAAGTTCTAGAGATTTGCAAATCACTACATTTTTCTTCACCCCTTGAATGTATTGGTCAAATTGTGATTTAATAATGGTAAGATTGCTATTTTTCTAGGAAGATTTGACCCAATATTTGAAAATTTCCATACCCATTTACCAATGTCAACAGACCAATAGGATTTTACATGGGATTTTCTGTCGGTGCCTCCAAAGGGTCCTCTTCCCCTAAAAGCTATTGGAAAAATATACCCCATCAGCCACTTTTAGCAGGAGAATGTCCATGTCAGCTGAGTTCACTGCGTCCTCAATTTATTGTCTGGGGAGGAATGGCAGATGTTCTTTCCAATTTAGTCAGACATCAGCCCACAACTATATAATGAAGTTCACTGTTGATCTATTCAGTTGGGGGTTACTAATTGTGTCCATTCTCTGTGGAATGAGAAACAATGAAAGAGAAAGTGATTCAATAAAGCACTGTGGGTGTACCAGCACCTTCAGGGACTGCAGTGGTTCAAGAAGGCAGCTCACCAGCTCACCTTCTGAAGGGCCGCTAGGGATGGACAATAAATGCTGGCCTAGCCAGTGACGTACACATCCAGTAAATTAATTTTTACAAAGTACAGACTAACAGGGTTCCCAAGGGTGGTGCTAAATACAACAATGTGAAGGCCTTCTTCATTTATGGACATAGGTCTTTCAATCCAGTAATGCTAATTCTGAATGAATGCTAGATAGCAATACATTACTACAATATTGTCATTGGGTGACTGTTCCTTTAAGGGCAATACAACAGAAGAGGGTCGCCTGACTTGGGGGGAACTAACTGGTAGTCAGAAAGGGTAATCAGGGGGTGGAATCCTCTCTTAGGCAGGAGGCATGTTGGGGACTAATGGCAGCTGTCCAGTTTTTCTTATTAATAAATACCTTTTATGTTTCGAATGAAGTCTGCTAATGTGCGTCATTACATCTGGCGATGAGGATAAAATTATCACTGCCTCTGACCCGACATCTGCGAGTATCCTGTTTTAATCCAAGTCTGAAAAAAAAGTACTCACCCGAATGTCTCTTTGGACAAATAGACTCATTTGAGATGTTTAGATATTGCCAGACCCTGAGAAATGTAGAATCAGAAAAGATGGACAGTACCAAGCCAGATTGGCAATGGAGAGAACACAGCAATATCCTTGGGTCAGGAATGAAAGAAAGGGTGAGAGAAATGCAGAAATATGGGACTTGAGAGTGGCACAGTGGTTAGCACAGCTTCCTCACAGCACCCGGGTTCAATTCCCGGCCTTGGGTGACTGTGTGGAGTTTGCCCCTTCTCCCTGTGTCCATGTGAGTTTCCTCCGGGTGCTCCGGTTTCCTCCCAAAGTCTGCAGGTTAGCTAGATTTACCATTCTAAATTGCCCCTGAGGGATGTGCAGGTTAGGTGGATTGGCCATGCTAAAAAAAAAAGTGCAGAAACATACCTCCACTTATATTGTAGACTCCGAGGTAAGGTGGTCCATAAGGCTCATTGCATTGGAGAGGCTGAGGGACAGACACAGAACAATCCTGAATTCTCTGCTACAGCAAAAAGTTTGGAAAGTAATATATCGAAAAAAACAAAAGAAAATAACATTAAGAAGCAAGAACTGAGGCTTTAAGTTTAAAAATAAGAATTCAGTTTTAAAAAAAAGAGTGGCTGCCAAATTTTATTTTTCAAAAGGCACACAGAAAACAATCTTTTAAGGAAAAAAAATGTCTCAAGGAACTGCAGTGATATCTCCTTAAACACAGGGAAATCAATGAGCTGAAACTGACAAACCCATTCGGAGCACAGTCTGCATTGGTTCCATGGCGGCAATCACCGCACTGTTGGACTTCAAGGAAAAGAAGTCAAGTTTTCAACCTGTTTAAAAAAGAAGTTAGCAAGTTTCTTTCAAAAATGGTGCCTTGGACCTTGAGAGCATTGGACCTCTGAGCAAAATTGACAAAAAGGCACATCAAAAAGAAGAAACAAAAAAGACTCTCCAAACGGCTAGAAGGGAAACTCCATGGATTGCTGAAAGGGCGTGGATTGGAATTGGAGTTGTTTATTGTCACATGTACCGAGGTGCAGTGAAAAGTATTGTTCTGTGTACAGTTCAGATAGATCATTCCATACATGAAAAGAAAATACATAGGGCAAACATAAAATGCATAAATTCTTTCGGAAAAAGAAGTTCCAAACATTTTGTAAAAAGAGCAGCCAGGTTTGCGGCAAAATATAAAACGCATGGGAATAATACAGAAAGAAAGTTGACAGCTGCTGACAGTTCAGTAAAAAAATAAATGACAGTCTTGAAGCAGTAATGCATTAAATGTGTTAATGCATTTATAGTGGCAATACATTAAAGCTGGCAATGCACTTAATGCGGCAAACATCAGAAGGAACAAACAGCATGAACAGGAAAATTGAGGAAGCAGATAGAGGGCAACTCTCAAAAAAGGTTCATAAGCCACAAAAATCTCAGAGGGGGCAATGAAGACCTCAAGAAAGAGGCAACAGAAGATCTCAGAGGAGTCAATGAAGACCTCAAGGAAGATGCAACAGAAAACCTCAGAGACGGCAACATAGACCTCAAAGAGGAAGAAAAGAAGATGTTAAAGAGACCTCAGATGGGAGGCAATGGAAGGCCCCAGAAAGAGGGCAACGAAAAATCCCAGAAGAAGAAAGGAAGAGAATTGCAGAATGGAAACAAGTTAATACATTGTCAAAGACAGACCCGACCAGCAATGAAGCCAACAGTGTTTGGTTGAAATTAAGCCAAGTAGAAATTAAGGTTGAATTTGTGAAATTAATGTCCAGGAACAACGTGATGGATTCCGCTTGGAAAAATCACAGAAATTAATGACTTCAAAAGAAACCAGGAACTATTGAACATAAAGTGGAATCGGGAAAAATAATTTCTAGAGAAGACATTGAAACAACAAGATGAAATGACTGACAGCAAACTTGAAAAAAATGTTCCAAAATTTACAAAATGAAGTTGAGAAGAAGGAGAATTTAATGAGACAATGTAGAATAAACTGAACTACATGAAAAAACTACTAGAAAATAAGAACAAGTCCTGCATATAATTGAATTGGAAGAATAAGAGCTTGAAGAAGTTTGGCAATGAGAAATTAACTTGACAGGTAAAAACACTGAAATTGACAGCAGAATCGGCAATTCAGACAGAAGATGAAACTGAGATTACGGGCCAGAACAAGGGGCGGGATTTTCCCCGACCCGGCGGCGTGGGGGGTTCCGGCATAATGGAGTGGCGGGAACCACTCCGGCGTCGGGCCGCCCTAAAGGTGCGGAAGTGGGCCATGCCCGCGCCAGAGTGGTTTCCGCTCCGCCGGCTGGCGGGAAAGGCCTTTGGCGCCATGCCAGTCGGCGCCGAAAGGTGTTCGCCGGGCGACGCATGCGCGGGAGCGTCAGCGGCTGCTGACGTCATCCCCATGCATGCGCAGGGGAGGGGGTCTCTTCCGCCCCCACCAGAGTGAAGACCATAGCAAAGGCGGAAGAAAAAGACTGCCCCCACGGCACAGACCCGCCCGTGGATCGGTGGGCCCTGATCGCGGGCCAGGCCACCGTGGGGGCACCCCCAGGGCCAGATCGCCGCCCCCCAGGACCACGGAGACTGCCCACGCCGCCTTGTCCCGCCGTTCAAAAGGTGGTTCAATCCGCGCCGGTGGGAGAGGGTTGACAGCAGCAGGACTTCGGCCCATCGCGGGCCGGAGAATCGCCGGGGATGGGCCCGCCGACCAGCGCAATTCCCGCCCCCGCCGAATCTCTGGTGGCGGAAAATTTGGGACACGCCGGGGGTGGGATTCACGCCAGCCCCCGGTGATTCTCCGACCCAGTGGGGGGTCAGAGAATCTTGCCCAAGATTTCTGCAATGGTTACACTAATAGAAAGGCACATGAACCAATATGGGAAACATTTCAAAGTTGTTGAATTGAAATGCTGGAAAGCGAAAACACTTTATCACACAACCTAAATATCCGAAACAGAGTACCACAACCCTTCCTTCACACACGACAGGCCAAAATTGTGAAAGAACTGTCAAACATAAAACTTTGTTGTATTATGATGGTATGTGCCAGCATGCATTATAAAAAACCCACATTAATATGACATGATGTCAAGAACCTCGGTAGTGGATCAAGTTAGACCCCCGGAATTATTGATCTCTGAGACTGGATTCCTGTCGTACCCAGTAGAGACAGAGGGACAGATCGTTCATGAACATCTGAATCACTTGAGGAGTAGAGAGACCCTCCAGCAGTCAGTGTTGCCATCAAGAAATATTTTTGAAACCGTAAGAACCAAAGTGCCTGAGCGATTTACTATAGACTAGCTGATGTCTCCGTGGAAGCAAGTAATAATTAAATGCTGGAAGGGGTACCTGTTGCAGTTATTGCAATTCCTGTTAATGATGATCCTGTATCTCAGACTGCAGAATTATGCCGCTCTACAAAAAATAAAACAAATCCCTCAAAGACTCGATTTAGAATAGTTCAACTCATGTACATGATGTTTAATTAGAATTTAGGACTGAGTAACTTAGTTATTGAAGATTACATAGAGGAGTTAAAGGGGGAGGAATGTGGTGATTTGTGGTGATTGTTCCTTTGAGCGCAATACAGCAGGAGAGGGTCACCTGACTTGGGGGACCAATTGGGAGTCAGAGTGAGCAATCACTCAAAGGGAAGGAGTCCTTTCTTTGGCGGAAGACATGTTGGGGACGATAGCAGCTGGCAGCTGTGTGGCAGCTCAACTGTTTTTCTTATTAATAAATGCCTTTTGTATGTCGAATGAAGTCTGTGAAAGTGCATCATTACAGTAACAATTCACCTCATCAGATCTTATTTGTGGGATTAGGCTGGCTGGCTCTTTTTTCACCCAGCACAGACACAATGTGCCAAATGGCCTCTTTCTCTGCCGTAAACGTTCTATGACTCTATGACCTCTGACATCCACTTTGTCTTGTCAAACTAAAATAGCAGATTATATAAAGCAGGCAACATCAATTTATGTACCTTTTTCCATAGCCCACAACTTAAGTACTGTGTTCAAGTCTAGTCACCTGATTGCAGAAAACATGGGCGGGATTCTCTGAGCTTCCACGCCGAAATCGCGCTCGGCGCGGGGGCGGAGAATGGGGCGTCAGACCCGCGATCGGGTCCGGCACCTTCCCGCGATTCTCCGCGGACCGGAGAATCGCCATCAGTTGCGTGCGCGTGGTCGACGCGGCGCCGGTCGAGGGCCATTGAAAGAGGCCCCCGCAGCGATTCTCAGCCGGTAGCTGACTGAGTTCCCACCGGCCTGGTTCCCTCATGGTTCCACCCGGCGGGCACTCGGAGTGGCAGCTGTGGACACAGTTCGCGGCTGCCCTGGTGGGGGGCATGGAGGATCCGTCACTGGGGAGGGGGGGGGGGGGGGGTCCTGCAGGACGGCCAGGGGGGGCCACTGATCGGCGGGCGCATGCGATCTGGGCAGTGGCTATATTGTTGGAACCGGCTTGCTGTGTGGGTCTGCCATGTTGCGTGCCGCCGATGCAGGCGGCCGCCAGGCGAATGCGCGGACCCGCAGCCGGAAGTGCAGCGCCCCGTATTGGCAGCCGGAGCTCCGTGGACTACTCCGAGGCCCTGCAAGCCCCCTTCAAAATAGAGATTCGCCCCCATTTTCTCGCGGTCGTGGGACAAAGCCCCATTTTCAGAGAATACCACCCCATATAATTACACTTGCGAGAGGGCAGTGAAATTTACGAGGGTGTTGCCAGGGCTGAAAAATTGCTGCTTTGCGGAAAGATTGGACATGTTGGGATTGTTATCCGTGAAAAAGAGGAGGCTGAGAGGAGTTTTGATTGAGGTGCACAAAATTGAGAGGGGCTTGGATAGAGTGGATGGATGGACCTTAGCTGAGAGGTCAGTGACCAGGGGGCATAGATTTAAAGTGATTTGTAGAAGGATTAGAGGGGAGATGAGGAAAACCGGTTTCATCCAGAGGATTGCGGGGGGTCTGGAACACACTGTCTGAAAAGGGCAGTCGAGGCAGAAACTCTCATTTAATTTCAAAGATGTCTGGATGTGCATCTGAAGTGCTGTAACCTGCAGGGCTACGGAGCTGCTGATCAAATGCTGGAATGTGGCATTAGGCTGGGTGGCTCGTTTTTCATCTGGAGGAGACACAATGAGCCACGTGACCTTTTCCTGTGCTGTAAACCTTCCATGAATCTATCGGCACATCTCGATGTGTCATTAACTTCTTATTTCTTTTCCCCTGGTACCTGAAACAAAATGAAAACGCTAGCATTTATCTAACTAAACCTGTGCTTGATAATAATGATACGTATTGGATTTTGATTACATTTCAAATAGATATTATAGCAACATCATCGAGGAAAGGTTTTATGATGATTCACTGTTTGATCTTAAATGGATAATCTGTATTGCACATAATATCTTCAAAATCTTCAAAAAGACCTATCATAATTTAAATAAAAACCATGTCAAATTGCTCTTGCAACTTTGCTTGGTTTCTGTCACTTGTGATTTTACAAAACATTTTTAAATCACCTTACAGGAATCTGGGTCTCTACGTACCGATGGGAAATGCTATTGCAATATCATTACCTAAAGTTTATTGGCTCAAAATCCTAATGAGTGCAATGCACAAATCTCTGGGCTTTTTAATAATGTGAATCATTTCTATTAAATCATTTATTGCTGAAGATTAAATTCTGTGAAACAATAATATACTTGTACCAGTTGCTGTCAGAGATGAGAGGTGAAACTTGGCGCTCCAACGCAAATAGTTTGAGGCTGAGGTCAGGGTTTAAAAGTTTCAAAATCTCAAACGCAACCTCAACCCGGCCCCAACTGTCCCACTTGCAGCTTTAGCAGACGAGGGAACCAGGGAGCCTGCAGGCAAACTGCTGCCAGGAAAAGTGTCATCAATTAAAATATTTTAGACTGACAGCCAATTGATTAAACCTATTCTACAAAGGCCTGTCAGGTTTCCCAGATTGTGGAAAATCCAACAGTTGAAGTGAAATGAGGAAAGTTTCAGGGAGAAGGGTAAGTGAATTCACAGCACTGCTTATGGAGCGGGAGTCATTCAGACAAACATCTCAAGCACCCCCTTGGGGTAAACCACTGTATTGGATTGGATTGTATTGTTACATGCCTGGGCTTGTCCCTGCTGGCTCCGCCTGTGGCTCCTCCCCTCGGGCCCATGTATAAAGGTGGCTGGTCTCCACCACTGACCAGTTCAGGATCAGAGGCCAGGAGGCTTTCTGTTTAGTGTATTAAAGCCCCAGTTACGTTCACCACTCGTTGTGTGTTCATTGATAGCATATCAATTTAATACACTAAACATCTAATATGAATTCATCACTCAAGCCTGATCGCCTGGAGCTGGACCCACAGGCAGCCGATGCTACTGCAACTTTCGAGCACTGTCTAAGCTGCTTCGAAGCGTAACTCGGATCCTTCACCGAAGACTTCACCGACCTCCAAAAGAAGCAGATCCTCCACGCACGGGTGAGCCCGCAAGTCTTTCTTCTCATCAGGGACGCCCCCTCATATTCGGAGGCGATAATGCTGCTGAAGGGACACTATGTTAAGTCTATGAACGAGGTGTACGCTAGGCACCTTCTTGCCACGAGACGACAACGCCCTGGGGAGTCACTAGCAGAATTCCTACATGCCTTGTGGGTACTCTGCCGGAGCTGTGACTGCCAGGCGATATCGACTAACCAACACGCAGAGCTGTTGATCAGGGACGCTTATGTCACAGGCATGAAATCGAGCTACATCAGCCAGCGATTGCTAGAAGGGGGTACACTCGGCCTCCCAGAGACAGTGCAGCTCTCAAACTCGCTGGAGGTGGCCTACCACAACATGGAGGCCTACACATCCGACCGCGCGGCACCCTCGTGGACCTCGTGGGCGCCGCCATCATCCGACCCGGGTGCGGCGCAAGCCTGTGCCCGCGCAGCAGCCCGCCAATGCCGGAAGCCCCAAGTGCTACTTTTGAGGCCAGGGTAATCATTCCCGACAACGCTGCCCTGCAGGGAACACGACTTGCAGCGGGTGTGGGAGGAAGGGCCACTTCGCGAAAGCCAGCCAGGCCTGATTTCTCCCTAAAGCTTCGAGGCCCAGCAGCGCTGCCTGCTGCCTGTCTGGGCCGCTCCCAGCTGCCGCACCACCCGCCATGTGCGACCCGTGGACGCCGCCATCTTTAACACCATTTGTACTTCACCTGCCACGCGCGACCCATGGGGCCGCCATCTTTGATGACATCTCCGGTGCCACCCGCCACAAGCGACCAATGGGGGCCGCCTTCTTGGGACCACTCCACAGCCTCCCGGGAGCCCTGCTCACCCGAACGTACGCTGGTCGCCGCTACCTCCGACCGGCCTACCCATCACCTTCCGAAGCTCGCCTCCATCACGCTCGGCCAGTCCCGGCTTCATCACCTCACAAATTCGAAGATGACCATCCAGATCAACGGGCACGAGATGACCTGCCTTTTCGACTCCTGGAGCACAGACAGCTTCATACACCCAGATACGGTAAGAACATAGAACATTATATCGCAGTACAGGCCCTTCGGCCTTCGATGTTGCGCCGACCTGTGAAACCACTCTAAAGCCCATCTACACGATTCCCTTATCGTCCATATGTTTATCCAATGACCATTTGAATGCCCGTGGTGTTGGGGAGTCCACTACTTTTGCAGGCAGGGCATTCCACGCCCTTACTACTCTCTGAGTAAAGAACCTACCTCTGACATCTGTCCTATATCTATCTACCCTCAATTTAAAGCTATGTCCCCTCGAGCTAGACATCACCATCCGAGGAAAAAGGCTCTCACTCTCCACCGTATCTAATCCTCTGACCATCTTGTATGCCTCAAGTAAGTCACCTCTTAACCTTCTTCTCTCTAATGAAAACAGCCTCAAGTCCCTCAGCCTTCCCTCATAAGATCTTCCCTCCATACCAGGCAACATTCTGGTAAATCTCCCCTGCATCCTTTCCAATGCTTCCACATCCTTCCTATAATGCGGCGACCAGAATTACATGCAATGCTCCAAATGCGGCCGCACCAGAGTTTTGTCAAGCTGCAACATGACCTCATGGCTCCGAAACTCAATCCCTCTACCAATAAAAGCTAACACACCGTACGCCTTCTTAACAACCCTCTCAACCTGAGTGGCAACTTTCAGGGATCTATGTACATGGACACCGAGATCTCTTTGCTCATCCACACTACCAAGAATCTTACCATTAACCCAGCACTCTGTTTTCCTGTTATTCCTTCCAAAATGAATCACCTCACACTTTTCTGCATTAAACTCCATTTGCCACCTCTCAGCCCAGTGCTGCAGCTTTTCTATGTCCCTCTGTAACTTGTAACATCCTTCCGCACTGTCGACAACTCCACCGACTTTAGTGTTATCTGCAAATTTACTCACCCATCTCTCTACGCCCTCCTCCAGGTCATTTATAAAATTGACAAACAGCAGTGGCCCCAAAACAGATCCTTGTGGTACACCAGTAGTAACTAGACTCCAGTACGAACATTTCCCATCAACCACCACCCTTTGTCTTCTTCCAGCTAGCCAATTTCTGATCCAAACTGTTAAATCACCCTGAATCCCATGCCTCCGTATTTTCTGCAGTAGCCTACCATGGGGAACCTTATCAAACGCTTTACTGAAATCCGTATACACCATATCAACTGCTTTACCCTCATCCACCTATTTGGTCACCTTCTCAAAGAACTCAATAAGGTTTGTGAGGCACGACCTACCCTTCACAAAGCCGTGTTGATTATCTCTAATCAAATTATTCCTTTTCAGATGATTATACATCCTATCTCTTGTAAACCTTTCCAAGACTTTGCCCACAGCAGAAGTAAGGCTCACTGGTCTCTCGTTATAGGGATTGTCTCTACTCCCCTTCTTGAACAACGGGACAACATTTGCTATCCTCCAGTCTTCTGGCACTATTCCTGTAGACAAAGATGACTGAAAGATCAAAGCCAAAGGCTCAGCAATCTCCTCCCTAGCTTCCCAGAGAAACCTAGGATAAATCCCATCCGACCCAGGGGACTTATCTATTTTCATACTTTTATGAACCTCAAGCCCTTCTAGTCTAGTAGCCTGAATCTCAATATTCTCCTTGACAACATTGTCTTTTTCCTGTGTGAATACTGATGAAAAATATTCATTTAGCACCTCTCCTATCTCCTCGGACTCCACGCACAACTTCTCACTACTGTCCTTGACTGGCCCTACTCTTACCCTAGTCATTCTTTTATTCCTGACCTATCTATAGAAAGCTTTAGGGTTTTCCTTGATCCTACCTGCCAAAGACTTCTCATGTCCCCTCCTGGCTCTTTTTAGCTCTCTCTTTAGGCCCTTCCTAGCTAACTTGTAACTCTCAAGCACCCTAAGTGAACCTTCATATCTCATCTTTACATAAGCCTCCTTCTTCTTCTTGACAAGTATTTTGACTGCTTTAGTAAACCACGTTTCCCTCGCTCGACCACTTCCTCCCTGCCTGACAGGTACGTACTTATCAAGGACACGCAGTAGCTGTTCCTTGAACAAGCTCCACATTTCCATTGTGCCCATGCCCTGCAGTTTTCCTCTCCATCCGATGCATCCAAGTCTTGCCTCATCGCATCATGATTGCCTTTCCCCCAGATGTAACTCTTGCCCTGCGGTATATACCTATCCATCACTAAAGTAAACGTAATCAAATTGTGGTCACTGTCACCAAAGTGCTCACCAAATCTAACACCTGTCCTGGTTCATTACCCAGTACCAAATCCAATATGGCCTCGCCTCTCATAGGCGCTGCTCCCTCCCAATCTTACCCACGACCCAGAAAATCTCCCTGGCTTCAGGATTACATGCAGTAGAAATCTGGCGGTACTGTGTCACGACCCTTATTGTACAAGGCGTAGAGTACACTAACTTCAAACTCTACGTCCTTCCCCATCTCTGCGCTGCCCTATTACTGGGGCTTGACTTCCAGTGCCTCCTCCAAAGCCTTACATTAAAGTTCGGCGGACCCCTGCCCCCCCTCACCGTCTGTAGCCTCGCGACCCTTAAGATCGCCCCACACTCGCTCTTCGCTAACCTCACTCCGGGCTGTAAGCCCGTCGCTACTAGGAGCAGGCGATACAGTGCCCGGGATAGGACCTTTATCAGGTCGGAGGTCCAACGACTCCTGCGAGAGGGGATCATTGAGGTTAGTAACAGCCCCTGGAGAGCCCAAGTGGTGGTCGTCAAGACTGGGGAGAAGCACCGGATGGTCATCGACTACAGTCAGACCATCAATCGGTACACGCAGCTCGATGCGTTCCCCCTCCCCCGCATATCTGACATGGTCAATCAGATTGCACAGTATTGAGTCTTCTCCACAGTTGACTTGAAGTCCGCGTACCACCAGCTCCCTATCCGCCTGGTGGACCGCCAATACACTGCCTTCGAGGCAGGTGGCCGCCTCTACGACTTCCTCAGGGTTCCCTTTGGCATCATCAATGGGGTCTCAGTCTTCCAATGGGAAATGAACCGAATGGTTGACCAGTACGGGATGCGGACCATGTTCCCGTACTTAGATAATGCCACCATCTGCGGCCATGACCAGCAGGACCATGACGAAAACCTCCTGCACTTCCTCCACACTGCCAAACTCCTGGACCTCACCTACAATAAGGAAAAATGCGTTTTCCGCACAACCCGCCTAGCCATCCTTGGCTACGTTGTGGAAAACGGAGTCCTAGGGCCCGACTCTGACCCCATGCACCCCCTCCTGGATCTCCCCCTCCCCCACTGCCCCAAGGCCCTGAAGAGATGCCTGGGGTTCTTCTCCAACTATGCCCAATGGGTCCCCAATTATGAGGACAAGGCCCGTCCGCTTATTAAATCCACCGTTTTTCCCCTGATGGCTGAGGCCCGACTGGCCTTCAACCGCATCAAGGCAGATATTGCCAAGGCCGCGATGCATGCTGTGGACGAGTCCATTCCATTCCAGGTGAAGAGCGATGCGTCGTACTTTGCCCTGGCCGCTACCCTCAACCAGGCTGGCAGGCCCGTGGCCTTCTTCTCCCGTACCTTCCATGCCTCCGAAATTCGACACTCCTCTGTCGAAAAGGAAGCCCAAGCCATTGTGGAAGCTGTGCGCCATTAGAGGCATTACCTGGCCGGCAGGCGATTCACTCTCCTCACTGACCAATGGTCGGTTGCCTTCATGTTCAATAACACATAGCGGGGCAAGATCAAGAATGACAAGATTCTGAGGTGGAGGATCGAGCTCTCCACCTACAACTACGATATCTTGTATCGACTTGGGAAGCTCAATGAGCCCCCAGATGCCCTATCCCTCTGTACATGTGCCAGCGCACAAGTTGACCGACTCCGGGCCCTCCACAATGACCTCTGTCACCCGGGGGTCACCCGTTCTTTTCACTTTATCAAGGCTCGCAACCTGCTTTACTCCATCGAGTAGGTCAGGACCGTGACCAGGGACTGCCAGGTCTGCGCTGAGTGCAAACCGCACTTCTATCGGCCCGACAGAGCGCACCTGGTAAAGGCCTCTCGCCCCTTTGAGCGTCTCAGCATCGATTTCAAAGGGCCCCTCCCCTCCACTGACCGTAATGTGTACTTCCTCAACGTTGTTGATGAGTACTCACGATTCCCCTTTGCCATCCCATGCCCTGACATGACCTCTGCCACCATCATCAAGGCCTAGCACAGTCTTTTCACCCTGTTCGGTTTCCGCACCTACATCCATAGCCATCGGGGTTCCTCCTTCATGAGCGACGAGTTGCGTCAGTTCCTGCTTAGCAAGGGCATCGCCTCCAGCAGGACGACCAGCTACAACCCCCGGGGCAACGGACAGGTGGAGAGGGAGAACGCGACGGTCTGGAAGGCTGCCCTCCTGGCCCTACGGTCTAGATGTCTCCCAGTCTCCCGCTGGCAGGAGGTCCTCTCCGATGCGCTCCACTCCATCCGGTCACTCCTGTGCACTGCCACCAACGAGACCCCTCATGAACGTATGTTCGCCTTTCCCAGGAAGTCCACCTCTGGGGTTTCGCTCCCATCCTGGCTGACAGTCCTCCGGAAGCATGCGAGGAGCCATAAATCAGATCCCCTCGTCGAGAAGGTCCTGCTCCTCCTTGCCATATTATGCTTACATGGCACATCACGACAGGCGACAGGACACAGTCTCCCTTCCCCGGCCCCAACTGTCCCACTTGCAGCTTTAGCAGATGGGGGAACTAAGGAGCCTGCAGGTAAATTGCTGCCAGGAAAAGTATCAACAATTAAAATATTTTGGACCAACAGCCAATTGATTAAACCTATTCTACAGGTTTAAAGGAGGCCTGTCAGGTTTCCCAGACTGTGGAAAATCCAACAGTTGAAGTGAAATGAGGAAAGTTTCAGGGAGAAAGGTAAGTGAATTCACAGCACTGCTTATGGAGCAGGAGTCATTCAGACAAACATCTCAAGCACACCCTGCACCCCCCATTATAACTCACCTCATACAAAGAGGCCCAACTCTCCCATCCTGCCCTGGGACTCAGGGTCAGTGTTCAGGCTTCCAGATTTCCAATCCAAAATTCTGTCCACCCACTTATTTGGATTTGGATTTGTTTATTGATATACTGGTGTATATAATGACAACGTGTACTGAGGTACAGTGAAAAGTATTTTTCTGCGAGCAGCTCAACAGATCATTGAGTACATGGGAAGAAAATAAAATAAAAAGAAAATGCATAATAGGGCAACAAAAGGTACACAATGTAAATACACAGACACTGGCGTCGGTGAAGCATACAGGGGTGTAGTGTTAATCAGGTCAGTCCGTAAGAGGGTCATTTAGGAGTCTGGTGACAGTGGGGAAGAAGCTGTTTTTGAATCTGTTTGTGCGTGTTCTCAGACTTTTGTATCTCCTGCCCGATGGAAGAAGTTGGAAGAGTGAGTAAGCTGGGTCGGAGGGATCTTTGATTATGCTGCCGGCTTATTCCAAGCAGTGAGAGGTGTAGATGGAGTCAATAGAAGGGAGGCAGGTTCGTGTGATGGACTGGACTCTCTGAAGTTTCCTGCAATCTTGCACTGAGCAGTTGCCATATCAGGCTGTGATGCAGCCAGATAGGATGCTTTCTGTAAAAGTTGGTAAGCGTTGATGTGGAGATGCTGAATTTCCTTAGTTTCCTGAGGAAGTATAGGCGCTGTTGTGCTTTCCTGATGGTAGAATCTTGGTGGTCGTAACGTGGGTGGACCAGGACAGATATTTGGTGATGTGCTGCTGACCATCTCCACCTCGGACAGGTTGATGCTGACAGGGGTGTGTACAGCACATTGCTTTCTGAAGTCAATGACCAGGGGTGGGATTCTCCGCAATCGCCGTGATGTCTGCCGACCCTCGCCAGAAATGGCGCGAATCAGTCCAGCATCGCGCCGCCCCAAAGGTGCGGAATTCTCCGCATCTTGAGGGGCCGAGCCTCACCTTGAGGGGCTAGGCCCGTGCCGGACTGATTTCCGCCCGCCAGCTGGCGGGAAAGGCCTTTGGTGCCCCGCCAGCTGGCGCGGAAATGACTTTGCCATTTGGCGCATGCGCGGGAGCGTCAGTGGCCGCTCACGGCATCCCCGTACATGCGCAGTGGAGGGGGTCTCTTTCGCCTCCGCCATAGTGGAGATCATGGTGAAGCCGGAAGGAAAAGTGTGCCCCCACGGCACAGGCCCGCCCGTGGATCGGTGGGCCCCGATCGCGGGCCAGGCCACCGTGGGGGCACCCCCCGGGGCCAGATCGCCCCGCGACCCCCCCAGGACCCCGGAGCCCGCCCACGCCGCCTTGTCCCGCTGGTAAGAGAGGTGGTTTGATTCTCGCCGGCAGGACAGGCATTCCAGCAGAGGGACTTCGGCCCATCACGGGCCAGAGAATCGCCGGGGGGGCCCGCCAACCGGCGCGGCGCGATTCCCACCCCTGCCGAATATCCGGTGCCGGAGAATTCGGCAACCGGCAGGGGCGGGATTCACGCCAGCCCCCGGCGATTCTCCGACCTGGCGAGGGGTCGGAGAATCCCGCCCCAGCTCTTTAGTTTTGCTGGCATTGACGGATAGATTGTTGTCGTTGCATCATTCCACTAGGTTCTCTATCTCCCTCCTGTATTCTGACTCATCGTTATTTGAAATCCAGGCCACTATAGTCATGTCGTCAGCAAACTTGTCGATGGAGTTGGAACCAAATTTTTCCATGCAGTCGTGTGTGTAAAGGGAGTATAGTAGGGGCTAAGTACACAGCCTTGTGGGGCCACGGTATTGAAGACTATTATGGAAGAGGTGTTGTTGTTAATTCTCACTGATTGTGGTCTGTGGGTTAGAAAGTCAAGGATCCAGTTGCAGAGTGAGGAGCCAAGTCCTAGGTTTTGGAGCTTTAATATGAGCTTGGCTGGGATTATGGCGCTGAAGGCAGAGCTGTAGTCAATAAATAGGAGTCTGATGTAGGAGTCCTTTTTATCGCGATGCTCTAGGGATGAGTGTCGGGCCAGGGAGATGGTGTCTGCTGTGGACCGGTTGCGGCGGTATGCGAATTGCAGTGGATCAAGGCTTTCTGGGAGTATTGAGTTGATGCACTTCATGACCAACCTCTTGAAGCACTTCAGTACAACTGATGTCAGAGCCACCGGTTGATAGTCATTGAGACACATTACCTGGTTCTTCTTTGACACTGCTATGATGGCGGTGTTCTTGAAGCAGGTGGGGACCTCGGAGCGGAGTTGGGACAGGTTAAAGATGTCCACGAACACATCTGCCAGCTGGTCCATGCAGGCTCCGAATGCACGACCAGGGATCCCGATTGGCCCCGTTTCATTCCGAGGGTTCACTTTCAGGAAGGCCGATCTGACTTCGGAAGCTGTGATGGTGGGTACGGGTGTGTTATGGGCTGCTGGGCCACTCGACAGCGGATCGTTGGTTTTCTGCTCGAACTGAGCATAGAATGCATTGCGTTTATCAGGGAGGGCTGCGCTGCTGCGGGAGGTACTGCTTGGCTTCGCTTTGTGGTGGTATGTATTAGGGGTAATACGGTACACCACGTGTCGACAGGCTATTGGTGGAGGGATGCCAGGTCCTGATAGGATCTGCCACCTACTGGACTCCACCCAGAAATGCCGGTATAAGAACCCAGTTTTTCCCTCCATTTCCCTCAGCAGCTGCATTCTGTAACCACGCTGCTGGGGATAAAGTTCTGCTTAATAAAGCCTTCAATTGACATTACCTCAACCTGCCTCGCATCATATTGACGGTGCTCCACGCTTTTTAGCCCATTATGTTGTTTAGTCCTTGCCACAACCACCAAGAGTCTGTAACGCTAGTCTGTGACTCTAGCATGCTCTGATATTCTCTCTTGGCATCCCAGATGACTTTTCGGAGGTTGTACCTGGATTTCTTGTATCGGTCAGGGTCGTCTGACTTAAACGCCTCAGACCTGTCCTTCAGTCGGGAGTTAATCTCACATTTGAGCCATGGTTTCCGATTGGGGAATGTACGTACTGCTTTCTTTGGCATGCAGTCGGCCACACATTTGCTAATGATGTCTGTGACGCTGGTGGCATACTCATTTAAGTTGGTCGCTGATTTCTTAAATATGGATCAGTCCACTGTCTCTAAACAGTCACGTAGCAGCTCTTCTGTTTCCGCGGACCAGCACTGCATGACCTTCTTAGCTGGATTCCCCCGCTTGAGTTTCTGCTTGTATACCAGGCGAAGGAGCACCGTCTTATGAACAGACACCGGAATGTGGTGACTAGGGGACTTTCACAGTAACTTCATTGCAGTGTTAATATAAGCCTACTTGTGACACTAATGAAGATTATTGTTATTATGCATACCACATTGTTAACATGCAGGCCCCTGTTTCTGTGCATCAAAGAGAAAATTGACGAAAAATCCACATTCGTATTTCTAGATAAGAGCGATAGATCCATCAGCGATCCCTTATCCTATGAGAATTCCTTGCATTGAGAAATGTTCTTATTAACAGCAGTTACCCATTGCAGTACAAGCACACCTTGTGCATCTGCTGGACTGGTGGCTGGTGGGAAAGTGGCAGTAGCTTTAAGGTAGCTTCAATGGGTGACATGGTAGCATAGTGGTTAGTACTATAGCTTCACAGTGCCAGGCCCCAGGTTCGATTCCTGGCTTGGGTCACTATCTGTGCGGAGTCAGGATGTTCTCCCCGTGTCTGCGTGGGTTTCCTACGGGTGCTCCGGTTTCCTCCCACAAGTCCTGAAAGACGTGCTGTTAGGTAATTTGGACATTCTGAATTCTCCCTCCGTGTACACGAACAGGTGCGGGAGTGTGGCGACTAGGGACGTTTCACAGAAACTTCATTGCAGTGTTAATGTAAGCCTACTTGCGACTATAAAGATTATTTTTTTTTAAAAGGTGCAATGCTGGACACCCACTTGCATATGAAGCTGCCTGATAAGACGTTCTTAGAACTAGTTCCTCCAGTTTCAAGCAGGATATGTGCAACAAGACTCCTCCAGCAGCCCGGAGATCATCCTTAAATGTGCTTCACTGGCCCCGTCTTCTATTTCCATCTGGTGGTGTCCATTCTGCTGCCACCTTGACAGGGCAAATCTGACAGATCTGAAACAAGAACAAAATAAAATTACTTCTGGAACCCTCTTCAGGTAGAAAGTTAATGTTGCTCCTAAATATCTCCTGAGCATTTCAGCCAATGAACCTGACTGAAGGAAGGGCAGCACGGTAGCATTGTGGATAGCACAATTGCTTCACAGCTCCAGGGTCCCAGGTTCGATTCCCGGCTTGGGTCACTGTCTGTGCGGAGTCTGCACGTTCTCCCCGTGTCTGCGTGGGTTTCCTCCGGGTGCTCCGGTTTCCTCCCACAGTCCAAAGATGTGCAGGTTAGCTGGATTGGCCATGATAAATTGCCCTTAGTGCCCAAAATTGCCCTTCGTGTTGGGTGGGGTTACTGGGTTATGGGGATAGGGGGAGGTGTGGGCTTGGATAGGGTGCTCTTTCAAAGAGCCGGTGCAGACCCGATGGGCCGAATGGCCTCCTTCTGTCCTATGATCCGTTTGTGTTTCAGATTCCACATTCCCATCTCCCCCCAATCATCTTTGATTCCCTTGCGTAACAGGAAGCTGTCTACCTCAGCTTAAAAGTATTCAATGATCCTTTCTCCACCACCTGAGGCTGAGAGTTCCAGAGTCTGATAAGCCTCTGAGAGAAATTAATTCTCCTCATCTCTGTCCTAAAAGGGCCATTCCTAATTTTCGAACAGTGTCCCCTATGTCTGGACTCACCCACGAGGAAGCAGCCCTTTCCTCATGGATTAGCACAGTGGGCTAAACAGCTGGTCTGTAATGCAGAACAAGGCCAGCAGAGCGGGTTCAATTTGCGTACCAGCCTCCCCGGACACGCGCCGGAATGTGGCGACTAGGGGCTTTTCACAGTAACTTCATTGAAGCCTACTTGTGACAATAAGCGATTATTATTATTATCCACCTTGGCAAGGCTGTTCAGGATCTCAAATACTTCAATCAAGTCACCCCTTGCTCGTCTAAACCCCGTTGGAAACAAGCCCAGTCTGTACGCAGCGATAATCCTTTTCATACTGAAACAAGCACAACTCCTTTCTTTTAATTCGATATGTAGCAATGACTTTTCATGAATTGTAAATGCTAGAAATTAATTGTCTAAATTTTCTCATTGATTTTAGCACTTGGATGAATGGAAAATTTTTGGATTGAAAACTTCTTTGTGGAATATCCTCAAATTCTCAGTTTCCAGTTGATATAATGAATCTGGCGATAATGGTTACCTCCAGAGTGGTTAAGTAACAGCTAAGCTAGTGATTATAGAGCAGGATAATGGGAGAAACATCCAGTTAACAAATTTCCATCATGAATGTCAGTGTAAAATATTGTCGACGGGTAATTTGACTTGAATGACTTTTGAAAAAATAAACTATAGAATGCTCTCAGGAGCATTTCCCCCTGAAATCGCTCAAAGTGAACAGCAGCTGCACAGAGGGAGGTTAAAGAATTATCAGTGTTCATTGCCCAAGTATTATCTTTGCAGTAACTGACAGACAAATCCTAAGGCTTTCGTGGTTCAGCAGACAGCTCTTCAATGAAGTTTGTTCATCAAAGAAAGTGTATGAAACAAAGGCAATCAGTTCTCCCATGTTGCTCAAGGCCCTCAAAATGACAGCAGCCAACAAATGATATGCTGTTGGCTTTGTCAAAACAAAACTGACAGATCAATCAGATAGTTCACACAGTGGGGAGGCAGTGGCGCAGTGGTATTGTTGCTGCACTAGTAATCCAGAGCCCCAGGGTGATGCTCTGGGGATCCGGGTTCAAATCCCACCACGGCAGGTGGTGACATGGAACTTAGAAATGAGATACAACGACAAATGTCCAGGAACGTGGCTGAGGATTTAAACAATGTTTGACGATAGAGATGGTGAAGTGGATGTTTATGCAGGAAGCTCCATTGACAGGTGAAGGCATGGAAGGAAGCCATTTGTCTGCTCCCATCTGTATGAGCTCCTTGAAAGAACTATCCAATTAGTCCCACTTGCTTTCTCTTAATAATCATCTCATCTTTTTATTATTGTGATAAGGAGGCTTACATTAACACTGCAATGAAGTAACCAGGAAGATCCCCTAATCGCCACAGTCTGGCACCTGTTCGGGTACACAGAGGGAGAATTCAGAATGTCCAATTCACCTGGCAAGCACGCCTTTCGGGACTTGTGGGAGGAAACTCACACAGACATGGGGAGAATGTGCAGGCTTCGCACAGACAGTGACCCAAGCCAGGAATCGAACTTGGGACCTTGGCGCTGTGAATCAAAAGTGCTAACCACTGTTCTACCGTGCCTCCTCTCTTTCCTCAAAGCGATGCAGATTTTCTCCTTTTGACTATATATCCAATTCTCTTTTCAAAATTGTTGAACCAGCTTCCACCATCCTTTCAGACAGTGGAGGAGATCATAGCAACTCACTGCATTGAAAGAAAATCTCCCCATTTTTACCCTGGTTCTTTTGCCAAAAGCCCAGTAGAGGCTGCACTCTGTATGGGTGTACTTTAGGTTACCGGGAGTGATTGATGTTGTCATATGTTGGGATTAACAAGCTGGAAATTCTTACCACATCAGCTTGCAGGTTTGAAGCAACTTCCCTCAGGAAGGTCAATGTGCAATACCAGTAAAGCATGCTGGCCTTCATTGCGCGAGGATTCGAGTACAGGGGCAGGGATGTCTTGCTGCAATTATACAGGGCCTTGGTGAGGTCACACCTGGAATATTGTGTGTGTCGTGTTGGGTGCTCTGCTACACAGACGAACCAACATGGTTGCGGAAGGTACAACTCAGTTTTATTACGAACAATTATTAACATTTGTAAACTGGTTGCTGTGGTTCGTTCATTATGTTCTAACCTGTGGACCCAGCACGACACTATCTTGGAGAGGCACTCAGCACATGGTGACTGTCTGAGTGGCTTGCTGTGAGCTCTGTGCCCTGAGCTGTCTCCTGCTGGAAAGAATCGGAAGTGTCGTGTTCCTCGTTTTATAGTGTGTCTGCTCTTGCTTGTGATTGGCTGTGATGTTGCGTGTGTATTGATTGGTCCGTTGATCTGTCCATCAGTGTGTGTTTGCACCATGTTTATCTGAATATCATGATATTCCCCCTTTTTTACAAGAATTTGTGCCTATGTGGTAATAAACATAGATATGTACTGAGTGCAGCTGAATGTGTGTGTGTGCAATATCTACAAAATGTACATGAGGCTAAACTATATACATAGGAAGGTGTCAGGTGACCCACCAGCCATTGCAAGTGAACACTGTGAATCCGGGTGATGAATGGTGTGCCACCCTAATGGTCAACCGATCACCGATAACATTCCGTCTGGACACTGGTGCCTCCACCAACCTCATAGCATGGTCAGCCTTCTACGCCATGAAGGTCAGACCACCAATTCGGCCATCCCGTTGCAAGATGGTCGACTACAATGGGAATGTTATCCCGGTTATGGGATCCTGCCAGCTCCAGGTGACACACAACACACACACGGCCACACTCTCATTCGAGATAGTCGGGTCATCAAAGGACTCCCTGCTAGGCGCACAGGCATGCAAGGCTCTCCACCTCGTGCAACGAGTCCACTCTCTCTCTCCAGACGGCACATCTGACTTCCCAGAGGCAGAGTTCAGGGCACAGCTCCAATCGCTCCTCGCCCACAACCAGGAGGCATTCGAGGGCATGGGAACACTGCCCTACACCTACAGGATTCGGCTCAAACCGGTCGCCACCCCGGTCATTCACGCACCTCGCAGGGTCCCAGCGCCACTCAACGACCGCCTCAAGCAGCAGCTGCAGGATCTCCAGGACCAAGGGGTGCTATCCCGCGTCACGGAGCCCACACCATGGGTCAGCTCCATGGTGTGTGTTAAGAAGCCCTCCGGCGAGCTCCAGATCTGCATTGATCCAAAAGACCTCAACAACAACATAATGAGGGAACACTACCCCATACCCAAATGGGAAGAGATCACGAGCGAAATGGCCCGGGCTAAAATCTTCACAAAACTGGATGCCTCGAAGGGTTTTTGGCAGATCCAACTGGATTAGTCCAGCCGAAAGCTGTGCACCTTCAACACCCCTTTCGGCAGGTTCTGCTATAACAGAATGCCATTTGGCATCATCTCCGCATCCGAGGTCTTTCACAGGATCATGGAGCAGATGATGGAGGGCATAGAAGGGGTGCGCGTCTACGTGGACGACGTCATCATCTGGTCCACCACACCACAGGAGCACATCAATCGACTCCAGCGCGTTTTTGCACGCATAAGTGAAAACGGCCTGCGCCTCAACCAAGCCAAGTGTTTTTTCGGCCAAACCGAGCTGAAGTTCCTGGGGAACCACATTTCCCGGTCAGGGGTCCATTCGGATGCAGACAAGGTCAGCGCCATTACAGTCATGCCGCAGCCGGCAGACAAGAAAGCAGTGCTACGCTTCCTAGGCATGGTCAACTTCCTGGGGAAGTTCATTCCCAACCTTGCCTCCCACACGACGGCTCTGCGCCACCTGGTCAAGAAGTCCACGGAGTTCCAGTGGCTGCCCACACACCAGAAGGAATGGGAGGAGCTCAAACTCAAGCTCACCACTGCACCGGTACTGGCGTTCTTCGACACATCTCGTGACACTAAAACTTCGACTGATGCCAGCCAGTCCGGCATTGGGGCGGTACTCCTACAGCGGGATGACACTGCATCATGGACCCCGGTCGCCTATACCTCGCGGGCCATGACTCCCACAGAAAAGCGTTACGCGCAGAACGAAAAGGAGTGCCTGGGTTTGCTGACCGGAATAGACAAGTTCCATGACTACGTGTATGGTCTCCCCCAGTTTACCGTTGAAACTGACCATCGCCCCCTGGTCAGCGTCATAAATAAGGACCTGAACGAGATGACCCCTCGCCTCCAGCGCATCCTACTTAAACTCAGGAGGTATGACTCCCAACTGGTCTACACCCCGGGAAAGGACCTTATCATTGCGGATGCCCTATCCAGAGCAGTGAACACACCGCCCAATTCGGAGGGGTACGTCTGTCAGGTCGAAGCGCAGGTGGCCTTCACATCGGCAAATCTGCCAGCTGACGACTCCAGTCTGGCCCGTATTCGCCGGGAAACTGCGGCTGACCCCCTTCTACAACGGGTGATGCGCCACATGACGGGTGGGTGGCTCAAAGGACAGTTCCCGCAGTTCTACAACGTCCGAGACGACTTGACTGACATTGATGGTGTCCTTCTGTGATTCCGCACAGCATGCACAAGCTGGTCCTCGACCAACTACACGAAGGCCATCTGGGGGTCGAGAAGTGCAGACGGAGGGCCCGAGAGGCGGTATACTGGCCGGGCATCAGTGATGACATTGCCAATATGGTGCTCAACTGCCCCACCTGCCAAAGGTTTCAACCGGCGCAGCCTCCTGAGATGCTTCAGACCCATGAGCTGGTGACGTCCCCCTGGGCGAAGGTGGGTGTGGACCTTTTTCACGTGCTTGGCAGGGACTATGTAGTCGTCATTGATTACTTTTCCAACTATCCAGAGGTCATATGCCTGCACGATTTAACATCGTCCTCTGTCATCAGGGCCTGCAAAGGCACCTTCGCTCGCCACGGCATTCCGATTACTGTCATGTCGGACAATGGGCCCTGTTTTGCCAGCCAGGAATGGTCATCCTTTGCTGCTTCATTTGGCTTCACACACGTGACGTCCAGCCATCTGCATCCCCAGTCCAATGGAAAGGCGGAAAAGGGCGTTCACATTGTCAAGCGGCTCCTCTGAAAGGCTGCTGCTGCCGGATCGGATTTCTGCCTAGCCCTGCTGGCCTATCGCTCGGCCCCACTAGCCACTGGCCTCTCACCAGCCCAGCTGTTGATGGGTCGCGCCCTCAGGACCACTGTGCCTTCCATTCTGGCACCCACAACCAACCATGCTCCGGTACTACACAGAATGCAACAGCAGCGCGTTCACCAGAAGATGGCATATGACACACGGGCAACTGATCTTCCCGCCCTGGCGCCTGGAGACGACGTCCGCATCCACCTACCAGAAGGTGGCTGGTCAGCACCTGCGTAGTTCACCGACGCGTGTCTCCCCGCTCGTACCTGATTCGCATGCCTGATGGCTCCATTCGTAGGTGCAATCGTCGGGCTCGTCGCCTACTTCCTCGCTCGCTACGGGAACTTACACCGACACCGCGCCCTCCTGTTGTTCCTGATATCGACTTTGTGGAGCTTCCTGCCAACATGCCCCTTCCGTCGTCGCCCATGGCCAGGCCCATTCCTCAGCCGGTGGATCCAGACCCACCCTTGAGGCGGTCAACCCGAATTCGTCTCCCACCTACTAGACTGGACTTATGAGCCTGTTTGTACATTGAACTCAGAATACCACTGTGTTAATATGTTTCTGTTCTTCCTTGTCGTTACAGGTGTTCGTTTTTGTCGTTCAACATTTCCCCGTTCTTTGTTTATGGTACAACCTCGTTGTTATGTCGCATCCGACATCGCCCCTTGTATATAGTTTAGCCCCATGTACATGCTGCAGATATTACACACACACACATTTAGCTGCACTCAGTACACATCTCTATTTGTAACCACATCGGCACATGTTCTTGTACAAAAGGGGGATGTCATGATATTCAGGTAAATATCATAGCACATACATAATGATGGACAGATCAATGGACCAATCAACACACACACAACACCACAGCCAATCACAGGCAAGAGCATACACAGTACAAAACAGGGAACACGACACTTCCTGAGCATTCCAGCAGGAGACAGCTCAGGGCACAGAGCTCATAGCAAGCCACTCAGACATCCACCATGTGCTGAGTGCCACTACAAGATAGAATTAGGAATAGGTCCACAGATTCTAGGGTTATGATCGAACCGCAGTAACCAGTTTACCACTGTATATAAATGTTAGCAATAAAACTGAGTTGTACCATTCGCAACCGTGTTGGTTCATCTGTGTAGCAGAGTACCCAACTCATCAACGTGTTCAGAGAACAAATGATGATTGCTTTCCATCATGGCTGCTCCAGATCAACAGCCGTTCACGGGTTACTTTAGTATATCCTTCTGTGCACCATGTTCATAGATCATAGAATTTACAGTGCAGAAGGAGGCCATTCAGCCCATCGAGTCTGCACCAGCTCTTGGAAAGAGCACCCTACCCAAGGTCAACACCTCCACCCTATCCCCATAACCCAGCAACCCCACCCAACACTAAGGGCAATTTTGGACACTAAGGGCAATTTATCATGGCCAATCCACCTAACCTGCACATCTTTGGACTGTGGGAGGAAACCGGAGCACCCGGAGGAAACCCACGCAGACACGGGGAGGATGTGCAGACTCCGCACAGACAGTGACCCAAGCCGGAATCGAACCTGGGACCCTGGAGCTGTGAAGCAATTGTGCTATCCACAATGCTACCGTGCTGCCCTACCGTGCTACCGTGTTGATTGTGTTAAATTGAACAACCCCACAAACAGCAATCTTTAAGAACAACATGAAATGTTTGAGATTATAAATAACACTTTCCCCCTCCCCAGCTAATTAACTGTTTAACATTTCAGATCAAAGACCTAGAGGCCAACACAAATGTCGACAGTCACCCGAGGTCAGAATCGAACCTGGGACCCTGGAACTGTGAGGCAACAGTGGTAACCACTGTGCTGCCCTTACGAAAGGTTAGCTGAAGACTTTTGCAGTCTTTTCCCAGATAACAGAGTAAATTCTAACTCTGTACGATAATATTAAACAAATGATAGTGAATCGACAGCCTATTTCACATATCCTCTCGTTATTACTTCAAGTCAAAGGAACTAAAAAGCAGAATATATATAAAATGGGTGGCTGAATCACTGTCACTCCCTTTACATTAATCGTACACAGTAAAGACCTGCTCCCACATCTGAGTTGATGGTTTTTTGTTGAGAAATGTCTCATCTGACCTTGGATGTTAATTCCTTACATGCTACATCTGATGTAGGTTGTAAAATGTAATAAAAGGCACTGCGTGCTGAATTTGGTGCATTTGAGTGCAATAGTGAGAGTTTGGTGACTGAGGGAGTTAGATAAGGAGGGAGTAAGGTGCTCCTTTCACTCATTTCCTCAAAGAGCGTGAAGGGAGCTGGGTATTTACAGAGAGTGCAGCTGACTGGGAGCAGAGTCGGAGGGCGGAGTTCCAGTTGGTCCACAGGGCAGCTACATTCTGTAAAGTAAGTGGGGATGGAGGCTAGGGCAGTTGCATGCTTCTCCTGTAGGATGTGGGTGGTGAGGGATACCACCAGTGTCCCCGCTGACTATACCTGTGGGAAGTGCACCCAACTCCAGCTCCTCAGAGACCGTGTTAGGAAACTGGAGCTGGAGCTGGATGAACTTCGGATCATCCGGGAGGCAGAGGGGGTTATAGAGAAGAGTTACAGGGAGGTAACCACACCCAAGGTACAGGACAAGAATAGCTGGGTTACAGTCAGGGGGAAGAAAATAAACAGGCAGACAGTGCAGGGATGCCTTGTGGCCGTTCCCCTTCAAAACAAGTATACCGTTTTGGATGCTGTTGGAGGGGATGACCTACCAGGGGAAGGCCCTAGCGGCCAGGTCTCTGGCACTGAGTCTGGCTCTGAGGCTCAGAATGGAAGGAGGGAGAATAGAAAAGCAATAGTAATAGGAGATTCAATGGTTAGGGGAATAGAATTATCATAGAATTTACAGCGCAGAAGGAGGCCATTCAGCCCATCGAGTCCGCACCGGCTCTTGGAAAGAGCACCCTACCCAAGGTCAATACCTCCACCCTATCCCCATAACCCAGTAACCCCACCCAACACTAAGGGCAATTTTGGACACTAAGGGCAATTTATCGTGGCCAATTGAGCTAACCTGCACATTTTTGGACTGTGGGAGGAAACCGGAGCACCCGGAGGAAACCCACGCACACACAGGGAGGACGTGCAGACTCCGCACAGGCAGTGACCCAAGCTGGAATCGAACCTGGGACCAAGGAGCTGTGAAGCAATTGTGCTATCCACAATGTTACCGTGCTGCCCCGATAGATAGGAGATTCTGTGGTTGCGAGCGAGACTCCCGGAATGTATGTTGCCTCCCAGGTGCCAGGGCCAGGGATGTCTCGGATCGTGTCTTCAGGGGGAGCAGCCAGAAGTCGTGGTGTACATTGGTACCAACGACATAGGTAGGAAAAGATGTGTGGAGGCAATAAACGAGTTTAGGGAGTTAGGCTGGAAGTTAAAAGCCAGGACAGACAGAGTTGTCATCTCTGGTTTGTTGCCGGTGCCACGTGACAGCGAGGCTAGGAATAGGGAGAGAGTGCAGCTGAACACGTGGCTGCAGGAATGGTGTAGGAGGGCTTCTGGTATTTGGATAATTGGAGCGCATGCTGGGGAAGGTGGGACCTGTACAAGCAGGACGGGTTGCATCTGAACCAGAGGGGCACCAATATCCTGGGAGGGAGGTTTTCTAGTACTCTTCGGGAAGGTTTAAACTAATTTGGCAGGGGAATGGGAACCGGATTTATAGTCCAGCAACTAAGGTAGCCGATATTCAGGACGCCAAAGCATGTAGTGAGGCAGTGGGGAAGGGAACACTGACAAAGGAGAGTACTTGCAGGCACAGAAATAGGTTGAAGTGTGTATACTTCAACGCACGAAGCATCAGGAATAAGGTGGGTGAACTTAAGGCATTTCATAGAATTTACAGTGCAGAAGGAGGTCACTCGGCCCATCGAGTCTGAACTGGTTCCTGGAAAGAGGACCCTACACAAGGTCAACACCTCCACCCTATCCCCACAACCCAGCAACCCCACCCAACACTAAGGGCAATTTTGGACACTAAGGGCAATTTATCACGGCCAATCCACCTAACCTGCACATCTTTGGACTGTGGGAGGAAACCGGAGCACCCGGAGGAAACCCATGCACACACGGGGAGAACGTGCAGACTCCGCACAGACAGTGACCCAAGCCAGAATCGAATCTGGGACCCTGGAGCTGTGAAACAATTGTGCTATCCACAATGCTACCGTGCTGCCCCGTAATGAACCAGGGCAAGTGATAGATTTGTTAGTGGGGGAGCATTTTGGAGATCGTGACCACAATTCTGTGACTTTCACTTTAGTAATGAAGAGAGATAGGTGCGTGCAACAGCGCAAGGTTTACAATTGGGGGGAAGGGTAAATACGATGCTGCCAGACAAGTACATAAGTTGGGAACATAGGCTGTCAGGGAAGGACACAAATGAAATGTGGAACTTGTTCAAGGAACAGATGCTACGTGTCCATGATATGTATGTCCCTGTCAGGCAGGGAAGAGATGGTCGAGTGAGGGAACCATTTGACAAGAGAGGTTGAATGTCTTGTTTAGAGGAAGAAGGAAACTTATGTAAGGCTGAGGAATCAAGGTTCAGACAGGGCGTTGGAGGGATGCAAGATAGCCAGGGGGGAACTGAAGAAAGGGATTAGGAGAGCTAAGAGAGGGCATGAACAATCTTTGGCGGGTAGGATCAAGGAAAACCCCAAGGCCTTTTACACATATGTGAGAAATATGAGAATGACTAGAGCGAGGGTAGTGGGAGATTGTGTATTGAGTCTGAAGAGATAGGAGAGGTCTTGAACGAGTATTTTTCTTCAGTATTTACGAATGAGAGGAGCCATATTGTTGGAGAGGACAGTGTGAAACAGACTGGTAAGCTCAAGGAGATACTTGTTAGGAAGTAAGATGTGTTGGGCATTTTGAAAAACTTGAGGATAGACAAGTCCCCCGGGCCTGACGGGATATATCCAAGGATTCTATGGGAAGCAAGAGATGAAATTGCAGAGCCGTTGGCAATGATCTTTTCGTCCTCACTCTCAACAGGGGTGGTACCAGGGGATTGGAGAGTGGTGAATGTTGTGCCCCTGTTCAAAAAAGGGAATAGGGATAACCCTGGGAATTACAGGCCAGTTAGTCTTACTTCGGTGGTAGGCAAAGGGTACTGAGGGATAGGATATCTGAGCACCTGGAAAAACACTGCTTGATTAGGGATAGTCAGCACGGATTTGTGAGGGGTAGGTCTTGCCTCACAAGTTTTATTGAATTCTTTGAGGAGGTGACCAAGCATGAGGATGAAGGTAAAGCAGTGGATGTAGTGCACATGGATTTTAGTAAGGCATTTGATAATGTTCCTCATGGTAGGCTTATGCAGAAAGTAAGGAGGCATGGGATAGTGGGAAATTTGGCCAGTTGGATAACGAACTGGCTAACCGATAGAAAGAGTAGGACCAGTCAAGGACAGGGATGGGAAATTGTGTGTGGAGTCTGAAGAGATAGGCGAGATACTAAATGAATATTTTTCGTCAGTATTCACTCAGGAAAAAGATAATGTTGTGGAGGAGAATGCTGAGCCCCAGGCTAATAGAATAGATGGCATTGAGGTACGTAGGGAAGAGGTGTTGGCAATTCTGGACAGGCTGAAAATAGATAAGTCCCCGGGACCTGATGGGATTTATCCTAGGATTCTCTGGGAGGCCAGGGAAGAGATTGCTGGACCTTTGGCTTTGATTTGTATGTCATCATTGGCTACAGGAATAGTGCCAGAGGACTGGAGGACAGCAAATGTGGTCCCTTTGTTCAAAAAGGGGAGCAGAGACAACCCCGGCAACTATAGACCGGTGAGCCTCACGTCTGTAGTGGGTAAAGTCTTGGAGGGATTATAAGAGACAAGATTTATAATCATCTAGATAGGAATAATATGATCAGGGATAGTCAGCATGGCTTTGTGAAGGGTAGGTCATGCCTCACAAACCTTATTGAGTTCTTTGAGAAGGTGACTGAACAGGTAGACGAGGGTAGAGCAGTTGATGTGGTGTATATGGATTTCAGCAAAGCGTTTGATAAGGTTCCCCACGGTAGGCTATTGCAAAAAATACGGAGTGGATCAGAAATTGGCTAGCTGAAAGAAGACAGAGGGTGGTGGTTGATGGGAAATGTTCAGAATGGAGTACAGTCACAAGTGGAGTACCACAAGGATCTGTTCTGGGGCCGTTGCTGTTTGTCATTTTTATCAATGACCTAGAGGAAGGCGCAGAAGGGTGGGTGAGTAAATTTGCAGACGATACTAAAGTCGGTGGTGTTGTCGATAGTGTGGAAGGATGTAGCAGGTTACAGAGGGATATAGATAAGCTGCAAAGCTGGGCTGAGAGGTGGCAAATGGAGTTTAATGTAGAGAAGTGTGAGGTGATTCACTTTGGAAGGAATAACAGGAATGCGGAATATTTGGCTAATGGTAAAGTTCTTGAAAGTGTGGATGAGCAGAGGGATCTAGGTGTCCATGTACATAGATCCCTGAAAGTTGCCACCCAGGTTGATAGGGTTGTGAAGAAGGCCTATGGAGTGTTGGCCTTTATTGGTAGAGGGATTGAGTTCCGGAGTCGGGAGGTCATGTTGCAGCTGTACAGAACTCTGGTACGGCCGCATTTGGAGTATTGCGTACAGTTCTGGTCACCGCATTATAGGAAGGACGTGGAGGCTTTGGAGCGGGTGCAGAGGAGATTTACCAGGATGTTGCCTGGTATGGAGGGAAAATCTTATGAGGAAAGGCTGATGGACTTGAGGTTGTTTTCGTTGGAGAGAAGAAGGTTAAGAGGAGACTTAATAGAGGCATACAAAATGATCAGGGGGTTGGATAGGGTGGACAGTGAGAGCCTTCTCCCGCGGATGGATATGGCTGGCACGAGGGGACATAACTTTAAACTGAGGGGTAATAGATATAGGACAGAGGTCAGAGGTAGGTTCTTTACGCAAAGAGTAGTGAGGCCGTGGAATGCCCTACCTGCTACAGTAGTGAACTCGCCAACATTGAAGGCATTTAAAAGTTTATTGGATAAACATATGGATGATAATGGCATAGTGTAGGTTAGATGGCTTTTGTTTCGGTGCAACATCGTGGGCCGAAGGGCCTGTGTAGCGCACAAAGACTCCATGAGACGAATAGAGTGAAGTCGATGAGGCTTTATTAAGCGTGTCTGTTCCCCAGCAGTCCGATAGTAAACTGGCCTGCGGGGGAAGGCACCGGCTTCTTATACTTCGCCTTCAGGGCGGAGTATGAGGTCAACGGCCAACCAGGACCCGGGATCTGTCAGCCAATGACATTAGGGCTTCCAGTCCCACATGACCCCCAATACATACTACCACATTCACCCCTTTTCAAAAATGAACCCGGCGGGGTGATGCTTCGTATGGTGGTAAGGGTTTACAGGGCTGGTCCTGGGAGGATAGAACAGTTACATGGTAGTACAGTATTGGACAGTATCGTCCTGTTACAACTATTTACAGAGGGTATAGGAAAAACAAAATGTTCATTGGACAGTCCATCTTTGTTTTACATCGACGCCACGAGTCGGTCGGGCGGTCTGGTCGTCCGTGTCGATCGCCTCGGCCCCGGCGGTGGTGGTGGTGCTTGTACCAGCGTTGTCGCCTCCGGGAGCCGCACGGTTTCAGCTGTCGGTGCAAAGGGGAGGGGGACTGATCCTCCTGGAAAGGGGGCGGTCGCGGGGTGCGGCGGTGGCAGGAAGGGGGGCGGTTGGGTTGATGGTGTCGGGGGGGGGTGCGTGGTGCCGGCGGGTGCCAGATCCCGCAGGGAGACCGTGTCCTGTCGGCCGTCGGGGTACTCCACGTAGGCGTACTGGGGGTTTGCGTGGAGGAGGTGAACCCTTTCGACCAACGGGTCCGCCTTATGTGCCCGCACATGCTTTCGGAGCAGGATGGGTCCTGGGGCCGCCAGCCAGGTCGACAGCGACGTTCCAGAGGAGGACCTCCTAGGGAAGACAAGGAGACGCTCGTGCGGCGTTTGATTAGTGCTTGTACATAATAACGACCGGATGGAATGGAGAGCGTCCGGGAGGACCTCCTGCCGCCGTGAAACTGGGAGATCCCTGGACTGTAGGGCCAGTAGGACGGCCTTCCAGACCGTGCCGTTCTCCCTTTCTACTTGCCCATTCCCCCGGGGGTTGTAGCTGGTCGTCCTGCTTGAGGCTATGCCCTTGCTGAGCAGGAACTGGCGCAGCTCGTCACTCATGAAAGAGGACCCCCGTCGCTGTGGACGTATGCGGGGTAACCGAACAGCGTGAAGATGCTGTTCAGGGCTTTAATGACTGTGGCCGCGGTCATGTCGGAGCAGGGAATGGCAAAAGGGAAGCGGGAGTATTCGTCCACTACATTAAGGAAATATGCGTTGCGGTCGGAGTCTTCAATGAGGGTGAAAATCTCCGTGCTCACCCTCGAGTGCAGGACCTGCAGTTTTTGTTCGTCTGAGACCCGGCCGGTGGTCGGTCTGAGGTAGGCCTCGAAGCAAGTCTGCCAGTGTTTGAAGGCTGCTGCCGCATTCACTGCGTGGGGGCTGATCCTCAGGCATTCTGGAATGATCCTGAGCTCCATAGTCCTTTTTAGGCACGCTTAATAAATTGTAGCGCACAAAGACTCCATGAGACGAATAGAGTGAAGTCGATGAGGCTTTATTAAGCGTGTCTGTTCCCCAGCAGCCTGATAGTAAACTGGCCTGCGGGGGAAGGCACCGGCTTCTTATACTTCGCCTTCAGGGCGGAGTATGAGGTCAACGGCCAACCAGGACCCGGGATCTGTCAGCCAATGACATTAGGGCTTCCAGTCCCACATGACCCCCAATACATACTACCACAGCCTGTACTGTGCTGTATTGTTCTATGTTCTATGTTCTAAGTCAGAGAGTGGTGGTGGATGGCAAATATTCAGCCTGGATCCCAGTTACCAGTGGAGTACCGCAGAGATTAGGGGCGCGATTCTCCGACCCCCCGCCGGGTCGGAGAATCGCCGGGGGCTGGCGTGAATCTCGCCCCGCCGTGTCCCGAATTCTCCACCACCAGAGAATCGTCGGGGGCGAGAATCGCGCCACGCCAGTCGGCGGGCTCCCCCCCGGCGGGCTCCCCCCCAGTGATTCTCCGGCCCGCGACGGCTCGAAGTCCTGCCGCTGTGGATTGAACCACCTACATTACCGGCAGGGGCAGATGGCGTGCAGGCTCCGAGGTCCTGGGGGGGCACGGGGCGATCTGGCCCCGGGGGGTGCCCCCACGGTGGCCTGGCCCGCGATCGTGGCCCACCGATTGGCGGGCGGGCCTGTGCCGTGGGGGCAGTCTTTTTCTTCCGCCTTCACCATGGTCTCCACTATGGCCGAGGTGAAGAGACCCCCTCCACTGCGCATGCATTGGGATGCCGTGAGCGTCCGCTGATGTGCCCACGCATGCGTCGCCCGGTGAAGTCCTTTCGGCGCTGGCTGGTGTGGCGCCAAAGGCCTTTCCCGCCAGCCGGCGGGGCGGAAATCACTCCGGTGCGGGCTTAGCCCCTCTAGGCAAGGGCTTGGCCCCTAAAGGTGCGGAGAATTCCGCACCTTTGGGGTGGCCCGACACCGTAATGGTTCCCGCCACTCTATTACGCCGGATTCCCCCGCCCCGCCGGATAGGGGAGAATCCCGGCCCTGTTCTGGGTCCTCTGCTGTTTGTGATTTTCATTAATGACTTGGATGAAGGAGTTGAAGGGTGAGTCAGTAAATTTGCAGACAAAACGAAGATTGGTGGAGTTGTGGGTAGTAAGGAGGGCTGTTGACGGTTGCAAAGAGACATAGATAGGATGCAGAGCTGGGCTGATAAATGGCAGATGGAGTTTTACCCTGAAAAGTGTGAGGTTGTCCATTTTGGAAGGACAAATATGAATGCGGAATACAGGGTTAACGGTAGAGTTCTTGGCAATGTGGAGGAGCAGAGAGATCTTGGGGTCTATGTTCATAGATCTTTGAAAGTTGCCACTCAAGTGGATAGAGATGTGAAGAAGGCCTATGGTGTGCTAGCGTTCATTCGCAGAGGGATTGAATTTAGGAGCCGTGAGGTGATGATGCAACTGTACAAAACCTTGGTAAGGCCACATTTGGAGTACTGTGTACAGTTCTGGTCACCTCATTTTTAGAAGGATGTGGAAGCTTTGGAAAAGGTGCAAAGGAGATTTACCAGGATGTTGCCTGGAATGGAGAGTAGGTCTTATGAGGAAAGGTTTAGGATGCTAGGCCTTTTCTCATTAGAACGGAGAAGGATGAGGGGCTACTTGATAGAGGTTTATAAGATGATCAGGGGAACAGATAGAGTAGACAGTCAGAGACTTTTTCCCAGGTGGAACAAACCATTACAAGGGAACATAAATTTAAGGTGAATGGTGGAAGATATAGGGGGGATGTCAGAGGTAGGTTCTTTACCCAGTACTGCCTGTGGAAGTAGTTGAGTTGGAAAAATTAGTGACCTTCAAGCGGCAATTGGATAGGTACATGGATTACGGTAGAATGATGTGGTGTATATTAATTTGTTCTTAATCTAGGACAAAAGCTCGGCACAACATGGTGGGCCGAAGGGCCTGTTCTGCGCTGTATTTTTCTATGCTCTATGTTCTAACTCCACAGGGCAAAAATACTGGAGTCTGGTACCCAACTGAACGGGTTTATTTTGTTTTTGGCTTATATACATACATACAAAATGACAAGAAGGGGGTACTCTAACAATTCTCTGCTTAATTAAAAACTACACAATGTTCAAATTCCATCCAACTTACATGCATTTCATTTATTTACAAGTCCAATTCAACCATTGGTTTCCTTTTCCCAAGAGTATACTGCTTTTCTTGACTCAAATTTTCAAAGCCACAAACTTTCAAATCATGATCTTGAGCAAGCAGGGCCTGTGTCTGTGGAGAGGTTTTCTCCAACAAAGACAGAATTGTGATCTTCAGCTAACCTTTCATAAGGGCAGCACAGTGGTTACCACTGTTGCCTCACAGTGCCAGGGTCCCAGTTTCGATTCTGACCTCAGGTGACTGTCTGTGTGGGTTTCCTCCGGGTGCTCCGGTTTCCTCCCAAAGTCCAAAGATGTGCGGGTTAGGTGGATTGGCCATGCTAAATTGTCCAAATGTTAGGTTGGGTTATGGGGCTAGGAATGGGGGATTGGGCTTCAGTAGGGTGCTCTATTGGAGTAAGGGAAGTGCAGGCTTGATGGGCCGAATGGCCTCCTTCTGCATTGTAGGGATTCTATGACTCAAGCCATAACGGTCTGACTCTGGCTTGAACTGGTTTCAGGCACAACTTACATTTTAGTGTCTCTTGGGACTTTACAAATGGATTTGGATTTGTTTATTGTCATGTGTACTGAGGTACAGTGAAAAGTATACTTCTGCTTAAAGTCGAGACAGATCATTCCATACATTAAAAAAACCTGGGGCAAACAGCAATAGACAATGCAAATAAATAGACATAGACATCGGGTGAAGCATACAGGAGTGTAGTACTACTCAGTAGAGAAGATGTGAGAAGAGATCAGTTCAGTCCATAAGAGGTCATTCAGGAGTCTGGTAACAGTGCGGAAGAAGCTGTTTTTGAATCTGTTAGTGCGTGTTCTCAGATCTTCTGCCCGATGGAAGAAGTAGGAAGAGAGAATAAGCTGAGTCAGAGGGTTCTTTGATTATGCTGCCCACTTTCCCAGGGCAGCAGGAGGTGTAGACAGAGGCAATGGATGGAGGAGGGTTTGTGTGATATACTTGGCTATGTTCACAACTCTCTGTAGTTTCTTACAGTCTAGGGCTGAGAAGTTACCATACCAGACTGTGATACAGCTAGATAGGATGCTTTCTATGGTGCATCTGTAAAAGTTGGTCAGAGTCAATGTGGACATGCCGAATTTCCTTAGTTTCACGAGGAAGTATAAGCACTGTTGTTCTTTCTTAGTCGTAGCATTGATTTAAAAAAAATAAATTTAGAGTGCCAATTCATTTTTTCCAATTAAGGGGCAATTTACCATGTTCCACCTACGTTGCACATCTTTGGGTTGTGGGGGCGAAACCCACGCAAACAAGGGGAGAATGTGCAAACTCCACACGGACAGTGACCCAGAGACAGGATTGAACCTGGGACCTTGGCGCCGTGAGACTGCAGTGCTACCACTGCGCCACCGTGCTGCCTGGTCATAGCATTGATGTGGGTGGACCAGGACAGATTATTGGTGATGTGCACATCGAGTACTTTGAAGCTGTCAATCATCTCCACCTTGGCACCATTGATGCTGGCAAGGGTATGCATGATACTTTGCTTCCTGAAGTCAATGAAAGGCTCTTTAGTTTTGCTGACATTGAGGGGGAGATTGTTGTCCTTACAGCACTCCACTAGGTTCTCTATCTCCCTTCAGTATTCTGACTCATCGCTGTTCGAGATTCGACCCATTACAGGTCGTGGCATCAGCGATCTTGTAGATGGAGTTAGTGCCACATTTTGCCACACAGTCATATGTGTATAGGAAGTGTAGTGTTAAGGAATGGGTTCAGAACCATTCTAATTAGATGTCTCATTTATGTTAAGTATCCAATAATTTTGACACTGATATGCAAAGAAGCTTCAGGTGGCCTCTGGGGCATGTGATCTAGTGATAGAGTTTTGTACAGAGTGTGTTAAAGGAAAATAAAGGAGCAGAAATCTGGACTCTTTACACAACAGCAGCCAAAGGCTAATATTGGCAACAGAGGATGGTTGCTGTGCAAATGTGAAGGATTGAAAGATACGACTTTTCCAGACTCAACCAAGGAGTAAGTGAGAAAAAAAAATATATATATATGGCTGAACCTAGGATAAAGATGGCCGGATTTGACTATCCACCATTATTTTCTGAAAGGGGACCATACGACCAATGAAGAAATGCAGTTATTATGTGGACTAAGGTAACTGCCTTGGGAAAGAGGAAACAAGGTATGGCATTGGCTCTTTCTCTACCTTATGAGAGTAAAATCTGAAGCAAAGTGTTTTCAGAACTGGGATTGCAAGAGTTAAACTCAGAAAAAGGTCTGGAGACTCTATTACATTTTATGGATAAGATTTATGAGAAGAATGACTTGTTAAGTGTGCAGTAAGCCTGGTCAGAATTTGATAGATTCCGGAAAACAGAGGATATCTCTATTGAGGACTACATAATGGAATTTAGCAGACTATACAGAAGGCTGCACAAACACCGCCTGGAATTTCCACGGTCTGTGTTGGCATTTAAATTACTGGACTGTGCTAGAGTGAGCAACGTGGATAGGCTCCTGGTTTTGACAGGAGTTAAGTTTGCGGATAATGATACCTTATTCGATCAGATGATAGAGGCCTTAAAGAAGTTTCTGGGGAAACAGTCAACTCCTATGACTCTTATGACACAAATGGGTCAGTCAGCAATATAGCAGACCATGGAAGATACAGTACTGACAGGATGGCGAAATCGTACAGCTACGAACAGGTTACAGGAGTATGGAAGGCGATCGGGACCCAGAAATTATGAGGACAGAAACCCATTTAAAACCTATAATAGGAGGAGGGACATGGAGAATGGAAATGGGAAAATGAACCCCAGAAATGCCCGGGGTATAATAAGTCGATGTTTTTGGTGTGACCTCAATACCATTATGCTTTCAACAATCCAACACGTTATAATAGGTACAGATTACAAACTTTCAAATTTAGACAGAGCAGATGAACATGATGAGGAACCAGGGTCATCTGGTATGCACGTGTTACAGAACTATGAGGACCAGTTAACTGATATAGACACGGTTTCTGTAGAGGAACATAATACTTCTGATGAATTAGAACAGGCCATTTTTCCGAAAGGACAACTGCCAAAAGTTGGTACAAAAGTGATATACTTGCCTGAAGAGCCGAGGCAATGGAAGGATGCAACTGTTATTAGTAGAGCAGGGAAGGCCACTGGAAAGTATAAACACTGCTTCAATGTATAGCATTCAGGAGAGGGTGTCAAGGCAATTGATTGGGAACACGAAGTTCAAAAATGGAGAGCACGGAAACGTAGTGCCAGTTCAGGTAGTACATCAGATAGTGAACAGGTTCGCAGGAAAAGGTCGAGAACTATTGAAAGGACATCCCACAGCAGAAGGGAAAGATCAAGCAGTAGCAGTACAGAACAAGATACCAGGCAGGATAGGGGATGTAGTTTGTCAAGGTCTCGGAACATGGGTAAGACTACGAATGCTACTAGGAGAGAAGCCCACATGCACGTGAGATTTTGGTGGCTTCCAATAAATTAGATGAAAAAGTTATCAAAGGCACCAAACAGCAAGAACTGCATAGATGGAGTGAATTTGGGGTATACACGGAAGTGCCGGATAGGGGAGAAAAGAGCTCTATCCCACAGATGGATTTACACAGAAAAGGTCCTTCCAGGTGGAACTTGTAAGGCAAAGACCAGGCTTGTGGCAAGGGGATTTGAAGAAAACTTAGAAGATCAGCATTTAAGGGTAGATTCACCTCCGGCAAGAAAGGTTATTTTAAAGATCTTCTTGGCTCTATTAGCCACAAAGGCATGGGAAAGCAAATCGATAGATATAAAAGCTGCCTTCTTGCAGGGGCATCAGCTTCAGAGAGACATTTTTCTCTGTCCTCCTAAAGAGGCAGCTAACACAGAAGGGGTACTCTGGAAGTTGAACAAATGAGTATTTGGACCAAATGATGCGTCTAGAGTCTGGTATTTTTCGGGAAGGTCAGTTTTATTAAAGTTAGGCTGTTGCTGGTTGAAAGCAGATCCGGCAATGTTTTATGGGCACTATAAAGGACATTTTTCTGGCATCTTTATGATGCATGTCAATGATTTCTTGTGTGGTGGGACTAGTGATTTCGAAGCTATTCTAATCTCTGGTTTGAAGAAATTATTCAGGTTGGAAGTCAGGATTCCGGGGCATTTAAATATATTGGACTGGAAATCGGACAGACTAAGTTAGGGGCAACTTTACGTCAGCAGTCTTATTTGGAGAGCATCAGCCCAAGAGCAATTAGTCGTGGTCGGGTTTCACAAAAAGACGCAGTGGTTTCAAAGATGGGAAAAGAGCAACTCAAAGTTTAATAGGGCAACTGAATTGGTTAGGTAGAAATTAAATGAAAATCGCTCATTGTCACAAGTAGGCTTCAAATGAAGTTACTGTGAAAAGCTCCTAGTCGTCATATTCTGGCACCTGTTCGGGGAGGCTGGTACGTGAATTGAACCCGCACTGCTGGCCTGCCTTGGTCTGCTTTAAAAGCCAGCTATTTAGCCCTGTGCGAAACCACAGACTAGACCGGATGTTAGTTTTGATGTCTTAGGGTTGAGTGCAAAAATGAATGATCCTGAAGTGGAAGACACAGTGGGCGATTCTCCGAAATGGAGACCAAGTGTTCGCTCCGTCGTGAACGATGTCGCGTTTCACGACGGCGAGAAACAGGCCCGAGTACGAACGATTCTGTTCCACACAGGGGACCAGCAAGGCGCTGGAGCAGTTCACGCCGCTCCAGGCTCGCTTCCCGGCGCCAAATGGGCGCTGTGCCAACCCGCGCATACGCAGTTAGGCCGCGCCAACCTGTGCATGCGCGGGGGACTTCTTCAGTGTGTCGGTCCTGACTCAACATGGTGTTGGTGTTCAGGGGCCGGCCGCGCAACAAAGTAGGCCCGGGGGTAGAGGCTGGTCCGCCGATCGGTGGGCCCCGATCGCGGGCCAGACCCCATTGGAGTCCCCCCCGGTGAAAGATCTTTTCCCCACCCCACAGGCCGCACCCCCGACCCTTCGTGCAGAGTTCCCGCCGGCAGCGACCAGGGGTGAACGGCGCCGGCGGGACTCTGTTGTATCCGCGCGGCCACTCGGCCCATCCAGGCCGGAGAATCAACAGCCCCGCTGATTTCAGTGGCCCGCGGCCGGTGCCGCGTCAAACGCGCCAGCGCAAATGGCGCCGATTCTCCGCACCTTGGAGAATCGCACGGTAACGTCGGGGCATCGTGGCGCGGTTGCGGCGATTCTCCGGTCCGGCGCGGGGCTCGGAGAATCGCCCCCCTAATAAGAGCAAATAATCATTGGTCAAACTATAAATGCAGGAGTGTGTTTTGAGGTTCCTGGTTTTAGGTGACGTTAGGCACTTGAAACTCATAGTTTATAGTGATGTGTCCTATGCAAATTTATGTGATGGAGTTTCAAGCGCAGGAGGTTTTATAATTTTCCTTTGGGGGAACAATGGTAAATGTTGGCCTCTTGTGTGGGAAACAAGGAAAACAAGGAGAGTGGTCAAAGCACTTTGGCTGCTGCGACGTTAAGCCTTGCAGAGGCGGTGGATGTGGCCTTTTATATAGCTCAGATATTGACAGACATTTTGGGATTAGAGATTTGGATAACATACCCATTGAGTGTCACATTGACAATAAATCCCTGTGGGAAAATGTGCACTCTACAAAAAGTGTTAACTGAGAAAAGGTTAAGGATAGACATCGCAAGTTTGAAGCAGATGTTGGACAGAGGTGAGGTAGCAAAAATTAAATGGGTTGACAGTAGCTATCAATTGTCGAATTGTTTTACGAAGAGAGGACCTAGTTCACAGAAAGTTTTGGATATTGTTAACGAAGGGCGCCTGTTTCTGTGACAGTTTGTTTAATTTCTTTTCCCCCAAAAAAATGAAAAAAAAAAGGGTGGGGAAATTGCATGTGTTTTTGAGTTTCTTGTAATTTTGTTTTCACCAAATTGTTTATTTTCTCCATGGAAGGGGAGCCTGTTAAGGAACGGGTTAAGAGACATTCTAATTAGATGTCTCATTTATGTTAAGTATCCAATAATTGATACTGATTCAGGTGGCCTTTGGAGCCTGTGATGTAGTGATAGAGTTTTGAACAGAGTGTGTGAAAGGAAAATAAAGGTGTTTGTGAAAAGGAGCAGAATTCTGGACTCTTTACACAACAGCAGCCAAAGACTAACATATGGCAGGGAGCCTTGCCGTACACAGCCTTGTGAGGCCCCGGTATTGAGGACTATCATGGAGGAGGTGTTGTTGTTTATCCTTACTGTTTGTGGTCTATGGGTCAGAATGTCGAGGATCGAGTTGCAGAGGGAGGAGCCTAGTCCTAGGTTTTGGAGCTTTGATATGAGATGGGCTGGGATTATGGTGTTTAAGGCGGAGCTGTAGTCAATGAGTAGGAGTCTGACCCAGGAGTCCTTATTGTCGAGGTGCTCCAGGGATGCGTCTATGGCCAGGGAGATGGTATCTGCTGTGGACCAGTTGTGGCGGTATGCAAATTGCAGTGGATGTGGGCATTCAGGGAGTATGGAGTTGCCATGTCTCATGACCAACCTCTCGAAGACTTCATAATGATTGATGTCAGGGCCACCGGACGATAGTCATTGAGGCACATTGCCCGGTTCTTCTTTGGCACCGATATGATGGTGGTCTTCTTGAAGCAGGTGGGGTCTTTAGAACGGAATAGGGAGAGGTTGAAGACATCCATAAGCTCATCTGCCAGCTGGTCTGCGCAGCACCTGAGTGCGTGACCAGGAACCCCGTCAGAACCCAATTATCCAGTTCTTGAGACTCATTTGATTCTTCCCAACTATCATCATCATGAACCTCTGCAGGTAAAACTTGACCTTTCCATGACCAAACATCTTGATCACGTATGCACAAGGACTACATACTCTTCCTGGTAGCCATTTCACCTACTAGTAATGACATTCTTTCACTGTACCCTTCCGGTTCAACTTTTGATTTTTTTTCCCCTCTCTGCCTCTATCATGACTTTCTGCCTGAATTGTTGCTCATCTATTGACTGTGCTACATCTTCAAAGAAACAATTCAGCTGGCATTCTATAGGAAACAGTCTGAGTTCTGTTACAATAAATAAACAAAAACAATCGTCATTGTTGTTTTTGTTTATTTATTGTAACAGAACTCAGACTATTTGTCGTTCAATGTATTGTAATACAATTTATTGTAACAGAACTCAGACTATTTGTCGTTCAATGACAATTGATGCTTCTTCCAATTTCTATCTAGCATTTGTTTAGCAAGAACACGTTTGATAATTTCTACTGGACACTCTGCTGCTCCTTTTGTTTAGGCAAATTTCAGAGACGTGTAAAAGTAATAGGTCATGATAGTGGTGGATTTCAACTTCCCAAACATTAACTGGGGTAGTCATCATGTAAAAGGTTAAGAGGAGAAGAATTCTTAAAATGCATCCAGGAGAACTTTAAGCCAGGACGTAGAATGTCCTACAAGAAAGGAGGTGGTCCTGGACTTAATTTTAGGTAACAAAGCTGGGAAAATGGTGAAAGTATCAGCAAGGGAGCATTTTGCAGGGAGTGATCATGGGCGAAATTCTCCGTTATCGGCGGAAAGTCCGCCGATCGGCGCAAAAAACGGCGCAAATCCGACTTGCGTCACGTCGGAAAAATGGGTTGAAAGTCTCCGGCCCGAAATGGGCTAGCAGCGACGTAACGGGATCCGCGCTTGCGCAGTGGTTCACGCCGTGCAGCGTCATATGCGCCGCACGGCGTGACGGCTCATAAGGTCGCGCTGCTCCCCCCCACCCGACCGGAACACCCGACCGGAACACCCGACTGGATGGCTGGCCGCCGCTCAGCCCCGAGGTTCGAGTCACGCGATGTGGAGGCACTCCTGGACACGGTGGAGCAGAGGAGGGACGCCCTGTATCCCGGGCACGGCCGCAGAGTTGCCCCACGCCACAGCCGGCGTCTGTGGAGGGAAGTGGCAGAGGCCGTCACCGCTGCGGCCCTGACACCACGGACAGGCACCCAGTGCCACAAGAAGGTGAACGACCTTGTCAGAGCAGGCAGGGTGAGCCTCCCCCATATCCCCCCTCCCCCAGAGCCCCCCCTCCCACATATCCCCCCTCCCCATATCCCCCCTCCCCCATAACCACCCTCCCCCATATCCCCCCTCCCCATATCCCCCCTCCCCATATCCCCCATATCCCCCCTCCCCCATATCCCCTCCACCATATCCCCCCTCCCCCATATCCCTCATATCCCCCCCTCATATCCCCCATATCCCCCCTCCCCCATATCCCACATATCCCCTCCTCCCCCATATCCCCCCTCCCCATATCCCCCCTCCCCATATCCACCCTCCCCCATATCACCCCACCCCCATATCCCCCTCCCCATATCCCCCTCCCCATATCCCCCCTCCCCCATATCCCCCCTCCCCCATATCCCCCATATCCCCCCCTCCCCCATATCCCCCCTCCCCCATATCCCCCATCCCCCATATCCCTAAGTGAATCCAGCCCTAACCTTAACCTCTGCAATGCACGCGCAACCAATGGCGTGCATTCATATACCTGCCTAACAGTGTTGCCTTTTACCCCTGCCGCCCCCCCCACAGGAGAAGCACGCACACAACAATAGGGAGCATGTGAGGACTGGAGGAGGCCCCGCTGATGAGAGGCCACTGACCGAACACCAGGAAAGGGCCCTGGAACTGGCTGGCGGACCTGACGACCGGGAGGTTGCTGATGCAGAGGTCGGAGGCGTACTAGCAAGTGAGCCACCGACAGCCCGTCCCCATATCCCCCCTCCTCTATATCCCCCTCCACCATATCACCTGATCACTGCCTGATGTCTAACCATGCATGCTTCATTGTGTATCGCAGGACCAAACGTCCAGGCACCCATCCCTGCAGATGTAGACAGCCCGCAGGATGCCCCTCGGAGGCCACAGGAGACAGAGAGACACGGACCCTCCAGCATGCGACGCCCGCAGGATGCCCCTCGCACACAACGGGACACGGAGAGACACGGACCCTCCAGCATGCGACGCCCGCAGGATGCCCCTCGCACACCACGGGACACGGAGAGACACGGACCCTCCAGCATGCGACGCCCGCAGGATCCCCCTCACACACCACGGGACACGGAGAGACCTGGAGCAACAGGGAGACGACACCCCCGTCACGTGTGGGAGCGACCACCCAGCGACGAGGGGGACAGCCACAGGCCCCCGTCACATCCGAGCCAGGACACCACTACCCAGGACACCACTACACAGGACACCACTACCCGGGACACCACTACCCGGGACAGCACTGCCCAGGACACCCCTACCCGGGACAGCACTACCCAGGAAGACGAAATACCGGACAGTGACTCAGAGTGGATGGGTGGAGACGAACCCCCACCCCAAAGTGCCATGGACTCAGAGTGGGACGAAGAGCACGACACAACGCCACTGCTGTCACCAACACCCTCCACCATCGCAGAAAAACTCACCTCGGTTGGGCACTTTAGTGATGAGGCGTCTGCTACACTCACTGGTGCGCACAACACAGCCGTCCCGGTACAGCAGGTGGAGGTAGGAGCAGCAGAGGGGCCGGGCGGTCGGAGGGCAGCCCTGCCCAAGCGAACATCTGCCGCCCAGATGGATCCCGGGTTCCTGGAGTTACCACACCCACACATAGATCCGATGCAACCACCGACCCGGAGACGAGCGAAGAGGGTGACGGGCGGCTTGCGGCGGCTGCAGTCGCAGGTGGAGGAGTCCACCCGCATCCAGGAGCTGGGAGTGGTGCCGTTCATGCGTGCCACCCAGGCCGACACCGCACGGGTGGCGTCCGCGGCGGAGGCAACGGGTGCGACGGTGTCAGACATGGGGAACGGTTTGCGAGGCCTGGGGCTTTCCGTGCAGGCGGCGTCTGTGGCGAAGGACATGGCTGCCCTCACACAGGAGGCCATGAGCCAGTGCCAGCGCCAGATGGCAGAGGCGCTCAACACCATGGCCCAGTCTCAGCAGTCCATAGCCCAGTCTCTGCAGGCCATGGCCCAGTCTCAGCAGGCCATGGCCCAGTCTCTGCAGGCCATCGCTGAGGGCATCGGCGCCAGTGGCCATGTGCGAGCCGGCGTCGCACTGTCACAGACAGGGTTTGCCAACCCCCTGGGCTCCATGGCTGCAAACCTGCAGACCCCTGTCGATACCAGCACGGGCCTCCAGGACTGGCAGCGCCAGATGTCGGGGGGGCGTCGGATGGCCAGTCCGTTCGCATCCCCCACCCATGTAGAGGCCTGGAGGCCATCGGGCACCCCGAGGGAGGAGGAGGTGGTGTGGTCTGTCCCAGCTCCCCCTGTAGGGGAGGTCACGGTACACCGCGACACCTCGGACAACCCCCCTTCCGTCCCAGGTGCATCGGGTGGGCAACGGGCAGGACAGGCTGGCAGTTCGCCATCCCAGTCGCCCGGGCCGCAGCCTGGCCCATCTAGGCCAGGACGCCCCAGGAAACTACCGCCAAAGGGATCCAGTGTCAGAGGGCAGGAATCACAGGAGTCCACCTCCAGTTCTGCTGTACCGTCTGTGGAACCACGTAGACGTAGTCAAAGGGCCCGTAAGGCCAAACAATTAGACACTGAGTAAGTTGGCACGGGTGCAGGGCACAGATGAGTTTTAGGGGCTAGGGCACGTGCATGAACTTGTTTGGTTATTAAAGTCAATGTTACACCTACAGAAGCTGCCTTTGTGCTCTGTCCAAAGCGTGCGGGGGTGTCATGTACGTTGAGCGCATGTGTGTGTGTGAGGGGTGGTCTTACCTCAGCCCCAGGTGAGTCTGCCCCTTCCCCCTGGGCCGCCATCAACATCCCCCGGGCAGAGGACGAGACCGTGCGCTGCAGTGTCAGAGCCGCATGCAGGGATGGTCCGGGTGGATGGTGGTACTGTGGCCATGGGTCAGACATAGTCCAACGATGTGGAGCCAGGAACTCACCGCAGGGCGGGTTGTCATCATCCTCCATGGCCTCCAATAGACACGCGTCCACCCGCAACTGTGTGAGCCCGGCCAGTTGTGCCGCAGGTGCATCGGCAATGGGGGAGGGTGGTGTGCATGTGGGTGGGGTGAGTGGGGTTGGGGAGGGGGGTGAGGGTGCTGGGTGGGTGGATAGGTGGGGGGGTGTGGGTGGTCGGCTCTTGCCATGGTGTGCGGCCTGTGGCCATACTACCCGATTCCCATGCCCATCTAGTCAGTGAAGCGGGCGGCTATCAGTCTGTCCCGTGCCCGCTGGGCCAGCCGGTAACGGTGGAGAGCCACCCGCCTGTGTCTACCCCGTCTGCCCTGACCATTACCCCCATCCCCCTCATCTGGGGAGGACTGCGCCTCTTCCTGCTGCTCCTCCACTCCGCCCTCATCTGCCTGCGGCACATCGCCCCTCTGTTGGGCTATGTTGTGCAGGACGCAGCACACCACAATGATGCGGCCGACCCTATCTGACCGATACTGGAGGGCGCCCCCAGAGAGGTCCAGGCACCTGAAACGCATCTTCAGCACGCCAAAGCACCTCTCTATCACTCCCCTTGTCGCTACATGGGTATCATTGTAGCGGTTCTCCGCCTCATTGCGTGGCCTCCGTATAGGCATCATCAGCCACGATCGCAATGGGTAGCCCCTGTCGCCCAGCAACCAGCCCCTCAGCCGGGGATGGCGTCCCTCGTACATGTCGGGGATCGATGACCGCGACAACACGTATGAGTCGTGTACACTGCCTGGGTAACGGGCGCAGACGTGCAGGATCATCATGCGGTGGTCGCAGACCACCTGTATGTTCATCGAATAGGTCCCCTTCCTATTGGTGAACACGGCTCTGTTATCTGCAGGTGGCCGCACGGCGACGTGCATCCCATCAATCGCGCCCTGGACCATGGGGAACCCAGCCACGGCAGAGAAGCCCACGGCCCGGGCATCTTGGCTGGGCCGGTCCACGGGGAAGCGGATGTAGCGGTGTGCCATGGCATAAAGGGCATCTGTCACTGCCTGGATGCACCGATGCACCGATGTCTGCGATATGCCGGACGGGTCCCCACTCGGTGCCTGGAATGACCCCGTTGCATAAAACTTCAGGGCCACCGTAACCTTGACGGACACGGGGAGAGGGTGTCCCCCGCCAGTGCCACGCGGTGACAGGTATGCCAGCAGGTGGCAGATGTGTGCCACGGTTTCCCGCCTCATCCGGTGTCTCCTCCTGCATTCCCGGTCCGTGAGGTCCTGGTATGACTGCCGGGGCCGGTACACACGGGGCGCCCTCGGGTGCCTCCGTTGCCGTGGGGCCGCGACGTACTCCTCCCCCTCCTCCTCCTGTCGGTCAGGTGTCCCTCCAGCCTGGGCGGCTACCGCCTGTGCCTCTGCGGCAGCCTGCGCCGCCTCTCTGGCACGCTCCTCCTCCTCCATCTCCTCATCCAGGGCAACATAGACATTAGCGGCTGCCGCCACGGCGGCGAACATCGCTGGATGATCGGAAAACATGACGGCCTGGTGGGGGGGAGGGGAACGACAACATGTCATCATTGCCCATATCCCCTCCTCCGCCCAGCCAGGTGGCATGGACCGCATGGGTCCAACTGTTGGAGGTTGGCACCTGGCCAGGTGGACCAACTCACTTGCCCTCGCATCCCCCTCCCCGGCACGGACCCCCATCCCCCTCCCCGGCACGGACCCCCCCAACCTCCACCCCGGCACGGACCCCCCCCCAACCTCCACCCTGGCATGGACCCCCCCCCATCATACTCCCCGGAACGGACCCCCCCCAACCTCCTCCCCGGCACGGACCCCCATCCCCCTCCCCGGCACGGACCCACCCCAACCTCCACCCCGGCATGGACCCCCCCCCCAACCTCCGCCCCGGCACAGACCCCCCCCATCCCCCTCCGCGGCACAGACCCCCCCCCCCAACCTCCTCCCCGGCACGCACCCCCCATCCCCTTCCCCGGCACGGACCCACCCCAACCTCCACCCCGGCACGGACCCCCCCCAACCTCCTCCCCGGCACGGACCCCAACCTCCTCCCCGGCATGGACCCCCCCCAACCTCCACCCCGGCACGGATCCCCCCCATCCCCCTCCCCGGCACGGACCCCCCCAACCTCCTCCCTGGCACGGACCCCCCATCCCCCTCCCCGGCACGGACCCCCCCCCCAATCTCCTCCCCGGCACGGACTCCTCCCCAACCTCCACCCCGGCACGGACCCCCCATCCCCCTGCCCGGCACGGATCCTCCCCCAACCTCCTCCCCGGCACGGACCCCCCCCAACCTCCACCCCGGCACGGACCCCCCACCCCCCTGCCCGGCACGGAACCCCCCGAACCTCCTCCCCGGCACGGATCCCAACCTCCACCCCGGCACGGACCCCCCATCCCCCTCCCCGGCACGGACCCCCCCCTCCGGTACTCCCCCGGAGCCCAGCCCACTCTAACCACCCCCCCCCCCCCCCGCCCCCCGCCGCACACTCACACACACAACCCGAGACACACCTCTCCTGACACATTCAGATTGCGGCCACGCCATCGCCTGCCCAGAGCCAACCCCCCAGGCCGTCACTCACCTCCACGCTGGTCGGCGTGAACCTGGAGCACAGGGTCACGCCGATGAAAAGGTTTAATTTACGTCGACGTGAACGGTCATCACGTCGATGGGACTTCGGCCCATCCGGAAGGGAGCATGTCGGCAGGCCGAAAATCGGCTGCCTTGCGCAGACCCATGCCATTCTCCGACGGCAGCGGCGACATTAACGCCCCGCCGACTTTTCTCCCTTCGGAGACTTCGGCAACCGGCGGGAGCGGGATTCATGGCGGCCAACGGCCATTCTCCGACCCTCTGGGGGGTCGGAGAATGACGCCCCATAACTCCATTCGATATAAGATTGTTATGGAAATTGGGCGGCATGGTAGCACGGTGGTTAGCACTGTTGCTTCACAGCGCCAGGGACGCTGGTTCGATTCTAGGTTTGGGCCACTGACTGTGCAGAGTCTGCAAGTTCTCCTGTGTCTGCGTGGGTTTCCTCTGGGTTTCCGCCCACAAGTCCCGAAAGACATAATTGTTCGGGGAATTGGACATTACTGAATTCTTCCTCTGTGTACCCAAACAGGCGCCGGATGTGGCGACTAGGGGATTTTCACAGTAACTTCATTGCATTTTGTTAATGTAATCCGACTTGTGACACTAATAAAGATTATTATTATTATTTTAAATAGGACAATATTGACCCTGAAGTTCTAAACTGGCAGAAGGCTTATTTTAATCAGATCGGATATGCTTTGGCCAGAGTGGACTGGGAGCAGACATATTTAGGTAAATATGTGACAGAACAGTGGGACGCATTCAAGAAGGAAATAGAGAGAGTACAGGGCCAACATGTTCCAATCAAGAAAAATGATGAACCCTGGAAATCGATGGATATTCAGAATTGGATAAGGAGAAAGAGGGAGGCTTATGACAGATATTGAGGGCTCAAAACAGCAGAAGCCCTACAAGCGTATAGAGTGTGCAAAATAGAACTTAAAAAGGAAATTAGGAGAGCAAAAAGGGGTCTGAAAGGATACTGACAGGTCAAATGAAGGAAAATACAAAATTGTTTTACAAGTACATTAAGGGTAAAAGGTAATCAGGGCAGCACGGTAGCATAGTGGTTAGCAGCTCCAGAGTCCCAGGTTCGATTCCCAGCTTGGGTCACTGTCTGTGCGGAGTCTGCACGTTCTCCCCATGTCTGCATGGGTTTCCTCCGGGTGCTCCAGTTTCCTCCCACAGTCCAAAGATGTGCAGGTTAGGTGCATTGGCCATGCTAAATTGTCCAAAAAGGTTGGGTGGGGTTACGGGGATAGGGTGAAGGTGTGGGCTTGGGTAGGGTGCTCTTTCCAAGGACCGGTGCAGATTCGATGGGCCGAATGGCCTCCGTCTGCACTGTAAATTCCATGATCTAGGATAACTAGAGAAACAATAGGATCCATTAAGAACCACAGTGGTAATTTGTGTGTGGAGCAGAAGGAAGTAGGGCCATTATTATAGAATCATAGAATTTACAGTGCAGAAGGAGGCCATTCAGCCCATCGAGTCTGCACCAGCCCTTGGAAATAGCACCCTACTTAAGCCCAGGCTTCCACCCTATCTCCATAACCCAGTAACCCAACCTAACAAAGGGCCAATCCACCTAACCTGCACCTGAACCGGAGCACCCGGAGGGAACCCGCGCAAACACGAGGAGAAAATGCAAACTCCATCCAGACAGTCACCTGAGGCTGGAATTGCACCTGGGACCCTGGAGCTGTGAGACAACTATGCTAACCACCGTGCCACCGTGCCACCCGGTGAAAAGTTGAAATACTCAGACATAAAAGGGAACAATTTCCTAGTTGTTTGTTCAAGGGATTATTTATGCCATATTTGCCTATACAGTTGGGAAGGAAAAAGTACAGATGCCAGGAGCTGGAATTTAAATCGCGAAAAACGGATGCCATGCACGCATTTGATGATGAGTATGGAACATGAAAATCATATGAAGAAAGATTCCAATTGTTTTTAATAGCTAATCAGATACCAGAGGACCTAAAGTTTGCAATATTTCTCAGTTTAACTGGCCGTAAAACGTTTATGCTGCGACAGAATCTTGTTCACCCAGCAAAACTAGGAGACAAGTCCTTCAGTGAATGAATGAAATTCTGAGAGGGACATTTCTCTCCCAAACCGTTATTAATTGCAGAAAGTTTTTGATTCCACCACCGCAGTCAGGAAGAAGTTTAGCTAGATATTGTGAATTTGGTACAACACTTGATACTCTTCAAGGCAAGCTGGTTTGTTGAATACACAGTGAAGCTATTCAGAGGAAGCTGCTTACTATAAGCAATTTAACTCTGAAAGCTGCTGTGAAAGTTGCCACATCTATGGAGCTTGCAATGAGAGAATCTTTACAGATGGGGGCTGGAGCAAAGGTCCAAAAAATGAACTCCTCAAAGAACAAGGCTACAAAGGTGCAACCCTGTCACTGTTGTACATAGATTGGACACCCACCGAGGAAATACTGCAGTAAATTGAATACATGCAAGAACTGTGGCAAGAAGGGCCACATTATCAAAGCGTGTTGGACTCAGAAAACACCAAGAAAGTGCAAGAAGAATACCACAAGTAAACAATCTAGTCATGTCTACAAATTAGTGGATGAAGCTCATGCTCACTCAAACAACAACGAAACCGACCTCCTGCAAGTGTCTGTCAATGCAGGGCAACCAAAAATGTTTTTGTGCTTATTCAAAACTTGAAGATTATGAAATTAAAAAGGAAGTAGATACAATGCTTGAGATCATTTATCATCAGAAGCTGAGGCCTTTAAACTGTCAAATGTGGCCCCAAGGACGTACACTGAAGACATTGTACCATTGAAAGGATGCGTTATGGTTAACCGACAGGCGGCTATGTTATCTCATAACGTTACCCGTGGAAATTTTCCTGCTCCATTTGGCAGAGCTTGGTTGGCTAAGATTAGGCTTAACTGGGAAACAATCAATAAATTAGTGGATTCAAAGAGCAAATTGCAACAACTTTTGAAGTAGTATGAGAAGGTGTTTGAAGATTCACTAGGCTCTATGACTAGAGTTAAGTTATGCCTAAAAATCAAGCTAGACAGCAGACCCAAATGTCTCAAAGCTAGAACCACACCATACGCCATCAAACCTAAAGTTGAAGAGGAACTAGACTGATTAATACAGAAAGGAGTCATTGAACCTATTCCTGAAAGTGATTGGGTGATACCAATCATTCCTCTTTTAAAACAAGATGACTCAGTAAGATTTTGTGGAAATTTAAAAACCACTATTAACCCAGCTTTGTGTGTCGATCATTATCCACTGCTACTGATTGAATACGTGTATGTTAGACTTTCTGGAGGACAGAAATTCAGTAAAATTGATCTTTCACAGGCATATCTCAGATGAATGTGGCTGCTGAATCACAGCCGCTATGCACCATCGTAACGTACAAAGGTCTGTTTTGTTACAGAAGACTTCCTTTTGGAACAACATTTGTCCCTGAACTTTTTCAAAGATCCATAAATCAAATTCTAGGTGGGTTGAATGGAGTGCAATGTTATTCAGATGAAATACACATCACTGGTTCAAGTGAACAAGAACACTTGGAGAATTTTGAAGCTATCCTGAAGCAGTTGCAGATCCACAACCTGAGATTTAAGGAAAGAAATGTGACTTTTTCAAGCCATCCAGAAATTACCTTGGTCATATCATCGACAAAGATAGTTTACACAAAGAACCAAAGAAAATGTCAGCAACCTTCGGAGCACAGCATCCTCAAAATGTGGCACAATTAAGGTCGTTTTTAGGATTGATCAATTATGATGGTAAATTTGTGCCAAATTTAGCAACACAATTGAAGCCTTTATACATGTCGCTATACCTCAAGCAGGCATGACACTGGTCAGAATAATGTGAGAATCCAGACAATAAAGTGAAAGACATTTGAGCGAAGTCAGCTGTTTGTTCTTAATAATCCAAAAATAAAATCACAATTTGCGATGCCTCACCCGATGGGATTGGTGCAGTCGTCTGGCTTATCCCGCATTGAGGAGAAGAATAACCGATTACATTTCCTTCACGCACTTTTACTGGCGCAGAAATGAATTATGCTCAGCTAGAAAAGAAAAAATCATCTTTTTGGGTGTCAGAAGGTTCCACCATTGCCTCTATGCATGTCATTTTACCCTTTTGGCTGATCATTGACCCTTGACTACAATCTTTGGGCCATATAAAGGGAGTGCAACTAGTAGATTGCAAATGTGATCATTGATATTGTCAATGCACACGATAACGACTATCTCAAGTCCATGCAGCAGGCAAATGCTGATGATTTATCACGATTGGCATTACACGTCAATTGACGGGCAGCACAGTGGTTAGCACAGTTGCTTCACAGCTCCAGGGTCCCAGGTTCCATTCCCGGTTTGGGTCACTGTCTGCGAGAAGTCTGTACGTTCTCCCCATGTGTGTGTGTGGGTTTCCACCGGGTGCTCCAGTTTCCTCCCACAGTCCAAAGATGTGCAGGTTAGGTGGATTGGCCATTCTAAATTGCCCTTCGTATCCAAAAAGGTTTGGTGGGGTTACTAGGTTACGGGGATAAAGGGGAGAGGGTGCAGGCGTGGGGCTTAAGTAGGGTGCTCTTTCCAAGGGCCGATGCAGACTCGATGGACTAAATGGTCTCCTTCTGCACTGTAAATTCTATGAAGTCAAGCACAGCCCACAAGAAATTTCTTGCTCAAGGATAGAATTCTGAAGATTTTATCTTAATTTCAAAGATATACAAGAGCCAACCCAGTGATGGGGGAGGGTGATGAACATTGTCGAAAAAGGAAGCTGTCAAATGAAAAATCGAGACTTCAAGTCTTACATCCCACGAAGATTTGGGTTAACTGTACAGAATGGAGTTCTGTAATGGGGAATCTGCATGATTATTCCTCCATGCTTATGCAATAGAGTCCTTGACCAACTGCATGAGGGACATTCTGGTGTGGTTAGGATGAAGGAATTAGCACACAGTTATTCTTGGTGGCTCAAATTCAAGAAAACGTTGGGAAATGTAAATCTTGAGAAAAACTAAGCAACTCCAAAATTACATAGAAACATAGAAAACAGGAGCAGGAGGAGCCCATTGAGCATTCTCTGCCATTTATCATGATAGGGCTGATCATCCAAATCAATAGCCTGATCCTGCCTTCCCCCATATCCTTTGATCGCCTTCGCCCCAACTGTTATATCTAACTGTTTCTTAAAAACATACAATTTATTCATTCCATCTGTGTGAATGGCTGACTCAGCCATGGTAGAGAATGCACATTGATTATTCTTGCCCACTGGATGGTCGCATGTTCTTACTGATTGTGGGCATGCACTCAAAATGGCCAGAAGTTACGATAATTAAGGCAACGATTGGTGAGGCGACCATTGAAAAACTAGAGAAAATATTCACAAGATTTGGAACAGATTGTCAGTGATAATGGTACACAGTTTACATTGAAGGAGTTTGAGGAGTACTTGAAAGGGAACATTATCCACTATATCAAGTCAGCTCCATATCATCCAGCAATGATTGGATTGGCTGAATGTTTCGTGCAGTCTTTGAAACATTCTATCAAAGCATCGAAGGACCAGAGACATTATTAAGAAGAGTAAACACATTTCTAAATCATATCAGAACACTGCACATGCTACCATGTAAAGTTCACAGCAATGCTGTTGTGCAAGAGGAAACTTTGAACACAGCTTGATTTGTTAATTCCACCTGATACTCCAGAGATTGTCAAATGACAACAACAAGCACAAATTGCTAGGAGGGAGAAAATCCCTAAAAGATTCATATTCAACCAAGGAGAGGGAGTACTAGCTAGGAGTTACACCAACAATGAAAAATGGGTACCAGCTCTGATCCTAGCAAAGACTGGTCAATATTATACACAGTACAGATGGATGATGAAAGAGTTTGGCAATGTCACACTGATCAATTACATGTTGCACCAAGTCAATTTGCCTAAACTTCTCAAGAGCTCTATCTTTGGAGGATTTAAAGAGCTATACTTTAGAATGATGATCAGACATTGACAAATTCAATTCCATGTCTGAGGACTACAGTGCCTCTGGTGACAGAAACTTTTCTTTCCATTCGTTCACGGGATGTGGGCATCATTGGCTGGACCAGCATTTATTGCCCATCACTGACTCTATAAGAGTCAACCACAATGCTGTGGATCTGGAGTCACATGTAGACCAGACTAGGTAAGGACAACAGAATTCCTTCCCTAAAGGACATAAGTGAACCAGATGTTTTTTTTTTACAATGGTTTTATGGAGCGCGATTCTCCGACCCCCCACTGGGTCGGAGAATCGCCAGGGGCTGGCGTGAATCCCGCTACCGCCATGTCCAGAATTCTCCGCCACCAGAGATTTGGCGGGGGCGGGAATCACGCCGTGCCGGTCTGCGGGGGTGGGAATTGCGCCACGCCGGTCGACGGGCCCACCCCTGGCGATTCTCCGGCCCGCGATGGGCCGAAGTCCTGCCGCTGTCAACCCTCTCCCGCCGGCGTGGATTAAACCACCTTTTGAACAGCGGGACAAGGCGGCGTGGGCAAGCTCCGGGGTCCTGGGGGGGGGCACGGGGCGATCTGGCCCCGGGGGGGTGCCCCCGCGGTGGCCTGGCCCGCGATCAGGGCCCACCGATCCGCGGGCGGGCCTGTGCAGTGGGGGCACTCTTTTTCTTCTGTCTTCGCCATGGTCTTCACTATGGCGGAGGCAGAAGAGACCCCCTCCCCTGCGCATGCAACGCCCGGCGAAGACCTTTCGGCGCCGGCTGGCGTGGCGCCAAAGGCATTTCCCGGCAGCAGGCGGAGCGGAAACCACTCCGGCGCGGGCCTAGCCCCGGAGAATTCCGCACCTTTGGGGCAGCCCGACGCCGGAGTGGTTCCCGCCACTCCATTACGCTCCGCGGAACCCCCTGCCCCGCCAGGTCGGGGAGAATCGCGCCCATGGTTACCTTTAGACTTCCAATTCCTGGGGCGTCATTCTCCGCCGGCGGGAGTCTCCGTTTTGCCGGCGCCCGGGGGTTTCCCGACGGCGTGGGGCTGCCCCACAATTGGAAACCCCATTGACCGGCCGGTGTTACGGAGACTCCCGCCGGCCGGTGGCGCAGAAATGTGGCGGGGCGGGTATGAGAATTTCGCCCCAGATCTTTATTGAATTCAAATTTCACCATCTGCCATGGCAGGATTTGAAGCCAGGTCCGTACAGCATGACTCTGGGTCTCTGGATTACTGATCCCGTGACAATACCACTCCGTCACTATACATCAACAGAAAGGAATGAGGACACTTCTGAGATTGTAAGTAGCCGAGTTCAAGAATGTCATATTTCTACCAAAAGGAACAGATGTCCACCACAAAGGTTGTCTTATTGAATTGTATATATGTATAAAAATAACATATCGGAGATCTGCTGTATAAATGTTAATTGTTGTTGTTGCACCAATGAAGCCAAGTGGGAAAGATGGTATGTATTTGGGAATATATTCTTGCTGGCTCTGCACTATGTGATGTGTAGTGACATCAGCAGAGGTTTCGTGTAAGCTTTGTGCAGATCACCATCTTGACTGTGTGAGTAACACCCTTAATAAACCTCTCATCGTGTTTTACAAGAATCCAGAGTGTGATCTTTTCTCTTTGTGGCAACAAAGAAATATAACAGTAACAAAGAATCATACTGCAACTGTTTTATCCACCATGCGTCATTATCCTCTGGCTCAACAATCTGGGCAGCCTTTCCAATGATGAAACAATTAATTATTGACTCCATTGATTCTTGCGACACACTGGGTACAAGAAGGCACTGGAATGTGATTGATCTATTGCTTAATTTTCCTTGACCATTGGCTGGATCAAAAATTGCAAGCCAAAGGCAGGATCATTTTTCCAAGACCAACACCTCCAAAAATGAGGTAACTTGGCACTATACAGTAAAAGAGAACTATCGATTGTAAAATATTCATGTTTGTTTCCATGGAGACCCTTAATAATGATGGAATACGTGCATCTAGATGTGCATTGACTTCTCTTTGTTGGACACCTTTTCAAATTTTTAACGTATCTGAACATTTTTCTATAAGCTATCATATTGAGCTGCACAAGCATTACACAATTTAATGAAGAAGAAAGGAGTGTAAAATTTGTACATGGAATTATCATTTTATGTCCTTAGGGGTTGTTAGTATAATTGTCTTCTAGTTTGGCCTAAATTACATGCCAAGATTTATGGTTCAATGGGAACACTATTTATCATCTTGTTCTGAAAATAGATGACACCCTGAGACAACTCAAAAGCTTGTCATTAAATAATTAACCAACATCAAATGGTGACAGATGCAAATGCGACAGTTTGTTCGATGGTCCTTCCTAGTTTACTAACTTATTAACAGGGTATGAAATGTTAGCACCTTGATCCATTGGAATGTGTCCAAAAGGTCACTGGTGTTGAAGGCAAAACTTAACACAGGTGTAAGAACAAGTAATGTTCCGTGTTCACTGCAATGAAAGGGAAATTCAAGGAGCAACATTTGTTTACCTCTAACTGAGGAGAGAAAGTGGAGTCACACACTAGCATTTTGGAATTAAACATAGGTAATTACATGGGCATGAGGAGAGACTTGACTCGAGTACAGTGGGCAGGAAGGCTAAAAGGTAGAACAGCGGATGAGCAGTGGCAGTTGTTTAAGGAGATATTTAATTCCTCACAACTAAAATATATTCCAGAGAGGAAGAAAGATGGTAAGAAGGGTAACAAAAAAATGGCTAAACAAGAGGGTTAAGGACAATGTAAAGAAAAAAATGAAGGCGGTGGAATTGAGGCCAAGATGAGATCAGCCATGATCGTATTGAACCGTGGAGCAGGCTCGGGAGCCTAAATTGCCGATTCCTGCTCCTAGTTCTTATGTTCTCACACAGTAGCACAGTGGTTTATACTGTTGCTCCACTGTCCCGGTTTCGATTCCCGACTTGGGTCACTATCTGTGCGGAGTCTATACGTTCTCCCCGTGTCCGGGTGGGATTCCTCCGGGTGCTCCGGTTTCCTCCCACAAGTCCCTAAAGACGTGCTGTTAGGTGAATTGGACATTTTGGATTCTCCCTCTGTGTACCCGAACAGGTTCCGGAGTTTGGCGACTAGGGGATTTTCACAGTAATTTCATTGCAGTGTAAATGTAAGCCTACTTGTGACAATAATAAAGATTATTATTATTATTATTATTATTATTAAGGAAGAGCTATTCTGTCTAACTCCATCTTCCAGTTCTTGGGCTGTAGCCCTGTAGGTAACGGCACCTCAAGCACAAATCTGGTGTTCTTGATTAATAAGGGGGTTTCTTAATTAATAAGGGGATCAGGAGTTATGGGAAGAAGGCAGGAGAATGGGGATGAGGAACATATCAGCCATGATTGAATGGGCTGAATGGCATAATTCTGTTCCTATATCTTATGGTCTTATGTGATCAGTAAGTATATGCCATTCTTTGCTCTCTACAATGTTACAACACTGACCTGTAATGGGTGGTGAAATCAGCACCAGAATTGTCTTCATGTCTTGCAATTCTGCCACTCAAGTTCTGACCTGATTCAATACTTTAGATATCCTGAGGTCATGAAGGTTGCAATATAAATGCAAGTCTTTTTTATTGTCAAGAAAAAGGAATTGTCAGGGCAAAAGAATAATTGCACAGGTCTGAGAGGGCTTCCTACAGGCATATGTGAATTGAGTAGCTACATATTTGGGCAGACAGTTGCAATGACCCCTTTAGGGCCAGTTCTATTTAAGATGCAGTAGTGGTTTTTCAGTGCTTTTTGTCCCGGTTCATTCAGCACTAATTAACTGTCTGCTGTCTGCGTTGAAGGGAGTTAATTTGTTTATTAAATTGATCGCTAGAATACCACTTCACTTTCCCTCCAGCATCTTCAGCTGGAAACGAGTCTCATTAACCAGAACTATGTTTCATCTGTATAACTTCATTAATAATCTAGGCTAAATTTCCTGAACGCCACATAAGGAAGTTTGGTTGATCAAGGCATCAATCAGTGAGCTAAAATATGCAATTAATGTGCTGTTTCATGGATATGATTAGCTTTAAGTCACAATATGCAAATCCTCATGGGCACACTCTAATTATTAATTATTCCTATTAAGCTTCTAAATGTATAAACCTTGGGAATTTTATTTTCTTAGTTTGCAAATTCTATGGGGGTGAGAATTTAGCATTTTTTCGTCCGTGAAGGAAGCTTTTTGTTGCCAGCCTTGAAGTAGCCTTGCCAGTACTTGGCACACCCACTCCACTCATGAAATGCTGAAGCGTTGGTCTATTTGTGTCCGGTGATGCAGAAAACCCACACGTTATCTATCACAGGGCAGCTAAGACACCTCATCATTGCAACCCATCCGAACTTTTAACTTGCCAAGGACATTGTAAAGGATAGGCAAAGAAAGAAAATCACAGCTGAAACATTCTGCGGATTACAACTAATGCCACTGATGTCCGTGCCTCTTTGATGACCTACAACGGCCTTCAGAGATAAAAGCCAGCACTTCGCCTCAGCTGCATTTGCTTCCCAGTTCCCAATGCGTCCTTCCTAAATATCAGAGGAAATTCATATAAAGTGGAGCGATAGGAACTCTGATAATCGCAGAGCTAACATAATCATAATTGTGCTCCAGGGGTGTGAAACAATTTCCTTTTATTGGTCTTACAAGGCAAGGGTCTAATAAATCTTTAGTACCAGTGAAAACTTTTATTGACAAATAAACTGAGAAATTTGTCACCGTTGGCCCAGTTAATAACAGTCAAATGTAAACACAATTCTGTTTAACATAAAGTAGCCTTGATATTCTACTCAAGCACACTGAGGTAGATTTTGACTTTGGTGCACTGGTGTGAAACAGGTGTGAGTGAGGTGGCAGCCAATTTTCTATCTCTGCTCATTGTCATTTCTGTTTAAGTCAAGATCCACCACATTTGGTGAAAAGGCATGTGAATGTTTAGTCGTGACCGGATTGCAATATTTCTCAAAGACCGAGAAATAATTACCTTGCAATAATGAGTTTCAGAAGCCTAATGGATGCGATGTGTGAATGTAAAGAGCTTTTTGTGATAAACACTCTAGGTTGCCAATGAGCTGTGAAAATGCAACTTCTGTATTGTAAACATCATTTTCTCGCTAAAGTTGAATGAAGCAAATGAATTTAACCTGCAGTGGAATTTGCAATGACTTACTTAAAAGAGTGGACCAACAATGGATAAAGATCAGCAGATATATAGGGCATGATTTAATGGGAAATAAAGGGCCCTTTGTGGGCAGGTTTACCGGGGTGTTTCCAGGCTTTTATAGCGCTGAGAACAACCCTGCTATTGAACGGGACTCTGTTATTTTTCCGGGTATCGCTCGAAGGCCTTGAAGAGGCTGCACTTACCTTCATTTCCTGCATAATGTCTCAATCCCCCTCGTGACCCCAAGACCTCCCCAACCTGTTAGGGGGTTCACGAGCCGATGCACCCCACCTCATAAGGGCAGGACAAGCACCTTCCCTTTATGAGATCCACTTTAGGTAGTGCAGGCCAGATTTAAATGGTGTTGACCGCACACAAACCTGGGCTTCAAACAATGATGGGCTGCATGGCACAGTCATAAAGATGAGCGAGCAGCATGAGGTTTATCCGTTGTCTCCAATAATGAGAGTGGGAGTGGGGCGTGCAACGTGATCGCTGTGCCTGAATTTGAATGCTATCCAGTTTATTCTAACTCTTTTGAAATGAGTTGTGAATAAAATTACATTTCTGAGCTTTTTTAATTGTTACATCTGCCAAATCAACAAAGCCTGTCTGCTGAACAGGTGCTAAAATTACAGGAAAAATTAAACTGAGATTATCTTAATGCCTTCATTTAATTTATGTAACTGATAATTCTAGAAAGAAACTGTAAGTTGCTTCCAAACTGGACGCCAAGACATTGGTTTCTTTTTACAACGGCTTTGATTTCTGATTTAGCTCCAATAGAATGTCCTCTTTAATCAAAGAAAATATTTGTACAACACTTTAAAGAGCAAATGATGGACTATCAATTACGATGAGACGAGAGTAGAATGTAATCGAGGCTTTATTACACAGAGATGTGTGGCCTCCTACAGCAGCTTACGAAATGGCTGCTGTTCAGAGAGCACACACATTTGTACTCCGCCTCCTGGGCGGAGCCAGCAGGCACAGATCTACCCCCGTACCTGTAGTACAGGGGCCTTACCTTAATACCCATATATACAATATAATACAACAGTGGTGACTACCACATTCACCCCCTGTTAAAAATGAGTCCAGCAGGGGTGGTGGAAAACTATATACATACAGATTGGTTTTAAAATTACAGAGAAGGTTACAAATTTAGACGATCGGCGCCTTGATCTGTCGTTGAGAGCGCCGCAGTGCTGGTGGCGACTCAAGCGTCGGCTTCGTGTCGACGGGAGCGTGTCGAAATCCTCTTCAGCCCCGGGTGGGAGCAAGGTGAGGACCGATTGTCCTGGAGTGGGGGCTGCGCTGGGGTGTGCCGGGGGAGGGGAGGGTGGCGCCGGGGCAGGGGGGAGGGGATCTGGGGACCCAGCTGGTGCCTGATCCCTGAGGGAGACTGTGTCTTGGCAGCCGTCGGGGTACGCTACGTGGGCATACTGTGGGTTCGCGTGGAGTAGCTGTGCTCTCTCAACCAACGGGTCCACCTTGTGGAGCCGCACGTGCTTGCGGAGGAGAACAGGTCCTGGAGCTGCCAGCCACTTTGGGGGCGAAACCACGGAGGTGGACTTCCTGGGGAAGACAAAGACACGTTCATGGGGGGTTCCGTTGGTCGCGGTGCACAGGAGCGACGGAATGGAGTGAAGTGCGTCGGGGAGAACCTCCTGCCAGCGAGAGGCTGGGAGATTTCTGGACCATAGGGCCAGCTGGACGGCCCTCCAGACCATCCCATTCTTCCGTTCCATATGCCGATTTCCCCTGGGGTTGTAGCTGGTCGTCCTGCTCGAGGCAATGCCCCTGTTGAGCAGGTATTGGCGCAGCTCCTCGCTCGTAAATGAGGATCCCCGGTCGCTGTGGATGTAGGCGGGGAAACCGAACAGAGCGAAGATGGTGTTGAGGGCTTTGATGACGGTGGCAGACATCATATCGGGACATTGGACGGCGAAGGGGAATCAGGAATACCCGTCGACCACATTAAGAAAGTACGTGTTGCGGTCGGTGGAGGGGAGGAGCACTTTGAAGTCCACGCTGAGGCGTTCGAAGGGGCGGGAGGCCTTCACCAGGCGCACACGGTCTGGCCGGTAGAGGTGCGGTTTACACTCCGTGCAGACCTGGCAGTCTCTGGTGATAGCCCTGACTTCCTCGATCGAGTAGGGCAGATTGTGGGCCTTAATGAAGTGGTAAAAGGGGGTGATTCCCAGGTGACAGAGATCATCGTGCAGGGTCTGGAGTCGGTCCACTTGTACGCTGGCACATGTACCTCGGGACAGGGCATTGGGGGGCTCGTTGAGCTTACCGGGGCAATACAAAATCTCGTAATTGTAGGTGGAGAGCTCGATCCTCCACCTCAAGATTTTATCATTTTTGATCTTACCCCGCTGTCTGTTAAACATGAAGGCAACTGACCGTTGGTCAGTGAGGAGAGTGAATCTCCTGCCGGCCAGGTAATGCCTCCAATGTAGCACAGCTTCAACGATCGTTTGGGCCTCCTTTTCGATGGAGGAGTGCCGAATTTCAGAGGCATGGAGGGTGTGGGAAAAGAATGCCATGGGCTGGCTGCCTGGTTGAGGGTGGCGGCCAGAGCGACGTCTGATGCATCGCTCTCGACTTGGAAGGGGAGTGTCTCGTCGACCGCATGCATCGCGGCCTTGGCGATGTCGGCCTTGATACGGTTGAAAGCCTGGTGAGCCTCCGCCGTCAGTGGGAAGGCGGTGGATTGAATGAGTGGGCGGGCCTTGTCCGCATAGTTTGGGACCTGCTGGGCGTAATACAAAAAGAACCCCAGGCATTGTTTGAGGGCCTTGGGGCAGTGGGGGAAGAGGAGTTCCATGAGGGGGCGCATGCGATCGGGGTCGGGCCCTAGAACTCCGTTCTGAACCACATAGCCAAGGATGGCTAATCGGTTTGTGCTGAACACACAATTCTCCTTGTTGTAGGTTAGGTTGAGGATTATGGCGGTGTGGAGAAATTTGAAAAGGTTAGCGTCATGGTCCTGCTGGTCGTGGCCGCAGATGGTGACGTTGTCCAGGTTCGGGAAAGTGGCCCTCAGCCCATACCGGTCAACCATTCGGTCCATCTCCTGTTGGAAGACCGAGAACCCGTTGGTGACGCCGAAGGGAACCCTAAGGAAATGGTAAAGGCGGCCGTCTGCTTCAAACGCAGTATATTGGCGGTCTGCCTTGCGGATGGGGAGCTGGTGGTAGGCAGATTTCAGGCCCACTGTCGAGAAGACCCGGTACTGTGCAATCAGATATGCGTGGGAGGAGAAACGTGTCGAGCTGCGTGTACCGATTGATGGCCTGACTGTAGGCAACGACCATCCTGTTTTTCTCCCCGGTTTTCACCACTACCACTTGGGCTCTCCAGGGGCTGTTGCTGGCCTCGATGATACCTTCCCGCAACAGCCGCTGGACCTCAGACCTGATGAAAGTCCTGACCTGGGCCCTGTACCATCTGCTCCTGGTGACGACGGGTTTGCAATCCGGGGTGAGGTTTGCAAACAGGGAAGGCGGGTCGACCTTAAGGGTCATGAGACCGCAGACAGTAAGGGGTGGTAGGGGCCCGCCAAATTTCAGGGTTAGGCTCTGGAGGTTGCACTGGAAGTCCAGGCCGAGTAGCAAGGCAGCGCAGAGGTTGGGGAGGACGTAGAACCGGAGGACGTTGAACTCTATGCCCTGGAAGGTGAGGGTGGCGATGCAGTACCCCCGGATCGCCATGGAGTGGGATCCGGAGGCCAGGGAGATTCTTTGGTTAGCGAGGGAGCAGCGCCTTACCATATCGGGGTGGATGAAGCTCTCAGTGCTCCTGGAGTCCAGAAGCCAGGATATCTCGTGCCCGGCGACCTTCAACTTTGTTGAAGCGGTCGCGAGGTTGTGCGGTCGAGACTGGTCGATCGTGACCGAGGCATGACGCAGCTGGTCATCGGTTGTTGCAGGCGATGAGCGGCCCGATGAGGTGCCCGACGGGCAGGGGTCCTGAGACGGGTAAGATGGCGGCGCCCACGGACAGCATGTGTCCTGGCGCAGGCAAGGTGGCGGTGCCCTCGGACCGCAAGTGTCCTGGGTCAGGCAAGATGGCGGTGCCCATTGGAGCTGAGGCAAGCAAGATGGCGGCGCCCACGGGCCGCACGTGTTGAGTGGAGCAAGATGGCGGCACCCACGGGCCGCACGTGGGGGGTGCCGGAACAATAGCGGCGATTGAGCGGGCCTGGCATACTGCAGCGAAATGTCCCTTCTTGCCACAGGCCTTGCAGAGCGCGCTCCGCGCCGGGCAGCACTGCCGGGGTTGTTTTGTCTCTCCACAGAAGTAGCACTTGGTTCCCCCGGGGTTGGTTGGCTGCCGCACGGCGCAGGCCTGGGGTTGGCTGAGGGCGGACTCTGATGGGGTCCACAATGGGGTGGCCACTGGTGGGGTCCACGATGCACTGGGGGGGTGGGCCGTGCGGTCGGGGGCATACACCTGTACGTTGTGTGTGATGACCGTGAGCAAGAGCGCTAGTTTCTTGTTTGCCGTGAGGTCAAGCGTAGCCCCTTCTAAGAGGCGCTGGCGGATGTAGTCAGACCCTATGCCCGTAATGAACACGTCTCTCATTAGCAGGTTCGAATGTTAAGTGGCCGAAATGGCCTGGCAGTCACAGTCTGTCACCAAGGCGAGCAGGGCACGCCAGAAATCTTCTACAGACTCACCGGGAAGTTAGTGCCGCGTGGATAGGAGTTGCCTGGCGTAGATCTTGTTAGTCTGCTGAGCGTAATTCTCCTTCAGTAGCGCCATGGCCTCTGCGTAGGTAGGCGCATCCTGGACGAGGGGGAAAATGTTGGAGCTCAGCCGCGTGTACAGAATCTGGAGCTTCTGTGCTTCTGAGATTGGGTCTGACGCAGACCCGATGTATACTTCAAAGCAAGCTAGCCAATGTTGGAAGTCCTTTTTGGCGTTGTCTGCTGAGGATGCAGCTGCAGGCGATCCGGCTTGATGCGGAGGCCCATCTCTGAAAAATCTCTGTGTAATTAATTAATGCACTATCAATTACGACGAGACGAGAGTAGAATGTAATCGAGGCTTTATTACACAGAGATGTGTGGCCTCCTACAGCAGCTTACAAAATGGCTGCTGTTCAGAGAGCACACACATTTATACTCCGCCTCCTGGGCGGAGCCAGCAGGCAGGGATCTACCCGCGTACCTGTAGTACAGGGGCCTTACTGTAATACCCATATATACAATATAATACAACAGGGGTGACAGGACAAGGGGAAAATAAAAGACGGGAAAATCAAAGGAATGCGCAACCTGGGGGGGGGGGGGGGGGTTGCCCCCTCCCTCCCACCTTGTTCCCTGTTTTTTGTGACTTTCCAGTCTTTCTTGTTCCTCTTCCTTCCACACACCGCCCCCCCCCCAGGTTGCGCATTCCTTTGATTTTCCCGTCTTTTATTTTCCCCTTGTCCTGTCACCCCTGTTGTATTATATTGTGGGGGTGTGTGGAAGGAAGAGGAACAAGAAAGACTGGAAAGTCACAAAAAACAGGGAACAAGGTGGGAGGGAGGGGGCAACCCCCCCCCCCCCCCCCCAAATCACAGGGCAAACACAGCCAAAATTGACAGGGGAAGAAAAAGGAGGGGGGAGGAGAGTAAGGGAGAGGACACAAGGCGGGGAGGGGTAAGTGTTGTCTTTCCTTTCTTTAGCCTCCATCAATGTATGTAGCTTTGTTCTGGTGATTGGACCAATGGTGAACATTGTTCACAAATTGATTGATTGATATTTATTCTCACATGTACTGAAGTAAAGTGAAAAGTCTTTTTCTGCGGCCAAGGGAATGTACACAGTTGGTACATAGCAGAAAAAAGAATATTCGACAGTACAGTGACAAATGGTGCATCAACAAATCGTGATTGGTTACAGTGTGGAACAAGGGCCAAGTACGCAATACATGAGCAAGAGCAGCATAGGACGTCGTGAATAGTGTTCTTACAGGGAACAGATCAGTCCGAGGGGGAGTCGTTGAGGAGTCTTGTAGCTGTGGGGAAGAAGCTGTTCCTATGTCTGGATGTGCGAGTCTTCAGACTTCTGTATCTTCTTTTTATTTTATTTTAAAAATAAATTTAGAATACCCAATTCATTTTTTCCAATTAAGGGCTATTTAGTGTGGCCAATCCACCTAGCCTGCACATTTTTGGGTTGTGGGGGTGAAACCCACGCAAACACGGGGAGAATGTGCAAACTCCACACCGACAGTAATCCAGAGCCAGGATCGAACCTGGGGCCTCGGCGCCATGAGGCAGCAGGGCTAACCTACTGCGCCACCGTGCTGCCCAGACCTCTGTATCTTCTGCCTGATGGAAGGGTCTGGAAGAGGGCAAAGGCTGGGTGTGAGCGGTCTCTGGCAATGCTGCCTGCCTTCCTGAGACAGCGGGAGGTGAAGACAGAGGGCTGGGTTCTGGTTCAGCACGCCGGTGGGATGCTCCGTTTCACCGGCTGGTCAATGGGGTTTCCCATTGTGGGGCAGCCCTACGCCCTCAGGAAACCCCCGGGCTGCTGGCAAAATGGAGCATCAAGACGGTGGAGAATCCAGCCCAGAATCAATGGGAGGGTGGCAAGCTTGCGCGATCCATTGGGCTGAGTTCACCACACTCTGCAGTTTCTTGCAATCTTGGGCAGAGCAGTTGCCATACCAAGCTATGTGCAGCCAGATAGGATGCTCTCTATGGCACATCTGTAGAAATGCCTAGCAAGAGACATATCAAATTGGCAGCATGTCAATGGCGCTGAGCCCACCCTGGGCTATTCCGATCATTAGCACCTTGCAACACAAATTCTTCACTCTGAATACTGTGGTGTTGGGTGTTCTGAGGTACAGATAAACCAACACGGTTGTATTTGATACAACGCTGTTTTATTTCAACTTGTTATTTACAGATCTGTCCTGGTACTCAGCACGTGGTGACTCTCTGAGTGTGTTGTTAATCAGGTCCTGTCCTTGTCCTGGTCTCCAGATCTACTGGCCACCAGGTGTCGTGTTTCTTATCTTATACTGTCTCTGTCCTTGTATGTGATTGGCTGTCGTGTTATGTGTGCTAATTTGTCTGTTGGTCTGTCTAGAAGACATGCAAGACTCCACACCCCAGTCCTTGCATGCACAAGAAGTGACTCCATTATCACAAGACCCCACTCCTGGTACCATGTGGTGTTGGGTGTTCTGAGGTACAGATAAACCAACACGGTTGTATTTGGTACAACGCTGTTTGATTTCAACTTGTTATTTACAGATCTGTCCTGGTACTCAGCACGTGGTGACTCCCTGTGTGTGTTGTTAATCAGGTCCTGTCCTTGTCCTGGTCTCCAGATCTACTGGCCACCAGGTGTCGTGTTTCTTCCCTTATACTGTCTCTGTCCTTGTCTGTGATTGGCTGTCGTGTTATGTGTGCTAATTTGTCTGTTGGTCTGTCTATCATGATGTGTGTGTTTGAATATCATGACAAATACGAACTGAGAATCAAGGCATCTCACTACCTTTTGAAAGGAGGTTGAAAATGATCTCGGGTTTGATTTCAATCTTTAACTGAAGCTAGGAATTCTCTTCCACTTATTTACGGTAAACTGAATGAGTAGACTGCTTAATAAACTCACAGATCCATGAATCTGTGAAATGCAGTACTGACTGATAGCACATTGCAACGCCACCAAAGTGCTGTGCTGTACTCCAGCAGAGGAGCTAATCATCCAAGGCGTTCAGTTCCAGCGCTTAGATAACTGCAACATAATCAGCCAATAACATGGTTACAAATTAACAATTTTTCCAGCTGGTGGTTGTGGTTATGCTGGTTAAAATTGAAGACATTTTTGCACTTAGCAAGACACTGTAAACAATTGCGTGATGAATGTTAGTTAGTCCCCAAAATGCACAGGTTTTCTCTGATAACTTAGCCGCTGGAGCTCACAACTGTTCAATTGAAAGTCGAGGATATTGAAAAGTATTGGTGTTCAGCGGTGGGACAGGGAGGTAGGGTGGGTGAGGAGAGAGATTTTCTTTTTGGACAGATCACCTGTGTGCCCAAAAATCAGGTCTGGGGCCTGGTTGGCATCGGGGACGCCCTGTTCTCTGGTTCCCTCTTCTCCAGCCCCACTGGGATTTGCTTTAAATTTGCAAGTGGCTGCATCTGGTCTTACCAGAGAGAGTCCGGGCCAGAGAAGTGCAATGCTTTTTCTTTTTCAATTTTTGTAAGATGTTGGGAAATAGTTCTCCTGGGTAGTGGGGGAGGGTGTGCGCAGCTAAGCCCTGGATGCAACAAACAAGAAAGTATCGAAGCTACACAACATCTTGATTTGGAACTATTTTGCTGTTCCTTCACTGTCGCTGGGTGAAAATTCTGGAATTCCTTCCCTGCCAGCACTCTGGGTGTGCGTACACCACATGGATTGCAGCTGTTCAAAAAGGCAGCTCACCACCTCCCGCTTAAAGGTAGTTAGGGTTGGGCAATGAAAACACTGGCGAAGCTCACATTCGGGAATTGGTTTTTAATCCAGCCAATGTGAGCAATTAGGTACTGCCGAAACAGTTAAATCATTTGTGCACAGAGCAGCACGGTGGCGCAGTGGTAGTACTGCAATCTCATGGCACCGAGGTCCCAGGTTCGATCCCGGCTCTGGGTCCCTGTCCGTGTGGAGTTGCACATTCTCCCTGTGTTTGCGTGGGTTTTGCCCCCACAACCCAATGATGTGCAAGGTAGGTGGATTGGCCACACTAAATTGCCCCTTAATTGGAAAAAATGAATTGGGTACTCTAAATTTTAAAAAAATAATAATTTCATGCACTAGACATGCATTCCCTCGAGTATGAAAGATTACGAGGTGAACTAATTGAAGTATATAATGGGGTTAAAGGAATTGATAGAGTAGGTAGAACAGAACAATTTCCTTGGGTGAGAGAATCCAGAAAAAAGGTCATAAGCTCAGCTGTTCAGGGGTAATATCAGGAAGTATCCTCTTCCGAAGGGGAGAGGAAATCTTGAACTCTCAGGGACAATTAAGGCTGAATCAGTTGAAAATTGAGATTGCGAGAATTTTGTGAAGTGGCGATATTAAAGCACTGCTGCCTCACGGCGCCGAGGATTGGGTTAGATTCTGGCCCTGGGTCACCTTCTGTGTGGAATCTGCACATACATTCTCCACGTGTCTGCTTGGTCTCACCCCCACAACCCAAAGATGTGCAAGTGAATTGGCCACACTAAATTGTCCTTGACTGGGGAAAAAAAATAATTTGGGTACTCTAAATTATTTTTTAAAAGTGGCAATATTAAGGGATATGGAGCCAAGGCAGCTGGATGGAGTTAATCTAAAGGATGATCGAATTGAATGATGGAATAGGCTCCAAGGCTGAATGTTCCACTCCTGTTCTCACTGTCCTGAGTGACTGGGTGGCCATCTGCTGAATTAGGTTGTTTCCTTAATCTGTGGTGGGGTCAGTGCTTTTCAGTCCAATAGGATGTGTTCACGGCATAGCCTCCATTATCAGATCGCCGAGCAAGATTTGGGGCCAATCTATTTACCATGATATTGGTTACACGAGGAATGCTGGCCAGGATACTGGGAAATAAATCGTCATTTTGTCGGTCACGTGATACAACTGAGAATTTAAAATAAAAAAAATTGTTTCTTGATTCAGAATACTTTCATATTTGGAAATTCCTAGGGGTGCACATCTCCAAAAATCTGTCCTGGTCCACCCACGTCGGCGCTACCACCAAGAAAGCACAACAGCGCCTATACTTCCTCAGGAAACTAAGGAAATTCGGCATGTCCACATTAACCCTTACCAGCTTTTACAGATGCACCACAGAACGCATCCTATCGGGCTGCATCACAGCCTGGTATGGCAACTTCTTGGCCCAGGACCGCAAGAAACTTCAGAGAGTCGTGAACACCGCCCAGTCCATCCCACGAACCTGCCTCCCATCCATTGACTCCATCTACATCTCCCGCTGCCTGAGGAAAGCGGGCAGCATAATCAAAGATCCCTCCCACCCGGCTTACTCACTCTTCCAACTTCTTCCATCGGGCAGGAGATACAGAAGTCTGAGAACACGCACGAACAGACTCAAAAACAGCTTCTTCCCCACTGTCACCAGACTCCTAAATGACCCTCTTATGGACTGACCTCATTAACACTACACCCTGTATGCTTCATCTGATGCCAGTGCTTATGTAGTTACATTGTATATGTTGTGTTGCCCTATTATGTATTTTCTTTTATTCCCTTTTCTTCCCATGTACTTAATGATCTGTTGAGCTGCTTGCAGAAAAATACGTTTCACTGTACCTCGGTGCACGTGACAATCAACAAATCCAACCCAATCCAATCCAAACCTTTGCCTGACTCGTCCAATGAACTAACCGGAATGTAGAGGGCAAGCCAAAATCAGGAATATATGTTGATCCCTCCCTTGTTAGCATTGTGTTTCTCTTGCAATCTATTCTTGTTCCTGTCTCCTACAGATGCAGACTGAATCCAGCAAGTTTTTATTTGATGTTTTATAGTCACTGCAGAGTAAAGGTTAACATCAGAAACACACATGATGCTGATGTAATAATGTTGTCAGATCGTGTGACTGTGAAATAACAGAGGTCGAGAAGGAGGGGAAGCTCTAACCTTGTGTCGAGGTCCAAATGTGTAAATACTTGCTGTAAATAAAGATTAATAGTTTTGAGGTAGTGCAGACTCGAGCAGAGTACTTGTTCAGATTGGAGCAAGGTTTGACGTGGAGTTCCCCAGAGGTCAGCGTTGGGATCCTTGCTCTTCCTGATATATTATGATAACCTGGAATGTGATGTTCAGCATTGGTGGACTTACATGTTGTGGGGCCCCGCGCTCAACATCATTTCTGCCTCACCCACCTGCCCACGAATGATGTCACGCCCCTCCCCCATGACATTTTCACTTCAATTGCTAAATAGTTTGTTCCCCAGATAAAGTGTTTGATGATAAAGTATGTGGCAAAGTGCGCTGTAATAAAGTATTTTGTAGTAAAGTATTTAGTTAAGCATTCTGTAGTAAGTATTATGCAGTAAAGTATTCTGTTGTCTTTTCATCTACAAAACACTTCGTTTCTTTACATAATTGAAATAAACTCGCATTTATTCATGTTTTGACTTATTCTCTTCCATCTGTTCCTGGGGGTTGGTTTAGCTTAGTGGGCTAGACAGCTGGTCTGTGATGCTGAACAAGGCCAGCAGCGCGGGTTCAATTCCAGTACCAGCTGAGAATTCTGAATTCTCCCTCTGTGTACCTGAACAGGCGCCGGAATGTGGCGACTAGGGGCTTTTCACAGTAACTTCATTGCAGTGTTAATGTAAGCCTACTTGTGACAATAAAAATATTATTATTAATGCTCCTCCCTCAACTTCGCCAAGAAAAATGTTGATAGTTTATCGTTTAAAGGCGGCTGTGAATTAACCAGGAGATCCTGAAATGAAATTTGGTGGTGCTGTTATCCCCATAACTCATGGAGGGTTTCAATCTAAACCGACAATGTTTTGAATATTAATAAGTCTGGTGCAGTCTTTCCAACGCATGTGCCCAAATGCAACTGTGGATTTGATTCTGTTTCTGAGCTACAGGCCAAAGGAATCACATTGAACTCCGAGATCTCGCTCCGACAAAGAAAGATTGGAGTATTAATTTGACCATATGCTCTTCAGAAAAGCATGGGGAAAGTTAAATATTTAATGGACACTTGTATTGTTAAATCTGTTTTGATGAGGTAAGGGTTGTGGATGTAGTTTATATGGAATTTAGGAAGGCGTTTGACAAGTTGCCACATGGCAGACTGGTACAAAAACTAAAATCACATGGGATTCGGGGTGCGCCGTCTAGATGGATACAGAACTGGCTTGGTTAAAGAAGACAGAGAGTAGTGGTGGAAGGGTGTTTTTCAGAATGGAGATCTGTAGCTAGTGGTGTTCTGCAGGGATCAGTGCTGGGACCTCTGTTATTTGTCGTATATATAAATGATCTGGAGGAAAATGTGGGTGGTCTGGTTAGTAAGTTTGCAGATGACAGAAAGACATGCGGAGTAGCGGATTGTCAGAGGATACAACAGGATATAGATAGTTTGGAGCCTTGCGCACAGAAATGGCAGATGGAGTTTAATCCAGACCTTAATGTGAGGTGATGCATTTTGGAGGATCAAATCTAGGTATGACTTACACTGTAAATAGCAGAACTGTTAGGAACATTAACATACATAGGCGTGCTGGAGAGATCAACCTGAGGTCCATGGTGAGACCTAGCCAGGTAAGGAGGACTGGAGGAGGCACTCAGCTGATAGTGATCCATGAGGACTATCTGGACAGCGCTGAATCTCCCTGAGTCTGAGGATCTCTGAGAAGTTGGAACTACCATTCATGGCCAGGATGACAGGCAACTTAGCTTGTGGTCAAGGGAAGCTGGCAAAATGAGTGCGATGAGAATGTCTGTTCTCAACTGTATTCCTCTATAGTGCTTTGAACTCAGGCCAAAGACCAGTTTGCAAAGATTAGGGTTAGGAGATAGAGGAGAAAGGCTTGTAATCTTGATCCAGCACCTCCCCACAAGGCACACCGTTTAACAAAGAAGTCTGCAACACTGTTGACTTGAGACAAGCGGTGGGATTTTCCGTTCCTGAGACCCGGGGCAGGGTGCGTGGACTTCCATGACAGCAAAGCTGCCGCTGCAACTGGACCAATTCAGTGACCGTTGAGGGGCTAGCGCCGGCGCCAAGTGTAACACAGTCAGTTCCCATGTTAAACGGTGCCGGATTCGCGGCATCCGTAATTGACACTCGAGAGGCTGACAAGCTGCAGCCGCATATACACATTTTACTCCCACCCACACCATCCCAGCCAACAAGGTGGCACTGGTTGCCCATCCCGCTGGGGCCAGAGGCCACCGAGAGGAGTGGTCTGGGGGCACACCCATGCGACCTGTGGCCCGGAGTTCACAGTGGGCTGTCAGTATCATGCGCCAATGCATGGCTGCCTTGGTGTTCCGTGCCCATGCACCCCGACCTTGCAGCCCACCTCCTGGCCATCCCTGCTACTCCCCCCGGCCCCGACAGAAGCCTCCTGCCAACACCATGACTCAGCAAACTATGGTGATGTTGGACACTTTCTGCATCCCCTCTCCCTCAACAGCCACGGCGCCATTTCACAATTTTTAAAAGCACAAGTGAACATCGCCATCGGGAATTCACTCCGTGGAGGCGGATAATTACGGAGGCCCCGTATGTGTGGAGTGAAACGCATTGACTGGAGAATTGCGATTTGACGTGAAACCGGCGCCCACCATGACTTCGGCGTCAAAGCTTCCCAATCGTGGTTCCCAATTCCGGTGTCAACCGACAGAGAAACCCGTCCCAAGGGTGACTCAAGAAAACCTGGGTCAATTGGCTCCTTGTTAAAAAGTAAATACATTTGGATTGGAAAAGGTATCTACGGGGAAAATAATTTAAAACGCTTTTGTTGCAACCAGAGAGGGGGATGAATAAAAGGGGAGCCAGCTCACTCTTCTTCACCAGGCCATAATAGTATTTATAGGGTTGAGGCCAGTGGAATAAAAGAGCACTGTGCTGGAACTTTTTGTGCCTTCCATGTGTTTAATTTCTGCATTCCAGTGTAAAAGCACATTCTGTTTGGAAATCATTTTCTACATTGTGCACAATCTTTACTTAAAAGGATTGATCGGTCAGATAATAGTTATATGGGGATAAGTAGGAATTGGTGCAGTTCTATTAAACATCCACATCCTTCTTCTTGAAGGATACGGTTGCATTAATCATGGTGCAATAATAACAAAGCTGCACACAAGGCTTCCTTATGCTCATACGAGCATCAAAATTCGAATAGACCAACAAGAGGTTTACCTTATTGTCATTCCTGAAGTATATCAGCCTTGATATTCCATCAAGGCACTAAGATCCGGCATAACTGTTTGCCTGAGTGTTCTGCCAATCTCCCTGTGGCATTAACTGTCAAGAGACCCATGGAATCACTACAGACCTTCAGGGCCTTTCAACTCAGGACGTATTTTATTACTTGAGGAAGAAATTCTAATTTCGATCAATTAAACAGTCAGCACTTGGAGATTATATTTGAAAAGTTTCTAAAGTTGAATTTTAAAGTTAAAAAGCAAATGATTTTCAGATATGCCCAATGGAAATAATCGGTAAAAGGATATTTCAAAATTGTGCTGCAATATTTATAAATGTTTAACATACTGCAGCTAACACGCCAAAGGGGTAGGTACAGAGAAACAAAGTCCTCTGGGGCTGGATTCTCCGATAGCGGCGCGATGTCCGCCGACTGGCGCCCAAAACGGCACAAATCTCACCTGTATCCCGGACACGGCCGCAGAGTCGCCCACGCCACAGCCGGCGTCTGTGGAGGGAGGTGGCAAAGGCCGTCAGCGCTGTGGCTCTGACACCACGGACAGGCACATGAAGGTGGACGACCTCATCAGGGCAGCCAGGGTGAGCTCCATTCTACCCGATATCCATATCCCCCCTCCCCCATATCCCCCCTCCCCCATATCCCCCATATCCCCCTCCCCATATCCCCCATATCCCCCCTCCCCATATCCCCCTCCCCATATCACCCCTCCCCATATCCCCCATATCCCCCCTCCCCAGATCCCCCATATCCCCCGTCCCCCATATCCCCATATCCCCCACATCCCCCCTCCCCCATATCCCACTCCACCATATCCCCCTCCCCATATCCCCCTCGCCCATATCCCCTCACCCATATCCCCATATACCCCCTCCCCATATCCCCCTCCCCCATATCCCCCATATCCCCCTCCCCATAACCCCCATATCCCCCTCCCCCATATCCCCCATATCCCCCTCTCCCATATCCCCCATATCCCCCTCCCCATATCCCCCATATCCCCTCCCCATATCCCCCTCTCCCATATCCCCCATATCCCCCCTCCCCATTTCCCCCATATCCCCCTCCCCATATAACCCCTCCCCCATATCCCCCATATCCCCCCTCCCCCATATCCCCTATATCCCCCTCACTCATATACCCCATATCCCCCTCCCCCATATCCCCCATAACCCCCCTCCCCATATCCCCCATATCCCCCTCTCCATATCCCCCTCTCCCATATCCCCCATATCCCCCCTCCCCATATCCCCCATGTCCCCCTCCCCATATAAGCCCTCCCCCATATCCCCCATATCCCCCCTCCCCATATATCCCCTCCCCCATATCCCCTATATCCCCCCTCACTCATATACCCCATATCCCCTCCCCATATCCCCATATCCCCCCTCCCCCATATCCCCAATAACCCCCCTCCCCCATATCCCCCATATCCCCCCTTCCCCATATCCCCCCACCCCCATATCCCCAAGTGAATCCAGCCCTAACCTTAACCTCTGCAATACACGCGCAACCGATGGCGTGCATTCATATACCTGTCTAACACTGTTGCCTTTTACCCCTGCCATCACCCCCCACAGGAGAAGCTCGCACACAACACCAGGGAGCATGTGAGGACTGGAGGAGGCCCAGCTGATGAGAGGCCACTGACCGAACATGAGGAAAGGGCCCTGGAACTGGCTGGCGGACCTGAGGACTGGGAGGTTGCTAATGCAGAGGTCGGGGGCCCACCAGCAAGTGAGCCACTGACAGCCCGTCTCCATACCCCCCTCCCCCATATCCCCCCTTCCCCATATCCCCCCTCCCCCATATCACCTGATCACTGCCTGCGTGTCTAACCATGCATGCTTCATTGTGTATCGCAGGAGCAAACGTCGAGGCACCCATCCCCGCAGATGCAGACCGCCCGCATGATGCCCCTCGGAGACCATGGGAGACGGAGGGACCTGGACCCTCTGGCATGTGACGCCCGCACGATGCCCTTCGGAGACCACGGGAGACGGAGAGACCCGGACCCTCTGGCATGAGACGCCCGCAGGATGCCCCTCGGAGACCATGGGAGACGAAGAGACCTGGAGCAACAGGGAGATGGCGCCCCCATCTCATGCGGTTGCGGCGACGCAGGCGTGTGCCACCCAGCGACGAGAGGGGCAGCCACAGGCCCCCGGCACAGCCGAGCCACAAAACCACAACCCAGGACACCCCTACCCAGGACACCCCTACCCAGGAAACTGAAATACAGGACAGTGACACAGATTGGATGGGTGGAGACGAACTGCCACCCCAAAGTGCCACGGACTCAGAGTCGGACGATGCGCACGACACAACGCCACTGCTGTCACCAACACCCTCCACCATCGCAGAGACGCTCACCTCGGTTGGGCACTTTAGTGATGAGGTGTCTGGTACACTCACTAGTGCGCACAACACAGCTGTCCTGGTACAGCAGGTGGAGGTAGGAGCAGCAGAGGGGCCGGGCGGTCGGAGGGCAGCCCGGCGCATGCGAACATCTGCCGCCCAGATGTATCCCGGGTTCCTGGAGTTACCACACCCACCCATAGGTCCGATGCAACCACCGAACCTGGGACGAGCGAAGAGGGTGACGGCCAGCTTGCGGCGGCTGCAGTCGCAGGTGGAGGAATCCACCCGCGTCCAGGAGCTGGCAATGGTGCCGGTCATGCGTGCCATCCAGGCCGACACCGCACGGGTGGCGTCCGCGGTGGAGGCAATGGGTGCGACGGTGTCAGACATGGGGAGCGGTTTGCGAGGCCTGGGTCTTTCCGTGCAGGCGGCGTCTGTGGCCCAGAACATGGCTTCCCTCACATAGGAGGCCATGAGCCAGTGCCAGTGGCACATGGCAGAGGGGCTCAACTCCATGGCACAGTCTCTGAAGGCCATGGCCCAGTCTCAGCAGGCCATGGCCCAGTCTCAGCAGTCCATAGCCCAGACTCTGCAGGTCATGGCCCAGTCTCTGCAGGCCATCGCTGAGGGCATAGGCGCCATTGCCCATGTGCGAGCCGGCGTCGCACAGTCACAGACAGGGTTTGCCAACCCCCCGAGCTCCATGGCTGCAAACCTGCAGAACCCTGTCGATACCAGCACAGGCCTCCAGGACTGGCAGCGCCAGATGTCGGGGGGGGCGTCGGATGGCCAGTCTGTTCGCATCCCCCACCCATGTAGAGGCCTGGGGGCCATCGGGCACCCCGAGGGAGGAGGAGGTGCTGGGGCCCGTTCCGGGTCCAATTGTAGGGGAGGTCCCGGAACACCTCAACACCTCGGGCACCCCCCTTTCCGTCCCAGGTGCATCGGGTGAGCAATGGGCAGGACAGGCTGGCAGCTCGCCATCCCAGTTGCCCAGTCCGCAGCCTGGCTCATCTAGGCCAGGACGCCCCAGGAAACGGCCGCCAAAGGGATCCCATGTCAGAGAGCAGGAATCGCAGGAGTCCACCTCCAGTTCTGCTGTACCGTCTGGGGAACCACCTAGGCGTAGTCAAAGGGCCCGTAAGACCAAACAATTAGACACTGAGTAAGTTGGCATGGGTGCAGGGCACAGATGAGTTTTAGGAGCTAGGGCACATGCATGAACTCCTTTCGTTATTAAAGTCAATGTTACACCTACAGAAGCTGCCTTTGTGCTCTGTCCAAAGCGTGCGGGGGTGTCATGTACGTTGAGCGCAAGTGTGTGTGTGAGGGGTGGTCTTACCTCAGCCCCAGGTGACTCTGCCCCCTTCCCCATGGGCCGCCATCAACATCCCCCCGGGCAGAGGACGGGACCGTGCGCTGCCGTGTCACAGCCGCATGCAGGGATGGTCCGGGTGGATGGTGGTACTGTGGCCATGGGTCAGACATAGTCCAACGATGTGGAGCCAGGAGCTCATCGCAGGGCGGGTTGTCATCAGCCTCCATGGCCTGCGATAGACACGCGTCCACCCGCAACTGTGTGAGCCGGGCCATTGTGCCGCAGGTGGATCGGCAATGGGGGGGGGTGTGCATGCGGGTGGGGTTGGTGGGGTTGGGGAGGGGGGTGAGGGTGCTGGGTGGGTGGATGGGTGGGGGGGTGGTGGGTTGTCGGGTGTTGCCATGGTGTGCAGTCTGTGGCCATACTACCCGATTCCCACGCCCATCTAGTCAGTGAATCGGGCGGCTATCAGCCTGTCCCGTGCCCGCTGGTCCAGCCGGTAATGGTGGACAACCACCCGCCCATGTCTAGCCCGTCTGCCCTGACCATTGCCCCTATCCCCCTCATCTGGGGAGGATTGCGCCTCTTCCTGCGGCTCCTCCACTCCGCCGTCCTCTGCCTGCGGCACATCGCCCCTCTGCTGGCTATATTGTGCAGGACGCAGCACACTACAATGATGTGGCCGACCCTATCTGACCGATACTGGAGGGCGCCCCCAGAGAGGTCCAGGCACCTGAAACGCATCTTCAGCACACCAAAGCACCTCTTGTCGCTACATGGGCATCATTGTCGCGGTTCTCCGCCTCATTGCGTGGCCTCCGTATTGGCGTCATCAGCCACGATCGCAATGGGTAGCCCCTGTCGCCCAGCAACTAGCCCCTCAGCCGGGGATGGCGTCCCTCGTACATGCCGGGGATGTCTGACCACGACAACACGTATGAGTAGTGTACACTCGCGGGTAACGGGCGCAGACGTGCAGGATCATCATGCGGTGGTCGCAGACCACCTGTATGTTCATCGAACATCGAATAGTTGAGGGCCACCGTAAACTTGACGGACACGGGGAGAGGGTGTCCCCCGCCAGTGCCACGCGGTGACAGGTGTGCCAGCAGGTGGCAGATGTGTGCCACAGTTTCCCGGCTCATCCGGAGTCTCCTCCTGCATTCCCGGTCCGTGAGGTCCTGGTACGACAGCCGGGGCCAGTACACACGGGGCGTCCTCAGGTGCCTCCGTTGCCGTGGGGCCGCGACGTCCTCCTCCCCCTCCCCGTCCTGTCGGGCGGGTGTCCCTCCAGCCTGGTTGGCTGCCGCCTGCCCCTCTGCGGCAGCCTGCGCCGCCTCTCTGGCACGCTCCTCCTCCTCCTCCTCATCCAGGGCAACATGGACATTAGCAGCTGCCGCCATGGCGGCCAACATCGCTGGCTGATCGGAAAACAAGACGGCCTGTGGGTGGCGGGGAGGGGAACGACGACATGTCATCATTGCCCATACCCCCTTCTCCCCCCAGCCAGGTGGCATGGACCACATGGGTCCGACTGTTGGAGGTTGGCACCTGGCCAGGTGGTCCAACTCACTTGCCCTCGCATCCCCCCTCCCCGGCATGCACCTCCCCGCCCCCCTCCCCGGGACGGACCCCCACCCCCCCATCCCCCTCCCTTGCACGGACCCCCCCCCCCGTCCCCCCCGTCCACCTCCCCGGCACGCACCTCCCCGTCTCCCTCCCTGGCACGGACCCCCCCTGGCCACCTCCCCGGCACGCACCTCCCCGTCCCCCTCCCCGGCACGGACCCCCCTCCCGGCCACCTCCCCGGCACGCACCTCCCCGTCCCCCTCCCCGGCACGGACCCCCCCCTGGCCACCTCCCCGGCACGCACCTCTCCGTCCCCCACCCCGGCACGGACCCCCCTCCCGGCCACCTCCCCGGCACGCACCTCCCTGTCCCCCTCCCCGGCACGCACCTCTCCGTCCCCCTCCCCGGCACGGACCCCCCTCCCGGCCACCTCCCCGGCACGCACCTCCCCGTCCCCCTCCCCGGCACGGACCCCCCCCTGGCCACCTCCCCGGCACGCACCTCTCCGTCCCCCACCCCGGCACGGACCCCCCTCCCGGCCACCTCCCCGGCACGCACCTTCCTGTCCCCCTCCCCGGCACGCACCTCTCCGTCCCCCTCCCCGGCACGGACCCCCCTCCCGGCCACCTCCCCGGCACGCACCTCCCTGTCCCCCTCCCCGGCACTCACCTCTCCGTCCCCCACCCCGGCACCGACCCCCCTCCCGGCCACCTCCCCGGCACGCACCTCCCTGGCCCCCTCCCCGGCACGCACCTCTCCGTCCCCCTCCCCGGCACGGACCCCCCCCCGGCCACCTCCCCGGCACGGACCCCACCCCCCGCCCCCCTCCCGGGCACGGACCCCCCCACCCCCCCCGTCCCCCTCCCCGGCAGTCATCCTCCCATCCCCGGCACTCATCCCCCTCCCGGCACTCCCCCGGAGCCCATCCCTCTCTAACCCCCCCCGCCGCACACACACACACACACAACCCTACACACACCTCTCCCCCACACATACAGACTGTGGCCACGCCATCGCCTCTCCAGCGGCCAACCCCCCCAGGCCGTCACCCACCTCCACGCGGGTCGGCGTCAACCTTGAGCACTGGTTGACGCCGATTGAAAGGTGTCTTGATTTACGCCGATGTGACCCATGGTCACGTCGGCGGGACTTCGGCCCATCCGGACGGGAGAATATCGGCAGCCCCGAAATCCATTGCCTCGCGCCCACCCATGCCATTATCCGAGTGACGCCCCACTGACTTTTCTCCCTTCGGAGAATTCGGCGGGCGGCGGGTGCGGAATTCACGACGGCCCACGGCGATTCTCCGACCTGGTTGGGGGGGTCGGAGAATCTCGCCCCTGGTAGGGTAACCAGCATAATCTTAAAATGAGACCACGGTCCATTAGGGCAGAAATCGGGCACAGAAGGTAGTTAAAGTCTGGAATGCTTCTCCCAAAAGGCTGCGGATGCTGACTTCATTTGAATTATCAGGACTGAAATCAATACATTTTTGTTTTGTAAAAGTAACGAGGGATATGGCTGCTTGCGGTGAGAGAGGTCATATCCCAACTATTGCATTGTAGAATCCCACATTGAAGCAGAAGACAGATGTGAACTGTTCAGGAGGATCAAAGGCCTAGTGAGAGTTCAGCAGTGGAGTAGCAATAGATAGAATAACAATTTGTCCGAGGTATGTGATGTGTTGGGTGTTCAGGATCACAAACAGGTCACCAACACTGGAAGTGGTGCAACTCTATTTTATTATAAGGTTAACTACATTAACATACTTGAACTGTGGGTAAATGCAATACCAGCTTTAACTGTTGACCCTTGCCTAGTCCTAACCAGGTGATGCACTCAGCACATGGTGAATGTCTGTGTTGCAGGCTGTGAGCTCTGTGCTCCGAGCTGGCTGTTACTAGAATGAGCGGGAACTCTCCTGTCCCCTGTCTTTATAGTGCGTGTGCTCTCACTGGTGATTGGCTGCGGTATTGTGTATGCTGATTGGTCCCACTGCATGCCCATCAGTGTGTGTGTGTGTGACTTCACCATAATATGCTGGTGAATATTATGACAGTATGCTGCAGTTAATCAGCAGAGAGGGAGGCACAGTACGAACAGGGACAGGAGAACAAGTGGGAGATAGAGAAGGGTGAAAATCTGCATGGAATGGCAGCAGAGAGAGTGGTGCATAGATCAGGTCATAGATAATTTGCATTTGCATGCATAACTAAGTGCTTTGCATCGCATATCATTTCCACATGCCAAAGAGAAAACTGATTCTGTTCTGGGGCATTATTTTTTATTTGTTTCCAGGCAAGACGAGCATCAAGGCCAGCATTTGCTGCCTGTCCCTAATTGCCTTTGGAAGTGGTGGTGAGTCATCTTCTTGGGCCACTGTGGTCTATTTGATGTAGGTATACCCACAATGCTGTTAGTGAAGGAGCCCCAGGATTCAGACCTAGCCCTCACAGTGACGGAATGACAATATAGATCCAATTGAGAATGATGTGTAGCTTGGAGCCTTTATTGCTTAAGGTGGCAGAAGACAAAATAGGCTTGGTGATGCTGTAATATAAATTGTAGATGTCACTCACTGTGCACTTGTGGTAAAGGGAGTGATTGTTTAAGATGGTGGATGGGGTGTCGCTCAAGTGGGCTGCTTTTTCCTGGATGGTGAAGAGCACCTTGAGTGTTGTAGACAAGTGGAGAGGATTGCATCACACTCCTGACTTGGGCATGTAGATACTAGACAGGCTTTAAGGAGTCAAGAGGTGAGTTATTCACCAGAGAATTTCAGACGTCTGACCTGTTCTTGTAACCACAGTATTTATATGATTGAGATACACTCCATTGTGCTGTGTGGCACTATCAACATGCAAAATGGGATTGATTGTGAATAGATCTAACAACACAAGCGTGGGCAATCATGAGGATTCCATCACACTCCTGTGGGCTGTGGGCCACCATCCGCAGCACAGCTGTACTTAACCGCGAACTTTAGCTCATGGCCCGGCATATCCCCCACTCTACCATTACCGCCAAGCCAGGGGATCAACCCTAGTTCAACCAAGCGTGCAGGAGACCATGTTAGGAACAGCACAAGACATACCTAAAAATGAAAAGACTACAGACCCTGCCATTGTTCTGACAATAGTAGTGAAGCCGTGTGCTCCAGAACTTGCTGCACCCCTCCCAAGCTTTCCATTACAGTTACAACACTGGCAACTATCCGACAATGTGGAAAATTGCCCAGGTATGCCTGGTGCACAACAAAACAGGACAAATCTAACTTGGCAATTAACATCCCGTTGGCTTACTCTCAATCATCAGTAAAGTGATGGAAGGAGTCACCGTCGGTGCTCTTAAATGGTACTTGCTCAGCAATAACCTGCTCACTGGTGCTGAATTTGGGTTTTGCCAGGGTCACTCAGCTCCTGACCTCATTCCAGCCTTAGTTCAAACATAAACAAAAGATTTGAACTCTAGAGGTGAGATGAGAGTGATTGCCCTTGACAGGAAGGCCACATTTGACCGAGTGTGGCATTTATATATGAACTAGAAGCAGGAGTGGCCATTCAGCCCCTCAAACCTGCATCACCATTTAATAACATTATATTTGTTCTATTGATAACTTTAGGGACGGGATTCTCCGTTGGCTGATGCCAAGATCACAAAATGTGGTTGGGTGAAGAATAGGTTCCGACGCTAAAATTGTGGCGGCCGCCGATTTGACGCCAAATCGTTATTCTCCGACACCTCGACAGCAGCGTCAATGAGGTCCAGAATGCACGTACAGTAAACACCATTTGCATGTCCTTAGCAGGCCCGACCCGCTGTTCTCCGGGTCCTCTGCAATGCGCCGCCTCCGATAGGCCGAGTTATGGCGCTGTTCACTTATGCTGTTAAAAATCTGAAACCAGCATCGAGGCTGCTGAGGGAGAGAGAGAGGGGGTCCGGAAAGTGGACATTGCCATAGTTTGCTGACAGTTGTGCCTCTGGCCAGGGGGCTTCAACCAGGGCTGGGGGGAGTAGTGGGGGGTGCCAGGAGGTGGGCTGTGGGGTTGAGGTGGACGGGCATAGGACACCGTTGCCGCAGTTGGCAAGGCAGCCATGCAGCTGCACATGCCACTAACAGCCCATTGTGAACATGGGTCGTATAGGTGTCCCCCCAGACCACCCCATAGTGCCCTCTGGCCCCAGCTGACCCATCAGCTGTATGGGCGCGCTCCAGCACAACCAGTGCCATCTTGTTGACTGGGATGAGTGCTGCGCCAGTTTTGCTGCCACGGAATTTCACGTATCCTGCGCTGGCGTCAACATTTAGGGCACGACCTTCCCGAAAAACCTCCAGGTGTTGTAGTGAGCGGGAATTGCTGTGGGTTTTCCGGCGCTCGGCCCAGCAAGACCAGAAATGCTCTTCAACGTTAATTGGTCCACTTAACGACTCCTTGCCCCGAATACCGGCTCACCAGGTGGTTAGCCGGGACCGCGCTCGCCAGCCCCCCACTACAACATCGAGCAGCACTAAAGCTGCACTTGTTCAGCCGACCCCAGCCAGCCCGCAACGATGGTGGCGAGGAGACCGGCTCCAAGATTCAAGGTGCTGACCCGGGGAGGCTCCTGGCCGTGGTGGAGGCCAGGAGGGATGTCCTATTTCACCGTGAGTGCCAGGTGAGTCACTAGGCAGCCACTGCTGCCTAGGATGGGGTGGTGGAAGCAGCGGAGAGTTTGGTGCGCAATGTCAGCACCATGAGTGAAAGTGTCCAAGGCGTCGCGCAGTGGGTGCCGGCCATGGCTGAGGGTCTCGTCAGTATGTCTACCTCGCTGGGGGATATCAACCTGTACCAGGCCGACCTTGATGGGGTTCTGCGAGACATTTCCCACTCTCAGATGGGAAAGGCCGAGGCGCTGAGGAACTTGTTTCAGTCGCAGGTGGGCATGATTGAAGCACTGCTGATCATAGCCCGGTCACTGGGGAATGTGTCCACTGGAGGACATCACTGAGGACCATCGCCGAGGGCATCAACACGTTAGATAGATAGATAGATAGAACATTACAGTGCAGTACAGGCCCTTCGGCCCTCGATGTTGATGGTGCGGACCATGGGGATCCACTAGGGCTGGCAGAGCCAGATGATGCAGGGGCAGCCGGGGCTCAGACCAGCTGCCCTTCCGTCAGAAAGGTGAACCCCAGGGACCTATGGGCACCGACCGGGAGGAGGGGGTGCTGAGTGCCAACCTGAGCATGTCCCATGAGGTGCAACGGTTGCCACCAGCTCCCCCGAGTTCCAGTCGCCTGATGAGGCTGCGTCGTGGGGTCAGCACACGGGACAGGGAGGCATGGCTGTGCCTTCGACAAATGAGCCGAGGCCCGCTGACCCTAGAGCCCCCAGACGATGCCTGCTAGGGGCATCGAAGACCACAGGACGAGGTAAGCTGCTGGCTGCCTCCACCCCAGGTGTGCATCCTGGGGACACACCAAGACGTAGTGGTAGAGCTAGGAGGGCCAGGCACATTGAGCATCACTGAGGGGCTGGGGTGGTTGGGGGATGGCACTATTGGGAATGGGGTATTACACAGCCTGTTAAACAACTTTTTGCACAACTGTTATGATGCCTCTGGCACTTTCTTCCGCAATGCAGACTGACCCCCGGACCCTTTGCTTATCTCTCCAGGAAAACCCCATTACCGTGGCACCCACCCATCCTCCAGCCGTGGTTATGTCCCGGGGGCTGTGTCCCATCCCGGCACGGTAGAATAGAGGGAGTCTCAGTAGCACAGTGGTTAGCGCAGTTGCTTCAAAGCTCCAGGGTCCCAGGTTCGAATCCCGGCTTGGGTCACACAGAGTCTGCACGTTCTCCCCGTGTGTGCGTGGGTTTCCTCCGGGTGCTCCAGTTTCCTCCCACAGTCCAAAGATGTGCTGGTTAGGTGGATTGGTCATGATAAATTACTCATAGTGTTCAAAAAAGAGGTTGGGTTGGGGTTTCTGGGTTACGTGGATAGGGTAGAGGTGTGGGATTTCCAAGAGCCGGTGCAGACTCGATGGGTCGAATGGCTGGTTTAGGGGCTGGTTTAGCACAGTGGGCTAAAACAGCTGGCTTGTAATGCAGAACAAGGCCAGCAGCGCGGGTTCAATTCCCGTACCGGCCTCCCCGAACAGGCGCCGGAATGTTTTGATTTGATTTGATTTATTATTGTCACATGTATCAGTATACAGTGAAAAGTATTGTTTCTTGCATGCTGTACAAACAATGCAAACCGTACATAGGGAAGGAAGGAGAGACTGCAGAATATAATGTTACAGTTATAGCAAGATGCAGAGAAAAGATCAACTTAATACAAGGTAGGTCCATTCAGAAGTCCGATGGCAGTAGGGAAGAAGCTGTTCTTGAGTCGGTTAGTACGTGACCTCAAACTTTGGTATCTTTTTCCTGACGGGAGAAGGTGGAAGAGTGTATTTCTGGGGTGCGTGGGGTCCTTAATTATGCTGGCTGCCTTTCTGAGGCAGCGGGAATTATAGATAGAGTCAATGGATGGGAGGCAGGTTTGTGTGATGGATTGGGCTACATTCACAACCTTTTGTAGTTTCCTGCGGTCTTGGGCAGAGCAGGCTCCACACCAAGCTGTGATACAACCAGAAAGAATGCTTTCTATAGTGCATCTGAAGAAGTTGGTGAGGGTCGTAGCTGACATGCCAAATTTCCTTAGTCTTCTGAGAAAGTAGAGTCGTTGGTGGGCTTTCTTAACTGTAGTGTTGGCATGGGGGGACCAGGACAGGCTGTTGGTGATCTGTACACCTAAAAACTAGAAGCTCCCGACCCTTTCTACTTCGTTCCCATTGATGTAGACAGGGGCATGTTCTCCACTACGCTTCCTGAAGTCGATGACAATCGCCTTCGTTTTGTTGATATTGAGGGAGAGATTATTGTCGTCGCACCAGTTCACTAGATTCTTGATCTCATTCCTGTACTCTGTCTTGTCATTGTTTGAAATCCGACCCGATACTGTGGTGTCATCAGCAAATTTGAAAATAGAGTTGGAGGGGAATATGGCCACACAGTCATAGGTATATAAGGAGTATAGTAGGGGGCTGAGGACACAGCCTTTTGGGGCTCCGGTGTAGAGGATGATCGTGGAGGAGGTGTTGTTGCCTATCTTTACTGATTGTGGCCTGTGGGTTAGAAAGTTCAGAATCCAGTCGCAGAGGGAGGAGCCGAGGCCAAGGCCATGGAGTTTGGAGGAGAATATTGTAGGAATGATGGTTTTGAAGGCTGAGCTATAGTCGATAAATAGGAGTCTGACATAGGTGTCTTTGTTATCGAGGTGTTCCAGGGTAGAGTGCAGGGCCATGGAGATGGTGTCTGCTGTGGACCTGTTGCAGCGGTAGGCAAACTGTAGTGGATCAAGGCAATCCCGGAGGCTGGAGTTGATTCGTGCCATGACTAACCTTTCGAAGCACTTCATAATGATGGATGTCAGAGCCACTGGACGATAGTCATTAAGGCACGCTGCTTGGCCTTTTTTTGGTACAGGGATGATGGTCGTCTTTTTGAAGCAGATAGAGACCTCAGATTGTTGTACAGAGACTTTGAAGATGACTCTGAATACCCCCGCCAGCTGATCCATGCAAGACCTGAGTGCCCGTCCGGGTACCCCATCCGGGCCAGTGGCTTTCCGTGGGTTGACCTTCGAGAAGGCTGCGCTGACATCTGCAATGGTGATCTCAGATGCAAGTTCATCCACGGCTTCTGGGGCGGAGGGCTCGCTCTCGCTGACCTCTTACTCAAAGCGGACATAGAATGTGTTGAGCTCATCAGGGAGGGGTGCGTGGGAGCCGGCGATTTTACATGCCGTCATCTTGTAGCCCGTTATGTCTTGCAGACCTTGCCATAGACGCCTGGGACTCGAGCGTGGTCCTGTACTGTCTTTTGGCAGCTTTGCTGGATTTCTTTAGATCATATCTGGCTTTCTTGTAGAGGTCAGGGTCCCCTGACTTGAATGCCTCAGATCTAGACTTCAGCAAGGGTTTCCGGTTGGGAAACACGCGGTTTTGCGACTTTGGCACAGTTTTCTACACACTTACTCATGAAGTCAGTTACTGTAGTGGTGTACTCGTTCGGGCTGGTCGCAGAGCTTTTAAATACTGACCAGTCCACTGACTCTAAGCAGTCTAGGGAGATCATCCGATTCCTCGACCAACATTGCACGACTTTCTTTGACGGATTCTCCCGCTTCAGTTTTTGCTTATAAGCCGGGAGCAGGAGCACAGCCTTGAGGTCAGATTTGCCAAAGTGTGGGTGGGTGATAGAGTGGTAGGCATGTTTGATGTTTGTGTAGCAGTGGTCCAGGATGTTTGGGCCTCTGGTGGAACAGATGATGTATTCGTGGTAACTTGGTAGTACTCTCTTGAGCTTGGCCTGATTGAAGTCCCCAGCTACAATGAACAAGGCCTCGGGATGTTTCATTTCAAGGCTATTTGTGGTGGTGAATACTTGGTCCAGTGCGATTTTCACGTTCGCATGGGGTGGGATGTCAACTGCCGTCAGGATAACAGAGCTGAACTCCAGCGGAAGGTAGTAGGGGCGGCATTTTAGAGTCAGGTATTCTAGGTCTGGGGAGCAGAAACTCGCCAGTATTGCTACATTTAGGCACCAGGAAGTGTTGATTAGGAGGCAGACCCCACCTCCCCAAGCCTTGTCTGAGGCCGCCCTACGGTGCTTTCGGTGGATTGAGAAGCCCTCCGGTTGTAGGGCACAGTCCGGTGAAGCAGGAGTGAGCCATGTCTCCGTCAAACAGAGCACACAGCAGTCCCTTAGTTCTCTTTGAAAAGTGAGTCTGGCATTAAGTTCGTCTAGCTTGTTTTCTAGAGATTGGACATTAGCTAGGAATAAGCTAGGCAGAGAGGCTTTGGGGCCGCGTTGCTTCACTCTCACCTGGCGACTAGGGGATTTTCACAGTAACTTCATTGAAGCCTACTTGTGACAATAATCTATTATTATCATTATTATTCTTATGGCCTCCTTCTGCACTGTAAAAAAAAAATCCCCTGGGTGTTCGGATGTTGGTTGCTGCGTGTGTCCAGGCATCAAGTTGCGATTGGAATGCTGAGCAATTATACCCACATGGTACATGGCCTGCCGACCCATGGGAATCCTCTTGGCATGTGTCAAGTGTTCACTTAACCATAAATACCAATTCCCTATCAGCAATAGCCTTCAGCTGCGCAACCAGAGGCCGCAGCAGTCGGTGGATGTTATGTGTGATCAGTGTGCCAGACGGGCAGGGACAGGGGTTGTTCCCGGAATGGGGGTGGGATCCAGGGGTTGGCATGGTGGTGCCGCGAGCGATTGCCCCCCCCAATTGCCCCCCCAGTATCCCCTCCGCCACCCCACTCTCTCATGGCAGCCCATCCCTGCAGAGCATCCCCCACTCCCCGCCGATCACTGGACTGGCAATCAGCACCTCCAATCTCTTTGCCTGTAAGAAAAGATGGTTGCTCCCCTCCTCGGCTCCCCTTGAGAGCCTTTTTGCCAGGTTCACGATTGTCAAAAGGAGTATTAATTGGCGCCAGCGTGACCACTTGCTGGGGAGGCCGGTTACTGACAGGAGGCCATTGGATGACAGGTGGCTCTCGTTAATTGTATGGAAATGGGTCTTAAGTGGTGATAATTATTTCTCGTCACGCAATGGCGAGATTTTGAATTTGCCTAAGGGAGCAGGCCAGTTGCATCGCAAACCGTTTGGCGCCTGGCACGGTTCCCGTTTTTGGCCTGTCCCACTATTCACCGCCCCCGTTACGCTTGAGCGCCAGTGTAACGAGGCCGGACGATCGCACTCTTAGTTTCAGGAATGGAGAATCCAGCACAATATCTCAACAATGGGCGACCTTAAAAAAAAAAGAGTTCAGGAATAGTCAAGGAAAAGCAACGAGGAAGTATGAAAAGACACACCGGCAGTCAACATAAAACTAAATATCAAGGTCTTCCATAGGAATATAAATAATTAAAGAATGGTAAAAGAAAGAATAGGGCACAATAGAGACAAAATGAGTATTCATGCATGGTGACAGGTGGTATACCTGAAGTATTAAATGAATCCATTACCAATGAAGAATAGACTACTCAGGCCATAGGAAAACAGTTGGGGCTGGATTCCCCAATTTTGGGGCTGTGTCCGGAGGGTCCGTGGTGTTTTACTTGGGAAAAATTGGCGAGGCCTCTGCACGATCCTCTGACCGGTTCGGGGCTAGCAGCCGCACCATGTAAAAGGCACAGCCTTCCTGATATCAATGCCTGGAGAATTGCTGGGTCCGTGGCCGCGCATGCGCACGGCGACGACCTGTGGCGATCACGGTGTACAACATGGTGCCGGCCGCACCCAGACCCGACTTGCCAGATAGTGCCCCCCAGGACACCCCCTCGCCACCCCAGGCCACTACCCACCTGTCTCCCTAGCCCTCTCTGAAGCCCCCCCCCCCCGGCCAGCAGCATGACTCTTGCCTGGCTGTGGCGGCGCTGAACACAGTCCGCAGCTGCCACGCGTGTTCCCGGCCGCTGAGTACACACGTCCCCCACGCAGTCGGGAACTCGGTCCACCGGGGGCGGAGCATCGGGGGAAGGCCTTCAGGTAATCTCCTGAGGCCATCCCAATGGCGTGCTGCGTGCGGCGTGCTCCTCGATGACGTCATTTTGGAGGGGACGAAGTATTCGAAAACTGGCGCCGCCCCCGATTCGGTAGTAAAAAGGTATTCTCCGCCCGACCGGTGATTACAAAATCAGTGTCGGGGAATGATGAATCCTGCCCGTTGTATTTTAAACACTAGAAATGTATAAAATTGATAATAGGGGGGTATTGAATAGGCTGTCGGTACGACAACCTGAGATAAACCCAGCAACTACAGAATCATATAGAATAGAATCATATGGAATATAGAATATACAATCCAGTCAGTTTAACTACATTGGCTGGGAAACTTTTGGAAACAATGGGGTAAATTTTCTGGTCTCACCCACTGTGGGAATCACCGCGGACAGGCAGAACTTTGACGGACCACTGAAAGACCCGTCAATCTTGGGAGGGAATTTTTGGTTTTGGGGTGGATGGGACTAGAAAATCCCAAACAATAATTCTTCAAAACGTTTATTCACAGGGAAAATGTGGATTAATTAAGGATAACTAACAAGGGATTTGTTCAGGGCAACTTGTGTTTAACTGATGTGTTTGAGTTTTTTTTCTGAGGTAACCAAAAGTATTGATGAGGGAAATTCTGCTGTTGAGGTGTATATGGACTTCCAGAAGGGAGTCCCGAAGAAGAGAGACCTGGGTGTATATGTGCAAAAATCATTGAAAATGGCAGGATGGGTTGAGTGGGCAGTTAATAAAGGACACCATATCCTACGCTTTATTAATAGGTATGTCAAACTTGTGTAAGAACATAAGAACTAGGAGCAGGAATAGGCCATCTGTCCCTTCGAGCCTGCTCCGCAATTCAATGAGATCATGGCTGATGTTTTGTGGACTCAGCTCCACTTTCCGGCCCGAACACCATAAACCTTTATTAGTCATAGTCATAGAGGTTTACAGCATGGGAACAGGCCCTTTGGCCCAACTTGTCCACGCCGCCCAGTTTTTAATTCCAATTGCTTGTATTTGGCCCACATCCTTCTATACCCATCTTTCCCATATAACTTCCTAAATGCTTTTTAAAAGACAAAATTGTACCCTCCTCTACGGCTGCCTCTGGCAGCTTGTTCCAGACACTCACCACCCTCTGTGGGACAAAATTGACCCTCTGGACCCTTTTGTATCTCTCCCCTCTCACCTTAAACCCAATGCACTCTAGTTTTACACTCTTGTATCTTTGGGAAAAGATGTTGATTATCTACCTTACCTATGTCATTCATTGTTTTATAGACCTCCATAAGTTCACCCCAAAGCCTCCTACATTCCAGGTAATAATGTCCCAGCTTATCCAACCTCTCCTTATAGCTCAGACCATCAAGTCCCAGTAGCATCCTAGTAAATCATTTCTGCACTCTTTCTAGTTCAATAATATCCTTCTCCAAAAAACTATAAGATGCTGTTGGTTCTGGTTTTGGCTGCCACATTTTAGGAAGGATGTGAAGGCATTAGAGAGAATGAGCAAAAGGTTCCTGAGAATGGTTCCAGGGATGTGAAACTTCAGTTATGAAGATAGATTGTAGTAGTTGGGACATGTTTTTCTGAGAGAAAGGAAGGCTCAGAGGTGGTTTGATAGAAGCATTCAAAATCCTAAGGAGTCTGGACAGAGTAGATAGGGAGAATCTGTTCCCATTCGTTAAAGGATCAAGAATGAGCCAGTCGCAGATTTAAAATAATTGCCAAAAGAAACAAAAGCGACAAGAGAAAAATCTTTCTCGCACAGTGAAAGGTCTAGAATACACTGCCTGAAAGTATAGTGGAGGAAGGTTCAATTGAGACATCCAAAATGGAATTAACCTTGGGCAGGATTCTCCGTCGCCAGACCCGTTTTCTGGTGTGGCGCAAACCCACCGGTAGCAGGATCCTCGATCCCGCCAGCCAGCCAGTGGGGTTTCCAATTATGGGCATCCCCAAACCGCCGTGAAATCTGCAGGCGTAAGTGCGCTGCCGGCAAAACAGAGCATCACGCTGACTGAGAACCCAGCTCCTGGTGTCTGAAAAGGAAGAATGGATAGGGTTACAGGTAGATGGTGGGAGAATGGCACTGAGTGGATTATTCATTTGGAGAGCAGGTTCAACCACAATGGGCCGAATGGCCTCCTTCTGTACTGTAATAATTCTGCGATTTTGTGATTTCTTCAGTTACTTGCTTCATGTACCCATGGTCAGCCAACGGACAAGCAATGCAAATGTTCCATTTGAATACCATAATTAATTTTACTACATTGGCATCGCAGTGACCCTGGTAGAGGAAGACTCAGGTCCAGGGCAAGCAACTCGTGAAACAGTTGTGTTGTTGTTGTTGTCTCATCAGGACAGCACAGTATTTTCTTTAATGTTGGAGAGTCATGTGATTCATAGGATCATCTTGAGCATGGATACCTGCAGGTGGAAGACAATAGCTGCTACCTCCGTGTGTGATGAGCCTGACATCCCAGCGGAGTTGTTCCTCCTTCTCTTCTTCCTCAACATAAGCCAAGTAAAGGGCAATAATAATGAGAAATGCCATTATTGTCTCTTGTGACAAATGTATTTTAATTAGAACAAATGGAATGGAACATCGGAAGCAATGCTGAGATTAGTATGTAAACCCCAAACTGGAAAACAAATTGAATGGCTCCTTAGCAGTAATATTGCAGCTGTGTTCTAAACTCAAAGCTATGCTTGAGACTAAAGCCACCAACTCTTTCACACAGGCACTGAATCTTCCAAGGTCAGTTAGAGGTGGTAATGGAGCAGAGTGGAAAATGAAATTGCTAATAGCATAGGCGGAGGAAAATTGGAACAGGTGAGCATTTGGCAATGGGGACCTTCCACTACAAACCCTCATGTTTTCTTCTTTCACCGCTCAGCTCGAATCTGGCATAAAATGAATGATATTTGAGAGAAAGATTTAGGCCCTTATTAGCCAAGTGCAAAGTGAAGTATCTGCATTTTTTGATGCTGTCACCACACAAAGATGGACCCAGATATCACTATTTATGATTGCACTTCAAATGACTTTTAATATCCCCGTTTTTATTTTTGTTCCATACATGGCTAACACCTGTAGTTAAAGCTAAATAATAACTAAATAAGTAAGATTCTTTATCATGACAGCATTTTTCTAAACCACATATAGTCACCGGGTACTCCAATGAGTCAAAGTAGATTCAATTTGGTTTATTTTTATCACAAAGTGCCTGAAACAGTACAGGAATGCAAGATGAATGGAAAATGGGATTGTTCAATGTCAGTCCATTAAAAAAAGGTATTTTTGCATTGATATAGTTTTTCATTGTGTCATTAAAATATCCCCAAATACTTCAATGAATTGCTTTGGCATGCAGAGGCTGTTGTTTTGTGAGCAGTAGTCTTCACAAAAGTACGAAGGAATGACCAATTTGGGTATGTTTGTTGTGAGTGTACCTTAAGTAGGACTGGGTGGTATATTTCAGTTCAGGTTGACCATTTATAAGAATGTTTTTACATTATACTCATAGGATCATAGAATCCCACAGTGCAGAAGGAGGCCATTCGGCCCATCAAGTCTGCACCGACCCTCCGAAAGGCCACCCTACCGAGGCCCACTCCTGCATTCCATCGTCATAACCCCACCTAATCTTTGGATATTAAGGAACAATTTAGCATGGCCAGTCCACCTAATCTGCATAGACATGGGAAGAATGTTAAAACTCCACACAGTCACTCGAGGTTAAAATTGAACCCGGCTCCCTGGCGTTGTGAGGCAGCAATGCTAACTACTGTGCCACTCATATTCACTGTATTAAGCTCACAAGGTCAACACACCATTTTCATTGGGTGAAGGAAGCCATTTTGTAATCTGTAAAATCATCAAAACCACTGGCATGTATTCATCAAGAATTACTGTTTTTGTTAGCAACCAGCTAGAAACAGATGATTGAATAATTAGCATTTAAGCCAATGATTCAAGTTTAAATTATTAATTTACTGCAAATCAATATTGTTAAACATATTGCTCTTGTCTGTGGGAACAGAGAGCACTCAGCTATTGTCCTTGACTGCAGAGAGCAGGGGAAAGGGAATGAATGGAGACTTGCCCAAACACAGTTAAAAGAAAGATTAGGAACTGTCCCATTGTTATGCTTCATGGAATAATGTGTGTGAATGGCAAAATCCAATAAAATTGATTCAGTAACATCAATGCCCAGTTGGATAATTAAAACAGAACTGATTGGAGGTGAGGCACTGCAAATGCATAGGTTAAAGCTGGGTTTCAAGAAATACCTTGGTGCTTGCAAGTTGGACGACGTAGATGTGAAGGAGCTGAGAGCTCCCTGCAGGAGATATGTGAAATCATTCCCAGGGAAGTAACTGGAAGAACATGTACACCTTTACCTCGGATGATCACCCAAGCCAATGGTGTATATTCAGTTGCTATTTCAGAGTCCTGCCTTGATGTATGGTCAAGATTCATTTGAACTAAACCATTTGAGAGAGTTAGTTTGGAGCAGGTTAATTAGGCACGAGCATCCAAATTAAATAACATTTATGATAAAACATATACCCCTTTAAAATAGTTTCTGGCGACCACAAAAGGGCGAGAATAAAATGCGGGACTGATCAGTAAGAAAAATGTCAAAAGTGGAAGCTAGGTTCCAGAATATTAAACCTCCAGAGGACTAGAAAAGGTTATTCCGATACATGCATATGGAATTATTGTCATGGAAACTACACCCTCACAGTATACCAAGAAGCTTGACCCCTTCTCTGGTGCAGAAGGCTGACCTTTACAGGCCAAACATTTGGTAAAGGAAGGCAATGGTTGCTTTCAGGATGTTTTCATCTTTTATGATGCAGCAGGGCTGACAGGCGGGAAAGAAGACAAATTATATTTTTGCCTTCATTGCGAAAGGATTCGAGTACTAGAGTAGGGATGACTTGCTGCGATTATACAGGGCTGTGGGGAGGCCATACCTGGAATATTGTGTGCAGTTTTGGACTCCTTATCAGAGGAAGGGTGTTTTTGCTCTAGAGGGAGTGCAGAGAAGGTTTACCAGACTAATTTCTAGGATGGCGGGACTGATATATGAGGAGAGATTGAGTCAGTTAGGATTGTTGATCAGGTGTTCAGAAGAATGGGGGGTGGTCTCTTAGAAATCTAGAAAATTCCAGCAGGACTAGACAGTGTAGATGCAATAAGGCTGTTCCCGATGGTGGGTGTATCCACAACCAGGGGTCATAGTCTGAGGATACGGGGCAGACCATTTAGGACTAAGATGAGGAGAAATTTCTTCAGCCAGAGTGGTCGGCCTGTGGAATTCGTTACCACGGAATGCAGTTGAAGCCAAAACATTGTGGGCTGGATTCTCCGTTGGCGGGATCCTCCGCTTCGCCGGCAGTGCACTTACGCACACGGATTTCCCGACCGGCGTGGGGGTGCCCACAATGGAAAATCCCACTGGCCAGCTGCTGGGATGGAGGATCCCTTTGCCGAGGGGACGCGCCAGAGCAATAAAACAGGTGCAACGGGACAGAGAATCCCACCCTGTGTGTTTTCAAGAAGCAGTTAGATATATAATAGCAGAGCAGGTTCGAAGTGCCGAAAGGCCTCCTCCTGCTCCTATTTTCTATGTTTCTAGGAAAAGTTGGAAAACGAAGAGTGGGAGCCAGTGAAAGGTCTGGCCCTTCTGGCATACCATTTATACTACTAAGCAAGAAAAGCAGTTGGTTGTCTCCATGAAAGGGCTATATTGGAGATTCAGCAGAACACATACACGGGCTGCCGGATATGGGCTCGGATCTGCAACCCATCACTCAAGCAGTGCAGCAATAGATAGGCAGAACATTGTGACATCCCTTAAGGTGCTCCATCTGATCAAAGAGCTAAGGAGTTACCATCATGCACCAACAGGGAGGAAGGGTGCCAGCTCGGAATACGCCAAGGATGTCCTGTTGCTCAACCTCCCCTCTGTCAGCAATCCCATTACCTCCAGCAAGTTCATGCCAAGGAAGGTGTACCTGCACCTGTGCAGGAGACCTTTCACAGGCTGGCGACATCTGGGCCTTGGGCTACCAGAGCCCGCCCACCACAGTCACCACATCAACTGGGCATAGCACTCAGCAGGCTACCTCCAACTCAGCAGTGAATTCCGGGATAGCACCTAGGCTTAGCAATAGGAAAAGAAACATGACAAAGTTTTGAAGGCACATAGGTTGAACCATTGTGTACAGTTTTGCCATTTTTACTGATATGTTCACTCGTACTGTTTGGAAATGGTCTGGATTCTCATTTTGTTGGTTGTTGCATCAATGATTATGGATTTTTCAGGCTATGGAACTTGGACTCCTAGAGTCCTATAATGCCCTCCTGTAGAGTCACTTCTCTCTCGCTATTTGTGATTACTGAATATTCGGACATCGGGATGCTTAACCACTGACCATCATTTGTGAGTGTCTGGCACTTATTATGCAATTCACAACTTACAGCTCACCAGGTTCTGAGCTCTGAGAATGACGTCTGCACAGAGCGCACAGGGAAGTTATCACATCTCCTGCTGCTGTTGTCCTGATATGAGATGGGGGTGGTTGTAAAGAGTTCTCAAGGGGATTTAAACAGGCTAGGTAGGTAGCAAGGAACACTGTTATTGCAGTTTGAGGATCAAAAGAGTGAAATTCTCCACTATGGTCTGAACAATAGAAAACTAAAGGCTTCCCGAGATGTTCAGAGAATGATGGGATGTGCAGTCCAATCATCCCTCGCTCTCCTTGTTGAATTGAACTAACGTGCAAGTAACAGCTGCAAGTAAAGAGGCAATGGACAAGTTGGCCTTGACTACAAGAGGAACTGAGTGTAGCATTAAAGAGCTGTATGCTCTGTTGACTGAAGCTTTTGTGAGGCCTCACATGGAGAATTGTTCGGCCTGCTCATCCCTTAACAAGGGTGGAAATAAACCTTGCATAAAGGGATTGCAATCAAAGTGCACCAGAACTCATTGAATGACTGGGGCATTATCTTATGAGGTGAGAGCGAGTAGAATGAGCCTGTGTGCTGGAGCTGCTGAGGACTGAGGGGCTTTCCATGTGCAACTTTTAGATGACTCTGCAGGGACCATCGAAGAAAGATGTTAAACCCGACTGGGCTCTGTAGAACGATGGATCACAGTCCCACAGTAATACATAAGACATCCAGGATGGAGATTTGTCGGACACTCTGCATTTGGAGGGTCTTGAGTGGTTGGTCCTCAATACTCCACAGTGCAGGCGAGGCTCTGTCATTGAATGCACTCCAAAGTTACTTTGATACTTTGTGCAATAATAAAGATTTCGAGGGGCATGGGGTGACTCCAGGTGAGTGGTGAGCAGTTGCAAGAACTTCTCTGACCAATGTTCATTGAGGAGCAATCTTGAGGGGCCAAATGGTCTACGTGTGCTGTTCTTCCCAGTGCATCCATGTTTCTGCATCCACCTGAAAGAGCTCTCTGCAGGCACCCATTGGGAGAAGGTGTGCAGGTGAAATGAGTGCATTCCTGCTGGAGTAAGATTTCATGAATATTTGAAGTTGACATGCATGCAACTTTGTGATGACTTGGGAACTATTTCATTTCTACTTATAGGTGCCTGAGGTCACAGGAGAACAGAGGGCTGGGCAGGTTCTGATCCACACATATTATTCAAGGAGTCTGTACATCAGCACAGTTTGCTGCATGCAAAGGATCAAACCATCAGCAGGGCAGACGTTAAATTTAATTCAGCTGTCCAAATCACGGTACAGGAAGAGCAAAGTTCCAAATAAGGAGCCATCGCATGTCAGCCAGCAGAGGATTGAAAACTAAATGGTGAAGGATATTTATCAGCTGCATACTCTGCCTGGAATCAGTTAACTATGGGCCTTTCTGCTGGGTTGTACCACTGCTCTGACCTCTACACCTGCTTCCATGAAGTCCTGGCTTTTGACACCATCATCCCATCCTCACTGCTGGAGGAGACGTCTTGATCCTCCATGTCTCTCTCAGCAAGAGGGCACAGCAGACAATGATAATTTGGGATACACTCTTGGATAGGGTGTTGGAGAGCACTGCCTGAGCGATCCAAACACCTAAACCTCATTTTTACGATGGCTATTGTCTGCTTTATTGTAACCTTTGTGGAGACATATGCGGCATTGTCACTCCCCTTGGTGGCATTCTACAGAGGGTGAACTGGCATCAACAGCCAGGTCCTATCGATGTATCCTTTGTCCCCAAGGAGCCAGACCTGCAAGTGCCGAGATCCTGAAAAACCTTGTGGCACCTGGGAGTGGTTCAGAATGTAGGCATCATGAGAGCTCCTTGAGAACTGCATGCAAACGTTCAGGATTTGTCGCTGTGATCACAAATTAATTGTTTTTTCAAAGAACGGAATTCTTTCCTGTTGATGGATGTGACTGACAGACACCAAGGAGCTCTCAGTGCCACATCTTGTGCAGTCAATCACCCCCTTGCACTTGCGGGAATCCTGCGATTGCTGATGTTCTGGCTGCCTGGCTCTCGCGATCCAAACGGAATTGGGCAAATTGGTGTGCTTTCCTGAAGAGGGTATCTGTCACCTCCCGAATGCACTTGTGTGTCACTGACTGTGAAATGTTGCACAGATCCCCGGTGTAGCCCTCAAGGAGCCACTGCAAAGACGTTTAGGACATTTAATGCCACTAGCAAACAAAGAACAAAGAACAAAGAAATGTACAGCACAGGAACAGGCCCTTCGGCCCTCCAAGCCCGTGCCGACCATGCTGCCCGACTAAACTACAATCTTCTACACTTCCTGGGTCCGTATCCTTCTATTCCCATCCTATTCATATATTTGTCAAGATGCCCCTTAAATGTCCCTATCGTCCCTGCTTCCACTACATCCTCCGGTAGCGAGTTCCAGGCACCCACTACCCTCTGCGTAAAAAACTTGCCTCGTACATCTACTCTAAACCTTGCCCCTCTCACCTTAAACCTATGCCCCCTAGTAATTGACCCCTCTACCCTGGGGAAAAGCCTCTGACTATCCACTCTGTCTATGCCCCTCATAATTTTGTATACCTCTATCAGGTCTCCCCTCAACCTCCTTCGTTCCAGTGAGAACAAACCGAGTTTATTCAATCGCTCCTCATAGCTAATGCCCTCCATACCAGGCAACATTCTGGTAAATCTCTTCTGCACCCTCTCTAAAGCCTCCACATCCTTCTGGTAGTGTGGCGACCAGAATTGAACACTATACTCCAAGTGTGGCCTAACTAAGGTTCTATACAGCTGCAACATGACTTGCCAATTCTTATACTCAATGCCCCGGCCAATGAAGGCAAGCATGCCGTATGCCTTCTTGACTACCTTCTCCACCTGTGTTGCCCCTTTCAATGACCTGTGGACCTGTACTCCTAGATCTCTTTGACTTTCAATACTCTTGAGGGTTCTACCATTCACTGTATATTCCCTACCTGCATTAGACCTTCCAAAATGCATTACCTCACATTTGTCCGGATTAAACTCCATCTGCCATCTCTCCGCCCAAGTCTCCAGACAATCTAAATCCTGCTGTATCCTCCGACAGTCCTCATCGCTATCCGCAATTCCACCAACCTTTGTGTCGTCTGCAAACTTACTAATCAGACCAGTTACATTTTCCTCCAAATCATTTATATATACTACAAAGAGCAAAGGTCCCAGCACTGATCCCTGTGGAACACCACTGGTCACAGCCCTCCAATTAGAAAAGCATCCCTCCATTGCTACTCTCTGCCTTCTATGGCCTAGCCAGTTCTGTATCCACCTTGCCAGCTCACCCCTGATCCCGTGTGACTTCACCTTTTGTACTAGTCTACCATGAGGGACCTTGTCCAAAGCCTTACTGAAGTCCATATAGACAACATCTACTGCCCTACCTGCATCAATCATCTTAGTGACCTCCTCGAAAAACTCTATCAAGTTAGTGAGACACGACCTCCCCTTCACAAAACCGTGCTGCCTCTCACTAATACGTCCATTTGCTTCCAAATGGGAGTAGATCCTGTCTCGAAGAATTCTCTCCAGTAATTTCCCTACCACTGAAGTAAGTCTCACCGGCCTGTAGTTCCCGGGATTATCCTTGCTACCCTTCTTAAACAGAGGAACAACATTGGCTATTCTCCAGTCCTCCGGGATATCCCCTGAAGACAGCGAGGATCCAAAGATTTCTGTCAAGGCCTCAGCAATTTCCTCTCCAGCCTCCTTCAGTATTCTGGGGTAGATCCCATCAGGCCCTGGGGACTTATCTACCTTAATATTTTTTGAGACACCCAACACCTCGTCTTTTTGGATCACAATGTGACCCAGGCTATCTACACCCCCTTCTCCAGACTCAACATCTACCAATTCCTTCTCTTTGGTGAATACTGATGCAAAGTATTCATTTAGTACGTCGCCCATTTCCTCTGGCTCCACACATAGATTCCCTTGCCTATCCTTCAGTGGGCCAACCCTTTCCCTGGCTACCCTCTTGCTTTTTATGTACGTGTAAAAAGCCTTGGAATTGTCCTTAACCCTATTTGCCAATGACTTTTCGTGACCCCTTCTAGCCCTCCTGACTCCTTGCTTAAGTTCCTTCCTACTTTCCTTATATTCCACACAGGCTTCGTCTGTTCCCAGCCTTTTAGCCCTGACAAATGCCTCCTTTTTCTTTTTGACGAGGCCTACAATATCACTCGTCATCCAAGGTTCCCGAAAATTGCCGTATTTATCTTTCTTCCTCACAGGAACATGCCGGTCCTGTATTCCTTTCAACTGCCACTTGAAAGCCTGGGATTGCTTCTGAGCCCTTGCAGACACAGGTTTTTCTGGAGATGTGGGCATCCTAAGGCTCCTCTGGCATTGCATTTTTCTCGTATGCAGGTATGTGCAACACCTGCAATACCCAAGTTTGGGCCAATGCTCACCATCACATTGCCAAAAGGAGACCCTTCTTGAGAGGTTTTCGGAACTGTGCGACAACCTTGAGAGTTTCAACATGGTGCGCGTGAGGTTTTTCAGTGCGTCAAGAACTTTCTATTCTCGTCCCCCTGTTACCCCAATCCTCCCACACAATCTTCGCTGGTCATTCCTCTCCCTCCCCTAATCTCTCCTTTCCCTGGACAAGAATTATCATTTTTGTGGATCTTCCTGTTCTCCCCATTGTCTCCATAACTGTTGATGTGTCTATGCCCCTCCTGACTATGACTACCAGCTCTTGAGGTCATCTGTGCCCTGACGTGCCACAATCGCATCCTCTCCCAGTGACAACATCTACCACCAATCCATAGGTCGAGCAGTTATACCCTACCTGATCCAGCTCCCTCCTCTGTCTGTGACTGTACCCTCCCCCTCCCAGTACCCTCATTCAAATCCTTAGGACCAGATAATTGAGCCCACGGCCCATGTCCTTTCGACCCATCTCTCCACAACGCTCAGTGCCCAGAGAAAGCTCCCTACAATGGGACCAAGGACATGTTTATTCCCCTAACCAGTTCCAGACAGCCTGACTTCTTTCCCTGGATAGTCTAGCTTTCTTCCCTGAGCACCCTCCCAACCTTTACTGCTGATCTGCCTCCACTTTCCAGCCTCCGCTCCACCCTGCCCCACTGATCCTGCCTCCCCCTGTCCAGCCTCCGCTCCACCCTGCCCCAATGATCCTCATTCCCCTGTCCAGCCCCCGCTACACCCTGCCCCACTGATCCTGCCTCCCCCTGTCCAGCCCCCGCTCCACCCTGCCCCACTGATCCTGCCTCCCCCTCTCCAGCCTCCGCTCCACCCTGCCCCACTGATCCTGCCTCCCCCTGTCCAGACCCCGCTCCACCCTGCCCCACTGATCCTCACTCCCCCTGTCCAGCCCCCGCTCCACCCTGCCCCACTGATCCTGCCTCCCCTGTCAAGCCTCCGCTCCACCCTGCCCCACTGATCCTGACTCCCCCACTCCAGCCCCCGCTCCACCCTGCCCCACTGATCCTGCCTCCCCCTGTCAAGCCCCCGCTCCACCCTGCCCCACTGATCCTGCCTCCCCTGTGCAGCCCCCGCTCAACGCCCTGCCCCACTGATCCTGCCTCCCCCTGTCAAGCCCCCGCTCCACCCTGCCCCACTGATCCTGCCTCCCCTGTCCAGTCCCCGCTCCACACTGCCCCACTGATCCTGCCTCCCCCTGTCCAGCCCCCGCTCCACCCTGCCCCACTAATCCTGCCTCCCCCTCTCCAGCCTCCGCTCCACCCTGCCCCATTGATCCTGCCTCCCCCTGTCCAGCCCCCGCTCCACCCTGCCGCATTGATCCTGACTCCCCCTGTCCAGCCTCCGCTCCACCCTGCCCCACTGATCCTGACTCCCCCTGTCCAGCCCCCGCTCCACCCTGCCCCACTGATTCTCACTCCCCCTGTCCAGCCCCCGCTCCACCCTGCCCCACTGATCCTGACTCCCCTGTCCAGCCTCCGCTCCACCCTGCCCCACTGATCCTGCCTCCCCTGTCAAGCCTCCGCTCCACCCTGCCCCACTGATCCTGACTCCCCCTCTCCAGCCCCCGCTCCACCCTGCCCCACTGATCCTGCCTCCCCCTGTCAAGCCTCCGCTCCACCCTGCCCCACTGATCCTGCCTCCCCTGTCCAGCCCCGCTCCACACTGCCCCACTGATCCTGCCTCCCCCTGTCCAGCCCCCGCACCACCCTGCCCCACTGATCCTGCCTCCCCCTCTCCAGCCTCCGCTCCACCCTGCCCCATTGATCCTGCCTCCCCCTGTCCAGCCCCCGCTCCACCCTGCCCCACTGATCCTGACTCCCCTTTCCAGCCCCAGCTCCACCCAGCCCCACTGATCCTGACTCCCCTGTCCAGCCTCCGCTCCACCCTGCCCCACTGATCCTGACTCCCCCTGTCCAGCCCCCGCTCCACCCTGCCCCACTGATCCTGCCTCCCCCTGTCCAGCCCCCGCTCCACACTGCCCCACTGATCCTGACTCCCCTGTCCAGCCCCCGCTCCACCCTGCCCCACTGATCCTGACTCCCCCTGTCCAGCCCCCGCTCCACCCTGCCCCACTGATCCTCACTCCCCTGTCCAGCCCCCGCTCCACACTGCCCCACTGATCCCGACTCCCCTGTCCATCCCCCGCTCCACCCTGCCCCACTGATCCTCACTCCCCTGTCCAGACCCCGCTCCACCTTGCCCCACTGATCCTGACTCCCCTTGTCCAGCCCCCGCTCCACCCTGCCCCAATGATCCCGACTCCCCCTGTCCAGCCCCCGCTCCACCCACCCCACTGATCCTCACTCTCCCTGTCCAGCCTCCGCTCCACCCTGCCCCACTGATCCTGACTCCCCCTGTCCATCCCCCGCTCCACCCTGCCCCACTGATCCCGACTCCCCCTGTCCAGCCCCCGCTCCACCCTGCCCCACTGATCCTGCCTCCCCCTGTCCAGCCCCCGCTCCATCCTGCCCCACTGATCCTGACTCCCCCTGTCCAGCCCCCGCTCCACCCTGCCCCACTGATCCTCACTCCCCTGTCCAGCCCCCGCTCCACCCTGCCCCACAGATCCTCACTCCCCTGTCCAGCCCCCGCTCCACCCTGCCCCACTGATACTGCCTCCCCCTGTCCAGCCCCCGCTCTACCCTGCCCCACTGATCCTGCCTCCCCTGTCAAGCCTCCGCTCCACCCTGCCCCACTGATCCTGACTCCCCCTCTCCAGCCCCCGCTCCACCCTGCCCCACTGATCCTGCCTCCCCCTGTCAAGCCCCCGCTCCACCCTGCCCCACTGATCCTGCCTCCCCTGTCCAGTCCCCGCTCCACACTGCCCCACTGATCCTGCCTCCGCCTGTCCAGCCCCCGCTCCACCCTGCCCCATTGATCCTGCCTCCCCCTGTCCAGCCCCCGCTCCACCCTGCCCCACTGATCCTGACTCCCCCTGTCCAGCCTCCGCTCCACCCTGCCCCACTGATCCTGACTCCCCCTGTCCAGCCCCCGCTCCACCCTGCCCCACTGATCCTCACTCCCCCTGTCCAGCCCCCGCTCCACACTGCCCCACTGATCCTCACTCCCCCTGTCCAGCCCCCGCTCCACACTGCCCCACTGATCCTCACTCCCCCTGTCCAGCCCCCGCTCCACCCTGCCCCACTGATCCTGACTCCCCTGTCCAGCCTCCGCTCCACCCTGCCCCACTGATCCTGCCTCCCCTGTCAAGCCTCCGCTCCACCCTGCCCCACTGATCCTGACTCCCCCTCTCTAGCCCCCGCTCCACCCTGCCCCACTGATCCTGCCTCCCCCTGTCAAGCCCCCGCTCCACCCTGCCCCACTGATCCTGCCTCCCCTGTCCAGCCCCCGCTCCACCCTGCCCCACTGATCCTGCCTCCCCCTCTCCAGCCTCCGCTCCACCCTGCCCCATTGATCCTGCCTCCCCCTGTCCAGCCCCGCTCCACCCTGCCCCACTGATCCTGACTCCCCTTTCCAGCCCCCGCTCCACCCTGCCCCACTGATCCTGACTCCCCTGTCCAGCCTCCGCTCCACCCTGCCCCACTGATTCTGACTCCCCCGTCCAGCCTCCGCTCCACCCTGCCCCACTGATCCTCACTCCACCTGTCCAGCCCACGCTCCACCTTGCCCCACTGATCCTCACTCCCCTGTACAGCCCCCGCTCCACCCTGCCCCACTTACCCTGACTCCCCTGTCCAGCCCCCGCTCCACCCTCCCCCACTGATCCTGACTCCACCTGTCCAGCCCCCGCTCCACCCTGCCCCACGGACCCTGACTCCCCTGTCCAGCCCCCGCTCCACCCTTCCCCACTGATCCTGACTCCCCCTATCCAGCCCCCGCTCCAACCTGCCCCGCTGATCCTGCCTCCCCCTGTCCAGCCCCCGCTCCACACTGCCCCACTGATCCTGACTCCCCTGTCCAGCCCCCGCTCCACCCTGCCCCACTGATCCTGACTCCCCCTGTCCAGCCCCCGCTCCACCCTGCCCCACTGATCCTCACTCCCCTGTCCAGCCCCCGCTCCACCCTGCCCCACTGATCCTCACTCCCCTGTCCAGACCCCGCTCCACCCTGCCCCACTGATCCTGACTCCCCTTGTCCAGCCCCCGCTCCACCCTGCCCCACTGATCCCGACTCCCCCTGTCCAGCCCCCGCTCCACCCTGCCCCACTGATCCTCACTCTCCCTGTCCAGCCTCCGCTCTACCCTGCCCCACTGATCCTGACTCCCCCTGTCCATCCCCCGCTCCACCCTGCCCCACTGATCCCGACTCCCCCTCTCCAGCCCCCGCTCCACCCTGCCCCACTGATCCTGCCTCCCCCTGTCCAGCCCCCGCTCCATCCTGCCCCACTGACCCTGACTCCCCCTGTCCAGCCCCCGCTCCACCCTGCCCCACTGATCCTCACTCCCCTGTCCAGCCCCCGCTCCACCCTGCCCCACAGATCCTCACTCCCCTGTCAAGCCCCCGCTCCACCCTGCCCCACTGATACTGCCTCCCCCTGTCCAGCCCCCGCTCTACCCTGCCCCACTGATCCTGCCTCCCCTGTCAAGCCTCCGCTCCACCCTGCCCCACTGATCCTGACTCCCCCTCTCCAGCCCCCGCTCCACCCTGCCCCACTGATCCTGCCTCCCCCTGTCAAGCCCCCGCTCCACCCTGCCCCACTGATCCTGCCTCCCCTGTCCAGTCCCCGCTCCACACTGCCCCACTGATCCCGACGCCCCCTCTCCAGCCCCCGCTCCACCCTGCCCCACTAATCCTGACTCCCCCTGTCCAGCCCCCGCTCCATCCTGCCCCATTGATCCTGCCTCCCCCTGTCCAGCCCCGCTCCACCCTGCCCCACTGATCCTGACTCCCCTTTCCAGCCCCCGCTCCACCCTGCCCCACTGATCCTGACTCCCCTGTCCAGCCTCCGCTCCACCCTGCCCCACTGATCCTGACTCCCCCTGTCCAGCCTCCGCTCCACCCTGCCCCACTGATCCTCACTCCACCTGTCCAGCCCCCGCTCCACCCTGCCCCACTGATCCTCACTCCCCTGTACAGCCCCCGCTCCACCCTGCCCCACTGACCCTGACTCCCCTGTCCAGCCCCCGCTCCACCCTCCCCACTGATCCTGACTCCACCTGTCCAGCCCCCGCTCCACCCTGCCCCACGGACCCTGACTCCCCTGTCCAGCCCCCGCTCCACCCTTCCCCACTGATCCTGACTCCCCCTATCCAGCCCCCGCTCCAACCTGCCCCGCTGATCCTGCCTCCCCCTGTCCAGCCCCCGCTCCACACTGCCCCACTGATCCTGACTCCCCTGTCCAGCCCCCGCTCCACCCTGCCCCACTGATCCTGACTCCCCCTGTCCAGCCCCCGCTCCACCCTGCCCCACTGATCCTCACTCCCCTGTCCAGCCCCCGCTCCACCCTGCCCCACTGATCCCGACTCCCCTGTCCATCCCCCGCTCCACCCTGCCCCACTGATCCTCACTCCCCTGTCCAGACCCCGCTCCACCCTGCCCCACTGATCCTGACTCCCCTTGTCCAGCCCCCGCTCCACCCTGCCCCACTGATCCCGACTCCCCCTGTCCAGCCCCCGCTCCACCCTGCCCCACTGATCCTCACTCTCCCTGTCCAGCCTCCGCTCTACCCTGCCCCACTGATCCTGACTCCCCCTGTCCATCCCCCGCTCCACCCTGCCCCACTGATCCCGACTCCCCCTCTCCAGCCCCCGCTCCACCCTGCCCCACTGATCCTGCCTCCCCCTGTCCAGCCCCCGCTCCATCCTGCCCCACTGATCCTGACTCCCCCTCTCCAGCCCCCGCTCCACCCTGCCCCACTGATCCTCACTCCCCTGTCCAGCCCCCGCTCCACCCTGCCCCACAGATCCTCACTCCCCTGTCCAGCCCCCGCTCCACCCTGCCCCACTAATCCTCACTCCCCTGTCCAGCCTCCGCTCCACCCTGCCCCACTGATCCTGACTCCCCTGTCCAGCCCCCGCTCCACCCTGCCCCAGTGATCCTGCCTCCCCTGTCCAGCCCCCGCTCCACCCTGCCCCACTGATCCTGCCTCCCCTGTCCAGCCCCCGCTCCACCCTGCCCCACTGATCCTGCCTCCCCCTGTCCAGCCCCCGCTCCACCCTGCCCCACTGATCCTGACTCCCCCTGTCCATCCCCCGCTCCACCCTGCCCCACTGATCCTGACTCCCCCTGTCCAGCCTCCGCTCCACCCTGCCCCACTGATCCTGACTCCCCCTGTCCATCCCCCGCTCCACCCTGCCCCACTGATCCTGACTACCCCTGTCCAGCCCCCGCTCCACCCTGCCCCACTGATCCTGACTCCCCTGTCCAGCCCCCGCTCCAGCCTGCCCCACTGATCCTGTCTCTCCTGTCCAGCCTCCGTGCAGTTTGGGCTATTGGCACCCGATCTCAATCAAGAGGCTGATATTTCTGAGCAGTTCCTAAGAAAGCCAAATCAGTGGCTACTCATTTGAAAGTCATGGAAGAAGCCAACCTCACCAGGTGCTTGCCACTTATATGCGGCTGTGATGTGAAAGTTTTAATTTCCTGTGAAATGGGAAACTTAATTCTGGCGAGCTGACCTTTTAATGAGCATGCAAGACATGCAAATGTCTGCACAAAGGTTTCCTGACACTGCTCGACGGGAAGCTCAAGCCATCTTTAAAGCCCCCCGAACTTAATTGCAAAAATGCATCCTGCCGTCAGGAAACTGGATTTTGGCCTCCCATTAAATTAAGCTCCCCCTGCCTGCCAAGATTTTCACATGATCCCAGAAGGTTCCGGCCAACATTACTGTTTCATTTATTGGCTTATGAGGCAGTTTGTCCCATAAACTTTAATTGACTTTGAGTCAAATCCAATTATGAAGGAATCCATCAAGGATGCTCGAGATGTCCATGCAAATGGTTCCTACTCTTAAATGACCCCCCACACAAGGGCTATGCTGTGTGTGGTAGTATGTATTGGGGGTCATGTGGGACTGGAAGCCCTAATGTCATTGGCTGACAGATCCCGGGTCCTGGTTGGCCGTTGACCTCTAGCTCCGCCCTGAAGGCGGAGTATAAGAAGCCGGAGTCCTCCCCCGCAGGCCATTCTACGATCGAGCTGCGGGGGAACAGACACGCTTAATAAAGCCTCATCGACTTCACTCTATTCGTCTCTCGGAGTCTTTGTGCGCTACAATTTATTAAGCGTGCCTAAAAAGGACTATGGAGCTCAGGATCATCCCGGAATGCCTGAGGATCAGACCCCACGCAGTGAACGTGGCAGCAGCCTTCAAGCACTGGCAGACTTGTTTTGAGGCCTACCTCAGAACGGCCACCGGCCGGGTCACAGAATACCAAAAACTACAGGTCCTGCACTCGAGGTTAAGCACGGAGATTTTCTCCCTCATCGAAGACGTGGGCGATTTCCAGACGGCGTTCGCAGCACTGAAAAGTCTCTACGTCCGCCCAGTCAACCAAATCTACGCTCGCTACCAGCTCGCGACGAGACGGCAAAGTCCCGGAGAATCGATGGACGAATTCTGCGCCGCGCTGCTGATTTTGGGACGAGCCTGCAGCTGCCGTTCGGTGAACGCAAATGAACACACGGACATGTTAATGTGCGATGCTTTTGTGGCAGGTATTAATTCCTCCCAAATCCGCCAAAGACGTCTGGAAAAAGAGTCGCTAGGACTCTCAGAGGCACGGGCCCTAGCAGCCTCTCTAGACGTGGCCGCGTGTAATACCCGCGCCTACGGCCCCGACCGCGCGGCAGCCCATTGGGCTCCGTACGTACCCGTCGCGACAAACCCACCCCACCCCCGGACACCCCACAGGCTTGCGCGGTCCAAACGCCAAGTCGCACCGGGGGCACCCGCTGCTATATCTGCGGCCAGGCGAAACACCCCCGGCAGCGCTTCCCGGCCCGCGCAGCAATCTGCAAGAGCTGCGGGAAAAAGGGCCATTTTGCGGTTGTGTGCCGGTCCCGCGAGGTCGCCGCTGTCCCGGGGGAACAGGGAGCCCTGCACGCCGCTTACGCTCCCCAACCCCCCCAGCGCCCCATGTACGACCCGCAGGCGCAGCCGCTCTGGGTCCCGACCACCGCTGTCCCGGGAGAACAGGGAGCCCTGCACGCCGCTTACGCTCCCCAACTCCCCCCCCCCCCCCCCCGTCCCCACGTATGACCCGCCGGCGCTACCAATTTGGGTCCCGACCACTGCTGTCCCCAGAGATGAGGGAGCCCCGCGCGGTCCTAACGCTCCCCAACCCCCCCCCCAGCGCCCCATGTGCGACCCGCAGACGCCGCCATTTTGGGTCCCGGCCACCATGAGGGGAGGAAGGGCGCCGCCATCTTGGACCACCCCAGACCTGTACGACGCGTGGGGGCGGCCATTTTGTCCACCCCGCCGCCATCTTGTGACCCCCCCAGCCATGTGCGATGTATGGGGGCAGCCATTTTGTTCATCCCCGACGCCATCTTGGACGGCAACAACGGACCCCAGTGTCGACGGCTCCACGGGGTTCGAGGAAGACGCTCCACTACTACAACCACGTCTCGCTTCAATTACGCTCGATCAAGCTCGGCCCCGGACACTCCAGACGACGACGACAACGGTGCTAATAAACGGGCACGCGACACCATGCCTAGTCGACTCCGGGAGCACGGAGAGCTTTATCCACCCCGACACGGTAAGACGCTGTTCCTTGACCACCTATCCCAGCGCACAAAAGATTTCCCTAGCTGCAGGATCCCACTCCGTACAGATCCAAGGTTTCTGCATAGTTACCCTAACGGTGCAGGGGAGGGAGTTCAAAAACTACAAACTACACGTCCTTCCCCAACTCTGCTTAGATTTCCAGTGCAATCTACAGAGCCTTACGTTCAAATTCGGCGGCCCAATACCCCCACTCACTATCTGCGGCCTCGCAACCCTCAAGGTGCAACCCCCGTCCTTGTTTGCGAACCTCACCCCGGATTGCAAACCCGTCGCCACTAGGAGCAGACGGTACAGCGCCCAGGACCGGACCTTCATTCGGTCCGAAGTCCAGCGGCTACTAAAGGAAGGCATAATCCAGGCCAGCAATAGTCCCTGGAGAGCACAGGTGGTAGTAGTGAAGACAGGGAAGAAACAAAGGATGGTCATCGACTATAGCCAGACCATCAACAGGTACACACAACTAGACGCGTACCCTCTCCCCCGCATATCCGACATGGTCAATCGGATTGCCCAATATAAAGTCTTCTCCACCGTGGACCTCAAGTCCGCCTACCATCAGCTCCCCATCCGCCCAAGTGACCACAAGTACACAGACTTCGAGGCAGACGGGCGATTATACCATTTCCTAAGGGTCCCATTTGGCGTCACAAACGGGGTCTCGGTCTTCCAACGGGAGATGGACCGAATGGTTGATCAACATGGGTTGCGGGCCACGTTCCCGTATCTCGACAATTTAACCATCTGCGGCCACAACCAGCAGGACCACGACGCCAACCTCCAAAAATTCCTCCAGACCGCCAAAGCCTTGAACCTCACGTATAACGAGGACAAGTGCGTTTTTAGCACCAACCGGCTAGCCATTCTGGGCTACGTAGTGCGTAATGGGATAATAGGCCCCGACCCCAAACGTATGCGCACCCTCATGGAATTTCCCCTCCCGCACTGCTCAAAAGCCCTGTAACGCTGCCTGGGTCTTTTTTCATACTACGCCCAGTGGGTCCCCCAGTACGCAGACAAGGCCCGCCCCCTAATACAGACCACGACCTTCCCTCTGTCGACAGAGGCTTGCCAGGCCTTCAGCCGCATCAAAGCGGATATCGCAAAGGCCACGATGTGCGCCATCGACGAGTCCCTCCCCTTCCAGGTCAAGAGCGACGCCTCCGACGTAGCTCTAGCGGCCACCCTTAACCAAGCGGGCAGACCCGTGGCCTTTTTCTCCCGAACCCTCCACGCTTCAGAAATCCGCCAGTCCTCAGTGGAAAAGGAAGCCCAAGCCACAGTGGAAGCTGTGCGACATTGGAGGCATTACCTGGCCGGCAGGAGATTCACTCTCCTCACCGACCAACGGTCGGTAGCCTTCATGTTCGATAATGCACTGCGGGGCAAAATCAAAAACGTCAAGATCTTAAAGTGGAGGATCGAGCTCTCCACCTTCAACTACGAGATCTTGTATCGTCCCGGAAAGCTGAACGAGCCGTCCGATGCCCTATCCCGCGGCACATGTGCCAACGCACAAATTAACCGCCTCCAAACCCTCCACGAGGACCTCTGCCACCCGGGGGTCACTCGGTTTTTCCACTTTATCAAGTCCCGCAACCTCCCATACTCTTTAGAGGAGGTCCGTACAGTCACAAGGGACTGCCACATCTGCGCGGAATGCAAACCGCATTTTTTCAGGCCGGATGGTGCGCACCTGATTAAGGCTTCCCGCCCCTTTGAACGCCTTAGTCTGGATTTCAAAGGGTCCCTTTGAGGCGATCGACACGGACGACCAGACCGTCCGACCGACTCGTGGCGTTGATCTAAATCAATATATGGACTTTTCACAAGAACATTTTGCTTTTCTCCCGATACCTTCTGTAAATAGTTGAAACAGGACAAAATTGTACATACTGTATTGCCATATGAATGTTTTCCTCCCAGGACCAGCCCTGTAAACCCTTACCACCATGCGAAACATCACCCCGCCGGGTTCATTTTTGACAAGGGGTGAATGTGGTAGTATGTATTAGGGGTCATGTGGGATTGGAAGCCCTAATGTAATTGGCTGACAGATCCCGGGTCCTGGTTGGCCGTTGACCTCTAGCTCCGCCCTGAAGGTGGAGTATAAGAAGCCGGAGTCCTCCCCCGCAGGCCATTCTACTATCGAGCTGCGGGGGAACAGACACGCTTAATAAAGCCTCATCGACTTCACTCTATTCGTCTCTCGGAGTCTTTGTGCGCTACACTGTGATACTACCAGGAAAAGTTATTAATCAATGTTGTATCAAGCACTTTCCCAGTTTGCAGCGATACTTAAATGCCATCATAGAAATTTCCCATCAAACAGTCGACATTTGGCTTGAGAGTGCCTAATGTATCAATGGCGTGGTCGTAATCTAGAGACCCGCAGGTTAATGCTCTGTGGACACAGGTTCAAATCAGGCCACGAGTGTTGGTCGAATTTCAATTGAATTAATAATTTCAAGTTAGTTTATGTAACAGTGACCGTGAAACTCTCATAAATTGCTGTGAAGACACATCTGGTTCACTGCTGTCCTTTTACGGAAAGAAATCGGTCATCCTTACACGGTCTAACCTATGTGTGACTCCAAACCCACAGCAATATGATCGACTCTTAACGAGACAGCCATTCAGTTCAAGGCCAAAATAGAATAAAGATGACAATAAAGATTATTATTATTATTATATTGCCAGCTGGGCACCCTGGCAGTGCCACATGGATGCCAGTCTGGCAATGCTCAAGTGGCACTGCCAGTTGACAGGGGCATTACCAGGGTGCCAGCTTTGCACTGCCAAAGTGCAAAGAGGGCATTTTTTGCACAGTAGCATTTGGACCGGGGTGCCCTGCATGGGTGTTGGAGGGGTTGCGGGGGGGGGTTGCAGTGACCCTCTTATAGTGTGTTGGGGCCTGGGTAGGTCGGGAGTCAGTTCAGGGGCTCCAGAGGCTCCAATCTCTTACTACACCGAGGAGATTCGGCGAGTGGATGTCCTCAGTGCACCAAACGGGCCATGTGTGGCCCTGGCCGCGCATTCCCACTGAGGCCCTCTATCTAACTCATGGCTAAACGCGCTCATATGGGACTTGGTTCCCATTTAGTTAAATCACGCCCACTGTGTGCCAATCATCCCACTGAATGGGCTAATATGGCACCATGGCTGGAATTTTCCGGCAGTGCTGTGGCCGGTTTCACCTTGGTGGATATGTCAAACCATTCAATTATCCGTTGATTTTGGCGCGAGTGGAAGATTCCTGCCAGCGGGATTCTGGCCTATGTCTCATGGCTGTACGATCGACACTTCATAGAACCACAGGTTTTCCCTTAACAGGCAATGGCAAGGAGACTCATGAGAATCCAAGGCCATTTAACATTGATAGCAACATGTCATCCAGCAGAGGAACCATGCAGTTCTGAATAGCTGGAACCGGCAGTATAAGAGGCAGCCTTAGTTAGTAAATCAGTATGTTGCAAAGAACCTCTGTGTTCTGAGAAAAAAATGAGGATTAAGAAGTACTTTGATGCAAAAGTAAGACCTCATAAATATGAAGTGGAGAAACACAGTCATGACACTCAATTATGGTGAGGGAGAAAATACATTTGATCCTAAATTTTCCCATAATTTCCCATAATTAATAAGCTGAGTCCAGCAGTGCATCTGATACAGGTTGGAAAAGGAGAGAAGCATAAAGGTAAAGTTAACCAGCTAAAAACAGTGAAAGAGTGAACATACATTTTGATTTTTTACAGATGAATCCACTGAGCGAATGTTTTTTGATATCCAGGGTCAATCTGAACTTCTTCTCGACGATCAACAGCGTACCTACATAGATGGACTAACCTGAGCCAACTCCACCTCTAAAAATAATCTGAATAAAGTGACCTCAATGATTTTGCTGATTATCAATGTAACTATTGCGATATGACTGTCTTTTATGACAGCTACAAATTGACCATGAATGGCAGTAACAGAATGATTACGATAGAAGAGCGTGAAGGGAGATGAACAACAGAGAATGGAATAGTAGTACATGTGGCAGTAAGACTATCTATTGTAGAAGAGGATACTGAAAGGGAAGTCTACAAAATAAAATCCATTGCCATCCATGATGACGGGATCTAAGCTTCTTTGACCAGCTTAACTTGTAAAGGACAAACTTGGCAGAGCTCAAATCTGGAATGTTGTACAGAGAATCGTGGAGTTTTCATGTGTTATTGTAGAACATAGAATATAGAACATGCAGTGCAGAAGGTGGCCATTTGGCCCATCAGGTCTGCACCGACCCACTTAAGCCCTCACTTCCACCCTATCCCCGCATCCCAATAACCCATACTAACCATTTTTGGTCACGAAGGGCAATTTATAACGTGCATGACTTTGGACTGTGGGAGGAAGCTGGAGCATCTGGAGGAAATCCATGCAGACACGGGGAGAACGTGCAGACTCCGCACAGACAGTGACCCAGCAGGGAATCGAACCTGGGGCCCTGGCGCAGTGAAGCCACAGTGCTAACCACTTGTGCCCATTGTGATGTTAAGAAGCCAGGAAAACTAGCTTATGGGTTCACCTTAGATCAACAGTCACCAATTTGAGAAATTAAGTTGCAAACGTAAGGTGGCCTCAGCAACAAACATATGTACATAGACAAGGGGTCCATTGCACCACTACCCAGTGGAATAGAATGGTGCCTGATGTTTAGAATTTAGGAATGACTTTATATATGGGCGGCACAGTAGCACAGTGGGTAGCACTGTTGCTTCCAGGATCCCAGGTTCGATTCCCGGCTTGGGTCACAGTCTGTGCGGAGTCTGCACGTTCTCTCTGTGTCTGCGTGGGTTTTTCTTCCGGGTGCTCCGGTTTCCTCCCACAAGTCCCGAAAGATGTGCTGTTAGATGAGTTGAAATTCTGAATTCCCCCTCTGTGTACCCAAACAGGCGCCGGAATGTGGCGGCTGGGGCTTTTCACAGTAACTTTGTTCCAGTATTAATGTAAGCCTACTTGTGACAAGAAAAATTATTATTATTAAATTATGGGCGCAGGGTAGCACAGTGCTTAGCACGATTGCTTCACAGCGCCAGGGACCCAGGTTCGATTCCCGGCTTGGGTCACTGTCTGTGTGGAGTCTGCACGTTCTCCCCGTGTCTGCTTGGGCTACTTCCGGGTTCTCCGGTTTCCTTCCACAAGTCCTGAAAGATGTGCTTGTCAGGTGAATTGGACATTCTGAATTCTCCCTCTCTGTACCCGAACAGGCGCCGGTGTGTGGCAACTAGGGGATTTTCACAGTAACTTCATTGCATTGTTAATGTAAGCCTACTTGTGACACTAATAAAGATGATGATTATTATTATTAAATGCACTTTGTTTTTAAAAGAGGGAGTAGGGAAAGAGACACGATGGCTATGCATCCGTTGCGGCAGCTCGATCAGTGCTTTGCTCGATGTAAATAGTGATGTGTTAGCCCTGTTCAACTTTGTATGTTGTAAATAGTTTACACCTTGTGTTACACTGTTACATCTCAGTACATATAGTGGGCAGCACGGCAGCACAGTGGTTAGCACAGATGCTTCACAGCTCCAGGGTCCCAGGTTCGATTCTGGCTTGGGTCACTGTCTGTGCGGAGCTTGCACGTTCTCCTCGTGTCTGCGCGGGTTTCCTCCGGGTGCTCCGGTTTCCTCCCATAGTCCAAAGATAATTCCAAAACGGAGAATCCAGCCCAGTAGCTGCAAGAGCAGGTCAGCGGCTGGGAATTCTGTGACAAATATCTCACCTCCTGATTCCTCAAAGCTTGTCTACCCTTTACATGACAGAATCTAGGGGCTGGATTCTCCATTTCAGGGACTATATCACTAAACCTGCAACCTGTTCCACCCAGCAGAACAAGAGCAATAAGATGGAATGGAACACTAACACCTGCAAGTTTCCCTCTAAGTCATCCACCATCCTAACTTGGAATGATGTCACAGTTCCTTCACTATTACTGGGTCAAATTCCTGGAACCCCCTCCTTAACAGAACTGTGGGTGTATCTACACCACATGGATTGCAGCGGTTTAAGATTCCTGCTCACCTTCTCAAGGAAAATTTGTAATAAACCTAAAACAGTGGCCTGCAAGTGATGCTCACACTCATGAAAGAATTTTTGAAAAGCCGAATCCAGATAGTTGACATCCATGAATACACATTGACGGTGGGGCTGTTGTCATTGAAAACAAATTCAGCCATGTTCTGACCTCATATCGACGTGCCTGCAATTACAGCAGACGGTGGTGTATAGTGACCAAGAGTATATACGCTTCGCCGATTTGACAAACCTTTGACAAAGGATCATCTGGACTCTTTTCTGTCCCTACAAATGCTGCCAGACCTGCTGAGATTTTCCAGCATTTTCTCTTTGGTTTAAGATTCCAGCATCCGCAGTAATTTGCTTTTACACTTAGAAGATTGTTCGCTCCATAACTCTGGGATGCTGTGACCATTACTGCCATTGTCACAGTGTCAGCTAAAGAGCATCAAATTCAAAATAGATCAGTTGTTCAACCTGAGATTGGTCCTGATTTACATGGCTCACTGGACTGGCCTCTATATGATCAGTCTCCACTCTGTTTGGTAGCAAAGCAGCAGCCCATTTCACATCGCCTGCATTTTAGGGAACGGTATTCTCCCCCCCATGCCAAATGGGAGAATCGCCGGGACGCCACGCGAGTTGTGACATGCCGCCCCAACACCCGCACGCGATTCTCCCAACCCCCGAAACCAGCGGCCGGGCCGCTCGGAGAATCGCCGCAAACGGCGAGCGCCGATTCTCCGGTCAGAATGGGCCGAGCAGCCGGCGACAAAATGACAATCCCGCCGGCGCCGTTCACCCCTGGTCGCTGCCGGCGGGAACCCTGTGGGAATGCTGGGGGGGGGGGGGGCGGCCTGTGGGGAGAAGGGGAGGGTGGGTGTGGGGAGGGGGGCTCGTTCACCGGGGCGGGGGGCCTCTGATGGGGTCTGGCCCGCGATCGTGGGCCCACCAATCGACGGGCCAGCCTCTCCCCCCTCCTGGCTGTGGTAGTATGCATTAGGGGTCATGTGGGACTGTGAAGCCGTGATGTCATTGGCTGACAGATCCCGGGTCCTGGTTAGCTGTTGATCTCTAGCTCCGCCCTGAAGGCGGAGTATAAGAACCAGGAATTCTCCCCGCAGCTCCAGTCTGTTGCTGAACTGCGGGGAACGAGTCACGCTTAATAAAGCCTCATCGACTTCACCTCTATTCGTCTCTCGCGAGTCTTTGTGCGCTACACTGGCCTACTTCCTTGCGCGGTCGGCCCCTGAACACCGACCCCATGTTGGTGAGGGTCCAGCGTGCATAAGAAGTTCCCTGTCCATGCGCAGGATGGCGCGACCCAACTACGCATGCGCAGGATTGAGCTGCCCCAACTGCGTATGCGCGGGATGGCGCGGCGTAAGGAGGCTGGAGCAGCGTGAACCACTCCAGCCCTGTGCTGACCACCTGTGGGGGCCAGAATAGGTCGTGCCCGGGTCCTCTTCACGCCGTCGTGAAACGCGACGGCGTTCACGACGGCATGAACACTTGGCCTCAATATCGGAGAATCTCACCCATTATCTTTGAGGTCAAGCGAAGTAAAGATTAGGACTGAAGCAAAACCGGCTGCCAATTCCCAACACCCGCTATATAGTTCTCGCAACAGTCAATTTTTGAGACTGCTTCGGAATCGGCAATATTGGAGGTTAAGTTCATTGCCTCTATTAAGGAAAAAATGAATAAATGTTTGACAGTGGAAGATATGGGATTATGGAGACAGAGGAGGGCAATGTCATTTGTTTTTGGTTGCTGCAGCAAAGAGAATGGCCTCTTTCTGTGTTGTGCATTCCTGTGTGTGGTACAGATAACATTGTTGAGCCAGAAAGGAATCTTTCAAGCGATTTCAGAATTTTTCTACGTGTAGTATGTGATTAATAAATGCATATTAATATCCGCGTGCTAGTTGTTTCATCATTGTTTAATTATTTACAAATTCCAGCCTTTCTTCTCGTGATTAGTGACGGAGAAAATGTATTATTAAGATGCATTCAAATGCTGCAAATTAGACAATATCAGATTGTGCTATTCTTTTTACAAAGCAGGTTACAGACAATATCCTTCATGTTGACTCATCAAAGACCTTCATGACTCATGTCATTTTAATGGATCACGGGATCCCACTTATTTTTGCATAATGAAGGCAAAGGTACAACCACCAATCATTTTCAAACAAACTGAGTTTATGTCACTAATTTGTCAAATTAATGAGAACTTTAACACGTGGAATTACTGCAAGATAAACTTAAATTTAAATGTGTCAATTATTCTTGTTCAGACCCATGCTGTGTATAATTAGCTTAATTGAAACAGTCATGACGATAGAGAACTAATGAATGTATTTGTAAATGAGATAATCATTGTGTTTTATAATACTTGAAAAGCATTAACAAATGAACCTTCGGATGTTTAAACTGGGAGTCTTTTGTTGTTACAAAAGTTAAGGAAAAATATACCAGAATTAATTTAAGTTATGTGAGCGCAAGACTTCAGAAAGCAAAGTATCGTACTCTTCCCTCTCTGCATCAACAGTGCCGAGGTGGAGATGGTTGCCAGCTTCAAATTCCGAGGTGTGCACATCATCAAAAATCTGTCATGGTCCACCCTTGTTGACGCTACAACCAAGAAAGCACAACAGCGCCTATACTTCCTCAGCAAATTAAGGAACTTCAACACAACTTCATTTAAAGCCTACTTGTGACAATAAACGATTTTCATTTCATTTCATGTCAACATTGACTCTTCCTAACTTTTACAGATGCACAATAGAAAGCATCCTATCCAGCTGCATCACAGCCTAGTATGGCAACTGCTCGGCCCAAGGCCGTAAGGAACTACAGAGAGTCGTGAACACAGCCCAGTCCATCACATGAAACCACTGTGGTAGTATGTATTGGGGGTCATGTGGGACTGGAAGCCCTAATGTCCCTGACAGATCCCGGGTCCTGGTTGGCCGTTGACCTCAAGCTCCGCCCTGAAGGCGGAGTATAAGAAGCCGGAGTCTTCCCCCGCAGGCCAGTTTACTATCGAGCTGCGGTCGAACAGACACGCTTAATAAAGCCTCATCGACTTCACTCTATTCGTCTCACGGAGTCTTTGTGCGCTACAACCACCTCCCATCCATTCACTCTGTCTACACCTCCCGCTGCCTTTGGAAAGCAGGCAGTATAATCAAAGACCCCTCCCACCCCGGTTATTCTCGCTTCCAACCTCTCCCATCGGGCAGGTGATATAAAAGTCTGAGAACACGCACGAACACATTCAAAAACAGCTTCTTCCCCGCTGTTACCAGACTTCTGAATAACCCTCTTGTGGACTGAACTGATCTCTCTCCGCATCTTATCTGCTGATGTAGCACGACACTCTGTATGCTTCACCCGATGTCTTTGTCAATATACATAGATTGCGTATTTATCATATGTCTTAAGGTTTTCATATGGAAGATGTGTCTGGAGTGTACGCAGAATAATACTTTTCACTGTACCTCGGTACATGTGACAATACATCTGAATCTAAATCTACTGCAAATATACCATTATCTATTTCATACCTTGCTAATAATTTTTCACCATTTACATTAGAATTTCATAAAGGATATGTTTTTGATTGCCAAAGTTCAGATATGAACACTTATTGTACTGATACAACATTTCCCTATGTGGTATTTTTTATCTATTTAAATGAACAGACGTTAATCTGTTAATTTAAATAGATTAAACATAGTTATTGTCCATAGGAATGCTTTATAAAGATATTAAACATTCATGCCTAATCTGTCCCTTGTGTATATTAGCCCATTCAACAAATGTATTATTTCACTAAGGTCACCACTCCTTTTACTTTCTTATCAATTCTGTCCCTCCTTAAATACCATCACCCAATGGGGGCCATTTTAAGTTGGATTTGACCAGAAAACAGCACTATCAATTCAACTGCATTAACTTGTGCCTTATATGCTACCCTTGAATCAGATTGGCTTTGTAGTGCATCAAGGTGTTAAAACAGCAGAGTTCACTTGACAGTACCTTCAATGTTGGCTGAATAATGCAATTTGAGACTTCATTGACATGTTTGGGAGAACAAAAAAGGTTTGGGCCTAAGGTTTCCACAGCACTCCATCACTGGGATTTTAGTTGTGGCATTTCTGTTCCTGTAATTGGCTAATTGATGGCAATCGATTGCTGTGATTACTCAATAACGTCACCAACATTGTGTCATGCACCAACCAGGATGGCAATAGATGCAACGAGATGCATCATAATCGCTTACTGTCGAACAATTCAGATGGCCCTATGATGACAACCCAAAAAAAATCCTTGGTGTTTCTAAAACCCTGAATGTTAACTGGGAATGCGCCCAGGGTGGAAGACCATTATCGAGTGTCCTTAGGAGGCCCATGGGTCATGATAACCTCCAGGCCTTATTCAAATAACACTGAAATTCGCCCAGCCACAGCCGTGGGTGACATGGTAGTACAGTGGTTAGCACTGTTGCTGCACAGCGCCAGGGTCTCAGGTTCAATTCCCGGCTTGGGTCACTGTCTGTGCGGAGTCTGCAAGTTCTCCCCATGTCTGTGTGGGTTTCCTCCGGCTGCTTTGGTTTCCTCCCACAAGTCCAGAAAGATGTGGGGCGGGATTCTCTGAGCCTGAGCCGGGCCGGAGAATCCCCGCGACCGGCGCGAATCGTGCCACGCCGCTCCGACACCGACACGTGATTTTCCGCAGGGCGGAGAATCAACGCCATTAGCACCGGCGTGGTTGGCGCGGCGCTGGTCGGGGGCGCTCTATGCGACCGGCCCGCAGATTCTCGGCCCCGGATGGGACGAGCGGCTGTCGTAAAAAAGCCGAGTCCCGTCGGTGCCGTCCACACCTGCTCTCAGCCGGCGGGAACTCGGCGTGGAAGATTCAGGGGGCGGCCTGTGGGGTGGGAGTGGGGGTCCAGCCCTGGGGGGGGGGCGGGGGGGGGGGGGCCTCCGATGTGGCCTGGCCAGCGATCGGGGCCCACTGATCGGCGGGCCGGCCTCTCGGGCTGGGGGCCTCATTTCTTCCGCGCCAGCCTCTGTAGCCCTGCGCCCTGTTGCGTCGGGGCCGGCGCGTTGAAGGAAGGCACTGCCCATGCACGCGTTGGCGCTAGTGCCACTGCGCATGGGTGGATCCCATGGCGCCCAATTGATGCCACTCCAGTGCCGTGCTGGCCCCTGTAGAGGCCAGAATTGCTGATCCTGAGGCCCTGTTGATGTCGTCGAGAAGCGCGACTCCGTTTCCGACGGCATCAACACTTAGCCTCAGGATCACAGAATCCTGCCCGTGCTGTTAGGTAATTTGGACATTCTGAACTCTCCCTCTGTATTCCCGAACAGGCACCGGAATGTGGCGACTAGCTTTTCACAGTAACTTCATTGCAGTGGTAATGTAACTTGTGACAATAAAGATTATTATTATTATATAGGAATGACCCTCACTGGCGGCAGCATGCAACAGGAATTAGGACAGTAGCTGGACCGCCGGTAAAGGTTCTCAACAAGGTAAATCAGGAAGAAGGGAAATATGAGGAGCGATTTAATGGGATAAAAATTGCGTTCCATTTTGGATGCATTTAGGGGGTGTTTCTCGCCGCCCGCAGCACAGAGAATGACATGCTATTTAACAGCAGTTTGATATTTTCTTTTGGCCTTGGCATGCAATGAAGGTGAGATCCAGATCGCGACATCTCGCAAGGTTTCATTAAATCTCACCAGGTGTTTAGGGCATCACGAATCCTGTGCGAAGCCTCTTGCGAGACTCAACGGCCTCATCGCGACATTATGTCGAGCGCGATGAGGCCATTAAATCTCGTTCCTTATCTAGTGTTGTGTTATGCTGCTACGGATTACTCAGGCTGCTACTTGATGCAGTCTTAATTAAAGGATGCTTCAGACTCTGAAATGAGTTCGACGAGTTTATTGAACTATTAACACAGTTCTCAAGGAACTTCCGGTTGCGGCTATGCGGCGTTAAGTCGCACGTTCAGCAGCTCCCGCTTGGAACGGACCTTTGGGCTCTTTTCAGGGCCCCCAACAGCATTTTTTCGACATTTCCCGGTGTGGGAAGAAGACTGCAACATTCCCCCGACAGTGTATGGCTTGGACCAGGAGGGGGGCGGCTAAAAAAGTGGTGGTGAAGCCAAAGAAAGTGGGAGGGAAGAAGAGCAAGGTGGTGGCGGGCGGGGACCAGGCAGCGTGGATGCAGTGGGCGCAGGAGCAGCAGGAGGTTATCCAGCGCTGCTTCAGGGAGCTCAAAGCGGACCTCCTGGAGCCGATGAAGGTTTCTATTGATAAGCTGCTGGAGACCCAGACGGCCCAGGGGGTGGCGATCCGCGTGGTCTGACAAAAGATCTCAGATAACGAAGACGAGATCTTGAGCCTAGCGGTAAAGGTGGAGGCGCACGAGGCGCTCCACAAGAAATGGCAGGAGCGGTTCGAGGAGATGGAGAATCGGTCGAGGCGGAAGAATCTGCAGATTCTGGGCCTCCCGGAGGGGCTGGATGGGCCGGACGTGGGGGCCTATGTGGTCACCATGTTAAACTCGCTGATGGGAGCGGGGTCCTTCCAGGGACCCCTGGAGCTGGAAGGGGCCCATAGAGTGCTGGCGAGGAGGTCCAAGGCTAACGAGCCGCCGCGGGCGGTGTTGGTGCGGTTTCATCGGTTCGCTGATCGGGAGTGCGTACTCAGGTGGGCCAAGAAAGAGAGGAGCAGCTGGTTGGAGAATGCGGAGGTTCGAGTATATCAGGACTGGAGCACGGATGTGGCGAAGAAGAGGGCCGGGTACAACCGGGCGAAGGTTGTGCTGTACAGGAAGGGGGTGAAGTTTGGCATGCTGCAGCCGGCGCGACTGTGGGTCACCTACCAGGACCGGCACCATTATTTTGAGTCCCCGGAGGAGGCGTGGGCCTTTGTTCAGGCCGAGAAGCTGGACACAAACTGAGGGTCGGAATGGGGGGTCGGGCTTGGGGATGATCGGGGATTGCTGTTGTGTTACATTTTGAGGAGGGAGTTCTTTGTTCTTGTTCAGTTTTGGTTCGGTGTGGGTGGTTAGGGTGGGTTGGGCACTGTTTTGGTTGGGTCTGTCGGGTGGGATCTTGGAGGGGGGCAAGTAAACGGAGTAGGGGGTGGATGGCCGGTCGGGGGGGATGGGGCCCCGCGGGGGAGGGTGCGGCCCGAGTCGGGGGTGAGGGGACTGGGCCTGTAAAAGGAGCTGCGACAGAGGAGGCGGGGCCGGGCAGGTGGAAAGCACGGGCTTTTTCCCGCGCTGAAGACTGGAGGGGGCGGGGTCAGGGCAGGGAAGACCGGGTTTTTTCCCGCGCTTGGGATGGAAGGGGTGGTGGAGAGCCTGCTGGTGGGTAATGGAGGGGGAGGGGAAGTCCCATAATGGGAGGAGTCGAAGGAGAGGCAGGAACGGTCGGGGTCAGCAGGAGTCAGCTGACTTGCGGGAGTGCAATGGCTGGAGCAATGCAGCTAGGAGGGGTCCTAGCTGGGGGGTGAGGGGGGGGGGGGGGTGAACCGGGTTGCTGCTGGTATGGTCAACGGGGTGCTGGAGCGAGTAGAGGGTGTTGGGACGGGGGTCTGCCGCCTTGGGGAACGGGCCAGGCGTTGGCGCGTGACTGGCCGAGGAGGGGTTATGGCTAGTCGGCGAGGGAGGGGGGCGGGTAGCCCCCTGATCTGGCTGATAACCTGGAACGTAAGGGGGCTGAACGGGCCGGTTAAATGGGCCCGGGTGTTCGCACACCTGAAGGGGCTGAAGGCGGATGTGGTCATGCTCCAGGAGACACACCTGAAGGTGGCAGACCAGGTAAAATTGAGGAAGGGGTGGGTAGGCCAGATGTTTCATTCGGGGCTGGATGCCAAAAATCAGGGGGGGTGGCGATCTTGGTGGGAATAAGGGTGTCGTTCGAGGCGTCGAGCATTGTGACAGACAATGGTGGCAGGTACGTAATGGTAAGTGGTAAGCTGCAAGGGGAAAGGGTGGTGCTGGTCAACGTGTACGCCCCGAACTGGGACGATGGGGGTTTTATGCGGCGCATGTTGGGTCGGATCCCGGATTTGGAAGTGGGGGCCTGATAATGGAGGGGGGACTTTAACACGGTGTTGGATCCGGCACTGGATCGCTCCAGGTCTAGGACGGGTAGGAGGCCGACGGCGGCTAAAGTGCTGAGGGGGTTTATGGACCAGATGGGAGGGGTGGACCCTTGGAGATTTGCAAGGCCAGGGGCTAGGGGATTTTCATTCTTCTTGCACGTTCATAAGGCCTATTCCCGGATCGACTTTTTTGTTATGAGCAGGGTGCTGATTGCAAAAGTAGAGGATACCGAGTACTCGGCGATAGCCATTTCGGATCACGCCCCGCATTGGGTAGACTTAGAGCTGGGGGAGGAGAGGGACCAGCGCCCGTTGTGGCGCTTGGAGGTGGGGCTGTTGGCATACGAGGAGGTGAGCGAGCGGGTCCGAAGAAGCATAGAGAGATACCTGGAGGCCAACGATAACGGGGAGGTCCAAGTGGGGATAGTCTGGGAGGTGCTGAAGGCGGTGGTTAAGGGAGAGCTGATCTCCATTAGGGCCCACAAGGAGAGGAGAGAGCAGAGGGAGAGGGAGAGGCTGGTGGGGGAGATGATGAGGGTAGACAGGAGGTATGCGGAGGTGCCGGAAGAGGGACTGTTGAGGGAGAGGTGTAGCATCCAGGCTGAATTCGACCTGTTGACCACCAGGAAGGCAGAGGCGCAGTGGAGAAAGGCCCAGGGGGCGATTTATGAATATGGGGAAAAGGTAAGTCGGATGCTGGCGCATCAGCTTCGGAAGTGGGATGCAGCTAGGAAGATTGGGGGAATTAAGGATGGGGGGGGGGAGTGTGGTGCGGAGTGGGGTTGGCATCAATGGGGTCCTCAGGGACTTTTATGAGGAACTGTATCGGTCCGAGCCCCCATGGGAGGAAGGAGGGATGGGCCACTTCCTGGACCAACTGAAGTTCCCGAAGGTGGAGGAGGGACTGGTGGCGGGATTAGGGGCTCCGATTGGGTTGGAGGAGCTGGCCAAAGGGATAGGGAGCATGCAGGCGGGGAAGGAACCGGGGCCGGACGGTTTCCCGGTCGAATTTTACAAAAAATATGTGGACCTGTTGGGCCCGTTGCTGGTTAGGACCTTCAATGAGGCAAGGGAGGGGGGGGGGTGTTGCCCCCGACGATGTCCCGGGCACTGATCTCCTTGATCCTGAAGCGGGACAAGGATCCCCTGCAGTGTGGGTCTTGCAGGCCGATTTCATTGTTAAATGTAGATGCCAAGGTGCTGTCGAAGGTCCTAGCCACGAGGATTGAGGATTGTGTGCTGCAGGTGATCCACGAAGACCAGACAGGGTTCGTGAAGGGGAGGCAGTTGAACACGAATGTGTGGAGGCTCCTGAACATCATTACGATGCCGGCGAGGGAGGGGTGGCAGAGATAGTGGTGGCGATGGACACTGAGAAGGCCTTCGATTGGGTAGGGTGGGGGTACTTGTGGGAGGTGCTGAAGAAGTTCGGGTTTGGGGAGGGGTTCGTCAGGTGGGTTAGGCTGTTGTACGAGGTCCCGATGGCGAGTGTGGCCACAAACAAGAGGAGATCTGAGTACTTTTGGTTGCATCGAGGGATGAGGCAGGGGTGTCCCTTGTCCCCCCTGCTCTTCACGCTGGCGATTGAACCCCTGGCTATGGCACTGAGAGAGTCAAGGAACTGGAGGGGGCTGGTGCAGGGTCGGGAGAGCATAGGGTGTCGCTCTATGCGGACGACTTGCTGCTGTATGTGGCGGACCAGGTGGGGGGAATGCCGGAGGTAATGAGGATCCTCAGGGAGTTCGGGGATTTCTCAGGGTACAAGCTCAACATGGGGAAGAGCGAGTTGTTTGTGGTTCTCCCAGGGTACCAGGAGAGGGGGATTGGTGAGCTCCCACTCAAAAGGGCAGAGAGGAGCTTCAGGTATTTGGGGATCCAGGTGGCCAAGAGCTGGGGGGCCCTGCATAGACTTAATTTCACGAGGCTGGTGGAGCAAATGGAGGAGGAGTTCAAGAGGTGGGACACGTTGCCGCTGTCCCTGGCGGGTAGGGTGCAGTCAGTCAAGATGATGGTGCTCCCAAGGTTTTTGTTCCTGTTCCAGTGCCTCCCCATTCTTATCCCGAAGGCCTTCTTAAGGCGGGTCAACAGGAGCATAACGGGGTTTATGTGGGTGCGAGGGACTCCGAGGGTGAGAAGGGTGTTCCTGGAGCGGAGTAGGGATGGGGGGGGGGCTGGCACTGCCCAACCTCTGTAGGTACTACTGGGCTGCCAATGCGGCGATGGTGCGCAAGTGGGTGATGGAGGGGGAGGGGGCGGCATGGAAGAGGTGGTGTCTTGTGAGGGTAAAAGTCTGGAGGCGCTGGCAACGGCGCGGCTGCCGCTCCCTCCAATGAGGTATACCACAAACCCAGTGGTGGCAGCTGCCCTCAAAATTTGGGGGCAATGGAGGTGGCACAGGGGAGGAAGTGGGGGTCCCGATATGAGGGAACCACCGGTTTGTCCCATGGAGAATAGATGGAGGGTTTTCGGGGTGGCACAGGGCAGGGATAAGAAGGTTGGGGGACCTGTTTGTGGATTGGAATTTCGCGAGCTTGGGTGAGCTGGAGGAGAAATACGGGCTCCCCCCGGGAAACGCCTTTAGGTATCTACAGGTAAGGGCGTTTGCCAGGCGGCAAGTGGCGGAATTCCCGCTGCAGCCGCCACGCACGGTACAGGACAGGGTGCTCTCGGGGGCGTGGGTTGGAGAGGGGAAGATCTCGGCAACATACCAGGTGATGCAGGAGGAGGAAGAGGCCTCGATGGAGGTGCTGAAAGGTAAGTGGGAGGAGGAGTTGGAGGAGGAGATCGAGGAGGGGACATGGGCAGATGCCCTAGGGAGGATGAACTCTTCCTCTTCGTGCGTGAGGCTCAACCTCATACAGTTTAAGGTACTGCACAGGGCGCACATGACCGGGACAAGGATGAGCCGGTTTTTTGGGGGTGAGGACTGGTGTGTTAGGTGGTCAGGGAGCCCAGCAAAGTGTCATGATATTCAAACACACATATCATGATGGACACACCAACAGACAAATCAGAACACACAACACCACAACCAATCACACACAAAGACAGGAACCATATAAAAGCACGAACACGACACCTGGTGGACAGTAGGTCTGGGGACAAGGACACGGACACGACCTGTTTTAACATCACAAACAGGGTATCCCCACGTGCAGAGTATCAAGACAAAACTGTACATAGAAGGTTTAAATAAAATAGCGTTGTACCATATACAACTGTGTTGGCTCATCTGTGTGTCAGAACGCCCAACACCACATGGTACAGGAGTGGATCGATACCTGCCAACTAACCTGCCATTGTGGACATGGACCGCACCGACAAACCGCAGCCGTTGCAAGTCGCGGGGAATCTTGGTACCAATTGGAAGCTCTTCAGGCAGCGATTTGACCTGTACATCCGAGCCAATGAGAAACAGAGTGCCTCGGATGAAACGAAGATTGCACTGCTCCTCTTCTACGCAGGGCAGCACGCCCTCGACGTCTTCAACTCACTGGTGTTCGAAGAAGGGGAAAACCAATCCAAGTATGACACGGTCATCCTCAAACTGGACCAGCAATTTAATGTTGAAGTGAATAAAAGTTTTGAAAGATACCTCTTTCGGCAACGCCTGCACGGTAAGGAGGAGCTTTTTCAACCCTTTTTGACGCACCTCCGAATTCTAGCGCAGTCCTGCGGTTACGGCAGCACCACAGAGTCCATGATCAGGGACCAGATTGTTTTTGGCGTTGCCTCCAGTGGCCTACGCCAGCAGCTTCTTAAAATAAAAGGCCTCACCTTAGCGTCTGCTGTGGAAGCCTGTGTCCTCCACGAGAATGCAAACAGCCGTTTTGCCCAATTTCAGGCGTCCGAATTGGCACGGAGGGGGTCCCCTGCTGTCGAATCGGCAAGCCAGGCCGCCCACGACGCCGAACGCATCCAGGCCGTCGATTACTCCCCGACCCGCGGCCCCGACGAGAGCGGCCGTTTCCCGTGCTTTTCGCGGTCTCCCGCGCTGGTGCGCGCCAAAAATAATGGCCACATCGAGGGACGCACTGAGCAGGTGCACCCACCGCAATATCGCACTGCGCATGCGCAGTGGCGCAACAAACGCCGTGACGTCATGACGTGCGGCAATTGTGGAGCTGTACACTTAAAAGGGCAATGTCCTGCTAAAAACCGACAGTGCCTCAGATGTGGCAAGATGGGCCACTATGCTGCCCACTGTCGTGCGGCTCAACCCATGGATCCTGCACATCCCCGAAAATCTCGCAGACAAGTCAGGACCGTCCAGCCCATGCATCAAGACTTCCAGTTAAGTGATGCAGATGACCAGGATGCCTTCCGCGGTTCCGTCATCGATGTCAACAAGGTCAATGCCATCAATCCAGCCGATGAGTGGTGTGCCACCCTGACGGTCAACCGATCGCGCGTCACCTTCCGTCTGGACACCGGCGCATCCGCCAACCTGATTGCATATTCTGAATTCCAGGCCATGAAGGTCAAACCACCCATCACGCCATCCCGGCTCAAGATGGTTGATTATAACGGGAACGTCATCCCGTCCATAGGATCTTGCCAGTTACAGATAACTCACAAGACGCACACGGCCACACTCCCCTTCGAAGTTGTCGGCTCATCAAAAGACTAGTTACTGGGCGCACAGGCGTGTAAGGTCCTTCACCTGGTACAGCGCATTATGTCTCTCTCTCCAGATGAGATATCCGACTTCCCGGATGCTGAGTTCCACGCAAATCTCCATTCCCTCCTTGCTCACAACCAGGAGGTTTTTGAAGGCATGGGGACATTGCCATACACGTACAAGATTCGACTCAAACCGGACGCCATCCCTGTCGTTCACGCACCTCGCTGGGTTCCTGCGCCACTCGAAGACCGCCTCAAGTTGCAGCTGCAGGCTCTTCAGGACCAAGGGGTCCTATCCAGGGTCACGGAGCCCACGCCATGGGTCAGCTCCATGGTCTGTGCAAAGAAGCCCTCTGGCGAGCTCCGCATATGTATAGATCCTAAAGATCTGAATAACAACATCATGCGGGAACACTATCTCACTAGAGGAACTCACCAGCGAGATGGTGCAAGCCAAAATATTTACCAAATTGGATGCGTCCAAAGGATTTTGGCAGATCCAATTGGACCCGGCCAGCCGAAGGCTATGCACGTTCAACACCCCTTTTGGCAGATTCTGCTACACCCGGATGCCATTCGGCATCATTTCAGCATCTGAAGTTTTCCACCGCATTATGGAGCAGATGATGGAAGGCATCGAAGGGGTACGTGTATATGTGGACGATATCATCATTTGGTCTACCACTCCGCAGGAACACATGCATCGTCTACGACGCGTCTTCACCCGCATACGACAAAATGGTCTGCGTCTCAACCGCGCCAAATGTGCCTTCGGCCAGACTGAGCTGAAATTCCTCGGGGACCACATCTCACGATCAGGGGTCCGTCCCGATGCAGACAAAGTTAGCGCCATCACAGCCATGCCACGGCCGGCTGACAAGAAGGCTGTCCTAAGATTCTTGGGCATGGTCAACTTCCTTGGGAAGTTCATTCCCAACCTGGCTTCTCATACAACGAATATGCGCCATCTCGTAAAAAAATCAACAGAATTCCACTGGCAACAATCGCATCAGCTGGAATGGGAGGAGCTCAAGCACAAACTGGTCACAGCACCAGTGTTGGCGTTCTTTGACACGGCTCGCCCTACAAAGATCTCAACGGATGCCAGCCAATCTGGTATTGGAGCGGTACTCCTGCAAAAAGACAGCACGTCGTCATGGGCCCCGGTTGCATATGCCTCACGAGCCATGACCCCTACCGAACAACGCTATGCGCAAATAGAAAAAGAATGCCTGGGCTTGTTTCCTAGACTGGACAAGTTCCACGACTATGTGTATGGTCTTCCACGATTTACGGTTGAAACTGACCACCGCCCCCTGGTCAACATCATTAACAAAGACCTGAACGACATGACCCCTCGCCTCCAGCGCATCTTACTTAAACTCAGGAGGTATGATTTCGAACTGATCTACACACCGGGGAAGGATTTCATCGTGGCGGACACGCTCTCCCGAGCAGTGAGCACACCACCAGATGCGTAGGGGTTCGTGCATCAAATTGAGGCACACGTGACTCTGACAGCAGCAAATCTGCCAGCTGATGACCCAAGTCTGGCCCACATACGCGCAGAGACGGCGACTGACCCCCTTCTACAGCGAGTGATGCGCCACATGGCGGAAGGGTGGCTCAAAGGGCAGTGCCCCCAGTTTTATAATGTGCGAGATGACCTTACCAACATAGACAGGGTCCTTATGAAATTAGACAGGATTGTTATTCCTCACAGCATGCGCCAGATGATTCTTAATCAACTACACGAAGGCCACTTGGGCGTCGAAAAATGCAGACGAAGGGCCCGAGAGGCGGTATATTGGCCGGGTATTAATGAAGACATAGCCAACATGGTGCTCAATTGCACAACCTGTCAGAGGTTTCAGCCGGCGCAACCTCCGGAGACGCTTCTACCACACGAGTTGGTGACGTCCCCCTGGGCGAAGGTGGGTGTTGACCTATTTCACGCGCTCGGCAGAGATTACGTCATTATTATAGATTTCTTCTCAAACTACCCGGAAGTCTACATGATCTGACATCGTCCGCAGTCATTGGGGCCTGCAAGGAAACATTTGCTCGCCATGGCATTCCAAGAACTGTCATGTCAGACAATGGACCCTGTTTCGCCAGCCGTGAATGGTCGTCCTTTGCCGCAGCATATGGTTTCACTCATGTGACATCCAGCCCTCTACATCCACAGTCGAATGGGAAGGCAGAGAAGGGCGTCCACATTGCCAAGCGGCTCCTGTGCAAGGCGGCTGCTGCCGGATCGGACTTTAACCTCGCCTTGCTGGCCTATCGATCTGCCCCGCTTTCCACGGGTCTCTCGCCAGCGCAGCTCCTAATGGGTCGCTCCCTCAGGACGACGGTACCATCCAGCCTGGCACCAACAACGGACCATGAGACGGTTCTTCATAACATGCAAATGCAGCGTGATCGCCAGAAAAGTCAGTACGACACACGAGCGACGGAGCTGCCCCCCCTGTCCTCCGGAGACAAAGTACGCGTCCATCAACCGTATGGTGGCTGGTCAGCACCGGCCGAAGTCCTCCGACGTGTGGCTCCCCGATCGTTCCTGATTCGCATGCCGGATGGTTCAGTGCGTCGCCACAATCGGCGCGCCCTTCGCCGACTTCCACGCTCGCAGCCACACAGTACACACACGCCAGATCCTCAACAGTCTTCCGAGGATGACTTTGTGGAGCTGCCGCAGATCACGTCCTCTCCATCGCCACCCATGGCCACGCTTGCACATCAGCCGGTGGTTCTTGACCCACCCTTGAGGCGGTCAACCCGAACTCGTCGCAAGCCCATTAGACTGGACTTATAACACCGTTCATATGTTCAAAAAGTTACACACTTCTGTATTATAACCTGTTGTTGTTTATCGTTCCAGATATCATCTGACTGGACCACTGTTCAAGTTTTTTTTTTCTCGTTCGCATTCATGTTCTGTTATGGTACAACCTTGTTGATGTGACGCACCCGACATCGCCCCATGTAAATAGTTACGTCATATGCACATGCTGTACACAACACACACACACTCTTAGATGCACTCACGACACGATTATATTTATTACCACGTCGGCACATATCTTTGTAAAAAGGGGGGATGTCATGATATTCAAACACACACATCATGATGGACACACCAACAGACAAATCAGAACACACAACACCACAACCAATCACACACAAAGACAGGAACCATATAAAAGCACGAGCACAACACCTGGTGGACAGTAGGTCTGGGGACAAGGACACGGACATGACCTGTTTTAACATCACAAACAGGGAATCCCCACGTGCAGAGTATCAAGACAAAACTGTACATAGAAGGTTTAAATAAAATAGCGTTGTACCATATACAACTGTGTTGGCTCATCTGAGTGTCAGAACACCCAACACCACACAAAGCACACCCATATGTTCTGGGCATGCCCAGCGCTGGAGGAATTTTGGAAGGGCGTAGCGAGGACGGTGTCTAGGGTGGTAAGATCCAGGGTCAAACCGGGCTGGGGGCTCGCAATATTTGGGGTTGCAGAGGAGCCGGGAGTGCAGGAGGCGAAAGAGGCTGGTATTCTGGCCTTTGCATCCCTGGTAGCCCGGCGAAGGATTCTTCTTCAGTGGAAGGATGCGAGGCCCTCAAGCGTGAAATCCTGGATGAACGATATGGTGGGGTTTATTAAATTGGAGAGGGTGAAACTCGCCTTAAGGGGATCGGTACAAGGGTTCTTCAGGAGGTGGCAACCGTTCTTGGACTTCCTGGCAGAATGGTAGACAATGGTCAGCAGCAGCAGCAACCCAGGGGGGAGGGGGGGCGGGGGGGGGGGGGGGGGGGGGGGTTCTATTTTATTTTGTTTGTCTATACTGGGGGATCTGAGGGGATGTATATATTTGTTATGTTTGCTATGTGTTTCGGCGGGTGTTAATATATTATTTATGTATAGGAGGGAGGGAGCACTGGGTTGTTTTGTTTTGTTTTGTATTTAATTCTATTGGGTTCCTTTTAGATTTTGTTGTTGATATTTTGTGAAAACTTTAATAAAAATTATTTTTAAAAAATACACAGTTCTCAACTGAGTTCGACTCTCTGCTAATCTAACTGTAGTAACTCAGTCTAACTGTACCGGCTTGTTCAAAGCCACGTGCTGGGGTGTGATGCTGCTGATCAACCCTGTCTAACTCTCTAGATGTCTGTCTGTGGAAAGAGGCCGGGTGTGAGTGCCTCATCCCTTTTATAGTGTTTATGTCATGCCCCCTTGTGGTGATGCCACCTCTGAGTGTCCTGACTGCCCATTGGTTGTGTCCTATTCTGAGTGTTCATTGGTTGCATATCATGGCACTAGGAGACACCAACTGATGGCCTCCATCCTTTGGAAAACTCAGAAGTTGAAATCGCCCTGTGTCAAATGGGTGGGGATGCTGTGGCAATGCTGAGAATTGTGCACAACAGCCAGTTTAACACCTCCATCCTCACCTGAAACATTCCTGTCAGATATGTTGGATGAACGGCATGGCTCAAATACACAATGTCTCTTAATAATGAATACTAGGAGTGCTGAAAGAATTGAAAAGTATAGGTTATGTTTGGATCACGTAAAACCTATCCATGCCCACCAATATGACAAAGGGTTTCCTAATTCTCTAACCGAAGAAATAATAAACCTGCAGAAACGCAGATGAAAAAATGTTGTTCACCTGGGCATTCCGTGCTTTCTACTGAGGTTAAGGCCGATGAACAGCAAAACATCCCGCGCAAATTCCAGCTTTAATGCAGAGTGGAGAGAAATCCTTGAAAAGGATCGCTAAAATTCTGGAAAGAAATAAGGCAACAATGTGGGTGCATCAACAATGTGGGTGCAGAAGGACGTTCAGCTGCAAAGCATCAATGCACAGTGATTGTTATCTCTGCAACGCATTGTCACTTAGAAAAGGGACGTGTTATGCTTTAAGATTCCGTCCTCTCTGCAGTCGTGCAAATCAGACGGTTCACATTGATAAATACAATTATTTGAGATAAACTGAACATGATAAATGATCAGCGCATTTATCATTCTTTCTCCCTGCATATGTGACAAATCAGATAAAAGAAAAATCAAAATTCTACAGAAGCTGAGAATCTGAAATAAAAAATGTTTTAAATGGTGCACACAGCAGATCCAGCGGCATCTGTGGAGAAGGGTCAAAAATCAATTTTCTGGGTCTTAAGACCGTTCACCAGGATTTTATGACAAATTAGATACAATTTGGTGCTGTCAGTTGTAAACAAAACAAACGTGATTTTGTTTTCATGTATCTGAAGAATTATTCTTTTTCCTTGCTTACTGTCTATATCAATAAAATGAATTTTGAAATCAGGCTTTGGGGATATTTTATCCTCTTCTACTGTCTGATGTCTGCATAACCTTCTCGACTGAATAGTCATTGAAATCACTTGGTTAACTATACAAGCAAATCTAGAAAATTATCATAAAGCTGATGAACAAGATGAAAAAAACTGCGAATAATGTCAACAAGATCGAGGTGAGGAGAATTGTTTTCCTCTCAGAGGGTCATGATTTTTTGGAACTCTCTTTCTCAAAAAGCAGTGGAGGCAGAATCTTTGAATATTTTTAAGGCAGACTGAGATAGAAGGGGGTGAAAGGACATCAAGGTTTGGCAGGAATATGGGGTGAGGTTACAGTCGGATTAGACACAATGGCGGAGTGGGCTCGAAGCACCTACTCCTATCCTGCTCTTAATTCATATGTGGAGATGCCGGCGTTGGACTGGGGTGAACACAGTAAGAGGTCTTACAACACCAGGTTAACGTCCAACAGGTTTGTTTCAAACACTAGCTTTCGGAGCACGAGAAAGCTAGTGATTCGAAACAAACCTGTTGGACTTTAACCTGGTGTTGTAAGACTTCTTACTTAATTCATATGGTTGTATGTAAACTGCTCAATTATAAGTCCGGTAACAGAAGGTACATCACAGGCGAACCTCACCCTGTCTTATACACATCTGGCTCTGAAAATAGTGAAATTGTGTATCTGTTTTTTCTTCTCTTTGGGGACTTTGGATCACAGGGAAAGAAATTAGGTGATTAATTTTGTTGGACTCTTGGCTGTGCTAGCCCAAGAAGCACATTTAAATAGCCAATAATGAACTAAGCACACGTGATTTTTAACTGTTTCCAGCGGCGTGACCTGATTGTCAGGTGCAAAGATGACCAATGGCAATTGGAGCAAGCTACAATCTAAGAATACAATTATTTGTTAAATGCAGTAATTTGGTATGAACTGTCTGAACGTGATATATGTGTGATAAATTATGCAAACATGACAAATTAGATTTTTAAAAGAAACATGAAAGAATACAGTGGTTGGAAATTTAAAATTCAAATCCAAAAAACAAACTTCTTCTGCTCCACGGCAGACCTGCCAGCTCCTGCCTTCCAGCCAATTCTTGCCAGCAGACAACCGCTTACAATTATGCATTAAAAACTGTTCATTGTTTTCAGACAGATTATTTCAAATTGCCCTGCTTGACAATATGAGCTGTCTGATTTCCTCAACTGCCGAGAGAGCAAAAAGCTGAATATGGCTGGTGTCCTTTCCCAAGTGGCAATTGCAGATTAAACAATCACTGCGGATAGGTGCTCTACAATTGGAGATCTTTCAATCATAAATGTAGCAGATCATCCTTATGCTTCTCCCTCCCTACTTTTTCCAATTTTTTAATGAGTCACTTCGCTCCAAGGACTGTGAAAAAGGTGGTGAGTTTGCACAGGATGGTCTGCTGATCATTCGCCTCAACTTCAATAGAACAGCCATGGGAGCCCCAGAAAGATAGTAGGAGGGATTCTCCTTTGGCCGACTCCGAAATCGGGAAACGCGATTGGGCGGAGAATAGGTTTTGATGGTGAAATCGTGGCGGGGGCTAGGTTTCATGCCAAATCGCAATTCTCACGTGACTCAAGAGTATTGTTGAGTGCGTTCCATAGTGCATGTACAGTAAGCGCGGTTGGCATATCATTAGCGGGCCTGACTTGGTATTCTCCAGGGCATCCGCCTCCACTCGGGCTAATTCCGTACGGCGAGGTTCACTTGTGCTTTAAAATTTGTGAAAGTGGCACCGTGGCTAATGAGAGAGAAGGTTGGGGTGGAGGGAGGGGGGCACCCTACCAGGGCCGGGGGGTGACAGGGGGCATGGCCGTGGGGCTGGGGGTGACCCCTCATGGGACAGGGGGTGCCCCGGCACGGACCGCCAGGTAGCCATCTTTCAGCGGACCCCACTGACCAACCACCCTGGACCCTGGTTCTGCAGAGTGGCACCGGCCGTACGGGTGCCCCCACCCCACCACCCCCGCAACACACCCTCCGGCATACTAGTTCCCCCCCAACCCCCCCCTCCCCCCCCCCCCCCCCCCCCCCCCCCCCCCCCCCCCGCCACCCCAGGCAACCAGCTGTCACCCACCGGCAACCTCCACAGTAGCCCATGGTGCCAGGCACCGACAGGACAAGAGGTGTGGCGAGGGGGGGTAAGGGGGGCATGCCGGGCAGGGTTCACAGTGCCAACCAGGGCCATCGTGTACTCCATTGGAACTGGTTGGGCATGGGGATACACACTGAGGTACCCTCAATAATGATGCTCAGAGATTAAACTGTAAAGAAGGCTTTATTAGGCTAATAACTATGCTACAGATTTGGACGAGAGCTGACTGCTAAACAGACCATGAGGCAGGGCCTTTATGTATGGCTCCCAGATGGGCGGAGCCAGAGGCGGAGTCCCCAGGGTTCCAAGGCTGGTCTTAAAGGGGACATCACCTTACATGATGATAAGGCAGTAACCGTTCAGTAACCGCCAAATTAACTGTGTCTAACTTTCTGGCCTTACAGGCTTAACGCTATGGCTTGGTGGATCCCCAGATGGTACACCAGGAGTGGAGGCAGCCTGCTGTCATTCCCACCCTGCAACCTGGATGGCGGCTGTGTTCTAGGGCAACTGGGCCTGATTGGCCTGGCTGCTGCTCAGTTGTCCCATATGGCATGGTGCCACCCTGTTCTGCCTTGCTGCCCACCAGATGCGCCAGAGACAGGAGGGGAGTCCTAGGTACTGCGGAGTTCCTGCACCTCCCTTGTGGATCACCGGCACAGGCCCATCACCTTCTCCTCCCTCGGGGTGCCCGGTGGCCCCTGGGCTATTCCATGGGGCGAGGATGTGAGCTGAGCTGACCCCTGAGGCTCCCCTGCCACCTGGCGCTGCCAGTCCTGGAGGCCCAGGACTCGACCGGGGTCTGTACGCTCGAAGCTATGGGACACAGGGAGTGGACCACCTCTGCCTGGGACTGCACCACATCATGCTGTGGATGTTCCACCAACTCTGGGTCTGTGCCACATCAGCCAGTGACTCTGGGACTGGGTCACCTCCCTCTACATCTGTGCCTGGGCAATGCCGCCGATGCTCTCAGCCGTGGCCTACTGTGACTGGACTGTATTCAGGTGCACCTCTGCAATGTACAGGAGGCTCTGGGACATGGCTGCCTATGAGAGGGCAGCCGTATCCTGGGCCTTGGCCACCACCTGCACAGAATGCCCCTGGGCTTGGACATGCTGATCCATAGCCAGAACCCTCGCCCCAAAGCCTCCACCATGGGCAACAACCGTGTGGTTTTGGCCTGGGGGCCACGCATGGCTGGCACCATGTTCTGCTCCTGCATTCGGTTGCATTCATCCACCAGCGCCTGCAGGTGCTGCAAGCTCACCAACAACCTCTCATGTAGTCCCTGGCTCTGCGACTGCGTTTCCACGATCGATGGGACTGTCCATTCCAGAAGTTGTAGACCTATCTGGATGGCAGCCAGTCCCTGGGTAGGCCCACCCTCTAACCGTCCGCCCCTTCGGGAGTTTCTACCTCCACCTGATGTAATGCAGCATGTGTGTGGTGTGTACCAGATAGTGTCCCAGGAACCCCATCATTCAAGTGCCCAACCAGGGCAAGTGTCTCTGGGATGCTGGGACCGTTAGAGACAGTTGTGACGAGAAATTAGTGTCCACTGGATAAAAGCAAATTACTGCGGATGCTGGAATCAATCTTATCCTCCTTTCCTTCACCTTTCTCCTCTTTGCTTCCCCGTTCCCTCCCCCCACATCTACAGTTCATCCTCTGATGTTAGTTTCCCTGCTGTTTGACCTTTCACATCTTTTGTTCTCTCTGGGGACTGCCATTAGCACTCTTCCCCTTGGTTTCTGTGGCCGTTAGCACCCGGTTTCCCTGGGTTTCTGTGGCTATGACTCATCTTTCATTCTCACTCCACAGTATCAATATTTCCCACTTTCTCTGTCTGTTAGCTTTGACAAAGTGTCATCGGACTCGAAACGTCAGCTCTTTTCTCTCCCTGCAGATGCTGCCAGACTGCTGAGATTTTCCAGCATTTTCTTTTTCGAAATCAGTGTCCACATTGGACTCGACCTCCGGGTTGTCATGGGTTTCGAGCGTATGTGTCCCCTCTATGTCGATGTACTCATTGCTGCTCGGGACGGTGGGCTTCTGGCTGTGCCTGGGGACAGGGGACACCAGAGGCGCCCACCCCATCACCTGCAGGCCTTGCAAGACAAAAGACCAGATGCATGATTAGACCGCAGGCTGGGGGTAGTGGGGTTGGTGGGTTTGTGGGAAGTGGTGTGAGGGTGGTGTGGGAGTGGTGCGAGGGTGGTGTGAGGGTGGTGCGAGGGTGGTGTGAGGGTGGTGTAGGGTGGTGTGGGAGTGGTGTGGGAGTGGTGTGAGGGTGGTGTGGGCGTGGTGTGGGCGTGGTGTGAGGGTGGTGTTGGAGTGGTGTGAGGGTGGTGTGAGAGTGGTGTGAGGGTGGTGTGCGGGTGTGGGTGGTGTGAGGGCGGTGTAGGGTGGTGTGGGAGTGGTGTGGGTGGTGTAGGGTGGTGTGAGAGTGGGGGGAGGGTGGTGTGAGGGTGGTGTGGGAGTGGTGTGGGAGTGGTGTGGGAGTGATGTGGGAGTGGTGTGGGAGTGGTGTGAGGGTGGCGTGAGGGTGGTGTGAGGGTGTGGGTGGTCTGAGGGTGATGTGGGAGTGGTGTGGGAGTGGTGTGGGAGTGGTGTGGGAGTGGTGTGAGGGTGGTGTGAGGGTGGTGTGAGGGTGGTGTGAGGGTGTGGGTGGTGTGAGGGTGGTGTGGGAGTGGTGTGGGAGTGGTGTGGGAGTGGTGTGAGGGTGGTGTGGGAGTGGTGTGGGAGTGGTGTGAGAGTGGTGTGAGGGTGGTGTGGGAGTGGTGTGAGGGTGGTGTGAGGGTGGTGTGAGAGTGGGGTGGGAGTGGTGTGAGGGCGGTGTGAGAGTGGTGTGGGAGTGGTGTGAGGGTGGTGTGAGAGTGGGGTGAGGGTGGTGTGAGGGTGGTGTGAGGGTGGTGTGAGGGTGGTGTGGGAGTGGTGTGGGAGTGGTGTGAGGGTGGTGTGAGAGTGGTGTGAGGGTGGTGTGAGGGTGGGGAGAGGGTGGTGTGAGGGTGGTGTGAGGGTGGTGTGGGAGTGGTGTGGGAGTGGTGTGGGAGTGGTGTGAGAGTGGTGTGGGAGTGGTGTGAGGGTGGTGTGAGGATGGTGTGGGAGTGGTGTGGGAGTGGTGTGAGGGTGGTGTGAGGTTGGTGTGAGGGTGGTGTGGGAGTGGTGTGGGAGTGGTGTGAGAGTGGTGTGGGAGTGGTGTAAGGGTGGTTTGGGAGTGGTGTGGGAGTGGTGTGAGGGTGGTGTGAGGCTGATGCGGGAGTGGTGTGGGAGTGGTGTGAGGGTGGTGTGAGGGTGGTGTGGGAGTGATGTGGGAGTGGTGTGGGAGTGGTGTGGGAGTGGTGTGAGGGTGGTGTGAGGGTGGTGTGAGGGTGGTGTGGGAGTGGTGTGAGGGTGGTGTGGGAGTGGTGCGAGGGTGGTGTGAGGTTGGTGTGAGGGTGGTGTGAGGGTGGTGTGGGAGTGGTGTGAGGGTGGTGTGAGGGTGGTGTGGGAGTGGTGTGAGGGTGGTGTGGGAGTGGTGTGGGAGTGGTGTGAGGGTGGTGTGGGAGTGGTGTGGGAGTGGTGTGAGGGTGGTGTGGGAGTGGTGTGGGAGTGGTGTGGGAGTGGTGTGAGGGTGGTGTGAGGGTGGTGTGGGAGTGGTGTGGGAGTGGTGTGAGAGTGGTGTGGGAGTGGTGTGGGAGAGGTGTGAGGGTGGTGTGAGGCTGATGCGGGAGTGGTGTGGGAGTGGTGTGAGGGTGGTGTGAGGGTGGTGTGGGAGTGGTGTGGGAGTGATGTGGGAGTGGTGTGGGAGTGGTGTGGGAGTGGTGTAAGGGTGGTGTGAGGGTGGTGTGAGGGTGGTGTGGGAGTGGTGTGAGGGTGGTGTGGGAGTGGTGCGAGGGTGGTGTGAGGGTGGTGTGAGGGTGGTGTGAGGGTGTGGGTGGTGTGGGAGTGGTGTGAGGGTGGTGTGGGAAAGGTGTGGGAGTGGTGTGGGAGTGGTGTGGGAGTGGTTTGAGGGTGGTGTGAGGGTGGTGTGAGTGTGGTGTGGGAGTGGTGTGGGAGTGGTGTGAGAGTGGTGTGAGGGTGGTGTGGGAGTGGTGTGAGAGTGGTGTGGGAGTGGTGTGAGAGTGGTGTGAGGGTGGTGTGGGAGTGGGGTGGGAGTGGTGTGAGAGTGGTGTGAGGGTTGTGTGAGAGTGGGGTGGGAGTGGTGTGAGAGTGGTGTGAGATTGGGGTGAGGGTGGTGTGAGGGTGGTGTGAGGGTGGGTTGAGGGTGGTGTGAGGGTGATGTGGGAGTGGTGTGAGGGTGTGGGTGGTGTGAGAGTGGTGTGAGGGTGATGCGGGAGTGGTGTGGGAGTGGTGTGAGCGTGGTGTGAGGGTGGTGTGGGAGTGGTGTGGGAGTGATGTGGGAGTGGTGTGGGAGTGGTGTAAGGGTGGTGTGAGGGTGGTGTGAGGGTGGTGTGGGAGTGGTGTGAGGGTGGTGTGGGAGTGGTGCGAGGGTGGTGTGAGGGTGGTGTGAGGGTGGTCTGAGCATGATGCGGGAGTGGTGTGGGAGGGGTGTGAGGGTGGTGTGAGGGTGGTGTGGGAGTGGTGTGGGAGTGATGTGGGAGTGGTGTGGGAGTGGTGTAAGGGTGGTGTGAGGGTGGTGTGAGGGTGGTGTGGGAGTGGTGTGAGGGTGGTGTGTGAGTGGTGCGAGGGTGGTGTGAGTGTGGCGTGAGGGTGTGGGTGGTGTGGGAGTGGTGTGAGGGTGGTGTGGGAGTGGTGTGAGGGTGGTGTGAGGGTGGTGTGAGGGTGTGGGTGGTGTGGGAGTGGTGTGAGGATGGTGTGGGAGTGGTGTGACGGTGGTGTGGGAGTGGTGTGGGAGTGGTGTAAGGGTGGTGTGAGGGTGGTGTGGAAGTGGTGTGAGAGTGGGGTGAGGGTGGTGTGAGGGTGATGTGGGAGTGGTGTGGGAGTGGTGTGGGAGTGGTGTGAGGGTGGTATGGGAGTGGTGTGGGAGTGGTGTGAGGGTGCTGTGGGAGTGATGTGGGAGTGGTGTGAGGGTGGTGTGGGAGTGATGTGGGAGTGGTGTGAGGGTGGTGTGAGGGTGTGGGTGGTGTGAGGGTGGAGTGAGGGTGGTGTGGGAGTGGTGTGGGAGTGGTGTGGGAGTGGTGTGAGGGTGGTGTGAGTGAGGGTGGTGTGGAGTGGTGTGGGAGTGGTGTGGGAGTGGTGTGAGGGTGGTGTGGGAGTGATGTGGGTGTGGTGTGAGGGTGGTGTGAGGGTGTGGGTGGTGTGAGGGTGGAGTGAGGGTGGTGTGGGAGTGGTGTGGGAGTGTTGTGGCAGTGGTGTGAGGGTGGTGTGAGGGTGGTGTGAGGGTGTGGGTGGTGTGAGGGTGGTGTGGGAGTGGTGTGGGAGTGGTGTGGGAGTAGTGTGAGGGTGGTGTGAGGCTGATGCGGGAGTGGTGTGGGAGTGGTGTGGGAGTGGTTTGGGAGTGGTGTGAGGCTGATTTGGGAGTGGTGTGGGAGTGGTGTGAGGGTGATGTGATAGTGGTGTGGGAGTGGTGTGGGAGTGGTGTGAGGGTGGTGTGGGAGTGGTGTGGGAGTGATGTGGGAGTGGTGTGGGAGTGGTGTGGGAGTGGTGTGGGAGTAGTGTGGGAGTGGTGTGGGAGTGGTGTGGGAGTGGTTTGAGGGTGGTGTGAGGGTGGTGTGAGTGTGGTGTGGGAGTGGTGTGGGAGTGGTGTGGGAGTGGTGTGGGAGTGATGTGGGAGTGGTGTGGGAGTGGTGTGGGAGTGGTGTGAGGGTGGTGTGAGGGTGGTGTGAGGGTGTGGTTGGTGTGGGAGTGGTGTGAGGGTGGTGTGGGAGTGGTGTGAGCGTGTGGGTGGTGTGGGAGTGGTGTGAGGGTGGTGTGGGAGTGGTGTGAGAGTGGTGCGAGGGTGGTGTGAGGGTGTGGGTGGTGTGGGAGTGGTGTGAGGGTGGTGTGGGAGTGATGTAAGGGTGGTATGAGGGTGGTGTGAGGGTGATGCGGGAGTGGTGTGGGAGTGGTGTGGGAGTGGTGTGAGGGTGGTGTGAGGGTGGTGTGAGGGTGGTGTGGGAGTGGCGTGAGGGTGGTGTGGGAGTGGTGTGGGAGTGGGGTGAGGGTGGTGTGGGAGTGGTGTGGGAGTGGTGTGAGGGTGGTGTGAGGGTGGTGTGAGGATGGTGTGGGAGTGGTGTGGAAGTGGTGTGGGAGTGGTGTGGGAGTGGTGTGAGGGTGGTGTGGGAGTGGTGTGGGAGTGGTGTGGGAGTGGTGTGAGGGTGGTGTGAGGGTGGTGTGGGAGTGGTGTGGGAGTGGTGTGAGGGTGGTGTGGGAGTGGCGTGAGGGTGGTGTGAGGGTGTGGGTGGTGTGGGAGTGGTGTGAGGGTGGTGTGAGGGTGGTGTGGGAGTGGTGTGGGAGTGGTGTGGGAGTGGTGAGAGGGTGTTGTGGCAGTGGTGTGAAGGTGGTGTGGGAGTGGTGTGGGAGTGATGTGAGGGTGGTGTGAGGGTGGTGTGAGCGTGGTGTGGGAGTGGTGTGAGGGTGGTGTGAGGGTGGTGTGAGGGTGGTGTGGGAGTGGTGTGGGAGTGGTGTGGGAGTGGTGTAAGGGTGATGCGGGAGTGGTGTGGGAGTGGTGTGGGAGTTGTGTGAGCGTGGTGTGAGGGTGGTGTGGGAGTGGTGTGAGGGTGGTGTGAGGGTGGTGTGAGGGTGGTGTGGGAGTGGTGTAAGGGTGGTGCGGGAGTGGTGTGGGAGTGGTGTGACGGTGGTGTGAGGGTGGTGTGGGAGTGGTGTAAGGATGATTCGGGAGTGGTGTGGGAGTGGTGTGAGACTGGTGTGAGTGTGGTGTGGGAGTGGTGTGGGAGTGGTGTGAGGGTGCTGTGGGAGTGATGTGGGAGTGGTGTGAGGGTGGTGTGGGAGTGATGTGGGAGTGGTGTGAGGGTGGTGTGAGTGTGTGGGTGGTGTGAGGGTGGAGTGAGGGTGGTGTGGGAGATGTGTGGGAGTGGTGTGGTAGCGGTGTGAGGGTGGTGTGAGGGTGGTGTGGGAGATGTGTGGGAGTGGTGTGGTAGCGGTGTGAGGGTGGTGTGAGGGTGGTGTGAGGGTGGTGTGGGAGTGGTGTGGGAGTGGTGTGGGAGTTGTGTGAGGGTGGTGTGGGAGTGATGTGGGAGTGGTGTGAGGGTGGTGTGAGGGTGTGGGTGGTGTGAGGGTGGAGTGAGGGTGGTGTGGGAGTGGTGTGGGAGTGGTGTGGGAGTGGTGTGAGGGTGGTGTGAGGGTGTGGGTGGTGTGAGGGTGGTGTGGGAGTGGTGTGGGAGTGGTGTGGGAGTGGTGTGTGAGTGGTGTGAGGGTGGTGTGAGTGTGGTGTGGGAGTGGTGTGGGAGTGGTGTGAGAGTGGTGTGAGGGTGGTGTGGGAGTGGTGTGAGAGTGGTGTGGGAGTGGTGTGAGAGTGGTGTGAGGGTATTGTGGGAGTGGGGTGGGAGTGGTGTGAGAGTGGTGTGAGGGTTGTGTGAGAGTGGGGTGGGAGTAGTGTGAGAGTGGTGTGAGATTGGGGTGAGGGTGGTGTGAGGGTGGTGTGAGGGTGGGTTGAGGGTGGTGTGAGGGTGATGTGGGAGTGGTGTGAGGGTGTGGGTGGTGTGAGAGTGGTGTGAGGGTGATGCGGGAGTGGTGTGGGAGTGGTGTGAGGGTGGTGTGAGGGTGGTGTGGGAGTGGTGTGGGAGTGATGTGGGAGTGGTGTGGGAGTTGTGTGAGCGTGGTGTGAGGGTGGTGTGGGAGTGGTGTGAGGGTGGTGTGAGGGTGGTGTGAGGGTGGTGTGGGAGTGGTGTAAGGGTGGTGCGGGAGTGGTGTGGGAGTGGTGTGACGGTGGTGTGAGGGTGGTGTGGGAGTGGTGTAAGGATGATGCGGGAGTGGTGTGGGAGTGGTGTGAGGCTGGTGTGAGTGTGGTGTGGGAGTGGTGTGGGAGTGGTGTGAGGGTGCTGTGGGAGTGATGTGGGAGTGGTGTGAGGGTGGTGTGGGAGTGATGTGGGAGTGGTGTGAGGGTGGTGTGAGTGTGTGGGTGGTGTGAGGGTGGAGTGAGGGTGGTGTGGGAGATGTGTGGGAGTGGTGTGGTAGCGGTGTGAGGGTGGTGTGAGGGTGGTGTGGGAGATGTGTGGGAGTGGTGTGGTAGCGGTGTGAGGGTGGTGTGAGGGTGGTGTGAGGGTGGTGTGGGAGTGGTGTGGGAGTGGTGTGGGAGTTATGTGAGGGTGGTGTGGGAGTGATGTGGGAGTGGTGTGAGGGTGGTGTGAGGGTGTGGGTGGTGTGAGGGTGGAGTGAGGGTGGTGTGGGAGTGGTGTGGGAGTGGTGTGGGAGTGGTGTGAGGGTGGTGTGAGGGTGTGGGTGGTGTGAGGGTGGTGTGGGAGTGGTGTGGGAGTGGTGTGGGAGTGGTGTGTGAGTGGTGTGAGGGTGGTGTGAGTGTGGTGTGGGAGTGGTGTGGGAGTGGTGTGAGAGTGGTGTGAGGGTGGTGTGGGAGTGGTGTGAGAGTGGTGTGGGAGTGGTGTGAGAGTGGTGTGAGGGTGGTGTGGGAGTGGGGTGGGAGTGGTGTGAGAGTGGTGTGAGGGTTGTGTGAGAGTGGGGTGGGAGTGGTGTGAGAGTGGTGTGAGATTGGGGTGAGGGTGGTGTGAGGGTGGTGTGAGGGTGGGTTGAGGGTGGTGTGAGGGTGATGTGGGAGTGGTGTGAGGGTGTGGGTGGTGTGAGAGTGGTGTGAGGGTGATGCGGGAGTGGTGTGGGAGTGGTGTGAGGGTGGTGTGAGGGTGGTGTGGGAGTGGTGTGGGAGTGATGTGGGAGTGGTGTGGGAGTGGTGTAAGGGTGGTGTGAGGGTGGTGTGAGGGTGGTGTGGGTGTGGTGTGAGGGTGGTGTGGGAGTGGTGCGAGGGTGGTGTGAGGGTGGTGTGAGGGTGGTCTGAGCATGATGCGGGAGTGGTGTGGGAGGGGTGTGAGGGTGGTGTGAGGGTGGTGTGGGAGTGGTGTGGGAGTGATGTGGGAGTGGTGTGGGAGTGGTGTAAGGGTGGTGTGAGGGTGGTGTGAGGGTGGTGTGGGAGTGGTGTGAGGGTGGTGTGTGAGTGGTGCGAGGGTGGTGTGAGTGTGGCGTGAGGGTGTGGGTGGTGTGGGAGTGGTGTGAGGGTGGTGTGGGAGTGGTGTGAGGGTGGTGTGAGGGTGGTGTGAGGGTGTGGGTGGTGTGGGAGTGGTGTGAGGATGATGTGGGAGTGGTGTGACGGTGGTGTGGGAGTGGTGTGGGAGTGGTGTAAGGGTGGTGTGAGGGTGGTGTGGAAGTGGTGTGAGAGTGGGGTGAGGGTGGTGTGAGGGTGATGTGGGAGTGGTGTGGGAGTGGTGTGGGAGTGGTGTGAGGGTGGTGTGGGAGTGGTGTGGGAGTGGTGTGAGGGTGCTGTGGGAGTGATGTGGGAGTGGTGTGAGGGTGGTGTGGGAGTGATGTGGGAGTGGTGTGAGGGTGGTGTGAGGGTGTGGGTGGTGTGAGGGTGGAGTGAGGGTGGTGTGGGAGTGGTGTGGGAGTGGTGTGGGAGTGGTGTGAGGGTGGTGTGAGGGTGGTGTGGGAGTGGTGTGGGAGTGGTGTGGGAGTGGTGTGAGGGTGGTGTGGGAGTGATGTGGGAGTGGTGTGAGGGTGGTGTGAGGGTGTGGGTGGTGTGAGGGTGGAGTGAGGGTGGTGTGGGAGTGGTGTGGGAGTGTTGTGGCAGTGGTGTGAGGGTGGTGTGAGGGTGGTGTGAGGGTGTGGGTGGTGTGAGGGTGGTGTGGGAGTGGTGTGGGAGTGGTGTGGGAGTAGTGTGAGGGTGGTGTGAGGCTGATGCGGGCGTGGTGTGGGAGTGGTGTGGGAGTGGTTTGGGAGTGGTGTGAGGCTGATTTGGGAGTGGTGTGGGAGTGGTGTGAGGGTGATGTGATAGTGGTGTGGGAGTGGTGTGGGAGTGGTGTGGGAGTGGTGTGAGGGTGGTGTGAGGGTGGTGTGGGAGTGGTGTGGAAGTGGTGTGGGAGTGGTGTGGGAGTGGTGTGAGGGTGGTGTGGGAGTGGTGTGGGAGTGGTGTGGGAGTGGTGTGAGGGTGGTGTGAGGGTGGTGTGGGAGTGGTGTGGGAGTGGTGTGAGGGTGGTGTGGGAGTGGCGTGAGGGTGGTGTGAGGGTGTGGGTGGTGTGGGAGTGGTGTGAGGGTGGTGTGAGGGAGGTGTGGGAGTGGTGAGAGGGTGTTGTGGCAGTGGTGTGAAGGTGGTGTGGGAGTGGTGTGGGAGTGATGTGAGGGTGGTGTGAGGGTGGTGTGAGGGTGGTGTGGGAGTGGTGTGAGGGTGGTGTGAGGGTGGTGTGAGGGTGGTGTGGGAGTGGTGTGGGAGTGGTGTGGGAGTGGTGTAAGGGTGATGCGGGAGTGGTGTGGGAGTGGTGTGGGAGTTGTGTGAGCGTGGTGTGAGCGTGGTGTGGGAGTGGTGTGAGGGTGGTGTGAGGGTGGTGTGAGGGTGGTGTGGGAGTGGTGTAAGGGTGGTGCGGGAGTGGTGTGGGAGTGGTGTGACGGTGGTGTGAGGGTGGTGTGGGAGTGATGTAAGGATGATGCGGGAGTGGTGTGGGAGTGGTGTGAGGCTGGTGTGAGTGTGGTGTGGGAGTGGTGTGGGAGTGGTGTGAGGGTGCTGTGGGAGTGATGTGGGAGTGGTGTGAGGGTGGTGTGGGAGTGATGTGGGAGTGGTGTGAGGGTGGTGTGAGTGTGTGGGTGGTGTGAGGGTGGAGTGAGGGTGGTGTGGGAGATGTGTGGGAGTGGTGTGGTAGCGGTGTGAGGGTGGTGTGAGGGTGGTGTGGGAGATGTGTGGGAGTGGTGTGGTAGCGGTGTGAGGGTGGTGTGAGGGTGGTGTGAGGGTGGTGTGGGAGTGGTGTGGGAGTGGTGTGGGAGTTGTGTGAGGGTGGTGTGGGAGTGATGTGGGAGTGGTGTGAGGGTGGTGTGAGGGTGTGGGTGGTGTGAGGGTGGAGTGAGGGTGGTGTGGGAGTGGTGTGGGAGTGGTGTGGGAGTGGTGTGAGGGTGGTGTGAGGGTGTGGGTGGTGTGAGGGTGGTGTGGGAGTGGTGTGGGAGTGGTGTGGGAGTGGTGTGTGAGTGGTGTGAGGGTGGAGTGAGGCAGATGCGGGAGTGGTGTGGGAGTGGTGTGAGGCTGATATGGGAGTGTTGTGGGAGTGGTGTGGGAGTGGTGTGAGGGTGGTGTGAGGGTGGTGTGGGAGTGGTGTGAGGGTGGTGTGAGGGTGGTGTGGGAGAGGTGTGGGAGTGATGTGGGAGTGGTGTGGGAGTGGTGTGGGAGTGGTGTGAGGGTGGTGTGAGGGTGGTGTGGGAGTGGTGTGGGAGTGGTGTGGGAGTGGTGTGGGAGTGATGTGGGAGTGGTGTGGGAGTGGTGTGGGAGTGGTGTGAGGGTGGTGTGAGGGTGGTGTGAGGGCGTGGGTGGTGTGGGAGTGGTGTGAGGGTGGTGTGGGAGTGGTGTGAGAGTGTGGGTGGTGTGGGAGTGGTGTGAGGGTGGTGTGGGAGTGGTGTGGGAGTGGTGTGGGAGTGATGTAAGGGTGGTAAGAGGGTGGTGTGAGGGTGATGCGGGAGTGGTGTGGGAGTGGTGTGGGAGTGGTGTGAGGGTGGTGTGAGGGTGGTGTGGGGGTGGTGTGAGGGTGGTGTGGAAGTGGTGTGAGGGTGGTGTGGGAGTGGTGTGGGAGTGGTGTGAGGGTGGTGTGGGAGTGGTGTGGGAGTGGTGTGAGGGTGGTGTGAGGGTGGTGTGAGGGTGGTGTGGAAGTGGTGTGGGAGTGGTGTGGGAGTGGTGTGAGGGTGGTGTGGGAGTGGTGTGGGAGTGGTGTGGGAGTGGTGTGAGGGTGGTGTGAGGGTGGTGTGGGAGTGGTGTGGGAGTGGTGTGAGGGTGGTGTGGGAGTGGTGAGAGGGTTGTGTGGGAGTGGCGTGAGGGTGGCGTGAGGGTGTGGGTGGTGTGGGAGTGGTGTGAGGGTGGTGTGAGGGTGGTGTGGGAGTGGTGAGAGGGTGGTGTGGGAGTGGTGTGAGGGTGGTGTGGGAGTGGTGTGGGAGTGATGTTAGGGTGGTGTGAGGGAGGTGTGAGGGTGTTGTGGGAGTGGTGTGAGGGTGGTGTGAGGGTGGTGTGAGGGTGGTGTGGGAGTGGTGTGGGAGTGGTGTGGGAGTGGTGTAAGGGTGATGCGGGAGTGGTGTGGGAGTGGTGTGGGAGTTGTGTGAGGGTGGTGTGAGGGTGGTGTGGGAGTGGTGTAAGGGTGGTGCGGGAGTGGTGTGGGAGTGGTGTGACGGTGGTGTAAGGGTGGTGTGGGAGTGGTTTAAGGGTGATGCGGGAGTGGTGTGGGAGTGGTGTGAGGGTGGTGTGAGGGTGGTGTGGGAGTGGTGTAAGGGTGATGCGGGAGTGGTGTGGGAGTGGTGTGGGAGTGGTGTGAGGTTGGTGTGAGGGTGGTGTGAGGGTGTGGGTGGTGTGAGGGTGGTGTGAGGGTGTTGTGGGAGTGGTGTGAGAGTGGTGTGAGAGTGGTGTGTGAGTGGTGCGAGGGTGGTGTGAGTGTGGTGTGAGGGTGTGGGTGGTGTGGGCGTGGTGTGAGGGTGGTGTGGGAGTGGTGTGAGGGTGGTGTGAGGGTGGTGTGAGGGTGTGGGTGGTGTGGGAGTGGTGTGAGGATGGTGTGGGAGTGGTGTGACGGTGGTGTGGGAGTGGTGTGGGAGTGGTGTAAGGGTGGTGTGAGTGTGGTGTGGAAGTGGTGTGAGAGTGGGGTGAGGGTTGTGTGAGGGTGATGTGGGAGTGGTGTGGGAGTGGTGTGGGAGTGGTGTGAGGGTGGTGTGGGAGTGGTGTGGGAGTGGTGTGAGGGTGCTGTGGGAGTGATGTGGGAGTGGTGTGAGGGTGGTGTGGGAGTGATGTGGGAGTGGTGTGAGGGTGGTGTGAGGGTGTGGGTGGTGTGAGGGTGGAGTGAGGGTGGTGTGGGAGTGGTGTGGGAGTGGTGTGGGAGTGGTGTGAGGGTGGTGTGAGGGTGGTGTGGGAGTGGTGTGGGAGTGGTGTGGGAGTGGTGTGAGGGTGGTGTGGGAGTGATGTGGGAGTGGTGTGAGGGTGGTGTGAGGGTGTGGGTGGTGTGAGGGTGGAGTGAGGGTGGTGTGGGAGTGGTGTGGGAGTGTTGTGGCAGTGGTGTGAGGGTGGTGTGAGGGTGGTGTGAGGGTGTGGGTGGTGTGAGGGTGGTGTGGGAGTGGTGTGGGAGTGGTGTGGGAGTAGTGTGAGGGTGGTGTGAGGCTGATGCGGGAGTGGTGTGGGAGTGGTGTGGGAGTGGTTTGGGAGTGGTGTGAGGCTGATTTGGGAGTGGTGTGGGAGTGGTGTGAGGGTGATGTGATAGTGGTGTGGGAGTGGTGTGGGAGTGGTGTGAGGGTGGTGTGGGAGTGGTGTGGGAGTGATGTGGGAGTGGTGTGGGAGTGGTGTGGGAGTGGTGTGGGAGTGGTGTGGGAGTAGTGTGAGGATGGTTTGAGGGTGGTGTGGGAGTGGTGTGGGAGTGATGTGGGAGTGGTGTGGGAGTGATGTGGGAGTGGTGTGGGAGTTGTGTGAGCGTGGTGTGAGGGTGGTGTGGGAGTGGTGTGAGGGTGGTGTGAGGGTGGTGTGAGGGTGGTGTGGGAGTGGTGTAAGGGTGGTGCGGGAGTGGTGTGGGAGTGGTGTGACGGTGGTGTGAGGGTGGTGTGGGAGTGGTGTAAGGATGATGCGGGAGTGGTGTGGGAGTGGTGTGAGGCTGGTGTGAGTGTGGTGTGGGAGTGGTGTGGGAGTGGTGTGAGGGTGCTGTGGGAGTGATGTGGGAGTGGTGTGAGGGTGGTGTGGGAGTGATGTGGGAGTGGTGTGAGGGTGGTGTGAGTGTGTGGGTGGTGTGAGGGTGGAGTGAGGGTGGTGTGGGAGATGTGTGGGAGTGGTGTGGTAGCGGTGTGAGGGTGGTGTGAGGGTGGTGTGGGAGATGTGTGGGAGTGGTGTGGTAGCGGTGTGAGGGTGGTGTGAGGGTGGTGTGAGGGTGGTGTGGGAGTGGTGTGGGAGTGGTGTGGGAGTTATGTGAGGGTGGTGTGGGAGTGATGTGGGAGTGGTGTGAGGGTGGTGTGAGGGTGTGGGTGGTGTGAGGGTGGAGTGAGGGTGGTGTGGGAGTGGTGTGGGAGTGGTGTGGGAGTGGTGTGAGGGTGGTGTGAGGGTGTGGGTGGTGTGAGGGTGGTGTGGGAGTGGTGTGGGAGTGGTGTGGGAGTGGTGTGTGAGTGGTGTGAGGGTGGTGTGAGTGTGGTGTGGGAGTGGTGTGGGAGTGGTGTGAGAGTGGTGTGAGGGTGGTGTGGGAGTGGTGTGAGAGTTGTGTGGGAGTGGTGTGAGAGTGGTGTGAGGGTGGTGTGGGAGTGGGGTGGGAGTGGTGTGAGAGTGGTGTGAGGGTTGTGTGAGAGTGGGGTGGGAGTGGTGTGAGAGTGGTGTGAGATTGGGGTGAGGGTGGTGTGAGGGTGGTGTGAGGGTGGGTTGAGGGTGGTGTGAGGGTGATGTGGGAGTGGTGTGAGGGTGTGGGTGGTGTGAGAGTGGTGTGAGGGTGATGCGGGAGTGGTGTGGGAGTGGTGTGAGGGTGGTGTGAGGGTGGTGTGGGAGTGGTGTGGGAGTGATGTGGGAGTGGTGTGGGAGTGGTGTAAGGGTGGTGTGAGGGTGGTGTGAGGGTGGTGTGGGTGTGGTGTGAGGGTGGTGTGGGAGTGGTGCGAGGGTGGTGTGAGGGTGGTGTGAGGGTGGTCTGAGCATGATGCGGGAGTGGTGTGGGAGGGGTGTGAGGGTGGTGTGAGGGTGGTGTGGGAGTGGTGTGGGAGTGATGTGGGAGTGGTGTGGGAGTGGTGTAAGGGTGGTGTGAGGGTGGTGTGAGGGTGGTGTGGGAGTGGTGTGAGGGTGGTGTGTGAGTGGTGCGAGGGTGGTGTGAGTGTGGCGTGAGGGTGTGGGTGGTGTGGGAGTGGTGTGAGGGTGGTGTGGGAGTGGTGTGAGGGTGGTGTGAGGGTGGTGTGAGGGTGTGGGTGGTGTGGGAGTGGTGTGAGGATGATGTGGGAGTGGTGTGACGGTGGTGTGGGAGTGGTGTGGGAGTGGTGTAAGGGTGGTGTGAGGGTGGTGTGGAAGTGGTGTGAGAGTGGGGTGAGGGTGGTGTGAGGGTGATGTGGGAGTGGTGTGGGAGTGGTGTGGGAGTGGTGTGAGGGTGGTGTGGGAGTGGTGTGGGAGTGGTGTGAGGGTGCTGTGGGAGTGATGTGGGAGTGGTGTGAGGGTGGTGTGGGAGTGATGTGGGAGTGGTGTGAGGGTGGTGTGAGGGTGTGGGTGGTGTGAGGGTGGAGTGAGGGTGGTGTGGGAGTGGTGTGGGAGTGGTGTGGGAGTGGTGTGAGGGTGGTGTGAGGGTGGTGTGGGAGTGGTGTGGGAGTGGTGTGGGAGTGGTGTGAGGGTGGTGTGGGAGTGATGTGGGAGTGGTGTGAGGGTGGTGTGAGGGTGTGGGTGGTGTGAGGGTGGAGTGAGGGTGGTGTGGGAGTGGTGTGGGAGTGTTGTGGCAGTGGTGTGAGGGTGGTGTGAGGGTGGTGTGAGGGTGTGGGTGGTGTGAGGGTGGTGTGGGAGTGGTGTGGGAGTGGTGTGGGAGTAGTGTGAGGGTGGTGTGAGGCTGATGCGGGCGTGGTGTGGGAGTGGTGTGGGAGTGGTTTGGGAGTGGTGTGAGGCTGATTTGGGAGTGGTGTGGGAGTGGTGTGAGGGTGATGTGATAGTGGTGTGGGAGTGGTGTGGGAGTGGTGTGGGAGTGGTGTGAGGGTGGTGTGAGGGTGGTGTGGGAGTGGTGTGGAAGTGGTGTGGGAGTGGTGTGGGAGTGGTGTGAGGGTGGTGTGGGAGTGGTGTGGGAGTGGTGTGGGAGTGGTGTGAGGGTGGTGTGAGGGTGGTGTGGGAGTGGTGTGGGAGTGGTGTGAGGGTGGTGTGGGAGTGGCGTGAGGGTGGTGTGAGGGTGTGGGTGGTGTGGGAGTGGTGTGAGGGTGGTGTGAGGGAGGTGTGGGAGTGGTGAGAGGGTGTTGTGGCAGTGGTGTGAAGGTGGTGTGGGAGTGGTGTGGGAGTGATGTGAGGGTGGTGTGAGGGTGGTGTGAGGGTGGTGTGGGAGTGGTGTGAGGGTGGTGTGAGGGTGGTGTGAGGGTGGTGTGGGAGTGGTGTGGGAGTGGTGTGGGAGTGGTGTAAGGGTGATGCGGGAGTGGTGTGGGAGTGGTGTGGGAGTTGTGTGAGCGTGGTGTGAGCGTGGTGTGGGAGTGGTGTGAGGGTGGTGTGAGGGTGGTGTGAGGGTGGTGTGGGAGTGGTGTAAGGGTGGTGCGGGAGTGGTGTGGGAGTGGTGTGACGGTGGTGTGAGGGTGGTGTGGGAGTGATGTAAGGATGATGCGGGAGTGGTGTGGGAGTGGTGTGAGGCTGGTGTGAGTGTGGTGTGGGAGTGGTGTGGGAGTGGTGTGAGGGTGCTGTGGGAGTGATGTGGGAGTGGTGTGAGGGTGGTGTGGGAGTGATGTGGGAGTGGTGTGAGGGTGGTGTGAGTGTGTGGGTGGTGTGAGGGTGGAGTGAGGGTGGTGTGGGAGATGTGTGGGAGTGGTGTGGTAGCGGTGTGAGGGTGGTGTGAGGGTGGTGTGGGAGATGTGTGGGAGTGGTGTGGTAGCGGTGTGAGGGTGGTGTGAGGGTGGTGTGAGGGTGGTGTGGGAGTGGTGTGGGAGTGGTGTGGGAGTTGTGTGAGGGTGGTGTGGGAGTGATGTGGGAGTGGTGTGAGGGTGGTGTGAGGGTGTGGGTGGTGTGAGGGTGGAGTGAGGGTGGTGTGGGAGTGGTGTGGGAGTGGTGTGGGAGTGGTGTGAGGGTGGTGTGAGGGTGTGGGTGGTGTGAGGGTGGTGTGGGAGTGGTGTGGGAGTGGTGTGGGAGTGGTGTGTGAGTGGTGTGAGGGTGGAGTGAGGCAGATGCGGGAGTGGTGTGGGAGTGGTGTGAGGCTGATATGGGAGTGTTGTGGGAGTGGTGTGGGAGTGGTGTGAGGGTGGTGTGAGGGTGGTGTGGGAGTGGTGTGAGGGTGGTGTGAGGGTGGTGTGGGAGAGGTGTGGGAGTGATGTGGGAGTGGTGTGGGAGTGGTGTGGGAGTGGTGTGAGGGTGGTGTGAGGGTGGTGTGGGAGTGGTGTGGGAGTGGTGTGGGAGTGGTGTGGGAGTGATGTGGGAGTGGTGTGGGAGTGGTGTGGGAGTGGTGTGAGGGTGGTGTGAGGGTGGTGTGAGGGCGTGGGTGGTGTGGGAGTGGTGTGAGGGTGGTGTGGGAGTGGTGTGAGAGTGTGGGTGGTGTGGGAGTGGTGTGAGGGTGGTGTGGGAGTGGTGTGGGAGTGGTGTGGGAGTGATGTAAGGGTGGTAAGAGGGTGGTGTGAGGGTGATGCGGGAGTGGTGTGGGAGTGGTGTGGGAGTGGTGTGAGGGTGGTGTGAGGGTGGTGTGGGGGTGGTGTGAGGGTGGTGTGGAAGTGGTGTGAGGGTGGTGTGGGAGTGGTGTGGGAGTGGTGTGAGGGTGGTGTGGGAGTGGTGTGGGAGTGGTGTGAGGGTGGTGTGAGGGTGGTGTGAGGGTGGTGTGGAAGTGGTGTGGGAGTGGTGTGGGAGTGGTGTGAGGGTGGTGTGGGAGTGGTGTGGGAGTGGTGTGGGAGTGGTGTGAGGGTGGTGTGAGGGTGGTGTGGGAGTGGTGTGGGAGTGGTGTGAGGGTGGTGTGGGAGTGGTGAGAGGGTTGTGTGGGAGTGGCGTGAGGGTGGCGTGAGGGTGTGGGTGGTGTGGGAGTGGTGTGAGGGTGGTGTGAGGGTGGTGTGGGAGTGGTGAGAGGGTGGTGTGGGAGTGGTGTGAGGGTGGTGTGGGAGTGGTGTGGGAGTGATGTGAGGGTGGTGTGAGGGAGGTGTGAGGGTGTTGTGGGAGTGGTGTGAGGGTGGTGTGAGGGTGGTGTGAGGGTGGTGTGGGAGTGGTGTGGGAGTGGTGTGGGAGTGGTGTAAGGGTGATGCGGGAGTGGTGTGGGAGTGGTGTGGGAGTTGTGTGAGGGTGGTGTGAGGGTGGTGTGGGAGTGGTGTAAGGGTGGTGCGGGAGTGGTGTGGGAGTGGTGTGACGGTGGTGTAAGGGTGGTGTGGGAGTGGTTTAAGGGTGATGCGGGAGTGGTGTGGGAGTGGTGTGAGGGTGGTGTGAGGGTGGTGTGGGAGTGGTGTAAGGGTGATGCGGGAGTGGTGTGGGAGTGGTGTGGGAGTGGTGTGAGGTTGGTGTGAGGGTGGTGTGAGGGTGTGGGTGGTGTGAGGGTGGTGTGAGGGTGTTGTGGGAGTGGTGTGAGAGTGGTGTGAGAGTGGTGTGTGAGTGGTGCGAGGGTGGTGTGAGTGTGGTGTGAGGGTGTGGGTGGTGTGGGCGTGGTGTGAGGGTGGTGTGGGAGTGGTGTGAGGGTGGTGTGAGGGTGGTGTGAGGGTGTGGGTGGTGTGGGAGTGGTGTGAGGATGGTGTGGGAGTGGTGTGACGGTGGTGTGGGAGTGGTGTGGGAGTGGTGTAAGGGTGGTGTGAGTGTGGTGTGGAAGTGGTGTGAGAGTGGGGTGAGGGTTGTGTGAGGGTGATGTGGGAGTGGTGTGGGAGTGGTGTGGGAGTGGTGTGAGGGTGGTGTGGGAGTGGTGTGGGAGTGGTGTGAGGGTGCTGTGGGAGTGATGTGGGAGTGGTGTGAGGGTGGTGTGGGAGTGATGTGGGAGTGGTGTGAGGGTGGTGTGAGGGTGTGGGTGGTGTGAGGGTGGAGTGAGGGTGGTGTGGGAGTGGTGTGGGAGTGGTGTGGGAGTGGTGTGAGGGTGGTGTGAGGGTGGTGTGGGAGTGGTGTGGGAGTGGTGTGGGAGTGGTGTGAGGGTGGTGTGGGAGTGATGTGGGAGTGGTGTGAGGGTGGTGTGAGGGTGTGGGTGGTGTGAGGGTGGAGTGAGGGTGGTGTGGGAGTGGTGTGGGAGTGTTGTGGCAGTGGTGTGAGGGTGGTGTGAGGGTGGTGTGAGGGTGTGGGTGGTGTGAGGGTGGTGTGGGAGTGGTGTGGGAGTGGTGTGGGAGTAGTGTGAGGGTGGTGTGAGGCTGATGCGGGAGTGGTGTGGGAGTGGTGTGGGAGTGGTTTGGGAGTGGTGTGAGGCTGATTTGGGAGTGGTGTGGGAGTGGTGTGAGGGTGATGTGATAGTGGTGTGGGAGTGGTGTGGGAGTGGTGTGAGGGTGGTGTGGGAGTGGTGTGGGAGTGATGTGGGAGTGGTGTGGGAGTGGTGTGGGAGTGGTGTGGGAGTGGTGTGGGAGTAGTGTGAGGATGGTTTGAGGGTGGTGTGGGAGTGGTGTGGGAGTGATGTGGGAGTGGTGTGGGAGTGATGTGGGAGTGGTGTGGGAGTGGTGTGGGAGTGGTGTGGGAGTGATGTGGGAGTGGTGTGGGAGTGGTGTGGGAGTGTTGTGAGGGTGGTGTGAGGGTGGTGTGAGGATGTGGTTGGTGTGGGAGTGGTGTGAGGGTGGTGTGGGAGTGGTGTGAGCGTGTGGGTGGTGTGGGAGTGGTGTGAGGGTGGTGTGGGAGTGGTGTGAGGGTGGTGTGAGGGTGGTGTGAGGGTGTGGGTGGTGTGGGAGTGGTGTGAGGGTGGTGTGGGAGTGGTGTGGGAGTGATGTAAGGGTGGTATGAGGGTGGTGTGAGGGTGATGCGGGAGTGGTGTGGGAGTGGTGTGGGAGTGGTGTGAGGGTGGTGTGAGGGTGGTGTGAGGGTGGTGTGGGAGTGGTGTGAGGGTGGTGTGGGAGTGGTGTGGGAGTGGGGTGAGGGTGGTGTGGGAGTGGTGTGGGAGTGGTGTGAGGGTGGTGTGAGGGTGGTGTGAGGGTGGTGTGGGAGTGATGTGGAAGTGGTGTGGGAGTGGTGTGGGAGTGGTGTGAGGGTGGTGTGGGAGTGGTGTGGGAGTGGTGTGAGGGTGTGGGTGGTGTGGGAGTGGTGTGAGGGTGGTGTGATGGAGGTGTGGGAGTGGTGAGAGGGTGTTGTGGCAGTGGTGTGAAGGTGGTGTGGGAGTGGTGTGGGAGTGATGTGAGGGTGGTGTGAGGGTGGTGTGAGGGTGGTGTGGGAGTGGTGTGAGGGTAGTGTGAGGGTGGTGTGAGGGTGGTGTGGGAGTGGTGTGGGAGTGGTGTGGGAGTGGTGTAAGGGTGATGCGGGAGTGGTGTGGGAGTGGTGTGGGAGTTGTGTGAGCGTGGTGTGAGGGTGGTGTGGGAGTGGTGTGAGGGTGGTGTGAGGGTGGTGTGAGGGTGGTGTGGGAGTGGTGTAAGGGTGGTGCGGGAGTGGTGTGGGAGTGGTGTGACGGTGGTGTGAGGGTGGTGTGGGAGTGGTGTAAGGATGATGCGGGAGTGGTGTGGGAGTGGTGTGAGGCTGGTGTGAGTGTGGTGTGGGAGTGGTGTGGGAGTGGTGTGAGGGTGCTGTGGGAGTGATGTGGGAGTGGTGTGAGGGTGGTGTGGGAGTGATGTGGGAGTGGTGTGAGGGTGGTGTGAGTGTGTGGGTGGTGTGAGGGTGGAGTGAGGGTGGTGTGGGAGATGTGTGGGAGTGGTGTGGTAGCGGTGTGAGGGTGGTGTGAGGGTGGTGTGGGAGTGTTGTGGGAGTGGTGTGGGAGTTGTGTGAGGGTGGTGTGGGACTGATGTGGGAGTGGTGTGAGGGTGGTGTGAGGGTGTGGGTGGTGTGAGGGTGGAGTGAGGGTGGTGTGGGAGTGGTGTGGGAGTGGTGTGGGAGTGGTGTGAGGGTGGTGTGAGGGTGTGGGTGGTGTGAGGGTGGTGTGGGAGTGGTGTGGGAGTGGTGTGGGAGTGGTGTGTGAGTGGTGTGAGGGTGGAGTGAGGCAGATGCGGGAGTGGTGTGGGAGTGGTGTGAGGCTGATATGGGAGTGGTGTGGGAGTGGTGTGGGAGTGGTGTGAGGGTGGTGTGAGGGTGGTGTGGGAGTGGTGTGAGGGTGGTGTGAGGGTGGTGTGGGAGTGGTGTGGGAGTGATGTGGGAGTGGTGTGGGAGTGGTGTGGGAGTGGTGTGAGGGTGGTGTGAGGGTGGTGTGGGAGTGGTGTTGGAGTGATGTGGGAGTTGTATGGGAGTGGTGTGAGGGTGGTGTGAGGGTGGTGTGGGAGTGATGTGGGAGTGGTGTGGGAGTGGTGTGGGAGTGGTGTGGGAGTGATGTGGGAGTGGTGTGGGAGTGGTGTGGGAGTGGTGTGAGGATGGTGTGAGGGTGGTGTGAGGGCGTGGGTGGTGTGGGAGTGGTGTGAGGGTGGTGTGGGAGTGGTGTGAGAGTGTGGGTGGTGTGGGAGTGGTGTGAGGGTGGTGTGGGAGTGGTGTGGGAGTGGTGTGGGAGTGATGTAAGGGTGGTATGAGGGTGGTGTGAGGGTGATGCGGGAGTGGTGTGGGAGTGGTGTGGGAGTGGTGTGAGGGTGGTGTGAGGGTGGTGTGGGGGTGGTGTGAGGGTGGTGTGGAAGTGGTGTGAGGGTGGTGTGGGAGTGGTGTGGGAGTGGTGTGAGGGTGGTGTGGGAGTGGTGTGGGAGTGGTGTGAGGGTGGTGTGAGGGTGGTGTGAGGGTGGTGTGGAAGTGGTGTGGGAGTGGTGTGGGAGTGGTGTGAGGGTGGTGTGGGAGTGGCGTGGGAGTGGTGTGGGAGTGGTGTGAGGGTGGTGTGAGGGTGGTGTGGGAGTGGTGTGGGAGTGGTGTGAGGGTGGTGTGGGAGTGGTGAGAGGGTTGTGTGGGAGTGGCGTGAGGGTGGTGTGAGGGTGTGGGTGGTGTGGGAGTGGTGTGAGGGTGGTGTGAGGGTGGTGTGGGAGTGGTGAGAGGGTGGTGTGGGAGTGGTGTGAGGGTGGTGTGGGAGTGGTGTGTGAGTGATGTGAGGGTGGTGTGGGAGTGATGTGGGAGTGGTGTGGGAGTGGTGTGGGAGTGGTGTGGGAGTGATGTGGGAGTGGTGTGGGAGTGGTGTGGGAGTGGTGTGAGGGTGGTGTGAGGGTGGTGTGAGGGCGTGGGTGGTGTGGGAGTGGTGTGAGGGTGGTGTGGGAGTGGTGTGAGAGTGTGGGTGGTGTGGGAGTGGTGTGAGGGTGGTGTGGGAGTGGTGTGGGAGTGGTGTGGGAGTGATGTAAGGGTGGTATGAGGGTGGTGTGAGGGTGATGCGGGAGTGGTGTGGGAGTGGTGTGGGAGTGGTGTGAGGGTGGTGTGAGGGTGGTGTGGGGGTGGTGTGAGGGTGGTGTGGAAGTGGTGTGAGGGTGGTGTGGGAGTGGTGTGGGAGTGGTGTGAGGGTGGTGTGGGAGTGGTGTGGGAGTGGTGTGAGGGTGGTGTGAGGGTGGTGTGAGGGTGGTGTGGAAGTGGTGTGGGAGTGGTGTGGGAGTGGTGTGAGGGTGGTGTGGGAGTGGTGTGGGAGTGGTGTGGGAGTGGTGTGAGGGTGGTGTGAGGGTGGTGTGGGAGTGGTGTGGGAGTGGTGTGAGGGTGGTGTGGGAGTGGTGAGAGGGTTGTGTGGGAGTGGCGTGAGGGTGGCGTGAGGGTGTGGGTGGTGTGGGAGTGGTGTGAGGGTGGTGTGAGGGTGGTGTGGGAGTGGTGAGAGGGTGGTGTGGGAGTGGTGTGAGGGTGGTGTGGGAGTGGTGTGGGAGTGATGTGAGGGTGGTGTGAGGGAGGTGTGAGGGTGTTGTGGGAGTGGTGTGAGGGTGGTGTGAGGGTGGTGTGAGGGTGGTGTGGGAGTGGTGTGGGAGTGGTGTGGGAGTGGTGTAAGGGTGATGCGGGAGTGGTGTGGGAGTGGTGTGGGAGTTGTGTGAGGGTGGTGTGAGGGTGGTGTGGGAGTGGTGTAAGGGTGGTGCGGGAGTGGTGTGGGAGTGGTGTGACGGTGGTGTAAGGGTGGTGTGGGAGTGGTTTAAGGGTGATGCGGGAGTGGTGTGGGAGTGGTGTGAGGGTGGTGTGAGGGTGGTGTGGGAGTGGTGTAAGGGTGATGCGGGAGTGGTGTGGGAGTGGTGTGGGAGTGGTGTGAGGTTGGTGTGAGGGTGGTGTGAGGGTGTGGGTGGTGTGAGGGTGGTGTGAGGGTGTTGTGGGAGTGGTGTGAGAGTGGTGTGAGAGTGGTGTGTGAGTGGTGCGAGGGTGGTGTGAGTGTGGTGTGAGGGTGTGGGTGGTGTGGGCGTGGTGTGAGGGTGGTGTGGGAGTGGTGTGAGGGTGGTGTGAGGGTGGTGTGAGGGTGTGGGTGGTGTGGGAGTGGTGTGAGGATGGTGTGGGAGTGGTGTGACGGTGGTGTGGGAGTGGTGTGGGAGTGGTGTAAGGGTGGTGTGAGTGTGGTGTGGAAGTGGTGTGAGAGTGGGGTGAGGGTTGTGTGAGGGTGATGTGGGAGTGGTGTGGGAGTGGTGTGGGAGTGGTGTGAGGGTGGTGTGGGAGTGGTGTGGGAGTGGTGTGAGGGTGCTGTGGGAGTGATGTGGGAGTGGTGTGAGGGTGGTGTGGGAGTGATGTGGGAGTGGTGTGAGGGTGGTGTGAGGGTGTGGGTGGTGTGAGGGTGGAGTGAGGGTGGTGTGGGAGTGGTGTGGGAGTGGTGTGGGAGTGGTGTGAGGGTGGTGTGAGGGTGGTGTGGGAGTGGTGTGGGAGTGGTGTGGGAGTGGTGTGAGGGTGGTGTGGGAGTGATGTGGGAGTGGTGTGAGGGTGGTGTGAGGGTGTGGGTGGTGTGAGGGTGGAGTGAGGGTGGTGTGGGAGTGGTGTGGGAGTGTTGTGGCAGTGGTGTGAGGGTGGTGTGAGGGTGGTGTGAGGGTGTGGGTGGTGTGAGGGTGGTGTGGGAGTGGTGTGGGAGTGGTGTGGGAGTAGTGTGAGGGTGGTGTGAGGCTGATGCGGGAGTGGTGTGGGAGTGGTGTGGGAGTGGTTTGGGAGTGGTGTGAGGCTGATTTGGGAGTGGTGTGGGAGTGGTGTGAGGGTGATGTGATAGTGGTGTGGGAGTGGTGTGGGAGTGGTGTGAGGGTGGTGTGGGAGTGGTGTGGGAGTGATGTGGGAGTGGTGTGGGAGTGGTGTGGGAGTGGTGTGGGAGTAGTGTGAGGATGGTTTGAGGGTGGTGTGGGAGTGGTGTGGGAGTGATGTGGGAGTGGTGTGGGAGTGATGTGGGAGTGGTGTGGGAGTGGTGTGGGAGTGGTGTGGGAGTGATGCGGGAGTGGTGTGGGAGTGGTGTGGGAGTGTTGTGAGGGTGGTGTGAGGGTGGTGTGAGGGTGTGGTTGGTGTGGGAGTGGTGTGAGGGTGGTGTGGGAGTGGTGTGAGCGTGTGGGTGGTGTGGGAGTGGTGTGAGGGTGGTGTGGGAGTGGTGTGAGGGTGGTGTGAGGGTGGTGTGAGGGTGTGGGTGGTGTGGGAGTGGTGTGAGGGTGGTGTGGGAGTGGTGTGGGAGTGATGTAAGGGTGGTATGAGGGTGGTGTGAGGGTGATGCGGGAGTGGTGTGGGAGTGGTGTGGGAGTGGTGTGAGGGTGGTGTGAGGGTGGTGTGGGAGTGGTGTGAGGGTGGTGTGGGAGTGGTGTGGGAGTGGGGTGAGGGTGGTGTGGGAGTGGTGTGGGAGTGGTGTGAGGGTGGTGTGAGGGTGGTGTGAGGGTGGTGTGGGAGTGATGTGGAAGTGGTGTGGGAGTGGTGTGGGAGTGGTGTGAGGGTGGTGTGGGAGTGGTGTGGGAGTGGTGTGAGGGTGTGGGTGGTGTGGGAGTGGTGTGAGGGTGGTGTGAGGGAGGTGTGGGAGTGGTGAGAGGGTGTTGTGGCAGTGGTGTGAAGGTGGTGTGGGAGTGGTGTGGGAGTGATGTGAGGGTGGTGTGAGGGTGGTGTGAGGGTGGTGTGGGAGTGGTGTGAGGGTGGTGTGAGGGTGGTGTGAGGGTGGTGTGGGAGTGGTGTGGGAGTGGTGTGGGAGTGGTGTAAGGGTGATGCGGGAGTGGTGTGGGAGTGGTGTGGGAGTTGTGTGAGCGTGGTGTGAGGGTGGTGTGGGAGTGGTGTGAGGGTGGTGTGAGGGTGGTGTGAGGGTGGTGTGGGAGTGGTGTAAGGGTGGTGCGGGAGTGGTGTGGGAGTGGTGTGACGGTGGTGTGAGGGTGGTGTGGGAGTGGTGTAAGGATGATGCGGGAGTGGTGTGGGAGTGGTGTGAGGCTGGTGTGAGTGTGGTGTGGGAGTGGTGTGGGAGTGGTGTGAGGGTGCTGTGGGAGTGATGTGGGAGTGGTGTGAGGGTGGTGTGGGAGTGATGTGGGAGTGGTGTGAGGGTGGTGTGAGTGTGTGGGTGGTGTGAGGGTGGAGTGAGGGTGGTGTGGGAGTGTTGTGGGAGTGGTGTGGGAGTTGTGTGAGGGTGGTGTGGGACTGATGTGGGAGTGGTGTGAGGGTGGTGTGAGGGTGTGGGTGGTGTGAGGGTGGAGTGAGGGTGGTGTGGGAGTGGTGTGGGAGTGGTGTGGGAGTGGTGTGAGGGTGGTGTGAGGGTGTGGGTGGTGTGAGGGTGTTGTGGGAGTGGTGTGGGAGTGGTGTGGGAGTGGTGTGTGAGTGGTGTGAGGGTGGAGTGAGGCAGATGCGGGAGTGGTGTGGGAGTGGTGTGAGGCTGATATGGGAGTGGTGTGGGAGTGGTGTGGGAGTGGTGTGAGGGTGGTGTGAGGGTGGTGTGGGAGTGGTGTGAGGGTGGTGTGAGGGTGGTGTGGGAGTGGTGTGGGAGTGATGTGGGAGTGGTGTGGGAGTGGTGTGGGAGTGGTGTGAGGGTGGTGTGAGGGTGGTGTGGGAGTGGTGTTGGAGTGATGTGGGAGTTGTATGGGAGTGGTGTGAGGGTGGTGTGAGGGTGGTGTGGGAGTGATGTGGGAGTGGTGTGGGAGTGGTGTGGGAGTGGTGTGGGAGTGATGTGGGAGTGGTGTGGGAGTGGTGTGGGAGTGGTGTGAGGATGGTGTGAGGGTGGTGTGAGGGCGTGGGTGGTGTGGGAGTGGTGTGAGGGTGGTGTGGGAGTGGTGTGAGAGTGTGGGTGGTGTGGGAGTGGTGTGAGGGTGGTGTGGGAGTGGGGTGGGAGTGGTGTGGGAGTGATGTAAGGGTGGTATGAGGGTGGTGTGAGGGTGATGCGGGAGTGGTGTGGGAGTGGTGTGGGAGTGGTGTGAGGGTGGTGTGAGGGTGGTGTGGGGGTGGTGTGAGGGTGGTGTGGAAGTGGTGTGAGGGTGGTGTGGGAGTGATGTGGGAGTGGTGTGAGGGTGGTGTGGGAGTGGTGTGGGAGTGGTGTGAGGGTGGTGTGAGGGTGGTGTGAGGGTGGTGTGGAAGTGGTGTGGGAGTGGTGTGGGAGTGGTGTGAGGGTGGTGTGGGAGTGGCGTGGGAGTGGTGTGGGAGTGGTGTGAGGGTGGTGTGAGGGTGGTGTGGGAGTGGTGTGGGAGTGGTGTGAGGGTGGTGTGGGAGTGGTGAGAGGGTTGTGTGGGAGTGGCGTGAGGGTGGTGTGAGGGTGTGGGTGGTGTGGGAGTGGTGTGAGGGTGGTGTGAGGGTGGTGTGGGAGTGGTGAGAGGGTGGTGTGGGAGTGGTGTGAGGGTGGTGTGGGAGTGGTGTGTGAGTGATGTGAGGGTGGTGTGAGGGTGTGGGTGGTGTGGGAGTGGTGTGAGGGTGGTGTGAGGGTGGTGTGGGAGTGGTGAGAGGGTGGTGTGGGAGTGGTGTGAGGGTGGTGTGGGAGTGGTGTGTGAGTGATGTGAGGGTGGTGTGAGGGTGGTGTGAGGGTGGTGTGGGAGTGGTGTGGGAGTGGTGTGGGAGTGGTGTAAGGGTGATGCGGGAGTGGTGTGGGAGTGGTGTGGGAGTTGTGTGAGGGTGGTGTGAGGGTGGTGTGGGAGTGGTGTAAGGGTGGTGCGGGAGTGGTGTGGGAGTGGTGTGACGGTGGTGTAAGGGTGGTGTGGGAGTGGTTTAAGGGTGATGCGGGAGTGGTGTGGGAGTGGTGTGAGGGTGGTGTGAGGGTGGTGTGGGAGTGGTGTAAGGGTGTTGCGGGAGTGGTGTGGGAGTGGTGTGAGGTTGGTGTGAGGGTGGTGTGAGGGTGTGGGTGGTGTGAGGGTGGTGTGAGGGTGTTGTGGGAGTGGTGTGAGAGTGGTGTGAGAGTGGTGTGGGATTGGTGTTAGAGTGGTGCGTGGGGGTTTGAGGGTGGTGTGGGATTGGTGCGAGGGTGGTGTAGGGTGGTGTGGGAGTGGTGTGAGGGTGGTGTGGGAGTGGTGTGGGAGTGGTGTGGGAGTGGTGTGAGGGTGGTGTGAGGGTGGTGTGAGGGTGGTGTGGGAGTGGTCTGGGAGTGGTGTGGGAGTGGTGTGGGAGTGGTGTGAGGCTGGTGTGTGGGTCGTGTGAGGGTGGTGTAGGGTGGTGTGGGAGTGGTGTGAGGGTGGTGTGAGGGTGGTGTGGGAGTGGTGTGGGAGTGGTGTGAGGGTGGTGTGTGGGTGGTGTGAGGGTGATGCGGGAGTGGTGTGGGAGTGGTGTGGCAATGGTGTGAGGGTGGTGTGGGAGTGGTGTGGGAGTGGTGTGGGAGTGGTGTGGGAGTGGTGTGTGAGTGGTGTGAGGGTGGTGTGGGAGTGGTGGGAGGGTGGTCTGAGGGTGTGGGTGGTGTGGGAGTGGTGTGAGGGTGGTGTGAGGGTGGTGTGAGGGTGGTGTGGGAGCGGTGAGACGGTGATGCGGGGGTGGTGTGGGAGTGGTGTGGGAGTGGTGTGGGAGTGATGTGGTAGTGGTGTGAGGGTGGTGTGGGAGTGGTGTGAGGGTGGTGTGGGAGTGGTGCGAGGGTGGTGTAGGGTGGTGTGGGAGTGGTGTGAGGGTGGTGTGGGAGTGGTGCGAGGGTGGTGTAGGGTGGTGTGAGGGTGGTGTGGGGGTGGTGCGAGGGTGGTGTAGGGTGGTGTGGGAGTGGTGTGAGGGTGGTGTGGGAGTGGTGTGGGGGTGGTGTGGGAGTGGTGCGAGGGTGGTGTGAGGGTGGACTGAGGGTGGTGTGAGGGTGGTGTGGGAGTGGTGTGGGAATGGTGTGAGGGTGGTGTGGGAGTGGTGCGAGGGTGGTGTAGGGTGGTGTGGGAGTGGTGTGAGGGTGGTGTGGGGGTGGTGGTGGAGTGGTGTGGGAGTGGTGTGGGAGTGGTGCGAGGGTGGTGTGAGGGTGATGCGGGAGTGGTGTGAGGGTGGTATGAGGGTGGTGTGGGAGTGGTGTGGGACTGGTGTGAGGGTGGTGTGGGACTGGTGTGAGGGTGATGTTGGAGTGGTGTGGGAGTGGTGTGGGAGTGGTGTGAGGGTGGTGTGGGAGTGGTGTGGGAGTGGTGTGGGAGAGGTGTGAGGGCGGTGTGAGGCTGATGCGGGAGTGGTGTGGGAGTGGTGTGAGGGTGGTGTGAGGGTGGTGTGGGAGTGGTGTGGGAGTGATGTGGGAGTGGTGTGGGAGTGGTGTGGGAGTGGTGTAAGGGTGGTGTGAGGGTGGTGTGAGGGTGGTGTGGGAGTGGTGTGAGGGTGGTGTGGGAGTGGTGCGAGGGTGGTGTGAGGGTGGTGTGAGGGTGGTGTGAGGGTGTGGGTGGTGTGGGAGTGGTGTGAGGGTGGTGTGGGAGTGGTGTGGGAGTGGTGTGGGAGTGGTGTGGGAGTGGTTTGAGGGTGGTGTGAGGGTGGTGTGAGTGTGGTGTGGGAGTGGTGTGGGAGTGGTGTGAGAGTGGTGTGAGGGTGGTGTGGGAGTGGTGTGAGAGTGGTGTGGGAGTGGTGTGAGAGTGGTGTGAGGGTGGTGTGGGAGTGGGGTGGGAGTGGTGTGAGAGTGGTGTGAGGGTTGTGTGAGAGTGGGGTGGGAGTGGTGTGAGAGTGGTGTGAGATTGGGGTGAGGGTGGTGTGAGGGTGGTGTGAGGGTGGGTTGAGGGTGGTGTGAGGGTGATGTGGGAGTGGTGTGAGGGTGTGGGTGGTGTGAGAGTGGTGTGAGGGTGATGCGGGAGTGGTGTGGGAGTGGTGTGAGGGTGGTGTGAGGGTGGTGTCGGAGTGGTGTGGGAGTGATGTGGGAGTGGTGTGGGAGTGGTGTAAGGGTGGTGTGAGGGTGGTGTGAGGGTGGTGTGGGAGTGGTGTGAGGGTGGTGTGGGAGTGGTGCGAGGGTGGTGTGAGGGTGGTGTGAGGGTGGTCTGAGCATGATGCGGGAGTGGTGTGGGAGGGGTGTGAGGGTGGTGTGAGGGTGGTGTGGGAGTGGTGTGGGAGTGATGTGGGAGTGGTGTGGGAGTGGTGTGTGAGTGGTGCGAGAGTGGTGTGAGTGTGGTGTGAGGGTGTGGGTGGTGTGAGGGTGGAGTGAGGGTGGTGTGGGAGTGGTGTGGGAGTGTTGTGGCAGTGGTGTGAGGGTGGTGTGAGGGTGGTGTGAGGGTGTGGGTGGTGTGAGGGTGGTGTGGGAGTGGTGTGAGGGTGGTGTGGGAGTGGTGTGAGGGTGGTGTGAGGGTGGTGTGAGGGTGTGGGTGGTGTGGGAGTGGTGTGAGGATGGTGTGGGAGTGATGTGACGGTGGTGTGGGAGTGGTGTGGGAGTGGTGTAAGGGTGGTGTGAGGGTGGTGTGGAAGTGGTGTGAGAGTGGGGTGAGGGTGGTGTGAGGGTGATGTGGGAGTGGTGTGGGAGTGGTGTGGGAGTGGTGTGAGGGTGGTGTGGGAGTGGTGTGGGAGTGGTGTGAGGGTGCTGTGGGAGTGATGTGGGAGTGGTGTGAGGGTGGTGTGGGAGTGATGTGGGAGTGGTGTGAGGGTGGTGTGAGGGTGTGGGTGGTGTGAGGGTGGAGTGAGGGTGGTGTGGGAGTGGTGTGGGAGTGGTGTGGGAGTGGTGTGAGGGTGGTGTGAGGGTGGTGTGGGAGTGGTGTGGGAGTGGTGTGGGAGTGGTGTGAGGGTGGTGTGGGAGTGATGTGGGAGTGGTGTGAGGGTGGTGTGAGGGTGTGGGTGGTGTGAGGGTGGAGTGAGGGTGGTGTGGGAGTGGTGTGGGAATGTTGTGGCAGTGGTGTGAGGGTGGTGTGAGGGTGGTGTGAGGGTGTGGGTGGTGTGAGGGTGGTGTGGGAGTGGTGTGGGAGTGGTGTGGGAGGAGTGTGAGGGTGGTGTGAGGCTGATGCGGGAGTGGTGTGGGAGTGGTGTGGGAGTGGTTTGGGAGTGGTGTGAGGCTGATTTGGGAGTGGTGTGGGAGTGGTGTGGGAGTGGTGTGGGAGTGGTGTGGGAGTAGTGTGGGGGTGGTTTGAGGGTGGTGTGGGAGTGGTGTGGGAGTGATGTGGGAGTGGTGTGGGAGTGATGTGGGAGTGATGTGGGAGTGGTGTGGGAGTGGTGTGAGGGTGGTGTGGGAGTGGTGTGGGAGTGATGTGGGAGTGGTGTGGGAGTGGTGTGGGAGTGGTGTGGGAGTAGTGTGAGGGTGGTTTGAGGGTGGTGTGGGAGTGGTGTGGGAGTGATGTGGGAGTGGTGTGGGAGTGATGTGGGAGTGGTGTGGGAGTGATGTGGGAGTGGTGTGGGAGTGGTGTGGGAGTGATGTGGGAGTGGTGTGGGAGTGGTGTGGGAGTGGTGTGAGGGTGGTGTGGGAGTGGTGTGGGAGTGGTGTGGGAGTGATGTGGGAGTGGTGTGGGAGTGGTTTGAGGGTGGTGTGAGGGTGGTGTGAGTGTGGTGTGGGAGTGGTGTGGGAGTGGTGTGAGAGTGGTGTGAGGGTGGTGTGGGAGTGGTGTGAGAGTGGTGTGGGAGTGGTGTGAGAGTGGTGTGAGGGTGGTGTGGGAGTGGGGTGGGAGTGGTGTGAGAGTGGTGTGAGGGTTGTGTGAGATTGGGGTGGGAGTGGTGTGAGAGTGGTGTGAGATTGGGGTGAGGGTGGTGTGAGGGTGGTGTGAGGGTGGGTTGAGGGTGGTGTGAGGGTGATGTGGGAGTGGTGTGAGGGTGTGGGTGGTGTGAGAGTGGTGTGAGGGTGATGCGGGAGTGGTGTGGGAGTGGTGTGAGGGTGGTGTGAGGGTGGTGTGGGAGTGGTGTGGGAGTGATGTGGGAGTGGTGTGGGAGTGGTGTAAGGGTGGTGTGAGGGTGGTGTGAGGGTGGTGTGGGAGTGGTGTGAGGGTGGTGTGGGAGTGGTGCGAGGGTGGTGTGAGGGTGGTGTGAGGGTGGTCTGAGCATGATGCGGGAGTGGTGTGGGAGGGGTGTGAGGGTGGTGTGAGGGTGGTGTGGGAGTGGTGTGGGAGTGATGTGGGAGTGGTGTGGGAGTGGTGTAAGGGTGGTGTAAGGGTGGTGTGAGGGTGGTGTGGGAGTGGTGTGAGTGTGGTGTGTGAGTGGTGCGAGAGTGGTGTGAGTGTGGTGTGAGGGTGTGGGTGGTGTGGGAGTGGTGTGAGGGTGGTGTGGGAGTGGTGTGAGGGTGGTGTGAGGGTGGTGTGAGGGTGTGGGTGGTGTGGGAGTGGTGTGAGGATGGTGTGGGAGTGGTGTGACGGTGGTGTGGGAGTGGTGTGGGAGTGGTGTAAGGGTGGTGTGAGGGTGGTGTGGAAGTGGTGTGAGAGTGGGGTGAGGGTGGTGTGAGGGTGATGTGGGAGTGGTGTGGGAGTGGTGTGGGAGTGGTGTGAGGGTGGTGTGGGAGTGGTGTGGGAGTGGTGTGAGGGTGCTGTGGGAGTGATGTGGGAGTGGTGTGAGGGTGGTGTGGGAGTGATGTGGGAGTGGTGTGAGGGTGGTGTGAGGGTGTGGGTGGTGTGAGGGTGGAGTGAGGGTGGTGTGGGAGTGGTGTGGGAGTGGTGTGGGAGTGGTGTGGGAGTGGTGTGAGGGTGGTGTGAGGGTGGTGTGGGAGTGGTGTGGGAGTGGTGTGGGAGTGGTGTGAGGGTGGTGTGGGAGTGATGTGGGAGTGGTGTGAGGGTGGTGTGAGGGTGTGGGTGGTGTGAGGGTGGAGTGAGGGTGGTGTGGGAGTGGTGTGGGAGTGTTGTGGCAGTGGTGTGAGGGTGGTGTGAGGGTGGTGTGAGGGTGTGGGTGGTGTGAGGGTGGTGTGGGAGTGGTGTGGGAGTGGTGTGGGAGGAGTTTGAGGGTGGTGTGAGGCTGATGCGGGAGTGGTGTGGGAGTGGTGTGGGAGTGGTTTGGGAGTGGTGTGAGGCTGATTTGGGAGTGGTGTGGGAGTGGTGTGGGAGTGGTGTGGGAGTAGTGTGGGGGTGGTTTGAGGGTGGTGTGGGAGTGGTGTGGGAGTGATGTGGGAGTGGTGTGGGAGTGATGTGGGAGTGATGTGGGAGTGGTGTGGGAGTGGTGTGAGGGTGGTGTGGGAGTGGTGTGGGAGTGATGTGGGAGTGGTGTGGGAGTGGTGTGGGAGTGGTGTGGGAGTAGTGTGAGGGTGGTTTGAGGGTGGTGTGGGAGTGGTGTGGGAGTGATGTGGGAGTGGTGTGGGAGTGATGTGGGAGTGGTGTGGGAGTGATGTGGGAGTGGTGTGGGAGTGGTGTGGGAGTGGTGTGGGAGTGATGTGGGAGTGGTGTGGGAGTGGTGTGGGAGTGGTGTGAGGGTGGTGTGGGAGTGGTGTGGGAGTGGTGTGGGAGTGATGTGGGAGTGGTGTGGGAGTGGTGTGGGAGTGGTGTGAGGGTGGTGTGAGGGTGGTGTGAGGGTTTGTTTGGTGTGGCAGTGGTGTGAGGGTGGTGTGGGAGTGGTGTGAGCGTGTGGGTGGTGTGGGAGTGGTGTGAGGGTGGTGTGGGAGTGGTGTGAGGGTGGTGTGAGGGTGGTGTGAGGGTGTGGGTGGCGTGGGAGTGGTGTGAGGGTGGTGTGGGAGTGGTGTGGGGGTGATGTAAGGGTGGTATGAGGGTGGTGTGAGGGTGATGCGGGAATGGTGTGGGAGTGGTGTGGGAGTGGTGTGAGGTTGGTGTGAGGGTGGTGTGAGGGTGGTGTGGGAGTGGTGTGAGGGTGGTGTGGGAGTGGTGTGGGAGTGGGGTCAGGGTGGTGTGGGAGTGGTGTGGGAGTGGTGTGAGGGTGGTGTGAGGGTGGTGTGAGGGTGGTGAGGGAGTGGTGTGGAAGTGGTGTGGGAGTGGTGTGGGAGTGGTGTGAGGGTGGTGTGGGAGTGGTGTGGGAGAGGTGTGGGAGTGGTGTGAGGGTGGTGTGAGGGTGGTGTGGGAGTGGAGTGGGAGTGGTGTGAGGGTGGTGTGGGAGTGGCGTGAGGGTGGTGTGAGGGTGTGGGTGGTGTGGGAGTGGTGTGAGGGTGGTGTGAGGGAGGTGTGGGAGTGGTGAGAGGGTGTTGTGGCAGTGGTGTGAAGGTGGTGTGGGAGTGGTGTGGGGGTGATGTGAGGGTGGTTTGAGGGTGGTGTGAGGGTGGTGTGGGAGTGGTGTGAGGGTGGTGTGAGGGTGGTGTGAGGGTGGTGTGGGAGTGGTGTGGGAGTGGTGTGGGAGTGGTGTAAGGGTGATGCGGGAGTGGTGTGGGAGTGGTGTGGGAGTTGTGTGAGCGTGGTGTGAGGGTGGTGTGGGAGTGGTGTGAGGGTGGTGTGAGGGTGGTGTGAGGGTGGTGTGGGAGTGGTGTAAGTGTGGTGCGGGAGTGGTGTGGGAGTGGTGTGACGGTGGTGTGAGGGTGGTGTGGGAGTGGTGTAAGGATGATGCGGGAGTGGTGTGGGAGTGGTGTGAGGCTGGTGTGAGTGTGGTGTGGGAGTGGTGTGGGAGTGGTGTGAGGGTGCTGTGGGAGTGATGTGGGAGTGGTGTGAGGGTGGTGTGGGAGTGATGTGGGAGTGGTGTGAGGGTGGTGTGAGTGTGTGGGTGGTGTGAGGGTGGAGTGAGGGTGGTGTGGGAGATGTGTGGGAGTGGTGTGGTAGCGGTGTGAGGGTGGTGTGAGGGTGGTGTGGGAGTGTTGTGGGAGTGGTGTGGGAGTTGTGTGAGGGTGGTGTGGGAGTGATGTGGGAGTGGTGTGAGGGTGGTGTGAGGGTGTGGGTGGTGTGAGGGTGGAGTGAGGGTGGTGTGGGAGTGGTGTGGGAGTGGTGTGGGAGTGGTGTGAGGGTGGTGTGAGGGTGTGGGTGGTGTGAGGGTGGTGTGGGAGTGGTGTGGGAGTGGTGTGGGAGTGGTGTGTGAGTGGTGTGAGGGTGGAGTGAGGCAGATGCGGGAGTGGTGTGGGAGTGGTGTGAGGCTGATATGGGAGTGGTGTGGGAGTGGTGTGGGAGTGGTGTGAGGGTGGTGTGAGGGTGGTGTGGGAGTGGTGTGAGGGTGGTGTGAGGGTGGTGTGGGAGTGGTGTGGGAGTGATGTGGGAGTGGTGTGGGTGTGGTGTGGGAGTGGTGTGAGGGTGGTGTGAGGGTGGTGTGGGAGTGGTGTTGGAGTGATGTGGGAGTTGTATGGGAGTGGTGTGAGGGTGGTGTGAGGGTGGTGTGGGAGTGATGTGGGAGTGGTGTGGGAGTGGTGTGGGAGTGGTGTGGGAGTGATGTGGGAGTGGTGTGGGAGTGGTGTGGGAGTGGTGTGAGGGTGGTGTGAGGGTGGTGTGAGGGCGTGGGTGGTGTGGGAGTGGTGTGAGGGTGGTGTGGGAGTGGTGTGAGAGTGTGGGTGGTGTGGGAGTGGTGTGAGGGTGGTGTGGGAGTGGTGTGAGGGTGGTGTGGGAGTGGTGTGAGAGTGTGGGTGGTGTGGGAGTGGTTTGAGGGTGGTGTGGGAGTGGTGTGCGAGTGGTGTGGGAGTGATGTAAGGGTGGTATGAGGGTGGTGTGAGGGTGATGCGGGAGTGGTGTGGGAGTGGTGTGGGAGTGGTGTGAGGGTGGTGTGAGGGTGGTGTGGGGGTGGTGTGAGGGTGGTGTGGAAGTGGTGTGAGGGTGGTGTGGGAGTGGTGTGGGAGTGGTGTGAGGGTGGTGTGGGAGTGGTGTGGTAGTGGTGTGAGGGTGGTGTGAGGGTGGTGTGAGGGTGGTGTGGAAGTGGTGTGGGAGTGGTGTGGGAGTGGTGTGAGGGTGGTGTGGGAGTGGTGTGGGAGTGGTGTGGGAGTGGTGTGAGGGTGGTGTGAGGGTGGTGTGGGAGTGGTGTGGGAGAGGTGTGAGGGTGGTGTGGGAGTGGTGAGAGGGTTGTGTGGGAGTGGCGTGAGGGTGGTGTGAGGGTGTGGGTGGTGTGGGAGTGGTGTGAGGGTGGTGTGAGGGTGGTGTGGGAGTGGTGAGAGGGTGGTGTGGGAGTGGTGTGAGGGTGGTGTGGGAGTGGTGTGGGAGTGATGTGAGGGTGGTGTGAGGGAGGTGTGAGGGTGTTGTGGGAGTGGTGTGAGGGTGGTGTGAGGGTGGTGTGAGGGTGGTGTGGGAGTGGTGTGGGAGTGGTGTGGGAGTTGTGTAAGGGTGATGCGGGAGTGGTGTGGGAGTGGTGTGGGAGTTGTGTGAGGGTGGTGTGAGGGTGGTGTGGGAGTGGTGTAAGGGTGGTGCGGGAGTGGTGTGGGAGTGGTGTGACGGTGGTGTAAGGGTGGTGTGGGAGTGGTTTAAGGGTGATGCGGGAGTGGTGTGGGAGTGGTGTGAGGGTGGTGTGAGGGTGGTGTGGGAGTGGTGTAAGGGTGATGCGGGAGTGGTGTGGGAGTGATGTGGGAGTGGTGTGAGGGTGGTGTGAGGGTGGTGTGAGGGTGTGGGTGGTGTGAGGGTGGTGTGAGGGTGTTGTGGGAGTGGTGTGAGAGTGGTGTGAGAGTGGTGTGGGATTGGTGTTAGAGTGGTGCGTGGGGGTTTGAGGGTGGTGTGGGAGTGGTGCGAGGGTGGTGTAGGGTGGTGTGGGAGTGGTGTGAGGGTGGTGTGGGAGTGGTGTGAGGGTGGTGTGAGGGTGTTGTGGGAGTGGTGTGGGAGTGGTGTGGGAGTGGTGTGGGATTGGTGTTAGAGTGGTGCGTGGGGGTTTGAGGGTGGTGTGGGAGTGGTGCGACGGTGGTGTAGGGTGGTGTGGGAGTGGTGTGAGGGTGGTGTGGGAGTGGTGTGGGAGTGGTGTGGGAGTGGTGCGAGGGTGGTGTGAGGGTGGTGTGAGGGTGGTGTGGGAGTGGTCTGGGAGTGGTGTGAGAGTGGTGTGGGAGTGGTGTGAGGCTGGTGTGTGGGTCGTGTGAGGGTGGTGTAGGGTGGTGTGGGAGTGGTGTGAGGGTGGTGTGAGGGTGGTGTGGGAGTGGTGTGGGAGTGGTGTGAGGGTGGTGTGAGGGTGGTGTGAGGGTGATGCGGGAGTGGTGTGGGAGTGGTGTGGCAATGGTGTGAGGGTGGTGTGGGAGTGGTGTGGGAGTGGTGTGGGAGTGGTGTGAGGGTGGTGTAGGGTGGTCTGGGAGTGGTGAGAGGATGGTGTGGGAGTGGTGTGGGAGTGGTGTGAGGGTGGTGTGAGGGTGTGGGTGGTGTGGGAGTGGTGTGGGAGTGGTGTGGGAGTGGTGTGTGAGTGGTGTGAGGGTGGTGTGGGAGTGGTGGGAGGGTGGTTTGAGGGTGTGGGTGGTGTGGGAGTGGTGTGAGGGTGGTGTGAGGGTGGTGTGGGAGCGGTGAGACGGTGATGCGGGAGTGGTGTGTGAGTGGTGTGGGAGTGATGTGGTAGTGGTGTGAGGGTGGTGTGGGAGTGGTGTGAGGGTGGTGTGGGAGTGGTGCGAGGGTGGTGTAGGGTGGTGTGGGAGTGGTGTGAGGGTGGTGTGGGAGTGGTGCGAGGGTGGTGTAGGGTGGTGTGAGGGTGGTGTGGGGGTGGTGCGAGGGTGGTGTAGGGTGGTGTGGGAGTGGTGTGAGGGTGGTGTGGGAGTGGTGTGGGGGTGGTGTGGGAGTGGTGCGAGGGTGGTGTGAGGGTGGAGTGAGGGTGGCGTGAGGGTGGTGTGGGAGTGGTGTGGGAATGGTGTGAGGGTGGTGTGGGAGTGGTGCGAGGGTGGTGTAGGGTGGTGTGGGAGTGGTGTGAGGGTGGTGTGGGAGTGGTGGTGGAGTGGTGTGGGAGTGGTGTGGGAGTGGTGCGAGGGTGGTGTGAGAGTGATGCGGAAGTGGTGTGAGGGTGGTATGAGGGTGGTGTGGGAGTGGTGTGGGACTGGTGTGAGGGTGGTGTGGGACTGGTGTGAGGGTGATGTTGGAGTGGTGTGGGAGTGGTGTGGGAGTGTTGTGAGGGTGGTGTGGGAGTGGTGTGGAAGTGGTGTGAGGGTGGTATGAGGGTGGTGTGGGAGTGGTGTGGGAGTGGGGTGGGAATGGTGAGAGGGTGGTGTGAGGGCGTTGTGAGGGTGGTGTGAGAGTGTTGTGAGGGTGGTGTGGGAGTGGTGTGGGAGTGGTGTGGGGTTGGTGTGAGGGTGGTGTGGGAGTGGTGTGAGGGTGATGCGGGAGTGGTGTGGGAGTGGTGTGGGAGTGGTGTGGGTGTGGTGTTAGAGTGGTGCGTGGGGGTTTGAGGGTGGTGTGGGAGTGTTGAGAGGATGGTGTAGGGTGGTGTGGGAGTGGTGTGGGAGTGGTGCGAGAGTGGTGTGAGGGTGGTGTTGGGTGGTGTGGGAGTGGTCTGGGAGTGGTGTGGGAGTGGTGTGGGTGTGGTGTGAGGGTGGTGTGAGGGTGGTGTGAGGGTGGTGAAGGGTGGTGTGGGAGTGGTGTGAGGGTGGTGTGGGAGTGGTGTGAGGGTGGTGTGAGGGTGGTGTGGGAGTGGTGTGGGAGTGGTGTGGGGGTGGTGTGAGGGTGGTATGAGAGTGGTGTGGGAGTGGTGTGGGAGTGGTGTGAGGGTGGTGTGAGGGTGGTGTGAGGGTGATGCGGGAGTGGTGTGGGAGTGGTGTGAGGGTGGTGTGAGGGTGGTGTGGGAGTGGTGTGGCAGTGGTGTGAGGGTGGTGTGAGTTTGTGGGTGGTGTGGGAGTGGTGTGAGAGTGGTGTGCGAGTGGTGTGGGAGTGGTGTGGGAGTGGTGTGAGGGTGATGCGGGAGTAGTGTGGGAGTGGTGTGGGAATGGTGTGAGGGTGGTGTGGGAGTGGTGTGGGAGTGGTGTGAGGGTGATGCGGGAGTGGTGTGGGAGTGGTGTGGGAGCGGTGTGAGTGTGGTGTGGGAGTGGTGCGAGGTTGGTGTGGGAGTGGTGCGAGGGTGGTGTGAGGGTGGTGTGAGAGTGGTGTGGGAGTGGTGTGAGGGTGGTCTGAGGGTGCTGTGAGGGTGGTGTGAGAGTGGTGTGGGAGTGGTGTGGGAGTGGTGTGGGAGTGGTGTGAGGGTGGTCTGAGGGTGTGGGTGCTGTGGGAGTGGTGTGAGGGTGGTGTGAGGGTGGTGTGAGGGTGGTGTGGGAGTGGTGATAGGGTGATGCGGGAGTGGTGTGAGGATCGTGTGAGGGTGTGGGTGGTGTGAGGATGCTGTGGGAGTGGTGTAGGAGTGATGTGGGAGTGGTGTGAGGGTGGTGTGGGAGTGTTATGAGGGTGGTGTGGGAGTGGTGCGAGGGTGGTGTGGGGTGGTGTGGGAGTGGTGTGAGTGTGGTGTGGGAGTGGTGCGAGGGTGGTGTAGGGTGGTGTGAGGGTGTGTGGGAGTTGTGTGAGGGTGGTGTGGGAGTGGTGTGGGAGTGGTGTGGGAGTGGTGTGAGGGTGGTGTGAGGGTGGTGTGAGGGTGGTGCGAGGGTGGTGTAGGGTGGTGTGAGGGTGGTGTGGGAGTGGTGTGAGGTTGGTTTGAGGGTGGTGTGGGAGTGGTGCAAGGGTGGTGTAGGGTGGTGTGGGAGTGGTGTGAGGGTGGTGTGAGTGTGGTGTGAGGGTGGTGCGAGGGTGGTGTAGGGTGGTGTGGGAGTGGTGTGAGGGTGGTGTGGGAGTGGTGTGGGAGTGGTGTGGGAGTGGTGTGAGGGTGGTGTGGGAGTGGTGCGAGGGTGGTGTGAGGGTGGTGTGAGGGTGATGCGGGAGTCGTGTGAGGGTGGTGTGAGGGTGGTGTGGGAGTGGTGTGGGAGTGGTGTGGGAGAGGTGTGAGGGTGGTGTGGGTGTGGTGCGAGGGTGGTGTGAGGGTGGTGTGGGAGTGGTGTGGGAATGGTGTGAGGGTGGTATGAGGGTGGTGTGGGAGTGGTGTGGGAGTGGTGTGGGAGTGGTGTGGGAGTGGTGTGAGGGTGATGCGGGAGTGGTGTGGGAGTAGTGTGGGAATTGTGTGAGGGTGGTGTGTGGGTGGTATGAGGGTGGTGTGGGAGTGGTGTGAGAGTGGTGTGAGGGTGGTGTGAGAGTGTTGTGAGGGTGGTGTGGGAGTGGTGTGTGAGTGGTGTGGGAGTGGTGTGGGGTTGGTGTGAGGGTGGTGTGAGAGTGGTGTGGGAGTGGTGTGAGAGTGGTGTGGGAGTGGTGTGAGGGTGGTGTGACGGTGGTGTGGGAGTGGTGTGAGAGTGGTGTGGGAGTGGTTTGAGGGTGGTGTGGGAGTGGTGTGGGAGTGGTGTGAGAGTGGTGTGAGGGTGGTGTGGGAGTGGTGTTGGAGTGGTGTGAGGGTGATGCGGGAGTGGTGCTATCGTGGTGTGGGAGTGGTGTGGGAGTGGTGTGAGGGTGGTCTGGGAGTGGTGCGAGGGTGGTGTGGGAGTGGTGCGAGGTTGGTGTGAGGGTGGTGTGAGAGTGGTGTGGGAGTGGTGTGTGGGTGGTGTGAGTGTGGTGTTGGGTGGTGTGGGAGTGGTGTGTGGGTGGTGTGGGAGTGGTGTGGGAGTGGTGTGGGGGTGGTGTGAGGGTGGTATGAGGGTGGTGTGGGAGTGGTGTGGGAGAGGTGTGGGAGTGGTGTGAGGATGATGCGGGAGTGGTGTGGGAGTGGTGTGGGAGTGTTGTGAGGGTGGTGTGGTAGTGGTGCGAGGGTGGTGTGGGAGTGGTGCGAGAGTGGTGTGAGGGTGGTGTGAGAGTGGTGTGGGAGTGGTGTGGTGGTGGTGTGAGGCTGGTGTGGGAGTGGTGTGAGAGTGGTGTTAGGGTCGTGTGGGAGTGGTGTAGGACTGGTGTGAGGGTTTTGCGAGGGTGGTGCGAGGGTGGTGTGGGAGTGGTGTGAGGGTGATGTGGGAGTGGTGTGGGAGTGGTGTGAGGGTGGTGTGGGAGTGGTGTGAGAGTCGTGTTAGGGTCGTGTGGGAGTGGTGTAGGACTGGTGTGAGGGTGGTGTGAGGGTGGTGCGAGGGTGGAGCGAGGGTGGTGTGGGAGTGGTGTGAGGGTGGTGTGGGAGTGGTGGGGGAGTGGTGTGAGGGTGGTGTGGGAGTGGTGTGGGAGTGGTGTGGGAGTGATGCGGGAGTGGTGTGGGAGTGGTGTGGGAGTGGTGTGGGAGTGATGCGGGAGTGGTGTGGGAGTGGTGTGGGAGTGGTGTGAGGGTGGTGTGGGAGTTGTATGGGAGTGGTGTGGGAGTGGTGTGGGAGTGATGCGGGAGTGGTGTGGGAGTGGTGTGGGAGTGGTGTGAGGGTGGTGTGGGAGTTGTATGGGGGTGGTGTGAGGGTGGTGTGGGAGTTGTATGGGAGTGGTGTGGGAGTGATGTGGGGGTGGTGTGAGGGTGGTGTGGGAGTGATGTGGGAGTGGTGTGGGAGTGGTGTGAGTGTGGTGTGAGTGTGGTGTGAGGGTGGTGTGGGGGTGGTGTGGGAGTTGTGTGAGGGTGATGCGGGAGTGGTGTGGGAGTGGATTGGGAGTGGTGTGGGGTTGGTGTGAGGGTGGTGTGGGAGTAGTGTGGGAGTGGTGTGAGTGTGGTGTGGGAGTGATGTGAGGGTGGTGTGGGAATGGTGTGAGGGTGGTGTGAGGGTGGTGTGGGAGTGGTGTGGGGGTGGTGTGAGGGTGGTGTGGGAGTGGTGTGACTTTGTTGTGGGAGTGGTGTGGGAGTGGTGTGAGAGTGGTGTGAGGGTCGTGTGGGAGTGGTGTAGGACTGGTGTGAGGGTGGTGTGAGGGTGGTGCGAGGGTGGAGCGAGGGTGGTGTGGGAGTGGTGTGAGGGTGGTGTGGGAGTGGTGTGGGAGTGGTGTGAGGGTGGTGTGGGAGTGGTGTGTGGGTGGTGTGAGAGTGGTGTGGGAGTGGTGTGGGAGTGGTGTGGGAGTGATGCGGGAGTGGTGTGGGAGTGGTGTGGGAGTGGTGTGAGGGTGGTGTGGGAGTTGTATGGGGGTGGTGTGAGGGTGGTGTGGGAGTTGTATGGGAGTGGTGTGGGAGTGATGTGGGGGTGGTGTGAGGGTGGTGTGGGAGTGATGTGGGAGTGGTGTGGGAGTGGTGTGAGTGTGGTGTGAGTGTGGTGTGAGGGTGGTGTGGGGGTGGTGTGGGAGTTGTGTGAGGGTGATGCGGGAGTGGTGTGGGAGTGGATTGGGAGTGGTGTGGGGTTGGTGTGAGGGTGGTGTGGGAGTAGTGTGGGAGTGGTGTGAGTGTGGTGTGGGAGTGATGTGAGGGTGGTGTGGGAGTGGTGTGAGGGTGGTGTAGGGTAGTGTGGGAGTGGTGTGGGGGTGGTGTGAGGGTGGTGTGGGAGTGGTGTGACTTTGTTGTGGGAGTGGTGTGAGGGTGGTGTGAGGGTGGTGTGGGAGTGGTGTGAGGGTGGTGTGGGAGTGGTGTGAGGGTGGTGTAGGGTAGTGTGGGAGTGGTGTGAGGGTGGTGTGGGAGTGGTGTGGGAGTGGTGTGAGGGTGGTGTGGGAGTGGTGTGAGGGTGGTGTAGGGTAGTGTGGGAGTGGTGTGGGAGTGGTGTGGGAGTGGTGTGAGGGTGGTGTGGGAGTTGTATGGGAGTGGTGTGGGAGTGGTGTGGGAGTGATGCGGGAGTGGTGTGGGAGTGGTGTGGGAGTGGTGTGAGGGTGGTGTGGGAGTTGTATGGGGGTGGTGTGAGGGTGGTGTGGGAGTTGTATGGGAGTGGTGTGGGAGTGATGTGGGGGTGGTGTGAGGGTGGTGTGGGAGTGATGTGGGAGTGGTGTGGGAGTGGTGTGAGTGTGGTGTGAGTGTGGTGTGAGGGTGGTGTGGGGGTGGTGTGGGAGTTGTGTGAGGGTGATGCGGGAGTGGTGTGGGAGTGGATTGGGAGTGGTGTGGGGTTGGTGTGAGGGTGGTGTGGGAGTAGTGTGGGAGTGGTGTGAGTGTGGTGTGGGAGTGATGTGAGGGTGGTGTGGGAATGGTGTGAGGGTGGTGTGAGGGTGGTTTGGGAGTGGTGTGGGGGTGGTGTGAGGGTGGTGTGGGAGTGGTGTGACTTTGTTGTGGGAGTGGTGTGGGAGTGGTGTGAGAGTGGTGTGAGGGTCGTGTGGGAGTGGTGTAGGACTGGTGTGAGGGTGGTGTGAGGGTGGTGCGAGGGTGGAGCGAGGGTGGTGTGGGAGTGGTGTGAGGGTGGTGTGGGAGTGGTGTGGGAGTGGTGTGAGGGTGGTGTGGGAGTGGTGTGTGGGTGGTGTGAGAGTGGTGTGGGAGTGGTGTGGGAGTGGTGTGGGAGTGATGCGGGAGTGGTGTGGGAGTGGTGTGGGAGTGGTGTGAGGGTGGTGTGGGAGTTGTATGGGGGTGGTGTGAGGGTGGTGTGGGAGTTGTATGGGAGTGGTGTGGGAGTGATGTGGGGGTGGTGTGAGGGTGGTGTGGGAGTGATGTGGGAGTGGTGTGGGAGTGGTGTGAGTGTGGTGTGAGTGTGGTGTGAGGGTGGTGTGGGGGTGGTGTGGGAGTTGTGTGAGGGTGATGCGGGAGTGGTGTGGGAGTGGATTGGGAGTGGTGTGGGGTTGGTGTGAGGGTGGTGTGGGAGTAGTGTGGGAGTGGTGTGAGTGTGGTGTGGGAGTGATGTGAGGGTGGTGTGGGAGTGGTGTGAGGGTGGTGTAGGGTAGTGTGGGAGTGGTGTGGGGGTGGTGTGAGGGTGGTGTGGGAGTGGTGTGACTTTGTTGTGGGAGTGGTGTGAGGGTGGTGTGAGGGTGGTGTGGAAGTGGTGTGAGGGTGGTGTGGGAGTGGTGTGAGGGTGGTGTAGGGTAGTGTGGGAGTGGTGTGAGGGTGGTGTGGGAGTGGTGTGGGAGTGGTGTGAGGGTGGTGTGGGAGTGGTGTGAGGGTGGTGTAGGGTAGTGTGGGAGTGGTGTGAGGGTGGTGTGTGGGTGGTGTGGGAGTGGTGTGAGGGTGTTGTGGGAGTGGTGTGAGGGTGGTGTGAGGGTGGTGTGGGAGTGGTGTGAGTGTGGTGTAGGGTAGTGTGGGAGTGGTGTGAGGGTGGTGTGGGAGTGGTGTGAGGGTGGTGTAGGGTAGTGTGGGAGTGGTGTGAGGGTGGTGTGTGGGTGGTGTGGGAGTGGTGTGAGTGTGGTGTAGGGTAGTGTGGGAGTGGTGTGAGGGTGTTGTGGGAGTGGTGTGAGGGTGGTGTAGGGTAGTGTGGGAGTGGTGTGATGGTGGTGTGTGGGTGGTGTGGGAGTGGTGTGAGGGTGTTGTGGGAGTGGTGTGAGGGTGGTGTGAGGGTGGTGTGGGAGTGGTGTGAGTGTGGTGTAGGGTAGTGTGGGAGTGGTGTGAGGGTGGTGTGAGGGTGGTGTGGGAGTGGTGTGAGCGTGGTGTGGGAGTGGTGTGAGGGTGGTGTGAGGGTGGTGTGAGGGTGGTGTGAGGGTGGTGTGGGAGTGGTGTGAGGGTGGTGTGGGAGTGGCGTGAGGGTGGTGTGAGGGTGGTGTGGGAGTGGTGTGAGGGTGCTGTGGGAGTGGTGTGAGGGTGGTGTGAGGGTGGTGTGAGGGTGGTGTGGGAGTGGTGTGAGGGTGGTGTGGGAGTGGTGTGAGTGTGCTGTGGAAGTGGCGTGAGTGTGGTGTGAGGGTGGTGTCCGTGTGGTGTGAGGGTGGTGTGGGAGTGGTGTGAGGGTGAAGGTGATGTGAGGGTGGTGTGAGGGTGGTGTGAGGGTGAGGGTGGTGTGAGGGTGCGGGTGGTGTGAGTGTGGTGTGAGGGTGAGGGTGGTGTGAAGGTGGTGTGAGGGTGAGGGTGGTGTGAGGGTGGTGTGGGAGTGGCGTGAGGGTGGTGTGAGGGTGGTGTGGGAGTGGTGTGAGGGTGCTGTGGGAGTGGCGTGAGTGTGGTGTGAGGGTGGTGTCCGTGTGGTGTGAGGGTGAAGGTGATGTGAGGGTGGTGTGAGGGTGGTGTGAGGGTGAGGGTGGTGTGAGGCTCAGGGTGGTGTGAGGGTGGTGTGAGGGTGAGGTTGGTGTGAGGGTGGTGTGAGGGTGAGGGTGGTGTGAGGGTGGTGTGAGGGTGAGGGTGGTGTGAGGTTGAGGGTGGTGTGAGGGTGGTGTGAGGGTGGTGTGAGGGTGAGGGTGGTGTGAGGGTGAGGGTGGTGTGAGGGTGAGGGTGGTGTGAGGGTGGTGTGAGGGTGAGGGTGGTGTGAGTGTGGTGTGAGGGTGGTGTGTGGGTGAGAGTGGTGTGAGGGTGAGGGTGGTGTGAGGGTGAGGGTGGTGTGACGGTGGAGGTGGTGTTGGGTGAGCGGTTGATACATGTGTCAGAGGGAACCGCGGGGTCTCACTTCCTCGCCGGACGCCAATCTGCACTCCTGCGGCTCCCCTCTCCTCGGGCCCACGTACCACGTCCTGGGCACACTGCTCTACCGATGTGAGGAGCCGCACTTCTGGCGGTCCCCCTCCAGTCTTCTCCCACTCCCTACGGTTATGAGCGGCCTTCTCCTGGGGGGGTGGAAACAGAAAACGCAATGTTAGATATTCCGACGCATGCCGCCCAGGGGGTTTGTAATTGGTGGCTTCAGTGGCCAGAGCACCTGGCCATGGTGGCCGGTATGGGTACTGGCATGTGGTGCAGGGTGGGAGTGGGGGGCTAGGGTAACGGGTGTGTGGGACAGGGGTTAGTGCCAGGGGCACTGTGCTGCCTACTCAAACTCGCCGCCCTGAACAGGTCATGCAGTTTTTTTGTGGCACTGCATGCCAGTCAGATGGTGTTGCTTACGGCCTCTGCAACCTGTGCCCTGGCAGGGCGAACGGTGGTGGCTGGCAGCCTCTTTCCCGGGCCGGGTGCAGGATGGCCTCTCCTCCATCGAGTCCAGGAGGGTTTCAAGCTCAGCGTTGTAAATCGTGGGCCGCACTCCTTCCTGCCGTCTTGTTTGCTGGCATTGTGTGTGTGGGCGTTGAAGTGTGTATATGCGGCTGCAGCTCGTCAGTCTCCTGAGTGTCAATCTCGTATCCGGTGAATCCGGCACCGTTTCTCATTAGAATCATGCGTTTCATGTGGCACCAGTGCTAGCCCCTTAACAGTCGCTGAATCGGTCCAGGTGCGGCGCCAGTCCGTGAATCCTGCCCTGGCGTCAACACTAGTCTCAGGAACGGAGAACCCAGCACAGTGTGTTGTTCCAAGTTGCTGTGTGTTCCCATGTTTCTTTTGGCAGATGAAACTGACCCTTAGCTCTTGTGTTCTTTCAGCACTGCCAGTAACACTCAGTAAAATATTCCATGAGACATTTGAAACAGGACTTTACCCCTTTTTGGTGGCAGCCTCTAGCTATCCGGTGATTAGATCCAAAGTAAACTAGGGCCCGGATCTTAGCATCTCCCGATTATTCGAGACGAGGCGTAGCCCCCAACATGTGGTTTGGGTCAAGTCGAGATGCACTGACTCCATCGAAATTGGCAGCACAGTGGTTAGCACTGCCTCACAGCACCAGGGACCCAGGTTTGATTTCAGTCTTGGGTGACTCTCAACGTTTGCACGTTCTCCTCATGTCTACGTGGGTTTCCTCTGTCCGCTCCGGTTTCCTCCCACAGTCCAAAGATGTGCAGGTTAGATGGATTGACCATGTTAAATTGCCCCTTAGTGTCCAAAGATGAGCAGGTTAAGTGGGTTTACAAGGATAAGGCCAGCGACTGGGCCTAGATAGAGTGTTCTTGCGGAGGGTCAGTGCAGACTCGGTGGGCCAAATGGCCTCCTTCTGCACATAGAGATTTTATGGAAATTGTCTGGGAAGTTTGAACTTCCAATGGGCAATTCCTGTTCACAAAGGTCTCCAACACTAACTCAGATTTGGAGGCTTCGGACAATTGCCAAAGCTCTTCCTGTTTAGATCCTTTGTTCACGTTTCTTTTTTCATTATTTTGATCCATGGACCCATAATCAGGAGATGTCTTCAAACAGAAGTCTGTTCTGGGCCAGGGATTAGAGAACCCCAAAGTGTATCATGGAGTTCACCTGACCCACAACTTTTAATAGATTGTGGTATGGGGAGCACACGGCCCACTCTACAGGTGTGGTACAGCAGAAATGGAAAAGTATTTTTTAAAGCAAAACAATGTTTATTCTATGAACTCAAGTTAACCTTTTTAAAACATACAGTGAACATCTTAGCAATCATTAATTCAAATACAACCCCCAAAGAATACAACACTAAGTAATGGTTAAGCTGTCCTTTTAACATTCATAAGACTTTTAAAAAAAAACTTTAAACAGAATAACATCAGGTTTAAGTCACTACTGCGAACATTTATAATTCTGAATTCACCAAATGATCAAGAGATAGTCTTTTCATGGCAGAGAGATCAACAGTACACCTGCTCTGTCTGGCTTCAGCTCCAACACTGAAAACAAAACTAAGACACACCCTGCTGTGATTGCAGCTTCTCCAAAACTAAAACTCCAAACCCATCCTGCAGCAAACAGCCTAAAACGAAAGTAAAAAGCTGACAGACAGGCCAGCTCCACCCACTCTCTTACATCACTGTAGTAATAAACACCCAGGGCACAATTCTCCCATCGGGAGACTGAGTCCCGACGCCGGAGTGAAAACCGGAGTGTTTCACTCCGGCGTCGGAGGCCGTTCCCACACCCCTATTCCCCCGCCCCCGGGGGGCTAGGAGCGGCGCCACATCATTTACGCACGCCGGGCCTTGGCGCCGCGTAAAAGCGGCGTCGCGTAAATAATGCGACTGGCGCCGCGTAAACGATGTCACCCGCGCATGCGCAGATTGGCCGGCACCAACCCGCGCATGCGCGGTTGCCGTCCTCCCGCAGCCGCTCCGCAAGAAGATGCCGGATCGATCTTGCGGGGCAGCGGAGGAAAGGAGGTCCTCCTTCAGATTGTGGGCCAGACCCCTTTTGAGCTCCCCCCCCCCCCGGTGCAGGAACACCCCTCGCCCTCCCACAGGCCACCCCCCCAGCGTTCCCGCGCTGTTCCCGCCAGCAGCGACCAGGTGTGGATGGCGCCGGCGGGAGCCTGTCGTGTTTGCGCTCGGCCCATCCGGGCCGGAGAATCGCCGCTCGCCCATTACCAACGGCAAACGGCGATTCTCCCTGCGGACAGCCGTGATTCGCGCCACGCCGGTTTGGGGGGGAGGTGGGAGAATCTTGTGCGGGCGTCGAGACGGCGTGGCGGGACTCGCGCAGCGCCTGGGCGATTCTCCCACCTGGCGTGGGGGGGGGGGGAGAATTCTGCCCCCATTTCTTAAAGGTACTCTCGCTGCAGATATTTATATACACACCCATTTATAAACACACATTTCTTGGAGGTACTCTCACATGACAAGTCTGAAAGTTAAAACAGCTTGCTTGACAGGACACTACGTACACAGGATTTGCTTTTGCAGGGGAGAAGTCAGACTCCCCGGCACTGAGTGGATATTAGGAACCAGCTTTTGAGGGAGATGGTTTGATTGGTTGCGTGCCAACCAGTGGATTGGCCAGGAACAGTGTTCTCCCTGACAAACGGTTCGTGATTGTTTCAACAAAGAACAAAGAACAAAGAAATGTACAGCACAGGAACAGGCCCTTCGGCCCTCCAAGCCCGTGCCGACCATACTGCCCGACTAAACTACATGATGGTCTCTGAGAGAACTTAGGAGAATTGTTTTGACCTTGGAAGTTAAATGCACTCTCTTGCTCTCCTCCTTGGTTGGGTCAGGTCGTGTCGGGTCGGGTCAGGTCATGTGAGTTGGCCCACGGACATCGGAGGACCTCCATACCTGTAAGTAAACATAAAAGAGCACGGTTAGAGATAGTATTAGTTTTAGAATTAAGTTTTAAAAGTTTAGTATGATTATAATAGATGTGGGAAGTGGATCTGCGGGAGAGAGCTCGCAGAGAGTCGGCATGCTCCGACTCCATCCCCCATCCCCCGTCAACCCCCATCCCCTCAGCTGGCTATGTGATTCTCTCCAGCACTCTGAAATTGCACAGAATGCTGTTTAATCAGACAACTGTGAAATTCTGAGAAAATTTCGCCGGTTGCTTTTAATGGTTGCTTTTATTGATAGTCGACCTTGGTTCCAGATTTTTTTAAAAAAACACGGAACCGAAAGTTTCGAACTGCAGTGGTAGAATTTGTACTGAAGCCGCCGGGTTATTAATGCAGCAACCTGGATTACCAGCCCCCTAACACTCTTATGCGGATGTGGAACACTATTACGTAAACTGCGCAGCTCATGGAGATGGAGAGTCGGAGGCTGCATGCTTCCCATGTCTCTGCAATACATTTGTTGCCAGTGTCAATTCAAAATCATCTCCCATGAACCCAGTGCTGTTGCTTCTACACCTCACCACAGTTGGATCATTACTTCAAAGGCAGTAGCTCCTGTTAAGCCGCTAATTTACTTTTATTGTCATTCCAAGTTAATTATCCTTGCCCATTACATACCAAATTTACGCGACAAGTGCTAAAATGTATTACATTTAATTAATTTGCATCGTAACTGCATGTCTTTAAAAATTGAGGTGTTGAGTTCTGTTGAACTACAGTATTTGAATATTGATGAGACAGCTGGGTCTCAAATGTAACTAGTCTGAGAAACAAAGAAAAATAGAACTTGGATTTAGTGAAGGTTTTATATCCAAAACTTTAAAACCACCTTTTCAGTTGCTGCAGGAACTGTTATTTTTTTCCAACACCTTCTGCTCCAATTTTTAAAGTGGAATAATTCTGTGATGCAAGGGTTCCAAAACATTTCCGCCCATGGATCACTTAGACGGAGAAAGACGCCCTGTGGACACCCTACTGGTCTGACTGCACCAGCACTCACAGACCACAAAAAAAAACTTGTCAGAATTAAAGGCAAGAATTGTTTTGTTTTTGATGAGGCACCGATGAGGTGATGTCTGCTCCCATGCCGGACATGCTTCAGTTGGCTCCATCTTCAGATAGTTCCTCCCCTTTGTTTTCAGCCTGACAAATGTTGAAAACCAGGGCCGGGATTCTCCCCTAGCCGGCGGGGCGGGGGGTCCCGGCGGGATGGAGTGGCGTGAACCACTCCGGCGTCGGGCTGCCCCAAAAGGTGCGGATTTCTCCGCACCTTTAGGGGCCAAGCCCTCACCTTGAGGAGCTAGGTCTGCGCCGGAGTGGCTGGCGTGCCGCCAGACGGCGGGAAAGGCCTTTGGCGCCACGGTCGGCAGAAGTCCATGCATGCGCGGGAGCGTCAGCGGCTGCTGACGTCATCCCTGCGCATGCACAGGGGGGGGGGGTCACTTCCTCATCGGCCATCGCGGAGGCTGTGGCCGAGGCGGAAGGAAAAGAGTGCCCCCACGGCACAGGCCCGCCCGCGGATCGGTGGGCCCCGATCGCGGGCCAGGCCACCGTGGGGGCACCCCCCTGGGCCAGATCGCCCCGCGCCCCCCCAGGACCCCGGAGCCCGCCCGCGCCGCCAGTCCCGCCGGTATGGTAGGTGGTTTGATTCACGTCGGCAGGACTGACAGCAGTGGGACTTCGGCCCATCGCGAGCCGGAGAATCGCTGGGTGGGGGGGGGGTGGCCGGGCGACCGGCGCGGCGCGATTCCCGCCCCCGCTGAATTTTTGGTGCCGGAAAATTCGGCAGCCTGCGGGGGCGGGATTCACGCCGCCCCCCCCGGCGATTCTCCGACCCGGCGGGGGTCGGAAAATCCCGCCCCTGATCTCACAGTTATATGTTCTGATAGTCACGTGAATCTTGCTCACAAAACTACCTTGTTGCAGCTCGTGCTTATGACAACATGTCATTGTTGCACCATCTGGAGGCGGTCTGATTCTGTAATGTCACATGTTTTTCTCGTGTGACCTTGGCTTTGATGTTGCACATCCGTGACTTGCATTTTGGACCAGCTGTCGCAGCATTGGAGGACCCACCATGCACCACAATTTGATAACCGCTGCCAAAATGCACATGCAGTGCTGAAGCTTGATTTTTCTGACAGCATTTTTAAAAAAAAATTAATTTTAATTTTTTTTTCCAATTAAGGGGCAATTTAGTGTTGCCAATTCACCTACCCTGCACATCTTTGGGTTACAAAGAACAAAGAACAATACAGCACAGGAGCAGGCCCTTCGGTGCTCCGAGCCTGTACTGGTCATGAGACCAACCTTTCCCAAAACCCTCAGCACTTCCTTGTGCCGTATCCCTCTATACACATCCTATCCATGAGTTTGTTAAGATGCCTTTTGAATGCCGTTAATATATCTGCTTCCACAATCTCCCCTGGCAACGCGTTCCAGAAGTGGTTGCATCACTATCAAAGGAGGAGAAAAAATCCATCTTAGGTGCATATTAACTAGTGCCTGAAGCCTTAAGCCTAAGAACCTGGTCAAACATACATGGGGTGGGATTCTCCCATCGGGCGGCTACGTGTTGACGCCGGTGTAAAAACAGGAGTGTTTTACTCTGATGTCACCAGGCTTTCTGGCACCCGATTCTCCGGGCCACCGCGGGCCAGCATGACGCTGGAGCGGCCCACGCCTGAAACAAAAGGCGTAGGGCTACAGGAGCCGGCGAGGAAGAAAGGAAGCCCCCGGCCCAAGAGGCCGGCCCGCCGACTGGTGGGCCCCGATCGCGGGCTAGGCCACAACGGAGGCACCCCCCGGGGTCGGACCCCCCTCCCCCACCCACAGGCCGCCCCCGGGCCCTTCAACGCCGAGGTCCTGCCGGCTCAGAGCATGTTAGAATGGCGCCAGCGGGACTCATGTTTTTTGCTGTGGCCGCTCGGCCCATCCGGGCCAGAGAATCGAGCAGGGGGGGCGCTCTGCGGAAAATTGCATCCCGGCGCGGAGCGGTGTGGCACAATTCGTGCGGCGCCCCGGAGTTTGAAAGGATCAAACAGAGTAATTTTGATAGGTGGATAAGGGCTTTGAATATAGGCCAAACATATGAAGCTCTCAGAGAAATTATACTTTTGGAGGAGTTTAAAAATCCAATAAAGTAGTGAGAACTCATGTGGAAGAGCACAGGGTTAAAACTGCAAGGTTAGCAGCAGAAATGGCAGATGATTATGAATTAGTTCACAAATCAAAGCTTGGTTTCCGACATCATTTTCAGCCTGTGAGGGATAGAAACTGGGGACATGAGAAATACTCAAGTGGTAAAGGTAAAGGTGATCTGACGGGAGATAATAAGAGTGTGCCTCAGACTAAAAAGGAAATCCAGGAGGGTGGAAGAGGCATGAAAAGTTTAAAATGTTTTCACTGTAATCAACTAGGACATGTAAAGTCACAGTGTTGGTGGTTGAAGAAAAGCACTGGGAAGGCTTATATGGTAAAGCAGGATAAGACAGTGGGGTTTGTTAAAGTGGTAAAGGAAAGCCCAAGTGAAGCGAAGGAGGTGCAAAAGATTGTCCAGCCTGATCAAGAGGTGATTGATAAGAAGATGCCAGATTTTTAAAAGAATTAATTTGTGTGGGTAAAGTTTACTCATGTGTACCAGAAGGAGCAGGTAAAGAAGTCACAATTTTAAGAGATATGGGAGCTAGTCAATCTTTAATGGTAAGAGATGAGGAGTTCTGTAGTTTTGGTCCCACGGAATGTGAATACAAAAGTTATTGAGGAGTTTCCAATACCTTCAACATGAAGGGAAATAATGCGATTTCTTGGCATGAGTGGATTTTAGCGGAAATTTGTGCCGAACTTTAGCAGTGTGGTTGCTCCACGAACTTGCTGAAGAAACGCAGCAAATTTAAGTGGACAGTGGAGTGTCAACATGCATTTTACTGCCTGAAGGCTGTGTTAATCAATGCTCCTGTGTTGGAAAATTACAAGGGGCTCTGTGATCGGATTTAACTAAAGTATCTGACCTTAAAGAGAAATGCCGAGGCGTAAAGAAATGGATGGATCGTGCAGAGACCTTCTTGTCCAAAGAGACTGTCAATCAAGAGGGATTCTAGTTGGAGGAAGAAGAACGAAAATGGACTATGTTATTATACCTGTTTGCGTGTTTTGTTTTGTGAAACGAAAAAGTATTTTCCTGTCAGCATTTCTTAAAAGAAAAGTGAAAAGGTTAAACTTGATGGTTTTTTTTTAATCTTGAGGGGGAGGTGTCAGGTGGATGTACCTTTAAGAAATAGCTGCAGTGATGTCAGTGTGTGGGTGGAACTGGTCTGACTGTCCTTCACTTTCGTTTTTGAGCTGGCACTACGCAGAATCGCTGAGCAGAAACGTATAGCCAAGTTCCGCACACATGAGTACTGCCTCAACCGGGACCTTGGATTCATGTCGCATTACATTCAGCCCCCACCATCTGGCCTGGGCTTGCGAAATCCTACCAACTGTCCTAGCTTGAGACAATTCACACTTCTTTAACCTGTGATTATCCCTCTTTCCAGTTGCTCTGTCTGGACCTGCAGGCTTAATTACCTGCAAAGACTTGCATTCAAAGTATCGTATTGCATCTTTGACTTTATCTATATAAATGTTTCTGGAACCCACCTCTCCATTCACCTGAGGAAGGAGCTGTGCTCCGAAAACTAGTGATTCGAAACAAACCTGTTGGACTTTAACCTGGTGTTGTAAGACTTCTTACTGTGTTCACCACAGTCCAACGCCGGCATCTTCACATCATAGAAAGAGAAAGTTATGCCTCATAAGGAGGCCATGTAACCCATCAATTCTGGCCTCAAGTGACTGTCTGTGGGGAGTTTGCACTTTCTCCCCGTATCTGCGCGAGCTTCTGGTTTCTTTCCAAAGCCAAAAGATGTGCAGGTTATCTGGACTGGCCATGATAAAATGTTGCCACTTGGTGTCCAAAGATGTGCAGGTTAGGTGGGGTTTTGGGGACAGGGAGAGGGCCTCGGTAGGGTGCTTTTTCAGATGGTCAATGCAGACATGATGGGCCGAATGACCACCTTCTGCACTGTAGGAATTTTATGATTCTATGATTATTCCTGTAGCCCTGTAGATTGTGGCAATTTGTTCACCCTTTTAAGTGTGATGTCTCTGTTACACTGCCTGGGCAATGAGGTCCAATCCTTCCATATGAAACAAAATCTCCTCAATCCTACTGCAAATTGCTTTAAATCTAGATCTACAGAGCAGGCAATGACACCGCAAAAGCAGGCATTAAGGAAATGCACAAGGATTAATAATTCAGGTTTGTATGTATTATCGGATGTGTTCTTGGATAAAGTTGTTATAGAATGGTTTTGTTGGTGGCTTTCCTTTGGCCAAGAGGACTCAGTTGTTATTATGTCGCAGACACATTGAAAGGTGGGACATTGGGCAGCGTGATGTTGTCTTTGGGGAACCAAAGTCGCTGTCTGCACTCATGGTGGGTTCGTCCAGTGTGAAAGATGCCTCCTCCCTTCCTCTTTCTCCTCCTCCTCCTCTCTCTATGCATAGCTTCTCCTGTCTTTATCCCTCCTGAATATCCTGCAGGTAGGAGTGATGAGTGCTATTCCTGAGGAAGCCAATTCCCACAAAATCTGCCATTGACACAAAGTATTCTTTACATGGGACACGTACATTCTTTCTCCTTTCGAGTGTGAGGAGAATTAACGACAGGTGCCATCTCCTGTCGTCTGGGGAACCTAGCAATGCAAGAAGACTGGATAGCAGCATCATGCTGCTGCCTTGCTGTCATGTCAAACAGAATTAATTCCTCTCCTACAAGGAATGTCAGTTACCTGGTAAATGTGTGCTTGGATGACACTCTGGGTTATTTTACACCGATCCCCCTGCGGCTGTTTGAAATGAGCCTGTGATAGAAAAGTTTGAGTGTAATTGTTTCTTTCACAGCCACCGGCAGAGCTGCCTCAGCAGAGGATTGTGGCCGGGGGTCTGCTTGCAAGAGTGGGCCCAGCTCCCCTGTTGCCTTATTGATGAAGTGCAGCTTTCCAGCACAGACCTCCTCGCTGAGATGTTCAGAGGATTTGCGAGGTCTGCACGGGGCGATATCATGTCTCCTTAACCTGTGCCTCGCACTCCTCCCCTCCACTACTTCTCTCTTGAAATTGAGAGGCAAACAAATGTCCATAGAGAAACACTGGATACTGCAGCATCTGAGTTATATTACTGACTCGTAGCCCAGCAACCTGGAATAATAAGCCAGCACATGTGAAGTCAAGACCCTCCAATGGTAACTTGAGTTCTAAAAACCGAGAAGTAAAACATTGGTATCAATAAAAGTGTCACAACGGAAATGAGGCATATGAAGGTCAAAATAAATGAATGAAGACCCATCAAGTTAGAAATGTTCAAGTAGGGGCTCAGGCCCATTCTGAATGATTTGATTATTTTTTGATTTTTGGTGTTCTTACATTAAACAATTAGAAGTTGATGCCTTGATGTCTTATATTCCTGTACCCCAATATACAGTAAAATCTTTATTGACATGCGTGGGAATGGGTCCTGCCAGTCAATCAAAAATGCTGGGCAATAGAGAGTTTCTTTTGTCAACGGAATACAGCGCATCACTAATAGCATGAACCCGAATGTAAATAACCAGGGAGTGATGACTAGCATTCTTTTTCTTCTAATCTTTAAAAGCACTTTAAAACATGGTGGTGGTATGTATTAGGGGTATTACGGTACCCTGTGATGCTGAGAGGCTATTGGTGGATAGACGCTGGGTCCCGATTGGATCAGCCGCCTACTCCTATCAGGCGGAGTATAAGACCCCGGGTTCTCCCAGCAGCCGCATTCTGTAACTGTGCTGCTGGGGAACAAGTCTGCGTAATAAAGCCATCAATTGACTCCATCTCTTCTCATCTCGTGAGTGATTGATTGTGCTACAATTTATTATGCAGACTTAAAGGACATGGAGCTCCGAATCACTCCAGAGTGTCTGAGAATCAGTCCCCACATGGCAAACTCAGCGGCCACTTTTAAACACTGGCTAGCATGTTTCGAAGGATACCTCCGAACGGCCACTTGCGTGACTACAGAAGACCAGAAAATGCAAGTCCTGCATTCCAGGGTGAGCCCGGAAATCTACACTCTCATAGAGGACGCGGAGGATTTCCAGTCGGCACTCGCCATGCTGATGGGAATCTATGTTCAGCACGTCAACCAGGTCTACGCACGCCACCAGCTCGCGACGAGGCAGCAGATCCCCGGGAAATCGCTGGATGAATTCTACAGTGCGCTGCTGATACTGGGGAGAAACTGCAGCTGCCCATCGGTTTTGGCTAATGAACATACGGAACTACTAGTTCGGGATGCCTTCGTAGCAGGTATGCTCCTGTCCCAAATTCGCCAGCGATTGCTGGAGAGATTCGCACTAGGCCTCAAAGAGGCACGGGCCCTCGCTGCCTCGCTTGATGTGGCATCACAGAACACCCGTGCCTACGCCCCGAACGAGCGGCTGCCCCTTGGGCACCGAGGACGCCCGCCACGACCACTACCCCGGCACCCCCCACCCCCCCGCAGGCTGTGCTGCCAGAGCGCCAGCCCACCTGGGGGGGGGCCCCGCTGCTACTTTTGTGGGCAAACAAAACACCCCTGGCTGCGCTGCCCGGCCCGCTCAGCACTCTGCAAAGGGTGCGGCAAAAAAGGGCACTTTGTAGCGGTGTGCCTGGCCCGGGGGGTCGCCGAAATCTACTGGCGAGAACCAGGACCCCAAACGCACCCCCACCCCCAATGATCCATGTGTGGCCAACAGGCGCCTCCATTTTGGGTCCCGGACTCCATACGCCCCCGACCGTGCGATTGCCCCTTGGGCACCATGGACCCCGGCACGACTGACCCCCCGGGCCCCCCCCCAACGATCCATGTGCAGCCAATGGGCGCCGCTATCTTGGGTCCCGGACTCCATGCGGGAGGGAGGGGCGCCGCCATCTCGGGTCCCGGACTCCATGCAGGAAGGATTGGCGCCGCCATTTTGGGTCCCGGACTCCATGCGGGAAGGATGGGCGCCGCCATTTTGTGCTCCCCGGCCACGTGCGATCAATGGGCGGCGCCATCTTGTCCACCCCCAACCGTGTGCGACCCGGGGACGCCGCCATCTTGGCTGACGGCCAAGGATCCCGGAATGGACGACTTCACGGGGCCTGAAGAAAACGCCCCGATGCAGCAACAGCAACTGGCTTCAGTGACCCTGGACCAGTCGCAGCCCCGAACGCTCCAAATGGCAACAACGACGTTACTCGTCAACGGGTACGAGACGTCCTGCCTGATCGACTCTGGGACCACGGAGAGTTTTATACACCCCGATACGGTAAGACGCTGTTCTCTTCCGATCCACCCGTATAATCAAAACATTTTCCTGGCAGCAGGATCCCATTCCGTAGAGATCAAAGGGTTCTGCATCGCGAACCTCACGGTGCAGGGGAGGGTGTTCAAGAACTACCGGCTTTACGTCCTCCCCCACCTCTGCGCTGCCACACTCCTGGGGTTGGATTTTCAGTGCAACCGCCAGAGTTTAACTTTCCAATTCGGCGGCCCTATACCCCCACTCACATGCCTGAAATTGTAGCTCTTGGCAAACGTGGACCATTCTCGACTGTGGAAGCACGTGCCATTGTCGCTCATGACGGTGTTCGGGATGCCATGCCGTGAGAATGTCTCTTTACACACTTTGATGATGGTCCGTGAGGAGGCGTCTGGCAGCTTCAGCACCTCAGGATAGTTCGAAAAGTAATCGATGATTAAGATATAATCGCGATCATTCGCGTGGAATAGGTCAATGGCAACCTTGGACCAGGGAGAGGTCTCTAGGTCATGTTGCTGGAGCGTCTCCTTGCTCTGCGCTGGTTGGAACCTCTGACAGGTTTCACAGTTCAGGACCATGTCCGTGATGTCCTGGTTGATGCCGGGCCAGTAGACAGCTTGCCAGACCCAGCGTCTGCATTTTTCTACGCACAGGTGTCCCTCAACAACCACTCATATGTTCCCGAGCTCTGTGACTTCATCTCCGCAATCAATGGGACTGTCCATTCCAGAAGCCCAAAACCCATCAAGTCCCTGGGGTCGGCCTGCCTTCCGACCGTCCGCCCCTTGGGAGTTCCTACCTCCATCTGTTGTACTGGAGCAGTGTGTGGTGTGCACCAGATAGCCTCCCAGAAGCCTCTTCACTAAAGTGCCCAACCGAGGTGAGTATCTCTGGGATGGTGGAGGGTGGTTGATTGATTGATTTATTGTCCCATGTACCGAAGTACGGTGACAAGTATTTTTCTGTGGCCAAGGGAACGTACACAGTACGTACATAGTAGACAAGAAGAATAATCGACAAAGTGCATCGACAAATAAGTAATTGGTTACAGCTAGGAATAAGGGCCAAACAAAGCAAATACATGAACAAGAGCAGCCTTGGGCATCGTGAATAGTGTTCTTACAGGGAACAGATCAGTCCGAGGGGGAGTCGTTGAGGAGTCTTGTAGCTGTGGGGAAGAAGCTGTTCATATGTCTGGATGTGCAGGTCTTCAGACTTCTGTATCTTCTGCCTGATGGAAGGGTCTGGAAGAGAGCAAAGTCTGGGTGTGAGGGGGTTTCTGACAATGCTGTCTGCCTTCCTGATGCAGTAGGAGTGTAGGCAGAATCAATGTGCGGGTGACAAGCTCGTGTGATGCGTTGGGCTGTGTTCACCACACTCTGCAGTTTCTTGCGATCTTGGACCGAGCAGTTGCCTTACCAAGCTGAGATGCAGCCGGATAGGCTGCTCTCTATCACACATCTGTAGAGGTTTGTGAGAGTCGATACAGACATGCTGAATTTCTTTAGCTTCCGCCGGCTGTAGAGACGTTGTTGGGCTTTCTTGAGTGGATCAGGCCAGACAGTTGGTGATGGTGACCCCCAGGAACTTAAAGATATCGACCCTCTCCACTTTGGAGCCATATATGTAGATTGGGGCGTGTGTTGTACTATGCTTCCTGAAGTCCTTGGCCTTGCTGACATTCAGAGAGAGGTTCTTTTTGGTACACCATGCAACCAAGTGATCTATCTCCCTTCAGTAGCCTGACTCATCGTTGTTTGATATATGACTCACCACAGTTGTATCATCCGCAAACTTATAGATTGAATGTTGAAGACAGCTGTGATGGTAAATCTGTGTCATCCTCAGACTCGAGCTCCGGAGTGTCTTGGGGTTCGGGTCAATGGCCCTTGTCCATGTCGGTATCACCCTCGCCGTTGGTCAGCACCTGGTGTTCTTGCTCTGGCTGTGGTTGGGTTCGGGGGGTGGGCCGCGCCCTCACCGGCAGCTCTTGCTAGACACAAAATAAGTGCATGTTTAGACCATGGGCCTGGGGGACAGTCGGGGTAGTGGGCATGTGATGGGGAGGAGGGTGTGGGCATGAGGGTGGGTGTGAGGATGGTTTGGGGCTGGTGTGGGTGTGAGGGTGAGTGTGAGGTTGATTTAGGTGTGGGGGTGCTGTGGGGGTGGTGGTGGGGGTGAGGAGTGACACATGTGTGATGGGGAACCACACCTCAGCGGGATCTCACTTCCTTGCCCGTGCCGACCTCCACATGGCAAGGGCCCTTTCTTCGGGTCTGCCGACCATGACCAGTGCCCGCTGCTCTGCTGAGGTGAGGGGCTGCAAGCTCGGCGGTCGTTCTCCAGTCCTGTCCTGCTGCTGGCGGTTATGGGTGGCTTTCTCCTGGGGGAAACAGAAAATGCACAATCCGACTCATGCAGCCCAGGGGGTGGGTAGCTGGTAGCTTCAATGGCCAGGGCCGCCGGCATGTGGTGGAAGGTGGGGCTACAGGTGTGTGAGGTGGACTAAGTGCCAGGGGGTTAGTGCTGCCTATTCACCCTGGCCGCCGTGAGAAGGTCATGCTGCACTGCTGGTCGGTCCGTGTTGCTCACGGCGCTGACCACCTCTGCCCTCTGTGTTCAGGCACGGCAAATGGAGGTGGCTGGCAGCCTCTGTCCCGGGCTGAGGTACACGGCCACCCGCTTCCCGTCCATGTGTCCAGCTGGGTCTTAAGCTCAGCATCCGTGAATCCCAGGGCCCCCCTCCTTGCTGCCATCTTGTTGGCTGGGATGGTGTGTTTGTGGAGTGCAGTGTGTATATACGGCAGTATCTTGTCAGCCTGCACCGTTTCTCATTGGATTCGATTGTGCTCCATGTGGCGCCGGTGCTAGCCCCTTAAAGCTTGTTTAATCGGTCCAGGTGCAGCGCCAGTTTTGCTGTCTTGAACTCCACGAATCCTGCTCCCGCGCCAACACTTATATTCTCAGGAAGGAAAAATCCGGCCGATCAGATCTGTCTGTTGGACGCTGATCTTAAAAATCCAAATAAAATGTGGTCAACACTCGAGGATCAATGACGAGTGAAGCTCAACGTTTGAATGCACCATCTGGAATTTATGTCTTTTCATCAACAGCTGATGGAGACCATTGATCACTTCATAAGTGGCTGGTTAAGCTCAGTGGGCTAGACAGCTGGTTTGTAATGCAGAACAAGGTCAGCAGCGCGGGTTCAATTCCCGTACCAGCTTACCCAAACAGGCGCCGAAATGTGGCGACGAGCGGCTTTTCACAGTAACTTCATATTTGTGACAATAAAAGGTTATTATTATTAAGTTAATGCAGAGACAGCTGGATTGTGGCTCTATGGCACCAGAGCTAACTAACAGAATAATCAAACTCGTGATAGCAACAACTCCAAGAGAAGCATTCAAAAAAGATCTCTTGGACCAAATTAAATGTTACAGCATGGAAGCACTGCAGAAATACAGGCCTAAGTACAAAGCCATATTACTGGGTAGACAGAGACCACTGGCTATGAATTAATTCATCTGCAATTGGGATGATAATCAATGTAGGAAAGTCAAGTCAACAAATGCAGGCAATATAGCCTCCATACATGTGAGTGAATAAAACATTTAATGAATAAAAAAAAAAATATATGAACCAAGAAATTGCCCTGCTTTCTGTTATTGTTCCATGGGGTATGGGTGTCGCTGGCAAGGCCAGCATTTGTATTAATCTTTATTATTGTCACAAGTAGGCTTACATTAACACTGCAATGAAGTCACTGTGAAAAGCCCCTACTTGCCACACTCCTCTTCGGGTACACAAGGAGAATTCAGAATGTCCCATTCACCTATCAATTAAAGTCTTTTGGGACTTGTGGGAGGAAACCGGAGCACCCGGAGGAAACCCACGCAGACACGGGGAGAACCTGCAGACCCCGCACAGACACTGACCCAAGCCGGAAATCAAATCAAACCTGAGACCCTGGCGCAGTGAAGCAACAGTGCTAAACACTGTGCTGCCATCCCTAATTGCCCCTGAACTGAGTGGCTTGCTCGGCCATTTCAGAGGTCAGTTTACAGTCAACCACATTGGGTCTGGAGTCACATTTAGGGGAAACTGGGAAAGGATATTTCCTTCCCTAAAGGATGTTAGGTTTTGCAACAATTAAAGACAGTTCTCATGGTCACTATTACTTAGAATATGTATGGTAAAATGAATACCTGGGAATGTGCGAACACTGACATATATATATCCACAGAAGTGAAAAGTAACGATTCAACCAATCACTGTCAATCACACCACATGTATGGCTCAGAGATTCCATCCCTGGAATCCATTATACTCCAGGTGTTACAACAAAACTGGCATAGTGGCATTGCCATGGGACTGGTAAACCAGAGGCTCAGTGTAATGGTCTCGGGGACCTGTGTTCAAATCCCACCTGAAACCTGGATTACAAAGTCCAATGATGTCCAGTGATGAAACCATTGTATAGAGAACATGGTGGCATATAGGGTGTCACGGCAGCACAGTGGTTACTGCCTCAGCGCCAGGGGCTCAGGTTTGATTCCAACCTTCGGTGATTGTGTCATGATTGCACATTCTCCCTGTGTCTATGTGGGTTTCCTCCGAAAGTCAAAGATGTGCATGGTAGGTGGACTGGCCATGCTAAATTGTCCCTTCGTGTCCAGAGGTTATGGGAATAGAGCGGGAGAGTGGGCCCAGGTGGGTGCTCTTTCAAAGGGTTGGTGTAGACTTGATGGGCTAAATGGTTTGCTTCTGCACTGTTGAGATACTATGATTCTATGAAAACTCACACTGGTCACCGAAGACATTTTAAGTTATTGAACACTATGGGTCACAGATCTACCGGCATGCAAGGATCTGTCCTTAATCATCATCTATGTCAATGGCAAGAACCACAGACAACAAGGAGAAACATTAGAAACATTAGAAACTCATGTTTTCACTGGGAGAAAATCACCTAACTCTGCAACATGGATCATCAGCTGACAGGCTGTGTGGCAGGGTTGGAACTGAAAAGACACACCTATTCTGAGCCTGCAAAATTGACTTTACTGCGGAACCAATGCGGATATGCTATTCAGCAGTAAAAGTGTTAACAAACCTCCCCAGTCATCACTCATCGATACTCCCAGGAAGACATGAATCATTCGTCAAAAATTAGGGAAGCTTGAAAGATGCCCATGACCGGCATGTGGGTAACGAATAACCAAACCTGAACATTGGACAGAACGTTTGAGTACAATACCCAACTCATGGCATACAGCAGAAATCATCAACCAGGACCAAGACTGTTTCGACTACAAAGACTAAATGGCATGACAGCGCGATGAAACAGATGCCAAATCAGAATGATCACCAAATGCAATAAGTAATCCTATTATGAATAGAACATAGAACATAGAGCATTACAGCGCAGTACAGGCCCTTCGGCCCTCGATGTTGCGCCAACCTGTGAAACCACTCTGAAGCCCATCTACACTATTCCCTTATCGTCCATATGTCTATCCAATGGCCATTTGAATGCCCTTCGTGTTGGCGAGTCCACTACTGTTGCAGGCAGGGCATTCCACACCCTTACTACTCTCTGAGTAAAGAACCTACCTCTGACATCTGTCCTACATCTATCTCCCCTCAATTTAAAGCTATGTCCCCTCGTGCTAGACATCACCATCCGAGGAAAAAGGCTCTCACAGTCCACCCTATCCAATCCTCTGATCATCTTGTATGCCTCAATTAAGTCACCTCTTAACCTTCTTCTCTCTAATGAAAACAGCCCCAAGTCCCTCAGCCTTTCCTCATAAGATCTTCCCTCCATACCAGGCAACATTCTGGTAAATTTCCTCTGCACCCTTCCCAATGCTTCCACATCCTTCCTATAATGCGGCGACCAGAATTGCACGCAATACTCCAAATGCGGCCACACCAGAGTGTTGTACAGCTGCAACATGACCTCATGGCTCCGAAACTCAATCCCTCTACCAATAAAAGCTAACACAGCGTACGCCTTCTTAACAACCCTCTCAACCTGGGTGGCAACTTTCAGGGATCTATGTACATGGACACCGAGATCTCTCTGCTCATCCACACTGCCAAGAATCTTACCATTAGCCCAGTACTCTGTCTTCTTGTTATTCATTCCAAAATGAATCACCTCACACTTTTCAGCATTAAACTCCATTTGCCACCTCTCAGCCCAGCGCTGCAGCTTATCTATGTCCCTCTGTAACTTGTAACATCCTTCCGCACTGTCCACAACTCCACCGACTTTAGTGTCATCTGCAAATTTTGCCCACAGCAGAAGTAAGGCTCCCTGGTCTATAGTTACTGGGGTTGTCTCTACTCCCCTTCTTGAACAAGGGGACAACATTTGCTATCCTCCAGTCTTCTGGCACTATTCCTGTAGACAAAGATGACTTAAAGATCAAAGCCAAAGGCTCGGTAATCTCCTCCCTAGCTTCCCAGAGAATCCTGGGATAAATCCCATCCGGCCCAGGGGACTTATCTATTTTCACACTTTCCAGAATTGCTAACACCTCCTCCTTATGAACCTCAAGCCCTTCTAGTCTAGTAGCCTGAATCTCAGTATTCTCATCGACAACATTGTCTTTTTCCTGTGTGAATACTGACAAAAAATATTCATTTAGCACCTCTCCAATCTCCTCGGACTCTAAGCACAATTTCCCACTACTGTCCTTGGCTGGCCCTACTCTTACCCTAGTCATTCGTTTATTCCTGACATATCTATAGAAAGCTTTAGGGTTATCCTTGATCCCAGCTGCCAAAGACTTCTCATGTCCCCTCCTGGCTCTTCTTAGCTCTCTCTTTAGCTCCTTCCCAGCTAACTTGTAACTCTCGAGCGCCCTAACTGAACCTTCATGTCTCATCTTTACATAAGCCTCCTTCTTCCTCTTGACAAGTGTTTCGACTGCTTTAGTAAACCACGGTTCCCTTGCTCTGTAAGGTTTTCGGGCAATTCGGCCCTTTTTGGACTGCCCAAGAATAAAACCCAGAGACTGTAAACTGGACACTTTTCAGCCAAGGGAACGTAACCAAATTTCCCAGCAGGCTTGGTCCGCTGAGCCGAGTAGGGGCATAGGTATTTACAAACCCCCCCCCAGGAGCTACAAGGAAGAAGGAGCCAGACAACTAGATAAGATTAAAACACAGACAAAGGGGCACGGGAATACACAAGGGGCCTGCCTGCAAGCAGGACAATGGGATGGTCATAGCCCCATGCAGATGTAAATGACTATGCCTCCACCAGAGCAGAATCCAATCAACACCCCATCAACATAGCAGCGATCTCCAGAGCAGATGGAAGACTTTGAAAATCTTCAAGGGAGCTCAACCTCGTTATCTCAAAAAGCAGACTGGAGGCGGACCTAGGGGAGGTACTCCTATCTTGACAGGTCTGACCGGCTCAAAGGGGGCAGGACCAGCGGGAACTTTAAACCTTATGGATTCAATGCAAAAGGGGCTGGCCGAACACAGGAAAAGGCCAGGTAAAACGGATATAAAAGGGGCTGTGTTTCGATTGAGGGTCTCTGGGCTCGACCTCTCCACCTTTGACTTGACCTCTGCAGCCTGTGACCGTAAGTACCCTGCAGCAGCTTGCGAAACTCCCTCGACCTTGATAGTGGTTGAGGCTTTGGGGAAGGGGGCTTGATTTGTGTTCTGTGTCATTGCTAAAACTGTGTAACAATAAGATTTTTGTTGTGTCCGTTATAGTACTTTCTGAATAGACTTAGTTTGTGTTAGAGTTTAAGATTTTATTATCATTTCTTCTGTTTGATGATTTTGACCTGGGTTTTGCAATAAACCTTGATTTGCTGATAATTGGAGTCGTTTAAATTCTTCAATCTCTCACCAGCGATCTCTGACCAAGTCATTGTTAAAATATTCCTCACCTTAATTCCGGGTTCAAGAATCTAGGGTCATCTTGAGCGATTCACTCAGGACAGGCTGCTGGTTAGGTAATAAACAGCAGTGTCCTATTCTCTCTCTTGGGAAAGCTACTCCAGCGAAGTAGGAACCGGGTGGGTGTTGCACCACCGGCAAGAGAGAGAATCACCTGGGCATTGGTGGGGGTCTGGATATCTGTGTGATATAAGCCTCAGGCTTCCGGTTAGGGATAAACGGCAGGCTTGATCCAGTGCTCTCTCCCGTGGAGGTGTCCCAGTGCGGCATCCCCTGGCCTCTGAAGTTTCAGTGCCAGCTGGAGAGAGACACACACAGATACTCAAACCCCAGATATCGGCCCAGTAGTGGAGTAGCAGAGGTTTTCGGGCAATTCGGCCCTTTTTGGACTGCCCAAGAATAAAACCCAGAGACTGTAAACTGGACACTTTTCAGCCAAGGGAACGTAACCAAATTTCCCAGCAGGCTTGGTCCGCTGAGCCGAGTAGGGGCATAGGTATTTACAAACCCCCCCCCAGGAGCTACAAGGAAGAAGGAGCCAGACAACTAGATAAGATTAAAACACAGACAAAGGGGCACGGGAATACACAAGGGGCCTGCCTGCAAGCAGGACAATGGGATGGTCATAGCCCCATGCAGATGTAAATGACTATGCCTCCACCAGAGCAGAATCCAATCAACACCCCATCAACATAGCAGCGATCTCCAGAGCAGATGGAAGACTTTGAAAATCTTCAAGGGAGCTCAACCTCGTTATCTCAAAAAGCAGACTGGAGGCGGACCTAGGGGAGGTACTCCTATCTTGACAGGTCTGACCGGCTCAAAGGGGGCAGGACCAGCGGGAACTTTAAACCTTATGGATTCAATGCAAAAGGGGCTGGCCGAACACAGGAAAAAGCCAGGTAAAACGGATATAAAAGGGGCTGTGTTTCGATTGAGGGTCTCTGGGCTCGACCTCTCCACCTTTGACTTGACCTCTGCAGCCTGTGACCGTAAGTACCCTGCAGCAGCTTGCGAAACTCCCTCGACCTTGATAGTGGTTGAGGCTTTGGGGAAGGGGGCTTGATTTGTGTTCTGTGTCATTGCTAAAACTGTGTAACAATAAGATTTTCGTTGTGTCCGTTATAGTACTTTCTGAATAGACTTAGTTTGTGTTAGAGTTTAAGATTTTATTATCATTTCTTCTGTTTGATGATTTTGACCTGGGTTTTGCAATAAACCTTGATTTGCTGATAATTGGAGTCGTTTAAATTCTTCAATCTCTCACCAGCGATCTCTGACCAAGTCATTGTTAAAATATTCCTCACCTTAATTCCGGGTTCAAGAATCTAGGGTCATCTTGAGCGATTCACTCAGGACAGGCTGCTGGTTAGGTAATAAACAGCAGTGTCCTATTCTCTCTCTTGGGAAAGCTACTCCAGCGAAGTAGGAACCGGGTGGGTGTTGCACCACCGGCAAGAGAGAGAATCACCTGGGCATTGGTGGGGGTCTGGATATCTGTGTGATATAAGCCTCAGGCTTCCGGTTAGGGATAAACGGCAGGCTTGATCCAGTGCTCTCTCCCGTGGAGGTGTCCCAGTGCGGCATCCCCTGGCCTCTGAAGTTTCAGTGCCAGCTGGAGAGAGACACACACAGATACTCAAACCCCAGATATCGGCCCAGTAGTGGAGTAGCAGAGATGGCACCCTCTACAATGGCGACCACGAAGGGACCCCGGTGGTCTGGAGTATGTGACTTGGCAGAGGGGGTGAGGGAACGAAGTAAAATGGAGGAGAGAATCTCCTCGTATTTGTGGCAAAAGGTCAACCTCACCAAACCTTGGGTCTCAGAACTAATCAATGCGGAGCAACCGGTAATGGCAGCGGCTGCATGGACAGAAAGTAAGGCGCACAAAAAGCACTTGGAGAAGGCAGTTTGGCTGGTTTGCCTGTCCGAGCAGGTAGTCAAAACAGAGCAGGAGTTGAGAGAAGTGAGGGCCAGCGCAGGGGACAGCGCTAGCGCAGCGGAACGACTGCGGGAGGAATTGGCAGAAATTAAACAGGACAGCGCGAGCGCAGCGGAACGACTGCGGGAGGAATTGGCAGAAATGAAACAGGAAAGCGAGTCTAACCGGTGTGAGAAGGACTATCTCCACTGCCAGATAGTGGAGGGTAAAGAAAAGGAACGGAGGCTCCAGGAACTCTATGCTCGGAGTACAGAGCAGTGTAGGAAGCTGGAGGGGAAGTTCCGGGACATCCAGGCAGCGTACCGAGTGGCTCGCGAGGAAGTAGGGGACTGTGCCCATGGGCCGTGCCAGGCACGAATAACGGAGTTGGAGGAGGCCTTGTCCAAGTTCAGGGGACAGATACACCTGGTAGGTCCAGGGGGGTTCCCAAGGGGCAAGGTGCTCCTCGCAGCGGATGATTCCCCACAGGCCAAGGGGAATAGACCGCCTCCTGAGGCACCGGGATCGTGCCCGGGTCGGCAGGCGGGGAACGGACTGCACGTTCAGGGGCAAGTCCAAGGGGGGTCGGCAGGGTACCCCCAGCTGGAGGCGTGTCCGCCTGGTTTCGTATGTGGGTCCCCATGGGATGGGGCAGACCGCTGCCTGGGATGCCGGTGATGGGGCCGGGTCAGCAGGTAGGGTTTGGACCGCCCGGTCAGGGGCAGGTCCAAGGGGGGTCAGTGGTGTATCCCCAGCGGGGTCCAAGGGGGGTCAGCGGCGTCTCCTATATGGGTAGTTAGCCCGGGGACAGGGGGGCTACCCAACGGGGCAGGAGAGCTGGACAGTGGGGAGGAGGAGCAGGAACCCCAGGTAGGGCAGATGTGCCCTGTCAGACAAAGAAGGTATGGTCCCCCGGCGGGGCTGGCGAATAGGGGACCGGTTGAGGGCGACATTATCATTCCTCATGGGGCATCCGCGCTCAGGGGGATGGTGGCCCACGTTCCCAGGCTAACTCCAAAAGGGGATCCGTCGCTTCATTTTATGGAGGTGGAACAGGCAGCCAGCATTAATGACTGCGACGAGGGGGAGCAAATAAGGATGCTCCTGATGACCCTAGATGCACAGCTATGCAGGACAGTGACCTCTGGGAATGGGGGAAGACCTGACACATGGGCGGCAGCACAGACTGCTGTTCTGGAGGCGATGGGCTTGAATCTGGGGAGCCCTTTCATGAGAGTGGGGGAAACCAAGCAGCAACCAGGGGAATCTCCCACCATGTTCGCAGACAGACTGTGGACTGTCTATATGGAGGCATGCGGGATTCAAGCGGATAGACGGAATTTAGGGGAAAGAACCGCCCACTGGCTGAAGACCCTAGTTGCCAACTGTCTCCCTAACGTTAGGGCAAAAGCCGAACACTGGTTCGACCCGTAGACCCCGGCCCTTAATGAGGAAGAGGTCCTTAGGAAACTTACCCTCGCATATCGTAATGGGGAGAGGGGTGAGGACAAGCCCCTTAAGGGTAGGGTGCATGAAATCGCGCCAGCAGCCCCTAAGAGAGAGTGGAAGCATGAGGGCACCCGGACCTCCGACAAGAAACCGGTATGCTACGGGTGTGGGAAGGCCGGGCATTTCAAGAGGGAATGTAAAAACCCTAGCAAGGAGGAGAGGGCTCCCGCAGTAGAGAGTCAGACCCCGGCGGCAGGAGCAGCTGCCCCGGAAACCTTCGAGGTAAAGAAACTTTTAGCCTTTTTGCAGAGCCTAGCAGCGGGGTCGGGACAGGTGGCAATGGCAACGGGCCAGGGCCTGCCCGCACCCACACCACAAGAACCCGTATGACTACCCAGGGAGCAGCCTCAGGAAAAAGGGAGCGCAGGGGTAGTTCTAGCCCCAGACCCTGGTCCGGTCCAGGTGCAGCGTCCCATTCCGGAGGCTGCCTCAGCGGCTATTTGCAGTTTAAATCCCTTAAGGTGGGACCCATGCGAACGCCACATCAGTCAATTTAAATTGTTCCACCCCATAAGGGCAAGAAAGAGCAAGGTGGGGGGAAGACTGGGGGTGGTAGTGGAGAAACCCCCCGTAGAATTAACGACGGTGGGGGAGGTCCCTGACTCCACGGTCACACAACCGGTGACAAGGTGCTGTCCCGAAGGGGCAGTCCCAAAGAAATCGACAGTGCTGCAAGCACCCAGCCCAGGGACAGTAACAATTCCCAAGCCCTTACCTGTGGGTCAGGTGGCCTGCCTTAGTATAGAGGCTAAGGAGGCGGAGGAAGTGGAGGTATCACCTTGGGCTTGGGAACCAGTCAGGGGACGAAGGAGCAATCGGGTCTCCAAGCCCCCTCTAAGATGGTCCCCATCACACCTCCCTAGAACCCGGTCCCGCAGTAAGGGGGCCCGAGTAGAAGGGAACGCTGAGGGATCCCCGAACCCTGTTGGGGAAGGAGAGGCAAGGGGCAGCCCGAACCCCCGGGAGAGGACGGTCTGGCCCGAGCCGTTGGACCAAACAGGTGAACTGCCCCAGTTTAGCGGGGCACAGTTTTAATTTGGCCACCCGGAGACGGGTGGCATTGTATATATCATTTTCCCCCTCCTAGTTCTAATTAGTGTGTAGTGGTGTGTGGATTATTTAGGATCGTGGGATCACAGAAGTGCCTAGTGCAATGGTATAATGATGGAGCAGCAGGCACTAGGACCCTGGTGGAGCCGGGCTGTGGACACAGAACTACAGACAGGCTGCGGCAACTTCAAAGCGGGAGCTGCTGCTGCCGCCGGATAGCAGCAGGCACTAGGACCCTGGTGGAGCCGGGCTGTGGACACAGAACCACAGACAGGCTGCGGCAATTTCATGTTGATTTCACAACTTCAAAGCGGAAGCTTCTGCTGCCGCTGGATAGAACCCACGCACTTTAAGGTAGGTAGGGCTGTAGAGGCAAGGATGTGTTTTGTCTCTTTTACAGATGGGGCACCCGACGATGTGGAGTTTGCTGATCTTGGCGATGGTGGGACCGGGAGAACTACGCAGAGGCGAGACAGAAGAGTCCTTTGTCTATGGGTGCTCTGGCGGCAGAGCCCCTCTTGTCACTACCGGACAGGGAAACCAGGTGGCCACAGAGCAGACCCGCTACTCACACCTGGGGAGGTGGCCTGGGTGGCTGGGGTCGAACTCGACCAGGTACTCCAGCCACCAGAGCTTCACCTATGGAGAGGCCTCTGTACTCTGCGAGGAGATACAGGTGGCGACTGACCGGGTTAGGGTGACTGAGGGCAGGCGGGTGTGTTTAGCCTGTGAGGGGGACGTTCCTTTGGGGAGATGGTGGTGGCTCAGGAAGCTAAGGATGGACATGAGGGATCGGTCCTCGGACTGGGGACGCCTGGACAACAACACCTACCGGACCATCACGGGGTCACCGGGTAGGATCACCGTTTGCTGGGATAAGTGGTGGGCTTCTGACCAGGGCATTTATTTGTGTTTATGGGGGTCTACCAAGGCATGTCCACAAGGGGCATTGATCACTTTTGTAAGGTGATGGCAGAACCCAGGGAACGGGATGAATTGACCGCACTGGGGAGGGATGTGTAACGCCCAGGGAAGGGATGACTGTAAAAGCTACCGAACTGCTGGTTCAGGTAAAGCGACCCCTGCCCACAGCCCAACCAATCGACCCTCACAACTGTCCGATCACCACCAGGGGGGCCTGAGAATGGTTTAGTGTTTGTCCCCACAAAGAAAATGTTGTACCAGGGGGTACATTATGCTGTCGCCTCAGTTGGACTGAACCTCTCAGCTGCAGGTATCGACGACGGAGGAAAAATGAAGAGCCTTCAACGGGAAGAAGCGAAGTGCAGCCCAGAAAAGAGGATCCTTAGTGAAATAAAGAGATTCAAATGTAAATAGTTGTATGGATTCGCGGGTTTCAGTTATTTGATTGTGATATATGTACAGGGACCCTTACGTTTGGGGTTCCGGTGAAATGTGTGTATGTTACTGTGTTGAAATTAAGTACGGTCTTGTCTTTCCCTTTCAATGAAATTAGGGGTAGCCTAGATTAAGGGAACTGTCTTGGGACTTGTAGTTTCGCATGTTGTTGAGGGGGGGCCTACGGTCCACACAAAAGGAAATGATTGCCCTTCACCTGTGTCGATACGGTCCAAGCAGGTAGGGACGTATCGAAGGGGCATCTGTAAGGTTTTCGGGCAATTCGGCCCTTTTTGGACTGCCCAAGAATAAAACCCAGAGACTGTAAACTGGACACTTTTCAGCCAAGGGAACGTAACCAAATTTCCCAGCAGGCTTGGTCCGCTGAGCCGAGTAGGGGCATAGGTATTTACAAACCCCCCCCCAGGAGCTACAAGGAAGAAGGAGCCAGACAACTAGATAAGATTAAAACACAGACAAAGGGGCACGGGAATACACAAGGGGCCTGCCTGCAAGCAGGACAATGGGATGGTCATAGCCCCATGCAGATGTAAATGACTATGCCTCCACCAGAGCAGAATCCAATCAACACCCCATCAACATAGCAGCGATCTCCAGAGCAGATGGAAGACTTTGAAAATCTTCAAGGGAGCTCAACCTCGTTATCTCAAAAAGCAGACTGGAGGCGGACCTAGGGGAGGTACTCCTATCTTGACAGGTCTGACCGGCTCAAAGGGGGCAGGACCAGCGGGAACTTTAAACCTTATGGATTCAATGCAAAAGGGGCTGGCCGAACACAGGAAAAAGCCAGGTAAAACGGATATAAAAGGGGCTGTGTTTCGATTGAGGGTCTCTGGGCTCGACCTCTCCACCTTTGACTTGACCTCTGCAGCCTGTGACCGTAAGTACCCTGCAGCAGCTTGCGAAACTCCCTCGACCTTGATAGTGGTTGAGGCTTTGGGGAAGGGGGCTTGATTTGTGTTCTGTGTCATTGCTAAAACTGTGTAACAATAAGATTTTCGTTGTGTCCGTTATAGTACTTTCTGAATAGACTTAGTTTGTGTTAGAGTTTAAGATTTTATTATCATTTCTTCTGTTTGATGATTTTGACCTGGGTTTTGCAATAAACCTTGATTTGCTGATAATTGGAGTCGTTTAAATTCTTCAATCTCTCACCAGCGATCTCTGACCAAGTCATTGTTAAAATATTCCTCACCTTAATTCCGGGTTCAAGAATCTAGGGTCATCTTGAGCGATTCACTCAGGACAGGCTGCTGGTTAGGTAATAAACAGCAGTGTCCTATTCTCTCTCTTGGGAAAGCTACTCCAGCGAAGTAGGAACCGGGTGGGTGTTGCACCACCGGCAAGAGAGAGAATCACCTGGGCATTGGTGGGGGTCTGGATATCTGTGTGATATAAGCCTCAGGCTTCCGGTTAGGGATAAACGGCAGGCTTGATCCAGTGCTCTCTCCCGTGGAGGTGTCCCAGTGCGGCATCCCCTGGCCTCTGAAGTTTCAGTGCCAGCTGGAGAGAGACACACACAGATACTCAAACCCCAGATATCGGCCCAGTAGTGGAGTAGCAGAGATGGCACCCTCTACAGCTCGACCACTTCCTCCCTCCCTGTACATACTTATCAAGGACACGCAGTAGCTGTTCCTTGAACAAGCTCCACATTTCCATTGTGCCCATCCCCTGCAGTTTTCCTCTCCATCCGATGCATCCTAAGTCTTGCCTCATCGCATCATACTTGCTTTTCCCCCAGATTTAGCTCTTGCCCTGCGGTATATATCTATCCCTTTCCATCACTAAAGTAAACTTAATTAAATTGTGGTCACTATCACCAAAGTGCTCACCTACCTCCAAATCTAACACCTGTCCTGGTTCATTACCCAGTACCAAATCCAATATGGCCTCGCCTCTCGTTGGCCTATCTACATACTGTGTCAGGAAACCCTCCTGCACACATTGGACAAAAGCAGACCCATCTAAAGTACTCGAACTATAGCGTTTCCAGTCAATATTTGGAAAGTTAAAGTCCCCCAATACAACTACCCTGTTGCTTTCGCTCCTATCCAGAATCATCTTTGCAATCCTTTCCTCTACATCTCTGGAACTATTCGGAGGCCTATAGAAAACCCCTAACAGGGTGACCTCTCCTTTCTTGTTTCTAACCTCAGCCCATACTATCTCAGTAGACGAGTCCTCATCAAACGTCCTTTCGGCCACCGTAATACTGTCCTTGACTAACAATGCCACCCCTCCCCCTCTTTTACCACCTTCCCTGAGCTTACTGAAATATCTAAACACCGGCACCTGCAACAACCATTCCTGTCCCTGCTCTATCCATGTCTCCGAAATGGCCACAACATCGAAGTCCCAGGTACCAACCCAGGCCGCAAGTTCACCCACCTTACTCCGGATGCTCCTGGCATTGAAGAAGACACACTTTAAACCACCTTCCTGCCTGCCGGTACACTCCTGCAACTTTGAAATCTTACTCATGACCTCACTACTCTCAACCTCCTGTATACTGTAGCTACAATTCAGGTTCCCAAGCCCCTGCTGAACTAGTTTAAACCCTCCCGAAGAGCATTAGCAAATTTCCCCCCCAGGATATTGGTACCCCTCTGGTCCAGGTGCAGACCATCCCATTTGTAGAGGTCCCACCGACCCCAGAATGAGCCCCAATTATCCCAAAACCTGATACCCTCCCTCCTGCACCATCCCTGCAGCCACGTGTTCAACTCCTCTCTCTCCCTATTCCTTGTCTCACTATCACGTGGCACGAGTAACAACCCAGAAATAAGGGGCGGGATTCTCCGATATCGGCGCGATGTCCGCCGACCGGCGCCAAAAACGGTGCAAATCAGTCCGGCATCGCGCCGCCCCAAAGGTGCGAAAGTCTCCGCATTTTGAAGGGCCGAGCCCTAACCTTGAGCTGCTAGGCCCGCGCCGGACTTATTTCCGCCCAGCCAGCTGGCGGGAAAGGCCTTTGGTGCCCCGCCAGCTGGCGCGGAAATGACTTTGTCATGTGGCGCATGCGCGGGAGCGTCAGCGGTCGCTCACGCCGTCCCCGCACATGCACAGTGGAGGGGATCTCTTCCGCCTCCGCCATGGTGGAGACCATGGCGAAGGCGGAAGGCAAAGAGTGCCCCCACGACACAGACCCGCCCGTGGTTCGGTGGGCCCCGAGCACGGGCCAGGCCACTGTGGGGGCACGCCCCGGGGCCAGATCGCCACGCGCCCCCCCCGGACCCAAGAGTCCGCCCGCGCCGCCTTGTCCCGCCGGTAAGAGAGGTGGTTTGATTCTCGCCGGCGGGACAGGCATTCCAGCAGCGGGACTTCGGCCCATCACGGGCCGGAGAATCGCCAGGGGGGGGGCCCGCCAACCGGCGCGGCGCGATTCCCACCCCCGCCGAATATCCGGTGCCGGAGAATTCGGCAACCGGCAGGGCCGGGATTCACGCCAGCCCCAGGCGATTCTCCAACCCGGTGGGGGGTTGGAGAATCCCGCCCAAGAACTCTGTTTGTCCTCGATCTAAGTTTCCACCCTAGCTCCCTGAATTCCTGCCTTACATCCCTATCCCTTTTCCTACCTACGTCATTGGTACCTATGTGGACCAAGACTTGGGGCTGCTCTCCCTCCCACTTAAGGATCCTGAAAACACGATCCGAGACATCACGCACCCTGGCACCTGGGAGGCAACACACCAACCGCGATTCTCTCTCGTTCCCACAGAATCTCCTATCTATCCCCCTAACTATGGAGTCTCCAATGACAAATGCTCTACTCCTCTCCCCCCTTCCCTTCTGAGCAACAGGGACAGACTCTGTGCCAGAGACCTGTACCCCATGGCTTACCCCTGGTAAGTCACCCCCCAACAGTATCCAAAGCGGTATACTTGTTACTAAGGGGAACGACCACAGGGGATCCCTGTACTGACTGCTTCCTCCCAGCCCCTCTCACTGTCACCCATCTATCTTGAATCTTCAGAGTAACTACATCCCTGAAGCTTCTATCTATGACCACCTCTGCCTCCCGAATGATCCGAAGTTCATCCAGCTCCAGTTTCCTAACGCGGTTTCTGAGGAGCTGGAGATGGGTGCACTTCCCACAGATGATATCAGCAGGGACACTGACGGCGTCCCTCTCCTCAAACATTCTGCAGGAGGAACATTGCACTACCTTCCCTGCCATCCCCTCTATATAAAAAAGAAAAAGAAAGAAAGAGCTTACCTGTTATTCACTCCCCTTCTCAGCAAGCACTCACGCAGCAACCTCTGCGCCCCGCACGATAACACCTGAGGAAAAATAAAATAAAAACTACTTACCAGTCACCAGCCAGTCCTTTACCTGCAGGCTGTGATGTCACGGTTCAACTTCTTTCGACTTCTACCTGCCCTCGAGCCTTCCTCTCGGCTGGGATCCTGACAGCGGTTGTTTTTTTTAGTTAGAGGAGGGGGTAGGGTGGGAAACACTGAAGAAGTGTTTCGGGTTTAAGTGGCACTTGACAACAGCTCCTCCACAAACCACATTCAAGTTAGGGTGAGCACACGGACGTATGCATATTTCCCCGGCAACAGCCAATCAGCAGCTGCACTCTACTGCCCTCTGCTGGATGCTTGATAGACTATGGTCTCAGATGAAACACAAGCAAAACACTCCTAAGCAGCCTTTAGAAATATAGAGCAGCGTCCAACTAAGATCACCCGAACTTAGTTTGGATGTATCAGCAAACCGCCAATATGTCAGAAATTTGAAAATGTATTGCTTTGAACAAGAGTATATTTTGCTGTCATGTAACTAGTTTGATTCTTTATAGGTAAAACTCTAGTTCAAGAAAAAGTAGGATGTTGTGACATGATTTTGGTGATGACGTTTGCGGAGTCATGGGCGGGATTCTCTGACCCCAGGGCCGGGTTGGAGAATCGCAGGGCCGGGCGCGATTCACGCGACGCCGCCCCGACGCCGATTCTCCGCGCGAGATGAGCCATTCACATGTGGTCTTACCCGGCGGGACATCGGCGTTCATCCTGCGGGGGGCGGCCTGGTGGGGTGGGAGGGGGGATCCGACCCCGGGGGGTGCCTCCACCGTGGATTGGCCCACGATCGGGGCCTACCGATCGGCGGCCTGCTTCTCCTGGTGAGAGCCTCTTTTACTCCGCGCCGGTCCCTGCAGCTCTCTGCCATGTTGCTCGGGGCCGGCGCGAAGAAGGAAGCTAGCGCGCATGCGCGAGTCCCCGCCAGTCGCAGCGCGCATGTGCAGACCCACGGTGCCATTTGACTCCAGTATCAGCAGCTGGAACTGCGTGAGCCGCTCCAGTGCCCTGCTGGCCCCCTGTAGGGCTCAGGATCGCTGCTCCTGGGCGCCTGTTGACGCCGTTGTAAAAAGCGACGGCGTTCACGACGGCGTCAACACTTAGCCTCAGGATCAGAGAATCCCACCCCATATCTTAAACTGCTGTCAATCATTACCCACTCTACACAAGGTGTGACGTGCAACCAAATGACATTGTGCTCTGAAGACAGCAGCGCTGCATGGTTGATCATATAATCAAATAATTTACAGTGCAGACATGAATGCTGCCTCTTTATTTTAAAGTTTTAAACATTTCCATCTTATTGACCAGTAATGGTTTTTGATCTAACACTGAATTTTCAATCTTTCTTTGTATTTTCCTTCCTATTATACCCTCTGTAAAACATCAATAGCCTTCCTACCGTGAACAGGCGAAGACTGAATATAATTACTCTGAGATCATAAGAACATGATAAATGGGAACACAAATAGGAAATTCTGCCTTCTGAGCCATTCAGTAAGATATGGTTGATTCCATACCTCAGCTCCACTTCCTCATACTATCCTCCTGTCACTTAATACAGTTAATGCCCCAAAATTCTATGTGGTCTCAGTCTTGAAAATACTCAACAACTTAGCACTCACAGCCACTTAGGGTAGAAACTTTTAAAGATTCACAATCCTTTGAGTGAAGATATTATCCTCATCTCAATTCTAAATTGCTGACCACACAGCCTGACACTGTGACCCATCATCTAAACTTGTCAACCAGGCCAACCCTCCTTCTGGCATTGACCCTCTCCAGCTCCTTAAGAATTTCAGGGAGTACAGGCCTAGTGTACTCAACCTCTCCTCATAGAATTATTCTGTCATCCCATAATTAGTCCAGTGAACACTCCTTGCTCTCCCTCTAAGGCAAGTGTATCTTGCCTCATCGTGGCTGGGATTCTCTGTTGCGAGTCCGCTTTGCTACCGCTGTCAATGAGAAAGGATAATTTGGTGCTCAGACAAATTTCTCTTCACTGCAGGGAGACTGGAGAATCCTGCCGGGGAGAAGGAACGGAGAGTCAGTCTGTATCCCATCAGCCATGTTCTTGTCTATTCTCTCAATCTGTCCACATTCCTTTAACCTCTTTGTATTCCCCTCACTGCTTACGATGTATTGTCAGCAACATTGGAAGCACTACACTGTGTCCCTTCATCTAAGTTATTGATATAAATTGTAAATAGCTGAGGCTTAAGCATTGATTCTTGTGGTGACCCACTAACTACAGCCTGCCAACCTGAAAATTACCTTTTTATTTCCTAAACTGGCTTTTCTGACCACTGACCAACCGTCAATCCATATTAATCTAACATTTTGTCCTGTAAGCACTGATTTTGTGTAAGAACTTCTTGAGTGGCACTTTTTTGAATATATTTTGAAAATCCAAAGATACTGGGCAGGATTCCAGACATCCGGCCGTGTGTTTCCTGATGGCAGAAGGCGGTGCACTGTTTGCAAGCGGCGAGATTCCCAGTATGCTGCTATCAATGGGGCTTCCCATTGAAGGCATCCCATTCCTCCAGGAACCTCACAGGTGGGGGTGTGCTGCCAGTTCGACCAGAGAATCCCGTGCCCAGTGAATGGCCAGAGAATTCCGCCCGTAAGTCTCCCTTATCTACCCTGCTGATACAACCTCAAAAGGTAGGTTTGTCACACATAAAGTTCCATAAATCTGTGTTGGCTCTACATAAACATATTCAAATTTTCTTCGTGCTCTGTTGCCACATCGCGAAGAAGGGATCCCACATCTTCCATACTATTGATGTCAGGCTAATTTATCTAGTTCCTGAATTTCCTTTCTCTCCTCTCTTCAGAAGTGGCGCCACGTTTGCTATCTTCCAATCTACAGGGGCTATTCCAGAATGCGGGGAATTTTCGAATATCAAAACAAATATGTCTGCAATGTCTGCAGACACCATTTGTAAAATCCGTAGGATGTAGACCATCATGTTCAATGGATGTGTTCTCTTTTGGTTCCCTTAACTCCTCGAGCTCTATTGTTTTACAAGTACCAATTTCCGTAAGTTCCTTATTCTCTTTAGATCCTTGGTTCCCCACAAATTCTGTACATTTTATGTTCTTCTAGCAAGAAAAGAAGTACAGAGTATTAATTCAATGTCTCTGCCATTTCATTATTCCCCACTGAAATTTTTCCAGTTTCTGACTCGATGGGCGGGATTCTCCATCCCGCCGCGCCATATTTCTGGTTCAGCACACCGGCGGGATGCTCCGTTTCGCCACTGTGGTTTCCCATTGTGGGGTAGCCCCATGCTGTTAGAAAACCCCCAGGCTGCCGGCAAAATGCAGCATCCCACTGACGGAGAATCCAGCCCTATGTTTAACTTAATTAATCTCTTTCTTTGTACATGCCGACAGATGTGCAGCATTCTCCATTTGGGAGACGGTGGGCTGGATTTTCCGTTGCCCATCGGCGAAACCTTAACCAGCGTTTGGGCGGAGAATTGACTCCGACGCCAATATTGGGGCCGGCGCCGGTTTGACGCCGGTCAGCCATGCTCCACCGCCTTGGAAATGGTGTAATCGCGTCACACAGTGTTGCAACGCCGTTGGCGCGTCATCGGCAGGCCCCCCTGTGATGTTCCGCCCCCGATGGGCCGGGTTCCCGATGCCGCGGGACGCGGTGGTCTCAACGGTTGAGAACCTGGCGTGGCGACTGCGAGCTGTGTCTAGCGCCACCACACTCAGCCCGGATCCGTGGCGCTGGTAAGGGGGGGGGGGGGGGTTCCGCAAGGGCTGGGGGGAGTGGTGGGGGTAGCCAGGAAGTCACGGGTGACAGGTGTGTTCCGCGAACTGCTGCCGGCATTTTGTACGGTGCCACCGTTGCAGGTCGTCAGCCTATCTCATGCGTGGCCAGGGACCTGCCCATTCTCCAGCCTATTTCGGCAGGAGAGCCGGGATTTTCACCCGGCGCCGCTGCTAGCCCTTCACTGGTCCCGGAATCGGTGGGGAGTCGGCGCCGATTATTTGGTCGTAAACCTCCCGCAAATTCTCCTTTCGAGCCGGTACTTAGCCGCTGAAATTGAGAATTCAGCCCTATGTCTCCCGCCAGAGCTGAATTGCACCTGATTTGTGGTCAAATGTTTGTTTGGTGAAGATTGCGAGGGATTCCAAGAGAATCCTGCCATCTGGGCACAATGTTGAGCGGCACCTCAATAGCGAGGTGCACGGCTGCTCCCCACCCCTCCCATAGTGCCATTCAGCCCCTCAGCATCCCCCCCAGGACCTTCTGGGTTACCTCCCACTCCCCCTCACCCCCAATATGGAAGTGACCCAACCCCCTGCCCCAACATCTCACCCCCATCCCGAGGCCCACAGAGACCCCCTAATTAAAGAGACCCTCTCCAGAGACCCCCATATTAAAGAGACCATCACAGAGACCCACCAAATAAAAAGAACCCCCAGAAACCCCTACATAGTTCCCTAAATAAAGAAATCCCAACATAGACCCCTAATTAAAGAGCCCCCCAGAGATCCCCCAGAAGAGAGACCCGGGCCGGGATTCTGCATTACAGCTGCGAAGTGTTGACGCCGGCGTAAACACCAGAGTGCTTCACGCCAGCGTCAACGGGCCTCCTGGCCCAGCGATTCCATGGCCCACAGGGGGCCAGCACATGCCGGAGTGCTGCACGCAGTGCCTGCACCGACATGTGGCCCTGCACTGCCGGCCGCGGGTCCGCGCATGCGGCCGCGGCAGCTTCCGCGCCAGGCCCGTGCAACATGGTGGAGTCATACAGTGGGCCGGCGCAGAAGAAGGTAAGCCACCCCCACCTGGATTGCGCGCGGCGGCTGATTGGTGGCCCCTGATCGTGGGCCTGGCCATTGTGGAGGCCCTCCCGGAGTCTGATCCCACCGCACTCCCACCAGGAAAACCACCGTTGCCATGGTCCGATCTTCCGCCAGGTGGTACCATGTTAGAACCACTATGGCGGGAGCTCGGTCGGTCGACCACGGAGAATCGCTGCGGGGGCCTCTTTCATCGGCCACCAACCGGTGCGGCATCAACTGCGCTCGCGTGGCGATTTTCCGGTCGCCGGAGAATCGCGTCCCGACATCGGTCCAGCGTTGCGGCCCGTCCCGCTGTCATCACCGATTCTCCGAGCTGGCACCTGTAGGAGGCCCCCCTACAGAAGAGAGGACCCATGTCTGGAAGCTAGAGACCAGTCCAGACAGAGGCGGTGAAAAATAAATCATTGCTTTAAACCTCACCTGTATGCTACACCTGCTGGCTCAAGCAGAGGAAGCAGCCCCTGTCAGTGTCTGGAAAGCTGGGTTTAAACTCCCTCAGATCTTTGATCTGCAAGCCATTCATCGATTTCTCTCTGGTAGTGATTTTACTTGGCTGTGATTGACAGCTTCCACACTCACCCAGCTTTCAGTATTGTTCCATTCCTCTCCCTTCATCCTTGAATGACTTTGAAGTGGTCAGCTGTGAAACTAACTGCAATGCTTATAAACATCAAGCTTTGATTGACAGCTTCTGGACCAAATCAAAGTGAGTTAAGTGCTTTCCATTAGTTTCACTGCTGACTAATTCAATGTCATGCAAGCATAAAGGGAGATGAATAGAAAGCACTTAATTCTCTTTAATGTGGTCCCGGTCGGGGTGGAGGAGGTAGGTCTTGCATTGCGTGGAGGGGGAGGGTGGCCCTCCGATGGACTTTGGGGGCTACTCCCTTTAAGAGCTAACCCCTTCGTCCACTGCAAGGTCCACCATTACAGGTACATGCTTGTCAGGACCAACACCAATTCTCGCCCACGTGATTCCCGACCCAGAGGACTTATGAGTTTTAATGACTTCTTCGCATCCTTCCGCTGGCGCGTGGCGCAAACCTCAATGCCACCGCCAGAGAGGACCAGAGCATACACATGGAGATCAGTGCCTGACGTGATCCAATTTTTGCCCAAACACTGGATTACCCGCCGCATCAGGAAATCCACTACTGGCGGCAAACAATCCAGCCGAATAATTTTATGCCTGTTCCCAGTTGAGTCTCAAGTTCTCTTTTCTTATTCCTTATCCATTTCTTGGTTATCACTTGCAGCATTCTAAAATCCTCCTAATCCTCTGGCTTACTATGACTGTTTTTGAAAATGGTATAATCCTTTGTTCTTTAATCTAAAATTACCTTTAATGTCTCTTGTTAGCCACAGTGGGTGTACTTTTTCAATGGTGTTTTTATTTTAAGTGAGTCTATATTTGTTGCAAATTATCAATTAATTCTTTAAACGGTTGCCATTGTTTATCCTGGGGTTTTTTCTGTATTTTCCCAATCTACTCAACTAAATTACCCCTCTTTTTTATGCAGACAGTGATGTTCAAATTTAGCTTTGAACTGCAAACCCAACAGTGAAGAAGGAGGCCATTGAGTCTGTGCTGAACCTCCGACAGGGCACCCTATTGAGGCCCACTTCCTGCTCTATCCCTGTAGCGCCACCTAACCTGCACATCTTTGGGCTGTGGGTGGAAACCGGAGCACCCGGAGGAAACCTTCGCATACACGTGGAGAACATGCAAACCCAGACAGTAACCCAAGGTCGGAATTGTACCCGTGTCTCTGGTACTGTGAGGCAGCAGTGCTAACCACTTTGTCACTCTGCTTCCCACTTGAGTAAATTACTTTCTTAATAAGATACTAAGGTACTATAAAGCGGCAGAAACATATCTTGGTTTTTATGTTCTTTGATTCTTGTGATAAAATCTAGCATCCGTTCCTTTTTCTACTGCCCTTTCTACCAGATGTGAAACATCCCATGACACTACTCAAAATAGATCAGATAAGCTCACCTGGTGTCATGACTTTCTTTTTTTTTTACTCTCTTTAATGATAGATAAGCAATAGGAATATATAAAGAATTAATTTATAATTTGCAACAAATATATGTTCAGTTAAAGAATTAAAAACGTCATTGAAAAATTGTACCAACCAAACTATTTTCTCTATATCTAGGTACTTGATAACTTTATCCAGACTCTCTCAAGTTGCCTTTAATTTCTCTGTTCAGAGTCGTCACTTTTACCACAAGAAGTTATCTCTTCAAACTAGTTTCAGAATATTATCTGTTCTGGACACTCCATGACAACCTTTCCTTCCTAATTTTAAGTTCTCACAGACAGTCACTTCTCTTTTATTTTCATTGTCTGCTTGCTACCTATCATGGATGCAGCAAACGTCTCAAACTCCATCACCTTCTTACGTTTTGTGATTTTGAACTCCAACAATGAGAGTTGCAGAGAACTCTCAAAGATGTGTCTGCCAGTGCCAAGACGTCATACTCGACATTCCGTCATCCTGCAGGAATGGCAAAAAAAACACTGTCCCCTCTTCTGTTGCCATTATTATATAGAATCATAGAATTTACAGTGCAGAAGGATGCCATTCGGCCCATCGGGCCTGCACCGGCCCTTGGATGAGAGCACCCTACTTAAACCCAAGCCTCCACCTTATCCCCCTAACCCAGTAACCCCACCTAAACTTTTTGGACACGAAGGACAATTTAGCATGTCCAATCCACCGAACCTGCACATCTTTGGACTGTGGGAGGAAACCAGGGCACCCAGAGGAAACCTACGCAGACACAGGGAGAGCTCCACACAGATAATCACCCGAGGCCAGAATTGAACCCAGGTCCCTGAAGCTGTGAGGCAGCAGCGCTAACCACTGTGCCACCATGCCGCCCCCCCAAGTAGGTCCACTTAGTTCACACAATAATCAACGAGTCAGCTCCTCCATCTGTATCTGATTCCTACTCTCACCAAATATTGTTTGGTCAGTTGTTAGTCTAGTCAGCCTTCTCACAGTAACTAGCTAACACCTGAACAGTGACTTATTTACAGTTAACAAACAACTCAGTACAGTTACACAAATTGATGCTTAAATGTCAGTTCAATCATAAGCACAATTTCTCCATTACTTACCGATAGCTTATCTCCTATCTGAAACATACGCATGTGTACATGCTTATTATCTTTTCCACGGATTCACTGAGTACTGGCTGAAAAGCATTGGGGAATGGAAAACGATATCCCGAATGAATGACCACTTCAAAAATTGTCTCTGGTGCTGCCAGAGAAAGCCTGTCAGTTCATATGAGGAAGCTTCGAATAGCAACAGCCTATTTTATAAAACAAGATTGATAAAATAATCTAAGATCAGATAATGGATAAGATAGTTTTGAATGTTAACTCTGTTTCCCCTTCCACCAATGCTTCCGAAGCCGGTTTACAGGATTATTTTTGTTTTTATTTCGATTTCCAACACCTCCTGTGTCATTTCCTTTTAATGAGATGATCAATCTGCAGTGCCAATTATAAAACATGATGCAATGTGTCTCTGGGTGCTCTCGAGCTGCTTGGAACATGAAGCATGGTTTGCTGAAGCAGGATCTCACTTCCAGTTGATGGATGTTGCTGCAGTTGGTGAATACACAGCACCGTCTCATGTGGTTTGCAGTGAGTTTCTACTGCTTGACTAGAGGGTCCCTGGAAGGGACTTTGGGAGATGTGGTGATGGATTAAGTGGGGACTTGGCACCTGATAAGACACATCTGCAATAGCTTGTCTTGATGCTGCAGGCCCCCCGGTTTAATGTTCACTTGGGTATCATTGGAAGATGGTTTTGAGTTGGACTCAGTCAGCCAAACTGATGACAACTCAATCTGTGCAGACAATAAGGACATCATTCAATTAATTACTTTGCAATAATTTTAAAATGAAAATGCACAGGCTGCTGGAGATATAACGAGAATGATTCAGTAATGTCAACGATAACTCGGTGGTCGCCTGCTTACCTGTGAATTAGAAGGTTGGGAGCTCAAGTCTCAATTCAAAGATTTGAGCACAAGGCCTAGGCTGACACTTAAGTGCTGGGGCTCTGGGGATGTGATGATTGAATGAGATGTTAAACCAATGCCCTGTCGCAGCATAAAATATCACATGTAAAACATTTAGGGATGTGAGTTAAAAGCATATCAAGACTATGAGTGAAATTCGCCGCCTCGTGCTGCCAGTAGCTGGGAATCCAGTAGTTGTGAAAAAAAACGGGATCGGAATCTGACGACGATCCCTTTCCAATGCGTCAGCCCCCGCAGGCAACGGGATTAAGGTTCACGCCCGCGAGAGTGGGAGGATGCAAATGGTTCATTCAGACCCATTTGCATCCACTTAGCGGGCCGGCGAGAACCAGTCCTCTGGGCTGGGTATCACGTGAGTATGAATCACTGCAGGTCTTGATTAGTGTTATAATGATAATGATCACTTATTGTCACAAGTAGGTTTCAATGAAGTTACTGTGAAAAGCCCCTAGTTGCCACATTCCGGCGCCTGTTCGGGGAGGCTGGTACGGGAATTGAACCGTCGCTGCTGGCCTTGTTCTGCATCACAAGCCAGCTGTTTAGCCCAGTGGGCTAAACGAGCCCCTATAAAACAAAGATGTGCAGTCGGCAGGATTCGAACCTGCGCGGGGAAACCCCAATGGATTTCTAGTCCATTGCCTTAACCACTCGGCCACGACTACGGACGAGGTGGACCTCATGGTGGTGCATGGGGGTAACTCGTTAAGGGAGCTGCCTTCAAAGTTCATCCGTGGGCCACCCAAACTCCCACATGGCAACCTGCCCATCCCACCCTCACCAGACCCCCACTGCCCCTCCCCCAGAGAACCCCTAAATAAGGAGCACCCCTGAGACCCCCTAAATAAAGAGAACCCCCCCCCAGAGTGACCTCCTAAATAAAGAAATCCCCCACACAGAGAGACCCCTATCAAAAAGCCCCCAGTAAAGAGACTCCTGTCAAGAAGCTCCCCAGAAGAGAGACCCCTGCCTGGAAGCTAGAGAGCAGTCCAGACAGAGGCAGTGAAAACAAATACTGCTTGAACACTGTTGACTTCTATTGACTTCTATCTTTATTGGACAAATGACCACACAACAAGTATTTAGTATAATCACAGTTTATTAATGAGGATAGGATTAGTTCTCTCGTTCTATACTTAATAAATTACATACTACTACACATTAGACTATATCTAGCAGTTTAAACGTCCTTTACTTAACTTCCTAGTGACCGGCTCTGTGCAGGTTAGATAAGGCCTTTATCTGGTTCCCCATGTGTGGCAGCTGGAGGTTGGCTGGAGATCGCGGGTCCTTGGACTTGGCTGGTCGATGTGCTGCAATTGGATGACAGAAGTCGGTTGCCCAAAAGAGACAGAAGAGATGGCTGCATTGCCTTTTAACTGGCTTGAGTTTTCCCCGCCCCTTTAGTGGGCGGTTTCGGGGTCTCTTTCAATCAATTCCTCAGGGCTCCACTCTCACGTCCAATCACGGGCTTCCACATCACTTTTGGGGTGGGCACTCAGTGGCCAATCCTGGGAGGGCTCTGAGCAGGAGCTCGGTGCCGCCTAGTCTGGAAGATGATGCGATGGACCTGATGGTCCCATTGTTATTTTAATCGCCTTGAATGGCCCATTTCCAGGTGTGAATTCCTGCATACCTCTGGGCTGCTGTTTGCAAATATACAAGCTGCAGCTTGTCTGTGTCCCAAGCTGACCACATTTCCCATCATTCTTTGCGGGTGGCCATTTTAGATGGCCACAACACTCATCTGGGTAATAACCTGCTGGCTCAGAAACAGCAAGCACCATGTGTTAATTCGTGGAAAGATAAATCCAGTCAGTGGTGTTTAATCCCCCTCAGGTCCTCTTCAAGCCATTCATTCCTTTTTGTTAATATTGATTTTACTAGGATGTGATTGACAGCTTCCATACACACACAGTTGTCCGCATTGCTCCATTTATCTCCCTCCACATTGAGTGACTTTGATGTGCTCGAACCACAATGTTTGTAAACATGAAGCTTTAATTGACAGCTCCTGGACTACTTCAAACAGAATTAAGTGCTTTCCAGTCACCTCACCTCGCACTTGAGTCATTTTGATGTGGTCAGTTGCAAATTTACAGCACGTAACTCTGTTTAAAGTAGTTCAGGAGCTGTCAGTCAAAGATTTATGTGTATAAACATTGGTTAGAGCACTTCAGAGTTACTCAACCATGAAGGGAGATGAATGGAGCATTGCTGACAGCTGTGTGTGTGAAAGATGTCAATCACACCCTTGTAAAATCCACTTTTATTCATGAAGGCTCCACCTTCCCAACCTTGCTCCTGGCCTGAGGTGTGGTTATCCTCAGGTTAAATCACCACCAGTCAGCTCTCGTCCTCAAAGGGAAAAGCAGCCTATGGTCATCTGGGACTACGTTGGCTTTACCTTTTACCTTACCTTTAGTAAAATCAATATCGAAGAGAAATGAATGAATGGCTTGCAGCTCAAAGATCTGAGGGAGTTTAAACACAACTGACTGGTTTTCTCTTTCCAGGAATTAGCAGGTGGTGCTTCCTGTCCCTGGGCCAGCATGTGTATTGCTCCGGTGATTTTTAAAGCAGTCATTTTTTCATTGCCTCCATCTGAACTGCTCTCTAGCTTCCAGAGGGGGGGGGGTCTGTTTTCTGGGGGGGCTTCCTGTCAGGGGTCCCTCTTCTGGGGCTGGTTTGTGGGGGGGTTTCATATTTAAGGAGTCTCAGTGGGGTGGTCACTTTATTTAGTGGTCTCTCTGTGAGGCATCTCTTTATTTATGGAGTCTCTGTGGGGGCTCTTCTTATTTAGGGGTATTTTTACTTCTGGGGCCTTTGTGCGGAGCGGCGGGTCACCCCTGTATTGGGGAGGGGCAGAACCCAGAAAATCCTGGGGTGGGAGGCTGAATTGTACTGTGGAGGGTTGTGAGGGGGTGGTTGAAATGCAATGCAAGGGGAGGGGTTGGCCAGCCGCAGGACCTCGCTGTCGGCCCACTCATTCAAAATGGTGACCAGATAGTGGAAATCCTCAGCGAACCCAATCCCTCACAATCCTTGCCATGGCTAAGGATTGGGAATCGTTCCCTCTTTTGTGCTCCCAGTGCAACTCAGTTCTGGCGGGAGATCCCAAATGAAGAACTCTGCCCTACATTTTGGTATAAGCCTGCAGGTTGCTGGGCTTGTTGCTCTTCTGAAATGGTGAAGACTTTCTTGAATAACTTCCTGGTGTCAGCTTATTGATTTGTCTTTTGCCATTTCTGTGTAGCAGAGCAACAAGTGTGCCTTTCAGCAAATTTAATCAATGTATCAAAAGCTGGAGCAGCATTAGCCCAGGTTATTTACTCCTCTTCACCAAAGTCTTCTTCTTCAGAGTCTTTTTCAGTGCCCTTGGGCTTTTAAGGATTCAATACATTGTCCACTATTTCTGTATCACAAGCAGTGTGTGTCACTTCAGCCTCCTTGTCAGAACAAGAACAACAAAGAACAAAGAAATGTACAGCCCAGGAACAGGCCCTTCGGCCCTCCAAGCCCGTGCCGACCATGCTGCCCGACTAAACTACAATCTTCTACACTTCCTGGGTCCGTATCCCTCTATTCCCATCCGATTCATGTATTTGTCAAGATGCCCCTTAAAAGTCACTAACGTCCCTGCTTCCACCACCTCCTCCGGTAGCGAGTTCCAGGCATCCACTACCCTCTGTGTACCCACAGCTCCGACCTGTGCTTCTATCTCACTTATATAAAGCCTGTTAATTGGGTGTGTAGGAGTATCGTCCTCTGGTTCAATAATTTGTGCTGATGCCTTTTCCCATTGGCGGAATTTTACAGTCCCGTCGCAGTGAGGACAGGGCCGGAAGATGCAGCAAGCCATTCAAAAAATCCATTGACTTCAGTCAGACTGGAAAATCGCACTGGTGGGAGGAGCCATAAAATTCTGCTCTATGTCCTGCATTTAATCCTTCAAAATCTCATCAGAGGAGCCTTCTGCAGGCCTAAACACAGGGGCAAGAATTTTCTCCAAGCTCTTCTAAATGGCCTGTGTCTGTCCCTCGTCATGCATGTGCCATCACTGAACCCCGAGTGGATGTGGACTCTACCCCTGCTGAGGCTGGTCAATCAGCAACCACCCGGCGTGAAACTAATACACTGAAAGATCCAAGGCAGCCGGGTATGGTGGGGTTTGGCAAACAGAGTGAGTCCTCCATGGAGACAGCTGCAGATCGGGAGGTTTAAAAGGACAGAGGGTAGGATGCAGAGAAGGCCACGGAGAGGAGGTTTATGAGATTGAGTCTGCAAATGACTCTTTAAGGATAGAAGCCTTCTTATTTACGTACGTTTTGAGCAATATGGTTTGCAGAAAAATGTATATACCCCCATCCACACTACCGACTTCACATTTAGACTTCTATCCCACCCCGGATTTAGAAAGTGCAAATTGTCTGTTCCCCGCCTGTCCTGATCAGCCTGGCGCTCAGTGCGGCAAGCATAAAAATGCACGAGCATCTTAAAATTGCAGACCATTGCCTACTTAATTGCCTGGATTGGCCCTTTAATTGACGTCAAGCAAGCTGATCAAATTTGGAGCCACCCGCCCAGCGGAATATTGCGACCCAGCATGGTGGCACCAGGCACCCCTCTCATCATCTCTATTTCATGGTGAGATGATATGCAGACACACACATAATGATATACAGACAAGCAGCTAATGGACACAGAGAACAGGACATGACCAATAAGCAGGCAGGACACTCAGGGGTGGGATCTGACTATAAAAGACACGAGGCACTCACACTCCGCCTCTTTCCACTGATGAATATCTACAGAGTCAGTCAAGGGTGTTGTTACAATCTCACACCTCCACCACATGGCTAAGAGCTAGTCTGGTTCAGTCAGACAGAGTAACCATACTTAAGTTAGCAGAGTCGAACTCACAGAGAACTGTGCTAACTGTGCTATTAGTTCAATAAACCCGATTGAACTAACTTCAAGGTCTGGAGTATCTTTCTGATATATGCAGCATCCAGTTGCAGCCAGTATTAGACCAGTGTACCTAACACGACATGATAACCGGAGACTACTAATTTAAGGTGGCTTACCTCAGCCCATTCCCTGATGACCAGCAAATGTATCCCGGCACCATGGAGAAGATTCAGGCTCCTCACCAGCTCAGGACCTCCGGCAATCTTAGTGCCAACTGGCGGACATTCAAGCAAAAGTTTCTGCTGTACATCGCAGGGTGCGTCTGATGCAAGAAAGATCGCGCTTCTCCTCTCAACAGCGGGTGATCAAGCCATCGAACTCTTCAACTCGTTTAACTTCACCGAAGGCCAGGCCAAGACAAAGTTTCAGACCATCCTGGGCAAGTTCGATAGTCACTGTGAAGTGGACACCAATGAAATTTTCGAGCACTACATATTCAAACAATGTCTTCAAGGTAAAGATGAATCTTTCAATGCCTTCTTAACTAGCTTCCGCCTGCTAGCGCTGTCCTGCAACTTTGGTGATATTGCTGACTCCATGATCAGAGACCAAATTGTGTTTGGAGTTCACTCTGATCCTCTGAGACAGCAGCTCTTAAAAATCAAGCATATGACCCTGCCAGTCACAATTGAAACATGTACAGTGGATGAGCATGCAAAAAAATCAGTATTCCCAATACAAATTGGCTGAAAATGAGAAACTTGCCTCCCACGAGGCAGTGAGTGTGCAGGCCATCTCCCGATTGCAGCGCCTCAGCATTGAAGACAGCGGCCATCTCGCGCGCTTTTCCCGGAGCCCCATGCATGCGAACGGGATAACAAAGCGGCCGACAACCACACTGCGCAGGTGCAGACGTCTGCCGACCGCACTGCGCGTGTGCGACGATGTACACTGCGTCACGACGCCAACGTCATGACGTGCCAGAACTTAAAGGGCCACTGCCCTGCAAGAGGCAGGCGATGTTTAAACTGCAGGAAGCCTGGACACTATGCACCCTTGTGCCGGTCTGCACCGCCCAGTCAGGCTTCAATCCCGCCCATCAAGGCGCTGTCGTCCCCACTACCACCTCTCTGGCAGTCGGCCAGGATCAGACGCAAGCCACAGAGACTGGACTTATGAACATTTGTTCTGTTTGCTATGTTCTGTATTCTCGCATTAGACTGCTGTTTTCACATGTACATATGTTCACATCCACTGCATGTATATATATTAATATTGGCCTATTCTTGTAAATACATTCACATACGTCATCCAAATATTTAAAAAAACCGGGAGATGTAATGATATGCATACACACACATAATGATAGACAGACAAGCAGCTAATGGACATAGAGAACAGGACATGACCAATAAGCAGGCAGGGCACTCAGGGGTGGGATCTGACTGTAAAAGACACGAGGCACTCACACTCCACCTCTTTCCACTGATGAACATCTAGAGAGTCAGTCAAGGGTGTTGTTACAATCTCAGACCTCCACCACGTGGCTAAGAGCTAGTCTGGTTCAGTCAGATAGAGTAACCACACTTAAGTTAGCAGAGAGTCGAACTCACAGAGAACTGTGCTAACTGTGCTATTAGTTCAATAAACCTGATTGAACTAACATCAAGGTCTGGAGTATCTTTCTGATCTAAGCTGCATCCAGTTGCAGTCAGTGTTAGACCAGTGTACCTAACACAACACATGGGACATTGGGATTGGCAGGTACCCACATGGAAATCGTGACATTCGGGCTAATATTTCTATTTTCACTGAATTCCAGACACCGACCACATTAAATATTGCATCTATTATGCTGTTAAGAGAGTTGAAAGTTCATCATCATTGATTCACTTTCTCAAGAAATCTCTGAATAACATTTCACATTCTGGATGACTGCCTGGTTCATCAGGTGAATCAATGGGGCAACATTGACAGGCAGGAAATTGATACAGACTTTACCATTCACCCAATCATATTCATAGGGACGAGCTTGACAATTGCCCAGCAATAGTCATTTTTTCCCATTTTTCTAAAATGTTCTTAGTGTGCGTTAAAACATGATGGCCTAGGATTTCACGGCCAAAACACATCTTATCCACCAGCCCCCCCACAACCACCAACCTCCCAGTAGATGCAGCAAGCCGTGTAAATCTCTGTTCAGTCCAGTGGGACTGTAATATCCTGCAGGTGGGGTAAAATTCTCACTGATGACAGCATTCTTGAAACGTGTATTTGTCCGTCCCTGTATTACTCAGCACGTTAGAAATTGCAGGTACCTTTGCAACATCTGGGCGGTACAGTGGTTAGCACTGCTGCCTTACAGCGCCAGGGAATTGGGTTCAATTCCGGCCTTGGATGACTCTCTGTGCGAAGTCTACACGTTCTCCCTGTGTCTGTGTGGGTCTCCTCTGGGTGTCCCGGTTCCCTCCCACAGTCCAAGCATGTGCAGGTTATGTAGGACTACGGGGATGGGGTGGGGGAATGGGCCTAGGTATGGTTCTCTTTCAGAGGGTCGGTGCAGACCTGAGGGGCCGAATGCCTCCTTCTCTGGTGTGGAGATTTTATTCCACCTTCACAAGACCTCGCAATTCAAATTGTCCAAACTCCAAAAGCTTTACTTTCTGCCAGCCTGCAGAATTTTCATGCATATTAAAACCAGCAGAACCAGAGTTACTCGCATGTTAATCAAACATTGCCAACATAAGCCAGATTTGTCTGCATCATAACTTCGCTCAAGGGATAGGTTATGTTCAGTAATTAATTTGATTTAAAAATTCACAGTATGTTTATGCAGCTTGAGGGCCAGCCGATATGTTGTTCACCGGACACATGTAACTTTATAATATCATGACGAAATTTAAAGCACGAAAGCCACCCCTAAGAAAATGCTTTTGGTTCAGTGAATTTTATTTCCTCATAAAAAAAATGTGGTATTTTCAATGAGCAGTGGGTCAGGGATAGGGGCAGCCTCTGAACGTTTCACTTGCAAAGCAGTCGTCCAACACTGTCCAGCTACTCTAATTTAGCCGCACAAAGATGACCATGTCATTCAACAGCTTTATTTGATTCGGAACTCGGGAAATTAGTGAAAATCTTCACTTGAGTCCAGATATTTTGAATGAGCCAACATCTTCCATAAAAGTCTTCCAATTTTCACCCGGGTTCAATGGATGACGGGGGAGGGGGAGAGAATGCAGCAGGAAGCTGGAGGCCAGCATTAAACTCACTCACATCCCGTTAATGGGGTGAAGATGAATGTCCGACCACCCACGCCTGATTCTCCGAGGTGCCAGTAGAAAAAATACAACAGTGTGAAACATGCCTGGAACAACATGCCATGTCGATTCCTCGACTCACCTGAACACCCCTGGGACTGTCTCCAGAGTTCAGCATGGAGGCCGATTTCAACCCTGAGCCCTGGAACATCACAGCAGTGGGTCAGCGAAGCATGTACAGGTGGTTCTTCCAGGTTCAATGTCCTGAAGAAGGGGGGTCCATCTTCCAGCCTCAGAATGTTCCTGGGGTTCCATTTTCTTTCTCAGGACGTCCATCTTCCAGCCTCATTGTTCTTTTGGCAATCCATCTTCATTTCCAAGACGTCCAGCTTCTTTCATAGAATCAGATAATCATAGTATCCCTGCAGTGCAGAAAGAGGCCATTCGGCTCATTGAGTCTGCACCGACCCTTCGAAAAGAACCCTATCCAGGACCAGGCCCATGCCCTCACCCTATCCCATAATCTCATCCAATAATTTTGGACACTAAGGGGCAATTTAGCATGGCCAATCCACCTAATTTGCACATCTTTGGACTGTGGGAGGAAACCGGAGCACCTGGAGGAAACCCACACAGACACGGGGAGAAAGTACAAACGCCACACAGACAGTGAACCAAGACCAAAATCAAACCCAGGTCCCTGCTGCTGAGGCAGCAATGCTAAGCACTGTGCTACTGTGCCGCCCTTTCTTCCTTTAATAGTGAGTCAGTGGGCCAGCTTGGCACCTGGATAGGAGGGCTGACTATGCACCATGAGAGCTGCCCTGCCACGGAATGTGGCACAATGGTTTCATAATTAATTAGGTCGGGGCTGGAAGATTTGGAGTGTTTTCCTGTCGGCCTCCACAGTGGAAAACACTCCATGTTCCTGCCCCCGCCATGATATTTAGTCCTCAGATGGGAGAATTCCATCCTGTATCTACAAATGTAGATTGTTTTAATGTCAACGCAACTCTTTTATGCTTCTCACTCTGGCTTTGCTCGGTTGTAATGGGTGTCATAATAGCAGGATGGGGGTTAGAATTCACAATGCAATGCAAAACACAAACATTACAATGGCTGTTAACAACATGAAGGACCATCACTGCCATCAACAGAAGCTTGGCTAGCCATACTGGAGTGATGCCACACTGCTGGGGAATCTTTGGTTTCTGGAGAACTTCAGAGTTGCTTCCGGCTGCTAAAGCAATGATTTGCATTGAGGGCATCAGAAATTCCGGTTCATAAAATATTCCAGTTGGTACAGTGCCAGGTAACAGAAACATTTACTGTATCAGTCAATCAATAGATTGTATCCCAGGCTGTTGAGTGAAGCAAGGAAGGAAACAGAGGCGCTGGAAATAATTTTCAATTCCTCTCTGGCCACAGGTGAGGTGCCGGAGGACTGGAGGATAGCTGACGTGGTACCATTAACTTCATTTCCGTGTTAATGTAAGCCTACTTGTGACAATAAAAATTATTATTATTACTCAAGAAGCGAGGAAGGGATCAGCCAGGCTGAAAATTTTTATGTATGAAGAGAGATTGGATTAACTTGGGTTGTTTTCCTTGGAGCCGAAGAGACTGAGGGGGGTGCATGATTGGGACATGTGGGCGGTACGGTAGCACAGTGGTTAGCACTGTTGCTTCACAGCTCCAGGGACCCCGGTTTGATTCTCGGCTTGGGTCAGTGTCTGTGTGGAGTCTGCACGTTATCCCGGTGTCTGCGTGTGTTTCCTTCGGGAGCTCCGGTTTCCTCCCACAAGTCCCGAAATACATGCTGTCAGGTGATTTGGACATTCTGAATTCTCCCACTGAGTACCCGAACAGGCGCCTCCATTGCAGTGTTAATGTACGCCTACTTGTGACAATAAAGATTATTACATAAAAATTATAAAATTATGCGGGGCATAGATAGAGTCAACAGTAAGAAACGTTTTCCTTTGGCATGAATGACCAAGGGACATAGATTTAAGCTAGAGGACAGGAGATACAAAGGGGATGTGAAAAAATACATTTTTACCTGGATGGTGGTGGGAGTTTGGAACTCACTATCTGAAATGATTGTGGAGGCAGAGACCCACATAACATTTAAGAAGTATTTATATGTGCACTTGCGATGCCAAGGTATTCAAGGACATGAGTCATGTGCTGGGAAATGGGATTCCAATAGTTGGGTGGTTGTTTTTGACTGGTGCAGACATGATAGTCCGAAGGGCCTTTTATTTGCTGTAGGACTCTATGACTGTGACTAATAGAGCATGAATGTATTAAGTCATCTTGAGTTGCAGTCGCCATGTTGGACAATGAAAAGCTGCCTCTCAAGTTGATCAAAATATTTTCATGGGAACCAAAATCTTTTTTCCATCTTTAAGAAATCTGGGTGGATGATGTGGATTTAATGCTGCTTTGTTTAATTTTTCCTACTCTGCAGTTCATGCTTAAGTTAGCATTACCTTGAGTTTTTATAACTTTGTTGCTACTGTGATTCAAGCATTCTGACCCCATTCTCTGGCCATCTTTATGCCAACAACTTGATATGTGTTTTAATATTATTTTTGCTTTGGTATTCATTTTATGCGTTTAACCAGAACCAGAGGATGACATCACAGACATTAGAATCAACCATGTGTGCTATTCCTGTTTTTTGAATCAGTAAATTCGTGCAATTCCCAATAATATTCCCTTGGGGCCTTAACCAGCATATGTGATTGTTCAGAGTTGGGGCAGTGTAACCCACTGACCAGTGTGAGTGCTGCTTGTCCTGGAAGGTGCTGGAAGCTGTCGTGTTAGGTACACTGGTCTAATACTGGCTGCAACTGGATGCAGCTTAGATCAGAAAGATACTCCAGACCTTGAAGTTAGTTCAATCAGGTTTATTGAACTAATAGCACAGTTAGCACAGTTCTCTGTGAGTTCGACTCTCTGCTAACTTAAGTGTTATTACTCTGTCTGACTGAACCAGACTATCTCTTAGACACGTGGTGGAGGTGTGAGATTGTAACAACACCCTTGACTGACTCTCTAGATGTTTATCAGTGGAAAGAGGTGGAGTGTGAGTGCCTCGTGTCTTTTATAGTGAGTTACCACTCCTGAGTGTTCTGCATGCTCATTGGCCATGTCCTGTTCTCTGTGTCCATTAGCTGCTTGTCTATATATCATTATGTGTGTGTCTGCATATCATGACATCTCCCTTTTTATTTTATGTTTGGATGACATATGTGAACATATTTACAGGAATAGGCCAATATTAACATATATACAAGCAGTGGATGTGAACATATGTACATGTGAAAACAGCTGTCTAATGCGAGAACACAGAACATAGCAAACAGAACAAATGTTCATAAGTCCAGTCTCTGTGGCTTGCGTCTGATCCTGGTCGACCGCCGGAGAGGTGGTGGTGGGGAAGACAGCGCCTTGATGGGCGGGATTGAAGCCTGACTGGTGGCCTTGTGAGTCGAGGTATCAGGAGGTGGCAAAACAACAGAAGGAAACGGAGAAGAATGTGGTTGCGGACAGGCAACTTTGCGCAGTGCCTGTCTGTTCCGTCGCACACCAGAACCATCAGCCAGACACATAATATACGAGCGGGGGGCAGCCTGTCGAACAACGACAGCTGGAGCTGACCAGTCTTGATCAGGGATCTTGACCCGAACAGTGTCTGACGGGGATAACACGGGTAAATCGGTGGCATGAGCATCATAGCCCTGTTGTTGCTGGTCTCGGAGTTGCTGCACTTTCTGCAGCACCGGGGGGTGATCCAGGTTGGGCACGTGTATGGCTGGAAGTGTCGTTCACAGGTCCCTGTTCATCAGGAGTTGAGCTGGCGACATGCCAGTGGACAGTGGGGTCGCTCTGTACGCAAGCAGCGCAAGGCGAATGTCAGATGCAGAATCCGCGGCCTTGCAGATGAGCTGCTTCACAATGTGCACTCCTTTCTCAACTTTTCCGTTTGACTGCGGATAGTGTGGGCTGGAAGTGACGTGCTTGAACAGATACGACTGGGCAAACAGACCATTCATGGCTGGTGAAGCACGGGCCATTGTCACTCATGACAGTGAGTGGGATACCATGCCTGGAGAACGTCTCCTTATAGGCTTTGATGATGGTCCGAGATGTGAGGTCTGAGAGCTTCACGACTTCAGGGTAATTGGAAAAGTAATCAATGATTAACACGTAATCACGATCATTTGCATGAAAGAGGTCGATGCCAACCTTGGACCACGGAGAGGTTTCGATTTCATGCTGCTGAAGTGTCTCCTTACTCTGCGCTGGCTGGAAGCATTGACAGGTCACACAGTTAACATAGAACATAGAATTTACAGTGCAGAAGGAGGCCAATCAGCCCATCGAGTCTGCACCGGCTCTTGGAAAGAGCACCCTACCCAAGGTCAACACCGCCATCCTATCCCCATAACCCAGTAACCCCACCCACCACTAAGGGCGATTTTGGACACTAAGGGCAATCTATCATGGCCAATCCACCTAACCTGCACATCTTTGGACTGTGGGAGGAAACCGGAGCACCCAGAGGAAACCCACGCACACATGGGGAGGCTGTGCAGACTCCGCACAGACAGTGACCCAAGCCAGAATCGAACCTGGGATCCTGGCGCTGTGAAGCAATTGTGCTATCCACAAGGCTACCGTGCTGCCCCTGAGGACCATGTTCGCGATGTTCTGGCTGATCCTGGGCCAGTAGACAGCCTGCCTGGCTCTGCGTCTGCACTTTTCCACACCCAGGTGGCCCTCATGGATTTGACGGAGCACCAAGCTCTGGAGACTACGTGAAATTACAATCCGGTCCAGTTTGAGGAAGATACCATCAACCACCGTCAGGTCGTCCTTTACATTGAAAAATTGAGGGCACTGCCCTTTTTGCCAGCCATTGGCTAGATGTTGCATAACACACTGCAAGAGGGGGTCTTTGGCTGTCTCCTCACGGATACGAATCACCTTCTCATCAGATGCCGGTAGGGTACTAGCACACAGACTCCACCTGTGACTCAATTTACCGGATGACGTTCAGTGGTTCATTAGGCACAGTGATGGAGCAGGACAGTGTATCGGCAATGATGAGCTCCTTGCCAGGCGTGTAGACCAGGTCAAGGTCGTACCTTCTGAGTTTGAGGAGAATGCGCTGCAACCGAGGCCTGACGGGCCACCTTCCACTCGAAGGCAGTGGACTTCTTCACTAGGTTTCGTAGAGCCGTGGTGTGTGAGGCCATGTTTGGGATGAACTTGCCCAGAAAATTGACCATGCCCAGGAAGCGCAATACCACCTTCTTGTCTTCCGGGACCTTCACGGCTGCGATGGCCTTGACCTTGTCTGTGTCGGGGAACACGCCCTGCTGAGAGATCTGGTCACCCAGTTACTTGAGTGTCGACATGCCAAACCAACATTTGGCCCTGTTCAGCTTCAGGCCATTGGCTTGGACACGGCGGAATACCTGCTGGAGACGGGAAACATGCTCCTCAGGGGTCGTGGACCATATGATGACGTCGTACACGTACACACGAACCCCTTCAATGCCCTCCATCATCTGTTCCATGAGGTGATGAAATATCTCCGATGCCGAGACGATGCCGAACGCCATACGGTTATAGCAGTACCTGCCAAACGGTGTGTTGAAGGTGCAGAGCCTTCTGCTGGACTCATCCAGCTGGATTTGCCAGAATCCATGGGAAGCATCTAACTTCGTGAAAAACTGTGCATGTGCCATCTCACTGGTGAGTTCCTCTCCCTTCGGGATGGGGTAGTGTTCACGCATTATATTCTGGTTGAGATCCTTGGGATCAGTGCAGATGCGCAGGTCTCCAGAGGTTTTTTTAACCACCACCATCGAGCTGACCCAGTCAGTCGGTTTAGTTACCCTGGAAATTATCCCCTGCTGCTGCAGCTCCTTGAGCTGTTCCTTCAGCGGAGGTTGGACCCGGCGTGGTGCATGAACCAGTGGCTTGGCATCAGATCGCAGTAGGATCTTGACTGATAATAGCACAGTTAGCACAGTTCTCTGTGAGTTCGACTCTCTGCTAACTTAAGTGTGGTTACTCTGTCTGACTGAACCAGACTAGTTCTTAGCCACGTGCTGGAGGTGTGAGATTGTAACAACACCCTTGACTGACTCTCTAGATGTTCATCAGTGGAAAGAGGCGGAGTGTGAGTGTCTCGTGTCTTTTATAGTCAGATCCCACCCCTGAGTGTCCTGCCTGCTTATTGGTCATGTCCTGTTCTCTGTGTCCATTAGCTGCTTGTCTGGATATCATTATGTGTGTGTCTGCATATAATGACAGAAGCTAGATGGGCTACGAGTAGCGGTGGAGTACATTTTGTCTGGCAGAAAATGTCATCTGTGCACAAGGTTGTGAGAGTATCAAGGTTAAGTGCAAAATACTGTGGTGCAGACTTGTTGAGGATCAAATGAATTGTAGTCCAAATTGATGATGTTTTGTGCTTACTGCATGAACTGATCTACCTTGCACTTATTGTTTGTATAGAGTTTTTATGAAATTTAAAAAACTATCCTAGTATGAGTAGTGAATGGAGCAAACTAGAGAGATAGAGTTTATTTAAAGCCATTGTGCCTTTTGTGACTAAATCATCTTCTAACAATTGCTCTATCTTTCTGCAAGGAAAACAAACTGGATTTGTGAATAGGTGGTTATGTGTGAATCGAGGCCAGCTGTCCATTGTGAAAGCTTTTGCTCCGTGAAGATATGGATAAAATTAATTGCTTTAAAGAGCTAGCAAAGTTTTGCCTAAGCTCTGGTACAACCTGTTGTATATTTGTGCAGAGGAATTTAACACACATTCTTCATTGTGCTATGCAGGTGAAGTTGAAGTTTGTACACCGCGATTTCTGTCCAATCGAATCTTCAGCTCCAGTTTCTAACTTTGCAATAAATTTGAAATTGACAAACTTGGAATAGAACACGCTTTGATTGTGAAACATATGCTGCTTAATAGAGCAGCATTTTCAGCATGTCAAAAGGCATCACTTTTTTTTTTGCATTGTTCAACAACATCAAAAATATTTTTTTCCCCAGTGAGGTGTGTTGCATAAAATAAAAAGGGAGATGTCATGTGAAGTGTCTGAGTTATCAAGGCAGTGAAACAGAGCATGTGAAATCTGACTGAGGAATTATCTGTAGTTATCATGTCCTTTTGCTTTGCACCATCATCCCTGATGTCCTTCAATGACTCATGCCCTCCACCTTATCATTGACATTTCACTTTTGTTCTTTTCCCAGCTCCTTATCTGTTAAAGAGCCGTTCATCTCCAGCATTTTCCAGTTCTGATAAAATATCACCTCTCTCCACAGGGGTTGCCCTTCTGAATGTTTCTAGCATATTCTGTTTCGCTTTTGGATTTCTAGCATCAGCGATGCATGGCTTTGGAGGGATTATATCCGCTGGCCGAAGTGTGTTTGTGAACTAAAAATTGAAAGCAAGGAATTCTGTATTTTCTTACCATCCCTGCGTGATCCGAAAATTTACGAAAAAAACCCAAAGGAAAAAATTACTGGACAATGTTTCAATTCTTGTAACTTTTACTTTAACATGAGTCAGAATCAATGGAATGCAAGTTGACAAACAAATCACAGTTGGCATGAACTTGGAATAGCAGGTACACCAGAGATGATCTCACTAATTTCATGGGCAGTCCACTCCACCTGCCTGATTCCAGTTACAGCGACACAGGGCGGGATTCTGAGGCTAAGTGTTGACGCCGTCGGAAACGCGGTCTCATTTCTTGACGGTGTCAGCACAGCCTCAGGATCAGCAATTCTACAGGGGGCCAGCACGGCACTGGAGTGATCCACACTGCTCCAGCTGCTGATCCTGGTGTGAATTGGGCGCCGCAGGGCCCGCGCATGCGCAGTGGCACCAGCGCCAACGTGCGCATGCGCAGTGGCTCCCTTCTCCGTGCCAGCCCTGGCGCAACATGGCGCAGGTCTATAGGGGCCGGCGGTGAAGAAAGGAGGCCCCCAGCCAGAGAGGACGGCCCGCTGATCGGTGGGCCCCGATCGCGGGCCAGGCCACATAGCCCGCCCGGGGTCAGAACCGCCCTCCGCCCCCCCCCCCCTCCCCACATGCCACCCCTGGACCCTTCCACGCCGAGGTCCCGCCGGCTGAGAGCAGGTGCGAACGGTGCCGGCGGGACTCGGGGTTTTCACGACGGTTGCTCAGCCCATCCCGGGCTGAGAATCGGCGGGGTCCCCGTAGAGCGGCACCCGACTGCGCTGCACCAACCATGCCGGTGCCAATGGCACCGAGTCACCGCTCTGTGGAGACTCGCGCCCTGGCGTCGGGGTGGCGTGGCGCGATTCGCGCTGGTCGCGGGGATTCTCTGGCCCACCCGGAATCCACCTGGAAAGAATCCCACCCACAGTTCTTCACAGCAGCATTCCAATCCCTTTTCTTCAATGATTTACCTGATTCTCCAGAGGCAACAGCTTCTGTGCAAACAGGCTTCCAACCACGCTGCCTTCTCTGTGTGGTGCACTGCTTTTCAGAACCTCCTCAACACTCCTTCAGTCCTTCTGTTTTCTCTTTGTGTCTATATGTTACATGGCCTCTATATTTTAACTTCCTTCCTGTTGGTAATGCTTCTAGGTCCAGGATCCGCCAGCTCACATGGATCATTATTTGTTGCTGTCATAAAATGACAATCGATCCCTTTACAGGTGACACAAATTCTCTTAAGTGTTTTTCAAACAACAAAAAAAGCTACAAATTCCCCAAATATTTTTAATTTATTCCAAATTTTCCTTACTCTTACTGCTTCTGGGTCAAAGGCCAACTTGCAATCCGTCCAATCTGACAGAAGGAGGTTACGGGGATAAATTAGAAGTGTGGGCTCAAGTGGAGTGTTCTTTCCAAGGGCTGGTGCAGACCCAATGGGCCCAATGGCCTCCTTTTGCACTGTAAAATCTATGATCTATGGTCTCTTTGATGGGTGTGTGATATTTCTTCTGTTCTCCTGTAAGTACTGAAGTCAAAAAAATAACTGCAACTTTACTACTGTCACACCCATTCATGAAATGAAAATTGTTTATTGTCACAAGTCGGCTTCAAATGAAGTTACTGTGAAAAGCCCCGAGTCACCACATTCCAGCGCCTGTTCAGGGAGGCTGGTACGGGAATTGAACCGTGTTGCTGGCCTGCCTTGGTCTGCTTTCAAAGCCAGCGATTTAGCCCTGTGCTAAACCAGCCCAGATCTAAACCAGCCCAGATAAAATGGTAAGAAATTTTACCAGCTTGCATTGGGGAGTAAAAAACTATTCCTGTCTTTGTGCCAAACCGCACATGAGCACTGTGCTAATGTGATGGCTCAGATAGGAGGTAAATCAGAACATTTTCGCCAATATTTCACACTCCTCGATAGATGGGACACTTGAATTAAACTTTAATTCACTGATTTCAGATTGTTTGTATAAGTACTGGGGGATTCTTGCAGTTTTCTGTTACAAAGCCCTGTGACATCTGCCAGAGAAAGTGCAAGCAAATAGTGAGAAGTTGAGTCAAAGGGCCGCATTTTCCCCTTTGAGGTGAGAATTGGACCATTTCCTCACATTGCAATCCCATCTCCTGCATGCTTGTTACTGTGATATGGGCTGAAATTCTCTGGCCATTGCGATTCTTTTTTGCCACTGGCAGTTACCTCCGTCCACGTCCTTGAGGCGTTGCGTGGCCTCAATGGGAAATCCCATTGACAAGCGGCAGGGGGGCATCCCGCTGGCAGTGAACGGCACACCACTGAGAAATAGGTGGCTGGAGGACCTGAGAATCCTGCCCATGATGTGCGGAGACCTTTAAGGGCATGCACCTTGACCTGCTGTCAGTCATTATACCTTTACAGGAAGTGATTTATTGGTCCCGTGACTTATAGGCAGCCTACAATCAGTAGTGGTTGAAGTCAGACATATGCCTCACAGCCTCCCAGTGAACATTATTTGTAAATCGCCTTTTTAAAAATAGAAATCCCACATCATAGTTTCACCAATATTTGGCATGTCTCCCTTAAACAGAAGAAAAACGTAACATGGTGGCAGGGGTCTGCATGTTTTTTAAAGTTTGGCATACACAGTCGAAGAAAAGTTGGTGTGAAAATGAAACAACTATCAAGACTCACCAAGTATTTTTAAAATTTGGAGGGATTTTTGCACAATGTACCTCCATTCTGGGGCCATACCTCAGTCGAGCCAGCAGGAATTAGGTCTCAGTAAAATTGTTAGAATTTGGGAGACGTTAAATAGCAAACGTCCATCTGACATGATGTTGAAGCAAGAACTGAAATTAAATTACAGATTCCAGAAGATTTCACTGCAAACAAAAACTGCAGACATTGGAAAACCCATTGTTCTGTAGAAGAGTCATTTCGGCCCAGAACATTAACTCTGTTTCTCATTCCACAATTGCGGCCAAACTTGCAAATTTATCCTGCATTTTCTGCTTTTATTCGCAGTATTTTGCTTTGATTTGAGAACCCTGCCAATGCTGCTTTTGGCAAGTTAAAATACCGCAGATTGGGCTAAAAAAAAATCCATTCGGTGATAGTCAGAAGAAACGCATATAGAAAAAGCTTTTTTCACAATATGCTTTCATTTTTTAAATCTGTGGCCATTTTACTGTCTAATTGCTTGGAGCTAAACCCTTGAAAAATCAGAAAGAGCTCAACAGCACTATTATTGCAGAGCAGCAGTAACATATGATCAACTAAGGCAGGCTCAGTAAGGCACAGCAACTCAGAGATAAATTAATTCTAAAAGCCCTGGAGAAAACCTAACTTTTGTTAAAAGCTCCAAATAGCATTAATAGAATCCCACTAATAGCTAAAAGATGACCACAAAATTTCCAACACTCAATGGGAAGGCAATGGATCTCCTCTCTGAATTTACTGTTTTCTGGCAAGACGTCAATATTTCTGAACCAGATAAAGAAGCCATTAAAATTAAAATTGTCGTCGGCAACAAAGGCTTCCACAGACTGAACAGACCAGGTTTGACAGACAAAATTGACAGACAGAATCCAGAAAAAATGTGGTTAGCACTCGAAGTTCAATTATGTGTAAACCTCAACTTCAGAATACATTGTCTGAAATTCGTGCCCCTTCAGCAATAACTGACAGAGACCATTGAGCAATTCATAAATAGATGCAAAGGCAAGGGCCGGAATTCTCCAGCCGTTCACGCCGGTGGAACTGTAAGATCCCTCTGATGGCACACCCTGCCACTGGTTTCCCGGCGGTGAGGGGTGCATTCAGCAGGAGGCCCCATTGAAGCCCCACCAAAAGATCTCTGTGCTGTCCACTGGCTTCTGTGGGTTGAAGGAGAATCCCTCCCAAGGAGCGTGATTGTACTTCACAAAGGCCTAGCTGCTTGGCAGAATAATCAAGCTTGTGATAGCAAACCCCAAAGGAAACATTCCAAAAAGTCATCTTGGAACAACGCAATGGTTACACTGTGGGAGCAGTACTACAAAGTGGATGCAAGTACGAAGGCATATTAATGGGTCAACGGAGTCTAGAGGCTATGCTTAATTCACCTACCATTGGCCTGGAAGCAATGAGGGTAAGACCGCTTCAAACATGCACCCAGAAATTGGCCAGCTTTCATCCCTTTAAGATAGGTAGCATCCGAGGACATCAGAAGAGGCAATGCACATATCAAAGGCCAAAACAGATGAATCAACCTTATGAGAAGCCACAACTAAATGCTGAGCAGGTACAGCATTCCAAACAATCAAGAGCATGTACCAAACAGTGTCAAGACAAGTTCCAGAAAATGTCCGGCTTAGCTGTACAATCAGATGATAAGGATGATCATATCGACACTCAACATGGTGAACATCAAATAATTTATTGACGCACTGGTAACTACAGAAGCCTTTGCCACTGTCCAGATTATATCCCCACAGATGAGGATCAGCATAATCTATATACAAAACTCGATACTGGCAGAGGTGCAAACGTTCTTCCATTTTGAACACTGAAATGTATTTATCCACAGAGGTGGCAAGTGATGATTCCACCAACCAATGGCAACCTTATTACATACATAGCCTTGGAGATTTCATCCCTAGGATCCATTACACTGATATGTCACTACAAAAACTCACCAGGGTCACTCAGATGTTTCATATTGTGGACACCACATGATACTCTTTGAAGTGAATACATATACCTATTTCGAACTTGCAAACCTTATTCTGCAGAACCAACATGGAGCTTCTATTCAACAGAGAAGTACAGGCAATCTTTCCCAGTCATCACTCATCAATACTCCCAGGGATATGGTGGTATATTACTTGAAAAACAGGGGAGTATAAAATATGCCCACGACCGGCATGCAGGTAATGCATGACCCATCGGACAGAAAGTTTCACTGCAACACCCAACTGATGGTATTTAGAATCCAGCTGGTATCATCAGCATTGTCATTGAAGCAGTCCATGTCCAAATACAGCAAGAACTGAACAATATCCAGGCTTGAACTGGAAAGTGGCAAGAAGCATTGATACCACACAAGTTCCAGGCAATGACTATCTCCAACAAGAGAGGATCTAGCCATCGCCGCTTGACATTCAATGGTATTAAATTCACTGAAGCCCTACTATCAACATTCAGAGGCTACCATTGACCAGAAACTGAAGTGGACTAGACAAATAAATACTGTGACTACATGAGTAGGTCAGAGGTTGGGAATTCTGCAACATGCAACTCACCTCCTGGCTCCCCAAAGCCTGCCCACCACCTACAAGGCACAAGTCAGGAATGTCATGGAATACTCTCCACTGGCCCGAATGAGTGCAGCTCCAACACTCAAGAAGCCTGACACCATCCAGGACAAAGCAACCCATTTGATTGGCACCCTTCCACCACCTTCAACATCCACTCCACCTCCACCCACCCACATATAATAGTCACTACACTGGTACCCATTATTATTCCTGCATCTGGATTTTTCAGAGATTCCAAAGAGTTGCGCCATCTCTTTCCCAGTGATCGTTCCATGACATTCAGATGGGAATGACCTCTCTTATGGAAATGAAAACTGCCACAATTTTTCTAAGTTGCCCCTGAAGATTCTGCCACACCAACCAGTTTGTAGCTCACAGGTGTACCAAGTAACAACCAATACATTGTTGTTAGTTTACAAATGCAAGGGATGCATCAGCTGGATGCATGTCAATGGCAAGATTTTTTAAAAGAAATACCGAATGTCATATAACACTTTCATGGCTGACGGCATCACAAAGTGCTTTGGAGCCAATGAAATACCTTTCAAATGTAGTTATATTGTAACAGAAGATGTGTAGCAAGCTACCACAAGCAGCAATGTGAAAATGACCAAATAATATGCTTTTTTTATATCAATTGAGAGATTGGCTCAGATACTCAAGATAACATCACTTCTCTTCTTCAAAACAGTGGCACCAGATCTTTTATGTCCACTCAAGAAAGCAGCCTTGGTTTAACATTTCATCCCAAATATACCACCTTTGACATATTTTCTTCCTTCATTATGGACTGATTTTTGTGCTCAATGCTTAGAGTGCAACTCTTCAGGACATCTCAAATTCATTAAAAAAAAACGTATTTTATTACAAACTTGTATCAAAGCAGGTTACAGCAAGTAAACACCCCGGGAAACATACTTCCCAACAATCAACTATGCAGTCTGCACAGATTTTTCCCCTTTTTCGCCCGCCCCTCCCCATCACCCAACCCGCCACACCCCCCTCCCCATCACTCAACCCCCCCACCCCCCCGCGATGAATCGCTCCTCAAACACAGTCACAAACATCCCCCACCTTTTCTCAAACTCCCCCACTGAGCCCCTTAACTCATACTTTATTTTCTCTAACCGCAGGAAGTCGTACATGTCACCCAACCATGCTGCTACCCCTGGTGGCGATGCCGACTGCCACTCCAGCAAAATATGTCGCCATGCAATCAGAGAGGCGAAGGCCAAGACATCAGCCTTCCTCCTACCATGAGCTCCGACTTCTCTGAAACCCCAAATATCACCACCAAGGGGTCCGGGTCCACCTCCTCCTCCACTATCCTGGCTAAGACCACGAACACTCCCACCCAGAATCTTCCCAATTTTTCATAACCCTAAAGCATGTGCACATGATTCGCTGGCCCCCGCCCACATCTCTCACACTCATCTGCTACCCCCGGAAAGAACCCACTCATTCTTGCACCCTGTACACCACCTTAACCTGTATCAGGCATATCCTTCCACACGAGGAGGTCTCGTTTACCCTTCGCAGTGCCTCACTCCATACTCCCCAATTGATCTCCATTCCCAACTCCGCTTCCCATTTCCCCTTGATCTTCATCACCTGCTCACCTCCCTGCTCCCCCCGGTCATCTCAAATTTATGAAGAGGAATGTATTTGTTCAATGGATTAGAAATTGGAGCTTGTGAGTTCACTTTATGGACAAGTGTTATGGGCCAGGGTTTAGAGAACCCCAAAGTGTATCATGGAGTTCACCTGACCCACAACTTTTAATAGATTGTGGTTATGGGGAGCACATGGGCTTACCTGACAGGTGTGATGCAACAGAGATCCACAGTACTTTTAAATTAAAACAATGTTTATTTATGAAACCAGTTAACACTTTATAAACCCATAGTAAACATCTTAACAACTATCAACACCAATCCTCCCCACAGATACAATATTCTATAAGTAAACCTTAATCTTTTCTTATTAACATCCATAAGACAAAAGACCCTTTTTAACACAGAGATCAAGTTTAAATCCACTACATGAGCGCAATCAGCACTTTGAAATCACCCAATTGATCTGGAGATTGTCTTTAGTTTACAGAGAGATCCTTATACAGCTCCTTGCTTTGCTTGCAGCTCTCCAGCTCTCAAAACAAAACAAAAACACACCTTGTAGCAAACAGCCTAAAACGAAAGTGAAGCAGACAGACAGCCCAGCTCCACCCACACTCTACTCTGACATCACTGATAAACACCCTTAAAGGTACATCCACTCCAGATATTTTTGTAAACACCCATTCATGAAACACCCATTTCTTAAACACCCATTTCTTAAAAGTACTCTCACATGACACAAGATTTGGGATCACATGTTTGGATTCGAAATTGGGTCAGGTCCATTTTTCAGGCATCCTGTATGGTTGCCTAAAACAGGTGTTAGGTCCCTTGCAGTTAATGCAGTGTTTTTCCAACTTTTTTTCCCCCAGACACACTTTTGCCAGCTGGCTGATAAATGGGATGCACTTGATGGCAGGCACAGATCGGATGGGCCGAAGGGCCTCTTTCTGTGTTCTCCTAGAATCATAGAATCATAGAAGTTTACAGCATGGAAACAGGCCCTTCGGCCCAACCAGTCCATGCCGCCCAGTTTTTACCATTAAGCTAGTCCCAGTTGCCCGCACTTGGCCCATAACCCTCTATACCCATCTTACCCATGTAACTATCTAAATGTTTTTTAAAAGACACAATTGTACCCGCCTCTACTACTACCTCTGGCAGCCCATTCCAGACACTCACTACCCTCTGAGTGAAGAAATTGCCCCTCTGGGCCCTTCTGAATCTCTCCCCTCTCACCTTAAACCTATGCCCTCTAGTTTTAGACTCCCCTACCTTTGGGAAAAGATGTTGATTATCTATGCCCCTCATTATTTTATAGACCTCTATAAGATCACCCCTAAGCCTCCTACGCTCCAGGGAAAAATGTCCCAGTCTATCCAGCCTCTCCTTATAACTCAAACCATCAAGTCCCGGCAACATCCTAGTAAATCTTTTCTGCACTCTTTCCAGTTTAATAATATCCTTTCTATAATAGGGTGACCAGAACTGCACACAGTATTCCAAGTGTGGCCGTACCAATGTCATGTATAACTTCAACAAGACGTCCCAACTCCTGTATTCAATGTTCTGACCAATGAAACCAAGCATGCCGAATGCCTTCTTCACCACCCTGTCCACCTGCGACTCCACCTTCAAGGAGCTATGAACCTGTACTCCTAGATCTCTTTGTTCTATAACTCTCCCCAATGCCATACCATTAACTGAGTAGGTCCTGGCCTGATTCGATCTGCCAAAATGCATCACCTCACATTTATCTAAATTAAACTCCATCTGCCATTCGTCGGCCCACTGGCCTAATTGATCAAGATCCCGTTGCAATCCTAGATAACCTTCTTCACTATCCACTGTGCCACCAATCTTGGTGTCATCTGCAAACTTACTAACCATGCCTCCTAAATTCTCATCCAAATCATTAATATAAATCACAAATAATCTGTGTTGTAAAACTCTATACCTCTATGAAAGTAGAGATATATTCAAAGTGCAGAGGAGAGCCATAAGGTTGATGGCAATGTTTGAATTATGAAAAAAAAAGATTTATATTTTCTAGCACCTTCACAACTATATGAGTATAATGTAGTTTGCAACCAATGAAGTACAGTCACTGATATAATGCCAATTTACACACAGCAAGACCCCTCAAACAGCAATGTGAAAAAGACCACATAATCTGATTGTGTGATGTTGATTGCGGGATAAATGTTATTTTCATAGAATTTACAGTGCAGAGGTAGGCCATTTGGCCCATCGAGTCTGCACCGGCTCTTGGAAAGAACACCCTACTTAAGCGCACACTTCCACCCTATCCCCATAACCCCGTAACCCAGCAACCCTAAGGGCAATTTATTCATGGCCAATCCACCTAACCTGCACATCTTTGGACTGTGGGAGGAAACCGGAGTACCCAGAGGAAACCCACACAGACACAGAGAGAATGTGCAGACTCCGCACAGACAGTGACCCAAGCCGGGAATCGAATCTGGGACCCAGGAGCTGTGAAGCAACTGTGCTAACCACTGTGCTACTGACACCGACATCAGGGAAAGTTCCCTGTTTCTTATTCAATGTACCCCCATGGAATCTCTTACATCCACATGAGAGGCAGAACCTCCATGTAACATGGTAACTGGAAAATGGCATTTCTAGCAAGGCAGCATCCCTGCAGTACTACACTCAGCCTAGATGTAAACCGGATCCCACACCATCTGATGTAAAGACAAGAGCGTTGCCCACTGAGCCACGACTAACACAGAGGAAAGCTTACAGAAATTTTGGGTTAATAGTCCTTAATCTTGCAGGAGAAGATGCAGGGGCTGTTTAGCACAGGGCTAAATTGCTGGCTTTGAAAGCAGACCAAGGCAGGCCAGCAGCTCGGTTCAATTTCTGTACCAGCCTCCCCGAACAGGTGCCGGAATGTGGAGAATTGGGGGCTTTTCACAGTAACTTCATTTGAAGCCTAATTGTGACAATAAGCGATTTTCTTTTCATTTCATTTCAGTATGCTAATAAATGGTTGGGGAAGATGGATCGAGAACATTGCTGTAAATTGAACTTTGAGAGTAAGACAAAAGCAAACAGTTTTAAACTCGGAAAAGCTGCTTCTGGGATTGATATCAATATTTTTTTCATTTATGGTGCATGATGATGGGGTTTTTTTTGCGGGGGCGGGGGGGGGGTGCAGACAATGTTAGCGAGTTTCCATAAAATTCTGAGGATTTTCCTTCATAGCTCTTGAAATGCTGCCTGTTCCTGCCCCGCCATGGGACCTAGTCCTAGATGTGGGAATTCCACCCACTGAAGGGTCTAACGCTTGGCATTGGGCCCACGCTGGGAATATGGGCTATTCGGAGCAAAGCAGTCATTGCTTGAGTCCAATTTCTAGTCTTTAATGCTGCCCTGGAGCTAACCAGCCTCCCCGAACAGGCGCCGGAATGTGGCGACTAGGGGCTTTTCACAGTAACTTCATTTGAAGCCTACTTGTGACAATAAGCGATTTTCATTTCAACCAGAAACTGAACAGGTAATTTTAAGTATTTTTTGAACATTGATGTGAAGGCAGAAGAAGCAGGATTGCTCCTTCCAGTGAGAGACCACACCAGTCCATCATTTCCAACCTCTATCTACTCCTCTCCAGCTATCCTTATACCCATCCTTGGACTGAACTCAGGGCCACACACCCACTTAGGTAGATGCCCAGTAATTTGAGTCTTCAGTCAAGTGGGTGATAAGTAAAGAGTAACAGATACTGACGGTTTATCATACTCATTTTTAAGTGGCCCGAGGAGAAATTTTAATGATCCCTATGCCTCTGTCTTCAGAGGGTAAGTTCATTACTTGAACCCATTTGGCACTTGAAATACTGGACAAAAGAGATTTCCAGGCAGTAAATGTTGGATGGCATTCAACTGCCATAACATCACTATGCGGGTGATAGAAATTGACTATTCTAGTCAGATAAAAGAGGTTTAAATGAGAACTCATGAAGAATAATTAACCATAATCATATTAACCATGAGAGTAAGGGAAGCCGAATAGCTGGGAACATTTTACAAGTTGCTTGAGACTTGCTTAAGATTGTAAGAACAGTGACGTCAAATAGCTAAAAGGCCCCATTGTTATACAGTAAAGAACTGGTAGTTCCGTCTCTATAGTAACAGCCAGTCTAGGGCTGACAATTTCTTAACAAAAACTGTGTTTCTCCAATAATGTCTAGATGCAGGTGTGGATAAGTTGGAAAATTGGCAGGCGATGGAATGAGAAATTGGCACCAATATATTCAAATACATATATTTCTTAAAATTGATAGATAGACAGTTTGGCCGAATTGAGTGAATTATAAATTAGTTAAAGCCAATCAAAGGTGAAAAGAAGGCGAGACCTTAAGATAATAATCTCCTTAAGAATAATTTACCCGGGATGGAAAAACTCATTCCGGAATCAACCTATTTTTTTTCAAAAACCTATTTCCTTGTTGCTTTTGCTAAATCACCATCTTTCTTTTGTTTAAATCACTCAGTCATTTTTGTACTGTGTATTATGATTTGAAGAAGAACCTAGATTTGTAATTGAATGTAAGCTCAATGACTGTATTGTGAAAGAACAAAGAACAAAGAACAAAGAAAAGTACAGCACAGGAACAGGCCCTTCGGCCCTCCAAGCCTGTGTCCACCTTGCACCCGTTGAAAATAAAATCTTCTACACTTCCGGGCTCCATATTCCTCTATTCCTATCCTAATAATGTATTTGTCAAGATGCCCCTTAAACGCCACTATCGTCCCTGCTTCCACCACCTCCTCCGGCAACGAGTTCCAGGCACTCACTACCCTCTGCGTAAAAAACTTGCCTCATACATCTCCTCTAAACCTTGCCCCTCGCACCTTAAACCTATGCCCACTCATAATTGACGACTCTACCCTGGGAAAAAGTCTCTGACTATCCATTATGTCTATGCCCCTCATAATTTTGTAGACCTCTATCAGGTCGCCCCTCAACCTCCTTCGTTCCAGTGACAACAAACCAAGTTTATTCAACCTCTCCTCAGAGCTAATGCCCTCCATACCAGGTAATATCCTGTTAAATATCTTCTGCACCCTCTCTAAAGCCTCCACATCCTTATGGTAGTGTGGCGACCAGAATTGAACATTATACTCCAAGTGTGGCCGAACTAAGGTTCTGTACAGCTGCAACATGACTTGACAATTTTTATACGGCCAATGAAGGCAAGCATGCCTTCTTGACTACCTTCTCCACCTGTGTTGCCCCTTTCTGTGACCGTGGACCTGTAAATCTAGATCTCTCTGACTGTCAATACTCTTGAGGGTTCTACCATTCACTGTATATTCCCTACCTGTATTAGACCTTCCAAAATGCATTACCTCACATTTGTCCGGATTAAACTCCATCTGCCATCTCTCTGCCCAAGTCTCCAAATGATCTAAATCCTGCTGTATCCTCTGACAGTCCTCATCGCTATCTGCAATTCCACCAACCTTTGTGTCGTCCGCAAACTTACTAATCAGACAAATTACATTTTCCTCCAAATCATTTATATATACTACAAACAGCAAAGGTCCCAGCACTGAACCTTACGGAACACCACTAGTCACAGCCCTCCAATCAGAAAAGCACCCTTCCATTGCTACTCTCTGCCTTTTATGACCTAGCCAGTTCTGTATCCATCTTGCCAGCTCACTTCTGATGCCGTGTTTCTTCACCTTTTGTACCAGTCTGCCATGAGGGTTCTTGTCAAAGGCCTTATTGAAGTCCATATAGACAACATCCATTACAATACCTGCATCAATCATCTTTGTGACCTCCTCGAAAAACTCTATCAGGTTAGTGAGACATGACGTCCCCATCACAACACCATGCTGCCTCTCGCTAATACGTCCACTTGCTTCCAAATGGGAATAGATCCTGTCTCGAAGAATTCTCTCCAGTAATTTCCCTACCACTAATGTAAGGCTCACCGGCCTGTAGTTTCCTGGATTATCCTTGCTACCCTTCTTAAACAAAGGAACAACTTTGGCTATACTCCAGTCCCCCGGGACATCACCTGAAGGCAATGAGGATACAAAGATTTCTGTCAAGGCCTCAGCAATTTCCTCTCTTGCCTCCTTCAGTATTTTGGGGTAGACCCTGGGGAATTATCCAACTTAAAGTTTTTCACGACGCCCAACACCTCGTCTTTTTGGATTTCAGTGTGACCCAGGCTATCTACACACCCTTCTCCAGATTCAACATCCATCAATTCCTTCTCTTTGGTGAATACTGATGCAAAGTATTCATTTAATACCTCACCCATTTCCTCTGACTCCACACATAGATTCCCTCCCCTGTCCTTCAGTGGGCCAACCCTTTCCCTGACTTCCCTCTTGCTTTTTATGTACGTGTAAAATGCCTTGGGATTTTCCTTAACCCTATTTGCCAATGACTTTACATGACCCCTTTTAGCCCTCCTGACTCCTTGCTTAAGTTCCTTCCTACTTTCCTTGTATTCCACACAGGCTTCGGCTGTTCCCAGCCTTTTAGCCCTGACAAATGCCTCCTTTTTCTTTTTGACGAGGCCTACAATATCTCTCGTTATCCAAGGTCCTGGAATTTACCATACTTATCCTTCATCCTCACAGAAACATGCCGGAAAGACAATCAATCTGACTAGCCTTCTGAAGGGCTAGTCGGAATTCTCTTAATTTTGTTTTGACAAATAAAGTTACCAGTGGGCACTACAGCTCACTAATAAAGTTCCAGTGGACTTTGCCAAAAAGCACATACTTGACCTCTGTTATTTGGGAACTGAGAAGGGATAACAGATACCCAGGGTTCCGAATTGACACAGAGACCTAGCAGCGGGTCAATGGCCGTTATCAGGATATCCCTTTGACTCCATCACAGTGTCCACGCTATTTGGAAGACCCTCATCATCATCACTTCACTCACAGTTGCTGGCCTCTGTATCGTAATCCCCTCAGCAACAGATGAGTGCATCAGACTAGTTTACTGTTCAATGGAGGAAACAAAGAACGGGGACTTGCCCAAAAGACCCTGAAAGAAGCCAAAAGTGCCGAGAGGACAACTGAACAATGAAATAATCCGCCCAAAATGTAAACAACTGACAAAAAGAAAGGGTATGACTTATATACAGTGTCTACGGATTAGAAATAAGTATAGAGCGTGAAGCAAATATGTCTCCTAAGAGACGAGCAGTTTTCTTACAGCTCTTCACGTGGTAAGGAGTAAATGCAAGCGGGTGTTATTAACAGGGATCAGAAGCTGGGACTTGGAATGCAGGGGAAGATTTATTTTTCGACGAAAGCCATCTTTTTGCAACTCTGCCTGCACACACACGACAATAACAATTTTATACACGCTTCTGAAGCAGTGGCACCCTTGTTTAGATCCTAAATAAAATGTAAATAATAATATGTTTGACAGAAGCAGCAGAAAAATAGGAGAGCTCATTGTGGAGACTCCTATGCCAACCACCCCCCCCACAAAAAAAGATAATCACTTGGAACTTCATTTGCATAATGATACAGTTCTGGCAGGCTTTATGCAACACCACAAACATGAGTTACCAAGGCAACCGCATGTGCACTACCCTCTCATGAGTCTCCAGGTATTACCCTTGGCTGACAACCGCAGTTGGGAACTTTGCATCTCCAAGGAGATATGCCAGGTAACAAAGGCCCAGCAATTAAAACAAAAGAATCACATGTCGACCGTACACTATCACCGCCAGCGCGTTTAGAAATTAAAAAAAATAACAGCACCAAATATGAACGAGGCAGGATTCCTCACAGATTAAACACCACGTAATCGTCAATAAATGCAACCAAAATCCACTAGTTAAATAAATGTAAGGGGAGCTGGTCATCTGCGAGGCAATGTCTGAAAGATAGAGTTTCTGATGTCTCACCTAAGCCAGAATGTAATAGAGACGTCACTTACGAGCTACCTGGGAGTGCGACCCAGATGTTCCATCCCAATCCATCACCTATTTATTACTGCCTGTGGAAAAATATTTCAGCTCATGAAGTTCACTATTGTCGCTATACTATATTCATTATCATTTATCTCTTTGACACTTGCATTTATTTACCTCCTTGCAGGTCTTCAATAAAATGATATGCAGCGCCAAGAAATGCCATGGTATTAAACTGGAACACGAGGGAAACTCTCTGTGATGGGGACAGCAATCTCACCCAAGTGAGGAATGATGATCAGAGACGTTGGCACACATGTCAAGCACTTGTTTTTTAAAAAATTGATATCCATGTTCTTTATATTGAATAGAATTGTCACAATGCTGCTGACATGCATATGTCATATGTCTGTTCTTGGAATCGGTGGGTGGGGGGGGGGTGGGGGGGGGGGGGGGGGGGGGGTTGCGGGGAACGGAATGGGAAAAGTGACCGACGGGCGGCTTAATTAGGTGGGACGATAAACCTTGATTCCCCGACGGCAGGTTGAGATGTAGGGATTAGATCAGCCATGCGCAGTGGCGCATCGAGATTCATGCCACCATGTGCTGGGTTCATATTTGTAATACATTTGCATGCCATGAATACTGATCAACCGGTTGTGCTGTACAACATGGCGCCGGCCGTGTGCGAAACCTAACCCGCGGACCGCAACACCACAGCCCACTTCCCTGGCCACCCCCCACCAGTCCCCCCAGCCCTAGCAGAAGCCCCCCCCCCCGGGGCCAGCGGCATGCCTTCTGAGACCACACATGTCCCGCGCCATCGGGAACTTGGCCCATCGGGGGGACGGAGCATCGCATGTGGGCCGGCCGATGACGCATCAACGGCGCTGAAACGGTGCGCAGTGAGCGTCGTGATGATGCCATTTTGGAGGGGGCAGAGCATGGCAGACCGGCGTCAAACAGGCTTGGCACTTCCAGATTGACTTTGCCAAGGTGCCAAGCTGGCAGTTTTTGAGCATGCATGATCGGCCCTGTGTGGGTGTTGGGAAGAGGGGGGACTGCTCTTATAGTGCATTTGGCTGGGGGGGGGGGGGGGGGGGGGGGGGAGTCGGGAATCGCTTTGTGGGCCTGAGAGCTCCCCAGTGTACAAAACAGGGCAATGTGCGGCCTCAGCTCCGGGTTCCCCATTGGTGCCCCTTATGCAATGCAAGACACGTTGAATAGCTGTGTGTTTCTTGACAGTGTGGTGTGAAGAGGAACTTTTTACCCAGTGAATGGTAAATGGTCGAGATCTTGCTGTCTTCTAGTCGGGTAGAAGTGGGGAAAATCTGTAAATCCAGAAAAAAATTGGACAAGCGCTGGAGGGAAATAAACCTCTCAGCTCATGATGAAAGTATGGAGGAATGGGACTGATTTGATTGCCCCACAGTGAGCCAGTGTGAAGCAGATGGGCTGTATGGCCTCATTTATTGTGCAGCAATCACCCAATGACATTTCTATTGGACATTGGTCTATCAGCAGTTAGTTGAGGAATTAAGTAATCCTGCACAGGTCGGCAGTCTTTTGCAGACATAGTTATAGTGTTTTGCAAGTTATTAAAATTCAAAGTTACAAGACCCCTATTATTTAGCTTTAACTCCTTCCATGGGAAGTGTGTTATCAAATCCGGTTTTCAATCATTTTTTCTGTGTAAATCGAAACCACTTTCTGTCAGAAAGTATTGCTTTCTTGTTGCCTTTCATTAGTCTTGCCTGAACTACAAGCGCCGATTACATTTCTCTCTCTTCGAAATTTCTTCTGTACTGTTCATTCTTTTACCCTGACATGGTAAAATAACAACCACTGCCGGTAATAAATATTCAGTCACTGTTTCAAAGCTGTCCTCCTGTATATCTACTGCTGAATCAACTGCACTTCGGGTGGCATTAACCTATCTTTCTAGTTCCATTGATATTTTCATAGCTTTCTGAAAATGAAAAACATATTGGCCAGGTTCTCTGAAATCCCGGCCAAGTGTTGACGCCGGCGTAAACACCGGAGTGGTGCACGCCGGTGTCAACGGGCCTCCTGGCCCAGAGATTCAGCGGCCCTCAGGAGGCTAGCACAGCGGCTGCGCGCTGCTCCGGCGCCGATACACGGCCCTGCACTGCCGGTGCGTGCACATGCGCGTGACAGCCATCTCCGCGCCAGCGCATGCGCGTAGTGGCCCTCGCTGTGCTGGCACCGCGCAACATGGCGGAGCCCTATAGCAGGCCCGCGTGGAAGGAGGCAGGCCCCCTCCAGATCGCAGGCGCCTGCCGATCGGTAGCCCCCGATCGCAGGCCTGGATGCCGTGGAGGCACCCCCCGGAATCTAATCCCCCCGCCCCCCCCCCCCCCCCCCCCCACCAGGACGGCCACTGTGGCTGTGGGTCCGAGTTCCCGCCAGGTGATACCAAGCTGGAACCGAGCCAGCCGGACTCGGCAGAGCTCGGTGGGAATTTGTTGGCCGGTCAACTGAGGAGAATCGCCGCGGGGGGCTCTTTGAGCGGCCCCCGACCGGCGCCGCGCAACCGCGCAAGAGTGATTGGCGCTGATTCTCCAGTTGCCGGAGAATCACGTCCCGGCGTCGGAGTGGCGTGGCAGGAATTTCCCACGTCACCCTCGATTCTCCGGCCCGGCGCGGGCTTGGAGAATCCCGGCCATTATTTATTTATTAGTGTTCATATCTGGGTAATATCAATTAACAGTATGTATTTTTCAGTCCTTTTAATAGTTGATAAATGATTGCCACACCTAGTAAATAAGACCCAGTAAAAACATAAGTGAAGCTACGATTTTGATATGAGGAAGGAATCTGGACCACAGATGGGTGGTGATTGGAGTGGTCCCTGCAGCTCCAGCCGGTACAGAACTGCCCGTGCGATTTTATGCCGGAACGGCCGGCGTATTTCTGCGCTTGCGCGGGGTTCCCTTCTCCACACCAGCCCCCTGGCAGTATGGCGGAGCCCTACAGGAGCCCAGCGTGGATAAAGTACGCTCCCATGGAACCAGCCCGCCCGCTGATCGGGAGACCCTGATCGCGGGCCAGGCCACCGTGGGGGCCCTCCCCGGGGTCGGATCCCCTCGCCCCCCCACTTCAGGACGGCCCCCGCACACTCACCTTCCAGGTCCCGCCATGTGGGAGCTGAGTAATCCATGCCGGCGGGACTTGGCCAAACCCATCGGCCACTCGGCCCATCGGGGCCTGGAGAATCGCCAGGGGGGGCCGTTGTCAACGGTCCCCGACTGGCTTGGCGGCTATCCCGCAGGCGCCAGAAAAATAGCGCCGGAGAATGGGGAAGCCGGCGTTGGGGCGCGATTGTCGAGTCCCCCCGGGGATTCTCCGCCCCCGTGCCGAGCTCGATTTTGGCGCAGAGGGTCGGAGAATCCTGCCCAGTAATTCCCAGGCCTAATTTCCATTCTCCAATGCTAAATCCCATTCGGACATTACCAGTGGAGAGTGAGAGTCACAGTTTATGGGCTGGGGAAATACTTAGGCTTCCACTGGGTACTCACAGAAATGGTCCTCAGTAAGGTAAGTGCGGAGTGAATTAACGAGGTTAATGATCGGAGGAGTTTGAAAACCTGGGCTGAGGAAGGTAACACAACCCCTGTGGGAGCAGAGAAAACCTTTACCTTCTGGTTCACAAGAACATTTCTAAAACTTGAAAAAAAGTTGACTCCACAGTCCTGCGATAATGATCCTTATTTTGAGATAATTCAGGCCATCGTTGAGCCTGTTGTTGAATTGACGCAAGCGTTGGTCATCACCATTTAAGTTAGGTCTTCTCTCCTCTGAGGTTTATAATCAAGTCTTTGGAATCAAGAAGGTTCAATGCTGGCCTAGCTCTTTTTAATGCTTATGTTAAAAAGAAGTGCTATTAAGATCCATATGAAGCCGGACTTAGAAACCGCCTCCATTTGAAATTTTGTTCATTCACATAATTCTTGAAATGTTGGGCTACTCATAGAGGTGCTGAAAGTACCACAGCTCTTAGAATCTGGGAAATACTAGGTTCTAATTTACAATACCCAAGATGTCCCCATACACAAGAATACATTTGTGTGAAGATACTGTCCCAAACCTCGAAAGTCACCAGATTGTGCTGGTTGATGGGTGACCCTGATAATGAATTCAAACAAATCTAATGGTTTGAAACAGGAGAACGTAAGGGGTAGTATTATGGATATAGAAGAATTTGCAATTGAGATGCTCATCTATGAGAATAATAGCATTATAAGCATATCATGTGATGGAAGTTAAACTCAGAGATAATCCTGCAGTAACCAGAAATGAATGTTGCTCAGAAATTCTCACATGATGAGAACAAATAGCAAAAATAAAGTCATCTTCACACTGGTCCCTGGCCAAATCACTTCCAATCCTTCTCCAATTCAAGCTGTCAACAAACTGCCTCTCGAATGCCTTTATTTTGCTGCATGTACCATATGCCTGAATTTATGTAAATAATCCATTCCAAGACACCTTATAAAAGCACAGGGGGAGAAATACAACCTCTTTTTGTTGATATTCAGGAATAAAACTAGAGTCAAATGTGCAATGAATCTGTAACTGAAAAGAAGTTGCCATTTCGGATTGCACAGCTTTTGGTTACCCTGTCTTAAACAGCCCCTCGATTACATAAATATGGCAATTAGGGACCTGATGTTACATCAGAATCTCCCAATGCCAACTTCAGGAACAACAAAAAATAAGTAGAGTCTGTGCTGAGCATCCTCCACTCAGTTTTTCCAGAAACATTGATGCACAAACCATTTGCTCAAATAAGGACACTGTCGGTCACCAGAGAACTGGTAGGTTTGCTGGTTTCTACTAAACCTAATGAGTGCTCTTCCTGGCTCACAGGAATTAGTTGGCCCTCATTCATCCTCCTCTCATTCACTGATTTCCATTGCCCACCCCATTCACCACCACTCTCCAAGACTTACCATGCCAACTTGCTCAGTATCCGAGCCGGACAATTTTCCGGAGACCAAGACTGATACACTCCATTAGGATATCGGTTGATGTACACAGTTTGCCAATATTGTGAAGGTGAGGTCTGAGGCCAATTTTATATTTTGCTTCATGCCTCCATATTTTCTCACAACTATACAGGGCATCACAAATTTTGTGTTGGTTCCCCATGAAAACTTAATTTCTCCCATTTGCACTTCATTACCTCCATTTCCTCTATCTCTTCAATCAATTGTGCCATCAAAGAAATCAACAAATTTGTCGCATATGGCAAATGCATGATTGTTCGGCTTAATTAACTCTTTTGTATATAAATACTTGCTGGTTTTATCTCCGATCGTAGATTGTAAGAGTTTGTCAAAAACAGACATTAGACTAAATAATCTGCAATTATCTAATTTAGAGTAATTTTCCTTCTTTAGCAGTATTACTACATTGGTCACTTGCCAGGACACAACACTAATTATATATCTAAGAAGGGATGAACGGGTTTGGTCAGAAATTGGGCTACTCCAAGTTAACTTTCTTCTATTTAAAGTTTGCTCAATGTTGTTACTTTGACCTGCTTTCTAACTTTTCTACACCATTAATTTGAGCTGAGGAACATTTTAAATCTCATTAACCTTTGATTCTTTGTACTGTAGTTTTGACTGTTCATTGTCTTTTCATATTTCACATCCAATCTATTTCTTGATTGTCCTACTCTCCTTTCATAGTTATTTGATCGATTTTATTCCCAAAACAAAAACATTAAATACTTTTGTTTTTCTTTATTGGACAGGGAAGCAGCCTTGGATGCTGTAATGACAATGGATCAGATCCAAAATTATTTATGGACATATTGAAGTTTTAAGTCAGATATGTATTTTTAAAAATGGATATACAAACCAAGGAAGACTGAGAATGTAAATTCTGAGAATATAATTCAATGAATTTCTATAAAGTTCCAATGTGGATTATGTTCAATCCTGAGACAAAGACAACAGAATGACAAACCCTTTTTCAGATGGAGACATTTAAAAGGATGAAGCAATGCAAAAATACTAAACTGCAACATCCTGTGGAGATAATGGGAGCTAATTACTATCTTAGCAAAAACTACTACCATCCTGTTAAATATATCACAGACATGCTTGTGGTTCTCCTCTCCCGGGGATATACAAGTAAAGCGGTTTAAAAACACCACTGCAACAAGTGCTAGTCTGTTGTTCTAATTTCACTGTGCTAATGTGTACAATGAGGTTCACAACTGAAGGACATTGACTCACTTCCAACTTCTAATCTGTGTGAATGTATATACATTTTTATTATTCCTCTCATGTTTTAGTAACCAATTAACTCCTTCCTTTAACTCAACTACATTTGAACTGGGAACACAGATCCACAAGGGAAGGGATCCTTTGTAAATTAACCTTTTTGCATTCAACCAAGGGCGTTGAATAAAACCAGGTACTCTGTTCATCCCTCCTTACCTGGGAGCATAACCATTTGGGGATATGTCATCTGGAATCACAATGAATCGGGACTCATGTTGATGTAGTTCCTACAGAGAGGACGGAGGGTGAGAAATTGGGGGACCTCACCAGAGGACTGGTCATAATAATGCACAGTAAAATATATTCCCTCTTTGCCTACAAGTATGAATTTATCTCAGTCTATTGTGAGATGTTTTAAATTATCCAGTATAGGCGGCATGTGGTGCAGTGGTTAGCACTGGGACTGGCGCCAAGGTCCCAGGTTCGATCCCGGCTCTGGGTCACTATCCGTGTTGAGTTTGCACATTCTCCTCATCTCTGCGTGAGTTTCACCTCCACAACCCAAAGACGTGCAGATTAGGTGGATTGGCCATGCTAAATTGCCCCTTAATTGGAAAAAAATAATTGGGTATTCTACATTTATTTTTTAAAAATTATCCAGTATTATTAACCAATTCATTAATGTATCTCCAAGTGGTTCAGAAATCTCACCCTTTATCTTTTTTCGAATAGTCAGTGGTCCTTTATTTATTTATTTAGGGATGTGAGCATGAAGTACCCATCCCTAAGTGCTTTTGGCATCATCTGCGCTGCACACACAAGTTTTTTCACTTATTTTCTTTCCGTTCAATTTTATCCATTCCTTCTAGTGCTATGATAGAAATCTGAGTTAATGCTATCCTCTTTTTCCCCTCTTTACCTTGTATGAAAATGTTAAATCATGAAATATTAAGCTCCCTGAACAATAAAAACCTGATTTCCAACTGCTTCAGCTACCATGTTATATCTTTCCACAGTTATTAATGCTTCTAATTCTCAGTATACATATACAGAGTACTCAATCCTAATTACAGCATCTTTATTTTGACTCGGATTATTCTCGTAACTTTGATATTCCATTTTTCCTTCCTCAACTGTGTTCTTTTCTATATGCACCGCAGAACCTTTTTCTATGTTGTTATCAGTTACTTTAACTCTCTGTTTCTATCCTTACAGCTGTATTGGTCTTGCCGTCTCTCGCTCCAAGCTGGGATTTTGCCCTGACTATGTAAGAATTAAGAGCAGGATTGGACCACACAACCCATGGAGCCTGCCCTGCTACTCAATATGATCAGGGCTGATCTTGGGCTCCATCATTTTCACACATCCTCCTTATATCGCTTAATTCCTTGAGGGATCAAAAATCTCTCGATCCTAGCCTTAAATGTCTTGAACGATAGAGCATCCACAACCTTCTGAGGTAGACAATTCGAAAGAGTCACAACTCTTTGAGTGAAGTGTTCTTGATAAATAAGGGGATTTCTTGATGAATATGGGGATCAGGGGTGAAAGCAGGAGAATGGAATGAGGCACATATTAGCCATGATCGAGGGCGGCACGGTGGTGCAGTGGTTAGCAAGGCTGCCTAAGGCGCTGAGGACCCGGGGTCACTGTCTGTGTGGAGTTTGCACATTCTTCACGTGTCTGCGTGGTTTCACCCTCACAACCCAAAGATGTGCAGGTTAGGTGGATTGGCCACACTAAATTGCGCCTTAATTGGAAAAATAAAATAATTCGGTACTCTCAATTTATAAGAAAAAAAATCAGCCATGGTTGAATGGCGGAGCAGACTCAATGGGCCGAATGATATAATTCTGCTCCTACATCTTATGGAAGTATTTTCTCCTCATTTCAGTTTTAAATGATTGTCCCCTTATCCTGAGACTGTTTACTCACGTTTTAGGCTACCCATCAAGCAGAAACAATCTCTCAGCATCAACCCAATCAAGCCCCTTCAAAATGTTGTAGGTTTTAATGAGATCACCTTTTATTCCTCTAAAATCAGAAAATAATAGCCCATTTTCTCAGCCTCTCATTAGAGGACAATCCCCCCCCCCCCCCCCCCCCCCCCCCCCAGGTCCTAATCTAGTGAACTTTCGCTGCACCACCTCCAATGCAAGTATCACCTTTCTTAAATGTGGAGACCAAAACTCCACACAGTGCTCCAGATGTGGTCTGACCAAAACCCGGTACAATAGTAGCAAGATGTCTTTATCTTGTACTCCAGTCTCATTGTAATAAAGGCCAACATGCCATTTGCCTTCCTAATTGTTTGTAGCCCTTGCATGTTAACTTTCGGTCTTTCCAGTGCAAGCACATCCAAGTCTCTTTGAACATCAACACTTACAATTTTCTCACATTTTGAAAAATATTCTGTTTGTTTTATTCTTACAACCAATTTACACTTCCCGATATTGTTCTCCATCTGCCATCTTGTTGCCGGATCACTTAGCCTGTCATAGTACGAGGCCCCAGCATTGACCCTTGAGGCACTCTACTGGTCACTGCCTGCCAACTTGAATAAGCACTGTTTATGCTTCTGTAATTTCTATCCATTAACCATAAGATATAATTAGACTGGGTAAGGGGTGGCAGTTTCCAATTCCTGAAGTGAGCCAGTTTATTTTTTCAATAGGAAAACATTGCAGCAGGAATCCATTTTTAATAATAAAACATTTTGGCATTTGAGTTGCATCGAGAGAAATATGCATGCAGTTGAAAGGGTGGTGGTGCTGACATTTAACTAGATTGTTGTGGACAGATAATGGAGGGTGATTCTTTTTTTCCAGATGGATGAGGACCAGTGTATATGGAACAGATTAAGATGTCCATTTAATGGACAGAAGAAAAGGCAAAAAGCTGTTTTTTTTTTGTCAGGAGCTTAATGAGAGCACTTTCGGTCGCATTAAGAATGTCACAGCAGTGGTCAGGAGAACAATAAGCCCATAATGCTCCATGAACTGGTGCACTCAATGTGAAACCAATGTGAGGATTGGCCTCTATATTTATGAAGAATGAAAAGAACTAAACTTTCATTGCTGCAATGAAGGGCATGGAGGAGAACAAGATAGTGACTTAGTCATTGTTCTCTGAAAGGACCGGAGGCGACGTGCACTAAGGGCATTCAGACTGAAGGATGCTGATGAATGTAAATTGGAACTATCAGCATAGCAGAGCATAGGATTGAATGATAAGTGGAAGTGGTTGCTGATATATTTTTAAAAAGAACAGATAATGATAATTAAAGACCAAAAAGAATTTGAGAGCTAATCCAGCAAGGTGATGTCAACTGAATCCAATAAACTATATGGGATAAACTGTTCCACACCCTGATTACCTGGCAGTGTCTCAGATGGTGTGCAGAATCACTAAAACAAGGCCCGCTCTTTTCTGCCACTGCATTCATGGTTTTCTGGTAAGCTACTGTATTCAGTACTAATGACGCAGTGGCCGGCATTCTCCAATCCCGCAGCCAAGTTCTGACGCCGGCGTGAAAAGTGGTACGAGCCAGTCCGGCATCAACGGGCCTCAAGTGGCAGGTATTCACCCCTCCCTAGGGGGCTAGTACGGCGCCGGAGTGGTGTCCGCAGCTCCGGCGCCCGATAGCCGGCGCGAGTCTGCGCATGCGCGCCACAGCTGGCGGGAGTCCGCACATGCGCGTGGGTTCCCATCTCAGCGCCGGCCCCCGGGCAATATGGCGGAGCCCTAAAGGGGTCTGACATGGAGGAACATAGGCCCTCATGGAACTAGCCCGCCCACTGATCGGTGGGCCCCGATCGCGGGCCAGGCCACCATGGAGGCCCCCCCCGGAGTTGGATCCCACCCGCCTCCCCACCAGGACGGCCCCCGCAGCCAGAACTCCGAGGTTCCGCCAGGTAGGACCAAAGGTAAGCTACGCCGGCGGGACTCGGCCGAACGCAGTGGGCACTCGGCCTGTCGAGGCCCGGAGAATCGGCAGGGGGGGCTGCTTTCAATGGCCCCTGACCGGCACTGCGGCGATCCCACGGGCGCCGGCGTCGGGGCAGCATGGCGTGATTCTCACCCCCCCCCCCGCCCGGCAATTCTCCAACCCGGCGCAGGGTCGGAGAATCCCGGCCAGTATTTCTGCAAATTAAAAATATTATATATTCTTTTATTACGATCAGGATGGGAGGAGTGCACAGTTTATCTAGTCAAACTACTCCGCAGTTCGCACCATATGTTTAAAAGTTTAATTCACTCACCAAAATTGCCAACTATTTACCTTCGTTGTTGTTATGCCCAAAACAAAAGAGATTTTAACCAAGCTTCTTTCAATAAACTCAAAATGTTTTATTATAAAACAAAACTTATTGTTCAAAATAAGTTGCAAAAACTGGAACCTTGGATGACGAGCAATATTGTGAGCCCAGTCAAGAAGAAAAAGGAAGCATTTGTCAAGGCTAGGAGGCTGGGAACATATGAAGCAAGTGTGGAATGCAAAGAAAGTAGAAAGAAGCTTAAGCAAGGAGTCAAGACAGCTAAAAGGGATTATGAAAAGTCATTGGCCAGCAGGATTAAAGAAAATCCCAAAGCTTTTTATACATATATAAAGAGCAAGGCGGTAGCCAGGGAGAGGGTAGGCCCAACTCAAGGACAGGGGAAAGGAACGTATGCATGGAGCCAGAGGAATTCACCAAAGAGAAGGAGCTGGTGGATGGTGAGTCTGGGGAAGGGAGTGTCGCTAGTTTGGGTCACGTTGAGATCAAAAAGGGGAAAGTATTAGGGGTCTTGAAAAACATTAAGGTAGACCAGTCCCCAGGGCCTGTTGGCATAGACCCCAGAATACTGAGCGAGGCAAGGGAAGAAATTGTCGGGGCCTTGAGAGAAATCTTTGTAGCTTCACTGGCTTCAGCGGAGGTCCCAGAGGATTGGAGAATAGCCAATGTTGTTCCTTTGTTTAAGAAGGGTAGCAAGTATGATCCAGGTAATTACAGGCTGGTGAGCCTTATGTTAGTGGTAGGGAAATTATGGGAAAGGATTCTTTGTGACAGGATTTACTCCCACTTGGAAATAAGTGGATGTATTAGCAAGAGGCGACATGGTTTTATGAAGGGGGGATTGTGTCTCACTAACTTGATTTGAGGAAGTGACAAAGATGAGTGATGAGGGTAGGGCAGTGGATGTTGTCGACATGGACTTCAGTAAGGCCTTTGACAAGGTCCCTCATGGCAGATTGGTACAGAAGGTGAAGTTGCATGGGATCAGAGGTGAGCTGGCAAGATGGTACAGAACTGGCTCGGTCATAGAAGACAGAGGGTAGCAGTGGAAGGGTGAGTTTCTGAATAGAGGGTTGTGACTTGTGGCATTCCTTTTTAACGGAAACATTTTGAAGTGTCATTTTGGGGGCGATTGGTGGGGTTTTACTTGGCTGCCACATTGGCGGGATTGCGGCCTGTATTTAATGGCACTTGGTGCTGATAATTAGCCCTCACATCTCGCTGTCTCGCCGTCTGATTCGCCAGACACTCATATTAGCATCTCAACGCTAACAAGGGGGAGCTTGCAGCAGGGTCGCCAATACCACCTGGGATGCAGTAGCAGCACCTGTCAGTGCAGGCAGAATGACCGGAAGGACCAGTGTCCAATGTTGGAAGAAGGCCAATGATCTTCACCGAACTGCAACCGTAAGTTACCACCTCTCCCCTGGCATCATTTCTACCTGCCACCCCTCAATGTGATGTTGTACGAATAAAGTAATGGCATGATGGGAAAACTGGTCAATGGGAAGACTGGTCAAACTACCTGGTACAATGTAAGAAAGGCTGACTCCGCATGACCTAAAGCATGAATAAGATCAGAGAAGGTCAAGCTATTCCAAAATGCCTGACCTCTGGAATTTCTGATAAGGCTAACATGTCATAACCCAGAGCAGTATGAATAAGATAAGATGAGGAATGGATGAGTCTCCTTTGACCTTTTAATGTTCTATCAAAGGACAAGATAATGGTATGAGTAATGAGACAAAGAGTACTTGGAGGTCAGCAGGTTCATGACATTGCTTCCGTTTCGACTTCCGATTGAATTCCTGACTAAGCTAGAGTCACACAATCTTGATAATGATAATGTATAAATACTGAACTGATTTTCTGTAAAAGCGCGGACTTGGGAAGGTATCAGCAGTGGTACTAACTGCTCTCTGACCTCAAGTTTCAGCCATTACTGCATGCAGTCTTTTCGTAAATAAAGCCTTGTTATTTTGCCTTAACGAACGTTGTTGAATCTTTCTACTACAGTCCAGAAGCAGGAAATTATTGACTTCGACATCAAATACTCTGTCCCCACCCCTGCCACAAATCACTGGCTGACACCTCGCACCCTTCCCACATCCGATATTCCTGCTTGTTCCTCAGCATCCCCGGCACCCACCAGCATAATAATAATAATAATAATAATAATAATCGCTTATTGTCACAAGTAGGCTTCAGTGAAGTTACTGTGAAAAGTCCCTAGTCGCCACATTCTGCCGCTGTTCGGCGAGGCCAGTACAGGAATTGAACCCGCGCTACTGGTCTTGTTCTGCATTACAAGCCAGCTGTTTAGCCCACTGTGCTAAACCAGCCCCAGCATAACCCCTTCATGCCTAGTTGCAGTGCCCACTTATGCCCCCTGCTATAAACCTCCCTGATCCATTAAGTGTGCTGCTCACAAAGCCCTCTCTTTGTCACCGCGGATAAGATAGTGCCATAAATGTGGGAATGGGCCAAGACGAGGGATGGAGTACCAGAGATCTGAGTCCTCACCCCCTATGAGGAACGGGCCCTGGAGATCGCTGGGTTGCCTAAGAAGAGAGCACTCACCGACAGCGAGGTTGGCCTGTGCCAGAGAGAAGAGGATCCATTTTCCCTTCACGCAGATGACCTGTCTGAAGTGAGTTGTTCATGTCAGACAAAATGATCCTTCCCTCTCACTGACCACATGTCCATTCTCTCGCATGATTTCCATCTGATGGTGCTGCGCCATCTGGAGTTATCTCCCCCACTGCCTCTGCCATCCAATAGGCCACGTTGGAGGAGAGCTCCAAGGAGACCACCATCGAGATATCGCAGCTATTACCCCATCTTTACTAGCGCAGAGAAACACTCCTCGGTGGGCGATATTTGTGGACACGTTTCAGGGGCAAAACCTGGTGAGCACCACATAGTTGCTGATTCACATCAGGTGGAGCCAGGAACATTCAACACAATTGGAGGTCTGCTGGATCGCAGGACTCTGCTGAGTCCCAGTCAGATGCTGAGCCTCTGGACAAGGTTATTTCAGAGTTGATACAGATGCTAGGACACAGCCATGAGATTCAGGAGGGAATGTCAGCGACGCTCCGGCGGATGCATAGGCAATTGCTGGTGCCCAAAAGGCTACCGGTGCAGGAGATGATACCGACAATTCATGGCACCGAGGCCAACAATGCTAGGGTAGCAACCGCAGTGGAAAGCCTGGAGCACGAGGTCAGCATCTTGAAATGAAATGAAAAATGAAATGAAATGAAAATCGCTTGTTGTCACAAGTAGGCTTCAATGAAGTTACTGTGAAAAGCCCCTAGTCGCCACATTCCGGCGTCTGTTCGGGGAGGCTGGTACGGGAATCGAACCGTGCTGCCGGCCTGCCTTGGTTGCTTTAAAAGCCAGCGATTTAGCCCAGTGTGCTAAACCAGCCCCTCTTGAGTGGTGGTGTCCAAGGCATGACTCAGTCCGTAACGACCATGGGCGGGATTCTCCGACCCCCCCCCCCCCCCGCCGGGTTGGAGAATCCCCGGGGGGCGGCGTGAATCCTGCCCCGCCGGTCCGACGCCGGTTGCCGCATTCTCTGGCGCTTTATTTTGGGCTGGGGCGGGGATCACACCACATCGGTCGGGGGCCGTTGGCAGCGGTCCCCCCGGCAATTCTTCTGGCCCCATTAGGCCGAGTGGCCATCGGGTTCTGGCCAGTTCCGCCGGCAAAAATTGGATATGGTCCCACACGGCGGAACCTGGCTGGTCGGCTGGCTGGTAGGCTGGCTGGTGGGGTCCTCGGAGGGAGGGGGCACGGGGGGATCTGGCCCCGGGGTGAGGGGGGGGGCCACGGTGGCCTGTTCCACGTTCGGGGCCCACCGATCTGCGGGCGGGCCTGTGCCGTGGGGGCAGTCCTTCCTTCCACGCCGGCCCCTGTAGGGCTCCGCCATGACGGGCGTGGAGAAGACACCTCCCTGCGCATGCGCTAGAATACGCCGGCCGGTCTGCGCATGCGTGGAACCACGCCGGCGGTTCTGTGCATGCGCTAACTCACGCCGGCCCTTTGGCGCCGGCTGCCATTTTTTACGCCGGCGTCGAGCCATCGCGGGGATTCGGAGAATCCCGCCCCATGGCTGAGGGCCTCAACATCATGACCCAGTCGCTGAGGGACGTGACCGAGACGCAGGAGGACATTGCCGGGCACTGCAGAGTGTGCCCCAGTGACTGAGGAGCATCGCTGAAGGTGCCAACACCACGGTGCTGACAATGGGGAGGCACCTGGACTTGCAGAGCCAGAAGACGCAGTAGCCTCTGGAACTCACTCCAGCTGCCTCTCCATAACATGGAGACCACAAGAGCCCTACAGGCACCATCAGGAAGGAGGAATCGTTGGAGGCTAACCCAGGACTGACCACAAAAGAGACTACAGCGGCCTCCAGTTCTTCCAAATCCCACCTCCTGGCTCCAGTGAATCCCAAGGGCAGCAAGCAGAATAGTGTGGCATGGTGACACCTGTATCGCCGTAAAGGTGGCGAGAGATTTCCGGCTCCAGGCCCTCCAGAGGACATCCGCCAATGTTATCAAAGGTCACAGGGCATGGAAAGCAGCAAGCTGCCTCCACCTCTCATGTGCATCCTTGAGACACACCTAAACATTTTACACCAGATATATGTGAAGACTCTGTCATGTTAATTCTCACAGCGAGCCTGCCTGCATCCTACCCCCTGATGCCCTCTGCTCCCCCATCCCCAGACACAGTGGTCCAAGATCCAGCAGAGGGCAGTAGAGCAGAGCTGCTGATTGACTGTTGCGGGGGAAATTTGCATACGCCGTTGTGCTCACCCTAACTTGAATGTGTACCTGAGCAAGAGACCCTATCTGTTCAAGTGAAGACAAGCATCCAGCAGAGGGCAGTAGAGCAGAGCTGCTGATTGGCTGTTGCGGGGGAAATATGCAGACGCCATTGTGCTCACCCTAACTTAAAGGTGGTTTGTGGAGGAGCTGTTGTCAAGTGACACTTAAACCCGAAACACTTCTTCAGTGTTTCCCTCCCTACCCCCTCCTCCAACCAAAAAAAAACAACCGCTGTAAAGATCAAGAGGAAGGGTCAAGGGCAGGTAGAAGTAGAAAGAAGTTGAACCGTGATGTCACGGCCTGCAGGTAAGGGATTGGCTGGTGACTGGTAAGTAGTTTTTATTTTAATTTCCCTCAGGTGTTATTGTGCGGGTCGCAGAGGTTGCTGAGTGAGTGCTTGCTGAGAAGGGGAGTGAATAACAGGTAAGCTCTTTCTTTCTTTTTCTTTTTTTATCTAGACAGGATGGCAGGGAAGGTAGTGCAATGTTCCTCCTGCAGAATGTTTGAGGTGAGGGACACCATCAGTGTCCCTGCTGATTTCATCTGTGGGATGTGAACCCATCTCCAGCTCCTCAGAAACCGCGTTAGGGAACTGGAGCTGGAGCTGGATGAACTTTGGATCATTCGGGAGGCAGAGGTGGTCATAGATAGAAGCTCCAGGGATGTAGTTACTCCAAAGAATAAAGATAGATGGGTGACGGTGAGAGGGGCTGGGAGGAAGCAGTCAGTACAGGGATCCCCTGTGGTCGTTCCCCTTAGTAACAAGTATACCGTTTTGGATACTGTTGGGGGGGACAACTTACCAGGGGTAAGCCATGGGGTACAGGTCTCTGGCACAGAGTCTGTCCCTGTTGCTCAGAAGGTAAGGGGGGAGAGGAGTAGAGCATTTGTCATTGGAGACTCCATAGTTAGGGGGATAGATAGGAGATTCTGTGGGAACGAGAGAGACTCGCGGTTGGTGTGTTGCCTCCCGCGTGCCAGGGTGCGTGATGTCTCGGATCGTGTTTTCGGGATCCTTAAGGGGGAGGGGGAGTAGCCCCAAGTCGTGGTCCAACTAGGTACCAACGACATAGGTAGGAAAAGCGATAGGGATGTAAGGCAGGAATTCAGGGAGCTAGGGTGGAAACTTAGATCTAGGACAGAGTTATTATCTCTGGGTTGTTACCCATGCCACGTGATAGCGAGACAAGGAATATGGAGAGTGAGGAGTTGAATACATGGCTACAGGGATGGTGCAGGAGGGAGGGTTTCAGATTTCTGGATAATTGGGTCTCATTCTGGGGTCGGTGGGACCTCTACAAACGGGATGGTCTATACCTGGACCAGAGGGGTACCAATTTCATGGGGGGGGAAATTTGCTAATGCTCTTCGGGAGGGTTTAGGAACCTGAATTGTAGCTCCAGTATACAGGAGGTTGAGAGTAGTGAGGTCATGAGTAAGGTTTCAAAGTTGCAGGAGTGCACCGGCAGGCAGGAAGGTGGTTTAAAGTGTGTCTTCTTCAATGCCAGGAGCATCCGGAATAAGGTGGGTGAACTTGCAGCATGGGTTGGTACCTGGGACTTCGATGTTGTGGCCATTTCGGAGACATGGATAGAACAGGGACAGGAATGATTGTTGCCGGTGCCGTGGTTTAGATATTTCAGCAAGTGCAGGGAAGGTGTTAAACAGGGGGAGGGGTGGCATTGTTCGTCAAGGACAGTATTGCAGTGGCAGAAAGGACATTTGATGAGGACTCGTCTACTGAGGTAGTATGGGCTGAGGTTAGAAACAGGAAAGGAGAGGTCACCCTGTTAGGGGTTTTCTATAGGCCTCCGAAAAGTTCCAGAGATGTAGAGGAAAGGATTGCAAAGGTGATTCTGGATAGGAGCGAAAGCAACAGGGTAGTTGTTATGGGGGACTTTAACTTTCCAAATATTGACTGGAAACGGTATAGTTTGATTACTTTAGATGGGTCCGATTTTGTCCAATGTGTGCAGGAGGGTTTCCTGACACAGTATGTAGATAGGCCAATGAGAGGTGAGGCCATATTGGATTTGGTACTGGGTAACGAACCAGGACAGGTGTTAGATTTGGAGGTAGGCAGGGAGGAAGTGGTCGAGCAAGGGAACCGAGGTTTACAAAAGTAGTTGAATCACTTGTCAAGAGGAAGAAGGAGGCTTATGTAAAGATGAGACGTGAAGGTTAAGCTAGGGCGCTTGAGAGTTACAAGTTAGCTAGGAAGGACCTAAAGAGAGAGCTAAGAAGAGCCAGGAGGGGATATGAGAAGTCTTTGGCAGGTAGGATCAAGGATGACCCTAAAGCTTTCTATATATATGTCAGGAATAAACGAATGACTAGGGTAAGAGTAGGGCCAGTCAAGGACTGTAGTGGGAAGTTGTGCTTGGAGTCCGAGGAGATAGGAGAGGTGCTAAATGAATATTTTTTGTCAGTATTCACACAGGAAAAAGACAATGTTGTCGAGGAGAATACTGAGATTCAGGCTACCAGACTAGAAGGGCTTGAGGTTCATAAGGAGGTGGTGTTAGCAATTCTGGAAAGTGCGAAAATAGATAAGTCCCCTGGGCCGGATGGTATTTATCCTAGGATTCTCTGGGAAGCTAGGGAGGAGATTGCTGAGCCTTTGGCTTTGATCTTTAAGTCATCTTTGTCTACAGGAATAGTGCCAAAAGACTGGAGGTTAGCAAATGTTGTGCCCTTGTTCAAGAAGGGGAGCAGAGACAACCCCGGTAACTATAGACCAGTGAGCCTTACGTCTGTTGTGGGCAAAATCTTGGAACGGTTTATAAGAGATAGGATGTATAATCATCTGGAAAGGAATAATTTGATTAGTCAACACGGTTTTGTGAAGGGTAGGTCGTGCCTCACAAACCTTATTGAGTTCTTTGAGAAGGTGACCAAACAGGTGGATGAGGTAAAGCAGTTGATGTGGTGTATATGGATTTCAGTAAAGCATTTGCAGAAAATACGGAGGCATTGGATTCAGGGTGATTTAGCAGTTTGGATCAGAAATTTGCTAGCTGGAAGAAGACAAAGGGTGGTGGTTGATGGGAAATGTTCAGACTGGAGTCCAGTTACTAGTGGTGTACCACAAGGATCTGTTTTGGGGCCACTGCTGTTTGTCATTTTTATAAATGACCTGGAGGAGGGCGTAGAAGGATGGGTGAGTAAATTTGCAGATGACACTAAAGTCGGTGGAGTTGTGGACAGTGCGGACGGATGTTACAAGTTACAGAGGGACATAGATAAGCTGCAGCGCAGGGCTGAGAGGTGGTAAATGGAGTTTAATGCAGAAAAGTGTGAGGTGATCCATTTTGGAAGGAATAACAGGAAGACAGAGTACTGGGCGAATAGTAAGATTCTTGGCAGTGTGGATGAGCAGAGAGATCTCGGTGTCCATGCACATAGATCCCTGAAAGTTGCCACCCAGGTTGAGAGGGTTGTTAAGAAGGCGTACAGTGTGTCAGCTTTTCTTGGTAGAGGGATTGAATTGCGGCGCCATGAGGTCATGTTGCAGCTGTACAAAACTCTGGTGCGGCCACATTTGGAGTATTGCATGTAATTCTGGTCACCGCATTATAGAAAGGATGTGGAAGCATTGGAAAGGGTGCAGAGGAGATTTACCAGAATGTTGCCTGGTATGGAGGGAAGATCTTATGAGGAAAGGCTGAGGGACTTGAGGCAGCTTTGTTAGAGAGAAGAAGGTTAAGAGGTGACTTAATTGAGGCATACAAGATGATCAGAGGATTGGATAGGGTGGACAGTGAGAGCCTTCTTCCTCGGATGGTGATGTCTAGCACGAGGGGACATAGCTTTAAATTGAAGGGATATAGATATAAGACAGATGTCAGAGGTAGGTTCTTTACTCAGAGAGTAGTAAGGGCATGGAATGCCCTGCCTGCAACAGTAGTGGACTCGCCAACACTAAGGGCATTCAAATGGTCATTGGATAGACATATGGACGACAAGGGAATAGTGTAGATGGGCTTTAGAGTGGTTTCACAGGTCGGCGCAACATTGAGGGCCGAAGGGCCTGTACTGCGCTGTAATGTACTATGTTCTCTGTTCTCTGAACACCCCTGATGCAGACTGTGCAGGTGGTGATTGTGAGCGTGCTGTCAGCAGAAAGACAGGAGTTAAACTCTGGCATAAACTGAGGTGCACCAGAGCTTACCTCACAGCGGGTTATCATCACCCTCCTGCCTTGTATATTTAAGTGCTGACAGTGCAACACAGACCCCAACACCCTGGAATGTTGTTACACAGACACGTGGAGGGACTAAGGTAGTCCGGAGAGTTGGGGGGGTGGGGTGGAAGGAGGGGAATTGGGGGGAGGAACGAGCATGTGGACATAGCCTCATCCCATGACTAGGCAGCACGATAGCACAATGGCTAGCACAGTTGATTCACATCTCCAAGATCCCAGGTTCAATTCCCAGCTTGGGTCACTGACTGTGCATAGTCTGTACATTCTTCCCGTGTCTGCGTGGATTTCCCTCCGGTTTCCTCCCACAGTCCAAAGATGTGCAGGTTAGGTGGATTGGCCATGCTAAATTGCCCTTAGTGTCCAAATAGGTTAGGTGGGGTTACGTGAATAAGGTGGAGGCGTGAGCTTAAGTAGGGTACTCTTTCCAAGGGCCGGTGCATACTCGATGGGCCGAATGGCCTCCTTCTGCACTGTAAATTCTTTGATTCTATGATTCTCTGATGATTCTATGAGAACCGGGCGAGAATGAGGACTCCCTGTTCCTCCGATCATACTGGACCCTTGATGCCACTTGGCTTCCATCTTCCGATTTCTCCTGCGACTTCCCCCAGGGCTGGTCCACCATCCACTTCTAGTCCATCTCCTCCTCCTCAGATGCATATCCCTCCTCCTCCTCCAACATGTCGCCCTGCTGTTGAGCCAGGTTGTGGAGGGCACAGCAGACGACCACAAAGCAGGATACCCTCTGGGGGTGTGCCCAGCAGTGCAACACCAGAGCGGTCGAGGCATCAAGACGCAATTTGAGTGATGCACTGACAGCACAGTTGGCAACATTGGCCTCATTATATCGGGTCTCCACCTTGGTTTCTGGTCTCCGCACTGGTATCATCAGCCAGGGCCTCAGCAGGTGCCCCTTATCCCCAAAGAGCCAACCCGTCATCCTGGGGTGGTTCTCAAAGATGTCGGGTGTCTCCGAGTGCCCCAGGATGTAGCTGTCATGCACGCTCTCTGGCAAGCGTGTACACCTGAGGTGGTGGTCGCATTGCATTGAACATTCAAGGAGTGGAACCCCTTCCTGTTAATGAAGGGCATTCACTTCCTAATGCCCTTGAGCGCGCAAGATGACCTGGGCATCCCGTCGATTGCGGAGAACCGTGTAGCCCGGGCATCTTGGTGGGCTTGGTCCAGCGCAAATTTGATATAGTCAGCTGCCAGGGCATACAGGGCATCCGTGACCTCACGGATGCACTTGTGGACCGTAGCTTGTGATATACCACACATTATGCCGCTCGAGCCCTGGACTGAACCAGTTGCTAAAACGTTCAGGGCTGTGGTGACCTTCATGGCCACCAAGAGCGTGTGTCTTCCTCCTCCACAGGGGGTGTCACACTGTCTCTTTGTTGGGCCGGAGTCTCCTGCGGCACATGCTGTCCGCCATCTCTTCGAAAGACCAACAACACATGACACCTTGGGCCATCGCTGCTGTCGCCCTCTGGGTTCCTCCTCGGCCTGATAAGAGGACCGATCTCAGGGGTATGCGGCAGCCCCCTGCACATGGGGCACCGCCCCTATCCTGTCTCGGCTGCTGCCGTCTTCTCCGGTGTCTGACCGCCTGGGCGTCCACCAGCACCGCGAGGGCAGCCTCTGTGCGACCAACATAATCAACCATTTTGTTATATCTGTCAGGAATTGAAGGAGAGACACTGACAATCAGTTGGAGCTTCCATCTTGGGACCCTCAAATCCGCCGAGCCTTCCCCACCCTTAGGTTTCCCGTCTGCCCTCAGAGTGTCATCTACCGAGCCGGTTGAGCTGGGGAACTTCACTCTGCACACTCACTCCGAGCCACATCAGGACCTCCGAGATCCTAGGCCCCAGACCCCTGCTGCCCTCCCCTGATCCACACATTCACCCTGTAGCCCTGAGGATATCCACAGTGCTGAAGCCCAGCTCTTGAGTGTTTGATTGTTGGCTGCTGCCTCTATGATGTTGATACTTCTAGAGATCAGACAAACTGTTCAGGCTTCAAAGTTTGATTGAAATGCGATTCAATAATAATCGTCTGAGACACGGCACATGTACCGACAAGAAACCACTTGAGAATATTTGCTTATTAAACGGTCAACTGAACCTTTACTGATGAAAACCAACGACTTAACAGTCCGTAAATCACATTAACCATTTATCAACAAGGAAAAGGCACAGTGCCATACACACATAAGTACCTTTCCATCACAGAATATTGGTACAAACACAAAGCTGCAACAGTTCATTTGCACAAAGAAAACCAAACACCTTGGAGGGATTCTCCGTTGGCTAACTCCGGAATCACAAAATGCGATTGGGCGGAGAATCAGTTCCGAAGCCGAAATCGCGGCGGGCGCCGAATTCACGCCAAATCGCAATTCTCCTGCCGCCTCGACAGAGGGGTCAATGCATTCCAGAACGCGCGTGCAGTAAACACCATTTGCATATCGTTAATGGCCTGACCCGGTATTCCCATGATTCTCCGCCTCCGATGGGCCGAGTTCCCGATGGTGATGTTCACATCTGTTTTTAAAAATTGTGAAACCGGCATCGTGTCTGCTGAGGAAGAGAGAGGGGATAAGGAAAGTGTCCAACATTGGCATGGTTTGCTGACAGTTATGCCCATTCTACCAAGGTCGGGGGGAATATCCAGGAGGTGGGCTGAGGGGACGGGGTGGGTGGGCATGGAGCATCATTGCCATGGCCTGCCAGGCAGCCATGCTTCTGCGCAAGCCGCTGAATGCCCACTGGGAACTTAGGGCCACAGGTCTTATGGGTGTCCCGCCAGGGCACTCCCCTCGGTACCCTCTGGGCTCTACCAACCCATCGGCGGGACTGGTGTGCTCCAGCGCCACCAGTACCATTTTGTTGGCTGGGACGGTGTGTGTGGGGAGTGAAGTGTACATACACGGTTGCAGCTTGTCAGTCTCCCGAGTGTCAATCACGGACCCGGCGAATCCTACACCGTTTTCCATTGGAATTGATTGTGTTCCATGTGACACCGGTGCCAGCCCTTCCACAGTTGCTGAATTGGTCCAAGTTCGGCGCCAGTTTTGCTGTTGTGGAAGTCCACAAATCCTGCCCCGGCCTCAACAGTGTATCATCCCACTCTGATCGTCGGCCATGGCTGAGGGTCTCGACAGAATGTCTGTCCCGCTGGGGGATGGCACCCAGTACCAGGCTGACCTTGATGAGGTTCTGCGGCACATGTCCCACTCTAAGATGTCCGAAGCACTGCGGAGCTTGTCCCAGTCGCAGGTGGGCATTGCCGAGGTGCTGCAGAGCATGGCCCAATCACTGAGGAGCATCACCAAGGGTGTCAATATGATGGTGCAGACTTTGGAGAACAAGCCAGATGATGTAGGGGCAGCTCTGACTCGAACCAGCTGCCTCATCATCCCAAGGTGAACTCCAGGGCCCTATGGTCTCTGACCAGGAAGGCTAGCTGCCAACTTGACCCCATCCTATGGAATGGCAACGGTGGCCACCAGCTCCCCCGAGTTCCACCATTCTGATGACAGCGCACGGCGGTGCATGTGCCACCGACAAGTTTGCCGGGGCTCTTCAGCCCCAGAGCACCCAGAGGATGCCCGCCAGGGGCATCGAAGGCCACGGGACGTAGTAAGAAGCTGACTGCCTCTACGTCAGAAGTGCATCCTGGGGAGACACCTCGACGTAACGGTAGGGCTAGGAGGGCCAAGCACATTGAGGATCACGGAGGGCATCCGGGAAGGGTGGAGTGGGGGTGGGTGGGAGGGGGGTAGGTAGGGGGTGGGGAGGGATTGTGGAAGGGTGAATCCATTGGGAGAGTGGGGAATTGTTTTACACATTAAACACCCTTGTGCATAACCATTATGACGCCTCAGTCACTTTGAGCAAAGCGGGCCTACCTCTGATCCATTGGCCAATATCTCCAGGCATACCCTCCTGCCTGTAGCACTCACCTACCCTCCGGCCATGGACATGTCCCCGGAGCTATGTCCCATTCCCTGGGTGTTTGTATGTCGGCCGCTGTGTGTGTGGTGTCGCCTCCTGCAGTGTTCAGGTACATTGTCCATGAATCAAGGTGTGATTGGGATGATAGGCAATGACTCCCAAATGCTACGTGGTCCGCCCACCCACGGGAATCCACTTGGGCTGTGTAAAGTGCTTACTTAACCACGAGTGCCAATTCCCTATTACCAATAGCCTTCAGCCACATGGCCAGAGGCCTCGCCAGTCAACGGGGGGTTACGGGCGGTCATTGGTGCAGATAGGCAAGGACAAGGGTTGCCCCCAGAATCGGTAAATGATCCAGGCGTTGGCATTGTGGTGCTGCAAGCGGTAGCCCCCCAATTGCCCCTCCTCCACCCTCCTATGGCGGCCCACCCCTGCGGAGGATCCCGCATCCCCAGCCGAGGCTCTGTGCCTGAGAGCCTACTCACCTTCTTGGCTCCCCACAGAAGCCCTTCCACCAGGTTCACATTTTTCAAAAGGAGTACTAATCGGTGCCAGCATGAACACTTACTGGGGAGGCCGCTGAATGACAGGAGGCCGTTAAATATGGGGTGACTCTCATTAATGTGTGGAGTTTGCACGTTCACCCCATGTCTGCGTGGGTTTCCTCCGGTTTCCTCCCACAGTCCAAAGATGTGCAGGTTAGGTGGATAAATTGCCCTTAGTGACCAATAAAAAAAGCGGAGATGGGGTTAGTGGGTTACGGGGATAGGGTGGACATGTGGCCTTAAGTAGGGTGCTCTTTCGAAGGGCCGGTGCAGACTCGATGGGCTGAAAGGTCTCATTCTATAAATTCTATGATTCTATAAATTGTATGATAATTGGTTTCTGACTTCGCTATGGGAGTTGGCAGGTTGCATCGCAATGTAACTGACACTGGAAATTCACACCAACACAGAGCACACGAGAAGAGAAAGAAAACTCCCCGTCCCCTTCTCCAACACCGGCAGGAGGTCATCTTACATCCTCCCTTTCCTTACTCCAAGTCACAAAAGAAAGGAGGTGGTGGTAGACAAAGATGCATCTTCCAGGCATTAAACATCAAACTGTCAACAGTGCAATAAAGTCACCAGCAATCTGAAAAAGCATTTCTTCAATTCCGTCATCAAATTGTTCAGTCAAATCAGTCTGCCTCTCTCTTCCCCCTCTCCGTAACTCCCAACAGTAGACTCTCTGCAGTGGAATGTTACACCGGAAAGTCACAGCGACACAGAGAATGCGAGAAGAGACAGGCACCAGTTTTAGTAACCCCTCTTACGCATATCCATAATATTTAAAGATGGCTTAAAAGCCTCATGGATGAAAAGCCCCTCACTCCCACCACCCCGGCTCAGGGACGACCCCCAACCTGGAATACTTCCGAACCCCGGCCAACCCAACATCCGCCTCCCCCCCCCCCCCCCCCCCCCAAACCCCCCCTCCCCTGAGCACTGGGGGAATCATCTCCAATGCCCTTGAGCTGCAGGGCCGAAAATAGAAATGGCTACTCACCTCCTCAGTTCCCCTCAGCGGCCAGCTTCCTGGTTTTAAAAAGGAATACAAAACGACACTCACACGATTTCTCACTGGGGAAGCGGTTAATTCCCGGGAGGCCGTTACATTCAACTTCGATCTCGCTGATCAGATGGAAATTAATGCAAATTAGGGGTAATGATATGCTCGCCATATTTGGGCGGGATCCGGAACTCACCATTCGGAGCCGGGCGGTTAGAAAGCAACGGTTTTCCACTGTTTTTGGTCTTTCCGGACATTTAACCAGCGTGCCCATATCCATGCCAACAGTCTAAATCGTATCCCAATGTTCACTATTACTGAGACTACCTTTATCTTCCAGACTGATTAGCTGAATTTAAATTTGTAGCTGGTGGAATCTGAACCCATGTCTCGAGAGCATTAGCCTGGGACTTGGGTTACTAGGCCAGCAATATTACGACACCACTACCAGCTTCCCAATGTAGCCTTCTATAGCCTTTGGTCTCTTTATTCATCAATGTGGCAATAAACTGTTCCCTTCAATAATAGGGTAAAGTGATTTAGAGTCTTATGATGCATCGGTAATGTGAGGGGACCAAAATTTCGAAAACAACTTTGGCATGTTGATAGACTGCTGGCTTTAGCTGCGACTCCTCTGATATCACTGTTACTTCTGAGTCAGAAAGTTGTGGGTTCCAGTCCCATGTCAAGACAGAGTGCAAAAATCAAAAGACTGGGATTGCAGGGCTGTTGTTTATTGTATGGGATGTTAAACTAAGAGCTTAAGAGCAGCACGGTAGCACAGTGGTTAACGCTGATGCTTCACAACTCCAGGGTCCCAGGTTCGATTTCGATTTCCAGCTTGGGTCACTGTCTGTGCGGAGTCTGCACGTTCTCCGGTGTCTGCTGTGGGTTTCCTCTGGGTGCTCCGGTTTCCTCCCACAGTCCAAAGCAGGTTAGATGGATTGGCCATGTTAACTTACCCTTAGTGTCTGGAAAGGTTAGGTGGGGTTACTGGGTTACGGGAATAGGGTGGAGGTGTGGGCTTATGTGGAGTGCTATTTCCATGAGCTGGTGTAGACTTGATGGGCCGAATAGCCTCCTTCTGCACTGTAAATTCTATGATTCACCTGCGCTCTGAGGTGGATATAAAAGATCCTATGGCACTATTCCAAAGTGCAAGGCAGTTATCCCCTGTACCCTAGCCAATATTTACCCATGAATTAACATCACAAAAACATGTTGGATCGGATTCCCCGGTCCATCAGGCTCCTTTTCCGTGCAGCGCGCCCCCGCCTGCACCGGGCTTCTCCGTTCCCACAGCTGGGCAATGGGGTTCCCCATTGTGGCCAGCCCACGCTGTCGGGAAACCTGTGGGTGTGGGTGCGCTGCCGTAGGACCGGAGGATCCCGCTGACGGAGAATTCTGCTGTTTGCTCATTGGCCCAATGCTGTTTGTGGGAGCTCGTTATGCACAGGTGCATCCAATGGGTCAAAGTGAAGCATCTAATGCGTGGATGAAGAGATTTAATATGCTTTCTATTTTCGTTTGAAAGTTTGCTTCGTATTTTCGATCAACATCCTGCTTAGCAGCAACGCAGAAAGAGCAGCTAAATGCATATGTCTCTCCCCATTAAAACAAACGAAATATCAACAAGTAATTTATTCTGTCTCCTCATGGTGACACCCAGAAAGTGTGTCCCTGATGGTCCAAGGCGAAAGATACAGAGGAATGTGGCGGACGTTCGGCCTCCAGACAGTCTGAGAAACAGAGGGCGTGTTTCTCCGATTACCGACGCTGAAATCGAGTTCGGTGATCGGCCGGAGAATCCGTTTTTACGCCGATCAGGGGAGGTGCCGTTTTTCGGATACTTCGCCCAGCAAATATGGCGTACTCAAGGAGTACGTCGCATGTCGTCGGGACAGCCTCAGCTTGTCACCTGAGGCCCTCCCCCATTCTCCGCCCCCGATACGCCGATGGGCCGACTTCCCGATGGCGTCAGTTCTGTGTCCTCTCAACGTTTGTGAACCTGGTGCCGTGCCACGCTGCCACAGTCGAGGGGGGAGCCGTTCCACTGCAGAGTAGGCTTCGGCGGGGCAGGGGGCGACTGGTGGTGGGTGGTCCAGGGGTGGCAAGGGGAGGTTACTGGGGGCACTGGCAGGTGGGTCTGCGCGCTGCCGGCGCCATGTTGTACGGCGCTGCCTCTGCAGGTCGCCGCTGTGCACATGCGCAGCCACGGACCCGGCCATTCTGCGTCTGTATCAGGAAGTAAAGTCGTGGTCTTTACGTGGCACGGCTGTTAGCCCCCACCAGGCTGAGCATCGGTGCGGGGGCGGTGCCGACGTTTTGGTTGTAAGACCAGATGCTTCCTCAGGACATAGCTGCAAAATCGGAGAATCCAGCCCAAAGTGCGCGATTTGCCGGCTGCGCCGTGCCCCCGTTTGAGGGCGAGATCTTGTGAGACCTCACGATCTGTAGCCCACCCACTGTGAGTGGGATCAATATTTGGAAAATCTGCCTAATAGAGTGAGACAGATAGTCTCACTCTAAAATGTGCACGCCTGATCAACCAACGCCCTGGGATCTAACCCCTTCGCCTTGGAGACCTTGTGTCAGTGCCATTCAGTGCTGGTCCCCTCAAATGAGGACCAGATGGAATGGCACTTGGAGGGGGGGGGGGTCTCCCAGGCGATCGGTGGCCCCCAGATGATTGCCCTCTGGGAATTGTGGCACCCTAGCCCTGCTGGTGCCTGTGGGCCCCTTGGCATTGTCAGCCTGGAACCCTGCCAGCACTATCTGTGTGCCAGTCTGGCACTGTCAAGTTTCCCAGGTGGCATTGCCCACTATAAGGGTACTGCCAGGCTGATAAAACACTCATTCTGATCTCTCATCTGCTATTAACCTGTCTCCTGCAATGTGAGAAGTCAATGCACAGCGCCTGCCATGAGAGCCTGAGCGTAGCTGCAAGGTCACATTGAGAGTCTCTGTGCTTGACTGTAGCTGCAGTTGCATTAACATCAGTGTAAAATGGCACTCTGGTGTAGTGATGATCATCTTGTGCTGTAGGGGATATAGGTGTGGAATGCAGTGTTAAAAAAAGAAATGTTTTTCGTGCTGCTTCTGAGTCCATCTCTCATTTAATCCTCACTCTAATGTAACCCAACACCACAGGTTGCCCTGCCTGAGGTTTGTGTGTTATCGGTTAATAGAGTACACCCAGCATGATGGAGAGCAAACAAAGGATGCTATCAGCAATAGAAGCAACTATAAATTGGACACCGTCCAACGAGACGGGAACAGCTGTCAGAAGGGACTGGCAAACCAAAAATAAACAATGTTGCGTTACCAGAACTCAATCTCCTCAATGCCCCTTTAATAGAGTATTTCAATACTTTATCCTTTGATTCTTCAAAGGCTAAGGGGGATTGAACGTCTCTCCCATAACTCTGTTATTTCTCATTATGTCTCCTCTAACTTTTGTCCCCACAAGTTGGTGCCCAACTTGTTTTCTCTGTAAAGCAGTGAAACATTATCTGAATGTGAGAAGACTAGATAAATACAACTCCTCTTTATTGCATTATTGGCTGTCTTCAGTCACCAAGATCCTACAACACTAAAAATTCACTCCGTACACTCCTCCACCTCCTCAATAAAAGTAACCTTTGGTCCCTCCATTTAATAATTCCGACATTTGCTTGGTGACTCTATGGTGATGACATGAAATGCATATTGTTATTTGGTACAGTAGAATTCATACGTGTGCATTCATCATTGCTCTGATATTTATCCAGCTTTTCTCCAGCTATTTTCCAATTATGCCTCCTTCTCCTATTCCTTCCTTTCACATCTTCATACTCATTGCTTTGAGACCCATTGTTAATTATTCTTCCTGCAGCTCAAAACTGTTATACACCTTTACTGAAGTTACACATATGGTTAAAGGTGTATATTCTTTATTGTTATGAGAGGGAGATATTAGGAAATGGGGTTCAGGATTGGGATGAAATATATATCAGGCAATTTGGGGATTAAACTGCAAAATGAAAAGACAGAGGGATACACCCAAACCTGGCCTGAATTACATTGTCCCATTCAGACCTAAACACGTTAGTGGGAATACACAGGATGCCCCTGTTCAGCAAGGGAGATTTACTCAAGATCCATTGCCCTATGGGACACTCCTGTCTGACCAGCCAGTAGCCCATTAGAGAGCCTGATGACCTCTTTGTCAATGGCAGATTAGTTGCATTTCAATAGCATGGCTCTTTTCTTTTGGCTAAACAGCCAAGATAACACTGATGGGTTCAAGCCTGGGCACCCCTGGGCTCAAAGAGAGAGAGAAAAAAATCCTGTTTTGAACAAGGGAGGAGAACAATTTAAAGAGTCATCAAGAGAGGTCATGAGAGAAAACTTTCACAGAGACAGACTTTCAAAAAGCGTTCTAAAGGATGTTGGCTAACAGCAGAAAATTGTTTCATAAATACAAGTATCATCTTTGCCTGCCTATGTAAGTGAACACAGTACGAAGTCTTACAACACCAGGTTAAAGTCCAACAGATTGTTTTGAATGACTAACTTACTGTGCCCACCCCAGTCTAACCCGGCATCTCCACATCATATGTAAGTGAAATGTGAGCTGTATGTTCATTTGAAGTGATGTTTAATGGGCACCCGTGTGTTATGTTTAAGAAACTACCTGTAATATGTTATTGTTAGGGTTGAAGTTTCAAAGTTTAAATAGTGTTTTCCTTTTTTTCAATAAAATAATCAAGTGCTATTTCTTATATCTCTCTTGGAATGAACCGATCTTTCCACACCGCCTTAAAAACTTTCAAACATTATGGTTCTGATCCAATCTCTTAGCCACTGTTGAGAGCTGGCTAGGTGTCCATTACAATACAATGGTGCATTAGATTTAAAAATACTGTGATACTCATATCTCAGTTTTAAAATACTCCTTCTTGGTTACGAATTCCTCCATGGCCTCACCCCTCTCTATCCCTGTAATCTCCTCCAGCTCAAACACCCACTGAGATATTCTCACTCTTCTATTTCTGACATCCTCCGCATTCTGGACTTCAATTCCTCCACCATTGGTGGCCATGCTTTCATTCACTTCGGCCTCAAATTCTAAAATTCCCTCCCTAACCCATCTGCCATTCTTCTCACTCTCTTACTTGAAGATACTCCATAAACCTACCTCCAACCAAGCTTTTGCCTTCTACTCTGATATCTTATGTTGTCCAGCGCTTAATTTTGATTTATAAAGCTAATGCGAAGCACCTTAGGATGTGTTGTGTTATGTACTCTGGGATAACACAGGCTGCAACTCGATGCAGCTTTGACCAAAAGATACTCCAGACTTTGAAGTAAGTTCAATGTTATTTATTGAACCATTAGCACAGTTCTCTATGAGTTTGACTCTCCTGCTAATCTTGCTATAGTAATTCAGTCTAACTAACCAGTCTGCTCTAAGCCACGTGGTGGGTGTGATGCTTCTGATCTTGTGTGCCCTGTCCTTATGTATGGGTTGTGTAATGCCCCCTTGTGGTAGTGTCACCTCTGGGTGTCTTGACTGCCCATTGGTCATGTCCTATTCTATGTGTTCATTAGCTGTATGTCTGCACGTCATGACGTCTCTGGTGCTCCCTCTAGTGTTTACTTAGTCGTAGTGTATTTACATTAACCCCATGTGTATTTACAGTGATGCATATCACCACAGGATGCTTTGTTCTGCTAAAGGTGCAAAACAAATACAGATTGTTGTTAAATGATTTTGCATATGTGTGTAACTTTCCATAGCTTGATGTCTTAATGACTGAGTATTTAAACCTGCCTACTTTTAATCAAGTAGGGTATCTAACCACCCTATCTTGTTTGACTTTAGTCTTCAATGTTTTCCAACCTTGGTATCATAGAATTTACAGTGCAGAAGGAGGCCATTTGGCCCACTTAGTCTTCACCGGCCCTTGAAAAGAGCAGCCCATTTAAGTCCACACTTCTAACCTATCCCCAGAACACAACCTAACCTTTTTGGACACCAAGGGCAATTTAGCATGGCCAATCCACCTAACCTGCACATCTTTGGACTGTGGGAGAAAACCGGAGCACCCAGACGAAACCCACACAGGCACGGAAAGAACATGCAGACTCCGCACAGACAGTGACCCAAGCCGGGGATTACACTTGGGACCCTGGAGCTGTGAACATAAGAACATAAGAACTAGGAGCAGGAGTAGGCCATCTGCCCCCTCGAGCCTGCTCCGCCATTCAATGAGATCATGGCTGATCTTTTGTGGACTCAGCTCCACGTTCCGGCCCGAACACCATAACCCTTAATCCCTTTATTCTTCAAAAAACTATCTCTCTTTATGTTAAAAACATTTAATGAAGGAGCCTCAAATGCTTCATTGGGCAAAGAATTCCATAGATTCACAACCCTTTGGGTGAAGAAGTTCCTCCTAAACTCAGTCCTAAATCTACTTCCACGTATTTTGAGGCTATGCTCCCTAGTTCTGCTTTCACCCACCAGTGGAAACAACCTGCCCGCATCTATCCTATTTATTCCCTTCATAATTTGATATGTTTCTATAAGATCCCCCCGATTCCTTCTAAATTCCAACGAGTACAGTCCCAGTCTACTCAACCTCTCCTCGTAATCCAACCCCTTCAGCTCTGGGATTAACCTAGTGAATCTCCTCTGCACACCCTCCAGTGCCAGTACGTCCTTTCTCAGGTAAGGAGACCAAAACTGAACACAATACTCCAGGTGTGGCCTCACTAACACCTTATACAATTGCAGCATAACCTCCTTAGTCTTAAATTCCATCCCTCTAGCAATGAAGGACAAAATTCCATTTGCCTTCTTAATCACCTGTTGCACCTGTAAACCAACTTTTTGCGACTCATGCACTAGCACACCCAGGTCTCTGAAGCAACTGTGCTAACCACTGTGCTACTGTACTGCCCTACATTAATGCGTTTGGGTGTTTCCCTCAGAGTCTCCATTGTTAAAAATCAGCTACCGCCAATGGGCAGTTTATTGGTACTTGACAAGACACATAGAACCACCATACTTGAATAGTTTTCATTATTTTGTTTAGTGACTGGGGTTGAGGTTTCACTCTCTGAATCTTAATCGAGATAATAATAAAGATCAAAGAGATAATATTAACTTTAAAACAATGCAGCAGAACAATCCTGAAGGGCTTATTTTGTGTAAGACATTAACAACAGTTGAACAGGTGGTGTCAATTTGTAGTTTCTAAGTTGTCTGAGAATTAGTATTCTTGTTGCTTAATGCCTAACGAGTTTCTGAATCAGAGGTTTACAGTAGAAGCACATTAAGAGTTAGACTAAATATTCTGGTAGTGCACCAATAAATGTTCCACGAGAAAAATGAACGATAAAGAAACCGAGGCAGAACAGATACGGTTTGACATGTTCAATGAACACACGGAGCTCAGTGCCACTAATCAAATGTGGCAATCCACATAGACAGGTTGTAAAATTAAACACAATTCCTGAGAGAAGACAGAGAGAAGATCGGACAAGATTTGTGCGCTAATTGAAGAGGTGAAAAATGGCTGTGCACCCAGGTAAACGAGCATAAAACAAAGGGAGCATTGATTTATGATCTCCAAGCACCAGCAAAAAATACCATGTAATCAAAATGCTATTGGATTTAATGCAGTCATTGTAAATTAATGGTCCTGACAATAATGTATTGTGCATTACATGGTGTATTACCCCAATACAGAGATTGTAGAACCTCCAGGGTATCGAGGTTGCCAACATCCAAGCACAGTTTACAACAATATCCTAGCCAGCATACCTTTTCCATTAGGGAATACTGAAGGAGCAATGGGACATTAGAGGTTGCACATGGAACAAGGGAAAACCATGGCCACAGATTACATTGGAAAGGTCCATGACAGACCTGCTTATTAAAATAAAAAATAGCACTTTACGATGTTGTGCGGAGACGCGTGTTATTTGAGCAGGTCTAAAATGTAACAGACTTTAAAGAAGATAGCAAGGGAGAATATGTAAAGAAAAAGGAAGAGTGTAGTACCCTTAATAACAACGCAAGAGAGTAGAAAGATAAAGAAGGCATTAATAAGCTGAGAACTAGCCTGATCCGAGACGGGTGATTACTGGGTGCCACCTACAGAGCGGCCCCTTATATACAACTCCCTGGTGGGCGGAGGCAGAGGCGGAGTCCCCCGGGGTTCCAAGCCCAGTCTTAAAGGGGACATCACCTTACATGATGATAAGGGTACAGGAACACAGTAACCATTCATCACATTCACCCCCTGTTTAAAAAAAACGCAAAGTCCGGCGGGGGTGAAGTGGAATCACAAGTCTATTAATTTTGGAGGCCTCATCGTCCTCGTCGACCTCCTCAGCTCGGGCGGTGGTGCGGCGGACACGGACGTCTTAGGTGAGGGTACATCTGGGAGCACGGTGGTCGGAGTTTTGGTCCGGGTTGGGGTAGGGGGTCGGGGCGCAGGGAGGATAGCTGGGGCTGGGGGTAGTGGTGCCGGCGCCGGCTGGGAGTGTGGAGGGGGGAGACGCCAGGGGGCACACGCGGTCGGTGTCCACCGACGGAGAGGGGAACCGGGGGGGGCATCAGTGGGTGCCAGGTCCCACAGGGAAACCGTGAGAGGGGGGCGTCTGTAGTGGGGGAACCAACAGGGTGCCAGATCCCGGAGGGAAACCGTGTCTTGCCTGCCGTCGGGGTACTCGACGTAGGCATATCGGGGGTTCGCATGTAGTAGTCGGCTCCTCTCGACCAGGGGGTACGTTTTATAGCTCCTAGCGTGCCTCCAGAGAAGAACAGGTCCCGGAGTCGTCAGCCAAGGTGGAAGCAAGACCCCGGAGGTGGACTTCCTGGGGAAGACAAACAAGCGGTTGTGAGGGGTCTCATTTGTGGCCATGCAGAGGAGCGACCTAATGGAGTGTCGGGCATCGGGTAGGACCTCCTGCCAGCGGTGGTTGGGAGACTTCTCGACTGTAGGGCCAGGAGGACAGCCTTCCACACGGTCGCGTTCTCCCTCTCCACCTGCCCGTTTCCCTGCGGGTTATAACTGGTCGTTCTGCTCGAGGCAATGCCCTTGCTGAGCAGATACTGACGCAGCTCATCGCTCATGAACGATGTACCCCGGTCGCTGTGGATATGAGCGGAAAACCAAACATGGTGAAGATGCTGTGCAATGCCTTAATCATGGTGGCCGATGTCATGTCGAATGGACAGCGAATGGGAAGCGGGAGAACTCGTCGATGACGGTTAGGAAGTAGGTATTGCGGTTGGTGGAGGGGAGGGGACCTTTGAAGTCCATGCTTAGTCGCTCAAAGGGCCCCGAGGCCTTTACGAGGCGAGTCTTGTCTGGCCGGTAGAAGTGCGGTTTGCATTCCGCGTAGATCTGGCAAGCCCTGGTCATGGCCTTGACCTCCTTGGTGGAGTAAGGTAGGTTGCCGGACTTGATAAAGTGGGCAAGCCGGGTAATCCCCGGGTGACAGAGGTCAATGTGGATGGCCCGCAGGCGATCCTCCGGCGCGTTGGCGGACGTGCCGCGGGACAGGGCATCTGGGGGCTCGTTGAGGTCCCCTGGACAATACTTGATATCGTACGCGTAGGTGGAGAGTTCGATCCTCCACCTCAAGAGTTTATCATTTTTAATTTTGTCCCGTTGTGCGTTATCAAACATGAAGGCTACCGACCATTGGTCAGTAACGTGGGTGAACCTCCTACCGACTAGGTAGTGCCTCCAGTGCCGCATGGCCTCCACAATGACTTGTGCCTCCTTTTCGTCTGCAGGGTGCCGAATCTTGGAGGCAGTGAGGGTCTGGGAGAAGAAGCTAATGGCCTGCCTGCTTGGTTGAGGGTAGCAGCCAAGGCGATGTCTGATGCATCGCTCTCTACCTGGAAAGGGATGGTTTCGTCTATCGCGTGCATAGTGACCTTGATGTTTTTGGCCTTGATACGGCTGAAGGCCGACCGGGCCTCAGCCATCAGGGGAAATGCCGTGGTCTTTATGAGTGGGCGGGCTTTGTCCGCATATTTGGGGACCCACTGGGCGTAATAGGAGAAAAGCCCCAAGCACCCGTCTCGGCATCAGGCTAGTTCTCAGTTTATTACATTGTAGTACCTTCAATAACGACGCAAGAGAGTAGAACTGTAAAGATGGCTTTAATAAGCTGAGAACTAGCCTGATGCCGAGACGGGTGCTTACTGGGTGCCGCCTACAGAGCGGCCCCTTATATACGACTCCCAGGGTTCCAAGCCCGGTCTTAAAGGGGACATCACCTTGCATGACGTTAAGGGTACAGTAACACAGTCACCGTTCATCACAAAGAGAAATGTGTGAGACGGAGAAAGACTTTCCAAGGCCAGAGTCACCTGAGAATTTATTTATTTGCTACTTTGTCAATTGTGGAAAGAGAAAAATGTGCTCCATGAGGGCTTCGAAATTTACGCCTTCATGGAGGGCGCTGTAGCTGATTCTGTTATGGGATGGCTTGGTCATTCAGTGCATCCTCCTCAATGTTCATGCAGCAGAGGTTAAGGGTGCAGTGGAGTGCATGGGGGAGGGAGCAAGGCAACACAGACAGTTAAATTATTGTTTGACAGTGCCAAAGGTATGCTTTATCAGTATCATTGTCACAGCATGAGCTTCATTGTATCTGTGCTTTGACTTTCTGCATGTGTGGTTGACACAGAACTGTCAAGATTCAGAGTTTAAAACAATGGTAGCACTGCCTCTTAGCAGCCAAACCTTCACTCATTATCCCACTTCAAATAGCTGCGCAAGAAAGGATTGCTTCATTATAAATGGATGCCAACTTGTCCTGGGCATGAAAGCAAAATAGCTGACAGTCATACTTGGCCTAATTGTTTCCCCCCCCCCCCCATTGTAATCAATGGAGAACTGAAATCTGAAACCAACTGTACCTCTCAATCTGTAAGATTATGCAGTCTCCGAACTGTTACTGCGACTGACCACTTAACACCAAATCAAAGCAGCCTGCAGCACATTTCAAACAGGAGTTAACAAGGCAGCCCACCGGGGACACGGAAGTGGAGCACTAGAACACACAGTAATCTCACTTCAATCACTTAACATAGTGTAGTAGATGTATTATATCATACAGAGCAGCAATGTTCTCCTGCTCGAATTAACTATGGAGCACTTGGAAACCTATTGACAATTCATGAACAGGTTTCTTCAGCTTCAGGCACATGATCGCTTCTGGCCTTTGTGTTTTTTTAATGATATTTGAACATAAAAACTCATGGGATCAGAATTTCAATGGTGGAGTGCTGCTTTTAGCAGGGTCCAGCAATCTTACCTCTATTCATCAAGATAGCAGTATTATAAGCTGCCACCATATGACCGCACAGCTTTCTGCATTGATATGGGCGGATGTAATGTCTGTACGCAAACACCCACATCTCAAAGTCACACCGCACAGCCAGCTGGTATGATGTCAGGGTATTAAAACTGGCCAATACAGATCCCTGTATGCATCATGCGCTCCTCGAAATATCATGTTGGAACAGCAAGGTGGACCCTACAGTGGTGGGGAGGGCAACCTTCCAATATTTGGCTTATCGGAGGCACCTCTTCCCCCTTTAACCCTCCCCCCCTCCCAAAGGTTCTTGAACCAACCCCGCACCCCCCACAGACCTCACCCCAACTTACACCTTTATCCTCACTCATGTCCCTATGCCACGACCCTCAACCCCATGCCTCAGCATTGGTGAATGCCTCTGTCTTCTCGTGTCACTGCAGGGGTTACAGAGCTGCTGACCATTCCAGTCTTAAAGTCAGTACTTTAAAGTGAGATCTTTTCCCATGGAAAGGATGGAAGCCTTACCTTGAAGCAATTAATGTTGCTCCCAGTGATAAATTGCTGTGGGGCTGCTATCAAGGTCAAGGGCAGGTTCCTCTCTGATGACTGGGGGCGGGAGGGGGGTGCCTGGGAAGAGATGGGCAATGATGCCTGGTAAAATACATGTACGTGTAATCTACCTCTTCACTCACCTGATGAAGGAGCTACTCTCCGAAACCTCGTGATTCCAAATATACCGATTGGACTTTAACCTGGTGTTGTAAGACTTCTAACTGTGCCCACCCCAGTCCAACGCCGGCATCTCCACATCATGAAGGAGACAAGTGACAAGAACATGAAGAAAAAGCAGTGACGTGGAACAAACCAGACTGTACTCTGGAAGAATTAGCATAGGCTCAATGGATCGTAGGCCTCCCTCTTTGCTGTACTACTCTATGAATTTTCACCTAGAAAAGCGGGTGATTATTGAATCACTTTTTGATTGTTGAATCAATTGATTATTTCATTGAATCATTGAATCTACAGTGCAGAAGGAGACCATTCTACCCATCGAGTCTGCACCGGCCCTGGAAAGGGCACCATATTTAAGCCCACACCTCCACCCTATCCCTGTATTCCCACCTAACCTGCACATCTTTGGACTGTAGGAGGAAACCGAAGCACCCGAAGGAAACCCACGCAGACGCAGGGAGAACGTGCAGACTCCACATAGACAGTGACCCAAGCCAGGAATCGAACCTGGGACTATGGAGTTGTGAAGCAACAGTGCTAACCACTGTGCTACCGTGCCGCCCATATTGAAGACAGGCTGCAAAGAATTTGAACATACACATCATGCTCAAGCTAGTCTTGGTACAAAAGAGTAAACTGTTTAATTTAGCATCAACTTTCACCTTCTAACTCAATGAGTGTACCAGCAGGGAAACCAAATTGCAAATTTTTCAAAAATGACTCACATAATAACTAGCAGTAGTTGCATCTCAACAGAAAGTTCTGTTTTAATTAAACCAAATTTAAGATCTTAAATTGGACCATGCCTCATAAATCCCACATAATGCTCAATTGTATTGTATCTTCTTTCCTTATAACTCATTAAAATATAGTTTAGAATTTCTCCTTGGTGAACGGGGGAAAATTACCACAACTGTGAGTTTTGTCAATTTTGCAGAGGCAGAGTCAAAATTAAAAGACAGAAACTACAATGATGCAGTAAACATTAAATTGCTGGCTTCATTTCATTAAAAAAGATCAAAATGATATAATTAACCAGAGAGCTCGTTTGATGGAGAAGACATGATTTTCTTCCATTGAATTATTTCTGTGCTTAAGGCAGATTTGAAAAGCGATTGTATCATTGGGGATGCACACCATTACATTTGTGAAATCTATTTGACTTTAGAAAGTAGTGTTGAGTGCTATTTTAATACTTAAAGAGTAAAAATAGCAGAGAAGTAATTCTGACTTTAGGCAATAATGTAAAACATGCAGTTTTGCCCCAGCCACTCATTAATAACCTCAAGACCAGCATTTGTGGCCCAAGCCTAATTGCCCTTGAGAAGGTGGTGGTGAGCTGCCTTTCTGAACCACTGCAGTCCATGTGGTGCGGGTACACTCACTGTGCTATTAGGGAGGGAGTTCCAGGATTTTGACCTAATGACTGAAGGAATGGCAATGTATTTCCAAGTCAGGATGGTGAGTGACTTGGAGGAAAAATTCTAGGTAGTGGTGTTCCCATGTATTTTCTGCCCTTGTCCATCTAGAGGGTAGTGGTCACAAGTTTGGAAGTTGCTGCCTAAGGATCCTTGATGAGTTCTTGCAGGCCATCAAGTAGCTGGTATACACTGCTGCTACTGTGCATTGATGGAGGGAGTAAATGTTTGTGGAAGGAATGCCAATCAAGCGGGCTTTGTCTTGAATGGTGTTGAGCTTCTTGAGTGTTTTTGGGCTGCACTCATCCAGGCAAGTGGAGAACATTCCACTACACTCCTGCCTTGTGCCTTGTAGGTCGTGGACAGGCTTTGGGGAGTCAGGAAGTGAATTACTCACCATAGGATTCCTAGCCTCTGACCTGGATTATACAATGGTTTAATGCTACTATATGTGTTACAGCTAATACCTGTTGATTTTATATCCATTTACTTGTGTGGATGAAAATTTTGCACAATTATGTTTGTAAGCTTCTGGTCCATGTAATATTTTATAATACTTAAACAAGAACAAAGTGTATTTCTATAGTGAATTTAATACCTTCACAGAGGAGTAAGGAAATTGAATGCAAAACCAAATTAAGGGCGGATCAAAAGGCTGTTCATATAGGTTTTAATAGGTTTTAAGGACAGACATATGGGGCGGGATTCTCCGCAATCGGCGCGATATCCGCCGACCGGCGCCAAAAACGGCGTGAATCAGTCCGGCATCGCGCCGCCCCAAAGGTGCGGAATCCTCCACATCTTGAGGGGCTGAGCCCTCACCTTGAGGGGCTAGGCCCGCGCCGGACTAATTTCCGCCCCGCCAGCTGGCGGGAAAGGCCTTTGGTGCACTGCCAGCTGGGGCGGAAATGACTTTGCCGTGCGGGGCATGCGCGGGAGCGTCAGCGGCCGCTCACGGCATCCCTACGCATGCGCAGTGGAGGGGGTCTCTTCCGCCTCTGCCATAGTGGAGACCATGGCGAAGGCGGAAGGAAAAGAGTGCCCCCACTGCACAGGCCCGCCCGCGGATCGGTGGGCCCCGATCGCAGGCCAGGCCACCGTGGGGGCACCCCCCGGGGCCAGATCGCCCCGCGCCCCCCCAGGACCCCGGAGCCCTCCCACGCTGCTCCCGCCATTTGAAAGGTGGTTCAATCCACGCCGGCTGGGGTGGGCTGACAGTGGCGGGACTTCGACCCATCGCGGACCGGAGAATCGCCGGGGGATTTCCGCCGACCGGCAAAGAGCAAAGAGAGTGCTCATAATCTCTAGATTTATGGGGAGTCAGGAGGGTGTAGCTGGTTTGAGAAATTGCTGACAAACCTGGAACTAGAGAGCCAAGATCTTGTTGGCGGCACGGTGGCATAATGGTTAGCACTGCTGCCTCATAGTGCCAGGGACCCGGGTTTTATTCTGGCATTTGTTGAAGACTATGTGGGTTTCCTCCAGGTACTCCGGTTTCCTCCCACATTCCAAAGATGTGCAGGTTAGGTGGATTGGCTATGATCAATGCGCAGGGTTACGGGGATAGGGTGGGGGAATGGAATGAAGTAGAGAACCTTTTCAGAGGGTCGGTGCAGACCCGATGGGCCGATTGGCCTCCTTCTGCACTGTAGGGATTCTATGATCTTAAAAGCAGGACTTCATTAACATTTTGTAGTCCATCTTCAACACAAAATGAATAACCTGGCTGGTGGCTCCAAGGAAATACTAGAGGCAGATGCTTTGGGGATGCTCCCTTCCATTCAGAAGGGTAGAAAGACTTGTGATTATAAGATGTGAACTGAAGACCTCATTGATGGGCCCAGTGGAGCACTCCTGATCCTCCTGGCCCACAAGGAATGCTAAAAAACAGGTACAACCTGTGGAGTAACCAGCCTGCCCTTCACTGCATTTCCTGAACCCTGATAAAATGTGCAGAGAAAATGAATTTCAAATTGGGCTCCCAATTGCACTGTAAAGTCTGAATTTAAATGCAGAATTTGTTACTCTCCACAGCGAAGCACTCATACGCTCTGATTCTGGTATCTGCCCATGGAAAAAGGAGGCAATACGTTGTGGGGAAGGTTAGAGTCATGTTGGGTGTATCTCATGCTTTAAAAAGACCTCACACTCATGGTCCATTGAGAGGCGAATGGGGCAGTGGAACTTGATGCAAAATACAATTCTGAAGTTAATCAGAAAAAAAACAGAAAATGTAGTGGGAAAATACCTCGACCCCCCCCCCCCCCCCCCCCCCCCCACCACCACTCTTCAGGAATTCCCTGCCCTCAGGAACCCCTGGGTTTACCTTTTCTTGTTCCCAAGACTTAGCCCCAGGCAGACACTGCAGTACCACTCCTGGCCACTTCAGTGCTATGCCTGGACAGGTTGGCCAATCTGATTGGTTGACAGCTCACAAGGAGTTCTTTCCAAGGGCAGATTGACGTCCTGCCCACGACCAATCAACGCTGAAGTGAGCATTAAATGGCAGTAGGAGTATAAGAGTTGGCGGTTGCATGTCAGGCGCCGACTCTCGGGATAGCGGACTCCGATCGCTCACCATCCTTAAAATTCTACCCGAAGATTCTGTGATACAATAATTTATTCTTAGGAATTCAAAATATATTCAGAATAATTCACAATAGATGAGGAAATAAAGGTAGAAATTATTCAATTATATACTCTATATTATCTTCTTTCCCAGGTAATGTTTTAAGTGTCATCATTGTTGCAAAGTGTGGGAACAAGGCCTATTATCCCAGTTGGTTTCCACAAATATCAAGTAGATAAATAACCAGATAATCTGATATTGTTAGTGGCCATTGCTGGATAAACATTGGTCAGAATGCTGGAAGAATTCTGTTTTTAATCTTTGAAAAGTGCCAGGGGTTCTTTTATGATCACTTGAAAGGAAAGGTGTGGTTTATTCAACTGTCACCTGAAAGATGGTACCTCTAACAGTGCAGCGCTCACTCAGTGCTGCATTGAGTCGTCAACCGAGATTATGTGCTCAAATGCGAACAGCTTCACAGAGTGAAGATCTCTGCAACAGAATAATTTGCACAATAAGACAATTCAACAGGCCATGCAATCTATAACATTACTCTTACTTGCATGGTGGTGTTTCTAACCTTCTTTCACTGACCGCGCCTTTCCCACAATATGACCACCTGAGTAGGTCCTAAATTTACCGGTAAACACATTAGGCGGAATCTTACACAGCTGGGGTGGGGGTGCGGGGGGGGAGAGACTGTAAAATGCAGCAAGCTATTCAAAAGTACATTGACTCTGACGGGACTGGAAATTACACCCATAGTAATTTTGTAGATTGCAAATCAAAGGACAAAGCCATATCGATTTAAAATTGCACCTTTAATTTTCTGCTGGATACTACGATGAATTTACCGAAAATGTGATGAGAATCCCGCTTGCGTCTTTGAAAGGTGTTTCTGCCACATGTTCGGTGAAGTGTATCAGTGGCAGAAATTGCAAGCAAATTCGGCACCATAATCTGCGGCTAGTAAGGAGTTAAGTGTAGCATTAAGGTTCAGTTGACTTTTATGAAATCACCCGAATTTCAACCTCTCTCAGCTTATGAGATTGTCTGAGAGCAACTGATTACAACTGGCTAATAATGCCTCTCTGCCTAATACTTCCTCCATAAACACTACTAATTATAATTTGATATGGCACACTATCGTTTCTTCCAAATCCCTTGCAGTTGATTTTTTGCCTGGTTGTCTTTAGGGCCATTTGGACATGTGTTTCTGCATAAATGCGATCAATTACTATTCACATGGGAATGCGGCATGTTCCAATAAATAGAAGGTTATTAAATGACTCGCAGCAAATTATCACACCCAATTGTTGCAGAGCATAGCACTGACATTCAGAACTGACCATCTACTACAAAATGCAGCCAGATTTTTAACATCTATAAGATGTCATGGGGTAGAAATTCAGCTTGGGTGGCCATGATATGCTGGCAGCATTGCATCGGTCGCATGTTGTGCATCACAAGTCAGAGAATCATTGAACCTCTACAGTGCAGAAGGAGGCCATTTGGCCCATCGGGTCTGCACCGACCGTCTGAAAGAGCACCCCACCCAGGCCTAGTCCCCCCCTTATCCCCATAACCCCACCTAGGGGCAATTTAACATGGCCAATCCACCTCACCTGCACATTTTTGGACCATAGGACGAAACCGGAGCACCTGGAGGAAACCCATATAGATACGGAGAGAACATGCAAACTTCACAGAGACAGTCACCCGAGGTTGGAATCAAACCCAGGTCTCTGGTGCTGTGAGGCAGCAGTGCTAACCACTGTGGTACCGTGCTGTCCAGTGCTGCAATACCCAATGGAATTGTATATTGAACGGGGCATATAGCATGCGATCGATTCAATCCTGGATGTTTTGCACCCCTCCAGAATTGAGTGACATGACCATCATTCAGCTGCCCCACCTCAAAGATCCCTTTGGGTAGGTGTGGTAGTATGTATTGGGGGTCATGTGGGACTGGAAGCCCTAATGTCATTGGCTGACAGATCCCGGGTCCTGGTTGGCCGTTGACCTCATGCTCCGCCCTGAAGGCGAAGTATAAGAAGCCGGTGCCTTCCCCCGCAGGCCAGTTTACTATTGGGCTGCTGGGGAACAGACACGCTTAATAAAGCCTCATCGACTTCACTCTATTCGTCTCACGGAGTCTTTGTGCGCTACAATTTATTAAGCGTGCCTAAAAAGAACTATGGAGCTCAGGATCATTCCAGAATGCCTGAGGATCAGCCCCCACGCAGTGAATGCGGCAGCAGCATTCAAACACTGGCAGACTTGCTTCGAGGCCTACATCCGATCGACCACAGGCCGAGTCTCAGACGAACAAAAACTGCAGGTCCTGCACTCGAGGGTGAGCACGGAGATTTTCACCCTCATTGAAGACACCGACGATTTCCAGACGGCGTTCACAGCACTGAGAAGTCTCTACGTTCGCCCAGTTAACCAAATCTACGCTCGCTACCAGCTCGCGACAAGACGGCAAGCTCCCGGAGAATCGATGGACGAGTTCTATGCCGCGCTGCTGCTTTTGGGACGAGCCTGCAGCTGCCCGTCGGTGAATGCAAACGAACATACGGACATGTTAATGCGCGACGCTTTTGTGGCAGGTATGCAATCCTCCCAAATCCGCCAAAGACTTCTAGAAAAAGAGTCGCTAGGACTCTCAGAGGCACGGGCCCTAGCAGCCTCCCTAGATGTCGCCGCGCGTAATACACACGCCTACGGCCCCGACCGCGCGGCAGGCCATTGGGCCCCGTACGTACCCGTCGCGGCAAACCCCCTACCCCCCCCCCCCCCCGGACACCCCACAGGCTTGCGCAGTCCAAACACCGAGTTGCACCGGGGGCACTCGCTGTTATTTCTACGGCCAGGCGAAGCACCCCCGACAACGCTGTCCGGCCCGCGCAGCCATCTGCAAAAGCTGCGGGAAAAAGGGCCACTATGCGGTGGTGTGCCGATCCCGCGAGGTCGCCGCCGTCCCGGGGCCACAGGGAGCCCTACAAGCAGTCTATGCCTCCCAACCCCCCCAGCACGCCATGTGCGACCCACAGACGCCACCATTTTGGGTCCCGACCACCGCGGCCCCGGGAGAACTGGGAGCCCTGCACGCCGCCTACGCTCCCCAACCCCCCTCCCCGCAGTCCATGTACGACCCGCCGCCGGCGCTCCCAATTTGGGTGCCGGCCAACACTCTCCACGGAGAGGAAGGGGTTTTTCGCGTCCCGAACGCCACCCTCACCCCCGTCCCCCGCCCCACGCCTGACCCGCTGGCGCAACCTACCTGGACCCCGACCACCGCTGTCCCCGGCGAGGGAGCACCGCACGGTCCCAGCGCTCGCGGCCCCACGACTGACCCGCCGGCGCCGCCGACCTGGGCCCCGACCACCGCTGTCCCCGGCGAGGGAGCTCCGCACGGTCCTAGCGCCCGCGGCCCTGAAGCTCACAGTGAAGGAACTCCGCGCAGACCTAGCGCCCGCGGCCCTGGCGCTCGCAGTGCATGGACTCCGCGCGGTCCTAGCGCTCCCCAGACCCCCCAGCACACCATGTGCAACCCGCAGACGCCGCCACTTTGGGTCCCGACCACCACGAGGGGAGGAGGGGCGCCGCCATCTTGGACCGCCCCCGACCTGTACGACGCATGGGGGCGGCCATTTTGTACACCCGCGACGTCATCTTGTGACCCCTCAGCCACGTGCGATGTATGGGGGTGGCCATTTTGTCCATCCCCGACGCCATCTTGGACGGCAACAACGGACCCCACCCCACTACTACAACCACGGCTCGCTTCGGTTACGCTCGATCAGGCTCGGCCCCGGACTCTCCAGACGACGACGACAACGGTCCTAATTAACGGCCACGAGACGCCATGCCTAGTCGACTCCGGGAGCACGGAAAGTTTTATACATCCCGACACGGTAAGACGCTGTTCCTTAACTACCTACCCCAGCGCACAAAAGATTTGCCTAGCTGCAGGATCCCACTCCGTACAGATCCAGGGATTCTGCATAGTTACCCTAACGGTACAGGGGAGGGAATTCAAAAACTACAAACTTAACGTCCTTCCCCAACTCTGTGCCCCCACCTTGCTGGGCTTAGATTTCCAATGTAACCTACAGAGCCTTACGTTTTAATTCGGCGGCCCCATACCCCCACTCACTATCTGCGGCCTCGCCACCCTCAAGGTGCAACCCCCGTCCTTGTTTGCGAACCTCACCCCGGATTGCAAACCCGTCGCCACTAGGAGCAGACGGTACAGCGCCCAGGACCGGACCCTCATTCGCTCCGAAGTCCAGCGGCTACTAAAGGAGGGCATAATCCAGGCCAGCAATAGTCCCTGGAGAGCGCAAGTGGTAGTAGTGAAGACAGGGGAGAAACAAAGGATGATCATTGACTATAGCCAGACCATCAACAGGTACACACAACTAGACGCGTACCCTCTCCCCCGCATATCCGACATGGTCAATCGGATTGCCCAGTATAAAGTCTTCTCCACCGTGGACCTCAAGTCCGCCTACCATCAGCTCCCCATCCGCCCAAGTGACCGCAAGTACACAGCCTTCGAGGCAGACGGGCGATTATACCATTTCCTACGGGTCCCTTTTGGCGTCACAAACGGGGTCTCGGTCTTCCAACGGGAGATGGACCGAATGGTTGATCAACATGGGTTACGGGCCACGTTCCCGTACCTCGACAATGTAACCATCTGCGGCCACCATCAGCAGGACCACGACGCCAACCTCCAAAAATTCCTCCAGACCGCCAAAGCCTTGAACCTCACATACAACGAGGACAAGGGCGTTTTTAGCACCGATCGGCTAGCCATTCTGGGCTACGTAGTGCGCAATGGGATAATAGGCCCCGACCCCGAACGTATGCGCGCACTCATGGAATTTCCCCTCCCGCACTGCCCAAAAGCCCTGAAACGCTGCCTGGGGTTCTTTTCGTACTACGCCCAGTGGGTCCCCCAGTACGCAGACAAGGCCCGCCCCCTAATACAGACCACGACCTTCCCTCTGTCGACAGAGGCTTGCCAGGCCTTCAACCGCATCAAAGCGGACATCGCAAAGGCCACGATGTGCGCCATCGACGAGTCCCTCCCCTTCCAGGTCGAGAGCGACGCCTCCGACGTAGCTCTAGCGGCTACCCTTAACCAAGCGGGCAGACCCGTGGCCTTCTTCTCCCGAACCCTCCACGCCTCAGAAATCCGCCACTCCTCAGTGGAAAAGGAAGCCCAAGCCATAGTGGAAGCTGTGCGACATTGGAGGCATTACCTGGCCGGCAGGAGATTCACTCTCCTCACTGACCAACGGTCAGTAGCCTTCATGTTCGATAATGCACAGCGGGGCAAGATTAAAAATGACAAGATCTTAAGGTGGAGGATCGAGCTCTCCACCTTCAACTATGAGATCTTGTACCGGCCCGGAAAGCTGAACGAGCCGTCCGATGCCCTATCCCGCGGCACATGTGCCAATGCACAAATTGACCGCCTCCAAGCCCTCCACGAGGACCTCTGCCACCCGGGGGTCACTCGGTTTTACCACTTCATCAAGTCCCGCAATCTCCCATACTCTTTAGAGGAGGTCCGTACAGTCACAAGGGACTGCCACATCTGCGCAGAATGCAAACCGCATTTTTTCAGGCCAGATGGAGCGCACCTGATTAAGGCTTCCTGCCCCTTTGAACGCCTCAGTCTCGATTTCAAAGGGCCCCTCCCCTCCACCGACCGCAACGCGTATTTCCTTAATGTAGTGGACGAATACTCCCGCTTCCCTTTTGCCATTCCCTGCTCCGACATGACCGCGGCCACAGTCATTAAAGCCCTGAACAGCATCTTCACGCTGTTCGGTTACCCCGCATACGTCCACAGCGACAGGGGGTCCTCTTTCATGAGTGACGAGCTGCGCCAGTTCCTGCTCAGCAAGGGCATAGCTTCAAGCAGGACGACCAGCTACAACCCCCGGGGGAACGGGCAAGTAGAAAGGGAGAACGGCACGGTCTGGAAGGCCGTCCTACTGGCCCTACGGTCCAGGGATCTCCCAGTTTCACGGTGGCAGGAGGTCCTCCCGGACGCTCTCCATTCCATCCGGTCGTTATTATGTACAAGCACTAATCAAACGCCTCACGAGCGTCTCCTTGTCTTCCCTAGGAGGTCCTCCTCTGGAACGTCGCTGCCGACCTGGCTGGCGGCCCCAGGACCCATCCTGCTCCGAAAGCACGTGCGGGCACATAAGGCGGACCCGTTGGTCGAAAGGGTTCACCTCCTCCACGCAAACCCCCAGTACGCCTACGTGGAGTACCCCGACGGCCGACAGGACACGGTCTCCCTGCGGGATCTGGCGCCCGCCGGCACCACGCCCACCCCCCAACACCATCAACCCAACCGCCCCCCTTCCTGCCACCGCCGCGCCCCGCGACCGCCCCCTTCCCAGGAGGATCAGTCCCCCTCCCCTTTGCACCGACAGCTGAAACCGTGCGGCTCCCGGAGGCGACAACACTGGTACAAGCACCACCACCACCGTCGGGGCCGAGGCGATCGACACGGACGACCAGACCGCCCGACCGACTCGTGGCGTCGATGTAAAACAAAGATGGACTGTCCAATGAACATTTTGTTTTTCCTATACCCTCTGTAAATAGTTGTAACAGGACGATACTGTCCAATACTGTACTACCATGTAACTGTTCTATCCTCCCAGGACCAGCCCTGTAAACCCTTACCACCATACGAAGCATCACCCCGCCGGGTTCATTTAAATAAAGCCTCATCGACTTCACTCTATTCGTCTCACGGAGTCTTTGTGCGCTACAGTAGGAACTCTCCAAACTTTGAGAAATGATCAGGCTCTATTTAAATATATATTTTTTAAAGCAAAGAAAATTGGAAATAAGTAGGGGTAAAAAAATTAATAAATTGTCAGCAGACACCTTGCACAACTGGGGAAAGTCCAGATAACCTGGGAAACCCGATAATGTGGCCTTGGTGTATGTGTGTATGAGGCACCAAAGGACATGGAGATATTCAGTCGTAAAATTTTACCTCAGCTTTGGCCTGGACTTCCAGGTGGTCATTTTTTTCTGCCATCAAGCAAGGTGGTTCACCTCGTTTTTCTGATGTACAAGGCACAAGGGAATATCTATGTCTGAAAGGTCACAGTAATAGGAACTCTCCAATCTTGAGATTGCCTGCATCCAGCCCCACATCCGCCCCCTCTCTTGATGCTGTTGATACTTCATGGGGAGGCAGTGGTGTATTGTCGCTGGCCTCGTACTGCAGAGAACCAGAGTCATGCTCAAATGGCAGATGGTGAAATTTGAATTCAATAAAAATCTGCAATTAAAAGTCTGATGATGACCATGAAACCATTGTTGATTGTCATATAAACACATCAGGTTTACTAACGTCTTTTAGGGAAGGAAATCTGTCATCCTTACCTGGTTTGGCCTACCTATGATTCCATATTCTTGATTAATAAGGGGATCAGGGGAAAAGGCAGGAGAATGGGGATGAGAAAATATCAGCCATGATTGAATGGCGGAGCAGACTCGATGGGCCGAATGGCCTAATTCTGCTCCTATGTCTTATATTCACAGCAATGTGGTTGACTCCAAAATACCCGCAGGGATGGACAATACATTCTGGTCGAGCCAGCGACGCCCACATCCCATGAACAAAAATGTGAGTTCATAGGTCATAGAATTTCCAGTGCAGAAGGAGGTCATTCGGCCCATCGGGTCTGCACCGGCCCTTGGAAAGAGCACCCTACTTAAACCCATACCTCCACCCTATCCCCGTAACCCAGTAACTCCACTTAACCTTTTATTTTGGACACTAAGGGCAATTTAGCATGGCCAATCCACCTAACCTGCACATCCTTGGACTGTGGGAGGAAACCGGAGCACCCGGAGGAAACCCACGCACACACGGGGAGAACGTGACCCAAGCTCGGAATCGATCCTGGGACCCTGGAGCTGTGAAGCAACTGTGCTAACCACTGTGATACCGTGCTGAATGAAGAGTGAGGAGTCCACTCTGAGGCCTCAATATAATGAGGTGATTGCATAAGTGTTTGCTTTTCCAGAGCATTCTTATCAGAGTTACTACTGGACAGTGTTGAGCAAGTGATTTCAATCTTTAACTGATTTACATGGCAAATAACTGGAGTGGTTTTTTTGTTCCTGTTTTTGTTCCTTGTGGGGCAGTGCGACAGGGAAAATCTACAGTGCAACAATTACTGCCTCATTCCTACTGTCAATCATTCTCTGCCTTTTCCATCTGACTTTTTTTTAATGGGCAGTCAGAGTGCCTGCTTGTTTCAGCTAAGTGCCTCGGTGAGGTGTTAAATCAGAGTCCTATGACGTACAAAGTATCTTGGTGCAATTTTCATGTAGCATCAGGTGGAGTGCACAACAGTTTAAACAGTGGTCCTGAAAGCATCCATTGCAAGTCACTCCAAAAACAGTCAGTAACATAGTGGGACCGGGAGGAGCATCAATGCTGGCCCCACCAGAACCTTCCCACTGTTGTGCTGCTGGCCCCTCCATGTCTTCCTCGGACAGAGGCCTCATTCCGAAACTCACCAGAGGAGGCAGCAGATTTCCCAACCAATGAGCTGCCTGTCAGGCAGGCAACAGGCTGCCTCCCACTTGATGGAATCAAACACTTGGAAAGTCACCTCCACAATTGTTTGTGCACCCCTCTGACCACCTCTGGCCCAGTATCTTTATGTGTCTGTCTTCTGAATAAGTCACAATTTTCTGCAGTTAAAGGCTTCTCTGCATTCAGTGTACAATATGTTCCACTCTCTGTTCCTCCTATCCTGTATAAGCTTTAAACAAAGGAAGAATATTGATTTAGGCAGTGAATGGTTGATCGAAGTTCCTCTTTGTCATCAACCAGCAACCTGCTGTCTCCACTTGTACCAGCTGCAAGACACATTCTTCTTAATTTCTCTGTGTAGGTGCCGTATTGTGCTTGCAAATGACAGTAAGTATTTCCTTTGTCTCAACATCTGCTCTATTCTACTGTTTTAATGCTGCCTTCATTCGGCACAGCATATTCCAAACCTTTCTTTCTTTATTTTATTTTTAATTTTTTTAAATTTTTGTGTTTGTTTTGTTTTTTGGGGGCAGCATGCTATGATTGTGTCATTTAGCAGAATCACAAATTTTAGAGGGTTCACTTGGGAGAGTAGCAACAGTACGTATATTTCTTTTAAAGGGCCTGACGGATGTTTAATCTTTTCTTTCTTTTTCCCCCTTTAAATCTCTTTGGGAATTCAGATCAGAGGCGCAGGAGGCTAGGGCAGTTGCATGCTCCTCCTGTAGGATGTGGGTGGTGAGGGATACCACCAGTGTCCCTGCTGACCACGCCTGCGGGAAGTGCACCCAACTCCAGCTCCTCAGAGACTGCGTTAGGGAACTGGAGCTGGATGAACTTTGGATCATACGGGAGGCAGAGGGTGTGATAGAGAAGAGTTACAGGGAGGTAGCCACACCCAAGGTGCAGGGCAAGAGTAGCTGGGTTACAGACAGGGGAAGGAAAAGGAGTGAGCAGACAGTGCTGGAAACCCTTGTGGCCGTTCCCCTTCAAAACAAGTATACCGTTTTGGATGCTGTTGGGGGGGATGACCTAAGGGAGGAAGGCCGAAGCAGCAAGGTTTCTAGCACTGACCCTGGCTCTGTGGCTCAGAAGGGAAGGGGGGAGAATAGAAAAGCAATAGTGATAGGAGACTCAATGGTTTGGGGAACGGATAGGAGATTCTGTGGTCGCAAACGGGAATCTCGGAAGGTATGTTGCCTTCTGGGTGCCACGGCCAGGGATGTCCCAGATGGAGTCTACAGGATTCTTAAGGGGGAGGGGGAGCAACCAGAAGTCGCGGTGTACATAGGCACCAACGACATAGCTAAGAAAAGGGATGAGGATCAAAAAAGTGATTTTAGGGAGTTACAGAGAGCGAGTGCAGCTGAACATGTGGCTACAGAGGTGGTGCAGGGTGCAGGAGGGAAGGCTTCAGATATGTGGATCATTGGGATATGTTCTGGGGAAGGTGGGACCTGTACATGAAGGATGGATTGCACCTGAACTGGAAGGGTACCAATATCCTGGGTGGGAGGTTTGGTGGAGCTGTTCGAGAGGGTTTAAATTAGTTTTGGCAGGGGAATGGAACCAGAGCTACAGATCAGAGAATAGTGTAGCTGTTGAACAGGCAGAAATATTATGCAGTGAGTCTGTGAGAAAGGATAGACAGTTGATAGGGCAAAGTTGCACTCAGTGGGGTGGGTTAAAGTGTGTCTGTTTCAATGCAAGGAGTATCAGGAATAAGGGAGATGAACTTAGAGCATGGATCAGTACTTGGAACTACGATGTTGTGGCCATTACGGAGACATGGATTTCACAGGGGAAGGCACGGTTGTTAGATGTTCCGGGGTTTAGATGTTTTCAGAAGAATAGGAAGGGAGGTAAAAGAGGAGGGGGAGTGGCACTATTAAAAAGGGAGTGTATCACAGCTGCAGAAAAGGAGGTAGTCGAGGGGGTTTGTCTACTGAGTCAGTATGGGTGGAAGTCAGAAACAAGAAAGGAGCAGTCACTTTATTGGGAGTTTTCTACAGACCCCACAATAGCAGCAGAGAGATGGACGAACAGAAGTAACAGAGTTGTTGTCATGGGTGACTTCAACTTCCCTAATATTGACTGGAACCTTCTTAGTGCAAATGGTTTGGATGGAGCAGATTTTGTCAGGTCTGCCCCCAAAAAACAAAATCCAGGAAGGATTCCTGACTCAATGTGGATAGACCAAATAGGGGGAGGCCACATTGGACTTGGTGCTCGGCAACGAACCAGGCCAGGTGTCAAATGTCTCTGTGGAGAGAATTTCAGTGACAGTGACCACAACTCAAAGAACAAAGAAAGGTACAGCACAAGAACAGGCCCTTTGGCCGTCCAAGCCTGCGCTGACCATGCTGCCCATCTAAACTAAAATCTTCTACACTTCCGGGGTCCGTAACCCTCTATTCCCATCCTATTCATGTACTTGTCAAGATGCCCCTTAAACGTCATTATCGTCCCTGCTTCCACCACCTACGCCGGCAGCGAGTTCCAGGCACCCACTACCCTCTGTGTAAAAAACTTGCCTCGCTCATCTCCTCTAAACCTTGCCCCTCGCACCTTAAACCTATGCCCCTTCGTAATTGACCCCTCTACCCTGGGAAAATGTCTCTGACTATCCGCTCTGTCTATGCCCCTCATAATTTTGTAGACCTCTCTAAGATCGCCCCTCAACCTTCTTTGTTCCAGTGAGAAGAAACCAAGTTTATTCAACCTCTCCTCATAGTCAATGCCCTCCATACCAGGAAACATCCTGGTAAATCTCTTCTGCACCTTCTCTAAAGTTTTCACATCCTTCTGGTAGTGTGGCGACCAGAATTTAACACTGTACTCCAAGTGTGGCCTAACTAAGATTCTATACAGCTGCAACATGACTTGCCAATTTTTATACTCAATGCCCCGGCCAATGAAGGCCAGCATGCCGTATGCCTTCTTGAGTACCTTCTCCACCTGTGTTGCCCCTTTCAGTGACCTGTGGACCTGTACACCAAGATCTCTCTGACTGTCAATACTCTTGAGGGTTCTACCATTCACTGTATATTCCCTACCTGTATTAGACCTTCCAAAATGCATCACCTCATATTTGTCCGAATTAAACTCCATCTGCCATCTCGCCACCCAAGTCTCCAAACAGTCTAAATCCTGCTGTATCCTCTGACAGTCCTCATTTCTATCCGCAATTCCACCAACCTTTGTGTCGTCCGCAAACTTACTAATCAGACCAGTTACATTTTCCTCGACATCATTTATATATACTACGAACAGCAGAGGTCCCAGCACTGAACCCTGCGGAACACCACTAGTCACAGCCCTCCAATCAGAAAAGCACCCTTCCATTGCTACTCTCTGCCTTTTATGACCTAGCCAGTTCTGTATCCACCTTGCCAGCTCACCTCTGATCCCATGTGACTTCACCTTTTGTACAAGTCTGCCATGAGGGACCTTGTCAAAGGCATTACTGAAGTCCATATAGACAACATCCACTGCACTACCTGCATCAATCATCTTTGTGACCTCCTCGAAAAACTCTATCAAGTTAATGAGACACGAGCTCCCCTTCACAAAACCATGCTGCCTCTCGCCAATACGACCCCTTGCTTCCAAATGGGAGTAGATCCTGTCTCGAAGAATTCTCTCCAGTAATTTCCGTACCACTGACGTAAGGCTCACCGGCCTGTAGTTCCCTGGATCATCCTTGCTACCCTTCTTAAACAAAGAAACAACATTGGCTATTCTCCAGTCCTCCGGGACATCACCTGAAGACAGTGAGGATCCAAAGATTTCTGTCAAGGCCTCAGCAGTTTCCTCTCTTGTCTCCATCAGTATTCTGGCATAGATCCAATCAGGCCCTGGGGATTTATCCACCTTAATATTTTTTAAGACGTCCAACACCTCGTCTTTTTGCATCTCCATGTGACCCAGGCTATCTACACACCCCTAGCCAGACTCAACATCTACCAATTCCTTCTCGTTGATGAATACTGATGCAAAGTATTCATTTAATACCTCGCCCATTACCTGTGGCTCCACACATAGATTCCCCTCCCCTGTCCTTCATTGGGCCAACCCTTTCCCTGGCTACCCTCTTGATTTTTATGTACGTTTAAAAAGCCTTGGGATTTTCCTTAACCCTATTTGCTAATGACTTTTCGTGATGCCTTTTAGCTCTCCTGACTCCTTGCTAAGTTCCTTTCTACTTTCGTTATATTCCACACAGGCTTTGTCTGTTCCCAGCCTTCTAGCCCTGACAAATGCCTCCTTTTCCTTTTTGACGAGGCCAACAATATCCCTCGTTATCCAAGGATCGCAGAATTTGCCATATTTACCCTTCTTCCTCACAGGAACATGCCGGTCCTGAATTCCTTTCAACTGACATTTGAAAGCCTCCCACATGTCAGATGTTGATTTACCCTCAAACATCCACCCCCAATCTATGTTCTTCAGTTCCCGCCTAATGTTGTTAGAATTAGCCTTCCCCCAATTTAGCACATTCACCCGAGGACCACTCTTATCCTTGTCCACCAGCACTTTAAAACTTACTGAATTGTGGTCACTATCCCCGAAATGCTCCCCTACTGAAACTTCTACCACCTGGCCGGGCTCATTCCCCAATTCCAGGTCCTGTACAGCCCCTTCCCTCGTTGGACGATCTACATATTGTTTTAAGAAGCTCCCCTGGAAGCTCCTTACAAACTCTGCCCCGTCGAAGCCCCTAGCACTAAGTGAGTCCCAGTCAATATTGGGGAAGTTAAAGTCTCCCATCACAACAACCCTGTTGCTTTTACTCCTTTCCAAAATCTGTCTACCTATTTGCTCCTCTATCTGGCTGTTGGGTGGCCTGTAGTAAATCCCCAACATTGTGACTGCACCCTTCTTATTCCTGATCTCTACCCATATAGCCTCGCTGCCCTCTGAGGTGTCCTCTCACAGTACAGCTGTGATATTCTCCCGAACCAGTAGCGCAACTCCTCCACCCCTTTTACCTCACCCTCTGTCCCGCTTGAAACATCTTAATCCTGGAATGTTTAGCTGCCAGTCCTGTCCTTCCCTCAACCAGGTCTCTGTAATGGCAACAACATCATAGATCCAGGTACTAATCCAAGCTCTAAATTCATTTTCCTTACCTGTTATACTTCTTGCATTAAAACATATGTACTTCAGGCCATCAGTCCCGCTGTTTTCAGCAACATCGCCCTGTCTGCTCTTCCTCAGAGCCATAGTGGCCCTATTTCCTAGTTCTCCCTCAATGTTTTCACCTTCTGACCTATTGCTCCGGTGCCCAACCCCCTGCCATACTAGTTTAAACCCTCTCGTGAGACACTAGCAAACCTCGCAGCCAGGATATTTATGCCTCTCCAGTTTAGATGCAACCCGTCCTTCTTATACAGGTCACACCTGCCCTGGAAGAGCTCCCAGTGGTCCAGGTAACTGAAACCCACCCTCCTACACCAGCTGTTTAACCACGTGTTTAGCTGCTCTCTCTTCCTATTTCTAGCCTCACTGGCATGTGGCACAGGGAGTAATTCCGAGGTTACAACCCTGAGGTCCTGTCTTTTATCTTTCTGCCTAGCTCCCTGAACTCCTGCTGCAGGACCTCATCCCCCTTCCTGCCTATGTCGTTAGTACCAATACGTACCTCTGCCTGTTTGCCCTCCCGCTTCAGGATGCCCACTACCCGTTCTGAGACATCCTGATCACCAGGGAGGTAACATACCATCCTGGAGTCTCTTTCACGTCCACAGAAGCGCCTATCTGTGCCCCTGACTATAGAGTCACCTATGACTATTGCTCTTCTGCGCTTTGACCCTCCCTGCTGAATATTAGAGCCAGCCGTGGTGCCACTGCTCTGGCTGCTGCTGTTTTCGCCTGATAGGCTATTCCCCCTGACAGGATCAAAGAGTATACCTGTTTGAGATGGGGACAACCACAGGGGATTCCTGCACTGACTGTCTGCCCCTTCTGGTGGTCACCCATTTCTCTGCCTGCACCTTGAGTGTGACCACATTTATATAACTGCTATCTATGACGCTTTCCGCCACCTGCATGCTCTTAAGTGCATCCAACTGCTGCTCCAACCGAACCATGCGGTCTGTGAGGAGCTCCAGTTGGGTGCACTTTCCGCAGATGAAGCCATCCGGGATGCCGGAAGCCTCCAGAACCTGCCACATCTCACAGTCAGAGCACTGCACCCCTCTAACTGACATTGCGTCAATTAATTAGTAAATTAAATTTAAAACATTTTTTAAAAAAGTTACTGTTAACTATATGTTTCCGAGCACTAGATTTCCACTAAATTCAAGCTAAATACAGTACTCTCTGATCTCTGGCTTAGATACCCCTCTAAATTATGATTAAGTGATTAATTAATTATGTTTAATTAGTTTAACAATGTTTAATTTTTAAATTTAGTGCAGATTCCCAATCAGCCAGTCAGGTCACAGTTTTCCTGTGATGTCACTTTTCAGTCCCCCCCCCCCCCCCCCCCCCCCCCCCCCCCCCCACTCCGTCAGATCACTCATAATAACAGAATATCTATCACTTACCTGTTCCCAAGCTGCTCCCATGCTCTCTCTCCCTCTCTCTCCCAAAAATGAAGGCTGCTGGAACCTGGGGATAAGATTTTATATCAACTACCTTCCCAGGGTGCTCCCTGGTTTTCTCTCTGCTTCCCGGAATGCACTCTGGACCTCTCCCTGCTGATTCCCAGTTACAAAGCCAAATGAAGGAAACAGAGCAAAAAGGGAAACAGCACCTCCTCCCACTCCATGCCGAATTATCACACTGCCCAAATTACTAAGTTCCAATTCCCACTCTGGCTGTGTCTCCTTCACCTCCACAAAGCTTACTGAGTGCGCTTTCTGTCTGTCTTTTATACATAACCCAGCTAAACAAGATGAGTCACACTATTTGAGCTTCAAACAGAAGAATACAATGTACACCCTTGTGCCACTAAACAGGCCTCAGGTGACTGCCAGATAACTGCCTCTCAGCAATTAGGGTGGGGGCAGCTTCAGCCAATCAGACACTGAGCTAGACACTGACCTTTTAACTGTAAAACCAAAAGACAGTTTTGAAGATTTGAATTCACCACTTACCTCTTTAATTACCACACTGCCCAAGTTCCAATTCCCACTCTGGCTGTGACTCACTCACTCAGGCTGTGTCTCCTTCACCTGCGCAAAGCTAGTGCCTTGACCTTTACCATAGTCATGGAGAGGGATAGGAACAGACAGTATGGGAAGGCATTTAATTGGGGAGGGGAAATTATACTGCTAAAAGACAGGAGTTGAGGAGCATAAAGTGGGAACAATTGTTCTTGGGGAAATGCACAACAGTAATGTGGGGATTGTTTAAGGACCACTTGCTGCGAGTGCTGGATAGTTTTGTCCCACTGAGACAAGGGAGGAATGGTAAGGTGAAGGCGCCTTGGATGACAAGAGAAGTGGAGCTTCTAGTCAAGAGGAAGAAGGATGCTTATATAAGGTTGAGGAAGCAAGGATCTGGTGCGGCTCTCGAGGGTTACAAGGTAGTCAGGAAGAAACTCAAAAATAGACTGAGGAGAACTAGAAGGGGCATGAAAAAGCCCTGGCGGGAAGGATTAGGGAAACCCCAAGGCGTTCTCCACTTATGTGATAAATAAGAGGATGATCAAAGTGAGTGTAGGGCCGATCACGGATAATGGAGGGAACATGTGCCTAGAGTCTGAGGAGATGGGGGAGGCTCTAATGAATATTTTGCTTCAATATTCACGAGAGAGAGGGAAGGTCTCTGCGACTTTGCTCATGGGAAAAGTGTGAACCAGGTTAATAGACTTGAACAGGTTGATGTTAAGAAAAAGGATGTGCTGGAAATTTTGAAAAGCATCAGGATAGATAAGTCACCTGGGCCTGATGGGATATACCCAAGGTTACTACAGAAAGTGAGGGAGGAGATTGCTGCGCCGTTGGCAATGATCTTTGTGTCCTCACTCTCCACTGGAGTAGTACCGGATGATTGGAGAGAGGTGAATGTTTTTCTCTTGTTCAAGAAAGGGAAATCCCTGGGAATTAGAGACCCATCAGTCTTACGTCTATGGTGAGCAAAATATCAGAAAGGATTCTGAGAGACAGGATTTATGATTAATAAGAAAAACATAGTTTGATTAAAGATAGTCAGCATGGCTTTGTGAGGGGCAGGTCATGCCTCACAAGCCTCATTGTATTCTTTGAGGGTTTGACGAGACACATTGATGAAGGTCGGGCAGTGGATGTGGTGTATATGGATTTCAGTAAGGCATTTTATAAGGTTCCCCATGGTAGGCTCATTCAGAAAGATAGAGGGCATGGGGTACGGGGAAATTTGGCTGTCTGGGTACAGAATTGGCTGGCCGAAAGAAGACAGTGAGTCGTAGTGGATGGAAAGTATTCCGCCTGGAGGTCGGTGACCAGTGGTGTCCCGCAGGGATCTGGGGCGCGATTCTCCGACCCCCACCGGGTCGGAGAATCGGCGGCGGCGGGCGTGAATCCCGCCTCCGCTGTGTCCCGAATTCTCCGCCACCAGAGATTCGGCAGGGGCGGGAATCGTGCCGCGCTCGTCCGCGGGGGCGGGATTCGCGCCGCGCCGGTCGGCGAGCCCACCCCCGGCGATTCTCCGGCCCACAATCGGCCGAAGTCCCACCGCTGTCAACCCTCTCCCGCCGGCGTGGATGAAACCACCTTTTGAACGGCGGGACAAGGCGGCGCGGGCGGGCTCCGGGGTCCTGGGGGGGGCGCGATCTGGCCCTGGGGTGTGCCCCCATGGTGGCCTGGCCCACGATCGGGATCCACCGATCTGCGGGCAGGCCTGTGCCGTGATGCAACTCCTTTTCTTCCGCCTTCGCCATGGTCTTCACTATGGCGGAGGCGGAAAAGACCCCCTCCCCTGCGCATGCGCGGGGATGACATCAGCACCCACTGATGCTCCCACGCATGCGTCGCCCGGCGAAGACCTTTAGGCGCCGGCTGGCGTGGTGCCAAAGGTCTTTCCCGTCAGCCGGCGGAGCGCAAACCACTTCGGCGCGGGCCTAGCCCCTCAAGGTGAGACTTCCGCACCTTTGGGGCGGCCCGATGCCGGAGTGGTTCGCACCACTCCATTACGCCAGAACCCCCCGCCCCGCCGGGTAGGGGAGAATCCCGCCCCTGTTCTGGGACCTCTGCTCCTTGTATTTTTTATAAATGACTTGGATGAGGAAGTGGAAGGGTGGGTTCGTAAGTTTGCCGATGGCACAAAGGTTGGTGGAGTTGTAGATTGTGTCGAGTGCTCTTGCAGGTTACAACAGGACATTGACAGGATGCAGAGCTGGGCTGAGAAGTGGCAGATGGAGTTCAACCTTGATAAATGTGAAGTGATTCATTTTGGTAGGTCAAATTTGAATGCTGAAAACAGGGTTAAAGGAGGATTCTTGGAAGTGTGGAGGAACAGAGGGATCTTGGGGTCCACCTACATAGATTTCGCAAAGTTGCCACCCAGGTTGATACGGTTTTTAAGAAGGCGTATGGTGTGTTGGCTTTCATTAACAGGAGGATTGAGTTTAAGAGCCGCTAGATTTTGCTGAAGCTTTATAAAACCCTAGTTAGACAACACTTGGAATATATTGCCCAGTTCTGGTCGCTTCATTATCGGAAGGATGTGGATGCTTTGGAGAGGGTACAGAGGGGATTTACCAGGATGCTGCCTGGACTGGAGGGCATGTCTTATGAAGAAAGGTTGAGGGAGCTAGGGCTTTTCCCACTTGAGCGAAGAAGGAACAGAGGTGACTTGGTAGAGGTGTACAAGGTTATGAGAGGCATGGATAGAGTGGATAGCCGGAGACTTTTCACCAGTGTGGAAATGGCTGTCATGAGGAGACATAATTTTAAGGTGATTGGAGGAATGTATAGGGGAGATGTCAGAGGTAGGTTCTTTACACAGAGAGTGGTGGGTGTGTGGAATGCACTGCCAGCAGAGGTGGTGGAGTCAGAGTCATTAGGGACATTTAAGCGACTCTTAGACAGACACATGGACAGCAGTAAATTGAAGAGGTATAGGTTAGGTTGACCTTAGATTAGGATAAATGGTCGGCACAACATCGTTGGCTGAAGGACCTGTACTGTGCTGTACTGTTCTATGTTCTATCTCCGGGTTGTCATAATAGTTACCCACATTCACATATTTCCTCAGGTACGATCACAGGTTTTGTTTCCTTTGGAACATGCTTCTATGTCATGTTCATAATTGAAAAATGTTGTTAATAAGTGTTTGCAGGACCCATGACCGCGAGTTATTGCACAGAAATATTCTGCAAGTGAATTAGCATGTTCCCCCCTTTGGATCTTTTCTATCAATGGAACACATCTTGAATTGCCCAAAATTATATGTGGTGTAATGCCGTGCACCCACACAAATATTTATTTTAAAAATCAATTTTTTTAAACAATAGGAGAAATGCAGTGATCACAGAGGCCGGTCTGACACAAATTATCTTGGCAAGTGTGGAATACAAGGAAAGTAGAAAGAAACTTAAACAAGGAGTCAGGAGGGCTAAAAGTGGCCACGAAAAGTCATTGGCCAGCAGGATTAAGGAAAATCCCAAGGCTTTTTATACATATATAAAGAGCAAGAGGGTAGCCAGGGAGAGGGTTGGCCCACTCAAGGACAGGGAAGGAAGCTATGCGTGAAGCCAGAGGAAATGGGTGAGGTATTAATTGAATACTTTGCGTCAGTATTCATCAAAGAGAAGGACATAATGGATGCTGAGTCTCAGGAAGGGTGTGTAAATAGTTTGGTCATGTTGAGATCAATAAGGAGAAGGTAATGGGGGTATGGAAAAATATTAAGGTAGACAAGTCCCCAGGGCCTGATGGGATATACCCCATAATACTAAGAGAGACAAGTGAGGAAATTGCTGGGGCCTTGAGAGAAATCTTTGTATCCTCACTGGCTACAGGGGATGTCCCACAGGATTGGGAATAGCCGATGTTGTTCCTTTGTTTAAGAAGGGTAGCAAGGATAGTCCAGGTAATTACAGGCCCGTGAGCCTTATGTCAGTGGTAGGGAATTAGACATAGACATAGACATAGAATTTACAGTGCAGAAGGAGGCCATTCGGCCCATCGAGACTGCACCGGCTCTTGGAAAGAGCACCCTACCCAAGGTCAACACCTCCACCCGATCCCCATAACCCAGTAACCCCACCCAACACTAAGGGCAATTTATCATGGCCAATCCACCTAACCTGCACATCTTTGGACTGTGGGAGGAAACCGGAGCACCCGGAGGAAACTCACGCACACACGGGGAGGATGTGCAGACTGCGCACGGACAGTGACCCAAGCCGGGAATCGAACTTGGGACCCTGGAGCTATGAAGCAATTGTGCTATCCACAATGCTACCGTGCTGCCCCATAATAATAATCTTTTATTGTCATAGGTATGAAGTTACTGTGAAAACCCCTAGTCGCCGCATTCCAGCACCTGTTCAGGTAAGCTGGTACGGGAATTGAACCCACGCTGCTGGTCTTGTTCTACATTACAAACCAGTTGTCCAGCCCAGCCCAGCCCAGGGAATTATTGGAGTGGATTCTTTGAAACAGGATTTATACCGACTTGGAAATAAGTGGACGTATTAGCGTGAGGCAACATGGTTTTGTGAAGGGTAGGTCGTGGCTCACTAACTTGATCAAATTTTTTGTGGAAGTGATGAAGACAGTGGTTAACACTGTTGCTTCACAGCTCCAGGGTCCCAGATTTGATTCCCAGCTTGGGTCATTGTGTGTGTGGAGTCTGCACATTCTTCCTGTGTCGGCGTGGGTTTTTTCCGTGTGCTCCAGTTTCCTCCCACAAGTCCCGAAAGACATGCTGTTAGGTAAATTGGACATTCAGAATTCTCCCTCTGTGTACCCGAACAGGCGCCGGAATGTGACTTCATCGCAGTGTTAATGTAAGCCAACCTGTGACAATAAAGAGAATTATTAAAAGATGACTGATGTGGGTAGGGCCGTGGATGCTGTCTGCATTGACTTCAGTCAGGCCTTTGACAAGATCCCTCATGGCAGACCCTCATGGTACAGAAGGCGAAGTTGCATGGGGTCAGAGGTGAGCTGGCAAGATGGATACAGAACTGGCTTGGTCATAGAAGACAGAGGTTGACAGTGGAAGCGTACATTTTAGAATGGAAGGCTATGACGAGTGGCATTCCTCAGGGATCAGTGCTGGGACCTTTGCTGTTTGTAATATGTATAAATGATTTGGAGGATGACACAGAGGTTGGAGGAATTGCGATAGTGATGAGGACCATCCGAGGATACAGAAGGACATAGATCAGTTGGAGACTTGGACGGAGAGATGGCAGATTGAACTCAATCCGGAAAAATGTGAGGTAATGTATGTTGGAAGGTCTGGAGGTGGAGAACATAGAACATAGAACATAGAACATTACAGCGCAGTACAGGCCCTTTGGCCCTCGATGTTGCGCCAACCTGGGAAACCACTCTAAAGCCCATCCACACTATTCCCTTATCATCCATTTGAAAGTAGACCAAGGCAGGCCAGCAGCACGGTTCAATTCCCGTAACAGCCTCCCCGGAACAGGCGCCGGAAATGTGGCGACTAGGGGCTTTTCACAGTAACTTCATTTGAAGCCTGCTTGTGACAATAAGCGATTTTCATTTCATTTCATTTCCTGGTGAGTCCACTATGTTGCAGGCAGGGCATTCCATGCCCTTACTATTCTCTGAGTAAAGAACCTACCTCTGACATCTGTCCTATATCTATCTCCCATCAATTTAAAGCTATGTCCCCTCGTGCTAGACATCACCATCCGAGGAAAAAGGCTCTCACTGTCCACCCTATCCAATCCTCTGATCATCGTGTATGCCTCAATTAAGTCACCTCTTAATCTTCTTCTCTCTAACAAAAACAGCCTCAAGTCCCTCAGCCTTCACTCATAAGGGGCAAAATTCTCCGTTATCGGCGGAAAGTCCGCCGATCGGCGCAAGAAACGGCGCAAATCCGACTTGCGTCACGTCGGAAAAATGGGTCGAAAGTCTCCGGCCCGAAATGGGCTAGCAGCAACGTAACGGGATCCGCGCTTGCGCAGTGGTTCACGCCGTGCAGCGTCATACGCGCCGCACGGCGTGACGGCTCATAAGGCCACGCTGCTCCCCCCCACCCGACCGGAACACCCGACCGGAACACCCGACTGGATGGTTGGCCGCCGCTCAGCCCCGAGGTTCGAGTTACGGGATGTGGAGGCGCTCCTGGACGCGGTGGAGCAGAGGAGGGACGCCCTGTATCAAGGGCACGGCCGCAGAGTTGCCCCACGCCACAGCCGGCGTCTGTGGAGGGAAGTGGCAGAGGCCGTCACCGCTGCGGCCCTGACACCACGGACAGGCACCCAGTGCCACAAGAAGGTGAACGACCTCGTCAGAGCAGGCAGGGTGAGCCTCCCATTTCCCCCCTCCCCCATATCCCCCCTCCCCCATATCCACCCTCCCCCATATCCCCCCTTCCCCCATATCCCCCTCCCCATATCCCCCCTTCCCCCATATCCCCCTCCCCCATATCCCCCCTCCCCCATATCCCCCCTCCCCCACATCCCCCCTCCCCCATATCCCCCATATCCCCCTCCCCCATATCCCCCCTACCCCATATCCCCCCATCCCCCATATCCCCCCCATCCCCATATCCCTCCCTCCCCCATATCCCCCCTCCCCCATATCCCCCATATTCCCCCTCCCCATATCCCCCCTCCCCCATATCCCCCATATCCCCCTCCCCCATATCCCCCCTCCCCCATATCCCCCCATCCCCCATATCCCTCCCTCCCCCATATCCCCCTCCCCCATATCCCCCATATTCCCCCTCCCCATATCCCCCCTCCCCCATATCCCCCATATCCCCCTCCCCCATATCCCCCCCTCCCCCATATCCCCAAGTGAATCCAGCCCTTACCTTAACAAAGAACAAAGAACAAAGAAATGTACAGCACAGGAACAGGCCCTTCGGCCCTCCAAGCCCGTGCCGACCATACTGCCCGACTAAACTACAATCTTCTCCACTTCCTGGGTCCGTATCCTTCTATTCCCATCCTATTCATATATTTGTCAAGATGCCCCTTGAATGTCCCTATCGTCCCTGCGTCCACTACCTCCTCCGGTAGTGAGTTCCAGGCACCCACTACCCTCTGCGTAAAAAACTTGCCTCGTACATCTACTCTAAACCTTGCCCCTCTCACCTTAAACCTATGCCCCCTAGTAATTGACCCCTCTACCCTGGGGAAAAGCCTCTGACTATCCACTCTGTCTATGCCCCTCATAATTTTGTATACCTCTATCAGGTCGCCCCTCAACCTCCTTCGTTCCAGTGAGAACAAACCGAGTTTATTCAATCGCTCCTCATAGCTTATGCCCTCCATACCAGGCAACATTCTGGTAAATCTCTTCTGCACCCTCTCTAAAGCCTCCACATCCTTCTGGTAGTGTGGCGACCAGAATTGAACACTATACTCCAAGTGTGGCCTAACTAAGGTTCTATACAGCTGCAACATGACTTGCCAATTCTTATACAATGCAATACTCTGCAATGCACGCGCAACCGATGGCGTGCATTCATATACCTGCCTAACAGTGTTGCCTTTTTCCCTGCCACCCCCCCCCCCCCACCCCCCCCCCCCCACCCGCCCCCCCCCCACCCCCACAGGAGAAGCGCGCACACAACAATAGGGAGCATATGAGGACTGGAGGAGGCCCCACTGATGAGAGGCCACTGACCGAACACGAGGAAAGGGCCCTGGAACTGGCTGGCGGACCTGACGACCGGGAGGTTGCTGATGCAGAGTTCAGGGGCGTACTAGCAAGTGAGCCACCGGCAGCCCGTCCCCATATCCCCCCTCCCCTATATCCCCCTCCCCCATATCACCTGATCACTGCCTGATGTCTAACCATGCATGCTTCATTGTGTATCGCAGGATCAAACGTCCAGGCACCCATCCCCGCAGATGCAGACCGCCCGCAGGATGCCCCTCGGAGGCCACGGGAGACGGAGAGACACGGACCCTCCAGCATGCGACGCCCGCAGGATGCCCCTCGCACACCACGGGAGATGGAGAGACACGGACCCTCCAGCATGCGACGCTCGCAGGATGCCCCTCGGAGGCCACGGGACACGGAGAGACCCGGACCCTCCAGCATGCGTCGCCCGCAGGATGCCCCTCGCACACCATGGGAGACGGAGAGACCTGGAGCAACAGGGAGACGACACCCCCGTCACGTGCGGGAGCGACCACCCAGCGACGAGGGGGGCAGCCACAGGACCCCGTCACATCCGAGCCAGGACACCACTACCCAGGACACCACTACCCAGGACACCACTACCCAGGACACCACTACCCGGGACACCACTACCCGGGACACCACTACCCGGGACAGCACTGCCCAGGACACCCCTACCCGGGACAGCACTACCCAGGAAGACGAAATACCGGACAGTGACTCAGAGTGGATGGGTGGAGACGAACCCCCACCCCAAAGTGCCATGGACTCAGAGTGGGGCGAAGAGCACGACACAACGCCACTGCTGTCACCAACACCCTCCACCATCGCAGAAACACTCACCTCGGTTGGGCACTTTAGTGATGAGGCGTCTGCTACACTCACTGGTGCGCACAACACAGCCGTCCCAGTACAGCAGGTGGAGGTAGGAGCAGCAGAGGGGCCGGGCGGTCGGAGGGCAGCCCAGTCCAAGCGAACATCTGCCGCCCAGATGGATCCCGGGTTCCTGGAGTTACCACACCCACCCATAGATCCGATGCAACCACCGACCCGGAGACGAGCGAAGAGGGTGACGGCCGGCTTGCGGCGGCTGCAGTCGCAGGTGGAGGAGTCCACCTGTGTCCAGGAGCTGGGAGTGGTGCCGGTCATGCGTGCCACCCAGGCTGACACCGCACGGGTGGCGTCCGCGGTGGAGGCAATGGGTGCGACGGTGCCAGACATGGGGAACGGTTTGCGAGGCCTGGGGCTTTCCATGCAGGCGGCATCTGTAGCCCAGGACATGGCTGCCCTCTCACAGGAGGCCATGAGCCAGTGCCAGCGCCAGATGGCAGAGGCACTCAACGCCATAGCCCAGTTTCTGCAGGCCATGGCCCAGTCTCAGCAGGCCATGGCCCAGTCTCTGCAGGCCATGGCTGAGGGCATCGGCGCCAGTGGCCATGTGCGAGCCGGCGTCGCACTGTCACAGACAGGGTTTGCCAACCCCCTGGGCTCCATGGCTGCAAACCTGCAGAACCCTGTCGATACCAGCACGGGCCTCCAGGACTGGCAGCGCCAGATGTCGGGGGGGCGACGGATGGCCAGTCCGTTCGCATCCCCCACCCATGTAGAGGCCTGGGGGCCATCGGGCACCCCGAGGGAGGAGGAGGTGGTGTGGTCCGTCCCGGCTCCCCCTGTAGGGGAGGCCCCGGTACACCGCGACACCTCGGACTCCCCCCTTCCATCCCAGGTGCATCGGGTGGGCAACGGGCAGGACAGGCTGGCAGCTCGCCATCCCAGTCGCCCGGGCCGCAGCCTGGCCCATCTAGGCCAGAACGCCCCAGGAAACGGCCGCCAAAGGGATCCAGTGTCAGAGGGCAGGAATCACAGGAGTCCACCTCCAGTTCTGCTGTACCATCTGGGGAACCACGTAGACGTAGTCAAAGGGCCCGTAAGGCCAAACAATTAGACACTGAGTAAGTTGGCACGGGTGCAGGGCACAGATGAGTTTTAGGGGCTAGGGCACGTGCATGAACTCGTTTGGTTATTAAAGTCAATGGTACACTTACAGAAGCTGCCTTTGTGCTCTGTCCAAAGCGTGCGGGGGCGTCATGTACATTGAGCGCAAGTGTGTGTGTGAGGGGTGGTCTTACCTCAGCCCCAGGTAAGTCTGCCCCCTTCCCCCTGGGCCGCCATCAACATACCCCGGGCAGAGGACGGGACCGTGCGCTGCAGTGTCACAGCCGCAAGCAGGGATGGTCGGGGTGGATGGTGGTACTGTGGCCATGGGTCAGACATAGTCCAACGATGTGGAGCCAGGAGCTCACCGCAGGGCGGGTAGTCATCATCCTCCATGGCCTGCAATAGACACGCGTCCACCCGCAACTGTGTGAGCCCGGCCCATTGTGCCGCAGGTGGATCGGCAATGGGGGGGGTGGTGTGCATGCGGGTGGGGTGGGTGGGATTGGGGAGGGGGGTGAGGGTGCTGGGTGGGTGGATGGGTGGGGGGTGTGGGTGGTCGGCTGTTGCCATGGTGTGCGGTCTGTGGCCATACTACCCGATTCCCACGCCCATCTAGTCAGTGAAGCGGGCAGCTATCAGTCTGTCCCGTGCCCGCTGGGCCAGCCGGTAACGGTGGACAGCCACCCGCCTGTGTCTACCCCGTCTGCCCTGACCATTACCCCCATCCCCCTCATCTGGGGAGGACTGCGCCTCTTCCTGCTGCTCCTCCACTCCGCCCTCCTCTGCCTGCGGAACATCGCCCCGCTGATGGGCTATGTTGTGCAGGACGCAGCACACCACAATGATGTGGCTGACCCTATCTGACCGATACTGGAGGGCGCCCCCAGAGAGGTCCAGGCACCTGAAACGCATCTTCAGCACGCCAAAGCACCTCTCTATCACTCACCTTGTCGCTACATGGGCATCATTGTAGCGGTTCTCCGCCTCATTGCGTGGCCTCCGTATAGGCGTCATCAGCCATGATCGCAATGGGTAGCCCCTGTCACCCAGCAACCAGCCCCTCAGCCGGGGATGGCATCCCTTGTACATGCCAGGGATGGATGACCGCGACAACACGTATGAGTCGTGTACACTGCCTGGGTAACGGGCGCAGACGTGCAGGATCATCATGCGGTGGTCGCAGACCACCTGTATGTTCATCGAATAGGTCCCCTTCCTATTGGTGAACACGGCCCTGTTTTCTGCAGGTGGCCGCACGGCGACGTGCATCCCATCGATCGTGCCCTGGACCATGGGGAACCCGGCCACGGCAGAGAAGCCCACGGCCCGGGCATCTTGGCTGGCCCGGTCCACGGGGAAGCGGATGTAGCGGTGCGCCATGGCATATAGGGCATCTGTCACTGCCCGGATGCACCGGTGCACCGATGTCTGCGATATGCCGGACAGGTCCCCACTCGGTGCCTGGAATGCCCCCGTTGCATAAAGGTTCAGGGCCACCGTAACCTTGACGGACACGGGGAGAGGGTGCCCCCGCCAGTGCCACGCGGTGACAGGTGTGCCAGCAGGTGGCAGATGTGTGCCACGGTTTCCCGCCTCATCCGGAGTCTCCTCCTGCATTCCCGGTCCGTGAGGTCCTGATATGACTGCCGGGGCCGGTACACACGAGGCGCCCTCGGGTGCCTCCGTTGCAGTGGGGCCGCGACGTCCTCCTCCCCCTCCTCGTCCTGTCGGTCAGGTGTCCCTCCAGCCTGGGCGGCTGCCGCCTGTCCCTCTTCGGCAGCCTGCGCCGCCTCTCTGGCACGCTCCTCCTCCTCCTCCTCTTCCTCCTCCTCCTCCTCATCCAGGGCAACATAGACATTAGCGGCTGCCGCCACAGCGGCCAACATCGCTGGATGATCGGAATACATGACGGCCTGGTGGGGGGGAGGGGAACGACGACATGTCATCATTGCCCATATCCCCTCCTCCCCCCAGCCAGGTGGCATGGACCGCATGGGTCCAACTGTTGGAGGCTGGCACCTGGCCAGGTGGACCAACTCACTTGCCCTCGCATCCCCCTCCCCGGCACGGACCCCCCATCCCCCTCCCTGGCACGGGCCGCCCCCAACCTCCACCCCGGCACGGACCCCAACCTCCTCCCCGGCACGGACCCCCCATCCCCCTCCCCGGGACGGACCCCCCCCCCCAACCTCCTCCCCGGCACGGACCTCCCCATCCCCCTCCCCGGCACGGACCCCCCATCCCCCTCCCTGGCACAGGCCCCCCCCAACCTCCACCCCGGCACGGACCCCAACCTCCTCCCCGGCACGGACCCCCCATCCCCCTCCCCGGCACGGACACCCCCCCCCAACCTGTACCCCGGCACGGACCCCAACCTCCTCCCCAGCACGGACCCCCCATCCCCCTCCCCGGCACGGACCCCCCCCCCCAACCTCCACCCCGGCACGGACCCCAACCTCCTCCCCGGCACGGACCCCCCATCCCCCTCCCCGTCACGGACCCCCCCCCAACCTCCTCCCCGGCACGGACCCCCCATCCCCCTCCCCGTCATGGACCCCCCCCAAACCTCCTCCCCGGCACGGACCCCCCATCCCCCTCCCCGTCACGGACCCCCCCCCAACCTCCACCCCGGCACGGACCCCCCCCCAACCTCCTTCCCGGCACCCACCCCCCATCCCCCTCCCCGGCACGGACCCCCCTCCCCGCACTCCCCCGGAGCCCAGCCCACTCTAACCCCCCCCCCCCCCCCCCCCACCACACACACGCAAACCGAGACACACCTCTCCTCAAACATTCAGACTGCGGCCACGCCATCGCCTGCCCAGAGCCAACCCCCCAGGCCGTCACTCACCTCCACGCTGGTCGGCGTGACCCTGGAACACAGGGTCACGCCGATGAAACGGAGGTTTAATTTACGTCGACGTGAACGGGCATCATGTCGACGGGACTTCGGCCCATCCGGAAGGGAGAATATCGGCAGGCCGAAAATCGGCTGCCTTGCGCAGACCCGTGCCATTCTCCAATGGCAGCGGCGACATCAACTCCCCGCCGACTTTTCTCCCTTCGGAGACTTCGGCAACCGGCGGGGGCGGGATTCACGGCGGCCAACGGCCATTCTCCGCCCCTCTGGGGGGTCGGAGAATGACGTCCAAGATCTTCCCTCCATAGCAGCAACATCCTGGTAAATCTCCTCTGAACCCTTTCCAATGCTTCCATATCCTTCCTATAATGCGGCGACCGGAATTGCACGCAATACTCCAAATGCGGCCGCACCAGAGTTTTGTACAGCTGCAACATGACCTCATGGCTCCGAAACTCAATCCCTCTACCAATAAAAGCTAATACACTGTGCGCCTTCTTAACAACCCTCGCAACCTGGGTGGCAACTTTCAGGGATCTATGTGCATGGACACCGAGATCTCTCTGCTCATCCACACTACCAAGAATCTTACCATTAGCCCAGTACCCTGTCTTCCTGTTATTCCTTCCAAAATGAATCACCTCACACTTTTCTGCATTAAACTCCATTTGCCACCTCTCAACCCAGCGCTGCAGCTTATCTATGTCCCTCTGTAACTTGTAACATCCGTCCGCACTGTCCACAACTCCACCGACTTTAGTGTCATCTTCAAATTTACTCACCCATCCTTCAGGATCATTTATAAAAATGACAAACAGCAGTGGCCCCAAAACAGATCCTTGTGGTACACCACTAGTAACTGGACTCCAAGCTGAACATTTTCCATCAACCACCACCCTTTGTCTTCTTCCAGCTCACCAATTTCTGATCCAAACTTCCAGTTTGATCCAGTTTCAAATTCCTAGGGGTGCACATCTCCAAAAATCTGTCCTGCTCCACCCACGTCGATGCTACCACCAAGAAAGCACAACAGCGCCTGTACTTCTTCAGGAAACTAAGGAAATTCGGCATGTCCACATTGACTCTTACCAACTTTTACAGATGCACCATAGAAAGCATCCTATTGGGATGCATCACAGCCTGGCATGGCAACTGCTCGGCCCAAGACTGCAAGAAACTTCAGAGAGTCGTGAACACCGCCCAGTCCATCACACGAACCTGCCTCCCATCCATTGACTCCATCTGCACCTCCCGCTGCCTGGGGACAGCGGGCAGTATAATCAAAGATCCCTCCCACCCGGCTTACTCACTCTTCCAACTTCTTCCATCGGGCAGGAGATACAGAAGTCTGAGAACGTGCACAAACAGACTCAAAAACAGCTTCTTCCCCACTGTTACCAGGGCTTGTCTCTATTCCCCTTCTTGAACAAGGGGACAACATTTGCTATCCTCCAGTCTTCTGGCACTATTCCTGTAGACAATGATGACATAAAAATCAAAGCCTACGGCTCAGCAATCTCCTCCCTAGCTTCCCAGAGAATCCTCGTATAAAGACCATCCGGCCCAGGGGACTTATCTATTTTCACACTTTCCAGAATTGCTAACACCTCCTCCTTATGAACCTCAAGCCCTTCTAGTCTAGTAGCCTGAATCTCAGTATTCTCCTTGACAACATTGTGTTTTTCCTGTGTGAATATTGACGAAAAATATTCATTTAGCACCTCTCCTATCTCCTCGGACTCCATGCACAACTTCCCACTTCTGTCCTTGACTGGCCCTACTCTTACCCTAGTCATTCTTTTATTCCTGACATATCTAAAGAAAACTTTAGGGTTATCCTTGATCCTACCTGCCAAAGACTTCTCATGTCCCTTCCTGGATCTTCTTAGCTCTCTCTTTAGGTCCTTCCTAGCTAACTTGTAACTCTCGAGCACCCTAACTGAACCTTCACGTGTCATCTTTACATAAGCCTCCTTCTTCCTCTTGACAAGTGATTCAACTACTTTATTAAACCACGGTTCCCTCGCTCGTCCACTTCCTCCCTGCCTGTCAGGTACATACTTGTCAAGGACACGCAGTAGCTGTTCCTTGAACAAGCTCCACATTTCAATTGTGCCCATCCCCTGCAGTTTCCCTCCCCATCCGGTGCATCCTAAGTCTTGCCTCATCGCATCATAATTGCCTTTCCCCCAGATATAACTCTTGCCCTGCGGTATATATCTATCCCTTTCAATCACTAAAGTAAATGTAATCAAATTGTGGTCACTATCACCAAAGTGCTCACCTACCTCAAAATCTAATACCTGTCCTGGTTCATTACCCAGTACCAAATCCAATATGGCCTCGCCTCTCATTGGCCTATCTACATACTGTGTCAGGAAACCCTCCTGCACACATTGGACAAAAACAGACCCATCTAAAGTACTCCAACTATAGCGTTTCCAGTCAATATTTGGAAAGTTAAAGTCCCCCATAACAACTACCCTGTTGCTTTCGTTCCTATCCAGAATCATCTTTGCAATCCTTTCCTCTACATCTCTGGAACTTTTCGGAGGCCTATAGAACACCCCCAACAGGGTGACCTCTCCTTTTCCTGTTTCTAACCTCAGCCCATACTACCTCAGTAGACGAGTCCTCATCAAACGTCCTTTCTGCCACCGTAATACTGTCCTTGACTAACAATGCCACCCCTCCCCCTCTTTAACCACCTTCCCTGAGCTTACTGAAATATCTAAACCCCGGCACCTGCAACAACCATTCCTGTCCCTGCTCTATCCATGTCTCCGAAATGGCCACAACATCGAAGTCCCAGGTACCAACCCATGCCGCAAGTTCACCCACCTTATTCCGGATGCTCCTGGCATTGAGGCAACTACCTTTAAACCACCTTCCTGCCTGCCGGTACACTCCTGCAACTTTGAAACCTTACTCATAACCTCACTACTCTCAACCTCCTGTATACTGGAGCTACAATTCAGGTTCCCAACCCCTGCTGAACTAGTTTAAACTCTCCCGAAGAGCATTAGCAAATTTCCCCCCCCAGGATATTGGTAGTCAAGAAGGCATTCGGCATGCTTACCTTCATCGGTCGGGGTATTGAGTTTAAAAATTGGCAAGACATGCTGCAGCTTGAAGAACCTTAGTTCAATTCTGGTTGCAACATTACCAGAAGGATGTGGAGGCTTTGGAGAGGGTACAGAAAAGATTTATCCGGATGTTGCCAGGTATGGAGGGCATTAGCTATGAGGAGAGGTTGGAGAAACTTGGTTTGTTCTCACTGGAACGACAGAAGTTGGGGGAGCGACCTGATAGAAGTCTACAAGCGTCTGAGGAGCATGGACAGAGTGGATCATCAGAATCTTTTTTCCAGCGTGAAAGAGTCAATTACTAGGGGGCATAGATTTAAGGGCGAGGGGCAAGGTTTAAAGAAGATGCACGAGGCAAGTATTTTACACAGAGGGTGGCGGGAGCCTAGAACTCGCTGCCGGGGGAGGTAGTGGAAGCAGATAGGACAGTGACTTTTAAGGGTCGTCTTGGCAAATACATGATTAGGATGGGAATAGAGGGATATGGTCAGGGATTTTTAGTTTAGACAGGCTGCATGGTTGGTGCAGGCTTGGAGGGCCGAAGGGCCTGTTCCTGTGCTGTAATTTTCTTTGTTCTTGTTCTTTGTTCTTTTCCATTTGTTCTTCTCTAATCGGACCCTCTTTGCTAGCTTTATTTTATTCTTCGTCATCAAAGTCAGCACTGGGGAACATCGGCTGCTTCTGCACTGTAGGAATTCTATGAAATCCATGAATTTCGCTCTTGTACAACTTACTCATCTTTGATATTAATAAAAAACTTCATTCCTTTTTAAACTGAATTATCACCAAACACATGTTCCCCCTGCACCTCCTCCTTGAAGCATAGCAGAAATACCATCCCCCCCCTGGTGTCCAATCGCCCTCAACACACCCTCCCCTTCTCACAGCACCTTTCCATGCAAGTGCAGGAGATGCTGTACCAGCCCTTTACTTCCTTCCTCAAAGCATCCAAGGCCCGAAGCACTCCTTTAGATTTTTTTCAATTTAGTCTACTGTATTTGCTGCTCATGATAGGAGACCAAATGCAACTGGCCGCTCAGTGAACAATTTCGTTCGGTTCCTTTGTGTGACACTGAGCTTCCAGTAATCTGTCATAAGAACATAAGAACATAAGAACTAGGAACAGAAGTAGGCCATCTGGCCCCTCGAGCCTGCTCCACCATTTAATGAGATCATGGCTGATCTTTGTGGACTCAGCTCCACTCTCCGGCCCGTACACCATAACCCTTAATCCCGTTATTCTTAAGAAAGGCATCTATGTTTTCTTAAAAACGTTTAAAGAAGGAGCCTCAACTGCTTCACTGGGCAAGGAATTCCAGAGATTCACAACCCTTTGGGTGAAGAAGTTCCTCCTACACTCCGTCCTAAATCTACCTCCCCTTATTTTGAGCCTATGCCCCCTAGTTCTGCTTTCCCCGACCAGTGGAAACAACCTGCCCGCATCTATCCGATCTATTCCCTTCATAATTTTTTATGTCTCAATAAGATCCCCCCGCATCCTTCTAAACTCCAATGAGTACAGTCCCAGTCTACTCAACCTCTCGTCATAATCTAATCTCCTCAACTCTGGGATCAACCTAGTGAATCTCCTCTGCACTCCCTCCAATGCCAATATGTCCTTTCTCAGGTAAGGAGATAAAAACTGAACACAATACTCCAGATGCGGCCTCACCAACACCCTATACAATTGCAGCATAACCTCCCTAGTCTTGAACTCCATCCCTCTAGCAATGAAAGACAAAACTCGACTAGCCTTCTTAATCACCTGTTGCACCTGCACACCAACTTTTTGCGACTCGTGCACCAGCACACCCAGGTCCCTCTGCACAGCAGCATGTTTTAACATCTTACCGTTTAAATAATAATCCATTCTGCTGTTATTCCTCCCAAAATGGATAGCCTCACACTTGACAACATTGAATTCCATCTGCCAGACCCTAGCCCATTCATCTAACCTATCCAAATCCTTCTGCAGACTTCCGGTATCCTCTGCTCTTTTTGCTTTACCACTCATCTTAGTGTCGTCTGCAAACTTTGACACATTGCACTTGGTCCCCAACTCCAAATCGTCCATGTAAATTGTGAACAACTGCGGGCCCAACACTGATCCTTGAGGGACCCCACTAGTTACAGGTTGCCAACCAGAGAAACACCCATTTATCCCCACTCTCTGCTTTCTGTTAGTTAACCAATCCTCTACCCATGCTACCACTTTACCCTCAATGCCATGCATCTTTAGTTTATGCAGCAACCTTTTGTGTGGCACCTTGTCAAAAGCTTTCTGGAAATCCAGATATACCACATCCATTGGCTCCCCATTATCTACTGCACTGGTAACGTCCTCAAAAAATTCTACCAAATTAGTCAGACACGACCTACCCTTTGTGAACCCATGCTGCATCTGCCCAATGGGACAATTTCCCTCCAAGTGCCCCGCTATTTCCTCCTTAATGATAGATTGCAGCATTTTCCCGACAACCGAAGTTAAGCTTACCGGCCTATAATTACCCGCTTTCTGCCGACCTCCTTTTTTAAACAGTGGTGTCACGTTTGCTACTTTCCAATCCTCTGGGACCACCCCAGAGTCTAGTGAATTTTGATAAATTATCTCTAGTGCGTTTACAATTTCCCTAGCCATCTCTTTTAACACTCTGGGATGCAACCCATCAGGGCCAGGATGCTTGTCTACCTTTAGCCCCATTAGCTTGCCCAATACTGCCTCCTTAGTGATTACAATCATCTCAAGGTCCTCACCTATCATATCCTTATTTCCATCAGTCACTGGCATGTTATTTGTGTCCTCCACTGTGAAGACTGACCCAAAAAACCTGTTCAGCTCCTCCGCCATTTCCCCGTCTCCTATTATTAAATCTCCCTTCTCATCTTCCAAAGGACCAATATTTACCTTAGCCACTCTTTTTTGGCTTTTATATTTGGAGAAGCTTTTACTATCTGCTTTTATGTTCTGAGCCAGTTTACTTTCATAGTCTACCTTACTCTTCTTTATGGCTTTTTTAGTAGCTTTCTGTTGTCTCCTAAAGACTTCCCAGTCCTCTAGTCTCCCACTACTTTTTGCCACTTTGTATGTTTTTTCCTTCAATTTGATACTCTCCCTCACCTCCTTAGATATCCACGGTCGATTTTTCCCCTTTCTACCGTCTTTCTTTTTTGTCGGTATGAACCTTTTCTGAACACTGTGAAAGATCGCTCGGAAGGTTCTCCACTGTTCCTCAACTGCTTCACCATGAAGTCTTTGCTCCCAGTCTACCTTAGCTAGTTCTTCTCTCATCCCATTGTAATCACCTTTGTTTAAGCACAAAACACTCGTGTTTGATTTTACCTTGTCATCCTCCAACTGTATTTTAAATTCCACCATATTGTGGTCGCTCCTTCCAAGAGGATCCCGAACTATGAGATCATTAATCAATCCTGCCTCATTCCACAGGACCAGATCTAGGACCACTTGTTCCCTTGTAGGTTCCATTACATACTGTTCCAGGAAATTATCCCGGACACATTCTATAAACTCCTCCTCAAGGCTGCCTTTACCAACCTGGTTAAACCAATCGATATGCAGATTAAAATCTCCCATGATAACCGCTGTACCATTTCTACATGCATCCGTTATTTCTTTGCTTATTGCCTGCCCTACCATCCTGTTACTATTTGGTGGCCTATAGACTACTCCTATCAGTGACCTTTTCGCCTTACTATTCCTGATTTCCACCCAAATTGATTCAACCTTGTCCTCCATAGCACCAATATCATCCCTTACTATTGCCCGAATGCCATCCTTAAACAACAAAGCTACACCACCGCCCTTACCGTCCATTCTATCCTTTCGTATAGTCTGATACCCTTGGATATTTAACTCCCAGTCGTAACCATCTTTTAACCATGTTTCAGTAATGGCCACTAAATCATAGTCATTCACGATGATTTGCGCCATCAACTCATTTACCTTATTTCGTATACTACGAGCATTCAGGTAAAGTACACTTATGCTGTTTTTTATGTCTTTGTTATGAATCCTAACACCTTGATCAGTAACTTTTCGCAAATTATTTTTCCTCTTACCCTTTCTCCTAATTTTCCTTGTCTTTGAACCCATATCTCTACATAATAACCTGTCACGTAACCTGCTGCCTTGATCTCCATTAACCATTATACTGTCCATAGCTTTACACTTCCCTTCCCCCCAACTTGCTAGTTTAAAGTCCTTGTGACCAACCTATTTATCCTGTTCGCTAGAACACTGGTCCCAGAATGGTTCAGGTGAATACCGTCCCAACGGTACAGGTCCCTCCTGCCCCAGTACTGATGCCAATGCCCCATGAAATGGAATCCCTCTTTCCCGCACCACTCCTTTAGCCACTTGTTAACTTCTCTAATTTTCTCAACCCTATGCCAATTGGCACGTGGCTCGGGTAGTAATCCAGAGATTATAACCCTGGAGGACCTGCTCTTTCATTTAGTCCCTAGTGTTTGATAATCCCCAAACAGGTCCTCTTTCCTAGTCTTACCTATGTTGTTAGTCCCAACGTGGACCACAACAACTGGATCCTCCCCATCCCTCTCCAAAATCCTTTCAAGCCGATCAGAGATGCCCCTCACCCTGGCACCGGGCAGGCAACATACCATGCGGGACTCTCGATCTGGCTTACAAAGGATGCCATCAATCCCCCTAATTATAGAATCCCCTACAACTACCACTTGTCTTTTTGCTCCCCCCTCTTGAATGGCTTCCTGTACCACGTGCAGTGGTCAGTCAACGCATCCTCCCTACAGCCCTCTTCCTCATCCACACAGGGAGCAAGTACCTCATACCTGTTGGACAAGGTCAAGGGCTGAGGTTCCTAAACTCAGGATCCCCCTACCTGCCTCCCTTGCAGTCACACCACTCTGTCCCTGACCACTGTCCGAATTAACAGAACTTATTCTACCGGGTGTAACTGCCTCCTGAAACAAAGCGTCCAGGTAATGTTCCCCCTCCCTGATGTGCCGCAGTGTGTGCAGCTCGGTCTCCAGCTCATCAATTCTGAGCCGAAGTTCCTCGAGCAGCCAACACTTGTGGTCACTGACGGTCTCAATGGGATCCACCAGTTCCATCATCATATAGCAACAGCACATCACGTGTCCAGCCATATTCAACTCGTTAATTAATTTAAATATTTTTTTAAAAATGTCTTTATAAAACCTCAAGGAGAAACCTGAACACCAACAAAAACACAGCCACTCACCCGAACTCAGTCACTCGCCTAAACTCAGATGCACTCTGTTCCAATCAGCACTCCGTGACTAAAGGCACTCCTGCCACACCTTTTGTGCACTCACCTCTCCCAGCACTGTCCCGGCTCTCTCCTCCCGCGCTTTTTAAATCTCCCGGCTCTCTCCTCTGGCGCTGTTTTCGCTGTCTTGGCTCTCTCTCCTCTCGTGCTGTTTTCGCTGTCATTTCAATTCTCTTGCTCTCTCCCACTCTGACCTCTCTAATATTGGCCTCCTATGTTGTTCCAGTATGGGTTCTACATACGCTTGAGGAACAATGCTTCACATTGTAATGAGGCACTTTCCAACCTTCTGAATGCGATGCTGAGTTCAACGATTTCAGATCGGAGCCTCTCCCCCATTTTGTTTCCTGTTCTCTGCAGCTGTTTCTTTCTTTTTCTCTCTCTTTTTCTTCACCTTCAGGTGACAGTGATGCGACCATCAATTCACTCGAGACGGGAGTAGAAGTAAACTGTGGCTTTAATCAACTTAGAACAGTGCCTGCCTGTGACTGATCCAATACTGAGAACCATCTACAGGTCGACTGCTCTTTCTACCTCCCTTCAAGGGAAGGAGCCATGGGCAGAGCCCATCCAGGCCCCAACATGTTCCCCTATGGATAATGCCATACAATGGCCCATAGGAGGAGCCCACAAGGGCAACAGCATAGCACAGATACAAATACAAGGGCAACAGCACAGATACAAATACAATGGTGGATTATTGGCATAATACATTCACCACATTCACCCCCTTTAAAAAAATGAAGTCCGGCAGGGGTGAAGGGTTCATCGGTTCAGCCGGTCCGGCACACGGATTGTGCGCTGTGATCGCTGAAGCTCTGGCGTTGTTGCTGACCCGGGTGTCGAGCTCATCCGTGCTGGCATCGGTAGTGAGGGCGCCGGTGCGGGTACAGACGTGGACTCCGGGAGCGTCTCTTCTGGAGCTTCATTCCTGTGGATCGGTGAAGGGGGGATGGCAGACGGGAGGGAGCGCGGGAGCCATATAGGGGCGGGGGCGCTGGTCATGGTAGGTTGGGCGGGATATGGTGGGGGGGGGGCAGTGGTGGTGGTGGTGGTGGAACCGGCAGGCGCCAAGTCCTGGAGGTAGACCGTATTCTGTCGGCCATCAGATATAAGCCTACTGGGGGTTGGAGTGTAGGAGCTGGACCCTCTCCACCAGAGGATCGGACTTATGGCTCCGGACGTGTTTTCTGAGTAGGACTGGCCTCGGTGTCTTCAGCCAGGTCGGAAGCGACGCCCTTTAGGTGGATCTCCTCGGGAAAACAAATAGGCGATCATGATGGGTCTCGTTTGTGGCCGTGCAAAGTAGGGATCTAATAGAGTGGAGCGCCTCGGGGACATCCTCCTGTCTGTGAGAAACTGGGAGATTCCTGGACCACAGAGTCAGTAGGACGGTCTTCCAGACCATCGCGTTCTCCCTCTCCACCTGCCCATTTCCCCTGGGGTTATAACTGATATCCTGCTCGAGGCAATGTCCTTACTGAGCAGGTACTGACGCAGTTCGTCGCCCATGAACGACGAGCCCCGGTCACTGGACATAATTGGGGAAACCAAACAGGGTGAAGACACTATGTAGGGCTTTAATAACGGTGGACGTGGTCATGTCGGGGCAAGGGATTACAAAGGGGAAGCGGAATAACTCATCAATAATGTTGAGGAAATATGTATTGTGGTTATTGGAGGAGAGGGGCCCTTTGAAATCGATACTGAGGCGCTCAAAGGGCCGGGATGCCTTCACCAGGTGGGCCTTATCTGGTCGATAGAAGTGCGGTTTGCACACCGCACAGATCTGGCCGTCCCTGGTCATAGCTCTGACCTCCTCGGTGGAGTAGGGCAGGTTGCAGGCCTTGATATAGTGGATAAGCTGGGTGACCCCTGGGTGGCAGAGATCATCGTGGATAGCCCGTAGTCTGTCATCTTGCGTGCTGGCGCATGTGCCAAGGGACAGGGCATCTGGGGGCACGTTCAGCTTCCCAGAAAAATATACTATATCGTAAGTTTTGGTGGAGAGTTCGATCCTCCAGCTCAAGATCTTATCGTTCTTGATTTTGCCCCGCTGCGTAATGTTGCTCGTTTTAGCCTTAGTTTACTTATTCTTATTCTGTCACCTTTGCTCATGAGTCGCCAGGTATCTTTCTGATACCGCCACGTGGTTCAAGTCCAAGTAATGATTAATAATGCAACACACCGCTTAGTAGATTTAAATCAACGCTCATTTATTATATACAGCAATTAATACTTATACAATAATCCTACTTCTAGACTACTACCTACCACTAAAGGCCAATGCTTAACTTTGGAAATGGCCCACCAGGTCAGGGAAACGAATGATCTTTCAAATTGGTTCTGAGCCTGCGGGATTCAAAAGCTGGTACAAGTCGATAGTCAGGAGCGCCTATCTGGCAGCGATCGCTGGAGTAAAAGTTACATTTTCTTGTCGAAGGGTCTCGGAGGTTGCGAGCAGGAAGAGAAGGATCGATCTGAACTTGGCCCCTATCTGTATAGTTCCCAGGGGCTTCCCGCCTCACAGGGCGGACCTTGACCCTGGTCCCAAGTGATTGGACTTGGTCCCAATCACTGGGTTCGATATGCTCCAATAATGGGGCGATTCCTTGATCGGGGGGGTGGTCGTTTACCTTTTCTTTGTCTCGGCCACTGCTGGCGCCGAGAGGTCTGGATTGGCTTTCAATTGTTAATCTGTTGCAATTGTTCCCGGAGATCGCCGATAAAACTGCAGATGGCTGGGTTGATGTGCTGCTAATGGTTGCAGGTATCGGTCTGGGCCGTCTTCCCCAGAGCCGAAAATACTGTTCTGTCTGCAGCTGTCCGTTTGTGTCCGGTTGGCTGATTTTCCCATCAGCCTTTTCAGTTCGCCATTTTACATCGGGGTTTGGCCAAATTAATCGGGAATCAGCCATTTTAGGTGGCTACTTTCCCTCCTTGTGATCCTAACGCAAAGCTTGAAGGATCACATAAATTAGTTCTTTCCGTTCCCTGACCGGGGGGGCGGGGGGACACCTCCTACATGGACACTGCTCTGACCCTAGCTATGCACAAAATGTTTTACCTAAACAATTCTAAGGGCGCTATGTCAGGCAGGGGCATGCATCTACAAAATAAAAAACTTGGAACCTCTAATTTTACTTAAATACACTATACTCACTAAACATTGCATTCTCCTATCTTCCTAAAACATACAACAACAATCATAACATTCAATATACTCTTTCCTGGCTTGGCAGTCAAGCTCAGGATCATACATTTTTTGTTCATGAAAAGTTTTGTACATCTTTTATTTACTGAAAACGCAAGTGCATTTTCTTTATTATTGTGTTATAGGTCGCGGGGGTCGGGGGTCTGGTCATAACCGAATATAGGGGATCGGATCCGATATACCGGGGTTCGAGTGCGGTACGCTCTCCTTCTCCATTTGCGGAGGCGCATAGTCTGCACTACACAGCAGAGTATCGCCAACGCTAACAGTGCTTCAATTACACAGGACGGGGAGTACCAGGTTATGAACCTGGCACACCAGGAAGATGCAGTGTTGCTGGTGACTGGGCTTTGGGTACTGCGGGGCAGTGAAACATTAATGGCAGGGGGGTTTGGAGTAATGGGGTCTGCATTCCCGCGCAACCAAATGTTCATAAAAAAGATGTTGAGCACGATGAAAGAAGTCCTCATGGCTGTCCTCTTTCCTTTTCCTTCTTGTGTTCTTTTGTTTTCTCCGGTCCTGGAGCCTCTGGTGTTCTGTGAAAACAAGCATAGTATCTGTAACTACCTTGGTTTAATATCCGATGTGTTAGTGTGTCTGTCCTTTTTGGGGCTAATTATACCCTTATAATTGGTCACTGTGTGACTCCCTCATTTTTTTTTTTCAAAAACAAATGTTAGGACACGGCACACTTCCCAATGAGGGACCAATGCTGATTTACCATCCAAATGTTCCAGGATGTAAATAGCATATGGCAGCAACCTAAAGGTCGCCTAAACAAAATAAAATTTTTTGAAATGAAAATGTCAAATGAGGTGCGTATGGGCTGCGACGGGTATGATTTCGATGGAGTCCCCGGGTAGGACGGCTACCAATGCCATAATGTAGCCATGTAAAATGGCTGCGTTCCGATTAATCTGGCCAAAACCCAGTTTAAAACGGCTAACCCGAAAGACTGCTGGGAAAAGCAGCCAAGAAGACACAAGCAGGCAGCTGCAGACAGTTTTGCATATTCGGCTCTGGGAAGGTAGCCCAGGTCGATAGTCAGGGCTATCACCAGCCCATCAAACCAGGTATTCGCAGTTGCATTCAGGACTGTTTGCAGCCCATCTATTCAGACATCCACAGTTAAATCGGCTATCCCTGGGAACAATTGCAACATATTAGCAATTGAATACCGGGCCAGACCTGTCGGCGCCTGCAGTGGCCGAAAAAAAGACAGGTGGGCGACCACCCCCCGATCAAGGAATCGCCTCACCATTGGACACATCGACTCCAGAGATTGGGGACAGATCCAATCACTTGGGACTCAGGGTCAAGGGCCGCCCCGGGAGGCGGGAAGCCCCTGGGCCCGAAAAATGTGAGGGTCCAAGTTCAGATCACTCTCTCTCCTCTTCGCCTGCTCGAGACCTTCGCAAGACCAGCCACCGGCAATAGTAAGTTTGAATCCAACGATCGCTATCCGGTAGAGACACCTAGCCACCGACCTGTAGCAGCCTTTTGAATCCCGCGGGCCAGATTTGATTGGACAAGCCATTCGTTTCCCTGACCTGGTGGGCTCTTCCTAAGTTAAGTATTGGCCAGTAGTGATAGGTTTATTATATAAATAGTAGTATTAGGGTATTAATATTGCTTGTTGTATATAATAAATGACCGTTGTTTTAATCCTTACTAAGCGGTGTGCTGTATTATTAATCATAACCTGAACTTGAACCATGTGGCGGTATCATAAAGATACCTGGCGACTCATGAGCAAAGGTGACGTAAACAGAGCAAATAGACTAAGGTCAAAAAGAGCAACATAATTGGCGACTCTGGTGGGACCCGACTTAGAAGTGGAAAACCACTCCGGGAGAACCCCAACATTTTGAATTAGAATCCAATCGGAAACAAAAAAAAAACCCACAAGTGTTCAAGCGGTTCTGGTTAATAATTCACAATTCGGAAGTGTGTATATGCATGCGTAACTAACAGGGTTATAAGGCAAAACTGATAGATTTTTTGTTGCGTCAAAACCATCGGTAGTTGGTATTTCGGAAATTAGCGCAAGCCGTACCCGCATCTACCACACCACCTTAGCCCCCTGTTCCAAATTCGAATGTAATGAGCAGATAAGAGAGAGCCATGCAGGCAATGCAAGCGATGCAGCGCCTCATGAACCCCTGTCGCACCAGTCAGCAGCGTAGGAGCGGGACAGTGTCCCGTTTGGGAAGTGGAAATCCGCAAAATTCTGCAGGGCAAAGGATGGCCCGTGTGGAAGGATTTCTGCAATAACGACGACTCAGGTCCTGGAAGTATCGGGCATACTTGGTGGGAGAACCTGAGTGAGATCCACAGAAAGAGTTTAGCAAAAGCACGCAAGCCGATGGCAATCGTGTCCTGTATGGCACAATTGCGAGGCTCAAAGGAGGTCGTCAGGACGCTCCGCAAGGAAATAGAAGGCATACATCGGATGAGTAAAATCGATGTATGCGAAGTTGAGAAAGAGAACCTGGAGTTAAAAGGGAAATTAGCAGCAAAGGACAAAGAGGTGGCTGACGCCAAACGGGGTCACCAATCTTGTCTGGCGCACTTGAGTAGTTTCCAGTCACAATATGAAAAGGCGTATCAGGACCTGCAGCGTGCAGTCCTGGTAAAGAAAGAAACAGAAAACCGGGTAGAGACGCTCCAGAAACAATGCAGTGATCTCAAGGCAGCCTTGAGAGCGCTCCACGCCACAACCACGGAACAAAGGCAGAGTACTTTGGACCATGCAAAGCGCCGAAAGCAGATTGCAGACTTGAAAGCACTGCTTTCTGTCCAAAAGGGATTTCAAGAAACCTTTGGGGAAAGTTTAGACCAGGAAGACGGCCCTGATTGGGAAAAATTGCAAGAGACAGCGCAGAGATATGTTCAGGGAGCATGTGCGCAGGGAAAACCCCAAAGGAGGAAAGTAACCCCACCCCCCACACAACAGATAATACAGGCTCCCATGAACCCTGTAACAACCCACCGCACCGCCACAGCAGACGAGGCGGAGGTCTTATATTCCACCCCCCTCACAGTGACCCAATTACGGGACGAGGGTGCCAAAATCACACCGTTCCTCCCCGCTTCAGACCCACACCATTTCTTTGCCACCATCAAACACCAGGCGACCATGTACGGCCTGGATGAGAAAGAGCAGGTAAAGCTCACGGTCCTCAGCTTAGACCCATCGGTCGCAGCAGCCCTTCCCGACCCACAGAATGTAGGAGGAGGCACCCTCCTACGCCGTCCCGTACATTATAGAACTGCGGGCACTGCCCATTGAGCCATCCTCCCATCATGTGGCGCATTACTCGCTGTAAAAGGGGGTCGGCCGCTGACTCTCGGCGGATGCGGGGGAGACTGGAGTCGTCAGCCGGCAGATTTGCCGCTGTCAAGGCCACCTGTGCCTCGACCTGACATACGAACCCCTCCGCACCTGACGACGTGCTCACTGCTCTGGATAGGGCATCCGCCACGATGAGGTCCTTCCCTGGAGTGTAGACCAGTTGGAAGTCGTACCTCCTGAGTTTAAGTAGGATGCGCTGGAGGCGAGGGGTCATCTCGTTCAGGTCCTTGTTTGTTATGCTGACCAGGGGGCGGTGGTCAGTTTCGACCGTGAACCGTGGAAGACCATATACGTAATCGTGGAACTTGTCGAAACCGGTTAGCAAGCCCAGGCATTCTTTTTCGATTTGCGCGTAGCGCTGCTCTGTGGGGGTCATAGCCCGCGATGCATAGGCAACCGGGGCCCATGACGACGTGTCATCCCTCTGCAGGAGCACTGCTCCAATGCCGGATTGGCTGGCATCAGTTGAGATTTTGGTGGGACGAGACGTGTCGAAGAACGCCAACACTGGTGCCGTGGTGAGTTTGCGTTTGAGCTCCTCCCATTCCAGCTGGTGTGTGTGTTGCCACTGGAACTCTGCTTCAACAATTCTGACGAGGTGGCGCAGAGTCGTTGTGTGGGAGGCAAGGTTGGGAATGAACTTCCCCAGGAAGTTGAACATGCCAAGGAAGCGTAGGACAGCCTTCTTGTCGGCCGGCTGCGGCATGGCTGCGATGGCGCTCACCTTGTCTGCATCCGGACGGACCCCTGTCCAGGAGATGTGGTCCCCCAGGAACTTCAATTGGTCTGGCCAAAGGCGCACTTGGCTCGGTTGAGGCCGTTTTCCCGTTTGCGGGCAAAAACGCGTTGGAGACGAAGTATGTGCTCCTGCGGTGTGGTGGACCAGATGATCACATCGTCCACACATACGCGCACCCCTTCGATGCCTTCCATCCTGTGCTCCATGATTCTGTGGAAGACCTCGGATGCCGAGATGATGCAAAATGGCATCCGGTTGTAGCAGAATCTGTCGAAAGGGGTGTTGAAGGTACATAGCTTTCGGCTGGACGGGTCCAGTTGGATCTACCAAAATCCTTTAGAAGCATCCAGTTTCGTGAATATCTTCGCTTGGGCCATTTCACTGGTGATCTCCTCTCGTTTGGGTATGGGATAATGTTCCCGCATAATGTTATTATTGAGGTCTTTGGGGTCTATACAGATGCGGAGCTCGCCAGAGGGCTTCTTGACACACACCATGGAGCTGACCCATGGCGTGGGCTCCGTGACCCTGGATAGGACCCCTTGGTCCTGGAGATCCTGCAGCTGCAGCTTGAGGTGGTCTTTAAGTGGCGCAGGAACCCTGCGAGGTGCGTGAACGACCGGAATGGCGTCCGGTTTGAGGCGAATTCGGTAGGTGTATGGCAGTGTTCCCATGCCTTCGAATGCCTCCTGGTTGTGGGCGAGGAGCGATTGGAGCTGTGCGTTGAACTCTGCATCCGGGAAGTCAGACGTGCCGTCTGGAGAGAGAGAGAGAATTTGTTGCAGAAGGTGGAGAGCCTTGCATGCCTGTGCGCCCAGCAGGGAGTCCTTCGATGAGCCAACTATCTCGAACGAGAGTGTGGCCGTGTGTGTTTTGTGTGTCACCTGGAGCTGGCAGGATCCCATGGCCGGGATAACGTTCCCGTTGTAGTCGACCATCTTGCACCGGGATGTCTGGATTGGTGGTCTGACCTTCATGGCATAGAATGCTGACCATGCTATGAGGTTGGCGGAGGCGCCAGTGTCCAGGCGGAAAGTGATCGGCGATCGGTTGACCGTCAGGGTGGCACACCATTCGTCGCCCAGATTGATGGTGTTGACCCGGTTCACATCAATGACCGCAACCCGGAAGGCGTCTTGGTCATCTGTGTCGTCGGTTTGGATGTCGTGATGTGGAGGCTGAATGGTCCGCACGTGTCTGCGACATTGTCGGAGATGTGGAAGATCCACAGGTTGAGCCGCTCGACAGTAGGCAGCGTAGTGGCCCATCTTGCCACAGCGTAGGCATTGTCAGATTTTTGCAGGATATTGCCCTTTTAAATGTGCAGCTCCACAGTTGCCGCACGTTGTGATGTCATGGCATTCGTTACGCCACTGCGCATGCGCAGTTTGGTCTTGCGTCGGGCGCGTCTGCGCAGCACGTCCCTCAGTGTTGCCGTAGATTTTGGCGCGCACAAACGCGGGAGGCCTTGAAAAGCGCGCGAAACGGCCGCCCTCGGCCGGGCTGCGGGCCGGGAGAAACTCGATTGCCTGGACATGTTCGGCCTCGTGGGTAGCCTGGCTTGCCGATTCGGTCACGTGGGACCCCCTCCGTGCCGATTCGGTCGCCTGAAATTGGGCATAGCGGCTAGTCGCATTCTCATGCAGGACACAAGCTTCAACTGCAGATGCTAAGGTCAGGCCTTTTATTTTAGCCACTGGAGGCAACGCCAAAAACGATCTGGTCCCGGATCTGAGGTGGTGCTGTAACCGCAGGACTGCGCGAGTATGCGGAGGTGCGTCAGGAAAGACTGAAAGAGCTCATCCTTACCTTGCAGCGCTGCTGAAAGACATACCTCTCAAAGCTCTCGTTGACCTCAACGTTGAAGTGCTTGTCGAGCTTGAGGAGGACCGTGTCATACTTAGCTTTGTTCTCGCCTTCCGCGAACACCAAGGAGTTGTATACATGGATGGCATGCTGACCTGTGGTAGTAAGGAGCATGGCAATCTTCGTTTTGTCCGAGGCGCCCTGTTTTTCATTGGCTTGCATGAAGAGTTCGAAGCGCTGCTTGAAGAGCGTCCAATTTATGCCCAGGTTCCCAGCGACTTGCGACGGCTGCGGTTTGTTGAGGGTGTCCATGGCTCAGGATGGCGATTCACTTCTGGTACCATGAAGTGTTGGGTGCTCTAAGGTACAGACAAACCAACACTGTTGCGATTGGTACAACGCAGTTTTATTCCATTAAACTATTTATACATTTAACTTGGTACTCAGCACGTTGTGACTGTGTGAGTGTCTTGCTTTGAAGTCCTGGCACTGTGCCGTCTCCAGATGGACTGCCCAGGAAGTGTAGTGTTTCTTGTTTTATACTGTGTCTGCTCTTGTCTGTGATTGGCTGTCGTGTTCTGTGTGCTAATTGGTCCATTGCTCTGTCTACCATTATGTATGTGTTATGATGTATGTTTGAATATCATGACAGGTTGCAGACGGGATAACACACATCTTGGACCCATACTGCAGGATGCTCTGCCTAAACTCTGTTTTAAAAGCCTCCTCGGTACCCACCTCTCTGCCTAGGCCTTCAGTCACATTCCGCTAACCCTTCAATTTTCATCGCTCATTGTGTCTCAGGCTATTTTGTTCTATTAGAAGTATAATTTGAATGCAAGTTCAAAGCTAGCTGGTATGAATACATGTAGAATGTTGAATCAAGAGCAATTCCTCACCAGGTAAGCCTGTCAGGAAAATGAGTCTGAACATTTGATTGGCGAGCAGTCAGTTTTTTGCCGAAAATAATACTGATTTATGTAAAACTGTTGATTTTAAGTTTTTGTTATTGATGAAATTACAAAGCCTAACTACATGAGCTGCTTTAGAAAGGCCATCATTTCTTAATGGACCATTAAAGCATAGCTGCAATGGAAATGTCTCACACTTCATAGATTTTTTTTTGCTCAATTGATTTTCAATGCAATTCATTTGAGGAAAAGATGCAGGGCTCAAGCTTAAATGCATTACCAGCCGCTTCCTTTGAAAATATTTCACAGTTTTGGCAACTGGTGCTATTACACTGCATAAGTTGACGAGTTTTGTTTTTCTAATGCACTGCAGTGCACATTCAGCAGTGCAACAATAATTAGCTTACAATAAGTGAGTTCTCCCTTGATTACTTTTACTGTCAGACATTTTAATGATGAACTATATAAGTTTAGTTACCCTGAGGTAGATGAAGTAAGATAGGGCAGCGCAGTAGCACAAGTGGATAGCACTGTTGCTTCACAGCTGCAGGGTCCCAGGTTCGATTCCCCGCTGGGTCACTGTCTGCGCGGAGTCTGCACCTTCTCCCCGTGTCTGCGTGGATTTCCTCCGGGTGCTCCGGTTTCCTCTCACAGTCCAAAGACGTGCAGGTTAGGTGGATTGGCCATGCTAAATTGCCCTTAGTGTCCAAAAAGGTTAGGAGGAGTTATTGGGTTACGGGGATAGGGTGGAAGTGAGGGCTTAAGTGGGTCGGTGCAGACTCGATGGGCCGAATGGCCTCCTTCTGTACTCTATGTTCTATGTTTAAAGGGTGAAAGCATATTGGAAGAATGAGGGTAGAGCAGGAAGGATGTTCCCAATGGTGGGGGTGTCCAGAACCAGGGGCGAAATTCTCCGTAATCGGCGCGATGTCCGCCGACCGGCGCCAAAAACGGCGCAAATCAGTCCGGCATCGAGCCGCCCCAAAGGTGCGGAATCCTCCGCATCTTGAGCGGCCGGGCCCTCACCTTGAGGGGCTAGACCCGCGCCGGACTGATTTCCGCCCCGCCAGCTGGCGGGAAAGGCCTTTGGTGCACCGCCAGCTGGCGCAGAAATTACATTGCCGGGCGATGCATGCGCGGAAGCATCAGCGGCCGCTCACGGCATCCCCGCGCATGCGCAGTGGAGAGGGTCTCTTCTGCCTCTGCCATGGTGGAGACCATGGCGAAGGCAGAAGGAAAAGAGTGCCCCCACGGCACAGGCCCGCCCGCCGATTGGTGGGCCCCGATCGCAGGCCGGGCCATCGTGGGGGCACCCCCCGGGGCCAGATCGCCCCGTGCCCCACCCAGGACCCCAGAGCCCGCCCGCGCCGCCTTGTCCCGCCGGTAAGAGAGGTGGTTTAATCCATGCCGGCGGGGTCAGGCATTTTAGCAGCGGGACTTCGGCCCATCCGGGCCGGAGAATCGCCGGGGGGGGGGCCCGCCAACCTGCGCGGCACGATTCACGCCCCCGCCGAATCTCCGGGGACGGAGAATTCGGCAACCGGCGGGGGCGGGATTCACGCCAGCCCCCGGCGATTCTCCAACCCGGCGGGGGGTCGGAGAATCTCGCCCCAGGGGTCACACTTTGAGGATACGGATAGACCATTTAGGACAGAGATGAGGAGAAATTTATTCACTCAGAGAGTGGTTGGCCGGTGGAATTCGTTACCACAGGAAGTAATTGAGGCCAAAACACAGTAGGCAAAATTCTTCGCCACGCGACGTCGCAAACTGCGATCAGGTGGAGAATTGTGCGTCGGGCCAGAATCGAGGTCTGCGCCTGGCGCTGTTTGGGGGCCATGCTCCAGTCCCTCACTGGTGGTGACAATAAGGTTTGCGCCCCACGCCGGCGGGGGCATGCAAAACCGGCATTTGCAATAATTTTAATGTGATTAGCACGTTTGACCCTCTATGATCGGGCCTCTTCAATGCTCCACACTCTCAGGCGGAAGTCACGTGGGCACGATTGACGATAGTTATTTACAAACGTGGACAGGGTGCATAGCTGCTGAGGGGAAAGAGAAGGTAAGCAAATTTTGAAAAACTGTGAACAATTGTCTGCTTGCTTGGGGGTGGCCGCTAGGGCTGCGGGAAGTCGGGCGGAGCAACTTGGTGACAGCTCTGTGGATTCGGTGTGACCCATCAGGATCGTGGTGGTGCGGCTCAGACCACCATTGCTGCAGTGTTTGTTTTAAACGCACTCATTTGGTATAAGTTACAGGCCCCTGGCTGCTCACTCTGCTGACTGCTCACGTGTCCTGTAAATGTTCACAAAGCTCTGGTCATTTGGGACCCACCCAGGCCACCCCTCTGAACAGCCTCAGATCCCAGCTGACCCATTAATGGATGGGTGTGGCCAGCTCAATCAGTGCGCCACCAGGTGTTGACACTCTGCAGTGCGCTCATCAGACGCGCAGCTCCACTATAGGGGAAGGAGGAGAACAGTAGAGCTCACCCCAAAGGATATATGCACCGTGGCCTTTGCACCCTCCTTGGCACACAGCCCCTCTCAGGGCAGAGGTCTCACCAGTGACATTATCAGCTAGCCCATTGCGCAGGACCACCAGCTGTCTCCAAGCCCTGTCTGCCCACCGCACCCGTGCTCCCATCCATCCTGCCCTGGACAGGTTATCACAACCATTGTGTCACACCCAGAACCCATATCACACTGCAGCTACAATCCCAGCAGATGCACACTTCCTTGACTCATCCCCATCTGTAGGTCCTGCCCACAGACAAACCTTCTAAGCATGGAGGCGATTGGTGGCACACCGTGAACCTCTCCATCGCACAATAAGGGCCACCCTGCTGGCAGGAAAACAGACGGTCCTCCCAATGAGCACACCCACAGTAGATCCCACTGGTGAGATAGGACAGGGTGTCACAGAGCCTATCACTGACATGAGTCGTGGCAGCCACCACTATGCCTGTTGACAGGGATGGATGGTGAGTATAGAGGTTCCCAAGTGTCACTCACTGATGGGGACACGGGTACAGTGTAGAAGCCAACATATCGGAGGGAACGACTGAGGGGTTGCGCTGGGTTTGGGGGAGACATGTGGAGTCATAGGGGAGAGAGGGTGGAGCTGAAGTGGAACTCAGGATCATCACGTAGCCTGTTGTATTTGGATGGGTGAGGGAATACTCATCGTGCTAACATGTCTTCTCTTTTCCCCCTCTTTTTTTGTAAAAATTGAGAGTATCCAATTATTTTTTTCCAATTAAGGGCCAATTTTAGCATGGCCAATTCACCTACCCTGCATATCTTTGGGTTATGGGGTTGAGACCTTCGCAGACATGGCGATCTTTTCCCCCTCCTGAAGAGAATAAATTTCAGAGTACGGTCAGGAATGCTTGCTGTCTACCTGCCCACTGCTGCCATTAAAGACGCACGGAGGCTCGGGGCACAGGGCCTGCTGGGGGAGGTCCCTGCACAAGAGTACCCTGCCCCAGAAGAGCAGGGGCCAACCAGTGAGGCTCGAGTGCCGGCTGTCCAACAGGCCGAGAGGAGCTGAGAAGGAGGTGCCACATCAGGCCACGGGTAAACCGTCAGCACCTGTCCTTCGAGGAGTTGCCGGACTGCCACCAAAAACTTTGGCCAACCAAATGGACTTTGTGCCACCGGTGCCAGATGATGGTGTACCTGGCACCGTCGGTGTTTGGAGGAGGAAACCCGTTCTCGGTGGCCATCAAGGTGACGGTCGTTCTGAACTTTTATGCACCTGGGTCTATCCAGGGGCTGAGCATCTGCGCCCAATGTTCCCAGACAGCAGAGTATGTAAACTTCAGTCTGGACCAGGCACACCAGGATGTTCTGGCAGCAGGATTTGCACCATTGCAGGTATGCTGCAGGTCCAGGGGTGATTGGTGGCACACATGTCCCACTCCGAGCACCGGTTCATCAGAGGATGCCCTTCATCAATCGGAAGGGCTTCCACTCCAAATGTGCAGATGGTGTGTGACCACGAGCTGCACATCATGCACATCTGCACGCGATACCCAGGAAGCATACATCCTGGTTCACTCATCAGTTCCCAGCACATTCGAGGTGCTCCCTTGGGTGAGGGGTTGGTCTTGGTTAATGATGTCTATCCGGAGGCCCCAAACTGACGTGGAAAACTGCTATAATGACACCCTTTCAGCAATCAGGAGCGTCATTGAGCGGTGCATTGGCATCTTAAAGATGCGCATCCGATGCCTGGGCTGCTCCAATATAGCCCCAGGAGGGTCGCTAACATCGTGGTGACCTGCTGCATCTGCACAAGATTATACAGCAGAAGGGGGACATGCTTGAGGAGGAGGAGGAAGAATACCAGGCCTCATCTGACAAAGAGGAAGGTCAGGAAGAACCGGGTATGGAGCACTGCCTGGCACGGCAGGCTGCCCAATGTGTGCTCCAGGGCCCCAGACACGGGGCAACCTTACCACCTCCACATTTGCCTAATAGGAGGCCTGGCCACTAGCAGCTCTGCCACCCCACCCCCACCTCTCCATTCACTTCTCCGCGCCCCCCCCCCCCCCTCTCCCATTCCCTTCCAGGTGCTGCCCCCTTCCCCAAAGTTGCTTACATCCTCTCCGCCATTCCTCTCTGCATCCCATCGCACCACTCCACCTTCCCACCCCCTCTCTAAGGATTGTACCAGCATCACTGCAGGGTGTTGGCCCTAGGTAGTAGCATCAGCGGCTCATATTCATGGAAGGAGGATGATGACGACTCGCATGAGATAAGCACTGGTGCTTCTCATCGTTTGACAAAGTCTGACACCTGCCTTCAGGATCACATTGCACTGTCTGCCTGGGTGATCCTGCATGTGTGCTAGCCATTCCATCTCATGGAAATATACTTTAGGAGGGTGAGGTGGAGGGGTAGTTATAAAGATGGGGAGTGGTGATGGTCACTCACTGGGTAAGCTGTTCTACAAGGCGGCCTCACACTTCTGGCCCTGTCCCTGCCACCTCTGATATTGACCCCAGGTGGCACATTCAGTTGTCCTGGGAGCCCTGCCCCGTGCCATCCTTCAACACCCACACCACCAACCTCCCATTACCCCCAACCGGCACACCCTCTACGCCCAGCCATCCCTCACACCCTTCAGACAGAGGACTAAGGCAGGTCAGAATGTTGATGAAAGGGTGTTTAATAGTGACTATATACATTATTGTGCCCTAACCTCTACCTCTAACCTATGTGCTGCAATCGTGCCAACTTAACTGATGTCTAGCTTCCTTAATTTGCATGTCCTACTGCTCCTTCTAGACACCACAGACTTGGAGGTGGCTTGCTGTGTATCTTGCCCTATGACCTGAGGCGCCTTTTTGTGGCCATCCTCTGGGGGACATGGACCTGAATGGGTCCGGCCGGCTTTAGGATGTCACAATTGATGAGGAACTACCATGTTCTGCCCGCTGCCCATCAGAGCGCCAGTGTCAGGTGGGGAGGATTCAGAAGTGCTGAGGTGTCCTAGCACCTCCCCTGTGGGAGGCAGCGGCACAGGCTCCATCATTTCCTCTTCCGTCAGGATACTTGATGGCCCCGGGCTACTCCATGGGATCATTTTGGTAGATCAAAGCAGGAAAGGACCTACTCAGTTAATGGTGTGGAGTTGGGGAGAGTTACAGAACAAAGAGATCGAGGGGTACAGGTTCATAGCTCCTGGAAGGTGGAGGGTGGTGAAGGAAGCATTCAGCATGCAAGGTTTTATTGGTCAGAATATTGAATACAGGAGTTGGGGAATCTTGTTGAAGTTGTACAAGACATTGGTAAGACCACACATGGAATACTGTGTTCAGTTCTGGTCACCCTATTCTAGGAAGGATATTGTTAAACTAGAAAGAGTACAGAAGAGATTTACGAGGATGCTGCCAGAACTTGATGGTCTGAGTTATAAGGAGAGGCTGGATAGGCTGGGACTTTTTTCCCTGGAGTGTAGGAGGCTTAGGGGTGATCTGATAGAGGTCTAGAAAATAATTATGAGCATAGATAAGGTGGATAGTCAACATCTTTTTCCAAAGGTAGTGGAGTCTAGAACTAGACGGCATAGGTTTAAGGTGAGAGGGGAGAGATACAAAAGAGACCAGAGGGGAATTTTTTTCACACAGAGGGTGGCGAGCATCTGGAACGGGCTGCCAGAAGCAGTGGTAGAGGCGGGTACACACTTTTTTCCTTTAAAAAACAGATATTTACATGGGCAGGGTAGGTTTAGAGGGATATGGGCCAAATGCGGACAAGTGGGACTAGCTTAGTGATAGAAACTGGGCGGCATGGACAAGTTGGGCCGAAGGGCCTGTTTCCATGCTGTAAACATCTATCACTCTATGACTCGAGGTGAGGCTGGAGTGAGCTCCGGAGGCTCCACTATCCCCTGACACTGCCAGCCCTGGAGGCCCATTCTCATCTCAGCCAGGATCTCGATGCCCTTAACCGTGGAGCATGGAGAAGGAATCATGTCCCTCACTGCCTCAGTCATGTGCCTCTATGGCTGGCCTAGGTCAGTCAGTGCCCGGCCAATGCTCTTGATTTCCTCAGCCATGACCCTAGTGACTAGGCCAAGCTCTGGGATGCCACAGCAATATCAATTGGGCCCAGTAATATTGAACCTCAGCCATCGACTGCACATTGTGCCCCAAGCCTTAGATGTCTTGACCCCATGGCTGTGACTTTTTGACACAAGGCTTCCACCTGGGATGCCACCTGTTCAGTGTTGGCCTGGGTACCACACATCATTGGCATGATCTCCTGCACCTAAAGGCAATTGGACTCTACCAGCTGTGCCAGCTGGCACTGGAAAGTTGCTGACTCCCCCTCCTGTAGATCCTGGTACTGCGTCTGCATCTCTACCAATGATATGATCATACTTTCTAGAAGCACAACACCTGTCCGGACTATTCCTGTTTCCTGGGATCGGGCAGCCCTCCGACTACCTGCTCCCTCGGGAATACCTACGTCCACCTGTTATGCTGCAGCATGTGTGACGTACGCATCAGAAGGTGACCAAGCAGCCTCTTCACTAAAATGCCCCAATGAGATGATAGTCATCGCGATGGTGGAGGATGCAGGTGAACACAGTGCCATGAAGTCGGCGTCATCCCTGGACTGGTTTTCCGAGGGGTGCTGGGGTTGTTGCTGGGAGCGAGGTACCCCAGATGGGCCAGCATGGTCGATGGTTATCCTGCAAGACAAAAGACATGACACATGATACGATCTTGGAAAGGAGTGGTCTAGGCAGAAGGGTGATTCGCTTGCTATAAGGAAATCATTTTGCATTAAGGGGTCATTTGTTTGTCGCATGCCGACTTCCACCTCGGAGAAAGCCCTCTCCTGCACCTCCCCGGATAATTACATCACCCTCTGCTCGGCGGGGTCAGCCCTCTCCTGTCTTCTCCTGCTCCCTTCTATAATGTGCCGTCTTTTCCTAGGAGACATATAAAGGACATGGTGCGAGGCATGGAGGCGCGTTACATGGGGGGTTGTAGCTGGCGGCATCTGTATGCAAGGCACCTGGCCAAAGTGGACAATAAAGGTATTGGGGTTTGGTGCAGGGTGGAATGTGAGGGACGTGCAGGCAGGAGGGTTTTGATTGGTCTCTATAGGAGTGGGGTGTGTGATATGAGGAGTGAGGGACAAGGTGGATGCCAGGGGATCAGAGGTAGTGGCTCACCCAAGCTGCCCTAAGGAGGTCGTTCATCTTCTTGTGGCATTGGGTGCCAGTCCGCCTGGTGAGGCTCACAGCACTGACTGTCTCTGCCACCTCCGCCCAGGTCCGGTTGACGACCACGGGCGGTAGCCTCCTGCCACCATAGGGAAGAGGGTGTCCCACCTCTTGTCCACTGCATCAGACATGGTATTGAGCTCTGTGTCCGTGAAATGTGGTGCTGCTCTTCTCTGGGCATCTTCTTGGCTAAAATGACAGTGCGTGGGGAGAGCTTATAAGCAACTTCAGCTTGTCAAGCTCTCCCGTGCAAATTCCAGCCGCAGCGAATCTGAAGCCGGCGGGAATGAGAATTGCTCTAGATTCAAGTGGGCAGCATGCTGGCCCATTAGCATGTCTTGAATGGCTCCAGAAATAGCACTCCAATGGAAACGCGAACCACACGTACGTCAGTCTGGGAAATTAGCCACATGGAGAATTTTGCCCCGTATGTTTCCAAGGACAGTTAGATATAGCACTTAAATATAGCACTTGGGCAAAGGGAATCAAAGGATATGAGGGGAAAGAAGGATCAGGCAATTGAGTTGGACAACCAGCTATGATCATAATGAATGGTGAAGCAGGCTCGAAGGGCTGAATGATCTCCTCCTGTTCCTATTTCTTTGTTTCTAAATATGATTCACAATTGTAGCTCGTGTGGATGTAGATGCAAAATTACGTATTGCAATTTCTGTATACTTTATGTGGGCTTCACTATCCACTGTCCGCCAAGAATCCACCACGAAGACAAGTGACTAATAACTAAAATTCATACAAAACTTTGATTGGTCATTTAAAACATGGTTTTATTATAGAAAACAGTCTTAATTCTTGTTAGCACATTAATCAGAGCTTTTAACATTTATCAACAAATCAATCCCAGATAAATAAAATTCCAATTGCTGTAGAGTGTGCTGAATTATGTTTAGTAAATCAATGCCATGATTTGTGTGTGTTTTTAAAGCTAATGTCACGCTCTTTCTGTATAACAGGCAGAAGGACTCCTGCAATCCCTCTATCGCCACACAATGAATACACCATAAATTAGACTGGGGACAAAATAATAATTTATGCTGGATCCTGGCCTTAGGTTGGAATTTTCGATGGTCATTGTTGTGGATGAAACTTCAACCCATCCGAAACAAAGGGGAAGGGACAAATTGTGGAAAGGGACAAATTCCTGGTATTCCTGCACCCCAGGCTCACAAATAGAGCAGGATGAACAGGCTGCCAGCCCTCTAGGTGCAAGAAAATCAAAAAGGAAGGTGCGACATTTCAGACATCAAAATAGGCAATTGAATTATAGGTGATTCTAAGGGTAAAGCAAAGGTACTAAGTGATCAATTTCTCAATGTATTTTCCAGAAATTTAACACACATATCCAGCTTAGATGGTGACCACTTACCAGACATACTAAACCTGATTATAAATAAAGAGGGCCACTCTCACCAGCATCATTTGCAAATACTTGAACATATTGTTCATTCTCGTGTCAGAAAGCACTTTGAAGAGCACCATTTCTTGGTAGATAATCAGAATGTTTTTCAAGTGATAAGACCCACCAAAACCCAGCTTTTAATGGACTGTTGATGACCTAGCTTCAAGTCTTAAAAGAGATGAAACTACTGGTACGGCAATACTAGATTTCTGAAAGCCTTTGACAAGATTGTACCAAACTGTAAATAGAATTTACAGCACAGAAACTGTGGTCAGTTGATGCTCCACACAAGTTTCTTCCCACTCAATTTACTTCATATTGTCCAACCAGCATATCCTTCAGTTACCTTTCTCCCTCATGTCATTGTCTACCATCCTTCTAATTGCCTCTATGCGATTCACCTCCAGCAATCCATGCGATAGCGAGTTCCAGACTTTTATCACTCCTGTAAATAGTTCCCAACATCCCTGGAATGGCTAGAAGTCTCCATGAATCAGCATCAATCACCTGGTGACCGAGTAAATCCTTCCAGGACATTCGAAAATAATATATCATTGATGCCATTGAGATAGTTGATTCAGTTTGGTCCACACACATCATTACCCCCACCCCGCAATCTGGGACCCCATAGGACTGGCTGGGAAATGTGAGCCTCTATCCCTGCGTGCTGGAGAGTGGGGAACTGGGTGGAAAGCAGGCTCCAACTTCCTGTGGGCACTACGGCTGGGGAGGTTGGGGGTTGGGAGGCGTTGGAGGAGTGGTGACGTGACATGTCAAGTGAAACACAGAAGCTGAGGTAAAGGATGAGAGTAGCCGTAGTTTATGGCTGTGATAGAGGGTAAGGGGCCGATCAGTTGACGTTGTGCCTTTCTTGTTGCTGATGTTTCCATTATCTCTCCCCATCCAATTCTTGTACATCGACAGCAGTAAGGAGGAGGCGGGAATGAATTGCATTTATACAATACTGTTTTTACAGCCAACTCAGGCCACTCTTGCCTAGCCAACAGCCCATCCTGACATCACCTCCCACATCTCCCGGAATATATCCAGCCAAGGTTCCCAAGCCAACCTAGAAAGGACGGTTCTCCTGAATTCCTTATTGGGTTTTTAGCGATTAACATATTTATTCCTTCTATATTTGGACTGCTCACATGAACTCTCCATGGACGTTAAAATTTTATTTACAACAACAATTCATAGCCCAGTGGTTAGCACTGCTGCCTCACAGCACCAGGGACGCAGGTTCAATTCCGGCCTTGGGTGACTGTCTGTTTGGAGTTTACACTTTCTCCCCGTGTCAGTGTGGGTTTCCTCCGGGTGCTCTGGTTCCCTCCCACGGACCAAAGATGTGCAGGTTAGGTGGGGTTATGGGGTTACAATTATAGGGCGGGGGAATGGGCCTAGAAATGGTGCTCTTGGTAGGGTCGGTGCAGATTCCACAAGCCGAATGGCCTATTTCTGTACTGTGTAGATTCTATGGATACATCTTTTCCAAATGACTATTTTTCGTGTACAAATGCAGAAAGTAATTACTGACAAACTATTCCTAGCCTCAGTGCTGTCCTCACCCCATCTGCACATGTACACAGACCATTCACTGGATACCCATCTTGAGAAGGAACTGGCTGCTACCTTTGTTTCGGTTTCGAAATGCAATAAGTCCTATCTGTCTTGTGGTTGTCATGTGACCTCAATGAGGCAATCTCTCTGGAAATGAAAATTTTACATCAGTTCAGTAAAGACTTACAATGAGGAAGCACTATGGTCTTTGACCATGAAACACGGTATGGAGTTATAATAGAGTTTAGAAACCCTGGAAATTCTGTGGAGAAGCCCAGAGAAGTCCCAGCTCAGAAAGGCACAAAGAAATATTCAAATCTTCAAAAACCTGCTGAAAAAGGACAAGCAAAAGCAAACACAAACCGAAGGCTGCAAGTAAAATACTGGGTGTGTTCACATGGCTGTAAACCTTCCCTTCCATGCTTTGGTAGCAATGAACAGCAGCATGTGGCAAAACTGGCAGCTTTTCCACTTGTATTGGCAAAACTATGAGCTTGCAACAGATTTAATTAGCAAGCTGGAATTTAGATGAACAGTCACACTTCTAACACTGCTGGGGAGGGATGACTACAAATTATATCCAAAGAACAAACATGGGCTGATTTAACACAGTGGGCTAAACAGCTGGCTTGTAATGCAGAACAAGGCTAGCAGCGCAGGTTCAATTCCCATACTGGCCTCCCCAGGAATGTGGCGACTAGGGGCTTTTCACAATCACTTCATTGAAGCCTACTTGTGACAATAAGTGATTATTATTATTAAACGACAGATTTTGAAATACTTTAAAGCCTGAGTGAACATTACGTATGAACATGCTGCATTCAACAATGAGCTCAAGATAAAAAAGTAACCCATAGACCAATATGTGTCTGCAGTAACACAGTTTGTGAATTCAGACAACTAAAATGTGATCTGATTAAAGATTGAATAGTCTGAGACCCACAAGACCCTTCAGTAACGAGGGTCAGCTAATGCTCAAGAAAACAATAGACATGTGCAGAAAGCCAGTTGTTGTAAAACATCAGCTATTGCATTTGTATGGCAGTACAGACCAGAGGATACATTATGCTGAGAGTCATTCCAGGCCAAAAAGAACAGGACAATTACAGACAAAGGTTGGGATATAAATACTGCATAAGAAGGAATACAATGGAAAATAAGGTTTGTCCAGCGTGGAGAAAGCAGTCTTAAGAAGCCACATTATTTTGTACACAAGTGTTTGGCTAGAAAGAAGCAAAACAAGCCTATACAGAACTACCATCAATCCCAGAGGTCAACAGGTTCCCAACAACGGGTAATGGAACAACAACAGTTACCATGGCATCAAGAGCCATGGGAATGACACTCCATTTATGAGGAACATCACCCAGATGAACAGCCAATGACAACACACAAATATCATTAAGAAACCTGAATGATTTAAAGATTGCATACTATGCAGATATAGAGGCTGACTAGTAGAACAAACAGTTGCAAAAGCATGAGAATAGTGGGTGCATGGTAACTTGGGTAAGTCACAGTTCGACATGGTCGCTCATGCAAATTTACTTTTGTTCGTTAAGGGGGATGTTTGAGTTTTGAAATGCAACTGCACTACTATCTGGCTTGCCATAGTTGTGACATCTGCTATGACGTTATCTCTCTGTAAGCAGACATTTTACATCAGTTCAATAAAACTTACAATGAGAAATCACTGCAATCTTTGAACTTGTAACAATCTTATCAAACCCAAAAATATTGCATAAAAGCTGAGATCAGCTAACACAGCATGCAATTAAATGTGGGATTACCTTGGGAAGAATGGCTTCAGGCTACACTGAGCATTAATTTTACCCACCACATCATCTTGTATTGCACGGGTTACTTCGCACTTGTCAGCGCAGAATGTTATCCAGGTCTTGCTACATGAGGAATATCTGAGGTGTTGAACATGCATAAACAACAGCCCCACTGCTGACCATTTAAAGTTTATTGATGAAGTAGCTGACGACAGTTGGGCCCAGAACAGTTCTCTGAGGAACTTCTGCAGCCATGTCTGGGGCTAAGACGTTTAACTCTAACAATCACTGTAGACCGAGTGATCATGTGATGACACTACTACAAGAAGGGTCATGTGCTGGGAGTGCAGGGGTTCTCTAAGGAGCGTGGGCAGAACACAAGCATGTAGTAGCTGCTCAGCTACTAAATAAAGTATTGTTTGTTATCCTTGTTGTCTGTGTTGGGAACCAGGCACTTGTACATGGTGTTAGGTGTAGTGATATGTATATATGAAGATATATGAAGGGTTAATGACTACGTCATAGTGTAAGACAACCACTAGATAGCAGCACTAGATCCAGGTATAAGTATGTGAACTCAAAGGATCTTGCTCTCTTCGAACTAGGAATGACTGGACAGCAGAATGTTGGAGAGATAGAGCGTAGTTAGCACCTGTAGTTAAATATAGTTAATATTTATGCTGAATTACTTTATCACCAGTTATAGTTCTGTAAATGTGAACAAACCCATCTCAATATTATTTAATTTGTTTTTCAATTAAACCTATTTGCTTTAAGTTGAAGATTGGTAGTTTCTTTGAAATCTAACCATCAGACCATTCTGGAAGTGTAAAGCAAAGAGTAACGACATATTACAAACAAGTAATATAGCATCAGGAGTTGGCAGTATGACACAAGGACCTTGCCACATCGATCCACTCGTCTTTGCTGAAAACAGTTCCTAGACAGTTGGGAAAAGTTGGAGAAGGAGTGGCATATTTACTGCTGCGCTGCCCTATCTGCCAAATCCAAAAAGATAGAAGCTTACATTTTATTCAACTTAGTGAGCCCTGAGACCGTCAAAAAACATTGAGTCGTTTCTTTTCCAAATTAAACCTGTGCTTGTCGAGCCTTATATTTTTTTTTACCAGAATCTGTGATTCTGTGATTCTGAAGGGGAGAAATAGGACCCCAAATTAATTCTAAAAAAGTTTGAGAACATTTGTCTTCCATAAAAAAAATATACTGCTCAACAAGCACACATTTAAGAGCAGATGTATCAATATTATCCTATACGGCAAACTTGAAATTCTTAGCGAAGAAATGTGAATTTGGCAACATTACTGATTTGGCAACCAAAGATGTGTAGGTTAGGTGGATAGGCCGTGGTAAATTGCCCCTTAGTGTCCAAAAGATGAGCTGGGGTTACTGGGTTGCAGGATAGGGTAGAGGTGTGGGCCAGTGTAGACTCGATGGGCCAAATGGCCTCCTTCTGCACTGTAAATTCTATGATTCTATGAACAATCAGGAAAAAGCAGCAGAGATTTTAGTTGGGAAACAGAAGTTTCCATTGCACAGGCAGGCCATGCTCCAACTGCGCTGGCCATCTCCCTCAGGACAGAACAGCTGGTTTTGTGTATAAATATGGTAAGTGGAGTCAATTTGCAAAATGCTGCAGATCAAAACCACAGCGGCCTTCCTTTGTCGTCAGCCACATTGCAACCAATCAGTCCTCCAAGGGTAAGGAGCGTCAGCAAGGTGAACGAACTGGAGCTCATGCAAAGCAGCAAAACTACTGAACTTTCAACAACACTCAAATGTGAGACACCATCACAGGAAAGAGCGAGATCTTCACCACCCTCAACATGATTTGCAGCAATGCAAGACTGGGGTAAAGATTGGCAGTGAAGCTAAGTGTAACTCACGTATTGCCCAACCGAATGCTACGGGAACTAGATCCATACACAGCACTGGACTGCAATACCCAGGTGGACCTCGTGGCTTCTGGCAGACAAACCACCCGTACTGAAGAGGTAGCCACCCTCCACTGCACAGAGGGCAGTTTCAAGTTTCGTATAGTTGACCAGAATGTCAGACCACAATTAGATCTTTGGGACAGTATTACACTGGGGCTTATTCAGCTGGGTCCAAAGTTGCAAGCTTTACAACACCAGGCCCCAGAAACGGCAGAATAAAAAGACCTCTTCAACTGTGACATCATTGGTAAGCTACCAGTTGTCCATCACATGAGACGGGAGTGCCAATCACCATGAAACAGTGAGAGGTCAATGAGCTGCATCGGATGACAAAGCTGGGTGTCATACCTCTTATAGATGAGGTCACAGAATATAGGTTCAGCAATGGTGGCCGCAGTAAAGAAAGATGACATGATCAGGCTATGCATTGAATCAATGCAGTTGAACAAGGCGCTGCTCAGACCTCATCACCCTATGAAGACAGTGGAACAAGTGGTAGAAAACATGCTGAGATTTTCAGCATCCTGGATACGAAATGTGGGTTCTGGTAGATTCGTTAGATGATTGATCTTTGAAATCTTACCACATTCATGCCTCTGGTAGATAGATATTGTTTATTACGTATGCCCTATGGGATCTTCACTGTGTGGTGATACACCACTGTACCTTCCTACCATTGTACATAGTATATAATAGTTGTGCGTAACGTGGCCCTGTAATACTGTGTATTGTACTGTAACTCTGCAGAGGTTCGGTCACTGGTAGGTAACCCGACCTGGCCACGGAGAGCTCCGCCTTCGCCACTCCCCCGGGAGTCAGTATAAGAACCTCTTCTGGGACAGGCCCCATTCTGTCTGGGGTCGTCTGTGTCGGGTAAGCCTCCCATGTAGTATATTAAAGCCTGAGTTAAAGTCTCACATGTCTTTGTGGTTCTTGACGCTTAGCGCATCAATTTAATATACTACATGGGAGGCTTACCCGACACAGACGACCAGCGCATCACACTGGCAGTGAGGTATTCCAGAAGTGCATGGAGAAACTCTTTGCAGCCAGCCCTGGGGTGGCATGATCATAAAATCTTGGTCTATGGTTCGAGTATCTATATAATTTTCCATTTTGAAACTTAGAAATAACAAAAGAACAATGCAATAGATAAGGTAGGTTATAATGAAGAGAAAGCTGGAGGCTAGCTGATGCATATAATTTCCTTAATTACTAACAAAGTTGCGTGAGAGATGCTAAACGAGCTGAGGAGGTACCTCAGCATCAAAAGAAAGATTTTTAAAAAGAACACGTTTCTTGCTGACTGCCTTGTTATTCGCAAAGATGACACTGTTCCATCTGAGAAGTAACTTGAGTTACCATTAAAAATCAGGGTGCGGGATTCTCCGTTCCTGAGACGAAGTGTTGATGTTGCTGCAGGATTTGCGGACTTTCACCACAGCGAAGCAGGCGCCGAATCTGGACCGATTCAGCGACTGTGGAGGGGCTGGCACCGGCGCCACGTGGAACATTGTGTTCCAATGATAAACGATGCAGGATTCACCAGGTTCGTGATTGACACTCTGGAGCCTGACAAGCTACATCTGTCTATACACACTTCACTCCCCACACACACCATCCCAACCAACAACATGGTATTGGTTGTGCCGGAGCACGCCCATACAGCTGATGGGTTGGCTGGGGCCAGAGGGCACCCAGCAGGGTGGCCTGGCGGGACATCAGGGGCGGGTTTAGCACAGGGCTAAATAGCTGGCTTTTAAAGCAGCCCAAGGCAGGCCAGCAGCACGGTTCAATTCCCGTACCAGCCTCCCCGGACAGGCGCCGGAATGTGGTGACTAGGGGCTTTTCACAGTAACTTCATTTGAAGCCTACTTGTGACAATAAGCGATTTTCATTTCATTTCATTTCTATACGACCCGTAGCAGTAAGTTCACAGTGGCCAGGCAGGCCTTGGGCAGTTTCTCCCTGGTCGAGCCCACTCTTTGAAATGTTTTCAGCAGTGGGGAGCTGAACTCACCGGCGGGACCGCCTCCTGAGAGATCGGGTGTCGTTTTGAAAGGGAGCCCGGATCTCTAAGTGAGCTTGACGGTCCCCCGAGACACGCCAACCACAGGCAATGCCACACCCCGTAGACATGGGCTTTAGCACTCCCCCCCCCCCCCACTAAGTGAGGATTCCCTGCTATGGGGTCGCTGAGGGGTCCCCCTTTTTCAGGCCCCCCCACCCCCTCTTTCAGGATCCCTCTCTTTACCCGCCAAATCTTCATAACCCCCCTTCACCTCCCCACCCCACCCCTTTCACACACACACCCCTCTTTCATAGACATGGCACCCCCACAGGCGCTGATCCTTGGCAGGGCCAGCATGGCACCCAGACACCCTAGCACTGCCTGCCTGGCACTCAGGCAGTGTCCCAGCATGAAAACAGAAATTACTGGACAATCTCAGCAGGTCTAACAGCATCTGTGGAGAGGGAGAAGGGAGCTAACTTTCACTTGTGCTTTTACAAATCATGAAACAAGCGCCGTGGCTGCTGAGGGAAAGAGAGGGGTTATGGAAACCGTCCAACATCGCCATAGTCCGCTGGCCAGGGGACCTCTTCCAGCACTGGGGGTGGTGGTATTGGGAGGTGACCAGGAGGAGGGCTGTGGGGTTGAGGTGGACGGGCATGGAACACCATTGCCTCAGCTTGCAAGGCAGCCATGCTCCCGCGCACGCCGCTGACTGCCCACTGTGAACGTAGGGCCGCAGGTCGCATAGGCATCCCCCCAGGCCACTCCCCGAGGTGCCCTCCGGCCCCAGCCACCCATGGGTGCAACCAGTGGGCATCTTGTTGGCTGGGATGGTGTGTATGAGAAGTGAAGTGTGTATATGTGGCTGCACCTTGTCAGCTTCGCGAGTGCCAATTGCAAATCCGGTGAATCCCGCACTTTTCCCCATTGGAATCGATTATGTTCCACGTGGTGCTGGTGCTGGCCCCTCCATGGTCGCTGAATCAGTCCAGGTGCAGTGCCAGTTTTGCTGTTGTGGAAGTCTGCGAACCCTGCCCCAGCGTCAACACTTAGTCTCAGGAACAGAGAGTTCCGCTGATGGTCTGTCAATCCAGATCATAAGAAGTATCTGGCATGTCCAGTATTCTCATAAGTGGGATCATAACACAAGCTTTAGCATAACTTCCCTGATTTTGCATTTGATATGTGTCGATTCATGAAGCCAAGGATCTTTAATAACAGCCGTCCTAATTTTTCCTGCCGTCTTCAAAGACCTGTACATGTTTCTTTGTTCATGTTTCTTTGTTACAGCTTTCTCTGTTCCTGTACCTCCTTTAACATAGTACCATTTAGTTTATATTGTCTGTCTTCATTCTTCCTATCAAAATGTGTCACTCACTGTTCTTTGTGCCATATGTCATCTGGCATGGATCTGGCCAATGCACCAGCTATACCCCCCAAAAGTTTGTTACTAAGCTCTTCCCTGTTTATTACATTTATGAATTCTGTGTTACCTTTAAACTTTGAAATTATGTCCTGTATACCAAAGTCCAGATCATTAATTTATATCGGAAAGAGCATGTAAGGTCGCCATAGTCCCAGCTGTAGTGATATGCATAAGCAATTGTACATGTAAATATGTTTAACCTCCAACCACTAGGTGGCAGGTAAATTCTAGCATCTGACACTGTAACCTAGAGGGAGACTGTAGGAGAATTTGTCATGGTCAGTTGTGTTTGTGATTGTTCCAGTTTGTTAGTATTAGTTTCCAACCCACAATTTGTTATACAATAATAAATTTGACTAGTCGAGAACTAGATGTTCTTTGGTGCACTGAATCAATCATTATCTCTGTACTCGACCATAACACCAGTTTAGGCTGTTTTCTCTGCAGGCGTTGAGCTTACTGGTGGTGATTTAACCTGAGGACCACTACACCTCAGGCGAGGGGCAAGGTTGAGAAGGTGGGGTCTTCATGAATAACTTCAGCCGGTACAGGAATTGAACCTGCGCTATTGGCCTTATAGAATCAAAGAGTACCTACAATGCAGAAGGGGGCCATTGCTCTGTATCACAAACCAGTAGTTATTGATAATTACATTTTTCTTGAAATATTGGGCCAGATTTTTAAACGGGGTGGGGTTGGGTTCAGAGGTGGGTAGGCACTGATTATGGCCCCTTTCCTGCGCCGACTGAGAATTTCAGCTGGCAATGCAGACAGTCCACATTTACCTGTTTAGTCATTATTGTTTGCATTTGTTTTGCTCAACTTTATACAGTAAAGGGACTTCCGGTTGCGGCTATGCCTGGGTAGGTCGCACGGTCGGCAGCTCCCGCCAAGAACTGAATTTTGGGCCCTTTTGAGGAGCCCCAGCGGCACTTGGATGATGATTCCTGGTATGGGTAGGCAGCAGTAAAGTTCCCCCAGCATTGTATGGAGTGAACCAGGAGTGGAGCGATTAAAAAGGCGGTTTTGGAGCAGAGAGGAGAGCAGGTGCGGAAAAGTAAGATGGCGGAGGGTGGAGACAAGGCAGCGTGGGCGCAATGGTCGCAGGAGCAGCAGGAGTTCCTGAAAAGCTGCTTTGCGGAGCTGAAAGCAGAAATGCTGGCCCCAGTGAAGGCATCGATAGAAAAGCTGGTGGAGACCCAGAAGGCCCAAGGGGCGGCGATTCGAGAGGTTAGGCAGCAGAAAGCCTCTGAAAACGAGGACGAGATTCTGGGCCTGGCGGTGAAAGTGGAGGTGCACGAGGTGCTGCACAAGAAGTGGCAGGAAAAGTTCGAGAACCTGGAGAATAGGTCGAGGAGGAAGAATCTCCGGGTTCTGGGTCTCCCTGAAGGGGTGGAGGGGTCCGACGTTGGGGCATATGTAGCCACAATGCTGAACACATTAATGGGCGCTGGAGCCTTCCCGCGGGCCTTGGAGCTGGATGGGGCCCACAGAGTCCTGGCAAGGAGGCCTAAAGCCAATGAGCCGCTTCATGGACAGGGAGTGCATCCTGAGATGGGCGAAGGAGGAACAGAGCAGCATGTGGGGGAATACAGAGAATGCGGAGGTCCATATTTATCAAGACTGGAGTGCAGAGCTGGCTAAGAAGAGGGCTGGATTCAACCGGGCCAAGGCGGTGCTCCACCGAAAGGGGGTGAAGTTCGGGCTGTTGCAGCCAGCGTGATTGTGGGTCACGTTTCAAGATCGCCACGATTATTTTGATACGCCGGATGAGGCGTGGACCTTTATACAAAGCGAGAAGTTGGACTCGAACTAAGGGTTTGATGTGGGGTGGGGTTTGTTTTTTCGTCGTTGTGTGGGAAAGCTGGGGAGTGGGAAGGGATGAGTGGATGTGATATGTGGGTTTTGTGGGTTTGTGGGTATCGGTACTGTTTTGCAGGGCTGGTCCCCATGTACGAAGGGGGAGGGGGGGGGGGCAGGAGGCCCTGGATCGTGGGGAACTGGGGTGAGGTTAGAGGAGAAAGGAGCTGCGCCATAGGGGGCGGGGCCGGCCCAGGTGGAAAACGCGGGCTTTTTCCCGCGCTGAGGAAGGGGGGATGCGGGGCCTGAGGGGAGGGGCGGTGCTGGAGGGGTGCTCACATCGGCCTGAAGAGGGGGATGGGATGGGGATTCCACACGGGGGGCCGTTGGCAAAGGCGGGAGCGGCCGAGGTCAGCAGGAGTCAGCTGACTTCCAGGAGTGTAATGGGGAGCAAGGGGGCTAGACAATGGTCTAGCTGAGGGGGGGGGGGGGAGCGGGTGGGGTGGGGGGGGGTACTGGATTGCTGCTGTACTGACCGAAGGGGAGCTAGAGGTAAAAGGGAGAGCCAGGGGTCAGGGCGGGGGTTCACCGCCTGGGGGACTGGAGTATGTGGGGGGCGTGGGCACGTGGCTGGCCTAAGAAAGGGGATGGCTAGTCGGCAGGGGGGCCGAGTAGCCCCTGATCCAGCTGATAACATAGAATGTGAGGGGCCTGAATGGGCCTGTCAAGAGGGCCCGGGTGTTCACGCACTTAAAGGGACTGAAGGCAGACGTTGTTATGCTTCAGGAGACCCACTTGAAGGTGGCAGATCAGATCAGGCTGCGAAAGGGATGGGTAGGGCATGTCTTTCATTCAGGGCTGGATGCGAAGAACAGACGGGTTGCAATACTGGTGGGGAAGCGGGTGTCGTTCGAGGCACTGAATATTGTGGCGGATAATGGGGATCGATACGTGATGGTGAGTGGTAGGTTGCAGGGGACCCGGGTGAATGTGTATGCCCCGAATTGGGACGATGCAGAGTTTATGAAGCACATGTTGAATCGTAGCCCAGATCTGGAAGCGGGGAGCTTGATAATGTGGGGGGGGGTACTTTAATACGGTACTGGACCCAGCATTGGACCGATCCAGGTCAAGGACGGGTAAGAGGCCAGCTGCGGCCAAGGTGCGAAGGGGTTTTCTGGACCAGGTGGGGGGAGTGGATCCGTGGAGGTTTGTACATAAGGCCTATTCACGGATAGACTTCTTTGTGATGAGTAGGGCACTGATCCCAAGGGTGGAGGGAATGGAATATTCGGCTATAGCGATTTCGGACCACTCCCCGCACTGGGTGGAGTTGGGGTTGGGGGAGGAGACGGACCAGCACCCGCTGTGGCACCTGGATGTGGGACTGTTGGCAGATGGGGAGGTTTGTGGGTGGGTCTGGGGGTGCATTCAGAGATACATCGAGGCCAATGATAATGGGGAGGTGCAGGTGGGGGTAGTCTGGGAAGCTCTGAAGGTGGTGGTTAGGGGAGAGCTAATTTCAATTAGGGCTCACAGGGAGAAGAGACAGAGGATGGAGAGGGAGAGGTTAGTGGGGGAGATAGTAAGGGTGGGCATGAGCTATGCAGGGCCCCCTGAAGAGGGGCTGCTGAGGGAGCGACGGAACCTCCAAACGGAATTTGATTTATTGACCACGGGGAAGGCAGAGGCTCAGTGGGGGAAAATGCAGGGGGCAGTATATGAGTATGGGGAGAAGGCGAGTCGGATGCTGGCGCATCAGCTACGTAAGAGGGAGGCGGCGAGGGAGATTGGAGGAATCAGGGATAGGGGGAGGAATACAGTGCGGAGTGCGGTTAAAACAAATGAAGTATTTAGGGATTTCTATGGAGACCTGTACAAGCCAGAGCCCCCGGAGGGGGGAGAGGGGATGCGGCGGTTCTTAGATCAACTGAGGTTCCCGAGGGTGGAGGAAGAGCAGGTGGCTGGCCTGGAGGCCCCGATTGGGGCTGGAGGAGCTGGTTAAGGGATTGGGCAGCATGCAGGCGGGCAAGGCCCCGGGACCGGATGGATTCCCGGTTGAATTTTGTAGGAAGTATGTGGATCTGTTGGGCCCGTTGCTGGTGAGAACCTTCAATGAGGTGAGGGAGGAAGGGACTCTGCCCCCGACAATGTCTCGGGCGCTGATCTTGCTGATTCTCAAGCAGGATAAGGACCCACTGCTGTGCGGCTCGTATAGGCCGATCTCACTCCTTAACGTAGTTGCTGGCAAAGGTCCTCGCTACGAGGATTGAGGATTGTGTCCCGGGAGTGATACATGAGGATCAGATGTGGTTCGTGAAGAGCAGGCAGTTAAATGCGAATGTGCGGAAGCTCCTGAACGTGATTATGATGCCCTCGGTGAGGGGGGATGCGGAGGTGGTGGCGGCTATGGACGCGGAGAAGGCCTTTGATTGGGTGGAGTGGGAGTACCTATGGGAACTGCTTCGCAGGTTTGGGTTCGGGGAAGGGTTCACAGGGAGGTTAAGTTGTTATACAGGGCCCCGGTGGCGAGCGTGTCTCTGAACCAGCGGAGATCGGAATATTTCAGATTGTACCGAGGGACGAGACAGGGGTGTCCCCTGTCCCCTTTGCTGTTCGCGCTGGCAATTGAGCCGCTGGCCATGGCATTAAGGGAGTCTAGGAACTGGAGGGGGTTGGTCTGTGGAGAGGAGGAACACCGGGTGTCGTTGTATGCTGATGACCTGTTGTTATATATTGCAGATCCAGTGGAGGGGATGGCGGAGGTCATGCGGATCCTTAGGGAGTTTGGGGACTTCTCATGCTACAAGCTCAACGTGGGGAAGAATGAGCTCTTTGTAGTGCATGCGGGGGGCCAGGAAAGGGGGCTAGAGGAGCTGCCATTGAAGAGGGCGGAGAGGAGCTTTCGATACATGGGTATCCAGGTAGCGAGGAGCTGGGGGCCCCTGCATAAGCTTATTTTGACATGATTGGTGGACCTGATGGAGGAAGACTTTAGGAGATGGGCTGGGTAGGGTGCAGTCGGTCAAGATTACGATCCTCCCAAGGTTCTTGTTCGTGTTCCAGTGAAATGAAAATGAAATGAAAATTGCTTATTGTCACAAGTAGGCTTTGTAGCGCTCAAAGACTCCGTGAGACGAATAGAGTGAAGTCGATGAGGCTTTATTAAGCGTGTCTGTTCCCCCGCTGCTCGATAGTAGAATGGCCTGCGGGGGAGGACTCCGGCTTCTTATACTCCGCCTTCAGGGCGGAGCTAGAGGTCAACGGCCAACCAGGACCCGGGATCTGTCAGCCAATGACATTAGGGCTTCCAGTCCCACATGACCCCTAATACATACTACCACATTCACCGCTTGTCAAAAATGAACCCGGCGGGGTGATACTTCGCATGGTGGTAAGGGTTTACAGGGCTGGTCCTGGGAGGAAAACATTCATATGGCAATACAGTATGTACAATTTTGTCCTGTTTCAACTATTTACAGAAGGTATCAGGAGAAAAGCAAAATGTTCTTGTGAAAAGTCCATAAATTGATTTAGATCAACGCCACGAGTCGGTCGGGCGGTCTGGTCGTCCGTGTCGATCGCCTCGGCCCCGGTGGTGGTGGTGCTGCTTGTACCGGTGTTGTCGTCTCCGGGAGCCTTACGGTTTCAGCTTGGGCTTTATTCTTGGTCGGGCCTGAGGGGATGGGAACCGATCCTCCTGGGAAGGGGACGGTCGCGGGGTGCGGCGGAGGCAGAAAGGGGGTGTCGGGGGGGTGTGTGTGTTGCCGGCGGGCGCCAGATCCCGCAGGGACACCGTGTCCTGTCGGCCGTCGGGGTATTCCACGTAAGCGTACTGCGGGTTCGCGTGGAGGAGGTGAACCCTTTCGACCAACGGGTCCGCCTTGTGTGCCCGCACATGCTTTCGGAGCAAGATGGGTCCTGGGGCCGCCAGCCAGGTCGGCAGCGACGTTCCAGAGGAGGACCTCCTAGGGAAGACAAGGAGACGCTCATGAGGCGTTTGATTAGTGCTCGTACATAATAGCGACCGGATGGAGTGGAGAGCGTCCGGGAGGACCTCCTGCCACCGTGAAACTGGGAGGTCCCTGGACCGTAGGGCCAGTAGGACGGTCTTCCAGACCGTGCCGTTTTCCCTCTCTACTTGCCCGTTCCCCCGGGGGTTGTAGCTGGTCGTCCTGCTTGAGGCTATGCCCTTACTGAGCAGGAACTGGCGCAGCTCGTCACTCATGAAAGAGGACCCCCTGTCGCTGTGGACGTATGCGGGGCAACCGAACAGTATGAAGATGGTGTTCAGGGCTTTAATGACTGTGGCCGCGGTCATGTCAGAGCAGGGAATGGCAAATGGGAAGCGGGAGTATTCGTCCACCACATTAAGGAAGTATGTGTTGCGGTCGGTGGAGGGGAGGGGCCCTTTGAAATCCAGACTAAGGCGTTCAAAGGGCGGGAAGCCTTAATCAGGTGCGCACCCTCCAGCCTGAAAAAATGCGGTTTGCATTCTGCGCAGATGTGGCAGTCCCTTGTGACTGTACGGACCTCCTCTAAAGAGTATGGGAGGTTGCGGGACTTGATAAAGTGGAAAAACCGAGTGACCCCCGGGTGGCAGAGGTCCTCGTTGAGGGTTTGGAGGCGGTTAATTTCTGCGTGGGCACATGTGCCACGGGATAGGGCATCGGACGGCTCGTTCAGCTTTCCGGGACGATACAAGATCTCGTAGTTGAAGGTGGAGAGCTCGATCCTCCACCTTAAGATCTTGTCGTTTTTGATTTTGCCCCGCTGTGCATTATCGAACATGAAGGCTACCGACCGTTGGTCGGTGAGGAGAGTGAATCTCCTGCTGGCCAGGTAATGCCTCCAATGTCGCACAGCTTCCACTATGGCTTGGGCTTCCTTTTCCACTGAGGAGTGGCTGATTTCTGAAGCGTGGAGGGTTCGGGAGAAAAAGGCCACGGGTCTGCCCGCTTTGTTAAGGGTGGCCGCTAGAGCTATGTCGGAGGCGTCGCTCTCGACCTGGAAGGGGAGGGACTCGTCGATGGCGCGCATCGTGGCCTTTGCGATATCCGCTTTGATGCGGCTGAAGGCCTGGCAAGCCTCTGTCGACAGAGGGAAGGTCGTGGTCTGTATTAGGGGGCGGGCCTTGTCTGCGTACTGGGGGACCCACTGGGCGTAGTATGAAAAAAACCCCAGGCAGCGTTTCAGGGCTTTTGAGCAGTGCGGGAGGGGAAATTCCATGAGGGCGCGCATACGTTCGGGGTCGGGGCCTATTATCCCATTGCGCACTACGTAGCCCAGAATGGCTAGCCGGTTGGTGCTAAAAACGCACTTGTCCTCGTTGTACGTGAGGTTCAAGGCTTTGGCGGTCTGGAGGAATTTTTGGAGGTTGGCGTCGTGGTCCTGCTGGTCGTGGCCGCAGATGGTTACATTGTCGAGATACGGGAACGTGGTCCGCAACCCATGTTGATCAACCATTCGGTCCATCTCCCGTTGGAAGACCGAGACCCCGTTTGTGACGCCAAATGGGACCCTTAGGAAATGGTATAATCGCCCGTCTGCCTCGAAGGCTGTGTACTTGCGGTCACTTGGGCGGATGGGGAGCTGATGGTAGGCGGACTTGAGGTCCACGGTGGAGAAGACTTTATATTGGGCAATCCGATTGACCATGTCGGATATGCGGGGGAGAGGGTACGCGTCTAGTTGTGTGTACCTGTTGATGGTCTGGCTATAATCTATGACCATCCTTTGTTTCTCCCCTGTCTTCACTACTACCACCTGTGCTCTCCAGGGACTATTGCTGGCCTGGATTATGCCTTCCTTTAGTAGCCGCTGGACTTCGGACCGAATGAAGGTCCGGTCCTGGGCACTGTACTGGGGTATTGGGCCGCCGAATTTGAACGTAAGGCTCTGTAGATTGCACTGGAAATCTAATCCCAGTAATGTGGGGGCGCAGAGTTGGGGAAGGACATGTAGTTTGTAGTTTTTGAACTCCCTCCCCTGCACCGTTAGGGTAACTATGCAGAAACCTTTGATCTGTACGGAGTGGGATCCTGCAGCTAGGGAAATCTTTTGTGCGCTGGGAATGGTGGTCAAGGAACAGCGTCTTACCGTGTCGGGGTGGATAAAGCTCTCCGTGCTCCCGGAGTCGACTAGGCATGGTGTCTCGTGCCCGTTTATTAGCACCGTTGTTGTCGTCGTCTGGAGTGTCCGGGGCCGAGCTTGATCGAGCATAATTGAAGCGAGACGTGGTTGTAGTAGTGGAGCGTCTTCCTCGAACCCCGTGGAGCCGTCGACACTGGGGTCCGTTGTTGCCGTCCAAGATGGCGTCGGGGATGAACAAAATGGCTGCCCCCATACATCGCACATGGCTGGGGGGTCACAAGATGGCGGCGGGGTTGGACAAAATGGCCGCCCCCACGCGTCGTACAGGTCTGGGGTGGTCCAAGATGGCGGCGCCCTTCCTCCCCTCGTGGTGGCCGGGACCCAAAATGGCGGCATCTGCAGGTCGCACATGGGGCGCTGGGGGGGTTGGGGAGCGTTAGGACCGCGCGGGGCTCCCTCATCTCTGGGGACAGCGGTGGTCGGGACCCAAATTGGTAGCGCCGGCGGGTCATACGTGGGGACGGGGGGGGGGGGGTTCGGGAGCGTAAGCGGCGTGCAGGGCTCCCTGTTCTCCCGGGACCGCGGTGATCGGAACCCAGAGTGGCTGCGCCTGCGGGTCATACATGGGGCGCTGTGGGGGTTGGGGAGCGTAAGCGGCGTGCAGGGCTCCCTGTTCTCCCGGGACAGCGGCGACCTCGCGGGACCGGCACACAACCGCGAAATGGCCCTTTTTCCCGCAGCTCTTGCAGATCGCTGCGCGGGCCGGGCAGCACTGCCGGAGGTGTTTCGCCTGGCCGCAGAAATAGCAGCGGGCGCCCCCGGTGCGACTTGGCGTTTGGACCGCGCAAGCCTGTGGGGTGTCCGGGGGGGTGGGGTGGGTTTGTCGCGACGGGTACGTACGGAGCCCAATGGGCTGCCGCGCGGTCGGGGCCGTAGGCGCGGGTATTACGCGCGGCCACGTCTAGGGAGGCTGCTAGGGCCCGTGCCTCTGAGAGTCCTAGCGACTCTTTTTCTAGAAGTCTTTGGCGGATTTGGGAGGAATTCATACCTGCCACAAAAGCATCGCGCATTAACATGTCCGTGTGTTGATTTGCGTTCACCGAAGGGCAGCTGCAGGCTCGTCCCAAAATCAGCAGCGCGGCGTAGAATTCGTCCATCGATTCTCCGGGACTTTGCCGTCTCGTCGCGAGCTGGTAGCGAGCGTGGATTTGATTAACTGGGCAGACATAGAGACTTTTCAGTGCTACGAACGCCGTCTGGAAATCCTCCACGTCTTCGATGAGGGAGAAAATCTTCGTGCTTAACCTCGAGTGCAGGACCTGTAGTTTTTGGTCTTCTGTGACCCGGCCGGTGGCCGTTCTGAGGTAGGCCTCGAAACAAGTCTGCCAGTGCTTGAAGGCTGCTACCGCGTTCACTGCGTGGGGGCTGATCCTCAGGCATTCTGGGATGATCCTGAGCTCCATAGTCCTTTTTAGGCACGCTTAATAAATTGTAGCGCACAAAGACTCCGTGAGACGAATAGAGTGAAGTCGATGAGGCTTTATTAAGCATGTCTGTTCCCCCGCAGCTCGATAGTAGAATGGCCTGCGGGGGAGGACTCCGGCTTCTTATACTCCGCCTTCAGGGCGGAGCTAGAGGTCAACGGCCAACCAGGACCCTGGATCTGTCAGCCAATGACATTAGGGCTTCCAGTCCCACATGACCCCTAATACATACTACCACAGGCTTCAATGAAGTTACTGTGAAAAGCCCCTGGTCGCCACATTCCGGCACCTGTTCGGGGAGGCTGGTACGGGCTGGTGCCTGCCCATCCTAATCCCCAAGGCTTTTTTCAAGCAGGTAAACAGGAGTATTATGGGGTTTGTATGGGCGAGCAAGACCCCGAGTGTGAAGAGAGTGTTTCTGGAGTGCAGTAGGGACAGGGGCGGGCTGGCGCTGCCGAATCTGTGTGGTTATTATTGGGCAGCTAATGTGGCGATGGTCCGTAAATGGGTAATGGAGGGAGAGGGGGTAGCGTGGAAGAGGTTAAAGGCGGCGTCTTGTGTGGGTACTAGCTTGGGGGCGCTGGTGACAGCACCGTTGCCGCTACCGACGACGCGGTATACCACGGGCCCGGTGGTGGCGGCGACATTGAAGATCTGGGGGCAGTGGAGGCGACATAGGGGTGAGGTGGGGGCCTCAATTTGGTCCCCGATACAGGATAAAAATAGGTTTGTGCCGGGCAGGATGGATGGGGGGTTCCTAAGTTGGCATTGGGCAGGAATTAAAAGGATGGGGGACCTGTTCATAGATGGGACCTTTGCTAGCCTGGGGGTGCTGGAGGAGAAATTTGGGTTGCCTCCCGGAAACACTTTTAGATACATGCAAGTGAGGGCGTTTGTGAGACGGCAGGTGAGGGAATTTCCGCTACTTCCAGCACGAAGGATTCAGGGTGATTTCGGGTGTATGGGTTGGAGAAGGCAAGGTCTCGGCGATTTATCAGGAGCTGCAGGAAGCGGAGGAGCCCTCGGTGGAGGAGTTGAAGGGCAAGTAGGAGGAGGAGCTCGGGGAGGAGCTGGATGAGGGTCTTTGGGATGATGCCCTGGGCAGGGTTAATTACTCCTCCTCATGCACCAGGCTCAGTCTAATACAGTTCAAAGGAGCACATAGGGCGCATATGACAGGGGCGAGGATGAGTAGGTTTTTTGGGATGGAGGACAGATGTGTGAGATGTTCGGGGAACCCAGCGAATCACGGCCATATGTTCTGGACGTGCCCGGTACTGGAGGGGTTCTGGCGGGGCGTTGCGAAGGCTATATCCAAAGTTGTGAACACTCGAGTCAAGCCGAGCTGGGGGATAGCACTATTTGGGGTATCGGATGAGCCGGGAGTGCAGGAGTCGAAAGAGGCCGGTGTTTTGGCCTTTGCGTCCCTGGTAGCCCGGCGGAGGATCCTACTAATGTGGAGAGATGCAAAGCCCCCGAGCGTGGAAACTTGGATCAATGACATGGCAGGGTTCATTAAGTTGGAGAGGATAAAGTTTGCCTTGTGAGGGCCTGTGCACGGGTTCTCCAGGCGGTGGCAACCGTTCCTAGACTTTCTCGTCTAACGCTAGGTGGAGGTCGAAACAGCAGCAACCCCGGGGGGGGGGGGGGGGGGGGGGGGGGGGGGGGGTGCAGGGTTTGGTTTATGTTTTTGTTAAAAGGGGCCGTTTTACCCACTTTTATATATATTGGTTAAATGGGGTTAATGTAGCCTTGTTTGATTTCCTATGTACAATTTTGTTTTTCTTTCTTTCTTTCTGGAGTGTTTGGTTGAAAATTGTTGAAAATTTTGAATAAACATATTTTTTAAGAAAACTTGATACAGTAAAGGTTCTTTTGGTGTTTCAATTTTTTAATCTTGGAGTCCTGCTGCTTATTTCCTTACCTACATTCTTTCACTCATTAAATTCCTTAAACGTGTATGGTCTGTCAATCCAGATTCTAACAAGTAGCTGGCATTCCAGTATCCTCACATCCACCTTAAACTCAACCCATGTTCCCAGCCAACCTGGTGGGCTCAGGGTTTGGGGGTGGAATGGTAATCTCTCGAGGGATATCCTCCCCATCCCATAACAACTGATGGGCCACCTTCAGCTGCTGGTCATCAAACAGGTTGTCACTCCACAATCATGGCCAAGCAGCTGTATGGCTATTTTAAATTACAGAGCAACTAACTTCTTCTTCATAGGCACCTCCATATTAAGGCGTCCTTTCTCTCTCCAGCACAAATCTCCAACTCCCACATTAGCCAGTCGGACAGCCAATGTGTCAGTGCTGGAGGGACTCCCGTGAGCCGCCAGCATCAGGAGCCCAAGCACCATCTTTAATTGTCACTGGAGTAGTATACCAGAGACTCAGAGTAACTCTCTGGGGACCCAGGTGCAAATCCCGCCACTGCAGATGGTGACATTTTAATTCAATAAAAAGCTGGAATTAAAAGTCTAATGATGACCGTGAAACCATTGGCAATTGTTGCAAAAGTCCATCTCATTCACTAATGTCCTTCAGGGAAGGAATCTGTCGTCCTTACATAGTCTGGCCTACATGTGACTTCAGATCCACAGCAATGTGGTTGCCTCTTAACTGCCCCCTCAAGGACAATTCGGGATGGGCAATAAATGCTGGCACAGCCTGCGAAGCCCACGTCCCATGAACAAATAAGAAAAAGGATGGTGAACCCGCTCTATGTTTTTAATTGGCTTGGCCCTTTAAAAATCCTGGCATGCCAGGGAGGACCCGTGCATGGTTGGGACGTGGTTCCCCCTGTATCTGGGAGAAGGGGGATCCGGAAAATCCGGGGGTGGGGGGGATGCTTTGCAATGCGGGGGTGGGGGGCTTATTTGCAATACAGCGAGGTGGTGACCGGATACGTGACTTCGCTCCCTGGCCGCCCACTCAAAATGGCGGCCCAATAGTGGGACTTCCTCAGGAATCCCTCATCTTCCCTGCATAAATTTGCATGGCGAGGGATCCTGAATTGCTTCATGATTTGCGTTCTCCTCCGATCTCCCAAATGGAGAATCCTGCCCAGTAGCCTGAGGATCGGGCACAATTTTTAAAGGCTGTACAGCACAAAGGAGTTCATCCTGGAAACCGACACCTTCCCACACCAAACCAATACTTCCCCTTGGCAATGACTTGGCACTGGCCTTTGGCACTACCCCTTGGCACTCAAGGACTGTCCCTTGGTACTGTCCCTAGCACTAATTGGACAACGGCAAGAGGGCAATGTCAGGGAGCATGACCCTCTCACTTGAATGATGCACTCACCTGAGGTCCCCTGGGAGGTCTGCCTACCAGGTGGGAGACCAGTTGGGTTTCACCTCATTCTGCCAACATGCCAGCATGGATGGATCTTCTGATTGGGGTGATGATTCAGGCATAGGGGCCTGGTTTTAGTGAATGCAAATGATCTTACTGATGTTGAACGTCAGGAACTGGGCTCCATCACTGACAGGGGTGGGGGGGAGGGGACAATCGCATCACGCGTTTACTTCAACGTAAAACGAGACTGGCTATTTTTACAATATTTCCTGCACTTGTTGCTGAACTTACCCAACAGGATTAGGAGCAGAAAATCATGGCCATAGTTAATATTTCAAGTCGAGTATAACTCTCTTTCAGCACTGACGGTAGAAACCTAATGACTTTTAGTCCGTTGAAAGATGGGATGGGGAGGAAGAATAAACGGAGGTTCTATGATCGGGGAAGGGGGAAGGAAGTAAATGATGAAGATATCATGGAACAAAGGGCAACGAGAGAAGTATTAATTGTAGTAAAGAGACAAAGCATTTGTCAAGAGTGAGTGTGAATGGCAGAATAACGAACAACTATATGAAAGCAAAAACATCAAAAACAATCACACTGTCTCATGGCAAAAAAATAATAATCAAAAAAGGGAAAGATTTCCTGCTCTTAAAATATTTAACTCGATGTTGATTCTGGAAAGTTGTGAAGTGCCGAATGGGAAGTGGCTGTGCTGTTGCTCGAGTTTTGCATTGAGCTTAACTGGAACACTAGGCAAGCTAAGGACAGAAGTGTGAACGTGAGTGCACGGTGGTGAATTCAAATGGCAAGCAACTGGAAGCTTGCGGATTGAGCAGAGGTGATGCGTAAAGTTGTCACCCAATCTCTGTTTGCTCTCCCCAGAGCTAGGATGAAATTTCTTGGCATGCCATGAGATATTGAGGTGAATTTTGTCTCCCCAGCCGCGTGTTCCTTGGTGGCGCGCCATCGCTGGCAGCGGGATTCTCCGTTCCTGGTGCTGGGCAATTGGATTTCTCATTGTAGCCACCCCACGCCGTGGGGAAACCCACCGACGGGGGTGCGCTGCTGGCAGATCGGAGAATCCCGCCAGCTGAGAATTTACCCCATTACAATCTGGAGTTGACTTTCTGAAATGATCTTGGAAGAATGTACAATAATGCCAATACCATTCAAACGAAAATAGATCCATATTGAAAAGGAGACTCTTTCGGAGTTAATGCACTAGTGCAGAAGGAGTGAACTAATTGAACAGTTCTTATGAAGAGTGGGCACAGCCGAATGGCCTCCTTGGGTGCTGTAATATTCCATCATCTGCATTCTATCCTAGGAGCTTAAGCCATTCTTTCGATGAGCTTGGCAGCTGGAAATACGAATTGTAATAGTGGGGTCCAGGCAGAACCAAGACAAAAGGAACCAAAACCAGGTTGTGCGATCAAGGCTACAAATAAACTAGAATAACATTTCCAAGGCAAATATATTTTCAAAATCCAGTTGAATTAATTAACCTTTGAGTATTTATGGCTTAATTACATCTCTGCTAGAATCTTGATTAACAATATTTTTAGTTATCTTTTGAGATGACTACATAGTGATAGTAGATTGAAGAAAAGAATAGTGATGATGAGTTCAGATTGTTTCAAATTAACAGCTATGACGCTGGTTGAAATTAACTGCCTGATAGTGGAATAAATAACAATGTGTGATCAAACCGGCTGTTAAATGGCATCTCCAAGCATTAATTATCAACCCAAGGTGTCAAGGAATATTTAAAAAAAACATTGGGCATGTTTCTCCGTTTGGGGGACAATAAGGTGGATTCTCCGCGTCCCCAGCCACGTGTTTCATGGCGGCGTGCCGTATCTGGCAGCGGGATTCTTTGTTCTCGCCACTGGCCAATGGGAATTTCCCATTGGAGCCACCCCGCACGTCACCTGCTCGCAACTAGATGGCAAAGCCCCGGGGAATCGCTGGAGGACTTCTACCGTGCGCTACTGGTGCTGGGCAGAAACTGTGGCTGCCCGCAAGTTTCGGGCAGCGAGCACACGGAACTTCTAATCCGGGATGCCTTCGTAGCAGGTATGAGCTCCTCAGAGATCCGCCAAAGATTCTTAGAAAAGGACACACTGGGACTGAGAGAGGCACGGGCCCTGGCAGGGTCCATGGGTGTACGGGCAGCATGGTAGCATTGTGGGTAGCACAATTGCTTCACAGCTCCAGGGTCCCAGGTTCGATTCCGGCTTGGGTCACTGTCTGTGTGGTGTCTGCACATCCTCCCCGTGTGTGCGTAGGTTTCCTCCGGGTGCTCCGGTTTCCTCCCACAGTCCAAAGATGTGCAGGTTCGGTGGATTGGCCATGATAAATTGCCCTTCGTGTCCAAAATTGCCCTTAGTGTTGGGTGGGGTTACTGGATTATGGGGTTAGGGTGGGGTTGTTGACCTTGGGTAGGGTGCTCTTTCCAAGAGCCGGTGCAGACTCGACGGGTCGAATGGCCTCCTTTTGCACTGTAAATTCTATGATCTATGATGCCTCCAGAAACGCGCAGTCCTATGCGCCCGACCGCGCGGCGGCCCCCTGGGCTGCGTGGCATCCCACAGCGGCAGCCCCACTGACCTTCCCCGTGTCCCCTCAGGCCTGCGCTGTAAGACGGCCCGCTAACTCCGTCGGGCCCTGCTGTTTCTTCTGCGGGCAGGCGAAGCATCCCCGCACCCGCTGCCCGGCCCGCACCTCCACCTGCAAAGGGTGCGGCAAGAAGGGCCATTTTGTGGGGGTCTGCCAAGCACGAGCTATGGCCGCGGTCTCCAGTGACTCCGGACCGCCGCGGCAATCTTCCCCTCGGTCCCCAGGCGGCCAGCACTCACCACCACCCTCCTATCCTAGGGCCACGTCCGACCCACGGGTGCAGCCACCTTGCCCCTTGGACACCACACTGGACGGATGGGCGCCGCCATTTTGTCCATCCCCGCCACCATTTTGTCCATCCCCGACCACCATGTGCGATCCATGGGAGACGCCATCTTGGATGGGGCCCCAGGCCCCCAGCACGGCCAACTACACGTTGCCCGATCACAACCCGCAACTGTTCCATCTGGCCTCGGTGACGCTGGACCAAAATCGACCTCGGACACTCGCGACTGCAATGACGACGGTGTTCATCAATGGCCACGAGACGTTTTGCCTGATCGACTCTGGGAGCACGGAGAGCTTTATACACCCTGACACGGTAAGGCGCTGTTCACTTGATACCCACCCTGGAAACCAAAGAATCTCCCTGGCCTCCGGGTCACACTCGGTGGAGATAAAGGGGTTCTGCCTAGCAAACCTCACTGTCCAAGGCAGGAGATTCAACAATTTCCACCTTTATGTCCTGCCGCACCTCTGAGCGGCTACACTCCTGGGGTTGGACTTCCAATGTAACTTGCAAAGCCTAACCTTTAAATTCGGCGGCCCGATACCCCCCTTACTGTCTGCGGCCTCGCGACCCTTAAGGTCCACCCGCCTTCCCTGTTTGTGAACCTCACCCCGGATTGCAAACCCGTCGCCACCAGGAGCAGACGGTACAGTGCCCAGGACCGGACCTTCATCGGGTCAGAGGTCCAAAGGCTACTGAGGGAAGGGGTCATTGAAGCTAGCAAGAGAGCTCAAGTAGTGCTGAGAAACATAGGATGGTCATTGACTACAGTCAGACCATCAACAGGTTTACGCCGCCGGATGCGTACCCTCTCCCACGCATATCCTACCTGGTGAACAGGATCGCGCAATACAAGGTCTTCTCCACGGTGGATCTCAAGTCCGCTTACCACCTGCTACCCCTCCGCACTAGTGACCGCAAGTACACTGCCTTAAGCAGATGGGCAGCTCTACCAATTTTTAAGGGTTCCCTTTGGTGTCACTAATGGGGTCTCGGTCTTCCAACGCGAGATGGACCGAATGGTTGACCGATACGGCTTACGCGCAACGTTCCCGTATCTGGATAACGTCACCATCTGCGGCCATGACCAGCAGGACCACGACACCAACCTGCGGAAATTTCTCCAGACTGCGAAAATACTTAACTTAATGTATAATAAGGATAAATGCGTATTTAGCACCGACCGCCTAGCCATCCTCGGCTACGTAGTGCGAAATGGAGTTAGAGGCCCCGACCCTGAACGCATGCGCCTCTTTATGGAGTTCCCCCTCCCTCACTGCCCCAAGGCCCTGAAGCGCTGCTTTGGGTTTTTCAGTTATTACGCACAGTGGGTCCCCAACTACGCAGACAAAGCCTGACCCCTAATTCAATTCACAACCTTCCTCCTGTCGACTGAGGCCCGCCAGGCCTTCTGCCGCATCAAAGCAGACATTGCAAAGGCCACGATGTGCGCCATCGACGAGTCCCTCCCCTTCCAGGTCGAGAGCGATGCGTCCGACGTAGCTCTGGCCGCCACTCCCAACCAAGCGGGCAGACCCGTGGCCTTCTTCTCCCGTACCCTCCATGCTTCAGAAATTCACCATTCCTCGGTCGAAAAAGAGGCGCAAGCCATAGTAGAAGATGTGCAACATTGGAGGCATTACCTGGCCGGCAGGAGATTCACTCTCCTCACTGACCAACGGTCGGTGGCGTTCATGTTTGATAATGCACAGCGGGGCAAGATAAAGAATGACAAGATCTTACGGTGGAGGATAGAACTCTCCACCTACAGCTACGAGATCTTGTACCGTCCTGGGAAGCTAAACGAGCCTTCCGATGCCCTGTCCCGCGGCACGTGTGCCACCGCACAAGTGGACTGCCTCCGAGCCCTCCACGAGGACCTCTGCCACCCGGGGATCACTCGTTTTTTCCACTTCATTAAGACCCGCAACCTGCCCTACTCCATCGAGGAGGTCAGGACAGTCACCAGGGACTGCCAAATCTGCGCGGAGTGCAAACCGTACTTCTACCGGCCAGAGAGGGCCCACCTGATAAAGGCTTCCCTTTGAACGCCTCAGCATGGACTTCAAAGGCCCCCTCCCCTCCACCGACCGCAACACGTATTTCCTGAACATGATTGACGAGTACTCCCGGTTCCCATTCGCCATCCCCTGTCCCGACATGACCGCAAACACCGTCATCAAGGCCCTCCAGGGTATCTTTACACTGTTCGGGTTCCCCGCGTACATACACAGTGATAGGCGGTCCTCCTTTATGAGCGCCGAACTGCATCAATTCCTGCTCAGCAAGGGCATCGCCTCAAGCAGGACGACCAGTTACAACCCCCGGGGAAACGGGCAGGTGGAGAGGGAGAACGGAACGGTCTGGAAGACCGGTCTACTGGCCCTGCGGTCCAGGAATCTCCCCGTCTCCCACTGGCAAGAAGTCCTCCAGGAGGCCCTCCATGCCATCCGGTCGCTGCTCTGTACAACTACCAATCAGACACCTCCTGAACGTCTCCTTGTCTTCCCCAGGAAATCCTCCTCTGGGACCTCGCTCCCAACCTGGCTAGCGACACCCGGGCCCATCCTGCTTCGGAAGCACGTGCAGGCGCACAAGGCGGACCCGTTGGTCGAGAGGGTGCACCTGCTGCACGCTAACCCCCAGTACGCCTACGTGCCGTTCCCTGATGATTGGCAAGATACAGTCTCCCTCCGAGACCTGGCGCCCGCCGGAACCCCACGCGCACCCGAACCATTACCCCCCCCCCCCCCCACAGCACCTCACTGGAGGGTCAGTCCTCCCGCCACACCTACCTAGGCCATCCCACCCACCAACGCCCCCTACAGGCGCCCCCCTCTCGGCCCAACTGTTGGCCCCACCAGCGCTGTCTAGGGGTGACGAAGCTGCCATGGAGGCCGAAGCCACACTCCCGGAGTCGCAGACGGACTGAACCCTACCAGAATCACCACCGAAGCCCAGACGATCCAGGAGGGCGATCAGGCCACCCGACCGACTGATTGTTTCACTGTAACTGTAAATGAACACTGAATGTATATATCTTCCACGCTTCTAAAATATTCTCGACAACTCTGTAAAGAGGTATCACTGTACCTCCATATCTGATCATACCATGTAGATGCAATTGTAACCACTGGCCACCACCCCCGCTGTACTCCTTTTTTTAACAGGGGGAGAATGTGGTATTATCAGGTATTACAGTACACAAGAGGCTGAAGACCATTGGTTAAACCTAGGAGTTTACCATTGGCTGTTGGTACGTAGCTCCGCCTTGATGGGCGGGGTATAAGAACCGGTGCCGTCCCAGCAGCCTTCATTTCTGTACCGAAGCTGCTGGGGAACAGTTCTAGTCGATTAAAGCCTTCAGTTATGTTACAATCTCGTCTTTGCGTTTAATTGATCGTGCATCACACAGTAACTTCATTGCACAGTTAATGTAAGCCTACTTGTGACAATAAAGATTTAAAAAAACACCATCATTCCCCAGTTCACCTACCAAGGCTGCTTGTGAGGAATCACTAAAAACACTTTCCTCTTCCTTTAAATCAAATATCCCTAACACTATAAACAGTATAACATTAACAATCAATTTGTAACGTGAAGAATCAATCAACAAGAACAGTGAATATGTTTGATGTTCCAAAGGTTGTCGTCTTTGTGTGGTTGTCCGTAAACCACTTGTGTCTGTTTATTGGTGTCTTTGGCTTGATATGAGCGTTGCCAGTGGTTATCTTAACCAGAGTCAACATCATGATCTGAGGTTGACTCAGTATTTGATTCGCATTTGAGGTGCTATTTCCCCAATTGGTTCAGTTAGTGTCTGGTCCTCCGGAAGGTCCAGGTCATCCCTTGGCACAGCTGGATTTAGACTCTGCCAGTTTTGCCTCTGGTGAATTGTTTTTTGTCGGCAAACGTTGATCCGCATGCCTGCTCCATATTTCATTGTCTCGGGTTTAAACAGTGTAGGCAACCAGTCCTATCTGTGCTAAGATGGTGGCAGTAATCCACTTTTCACTTGTAGTATAATTTCTTGTCAGACCATCTTGACCCGAGTGAAAAACAGTTTGGCTTGTTCTCCCGCCGTTTGTTCTGATCCTGCTGCTTTTTCTCGATAATTTATTTTGTCTTGTGTGTTTTGGGCAAATTGAATGCTGCGCACAGTTGATGTCTAACCATTAGCTACACAGGAGAAACTTGGGATGTTGAATAAGCAGCATTCATGTACGTGAGGAGGAATGGATTCAAACTGTTAGACAATGCACTTTGTTCTCTGGTTACCTTTAATGAATGTTTCATCGTCTGGACAAAATGTCCTGCCAGCTCATTTGTGGTAGGGTGATAAGGAGCAGGCCAGATATATTGAATTTTCGTTCTCCTTCAAATAGCTTATGAACTCTTGAGAAATGAAGTGCGGTCCATTATCACTCACCAGTTGTTCAGGGTAGTTGAATCTGCTGAAGAATTGACCCAATCTCTCAATTGTTTTCTCCGATGATGTTCACTTCATGATGGCATCTTCAGACTAGAATGATAAACACGTGCCTTTCCAACTGCCTGGCATAATCAACATGTACCAGTTGCCAGGCCTCTTCTGGCCATTCCCACTAGTGCAACGCATCTAATGGTGGTAGGTTCTGCACTTTTGCACATTTCATAGGAATGTCACTTTAAGAAATGTTTGTCGTCTCAAGTGGCTGCAGTGATGTCAGTATGTGGGTGGAGCTGGGCTCTGGCTCTGCTTTTTACTTTTGTTTTGAGCTAGAAGCTGTTTTTGGCTCTGAGTTTTAGTTTTGTTTTCAGTTGGAGAGATGCATTAAAACCAAGGAGGTGTATTTTTGTCCCTCTCTCTGCATGCTAAAGAATGTGTCCAGATCACTAGATGATTTCAAAGTAATACCTGTTTTTGTAAGGAATGCAAACCTACTGTCTTTCCATCTCCATCTACACCTCCCGCTGCCTGGGGAAAGTGGGCAGTATAATCAAAGATCCCTCCCACCCGGCTTACTCACTCTTCCAACTTCTTCCATCGGGCAGGAGATACAGAAGTCTGAGAACACGCACAAACAGACTCAAAAACAGCTTCTTCCCCACTGTCACCAGACTCCTAAATGACCCTCTTATGGACTGATTTCATTAACACTACACCCTGTATGCTTCATCCGATGCCAGTGCTTTTGCAGTTACATTGTATATGTTGTGTTGCCCTATTATGTATTTTCTTTTATTCCCTTTTCTTCTCATGTACTTAATGATCTGTTGAGCTGCTTGCAGAAAAATACTTTTCACTGTACCTCGGTACACGTGACAATAAACAAATCCATCCATCCATCTTTGTTAAAAAGGGTCTTTGACTTATGGATGTTGTTAGGACAGTTACTGAGGGTTACCTATTGTGCACTGTATCTTTGGGGGAGTTATCAGTGTTGGTAGTTGATAAGATATTTACTGTGTGTTTAGAAAATGTTAACTGGATTCATAGAATAAACATTGTTCTTGTTTAAAAATACTTTAGATCTCTGTTGCATCACACCTGTAAAGTGGGCCCTTATGTTCTCCACAGCCAAAATCTATTAAAAGTTGTGGGTCAGGTGAACTCCATGATATACTTTGGTGTTCTCTAAACCCTGGCCCATAATACACAAGACAAACACATTCCCACCTTCTCGAATTTGGCATCTAGCCCTGGCCACCAAAGTTGGCTCCTGGATATCTCCTTCATGCTGACAATACCACAGTGGCCTTTGTATAATTGGTTTAATACATGCTTTCTTAATAATGAAGGATAAGTGGGTGGAATTCTCCGCCCAACTGCACCAGTTTTCCGGTGCAGCACGTCTCCGCTGGCAGCGGGATTCTACGTCCCGCCAGCCGGCCAATGGGTTTCCCATTGTGGGCAACCCCACACCGTCGAGAAATCCCCGGTTTTGGGTGCACTGCCGGTGCAATGGAGAATCCCGTCAGTGAATAATCCAGCCCAGTGACTCTCATTTCCCAGAGAAGACAACCTGCTTGGAAGTATAACTCAAGTCTTTGCCTGGTGTAGAAGGGACTTTAGTTGGCGGATTAGCTGCCTTAAATACCTTGTATTATTTTAATCAGCTGCTTGACTATATTTCATGGGAATAGGCACTTAGCGAAGCATGATGGATATATAGCCTTATTTTTAGTCAAAAAGTTTGAAGTTCTGTATGAAACAGTCGGAAGGTCACACCATGTAAACAGGCGTACAGCTGCACATTGTTTTGCTTCGGCAAGGAACTCAAGGCCTGTTATTAAACTTTGCCCGCTTTCTGTCTCCTTGTTTAATCTCAAGAGTGCCCCTCTGTCCTAGATATTGCTTATGATATAATATAAATTACTCGCCTTACCTTTGTAAAGCAGGGACGTTTGGAAAGACTGCAGTCATTCTAATTCCCTCCATGAACTTTGTGTTAAATAAAGGACCTTTTGCGAAAACTCGAAGTGCTGACTATTTTTTATCTTCAACACTTGGAAAATGGCTTTAACTCAGGATTTGTTCCTGAAGTCTTGCCTCGAAGCACAACGTCCATAACCTCTGAAAGTACTGGATCACTTCTGGTATGCTTTTTCACCAGTCCTGCAGTTACTTGCTCCAAGTAGAAGATATTTTCACACAAAATGCTTATCTACAAAATATTTGGGAATGATAGTCAAGCATTTACGTTCCTATGAAGATTTGACTGACAATATTTGATCGTGTATGTGTGCGCTGACAAGAGCAATGCACAGCTCTGCATTCTGCTCGCTGCCAGTGATAGAATATTGGCATAAGAGGATTCGCCAAAGGAAATCTATGGCCCATCAACAAGAGGGACCACAAGGACAACAAAAGGCAGCACCAAAGATGTATATTTGTCAGGAGGTAGGCAACCAGGACAGGCTTAGGCACTGACCGGCATTGGCACTTAGCGCATGTTCCGACCCTGCACCAATTGCCTCCAACTGTTTGAGGGGCAATGCCAGAGATGGCTAAGGCATTCACAGGAAGCAGTCACTGTCCTGTGGTGCACTCTTACAACTAGACCTGAAGCCTCATGGATTTGGAAGGAAGTTGCTGCCATTCACCTTCATGGCGACTGCAGCGCTGAATTTCTATGTCACCGGCTTTTTTCAAGGGATATGTGTGGTATATCCCAGGCTGTCACACATAGATGTGCAAAGAAGGTCACTAATGCTCTATTTGGAAGGGCCAATGATTTCATCAGTTTTTCTGATGCAGAGAGCCAGGTCGCAAGTGGGGTGGGATACGGGGCCATCGCGCAGTATCTACGGATGCAGAGGGTTGATGGACTGTACTCATGTGGCCGTTAGAACTTCCTGAGAACAGCCAGAAGCATATGTCAATCACAAAGACTTTGTTCCCTTAATGTAGAACTGGTACGCCCATTGTGCTGATTATGCAGATATGCGCTCAGCTCTCAGAGAGCTCTCATGACTCCTATATATTATGCCATTCCCAAATCACAGAGCTCTTTGAGACCACTGTCCATGTTGCTGTGTGACAAGAGCTATCCCCTGAGGATGTGGCTCATTACATCAATGCAGCATCCCTACAACCCCATGGAGGAGAGGTACAATGAAATTCATGTTTCGACAAGAGCAATCATGGAGCAGACTATTGGCTTTTTGAAGGTGCGCTTCTGGTGCCTTGACCAGTCTGAGAGAGCCTTGTGATGCAGGTCACAAAGGTTCTGCTGTGCATCAGACAAAGTGGCATTGCAATGCGGAGAGGAATTGCATAGCAAAGACAGGGAGGAGCTGCACTCCAACTCAGATGAGGTTGACAATGAGGATTCTGAGGAAGAGCCTGCAATGTCACAACATCTTCCCAAGCTGCAAGGACAATGGGAGGCTGTGCCACAGGTGTAAGAGACAACTTCATTTAACTTGTGTTGTGCAGGTGTGGAGCACCCTACTGATCAGCATCCCATTGCCTGTTCAGCATGGTCACCCGTTTCTGCCAGCCTCCTGCCAGAGCAAACTATAAACGCATATCCTCTACCAACCAGAAGGACAAAGGGAGATCTTTGTCACACACAATTGCAAACAAAGACTGTTGCCGAGGACAACTGCTGGGTACTTGGACATAAATTACTGAAACTGCCACGACCGAGACTTTGGATCCTAATCCACCATGACAGGGTAATGATTGCCGATACAGCAGTTCATTTGTGTCAGTAGCAAGTAACCTGGACCAGTCTTTTTGGAACTGAATAGAATGGAGGGCCACAAGAGACTGTTTGTTCAGCCACGTCCCACAGAACAGAGATGACAGATCTTGCCACATATATATCGAGTAAGACTGAATGCAAACACACAACATTGTTGCTGACACAATAATCCATCCCCTGCAGCCATTAATGATTGCCAACAATGAGACATGCTAGGATAATGCACACTCTGACTAAGTGAGGTCCGCTAAATGGCCATGATGCATGCATGAATGAAGTAAATCAAATATAATGCGCTGTATTGATAAACAAATAATTACAATGGTTGAAATCCTGTGCCAGCTTTGTGCCCTCATAAAGTGTTAAGTTTGCCCTTCTCCCACTACAATTTGGTGCAACCAATTACATCAGCAGCCAAGGTGGAGACAGGCTATTGAGTGTGGTACCCTGTTGCCAGTGATTTTATTGGTGGCAGTCCTCTGATGGTCTGAGACCTTGAGGGTTCTAACTGGGAATCGGAGGCTCCTTCCACGACCTTGTCTATTGAAGGCTCTGGTGTCACTAACAGAAGGTATGAAGGGCAGCCGCTCGCCCCGTGAATGTCCTCAAAGAACACCCCGGGTGTATCAGACATGAGTGCCTCCTCCCTCTCCGGCTCCTCCCTATATCCCTCTGGAGAAGAGAAACCTGGAGGAAGGAACAGATGCCTTGTCCCTCATTCACCTGGCCACTGCCATACGAAGACCGTAGCCGGAATGACGGGATGCAGGACTGAACACAGAGGTACACTCGACCTGGTTCTCCAAAGCAGTCACCAACCTCTCCCATGGAGGAAGCCATGCACTCACATGTCTGAGAGGCTGCACATTGCCTTTAGCAACTCTGCCAGATGTTCCCCTACCTGTCGCTCCATGTCCAGTCAGCTTCTTGTGGCCGAGGTCAGATGCCATCATCAGCATAAGCCTGTTGCCCAATGGTCCTCCTTGGGCCAGCAACCTTGGCCGCCACAGCCTCCCACAGCTGCCAGGGTATGTCTGACATGCCCATCACATTTATCCTTGAATTAACACAGAATCCCTCTGCAGCCTACGGAATAGCCCTGTGCTGGTGGAGGGTGCAAAAGGGGCATCCTGTGGGTCTTTGGTGTTATCATTCTCAGATGTGGAGTTGTCCTATCATGTGGTGGCTTTGGCATGGGCTCCAGAGGAGCTGCAGTGGAGAACATAAACAATCACATTAAGGTTCAGTACTGTCAATGAGCACTTCACATTTTTATCCCATGCTTCTCCTGTGGGCTGAGGTCAGCATGGTAGCACAGTGGGTAGCACTGTTGCTTCACAGCTCCAGGGTCCTAGATTCGATTCCCGGCTTGGCTCACTGTCTGTGTGGAGTCTGCACGTTCTCCCCGTGACTGCGTGGGTTTCCTCCGGGTGCTCCGGTTTCCTCCCACAAAGTCCCATTGACAGATTTCGAAAACTTGAAAACAACCTGCCCACTACCACCTCCATCAGGTGGCCACTGCCCAGTCTTTAAATGTACTTTTTAATTCCATGTCTACGTCTACCCAGCTCTTGATACACAAGCAGAAGTGACGTCCATTTCCACTTCTGTGTGTCAAGGTCCGTGCCTCATGGTTTAAATTGTGCCCTGGACCCTGGAGCAGAGAACTGGGGAAACTTTTTTTTTCCCCACGAAGTTGTAAGCTGTGGATTGTGCCACTGGAGTGTGACTGCTTTAGGAATGCTGACCTAGATGATTAATCTTAACATAGAACATACAGTGCAGAAGGAGGCTATTCGGCCCATCAAATCTGCACCGACCCGCTTAAGCCCTCACTTCCACCCTAACCCTGTAACCCAATAACCGCTCCTCACATTTTTTGGTCACTAAGGGCAATTTATCATGGCCAATCCACCTAACCTGCAAGTCTTTCGACTGTGGGAGGAAACCGGAGCACCCGGAGGAAACCCACGCAGACATGGGGAGAACGTGCAGACTCCACACAGGCAGTGACCCAGCGGGGAATCAAACCTGGGACCCTGGCGCTGTGAAGCCACAGTGATATCCACTTGTGCTACCGAGACTTAAGAGTCTCTTCCAGCTCTCAAACAGCTAAACAGCTTTCAGTTACGTTCTGGAGGGGGATTATCCAAGTAAGTTGCTCAAACTAAATTGTTACTTTTTCAGCGTGGGTCCTTGTCGTTTTGGACTTTTCCTGACGAGTATCTCGGAATTTTAAACTTACTCAATGTGACACGTCCACAGTTATATTTGTGGGATTTTATTACAAACATTTAAAAGTATAAAACAGATTTACAGAGTCCACAAAAGTAAGTCTGCTAACTGTTTGTCACTATTAAGAGAGAAATATACTCAAGCATGGATATCGAAAAGTACCTATACCACAAAAACTTTTAACAGAGTAAAGAAAAACATATTCACAAAAGTCTTGCTTGACAAAACATGCAGGGATCGAACAGTTTGGCTGCACTCTCTTTTTAGGTGGATTGGCCATGCTAAACTTCCCTTAATTGGAAAAAAAATATTTGGGTATTCTGGACTTCTAAAAAAAATTAAACTCGCTAATGAGCCACTTAAAGGTATATTAACCCTGAACCCATAGGGATATGAAAAGTCTCCTGTGCGTCCCAAAGGCAGGGCAGCAAACTCTAAAGTTTCCTGTGGCTTTGAAGTGGCTGGGTCCCATGTTTACAGGCATTCAGTGACCGAGTTAGGAACCTGGCATTGGGCATGATCTGCCCTTGCCAGTGACACCTCCCCCCCTCCCCCCTCACCTCCCCACTGCCCCATTCCAATCACCTGTCTCCAGGGGTCCATTGAAGGTCAATGGTGAAAGTTTCAGAGAATTACCAGCAGCAGACACTGATCCCGGTGATGCAGTGGAGACCAGTGGAGACTGCTAGCCTCTGACTGGCCAGTAACTCTCAGGTTGAGATTTGTGCCCTACTGGCATATGGATTGTGTCGGAGGCCTGACGTTGGTCAGTTGTGTCTGATTGCACTTAAATGGCATCAGCCCGTCCTGGAGCGAAGCAACTGTGCGAGGAACTCCTGTCGCATCAACAGCATTTTTCCTGGTGAATGCATGGAGAAAGGGGTGGGATTCACGCATCAAAGATTATTATTATAAATGTACATTGACTGGAAGAAGGTACATTCAGGGCAGCATGATCCTTAGATATCTCTTTCTCTCCTCTCCTCTTCCTTCCCTTCAATTATTCAGATAGTTCCAGGGAGTTCATCCCATCAACTCTTCAGATATGTGGCGGGAGGAGAAGGATAAGAGGCATTCTTATGACAAATCTCAATTTTTCTACCCTTGCCCAGGAGGAACAATGCTTGGAGCAGATGCGGGTTAGGTGAAATGGCAATGCTAAATTACCTCTTTGAGTCCAAAAGATTAGATGGGGTTATTGGGTTATGGGGATCGGGTGGGGGCAAGAGCCTAGGTAGGGTGCTCTTTTAAGGGCAGCACGGTGGCACAGTGGTTATCCCTGCTGCCTTACAGCTCCAGGGACCCGGGTTCAATTCTGGCCTCGGGTGAATGTGTCGAGTTTGTTTTTTCTCTCCGTCGGTCTGCATGGGTTTCCTCCGGGTGTTCCGGTTTCGTCCCACAGTCCAAAGATGTGCAGGTAATGTGGATTGGCCATACTAAATTTCCCATTAGTGTCTAAAAGGTTAGATGGGGTTACTGGGTTACGTGGATATGGTGGAGTGTGGTCTTAAGTAGGGTGCTCTTTCCAATGGGCCGGGTGGCCTTCTTTTGCAGTGTAAATTCAATGATTCTATATTGGTTCTGTTGAATCTGTCTCTTTTTATGCATTTTTTTTTAAAGCAGCCTGTCTTAGAGACGGCTATACGTATTTGTAAATTTATATATTTTTTTCTTAAGGATGGTGACAGCCTTGTACCCTTTTAGCCTTAAAAGAACTAGTCGAGAGAAGCCATTTTAAAAGACGGTTATTCATAGGTATACAATCACCACCATTCTTTTTAAGGAGGTTGTTTTTAGGACATGTTTAAGGAGGTCATTTGCAGGGCATGTTATCTCTGTGTTTAATTGCAGTGTTTGTGTCAATACATCTTGAAATATGGCCAGACTAGTGAGTCCTAGCACCTTGCTATCTCTGTGAGCCTCTCCCTCAAGCTTTTACTAATGATGTTCGGAATAATGTTATGTTCATTAATTCAAGATCCTTTCGTACAATTTATTCTCTTTGTTACATTTGTTGTTTGGGGTAGTTTGAACTATTTAAATCTTATTAAAAGTTCTATTTGCTATGTTTCTATTCCAATGGGTATTAGAGATTCTGAAAGACACTTGTATTATATTAATTTTGCTTTACTTGTGGCATACACAGTGTGTACCAGTTTCAACTCCTGGTTATGAGTTTAATTCTTACAGAAGCTTTTTATTTTATCTGACTCTGTGGTTAGTGTGATATTCATCACAGGAGTTGCGGATTGCAACATTCAACAGAAAACTGGCAACTATTGATGGTTCCTGGCCAAAGAGAGCAAGATACATAAGTGTGGTATCCTCAATAACGACGCTTAGAGTGTAAATGGTAAAGAAGGCTTTAATAAACTAAGAACTAGACTGGTGCTGAAACGTGTGCTAACAGCTACGCCGCCCACAAGGCGGCCCCTTATATACGTCTCCCAGATGGGCGGAGCCGGAGGCGGAGTTCCCCAGGGTTCCAAGCCCGGTCTTAAAGGGGGCATCACCTTACATGATGACAAGGGTACAGTGTTACAGTAACCGTTCATCACAATAATGTTCATAGCCATTGTGACTTTCACAGCCAATGGCAACGGTGTCCTTACCCTCCGTTAGCAATGCAGTTGTGGCTGCAGTAGGTGGCAGACTTCAATTTGTGCTCCTCCTAGTGATGAAGAGATGTCTGAACACTTCTACAAACAAGGGCGGCACGGTCGCACAGTGGTTGGCACGACTGCATCAGGGTCCCAGGTTCGATTTCCGGCTTGGGTCACTATCTGTGCGGAGTCTGAACGTTCTCCCTGTGTCTGCATGGGTTTCCTCCGGGTGCTCCGGTTTCCTCCCACAAGTCCCGAAAGACGTGCTGTTAAGTAATTTGGACATTCAGAATTCCCCCTCCGTGTACCCAAACAGGCGATGGAATATGGCGACTAGGGGCTTTTCCAGCAACTTCATTGCAGTGAAGCCTACTTGTGACAATGAAGATTATTAAAAACTCAGCAATGACTGAGTACAAAGTAATCAGCAACTAATCGTTGATTGTCTCAAATAAAAATTATTATTATTAAATAGCTGGACATCCTTCTTGCTGCTGAAGATATGTTCAGCTATGTCAAGTTAAGAGATGGCATTAGCTGGACTGGTGAGATCCGAAACAGCAGCGCTTGCATGACTGACACCATGAACTGCCTTTTCTTTGTATTCGTTCATGGCGTTGCAGGCTGTGCCAGCATTTATTGCCCATGCCTAATTGCCATTGAGGGGTAGTTAAAAGACAACTACGTTGCTTTGGGTCTGGAGTGTTGCTAATTGTGTTTCTCTTAATTTGGCTCTGAATATGGCGGCCAATATGGTCGCCTTCCTTAATTCTAATTATGTTTTGCTCTAGATTCGCCAGGTATCTCTCGATACTGCTACAAGGTTCAAACCGAATACTGATCAAAGACTTGATACACCAGTTAGTTAGTTCAAAGTCAAATACTTATTTCTTTACACACACAGTTAAATATAATCATGCACAAATACTACAGACTAAACTATCACTACTGCTAAAGCCTATACTTAGCTTCGGGCGCCCACTCAGTCAGAGGAACAATGGCCGTTATTCGGTTCTGAGGCTGCTGGGGTCGAAGTGGTGAAGGGGAACAGCTAGGGTCATCTGTCTGGTAGTGTGCGTTGACCTTGGACTTACCTGTTCTGGTGCAGCTTTTGGGCAGGCCTCTCCTCAGTGAGAACCGGAGCCAAGAGAGCGATTCTCTCTTGGGGGATCCTTCTTATACCCAAAAGGGACGTTGTCCACTATTGGGCAGGCCTTGAAGTTGGCCCCAATTAATTGGGCCGTTTCTCAATCGTTCCCATCGATTTCCTCCAATAAAGGGGTGGGTGCCCTGATGGCTGGGCGTGTCCTAGGTGGCCGTTGGCCTGCTTTGTTCTAGTCTCCTCTGGTGCCGGGGTGTCTGCCTTGGTATCGTTTACTTAAATGTTACTCTTTTGTCCCCAGAGATGGCTCATTAGTATGCTAATGGCTTTGCAGTTTCGGTCTTGTCTGGGAGCTGCGGCTCCAATCAACAGACAAACCCTGCACCTGCTTGCTTTCTCAGTATTGTCCATTTTCCCTGCATTCTTTGCAAAGTGTCCATTTTGTAATTGGGACGTGGCCATCCCAGATGGCTACACACCCTCCTTGTGATCCTCAACGTGAAGCGTGAAGGATCACATTACCACGTCATCTTCGTTCTCTGACCAAGTGGGACACCCGTAAGCACTTCACGGGCTCTACACTGCCCTATCCTATGAAACACAATTTTTACCTAAAATCATTTAACTTACATACATCAGTATAAAACTCTATGACATTCAGGCATGCATTACAAAATAAAAAACTGAAACCTCTAACTATCCTCAATAAACTATCCTCACTCAAACAATCAAAAATAATCTACAACACTTTAAATGTACAAATAGCAGCAACACAAGTTTCACTGGCTTGGCAGTCAAGCACAGAGGTTTACATTTCTTTATTGAACAAAACACTCAAAGAGAAGCGGATGCACTTTAATTCACTCAAGGGGTTGGGGGGTTTGGTGAAGTCCAAAAATAGGGGAGCTAAACGTGTATACCGGTATGAGAGAGCGGTAGGCTCTCCTTTGCCATTTTCTGAGTCTAAGTGTCTGCACGACACTGCAGAGTATCGCCAGTACTAAGAGTGATTCTACTATGTACGATAGTGAATACCAGGTTATGAACTTGTCACACCAGATTGGGGTGTCGGTAACTGTCTTGGGGTTAACTATCTCGGGGTGTAGTGTATGGCAGGGGTGGGAATCATTCACGGCCTGTGTGGTAGGGGTCAGGGGGTAGCATCCGCATGCAACTGGAGGGATCCTGCTAAGATCCAGGTGAACATGAAGGTTGGCTTCATCTTTCTGTCTTCTTCTTTTTCTTCCTCTGGGGTTCCTGAGGTACCGGAGTTCTATGGACACAAGCATAATATCTGTTATTGTATTGCTTAAGATCTCGTATGTCTGTCAGTCTGTCCTTTGTTGCCAATTACCCATTATGATTGGTCACCATTAATGACTCCCTCATTTTTTTTTTTAAACCGAATCTTTGGACGAGACAGCCGAGAAAAATTTTGACACAGTGCGAGCCGTCTCGCAGCCTGTGCAATCTACCATCCTAGTGTTTGAGGATGTAAATAGCATACGGAAGCAACCTAAGGGTTGCCAAAAACAAACAAAAGAATTTTGAATGTAACGAGCCAAAATGGGGTGCATATGGGCCGCGGCGGGTAAGAAATGGGTGGAATCCCCGGGTAGGACAGTGACCAGTGCTGTATGTGCTCTACCTGAGCGTAGCTGACCAGAGTGGGGTCCTCAGGCAGGGTGGGGACCAGTGCCGTTTCTCCACTGCCTGAGCGACCGGCAAGAACGGGTAAGAATGTGGTCATCATGGGGGCTGCCTCTCGTGATCGAATCAGAAGAATAGCTATGAGTGGTCTCTGCCGACAAACTAGTTCCTCTGAATGGTTGTCTGTCGACAAACTAGTTCCTCTAACAGCCATTGGGCGTCAAAAGGGTGGTGGTGTGGGGCCATGAAAAATGTTCAAATTCACAAACAACAAACATATACATTGAACGAACAAACATACAACAAGCATGGTGCAGGTTCCATCAGAAAGGACACCGTATCTCTCCATCGGTTCCTTTTTTTTTTCAATAATTGGACACCTCATTGATCAGTAGCGAACAGGATCGCAAAGGGATTTGTTTGGTGGGAGTCGGACTCTATGTCATCATCTTCTCCCGGCTGCCATACTCTTGACTGGAGTAGTTTAGCTAGAGCTGCTTGGGGTGAATTGGGGTCCATCTCATCATTCCGGATGAGCCTGAACAAATTGTCTTGGTGCCAGCATCGTGTGTCGAGGTTGGAGCTGCTAGGTTTTAATCCGTAATCGTCAGGCGATGGGTCTGGGTCAGCGGCTTTGATGTAAGTGATTTCGAAGGGGTCACTGGAATCATGCTCTGGTTCGCTGGGAGTCGGGCCTGGTGCAGGGGTATAACCGTAACGTGGTGTGCTGTGGCTGTCGTCATTGCTTTCGCTATCACTGTCGCTGTTGCTGCTGGTTGAAGGAAGGGAGAGGTGCAGTCATGGCTCTGGGGGTGGAGTTGAAGATGTGTTTGAGGACGGGCTGGTCTGGCTGGGGGAAGGTAGGAATACGTCATCTGTGGGCGGGGCGTGCTCATCTGCTGCTGCGAGCAAGATGTGGTGTGCATGATTGTTCTGCGAGCCATAAGCCTTGAGCTGGTTTATGTGAAACCACACAGACTTGCCATTGAGATATGTGATCTTGTATACCGAGGGGCTTACTTTGTCCGAAATGGAGTATGGTCCGAAAAATTTGGGGGAAAGGAATGAACTGGGGTTATATAGGGACAGCATCATTTGCTGCCCTACTACAAATTCGGTGGCATGTACCTTTTTATCGAAACAAGCCTTGCTTTGTTTCCTCCTGGTCCCAAGTCTCACAGCTGCTGCGAGTTGGGCTGCCTTTATGTTCTCTATTAACTGCTGAACAGCATTTTCATGCGTGAGGGCTGTGACTGCGGGGCTGGCCAAATCCAGTTCTAATAAATACTCTGTCCCTTTCATGGGGCGTCCGGTCATGAGGGTGTGGGAGGTGTATCCTGTGGACGTGGATACCGTGTTTCTTAAGAACATTAAAACAAATGGGAGAACTGATTCCCAGGTGCTGTTGTTCTGTTGTACCATTTTCCTGAGAGTGGCTTTTAAAGTCCTATTCATCCTCTCTACAATGCCGCTTGACTGGGGATGGTAGGCTATGTGAAACTTTTGCCTGATTCCAAAAATTGTGAGGACGTTTTTCATTACTCGTCCTGTAAAATGGGAGCCTTTATCGGACTCTATACTGCGTGGGAGGTCCCATCTTGTAAAGATGTGCTGTGTTAGTATTTTAGCTGTTGTCTTGGCCGTATTCGTTCTTGATGGAAAAGCTTCCACCCATTTTGTGAAGGTGTCGATGACCACCAACACATACTTATAACCATTCCTGCAGGAGGGTAGGGGTCCTATGTAATCTATCTGCAAATTTGTCCAGGGGCCATTAACAAGGAGGGTGTGACTAAGCTGAGCCTTTCTTGCATATCTGTCCGGATTGTTCTGGGCACAGATCAAGCAATTTTCAATGTAGTGAGTAACATCGGCTTTTAAATCAGGCCACCCGCAGAGAGGTCTGATGTGGGTTAGGGTGGGTTCAATGCCTTGGTGTCTATGATTGTCATGGAACTGACAAATAATCTGGATCCTGTCTTGGCTGGGAAATACATAAATGCCTTCTTTCAAGATCACACCGTCGTGTGTGGTGATTGCGTTTTTAAACTTGTCATACGGGGCTCGGAAGGTCCCTTTTAAAACGTCCCTGAGTTTTTCATCTTCCTTCTGGGCCTTTGCTAGATCCTGAATGTTGGTCTGTGAGACCTGAAACGCGTGTACTGGGGTGCTCTCGGGGGGGTTCCAAAAGTAACCATGCCTAGAACCTGCCTTCGCTAGGGCGTCTGCTTTAATGTTACCAGGGGGGAAGAACGGTGATGACTGAGAACCTTAATAATGCCCTTTTTCCTATCTTTGGCCATCTCTAGGATATGTCGGAGTAATGGGACTGAGGGGAGGGGCTTTCCACAGGGGTAGGAATTCCGTTAAGCTATTACAGACATATAAACTGTCCGAATAGATGTCTGCCGGGGTCGGAAACGAGTCAGGATGGTCTACAATGTGCGCTATGGCTGCCAGTTCTGCTGCCTGTGAGCCTAGATGTCCTGGCAACTTTAGTGAAATCTCATCTAGGGCGTGTCCCTGCACGCCCTCTACATAAATGCCGCAACCGGTGATTCTCTTTCCATTCACAACTGTGGAGGAGCCATCCACATAAATTTTCAGGGGTGCGCACGTGTCTGTGGGCTGGGGTCTCTGGGGTGTATTACCTGCTTTCCTGGGAGCTGACTTAGGTATAAATGGGCCTGAATTATGGTTTGTGGTGATGATCTCACACTACACTCATGTGGGGTATCTGCATATTGCAAATTATCGGCTAAGAAAGTGTGGGTCTTGGGTTCTTTTAACTGTAATGTCCCGTCCCTGTAAAAGAAGGGTCCAACGGGCTGCACAGATTTGGCTGTCTGTGCCATCTTTAAGTCGACCGTCTAATAATAGCTGTGTTGGGGGTGTTCAGTGAGAATGATGATGGGGTTGAGTCCTGTAATGTAGGTGAAATACTGTACTGCCCAACAAACTGCGAGCAGGTGCCTTTCGCAGGCAGAAAATCATGGCTCGACAGGATCTAACACGCGTGAGGCATAAGCCACGGGGCATAATTGGTCATGGCTTTCCTGGAGGATCACGGCCGAAAGGGTTCGGTCAGTGCTTGCAACTTCGATTGCATACGGGGAAAGTGGATCTGGGACCTGTAATGCAGGGGCTGTGCTGAGTGCTCGTTTTAAAAATCCACAGCATCTGTATGCTGTGGAAGCCATTCCCAAGGTGCCTGCTTCTTGAGAAGTTCAGGTAGGGGGCGCTGCTTTTGTGGCAAAACCGTCAATATGGTTCCTGCAGTAGCCAACCAGTCCTAGAAATGACTGGAGGGCTGAGACATTGTGGGGAAGGGGCAATTTGACGACCGAGTCCACTCTCTTTTGCTCGATCTCGCGTTTACCATGTGTGATTACTGTACCCAAGTAAATCACTTTTTCCTGCAAAATCGGGGCCTTCTTGGGGTTGACTTTACATCCAATTTCTTTTAGGAGTACTAGGAGTTCGGCGAGAAGCGAAATGTGCTCTCCCTTTGTGTCTGTCTGTAGTAGCAAGTCATCCACATACTGGACAAGACAATCGGGTCGGGAAAATTTTGCTAGTCCATTTGCCAGCTGTCGGTGGAAAATGGAGGGGGAGTTGTGGAAGCCTTGTGGAAGGCACGTCCACGTATATTGTTGTCCCTGGAATGTAAAGGCGAATTTGTACTGGCACGCTTTATCCAATGGAATGGACCAAAAGCTGTTGCTAATGTCCAAAACCAAAAAAAATCTTGACTGGAGTCCCTGTTTGAGCATGGTCTCGGGGCTCGTGGCTATGGTGGGGGCTGCTACTGGGGTTACTTTGTTCAATTCCCGGTAATCAATGGTCAGTCGCCATGATCCATCGGGTTTCCTGACGGGCCAAATTGGTGCGTTGTTCGTGGAGACTCCTGATCTGAGTACGCCTTGATCAAGCAAACTCTCTATTAATTTGGAGACCCCTCCCTCTGCTTCTTGGGGAAAACCGTACTGCTTTTGGGGTCTGGAGTCGGGACCTGTAATATTTACAAAGCCAGCTGTCTTGCCACCGTCGTGCTTGTGCTGTGCAAATGCTGCTTTGTGTTGCTGCAGGACTTCCCTAACCTGTTTGTCCTGACTAATGGCTCGAGGGTCGAACCAGAAGTCTCCTACTGAGCTAATTCTGTTTCATAGTCTCCAACTGTGAGCGTGCCGGGGGTTCGTGCTGCCTTTGCCATTTTCCATACACATTTATTAACTGGATCAAAAGGGAGGTTGTGGGAGCTCATAAAATCGATTCCTAGGATGTGTTCAGCTGTCTGGGGTAGATCGACCAAAACTACGGGGTGTTTAGTTGTAATGTTCCCTATTTGTATCGCTACAGGGGCTGTGATGTGTCCTTGTTGTAAATTACCTGTAAAGCCGCTGAGTGTGATGGTGTCTGTTGTGGGCCACGTGTCTCGCTGAAACATCGTGGAGGAATGGAGTGTGGTGCGGGACCCTCCTGTGTCCCAAAGAATTTCTACGGGGTGTCCCCGGACTGTGCCTGCTACAATCGGTCTACCGGACTTGTCCCAAAGGGTGTCGCAGACCCAAGTTGGGGAGCCCGAACACCGTCAGTCAGTGCCATTCATGGCCATGTTCTCTGAACGGGCGCTAACGCTATGGATTGGCTTTGCCCTATTCTTATTTAGGCTGCCTGTCTGTTGGTTTCTCTGCTTCTTTTGGGGCACGTTGCAGTCTTGTGCAAAGTCCACAGTTGTAACATTCCTGGGATTTAGGCTGCTGTGGGCTGTTCCTGCCCTCATTTGCCCATGCAGGGTTCTGGTGCGCTTTAACTGGATTCATATCTGCCTGCTCTTCCTCGGGTTTCGCAAATGCGATTTTGCCTTTGACTGATTGCTCCCAAGCGCGGGACAATCTCTTCAAAACCCATTTATCGTTGTGGGCCTCGTCTGAGGGATAGTAATTTGCGCAAGCTCTCTGTCCTGCCTCTGTCGAATGAGAGACTAGGATTAGAGTCCATTTGGCCATATTATCTGCGGATAAATGGGCATGGGTTAATTCTCCGAATACTGCTGTAAAATGTATCCACAAGCGTCCAGCAAACGCTGTGGGGTGCTCTGTTTTCTTTTGCCTTCACTTGTTTAGGCCTTCTACGGTGTCTCCTCTGTTATAGCCGATCGCACCTAGGATCGCTGTGTGCATCTCTTGGAGTGTGTCTCCTCCTACATTCTGTGGGTCAGGAAGGGCTGCCACGACTGAAGGGTCGAGGCTTAAAACTGAACTTAACTTGCTCCTTTTCGTCCAGGCCGTACATGGTAGCCTGCTGTTTAACTCTAGCGAAAAACTGGTGGGGGTCTGATGTGGGAAGGAACGGTGTAATCTTTCCATACGCATCCCGTAATTGGGTCACGGTTAACGGGGTTGTATACAGGAAATCTGCATTTCCTTCTGCTGCGGCCCTGCAGTGTGTGGTTACAGGGGCCATGGGAGTGTGTTCTGCCTGTTCAGTCGGGGGTTGGAGTGCTTTTCTCTTCTGTGGTTTTCCTTGCGTACATGTCCCACGTACGTATCTGTGGGCAGTCTCATTTAACTCCTGCCAATCGGGGCCGTTTTCCTGGTCTAATTGGGGTCCAAACGTACTTTGAATTCTGGACAGAAAGCGGAGGTTGCAATTCTGCAATTTGCTTCCGGCACTTTGCGTGATCTACCGAGCTCTGCCTTTGTTCCGTCGTGGAAGTGTGGAGCGCTCGTAGGGCTGCTTTTAAATCATTGCACTGTTTCTGCAATTGCTCTACCTGTTGCTCGGTTTCTTGTCTTACCAAGACTGCACGTTGCGTGTCCTGGTAGGCCTTCTCATATTGGATCTGAAAACTATTCAAATGGCCGAGACAAGACTGGTGTGCCCTCTTGGCATCATCCACCTCTCTGTCCCTCGCTGCTAACTGTTCTCTCAAATCTTTATTCTCCTTCTCAAACTTGCTCACATCTCCCTCACTATTTCTGTCTCTCTCCTCTATCTCTCTACGGTGCGTCCTAATGACCTCCTCTGTGCCTCGCAATTGTACCAAGCAGGACACGATTGCCATCGGGCTTGCGAACTTTCCCTAAGCTCTTCTTGTGGATCTCGCTCAGGTTCTCCCACCAAGTATGCCCTATACTTCCGGGATCTGTTTCCTCATTGCTACAGAATTCGCTCCAAAGGGGCCATCCTTTCCCTTTGAGGTACTTTCTGATTTCCTCTTCCCATACGGGACACTGTCCTACTCTACTGGTCGCTGCGACCTCAAATTCCTGGGGGTTCATAAGGCGTTCCATTGCCTTCATTGCCATTTTCTCTACCTGGGTTCTCTACTGAATTTGGAACAGGGGTGATAAAGTGGTGATGTAAACAGGGGTACGGCTTACGCTATTTTCCGGCCTACAAAACACCCGACAGTTTTACGCAACAAAATCTCTCAGTTTTACCTTATATCCCTGTTGGTACACATGCATTAACACACTTCCGAATCTCGGAGGTTTGATCAGTATTGTTCGTACACTTGTGGTTTTTCTGTTTCCAATTGGGCTTCTAATTCAGATTTGGGTTCTCTCGGAGTGGTTAGGCCACTTCTAAGTTGAGTCCCGTCAGAGGTCGCCAGTAAATGTTGCTAATTGTGTTTCTCTCTATTTGGCTCTGAATATGGCGGCCAATATGGTCGCCTTCCTTAATTCTAATTACGTTTTGCTCTAGAGTCGCCAGGTATTTCTTGATACCGCCACAAGTTTCAAACCGAATACTGATCAAAGACTCGATACACCAGTTAGTTAGTTCAAAGTCAAATGCTTATTTATTTACACACAGTTAAATATAATCATGCACAAATACTACAGACTAAACTATCACTACTGCTAAAGCCTATACTTAGCTTTGGGCGCCCACTCAGTCAGAGGAACAATGGCCATTGTTCGGTTCTGAGGCTGCTGGGGTCGAAGTGATGAAAGGGAACAGCTAAGGTCATCTGTCTGGTAGCGTGCGTTGACCTTGGACTTACTTGTTCTGGTGCAGCTTTTGGGCAGGCCTCTCCTCGGTGAGAGCCGGAGCCAAGAGAACGATTCTCTCTTGGGGGATCCTTCTTATACCCAAAAGGGGCTTCGCGCACTTTTGGGCGGGCCTTGAATTAATTGGACCGTTTCTCAATCGTTCCTATCGATTTCCTCCAATAAAGACAGAAGTCCTGATGGCTGGACGTGTCCTAAGTGGCCGTTGGCCTGCTTTGTTCTAGTCTCCTCTGGCGCCGGGGTGTCTGTCTTGCTATTGTTTACTTAAATGTTACTCTTTTGTCCCCGGGATGGCTCATTAGTATGCTAATGGCTTTGCAGTTTTGGTCTTGTCTGTGGGCTGCGGCTCCAATCAACAGACAAACCCTGGACCTGCTTGCATTCTCAGTATTGTCCATTTTCCCTGCATTTTGTAATCGGGCCGCGGTCATCCCAGATGGCTACAGGAATCACATATAGGCCAGGTAAGGATGGCAGATTTCCTTCCCTATAGGACATTAGTGAACCAGATGGGTTTTTACGACAATCGACAATGTCGATGACATGGTCATCACTCGACATATAATTCCAGACTTTTTATTGAATTCAAATTTCACCACCTACAGTGGCGGGATTTGAACCTGGGACCCCAGGGTACTCGAGGTCTCTGGATTACGAGTCCAGTGACAACACCACTACAGCATTGCAATCGCATACTCCCAAGGTACGTGTTAATGCCCCACCCAAAACAGCGTCCCGCCGGAAGGGTGCATGGAAGACATTTTAGAAACAAAGTTTGATCCATAGCTCCAAAATACCGAGTCACACTGCCAAATTGTGTGGTGTAGCACTATTGGTTGTGCGGCAGGTAAACGCCAAGATGGATTGGTTGGGCACTGCATTCTCTGGATTGTAATTTATACGTAACTCCGTGGATAGAAAAAGTAAATGAGGAAATGGCACTTGAACTGGGAGAAAACATAATTTCTGGACAGAAAATTTGAAAACATGATGGGCAAGCATTTCTGGAAAGAGAGGAACAACATAGGTGATAACATTTTACATCAGTGGAGGCTGTGGCACAGTAAGCAGAGACTGTGATGTAGTGGTATTATAATTGAACTAGTAACCCAGAGACGCAAGATAATGTTCCGAGGAACTAGGTTTAAATCCCACCAGTGGAAATGGTGAAATTTAAATTCAATAAAAATCTGGAATTAAAACCCCGTAGGTGACCATGGAATTGTTGTTGCAAAAACCCATCTAGTTAACTTTTTACAATGAAAATGATAAGACTGAAGAATTCGCAACAATCCTCAGACAGAAGTGCTGAGTAGATGTTCCTACCTTGGCTTCCTCCGGATGTCCTTAGCTTCACAGATGTCAATCTTCATTTAATTCAATTCACGCCACATGATATCAAGAAACAACTGAAGGCAATGGATATGGGCCCTGGCAATATTCTGACAATAGTACTGAACACTGGTGCTCCAGAAACCGCTGCATCTCTAGCCAAGTTGTTCCAGTACAGCTACAACACTGGCATCTATCCGGCAATGTGGAAAATTACCCAGGTGTGTCCTGTACACAAAAGGTAGAACAATCCAACGACTCTCAATCATCAGTAAAGTAATAATAATAATCTTTATTAGCGTCACAAGTAGGCTTACATTAACACTTCAATGAAGTTACTGTGAAAATCCCCTAGTCGCTACACTCCGGCACTAGTGTATGGGTACACCGAGGGAGAATTCAGAATATCCAATTCACCTAACAAGCACGTTTTCGGGACTTTGTGGGAGGAAATCGGAGCACCCGGTGGAAACCCACGCAGACACAGGGAGAATGTGCAGATTCCGCAAAGACGGTCACCCAAGTCGGGAATCGAACCTGGGTCGCTGGCGCTGTGAAACAAGAGTGCTAACCACTGTGCTACTGTGCCACCCATCATGAAAGCGGGAATCCGCTGTGCTACTTGCTCAGCAATAACAATAAGCAGAGGGAAGAAGAGTGGAGCTGCTGATTGGCCGTTGCAGGGGAAATTTGCATTCGTCCGTGTGCTCACCTTAACTTGGAGGCGTACCTGAACAAGAGACCCTAGCTGTTCAAGTGAAGACAAGCATCCAGCAGAGGGCAGTTGAGTGGAGCTGCTGATTGGCCGTTGCAGGGGAAATTTGCAGACTACCGTGTGCTCACCCTAACTTGGAGGTGGTTTGTGGAGGAGCTGTTGTTAAGTGACACTGAAACCCGAAACACTTCTTCAGTGTTTCCCTCCCTACCCCCTCCTCTAACCAAAAAAAACCTACCACTGTAAGGATCAAGATGAAGGATCGAGGGCAGGTAGAAGTGGAAAGTTGAACCATGATGTCACAGCCTGCAGGTAAGGGATTGGCTGGTGACTGGTAAGTCGTTTTTATTTTATTTTCCCTCAGGTGTTATCGTGCGGGGCACAGAGGTTGCTGAGTGAGTGCTTGCTGAGAAGGGGACTGAATAACAGGTAAGCTCTTTCTTTCTTTTTTTTTATCTAGAGGGGTGACAGGGAAGGTAGGGCAATGTTCCTCCTGCAGAATGTTTGAGGTGAGGGACGCCGTCAGTGTCCCTGCTGATTTCATCTGTGGGAAGTGCACCCATCTTCAGCTCCTCAGAAACCACGTTAGGAAACTGGAGCTGGAGTTGGATGAACTTCGGATCATTTGGGAGGCAGAGGTGGTCATAGATAGAAGCTTCAGGGATGTAGTTACTCCGAAGAATAAAGATAGATGGGTGATGGTGAGAGGGGCTGGGAGGAAGCAGTCAGTACAGGGATCCCCTGTGGCCGTTCCCCTCAGTAACAAGTATACCGCTTTGGATACTGTTGGGGGGGGGGGGGGGGACTTACCAGGGTTAAGCCATGGGGTACAGGTCTCTGGCACAGAGTCTGTCCCTGTTGCTCAGAAGGGACGGGGGGAGAGGAGTAGAGCATTAGTCATTGGAGACTCCATAGTTAAGGGGATAGATAGGAGATTCTGTGGGAACAAGAGAGACTCACGGTTGGTGTGTTGCCTCCCAGGTGCCAGGGTGCGTGATGTCTCGGATCATGTATTCGGGATCCTTAAGGGGGAGGGGGAGCAGCCTCAAGTCGTGGTCCACATAGGTACCAAAGACATAGGTAGGAAAAGGGATGGGGATGTAAGGCAGGAATTCAGGGAGCTAGGGTGGAATCTTAGATCTAGGACAAACAGAGTTATTATCTCTGGATTGTTACCCGTGCCGCGTGATAGCGAAACGAGAAATAGGGAGAGAGAGGAGTTGAACACGTGGCTACAGGGATGGTGCAGGAGGGAGGGTTTCAGATTTCTGGATAATTGGGGCTCATTCTGGGGTCGGTGGGACCTCTACAAACGGGATGGTCTACACCTGGATCAGAGGGGTACCAATATTCTGGGGGGGGGAATTTGCTAATGCTCTTCGGGAGGGTTTAAACTAGTTCAGCAGGGGCTTGGGACCCTGAATTGTAGTTCCAGTATACAGGAGTTTGAGAGTAGTGAGGGCATGAGTAGGGTTTCAAAGTTGCAGGAGTGTACCAGCAGGCAGGAAGGTGGTTTAAAGTCTTGCTCAATGCCAGGAGCATCCGGAATAAGGTGGGTGAACTTGCAGCATGGGTTGGTACCTGGGTCTTCGATGTTGTGGCCATTTCGGAGACATGGATAGAGCAGGGACAGGAATGGTTGTTGCAGGTGCCGGGATTTCGATATTTCAGTAAGCTCAGGGAAGGTGGTAAAAGAGGGGGAGGGGTGGCATTGTTAGTCAAGGACAGTATTACGGTGGCAGAAAGGACGTTTGATGAGGACTCGTCTACTGAGGTAGTATGGGCTGAGGTTAGAAACAAGAAAGGAGAGGTCACCCTGTTCGGGGTTTTCTATAGGCCTCCGAAAAGTTCCAGAGATGTAGAGGAGAGGATTGCAAAGATGATTCTGGATAGGAGCGAAAGCAACAGAGTAGCTGTTATGGGGGACTTTAACTTTCCAAATATTGACTGGAAACGCTATAGTTCGAGTACATTAGATGGGTCCGTTTTTGTCCAATGTGTGCAGGAGGGTTTCCTGACACAGTATGTAGATAGGCCAATGAGAGGCGAGGCCATATTGGATTTGGTACTGGGTAATGAACCAGGAAAGGTGTTAGATTTGGAGGTAGGTGAGCATTTTGGTGATAGTGACCACAATTCGATTAGTTTACTTTAGTGATGGAAAGGGATAGGTATATACCGCAGTGCAAGAGTTATATCTGGGGGAAAGGCAATTATGATGCGATGAGGCAAGACTTAGGATACATCGGATGGAGAGGAAAACTGCAGGGAATGGGCACAATGGAAATGTGGAGCTTGTTCAAGGAACAGCTACAGCGTGTCCTTGATTAGTATGTACCTGTCAGGCAGGGAGGAATTGGTCGAGTGAGGGAACCGTGGTTTACCAAAGCAGTCAAAACACTTGTCAAGAGGAAGAAGGAACATAAGAACATAAGTACATAAGGAGACTTACGTAAAGATGAGATATGAAGTTTCAGTTAGGGCGCTCGAGAGTTACAAGTTAGCTAGGAAGGACCTAAAGAGAGAGCTAAGAAGAGCCAGGAGGGGACATGAGAAGTCTTTGGCAGGTAGGGTCAAGGATAACCCTAAAGCTTTCTATAGATCTGTCAGGAATAAAAGAATGACTAGGGTAAGAGTAGGGCCAGTCAAGGACAGTGGTGGGAAGGTGTGTTTGGAGTCCGAGGAGATAGGAGAGGTGCTAAATGAATATTTTTTGTCAGTATTCACACAGGAAAAAGACAATATTGCCGAAGAGAATACTGAGATTCAGACTACTAGACTAGAAGGGTTTGAGGTTCATAAGGAGGAGGTGTTAACAATTCTGGAAAGTGTGAAAATAGATAAGTCACCTGGGCCGGATGGGATTTATGCTAGGATTCTCTGGGAAGCTAGGGAGAAGATTGCTGAGCCTTTGGCCTTGATCTTTAAGTCATCTTTGTCTACAGGAATAGAGCCAGAAGACTGGAGGATAGCAAATGTTGATCCCTTGTTCAAGAAGGGGAGTAGAGATAACCCCGGTAACTATAGACCAGTGAGCCTTACTTCTGTTGGAATCTTGGAAAGGTTTATAAGAGATAGGATGTATAATCATCTGGAAAGGAATAATTTGATTAGAGATAGTCAACACGGTTTTGTGAAGGGTAGGTCGTGCCTCACAAACCTTATTGAGTTCTTTGAGAAGATGACCCATCAGGTGGATGAGGGTAAAGCAGTTGATGTGGTGTATATGGATTTCAGTAAAGCGTTTGATAACGTTCCCCACGGTAGACTACTGCAGAAAATACAGAGGCATGGGATTCAGGGTGATTTAGCAGTTTGGATCAGAAATTGGCTAGCTGGAAGGAGACAAAGGGTGGTGGTTGATGGGAAATGTTCAGACTGGAGTCCAGTTACTAGTGGTGTACCACAAGGATCTGTTTTGGGGCCACTGCTGTTTGTCATTTTTATAAATGACCTGGAGGAGGGCGTTGAAGGATGGGTCAGTAAATTTGCAGATGACACTAAAGTCGGTGGAGTTGTGGACAGCAGTGCGGAAGGATGTTACAAGTTACAGAGGGACATAGCTAAGCTGCAGCGCTGGGCTGAGAGGGGCAAATGGAGTTTAATGCAGAAAAGTGTGAGGTGATTTATTTTGGAAGTAATAACAGGAAGACTGAGTACTGGGCTCATGGTAAGATTCTTGGCAGTGTGGATGAGCAGAGAGATCTCGGTGTCCATGTACATAGATCCCTGAAAGTTGCCACCCAGATTGAGAGGGTTGTTAAGAAGGCATACGGTGTGTTAGCTTTTCTTGGTAGAGGGATTGAGTTTAGGAGCCATGAGGTCATGTTGCAGCTGTACAAAACTCTGGTGCGGCCTCATTTGGAGTATTGCGTACAGTTCTGGTCGCCGCATTATAGGAAGGATGTGGAAGCATTGGAAAGGGTGCAGAGGAGATTTACCAGGATGTTGCCTGGTTTGGAGGGAAGATCTTATGTGAGTAAGAAGACCGACAGTCGGGGAGGACCTGCGTGCATTAAAGTGAGTGAGGTGTGGGCTGCAAGAGCTGCACAGATGGTGAAGCTACATTGTGAGGTTTAGAAAAAGTCTCCTCTTCCAGGAAATTGCAAGAAGTGCAACACAGGTAATCAAGCTGGCGCAGTTCAAAGGAAAACTTTCAAAGTGCGATTTTGGGTGCGTTTGACGGGGTTTCATGATGGGTACTTTGCTGTTCCGTCCCCGATAACACGGAGGGCTCTAGGGTCTTTAGGGTCTTCCAAGACCTCTTCCCCGCCCCCCCTCCCCCGCCGCCCCCCCGGGTTTCTCTCATGCCTGGTCCACCAGTACATGGAAACATAATCGGCAATTGGCTCCCGGTTGAAAACTCGCAGGCGCTGCTGTTGACTCCCGGGCGTCGGGTGAATGCATCGTCAGGATATCATTAGTTGGATCGTGCCCAGTGAAGGTTTGATCTAGATCTCGCTGGGTGTAGGGAGTTGGGTGACTCGCAATGGGCGAAGCATGAAGTCCAATTTGGGGCTCTCGTGGGATTCATCCTGTGTGCCCGGCTCCGCATCAGGCACAATGCTGTGGTGAATCAGGCCCTCTAGTCATATTAACAAATTAGTGGATGAAGCTCAAGGTCACTAAAAAAACAGCAAAACCAGGCAACTGCAAGAGTTAAAGCTCGGTGTTTTATCAATGCAGGGCATTCAACAAAGTTTTTGGGCATATCCAAAAATTGAAGGTCATGAAATTAAAATGGAAGTGGATACTGGCACAGCAGTATCGCTAATACCTGAGACAATTTATCATCAAAAGCTGAAACATCTGCCTTTAAAATCGTCAATGTGGTCCTAAGGATGTACACTGAAGAGGCCATATGATAATAGAATGCATTATGGTGAGGCAAATGGGCAGACAGCGAAGTTGCCTCTTCACGTGGTCTGCGGACATTTTCCTGCTCGATTCGGCAGAGCTTGGTTGGCAAAGATTTGGCTTAACTGGGAAACAGTCAATCAATTAGTGGATTCAAAGAGCAACTTGCAACAACTTCTGAAGAAGTACGAGAAGGTGTTCGAGGATTCACGAGGCTCTCTGACTGGAGTTGAAGTACATCTAAAAATGAATCCACACAGCAGACCCAAAAATCTCAAACCTAGAACAACACCACACACCTATGGTTGAAGAAGAACTAGATAGATTAGTAAGACATCAGGAGTCATCGAACCTGTTGCCACAAGTGACTTCACCAATCATTCCTGTATTAAAACGGGATGGTTCAGTGAGAATTTGTGGAGATTTTAAAACTATTATTAAGCCAGTTTTGTGCGCTGATTGTTATTCACTGCCGCTGATTGAAGTCATTTTTGCTGGATATTCCAGAGGACAGAAATTCAGTAAAATTAATCTTTCACAGCCATATCTGCCGATGAATGTGGCTGCTGAATCACAGCCACTACCCACCATCATAATGTAGGGGCTGTTTTAGCACAGTGGGCTAAATAGCTGGCTTGTGAAGCAGACTAAGGCCAGCAGCACGGTTCAATTCCCGTACCAGCTTCCCCGAACAGGCGCCGTAATGAGGCGACGAGGAGCATTTCACAGTAACTTCATTTGAAGCCTACTTGTGACAATAAGCGATTTTGATTTCTTTTTTTTTTGCGCGTAAAAAGGTCTGTTTAGTTAGCGAAGGCTTCCTATTGGAATAACATCTGCACCTGCTCTTTTTCAAGGATCGATGAATCAAATTCTAAGTGGGTTGAATGGAGTTCAATGTTATTTAGATGACATATTTATCACCGATTCAAGTGAACAGGAACACCGATAATTTGGAAGCTACCCTGAAGCAGTTACAAAGCCACAACCTGAGAGGTGTGACTTTTTCAAGTCATTTCATAAATTACCTTAGTTATATCATCGACAAAGACATTTACACAAAGAACGAAAGAAAATGTCAGCAATCTTAGAAGCCACCAAGCCCTCAAAATGTGACTCAAGTAAGGTTATTTTCAGGATTGATTGATTGTTGTGGAAAATTTGTGCCAAATTTAACAACATGATTGAAGCCTTTACACATGTTGCTATGTGTCAACAGGCATGGGACTGGTCAGGAGAATGTCAAACTGAGCTCAGTGAGTTGGTTTGGATTTGGATTTATTTATTGTTATGTGTACTGAGGTACAGTGAAAAATATTTTTCTGCGAGCAGCTCAAACAGATTAGTTGTACATGAAAAGAAAATACGTAACAGGGCAACACAAGGCACACAATATAAAGACATAGACACATGCATCGGGTGAAGCATACAAGGGTGTAGTGTTAATCAGGTCAGTCCATAAGAGGGTTGTTTAGGAGTCTGGTAACAGTGGGGAAGAAGCTGTTTTTGAGTCAGATCGTGCGCGTTCTCAGACTTTTGTATCTCCTGCCCGATGGAAGAAGTTGGAAGAGTGAGTAAGCCGGTGAGAGGGGTCTTTGATTAAGAACAAAGAAAAATACAGCACAGGAACAGGTCATTCGGCCTTCCAAGCCTGCGCCAACCATGCTGCCAGTCTAAACTAAAATCTTCTACACTTCTGTGGTCTGTATCACTCTATTCCCATCCTATTCCTGTATTTGTCAAGATGCCCCTTAAACGCCACTATCGTCCCTGCTTCCACCACCTCCTCCCGCAGCGAGTTCCAGGCACCCACTACCCTCTGTGTAAAAAACTTGCCTTGTACATCTCCTCTAAACCTTGCCCCTCACAGCTTAAACTTATGCCCCCTAGTAATTGATCCCTCTGCCCTGGGAAAAAGAGTCTGACTATCCACTCTGTCTATGCCCCTCATAATTTTGAAGACCTCTATCAGGTTGCCCCTCAACCTCCTTCGTTCCAGTGAGAACAAACCAAGTTTATTCAACCTCTCCTCATAGCTAATGCCCTCCATACCAGGCAACATCCTGGTAAATCGCTTCTGCACCCTCTCTAAAGCCTCCTTCTAGTAGTGTGGCGACCAGAATTGAACACTATACTCCAAGTGTGGCATAACTAAGGGTCTATACAGCTGCAACATGACTTGCTAATTTTTATGCTCAATGCCCCAGCCCACGAAGGCAAGCATGCCGTGTGCCTTCTTGACTACCTTCTCCACCCGTGTTGCCCCTTTCAGTGACCTGTGGGCTTGTACACCAAGATCTCTCTGACTGTCAATACTCTTGAGAGTTCTACCATTCACTGTATATTCCCTACCTGCATTAGACCTTCCAAAATGTATTACCTCACATTTGGCCGGATAAAACGCCATCTGCCATCTCGCCGCCCAAGTCTCCAAACAATCTAAATCCTGCTGTATCTTCTGACAGTCTTCATCACTATCGGCAATTCCATCAACCTTTGTGTCATCTGCAAACTTACTAATCAGACCAGTTACATTTTCCTCTAAATCATTGATATACACTACTAACAGCAAAGGTCCCATCATTGATCCCTGCGGAACACCATTAGTCACAGCCCTCCAATCAGAAAAGCACCTTTCATTGCTACTCTCTGCCTTTTATGACAAACCAGTTCTGTATCCATCTTGCCAGCTCACCTCTGATCCCGTGTGACTTCACCTTTTGTACCAGTCTGCCATGAGGGACCTTGTCAAAGGCCTTAATGAAGTCCATGTAGACAGAATCCACTACCCTACCTGCATCAATCATCTTTGTGACTGCCTCGAAAAACTCTATCAAGTTAATGAGACACGACCTCCCCTTCACAAAACCATGCTGCCTCTCGCTAATACGTCCAGTTGCTTCCAAATGGGAGTAGATCCTGTCTCGAAGAATTCTCTCCAGTAATTTCCCTACCACTGAGTAGAAGGGACTTTAGTTGGCGGATTAGCTGCCTTAAATATCTTGTATTATTTTAATCATCTGCTTGACTAGATTTCATGGAAATAGGCACTTATCAAAGCATGATGGATATATAGCCTTATTTTTAGTCAAAAAGTTCAAAGTTCTGTATGAAACAGTCGGAAGGTCACACCATGTAAACAGGTGTACAGCTGCACATTGTTTTGCTTAGGCGAGGAACTCAAGGCCTGTTATTAAACTTTGCTCGCTTTCTGTCTCCTTGTTTAATCTCAAGAATGCCTCTCTGTCCTAGATATTGCTTATGATATGATATAAATTACTCGCCTTACCTTTGTAAAGCAGGGACATTTGGAAAGACTGCAGTCATTCTAATTCCCTCCACGAACGACGTGTTAAATAAAAGACCTTTTGCGAAAACTCGAAGTGCTGACTATTTATTTCTTCAACAATTGGCGTAGTCGTTGCAGTTTCCCTAATTTAACGGGAAGTGAACCCCGAAACAAATCTCTAAACAGGACTCTCTCAGCTGAAAGGGAGAGAGCCAAAGCGCGACCCCAGCTGAAAGGGGGGTCTGCAGCTCGGCAGTCTTAATTACTGGCCAGTGACTCATGCTTGGAGAGTTATCTTAATTAATAAATTAATGGTAGCCGCATGAGAAGACAAAGGTGCCTTAGAGGAGAAAAAAAACTGAACAATAAACAGGCTTCAAGATTCGCACAAGGACTAACACTGGTGAACGCTCCTTGTAGTTTTTGTTAATAATTTACCGCGACCCTTGTTATTATATGTGAATGCTCTAACGTATTTTTTCAGAAGCCATGATGGGTCAAAGACTCGGACGCCACCTTACAGGTCACCCCGAAGCCACGGTACAGACGTCCGGGCCGATAAGGAAGGCGGACTCTGCCAACCAGACGGATAAGGGAGTGAAAATGAGTAAGATAACGGAATAGCGGATAAAAACAATCGTAAGGCAATGGAGAAAGGTAGGAGATCCTCTTGTCCCACCAGGATCACCAGCTGACACTGTGATAAGAGAAACCGGAGAACTTTGATATGCGATAACATTCAGTAGCGATTTGTATGGGTGGTCCCACGGGGCTTTAAAATACAGCTGATTGAAACGTGGGAAGCTTTGACAAGAAATGGGAGTGGAGACCCTAACTGGGATTATAATTACATGCTGTGGTGCTTTCAGACATGAAAGGAAGTGGCTAGGAGGCACCAGCCCCCAAAAATCAAATGTAAGAATAGCGAAGTGAGTAAAGGTTCAGTAAATAATGAGAACCCAAAGATCAAAGGTAAGAACAGCGGAGAGAGTAGAGATACAGTAAAGAATGAAACTGACAATAAACAGACAGAGACGGCAGCAGCAGGGTTATATCCGAAAGTTTTAACTGTGGCATCTGCACCGTCAGAAGAATTCAACGACCTTTTACTAATGGCAGCTGCGATGAGAGCACAGCAGCCAGTGGGAGGGCAGGCCCGGCAGCCGGTGATAAGGAGTAATGCACAGAGCAGTTTGCTACATGATCAGCTTGATGTAGCCGCCACCCCTGCAGGGGAGGTAGAAGGGCGGCCGCCGGACCGTCCTCTCGCAGGGGTATAACTTTGCCCGACAGTACAGTGCCCGACAGACAGCTTCGGTCAGCAGGACCTGTTAGTCAGCACCCCAAGATAATGATAGGAGATGTACCTGTCCTAAAACCCTGGACCCCTGCTGAAGTAAGGGCTATGGTTCATGAGGCTCCGGACCCAATAAAGAAACCTCTCGCATTCCACAACTGGTTACAGCAAATGTGTGCTATTTATAGCTCCCTCCCAGGGGATGTTTTGCTGCTTTTAAAATACTCTTTTGGTGCTTCTTGGCCAGCTTTAAAAGACAGAATCGCGGTCCCACCTGGCATAAACGGGGACTGGGCTCACAATGATGATCATTTAAATGAAGGAAATGAGTCCCTTGAACACTGGTTAGCAAGTAGGGGAAAAGACGCTATCATGCAAGGGGCCAAGAAGCATAGTGACATAGGCGAGGTGGCACGGTGTTGGCAGAAGAAGGGTGAGAGGCTGCCTGAATTTGTGGCCAGATTTAAGAACTGTTGAGAGGAACATGCCGGTGTTGCATTAGAAGACAATGGCCCTTTAGCAGTGCAGACATTGCTGAATTGCATGCACAAAGTTACAAATTGATTAATCTCACCTGGCAAACACAGCCATGGACAGTCGTGGTTACCTCCTTGGTAAACATGGACCGAGAGGGACTGTTCATAGCCCCCAAAGATCAAAAGCCTAGAATCACAGGGCAATTCGACCAAGGAAATAGAGAGCAGGGTCGGGGTCAGCAGGCCAGCAGAGGGCAGAGAGGTGGGGTATAGGCAGAGAACAGTGGCAAGGGAGGGATAAATCCCAGGATCAATGTAGAAGATGTGGGGCAAAGGGACATTGGGCTCGTGAATGTAACTTTAACCCACAGGAAGGGGGCACTCCACTTGGAGACATGCCCCCTCCCCCGCCTCCCTTTACATACTCTGACCCAAACCCGGATCAAAACCAATTGGGGTGCCACAGAGAAAAGGTGGTACAGGTGGCCATGATCAGACTGTCCAACTCAGTAAGAGACAAACCTATGACAACGGTTAGAATATGAGATCATTGTTGTCGATACCGGCGCTACTATGTCGTCTATGCCCCCCTTCGTGGAACTAACCCCCAGTGAGTCCTCTATTGTCACTGTGGGAGTAGTCGGCATTCCCATGACGGAGCCTGTATCACGCCCGACTAACTTGGAAATTGACGATATCCCCCTGGTCGATACTATGATTATTTCAAAAACTACTCCCCTCCCTCTGCTTGGCAGCCAGACACTCTGCAAATTGGGGGCAATAATACATTGCACTAACAATGGCATGTTTATGGAACTACCTCAGACACGAGCTCATCAGTTGTTGAATTTAATAGCTTCTGACCAAGAGCCAGATCACTCTGTGTCTGTGTTATATTGCTGGCAGCTGGGCATTAACCCTTACAGCACCATCGTTAAACAACGACAGGAAGCGTTACAAAAGTTTACTGACCCTTGGGCGCAGCGATTAAAACACCTGATAGAGACCAGCCGAGAGAGCATAGTGACCCACTGCACGGCTTGGTATGCTTGTGAGGGTGAGCCCGCATACAATGTACCAGCGCAATGTCACCTAGGAAGGCAGACAACATTGCATGTCACCCCATTTTTATTTGTCGGTGTTGTGGGATTAGGAATGTTAGTACAGTTGACCAATAGTCAGAGGGACCTCTTTAGGATGGGTTTAACTTCAGAACCCTATTTAACATTGGCCGTAAGACATCCCGCTAAGGCAAAGCAAATGGGAGAACAGATGAAAGAGGCCAGAAAGAAAATAGTCATACATCAGATTGCTGTTGAAACAGACGGACAAAATTGCCTGATAGAGTTTTATGGCAAACAAGAGGGCAGAGTAACCTGGAAAGATGAACAAAGCCAACAACCACCCCGAGACAGCCATCATTTACTCCCTTCAGTCCTGGCCCAGGTACCGGCACATCTATGGGCCCAGCATAAAAATCATGTTGGAAAGGTACATTCTGCCCCAGTGCATAGGGTATAGTTACAGAAGAACGTTGCCCTGCCCTGCTTGAAACAATACCGGTTGGCACCGGAAGCAGAGAAAGGGATAAAGGGAGTGGTCAATCCACTGTTACAGCAAGGGGTGCTGTAGGGGACACAAAGCCCCTGTAACACCCCTATACTCTCCATTCCAAAAGTAGAAAGACCCAATGAGTGGCAATTTGTGCAAGATCTCAGAGCCGTCAATAAAATTGGTATCCCTATTGCCCCATTGGTCCTGGACACAAATGTTATTTTGTCTTCTATAGCCCCAACAGCAGACACCTTCTCTGTCATAGATTTATGCTCAGCCTTTTTCTCCATACCATTGCACCCGGACAGTCAATATCTATTTGCCTTTACATATCGAAATCAGCAGTACACTTGGACGCGCCTCCCGCAGGCCGACACAGAAAGCCCGGCAGTATATGCTGCGGCGGTTAAAAAAGACTTGGACAAGTGCCAATTGTCGTCCGGCTCAACGCTGTTACAATATGCAGACAATTTATCATTGGCCCCAGAGGGGGGTCTAACTTGCCAACAGTATACCCTTTTGTTATTGTCACATCTGGCAGAAAGAGGGCATAGGGCCTCAATGGACAAGCTACAATTCTGTCAGGAGACAGTTCAGTATTTGGTATTTCAGCTTCAGCAAGGACAGCGGAGCCTTGTGTCTGAAAGAATACAGGCTGTAGCAAGGGTTCCAACTCCGTGTACGAAAAAGGAAACGTTTACCTTCCTCGGCATAGTGGGCTATTGCAGGCAGTGGATCCCGGACTATAGACAGATGGACGCAGTACTGTGCAAGGCTACCCTACAGGACCCCCGTTCAGTTGTTACCTGGACCCCCGAGAGGGAGCAAGCATTTCGTAAATTGAAACAAGCCATGATTAGCGCCCCTGCTTTGGGACTTCCTAATTTCACCAAGCCCTTTATGTGAATGAAACAGGGGATTAGCAAAAGGGTCCTGGTGCAGGAGCCTGGAGGAGGGAAACGACCCCTTGTCTATTACTCAGTCGCTCTATGTGCAGTGGTACAGGGTATGCCAAGTTGCCTGAGAGCAGTAGCAGCCACGGCGGCTATAGTAGAAATATCAGTGCCCCTTATACTCGACAACCCGTGTACAGTATTGGTTCCTCACTCTGTTTTGTTGCTGCTTAATTCATCCGCAATGCAGCATTTTACAGCAGCTCGACGCATTGGGTATGAGGCAATCCTTCTCTCTAAGACTAAATTTACCTACAAGCGAGCAACAGCTATCAACCCTGCTAGACTCTTACCCGCGCCCTCGGAAGAAGAACATCTGTTTCAACATGACTGTGTACAATTGGTTGAAGCCACCACAGCGCCTCGCCCTGATTTATTGAGTCACCCACTCGAAAATTCAGATATCATCTTTTTCATGATGGGTCAGCAAGCCGACCAAATGATACGACCCTCCTCACCGGCTACTCCATTCGAGATAATGGAAGCGTTTGCTCTGCCTTCGGGAACGTCAGCCCAAGCGGCTGAGTTATTCGCGCTTACTATGGCATGTATTCTAGCTAAAAGTAAGACAGTCAATATTTATACTGATTATAAATATGCTTTTGGGGTGGTACACGATTTTGGCCAATTATGGAAAAATAGGGGTTTCGTAATATCCTCCGGCCAACCTATTAAACATGCTAAATTGGTTTTAAACTTACCAGATGCTGTTCAGCTGCCGAGCAAGATAGCCGTTTTAAAGTGCGAAGCGCATACTACTACAGACAATGATGTCTCCAGTGGTAATAGATTTGCGGATAAGTGGCTCTCAACAGCAGCCACAACTGCAAGCTGCTGTAATAGAACTTCCGTCCACCATAATAGAACCAAAGTTAAAGCAGGCACAGGAGCAAGCCTCCCCACAGGAGCATCACTCCTGGCTCAAAGGCGGTTACTACCAAAACAGCATCAGATCTGGGTCCAGCCCGATGCCACAGGAGTCTGTTTTTGCCATTATGCCGCCTTGCCCTTGGGCAGGCTCATGTAGGCAAAGGACCGATGACACATGCAATATGTCAACAATGCTATGCTCCAGGTATTACGGTAACAATTTAAAAAGTAGCCCGTACATGTATGATTTGTCAGAGGAATAATCGGGGCAAAACACCCGCTGTCTTTGATCATCTCCCACAGCCCAAAATACCTTTTGAAAATTTGCAGATAGATTTTGTACAAATGCCGATGGCTAAGGGATGTAAATACATGCTAGTGATAGTGGACATGTTTTCACGGTGGGTAGAGGCTTTTCCAACCAAAGGAGACGATGCTAGAACAGCGGTAAATATTCTATTGAAGGAAATAATACCTAGGTTTGGAATACCGATGGGTATTAACAGTGACAGGGAACTAATTTCACTAGCAAATTGACCAAAGCCCTAACAGAAGCCATGGGATTTGATTGGAAATTGCATATCCCATATCAGCCGCAATCCTCAGGAATGGTGGAACGGGTGAATGGAATCATTAAAACTGCAGTTACAAAAGTGTGTCAACATAATGGGCTGTTATGGCCAGATGCCACACCCATAGTAATGTATGCCCTGAGAAATCAGAAAAATCGCATGGCTTAACCCCAGATGAGATATTAATGGGACGTCCCATGACAACTGGAACAAAGCCCCCAATGACCCCAGTGGCAGTAGCCTTAATATGGGCAGATGAGGCATCACTAAAATATGCTCAGGCTATGTGCGAGACCGCAGGAAAAATACATGCAAAGGTGCGACAGGCTCAGATGCATCCAAAAGAGGGAAATACACACCCCTTTAAACCTGGAGATCAAGTATATGTGAAAGCATTAAACAAAGATTATTTTTCTCCTAGGTGGAAATGACCATACCAAGTGCTGCTAACAGCCCGAAATGCCTTTAAAGTCAAAGAAATGCCAGATTGGATCCATGCAACTCGGTGTAAACTACATCATACAGAACTTTGAGAGTACCAGCGAAACGCTGCCCCGAAGAGAATTACGACGTTGATGTTTTTATATACAATCATATTAATCCAACATCATGTAGAGGGTAAACTGAACACTAACACCCTGATATACATGTCTCACTCATATGGAGAGAGGGTAAATAAGTCCAGTTGTTGGCTTTGTACACAAATTCCCAGATGCTTGGGGGAGGGGATCCCCATGTGGCCCATCCCATTCACCAGTAACAAGATAGCCCAGTGGGCCCTAAGACGGAATAATACAGGGCATGGTGAAGATACATAGGATATGTTAGATTGGAAATCAGCCGGATATAATATGAATAGGTTTAAAGGATGGTGCTGGCCTAGATTTAATGTAACACGCCAACCGCCTTGTTTGATCCTTTCCAATTACACTGGAGTCCCAAAGGGTAGCATATGCTTAAGGAAACATAAAACATATGGGACCTACCCAGTAGGGACGAGTCAGTGTGACCAGACCTTGAATTGGCAACCCCCTATGCCCCATCTTACAGTTAAAGGGCTATTCACCTTTGACTGGTCAGCGGTTGAAAATCGTACTAGTGGAGACCCCTGGGGAGGGGATCCGATCAAACTAATGATGACTGATCGTAAAGGAAACCTGACCGCATATAATGGCACGTATTTTATCTGTGGACGCAAGGCACCCATGGTTACCAGAGAATTGGGAGGGCTCCTGCTATTTGGGATATGTAGTCCCTTATGTACATCACGTCCAGCAACTGCAGGACCATCACCACAACAGGACGACACGAAGTGTTATGACATGGGCACAAATGCTGGGAATCAAGATACCACCATTAGGAATAGCCACTGATGCATACGAACTATGCGAATTACGCGACATCCTTGAGCAGGTAGCTAATGACACTGCAGAAGCTGTTAACCAAATAGAAACTGAGATGGTTGCTACAAGAGCGGTTGCCCTACAGAATAGGATTGCCCTTAATTTCTTGTTAGCTGAGAAGGGAGGTACTTGTGCTCTGATTGGCAGTGACTGCTGCACATAAATCCCTGATAACTCAGGGAAAATTGATAACCTGGTGGATCACATTCGTAGAGAGGTAGCACGATTACATGAGGATGGGGGATGGGATTTTGGCTTTGGATGGTTGGGAACATTAGGACAGAGGATTGTGATTTGGATTATATTCATTATTGTAATCCTGATTGTCGTATGGTTACTGTTTAAATGTTGCTCGGGATGTTGTCAGGGCATGGGGGCGAGTATGTCAGCGTTGCCTCCATGGTCCCAGCCATTTAACAATCAGGTACCTATCATACGACCATTCCCCATACATTATAACCCACCCTTTGCTGCTGAGGACAATGTAATATACGATCATGTGTTCACCATAAGATCAACAAGGAAGGAATTGTCGAAGGGACTTTAGTTGGCGGATTAGCTGCCTTAAATACCTTGTATTACTTTAATCAGCTACTTGACTATATTTCATGGAAATAGGCACTTAGCGAAGCATGATGGATATATAGCCTTATTTTTAGTCAAAAAGTTTGAAGTTCTGTATGAAACAGTCGGAAGGTCACACCATGTAAACAGGCGTACAGCTGCACATTGTTTTGCTTAGGCGAGGAACTCAAGGCCTGTTATTAAACTTTGCTCGCTTTCTGTCTCCTTGTTTAATCTCAAGAATGCCTCTCTGTCCTAGATACTGCTTATGATATGATATAAATTACTTGCCTTACCTTTGTAAAGCAGGGACATTTGGAAAGACTGCAGTCATTCTAATTCCCTCCACGAACAACGTGTTAAATAAAAGACCTTTTGCGAAAACTCGAAGTGCTGACTATTTTTTTCTTCAACACACTGACATAAGGCTCACCGGCCTGTAGTTCCCTGGATTATCCTTGCTACCCTACTTAAACAAAGGAACAACATTGGCTATTCGCCCGTCCTCTGGGACATCACCTGAAGACAGTGAGGATCCAAAGGTTTCTTGCAAGTCCTCAGCAATTTCCTCTCTTGCCTCCTTCAGTATTCTGGGGCAGATCCCATCAGGCCCTGGGAACTTATACACCTTAATATTTTTCAAGACGCCCAACACCTCGTCTTTTTGGATCTCAATGTGACCCAGGCTATCTACACACCCTTCTCCAGACTCAACATCTACCAATTCCTTCTCTTTGGTGAAGACTGATACAAAGTATTCATTTAATACCTCGCCCATTTCCTCTGGCTCCACACATAGATTCCCTCCCCTGTCCTTCAGTGGGCCAACCCTTTCCCCTGGCTACCCTCTTGCTTTTTTTGTATGTAATTATGCTGCCCGCTTTCCCCAGGCAGCAGGAGATGTAGATCGAGTCAATGGATGGGAGGCGGGTTTGTTTGATGGGCTGGGCGGTGTTCACAACTCTCTGAAGTTTCTTGCGGTCTTGGGCCAAGCAGTTGCCATACCAGGTTGTGATGCAGCCGGATAGGATGCTTTCTATGGTGCACCTGTAAAAGTTGGCAAGAGTCAATGTGGACATGCCAAATTTCCTTAGTTTCCTGAGAAAGTACAGGTGGTGTTGTGCTTTCTTGGTCATAGCGTCGCGTGGGTGGACCAGGACAGATTTTCAGTGATGGTTCATTATAATCCAAAAATGAAGTCGCAATTAACTTGCGATGCCTCACCTTATTCGGGTGGTGGAGACGTCTCGCACATTTTTCCTTCAGGAGAGGAACAACCAATAGCATTTGTTGCATGCACTCTTCCCAGCACTAGAAAAAGAAGCTTTGAGTATCACTTTTAGTGTAAGAAATGAAATGAAATGAAAATGAAAATCGTTTATTGTCACAAGTAGGCTTTAAATGAAGTTACTGTGAAAAGCCCCTAGTCGCCACATTCCGGCACCTGTTCGGGGAGGCTGTTACGGGAGCTTCCACCGTGACCTTTATGGGCATCATTTTACCCTTTTGATGGATCATTGACCATTGACTACAATCTTTGAGTTGTACAAAGGTATACTTGCGACGACACTTAGTAAATTGCAACGATGGTCACTGATATTTTGTGAGCCGACAGCAGCCATGAGGTTACTGCACAATTCTTATTAATAAATAACTTTTGCTTTCAATAATGAAGTCTGTGAGAGTGCATCTTATCATCTGGTGAGTGTCCTGTTTTAATCAAAGTCTAAAAGACAAAATTACGCACTAATATCATAGAATCTTAGAATCATAGAATTCTTACAGTGCAGAAGGAGGCCATGCAGCCCATCAAGTCTGTACAGACCCTCTGAAAGAGCACTCTACCTAGGCCCACTCCCTTGCCCTATCCCTGTAATCCCATCTAAGAAAGAATGCATCTGTTTTGGTGAAGACTCATTTGACTCCTCCATGGAAGACTGGCCACAATACATCGAACACCTTGGGTATTATTTTCAAGCAAATGAAATAGAGGTGAGATGCAAAGCAATTCCCATAAGTGTTTGTGGAACCCAGAATTATAACCTTCTTCACAGTCTTACGGCCCCAGGAGCACACGACTCAAAATAATTTACCAAGATTGTGATTTAGTGAAGGCTCAATTACAACATCAACCGTTATTCATCCTCTAGAGATTCAAACTTAAATCAAGAGTGAGAGCCCAGATGAATCGACCGTGACTTACTTTGCTAAACTGAAATAATTATCAGTGGATTGGGATTTTGGGGCCTCCCTAAATGACATGTTATGGGATAAGTTAGTCTGTGGCATGTACAATGATGCTATTCAATGCAGATTGCTTGCAGGAACTTGGAGCCAGCTATGGTTCCAAAACTGCTGAAGCAGTCTCAAAGCAGGAAACAATTCCATCCACCAGAAAAATTAAATATACAGAATAGGCAATCAGTCAGTAATGCTTAAAATGGAATGTTATCGATGTGGCTACAGCAGTTAATGCATGTTTTACTATACCTTGATGATGTGCTTAGAACTGGATCAACAGAGACTGGGCAAAAAGCAAACTTAGAAGAGGTGTTAAAGATATTTCAGGAGGCTGGAGTTTGCCTCAAGACAGAGAAGTGCACCTTTCAAGCTACTGAGGTGACCTACCTATGCACTGTGTAGATGCACAAGGATTACACCCCACGGAAGACAAGGGCAAGGTGGTAAAGGAGGTGCCTGGCTCCACAAACACAACTGAACTCAAACTGTTTCTTGGGATGATAAACTGCTACGGACGTTATTTATATATCAAGCTTAGCGATGGTATTGGACTCCTTGCATATTCTGTTGAAGAAACATCTGGAACTCCCTTCCTAACAGTACTGTATGTGTACCTACACAAGGTCACTCACCACTGTTGTGTTAGCATTAGTTTGTTCCTAGTTGGAACACGATCACTTTAAGAGTCCGATCATGTGATGCATTGTTAAAGACATTAGCCTGTAGAGTAAGCACCTTTCCAATGAAGCTCTCGTTTGTCTGTACCTTCATGGTCTGCAAGCATATCCTTTAAAAATACCACAAAGAAAACTGACGATGAGGAGGTTGGAACCACCCTGGCAGACTCCTGGAGAAGTAAAAAAAAAAGAAAAATCGTCGATCCATGCGCAGGCATCCGAAAAGGATTAAGAAGCTAAATATTTTGCTGCAACAAAGGTGGCAATAGAGGGGTGCCAAATATCGGTAGCAGCAATTGAAGGAACCAAGATTTAAATATAGATTTCGGAGGAAACAACATGAAAAAGCTCATCACGTGCTCTGTTCAGAAAGATCTGGAACTGTACAGGGAGCTGGAATGTTCCAAAACTTGGAACTCAGGAACACCTTGTTTCAGAAAAGAAATAAAGTAGTGTTAAAAGCTATGTGGCACTTCATACTTCCACAATCCCTTTCCAGAGTAAAAATGGCGGTAATTTGTGGTACTGTGGAACCGTATGATGATGACACCGGACTGTGGAGCTTCTATACGGAAAGATCTGATTATTATCCAAGTGATTAAAATTGGGGTAGATATTGTAGCCCCAACTTTCCTAAGTATAATAGGGAGAAAAACATTCAATCTCCTGTGAAGTCTGGTGCAGCTCGAAAAAAACCAGGCTTGAAAACCTATGATGAAATTGTCAGGATATTGCAGGGCCACTTCTCACCTAAACCGTTGATCACCACCAAGACGTTCAGATCCCATAAAAGTAGCCAACAAAAGATGACTCAATCTCACACTTCATAGCTACTTTGAAGAAATTAGCTGAATACTGTGAATTTGGAGATATGTTGAATGACACCATTAGAGACAGACGCATGTGTGGGCTAAGAAGCGGAGTTATCCAAAAAAGGCTATTATCAGAAAGCCACTTAAACCTGAGGCTTTAGAAGTCACATTCTCTAAGGAATTAGCCTCTAAGTAAGCTCAACAATTAAGTTCAAGCATGCAAATCCATAAAATGTCAGCAGGGACCCGAACATAGACACAGGTTGAAAATTGCCACCGCTGTGCAAACCTGGGCATGCAGCAGCAGACTGCAGGAATTGTGGTAAAAAGGGCTTATCAAACATACGTGTTGGAAAAAGAAACAACAATAAACAACAAGTTCCAAACAAGAACTAGAAAAGCAAGAACCAAGTGTATCAAATGAAAAACTGAATCGAGGAAAAAGCATCCATGCGATATAAAAAGAGCATGAAAAAGGATTAGAGTCACAATCAGATGATGAACTGCTGTTGTACTGGCTGTTACTGCGTCCCTCCTTTACTGGACAGACTACTGGTGAAAATGGAGGTGGACACTGGAGCAGCAATTTTCTTGGTACTAGAAAGTGTTTACTAAAAGAACCTGCAAAATATTGCCTTTAAACCCTCTGTGGTACTGGTTCCATTGTATTGATGTAATGTGCAGCTAAACGGAGAGACCGCAGACTTGCTCCTGCATGTCGTTAAATGTAACTATCCTGCCAAATGGGGAGAACCTGGCTGGAGAGAATCAAGCTAAACTGGACCAAGGTGAATCACATGTCAGTGTCTGAACCAGGTCTACCAAAGATTTTAAAGAGACATGCCATAGTCTTTAATTGAAAGCTGCGAAGCATGGAAGAGACCTCAGTCAAGCTAAAAATTAAGGTCGAAGGCCAATCAAGATGCTTAAAGGCTCGATCAGTGGCATACGTCATCAGGCAGGATTTGAGAGGGGAGATCCTCAAACCCATTAATGTGAGTGATTGGGCCACGCCATAGTACACCCGTGATGAAGAAAGATGGTATGTTTATGTGGTGATTTTAAAGTCACTATCAATCTGGTACTGTGTACAGAGCAGTACCCTCTGCCTCTAATTGATGAATGATTGGCTGGGTTGGCAGGAGGCCAGCATTTCAGCAAGTTTGACCTTCGCCAAGCTTTCTGCAGATAAATTTGGTCCAGATTCACAACAATATTTGACAATCGTGACACACAAAGGGCTATTCAGATATAAGAGACTCCCATTTGGCATCACGTTGTTCCAATGTGCCATGGATCAAATTTTAAGCAGACTAGAAGGAGTCCAGTGCTACTTAGTTGATATCTTAGTCACTTGAAAGAATGAAAAAGAGCATCTTCAAAATTTTGATGCTAATCCCCAGAGAAGATTACAGATTATGACTATGGAAGAATAAATGTGAATGCTTCAAATCTTCCATTGAATACATGGGGCAAGTCTCAGCTGTAAAGGGACTGCACAAATCGCCCTTCAAAAGTAAAATCCATACCTGTATCTCAAAACATAAATCAACTTGGTCTGGAGTTTATTGAACTATTATGTAAGGTTTGTCCCTAATTGAGCAACTATTCTCAAGTCTTCCCAGAACTTATTTTGTTAAAACAGGAAATGGAAATGGGTAGATCAGTATGAGAAGACCTTCCTACAAGCTAAAGAGGCACTACTGAAGTCAAAAGCCCTGACAGAATTGGATCCGAAGTTACCATTGCAAATGGTTTTTGACGCATCACCTTAAAGGGTGGGAGCAGTGGTTCCTCACATAATGCCCAATGGTGAAAAGAATCCAATAGCTTTTGCATCAAGGTCCTTGAAGAAAGGAGCCATGCACAGAGAGAAGAAAGCTCTTGGCATCATTTTCAGGATCAAACGTTTTTACCAATACCTATATGGAAGGAAATCTAATTTATTGACGGATCATGGACAACTGAAAACTATAGTTGGGCTGTACATCAGTATTTCATCTCTAGCAGTGAGCCGGATGCAGAGATGAGCATTTCTGTTGTCAGCACAAACATACAGGATAAAATATTGTCAATCAAATCTCCATGGGAACACTGATGGACTTCACCTAATGAGTTGTCAATTAATTGTTTGAGCGCGAATATTTTCTATTTCAAAAAAATTGATAACAGTCCTGTAACCGCAGGACTTAGGAAATACACTAGACATAATAATCCAGTACTTTCGGAAGTTATGGAAATGGTGCTCCATGGCATGATTGTGGGAGTAAATCCAGAGTTGAAACCACATGCTAACCGAAGACTTGATCTATCCGTACAGGCTGATTGCCTCCTCTAGGTAATGAGGGTCTTCATTCTACCATTGTTAAGGAAACATGTCTGAAACCAATCTCATTAAGTTCATTGTGGAATAATCATGTTGAAGGACATAGCCAGGAGGTAATTTTGGGGGCCAGGGCTCAATATTGAAATCGAGGAGAATGGCCTGAAGGTCCATGGTAATGGATTTACATTATGCTGCACTATTCAAAGAACAAATGTTTTTCATTGTGGTAAACATGCACTCAAAATGGCCTGACGTGACCATTATAAAGATTATGTCCTCAGAGGGACCAATAGAAAGAATGGCTGAGATTTTTGCAAAACTCGATTATCCTGATAAACTTGTTCGTGACAACAGGCCACAGTTCATTTCACAATAATTCAAAAATTATCTAAAGGAGAACAGAATCCAACTCATCCGATCCTCTCCTTATCATCCTGCCACAAATGGGCTTGTTGAAAGATTTGTTCAGGCAATGAAGCATGTATTGAAGGTAACTCATGAGCAAGGATCATTGTCTAAACAACGAAGCCAATTCCTGATGACACAGGAATACAACACAATTGATAACCCAAAACTCTCCGGCATTACTCATGGCAAAACATCAGTTGCATGCAGCATTTGACAAGAAAAATTGTTGCGAGGAAACAGAAAAGTCAGATTTTGCAACGTGAGAACAGGGCTAAACGCCATGTTTTCACAAAGGTCAGGAAGTACTGGCAAGGAATCACACCACCAGTGAGATGTGGATACCTGCGATCGTCTTAGCACAGACAGGACCGGTTCCCTACACTGTTCAAATTCGGGATGATGTATTGTAGAGGGGACACACTGATCAACTTTTAGCAACTCGAACTGTTTGTCAGAGACAGTCAACCGAGAGACTGGAACAAACAGCACCAAGTGAAGAATTGGACATTCCTGAGAACCTGACAATACCCGAAAAAACTGTGAAAGACAAAACCCGAGTTGAGGACATTTCAATACTGAGTCAGCCTCCGAACACTACGTCGACTCTAGTTGAGAAAACTATGGACGATGCCAAAACTAAACCAAAAATACCAGAGGGTTGCAGTCAACATGAGAAAGCAGTCGCCTGAAGTTTGCCAACAACTACACAGAAATTGACATCTTCCAAAACATCTAACTTATTGACTTGTATTTAGTTCATGTTGTAAATTTTGATTGTTAACGTTAGTTTGTGTTTCACTGCAGGAACCTTGAATGTAAAGGGGAGGAAAGAGTTGTGTATTCATGTTTGTTCCTAGTTGGACCAAGGTCACTTTAAGAGTCTGATCACGTGACGTATTGATGTCATTGGCCATTTGCGCGGGGAAATGGGCAGTCTATCCTAACAGCCTGCAGAATTTTCCAATAAAGCTCTTGTTTGAATAAAAATGAACAATGGAAATTTGACGAAAAAGGCTTGAAATAAAGCTTAATTTTTTTCCCCCCATCCTAATTCAAGTTCCATTTATCAGTCAGTGGAATATGCAATTTATTTTTTATCTGAAGTGGAAGGCTATTTGCTCCTTCCTGATTTGTCAGTGATGTGCTTTCAATCCTTTTCCTGCAATAATCCAATAGAATGTTCTTTCTGAAATCTAAGAGCAAATTGGATTTTAACTGTTTAACTCTGCAGATGGAAAGACTTCTCCTGAATCAACGGATTTAAAAAAAAACTACGTGCTACCTCATTGAACTATTAGAATGTAAGACTGCGCAATGGACTTCAAATTTCACATTTTAGCTTGAGCTGGCATTTGTGTTTGCCAGCTCCTGCATAATTGGTCTTCATGAGGTCATGAAAAAGAAAAGGATAAAGTCAAATTGGGTGAGGTCGCATGTCATTTCAGCTGCTTGATCAAAGCACTATACTGATTATATCCATCAATCATCAGAGGTCATTTTAATCTTCTGGCAAGAATGAATATCTGCCGATATTCGATCCGCCATTTATGATACGTTTCTCCCAATTTACCTCTCCACTGAAGTCAATAGAAGTGTTCAATCTGAAATTGTCTGTTTTATATTATTGTAAGCAGGTTAAAATGATCTCTATCAAGTCTTTCTTAAGAAAAAAATGAAAGCAATCATTGTTTTATTGCAGATCATATATCAAGGAACATAGGATTGATAATAGCACACAGTATGCACTGGTTGATGGTTAATCGTTAGCATGGAGTAGACCATGAAGTAAAAGTTTAATTGTGCTTCATCCATCTTTTCAGTGCTAAGCAAGTACTTAAACCTCCAATTTGGCAGACTGGAAATATGCTGCCCCAATATGCGTCCCAGAATAGGAGTTAGAACTTTTCTATATGCAAATAAAAGGCCAAAAATGTCTACTGAAGGTTCTCTCTGGAATGGACTTGGCAGCAGCGTGGATTGGATTGGATTGGATTTGTTTATTGTCACGTGTACCGAGGTACAGTGAAAAGTATTTTTCTGCGAGCAGCTCAACAGATCATTAAGTACAGGAGAAGAAAAGGGAATAAAAGAAAATACATAATAGGGCAACACAAGGTATACAATGTAACTACATAAGCAACTTGGTGTCTTCTGCAAATTTGGAGATTTTACATTTTGTTCCATCATCTAAATCATTAATACATATTGTGAATAACTGGAGCCCAAGCACCGATCCCTGCAGTACCCCTGTGGTGAATGTATTCACCAGAGTAAGTTGGCTGTGGAGGACTGTAATATGATCCCTTTTCCATGTAGTGCACTGGAACCATGGGGGGCTCCGCCCCCCCAGACGGTATATAGTCCAGCCGCCTGGGGCGGCGTTCAGTTGTTACAGTGATCTCAGGCAGGCAAGTTCTTGTGTAATAAAGCCTATGTTCTCTCGCTCTCATCGTCCAGCAGTGGATTAATGGTACATCAATTTATTACACGAAGACATCACTATGGAAGCCACTCTGAAGCCTGATAAATTGGAACTCGACACACGAGCAGCAGAAGCTAAGGAAACCTTTTCCCACTGGCTCCGCTGTTTTGAGGCCTACCTCGACTCCTCTGTAATGCCTCCCTCCGACGCCCTCAAGCTGCGCCTCCTCCATGCCCGGGTGAGCCACCGAATCTCGGGTACGATTCAGGACGCAGCCACGTATGACGCGGCAGTGGCGATACTAAAGAGACAGTTCGTGAAGCCCATAAACGAAGTGTTCGTGCGGCACCTACTCACTACCCGCCGACAACACACCGGGGAATCGCTGGACGAGTACCTGGAGAACCTGATTCTACTCGCCCGCAACTGCAACTACAAGGATGTGAAGGCCGACGAGCACATGAAACTGATGATCCAGGACACCTACGTGGCTGGGGTCCGGTCTAACTACATCCGGCAGCGACTGCTGGAAAACGGGACCTACAGGACACGGTAAAGCTAGCCTCCTCGTTAGAGGTGGCCTACCAGAGCTTCAGCGCGTTCCCGGCAGACCCAACGAACCTCTCGTGGGCACCACAGACGCGGCTTTCACTAGACCCGACTACTTCCCAGGCCTGTGCCGCGCGGCTGTCCATTCAGCTCGGGGGACCGCCTTGCTACCCCCGCGTTGCCCAGCCCGCACTGCGACATGCAGCGACTGCAGCAAAAAGGAACATTTCGCCAGAGTCTGTCTGGCCAGTTCCACAGCCCCGAAGTCGAAAGCATACCAGTCCCGACTCACAGGCCCGCAGACCCCACAATGTGGCTGCGTGCCTGCCAGCACCGTGCCCTTCAGACGCGTCATCCGCCTCGTGCGGGTCGTGGGGGCCGCCATCTTTAACCCAGCCCGACACGTGCGACCCGTGGGGGCCGCCATATTGGCCGCCATCTTCAGCACCAACTGACACGTGCGACCGATGGGGGCGGTCAACTTGGTCGCCATCTCCGACCCAGCCCGACACGTGCGACCCGTGGGGGCCGCCATCTTCCAAACCCGATACCTCCGACCACACAGACTACCCGCAGCTTGATGCAGTCACCCTCGACCAGTCGCGGCCAAAACACTTGAAGAACTCGATGATGGCCATCCGGGTCAATGGGCACGAGACCCCCTGTCTTTTCGACTCCGGGAGCACAGAGAGCTTCATCCACCCCGACACGGTAAGGCGCTGCTCCCTCCACATCTACCCCGCATCCCAGACAATCTCCCTCACCTCCGGATCCCATTCGGTACAGATCCGGGGGTACTATGTCGCGAACCTCGCGATACAGGGCGCTGAGTATGCCCGTTTTAAACTGTATGTCCTCCCTCACCTCTGCGCCCCACTACTGCTTGGACTCGACTTCCAATGCAGTCACCGAAGCCTGACCCTAAAATTCGGCGGACCCCTACCCCCCCTCACTGTATGTAGCCTCGCGACCCTTATGGTCACCCCCCCTCCGCTCTTCACGAACCTCACCCTCGCCACCAGGAGCAGGCGGTACAGTGCACAAGACATGATTTTTATCAAGTCGGAGGTCCAGCGACTCTTGAGGGAGGGGGTCATCGAGGCCAGCAACAGCCCCTGGAGTGCACAAGTGATGGTCATCTGGACCGGGGAAAAGAATCGGATGGTAGTGGACTGTAGCCAGACCATTAATTGTTTCACGCAACTTGATGCGTACCCCGTCCCCCGCATAGCAGAGATGGTCAACCAGATCGCACAGTACCGGGTGTTCTCCATGGTAGATCTGAAGTCGGCCTACCACCAACTCCCGATCCGCCCGGAAGAGGGCCACTGCACTGCTTTTGAAGCAGCCGGCCGACTCTTCCACTTCCTCAGGGTCCCGTTCGGCATCACTAAAGGGGTCTCGGTTTTCCAGAGAACGATGGACCGAATGGTGGACCGGTATGGGTTGCGGGCTACATACCCGTACTTGGACAATGTTACCATCTGCGGCCATGACCAGCAGGACCACGACGTCAACCTCCAGAAGTTCCTCCAGGCCGCCCAATCCCTCAACCTCACGTATATCAAAGAGAAGTGCGTTTTCCGCACAACCCGACTGGCCATCCTCGGCGATGTCGTGGAAAACGGGGTCCTAGGGCCCGACCCCGACCGCATGCGCCCACTTATAGAACTTCCCTTTCCCCACAGCCTCAAGGCCCTCAAACGCTGCCTGGGGCTCTTTTCCTACTACGCCCAGTGGGTCCCCAACTATGTGGACAAAGCTCGCCCACTGATCAAGGCCACTATATTCCACCTGATGACTGAGGCCCACTCGTCCTTCAGCCGCATCAAGGCAGATATTGCACGCGGTGGACGTATCCACCCCTTTCCAGGTAGAGAACGATGCATCAGGCGTCGCCCTGGCCGCCACCCTCAACCAGGCAGGCAGGCCAGTAGCCTTCTTCTCTAGAACCCTCCACGCCTCCGATGTTCGATACGCCTCTGTCTAGAAGGAAGCTGTGCGGCACTGGAGGCACTACCTAACCAGTAGGAGGTTGACCCTCGTCACCGACCAACGGTCGGTTGCCTTTCTGTTCGACAACGCACAACGGGGCAAAATAGAAAACGGCAAAATCTTGAGGGGGAGAATCGAACTCTCCACCTATACGTACGATATTATGTATTGTCCCGGGGAGCTCAACGAGCCCCCAGATGCCCTGTCCCATGGCACATGCGCCAGCACGCAAGACGACTGACTTCGAGCTATCCACATCGACCTCTGTCAGCCGGGGTCACTCGGCTTATCCACTTTATTAAAGCCCGCAACCTGCCCTGCTCCACCGAGGAGGTCAGGGCCATGACCAGGAATTGCCAAGTCTGTGCGGAGTGCAAGACGCACTTCTACCAGCTAGACAAGGCCCACCTGGTAAAGGCCTCCCAGCCATTTGAGTGCCTCAGCATCGACTTCAAAGGGCCCCTTCATTCCACCAACCGTAATATATACTTCCTGACCGTCATTGACGAGTACTCCCGCTTCCGCTTCGCTATCCCATGTCCCAACATGACCTCGGCCACCGTGATACAGGCACTGCACAGCATCTTTACCCTGTTTGGTTTCCCTGCATACGTCCACAGTGACCGGGGCACCTCGTTCATGAACGATGAGCTGCGTCAAAATCTGCTCAGTAAGGGCATCGCCTCGAGCAGGACTACGAGCTATAACCCGCAGGAAAACGGGCAGGTGGAGAGGGAGAACGCAACGGTATGGAAGGCCGTCCTTCTTGCCCTTCGGTCTAGAAGTCTCCCGATTCCCGCTGGCAGGAGGTCCTCCCTGGCGTGCTCCACTCCATTAGATCGCTCCACTGCACAGCCACGAACGAGATCCCTCACGACCGTTTGTTTGTCTTCCCTAGGACATCCATCTCCGGGGTATCATTTCCATCCTGGCTGACAACTCCTGGACCTGTCCTTCTCCAGAAGCATACGAGGAGCCATAAGACTGACCCCCTGGTCGCGAGGGTCCAGCTGCTGCACGCCAACCCCCAATACGTCTACGTCGCGCACCAAGACGGACGGCAAGATATGGTCTCCCTCCGGGACCTGGCCCTTGCTGGATCCCATGCCAACGCGCCCTCCCCCCCCCCCCCCAGCCTACCGCCAACCCCCTTTACGCCCCCCCCCCCGGGGCTCCTGTACTGTCCCGAGTCTACGCTGCCGCCATCTACCTCCCCCTTACCGCGAACCACCACCCCCCTGCCTACCCTCACTCCTCAACCATCGCCGACATGCCGGACCGAAGCTCCAGACGACATGCTCCCGGAGTCAACGACCACGTCGGCAGCACCCGCTGCACCGCGAGGGCTGAGGAGGTCCAATAGATCAGTCCGGCCTCCAGACAGACTGAACATTTGATGACCCCACTTTATCCCCGCTGGACTTCATTTATTTTAACAGAGGGTGAATGTGGTGAATGTATTCACCAGAATACGTTGTCTGTAGAGTACTGTAATATGATCCCTTTTCCATGTAGTGTACTGGAACCCTGGTGGGCTCCGCCTCTGGCTCCGCCCCCCCGGTCGGTATATAGACCGGCCGCCTGGGGGCGGCGCTCAGTTGTTACAGCAATCTCAGGCAGGCAAGTTCTTGTGTAATAAAGCCCATGTTCTCTCGCTCTCATCGTCTAGCAGTGGATTAATGGTACATCAACCCCACTAGTCACTCCCTGCCAATTTGAAAAAGACCCATTAATTCATATTCTTTGTTTCCTGTCAACAAACCAGTTTTCTATCCATCTCAATACACTACCCCAAATCAATGCACTTTAATTTTACACGCTAATCTCTTATGCGGGTCTTTGTTGAAAGGCCTCCTGAAAGTCCAAATATACCACATCCACTGGCTCCCCTCATACATTTTACAAGTTACGTCCTCGAAGAACACCACTAGATTTGTCAAGCATGATTTGCACTTCGTAAATCCATGCTGACTTTGTCCGATCCTGCCAGTATTCTTAGTGCTCTGCTTTAAAATCTTTGATAATCGATTGGAAAATTTTCCCCACGACTGACATCAGGCATACTGGTCTATAATTCCCTGATTTCTCTGTAAATCCTTTTTAAAATAGTGGAGTGACTTTCGCCACCCTCCAATCTGTAGGAACTATTCCAGAATCTGTAGAACCCTGGAAGATGACCACCAATGCATTCACTATTTCTAGGGCCACTTCCTTAAATACTCTGGGATGTAGATTATCAGGCCCTGAGGATTTATCAGCCTTGAATCCCATCAATTTCCCCAGCATCGTTTCTCCACTGATATTGATCTCCTTCAGTTCCTCCTTCTCACTGAACCCTGCATTCCCCAACATTTCTGGAACCTTATTAGTGTCCTTATTTATTTATTTATTTTAAATTTTAGATTACCCAATTCATTTTTTCCAATTTAGGGGCAATTTAACATGGCCAATCCATCTACCCTGCACATCTTTGGGTTTTGCGGGCGAAACCCACGCAAACATGGGGAGAATGTGCAAACTCAACACAGACAGGCGCTGTGAGGCAGCAATGCTAACCACTGCATCACCGTGCTGCCCTATTAGTGTCTTAATTCATGAAGACAAAACCAAAGTATGTATTTATTTGCTCAGCCATTTCTTGGTGTCCGATTATACATTCTCCTGTTTCTGACTGTAAGGACTAATTTTGTCTTCACCAATCTTTTTCTCTTGGACGTAGCAATAGAAACTTTAACAGTCAGTTAATCAAATACTTTCTCCAATTTCCCTTGTAAGCTGTGGATTGGCCACTTTACCATTTTACTTTTGTGCCAGACAGGAATAAACAATTGTTGTAGTTCCCCCATTCACTCTTTGAATGTTTGCCATGGCCTATCCACTGTCATCACTTTAAATAATGTTCCCCAATTGATCATAACCTCATATCAACATAGTTTCCTTCATTAAGATTCAGGACCCCAGTCTCAGGATGAATTATTTCATTTTCCATCTTGGTGAAAAATTATTTTATATTACGTTTTTATTATGGGGTTATTATCGGGTTACGGGGAGGGGGTAGGGTGGAGTGGGCCAAACTGGGGTGCTCTTTCAGAGGGCCAGTGCAGACTTGATGAGCCAAATGGTCTCCTTCTGCGCTGTAGAAATTTGAATGCAGCCTAACCAGTGGTTCTTTAAAGGAATCCTGAAGACGCTAACATAAAGCTCCACATTCAAATTAGGGATCAATGTCTGCTGCCACTCACTAATTCCGACTTCGATTCAATCTGCATGTTATCTCTCCCTCTCTCTTGCCTTTTACTGAGAGTTGTTCCTCTCCTAATTGGCTCCTCTTCCAGTCAGCCCCACTCCCCACTCCCAAATGCTTTCCCCTTCAAGCAGCTAGGTTGTTTGCTGGGGAGTTGCTTGAACACATCCAGTAGCTGCGAGGAGCTCATTGGTGTTATTTAAATTAAGCCTGAGGTACAATGTCATGTACCGCTTGAGCCAAACTATTCAGGCACAGCAAACAATATTATCGTCTCCGATAACTTGTAGTCCTGCAGTTACTGAATAAAAACAGAAAACATTATCAAGGTCCTACTCTGAGAACAAATAGAATGCTTAAATATACAAGCATGCTGAATATTGCATGAGTATGCAGGCAAACTTAACTTATGCCAGTTGGACCAGGAACCGTTTAATTTCCATATTTACTATCCAAACATGTGTATTGTTTGTATTATTTCCTGGCATCTTTGTGATTTTATAAAATATTAATGCTGGTTGCTTTTTGATGAGGTTTAGCATTTCTTATGCTGCATTATGTTAGCAAAATATTGTTGATTTTGATCTTATATTCTGTTTGATGGCATTGTGGGCATTATCCCACTGACCTGTTTGAGGCAGGTTTAAGGAGCAATGAATTCCCACCTCCAAATAGATCTTTCTGCATGTGGGTTTTAAGCAGCAGTGGTTGCTCGCCTAGTAGCGACGGGGTCCAATTAGGGCCACTTGAGAGGTTAATTAGGGGGATTGTCTCAACATTGTATGGACACGATGCTGATACCGAGGGCACAAATATCCTGGGGGGGAGATTTGTTAGTGCTCTTTGGGGGGGTTTAAACTAATGCAGCAGGGGCATGGGAACCTGGATTGTAGTTTTAGGGTAAGGGAGAATGAGAGTATAGAGGTCAGGAGCACAGATTTGACATCGCAGGAGGGGGCCAGTGTTCAGGTAGGTGGTTTGAAGTGTGTCTACTTCAATGCCAGGAGTATACGAAACAAGGTAGGGGAACTGGCAGCGTGGGTTGGTACCTGGGACTTCGATGTTGTGGCCATTTCGGAGACATGGATAGAGCAGGGACAGGAATGGATGTTGCAGGTTCCGGGGTTTAGGTGTTTTAGTAAGCTCAGAGAAGGAGGCAAAAGAGGGGGAGGTGTGGCGCTGCTAGTCAAGAGCAGTATTACGGTGGCGGAGAGGATGCTAGATGGGGACTCTTCTGCCGAGGTAGTATGGGCTGAAGTTAGAAACAGGAAAGGAGAGGTCACCCTGTTGGGAGTTTTTTATAGGCCTCCTAATAGTTCTAGGGATGTAGAGGAAAGGATGGCGAAGATGATTCTGGATATGAGCGAAAGTAACAGTGTAGTTATTATGGGAGATTTTAACTTTCCAAATATTGACTGGAAAAGATATAGTTCGAGTACAATAGATGGGTCGTTTTTTGTACAGTGTGTGCAGGAGGGTTTCCTGAAACAATATGTTGACAGGCCAACAAGAGGCGAGGCCACGTTGGATTTGGTTTTGGGTAATGAACCAGGCCAGGTGTTGGATTTGGAGGTAGGAGAGCACTTTGGGGACAGTGACCACAATTCGGTGACGTTTACGTTAATGATGGAAAGGGATAAGTATACACCGCAGGGCAAGAGTTATAGCTGGGGGAAGGGCAATTATGATGCCATTAGACGTGACTTGGGGGGGATAAGGTGGAGAAGTAGGCTGCAAGTGTTGGGCACACTGGATAAGTGGGGCTTGTTCAAGGATCAGCTACTGCGTGTTCTTGATAAGTATGTACCGGTCAGACAGGGAGGAAGGCGTCGAGCGAGGGAACCGTGGTTTACCAAGGAAGTGGAATCTTTTGTTAAGATGAAGAAGGAGGCCAATGTGAAGATGAAGTGTGAAGTTTCGGTTGGGGCGATGGATAGTTACAAGGTAGCGAGGAAGGATCTAAAGAGAGAGCTAAGACGAGCAAGGAGGGGACATGAGAAGTATTTGGCAGGAAGGATCAAGGAAAACCCAAAAGCTTTCTATAGGTATGTCAGGAATAAGCGAATGACTAGGGAAAGAGTAGGACCAGTCAAGGACAGGGTTGGGAAATTGTGTGTGGAGTCTGAAGAGATAGGCGAGATACTAAATGAATATTTTTCGTCAGTATTCACTCAGGAAAAAGATAATGTTGTGGAGGAGAATGCTGAGCCCCAGGCTAATAGAATAGATGGCATTGAGGTACGTAGGGAAGAGGTGTTGGCAATTCTGGACAGGCTGAAAATAGATAAGTCCCCGGGACCTGATGGGATTTATCCTAGGATTCTCTGGGAGGCCAGGGAAGAGATTGTTGGACCTTTGGCTTTGATTTTTATGTCATCATTGGCTACAGGAATAGTGCCAGAGGACTGGAGGACAGCAAATGTGGTCCCTTTGTTCAAAAAGGGGAGCAGAGACAACCCCGGCAACTATAGGCCGGTGAGCCTCAGGTCTGTAGTGGGTAAAGTCTTGGAGGGGATTATAAGAGACAAGATTTATAATCATCTAGATAGGAATAATATGATCAGGGATAGTCAGCATGGCTTTGTGAAGGGTAGGTCATGCCTCACAAACCTTATTGAGTTCTTTGAGAAGGTGACTGAACAGGTAGACGAGGGTAGAGCAGTTGATGTGGTGTATATGGATTTCAGCAAAGATTTGATAAGGTTCCCCACGGTAGGCTATTGCAAAAAATACGGAGGCTGGGGATTGAGGGTGATTTAGAGATGTGGATCAGAAATTGGCTAGCTGAAAGAAGACAGAGGGTGGTGGTTGATGGGAAATGTTCAGAATGGAGTACAGTCACAAGTGGAGTGCCACAAGGATCTGTTCTGGGGCCGTTGCTGTTTGTCATTTTTATCAATGACCTAGAGGAAGGCGCAGAAGGGTGGGTGAGTAAATTTGCAGACGATACTAAAGTCGGTGGTGTTGTCGATAGTGTGGAAGGATGTAGCAGATTACAGAGGGATATAGATAAGCTGCAGAGCTGGGCCGAGAGGTGGCAAATGGAGTTTAATGTAGAGAAGTGTGAGGTGATTCACTTTGGAAGGAATAACAGGAATGCGGAATATTTGGCTAATGGTAAAGTTCTTGAAAGTGTGGATGAGCAGAGGGATCTAGGTGTCCATGTACATAGATCCCTGAAAGTTGCCACCCAGGTTGATAGGGTTGTGAAGAAGGCCTATGGAGTGTTGGCCTTTATTGGTAGAGGGATTGAGTTCCGGAGTCGGGAGGTCATGTTGCAGCTGTACAGAACTCTGGTACGGCCGCATTTGGAGTATTGCGTACAGTTCTGGTCACCGCATTATAGGAAGGACGTGGAGGCTTTGGAGCGGGTGCAGAGGAGATTTACCAGGATGTTGCCTGGTATGGAGGGAAAATCTTATGAGGAAAGGCTGATGGACTTGAGGTTGTTTTCGTTGGAGAGAAGAAGGTTAAGAGGAGACTTAATAGAGGCATACAAAATGATCAGGGGGTTGGATAGGGTGGACAGTGAGAGCCTTCTCCCGCGGATGGATATGGCTGGCACGAGGGGACATAACTTTAAACTGAGGGGTAATAGATATAGGACAGAGGTCAGAGGTAGGTTCTTTACGCAAAGAGTAGTGAGGCCGTGGAATGCCCTACCTGCTACAGTGGTGAACTCGCCAACATTGAGGGCATTTAAAAGTTTATTGGATAAACATATGGATGATAATGGCATAGTGTAGGTTGGATGGCTTTTGTTTCGGTGCAACATCGTGGGCCGAAGGGCCTGTACTGCGCTGTATTGTTCTATGTTCTATGTTCTATGATAGCAGGTACCTCATGGTTGCAGGCCGAGGAACCATCATTGCCTCCTCTGAATCCTGCATCCCAGAGTTGCAGTGATGAGTGGGCCAGATCTGCAATCAAAAGCAATCCTGTGAAGGATTTGCTTGGATCACTTGACTCAAAACCTCATTACATTGGTCCAAACACAGACAAAAGGGCTGAATGTCAAAGTTCAGGTGAGAGAAACTGACTGTGGTGGTATGTATTAGGGGTAATACTGTACACCACGTGTCGACAGGCTATTGGTGGAGGGATGCCAGGTCCTGATAGGATCTGCCACCTACTGGACTCCACCCAGAAATGCCGGTATAAGAACCCAGTTTTTCCCTCCATTTCCCTCAGCAGTTGCATTCTGTAACCACGCTGCTGGGGATAAAGTTCTGCTTAATAAAGCCTTCGATTGACATTACCTCAACCTGCCTCGCGTCATATTGACGGTACTACAATTTATTAAGCAGAATTTAAATTGAAGAAAACGATGTGGGAACATGGAGCTCCGAATCACACCGGAGTGCCTGCGCATCGCACCCCAAGCAGCTAACTCGGCCTCTATCTTCAAACACTGGATGGCATGCTTTGAGGGCTACCTCCAAACGGCCCCCGGCACACCGACTGACGAACAAAAGATGCAGGTCCTCTATTCCAGGGTGAGTCCTGACGTCTACTCCCTTATCGAGGACGAGGACGGTTTCACCGTTGCCATCCCCGCGCTGAAGGATATCTACATCCGGCCCGCCAACGAGGTTTTTGCTCGCTACCAGCTCGCCACACGACGGCAATTTCCGGGGGAATCGCTGGATGAGTTTTATAACGCCCTGCAGATCCTGGGTCGAAACTACAACTGCCCGGCGGTAACAGCGAGTAAACACACAGAGCTCCTGGTCCGCGATGCGTATGTGGCAGGTTTGGCCTCTTCCCAGATCCGCCAGAGGCTTCTGGAGAAAGAATCTCTGGGACTTACAGAAGCTCGGGCCCTGGCGGCATCCCTCGATGTGGCCTCGCGTAACGTCCGCGCCTACGCCCCCGACCGCACTACAGCCCCTTGGGCTCCGTGGACCCCCGCTGCGGTCAACTCTCCGACACCCCCCCCCACCCCCGCAAACCTGCGCGACCAAAACACCAGACCAACCGGGGGGGCCCCGCTGCTATTTTTGCGGCCAGCCGAAACACTCTCGGCAGCGATGCCCGGCCCGCGCGGCTACCTGCAAAAGCTGCGGGAAGAAAAGCCACTATGCGACGGTGTGCAAGTCCCGCGGGGTCGCCGCTATCTCCGGGGAAGAAACGGGACCACAGACCCAGCCCCGCCAGCGATCCACGTGTGACCAACGGACGCCGCCATTTTGGACCCCGGACGCAACGAGGGAGAGATGGGCGCCGCCATTTTGTCCCACCCCCGACCGCGCTCGATCCGTGGACGCCGCCATCTTGGCTGAACGACCCCGACTCAGACGGCCACATACTGCCTGATTACGATGCTCAACTTCAACAACCACATCTGGCTTCGACGACCCGCGACCAGTCGCGACCCCGGACGCTCCAGACTGCAACAACTACAGTCCTAGTGAATGGCTACGAGACGCCGTGTCTTATCGACTCTGGGAGCACGGAGAGCTTCATTCATCCAGACACGGTAAGGCGCTGTTCCCTCGTAATTCGGCCAAGCACCCAGAAAATGTTCCTGGCAGCGGGGTTCTGCATCGCTAACCTAACGGTGCAGGGGAGGGAGTTCTGAAATTACCGGCTGTATGTCCTCCCCCATCTCTGTGCGCCCACACTCCTAGGGTTGGACTTCCAATGCAACCTCCAGAGTTTAACATTTAAATTTGGCGGCCCTATACCCCCACTGACTGTCTGCGGCCTCGCGACCCTCAAGGTTGAACCGCCTTCCTTGTTTGCGAACCTCACACCGGATTGCAAACCCGTCGCCACAAGGAGCAGATGGTACAGCGCCCAGGACCGAGCATTTATCCGGTCCGAAGTCCAGAGGCTGCTGAAGGAAGGCATCATCCAGGCTAGCAACAGTCCCTGGAGAGCCCAGGTGGTAGTTGTTAAGACCGGGGAGAAACAGAGGGTGGTCATCGAATATAGTCAGACCATCAACAGGTACACTCAGCTAGATGCGTACCCTCTCCCCCGCATATCCAACATGGTCAATCGGATTGCACAGTACAAGGTCTTTTCCACCGTGGACCTCAAGTCCGCCTACCACCAGCTCCCCATCCGTCCCGGTGACCGCAACTATACTGCCTTCGAAGCAGACGGGCGATTATACCACTTTTTAAGGGTTCCATTCGGCGTCACGAACGGAGTCTCGGTCTTCCAATGAGAGATGGGCCGAATGGTTGACCAGCACGGTTTACGGGCCACGTTCCCGTATCTCGACAACGTCACCATCTGCGGCCACGACCAGCAGGACCACGACGCCAACCTCCAGAAATTCCTCCAGACCGCTCACGCCCTGAACCTCACTTGCAACAAAGAAAAATGCGCGTTCCGCACCGATCGTCTAGCCATCCTGGGCTACGTAGTGCGTAATGGAGTGATAGGCCCCGACCCTGAACGCATGCGCACCCTCATGGAGTTCCCTCTCCCCCACTGTGCCAAAGCCCTGAAACGTTGCCTGGGCTTCTTTTCTTATTACGCCCAGTGGGTCCCCCAGTACGCAGACAAGGCCCGTGCACTAATCCAGTCCACTACTTTTCCCCTGACGACAGAGGCATGCCAGGCCTTTAGCCGCATCAAAACGGATATCGCAAAGGCCACGATGCACGCCATCGACGAGTCCCTCCCCTTCTAGGTCAAGAGCGACGCATCGGATGTAGCTCTGGCGGCCACCCTCAACCAAGCAGGCAGACCCGTGGCCTTCTTCTCTCGAACCCTCCACGCTTCAGAAATCCGCCACTCCTCAGTGGAAAAGGAGGCACGAGCAAGAGTGGAAGCTGTGAGACACTGGAGGCATTACCTGGCCGGCAGGATATTCACTCTCCTCACTGACCAACGGTCGGTTGCCTTCATGTTCGATAATGTACAGTGGGGCAAGATCAAGAACGACAAGATCTTGCGGTGGAGGACCGAACTCTCCACCTTCAATTATGAGATCTTGTATCGTCCCGGAAAGCTGTCGAGTCATCCGATGCCCTATCTCACGGCACATGTGCCAATGTACAAGTGGTCCGTCTACAAGCCCTGCACGAGGACCTCTGCCACCCGGGGGTCACTCGTTTCTACCACTTCCTTAAGGCCCGCAACCTCCCCTACTCCGTCGAGGACGTCCGAACAGTCACCAGAAACTGCCAGATCTGCGCTGAGTGCAAACCGCTCTTTTTCAGGCCAGATAGAGCGCACCTGGTTAAGGCCTCTCGACCCTTTGAACGCCTCAGTTTGGATTTCAAAGGCCCCCTCCCCTCCACCGATCGCAACGCGTACTTCCTGAACGTCGTTGACGAATACTCCCGTTTCCCTTTCGCCATCCCCTGCCCCGACATGACAGCGTCCACGGTCATTAAAGCCCTCAGTACCATTTTTACACTGTTCGGTTTCCCCGACTATATCCATAGCGACAAGGGGTCCTCCTTTATGAGTGACGAACTGCGTCAATTTCTGCTCAGCAGGGGCATAGCCTCGAGCACGACGACCAGTTACAACCCCCGGGGGAACGGGCAGGTAGAAAGGGAGAATGGAACGGTCTGGAAGGCCGTCCTGCTGGCCCTCCGGTCTAGGAGCCTCCCAATTTCCCGCTGGCAGGAAGTCCTCCCGGATGCCCTTCACTCTATCCGGTCCCTGCTGTGCACTACCACGAATCAAATGCCTCACGAGCGCCTCCTCCTCTTTCCTAGGAAGTCCTCCTCTGGAACGCCACTTCCGACCTGGCTAGCAGCTCCGGGACCCATTCTGCTCCGGAAACATGTGCGGGCGCACAAGTCAGATCCGTTGGTGGAACGGGTGCATCTCCTTCACGCCAACCCGCAATACGCCTATGTGGACTACCCCGATGGGCGACAGGACACGGTCTCCCTGCAAAATCTGGCGCCCGCCGGATCTACCCACACCCCCCCAACGCCAATCACCACCTCCTCACTCCCGCCGGTTCATCCCGCAGCCACCCCCTTCCCGGGGGGTTCGGTTCTCCTCCTAGACCCGCCCAGGAGTAAGGACACAGGGGACAGCGCTACGCTCCCAGAGTCGACGGGACTCGAGCCAGCGCCATCACCACCACACCCGAGACGATCGGAAAGGACGACCAGGGCGCCCATCCGGCTCATCGAATCACTTTAACTCTCAACGTTTTCAGTTATTGTGTCTTGTTATAGTTATGGCATCGTGCCGACCCTGTTTGGCCCGTTGGCCCAGTTGAAGCGATAATTTTGTGTTTTGTTCAAAGTTACGCCACAGTACCTACTCTATAAACCCCTACCACCATGCGAACCACCATCCCGCCGGGTTTTTTTTCAACAAGGGGTGAATGTGGTGGTATGTATTAGGGGTAATATGGTACACCACGTGTCGACAGGCTATTGGTGGAGGGATGCCAGGTCCTGATAGGATCTGCCACCTACTGGACTCCACCCAGAAATGCCGGTATAAGAACCCAGTTTTTCCGTCCATTTCCCTCAGCAGTTGCATTCTGTAACTACGCTGCTGGGGATAAAGTTCTGCTTAATAAAGCCTTCGATTGACATTACCTCAACCTGCCTCGCGTCATATTGATGGTGCTACACTGACCTTGATGTCAAGACAAAATTTGATCCACTGCAGCACCAAGGAATCCTGCTGAAATTAAAGTCAGTGGGAATCAGGGAGAAAACTCTCCAATGGTTGGATTAATATCTAACATAAAGACAAGTAGTTGTAGAAGATCACCCATTGTAGCCGCAGGTATTCATTGCAGGAGTTCCGCATGGGAGTTTCCGCATCACAGAGTTAGAGCGCAGAAAAGGCCCTTCAGCCTATCGACTCTGCACCGACAGTAACTGCCCCTAAACTCATGCTAATCCCACTTACCAGCACTTGTCTCATATCCTTTAATGTGATGGTGTTTCAAGTGCTTATCCAAGTGCTTTTTAAATGTTGTGCGGTTTCCAGCCTCCGCTACTTTCCCAGGCAGTACATTCCAGATTCTCACCACCCTCTGAGTGAATTTGTTTGTCTTAAATCCCCTCGGAATCTCCTGCCCTTCATCCTAAAACTATGCCCCCTTGTGATTGACCCCTATACAAAGAAGAACAGCTACTTCTGATTTATCCTGTCCAAACCGTTCATAATCTTAAACACCTCAATCATATCCCTTCTCAATCTTCTCTGCGCTTTAGAAAACAATCCAAGCCAGGTCAGCTCCATCCCAGGCAACATCCTGGTGAATCTCCTCTGTACCCCCTCCAGTGCAATCACCACCTTCCTACAGTGAGGTGACCAGAACCGCACACAGTACTCCAGCTGTGGCCTAACCGACGTTCTGTACAGCTCCAACATCACCACCTTGCTCTTATATTCTATGCCACAGCTATTGCATCAATGTTCTTCTTTATATCATAATACCAGGAGTGTGGGTGTTTATTGATGATTGCACAATATTCATTTTCATTTGCATTCACTCAGATAGTGAAGTGGTCTGTGCCTGCATGGAAATCGAGACATGGACTGATGAGTGGCATGTAACATTTCTGCTGCAAAGTTGCACTAGTTAATGAAAATTTCCAATATGAGACAGAGCCCCACGATCTCTGCCAGACATTCAGTGGCAGTACCAATCACCAAATCCCCCATTATCACCATCCATAACTGGGAACTTAGCTGAACCAGCTGCAATAATACTATTTTCATCAACTGTAATGCATAAGGCAGGATTGTGATGAAATACTCTTCACTTGCTTGGATAACAGCAGTTCCAACAACACAATGATGTGCCTTTTTTATTCAAGGTACAATATCTAATATTTATTTTCTGTCTGGATTTTTAAAAAAATGAAATGCTTTAAAAGACGATGGAGATCGCTGGACAGCTAAAATATGCAGCTTATATTCCACAAAGTGGGATGGAAAGTAAAGATACTGAGTCCCCTTGGGAGTGCGGGAAAAACACTGCTGGCTTTACACTATCCTGAAACTTTTCAAATGTTTCTGAGGTGAGACATCAGGGGCGTAATTCTCCCGAAACGGCGCGATGTCCGCCGAATGGCGCCCAAAACGGCGCCAATCAGACGGGCATCGCGCCGCCCCAAAGGTGTGGAATGCTCCGCATCTTTGGGGGCCGAGCCCCAACATTGAGGGGCTAGGCCGACATCGGAGGAATTTCCGCCCCACCAGCTGGCGGAAACGGCCTTTGTTGCCCCGCCAGCTGGCGCGGAAATGACATGTCGGGGCGGCGCATGCGCGGGAGCGTCAGCGGCCGCTGAAAGTTTCCCGTGCATGCGCAGTGGAGGGAGTCTCTTCCGCCTCCGCCATGGTGGAGACCGTGGCGGAGGCGGAAGGAAAGAGTGCCCCCACGGCACAGGCCCGCCCGCGGACCGGTGGGCCCCGATCGCGGGCAAGGCCACCGTGGGGGCACCCCCCGGGGTCAGATCGCCCCACGCCCCCCCCAGGACTCCGGAGCCCACCCACGCTGCCTTGTCCCACCGTTCAAAAGGTGGTTTAATCCACGCCGGCGGGACAGGCAATTTATCGGCGGGACTTCGGCCCATACGGGCCGGAGAATCCAGCGGGAAAGCCCGCCAACCGGCACGGCCCGATTCCCGCCCCCGCGGAATATCCGGTACCGGAGACTTCGGCAACCGGCAAGCGCGGGATTCACGGCAGCCCCCGGCGATTCTCCAACCCGGCGGGGGGTCGGAGAATGACGCCTCAGAGTGCAATAACCTGTGTTAATGACTCTTTTGCAAACATGGATGAATAGAATTTCTCTGGAACATACAGTCGGTCTGGTGTGTAAGAAATTGTATTAGGAAGCAGGAACAAGAACAGAATACTGCACTGAAACAGGTTGTAAAAGCTATTTGTTCTCTCTCAGAAGTGTTGTAAAGTAACCAGTGTGTGTGTGCAGAAAGAGCTTAATAAACTTATCTTGTCCTTTGTTTCACCTGAAAGAATCGTGCCTGACGACTTCTTTCCAATCTGAAAGTGCAATGGCGTGATTCCTGCAGGATTGGCAATGGATATCTTCTTGAAATTCCCCAAAATAACTTTGTGGCAGTCATACCTGGAGTGGAAGATTATGGGCAATTCACCCCTCTTCATGGGATTATAACACCATCCAGGACAAAGCAGCCGGCTTGCTCGGCATCCCATCCGCCATCTTCAACATTCGCTCTGCTAACTGGAAGGTTAAAGGCAACACACAAATGGGGACACTACCACCAGCAAGTTCCCCTTCAATTTACGCACCATACTGACTTGGAAGCACATCACTGTCCCTTCATCATCTTTGGGTGAAAATCCTGGAACACCCGATCAACAGCAATGCGGGACTTCCTTCACCTGACGGACTGTAGCACTTTCAGAATGCACTACCTTCTCAAGGGCAATTAGGGAATGGATAATAAATGCTGACCTTGCCAGCGACACTAATCCAAGAATAGATAAAAAGAAGCTAGATCAGATCAATAAAGCACTTCAGCCTGTTTGATTCCATCAATTTAGGATACCACCTCCACCATCTTCCAATTCCATCTTTCAGCTGTTTCTTCAATGAGTCCAGTATCTTTCCCTCAACCTGAAAACCAATCAAGGCTGTTTACCGATCTCCCTGTGAAGAAAGCATGCCTGCCTTAAATTTAGCCTCACATACTTGAACCTCTGCTCTCTATTGTGTTCTGTTGCATCTGAACGATTTCAACTTTGCTTCCTCTATCCTGTTAAGTACTTTACAGTCTTAGGTCCCTTTTGAAATGAAATGAAAAACTGTAACTTATCAGTTGTTCCTCCCAGCTATTTTCTCTGACATCATCAGCCGAGTTATCTCCTCTGAGACCAAACAGGAATTACTGGAGACAAACAGCAGTGAGTAACTATAGGTTAATGGGTAGCTGGAAGGGGTTCAATGCATTCTGAGTAATATTTAAATTGTACTTAATGTACAATTTTTATAAAACACTGCTGGTGAAGGTTACATTGGTGTCGCAAGAAAACATAATTGGAGACTTACCCAATTCAATCACACTGCAGTATCTTTGCTCTAGAAATGAACTAGCTCTGATACGATGAACTGAACGACACTAACATCCTCTATAATCAAAACAAAAATGCTGGATAAACCCAGCAGGTCTGGCAGCATCTGCGGAGAGAGAAATGGAGGTAACATTTCAAATCTGTATCATTCTGCAGAACTGAAGAGGGGTAGAAATTAGATGGATTGTATAGTTGGAGAGGGGGTGGCGGAGGTGGAGCAGAATCGAAAGTCAGGTATAGATATGAACTAAGAAGAGATTGAAAAAGCTGACATGAACACAAGGCAAAAGGAGTATTAATGGTAGCGTTAAGGACTTAAGAGGGTGCTGAAAGTGGCACAAAGGTAAGCTGGCAGAATGTGGTAATAGGAGAACAAAGGTCAATGCTCACTGAAAACAAAACTAAATAACAAGTGACAGATAGGCCTGTGGGGGGAGGGGGTTGCGTCAAAAATGAAAATAAAAAAGGGGTAAAGTTGGAGGGGAAAGACAAAGAGAAGTTATTTTAATGGGTTGAAAGATGGAATTCTGAATGTTCAGTCTAAAATTGCTGAACTCAGTGTTGAGTCCAAAAGGCTGTAGCGTACCTATTTGGAAGTTGAGGTGTTGTTCCTGTTTGCGTTGGGGCATCACTGGAGGATTGCAGCAGGCTAAGGATGGACATGTGGACACGAGGGCAAAATGGTGAGTTGAAATGACAAGCGAGAGGAAGGTTGGGGGGGGGGGGGTCATGCTTGCGCATTGACCGAAGGTGTTCTGTAAGGTGGGCAGTCTGCGCTTAGTCTCCCGAGTGTAGAGAAGACCACATTGGGAGCAGCGAATACAGTAGACCAAATTGAAAGAAGTGCAAGCAAAATGTTTCTTCATCTATGTTTGGGGCCTTGGACTGTGGGCAGGTAAAAGGACATGTGTTGCATCTTCTGTGATCAAATGAGGAGGTGTCGTGAGAAGGGAATGAAGGGCTGGGGGCATTGGGGGACTGGACCATGATGTCTCAGAAAGAATGGCCCCTGCAGAATACTGATAGATGGGTGAGAGGAAGATATGATTCACGGTGGCAACATGCTGGAGTGAATGGAAATGGTGGAGGATGATCCTTTGAATGTGGAAGCTCTTGGGGTGAAAAGTAAGGACAAGGGGCATCCTATCATTGTTCTGGGAGGGAGGGGCAGGGATGAGGAGATGGTCAGACATGGGTGAGCACCCTCCCAACCACAGTGGAGCGGCGGAAATCTTCTACATCTGTATTGTGTGCCTTTTTACAACCATATATCTGTGCCCACACCACAACAGTATGTGATTTGGTGGACATATCACAAATTTTCAACTAAGGGGCTGCTGTTTGTTCTAATTTTTAAGACATGTGTTATGGGCGATGCATTTTCAGAACCCCAAAATGTATCATGGAGTTCAACCAACCTCTCCCTTTAATGTAGTTGTTGCTTTTCCTAGCACACGGCTTGTTCCCTAGGTGTGGGATTACAATTATGGACACGTGGGTTTTTAAACACAAAATAATGTTTATTCCATGAATTCAACTTAACATCTTAAATAAACATTGGATCTCTTAACACCCCTTACTTCAAAGATAACTCAGAAAATATTGCAACAGTAAATAACTCCTTAAAATGTTCCTTCAAACTTCCAAGAGACTTAACACCTTTAAACAAAATCACATCAGGTTAAAGGCTTTACTATTATGAGTTTAAATCACCCGAATGATCCAGAGATAGTCTTACATGGCAGACATCACAACAAATCCAGCTCACTGCAAAACACAGATACACACCCAGCTCTTTTCCTCCAAACTGCAGCACTCTGGAAACACACAGACACACACCAGCTCTTTTTCAAAACTGAAACTAAAAACTGCAAAATGGCTGATCTGAGCTCAGCCCCACCCACTCTCTGACATCACTGTTTTCTTAAAGGTACATTGCTTAAACACCCATGTCTTAAAGGTACTCTCACATGACACATGAACAAAAGTGGATAGGCTGATGTTCCCCATCCTCAACAATCCACACCTCCAAGATTTCCCCTCCCATTCTCTCTTTCTTCAAAGTCTTTTCTTCGTACTTTCTTTTTGAGTCAAAGATCATGCTTTGAGGATCATCCTTTGTATTTATCTTGGATCAGTCGTCTTGGATTGCTACATGGAAAGAATGTGAAAGATTGCAGGGATAATGCAGAGGAGGAGGACTAGGTAGAATACTCTTTCAGAGAGCCAATGCAGATTTGGTGGGCCAAGTGGCCTCCTTTTGCACTGTAAAGATTCTGTGATGTTTCAATGCCGTAATACCAGCTGCTACCCTCACTTTTCTCACTCCAAACATTAATCATATCCATTGCCGCTGGGCCCTCCTTTGACAATGTCCCTGTTGTGCAAGTCAGAGGTGCTTTGGTAGCATTCTCAACTGCACTCCCACAGCACTCGCACACCAAGCTATGCTCACTATCAGACTGTGTCGGAATATTTCAACAGTGAAGCTAAAACACCCCGATGACCTAGTCTGGCATAGTACTAGATTATAGAGACCATAGAGTGCCAAATTTGATTCCATCAGTGTGCCCTATGTTGCCTCAACTTGGTTCGAGAGGCAGTTGCCATATCATGGCTGGCTTATGTTCCCTTTAGATCAGGAAGCAGAAAATCAGCCAACCTTCCTGTTGCTGATCAATGTTGGCATTCATTGCTGGAAAGTGCATTTGTGTGAGGTTTGATTGAGAACAGGTTTGGACTCAGCTGTAATATCCTGCAAGATCACATAGCTTGCAAAAGGTCACTGCCTCGGATCAGGTAGTAAACGACTGCAACATGGGTGGCACGGTAGCACAGTGGTTAGTACTGTTGCTTCACAGCGCCAGGGACCTGGGTTTGATTCCTGGCTTGGGTCACTGTCTTTGCGGAGTCTGCATGTTTTTCCTGTGTCTGCGTGGGTTTCCTCCAGATGCTCCGGTTTCACATAGAACATAAAGTGCAGAAGGAGGCCATTCAGCCCATTGAGTCTGCACCGACCCACTTAAGCCCTCACTTCCACCTTACCCCCATAACCCAACAACCCCTCCTAAACTTTTTAGTCACTAAGGGCAATTTCACATGGCCAATCCACCTAACCTGCACGCCTTTGGACTGTGGGAGGAAACCGGAGCACCCGGAGGAAACCCACACAGACACGGGGAGAACGTGCAGACGCCGCACAGACAGTGACCCAGCGGGGAATCAAACCTGGGACCCTGGTGCTGTGCAAAATCCCGAAAGACGTGCTTGTTAGGTGAATTGGACATACTGAATTTTCCCTCAGTTTTCCCAAACAGGCGCCGTAGTGTGGCAGGAAGGGGATTTTCACTGTAACTTATTTGCAGTGTTAATGTAAGCCTACTTAAGACACTGATAAAGATTATTATTATGTAAGCTGACCTCAAAGATCTGCAGTATCTGCAGAAGGGGAACAGGAAAGGATGAATGTTGCAGTCAAGGACTGACAGCACCAGAGCAGTGAGGAAGCAAGAATTGATAGACAGAAGGGTTTTGAGGCCTGTACGAAACCGTTTCTTGAAAAAGCTCTGCTTCGGGTAAGTGGGAAAAAGTGATAGCAGACCAGACAAAGAGAAATTAATTTAATGAGTAGAAAGATGGAAGTCTGAATGTTCCGTCAACTGGTTATATATGAAACCTTTCAATATGTTTAGGAACATAGGAACTTCAGAATTAAGTTAAAAACACGTTTACACACAGAGAATTTCTGAGGGGATTGAAATGCACAAGTTTCTTCCATGCTGAGAACAATTTCAAATGCTTAAACACTATTTAGGTGCAGTTTGACAGATCCAAGATCTAGACACTCCAAGAAGAATCTTGCCATCCCCCCGCTTACCCTTCCCCAACAAGTGTATTTGAAGGCAGGGATCACGTGAAGTAAAACAGGTGCTCTTCCCACCACCTTTCTGTCCGCTCCTGAGCTCCCATTTTACAATGGACGGATAAGGCTTCAACTCGCCTGCCCCCCATTTAGCCCTATGAAAGCCCTTAAGCTGTTTATTGAAAGTTAAGTGAGTGCCACCATAGTACAGTGGCCCTTCTCCCACCATAGTACAGTGGGTGCGGGGAGGCAGAAGGAAAGTGGACACCTTATGTAGTGAGGTAGGAAGGGGGGTATAGGCTTTAGAGCGGTCTCTTGGGTCCATCAGAGCACCCTCTCCCAAGGTGGCATCCCCCCCCCACCCCCACACACACATTGTGTCTCTCCCCAGTGTCATAAATCCAATCTCACTCCACATGCCCCCTACCCCTTGCTATAGTCCCCAGTCCCTCCCAATTATGAACTTCAGCCTGACCTTTCAGTCTGGTTGCCATAGATTTCCACCCAACCACGCCCCACCTCCTCCTCAAAATTGAAGTCAGTGGTAAGCCACCTGAAGTGGCTAATAATTGCCTCGCTCACCCCAGGTCAAATTTCAGACCGGCCGGAGACAGATGGGAGCATGGAGGGAATCCACATGAGGAATTTCACTGGTTCCCCCGACCCCATTTGCAACCCCCCAATGGAGGTAACTGTAGATTTCCACCTTACAAGTCTATGATCTGCTAGAGCTTTGGCTTGTATTGGTGACCGGGGCTTAGTGGGAAAAATGCCAGACACCAGTGACAGGTGTATGCATTCTGGTTCCAAATAGGGAGCCAAGTTTTCTGGTTAATCAACAGAGCCCTGGGGATAGCAGACTTGCCTGCTTCAGGTATTGAATTGTAATGTCTACCACTGAAGATCGATCTAATTCTGAACTTGCATAAACAACAGGAACAAGAAGTTGCATCCATTGGGACCTTTAGGCAGGCATACAGGAATCTCCTGTGCCCATCCCCCTGCAAAACAGAAATACCACTTTGGATATTGTTGAGGAGATTGACCTCTAAGGGAAAATTAGCAACAGCCAAATTTGTTGTACCACAGTTGGTTCTTTTGCAGAGGGGAGGAGTAAAATGTGTGGGAATGCAATAGTTATTGGAGAGTCAGGGGAATAGATATGTGTTTCTGTGGCTGCAAACAAGATTTCAGGATGACATGTTGCCCTCCCTGATCAAGGATGTTTCGGAGTGGTTACAGGACATTCTGGAAGGAGGAGAGTGAACAGCCAGTAGTCATGGTAAAGAATGGTACAAATGACACGGATAAATAAAAGGGATGATATCCTCAAAGCAGTTTGGAAGAAAGTTGAGAAGTCGGACCTGAAAGGTAGTGGTCGCTGGATTACTGCCAGTGCCATGTGCTAGTCAGAGTAAAAATAGTAGGATATATCGGATGAATATGTGGCTGCAGAGATAAAGTGAGTGGGAGGGTTTCAGATTCCTGGGCCTTTGGGACTGGTTCTGGGGGAGGTGGGCCGAGTACAAACCGGATGGGTTACACATGAGCAGGACTGGGACTGATGTCCTTGGCGGAGTATTTGTGAGAGTGGCTGGGGAGAGCTTAAGCCAAAAGAGGCAAGGGGATGGGAACCTGTGCAAGGAGTCAGAGGAGGGGGAATCAAGGACAAAAACAAAAGACAGGAAGGGAAATAAGAAAAGTGAAAGTCGGAGAAACCAAGGGTCAGATTCAAACAGGGCCACAGTAAAAAATAATGGGAGCGGGACAAGTAATGTTAAAAGGACAAGCCGAAAGGACAGGCTTTCTGCCTGAACGCGCAGAGCATTCACAATAAAACAGATGAACTAACTACACAAATAGTTGTAAATGGGTATGATTTAATTGAGATTATGGAATCATGGCTGCATGGTGATCACGGATGGGAATTGAACATTTAGGGGTATTCAGTTTTTAGGAAGGGCAGACAAAAAGGTGGTGGAGTTGCATTGCACGTTAAAGAGTATATCAAAGCAATGGTAAGAAATGATTATAGCTCCAACAATGTGGAATCTATTTGGGTCGAACTGAGAAACACCAAGAGGCAGAAAACATTAGTGGGCAGAATAAGTAGACCCCCAAACTGTCGTGGTGATGTTGAGAATGACATTAAACAGGAAATTAGAGATGCATGCGATAAGGGAACATCTGTAATTATGGATGATTTTAATCTGCATATAGATTGAGCAAATAAAATTAATCAATATACTGTAGATGAGAAATTCCTAGAATTTATAATGGATGCTTTTCTGGACCAATAATTTGAAGAAACAACTCAGGAACAGGCAATCCTAAACTGGGTACTGCACAATGAGAATGGAATTATTGGCAATCTACTAGTGTCACATCCCTTGGGGTTGATGATATGATGGAATTTTTCATCAAGATGGAGTACCCGCATTCTGTTGGGTCTTTGTCTTTCTTGGGTATCAGCGAGATTGAGGCTTGTGCTAGTGTAAGCGGCAGGGTGCCCCTTGCCAGCGAATCTGTGAACATTTCCCACAGGTGCGGGGCCAGTGCCGCCGCAAATGTTTTGTAGAAGTCCACTGGAAATCTGTCTGGTCCTGGTGACTTCCCAGCCTCCATGGAGTTAGTACTCTCCATGACTTTCAGCCCCATTTTCTATCTTCCTCCACAACTGACATGTTCAGGCCATCGAACAACTGTTTCATCAGCAAGTCCCCTGCTGCGGGCTCGTAGGTGTACACCCCCAGCAGAAGATTTTGAATGCCTCATTGACCTTTTCTAGCTCCACTACTAGTTTGACTTTGCTTTCTCTAATCTAAGCTATTTTATTTGTGGCTGGCTGCTTTCTCAGCTGGTGAGCCAGCAGGCTTTGTCTCAATGTCCATAAAGGTTACCCATGCCTGGTGGAGTTGGTGCCCTGCTTTCCTCATGGAGAGCAGGTCCAAAGTCCATTTGCAGCTTTTTCCTGCTGCCAAGAGCTCTAAGGTCGGGGCCTCGAAGTATTGCCAGTCTACCTCCAATATAGGGTCAACTAGTTGTTGCCTAGCTACCCTCTCTTCTCTATCTCTACATGCCTTGTAGGCTATAATTTTACCCCTGATCACAGCCTCCAGAATGCGGAGGGTGAGGCTTCCCCATTCTGATCGTGAGTAATGTACTCTTCTTTGGCTGTGATATTTTCTCGCAGAAGCCAGGAGGGCCGTACCCAACCTCCATGGGGGAATGGGTGGAGGGGGTGGGGGGTGTTGGGGACAGCCCATCTCCAAACTCACATCCACGTAATGTGGAGCATGGTTGGAGATTGCAATCATGGAATATTCCGCTTTTACTAGCATTGGAAGCACCGATTTACCCACTACAAAGAAGTCGATCCGTGAATATACATTGTATACTTTAGAGAAGAAGGAGAACTCCTTCTCCCCTATGTGGGTGAACCGCCAATGGTCCACTGCCCCCCTCTGCTCCATGAAAATGTCATATTGGAGGTCTTCCCTGTTTTGGGGCTTGACATATCTGTCCGTGGGTCCTGTACAAAGTTAAAGTCCACCCCACCCCCCGCGTGTGTGTAGATGTTGGGGATTTCCGCTACGGTCCTTTTTATGAATTCTGCATCATCTCAGTTGGGAGTATGCATGTTAACCAGGACCACCATCGCTCCATCCAGGACACCGCTGACCATGATGTACCGTCCCTCTGGGTCCGTAACCGCCCTCGTTGCAGTAAACATCATCTCCTTATTTAGTAGAATGGCTGCCCCCTGCCCTCGTCCCACAGCAGGAGTGGTAGGTCTGTCCCACCCTGCCCTTCCTTGCCCGCAGTCAGTCCTTCTCCCTCAGATACATCTCTTGGATGAAAACTATGTCGGCTTTCATACGTTTCATATGGGCGAAGACTCTGGATCTTTTCACCAGGCCGTTAAGTCCCCTAACGTTTCAGGTGACTATCCTGATGGGGGGTATTAATCCCCCCCTCTTGCAGGATCATCCATCCATACCTGGTGGACATGCCCCTGCACTCCAGGGTTTCCCTTACTTAGGGGGCCATCCAAAATGGCCGGGTTCTCCATTATCCCCTTGAGGTCGGGCCCCTGCTCTCCAGGGTTTCCCTTTGTCCAGTGGCAACCCAACATGGTCGCCAACTGTGTGCGCGCGCCATGTGGGTAAGCCCCTGCACTCCGGGGTTTCCCTTTGTTCAAGGACCCTCCAAAATGGCTGCTTGTGGTGCCTTTGTGTTCCAAGTCACCACATGTGGCCTGTTATAGCCAGCGTAATGCCCTTACTAACCTTGTTCCTATGTTTCCCCTCCCCTATGGTACTTTCTTCCCCCACATCCTCCTCCCCCCCCATCCTGTTGCTGTTCCCCCCCATGTTTCCTTCCCCCTGTTTGTTCCCCTCAATGACTCCCCATTACTGATGCATATCCCTCCCTTTGCCAGGCACTCGCTCCCTCGCGGGAGATATGTCACGGCTCCTCTCTCGCTTATTCCTCTTGGTGCTAGCTTTCCCGCTAGTATGATAGCCCCCCACCCGAGGTTGGTTACTTAGTGACCCATTACCCACTATCCTCATTTTAGGAAGGATGTGGAAGCTTTGGAAAAGGTGCAAAGAAGATTTACCAGGATGTTGCCTGGAATGGAGAGTAGGTCTTACGAGGACAGGTTGAGGGTGCTAGGCCTTTTCTCATTAGAACGGAGAAGGATGAGGGGCAACTTGATAGAGGTTTATAAGATGATCAGGGGAATAGATAGAGTAGACAGTCAGAGACTTTTTCCCCGGGTGGAACAAACCATTACAAGGGGACATAAATTTAAGGTGAAAGGTGGAAGATATAGGAGGGATATCAGAGGTAGGTTCTTTACCCAGAGAGTAGTGGGGGCATGGAATGCACTGCCTGTGGAAGTAGTTGAGTCGGAAACATTAGGGACCTTCAAGCAGCTATTGGATAGGTACATGGATTACGGTTAAATGATATAGTGTAGATTTATTTGTTCTCAAGGGCAGCACGGTAGCATTGTGGATAGCACAATTGCTTCACAGCTCCAGGATCCCAGGTTCGATTCCGGCTTGGGTCACTGACTGTGCGGAGTCTGCACGTCCTCCCCGTGTCTGCGTGGGTTTCCTCCGGGTGCTCCGGTTTCCTCCCACAATCCAAAGATGTGCAGGTTAGGTGAATTGGCCAATGATAAATTGCCCTTAATGTCCAAATTGACCTTGTGTTGGGTGAAGGTGTTGAGTTTGGGTAGGGTGCTCTTTCCAAGAGCCGGTGCAGACTCAAAGGGCCGAATGGCCTCCTTCTGCACTGTAAATTCAATGATAATCTATGATTAATCTAGGACAAAGGTTCGGCACAACATCGTGGGCCGAAGGGCCTGTTCTGTGCTGTATTTTCTATGTTCTATGTTCTATGTTCTATCTGTGCTCCCTACCTGCTGTTCAATCAACCTTTCCTGCACTGTGCTCTGTCCTTCCCCTTTTACAACTCCCGTCCTCAGAACGAGGCAATGCAGTCCCGCGCAAAGTGTCCTTCGAGTTGGGTTAATTAAATTAATAAATAAAGTCTCTTGGGGTGTTCTTTTCACCGCTGCTGCTGATTCTCCAGCCGTTCTCCAGGATAAATTCATCCGCTTCCGCAGGGGCCTTGAAGAAGTGTTCCCTGCGCGAAAATGTGATTCAGAGTTTGGCCGGGTACAGCATCCCAACTTTTACAAAGAGAACAAAGGACAGAGAACAAAGGGCCACTCTTGTACAGGGCTGCCTTCGCCCTGTTGAATTCTGCCCGCCGCTTGGCCAGGTCAGCCCCAATGTCAACAAAGAACAAAGAAATGTACAGCACAGGAACAGGCCATTCGGCCCTCCAAGCCCGTGCCGACCATGCTGCCCGACTAAACTACAATCTTCTACACTTCCTGGGTCCGTATCCCTCTATTCCCATCCTATTCATGTATTTGTCAAGATACCCCTTAAATGTCACTATCGTCCCTGCTTCCACCACCTCCTCCGGTAGCGAGTTCCAGGCACCCACTACCCTCTGCGTAAAAAACTTGCCTCGTACATCTACTCTAAACCTTGCCCCTCTCACCTTAAACCTATGCCCCCTAGTAATTGACCCCTCTACCCCGGGGAAAAGCCTCTGACTATCCACTCTGTCTATGCCCCTCATAATTTTGTATACCTCTATCTGGTCTCCCCTCAACCTCCTTCGTTCCAGTGAGAACAAACCGAGTTTATTCAACCGCTCCTCATAGCTAATGCCCTCCATACCAGGCAACATTCTGGTAAATCTCTTCTGCACCCTCTCTCAAGCCTCCACATCCTTCTGGTAGTGTGGCGACCAGAATTGAACACTATACTCCAAGTGTGGCCTAACTAAGGTTCTATACAGCTGCAACATGATTTGCCAATTCTTATACTCAATGCCCCGGCCAATAAAGGCAAGCATGCCGTATGCCTTCTTGACTACCTTCTCCACCTGTGTTGCCCCTTTCAGTGACCTGTGGACCTGTACCCCTAGATCTCTTTGACTTTCAATACTCTTGAGGGTTCTACCATTCACTGTATATTCCTAACCTGCATTAGACCTTCCAAAATGCATTACCTCACATTTGTCCGGATTAAACTCCATCTGCCATCTCTCCGCCCAAGTCTCCAAACAATCTAAATCCTGCTGTATCCTCTGACAGTCCTCATCGCTATCCGCAATTCCACCAACCTTTGTGTTGTCTGCAAACTTACTAATCAGACCAGTTACATTTTCCTCCAAATCATTTATATATACGACAAACAGCAAAGGTCCCAGCACTGATCCCTGTGGAACACCACTGGTCACAGCCCTCCAATTAGAAAAGCATCCTTCCATTGCTACTCTCTGCCTTCTATGACCTAGCCAGTTCTGTATCCACCTTGCCAGCTCACCCCTGATCCCGTGTGACTTCACCTTTTGTACTAGCCTACCATGAGGGACCTTGTCAAAGGCGTTACTGAAGTCCATATAGACAACATCCACTGCCCTATCTGCATCAATCATCTTAGTGACCTCCTCAAAAAACTCTATCAAGGTAGTGAGACACAACCTCCCCTTCACAAAACCATGCTGCCTCTCACTAAGACGTCCATTTGCTTCCAAATGGGAGTAGATCCTGTCTCGAAGAATTCTCTCCAGTAATTTCCCTACCACTGAAGTAAGGCTCACCGGACTGTAGTTCCCTGGATTATCCTTGCTACCCTTCTTAAACAGAGGAACAACATTGGCTATTCTCCAGTCCGCTGGGACATCACCTGAAGACAGTGAGGATCAAAAGATTTCTGTCAAGGCCTCAGCAATTTCCTCTCCAGCCTCCTTCAGTATTCTGGGGTAGATCCCATCAGGCCCTGGGGACTTATCTACCTTAATATTTTTTAAGACACCCAACACCTCGTCTTTTTGGATCTCAATGTGATCCAGGCTATCTACACACCCTTCTGCAGACTCAACATCTCCCAATTTCTTCTCTTTGGTGAATACTAATGCAAAGTATTCATTTAGTACCTCACCCATTTCCTTTGGCTCCACACATAGATTCCCTTGCCTATCCTTCAGTGGGCCAACCCTTTCCCTGGCTACCCTCTTGCTTTTTATGTACGTGTAAAAAGCCTTGGGATTTTCCTTAACCCTATTTGCCAATGAATTTTCGTGATCCCTTCCAGCCCTCCTGACTCCTTGCTTAAGTTCCTTCCTACTTTCTTTATATTCCACACAGGCTTTGTTTGTTCCCAGCCTTTTAGCACTGACAAATGCCTCCTTTTTCTTTTTGACGAGGCCTACAATATCTCTCGTTATCCAAGGTTCCCGAAAATTGCCATATTTATCCTTCTTCCTCACAGGAACATGCCGGTCCTGAATTCCTTTCAACTGACACTTGAAAACCTCCCACATGTCAGATGTTGATTTGCCCTCAAACATCCACCCCAATCTATGTTCTTCAGTTCCCCCCTAATGTTGTTATAATTAGCCTTCCCCCAATTTAGCACATTCATCCTAGGACCACTCTTATCCTTGCCCACCAGCACTTTAAAACGTACTGAATTTTGGTCACTGTTCCCGAAATGCTCCCCTACTGAAACATCTACCACCTGGCCGGGCTCATTCCCCAATACCAGGTCCAGTACCGCCCCTTCCCTAGTTGGACTGTCTACATATTGTTTTAAGAAGCCCTCCTGGATGCTCCTTACAAACACTGCCCCGTCTAAGCCCCTGGCACTAAGTGAGTCCCAGTCAATATTGGGCAAGTTGAAGTCTCCCATCACCACAACCCTGTTGTTTTTCCTCTTTTCCAAAATCTGTCTACCTATCTGCTCCTCTATCTCCCGCTGGCTGTTGGGAGGCCTGTAGTAAACCCCCAACATTGTGACTGCACCCTTCTTATTCCTGATCTCTACCCATATAGCCTCACTGCCCTCTGAGGTATCCTCCCGCAGTACAGCTGTGATATTATCCCTAACCAGTAGCGCAACTCCGCCACCCATTTTTACATCCCCCTCTATCCCGCCTGAAACATCTAAATCCTGGAACGTTTAGCTGCTAATCCTGCCCTTCCCTCAACCAGGTCTCTGTAATGGCAACAACATCATAGTTCCAAGTACTAATCCAAGCTCTAAGTTCATCTGCCTTACCCGTAATACTTCTTGCATTAAAACATATGCACTTCAGGCCACCAGACCCGCTGTATTCAGCAACTTCTCCCTGTCTGCTCTGCCTCAGAGCCCCACTGTCCTTATTCCCTAGTTCTCCCTCAATGCTCTCACCTTCTGACCTATTGCTCCCATGCCCACCCCCCTGCCATACTAGTTTAAACCCTCCCGTGTGACACTAGCAAACCTCGCGGCCAGGATATTTATGCCTCTCAAGTTTAGATGCAACCCGTCCTTCTTATATAGGTCACACCTGCCCCGGAAGAGCTCCCAGTGGTCCAGATAACGGAAACCCTCCCTCCTACACCAGCTGTTTAGCCATGTGTCTAGCTGCTCTTTCTTCCTATTTCTAGCCTCACTGGCACGTGGCACAGGGAGTAATCCCGAGATTACAACCGTAGAGGTCCTGTATTTTAACTTTCTTCCTAGCTCCCTCAACTCCTGCTGCAGGACCTCATGCCCCTTCCTGCCTATGTCGTTAGTATCAATATGTGCAACGACCTCTGCCTGTTTGCCCTCCCCCTTCAGGATGCCCTCCACCCGTTCGGAGACATCCTGGACCCTGGCACCAGGGAGGCAACATACCATCCTGGAGTCTCTTTCACATCCACAGAAACGTCTATCTGTGCCCCTGACTATAGAGTCCCCTATTACTATTGCTCTTCTGCGCTTTGATCCTCCCTTCTGAACATCAGAGCCAGCCGTGGTGCCACTGCTCTGGCTGCAGCTGGGTGATCCTAATTCGGTGACCTTCCCAGTTACAGTTTTTTGTCTCTATTGCCCAGCACAGGATTATTTCCTCGTAAGTCCGGGGTGATTCTCCGTTTTCCAGGGGGCTATCAGGGCCCTGGTGTATGTCCCGCAGCTCTGCCTGCCGGCGGGGCTCTGCTGTTCAGACCGCGTGGCCGCGCATGCGCACGGCGACCCACTTCGGCGCGGGTGCCGCCGACATGCGGAGCCACACAGCGGACCTGTGCGGAGGATGGTAGCGCAGATAACCCAGATAGCGATGGCCCGCCAATCGGTGGCCCCCAATCATGGGCCTGGCCACTGCTGAGGCCCCCCCGGAGTCAGATTCCCCCCGCCCCCCACCAGGACCGCCACGGCAGCTGCTGGTCCGAGTCTCGTCGAGTGGTACCAGATGTAAACCACACTGGCAGGATTTTGGCCGGTTGCCCGCGGAGAATCGCCGCGGGGGCCTATTTCAGCGGCCCCCGTCCGGCGTTGTGGCAACCGCGCGGGCGACTGCCGCCGATTCTCTGGTCGTCAGAGAATCGGCTGCCCGGCGTTGGAGCGGCGTGGCGGGAATTTCCCAAGCCCCTGGCGATTCTCCGACTTGGCGTGGGCTCGGAGAATCCCGGCCCCTATTTTTGGGTTCGTAGGGGCTGGTTTAGCACAGGGCTAAATCGCTGGCTTTGAAAGCAGACCAAGGCAGGCCAGCACCACGGTTCAATACCTGTACCAGCCTCCCCGAACAGGCGCCGGAATGTGGCGACTAGGGGCTTTTCACAGTAACTTCATTTGAAGCCTACTTGTGACAATAAGCGAGTTTCATTTCATTTCATTTCAGGGGAAAAGCAAGCTGATGTGCGGAAATTATAATGGGGGAAACAAAGAAATGGCTGAGCAACTAAATACATACTTCAGTTCAGACTTCACAAATGAGCACACAAATAAGATGACAGAAATGTTGGGGAATGCAGGGTTTAGTGAGAGGGAGGAACTGAAGGAGGTCAATACTGGTAAAGAAAGGTATTGCAGAAATTGATGGAATTGAAGACCTTGGGATTTTCCAAGGTCAGGTAATCTACAGCCCAGAGTACTTAAGGAAGTGGCTCTAGAAATAGCAGATGCATTGGTGGTCATCTTCCAGGATTCTATAGACACTGGAACAGTTCCTGCAGATTGGAGGTATCTAATGTCACTCCACTGTTTAAAAAAGAAGGTCGAGAGCAAATATGGAATCATAGACCTTGATGTCGGTAGTGGGGAAAATTCTAGAATCCATTGTCAAAGATTTAATAGCAGAGCACTTAAAAAATAGTGTCAGGGTCAGACGAATCAGTATGCATTTATGAAGGGGTAATCATGCTTAACGAATCTACTGCAGTTATTTGAGGCTGTAACTGGTAGAGTTGATGAGGGGAGCCAGTTTGGACTTAATTTGGGGTTTTGGACTTTGGGGTTCATTTGGACTTTCAGAAGATTTTCAACCAAGTCCCACATAACAGATGAACGTGTAAAATTATAGCACATGGGATTAGGGGTAGCGTACTGAGATAAATAGAAAACTGACTGGCAGACAGGATGCAAAAAGTAGGAATTCATGTTTTTTTTCCAAATGGCAGGCAATGACTAGTGAGGAACGGCAGGGATTGGTGCTAGGACCCTAGCTATTCACAATATAAATTAATGATTTAGATGATGGAACAAAATGTAATATCTCCATATTTGCAGATGACAGCAAGTTGGGTGGAATGGTGAGATGCGAGGAAGATGCAGAGATTCTTCGGTGTGATTTGGACAAGTTTAAGTGGGTGGGCAAATGCATGGCAGATGTGGTATAATTTGGATAAATGCAAGCTTATCCACTTTGGTAGCAGAAACGAGCAGGCAGATTATTATCTGAATTGCAATAAATTAGGAGAGGGGAATGTGCAATGAGACCTGGGTGTCCTCGTGCACCAGTCACTGAAGATAAGTAAGCAGGTGCAGCAGGTGGCAAAGAAGGCAAATGGTCTTTTTGCCTTCATAGCAAAAGGATTTGAGTACAGGTGCAGGGATGTCTTGCTGCAATTATACAGGTCCTTGGTGAAGCCACACCTGGAATATTGTGTACAGTTTTGGACTCCTGGGGCGAAATTCTCCATTATCGGCGGAAAGTCCGCCGATCGGCGCAAAAAACGGCGCAAATCCCACTTGCGTCACGTCATAAAAATGGGCCGATATTCTGCGGCCCGAAATGGGCTAGCAGCGACGTAACGGGATCCGCGCTTGCGCAGTGGTTCACGCCGTGCAGCGTCATACGCGCTGCACGGCGTGACGGTTCATAAGGCCGCGCAGCTCCCCCCCACCCGACCGGAACAGCCGACCGCAACACCCGACTTGATGGCTGGCCGTCGCTCAGCCCCGAGGTTCGAGTCACGCGATGTGGAGGCGCTCCTGGACGCGGTGGAGCAGAGGAGGGACGCCCTGTATCCCGGGCACGGCCGCAGAGTTGCCCCACGCCACAGCCGGCGTCTGTGGAGGGAGGTGGCAGAGGCCGTCACCGCTGTGGCCCTAACACCACGGACAGGCACCCAGTGCCACAAGAAGGTGAACGACCTCGTCAGAGCAGGCAGGGTGAGCCTCCCCCATATCCCCCATATCCCCCCTCCCCCAAATCCCCCCCTCCCCCATATCCCCCCCTCCCCCATATCCCCCATATTCCCCCCTCCCCCATATCCCCCTCCCCCATATCCCCCCTCCCCCATATCCCCCATATCCCCCCTCCCCCATATCCCCCATATTCCCCCAAACCCATATCCCCCCTCCCCATATCCCCCATATCCCCCTCCCCCATATCCCCCCTCCCCCATATCCCCCATATCCCCCCTCCCCCATATCCCCCATATTCCCCCCTCCCCCATATCCCCATATCCCCCCCCGATATCCCCCCTCCCCCATATCCCCCATATCCCCAAGTGAATCCAGCCCTAACCTTAACCTCTGCAATGCACGCGCAACCGATGGCGTGCATTCATATACCTGCCTAACACTGTTGCCTTTTACCCCTGCCAACACCCCCCCCCCCCCCCCCCCAGGAGAAGCGCGCACACAACAATAGGGAGCATGTGAGGACTGGAGGAGGGCCCGCTGATGAGAGGCCTCTGACCGTACACGAGGAAAGGGCCCTGGAACTGGCTGGCGGACCTGAGGACCGGGAGGTTGCTGATGCAGAGGTCGGGGCCCCACGAGCAAGTGAGCCACCAACAGCCCGTCCCCATATCCCCCCTCCCCTATATCCCCCTCCCCCGTATCACCTGATCACTGCCTGATGTCTAACCATGCATGCTTCATTGTGTATCGCAGGACCAAACGTCCAGGCACCCATCCCCGCAGATGCAGACCGCCCGCAGGATGCCCCTCGGAGACCACAGGAGACGGAGAGACCCGCACCCTCCAGCATGCGACGCCCGCAGGATGCCCCTCGGAGACCACAGGAGACGGAGAGACCCGCACCCTCCAGCATGCGACGCCCGCAGGAAGCCCCTCGGAGACCACGGGAGACGGAGAGACCCGCACCCTCCAGCATGCGACGCCCGCAGGATGCCCCTCGGAGACCACGGGAGACGGAGAGACCCGCACCCTCCAGCATGCGACGCCCGCAGGATGCCCCTCGGAGACCACGGGAGACGGAGAGACCCGCACCCTCCAGCATGCGACGCCCGCAGGATGCCCCTCGCACACCACGGGAGACGGAGAGACCTGGAGCAACAGGGAGATGACACCCCCGTCACGTGCGGGAGCGACCACCCAGCGATGAGGGGGGCAGCCACAGGCCCCCGTCACATCCGAGCCAGGACACCACTACCCAGGACACCACTATCCAGGACACCCCTACCCGGGACACCACTACCCAGGACACCCCTACCCGGGACACCACTACCCGGGACAGCACTACCCGGGACAGCACTACCCGGGACAGCACTACCCGGGACAGCACTACCCAGGACACCCCTACCCGGGAAGACGAAATAACGGACAGTGACTCAGAGTGGATGGGTGGAGACGAACCCCCACCCCAAAGTGCCATGGACTCAGAGTGGGACGAAGAGCACGACACAACGCCACTGCTGTCACCAACACCCTCCACCATCGCAGAAACACTCACCACGGTTGGGCACTTTAGTGATGAGGCGTCTGGTACACTCACTGGTGCGCACAACACAGCCGTCCCGGTACAGCAGGTGGAGGTAGGAGCAGCAGAGGGACCGGGCAGTCGGAGGGCAGCCCAGGCCAAGCGAACATCTGCCGCCCAGATGGATCCCGGGTTCCTGCAGTTACCACACCCACACATAGATCCGATGCAACCACTGACACGGAGACGAGCGAATAGGGTGACGGGTGGCTTGCGGCGGCTGCGGTCGCAGGTGGAGGAGTCCACCCGCGTCCAGGAGCTGGGAGTGGTCCCGGTCATGCGTGCCACCCAGGCTGACACCGCACGGGTGGCGTCCGCGGTGGAGGCAATGGGTGCGACGGTGTCAGACATGGGGAACGGTTTGCGAGGCCTGGGGCCTTCCGTGCAGGCGGCGTCTGTGGCCCAGGAAATGGCTGCCCTCTCACAGGAGGCCATGAGCCAGTGCCAGCGCCAGATGGCAGAGGCGCTCAACGCCATAGCCCAGTCTCAGCACGCCATAGCCCAGTCTCAGCAGGCCATGGCCCAGTCTCAGCAGGCCATAGCCCAGTCTCTGCAGGCCATGGCCCAGTCTCTGCAGGCCATGGCCCAGTCTCTGCAGGCCATGGCCCAGTCTCAGCAGGCCATCGCTGAGGGCATCGGCGCCAGTGGCCACGTGCGAGCTGGCGTCGCACTGTCGCAGACAGGGTTCGACAACCCCCTGGGCTCCATGGCTGCAAACCTGCAGACCCCTGTCGATACCAGCACGGGCCTCCAGGACTGGCAGCGCCAGATGTCGGGGGCGCGTCGGATGGCCAGTCCGTTCGCATCCCCCACCCATGTAGAGGCCTGGGGCCATCGGGCACCCCGAGGGAGGAGGAGGTGGTGTGGTCCGTCCCGGCTACCTCTGTAGGGGAGGTCCCGGTACACCGCGACACCTCGGACTTCCCCCCTTCCGTCCCAGGTGCATCGGGTGGGCAACGGGCAGGACAGGCTGGCAGCTCGCCATCCCAGTCGCCCGGGCCGCAGCCTGGCCCATCTAGGCCAGGACGCCCCAGGAAACGGCCGGCAAAGGGATCCAGTGTCAGAGGGCAGGAATCACAGGAGTCCACCTCCAGTTCTGCTGTACCGTCTGGGGAACCACGTAGACGTAGTCAAAGGGCCCGTAAGGCCAAACAATTAGACACTGAGTAAGTTGGCACGGGTGAAGGGCACAGATGAGTTTTAGGCGCTAGGGCACGTGCATGAACTCCTTTGGTTATTAAAGTCAATGTTACACCTACCAAAGCAGCCTTTGTGCTCTGTCCAAAGTGTGCAGGGGTGTCATGTACGTTGAGCGCAAGTGTGTGTGTGAGGGGTGGTCTTACCTCAGCCCCAGGTGAGTCTGCCCCCTTCCCCCTGGGCCGCCATCAACATCCCCCGGGCAGAGGACGGGACCGTGCGCTGCAGTGTCACAGCCGCATGCAGGGATGGTCCGGGTGGATGGTGGTACTGTGGCCATGGGTCAGACATAGTCCAACGATGTAGAGCCAGGAGCTCATCGGAGGCGGGTTGTCATCATTCTCCATGGCCTGCGATAGACACGCGTCCACCCACAACTGGGTGAGCCCGGCCCGTTGTGCCGCCGGTGGATCGGCAATTGGGGGTGGGGGGGTGGTGTGCATGCGGGTGGGGTGTGTGGGGTTGGGGAGGGGGGTGAGGGTGCTGGGTGGGTGGATGGGTGGGGGGTGTGGGTGGTCGGCTGTTGTCATGGTGTGCGGTCTGTGGCCATACTACCCGATTCCCACGCCCATCTAGTCAGTGAAGCGGACGTCTATCAGTCTGTCCCGTGCCCGCTGGGCCAGCCGGTAACGGTGGACAGCCACCCGTCTGTGTCTACCCCGTCTGCCCTGACCATTGCCCCCATCCCCCTCATCTGGGGAGGACTGGGCCTCTTCCTGCTGCTCTTCCACTCCGCCCTCCTCTGCCTGCGGCACATCGCCCCTCTGCTGGGCTATGTTGTGCAGGACGCAGCACACCACAATGATGCGGCCGACCCTATCAGACCGATACTGGAGGGCGCCCCCAGAGAGGTCCAGGCACCTGAAACGCATCTTCAGCACGCCAAAGCACCTCTCGATCACTCCCCTTGTCGCTACATGGGCATCATTGTAGCGGTTCTCCGCCTCATTGCGTGGCCTCCGTATAGGCGTCATCAGCCACGATCGCAATGGGTAGCCCCTGTCGCCCAGCAACCAGCCCCTCAGCCGGGGATGGCGTCCCTCGTACATGCCGGAGATGGATGACCGCGACAACACGAATGAGTCGTGTACACTGCCTGGGTGACGGGCGCAGACGTGCAGGATCATCATGCGGTGGTCGCAGACCACCTGTACGTTCATTGAATAGGTCCCCTTCCTATTAGTGAACACGGCCCTGTTCTCTGCAGGTGGCCGCACGGCGACGTGCATCCCATCGATCGCGCCCTGGACCATGGGGAACCCGGCAACGGCAGAGAAGCCCACGGCCCGGGCATCTTGGCTGGCCCGGTCCAAGGGGAAGCGGATGTAGCGGTGCGCCATGGCATAAAGGGCATCTGTCACTGCCCGGATGCACCGATGCACCGATGTCTGCGATATGCCGGACAGGTCCCCACGCGGTGCCTGAAATGACCCCGTTGCACAAAAGTTCAGGGCCACCGTAACCTTGACGGACACGGGGAGAGGGTGTCCCCCGCCAGTGCCACGCGGTGACAGGTGCGCCAGCAGGTGGCAGATGTGTGCCACGGTTTCCCGGCTCATCCGGAGTCTCCTCCTGCATTCCCTGTCCGTGAGGTCCTGGTATGACTGCCGGGGCCGGTACACACGGGGCGCCCTCGGGTGCCTCCGTTGCCGTGGGGCCGCGACGTCCTCCTCCCCCTCCTCGTCCTGTCGGTCAGGTGTCCCTCCAGCCTGGGCGGCTGCCGCCTGCCCCTCTGCGGCAGCCTGCGCCGCCTCTCTGGCACGCTCCTCCTCCTCCTCCTCCTCCTCCTCCTCATCCAGGGCAACATAGACATGAGCGGCTGCCACCACGGCGGCCAACATCGCTGGATGGTCTGAAAACATGGCGGCCTGGTGGGGGGGGAGGGGAACGACGACATGTCATCATTGCCCATATCCCCTCCTCCCCCCAGCCAGGTGGCATGGACCGCATGGGTCCAACTGTTGGATGCTGGCACCTGGCCAGGTGGACCAACTCATTTGCCCTCCCATCACCCACCCCAGCACGGACCCCCCCCAAACCCCCAACCTCCACCCCGGCACGGACCCCCTCCCCAACCCCCAACCTCCACCCCGGCACGGACCCCCCCCCCCAACCTCCACCCCGGCACGGACCCCCCCCCCAACCTCCACCCCGGCACAGACCCCCTCCCCAAACTCCACCCCGGCACGGACCCCCTCCCTCCAACCTCCACCCCGGCACGGACCCCCTCCCCAACCTCCACCCCGGCACGGACCCCCTCCCCAACCTCCACCCCAGCACGGACCCCACCCCAACCCCCAACCTCCACCCCGGCACGGACCCCCTCCCCAACCTCCACCCCAGCACGGACCCCCCCCACAACCCCCAACCTCCACCCCGGCACGGAACCCCCCCAACCTCCACCCCGGCACGGACCCCCCCCCCAACCTCCACCCCGGCACGGACCCCCTCCCCAACCCCCAACCTCCACCCCGGCACGGACCCCCCCCCCCAACCTCCACCCCGGCACGGGGCCACCCCCCAACCACCACCCCGGCACGGACCCCCTCCCCAACCTCCACCCCGGCATGGACCCCCTCCCCAACCTCCACCCCAGCACGGACCCCCCCCAACCCACAACCTCCACCCCGGCACGGACCCCCTCCCCAACCCCCAAACTCCACCCCGGCACGGAACCCCCCCCAACCCCCAACCTCCATCCCGGCACGGACCCCCTCCCCAACCTCCACCCCAGCACGGACCCGCCCCAACCCCCAACCTCCACCCCGGCACGGACCCCCTCCCCAACCTCCACCCCGGCACGGACCCCCTCCCCAAGCTCCACCCCAGCACGGACCCCCCCCAACCCCCAACCTCCACCCCGGCACGGACCCCCCCCCAACCTCCACCCCTGCACGGACCCCCTCCCCAACCTCCACCCCAGCACGGACCCCCCCAACCCCCAACCTCCACCCCGGCACGGACCCCCCCCCCAACCTCCACCCCGGCACGGACCCCCCCCCAAACTCCACCCCGGCACGGACCCCCTCCCCAACCCCCAACTTCCACCCCGGCACGGACCCCCCCCCCCAAACTCCACCCCGGCACGGACCCCCCCCCAACCTCCACCCCGGCACGGACCCCCCCCCCAAACTCCACCCCGGCACGGACCCCCTCCCCAAACCCCAACCTCCACCCCGGCACGGACCCCCCCCCCCCAACCTCCACCCCGGCACGGACCCCCCCCCAACCTCCACCCCGGCACGGACCCCCTCCCCAACCTCCACCCCAGCACGGACCCCCACCCAACCCCCAACCTCCACCCCGGCACGGACCCCCCCCCAACCTCCACCCCGGCACGGACCCCCTCCCCAACCTACACCCCGGCACGGACCCCCCCCCCAACCTCCACCCCGGCACGGGCCCCCCCCCCCCCAACCTCCACCCCGGCACGGGCCCCCCCCCCCAACCTCCACCCCGGCACGGACCCCCTTCCCAACCTCCACCCCGGCACGGACCCCCTCCCCAACCTCCACCCCAGCACGGCCCCCCCCCAACCCCCAACCTCCACCCCGGCACGGAGCCCCTCCCCAACCCCCAACCTCCACCCCGGCACGGACCCCCTCCCCAACCTCCACCCCAGCACGGACCCCCCCCAACCCCCAACCTCCAACCCGGCACGGACCCCCCCCCCAACCTCCACCCCGGCACGGACCCCCTCCCCAACCCCCAACCTCCACCCCGGCACGGACCCCCCCCCCAACCTCCACCCCGGCACGGGCCCCCCCCCCAACCACCACCCCGGCACGGGCCCCCCCCCAACCTCCACCCCGGCACGGACCCCCTCCCCAACCTCCACCCCGGCACGGAACCCCTCCCCAACCTCCACCCCAGCACGGACCCCCCCCAACCCCCAACCTCCATCCCGGCACGGACCCCCTCCCCAACCTCCACCCCAGCACAGACCCCCCCCCCAACCCCCAACCTCCACCCCGGCACGGACCCCCTCCCCAACCTCCACCCCGGCACGGACCCCCTCCCCAACCTCCACCCCAGCACAGACCCCCCCCAACCCCCAACCTCCACCCCGGCACGGACACCCCCCCCCCAACCTCCACCCCGGCATGGACCCCCTCCCCAACCCCCAACCTCCACCCCGGCACGGACCCCCCCCCCCAACCTCCACCCCGGCACGGACCCCACCCCCCCCCAACCTCCAGCCCGGCACGGACCCCCTCCCCAACCTCCACCCCAGCACGGACCCACCCCCAACCCCCAACCTCCACCCCAGCACGGACCCCCCCCCCCAACCTCCAACCCGGCACGGACCCCCCCCCCAACCTCCACCCCGGCACGGACCCCCTCCCCAACCCCCAACCTCCACCCCGGCACGGACCCCCCCCCCACCTCCACCCCGGCACGGCCCCCCCCCCAACCTCCACCCCGGCACGGACCCCCCCCCAACCTCCACCCCGGCACGGACCCCCTCCCCAACCTCCACCCCGGCACGGACCCCCTCCCCCAATCTCCACCCCGGCACGGGCCCCACCCCAACCTCCACCCCGGCACGGACCCCCTCCCCAACCTCCACCCCAGCACGGACCCCCCCCAACCCCCAACCTCCACCCCGGCACGGACCCCCCCAACCCCCAACCTCCACCACGGCACGTACCCCCCCCCCCCAACCTCCACCCCGGCACGGACACCCCCCCCAACCTCCACCCCGGCACGGACCCCCTCCCCAACCCCCAACCTCCACCCCGGCACGGACCCCCTCCCCAACCCCCAACCTCCACCCCGGCACGGACCCCCCCCCAACCTCCACCCCGGCACGGACCCCCTCCCCAACCCCCAACCTCCACCCCGGCACGGACCCCCCCCCCAACCTCCACCCCGGCACGGGCCCCCCCCAACCTCCACCCCGGCACGGGCCCCCCCCCAACCTCCACCCTGGCACGGACCCCCTCCCCAACCTCCACCCCGGCACGGACCCCCTCCCCAACCTCCACCCCAGCACGGACCCCCCCCCCAACCCCCAACCTCCACCCCGGCACGGACCCCCTCCCCAACCCCCAACCTCCACCCCGGCACGGACCCCCCCCCAACCTCCACCCCGGCACGGGCCCCCCCCCCCCCAACCTCCACCCCGGCACGGACCCCCTCCCCAACCTCCACCCCGGCACGGACCCCCCCCCCAACCTCCACCCCGGCACGGGCTCCCCCCCCCAACCTCCACCCCGGCACGGACCCCCTCCCCAACCTCCACCCCGGCACGGACCCCCTCCCCAACCTCCACCCCAGCACGGACCCCCCCCCCATCCCCCAACCTCCACCCCGGCACGGACCCCCTCCCCAACCTCCACCCCGGCACGGACCCCCTCCCCAACCCCCAACCTCCACCCCGGCACGGACCCCCCCCCCCAACCTCCACCCCGGCACGGACCCTCTCCCGGCACTCCCCCGGAGCCCAACCTACTCTAACCACCCCCCCTTCTCCCCCCCCCACGGCCGCACACACACACACACAAGCCGAGACACACCTCTCCTCAGGCAATCAGTCTGCGGCCACGCCATTTCCTGCCCAGAGCCAACCCCCCAGGCCGTCACTCACCTCCTCGCTGGTCGGCGTGAGCCTGGAGCACTGGGTCACGCCGATGAAAAGGAGGTTTGATTCACGTCGACGTGAACGGTCATCACGTCGACGGGACTTCGGCCCATCCGGAAGGGAGAATATCGGCAGGCCGAAAATCAGCTGCCTTGCGCAGACCCGTGACATTCTCCGCGGCAGCGGCGCCATTAACGCCCCGCCGACTTTTCTCCCTTCGGAGACTTCGGCGGGGGCGGGGGCGTGATTCACGGCGGCCAACGGCCATTCTCCGACCCGGCGGGGGGTCGGAGAATGACGCCCCTTATCTGAGGAAGGATGTTCTTGCTCGAGAGCGAGTGCAGTGAAGGTTTACCAGACTGATCCTTGGGATGGCAAGACAGATGTCTGAGGAGAGATTGAGCCGTTTAGGGTTGTATTCATTGGAGTTCAGAAGAATGAGGGGGGATCTCATAGAAACCTATAAAATTCTAACAGGACTAAACAGGGAAAATGCAATAAAGATGCTCCTAATGATGGGGGTGTCCAAAACCAGGCATCACAGTCTGAGGATATGGGGTAGACCATTTAGGATAGAGATGAGGAGTTTGGTCAGCCTCTGGAATTGGTTAACAGCAGTTGAAGCCAAAACATTGTGGGCGGGATTCTCTGGTCTGCCAGTCGCATTATCCTGCGCGGTGTGACTTCGGCGGCCGACATTCTCCATTCCCGCAGCCAGCAATGGCGAAGGTGATCGAAGGATAGGGAGGGAAAACGGGATTAGTCTATTGAGTTGGATGATCAGCCATGATCATAATGAATGGCAGAGTCAGCTCAAAGGGCCAAATGACCTCCTCCTGCTCCCATTTTCTATGTTTCTATGTTAACATAGTTAAAAAAATAAACCCAAGGTGCGTTCTAAGAGCAATAATATTTTTTCAAAAAGAAAATTCAGGTCGCGAGGCAGAGGGGTTGAGGAAAGGATACCACTAACAGTGGAGTGATTAAAATCATGTGTGCGCAAGAAATCAGAATTGGAGGAGAGCAGAGATCTCAAAGGGTCGTGCGGCTGTAGAAAATAGAAAGTATTTCAAACAAGATTGAGGCTGTTTAAATCCTTGTCAGATGGTGGGGAGGGGGGGTGGAGGTGTGGAGAAGGGCAGTAAGTCTAGGGTTGATGAATGAATGAGATTTTGGAGCAAGTTAGGATATATATAATTGGAGAGGAGGGGGTTGTGGGGGAGTAGAGGAGGTGGGGCAGAATAAAAGGACAGGGAGAGGTCGGAGTTAAGGGGAAATTGACAAAGATGCTGTGGACCCAAAACAAATAGGGAAATTAAAGGTAACATTGAGGATGAAAGAATGTGCTGATATTGGAATGAAGGTAAGATTGCAGAATGCGTTAACAAGAGAACAAATGACAGTGCGCAGTGAAAGCAAAACCTGAATTGTTGGCTACAATTTAACAAAAATAAAAGAGTCCTGCTTTGGGCATGAATAGGGGTGTTTCTCCGTGCAAGCAGTGCCAAGAATGACCCCACTATGAAATGCTATATTTTTGACCTCTGTGGGGAATGCAACACCAAGACCGCACTAACCAGAGTCTCTGCCCAGAGCCTGACCACCTGGGGCCCTCTAATGGCCTGGGAGTTGCCCCCAGGTGCCGTTATGCCTGGTCCACGATTGTGTGGACCAGTACTAAATGGTGCCATGGCGCGATCTCCCAGGCAAGGCCGTTCATTCCCAGGCCTCGGGATAATCAAAGAACAAAGAACAATATGGTACAGGAACAGGCCCTTCGGCCCTCCAAGCCTGTACCTATTGGCTGAGCGAGGTCCAGATTGTAACGTCTTGCGAGCTTCGTGAGATCTTGCAAGACGTTCCGAGCATCGCAAATGTTGCGAGAACCTTCTTTAACGGACTCGTCACATCACCGTGTCGGGCGCGACAAAGCGATTTGATTGCACCAGTTTACTCTGTTCCTCTCTCCACAGATGCTGCCAGACCTGCGGAGTTTATCCAGCATTTTCTGCTTTTAAAGCCATTTACAAAGGTTTAGCAGAGTTCCCTTGCTTTTGTATTCCATTCCTCTATTAATTAAACCAATGCATTTTAACAACCTTTTCAAACTCTTCTGTTCCCTTCAAAGATTTGTATTTGTACCCCAATCCCAGGTATCTCTGATTTTGCATACCCACATCGCAACCTACTGTTAAATAGTGTCTGTGTGGAAAAAAATGGTTAAAATGGAAGATGGTGTGACTCATGACAGGACATTGTCAGGTGAGTCACCCCGTCGACTTTAACTGTCCACCTGTCCAGTTCCTGTCAGATGGATTGGGTTAGAATCATCCCTTTGTTTAGCAGCAAGAGCAGCCAGACCAATAAATGTGACCAGGACACTGGAAGGGTTTTCGTAAAAGTAATAAAATCAGTAAAAATAAAGAATGTTAAAAAAAGTTACATGGTGGCTCAGCGTCTTAAGCATTTTTAACACTTCAACTGGTCTAAGGGCAGCTTAATCTTATCTTTTGTTGTGTCTATTAAAAAAGCTAATTATCTCAAATTACTTTTCTTTGATTGTGCTAATAGAACCTGAAAGTTTATCATGCAGAATTTCTCAAGAGTAATATGAACATTGAATGGATAACGAGCTGTGCCCAGACAGCAGTCAAACTTACCACCATGGGATAGTATAATCAAATGATATGTCAGAATTATCTGATTATTCGCTGATTAATGACTGCATTTTTCAGCCAAGTCTTACAATTGTTCCACTGCTGGGAGGCAATCATAGAATCATAGAGTTTACAGTGCAGAAGGAGACCATTCAGCCCATCAGGTCTGTACCGGCCCTTGGAAAGAGTTCCCCAAAAACTCACACCTCCACCCTATCCCCGCAACCCAACCTTTTTGACACAAAGAGGCAATTTAGCATGGAACCTGCACATGTTTGGACTGTGGGAGGAAACCGGAGCAGACACGGGGAGAAAGTGGAAACTCCATACAGTCACCCGAGGTCGGATTTGAACCCGGGACCCAGCGAACCACTGTGCCACCCACTGTGCCACCGTGCCGCCCCTTTGTGTGATGGTAATATCATTGGACTACAAGTCCAGAGACCCAGGGTAATGCTCTGGAATTGAGAAAGAGGAATTCACCCTAGGGGCTGTTAAAGCATTGTACGCAGGTTTCTTTGAGGTTATTGGTATATACCATTCACCACCGACTGCAATATAGAGACCAATATAAGTAAAACATATTTTATCTTTTCTTAATGGCATCTTCTAAGATGTTTAAAATTTTATTCATTATATCAAGGTGCTAATGTACATGTTATGATTCAGCATCAGAGCATCAGGGCAGCACGGTAGCACTGTTGCTTCACAGCTCCACGGTCCCAGGTTCGATTCCCGGCTTGGGTCACTGTCTGTGTGGAGTTCAACATTCTCCCCATGTCTGTGTGGGTTTCCTCCGAGTGCTCCGGTTTCCTCCCACAAGTCCCGAAAGACGTGCTTGTTCGGTGAATTGGACATTCTGAATTCTCCCTCAGTGTACCCGAACAGGCGCCATTAGTGTGGCAACTAGGGGCTTTTCACAGTAACTTCATTGCAGTGTTAATGTAAACCTGCTTGTGACAATAAAGATTATTATTATTAATTATTATTATTAAAGATTGCTAGACAAGAAAAGATAAAGGTTCATCTAGTTCAGCTTTATTTCATGATGCAATGGGTGAAATGTTCCCCAAATCTGACAGAGTATCTGGTTCTGAAATAAAACCAACGTGTATCTCTCTCGATGCACAGCCGAGTTTTCACACCAAATGTTCTGGCACTCAGTGCGCAGATAATCTGGGGGCGTGGTTTGCACCATCATTCCGGTGGGACAGGGTCTGATAGAGCCAGCAAGGCCTGCTCCACAGAGATTGGAGTGGCCTTTAAAGGTGGCCCTCTCATGGCCATGGAGGAACCGCGCCCCCCACAAGCATCAGGGTGATCACCCTCACTCACAAAGCAAGGATAAGGGCACTCCCCCCTGCCCACACATCCCCCCCAACACTCCCCAAAGGGCCTGTTGCTAGCAGTGCCAATTTGGCACTGTCACCCTGGAAGTGCCAAGTTGGCAGTGCCAGGGTACCAGATTTCAGTGCCAGGGCACTACCCGGTCATGTCCTTCACCAAATGGGAGCTATACATACCTGTGCATTCCCGATGTGGTCATCACAAATGGTTTTCATTTTTGAAAACCAGGAGTGAATTGCACAGAGGTGTCATCAGACCATTGGGGTTGTGGGGGTGGGGCGGGGGGAGTGGTGAAGGGTGCGTCATGGACAGATGATATGGCTTCAAGCCCCTTAAGCAAATGATGATTTATTTGAAAGTATGTAAAGGTTAACATCCTTTCTGGGTGTGAACCTGATCACATTATCGGATAGGGGTGGGTCGATCGCAAAGCGAGAACTCGCCGCCACAAATCCATTTTGGCCTCTCACAAGATTTTGCGACCATTAAGGGGTTTGCGTCTATTTCTAACGTGGCCGCTAAATCTCCTCCATAATAGTGAAGCTGCGTTTAATTTTTTTAATATAAATTTAGAGTACCTAATTCTTTTTTCCAATTAAGGGGCAATTTAGCGTAGCCAATCCACCAACCCTGCACATCTTTGGATTGTGGGGGTGAGACCCACGCAAACATGGGGAGAATGTGCAAACTCTACAGTGACCCAGGGATGGGATTAAACTCGGTTCCTTGCGCCGTGAGGGCAGCAGTTCTCACCATTGCGCCACGGCGCCGCCCTACTGTTTTAAATTTTGGCATGAAAGCCTTTATAGAATTTTGTCCAAATGTTGTTTAACGTAGGAGATACAAGTTCAAGTCATATAGTCATTACCATTTCTGTTTGACTAGTTTACAAATGCTATCATTTCTTAATGTGCCTCAGTGATCATGGCTCACCAACAGCAAGAATTTGTGTAAGGAATTACAACAAACTTCTCTATGTTGATAGGAACTAATAAAATAATTAGCAAGAATTCGTCATTGGTAAAGTTGCCAGTAAACTCGATCTTCGTGAAATTTCTTGGTGGTAGGTTGGTATCTGCCTTAAGTATGTGCCTCATGTAAGTTTTACAATTATCCATTGTTGTAGCTTTTCTGAGGGAGAAAGACTAGGGGTGCGATTCAACAGAAACATTTCAAAGTGTCATTTTGGGTGCATTTGGCAGAATGTTTCTCGACGGCCGTGTTGGTGAGGTCACGGCCTGTATGCAACGATACGTAGTGTCAAAAACGAGCGCCCACAAGATTTTCTACATTACTGGCTCCCTCGTCATCTGATTCGCCTGAATTTCACCTCAGCTTCTCGCCGCTAACAAGAGGAGCAGGTTTTTAACGCTTCCTCACCACTCACACCCAGTCAACACACAAGTGTAGAAGCGCAGACCCGCTCCTCGCTTTGGGATGCTCACCTGGAAAGGAGAATTGATGCTGTGGGCGAGAGGCAGTTTACTCTGTTCCCCTAACAGGATCTGAGAACCAGCAGCAGGTTCAGCATTGGTGCCTGGGAGGTAGTCAGTTCAGGCAGCATGACAAGTATGACCGCCAATGTCGGAAGAAGACCAACCACCTCTACCGAGCTGCAAGGGTAAGTTGCCACCTCTCTCCTGGCAACAGTTCTGCCTGCCGTCCCTCAAATTCCCAAACACCCCAACCCCCACAAATCACTGGCTGACACCTCACATCCTCCCCAAATCCAATCTTTGTGCTTGTCCCTCAGCACCCTGGCACACTAGCACAACCCCTCATGTCTAGGTGTGGTGTCCACACACGCCACCTGCTATAGACCTCCTGGACCATCAAGTGTGTGGCTCACAACATCCTCTCTTTGTCCCTGCAGGTGAAGATAGCCCATAATAAGTGGGAAAGGTCCACCACACGAGGCGGGATGTCAGAGATTATGAGTCCTCGCTCCCTATGAGAAAGGGACCTTGGAAACCGTGGGGTCATCCGAGGAGAGAGCAGTCATCAACATCGAAGTTGGCCTACACCACAGAGGCGAGGATCCACTCCCCCTTCACCTAGATGACAAGGTGCCACATGGCAGACTGGTACAAAAACTAAAACCACAGGGATTCGGGATGGGCTGGCTAGATGGATACAGAACTGGCTTGGTTATAAAAAGACAGCGAGTAGTGGTGGAAGGGTGCTTTTCAGAATGGAGATCTGTAGCTAGTGGTGTTCCGTGGGATCAGTGCTGGGACCTTTGTTGTTTATAAATGATCTGGAGGAAAATGTGGATGGTCTGATTAATAAATTTGCCGATAACACGAAGAGTGGCGGAGTTGCTGATAGTGCCAAGGATTGTCAGAGCTTACAACAGCATGTAGATGGTTTGGAGACTTGGGCACAGAAATGGCTAATGGAATTTAATCTGGACAAATGCGAGGTGATGCATTTTGGAGGACCAAATCTAGGTATGAATTATGCTGTGAATGGCAACACGCTTAGGAACATTAACATACAGAGGGATCTGGGCGTGCAAGTCCACAGTTCCCTAAACGTGGCAACACAGGTGGCCAAGGTGATTAAGAAGGCATATGGCATGCTTCCATCAGCCGGGGCATTGTGGTAGTCACCACTAAGTAGTTTTACATGTATTACGGTAAGGTTGTATAGTACAGGTACAAGGGTAAATCCCTGCCTGCTGGCTCCGCCCAGTAGGCGGCGTATAAATGTGTGTGCTCGCCGGTGCTGCAGCCATTTTGGTTCCAGCTCCAGGAGGCACAACATCTTTGCTCAATAAAGCCTCGATTATTCCACAACTCTCATCTTTGTGTAAGAGTTTACACAATGTGGTGACCTTTGTTGTAAGACTTCTTACTCGTCTTTGTGGTAATTGATAGTGCATCAGGGATTAAGCTGGGAAATCATGTTGCAGCGATATAAAACCTTGGGAAGACCACATTTGGAGTATCGCATGCAGTTCTGGTCACCACATTTCAGAAGGATGTGGAAGCTTTTATAAGAGTGCAAAGAAGGTTCACCAGGATGTTGCCTGGTCTCGAAGGTGTTGGCTATGTGGGGAGGTTGAATAAACTTGGATTGTTTTCACTGGAAAGACGCAGGTTGAGGGGAGACCTGATAGAGGCCTGCAAAATTATGAGAGGCACAGACAGGGTGTATAGTCAGAGGCTTTTTCTAAGTGCAGAAGTGTCAATTATAAGGGGGTACAGGTTTAAGGTGAGAGGGGGAAAGTTTAAGGGAGATGTGCGGGGTACGTTTTTCACACGTGGGTGCCTGGAATGTGCTGCCAGAGATGTGGTGGAAGCAGGCACATTGGCAACATTTAAGAGGCATCTGAATGGATCCATGAACAGGGAGGAAATAGAGGGATATGGACCGAGTAAGGGAAGAAGGTTTTTTTTTTGGTTAGGGCATCATGATCGGCACAGGCTTGGAGGGCCGAAGGGCCTGTTCCTGTGCTCTGCTTTTCTTCTTTGTTCTTTATGACCTGTCTCAAGTGAGTTCTTCATGGCAGACAAAATGATCCTTTGCTCTCACTGACCACATGTCCACTGTCTTGCAGCATCTCCATCTAATGAGACCGGGCTATCTGCAGTCATTCCCCCCTCCCCCATCATCCAAGCGACCACCTCTGAGGAGAGTTCTGAAAAGACCACCCATCAAGGCTTAACAGCTATCACCCCACCTTCCACCAATGCAGAGGTGCACACCTCGGTGGATGACATTAGTGGACAGGCAATCCACTCAACCCCTGACTGCATAGCCCTGCAAGTTTATTTCCTTCAAGTGACCATCCAATTTCCATCTGAAATCATCGATTGTTTCTGCTTCCACCACCCTTGTGGTAGTGAGGTCATTACCACTCATTGCCGAAAAGGTTCTTCCTTATATTTCCTCTGTAGATCGTGCCCAAAATCGTAACTCTGTTTTTATTAATCCTTGCACCATCAGTAGGTCTCAATTATTCCTAATTTGTGTTCAGTATTAACAGTCCGTGAAATGGACACAAATTCGACTTGAGGCCTGATTTTCCAAGATACCATTCATTCATAATGGGCAGAACTTAATGGCCGCCCCTCCCCACCCACAACCAGAGGCAAGTATGGAGGTAGGAGGGAGCCTTTGGATTACGTTGGAGGGCATAGAGTGGAGATCCTGCCACCTTCCTGCCTCCCTCTGATCAGGTCCAAAATCATTCACATTCCTCTTACTATCAGCGCCTCTCCCACCCTGGATAGCAACCACCTCCATGGGAACTGCATCCCGCCCCACGTACCTATCTCCGGAGGATCCATCACCGTTCCTCTGGGTAAGCCCCAGTGCAATACCGACAGGGGGGGGCACCACTCCCAGTGTCGCTGCTGATATTGTGGAGCTGCAGCTTTTGATTGGTTGTCAGCGCTCAGGGGCGGGATTTCATGCCTGCTGTGGAAAAGTGACACTAGGATCCCAATGGTTCTCCAACCGATAGGTGGGACTCACATCATCGACATTAAATTCTGCCCAATGTTTTACGGCGAAACTGGAAGGTGCTTACATCCCGCATTCTAGGCTGGATTCAAACAGGCTCGGAGGTGAGAGAGTAGTTACTCAGGTTACCTGTCTGGCATCTATCAGTTCATTCCATAGGGAAGGAAATTGGGTTAGACAAAAACAAATTGCAACTTGCTTCTGTACAGAAACTTTCGCTTTCACGTGTGAATACCTGACATGTTTTGGAAGAATAGTCATTCTATAAACTGCACATGGTTCGCTGGAATATTCATCTTGAGTAGCTGAGAAACTACATTTACAAAGAGTGCATGATGACATCTGAAGGATTTGTTGGTTCTCTTGTCTTTTCTTCCCCGGGTCTCTAGCTCTTCTGTCATGATGCAGCAGCATACATCTTATAAAGGTTGCTTATCTTCCATTACAACTGTTACCTGGGGCAAGAGGAAGGCTTTTTGTAAAGTAAAATAGTGTTTGTCTTTGTGATCATTATCTGGCCTCCTGGAGGCATCATCTGTGTATTAATAACTGGACCTGCATTAGTTTATATCTGACAGAGAACATTCATATCAACCAATATTATGTGAACTCGTCGTTTTCTCACATTATTGATAGATTGTAGCAAGGGGAAAGAAAATCTTTTATTTAACCTCAAGTTAAATATTTATGATTGTTATTTTAGAACTTCCATTGTGTTATGCAGTGCATAACACTGCATCTTTGCAGCATGGTACAAAGGAAATTTCTTACTCAAGGATAAAGTCATTTTTATTCAGGTTTCCCTGACGTATATTAAAATAAGAGGAGTCCAGTTATTATGAGAACCAATCTTTTTTATCTTTATCCTTCCAACGGCAAGGGCAAATAAAAGCTTTGCCTCAAAGCTTGAAAATATTAATCTTACTGCAGTGTTGAACATATCAGTATCGGGCTATGGGATGGTGCATGATGATTTACTATTTTTCTTTTTCAACTGTCAACCAAAGCCAAGGTCAAATACAAAATCAAAACAGAACAGCTTCTTTCCTGAAGGAGTGACACGTTTTTGAAGCTGATTTAAAAGTTAATTTTAAGCTCGTGTTAGGGGAGGGAAAATATCGCGAGCAGTAGCTCCCCACAAATTGCTGCCAGACCTTACATGCCTCTTTGAATTTGACGAGTGGGAGTTTGCCAGATCACAAAAGGGAACAGAATGAATAAACGTATCAAGACATCAGCAAACAGGGAGAGGTATACACATAAAATGGGCTGGTTTATGAAGGAAAATAGAAGGCTTATATTTTGAGCACTATTTTGTTATGAAATCAAATCTTCTCATTTGAATGTCTCTGCACACTTCCATTGGAATTCTTAAAGGACTTCAATAAATTGCATGCAGATAGAAAAGGGACACTGCTGATATCGGAGGGATTCAGCCAATAGCATTGCGCTTTGCCTTCATGAATTCTGAGAAGAGGACTGCAGGTATTCGGCAGTATTGAAATGGAAAGTTTCACGCTTTTCAGCAGACTCTTAAAGCTGATTGCAATTACTTGATTCTTAAAAGCAGTGCCATGGTAAGAAGTTTACTGATTGCTGTATGGGTGCTCGTGACTCTAGTTGGTTGATAAATCAGTCTAAAGACTGACATCAAGGCAGGTGTCTCAGGGAGGAGCACTCAGATTCTGTGGCCCTTCCTGTGCTACTTGACCATTTTCTCTGAGCAGAAAATGAATCTCAACATCCTGGCAGGATTCCCCTTCAAAGTATTTCAGGAGCCGGAATCAAGGAGCAAAACCTGTACTGCTGGAAACACTCAGCTATTCAAGCAGCATCCATGGGGAGATGTAAGGCAGAGCTACCTTTTCAGGTTGAAGAGCTTGCTTGCGTTTTTGTTGCACAAAGTGAATTGGGTTTGGGCTGCAGACACCGCGCATATGGCAAGGCTACATGGGCTGTGGGAAACAGGGATTTCGGAGTCTGTTGATTCTTCACGGGCCTCTAGTTGGGCAAAAAATATTCAGGCAAAAAGGGGACAGGATTCCTAGTTACTTGTTCAAGGGATGGTTTGTGCCAGACTTTCCGGATGGGACGAAACACAGATGCTAGGAGCTGGGATCCAAAACTTGGGGGGGAAAAAGTACATAATGGACGCATCTGATGAGGATTATGAAAGGTGGAATTCATATGAAGAAAGATTCTAATTGTTTTTAGCAGCTAATCAGGCACCGGAGGACCTAAAGATCGCTATATTTTCAGCTTAGCTGGCCGTAAAATGTTTATGCTGCGACAGAATCTTGTTCACCCAGCAAAACCAGGAGACAAGACCTTCAATGAATTAATGGAAATTTAGAGAGACATTTCTCTCCTAAACTGTTATTGATTGCAGAAGTATTTTGGTTTCATGACTGTAGTCAGGAAGAAGGTGAAAGCATTTTACAGTTTATAGCGTCTTTAAGAAGATTAGCTTGGTATTGTGAATTGGTAGAACATTTGATGACATTCTTCGAGACAGGCTGGTTTGTGGGTTACACAGTGAAGCTATTTTGAGGAAGCTGCTTACTGTAAGCGATTTAACTCTGAAAGCTGCTGTGGACGTTGCCACATCTATGGAGTTTGCTGCAAGAGAAACTTTGTGGATAGGGGCTAGAGCAAAGGACCACAAAATGGATACCTCAAGGGACAAGGCTGCAAAGATGCAACCATTTTACTGTTGTATACAGGTTGGACACTGAAAGGAAATGAAAATGAAAATTAAATGAAATGAAAAATGAAGTGAGGGAATGCTGGAGTAAATCAAATACATGCAAGAATGGCGGTAAGAAGTGCCATATTGCGAAGGTGGGCTCAGAAAGCCCCTTTACCAAGAAGCTGCAAGGACAACAACACAAGTAAACAATCTAGTAATGTCTACAAATTAGTGGCTGAAGCTCTTGATCACTCAAAAGACAGCAAAACTGAACTATTGCAAGAGCTTAAGCTAGGTTTCTTGTCAATGCAGGGCGATCAATATCGTTTTTGGGCATATCCAAAACTTCAATGTCATGAAATTAAAATGCAAGTAGATATGCAGGCGCAGCGGTATCACTAATACAATTTATCATCAAAAGCTGAAACATCTGCCTTTAAAACCATATAATGTGAAGGATGTACACTGAAGAGGCCATATCATGAATAGGATGCATTATGGTGAAGCAAATGGGCAGACAGCGAAGTTGCCTCTTCACGTGGCCCGCGGAAACTTTCCTGCTCTATTTGACAGAGATTGGTTGGCAAAGATTTGGCTTAACTGGGAAACAGTCAATCAATTAGTGCAATGAAAGAGCAAATTGCAACAACTTCTGAAACACAGAAAATATTCGGTCCTTACCCAACTAAATAGCCCAAACCCATCTTCCCCTCATCCCCTTTGATCCCCTTTGCCCCAGGTTCTACATCTAACTGCTTCTTGAAAACTTCTTGAAAAAGTATGAGAAGGTGTTTAAATATTCACTTGGTTCTATGGCTGGAGTTGAGTGACACCAAAATCTCATGCCAGACAGCACACCCAAATGTTTCAAAGCTGGAACCATATTATATTCCATTAGGCTTCAGGTTGAATAAGAACTGGAAAGACTAGTATGGAGAGGAGGTATTTAACCTGTTGCTACAAGTGATTGGGCAACACCAATTATTCCTGTATTAAAGCGAGATGGGAATTTGTGGAGATTTAAAATCTACTATTAACTCAGCTTTGTGTGTAAATCATTAACCACTGCTACTGATTGAAGGCTTGTTTGCTGGACTTTTTGAAGGACAGAAATTCAGTAAAATGGACTTTTCCACAGGCTGATCCGCAATTGAATGTGACTGCCAAATCACAGCCACTCCGAATCATCGTAACGCAGAAAGGTTTGTTTCGTTACCGCAAACTTCCAACTTGGAATAATATCTGCACCTGCCCTTTATCAAAGATCCACGGATCACATTCTAAGTGGTTTTATTGGCGAACTCTGAAGCAGCTACAGAATGACAGCCTGAGAGGTAAGAAAGAAACATGTGACTTTTTCATGTCATCCATCAATCTATTGGGGATATTATCAGAAAAAATGGCTTACACACAAAAGAAAATGTCAGCAATGTTAGAAGCACCATGATCTCAAACTGTGACACAATTAACGTAATTTTTAGGATTGATCAAATATTATGGTAAATTTGTGCCGAATTTAGAAATATGATTGAAGCCTTTGCACATGTTGCTATGTGTCAAACAGGCATGGCACTGGTCAGAAGAATGAGAAAATGCACACAATGAAGTGAAAGAAACTTTACTGAAGTCAGAGCTGTTAGCTCATTATAATCCAAAAATGAAGTTGCAATTAGCTTGTGATGCCTCACCCTATGGGGTTGATGCAGTCGTCTCGCACAATATGCCTTAAGGAGAGAAGCGACTGATAACATTTGCTTCACGCACTCTTACTGGCGCAGAAATTAATAATGCTCAGCTAGAAAAAGAACGTTCCACCGTGACCTTGATGCACATTATTTTACCCTTTTGGCAGATCGTCGACCCTTGGCTAGAATCTTTGGGCCATACAAAGGTAAACCACTTTTGGCAGCTAGTAGATTGCAAAGATGGTCATTGATATTGTCGACACACACTTATAGTATTCAGTATCATAAGCCCGAGCAGCATGCAAATGCTGACGTTTTACTACGATTGCTATTACAAGTCAGGCATTCCCCAGAAGAAAATGTTGTCAATATTTTGTAGTTTTCACTCGTGGAAAGTGTACCTGTGATTAAATCTCAAGTTCAAAGATATACAAGAACCAATCCTGTAATGGGAAAGATGATGAACTTGGTCCAAAAAGGCACGCTGTCAAACGTTCATGAGGAATATCCAGACGTCAAGCCCTACATCACATGGAGACTTCAGCTGACAATACAAAATAGAGTTCTACTATGGGGCATGGTTGTGATTATTCCTCTGTTCTTATATAGAATCCCCACAGTGCAGAAGAAGGCCATTCAGCACATTGAATCTGCACCTGCCCTCTGAAAGAGCAACCTACCTAGGCCCCAGGCCCACGGCCTCACCCTTTTAGCCTGTAACCTCACCTAACCTTTGGACACTAATGGGCAATTTAGCATGGCCAATCCACCTAACCTGCACACCTTTGGACTCTGGGAGGAAACTGAAGCACCGAGAGGAAACCCACGCAGACACGGGGAGAATGTATAAACCCCACACAGACAGTCACCCAAGGCCAAATCAAACCCGGGTCTCTGGAACTGCGAGGCAGCATTGCTAACCACCGTTCCACTGTAGTAGTAGAGTCCTTTACCAATTGCATGAGGGACATCCTGGTGTGGTAAGGATTTTGGTGGCCAGGATTAAATGCTCAAATTGAAGAGAAAGTTGGGCAATGCCAATCTTGTGCAAAACTAAGGAGCATATTATATCCGTGGAATGGCCGACTCAGCATGGCAGAGAATACAATCGATTATGCTAGTCCACTGGAGGGTGACATGTTCTTGGTCACTGTGGACGTGTACTCAAAATGGCCAGAAGTCGAGATAATGAATTGAACGATGACTGAGCCGACCATTGAAAAACTAGACAAACTATTTGCAAGATTCGGAACACCAGAGCAGATTGTCAGTGATAATAGTACACCGTTTACTTCAAAGTAGTTTGAGGAGTACTTGAAAGGGAAAGGTATGCAGCATCTCAAGTCAGCTCCCCGTAACTCCTGATCATCTTATTAATCAAGAACCTATCTATCTCTGTCTTAAAGACACCCAGTGATTTGGCCTCCACGGCCTTCTGTGGCAATGAGTTCCACAGATTCAGAACCCTCTGGCTGAAGACATTTCTCTTCATCTCATTTTTAAAAGATAGTCTCTTCAGTCTGAGGCTATGCCCTTGGGTTCTAGTCTCTCCTACGAGTGGAAACATCTCCATGTCCCCTCTATCAAGGCCTCTCAGTTTTCGGTATCATTAAAACTGAACCCAACTGCTCGAGTTGCCAAATTCATAAGTTTGATGAATACTGATTCACACAATGGTGGCGGGTCTAGATCGACATGATATAGTGCTGTAGGGCAAATATCTATGGCTTGCTTGAGTGAAACTTAATGATTATGCTAACAATGTCAATTGAGCACATGGACACAGCTTTGGTATTGATATGTAATTCCTGTATGATGAATTTAAATGTGAGGGAATCCTACAACATGTCTGTGGAAAACCTGCTCAAAACTTGTCGTCACAAATCTATTGACGACTTCACATTGTGCAGAACTGGTCATAAATAAGATAGGGCGAAAAAGGGACATAATATTTGTGTGTCTTAGGCAGCCCATATATAGACGGAAACAGCGATCCATGAGGACAAAATCTTTCCTATATATCACACGGCAGCTCATGGTTCTTACACAATTCCAACAAGCATTTTTTAAATCCAGATTGCCAACAAATCACTACTCTTTTTTCATATAGTATAAATTGTTGCTCCCTTTACATTTATAAATTGTCTTGATGAGTACAAGATGAAAAGCTTCGGCAAAAAAAGTATCTTTTTTTCCATCAATACTGTCTACTTTTCAGGGAAGTCATTCAGAAGCTAGTGATTATATCTCAAGCTAGGGAACAGGCCTTGTGGCGGCCTCCTTTTCTTTCAAGCACTTACTTCTTTTTAAAAATAAATTTAGCGTACCCAATTCATTTTTTTCCAATTAAGGGGAAATTTAGCATGGCCAACCCACCTACCCTGCACATCTTTTGGGTTGTTGGGACAAAGCCCACGCAAACACGGGGAGAATGTGCAAACTACATTCGTAACCAGAGCCGGGATAAAACCTGGGACCTCGGTGCCGTGAGGCAGCAGTGCTAACCACTAAGCTACCGTTCGGCCCTCAAGCATTTACTTCTTGAAGATAATCGTTTTGGCTGAGGCAGAATTCTTGATTTTATAAATGCTGCTTCTTCATCTGCTGAATTTCCACTCTCAATATTCTCCTCTTTGTAATGGCATATTCTGTCTAGGTGGAAATAATTTTCTCTGGAGCATATTGTGCATAGTCATCATCAGTGGTCAGATATCATCGGAGCTCCTGTACCCAGTAAATGTATCCTGATCCAGATAAATGGACCTGGGTCTCCAGTGGGACAGAATCAGAACTTGCCCCCAAACTCCACCTTCAATAGAATTATTACTCCAATAGGCATGGGGTGGCAGAGTTGGATACAACACCAGGGTTCACATCAGTGACCATTGCCATTTAGCTGAAGGTTCCTCAGGATCTTCTCCGCAGCTGAAGGTTCCTCAGGATCTTCTCCGCAGCATACTATGCATGAAAGATGGAAGGATCCATGAAGCCAAGTTATGAAAACTTGACCCTTCCACAGCTCCCAGTAAAATGAATGGTGACGGGGACGACATTAACCTGCTGTGTGAAGCAATGCGGATCGCTTTGCCTTCAGGTACACAGAGGCTGTATTTAACCTTATATGTTCTGACTGTACGTGGTTGACAGAGTAGACCATTCAATGAAACCAGCTGAGGACGAGCCTTAAGGATATATCCTTCAGCATTAATGCTTCAGTTAAACAACAGAGGAGGCGCACCTTGAAATTGTAAGCCACGAAGGGGTGGCTGAATGTAAAACTGTTCTGAATCGTGATCAACCTCTTATTTCTTGATCCTTTCCATGCAACTTCCCAGAGGGGAGATTTTTGCACACAGAGGGTGGTGAGCATCTGAAACGAGCTGCCAGAGGCAGTGGTAGAGGCGGGTACAATTTCTTCCTTTCAGAGCAGTTAGACAGTTACATGGGCTGGGTGGGTATAGAGGGATAAGGGTCAAATGCGGGCAGGTGGGACTAGCTTAATGATAGAAACCGGGCGGCATGGACAAACTAGGCCGAAGGGCCTGTTTCCGTGCTGTAAAAATCTACAACTCTACAAAATACAAAAAGCTATCAAAGGATGTTCAGTCGAACTAACTCTGTCTTTTAGAATTCAGTCAATCAGGTCAAACACCACATATACTAGTGATAAAATAATCAATATATTTAATACAATACATTTTTTTCTATTCTTTAACATATTCATATATTTTATTAATATAGAAATATCTATTCCATCTTCTGTCATTATTCTTTTAACTTCTTTCTAAACTCCAGTCTCTAGGCTTGCTTATTCTTACATGACCCAATACATCTTCTTTACTGAGGAATACTACAACAGCTGTCAGCACCCTTTAAAATAAATCTCTTTTTGGGTGGTTTCTCATTTGATCTGTTTTCTGTACAGACCTACACCTCTTGAAAAGCAAGTACATCTCATTTCATTGTTTCATGCTTTGTTCCGTATCTTGCTCACATCACCATGTCTTTCTATTTCCCTTCTGTTGTACATCCAGAATAAAGAGCTGGCAAATGTGCGTATTATCAGTTTCTTTCACCATTGCAAGTACCTTCATTGTTTCCTGCCTTCTTCATTCTCTTTGGCCTAAAGAGAAAAAAATGACATCAAGACCTTCAATTTGTCACAGTAGCTCCTTCATGCTGCAGTCATCCAGATCACTGTTTACTATGGTGCCTCCAAAATAACAAAATAACAATATTAACTCATCAGAGACCAGACCTGGATACTGCACCTGAAATCTAATCTAATTGTTGACATAATTTGAATAATCATTTACTTGCATTTGAACTTAAAAGTTCTTTCATATATACAACAACACCTAACCTGTCAATTGTACCACCAATCAATCTTCTTGGGTTAATGATATTTTTAATGGAAGTTACCATTTCTTTTTTTACTCAGAGACCATTGCCGGAATTGAGAGCTGGCAAGACCCCCGCTTTGTATCATTCTGGGGAGGCCATTGATACATGCTAAGTGGGCCGTTCCCCAGGATAAGAACCATGGTACCACCTACCGAGGGTTGGTGGCCAATGAGAGGCTGGTAGCTGTTTCAAATGGCATTGCCACCAGTGAGAGTATGGCTGGAACTGGTACAACAATCACTTGAGGCCCAGGACCCAGGCCACAGGTGAACGATGGTGAGAGGGGTTCGTAGATGGAGGTCACAAGAGAGGGCGTGTAAAGTAGCGAAGGGGAGTGGGCAGCAAGGGCAGGGAGATGGCTCTCAACATCTACCTATTCCTCCCCGATGCTGGATCCCTCAATCGGGTACTGATGGCCTTTAAAATTTAACGACTATCATAGAACATAGAACATAGAACAATACAGCGCAGTACAGGCCCTTCGGCCCACGATGTTGCACCGAAACAAAAGCCATCTAACCTACACTATGCCATTATCATCCATATGTTTATCTAATAAACTTTTAAATGCCCTCAATGTTGGCGAGTTCACTACTGTAGCAGGTAGGGCATGCCACGGCCTCACTACTCTTTGCGTAAAGAACCTACCTCTGACCTCTGTCCTATATCTATTACCCCTCAGTTTAAAGTTATGTCCCCTCGTGCCAGCCATATCCATTCGCGGGAGAAGGCTCTCACTGTCCACCCTATCAAACCCCCTGATCATTTTGTATGCCTCTATTAAGTCTCCTCTTAACCTTCTTCTCTCCAACGAAAACAACCTCAAGTCCATCAGCCTTTCCTCATAAGATTTTCCCTCCATACCAGGCAACATCCTGGTAAATCTCCTCTGCACCCGTTCCAAAGCCTCCACGTCCTTCCTATAATGCGGTGACCAGAACTGTACGCAATACTCCAAATGCGGCCGTACCAGAGTTCTGTACAGCTGCAACATGACCTCCCGACTCCGGAACTCAATCCCTCTACCAATAAAGGCCAACACTCCATAGGCCTTCTTCACAACCCTATCAACCTGGGTGGCAACTTTCAGGGATCTATGTACATGGACACCTAGATCCCTCTGCTCATCCACACTTTCAAGAACTTTACCATTAGCCAAATATTCCGCATTCCTGTTATTCCTTCCAAAGTGAATCACCTCACACTTCTCTACATTAAACTCCATTTGCCACCTCTCAGCCCAGCTCTGCAGCTTATCTATATCCCTCTGTAACCTGCTACATCCTTCCACACTATCGACAACACCACCGACTTTAGTATCGTCTGCAAATTTACTCACCCACCCTTCTGCGCCTTCCTCTAGGTCATTGATAAAAATGAAAAACAACAACGGCCCCAGAACAGATCCTTGTGGTACTCCACTTGTGACTGTACTCCATTCTGAACATTTCCCATCAACCACCACCCTCTGTCTTCTTTCAGCTAGCCAATTTCTGATCCACATCTCTAAATCACCCTCAATCCCCAGCCTCCGTATTTTTTGCAATAGCCTACCGTGGGGAACCTTATCAAATGCTTTGCTGAAATCCATATACACCACATCAACTGCTCTACCCTCGTCTACCTGTTCAGTCACCTTCTCAAAGAACTCAATAAGGTTTGTGAGGCATGACCTACCCTTCACAAAGCCATGCTGACTATCCCTGATCATATTATTCCTATCTAGATGATTATAAATCTTGTCTCTTATAATCCCCTCCAAGACTTTACCCACTACAGACGTGAGGCTCACCGGTCTATAGTTGCCGGGGTTGTCTCTGCTCCCCTTTTTGAACAAAGGGACCACATTTGCTGTCCTCCAGTCCTCTGGCACTATTCCTGTAGCCAATGATGACATAAAAATCAAAGCCAAAGGTCCAGCAATCTCTTCCCTGGCCTCCCAGAGAATCCTAGGATAAATCCCATCAGGTCTCGGGGACTTATCTATTTTCAGCCTGTCCAGAATTGCCAACACCTCTTCCCTACATACCTCAATGCCATCTATTCTATTAGCCTGGGGCTCAGCATTCTCTTCCACAACATTATCTTTTTCCTGAGTGAATACTGACGAAAAATATTCATTTAGTATCTCGCCTATCTCTTCAGACTCCACACACAATTTCCCATCCCTGTCCTTGACTGGTCCTATTCTTTCCCTAGTCATTCGCTTATTCCTGACATACCTATAGAAAGCTTTTGGGTTTTCCTTGATCCTTCCTGCCAAATACTTCTCATGTCCCCTCCTTGCTCGTCTTAGCTCTCTCTTTAGATCCTTCCTCGCTACCTTGTAACTATCCATCGCCCCAACCGAAACTTCACACTTCATCTTCACATAGGCCTCCTTCTTCCTCTTAACAAGAGATTCCACTTCCTTGGTAAACCACGGTTCCCTCGCTCGACGCCTTCCTCCCTGTCTGACCGGTACATACTTATCAAGAACACGCAGTAGCTGATCCTTGAACAAGCCCCACTTATCCAGTGTGCCCAACACTTGCAGCCTACTTCTCCACGTTATCCCCCCCAAGTCACGTCTAATGACATCATAATTGCCCTTCCCCCAGCTATAACTCTTGCCCTGCGGTGTATACTTATCCCTTTCCATCATTAACGTAAACGTCACCGAATTGTGGTCACTGTCCCCAAAGTGCTCTCCTACCTCCAAATCCAACACCTGGCCTGGTTCATTACCCAAAACCAAATCCAACGTGGCCTCGCCTCTTGTTGGCCTGTCAACATATTGTTTCAGGAAACCCTCCTGCACACACTGTACAAAAAACGACCCATCTATTGTACTCGAACTATATCTTTTCCAGTCAATATTTGGAAAGTTAAAGTCTTCCATAATAACTACCCTGTTACTTTCGCTCATATCCAGAATCATCTTCGCCATCCTTTCCTCTACATCCCTAGAACTATTAGGAGGCCTATAAAAAACTCCCAACAGGGTGACCTCTCCTTTCCTGTTTCTAACTTCAGCCCATACTACCTCGGAAGAAGAGTCCCCATCTAGCATCCTCTCCGCCACCGTAATACTGCTCTTGACTAGCAGCGCCACACCTCCCCCTCTTTTGCCTCCTTCTCTGAGCTTACTAAAACACCTAAATCCCGGAACCTGCAACATCCATTCCTGTCCCTGCTCTATCCATGTCTCCGAAATGGCACAACATCGAAGTCCCAGGTACCAACCCATGCTGCCAGTTCCCCTACCTTGTTTCGTATACTCCTGGCATTGAAGTAGACACACTTCAAACCACCTACCTGAACACTGGCCCCCTCCTGCGATGTCAAATCTGTGCTCCTGACCTCTATACTCTCATTCTCACTTACCCTAAAACTACAATCCAGGTTCCCATGCCCCTGCTGCATTAGTTTAAACCCCCCCAAAGAGCACTAACAAATCTCCCCCCCAGGATATTTGTGCCCCTCAGGTTCAGATGTAGACCATCCTGTCTGTAGAGGTCCCACCTTCCCCAGAAAGAGCCCCAGTTATCCAAAAATCTGAATCCCTCCCGCCTGCACCATCCCTGTAGCCACGTGTTTAAATGCTCTCTCTCCCTATTCCTCATCTCACTATCACGTGGCACGGGCAACAACCCAGAGATAACAACTCTGTTCGTTCTAGTTCTGAGCTTCCATCCTAGCTCCCTGAAAGCCTGCCTGACATCCTTGTCCCCTTTCCTACCTATGTCGTTAGTGCCAATGTGGACCACGACTTGGGGCTGCTCCCCCTCCCCCCTAAGGACCCGGAAAACACGATCCGAGACATCACGTACCCTTGCACCTGGGAGGCAACATACCAAACGTGAGTCTCTCACGCTCCCACAAAATCTCCTATCTGTGCCCCTGACTATAGAGTCCCCAATTACTAATGCTCTGCTCCTCTCCCCCCTTCCCTTCTGAGCAACAGGGACAGACTCCGTGCCAGAGGCCCGTACCCCATGGCTTACCTCTGGTAAGTCCCCCCCCCCACAAGTATCCAAAGCGGTATACTTGTTTCTCAGGGGAACGACCGCAGGGGATCCCGGCACTGACTGCTTTTTCCCAGTCCCTCTTACTGTTACCCACCTACCTCCAATCTTTGGTGTAACTAATTCCCTGAAGCTGCTATCTATGATCCCTTCTGCCTCCCGAATGATCCGAAGTTCTTCCAACTCCAGCTCCAGTTCCCTAACTCGGTCTTGGAGGAGCTGGAGATGGCAGCACTTCCTGCAGGTAAAATCAGCAGGGACACTAACTGCATCCCTCACCTCAAACATCCTGCAGGAGGAACATTGCACTCCCTTCCCTGCCATTCCTCTAACTTTCTACCAAGATCTGGCTAACAACTAAATTAAATTTTTATAAAAAATAATAATAATATAATAAAAATATGGTACTTACCTCAGACCAATGGGTTTTATTATTAGGTTAGAGGAGGAGGGCGGGTGGGAGACACTACACGTGTAGTGTCTCGGGTTTCCTCTCCACCAGAATTTATTGGTGAGGGTCTTCCCAGACGTCCGCGGGTCGACTTCCTGTTCCCGCCTAAAAAACTAATTAAAAAAAAAAGAAAAATTCTCAGCTCCTGCTGAAATTGACTAACCAGCCAGCTCCACTCCCGCCGAAATCGACTGGCCTGCCCCTGCAAAGACAAGTGCTTTTAAAGGTTGACTTACCTCCCAGCAACCTCCTTCCGCAATGCTCCCGCTGAAACTGACTCACCAGCTGTTCTCACGCCGAAATCGACTGGCCTGCCCCTGCAAAGACAAGTGCTTTTAAAGGTTGACTTACCTCCCAGCAACCTCCTTCCGCAATGCTCCCGCTGAAACTGACTCACCTATTTCCGTTCCATTCCTATTTCCATTCCCACCCAAAGGAATATCACCAATTTTCTCAGACAAACCGGTTATCAAATCTCAAACTAAGGCACACATTTGTCAATAGTCGGCTACTTCCTTTGTTTAGCATGCACGCAATCCTGCATTGCAGCAACAATAGGTTGACACCTCATTTCTGGTATGGTGCTGCATCTTCTACACACTTCACTGAACCAGGGTTCATCATCTGACTGGAGTGAAGGACATGCAATGACAGGTTTCAATGGAATTCACAGATATTGCTGCTTCAGCAACCAATGCCTGAAATAAAAAAAACTCATACCAAACTGTAACTGTCAGAATACAGAATATATCAAATGGCCTGAGTTCTGTGTCCCCAAAACTCTTGAACCAGTACACTGAAGCTATCTCGCGAGACATAAAGGTCTACCAGCTTGCAACACTGGAGGTAGGAGAGGGTGGGCGAGTTGTTGATCACCAAGAACTTGAGATACCAGATGACATTGCACTGAGTGCAGAGTCAGAAGAGGCACAAGAGGAAACTGTAACCAAAGTGCAAGCAAGGAATCTGGAATATAGATTAAGATTGAAAGTGAAGAAGACCAAGACCCTGATGATGAGGCCTAACCCCAGAAAGAAAAAAATGAAATAAATGGACAAGTCCAGGAACAAGTCAAAATGTTCACATACCCTTGGGCAGATTATCACAGACAATGAGAGATATGATTGAGATTTGAAGCAGGATTAAGATAGCCAAGACCAGCTTTGTCAGAATGAAGGATGTGTTAACATCAAAGAAACTGAATGTGAAAAGAATTGTAAGGCGCTACATTTAATCATCTATGTCATATGTCTCAGAGACTTAGACAATAAACAAAAGAGACTATTGATAAGGTGAATGCATTCGAGATGTGGACACACAGGAGGGTGTTCTGCACATCCTGCACCACCAGAAAGATGAATAAAGAAGTGCTGGAAATGGCTAGAGAAAAGAGAAAATTAGTGCATAACAGCGAAGAGAGAAAGGTACCATATTTTGGTCACATCATTAGAGCAGACAGTAGACAGAGACAATTATTGGAAAGAAAGATGAATGGAAAATATAGGAGGAAAGGAGAGGAAAAAATGGATGAGGGTACAATGGACTGGTTGCAGTTGACCTGCATGGAATGTGTAAGGGCAACACAAGATTAACAGAGGTGGAGATCCATGGCAGTCACCTACTGGCAAGAAGGTGCCACCAACAAATGAATGAGCCAAATGATCATTGGCACATTATAAAGGATTGCGAATGGTGGATGCATTCAGATCATTGACAATAAGACAAACCAATCAACAAGTGTGTTGGACTTTTCCTTTGTACATCCTGATTCCTCCACCCCCCTCCCTCACTGTCCAATCTGTGAAGAGAACAGTCAGGGACACAGCAATGAGATGCAGAGAAACTATTTGAACCAGAGGATCCACTCTGAAGGAAGTTTGAACTCTTTCTTGCATATTTATAAAAATTCGAACACAGAAAGTGGATCTTTTAAACAATATGTGGTAGCACGAATTGGAAAGAGGATAAGAACAAAAAATATACAAGGGCTCATTTATTTATGTAACTGCAACTCAGATTTATTCATTCATGCAATTGCTATTGTAAGGGAGTATGTACTTATTCATTTACATGTAGTGCATAATAATTGTATCACTGGAACAATGGAACAGGAAGTAATTACAGGTAAAATTCAAAGGTACGCTTCATATCTAAACAGCAACGCATCTCAAAGGTGGGACTCACCCGAAGGGTGAGCAGGGCACCAAATCACAGTTGTTCATTCGGCTGATTGGTTGAAAGATTGCATTGACTAAATACAAAACAAACCTCGGGGTGTCCATAACTTGAGTCACAAATACACGATTGTGACTAATAAATCCAATAAGGAATTCAACAGAAACTCCTGTGGTTCGAATGTGGAACTCTCTACCAAATGGAGCAGTTTAGACAGGGAGTACAGATGCATCGAAGAAAAATTTGGAGAGGAACAACAGGGGGAAAGGAAGAAGGCTATGTTGATAGGAGTAGAGAAATAGAATGGGAGGAGCATCATTTGCAGCATAAACACCAGTTTAGGCCGATTATTTGTACAGAATGCTCTGTTTCTGTGCTGCAAGAATACCCTAGAAACTATTTGATTCCTGCAAGTCAAATATCATCAACAATCCTGTCCTTCTAATAAAATCACTTTGGGGTGGATCCTCCTCCACTCGCCACCGGTAGCGGGGTTCATGATCCGGTGGAGAATCGAACGTCAGGTTAAAAATGGGATTGGCGTCCTATACGCGCCGTACCGCCGGGAGGATGCAAGTGGGTCATTTGCACCCATTTTTATCCAATTAACTGCTGGAAGCCAGATTCTCCAGCAGTGCTCAAAGCAGCATCAGGCTTCCCCAAAAACCCAACAGACTAAAAAGGGCTTGAAATACTTGACAGCCTTTGAAATGCAGACCTTCTATTCAATTTCACACAGCAATACATTGCATTAGCCAGTGATACTCCAGGTTTGATGGGGGGGGGGGGGAGGGGGGGGCTTTATTAGGGCCTCTGTTGGGGGTTTCTGGGATGGTGATCTCTGTTGGGGTCTCTTTTGGGGTCTCTGATGAGAGAGCCTGAGGGGGGTCTCTGTTGGGGGTATCTGTTGGGGATCTCTAATGGGGCATGTGAAGGGGGTGTCTCTGTACAGGGGGTGGTTAGATGGGGGTGTCTGATGGCTGGGTCTAATGGGTGATCGGCGGGGGGGGGGGGTCAGGTCACCCTTATGCATGCATGTTGTGGGATGGTGTGACCCTTTTTCCTGTGGTGATAAGAGGGAGGATGCCCCCACGTGTCAGCGGCGTGGAGGCGAGGGGCAGAATTTGCATTGTGGGGGAGGCAGGCAGCTGCCGCACCTCAGTATTGGGCTACCCACTCAAAATGGCGGCCCCTTACCAGGATTCAGACACAAACCTGCGAGATCCCTGCATGGCAAAGGAGGGGGAATCGCATACCAGGTCCCGTTCCTAGTGCCAACAGAGAGCAGGAGCAACTGTACTCCAGCAGAAGGACTTAGTGTCAGGAATGGAGAATCCTGCCCTCCACCACAACTAAAAACTACCATTCAGCATCACACTGTTTTCAGTCAGTACTTCCTTTGCTTAGTTAAATCAGAGTTTCATCTACAAATTATAGTTCTAATGACAGCTTTGGCAATAGTCTCAGTCTAGATGATTAAACTAAATATGCTGCCAGTGTCTTTCATCACTCACCTGACTGGAGTTTGCACAGTCAACAGGAGAGTACATAATTTTTTGGAGGCCAAAAGCACACATGCCACTATGGATGTGTTTCCAATGTCCACGTGCTATATGAAACTGAAAGTATTTGGTGTTCTGGCTTCCCCCAAAATACCAGGGACTGGATTCTCCGATTCTGGGGCTATGTCCCCACGCCGGCATGGCAACAGTGGCCAATTCCCCGTTTGGCTGGGGGCTAGCAGGACGGCAGCATAGACCATTTTTTTGGAATATGTTTGGACCATGGAATGAAAAAAATAAGCAAGCACCGAAAATCCACCATCAGTGAAAAGGAACACAAAACAATTCTTATCATAGATTCTCTACAATGCAGAAGGAGGCCATGCAACCCATCGAGCCTACACTGACGCTCTGAAAGAGCATCCAATCTCAGCCGAGTGGGCCCTTCCCCATTCCTGTAGCCCCATAACCTTTGGACACTAAGGAACAATTTAGAATGGCAAATCCACCAAACATGCAGATCATTGGACTATGCGATTCCCTCTCCTTTGCCATGCAATTTATGCATGGTGGGGATCTCGTAGGGTTGCGACTGAATCCTGGTATGGGGCTGCCATTTTGAGGGGGAAAGTCAACACAGTCACCCAAGGCCGGAATTGAATCAGGGTCCATGGCGCTGTGAGGCAACCGTGCTAACCACTATGCCACATGCCACCAAAGCAAATAATAGAGGCACATTTTTGAGGAGGAAAGGGGAACATTATTTGTATTTGGTTTATTCTCTTCATAAGAGGTGAGCATGTTTGGCAAGGTCAGCATTTCTTGCCCATCCCTCATTGTCCTTGAGAAGGTGGAGGTGAGCTGCCTTCCTAAACGGTGAGAAGCCACGTACATCCACAGGGGGGTGCTATTTCAAATTTGTGACCCAAACATTGAAGGGTGTATTTTAAGTCAAGTTTTGTGAAGCAGTTGGCATCCATTGAGCCCACATCCCGTAGAAGCTTCTTAGGCATTCCCTCCGAGTCGAGGGTGACTTGAATCTAAACTAAAAATGAGTTCTCGTAACTGAGGAGTCCAATGCCTTATTTTTATTGAATTCAAATTTCACAAACTGCCGGGTCCCCAAAGCATTACCCAGGGTCTCTGGATCACTCGTCCAGTGACAATACCACTACGTCACTGCCTCCCGTGGTCATGGAGCTGGTTGGGGTCAGGATGGAATGTGTCCTCTGCTGCTGCCTGTCGGTACCTATCTTATTTCCAATGAAAAATCAGCAGTTGAAGGAGGAAAATACCACCTCTATCATATCTGTAGGACCTGCATTGTTCAGTGGAATTAAGCCATGTAATATTTTGACTCACGTCAGTCATGCTACATTGCTTCAATAAATTTGCTGTATTACAGTGATGGGTGAATTATTATTATGTTTGAGCTACAGCAGCATTGCAATAAATATCAGCAGTCACATGCCGGCCAGTATTGCAAGAGACCAGATAATGAAAAAAATAGAAGCATTCAGACAAATGCAATAACAATGAAGAAAGAACAAAGAAAATAACGGCACAGGAACAGGCCCTTCGGCCCTCCAAGCCTTCGCCGACCATACTGCCCATCTAAACTAAAATCTTCTACACATCCGGGGTCCGTATCCCTCTATTCCCATTCTATTTATGTATTTGTCAAGATGTCCCTTAAACATCACTATCGTCCCTGCTTCCACTACCTCCTCCGGCAGCGGGTTCCAGGCACCCACTACCCTCTGTGTAAAAACCTTGCCTTGTGCATCTCCTCTAAACCTTGCCCCTCGCTCCTTAAACCTATGCCCCCTAGTAATTGACTCCTCTATCCTGGGAAAAAGTCTCTGACTATCCACACTGTCTATGCCCTTCATAATTTTGTAGACCTCTATCAGATCGCCCCTCAACCTCCATCATTCCAGTGAGAACAAACCGAGTTTATTCAACCTCTCCTCATAGCTAATGCTCTTCATACCAGGCAACACCCTTGTAAATCGCTTCTGCACCCTCTCTAAAGCCTCCACATCCTTCTGGTAGTGTGGCGACCAGAATTGAACACTATACTCCAAGTGTGGCCTAACTAAGGTTCTAGACAGTTGCAACATAACTTGCCAATTTTTATACTCAATGCCCCGACCAATGAAGGCAAGCATGCCGTATGCCTTCTTGACTACCTTCTCCACCTGTGTTGCCCCTTTCAGTGACCTGTGGACCTGTACACCTGTACAATGTTAGCATTCATTTCATAATGAGGCAAAATAATTGAACTCATTGAATCCCTTCAATTTGAGGCTGTGCCCTTAGGTTCTAGTCACTCCCCCTAGTAAAAACATCTTCCCCACATTCACTCTATCTAGGCCTCTCAGTGCTCTATAAGTTTCAATAAGATCCCCTCTCATCCTTCTAAACTCCATCGAGTACAGGGCCAGAGTCCTCAAGAGTTCCTCATATGACAAGCTTTTCATTCAGGGATCATTTTTGTGAACTTCCTCTAGGTCCTCTCCGACGCCAGCACATCCTTCCTTAAATACGGGGCCCAAAACTGCTCATAATATTCCAAATGGCGCTTGACCAGAGCCTTATACAGCCTCAACAGTGCATCCCTGCTCTTGTATTCTAACCCTCTCGACATGAATGCTATCATTGCATTTGCCTTCTGTAGCGCACAAAGACTCCGAGAGACGAATAGAGTGAAGTCGATGAGGCTTTATTAAGCGTGACTGTTTCCCCCGCAGTTCAGTAGTAGACTACCTGCGGGGGAGGGCTCCAGGTACTTATACTCCGCCTTCAGGGCGGAGCTAGAGGTCAACGTCCAACCAGGACCCGGGATCTGTCAGCCAATGACATCATGGCTTCACAGTCCCACATGACTCCTAATGCATACTACCACATTCACCCCTTGTTAAAAATGAACCCGGCGGGGTGATGCTTCGCATGGTGGTAAGGGTTTACAAGGCTGGTCCTGGGAGGAAAACTTTCACATGTTATAACAGTATGTACAAGGTTTTTTTTGTTTCAAACTATTTACAGTAATCGTCAGGAAAAGACAAAATGTTCTCGTTAAAAGTCCACATTATACTGTTAGATCGACGCCACGAGTCGGTCGGGCGGTCTGGTCGTTCGTGTCGATCGCCTCGGCCCCGGTGGTGGTGGTGCTTGTTCCGGTGTTGTCTTCTCCGGGAGCCTTACGGTTACAGCTTGGGCTTTATTCCTGGTCGGGCCTGGGAGGAGGACTGATCCTCCTGGGAAGGGGGCGGTCGCGGGGTGCGGCGGTGGCAGGAAGGGGGGGGGGTTGGGTGATTGGTGTCGGGGTGGTGTGTGTGTTGCCGGCGGGCGCCAGATCTCGCAGAGAGACCGTGTCCTGTCGGCCGTCGGGGTACTCCACGTAGGTGTACTGCGGGTTCGCGTGAAGGAGGTGAACCCTTTCGACCAACGGGTCCGACTTGTGCGCCCGCACGTGCTTTCGGAGCAAGATGGGTCCTGGGGCCGCCAGCCAGGTCGGCAGCAACGTTCCAGAGGAGGACTTCTTGGGGAAGACAAGGAGGCGCTCATGAGGCGTTTGATTAGTGCTAGTACACAGTAGTGACCGGATGGAGTGGAGGGCGTCCGGAAGGACCTCCTGCCACCGGGAAACTGGGAGGTCCTTGGACCGTAGGGCCAGTAGGACGGTCTTCCAGACCGTACCGTTCTCCCTCTCTACTTGCCCGTTCCCCCGGGGGTTGAAGCTGGTCGTCCTACTCGAGGCTATCCCGTTGCTGAGCAGGAACTGGCGCAGCTCGTCACTCATGAAAGAGGACCCCCTGTCGCTGTGGACGTATGCGGGGCAACCGAACAGTGTGAATATGGTGTTCAGGGCTTTAATGACTGTGGCCGCGGTCATGTCAGAACAGGGGATGGCGAATGGGAAGCGGGAGTACTCGTCCACCACATTAAGGAAGTATATGTTGCGGTCGGTGGAGGGGAGGGGTCCTTTGAAATCCAGACTAAGGCGTTCAAAGGGGCAAGAAGCCTTAATGAGGTGCGCACCATCCGGCCTGAAAAAATGCGGTTTGCACTCTGCGCAGATGTGGCAGTTCCTTGTGACTGTACGGACCGCCTCTAAGGAGTATGGGAGTTTGCGGGACTTGATAAAGTGGAAAAACCGAGTGACCCCCGGGTGGCAGAGGTCCTCGTGGAGAGTTTGGAGGCGGTTAATTTGTGCGTTGGCACATGTGCCTCGGGATAGGGCATCGGACGGCTCGTTCAGCTTTCCGGGACGATACAAGATCTCGTAGTTGAAGGTGGAGAGCTCGATCCCCCACCTTAAGATCTTGTCGTTTTTGATTTTGCCCCGCTGTGCATTATCGAACATGAAGGCTACCGACCATTGGTCCGTGAGGAGAGTGATTCTCCTGCCGGCCAGATAATGCCTCCAATGTCGCACAGCTTCCACTATGGCTTGGGCTTCCTTTTCCACTGAGGAGTGGCGGATTTCTGAAGCGTGGAGGGTTTGGGAGAAAAAGGCCACGGGTCTGCCCGCTTGGTTAAGGGTGGCCGCTAGAGCTACGTTGGAGGCATCGCTCTCGACCTGGAAGGGGAGGGACTCGTCGATAGCGCGCATCGTGGCCTTTGCGATATCCGCTTTGATGCGGCTGAGGGTCTGGCAAGCCTCTGTCGACAGCGGGAAGGTCGTGGTCTGTATTAGGGGGCGGGCCTTGTCTGCGTACTGGGGGACCCACTTGGCGTAGTATGAAAAGAACCCCAGGCAGCGTTTCAGGGCTTTTGAGCAGTGCGGGAGGGGAAATTCCATGAGGGCGCGCATACGTTCAGGGTCGGGGCCTCTTATCCCATTGCGCACTATGTAGCCCAGCATGGCTAGCCGGTTGGTGCTAAAAACGCACTTGTCCTCGTTGTTCGTGAGGTTCAAGGCTTTAGCGGTCTGGAGGAATTTTTGGAGGTTGGCGTCATGGTCCTGCTGATCGTGGCCGTAGATGGTTACATTGTCGAGATACGGGAACGTGGCCCGCAACCCGTGTTGATCAACCATTCGGTCCATCTCTCGTTGGAAGACCGAGACCCCGTTTGTGACGCCAAATGGGACCCTTAGGAAATGGTATAATCGCCCGTCTGCCTTGAAGGCTGTGTACTTGCGGTCACTTGGGCGGATGGGGAGCTGATGGTAGGCGGACTTGAGGTCCACGGTGGAGAAGACTTTATATTGGGCAATCTGATTGACCATGTCGGATATGCGGGGGAGAGAGTACGCGTCTAGTTGTGTGTACCTGTTGATGGTCTGGCTATAGTCTATGACCATCCTTTGCTTCTCCCCTGTCTTTACTACTACCACCTGTGCTCTCCAGGGACTATTGCTGGCCTGGATTATGCCTTCCTTAAGTAGCCGCTGGACTTCGGACCGAGTGAAGGTCCGGTCCTGGGCGCTGTACCGTCTGCTCCTAGTGGCGACGGGTTTGCAATCCGGGGTGAGGTTTGCAAACAAGGACGGGGGTTGCACCTTGAGGGTTGCGAGGCCGCAGATAGTGAGTTGGGGTATTGGGCCGCCGAATTTGAAGGTAAGGCTCTGTAGATTGCACTGGAAGTCTAATCCCAGTAATGTGGGGGTGCAGAGTTGGGGAAGGACGTGGAGCCTGTAGTTTTTGAACTCCCTCCCCTGCACCGTTAGGGTAACTATGCAGAAGCCTTTGATCTGTACGGAGTGGGATCCTGCAGCGAGGGAAATCTTTTGTGCGCTGGGGTGGGTGGTCAAAGAACAGCGTCTTACCGTGTCGGGGTGGATAAAGCTCTCCGTGCTCCTGGAGTCGACTAGGCATGGTGTCTCGTGCCCGTTTATCAGCACCGTTGTCGTCGTCGTCTGGAGTGTCCGGTGCCGAGCTTGGTCCAGCGTTATTGAAGCGAGACGTGGTTGTAGTAGTTGAGCGTCTTCTTCGAAACCCATGGAGCCGTCGACACTGGGGTCCGTTGTTGCCGTCCAAGATGGCGTCGGGGTTGAACAAAATGGCTGCCCCCATGCATCGCACATGGCTGGGGGTCACAAGATGGCGGCGGGGTGGGCAAAATGGCCGCCCCCATGCGTCGTACAGGTCTGGGGTGGTCCAAGATGGCGGCGCCCTTCCTACCCTCGTGGTGGCCGGGACCCAAAATGGCTGCGCCTGCGGGTCGCACATGGGGTGCTGGGGGGGTTGGGGAACGTTAGGAACGCGCGGGGCTCCCTCATCTCTGGGGACAGCGGTGGTCGGGACCCAAATTGGTAGCGGCGGCGGGTCATACGTGGGGCGCGGAGGGGGGTTTGGGGGGCTTTAGAGCCGCGCAGAGCTCCCTCTTCTCCGGGGAGAGCGGTGGTCGGGACCCAAAGTGGTAGCGCCGGCGGGTCATACATGGGGCGTGGGGGTGGGGGTTGGGGAGCGTAAGCGGCGTGCAGGGCTCCCTGTTCTCCCGGGACCGCGGTGGTCGGGACCCAGAATGGCTGCACCTGCGGGTCGTACATGGGGCGCAGGGGGGGTTGGGGAGCGTAAGTGGCGTGCAGGGCTCCCTGTTCTCCCGGGACAGCGGCGACCTCGCGGGACCGGCACACAACCGCGAAATGGCCCTTTTTCCCGCAGCTCTTGCAGATCACTGCGCGGGCCGGGCAGCGCTGCCGGGGGTGTTTCGCCTGGCCGCAGAAATAGCAGCGGGCGCCCCCGGTGCGACTTGGCGTTTGGACCGCGCAAGCCTTTGGGGTGTCCGGTGGGGGGTGGGTTTGCCGTGACGGGTACGTACGGAGCCCAATGGGCTGCCGCGCGGTCGGGGCCGTAGGCGCGGGTATTTCACGCAGCCACGTCTCGGGAGGCTGCTCGGGCCCGTGCCTCTGAGAGTCCTAGCGACTCTTTTTCTAGAAGTCTTTGGCGGACTTGGGAGGAGTTCATACCTGCCACAAAAGCATCGCGCATTAACATGTCCGTGTGTTCAATTGCGTTCACCAACGGGCAGCTGCAGGCTCGTCCCAAAATTAGTAGCGCGGCGCAGAATTCGTCTATCGATTCTCCGGGACTTTGCCGTCTCGTTGCGAGTTGATAGCGGGCGTAGATCTGGTTTACTGGGCGGACATAGAGACTTTTCAGTGCTGCGAACGCCGTCTGGAAATCCTCTGCGTCTTCGATGAAAGAGAAAATCTCCGTGCTTAACCTCGAGTGCAGGACCTGTAGTTTTTGGTCTTCTGTGACCCGGCCGGTGGCCGTTCTGAGGTAGGCCTCGAAACAAGTCTGCCAGTACTTGAAAGCTGCTGCCGCGTTCACTGCGTGGGGGCTGATCCTCAGGCATTCCGGGATGATCCTGAGCTCCATAGTCCTTTTTAGTCACGCTTAATAAATTGTAGCGCACAAAGACTCCGAGAGACGAATAGAGTGAAGTCGATGAGGCTTTATTAAGCGTGACTGTTTCCCCCGCAGTTCAGTAGTAGACTACCTGCGGGGGAGGGCTCCAGGTACTTATACTCCGCGTTCAGGGCGGAGCTAGAGGTCAACGTCCAACCTGGATCTGGGATCTGTCAGCCAATGACATCATGGCTTCACAGTCCCACATGACCCCTAATGCATACTACCACACCTTCCCAACTGCCAACTGAATCTGCACGATAACCTTAAAAGAATCCTTATCTTGGACGCCCAAGTCCTTTTGTGCTTTTTATTTCCGAAGCCTTTCTCCTTAGGGGCTGGTTTAGCACATTGGGCTAAATAGCTGGCTTTTGAAGCAGACCAAGACAGGCCAGCAGCACGGTTCAATTCCCGTACCAGCCTTCCAGAATAGGTGCCGGAATGTGGCGACTAGGGGCTTTTCACAGTAACTTCATTGAAGCCTACTTGTGACAATAAGCGATTTTCATTCATTCGTTCATTCATTTAGAAAATAGTCTCTGCCTTCCTTCTCCCTACCAAAGTGCATAACCTCACACTTTTCCACATTGTATTCCATCTGCCACTCCTTTACCCACTCTCCTAGCCTGACCGAACCCTTCTGCAGCTCCCCGCTTCCTCAATTCTACCTGTCCCTCGACAGGTCTTTGTATCATCTGCAAACTTCAGATGATATATTCCCAAGGCTGGAATCTTGAGTTGTTTAATTGGAGTCAGAATTCCTTCATTCTCGGAGACACTGGTTTTTTAGTTGGTAAACAAGTTCTCTCTTGTTGAGACCATTGTGTCAGAATTGCTAATGCTTCGGTCATGACCTGCAAAGACTTTCCTTTGTTTGAACGGGGCAGAAGCATACTTATCGTCCACATGGCCATCAGAGATCCCAGTCCCTCCCCCAGTTAACATGCTACCTGTCAGCACTGGCAGTTTGTCCTTCACATTCAAGTAAGGTAAGGCAAAGAGCTGTAGTCCTTGAAGGACCATTGGAATCTCTTTCTATTGGTGAGAGACAATTGGTTATACAACTTGAGGGGAACTATTCCACATCAACTGTGGGGTAAGAAAAGGGGGTAGGATTCCATGAACTACCACAGGGATTGAACCTGCACTGTTGGCATTATACTGCAACATCACACATGAAACAACTGAATTTACTGACCATACGTGAAAGCTTGAGCATGAAAATGGTTCTGGCATCTCACGAGTGCTATTGTACAGGCAACATGATTGTTTTTCTCAATGCATGCCCAAGGGACACACTGAAATTGGCCCTGTTGTAATATTACAAGCACAAAATTGGCTTATAACAGCACCCACGTAAGTGGTGAAGGGGGCAAGAGGACCAATGTAATGGTGGGGACGGTCTGAAAAATTTAAATGGCTATTTGTGTGAAATTTATTTTGGTCATGTTGCTTAAAGATAGAACTTGAGAAGTATCGCAGAAAAGTAAATGCACTCAATTGTGGACTTCCTTAAAACAGAAAAGATTTGTTTGTCAATCATTCTAATCTGCAGAGTGATATTTTATAACGAACCATGGAGCAGAAACTTTAAATGTTTGATGTGTAAAAATATAGCTCAAACATTTGTTCTGGGAACTATTTTGAGTATTCAAAGAGGGAGAAAGATTCTCTTTGTTGTGGTGGTTTCTAGCCCTGAATAATCTAATGTTATTAATCAAACATTCACAGTCTAAATGAGCAGTGGATCAGCGAGCAGGCCTATATAGTATGCTGCAGTTAAACTGACCCAACAAACGATCAAGGAAAACCCCAAGGCGTTTTACACTTACGTGAGGAATAAAAGAATGACCAAGGTGAAGTTAGGGCTGGTCAAGGACAGTAGTGGGAACGTGTGCATGGAGTCTGAAGATATAAATGAATACTTTTCTTCAGTGTTCACAAAGGAGAGGGGCAAAGTTGTTGAGGAGGATAGTGCGGTGCAGGCTGGTAGGCTGGAGGAGGTAGCTATTCGGAAGGAAGATGTGTTAGAAATTTTGAGAAGCCTGAGGATAGATAAGTCCCCTGGGCCTGATGGGATATATCCTAGGATTCGTTGGGAGGCGAGGGATGAGATTGCAGAGCCTTTGCTTTTGATCTTTATGTTCTCACTGACAACAGGAATAGTGCCAGAAGACTGGAGAAAGGCGAATGTTGTCCCCTTGTTCAAGAAAGGGAATAGGTATAACCCTGGGAATTATAGGCCGGTTAGTCTCAATTCGGTCATAGGTAAATTATTGAAAAGGATTTATGATAATTTGGAAAGATACAGCTTAATCCAGGATAGTCAGCACAGATTTGTGAGGGGTAAGTCTTGCCTCACAAGTTTGATTCTATTCTTTGAGGAGATAACTAATTGCACAGGTGAAGGTCGAACAGTTGATGTCGTATACATGGATTTTAGTAAGGCATTTGATAAGGGCCGGCTCATACAGAAAGTAAGGAGGCATGGCATAGAGGAAAATTCGGCCGATTGGATCAGTAACTGGCTATCACATAGAAGATAGAGGGTGGTGGTAGATGGTAAATGTTCATCCTGGAGCCCAGTCACCAGCGGTGTACCACAGTGCTGGGTCCTCTGCTATTTGTGATTTTTATCAATGACTTGGATGATGGAGTTGAAGGTTGGGTTAGTAAATTTGCTGATGACACCAAGATTGGTGGAGTAGTGGATAATGTGGAGGGCTGTTGTAGGCTGCAAAGAGACATTGATAGGATGCAGAGCTGGGCTGAAAAATGGCAGATGGAGTTTAACCATGATAAGTGTGAGGTGATTCATTTTGGTAGGACAAATTTGAATGTGGATTACAGGGTTAACGGCAGGGTGCTGAAGAATGTGGAGGAGCAGAGAGATCTTGGAGTTCATGTCCATAGATCTCTGAAAGTTGCCATTCATGTGGATAGAGCTGTGAAGAAAGCCTATAATGTGTTAGCATTTATCAACAGGGAGATTGAGTTTAAGAGCTGTGAGGTTATGCTGCAACTGTACAAGACCTTGGTTAGACCACATTTGGAGTATTGTGTGCCATTCTGGTCACTTCATTATAGGAAGGATGTGGAAGCATTGGAAAGGGTGCAAAGGAGATTTACCAGGATGCTGCCTGGATTGGAGGGTAGGTCTTATGAGGAAAGGTTGAGGGAGCTAGGGCTTTTCTCATTGGAGCGAAGGAGGATGAGAAGTGACTTAATTGAGGTGTATAAGATGATGAGAGGGACAGATAGAGTGGACGTTCAGCGACTTTTTCCTCGGGTGGATATAGCTGTTACAAGGGGGCATAACTATAAGATTCATGGTGGAAGATATAGGAGGGATGTCAGAGGTAGGTTTTTTACTCAGAGAGTGGTTGGGGCGTGGAACGCACTTCCAGCTATGGTAGTGGAGTCGTACACTTTAGGAACTTTCAAGCGGTTATTGGATCGGCGTACGGAGTGCACTAGAATGTTTGGGAGTAGGTTGATTTGATCTTAGTTTCAGACTAGTTTGACACAACATCGTGGGCCGATGGGCCTGTACTGTGCTGTACTGTTCTATGTTCTATGTTCTAACATTAGGTTTTCTTCGTAGAGAGCAAGTGTATTGCCTGGCAAAAACATCTGCTAGCAAACTCTAATGTAGTACATTCATCTACAGCTTGTTGAAGTAACCTTCTATTTATAATGAGCTTGCTTAGCAGGTGTTTATAAAGACAAGCAACATTTTCATTGATCTTTACTCAAAAGGAGACGAGCAAGTTAAAAAAAGAAATCAGAATTCCGCTTTTAAATTTATTTAAATTTATTCCTGTTGATGCATATTTTCTCTTCCACCTCAAGTACGGCATTTCTATGTATCTTATCTTTTTCCATCCGATCATGGACCTCAACCAGCCTGAATATTACCATGTATGTGACTAATGCTGCTCTGTAATAAACACACGAGGGACACCTTGCATAAAATGTCAAGAGGCCATTAGTTATTCAATTTTCAGTCCCTGTCTCGCTAGCAATCAAGCCAGGATGGACATGTGGAAATATCAACTTCTCACTGCCCAATTGGATTAACAGCAGGGATGTATTAGAATTAAATAAGCCTTGCCAAATAATTTCAATACCGACAAAGTAGGTAACTGACTGACTCATGACATGTGAGGGTAAATTTTCATGAACACCTTACAGGGTTAATTACCATGCTACCTCATGCATGAGGCTATTCATGAAGGCCTGCCTCCTCAACCTTGCCCCTTACCCGAGGTGTGGTGCTCCTCAGGTTAAACCACCACCAGTCAGCTCTCCCCCTCAAGAGAGGAGAGCAGCCTATAGTCATTTGGGACCACGGCGACTTTACTTTACCATGTTACCAACTCACCAAGGCTCCTGAGGCAGCACCTTCCAAACCCGTGACCTCTACCACCTAGAAGGGCAGCAGACACATGGGAACACCATCACCTGAAAGGTCCCCTCCAAGGCACTCACTATCTGAACTTGGAACTATATCGCTGATCCTTTGTTGCTGGTGGATCAAAATCCTGGAACTCCCTTCCGAACAGCACCGTGGGAGTATCTACACAACATGGACTGCAGCGGTACAAGGCAGCGGCTCACCATCACCTACTCAGGAGCAGTTAGGGATGGGCAATAACTGCTGGCCTAGCCAACCAAGCTCACATCCCGTGAAAGAATCAAGTAAAAGGTCAGTGCTGCAGAACTGGCCGGAATAACATGTAGAAAACATTCCTCTTCTGCTGCACTTGCTGTGGCAAGCTTTCTCCACAATAAAATCTAATTATATATTTTTTAAAATCCCTAAACAGCTGCTTTCAGAAAATTCCATAACAGTTGCTTCGAGTTGTTATAAGTCATGCAACAGCACCTCAATTCCCAAATCCTAATGGATGCGTGCCAAGTAGGAGGCATGAATTATGTTTGGCACTTGCCCAAGGCATGCAATTCAGCTGATGACAGTAGCGTCGCCATTTGTAGACACACAGGTTGCTCACTGCCTGTGTCATGCTGGCTGACAAGACAATCAGTCCTATTAATTTAAAGATGGATAAGCGTAACATATTATATGGATTAAACGTATGTTTTCCATGAGATGGCTATGGGAGAAATTGAAAAACATTGAGGTGGCATAGTCATAGAATTTGGGATGCAGAAGAAGGCCATTCGGCCCATTGAGTCTGCACCAGCTCTTGGAAAGAGCACCCTACCCAAGCCCACACCTCCACCCTATCCCCATAACCCAGTAACCCCACCTAACACTAAGGGCAATTTTGGACACTAAGGGCAATTTAGCATGACCAATCCACCTAACCTGCAGATATTTGGACTATGGGAGGAAACCGGAGCATCCGGAGGAAACCCATGCAGACACGGGGAGAACGTGCAGACTCCACACAGATAGTGACCCAAGCAGGGAATCGAACCTGGGACCCTGGAGCTGTGAAGCAATTGTGCTGACCACTATGCTACCGTGCTGCACTCTTTGTTGAACACAAGCAACACTAAGGTAAACAACTAGAATGGAGTGAAAACAGCAACTGATCGAGTCAGATGTGCTTTGCTAACATTGAACAATAATCTGGGCTGTACTGGCTCAGGATTGGTTGGTAACGTATTAGATATTGGAGATGGATGCAGAGAAGATCCATGGGGCTGTGCTATCCTGAAGTGTCAGGCAACTGAGTGATGTAAAGAGCATGGAAAAATATGGCTTTTGATCCTCAAAAGATGAAGACAAAAAAAGGAACTCTACTCATGGTGCAAGGACTTGACATTCAATACAGCAACTATAGGCATTTCATCCTCAACTCTTCAAATGTGTTCAAACACAAAACATTCCACACATGCCCGCAACTGTCTAAAGTGTGAAACTCCACAGTCATGCGTGGAAATATCTCAGCCAATTCTGGAGGTATGACTGAGGAATAGTGGATGTCATGTAAAAATACTGGTCTTGGACCCTGGACACTGATAAGCTGAGAGGATTTGAATTCCGTGTGAAGATTTCTTCAACTCTTCAGTCAAACAAGATTTGTTTTGAAAGTGTCTGACAGCATCTACGGAGAGAGAACGGAGCTAACGTTTCGAGCCTGGATGACCTCGAAAACATTAGCTCCGTTCTCTCTCTCCACGGACGCTGTCAGACCTGCTGAGATTGCCCAGCATTTTCACTTTTTGTTTCAGATTCCATCATCCGTAGTAATTTGCTTTTGCTTGGAAAGGGATTCAGAGACATTTCGGAGACTCAGCCTGCTTGTGTGCAACTACCGCAAAGGCCTTTTATCGTTCCATGTTTTTTTAATGCTCTTAACAGTTATTTTGTTGACCTCTGAACAACGCATGATCAGATTGGGTATGAAGTGCCAGCACTAACATAGCACAAAGTAAAACTAAAAATGTTAAAGAATGTGTAAAAAGGCCAAGGGACCCGAAATGATTAATGATGGCTAAATATAGAATTTTGAAAAAAAAATATTTCCCTAACTCCTGCAGAAAGTAAAGATAATTTCTGCTAACGTAACAGTAAACTGACTCCTTAAATGCTGTTCTTACTTTATTAAATAAAAAGGTGATGTCCCTGCCAGTGATTCGTACACTGATTTATACAAAAGGAGAATGACTATCTGCTGGGCTGTGTTAATATGGAAATTAGGATATAGTTTTAATTGAGTGTCATTTGTTTCACACAAACTCCCTCTTAAAATCAAATTAGCTAGTTGTTTAAAACAAAAACTTTGTGTCACCTACTAATGTGCCTTTTCTCCTATCATTTGCTACCTTGAAAATTCACTTAGTTCCCTAAATTGAATATCAAGTCTGCTGCAGCAAAAAACTTATGGAAACCCTCCTATTGCAAAGGACCAGTTATAGCTGGTTAGATTTTGCTCCTTAGATTTAGGAAAATGGATGATTGTAGATATTCTTTTCACATAAGCATTTATGACTTCAGTGATGCACTCAGATCAGCTGAGCTTCAAGATGTCATTATGATCATCTCCTGGTGTCTACAAAAAGCTTGTTCTGTGGAAACTAATGTTATCTCCATGACTACACATAAAGGATAGCTATCAAAGAACATAATTCCAGGTCATTTCTCAGATGGCATGTATCAGAGCACTGAAGTGAATAGAAATAGGAGCTGGGCGCCACTGTCCTGTCATTGCTAAGTAGTTGACTCTTGGCCTGCAAAACTCTCAGAAAAGGGTAACTTATCCTCCCGAGCTCTCTACCCACCTCTGCTGCAGTACAGCTTCAGCAACTGGAATGCAAATTCCATTCACATGATTGAAAGTCGACACAATAGCATGGCTGAAAGAATCATTTGAAAAGTTGCAATTAAAACTACTTTACTGTGCCTCGTAGTAACAGACTATAAGAATGCTTGATGTGTAAAATTGCAGGTTGGTATAATGGGGTACCAAAATAATTGGTTTAGTTAGCTGTTTTATTGTATTAACTCAGTGGAAGAAATATAAACATATATGATTTGCAGTAGAGCTCCAATTAAACTTAAAATAATCAGACTTTGACAAAAGGTAATTAAGTGAGAATCAGACCAGAACATTTTTACTGCAGGACAATTCTAACTCGGAAATCTGCGCTGACCTTTCTGCTCCAGATGTTTTGAAAGCAAGTCTAACTGAGGAGAATGTTCAAGCCACTAGAAAATTGATCTAACTTTGTGCCTGAAATGGGATCCAGACAGAATACTACACACCATCAAGACCTATTGTGCTGTAGACAATCCAAAACTAAAGTATTTCAAGAGCAAGTTGGTTAATTATTAAATAGAAAGAGAGACAATTGGTTGATGTGAATAAACGTCTGAGAGGGTAATTTCAGTCCAAGCAACTTTGAGTCATATTCATACAGTACAGAAGGAGGTTGAGCTCATCATACTGATGTTGCGTCTTTGGTTGAACTATCTGGTTAATCACACTCTCTTTCTCCAGAGTCCTGTATATTTTCCCCCTTCAATTGTTTGTCCAGTTCTCTTTTGAATGTTGCTTTTTGCATCTACTTCCATCATGTGCTTTCGCTGGAGGAACAAGAGTGGCAGCAGCAGGCTCAACATTGATGAGGAGCAGCAATCAGACCTATTTGAAGGCATTGGGCTAAATTCTCCGCCTTGTGACGCCGCAAACGTGAATAGCGATCGGGTAGAGAATCAGGCGTCCTGCCAAAATCGAGGTTTGCCCCGGGTGCCATGCTACGGTTCCTCACTGGTGGCGATAATGATGTTTGCACCCTGTGTCGGCAGCGGCATGCAAAACTGGCATTTGCGTTAATTTAAATGTGATTAGCGCGTTTCACCCAATATGCTCCAGGCCTCCACGATGCTTCGTTCCTCTGTGGCGGAAGCCACACATGCGTGGTTTACTACAGGTATTTATAAACCACTGCCTCACAGCTCCAGGAACCCAGATTCAATTCCAGCCTCGGGTGACAGTCTGTGTGGAGTTTGTGCGTTCTCCCTGTGTCTGCGTGGGTTTCCTTTGGATGCTACGGTATCCTCCCACAGTCCAAAGATGTGTAGGTTAGGTGGATTGGCCATGCTAAATTTCCCCTTAGTGTCTAAAAGGTTAGGTGGGGTTACCGGGTTATGGGGGATAGGGTGGAGGCATGTGTTTAAGTAGGGTGCTCTTTCTAAAGGGTGGTACAGATTTGATGGGCTGAATGGCCTCCTTCTTCACTGTAAATTCTATGCTTGATTCTATGAAGTCTTTCTTTCATTGCATTTCCCAGTCATCTCAAAGCCCGTTTTCTAGCCCAGACTATTGTGTCATCTTTCACGTGGATGCTACCTGGCCACATGGCAGAGCGCTGGAATTTGGTGTCGTGGCTAGTTTTTAAGTCCAGCTGATCATAGGCTGAACTCATGTCGCTATTGAGAGTGGATGACCAGCTGGAAACTTTCGACAATGGAAGGTCTTTCACTCCATTAATGTTCCACAGCCATGTGATGACAGGTCTGAAGGATCCTTCAAGTTTGCACGATGTTCACAGACAGATGTCACAATGCTTTCACCTCGCAACAGTCAAACATCCCACCACCATCAACCCCCTGCTCCCCCAACCACCAACTCTTCCACCCTTCCAAGAATGTAAGAGGCAACTTGGGTACAAGGGCTATTACCCCTCCATACATGACTAATGAATCCCCTCCCAAGGGCCACCAGGTCTCAACAACTCACATATAAACAAGGCCATGAGATGACCAGGAACATTAGTGAGCACAATACAGAGGATTCTTGAAGCAAAGATTTAGGTGCCAGAATGAACGGGGGAGGGGGGGTTCCCTACATTATGGTCCACATAAAAAAAGGGACCATTTTAATTGTGCTTGCTCAGCACAAACCCAGCAGGCAGGCATAACATGAGTGGGAACAGCCTCTAATGCATCATTTTATAAACTGTGGGTCACGACTTCTGGCTGGGTCACGGGTGGGTGTCGGGGGGATCGCAGAGCGATGGATGGTGGCATCTCCGATTGCAAGAGAAGCGCAAAACAGCCGCAACCAGCTTTTCAATTGAGAATACCAGCCGCCACTTGGTTTTAAATGGAACTCTGCAGTCTTCCGGCCAGAAACAGTGACAGAGAGCAGGTCACATGCCCGGCACATACACTCACGTCTTGAGTCTTATACATCCATGCATTTGGCGCTAAGTCACAGAGGAGAGATTCCTCCAGTTTCTAGCTGCGAGCAAGCAAGAAAAGGAACTGTGAAGAACTGACGATGGATCGTTTTGTTCTAAGGAAGAGAGGGCCACAGACACAAACATGCCAGGATCTCGCAACTGAATCTGCTGGAGAAAGCTCATCAGGAGAGTCCTTGGCATGATGAAGCACTGCTGGTGTGAGCTCTATACAGAGCTTCAGGGTCTCTGGTGAACTGCTAAAAATGAAAAAACTGATATCAGGAACAAAGCAGCATAAAGATGATTTCTTGAGGTATGGTGGCTTTGTTAATTGTGCCATTGAAAGTCAGGATGCAAAGCCCACGTACGTTATGTGCAGATAAGTACTGGCAAATGAAAAAGCACAGTTGGACTCTTACATGGTAACTTACCGTGTAACTAAAGAGGTAATGCCACACACTGTAGCAGAGAGATAAATTCTTCCTGCAGCGATAGACATGGCTCGTACGGTCTGAGATGAGAGATCAACAGAAAGACTGAAATGCATCCCTCTTAATGTTTCTGAGAATATGGAAGCCCAGCTTATTTCTCGTTTAAAGTCAGCACAGGAGTTTGCAATACAACTGGATGAAAGTGCAGATGTTTCAGATTATGAAAACTTGCTAATTTACATTAGGTATGTTTGGTTGAGGATTTTCTGTGCTGCCTGACATTACCAACTAGTACGACTGGCGCAAAGATTTTTGAAGCAGTGAATAGTTAGTTGCATGGTTGGAAGCGATGGGGCAGCCAACATGGATTTTCACAGTAACTTCATTGCAGTGTAGTGTTAGCCTACTTGTGACAATAATAATGATTATTATTATTATGTCTGGGAAAAACAGTGGAGTTGTAATAATAATTAAGGAGGCAGCTGGTCAGGACGTTACTTGGAATAATTATTTTATTCACCGTGAGGCATTGGCATCAAAAGAAATTCCATCCGATTTGGAGTGGTGTTGAAAGGAATTGTGATGTGGAGATGCTGCCGTTGGACTGGGGTGGGCACAGTAAGAAATCTTACAACACCAGGTTAAAGTCCAACAGTTTTGTTTGGAATCACTAGCTTTTGGAGCGCAACTCCTTCATTACACTCATCTGCTGAAGGAATGTGCTCTGAAAACTAGGGTGATTCCAAACAAACATATTGGACTTTAATCTGGTATTGTAAGACCTCTTACTAAAAGGAATTGTGACATCTGAGAATTTCATTAAATACAGCACATTCAATTCCAGGTTTTTTGAGACTTTGTTTTCCGATATGGAGGCCGAGCACACACATTTATTGTTCCGACAGAAGTACGTTAGCTATCAAGGGGTCGGGTACTTGTCAGAGTTTACAAACTGAGGTATGAAATCTACGCTTTTCTCCTTGACAAATCGCCCTCTCTGGCTGATTCGTATGTTGATGTAACTTGGATACTAACTTTGTCTTACCTTGCAGACATCTTCTCAATTCTAAATGAACTTCAATTTGCAAGAGGAGGATGATGATTGCTTTCGACACTGTGAAGAAATAGATGCGCTCCAAAAGTAATTGAAAGTTTGGCAAGTGAGAGTACAAAACCTAAACTATGACTTGTTCCCACACTGCTGCGAAACATCAAAGAAAACAGTGTTAGTAAGGGAACTGTCAATAGACTGGCAAGTCTTATTCAGTTGCATCTGGCTGCGCTAATCAACAGATTTTGTCACTAGTTTCCAGAGAATTTTCAGATTTTGAAAGCGAAGAGGTGGGTGAAAATCGTTTTGCGGTTGAGAGCCCAGAGTCAATTATTAACTTACAGCTGACTCCAAATGAAGAGACTGAACTTCTGCGCCTCACCTGTGACAGCACATTAAAAACACGACACAAGTCCATGAGGCTGTCAGCATTCTGGAGTAGCGTCTCCCAGGAGTATCCAGCACTGTGTAAAACAAGCAATTTGCTGCGATTGCCGTCACAATGACCTACATGTGCGAGGTTGGATTTTCCGTCCTCACAAAGATGAAGATGGCACAAAGGAAACGTCGAACTCTGCACCTGACGTCCGCATTGCCCTTTCCTTCTGCGAACCTGATTTGAGTGAGATCATGAGGACCAAGCAGACTCACCTTTCGCATTGAAGGTAAGCAAAATGGTGTGTTGCGAAGGTCGGGCGGCGTGGATTGCGAAGGTCAGTCGGTTGGTAAAAGTGGGTTCCAGGGAAAAAAGCTTGAAAAACACTGCTCTAATGCTCACACCTGTTCTGCTACCTTCTTCTTGACTACCTTTTCAAAGCAGGTGGCAGAGATACATGCATGAAACTAAGGGGTCTTCCTTTAAACGCTGGAGTAGCATTGAGCCATGAACGCTATTTTAGTGTCAGTATGAGTTGGCAACAAGCAAGAGGAGGAACCAAGGCCACAAGATGTCCATGGAGGGAACATTTGAAGACTTTTTCTTTAGCCTTCCTTATGGGGTCAGGAAATTTTTATCTCTTTTCTAATCACGCAATCCACCTGAAGCCCTATCCGTGATTTTCCTGAATGCTAGAAATTGTTCCTTCAGTCCCACCCAGAGCCTTTTGCCGCCTGACATAGAATTAGATGGAATAACGTTTACAGCACAGAAACAGGCCATTCAGCCCAGTCAACCTGTGCCAAAGTGACTGCTCAACATGAGCCACCTTTTCATCTTCAACACAGGAAGGCGATGGCATAGTGGTATTATCACTGGACAAGCAATCCAGAGACCCATCTCTGAGGACCCGGGTTTGAATCCAGAACAGATGGTGGAATTTGAATTCAATACAAATCTGGAATTAAAGGTTTAATAATAGCCACAAAGCCATTGGCGATTGTTGTAAAAACCCACCTGGTTCACTCATGCCCTTTAGGGAAAGAAAACGTCTGTCCTTAGCTGGCCTTGCCTATAGGTGACTCCAGACCCACAGCAATGTGGTTGACTCTTAATTACTCTCTGAAATGGCGAAGCAACCCATCGTGGTGTACCTACACCTCAGGGACTGCAGCGTTTCAAGAAGGCAACTCGTCACCACATTCAAGGGCAAATTCAAAAATGCTGGCCGAGCCAGCAACGCCTCGATCCCGTAAATAAATTGAAAAACTAACGCTATCAAACTATCCTTATATTCTTTTCTTTCATATTAATTTATCTAACCTCCCCTTAGAGGTAGCTATTCTGCTCCATGCCAACCAACCTACAGACTAGCTGTTGATTTCCACCAGTATCGCTGGGTATGGGCAGAACAACTTCCATGTGTTATTGAGAGACAGGTAGAAATGAAAATCGGCACCCAGTCTTAAACATGAAAACATAGAAAATAGTGTCATAATATACACCAGTATATCATGGTGCAGACACACATACTGATGGACACACAGTGGGACCAATCAACACACACAACACCACAGCCAATCACCAGTTAGAGCACACGCACTGTAAAGTCACGGGGCATCAGATTTCCCGCTGATTCGAGTTGCTGCTAGCTAGGAGGACAGAGCTCACAGCCTGTAACACAGACATTCACCATGTGCTGAGTGCATCGACTGGTTAGGACAAGGCAAAGGTCTTTAGTTAAAGCTAGTATCGTGTTAACCCACAGTCTGAGTATATTAAACAGTTAATGATTCAATAAAATAGTGTTGCACTATTTCAAGTGTTGGTGACCTGTATGTGTTCCACGGATCCAGAGCACCCAACACATCAAATAGGAGCAGGGAGAGGCCATTTGGCCCTTCAAGCCTGCTATGCCATTCATTATGATCACGGCTGATCATCCAGCTCATTAGCCTATTCCCTCTTTCTCCCCATACACTTTGATCTCCTTCACCCTAAGTGCTATATGTAACTCCTTCTTGAAAAGAACAATGTTTTGGCCTTAACTTCTTCCTGTGGTAACAAATTCACTCTCTGGTGAAGAAATATCTCCTCACCTCTGTCCCAATCTACCCCGTGTCCTCAGACTGTGACCCCTGCTTCTGGACACCCCCACCATCGGGAACATGCTTCTTGCATCTACCCTGTCTAGTCCTGTTATAATTTTACAGATTTCTATCAGATCCCCCCTATTCTTCTGAATTCCAGCAAATACAATCCAAACCGATTCAATCTTTCCTTATTCGTCGGTTCCACCATCCCAGGAATCAGTCTGGTAAACCTGCGCTGCACTTCCTCCAAAACAAAAACATCCTTCCTCAGATAAGGAGACCAAAGCTACACACAATATTCCAGGTGTGGTCTCACCAAGGCCCTGTATAATTGCAGCAATCTTGCTAGACCATTGAATCTTCTTCTGCATTGAATCAAAGAAGACTAGAATCATAGAACCCTACAGTGCAGAGGAGGCCATTCAGCCCATCGAGTCTGCACCGACCAACCGAAAAAGCACCCTGTCTGGGCCCATGCCCCCACCTTATCCCTGTTACCCTCTACCCACACATAACCTTTTGGGCATGGAAGGGGCAATTTAGCATGGGCAATCCACCTAACCTGCACACCTTTGGACTGTAGGAAGAAACCGGAGCACCCAGCCATGCAGACATGGGGAGAATGTGCAAACTCCACACAGACAATCACCCAAAGTCAGAATTGAAACCAGGTCCCCGGCATTGTGGGGCAGCAGTACTAACCAGTGTGCCACCACAGGTGGTAACACTCCTGCAACTGGAGGACCTGCTAATGAAATGTCAATTTTGTGCTCTGAACCCTCTGACGACAGTAGGTTCAATTCATACCTCCAAAGACCATATGAGTACGGCTACAGGTTATAGATCACCTTTGCATGATTCATGGACAGCCTGATCAGAATACATGTTGACCAATGACACCAGAGAAATAACAGATGTTGGCATTCCACAAGCAAATCTCTGATGAAGTAACTGCCTTCCCTATAACTTGTCCGGGTGATGAGAACCAGGATGTAACATTGGAAAGGGTAAACTAAGTACATTAAGGATTTTTGGGGGCGGCACGTGGCACAGTGCTTAGCACTGCTGCCTACGGCGCTGAGGACCCGGGTTCGATTCCCGGCCCTGTGTCACTGGCCATGTGGAGTTTGGACATTCTCCCCGTGTCTGCATTGGTTTTACACCCACAACACAAAGATGTGCAGGTGAGGTGGATTGGCCACGCTAAATTGCCCCTTGTGGTAGTATGCATTAGGGGTCATGTGGGACTGTGAAGCCATGATGTCATTGGCTGACAGATCCCGGATCCTGGTTGGACGTTGACCTCTAGCTCCGCCCTGAAGGCGGAGTATAAGTACCTGGAGCCCTCCCCCGCAGGTAGTCTACTACTGAACTGCAGGGGAAACAGTCACGCTTAATAAAGCCTCATCGACTTCACTCTATTCGTCTCTCGGAGTCTTTGTGCGCTATACCCCTTAATTGGAAAAAAAATAATTGGATACTCTAAATTCATTAAAAAAAACATAAAGGATTTTTGGGGCGAAAAACAGCACTCAATTTAGAAAATAATAGTTATCGAGTCGGGCAGACTAAGAGGGATTGCAAAAATGTCTAAATTAGGTTTACAGAGCATGTATGTGCCTGCATCGGGCACAGTAAAACTGGATGGAGAGCTTCTGGTGCAGATGGGCACATGCGACTATGATGTTATGGAAACATAGAAATAGAAGCAGGAGGAGGCCATTCGGCCCTTCGAGCCTGCTCCCCCATTCATTATGATCATGGCTGGTCATCAAGTTCAATACCTTGATCCCGCCTTCCCCCCATATCCCTTGATCCCTTTACCCCCAAGAGCTATATCTAATTCCTTCTTGAAATTACACAATATTTTGGCCTCAACTACTTTGTGTGGTAGTAAATTCTCTGGGTGAAGAAATTTCTCCTCACCTCAGTCCGAAAAGGTTTACCCCTGATTCTCAAACTATGACTCCTAGTTCTGGACTCCCCCACCATCAGGAACATTCTTTCTGAATCTACTCTGTCGAATCTTGTTAGAATTCTGTCAGCATCTATGAGATCCCCTCTGACTCTTCGAAACTTCAATGCATATAATCCTAACTGATTTAGTTTCTCCTCATATGACAGTCCTGCTATCTCAAGAATCATTCTGGTAAACCTTCGCTGTACTCTCTCCATAGGAAGAACAGCCTTCCTCAGATAAGGACACCAAAACTGCACACAATACTCCAGGGCGTCATTCTCCGACCCCCCGCCGGGTCGGAGAATGGCCGTTGGCCGCCGTGAATCCCGCCCCCGCCCCCGCCGAAGTCTCCGAAGGGAGAAAAGTCGGCGGGGCGTTTATGGCGCCGCTGCCGCGGAGAATGTCACGGGTCTGCGCAAGGCAGCCGATTTTCGGCCTGCCGATATTCTCCCTTCCGGATGGGCCGAAGTCCCGTCGACGTGATGACCGTTCACGTCGAGGTCAATCAAACCTCCTTTTCATCGGCGTGACTCGGTGCTCCAGGCTCACGCCAACCAGCGAGGAGGTGAGTGACGGCCTGGGGGGTTGGCTCTGGGCAGGAAATGGCGTGGCCGCAGACTGATTGCGTGAGGAGAGGTGTGTCTCGGCTTGTGTGTGTGTGCGGCGGGGGGGGGGGGGTGGTTAGAGTAGGCTGGGCTCCTGGGGAGTGCCGGGAGGGGGTCCGTGACCGGGTGGAGGTTGGGGGTTAGGGGGGGTCCGTGCCGGGGTGGAGGTTGGGAGGGGGGTCCGTGCTGGGGTGGAGGTTGGGGGTTAGGGGGGGTCCGTGCTGGGGTGGAGGTTGGGGATGGGGTCCGTGCCGGGGTGGAGGTTGGGGGTTGGGGGGGGTCCGTGCTGGGGTGGAGGTTGGGGGTTGGGGAGGGGGTCCGTGCCGGGGTGGAGGTTGGGGGGGGGTCCGTGCCAGGGTGGAGGTTGGGAGGGGGGGTCCGTGCTGGGGTGGAGGTTGGGGGTTAGGGGGGGTCCGTGCCGGGGTGGAGGTTGGGAGGGGGGGTCCGTGCTGGGGTGGAGGTTGGGGGTTAGGGGGGGTCCGTGCTGGGGTGGAGGTTGGGGGGGGGTCCGTGCCGGGGTGGAGGTTGGGGATTGGGGGGGGGTCCGTGCTGGGGTGGAGGTTGGGGAAGGGGTCCGTGCCGGGGTGGGTGATGGGAGGGCAAATGAGTTGGTCCACCTGGCCAGGTGCCAGCCTCCAACAGTTGGACCCATGCGGTCCATGCCACCTGGCTGGGGGGAGAAGGGGATATGGGCAATGATGACATGTCGTCGTTCCCCTCCCCCCCCACCAGGCCGTCATGTTTTCAGACCATCCAGCGATGTTGGCTGCCGTGGTGGCAGCCGCTCATGTCTATGTTGCCCTGGATGAGGAGGAGGAGGAGGAGCGTGCCAGAGAGGCGGCGCAGGCTGCCGCAGAGGGGCAGGCGGCAGCCGCCCAGGCTGGAGGGACACCTGACCGACAGGACGAGGAGGGGGAGGAGGACGTCGCGGCCCCACGGCAACGGAGGCACCCGAGGGCGCCCCATGTGTACCGGCCCCGGCAGTCATACCAGGACCTCACGGACCGGGAATGCAGGAGGAGACTCCGGATGAGCCGGGAAATCGTGGCACACATCTGCCACCTGCTGGCACACCTGTCACTGCGTGGCACTGGCGGGGGACACCCTCTCCCCGTGTCCGTCAAGGTTACGGTGGCCCTGAACTTTTATGCAACGGGGTCATTCCAGGCACCGAGTGGGGACCTGTCCGGCATATCGCAGACATCGGTGCATCGGTGCATCCGGGCAGTGACAGATGCCCTTTATGCCATGGCGCACCGCTACATCCGCTTCCCCGTGGACTGGGCCAGCCAAGATGCCCGGGCCGTGGGCTTCTCTGCCGTTGCCGGGTTCCCCATGGTCCAGGGCGCAATCGATGGGATGCACGTCGCCGTGCGGCCACCCGCAGAGAACAGGGCCATGTTCACTAATAGGAAGGGGACCTATTCAATGAACATACAGGTGGTCTGCGACCATCGCATGATGATCCTGCACGTCTGCGCCCGTCACCCAGGCAGTGTACACGACTCATTCGTGTTGTCGCGGTCATCCATACCCGGCATGTACGAGGGACGCCATCCCCGGCTGAGGGGCTGGTTGCTGCGTGACAGGGGCTACCCATTGCGATCGTGGCTGATGACGCCTATACGGAGGCCACGCAATGAGGTGGAGAACCGCTACAATGATGCCCAGGAAGCGACAAGGGGAGTGATCGAGAGGTGCTTTGGCGTGCTGAAGATACGTTTCAGGTGCCTGGACCTCTCTGGGGGCGCCCTCCAGTATCGGTCAGATAGGGTCGGCCGCATCATTGTGGTGTGCTGCGTCCTGCACAACATAGCCCAGCAGAGGGGCGATGTGCCGCAGGCAGAGGAGGGCGGAGTGGAGGAGCAGCAGGAAGAGGCCCAGTCCTCCCCAGATGAGGGGGATGGGGGCAATGGTCAGGGCAGACGGGGTAGACACAGGCGGGTGGCTGTCCACCGTTACCGGCTGGCCCAGCGGGCACGGGACAGACTGATAGACGCCCGCTTCACTGACTAGATGGGCGTGGGAATCGGGTAGTATGGCCACAGACCGCACACCATGACAACAGCCGACCACCCACACCCCCCACCCATCCACCCACCCAGCACCCTCACCCCCCTCCCCAACCCCACACACCCCACCCGCATGCACACCACCCCCCCACCCCCAATTGCCGATCCACCGGCGGCACAACGGGCCGGGCTCACCCAGTTGCGGGTGGACGCGTGTCTATCGCAGGCCATGGAGGATGATGACAACCCGCCTCCGATGAGCTCCTGGCTCTACATCGTTGGACTATGTCTGACCCATGGCCACAGTACCACCATCCACCCGGACCATCCCTGCATGCGGCTGTGACACTGCAGCGCACGGTCCCGTCCTCTGCCCGGGGGATGTTGATGGCGGCCCAGGGGGAAGGGGGCAGACTCACCTGGGGCTGAGGTAAGACCACCCCTCACACACACACTTGCACTCAACGTACATGACACGCCCGCACACTTTGGACAGAGCACAAAGGCAGCTTCGGTAGGTGTAACATTGACTTTAATAACCAAAGGAGTTCATGCACGTGCCCTAGCCCCTAAAACTCATCTGTGCCCTGCACCCGTGCCAACTTACTCAGTGTCTAATTGTTTGGCCTTACGGGCCCTTTGACTACGTCTACGTGGTTCCCCAGACGGTACAGCAGAACTGGAGGTGGACTCCTGTGATTCCTGCCCTCTGACACTGGATCCCTTTGGCGGCCGTTTCCTGGGGCGTCCTGGCCTAGATGGGCCAGGCTGCGGCCCGGGCGACTGGGATGGCGAGCTGCCAGCCTGTCCTGCCCGTTGCCCACCCGATGCACCTGGGACGGAAGGGGGGGAGTCCGAGGTGTCGCGGTGTACCGGGACCACCCTACAGAGGGAGCCGGGACGGACCACACCACCTCCTCCTCCCTCGGGGTGCCCGATGGCCCCCAGGCCTCTACATGGGTGGGGGATGCGAACGGACTGGCCATCCGACGCGCCCCCGACATCTGGCGCTGCCAGTCCTGGAGGCCCGTGCTGGTATCGACAGGGGTCTGCAGGTTTGCAGCCATGGAGCCCAGGGGGTTGTCGAACCCTGTCTGCGACAGTGCGACGCCAGCTCGCACATGGCCACTGGCGCCGATGCCCTCAGCGATGGCCTGCTGAGACTGGGCCATGGCCTGCAGAGACTGGGCCATGGCCTACAGAGACTGGGCTATGGCCTGCTGAGACTGGGCCATGGCCTGCTGAGACTGGGCCATGACCTGCTGAGACTGGGCTATGGCGTTGAGCGCCTCTGCCATCTGGCGCTGGCACTGGCTCATGGCCTCCTGTGAGAGGGCAGCCATTTCCTGGGCCACAGACGCCGCCTGCACGGAAGGCCCCAGGCCTCGCAAACCGTTCCCCATGTCTGACACCGTTGCACCCATTGCCTCCACCGCGGACGCCACCCGTGCGGTGTCAGCCTGGGTGGCACGCATGACCGGGACCACTCCCAGCTCCTGGACGCGGGTGGACTCCTCCACCTGCGACCGCAGCCGCCGGAAGCCACCCGTCACCCTATTCGCTCGTCTCCGTGTCGGTGGTTGCATCGGATCTATGTGTGGGTGTGGTAACTGCAGGAACCCGGGATCCATCTGGGCGGCAGATGTTCGCTTGGCCTGGGCTGCCCTCCGACCGCCCGGTCCCTCTGCAGCTCCTGCCTCCACCTGCTGTACCGGGACGGCTGTGTTGTGCGCACCAGTGAGTGTACCAGACGCCTCATCACTAAAGTGCCCAACCGTGGTGAGTGTTTCTGCAATGGTGGAGGGTGTTGGTGACAGCAGTGGCGTTGTGTCGTGCTCTTCGTCCCACTCTGAGTCCATGGCACTTTGGGGTGGGGGTTCGTCTCCACCCATCCACTCTGAGTCACTGTCCGGTATTTTGTCTTCCCGGGTAGGGGTGTCCTGGGTAGTGCTGTCCCGGGTAGTGCTGTCCCAGGTAGTGCTGTCCCGGGTAGTGCTGTCCCGGGTAGTGCTGTCCCAGGTAGGGGTGTCCCGGGTAGTGGTGTCCCGGGTAGGGGTGTCCTGGGTAGTGGTGTCCCGGGTAGGGGTGTCCTGGGTAGTGGTGTCCCGGGTAGGGGTGTCCTGGATAGTGGTGTCCTGGGTAGTGGTGTCCTGGCTTGGATGTGACAGGGGCCTGTGGCTGCCCCCCTCATCGCTGGGTGGTCGCTCCCGCACGTGACGGGGGTGTCGTCTCCCTGTTGCTCCAGGTCTCTCTGTCTCCCGTGGTGTGCGAGGGGCATCCTGCGGGCGTCGCATGCTGGAGGGTCCGGGTCTCTCCGTCTCCCATGGTCTCCGAGGGGCATCCTGCGGGCGTCGCATGCTGGAGGATCCGGGTCTCTCCGTCTCCCGTGGTCTCCGAGGGGCATCCTGCGGGCGTCGCATGCCGGAGGGTCCGGGTCTCTCCGTCTCCTGTGGTCTCCGAGGGGCATCCTGCGGGTGGTCTGCATCTGCGGGGATGGGTGCCTGGACGTTTGGTCCTGCGATACACAATGAAGCATGCATGGTTAGACATCAGGCAGTGATCAGGTGATACGGGGGAGGGGGATATAGGGGAGGGGGGATATGTGGACGGGCTGTTGGTGGCTCACTTGCTCGTGGGGCCCCGACCTCTGCATCAGCAACCTCCCGGTCCTCAGGTCCGCCAGCCAGTTCCAGGGCCCTTTCCTCGTGTACGGTCAGTGGCCTCTCATCAGCGGGCCCTCCTCCAGTCCTCACATGCTCCCTATTGTTGTGTGCGCGCTTCTCCTGTGTGTGGGGGGGGGGGGGTGGTGGCAGGGGTAAAAGGCAACAGTGTTAGGCAGGTATATGAATGCACGCCATCGGTTGCGCATGCATTGCAGAGGTTAAGGTTAGGGCTGGATTCACTTGGGGATATGGGGGATATGGGGGAGGGGGGGATATGGGGGAGGGGGGATATGGGGGAGGGGGGATATGGGGGATATGGGGGAGGGGGGATATTGGGGATATGGGGGATATGGGGGAGGGGGGATATGGGGGAGGGGGGATATGGGGGAGGGGGGATATGGGGGAGGGGGGATATGGGGGATATGGGGGAGGGGGGATATGGGGGAGGGGGGATATGGGGGAGGGGGGATATGGGGGATATGGGGGAGGGGGGATATGGGGAGGGGGGGATATGGGGGAGGCTCACCCTGCCTGCTCTGACGAGGTCGTTCACCTTCTTGTGTCACTGGGTGCCTGTCCGTGGTGTTAGGGCCACAGCGGTGACGGCCTCTGCCACCTCCCTCCACAGACGCCGGCTGTGGCGTGGGGCAACTCTGCGACCATGCCCGGGATACAGGGCGTCCCTCCTCTACTCCACCGCGTCCAGGAGCGCCTCCACATCGCGTGACTCGAACCTCGGGGCTGAGCGACGGCCAGCCATCAAGTCGGGTGTTGCGGTCGGCTGTTCCGGTCGGGTGGGGGGGAGCTGCGCGGCCTTATGAGCCGTCACGCCGTGCAGCACGTATGACGCTGCACGGCGTGAACCACTGCGCAAGCGCGGATCCCGTTACGTCGCTGCTAGCCCATTTCGGGCCGCAGACTATCGGCCCATTTTTATGACGTGACGCAAGTGGGATTTGCGCCGTTTTTTGTGCCGATCGGCGGACTTTCCGCCGATAATGGAGAATTTCGCCCCAGGTGTGGCCTCACCAATGCCCTATACAATTGCAGCCAAACATCTTTATTTCTATACTGAAATCCTCTCGCTATGAAGGCCAACATACCATTTGCCTTCTTTACTTACTTTCAATGACTGATGCACAAGGACATCAAGGTCCCACTGAGTATCCACCTCTCTCAGTTTATACCCATTCAAATAATAATCTGCCTTCCCATTTTTGCTACGAAAGCGGATAATCTCACGTATACCCACATTATTCTGCATCGGCCATGCATGTGCCCACTCACTCAGCCTGTCCAAATCTCTCTGAAGCATCTCTGCATCGTCCTCCTCACAGCTCACCTTCCCATCCAACTTTGTATCATCTGCAAATTTGGAGATCAGCGGGATTCTCTCTTCCAGGGACTAGGTCCCCACGCCGGTGGGAAAACCGGCGCCAACGACGCCGGCGTCAACGGGCCCCCAAGGTGAGGAATTCTCACCTGTCTCGGGGGCTAGGTGGACACCGGAGGGGTTGGCACCGCTCCACCCGGCGCCGAAGCGCATGCGCAGACTGGCCGGCGTATTTTGGCGCATGCGCAGGGGTTCTCTTCTCCGCGCCAGCTATGGCAGAGCCCTACAGGGGCCGACGCGGAAGGAGGAAGTGCTCCCACAGAACAAACCCGCCCTCGCATCGGTGGACCCCAATCGCGGGCCAGGCCACCATGGGGCCCCCCCCTGGGGTTGGATCCCCACGCACCCCACCCTGAGGACCGCCCCCACCGACTTACCTGCCAGGTCCCACCGTGTGGAACCATACATAACCCACGCCGGTGGGACTGGTCAAAAACGGACGGCCGCTCGGCCCATCGGGGCCCGGAGAATTGCCGGGGGGGGGAGGGCACTGCCAACGGCCCCGACTAGCATGGCGTGAATCCCACCCCCGCCTAAAAAATGGCGCCGGAGAATACGGCAGCCGGCTTCTGGGCGGCGGGGCGGGATTTGAGCCGCTCCTCGAGATTCTCCGACCCAGCAGGGGGTCGGAGAATCCCGCCCTACATATTTAGTTCCCTTGGCCAAATGGCAACAGAGACCTGACTCAACAAAGAGCAGTACTGGGTACGAAACATTCCTGGATACAAGACACTCAGATAAGATAGGGAAGGAAAGAAATGAGTAAGGATGACAGCAATCTTTAGTTAGTGCTGGAGAGAGAGATTGTCCGAGAGAAGTCAAGGATAGAATGTATTTGGTTAAAGCTAAGAAACAATAGGTGCACCATTACGTTGCTGGGGATATTCTATAGACCACTAACCATTGGGAAAGATCACGAGGATAACATTTGCAAAGAAATTACAGAGAAGTGCATAAACCACACGGTGGTATAGGGGGACTTTACTTCTCCTAATATAGTTGGGAAAAGTAAGAGTGTAAAGTGAGGAAGATTTTCTAAAGTGTATTCAGTAGAATTTTCTAGATCAGTATGTGTGACCCAATGAGGAAGGAGACACTCCTGAATTCAGATTCTGACGATGAAGTGAGTCAAGTGGATCAAAGTATCAGGGTACTTTTAAGGGACATCACTTTTGCAAATGGCAGTTCAAATCATGTCTGGGTCCAAATCAATTGTGCTGTTCGAGCAACAAAAACAAGTACACAAATGATGAAGTTCTGATGAAGGGGTATATCCAAAACATTGGTCGAATCTTTTTTTGTCTGCTGATTAGTTTTGCATGCACTTCCATCATTACCAGTTGATCATCACTGAGTCAATTCTCTTCTCTTCAAATTTTAAAGGTAGAATAATTAATCAGGGTGGCACGGTGACATAGTGGCTAGCACTGCTGCCTCACAGCGCCAGGGACCCAGGTTCAATACCGACCTCAGGCGACTGTGTGGAGTTTGCATGTTTCTCCTGTGTCTGTGTGGGTTTCCTCTGACTGTTCCGGCTCACTCCCACAGTCCACAGACGTGCAGGTCAGGTGGATTGGCCATGCTAAATTGCTCCGTAGTGTCCAAAGATGTTATAATAATAATCACTTATTGTCACAAGTAGGCTTCAATGAAGTTGAAAAGATGTGCAGATTGGGTGGGGGTGCAGGAATGGGGCATTGGAGTGGGCCGAGGTGAGGGTGCTCATTTGGAGAGTCGGCGCAGAATCGATGGGCCGAATGGCCTCCTTTTGCTCTGTAGGGATTCCATGATTGACATTTTAAGCAACAACAATAACTTAGCTAATGGCTTTGCATGTAGCAAAAACATCCCAAGGCCCTTCAAAGGAACCAATAATGAGTTACTCGGATAGATTACTTTAAACTGGATGAAATAAAAAAAATTTAAACCAGCAACTCCAGGAAGGGAGCAAAGTAGACAGGATAGGCAGCATGGCCACCAATGGTGAGAAGAATAAAATCAGAGGGGCCACGCAAAGTATGAAATTGAGACAACATTGTTTCAACCTGACAAAGCTAACATTGTGTGTGGTCGAGCTGAACAGGTTAAACTTAGCACAAGAACCTGCTTGCCTCAGTCTCTACATTGCTTCTGTTTTCAAAGAAATGTACTACTTTTGTCAGTAATTGAGTGCTGCAGCATATCTATTTATACATAGCACACACATAAATCTGGTTCAATCGGGTCTCATTAACATACACTATTTGTAGGGAAAATCACACAAGGTCTGGAAAGTGGCAGACTATGTCCCTAATTAATGTCTTCATAAAGCACAGTACCAACTATTATATCATGATTCTGGCAAAGCATAAATACTCACTAAAAATTGCTGACAATTCAAAAATTGGGCTCTTTTCAAAAGGAGCGATATGATACAAAATTATGAAGGAATGAGACAGTGTAGTTAAAATATTTTGCCTAAACCTCCTAGTACCACTACTCCCCTCAGTACAGCCTTCATCCATATTTGGACCACCTTTTGGCTGCTCTGTATCCTAACTCCTTCCATCCATCTTGACTCCATAGTCCTGAGGACCATAGCTAGTGCCCATATCCCTCAGTTTCCAGTGACTGAGGCGAATGGACAATGAGGAATAGAGTTAGAACAAGAAAGCTAAAGAGATTTAGGGTTAAGAAAAACAGAAACATTTTAACACAGCGAACAGTGAGATTATGGCATGCACTACCAGAATTAGTGATTGAATCAGAGGCAGTTAAGAATAGGATGAATGAAAGGGAAATAATGGTCATCAGGTTGAAAAGCCATTTAAGTTTTAATTCTGGCTGGTTTGACTGCCCCTGTGTAACTGCTACTGAGGCTGTCAATGGAAAACTGCAGGACAGGCAATCATTAAACTAATGTAAGCATCCACTGTATTTCTGTAACTGACCATTCACTGCAGAACCTGTGTCCTCCAGCCTCTACAGAAAGCAGATTGAGTTATGTCTGTACCCTCTCCAGCTCAGGAGAAGAACTCAGCATGCTCAATCTCTCTAGCTTGTGACAAGTGATTGATCATTAGTATTAGCACAATTATCCCCTCACACTATAATTACATCTCTTCATCACTGTGGTCATGGAACCCATATAGTGTAGAAGGAGCCATGTGGCCCATCGGGTCTGTACCGACCGTCTGAAAGAGCACCCCACCCAGACCATTTCCCCGCCCCATCCCCACAACTCCGCACAATCCACCTAACCTGCTGTGGTCGAGCTGAACAGGTCAAACTTAGCACAAGAGCAGATTGTGAATCTTTGAAATTCTCTACCCCAGCGGGCTCTGGAAGCTCAGTTACAGAGTCTGCTTAAGATGGAGATTGATGACAAACAGTAATGTAAAGAGTTATGGGGATAGTTTGAGTAAAAGGCATTGAAATACTCCCTGCTTCTTTTCGACTTAAACTAAATAATACTAATCTTTATTAGTGTCACAAGTAGTCTTACATTAATACTGCAATGAAGTTACTGTGAAAATCCCTGAACAGGAGATTTAGAGAGAATTTGAGGCAAAACCTTTTCACCCGGAAGGTGGTGGGAATCTGGAACTCACTGCCTGTGGTCGAGTTGAGAACCCTCACAACATTTAAGAAGTTTTTAAATGAGCATTTGAAATGTCATAGCTACACAAGGCTACGGAGCAAGTGCTGGAAAATGGGATTAGACTAGATAGATGCACGATGGCCGGAATAGGGCTCTTTTCTGTGGAGTAAAACCTGTCTCAATCTACCCCTGTTGGTGGGCACTTTCTCTGACAAAAAAGCAGCGGGTGCGAGCTCAGTTAACAAGTTCAAATCTGTGATTGACAGAATTTTGCGAGCAAAGGTTATAAGGACTATGGAGTCAAGGTGGGTGGAGGGAGTTAGGGTACTCATTAGACAAAAAGATCAATGAGCAGTGGTACAAATGTGGATAGTGACGACCGTAGTCAGGAAACTGATGGTGCTCGGAGGGCCTGGCAAAATATTCTTCTTGTTGCATGAAAAGAACAGAATTGCAAGTACCAAAACACACCTCTCTATTTAGTTACCATGGGCGCGATTCTCCGACACCCCACCACTGGGTCGGAGAATCGCCGGGGGCCGGCGTGAATCCCGCCCCCGCCGTGTCCCGAATTCTCCACCACCGGATATTACGCGGGGGTGGGAATCGCGCCACGCCGGTCGGCGGAAATGCCCCTGCGATTCTCCGGTCTGCAATGGGCCGAAGTCCCGCCGCTGTCAACCCACGCCAGCCGGCGTGGATTGAACCACATTTCGAACGGCGGGACAAGGCGGCGCGGGCGGGCTCCAGGGTCCTGGGGGGGGCGCGGGGCGATCTGGCCCCGGGGCTTGCCCCCACGGTGGCCTGGCCCGCGATCGGGGCCCACCGATCCGCGGGCGGGCCAGTGCCGTGGGGGCACTCTTTTCCTTCCGCCTTTGCCATGGTCTCCACTATGGCAGAGGCAGAAGAGACCCCCTCCTCTGCGCATGCACGGGGATGCCGTGAACGTTCACTGACGCTCCCATGCATGCGCCGCACGGCAAAGTCATTTCCGCGCCAGCTGGCGGGGCACCAAAGGCCTTTCCCGCCAGCTGGCGGGGCGGAAATCAGTCCGCCGCGGGCCTAGCCCCTCAAGGTGAGGGCTCGGCCCCTCAAGATGCGGAGAATTCCACACCTTTGGGGCGGCGCGATGCCGGACAGATTCGCGCCGTTTTTGGCGCCGGTCGGCGGACATCGCGCCGATTGCGGAGAATCCCGCCCCATGATCCTGAAATTCCTAGGGAAATGTTCGGGGCAGGGGGGAGGGGGGAACCCCAGTGGTGTTGCTTGACAAACAGGGATTCTCTGGCCGATCGCTGGTGTTGTTAGTTAGATATAATCTGCCAAACATCACCTGGGAAATTATCCAGCCAAGGAAGGTTAATCTGTCCGGATCTTCGAATCTAGTTCATGGAGGATCCCAATGAGAAGGGAACTTGCCCATCGGAATTTCAAACTTCCTGGGCGAACCCCATAGAGTTCCAAACATCAGGATCTCCACAGGGTCCCGATGCGCATTTTTGGTGATACATCCTGGGTGGGATTCTCCGGTCTCCGACGCTGAAATCGCGTTCAGCGATCGGCCAGAGAACCCATGTTTGTCACAAAATCGGGGGTGGTGCCGCTTTCGCGATGCTCCGCCCCCTCCAAAGCAGCGTACTGTAGGTGTACGCTGCACACCCTATCGACGGCCTCAGGGCGTTACCTGAGGCCCACCCCCCGATGCTCCAACTCCGACCGGCCAAGTTTCCGATGGCGTGGGTCTCTCATGCTATTTTTTGTTGGGAACTCGGCATGGCGGCTGCAGGCCGGTGGAGAGCCGATCCGTGGACAGGGGGTACTTTGGCAGTGGCTGGGGCCACTGTTGGGGGGTGGTCCGGGGGTCCCGAGCCTGGCAAAAGGGGGGGCACTATTTGGCAGGCCGGGGCCGTGCGCAGCGGGTGCCATGTTGCACGGCGTGGCCGCTACAGGCCGCCGCCATGCACATGCGCGACGACGAACTCTGCAATTCTCCGGTTGTATCAACATCTAGAGCCGGGTACTCTACGCTGCCTGCCTGCTAGCCCCCCACCAATGGAGGAGCGGTGGCCGTTTTGCGCCTTTGTTTTGGTCGTAAAACGCCACCATTCCCATGCCGCGTCAGGACATAGCCTGCAAATTGGAGAATCCAACCCCCTGTCTCCAACAATCTGGAGGCCAGAAGATTTAACTCATTGTGAGGATCTCAGTGACCTAGTTGTGCCCGACGCACCTCCAGGCACAACCAGTGAATCACATGAGAACCGCAAAGAGTGCTCTACACCAGATGCTGACATATCGGGAGTCACCTGACTCGCTCCGCCCAGTGCCATCAGGATCTCATCCTCAATGGGCAAGATCCAACTTTAAATATTGAAATGAGGCTCCGATGCCAGATTCACCAGTTGCCCAGGCTTACCCGGGAGACCTCGCAAGAGCGCTGTTTACCACTTGTCCACATTAATGTGGACCAGACGTAACGGCACCTGGGGGATCTCCCAGGCCATTGGGTGGTCAGGCAAATGGCAGGGTGGCACCATGGGACTCCCCGTAGAATCTCAGCTCCTTAGCACTGCTAGCCTGGCACAGCCAGGGTTTACGGGTGGCAGTTAGGGTGTTAGAGGCACTGCCAGGGTACCAGGCTGACAGTGCCAGGATGGCCACGTGCCACGTTGGCACTGTCAATGATTGGGGGGGTGAGGGGAGGTTCCTGGGGGCCTCCCTAGTGTTGGGGAAATGAAGGGGGGGTCAAAAAAGCCAGGGGAGGCACGCCTGAAAGGTGTGGAGGGGGTATGGGTGGAGATCGGGCTGCCGGACAAAATGGCACCCCAATCTGCGAGGAGCCTTTCAGAAAATCTCTCGAAGTGAGGCCTCGGCAGAAAGAATCTTCCCTGAGAAAAATGTATTTTTAAAATTAATTTACGGGATGTGGGCATCGTTGATAAGGCCAGCATTTATTGACCACCCCTAGTTTCCCTTCAGAAGATGATAGTGAGTTGCCTTCTTGAACCGCTGCAGCCCTTGACATGTAGGTACACCCACTGTGCTGTTAGGTAGAGTTCCAGGATGTTACCCCAGCGACAGTGAAGGAACGGCGATATATTTCCAAATTAGGGCAGTGAGTGACTTGGACGGTAAACCCCCAGGTGGTGGGGTTCCTAAGTATCTGCTGCTCTTGTACTTCTAGATGGTAGCGGTAGCGGGTTTGGAATGTATTGTCTGAGGAACCTTGGCGAGTTCCTGCGGTGCATCTTGTAGATGGTACACATGGCCTGCCACTGTTTGGCGGTGGTGGAGGGTTTGAATGTTTGTGGAAGGGGTAGCAATCAAGCAGGCTGCTTTGTTCTGGATGGTATCAAGCTTCTTGATTGTTGTTGGAGCTTCACTCATCCAGGCTGTCATAATATACACACAGGTATATGATGGTGCACAGACAGGCAGTGATTGACACACAGGATGACCAGTGAACACACAGAACACAGCAGCCAATCACCAGACAGGACACAACCACTATAAAGCCAGAGGGCACTAGTTTTCCCGCTCTCTTGGGATCCAGCCTCTGAGACAGTCAGAGCCCGTGAGCAGCAACTAGAACAAACACTGTGTGGTAGTAAGATAGTCTGGTCAGGTTAGCCTCAGGTCTTCAGTCAAGTCAGCATAGTATCAACACACAGTTAAAGTATGTATGATAGTTAAGAGTTCAATAAAATCGAGTTGCATTTCTTCAAGTGTTGGAAGCCTGTCTCTCTCACTGCTGCAGTAAACACAGTCCGCGCAGACCCGGCATACCCAACACATCACAGGCAAGTGGAGATTATTCCAGACTGTATACAGAAAAATTTAAGGAAAGAAAAGGACAAACTTTTCTGTATTGAACAGTAAATGAAAACAAGCGGCAATGTATATAATTTTGAAAATGCCAACAAAAAGATTTTTGAAAACTTTTTGGGGGAATTATTTCACCTCCAGATTTTTTTAAATTAAGAATTGGATTGTACAGGTACAGCTACTTGGTTGCATGCATGGTTTAAAATGTCCCATGAGATGACCGCACAAGAACGCTTGCATTATTATTTCGAGAACTTTTCACAAACTCCCGAGAAATTCCATTTTAATATGTTGAATGTCGTTGGGACATTCTGCAAAAGCAGCTGCAGTAGAATAACCAAACCGGTGGAGGTAACTGGCTCCAAAATCTTCTTGCTTTAATTGTGGTCCAAGAATCCTATTGCTAACACTCAAATGCTTAAGAATTCTTCATTAATTTACTAACCCTTTCAACTTACTAACTCTTGGAAACTCCCTCATGCTCAGTGGTCACTGCTTTCGGCCTCCAACTCGTTACTTCTCCCAATTCCCTGACTCTTATGCTGACTCTCCCCCTCCCCATGCCAGTTACCAAATCCCTCTTGCTTTCACCTCTCCTGTCGCCACTTCTCTTGCTGACCCTCCCACTCACAACTGTCTTCGCAAAACTCTCCCATTGGCCAACCCCTCCGACTTCTGCTTACTAGCCCAGATTTGGAGTGGAGTACTCCCGGAGTGTGTCTGCTTGCTGTTTGGTTTCAGGGTATCAACTGATGGACATCTGTCAGGTTGAATGATAGTGTTGGCCTCCAGGAACTGACACGAGTGAATTTCAGTTGTTAATTACGCCTGATTAATCATATCAGGCTTGCCTCTCGCTCTATTACTTTCCTGTCATGGAGGAGTCGACCAGTTCTTTGCTCGAGGGCAAGACTGGAAATAAACCTAATTTAACCATCAGGGTCTGTGCGGCTGTAATAATTAAGTGCTCGGCACTTGATGGACTATTCAGGCAGGCGCGTGGCTGAGGGGGAACATTACCGGCCAGACTTTTAACTATTTAATCTCCCCTGGGAAAATGCCTGTGTCCCTTTTGTGGTCGAATTTGGGTGACCGCCTAAGAATGGGGAGGAATTCTGGTGTGATCCTTGGCCTCAGTAACAGGGGGCGGGATTCTCTGATAGTGAGGCTAAGTGTTGACGCCGTCGTAAACGTTTGGTCAGAAACTGAACTGGACATGGCCCCAGGAGCAGCGATTCTGCCCCCTACAGGTGGCCAGCACGGCACTGGAGCAACCCACACCGCTCCAGCTGCCGATGCCAGCATCAAAAAGCGCCGCGTGTTTGCACATGTGCAGTGCGATCGGCGCGAATGTGCGCATGTGCACTGCGACCAGCGCGCATGCACGGTGGCTCCCTTCTGTGCGCTGGCACCAACGCAGTATGGGGTAGGTCTACAGGGGTCGGCAGGGAGAAAAAGAGGCCCGCAGCCCGAGAGGCCGGCCCGCCAATCGGTAGGCCCCAATCGTGGGCCAGGCCACAGCGGAGCCCCTCCCCTCACCCCCCCCTCCCCGCCCGGTGGTCGGACCGCCCCCTCCCCCACCACCAAGCAGCCCCCGGCGGGTCTCGGATTTTTTTTACGGCCGCTCAGCCCATTCTGGGCGGAGAATCGCTGGGGGGGGGGGGGGGGGGGGGGGGCGCATAGAATGGCCCCCGACCGGCGCCGCGCCGACCACGCCGGCGCCAATTCTCCGCTCTCTGGAGAATCGGCGGACCGGCATCGGGGCGGCGGCGTGCGATTCGCACCCCGCCCGGCGATTCTCCGGCCCGGCGTGGCCTTATCCTTCAGGAGAAAAAAAAGTTCAAACCTGCTACTGTCATCCTGTAGGTAATGGAATCAATCAATCAACTCATCACTGATTATAGCTTTAAAAAAGCCTGAAAATTTCAGAATTCAAATCTCTCCCCATAACCCTTGCTAATGCTAAGCACCAGAGATTCACTGTGCTGATCACAGAATATATGATTAATATTCTACATCCCAGTAGTTTTGTTATCTTCATGGGGCTGGTGCCTTCTCGCCTCACCCAACTAAATTAACTGCTGCCTGCTTGGAATATGAGGATGTTGTCTGGTCCATCAAGCCTACACCATCATATTTTTGGCCATGATAGTTTTTTGCTTTGCAATCCTAGTTCTCTCCCTGGTCTTAACACCCTTATTTCCCTAGTAATGATTTAATGTGCCTCATTACCTATCTGCACTGTGCACCATCCTGAGGTTATGAAAGATACTATAAAAATATAATGACCTATAAATTTCTGGCTCCCCATTTGAAGCCCTGGGAAATCCCTCTCAGAAATTCCCAGGTAAGGGTTTACGTGGCAATTGTCCAGAAGGGTTAACTTCCCCTGGACAATTGTGCTGCACTAAGAACCATCTAAATTTAAATTATTGGTCTTCGATGGCTCTGCTAGGGCGACACTAATAGTTACTCTGAACGTGTTTGACAAAATAAAACTGCTCCTAACTTCAGAGTAACTATTTTAAACACACAGACTGAGCCCCTCATGGGATTGCCCCATCATTCCCGGACACCAAGGGGACAGCTCCAGCCCCCACACAACATTATTTCCCCCACCCAATCACTCACCCATACAAAGATACCACTATCCCTCCCCACGACAAGACTGGACACACTCCCCAACCTGATCTGACCATCCCCGACACAACCTGGTTGAACACTGAGGCCCAACTCGATCCAGCCTGACACCGTCCCCTACCCCGACTCAACCCAACCCAAGCCAACCTGGCTGGACCCTCCGTCTGGACCCAATCCCAATCCCTCTCCGCCCTGGCCTGACTCTGTCACCCCAAAGCAACCTGATCCCCACTCCCCCAATGTCCAAATCCCCCAATCCTTGATGACCAGGCTGCAATCCCCCCCCCCCCCCCCAACTCCAGTGTCAAACCCCTCGATAACCTACAACCCCACTCTCCCGCTTCATCCCCCCCATGTCTAACCATGGACTCTATGATGTCCAAACCCCACCCCCTAAGTCCCATACCTTAAACACTTACCTTCTCCCTGGCCTGGTATTTTCAATGGGGCCTTTAAACACAGTTGCTTTATGGCAGCTAGTGCTGTTAAAAAAAAGGGGGGACCTCCTTCCCTCCACTTCTTTTGGACATCATCATTGGGCCTGGGGAAGTGCTTTACTGCCTGAGCCTTGTCCAGTCTGGGTCAGGAAGATCGGTTGAGACAGACACTGAAGAAGCAATCTAGCACAGGTAAATGTGTAGAGAGTGGCAATCTGATGCCCATTGCCTCTCAGGGAAGATATGGCCCAAAATATCTTTATATTTTGCTTTTAATCACCTCAATTCATTAGCATCTGTGACCTGCTGACAATGTATTTTACATACAAATATATGTGTGAAGAAAGTTGTCCCATATTCACTTTTAACCAGTCCAACTGAAATTCCAGGATTATTTAATATGTACTTGGGAAATAAAATAAAGGCCTGGATTTTTGTCACAACAGGGACCTCTCCATTCTGGTGAAATTGTCACCAGAGGCTCAAATCTGGAAGTCCTGCCCTTATACAGGTGTGCCAAGGAGCTTGGTTTTCAAGAGAGTTTGAAAATGTAGACACTGAAAAACTACCCTTTCTACAGCATGGATTCATTAGCTGTGCTGCTAATGAGTAAAGTTTGTTTTCTCTGTTCGACCAGCAAATACTTGAAGTTAGTCGTTGTAACCATCAGAAAGGAGCTGGTGAACAAACAGTTGATCCAGTGGATCCTTTTCAGCAATTCTGTCCACCGGTACTTACAGAGAGTAAAATCAAGCGGGGCATAAAAATTAGCATTGCAAACAATCCATCAATTCTACACTGAGACAGGAGTAAATGCTGGAAAACTTCAGCAGGTCTGGCAGCATCTGTCGGGAGAGAAAAGAGCTAACGTTTCGAGCCCAGGTGACTCTTCGCCATAGCTCTGACAGAGCTTTGACAAAGGGTCATCTGGACTCGAAACATTAGCTCTTTTCTCTCCCTACAGATGCTGCCAGAACTGCTGAGATTTTCCAGCATTTTCTCCTTGGTTTCAGATTCCAGCATCCGCAGTAATTTGCTTTTACCACACTGCGATAGGTACGGTTAAGATTGACCTCCCCACTCCATCCAAGTATTCTTCCTGTTAGTAAAACCTTAATAATCATGAACTGAATACTCTAGCTGATTCTCAACCTACAAAAGTAAAAATCTTTCAGTGCAAGCAACCACAACATTTGAATCAAAGAATTTACAGTGCAGAAAGAGGCTTTTCGGCCCATCAAGTCTGCACATGCCCTTGGAAAGAGCACCCTACTTATGCCCACACCTCTACTTTATTACCGTAACCGCTCCTAACCTTTTTCTTTTGGACACTAAGGGCAATTTAGCACGCTCAATCCACCTAACCTGCACATCTTTGGACTGTGGGAGGAAACCGGAACACCCGGAGGAAACCCACGCACACACGGGGAGACTTCCCACAAACAGTAACCCAAGCTGGGAATCCAACTTGGGACCCTAGAGCTGTGAAGCAACAATGCTAACCATCGAGCTACTGTGCTGCCCTTTTAAAACAAAAATAACTGGGGGAGGCTCAAAAGGATTTAAAATAAAGTGCAGTAATATTGATTTAACGACATGATAAGATGAGACCCTGAGGTAGCAATAACAGCTATGCAGGGGAAAGAGATGGCATCAGTCTTGCATTCTTATTGAAGCCAGAGGTGAAATGGCGCTATGAACAGTCCAATTTGTGGGTAGCCTCCTACTTTTAAAATGCTATTTTCTTAAAGCCGATTGCAGCTTTACTCGTCTGATCCAGCGGGTCTCTTCCAGTTTGAGCCCACTGATGTGCTTTGTTGCCATCTCTTGGGACCAATTTAGGAATGGTTCATACCACAACTACAGTGCCTGATACCACACAGTTAGAGTTGAAGATTTATTTTATTGAAAACTGTCCGCACACCATAATTGCTCTGCAGGCAGCCCATTATCATATGACAGGTCTGCCTGCAGCTAATTAAACGTAAGTAAAGACTGGCATTTCCTCAAAGATGTTTGCTTCACATCGCTTAACATAGAATAATATTCCTGCTGTAATTCTGTAACACATTCCGTTGAAAACATTTTCCTAGCAGCACAGAGGTTAAGAATTCAATTGGCAGAGTTCCAACTCATTCACCTTGGGAATAAAATATGTTTCTAGTTACATTTATTGTGGAAAACACTGAATGGGTGTGCATTGCTGGTTTTATTATGATTTCAAGGTTTAATAATCGGGTATCCACCTGAGGCTGTGCAAAATGTATTGGAAAACTATTTCCTGATAAAACTGGTAGACATTTTGCAACATAATATGCATTCAAAATCCATATTTACCTGAAAATGTAATAAAAGTCACAGTTAAACTGATAGTAAGTACATTGTCAAGGAGACAACTATCTAAATAATGAATTGTCCTCTGCTTTATGGAGGGGTTTACAGAGTGGTTTACACTCCGCATCACACGTCATTTTCACCAATGAAGGCAGGTTAATGTATCTGAAAAAAAACTGACTTTCATGTGGCAGAAGAAGATAAGTTAAAAATTAATGATAGTAATTTTTATTTAAAGTTGTGGAAAAACCTGGAAGATAACAGTTAAAGCAATGGTGATTTAAAATAAATAATGAAATGAATTATATGAAGCTGAGCCCCTCAATTCAATCTTCTTGACATGAGCAGCAGGAAGTTGGTTTACTACATGTCTCCCACTGTCACATTAATATAAAGCTGCTTTTAATGAAATGCCACAGCTCTGACATACTGCATTTATATTTGCCTAGAGATGGATGCTCAAAAGCTTTTAGAGTTTTAAATCAATTTACAACAGGTATGAACTGTCCGACTTTGTCTGGCAAGAAGAAATACATTTAATAATTTGAAAATAAATGCAAACCTTGTTGAATTAACCTGAGCATTGATGGAATATGGACTGGTATATGGGATAACACATTTTCTTTCCAGGAGACAGTTAGACAAATGTATCAAAACAAACCGGATGTCTATGCAGCCTAATCAACACTCTGTTAATGATAATATTGAGAGGAAAGGAACAATGCCAGTTTGCCTCTGTTAGTTATCTTTTATTAGCAAGGAGGTTTGAATTAAATGCAAAATCCAGGAATTCAAAGCATCGCCTTGGAAATACTATCATTTAGAATCATGGAATCCCTACAGTGCAGAAGGAGGCCATTCGGTCCATCAAGCCTGCACTGAGCCTCTGAAAGAGCTCTCTACCTAGGCCCACTTCCCGCAACCTCATAGCCCCACCTAACCTTTGGACACTGAGAAGCAATTTAGCATGGCCAATCCACCTAAACTGCACATTTTCGGACTGTGGGAGGAAACCCATAAAAACACGGGGAGAATGTATAAACTCTGCACAGACAGTTAACGAAGGCCGGAATTGACACGGGTCCCTGGCGCGGTGAGGCAGCAGTGCTAAACACTGTGCACCGTGCCGCCCCATGCTAAACCATATTCCTGTTGTCTGTTTTAGTCCATGGAAAAGATTATTTTCGAAGAAACTCTTTCTCCCAAGCACTGTTGCGGCTGAGTCAATTGAAAATGTCATAATTTTTTTAAAATTTGTCCATGGGATGTGGATGTCGCAGACTGTGCCAACATTTATTACCCATTGCTGAGGGCAGTTAAGAGTCAACCACATTGCTGTGGGTCTAGGAGTCACATGTAGGCCAGACCAGGTAGGGATGGCAGATTTATTTTCTTGAAGGACATTAGTGAACCAGATGAGTTTCTACGACAATGGTTTCATGGCTGTCTTTAGACTTTTAATTCCACATTTTTATTGAAGTCAAATTACACCATCTGCTATGTTGGGATTTGAACCCAGGACCCCAGAGGATTACCCTGCATCTCTGGATTACATGTCCAGCGACAATCCCACTACGCCACTGCCTCCCCTAAAATAATGCTCCCATTTGAAGAACAGGAATTTCTATCAGTTTCCCAGCAATATTTTTCTTTCATTGAATCCCTTTAATTATAGATAAACTGCTTATCAATTCAACTGCTGTTTAGGGAGTCTTTGTGTAGGCAAAATATGGACCAAATTTGCCTACTTAACAGCACATAATTAATTATTTTATCATATATGATGGCTTTGAGATATGTATGAGACGTGATAAAATGCTACTATAAATAAGTTTTTCAAATCAATATCTAAGATTTATTGACCTGAACTCAGATTAATGGGCATTACTTGTTTGCAACAACCCCCCAATTTCAAATCATATCAGATTCTAGAACTTAGCCAAATGGCAAGAATTAATACTTTTTAAACTGTTGAATTCAGAAAGTTTATTAACCATTGAAAAATTAAATGGCAGAAAGATGAAAAGGAAAGTATCAATTAACAACAATTAGCAGTAATTAACAGTCAGAGGAGAAAGCTTAACTTTAACAATTGAATAGACTTCTCACCACACTTCTCAGACCAAGTAAACAGCTCCGAAGAATATCAAAAACAGCTCTCAGCACCTTTCCATAAACATCACCCTTCCCAAACAAAAACAGAAAATATTGGCGAGTCTCAGCAGGCCTGACAGCATCTGTGGAGAGAGAAGGGAGCGAACATTTTGAATCTGGGTGACTCTTTGTCAAAGCTGGAGAGAACTGGAAATAGGATCAGATTTATACTGTTGTGGGCAAAGTGAGGGTGGATCAATGAGGCTGGATAGAGGACCAACGATAGGTGGAGATTGACAAAGACGGACAAAAAGACAAAGGGAATGTAAATGGTGGTGATAATCACTAAAAAGGGTGCTGACAGTGGCACATTAAAAGATCAGAATATGTTAATGGAAAAACAAAGGTAATCAGTGTTGTCATGATATCCACATCAGCATATCATGGTGCAATCACACACACACTGATGGACAGGCAGTTGGACCAACCAGTACACACATAACATCGCAGCCAATCACCAGTGAGAGCACATGCACTATAAAACAGGGAACACCACAGTTCCCGATCTTTCTACATGGAGATAGCTCAGAGCGCAGAGCTCACAGCGTGCCACTCAGACATAGACCATGTGCTGAGTGCCTCACTAAGATAGTGATAGGGCGGGGTCCACAGGTTAGCTGGTGAAGCACGTACCCAAGCCAGTAGTTAGTTGTTACCGTTGATTAGACAATAAAACAGAGTTGTACCATCTACAGCCGTGTTGGATAATTTGTGCATCAGAACACTCAACACGACATGATACCAGTAGTGGACGCAAACCAGCGAATGTGAGACCTACCTGCACCCTTTCAGAAATCCGCCATCCTGCTCCATGGAAAACATCAGCCCGCCGCAGCCGCTCCAAATCGCTGGTAATCTTGGCGTAAACTGGAAGCTGTTTAAACAGTGCTTCCAGCTCTTCCTCGAAGTCACAGACAGGGAGAATGCATCGGACACCAGGAAGATTGCCTTCCTCCTCTCCACGGCGGGGCAACAGGCCATCCACATCTATAACTCCTTGGCATTCGCGAAAGACGAGGACAAAACAAAATATAAGACTGAAGTTCGATGAACACTTCAGTGTGGAAGTCAATGAGAGCTTCGAGAGGTACCTATTCCAGCAGCGCCTGCAGGGTAAGGATGAGCCTTTCCAATCTTACTGAACACATCTCCGAATCCTCGCGCAGTCCTGCGGCTATGGAGCCACTTCCAACTCCATGATACGGGATCAGATAGTTTTTGGGGTCATCTCGGACACCCTACGCCAGCAGCTCCTTAAAATAACGTGACTCACCCTGGCGACTGCCATCGAGACCTGCGTCCTCCATGAGAACGTGACCAACCGGTACTCCCAAATCCAGGCGGCCAAAACGGCACGGCACAGGCCCGACGAGGCGGAGCGGGTCCAGTTGATCGAGTTCCTCCCGGGCCGCGGCCCGGACGAGGGCGGCAATTTTGCGCGCTTTCCGAGGCCTCCCGCGCTTGTACGCGCCAAAAGAGGGGACGTTGACGCAGAGGAACGTGATGCGCAGGCGCGCTCTACGCAGCACCGCACCGCGCATGCGCAATGGTGCAACGAACGCAACGAACGCCATGACGTCACGACATGCGGCAACTGTGGCTCTGCCCACTTAAAGCGGCAATGTCCGGCCAACGCGCGACAATGCCTACGATGTGGCAGGATGGGCCACTATGCTGCCTGCTGACGAGCAGCTCAACCTGCCAACTCACAACTATTCCGCCAGCCTCGCAGGGACGTGCGGGCGATTCAGCCCACCTACACTGAGTCATATCCAGATAGTATGTAGACCAGCGATACCGAAGACAGAGAGCTCTTCCGCGTTGCGGTAATCCACAAGAACCAGATGTCCCCAAGTCGGAACCACCAGCCACTGCCAGTGCACAGCATTGATCTGGGCGATGAGCGGTGTGCCACCCTAACGGTCAACCGATCCCAGATCACATTTCGCCTGGACACTGGTGCCTCCGCCAATCTCCTCACATGGTCAGCCTTCCAGACCTTGAAGGTTAAACCACCGATTCTGCCATCCCACTGTCAGCTGGTTTACTACAATGGAAACGTCATCCCGGCCACGGGGTCCTGCCAGCTCGAAGTTACACACAACTCACACAAAGCCACATTATCATTTGAAATCATTGGATCCTCGAAGGACTCTCTGTTAGGCACACAGGCATGCATGATCCTCCACCTCGTTCAGCGGGTACACACTCTGTCTCCAGAAGGCACGTCCGATTTCCCAGATGCAGACTTTTGGGCGCAGCTCCACTCACTCCTCGCGCACAACCAGGAGGTTTTTGAGGGCATGAGCACACTGCCCTACCCGTACAAAATACGGCTCAAACCGGACGCCACCCTGGTCATTCAAGCACCTCGTAGGATCCCAGCACCACTCAAGGACCGCCTCAAGCAGCAGCTGCAGGACCTGCAGGACCAAGGAGTGCTTTCCCGGGTCACAGAGTCAACGCCATGGGTCAGCTCCATGGTGTGCGTCAAGAAGCCCTCCGGCGAGCTCCGGATCTGTATCAACCCAAAAGATTTAAATCACAACATTATGAGGGAACACTACCCCATACCCAAACGGGGAAAAAATCACGAGCGAGATGGCCCGGGCTAAAATATTCACCAAGCTTGATGCCTCAAAGGGCTTTTGGCAGATTCAATTGGATCAGTCCAGCAGGAAGCTGTGCACTTTCAACACTCCATTTGGCAGATACTGCTCCAATAGGATGCTATTTGGCACCATTTCGGCCTCCAAAGTGTTCCATCGCATCATGGAACAGATGATGGAGGGCATCGAAGGGGTACGCATCTACGTAGACGACATTATCGTCTGGTCCACCACACCACAGGAGCACATCAGTCATCTCCAGCGTGTCTTTGCACGGAAACGGGATCAGGGCCGGCGCCTTAACTGAGCCAAATGCTCTTTTGGCCAGACTGAGCTAAAGTTTTTGGGGGACCACATCTCCCGGTCGGATGTGCGGCCGGATGCCGACAAAGTGGCAGCCATCGCAGCCATGCAGCAGCCGTCAGACAAGAAGGCTAACCTTGCTTCGCATATGACTGCTCTTCGCCACCTGGTCAAAAAGACAACGGAATTCCAGTGGCTGCACGCACACCAGAGTGAATGGGAGGAGCTCAAGGTCAAGCTCACCACCGCCCCGGTACTGGTGTTTTGCGATACCACACGGGAAACAAAGATCTCAACTGACGCCAACCAGTCTGGCATTGGGGCGGTACTCCTGCAACGGGACGACACCGCATTATGGGCCCCGGTCGCCTATGCGTCGTGGGCCATAACCCCCAGAGAACAGCGCTATGCGCAGATTGAGAAGGAGTGCCTAGGCCTGTTGACTGGTATCGACAAGTTCCACGACTATGTATATGGTTTTCCACAGTTCACTGTGGAGACCGACCATCGGCCCCTGGTCGGCATCATTCAGAAGGACCTCAACGACATGACCCCTCGCCTCCAGCGCATTCTGCTCAAGCTCCGGAGGTATGACTTCCAACTTGTCTACACCCCGGGGAAGGATCTCATCGCAGATGCTCTGTCCAGGGCGGTGAACACACCGCCCGACTCGGAGAGGTTCGTTTGTCAGGTCGACGCACAAGTAGCCTTCACATTGGCCAATCTGCCGGCCACTGATGCACGTCTGGCCCACATTCGCTGTGAGACTGCGGCTGGCCCCCTTCTACAACGTGTGATGCGCCACTTGACAGAAGGGTGGCTCAAGGGCAGTTCCCACAATTTTACAACGTCCGACACGACTTGGCCGTCATTGATGGTGTCCTCTTGAAGTTGGATCGGATTGTGATCCCACACAGCATGCACCGGCCTGTCCTCGAACAACTGCACGAAGGCCATCTCGGAGTTGAAAACCGCAGGTAGAGGGCCCAAGAGGCTCTGTACTGGCCGGGCATCAGCGACGATATCGCCAACATGGCACTCAATTGCCCCATCTGCCAGAAGTTTCAGCCGGCTCAACCCCCTGAGACCGTTCAGCCCCATGAGTTGGTCACGTCCCCCTGGGCGAAGGTGGGCGTGGACCTCTTTCATGCGCTCGGCAGGGACTACATTATTCTTATTGACTACTTCTCAAGTTATCCGGAGGTCATACGCCTGCACGACACGGCATCATCAGCTGTCATCCGGGCATGCAAAGAAACCTTTGCTCGCCATGGGATTCCGCTCACCATCATGTCTGACAACGGGCCTTGCTTTGCGAGTCAAGAATGGTTTTCCTTTGCCACTTCATACAACTTCACACACGTGACGTCCAGTTCCTTGCATCCTCAGTCGAATGGCAAGGCGGAAAAGGGCGTCCACATTGTGAAGCGGCTCCCCTGCAAGGCTGCTGATGCCGGATCTGACTTCTGTTTAGCCCTGCTGGCCTATCTCTCGGCCCCACTGTCCACGGGCCTCTCGCCAGCCCAGCTGTTGATGGGTCGCACCCTCAGGACCACTGTGCCGTCCATTCATGTTCCTGACCTCGACCATACTCCAGTACTGCGAAGGATGCAACAACAGCGTGCTCAGCAGAAGGTGGCACATGACGCTCGGGCAACTGATCTTCCTGCCCTGGCGCCTGGAGACAACGTCCGCATGCACCTACCAGAGGGTGGCTGGTCTGCAACCGCCGAGGTTCTCCGCCACGGGGCTCCCCGCTCCTTCCTGGTTCGTGTGCCTGATGGCTCTATTCGCTGCCGTAATCGGCGGGCCCTTCGTTTGGTTCCGCACTCGCTACGAGATCATGCACCGGTGCCACGCCCTCCTGTTGTCCCTGATGTCGACTTTGTTGAGCTTCCCGCCCCTCTGCCTCTTCCTCTCTCGCCCGTGGCCAGGCCCATTCCTCAGCCGGTGGATCCTGACCCACCCTTGAGGCGGTCAACCCGAATTGGTCGCCCACCTGAGAGACTTGACTTATGAGCCTGTTAGCACATTCGACTCACTCATTGTTTTCCAGTACTGTTAACGAGTTTTTTTTCTTGTCGTTCATTGTTCCAGAGTTTTCTGTTCCGTTATTGGTACAACGTCCTTGTTCTGTTGCACCTGACACCTTCCTCTGTATATAGTATAGCCCCATGTACATGTTGTAAATATTGCACACACATACTGAGATGCACTCATACACATTTCTATTGATTATCATGTAGGCACATATCCTTTGTGAAAGGGGGGGATGTCCTGATATCCAGATCAGCATATCATGATGCAATCACACACACACTGATGGATAGGCAGTTGGGCAAACCAGTACACACATAACATCGCAGCCAATCACCAGTGAGAGCACACGCACGATAAAACAGGGAACACCACAGTTCCCGCTCTTTCTACCAGGAGATAGCTCAGAGCACAAAGCTCACAGCGCACCACTCAGACATAGACCATGTGCTGAGTGCCTCACTAAGATAGTGATAGGGCTGGGTCCACAGGTTAGCTGGTGAAGCACGTACCCAAGCCGGTAGTTAGTTGTTACTGTTGACGGACAATAAACAGAGTTGTACCATCTGCAGCCATGTTGGATCATTTGTGTATCAGAACACCCAACACGACAAGTGTGTCAAAGGAAAATTTGGAACAGGGAACAGATGGCCCAAGTGGAGTGGGCGGAAGGGGAACAATGGTGAAGGAAAAGATGATCGATAGAAGAAATATAAATGAATTGATAGAAATAAAAATGGGGGTAATGTGGAGGAGAGAGTTCACAGTCTGGAGTTGTTGAACTCACTGTTATGTCCGGATGCTGTAACGTGAAGATGAGGTGCTGTTTGAGCATAGCATGAGCAGAGAACATAAAGTGCAGAAGGAGGCCATTCGGCCCATCGAGTCTGCACCGACCCACTTAAGCCCTCACTTCCACCCTATCCCCATAACCCAATAACCCCTCCTAACCTTTTTGGACACGAAGGGCAATTTATCATGGCCAATCCACCTAACTTGCATGTCTTTGGACCGTGGAAGGAAGCCGGAGATCCGGAGGAAACCCACACAGACATGGGGAGACACAGACTCCGCACAGACAGCGACCCAGTGGTGAATCGAACATGGGACCCTGGAATCCTGGCGCTGTGAAGCCACACTGCTAGCCACTTGTGCAACGTGCTGCCCAGTTTGCGCTGGGCTTCACTGGAACATTGCAGCAGGCCAAGAACAGACATTAGACATGAGAGCAGGAGGCCCGTGAGAGGAAGGTCTACTTGAAGATAGGCCAAAGGTGTTCTGAAAAGCGATCATCCAGTTTGCATTTGGTCGCTCCAATGTCGAGTGGACCACATCAGGAGCAAAGAATGCAGTAGACCAGATTGAAGGATGTGCACATGAATCTCTGCATCACCTGAAAAGAGTGTTTAGGTTCTGGGGTGGTGAGCAGGGAGCAGGTAAAGGGGCAGGTGTTACATCTTCTGTCATTGCATGTGAAGATGCCGTGGAAAGAGTATGAGGTGTTGAGGTGATGGAGGAGTGGATCAGGGTATCCCGGAGGGAATGGTCCCTATGGAATGATGACGGGGTACTGATGGGAAAATGTGTTTGGTGGTAGCATCATGCTGGTGTTGGCAGAACTGGCGGAGAATGATTATTTGAATGCAAAGGCTGGTGGGGTGAAAGGTGAGGACAATTGGGACTCAATCCTGGTTCTGAGAGGAAGGGGGAAGGTGCAACACCTGCCTTTTTACCTCCTCCCCTATGTTGTTCTGTCCATGACATCTTCATCAATCTCCAGTGGCCTCCTATCACTGGCCCTCTATTCAGCCCCACTGCTCCACTCCCCCACAACAGTATACATCTGATCCTATTTCCAGTTCCCTCCAGCTTTGACAAAGAGTCATCTCAACTCAAAATATTAGCTCCCTTCTCTTGTCACAGATGCTGTCAGACCTAAGATGGTCCAGTCTTTTCTGTTTTTGTTTCAGGTTCCAGCATCGGCAGTAATTTGCTTTTATTATTCTCTTCCCACCTCTCGTCTTCTTCTCTGCTGCTGCTTCTCAAAATGGCTTCTCAAGGCTCCTTTTTTATAACTTACAATTAAAAAGCCCACCTTCGCCAATTGTTGGGAAACAGCCAATTGGTCTACAACTTGTCAATAATGAAGTAAGAATTAGCCCATTGATTTTTAGCTGATTACGCACATCTTTCCAGCTTTAACACAATACTTCTACTCAAACTATGAGCGCGATCCTCTGGCCTCCCTGCAGCATGTTTCCTGGAGGCGGGAGGTGGCCTGTCATTGGCGAGTGACGGGATCTTCTGGTCCCACTGCTGTCAATAGGATTTCCCATTGAATTCACTCATTCCGCCAGGGTGGGGGTGAACCATGGGCGAGACATAAAATATTCCGTCAGCGTGAACAGCAGGAAGATCGCAGCCTATTTCTCTTTTTGAAAATAAATTTAGAGTACCCAATTCATTTTTTCCATTTAAGGGGCAGTTTAGTGTGGCCACCCCACCTACCCTGCACATCTCTGTGGGGGAGAAACCCACACAAACACGGGGAGAATGTGCAAACTCCTCACGGCCAGTAACCCAGAGCCGGGTCCCAACCTGGGACCTCGGCGCCGTGAGGCAGCAGTGCTAACCACTGCACCAACGTGCGGCCCCTCACCCTATATCTCTGATCTTGAGATGAATTTGAGTGTCGCCCAATAATTGATCAACATAACTCTATGTCATTTGGAGTTGCGGTCCCTTAGACAAGGGCTTATTCAGTCATCCTCCTAGAAATTCATGTTATATCTTTATTCTGCGGCCTGAGAAGCACCATATTTTCTTATTCCCACAGCACTTTAAGATTCTGTATTAATGAACAAGTTTCAACATGTTTAAAATTACAAAAGGTCTAAACATATGTGTTCCAAATTACATCTCCATTCATGAATCACTTATTCTTTAATTGTCTCACAATTAAGGTTGCCTACTTAACTAATCTGGCTGGTTTCCAATAATACTGGTTTAGTTTTCATTATAATGGCTTCCATCAATTTTAGCAGAAAGTGCTGAAGAACATTCATAGAATTCATAGTGCAGAAGGAGGCCATTCGGCCCATCGTGTCTGCACTGGCTCTTGGAAAGAGCACCCTACCCAAGGTCCACACCTCCACCCTATCCCCACAACCCAACAACCCCACCCAACACTAAGGGCAATTTTGGACACTAAGGGCAATTTTATCATGGCCAATCCACCTAACCTGCACATCTTTGGATTGTGGGAGGAAACCGGAGCACCCGGAGGAAACCCACGCACACACGGGGAGGATGTGCAGACTCCGCACAGACAGTGACCCAAGCCGGAATCGAACCTGGGACCCTGGAGCTGTGAAGCAATTGTGCTACCCACAATGCTACCGTGCTGCCATATTACATCAAACTACAAAATACCAAAACCCTAAGGGCTGGTTAGCTCACTGGGCTAAATCGCTGGCTATTAAAGCAGACCAAGGCAGGCCAGCAGCACGGTCCAATTCCCGTACCAGCCTCCCCGAACAGGCGTCGAAATGTGGTGACTGGGAGCTTTTCACAGTAACTTCATTTGAAGCCTACTTGTGACAATAAGCGATTTTCATTTCATTTCAAATGATAGCCACACTAAAACTAGTAATTTTCAAACTAACAACACGACATAAATGTGTCTTTTTTTCAACCAATGAGACAAACATTCATTCCACATTCACATTAATGGCTAACATAATGGATTGTCATGTATGGTATTTGTCCAGTGTCTGCTTCAAAGACACCCATTTTCAGACAACACTACAATGATTTATACTGGATTGTCAACAGGAATACTGGAAGACAACCAGTGTGCTTTTATATTTTTAGTGCAGTATGTTCATATGAGGCTAATTCCTAAAGTGTTTTCCGTGACAGTTTTACATTTTACATCTCAAAGCATACAAGCTATTTGGCTCATTCTGTCTCTGCTGGATAATTTATATTCCACTGCATAACTCTTACCCATAGCCCTATCTTGTGCTGTATTCCAATCATTCTTCCCATTTTCATTTAAAAGATGCAACAGTTTCTGATCGCTCTTGTGTGATAGTTCTGCAGATAAATCAGCAATTGGCCCAGAGAAGATAATAAAGACATTTCTAGTCCCTTTTTGAACTGCTGGAATCAAAAATGTAGGGCCAATTTTGGTACCCAATCATCTGAGACCTACCAAGGTCCAAAAGACATCTGGGGCGGGATTCTCTGCAATCGGCACGATGTCCGCCGACCGGCACCAAAAACGGCGCAAATCAGTCCGGCATTGCGCCGCCCCAAAGGTGCGGAATTCTCCACACCTTGAGGGGCCGAGCCCTCACCTTGAGGGGCTAGGCCCGCGCCGGACTTATTTCCGCCCCGCCAGCTGGCGGGAAAGGCCTTTGGTGCCCCACCAGCTTGCGCGGAAATGACTTTGCCGTGCGGCGCATGCGCGGGAGCGTCAGCGGCCGCTCACGGCATCCCCGCGCATGCGCAGTGGAGGGGATCTCATCCGCCTCCGCTATGGTGGAGACCATGGCGAAGGCAGAAGGAAAAGAGTGCCCCAACGGCACAGGCCCGCCCATGGATCGGTGGGTCCCGATCGGGGGCCAGGCCAACGTGGGGGCATCCCCCGCGCCGCCTTGTCCCGCCGGTAAGAGAGCTGGTTCGATTCTCGCCGGCGGGACAGGCATTCCAGCAGCGGGACTTCGACCCATCGCGGGCCGGAGAATCGCCGGGGGGGGCCCGCCAACCGGCGCGGCGCGATTCCCACCCCCACCGAATATCCGGTGCCGGAGAATTCGGCAACCAGCGGGGGCGGGATTCACGCCAGCCCCCGGCGATTCTCCGACCCAGCGGGGGGTCGGAGAATCCGGTCCCTGATCTGAAACTGGATCAGGCCATTTTTCCAGAAGCGATCTACGAACAATTAAAACGGACACACACTTTACATCTGCGAATGAGTCTTAAAGTATGCTTTAATAATCTTATAATCTTTCTTATTGACACAAGTAGGCTTACATTAATGCTGCAATGAAGTTACTGTGAAAGTCCCCTGGTCGCCACATTCCGGTGCCTGTTCTGGTACACTGAGGGAGAATTCAGAATGTCCAATTTACCTAACAAGCATGTCTTTCGGCACTTGTGGGAGGAAACCGGAGCACCCGGAGGAAACCCACGCAGACACAGGGAGAACGTGCAGACTCCGCACAGACAGTGACCCAAGTGGGAATCAAACCTGGGACCCTGGCGCTGTGAAGCAACAGTGCTAACCACTGTGCTACCATGACGAATCATAGAATCTCTACGGTGCAGAAGAAGGTCATCCAGTCCATTGAGTCTGTGCCGACCCTCAAAAAGAGCACCCTACCAAGGCCTAATTCACTGCCCTCTCCCCGTGACCCCACGGAAACTTTGGACACTTTGTGACAATTTAGCATGGGCAATCCACCCAACCTGCACATCTCTGGACTGTGGGAAGAAACCAAAGCACCTGGAGAAAACCCACACAGGCATGGGGGGAAAGTGCAAACATCGGGGGTCGGAATCGAACCCGGGACCCTGGCGCTGTGAGGCAGCAGTTCTAACTACTGCGTAACCACATCACCCTGATTCACGATTCTACCTTTAAAATTTGCAGAGAAGAGAACTGACTCAGGAATTACCAACAGGTAATGCTGGAAGTGCATGCAAAACTGTGACGGCTGGTACGAATTGAATTGCTATTAGCAAGTAAACTTTATCTTACCAGAATTCAAGAGTGTTTTCTGCGGCCAAAACAGCGACCAGTGACAAATATTAATATAATGTTGCTGTGGACCCAGCAGAAGCATTCATACAGGCTCTTTTGGGGTTGGGTTTTCCTCTATTACCATAGATTATGCCAGAGCGGCTCAGTTTTTCTGGCATTTTCTGTTTTATTTCTGTCTTAAAGTGGACCTGGTCTTCATTTTTGAAAAATGTTTTCTTTCATGGGATGTGGGCATCACTGGCAAGGCCAGCATTTGTTGCCCATCTGTGGTGATTAACCCTTTAAGAGCTACGCAGCAGAATAAAGGTCACTTGGCCTAGGTGACCAATCGGGACTCAGAGAGTTGAATCGCCCCATGGTGAGAGAGGCTCCTAGGCAGAGACATTTTGGGGGCTGGCTACAGCTATGCAGCTGCTGTACAATTCCTATTAGTAAATACCTTTTGTTTTCACTAATAAGGTCGGTGTAAGTGCATCTTTTCATCTCACAATGAGGATAAAATATCCTGACACTGCCTCTGGCCTGACACCTGTGAATACTCTGTTTTAATCAAATTCTTAAAAAATGTACTCACCAGAATATCTCTCTTTGGGTGAATCGACCATTTGACTCCTCCAAGGAGGACTGGGCACAACACGCGAGCACCTCGGGTATCATTTCCATGCAAATGAAATAGGGGAGGAGGCGAAATGCAAAGCAATTCTCCTAAATATTTGTGGCAATCAAACCTATAACCTTATTCACAGTCTTACTGCCCCAAGCACATCCGACTCCAAACCATTGAGTGAACTTGTGGATTTAGTGAAGGCTCCGTTGCAAACTCAACCATCAGTCATAACTCCAGAATTTCATATTTAAATTGAGATTGAGAGCTCCCGAAGAACCTTACATTGCTAAATTGAAGCAATTATTGGAGGACTGTGATTCTGGAGTCACCATAAATGAGATGTTGTGGGATATGTTTGTCTGTGGTGTGAACAATGACGCTATTCAATCTGCACATTGCTTCCAGAGAAAGGCATGAATTTTTAATGAACAACGGAGAGATTGCTGACCATGGGAAGTGCTGAAAAAGGTGGACAAGAGTGACGACAAGAGATAGTTGCAGGCAGCCAATACGCAAAAGCCAACGGAGTGCACCGACGCGAGAAACAATTTCAACCACCAAGAAAACAAAAAGATACAGACGAGGCAATCAGCCAGTAATACATAAAGGAGAATGTTACCAATGTGGTGGTAACCATACTCCTGAATTGTGCCGATTTAAGGTGGCTGAGTGTTTTGGTTGTCACAAAAGAAGACATTGGATAAAGCAGTGCAGAGCTAACTCAAGGTTGCTGAGTAATTGATCAACAAAGATGTTGCGAAAATACAATGTTGATGAGCACAGCACCAGTCATTCTGGCATCATTCTCTGTTTAATCTAAAAAAAAGCATGATAGAGCCTTTACCGTAACATCCTGTAATGGGAAACTTCGGAAGATCTAAGTGGTTACAGGGACATCAGTCACTGTGATGGGAGAGCATACATTTCAGTACCTAAGAGAGGAAGTCCAACAATTGATCTTGAAGAGCACATCTCCAAAGAGGAAGACTTACATGTTTTAGGATACCGAACCAGACCCCAAAGTTTGTTAGGATACTGGGCAAGAACCCCCAAAAAAATTTTTAAATTTGTAAAACTGCGAGGAAAGGATATTTCACTCCAGGAGTGACGACTCTGACCAACATTTATGTTTGAACATTTTGGGCGAAATTCTCCCCTAACGGCGCGATGTCCGCCGACTGGCGCCAAAAACGGCGCCAATCAGACGGGCATCGCGCCGGCCCAAAGGTGCGGAATGCTCCGCATCTTTGGGGGCCGAGCCCCAACATTGAGGGGCTAGGCCGGCGCCGGAGGGATTTCCACCCCGCCAGCTGGCGGAAATGGCGTTTGTTGCCCCGCCAGCTGGCGGAAATGGCGTTTGGTGCCCTGCCAGCTGGCGCGGAAATGCGGCGCAAGCGCGGGAGCGTCAGCGGCCGCCGACAGTTTCCCACGCATGCGCAGTGGGGAGAGTCTCTTCCGCCTCCGCCATGGCGGAAAAGACCTTTGGTGCCCCGCCAGCTGGCGCAGAAATGACATTTCCGGGCGGCGCATGCGCGGGAGCATTAGCGGCCGCTGACGGCATTCCCGCGCATGCGCAGTGGAGGGAGTCTCTTCCTCCTCCGCCATGGTGGGCCCCGATCGCGGGCCAGGCCACCGTGGGGGCACCTCCCGGGGTCAGATCACCCCACGCGCCCCTCCCAGGACCCCGGAGCCCGCCCACGCCGCCTGGTCCCGCCGGTAAATACCAGCTTTGATTTACGCCAGCGGGACAGGCAATTTCTGGGCGGGACTTCGGCCCATCCGGGCCGGAGAATTGAGCGGGGGGTCCCGCCAACTGGCGCGACCCTATTCCCGCCCCAGCCCAATCTCCGGTACCGGAGACTTCGGCGGGGGCAGGGGCGGGATTCACGGCGGCCAACGGCCATTCTCCGACCCGGCAGGGGGTCGGAGAATGACGCCCTTTATGTTCAAACAAATTCTAATTTAAACACAGAATTAAAAAAATAAATAAATTTTTTAATACATTTTGCATACCCAATTCATTTTTCTAAACACAAAATTAACCGCATGAACATTCAGTAATATAGCTGTATAATTATCAGTTAAACAGTTCTTAAAAAATAAGGAAAAACTGAAACTTACTATCTATACCTTTTTTTAAATACATTTTTAGTACCCAATTCATTATTTTCCAATTAAGGGGCAATTTAGCGTGCCAATCCACCTAGCCTGCACATCTTTGGGTTGTGGAGGCGAAACCCACGCAAACACGAGGAGGATGTGCAAACTCCACACAGACAGTGACCCAGAGCCGGGATCGAACCTGGGACCTCGGTGCCATGAGGCAACAGTGCTAACCCACTGTGCCACCGTGCTACCCTATCTATACCTGCTACTAACTCTAATTAAGCAACCCAATATAGTACAAATGCCATATATAAAAATAAATTTAGCAAATAGATTACTTGCTCAGATGTATAGAGATCTTTGGAGAGAGAGAGACACTTTCAGGAGCAGAACAAGCGCACTTCTGCTCAATCTAGCAGCATTTGGCAAAGCTGATATTCAGCTTAAAATTCCTCTGTCTTGTCAGACAATGGCAAACTGCAAAATTACTCAGACCTGGCTCCTCCCATTGATTACATCATCTACATCCCACTAAGATGTCAAATCACCTGCTTGGCTCGGACAAAATACAACCCCTCGTAAATAATCTATTCCATTAGCCCTCTATATGTAAGCAATCAAATGGTTAGAATCAATCATGACCTCACATTTTACGACATTTGAATCACAGCTTTAGCAGTCATTTGCATTGTAGGGAGGAGGGTGGCTCTCCGATGTACTTCGGGGACTACTCCCTTAAAGAGTTACCCCCTTGGCCCACCACGTCAGGGCCATGTTTGTAAATATCTGCACCAATTCTTGCCCATGTGAATACCGGCCCAGAGGATCATACAGGCTTGAAGAATTTGGTGTCCAGCCCATTAATAGGATGCAAACGGATCTAAATGACCCCTTTGCATCCTCCCACTGGCGCAGGGGAGGAATCTCAATGCTGGCCGGCGATCCCATTTTTTCCTGACGCTGGATTCACCACCGCATCCGGCCCTCTGCTATTGGTGACGGGCAGCGGAGTCTCCCGCCCTTGAGCTCAGTTATTGTTCATCAGGCTTCCTGGCCCAGAGAAGGAGTACCAGCCAGGGAATCTTCTAGAAAAGTGTACGGACTTCAGGTGAGAACAAAATTGTCAATAATGTCCCTCACCTCAAGGCAAAAGTCTGAAACTCACAGCCTGAGCTCAAATAAAATAAAATACTGCCAATATAGGAAATCTGAAGTAAAGATAGAAATCTGATGTAAAGGCAGCATCCGTGGTAAGGGAGATGGAGTTGATAGCCAGGATTTTCAAACCCAGGTCGGGAATCTATGTGCCAATTCCACTCTGGATTCCACCACACAGTGTGCTCCAGACATACCCACTGGGGTTTTTAATAAGCCAGGCCAATTAAGGGCAGGTAGTGAGAATGCTCTCCGGGTTCCCGATGCTGGAGGGCCAAAGGGAAGCCCTTCGGCACTGACACAGTGACAGCCCCACTGGCCAGGGTGGGAGCTGCAGTTTTATGATGAAGAAAGAGAAGAGCCGTCAACAGGCCGAGGGAAGATGAGGTAATTTAGTTTAATTTAAAATGGCCACAGCTGCTTGGCTGTGACCACGGAGGGGGCATTCCCTCCAAAGGACAGCCTCTGGTTGTACCTGTGGCCCGGCGAGCATGACTAGTGCAGGTGAAGTGGCTCCTTTTTAGGATTAACTATGACCACCACTGCCCCCCCCCCCCAACCCTTCCGGCTTGAGCACGCTGACATTGTGGGCCAAAAATCCCATTAGTGCTGTGTGGTGAACCACAGTATTAGGAGATGTACGGTAGGACCTGCACTACCTGTTCGCCGATAGTACCTGCCGGCTGGCCCCGCCCACTAAGAACTGTAGAAATATGCATGACCTCCATTGCCCTGCCATTTCGCCAGCTGCAGCAGGAGGCCACACATCTGATTGCAATAAAGCCACAGTTGTACCCGATCTGCGTCATTGTGCAATTGATTGCGCATCAATTTATTGCAGTCAGATTTTTCCACAGAATGGATATCGGAATCAAACCTGATCGCCTGCAGCTGGATCCGCAGTCGCCCGATGCCAGAAAAGACTTTACTCACTGGCTAGCATGTTTTGAGGCCTACATCAATGCGGCGGACCCCGCGCCAACGGAGGCTCAGAAGATAAACGTCCTGTACTCCAGACTAAGCTCCAGCGTGTTCCCGTTGATCCAAGACGCCACGAATTACGCGAAAGCAATGGAACTCCTTAAGGAACACAATGCTTTGAAGGCGAACGCGCTCTTCGCCAGGCATGTACTCGCCACCCGCTCGCAACAACCTGGTGAGTCCACCGAATACTTCTGGCACGCCCTAATTCTACTCATTTGGGACTGTGACTGTCAGGCCGTTACGGCCGCTGAAATGCGAACCTCCTCATGCGTGATGTTTTTGTGACGGGGATTGCGTCGGACCGCATCCGAAAACGATCACTGGAAGGGACCACGCTCGAACTGGCGGAGACAAAAACCTTGGCACTCTCCATGACGGCCGCATCCTGTAATGTACAATCTTACCCCTCCCACCTCGCTGCCCACCCTTCTACCCCTTCCTACCCCTCCTGGACCCCGCCGCCGACCTCCTCAGCTGGGGCCCTGCATTCCCAGATCCCAGTACTCCAGATTCCCCTTCGCCATCCCATGCCCCGATATGATGTCTGCCACCTTCATCAAGGCCCTCAACACCATCTTCGCTCTGTTTGGTTTCACCGCTTACATCCACAGTGACAGGGGATCCTGTTGCTCTTATTAGCCTTAGTTTTATTAGCTCTGATTCTGTCACCTTTGCTCACAAGTCGCCAGGTATCTTTCTGATACCGCCACGTGGTTCAAACTCGAGTAATGATTAATAATGCAGCACACCACTTAGTAAATGTTAAATCAACGAACATTTATTATATACAGCAATAAATACTTATACAATAATCCTACTTCTAAACTAATACCTACCACTAAAGGCCAATACTTAACTTTGGTGATGGCCCACCAGGTCAGGGAAACGAATGGTCTATCGAATTAGGTCTGGCCTGCGGGATTCAAAAAGGCTGGTACGGGTCGATAGTCTGGATCACCTATCTGGTAGCGATCGCTGGAGTAAGACTTACTTGTTCTTTCGTCGAAGGGTCTCGAAGATTACGAGTAGGAGAAGAAGGGTCGATCTGAACTTGGCCACTTATTTTTATAGTTCCCAGGGGCTTCCCGCCTCTCGGGGCGGACCTTGATCCTGGTTCCAAGTGATTGGACTTGGTCCCAATCACTTGGTTCGATATGCTCCAATAATGGGGCGATTCCTTGATCGGGGGGGTGGTCGTCCACCTTTCTTTGTCTCAGCCACTGCTGGCGCCGAAAAGTCTGGATCGGCTTTATGTTGCTAATGTGTAGCAATTGTTCCTGGGGATGGCTGCTTACTATGTAGATGGCTGGGTTGATGTGCTGTTAATGGTTGCAGGTATCGGTCTGGGCCGACTTCCCCAGAGCCGAATACACTGTTTTGCCTGCAGCTGTCCGTTTGAGTCCTGTTGGCTGATTTTCGCATCAGCCTTTTTTGTTCGCCATTTTAGATCGGGGTTTGACCATTTTACTCGGGAATCAGCCATTTTAGGTGGCTGCATTCCCTCCTTGTGATCCTAACGCGAAGCACAATTTTTTTTAACCTAAACAATTCTAAGGGCGCTATGTCAGGCAGGGACATACATTTACAAAATAACAAACTTGGAACCTCTAATTTTACCTAAATACACTATACTCACTAAACATTGCATTATCCTATCTTCCTAAAACATACAACAACAATCACAACATTTAATATTCTCTTTCCTGGCTTGGCAGTCAAGCTCAGGATCATACATTTTCTTTTTGTTCATGAAAAGTTTTGTACATCTTTTTATTTACAGTAATAACGCAAGTGCATGCCCTTTATTATTTTGTTATAGGTCACGGGGGTTGGGGGTCTGGTCATAACCGAATATAGGGGATCGGATCCGATATACCAGGGTTCGAGTGCGGTACGCTCTCCTTCTCCATTTGCGGAGGCGCATAGTCTGCACTACACAGCAGAGTATCACCAATGTTAACAGTGCTTCAATTACATAGGACAGGGAGTACCAGGTTATGAACCTGGCACACCAGGTAGATGCAGTGTCGCTGGTGACTGGGCTTTGGGTACTGCGGGGCAGTGAAACATTAACGGCAGGGAGGTTTGAAGTAATGGGGTCCGCGTTCCCGCGCAACCAAAGGTCCATAAAAAGAGTGTTGAGCACGATGAAAGAAGTCCTCATGGCTGTCCTGGCTGTCCTCTTTCCTTTTCCTTCTTGTGTTCTTTTATTTTCTCCGGTCCTGGAGCCTCTGGAGTTCTGTAAAAACAAGCATAATATCTGTAACTCCCTTGGTTTAATATCCAATATGTTAGTGTGTCTGTCCTTCTGGGGCCAAATATTCCCTTATAATTGGTCACTATGTGTGACTCCCTCATTTTTTTTTTCCAAAAACAAATATTAGGACACGGCACACTTCCCAATGAGGGACCAGTGCTGATTTACCATCCAAATGTTCCAGGATGTAAATAGCATATGGCAGCAACCTAAAGGTCGCCTAAACAAATAAAAACTTTTTGAAATGAAAAATGTCAAATGAGGTGCGTATGGGCTGCGACGGGTAAGATTTCGATGGAGTCCCCGAGTAGAACGGCTACCAATGCCGTATCTCCCCTACCCGAGCATGTTTGACCAAAGGGGGGGTCCCCAGGCAGGGTGGGTCTCATGCCATTTCTCCACTGCCTGAGCGACCGACAAGAACGGGCAAAAATGTAGTCATCGTGGTGGGGTTGCTACAGTGATTCTATCCTTGAATCACAAGAGCAGCTACGATCGGGCGTCTGGTACCCGAACTGGTGTCAGCTGAAGTGTCTGCAGACAAGCTAGTTCCGCTGAACAAGCGTCCGGTCTGCTGACCAGGTATCTGCAGATAAGTTGGTCCCACTGAACAAGCGGCTGGCCGCGGTGGGTCTCTGAGGGCAAGTGCTCAGAAGTTTCAGGTGAACGGGCGTGTGGCAGTGAGGAAAAATTCTCCTGTCGGACGAACAACATAAAACAAACGTACGAATAACATACAACATCCTGCAGGTTCCATCAGGAAGGACAACACTTCTCCCAAGCGTTTCCTTTAAACATCATGTGGACACCTCAGTTCTCTGTTGCGAACAGTGTCGCAAAGGGGTTGGCGGTTTGGGAGTCGGACTCGAGGTCGTCCCCTTCTCCCAGGTGCCAAACTCTGGAGTGAATTAGGGCTGAAAGTGCTGCGTGGTGTGAGTTGGGGTTGCTTTTGTCGTTGCGGACGAGTCTGTAGGAGTTGTCGCGGTGCCAATGAGTTATGTCGAGTTGTGTGGGGACAAAGTCGGGGTTGTCCGTGTGGTTCGGTGGTCGGTGATGGGATTTGTTTAGAAAAGTGATCATGAAGGGATCACTGGAGTCGAAATCGGAGTCGCTGGGTGTGGGTCCGGTTGTATGGGGATAGTAGGGAGGCGTGCTGTGGCTATCGTCCGAGTCACAGTCGCTGTCTGTGCTGCTGCAGTCTGTGGGCGTTCCGGGGCGGAGTGTAGATTTTGGGGGTGGAGTCGAGGGCGAGTCTGTGGCTGGGCTGGACGTGGTGGGCGTTGGTCTGGTTACATTGGCTGTGGGCGGGGTGTGGTCTGCTGCGTCAAGTATGACGTGGTGGGCGTGGTTTGACTGTGCTCCATAAGCCTTTAACTGGTTGATATGAAACCACGCAGTCTTACCATTTGGGTATTTAATTTTATATACCGATGGGCTTACTTTATCCGTAATGGAGTACGGACCCGAGTATTTTGGAGACAGGAATGTGCTGGGGTTATATACAGACAACATCACTTGCTGTCCTATATCATACTCCATTGCATGCACTGCCTTATCAAAACAGGCCTTGCTCTGTTTCTTTTTGGTGCCCAATTTGACTGCGGCTGCTAACTGAGCCGTTTTTACAGTAGCAATTAATTGCTCCATGGCTTTCTCGTGGGTGAGGGCCGTAACTTCAGGGCTGGTCAGGTCTAAAGCTAACAGGTATTCTGTCCCTTTCATGGGGCGTCCGGTCATAAAGAGTGTGTGGGGTGTAACCTGTGGAGGTGGAAACAGTGTTACGCAAAAACATCAGCGCAAAAGGGAGGACTGAGTCCCAAGTGGTGTTGTTCTGCTGGACCATTTTTCGGAGGGTGGTTTTTAGGGTCCGATTCATGCGCTCCACTATACCACTCGACTGTGGGTGGTACGCAATGTGAAATTTTTGGGTTATGCCAAATATCGTGAGGACGTTCTGCATGACCCGTCCCGTAAAGTGAGAACCTTGGTCCGATTCAATACTGCGGGGGAGTCCCCATCTTGTAAAGATGTGGTGGGTTAGGATCTTGGCTGTGGATTTTGCAGTGTTGGTGCGGGCTGGAAATGCTTCCACCCACTTTGTAAAGGTGTCTATGACCACCAGAACATATTTATAGCCATTCCTGCAAGGGGGCAATGGACCTATAAAATCAATCTGGAGGTTAGTCCAGGGGCCGTTAACGGGTCGGGTGTGGCTGAGTTGGGCCTTTTTGGCATATCTGTCGGGGTTGTTCTGCACGCATATAAGGCAATTCTCAATGTAATGGCTTACATCTTCCATGAGATTTGGCCACCAACAAAGCTGTTTGAGTTGGGCTGTGGTGGGATCGATTCCCTGGTGTCCATGACCATCATGGAATAAACATTGGTTCCTATCCTGCTCAGGAACTACATAAAGGGTGTCCTTTAACACCACACCATCATGTGTGGTCAGTGTATTTCTGAACCTCTCGTAGGAGGCTGGAAACTTCCCTTTCACAATCTCAGTGAGAGCGCTATCCTGCTTCTGGGCTTCTACTAGATCCTCGATCCTAGTCTGCGTGACCTGAACTGCACTCACTGGCGCACTCACAGGCGCGCTCTCGGGGGGTTTCCAAAAGTACCCATGCCTGGATCCTGCCTTAGCCAGTGCGTCGGCTTTTACATTTCCAGGGGGGGAGGAACGATGGTGGCTGCGGACTTTTATAATGCCAAAAGTCCTGTCCCGGGCTTTTTGTAAAATATGGCGGAGTAATGGGGCTGAGGGGAGGGGTTTCCCATCCGCGGAAACAAATCCTCTTGTTTCCCACAGGGGCAGAAATTCTGTAAGGCTGTTGCAGACATAGAGGCTGTCTGAGTATGTCTGCTGGGCTGGGGAAGGAATCTGGGTGGTCTACAATGTACGCGATGGCCGCAAGCTCTGCTGCCTGCGCGCCTAAGTGTCCGGGGAGTTTTAATGCTATCTCCTCGAGGGCGCGTCCCTGCCCGTCCTCCACATAAATCCCGCAACCTGTTATGCGTTGCCCATCTAAGACTATGGAAGATCCATCCACATAAATCTTAATGGGGTCACACGTGTCCAGGTGAGGGGGGCTTTGAGATGGATTTGCTAATTTTCTGGGGGGTGTTTTAGCTATAAAGGGGCCTGTATTATGGTGTGGAGAGATGATTTCACACTCATGGGGGGTTCCAGGGTACTGTAAATTGTCCGCTAAGTATGTGTGTGTCTTTGTCCGTTTTACTGTGATGTCCTGTCCTTGCAAGAGAAGGGTCCACCTCGCTGCGCGTATTTGGCTGACGGTACCGTCTTTAAGTCGTCCATCCAGTAAAAGTTGGGTGGGGGTGTGCTCGGTCAGAATGGTGATGGGGTTCAGTCCGGTAATATAGGAAAAGTACTGGACTGCCCAGAAAACTGCGAGCAGGTGCCTCTCACAGGCTGAAAATCCCTGCTCCACAGCATCTAAAATTCGGGAGGCATAAGCCACGGGTCTTAACTGGTCATGCCGTTCCTGCAGGGGCACGGCTGAAAGGGTGCCGTCTGTGGTCGCTACCTCTATGGCGTAAGGGGAAAGCGGGTCTGGAACTTATAGTGCGGGGGCGGCTATGAGTGCCTGTTTTAATGATTCCACAGCATCCATCTGCTGTGGAAGCCATTTCCAGGGGGCTCCTTTCTTTAGGAGGTCTGAGAGGGGCGTTGCCCTGCTGGCGAAACTGTCGATGTGGTTTCGGCAGTAGCCAACCAGTCCTAAAAATGACTGGAGGGCTGAAACGTTCTGGGGAAGGGGCAATTTAGCGATCGAGTCAATTCTTTTATACTCGATCTCGCGTTTGCTGTGTGTGATAATTGTACCCAAATATACCACTTTTTCTTCCAAAATCTGGGCCTTTTTGGGGTTTACTTTACAGCCAATGGAATGTAACAATTCCAGGAGTTCGGACAGAAGCTCAATGTGCTCTTCCTTAGTGTCTGTCTGCAGTAGTAGATCATCTACATACTGTACCAGACATTCGGGGCGAGAAAATGTTGCTAGTCCATTTGCCAGCTGTCGGTGGAAAATGGAGGGCGAGTTGTGGAAGCCTTGTGGCAGGCATGTCCACGTGTACTGCTGCGCTCTGAAAGTGAAGGCAAATTTATACTGGCACGCCTTTGCCAATGGAATGGACCAGAATCCGTTACTGACGTCCAAAACTGTGAAATATCGGGAATTGAGTCCCTGTCTGAGCATGGTCTCGGGACTTGTTGCTACGCTGGGGGCTGCTGCGGGGGTGACTTTATTGAGTTCCCGATAATCAATGGTCAAGAGCCATGATCCACCGGGCTTTCTCACTGGCCAAATCGGGGCATTATTAGTAGAGGCTACCTGCTCTAATAAGCTCTCTATAACTTTTAGGATTTCTCCCTCTGCTTCTAGGGGGAATCCGTACTGTTTTTGGGGTCTAGGGTCCGGTCCTGTTACTTGTACGGAGCCAGTCATCCGTCCACAGTCGTGTTTGTGGGTTGCAAATGCTGCCCTGTTCTTTTGCAGGACTGCCCTAACCTGTCGGTCCGTGCTGAGTGTGGTGGGGTTGAACCAAAACTCACCTACTGCGCTAATTTTGTTCATATGGTCCCCTATGTTGAGCATTGCGGGGGCTCTAGAGGATTTCGCCATCTTCCGGACACACTGGTTGACTGGATCGAAGGATAGGTGGTGGGAATTCATAAAGTGAATTCCCAGAATGTGTTCTGCTGTGTGGGGCAGGTCTACTAAAACTACGGGGTGTCTTGTGGTTCTGTTTCCTATTTGAATAGGTACAGGGGCTGTGATGTGTCCCTGCTGTGAGTGGCCTGTAAAGCCGCTGAGGGTGATAGTGGCTGTAGTGGGCCACGTGTCCTGAAAAAGGGTGGAGGAATTTATGGTGGTGCGGGACCCTCCTGTGTCCCAAAGAAACTCGATAGGCTGTCCCCGAATTTTCTCTGCGACCACGGGTCGTCCTGACCTATCCCAAAGGGTATCGCAGACCCAACTGGGGGAGCCTGTACACCGTCAGTCCGCTCCAGTCAAGTCCGTCTGATCCGAACGGGCGCTAACGCTATGGATGGGCTCTGCCTTTTTCTTACTTAGAGTGCCTGTCTGTTGGGCTCTCTGTGGCTTTTTAGGGGCATTGCACTCTTTTGCAAAATGTCCCAAATGTCCGCAATTGTAACATTCTTTCGGTTTTGTTGGGGGGCTGTTCTTTCCCTCATTTGTTGTGACCTGAGGAAGGAGCAGCGCTCCGAAAGCTAGTGACATCGAAACAAACCTGTTGGACTTTAACCTGGTGTTGTAAGACTTCGTACTGTGCTCACCCCAGTCCAACGCCGGCATCTCCACATCATTTGTTGTGAGGTGTGGCTTTTACTGCCTGCATGTCTGCGGCGGCTTGCTTTTCCTCTGTGGTTTTAGCGGCGGGTCGATTGTGAACAGACTGCTCCCAAACGCGGGACAATCTTTTAACCACCCACTTCTCGTTATGAGCCTCCTCCGAGGGATCATAACTACTACAGGCATTCTGTCCTGCCTCTGTGGCATGGGAGATAAGGGTGCGGGTCCATTTGGCCACATTGTCTGGGGACAAATGAGCACGGTCTACGTCTCCAAAAACGGCTTCGAAGTGAATCCACAGGCGTCCTGCGAATGCTGTGGGGTGCTCAGACTTCTTCTGCCTACACTTATTTAGCCCATCTACGGGGTCACCCCGGTTATACCCGATCGCATCCAGGATCGCGGTATGCATTTCTGCAAGGGTGCCTCCTCCTACGTTCTGTGGGTCGGGAAGGGCTGCTGCTACCGATGGATCTAAACCTAGAACCATGAGCTTTACATGCTCTCTCTCATCCAGGCCGTACATGGTCGCCTGATGTTTGACGGTGGCAAAGAAATGGTGTGGGTCTGAAGCGGGGAGGAATGGTGTGATTTTTGCACACGCGTCACGTAATTGGGTCACTGTGAGGGGGGTGGAATATAGGAATTCCACCTCGTCTGATGTGGCTGTGCGGTGGGTTGTTACAGGGTTCATTGGAGCCTGAACTACCTGCTGTATCGGGGGTGGGGGTGCTTTTCTCCTTTGGGGCTTTCCCTGCGCACATGTTCCCTGAACATATCTCTGCACTGTTTCCTGTAATTCTTCCCAATCAGGGCCGCCTTCCTGGTCTAAACTTTCCCCAAAGGTTTCTTGGAATCCCTTTTGGACAGAAAGCAGTGATTGCAAGTCTGAAATTTGATTCCGGCACTTTGCACGGTCTATGGTGCTCTGTCTTTGTTCCATGGTTGCAGCGTGGAGCACTCTCAAGGCTGCCTTGAGATCACTACATTGCTTCTGTAGCGTCTCCACCTGCTTCTCTGTCTCTTTCTTTACCAGGACTGCACGCTGCATGTCCTGATAAGCCTTTTCGTACTGGGACTGGAAACTACTCAAATGCGCCAGACAAGACTGGTGACGCCGTTTGGCGTCAGCCACCTCTTCATCCTTTGCTGCTAATTTCCACCTTAATTCCAGATTCTCTTTCTCCACCTCGCATACATTGACTTTACTCATATGATGTATGCCCTCTACTTCTTTGCGGAGCGTCCTGACGACCTCCTCTGTGCCTCGCAATTGTGCCAGACAGGACACAATTGCCATTGGCTTGCGAGCTTTTGCTAAGTTCCTTTTGTGGATTTCACTCATGTTCTCCCACCAATTATGCCCTATACGTCCCGGACCTGAGTCGTCATTATTACAGAAATCATTCCACATGGGCCATCCTTTGCCCTTGAGGTATTTCCGAATTTCCTCTTCCCAAGTGGGGCACTGTCCCACTCTACTGCTGCTGGTCGCTGCGACCGCAAATTCCTCGAGGTTCATGAGGCATTGCATTGCCTGCATGGACATCTCTCCTATCTGCTTGCTTCGGTTAAATTTGCAACAGGGGGGCTAAGGTGGTGTCATAGATGCGGGTACGGCTTGCGCTAATTTCCGAAAATACAGACTTCCGACAGTTTTGACGCAACAAAAATCTATCAGTTTTACCTTATAGCCCTGTTAGTTTCGCATGCATACACACACTTCCGAATTATGAATTATTAATCAGAGCCGCTTGAACACTTGTGGGTTTTTTTCCAATTGGATTCTAATTCAAAATTTCTTGGGTTCTCCCGGAGTGGTTTTCCACGTCTAGATCGGGTCCCGTCAGGCTGTCACCAAAATGTTGCTCTTATTAGCCTTAATTTTATTAGCTCTGATTCTGTCACCTTTGCTCACAAGTCGCCAGGTATCTTTCTGATACCGCCACGTGGTTCACGCTCGAGTAATGATTAATAATGCAGCACACCACTTAGTAAATGTTAAATCAACGATCATTTATTATATACAGCAATAAATACTTATACAATAATCCTACTACTAGACTATTACCTACCACTAAAGGCCAATACTTAACTTTGGGGATGGCCCACCAGGACAGGGAAACAAATAGTCTATCGAATTAGGTCTGGCCTGCGGGATTCAAAAAGGCTGGTACGGGTCGATAGTCTGGAACACCTATCTGGTAGCGATCGCTGGAGTAAGACTTACTTGTTCTTTCGTCAAAGGGTCTCGAAGGTTGCGAGTAGGAGAAGAAGGGTCGATCTGAACTTGGCCCCTTATTTTTATAGTTCCCAGGGGCTTCCCGCCTCTCGGGGTGGACCTTGACCCTGGTTCCAAGTGATTGGACTTGGTCCCAATCACTTGGTTCGATATGCTCCAATAATGGGGCGATTCCTTGATCGGGGGGTGGTCGTCCACCTTTCTTTGACTCAGCCACTGCTGGCGCCGAAAAGTCTGGATCGGCTTTATGTTGCTAATGTGCAGCAATTGTTCCTGGGGATGGCTGCTTACTATGTAGATGGCTGGGTTGATGTGCTGTTAATGGTTGCAGGTATCGGTCTGGGCCGACTTCCCCAGAGGCGAATACACTGTTTTGCCTGCAGCTGTCCGTTTGAGTCCTGTTGGCTGATTTTCGCATCAGCCTTTTTCGTTCGCCATTTTAGATCGGGGTTTGACCATTTTACTCGGGAATCAGCCATTTTAGGTGGCTACAATCCTCATTCATGAGCGATGAGCTGCATCAGTTCCTGCTCAGCAGGGGTATAGCCTCCAGCAGGCTGACCAGCTACAACCCCCGGGGAAACGGGCAAGTAGAACGGGAGAATAGGACGGTTTGGAGGACCATCCAGCTGGCCCTACTTTCCAGGAACCTCCCAGCCTCTCGCTGGCAGGAGGTCCTCCTTGATGCTCTACGCTCCATCCGGTCACTATTGTGCACCGCCACTAATGACACACCCCATGAACGTGTTTTTACCTTCCCCAGGAAGTCCACATCTGGGGTGTTGCTCCCGACTCCAGGACCGGTCCTCCTCCGTAGGCACGTCCGACTCCACAAGGCGGACCGCTTGGTGGACAGGGTTCACCTGCTCCACGCCAACTCTCAATATGCCTATGTTCAGTTCCCCGACGGTCGCCAAGATACTGTCTCACTCAGGGACCTGGCACCATCAGGTTCCACCCCAACACACTCCCCCACCCATGCGCCCCCCCCTCCCACCGCGCTGCCAACACTGACCCCACCAGACACCCCACCCCCCCCTTTCCGTACAAGAGGATGAAGAGTACTTCGGCATGCTCCCGGAGTTCCCCGATGACTGGCCAGCATCAGCACCGCCACCACCGCCATCAGTGCCACCGCCATCGGTGCCACCGCCAGCACCGACTTCGCCGCCACCGTTACGCCGCTGCCAATGAAGCACCAAAGCACCGGATCGGCTGAACCTTTGACGGACTCCGGACCGTCAACGTGAACATTTTTCTTTTTTTTTCTTCTTAACATTGTACATAATTGCGCTATTTGTATATAGTTTCACATTACCCCCACCCAACTCATTTTTAACAGGGGGTGAATGTGGTGAACCACTGTATTAGGCGATGTAAGGTAGGGCCTGCACTACAGGTTCGCCGGTAGCTCCTGCCGGCTGGCTCCGCCCACTAAGATCTGTATAAATATGCATGACCTCCAGTGCCCTGCCATTTCGCCAGCTGCAGCAGGAGACCACGCATCTGACTGCAATAAAGCCACAGTTGTACCCAATCTGCGTCTTTGTGCAATTGATTGTGCATCATGCTGGAAAAGGGGCTTATTAGGACCTGTAATTCATCCTAATTTGTTACTTGCTCCTTGCTGGCAGGCTGCTCACCGATCTAAAAGTGCTTGGGAGGGGATTATAGCTTAGGTGAAGATCCTGACTTGGGCAGAGATCATGGGCGAGATTCTCCGACCCCCCGCCGGGTCGGCGAATCGCCGGGGGCTGGCGTGAATCCCGCCCCCGGCGGTTGCCAAATTCTCCACCACCGGATATTCGGCGGCGGCGGGAATTGCGCCGCGCCGGTTGGCAGCCCCCCACCCCCCCCCCCCCCCGCGATTCTCCGGCCCGGATGGGCCGAAGTCCCGCCGCTAAAATGCCTGTCCCGCCGGTGTATTTTAAACCACCTACCTTACCGGCGGGACAAGGTGGTGCGGCGGACTCCGGGGTCCTGGGGGCGATCTGGCCCTGGGGGGGTGCCCCCACGGTGGCATGGCCCGCGATTGGGGCCCACCAATCCGCGGGCGGGCCTGTGCCGTGGGGGCACGCTTTCCCTTCCGCCTTCGCCACGGTCTCCACCATGGCGGAGGCGGAAGAGGCTCCCTCCACTGCGCATGCGCGGGAATGCCGTCAGCGGCCGCTAATGTTCCCGCGCATGCGCCGCCCGGAAATGTCATTTCTGCGGCGGCTGGCGGGGCACCAAAGGCCTTTTCTGCCAGCTGGTGGGGCGGAAATTAGTCCGGCGCGGGCCTAGCCCCTTAAGGTTGGGGCTCGGCCCCCAAAGATGCGGAGCATTCCGCACCTTTGGGGCGGCGCGATGCCCGACTGATTTGCGCCATTTTGGGCGCCAGTTAGCGGAGATTGCGCCGATACCGGAGAATTTTGCCCCATGGCTTGGGTGCAGATAATAGTTTGGCTGAGGATTGTGTCTTAGGCAGGGATCATGGTTTCGCTGGGATCATGGCTTGGATGGGTCGTGGTTTGTGTAGGGATCGTGGCTTCAGTAGGGATCGTGTCGAAGATAGGGATCATGGCTTGGGTGGATTGTAGCTTGGGTAGGGATCATGGCTTAGCTAGGGATCGTAGCTTGGGTAGGGCTCGTATCTTGGGCAGGGATCGTGGCTTCAGTAGGGATTGTGTCGAAGACAGGGATCATGGCTTGGGTGGATTGGAGTTTGGGTCGGATTATGACTTGGATAGGGACCGTGGCTTGGATAGGGAATGTGACTTAGGAGAGGAATGGTGACTTGGGCAGGGTTCTTGGCTTGGGTGGGATCGTAGCTTGGGCATGTCTCATTACTTGGGTGGGATCGTGGCTTGGGTGGGGATCGTGGCTTGGGTGAGGATCGTGGCTTGGGTGGGGATCGTGGCTTGGGTGGGATCGTGGCTTGAGGAGTGATCATGGCTTGGGCATGCATCAGGGCCGGGATTCTCCGCTAACCGGCGGAGTGGGCCGTACCAGTGCTAAGGAGTGGCGTGAACCACTCTGGCGTCAGGCAGCCCGGAAGGTGCTGAATCCTCCGCATCTTCAGGTGCTAGGCCAGCGCTGGAGGGGTTGGCGCCGTGCCAACCGATGCCGAAGGGCCACCCCCGGGCGGCGCGAGTTGGCGCCTCTGCAGGAGCGCCAGCGTGTTCTGGCGCATGTGCAGAACCGCTAGCGTATTTCCTGCGCATGCACAGGGGGTTTCTTTTCCGCGCCGTCCATGACGGAGCTTTACAGCGGCCTGCGCGGAGGGAAAAAGTGCCCCTACAGCACAGGCCCGCCCGCAGATCGGTAGGCCCCGATTGTGGGCCAGGCCACCCGAAGACTCCGCAGGCTGCCCGCAGAGCCAGGTCTCGCCGATATGGACCTGGTGTAATCTACGCCGGCGGGACTGGCCGAAAACGGGCGGCCGCTCGGCCCATCACGGAGCAGAGAAATGCCGGGGGAGGGCGCTGCCAACGGCGCCCAACCGTCGCGTCGTGACTCCCGCCCCTGCCAAAAAAACGGCGCCAGAGAGTTCGGCAGCTGGCGGGGCGGGATTCACGCCGCCCCCCCCCGCCGATTCTCCAACCCAGCGGGGGGTGGGAGAATCCCACCCCATGTCTTGGATGGAGGCATGAAATGGCTGGACTTCCCACCATCAGTCCCATCCCTCAAAATGGTTCTGTGTTAAGTGTGTTAAGCAACTTGTCACCATTTTGGAAAGGTTCGCAGCAAGCTCTTCCCAGTCATTGATGTCAATACAGTCATGCTTCAGGGAGAACTTCAGAGTGGTTATGAAAACATGTTCTTTATTCTTCGCTGGAACATTGGCCATTTGAAAGTTCTGGGGCGTCATTCTCCGCCGGCGGGAGTCTCCGTTCTGCCGGCGCTCGGGGGTTTCCCGACGGCGTGGGGGTGCCCCACAATGGGAAACCCCATTGACCGGCCGGTGTTACGGAGACTCCCGCCGGCCGGTCGGCGCAGAAATGTGGCGGGGCGGGTAGGAGAATTTCGCCCCTGAAATTAGAACCTGGTGAGGGAGATGGGTTTTGTCCATCTGGACACAGTGTCAAGTTCATTGAACTTACGTTTTTTGGAGGAGTTTTGTCTGAATGCTTGTGGAGGTGTCTTCTAAAAAGACAGTAGCTAGGGCAGCACGTTGGCGCAGTGGTTAGCACTGCAGCCTCACGGTGCCAAGGTCCCAGGTACGATCCCGGCTCTGGGTCACTGTCTGTGTGGAGTTTGCACATTCTCCCCATGTTTGCGTGGGTTTTGCCCCCACAACCCAAAGATGGGTAGGTGGATTGGCCACACTAAATTGCCCCTTAATTGGAAAAATTAATTGGGTACTCAAAATTTAAAAAATAATAAAATAAAAAGACAGTCGCATTTGTCTCACAGTCCTCCCATTGTTTTTAATATTTTTCCATGGGATGTGGGCATCATTGGTAAGGTCAGCATTTGTTGCCCATTCCAAATTGACCTTGAACTGTGTGCCTTGCTAGGCCATTCCAGTGGACAGAGGGCAGTTAAGAATCAGTCATGTTACTGTGGGCCTGAATTCACAGAGGCAAGACAAGGTGAGGATGGCAGATTTCTAAAGGGCATTAGTGAGCCAAATGAGTTTTTACAATAATCACTAATAGTTGTCAGACACATCAGAGGTACCTCTCTCGAACTCTAATGAGCCACTGATACACAATCCAGGTCATACTGTTGCACTCTGGGACTTCTGTCGATTTGTGGAGGTCTTTGTTGTCAAGCACTCGCTGCTGTAGTTTGTAGAAAATTGAGTTCGCACAGCTCCTTTGGTGTTGGACCACCTAGTCAATGGTAGTCTTTTGAGAGAGATGTCTGCCAAGGTATGGAAAGTGCTGAACATATTTCAGAGACTTTCGTTCAACATTTACGGAATGTGGAATACTTGACTGACCAGGTGTGGGCTGATATATGGATTTTTGTGGAGACAACATTCAAGGGTGGGCCGATTTTCTAGTCTGCAGATTTGAAGGCACCGACAATGGCTTGCAAATCTGGTGCAGAGTTAGAAAGTACACTGCAAACTGTAGATCATGTACGTATATGGTTATCAGCTCAGTTTTGGCATGGAGGCAATTGAGGTTAAAGAGTTTTTCATTTAGACAGAACTACATATATAAGGTAAGAGTTTAAATTGAGCGCTGGCGGATTTCGGGCCTAGTCTCGCTCGGGAAATTACCTTCACAGGAACTCCAGGAGCAGCCGGGAATCACGGGAGCAGTGTCCGGAGGGCAGAGCCTAGCAACCGGGAAGAGTTTTTCTCGAGTATTCCTTGGGACCTCTTACCTGAAGAAACAGGCAGAAAATTACGGGAATCAGCTATATTACTGTGGGCCTGAAGTCGCATCGGCAAGACAAGGTAAGGATGGCAGATTTGCTTTCCTAAAGGGCATTAGTGAGCCAAATGGGTTTTTACAATAATCACTAATAGTTGTCATACACACCGGGCGGGATTCTCCCCTACCCGGCGGGGCGGGGTGTCCCGGCGGGATGGAGTGGCGGGTACCACTCTGGTGTCGGGCCGCCCCAAAGGTGCGGATGTCTTCGCACCTTTAGGGGCCAAGCCATCACCTTGAGGGGCTAGGCCCGCACCGGAGCGGTTTCCGCTCCACCGACTGGCGGGAAAGGCCTTTGGCACCATGCCAGCCAGGGCCGAAAGGTCTTCGCCAGGCGACGCGGGTCGGCGCATGTGCGGGAGTGTCAGCGGCTGCTGATGTCATCCCCGCGCATGCGCAGGGGAGGGGTCTCTTCCGCCTCTGCCATAGTGAAGACCATGGCGAAGACGGAAGAAAAAGATTGCCACCACGGCACAGGCCTGCCCGCGGATCGGTGAGCCCCGATCGCGGGCCAGGCGACTGTGGGGCACCCCCCGGGGCCAGATCGCCCTTCGTCCCTCCCCCCCCAGGAGCCCGGAGCCTGCCCGCGTCGCCTTGTCCCGCCGTTCAAAAGGTAGTTTAATCCACGCTGGCGGGATAGGCATTCCAGCAGCGGGACTTCGACCTATCAGGGGCCGGAGAATCGGCGGGGGTGGGCCCGCCGACCGGCGCAGTGTGATTCCCGCCCCCGCCGAATCTCTGGTTGCGGAGACTTCGGGACACGGCAGGGGCAGGATTCACGCCAGCCCCCGGCGATTCTGCGACCCGGCGGGGGGTGGAGAATCCCGCTCACCATTGCTGAGCCAAGCTTTATAATTCTAGATTTATCAATTGCATTTAAACACCACCAGCTGCCATGGTGGGATTTGAACCCATGTCACCAGGACATTCACCTGAGCCCAGTGATGCCCATCACTAGCCCAGTGATGCTACCACTAAGCCATCATCTACCCAGAGTATGCAGTGGTGGCACTGCTGATGGTATCTCTCTCGAACTCTAATGTGCCACTGATGCACAGCTAGTGTGCAGAGCCGAGCGGGCGGTAAGTGAAAGAATCCAGTGCGTGGCGGATTCGGGCCTAGTATTTCTCGGACCTCTTACCTGAAGAAACAGGCCAGTTTTTTTTTTAGGGGTCAGCGAGCTACATTTATGTCATTCAGCAGAATCATCACTTTAGAGAGTTAATTTGAGAGAGTAGCAGTATTTCTTTTTTTAAGGGCCTAACGGGTGTTTAATCTTTAATTTTTTTTTCTTTTAAATCTCTTTGGGAATTCAGATCAGAGGGTATGGACGCTAGGGCAGTTGCATGCCCCTCCTGTAATATGTGGAAGGGAAGGGACACCACTAGTGTCCCCAGTGACTACACCTGCGGGACGTGCATTCAACTCCAGCTCCTCGGAGACTGCATTAGGGAACTGGAGCTCGAGCTGGATGAACTTCAGATCATCCGGGAGGCAGAGGGGGTGACAGAGAGGAGATACAGGGAGGTAGCCACACCCAAGGTTAGCTGGGTTACAGTCAGGGGAAGTGAAGCGAAGAGGCAGACGGTGCAGGAATCCCCTGTGGTCGTTCCCCTTCAAAACAAGTATACTGTTTTGGATGCTGTTTGGGAGGGGGACACCTACCAGGGGAAAGCCCTAGCGGCCAGGTGTCTGGCACTGAGCCTGGTTCTGTGGCTCAGAAGGGAAGGGGGGAAAATAGCAAAGTGATAGTGATAGCAGACTCAATGGTTAGTGAAACGGATAGTGGTCGCGAGCGAGACTCCCGGAAGGTATGTTGCCTCCCGGGTGCAGGGTCAGGGATGTCACCGATCGAGTCTACAGGATTCCTGAGGGGGAAAGGGAGCAACCAGAAGTAGTGGTGCACATTGGCACCAACGACATAGCTAAGAAAAGGGATGAGGATCTAAAAAGGGATTTTAGGGAGTTAGGTTGGAAGCTAAAGAGCAGGATGAGCAGAGTAGTAATCTCAGGATTGCTATCGGTGCCACATGCTAGTGAGGCAAAGAACAGAGAGCGAGTGCAGCTGAACACGTGGCTACAGGGCTGGTGCAGGAGGGAAGGCTTCTGATATGTAGATCATTGGGATATCTTCTGGGGAAGGTGCTACCTACAGGACGGGTTGCACCGAAACTGGAGGGGCACCACTATCCTGGGCGGGAGATTTACTAAAGCTCTTCGGGAGGGTTTAAACTAGTTGGCAGGGGTGTGGGAACCAGAGCTACGGATCAGAGGATAGGGTAGCTGTTGAATAGGCAGAAATAGTATGCAGTGAGTCTGGGAGGAAGGATAGACAATTGTTAGGGCAAAGTTGCACTCAGTGGGATGGGTTAATGTGTGTCTGTTTCAACGCAAGGAGTGTCAGGAATGAGGGAGATGAACTTGGAGCATGGATCAGTACTTGGAATTATGATGTGGCCATTACGGAGACATGGATTTCACAGGGGCAGGAATGGTGGTTAGATGTTCCGGGGTTTAGATATTTTAAGAAGAATAGGGAAGGAGGTAAAAGAGGAGGGGGAGCAGCACTGTTAATTCTGCATCACTGCTGCAGAAAAGGAGGTAGTCGAGGGATGTTCGTCTACTGAGTCAGTATGGGTGGAAGTGAGAAACAAGAAAGGAGCAGTCACTTTATTGGGAGTTTTCTATAGACCCACCAATAGCAGCAGAGAGATAGAGGAACAGATTGGACGGCAGATCTTTGAAGGGACAGAAGTAGCAGAGTTGTTGGCATGGGTGACTTCAACTTCCCTAATATTGACTGAAACCTCCTTAATGCAAATGGTTTGGATGGAGCAGATTTTGTCAGGTGTGTCCAGGAAGGATTCCTCACTCAATATGTAGATAGGCCGACAAGGGGGAGGCCATATTAGATTTGGTGCTTGGGAGGGCAGCACGGTGGCGCAGTGGGTTAACCCTGCTGGCTCACTTAGCCCTGTCTCAGGTTTGATCCCAGCTCTGGGTCACTGTCGTGTGGAATTTGCACATTATCCCTGTGTTTGCGTGGGTTTCGCCCCACAACCCAAAGATGAGCAGGGTCGGTGGATTGGACACACTAAATTGCCCATTAATTGGAAAAAATGAATTGGATACTCTAAATTTTTTTTTTTTTAAAGATTTGGTGCTTGGCAACGGACCGGGCCAGGTGTCAGATGTCTCAGTGGGAGAGCATTTTGGTGACAGTGACCACAACTCCTTGACCTTTACCATAGTCATGGAGAGGGATAGGAACACACAGTATGGGAAGGTATTTAACTGGGGGGGGGGGGGGGGAGGAATTATATTGCTATTAGACAGGAGCTGAGGAGCATAAATGATGTTCTCAGGGAAATGCACAACAGGCTGGTTTAGCACAGGGCTAAATCGCTGGCTATTAAAGCAGACCAAGGCAGGCCAGCAGCACGGTTCAATTCCCATATCAGCCTCCCCGAACAGGCGCCGGAATGTGGCGACTAGGCGCTTTTCACAGTAACTTCATTTGAAGCCTACTTGTGACAATAAGCAATTTTCATTTCATTTCATTTCAGTAATGTGGGGGTTGTTTAAGGAGCGCTTGCTGCGAGTGCTGGATAATTTTGTCCCACTGAGACAAGGAAGGAATGGTAAGGTGAAGGAGCCTTGGATGACAAGAGAAGTGGAGCTTTTTGTCAAGAGGAAGAAGGAAACTTATTTAAGGTTGTGGAAGCAAGGATTTGGCACGCTCTAGAGGGTTACAAGGTAGCCAGGAAGGAACGTAAAAATGGAGTTCGGAGAGCTAGAAGGTGGCATGCAAAAGCCCTGGCAGGAAGGAAAAGGGGAATTCCCAAGGTTTTCTACACTTATGTGAGAAATAAGGGGATAATCAGAGTGAGAGTAGGGCTGATCAAGGATAGTGGAGGCAACTTGTGCCTAGAATCTGAGGAGGTAGGGGAGGCCCTAAATGATTATTTTGCTTCAGTAATCACTCGAGAGAGGGACCTTGTTGCCCATGAGAGCAGTGTGAGCCAGTTTAATAGGCTCAAACAGGTTGATATTAACAAGGAGAATGTGCTGGAAATTTTGAAAAGCATCAGGATAGATAAGTCCCCTGGGCCAGACGAGATGTACCCAAGGTTTCTACGGGAATCGAGGGAGGAGATTGCTGCGCCGTTGGCGATGATCTTTGCTTCTTCACTCTCCACTGGAGTAGTACCGGATGATTGGATCCCCTGTTCAAGAAAGGGAATAGGGAATAGGGAAATCCCTGGGAATTACAGACCAGTGAGGCTTACATCTGCCGCGAGCAAAATACTGGAAAGGATTCTGAGAGATAGGATTTATGGTTATTTAGAAAAACAGTTTGATTAACGTTAGTCAGCATGGCTTTGTGAGGGGCAGGTCATGACTCACAAGCCTCATTGAATTCTTTGAGGATGTGACGAGATAAATTGATGAAGGTCGGGCAGTGGATGTAGTGTATATGGATTTCAGTAAGGCATTTGATAAGGTTCCCCATGGTAGGCTCATTCAGAAAGTCAGGGGGCATCGGATACAAGAAAATTTGGCTGTCTGGATACAGAATTGGCTGGACGAAAGGAGACAGCGAGTGGTACTGGATGGAAAGTATTCAGCCTGGAGGTCTATGGCCAGTGGTGTTCTGGGACCTCTGCTCTTTGTCATTTTTATAAATGACTTGGATGAGGAAGTGAAAGGGTGGGTTAGTAAGTTTGCCGATGACACGAAGGTTGGTGGAGTTGTAGATAGTGTCGAGGGCTATTGCAGGTTACGACAGGACATTGACTGGATGCACAGCTGGGCTGAGAAGTGGCAGATGGAGTTCAATCTGGATAAATGTGAAGTGATTCACTTTGGAACGTCAAATTTGAATGCTGAATACAGGGTTAAAGGCAGGATTCTTGGAGGTGTGGAGGAACAGAGGGCTCTTGGGGTCCACATACATACATCCCTCGAAGTTGCCACACAGGTTGATAGGGTTGTTAAGAATAAGGGCAGCATGGTAGCCCAGTAGTTAGCAAGTTGCTTCACAGCTCCAGGGTCCCAGGTTCGATTCCCGGCTTGGGTCACTGTCTGTGCGGAATCTGCACATTCTCCCCATATTTGCGTGGGTTTCCTCCGGGTGCTCCGATTTCCTCCCACAGTCCAAAGATTTGCAAGTTAGGTGGATTGGCCATGATAAATTGTCCTTAGTGTCCAAAAAATGTTAGGTGGGGTTACTGGGTTACGATGATAGGATGGAGGCGTGGAGTGCTCTTTCCAATGGCCGGTGCAGACTCAATGGGCCAAATGGCCTCCTTCTGCGCTGTAAATTCTATGATTGTGTAAATTCTATAAAGGCATATGGTGTATTGGCTTTCATTAACGGGGGATTGAGTTTAAGAGCCGCGAGGTTTTACTGCAGCTTTATAAAACCCTGGCTATACCACACTTGGAATATTGTGTCCAGTTCTGGTCGCCTCATTATAGGAAGGATGTGGATGTTTTGGAGAGGGTGCAGAGGAGATTTACCAGGATGCTGCCTGGACTGGAGGACATGTCTTATGAAGAAAGGTTGAGGGAGCTAGGGCTTTTCTCACTGGATCGAAGAAGGAAGAGAGGTGGCTTGATAGAGGTATACAAGGTGATGAGAGGCATGGATAGAGTGAATAGCCAGAGACTTTTCCCCAGGGCGGAGATGGCTGTCATGAGGGGACACAATTTTAAGGTGTTTGGAAGAAGGTATGGGGAGATGTCAGAGGTAGGTTCTTTACACAGAGTGGTGGGTGCATGGAATGCAATGCCAGCGGAGGTGGTGGAGTCAGAGTCATTAGGGACATTTAAGCGACTCTTGGACAGACACATGGACAGCAGTAAATTGAAGGGGTGTAGGTGAGGTTCATCTTAGATTTGGATATATGGTCGGCACAACATCGTGGGCCGAAGGGCCTGTACTGTGCTGTTCTAAGTTTTCTGTTCTATGTTCTATGAAAGGTTGAAGGGACGAAAGAACAAAAGGAAGATAGGACAGAGAGCCAGGAGAATTCACATAACAAAAGAGATAAAGGTGCAAGGTCAAAGGGCATGTTAGAATCTTCAAAAGAAGTGGGGGGGGTGGAAGCGACCAGTTCAAGAAGAAAGAAGCACGGATTCTGAAAAACCCAAAGAGCAGGTCATCAGCCTACTTCACCAGCCAGTGAAACGCCCCTGAATTGGTAAATGAGAAACAAAACAAAAATGGTTGCAACCGACTTGAGTTTGCTTGAATTATTTATAACATTGTGTCATTATTTTGTTGTATTATTTAGCAATGCACTACTTACAAATATCATCAATGATTTCACTGCTGCCCTTTACAATTCCCAGATTTCAGAGTGAAATATGGAATGCACTTTGAATCAAATTTTACAACCAAAAGAGCTGCCACCGGATCACTGGGTTGAACATTTTAATTAACTCCATATCCAGTTATAAATATACATTGCATTTGGACATGCAATTGTTCAAAGTTGTTTATCATCATCATCTGTGGAGAGATTTCCAAAATGCTGCTGAATCTCTCCATACATTACTGCAAGTTTTTGGGGAAATTGGAAGCTTCTTTCATTCCTGTAAAAGTTCTAACTAGAATTAACCCAGGAAGATGCATCAAGCAAAACTAAATACAAGCATTTACCAGAATAAATTAAAATAATATAATATTATTACAATTACGACATAGATAAGATTATCAAATTCTGGAACTATTGCTTTAAAGTTAGTGTAAATGTTGAACGTTGAGGGATACTGAATTGCTCCTCAATTCAGCTCCGATGGGAGAGCACAGGAAGGGATTCTCTGTTCACCGACACCGATTTCGTAATCGGCAAGCGGGCGGAGAATACTTTTTTACGATGGAATCGGGGACGGCGCCTATTTTCGCATGCTCCACCCCCTCCAAAAGGCGTCATTTAGGGAGTTAGGTTGGAAGCTACGAGCAGGACGAGGAGAGTAGTAATCTCAGAATTGCTACCGGTGCCACGTGTAAGTGAGGCAAAGAACAGAGAGCGAGTGCAGCTGCACACATGGCTACAGGGCTGGTGGAGGAGGGAAGGCTTCAGATATGTAGATCATTGGGATACCTTCTGGGGAAGGTGGGACGTGTACATGAAGGCCGGATTGCACCTAAACTGGAGGGGCACCAATATCCTGGGCGGGAGGTTTGCTAAAGCTCTTCGGGAGGATTTAAACTAGTTTGGCAGGGGAATGGGAACCAGATCTATGGATCAGAGGATAGGGTAGTTGTTGAATGGGCAGAAATAGTATGCAGTGAGTCTGTGAGAAAGGGTAGACAGTTGATAGGGCAAAGTTGCACTCAGTGGGATGGGTTACTGTGTGTGCGCGTCGCATGCCATTGGGACGGCCTCAGGACATCACCTGATAGCCCTCCCCGATACTCCACCCTGATGGGCCGAGTTCCCGACCACGCGGTTGACTCATCATCTCAGTGGTCGGGAATCCAGCGTGGCAGCTGCGGACTGTGTCCAGCTCCGCCACAGTCGGGCGGGAGCTCTGCTGTTGGCCGGGGGGGTCTTCGGCGAGGGCTGGGAGGACTGATGGGAGGTGGCCACGGGGGTACTATCTGGCAGGTCGGTTCCGGGCACAGCCGGCGCCATGTTATACGGCGCGGCCGCTGCAGGTCGTCACCGTGCACGTGAATGGCCACGGACCTGGCAATTCTCCAGCTGTTTTTGTCGTGGAGGCCAGGCGTTTAACATGGTGCAGCTGGTAGTCCCTCACCGGTCGGAGGATCGGTGCTGGGGCGCTGCCGATTTTTTTGACGTAAAACGCAACTGATCCTCCAGATATAGCCTGAAAATTGGAGAATCCAGCCCATTGTCTCCCAAACGGAGAATCTCACCCACTGTTTGCTCAGTGATTTGCAATAGGAAAAGCTTCACTATGCGAAATATAGTTGAATCCTTCTTTCAGCTAATAACTGGCAGTTCAAATCTCTTTTTATAAGTTATCGGCTCCACGTGGACTGTAACAAAATTATAACTGTTTGACTTGCAAGGAACCCTTTCTGGATCAGTAGTGAAGAATGGAATAGCGACAGGACGTGTTACATTTGGTTATATATGAAGCAAATTCAGTGATTTTGTTCAATATGGATTGCAGCTTGATTGATAGTACAGCTTTGTGCTGTGAATTGTGGGGTCTCTGCCTTATCAGCTCTACATGGCCTTGGGCAGAAAACCTTTGCAGTGAATCTTATTTGTAAATGGACCTGCTAGTATGCTAGTGAAACATTTTTTAACATGATTGACATTTACAATGGTAACTGCTTCACAGCCACTTGTAGGCCCCAATCCTCCATTGATGATCAAATCTGATCTGTCCTGGATCATTTTATGCCTTAACTCTCTCACCAAATAAAGTGGTGAGATCTTTATCCACTGTTAATCCTAAAATTACATTTTACTGGTTTGAACCTGTGCCCCCTACTCCGAATTTTGCTTTTTCTGACTGTACCATTTGGATTGTAAGCCATTTTATGATACAAATAGTCCATCGAAACAGGGTAAAGATTGTTGTGTGTTAAGCTAGTGACAAGTAGAGACAACTATCATTGTTTAATAGAGTAAAGCAAAAACAAACTGGATTTATACAGTGCCATTAAAAATTCCAAGGGCGGGATTCTCCGACCCCCCGCCGGGTCGGAGAATCTCCGGGGGGCGCCGTGAATCCCGCCCCGCCGCCGGCTGACGAATTCTCTGGTGCCGGGGTTTTGGCGGGGGCGGGAATCGCACCGCGCCAGTTGGCAGCCGCTAGCAGCGCCCCCTCCCCCAGCGATTCTCCGGCCCGCGATGGGCCGGGCGACCACCCGTTTTCGGCCAGTCCCGCTAGCGTAAATCAAACCAAGTCTGTACCGGCAGGACCTGGCTCTGCGGACGGCCTGCGGAGTCCTCAGGCGGCGCGGGGGGTTCTGGCCCCGGGGGGTGCCCCCACGGTGGCCTGGCCCGCGATCGGGACCCACCGATCCGCGGGCAGGCCTGTGCCGTGGGGGCACTCTTTCCCTCCGCGCCGGCCGCTCCAACAGTCCGCCATGGCCAGCGTGGAGAAGAACCTCCCCGCGCATGCGCTGGGATGATGCCAGCACACACTGGCGCTCGCGCGCATGCGCCAACTCGCGCCGACAGGCGGAAACTCTTCGGCGCCGTTTGGCGTGGCGCCAAACACTCCGGCATCGGCCTAGCCCCTGAAGGTGTGGACGATTCCGCACCTTCGGGGCTGCCTGACGCCAGAGTGGTTCACGCCACCCCTTGGCGCCAGTGCGGCCGCCCTGCCGGTTAGGGGAGAATCCCGCCCCAGACGTTCCAAAGTGCTTTACGGCAATAAAGTACTTTTGAAATTTAGTCATCATTCTGATGTAGGAAATGCAGTAGCCAATGAGGCCACACAAAGCTCCCACTGTGTGACAATGAACAGAACATTTTTGCGGGGTGATTTTGCTCAAGGGTTAAACAAGGAAAGAAGGAAAGATTCCCCTCTCTGATCCCCATGGTGACCATTGGATCTTTATCCATCCACCTGAGAGATCAGAGGGGCCTTAGTTTAAAGTCTAATCTCAAAAGGGCACCTCAAACAGGGCAGCACTCTCACAGGTTTTGAGCATGCATTGTGTTTTAATTCTCAGAGATATGCAGACATAACACCTGTTTCCATGTATAATTAGGAGCTTTATTGACAGATTTGACAATGGGCGCGGTTTAACCACCGCGTTGTGACCGGTGCAGATATGGGCACACCGATAAATAGCGGGGAAAATTAACATTTGCACAAGGAGCGAATCAGTTTGCCATCTAACCAGCCTGCTCCCGATGGCGAGTTCCTGATCTCGCCCAAATACGCCGAGCATATCATTAACCCCCATGTACCTTCATTTCAATCTCATTCGCGAGATTGAAGTCGAATGTAATGGCCTCCCGGGAATGAATTCCCGAGCGGGAAATCACGTGGGCGTTGTTCAATACTTCTTTTTAAAAATGTGAAGCTGGTGCAATGGCTACCCGAAGGCACTGGAGCTGTTGGGTGACGCCTCAGGGTGGTTGGGCTTGGTTGGAGGGCTGAATCATTCCAGTTTGGGGGTCACCCCTGGGCTGGCGAAGCCCGCAGCGTCGGCGCAGGCTGGATGCGGCACCCCATGTGCAGTGGGCCTCCGCACAGCCTGAAGACTTGGCTGCCCATAAGTCCAAGAGGGAACCCAGAGGGGGAGGCCAGTGATGGCCCAAGGTATGCAGGTGTCGTTGGTCTTTCAATGAGATGATGGACAGCATGTGCAGAAGGAGACTCCGTCTCAACAAAGAGACATTTTGGCAATTGTGTCACGTCTTTGCGGACATAGCACCTGTGAAGGAGGAGGACACCCGCTCCTGGAGGCTGTGGACGTCATTACAGCTCTGAACCTCTCTGCCACTGGATTATTCCAGGCTCAAGAGGGACTTGTGCGGCATTTCACAAGCTACATTGCACAAGTGATTCCGTGAGGTCACAGATGCCCCGTATGCCCGGACAGCTGACTGTATCAAATTTGAGCTTGACCAAGCCCACCAAGATGCCCAGGCTGCAGGATTCTCTGACATCGCCAGGATGCTCCTGCTCCAGGGGGTAATTAATGGCAGGCATGTCTCCTTATACACACCAAGGCATCAGAGAGTGTCATTCATTAACAGGAAGGGGTTCCCCTCCCTGAACGTTCTCCTTGTGTACGACAACCACTGCCGGATCATGCACGTGAGAGTACGTTTCCAGGGAGCGTGCACGGCAGCTAAAACCTGGGACTCTGGAAGATCCCCGCCATCTTCAAGAGCCACCCCAGAATGATGAGTTGGCTCTTGGGAGATAAGGGGTACTGGCTGAGGTCCTTGCTGATAATGCCAGTGCAGAGAATGACGTGCTGGAGGAGGAGGAGGAAGGACATGTAGCTTCGTCTGAGGAGAAGGAGGAGGCAGAACAATAAGGGAGGACAATTTGAGGAGGAGCTAGAGGATGGAAGACAGGCGGTGGCATGGGTCCGGCATGCCCGGAGGACCAGGGAAGCCCTCATCCTCGCATGCTTCTCATAGGATGAGCCTTTGTCCCTCAGCTGACCCTCTCCGCTCTATTCCCCTCCTTCTCCCCATCCTCCTACTTCCCATCATTCCCCTCCTTCTCCCCGTTCCCCTCCATTCCCCCCTCTCATCTCCTCTCCCATTCCCCTCCTTCCTCCCCCCATTCCCCTCCTTTCTCCCTCCCATTCACTTTCTTCCTGCCCCATTCCCATCCTTCTTCCCCTCATTCCCATCCTTCCTTCTCTCCATTCCTCTCCTTCCTCTCCCCCATACCCCTCCTTCCCATTCCCCTCCTCCCCATTCCTTTCCTTCCTCCTCTCCATACTCCTCCTCCCCACTCCCCTCCCTCCATTCCCCTCCTTTCTCCTCCCCATTCCTCTCCTTCCTCCTCCCCATACCTCCTCCCCACTCCCCTCCCTCCATTCCCCTCATTTCTCCTCCTCATTCCTCTCCTTCCTCCTCCCCATACCCCTCCTCCTCCCCACTCCCCTCCCTCCATTCCCCTCCTTTCTCCTCCTCATTCCTCTCCTTCCTCCTCCCCATAACCCTCCTTCTCCCCATTCCCCTCCTTCCCCCATTCCTCTCCATCCTCTTCCCTCCATTCCCCTCCTTTCCTTCTTTGCCCTCTTTCTTCCATTCCCATCCTTCCCCACAATCCCCTCCTTCATCCCATTCCCCTTTTTCCTTCTCACCTCCCCACCCCCATCTACCCAGTTGCACCCTCCAAGCATCTGTGTAACATCACCCCAGGGTGATAGGCCTGTGTCAGCACTGTGAGCGGGTCAATATGCAAGGCAGGAGAGTGATGATCACTCGCTGTGAGTTTAGCTCTGATGCTCCTCAGTTTATGCCAAAGTCTGGCTCCTGTCTTTCTGGTGACAACACACTCATACCCAGTTATTGAACGGGGTCTGCACCGGGGGCATTTGATCTTGGACCACTGTGCCCTAGGTGTGGAGTTGGGGGGATCGGAGGTCAATACAGGGTGGGGTGCAGGCAGGCCCGGGCTGAAGATTAACATGACAGAGGCTCCACATGTAATGTGTTTTAACTTTGAACATTTGACATTCGATCCCCCTAGCTACAGAGAGTGTGTTTTCCACGTGCACCCCACCCCCAAGCCCAATCAGTGATCCTCAATCTTCCTGATCTACCGTGGTCCAGGGCTACGTCTAGATGTGTCCCCAGGATGTACATCAGAGGTGTACTCAGCCTGCTGCTTTTTGCGCTCTGAGGCCTTTGATACCATTGGCGGATGTCCTCTGGAGGGCCTGGAGCTGGAGGGGAATGGCCGACTTATCAGTGTCACGAGCTTCATCATGCCACCCTGTTCTGCCCGCTGCCCCTGAGATGTGCCGCTGTCAGGAGGGGGGCATTCGGAATATCTGGAGACCACAGTCATCTCCATGAAGGCAGGCGCTGGATTGGCCTCCAGGGCTTCCTCCTCCCCGATGGTGCCTGTAGGGCCCTGGGGGTCTCCATGGGATGGATGGGCATCTGGAGTGAGCTCCAGAGGCCTCTCCATCATCTAGCTCTGGCAGTCCTGGTGCCTCCCCATTGTCTGCATCATGGCGTCGACACACTCAGCAACAGACAAATTTGTTAGACTTCTTTGAGGAAGTAACAAGGAAGTTAGACAAAGGAGAACCAGTGGATGTGATTTATTTAGATTTCCAGAAGGCCTTTGACAAGGTGCCACATAGGAGACTCTTAAATAAGTTAAAAGCTCATGGTGTTAAGGGGTAAAATCCTGGCATGGATAGAGGATTGGCTGACTGGCAGAAGGCAGAGAGTGGGGATAATAGATCATAGAATTTACAGTGCAGAAGGAGGCCATTCGGCCCATCGAGTCTGCACCGGCTCTTGGAAAGAGCACCCTACCCAAGGTCAACACCTCCACCCTAGCCCCATAACCCAGTAACCCCACCCAACACTAAGGGCAATTTTGGACACTAAGGGCAATTTATCATGGCCAATCCACCTAACCTGCACATCTTTGGACTGTGGGAGGAAACCGGAGCACCCGGAGGAAACCCACGCACACACAGGGAGGATGTGCAGACTCCGCACAGACAGTGACCCAAGCTGGAATCGAACCTGGGACCCTGGAGCTGTGAAGCAATTGTGCTATCCACAAGGCGACTGTGCTGTATAATGATCTGGAGGAACGAACTGAAGGCACTGTTGCTAAGTTTGCAGATGAAACAAAGATCTGTAGAGGGGCAGGTAGTATTGAGGAAGCAGACGGGCTGCAGAAGAATTTGGACAGGCTAGGAGAGTGGGCAAAGAAGTGGCAGATGGAGTACAGTGTGGAAAAGTGTGAGGTTATGCACTTTGGAAGGAGAAATGGAGGCATCGACTATTTTCTAAGTCAGAAGCACAAAGGGACTTGGGAGTCCTTGTTCATAATTCTCTTGAGGTTAACTTGCAGATTCAGTCAGCAGTTGGGAGGCAAATTCAATGTTAGCATTCATAATAATAATAATAATAATCGCTTATTGTCACAAGTAGGCTTCAATGAAGTTACTGTGAAAAGCCCCTAGTTGCCAAATTCCGGCGCCTGTTCAGGGTGGCCTGTACGGGAATTGAACCCGCCCTTCTGGCATTGTTCTGCATTACAAGCCCATTGTGCTAAACCAGCCCCTCTATTCATGTCGAGAGGGCTAGAATACAAGACGATAGATGCACTTCTGAGGCTGTATGAGGCTCTGGTCAGACCCCATTTGGAGTATTGTGAGCAGTTCTGGGCCCTGTATCTAGGAAAGGATGTGCTAGCTTTGGAAAGGGCCCAGAGGAGGTTCACAAGAATGATCCCTGGAATGAAGATCTTGTCGTATGAGGAATGTTTGAGGACTCTGGGTCTATACTCGTTGGAGTTTAGAAGGTTGAGGGGGATCTTATTGAAACTTATAGGATATTGCTTGGCCTGGATAGAGTGGACGTGGAGAGGATGTTTCCACTTGTAGGAAAAACTAGAAGCAGAGGACACAATCTCAGATGAAAGGAACAATCCTTTAAAACAGAGATGATGAGGGATTTCTTCAGCCAGAGGGTGGTGAATCTGTGGAACTCTTTGCTGCAGAAGGCTGTGGAGGCCAAATCACTGAGTGTCTTTCAGACAGAGAGAGAGAGGTTTTTGATCAGGAAGGGGATCAAGGGTTATGGGGAGAAGGCAGGAGAACGGGGATGTGGGGATGAGAAAAATATCAGCCATGATTGAATGGCGGAGCAGACTTGATGGTCCGAGTGGATTAATTCTGCTCCTATGTCTTATGGTCTTATAACGGTCCTCAGTGACTTGTCCATGCTCTGGAATACCTCGTCAATGTCTACCTGTGCTGGGACATGCCCCTTATTGACTGGAACATCAGGTTGGGGACCTCAGCCATGGTCGCCACATACTGAGTCACACCGTGGACACCACCACTCAAGACTCTGACCTCATCTTGCTCCAGGCTTTCCATTGTGGTCACTAGTCTAGCAGTGTTGGCATCGGTGCCACGCATTGTCGGCATCATCTCCTGCACCTACAGCCTTTGGGATTCGTGCAATTGGCTATGTGCTCAATTGGGGTGTCACTGACAACCCCCTTTGGATCTCATGGCCGTGTCTTAGCATCTGCACCAGCTCTGGGAGAACCTTGTGTGTATGTCAGCTCTCCCCCCAGCTGTTGTCCCCCCCACCCACCTCTCCCCAAGGAATTTCCTGCTTCACATCAGCTCCCAGCAACACTCCAGCTCCTGGCCAGCTTGTCACTGTGTGAGGGTTTGTGCTTGAGGCTGTGTATGTGGGAGTGTGAGGGTGTATGTGTGAGTTCCATTGAGAGAGTGCACGTGTGTGCATGACTGAGTGGGCAAGCATAGTGTATGCGTAAGTGTACAAGTGCACACAATCGTGTGTGCATGCGGGTATGTGTGTGTGTACGCATGTGAGTGTGTGCACAAGTATTGATATGTGAGTGAGTGTCAGTGAGTGCGTACGTGCGCAAGTATGGGTGTGACTCTGTGAGTGTGTTTGCGTGCACGTGTGTGCATGTTTGTGTGCTCACAAGGTGTGTGTGTGTTTGAGTGTGTGTGAGTATGTTTGTGTGTTACTGAGAGTCTGTATGAGTGTGTGTACATATAAATGAGTGTGTATGTGAGTGAGCAAATGTGTGTGTGAGTGAATGCGTAAATGTGTATGAGTGTGCACGTATGTGTGCGTGAGTGTGAGCATGTATGTGTGTGTTTGAGTCGCTGTGAGTCTGTGAGAGTTTGTGTGCAAGTCTGTGTGAGATGTGACTTTGTTCGAGTGTGTGTGTGAACATGTTTGCGAGTGTGTGTGTGAGTGCGTCTGTGAATATGAGTCTGTGTGTGTGTGTGTGTGAGTGCGCGAGAAAGTGTGTGTGAGTTTGTGTGTGAGTGAGAGTCTGTGTGTGTGTGAGTGCAAGTCTGTGTGTGTGTGTGTGTGTGCGTGTGCGTCTGTTAGCATGTGTGTGAATGTGCGTACGAGTCTGTGTGAGTGTGTGTGTAAGTCTGGGTGAGTATGTGTGTGCATGCCTATGGAAGTAGTTGAGTCGGAAACATTAGGGACCTTCAAGCGGCTATTGGATAGGTACATGGATTACAGAAGAATGCTGGGGTGTAGATTGATTTGTTCTTAATCGAGGACAAAAGTTCGGTACAACATCGTGGGCCGAAGGGCCTGTTCTGTGCTGTATTTTCTATGTTCTAGAGGCTTGGCATCTGACTGGGACTCATCTGAGTCCAGGGATCCAGCAGACTTCTGACTGCTGACTCCCTTGGATGTTCCTGCCTCGTACCTGATGTGCATCAGCAACTGTGTGGTCCCCATTAGATTGTGTCCCAGAAACCTGTGCAATAATGTTCCCCACCAAGGTTTGTGCCTCTACGCTGGTGGAGGGTGGGGTGATAGCTGTGACGCCTCGATGGTGGTCTCCTCAGAGTTCTCCTCCAAGATGGTCTCTTGGGTGGCGGGGGGGGGGGGGGGGGGGGGGGGGGGGAGGGGGGGGGGGCAAGGCGGGGGGGGGGGGGGATGACTCCAGGTGGCCCGGCCCCATCAGATGGAGATCCTGTGAGATAATGAACATGTGGTCAGTGAGAGGGAAGGATCATTTTGTCTGGCATGAATAACTCACTTGAGACAGGTTATCTGGGTGAAGGGGCAGTGAATCCGCACCTCTGCGGCGCGGGCCAACCTTGCTGTCGGTGACTGCTCTCTCCTTGGACAACCCAGCGATTCCCAGGGCCCATTCCTCATAGGTGGTGAGGAGGCAGATCTCTGACATCCTACCCTCTAGCCTTGGCCCTTTCACACCTATTATAGGCTATCCTCTCCACCCGGGACAAACAGCGGGCATTGTGAGCCACTAACTTGATGGATCAGGCTGGTCTATAGCAGGTGGCATTTGTGGGCACCGCAATTGGACATGAAGGAGTTTTACTCGTGGGTGCCAGGGGGTGATGAAGAACAAACACGAAGTTTGGATCTGGGAAGAGTGTAAGGTGTCAGTCAAAGATTTGTGGGGGAAGGGGAGGTTGGGAATTTGAAAGGTGCCAGGCAGAACTGATGCCAGAGGAGAGGTGGTAATTTACCCTTGCAGCTCGGTGGAGGTCATTAGTCTTCTTCCTGCATTGAATGGCAGCCCTCCTGGCCATGCTGCCCACACTGACAGCCACTGTCACCGTCTCCGAGGCAGCAGTGATGGTACTGCTGCTGGCCCTCCACCCCTCTCAGGGGAACAGGGTGCCCCGTCTCTCAACAACAGCATCAAGAAGCTTGGCCAGGTAGGCATCCCCAAAGCGAGTAGAAGGTCTGTGCGCTGCCATGCTTGTGTGTTGACTGGGAGTGAGTGATGAGGAAGCGTTTGAAAGCAGCTCCCCCTTGTTAGTGGCAAGTTGCTGAGGCGCGACTCTGGCGAATCAGTCGGCGGTGTAGCCAGTAATGACGAGAATCTCGTGGGGGCTCATTTCTGGTGCTAAGTGCCGTTAAATACGGGCTGTGATCTCACCGCCGCAACCGTTGAGAAACACCCCGCCATTGAATCTCGCAAGACATTTTGAACGTCCCGATTCCTGATGAAGGCCTCTCATGATCTTCAACGGCCTTGTCCCAACACCAAGTCAGGCATGTCGAGGCCGTTGTCCAGTGTCTTTAAGAACATTGGAGGCCTGCAAGCCACAGTTAATTTCAATTTTGCGAGATACCCGGGGTCCCCTCCTGCCCTCCCTTCAGAGGCATTGGAACTGGGTGATGCCTGCAGCGAATGCAATTTTCAAATCATACTCGCACTGTTCTCAACACTTTATGATATTTAATGGAATGTGGACGTCATTGGCAAGGCCCATCCCTAATTGCCCTTAAAACAAGTATTGACAGATCACTTTAGAGGGTAGTTAAGAGGCAACCACATTCCTCGGGGTCTGGAGTCACATGTGGGCCAGGTAAGGATGGCAGATATCCTTCCTTTCGGGTGATTTGCGAAGCAGATGGGTTTGTTACAACAATCAATAATAGCTGTAATGGCCACCATTGCTAAGACGAGCTGTTATTGTGCGATTTATGAATTGAATTTAAATTCCACCAGCTGCCTTGGTGGGATTTGAACCCAATTCCATCCAGAGCATTAGCCTCAGCCTCTGGAATGAGAGTACAGTGACATCAACTCTGTTGTTAGAGCAGGGTTTGAAACTGTAGGTCTTGAACCCTAATGGGATCCAGCCTAGGACTGACCTGGGCAATGTTATCAGGAAAGAAATCCAGAGTTACTTAGCACCCGAGTGTTGCCAAATTCCGGAGTGAAATAAAGCCAAGGGTAAAATAAGAGACAAAGATAAGCAATTCTTCAGAAAGATTCATTACTGACCAATTCCAATGTGGCCATAGCTTAAGGACCAGCATTGCGACACAGTGGTTAGTGTTCTGCACAACACCAAGGGACCGGGTTCAATTTTGACCTTGGATGACTGTGTGGAGTTTACACTGTCTCCCAGTGTCTATCTGGGTTTCCTCTTGGTGCTCTGACTGCCACCCACAGTCCAAAGTTGTGCAGGTTAGGTGGATTTTCCATGCTAAATTGCCCCATGGTGTCCAAAGATTTGCAGGTTAACTGGAGATATCGGGTTGTGGGGATAGGTGTTCTTTCTGCGAGTCAGTGCAGACTCGTTGGGCCGGATGGTCTCATTCTGCACTGTAGGGATCCACTGTACTGGATTGGCCATGCTAAATTGCCCCTAAGTGTCCAAAGGTTAGGTGGAGTTACTGAGATAGGGTGGGGGATTGGGCCTAAGTCGCTGATAGAAATTGGCTTTTCTAGTTGGCTGTAGATGATATAGGTAAAAGGTTTAATTGAAAACTCATTAAGAATAATTAACTGAAATCATATTAAGCATTGATTCAGTGCAACTATAGCTAGGAATTAATGAGATAAGATTTGTATTTTCACATTTCACAAGTTGCTTGAGGCCTGCAAGGTCAGTGGTCAACTAGCTAAAAGACCCTATTGTTTGGTAAAAACTGGGCGGCTGCCCAGTACGGGCAGTTCTGTTTCTATAGTAACAGCCAGTCTATGTTGAGATGCAGGTGTTGATAATTTGGGAAATTGGCAAGCAATGGTATGGGAAATTCACACCGATATATTTAAATACATATCTCTCTTAAATTGATGGACAGTCACTTCGGCTGAATCGAGTGAATTATAAATTAGTTGAAGCCAATCACAGCTGTAAAGAAGGCAACACCTTTAGACAATAATCTTCTTAAGAATCACTTGTCAGGATGGGGAAATCCATTCCAAAATCAATCTATCTCTTTCTGAAACCTATTTTCTTGGCTTGCTTTTGCTAAATCGCCATCTTTCTTTTGTTTAAATCACTCAGTCTTTTTATACTGTGTATTATGATTTTAAGAATTACCACGATTTGCATTTCAAACTCAACCACTGTATTCGCTAAAGACAATCAATCTGACTAGCTTGCTAAAGGGCTAGTCGAAATTCTCTTAATGTTGTATTGAAAATAAAGTTACCAGTGGGCACCACAAGCTGACAAAATAAAGTTCAACTGAGCTTTGCCAATAAGCACAGAGTTGGGCTGGGATTCTCTGATCCCGCGGAGTGTCGGAGAATCGCCGGGATTCCTGCTACACCGCTCCGACAAAGGGACGCCAATGCTCTGGTGATCAGAGAATCGGCGGCAATTGCACCCGCAGGGTCGCCGCCACGCTGGTCAGGGGTCATTATAAGCGTCCCCCGACGATTCTCCACGCCTCGATGGGCCGAGTGCCCGCCGAGTTCGGCTGAGTCCCACCGGCGTGGGTTACGTATGGTCCCACCCAGCGGGACCTCGGAGTTCTGGCTGCGGCAGCCGTCCAGGTGGGGGGGCAGGGGGGATCAGACTCCGGGGGGGGAGGGGGTGCCTCCACGGTGGCCAGGCCCGTGATCGGGGCCTCCCGATCGGAGGGCGGGCTAATTCCGTGGGGGGCCTATATTCCTCCACGCCGGGCCCCTGTAGGGCTCCGCCATATTGCCCGGGGGTCCGGCATGGAGGAACATAGCCCCGAGAGAATCCCGCCCCACAGTTTTCACGACAGCGTGGGGACATAGACCTGAAAACAGAGAATCCAACCCCAGATGGCAAGAGAATGCGAGGCATCAGTCAAGCCAATGGATGGGGGGGTGGGGAAGGGGGCTTCAGAATTCGAGGGGTGGCAGGGGGAAGTGATGCCAGGAGAGAGGCGGCAACTTACCCTTGCATCTCAGTGGAGCTCATTCATCTTCTTCCTGCACTGGGCGTCAGGTGCCACTGCCTCCCATGCAGCATCGCTCACCCTGCTGCTGCCTCTCCCAGCCCCTCAGTGGAACAGGGTGCCCCGCTTCTCATTCACGGCTTGGAGAAGCTTTGTCAGGTTGGCATCCCCAAAGCAAGGAGCAGGCCTGCGTACTGCCATGTTTGAATGGAGACTGGAAGTGAGTGGTGATGGAGCGTTTAAAAGCAGCTCCCTTCTTATTAGTGGCGAGCAACTGCGGGGCGAGTCCGGTGAATCAGACGGCGAATCAGACGGCAAGGGAGCAAGGAATGACGAGATTCATGTGGGGGCTGATTTTTGGCACTATGTGCAGTTGAATACAGGCCACGACCTCGCCAACATATCCAACTCCAAACACCCTACAAAATGTGCCCAAAAGCAGACTTTAACTTTTGTCCATTGAATCGGGCCCCTGATCTCTTGTTGCCACCAGCAGCATAATATTGCTGCTAGGTGGACTGATTTTTCATCGGTGGGTTTCCCACTGATGTTTTGGTTGGTCAAGTAGGGGAAGGTGCGAGTTGTACATCTCCGTGTAAAAGCCAGCCCATTAATTCACTGGGATACGTTATATTGTGCTCTGGGAACAAAGTCCACAGATTCATACTGAAACATTAACCTTCTATTGTCCCTGAACATGCATTCCAAAAGTCAATTGAAGACCATGCAGTCAAAGTGCTTGAAATTCAGCTACTGAATGCTGAAAGACATGAGGTAATGTTCTATTTAATGTTGCATTGTAAAACTGATATTTTGGCTCAGAAACCCATTGCATCAACTGAACAGCTTTCCTCTCCATTAATTTCAATGAAAAGTAAAATCAAATGATTGGTGTAATAAATGCCAACGTGCAAACAAGTTGGATGCTGTAATTTTAAACGGAAAAGAATGCCTTTTGACTATGCGTCACCGTAAATTGCATTCCTGTTGTAAGCTCTTTGTCAACATAGTTATGAATTGGAGTTTAAAGAATTATTGTATCATAATGTGTTATAATATCCCTACAGTGCAGAAGGAGGTTAATCAGCCCATCAAGTCTGCACCAACCCTTCGAAAGACCATGCTACTGATGGATCTCTGTGTCTATTCGGAGCCCTGGATATCCGTTATCCCTTCTTAGTTCATAAATAACAGAGATCAAGGCCGGGGTTCTCCAGTACCGCGGCCAAGTTCTGAAGCCGGCGTGAATAGCGGCGCGAGCGACTCTGGGGTCCTCGGGGGGGGGGTGCGGGGGGATCTGGCCCCGGGGGTGCCTCCATGTTGGCTTGGCCCGTGATCGGGCTCGACCGGTCCGCAGGCGGGCCAATGCCATGGGGGCACTCTATTCCTCCGCGCCTGCCGCTGTAACAGTCCACGATGGCCGGCGCGGAGATAACCCCTCCTGCGCAAGCGCTGGGATGATGCCAGTGCACGCTGGCGCTCCCGCGCATGCGGCAACTATCGCCGGCCGGCAGAGGTCCTTTGCCGCCGGTTGGTGTGACGCCAAGCCCCTTCCGCGCCGGCTGGCGCGGCGCAAACCACTCTAGCGCACTTTCAGGGCGGCCCGACACCGGAGTGGTTCACGCCACTCCTCGGCGCTGGAGTGGCCCGCCCCGCCGGTTCGCAGAGAATCCCGCCCGTGGTCTTTTATGGCAGGTAAAATAGCGTCAAAAAGCCACAGATTCACTGTCCTGCAGGGGCCTAGCAGGCAGCTGTCGTGGCGCTCGCACCTCCAGCTGCCGATACGGCCCCCCGCACTTCCGGGTCAGAGGTCACGCATGCGCACGGCAGCAGCCACCAGCGGACACAGACCGCGGACCAGGACTCAGACCGCGGACCGGGACTGCGGAAATAGTGTGCCCAATCGGCTGTTCGCCCAACACGGACTGCCCGAACAAAAAAAACCCAGTTCCGAATGAGGCACCCCCTGCCTTCCGATCGGCCCTCCCCCGACTGTGGCGGCCCCGGACTCAGTCCACAGCCACCACACGGGTATCACGGAGGTTGGTACCATGGGTGGTCCATGCAGTTGAGAATTCGACCGGTCAGGGACGGACAATAGCAGGGTAGGCCTCAGGCAATGGCCTCAAGTGGTGGATAATCGCTGCGCGGGGGGCGGAGAATCGTGGAACCGCCGCCCTGCCCGGTTCCATGTGGAAGCTGTATTCTCTGCCCCCATCGCTGAACGTGATTTTGCCATTGGGATGTGGAGAATCCAGCCCCTGATCTTCCTGCTTATTCGTCAGCTCCCCCGGCCCCCACCAGCACACCCCTTCCAGGTGCGGTGCCCACACATGCCTTCAGCGATAGAATGCCCGCTCTCTGTCTGCGAAGGACAAGATAGCCAATAATAAGCAGGAACGGACACAATCGGTGGGTGGGGTCCAAGAGATTTGATTCCTCATCGCCTATGAGGAACGGACACTGAGGGTCACGTGGTTGTCCGAAGAGAGAGCAGTGACCAACAGCGAGGTTGGCCTGTGCCAGAGAGGTGAGGATCCATTGCCCCTTCACTCGGACGACCCATCTCAAGAGAGTTGTTCATGTCCGACAAAATGATTCTTCCCTCTCACTGACCTCGGGCGTCATTCTCCGACCCCCCGCCGGGTCAGAGAATGGCCGTTGGCCGCCGTGAATCCCGCCCCCGCCCCCGCCGAATTCTCCGGCCCGGATGGGCCGAAGTCCCGCCCAGAAATTGCCTGTCCCACCGGCGTAAATCAAACCTGGTATTTACCGGCGGGACCAGGCGGCGTGGGCGGGCTCTGGGGTCCTGGGGGGGGCGCGGGGCGATCTGACCCCGGGGGGTGCCCCCACGGTGGCCTGGCCCGCGAACGGGGCTCACCGATCCGCGGGCGGGCCTGTGCCGTGGGGGCACTCTTTCACTTCCGCCTCCGCTACGGCCTCCACCATGGCGGAGGCGGAAGAGACTCTCCCCACTGCGCATGCGCGGGAAACTTTCAGCGGCCGCTGACGCTCCCGCGCATGCGCCGGGAAACTGTCAGCGGCCGCTGACGCTCCCGCGCATGCGCCGCATTTCCGCGCCAGCTGGCGGGGAAACAAACGCTATTTCCGCCAGCTGGCGGGGCGGAAATCCCTCCGGCGTCGGCCTAGCCCCTCAATGTTGGGGCTAGGCCGCCAAAGATGCGGAGCATTCCGCACCTTTGGGCCGGCGCGATGCCCGTCTGATTGGCGCCGTCTTTGGCGCCAGTCGGCGGACATCGCGCCGTTGGGGGAGAATTTCGCCCCAGATGTTGATTGTCTTGGAGGATCACCATCTGATTAGGCTGGGTGACCCAGAGTTGTGTCAATACCTCAAAAACACTGGGTATCTCTGGTTGCCCAGAATGTAGCTGTCATTCATGCTCCTAAGGTAGTGGGCATACATATGCACAATTCTGAGGTGACGGCCGCACATTAAGGGAGTGGAATCTCTTCCTGCTAATATAGGGAAATCCCTGATGGCCCAGAGCTCACAGACCGACATTCTTGCCTACGATCACCCCCCTGGACCTGGGGCATCCCGGCGATGGCGATGAAACCTGCAACCAGAGCATCTTGGTGGGCCGGGTCCAGTTCAGGGGCTGGTTTAGCACCGTGGGCTAAACAGCTGGCTTGCAATGCAGAAGAAGGCCAGCAGCGCGGGTTCAATTCCTGTACCGGCCTCCCCGAACAGGCGCCGGAATGTGGTGACTAGGGGCTTTTCACAGTAACCTCATTGAAGTCTACTTGTGACAATAAGCATTTATTACTATTACTATTACTATATGGCCTGGTGCCTAGGTATACAGAACATCTGTCAACTCCCAGATGCATCTGTGGGCTGACAGCTGCGATATGCCACACAGGTTCCCGCTTAAGGCCTGGAATGACTCAGTGGCATAGGTGTTTAGGGCTGCGATGATTTTCATGGCCACTGGGAGCAGGCTTCCTCCTCCAGTGTCTGTGGTACAGGTGCCGCACTCTATCCCTGGTGAAACAGAGTCTTCTGCGGCATGTGCTGTTCTTCAGCTCATGGATGGACCAGCGACACCTGTCCACTTGGCACATCGCTGGCCTCCCCTTCTGGCTCCCTCCTCAGCCTGATGGGCGGCAGGCTTTCAGGGTGTCTGTCGGCGCCCTGCACATGTGGTGCCGCCATCAGCCTCTGTTGGTGTTGCTACCTTCTATAGAGTCTGCCCACCTCAGCTCCCACAAGCACCGCAAGGCAGCATCCACGGGATCCATATCAGCAAACATTCTGGAAGGAATTGGAGAATAGGAGACTAATAATCAGTTCGGGCTTCCATCCCAAGGCCCTGAAATCCCCCAAGCCTGCCCCACTCTTACCATGCCTTCTTTCAGAGTGCCATCCAGCGAGCCAGTTGTGTTGGCAAATCTTACTCTGCACAGTCGCCCCCAGCCACATCAGAAGACTCTCGACCCCAGATCCCTGCCGGCAGCATTAGGGAGGCCGTGCTCAGCTGCCCTCCGCACATCCACACACTTACCCTTTGGCTGTGAGAGGATCCACGGTGGTGGAATCCTGCTCCATAGTGTTTGATTGTTGGCAGCTGCCTCTATGTTGCTGACGCTCCTAGACTTCAGGCTCACTGTTCAGGCATCCAAGGTTGCTGGACATGCAGTCCACTAATCGTCCTCTGAGACATGGCACCTGTGTCTTCGAGGAGACACTTGAGAGTGGAGAATATTTTGTCAACAGTCAGAAAGATTTGAAAATCAACTATGTAACATTCCACCGATTGGGGCAGCATGGTGGTGCACTGGTTAGCACTGCTGCCTCACGACGCTGAGGACCCGAGTTCAATCCCGGCCCTGGGTCACTGTCCGTGTGGAGTTTGCACATTCTTCCTGTGTCTGCGTGAGTCTCACCCCCACAACCCAAAGATGTGCAGGGTAAGTGGCCACACTAAATTGCCCCTTAATTGGAAAAATTTAAAAAACATTCCACATATCACACTAACCATTAAACAAGAACAAAATGTATCTCTTCCATATTGGTACCAATACAAAGCTACATCAGCTAATTTTCACACAAAAAACAAGCACACGACATCACCCCTCAACAGAAATGAAGGATAAGAATGAAAATGTGTTATCATGTCCAAAACCTTGTCGTAGAAATGACCTGTCCATCAATGTGTGACTGAGTGGTAAATTCCTAACCCATTGACATTTTCCACCATATTAATACTGTTGATGTACACCTCACTGTGGCTGGCCTTTGGCCATGATAACTTAATCTTGCCCAAAGGGTTACATCCATTCTCTCGTCCCCCTCTCTGCTTTTGCAATCCATTCAGTTTCCGCGTCTGAGTCTCTTTCATGGTGAATGCAATATTCTCTTTCAACAATATTTGATAATGACCCCTCCCTTATCATGCTGTGCATGGTTTTCACCCATTGCCACATTCCTTTCCTTCCTTCTTCTTGTTTTGCTTATTTTCTCCTGAATTGCAAACTTGTCCCAGCAGTTGTGATCTTTCTTTGTGTTGTCCACTGCTATGTCCTCCGCAGCACCCTCAAACAGCGAACAGTTTCTGCCTCTTTGCAGAATGCCAATTTCACGAGCTCATTTGTATTTTCCACATGACTGAGAGTTGATCATTCTATCGGATCGCAAAAGAATTCTCAATAATGGCTCTTGTCAACTTCCAACTGCTTAAGATCCTCTTCCCGGGCTTCAATACTCAAAGCTTCTTTAGTCTTCAGCATTTGAATTTCAGCTTCTAAATCCTTAATATTTTTCTCCGGTGAGGCAAGCTTGGTATGCTCTGTTTGAAGCATGGCAATCTCTGATCTTTAGCAGTGAGTAATTCTTTGAGAACCTCAATGCCTTGTTTATTTTTTAAAATATATATTTTAATTAACTTTTTCAATTTTTTTTGTGTCTTAACTAACATTTAACAATCTCGCCCTCAACCCAAAAACAATTCATCAACTAACTAATCCCCCCCACTTTTTTAGCTGTTGACTGAGGCTAATTCCTTAAAGTGGGATATGAATGGACGCTATCTCTTGTAAAACCTCTCCTCTTTATCTCTAGCATAAATTTAACCTTCCCTAGGTTTAGAAACTCCATTAGGTCACCCAGCCAAAGGCTAAGACATCTGTTCCCGCCCATATCTGCAGCCCCGGCATCCTGAAGATGGCCGCTAGGGGACTGAATTCCAGGTCCAACTGTAACACTGTTCACATGGTGGAAGGTGATCCAGAACTTACTCACTTTTAGACACGACCACATGATTGGCCAGCCCCCTCCCACACCTTTCACCAACGTCCTGAACCCCATCAAACAGGCAACTCGTTCTCAACCTCTGTCCCTGCTTTTGGGACAGGCTCTACTGCTCTTTGGGGCATTTTGTTCCCTTTTTACTTTTGACACTTCTTTCTGCGCTCTCCTTCATTTGTTTTTCTCTTAACTTCAGTTCCCTTTTCTTAAACTTGGGACCACACCTCTTGCTTCTGAGAGTTATTTACTTTTTGTTTGCTTTTTTTCTACACCTCCCCAAACCTCTGCTGTCCTGGTCAATTCAAGTTTGTTCTGCATCTGTTCCTCAGGGTCTGGTACTATCTATTCACCCAAACAGGCATTCGAGTGAGTTTTTTCTTCCTTCAGACTTCAATTTAACCAAGTGCTCACAGGTTGGTTGTGCCCCTGTAATCAATGTTATCCTCATCGCCAATTGGTGGCCTGGCGGTGACGAGGCGGAGGCTCTTCAGGTGAACAAAGTTCACTGAAATAATAGCCACTGGTCTCGCTGCCCTGTAACAGCACGGTGCTGTTGCTCACAGCCTTTACATATTTACCACATGGCTCCCCAGTGTATTGTGCGTGAGAGGGGACTCCACACTCTGGGGTGATCACCAACTCTCACTTCCCATGGGTCCCCTGAGCAAGATGACCCTCCTCTGCTCTACTATCTTAAAGAGATAGGCACCTCAATCCACTACACCCACCCTTTTAAAAATATTTTTGAAAAAGACGCCCACTCCTGCCTGCCTGACTCTGCCAACCATATAAACAAGCTCAACTGAGCCTTCATTATTTATTTACTGACATATGGTAGGGGGCTGCTAATTTTGGCACCTGCCCAACCCCCTTATTGTGGACAATGGCTCAGGGGTGTGCAAGAAGGGGGTGGGCGAGAAGAGTGTGGGTGCTGCCATCACTCCACACACATACACCACTGAAAGCACGTTTGGATGGTGCACTGTAGTATCCAAAGCAATGGAAATAATTGGGAGCAGGCAAGAAGAAGCGATCCTTTCAAAAAACCTGGGCGCGATTCTCTGCTCCTGCAACTAAGTGCCCACGCCGTCGTGAACGCCGTCGAGGTTCACGACGGCGCGAAACGGCCCGATCTCGACCGATTCAGGGCCCGAAAATGGGCGAGGATCGGGGCTGCGAGAAACTCGGGGGGCGTGTCGCGAAAGCAGCACCGCCAGCGCGCGCCGGGCAATGGCGCTGCATAAAAGTGGCGCCGCGTCATCCGCTGCATAACTGGCATCACTCGCGCATGCGCGGGTTGGCCGGCACCAGCTGGCGCCAACCCGCGCATGCGTGGTTGCCGTCCTCCCCGAGACCGCCCCGCAAGAAGATGTCGGATGGATCTTGCAGGGCGTAGAGGAAAGGAGGTCCTCCTTCAGAGAGGCCGGCCCGCCGATCGGTGGGCACCAATCGCGGGCCAGACCCCTTTTGAGTCCTACCCTGGTGAAAGAACCCCCTCGCCCCCCCCCCCCCACAGGCCGCCCCCCCCACCCCCCCAGCGTTCCCGCGCTGTTCCCACCGGCAGCGACCAGATGTGGATGGCGCCGGCGGGAAGCCGTCATTTTGGGCAGGCCGCTCGGCCCATCCGGGCCGGAGAATAGCGGGTGTAGCGGAGAATCGCCATTTTGGGTGTGCCGGGCACGGGAGCGGAGAATCACGCCCCCTGACTCCACCTGCAGATTAAAGCTGCTTTTCAAATCAGTAGTTCAGAGCACACAGAGAGCTGTGATATGTCAGTGCTGACACTGCGAGGAATCGTGATATTTGATTTAATCCCTTTATATTGTTGGGGTCAGTAGATTTGCTCCTAAATTCAGACTAATATCACTTGTTCACAACCCTCGCACTTGTAGTGAGCAGCAATATAATGAAATGGCCCACTCAATAGTCCAGCATACGCTACAAATTGGGGATGCATTTTAGGTGCTGTGATGAATCGATACAAAAAGCTCTCCTTCAAAGGCTTGCTTTCACAACATACAGGAACTTGGTGATAAAAAACTCCAGACAGGCTAATGCTTTTAGACATGAAGAGGTGATAGAGAAATAGAGACTCGATCAGATAAAGTGGGGAGGAGGCTCGAGTGGTGGAGAAACACCAACAGTGACCAGCTGGGCCGAATGGCCTGTTTCTATGCTGTAAAACCCGATACAAGAGACAGCAAATTGAAACTAACTGTGAAGGTTTCTTGGATCCGTTTGTTAATCTGTTAAGATAGTAGAGCTGAACTTAAACTAATTTCAGAACGGTGTAGGCAATATATTTGCAACTGCTTCGAAAAAATGATGCCAAGGCGAGGAGATAGACACAGAGGCATTTTCCTTTTTTGTTTCTTTATGTATACACACACATAGATATTTTCATGTCTGTTCAATTATAAACGATTTGATGTGTACCTTTAATTCATTGGTGAATAAACAGAATATTCCAGTAGCACTGGTTTAATTTGAAGCAAAATCTTTCTTTGGTTGGGTGCGTCACGGTGGCACAGTGGTTAGCACTGCTGCCTCATATCACCAGGGACCTTGTTTCGATTCCGACCTTGGGTGACTGCGTGGAGTTTGCACGTTCTCCCCGTGGCTGTGTGGGTTTCCTTCGGGTGCTCAAGTTTCCTCTCACAGTGCAAAGATGTGCAGTTTAGGTGGATTGGCCATGCTAAATTTCCCCTTTTTGTCCACAGGTTAGGTGGGGTAAAGGGGAGTGGGACCTGGTAGGGTGCTCTTTCAGAGGGTCATTGCAGGCTCAATGGGCTGAATGGCTTTCTTCTGCACTGCAGGGATTCTATGGTTCTACTGTTGTTGGGCTTATTGTCTCAGTCTCGGGTGTAGTCTGTGGATGCTTCTGCAGCTTGGCTGCTCCCAAAACGTGATGACTAGCTTCATATATTTACTGCATTAAACTGTCAACCCAAACAGTTGTTACAAGTTGAGCAGATATTATTACACTTAGGCCCAGTGTATCCCAGGCAATCGTAAATGATCCGACGTTCCCTCTTTTTCGTCTGCTCATTGGTTACCAGCTCAGCTCTATGGATTCTTGTTTGGCAATTCATAGGTGCTGTTTTTATTCTTGCGGCAGAAGAGAAAATCAAACCCATGAGGGATGATCAAGCACAGGCTTCCAGTCCTTATTCTGACAGTTCGCGGCCAACTTTTTAAGTGATGCAATTATTTTAAACATTATACAATGCAACCTAGAGTGATCAGATTTTCAAGAGCCAAAACACATTGAAAAGGCTTGGGAAGGAGGAACTCCATGATGATGCACATATTTGGTGAACAGTGGCAGGAGTCTGCGGGAGGAGCACTAAATGTTGGAAGTCATGTAATGATATCTTCCAGAATACGTCCAGCCAGAGTTGGAAACCTTCTTCAGGAAACCAATTATTAAGGCAGCAGTTATGAACCACAGACTTACAATAACACTTGTGCCTCATTTTCTTCAAAAAGACTGCGCCAAGACTTTGTCACAAGATCCCAGAATCGACTATTCGTCAATCTAACTTTACTGTGCAATACATAATGGTAAAACCTATCTCTATTTAAAAGCGTTGTTGATTTTCATCTGGGTTTTAACAATTGATGTTTGCAGTCAGAAGTTGGGTTTTAAAATAGCGAATGTACCTCACATGCTGGAGGTTTTGTTTGTACCCAAAGCCACGAGCAGGAAAGCATATCTTTCAAAGAGAAGTTTGATTGAACCAGGCCTATAAGGCTCCGACCAGGACAGGAACCCAGTAGGGTTCTACCAGGCAGCATAAATAATGTGTGTAAATAAAACTACTTATCTTTATTTTACTCGGTGTGGCCTCCTCATATCCTTATTCATGGCCTTCTACAGACCATCTCCAGGAACTCCAATAAATGTACCTCAGTGGCTCCTATAAATCAGTGCCTTACCCATTGGCTTCCAGCTCTCCCCCACTCTCCCCCTCTGGCCTATGGCCCTCCCCATACTGGCCTCCTCCATGGAATTCCTGATGTCCAGTCACAATGTTCTGACTGAATGGCCAGTTAGGGCGCTGAACTTAACCAACCAGGGCAGTGAAAAGTTGCTCTCTTGGGAACCAGTCTATATTTGGGGGCAGAAAATTGTAAGCCAGGTGCAGACTCTGGACGCCCTTGAGCAGGATTTCTGTGCATGTATCAGCATCTCGGAGCAGCCACTTAACAGTCAGCAAGTGGACAGCATTCCGACTTGCAGAGTGCAGCGGAGATAGTTTTTTTTCTGGGAGGGGTGGGGGCAGTAAATGGAACGCGGGGTAAAGGGGAAGAGAGAGGAAGTGAAGTGAAGTGTTACTGATGTTGTGCAAAGAGGTAAAAGTGCTGACAGAAATCTCTGGTATGATTCATGCAAAGAGGGGAAACTGCAAACTGGGACATTTGAACTATTTTAGCAAATTGTCAGGACACCAGAATGATTGAAAACAGGAGCAACTGGTCACAATAATATTAAGCAAAACAAAACACAATAAGGAATACGATAATGCGTGACAATAGGCTGGTATGAACAGTACTTGAAAAATTGACTATGTGTTTGTTTTTGTAATTCACAAAACACCTTTCACATACACCTATGCTTTTATCCAAATCACGAGGAGTCAGCTAAGATTGTTGCAGCAGGCTGTCCTCCCAGAATGCTCAGGGATCAAAGCCACCAGTGGATTGTTAGTAGAGATCCTCTGGCAACTGCATTCAGTCAGAACTCCCAGGCCTGTAGAATTCCCTCTGGGGAGTCACTTTAACTTTTATTAACCTGGTTCTTAACTCAACGGATGTGCCTTAGGCCTGTTTAATTCTTACTTGTATCCAATTCCACCAGAATGATCAGCAGCCTCATTGAGGTAGTTTTAAAAGGGTTTTTAAACAACTGACCGGGCTTTTGGCTGGTGGCTGAGCTGGATTTCTCCACAGTTCAGTTTGGCTGGGGACAGAGAAATGTTTTTACTTTGGATCTTCAGAAAGAATCCATTAGATGAGAGAGTGACCAGAGCTGTAAGCCTTCTCTTTCTGACCATAATGAAAGTAAAACCTGGTCTCACTAAAGAAAATTCCAGAGACAGCAGAACTAATCACTGCCTGTCTCCGAGAAGAACTGACTTATGGGACAGCTCACTGGCCAGCAGTCAAGCCAGTCAGTCCAGATCATCACTGACATCAGACCAAACAGCATATTTAGCTGGAGTTTCATGTTTTTAAATCAAAGGTAAACGGCTTGTCTTTAAAACCATTCATCAGCCATGGATCAAAATTGCAATAGTGAAAAATAGCTGAAATTAAAAGAAAAAAACCAAGGGCCAAACATTGATTAAAAGGTGGATCATAACAAAGTGTTGAAGGATCTTAGTTTGCCTTAGGAGAAATCCCATCTGCAATTGTATAAAAAAACATAGTTGTTGTAATGCTCCTTAATCCTTCAATCATAGTGTGGGAATTGGCCTCAATATTAACAATCCCACAAGCAGCAGACATGGGCTGAGGGCTGGGACAGGGGTGATGGTAGTGTTAACATATTTGGGTTTCCAATCTATCACTCAGGTGTCAGTTGCTGTTTTAACAGCGGCGGGTTTTGTGTTGTTTGAGTTTTTGCATTTGAGAGCTGATGCAATTCATTAACATATTGAAATCATGCTCCCATTATGCAATTTCTCTCTCAACAACCAGATTGACCAATTTCTCTCTCCACATTGCCACCCTCCCCTCCACCTTCCTGATAACCCCTAAATATCAGGGCCAATATCTCCATATTTATTGGTATTTTTGGGTTGTTACTAACATTGCTCCTTAGAAGTCGTACAGTGCAGTGGATGTTATATTACAGACAGACTATTTTATTCAAAACAAGTTCTCTTAGGTCACATAGAACTGTGATTTTTAAGGTATGAAATGCTGTAACTAAGTGCAGGGTCTTTTATCTAAGACACTCAGCAGGAAACCTACATGATTGGTCTGATCCTGCCACCAGCCAATGGCGAGCCACTTCAACCACTGTGAAAAATATCCCACATTTAGGCAAAAGAGGAGAACATTCCGGCCACTGTGTCTGACAGGTAACAGTAACTTTATTTTTTTAAACTCTTTAGGAGTAAGGGGAAATGGAAAAATGTCATATTTTGATCTCCCGCAAAGAATAGACAACATTATTGAAAGTTGAAATATGCCGCTTGACTTTATTTCGCATAATTCTGTTGGATCTCTGTTGGATTATGGTTAATTAAGTTAGGTTAAAATTATCCACTGGAGGGGGGCAATCTTCTGCCCCTATTTTCAATGACAGGGATGGCGACAGGGGTGGAAAACCAATGGGGAATCCCAAAACGGCTCTCACGTTGGCAGGATTTCCCTGCTCAATTGTTCCTACACCCCCCAAACCCCTCCCGCCTGTGGGTTCCTGCCATGTAATAATGGGAGACCTATTTGAATTCACTTGAATATTACAAGCGGGCCTTGCCACAGAAAAATCACTCCAATGTACGGATGCCGCCCCCCCCCCCCACCCTCCCCCCTCCTCTGGCAGCGTTATGTCACACCAGTGGGGTTGCCACCTGGTTTTTACAAACAGAAAACTGGCAAACAGAACCCCTTGGGGGTGCACAGGTAAGTACAGTCCCCAGGGGGAAGAGGGCCATGCTCGGTTAGTACACTAGCAGTGCCTGGGTCACTGCCAGGGGGGAGGCTTGTGGAGGGGGGGGGGTTTGCTGTGTGGAATGTAGATATGGTGTTCAATGCGGTGGGTTCCTGTATCAATGAGGAGATCCTTTCTTTAATCTTTTTTTTTCAGATCTGCCGGGAACTAATCTGCCCGCTTCCTGAGTGTGATGTCGTGGAACCCACCTTCAAGATTTTAGTTGACTAAAGACAAAAACTATGGCAGGAAAAGCCATCCGTGGAGCCAGTATGTGACACCCCGTACGGCGGTGGGCGGGGTCCTGCATTTAGTCAGAAAAAAACATTCCACCCATTATGCCTGACAGGCAACAGCAACATCAGATTTTATAACTCTTAGAAGTGAGGGAAAATGGAAATATGTCATTTTTGATCTATCACATAGAATAGACTACATTATTGAAAGTTGAAATACCCCAGTTTCCAGTTTAACAGCCAGCATTACAAAAGAATATTAAGGCTGCTTTAATTAGTTATTAAGAATTCCTCCCATTGGCTTAACTAATAGGATTCAGTTCTGCCTGTCACTGTGAGTGGAATTATTCACCCCATGTATTTATTCACTGTATAAAGCAGGAAGATTAATTTGGGGTGACAAATTTAGTCTTTATGTAACTATCACAAGCTTGCATTTTGCATAGCTACTGAATTCCAGCTTTCGCACATACTATAAATCTCCAATTACAACAATGTGTAAGAGCCAGACCTACCTTGAAAAATTAGCCAGCCATATTTTCACAATGTTTTACATGTCAACTGTAAGCCCTAATGACCAGACCAAACGTCATCGCAATCTGTCGTTCATTGACAACATATATATGAATACAAAAGAATCACATTGGACCCACCTATTTTTAGTAAATTATTTGACAGAACTTAAACTACTTTCTACATGCATGCAAAGAGGATTCAGAGGACAGAAGTGCACCAGGTCTTGTTCTCCACTTACTTTCGGCACCAAAGAGATTCTGAGGTGACCAAGATGGGGTCTTGAGCTGCAATGCCATGGTGTTTCTCCTTTCATGCAAGGTGCCATCCTGATAAAGGAATTGAAGCTCATGCTAGGGCAGCAGCTCTGAGGTTGATTAAAGCTCTGATAACCAATTAAAGTGGCTCCCAATGCACATTGATGAGGTTGCATGCCACTTTGCGAGTCAGCACTGCAATGAGCAACTTCTCCAAACAGCGACCAGCTGAATGGAAGTAAAGAAGTTGCTTGTGCGAATTGCAAGTGCTACATACAGGTGCGTGTTATGTTACACTTTGTGGTAATATATCGTTACTCTTTGCCTCGTATTCCAGAATGGTAAGCTGGTGTGATGATAAAGAAACCACCAATCTTTAACGTGAAGCAAAACTGATTTTTTGAATAACGATTAAATTAAATAGAGTTTGCACACTCTACTGAGCTGTAACTATTAATAAAATAAGACTGAGCCTGTTAAACTATAATCAATGTTTAAATATTATCTAGTGAATGCAACGTGCTAATTCTCTCTAACCTAGACTAGTCCTTGAGTTGTGATCAATCTCTCGCCTCTGCTGACACTACTCAAGATTCTCTGAGTTTTGATATTTATACTGGGAACTGGTGGTGCCCTCTAGTGTTTGAATTACACTGAGATGTAATAATTAACCCTTTAGTGTTATACCCATATACATATCATTACATCCCCCTTTTTCAACATTTCTTTTCTACGTACAACAAAGGAGAAAATGTATAACAATATTATAACAGTACATGATATGTATATCTCTTTGTAACATAACAACAAATGAATAATGATCACAAATTCAGTCTGTTCTTCTTCTCCTAGTAGATCCTATTAATACACAGCAAGGTGACAGAGAAGTTTTAACAGTTCTCTGTGAGTCATCACAAACTTGAGTATTGGCTAAATTATCATAGAAAATATTTTCATGAAATTGTAAATCTGGAAATATTTTGTTGAGTTGCTTGGGTTTTAGTAGTGCTCGGCGATTGCGTCAAATTATTGTTCCGCCAGTAGTCTGAACTATGTAAGAATGTGGTGCAGGGGCAGACCAACCTCCATCAGGTACCTTGATTCTGACGGTATCAGCTGGAAGCAATGAGTCCAGAGTGGTTGTATGCTGATCATTCTCTATTGATCACGCTGATGTTTCATCTTCTGTATCACAGGTAGATGATCTAGATTTGGTTGAGATATCGATGGTAGAGTTGTTCTCAAATCTCTGTTCATTAAAATCTGTGCAGTCCAGTCCAGTCGAAAGAGGAGTCGCTCTAAAGGATAGTAACGCTAGATTGATATCTGACAAAGAATCTAAAGCTTTGTTAAGAAGTTGTTTGATGATTTGAACTCCTTTCTCCACTTTACCTTTCGAGTGTGGGTAATGCGGCTCAACGTGATGGGAGCAAAGTTGTACTTTGGAGAAAATTCTGCCCATTCATTACTGTCGACGCTTGGCCCATTGTCAGACATGACAGTGGTTGGAATACCATGCCTGGCAAGTTTCCTTGCTTGCTTTGATGACAGATCTGGAAGTAAGATCTGGTAACTTCATGACTTCCGGATAATTCGCGTAATAGTCGATTATAAGGACATCATCGCGACTATTGCAGTGAAACAGACCGATGCCAACTTTTTGCCCATGGAGATGTTTCCAAAGCATGTTGTTGTAGTTTCTCCTTGCATTGTGCAGGTTGAAATTTCTGACACGTTTCACATCCAAGTGCCATATCAGTGATGTCCTGACTGATACCTGGCCAGTAAACAGTTTGTCTCGCCCTTCTCTTGCATTTTTCAATGCCAAGGTGACCGTCATGTATTTGGTTGAGAATCGTGGGTCAGAGAGACACTGGTATAACTTTCTGATCAAGCCAAAGTAACAGTCCATCCACAATTGTCAAATCTTCTTGAATATTTCTGAACTTAGAAAAATGCCCTTTCGGCCAAACAGCGTTGAAAATGAAAATTAAATGAAAATCGCTTATTGTCACGAGTAGGCTTCAATGCAGTTACTGTGAAAAGCCCCTAGTCACCACATTCCGGCACCTGTTCGGGGAGGCTGGGAAATACACAAGGTCCTGTAGCCATCTAAGATGGCCACCTGCAAAGGACCATGGGAATTATGGCCAACCCATGACTCAGACAGATATATAGCCTCGGTGTATCGAAAACACAGGTAACCAGACCTGACCGAAACCCCCGTTCGTTTACATTTTAATGGCCCACTTTCCCAGGACAATAGAACTCCAATCAAGCAACCGGTTCAGCCACAGTCTGATCGGCGCCACTCCCTTGCTCAGAAAGCACAACTGCCAAGGTCAATGACCACTAAGGACCCGCCCAGCTACCAAGGTACCTGCACCTTTATTGGCCGAAATCGAAGAGAGTGATCAGAGCCCTGTTGAACTATTGGGTCCAAGGTTAAGGATCACCCCAAAGAGCGAGAAATCCCAGGGGGGATAAAAAAGAGTGCAGCCATGTGTTCTGCCTCTCTTGGATCCGGCCTGTGCCACCCAATTGCAGCAGGAACAGCCAGTTAAGTTCAAGACAACGATCGCTACCTGGCAGTGGAGCCCAGCAGAGACAGAGCCACTTTCTTCGAACCAGCCAAGTGAAATCTAGATAAAAGCCTTTATCCATTTGCACAGTGCCGGTCGCCCTGAAGTTAAGTATAGGTTATTGTAGCAGTTAGGTGTAGTTGAACTCGTAGTATATATTGTGTTTGCATGTTGAGATAACTCTTGTGTATGTAAATAAACCATCTTTTGAACTAACTAACTGGTTGTGTGGTAATTTGATCGATATAAGGGCAAGGCTTGTGGTTCACCGAGATAAATAAATAGAGCAACATTATGCGACCTCTGACGGGACTCGATTAGAACCGAGAGAATCCACAAACTTTGAATCCAATTGCGAGAAAGATAAAGAACCACAAGTGCAAGTCCCATATCGATCAAATAACCAAATTTCGGAAGTGTGTACTAACCTGCATGCGTACCTAACAGGAAGAGTAAGGTAAACTCGTTAGAATTGTGTACAACTATCGAGGGATTGTAAGCAGGAAAATAGCTGAAGCCATACCCGCTGTTCAAATCGCCACCTTATTCGCCTGTCCCAAATTAAAAGTAGAGAAAGAGATAAGAGAAGTAATGGCCACTAAAGCAATGGAAAGATTGACAAATCCACAGGAACCCGAGGTTGCAGCGACCAACAGAGCAGAGCAATGCCCCATACGGGAGGAAGAGTTAAGAAAATACTTAAAGGGAAAAGGATGGCCCCTTTGGTCAAATTTTTGCGCTAATGATGAGTCAGGTCCAGGAAAGATAGGACAGACTTGGTGGGAGAACCTAAGCGAGGTTCACAAGAAAAACGTGGGGAAAGTCAGAAAGCCGATGGCAATAGTGTCCTGTTTGGCACAGTTGCGAGGCACAGAGCATGTCGTGAAGTTGCTCCGTAGGCAGTTAATTGAGAAGGAAGAAAAGAACGAGGGAAACAGTAACAAAAGCGAGAAGATAACTGAATGACTCTGGGAAAAGTTAGCAACTAAGGATAAGGAAATGGCCACTGTAAAACGCGCACATCAATCTTGTCTAGTTCACCTTAGTAGCTTCCAGACCCAGTATGATAAACCCGACCAAGATACACAGCGCGTAGTCCTGGTAAGAGAGGAAATAGAACAATAGGTCGCCCAGCTAACTAGCAAATGCACAGATTTAAAGGCAGCTTTGAGAGCGCTACATAGCTTCACTAAGGAACAGAGGCAGAGTACCGTTGACCATGCTAAATGCCGACAGAAGATAGAAAAGTTACAGTCGCTACTCTCAGTACAGAATAGCTTCAGGTACACTTTCGGGCATGATTTAGATGAGGAAGATCAGGAGGAGCCTGATATCGTTTACACCACCCCACTATCCATAATCCAATTAAGAGAAGCTTGCATGAAAATTAGTCCATTCCAGCCCACCGCAGGCCCGCACAGCCTCTTTGAGAAGGTGCGCCAACAAAAAGTTATGTACAACCTAGATGAGAGGGAGGAAGTAGAACTAATAGTTATGAGCCTTAGCCAGTCCATAAGGTCAGCTTTGCCCGAACCCCAAAATGTAGCAGGAGGAACTCTACAGCCATATTAGATGCCATCGGGTACAACAAAGGAGATCCAGTCGAGGGTTTAAATCACTGCAGGCAAAAGAAGGGAGAGCATCCAACCGTATTTGCTGGTCGCCTATGGATTTGTTTCATGGCAGTCTATGGACAATTGAACCACGCACATCTAAATGAGGAGGACACCACTAAATGGTTCCGCACCTTAGTCTCGCATGCCAGAGACGCAGGTCAAAAGGCTTGTGTAAATTACGACCTTGCAGACCACACACACAATGAAGTTTGGGTACTTAAATGACTTTCTAGAGCATGGGAACAAACCCTACACCGACGGACAGATCAGGACCACATAAAGCAAACATGCACCCACTTAGGACGAGCCAGGACCCAGCATGGATAAACGAGGGTAGACACGAAGAACAGCATCCAGAGCACAGGCACCACGAGGTTGTTACAATTGTGGCCACGTAGGACATTATGCCCGTGATTGCCGACAAAACCCCCCGAGCCATCAACGATACCAACAACCAAACCCCCCACCTCGGAACAATGTTAGGCCCATGCATAATGTTAGCACCCGTTCAGATGACTTAGCGTATAACTCCCGAGACTGACGGTGTTCGGACTCCCCAACTTGGGTCTGTGACACATGCTGGGTCAAATCAGGCAGACCAGTAGTTACAGGCACAGTCTGGGGACATACAGTCGATTTTCTTTGGGACATAGGAGGATCCCGCACCACTTTAAACTCCTCCACCATGTTTCAACAGGACAAATGGTCCACCACAGAGACTATCACCCTGAGTGGATTCACAGGCTACATGCAACCAGGATATATCACAGCTCCCATACCCATTCAGACAGGGAACATTAGCACCAAACACACCGTTGTTTTAGTTGACTTACCCCAAACCGGCGAACACATCTTAGGCATTGAATTCATGAACTCCCATAACCTTTCGTTTGACCCAGTAAACAAATGTGTCTGGAGAATCGCTAAAACAGCTCAGGCTCCTGCTACGCTCACAGTAGGGGATTATGAAAACAGGATTTGCTCGGTAGGGGACTATTGGTTTAATCCGCAATCAATTAGTGCAGACCAGGCGATGAGAGATGTCCTAATAAAACACAAAGCTTTGTTCGCACAACACACACGACTGTGGGAAGATCCCAGGTGCAGTGAAGATCCCAGGTGCAGGTCCCGATCCAAAGCCGCAAAAGCAATATGGTTTCCCTCAGCAAGCCGAAGGTGAGATTTCGAAGGTTATTAACAGCTTGTTAGACCAAGGAGTTCTTCGACCCGTAGCTTCCACAAAAAATGCCCCAAATTGTCCCGGAAAAAAAGCCCGATGGTTCATGCCAACTAATGATCAACTACCGAGAACTTAATAAGGTAACCCCTTTAGCAGCCCCCGCTGTTGTCATGAGTCCCGTGATCATGCTCAACCAGGGAGTACAAGCAAAGTACTTCAAAGTGCTGGACATCAGCAATGGCTTTTGGTCCATCCCGTTAGACGGGGCCTGCCAGTATAAATTCGCATTTACATTTCAAGGGCAGTAGTACACATGGACATACCTCCCACAAGGATTCCATAACTCCCCCTCCATTTTCCACCGACAACTGGCCAACGGACTTTCTAAATTTTCCTGACCCGAATGCCTAATACAATATGTAGACAATCTGCTCTTGCAAACGGACACAAAAGAGGGACACGTAGAGCTCTTATCTGAATTACTCAGCCCACTGCAATCAATCAGATGTCAGGTAAACCCCAAAAAGGCCCAGATTTTAAAGGAAAAGGTTCTTTATTTAGGCACCATCATCACCCACCGGCAGAGAGAAATATGATAAATAGTAGGACACACTGACTGTACAGGACGGCATAGTTTTAAAAAACGGAATTTATGTGGTCCCCACCCAGGACAGAAACCAGCTCATTTCCCAATTTCATGATGGACACGGACATCAGGGATAGACAATACCATTGCCCATTTAAGACCTTTGTGTTGGTGGCCCGATTTAAAAAGCGATGTAACCCATTATGTCGAGAATTGCCTTATCTGTGCTCAGAACAATCCTGAATGTTACTCAAAGAAAGGACAATTACGTCACACCCGACCTGTGAATGGCCCTTGGACAAACTTGCAAATCGATTACATTGGCCCCCTTCCCACTTGCAGAAACGGTTTCAAGTATGTGCTGCTTGTAATCGACACCTGTATTAAATGGGTAGAAGCACTTCCCTCACGGACAAACACAGCAAAAGCCACCGCTACGATTTTGACCAAACAGATATTCACACGCTGGGGTCTTCCCCGCAGCATTGAGTCAGACCAAGGTTCCCACTTCACCGGCAGAGTCATACAAAATGTTTTAACATTTTTTGGGATCAGGCAGAAATTCCATATCGAATAACACCCCCAATCCAGTGGCATTATTGAGAGAATGAATTGAACTCTAAAAGCGACCATTAGGAAGATGGTTCAACAGAATAATACCACGTGGGACACAATCCTCCCATTTGCTCCCATGTTTATTCGGAACACCGTTTCCAGTTCCACAGGTTTCACCCACCCACAATCTCATGACCGGACGGCCCATGCAGAGTATTGAATATTTATTAGGCCTCGATCTGGCAAGCCCGACAGTAACCACCCTCACTAATGCACTATCAATTACCACAAAGACGAGAGTAGTGGAATAATCGAGGCTTTATTGAGCAAAGATGTTGCGCCTCCTGTAGCTGGAACCAGAATGGCTGCAGCACCGGCGAGCACACACATTGATACGCCGCCCACTGGGTGGAGCCAGCAGGCAGGGATTTACCCTTGTATCTCTCCTATACGGGCAGTACCGTAATACATGTAATATACTGCTAGTGGTGAGTAACACATTCACCCCCTGTTAAAAAAAGAGTCCGGTGGGGGGGGGGGGGGTGGAAAACATTACAAGTTAAGTCTGTCTGGGGCCTTGACCATCCTCTGCGATCGCATCAGTCCTGGTGGTGATGTGGGCGGCGACTTGGTCACCTGAGACTCCTGGAGCGTGGTGGCCTCGTCTTCGTCACCCCTGAGTGGAACCAGTGGGAGGACGGATCCCACTGGGGCGGGAGCTGCGGTGAGGTTCGCTGGAGGAAGGGTGAGTGGCACATGGGTGAATGAGGCAACGTGGGGGGGGGCAGTGGTGTCAGGTCGGGGGTCGTGGGTGGGGATCCAGCGGGTGCCAGGTCCCGGAGGGAGACTGTGTCCTGGCACCTGTCGGGGTGTGCCACGTAGGCGTACTGCGGGTTCGCATGTAGGAGGTGGACTTTTTCGACCAAGGGGTCCGACTTATGGGTCCACACATGCTTCCGAAGGAGGACGGGTCCAGGAACTGTCAGCCATGTTGGGAGCGAGACCCCGGAGGTGGTTTTCCCGGGGGAGGCAAACACACGTTCATGAGGGGTCACGTTAGTCACGGTGCAGAGGAGCGATTGGATGGAGTGGAGCACGTTGGGGAGGACCTCCTGCCAGTGGGAGACCGGGAGATTTTTAGACTGCACGGCCAGCAGGACGGTCTTCCAGACCGTCCCGTTCTCTCTCTCCACCAACCCATTTCCCCGGGGGTTGTAGCTGGTCGTCCTTCTCGAGGCAATGCCCTTGCATCGCTCATAAAAGACGATCCCCGATCGCTGTGGATGTAGGTGGGGAAACCGAACAAAATGAAGAAGCTGTGGAGGACTTTAATTACCGTGGCAGAAGTCATATCGGCAGAAGGCATGGGATGGCGAAAAGGAACTGGGAGTACTCATCAATCACTTTCAGAAAGTACGTGTTGCGGTCAGTGGAGGGGAGGGGTCCTTTGAAGTCCATGCTGCGGCACTCAAAGGGCAGGAGGCCTTCACCATGTGTGCTCGATCTGGCCTAGGATGTGCAGGGCACGCCAGAAATCATCCAGAGACTCCCCGGGGAGTTGCTGTCTCGTGGCCAGGAGGTGCCTGGCGTATACTTGATTGACTGGTCGAACGTAGTGTCCCTTCAGGAGCTCCATCGCTTCGGAGTAAGTGGGCGCATCCCGGTTGAGAGGAAAAATGTCCGGGCTCACCCGTGAAGTACTTCTGGTGGAGAAAATTTTTACTTTAAAAATTTGCATTTCTTGTCTCTCCAAAATGGTATTTAAAAAAAAGAAAAATGAGGGAGTCACACATGGTGACAATCATAACGGGAAATTGGAGTAAGGAGAGAAAGATTAATGAAACGAGATATTAACAAAAGATAATAACAGATACTATGCTTGCAACCCCAGGATTACACGGAAAACAGACAACACAGGATGAAGCAAGGACTGCTGACATGCGTTCGGATCATCGCTGGACTTCTGCAACTGCGGCGCAACGGACCTTTGTAACAAACACTACACCAGCCCCAAACACTACCACGCAACAGACCACCACCAGCCCGCACACTGCACCACACATAAAGACTGACATCGAAACCCCCACCTGGTGCGAAAAAATTGCCAAATGAAACCCCCTTTCATACATAGTAGAGGCCCTTCTAGTAATTGCAATAATCTACAGTGTCATTCAGACACTCCGACTCCGTAAATGGTGAGCAAAAGCCTCCCGCTCCCTGATATATACAGTCCGAGCCCCCTTCTTTGGAATTCAACAAAATGAACTCGCGCAACAATCGCTGCGGAAAATAAACCATGTACCTAGAACATAGAACATAGAACAATACAGCGCAGTACAGGCCCTTCGGCCCACGATGTTGCACCGAAACAAAAGCCATCTAACCTACACTATGCCATTATCATCCATATGTTTATCCAATAAACTTTTAAATGCCCTCAATGTTGGCGAGTTCACTACTGTAGCAGGTAGGGCATTCCACGGCCTCACTACTCTTTGCGTAAAGAACCTACCTATGACCTCTGTCCTATATCTATTACCCCTCAGTTTAAAGTTATGTCCCCTCGTGCCAGCCATTTCCATCCGCGGGAGACGGCTCTCACTGTCCACCCTATCCAACCCCCTGATCATTTTGTATGCCTCTATTAAGTCTCCTCTTAACCTTCTTCTCTCCAACGAAAACAACTTCAAGTCCATCAGCCTTTCCTCATAAGATTTTCCCTCCATACCAGGCAACATCCTGGTAAATCTCCTCTGCACCCGCTCCAAAGCCTCCACGTCCTTCCTATAATGCGGCGACCAGAACTGTACGCAATACTCCAAATGCGGCCGTACCAGAATTCTGTACAGCTGCAACATGACCGACCGACTCCGGAACTCAATCCCTCTACCAATAAAGGCCAACACTCCATAGGCCTTCTTCACAACCCTATCAACCTGGGTGGCAACTTTCAGGGATCTATGTACATGGACACCTAGATCCCTCTGCTCATCCACACTTTCATGAACTATACCATTAGCCAAATATTCCGCATTCCTGTTATTCCTTCCAAAGTGAATCACCTCACACTTCTCTACATTAAACTCCATTTGCCACCTCTCAGCCCAGCTCTGCAGCTTATCTATATCCCTCTGTAACCTGCTACATCCTTCCACACTATCGACAACACCACCGACATTAGTATCGTCTGCAAATTTACTCACCCACCCTTCTGCGCCTTCCTCTAGGCCATTGATAAAAATGACAAACAGCAACGGCCCCAGAACAGATCCTTGTGGTACTCCACTTGTAACTGAACTCCATTCTGAACATTTCCCATCAACCACCACCCTCTGTCTTCTTTCAGCTAGCCAATTTCTGATCCACATCTCTAAATCACCCTCAATCCCCAGCCTCCGTATTTTCTGCAATAGCTTACCGTGGGGAACCTTATCAAACGCTTTGCTGAAATCCATATACACCACATCAACTGCTCTACCTTCATCTACCTGTTCAGTCACCTCCTCAAAGAACTCAATAAGGTTTGTGAGGCATGACCTACCCTTCACAAAGCCATGCTGACTATCCCTGATCATATTATTCCTATCTAGATGATTATAAATCTTGTCTCTTATAATCCCCTCCAAGACTTTACCCACTACAGACGTGAGGCTCACCGGTCTATAGTTGCCGGGGTTGTCTCTGCTCCCCTTTTTGAACAAAGGGACCACATTTGCTGTCCTCCAGTCCTCTGGCACTATTCGGGCAGCACGGTAGCACAAGTGATTAGCACTGTGGCTTCACAGCGCCAGGGTCCCAGGTTCGATTCTCCGCTGGGTCACTGTCTGTGCGGAGTCTGCACGTTCTCCCCGTGTCTGCGTGGGTTTCCTCCGGGTGCTCCGGTTTCCTCCCACAGTCCAAAGACGTGCAGGTTAGGTGGATTGGCCATGATAAAATTACCCTTAGTAACTAAAGGAGGGGTTATTGGGTTACGGGGATAGGGTGGAAGAGAGGGCTTAAGTGGGTTGGTGCAGACTCGATGGGCCGAATGGCCTCCTTCTGCACTGTATGTTCTATGTTCTATGTTCCTGTAGCCAATGATGACATAAAAATCAAAGCCAAAGGTCCAGCAATCTCTACCCTGGCCTCCCAGAGAATCCTGGGATAAATCCCATCAGGTCCCGGGGACTTATCTATTTTAAGCCTGTCCAGAATTGCCAACACCTCTTCCCTACGTACCTCAGTGCCATCTATTCTATTAGCCTGGGGCTCAGCATTCTCCTCCACAACATTATCTTTTTCCTGAGTGAATACTGACAAAAAATATTCATTTAGTATCTCGCCTATCTCTTCAGACTCCACACACAATTTCCCATCCCTGTCCTTGACTGGTCCTACTCTTTCCCTAGTCATTCGCTTATTCCTGACATACCTATAGAAAGCTTTTGGGTTTTCCTTGATCCTTCCTGCCAAATACTTCTCATGTCCCCTCCTTGCTCGTCTTAGCTCTCTCTTTAGATCCTTCCTCGCTACCTTGTAACTATCCATCGCCCCAACTGAAACTTCACACCTCATCTTCACATAGGCCTCCTTCTTCCTCTTAACAAGAGATTCCACTTCCTTGGTAAACCACGGTTCCCTCGCTCGACACCTTCCTCCCTGCCTGACCGGTACATACTTATCAAGAACACGCAGTAGCTGATCCTTGAACAAGCCCCACTTATCCAGTGTGCCCAACACTTGCAGCCTACTTCTCCACCTTATCCCCCCCAAGTCACGTCTAATGGCATCATAATTGCCCTTCCCCCAGCTATAACTCTTGCCCTGCGGTGTATACTTATCCCTTTCCATCATTAACGTAAACGTCACCGAATTGTGGTCACTGTCCCCAAAGTGCTCTCCTACCTCCAAATCCAACACCTGGCCTGGTTCATTACCCAAAACCAAATCCAACGTGGCCTCGCCTCTTGTTGGCCTGTCAACATATTGTTTCAGGAAACCCTCCTGCACTCACTGTACAAAAAACGACCCATCTATTGTACTCGAACTATATCTTTTCCAGTCAATATTTGGAAAGTTAAAGTCTCCCATAATAACTACCCTGTTACTTTTGCTCTTATCCAGAATCATCTTCGCCATCCTTTCCTCTACATCCCTAGAACTATTAGGAGGCCTATAAAAAACTCCCAACAGGGTGACCTCTCCTTTCCTGTTTCTAACTTCAGCCCATACTACCTCGGAAGAAGAGTCCCCATCTAGCATCCTCTCCCTCACCGTAATACTGCTCTTGACTAGCAGCGCCACACCTCCCCCTCTTTTGCCTCCTTCTCTGAGCTTACTAAAACACCTAAACCCCGGAACCTGCAACATCCATTCCTGTCCCTGCTCTATCCATGTCTCCGAAATGGCCACAACATCGAAGTCCCAGTTACCAACCCATGCTGCCAGTTCCCCTACCTTGTTTCGTATACTCCTGGCATTGAAGTAGACACAATTCAAACCACCTACCTGAACACTGGCCCCATCCTGCGACGTCAAATCTGTGCTCCTGACCTCTATACTCTCATTCTCCCTTACCCTAAAACTATAATCCAGGTTCCCATGCCCCTGCTGCATTAGTTTAAACCCCCCCAAAGAGCACTAACAAATCTCCCCCCCAGGATATTTGTGCCCCTCAGGTTCAGATGTAGACCATCCTGTCGGTAGAGGTCCCACCTTCCCCAGAAAGAGCCCCAGTTATCCAGAAATCTGAATCCCTCCCGCCTGCACCATCCCTGTAGCCACGTGTTTAAATGCTCTCTCTCCCTATTCCTCATCTCACTATCACGTGGCACGGGCAACAGATAACAACTCTGTTTGTTCTAGTTCTGAGCTTCCATCCTAGCTCCCTGAAAGCCTGCCTGACATCCTTGTCCCCTTTCCTACCTATGTCGTTAGTGCCAATGTGGACCACGACTTGGGGCTGCTCCCCCTGCCCCCTAAGGACCCGGAAAACACGATCCGAGACATCACGTACCCTTGCACCTGGGAGGCAACATACCAAACGTGAGTCTCTCACGCTCCCACAAAATCTCCTATCTGTGCCCCTGACTATAGAGTCCCCAATTACTAATGCTCCGCTCCTCTCCCCCCTTCCCTTCTGAGCAACAGGGACAGACTCCGTGCCAGAGGCCCGTACCCCATGGCTTACCCCTGGTAAGTCGTCCCCCCCACAAGTATCCAAAGTGGTATACTTGTTTCTCAGGGAAACGACCGCAGGGGATCCCTGCACTGACTGCTTTTTCCCAGTCCCTCTTACAGTTACCCACCTATCTCCAATCTTTGGTGTAACTAATTCCCTGAAGCTGCTATCTATGACCCCTTCTGCCTCCCGAATGATCCGAAGTTCTTCCAACTCCAGCTCCAGTTCCCTAACTCGGTCTTGGAGGAGCTGGAGATGGCAGCACTTCCTGCAGGTAAAATCAGCAGGGACACTAACTGCATCCCTCACCTCAAACATCCTGCAGGAGGAACATTGCACTCCCTTCACTGCCATTCCTCTAACTTTCTACCAAGATCTGGCTAACAACTAAATTAAATTTTTTATAAAAAATAATAATAATATAATAAAAATATGGTACTTACCTCAGACCAATGGGTTTTATTATTAGGTTAGAGGAGGAGGGCGGGTGGGAGACACTACACGTGTAGTGTCTCGGGTTTCCTCTCCACCAGAATTTATTGGTGAGGGTCTTCCCAGACGTCTGCGGGTCGACTTCCTGTTCCCGCCTAAAACACTAATTTAAAAAAACAAAATTCTCAGCTCCTGCTGAAATTGACTAACCAGCCAGCTCCACTCCCGCCGAAATCGACTGGCCTGCCCCTGCAAAGACAAGTGCTTTTAAAGGACAGACTTACCTCCCAGCAGCCACTTCCGCACTGCTCCCGCTGAAACTGACTCACCAGCTGTTCTCCCGCCGAAATCGACTGGCCTGCCCCTGCAAAGACAAGTGCTTTTAAAGGACAGACTTACCTCCCAGCAGCCACTTCCGCACTGCTCCCGCTGAAACTGACTCACCAGCTGTTCTCCCGCCGAAATCGACTGGCCTGCCCCTGCAAAGACAAGTGCTTTTAAAGGACAGACTTACCTCCCAGCAGCCACTTCCGCACTGCTCCCGCTGAAACTGACTCACCAGCTGTTCTCCCGCCGAAATCGACTGTTACGAAATCGACCTCTTTAACTTTATTAGGATTAAGTAGAAAGGTGATGCTGCTGTTTTAAATTTTGCACTGTATATAAATTCTTTGATATTCACCAGCAGCAGCATGAGAGTAGCTTAGATAGCGTCAGCTGGAGATCAACTGTGTGGATAAATTAAATGTTATAGTGACCTAAATTATCGTAACAGTTAGAGATGAACTAATTTATGAATGTATTAATGGAACATTAGGTAAATGTCCCAAACCATAAGATAGAGTAGAGTAGAACCTTGCCTTGACCAAGGGTGACCGGTCCACCAAGGATGAACAGTTCAGGATGAAGAGGACGGAATGTAGCCATCTAAGATGGCCACCTGCAAAGGACCATGGGAATTTTGGCCAATCCAGGACTCAGACAGTTACAGAGCCTATGTGTATCTGAAACACAGGTAACCAGACCTGATCGAAACCCCCGCTCTTTTGGATTTTAATGTCCCATTTTCCCAGGACAATAGAACTCCAATCAAGCAACCGGTACAGTCACAGACTGATCGGCACCACTCCCTTTACTCAGAAAGCCAAACTGCCAAGGTCAATGGCCGCTAAAGACCCACCCAGCCACCAAGGCACCCGCCCCTTTATTGGCCAAAATCGAAGGCAGTGATCAGACCCCTGTCGAACTATTGGGTCCAAGGTTAAGGACGGCCCCAAAGAGCGCAAAATCCCAGGGGGATAAAAGAGAGCACAGCCATGTGTTCTGCCTCTCTTGGATCTGGCCTGTGCCACCCAATTGCAGCAGGAACAGCCAGTTAAGTTCAAGACCAACGATCGCTACCTGAGGATGAGCCCAGCAGAGACAGAGCCACTTTCTTCGAAAAAGCCAAGTGAAAGCCAGATCCTTAGAAAAATTTTGTTCAAAATCTTCTTCCTTAGATTCTACACTTCTCACATTAATCTGTCTTTGAATTTGACTTTGCAGATTTAAACGCGTGTGTGGATCTGCATTGAGCAGCAAAGTGATTTTGCTTGCCACATTGTGAGCATTGCTTTCCTCTGGCAGGGCCTTTTGTTTGAAAATGGGAGATTCCACACCTTGTACACGTCATGATGTATATATCATCACGCACACCATGTCTTCACGCTTGCGCAGATCAGTTTTCGTTCGTCTCACATCTTTTGATAAAGTGCGCATGTGTCGGGTTAGAATACACGTGCGCAAGATGGTTACCATCCGAAATGCACATTTTCTTCATCTGAGACACTGCCTTAACACATTCTACCTCGAGATTCGTTTTCACGCCCTTTTCACGGAGAAACAATTCTGGGTACTGATTTTTCGATAACTGATGTAAATGACACATTTCAATCACATTTTCTCGCATGACATCCTGTTGCCTGAGCAATCGTTCTCTAAGCTTTTCATACCAAAGACTATTTGGTCTCTAATCATGGAATCATCCAGTGTTGAGAAGTTACAAGATTGAGCTAAGATCTAAGATCAGTAACAAAGCAATCAATTGATTCAGCCTTGTTTTGCATTCTCTCATTGAAATTAAAACGCTCAAATGTTTCATTAGTTTGTATTTTGCAATGATGATCAAACTTTGCAACTATTACTGCAAACTTAGTTTTATCTTGATTTCCGTATATTGGAAAGAATTATAGATTTCAATGGTATGTGGACTAGCCATAGTGAGCAGAAGAGCTGTTTTACATGCATCGGTAGGATTATTCAAATCGGAAGCCGCTAAATAAATTTGGAACTCCTGCATGAACACCCACCAGTTTACAACAAGTTTACCATCAAGGTGATCCTTAGTTGTCGTGGAGCTTGAGATTTGTCCATCGATCCTGGATTCGTTGAAGTTCTACAGTCATAGGTTGGTGCTTCGCAAGTTGAATAGCTTCTTGGTTTTCTTTGCTCTAATCTTACTAAACTAGTTAGTTTCAGTAGCCAATCCCTGGTACCATGTTATTACATGGTACATTAACATTTAAAGATTTCCACTCCTGGAAGCATGTTTAATTCACTTTGTGGTAATATATCGTTACTCTTTGCCTCGTATTCCAGAATGGTAAGCTGGTGTGATGATAAAGAAACCACCAATCTTTAACTTGAAGCAAAACTGATTTACGGAATAACGATTAAATTAAATAGAGTTTGCACACTCTACTGAGCTGTAACTATTAATAAAATAAGACTGAGTCTGTTAAACTATAATCTATGACTAAGTATTAACTAATGAATGCCACATGCTACTTCTCTCTAATCTAAACTAGTCCTTTAGTTGTGATCTATCTCTCTTCTCTGCTGACACTACCCAAGATTCCCTGAGCTTTGATATCTATACTGGGAACTATTGGTGCCTCTAATGTTTAAATTGCACTGAGGTGTAATAATTAACCCTTTAGTGTTATGCCTATATACAGATAATTACAGTGTGCTCAGCCTTCGCTGTGTGTTTCCTGTAGGTGATTGACTAGCTACGTTACTTTTGAAGAGAATTGTTGACAGACATTAGGAGACTTTCCAACATTTTGTGAAGATTTCATTGATATTTTTGTCCAAAAGTTCCCCGAGGACTTCACCTGAAATGAGAGTGCTTGCTGTGCTACCTATCTCATTGGATTCCTCACGCGATTCACAAAGAGAAAGCGATGTGGTTGACTCTTAACTGTCCCCCACTGAAATGGCCTCGTGAGCCATCCAGCTCAAGGGCAACTAGGGATGAGCAACAAATGCTGGCCCAGCCAGCGATGCGCACATTCCATGGATGAATTTAAAAAACGGGAATGTGTGGTTATCAAAATCCTGCAAGGGCTGGCCTGCTCTGGAGAGAGAATGGGAGGAGGAGAAGAGGCCATGCAGAGCAGCACAAGCTGCTGAAGGAGAGAGGGAGAGGAGAGATTCAGATCCATCATGACTTGCTATATGTTCCACCATCTAGCAATCATAGAAGCATAGAATTTACAGCGCACAAGGAGGCCATTCAGCCCAAAGAGTCTGAACCAGCCCTTGGAAAGAGCACCCCACTTAAGCCCACACCTCCACCCTATCCCCGTAACCCAGTAACCCCATTACTACCAGCAAATATGCCAAAGGGTCAAACGTAAGAGTCACAAGAGGAGAATGAGCAATAGAAAGAGGAGCAGGAGTTAAAAGGTGAGGTGGGCCAGGGGAGCGGCAGAGGCAGATAGCCTCTACCTCGGCAGAATGCTTGCCACCATCTAATTGAAGACTGCTTTTGAGAGGTGTCCACCACCATCATTGCCACATGTTTCAGCTTCCACAACCGGGGATCCATGAAGACGTCTGCTTCTACAGTCGAACTTTTAACCCTTTCCCTTTGAGGAACACATTACAAGTTGCAACACTTCCCATGATAAGCCTTTGTTCGAGAACAAAAGCTAACAATGAATAGATGATTTGACCAACAGCACTTTGAAATATAAATTCAACCTGGCGCATTCCCTCAGAGGCTATATGGTCAAGGCTCTTACCGACTCTTGGGCTTCTATGATGTACAACCTCAGTGGCAAAAGCTGATGAGGTGGGTGGCTGCTAAGACTCTGAAGAGAGTAGTTTAATTGTGCTCCAGCGACACCCTCAGGAAGCTGTGGAGCATGGTGACGTGACCTTAGACTCCACCAACTCAGCATGGGCTTGAATGTCTGGGCTGCCTGGCAGATAGTCAACTCAATGTTGACTGTCAGAAGAATGCTGAGGGAGGGAGCTGGAATGCTGACCCCTGGAGTAAGGCCAATGGATTCTTGCTCCAGGATTTCCATGTCTCCAGCTCAGAACGTTTTCTTTGCCAGCCCATTGAAATGAAATGAATGAAAATCGCTGATTGTCACAAGTAGGCTTCAAATGAAGTTACTGTGAAAAGCTCCCAGTCGCCACATTCCGACGCCTGTTCGGGGAGGCTGGTACGGGAATTTAACCGTGCTGCTGGCCCGCCTTGGTTTGCTTTCAAAGCCAGCGATTTAGCTCTGTGCTAAACCAGCCCCTATCGCTGGAGGACAGATCTCTGGGTGGTGGAGAACCCCTGCAAAGGTTCTCAATGAAGGAACTCAGTGAAACCATGGAAGCTGCCTACATTTCTGTTGGAGCACTGAGCTGTTGCATGGAAGATGTTTGTAATACATTGGAAGCTGCTTGTATTCTGATTGAAGCAGTCCATCATGGCAACTATTTGGCTTTGACTGCAGTGGAAGCTGAGTTATCAGATGCTGCACAATGATGGGTCCCACACAGTGCTGAATGGATTTTCCCCGCCTCTCTACATTTAATACAACAGTTTCCAAGCCTAGGGTCAACCGAGGCAGACTCCTCTGTGTCATTAGTCATGACTTGTAAACTTTTAGGCAGGCTGTGCACAGCACTAAGCATAAAGTCTGTCAAACCTTCTTTCTTTCAAGGTTGGCCCTGCGAGGTCTTCATCTGATTCTTCTGCAACATAACAAGGGTCTGAAATTTACCCTCGTCAAGGTGGCTCCTGTGGTATCCTTTCCATCTGGCTTACTTGCTGTCCACCAGCGCCCCCAACTGTGAGGGATGTCAATGTGTTCCAAAATGCACGTACAGTAAACACCACTGGCACATCATTAACGGGCCTGAACCAGTATTCTCCGGGGCTTTCATGCTTCTCCGCCTCCAATGGGTCAAAGTCACGGCGACAAGGTTCACTTGTGCTTTTAAAAATCGTGAAACCGGCGTCATGGCTGATGAAGGAGGACACAAAGAGGTGTGACTGTGGGCTGCCGGGCTGGCTGGGGATGGGGGCCCCGATGGGCCAGGGCCGTGGGGGTAGGGTGAGGAGGTGGGCTGACGGGAAACGGGCCTTGCGGCCGGAGCGACCACCCACGGGACTGGGACAGTGCCCACGCACGGACTGCCCTTGCTGCGCCTGAAAATCAGCCATCATGCTGCACACCCCAGTGACCACCCACCTTGATCTTGGTTCTGCAGCATGACACCAACCATATGGGTGCATCCACCCACCCACACCTGCACCCCACCCTCCGCCATATCACCCCTCCTCTCCTGGCCGCCACACGCCGGTGAGGCATCTGGTGGCCCTCCCAAGGATAATGCCCACTGTAGCCTCTAAGGGGGTGCTGGATGGGTGCTGCGGAGCGTACTGCTGGCATGGGCAGTGCCAGCCAACAGTACCCATGGCAGCAGGGATGGGAGCCAGGACCAGAGGCCCCCACAGTGCCAGGCACCAATGGGATCTGGGATGCGGAGAGGAGGCAGAGGAGGGTGGACAAATGGGGGCAAGATCTGCAGTGCCAACCAGGGCCACTGTGTAGCCCAGTGCAGCTGGGTTGGGCACAGAGATATGCATCATGCTAACATGATGGCCTTTCACCCCCTGCAGGCAATGGATATTGGAATTCAACCAGCAACCGTGGCCTTCCTGCTAGTGAAGCCCTGGGGATACCCGCGGCTGCACGAGCTGGAGCTGCTCGAGGAGGAGGAAGCTGCAGCAGTGGAGTGTGCAGCAGCGGAGTGTGCAGCAACGGAATGTGCAGCAGCGGCGTGTGCAGCAACGGAGTGTGCAGCAACGGAGTGTGCAGCAGCGGAGTTAGCAGCAGCGGAGTGTGCAGCAGCGGAATGTGCAGCAGCGGAGTGTGCAGCAACGGAGTGTGCAGCAGCAGAGTGTGCAGCAGCGGAGTGTGCAGCAGCGGAGTGTGCAGCAGCGGCGTGTGCAGCAACGGAGTGTGCAGCAACGGAGTGTGCAGCAGCGGAGTGTGCAGCAGCGGCGTGTGCAGCAACGGAATGTGCAGCAGCGGAGTGTGCAGCAACGGAGTGTGCAGCAGCGGAGTTAGCAGCAGCGGAGTGTGCAGCAGCGGAGTGTGCAGCAGCGGCGTGTGCAGCAACGGAGTGTGCAGCAACGGAATGTGCAGCAGCGGAGTGTGCAGCAACGGAGTGTGCAGCAGCGGAGTTAGCAGCAGCGGAGTGTGCAGCAGCGGAGTGTGCAGCAGCGGCGTGTGCAGCAACGGAGTGTGCAGCAACGGAGTGTGCAGCAGCGGAGTGTGCAGCAGCGGCGTGTGCAGCAACGGAATGTGCAGCAGCGGAGTGTGCAGCAACGGAGTGTGCAGCAGCGGAGTTAGCAGCAGCGGAGTGTGCAGCAGCGGAGTGTGCAGCAGCGGCGTGTGCAGCAACGGAGTGTGCAGCAACGGAGTGTGCAGCAGCGGAGTGTGCAGCAGCGGAGTGTGCAGCAACGGAGTGTGCAGCAACGGAGTGTGCAGCAACGGAGTGTGCAGCAGCGGAGTTAGCAGCAGCGGAGTGTGCAGCAGCGGCGTGTGCAGCAACGGAATGTGCAGCAGCGGAGTGTGCAGCAACGGAGTGTGCAGCAACGGAGTGTGCAGCAGCGGAGTTAGCAGCGGCGGAGTGTGCAGCAGCGGAGTGTGCAGCAACGGAGTGTGCAGCAGCGGAGTTAGCAGCAGCGGAGTGTGCAGCAGCGGAGTGTGCAGCAGCGGCGTGTGCAGCAACGGAGTGTGCAGCAACGGAGTGTGCAGCAGCGGAGTGTGCAGCAGCGGAGTGTGCAGCAACGGAGTGTGCAGCAACGGAGTGTGCAGCAGCGGAGTGTGCAGCAACGGAGTGTGCAGCAACGGGGTGTGCAGCAGCAGAGTGTGCAGCAACGGAGTGTGCAGCAGTGGGGTGTGCAGCAACGGAGTGTGCAGCAATGGAATGTGCAGCAGCGGAGTGTGCAGCAGCGGAGTGTGCAGCAGCGGAGTGTGCAGCAATGGAGTGTGCAGCAATGGAATGTGCAGCAACGGAATGTGCAGCAGCGGCGTGTGCAGCAACGGAGTGTGCAGCAGCGGAGTGTGCAGCAACGGAGTGTGCAGCAACGGAGTGTGCAGCAGCGGAGTGTGCAGCAACGGAGTGTGCAGCAGCGGAGTGTGCAGCAACGGAGTGTGCAGCAACGGAGTGTGCAGCAGCGGAGTGTGCAGCAACAGAGTGTGCAGCAGCGGAGTGTGCACCAATGGAGTGTGCGGCAACGGAGTGTGCAGCAGCGGAGTGTGCAGCAGCGGAGTGTGCAGCAGCGGAGTGTGCAGCAGCGGAGTGTGCAGCAATGGAATGTGCAGCAGCGGAGTGTGCAGCAATGGAGTGTGCAGCAGCGGAGTGTGCAGCAACAGAGTGTGCAGCAGCGGAGTGTGCACCAATGGAGTGTGCGGCAACGGAGTGTGCAGCAACAGAGTGTGCAGCAGCGGAGTGTGCAGCAGCGGAGTGTGCAGCAGCGGAGTGTGCAGCAACGGAGTGTGCAGCAGCGGGGTGTGCAGCAGCGGAGTGTGCAGCAGCGGAGTGTGCAGCAATGGAGTGTGCAGCAATGGAGTGTGCAGCAGCAGAGTGTGCAGCAGCGGAGTGTGCAGCAATGGAGTGTGCAGCAGTGGAGTGTGCAGCAATGGAGTGTGCAGCAGCGGGGTGTGCAGCAGCGGAGTGTGCAGCAGCGGAGTGTGCAGCAATGGAGTGTGCAGCTGCGGAGTGTGCAGCAGTGGAGTGTGCAGCAGCGGAGTGTGCAGCAATGGAGTGTGCAGCAGCGGAGTGTGCAGCAATGGAGTGTGCAGCAGCGGAGTGTGCAGCAATGGAGTGTGCAGCAGCGGAGTGTGCAGCAGTGGAGTGTGCAGCAGCGGAGTGTGCAGCAATGGAGTGTGCAGCAGCGGAGTGTGCAGCAATGGAGTGTGCAGCAGCGGAGTGTGCAGCAGTGGAGTGTGCAGCAATGGAGTGTGCAGCAGCGGAGTGTGCAGCAGCGGAGTGTGCAGCAATGGAGTGTGCAGCAGCGGAGTGTGCAGCAATGGAGTCTGCAGCAGCGGAGTGTGCAGCAGCGGAGTGTGCAGCAATGAAGTCTGCAGCAGCGGAGTGTGCAGCAGCGGAGTGTGCAGCAATGGAGTGTGCAGCTGCGGAGTGTGCAGCAGCGGAGTGTGCAGCAACGGAGTGTGCAGCAGCGGAGTGTGCAGCAGCGGAGTGTGCAGCAACGGAGTGTGCAGCAGCGGAGTGTGCAGCAGTGGGGTGTGCAGCAGCGGAGTGTGCAGCAACGGAGTGTGCAGCAACGGAGTGTGCAGCAACGGAGTGTGCAGCAGCGGAGTGTGCAGCTGCGGAGTGTGCAGCAGCGGAGTGTGCAGCAACGGAGTGTGCAGCAGCGGAGTGTGCAGCAACGGAACAGGAGGCAGCCAGTGAGGATGGAGAAACGGCCGCCCAACAGGCCAAGGAGGAGGTGCAAAGGTTGTGTCGCATGAGACTTTGCGTGTACCGACAGCAATTGTCGTACAAGGACCTGCCGGATCTGGCATGCATCAAAGACTCCAGCTGAGCACGGAGACAGTGCGACATATCTGTCAGATCATGGATCACCTGGCACCGTGGGGAATGGAGGTGGACACCCGCATCCCATGGCCTTCAAGGTTCAGCTGGCCCTGAACCTCTGCACCATGTGGTCCTTCCTTCTGGGACTGGACCGGGATCTCACAGAGCTCGGCGCACAAGTGCATCCATGCCCTATATTCCCGGTCGACCCAATGCATCCATTTCAATATGGACCGAGCCCAGCAGGATGCCCAGGCAGCGGGGTTCACTGCCATTGCTGACATGCCCCGGGGGTGATCGACGGGATGCAAGTCACACTATGAGCCACTGCAGATGACAGGTCGCTCCACACAAACCGAAAGGGGTTCCACTTGGTGAACGTGCAATTGATTTGTGACCATCAGCTGCACATCATCCATATCTGCGCCCGATGCCCGGGCAGTGTGCACGACACATTCTTCCTGGCACACTCAACGATTCCTGTGCTCTTTGAGACCGCACCCCCCTGCCCCCTCCTCCACCCCCCCCCCCCAGATTGGGGTTTTGCCTCCTGGGTGACAGGGGATTTCCACTGCTGTCATGGCTGATGGTGCCTATCGGAAGACCACAGACCGTTGTGGAGACCTGCTACAGCGCTACCCATGCAGCGACCAGGGTATCACTGAGTAGTGCTTGGGCATCCTGAAGATGCAATTGAGGTGCCTGGACCACTCTGGAGGATCCCACCAGTATGACGCTGAGAGGGTCATCCGCACCGTGGTGGCCTGCTGCATCCTCCACAACATCGTGCAGCAGAGGAGTGTTGCTGGAGAAGGAGGATAAACATCAATCCTTGTCCGACGAGGAGTATCGGGGGAGGGAACGGGGTGGGGGGGGCGGGGGGGGAATGGCTGGACATTGTGAGTGGGCTGGACTCCCCAACTTCCCTTCCCCCCCCCCCCCCCCCCCGCGACCGTTCCCATCTCCGCCACCCCAGGCATTCGATGGCACCGTGTGATGGAACTACCAGATTGCATACAGGGATCACCTAGGTCGAAAGTGCTACCGGGGGCAGGAGTCAGAGATCGTCAAACGATGTGGAGCATCAGAGCTCATCCCAGAACGGGTTGTCATCATCATTTTTCAAATGTCAACAGATTCATCAAACATGATTCTTCATTCATAAATCCATGTTGACCATGCCCAATTGGACCATTATTATCCAAGTATCCATTTATCATATGCTTTCCAATAGGTTTTAGCATTTTCCACTGATGTAAGGCTAGCATCTGAAATTTCATGTTTTCTCTCACCTGCCCTTCTGAAATTTTGGAGTGACATTTGCTACCTTTCAAGCTGCAGGAGTTATTCCAAAATCTCTGGAATTTTGGAAGATGATCACCTCTGCACACTTTAGCTATCTCGTTCAACAGCCTGGGATGTCAGTCACCAGAGCAGGTTTATCAACTTGCAGTTCCATTAATTTATTCAATTCAAACTTCTTACCAATTCAAATTTTCTTCAATTCCTTATTCTCAGTACTCCCTTGGATCTCTAACTCTGGGAGATTTCTTTGTCAATGAAGATGGACAAGCTTCTCTGCCATTTCTCTATTCCCCATTATAATATTTTTCTGACTATGCCTGTGATGGCCCCACATTTTTGTTATCAAAAAGTTTCCTTTAACATACCTATAGAAGCTTTCACAAACCTTTTTCTTTGTTAATTTACTTTCATATTCTATTCTCCCTTTTAAAAAATTAATGGGCTCGATACTCCGATTTTGAGGCTAAGTCCGGAGGAGGTGTCTAGTTTTAGGACGAAAAAATTGGCGAGGCCCCATCACCGATCCTCTGACTGGTGAGGGCTAGCTGCCACGCCACATAAAATGCACGGCCTTCCCGATATAAACGCCTGGAGAATTGGCGGGTCCGTGGCCGTGTATGCGCATGCCGACGACCTGCAGCAGTCGCGTCGCACAACATGGTGCCGACCACGCACAGACCCGACCTGCCAGATAGTGCCCCCTGGACACACCCTTGCCACCCCGGGCCACCCCCCACCAGTCTTCCCCGCTCTCGCCGAAGCCCTCCGGCCAGCGGAACGGCTTCAATATTGACCTCTATTTGTGCCTTTATATCGTTTACCTTGTTGTGAATGTTGTGAATACAGGTCAAGTGCCCTAAACTTAGGCATGCTGATATTATTCTGCATTCTAATTTTGCCTGCTTTCTAATTTCATTTGCCTGTCTTCTAATTTCATTTGCCACTTTTCTACTTCCTTTAACCATCTTTACTTCCTTACGACTTGAGCTACCCCTCAGGTCTCCTCCCCCCCTTCCCCCCCACCCCCGACAAGCCATTTTAAACCCTCACCAACAGCAGCAGCAAATCAGCCTACGAGGCCATTAGTCCGAGTCTTGCTAAGGTGCAACACGTCCATTTTGTACAGGTTCCACCTGCCCCAGAATTGGCCCCAGTGCCTCAGAAATCTGATGCCTTCCTTCTTATACCAATTCTCCAGCTACGTGTTCAAACACGCAATCTCAATACATTGAGAGTAACCTGAGATCATTGCTCTTGAGGTGCTGCTTTTTAATTTCCTTCCTAACTCCCTAAACTCTGCTTTCAAAACCTCATTCCTCTTCCTACCTATGTCATTGGTACAAATGTGGACCATGATCTCTGGCTTCCCTAGAAGGATGTCTGACAGCCACTCTATGACATCCTTGACCCTGGCACCAGGGAGGCAACGTACCATCCTGGAGTCACATTCACGATCACAGAAATTCATGTGTGATCCCCTGACTATCAAATCCCTATCACTATTGATCTCCCTCTCTTCTTCCTCCCCTTCTGTTCATATGAACCACCCACGGTGTCAGACTTGGCACTGGCTGTACTCCCATGAGAAGTCATTATCCTCACAGTATCCAAAGTAGAAAACTGATTATCAAGCAAGGTAAACTCTGGGGACTCAGACACTACCTGCTTGAGTACCTGGAGCTCAAGGTTCTGCAGCTCATGACACAGGTAGAAAATGAAAGAAGCGCCTCCTTCCCCTCTTCATGAAACTCACTCACTCAGTCACCAAGTTCCAACTTCAACACTCTTGTGCAGCTCAAAGCAGCACTCCTGCAGTTTCCCCAAATTTGTGTTGAGGTACAGTGTGGAGAGGCCACACATCTGTATCAAGAAGTCCCCTGCTCTGTTTATGGCCACAGCATCTGCCACTCCCCTCTCAACCACTGCCAGAAGTGCCTCCTCAAAGGGAGGGGAGAACTCATGGAATTTTACTTTCCTTCCCTGGTCAGGTCCTGTTGCAATATGTAATGTGCTATCATATCCTGGAAGAGGAAGGATAATGATTATAAATGAATGCAATGACAGGTCGAATTTTGTGTGAGTTTGATGCTTCGCTTTCTGCACTCTAAATAAAGTGTGAGTCATGCCTGGGAATGAAGCAATAATTTGACGTGTGTGAAGGATGCAGTGTATTCAAGTTGTGACGTGGTGGTGGTGCAGTTATTGTGAGATGGGATTTTAATGTGACCACATGTGTCAAATCACTGGCCCATAACTTCCTGCAGGAATTGTGACTTTAGTTACTGATGCACCGCACATACGCAACGTGACAACCTGGAAGTGCGGGTGTTCATGATGCGTGCTAGAAGGACGCGACCATTTAAACACCCAGCCGGTTTTTTTGACTGCTTGAAGCCGTGCGCTGCCCTGGAGGTGAATGAAAACTCCAGCTTCAGCCCTAACTTGGGCCACTTACCCGGATATTTGGTGAGTTTTTTCACCTTTTTATTTACATGGAAATTATTCGGTCTAGCAGAGGCAGGAGACATTGAGAGACATATTTTCAGCCGTTAATGTTTTATATTATTAGTATTTAGCATTTTTAATATGTTTAAAATGGAAATAAAATGAAAAGAAGATATATTTTTTTTTAAAAACTTTGGTTGTCATGAGGCTGTTAATTCCATTAGAAGCATATTTCACTGTATAAAGAAAGTTTGAAGTCATAGAAGGTGAAAGAATGATTTTTAAAAATATTGGTTTGTCATGAGAATGTTCACTCCATTAAAGGAATGATAATGGATAGAATCCAGTGATCACTCGCTAACTGGTATGGTTGCCCACCTAAGATACTCAGTGTTACTGGTCATGGGTTCTGTGGGTCCGTGCATGACTGATTAGCCCGATCCAAGAACTGCATCTTTAATCACTTACTTGACAGGAGTTTCCAAAAGGTGGGAGGATGCTAAGTCACGGGTATTACATTCTCAGGCTCCTTTTCCGGGCCTCCTCTTGCCATCGGGTATTTTCAAAGAATTGTGACCTTCAATCAGGAGGTTCCTCCAAGTAAGTCCCTTCTGAGCAAAGGTCTCCCAGACATTGACGTCTATGTTCCATTTCTTGAGGTCAGCCACATGTTTTCTTTGAAGATCTTCCTGGGAACTTCTCTTATTTGGGATCCTTCCTTGAGCTGAGGAGAAAGATTTGCTTTGGCAGACAGGACTCTGCCATCCTAAGCATATCGGCGGCTATGCAGAGTTGGTTTTGGATGATCATGGTTTCGATTCTGGTGCTATTGACTCCTCAAAGTTCACTAGTGTTAGCACGCCTGTCCTCCCAGCTGATTCAGAGCTAAAGTATATTTGGATCTTACAGTGTTTTTTTCAGCTGAGTTTTTTTACGAGTCTCCCTGATGTAATGTTCATCCTTAGAAACCTCAGTGGATTGGATTTGATTGGATTATTTATTGTCACGTATACCGAGGTACAGTGAAAAGTATTTTTCTGTGAGCAGCTCAACAGAACATTATGTACATGGGAAGAAAAGGGAATAAAAGAAAATACATAATAGGGCAATGTAAGGTACACAATGTAACTACATAAGCACCGGCATCGGATGAAGCATACAGGGTGCAGTGTTAATGAGGTCAGTCCATAAGAGGGTCATTTTGGAGTCTGTTAACAGCGGAGAAGAAGCTGTTTTTGAGTCTGTTTGTACGTGTTCGCAGACTTCTGTCTCTCCTGCCCGATGGAAGAAGTTGGAACAGTGAGTAAACCAGGTGGGAGGGGTCTTTTATTATGCTGCCCGCTTTCCCCAAGCAGCGGGAGGTGTAGATGGAGTCAATGGATGGGAGGCAGGTTCGTGTGATGGACTGGGCAGTGTTCACTGTGAAGTTTCTTGCGGTCCTGGGCCGAGCAGTTGCCATACCAGGCTGTGATGCAGCCCGATAGGATGCTTTCTATGTTTCATCTGTAAAAGTTGGTAAGGGTTAATGTGGACATGCCGAATTTCCTTAGTTTCCTGTGGAAGTATAGGCGATGTTGTGCTTTCTTGGTTGATAGCATCAACGTGGGTGGACCAGGACAGATTTTTGGAGATGTGCACCCCTAGGAATTTGAAACTGCTAACCATCTCCACCTCGGCCCTGTTGATGCTGACAGGGGTGTGTACAGTACTTTGCTTCCTGAAGTCAATGACCAGCTCTTTAGTTTTGCTGGCATTGAGAGAGAGATTGTTGTCATTGCACCACTCCACTAGGTTCTCTATCTCCCTCCTGTATTCTGACTCGTCGTTATTCGAGATCCGGCCCACTATGGTCGTATCGTCAGCAAACATGCAGATGGAGTTGGAACCAAATTTTGCCACGCAGTCGTGTGTGAACAGGGAGTAGAGTGGGGGCTAAGTACGCAGCCTTGCGGGGCCCCGGTATTGAGGACTATTGTGGAGGAGGTGTTTTGTTTATTCTTACTGATTGTAAGAAGATTACTTCAAATGTAGATGCCACAGTTTAATGTCATAGTTGATATTTGCAAGCCCCCTGTAAGCTAATGTGAACTATCTGCCTGACAGGTATTGCAGCAAACCAATCACTCACCCCTAAGAGTGTATTGCCAAAGGACATCCCAAAATGATGTCAGAGGAGATGTGTGCCAGGACACTGCACTTCAGCTTTCGGATGTTGAGCTTGTCAATTAACAATTAACAATTGTCAAAAGCCTCCCCTACCCCCTCTTCCCTCCCTCCCCTTCTTTCCTCCCTCCCTTCTCCTCCTTCCCTCCATCCCCTTCCCTCCCTCTTGCATCTCTCCCCTCCCTCCCCTTTACAAATAGACATAAGCACTGTGTTTAAGTGAGAAAATATATCTTATTGCAAGACATTTGTTTAGTTAAGGTAATTTTATGTCATTGCTCAGCTGCTAAAGTTAAACATTAGGTTAAATGTGAACTGATTTCAAAGTTTTGTATTTATAAAATTATTTTTGTTGATAAGTGGTTCAGATTAAACTTTTCAAGCTTCTACAAATGTCCTACCGAACCATCAGAACACAAAATGTCATTGAGATTATTATAAATTAAGAAGATAATTGAAGCAAACAAGGCAAAAACATATTCAACACAGTGGCAAACTCGTTAGCACTCATGCCTCACAAAACCAGCAACCTGTGTTCAATTCAGACCTTGGGTGACTGTGTGGTTCTTGTACATATCTCAATGTCAACAAAACGAAAGAGAGTGTCATCGACTTCAGGAAGCATAGTGGAGAACATGCCCCTGTCTACATCAATGGGAATGAAGTAGAAAGGGTCTAAAGGTTCAAGTTTTTAGGTGTCCAGATCACCAACAACCTGTCCTGGTCCCCCCATGCCAACACTATAGTTAAGAAAGTCCGCCAACGACTCTACTTTCTCAGAAGACTAAGGAAATTTGGCATGTCACCTACGACTCTCACCAACATTTACAGAACTTTTATCCAAATCACTCTCCCACGTACATGGACCAAGCTTGGAAAAATAAAATCATCTTAACCAAAGTTGATGTGTCTGCAGGTCTGTGTGTTCAGCTGAGCTGTAACTAAGAGGGAGGAACTCCACGTAAAAGCGAGCTCAATACCCTGTCCTTGGAAACCCTTCGACAACAAAGACAGTGAAAGCAAAAAGGCCTGGGGTGCTTTTAAAATCTTATGAGCATAATCTGAATTAAAACATATATATTTTTAAGCATGCACATGTAAAATTAATTAATAATATAGTGCAGATTTAAATAGTTTCATAGAATTAAAACAAAAAAAAAACATATGTTCACTGAAAAATAATCACCTTTAATCATAAAAAATAAAATTTGACATTGCTTCAGAAGAATTAACAATAATTGTTATGTCTGTTTAAAAGAAAGAGCAAAAAAACTGCAAAATGAAAGTCTACTTACCTTTAAAACACTTGTTGAAAAAGTTACCTGTTATTTTCTATCTAAATCTATTGTTTACACACCTTCCCTCAATGGGAGTTGTCAAGCTGGACACAGCATAAGGGGGCGAGGCTGCACTCCTCCTGTGGCATGCTGGAGCCTGTGCAGGCCGGGGCGCTGGAGGCCTCAGCCTCCCGAAGAGAAAGGAACAGTCATTGTATCATTGGAGCACAGGTAAGTGCACAAATTTCTCTTTTAAATCGGTGGCTGGTGGCTTGCCGCTGATAGCAGGAAGTTTCAGGCCAGAATATTTATTGTCGGATTGAATCTGGGTCTTGGGGCTGTGACCGGTTTGGCATCTCCTCCCACAAGCTGCAATAGTTTGTTCCCTGGTTTCCTTTCCTCCTGCAGTTCGAGGACATACCTCAGCCATTGTACTTCCTCCACCAGGCCTTTCAGTGCATTGCCTGATAAACTGTAAACCCTCCTCAGCAATCGGCTAGCCCTTCCGGACTGTTAGAAGCCAACACAAAGGTAGCACCTCGTCAGGACTGTATCCTGTATATATGTATTCAGTTATTGTTCAACTGTACAAGCCTAAAGACCTCTTCATGAGACAGCACACAACAAGACAGCAGTTAGTAAAAAGAAAGTGTTCAAAGTTAACTGGGCAACTTATGAAACATGTTGGAAAAACCATGAATAAAGCACCCTAACCGCTATTTGGGACTGACTTGCCCTGCAGTGTTTTCCCCTCTACATCGACATATCTAAGGGTTTCATTTAAGCAAGGCCACAGTGTGCTGATCATAAAACAACATCACTAAAACAGATTATCTGCGTGGCCTTTATTATTTTGCTGTAGTGGGACATTCTTGTGTGCAAGTGGCCTACTTAACAGAGTGACTATATTTCATAAGTGTCTCATTAGCACTTTGGAGCATACCGGTATAATGAAAAGCACTTTCCACAATGTGCGAGTGCCCTAGAAAAGGAGTAATCAGCTGCTCCCAATTTACAATGGAGACTTTCCTGGAAAGATCATGCATGTGGATATCAGGTGAAGACAAGACTACATTCGACCATGAAGCCTTATTCAAGTCAGATTAAAGACATGAAGTATAAGCCCCGTGTTGAATCTATTGGCAACCCATGGTGTCCACAATACTATATCCCAGCAATTTAAGTTGAAAACATCAGGAGGGCTGGACAGCAGAAAGGAATTGAGTGGTAATGAGGTGAACATGAAGGTGACCACGTGCTGAGGAGAAAGGTACAGCTATAAATAAATCTTGCTGAAACATCAAGCTGTGCAAGATGAAGATATGGGCAACTGAAGAAGAGATGGGCTAAAGTCTGGATGCTTGCTGAAATGATGCATCTCAGGATAATGCATCATTGCACAAGGAGTATGTAAATGAAAGGAAGTCTGAGGATCAAGAATAATGCGATGTACATCATTGAGCAAATGCATTTTGTATTCAGTAACTGGATGCAGCCAGAGGCAACTTAACAAGGACATAATTCTCAGAGATTTGATTTCACTGGTTGCCGGGAGAACAGAAGAGCTGCAAGGGGATTTTGCACTGAAAAGCCAACAAAGTCACAATATTTTTCATGGACTCAAGCATGCTTCAGTAACCCTGGTTCAATGAGTCATTCCACTTCAAAGAATGTTAAAGTGTGAACGTTTCTGTCAAGCAACTGGAACATTGACAATTCAGAACCGTGATTGTGCCCACATCTATTCTGCTTGTTGAACCTTACATCCATAAATTCTTCAGAATTAATTTGACAGAAAACAGGCATTGTTCAGGCATGGTCAGTGGGCAAAAGCAGAATTTATTTGCTGAGTGAGAAAGAGCTGATCACTTGGGTGCCAAAGTCACATCTGATTTATCAGGGTATTCCTGGCTTCTGAAAGGAACTTTGTAATCCACTGTTCCCTATCCTATTCTTATGATAACTTTTGCCAATCTTTTTCTACTTTATGGTGATGCATGACTATGAAATACATCATTCTGCAGTTTCAAAAGCTAAATCTTTCAGCATGGTCGGCTATATTGTGATACAATGACTTATAATTTACAAATGTAGAATTTCAGCACATGGTGAGGTCTTTAATGTGTGCTTGTGGATTATTAATGGGCAATTTCTGATATGGACTTCAACTAGTTATATAGTCACAGTTATGGACGAGAGAAACAAACCAATACCAAGGTAGGTAGGCTCTGGTGCTTCTCAATCTGTGCTAATGTCTGACTCCTGTGTTTCTGCTGGCAGTGCACTCACACCCATCCTCTGAACGGGATCTGCATTAGATCACTGAGCCCGGGGGACGGTGGTTGGGGGGATTGGTGGGCACGGGGGGTGGTGGTCCAGGAAGGCCAGCAGTGAAGATTAATATGACAGAGGCTTCACATGTATCAGATGTAACGTGATTTAATAGTGAACATTTTACATTTCCATTGCCCTGGTTACACATTGTGAACCCCCACCCCCACCCCAACCCCCCCCCCCCCCCCACAACCAGGGCCCCACCACTGCCAATCAGTGATCCTCAGTCTTCATTATCTCATGTGTTCTCCTGATACACCTAGGTGTGTCCCCAGGAGGCCTGCTGCCTTCCATGGCCTGTGTCCTTTGATGCCTTGGCAGAAATCCCTTGGAGTGCCTGGGGCCAGATGGAAACTGACGGAAACACCCCACCAATCGTACCCAAAATGACACTTAGATATTTTCCCATTAAATTACCAATTGTATTATGTAAACCCCTGACTTCAAATATATGCTGACAGTATTTCTCCTTCAGCTATAATTAAGGGGTCATAAAAGGTGAGATGATCATTGATTTTAAACATTAACTTGTATACAGAGAGGTGGCTAATGGGCCACTGTTTTGATTGGTGGTGGTTCCCTGGTGTTTAGATAACTTGAGGTGTCATGTTTAGACCTAGCTAAACAGGCTGTGGGGCATCTTATTGGGATACAGATGATGTAATTAATTTGAGGTGCCAGGTCTGTCTGTGGTTTTGCAGCCTGTTACGGGATTTTAAACTGAAGAGCAGTTGGCCAAAGGATTCTAGTCTGACAAGACAGAAAGACTTTCAGGTTGTTTTTGAAATGGCTGCTCTCCAAAGGTCTGCCCAAAGAACAGTAAATAACCTTGATTTGCCAACCTTATTTATAAGTGAACTTTGAACTCGATTGGGTTGCTTGAAAATACCAAGCAGCAGGCAGACAGCACCAGGGACCCGGGTTCGATTCCCGGCTTGAGTCACTGTCTATTTGGAGTCTGCACGTTCTCCCGGTGTCTGCATGGGTTTCCTCCGGGTGCTCCGGTTTCTTCCACAAGTCCCGAAAGACGTGCTTGTTCAGTGAATTGGACATTCTGAATTCTCCCTCTGTGCACTCGAACAGGCGCCAGAGTGTGGCAACCAGGGAATTTTCACAGTTTCTGCATTGCAGTGTTAATGAAAGCCTACTCTACTTGTGACAGTAAAGAGTATTATTATTATTAATAATAAAATAAGTTACGCTTTTTCCTTTCATTTAAGAATTGTTTAACTGTTATTTGTAAAGCTATTTCTTTGATGTTAATGTACTTAATTCTGTGTTTAAATTAATGTTTGTTTTAACATAAAAGATACCTATTGGTCAGAGTCATTACTCCTGGAGTGAAGTAACCTTTCCTCAGAGTTTTCCAAATTGTAAATTGTTTGGGGTTCTCGAACGGTATCCTAACAAAGCCTGGGGTTTGGTCCAGTATCCTTTTTAAACAAAATTTGGAGTAGTGTCCATATGCATAGAGGGTGACATTGCCCATGGGTGGGGGGGGGGGGGGGGGGTGACCCACACACTCTCTTAGAGATTGGGGGACCTTTTCAAAATGGCGGCCTGACCTCTGACTTCAGCTCCTCAGTGAAGTGTGGGCTAAACCGGTGAGAAACTTAATCTAAAAATTTTATCTAACAAAAGCTGCAAATGGATGATAAACTATTGAAAGCAGCTGCATAGCTCAGGTTTATTTAAAAGTATCTGATAGAAATTTAAAACTATTGAATTAAATGCCAGTAAGTGTAAAGAGACCAAACATATGTTTAATGTGCCAATATTTGATTCATGCAAGGAGTGATGTAGGTTCAGAAGGCATAGCATCTCTGTGGGTAGAGTTGAGGAATCGCAAAGGTAAAAATACCCTGATGGGAGTTATGTACAGGCCCTCTAGCAGTCGTCAGGATGTGGGGCAGAAAATAAATCAGGAGATAGAAAAGTCATGTAAAAAAGGCAATATTACAATAATCATGGGGGACTTCAATATGCAGGTGGACTGGGAAAATCAGGTTGGTAGAGGATCCCAAGAAAAGGATTTATGGAATATCTAAGACATGGGTTTTTGGAGAAGCTTATAGAGCCTATTCGGGAACAGTCAATTCTGGATGTGGTGATGTGTAAAGAGGCAGAATAGATTAAGGAACATATGGCGAAGGATCCCTTTGGGAAGAGTGACCACAATATGATGGAATTAGTTTGAGAAGGAGAAGCTGGAATCAGATGTAACAGTAATAAAATTAAATAGGGGAAACAACAAAGACATGAGGGAGGAGCTAGCCAGAGTTGATTGGAAAAAGCAGTGACCATTCCTAAGGGGAAGGTTCTGGGGAAACTGAAAGGTCTGAAGGTGGATAAATCACCTGGACCGAATGGACTACACCCCATGATTCTAAAAGAGTTTGCTCAGGAGATTGTGGAGGCATTGGCGGTGATCTTTCAGGAATCACTGGAGGCAGGGTGGCTTCCAAGGACTGGAAAGTGGCTAATATTACATGCCTGTTTAAGAAGGGAGGTAGAAGACACAAAATTATAGATCGGTTACCCTGACTTTGGTCATTGATAATATTTTAGAGTCCATTATTAAAGATGAGTTTGCAGAGTACTTGGAAGTGCATTGAGGGGGGCATGGTAGCAAAGTGGTTAGCACAGTTGCTTCACAGCACCAGGGTCCCAGGTTTGATTCTCGGCTTGGGTCACTGTCTGTGTGGAGCCTGCATGTTCCCCCCATGTCTGCGTGGGTTTCCTCCAGGTGCTCCGGTTTCCTCCCACAGTCCAAAGATGTGCAGGTTAGGTGGATTGGCCATGATAAATTGCCCCTTAGTGTCCAAACAAAAGATTAGGTGGGGTTACTGGGTTATGGGGATAGGGTGAAGGTGTGTGTTTAGGTACGGTGCTCGTTAGAACATAGAACATAGAACATAGAACGATACAGCGCAGTACAGGCCCTTCGGTCCACGATGTTGCACCGAAACAAAAGCCATCTAACCTACACTATGCCATTATCATCCATATGTTTATCCAATAAACTTTTACATGCCCTCAATGTTGGCGAGTTCACTACTGTAGCAGGTAGGGCATTCCACGGCCGCACTACTCTTTGCGTAAAGAACCTACCTATGACCTCTGTCCCATATCTATTACCCCTCAGTTTAAAGTTATGTCCCCTCGTGCCAGCCATTTCCATTCACGGGAGCTGGCTCTCACTGTCCATCCTATCCAACCCCCTGATCATTTTGTATGCCTCTATTAAGTCTCCTCTTAACCTTCTTCTCTCCAACAAAAACAACCTCAAGTCCATCAGCCTTTCCTCATAAGATTTTCCCTCCATACCAGGCAACATCCTGGTAAATCTCCTCTGCACCTGCTCCAAAGCCTCCATGTCCTTCCTATAATGCGGTGACCAGAACTGTACGCAATACTCCAAATGCGGCCGTACCAGAGTTCTGTACAGCTGCAACATGACCTCCCGACTCCGGAACTCAATCCCTCTACCAATAAAGGCCAACACTCCATAGGCCTTCTTCACAACCCTATCAACCTGGGTGGCAACTTTCAGGGATCTATGTACATGGACATCTAGATCCCTCTGCTCATCCACACTTTCAAGAACTTTACCATTAGCCAAATATTCCGCATTCCTGTTATTCCTTCCAAAGTGAATCACCTCACACCAGCCATTTCCATCCGTGGGAGAAGGCTCTCACTGTCCACCCTATCCAACCCCCTGCACCTTCCAAGAGCCAGTGCAGACTCAATGGGCCGAATGGCCTCCTTGTGCACTGTAAATTCTGTGATTGTTTGAATTTTAAAAATAGGATTGATTCAGCACGGCTTCTGAAGGGGAGGTCATGTCTGACATATCTGTTAAAGTTATTTGAGGAGTTAACAAGGAAGTTAGACAAAGGAGAACAAGTGGACGTGATTTATTTAGATTTCCAGAAGGCCTTTGACAAGGTGCCGCATCGGAGGCTGTTAAATAAGTTAAAAGCCTATGGTGTTAAGGGTAAGATCCTGGCATGGATAGAGAATTGGCTGACTGGCAGAAGACAGAGAGTGGCAATAAATTGGTCTTTTTCAGGATGGCAGCTGGTGACTAGTGGTGTGCCTGAGGGGTCTGTGCTGGGACCACAATTTTTCACAATGTACATTAATGGTCTGGAAGAAGGAACAGAAGGCACTGTTACTAAGTTTGCAGATGAAACAAAGATCTGTAGAGGGACAGGTTGTATTGAGGAAGCAGGCTGCAGAAGGACTTGGACAGGCTAGGCGAGTGGGCAAAAAAGTGGCAGATGGAATACAATGTGGAAAAGTGTGAGATTATGCACTTGAGTAGGAGGAATGGAGGCAAAGACTATTTTCTAAATGGGGAAATGCTTTGGAAATCGAAAGCACAAAGGGACTTGGGAGTCCTTGTTCAAGATTCTCTAAGGTTAAAGTGCAGGTTCAGTCGGCAGTTAGGAAGGTAAATGCAATGTTAGCATTGATGTCAAGAGGGCTAGAATACAGACCAGGGATGTACTTCTGTGGCTGTATAAGAACATATAACATACAGTGCAGAAGGAGGCTATTCAGCCCATCAGGTCTGCACTGACCCACTTAAGCCCTCACTTCCACCCTCTCCCCGTAACCCAATAACCCATCCTAACCTTTTTGGTCACTAAGGGCAATTCATCATGGCCAACCTGCACGTCTTTGGACTGTGGGAGGAAATCGGAGCACCCGGAGGAAACCCACACAGACACGAGGAGAACGTGCAGACTCCACACAGTCAGTGACCCAGCGGGGATTTGAACCTAGAACCCTGGCGCTGTGAAGCCACAGTTCTATCCACTTGTGCTACCGTGCTGCCCCTGAGGCTCTGGTCAAACACCATTTGGAGTACTGTGAGCAGTTTTGGGCCCCATATCTAAGGAAGGATGTGCTGGCCTTGAAAAGGATCCAGAGGAGCTTCATAAGAATGATCCCTGGAATGAAGAGCTTGTTGTATGAGGAATGGTTGAGGACTCTGGGTCTGTACTCGTTGGAGTTCAGAAGGATGAGAGAGGATCTTATTGAAACTTACAGGATACTGCGAGGCCTGGATAGAATGCACTTGTAGGAAAAACTAGAACCAGGGGGCACATTCTCAGACTGAAGGGGCGATTCTTTAAAACAGAGATGAGGAGGATTTCTTTCTGCCAGAGGGCGATGAATCTGTGGAACACTTTTCCGCAGAAGACCGTGGAGACCAAATCATTGAGTGTCTTTAAGATAGAGATAGTTAGGGTTTGATCAATAAGGGGATCAAGCGTTATGGGGAGAAGGCAGGAGAATGGGGATGAAGAAAATATCAGCCACGATTGAATGGCATAGCAGACTCGATGGGCCAAGTGGTCTAATTCTGCTCCTATGTCTTATGGTCACATGGTCTTATGAATATTTTTTGAAATGAATTGATACAGTGATTGCTGTTTGTATAGGTTTTTGCCCTTGAGAGACTTTATGGACAGTTCTTTGGTCCTTGTGAATCACAAAATGCTTTCCAATATCTTCCGATGTGATCGATACTGACCAATTTATTCACTATCATACAATTCCATTTAGATTTAAGTGCTCAACTTGAAATGCTTTAAAGATAAATAGTCTCTGAGCTGCATCCATATTATACAGTATACCATCATGTAAACACAATCCCATGTTCTCTTATTTCATGGTATTATCTCAATTTTCAAATCATCCCAAATAATTTCACTCCATCCAAATAGTCTTTACTCTCCCGTGACCCTGTTACAAGTTCCAATTGCAGCTCCTCCTCTGTAATTTACCACCTAACAACCACTCATTCTGACAGATTGTTGTCAAGGCAATCAATGCTCTCAATAAATAGAAAGCTACAAGTACAGTAACTTTGAATAAAATTTACATTTACCATACATGTTGAATGGAATGCCATTAGGGGCATTGATGGTCCTTCACAGAACGTCTGCCCTGAAATAGGTGCGACATTTATTGTAGTGCAATTTATCAGCTATCATTGATTTGTCACAACTGATTCATCGCTATGAATCAGTATAAGGATCTGAGATTAACACAGTTTTTAACCGAGTTCCGGCAAAGCACCCAGAGATGTATAGTGTTATTCATTTATGCTGTATATCTGCATAGGCTGGTCTTAATTTAGTGCACAACTTACATAACCACAAATGTGATAGGTAGTAACTCCTCTGGTTCTGTCTGTCTATTCAGACTCATTCCACTACCCAATGACTGCAACAGGAAATAACCATACCAGGGAACATGGGTCAGAGACAGGGTACTGTTGTCTCGATTCCCCAATGCACGGTAGCTGTGAATGCGGCGGCACATTGGCACAATAGTTAGCACGGCTGCCTCACAGCTCCAGGGTCCGGGTTCAATTCCAGCCTTGGGTGACTGTCTGTGTGGAGTTTGCACTTTCTCCCCGTGTCTGCGTGAGTTTCCTCCGGGTGCTCCAGTTTCCTCCCACAGTCCAAAGATGTGCAGGTTAGGTGGATTGGCCATGCTAAATTGCCCCTTAGTGTCCAAAAGGTTAGGTGGGGTTATTGGGTTACGGGGATTGGATGGAGGAGTGGGCCAAAGTTGGGTTCTCTTTCCAAGGACCAATGCAGACTTGGTGGGCTGAATGGCCTCCTTCTGCACTGCAAATTCTATGATTCTATGATTCACAGTGGACACACAGGATCACAGAATCATCCCTAACTATTGCACAGTCAGAAATCACTTGAGTCTGCAAGAAGCTATAAACAACCTTACCACATGAATGATTAATTTATTTCTCTTAAACTCCTATCTCTTTTATGTTAAAATTGGCATTAACGCATTTAAATTAAACAGATGCCTCTTTCATGATGTAAACACGGGCAGGGAATGACTGTTTCAACAAGCCTGTCCCACATTCTTGATGTCTGGAACTGCATGACACTCAGTGCCCGCCACTCCACCGTCACATACCGCAGCCATGTAATCTCCTGTTCGAGGCCAAAGTCCTGAAAAAAATACAGGCAGAAAAATAAAAAACAAAACCTGGAAAATTATTTTCTGACACCCCCTCACCCACCATTCTAAAACCCCCTGAAGCAACAGACTGGAGAAGAGGTTTGTGTGTTGTGTTCTGATGATGATAAAAAGCCTTGAATTTATTTGCTGCATAAAACACAAGACACCAATCATTCATTAGGGATTGGGTAAACACATTGTAGATTTACTTATTAAGACTCGGCACATGAGAACGGTATTACATTGTTTTATAGCTTGGAAACACTACGATCTGTCTTGTCAACCCTGTTGCTTAAAGTGAAAGTGAAACTTAAACTGGAACACACAACATAATAATCATTTCCCTTCTGTGATGTATTTGAAAACATGTGTTCATCCTTTTAAAGATGTATTACAACATCCCCCTTTCTTTTCCAAAGAAGTATAGCTGTTTACAATACATGTTCATGTCTACTTACCATTGCAAAATTGCACAGAACAAAGAAATATCTATGAGGCTCTAAAGCAGAAGGGAAATCAGCTGGTATGCCCACATCTTGTCTGGAAGTTTCCACAGTTTCTCACAGCAATCTGTGGGGCTGTCATTCTTGGTTGTTTGATCCTGGTTGCATTTGGAATCTTGTCTTCGATGCAATAGGACTGCACAGTGGTTAAGGAGATGAAATAGATGTGATTTTTATGCACTTACACCCTCACTGCTGCAGACAATGAAGTCAGTCCCATGGACATCAAATCGGTGGGACCTGTTTTTAGTCCAAGGATGGTCATTAATTTTATAAACTTTGTGCTGACTTTGGATGTGCTGTTGACATGCCTCACGCTTCTTGACAACACTTTCAATATCATAGTTCATATCCAATAGACTGTCTCTCTTGCAAAACTTCTCTCTGATCTATGCCCATGTGTGAGGGTGATGAAATTGTTCAACAATATCAGATCATAAGGATTCTGGTACACTGACCTGGCTGCCTTAAAAAATGACTCCCTGGGAGATGCCTAGCTCATCCTGATAAGGCCTAAATGGTCTGACCTGTTCTTGGGCATGCTGAATTGAATCAAGCCATCCTTCAGTGATGGTTTTCCAGTTTCTGTAATGAAGCATTTTTTGTTGTTTCTTCTTCTACCTGCCGAAATTTGCATTGTGTAAATATACCTTATCAGTTTGGAGAACATTCTCAAGTTTCATGTCAATCAATTCAACTTGTAGATCCAAGGATATATCTTCTATTTTCACTGGGTTCGGCAATCTGCTTTGTGTATCTGATGTTACATGGCTTTACCTAATCTCACAGTCATAGCATTGGATCTTGATCAAGAGACATTGCAGTCTGGATGGTGCACTCATTAATGGTTTTCACAAATTATTTCCAGTGGTTTGTGGTCAGTCCCCACCACTTACCGATAGTCAGTACATCTCGCAGGTTCTAACCAGATACCATGAGGCATCACAATCAGAATCCCACCCAGAATAGGCGAGACCAAGCCTCTTGCGCCCAAGTAGGTTTTAAATCCACTTAGGCGTGATTACCCAGAATCTACCAGGCTCCCGGCATCTACCAGCCATTTGTTATTTTGTGCTGGTCCACACAAAAGTAGGCCAATAGAACGGCACCCAGTGGGTCTCCCGGACCATTGGAGGCCCCTGGGTGATCAGGGATAGGGCAGGTTGGCCCTCTCCCTTGAACGTGGGCACCTTGGCACTGGCAAACTGGTACCTTGGCACTGCCAATGTGCCCGGGTGGCATTGCAAAGCTGGCAAGAGCACTGCCACTGTGCCAGGGAGCAGTGCCGTGGGCAAGCTAATGGGGCTAAAGGTAGACAAGTCTCCTGGCACTGATGGAATGCATCCCAGAGTGCTAAAAGAGATGGCTAGAGAAATTGCAAATGCACTAGTGATAATTTATGGGCAGCACGGTAGCATTGTGGATAGCACAATTGCTTCACAGCTCCAGGGTCCCAGGTTCGATTCTGACTTGGGTCACTGTCTGTGCGGAGTCTGCACATCCTCCCCGTGTGTGGGTGGGTTTCCTCCGGGTGCTCCGGTTTCCTCCCACAGTCTAAAGATGTGCAGGTTAGGTGGATTGGCCATGATAAATTGCCCTTAGTATCCAAAATTGCCCTTAGTGTTGCGTGGGGTGACTGGGTTATGGGGATAGGGTGGAGGTGTTGATCTTGGGTGGGGTGCTCTTTACAAGAGCCGGTGCAGACTCGATGGGCTGAATGGCCTCCTTCTGCACTGTAAATTCTATGATCTAATTTCCCCAAATTCACTAGACTCTGGGGTGGTCCCGGCGGAAATTAACAAACATGACACCACTGTTAAAAAAGGAGGTCGGCAGAAAACGGGTAAGTATAGGCCAGTGAGCTTAACTTCGGTAGTAGGGAAGATGCTGGAATCTATCATCAAGGAAGAAATAGCAAGGCATCTGGATGGAAATTGTCCCATTGGGCAGACACAGCATGGGTTCATAAAGGGCAGGTCGTGCCTAACTAATTTAGTGAAATTGTTTGAGGACATTACCAGTGCGGTAGATAACGGGGAGCCAATGGATGTGGTATATCTGGATTTCCAGAAAGCTTTTGACAACGTGCCACACAAAAGGTTGCTGCATGAGATAAAGATGCATGGCATTAAGGGTAAAGTAGTAGCATGGATATAGGATTGGTTGATTAATAGAAAGCAAAGAGAGGGGATTGATGGGTGTTTCTCTGGTTGGCAATCAGTAGCTAGTGGTGTCCCTCAGGGATCAGTGTTGGGCCCACAATTGTTCACAATTTACATAGTTGATTTGGAGTTGGGGACCAAGTGCAATGTGTCCAAGTTTGCAGACGACACTACGATGAGTAGTAAAGCAAAAGGTGCAGAGGATACCGTCTGCAGAGGGATTTGGATAGGTTAAGTGAATGGGCTAGGGTCTGGCAGATGGAATACAATGTTGACAAATGTGAGGTTGTCCATTTTGGTAGGAATAACAGCAAAAGGGATTATTATTTAAATGATAAAATATTAAAACATGCTGCTGTGCAGAGAGACCTGGGTGTGCTAGTGCATGAGTCGCAAAAAGTTGGTTTACAGGTGCAACAGGTGATTAAGAAGGCAAATGGAGTTTTGTCCTTCATTGCTAGAGGGATGGAGTTTAAGACTAGGGAGGTTATTTTGCAACTGTATAAGGGGTTAGTGAGGCCACACCTGGTGTATTGTGTTCAGTTTTGGTCTCCGTGCCTGAGAAAGGACGTACTGGCATTGGAGGGTGTGTAGAGGAGATTCACTAGGTTAATCCCAGAGCTGAAGGGATTGGATTATGAAGCGAGATTGAGTAGACTGGGACTGTATTCTTTGGAATTTAGAAGGATGCGGGGGGGGGGGATCTTTAGAAACATAAAAAATTATGAAGGGAATAGATAGGATAGATGCGGGCAGGTTGTTTCCACTGGTGGGTGAAAGCAGAACTAGGGGGCATAGCCTCAAATTAAGGGGAAGTAGATTTCGGACTGAGCTTAGTAGGAACTTCTTCATCCAAAGGGTTGTGAATCAGTTGCCCAGCGAAGCAGTTGTGGCTCCTTCATTAAATGTTTTTAAGGTAAAGATAGATAGTTTTTTGAAGAATAAACGGATTAAGGGTTATGGTGTTCGGGCCAGAAAGTGGAGCTGAGTCCACAAAAGATCAGCCATGATCTCATTGAATGGCGGAGCAGGCTCGAGGGGCCTACTTCTGGCCTACCCCTGCTCCTAGTTCTTATGTTCTTATGTTCCCAGGTGCCAGGGTGCCACTGCCAAGGGTGAGTGCCTGAGGAGCCTGAAAGGAGGGAGGAAGGGGGTATTGTTGGGGGAGTGCACAGCTGGGATCCTGGAAGGGGGCAGCTTGAAAGGGGACGTGGGAAGGCCTGAAAAGGGGGGGACCTCAACAACCCCTTAGCATGTTGTCATCACTTGGGAGAGTGAGGGGTAGTGCCTATGTGTGTGGGGGTGACATTGGGGGTTGTGGGTGATCTTCAAGTTCACTTAGAAATCGGGGCACCCTTTCAAAATCATGTCCCAATCTCTAAGGAATCAGTTTGGCCAGCGTGTTCAGCTTCGCAGTAATGAAATTGTTTCCACGTGTGGGAAACTCCCCAGGGCCTAGAAAAGTGGTTCACTGTGGTTAGATGTTGGCGGGGAACTCACCAACAGAGCCAGAGGGAAACTCCCAGCAAAACCCCCGACAAAAGACACCAAAACGTTTCCATTAGATCGCGCCCCCAGTCTTTTTTGTGATACATCTATCTCCAGGGGAGTGGGCTCTCTGGAGTTGTAAAGTTTGCAGGACCAATGCTTCTGATAATGACTGTTCCAGTGCTTCAAAGAGGTATTGGTGGTGTCAATTAACAAGCATTATCTCCAATTGCAGAGTGTATATTGAACAGAAAAAGGAACCAATGTGTCCAGCTTCACCTGCTAGTCAGGCCTTGTGCCTACCATTCTATGTTTCAACTGGGAACCCGTGCTGATTTGATTCCTAGCAGTAGATAATTTCCCACGATATTTCATATGTCGTTTTAAATGGATATTGTAACATGTGAGTAAAACGTCAACCTCTATAAATTTCTGCCAACTTTTCAAAGATAAACACATGCTACCCACTATACAAAGTGATCCAGCTGTTTTTGCATCTCTCAGCAGGCAACTTAGCAGTTGTATTACATGAAAATAATAACCACATAGCTGGTTATCCGAGATCTCTTCCAATCTTGAGTTATTGTTCTGTCAGAACCAGTGAGAGCTCTGAAAAACTGCCTTTTTTATATGTAGGTTTTCTAGTTCGCTACAACAGTGAGTTTTGACACAAGTTCACTTTTCCTCCTGCTGTATGTATTGCAACATAATTTGATATGGGTTTTAGGATTTCTAGTTTAAAAAATCAGATTCATTTGCAAAGCACCTACCGCTTTCCCGGGACGTTTCAAAGTGCTTCGCAGCAAATGAATTGCTTTATTTTTGAAGTCCAGTTTGCGCTGTTATTTAGGTAACCGTGACAGCCAAATTGTGCGCAGCAAAGACCTACAGAGTCTCGTGATAAATGAACAGTTCACCTTAGTCACTGTGACATTCTTTCTGCTACACAGACATATCAGTCAAATGCACTTGCCTCTATTTAGAAGGGATTTTTAAAAATGATTTCTTCTGCTTCTAATGGAAGCATGGACAAATAGAAAGATCTTTAGGGGCCAGCTAAAAAGGAGCTATCCTGTCTAATCCTACTTTCTGGCTCTTGGCCCACAGGGTCCTGTAGGGTAAGGCACTTCCAGTGCATATCCACATTTTTTAGAATGCCTCCACCTCCATTACAGGTAATGTCTTCCACATTCCTACCACTACCAAAGAGAAAAAAAAATGCACTCTCCCTCTAATCTTTCTATCAATTAGTCTAAATTATTGCCCGCTGGTCATTGACCAATCTTTGAGAGAAATGGGTCTTTCCTAGGGACTGCATCTTGGCCTCTCAATTTTATAAAGCTCATTCTCCATTTCTCGAGAATCCCCTCTGACTCGACAGTGTCAGACTTGTCCGTGTTTCTCTAATTCCAGCCTCTTAAGCATTCCCGATTTTAATCACTCCATCATTAGTGGCTGGGTCTTCAGCTGCTTGGCCTGAAGCTCAGGAATTTCCTCTCTACACTTCTCCTCTTTTACCTCTCTCTCCTCCTTTAATGCACTCCTTAAAACCTATCTCCCATGCCAAGCATTTGGTAATCTTCTCCTAATATCTCCTTTTGTGACTCCATAATGTCTCGCTGAAGCAAGTTCGGAGGTTTTAATATAATGAAGGCACAAAATAAGTTTATGCTGTTGTTTTTAAGTCTGCCCTCACCTGGTCTGATGCAAAGAAAGCCACCCCAGACTTTCAATTCTTCCTCGTAGCTAAATTTCTGCTGTCCTGACAACATCCTTGTAAGTCTCTTCTGTCCCCGGTCTTGTCTGATCACATCCTTCCTGTATGCGGTGATCACAACTTCCCTTCCTGAGTAGTTTAATAAAAGCACTTGCCTGCCTGGAAAATGGAGCTTATGGTCCAGCAGAGGGCAGCAGAGCGGAGCCGCTGATTGGCTGTTGTGGGGAAAATTTGTATCAATGCATTGCGGTCACTGTATCCAGAAGGTGTACCTGAGCAAGACACCCTCCATTTTCAAGTGAAAGCACGCATGCAGCAGAGGGCAGCAGAGCAGAGCCGCTGATTGGCTGTTGCAGGGAAAATTTGCATCAGTGCATTGCGGTCACTGTATCCAGAAGGTTTACCTGAGCAAGCCACCCTCCATGTTCAAGTGAAGGCAAGCATCCAGCAGAGGGCAGCAGAGCGGAGCCGCTGATTATCTGTTGCGAGGAAAACTTGCATCAGAGCATTGCGGTCACTGTATCTAGAAGGTGTACGTGAGGAAGACACCGTCCATGTTCAAGTGAAGGCAAGCATCCAGTGGAGCAGAGCAGCTGATTGGCTGTTGCGGGGAAAATTTGCATTAGTGCTTTGCGGTCACTGTATCGAGAAGGTGGTTTGTGGAGGAGCTGTTGTCAAATGACAATTAAACCCCAAACACTTCTTCAGTGTTTCCCTCCCTACCTCCTCCTCTAACCAAAAAAAACCCAATCACTGTAAGGATCCCAGCCATGTAAAGATCAAGAGGGAGACTCGAGGGCAAGTAGAAGTAGAAAGAAGTTGAACCGTGATGTCACAGCCAGCAGGTAAGTGATTGGCTGGTGACTGGTAAGTAGTTTTTCTTTTTCCTGAGGTGTGTTGATAAGGTAGGGTTTTTCTATTTCTATTTTTTTTATCGTGTGATTGGTAAGAATTTTTCTTTTTTTTTTCCTTTTTCATTTATCTATTATTTGATATTATAGTTGGACTAAGTTAAGCTTAAGATTAAAAATGGCAGGAGATCTCAGAACCGTGTTATGCTCCTCTTGCTCAATGTGAGAGCTGGCTCCCTGGCTCCTTCACGTGTGGGAAGTGTGTCCAGCTGCAGCTCTTGTTAGACCGCATGACGGCTCTGGAGCTGCGGATGGACTCACTTTGGAGCATCCGCATTGCTGAGGAGGTCGTGGATAGCACGTTTAGCGAATTGGTCACACCGGAGATGAGGATTGCTGAGGGAGAAAGGGAATGGGTGACCAAAAGGCAGAGAAAAAGCAGGAAGGCAGTGCAGGTGTCCCCTGCGGTCATCTTGGTTACTGTTGGGGGAGATGGCTCACCAAGGGAATGCAGCAGTAGTCAGGTTCATGGCACCATGGCTGGCTCTGCTGTACAGAAGGGCGAGAAAAAGAGTGGAAGGGCTATAGTCATAGGGGATTCAATTGTAAGCGGAGTAGATAGGCGGTTCTGTGGTCGAAAACGAGACTCCCAAATGGTATGTTGCCTCCCAGGTGAACGGGTCAGGGATGTCTCAGATCGGCTGCAGAACATTCTGAAGGGGGAGGGTGAACAGCCAGTTGTCGTGGTGCATATAGCACCAATGATAGAGGTAAAAAATGGAGTGAGGTCCTACAAGCAGAATTTAGGGAGTTAGGAGCCAAGTTTAAAAAGTCAGACCTCAGAGGTAGTAAGCTCAGGATTGCTGCCAGTGCCACGTGGTAGTCAGAGTAGAAATGAAAGAATAGGCAGAATGCGTGGCTTGAGAGATGGTGCAGGAGGGAGGGGTTCAGATTTTTGGGACTTTGGGAACAGTTCTGGGGAGGTACAAATTGGACGGTCTACACCTGGGCCGGACTGGAACCAATGTCCCTGGGGGTGCTTTTGCTAACGCTGTTGGGGAGGGTTTAAACTAATGTGGTAGGGGGATGGGAACCAAATGAGGAGATTAGTGGACAGTAAGGAGGTAGTAACTAAAGCCTGTAAGGAACTAGATCATGAAATCAGCATGACGAAGGGGAAGAATAGGCAGGGAGCAGATGATGAATGCAAAGGGACTGGTGATCTGAGGTGCATTTGTTTTAATGCAAGAAGTGTAGTAGGTAAGGCAGATGAACTTTGGGCTTGGATTAGTACCTGGGAGTATGATGTTATTGCTATTACTGAGACTTGGTTGAGGGAAGGGCATGATTGGCAACTAAATATCCCAGGATATCGATGCTTCAGGCGGGATAGGGAGGTAAAAGTGGTGGAGGAGTTGCATTACTGGTCAGAGAGGATATCACAGCTGTGGTAAAGGAGAGCACTATGGAGGACGCGAGCAGTGAGGCGATATGGGCAGAGCTCAGAAATAGGAAGGGTTCGGTAACAATGTTGGGGCTGTACTACTGACCTCCCAACAGCGAGCGTGAGATAGAGGTACAAATATGTAAACAGATTATGGAAAGATGTAGGAGCAACAGGGTGGTGGTGATAGGAGATTTTAATTTTCCCAAGATTGACTGGAATACACTTAATGTCAGAGGTCTAGATGGAGCAGAATTTGTAAGGCGCATCCAGGAGGGTTTTCTAGAGCAGTATGTAAATAGTCCAACTCGGGAAGGGGCCATACTGGACCTAGTGTTGGGGAATGAGCCCGGCCAGGTGGTTGAAGTTTCAGTTGGGGATTACTTTGTGAATAGTGATCACAATTCCACAAGTTTTAGAATAATCATGGACAAAGACGAGACTGGTCCTCAAGGAAGAGTGCTAAATTGGGGGAAGGCCAACTACACCAAAATTCGGCAGGAGCTGGGGAATGTGGATTGGGAGCAGCTGTTTGAAGGTAAATCCACATTTGATTATATGGGAGGCTTTTAAAGAGAGGTTGATTAGAGAGCAGGACAGACATGTCCCTGTGAAAATGAGGGATAGAAATGGCAAGATTAGGGAACCATGGATGACAGGTGAAATTGTGAGACTAGCTAAGAGGAAAAAGGAAGCACACATAAGGTCTAAGCGACTGAATACAGACAAAGCTTTGGAAGAATATCGGGAATGTAGGACCAATCTGAAACGAGGAATCAAGAGGGCTAAAAGGGGTCATGAAATATCTTGAGCAAACATGGTTAAGGAAAATCCCAAAGCCTTTTATTCATATATAAGGAGCAAGAGGGTGACTAGAGAAAGGGTTGGCCCATTCAAGGACAAAGGAGGAAAGTTCTGCGTGGAGTCAGAGAAAATGGGTGAGATTCTTAACAAGTACTTTGCATCGGTATTCACCGAGGAGAGGGACATGACGGATGTTGAGGTTAGGGATAGATGTTTGATTACTCTAGGTCAAGTCGCTATAAGGAGGGAGGATGTGTTGGGTATTCTAAAAGGCATTAAGGTGGACAAGTCCCCAGGTCCGGATGGGATCTATCCCAGGTTACTGAAGGAAGTGAGAGAGGAAATAGTTGGGACCTTAACAGATATCTTTGCAGCATCCTTGAACACGGGTGAGGTACCGGAGACTGGAGAATTGCTAATGTTGTCCCCTTGTTTAAGAAGGGTAGCAGGGATAATCCAGGTAATTATAGACCGGTGAGCCTGACGTCAGTGGTAGGGATGCTGCTGAGAAGATACTGAGGGATAGGATCTATTCCCATTTGGAAGAAAATGGGCTTATCAGTGATAGGCAACATGGTTTTGTGCAGGGAAGGTCATGTCTTACCAACATAATAGAATTCTTTGAGGAAGTGACAAAGTTGATTGATGAGGGAAGGGCTGTAGATGTCATATACATGGACTTCAGTCAGGCATTTGATAAGGTTCCCCATGGTAGGCTGATGGAGAAAGTGAAGTCTCATGGGGTCCAGGGTGTACTAGCTAGATGGATAAAGAACTGGCTGGGCAACAGGAGACAGAGTAGTAGTGAAAGGGAGTTTCACAAAATGGAGAACTGTGACCAGTGGTGTTCCACATGGATCCGTGCTGGGACCACTGTTGTTTGTGATCTGGAGGAAGGTATACGTGGTCTGATTTGCAAGTTTGCAGATGACACTAAGATTGGTGGAGTAGCAGATAGTGAAGGGGACTGTCAGAGAATACAGCAGAATATAGATAGATTGGAGAGTTGGGCGGAGAAATGGTAGATGGAGTTCAATCCGGGCAAATGCGAGGTGATGCATTTTGGACGATCCAATTCAAGAGCGAACTATACGATAAATGAAAAAGCCCTGGGGAAAATTGATGTACAGAGTGATCTGGGTGATCAGGTCCATTGTACCCTGAAGGTGGCTGCGCAGGTTGATAGAGTGGTCAAGAAGGCATACAGCATGCTTTCCTTCATCGGATGGGGTATTGAGTACAAGAGTTGGCAGGTCATGTTACAGTTGTATAAGACTTTGGTTCGGCCACATTTGGGATACTGGGTACAGTTCTGGTCGCCACATTACCAAAAGGATGTGGATGCTTTGGAGATGGTGCAGAGGAGGTTCACCAGGATGTTGCATAGTATGGAGGGCGCTAGCTATGAAGAGAGGTGAGTAGATTAGGATTACTTTCATTAAAAAGACAGAGGTTGAGGGGGGATCTCATTGAGGTCTACAAAATCATGAGAGGTATAGACAGGATGGATAGCAAGTGGGACTCAATTACTAAGGGTCACGAGTTCAAGATGAGAGGGGAAAAGTTTAAGGGAGATATACGTGGAAGGTTCTTTATGCAGAGTGTGGTGGGTGCCTGGAACGCATTGTCGACGAAGGTGGTAGAGGCGGGCACGATAGCATAATTTAAGATGTATCTAGACAGGTACATGAATGGGCAGAGAGCAGAGGGATACAGATCCTTAGAAAATAGGCGACAGTTTTAGATAGAGGATCTGGATCAGCGCAGGCTTGGAGGGCCGAAGGGCCTGTTCCTGTGCTGTAATTTTTCTTTGTTCTTTGTTCTTCTTTGGTCCTGTTATAGGAAACTTTACCTATGGTAGCTCAAGGAAATCAACAAGGTTTAGGTTGAAACAGTACACCCGGAGGCCTTGTCCATCGTAGACAGGGCCTTCAACAAGGCCAACCTGTCATAGTGTCCTGCCAAAATTCCATCAACACATCTCCTGTCCCACCAGGGCCCCAAAATGATTGACCACTGCTACACATACATCAAGGGCGCCTACCGATCTATCCCCCAACCGCTCTTCAGAGAATAGGACCATCGGACGGTGCTCCTTCTCCCGGCATACAAGCAGAAACTTACGCAGGAGAAACTGGTAAAGAAGGTCGTGCAGTGCTGGTCTGAGGCAATGGAAGACCTCCTTCGCAACTGCTTGGAGTCAGTGGACTGGCCCGTATTCAAGAACTCAGTGGCCAACCTAAACGAGTATGCCACCACTGTCACAGGCTTCATCAGTAAGTGTGTAGAAGATTGCATGCCAAAGAAGGTAGTACGTACGTTCTCCAGCCGGAAAACTTGGTTTAACCGAGAGATTCACTCCTTACTGAAGGCCAGGTCTGAGGGTTTCAAGGCAGGCGTCCCTTACCAATACAAGAAACCTAGATACGACCTCCGCATAGCAATCAGGGATGAAAAGAGTCAGTACCAGACTAAGCTAGTCACAGCCTAACGACATGGATGCTAGCCGATTGTGACAAGGCTTAAGCAACATGACGGGCTACAAAGCAAAGCTGAGCGGAATCTCTGGCATCAGAGCAGCCCACTCCGATAAACTTAATGCATTCTATGTTCGTTTTGAGCAGGAAACAAACAAACAAACAATTATTAACTGCCCCAGCAGCCTCGGACACACCCATACCTGTTGTCAGAGCCACCAAAGTCAGTTTGGCCTTCTTGAATGTGAACCCTTGGAAAGCAAAGGGGCCTGATGGAGTTCCTGGCCGTGCACTCTGAACCTGCATGGACCAACTGGCAGGGGTGTTCGCGGAAATCTTCAACCTCTCCGTTCCGAGGTTCCCACATGCTTCAAGAAGACCACGATCATACTGGTACCAAAGAAGAACCCTGCAACATGCCTCAACGATTACCATCCGGTAGCCTTGACATCTATCATTATTAAGTGCTTCGAGAGGTTGGTCATGAGACAGATCAACTCCATACTCCCTAATGCCTTGATCCACTGCAATTCGCATACCGCTACAATCGGCCCACAGCAGACGATATCTCCCTGGCCCTCCACTCATCCCTGGAGCAGCTTGACAGCAAGGACTTCTACGTCAGACTATTATTCATTGACTACAGCTTCACCTTCAACACCATAATCCCAGCCAAGCTCATATCCAAACTCCAAAACCTAGGACTTGGCTCCTCCCTCTGCAACTGGATCCTCAACTTCCTGACCCATCGACTACAATCAGTAAGGACACCTCCTCCACGCTAGTCATCAATACCAGGGACCCGCAAGACTGCGTACTTAGCCCCCGACTATATTCCTTATACACACATGTCTACGTGGCAAAATTTGGCTCCAGCTCCATCGACAAGTTTGCGGATGACACAACCATAGTGGATCGGATCTCAAACAATGATGAGTCAGAGTACAGTACAGTCAGAGTTAGGTAATTTGGACATTCTGAATTATCCCTCCGTGGACCCGAACAGGCGGCGTAATGTGGCGACAAGGGACTTTTCACAGTAACTTCATTTTAGTGTTAATGTCAGCCAACTTGTGACAATAAAGATTATTATTATACATCACTGTTTGCATCAATGGTGCCAAAGTGGAGGTGGTTGACAGTTTCAAATTCCTATGTGTGCTGATCACCAACAATCTGTCCTGGTCCAGGCTACTTACTCAGGAAACTAAGGAAATTCGGCAAGGCCACATTGACTTTTACCAGTTTTTACTGATGCACCATAGAAAGCATCCTATCAGGCTGCATCACAGCCTGGTATGGCAACTGCTCAGCCCAAGACTGTAAGAAACTACAGAGTTGTGAACACAGCCCAGTTTATCACACATATTTTGCACTGGAAGAGTTTAAATAAAGGAGCAAAGGGGTCTGAGGATCACAAATCATTAAAGGTAGTAACATAAGTTAACAAGAATATTAAATGTAAACAAAGCATTGAGGTTCAATTCTAGAGGAGTATAATTGAAAGGCAGAGAGGTTATGGCAAACCTGCACAGAGCCCTGGTTAGATCAAGCTTGGAGCACTGTTTACAGTTCTGTATTTCTGCATTTCATAAAAAAAGATATAAATACACTGGAGAACATGCAAAAAGATTTAGCAAGCCACTAACAGCACAGGAAACCAGAACAGGTGGGCTCTTTTTTCTAGAAAGGAAAGGGTGGACAGGTGACCTGACAGACATCTTCAAAACTATGAAATGATTCAAAAGTAGAAGTTGGTCAATATGGCCACTATAGCCTTCTCTGCGGTTCAATATGATCATGGCTGATCATCTGTCTCAACTCCACGTTCCTGCCTTCTCCCATTATTCTTTGGATGTATTCAAGGCTGGATAGATAGACGGAAAGGAGCCGGAATTCTCTAACTGCAGAGATTCTCTGTTCCCACCAGCAGCACGCCCCACCCACTGGTTTCCCAGTGGCATGGAGTGTCTTCAATGGGACATGCCATTGACACAGTGGCACTGTGGTTAGTACTTCTGATCTGGTTATGGCCTCAACTCTATTGTCCTGTCTACCTCCTACACTCTTTGACTCCCTTGTCAATCAATAATCTATCAAACTCAGCCTTATAAATATTTAATGACCCAGCCTCCACTGCTTTCTGGGGAAGAGAATTCCACAGACTAATGACCTTGTGAGAGAAAATCTTTCTCCTCATCTCCATCTAAAATGCCAGAATCCTTATTTTTAAACTGTGCCCCCATTGTTTTATTCTCTCCCAGAAGGGGAAACATCCTTTCAGCATCCACCCTGCCAAGTCCCCTCAGGATCTCATATAATTCAATAATATCACCTCTCAATCTTCTGAACTTCAAAGTATACAGGCCCAACCCATTCAATCTTTCCACATAAGATAACCTCTTCATTGCAGGAATCTGATGAGTGAACATTCTCTGAATTTCTTCAAATGTATTTATATCCTTCACAGTGTTCCAGATGTGGTCTCACCAAATGCCTGTACTACTTTAGAAAACCATTCCTGGTTTAATATTCCATTTTCTGGCAAGACACAACGTTCCATTTGCCCTCCAAATCATTTGTTGCATCTACATTGTAACTTTTTGTGACTCATGTACCAGAACACCCAGATCCCTCTGTGCCTGACAGTTCTGGAATCTTTCTTGAATTGAATAGCATATTGCTTTACTGCTCTTCCTGCCAAAGAACTTATGGTTAGTGTCTTTTGACGGTCATCGGGGCATAGATTTTTAAATGTTGCGGCTGATTTGGATTAGCTGGTTTCCGCAATGTAGTCCAGTGGAGAAGATGTTGCAATTATCATGAGATCACGGTGAGGAAATGAACAGAAAGGCATGGCACTAGAGCTTGAAGGGTAATTAGGCCAAGTCAGAAGTGGACCTTGCTGTAGAGGAGGGAGGAGCTAGGCTGTCGGGCTTTGCAAAGATCTCTGGCGTATGCCTGCAAAGAGGTGCAGTTCTGCAGCTGTGGAATTCTGAGAATGTATGACGCGGGGTGGGTAGCCACTGAGTCGCTCTGTGAAGGCAGATACTGGCAAAAGACCGTTAGACAAAAGGAATGTAAAAAGAACCTATCGGAACTCTATAGTTGCCAAGTTACCTCATTTGGTCATGTTAAGAAGTTAAGAAGAACCTATGAGAACCTTATAGTTGCCATGTTACCTTATTTGGTCATGTATGAAGCCTCATTCACTTTACTGAAAAGATAACAATGTATATGTAGAAGCATGTTTGTTTTTTTACTTACTCTGGTGGATTTGACAGACTCCGGTGGAGTCAGTGCCATTGCATCAGAGTATGTCCGCCGGCGAGCCGCGTAAATAAATTAACTAATTTTACCTACAATTCCGACTCAGTATATTTACTGAACCAAATTGAGGGCAAAAAGAACTCGAATTCTCAACGGTTCGTTGGTAGATTTCCAGTAAAGTTGACTTCTCAATCGATTAATGCACTTGTTGCAAAAGAGATGTGGGAGCGAGTGCAGCTTTGCAGCCTGTTTCCTCTTTTGAAAATTTTGTTGACACTCCCTCTGTCAGTTGCAATCTCTCTTCAGTGACTTCAACATAGCCTGTTATACAGGGCATTGCTGAGACCACACCTTAAAATAGTGTGTGCAGCTTTAGTCTGCATATTTAAGGAAGGATGTAAATGCATTGGAGGCGGTTCAGAGGACAACCTTATTGAACTTGTTGACACTTCAGTCTCTAGTGCAATTGTGCAATGTAGCCCCCGGAACACTTACATTACATTAGTTCCTAGCTAAGTAGTTCCCAGCTATTTATAGAACATAGAGCATAGAGTGCAGAAGGAGGCCATTCGGCCCATCGAGTCTGCACAGACCAACATTAAGCCCTCACTTCCACCCTATCCCCATAACCCAATAACCCCTTCCAACCTTTTTGGACACTAAGGGCAATTTAGCATGACCAATCCACCTAACCTGCACATCTTTGGGCTGTGGGAGGAAACGGGAGCACCCGGAGGAAACCCACGCAGACACAGGGAGAACGTGCAGACTCCGCACAGACAGTGACCCAGCAGGGAATTGAACCTGGGACCCTGGCGCTATGAAGCCACAGTGCTATCCACTTGTGCTGCCGTGTTGCCCCATAGATATTAACAGATAATATAACAACATATAACAGCAGATGTAGAGAAAAGATTGACATTTAAAGCCTCAAAAAATCGCTCCAAAATCGGGTGTTGACTATATGTCAAGGAAAAACATAGGCTGCTGGTGTGGGTGATCACTATCTTTGACATTTGCTGAGCAGATTCTGCTCCATGTGGACATGTATTAAATTCCTGCAGTTCTTCACAACACAGACCCAGCCACATTGGTGCCAGAAGAAAATCTTAGTGAATCGTGCAAAGATGTAAAGCAAAATGTAAACCAGGACAGCAATGAATGCACAGATATGGGCCACACTGATTTGGGAAGTGGACAATGTCATAGAGGCATTTTCAAAGTTTAAGAAATGTGCAGATTGACATCCAATGGTTTCCTGAAAGTCATTAGCAATGAAAAAAGGGTCAGCCAAATCCTTTACCTACTTGATCCCTTGCACTCAGTTATAAGGTAAAACATTTGTGGGGTGAAAAATTGAGGCTGTCTGTAATGCAAGTGAACCATGCAATGGCTGAAAATTGGGGGAATAGAAGTCAACTTGCACACCAAGTATATGCAAAAGCATGACTATTGGGCTAAACAAAGGGTTCATCTCATAGGAAGAGAAAATGCTGGAAATTCTCAGCAGGCCTGGCAGCATCCTACAGATGCTGCCAGACCTGTTGAGGTTTTCCTGCATTTTTTCTTTCGTTTCAGATTCCAGCATCCGTTGTCATTTGCTTTCATCTTGTAGATTGAGTCGACTTATATTCTGCAATCTAAGGTATCTGTGTAAGCTGATAACTCCATCAGTCTCACCAAAATTGTGAAATTTCTTGTGTGAGCCTCGATGGTGAGTTCCACTTGTTCACTTCTGATGGGGGGGAGGGCACAATAATTGATTGTGGCACTGTCCTCAGCCAATATCTGCACAGGCACATTTTCCAGTGCAGTGGAATGGATAGTCACCAGAAGCAGGAACACTTGCTGATTTTGTTTTTATCCTCAGCCTTACTGACAGATTCTAAGTTTATATAGCCACCTCGTTGATTTGCCAACTAAATCAGCAAACTCAGCAAACATTGAACTTTCAACCAGTTTCTCATGTTCAACAAAAGAAAGGTCCAAATTTTTGTATTTGTGCCATTGTTTCTTCCTCCCTGGAGATCAGCAAGTATTTGCCATCAGGGACGAGCCCCTTGCATGATAAATACCAAAGGGTTTGGTTCTCTGCGTCAGCGTTTCACAAAGATAAATCATGAGTCTAATGCCATAATGTTGCCTGAAGTTTTTTCCCTATAATCCCTATAATGGCAAAGTACAGCTCTCTTTATAAGGCCATTTATAGTCGTAACAATGAAACTGAAAGATTCTTCATAGCTAAGGCAAATGAAGCGTGTCTTCAATTAGATCCGTTCGAAAATACATGGATAGCCTACTGAGAACAAAATTGCATTTTCCCCTTCCAACCCATTCTCCAGCTCTGGGAGTTAATCGATCTTTGAGTTGGACAGCATACAAAACATTTATGCAGGGCACCCCACCAATTTCATGCAAAAGGTTGTACCTTTTGATCTGCAAAAGATAAAATCCCCTGACCTTTTTTCCTGTAAAATAAACCTTTGGTTTGAAATATTCTTCATCAATAGCATGAATAGTCATTCAGGTTGATTTGGACCTTGCCTCCAAGCTCAGGCTTGTGAAAATTATTAATGTAACTTTTGAAGTGACACCACACATAAAATAGATTCGACAAAAAAAACTGTAATCATTCCCCTCTACGCCTGCGCAGCAATCCTGTTTTAAAGAAACTCCACTCAAATCCAGTCAAATTGTAATTTGTCCAATAGGGTTAAATCGAACTAATTCAAAGTAATTCAAATTATAAAATGAAATCACAATCAATTCCTCTCGACAAGTAATTACATTGATTTCTGTAAGTAGGTTTATTGATAAATTGAAAAGCAATAACCCTCAATATCTGTGCGGTTTTTGCACCCCTATTGCACCAGCAGGATGAGACTACCATTACTGGTGAATTGCACAGTAGGAATTCTTGGAGTCAGCTTTTAAGAGCAATTCTTGTGCATAGAACATAGAACGTACAGTGCAGAAGGAGGCCATTCGACCCATCGAGTCTGCACCGACCCACTTAAGCCCTCACTTCCACCCGATCCCCGTAACCCAATAACCCCTCCTAACCTTTTTTTGTCACTAAGGGCAATTTATCATGGCCAATCCACCTAACCTGCACATCTTTGGACTGTGGGAGGAAACCGGAGCACCCGGAGGAAACCCACGCAGACACGGGGAGAACATGCAAACTCCACACAGACAGTGACCCAGCAGGGAATCGAACCTGGGACCCTGGTGCTGTGAAGCCACAGTGCTAATCACTTGTGCTACCGTGCAGCCCCTGTGCTACCATGCTGCAATCCAGGAGTAAATCATGGGAGAGCAACTTCAATTGGCAATGGATTCTTGGGGACACAGCAGTTATGTACAGTCGTGTGAGGTTTCACTTCCAACAATTTGACAGAATGGTTAACTGCATTGCTGTCCTCTGAAATGACCGAGCAAGATCAGTTCAAGGGACATTAGGGACAAGAAACAAATGCTGACTTTGCCAGCAGTGCAGGCATTCCATGAAAGAATAAAAAAGATCTGGGAATAAATAGACAACAAGAACTCTTAGTATGGTGACAGTAAGTGTCCATGAGTAAACCTAAAGCATTAAAAATTATTAGTGCTGATTTGGAAAATCAACCCACATTAGTGCCAGAGGAAATACATTGGGCTGGATTCTTCCGCCTCACCAGCCACAAGGTTGCCACGGGCGTCACGTGGACTATGTAAAGGTCCATTAACCTCAGATGGGAATTTCCGGTTGTTGGGCGGGCGCGGCCTGAGACTCCTGCCCTTTGTGAATCGTACAAAGATGAAAAGCATAATGTCAACTGGCACAGCAGTGAACCCACAGCTGCAGCTTGCAATGAACTGGGAAGCTGATGGCAACGTAGGGGCATTTGCAAAGTTTAAACAAGTATCCAGATTGACATTAAGTGGTGTCCTAAAAGGCACTAGCAATGGTCACAGACAGGAGAGAGGTCAATTTAAACGGCCCGGATTTCCCCACTCTCTGCTCATCCGAGGGGTGGAAGCACTGTGGTTACCACTGTTGCTTCACAGTGCCAAGGACCCAGGTCCGATTCCCGGCTTGGGTCACTGTCTTTGCAGAGTCTACACGTTCTCCTTGTGTCTGCGTGGGTTTCCTCCAGTTGCTCCAGTTTCCTTCCACAAGTCCCGAAAGATGTGCTTGTTAGGCAAATTGGACATTCTGAATTCTCCCTCTGTGTACCCGAACAGGCGCTGGAATGTGGCGTCTTGGGGCTTTTCACAGTACCTTCATTGCGGTTTTAATGTAAGCCTACTTGTGACAATAATAAAGATTACTATCACAGAAATGTTTTTATTTTATTCTGATTTCCCTCTTTATAAAGGGTGGTATATTTTCCCCAACACTTAAATTTGGAAATGTTCTAGTCCTCTGTTAATAACTTGCAGAGCAAGCTGAAGGTAAGATGAAAATAAGAGGGTTAGTTTATTTTTACATGCACACACTTACGGGAGAGGGGTTTCGCAACATTTTTACATTCTCACAATAAACACGGGTTAAGTAAAAAGGAAGAGGGCACGACCAAAATAAAAATACAAGTATCAGTTTTACATGTGCCCAGAGGTCAGAATCAGATGTCAATTGGAATGTTCCTTTTGATGGGAGGTCGACTGGTTGTAGAATGCCCCCCTCTTTCCCAGAGAGAGGCATTCGTGGCAGGAGAAGGCAAGCAGAATGAGGCAGTTGGGAGGCAAGAGTTCCAAAGTCCCAGCAGTTCACAGGTTTGAGGAAGGTCCGGGTTCTTTCTGCTGCCACTGGCTTGATGGTAGACAGCCCAGGCTCTTACCTGGATTTTTGTCCATGTTGTGATGCCCGACAATGATCCCTGGAAGTGTTACAACAGAAATATCACAATGCAGCTTGGGAGAGCTGATGGTGAGGGGGATCATATGACCTACCTCCTCAGTATTGGACTCAGGATGACTGGAATCTTGAGGTTTAATTGAGGTCGAAATTCCTTTTGTTTTTGGAGACACTCGTGTCGGGTTAATTAACTACAGCCATCTTTGTCAAAACCGTTGTGTTTGGACTGCTTCGGGTTTTAGCACCATTATGGGAGATGAAGACCCGTGAAGGTTTTTCTTAGTTTGGAGTTATCTGGACCAGATTTCCCCATCCCCATGACCATTGTTACTTGGCAATTTCCCATTTTTAACAACACAGAAAGAAAATGACTTTATAAAACAGTCCTGCTTTTGAGCATGTTTTTTTTATCTTTCACGTCTTGACTGTAACACAATGAAGAAAGGGTCAGCAATATTGTCAGTGGGAAGTGAGCGGCACTGTGGCTAGCATGGCTGCCTCACAGCCCCAGGGACACAGGTTCAATTCTGATCTTGGGTGACTGCCTGTGTGGAGTTTCTCCCCATTCCTCCGGGTGCTCTGGTTTCCTCCCACAGTCCAAAGATGTACAGGTCAGGTGGGCTGGCTAAGCTAAAAAAAATTCACCTTCATGTCCAAATGTGTGCAGGTTATGTAGGGTTGCGGAGATAGGGTGGCGGAGTGGAACGGATGGGATGTTCTTTCAGAGAGTCAATGCAGATTTGATGGCCTCCTTCTGCATTGTTGGAGTTGTATGGATATAGGATTACATTTTTAAGTTTACTTACGATGACTGCAATGGCCCAGGCAAAATTTATGAAAAATACAGCACCCATCTCCAGCCAAAATCCGAATCATCGGATCTACTGATACGAAATTCAAATCCTTTGACAGGGGTTTGGAGAGCCGATTGATAATTTTGTCACAGGATTAAAAAATACAGCTAGAAAATGTACATTAAAAGACATGGATGAAAGGTTGATTTATCACCCAATTTGGGGTTTTGTATACCCAAAAGTGTAGAAAACACGAGTCAGGAATGACAAGCTCACAACATTGTAGGCAGGACTCACTGTCAGAACATACAAAGCCACGAGCAGATAAAGCCTGACTACCAAATGGCTAACCTTCATCTGAGTCAAAAAAAAGAAGATAGAGCGAACCAAGAAAAAGGCATGCAGGAGCTGTGGATGACCACATGAATGCACCAACAGGCGGAACTGTCCCCCATATGGATCAATTTGCTGAGCTGTTAAAAGGACAAACTGTACTTGTACAGGGCCCAATCATGAGGACCTGGAGCCCAGAAAAAGTTGGTGCCTTGGCTTCAGCAACAAGGTCATACATAATTGAGGCCTAATCCAGTCAGCAAATGAGGAAGAACAGAGTCCATATTTGGCCTGCACCAGAGCTGGAAAAAGAGAAAAGACCACCAACCAACTGGAAACTGTTGTGGAAATGTCCTTTTAAGAAATGTTTTGTCCTATCACATGGCTTCAGTGATGTCATTGTGTGGGTGGAGTTGGGCCATGGCTCTGTGAGTGGATTTTACTTTCGCTTTGAGTTTGGACTGGTTTTGAACTGCACAGGTTGAAAGAAGTGTCTCTCTATCTTCATTTTTAAAGCTGTTTTCAGACTACTTGGGAACTTAAAGGAGATAATTACTTTCTGGAAGGAATTCAAACCTGATGTTTGAAAAGGGGAACAAGGTATCACTAACAGGTCTTATACCAGTAAGGGTGCCGGGTGCTGTGCCACACCTTTGAAAAGGGGTTTCTGGTTTTACTTGGATTTTGTTATTGAATTGGAACAGTTAAGGGGAAATACATTAAGCGTTATACATAGATTATTGCAGCTGTGTGGGGTCTTTATGTTTGTAGTTGATAAAAATTCTTACTGTATGTGTTTTTCCAAATGTTAACTAAATTCAAAGAATAAAGCTTGTTTTTTGATTAAAAGCGCCTAAGAACTCTGTTGAATAACATCTGAAAGGCAGGCTCTTGTGCTCATCGTAACCAAAATCAAGAAACAGTCAAGTGAACTCCATGATATACTTTGGAGTTTTCTAAACCCTGGCCCTTTACAAAACATCATCAGAAAGTGAGACAAAATTAGCGACGGAAAGCCTGATTCCTTTGACACCAGGGACAGCATAATAATAATCACTTATTGTCACAAGTAGGCTTCAATGAAGATACTGTGAAAAGCCTCTAGTCGCCACATTCAGGCGCCTGCTCGGGGAGGCTGGAACGGGAATTGAACCCGTGCTGCTGTTCTTGTTCTGCATTACAAGCCAGCTGTCTTAGCCCACTGTGCTAAACCAGCATGTGGAACATTGGCAGTGTAGTGGACCAACTCACCATTAAGAACAACAATGCCAAATCCAGAGGTTGGATGCACAACATCTTACCACATAAACAATACAGTGATTAATATTTTAGAAAGGAATACATACAAAAAAGCCTCTGAGGAGGGGGTTCAGTCCAAAAGCCGATTGTTTATAACAGTCAATAATTGGAACCGTTACATTGAGTTAAGTTCAAAAGGAAGAGGGATAGATATTGTTAGGTTATCTGTAAATATTTTGAAAACCAGTCGTGATTCGTGGCGGTGTGATGAAGTAGCAGCATTATGCCCTATAATCACATCCAAATTTATTTTAAAAATATGCTAATCAGGCTTGTGCCCTTCCAGGGCATTGATTGTGCCATCCATCGGAGGGGGCCGGGAAGATCCCAAACTGAAATTTCACTGGCGCAAATCCCATTTTGGGCCTCTCGCAAGATTTAGCGGCCATTTTGGAAATTGCGGACCGCGGCGAGTGCGGCTGCAAGACTGTGTGCTGGAATTATCACTGTCTCCTAATTGTTGGGCGATGGATCATATCGAGGTCCAAGCCTAAAATTTTAAACTGCTGTTCAATTTCTTCCATAGCCAGATCATTTAAGGTACAGATAAATATGGCATGATGCCAATTATACCACTTTTGACTGCTCTCCAGGCTGCTTTTTGGCAAACTTGAAAATTACTCTATGGGGGCAACCTAATGTGCCAAAAACAGAGTCCCATATCGCACGTGTTTAGCGGAGTGCCTCTTGGCACCTCCAGCTCCGAGAAAGACACTGCTATTTAACAGCACTTTGCCGTTTTTTCTGACGTCGGCAAGGAACGCCCTGTCGATGCCACACTTATGCCATTTCCTGCACTGACAAGTTCAGCTCACCAGTGCAGAAAGATGAGTCGCGGATCGGGGCGCCATTTTTAAATTCCACCCTGATCTTTCAATCCCCCTCAGTCACCCCACCACGTGGCTTTCGGACCCTCCCACTGCACCAAACCTACCTCTTATGGGTCCTCGAGACCCCACTCTACCTCTTAAGGGCAAGGCACACCTGAGCCCAACCCCTGGCATGTGCAACCTTCCCCCCCCGCCCCCAGGCAGCTTGGCACTGCCGGCCAGGAATGTGACAACACCATAGTGACATTGGACAATAAATAGAAATGCACAATGTAATTTGAATGGCTATGCTTTCCACAGAACTCACACATTCAGTCGCGGGAGACATATCAACACTTACTCTCTGCACAAAACTTTCACAACATCATCATCATATCTGTCTTGTTCTTCGAACTCCAACCTCTGTTTTGACATCGCTTTCGGGTCTATCACTGTGAATAAATTGCAGTTTTTGTTCCACGGGTATGTGAATGTAATAATCAAATGAAAGCATTTTGCTTTGGATCTTTGCAACCCTCCTATTCTGAGGTTCAGCCTTCCTCACACTCAAGAATACTCCCTTTTAAGATTAACATTCATGTGATGCCAACCTCTGTGAAAGTTGTTACTGGATCCCTATGTATTGTCAGGGAGATGTGATTCTTCATTGGGAGTGTATGGGGGGCAGGTTCTCAACCCTTCGTCCTCAAGGGAAAGCAATGGCTGATAATGTTTGACCACAAACATGACTGTTTGCGCACCTGGGCTTCCAAACTGAGACATGCATTTTATGGTGAGGGCCCTACACTGTTCCACATTTCCTTTGTGACAGTGTTTGCATCCTTACATGGCACAGGAAATGTCTAACCTCAACTCACATCATTGTTCTTCCTTGCTGGACATTTAAGTTGACAAAGTGAGCACATAAACAAGACACTGATGACCACAGCTAAGATCTAACCCTCGTGAGTTGTGAATATTTAAGGCCCAAGTCTGAATGCAGGATCCACCCTCTCAGAAGTCACAAAATGACTTGGAGGGCTTGAAGGGCTAAAGGAGATATCTTTTAGCACAGGGCTAAATCGCTGGCTTTGAAAGCAGACCAAGGCAGGCCAGCAGCATAGTTCAATTCCCATACCAGCCTCCCCGAACAGGCACCGGAATGTGGCGACTAGGGGCTTTTCACAGTAACTTCATTTGAAGCCTACTTGTGATAATAAACAATTTTCATTTCATTTCATTTAATTTCTTGATGATCAGACTTAGTTTTACTCCTGTTTCAACCTTTCAGCTATGAGGGTATCACGGGGACGCCTCCCACATTTCGTCTCCTCCTTGTTATTAGGAAGCTCATGTTATCCCTCAGCATCAGCCAGGGCTTCCTGAACCTCCTCATCTTCATCTTCTGAGGAGGGCTCCTACTCCTCAGGTTTACCCTCTGACATGGCCTCACCCCTTGCATAGCCAGAGTGTGAAGGACACAGCAAACCCTCTCCGGTGTATATTGTAGAGAACCAGCTGAGTGGTCCAGGCATCTGAATCACATCCTCAGAAGCCCTATGATCTGCTCTATGAAAGCAATGTTGTACCTTTCCTTGATTGGAGTCCAACGGCAAAGCACCGTAATCTTAAGCCAGTGTTTAAGTGGGTAGCCCTTATCCCCAGCAACTTTCCGTGCAGATTGTCTGGCCTCGCTAAGGTCCCAGGCACCTGACAGTGACTAAGGATACAGGAGTCATGGTGACTTCCAGGGAACCATGCATAAATGTACGTTTTTGACTTGCGTTGGTTGTACATCAATTGCACGTTGATGGAACGGAAGCCCTTGTGGTTCATGAACTTGAAGGACTGCTGCCAGCTAGTTCATCTAGCCACATGGGTGCAGTCGATTGCTCCCTGCACTCTTGGGAACCCTGAGATAGCTGAGAAGCCATAAGACCATAAGACCATAAGACATAGGAGCGGCAGTAAGGCCATTCGGCCCATCGAGTCCACTCCGCCATTCAATCATGGCTGATTTCAACTCCATTTACCCGCTCTCTCTCCATAGCCCTTAATTCCTCGAGAAATCAAGAATTTATCAACTTCTGTCTTAAAGACACTCAACGTCCCGGCCTCCACCGCCCTCTGTGGCAATGAATTCCACAGACCCACCACTCTCTGGCTGAAGAAACTTCTCCTCATCTCTGTTCTAAAGTGACTCCCTTTTATTCTAAGGCTGTGCCCCCGGGTCCTAGTCTCCCCTGCTAATGGAAACAACTTCCCTACATCCACCCTATCTAAGCCATTCATTATCTTGTAAGTTTCTATTAGATCTCCCCTCAACCTCCTAAACTCCAATGAATATAATCCCAGGATCCTCAGACGTTCATCGTATGTTAGGCCGACCATTCCTGGGATCATCCGTGTGAATCTCCGCTGGACCCGCTCCAGTGCCAGTATGTCCTTCCTGAGGTGTGGGGCCCAAAATTGCTCACAGTATTCTAAATGGGGCCTAACTAATGCTTTATAAAGCTTCAGAAGTACATCCCTGCTTTTATATTCCAAGCCTCTTGAGATGAATGACAACATTGCATTTGCTTTCTTAATTATGGACTCAACCTGCAAGTTTACCTTTAGAGAATCCTGGACTAGGACTCCCAAGTCCCTTTGCACTTCAGCATTATGAATTTTGTCACCGTTTAGAAAATAGTCCATGCCTCTATTCTTTTTTCCAAAGTGCAAGACCTCGCACTTGCCCACGTTGCCCACGATGGCATCAATCTCTGAGCTTGGCTATCCTTGTCCAGAGCAAATGTTTGGATAATGAAGGGTATTTGGTCAACTCCTGAATGCACCAATGACTTGCTGATTGAATCATGTTCCACAGGTCCCCAGTTGCTCTGTGGAATGACCCAGAACCAACCAAATTAAATGTTGCCATCACCTTCAGCACCATTGACAGTGCTACTCCAAATGCACTCGTAGCATGTGGTGTATGTGGCAGACCATGGAACCATAGAATTCTTAAAGCGAAGAAAAGGGCTATTAAGTCCATTGAATGTGCACCGACACTCTGAAAGAGCACTCAGAGGCGGCCCACTCCCCCACTTTACCCGACAACCCAATAACCCCACCTACCTTGTACATCTCTGGACACTAAGGGGCAACTTATCATGGCCAATCTACCTAACCTGCATATCTTTGGACTGTGGGAGGAAACCGGAGCACCCGAAGGAAACCCATGTGGACAAGGGGAGAAAGTGCAAACTCCACACAGGCAGTCACCCAAGGCCTGAATTGAACCTGGGTCCTTGGCGCTGTGAGGCAGCAGTGCTAACCACTGTGCCACCGTGCCAACTAAATCTCCAGACAATCATAGCCTTTCCCTGCACTGCCTCTCACTAATTTGTAGAAAGGACTCTCGCGGACACCACAGACTTGGTGTTGCCGGTCATCTCCGCAGTCTGGGTCTCTGCTCCTCAGCCTCCTGTTGATGTTCCCCCTGCCATTGCCACACATGCAATACCTCCTGCTGAAGCTGTGCACACAGGTGTCTTTCTCTCCTTCACCTCTTGCCTTGAATAAGAAAAGCTCCCTGGACCACTGGATCCATTCTCACTTTTGCCTCCTCTCTGAAAAGGTATATTGAAGACCAAAATGGTTAAAGTTTGATTGAAACAAAGGTGTGAATGAGAGACCTATGGGAGAAATTAGACAGCATTGGTACCATAGATTGCATTGTTCTATTCTACAGATGTTACATCTGGAGCCTGGAGGGTGCTGAGAACTTTTGAATTACATTATTGAACAAATGTGGCTCTGAACTTCACTCATTTACTTGGCATAACTATGAGCACTCGTTTGCTCCTGATGAATGAATGGAATCTGTTTGGCCACTGATGAAAGACGTTAATTGTTAACCCGTGACTCCCTTTCACTGATGGGATGGTACAATTGAGGCAGCTCTGCCCCCTTCTCTGTAGCCTTGACTCTCCAAGGCTTCATTCCTCTCTTCCACTCGGTCGCTTTTCCAAATTCGACGTGAGGCTATCGCGTTGAGCCTATTCCATTCAAAGCCCAAAGTTAGAAATCTGACTTGCCCTTGTTTCCTGGGCAATGGGCTCCGTGTCCTATGGAATTGATCTGGACCCTGCCCACTGTAGCGGCATCAAGAAGTGAACATGCATTTCAAGAAGGAGCCCCAGAGTACAGCTTTAGCGCTCCTCCCACACTTCATCAAACCCCTCCCAGACAGAGCCAATCTTACATTTGTTTTAGAAGATGCGATTTTACCTGAGTGTTGAGCTGGTGGTGTAGCACCTTTAGTACAGGATAGAGAAACTGATGGTCCGTGTGTTTCCAATTTACCTGGAGCCTCATGATGTGCAGGTACAAATGCTACCTGTTGTTCTCCAGCCTCCCTCACTAATACTGGATCCTGTCATTGTGATGGTGGACATTGATGCACACCACCACTGAGCCCATTACCTGTGAGACAGCCATGCCTCAAGTGAACCTGTACCACCCATCTGGAGGCTGTGCAGACCATTAATAACAGGGGCTCTACCTCCATGCAAGCTTCACATATAGCCCCCCTCCCCCTTGTATTATGTGTTCCCTATCTACAGACTGCAGATACCACCTGTGACCATCACCATACCCTCTGCAGCCCAGTACCAAGCCTGCCAAGCACAGGGATATAGACTGTAAGACAGTCCTGTGCACCAAGCTGTGCATTTTTCTTCTGGAGCACGTAGCCCTTACTCCTCTCTGCATCTAGGGTGCGCCATGCTTTCAATTGATTGCTCCTGCTGCACTGTATGCTATCTCTGACTTCAGACTTTGAGGTCCACATAGTCCCTGGACTGTCTTTCAGCTGTGACTCATTTCCATTTTGCAGAAATGTCTGTACTCTGTGACTCCTGTGACAGGAGCCTTGACATAATTCCAGTTTCCAAAGATCAGAATGGACAACAGCGACCTTCACAAAGCACTGCATCCCAGACCTGTTTCATGTCTGTGCAAACCATCCCTGATGTGCACACTAACAGGCATCTACCCGATATTCTGAAGTTTGTGTTCATCCCCTTCCAATAATACATGTGCTACCCCTTGCTTGTCTGCATGTAATGCAGCCTTGTCGGGGGTTCAGATTCCCTCCCCTTGGCCTTCCCTCTGCCTTGCGTAGTTCCCCCTCTGCATCCAATTCCTCTGCCTGCCGTCATGAGTTATCACCCCTCCCACCCTTACACTATCCTCCTTCCATTCCCCCCTAGTGTTGCCCTTCCCTTATTCGAATCATTGCCCGGCCTCCTCCCACATTGCCCCCTCATCCTCGTCAGCACACCTCAAATCCTTGGCCTTACCTCAAACCCCACTTTAGACCTTTGTTGTGGTGGCTGCATGAGTCCCGCAGCGCAGTGCTGTCCAGAGTGGCACTGCTGTGTGACTCCAGGCGAAGGAGCCTCCTGTACTCCCCGACCGCAGGGGCAGTCAGGAGGGTCCATGGGTCCAGCAGCACGGTGCTGTCCATGAAGACCAGTTCGGCAGAGAGATGGAGGCAGCAACCGGTCTGCTCCGGCAGGGTGGTGTCCGGCACGCCAGGACAGTGCAGCATTGCGGCAGGTAAGCTTTGTATCTTGCACTCACTTCAAAGTCTCTTGCAAACTGAGGACCACCTTGCGCATGCCACCCTAAATCAATCAGATTTTAGACTGACGTAATTTGCCGCTGATGTGAGGCAAGATTGAAAGGCTTGATGGGATTCCAGCAGGTGGCTATTCTAATGAGTATTCATGAGGTGCCAATAGAATTCACATCACCAGCTAGCGGGAAAGCCAAACCACCATTAGCCCACCACTGGAAGAATTGTAACGTCAGTTCAAGGTGGCGGGATTCTAATTTTTTGGCTCATGTCAGATTCTCCACGACCACTCGACACCAAACCCGTGGTCGGTAGGATGAGAGAATTCCGCGTTTGGCCAAGATTTTGAATCCCCCTGCACATGTTTTTCACCGGTATAGGCAGCTCGTCATTGGCTGCAGGTGGGATCTTCCATTGCTGAAGGCAATGGCCATTTGTGTTGCTCAGTGGCCACGCCGCAGGGGAACCCGTCATCTAATCATATAATTACTGTACGAAGTCTTACAACACCAGGTTAAAGTCCAACAGGTTTGTTTCGATGTCACTAGCTTTCGGAGCGCTGCTCCTTCCTCAGGTGAATGAAGAGGTATGTTCCAGAAACACATATATAGACAAATTCAAAGATGCCAAACAATGCTTGGAATGCGACCATTAGCAGGTGATTAAATCTTTACAGATTGGCGAGACCATGCAGACGCTGCGACAACGGATGAACGGACATCGCGCAACAATCACCAGGCAGGAATGTTCCCTTCCAGTCGGAGAACACTTCAGCAGTCAAGGGCATTCAGCCTCTGATCTCCGGATAAGCGTTCTCCAAGGCGGCCTTCAGGACGCGCAACAACGCAGAATCGCCGAGCAGAAACTTATAGCCAAGTTCCGCACGCATGAGTGCGGCCTCAACCGGGACCTGGGATTCATGTCGCATTACATTCATCCCCCACCATCTGGCCTGCGAAATCCTACCAACTGTCCTGGCTTGATGTAATTCACACCTCTTTAACCTGGGGTTACCCCATCTCTGGATCTGTAAAGATTTAATCACCTGGTGTTGTAAGACTTCGTACTGTGCTCACCCCAGTCCAACGCCGGCATCTCCACATCATATAATTACTGGCTTCACACCGTAATGTCCACCCATGATGCGCCTCCCCCTCTTCTCCCCACCCCGACAGTCGGCATGACCGAGCCTGACACTGAAAAAGTACGGGAAAATTCAGCCCCCGTTTTCTATAAAATGTAAAAGCCTGGTATATAAGATTCACCGACCTATCAGAAAAATAAAGGTAAGAGGGAGGAAGAGTTTGTTTCAATATATAAAAGGTAAGAGAGAGGCAAAAATAGACATTAGACCACTGGAAAACTTGGCTGGAGAAGTAATATTAGGAAACAAAGAAATGGCTAATGAACTGAATAGTTACTTTGCATCAGTCTTCACATTGGAAGACACCAGTGGGATGCCAGAGCTCCTGGAGAATCAGGGGGCAGAGGTGAGTGCAGTGGCCATCACTAAGGAAATGGTTCTGGGGAAACTGAAAGGTCTGAAGGTGGATAAGTCACCCGGACCGGATGGGCTACACCCCTGGGTCCTAAAAGAGATAGCTGATGAAATTGTGGAGGCATTGGTGGTGATCTTTCAGGAATCACTGGAGACAGGAAGAGTCCCAGAGGACTGGAAAGTGGCTAATGTAACACCACTGTTTCAGAAGGGAAGGAAGCAGAAGACGGGAAATTCTCGGCTGGTTAGCTTGACTTCGGTCATTGGTAAGATTTTAGAGTCTTTTATTAAAGATGGGATCGCAAAGTACTTGGAAGTGCATGGTAAAATAGGACTGAGTTGGCACAACTTTGTCAAAGGGAGGTCATGTCTGACAAATCTGTTAGAGTTCTTTGAGGAGGTAACAAGGAAGTTAGACAAAGGAGAACCAGTGGATGTGATTTATTTTGATTTCCAGAAGGCCTTTGACAAGGTGCCACTAAGGAGACTGTTAAATAAGTTAAGAGCCCATGGTGTTAAGGGTAAGATGCTGGCATGGATAGAGGATTGGCTGACTGGCAGAAGGCAGAGAGTGGGGAGAAAGGGGTCTTTTTCCGGATGGCAGCTGGTGACTAGTGGTGTGCCTCAGGGGTCGGTGCTGGGACCACAACTTTTCACAATATACATTAATGATCTGGAAGAAGAAACTGAAAGCACTGTTGCTAAGTTTGCAGATGATACAAAGATCTGTAGAGGGACAGGTAGTATTGAGGAAGCAAGGGGGCTGCAGAAGGATTTGGACAAGCTAGGGGAGTGGGCAGTGCAGTGGCAAATGAAATACAATGTGGAAAAATGTGAGATTATGCACTTTGGAAGGAGGAATTTAGGCACAGACTATTTTCTAAATGGGGAAATCAGAAGCACAAAGGGACTTGGGAATCCTTGTTCACGATTCTCTTAAGGTTAATGTGCAGGTTCAGTCGGCAGTTATGAAGGCAAATGCAATGTTAGCATTCATGCCAAGAGGGCTAGAATTCAAGACCAGGGATGTACTTCTGAGGCTGTACAAGGCTCTGCTCAGATCCCATTTGGATTATCGTGAGCAGTTTTGGGCCCCATATCTAAGGAAGGATGTGCTGTCCTTGAAAAGGGTCCAGAGGAGATTCACAAGAATGATCCCTGGAATGAAGAACTTGTCATGTGAGGAACGGCTGAGGACTCTGGGTCTGTACTCGTTGGAGTTTAGAAGGATGAGGGGGGATCTTATTGAAGCTTACAGGGTACTGCGAGGCCTGGATAGAGTGGACATGGAGAGGATGTTTCCACTTGTAGGAAAAACTAGAACCAGAGGACACCATCTCAGACGAAAAGGACGATACTTTAAAACAGAGGTGAGGAGGAATTTCTTCAGCCAGAGGGTGGTAAATCTGTGGAACTCTTTTCCGCAGAAGGCTGTGGAGGCCAAATTACTGAGAGTCTTTAAGACAGAGATAGATAGGTTCTTGATTAATAAGGGGATCAGGGGTTATGGGGAGAAGGCAGGAGAATGGGTATGAGAAAATATCAGCCATGATTGAATGGCGGAGCAGACTCGATGGGCCGAGTGGCCTAATTCTGCTCCTATGGTCTTATGGTCTAAAGCTTATATTGTTGTTATACACGTGTTCACCAAGTTTGTTTCAAAGCTTTAGCGTTAAGGGTGGGTGAAGAGGGGTGTGATGTTAAACAAAGAAGATAGGAGTTGATAGAAATTGATCTGTATCGACTGCTGTTGGATAGTTGGATATAATAGCAGTCTTCGACAATCTGCAGTGAGCAATTGTTGAACAGACTGTGGCCACAGGGGTAATATGTGCCAAGGGCAGCAGAAAGGCCAAGTCATTCTGCATGAGTTGGAAGTGGCTGTGAACGTCCACAGATACAGTCAAGCTATCATTTTTAACACAGAGCAATCATCAGCCATCATCCCAGGGCAAACATCATCACTGAATAAAACTCTAGATAGCTTCTTTTATTCTCCAAGTGTCCAAGCCATAACTTACCTTTATAAACGGCTGATTCAGAAAATCAAACTTTTGTTTCTGTTGCATAAAGAGGTATATCTGGTGATAGGTCTTATTGAAAGTTATATGCACAAGAGTGTTCTAAATGCAACATGAAAAATAGCTTACAGCTCCCTGCTGTCAGTTCTTTGTATATTTCACGATATTACCAATTAATGTAGGTCATCCATCACATGATTATGGTCGCTTGAAAGTTGTACATTTGAGAGCAGGGAGTTTGATGGAACATAGGAGATGTACATACTGTTTAATAGCCCTGGGGATGATTTTGAGCCCGCATTAACGTCAGCAAGAATGGTGACACGGGCAGAGATCGCATTTTCAGATTTTCCAGACTCCTCATCGGTTGTGTAATGAGAAAAACACCTCGGAGGGCCCGAAACTTCATTTTAATACATTATATCATTACAAAGCCCTCCCGCCAAGTCTTCCTCCCTCAATGTAATTCGGCATGTCCACATTGACTCTTATCAACTTTTACAGATGTACCATAGAAAGCATCCTATCTGGCTGCATCACAGCCTGGTATGGCAACTGCTCAGCCCAAGACTGTAAGAAACTTCAGAGAGTCGTGAACACAGCCCAGTCCATCACACAAACCCGCCTGCCATCCATTGATTCTATCTACACCTCCCGCTGCCTTGGGAAAGCGGGCAGCATAATCAAAGATCCCTCCCACCCGGCTTATTCACTCTTTCAACTTCTCCCATCGGGCAGGAGATGCAAAAGTCTGAGAACAGCTTCTTCCCCGCTGTTACCTGACTCCTGAATGACCCTCTTATGGACTGATCTGATCTCTTCACACATCTTCTCTATCGAGTCGTACTACACTCCGGTCTGCTTCACCCGATGCCTGTGTCTATATATTTACATTGCGTATTATATGTTTGCCCAATGTATTTTCTTTTCATGTATGGAATGATCTGTCTGAACTGTACGCAGAACAATATTTTTCACTGTACCTCGGTACACATGATAATAAACAAATCCAATCCAATCTAATGAATATTCATCAGGAACCTGGTAACCTCACCTGCAAAGAGGATACAGGACGTGAGTGCTTAGGTTGCCATTACCGTCTAGAGTGCCAGTCACAGAGGGGGCAGCAGAGGAGATGCTGGGGATCCAGATAGGTTCAACTTGTGCTGCGAGGTTGGCGGGGGTGGAATTCAATATTGGCATCTGGGGGAATAGGGTCACTCTCAGGACTTAGCAGCCCTTCATGGCTGTGAGCCTCTCGGTGTAAAGGGGTCTGGTATGCATGCAATGCGTCCCATGTCCTCCTTGCTGAGCTTGTGGCAATATCACTTGAGGGATTGCCCTTTCAGAATGGCAGCTGGAAAGTGGGTGGATGCAGGTGAATCCATAAGGTCAGCACTGGTGGCAACTGTGAGGTTCTTGGATGTGGTCCCACACACTGTGTGTGTGGGGGGGGGGGGGGGGGGGGGGGGGAGAACAATTGCAGTGAGAATTAACCCTCAACTTAAGCAGCACTGTGAAAGACAGAGGGCATGAAATGTATGAAGTCTTACAACACCAGGTTAAAGTCCAACAGGTTTGTTTCGATGTCACTAGCTTTCGGAGCACTGCTCCTTCCTCAGGTGAATGAAGAGGTCTGTTCCAGAAACACATATATAGACAAATTCAAAGATGCCAAACAATGCTTGGAATGCGAGCATTAGCAGGTGATTAAATCTTTACAGATCCAGAGATGGGGTAACCCCAGGTTAAAGAGGTGTGAATTGTACCAAGCCAGGACAGTTGGTAGGATTTCGCAGGCCAGATGGTGGGGGATGAATGTAATGCGACATGAATCCCAGGTCCCGGTTGAGGCCGCACTCATGTGTGCGGAACTTGGCTATAAGTTTCTGCTCGGCGATTCTGCATTGTCGCAGGTCCTGAAGGCCGCCTTGGAGAACGCTTACCCGGAGATCAGAGGCTGAATGCCCTTGACTGCTGAAGTGTTCCCCGAACTGGAATGTTCCCTTCCAGTCCCACCATGCGAAGCATCACCCCGCCGGGTTCATTTTTAACAAGGGGTGAATGTGGTAGTATGCATTAGGGGTCATGTGGGACTGGGAAGCCATGATGTCATTGGCTGACAGATCCCGGGTCCTGGTTGGACGTTGACCTCTAGCTCCGCCCTGAAGGCGGAGTATAAGTACCTGGAGCCCTCCCCCGCAGGTAGTCTACTACTGAACTGCGGGGGAAACAGTCACGCTTAATAAAGCCTCATCGACTTCACTCTATTCGTCTCTCGGAGTCTTTGTGCGCTACAGTTTATTAAGCGTGCCTAAAAAGGACTATGGAGCTTAGGATCATCCCGGAATGCCTGAGGATCAGCCCCCACGCAGTGAACGCGGCAGCAGCTTTCAAGCATTGGCAGACTTGTTTCGAGGCCTACCTCAGAACGGCCACCGGCCGGGTCACAGAAGACCAAAAACTACATAGAATCATAGAATTTACAGTGCAGAAGGAGGCCATTCGGGCCATCGAGTCTGCACCGGCTCTTGGAAAGAGCACCCTGCCCAAGGTCAACACCTCCACCCTAACCCCATAACCCAGTAACCCCACCCAACACTAAGGGCAATTTTTGGACACTATGGGCAATTTAGCATGGCCAATCCACCTAACCTGCACATCTTTGGACTGTGGGAGGAAACCGGAGCACCCGGAGGAAACCCACGCACACACGGGGAGGATGTGCAGACTCCGCACAGACAGTGACCCAAGCCGTAATCGAACCTGGGACCCTGGAGCTGTGAAGCATTTGTGCTATCCACAATGCTACCGTCCTGCACTTGAGGTTAAGCACGGAGATTTTCTCTTTCATCGAAGACGCAGAGGATTTCCAGACGGCGTTCGAAGCACTGAAAAGTCTCTATGTCCGCCCAGTAAACCATATCTACGCTCGCTATCAACTCGCAACGAGACGACAAAGTCCCGGAGAATCGATAGATGAATTCTACGCCGCGCTACTAATTTTGGGACGAGCCTGCAGCTGCCCGTCGGTGAACGCAATTGAACACACGGACATGTTAATGCGCGATGCTTTTGTGGCAGGTATGAACTCCTCCCAAATCCGGCAAAGACTTCTAGAAAAAGAGTCGCTAGGACTCTCAGAGGCACGGGCCCTATCAGCCTCCCTAGACGTGGCCGCGCGAAATACCCGCGCCTACGGCCCAGACCGAGCGGCAGCCCATTGGGCTCCGTACTAACCCGTCGCGACAAACCCACCCCCCCCGGACACCCCACAGGCTTGCGCGGTCCAAACGCCAAGTCGCACCGGGGGCGCCCGCTGCTATTTCTGCGGCCAGGCAAACACCCCCGGCAGCGCTGCCCGGCCCGCGCAGCGATCTGCAAGAGCTGTGGAAAAAAGGGCCATTTCGCGGTTGTGTGCCGGTCCCGCGAGGTCGCCGCTGTCCCGGGAGAACAGGAAGCCCTGCACGCCGCTTACACTCCCCAACCCCCCCCGCGCCCCATGTACGACCCGCAGGCGCAGCCACTCTGGGTCCCGACCACCGCGGTCCCGGGAGAACAGGGAGCCCTGCACGCCGCTTACGCTCCCCAACCCCCCCCCCCCCCGCGCCCCATGTATGACCCGCCGGCGCTACCACTTTGGGTCCCGACCACCGCTCTCCCCAGAGAAGAGGGAGTTCTGCGCGTCTCTAACGCCCCCCAAACCCCCCCCCCCCCCGCGCCCCACGTATGACCCGCCGGCGCTACCAATTTGGGTCACGACCACCGCTGTCCCAAGAGATGAGGGAGCCCCGCGCGTTCCTAACGCTCCCCAACCCCCCCAGCGCCCCATGTGTGACCCGCAGATGCCGCCATTTTGGGTCCCGGCCACCACGAGGGGAGGTAGGACGCCGCCATCTTGGACCACCCCAGACCTGTACGACGCATGGGGGCGGCCATTTTGTCCACCCCCGCCGCCATCTTGTGACCCCCCAGCCATGTGCGATGCATGGGGCAGCCATTTTGTTCATCCCCGACGCCATCTTGGACGGCAACAACGGACCCCAGTGTCGACTGCTCCACGGGGTTCGCAGAAGACGCTCAACTACTACAACCACGTCTCGCTTCAATAACGCTGGACCAAGCTCGGCCCCGGACACTCCAGACGACGACGACAACGGTGCTGATAAACGGGCACGAGACACCATGCCTAGTCGACTCTGGGAGCACGGAGAGCTTTATCCACCCCGACACGGTAAGACGCTGTTCTTTGACCACCCATCCCAGCGCACAAAAGATTTCCCTAGCTGCAGGATCCCACTCCGTACAGATCAAAGGTTTCTGCATAGTTACCCTAACGGTGCAGGGGAGGGAGTTCAAAAACTACAGGCTCCACGTCCTTCCCCAACTCTGCGCCCCCACATTACTGGGATTAGACTTCCAGTGCCATCTACAGAGCCTTACCTTCAAATTCGGCGGCCCAATACCCCCACTCACTATCTGCGGCCTTGCAACCCTCAAGGTGCAACCCCCGTCCTTGTTTGCGAACCTCACCCCGGATTGCAAACCCGTCGCCACTAGGAGCAGACGGTACAGCGCCCAGGACCGGACCTTCATTCGGTCCGAAGTCCAGCAGCTACTAAAGGAAGGCATAATCCAGGCCAGCAATAGTCCCTGGAGAGCGCAGGTGGTAGTAGTGAAGACAGGGGAGAAGCAAAGGATGGTCATAGACTATAGCCAGACCATCAACAGGTACACACAACTAGACGCGTACGCTCTCCCCCGCATATCCGACATGGTCAATGGATTGCCCAATATAAAGTCTTCTCCACCGTGGACCTCAAGTCCGCCTACCATCAGCTCCCCATCCGCCCAAGTGACCGCAAGTACACAGCCTTCGAGGCAGACGGGCGATTATACCATTTCCTAAGGGTCCCATTTGGCGTCACAAACGGGGTCTCAGTCTTCCAACGAGAGATGGACCGAATGGTTGATCAACACGGGTTGCGGGCCACGTTCCCGTATCTCGACAATGTAACTATCTGCGGCCACGACCAGCAGGACCACGACGCCAACCTCCAAAAATTCCTCCAGACCGCTAAAGCCTTGAACCTCACGTACAACGAGGACAAGTGCGTTTTTAGCACCAACTGGCTAGCCATCCTGGGCTACGTAGTGCGCAATGGGATAATAGGCCCCGATCCCGAACGTATGCGCGCCCTCATGGAATTTCCCCTCCCGCACTGCTCAAAAGCCCTGAAACGCTGCCTGGGGTTCTTTTCATACTACGCCCAGTGGGTCCCCCAGTACGCAGACAAGGCCCGCCCTCTATTACAGACCACGACCTTCGCTCTGTCGACAGAGGCTTGCCAGGCCTTCAGCTGCATCAAAGCGGATATCGCAAAGGCCACGATGCGCGCCATCGACGAGTCCCTCCCCTTCCAGGTCGAGAGCGACGCCTCCGACGTAGCTCTAGCGGCCACCCTTAACCAAGCGGGCAGACCCGTGGCCTTTTTCTCCCGAACCCTCCACGCATCAGAAATCCGCCACTCCTCAGTGGAAAAGGAAGCCCAAGCCATAGTGGAAGCTGTGCGACATTGGAGGCATTACCTGGCCGGCAGGAGATTCACTCTCCTCACCGACCAACGGTCGGTAGCCTTCATGTTCGATAATGCACAGCGGGGCAAAATCAAAAATGACAAGATCTTAAGGTGGAGGATCGAGCTCGCCACCTTCAACTACGAGATCTTGTATCGTCCCGGAAAGCTGGATGAGCCGTCCGATGCCCTATCCCGCGGCACATGTGCCAACGCACAAATTAACCGCCTCCAAACCCTCCACGAGGACCTCTGCCACCCGGGGGTCACTCGGTTTTTCCACTTTATCAAGTCCCGCAACCTCCCATACTCCTTAGAGGAGGTCCGTACAGTCACAAGGAACTGCCACATCTGCGCAGAGTGCAAACCGCATTTTTTCAGGCCGGATGGTACGCACCGGATTAAGGCTTCCCGCCCCTTTGAACGCCTTAGTCTGGATTTCAAAGGACCCCTCCCCTCCACCAACCGCAACATATACTTCCTTAATGTGGTGGACGAGTACTCCCGCTTCCCATTCGCCATCCCCTGTTCTGACATGACCGCGGCCACAGTCATTAAAGCCCTGAACACCATATTCACACTGTTCGGTTGCCCCGCATACGTCCACAGCGACAGGGGGACCTCTTTCATGAGTGACGAGCTGCGCCAGTTCCTGCTCAGCAATGGGATAGCATCGAGCAGGACGACCAGCTACAACCCCCGGGGGAATGGGCAAGTAGAGAGGGAGAACGGCCCTACGGTCCAGGGATGTCCCAGTTTCCCGGTGGCAGGAGGTCCTTCCGGACGCCCTCCACTCCATCCGGTCACTACTGTGTACCACCACTAACCAAACGCCTCATGAGCGCCTCCTTGTCTTCCGCAGGAAGTCCTCCTCTGGAACGTCACTGCCGACCTGGCTGGCGGCTCCAGGACCCATCTTGCTCTGAAAGCACGTGCGGGCGCACAAGTCGGACCCGTTGGTCGAAAGGGTTCACCTCCTTCACGCAAATCCGCAGTACGCCTACGTGGAGTACCCCGACGGCCGACAGGACACGGTCTCTCTGCGAGATCTGGCGCCCGCCGGCAACACACACACCACCCCGACACCAATCACCCAACCCCCCCCCTTCCTGCCACCGCCGCACCCCGCGACCGCCCCCTTCCCAGGAGGATCAGGCCTCCTCCCAGGCCCGACCAGGAATAAAGCCCAAGCTGAAACCGTAAGGCTCCCGGAGACGACAACACCGGAACAAGCACCACCACCACCGGGGCCGAGGCGATCGACACGGACGACCAGACCGCCCGACCGACTCGTGGCGTCGATCTAACAGTACAATATGGACTTTTAACGAGAACATTTTGTCTTTTCCTGACGATTACTGTAAATAGTTTGAAACAAAAAAAACCTTGTACATACTGTTATAACATGTGAAAGTTTTCCTCCCAGGACCAGCCTTGTAAACCCTTACCACCATGCGAAGCATCACCCCGCCGGGTTCATTTTTAACAAGGGGTGAATGTGGTAGTATGCATTTGGGGTCATGTGGGACTGTGAAGCCATGATGTCATTGGCTGACAGACTCCGGGTCCTGGTTGGACGTTGACCTCTAGCTCCGCCTTGAAGGCGGAGTATAAGTACCTGGAGCCCTCCCCCGCAGGTAGTCTACTACTGAACTGCGGGGGAAACAGTCACGCTTAATAAAGCCTCATCGACTTCACTCTATTCGTCTCTCGGAGTCTTTGTGCGCTACACAAGGCTCATACACATATCCACATAATAGAGAGATGCCGCAAATGTGATCCCCAACAGAAGGTAAAGTTGCTCAATAGTTACCCCATTCAAGGAATGAAGGAAGGCAATGTCTTGTTCCCATAAGGTTAGAACTCAGGTCCATTGAATGCACTCAACTGCCCTAACTCTTCACCCATGGGAGAGTTATGCAGCCTGCTGAGGTTCTCAAGGTTGAAAGCACTTCATTCAGGTGGAGTTAAGATGGACAACTGAGAGAAAGTGTCAGCTGTGTGACAGGGGAGGGGGTAAGGCTTAGTGGAAAGGTGCTCAAATAGATGAGAGAGCATGGTTGGATGTCCCAGATCCTGAAAGGGCTGTAGGTCAGGACATTGTCAGCTCTCCTCATCATTCACTTTGATGTTCTCTTTCTTTCGGTTTTTGATTCTGGAGAATTATGGAACCAGTCGAGCTGACGACTCATTGGATTGCAATTGATCAGCAGCAGCAACAGCGATGTGCCACTGCACACAGCCAGGAACAGCATCCTGCAGAGGAAGGGGAGGCAGGGCCCACCAACCTTCCGAGAGCAGAGCCACAGATGGCAGAGCCTTCGAGGAGACACAACAGACCTTGGGTGTACCACGGTAGAAATGTATACCTCCAAATGTCAGAGGCCCAGTGCCAAAGAAGGCTGCATTTGTCGCAGGGAATGGTGGATCACCTGTGCCAGGTGATACAAGTGTTGGCGACTGGAAGGTCACCTATTGCCTGTGGCCCTTAGCTTCTATGCCAGTGGCTCCTTTCAGGGCTGCCCGTGTGACCAGTGCAGTATATCCTAGTGAGTAGTGCACAAGGCGGTCACAGATGCGCTATTTGCTCGGGCCCACATGTACATCAACTTTGTGATCCAGGAAGACAGGACCATGGGCTTCACCCGCATAGCAAGCAGACCCCAGCTGCAGGGTGTCTTTGACTGCACCCATGTGGCTCTGTGCTCCCCATGGCAGCATGTGGTATCACTTTTGAACTGCAAGGGATTCCACTCCCTCAATGTCCAGGTCATCTGTGACCACACGATGACTTCAGGCAGGTGTTGTAAGGAACTTGTTAAATCCTTGCCTGTTCTGTGTTTTTTTTAAAATCCTGTCCTGCAACGTCACAGACTTCTGGTTTTGAGCTGAAGCCCCCATCCCCGCGGCAAGCTGCTATTTGGACAGACCAGGCAGCCCCTTGATTCAGTATGTTCTGTGGCAAGGCCCATGATATCATTTTGATGGACTTCGTGAGCAAGCAATCAACTTCATTGCAATCCTGGCGTTAAGCAGATGCTCTAAGCAAATTGGTGTTTTTTATTTTAGAATACCCTGCTGGGTGACTGCGTGCTTTTGGTTTCAGTTTTCATGCAGAGTTAAGCAGAATCCTTTTGCATCTCTCTGCCAGAAGGAGTGACATTCTCTCTAGTATCTTAGCTGGAACTCCCTTCAGTTACACAGAGCAGTTAGTGAGCATTCAAAGTCTGAAGATCGAGCTGGGGAAGGCCGCTCAAAGGCCTCATAAAAATGGCTTGAGATGGATAGGCTCTTTCCACGGTTTAAGCCTTGGCATCCTCATCACTAGAGTCAGATGTGAGAGGCCTGAGCGTTGTTATTGGGGGGGGGGGGGGGGTCCATGGATGGGGGATTGGCAGGGGCAGTGCTGGGTGACCCGTGCCAGTAGCTGCATGCCTTTTTCTGCATCATCAGTATGTGAGGTGGGGGAGCCATTCTCACTGTACAGGGATAAAGCGCTGAGTGTGCGCAGGGGGTTGTGGTGCATGGCGCCAAGAAAATACAGTATGGCAGATCTATATAGGATAACAACATGATTTTTAATTTCAGTGCAGTTGTGGTTTAACTCTACTAATGCCTAGATTCGCCTGTGCCATTAGGTGCCGACAGTTTCTTATGCTTCCTCATCCTATCGCTACATACAGGTGTATCCCCAGAATCTCCAGATGAAGTTGAGGCAGTCTGCTGCCTTCCACACCCTGTTGCCTGAGATGACATTTGTGGGCATCTGCTGGGGACAGAACCTTGAGGGTGCCGGCCTGCTTTCGGACATCACGGGTATTGCACCGCTGTCCTCATCGGAGTGTGGGGTTGGAGGTATATCGCTCACAGTGTGGTGCATGTCAGATGGGTAGGATTTCCCTAGATTCTCCTGGGTGGAGGGACCAGTCTGCACTCCTGCCGGCCCACTTCCGTCAGGTGCCCGGATGCCCCTGTGCTCTTCCGTGGGATAGGGGAGCAGCTGGAGTGAGACACAGAAGCCCGCCATTCTCTGACATCCGTGGATTCCCATTAGAGCCTGCTCATTGCAGTTGAAGCCCTGTCCCATGAACTCATGTCCTCAGCCGTGGAGGTTATGAACTGAACCATGGACCGCATGTCCTTCATCAAGGTTTCCACTATGGACGCCATTCTCACAGTGTTGCCTCGTTGCACTGGATCGACAGCACCATGTCTTCAGACAGAAGGTGGTGGGACTCCTCCAGTCAGCCTTGCAGTCCGAGGAAGGATGCTGGCATGCCTTCCTGATGTTCCCGGCTCTGCCTTTGCAGTTCCAGCAACACTGTGATGGCCGCCCCATGGGCACGTCATTGGCCAAGAGATCAGCAGAGTCCTAGGTTCCAGCATGCCTTTGAGTGCGAGTTTCCTAGGACGTCCCTTCCTTCACCTTCTGTGGACCTTCAGCTATGAAGTGCTCACCAGTGAATGACCAGAAGCCTGCCTACTATGTAATCCCACTGAAATCTAGTATCTGCACTGGTGGATGATGCGGGTGACATCTGTGATCCTCCTCGATGCTCGTCTCCAGTCTGTGGTCTCAAGAGGGCATGAGAATGGTCCTGACTGGATGACTGATTGACCTAGCAAGGTAGCATTAATGCATCACGGGGGCTGACTGATGAGAGAAAGTTAACTCCCATGAGGTTTGCACCATGGCTCCATGTGATGAGATTTCTCACTTTTGTCTTCTGCCCCCATCCCACCCTCTGCACAGACGTGGTCCTGCTCCTCTCCAGCCAGTTGAAGTGCTCTCTCCCCAAATGGCCCCAAGCTGGTATCTCAGCTTGGGCATGACTCCGGCAGGCTGTGCGCACTCACAGCAGTTATGTTCAAGTTATCCTGAAATGAAACAGATGGGGAGCGTGTGGGCTGTGATGTGTTAGGCAAGTCGGTTCGGTGTGGACTGCACTTGATGCAGCGATGCGAGAAACAGATCTCTAACAATGTAAAGATCCAACACCGTTTTATTGAACGATAGAACTAACATACATATTTAACTGTGGGTCGACACTGTACTGAACTGACTGGAGACCTTGTACTAGCCTGACCAGACTTACTAGCTACCGCATGGTGTTTGCACTGTTCTAGCTCGTGGACTCAGTGGCTGGGTCCCGAGAGAGCGGGAAACATAGTGCCCTCTGGCTTTATAGTGGTGGTGTCCTGTCTGGTGATTGGCTGCACTGTGCCGTGTGCTTACTGGTCATCCTGTGTGTCAATCACTGCCTGTCTGCACTTCATTATATACATGCGTGGATATTATGACAGGCTGGAGTCCTGCCAAGCCAGATGGTGAAGAAGGCTAGCATGCGTGAGACGTGAGTGGGAGGAGGGAATGTGAGGAGCAGATTATCTACTGGGGGGACCATGGGGATTGCAGGGGCGAGGGACATGGGGACAGTGGGGGCGGGGGGGGAGGATGTCATGACATGGGTTGGGAATCCGTGAGGTGGCTGGGTGAGGTATCACCGTGGAGGTATGAAGGGTGTGTGAAGGGGTGCAGCGAAATACATCAGGAGGCACGTTTACCTTATTTGCATGAAGAAAGTCATTCATCTTCTTCCAGCACTGTCACACTTATGCAGAGAACTGACACTCACTATTGCGGCCACTGCCTCATGTGGGAGTGGTGAACTTTGTTGATGGACGTGTGCGGGAACGTGGGTAGAGGATGTCACGCCTCTGCTCCATACCATCCAGGAATTTATGAAGGCTTCCTCTGAAAATCTTGGTGCTGTCTTCCTGGGAGCCATCCCACGATTGGATTTGGGACAAATGCTGGGAGGTGCTGGGGAGTCGTTTAAAAGGAGCATCCCACTGATTACGGAGGCCAGGTTTTCCTGGGATAAACAAATCATGGGCAAGTCGCCATGAGCATGGAGTGTTTCACGTGGAGAAACAAAATTGCTTAAGGGCTGAATATTCAATGAGCTTTCCTGCCGACCCTGATGGGATTCTCCCCTGTTTCCTCACTGGCACCGACACAAAAAAGATATGGGCCGGGATTTTCTCCTACCCGGCGGGGCGGGGGGTCCCGGCGGGATGGAGTGGCGTGAACCACTCCGGCGTCGGGCCGGTGAAAGGCGCAGATTTCTCCGCACCTTTAGGGGCCAAGCCCTCACCGTGGCTAGGCCCGCGCCGGAGTGATTTCCGCTCCACCGGCTGGCGTGGAAGGCCTTTGGTGCCACGCCAGCCAGGGCCGAAAGGACTTCGTCGGACGGCGGAAGTCCACGCATGCGCGGGAGCATCAGCGGCTGCTGACGTCATCCCCGCGCATGCACAGGGGGGTGGATGTCTCTTACGCGCGGCCATTGTGAAGGCTGTGGCCGAGGCAGGGGGAAAAGAGTGCCTCCACGGCACAGGCCCCCCCACGGATCGGTGGGCCCCGATCACGGGCCAGGCCACCGTGGGGGCACCCCCCGGGGCTAGATCGCCCCGCGCCCCCCCCCCAGAACTCCGGAGCCCGCCCGCGCCGCCTTGTCCCGCCCGTAAGAGAGGTGGTTTGATTCTCGCCGGCGGAACAGGCATTCCAGCAGCGGGACTTCGGCCCATCGCGGGCCGGAGAATCGCCGTGCGGGGTGCCCGCCGACCGGCGCGGTTCCCGCCCCGCCGAATATCCGGTGCCGGAGAATTCGGCAACTGGCGGGGGCAGAATTCACGCCAGCCCCCGGCGATTCTCCGACATGGTGGGAGTGGGAGAATCCCGCCCCAGGTAAGATTCCGCCCCATAAACACAATCAGTTAATTCATATTTTCAGCCACAAGTTCTAATTCTTTTTGCATTCAGCTGACTCTAAACATACTCCTATTTCTGTTCTCAACTCATTCCAAACATTCTTTTCACTCACTTTTAAGACCCCTACTCTGAACTATTTTCCATTGGTTTTATTAACCATCAAATCAGATGATCGGCTGATCAGCAACGTTACATCTTCTTTCAAAAATAAGTCATTCAAAAAGTATTTTTCCAATTAACTTAAAACATCACGAGTTTCTTTTCAGCATGGGATGGATCCATAATTCCTGAGCACAGGAAGTAAGAGTTCTGAGGTAACAGAATAAAGAGAACCATTCTATTTTGTCTATGGATATTGAAAAGAGTGAAGAAAGACTTGCATTTATGGAGAACTTTTCATCACTATACGCCGCAAGGCATTTAACAGCCAACAAAATGCATTTTGAAGTGTAATCACTGTTGTACTGTAAAATAAACAGCGACTAATTTGCATTTATGAACTCCCACTGACAGCAATATGAGAATGCCAGATAATCAGCTTTTTGGCGATAATGATTGCGGGATAAATAATTTCCAAGACACAAGGGATAACTCCCCTTTGCTTCTTTAAAATTGTGCCATTGGACCTTTTACATTCACCCAAGGAGACAGATGGGTTCTCAGTTTACCATCTCATCTGAAAGGTGGCGGCCGCGATTTAGTGGCTGCGCTCGCCACGGGTGCAAATCTTGTAATGGCCATTAAATCTCGCGAGTGGCCATGAATGGATTTTGCACTGGCTATATCTAGGAATGCTATCCTCCGCCCCCCCCCCCCCCTCCCCCCGCTCCCCCCGCCCTCCCCTCCAATGATGCACTCCAGGAAGGGCACAAACCTAATTTGCATGGTGATGCATGATCAATTGTCCAAAGACTCAGGTTGGATACAACTGTGGCTTTATTGCAGTAAGATGTGTGGCCTCCCACAGCAGCTGGCGAAACGGCTGCTGGATAGAGGACACGCATATTTATACTCCTCCTACTGGGCAGAGCCAGCAGGCTGGGGCTACCGGTGCGAACCTGTAGTACAGGTCCTACCTTACATCACCCAATACAGGTGTAACAGTGGTTTACCACATTCCGCCCCTGTTAAAAATGAGTCCGGCGGGGGTGGTGGAGAACTATATACAGCAGTGAATTGATGTACAGTGTTTTACTAGGAGAGAAAAAAAAAGACTTTTGAAAGTCCGGTCCCAGTTAGAGATTCAACCGGTCTGGTGCCTTGATGTTCCGCTGGGAGTGACGTAACGGTGGCTGCGATGTCGATGCTGGTGACTCTGGTGCTGGCCTGATGTCGGGTGACCCCAGGAGCGTGCCGAAATCCTCTTCATACTCGTGCGTGGCAGGGGAAGGAGGGATGGTCCTGGTGGGGTTAATGTTGGCAGCGCCGGGGGAGGGGAGGGTGGCGCCGGGCCGGTGAAGTGTGTATGAGTGGAACCTGCTGGTGCCAAGTCCCTGAGGGAGACAATATCTTGGCGGCCGTCGGGGTACGCCACATAGGCATACTGGGGGTTGGCATGGAGCAAGTGCATCCTATCCACCAACGGGTCCGCCTTGTGGAGTCGGACATGCCTACGGAGCAGGACCGGTCCTGGAGCTGCGAGCCAATTCGGGAGCGAGACTACGGAAGTGGACTTCCTGGGGAAGGCAAAAAGACGTTCATGGGGTGTGTTATTCGTAGCAGTGCACAGTAGCGTCCGGATGGAGTGTAGTCGGGGGTCTGGTCGTATCCGAAAATAGGGGATCTTATTCTATATACCGGGGTGCGAGCACGGTAGGCTCTCCTTCTCCATTTTCTCAGACGAATAGTCTGCACGATGCAGCAGAGTATCGCCAATATCAATAGCGATTCTATCACGTAGGGCAAGGAGTACCAGGTTATAAACCTGTCACATCAAGATGGTGTGGTGTCGCTTGTGACTGGACTCTGGGTACTGTGGGAAAGTGAATCATTAATGGCTGGGGGAGGTGAGGTCAGTGGGTTCGCGTTCGCGCGCAACCAAATGTCCATTATAATGATGAGCCACGTGGAGAATGTCCTCATGGTTCTTCTTCTTTCTCTTCTCTTCTCTTCTCCGGTCCTGGAGCTTCTGGAGTTCTGTGTGATCAAGCATAGTGTCTGTTGCTACCTTGTGTTAATATCTTGTACGATAGCCTGTCTGTCCTTTAGTGCCAATTACTCCCTTTATAATTGGTCACTATGTGTGACTCCCTCATTTTTTTTTCAAAAACCGAATTTCAGGACCAAACACACATACAGATAATGAACCGGTGCGAGCCGTCTCGCGGACTGTGCGGTTTATCATCCCAATGTTTCAGGATCTAAATAGTAGAGGGTTGGCAACCTAAGGGTTACCTGAAACAAAACAAAACTTATTTAACCAAATTTTCCGAAATGAGGTGCGTACGGGTAAGATTTGGATGGAGTCCCCGGGTAGGATGGCGACCAATGCCGTGTGTGCCCTACCCAAGCGTAGCTGACCAGATGGGGGGTTCCCAGGCAGGGCGGGTCCCAAGCCGTTTCTCCACTGCCTGAGCAACCAACAAGAACGGGCAAGAAATGTAGTCATCGTGGGGGGCTGCCGTATTGGTTCCTTCCTCGAACCAGAAGGGCAGTTATGAACGGGTGTCTGTGTTTCTGTCGACAGATGGGTTCCGCTGAACTGGCGTCTGGGACATTTACAAGTCTCTGCGGACAAACTAGTTCCTCTGAACTAGCGTCTGGCCAAACAAGCGACTGCCAGTTGGCGTCAGAGGGGTGGTGGCGTGGGGCCGTGGAAATTTAACATTTAACAAAACACTACAAACAACATAAAACATGCTGCAGGTTCCATCAGAAAGGACACCGTTTTCTCCCAAGCGGTTCCTTTTAAAACATCATCTGGACACCTCAGTTATTGGTTGCGAACAGGGTCGCAAAGTGGTTCTCGTTTTGGGAGTCATCCTCAAGCTCGTCATCTTCTCCCGGATGCCAAACTCTCGAGTGTATCAGGGCTGATAGGGCTGCATGGTGTGATCTGGGATCGCTCTTGTCGTTCCGGACGAGTCTGTACGAATGACCTCTGTGCCAATAGGTGGTGTCTAGTTCTGTGGGGATGGAATCGGGATCATCATTGTAGGTCGGTGGTCGGTGGTGGGGTTTGTTTAGGAAAGTGATCATGAAGGGATCACTCAAATCGTGGTCAGATTCGCTGGGTGTCGGTCCTGTTGCATGGGGATAGTAGGGAGGTGTGCTGTGGCTAGCGTCCGAGTCACAGTCACTGTTGCTGTTGCTGCAGTCTGTGGGCGTTCTGGGGCGGAGTGTATATTTCGGGGTTGGAGTCGAGGTTGAGTCCGGGGCTGGGCTGGACGTGTTGGGGGATGGTAGGGTTACGTTGGCTGTGGGCGGGGTGCGGTGTGCTGCGTCGAGCATGACGTGGTGTGCGTGGTTAGACTGTGTTCCATATGCCTTCAGCTGGTTGATATGGAACCACGCAGTCTTTCCGTTGGGATACTTTCTTTTGTAGATGGAAGGGCTTACTTTGTCCGCAATGGAGTACGGACCCGAGTACTTTGGTGACAGGAATGTGCTGGGGTTGTATACGGAGAGCATGACTTGCTGTCCTACACTGAACTCAGTCGCATGCACTATCTTGTCGAAACAAGCCTTGCTCTGTTTCTTTCTTGTGCCCAATTTCACTGCGGCTGCGAGCTGAGCCGTTTTAACATTCGCCACCAATTGTTCTACTGCTTTCTCGTGTGTGAGGGCCGTCATTTCGGGGTTGGTCAAGTCTAAGCCTAATAAAAATTCTGTGCCTTTCATGGGGCGTCCGGTCATGAGAGTGTGTGGGGTGTAACCTGTAGAAGCTGAAACTGTATTTCGCAGAAACATCAGCACAAAAGGGAGGACTGAGTCCCAAGTGGTGTTGTTTTGCTGGACCATTTTTCTGAGGGTGGATTTTAGGGTCCGATTCATGCGCTCCACGATACCACTTGACTGGGGGTGGTATGCAATGTGGAATTTTTGGGTAATGACAAATATCGTGAGGACGTTCTTCATGACACGTCCTGTAAAATGGGAACCTTGGTCGGATTCAATGCTGCAGGGGAGTCCCCATCTCGTAAAGATGTGGTGGGTTAGGATCTTGGCTGTGGTCTTTGCAGTGTTTGTTCTGGCTGGGAATGCTTCCACCCATTTAGTAAACGCGTCTATCACCACGAGTACATATTTATAACTATTCCTACAAGGGGGCAAGGGTCCTATAAAATCAATCTGGAGGTTAGTCCAGGGGCCATTAACGGGTCGAGTGTGACTGAGTTGAGTTTTGTTGGCGTATCTGTCCGGATTATTCTGGGCGCAGATAAGACAATTCTCAATGTAGTGATTTACATCGGCTTTTAAACTCGGCCACCAGCAGAGCTGCCTGAGGTGGGCTGTAGTGGGATCGATTCCCTGATGTCCATGACCGTCATGGAATAAACAAATCAGTTGATTCCTGTCCTGGTCAGGAACCACATAAAGGGTGTCCTTTAATACCACACCGTCATGTGTGGTCATTGCATTTCTAAACCTATCATAGGGGGCTGGATAGCCTTTGCCGTTCGCCATTTTAAATCGGGACTTGGCCAACTCAGGTGGCTCCCTTACAATTGCATTTAACATGGTATTATCAGATATGGAAGTACCGTGAGTATTTACAAGCGTGTAAGATATATACAGTCAGTGTTCATTTACAGTTACAGCTACAGTGTAGCAATCAGTCGGTTGGGTGGCCTGGTCGTCCTCCTGGATCCTCTGAGCCTCTGTGGTGATTCTGGGGGGGTCCGGGCATCGGCGACTCCGGGAGCGTGGCTTCGTCCTCCATGGCAGCTTCGTCACCCCTAGACGGCGCTGGTGGGGCAAACGGTTTACACGAGAGGGGGGCGCCTGTAGGGTGCGTCGGTGGGTGGGATGGCCTAGGTAAGTGCGGAGGGAGGACCGACCCCCCCAGTGAGGTGCTGTTGGGGGGGGGAGGGGGGGGGGTAATGGTTCGGGTGCGCGTGGGGCTTCGGCGGGTGCTAGGTCCCGGAGGGAGACTGTATCTTGCCGGCCGTCAGGGAACGCCACGTAGGCGTACTGGGGGTTAGTGTGCAGCAGGTGGACCCTCTTGAACAGTGGGTCTGACTTGTGCGCCCACACGTGCTTCCGAAGCAGGATGGGTCTGGGTGTCGCTAGCCAGGTTGGGAGCAATGTCCCGGAGGAGGACTTCCTGGGGAAGACAAGGAGATGTTCATGAGGTGTCTGATTGGTAGTTGTACAGAGTAGCGAGCGAATGGCATGGAGGGCCTCCGGGGGGACATCCTGCCAGCGGGAAACTGGGAGATTCCTGGACCGCAGGGCCAGTAGAACGGTCTTCCAGCCCGTTCCATTCTCCCTCTCTACCTGCCCATTTTCCCGAGGGTTGTAACTGGTTGTCCTGCTTGAGGCGATGACCTTGCTGAACAGGAATTGACGCAGTTCGTCGATCATAAAGGAGGACCCCCCTATCACTGTGTATTTCCGCAGGGAACCTGAACAGTGTAAAGATACCCTGGAGGGCCTTGATGACAGTGGTTGTGGTCATGTCGGGGCAGGGGATGGCGAACGGGAACCGGGAGTACTCGTCAATCACGTTCAGGAAATATGTGTTGCGGTCGGTGGAGGGGGTCTTTGAAGTCCATGCTGAGGCATTCAAAGGGACGGGAAGCCTTTATCAGGTGCACCCTCTCTGGCCGGTAGAAGTGCGGTTTGCACTCCGCGCAGATTTGGCAGTCCCTGGTGACTGTCCTGACCTCCTCGATGGAGTAGGGCAGGTTGCGGGCCTTAATGAAGCGGAAAAGGTGAGTGACCCCCGGGTGGCAGAGGTCCTCGTGGAGGGCTCGGAGGCAGCCCACTTGTGCGGTGGCACAGGTGCCGTGGGACAGGGCATCGGAAGGCTCGTTTAGCTTCCCAGGACGGTACAAGATCTCGTAGTTGTAGGTGGAGAGTTCTATCCTCCACCGTAAGATCTTGTTGTTCTTTATCTTGCCCCGCTGTGCATTATCAAACATGAACGCCACCGACCATTGGTCAGTGAGGAGAGTGAATCTCCTGCTGGCCAAGTAATGCCTCCAGTGTCGCACAGCTTCTACTATGGCTTGTGCCTTTTTTTCGACCGAAGAATGGCGAATTTCTGAAGCATGGAGGGTACGGGAGAAGAAGGCCACGGGTCTGCCTGCTTGGTTGAGGGTGGCGGCCAGAGCTACGTCGGACGCATCGCTCTTGACCTGGAAGGGGAGGGACTCGTCGATGGCGCGCATCGTGACCTTTGCAAAGTCTGCTTTGATGCGGCTGAAGGCCTGGCGGGCCTCCGTCGACAGGGGAAAGGTTGTGGACTGGATTAGGAGTCGGGCTTTGTCTGCGTAGTTGGGGACCCACTGGGTGTAGTAACTGAAAAACCCGAGGCAGCGCTTCAGGGCCTTGGGGCAGTGAGGGAGGGGGAACTCAATAAGGGGGCGCATGCATTCAGGGTCGGGGCCTCTAACTCCATTTCGCACTACGTAGCCGAGAATGACTAGGCGATAGGTGCTAAAGACACATTTATCCTGATTATACGTTAAGTTAAGGATTTTCGCGGTCTGGAGAAATTTTCGGAGGTTGGTGTCATGGTCCTGCTGGTCATGGCCGCAGATGGTGATGTTATCAACATACGGGAACATTGCGCGTAAGCTGTACCGGTCAACCATTCGGTCCATCTCGCGTTGGAAGACCGAGACCCCATTAGTGACACCAAAGGGAACCCTTAAAAATTGGTAGCGCCGCCCATCCGCTTCGAAGGCAGTGTACCTGCGGTCACTAGTGCGGAGGGGTAGCTGATGGTAGGCGGACTTGAGATCTACCGTGGAGAAGACCTTGTATTGCGCGATCCTGGTCACCAGGTCGGATATGCGGGGGAGAGGGTACGCATCCAGCTGCGTAAACCTGTTGATGGTCTGACTGTAGTCAATGACCATCCTATGTTTCTCCCCGGTCTTTATCACCACTACTTGAGCTCTCCAGGGACTGTTGCTAGCTTCAATGACCCCTTCCCTCAGTAGCCTTTGGACCTCTGACCTAATGAAGGTCCGGTCCTGGGCATTGTACCGTCTGCTCATGGTGGCGACGGGTTTGCAATCCGGGGTGAGGTTCGCAAATAGGGAAGGCGGGTCGACCTTAAGGGTCGCGAGGCCGCAGACAGTAAGGGGGGGCTTTCGGGTCGCCGAATTTAAAGGTGAGTCTTTGCAAGTTACATTGGAAGTCCAACCCCAGGAGGGTAGCCGCGCAGAGGTGCGGCAGGACATAAAGACGGAAATTGTTGAATTTCCTGCCTTGGACAGTGAGGTTTGCTAAGCAGAACCCCTTTATCTCCACTGAGTGTGACCCGGAGGCCAGGGAGATGCTTTGGTTTACAGGGTGGGTAACAAGTGAACCGCGCCTTACCGTGTCGGGGTGTATAAAGCTCTCCGTGCTCCCAGAGTCGATCAGGCAAGACGTCACGTGGCTGTTGGTGAACATCGTCGTCGTTGCTGTTGCGAGTGTCCGAGGTCGATTTTGGACCAGCGTCACCGAGGCCAGATGGAGCAGCTGTGGATTGTGATCGGGCAGCATGTAATCGGCTGTGCTGGGGTCCTGGGGCCCCATCCAAGATGTGTCTCCCATGGATCGCACATGGTGGTCGGGGATGGACAAAATAGCGGCGGGGATGGACAAAATGGCGGCGCCCATCCGTCCAGCGTGGCGTCCGAGGGGCACGATGGCCACGGCCGTGGGTCGGGCATGGCCCTAGGATAGGGGGGTGGCGGTGAGTGCTCGCCGCCTGGGGCCCGAAGGGAAGGTTGCCGCGGCGGTCCGGAGTCATTGGAGACCGCGGCCACGGCTCGTGCTTGGCAGACCCCCACAAAATGGCCCTTCTTGCCGCACCCTTTGCAGGTGGAGGTGCGGGCTGGGCAGCGCTGGCAGGGGTGCTTCGCCTGCCCGCAGAAAAAACAACGGGGCCCAATGGAGTTCGCAGGCCGTCTTACAGCACAGGCCTGCGGGGACACGGGGAAGGTCAGTGGGGCTACCGCTGCGGGATGCCACGCAGCCCAGAGGGCCGCTGCGCGGTTGGGCGCATAGGACTGCGTGTTTCTGGAGGCAACATCCATGGACCCTGCCAGGGCCCGTGCCTCTCTCAGTCCCAGGGTGTCCTTTTCTAAAAGTCTTTGGCGGATCTCTGAAGAGCTCATACCTGCTACGAAGGCATCCCGGATTAGAAGTTCCGTGTGCTCGCTGCCCGAAACTTGCGGGCAGCCACAGTTTCTGCCCAGCACCAGTAGCGCACGGTAGAAGTCCTCCAGCGATTCCCAGTGGCTTTGCCGTCTAGTGGCAAGCAGGTGACGTGTGTAGACCTGGTTTACAGGGTGTATATAATGTCCCTTTAACAGTTCAATCGCATCATCATCGTCCTCCGCCTCCTCGATGAGGGAGAAGATTGCAGGGCTTACTCTCGAGTGCAGGAGATGCAGTTTCTGTTCTCCTGAGGGGCTGTCTCTGGCCGTCTCGAGGTAGCCTTTAAAACACACCAGCCAGTGCTTAAATATCGCAGCCGAGTTCTCCGCGTGGGGGCTGAGTTGTAGACACTCCGGCTTGATTCAGAGATCCATTCTTTCAGCTTAAGAGTAGTCTATTAAATTGATGCACGATCAATTAAACTCAAAGACGAGGTTGTATCGTAACTGAAGGCTTTAATAGACTAGATCTGTTCCCCAGCAGCTTCGGTACAGAATGAGGGCTGCTGGGACGGCACCTGTTCTTATACCCCGCCTGTCAGGGCGGAGCCACATACCAAACAGCCAATGGTAAGTTGCTCGGCTTCCCCAATGATCTACAGCCTCTCGGGTACTGCAATACCTGATACTGCCACACCCCGCTGCGTTTTGTTGAACATGAAGGCTATCGACCATTGGTCAGTGAGGAGAGTGAATCTCGTGCCGGCCAGGTAATGCCTCCAATGCAGCACAGCTTCAACGATAGCTTGGGCCTCTTTTTCGACGGACGAGTGCCTAATTTCTGAGGCATGAAGGGTGCTGGAAAAGAATGCCAGGGGCCTGCCTGCCTGGTTGAGGGTGGAGGCAAGTGCGACGTCTGATGCGTCGTTTTCTACTTGGAAGGGCAGTGTCTCATCTACTGCTTGCATCCCGGCCTTGGCTATATCAGCTCTGATACGGGCGAAGGCCTGTTGTGGATGTTGGGGAAAGTGGGTGGACTGAATGAGCGGGCGGGCCTTGTCCGCGTAGTTTGAGACCCACTGGGCGTAGTAGGAGAAGAACCCCAGGCAGCGTTTGAGGGCCTTGGGGCAGTGGGGGAGGGGAAGCTCCATGAGAGGATGCATGCGGTCGGGATCGGGCCCCAGAACTCCGTTCTGGACCACATAGCCGAGGATGGCTAGGCGGGTTGTGCTGAACACACACTTCTCCTTGTTATAGGTGAGGTTGAGGAGAGTGGCGGTGTGGAGGAATTTAGCAAGGTTGGCATTGTGGTCCTGCTGATCATGGCTGCAGATGGTGACGTTGTCTAGGTATGGAAAGGTGGCCCGCAAACCGTACCGGTCGACCATTCGGTCCATCTCCCTTTGGAAGACCGAGACCCCGTTAGTGACGCCGAAGGGAACCCTGAGGAAGTGATACAGACGACCGTCCGCTTCGAAAGCAGTGTATGGACGGTCCGATTTACGAATGGGAAGCTGGTGGTAGGCGGATTTTAGGTCTATCGTTGAGAAGACCCGGTACTGCGCAATCTGATTGACCATATCAGATATGCGTGGGAGGAGGTAAGTGTCGAGCTGCATGTGCCGATTGATGGTGTGGCTGTAGTCCACGACCATTCTGTGTTTCTCCCCAGTTTTAACGACTACCACTTGAGCTCACCAGGGGCTGTTGCTGGTCTCGATGATGCCTTCCCAAAGCAGCCGTCGGGCCTCGGACCTGATGAAGGTCTTGTCCTGGGTGCTGTACCGTCTGCTCCTGGTGGCAACGGGTTTTCAATCCGAAGTTAGATTGGCAAAGAGGGAGGGTGGGTCGACCTCTAGGGTCGCGAGGCTGCACACAGTGAGGGGTGGTAGGGGCTCGCCGAATTTGAGGGTGAGGTTCTGGAGATTGCACTGGAAGTCCAGGCCTAGTAGTAGTGCAGCGCAGAGATTTGGAAGGACGTAGAGACGGAAGCCGCTGAATTCTACGCCCTGGACCATGAGAGTGACTTTGCAGAACCCCCGGATTGGGTCGGAATGGGAGCCGGAGGCTAAGGAGATTCTTTGATTGGCGGGATGGACCGTGAGGGAGCAGCGCCTTACCGTATCCGGGTGGATGAAGCTTTCGGTGCTCCCGGAGTCCAGCAGGAAAGAGATCACGTGGCCGTTGATTTTCACCGTAGTCGAGGCGGTGGCCAGGTTGTGTGGACAAGACTGGTCGAACATCATTGAGGCGAGCTGCGGTTGGTCGTCACTGGCGTCCGAAGATGGAGAGCGTGGGGGGCCCAGGTCGTGGAATGTTGTCGGCGTCCATGCCCCATGGGGAAGACAAGATGGCTGCGCCCACTGGCTGCACGTGGTCCGGGGAGGTGAAGGTGGCGGTGCCCACTGGCTGCGTGGGGTCCGGGACAAAGATGGCGGCGCCCATTGTGTGTGGGTCAGGGGGGAGGGTGCGATAGCAGCGACTGCGCGAGCCTGGCACACCGCGGCAAAGTGGTCTTTTTTGCCGCAAGCCTTGCAGATGGCAGCACGAGCCGGGCAGCGTTGGCGAGGGTGCTTCTGCTGGCCGCAGAAGTAACATCGGGGACCCCCGGGGTGCGCGGATTGGTGTGTGGTGCAGGCGTATTGGCTGGTTAAAGCCCCGGCTGGGGCGGCCATTTGTGGGGTCCACGAGGGATAGGAGGGGTGGGCCGCGCGTCCAGAGGGGTAGGCCGCGCGGCCAGAGGGGTAGGCCTGAGCATTACATGAGGCGACCGCCATGGAGAATGCTAGCTTCTTAGTCCCCGCTAGGTCAAGCGTGGCCCCTTCAAGCAGCCTTTGGCGAATGAGGTCCGACCCAATCCCCGTTACAAAAACATCGCGCATAAGGTTAGAATGTTCAGTGGACGTAACGGCCTGACAGTCACAGTCCCGGAGAGTGGGATTAGGGCCCGCCAGAAGTCTTCTATTGACTCACCAGGGAGTTGAGATCGAGTGGCGAGTACTTGAAATGAAATGAAAATTGCTTATTGTCACGAGTAGGCTTCAATGAAGTTACTGTGAAAAGCCCTTAGTCGCCACATTCTGGCACCTGTTCAGGGAAGCTAGTACGGGAATTGAACCGTGTTGCTGGCCTGCCTTAGTCTGCTTTAAAAGCCAGCGATTTAGCCCAGTGAGCTAAACCAGCCCCTTCCGAAGAGTGTGTTTGCTTTCTGTGTGTAGTTTTCTTTGAGGAGTGCCATGGCATCTGCGTAGTTCGGCGCGTCCTGGATCAGCGGAAACACGCTGGAGCTCAATCTTGAGTACAGGATCTGTATCTTCTGAGCCTCCGTCAGAGGGGTGGTCGCTGAGTTGGTATAGGCCTCGAAGCAGGCTAGCCAGCGATTAAAGTCCTTTCTGGCGTCGCTCGATTGCGGATCCAGCTGCAGGCGATCTGGTTTGATTTGGAGGTCCATCTTATAGAAAATCTTACTGCAATAAATTGATGCACGATCAATTGTACAAAGACTCAGGTTGGATACAACTGTGGCTTTATTGCAGTAAGATGTGTGGCCTCCACAGCAGCTGGCGAAATGGCTGCTGAATAGAGGACACGCATATTTATACTCCACCTACTGGGTGGAGCCAGCAGGCAGGGGCTACCGGCGAACCTGTAGTACAGTTCCTACCTTACATCACCTAATACAGGTGTAACAGTGGTTTACCACACATGGATTTGAATAAATTGTAATGTACTTGATGAGGTTAGCATTGCTTCTTCTGCCACCAGTGAATCTCTCCACCCAGCAGCCATGACGTCATGCTGGAGCAGATTACTTCTGCTCCTTAAAAATAGAAACCAGGCACCATGACCTCCGAGAGGGAGGGAGGTGGGCCAAGCTTGATTGTCTCCACTGAGCACTTGGGAGTCCAAGGGGAGAGGGGGCACAGAGCAGCCCTGTGGATAGGGAGTGGGATTGAAAGCAAGGACTGCAGCTGTTGAGGGTCATGGGCTTCACCCGCGGGAGTCAGTAAGGTCGCTCTTGGTGCTAACCAAGTCTGTGTTCGGAGCTCAGTAAGTCTGACCACTGTGGTCTTGGGAGTTCTGGGTGGGAGATTTGTTTCCAGGTTAGGGGGGTGTGGGACACATGGGATGGGCATGGTATATGTCCATTGCTTTGCATCATGGCCAGATGAGCTGCGTAGATGAGATCATGCAAGACAATGCCTGGAGCCGCCAAGGTCAGAGCGGACCTGAGTTTCTATTCTGCTGGATCCTTCCAGGGCTCCACTGGGTGTCTGTGTGGGATATCGCAGGATACCATAAGTGTATCCATGAGATGATGGATGCGCTCTTTTCACAAGCGAATGACTATGTTCATTGGACCAGACCAGACCAGACAGAATGAGAGATCCACTGGGTTTGGTCAGATAGCTGGTTTGCCACAGGTGCAGTTGACTGCACGCATGTGCCTCTCTGCCCCATCACGTGAGGGAGCCCCCTTTCTGAGCAGGAGAGGGTTCCACTCCCTTAATGTGCAGCTGGTCTGCGACAACGAGATTTCCTAGGGAGCCTTCATTCTTGGGCAGTCCTGGATCCCTTAACTGTTCAAGGGACACCCAAGGCTACAGGGATGGCTCCTCTGTAACAAGGCTATCACCTCAGGGCGTGGCTGATGATGCCTGTGCGGAGACCACAGACTGCTGCGGAGACTCGTTACAGCGAGGCACACACTGAGACTCGCGCTATAATTAAGAGGACCTTTGAACTCTTGACAATGCGTTTTTGCTGCCTGGTCTCGTCCAGTGGAGCCCGACGACATTGACCCCAATGGGTCTCCCCCATTGTGGTTGTTTACTGCGCCCTCCACAAGAGGACCTAGAGGAGCAACACATATCCTCGAATGAAGAGTAAGTGCAGGAGGGCTCCGAGGAGGACCCTGGGGAGGAGGCAGAGGAAGGAGGGTGCGTATGGACAGGATGATTCACAAATCTCTCATATCTGCATGCTTCACGGAGGGTGAAAAATAGGCTGGGCAACAAAATTCCTGGGATACTAATAATAATCTTCATTGTCACTTGTAGGCTTACATTAACACAGCAATGAAGTTACTGTGAAAAGCCCCTAGTCGCCACATTCCAGCGCCTGTTCGGGTACACTGAGGGAGAATTCAGAATGTCCAATTCACCTAACAGCATGTCTTTCAGGACTGTCATATGAGGAGAGACTAAGTTGGTTCAGATTATATTCATTAGAGTTCAGAAGAGTGAGAGGGGATCTCATGGAAACTTACAAAATTCTACCAGGATTACATAGGGTAGATTCAGAAAGAATGTTCCCTATGGTGGGGGAGTCCAGAACCCAGTCATAGTTTGAGGATAATGTGAGGACAAATTTCTTCACCCTGAGAGTGGTGAATCTGTTGAATTCACTACCACAGAAAGTAGTTGAAGCCAAAACATTGTGTGATTTCAAGACGGAATTAGATATAGCTCTTGGGGCTGAAGGGATCAAGGGATATGGGGGGAAGGCGAGATAAAGGTATTGAATTTGATGATTAGCCATGATCATAATGACTGGCAGAGCAGGCTCGAAGGGCCGAATGGCGTCCTCCTGCTTTGTATGTATGCTTTTGTTTTGTATGTATGCTTCGGGTCAGCATGGTAGCACAAGTGGATAGCACTGTGGCTTCACAGCGCCAGGGTCCCAGGGTCGATTCCCCGCTGGGTCACTGTCTGTGCGGAGTCTGCACGTTCTCCCCATGTGTGCGTGGGTTTCCTCCGGGTGCTCCGGTTTCCTCCCGCAGTCCAAAGATGTGCAGGTTAGGTGGATTGGCTAGGATAAATTGCCCTTAGTGACCAAAAAGGTTAGGAGGGGAAATTGTGTCACGGGGCTAGGGTGGAAGTGAGGGCTTAAGTGGGTCGGTGCAGACTCGATGGGCCGAATGGCCTCCTTCTGCACTGTATGTTCTATGTTCTAAAGCTGTAGAATGACAGTGCCCACAGTACAGTATTCCAGTATATATTTTGCCTGTTTTATTTCTTGCATCTTGCTATTTTGCATTTTTAAAGCGAGACCTTGCATTTATATCGTCACTCTCACATCCAAAGTAAGTTCCAAAGTGGTTTGATAGCAATGAAGTGCTTTTCAGGTGGAGGCACGATTGATAAGGAGGCAAATACAACTGCCAATTTGCACTCAATTAAGGATCCACAAACAGTGATGGGATAAATGACTAGAACTGATTTTAAATCTGTTGATTGAAGGATAAATCTTAACCAAGAAAATATCCTTCCTCAAGTGACAGGATGTGTTGACATGTTCAGCATTTGAAATGGAAAAAACAGAAGGACAAGGATTAGCTTTGACTTAATTGGAGAACAGAGAGAGATGGTGAGGCCAAATTAAATAAGTTACATTTCATCATATAGATTGAGATAGAAATAAGGAGGGAAAAAGGTAAGGTCCGAGATTTTCCACTCCCATTTTTTCCAGGCGGGCCTAGTAATGGGTACAAAACGTATCACGACAGGCCCAAATCGCATTGACGTCACCGGGAGATCTCATCTCGATTGTTCCTGCTCTCTGCCAGTGACGCAATGGGAATCCTGGCATTCAACTTTGAGAACATCGTCATGATAAATTTTCATATTATCACTAGGCCTCTATGAATGATCATTAACTCCCCCCCCCCCCCCCAACCCAGGTTACATAATCCAGTCACAACAACATGGAGGCATGCAGGCATGAATTATGGCAGATCTCCCACAGCGGGCACCTGGCAGGTATACCCGCTGGAGAACCTCAGGTGAGTGCATTACTCAAGGGGAAGTGGGTGATAACCAAGCAGTACCATGGGGCTGTGCCAGGGGGCAGTGACAGGGGGATGTGCCAAGGTGGGGGTGGATAGTTTTGCCTAGGGGAGGGGTGCGGGGGGGTTCCAATTTAACTTCTGTGCATTCTTGAATAATGGCACCCCGATATCAAAATACTAAGTTGCTGGCATAGTGAGCTCAATCAGAGCCCACCCTACCAGCATGGCACCGTGGAACCCACCCCTCACCTTTTCTGCACTACGTTCCTAGCAATGTAGCAGAGAAAGTCACTGTTAGTGATGGTGGCATCAACACCACTTTTCCAACCCCCTGCCACAATATGAAAAAAGGTACAGTTTCACCCAAGGGGTGCAGAAACCCTGTGCAGTGGTCAACTCCAGTGCTACTAGTCACCACAGGCCACAGCTATACTCGCAACACTGTGGACATACCACATGGCAGAAGTGGGTCAAAATGGTGGCTCACCACCACCTTCTCAAGGGCAATTAGAGATGGGCAATAAATGCTGGTCTAGCCAAGGTCATATCGCATAAAATAAATACTCTCCCCCTACCCACGATAGCCAGTACACTTATATCATGGAATAAAATTACTACCTATCCCAACAATTAGGTAGTTGATCCTGAGCTGCAACATATGTATGTGAAAATCCATATATTGTTAGTTGGATGAGCTCTTTTCAAGGTTTAAAGTAGTCGGTAGATATTTATCGAACAATAACTCATAAATTTCCGCTTAATTATTTTATCTTGCTGGTGTCTATCAGGGAAATATGTTTGTGTAGCTACATTTTTAAAATGGCTTTACTCATTTAAAAGGTTAAAATGTTGACCAATAACTAATCATCCCAGAAGCTCATCACCAATTTTAGCAATGAATTCTGGTGAGCAAGATTAGGGCACCGTACGCTTCCATTTGGCTTTTAAGTTCAAAGTTTGTTCTCATATTTCAAACAACCAGACACAAAAAAAACTTTTATTGTTTTTAATCAGCAGCCTTTTTGGAATAAAGACATGTACACTCCTTGCATCTCCTCTCTCGGCTGTGTTTTAATTTCAAGGTTTCCTACTTAAAGTAACATCTATCATGCTTTATCGATGAAAACATTAAACAGACACTGTTTTATTCAATTTCTCAACCCCCCTGCTGTCTGCTATTATTTTGTTAGAATATGGCTATTTTTCATATTGTTATTATTTTATCCATTGTATTTTACTGGAATTTAGCATGCTAAGTTGATGTAGCAGAGTTGTCTTTCTAGTTAAAATAAATAAGGCAGCTTTTCTTGTTGCACTGACTTACTCCTGTTGTTAGCTTTGCAGCGGAATAATTATGAATAAAAGCAGCAGACCAATCCCGCTAATTCTGCTTAATGATGGAGGATCTGAAGATTGGAGTTCTAATAAATGTCAGGATTCAACACCCAGCAATTAACCTTTCTCAACTTTCATATGCTGAAATGAGTTCCATCTTGCGAAGGAGGCAACAAAACGAGATCCAGCATTTTTTTTCATGCTTTTGAAAGGACAGAACTGCACAGTGTGATGCTGAAGTCAAATCGCCTCCAGGAAGTTAAATCCTTGCTGTGACCAACACTTACTATAATGCCTCCAGTTCTTAAAGGTTTTGCTGGCTTTCAGCTCAGCAGACAGTCGTGCGTCTCACACAGCCCTTTCAACCCTTCACTCCTCATCTTGCCATTCCAAAATGTTATCTTTTTTTATCAGTGAAGGTTCAGAAAATCTTATGATCTGATTTCACCTGTTGAAATCGCTGATTTTCCCTTACTTCTTATATGATATGTATGAAGGAATGCTATCCCTCAGTTTGTGTTCAGAGCTCAGAAATTGCAGCAAGCTGAACAAATCTCACTGGACTTAAAGTGTTGAAAGAACTTCCTGTTTGCAATTTGTCAACATGATTGGCTCTAATGTTATGTTAGGGTGCCAAAGCATCATAAAAAGGATACAAGTTTCAGGGCTGGAGATAGCAAAACATATCTGAATGCTGTGAAAAGATGCATTCCTTGATGATACGATGCACTTTAATTAATGAGCAAGCTGCTTATTGGTATATTCACTTAAATGTTAATATGTCACAAGCTTACTATTTGTGAGCATAAGTATGCCGGCTTTGTGTTGGGGATCACAGGCTACCAGTGAGCCATTCTGAGCAAAAGTAAAATGTGAAGTTCTTATTCATAGAAATACCAAGTTCAAATTGACAAGCAAATTGTCCAACTGAATGCATTCCTCAGTTCCCTAGTGCTGGTAATGATAGCAACTATTTTTTTCCCATCAATCCCATTTATATTGATTTTAAATGGCAGGGTACAGATTGACAATCAACACCACAATTTGCAAACAAATGAAAAGAAAGGCAAGAAAAGATTGTTAGGCTTATCGATGCTGGGTAGAACCTGGCTGGAGGGAATGCCCCAGAGCACCCTATCCAAACTATTGTACGATCAACTGCGACGGGAGACAAATACGAGAGAGGCAAATGTTATTTTTTTTGCCGCATCACTTTCTCCTATTGTCCTAATATTAAAGCACTGAATTAGATTACTGGCATCCTTAAAAGAGTTCAAACAGCCTCACACACGTAGGCCAGATAATAATTTTGAGGCAAAAGGTGGTTGCGAAGGATGTGGGGTTGAGTAGGAGATTTAGAAGCCTGGAAATCCAGAAGCACGGGTTTCCCAAATATTCTTCCAAATATTCACTGGATCGGATTTCTCAAAGAATTGTTTCCTCGCTGTGACTGGACAAATTGAGAGGTTGTTTGTCTGTTGCTGCAGCTCCTGAGTCTAGCAGACAACAAACATAATGACAGGTGTCTAAGTTGGCAAGAAGGCAGGCATTGGGATGACAGCTGATATCAGGAAGAGAACGGACATCTGTGCAGAGTGAACATATAGGGTTAGATCATTGCAGTCAAATTGTGAGGGACCTTTACTGGTAAACCTGTGAGGGGGTGGGCCTGGGCACCAGGGGAAGCAGTCCTACTTTATTAGCTCACAAGCAGTGCTAGAAAGGTACTTAGCATTCTATCCAGTCAATCCTGTTCCATTGACAGTGTCAAGAATAATTCAGTTGGAAGGGCAGCACGGTGGTGCAGTGGTTAGCACTGTTGCCTCAGGGCGCCGAGGTCCGAGGTTCGATCCCGGCTCTGGGTCACTGTCCGTGTGGAGTTCGCACAGTCTCCCTGTGTTTGCATGCGTTTCTCCCCCACAACCCAAAGATGTGCAGAGTAGATGGATTGGCCATGCTAAATTGCCCCTTAATTGGAAAAAATTAATTGGGTACTCTAAATTTATTAAAAAATGAATGACTCGGTTGGTAGTGTGCATAGAAAAGGAGAATAATTAATTGAGTAAAATAATTAAGTAGTTAATTAAAATGCATTAAGATGGCAGGGCAAATGATGTGTCATGGCTGAAGCATGTGGGAGCTTCTGGATGCCAGTGGGATCCAGGGCAATCATATCTGCAGTAAATATTTGCAGTTCGAGGAGATTCGGCTCAGAGTCATTGAGCTGAGATCGAGCTGCAAACACTGCAACACATCAGGGAGGGAGAAAGTTACACGGACACATTGTACCAAGAGGTGAGTCACGCCCACTTAAAGAAGTATCAGACTTGAAGAAAAAGCATATAATTGTTCAAGGAAGAGTGGCAGGTCAGAAGATTGGACAGAATACAAACAACAGCAAAGAATGACTAAAATATTAAAATGGCAGGAAAAATCAGAGTATAAAATAAGGTAGCGAGAAATATAAGGGCAAGGTTGAGAAGGTGGAGCGTTCATGAATAACCTTAGCTGGTACGGGAATGCTGTACAGTTAACATCCCAGATATTGTTATAAATTGGGAAATGGAAAGGAGGAACTCAAGAAACTTACAATCACCAGAGAAGTGGTACTGAGCAAAATATTGGAGTGTGGGCTGACAAGTCCCTGCGTCCTGATGGATTTCAAACTAGAATCTTACAACAAGTGGTTAATGAGATAATTGATGCATTGGTTTTCATTTTTTTCACTGTCTCTCCTCTCTCCTTTGGGGGGCTTCCTGACAGGGGTCTCTCTTCTGGAGGGCTTCTTGACAGGGATCTCTTTTCTGGGGGGGCTTCCTGACAGGTCATTTTTCCAGAGGTGGGGGGTGGGTGGGGATTTCATTATTTACTGCCAGCACAGTAGCATAGTGGTTAGCACAGTTGCTTCACAGCTCCAGAGTCCCAGGTTCGATTCCCAGCTTGGGTCACTGTCTGTGCAGATTCTGCACATTCTCCCCGTGCCTGCGTGGGTTTCCTTCGGGTGCTCCAGTTTCCTCCCACAGTCCAAAAATGTGAAGGTTCGGTGGATTGGCCATGCTAAATTGCACTTAGTGTTCAAAAAGGTTGGGTGGGGTTACTGGGTTATGGGGAGAGTGGGGTGTGGGCTTGGGTAGGGTGCTCTTTCCAAGGGCCGGTGCAAACTCGATGGGCCGAATGGCCTCCTTCTGCACTGCAAATTCTATGAAACTTCTATGACATCCTGTGGGTGTCTATTTAGTGGTCTCTGTGGGAGAGGGGGGGCTTCTCTTTACTTAAGGGATGTCTTGGTGGGGTTTCATTATTTTGGAGGTCTCTGGGGGGTCTTTTTGTTTTGGAGGTCTTGGGGGTGGTGGGGAGTCTGGTAGGGGTGGGCAGGTCTTGCATTGTAGCGGGGGAGAGTGGCCCTTGGATGGACTTTGGGGGCAACTACAAGAGATGATCTCACCATCGCCCCTTGACATTCAGTGGCATTCCCATCGCTGAATCTCCGACAATCAACATCCTGGGGTTACGATTTTACCATTGATCAGAAACTGAACTGGACTAGCCATATTAATACTGTGGCTATCAGGACAGGTCAAAGGCTAGGAATCCTATGGCGAGTAACTCACCTCCTGACCGTCCAAAGCCTGTGTACCATCCAGAAGATGAATTGCAGTAACTCACCATGGTTCCTGAGACAGCACCTTCCAAACCCACAATTACTACCATCTAGAGAGACAAGAGCAACAGATACTTGGGGACCCCACCATCTGGACGTTTCCCTCCAAGTCTATGGGGCCAACCAAGGAGCAGGCTATTTTAGATTTAGTATTATGTAATAAAGAAAGGTTGGTAAATAACAATAATAGCTTATTGTCACAAGTAGGCTTCAATGAAGTTACTGTGAAAAGCCCCTAGTTGCCACATTCCGGAACCTGTTCGGGTAGGCTGGTACGGGAATTGAACCCGTGCTGCTGGCATTGTTCTGCATTGCAAGCCAGCTATTTAGCCCATTGTGCTAAACCAGCCTCAAGACAAGTAGTCTTGTCATTAAGGATCCTCTTGGAAGGAGTGATCACAGCATGCTTGAATTTCTAATTCAGATTCAGCAAGAGAACACAGAGTGTCATACTAGTGTTATACTAGTGTTTTATCATTGTCAGAGGTAATTATACAGGCCTGAGGAAAGAGTTGGCCCAAGTAGACAGGGCCCAAATAATTGACGGGAGGATGTTTTTATTTCTAAATTTAGAGTACACAATTCATTTTTTCCAATTAAGGGGCAATTTAGCATGGCCAATCCACCTACCCTGCACATCTTTGGGTTGTGGGGGCAAAACCCACGCAAACATGGGGAGAATGTGCAAACTCCACACGGACAGTGACCCAGAGCCGGGATTGAACCTGGGACCTCGGCACCGTGAGGCAAAAATGCTAACCACTGTGCCGCCCTAATAATAATTGCTTATTGTCACCAGTAGTCTTCAATGAAGTTACTGTGAAGAGCCCTTAGTTGCCACATTCCCTCGATTGTTCAGGGAGGCCAGTACAGGAATTGAACCCGCGCTGCTGGTATTGTTCTGCACTACAAGCCAGCTGTTTATCCCACTGTGTTAAACCAGCCCCTAATGGGAGGACAGTTGAGGAACAATGGTGGATGTTCAGGGAGATATTAACTACCTCTCAATTAAAGTATATTTCTGAGATGAAGAATTGCAAAAGAGAGAAAAACATGCCTTGGCTAAACAAGGAAGTCAAGGAAAACATAAAGGAAAAAACTGGGGTATACCATAGTGCAAAAGCTAGTGGTTATTTTTTTTTTCATTCATGGGATGTGGCCGTCGCTGGCAAGGCCAACAGTTATTGCCCATCCCTCAGGACACTTAATCAATCACATTGCTGTGGGTCTAGACTCACATGTAAGCCAAACCAGGCAAGGATGACAGATTTCCTTCCCTGAAGGACGTTTGTGAACCAGATGAGTTTTTTTGACAATTGACAATGGTTTCATGGTCATTATTAAACTTTTAATTCCAAATTTTTATTGAATTCAAATTCCAAAATCTGCCCTGGTGGAATTCAAACTCATGTCCCCAGAGCATTTGCCGGGGCCTCTGGATTACTAGTCCAGTGACATTACTACTACACTACTGCCTCCCGGAGGGAACGTAAGGAGGAGATTTGAAAGAACGTTCTAAAAAAAAAATTTAGAGTACGCAATTCATTTTTTCCAATTAAGGGGCAATTTTTGGGTTGTGGGGGTGAAACCCACGCAAACACAGGGAGAATGTGCAAACTCCACACAGACAGTGACCCAGAGTCAGGATTGAACCTGGGACCTTGGTGCCGTGAGACTGCAGTGCTACCACTGCACCACCGTGCTGCTCATTGGAAGATCTTTAATGTTCAGCAAATGGCTACTAAAAATAAAATCAAAAGAGCTAAGATAAACTATGAAAGGAAACTAGCAGAAACTATGAAAACTGACACCAAAAGCTTCTATAAGTATATAAAGAGGAACAGAATAGCTAAAGTAAATGTTGACACTTTAGAGGGCGATACTGGTGAAGTAATAATGGGGAACACAGAAATGGCAGAGGCACTGAACTAATATTTTGCCTCCATTGTTCCTCAACTGGGAGAAGATAATAAACATTTTCTTTTCCCAGGAACTACTGTTAATTCACAGAAACTTAGTGCAATAACCATCACTGGGGAGACAGTATTGAATAAACTAATGTGATTAAAGGTGGATAAGTTTCCGGGATCTGATGGCTTGCACCCTAGGGTATTAAAGGAGGTGTCAACAGAGATAGTGGATGCATTGTTTATGATATTTCAGAATTCCTGGGATTCTGGAAGGATCCTGGTGCATTGGAATCACACTGATGTGACGCCCCTCTTCAAAAAGGGAGAGAGGCAAAAAAAATAGGAAACTATAGTCCAGTTAGCTTGACCTCTGTGGTGGGGAAGTTGCTGGAATCAATCATTAAGGAGGAGATAACTGAACATTTGGAAAGACAAAGCTCAATCCACCATAGTCAGCATGGTTTTATTTTTTTTTCTAATTTAGAGTACCCAATAATTTTTTTCCAATTAAGGGGCAATTTAGCATGGCCAATCCACCTAGCCTGCACATCATTTTGGGTTGTAGGGGTGAAACCCACGCAAACACGGGGAGAATGTTCAAACTCCACACGGACAGTTACCCAGAGCCGGATTGAACCTGGGACCTCGGCACCGTGAGGCAGCGGGGCTAACCCACTGCGCCACCGTGCTGCCCACGTCAGCACGGTTTTATGACAGGTAAGTCATGCTTGGCAAACTTGCTTGAGTTATTTGAGGACATAATCAGAAAGGTGGATAATGGGGAACCTGTGGATGTGGTATATCCAGACTTCCAGAAGTCATTTGACTGATCCAGAAAGTGAAATCACAGGGGACTGGGGATAGAGATGTAGATTGGATTAAGGATTGGCTGACTGACAGAAAGCAAAGAGTTGGGATAAATGGGTCCTTCTCTAGCTGGCAAACTGCAACTAGTGGGGTGCCGCAGGGGTCATTCCTCAGACCTCAACTGTTTAAAATCTGTATAAATGGTCTGCAAGCAGGGACAGAGTGTAACATTGCAAAATTTGTGTATGATGCTAAAATAGGTGGTGAAGCAGGCAGTGAAGAGGAGATAAAGATTTTACAGATGGATATAAATACATTAACGGCGTTCAAAACGCATCTCGACAAATACATGGATAGGATGGGTATAAAGGCATATGGCACTCGGAAATGCTGAGTGTTTTGGCCAAGGGTGGTGTCGTGACCAGCACAGGCTTGGAAAGCTGTTCCTTTGCTGTATTATTCTTTGTTCTTTGAAACTAGAGTTCAGGGCTAGAGCAGTGGTGGTGTGGTGGTGCAGGTAGAGGGGTGGGGTGCATTCAAGGAAGTTTGGCCAGATGGGCTAGTGGAAGGAAGTGATGCAGCAGACATAGCTGATCAGATTGTCTTGAGCTTAGTAATAAAGAAGCCCATGAGATCATTACACTTTTTATTGGAATTAAGGGCCAGTGGAGGGACAGGAGAGGGGGATGAAGATGACTGTTTCCAGTAGAGAAAAGATTATCTTTGCATTCCAGAATGATTCTGGAATAATGAGCAGTTTTGGCAAATTAGAGCAGGAACTGATAGTGATTTAAGTGGCCTAACCACCATTAGCAATGAATTGTTAAACCAATTATACACCATGTCCTTGCATGGGTTTCCTCCGGTGCTCCGGTTTCCTACCACAGTCCAAAGATGTGCAGGTTAGGTGGATTGGCCATGCTAGATTGCCCTTAGTATCCAAAAAGGTTGAGTGGGGTTACTGTGTTATGGGGATAGGGTGAAGGTGTGGGCTTGGGTAGGGTGCTCTTTCCAAGGGCTGATGCAGACTCGATGGGCCAAATCCCTCCTTCTGCACTGTAAATTCTATGACATACATCTGCATCCTTTGGTTTCATAGAGTGCCGATGAGGGCTGTACCAAGAGAAACAGACAGGGTGAGAGAAAATATTAGTTTTTTGGGGAACTGAAGCATCAAATGTGTAAATCAGTAGGATTTCTTTCCAACTTAAGTGTCAATAATCAGGTTTTATCATAACTATATTAATAACTGAAATGAATAGTCAACAGTATAAACTCTTTCAAGTAGGTTCAACTGGGACATCGTTTTTCAGGACTGCTAATGTGACTTCAACAGGTCTCACACAGGATTATCTGGAATCCGTTTCTGTAACAATTTCAGCAGAATATTTCTGCTGAAACAAATATTCAGCAGAATCTGGCTGATTGACTTCTCGCAATTAAAATAATTGCAGCCACCAAGTTCACAATGTGAGCACTTAAGCTCAGCCTCCATGTTGATGACAGGATTACTTCAGCCTTTCGAATCAACTCAAAAAGCCTATTCAAAGTATCATCAATGAAGCCTCTCACATTCTTCTGCTCGCAGAAATGTCTCACAGACAGCGACTACCACTTAGACGCGTTGTCATTATCCGGCGTAAGTTCAAGCTCAGTGCAAGCAATTATTGGCTGAAATACATTTTTTTCTGGAGCATGTAACATTTTTATGTAAATCTGTGACATCCCCATTGATATTTTAAAGTATTTCATGATTTCCACATTTACGACAATTTCCACGTTTTCACAAGATGTATTTTGTGTGGCTACATATTCACATTAAGATGGATTTTACACTGAGGAAGGTTTTGTATAGGGCAATGGGTAGGTCAGAACAAAAGCGTACTTTATTTTACAATAACTAGTATTTACAGCACCAATGGTTCCCTACTGGGTCTTCGCTAGGCAGTGTCTTACTGGCCGTCTCTATTTATACAAAGCCGAAGTATTGTTCTTTCTAATTTAGAATACACAATTCTTTTTTTTCAAATTAAGGGACAATTTAGAGTGTCTAATTTACCTACTCTGCACATCTTTTTATTTGGGTTGTGGGGGTGAGACCCACGCAGACACGGGGAGAATGCGCAAACTCCACACGGACAGTGACCTGGAGCCCAGAACGAACCCAGGTCCTCGGTGCCATGTGGCCACAGTGCTAACGACTGCGCCACTCTGCTTCCCCAAAAAGCCAAGTATTGTTAAGTGCCCTCGACCCCATTATCAGGGGAGCTCGTATTCTGCAAGCTCCATGGAGTAATTCATCATCCCTACCCTGTAAGACCCATAGACAGACTCTCTGCACGGCAGCGTATATTTCAAAGGAGCCCCCTTCTGCTTGGCTTGGACACCCGGCTTTAATTTTCAAGTGCTGACTCTTTAGTTGGTAGGAAATAGGACTTCCCTCCACTTCCTTGAGGTAGGCCCCCGTCATAGAACTGTCAGCCAATCGGACAATTCTGCACATTAACAGCGGCAAGTTGTAGCAGTGGCTACTGCTAGTACTGCAGGTATGCTGAGACAGTGGTGTTAACAATGAGCCCAGGGGTTCAGGAGAGTTGGAGATCTTGGTAGAGACAGGCCTATGAGTCTCAGCATGTTGTGGGGAGGGGGGGGGGGGGGGAGCGGGGGGGTTGGGGGGGTGGCATGTTGAACAAGGCAGGTGATGATGGTGGAGGTAGGAGATAGAACTGTGGGAAGAGGGCCTCTGATTCCAGGGCCCGGGTAGCAAACATGCCCCTTTCACTGACCAGCGGGTCACAGGGTTAAAACTGTTGGTACACACTGGATGCGGGCCCAGCTATTGTCCATTACATTGAAGTGGCAACAAGGTGAGGCATTTAATTGGTTGTTACTTGCCCAGTTCAGGGCATCGATTGGGCAAGTGCAGGGCAACACACCCAAATCTTCCTGGCCGCCCATAAATGATGGTGGGCCAGCAGCACATGCCCTAATTAGAAGCCCAACTGCCTATTTCCCTGCCTACGGGTCACCCATAACTTTTATTCCTTAATACCTGCTCCTGTTGCCATTACGTTTGGCTTCATTTTAAAAACCTTATAGAGTGGATGTTTGAAACCTGAAAACAAAACAGAAAATATTGTAAACACTCATCAGGTCAGACAGTGTCTGCAGAGAGAGAGGTTTATCCAGCTGGAATGTTAAATGTGGATGGCCTGAACAGCACGGTGGTGCAGTGGTTAGCATTGCAACCTCATGCTGCCAAGGACCCGGGTTCAATCCCAGCCCTGGGTCACTGTCTGTATGGAGTTTGCACATTCCCCCCCGTGTCTGTGTGGGTGTCACCCCCACAACCCAAAGATGGCAGGGTAGGTGGATTGACAATGCTAAATTGTCCCTTAATTGGGAACATTTTTTAAAACTATGGATGGGATTCTCTGGCTGTTCCGGCTGACGGTATCCTCTGGTCGCGCCGAAGGCAACCCCCTGTGATGGGTTCTTCAGCGGCAGGACAAGCAAGCCACACAAAATGCCATAGACACTGGTGTGGAGCGGAAGAACCTGGAGCCGCCTCCATCACCAGAAAACAATTTGTTTTGTTTATTTTCTCTCCCTCTCTCTCCACAGCTGGTGTCTACTCTGTTGAGCGGTTTCACAATTTTCTGTTTTTTCTTCTGGCTTCACACTGTTTATTTTCTTTTTCCTATTAAAATGGACATTTGTATTCCAGACATTGAGTTTTAACTGCCCGGAAATCAGATCCCAGGTTTGGGTATGTGCTTCAATTCTTGATTGTGGAATAGGGCAATCGCCATTGGAACTCAAATTTCTGGTACTGCCCTTCCTGGGAATAACGTTCCCAGATGGAAGCATGGCTGCACAGAATCAACCCGGATCTGGTTCCTCTGAGGGAAGAGGATGAAAACTGTGTCACCGGAATTTAAATTTGTCGAACAATTCCTTTAAGATAAAAGAAACAACATATCATAACACACCATACCATCCTTTTAATTTCAAGTAGTTGAATAATCTCTTTTTGGTTCTCGCTTTTATGTAAAACCAATTGCAGAGATGCTTTGTGATCTACAAAAATAGATTTGAAAATTTTGCCCAAAGTCAACCCTGACTTTGCTCGATCGGACATTGAGGTTTGATTATTGTGCAGATGGCGACATTCTTCGTCTTTGTGTGAAAGTGGCGGCGTGTTCTGGATCAGCAGGTCCTGCACCTGAACTTGGCCGCCATTTTTTTCACAGAGGTGGGGAAATTGGGGTGGGTTCTAATTGTGCATTTGTAATTCATGAAGGCAACTGCACGTGTTAAAGTGAAGTTGCCTCAGTCATATCTGATTTTGATTACAATTTGTGATGATGGGTTCAATTTAGACCAAGCACGAGCAGGTCTAAAGCTGCCTGAAATCTTTGGAGAGGTGTCATACCCGTTTTGCAGCTTTACCCTTTTGGATATGGTCCCCGGGCAACTTTGGGGGAAGTAAGATGACCTTTGGGATTTTTAAAATTAGACTTGCATGTGCATATTAAGTGCATAAACTCATTTTAACTCTCAAGCTTGGAAGAACTGTCACCCTCACCACTCAACCTCTCATCAGCAAACATTCCCCATGCCCGATTTATGTCAGATACCGCTCACACCCACTACCCCATGACAACATTTGTATATCCCCCCATTCCCATGGCCCCTCATATCTTCGATGTTAACCTATGCGCCTCCACCCACTCCGTATGGCCCTTTATAGGCCCAATGCCACGTTAGTGCCAATTCATGCCAACTCTCCTGCAACGCACCCTCCCACCCCTACCCACCACTTTTTTCCCTTACACCTAGCATCCCAATTCACCCAGCATCCATAATGGGCCGACCTCAGGACCATTGCTCAGAATTTAAAGTGAATGCCGTCGCGTTTCACGACAGCGCGAAACGGGTGCGGGGACTACTGATTCTGGCCCCCACAGGGGGCCAGCACAGCACTGGAGCGGTTCACGCTGCTCCAGCCCCCCTTCCCGGCGCCAAATGGGCACCGCGCCAACCCGCAGCGGGGGACTTCTTCAGCGCGCCGGCCCCGACGCTACATGGCGTGGGGGTTCAGGAGCCGGCTGCGCAACAAAGTAGGCCCGGAGGGGGGGAGAGGCCGACCCGCCGATCGGTGGGCCCCGATCGCGGGCCAGACCCCATCGGAGGCCCCCCCCCGATGAGTGAGTGCTTTTCCCCGCCCCACAGGCCACCCCACCCCCGACCCTACGCGCAGAGTTCCTGCCGGCTGCGAGCAGGGGTGAACGGCATCGGCGGGACCCTGCTGTTTCCGCGCGGCCGCTTGGCCCATACAGGCCGGAGAATCAGCGGCCCGGCCGTGGACAGCGGCCCGCGACCAGCGCCGCGCCAAACGCGCCGGCGCAAATGGCACCGATTCTCCGCACCTCGGAGAATCGCGCGCCGGCATCGGGGCCACTTGGCGCAGTTGCGGCGATTCTCCGGCACGGCGCGGGGCTGGGATAATCGCGCCCAGCATCTGTCCATGGGTGAATTTGTTACTTCGAAAAAAACACTCTCAATGATCAACAAAATCACTACAGTTAACTTTCTTTAATTTCTTGTGAAAACAGGCATTTCTATTGATAGTCCCATTCAAAGAATTTATGGCCATTTGGAGCAGTCAATCAAACTGTGAACTGGCAAGCACCTCATTGTGACAATAAAGGTTGTGAAATCAGTCATGTAGCACAAATCCTGCAATGAGAGCCCTCAAGCTTATACAAACAGATAGAGTGAAGCAGCAAACATGATTTGTTTACACACTGCTGGGGCCACCTAAAATGGCGTCCAGCAAGGGATGCTGGGAAACGTGGTCAGGATTTATGAATAAGCAGGCGACAGAGCAGATCAAACAAAGTTGCAGCAAAAGGCTTTGCAGACTTCAAAAGATTTTGCAGGTTTGTGCAAACAACATAGGCAAAAGGCCATCTCCAGGCCATCCCAGGAACAATAGAGCTGTCCTGTCAATCACACTTGTTTAACAGACTCAGCAGCACCTAAATTCCTTATTTGGAAGGGCCGACATGCCCCCAACACTTGCAGGCATGACCACTGAGTGCCCACCCCAAAATTGATGCAGCAGCCCTGATTGGACTTGATCGATCAGGCTGCTCGAGCCCTGATCAATTGATTGACAATTGACTGAGAGATCGTCCACCAAAGGGCACGAAATCCAAGCAGGATAAAAGTTACGGAAAAGCCCTCATTTATCTCTCTTGAACAGCAGCAATCAACAACGGTGGCTTCCACTGACCGACGAAGGACACCATCCACAATACCAACAGAAGGAAGACCAAAACCAGAACAGAACCAGATTGATAACCAACTAACAGAGACTACAAGACCGCAACCACAGATAACAGGCCTGTATCTGCCTGGCACTTGTTTGTCACTGCCAAATTAAATTAAGATCTTGGAACTATTGGTGTATAGTGTAACTTATGATTGGGAGTGTGTGATTGAATAACCATAACCATAACGTGTGAATAAATATTGTTCTGTTTTATAAACTGAATCTCATAATAATTTGTCCACCAAATATGGGTTAAGACACACTGTGGTTTAGCCAGGTACAACACTGCAGATTGTCTATTTCTAATTCAAAGAACAGGAGATTTAAATTCCTTGACAGTTATCTTGACAATTTGCTCAGCAGTTCCAATGAGCTAAGTCATTCTTCCCAAGTTGGGTTTGCAGAGCCAGGAATTTTCCAACTCTGTGCCCTTGACTTGGGAGCAAAACCTCAGGACTAACTTTCTGTTTGCATAGAAAAGGATTGACTCATGTCTTAAGAGACAGAACACAGTAATTTAATAGAACCAGTTGAATAAAAACAATGCACTTTTTATGCAGACACACTCTATGCGAGTGCTTTTTTGTGAAGATATCACAAGTAATTTAGATTAGAGGGATGCACAGAGCTGTACATTGTCATGGATTGTTCCTCTTGTCACTGATGGTTTAAAGTATTGTTCAGTGAAGTAGCATTAACCTTGTTTCAAACTTTGTAATGCATTGTGAAAGATCATTAATGATGCATTGTTATGTATGTTATATTGCAGCTTTTGTTTACCTGATTACATGATTTCCCTTTCATAATATTTGCTGCCACTGCTTAATCAAATTACGATTCTTTAATTGCTCTGACACCAACAACGGGATCATCCAGGCCTGCTGAAAATCATTAGATGTTTAGCTGGGCCTTCGAACTCCTACAGCGGGTCATGCCATGATGGATCCAGAAAACCCCGGCCATGGTGTGCCTGTACCACTGGCCAGGAAGGCAAATGTAATGTTAGCATTCATGTCGGGAGGGCTAGAATACAAGACCAGGGATCTACTTCTGAGGCTGTATAAGGCTCTGGTCAGACCCCATTTGGAGTATTGTGAGCAATTTTGGGCCCCGTATCTAAGGAAGGATGTGCTGGCTTTGGAAAGGGTCCAGAGGAGGTTCACAAGAATGATCCCTGGAATGAAGAATTTGGTGTATGAGGAATGGTTGAGGACTCTGGGTCTGTACTCGTTGGAGTTCAGAAGGATGAGGGAGGATCTTATTGAAACTTACAGGATACTGCGAGGCCTGGATAAACTGGACATGGAGAGGATATTTCCACTTGTAGGAAAAACTAGAACCAGAGGACACAACCTGAGACTAAAAGGACGATCTTTCAAAACAGAGATGAGGAGGAATTTCTTCAGCCAGAGGGTGATGAATCTGTGGAACTCTTTTCCGCAGAAGGCTGTGAAGGCCAAATCACTGAGTGTCTTTAAGACAGAGATAGTTAGGTTGTTGATTAATAAGGGGATCAGGGGTTATGGGGAGAAGGCAGGAGAATGGGGATGAGAAAAAAATCAGCCATGATTGAATGGCGGAACAGACTCGATGGGCCGAGTGGCCTAATTCTGCTCCTATGTCTTTTGGTCTTATGTTCTTATGGGATAGTGCCAAAGCAGAATGTGAAGTAAAGACTGGGCATCAATGTTGTGGTAAGGGCATGAGTCAATGGACATTGAGAGGCAGATAACATATGGACAGAGTTGTTTTGAAGAGAAAAACTCTACCTATCAAGTCTCTATCTCTGATACTAGAGTGAAGAAAATGTCAGGAACATGGAGCCTGGTGAGTTCACTGGCATTCTTGTCACTGGTAGGCAGGAGAGAAGAAGATGTGATTGGAGGCGCCTGGCTCACCAAAGTCATGAGCAGAACCATGAAGAGGAAAGGGTGGCAGGGCCTGCTTCAAATGCAGAGGATGAACACCAGAGAGCTAACGCTCAGAGGCACTTCACTAGGCCTAGGGTCTACAGACAGTATAACAACTTGCAGTTATCTGAGAACCAGTACCTTCTGCATGATTTCGCACCACTATGACTTGGAGGACATCCACCCTGAGCGTCGCTGAAAGTGACTGCTGTGCTCAATTTTTACACCAGTGGTTCCTTCCATGGCTCCACAGCTGACCTCTGTGTGATTTTGCAAGCCTTCACAAACAACTACATCTAGGAGGTCACAGACGCAATCTTCGAGAGTGCACGCAACTTTGTCCATTTCGACTGGGATCAAGCAAGCCTCGGCAAATATTTAATCTAGTCACTAAAATATCATGGCCAAATCATTCTTCATACCTATTTTGCCCTATTCTGATTTAAGATCTTAGTTTTGGACTTGACTAAATGATTGGCAAATTCAATGCAAAATTCTGTCATATCATGATCACTATTCTCTCAAAGTTCCTTTACTACAGGGTGGTTAATTAACCCTCCATCATTGCACAAAAAAAGATCTAAAACAAACTGCTCCCCCGTTGGTTCCTTGACATACTAATTTAGAAAACTACTATATGTGCATTCTACAAGCCTGTCTTCCATGCGATTAATACAAGCTTTTTGCCCAGCCTGACAAAAAGCTTAGTCAAAGAGTTTTGATGAGTGTCTGGAAAGATGAAAGGACGATGGAGGTTTAGCTCAGTTAGCTGGACAGCGGGTTTACGACATCAGAGCAAGGCCAACAGTGCGGGTTCAATTCCAGTACCAGCTGAGGTTATGCATGAAGGCTACGCCTTCTGAACCTTGTCCTTGGACAGAGGTGTGGTGATCTTCAGGTTAAATCACCATCAGTCAGCTCTCCCCTTTAAAGGGGAAAGCAGCCCTCATATTATCATGGTTACCTTTATTGAGGTTCAGGACCCTGGTCTCAGAATCTACTACCTCACTATTCACATTGATAAAGAATTATATTATAGTCACTTAACCCCAAGAGTTCTCTCCCAACTAGATTGCCAACTAATCCTTTCTCATTGCACAACACCCAGACCAAGAGTTCAGCTGTAACACTGGAATCTATCCGCCATTGTGAAATATTGCCTATACATAAGAAACAAGGCAAATACAACCCAGCCAAATGCCGCCCTATCAGTCTACTCTCCATTATCAGCAAAGTGATGGAAGGAGACATCAACTGTGCAACCAGGCAGCACTTACTCAGCAATAACCTGCTCAGTTTGGGTTCAGCTAGGGTCACTCAGCTCCTGACCACATTGCAGCCTTGGTTCAAACATGGACAAAAGAGTTAAATGCCAGAGGTGAGATGGGAGTGACTGCCTTTGACATAGAGTCACAGAGTCATAGAGGTTTACAGCATGAAAACAGACACCCCTACCTTTGGGAAAAGATGTTGACTATCGACCTTATCTATGCCCCTCATTATTTTATTGACCTCTATAAGTTCACCCCTAAGCCTCCTACGCTCCAGGGAAAAAAGTCCCAGTCTCTCCTTATAACTCAAACCATCAAGCCCCTTTGGAATCCTAGTAAATCTTTTCTCTACTCTTTCAAGTTTAATAATATCCTTTCGATAATAGGGGATTATAGCTTGATTGCTCCCACTCCCACAAATATTCAATCCCTCCATCACCGGCGAACAGTGACAGCCATGTGTACCATCTACAAGATGCACTGCAGTAACTCACCAAGGGTCCTTTGACAGCACCTTCCAAACCCATGACCGCTGTTCAAAAAAGCTCTTGACTTGGGTAAGTAAAAAAGTGCGGAGTGAAAACCTGATGGCGATTGGCACACCATGGAAGCGGCCCAAGTTGCAATGTATGTTTTTGTTAATCTTCTCATTCTTTTCTTTCGAAGAAGTGGCAACATTAATGGAGAGCTTTGCTGCTACTCGTACATCAGCCATGCTAGCACCAATGCAAAACCTGAACCAAATTTGCTCTTTGCACCATTTACACTTCAGCACTGCAAGAACATCAGCAAAGTGTGATAAGCAAGGAATACTAAAGTAACAACGTGAAGGTGTGTAGATGAACTCTCTGCACATCAGCTGCTTTTACCTTCGGAAACAGACCAATATCCTTTCAAGCTAATCTCTCCATCTGCCAACTTTTGCCCTACTTCGTACCAAGTAGAAATGAACACTAAAATAAGAATAAATAAATCAGAAAGTCTCATATTTGCCTCGTGGTTTGTAGTTCAGTTCGGCGGTTTTGCTGTGTTTCTCGTTCGGCTTCATTTCTGTTGTATTCAACTCCCTTATTTGTCAGCATTAGCAGACTGGGAGGAAAACACTCATTTGATCTGTTGCATTGTTCTGTTTGTGCCGTTGCAAACATTGTTATTCTCTTCCAGTACACTGAACCAATCAACGCTGTGAGTTGTCAACATTTTCTGGGGTGCTTGTTTGGAACCCTTAAGAAATCAAGAGCTGCTAATGCCTATCTTTCTGCTCAATCTATTACCCTGCAGAATGATTTTAAGTGCTCTTGGAACTGAGTAAATGTCTTTGTCTTCTGTGTAACAATAGGGACTTAAAAGCATCGTTGATGAATGATGCCTGACTCGAATGCTTAAAGGATCTGAAAGCTGTTTATTTACACCAGTGTGATGGAAGGATATTGGGAACAGGCAGCGAGTTAACATGAGAACCCAAGGTGACCCCGACTGCACATTTATGATTACTGAAAACGATTTAAAATTTTGGCGTGCATGCATACACAAATGAATAAAAAAAAGCTCAGCAGTGCATGTCAGGGAAATGAAGAAATTGTTCCTCTTGTCGAACACAGGGTTCAGGGGAGTCTATATAATTAAAGCAAAATACAGCAGATGCTGGCAATCTGTAAAAACAATCAGAAAATGCTGAATAAGCTCAGCAGGTCTATCAGCAGTTGTGGAGAGGGAAACAGAGGACCTGTTGTCAGGACAAGGCCTTAGAATTTCGCGAGAGGCCTGGATGGAGATTCGCGACACCCAAAACACCTTGCGAGATTCCACGGAATCTCGTGGTGCATCGCGATCTGGAGCTCGCTCTCGCTGCACATTAGGCTATATAGTCATTAGACTCATTTAAATATGCCCCCGTCCAATTCACCCGGGACCCGGGATTCACCAATCTCGCCAGCGGGGCCTCAGCCAGGCATCGTTTGGTACTGGTTCACAAAGTAGTGAACCAGGCGTGATGGGGGTGGGTCTCACGAGGGAGTTGAGGTCCCCTGGTGATTGGGAACTGGGCAGGGTGGTACCCTGGCACTCTCCAGACACCTGGGCACCTTGGCACTGCCAGCCTAGCACCTTGGCACTGCCACCCAGACACCCTGGCAATGTCACATTGGAACTGTCAGGGTGCCCAGGTAGCACTGTTAGGCTGGCAGTACGAATGTGTCAGGTGCCAGGTTGGCTGAGCCGGGAGCCAGGCCAGGGTGGGGCCTTGCCAGTTAGAGGTGGGGTGAGCAGAGCTTGAGGACCCCTTAAGTGATAAGTTGGATGAAGTGGGTGGCACGGTAGCTCACAGCTCCAGGGTCCCAGGTTCGACTCCCGGCTTCGGTTGCTGTCTGTACGGAGTCTGCACGTTCTCCCCGTGTCTGCGTGGGTTTCCTCCGGGTCCAAATATTTGCAGGTTAGGTGGATTGGCCATGATAAATTGGCCTTAGTGTCCAAAATGTGAGGTAATGCATTTTGGAAGGTCTATTGCAGGTAGGGAACATACAGTGAATGGTAGAACCCTCAAGAGTATTGAAAGTCAAAGAGATCTAGGAGTACAGGTCCACAGGTCATTGAAAGGGGCAACACAGGTGGAGAAGGTAGTCAAGAAGGCATACGGCATGCTTGCCTTCATTGGCCGGAGCATTGAGTATAAGAATTGGCAAGTCATGTTTGCAGCTGTATAGAACCTTAGTTAGGCTACACTTGGAGTATAGTGTTCAATTCTGGTCGCCACACTACCAGAAGAATGTGGAGGCTTTAGAGAGGGTGCAGGAGATTTACCAGAACGTTGCCTGGTATGGAGGGCATTAGCTATGAGGAGCGGTTGAATAAACTCGGTTTGTTCTCACTGGAACGAAGGAGGTTGAGGGGAGACCTGATAGAGGTCTACAAAATTATGAGGAGCATAGACAGAGTGGATAGTCAGAGGCTTTTCCCCAGGGTAGAGGGGTCAATTACTAGGGGGCATAGGTTTAAGGTGAGAGGGGCAGGGTTTAGAGTAGATGTACGAGGCAAGTTTTTTACGCAGAGGGTAGTGGGTGCCTGGAACTCGCTACCGGAGGAGGTGGTGGAAGCAAGGACGATAGTGACATTTAAGGGGCACCTTGACAAATACATGAATAGGATGGGAATAGAGGGATACGGACCCAGGAAGTGTAGAAGATTGTAGTTTAGTCGGGCAGCATGGTCGGCACGGGCTTCGAGGGACGAAGGGCCTGTTCCTGTGCTGTACATTTCTTTGTTCTTTGTTCAAAAAGGATCGGTGGAGTAACGGGGATAGGGTGGAGGCGTGGGCTGAAGTAGGATGCTCTTTCCGAGGGCCGGTGCAGACTTGATAGGCCAAATGTCCTCCTTCTTCTCTGTAAATTCTATGATCTATGATCCTCACAGCATGTTGGGGGCACAGAGGGGTGCCAAAAGGTTGGGGCTGCCTTTAAATTGGCATCGCGATCTGTGAGTAGTCTTTCAGGAAAGTACTTACAGGGTGGCCTTGACAAGGAGTTGCTCTCCAACAGAAAAGTGCCATTGAATAGCAGGGTCCAGTGGACCTTAACCTCAGTCCGCTGAATTACGCCCAGTTAACGGGCACGCTTCAACAACTACGTTGGTCCCGGTAGGATCCAGCGAGCCGGGTGAATAGCTGGACAACCCAAATTGAGATTCGCGTAAACCACTTTGCGATTCACCTGGCCCACTCTCAACGGCAAGTTCTGAATCTCGCTCAAAAATGGCAAGAGTATCATGAATCCTAATTTTAATTCATTTCAATCTCATTATTGACTGCACAGCCTGGAAGTTGTGCTGGGACACTTTCATGGACTACCAGTGACTTTTTATTTCAGTGACCACCTGCTGCTCCCGTTATGGGAGCTGTGCAGGTTGCTGGTGTCCTTGGTTTTGTTTTGCACTGTGTTTGGTCTATGCTTGTCGGGGGTGGGATTTGTATGATGGGTATATGTAACTGCAGATTATCTTTTTAGAAGTTTCTCCTGCCTCTGGAGCCTGGGAGTCACTGGAAGATGCTGTCAGATGTAAAGAGGGGGAGGTGGATTTAACTCTCTCTCCCTCCTCAGCTACGCTCCAGATTGGTGAGACCTTCCACTGGTTGGCTTACCAAGCGGCTTTCCACTGATGCAGGTACACTGTAGGGGCTGTGTTGATGGGGGGGAATGTGGATGGGAGGTGTTTTTGCACCTTTGGCAATGTATTGCTCTTTTGCCTGGTGGCTGTGTGCTTGTCTGCTGTGACCCCTTTCGCTTATGCTGCCTGAACCCTGGCAAATTACCAATGCTGGAGAAGGGGTGGTGTATTCTCTCTCCTTCTTACGTGGTGCCCTATGCTCTTTATGCTCTTTATGCACGCACACTCTTTGTCGATATACATGTACGATATTCAGACACATGCTTTACAGTACACGCATTGCGCACTTTTCCACCGATGTAGGCCTGTTGTTGGGGCCGTGGGGGGTGGGGGGTGGGGACGGGTGGGAGGCGTGCACTGACTCGGCAGCTGGTGGTACTGTATTCTTTTTGTTTTTTATTTCGATTTTGTCTTTGGTGTACGGCTGGTGTCTTTGTTGTCTTCCTGCCCGTTTTGTGTTTCCCTTCGGCGGTTGCTCTGTATTTGGTTCTATTTATAATGTGCCGGACCGTTCTGGACTCAACTGTGCCCCGCTTGGGAGGGCTGGGATGGTTTTGTCTCTCTCCTTTTCTGATGGGCTGGGCTGGGCTGGGCTGGTGAGCCTTTCTGCCGATATAGGTTGGGGGGCGGGGGGAGGTGATCTGGGTGCCAAGTGATTGCTGTGCTCATTATTATCTTTTGTATGTTGACACTGCCTTAAGCTAAAGTATTTGCAGGGTGTGTTCCTTCATTAAATGTTTTTAAGATAAGGATAGATAGTTTTTTGAAGAATAAAGGGATTAAGGGTTATGGTGTTCGGGCCGGAAAGTGGAGCTGAGTCCACAAAAGATCAGCCATGATCTCATTGATTGGTGGAGCAGGCTCGAGGGGCCAGATGGCCTACTCCTGCTCCTAGTTCTTTTGTTCTTATGTTTGCTAAAGATGCCTGGATGCTGTAGCTGTTTTCTTCCTTTTCCATAGCTAAAAAAAAGGACAATTTGTTCCAAGATACCTGAGTCCTGGAATGCCGGGCTCAGGCGGACGTACGAGTCCAGAAGGCAATACGGCAGAGACCATTTCCCCTTCCCTCATTCACAGTGTTGAAAAGCCTGGCCAAGTCGGCATCATCAAAGTGAGGAGCAGGTCTGTGCACTGCCTTGCCCGTGCGTTGATTGGCAGTGAGTGGCGAGGAACTGTCTTAAAGCAGATCCCCCATGTTAGCGACGAACAGCTGAGGTGCAAATCAGATGGCATGGGAGCCAGGCATGTTGAGATTCGTGTACAGGCTCGGTTGAATACAGGCCGTGTAGCCATCTGGGATGGCCACTTCCAGAATACAAAATGGATGTTTGCAAAGATTGCAGGGAACTATAGACAATGCTAAGAAAACAAGCAGGCACAGAGCCTGTACGTGTATTGGGACGGCAGCTCCCAGACGAGACTGAAACTGTAGGTCTATTAGCATATTGATGGCCCATCTCCGGGAACAAAAGGGAGATACTCAAGTAACCGATCTGGCTCCAGACTTCGCGGCGCCAGTTCCCCAAACCGAAAGCACAAAAAAAGCCAGGCCAACGGCCACCTAGGACATGCCCAGCCATCAGGGCACCCACCACTTTTATTGGTCAAGATCAATACGTGGTCAAGATACAGCCCAATTGATTGGGGCCAAGTTCAATGCCCGCCCAAAAGCACACGAAGCCCCTTCAGGTATAAGACGAAGGCCCCAGGAGAGAATCGCTCTCTTGGAATCGGCTCTCAAAGCGGAGACACCCTTCCACCAGCTATACCAGAAGCAAGTAAGTCCAAGGTCAATGCTCGCTACCAGATGGACGACCTTAGCTGTTCTCTTGTACCACTTCGACCCCAGCAGCCTCAGATCCGAACAACGGCCATTGTTCCTCTGACTGAGTGGGCACCCAAAGCTAAGTATAGGCGTTAGCGTTAGAGATAGTTTCGTTTGTAGTACTTTGTGCATGAGTAGATCTTACTGTGTGTGTAAATAAACAGTATTGACTTTGAACTAACTAACTGGTGTATCGGCTCTTTGATCAGTATTCGAGTTTGAACCTTGTGGCAGTATCGAAAGATACCTGGCGACTCTAAAGCAAACGTAATTAGGATGAAGGAAGGCGACAATATTGACCGCCATGTTTAGAACCAAATAAAGAGAGCAACATTTACTGGGGACATCTGACGGGACTCGACCTAGAAGCGGCCTAGTCACTCCGAGAGAACCCAAAATTTGAATTAGAATCCAATTGGAAACAGAAAAAACCACAAGCGTAAGAACAATACTGATCAAATCTCCAAGATTTGGAAGTGTGTTATTGCATGCATACTAACAGGGATATAAAGTAAACCTGAGAGATTTTGTTGCGTAAAATTGTCGGGAGTGTAAGCCGTACCTGTGTTTACACCACCATTTTATCACCCCCTGTTCCAAATTCGGTAGAGACCACAGAGATAGCGAGAAAAATGGCAATGAAGGCAATGGAACGCCTTATGAACCTCCAAGAATTTGAGGTCGCAGCGACCAGTAGAGCAGGACAGTGTCCCATCAGGGAAGAGGAGATCAGAAAATATCTCAAAGGGAAAGGATTTGGAGTGAATTCTGCGCGAATGAAGAAACATGTCCCGGGAATATACGGCATACTTGGTGGGAGAACCTGAAAGAGATCCATAAGAAGAGCTTAGGGAAAGCACTCAAGCCGATGGCAATCGTGTCCTGCTTGGCACAATTGAGAGACACAGAGGAGGTCATGAGGACACTCCGTAGAGAGATTGAGGAATTGAGGAGAGAGACAAGAAGTGTGAAGGAGATGTGAGTGGATATGAGAGAGAGAACAGGGAACTGAGAGAGCAGTTAGTGGCGAGGGACAAGGAGGTGGAGGATGCCAAACGGGCACACCAATCTTGTCTCGCCCATTTGAGCAGCTTTCAGTCCCAATATGACAAAGCTTACCAAGACATGCAACGCGGGGTGCTGGTATGACATGAAACAGAACAACAGGTTGAGCAGTTGCAGAAACAGTGCAACAACTTACAGGCAGCCCTACGACCACTCCACACTTCCACGACGGAACAAAGGCGGGGCTCGGTAGATCACGTAAAGTGCCGGAAACAAATTGCAGAATTGCAACCTCTGCTTTCTGTTCAGAATGGGTTTCAGAGCACGTTTGGACCCCAGTTAGACCAAGAAAATGGCCCCGATTGGCAGGAGTTAAATGAGACTGCCCACAGATACGTACATGGGGCATGTACACAGGACAAACCCCAGAAACGACAAGTGCCCTGACCCCCGACTGCACAGGCAGAACACACCCCCATGAACCCTGTAACCACACAGCGCAGGGCCACAACAGAAGGAGACCGAGATTTCCTATACACTACCCCATTAACCGTCACTCAATTACGGGACGGGTGTGATAAAATAACACCGTTCTTCCCCACATCGGACCCCCACCAGTTCTTTGCTCGAGTAAAACAGCAGGCGACCATGTATGGCCTAGATGAAAAGGAGTTTGAGCCTCGACCCTTCAGTCGTGGCAGCCCTTCCCGACCCACAAAATGTACGAGGAGGCACACTCCAAGAAATACACACAGTGATCCTAGATGCGATCGGCTATAACAAAGGAGACCCCGTAGAAGGCCTAAACAAGTGTAGGCAAAAGAAAACAGAGCCCCCCACAGCGTTTGCTGGACGCTTGTGGATACATTTCACGGCAGTGTTTGGAGAGTTAGCTCACGCCCATTTGCCAAATGGACCCGCATCCTAGTCTCTCACGGGACAGAGGCAGGACAGAGAGCTTGTGCAAATTACGACCCCGCAGATGAGGCCCACAACGAGAAATGGGTTTTGAAAAGATTGTCCCGTTCTTGGGAACAGTCCATCCAAGGCAAAACCACATTTGTTAAAGCAGAGAAAGAACAGGCAGACACACACCAGAACCCCGCATGGGTAAATGAGGGCAGGAACAGCCCACAGCAACCCAAATCCCAGGAGTGTTATAATTGCGGGCAATTAGGACACTATGCATGAGAGTGCAATGTGCCCCAGAAGCAGCAGAGAAACCAACAGACAGGCACCCTAAATAAGAATAGGGCAAAGACAATTCACAGCGTTAGCGCCCGTTCTGAGAACGCAGATATGAACGGCACTGACTGACAGTGTTCGGGCTCCCCAACTTGGGTCTGCGACACCCTTTGGTACAAGTCGGTAGACCGGTAGTGGCAGGCACAGTCTGGGGACACCCCGTAGAATTCCTTTGGGACACAGGAGGGTCCCGCACCACACTCAATTCCTCCACGATGTTTCAGCAAGACACGTGGCCCACCCCCGACACCATTACACTCAGCAGTTTTACAGGGCATTTGCAGCAGGGACACATCACAGCCCCTGTAGCAATCGAGATAGGGAACATTAAAACAAAACACCCCATGGTTCTGGTCGATCTACCCCAGACAGCCGAACGCATTTTAGGCATTGATTTTATGAGCTCCCACAACCTCTCATTTGATCCAGTTAATAAATGTGTGTGGAGAATGGCAAAGGCCGCACGAGCCCCCGCCACGTTCACAGAAAATCGGATCAGCGCAGTAGGAGACTTCTGGTTCGACCCCCGAGCCATTAGTCAGGACAAACAAGTTAGGGCAGTTCTGCTGCAACACAAAGCAGCATTTGCACAGCACAAGCATGACTGTGGCAAGATCGCTGGCTTAGTGAATATTACAGGTCCCGACCCCAGACCCCAAAAGCAGTACGGTTTTCCCCAAGAAGCAGAGGGAGAAATCTCAAAAGTGATACAGAGTTTTCTTGATCAAGGCATACTCCGATCAGTAGCCTCCACGAATAATGCACCAATTTGGCCCGTCAGGAAACCCGATGGATCATGGAGACTGACCATTGATTACCAGGAACTGAACAAAGTAACCCCAGTAGCAGCCCCCACCGTAGCCACGAATGCCGAGACCATGCTCAAACAGGGACTACAGTCAAAATTTATTTCGGTTTTGGACATTAGCAATGGTTTATGGTCCATTCCATTGGATAAAGCGTGCCAGTATAAATTCGCATTCACCTTCTGGGACAGCAATATACATGGACATACCTTCCACAAGGCTTCCACAACTCCCCCTCCATTTTCCACCGACAGCTGGCAAATGGATTAGCAAAATTTTCCCGACCCGATTGTTTGGTCCAATATTTAGATGATCTGCTACTACAGACGGACACAAAGGGAGAGCACATTTTGCTTCTTGCCAAACTTTTAGGACACCTACTACAAATTGGCTGTAAAGTGAACCCCAAGAAGGCCCAGATTTTACAGGAAAAAGTGATTTACTTAGGTACAGTAATCACACATGGCAAACGCGAGATCGAGCAGAAAAGAAACAACTCGATCGTCAAATTACCCCTGCCCCATAACACCACAGCCCTCTGGTCATTTCTAGGACTGGTTGGCTACTGTAGAAACCATATCGACGGTTTCGCCACAAAAGCAGCGCCCCTATCCGAACTTCTCAAGAAGCAGGCACCTTGGGAATGGCATCCACAGCACATGGATGCCGTGGATGCATTAAAAAGAGCCCTCAGCACAGTCCCCACATTACAGGTCCCAGATCCACTCTCCCCTTACGCAATTGAGGTTGCAACTACCGACCGAATCCTTTCGGCCGTGCTCCTCCAAGAACGACATGGTCGATTAGGCCTCACACGTTTCAGATCCAGTCGAGCAAGGATTTTCTGCCTGTGAAAGGCACCTGCTCGCAGTTTTTTGGGAAGTACAATACTTCGCCTACATTACAGGACTCAACCCCATCACCATTCTTACTGAACACACCCGTAGTCATCATCGTTCTTCCCCCTCTGGTAACGTCAAAGCAGACGCCCTTGCAAAGGCAAGTTCCAGACATGGTCACTTGATCTTACTGTGTGTGTAAATAAATAGTATTGACTTTGAACTAACTAACTGGTGTATCGGCTCTTTGATCAGTATTCGGGTTTGAACCTTGTGGCGGTATCGAAAGTTAACTGGCGACTCTAAAGCAAACGTAATTAGAATTAAGGAAGGCGACCATATTGACCAACATACTTAGAACCAAATAATCAGAGCAACAGCCGTGATCTCGTCAATGCGGCTGAACACCCCACCCAAAATGGCACTTCAAAATTTTGTATTTGAGTTGCGGCCAATGTTTTGAGTCCTATATGAAGCTTCTTCAGAACTGTTCCGAAGAGGAATGATATTGGGTTCAAATAAACACCACATTTCTCCCTCCGCAGATGCTGCCAGACCTGCTGAGCTTTTCCAGCATTTTCCGTTTTTATTTCAATATTCTAGAAGTTTTTCCCAAGTTGAGGTCATGTGTAGAAGAGCACTATTGTGCAGTGGCCTGTAATTCATTGGACAGATTGGAGAATATGAGGGCAGATCCAATGTGGGGCTCAGGAATGCTTTGTCCTGGGATATGTGGGATGGAGTTAAAATCTGAGGAACCTGGAAACACTCCACATATCAGGCATAATCCATGGAGAGAAACTGAGTAACAGGCTGGATTTTGTCACCGGGTTGGAGGGGGAGGGTGCCACCTGTATTGGGCAGGTCGGTGGGTAGGGGGTGGAGAAAGAGGTGGGTCTGGCCCAATTCCGGAATTCCTGATCCCGGTTGCATCCTCGGGTATGGTCAATGGTGTGGGTTATGCGTACGAGTTGTGAGCCCACATGCAGCAATCCCAATGCCAATGGAGCCATGGCAAGGCTGGTGACTTAGACACCCTGCAATTTTCATGGAGCCGGCCAGATTCTGAAGGCTTCTGAAGAGACGTCGATGATTCCAACTCGGGGCGGGGGGGGATCCTCGGCGGGATTCTCCAATAATGGGGCTATGTCCCCACGCCAGTGTCAAACCGCGGGCGTTTCACTCTGAACTTTCCTTAAGACATTTCTGCGGCGGCAGGCCCGTGCGACATGGCGGATTCGCACCGCAGACCCTGATGCAAGAAGTAGGTCCCCACGAGATCGTGCGCGCCCGCGGATCAGTGCTGCCCGATCGCTTGCCTGGCCGTCCATGAGGCCCCCCCCCTCCCCGGTGATGGATCCCCCCACCCCCCACCAGTGCTGCCGCGGACTGAGTCAGCAGTTGCCACCCGCGGTTCTGGACAGGCAAAACGTGGTTAGAACCGCGCCGTCGGGAACTCGGACAGTTTTCCTTGGAGAATCCCTGGGGGGCCTCTGTCAATGGGCCACTACCCGCGCTGCGTAAACTGAACGCGATTCGCGGTGATTCTCCGGGAACCACTCTCGATCTCGATTTCGGCACGGAGGCTCGTAGAATCCAGCCCCCAGTTCTGGAGTGAGGAACGTTTTGACAGGTAAGTTTGAAATGTGTTGATAGCTTCAGTTGTCACAATGAGATGTGGGATGATTTAAGTATGTTTTTTAATGCCGCGATTGTTGATCGAGCTTTGTTCTTAAAAGGCAGGTGACCATCAAATTGACTCGCATTGTGAAAGTTGGGAAATCTCCCACCTCACGATTTCTATCTCAGTAAAACTTGAAACCTGGTTCTCCCTTTCAGGTCGATGAATGTTCATCAGAACTGAAGTAAGTTAGAAATGGTAAAGATTTTGAGTCAATGGAAGGGGCAGGAAGAAGTAAGGGGGAGTCCTGTGATAGGGTGGAGGGCAGGAGAGATTATGTGATAAAAGCTTTCATGGCACAAGCCAAAATAGAGTGGCAACAAGTGTAGGAAAGACATAAAAGATTGATCCAGATGAGGAGTGAATGATTGCATCCGAGGACACCAGTGAAGGAATAAAGAAAGAAATGAGATAAGAGAAACATAAAAAAGTGGAGGCAGATTTATGGGCCTGGATTCCCGAAATCCCGGGCAAGTGATAATGCCAGCCTAAACACCGGAGTGGTGTGCCCAGCAATTCAGAGGTCTTCAGGGGCGCGCAGTACTCCGGCGCCGAAAGGCGGCCCTGCACGGCCGGCACGGGTGCACGCATGCGCGCGACGGCCGTCTCCTTGGCGCCTCGCAACATGGCGGAGACCTACAGCGGGCCCGCAGTGAAGGAGGTAGGCCCACTCCAGATCGCGGGCGCCCGCCGATTGGAAGCCCCCGATCGCGGGCGTGGACCGTGGAAGCTCCCCTTCCCCCCCCCTCCGGAGTCAGATCCACCCGCCTCTCACTAGGACTTCCACCGGGGCCGCGGTAGATACCAGATTGGAACCATGCCGGCGGGACTCGGTGGAACTCTCGAGAGTTCGGCCGATAGACCGCAGAGAATCTTCACGGGGGCCTCTTTCAGCGGCCCACGACTGGCGCATGGGGCGATTGCACCGATTCTCCAGTTGCCGGAGAATCGCGTCCCTGCGTCAGAGCAGCGTGGCGGGAATTTCCCGCCTCCCAAGCGATTCTCTGACCCGGCGCGGGCTCAGAGAATCCCGCCCATGATCTAAAATCATTGAGTCCACAGAGCCATGTGCAGGTGCAGTTCCTCAAGCTTGTGCTGCGCTTCATTCGGAAACTGTACCAGGCCATGGATAGAGAGGTCAGAGTAGGAGATAGGTGGAGTATTTAAATCACAACTGACCAGGAACTCAGGATTTTGCTTGCCGATTGATGTTTTGCAAAGGGGTCGCCTAGCCTGCATTCAATCTCCCAATGTAGAGGAAACTACAATGCAGCGCACTAAGTTCAGAGAAGTATAAGTAAATCACTGTTTCACTTAACTGGAACACAGTAGGATGGAGAGGAGTTTTGAGAGGTTTGTGAGATAGATGGGGTGGCACAGTGGCACAGAGGGTAGCACTGCTGCCTCACAGCGTCAGGGACCCAATTTTGAAAGGGTTGGTGTAGACTCAATGGGCCAAATGGCCTCCTTCTGCACTGTAGGTGCTCTATGATTCTACAGGTGGAAAAGATGTTGGGGAGATTAATGAGCCTGAGGTAGAGCTGATGACTTTTAACATGGTGAGCATGTTGAGGCTGAGAGAGACTAATGCACTGCAGCAGGGACTAAAGCCTGGGAAAGTGGAGAGAGACAAATAGCAGAAGAATCGAGTTGATGTTTAGAGTGACCATTGGAAAATCAGTCAAGAAAGGTCAGGTAAAGAAGGAATCAACAAAGATGATGAAAGTGGGGAAGAACAAGAATGTAACACTGGAATGGGAGGTAGGGAGAAAGAAGTGCTCCATGTCAAGTTGGCAACCATTGGGTTTTACCATCCTTTAGGAATGGGCTGGAAGGCAGGAGAGACTGGCAAATGCTAAGTAAGGCAGGGTAAAGACTGCTTGTCACCTTCCCGCTGCCATGCCATTCTGCATGGGATAGGGGGATCAGGGCCTATGGGGAGAAGGCAGGAGAATGGGGATGAGAAAATATCAGCCATGATTGAATGGCGGAGCAGACTCGATGGGCCGAGTGGCCTAATTCTGCTCCTATGTCTTATGGTCTTATAGAGGAAGGCTTTCCCATCAAGAGGCCAATTGTGCCACTGAAATGGCCAATGAAGGGGCTCTTCCTCCAAGCACTGGTGTTTTCGCAGTGATGAGTAAGCCCTTCGCCACGTGTAGAGACTGCCTCGTAAGCACTTGTGGCCTGCAGGCTCTGAGGGTGAGGGGCAGGTGGCTTCCATATCAGGCACTCTGTGGCACACAAAGTGCCTCCCATGAAAATAACTCCTTGGCCTCTGCCGCTCTCATCAACCAGAAACCACATCAAATCCCCAGTATCTAGGGCCTGCTTGATTGGCCCCAGAAACACTGACCCCACTCACCTTATTCTGACGGCGATTTCCATTGCTTGTGTTTGTTACAAATAACGTGTTTATGTGAGATGTTACGTCAAATTATTTGCCTGCAAAATGTCTCAGGAAATGGCCACTTTACCTTTGGAAAAAAAACAACATGGAATATGGACACTGTAATTTTGCCAAGCTTTACGAACAGAATATCCCTCTCCATTTTAATGGAAGAGATTTAAGATGACAATGGCTGGTTGGTTTGCCAGCCCCATGAAGGTGGAATTTCAATCAAAGGTATTTCAGAGGCTAACCACAGCTGGAATGCTGATAGGATATCAAACATTCCCCAATTGTGTGTCGATTACATTCGCCTGAAGCCATTATGTGGACAAAAGAATACATCAATACTGTCATCATATGGCTGAAGCTGGCTGAAGAGAGAGCCAATAATTTATTAATCCACAAGGGCAGCCCTGTAGGTCAGTCTGGGAGACAAGAGAAACAATTCACCATAGGCAGAGAATAGGGGTTTATTGTTTGACCTGCCTGCAGGATTTTATTTCTTTACCGCAGGATTTCAAACAACGATGACTGAATCAGACAGAAACCTCCAACCTCCATTATTTCCATAAGAACATAAGAACTAGGATCAGGAGTAGGCCATCTGGCCCCTCGAGCCTGCTCCGCCATTCAATGAGATCATGGCTGATCTTTGTGGACTCAGCTCCACTCTCCAGCCCGTACACCATATCCCCGAATCCCTTTATTCTTCAGAAAGGTATCTATCTTTTTCTTAAAAATGTTTAAAGAAGGAGCCTCAACTGCTTCACTGGGCAAGGAATTCCAGAGATTCACAACCCTTTGGGTGAAGAAGTTCCTCCTACACTCCGTCCTAAATCTACTTCCCCTTATTTTGAGGCTATGCCCCCTAGTTCTGCTTTCCCCGACCAGTGGAAACAACCTGCCCGCATCTATCCTATCTATTCCCTTCATAATTTTATATGTTTCAATAAGATCCCCCCGCATCCTTCTAAACTCCAATGAGTACAGTCCCAGTCTACTCAACCTCTCGTCATAATCTAATCCCCTCAACTCTGGGATCAGCCTAGTGAATCTCTTCCCCCTCCAGTGCCAATATGTCCTTTCTCAGGTAAGGAGACCAAAACTGAACACAATTCTCCAGATGTGGCCTCACCAACACCTTATACAATTGCAGCATAACCTCACTAGTCTTGAACTCCATCCCTCTAGCAATGAAAGACAAAACTCGATTAGCCTTCTTAATCACCTGTTGCACCTGCACACCAACTTTTCTTTGTCCAGTCAACCAAGAGAGAATCCTTCAGGCCTACAGTGTCTCAACCACCATCGTAAGGACTGAGTGAACAAGTGACCTGTTAATTTTAACTCTATCAATAATCTAAGTGTACGTTACACCTTTAGAAATAATAATTTCTTGTGTGTGCGTGTACGTGCTTGTGCGTGGGTGCGTGCATATTTGGTGGGATTGAGGAGTGGTTGTTTGTTGTGTTTATATTTCAGGTGTTGTGAGAAATAAATGGTTATCCTGGGCGAAATTCTCCCCAAACGGCGCGATGTCCGCTGACTGGTGCCCAAAACGGCACCAATCAGACGGGCATCGCGCCGCCCCAAATGTGCGGAATGCTCCGCATCTTTGGGGGCCGAGCCCCAACATTGAGGGGCTAGGCCGGCGCCGGAGGGATTTCCGCCCCGCCAGCTGGCGGAAACGGCGTTTGTTGCCCCGCCAGCTGGCGCGGAAATGACATGTCGGGGCGGCGCATGCGCGGGAGCGTCAGCGGCCACTGATAGTTTCCCGCGCATGCACAGTGGGGAGGGTCTCTTCCACCTCCGCCATGGTGGAGACCGTTGCGGAGGCGGAAGGGAAAGAGTGCCCCCATGGCACAGGCCCGCCCGCGGATCGGTGGGCCCCGATCACGGGCCAGGCCACCGTGAGAGCACCCCCCGGGGTCAGATCGCCCCGCGCCCCCCCCCAGGACCTCGGAGCCCGCCCACGCCGCCTTGTCCCGCCGGTAAATAGGTACTCTAATTTATGCCGGCGGGACAGGCAATTTCTCGGCGGGATTTCGGCCCATCCGGGCCGGAGGATCGAGCGGGGGGGGCCCGCCAACCGGCGCGGCCCGATTCCCGCCCCCACCCAATCTCCGGTACCGGAGACTTCGGCAACTGGCGGGGGCGGGATTCACGGCGGCCAACGGCCATTCTCCGACCCGCTGGGGGGTCGGAGAATGACACCCCCTTTCTTTTGATTTAAACATACAGGGGACACAATTTCCTGTCTGTATTTTGAAGTTACTGCACTGAAACGGGGAAGCACACATCTTTTAAAAAGTGCAGCTGAGAGGCGAGAAGAGGGGGAAGATTATCTCTTTTTGTCTGTCACAGATTGGGTCGTGAGTACAGGATTTGAAAGCATTGGACAATGGTTAATTTGGAAATGGGAAGGTAAAATTGCTTCCTGAAAGTTCAAAAACCAAAATGAAAATCAATCGGCAGGCTTCCTCATAGTTTTACTACGTTAAATGTTTAAATGGTCACATTTGATGTGAAAACCTTTGTAAATAAGAATGAGATAACTTGGGCTGTACGAAAGGCATGAACTATTGAGGGCCTATGAGCTGGGGTCAAGCAGGTGGAGGTAAGTGTGAAAATGTAATTGAAAATAAAACGTTAACTCAGAGCAAGGAAGGCAGAGATTTTCCATATTCCAGCTGGTCACTTTGATTTGGAAGCGAAGATAGATAGATCCAAAAGCTGACAGAGTAAGTGTTAGGCAGAAACCAAACAGATAAATAAGGGCATTATGAAAAATGGAATTAGTGTTTCAAATATAAATGGGAAAAAACAGAATTATGTGGGGGGAAAGTTATCCCACGTCATGCCCTGTCTGTAACACAGGTCTGCACTGAGAGCTGGTGATTCTGGTGAGTGATGGAGTTTGAAAGATTAATATCGAACTAAAGTCTTGTTTTTATTTCCTTTAATGTAGCAATTAGCTAATTCTGCTGGATTCTTCTAGTTGGATTTGCCAGAATCCTTGGAATCCATCTAGTTTGGTAAAGAAACGCCCGTGTGCCATTTCGCTTATGATTTCTTCTCTTTTTGGGATTGGATCGTGTTCCCTCATGATGTTTTTGTTGATATCCTTGAGATTAATGCAGATTCTTAAGTCCAAGAGCGATTTTACACACGCCATCGAACTGACCCAGTCAGTTGGTTCAGTGACTTTGGAGATGATGCCTTTCTTCTGAAGACTCGCAAGCTCTGTTTTTAACCATTCCCTCAGGGGAGCGGGCACTCTCCTGGGTGGGTGAACCACTGATTTCGCATCACCATGCAGCAGAATCTGATATTGATATGGAAGTGTGCCCATGCCGCTGAAGACATCTGGGTATTGTTCCAGTATTCCATCAATGCTGGTCTGGTGAGCGTGATGAGAAGACGTCATGGTGTGGATTCTTCGAATGAGGTTCAGTTGCTTGCAGGCTTGCGCACCTAACGGCGATGATTGTCAGGTTGAACAATCTCAAACGTCAGGCTCGCTTCCCTGTCTTTGTTGGATACAGCTAAATGGCTTGACCCCAGTGAGGAGATCGCATTGCCATTGTAGTTCTGGAGTTGGCAGGCAGCTGGAAGGATTTTGGGAGCGTTCTTGATCTTTGTAAAGTCGAGCTTGGAGATCAGGTTAGCGGAAACACCTGTGTCCAGTTTGAACTTAATGGGGCAGTTGTTTGCAGTCAACACTGTGTTCCATTCAGCTTCAGCATCAATGGCATGGAATGACTTCACTTGCGAAGTGTTTAAAACTTGGTGATGATTCCCACTTGGAAAGGTTTATCCAGGTATTCCTCGTCTGGATCCGTTGCACTACCTTAATCAGACTCATCCGTTTGAAATTGCGCACTTCTGATGCGACTCTGCTTTAAGAGCGGTCTTCGATTTCTGAATTGAGGTGCAGATCTGCACTGGGCAGCATAATGATTAAGCTTCCCGCAGTTGAGACAGTGTTTGCCGTTTGCAGGGCATCCTTTTCTAAAGTGGGCGGTTCCACAATTTGTGTACATCATCGCGTCACCGTCATGACGTTCCGTGCGTCTTCGTGCATGCGCGATGTGGTTTTCGGCCATTTCGTACCTTCACTCGTGGTGCACCTGCATGGTGCGGTTCATGGGCATTTCATACTTTTTCTTGTACTGCGCATGTGCAGGGCTGAATTCGCACGCGCAAGATGGCTGCTGTCAGAAACATGGGGGCGCTGCAACCGGGAGATGGTCTGGACACACTCAGCCTCGAGGGAGGCTTTTTCACCATGTTCAGTGCTCTTATACTGTAGGTAGCGATTTTTTGAGTGTTCATGCACCATGCACGTTTCTATGGCGATTTCTAAAGTCATGTGTTTGAGCTTTAGTAGTTGCTCTCTGAGAGGATCAGAGTGGATTCCAAAACTATCTGGTCTCTGATCATCGAGTCAGTTAGTGCACCAAAGTTACAAGATTGGGCTGGTAGTCTGAGGTTAGTGAAGAAACTGTTGAAGGATTCATCTGTTCCTTGCAACCTTTTCTTAAAGATGTAACGCTCAAAAGATTTCATTTTCCTGGACCTCGCAATGGCGATCAAATTTTTTAAGGACTTAGTTTTGTCCTGCCCACCTGTATAGTTAAATGAGATGTAGATCACTAACGCGTGATCACCAGTAGTAGTCAATAAGAGAGCGATTTTCCGAGCATCGGTCGCATTTATTAAATCAGACGCCTCTACATACAGTTGGAATTTTTGTTCAAACAAGCGCCAGTTAACACTAAGGTTACCGTTGGTCCTGAGGTGATGAGGAGCTTGTGGTTTGTCCATCATGCCTGGATTCGACAGGGTCTTTACGGACTCTTCTGTTGTCGAATAGCTGTCATGATTGTTTCCCTAAACTTACTGAATTTACCGAGGTAGATGCATCAGCCACGACCGGTACCACGTTATGTTATGCTGTTTGATTAACATAAGTTGCTACTGACCATAGACAACGTTGAAAGACACTCCAGTCCTTGAAGTAAGTTGAAAGGATTTATTTAGTACCAACAACCAGATAAATAAGTTTGACATTCTGCTGATCTAGCTCCAGTAACTCAGTGATAATGACTAACAGTACAACTGGGATCTCGGCCACATGTGGTGATCCAGCTTGAGATCTAAATTCTTCTGGTGCTAATCCTACAGTCCCTGCCAGGAGTGAGAGGGAGGGTCTAGTGTGTCCGGTTTTATAATGAGTTGTGTAATGCCCTCTAGTTGTCGTGCCACAGCCGGGTGTTCTGATTAACCCCTTAGTTACTGTGGTAGTATGTATTGGGGGTCATGTGGGACTGGAAGCCCTAATGTCATTGGCTGACAGATCCCGGGTCCTGGTTGGCCGTTGACCTCAAGCTCCGCCCTGAAGGCGGAGTATAAGAAGCCGGAGTCTTCCCCCGCAGGCCAGTTTACTATCGAGCTGCGGGGGAACAGACACGCTTAATAAAGCCTCATCGACTTCACTCTATTCGTCTCACGGAGTCTTTGTGCGCTACAATTTATTAAGCGTGCCTAAAAAAAAAAAGGACAATGGAGATCAGGATCATTCCGGAATGCCGGAGGATCAGCCCCCACGCAGTGAACGCGGCAGCAGCCTTCAAGCACTGGCAGACTTGCTTCGAGGCCTACCTCAGAACGACCACCGGCCGAGTCTCAGAAGACCAAAAACTGCAGGTCCTGCACTCGAGGGTGAGCACGGAGATTTTCTCCCTCATCGAAGACTCGGACGATTTCCAGACGGCATTCGCAGCACTGAAAAGTCTCTATGTCCGCCCTGTTAACCAAATCTACGCTCGCTACCAGCTCGCGACGAGACGGCAAGCTCCCGGAGAATCGATGGACGAGTTCTACGCCGCGCTGCTGATTTTGGGACGAGCCTGCAGCTGCCCGTCGGTGAACGCAAATGAACACACGGACATGTTAATGCGCGATGCTTTTGTGGCAGGTATGCAATCCTCCCAAATCCGCCAAAGACTTCTAGAAAAAGAGTTGCTAGGACTCTCAGAGGCACGGGCCCTAGCAGCCTCACTAGACGTGGCCGCGCGTAATACCCGCACCTACGGCCCCGACCGCGCGGCAACCCATTGGGCCCCGTACGTACCCGTCGCGGCAAACCCCCTACCCCCCCCCCTCCCGGACACCCCACAGGCTTGCGCGGTCCAAACGCCGAGTCGCACCGGGGCGCCCGCTGTTATTTCTGCGGCCAGACGAAACACCCCCGACAGCGCTGCCCGGCCCGCGCAGCTATCTGCAAAAGCTGCGGGAAAAAGGGCCATTATGCGGTTGTGTGCCGGTCCCGCGAGGTCGCCGCCGTCCCGGGAGCACAGGGAGCCCTGCAAGCAGTTTACACGTCCCAACCCCCCCAGCACGCCATATACGACCCGCAGGCGCAGCCGCTCTGGGTCCCGACCACCGCGGTCCCGGGAGAACTGGGAGCCCTACACGCCACCTACGCCCCCCCATCCCCCTCCCCGCAGCCCATGTATGACCCGCCGCCGGCGCTACCGCTTTGGGTCCCGGCCAACACTCTCCACGGAGAGGAGGGAGTTTTGCGCGTCCCTAACGCCACCCTCACCCCCACCCCGCACTCCACACCTGACCCGCCGGCGCCACCTACTTGGCCCCCGACCACCGCTGTCCCCGGTGAGGGAGCTCCGCGCAGTCCTAGCGCTCGCGGTCCTAGCGCTCGCGGTCCTAGCGCTCCCCAGCCCCCCCAGCGCACCATGTGCGACCCGCAGACGCCGCCATTTTGGGTCCCGGCCACCACGAGGGGAGGAGGGGCGCCGCCATCTTGTGACCCCCCAGCCACGTGCGATGTATGGGGGCGGCCATTTTGTTCATCCCTGACGCCATCTTGGACGGCAACAACGGACCCCACTCCACTACTACAACCACGGCTCGCTTCGATTACGCTCGATCAAGCTCGGCCCCGGACACTCCAGACGACGACGACAACGGTACTAATAAACGGCCACGAGACGCCATGCCTAGTCGACTCCGGGAGCACGGAAAGCTTTATGCACCCCGACACGGTAAGACGCTGTTCCTTGACCACCTATCCCAGCGCACAAAAGATTTGCCTAGCTGCAGGATCCCACTCCGTACAAATCCAGGGATTCTGCATAGTTACCCTAACGGTGCAGGGGAGGGAGTTCAAAAACTACAAACTAAACGTCCTTCCCCAACTCTGTGCCCCCACCTTGCTGGGATTAGATTTCCAATCTACAGAGCCTTACGTTCAAATTCGGCGGCCCCATACCCCCACTCACTATCTGCGGCCTCGCAACCCTCAAGGTGCAACCCCCGTCCTTGTTTGCGAACCTCACCCCGGATTGCAAACCCGTCGCTACTAGGAGCAGACGGTATAGCGCCCAGGACCGGACCTTCATTCGGACGGAAGTCCAGCGGCTACTAAAGGAGGGCATAATCCAGGCCAGCAATAGTCCCTGGAGAGCGCAGGTGGTAGTAGTGAAGTCAGGGGAGAAACAAAGGATGGTCATAGACTATAGCCAGACCATCAACAGGTACACACAATCGGATTGCCCAATATAAAGTCTTCTCCACCGTGGACCTCAAGTCCGCCTACCATCAGCTCCCCATCTGCCCAAGTGACCGCAAGTACACAGCCTTTGAGGCAAACGGGCGATTATACCATTTCCTACGGGTCCCTTTTGGCGTCACAAACGGGGTCTCGGTCTTCCAACGGGAGATGGACCGAATGGTTGATCAACATGGGTTGCGGGCCACGTTCCCGTATCTCGACAATGTAACCACCTGCGGCCACGATCAGCAGGACCACGACGCCAACCTCCAAAAATTCCTCCAGACCGCCAAAGCCTTGAACCTCAGGTACAACGAGGATAAGTGCGTTTTTAGCACCGACCGGTAGCCATTCTGGGCTACGTAGTGCGCAATGGGATAATAGGCCCCGACCCCGAACGTATGTGCGCACTCATGGAATTTCCCCTCCCGCACTGCCCAAAAGCCCTGAAACGCTGCTTGGGGTTCTTTTCGTACTACGCCCAGTGGGTCCCCCAGTACGCAGACAAGGCCCGCCCCCTAATACAGACCACGACCTTCCCTCTGTCGACAGAGGCTTGCCAGGCCTTCAGCCGCATCAAAGCGGATATCGCAAAGGCCACGATGCGCGCCATCGACGAGTCCCTCCCCTTCCAGGTCGAGAGCGACGCCTCCGACGTATCTCTAGCGGCCACCCTTAACCAAGCGGGCAGACCCGTGGCCTTTTTCTCCCGGACCCTCCACGCCTCAGAAATCCGCCACTCTTCAGTAGAAAAGGAAGCCCAAGCCATAGTGGAAGCTGCGCGACATTGGAGGCATTACCTGGCCGGCAGGTGATTCACTCTCCTCACGGACCAACGGTCGGTAGCCTTCATGTTCGATAGTGCACACGGGGCAAAATCAAAAACAACAAAATCTTAAGGTGGAGGATCGAGCTCTCCACCTTCAACTATGAGATTTTGTATCGTCCCGGAAAGCTGAACGAGCCGTCCGATGCCCTATCCCGCGGCACATGTGCCAACGCACAAATTAACCGCCTCCAAACCCTCCACGAGGACCTCTGCCACCCGGGGGTCACTCGGTTTTACCACTTCATCAAGTCCTGCAATCTCCCATACTCTTTAGAGGAGGTCCGTACAGTCACAAGGGACTGCCACATCTGCGCGGAATGCAAGCCGCGTTTTTTCAGGCCAGATGGAGTGCACCTGATTAAGGCTTCCCGCCCCTTTGAACGCCTCAGTCTCGATTTCAAAGGGCCCCTCCCCTCCACCGACCGCAACGCATATTTTCTTAATGTAGTGGACGAATACTCCCGCTTCCCTTTTGCCATTCCCTGTTCTGACATGACCGCGGCCACAGTCATTAAAGCCTGAACAGCATCTTCACACTGTTCGGTTACCCCGCATACGTCCACAGCGACAGGGGGTCCTCTTTCATGAGTGACGAGCTGCGCCAGTTCCTGCTCAGCAAGGGCATAGCCTCAAGCAGGACGACCAGCTACAACCCCCGGGGGAACGGGCAAGTAGAAAGGGAGAACGGCACGGTCTGGAAGGCCGTCCTACTGGCCCTACGGTCCAGGGACCTCCCAGTTTCACGGTGGCAGGAGGTCCTCCCGGACGCTCTCCATTCCATCCGGTCGTTATTATGTACGAGCACTAATCAAACGCCTCATGAGCGTCTCCTTGTCTTCCCTAGGAGGTCCTCCTCTGGAACGTCGCTGCCGACCTGGCTGGCGGCCCCAGGACCCATCCTGCTCCGAAAGCATGTGCGGGCACATAAGGCGGACCCGTTGGTCGAAAGGGTTCACCTCCTCCACGCGAACCCCCAGTACGCCTACGTGGAGTACCCCGACGGCCGACAGGACACGGTCTCCCTGCGGGATCTGGCGCCCGCCGGCAACACGCACACCCCCCCGACACCATCAACCCAACCCCCCCCCTTCCTGCCACCGCCGCACCCCGCGACCGCCCCCTTCCCAGGAGGATCGGTTCCCCTCCCCTCAGCACCGATTAAGAATCAAGCCCGAGCTGAAACCGTACGGCTCCTGGAGGCGACAACACCGGTACAAGCACCACCACCACCGCCGGGGCCGAGGCGATCGACACGGACGACCAGACCGCCCGACCGACTCGTGGCGTCGATGTAAAACAAATATGGACTGTTCACAAGAACATTTTGCTTTTCTTCCTATACCCTCTGTAAATAGTTGCAACAGGACGAAATTGTCCAATACTGTATTGCCATGTGAATGTTTTGTCCTCCCAGGACCAGCCCTGTAAACCCTTACCACCATACGAAGCATCACCCCGCCGGGTTCATTTTTGACAAGGGGTGAATGTGGTAGTATGTATTGGGGGTCATGTGGGACTGGAAGCCCTAATGTCATTGGCTGACAGATCCCGGGTCCTGGTTGGCCGTTGACCTCAAGCTCCGCCCTGAAGGCGGAGTATAAGAAGCCGGAGTCTTCCCCCGCAAGCCAGTTTACTATCGAGCTGCGGGGGAACAGACATGCTTAATAAAGCCTCATCGACTTCACTCTATTCGTCTCACGGAGTCTTTGTGCGCTACAGTTACATGACAGTGTCCATATCATTACAGTGGCCATGCCCTGGACGCGGAGGTAAGTTTAGCCCCTGGGTGGTGAGGGACATGGCTGGGCAATGCCCTGGAACTAACCCCTGGTGTGCTGGCACTGTCCCCGAAAATGCTCCCTGGTTCCTCAGCAGAGTGCAGCCAGAGCCAAATCTGTTGCATCATAGATGGTTCAGCTGACAAGATGGGAAGAAGAAGATGGGAAGAGCAATAGTGATCAGGGCTTTGATAGTCAGGGGTCAGACAGGCTTTTCTGTGGAGGTATATATGATTCTTTGTTGGTGCCTTACCTCCCTGGTGCCAGAGACAAGGATGTCACAGAGTGGCTGGAGGGAATTCCTTCTGGGGGAGGGTGAATAGCCCAAAGTCATGGTCGTCATTGGTACCAATGACACAGATAGGATGTGGGATCAACTCATGCAAGCAGATTTTAGGGAATTAGGAAGGAAATTAAAAGGAAGGACCTCAAGCACAGGATTACTTCCAATGCCATATGTTAGAGAGAGAGAAACTGGAGGATCAATCAACTGAACATCTGGCTGGAGAATCATTATTGGAGGGAGGGCATTGGGACCAATTCTGAGGCAGATGGTGCCTGTAAAAGATGAACGGGTTATCGGGTTATACCCTAACGGGAAAGGGACCTTGTGATGAGATTTGTTAGTGCTGTTGGGGACAGTTTAAACTAACTTGCCAGAGAGAAGGAAGCCTGAGGGGTAGCTCAAATTGGAAGGAAGTGAAGCCGGTGACAGGAAGTAGACAAGTAGCAAGCAAAATTAGAAAGCAGGTAAAACTAAAGGGAGCATCATCTCAGCGTAGAATGCGGAATAATATGAAAAGGACAAAATAAAGGGCACTCAACTTGAATGCACGCAGCATTCGCAAAAAGGTAGATGATTTAAAGACTCAAATAAAGGTAAATGGGTACAATCTACATTTCGGAAAGACAGGCAAATGGGAAAAAGAGGTGGTGTTGCATTGTTAATAAGGGATGGGATCAGTACTTTAGTAAGGGAGGAACTCAGATCAGCAGAACAACATGGGGAACCGGTTTGGGTGGAGCTAAGGAACAGCAAGGGGCAGCAGATATTGGTAGAAAGTGTTTATAGACTATCAAACAGTAGTGGTAGTCTGGGGTATGGTATTAAAGGGCGATTGGAGAAACACACAGCATGGCAATGCAGTAAACATGGATGACTTCAATATGCACATAGACTGGGGATTTTCTTTAATATAATAGAGAGTTTTGAGGCACGTTCTAAGTGTGGTAGAAAGCGGGGATTGCTGTGTTTCCCGACAGCCGACCTCGCGAAGCCGACATTGTTATCTAACACTAATTAGGCCACTTAACAAGGCCCGACGGCCTTCACTCCCCAAATGACCATCCCGCCAGCTAATTCGCCGGGACCACACTCGGAAGCCCCCCACTGACGAATGGGAGCAGCACTTTAACCGATCCCGCAGAACAAACCCCAGACAGCACGCAGCCATGCCACCAAGGTGACAAGCGCCGCGATTCCCGGATGCCCAACTGGACAGGTTCATGGACGCGGTGGAGTCGAGACAGGATACCCTGTTTCCCTGAGGCGGTCGGAGGGTCAGCCACAGGGCAGACAGTGCCATCTGGGAGGCAATGGCAGGGGCCGTCATCTTGGGGAGTGTGACCAGGATGGCCACCACACAATGCCGCAAGAAGCTCAAAGACCTCCACCGGGCTGCATGGGTGAGTTGGCACCGGCACCCTGGCACCGGTCCCGCCTGCTAGCCCCCAGGTGCATGTGCCCCCCCAGCACAATACCGCCACGTGCGCCAGCACACCGTGGCATCCACCCGCACACCCCACCCATGTCCAGCAGTGGGGTCCATGCCTGCCCACCACCCCCCCCCCCCCCCCCCCCACCCGCCCACCGCGATGCATGAAGTGTGCAGCTTACGATGCCCTTTCTTTGGCACGGCAGGCAAAATTGGCCCACAGCAAACTGGAGAGGGCCCAGACAGGCGGCCGTGTGTCAGACCTGAGGGTCCTCAAACCTTTCGAACAACGGGCCCTGGAGGTAGCGGGAGTGAGGCTGAGGACAGATCGGTCACTGATGCCGAAAATTGGCTTACTCCGCGGATGTGAGGACCGAGTATGTCACAATCATTGCATCATGGCTGTCTTCCCCATCTCCACCAGTGCAGAGACACAAACCTCAATGGCCGAAAGTAGTGGACAGGCTTCTGGGACACATTCTGGTGAGCACCTCACAGTTCCAGATGCACATCAGGTGGCGGCAGGAATGTCTATGTGGAGGTCTGCTGGATTACAGGACCCAGCTGATTCCTAGTCAGATGCTGAGCCTCTGAACCAGGCTATCCTGGAGCTGATGCAGTCAATAGGGTGCGGCTGTGAGATTCAGGCGGGATATCAGCGATATGCCAGTGGGTCTCTAGCCGATTGGAGGGGTCCCAAAGGATAAGGGCGCAGGAGATAGGGACAGCAATGTGTGACACCGAGGCCAACACTGCTAGGGTGGCACTGCAATGGAGAGCCTGGAGCACAATGTCAGCATCATGAGTGGTGATGCCAAGGCATTGCTCAGTCAGTGACGGCCATGGCCAAGTGTCTCAACAGCACATCCCAGACACTAGGGTCGTGTCCTTGACGCAGGTGAACCTTTCCGAGGTACTGCAGAGCATGCCTCAGTCTCAGGTGGACATTGCTGAAGCGATCCTGATCGTGCCCCGGTCACTGAGGACCGTGTCTCAGACGCAGCTGGACATTGGCGAGGCACTGCACAGCATGGCCTGGTCACAGAGGAGCATCGCCGAGGGCAGCAACATCATGTTGCGGACATTGGGGAACCACCAGAGCTGGCAGAGCCAGATAACACAGTGGCAGCCGGGGCTCAATGCAGTTGCCCCTCCATCCCAAGGTGGCCCCCAGGGCTCTACGGGCACCGATTGGGAGGAGGCGGTGTTGGAGTCCGATCCGGAGCCCCCCCTACAGGGAGACAGCAGCGGTCAGCAGCTCTCCTGAGTTTCCCCCTCCCTCCCCCCCAGGCATGTACCACCGCCAAGTTGGCAGGGCCGCTCTGGCCCCAGGTCCTCCAGAGTATGACGTTACACCCGAGTCATGTGGAGCCTCTCTCATGTTATCATATTATTCCGCACTGAGGGCTGGTCTGCAACCCCCCCACCCCGCCCCGTTTGCCCTCCGCCATCCCTGTTATGGGGCCTGCTTCCCCCTCCCCCAAAGCATACCACGTTCAGGTGATGGGTGTGGGTGCACCCTGCAGACAGACAGGAGTCAGACTATGGCATAGATTGAGAAGCCCACCAGAGTTCAGCTCACAGCGGGTTATCATCATCCCTGTATATTGACCTGCTCACAATGCCGACACAGGTGGAAAGGGGGTGGGGTGGGAAGTTGGGGGGGAAGGTCCGGCAAATTGGTTGGATGGTGGGAAGGGGAGAGGGGAAAGGATGATGGACAAGGCCTCATTATCCTCCACCTCGGAGGTGGCCACACGTTCCTCTTCCTCCACCTTCAGCACATCACCTGCTGCTATGCTAGGTTGGAGAGGGCACAAAGCGGGTGACCCTCCGGGCGGGGGTGTACTGCAGTACACCACAGAGCGGTCGAGGCAGTGGAACCGCATTTTCAGCAGTTTTCACGCACAGCTCAATGTCAGCCCTTGTGTCTCTGCATTGGTCACCGACCTCCATACTGGCGTCATTAGGCAGGTCCTAACTGGGTACCCCTTATCCCCAGGAGCCAAATGGCCATCCTGGGGTGTCCTTCGAAGATGCTGGGGATCTCCGACTGCCCCAGGGTGATGGAGAATTGCGATTTGGTGTCAAATCAACACCCACCACGGTTTTTGCATTGGAACCTATTCTCCGCCCAATCGCGTTTTGCGATATCGGCATCGATCAGCCAATGGAGAATCCTGCCCGAGAATGTTACCAACTGTGCAAACTAGTGTAAACTAGATGCTGTATTTTAAATTTTGATGGAGAAGTTGTGATTGTGATTAGAAGGAGTAGGGGTTGGTAATGGCCGTAGTTTTAACGTGGAGGCAGTAAGAGTTATCACTATTGACTCCATTCAGGACAAATCAATTTTGTAAAAGGGGCCATCAGCAAGACCTTAGTCGCTTTGTGTGCATGAAAAGGGCCCAATAATGCTCTCTAGCATGGAACTTTTGATGTCTGTGCCTTATGTAGACAGTGTACTGTTGGCTCAGAATGTGTCCATGTCATCCAACATATTCCTGCAAAACAGCCGCATCATCATCATCTGATTGAGCCATGAGTCAAAAACCTTTTAGTTGGACCCGACAGAATATCTTTTGTGAGCTCAAGAAAGCTAAGTTTAAACTGAGAGGAAAATCTTCTGTGGGTCGTTTTCAGGAAGAAAATAATGCTGCATTCTATCTCTGCTACCTCTCACTTTGTTTTTTAAAAAATTTAGAGTACCCAATTCTTTCGTTCCAATTAAGGGGCAATTTAGCGTGGCCAATTCACCTACCCTGCACATCTTTGGGTTGTGGGGGTGAAACCCACGCAAACACGGGGAGAATGTGCAAACTCCACAAGGACTGTGACACAGAGCCGGGATCGAACCTGGGACCTCGGTGCCGTGAGGCAGCAGCGCTAACCACTGCGCCACCGTGCTGCCCAACCTCTCACTTTCGATTGCAATCCTACCAAGTATAAAATTGCTGACAAAATATCCTAGAATTTTCAACAGAGATTTTTGCTTCTGCTTTTGAAGAGTTCAATAACAATTCGGATAATTGCTAAAGGTTTCTTCTTATTTCAACTGCGGAATGACTGCAGAAGCAGATAGTAAGCAATAATAGCTGGACATCTCTATTATTTTTATGTGTCAAATTAGTCCCTGTCTTTACTCAAGTTTCTTCAAGGAGCACAAAGCTAACTTCACTCTCCTAACAGTAATTGACTAGAGTGCATAGCTGGAAGGATTGTCATCGAAAAATGCATTAGGGAGGCAGACAGTTCTGGCCGGAGAACTTCCCTCAACTAATGTACATGCTCTCTCTGTGTCCTAAACACAGCCTTTGCCCACAGCAGAAACTGTAAACTTTAAAATTGCTCTTCAAAGGTTTTATTTTCCACAAAATAAGCATACGTTACTTTAGCATTCTCAGTCTTACGTGGCTGAAACCTCCTTTCAAAAATTTCACATCAGAAGGTACAGTAAAACTAATTTCCTGGAATTCTTTGAGGTCTTTATGATATTAGGAACACGGTGGACAATGGGGAACTGTTGGATCCTGGATTTCCAGAAGGCATTTGACAAGGTGCTGCACAAAAGGCTGCTGCATAAGATAACGGTGCACGGCATTATGGGTAATGTATTAGAATGGATAGAGGATTGGTTAACTAACAGAAAGCAAGAGCGGGGAAAAATTGGTGTTTTTCTGGTTGGAGATCCGTGGCTAATGGTGTGCCTCAGGGATCAGTGCTAGGACGGCAATTATTTACAATTTACATAGATGATTTGGAGTTGGGGACAAAGTGTAATGTGTCAAACTTTGCAGATGACACTAAGATAAGTGGTAGAGCAAATGTGCAGAGGATACTGAAAGTCTTCAGATGGATATAGATAATTGGGCAAGGGTCTGGCAGGTGGAGTACAATGTTGGTAAATGTGAGGTCATCCATTTTAGTCAGAATAAAAGCAAAATAGACTATTATTTAAATGGTACAAAATAGCAACATGCTGCTGTGCAGAAGGGTATCTTTGTGCATGAATCACAAAAAGTGCAGGTGCAGCAAGTAATTAAGAAGGCAAATGGAATTATGGGCTGGATTCTCTGCTATGCCGTCGGGAAACCCCCAGGCTGGCGGCAAAATGGAGCATCCCACCGGCGGAGAATCCAGCCCTTTGTCCTTCATTGCTAGTAGGATGGAGTTTAAAAACAGGGCGGTTATGTGGCAGCTGTATAGGGTGCTGGTGAGGCCACACCTTGAGTAGGGTGTACAGTTTTGGTCTCCTTACTTGAGAAAGGATGTATTGGCACTGGAGGGGATGCAGAGAAGATTCACTAGGTTGATTCCGGAGTTGAGAGGATTGGTTTATGAGGAGACACTTAGCAGACTGGGACTGTACACATTGGAATTTAGAAGAATAAGGGGGGATCTTATAGAAACATTTAAAATGTTGAAGGGAATAGTTAAGATAGAAGCAGGGAGGTTGTTTCCACTGGCGGATGAAAGTAGAACATGGGGAGCAAAATAAGGGGTAGCAGATTTAGGACTGAGTTGAGGAGGAACCTCTTCACCCAAAGGGTTGTGAATCTTTGGAATTCCCTGCCCAGTGAAGCAGCTGAGGCTCCCTCGTTTAATTTTTTTAAGACAAAGATAGATAAAATTTTGTACAGTAAAGAATTAAGGGTTATGGTGAATGGGCTGGTAAGTACAGCTAAGTCCACAAAAAGATCAGCCATGATCTTATTGAATGGCGGAGCAGGTTTGAAGGGCCTGATGGCCTACTCCCACTCCTAGTTCTTATGTTCTTATTTGACTTTTAATTTAAAATTTTCTTATTGGATGTAAATTTCACAATCTGTCATGCTGGTTGAGCGAGTAATTGGCTAGGAGACTGGGGAGAATTCCCTTACTCTTCGTCAATATAATGCGATGGAATCTATTATGTCTGCCAAAGAGGACAAATGGGATCTCAGTTAAAGATCTCAGCTCAAAGACCACCATCCGTCTGATAGAGCTGACCTCTCTCAGTACTGCATTAATGTTTCAGCCTAGATGATATACTCATATCACTGGAGTAGGTCTTGAACTCACAACTTTCTGACTTAGAGAAAAGGGTGCTTAGCAGATGGACCATGGCTGAAATGTCAGCAGATCTGGCTCCCATTTTATTAATGAAATAGTCGGATGAAATGTCAGGAACATTATTATAGAAATACTTGTTAATTATCCTGGCTAAAACCATGACTCCATTATCTTTTCCACAATCAGACCTGGTCCAGATTATGCAAAATGAACACTTCACCAGCATATTACTAATTGAGAGACTAATTTGGAGATGCCAGTGAATTTAATGTCATTCTCCCTTGCTCAAGTGACAGAGGTTTTATCACAGCTAATGCTTCACTGCTGCAATGATCACAGTTTATGTCACAACTGGACGGGAAGATCCCTGAATGGAACTTGGCTCAAAAGACTGTAAGTTTTTTCAACGCGGTGAAACAGAGTCACAGGACGACAAATCAGTTTTAACAACAAGGGAAAATAATTTATTGAACATGAAAATTTGGATTATTATACAATATTTCTTTACTCCCTCTTCACCGTAACAATAACACACAGGTTTTAGGATTGACGTAGATTAGAAAGTACATCTGAAGGTGCAATGGGCTGATCAACACTCAAAGTTCCTTTTAAGCACACAAGATGACTGCGGTCAAATACACGCTCTGCCCTGTACCAAGTTTTGTCTGCGGATGTCTCCTCAGAATCCCCCAGGTGATTGTAAAATGAGAGTTTCCAAACACCACTCCCAAAAACACACTTTAAAATCTTCTCCCATAATTATGCTTTCCCTTAGTATTCGCATTCCAAAATCCAGAGCAGGTTTTCCAAATGACACTTTTCAAACAAACCTCTGCTCCACGTTTAACAGTGAATCTATGCATCCTCACAAAATCGAAATCAAGCCTTGGGTGGGATTCTCTATCGACTGATGGCGGAATTTGGAAACGCGTTGGGCGGAGAATCAGTTTTGACACCAAAATAGTGGCGGGTGCCGGTATCATGCCAAATCGCAATGCTCCGGTGCTTCGACAGCAGCGTCAATGCATTCAATGGCGCATGTACAGTAAGCACCATTTGCATATCATTAGCGACCCTGACCCGGTATTCTCCGGGGCCTCCGCAATTCTCTGCCTCCACCGGGGTGAATTCCCGACGGTGAGGTTCACTTGTGCTTTTAAAAATCATGAAACAGGTGCCGTAGCTGCTGATGGAGGGAGAGGGGTACAGAAAGTGTCCAACATAGCCATAGTTTGCTGAAGGTCGTGCCACTAGCCGGGGGGCTTCTTCCAGGGCCAGGGGGAGTAACGGAGGTTGGCCAGGAGGTGGGTTGTGGGGTGGGGTGGATGGGCACGGAACACCAATGCGGCAGCCTGCCAGGCCAGCCATGCAGCTGCTGACTGCTCACTGGGAACATAGGGCCACAGGGCGTATGGGTGTCCCCCCAGGCCACACCTCTTGGTGTCTTCTGGCCCATCAGCGGGATGGACATGCTCCAGAGCAAGCAGCGACTGGGGGAGTGTGTGTGGGAATTGTAATGTGTATGTGCGGCTGCAGCTTGTTCGCCTCCCGAGTGTCAATCACGGACCCGGTGAATCCCACAATAATTTTCATTGGAATTGATTGTATTCCACGTGTCGCCGGTGCTAGCTCCTCAATGGTCGCTGAATCAGTCCAGCTGCAACGCCAGTTTTGCTGTCGTGGAAGTTCACAAATCCTGCCCCGGAGCAACAATTAGTCTCAGGAATGGAGAATCCCACCTTGTCTTTATTTTTCTTCTGATTTCCAGTTTTCATCTCAGAAAATAATGTTTCATTTAAGTCCACAGTGCAATATCCTTTTCATCACTTGTAGGCGGAGTTCAAATTTCAAGCCCACTTTCCAACTTCACATGTAGCAAGTCTGCATTTCAATTTAACACAGTTAAAATGTAATTTTTGTGTGTTCACATCTCTTCTTCTCTTGTCAAAATCACTTTTTGCTGTTTCAAGAATCAAAATGTTCACTCAAAATAGTATTGTACTGTTGCTTCATTTGTTCCTTGAGCTTTATGTGACCTTGTTATTTTTCCCTGTCCCATTTCAAACAACTTCTCTTCTGTTCTGTTTGATCCATGCCAATGACTTCCTCTCTCTGAAATTTCAAGGATCATTCTAATCCTTCAACTTTTTGGCGCAAGTTCTGGGGCGAAATTCTCCGGAAACGGCACGATGTCCGCCGACTGGCGCCCAAAATGGCACCAATCAGACGGGCATCGTGCCGCCCCAAAGGTGCGGAATGCTCCGCATCTTTGGCGGCCGAGCCCCAACATTGAGGGGCTAGGCCGACGCCGGAGGGATTTCCGCCCCGCCAGCTTGGCGGAAAAGGCCTTTGTTGCCCCGACAGCTGGCGCGGAAATGACATCTCCGGGCGGGGCATGCGCGGGAGCATCAGCGGCCGCTGACAGTTTCCTACGCATGCGCAGTGGAGGGAGTCTCTTCCACCTCCGCCATGGTGGAGACCGTGGCGGAGGCGGAAGGGAAAGAGTGCCCCCACGGCACAGGCCCGCCCGCGGATCGGTGGGCCCCGATCGCGGGCCAGGCCACCGCGGGGGCATCCCCCGGGGTCAGATCGCCCCGCGCCCCCCCCCAGGACCCCGGAGCCTGCCCATGCCGCCTTGTCCCGCCGGTAAGGTAGGTGATTTAATTTACACTGGCGGGACAGGCAATTTATCGGCGGGACTTCGGCCCATACGGGCCGGAGAATCGAGCAGGGGGGCCCGCCAACCGGCGCGGCGCGATTCCCGCCCCCGCCGAATATCCGGTGCCGGAGACTTCGGCAACCAGCGAGGGCGGGATTCACGCCAGCCCACGGCGATTCTCCGACCCGGCGGGGGGTCGGAGAATGTCGCCCCCGAACTATCTCTGTCCAGTTCTCAGTAGAGTTTGAATGGTCTTTGACAAACTGTCCACTTGCTTTTCTTCCAACTATTACATCTTGTGTAGTATGACTGACAAACACTTTTAAGTCAGAGTCTCTAATCATTGACTCAGAAAGATCATTTTGTAATGTCTGTACTTCTGGGTAACAATTTGTACTTTCCAACTTGACAAGTACATCGGTTCGATGATGCCACTTACCAAAATGGTGCTTCTGACATGCCTTCATTCTTCCTCAATCATGATTCCACACCCACTGTGGCCGACAGGGCTCTCAACTGTGTTCGATCCATCTCTCGCACCTCAGCCCTCACCACCTCTCCTCCCTCCCAGAACCAGGATAGGATCCCCCTTGTCCTCACTTCCCCCCGCCCCCCCACCAGCCTCCGCATTCAAGGAATCATTCTCCGCCAGTTTGCACCAACTCCAGCATAATTCCACTACCAAATGGATAGTCAGAGGCTTTTCCCCAGGGTAGAGGGGTCAATTATTAGGGGGCATAGGTTTAAGGTGAGAGGGGCAAGGTTTAGAGTAGATGTACGAGGCAAGTTTTTTACGCAGAGGGTAGTGGGTGCCTGGAACCCGCTACCGGAGGAGGTGGTGGAAGCAGGGACGATAGTGACATTTAAGGGGCATCTTGACAAATACATGAATAGGATGGGAATAGAGGGATACGGACCCAGGAAGTGTAGAAGATTGTAGTTTAGTCGGGCAGCATGGTCGGCACGGGCTTGGAGGGCCGAAGGGCCTGTTCCTGTGCTGTACATTTCTTTGTTCTTGTTGTTCTTGTACCAAATACATCTTTCCCTCACTCCCCGTCAGCATTTTGCAGGGACCATTCCCTCTGGGATACCCTGGTCCACTTCTCCATCAGTCTCAACACATCACGCTCTTTCCACGGCACTACAATGCAATCGCAGAAGGTGTAACACCTGCCCCTTTACCTCCTCGCTGCACATCATCCCAGACCCTAAACACTCCTTACAAGTGAGGAAGTGCTTCACCTGCACCTCCTTCAATCTGGCTTATTGCATTTGCTGCTCCCAATGCAGCCTAATCTACATTGGAAAGACTAAACACAGACTGGGTGACCATATTGCAGAACACCTCTGGTCCGTCCACAAGCAGGACCCAGAACTTCCTGCTGCTTGCCATTTCAACTCACTGTCCTGCTCGTGAGTCAACATGTCCGTCCACCATCCACACGTCCGTCCTTGGCCTGCTGCAATGTTCCAGTGAAGCACATTGCAAATGTAAGGAACAGCACTTCATCGATTTAACATTTGAGTTCAACAACTTCATACTGTGAACTCTCTCCTCCACCCATTTTTCTTTCTGTCAATTTATTTTCATTTCTTCCCTTGATCTGTTTTTCCCTCACTATTGTTCCCCCTCCCCCCTCTCCACTTGGGCCAACTGTTCCCAGTTGCCTTTAACATATTGCTCACCTTTGTTCTGCCAGTCACACATTCTAATCTCTTTATGTGTCACTATCAGCACCTTCTTTTTAAAAAATCTTTTTATTGGCACTTGTCATACTTAACCCCCCCACCCCTCCCGCCACCTGTATAAATCTGACTCTATTTCCACTTCGCGCTAGCTTTAGCAAAGAGTAATCCAGACTGGAAACATTAGCTCCCTTCTCTCTCCACAGGGACTGACAGACCTGCCGAGGTTGTCCAGTACTTTCTGTTTTTGTTTCAGATTCCAGCATTCGCAGTAATTGTTTTTATTTACAAGTACATCAGCTCTTTTCAAATTATTCACTGCTGAATTTTATGTATCGGTAATATTACTTCGATCAGTTCTTTGCTCAACTATATCAGTACTCCAAAATGGGTTTTTATTCCCAGGGAGAACTTTCACAAATCTCATTGTCCTGATCACAGCAAAGTTCTGCTTGTTAGTTTTGTTTTTTATTTCCTGCATTCAACCAATTATTCTGATTTACCAGAACCTTTTCTTCTTGTTCAAGGCAGTTTCCATGATACTTCATAAATACTTCCGATGCTCGAAGTTTGCCAAATTTTAACTAGAAACAAACTTTGCTTTTCCAAGTTTATCTTTTAAACACTTCAAATCCTCGGTAAAATGATTCACTTTTCCTGACAGATTCTCAATTGTTCTCAGAGTTCTCTTTTACCATTCACACTCCTTTTTCATACATGAAAGTGGACTATCTGTGTTAGTCAGGTTTCCTTTCAACAGCTTGTTATCTGTAATAAGTATCACATAGAATCAAAGGATACCAACAGTGCAAAAAGAGGCCATTCAGCCCATCAAGTCTGCACCGACCCTCTGAAAGAGCACCCTACCCAGGCTCACTCCCCCGCCCCATCCCATAACGTTTGGACACGAAGGGGCAGTTTAGCATGGCTAATCCCCCTAACCTGCACCGGGGGGAATCGACCCGGGGGGGGCCTCCTTTGTGGCCTGGCCCACGATCGGGGCCCATCGATCGGCGGGCCAGCCTCTCGGGCTGGAGGCCTCCTTTCTTCTGCGCCAGCACCTGTAGCCCTACGCCAAGTTGGGTCGGGGCTGGCGCGGAAAAGGGAGTCACTGCGCATGCGTGCGTTGGCGCCGGTTCCATTGCACATGCGCGGACCCCGCGGCGCCCAGTTGGCACCAGGATCAGCAGCTGGAGCGGCGTGGGCCGCTCCAGTGCCGTGCTGGCCCCCTGTAGGGGCCAGAATTGCTGATCCTGAGGCCGTATTGACCCCGTCGAGAAACACGACGGCATTTCCAACGGCGTCAACACTTAGCCTCAGGATCAGAGAATCCCGCCCGTGGTGTTCTCTGGCTGGCACACAGTATCATGTTGCAGGATGCGTGAAGAACTGAGGAATTGAAAACTCAGGTGTTTCCATGGGAAGTTTGGTGGAGGGGATTTAAGGGGGGGGGGGTTGTTCAGCGAAGATATCTCTTAAAACTGAATCGTTAGCATGAGTAGTTTCACATAAGTTGTTTTATTAAGGATTGTGATGAATTATAGGACTGAGTAATCATTATTAGCCATTAAACATGTATTTTTAGGACATAGCAGTAATAAGTACTCAAATGGGATTTAGGATAGCTCACTTGACCAAAAGGACATTACTTCTGACATCTGTTGTTCTGTTTCTCACAAACAGTCAGCAAGCTGCTGGGATTGTACGCAGCTGTCAGGATGATGATCAATCATGCGCTGCTTGCGACTCTATTGGGTGAAGTTTAAACACTGCTGGCAATTCTATTGGATAAGTTTAAAAGTAGCAGCTTTACAGATTGGATCGCATTCAACTAGGGTGGGCTATTGATTTTTGAACATTGTATAATTACTGTGCTGGGCTCTTTGTTCAGTAGAACAGGCCTTGGCTGATATCCAGTCTTTTCTCCGTGTACACGTAACAGGCTTAAATAAATAGCCATCTTGTCCGGGTTGTGGTGTTTTTGTTTCTCTCTGAACTGAGCTGAGCCACAGAGAATAACCCCACGTGGAAGCTGACTCAATACACAGGTCTTGAAACCGCTCCTACAGGGATCCAGAGAAGGAAGGATGTCCTGGCACCTGCAGAGGGGAAGAATATCAGATAATCCTTCTCTCTCTCTTGTCCATGACTGCATCAGCTGATGAGCTCTTCCTTACCGCATATTCTCCTCCCATTTCTCCTGTAGACCAAGGAGGACCTCTCACAAGATGCCCATGACCACATGCTCCCTTTTTCCTGGTGACACCAAGAAGGTGTCCAATAAGATGGAGGAGACCAGCACTTATTGTTTCTAGGTAAAGTTGTCAATTTCCAGAATAGATATTGCTGGTGTATTGGATAAAAGCAAATTACTGCGGATGCTAGAATCTGAAACGAACGAGAAAATGCTGGAAAATCTCAGCAGGTCTGGCAGCATCTGTAGGGAGAGAAAAGAGCTAACGATTCGAGTCCGATGACTCTCGTCAAAGCTAACAGTCAGACAATGTGGGGAATATTTATACTGTGGAGTGAGAATGAAAGATGAGTCATAGCCACAGAAACCCAGGGAAACCAAGGGGAAAGAGTGCTAATGGTAGTCCCCAGAGAGAACAAAAGGTGTGAGAGGTTAAACAGCAGAGAAACTAACATCAGAAGCTAAACTGTGACAGATGGAAATGTGGGGAGAGGGGAAGGGGGAAGCAAAGGGGAGAAGGGGTCAGAAAAGGTGTATAAGATTGGGAGGGGGTTAAATACATATTAAGAAAGACAAGAAAGAAAGAAATGGTAAGAGACAGTTGAAATGAAATGGGATGAAAACAAATGGGTCTAGGTGGGGTAGAGCTAATCATCTGAAGTTGTTGAATTCGATGTTGAGACCGGAAACTGTAGCGTGCCTAACCGGAAGATGAGATGTTGTTCCTCCAGTTTGCGTTGAGCTTTATTGGAACATTGCAGCAGGCCAAGGACAGACATGTGGGCATGGGAGCGGGGTCTTTTGTTAAAATGGCAAGCAACGGGAAGGTCCGGCTCCTGAATGCGCACAGACAGAAGATGCTTAGCAAAGCGATCACCCAGTCTGCGTTTGGTCTCCCCGATATAGAGGAGACCACATTGGGAGCAGCGAATGCAGTAGATCAAATTGGAAGAGATGCAAGTGAAACGCTGCTTAACCTGGAATGAGTGTTTTGGGCCTGGGATGTTAGCATGGAAGAGGTAAAGGGGCAGGTGTTACACCTTCTGCAATTGCATGGGACGATGGGTGATGGGAGAGGTACTGGGTATGGTGGAGAAGTGGACTAGATTGTCTCGGAGGGAACGGTCTCTGTGGAATGCTAACAGAGGGAGTGAAGGGAAGATGTGATTGGTGGTGGCATCACGCTGAAGTTTGCGAAAATGGCGGAGGATTATGCTTTGCATATGGAGGCTGGTGGGATGAAATGTGAGGACGAGTGGGACTCTATCCTTGTTCTGGGAGGGAGGGGAGGGGGAGAGAGTAGTGACGCGGGAGATAGACCGCACACTGTTGAGGGCCCTGTCAACAATTATATTGCTGGTGTATTGTTCAAGTTTTCACCAAGTGTTCCATAAAATCACGTGATGAGTTTCAAAGGACATGTTTGCAGCTTGAGCAACAAGTGAAAATAAAATGGTGAATATAACTTCAAGACATTTTTGAAATGTACATCATCTGTATAACTGTTTACTCCCTAATGGTTGGTCACTATTAGGAGAGTAGGTGAGAAAAATGGTCACCAAAATGCTACTCAGTATCTGTAGTGGGTTAAAGCAGGCAATTCAATAGGCAATCAGCCTCTTAAGGTGCTTTCGGGTGGCCATTCCCTTTGCAGACTTCACGGACAGGTTTCTCCGACCCTCCGCGCTGAAATCACGCTTGGCACTGGACAGAGAATTACCCAAAATAGGCCCCTACGTCGGCACGTGATTTGCGCGCATGCGATTGACGTAGCGCCGGTCGGGGGCCGTTGGAAAAGGCCCCCCCCACCGGCGATTCTCCGCGCTCGACAGGCCGAGTGCTTGCCGAGTCTCGCCGGCATGGTTCTAATGTGGTTCCACCTGGCGGGAAATCGGAGTCGCGGCTGATGTAGGCTTTATGGTGGGGGGTGGGAATCGGACACGGGGGGTGGGGGGGCCTCGACGATGGCAGGCCCGCGATCGGGGGCCACCGATCGGCGGGCCATCGCGATCCGGGAGCGACCTGTCTTCCTCTGTGCGGGCCCGCTGTGTGGCTCCGCCTGTGGTAATATACATCACTGTAAGTACACAAAGGGTTAACGTACATACACTACACCTAGCTCGACACTAGAGGGAACACCAGAGACATGACACACAGGCAGTCACCCAATAGGTCAGTAAGATAGGATACGACCAATGGGCAGTCACAATACACACAGAGGTGACACTGCCACAGGAGGGCATTGCACCAACCCATATAAAAGGACACATCACACATGCTCAGTCTCTTTCCAGTGGAGACTCTCAGTGAGCACAGACACAGGGTTGATTGAGCATCACTCCCACCACGTGGATTGTAGCAGACTAGTTAGTCAGTCTGAGTAGCTACAGCAGGATTAACAGTAGCATTGCATCCAAGTAGGAGAATTGTTAATAGTTCACTAAACGTGTTGAAGCTATCTCCAAGTCTGGACCTTCCTTTGTCAGAGTGCACATCAAGGAAGCAGCTTCTGCTACGTCAAGAGTATAACAAAACATGATTCCAGGAGTGGACTGTTAAATCCATATAGATTTAACTCAGCGAACAGTGACAACCAGCAACAAAAGACAGGCAAGATGATGTTCGGGATTCCAATTTCACAGCAGCTCCAGTACCAAGGCAATCTCAGTGAAAACTGGCATTGGTTCCAGCAGAGATTCGAGACCTACCTGGTAGCGTGCAACCTAGATGGAGTGGCGAATGCTGAAAAGATAAAGTTTCTACTTACCATCGCGGGTCCAGAAGCAGCTGAAATCTCCCACACCTTCAAATACTCAAAGGGTCAAAACAAGAGCGATTTCCAGGCAGTCCTGGACAAATTCCAAGAATTCTGTGAGGAACAGACGAGAAGAAAAGGTAAAAGAGGCGCCAAAACTCACCGCGAGGTAGGCTTGCAGCAACGAACGGCAGTTTTGAATTGCAGCCATCTTGGGAAAGGTGCTGCACATGCGCAGTCGCGCGAAGTGCGCACAGAACGGGAAGGTCCGTTTGCGCATGCGCGAGAAGCCGCGCATGCACAATTGAGAAAAAGGCCCCAAGTGAAGGCACAGCCCTCGGCGCATGCGCAATCGCTTCCTACGCTCTATGTCACAAGCGTCATGACGTCAGAGGTACCGGACCACGCCCACTTAAAGGGGAAATGTCCCAAAACACGAAAAAAACCATTTAAAGCCTCAAAACCAGATTCTTTCACCTGGAACGACAGCACGGTGCCTGAAATTTGACCAGTAGCTGAAAGTAACCTCCACAGAACCCTGCAACAAGCAGTTAGCATCGCCCAAAGAGATGATGCAGTCCTTGAAGACTATGACTCTGACCTTGAATTCTTCTTTGGACATCGCGAGCCCAATGCCAGCTCCGACACAAAACGTGATGATGTGGTCTTGGAAGACAATGACTCAGATGAACCTTTCACCTTGGGAGGCTACCCCAGTACCAAATCCGATCCGCAACTAGACGTGTTGCACATTGACGACCCCGACGACGAGTTCTTCGTATTTGAGGATCTTCAGCCCAGCAGATATGACATCCCGACTCGTGAGTGCAGAATTATGCTGCGGCCTGACACCAAGAGACTGAGAGCGGTACAAGCCCACAGAGAGCGCCTGCTGCCACACAGAAAGTGGTCCACGCACCGCGAAGGGTCCCCGACTCCACACAGAGAGTGGTCCACGCACCACAAAGGGTCCCAGCCTCCACACAGAAAGCGATGAAAGACCAAACAGCGAGCTCGTGGACAGACGCCACGACAGAAGCAACGCAAGACTCCAGAGCGCAGTCCTTGCATGAACAAGAAGTGATGACAGTTTCAACAGAGAGACCAATGCACGATCCCACACAACGAACGCTGCAAGACTCCACAGAGGGAGTGACACAAGCCTCCACAGCGAGCTCGTGGACAGCCTCCATGATAGAAGCAATGCAAGACTCCAAAGCGCAGTCCTTGCATGAACAAGACCATGAGGGTCTAGCAATCTCCTCTGAGCAACCAGCAGCAGACAATGCAAGTCTGCCATGCTCAAGTGTACAGCAAGCAGACTATGACAGTCTACCACACTCCAGTGAACAAGAAGAAGACTCTGACAGTCTACCCAGCTCAAGTGAACGACAAGCAGACACTGAGGCTCTATCCACTGTATGTGAGACAAGTGACGACGGCATCCCACTTCCCATACAAGATGTGCAACTAGACCTCAGCTAGTGTGTACAGAGGCACTCGACAAGCACAGTGAGACTACTGGTGACTCCGGTGACACCACGTTACTTCAAACCTCACTCGCTCAAGCCTCTCCGCAAGCATATGCATTCCTGAATGTTTTGACTCCGGACGGGGAGCATCAAGAAACCTCAGAAGATGCAAGTGAACCTGAAATGACTCCGGACGGGGAGCATCAAGAACTCTCAGCTGACTCAAATGAACCTGCAGTGACTCCGGATGGGTAGCATTAAGAAACCAAAGCTGATTCAGGTGAAAGAGACCAGACTCCAGATGGGGAGCATCGACAAGCCAAAGCTGATTCAAGTAAGCGGAAATGACACCAGATGGGGAGCGCTGCAAACTCAGTGACGGCACGCTCAAGGAGACAGCAGATGCCACAAAGCACGCTAACACGAGTAACTGTGTGAAGGACTCGTATTATCCACAGAGTGTGGTCCTTGAGCGCAGCAAACACGACAACAAAACCAACCAACACAACAACATCAAAGACAATAGCAAAAAGCGTACCAAAGGCAACAGCGTCGACAACAAGCACGACAAAAACAACACCAATGGAACTACGACTGGTACGACATGGTACAACTCTGCAAATGAGGGACACTGTTACTGCTCAGCTCAGTACAATGACATGCCATGGCAGGATGATGCATCTTACCAATTCACGTTTGCTGCACTACCAACAGGCAATCTGGCTTTCAGGACAGATGCCATCAAGTATTACCACCACAAGCATCGAAAAATAAAAAGAGTCCAAATCCGACAACGAAGTGATTTGACCACTTCTTGGTTCCTTCAGCACAGGGACACTGATGGCGTTTACAATGCAATACCACCATCAACATCACCAACCCATCAACCGAACATTAAAGTCACTCGACCGTACTAATTAGTGAAATTTGGACTCATGCATATGATTTGGACTTATTGTTTAATGATCACTGTTATCATAACTTGTACAGAGTATCACTCATCTACCTAGTTTGTTCAATTTTCTTTAACACTGTACAGAAAATATGTAACACGAAAAAAAGGGGGGATGTGGTGATATACATCACTGTAAGTACACAAAGGGTTAATGTACATACACTACACCTAGCTAGACATTAGAGGGAACACCAGAGACATGACACACAGGCAGTCAACCAATAGGTCAGTAAGATAGGACACAACCAATGGGCAGTCACGATACACACAGAGGTGATACTACCCCAAGAGGGCATTACACCAACCCATATAAAAGGACACATCACACATGCTCAGTCTCTTTCCAGTGGAGACTCTCAGTGAGCACAGACACAGTGTTGATTGAAACACATCACTCCCACCACGTGGATTGTAGCAGACTGGTTAGTCAGTCTGAGTAGCTATAGCAGGATTAACAGTAGCATTGAATCCAAGTTGGAGAATTGTTAATAGTTCAATAAACGTGTTGAAGCTATCTTCAAGTCTGAACCCTCCTTTGTCAGAGTGCACAACAAAGAAGCAGCTTATGCTACGTCAAGAGCATAACAAAAGACCGCCATGTCGGCGGTGCCCGCGCCGAGGTGGGCCGCTGTGCGCATGCACGGACCCACTTGCGGCCGCCGTGAGCATACGCCGTCTGTCCAGCAGGGCCTCACCGGCAGCCTGAGTTGCGGGGCACACGGCGGAGGCCTGTTAGCCCCCTGGAGAACAGGGAATCACCCTGGACTTTCAAGGAAAAAGTCCGGAATAATTCTCGGCCGTTTTCCGGCCGGCGTGGGGACTTAGTCCCCCAAAGGGAGAATCCTGCCCCACCTTATTTATCAAGGTGGCATCTTTCCCGAAACACAGGTATAATGTTTCAGTTCAGAACCCCAACTTGGATGCCTCAGAGGATGTTTAGCACCAAGACACATTAGATACATTAACGGCATTCAAAAGGCATCGCGACAAATACATGATAGGATGGGTATAGAGGGCTACGGCACTAAGAAATGCTGAGGGTTTTGGCCAAGGATGTTGTCATGACCGGTACAGGTTGGAGGGCCAAAAGGCCTGTTCCTTTGCTGTATTGTTCTTTGTTCTTAGATGCACTGCCGCAACTAGGCATATTCTTATTTCAAGGTGGATTAAAAAGCAAGGTGCGATTTTTATTATCCAACACTTTTTTAAAGTGTTCGGTCATTTCTGAAGATAAATTTCAATAAATTCTCCATTACTCAGGTTAAATTGATGGGTTTGTTTTTATCTGGTTTTATCCCTCCCTCCTTTTGTATATAATGGAGTGGGAGTTAACAATTTGCTGCTCGAAAATATAGAAAGCTTTGAAATATTAAAACTAATGCAACATCAACTTCTGTACTTATTTTCTATTTTTAACACTCTAGTTGGAAGTCTTCAAGTCCTGGAGATTTGTCCTTGTTGAGCCCCATTATTTTCTACAACAGCAATTTTTTATTCATAATAAATTCAACCTGTTCCTTGCCTTGTCTAATTTTTAGACTCCTTTCTAACACTGAGAGTCTGCCCTCTTCATCCATTATGAAAACACAAACAAAGGTCTGAATTTTAGTTCCTGAGGTGGGTGTTGGGAAATTTTCCAGCTCACCGGGCTACACGGTGACCCCAGCTGGCCCTGGGGACCCTGCCCCCACATTTCTCCCTCTCCTTCCCCTCCGCACACCGGGCCCCATCAGTGCCCGGCACCGTGGGGGCCTCTGGCCCTGGCACCCATCCCAACAGCCAGGGTACTGTCCACCGCCCTTGCCAGTGGTACGATCCGCAGCCCCCGCCCAGCGCCCCCAGAGGGACTACAATGTCCGTTGTCCTTGGGTGGACTGCCTAGTGGGGTGTGTGGTTTGACGGGGTGTGGGGTGTGGTGGTGCGGAGTGGGGCACCCATGCAGCCAGTGTTGCTCTGCAGAACCAAGATCAAGGTGGATCTCAGTGGGGTGTCAAGTTGGTTGCCCTGCAGGCCGTAGCAATGGCGGGCTGCACCTGGACAACACAGTAGTCCCAAGGCGACGGAGAATTGTGATTTGACATGAAACTGGCACGATTTCAGCGTCGGAACCGATTCTCTGCCCAATCGTGTTTCCTTTTTCTGGCGTCGGCCAAAGGAGAGTCCCACCCCCATAAATTTATTAACAATAAAGTATTTTTACTCCTTTGAATTGTCAGCATTTACGGGATTGGGTGTCACTGGCTAGGTCAGCATAGTTTGCCCATCCCTAATAGCCCTTGATAAGGTGGTGAACTGACTTCTTAAACCTCTGCAGTCATTCTGGTGCAGGTACACCCACAGTGCTGTTAGGGAGGGAGTTCCAGGATTTTAACCCAGAATGATGTGGGACTTGGAGGGGAACTTTCAAGTGGTGGTGTTCCCATTTCTACGCTGCCCTTGTCCTTCTAGATGGTAGCAGTCGTGGGTTTGGAAGGTGCTGCCTAAGGAGTCTTGGTGAGTTACTGCAGTGCGTCCTGCACACATGGCTGCCAAGATTCATCAGTGGTGGAGGGTGTGAATGTTTGTGGATGGATGCCAATCAGTGGCTGCATTGTCCTGGATGTATTGAGCTTGATATTGGGGCTGCACTCATCCAGGCAAGTGCAGAGTATTCCATCACATTCCTGACTTGTGCCTTGGAGATGGTGGACAGGCGTTAGGGGTCAGGAGGTGGATTACACACCACAGGATTCATAGCCTCTGTGGCTCTTGTAGCCACAGTATTTATGTGGCTTGTCCAGTTCAGTTTCTGGTCAATGGAAACCCCCAGGATGTTGACAGTGGTGGATTCAGTGATGGTAATGCTATTGAATGGTATTGAATATTGTTGGGATGCTGCTGAATGGAATGAACAAAATTATAAAGGAGCTCAAATAAATTTACTGAGAGTAACTCAGGGATAGTCTTAATGAATTATGTTGATAAAAACCTATTTCAACCAAGGTAAGGCATTGGTTTAGCCGGCTTCCAAATTTATTTCATGATGAGCTATTCTGGCTGAGTGGAATGTTTGAATTATCACAGTGTAGTTCACTGAGATGAGGTAAATGACATACAGCAAATTCTTTACGCTTTGTACTTACTCAATTACACTGGCTCCAGGTCCAGTAATGCCTCAATTTTAAAAATGCTCATCCTAGTTTTCAAATCTCTCTTTTGGGGCTTCACCCCTCCCGACTCCCGTAATCTCTGTCAGCCCCACAACCTTTCCAAATCTGCTTCCTTCTCCAATTCTGGCCTCTTGCACATCTTCGTTTTTCATCAAGACAAAAGCAAAATACTGCAGATGATGGGGACCCGAAATTAAAACAAAAAGTGCTGGTCTTAGGGCACTCCACTTTTCCCTTGAATGGAAACCTGAACAATCTCCGTCTACCACTGCCCTCCTCCGCCTCATTGAACTTGTTCTTTCAGTGAACATTTTCCCCTTTAGGTTGACTCACTCCCCCCAATTAATGGTCTGGCTATGGGTGTCTGCATGGGTGCCAGTTAAGTCTGTCTTTTTCATGGATTGTTTAGAACATTCTGTGTTCTAGTCCTATTTCACCCCTCTCCCACAACAGTTTTTCTCTGACTCTATGGTACGTTGACTGTGTAGCTTCGTGCTCTCATCTGGCACTGGAAAAAATAATCAATTTTGCTTCCAATTTCCACCCCTCTCTCACCTTCATATGGTCCATCTCTGACACTTCACTTAGCTTCCGTGACATCTGATTCCTGTTCATGTCTATTAATATTCAATCCAAGCCCACCGACCCCCACACTGCTTCAACAACACCTCTTCACACACTGCTTCCTGGAAGGGCTCCATCTCATTCGCCCAGTTGCTCTGTTTCTGTCACATCTGTTCTGATGATGCTACTTTCCACAGTAGCACTTCTGGCATGTCTTCCTTTTCCCTGAGCAGAGAATCCCTCCCACTGTGATTGACAGGGCCCTCAACCATGTTTGACCCATTTTCTGCTCATCTGCTCTTGGCACTTACCCTCCCTCCCAGGATCTGATCGAGTTGCCATGTCACCTCACCTTTCATCCCACCAACCCCCATGTTCACAGGATTATCCTCTGCCATTTCCGTCAACTCTAACATGATGCCACCACCAAACACATCTTCCCTTCACCTCCCCTGTCAGCATGCCGCAGGAACCATTCCGTACGTGATTCCCTGGTCCACTCCTCTATCACCCGCTGCACCTCGTGCCCTTCCTACGGCACTTTCAGATATGCAGCCGCAGACATTTTAACACCTACCCGCTTACCTCCTCCCTCCTCACCGTCCAACACTCCTTACAGGTGAAGCAACAATTCATTTTCACTTCTTTGAATTTGGACTGCTGGATTATCTGCTCAAGAGGTGATTTATTTTACATTGAAGAAAACGCAGACTGAGTGATTGCTTCACAAACACCTTTGTTCAGTCCGCAAGCATGATCACTACCTTCTGGTTACTCACCATTTCACTGCACCATCTTGCTTTTATGCTCACATACCTCTCCTCGGTCTGTTACAATGTTAGCGTGGAGCCCAGTGATGTGTTGGGTAGGCTGGGTCGATGTGGACTGCACTTGATGCAGTGTAGCGAGAGACAGACCTCCAACACTTGATAAGATGCAACACGATTTTATTTAACATCTAAACTATTATACATGTTCAACTGTGGGTTGACACTATGCCGTCTTGACTGGAGACCTGATACTAGCCTAACCAGACTTACTAGCTACCACATGGCGTTTGCACTGGCTAGCTCACTAACTCTGACTGTCTCAGAGAGCGGGCAAACTGGTGCCCTCTGGCTTTATAGTGGTCATGTCCTGTCTGGTGATTGGCTGCTCTGTTCTGTGTGCTTTCTGGTCATCCTGTGTGTCAATCACTGCCTGTCTGCACTCCATTGTATACATTGATGTATATTATGACACCCAGTGCAAGCTAAAGGAACAGCACCTCATCTTCTGATGAGGCACTTTACAACCCTCTGGACTCAACATTGATTTAAACAACTTCAGACCACGAACTCTGCCCTCCATTTTGAATTGCTTTCCCCCAAATGACAGTGTGTATTGTTCTCATGGCCAGGATTCTCCAATCCGGTGGCCACCGTAACAGCCTCCCCGAACAGGCGCCGGATTGTGGCGACTAGGGGCTTTTCACAGTAACTTAATTGAAGCCTACTTATGACAATAAGCGATTATTATTATCAAGTTATGACGCTAGCGTGAAAAGCGGCGTGAACCACTCCGGCGTCAACGGTCCGCAGGTATCAGGTATTGCACCCCTTCCTTGGGGGCTAGGTCGGCGCCGGAGTGGTCTCCACTGCTCCAGCCAGCCCGACACGGCAGGCGCGATTTCGCGCATGCGCGCTATGGCCGGTGCAAGTTCGCGCATGCGCGGTGCGAGTTCGACCATGCGCATGGGTTCCCATCCCCGCGCCGGGCGCCGGGCAATATGGCTGAGCCCTACAGGGGCCCGGCATGGAGGAACATTGGCCCCCATGGAACCAGCCCGCCCGCCGATTGTGGCCACCGTGGAGGCCCCCCCCCCGGGGTCGGATCCACCCACCCCCCACAAGGACAGCCCCCACAGACACAACTTCCAGGTCGTGCTGTGTGGGACCATACGTGACCCACGTCGGCGGGACTCGGCCAAACTCAGCGGTCACGTGTCCCGTCGAGGCCCGGAGAATCGCCGAGGGGGCCACTTTCAACGGTCCCCGACCGGCGCGGAGGCGATCCTGCGGGCGCCCGAGAATCGCCGCCGGAGAATCGGCGAGCCGGCGTTGGGGCAGTGTGGCACGATTCTCGTGCACCCCGAGGGATTCTCCGACCCGGCGCAGGGTGGGCGAATCCCGGCCCATGTGTTTGCTTTCAGACAGTGCCAACCTACATTCTGCTGTTAACACATTCTGTGGTCTTTCTTTCGGACAGCGTTGACCTTTATTCTGCCATTAAGACTGTGATGATTATGGTGTTTGTCCCTTGAAGTGCAGCACAGCAGAAGAGGGTCATCTGGTTTAAGGGACCAATTGAGAGTTAGAGTGGGTAATTACCCCATGGTGGTCGGGGGGGGCGGGGGGGGGGGGGGGAGGGTGGAATCACACTCTTGGGCAGAAGACAGCCAGAAGACATATAAGGATTTGCACAGCCAGTCGGCCGTTCCAGGGCAGCCGGGGCCTGCCAGCCTTTGTACAGATTTTCCTCATGAAGGAATAATCTTTGTGTTCTTGACGAAGCAATGTTAGTGTGCAATTATTACATTGGTGATGAGGATAAAATGGATTATGACGACACTGCCTGTGGCACCAGACGTGTGAGTAGTGAGATGTTGAGATATTGTCAGACCCTGAGGAACAGACTGAAGAGCAAACCTGAATTGGCCGGTACAGTCCGATGTTTAGAAATATATAGAAAAAAAATGCAAGGGAAAATAATCTTCAAAAGCAAGAGGCGGCACAGTGGCTATTACTGCTGTCTCATAGTGCCAGGGACCCAAGTTCAATTCCGGCCTTGGATCACTGTCTGTGTGGAGTTTGCACTTTCTCCTCACGCCTGTGTGCATTTCTCCGGGTACTCCAGTTTCCCCCCCACAGTCCAAAGATGTACGGGTGAGGTGGATTGGCAACGCTAAATCGCCCCTTAGTGTCCAGGGATGTGCAGGTTAGGTTATGGGCTAGGGCAGTGTGGATGGGTGAGTGGACATGGGTAAAGGTTTCTTTCGAAGGGTCGGTGCAGACTCAATGGGCCGAATGGCCTCCTTCTTCACTGTAGGAATTCTATGATCAAGAGCTGTGATTTTGTCTTTCGGGAAAATTGGAACTAAGATTATTCAAGAAAAAGGTCAAAGAGTAGCTGCAACTTTTATTTTAACAAGAAAGCAAAGAAAACACAGAACAGTGTTTTGGGCGAAAAATAATGAAATACCCGAAGCAGTTGTAACTTGGTCTCCAGAACACGGAAAAGTGAAGAGACTGAGATTGCCAGGCTCCCGGTCCAAGCAGAGTGGCTGGAGGCAGCGAGGTTTTGGGGAGAGGTCCCGAAACTGTTAAAAAAAAGTCGCAAAGTCTTTTTAAAAACGGGCCTGAATGAAACATGCTGGATATCCCATTGAATTAACAAGGGACATTGGGAGCAGGAGGGGGACATGCACGCTCCATATAGCTAAAGGAAATAAAAAAACTGCAAAGATCACTGGAAGGGATTTCCAGCAGTAAAAAGAACTTTTGGGAAGCTTAGAAGAGAAGAGCAGCAGGTTCCCGCCAATATTTCAAAAGTGCAGGGGAAAAGCTGCTGACAGTTTTTTTAAAAATTGATAGTCTTAAAGCAGTAATGCATTTGAAGAGGTAATGATTTAATGTGGCAATGTATTTAAAGCAGCAACCACAAGAAGAAACAGAGGGAAATGGACAGGAAAATTGGAGAAGACCCCAAAATGAGGGCAACTCTGAAAATAAACATCCATTACCAAGGCAAGACCTTAGAGGAGGCAACAAGGCCTCAGGGAACAGGCAACACCAGATCTCAGAGAAGGAAATGAGGACCTCATGGAAGAAGCAAAAGAGGACCAGAGGAGAGGCAATGCCAGACCTCAGAGGAGGCAATGGAAGGCCTCAAGGAAGAGGCAACAGAATGCCAGAGATTTTACATAGATTTACATAGAATTTACAGTTCAGAAGGAGGCCATTCGGCCCATCGAGTCTGCACCGGCTGTTGGAAAGAGCACCCTACCCAAGGTCCACACGTCCACCCTATCTCCATAACCCAGTAACCCCTCCCAACACTAAGGACAATTTTGGACACTCAGGGCAATTTAGCATGGCCAATCCACCTAACCTGCACATCTTTGGACTGTGGGAGGAAACCGGAGCACCCGGGGAGAACACACGGGGAGAATGTGCAGACTCCGCACAGACAGTGACCCAAGCCGGAATCGAACCTGGGACCCTGGAGCTGTGAAGCAGTTGTGCTTTCCACACAATGCTGCCATGCTGCCGTGATGTCAATGAAGACCTCAGAGGAGGTAATGAAAGATCCAAGAAGGAGGGCACTATAAGAACCCAGGAGGGCATGGAAAAAAATCACGTAAGGAGGGCATTGAAAGACCCCAGAAAAAGGACACAGAAAGACACAAAGTATACAAATGAAGAGAATTGCAGAATGGAAACAAGTCAAGACTTTGTCAAAGACCGACCTGACCAACAGTGAAGCAAAAGGGTTTGACTGAAGTAATGACAAGTAGAAATGAAGATTCCATTTGTGAAATGTATATATCCAGAAAGAACATGATGGATTCACCTCAGAAGAAATGCAGAAATTAAATACTTCAAAAGAGACTAGGAACTATTGAAGAGAAAGAATTCAAACTCTAGAAAAGGCATTCAAATAACAAGATGAAATGACTGACAGCAAACTAAAAAATGAGTTGCAAAACAATTTACAAAATGGAGTCAAGAATAAGACGAACTTAATGAGACAGTAGAGAATAAGCTGAACTTCATGAAATAACAACTATGCAATAAGAACAAGTGCAGTGAAGAATAACAGATTGAAGAAGGGAAGCTTGACAATAAGAATTTAACTGAAGAGATAAAACCATTGCAATTGACAGCAGAACCAGCAATCCAGACAGAGAAAGAAACTGAGAATACTTGCCAGAAATAATTTGCTGAAATGGTCATGCGAATGGAAAAGCACAAGAGACAAGATGATAAAATGATTGATGAAAAAAATGCTGAATTGAAATGTTTGAACCTACATATCAGTAACAGAATTCCTTCACACGTGACAGACCGAGATTGTGAAAGAACTGTCAAGACTGTATTGTATTGCGATGATGGCCAGAATTCTCCGGCCGTTTGGATTCTCTGTCCCCGTCAGCAGGGCACCCCGTCCGCGGGTTTCCTGGCGGCATGGGATGGCATCAATGGGAAATCACATTATCAAATGGCAGTAGTAGAGAATTCCACTGCTTGTGAAAGGCATGCCGCCCATAAACATGCTGCTGGGGGACCGGAGAATCCAACCCGATATGTGCCTGCATGCGTTATAATGTAAGGTGCTCGACAGAGCAAGGCTCGATGTGGGACTGGAGAGTGGCACCACCCAAAGTGTGAAGTATGCAGTCATGTAGTCAGAGAACAAACTGGGACGGATCTCGGTCAGCAACAAATCTGCATGGAAGAGTTCCATTTGGAACTGTTCATAGTTAAAGACTACCAGTAAAGTATGCAAGCCTGAAGATCTCATCAATGAGCCATCACCATTCTACAAGAAACAGTAAAACCCCTCAAAGTCTCGATTTATAGTTGCCCAACTTGTGTATAATGTTGAGTTGGTATTTGGCCTTGAGTAACTTAGTTCTTGGAGGTTGTATAAGAGTTACAGAGGGAGGAATGTGATGATTGTGGTGTTTGCCCCTTGAAAGGCAGTGCAGCAGAAGAAGGTCACCTGGCTTAGGGAACCAATTGGGACTCAGAGTGGATAATCACTCTGGGGAGGGGAGGCGGGGGGCATGGGGGGGGGGGGGGGGGGTGCAGTGGGGGAGTCATCTCTTGGGCAGAAGACATAATGGGATTAGTGCAGCCGGCAGGTTGCTCCTGGGAAGCCGGGGTCTGTCATAGAATTTACAGTGCAGAATGAGGCTATTTGGCCCATCAAGTCTGCACCGGCTCTTTGAAAGAGCACCCTACCCAAGCCCACACCTCCACCCTATCCCCATAACCCAGTAACCCCACCCAACACTAAGGGCAATTTTGGACACTAAGGCCAATTTAGCATGGCAAATCCACCTAACCTGCACATCTTTGGACTGTGGGAGGAAACCAGAGCACCCGGAGGAAACCCACGCACACACGGGGAGAACGTGCAGACTCCGCACAGATAGTGACCCAAGCCGGGAATCGAACCTGGGACCCTGGAGCTGTGAAGCAATTGTGCTAACCACCATGCTACCGTGCTGCCCACGTACATCTGTACAGTGTTTTGTTCATAATAAATAACCTGTGTTCCTTACACAGCAGGTTATCATGCAATTATTACAAAGATCAACTCTGGAATACTGCTTTGTGTCATAAATACTATAACTATTCTCTTTGCCTTGTGTTTCATTACATCTTTGTCATTTAATCTCCCCTGCTTCTGGCCTATCACTTACCTTCAATTTTGGTCCACTCCCCTTCCCTTTTTCAAATCCATCACATTCCTACCTCAGTTCGAAGAAGAGTCATATTGGTGTTAAAAAGTTAACCGTGTTTCTCTCTCCACAAATGCTGACAGATCTGCTGAGCTTTTTCAGCACTCTGACTTTCCACACTTCACCGTTGGTGGCCGTACTTTCCGCTGCATCAGTACTATCTTCTGGAATTCCTTAACTGAATTACTCTGCTGAACTAACTCTTTGTCCTCCCTTAAAACCTACCCCTTTGAACAAGTCAGCCTCATGTCATCTATCGTCGCATATAGCTTGGTGTCAAATATAATGTTGTAACATTCTTCTGAAGCAATGTGGGAGATTGAAACATAGAAAAGGTATGGTGCAGAAAGAGGCCATTCAGTCCTTCGTGTCGGCGGCGACCAGAAGAGGGGAAAAAAGAAAGCAGCCGGCCATTTTAATCCCACTTTCTGGTACCTGATCCATAGTCTTGCAGATTCTAGCACTTCAGGTGCAGATCCATGTACCTCATAAATAAGTTGAGATATTCAGCCTCAACCACCATTTCAGGCATTGAATTCCAGGCACCCAACATCCTTTGGGCGAAAAGGTTTTTTCCTTACGTCCTCCTCTAATCCTTCTACTAACCAACTCCAATCATATTTTTATTTTTTAACGGAGCTATATAAATGCAAGGTATCCTTGTTCTTATTATTGGCTCGGTGAGTGCCATTTGACACTAATAGCAATTTGTCTCTGCCATATTCAAGAGCTGATAAGCTTCAGGTTGGACGGATGCTATTGAATATTAGTGTGAAGTCTCATTTTGAAGGCAATTTCATGATGTGCTTATACCGCCCATCATATTATTGTCACTGCCTGTGATAAGTCTATTTGCAAAGGTGAGTGTTTTACCCTCAGAATGAACGTCCCTATTAAATAATTCCAGCAGCAAGCTTTCTTGAGTTCAAAAATCAAGAATATTATTTATCATTCAACTCTTACCGTCAATTTTTATTTTTTTAAAATAAATTCAGAGTACCCAATTATTTCTTTTCCAATTAAGGGGCAATTTAGCATGGGCAATCCACCTAACCTGCATATCTTTGGGCTGTGGGGGTGAAACCCACACTGACACGGGGAGAATGTGCAAACTCCACATGGACAGTGATCCCGGGCCGGGATTCGAATATGGATCCTCAGCACCGTAGGCAGCAATGCTAACCACTGTGCCACATGACGCCATCTCTTACCCCAAATTTAACATGAAATTTCACCCCCTTATCCCACACACATAAAGATTAGATTCAGATGGAAGTAATATTCTTTGCAGCTTATAATTATCTCAGTCTCTTTCATGGCAGGCCTGTAGTTTCTTAGATGAAGTTGATGTTTTACTGTTGAAGTGAAGGTGAATTGAGGGATTCTGAGCAGGCTGTGAGGTTTAGCTGATTGAGTTTGGTGTCAAAGCTCTGGGAAGTTAGTTTTTAGGTGAACATTTACAACAACAGGTTGGAAAATCCTTCTCTGATAAGATTTCCCACATTCAAAGTATTGCTGTTTATTACTCTTGCATCTTGGTTGACATGCAGCTAGTTCAATGGATTTCATTGGTACTCTGTCTGGAAGCAGCTTATAGCTGATTGATAAAGTGACAGCAAACATGAAAAAGTGACAACAAACATGGCTGTCTCATCATATGACCTTTTACAAGTAAGGTGAGCAGCTCGATTATGTTGCAGATTTCTTAACTTGAGAGTTTGAGATAGCCAGTATCTTTGTTTGAAGGGCCCATTCAAATTGTGTAATGTCTTTTTGGACCAGCTTCAGAAAAGAGCATTGATGTAACATTCATCTGGAATGTTCTTTTTGTGACCCCTTGAGACAAGGGAGAGATTTGAATCTGCAGAAGAAGTCAGATGATCCTTGGACAGCCATTTTGTGCAGTCATTTTGTTCAGTTTAAAAATATAAAAATTAATTTGAAGTTCAGAATATGCCGAAGTATGACCTAATGAAAAAGTCATGCAACTGTAAGACAAGATAGTGAAGGCCCAACTAAATTGATATCAAACTCCTGTGTTTCATCATAGAAATTACAGTGCAGAAAGAGGCCATTTGGCCCATCGAGTCTGCACTGGCCCCTGGAAAGAGCACCCCACTTAAGCTCACACTCCCGCCCCATCCTTTTAACCCCACCTAATCTTTTTGGGCACTAAGGGGCAATTTAGCATGGCCAATTAACCTGACCTGCACATCTGTGGACTGTGGGAGGAAACCAGAACACCCGGAGGAAACCCACGCAGACACAGGGAGAACAGGCAGACTCCACACAGACAGTGACCCAAGCCAGGAATCGAACCTGAGACCTGGAGCTGTGAAGCCACGTTGCTAACCACTGTGCTACCATGCCACCCTTGAGGAGAGACTTGCAAAACTGGGGTGCTTACACAGGCCAGAGGGGGTGCTAGGATGAGGCTTCGGTGGCGTGTTTTATAAAACTAAAAACTCTACATCTTGATTGAAGAATTCAAAATACTGAGGGGAACTGATAGAGTAGATAGAGAAAAACTATTTCAGGTGGTTGCAAAACCTCGGATCAGGGAGTATAGTCCAAAAATTAGAGACATGCCTTTCAGTAGTGAAGTTACAAGACACTTCAATGCCAGATTAATTGCTGAAAAAAGAGACATGCCCAATGACAGTGGGACATGCACCCTGCCCGAGCAACATAAAATCTGGTCATGGAGTTTTAGCTGTGATTTCAGTCAATGGCAAAACAGGCCTGAGGGATTAAATGGCTAATCCTTGGTTGCTACATAAAACTTTGAACATATAGTGCAGAAGGAGGCCATTCGGCCCATCGAGTCTGCACCAACCCACTTAAGCCCTCATTTCCACCGTATCCCCTTAACCCAATAACCCCTCCTAACCTTTTTCGTCACTAAGGGCAATTTAGCATGGCCAATCCACCTAACCTGCACGTCTTTGGACTGTGGGAGGAAACCAGAGCACCCGAAGGAAACCCACGCAAGCACAGGGAGAACGTGCAGACTCCGTACAGACAGTGACCCAGCAGGGAATTGAACCTGGGACCCTGGCGCTGTGAAGCCACGGTGCTATCCACTTGTGCTACCATGCTGCCTGCGTGCAACCTGAACGTACAACCTGCTGACTCCGAAGCAAGAGTTGAGCAACAGCTGAGAGATCAAAGTATTCGAAATCCTAACTCATCCCTGTAAATGTCAGCGTGATTAACAGTTCTCCTGGTAGAGTTGAACAAGAGAAATCCTCTTTCTTTCCCCCGCTTTTTGAAGGAGCAGCCCTACGGCTGAAACTATTTTGATGTTTAGCTCACTGGGCTAAATCGCTGGCTTTTAAAGCAGACCAAGGCTGGCCAGCAGCACGGTTCAATTCCCGTACCAGCCTCCCCGAACAGGCATCGGAATGTGGCGACTAGGGGCTTTTCACAGTAACTTCATCGAAGCCTACTCGTGACAAGAAGCGATTTTCATTTTTTTCATTTTTCATGTTTGAAATCCGAAAATTTAAGTCAGAGAAAATTGAGGCACAATCCAATTCTTTTCACACAAAAACATGGTTCCCTTGAAATTGCCGCTTCAATGGCAACAGCAAGAGTGTTACACAATCTCCCCACAATCTTCGTCACTTGGCAAGCTCCCTGCAGGAATCATTTGGAGCGCAAGGAACTTGCATGGAATATGCTCGTGATCCAGAGTTCCAAGGGGGACAGCCAGCCATGCTGTGGGCAATAAGGTGCATAATTCTGCTGCACAGTATTCCTGCAGCTGGAGTCTACACACGCGGAAATCTAGAGGGCAGACACAATTAAGTTAGAAGCACTCAGAATCCTCCGTCAGTTCTGAAGTGGGGCTGACACTTTTGTGTCCTTTCTCTTGCGTTGTTAGAGCCAATTAAGACCTCTTTGCTGCACAATCATTTCTATCAGCTCTGACTCCTGCTGACCTTTATGAAAGCACTTCAGTTGTTGTCAATGTTCGCTTTGAAGTGGAATTAGAAGAGTGGCTGCAGAGCAAATGTTATATTGGGAATGTTTAGCTGTGTCTCGTTGCAGAAAGCCGAGGGCAGAAAGGGGGCACGGAAATCTTGACAACCCTTGGCATCAGATGCCCATGCGAATGCATCAATTCAGGACCTGGTCAGAAACATAAGCTCTTTGGCTCAGTCTATTGAAGCTAATAACATAGTTTAGACATTCGATAGTGACTATGCACGAAGGGAGGCGAGTGTGACACAGACACATGACAGTCAATCAATTGGAAATTAAAGCAAATAAAACTCAGGTTAATATCCTAATTTCTTGGCTCAGGCAAGGATTCTCTCCCACCGCTAAAGTATATTAGAAATGTAGATGTATGCTGAGTGTGTTTTTCCAGGCATTTAAATGAAGGGCAGAGAATCACGTGCAGAAGCATGCTAATTATCCAAAAGCAGAAAATGCTGGAAATATCCTTCAGGTCAAGCACCGACCATGGAGAGAGAGAGGAGAGAGAGTTCATGGCTGGGATTTTCCAAACCCCGCCCCCCACGGTGTGTTTTTCACTGGTGGAAGGGCCCACCATAGGCTGACGACGAGATTTTCTGGTCCCGCCTCTGACAATGGGTTTTCCCGTTGATCGTACCCACTGCCACCAGGGAATTTATGGCAGTAGCCCACCATCGATGGGACCGGAAGATCTGTGCAGAGTCTGCACGTTCTCCCCGTGTCTGCGTGGGTTTCCTCCGGGTGCTCCGGTTTCCTCCTGCAGTCCAAAGATGTGCAGGTGAGGTGGATTGGCCATGATAAATTGCCCTTCGTGTTCAAAAAGGTTAGGTGGGGTTACTGGGTTACAGGGATAGGGTGGAGGCGTAGACTTAAGTGGGGTGCTCTTTCCATGGGCCGGTGCAGACTCGATAGGCCAAATGGTCTTGTTCTGCACTGTAAATTCTATGATTCTACGTTCCCACTGGCAGAGAAGGTGGTGGTGTAGTGGCATTGTCACTGGACTGGTAAACCAGAGACCCAGCATAATGCTCTGGGGACCCAGGTTCAAATCCCGCCACTGCAAGTGGTGAAATTTGAATTCAATAAAAATCAGGCATTTTATAAAAGTCTAAAGTCTAATGATGACCATGAAACCATAGTCGATTGTCGGAAAGACCCATCTTGTTCACGAGTGTGCTTCAGGGAAGGAAATCTGCCCTCTTTACCTGGTCAGGCCTACATGTGACTCCAGACCTACAGCAATGTGATTGACTCTTAACTGTCCCCTCAAGGGCAATTAGGCATGGGCAATAAATGCTGGCACAGCCTGTGACAACCACATCCCATGAATGAATAAAAACTAAATTTCAGCCAATGTTTCAGGTTGATTACTTTTCTAGTATTTTCACTGACTATTGAATGGGAGTGCAGAGTCGGAAAATTACCTCTGATATGCAAATACAGGAGAACACGGTAGCATTGTGGATAGCACAATTGCTTCACAGCTCCAGGGTCCCAGGTTCGATACCGGCTTGGGTCACTGTCTGTGCGGAGTCTGCACATACTCCCCGTATGTGCGTGGGTTTCCTCCCGGTGCTCTGGTTTCCTCCCACAGTCCAAAGATGTGCAGGTTAGGTGGATTGGCCATGATAAATTGCCCTTAGTGTCCAAAATTGCCCTTAGTGTTAGGTAGAGTTACTGGGTTATGGGGGTGGAGGTGTTGACCTTGGGTAGGGTGCTCTTTCCAAGAGCCGGTGCAGACTCGATGGGCTGAATGGCCTCCTTCTGCACTATAAATTATATGAAAATTCTATGAAACACTTGAATTTATGTGTTTAAATGAAATTGTTCTGTATCTGCTGGCAATGAGCAGTCTTCCCTATCATCATTGTGTAATCGGTAAATGTGTTGATACCTCTTTAAGTAGTCGGGTAGTCTTGGGTGTTGATGTTTTATTAGCCTGTCTATGAGAACAAGAAAACATTCAGTTTCCTGGAGCTACAAGTTTTTGCTACTTATTAAATCACATCAGCGAGAAGAGGAGAAGACAAAGGAATCATCTAATCATCCCCTGATGACTCACATGGTGAATCCATGACTCAGAAGTGTCATGGAGAGTACCTTTAAGAAATGTGTGTTTATAAATGGGTGTGTATATAAATATCTGTAGTGAGAGTACCTTTATGAAATGGGTGTTTATTACTGCAGTGATGTCAGAGAGTGGTTGGAGCTGGGCTTTCTGTCAGCTTTTTACTTTTCTTTTAAGCTGTTTGCTGCAGGGTGTGTTTTTAGTTTAGTTTTCAGATCTGGATATCTGCAGTCACAGCCAGAAGGTGTATGAGTCTCTCTTTCTGTAATCTAAAGATTGTAAATCGATCCTTTGATGATTTAAAATTAATAACTGCTCTCAATAGTGACTTCAACCTGATGTGTTTCTGTTTTTACGGTTTTTCAAGTCTTATGGATGTTAAAAGGAAAGCTTAAGCATTACTTAGTATTGTATTCTTTGGGGGTTGTATTTGAATTGATGGTTGCTAAGATGTTCACTGTATGTTTTAAAAAGGTTAACTTGAGTTCATAGAATAAACATTGTTTTGCTTTTAAAAAATACATTTCCATTTCTGCTGTACCACACATGTAGAGTGGGTCATGTGCTCCCCATACTACAATCTATTAAAAGTTGTGGGTCAGGTGAACTCCATGATACGCTTTGGGGTTCTCTAAACGCTGGCCCATAACAGAAGCCACACACATAAAATAAATGTTCATCTTGCATTTCAACTCAAAGAAAAAGGAACATATTTACCATTTCAAAATTCAAAATAACTACACATTTATTTCAAATCTGAAATTTAATCCAGCACAATATCATCACAAACAGACATTGTTCTAATGGCATGGTGGCACAGTGGTTAGCACAGCTGCCTCACAGCCCCAGGGATCTGGGTTCGGCTCCGACTTTCTGTGTGGAGTTTGCACGTTCTCCCCGTGTCTGTGTGGGTTTCCTCTGCTTTCCTACCACAGTGCAAAGATGTGTAGGTTATGTGCCATATACACAAGTGAATATAAAAATAGAAGGGCAGACCAGATGAACGTGTGGCTGGGGATATAGTGTAGGAGAGAGGGCTATGGATTCATGGAATATTGGGATTAGTTCTGGGCAACTTGGCACCAATACAGGCAGGACATGTTGCACCTAAGCAGAGCTGAGACAAGTTAACTTTAGGGGTAATTTACTAGTGCTTTTGCAAACAGCTAAGGGGACTTGCTGTTCGACATGGACCAGAATTCTCTGGCCATTATGATTCTCTGTTCCTACTGGCAGCACATCCCGCCCATAGGCTCCCCGGCAGCGTGTGATGGCTTCAATGGGAAATCAATTGACAAGCGACGGGAAGTGAGAATCCCGCCATTAGTGAACGGCACACCATTGAGAAACACATGGCTGGGTAACCAGAGAAACCAGCCCATGATCTATTTGTCGTGGGGACATATGTTCTCCTAACTGGCATTGCACTACACTGAAATTCATATTCCACATTACAACACATCCCTTCAGCAGTTTGCAATTGGTGGAATACTGACTATGCTCCTCCACTCCATGTATCTAAAACTCAGAACGTAATGTCTAATGTTAGAAATGATTTCCCATTTGGGCCTAATTTCTTAGAGAATCCTGTGTATGCTGGCAATTACACTAACAACAATCGGATTATTAGTTGGGCTCATAATGTTGCTCACTTCCACTTGCTAGAAGCTACACATATTTACATCCAGGGACTTGTTCTCTGCAGACAAAAGGAACGGCCTTTGAATTTCGGCGGGAGCGGTGCGCAGGGGCCTTCTGGGAGGTAAGTTTTTGCTTTAAAAACCCTTACCTTTGCAGGAGCAGCCCTTTGAATTTCGGCGGGAGCGGTGCACAGGGGCCTTCTGGGAGGTAGGTGTTTGCTGTAAAAACACTTACCTGGTCCCGTTTCTGTTCTTCTTTTCTGTTTTATTTTTTATTTTATTTTTAATATAAGGCGGGAACCGGGAGTTCAACCCGTGGACTTCTAGGAAGGGTCCCCCCCACCCCCCCCCCACCCCCCCAAACAATAAATTCTGGTGGAGAGGAAACCCGAGACACTACACATGTAGTGTCTCCCACCTGCCCTCCTCCTCTAACCTAATAATAAGACCCATTGGTGTGAGGTAAGTGCCATATTATATTATTATTATATATTTATTTACTTATTTATTTATTAACCAGATCTTGGTTGGAGGTTAGAGGGATGGCAGGGAAGGGAGTGCAATGTTCCTCCTGCAGGATGTTTGAGGTGAGGGATGCCGTTAGTGTCCCTGCCGATTTTACCTGCAGGAAGTGCAGCCATCTCCAGCTCCTCCAAGACCGAGTTAGGGAACTGGAGCTGGAGTTGGATGAACTTCGGATCATTCGGGAGGCAGAGGGGGTCATAGATAGCAGCTTCAGGGAATTAGTTACACCAAAGATTGGAATTAGTTACACCAAAGATTGTCAGGAATAAGCGAATGACTAGGGTAAGAGTAGGACCAGTCAAGTACAGGGATGGGAAGTTGTGTGTGGAGTCTGAAGAGATAGGCGAGATACTAAATGAATATTTTTCGTCAGTATTCACTCAGGAAAAAGATAATGTTGTGGAGGAGAATGCTGAGACCCAGGCTATTAGAATAGATGGCATTGAGGTACGTAGGTAAGAGGTGTTGGCAATTCTGGACAGGCTGAAAATAGATAAGTCCCCGGGGCCTGATGGGATTTATCCTAGGATTCTCTGGGAGGCCAGGGAAGAGATTGCTGGACCTTTGGCTTTGACTTTTATGTCATCATTGGCTACAGGAATAGTGCCAGAGGACTGGAGGATAGCAAATGTGGTCCCGTTGTTCAAAAAGGGGAGTAGAGACAACCCCGGCAACTATAGACCGGTGAGCCTCACGTCTGGAGTGGGTAAAGTCTTGGAGGGGATTATAAGAGACAAGATTTATAATCCTCTAGATAGGAATAATATGATCAGGGATAGTCAGCATGGCTTTGTAAAGGGCAGGTCATGCCGCACAAACCTTATCGAGTTCTTTGAGAAGGTGACTGAACAGGTAGACGAGAGTAGAGCAGTTGATGTGGTGTATACGGATTTCAGTAAAGCGTTTGATAAGGTTCCCCATGGTAGGCTATTGCAGAAAATACGGAGGCTGGGGATTGAGGGTGATTTAGAGATATGGATCAGAAATTGGCTAGCTGAAAGAAGACAGAGGGTGGTGGTTGATGGGAAATGTTCAGAATGGAGTTCAGTTACAAGTGGCGTACAGCAAGGATCTGTTCTGGGGCCGTTGCTGTTTGTCATTTTTATCAATGACCTAGAGGAAGGCGCAGAAGGGTGGGTGAGTAAATTTGCAGACGACACTAAAGTCGGTGGTGTTGTCGACAGTGCGGAAGGATGTTGCAGGTTACAGAGGGACATAGATAAGCTGCAGAGCTGGGCTGAGAGGTGGCAAATGTAGTTTAATGTAGAGAAGTGATTCACTTTGGAAGGAATAACAGGAATGCGGAATATTTGGCTAATGGTAAAGTTCTTGGAAGTGTGGATGAGCAGAGGGATCTCGGTGTCCATGTACATAGATCCCTGAAAGTTGCCACCCAGGTTGATAGGGTTGTGAAGAAGGCCTATGGAGTGTTGGCCTTTATTGGTAGAGGGATTGAGTTCCGGAGTCATGAGGTCATGTTGCAGCTGTACAAAACTCTGGTTGTCTTTTCCCGTGGATGGAAATGGCTAGCACGAGGGGACATAGCCTTAAACTGAGGGGTAATAGATATAGGACAGAGGTCAGAGGTAGGTTCTTTACGCAAAGAGTGGTGAGGCCGTGGAATGCCCTACCTGCAACAGTAGTGAACTCGCCAACATTGAGGGCATTTAAAAGTTTATTGGATAAGCATATGGATGATAATGGCATCGTGTAGGTTAGATGGCTTTTGTTTTTTGACTTCCCATGTCGGTGCAACATCGTGGGCCGAAGGGCCTGTACTGCGCTGTATCGTTCTATGTTCTAACATGTCCAGACATTGCAACATTTTTTGAATAAACAGAAGATGACGGACAATTGCTCCCTGTTGCCTTCTCCATGGCAATGTCTCAATCAATCAAAGCCAAGTTGCAAAACATTCAGCACTCCTTTTCCCATGCAGTATAAATTGTTGTTTCCTTTCAAACTTGGCATTCTTGCATATGTCCTGATCAGTGCAAGTCAAAAAGCTTCAACAACATGTCTCTTTTTTCACCAATACTCAAGTTCTATACTACCAAGTTACTAATTATAGAATAATTATAATGGGGGTTTAAATTATTCAATTATAGACTGAGGTAGAAGTAATGTAAAGGCCAGAGGAGTGCAGGAGCTCCAAGAATGTGATCAGGATAATTTTCTACAGCAGTATGTTTCCAGTCTAACAAGAAAGGAGGCACTGCTGGGCCTGGCTTTTGAAAATGAGATGGACCAAGTGGTTCAAGTATCAGTGGAGAACATTTGGAGGACAGTCACCATTGTATCATAAGATTTAGGTTGGCTGTTGAAAAGGACAAGAAACAATCCAGTAAGAATAATTAACTTGGGGAAAGCCAATTTCAACAGGTACAAATTTATCTGGTCCAGATAAATTGGAATCAAAGATTAGTCGGCAAAACTGTAAGTAAACAATGGGCTGCCTTTAAAGAATAAATAGTTCATGTACAGTCTGGGTATATTCCCATGAAGGGAATAGTAGGGGAAACTAATCTAGAGCTCCATAAATGATGAAAGGTATCAGGTGGTTATTACAATTGAGAACCAGGTTAAAAATAGAAGGTTCAATGGGGAATTGAAAAAGCAAAATGGAAAGCAAAGGTAGAGTGTGAGAAGATACCGGCAGCTAACACTAAAGGAAGGTTGGGTGGATTGGCCATGCTAAACTTCCATTAGTGTCCAAAAAGGATGGTGAAGTTAGTGGGTTACGGGGATAGGGTGGAGGTGTAGGCTTAGATAGGGTGCTCTTTCCCGGGTAGCACGGTGAGCACAAGTGGGTAGTACTGTGTCTTCACAACGCCAGGGTCCCAGCTTCGATTCCCCACTGGGTCACTGTCTGTGCAGAGTCTGCATGTTCTCCCCGTGTCTGCGTGGGTTTCCTTCGGATGCTCTGGTTTCCTCCCACAGTCCAAAGACGTGCAGGTTAGGTGGATTGGCCATGATAAATTGCCCTTCGTGTCCAAAAAGGTTAGGAGGGGTTATTGGGTTATGGGGATAGGGTGGAAGTGAGGGCTTAAGTGGGTCAGTACAGGCACGAAGGGCCGAATGGCCTCCTTCTGCCCTGTAAATTCTATGAAATCTATGAAAGTGAAAAACCTTCCACAGTAAATAGTAAAATGGTGGTAAGAGGAGTCGTGGAGCTGATTATGGACCAAAAATAGAATTTTTGCATTAGGTAGGGAGTATGACTGAAGTAATAAATTAATACTTTTTACCTGTCTTTCCGCAGGCAGATGATGCTGCCCAGGTCATGGTGATAGAAGAGGATGTTCAGAAGCTTGAAAGTGTTTACAATTGATGAACGAGAGGTATCATACAGGCTTCCATTACTTCACATTGATATGGCACCAGGTCCAGATGCAATGCGTCCAAGGATATTGAGGAAATGAGTGGAAATTGGCTCTGGCCAAAACTTTCCAATCCTCATTAGGCTCAGGAATTGTTCCGGAGGACTGGAGAATTGTAAATGTTGCACCTTTATTCAAAAAAGGTGCTAGCGGAAGAAATTGCTATACGTGTCAGGATTGGTATAATAAAGATGTCTCAAAGTATTGAATAGCACAGGTCAACCTGCAAGCAAGTTGTTAAAGTCACCCACATTGGAAATGATTTAATCATTTCTATTTAGCATGGCCAATCCACCTAACCCTGGGCGCCCTGGCTAAGATATTTGCATCATCGTTAGCTATGGGTGAGATACCAGAAGACTGGAGGGTAGCAAATGTTGTGCCCTTATTTAAGGAGAGCTGCAAAGAAAAACCTGGGAGTTATAGACCGGGAAGCCTAACATCTGTGGTGGGTAGGTTACTAGAGAGGATTCTAAAGGATAAAATATGCAGGCATTTGGAAAGACAGGCTTTGATTCGGAGTAGTCAGCACGTCTTTGTTCATGGGAGATCCTGCCTTACAAATTTGTTAGAGCTCTTTGATAAAGTGACTAGGAAGGTTGAATGAAAAAAAATGAATGAAAATCGCTTATTGTCACAAGTAGGCTTCAAATGAAGTTTCTGTGAAAAGCCCCTAGTTGCCACATTCCGGCGCCTGTTCGGGGAGGGTGTTACGGGAACTGAACCGTGCTGCTGGCCTGTCTTGGTCTACTTTCAAAGCCAGCGATTTAGCCCTGTGCTAAACAGCCCCTTGATGCGGGCAAGGCGGTAGATGTAGTTTTTCTAGACTTCAGTAAGGCCTTTCATAAAGTTCTACATGACAGGCTGCTCTGGAAGGTTACATCACATGGAATCCAGGGAGAGCTGGCAAATTGGATATACAATTGGATCGGTGGTAGGAAGCAGAGGGTAATGGAGGAAGGATGCTTGTCGGACTGGAAGCCTCTGACGAGTGGTGTGGCTCAGGGGTCAGTGCTGGGCCCATTGCTGTTTGTTATCTATATCAACGATTTGGATGAAAATGTATAAGGCATGATCGGTAAGTTTGCAACTGACACTAAAATAGGTGGTAGTGAGGAAGGTTATCAAAGATTGCAGCAGGACCTTGATCAGCTGGGGAAGTGAGCTGAGAAATGGCAAATGGAGTTCAATAAGTGTGAGATGTTGCATTTTGGAAAGTCAAATCAAGGTGGAACGTCATGGTGAATGGTAGGACCTGAGGGAGTATCGTTGGACACAGGGACCTTGGAGTTCAGGTGCACGATTCTCTAAAGGTGGAGTCACAGGTAGATAGGGCAGTGAAGAGGTCTTGTGATGTGCTGGACTTCATCAGTCAGGTCATTGAGTATGGTAGTTGGGAAGTTATTTTGCAGTTGTACAGGATGTTGGTGAGGCCACACCTGGAGTATTGCGTTCAGTTTTTGTCGCCTTGCTATAGGAAAGTTGTTACTAAACTAGAGAGCGTGCAGAAGAAATTTACAAAGATGTTGCCAGGACTCAAGGGACTGAGTTATCGGAAGAGATTGGACAGGTGAGGACCTTTTTTCTTTGGAGCATAGGAGACTGAGGGGTGACCAGAGGTGTATAAGATCATGAGAGGCATGGATCGGGTGAATGCACACAGTATTTTTCCCAGGGTTGGGGAATCGAGAACTGGAGGGTATACGGGCAGCACGGTAGCATTGTGGATAGCACAATTGCTTCACAGCTCTCGGGTCCCAGGTTCGATTCCGGCTTGGGTCACTGTCTGTGCGGAGTCTGCACATCCTCCCCGTGTGTGCGTGGGTTTCCTCCGGGTGCTCCGGTTTCCTCCCACAGTCCAAAGAAGTGCAGGTTAGGTGGATTGGCCATGATAAATTGCCCATAGTGTCCAAAATTGCCCTTAGTGTTGGGTGGGGTTACTGGGTTATGGAGATAGGGTGGAGGTGTTGACCTTGGGTAGGGTGCTCTTTCCAAGATCCGGTGCAGACCCGATGGGCCGAATGGCCTCCTTCTGCACTGCAAATTCTATGATAATCTATGATATGTTGAAGTTAAGAGAAGAAAGAATTAATGAGAACCTGAGCAGCAACATTTTTACATAGAGTGTCGTACGCATGTGGAATGAGCTGCCAGAGGAAGTGGTTGAGCCAGGGATATTGACAACATTTAAAAGGCATTTGGACAGATACATGGATAGGAAAGGTTTCGAGGGATGTGGGCCAAACGTAGGCAAATCGGGTTAGCTTAGATGGACTTTTTGGTTGGCATGGACCAATTTGGGCCTGTCTCTGTGCCGTAGATTCTATGATTCTATGAACCTGCAAATCTTTGAAATGTGGGAGGAAACCGGAGCACCTAGAGGAAACCCACGCAGACACGGGGAGAACATGGAAACTCCTCACAGACAGTCACCTGAGACAGGAATTGAACCCGGGTCCCTGGCACAGTGAGACGGCAGTGCTAACCAGTGCGAAGGAGCAGCTTCTTCACTTCTGGCTGTGGACTGGCTTTGGGCTGCAGAAAGGCTGTTGATCCTTCTTCTTCTCAAAATCAAAACGACAAACAACTTTTATAAACAGTCTTCCATGCATGATTTCTTTTTCAGAGCCGTAAACAAACCATGTGTGCCCCTTGGTACTCAGTCCACCAGGGTCAAGATGTTTCTAGCTTCTTTATAACTGCTTAATTACCTCTTCTTGTGAAAGGATGTTTTCGTTTCCAGGAATAACAATCACAAACCCCAACACTGCAAATTCATTGGATGCAAATTGTCTATTATCACCTGTTACTGGGATGTTGGGTACCCCTACTCTTATATCGTATGATTAAGCTGACTACTACTGTTAAATTACTGTAAGTGAGACACAGAAAAAACAGGGTAGCGTTGTGTAACTCACTTAGCCCCAAACTTTGACGAAAGCCGAGCTTCAATCGCGTGACGTAATAGTACTCTCTCATTTAGAGAACTGCTGAGGGTAAAACAAATATCTCCCTTTGTTGTGTCTTTGATCTTTGTTTAAAGCCAAGCTGGACCAGTAGTGCCTGCCACTGCAACTGTGCATCAACATCCAGATGTGTGTTGGTTGAACGACTGGCATTAATTCCCTATGCAGTGCAGTCAAAGAGTTGCTATCTATCTTTTGAATATCAAATTGCCTTGGACAGTTAGCTCACCTTGAAAGTCAATGTAAGGATGGAAACATTCAGGTTGCTCTGACTTGAATCTAGGCCAGCCTTACCTGACAATAATTCGTAGTCGTTTCCGAACCAGGTTATTCCCTGCGGCATAAATCAGTTGTTGCCAGCGTAAATCTCCAACAAAAAGTAATTTGTGATGGTCAATTTCTTGCAGTTCAAGTGTAAAATCACACGAGTTGACATCCGACAGGCATGCCCTGCAAAATTTATCTGCCAGGATCATCTTTTCCTCTTGGAGAGAGAGAAAAAAAACACTTTTGGAATCTTAACGGCATTCTTTCAAGCCTCTCAGGCACATTGTTTAATAACTAGAGAACTGTTGATTCCAGTGGACTGTGATCCATTTCAATATTCAGTCCTTTCCACCACAGATGTAATCTTCAAATTTCTCACAGGCAAGCATGATCACTATAAGCTCTTTCTCAATCTCTGTGTATCTTGACTCTGCTGCTGTTAATGCTTTTTGATGCATGCGTCACTGGTTGTTGGTTCTGCATCAGTGTTTCTCCAAGTCCAAAATGAATTGCATTGCCTTTAGAGAGTAGCTTCTTCCTTGAGACTTTGATACCTAAGTACCGGTGCAGTGTCCACCGGTACTTTAAGTCACTGCAATGCCAACTTTTACAACACTCCCCAAACCATTTTGTGTTCTTCTGCTTTATTATATCGAACAGATGTGGGATAAACTTACACAGATATTGGGAAAATCCAAGCAGTTTCTGGAGTCTTGATGGATCAATATTTGGGGGCACTTCCAACGCGGCTTTAAAACTGGTTGGATTCATGAGGGCCCTCTTCCTGTAGCAACATGTCCTATTAAAAACTATTTCTTCTCCACAAGGTTTAATTTGGTCACTGTTTCATACCATACCACAATAATTGTATTGATGCAGGAAAGCTTCTCAATTCTTTAAAATCATTGTCTAGATTCAATACTTTAAGTATTTCTCCTAAATCAGCTCTCCTTGGATCATCTGAAATGAATCTATTTCTGGCAATCCTTCCATCAGCTCAAGCATCTTTTATTGGAAAACCTCAAAGCCACTGACCTGATCCCAAATGGTATATGCCTCCAGCAACATGATCTGAAAGGCATGTGGAATGTCGTAGGATATACCGGTTGTCCATCAAAACACAAGCACCACAATCCATTTGGGATGTTAAGAACCTAAAGAGTCTACAGCAGTATGTAGGCAAGAGACCAAACCTTCAATTATTGGTAGAGGATAATGTTCTTATTTGACAGTGTTTTGTAAGTTTTAAGTATTCAAGTAGATGCCTACTGTGACTACCCTTGAACTGATTCACAAAGTCACATTGATCTGATAAGATCTATCCAGGGCTTCCTTCAGCTTCTCTTGAAAATCCACTGGTACATTATGCGGAATAAATTGAATAAAAATCGGGAATAAAAATCTGTCAAATGTTCTTTACGGGGAATGTGAGCATTGTAGCAAGGCCAGTTTATGTTACTCATTCCTAATTGCCCTTGAACTGAGTGGCTTGCTAGAGTGCAGTTAAGAGTCAACCGCATTGCTGTGGGTCTAGAGTCACATGTCGGCCAGACAACGATGGCAGATTTCCTTCCCTAGTTACATGGTTACCATTACTGAGACTAGCTTTTAATCCCAGGTTTATTGAGGGAATTTAAATTTCACCAGCTGCTTTGGTGGAATTTGAATCCATGTCCACAGAGCATTAGACGGGGTGCCTATATTCCTCGTCTAATGACAATCCGACTATTCCACAGTCCCCCTTTGTCAATTCCAATTCCATTCTCTTTCCATTCCCAGTGGTGCACTAAGGCAGACTTTTGTCTGTTTCCATAGTAATTCCCGGGACAAGTCGCTAGTCTGTCGCCCGAGGTTTATAGATTGAGGGGCCCGACTCCACAGCAAGTATGACTGACCTGGGGCGGGATTCTTCGACCCCCCGCCGGGCCGGAGAATCGGCGGGGGGGGCGGCGTGAATCCTGCCCCCACCGGCCGCCGAATTCTCCGGCACGGAAAATTCGGTGGGGGCGGAAATCACGCCGTGCCGGTCGGCGGTCCCCCCCCCCCCCCCCCCCCCCCCACCCCCAGCGATTCTACGGCCCGCGATGGGCCGAAGTCCCGCTGCTGTCATGCCAGTCCCGCCGGCGCAAATCAAACCACCTATGTTACCGGCGGGACTGGCGGCGGGGGCGGGCTCCAGGGTCCTGGGGGGGGCGCAGGGCGATCTGGCCCCGGGGGGGGTGCCCCCACGGTGGCCTGGCCGGCGATCGGGGTCCACTGATCCGCTGGCGGGCTTGTGCCGTGAGGGCACACTTTTCCTTCCACCTCGGCCATAGCCTCTGCGATGGCCGATGCGGAAGTGACCCCCCCCCCCCTGCGCATGCACGAGGATGACATCAGCAGCCGCTGATGCTCCCGCGCATGCGTGGACGTCTGCCAACTGGCGGAGTCCCTTCTTCCCCGGCTGGCGTGGCACCAAAGGTCTTTCCCGCCGGCCGGTGGCGCGCCAACCACTCCGGTGGGGGCCTTGCCCCTCAAGGTGAGGGCTTGGCCCCTAAAGGTGTGGAGAAATCCACACCTTTGGGGCGGCCCGACGCTGGAGTGGTTCACGCCGGGACCCCCCGCCCTGCCGGGTAGGGGAGAATCCCGGCCCAGGAGTTTCTCCCACTCTTCACCGGCAGCCATCGGCATGTTGGAAGGATTTGCAGGTTGACACATTCAACCTGTTTGACCATGTTATGAACACAGCTTTTTTGGCCATCAAGTCTGGGATCGGACACGATGTCAGAGCTTCTAGCTCAGAGGTAGATATGTTACCCGCTGCAACACCAACCTCTCGTCTTCACCTGTGGTGACCATTATACAACTAGGAATGACATTAAAAAGGCCACCCGGCCCTTTAGGGACCTTTATGGAAGGAAATCTGCTGTTGTTACTGTGTTTGCCCTATGTGTGATAGGCCCACAGCAATGTGCTTGTCTCTTCAATGCCATGTGAAATGGTCTCACGAGTCATTTAGTTTTGGAAAAATGCTGCAGAAAAGATGAATAAGAATGAAACGGGATGGATTACCTGACATAAAGTACTCCTTAGTAATATTTGTGTCTTGTGGAAAAGTTCCGAGAGCTGGAACAGATCAATCAAGAAAGATCTTGACATCATCATACTCATCAAATCATACCTTATAGCCAAAGTCTCAACTACCTCTATTGGAATCTAGAGGTGGCAGAACAGTGGCATACTAAAAGGAATGACTCTGGAAGTCCTTGGTTTTGATTTCAGACTCCATGGAGTTTCAAAGCATCAGATCAAACATTGACAAGGAAACCTCCTGATTGCCAGCTACAGCTCTCACTGTACCGTAGTAAAACAGTCATTTCCTCCAGACACATCTTCTCCGACCCCCCGCCGGGTCGGAGAAAGGCCGTTGGCCGCCGTGAATCCCGCCCCCGCCGGTTGCCGAAGTCTCCGGTACCGGAGATTGGGCGGGGGCGGGAATCGGGCCGCGCCTGTTGGCGGGCCCCCCCTCTCAATTCTCCGGCCCGGATGGGCCGAAGTCCCGCCAAGAAATTGCCTGTCCCGCCGGCGTAAATTAAAGTAGGCATTTACCGCGGGACAAGGCGGCGTGGGCGGGCTCCCGGGTCCTGGGGGGGGCGCCGGGCGATCTGACCCCGGGGGGTGCCCCCATGGTGGCCTGGCCCGCAATCGGGGCCCACCGATCCGCGGGCGGGCCTGTGCCGTGGGGGCACTCTTTCCCTTCCGCCTCCGCCACGGCCTCCACCATTGCGGAGGCGGAAGTGACTCTCCCCACTGCGCATGCGCGGGAAACTGTCAGCGGCCGCTGACGCTCCCGCGCATGCGCCGCCCCGAATGTCATTTCCGCGCCAGCTGGCAGGGCAAGAAACACCATTTCCGCCAGCTGGCGGGGCGGAAGTCCCTCCGGCGTCGGCCTAGCCCCTCAATGTCGGGGCTCGGCCGCCAAAGATGCGGAGCATTCCGCACCTTTGGGGCGGTGCGATGCCCATCTGATTGGCGCCGTTTTGGGCGCCAGTAGGCGGACATCGCGCCGTTGGGGGAGAATTTCGCCCCTTTTGTTTCTTTACTTGCCTCTTCCCCACTTCCTTTAGCCATGCATCATGGAAACTTTTGTTGTTTAATTTCTTCTGTCCTTCGCTCTTACCATTTATTTTGCTCTTCATCCCATCCTTATCGATTTCACTTGCTGAAAGCCTATTCTATTTCAAACATTTCTCTGTTCTGCTGATGGGCTGAAGTCAACTTTGGGCTGAAGTCCTTTATGAGTGGAAGGTGGGAGGGCTGGAAAGGAGGAGAAGAAAGCATCAGGAAGGATGCCTTATATCTTCCTGCCACTACTGCATATAGACAGCAGCAGGCACTTCCTCAGCCTTCTGTCAGTCAACCAATTAGGCTTTTGGTTGAGAGTTACTTTCTACCTCTAGGGGCATCTTTCCTATGGGGGAGAGCTCACCAACATATGCAGAAATCCTGGTGGCCAACTAGCACATTCCTGGCAAGGGTATGGTCCTTGATGGGATCTCTATGGATTGGCCCACATAGAGCCACTCTGGCAGCAATGGCAACCTCCCCTCCACTCCTCTCCCCCTCCGCCCTTTCGCCCACAGCCCCCAGCTTCCCCCTTCCTGCATTGAACTTGCCTTCAGAGCAATATCACCTCACTGGGGATTGCCTGGTTGGCCCTGCTTCCTCAAATAATTCATCACCATTCAAAGGAAGTTCAGCATTAGAGGCCCTCATCTTCCTGCTGCAGCTTCAGAAGTGGCCAAGGCTCGTATAAATGCTGTCAGTGCTGCTGAGCTGCAGGCCCTCTAACTTGGTTTACCGAATACCAAGGAAGATAATTATAGTTGTATGAAGTAATCATTTCAGCCCCTAACAACACTGTAGGAGTTCCTCAGGGCAGTGTCTTAGGTCCAACTACCTTCAGTGGTTGCCTTATCAATAACCTTCACTCCATCATTAAGTCACAAATGGGGATGTAGGATGCTGTCCAGTTCCAATGGCAACTCCTCAGATAATGACGCAGACCTGCCCATATGCAGGGAAACCTGGACAACATTCAGGCATGAGCTTATAAGTGGCATGTTACATTTGCACCATATAAGACCCAGGTAATGACCATCTTCAAGAAGCGGAAATGTCTGTTCTAGTGGAATTGCCATGGCTAAATATCCCATTAATAGCACCCACATCACCATCACCACTGACCAGATACTCAACAGGACCAGCCATATAAATACAAGGGCAGATCGACAAGTATTTTCTGCTTACTGAGTCAAACCACAAGAGAGAAAGAGAACAAAAATGAAACACCTGACTCATCAACTGATGAGTCAAAAGACGAATTGCATGATTAAGACATCATGTATGTACAACCAACTGAATCTTGCATTAGAGTGAAGTACACCATCCATCCCCATCTACATGATTCTGTTGATACTCAACTCATAATGTAATACCGCTGTTTAAGAAGAGAGGGAGGCAGAAGACCGGAAATTATAGGCCGGTTAGCCTGACTTCCATCATTGGTAAGATTGAGACAATAGGTCTGTGGTCAGTGACAGGAAAGGATAATTTTGTCTGACCATGGACAACTTCGTTGTCAGTGATTGCTCTCTCCCCGGTCGACACTGTGATTTTCAGGGCCCGTTCCTCATTGAGGGAGAGGACTCGAATCTCTGGTACTCTGCCCTCCATCCTGGCTCTTTTCCGCTTATTATGGGCTATCTTCTCCTGCGGGGACAAAGAGAAGACATTGTGTGCCACATGTTTGAATGGGTCAGGACGTCTACAGCAGCTGGTATGCGTGGGGGCCGCACCTGGTCATGAAGGGATTGTGCTGGTGGATGCCAGCGGGTTCTGAGGAGCAAGCGCGAAGATCATGTGGGAGGGTGCGAGGTGTCAGCCAATGATTTGAGGGGACGGGGTTGCTGTTAAATGCTGTTAAATCAGGCCGTGATCTCACGAATGCAGACGTTGAGAAATCCGCCAAATGCGCACAAAATCACACTGAGAAATGTTTCCGTTAAAGAACGCCCTCTATGTTTCAAACTGGATCAAAGAATCAGAGTCGTGAGTTGTTCCCCAACTTTTCTTTCCCACAGTAAGACTGTCTGGCATGCTATCAATTGGTTAGATGTTTGTAATCAAATTGGTATCCTTCAAATCAAAATTAGGTTGAGATTTAGCAGAAGAGCCATGGGATGGGACTATATGTTGGTCGCTCTACATTTAGCAGTTTCAGAAATTGTAAACTCTCCCTACTCTCTCTGCGGAGTCTGAACGTGTAGAAAACTAATTTCCCGGTTTATGAGAATAGTATTGAACATATATCTCAATAAAATAAGACAGAAATGTTCAGATGGCTCTAACACATAGTTATAAAACACCCACTGACTAACCAGTGGTGTGTAAAAAACAATTCAGGTTCCTTCTTTAAAGGCTTGTAAGGTATTACATGCAGAATTGTTGGTCTTCAGCTGAAATTGTTGTACACTTAGTGTTTTCGCCTGGTGGGAATACTGAGCAGCTCCTGGCATCTTATACTTAGGAAAACTAGCAACTATGAATGCAAAGTTCCACCAGGGGGAATTTGGGAATGAGATCTTAAGAGATGTAATATTTTCTACGATATAAAGTGGATGAATAATTTAACACATGACATGTGCTAAATGTATTCATTTACAGGATTCCTCCAAGATGGCACCAGAATGTTGTGACTCTCAGCGAGCTCGCTCACACAGATCCTCTGCTTACATCTCCTACCACCGTACTCATCACTTAAAACTTAATTATAACACTGACACTATCACTAACCTTTCTTTTTTATCTTCTCTTGCAGGTTTGAAGATCCTCCGAGGCCCATGGAGTGGACCTGATGACCCGACTCGACCGGACCCGGCAGAACCTCTGATTTCCCGGCCCGACCTGGAATCTGAAGTGGCCCAAACTGGAAATGCGGCCCCAACCTCAGTTTCGACCCAACCTGGACCTCGGAGCATTCGACCCGGCCGAGAAACTGACGCCAGCCCCCGATCCAGCCGCCGGAGCACTCAACCTCGCCCCCGACCACGAGAACCGGCCTGACCCGACCCAGAGAGGCCCGCCCAGCGACACGTTCCGGAGAGGTCCACCCAGTGACCCTACGTGGAGACCTGACCAGAGCACCAAAGAAGGAGCAGAACATGGGGCCTGGCTCAACAGGGCTCAGGAAGCTGCTGCCTGTGACCCAAGACCCCCAAAATGGCAGAGACCCCGCGCGAGGACCCAAACGCGTCGCAAGGTATTACCGTTCTTGCAGAATGTCCGGGTCCGACTGGTTGCAAACATGCCCCTCCGGCAACCCCCAAACCACAACCAGCGTCCAGGACTCTGCCAGACGCGACCTCAAAAATGAAACCAGCGCCCCAGAACCCACCAGAAGCAACCACCTACCTTCAGACAAGGTCAGACATCTCCCATCAGAGATTCGGGAGAATCCAGTTCAGAAGGTCGTGCTGTGTTGGTCCAAGGAAACAGAAGAGCTTGGACTGCTTGGAGTCAGTGGACTGGTTCATAATTAAGGCCTCAGTGAACAATCAACACGAGTGTGCCCCCACCGTCACAGACCTTATCATCAAATGTGTGGACGACTGTGGTGCCAAAGAAAGTAGTACGTACATTCGCCAACTGGAAACCATGGTTTAATCGGGAGATTGGCTCCCTACTGAAGGCCAGGTCGGAGGCGTTAAAGTCCTATACAAGAAATCCAGTTACAACCTCCACAAGAGACAATATCAGACCAAGCTAGAGTCACAGACAAGCGTTACAGACCTTCGGCGGTTGTGGCAAGCCCTAAGCAGCATAATGGGCTACAAAGCGAAGCCAAACAGAATCTCCAGCAGCAACGCACCCCTCCCCGATGAACCTAACGCATTCTATTCTCAGTTTGAGCAGGAAACAATCAAGCCCCTGTCAACTGCCTCAGCAGCCCCAGATAAACCCATACCCACGGCCACAGCTTCCAAAGTCAGATCGGCCTTCCTGAAAGTGAACCCTCGGAAGGCGATGGGTCAGGCCCGGGACCCTGCTCGTGCACTCAGATCCTGCGTGGGCCAGCTGACAGATGTGTTCGTGGATATCTTTAACCTGTCACTACTCCGCTCCGAGGTCCCCACCATCGTGATCTGGCTGCATCACAGCCTGGTATGGTAACTGCTCGACCCAAGACTGCAAGAAACGTCAGAGAGTCCATCACACAAACCCGCCTCCCATCCATTGACTCTATCTACACCCCCCGCTGCCCAGGGAAAGCGGACAGCATAATCAAAGACCCCTCCCACCCGGCGTACTCGCTTTTCCAACTTCTTCCATCGAGCCGGAGATACAAAAATCTGAGAACACGCACGAACAGACTCAAAAACAGCTTCTTCCCCACTGTCACCAGACTCCTAAACCAGGCATTTTCAAAGTGGGGGTCGCGGCCCACGGCTGGGTCGTGGGTGGGTGCCGGGAAGGTTGCAGAGCCATCCATTGCGGCATTCCTGATTGCGGGAATCCAGGCACAACGGCCGCAGCAGCTGGCTTTTCAAATTATTTTTTATTATTCAATTCAGTCTTCCTGCATCTGTCTTGAATATGCTCAATGGCTGAGCCTGCAGAACTCTCTTTGATAGTGAATTTTAGAGATTAAATTGATTCACAATACTTTGAGTTAAGTAATTCCTCCTCATCTATGTCTAAAATCGTCACATTGTAATTTGCAGACTATATCCCCAGGCCGTAAACCACCCATCTGAGGAAAACGTACATTCTGCATCTGCACTGTCGATTCCTGAGTGAAAAATGTCTGTTTCAATAAGTTCATTTTTCATTCTTCGCTACTCTAGAATGTGGAATGTAAGCCCAGACTCAGCTCTCGCACTAAAGGTAAGAGAAAATGGTGGGTCACAAATATTGGCCGTCTTGGGTCGCGAAGGATGGCCGGTTGGCAAAAATGTGTCCCTGGCAACAAATTTTGAAAAACACTGTCCTAAATGACCCTCTTATGGACTGATATAATTAATACTACACTCCTGTATGCTTCACCCGAAGCCGGTGTCTATATATTTACATTGTGTACCTTGTGTTGCTCCGTTATGTATTTTCTTTTCATGTACTAAATTATCTGTTTGAGCTGCACGCAGAAAAATACTTTTCACTGTACCTCGTACACGGGACAATAAACAAATCCTAATCCAAATGTGGGCGTCGCCGGCTAGGTCAGCATTTACTGCCCATTCCTAGTTGCCCTTGAGAAGGTGGTGGCGAGCCGTCTTAGTGAACCCCTGCAGTCCCTGAGGTGTAGGTACACCCACACCTGTTAGAGAGGAAATTCCAGGATTTTGATCCAGCAATGGCGAAGGAATGGCGATATATTTCCAAGTCAGGATGGTGAGTGACTTGCAGGGGAACCTCCACGTGATGATGTTCCCAAGTATTTGCTACCCCTTGTCCTTCTAGATGGTAGTGGTCCTAGGTTTGGAAGATTCTGCCTAAGGAATCTTGGTGAGTTACTGCAGTGCATCTTGTAGATGGTACACACGGCTGGCACTGTTCGTCGGTGGGGGAGGGAGTGAATGTTTGTGGAAGGGGGAGCAATCAAGCTGACTGCTTTGCCCTGGATGGTGTTGAGCTTCTTGAGTGTTGTTGGAGCTGCACTTATCCAGGTAACTGAAGGGTATTCCATCTCACTCCTGCTGTACTACCTGTTTAAGGCACTCATCAGAACCAGTGGTGAAGAAATGAAGGCCTGTGATGACTTTAACAGGGACTGACAAAGCTGCTGGTCCATCAAGCAGCAAGCACTGTTCTAGGTAAATGTTGAGGTCTACAGCAGGCTGCCTGGTCACGTTCAGCCTCATGCCACTCTCTTCAAATGAGTCCAAGAAAGTGACTCATTACCTGTATGCCTGATTTGTGCTCAGCACCTTTCACACACTGTCCTTCCAGAAGTACAGCTGGTTTCTGAGCCTATTGCTGTTGCTGCTCTCTCTCCTACAGTCCCTCCACTCTGTCCTCCAATGAATTGCAAGGGACTCATAGATTTCTTTATCAGCTAATCAGCTGCCCCTGCCACATCCATGTCTTCCACCAACCATAAATTTACACCTTTCTCTAGTTTCTCTCTTACATCCCTCATGTCCGCTCCCAGTTCAGCTTGTCTATGAGACCCACCTCCAACTTATATCAACCAATTCCATTAAAATACCAGTTGCCTAGTATCTCCTCCTAGTCCTCATGTTAGTCGATCTTGTTAACCGTTGGGCAGAAGGTGACCAATGGTTACTATATTATGTATATTATTGTAAATGGTTGCCCTTTTTTGGATATGTCGTTTTCTCCTTTATCACACCTCTCCTCAAAAAACAACGCCTGACCTCACCATGTCATTACCCCATCTCCAGCCTCCCTCCCCAAAATCCTTGAACTGTCATCTCACAAATATCTGCCTATCACCCCCAGAACTCCATGTTTGAATCCCTCCAGTTAGGTACCATTTGCACTACACAAGTGCTGGACAATGGCCATCTCTAACAAGAGAAATTCTAGCCACCTCTCACTGGTGTTCAACAGCATTGTCATCATTGATTACCCAATCATCAATATTCTGGGGGTTATCACTGACCAGAAACTGAACTGAGACAGCCATATAAACACTGAAGCTACACGAGGACGTCAAAAGTTTGGAATTCTGCAGCTAGCCTCCTGACTCCCTAAAGCCTATCCATCATTTACATGATACAAGTCAGGAGGGTGATGAAAACGCTATACTTCCCCAGATGAGTGCATTTCAACAACACTCACAACGCGCAAAACCATCCAGGACTTGATTAGCAGCCTACCCACAAATTTAAACATTCACTCCCTACAGCACCAGTGCACATTGTGGGGTAGCATGGTGGCGCAGTGGTTAGCACTGTTGCCTACAGTGCTGAGGACCCGGATTCAATACAGGCCCTGGGTCTCTGTCTGTGTGGAGTTTGCACATTCTCCCCGTGTCTGCGTGGGTTTCACCTCCACAACCCAAAGACGTGCAGGGTAGGTGGATTGACCACGCTAAATTGCCCTTTAATTGAAAATAAAAGAATTGGTACTCTAAATTTATTAAGAAAAAACAGTACACATTGTTTGCAGTGTGTACCATCTGCAAGATGCAGAATAGCAACTCACCAAGGCTCCTTCGGCAGTAGCTTCCAAACTTATGACTTGTATCACCGTGATGGATGAGGGCAGCTCTTTGATGGCAACACCATCTTCCATGAGTTCCCCTCCAAGTTACACATCACACTGCCTTTTGGAATTATATCGTTCCTTCATTGGTCCTGGTTCAAAATCCCAACTTCCCAACAATGCTATGGACTACACCAACACCATATGGACTGAGGTATTTCAAGAATGCAGCTTACCACCACCATCCCAAGGACAATTAGTGAAGGACAATAAATGCTAACAATCACATATATATAAAAAAATGTATTAAAAAAATGATGCCCACTCCTGCCCGAGTGACAAAATAGCTCTCATCAAAGTCACAAATGACTGGCGCTGTGGCTGTGACAAAGGTAAACGAACCCTCCTTGTCCTTCTTGACTTGTTTTCAGCCTTTGAAATGATTATTCACCCAAGGCCAGAATTGCGATCCACCTGCTGGAGGGTCCCTGGAGCTGTGAGGCAGAAGTGCTAACCACTGTGCCACAGTGCCGACCAATCGGAGTTCATAGCATGCACTCTGGACAGTCTCTTAGAGCAGCAATTTCTAGTATCAACCCAAGCTATACTGGATTTCAAAATGAACAGTAAGACAGGATTAATGAGGATTAATGAATGACCGTATAGTGCAGGCACCCTACTCGGTATCAGTTATCATAATATGATTGAATTTCAGTTTGAGGGAAAGAGGTGTGGATCTAGGACTATTGTTTTAAACTTAATAAGGTTTGTTACGAGGGAATGAAAAGAGCGCTGGCTGGAGTCAATGAGGAAATAAGGTTAAGGGATGGGTCAGTGGAGATTCAAAGGAAGATATTTAAGGAGATAATTCAGGATACTCAGAAAAGATGCATTTCAGTGAGAAAGAAAGTCTCAAAGGGAAGCACCATTCGCGGTTAACCAAGGAAGTTAAAGATGTCATCAAATTGAAAGGATAAATCATATAATTCTGAAAGATGAAATGAAAATCGCTTATTGTCACAAGTAGGCTTCAAATGAAGTTACTGTGAAAAGCCCCTAGTCGCCACATTCCGCCGCCTGTTCGGGGAAGCTATTACGGGAATTGAACCGTGCTGCTGGCCTGCCTTGGTCTGCTTTCAAAGCCAGCAATTTAGCCCTGTGCTAAACAGCTCCTGGTAGGTCAGAAAATTGGTCAGAATATGATGAACAGCAAAGAGTGGCTGAAAGATTAATTAAAAAATTGAGAAATTGAAGTACGAGAGCATGTTAGGTAGAAATATAAAGAACGATAGTAAGAGTTTCTGTGGGTATTAAAAAGGCCAAGAGGAGGAAAAGTGAGTATTGGTTCTCTCCAGAGTGAGAATGGGGAATTAATAATGGAAAGTAAGGAGATGGCTGATGAATTGAACACATATTTTGTGTTTCTCTTCACTGTAGAGGATAAAAATAACACATTAACTGAATTGTTACAGTGTAGAAGGAGGCCATTTGGCCCATAGTGTCTCTCTAATCGAGCATTGTGACTTATTGCCATTCCCCTGCCTTTTCCCAATACCCCTGCACATTGTTTCTATTCAAACAATCATCTAAAGCCCTCTTGAATGCCTCAATTGAACCTGCCTCCACCATATTTCAGGCAGTGCATTCCAGACCAAAACTACTCTGGCCGGGATTCTCCCCTACCTGGCGGGACGGAGGGTCCCGGCGGGATGGAGTGGCGTGAATCACTCCGGCATCGGGCCGCCCCAAAGGTGCGGAGAATCCGCACCTTTACGGGCCAAGCCCTCACCTTGAGAGGCGAGGCCCGCGCCGGAATGGTTTGCGCGCCGGCGGGAAAGGCCTTTGGCGCCACGCCGCCGGTCGGCGGAAGTCCGCGCATGCGGGGGAGCATCAGTGGCTGCTGACGTTAACCCCGTGCATGCGCAGGGCGGGGTCACGTCCGCATCGGCCATCGCGGAGGCTATGGCCGAGGCGGAAGGAAAAGAGTGCCCCCACGGCACAGGCCCGCCCGCGGATCGGTGGGCCCCGATCGCGGGCCAGGTCACCATGGGGCACCCTCCGGGGCCAGATCGCCCCGCGCCCACCCCCCTCCCCCCCAGGACACCGGAGCCCACCCGTGCCGCCAGTCCCGCCAGGAAGGTAGGTGGTTTGATTCACGCTGCGGGACTGGCATGACAGCAGTGGGACTTCGGCCCATCGCGGGCCGGAGAATCGCCGGGAGGGGGGGGGGGAGAGGGGGGGGGGAGGGGGGGGGCACGCCAACCGGCGCGGCGCGATTCCCGCCCCTGCCGAATCTTCGGTGCCGGAGAATTCGGCGGCCGGCGGGGGTGGGATCCACGCTACCCCTTGCAATTCTCCGACCCGCCGGGGGGTCGGAGAATCCCGTCCATTGTGTGAAAATGTTTTTTCAACCAGAGAACTGGTGGTAACAAGGTTATTGGGACTAAAACTTGGTAGCATCTCAGATCCTGATGAACTTCATCCTAGAGACCTAAAAGAAGTGATTTATGAGAAAATAGATGAAGTGCTTGTAGTTTTCCAAAATGTCCTAGATTTTGGAAAGGTTGCATCAGATTGGTAAGCAGCGGATGTGACTCTCTATTCAAGAACAGAGGGAGACAAAAAGCAGGAACGACAGGCCTGTTAGCTTAACATCTGTTGTAGAGAATTTGCTGGAATCTATTATTAAGGAGGTTATAGCAGGGGACTCCGAGAATCTCAATGCAATCAGACAAAGTCAATAAGGTTTTGTGAAAGGGAAATCATGTTTGATTAATTTATTGGAGTTCCTTGAGGAAGTAATAATCAACATGGATAAATGGGATAAAAACAGAAAATGCTGGATAAACTCAATGGGACCACGCCACATTTCTGCCCCGACCGGCCGGCGGGATTATTCGTTACGTCAGCCAGTCAATGGGGCTTCCCATTGTGAGACAGCCCCACGCCATACGGAAACCCCCAGGCGCCGGCATAACGGTGAATTACGCCGGCGGAGAATCCTGGCCAATAGGTCTGGCAGCATCTGTGGAGAAAAACAGAGTTAATGGGCAGGATTCCTCATTTGGGAGATGTGTTGGCGCTGGGACTGAATTGCATACGGTTTGCAATCCCGTTGGGGATGCTATTTGGTCAGGCAGTCAGCACATGCAAATGGGCCAGCATTTTGCTGGCAGAGAAATTTCCGGCCCAGCGGGCATTCTAACCACTGCGGCTGGAGTTAGTGCTAAAGAGCCTTTACAGCTGGAGCTGTTTCGAAGCGCTCCACTTACGACACATTCACTGCAGCCACGAAGATGGCTCACAGAAGACGTGCCCCTGAGGTCGGGAGTCCAAACTGGACCCACAGCTTCATGCCAGTGAGGTGCGGAGGGATACCCTTTTCCACAGAGTGGGTCACAGACTCAAGCCTGCCCGCCTGAATCGCACCTGGGAGATGATGGCAGAGGCAGTCAGCACTGTCAGCCTCACTGGGAAGAAATAACTGCTGATCCAGAAGGGTGGGGGTCACTGGTGAGACCTCTGCCCTGAGAGGTGCAGAGAATCGGGACAGCTCCAAAGACCACGGTGCAGGTGTCCTCTGATTGGGGTGAGCTCAGCTGATACCCCGCTTACTCTGCAATGAGGCAGCGCTTCTGAGGAGTACCAACACCTGGTGGGCCCCTGATTGAGCTTGGCCACGCCCATTCCCTTTGATGAAACAGCTGGGGTATGAAGGGTCCCCAGGCATGGCCTGGGTGGGCTTGTAGCCACCTGGGTTGGCCACTTCCCGACTTAAAATGGAGATCCGCAAAGAATGCAGGGAAATTCAGTCAAGCCAGGAAAGACTAGCAGGTGCAAAGTTTCCTGTGTATTAGAACTTGCAGAAACCGACAGCACTGAAACTAGCAGCCATCTGCATATTAATGAGCGATCCCTGGGAACAATTGAAACATTTAAGATAAATAAGGCCAAGCCAGACCCCTCGGCGCCAGCAGGAGCCAAGACAAAGGAAGGCCAACGGACACTCAGGGACCGGCCAGCGATCAGGGAACGGCTCCAGTATTGGAGAAATCGATCCAAGTGATCGGAACGTAGTCCAATCATTTGGAACCAGATACAGGGTCCGCCCCGAATGGCGTGAACCCCCTGGGGACTATAAAGTAAGTCCCCAAGTTCAATTCGTCCTTCTTGGCGGGGTCACTCAGCAGCTCGAAACAACCCTTGACAGTGACCTGCCCAAGCTGCCGCATCAACCAAGTAAGTCTCCAGTCAATGCACGCTGCAAGGTAGGCGCTCCTAGCCACCAGTCCATACCAGCTTTGAATCCTGCAGACTCAGAATCGAACAAAAGGCCATTTGTTCCCCTGACCTGGTGGGCCAGTTCCGAAGCTAAGTATAGGTCTTTTAGTGTTAGAGATAGTCTAGTAAGTAGAGTTTTATGCATGAGTAGTAATTGACTGCATAATAAATGTGTTTTGATTTGAAACTTACTAACTGGTGTATTGAGTTATTGATCAGCACTTGAACTTGAACCTCGTGGCGGTATCATAAAGCTACCTGGCGACTCTAGAGCAAAGGTTATAGAAACAGAGCAAATTAAGTAAAGACACAACGAGCAACATTTAAGAGCCAACCAAAGGTTAGCAACAGGCTCCCAGGTGACTAGAGACATTCTGAGTATTCAACGGGCACAGGCAGCACACAGCAGTGCGAGCAGCCAGCAGCCTGTAAGTAGCACCAAAAGGGTGCTTTTAAAAGACAGACTGCAGCAACTGAGCTAGGCCACCCTGATCCCAAGGGGGACACTGAGTCCACGGACTCGATACCAAGTCATTTTGCGCTATTACCCCCAGCCAGGGCAGCCACCTCCCTGTCATGTTGAGTGCTCTGCTACACAGACAGTTTTATTACTAACAATATTTACAATGGTAAACTGGTTACTGTGGTTTGTTCATTACCCTTGAATCTGTGGACCTATCCCTAATACTATCTTGGAGTGGCACTCAGCACATGGTGGATGTCTGAGTGGCTTGCTGTGAGCTCTGTGCCCTGAGCTGTCTCCTGCTGGAATGAGCGGGAAGTGTCGTGTTCCCCGTTTTATAGTGTGTATGCTCTTGGCTGTGGTGTTGTGTGTGTATTGATTGGTCCGTTGATCTGTCCATCAGTATGTATGTATGTTTGCACCATGATGTTTACCTGAATATCATGACATTCCCCCCTTTTTTACAAGAACATGTGCCTATGTGGTTATAAATAGAGATGTGTACTGAGTGCAGCTGAATGTGTGTGTGTGCAATATCTACAGCATGTACATGGGGCTAAACTATATACAAGGGGCGATGTCGGGTGCGACATAACAATGAGGTTGTACCATAAACAAAACACGTGGAAATGCTAAACGTCAAAACGAACTCCTGTAACGACAAGGAAAAAGAGAAACATATTAACACAGTGGTATGATACATCAATGAGTTCAATGTTCAAACAGGCTCATAAGTCCAGCCTAGTAGGTGGGCGACGAATTCGGGTTGACCGCCTCAAGGGTGGGTCAGGATTCACTGGCTGAGGAATGGGCCTGGCCAGGGGCGACGACGGAATGGGCATGGTGGCAGGCAGTCCAGCTCCACGAAGTCGACATCAGGAACAACAGGAGGGCGCGGTGTCAGTGTAAGTTCCCGTAGCGAGCGTGGAAGCAGACGAAGAGTCCGGCGATTGCACCTGCGAATGGAGCCATCAGGCATGCAAACCAGGAACGAGCGGGGAGCCACGCGTCGGAGAACTTCGGCAGGTGCTGACCAGCCACCTTCTGGTAGGCGGATGCGGACGTCGTCCCCAGGTGCCAGGGCGGGAAGGTCAGTTGCCCGTGTGTCATGTGCCACCTTCTGGCGAACGCACTGTTGTCGAAACCTGTGCAGTACTGGAGCATGGTTGGTTGTGGGGACCAGAATGGACGGCACAGTGGTCCTGAGGGCGTGACCCATCAACAGCTGGGCTGATGAGTGGCCAGTGACTAGTGGGGCCGAGCGATAGGCTAGCAGGGCTAAGCAGAAGTCCGACCCGGCAGCAGCAGCCTTGCAGAGGAGCCGCTTGACGATGTGAACGCCCTTCTCCGCCTTTCCATTGGACTGGGGATGCAGAGGGCTGGACGTCACGTGTGTGAAGCCAGAGGAAACAGTAAAGGAAGACCATTCCTGGCTGGCAAAACAGGGCCCATTGTCCGACATGACAGTAATCGGAATGCTGTCCTTATGACAGCGGACAATGTCAAATCGTGCAGGCGTATGGCCTCTGGATAGTTTGAAAAGTAATCTATGATGAGAACATAGTCCCTGCCGAGCGCATGAAAAAGGTCCACATCCACCTTCGCCCAGGGGGATGTCACCAGCTCATGGGGCTGAAGCGTCTCAGGAGGTTGCGCCGGCTGAAACCTTTGGCAGGTGGGGCAGTTGAGCACCATATTGGCAATGTCATCACTGATGCCCAGCAAGTATACCACCTCTCGGGCCCTCCATCTGCACTTCTCGACCCCCAGATGGCCTTTGTGTAGTTGGTCGAAGACCAGCTTGTGCATGCTGTGCGGAATCACACTCCGGTCCAGCTTTAGAAGGACACCATCAATGACGTCTAAGTCGTCCCGGACATTGTAGAACTGCGGGCACTGTCCTTTGAGCCACCCTCCCGTCATGTGGCGCATCACACGTTGTAGAAGGGGGTCAGCCGCAGTCTCCCGGCGAATACGGGCCAGACTGGAGTCATCGGCTGGCAGATTTGCCGATGTGAAGGCCACCTGCGCTTTGACCTGATATACAAACCCCTCCGAATCGGGCGGTGTGCTCACTGCTCTAGATAGGGCATCCGCAATGATAAGATTCTTTTCCGGGGTGTAGACCAGTTGGAAGTCGTACCTCCTGAGTTTGAGTAGGATGCACTGGAGGCGAGGGGTCATCTCGTTCAGGTCCTTGATGCTGACTCGGGGGCGATGGTCAGTCTCAACGGTAAACTGGGGGAGACCATACACGTAGTCATGGAACTTGTCTATTCCGGTGAGCAAACCCAGGCACTCCTTTTTGATCTGCGCGTAGTGCTGTACTGTGGGGGTCATGGCCCGCGAGGCATAGGCGACCGGGGCCCATGACGCAGTGTCATCCCGCTGTAGGAGTACCGCCCCAATGCCGGACTGGCTGGCATCAGTCAAAATTTTAGTGTCACGAGATGTGTCGAAAAACGCCAATACCGGGGCTGTGGTGAGCTTAATTTTGAGCTCCTGCCATTCCTTCTGGTGTGCGGGCAGCCACTGGAACTCCGTGCAATTCTTGACTAGATGGCGAAGAGCCGTCATGTGGGAGGCAAGGTTGGGAATGAACTTTCCCAGGAAGTTGACCATGCCTAGGAATACTGCTTTCTTGTCTGCCGGCTGCGGCATGGCTGTAATGGCGCTCACCTTGTCTGCATCCGGACGGACCCCTGTGGTCCCCCAGAAACTTCAGCTCGGTTTGGCCAAAAGAACACCTGGCTCGGTTGAGGCGCAGGCCGTTTTCCCGTATCCGCATAAAGACGCACTGGAGACGATTGATGTGCTCCTGTGGTGTGGTGGACCAGATGATGATGTCGTCAACGTAGACGCGCACCCCTTCGATGCCCTCCATCATCTGTTCCATGATCCTGTGAAAGACCTCGGATGCCGAGATGATGCCAAACGGCATTCTGTTATAACAGAACCTGCCGAAAGGAGTGTTGAAGGTGCACAGCTTCCTGCTGGACTGATCCAGTTGGATCTGCCAAAAACCCTTCGAGGCATCCAGCTTTGTCAAGATTTTAGTCCGGGCCATTTCGCTCGTGACCTCTTCCCGTTTGGGTATGGGGTAGTGTTCCCTCATTATGTTGTTGTTCAGGTCTTTCGGGTCAATGCAGGTCCAGAGTTCGCCAGAGGGCTTCTTAACACACACCATGGAGCTGACCCATGGCGTGGGCTCCGTGACCCGGGATAGCACCCCTTGGTCCTGGAGATCCTGCAGCTGCTGCTTGAGGCGGTCTTTGAGTGGCGCTGGGACCCTGCGAGGTGCGTGAATGACCGGGGTGGCGTCCGGTTTGAGTCGTATTCTGTAGGTATAGGGCAGTGTGCCCATGCCCTCGAATGCTTCCTGGTTGTGGGCGAGGAGCGATTGAAGCTGTGCCATAAATTCTGCAACCGGGAAGTCTGATGTGCCTTCTGGAGACAGAGCGTGGACCCGCTGCACAAGATGGAGAACCTTGCATGCCTGTGCGCCTAGCAGGGAGTCCTTTGATGATCCGACTATTTCGAAGGACAGTGTGGCCGTGTATGTGTTGTGTGTCACCTGGAGCTGGCAGGATCCCATGGCCGGGATAGCGTTTCCATTGTTGCCGACCACCTTGTAATGGGATGGCCGAATTGGTGGTCTGACCTTCAAGGCGTAGAAGGCTGACCATGCTATTGGGTTGGCGGAGGCGCAAGTGTCCTGACGGAATGTTATCGGTGATCGGTTGACCGTTAGGGTGGCACACCATTCATCACCCGGAATGACGCTGTTCACTGGCATCGGCTGGTGGGTCCTGCCTGGAGACATCCGGTTCATATCAATGACCACAACACGGAAGGCATCCCGGTCGTCTGTGTCACTGATTTGGATGTCGTCTGGGTATGACTCGTAGTACGGAGGCTGAATGGTCCGCACGTCCCTGAGAGGTTGTCGGAATTGGGGAGCATTGGCAGATGGAGCTGCTCGACAGCAGGCAGGGTAGTGGCCCATCTTGCCACAGCGGAGGCATTGTCGGTATTTTGCTCGACATTGCCGCTTTAAATGTGCGGCTCCGCAGTTGCCGCACGTCGTGACATCATGCCGTTCGTTGCGACACCGCGCATGCGCAGTTCAGTCTTGCGTCGAGTGCGCCTGCGCATCACGTCCCTCTGTGTCGACGTCTTTTTTGGGGCACACAAACGCGGGAGGCCGCGAAAAGCGCGCAAAATGGCCGCCCTCATCCGGGCTGCGGGCCGGGAGAAACTCAACCGCCTGGACCCATTCGGCCTCGTAGGACGCCTGCCCTACCGATTCGGATGCTTGAATTTGGGAGTAGCGGCTGGTCGCGTTTTCATGAAGGACACAGGCTTCGATTGCGGAGGCTAGGGTGAGGCCTTTAATTTTAGGGCGCCCGAGGTGACCCCTTAAACAATCTGGTCCCGAATCATTGTATCGGAGGTGGTGTCGTAACCGCAGGACTGCGCGAGGATACGGAGGTGTGTAAGGAAAGATTGAAAGGGCTCATCCTTACCCTGCAGGCGCTGCTGGAAGAGATACCTCTCGTAACTCTCATTTACCTCGACGCTGAAGTGTTGCTCAGGTTTGAGAAGGACCGTCTTGTCCTCACCTTCCGTGAACACCAGGGGGTTGTAGACATGGATGGCTTGTTGCCCTGCCGTGGAGAGTAGGTGGCCGATTTTTCTGTTGTCCGAAGCGCTCTACCTTTCGGTGGCTTCCAGGAAGAACTGGAAGTGCTGTTTGAGCAGCTTCCAATTGACGCCGAGGTTTCCAGCGATTTGTAATGGCTGTGGCGTGCAGGATGGCGGATTCCTGAGGATTCGTAGGTAGGTCTCACAGTTACCGGTTCCAATCCTGGTACTATGTCGTGTTGCGGATGGTACAACTCAGTTTTATTACTAACAATATTTACAATGGTAAACTGATTACTGTGGTTCGTTCATTACCCTTGAATCTGTGGACCTATCCCTAACACTATCTTGGAATGGCACTCAGCACATGGAGCTCCGTGCCCTGAGCTGCCTCCTGCTGGAATGAGTGGGAAGTGTCGTGTTCCCCGTTTTATAGTGTGTATGCTCTTGCCTGTGATTGGCTGTGGTGTTGTGTGTGTATTGATTGGTCTGTTGATTTGTCCATCAGTATGTATGTATGTTTGCACCATGATGTTTACCTGAATATCATGACACCCCAAAAAGCCTGACAGTTTTCAATGCTTTTTCTTTGTTTTCATTAAGCCTCCGAATCGCCCTCCTCAGCAATGGTGCCCTGCCCTCGTTTGTTAATATTTGTTGTAATTCTCACCCGCAAACCTGTGCCTGAGAGGGGCAAAGCATCATAGAATTTACAGTGCAGAAGGAGGCCATTCGGCCCATCGAGTCTGCACCAGCTCTTGGAAAGAGCACCCGACCCAAGGTCCACACCTCCACCCTATCCCCATAACCCAGTAACCCTACCCAACACTAAGGGCAATTTTGGACACCAAGGGCAATTTATCATGGCCTAACCTGCACATCTTTGGACTGTGGAAGGAAACCGGAGGTGGAAGGGCGGAGCATGGTGTGTCCAAGCCGCTAATCACATTTAAATGCATACGAATGCCGGTTTTGCATATCCCTGCTGGTGTGGGGTGCAAGCCAAGTTTTCACCATTGGGCAGGGACTGGAGCAGGGCGCCTGAATCAGCTTCGGGCACGAACGTTGATTTTTGTCAATCACCTGATTCTCCGCCTGATTGTGATCCGTGTTTTCGGCATAGCGAGGCAGGCAATGCACTGCAATGTTTCGGGTCCTACTGACCCTTCTACAGAACTGGATAATTGGGATCCTGTGGATGATCTGTGCTCATATTTGAAAAGCTGCCACAGCAAAGGTGACGACACAAAGTTCAAGCTTATGGTGTAGGGTGCTAACATATAAACATGGATAGTGGATTGGTTAGCAAACAGGAACGAGAGAGTCGGAATACATGGGTTATTTTCAGGTTGGCAAGATATAACTAATGGGGTGTTATCAGGATCAGTGTTGGGACCTCAACTATTTACAATTTATACCAATGATTTGGATGAAGGGACTAAATTTTCTGATTGCGGAAAGATAGGTAGAAAAATGAACTTTGACGAGAACATAACGGACAGGATTCTCCATCCCGCCGCACCCGAAAAGGCACTCCGGAGCGGGATACCTCCGTCCTGCCAGCCGGCCAATGGGGTTTTCCATTGTAGGCACTCCCACTCCGTCGGGAAATCCATGGACGTTAGTGCGCTGCTGGCAAAGCGGAAGATCCAGCCGACGGATAATCCAGCCCAAGGAGCCTGCAGAGTGGCATAGACAGGCCAAATTTTGGCAGCTGGATAATAATGTGGGAAAATATGAGATCTGTCCACTTTGGCAGGAAGAATAGAAAGGTAATATATTAGATAAATGGAAAGAGATTGCAGAACTCTGAAGTACAGAAGGGTCTGGGTGTCCTGGTACATGCGGCACAAAATGTTAGTGCTCAGGTACAGCAAGTGATTAGGAGGGTTAATGGAATAGAATATAAAATTAGGTATATTCTGCAAAAGTTTTCGAAGATGTTGTACCCTCAATAACGATGCTCGAGAGTAAAACGGTAAAGAAGGCTTTAATAAGCTGAGAACTAGCCTGATGTCGAGACGGGTGCTTACTGGGCGCCGCCTACAGAGCGGCCCCTTATATACGGCTCCTAGGTGGGCGGAACTGGAGTCCCCCAGGGTTCCAAGCCTGGTCTTAAAGGGGACATTACCTTACATGATGATAAGGGTACAGTAATACAATAACCGTTCATCACATTCACCCCCTGTTTAAACAAAATGAAGTCCAGCGGGGGTGAAGTGGAATCACAAATCCATTCGTTTCGGCGGGCTGATCGTCCTCATCCACCTGATTGTCTTCATCGACATCCTCAGCTCGGGCGGTGGTGCGGCGGACACGGACGTCTTAGTTGAGGGTATGTCCGGGAGCACGGTGGTCAGAGTCTTGGTCCGGGTCGGGGTAGGGGATGGGTACGCAGGGAAAATAGCTGGGGCTGGGGGTAGCGGTGCTGGCGCCGGCGGGGGATGTAAAGGGAGGGGCGCTAGGGGGCGCAAGTGGTCAGTGTCCACCGACGGGGAGTGGGACCGGGGAGGGGGTGGGGGGGGTGGGGGGGGGGTGAATAGTGGGTGCCGGATCCCGCAGGGGAGCCGTGAGGGAGGGGGCATCTGTAGTGGGGGAACCAGCGGGGGCCAGATCCCGCAGGGAAACCGTATCTTGCCTGCCGTCGGGGTGCTCGACGTAGATGTATCAGGGGTTCGCATGTAGGAATCGGACCCTCTCGACCAGGGGGTCTGTTTTATGGCTCCTCGCGTGCCTCCGGAGAAGAACAGGTCCCGGAGCCGTCAGCCAAGGTGGAAGCGAGACCCCGGAGGTGGACTTCCTGGGGAAGACAAACAAGCAGTTGTGAAGGGTCTCATTCGTGGCCGTGCAGAGGAGCGACCTAATGGAGTATAGGGCATCGGGTAGGACCTCCTGCCAGCGGGTAGTTGGGAAACATCTTGACCGTACGGCCAGAAGGACAGCCTTCCAAACTGTTGCGTTCTCCCTCTCCACCTGCCCGTTTCCCCGCGGGTTATAACTGGTCGTTCTGCTCGAGGCGATGCCTTTGCTGAGCAGATACTGACGCAGTTCATCGCTCATGAACAATGTACCCCGGTCGCTGTGGATATAAGCGGGGAAACCAAACAGGGTGAAGATGCTGTGCAGTGCCTTTATCACGGTGGCCGAGGTCATGTCGAGACAGGGGACGGCGAATGGTAAGCGGGAGAACTCGTCGATGATGGTGAGGAAGTAGGCATTGCGGTTGGTGGACGGGCGGGGCCCTTGAAATCTACACTTAGTCGCTCAAAGGGCCCCGAGGCCTTCACAAGACGTGCCTTGACTGGCCGGTAGAAGTGCGGTTTGCATTGCGCGCAGATCTGGCAAGCCCTGGTCATGTCCTTGACCTCCTCGGTTGAGTAAGGTAGGTTGCGGGACTTGATAAAGTGGACGAGCCGGGTAACCCCCGGGAGGCAGAGGTCATTGTGGATGGCTTCCAGGCAGTCCTCCTGCGCGTTGGTGCACGTGCCGCGGGACAGGGCATCTGGGGGCTCGTTGAGCTCCCCTGGACGATACTTGATATCGTACGTGTAGGTGGAGAGTTCGATCCTCCACCTCAAAATTTTATCATTTTTTATTTTGCCCCGTTGTGCGTTATCAAACATGAAGGCTACAGACCGTTTGTCGGTGACGAGGGTGTACCTCCTACCGGCTAGGTAGTGCTCCACAATGGCTCCACAATGGCTTGTGCCTCCTTCTCAACTTCAGAGTGCCGAATCTCGGAGGCGGTGAGGGTCCGGGAGAAGAACGCTACTGGTCTGCCTGCCTGGTTGAGGGTAGCAGCCAGGGCGATGTCTGATGCATCGCTCTCTATCTGGAAAGGGATGGTTTCGTCCACCATAGCGGCCTTGATGATGTCGGCCTTGATGCGGCTGAAGGCCGATCGGGCCTCAGCCGACAGGGGAGATATCGTGGTCTTTATGAGTGGGCGGGCTTTGTCCGCATAGTTGGTGACTCACTGGGCGTAATAGGAGAAAATCCCCAAGCACCGTTTGAGGGCCTTGAGGCTGCGGGGGAGGGGAAGGTCCTTTAGGGGGGCGCATGCGGTCGGGGTCAGGACCTAGGATCCCGTTTTCCACAACATTGCCGAGGATGGCGTGACGGGTTGTGTGGAAAACGCATTTTTCCTTGTTTTCGGTTAGGTTGAGGGCTCGGGCGGTCTGGAGGAATCTTTCAAGGTTCGCGTCATGGTCCTGTTAATCATGGCCGCAGATGGTGAATTTATCCAAGTACGGGTATGTAGCCCGCAAGCTGTACTGGTCCACCATTTGGTCCATCGCCCTCTGGAAGACAGCGACCCCATTTGTGACGCCGAAGGGGACCCTGAGGAAGTGGAATAGCCAGCCGGCTGCTTCGAAGGCAGTATAGAGGCGGTCTTTCTTCGGTCAGGTAGGGAGCTGGTGGTAGGCGGATTTGAGATCGACCGTGGAAAATACCCGGTATTGGGCAATCCGATTTACCATTTCCGCGATGCGAGGAAGGGGGTACGTATCAAGCTGCGTGAAGCGGTTTATGGTCTGGCTATAATCCACGACCATCCGTTTCCTTTCCCCGGACCGGACTACCACCACTTGTGCATTCCAGGGGCTGTTGCTAGCCTCGATGACCCCCTCTCCCAGTAAATGCTGGACTTCTGACTTGATAAAAGTCATGTCTTGGGCATTATACCGCCGGCTCCTGGTGGCGACGGGCTTACAGTAGGGAGTGAGGTTCGCGAATAGAGAGCGGGGTGCGTCTTTCAGTGTCGCAAGGCTTCATACCGTGAGGGGGGAGGGCAAGGGTCCGCCGAACTTCAGTGTCAGGCTTCGGTGGCTGCACTGGAAATCCAGTCCGAGCAGCAGGGGGGCGCAGAGGTGAGGGAGGATATGCAGTTTGAAACGGGTGTATTCGGCGCCCTGGATTGAGAGATCCGCAACACAATACCCCTTGATTTGGATCGTGTGGGACCCGGATGCGAGTGCTATGGTTTGGGACACGGGATGGGTGTGCAAGGAGCAAGTTGGAGAGGGTGAAATTCGCCTTGAGAGTGTCGGTACAAGGGTTCTTTAGGTGATGGCAATCGTTCTTAGACTTCCTGGCAGAACGGTAGACATTGGTCAATGGCAGCAGCAACTCGGGGGGGTGGGTTACTTTACTTTATTTCTGTTTCTGATATTTACACCGGAGGGTCCGAGGGGGTGTATATACCTGTTGTTTTAAGTCGGGGTGTTAATGTTAATTTATTATTTATGTACAGGGGGAGGGGGGTATGGAGGGTTGCTTTTCTAGACTGTTTTTTGTACTTAACCCTGTTGGGTTCCTTTTTCATTTTGTTATTGATATTTTATGAAAATCTCAATAAAAATTATTTTTAATAAAGGAGCAGCACCTTACCGTTTCTGGATGAATAAAGCTCTCCTTGCTCCCGGAGTCGAAAAGGCATGGAGTGTCGCGCCCATTGACCTGGACCTGCATCATAGAGTTCTGCAGGTGTTTTGGCCGCGTCTGGTCGAGGGTTATCGCTCCCTGTTGCGGGTAGTCCGAATCCTCAGCCGAGTCGGATTTGTAAAATGGCCGCCGCCGTCGGTCGCATGTGTCGGGTCGAGAAGATGGCCACCGCCAAGGTGGCCACCCCCATGATTTGCACGAGGCAGATGACGTGTCAGAAGGGGGCGTGTCGCGAGGTCTGCGGGCCTGTGAGCCTGATTTTAGGGCATGCTGTTATTTGTGTTTCTGGCCCTTGGGCCTGGCCAGACAGACCCTCGCAAAATGCCCCTTCTTCCCGCAGTCGCTGCAGACGGAGGAGCGGGCTGGGCAGCGTGGGCGTGGGTGCTGGCCCTGCCCACAGAAATAGCACGGTGTGCCCCCGGTCTGGGCGGGTCGCCGCGCGGCACAGGCCCATCACGTGGCCGAGTCTGGGGAAGTCCAAGGGGGGCCCGCAGGGTCTGCGGGGTACGTGCCTAAATTATGTCGGGCCACCTCCAGCAAGATGGCGAGCGTTAACGTGTCCTGGAGGTTTTTTGCCCCATTGCTGCCGGATGTAGGTCGAGCGGATGCCGGACATAAATGCGTCTCTGATGTGCAGGTTCATATGGATTTCCCCCGTCACATCCTGATGGTCACAGTCCCTGGCAAGCGCGGTGAGTTTTTCTTCGAATTTGTATAGCGTTTCCCCCGAGCGCTGCCAGCAGGTAGATAGCAGATGCCGGGCATGTACCTCGTTGATGGGTTTGACAAACCGCTTGCGTAGTATCTCGACCGCCTCTTCATAGATAGTCGCCTTTTCGAGCGTGGCGGAGATTCTGTGACTCACCCGGGCGTGGAGTCTCGGATGGGAGTCTCTGAAGAGTCCAGGTAGGCCTCGAAGCATCGGAGCCAGTATTTTAAAAATTCCTTTGCCTCCGGTGTCCGTGCTTCCAGGTTGAGCTTCTCTGGTTTTAGGCCTGCGTCCATCCTGATGTAGTTTAGTTTATTAAATTGTTGTACCCTCAATAACGACGTGAGAGAGTAAAATGGTAAAGAAGGCTTTAATAAGCTAAGAACTAGCCTGGTGCCGAGACGGGTGCTTACTGGGTGCCACCTGCAAGACGGCCCCTTATATACGGCTCACAGGTGGATGGAGCCGGAGGCGGAGTCCCCCAGGGTTCAAAGCCCGGTCTTAAAGGGGACATCACCTTACATGATGATAAGGGTGCAGTAATACAATAACCGTTCATCACAGAGGATGTTGATGAGAATGGTGTGTACAGTTTTGGTATCCTTAGTTAAGAAAATATATAGATTAATTAGAAGCACTTCAGAGAAGATGAACTCAACTTGGGGTAAGAGAGTTTTCTTTTGCGGAAAGGTTTGGCAGGATGGGCTTGTATCCATCAGAGTTGAAACGGTTGAGAGATAATCCTATAAGATTCAATGGGGACTTGACATGGAAGATGCTAAAAGGAGGTTTCCCCTCATGGGAGAGATCAAAACTTGGGGACACAGTTTAAAAATAAAGGGTTTCACATTTAAGACAGGGTGAGGGGAATATATCTGGAACACTCTTTCCCAGAGACCAGTGGAGGCAGGGTCATTGAATATTTTTAAGGCAGTGAGATCGGGAGATTTTTGACTAACAAGAGAGTCAAAGGTCTTCGGGGGTAGGCAGCATTGAATGGCAGAGCAGGCTCAAATGAGCGAATGATTTTTTCCTGCTCCTTGCTTGTGTAAGTATGGTTGCACATTCATATGGAACTATATTGCTGTTCCTTCACTGCCACTGAATCAAAATTGTGTTACTCCTATCAGCACTCTAGATGTGTCTACACTACATGGGATGCAGCGGTTCCAGAAGAGGCTCATCATCACCTTTGCAAGGGCAATTATGGATGGATAGGAAATAGAACTAAGAACAAAGAAAAGTACAGCACAGGAACAGGCCCTTCAGCCCTCCAAGTCTACGCCGACCATGCTGCCCGTCTAAACTAAAATCGTCTACATTTCCGGGTCCATATCCCCCTATTCCCATGCTATTCATGTATTTGTCAAGATGCCGCTTAAACGTCACTATCGTCCCTGCTTCCACCACCTCCTCTGGCTGCGGGTTCCAGGCACCCACTACCCTCTGTGTAAAAAACTTACCTCGTACTTCTCCTCTAAACCTTCCCCCTCGCACCTTAAACCTATGCCCCCTAGTAATTGACCCCTCTACCCTGGGAAAAAGTCTCTGACTATCCACTCTGTCTATGTCCCTCATAATTTTGTAGACCTCTATCAGGTCGCCCCTCAACTTCCTTCGTTTCAGCGAGAACAAACCAAGTTCATTCAATGTCTCCTCATAGCTAATGCCCTCCATACCAGGCATCATCCTGGTAAATCTCTTCTGCACCCACTCTAAAGCCTCCATGTCCTTCTGGTAGTGTGGCGAACAGAATTGAACACTATACTCCAAGTGTGGCCTAACTAAGGTTCTATACAGCTGCAACATGACTTGCCAATTTTTATACTCAATGCCCCGTCCAATGAAGGCAAGCATGCCGTATGCCTTCTTCACTACCTTCTCCTTTCAGTGATCTGTGGACCTGTACACCAAGACCTCTCTGACTGTCAATACTCTTGAGGGTTCTACCATTCACTGTATATTCCTACCCGTAGTAGACCTTCCAAAATGCATTACCTCACATTTGTCCGGATTAAACTCCATCTGCCATCTCTCCGCCCAAGTCGCCAAACAATCTAAATCCTGCTGTATCCTCTGACAGTTCTCATCGCTATCCGCAATTCCACTAACCTTTGTGTCGTCTGCAAACTTACTAATCAGACCAGTTACATTTTCCTCCAAATCATATATATATACTACGAACAGCAAAGGTCCCAGCACTGATCCCTGCGGAACACCACTAGTCACAGCCCTCCAATCAGAAAAGCACCCTTCCATTGCTACTCTCTGCCTTCTATGACCTAGCCAGTTCTGTATCCACCTTGCCAGCTCACCTCTGATCCCGTGTGACTTTAGCTTTTGTACCAGTCTGCCATGAGGGACCTTGTCAAAGGCCTTACTGAAGTCCATATAGGCAACATCCACACCTGCATCAATCATCTTTGTGACCGCCTCGAAAAACTCTATCACGTTAGTGAGGTACGACGTCCCCTTCACAAAACCATGCTGCCTCTCACTAATACGACCACTTGCTTCCAAATGGGAGGAGATCCTGTCTTGAAGAATTCTCTCCAGTAATTTCCTTACCACTGACGTCAGGCTCACCGGCATGTAGTTACTTGGATTATCCTTGCTACCCTTCTTAAACAAAGGAACAACATTGGCTATTCTCCAGTCCTCCGGGACATCACCTGAAGACAGTGAGGATCCAAAGATTTCTGTCAAGGCTTCAGCAATTTCCTCTCGTGCCCCCTTCAGTATTCTGGGGTAGATCCCATCAGGCCCTGGGGACTTATCCATCTTAATATTTTTCAAGACGTCCAACACCTCATCTATTTGGATCTCATTATGACCCAGGCTATCTACATCCAGGCTTCTCCAGGCTCAACATCCACTAATTCCTTCTCTTTGGTGAATACTGATGCAAAGTATTCATTTAGTACCTCGCCCATTTCCTCTGGCTCCACACATAGATTCCCTCCCCTGACCTTCAATGGGCCAACCCTTTCCCTGGCTACCCTCTTGCTTTTTATGTACGTGTAAAAAGCCTTGGGATTTTCCTTAACCCTACTTGCCAATGACTTTTCGTGATGCCTTTTAGCCCTCCTGACTCCTTGCTTAAGTTCCTTCCTAGTTTCCTTATATTCCACACAGGCTTCGTCTGTTCCCAGCCTTCTAGCCGTGACAAATGCCTCCTTTTTCTTTTTGACGAGGCCTACAATATCTCTCTTTATACACGGTTCCCGAAATTTGCCATATTTATCCTTCTTCCTCACAGGAATATGCCGGTCCTGAATTCCTTTCAACTGACATTTGAAAGCCTCCCACATGTCAGATGTTGATTTACCCTCAAACATCCGCTCCCAATCTATGTTCTTCAGTTCCCGCCTAATATTGTTATAATTAGCCTTCCCCCAATTTAGCACATTCACCCTAATCCTTGTCCACCAGCACTTTAAAACTTACTGAATTGTGGTCACTGTTCCCGAAATGCTCCTCTACTGAAACTTCTACCACCTGGCCGGGCTCATTCCCCAATACCATGTCCAGTACAGCCCCTTCCCTAGTTGGACTATCTACATATTGTTTTAAGAAGCCCTCTTGGATGCTCCTTACAAACTCTGCCCCGTCCAAGCCCCTAGCACTGAGTGAGTCCCAGTCAATATTAGGGAAGTTAAAGCCTCCCACAACAACCCTGTTGCTTTTACTCCTTTCCAAAATCTGTCTACCTATCTGCTCCTCTATCTCCCGCTGGCTGTTGGGAGGCCTGTAGTAAACTCCCAACATTGTGACTGCACCCTTTTTATTCCTGATCTATACCCATATAGCCCCGCTGCCCTCTGAGGTGTTCTCCCGCGGTACAGCTGTGCTATTCTCCCTAACCAATAGAGCAACTTCTCCACTCCTTTCACCTCCCCCTCCATCCCGCCTAAAACATCTAAATCCTGGAATGTTTAGCTGCCAATCCGGTTCTTTCCTCAACCAGGTCTCTGTAATGGCAACAACATCATCGTTCCAAGTACTAATCCAAGCTCTAAGTTCATCTGCCTTACCTGTTGTGCTTCTTGCATTAAAACATATGCACTTCAGGCCACCAGTCCCGCTGTTTTCAGCAACATCTCCCTGTCTGCTCTTCCTCAGAGCCATAGTGGCCCTATTTCCTAGTTCTCCCTCAATTATTTCACCTTCTGACCTATTGCTCCGGTACACATCCCCCTGCCATACTAGTTTAAACCCTCCCATGTGACACTAGTAAACCTCGCTGCCCTTTCCAGCAATGCCCACATCCCTTGAAATAATTTTGAAGAAAAACATGGGCGGGATTCTCCGACCCCCCGCCGGTTGCCGAATTCTCCAGCACCGGATATTCGGCGGGGGTGGGAATCGCGCCGCACCGGTTGGCGGGCCCCCCCCCCAGCGATTCTCCGGCCCATGATGGGTCGAAGTCCCACTGCTGGAATGCCTGTCCCGCCGGTGAGAATCAAACCACCTCTCTTACCGGCAGGACAAGACGGCGCGGGCGGGCTCCGGGGTCCTGGGGGGGGCGCCGGGCGATCTGGCCCCGGGGGGTGCCCCTACGGTGGCCTGGCCCGCGATCGGGACCCACCGATCTGTGGGCGGGCCTGTGCCGTGAAGGCACTCTTTTCCTTCCGCCTTCGCCATGGTCTCCACTAAGAGATGGGGATGCCGTGAGCGGCCGCTGACGCTCCTGCGCATGCGTCGCACGGCAAAGTCAGTTTCGCGCCAGCTGGCGGGGCACCAAAGGCCTTTCCCGCCAGCTGGCGGCGCGGAAATCAGTCCGGCGCGGGCCTAGCCCCTCAAGGTTAAGGCTCAGCCCCTCAAGATGCGGAGAGTTCCGCACCTTTGGGGCGGCGTGATGCCGGACTGATTTGCGCCGTTTTTGGCACCGGTCGGCGGACATCGCGCCGATTGCGAAGAATCCCGCCCATGATGTTGAGCTCGTGAGCAAGGTTAAAATCCATCCTATATACCAAACAGTCATGGCACTTGCATCTGAACCATTGAGTTGTGCATTTTGCAACAACTGGCAGTTAACATTTTATTTAAAATTTAAGAATGAGTTCTGAAGGAAAAAGACTTGTGCAGACGCGATCCATTGAATCTATATCGGAGACTCCAGCTGGTTGGATATCCTGGAGCACTCTATTTCCAATTCACCGTAATCAGTGAGCATCCTCCTTGAGTTAAACAACATGGTAATTATTTTCCTGAAAGCTGGAGACAGGTGGTTATCTGTGGCCAATTAAAAATTGATGCTCTGACCAGACTTTAACAGGGCCAATTATTGTTACGTACATGAAACTGAAGGTGACAATGTTGTCTATTGTATCTAAATTTCCAAGGTCGGAGAGAACCTCAATGTGTCAGTAATATAAAGGCAAGACAACAGTCAAAGTCCTTGAACCCAAGGGACATTGAATTTGATAGATAAATACCTATTATTTACATTATGAATTTTATTTAATGGGATCGATTTGTAAATTCAAAATAATATTATTTTGCTGCAGAATCAGCAACATTTCTAGGCCTCAATGTTTCTACTGTAGAATTTCCGATGTCCGTGTCTGTCAAAAGCTTTGGGTACAATCAAATAATTGGTCTTGTTAAAGTCTGGTTCAGAGTCAATTTATAATTCAACCTTTCAGACTGTCAGGTAACAACTATTTTGTTGTTAACTCAAGTTGGAATCCTAGTGATTCCACTAAGTTTCACGAAGAACACTTCAGGATATCTTGTCAGGTGGCATCTGCTATATAATAGAGTGTATTTTTAGAATTATATTCCATTTAGAATACATTTTAAAATTTTAAATAAAATAGCCAGGAGGGAATTTGCTAAATGCTTGAAGGGAAAATAATTCAGGGCTATGAGGAAGAAGCAGAATCCAGAGCTAATTGGATCTCTTTCACAGAACTAGAAAAGGCATAATGGACAAAATGGCTTACTTCTGTGATGTTTGATTCTCTGGGTCGAATTTACCAGTCTTGCCCATGGCCTTGCATTTTTGGTCCCGGCGAAAGTCAGTGGACGTCTGGCTACCTCTCCAAATTTTCCATTCTTGCTCGTGATAGTTCCAGCTATGGGCGGGACTGGAAGGTGCAAGGCAGCACAGTAGCACAAGTGATTAGCACTGTGGTTTCACAGCGCCAGGGTCACATGTTCAATTCCCTGCTGGGTCACTGTCTGTGCGAAGTCAGCACGTTCTCCCCGTGTCTGCGTGGGCTTCCCCCGGGTGCTCCGGTTTCCTCCCACAGTCCAAAGACGTGCAGGTTAGGTGGCTTGGCCATGATAAATTGTCCTTAGTGACCAAAAAGATTAGGAGGGGTTATTGGGTTACGAGGATAGGGTGGAAGTGAGGGCTTAAGTGGTTCGGTGCAGACTCGATGGGCCGAATGGCCTCCTTCTGCACTGTATGTTCTATGTTCTATGTCCCAGCCGATGATTCTATTCTGGCTCTTCTTCTCATGGTACTACACTTACCCTCGTCATTGTTCCACACAGGCTCTTGCTCCATAGTTGAATGCCTTTATATCTTCAGGGTTACATGTCTCAGATAGTAGAGGGAATTATCTGTTTCATTGTTTGGGATGCCTCTCTACAGTCATAGTAGACAGAATTTATTTGGCTGTATCCCTGTGCCTCTGGTCGTGGCAAACTCCAGTCCTGAGAAGATTAAGTTAAAGTCAAGGAGACCATGGACAGAACCTTATCAAAAAATGGTGAAGTGTCAGTTCTGGTGAGAAAAATGGTGCAAATCTTGAGCCTCTTAAAGAAAAGTTTTTCCCCCAAGCCTCCCGCTGATTCATTCACCCAGGGAAACTTAATTACTGAAATCATCGTGGAGCTTCATTTAAACAAAACGAGAAAATACTGGACAATCTCAGCAGGTCTGACGGCATCTGTAGAGAGAGAAGGGAACTAATGTTTGGAGTCTGGATGACTCTTTGTCAAAGTTGGAGCGGAAATAGAGTCAGATTTATACTGTTGTGGGGGGAGTGGGGGGGGGGGCGGCGAATGGAGCGGTGGGGCTGGATAGAGGGCCAGAAATAGGTGGACATTGACAAAATGTCTTGGAAAAAAAGACAAAGGGAATATAAATAGGGGTGATTAAGGCAAAGAAAGGTGCTGATAGTGGCATATAAAAAGAGTAGAATGAGCTAATGGAAGAACAAAGGTTATCAGTGTGTCAAAGGGCAACTAGGAGCAGGCAACAGATGGAGTGGGGGAAGGGGAGACAATGGTGAGGGAAAAACAGATCGATGGAAGAAATGAAAATAAATCGATAGAAGTAAAAATATAAATGGGCTGAAGGTGGAGGAGAGAGTTCATGTGGTAGTATGCATTAGAGGTCATGTGGGACTGTGAAGCCGTGATGTCATTGGCTGACAGATCCCGGGTCCTGGTTGGCAGTTGACCTCTAGCTCCGCCCTGAAGGCGGAGTATAAGAACCAGGAGTCCTCCCCCGCAGGCAGTCTACTACTGAACTGCGGGGGAACAGTCACGCTTAACAAAGCCTCATCGACTTCACTCTATTCGTCTCTCGGAGTCTTTGTGCGCTACAATTTATTAAGCGTGACTAAAGGACTATGGAGCTCAGGATCATCCCGGAATGCCTGAGGATCAGCCCCCACGCAGTGAACGCAGCAGCAGCTTTCAAGCACTGGCAGACTTGTTTCGAGGCCTACCTCAGAACGGCCCCCGGCTGTGTCACAGAAGACCAAAAACTACAGGTCCTGCACTCGAGGTTAAGCACGGAGATTTTCTCTCTCATCGAAGACGCAGAGGATTTCCAGACGGCGTTCGCAGCACTAAAAGGTCTCTATGTTCGCCCAGTAAACCAGATCTACGCTCGCTATCAACTCGCAACGAGACGGCAAAGTCCCGGAGAATCGATAGATGAATTCTACGGCGCGCTACTAATTTTGGAACGGGCCTGCAGCTGCCCGCCGGTGAACGCAAATGAACACACGGACATGTTAATGCGCGATGCTTTTGTGGCAGGTATGAACTGCTCCCAAATCCGCCAAAGACTTTTAGAAAAAGAGTCGCTATGACTCTCAGAGGCACGGGCCCTAGCAGCCTCCCTAGACGTGGCCGCGTGAAACACCCGCGCCTACGGCCCTGACCGCGCGGCAGCCCATTGGGCTCCGTATGCACCCGTCGCGACAAACCCACCCCCCCCCGGACACCCCACAGGCTTGCGCGGTTCAAACGCCAAGTCGCACCGGGGGAGCCCGCTGCTATTTCTGCGGCCAGGCGAAACACCCCCGGCAGTGCTGCCCGGCCCGCGCAGCGATCTGTAAGAGCTGCGGGACAAAGGGCCATTTCGCGGCTGTATGCCGGTCCCGGGAGGTCGCCGCGGTCCCAGGAGAACAGGGAGCCCTGCACGCCTTTTACGCTCCCCAACCTCCCCCCCCCCCGCGCCCCATGTATGACCCGCCGGCGCTACCACTTTGGGTCCCGGCCACCGCTGTCCCCAGAGAAGAGAAGAGGGAATCCTACGTGTTCCTAACGCTCCCCAACCCCCCCAGCGCCCCATGTGCGACCCGCAGGCGCCGCCATTTTGGGTCCCGTCCACCACGAGGGGAGGAGGGGCGCCGCCATCTTGGACCACCCCAGACCTGTACGACGCATGGGGGCGGCCATTTTGTCCACCCCCGCCGCCATCTTGTGACCCCCAGCCATGTGCGATGCATGGGGGCAGCCATTCTGTTCACCCCCGACGCCATCTTGGACGGCAACAACGGACCCCAGCATCGACGGCTCCACGGGGTTCGAAGAAGACGCTCAACCATTACAACCATGGCTGGCTTCAATGACGCTGGACCAAGCACGGCCCCGGACGCTCCAGACGACGACGACAACGGTGCTGATAAACGGGCACGAGACACCATGCCTGGTCGACTCCGGGAGCACGGAGAGCTTTATCCACCCCGACACGGTAAGACGCTGTTCTTTGACCATCCGTCCCAGCGCACAAAAGATTTCCCTAGCTGCAGGATCCCACTCCGTACAGATCAAAGGCTTCTGCATAGTTACCCTAACGGTGCAGGGGAGGGAGTTCAAAAACTACAGGCTCCACGTCCTTCCCCAACTCTGCGCCCCCACATTACTGGGATTAGACTTCCAGTGCAATCTACAGAGCCTAACCTTCAAATTCGTCGGCCCAATACGCCCACTCACTATCTGCGGCCTCGCAACCCTCAAGGTTCAGCCCCCATCCTTGTTTGCAAACCTCACCCCGGATTGCAAACCCATCGCCACCAGGAGCAGACGGTACAGCGCCCAGGACCGGACCTTCATTCGGTCCGAAGTCCAGCGGCTACTGAAGGAAGGCATAATCCAGGCCAGCAATAGTCCCTGGAGAGCACAGGTGGTAGTAGTAAAGACAGGGGAGAAGCAAAGGATGGTCATAGACTATAGCCAGACCATCAACAGGTACACACAACTAGACGCGTACTCTCTCCCCCACATATCCGACATGGTCAATCGGATTGCCCAATATAAGGTCTTCTCCACCGTGGACCTCAAGTCCGCCTACCATCAGCTCCCCATCCGCCCAAGTGACCGCAAGTACACAGCCTTCGAGGCAGACGGGCGATTATACCATTTCCGAAGGGTCCCATTTGGCGTCACAAACGGGGTCTCGGTCTTCCAACGAGAGATGGACCGAATGGTTGATCAACACGGGTTGCGGGCCACGTTCCCGTATCTCGACAATGTAACCATCTGCGGCCACGATCAGCAGGACCACGACGCGAACCTCCAAAAATTCCTCCAGATCGCTAAAGCCTTGAACCTCACGTACAACGAGGACAAGTGCGTTTTTAGCACCAACCGGCTAGCCATCCTGGGCTACGTAGTGCGCAATGGGATAATAGGCCCCGACCCTGAACGTCTGCGCTCCCTCGTGGAATTTCCTTTTCCCGCACTGCTCAAAAGCCCTAAAACGCTATCTGGGGTTCTTTTCATACTACGCCCAGTGGGTCCCCCAGTATGCAGACAAGGCCCGCCCCCTAATACAGACCACGACCTTCCCTCTGTCGACAGAGGCTTGCCAGGCCTTCAGCCGCATCAAAGCGGATATCGCAAAGGCCACGATGCGCGCCATCGACGAGTCCCTCCCCTTCCAGGTCGAGAGCGACGCCTCCGACGTAGCTCTAGCGGCCACCCTTAACCAAGCGGGCAGACCTGTGGCCTTTTTCTCCCGAACCCTCCACGCTTCAGAAATCCGCCACTCCTCAGTGGAAAAGGAAGCCCAAGCCATAGTGGAAGCGGTGCGACATTGGAGGCATTACCTGGCCGGCAGGAGATTCACTCTCCTCACGGACCAACAGTCGGTCGCCTTCATGTTCGATAATGCACAGCGGGGCAAAATCAAAAACGACAAGATCTTAAGGTGGAGGATCAAGCTCTCCACCTTCAACTACGAGATCTTGTATCGTCCCGGAAAGCTGAACGAGCCGTCCGATGCCCTATCCCGCGTCACATGTGCCAACGCACAAATTAACCGCCTCCAAACCCTCCACGAGGACCTCTGCCACCCGGGGTTCACTCGGTTCTACCACTTTATTAAGTCCCGCAACCTCCCATACTCTTTGGAGGAGGTCCGTACAGTCACAAGGAACTGCCACATCTGCGCAGAGTGCAAACCGCATTTTTTCAGGCCGGATGGTGCGCACCTGATTAAGGCTTCCCGCCCCTTTGAACGCCTTAGTCTGGATTTCAAAGGAACCCTCCCCTCCACCGACCGCAACACATACTTCCTTAATGTGGTGGACGAGTACTCCCGCTTCCCATTCGCCATCCCCTGCCCTGACATGACCGCGGCCACAGTCATTAAAGCCCTGAACACCATATTCACACTGTTCGGTTGCCCCGCATACGTCCACAGCGACAGGGGGTCCTCCTTCATGAGTGACGAGCTGCGCCAGTTCCTGCTCAGCAACGGTATAGCCTCGAGCAGGACGACCAGCTACAACCCCCGAGGGAACGGGCAAGTAGAGAGGGAGAACGGCACGGTCTGGAAGACCGTCCTACTGGCCCTACGGTCCAGGGACCTCCCGGTTTCACGGTGGCAGGAGGTCCTCCCGGACGCCCTCCACTCCATCCGGTCACTACTGTGTACTAGCACTAACCAAACGCCTCATGAGCGCCTCCTTGTCTTCCCCAGGAAGTCCTCCTCTGGAACGTCGCTGCCGACCTGGCTGGCGGCCCCAGGACCCATCTTGTTCCGAAAACATGTGCGGGCGCACAAGTCGGACCCGTTGGTCGAAAGGGTTCACCTCCTTCCCGCGAACCCGCAGTATGCTTACGTGGAGTACCCCGACGGCCGACAGGACATGGTCTCCCTGCGAGATCTGGCGCCCGCCGGCAACACACACACCCCCCCGACACCAATCACCCCCTTCTTGCCACCGCCGCACCCCGCGACCGCCCCCTTCCCAGGAGGATCGGTCCTCCTCCCAGGCCCGACCAGGAGTGAAGCCCAAGCTGAAACCGTAAGGCTCCCGGAGACGACAACACCGGAACAAGCACCACCACCACCATCGGGGCCGAGGCGATCGACACGGACGACCAGACCGCCCGACCGACTCGTGGCGTCGATCTAACACTACAATATGTGGACTTTTAACGAGAACATTTTGTCTTTTTCTCCTGATGATTACTGTAAATAGTTCGAAAAAAAAAAACCTTGTACATACTGTAATAACATGCGAAAGTTTTCCTCCCAGGACCAGCCTTGTAAACCCTTACCACCATGCGAAGCATCACCCCGCCGGGTTCATTTTTAACAAGGGGTGAATGTGGTAGTATGCATTAGGGGTCATGTGGGACTGTAAAGCCGTGATGTCATTGGCTGACAGATCCCGGGTCCTAGTTGGCCGTTGACCTCTAGCTCCGCCCTGAAGGCGGAGTATAAGAACCAGGAGTCCTCCCCCGCAGGCAGTCTACTACTGAACTGCGGGGGAACAGTCACGCTTAATAAAGCCTCATCGACTTCACTCTATTCGTCTCTCGGAGTCTTTGTGCGCTACAGTTCACAGGCTAAATTTGTTGAACTCAATGTTAAGTCCGGAAGGCTGTAATGTGCCTAATCGGAAGATGAGCCGATGTTCCTCCAGTTTGCGCTGGACTTCACTGGAACATTGCAGCAGGCCAAGGACGGACGTGTGGATGTGAGAGCAGGACGGCGAGTTGAAATGGCAAACAACAGGAAAGTCCGGGTCTGCTTGGGGATGGACCGAACGTGTTCTGCAAAGCAGTCGCCCACTCTGTATTTAGTTTCTCCAATGTAGAGCAAACCGCAATGGGAGCAGTAAATGCAACAGACCAAATTGAAGGAGGTGCAGTGAAGCGCTGCGATTCTTGAAAAGAATGTTTAGGCCTTTGGATGGTGAGGGGGTAGGAAATAAAGATTGCATTGGAACTCCATTTAAATGCCTCCCACCGCACTTACTCCAGATCCACTGGAGGGATGAGCACAGTAAGAAGTCTTACAACACCAGTTAAAGTCCAACAGGTTTGTTTCAAATCACTAGCTTTCGTAGCGCTGCTCCTTCCTCAGGTGAATGAAGAGGTAGGTTCCAGAAATATATATATAGACAAGGTCAAAGATGCAAGACGATACTTTGAATGGAATTTAACCTGGTGTTGTAAGATTTCTTACTGTACTCACCCCAGTCCAACACTGGCATCTCCACATCATCACTGGAGGGATGGCAGCCAGGAAGCGTGCATTGACATTCTCAGAGGGATCTCTGACCAGTCTATTGGATGGTGTGCAGTACAGGTGGGATGTCCTGTAGCCACACTCCAGCAAACGGCCCACCAGCAAGATGACCATCCCTGCTTATGAGATTATAGCTGCATTAGTGAGTGCAAGCTCACTCCAGAAGAGGACAGGGCAGCAGAGCAGGGTGAAGATGAATGGCTTTCGCATGACTTTCGCCTGCCCTCTCCAGTCCCAGTCATTGCATCCCACCGCCCACCCCTCGCACTTCTAAGGTCATCTCTCACCTAGCTACCTCACGGGTTGCCCACCTGTCACAAGGCCCTCTCCCAGCCCCCACCACCAATCCTTGTGTTCGGTGACAGACCCACACTTGCATCCACACATAGCACCACAAAAATGCTTCCCCTTCATGAACTATAACGGGGTGAGTGAGAAAGACTTCAACATGAGCTTTGCATTGAGGTTCACATCAGTGGATCCTGTGTGATGTTAACTCTTGTATGGGAATGGGCAGCACGGTGGCGCAGTGGGTTAGCCCTGTTGCCTCACGGCACCGAGGTCCCAGGTTCAATTCTGGGTCACTGTCCGTGTGGAGCTTGCACATTCTTCCTGTGTCTGTGTGGGTTTCACCTCCACAATCCAAAAGATGTGCAGGGTAGGTGGATTGGTCACGTTAAATTGCCCCTTAATTGGAAAAAAAAATGAAAAAAAAACCTTGTATGGGCATTGAAGTTCAATGCTTGAGACTCCAATCAGTCTCAAGCATTGAACTTTAGTTCTTCAGAATTCATTGGCACAAATGACCTGCCTATGAAAAATGAAGGTAGACAGTGCACAGCTGATTAGAGTGAAGCCTGCAATTAGCATGACAAGTACAGGCCGAGAGGCCACATTCATTTTCTCATTTCACAGCCCTACACACTAATTCCTGACTGACATCTAAATTGGTATTCAGTGGAGCTTAACCCCTTGTACCTCAGAGGGCTGCTGGAGTGTTGGGTTCTACTCACTATTCAGTTATGCTTCCCAAAGTGAGGGTTTTCATTCCTCCTGAGGCTGGGGTGAGACCCATTCCTGAGTCAGCCACTCTGCCCTTTCAGTCTGACCTCTCATGGGACCCCCACCCAGGAACCTCACAGTTGCCCCTAATGCTGATCCTCTGTATTCATTTCTCCCACCCATTTTCCAGCACCCACTAAGAACGGTCATTCTCTCAGTGGTGATTTGGCCACAAGCCCAGCAAGGAGGACACAGGAAGCGATATTATGGGGATCACTGGTCTGCTCTGTCTGTTTTACATTTTACGTAGCTTGCCTCCTTTTGTTGAGTAAAACACAAGTAGCAAGCAGATATAGGTCGCCCACTTTAGTAGCTTCCAGGCGGTTAGTAATATTCCTGCAAGCTGTGCTGAGGATAGGATCCGATGTCTTGACACAGGGAGAACATTTCCACACTGGGAAGACATATTCAGTTGATTGAGTAGCACAGGGAAAGGTCTATTTTTCGTAATGTTCTCAGGTCAGTTCCCGCTTAGAGTTGGCAAGTCTCTTTCAGATGTTTTGCGGAATTCTGCAACTTCCCCACCACGGTGGGTTTCCCCATGGCATGGGTTGCTCACCATTGGCCGGCTTCAGGATCTTCCAGTCCCACCGTCAGAAAACCTGTGGTAGGACTGGAAGATCCCACCGGCGGGAAGGGCTAGAGAATTCCACCTGTCGTTTCTGGCTGCCACCTTAGCCTTTACTTTGTTGACCTGATCATTTAAGTTTAGAGTGTGATCTAACATTACTCCAACATTACTGGATTAAAATTATGTGTCAGTATCCTCCCACACTGGCATATGTTAAATTCTCATTTTGCATCTATATTCCTAAAATGAAAAGAATAATTAACTACCAGTTAATTAAAAACGCACAATTCTTTTAAAAAGATGCATGCACCACAAATGTTTTGAAGTACATATGCCTGCTACGTTCTGAAGGTGTAATTGGCTTAGCTTTGTGAAGTGGCCCAGCCACAAATCCTCATTGACAAAAATCTCCCAAATGGTTGTCTTTCATTTGGCAAAAAATTCACAGCAACCCTGGAGACTTAATTGTTTTTACCGTGTAGAAAATGTAGACTTTGGGAAGCTTTAAGCTTTGATTATGTAAAATGATGATAATAATACTAATAGTCTTTCTTAGTGTCACATGTAGGCTTACATAACACTTCCAATTAAGTTACTGTGAAAATCCCCTCGTCGCCACACTCCGGCATCTGTTCGGGTACACAGAGGGAGAATTCAGAATCTCCAAATTACCTAACAAGCACGTCTTTCGGGACTTTCAGGAGGAATCCGGTGCACCCGGAGACACGGGGGCAGGGGGGGGGGGGGGGGGGGGGGGGGGCGGGGGGGAGGAAACGTACCGACACCGCACAGTGACTCAAGTCGGGAATCGAACCCGGATCCCTGGTGCTGCAAAGCAACAGTGTTAGCCACTGTGCTACTGTGCCGCCAAAAGCGCTGGACATGAATTTGAGGACAGAGGATTTGAATTCGATTAATTAGGGAGAGCAAAAGGACACGAGTCCAAAGTATTGTGGCCATCTAAAATGGCCACCCGCAAAGAGTGATGGGAAATGCGGCCATGCTGGGACACAAACTGGCTGCAGCCTGCAAACATACAAACTGTCGCTCAGATTATGCAGAAACGAACACAGGAAAAAGGCCATTAAAGGTCTACTCAGGAACAATAGAACTATCCTGTCGATCACATAATCTACCAGACATGACGGCACCAAGCCCCTACTCTGAGCATTTCCAGGCATTGCCACTGAGTGCCCACCACAAAATCGATGTGGCAGCCCCTGATTGGACTTAACCGATCAGGAGGATGGAGCCCTGATCAATTGATTGATAGCGACCCAGAGACCGCCCACAAAAGGGCAGGGAAATTCCAAGCCGGTAAAAAGGCAGCGCAGGCCTTCACTCATTCTCTGTCAACTGATCTTTGACTGCAGCACGACAGCGGCCAAGTTCAAGGGCCCATGCCATTCACTGAAGGACGACAACCGAACACAGACTACCTCCAAGAACTACAGCCTCCACCAGACTACTGGAACCAGATAAGGCCTTATCTACTCTGTATCTGCTGGTCACCTGGAAGATAAGTTTAAATTGTTTAAGTGTGTTAGTTGTAGTCCAAAATGTATTAACGTGTGATTAATTAAGTAAACAGTCTTGTGTGTGTGTGTCAAATAAACTACCATTGTACTAAACAATTTGTGTGATCATTTGTCCACCTTTTCCAGGTTAAACACACTGTGATTTTGAAAGAGCAACAGTATGTAGACATCTTAACAGTTCAGCTGGTGTTATTTATGTTCTCTATGGATCATTGACCTTTGGGATACGATGTTGGCTGATGCAAAGGAAATAGGTTCACTGACAGCATTCAACTCTCCAAACTGGAACTGTCTTTTATTTATCAAAGATGGGACACTGGTGAACAGATTTCATGAGAAGATTTATATTGTTGCAGGGTAGGAGGTTTGATCATTTGTCCCAGAATTAATGCTGATGAGAGGCCAAATGTAATTCACTTTGCAGAATGCCCTTGGTCCCTCCGTAAACAGGACCTAGACCGTCCTGTCGCTTGCCATTTCAATTCACGTCCACACATCTTCCCTTGGCATGGTGCAAAGGGCAGCACGGTAGCATAGTGGTTAGCACAATTGCTTCACAGTTCCAGGGTCCCAGGTTCAATTCCGAGCTTGGGTCACTGTCTGTGCGGAGTCTGCACATTCTCCCCGTGTCTGCGTGGGTTTCCTCCGGGTGCTCTGGTTTCCTCCCACAGTCCAAAGATGTGCAGGTTAGGTGGATTGGCCATGCTAAATTGTCCTTAGTGTCCAAAATTGCCCTTAATGTTGGATGGGGTTACTGGGTTATGGGGGTAGGGTGGAGGTGTGGAACTTGGGTAAGGTGCTCGTTCCAAGAGCCGGTGCAGACTCGATGGGCCGAATGGCCTCCTTCTACACTGTAAATTCTTTGATTCTATGAATATTCCAGTGAAGCCCAGCACAAACAGGAGGAATAGCGCTGCATCTTTAGACTGGACATGTTGCAGCCTTCCGGACTTAACATTGAGTTCAGCAACTAACGACTGTGAACTCTCTCCTTCACATTTACCCCATTTCTATTTCTGTCAATTCATTTTCACATCCTCGACCGATCCTCTTCCCCTCATCATTATCCCCTCCCCACCCCCACCCCCCCGCCATTCCCTCCTCTTCATCCCACGTGGCCCATCTGTTTCCTGTTCCTAATTGTCCTTTGACACATTGCTTCCCTTTGTTCTGCCATTGACACATTCTGATCTCTTAATGTGCTACTATCAGCACCCTTCCTAGCCTTAATCACCACCGTTTATATTCCCTCTGTCTTTCTGTGTAGACATCTTTGTCAATTTCCACCGATTGCTGGCCGTCGATCCAACCTCACCATTCAGCACCACCCCCCTCATAACATATAAATGTGACCCTATTTCCAGTTCTCTCTTGCTTTGACAGAGAGTCATCCAGACTCAAAAATGTTAGCTCCCTTCTCGCTCCACAGATGCTGTCAGACCTGTTGAGATTGTCCAGTATTTTAATTTTTGTTTCTGATCCCAGCGTGCACAGTCATTTTGAAATGTAATTTCCAACCCTTTGCATGTGGGAGCTGCTTTACAATACATCTTTCCATGAGCTTTAGCTGATACTATCACAGATAATTTGATGTTATGCTTCTCATCAACATATGTAAGGGGCCGAAGGTCTATTTAAGGGAAGCACTTGATGTTGCCTGAATGTTGTCCAAGGCCATTATGGCCTGGAATGTACTTCAGGTGCCCTTTGGACATCGCCCAATGAAATGGGTAGTAGTTGGTGTCGGTGGACCGATTTCTCTCCCAAACAATTAAATATATCAGACTTGCAAATCCATTGCTGCCTCACAAATAGTTCAGTGAAGGGTGTCAGATGATTCCAGCCTCAGGGGCTATGGTATTAAGAAAGGCTAATGCAAATACATGTATTTTTCTTGGAAAAAATGAAAACCTTGGGGAGAAATGCCTTCAAACTAATGAGATATGGTTGAATTATGTCAGGTTTGTAACTTCAGCAATGAGCATTGGGCTGGAAGGGTATAAGTAAAAAAGTCCACCAACCTTAAGAAAAGATAGTAAAAAATAATTACTTTCTTCCCCCACATTCCCAGAGATGGTGATAGATTTTAGGTCAACTGATACATTCAGAACTAAACTGGATTGATATTTGCTGAGACGGAGTATTGGATTTTCTAGATGTTGGGCTCTATCTACCTGATGGGGAGCAACGAGCACGATTAGTCGGGTGTTTCCCGGTACTGGGAGCGCTGAGAAACATCACTCTATTGAATGGTCATTTGGGTAGGTCAGGGCCTCAGCGGGGATCGCACAGCCGAGGCCACATTTTGTCCCATTTTCAGGGAGATATCGGGACGCCGTTTTAAATGGCACCCAAATTTCCTGACCCACCCGATGTGACCCCTGAACCCACCCAAGTTCACCTATAAGAGAACCCTCGCACCCCTCCCTCTCGCCCCGCCCCACGCCCCATGCCTCCAAGCAGAAAATTTCAGCTTTGCAGTACTATCTTGGCACTTTGGCAGTGCCAGGCTGGCAACCAGGTGAAGCTGGCCGTGCAGGGTTCCACCCTGCCAAGAGGGCAAGCACCTGGGGGCCTCCGATCCCGTGGGATCTCCCACGAGTGTCGTTCTTTCTGGTTCCCGTCTGTGGAGGCCAGCACTGAACAGAGCTCACCCGAGGTCTCCAAGGCGAGGGGGTTAGATACCACGCCTTGATTAGATCTCGGGATTCATTTTGGCTGTCTCACTCTAATCTGCAGGTCTGCCAGAAAGTGATCTCGCCCACAATTATTGTGATTCACATCGCAATGTCTCGCAAGATCGCCTTTGGCACGCGAGGAGTGGTGAACCGGGAGAATCGCGAAGTGGGATCCCCCGGCATCTACCGGCCGCACCGTGCTGTTTTTCAGTGCAACGCGGCTAGTAGATCTTGCCCATAGTCATAGAGTTGATTTTTTTTTTTGAGGTAAGTTAGGAGAAGAGGTTAAATGTTCCTTGAAATGAAATTGGGAAAAAAAAGCATTATGGAAAGGGATGAACACATGAAATCTGGATTGGCATTAAATTTGTTTAATTTATACTTATTCCACAGAATTTTCCAGTCATTCCAGCAGACAGGACCATTCAAAGTCAACCCCCATCATGGGTTCTCTGGCATTCTGCCTTCTGTGGCTTTTATATTTCCTGCATTACACCAGCGACCACATTTCAAAAATGCATTTCATTGGTTGGAATTGACTTTACAATATCCTGAAGCTGTGAATGACAAGGGTTTGGATGAAAGACTGTTGATCTGAAACATTGGGCAGAATCTTCCATTTTCATTGGGTGTCTTATCCGCTGCCTGAAAAGGCGGAAAGGCTGACTCATGGGGGGGGGGGGTCAGTCAGCGATGATCCCTCTTAAAACTGAATCGTTAGCATGCCACCCGAGTAGTTTTACATAAGTAGTTTTAGTAAGGATTGAGATGAATTATAGGGCTGAGTAATCATTATTAACCATTATACATGTATTTTTAGGACATAGCAGTAATAAGTAATCAAATGGGATTTAGGATAGCTCACTTGACCAAAAGGACATTACTTCTGACACCTTGTCTTTGTGAAACAATTCAAGGTGCTGGTTCTGTTGTTCTGTTTCTCACAAACAGTCAGCACAGGCTGCTGGGATTGTACACAGCTGTCAGGATGAGGATCAATCATGCGCTGCTTGCGATTCTATTGGGTGAAGTTTAAACACTGCTGGCAACTCTATTGGATAAGTTTAAAAGTAGCAGCTTCAGGGATTGGATCGCGTCCAACTGGCGTAGGCTATTGATTTCTGAACATTGTATAAGTACTGTGTTCTGGCCTTTGTTCGGCAGAACAGGTCTTGGCCGATATCCAGCCTGTTCTCCGTGTACACGTAACAAGCTTGATTAAGTAAGCCATCTTGCCCAGGTTGTGGTGTTTTGTTCCTCTCTGCACTGAGCTGAGCCACGGGGAATAACCCCACATGGAAGCTGACTCAATACACAGGTCTTGAAACCGCTCCTACATCAGGAGGTGTCTCGCTTGTTCGGGGTCTTGGGGAGAGGGGATCCATGAGGATTGATTGCAAGGGCATTGGGGTGGCTGTAATCAGTAACCCCACTGACCCTTGTCCATGAACCTGATCAAGCATGGATTATCACCGATTGGGGGACATATCGGCCAGGATTCTCCGCTATCCCGCGGGGTGGGCCATACCGGTGTGGAGAAGTGGCATGAACCACTCCGGCGTTGGGCCGCCCGGAAGGAGCGGAGGATGGGCTAGGCAGGCGCCGGCGGGGTTGGAATGTTTGCATCTTTTACATGACAGGAAAATTCTTGACACATATTCTTCTGAATCGTTTACATCCTGGGGTTGAGAAAATCCTCCCAGTGACACAACGTGACATTAGAAAAATGTTGAGAACAGCACCAGGAACTCTTCACTGCATTCATTGAAGTGACCAAAACATTTGACTCAGTAAATCCTCCGCACCTACAAGGGCTAGGCCGGCGGCAGCGGGGTTGGCGCGGCGCCAACCAGCGCCGAAGGGCCTCCGCTGGCCAGCACGAGTTGGCGCATGCGTGGGAGCGCCAGCGTGTTCTGCCGTGATCCCAGCGCATGCGCAGGGGGGGTCTTCTCCGCGCTGGCCATGGCGGACCGTTACAGCAGCCAGGGTGGAGGGAAAGAATGTCCCCATAGCACAGGCCCGCCCGCAGATTTGTGGGCCATGATTGCGGGCCAGGCCACCGTGGGGGCTCCCCTCCGGGGCCAGTTCCCCCCGCACTCCCCCGAGGACTCCGCAGGCTGCCCGCAGAGCCAGATCCTGCCGGTAAGGACCTTTTTTGATTTACGCCGGTGGGACTGGTCGAAAATGGGCGGCCACTCGGCCCATCGCGGAGCGGAGAATCGCCGGGGGGGGCCACTGCCAACGGCCCCTGACTGGCACAACGCGATTTCCGCCCCCGCCGAAAAACTGGCACCGGAGAATCCGGCAGCCGGCATCGGGGCGGCGGGGCGGGATTCACGCCCCCATTTAAGGTGGGCAGGAAGGTTGATTATGCGCCTTCCAACCTAGAACCTACTACAGGTGGAAATAGGAAGGCATCAGGTATTGGTCCCAATTTGCCTAATTGTCAGCCCCCCACCCACCCACCCCCACTGTCTCCTTTCTCACCTCCGACCATCATCTCTGTTTCCTTCTCCACAGGTGCTGTCTGACCAGTTGAGTATTTCCAGCATTTTCTGCTTTGATTTCTGGGGCTGGATTCCCCATTTTTGGAACTAAGTCCCCACACTGTCGGGAAAACGGTGATCTTTTACACCAGGAAAACTGGCGGCAAAAGGCCACAGATTCACAGCCTTGCCGGGGTCTAGCAGGCAGCCATCGTAGAGTTCGCATTTCTAGAATTCTATCCGGCCTCTCGCACTTCCAGTTCAGAGGCCGCGCATGCACACAGCGGCGGCTTGTAGTGGCGCACCGTGCTCCATGGCGGACTCAGCCTGCGGACCTGAACCGGCAAAATAGTGCCCCGCATCAGCCGCTCGGGCGCCTCGGACCGCCCGCCCACATTGCCCCCAGCCCGAATGAAGCCCTCCTGCCCACCAATCAGCCCTCCCTTGACTGTGGGGGTCCCAGACTGAGTCCGTAGCTGCCACGTGAGGATCACGGACAGTGGGACCATGAGAGAACCACGGCGTCGGGGATGGAACATTGCAGGGCAGGCCTCAGGCAATGGCCAGAGGCAGTGGATACTCAGCGCGGTGTACTCCATGAGTACGCCGATTTTCAGAGGGGGGGAGAATTTGAAAACTGGCGCCACTTCCGATTTCAGCGCCAAAACGACTTCTCCACCCTGTCGCCGAACGTGATTTCGGCGCCGGGGAGCCGAGAATCCAGCCCCATGACTACTCTGTCAACCATCTTGAAATCAGAAAGGAGTTTGGAAATAATGGGCGGGATTTTTGGTGATGTACACACCTCGGAATTTGTGGCATGTGGCCATATTATAGTAAACACCGTCTTCCATCAGAAAGACAAATACAAAAGCACATGGAAGCAGATGTCATTGTTCAGCTCTGTTATCGTCTCAACTGATGTTAATACTGGGCAAAATCAGAGTGAAACTTGGCTTGATAGATCCTACCTTTGTTTTTCTTTAGAAACTGAACACATTCACAACAGTCTGCCGGTGTACTTTTAACACAAAGAATAAAATGTTTGTTAAACAAGCAAAGTGAACTATGTTACACGAGGCAAAAAGTTTGGAATGGTTTCAATACAAACACTTGAAAATGATTCTAACTCACACTGTTCTTTTTATTTCTTTCAGACACAAAACCCCAGTGAAGGTTTGCCACTATCTCAGAACCATTGGATCCTTATTCTCTGCCGGACTGTCTGAGACTGAGCTGGCTCAGTTGGAAATGGTTTTCATCTGGTGGCCTTCTGAGAATTCGCTGGATGCTGTTCCCCAGGTGGTATTTCCCCAGGAAATACTCAACTGTCTCTCCCTGAGACACCCAAAACCAACAGTTTCAACTTTCAATTATTCCAACTTCAGAACAAACACAAGAGTTATCTAAACTCAATTCCCCAGCAGTCTTGTAGGATTTCTTATTCAAGAGCTTAGAATTTCTGCCTCCACTCTCTGGCATACACACGCTGACTGAACTGCCATTCTGTCTTTCCCTGTACCCCTGTGTCCCTGGACACCTGTTGCTCGGCAACCACACAGTTTCTTTCTGCTGTTTGTTTTATTCTAAATTCATTAAATGATAAATTTCTTTGTAACTTATCTCTGCACTTAAGGATTGTAAAACCTCATTAAAACTGCAAACTTAAAACAGGACCTTCAGTCCTGGCACCAAGCTCCCAAAAGGCTCTAAATAAAGCTAGAAACATGTTCCACCTTTCCCAAAATGCAGAGACAAAATATAAATTCAGCTATAAATTATACATTGTTCCTAACAGAGATTTAGATGTCTTTATCACTCAATCCATGTGGGGGACAGATCGTAGACTTGTTCATCAGTGATGAGCATCCACCTAACACCGAGACATCGCAAGATCCAAAAGTCCAAGAGAAAAGATATCAATGTCTCATCCCTAAAGCAGCCCGGCCAATGAGAGAATGCAACTCCCGACCCATCTGGAAAATCTTTACACATCCAACTGAATTCCCGAACAGGGGGATCAGATAAAGTCAGCAAACTAAACCATTAAGTTCAGACCATTGTGTTCAGGCATTGTCATCTCCAGAATTTGTTCAGTGAAAGCAAAAATGAGCAGCCTTCATTATCTGGCAGGACAACCCAATGTCACAAGTCAAGCCGACATTAAAACAACTCAAGGCTGACGATGAAGGCCGAAATCCAGAAGTTAAAGGATGGTGGGGCTGGTTTAGCACTCTGGGCTAAATCGCTGGCTTTGAAAGCAGACCAAGGCAGGCCAGCAGCATGGTTCAATTCCCATACCAGCCTCCCCGAACAGGCGCCGGAATGTGGCGACTAGGGGCTTTTCACAGTAACTTCATTTGAAGCCTACTTGTGACAATAACTGATTTTCATTTCATTTCAAGAGAAAGCCCATCACATCCAACACATGACCTCATGACATGCAAAGCTTTCAAAGTCATAAAACCATACACAATTAACAGTGTCGAAAGAGGCCATTTAGCCCACCGTGTCTGCGCTGATCAAAAAGGAGAAAAAAATAAACTAGCCACTTATTTTAATCCCATTTTTAGCATCTGGTCCATAACCTTGAAGGTTCCAGCACTTCAGATGCAGATCCAGGTACCTTTTAAATGAGTTGAGTACTTCAACCACAACCACCAATTTAGACAGTGAATTATAGATGCCCATCACCCTCTGGGTTGAAAGGTTTTTCCTCATGTCTCCTCTAATCCTTCTACCAATCACCTTAAATCTATACGCCCTGTAATTGACCCCTCAGCTACAGGAAGCAAGTCTTTCTTTTATACCCTGTCTCGGCCCCTCACAATTTTGTACACTTCCATTAGGTCACCTCTTCAGGTCCCTTCGAAGGAAAACAATCCTAGTCTATCCAATCCCTCCTCATAGCTGCAATTTTCAAGACCTGACAACATCCCTGTAAATCTCCTCTGCACTCTCTCCAGTGCAATTCTGTCCTTCCTGTAAAGTGGTGACCAGAATTGTACACAAAATTCCAGCTGTGGCCTAACCAGTGTTTTTACAGTTTCATCACAGCACCCCTGCTTTTGCATTCAACACCTCACCCATTAAAGGAAAGCATTTCATAAGCTTTCTTGACCACCTTGTCCACCTGTGGACATGCACTCCCAAAGTCTCTCACTTCGTCAACCTCTCTCAATATCTTTCCATTTATTGAGTGTTCCCTTGCTTTGTTTGCTCTCCCCGAATGCATTACCTCACACCTTTCTGCATCTCTTCCATCTGCAGCTCAAGATCAAATGTAGAAAATTCATTTTGTTCACAGGATGGCGTTTATTTTCTTAATGCCATCCATTAACGCTGGAAAGAACACTTTCAACAGTTCCTCAACTGTGAATCCACAGTGAGAGCTGATGCTCACCAGGCCATTCCCTAGTACCTGTTGGTAGAATCTATTGATGAACTGGCATCACCAGGACAGCTGCAGTAAACAATCAAACAGATGCAATACAACAAAGTCTGCAACCCTGATGGTATTCCAGTGCACGTTTTCAGAACTAATGGGCATTTGCTCACATGAAAACTCCATGAACTCACCCTAAGGATTTGAGGGGAAAAGAACTCACCCTCCAGCCAATGCCGGGAATGTGATAATTGTAACTATATTCAAGAAAGGTGATTCATTATGCTGTGAAATCTTTTGGAATTTTTGCATCTTTTACATGACAGGAAAATTCCTGACACATATTCTTCTGAATCGTTTACATCCTGGGGTTGAGAAAATCCTCCCAGTGACACAAGGTGACATTAGAACTCCCAAAGGAACCTCTGGAACTTCTGACATGGTTTGTGTTGCCAGACAAATCCAAGAAAATTGTTGAGAACAGCACAAGGCACTCTTCACTGCATTCATTGAAGTGACCAAAACATTTGACTCACTAAACCATGAGATTCTGGAGATTGCACTCCAAAGATTTGGGTGTCCAAGAAGCTTCATCACAATTCTGCAATTGCTTCATCCTGATATGAAACAAGAGGTCTGAAACTGACACCTTCAAAGTCCGGGCCTCGGTCAATAAAGTAGTGCCTCCACACTGTTTGCGACGTACCCGTCAGTGGCTATTCACCTTGTCAAAGAGCATCTGCCCTCTGATGTCAGTTGGTGACAGAAAGCTATTTAACTTTAGCCACCTCCATGCCAAAACTAAACTAATCACCATAAACATACATGATGTAAAGTTTGAGGACGACTGCAATGTCATCGCCCACTCAACATCACATTTGCAATTCACTCTCAATCTCTTCAATTCTGCTGAATAGAAAGTCTGCCTGCCCTTGGATGTTGCCAAAACAAATCTCCTATATCAACACAAATATTCTCCCTACCGAGTATGTTGAAGGGGAGGCCGTGGAACATGTTAAGCACTTACCGCACCTTGGCAGCCACCTATCCCAAAAGGTTACCATTGAAGAGAAGATCCAACTCTAGATCAGTGACACCAGCACAGCCTACAACACACCACTGCAGCCAGTGTTTGACAACAAAGACCTCTGCACACCAACAAAAGTCCGATGGTGGGATTCCCCGGTGCAGGACCAGCGAGCCACGCAAAATACCAAAGACATTGACAGGACCTAAAGAGCCTACCGGTGGCCAACGAGCTACCTCCACCAGCGGAAAACATGCCGTGGCAGGGGGCACTCTGGAAAATGCCACCCCTAGCATCTAGTGTAATTGTCACCAGTATGCTCTGCTATTGCAATGAGACCTAGACCTTTTATCATCAACAAATTAGAGCACTCGAGTAATTCCATGAGCACTGCTTCTGCTGCATCACCACGTTTCAATGAGAGGACCCTCGAACAAATGCTAGTGCCCTTGGAGCTCCTTCAAAGTCAACTTCAATGGACTGAACCCAGATTGTACCTGAATGGCTGAAAAGAGTCACCTCCTCAACTCTTTGTAGTGTTAATATAAGCCTACTTGTGACAATCATAAATATGATTAGAAACAGCCAACATTCTGGAGGACAAAGAAAACACTTCATAAGCACTCTGAAGGTTTCACCTGACGTACAGTAGCATTGTCAGTAATGGCTGGGGGGAGTTTGCTACCAATCATTCAAAATGGTGACAACTGGCCCATTAAACAGCATCACGCGTTCTGTCGCATCTTACTGAGGCAGAGAAGGAAGGGAATCTTGCACTCCAGATCTCACTACCTCGTCATGTGCGCAAAGTTCTGAGGGTTGAAAATTGGCCTGGTTGGACACATAGAAACTCATGGTAGAACTGTAGGTACAGCACGTGATTAGGCAGGCAAATGGAATGTTGTAATTAATTCCAAGGGGAATGGAACATAAAAGTAAGAATGTTTTGCTGCAGTTGTACAGGACGTGGGTTGGACCACATCTGGAATACTGTGTACAGTTTCCATCTCCTTATTTGAGAAAGGATATAAATAAGTTAGAAGCAGTTCAGAAAAGGTCCACTCGACTTAAATATGGGACTGGGGTGGGTGGGGGGGGTCGGTGCTGTGGTTATCTTACGAGGAAAGGTTGGACATGCTGGATCTATAATAACTGGAGTTTAAAAGAATGAGGTGTGGACCTATTGAAATATATACTTGAAGGGACTTGACAGGGTGGATGCTGAAAGTTTACTGAACTTTGGGACTGGTCGACGTGGTGTATTTTCTCATTTGCTTGTGAAACAACATACAAATTCCTTGCAACACTTTCTAACTCCATCTATTTATAAAAGAGAAGAGAATGTTTGAGCATCATAGAATCATAGGATTTACAGTGCAGAAGGAGGCCATTCGGTCCATCGAGTCTGCACTGGCCCTTGGAAAGAGCACCCTACCCAAGCCCACCCCTACCCCACCCCACCATCCCACCCGTAGCCCAGCAACTCCACTCAACCTTTTCTGGACACTAAGGGCAATTTAGCATGGCTAATCCACCTCACCTGCACATCTTTGGACTGCAGGAGGAAACCGGAGCACCCAGAGGAAATCCATGCAGACATGGGAGAACATGCAGACTCCGCACAGACAGGGAGAGCCTCGAACTGGGGGACACAGTTTTAAAATAAGGGGCCTCCCATTTAAGATGGAGATGAGGAGAATTATTTTCTCTCAGAGAATTCTTTTTCCCAGAGAGCGGTGGACGTAGGGTTGTTGAATATTTTTAATCCAGAGGAAGTTAGTTACTTGGCTAACAAAGTAATTAAAGGTTATTTGGGGTACGTGGAATGTGGAGTTGATGCCATAGTCAGAATCAACGGTTGAGCAGGCTCACATGTCTGAGTAGATCTGATGCTCGAATTGTGAGACAGCCAATGGCCATCCTCGTCCTAACTGCGTTACTCTCCTAAACTGCCAAGGACAGCACGGCGGCACAGTGGTTAGCAATGGGACTCAGGTTCGATTCCCAGCTTGGTCACTGTTTGCGTGGAAACTGCACGTTCTCCCCGTATCTGTGTAGGTTTCCTCCGGGTGCTCTGGTTTCCTCCCACAATCCTAAGATGTGCAGGTTAGGTGGATGGGCCATGCTAATTTGCCCTTAGTGTCCAGAAGTGTTAGGTCGGGTTACTGGGTTACAGGGATAGGGTCGAGGCGTGGGCTTAAGTGGGATGTTCTTTTCAAGGGCCAGAGCAGATTCGATGGGTGGAATGGTCTCCTTCTACACTGCAAATTCGCTGATTCTATAATTCTGTGTGCCTCTGGCCACTATGTTTTCCCTCTTTTGACCTTGACATTGACGGCCATGCCTTCAGCCCTACATGCGAGATACACAGGAATTCTTCCACTAAAATGCTCTGCCTCTTCACCTCAGCCTCGACCTTTAATACCTCCCTTAATAGCCATCTAACCTCCTTTTAATATTTTCTTGCTCATGCTTCAATGAAATTCCTCGGGATTATTTTCTACATTGCTGTTTGTGATTCAGGGAGTGTTTTCTGTACGTAAAGTGGAAGCAGAATAGAAAGCCAGACTGTAAAGTTTATATCAAGCCTTGCAAATGAATAAAACTCACAATAAATATGGAAGACTTTTCAAAAGGCTGGGAATACCAACCTCTCAGCATGCTGTTTGCTGGAATAAAAGATCAACATATCATTGTAAAACCATGAAATGATTCACCTTTAGTTTTCATTGCTGAACTGACACAGATCAGTTTACCCAAACGCTTTGTCAAACAAATCTCAATCAGACAAGCGAGAGTCTGACATGGCATTTAATAGTTACAATTTAAAAAAAATACTTTTGGAAAAAATGGTACTGGAGTCTCACAAATCCTTCTTTGAGAGCAGCACGGTAGCACAAGTGGATAGCACTCTGGCTTCACAGCGCCAGGGTCCCAGGGTCGATTCCCCACTGGGTCACTGTGCGGAGTCCGCACATTCTCCCCGTGTCTGCGTGGGTTTCCTCCGGGTGCTCCAGTTTCCTCCCGCAGTTCAAGGACGTGCAGGTTAGGTGGATTTGCCATGCTAAATTGCCCGTGGTGTCCAAAAAGGTTAGGAGGGGTTATTGGGTTACGGGGATAGGGTGGAAGTGAGGGCTTAAGTGGGTCGGTGCAGACTCGATGGGCCGAATGGCCTCCTTCTGCACTGCATGTTGTATGTCCTATATGTGCCATGGCACTTTCTCTTCGGAATTTCAAAGCATGGCAGTCATTGTCAAGTTTGAACCCAGTGGAGCGCATGGAAATTACTTTGAATTCATGAATTTGTTTCTCCCGTCACTTTGAAAGCAAATAAATCGGGGAATGTTAATACTTTATTTTCTTTGGTGCTCATTATTTCTGTTGATTCAATTGTTTTTCCCCACAAGCTTCTCATGTAATTATCTTTGGAATGTTGAACCTGATTCAGCTCCCCGGGGAAGGCCAAAAGCTATAATTTGTAACAATACTGACAGCGATCTGATCAGTTCTGTGAGCATTTTGCTTCTGTCTTCATAGTCTTGCATCTTGACACTGCGGCCTAATCTCTCTGCTGGATTTGCAACTCAACCCGCTATTGTGCCCAGCAGGACCTCAGAGCGGATTATCCTCCAGCTACTGAAGCACGCTCTGATGTGTGTGAAGATTCATGTTGTACAATCATTTAAAATTAGTTATCAGAGATGCATCAATCAACAACAGAATGTTTACTGGGGGAATGTGGGAAATTAATGACTAGGTGCGAGATTGATTTTGACTCGTTTGATTGTTATTTAAATTTCACAATTTCCCTTGCTCCCTGTCTTAAGGCAATTTCATATTTTCTCAAGATTGCATTCTTTCTATTTCATAACATGTGTTATTTGTACGACAAAAGTGTCTGCTCATTGATGTTTTAGTCCCTGAAGTCTTCTCTTCTCTTTTGTAAATAAACTGAGTTAGAAAATGTTGCAAGGAGTTTGCAAGTTGTTTCTCAAGGCAATAAGTAAGGAACAGACTCCACACCAATCGATCCAGTATGGTAAACGGTCGCAACGTTCTCAAAGTAATAGACCTGGAAATAGTGGAGAAGATAAAATGCCATGCGATTGATTGCAGTGGACCTGCTAATCTTAATGGCTGTTCGCTACTGTGCACAGGAATCCCAAGCATCAGTCCTGCAGATAAATATTCACCATTCCAGGAATCTGTCACCAGATCATGTGCTACTTTCCTTTTTTTCCTGTTTTGTCTCAAGACTTCCTCAACACGGAGGAGCTCCCACAGCAATAGAGGAAGAAAAACAATTTATATTTATACAGCCCTTTATTAGAGTAAAATATTAAAGAAACATAGAAAATAGGAGACGGAGGGGGCCATTCGGCCCTTCGAGCCTGCTCCACTATTCATTCTGATCAGAGCCGATCATCCAGCTCAGTAACCTATTCCCGCTTTCTCCCCATAATCTTTTATCCCCTTCGCTCCAACTGCTATATCGAACTGTTTCTAATGTTTTGGCCTCAACTACTTTATGTGCTTAAGAATTCCACAGGCTCACCACTCTCTAGGTGAAGAAATGTCTCCTCTTCTCAGTCCGAAATGGTCTACACCGTATCCTCAGACTGTGATTTCTGGTTTTGGACACTCCCACCATCAGGATCATCCTAACTGCATCTAACGTATCTAGTCCTGTTAGATTTTACATATTTCTACGAGATGCCTCTTTGTTCTTCTAAACTTCAGCTAATATAGTCCTAACCGACTCAATTTCTCCTCATACATCAGTCCTGCTATCCCAAACATCAGTCTGGTAAACCTTCGCTACACTCTCTCTAGAGCAAGAATGTCTTTCCTCTGATAAGGAGACCAAACTGCACACAATATTCCAGATGTTTCAACAAGACCTTGTATAATTGCAGCAAGACATCTTTAATTCTGTACTCAAACCCTCTCTCTATCAAGGCCAACATACCATTTGCCTTCTTCACTGCCTGCTGCACCTACATGCTTGCTTTAAGTGAATGCTGTGCGAGGACTCCCAAGTCTCATTCCCCTCTCTCAATTTATAGCTATTCAGATAATAATCTGCCTTCTGGATTTTGCCACCAAAGTGGATAACTTCACATTTATCCACATTATACTGCATCTGCCATGCATTTGCCCACTCACTCAACTTATCCAGATCATACTGAAGCATCTCTGCATCCTCCTCACAGCTCATCTTCCCACCCAGTTTTGTACCATCTGCAAATTTGGAGATATTACATTTTGTTCCCTCATCTAAATCATTAATATAAATTGTAAATGGCTGTGGTCCTAGCACTGATCCCAGCGGTACTCCACGAGTCACTGCCTGCTATTTGGAAAAATACTTGTTTATTCCTATTTATTGTTTCCTGTCAACCAAACAGTTTTTTATCCATCTCAATACACTAGCCACCAATCACATGCGCTTAAATTTTACGCTAACCTTTCATGTGGGACTTGGCCGCAATCCTTCTGAAAATCAAAATAAACCACATCAACTGGCTCCCCCCCATCAACTGTACAAATTATCTGGGTGGCACGGTGGTGCAGTGTTTAGCATTTCCCCCACTGCTGACATCAGGCTGACTGGTCTATAATTCCCTATTTTCTCTCTATCTCCCTTTTTCAATAGCAGAGTTACATTAGTTACCCGCCAATCTGTAGGAACTGTTCCAGAGTCTAAAGACTTTGGAAAATGACCAGCAATACATCCACTATTTCTGGAGTTGTCTTCTTAAGTACTCTGGGCTGTAGATCATCAAGTCCTGGGGATTTATTGGCCTTCAATCCCATCAATTTTCTCAACACAATTTCCCTAATAATACCAATTTCCCTCAGTTCCTCCCTTTCACTAAACTCTGCATGCCCCAATATTTTTGGTACGCTATTTGTGTCCTCCTTTGGGAAGAAAGAACAAATTATGTATTTAGTTTGTCAACTATTTCTTTCTTTCCCATTAAAATGTCCCTGTTAGAGACGGACATTTGTCTCCACCAATCTATTTCTCTTCACGTAACTATAGAAACTTTTACAGGGAGCAGGCTTACTCTCAGATTCTATTTTCCTCTTTTTAATCAATCCCTTTGTCCTCCTTTGCTGAATTCTAAATGGCTCCCAATCCTCAGGTCTGCTGTTTTTTTCTGGGCAATTTGTATGCCTCTTCTGTGGATCGAATACTATCTCTAATTTCCCTTGTACACCATGGTTTGGTGATTAGGGCTGGTTTAGCTCAGTGGGCTAGACAGCTGGTTTGTAATGCAGAACAAGGCCAGCAGCGCGGGTTCAATTCCCGTACCAGCTGAGAATTCTGAATTCTCCCTCTGTGTACCCAAACAGGCGCCGGAATGTGGCGACGAGGGGCTTTTCACAGTAACTTCATACTTGTGACAATAAAAGTTTATTATTAAAAATTTAATCACCTTTCCTGTTTTCTTTTTGCGCCAGACAAGAATGAACAACCTCAAAGTGATGTATAAAAGCATGATCGAACAAATTGTGAAATCAAGTCATGTAAGGATGATTAGAGCAAGGGATCAAAAGTTTGTTTTAAGTGATAGATTTGAAGAAAAGTTTGAAAAGAAGAGACAGAGCGATAAGATGCAAAGTTGCTGAGGCAGATAATTCCAGAGCTTAGGGCTGAGGCAACTGAATGCAGAGCCAACAATGGGGGAAGCAAAAAAACATTGGTTATGTGCAAGAGAGTAAAACTGGAGGTGTGCAGAGATCTCAGCAGCTGAGAGGGCAGCAACTACCAGTGGGAAGGACAGCCCAGCAGAGATCTCAACAGAAGGGGGAGGTTCTCCACCAGCTTCCCTGAGGAAGATAGAGATGATGACTCTGCATGCATCTAGCCATCAGAAGGAACTCACTGACCTCATAAAAACAGCTCAAAGAGAAAACTCATACCAATGAGTTTCATACCAATTGGTTTCTGTGGTTCAGTATGTGGAGGAGTCTGCTTACAGTCGTCATGGTCCCATTTTGGATGGCATCACCTCTCTGAATTCTGTCAAGGGTAGGATGTTCATCTCTTGAGGCATTGCAGCCAGACTCACAGAGGGACCAAATCAAATCATCTCTGGACTACTACCTGAGCCAGGAGACAATGGCAGACATTTAAAGAACACATGGATGAACTTCAACAATATTACATCCCTGTCTGGCACAACAATAAGACTGGGAAGGCGGTTCAACCATGGCTAAAAGGGAAATCAGGGATAGTGTTAAAGTCAAAGAGGAGGCATATTAATTGACCGGAAAAAGCAGCAAGCCTGAGGACTGGGAGAAATTTAAAATTCCGCAGAGGAGGACAAAGGGTTTAATTCGAAAGGGAAAATAGAATACAAGAGTAAGTTTGCAAAAAACATAAAAACTGACTGCAAAAGCTTCTAGAGATATGTGAAGAGAAAAAGTCTGGTGAAGACAAATGTCGGTCCCTTACAGTTAGAATCAGGTGAATTCATAATGGGCAACAAAGAGATGGCAGACCAGTTAAACAATTACTTTGGATCTGTCTTCACTAAGGAGGGCACAAATAACCTTCTGGAAATACTAGGGCACAGAGGGTCTAGCATGAAGGAGGAACTGAAGGAAATCCTTATTAGTCAGAAAATTGTATTGGGGAAATTGATGGGATTAAAACCCAATATGTCCCCAGGGCCCAATGCTCTGCATTCCAGAGTATTTAAGGGAGTGGCCCGAGAAATAGTGGACACATTGGTGATCATTTTCCAGCAATCTGGAAGAGTTCCAATGGATTGGAGGATACCTACTGTAACCGCACTTTTCAAAAAAGGATGCAGAGAGAAAGCGGGAAATTATAGCCTGACATCGGTCATGGGGAAAATACTGGAGTCGATTATTAAGGATAAAATAACTAAACAGTCAGAAAACGGAGACAGGATCGGTCCAAGTCAGCATGGATTCACTGAAGGGGATTCATGCTTGACAAATCTTCTGGAATTTTTTGAGGATGTGACCAGTAGAGTGGACAAGGGAGAACCAGTGGATGTTGTGTATCTGGACTTTCAACAGGCTTTTGACAAGGTCCCACAAAAGAGATTAGTGAGCAAAATGAAAGCTCATCGTATTGGAAGTGATGTACTGATGTGGATAGAGAACTGGTTTGCAGACAGGAAGCAGAGAGTGAGAATAAACGGGTCCTTTTCAGAGTGGCAGGCAGTGACTAGTGGGGCACCGCAGGGTTCAGTGCTGGAACCCCAGCTGTTCACAATATACATTAATGATTTGGATGAAGGAATTGCATGCAATATTTCCAAATTTGCAGACGACACTAAGCTGGGTGGCAGTGTGTGCTGTGAGGAGGATGCAAGAGGCTGCAGGGTGACTTGGACAGGCTGGCCGAGTGGGTAAATACTTGGCAAATGCAATGTAATGTGGGTAAATGTGAGGTTATCCACTTTAGTGGCAAAAGCAGGAACGCAGATTATTATCTGAATGGTGACAGTTTAGGAAAAGGGGAAGTGCAACGAGACCTGCGTGTCAAGGTGGAAGGTTGACATACAGGTGCAGCAGGCGGTGAGGAAAGCTAATGGCATGCTGGCCTTCATAGTGAGAGGATTTGAGTACAGGAGTAGGGATGTCTTGCTGCAGTTATACAGGGCCTTGTTGAGGCCGCACCTTAAATATTGTGTGAAGTTTTGGTTTCCTAGTTTGAGGAAGGACATTCTTGTTATTGAGGGTGTCCAGCGAATGTTGACCAGACTAAGTCCAGGGATGGCAGAACAGATATATGAAGAAAGACCGGATCGACTGGGCTTGTACTCACTGGAGTTTAGAAAAATGACAGGGGATCTCATAGAAACATATAAAATCCTGATGGGACTGGACAGGCAGATGTGGGAAGAATGTTCCAGACGTCCAGAACTAGGGGTCACAGCTGTTGCCACTTTATCATCAAACCAAAAGCTGTGAGTACGTTTCTTGTATTGACCAAATTACCACACAACCAGTATGCTAGTTCAAAAGACAGTTTATTATAAAACACAAGATTTATCTCTATGTGCAATGATACACGCGGCTACATGTTAAACTACACCTATCAACTAAGATGACCTTTACTTAACTTCTGGATGACCGGCTCTGTGCGGGTCGATAAGGCCTTTATCTGAGTCCCCGCGTGTGTCGGCTGGAAATCATCAGGTTCGTCTTGGCTGCGGCTCGTCTCTCTCTCTCTCTCAGGTAGTGATCATGGGTCTTGAACCTGGCTGGTCGTTATGCTGCAGTTGGTGTGGGCAGAGGCCGATCCCAAAAGAGACAGAAATCATGGCTGCATTGTCTTTTAACTGGCTTGAGTTTTCCCCGCCCCTTTTGTTGGCAGTTTCTGGGTCACTGTCAATCAATTCCTCAGGGCTTCACCCTCTGATTGGTCACATCCAATCAGGGGCTGCCTCATCACTTTTGGGGTGGGCACTCAGTGGCCAATCCTGGGAGGGCTCTGAGCAGGAGCTCGGTGCCGCCTAGTCTGGAAGACGATGCGATGGACCTGATGGTCCCATTGTTACTTTAATCGCCTTGAATGGCCCATTTGCAGGTGTGAATTCCTGCATACTTCTGGGCTGCCGTTTGCAAAGATACAAGCTGCAGCTTGTCTGTGTCCCAAACCTGGCCATAATTCCCATCATTCTTTGGGGATCCCTTTTTAGATGGCCACATATCCACCCTCTTGATCCTGAATGCAAAACGTGGTGCATCACAGGCTCGAGCCCATGTTTACCTTATTGTGCCGGTCAGCTGTCAGTCAGTTCAGGTGCTACTCTACTCTGTACTAGAAATTCATTGCAGTTTTACCTAATTAATTTCTATTACATACAGTTTCTCAAAATTAAATACATTACTAATTATTATCTCATTTTAAATTAAATTCACGCAAACAGTTCATTTCTAACTAACCTCTAAGTTAACCTACTCTCATGCTGCTTGCTCACACATTAAATAACTTTATTTACAACACAGGATTTGAAGCATCAGCACCTCATTCATTCTCCTTATTCTTATAACTAAAAAAAACACAAATGGCTCATTTCAGCAGCAGTTGTTATATGCTCTTATAAATTGACATTCCTTGGATACTTTGTTTTTTTTATTGAATTCCGAAAAGGGGGGGCTCGGACCGTGTATATCTGGGGCTGGGAGGCTTTTGCCTTCCATTTACGGAGTTGGAATGTGAGGATGACAATATATATTACTGCAATCAGGAGGAGGGTCTCGACTACGTAGGAGAGGGGGTTCCATTTTGCAAAGTTTTCCCACCAGGTTGGGGTTTTGGTCTTGATCTCTAACAGTTGCTGGGTGGTGTCCTGACTAGAGATAGTCTGTGGGGTGGTGGTGTTTGGGGCTGGCTTATGCCCTAATCTAATTGTGTGCAATACTAAGTTACCTTTAGTGGGTGTCCCGGGGCAATTTTGTCCGATTCCTAATGTGTTCCCTGAGCTTCTCCTTAAACATCCAATTTCGGGTCACCCTTCTGTAGCGCACAAAGACTTACGAGAGACGAATAGAGATGAAGTCGATGAGGCTTTATTAAGCGTGACTCGTTCCCCGCAGTTCAGCAACAGACTGAAGCTGCGGGGAGAATTCCTGGTTCTTATACTCCGCCTTCAGGGCGGAGCTAGAGGTCAACAGCCAACCAGGACCCGGGATCTGTCAGCCAATGGCATCACGGCTTCACAGTCCCACATGACCCCTAATGCATACTACCACATTCACCCCTTGTTAAAAATGAACCCGGCGGGGTGGTGCTTCGCATGGTGGTAGGGGTTTACAAGGCTGGTCCTGGGAGGGAAAAAAACTTTTGCATGTCATTACAGTGCCCTACACTGGGCTATGTACAGAGTTTGTGAACTATTTACTGTATTCGTTAGAAGAAGAAGAAGAAGAACATTCTCGTTAAAGTCCATGACATTCTAGCGTTACACCGATGCCACGAGTCGAGCGGGCGGTCTGGTCTTCCTTGTCGATTGCCTCAAGCCCGGTGGTGGTGCAGTTGCTTGTTCCAGCGTTGTCGTCTCCGGGAGCTCTACGGTTTCTGCTTCAGCTTCACTCCTGGTCGGACCTGGGAGGAGGACCGATCCTCCCGGGAAGGGGGTGGTCGCGGGGTGCGACGGTGGCAGGGAGGGGGTGACTGGTGTCGGGGGGGTGTGTGTGTTGCCGGCGGGCGCCAGGTCTCGCAGGGAGACCGTGTCCTGTCGGCCGTCGGGGTACTCCACGTAGGCGTACTGCGGGTTCGCGTGGAGGAGATGAACCCTCTCGACCAACGGGTCCGACTTGTGCGCCCGCACATGTTTCCGGAGCAAGATGGGTCCTGGGGCCGCCAGCCAGGTCGGCAGCGACGTTCCAGAGGAGGACTTTCTGGGGAAGACAAGGAGGCGCTCATGAGGTGTTTGATTAGTGGTGGTACACAGCAGCGACCGGATGGAGTGGAGAGCGTCCGGGAGGACCTCCTGCCACCGTGAAACTGGGAGGTCCCTGGACTGTAGGGCCAGTAGGACGGTCTTCCAGACCGTGCCGTTCTCCCTCTCTACTTGCCCGTTCCCCCGGGGGTTGTAGCTGGTCGTCCTGCTCGAGGCTAAACCGTTGCTGAGCAGGAACTGGCGCAGCTCGTCACTCATGAAGGAGGACCCCCTGTCGCTATGGATATATGCGGGGCAACTGAACAGTGTGAATATGGTGCTAAGGGTTTTAATAACTGTGGCCGCTGTCATGTCGGGGCAGGGGATGGCGAAAGGGAAACAAGAGTACTCGTCCACCACGTTCACCGTGTTGCGGTCGGTGGAGGGGAGGGGCCCTCTGAAATCCACACTGAGGCGTTCAAAGGGGCGGGAAGCCTTGATCAGGTGCGCTCTATCCGGCCTGAAAAAGTGCGGTTTGCACTCTGCGCAGATGTGGCAGTTCCTGGTGACTGTACGGACTTCCTCCACGGAGTAGGGGAGGTTGCGGGACTTTATAAAATGGTAGAACCGAGTGACCCTCGGGTGGCAGAGGTCCTCGTGGAGGGTTTGGAGACGGTCTATTTGTGCGTTGGCACATGTGCCGCGGGATAGGGCATCGGACGGCTCGTTCAGCTTTCCGGGACGGTACAAGATCTCGTAGTTGAAGGTGGCGAGCTCAATCCTCCACCTTAAGATCTTGTCGTTTTTAATTTTGCCCCGCTGTGCATTATCGAACATGAAAGCTACCGACCGTTGATCAGTGAGGAGAGTGAATCTCCTGCCGGCCAGGTAATGCCTCCAATGTCGCACAGCTTCCACTATGGCTTGGGCTTCCTTTTCCACTGAGGAGTGGCGGATTTCTGAGGCGTGGAGGGTTCGGGAGAAAAAGGCCACGGGTCTGCCCGCTTGGTTAAGGCTGGCCGCTGGAGCTACATCGGAGGCGTCGCTCTCGACCTGGAAGGGGAGGGACTCGTCAATGGCGCGCATCGTGGCCTTTGCGATATCCGCTTTGATGCGGCTGAAGGCCTGGCGAGCCTCTGTCGACAGGGGGAAGGTAGTGGTCTGTATTAGGGGGCAGGCCTTGTCTGCGTACTGGGGGACCCACTGGGCGTAATATGAGAAGAACCCTAGGCAGCGTTTCAGGGCTTTTGAGCAGTGGGGGAGGGGAAATTCCATGAGGGGGCGCATGCATTCGGGCTCGGGGCCTGTTATCCCATTGCGCACTACATATCCCAAGGTGGCTAGCCGGTTTGTGCTAAACACGCACTTGTCCTCGTTGTATGTGAGGTTCAAGGCTTTAGCGGTCTGGAGGAATCTTTGGAGGTTGGCGTCGTGGTCCTGCTGATCGTGGCCGCAGATGGTTACGTTGTCGAGATACGGGAACGTGGCCTGCAACCCGTGTTGATCAACCATTCGGTCCATCTCCCGTTGGAAGACCGAGACCCCGTTTGTGACGCCAAATGGGACCCTTAGGAAGTGGTATAATCGCCCGTCTGCCTCAAAGGCTGTGTACTTGCGGTCACTTGGGCGGATGGGGAGCTGATGGTAGGCGGACTTGAGGTCCACGGTGGAGAAGACCTTATATTGGGCAATCCGATTGACCATGTCGGATATGCGGGGGAGGGGGTACGCATCTAGCTGTGTGTACCTGTTGATGGTCTGGCTATAGTCTATGACCATCCTTTGCTTCTCCCCTGTCTTTACTACTACCACCTGTGCTCTCCAGGGACTATTGCTGGCCTGGATTATGCCTTCCTTCAGCAACCGCTGGACTTCGGACCGAATAAATGTCCGGTCCTGGGCGATGTACCGTCTGCTACTAGTGGCGACGGGTTTGCAATCCGGGGTGAGGTTTGCAAACAAGGATGGGGGTTCAACTTTGAGGGTTGCGAGGCCGCAGATAGTGAGTGGGGGTATTGGGCCGCCGAATTGAAATGTTAGGCTCTGCAGGTTGCACTGGAAGTCTAATCCCAGTAATGTGGGCGCGCAGAGTTGGGGAATGACGTAGAGCCTGTAGTTTTTAAACTCCCTCCCTTGCACCGTTAGGGTCACTATGCAGAACCCTTTGATCGCTACGGAGTGGGATCCTGCCGCTAGGGAAATCTTTTGCGCGCTGGGACGGATGGTCAAAAAACAGCGTCTTACCGTGTCGGGGTGGATGAAGCTTTCTGTGCTCCCGGAGTCGATCAGGCATGGTGTCTCGTGTCCGTTGATCAGCACCGTTGTTGTCGTCGTCTGGAGCGTCCGGGGCCATGCTTGGTCCAGCGTCACCGAGGCCAGACGTGGTCGCAGTGTTTCGGCGTCTTCTTCGAACCCCGTGGAGCCGTCGAAGCTGGGGTCCATTGTTGTCGTCCAAGATGGCGGCGGGGGTGTATAAAATGGCCGCCCCTGCATCGCACGTGGCTGGGGGGTCCCAAGATGGCGGCGGGGGTGGACAAAATGGCCGCCCCCATGCATCGCACATGGCTGGGGGGTCACAAGATGGCGGCGCCCCTCCTCCCCTCGTGGTGGCCGGGACCCAAAATGGTGGCGCCTGCGGGTCGCACATGGGGCGCTGGGGGGGTTGGGGAGCGTTTGGGATGCGCTGGACTCTCTCTTCACCGGGGACAGCGGCGACCCCCCGGGACCGGCACACAGCCGCAAAATGGCCCTTTTTCCCGCAGCTCTTGCAAATCGCTGCGCGGGCCGGGCAGCGCTGCCGGGGGTGTTTCGCCTGGCCGCAGAAATAACAGCGGGCCCCCCCGGGATGACCTGGCGTCTGGACCGCGCAAGCCTGTGGGAGGGGGGGGGGGTTTGTCGCGGCGGGGGTCCACGGAGCCCAAGGGGCTGCCGCGCGGTCGGGGCCGTACGCGTGGGCGTTTTGCGCGGCCGCGTCTAGGGGAGCTGCAAGGGCCCGTGCCTCTGAGAGTCCCAGCGACTCTTTTTCTAACAGTCTTTGGCGGATTTGGGGCGAGTTCATACCTGCCACAAATGCATTGCGAATTAACGTGTCCGTGTGTTCAGCCGTGTTTACCGGTGGGCAGCTGCAGGCCCGTCCCAAGATTAGCAGCGCGGCATAGAATTCGTCTATCGATTCTCCGGGACTTTGCCGTCTCGTTGCGAGCTGGTAGCGTGCTTAGACCTGATTCACTGGGCGAACGTAGATGGTCTTTAGTGCTGCGAACGCCGTCTGGAAATCCTCTGCGTCTTCTATGAGAGGGTAAATTTCCGGGCTTACCCTCGAGTGCAGGACCTGCAGTTTCTGGTCTTCTGTGATCCGGCCGGGGGCCGTTCGGAGGTAGCCTTCGAAACAAGTCTGCCAGTGCTTAAAAATTGCTGCTGAGTTCACTGCGTGGGGGCTGATCCTCAGGCATTCCGGGACGATCCTGAGCTCCATAGTCCTTTAAGTCACGCTTAATAAATTGTAGCGCACAAAGACTTACGAGAGACGAATAGAGATGAAGTCGATGAGGCTTTATTAAGCGTGACTCGTTCCCCGCAGTTCAGCAACAGACTGAAGCTGCGGGGAGAATTCCTGGTTCTTATACTCCGCCTTCAGGGCGGAGCTAGAGGTCAACAGCCAACCAGGACCCGGGATCTGTCAGCCAATGGCATCACGGCTTCACAGTCCCACATGACCCCTAATGCATACTACCACACCTTCATTCATAAGTTCCCACCAATCCCCTTTTCCAGTTGTGCTGATGTAGCATGTAGATGTGTTCCCATTGGGCCTTTTGTACATTGCCCTTTGATTGTTACGCCCAAATAGGATGCTTTTGTTGGGCTTTACCCATAAAATACCGTCCTCACAGTCCCCGGCACTTGGTGGAGCAAATCACAGTTGCCCAGCATGGAGTAAGGTCGTAGTGTGTTGCGCGCGGAGTTCAGTAAGTCCAGCGATGATCAGTGTGAAGAGTAGGGGTCCTGGATTCATTCCGTATGTTGTCTGTCTTCCGTGTCTTTTCTGTGTATTCCAAAGGAACCAAGCATAGTAAAGTGTTATTATCTTTGGTTAACATCTGTATTTATTGGTCTTTCTCTCTTAATCCCAATTTACCCTTTATAATTGTCACCATGTGTGACTCCCCCAGTAAAAAAAAAAAAATTTTGGAGAGAGACCAGAAATGCAAATTTAAAGCGTAGAATTCAGTGTTCAAGTATATCACAGCGTGTGTGGTCAATGTTTGGAGTGGGCGGATACTTTCTTCGACCGTTCTCCATCTTAAATCACAACCATGGGAGGTTGAGTCTTATCTTAACCAGCCAAATTTTAGGGCGGCCAGTTTTATATGTTTCTTAGCTGCAATCACATTTGGCCTGAGGTGTGACAAGCATGTGGAGTTGGTGTAGTGTGACCGAAGAAGAGAGGAAGGAAGAGAGAAACAAAAATGAAGTGGCATTGCTGAGGTGTCCCTGCCATGAGAAGTGGCGGATAAGCGCTCACAGTGTGCATGGGGCAGCTGGGACCTTCTAGCTGCTGTGGGTGGTGTTCTCTTTCATATCTGGGAGCTGGTCTAGCTGGCAGTGGGGGTCTCCTGCAATCTCGGACGCAGTGTCCTGACGGCCCACAGTTATAACATGACCACCAGGGCGCATAAGGTGGAGCAGGCTCTCTGGTGTATTGCACCCTTGGGTATGGTTCCCTGGGATATTGGACTTCTCCTCTACCCTCGTTTATCCATGCGAGTCCCTGACTAGTCCTAACTGGATGTATAGTGGCTTCCTGGCTATTCTGTTGTATCTGTTCCTGTTCCCATGCCCTAGATAAATGTCTCAGTACCCATGCTTCAGTGTGTGCCTGTTCTGTGGGATCGAAGTTTACGCAAGCCTTTTTACCTGCTTCTGTGGCATGGGAGACGAAAGTGCGGGTCCATTTGGCAGTGTCTTCAGCATCTGGGTTAGCGCGGTTTAAATCCCCAAATACTGCTTTAAAATGTATCCAGATGCGACCGGCAAAGGCAGTCGGATGTTCCCCTTTCCTCTGTCTACATTTGTTCAAGCCCTCCACTGGATCCCCTTTGTTGTATCCGATAGCGGCTAGTATGGCGTCCTTCATTTTGTCTAGGGTTCCCCCCTCCTATATTTTGGGGCTCAGGTTACGCTGATCTTACTGACTGGCTAAGGCTCATTACTATTAATTTTACTTCCTCCCTCTCATCTAAACCATGCATAACCTTTTGTTGGTAAACCTCCTCAAAGAAGCTATGCGGGTCTACAGTGGGTTCAAATGGTGTTATCTGATTGCAGGCATCCCTTAACTGTGTTATCGTGAGCGGGGTGGTGTGTGTGATAGGTGGACCGATATGATTCCCTATCCTTCTTTCTGTAGTGACCGGATTCATGGGTCCCGGGGCAGTTTCACTACATGTGGGGGTTGGTGCTATCTGTTCAACCGGGGCTGCTGGTGCTTTGGTATGGGTGGCGGTTGCTTTTGACCTTCAGTTCTATCTACGTATATGAGCGCGCTTTCTTTTAACTCTGCCCAATCGGCCGTCTCTTCCTCCTCTTTCCCTGCTGTTGAGAAGATACACATAAATCCATTTGGAACCAACAGTAATGAATGGAGTCTGTCTATCTCTCACTGGCACTTGGTATGGTCAGTGGTACTTTGCTTTTGCTCCTTAGTGGCCTGGTGGAGCGCTCTTAAAGCTGCCTGTAAGTCAGCACATTTGTTCGTTAATTGAGTGACCTTTTGTTCAGTCTCCTCTCTTGCCAAGACCGCACGTTGTGTGTCTTGATCGGCCTTTCATACTGGGTCTGAAAGCTGCTAAGGTGTACTATACAGAACTGGTGGGCGCGTTTAACATCGGCCATTTCCCTTTCCTTAACGGCTAACATCTCCCGGAGTTCCTCATTGTTTCTCCCATTTTCTTCCTCCTTAACTAACCACGGAGTGTCTCAACGACCTCCTCGGTGCCTCGCAACTGTGCCAAGCAGCACACTATTGCCATTGGCTTTCTAAACTTTACTGCATTCTTCTTATATATCTCACAAAGATTCTCCCACCAAGTCTGTCCTATCTTTCCTGGACCTGTCTCAGTGGTTGCACAAAAATTAGACCAAAGGGGCCATCCTTTCCACTTTAAATACTTCCTCAACACATCCTCCCATACGGGGCATTGCTCTGACTTATCAACTACTGGGTTGCAGATTCATCATCTTCTCTACTAATTGCGCTGCCATCTCTTCTCTACTTTTAATTTGGAACAAGGGAAATAAGGAGTCGATCGAACAACGGGTACAGCTTCCGGCTATATTTCGGTTCACAATCTCTCTAGATTTACATGCAAGTCTGACAAGTTTACCTTACCCTTTCCTGTTAGTTACGCAAGCAGTTAGTGCACACTTCCGAAATTCGGTTATTTGGTCAAAACGAAACTTAATTTAATTTAATTCAAAGTTGTAGGCCCTCTCTCGGAGTAACAAAGTCACTTCTAATCGAATCCCGTCAGTTGCCAATAAATGTTGCCACTTTATTATCAAACCACAAGCCGCGAGTACGTTTCTTGTATTGACCAAATGACCACACAACCAGTATGTTAGAGGCTGTTTAGCACAGGGCTAAATCGCTGGCTTTCAAGGCAGGCCAGCAGCATGTTTCAATTCCCGTAACAGCCTCCCCGAACAGGCGCTGGAATGTGGCGACTAGGGACTTTTCACAGTAACTTCATTGAAGCGTACTTGTAACAATAAGTGATTTTCATTTTTCATTTAGTTCAAAAGACAGTTTATTATAAAACACAAGACTTATGTGCAATGATACACGCGGCTACATGTTAAACTACACCTATCAACTAAGATGACCTTTACTTAACTTCTGGATGACCGGCTCTGTGCGGGTCGATAAGGCCTTTATCTGAGTCCCCGCGTGTGTCGGCTGGAAATCGTCAGGTTCGTCTCGGCTGCGGCTCGTCTCTCTCTCTCTCAGGTAGTGATCATGGGTCTTGAACCTGGCTGGTCGTTATGCTGCAGTTGGTGTGGGCAGAGGCCGATCCCAAAAGAGACAGGAATCATGGCTGCATTGTCTTTTAACTGGCTTGAGTTTTCCCCGCCCCTTTTGTGGGCTGTTTCTGGGTCACTGTCAATCAATTCCTCAGGGCTTCACCCTCTGATTGGTCACATCCAATCAGGGGCTGCCACATCACTTTTGGGTGGGCACTCAATGGCCAATCCTGGGAGGGCTCCGAGCAGGAGCTCGGAGCCGCCTAGTCTGGAAGATGATGCGATGGATGTGATGGTCCCATTGTTACTTTAATCGCCTTGAATGGCTCATTTGCAGGTGTGAATTCCTGCGTACTTCTGGGCTGCTGTTTGCAAAGATACAAGCTGCAGCTTGTCTGTGTCTCAAACCTGGCCACAATTCCCATCATTCTTTGCGGGCAGCCATTTTAGATGGCCACACAGCCTAAGAATAAGCGGGACTGAGATGAGGAAGAACGTTTTCTCTCAGAGAGTTGCGAAGTTGTGAAATTCTCTACCACAGAAAGCTGTTGGGGTCAGTTCTTTGGATATATTCAAGAGGGGGCTGGACATGGCCCTTGTGGCTAAAGAGATCAAGGGGTATGGAGAGAAACTGGGCTGGAGAAATTGATCAGCATGATCAGCCATAATCATATTGAATGATGGTGCAGGCTCGATGGGCCAAATGACCTACTCGTGCACCTATTTTCTATGTTTCTATGTTTCTAACTCGCTGTAATGTCTTTGCAGGACCTGACCAAAGTAGGCAAAACAGTAAAAAGATAGAATTAAAGGCTCTTTGTCTGAATGCTTGCTGAATTCGGAATAAGATGGATGAGTTGATAGCACAAATATGTGAATGAGTATAATATGATAGACATGACAGAGACATGAGCCGGATTTTACGATTTCTGTGGGATTGGAAAATCCCGGCTGTGGTCGCAATGAGGCTAAGGCTAGAACATGGGGCGAAATTCTCCCCAAACGGCGCGATGTCCGCCGACTGGCGCCGAAAACGGCGCCAATCAGACGGGCATCGCGCCACCCCAAAGGTGCGGAATGCTCCACATCTTTGGGGGCCGAGCCCCAACATTGAGGGGCTAGGCCGACGCCGGAGGAATTTCCGCCCCGCCAGCTGGCGGAAACGGCCTTTGTTGCCCTGTCAGCTGGCGCGGAAATGACATATCGGGGCGGCGCATGCGCGGGAGCGTCAGCGGCCGCTGACAGTTTCCCACGCATGCGCAGTGGAGGGAGTCTCTTCCGCCTCCGCCATGGTGGAGACCATGGCGGAGGCGGAAGGGAAAGAGTGCCCCCATGGCACAGGCCCGTCCGCGGATCGGTGGGCCCCGATCACGGGCCAGGCCACCGTGGGGGCACCCCCCGGGGCCAGATCGCCCCGCGCCCCCCCCCAGGACCCCGGAGCCCGCCTACGCCGCCTTGTCCCGCCGTTCAAAAGGTGGTTTAATCCACACCGGCGGGACAGCCAATTTATCAGCGGGACTTCGGCCCATCGAGGCCGGAGAATCCAGCGGGGGGGCCCATCAACCGGCGCGACCCGATTCCCGCCCCCGACGAATATCCAGTACCGGACACTTCGGCAACCGGCGGGGGCGGGATTCACGGCAGCCCCCGGCGATTCTCCAACCCGGTGGGGGGTCGGAGAATGACGCCCATGAATTCTGAAGGGTATTGGATACTTAGGAAGGACATAAGCAGGGAAAAGGAGGTGGGGTAACTGTTAATAAAGGAGGAGGTGGTGTAACTCTGTTTATAAAGCAGGAGATGGGGTAACTCTGTATATAAAGGAAAATGTGTGAGAAATGAACTTGTATTGGAAAATTGTGACGTATTAATTTGGGCAGAGATCAGAAATAGCAAAGGGAAGGAGCCACTGTTGGGAGTAGTTTATAGGCTCACAATCATAAACTACACATTAGGACAGATCACATATCATAATTGATCCACCTGCTTCTATGAGTAAAGCACTGGGTTAAGATTGCCCCTCAGTCCCTGATTTTACTGAAGTTTTATAAAAAGATGGTAAGGTTTCATACTTTTGCATCAGAACCTATAGACATATAAAGGTTTGCCTTTAGCCAAGTGCGGCCGCAATCAGATAAAGCTCAGGAACAACCCGAAGAAATATATATATTCTCAGAACTGGTCGAAAGAGAAATGGAATTTGTGACAGAAGGGAAGAAAGACTGGAATTTTCATGTTGCCATCCAAAAGTGGCCTCGAGCAAAAAAACCAAAAGAGCTCTCTTGGAAGAACTGCAGTGCTGTTCATTTTGACATGCACTCTCCGACTTCTTGGTTCCATGTAGTAGCTTTCAATAAACCAAAAATGCAATAATGTTATCACATCACAAGGAACGGAGTAAAGTCCCTCTGGTATTTTAGACTGTGTTTATTAGTTGCGTGAAATATCCAAAAGTGAAAACGTTCACAGGCACATTTAGAATGCTACTCTGCCCACAGGTACCAGAAGAAATCCCAACCATGCAACCATGACTTATTCTGATTCGGCTCGAGGGATCATTTAAAATTACAGCAGGTTTTCAATGGGAAAACATTCTGTCAAGTTAATTACACATCCACCAGTGGCAGCAGGGGCCTTCAGTGGTTTTAACCAGCCAGCTTCCTTAAAATACCATTGACCCACAACCTACCTGAATCAGCCGGACAAGTGGATACATGTAAAGATTTGAATTTGATACCAATTGGTTACAGTGACTCGTTACTTAGGTAGAATAGATATCAGTGTTTTGTTCCAGCAGTTTCCAGCTGCGATTGGCAAGTACCTGCACGGTCGTTGGGCAGAGGAGCTTGTGATGTCCCATTGGTTTCATCCCCTTGACGAGACTAGTGTTTGCCTCCAGCCAGCATTGACATTCAACATCACAAATCTTTGGCCCAAAATTACCAATCCGTGTTTGACTCAGATTAGGCAGAAAATTATCATGGAGTCAATGCGCTGGCCCTTCTGCAGAGTCCCAACGTGCATCTTGTGGGATACATCCGTCCTCCAACAATCAGGAGACTGTATGATTTGGCTCTTTCTCCTCTGCTCCTGGATCTGACTTTTCACAATTGTGGTGTTCCTTGTGTTACTTATTTCAGGATGGTTGGCGTAGTGTTCACAAAGACCACATAATAGTGCCATGGAAGTGTCCCTTTAAGAAAGGTTTTGTCTTATCATATGACTTCAGTGATGTCAATGTGTGGGTGGAGCTGGGCTGTGTCTCTGTGAGATTTACTTTCACTTTGTGTTTGGACTGGTTTGAACTGCACAGGTTGAAAGAAGTTTTTTTCTCGATCTTCGTTTTGAAAGCTGTTACAGACTGCTTGGTAACTTAAAAGCGATAATTGCTTTCTGGAAGGGATTCAAATCTGCTGATGGAAAAGGGGAACAGAGTATCAATAACAAGTCTTATACCAGTGAGAATGCCGTGTGCTGGGCCACACCTTTGAAAAGGGGTTTCTGGTTTTACTTGGATTTTGTTATTGAATTGGAACAGTTAAGGGGGAATTCATTAAGGGTTATACGTAACTGTGGGGTCTTTGTGTTTGTCGTTGATAAAGATTCTTGCTGTGTGTGTTTATACAAATATTAACTAAATTCGTCGAATAAAGGTTGTTTTTTTAATTAAATGTGCCTAAGAAGCCCATTGAGTAACACCTGAAAGGCAGGCTCTAGGGCAAATAAAATGGGCCCTGGTAGCTCAGTCGGTAGAGCATCAGACTTTTAATCTGAGGGTCCAGGGTTCAAGTCCCTGTCAGGGCTTTGATTTTTGGGGCTGTTTAGCTCAGGGCTAAATCGCTGGCTTTGAAAGCAGACCAAGGCAAGCCAGCGTAGTATTCCCATAACAGCCTCCCCGAACAGGTGCCGGAATGTGGCGACTAGGGGCTTGTCACAGTAACTTCATTGAAGCCTACTTGTGACAATAAGCGATATTCATTTCATTTTAAAAGGGCAGCACGGTAGCATTGTGGATAGCACAATTGCTTCACAGCTCCAGGGTCCTAGGTTCGATTCCGGCTTGGGTCGCTGTCTGTGCGGAGTCTGCACGTTCTCCCCGTGTGTGCGCGGGTTTCCTCCGGGTGCTCCGGTTTCCTCCCACAGTCCAAAGATGTGCAGGTTAGGTGGATTGGCAGTGATAAATTGCCCTTAGAGTCCAAAATTGCCCTTAGTGTTGGGTGGGGTTACTGGGTTATGGGGATAGGGTGGAGGTGTTGACCTTGGGTAGGGTGCTCTTTCCAAGAGCCGGTGCAGACTCGATGGGCCGAATGGCCTTGCACTGTAAATTCTATGATTCTATGATGATAAATTTAACAAACAGTTATAGGTCAGGTGAACTCCATAATATACTTTTCTAAACCGTGGCCCATAACAATAGCTTTTAACTTAAACAAAGTTATGATTTTATTTGCACTACTCAACTGGGATTCGACACTTAGTCCCTAAGAATGCACAACTGATCAATAACATCTAACTACACTCATCTGGTGCTAATCTCACCACTGGTATAAACTATAATCTAACCTTACTCACACTATCTGCTCTTATGACCTTCACTAGCTATCTCCTGCATACACTCCTCCTCTAAGGTCTTTTATCGCTGCCTTTTATAGTTGCACCTGCAGCTCTCTCTAGTGGCTAATTGTGACATTACATTAACCCTTGCAATGCTGATAGTTATGATTCTACCGCAACAATCTTTCTTCTTTTATTCCCCAAATGGTTCAATATGTCCAATCAGTTTTGCCTCTGCAAACTTACCCTTTGTTTTCCTGTTTACCTAGAAATTCTATAAATCTTGAGTTTAATTGTACATAAACATTTCTAAATCCTAATATCTTACAGAGGTACCCTGTTACTCAGCTCACTTTGGTCCGGTTACCAATCTGATGTATTTGAAGTGCTCCGGGAATTCTTCCACAGACCCCAAGAGGCCAACAGCGAACCCAAGCAGACTACCAATGAACCGGAACAGCAGACCGAGAGATCTGCGGTGCAGCAACCGAAGAGGAAAGAGTCGAATTGGACCCCCCCCCCGGAAGGCCGCTGCCCTAGACTCGACATGTATGCTCAAGCCGTCAGGAGTCGCGTCAATGCCAGATTCATCAGTCGCATTCACAAGACAGCCCCGAACGTCACCCAAGTACAACACAATGCCATCCGCGCTCTCAAGACCAACCGCAGCATCGTCATCAAATCAGCAGACAAAGGAGGGGCCACTGTCATACTGAACATAACGGACTACTGCAAAGAAGTATACCGACAACTGAACAACCAAGAACACTACAGCCAGTTACCCGCAGATCCGACCAAGGAACACATCCGCCAACTTAACAGACTGATCAAGACCTTGGATCCAGATCTTCAGAGCACCCTACGTGCTCTCATCCCACGTACTCCCCGCATTGGAGGTCTCTACTGCCTCCCGAAAATACACAAGACCAACACACCAGGCCGTCCTATCGATTCAGGCAATGGGACCCTATGTGAGAACCTCTTTGGCTACATCGAGGGCATCTTGAAACCCATCGTACAAGGGACGCCCAGCTTCTGTCGCGACACGACGGACTTCCTACAGAAACTCAGCACCCATGGACCAGTTGAACCAGGAACATTCCTCGTCACAATGGACGTCTCGGCACTCTATACCAGCATTCCCCATGACGACGGCATTGCTGCAACAGCCTCAGTACTCAACACCGACAACTGCCAAACTCCAGACGCAATTCTGCAACTCATCCGCTTCATTCTGGATCACAACGTCTTCACCTTCGACAACAAGTTCTTCATCCAGACGCACGGAACAGCCATGGGGACCATATTCGCACCCCAATACGCCAACATCTTCATGCACAAGTTTGAACAAGACCAACTCACCGCACAGAACCTTCAACCAACGTTATACACCAGATACATCGATAACATTTTTTCCATTTGGACCCACGGCGAAGAATCACTGAAACGACTACACGATGACATCAATAAGTTCCATCCGACCATCAAACTCACCATGGACTACTCGCCAAAATCAGTTACATTCTTGGACACACTCGTCTCCATCAAGGACGGTCACCTCAGCACTTCACTTTACCGCAAACCCACGGATAACCTCACGATGCTTCACTTCTCCAGCTTCCACCCTAAACACATTAAAGAAGCCATCCCCTATGGACAAGCTCTCCGTATACACAGGATCTGCTCAGACGAGAAGGAGCGTAACAGACATCTACAGACGTTGAAAGATGCCCTCGTACGAACGGGATATGGCGCTCGACTCATCGATCGACAGTTCCAACGCGCCACACAAAAAACCGCACCGACCTCCTCAGAAGACAAACATGGGACACAACCGACAGAATACCCTTCGTCGTCCAGTACTTTCCCGAAGCGGAGAAACTACGGCATCTTTTTCACAGCCTTCAACACGTCATCGATGAAGATGAACATCTTGCCAAGGTCATCCCCAAACCCCCACTACTTGCCTTCAAACAACTGCGCAACCTCAAACAAACCATTGTTTGCAGCAAACTACCCAGCCTTCAGAACAGTGACTACGACACCACACAACCCTGCCATGGCAATATCTGCAAGACGTGCCAGATCATCGACATGGAAACCACCATTACACGTGAGAACACTACCCACCAGGTACGCAGTACATACTCGCGCGACTCGGCCAACGTTGTCTACCTCATACGCTGCAGGAAAGGATGTCCCGAAGTGTGGTACATTGGCGAGACCATGCAGACGCTGCGACAACGAATGAACGGACATTGCGCGACAATCACCAGGCAGGAATGTTCCCTTCCAGTCGGGGAACACTTCAGCCGTCAAGGGCATTCAGCCTTTGATCTCCGGCTAAGCGTTCTCCAAGGCGGCCTTCAGGACGCGCGACAACGCAGAATCGCCGAGCAGAAGCTTATAGCCAAGTTCCGCACACATGAGTGCGGCCTCAACCGGGACCTGGGGTTCATGTAACATTACATTCATCCCCCACCATCTGGCCTGCGAAATCCTACCAACTGTCCGGGCTTGACACAATTCACACCTCTTTAACCTGGGTGTACCCCCATCTCTGGATCTGTAAAGATTTAATCACCTGCTAATGCTCGCATTCCAAACATTGTCCGGCATCTTTGAATCTGTCTTTCTATATGTTTCTGGAGCATATCTCTTCATTCACCTGAGGAAGGAGCAGTGCTCCGAAAGCTAGTGACATCGAAACAAACCTGTTGGACTTTAACCTGGTGTTGTAAGACTTCTTACGATGTATTTGAAGGCTGGGGTTTGAGATGGAGGGGGATTGAAATTAAAGTGGTTGGCTAAGTCACTGCCTTCCAGCCAACTCTATTTGGATGCGGGTAACGTGTGGGCAGCCCACCAGCCTTTGGCCTATTGAGGCCCTTAAGTGGCCAATTAATGGACACTTAAGGACCTCATTCTACCACAATAATATATGCGGATGTCAGAATGAAACAGCCAGCCCATCAGGTATTACTACATATAGGCAGGAAGGGGGTTGTGTCGCTCCTTTGAGGAGGGTCCCCTGAGCCCACCGGGAACAACACACCTTAGATAGTACATTCCCATACTTAGTCCCTCCAAACCAGGCCTCTAAATCCAGTTACATGACACTTGACCCCCTTCCCCACCTCCCTGGGATCACAAAAGCATGCCTGTCCAAAATGTTGTATATTGAAAGACTGGCATCCATCTTTACTTCTTTGCAGGACTCTTTGTATTCCCAGAAGTGGCCACTATTGTCCTCTGGTGCTTCTGAGACTACAGGAGTTGCTGGCCAATCAGATTGGCTCACAGCTTTTGAGGGTGGCACTTCCTGTTCCTGAGGGGTGGAATTCCCACTCTTATCACAATAAGGCTGCCCCCAATATATTACCACCTTGGAGAAGCCAGATTTAAAGTTGACATAGTGCGAACCAACCTTTCGACGGGGATGTGTGGGGGGCCGAGGAATATAACCCCTTGTAAATTCACCCCATTGTTACAATTAGTAGCTTAGCTCATTGATCTTTTACATACAACAGAACTTGTTGATTGTGGTGTTGGGTGCTCTGAGGTGCAGATGAACCAACACGGTTGTATTTGGTACAACGCTGTTTTATTCTAACATGCTATTTACAGTTCTGTCTTGATACTCTGCACGTGGTGACTCCCTGATTGTGTTGTTAAACAGGTCCTGTCCTTGTCCTGGTCTCTAGATGGACTGGCCACCAGGTGTAGTGTTTCTTCTCTTATACTGTCTCTGTCCTTGTCTATGATTGGTTGTCGTGTTGTGTGTGCTGATTTGTCTGTTGGTCTGTCTATCATGATGTGTGTGTTTGAATATCATGACATCCCCCCTTTTTTACGTGGTTATAAATATGAATGTGTCCTGAGTGCAGCTAAAAGTGTGTGTGCGTGATATTTACAGCATGTACATGTGGCGTAACTATATACATGGGGTGATGGCGGGTGTGTCATGCTCACGAGGTTGTACCATAACAAAACAAGAAGAAAAAAACTTTGAAGTGTGGTCCGGTCAAACGAGATCTGGAATGATAAAACAGTAACATGTTACAATACAGTAGTTTCTAAACTTTAACGTGTGAACAGTCTCATAAGTCCAATCTAGTAGGTGTGCGACGAATTCGGGTTGACCGCCTCAAGGGTGGGTCGAGAACCACCGGCTGAGGTGCGAGCCTGGCCACGGGTGGCGATGGAAGGGGCATGGTCTGTGGCAGCTCCACGAAGTCACTATCAGGAACCAGTGGAGGACCCGGCGTGTGTGTACGGTTCCGTTGCGAGTGTGGAAGACGGCGAAGGGCTCGCCGATTGCGCCTACGCACGGATCCATCCGGCATGCGTACTTGGAACGAGCGGGGAGCTATGCGTCGGAGAACTTCGGCAGGTGCTGACCAGCCACCATTTGGTAGATGAATGCGGACTTTATCCCCAGAGGCCAGAGGGGGAAGATCAGTTGCCCTTGTATCATACGAGCTCTTCTGGCGATCACGCTGCAGTTGCATCTTGTGCAGTACCGTAGCATGGTCTGTTGTTGGTGCCAGGATGGAAGGCACAGTTGTTCTGAGGGTGCGACCCATCAGCAGCTGTGCTGGCCAGATACCCGTGGCTAGCGGGGCCGATTGATAGGCCAGGAGGGCGAGGTGAAAGCCCGATCCGGCAACAGCAGCCTTGCAGAGGAACCGCTTGGCAATGAGCACGCCCTTCTCCGCCTTTCCATTTGACTGGGGATGCAGAGGGCTGGACATTACGTGTGTGAAGCCATATGAGGCGGCAAAGGACGACCATTCATGGCTGGCAAAACAGGGCCCATTGTCCGACATGACAGTCATCAGAATGTCGTGGCGAGCAAAGGTGTCCTTGCAGGCCCTGATGACCGCAGACGACGTCAGATCGTGTAGGCGTATGACTTCTCGGTAATTGGAGAAGTAGTCTATGATGATAACATAGTCCATGCCAAGCGCGTGAAATAGGTCGACACCCACCTTCGCCCAGGGGGACGTCACCAGCTCATGAGGCAGAAGCGTCTCAGGAGGTTGCGCCGGCTGAAACCTCTGGCAGGTTGTGCAGTTGAGCACTATGTTGGCAATATCGTCACTGATGCCCGGCCAATATACCGCCTCTCGGACCCTCCGTCTGCACTTCTCGACCCCCAAGTGGCCTTTGTGTATTTGATTGAGAATCATCTGGCGCATACTGTGCAGAATGACGATCCTGTCTAGCTTCAGAAGGATCCCATCAATGGTGGTTAGGTCGTCCCGTACATTATAGAACTGCGGGCACTGCCCTTTGAGCCAACCTTCCGTCATGTGGCGCATCACTCGCTGTAGAAGGGGGTCGGCCGCTGTCTCTGTGCATATGCGGGCCAGACTGGAGTCGTTAGCCGGCAGATTTGCCGCTGTCAAGGCCATTTGTGCCTCAACTTGACATACGAACCCCTCCGCATCTGGTGGTATACTCACTGCTCGGGATAGGGTATCCGCCACGATGAGGTCCTTCCCTGGAGTGTAGATCAGTTGGAAATCATACCTCCTGAGTTTAAGTAGGATGCGCTGGAGGCGAGGGGTCATGTCGTTCAAGTCCTTGTTTATTATGTTGACCAGGGGGCGGTGGTCAGTTTCGACCGTGAATCATGGAAGACCATATACATAATCGTGGAACTTGTCCAAACCAGTTAGCAAGCCCAGGCATTCTTTTTCAATTTGCGCATAGCGCTGTTCTGTAGGGGTCATGGCCCGTGATGCATAGGCAACCGGGGCCCATGACGACGTGTCATCTCTCTGCAGGAGCACTGCTCCAATGCCGGATTGGCTGGCATCAGTTGAGATTTTGGTGGGACGAGACGTGTCGAAGAACGCCAACACTGGTGCCGTGGCAAGTTTGTGTTTGAGTTTCTCCCATTCCAGCTGGTGTGTATGTTGCCACTGGAACTCTGTAGATTTTTTTACGAGATGGCGCAGAGCCGTTTTGTGGGAAGCAAGGTTGGGAATTAATTTCCCGAGGAATTTGACCATGCCCAGGAATCGTAGTACAGCTTTCTTGTCGGCCGGCCGCGGCATGGCTGTGTTGGCGCTCACCTTGTCTGCATCCGGACGGACCCCTGATCGGGAGATGTGGTCCCCCAGGAACTTCAATTCGGTCTGGCCAAAGGCACACTTGGCTCAGTTGAGGCGCAGGCCATTTTCCCGTATGCGGGCAAAAACGTGTTGGAGATGATGTATGTGCTCCTGTGGTGTGGTGGACCAGATGATGACATCGGCCACATATACGCGCACCCCTTCGATGCCTTCCATCATCTGCTCCATGATTCTGTGGAAGACCTCGGATGCCGAGATGATGCCAAATGGCATCCGGTTATAGCAGAATCTGCCGTAAGGGGTGTTAAAGGTGCATAGCTTTCGGCAGGACGGGTCCAGTTGGATCTGCCAAAATCCTTTAGAAGCATCCAGTTTGGTGAATATTTTGGCTTGGGCCATTTCACTGGTGATTTCCTCCCGTTTAGGTATGGGATAATGTTCCCGCATAATGTTATTATTTAGGTCTTTAGGGTATATACAGATGCGGAGCTCGCCAGAGGGCTTCTTGACACACACCATGAAGCTGACCCATGGCGTGGGCTCCGTGACCCTGGATAGGACCCCTTGGTCCTGGAGATCCTGCAGCTGCAACTTGAGGCGGTCTTTAAGTGGCGCAGGAACACTGCGAGGTGCGTGAACAACCGGGATGGCGTCCGGTTTGAGGCAAATTTTGTATGAGTATGGCAGTGTTCCCATGCCTTCAAATGCCTCCTGGTTGTGAGCGAGGAGCGATTGGAGATTTGCGTTGAACTCAGCATCCGGGAAGTCAGATGTGTCGTCTGGAGAGAGAGACATAATTCGCTGTACAAGGTGGAAGCCTTACATGCCTGTGCGCCCAGCAAGGAATCCTTGGATGAGCCAACTATTTCAAACAAGAGTGTGGCCGTGTGCGTTTTGTGTGTCACCTGGAGCAGGCAAGATCCCATGGCCGGGATAACGTTCCCGTTGTAGTCGACCATCTTGCACCGGGATGGCTGGATAGGTGGTTTGACCTTCATAGCATGGAATGCTGAATATGCTATGAGGTTGGCGGATGCGCCAGTGTCCAGGCGGAAAGTGATCGGCGATCGGTTGACCGTCAGGGTGGCACTCCATTCATCGGCCGGATTGATGGTGTTGACCCGGTTCACATCAATGACCGCAACCTGGAAGGCATCTTGGTCATCTGTGTCATTGGGCTGGATGTCCTGATGTGCGGGCTGGACGGTCCTTACGTGTCCGCGAGGTTGTCGGAGATGTGTAGGATCTATCGGTTGAACCGCTCGACAGTAGGCAGCGTAGTGGCCCATCTTGGCACAGCGTAGGCATTGTCGTTTTTTTGCAGGACATTGCCCTTTTAAATGTGCAGCTCCACAGTTGCCGCACGTCATGACGTCACAGCGTTCGTTACGCCACTGCGCATGCGCAGTTCGGTCTTGCATCGGGCGCACCTGCGCAGTGCGTCCCTCGATGTTGCCGTTGGTTTTGGCGCGCACAAGTGCAGGAGATCTCGAAAAGCACGCAAAACGGCCACCCTCGTCCGGGCCGCAGGCCGGGAGAAACTCGATTGCCTGGATGCGTTCGGCCTCGTGGGCGGCCTGGCTTGCCGATTCGATCGCTAGGGACCCCCTCCGTGCCGATTCGGTCGCCTGAAATTGGGCAAAGCGGCTGGTCGCATTTTCATGGAGGACACAGGCTTCCACCACAGATGCTAAGGTCAGGCCTTTAATTTTAAGAAGCTGCTGGCGTATTCCATTGGAGGCAACGCCAAAAACGATCTGGTCCCGGATCATGGACTCTGAGGTTGTTGCCATAACCGCAGGACTGCGCGAGTATGCGGAGGTGCGTCAGAAAGGGTTGAAAGAGCTCATCCTTACCTTGCAGGCGTTGCTGAAAGATATACCTTTCAAAGCTTTCATTTACCTCAATGTTGAAGTGCTGGTCGAGCTTGAGGAGGACCGTGTCATACTTGGATTGGTTCTCGCCTTCCGTGAACACCAATGAGTTGTATACATCGATGGCGTGCTGACCTGCGGTAGTGAGGAACATCGCAATCTTTGTTTCGTCCGAGGCATTCTGTTTTTCATTGCCTCGCATGTACAGTTCAAATCACTGCTTGAAGAGCTTCCAATTGGTGCCCAGGTTCCCAGCGACTTGCAATGGCTGCGGTTTGTTGGTGATCTCCATGGCTCAGGATGGCAGCTTTGCCGGCAGGTATCGATCCACTCACTAGGTACCATGTGGTGTTGGGTGTTCTGATGTACAGATGAGCCAACACGGTTGCATTTGATACAACGCTGTTTTATTCTAACATGCTATTTACAGTTCTGCCTTGATACTCTGCACGTGGTGACTCCCTGATTGTGTTGTTAATCAGGTCCTGTCCTTGTCCTGGTCTCTAGATGGACTGGCCACCAGGTGTCGTGTTTCTTCTCTTATACTGTCTCTGTCCTTGTCTGTGATTGGTTGTCGTGTTGTGTGTGCTGATTTGTCTGTTGGTCTGTCTATCATGATGTGTGTGTTTGAATATCATGACATTGATGTGGCTCCGAAGCTTCAGTTACTCATTAATCAAATGCCCTTCTTGAAGACCACCAGCTAGTTTGGACAGAGGTCTGTTCAAATATACTGTTTACATTTTAAAATAACTCAAACAACTGCATTTCCAAAATCACTTGAGTTACTCCACCTTTAATATTTACTCAGGTTACTGCATTACCAAAGAGCAACCCATGAAATAAGATAAACACTAATAAATGAATAAAAAGATTATCTTCAAGTAAATCCATGATGATCTTGTTCACAGATCATTTTCCACACTTGACTCTCAGGTAAACGGCACAGAGAGAGTCCCACAGCAGAGAAAGTGGAAGGATGAAGACCGACAAAAGACAGTTTTTTGTCAAAGAGCTTTGACAAAGAGTCATCGGACTCGAAACGTGAGCTCTTTTCTCTCCCTCCAGATGCTGCCAGACCTGCTGAGATTTTCCAGCACTTTTTCTTTCGTTTCAGATTCCAGCATCCGCAGTAATTTGCTTTGATACAAACGACAGTTTCTGTATTACCGTTTGGGTTTCTTAATTTCTTCCGATACCTGCCAACATGCTTTAACCACGTCAAAAGCCTTCTTGCTCAAGCCTCACTTACAATTGAACTGATTGTATTCCCAGCATATTCCAATGGAACACCACCACCTGGAAGTTCCTCTCCAAGCAATGCACCATCCTGACTTGGAAATATATCGCCATTCTTCAGTCGCTGGGTCAAAACTATGGAACCCCCTCCCTAGCAGCACTGTGGGCGTACCTACACCACGAGCACTGCAGTGGTTCAAGAAGGCAGCTCACCCCCACCTTCTTTAGAGAACTTATAGATGGGCAAGAAATAATGACCACCCTTCGATACCCATATCTGGTAAAAAAAAAGTTGATAGGACCTATAAGAAACTGCTTGTTGTTATATCCTGCACGGGTATTACGGGGTAGGGGTGATCCTCTACCACGTGGAGCTTACAGGATATGAGCTCCCCCGATAAGGGGGAGGGGGACCGTTAACAAGGTTGATGTGTCATTGTACAGAGTTGGCCAGTCAAGCACCAACTTGAAAAGACCCAAAGGAACTACTGAACCTGTACATTATAGTTAATGTGTTTTTCTCTACAAATCAGTGTGGACTCTTTGTTGCCCCATACAAAACTTGTTATACGTGGACACTTCAGCTGCCTGCAAGGCCTTCCAGTTAAGATTGGAGGCAGCAGGAAAAGGGGAAATAAACAACCGAACATCTGTTTCAAACCTAAGCTCTGGGCTTTTCTGCCTGCACCTATGTGGTGACACATTTCCAGTTTGTAATGAGTGTGCAATTCTTTCCTGCCATACTGGTGAATTGGTTAATACTCAAAGAAGACGAGCATTGAATTTCTAGGTCTTACCTATCTTCTGTTCATTTACATATCCTGTTCCAACAGATCACAAGATAAGTAAGGTGCGGAAAATCCAATTGTTCCTCAAACAATTCCAGAGTCTGAGTCTTCATTAATATGTATGGAGGTCCAGTCAATATGCCATGACTTTTGGATTCCAATATTCCCCTTTGACTCAGCTGAATCAAGGATCTACTCTTATAATTGGGCTCAAGAGATTTTCTAGTATTGCCTGTTCGATGTTGGAGATTGAAACATTCAGGTTTTAAAAATTTATTCTGCTATTTGAGATACGTGATACTAGAAAACAATCAATGTGAAATCTCGGTTTACTCATAAGCATGTTTATATTCGTTCCTGGGATGTGGCCATTACTGGCTGGGCCAGCCTTTATTGCTCATCCCCAACTGAATGACTTGCTGGGCCATTTCAAAGAGCATTTAACTGTCAATTACATTGCTGTTGATCTACAGTCTTATGTGGGTCAGACAAGGTAAGGTTAGCCGATTTTCCTTTCCTAAATGACATCAGCAAACCAGATGACTCTTGAATATGAAGCCTCTCCTGTGGTACATGGGGCTGAATTCTCCGATTTTCAGGCTGTGTCCGGAAGATGCGTTTTACATCAAATATATAGGCGGTGCCCCGGCACCAATCCTCCAACCGGTGAGGGGCTAGCAGGCGCGTCACATAAAATGCCTGCCTCCATGACAAACACAGCCGGAGAATTGCCAGGTCCGTGACCGCGCATGTGCACGGTGACGACCTGCAGTGCTTGCACCGAACATCATGGCGCTGTCTGTGGGTGGGCCCAACCTGCCAGATAGTTCCCCCCTGGCTACTCCCTCACCACCCCCTGGCCACCCCCCACTCGTTCCCCCAGCCCTCACCGAAGTTCCCGGCCAGCTCCTGCCATCCCATTGGGGGCGAGCCTTCAGGTGATGTCCCGAGGCCGTCCCAACGGTGTGCAGAGCGCTCCCCGATGACGCCGTTTTGGAGGGGGTGGAGCTTGTGAAAACAAGCGCCGTCCCCGACTCTATCGTAAAAAGGGGTTCTCCACCCGATCGCCGATTATGAAATCGGCGTAGAGGAACGGAGAATCCCGCCATGATCTCAGAGACGCCACCAATATGGAACACACTGATCAATGCGTTTGATGAGACCCTTCCACGTCATATCAGTCCAACAGAATAATATTTCCTTCAGAACTACTCTGTTACAAATGCATACAAACTACTTAATGGAAGTCACGATGACCTTGCCCAGATTGAGAGCCATATGCATCGCCTCTTTTACTCAAAGTCTCCTCACATTAAGTGCCAATCAAACACTTAACTGCGTGGCAGTGAGTCTTCCTAGGATCCCGGATCCCGGGTGATGGTTCCACCCACCCACAGAGATCTGCCAACCAATCCAATGCCAGAAGCTCAACTGAACTCGTGAATTGGTAGCTGTAGCTGGCATGACATCCAACCAAGCCTGGAACCAAGGCCACAAGTGAGTGATGGCGTGAAGGGTTTTGAAGGGGTGGAGTTGTTGGCAGCAAGGGAAGCAGGCTGATATCCTGCAGGCACCAGTCCACCTCTCCTGGTGCCAGGTCCCTTTCAGTCGACGTTGTATATTTGGATTTTCAAAAGGCACTTGATGAGGTGGCAAGAAAAGGGCTAATTTGCAAGATAGGAGCTCATGGTGTTGGAGGTAATATTCTGGCATTGATAGAGGATTGGCTAACTAACAGGAAGAATGAGTGGGACTTTCTCAGGTTCGGGTTAATAACCAGTGGAGTACCACAGGGATCAGTGATGGATCCGCAGCTCTTTACAAGATATATCAATGATATGGAGAAAGGAACACACTATAATTTGAACACATTTTCAGATGATACAAAAATGGAAGAGAAGGCAGGTTGTAAGGACAAATAGTTTAAGGAGAGATATTGACGGGTTAAGTCGTGGACACAAAATTGGCAAATGAAATTCAATGTGAGAAAATGTGAGATTGTTTATTTTGGAAGAAAGAATGAGAAGGCGGATTATTACTTAAATGGCGAGGAACTGCAGAAAGCTGCAGCATAAAGGGACTTGGAGACCCTTGTTTATGAAGCTCAGAAATCTAGTGCACAGGTGCTGAAGCTTATAAGGAAAGGTATATGCAACTCTGGCTTGTATTTTAAGGAGGCTGGAGTATAAATGTAAAGAGGTGTTGCTGCAACTGTGCAAGGTACTGGTGAGGCCACATTTAGAAGACTGTGTACAATTGGGACTGCATCCCTTGGAATCCAGAAGAATTAGAGGTGATATGATTGAAACATTTCAGACTCTTCAGAAGTTAGACAGGGTAAATGTTGAGAGTTATGACCAGAGGGCATAGTCGCAGAATAAGGGGATTCTCATTTAAGATGTGTTTAAAGAAGTATTTCTTCTCTCACAGAATGATGAATCTTTGGAATTCAGGAAGCTGTTAAGGCCAAGTCCTTGAACATTTTCAAGGCTGAGAGAGATACGTTTTTTAATCAGTTGGGGAATTAAGGGTTAGGAAGATAAGGTAGGAAAGTGGACTTAGTGAGTGTTAGATCAGCCATGATCTTATTAAATGATGGAGAAGGCTCATTGGGCTGTATGGCCTACTCCTGTTCCTATTTGCGATGGTCACTGGGCTCCTTTGAACAAGGAACTCCTTTATGGCAGCCTGCAAGCATACCTGTGCTCCAAACATGGTGAGCCCCTCTGCCTGCCACTGGGTGAATACCAGAACTGGGGTGAGGCCATTAAGGGGCCACTTAATTGCCCACTTAAGGCCTCAATTGTCGGCAGTGTGGGAAAGCTAGGCCACGGGCCTTTCCATCATGGGTATAATTGGAATGAAGGTGAAAAGACTGTGGGGTCCCCACTCATCATCTTCCTACCTAATTGAATGCCCCCAGCCACCAAACTGCCATGGGAGGAGACATTATATTTTGCCCCATGGGTGTCATTCTCCGACCCCCCGCCGGGTCGGAGAATGGCCGTTGGCCGCCGAGAATCCCGCCCCCGCCCCCGCCGAAGTCTCCGGTACCGGAGATTGGGCGGGGGCGGGAATCGGACCGCGCCGGTTGGCGGGACCCCCGTTCAATTCTCCGGCCAGAAATTGCCTGTCCCGCCGGCGTAAAACAAACCTGGTATTTACCGGCGTGACCAGGCGGCGTGGGCGGGCTCCGGGGTCCTGGGGGGGGCGCGGGGCGATCTGACCCCGGAGGGTGCCCCCACGGTGGCCTGGCCCGCGATCGGGGCCCACCGATCCGCGGGCGGGCCTGTGCCGTGGGGGCACTCTTTCCCTTCCGCCTCCGCCACGGCCTCCACCATGGCGGAGGCGGAAGAGACTCTCCCCACTGCGCATGCGCGGGAAACTTTCCGCGGCCGCTGACGCTCCCGCGCATGCGCGGGGAAACTGTCGGCGGCCGCTGACGCTCCTGCGCATGCGCGGCATTTCCGCGCCAGCTGGCGGGGAAACAAACACCATTTCCGCCAGCTGGCGGGGCGGAAATCCCTCCAGCGTCGGCCTAGCCCCTCAATGTTGGGGCTAGGCCGCCAAAGATGCGGAGCATTCCGCACCTTTGGGCCGGCGCGATGCCCGTCTGATTGGCGCCATCTTTGGCGCCAGTCGGCTGACATCGCGCCGTTGGGAGAGAATTTCGCCCATGTCTCCAATGAAGATATGTTCATGCCTTCAATTATGTCTGATTTCTTTCCTATTATTTGTCGTCTATAATCTACTTCCAGTATGCCAACAGATTTCATAACACAGCTCAAACAGGCTCGATCTGAGCAGTGCTGAGCACCTCCAACAAGTCTTCCTTTTGATGGCTTCTTTTTATTCATCCGTGGCATTTAGGCATCAATGGAAAGACCAGCTTTGACTGCCCATTCCTAATTGCCCACGAACTAAGTGGCTTGCTGGGTCATTTCAGACGGCAGTTAAGAATCAGCGGCATTGCTGTGGAGTCACATGTTGGCCTGACCAGGTAATGACGGCAAATTTCCTTCCCTGAAGGAAATAAGGTTCATGTGAGCCATGGCTCAGGTGGTAGAACTCTGACATCTAAGTCAAAACATTGTGAGTTAAAGACCCAGTCCAGGGAGTACTGCACTGTAGGAGATGCTGTCTTTCAGTAAGGACTGAGGCCATGCCCTGCGTCTCACATGGATTTAAGAGACCCTGGGTGCAATTTCAAACAAGACCTGGGGAGTCCGCCTGGTCAATCGTCATCCCTGAACCAACATCTATTGGTTTCGACTATCTGAATATTATTCCATTGCAGTTTATGAGACCTTACACTGTGTACATTGGGTGCCATATTGCCGACATAATTGGTGCGATTTAATGGAAATGAAATAGAATCCTGTTTTGGGCGCGTTTAGCAGGGTGTTTCCCGGCGCTTGCAACGCCGCACCAAGACCGCACTTAAGCTAATTTCCTACACTAATGAGCTCAGCTCGCCAGTGCAGGAAGTAATCTGGGGCGCGATTCTCCGACCCCCCCACCGGGTCGGAGAATCGCCGGGGGGCGACGTGAATCCCGACCCGCCGTGACGCAAATTCTCCGCCACCGGATATTCGGCGGGGGCGGGAATCGCGCCGCGCCAGCCGGCGTGGATTGAACCACCTACCGTACCGGCGGGAGCAGACGGCGCAGGCGGGCTCCGGGGTCCTGCGGGGGGCACAGGGCGATCTGGCCCCGGGGGGGTGCCCCCACAGTGGCCTGTCCCGCGATCGGGGACCACCGATCCACGGGCGGGCCTGTGCCGTGGGGGCACTCTTTTCCTTCCGCCTTCGCCATGGTCTCCACTATGGCAGAAGTGGAAGAGACCCCCTCCACTGCGCATGCGCGGGGATGCCGTGAGCTGCCGCTGACGCTCCCGCGCATGCGCCACCCGGCAAAGTCATTTCCGCGCCGGCTGGCGGGGCACCAAAGGCCTTTACCGCCAGCTGGCGGGGCGGAAATCAGTCCGGCGCAGGCCTAGTCCCTCAAGGTAAGGGCTCGGCCCCGCAAGATGTGGAGATGCCGGACTGATTCGCGCCGTTTTTGGTGCCGGTCGGCGGACATCGCGCCGATTACGGAGAATCCCGCCCCCGATCTCTGGACCGCCCCCCCACTTCTAGATTCTCCCACAAGGGGAAAAATCCTCTCCACATCCACCCTGTCAAGCCTCGACCGGATCCTATATGTTTCACAGAATCACGGAAAAATGCAGTGCAGAAAAGGCCCTTTGGCCCATCGAGTCTGTGCCGCCACATGAAAGGCACCTGATCTGCCAATCTTAATCCCACTTGCCTACACTTGGCCCATAGCCTTGAATATTAAGAAGTGCCAAATGTTCATCCAAGTACTTTGTAAAGGATGTGAGGCAACCTGCCTCTATTACCCTCGCAGGCAGTGCATTCCAGACCGTCACCACCCTCCGGGTAAAAACGTTTTTCCTCAAATCCCCCCTGAACCTCCCGCCCCTCACTTTCAGCTTGTGTCCCATCGTAACTGACCCTTAGAATCTTAGAATTTACAGTGCAGAAGGAGGCCATTCGGCCTATCGAGTCTGCGCCTGCCCTTGGAAGAGAACTCGACTCAAACCCACACCACCCTATCCCCGTAACCTTGTAACCCCACTTAACCTTTTTGGACACTAAGGGCAATTTAGCATGGCCAATCCACCTAACCCACACATCTTTGGACTGTGGGAGGAAACCGGGGCACCTGGAGGAAACCCACCAGACACGCGGAGAACGTGCAGATGCCGCACAGACAGTGATCCAAGCTGGGAATCGAACCCACACAGTGGAGCTGTGCATCAACTATGCTAACCACTGTGCTGCCATGCTGCCCGAAGGGGAAGCCTATCCATCCCTCAGTTTTCTCTGTTCCAGAGAAAAGAACCCAAGCCTATCCAACCTCTTCATAACTTAAATATTCCATCTCTGGCAACATCCTGGTGAAACGCCTCTGCACCCACCCCATTGAAATCACATCCTTCCTACAATGTGGCGACCAGACGTTCATACAGTACACCAGCTGTGGACTCACCAATGTTCTATATAACTCCAACATGATCTATGCCACGATTGATAAAGGCAAGTGTACCATATGCCTTTTTCACCAACCTCGGTGCAACATCGTGGGCCGAAGGGCCTGTACTGCGCTGTATCGTTCTATGTTCTATGTTCTATGTTCTATTAAGCTGCCCTTCTGTCTTCAGAGATCTGTTTACAAACATGTCAAGGTCCCTTTGTTCCTCAGGACTTCTCATTGAATATTTCCTTGCCAAATTGCCCCTTCCAAAGTGTAGCACCGGACACTTTTCAGGATTAAATTCCATCTGCCACTTTTCTGCCCATTCTCCCGTCTATAGCTTCCTGTAACCCAAGACTCTAAGCCTCACTGTTAACCCCCCGGCCTATCTTGTGTCATCCGCAAACCTACTGACCCTACTCCCCACATAATCATCTAATTCATTTATATAAATGATGAATAATAGGGGACCCAGCACAGATCCCTGTGGTACGCCACTGGAGACTGGCTTCCAGACATTAAAGTAGCCGTCTGTCATCACCCTCTGTTTCCCACAGCTCAGCCAGCTTTGAATCCACCTTATCGAGTTATCCTGTACCCCATATGCATTTGCCTTCTTTATAAGCCTCCCATGTGGGACCTTGTCAAATGCTTTGCTGAAATACATGTAAACTACATCAACTGCATACCCTCATCCACCCACTTAGTCACGTGCTCAAAAAATTCAATCAAATTTGTTAGGCATGACCTCCCTCTGACAAAGCCATGCTGACTATTCCTGATCAAACCTTGCCTCTCAAGTGGAGATAAATTCTCTCCTTCAGAATGTTCCCATTAGTTTCCCCACCACTGACGTGAGACTCACTGGTCTGTAGTTATCCTTCAAGCTTTTCTTAAATACTGGGATCACATTAGCTATTCTCCAGTCCTCTGGCACATCTTTTTCCCTAATTATCCTCTTTCCATTGATATACTTAGAGAATATCTTGGGATATTCCTTACTCTTACCAGCTAGAGAATTTTCATATCCCCTCTTTGCTCTCCTAATTGCTTTCTTAATTCCATCCTGCACTTTCTGTACTCCATTAATGCCTCCATTGATTTGTTCCCCTTGTACTTATTAAAGATTCTCTCTTCCTTCTCATTGTATCATGAATATCTCTGGTCATCCATGGTTCTCTGGGCTTGTTACTCCTTCCTATTACCCTGGAGGAACATGTGGGCCTGTGCCCTCCACATTTCCTCTTCAAATACCCCCCACTGCTCTTCAGTAACTTGTTCCAATCTACCTTAGTCAGATCCTGTCTTATATTATTAAAGTCTGCTCTCCCCCAGTCCAAGGCCTTTTGCTGCAATTTGTCTCTTTCCTTGTCCATAACAAACTTAAATTGCACCATGTTGTGGTCGCCATCACTAAAATGCTCCCCCCATCAACACATCAACCACCTGTCTGTCTTCATTCCCCAGAATTATGTCCAGCACTGCACCATCCCTTGTTGTACCCTCCACATGTTGAGCTAAAGGTTTCTCGTGAATGCATTTTATGAACTCAGATCCATCTCAGTCCTTAACACAATGACTATCCAAGTGAATGTTGGGAAAGTTGAAATCACCCACGATAATTACTCTATTATTATTTTTACACACTTTTGTAAATTGCGCACGTATTTGCTCCTCAATTTTCTGACTATCTGGGGGTCTATAATAAACACCTAGCAATGTGGTTGTCCCTTATTTATTCCCAAGCTCCACCCACAAGATACCACCTCCAAGATATCATCTCTCCTTACTGCAGTAATTGACTCCTTAACTAATAGTGCAATGCCACCCCCTTGTTTGCCCCCCCCCCACCCCCGACCCTCCTGAAGATTTTGTATCCTGGGATGTTAAGCTGCTAATCCTGCCCCTCCCTTGACCACATTTCCGTGATGGCTACTAATACATAATTCCACGTGTCAATCCTCGCACTGCAATCTAGTCACCTCTTACTCTTCTAAACTCCAGTGGATACAAGCTTAACCTGTCCAACCTTGTCCAATAAGACAACCCTCCCATTTCAGGTGTTAGACTGGTAAACCTTTTCTGAACTGATTCCAACACATTTACATCCTTCCTTAAATATGAGAACCAATTTTGTACACAATACTCCAAATGCAGTCTCTCAGGTGTCCTGTACAACTGAAGCATAACCTCCCTATTTTAGTATACTATTAGCTTCCCTAATTACTTGCTATACCCGCATAACCATTTCTGACGAACGCACAAGATACTCTGATCCCTCTGCATTTCAGAGCTCTGCAATATCACATCATTTAGATAATATTCTCCTCTGTTATTCTTCCTACCAAACTGTGGAGTTGGAGAGTGAGGTGGGGGGGGGGATATTTGAATGATTGTGGGGTGGGAGGTATTCACGCGATTGGAGAGTCAGAGGGTAGTCAGAGGATAGGGTGTGGGATTTATTTTTGTCGTCAAGGTAGTTGGGGGGGGGGGGTGCGGTCGGGTGGTACGGTAGGTCAGGGCATAGTTAGAGGGTGGGCGTGGGGTGTATTCAGGTGGCCAGAGAGTGGGGGTAGTCTGGTGCTTGGGGCAGGTCAGGGTGTAGTCAGAGGGTTGGGAGGGGGGGTGTACTTGTATGGTCCAGTGAGAGGGTTGGGGGGGAATCAGTTGTATGGTGATCAAACTGATTTTAATGTTTCTAACATTTCCTGCATAACTTCTTCTAAGTGAGTCACAACCATCCAATGACTTTCAGAGAGTGTTGTGGAGGGCACCAGATCCAGCCTATTTCCCAGTGGAATTTGAAACTTCCTGGGTATTCCCATGGATCCCTTGCATGAGGACACCCGAGGGTTCTCCCAGCAAAGTTTCTGGGGTATTGCAGGTGTGCGACAACCCGGAGAATGGAATATCTGGGCCATTCACTTCAACCACCTGATTTAACAGACATCTTTTAAAACTATTTTTTTTCAGGTTAACCAAATTCCTGTGCTGAGTTCAGTTACGCCAGGACTACTCCACCATCCCCCACACACAAGCGTTATTTAATGAAGCTTGCAAGTAAGATGTTTTGGATTTAGTTTTCCTGTGGACAAGTTCATGGGAGGACGGTTGGTTGTTTCTAAGGGTCTTTTGGTAAGCTTCTTCATTTGTTCAGGGAGGTCAGAGGATTTTTTTCGCCTGCAAAAGGTACAGGGACTGCCATTGCAATGCCTCTGGGTTTGCAATGTAGCCAGCAAAAGGAGCAGAACTTGCAGGGAAGCGAAGCTTTGTGAAGAGGGGTCAGAGGAGGAGCGAGAAGCCACTTCCCACCATTGGTTTTGCATGTACAGTCCTACTACCTCCAACTGAGACAAAGGCAATGGCTGAGGCCAGATGGTTTACCAGCGAGGTGGTTACAGAATTGTGCAAGTTCCTGGACACTCACATTAGGGCAATGATGGTGCTGTCAGTCTTTGTAATGGTCACAAAAGCATCAAGCTTCAATATGACTGAACCTTTCCAAGTGGGAACGTTTCTCCCATCCAGGAGGTGACGAAGAGTCTAGATGTTCAGAGAAGTGAGTCGTCTCTCTGAGAGGAAAGAAGAAGTATGTGAATGTGGATTTTCCAGGATGCTGGAATTACCAGTGTTGCGGGGATCCACACTTAACGTGTTTAACTCTGATTCACTCAGTTGAAGTGCAGTTGACGGACATCATGTGGGCGAATGCCTTGAACATTCTGAGACAGCGTTCTGTTCCCTCCACCTCTGTGGATCCAAGACCAACCAGAGAGTGACTGCTCCAGAACAAACACTGCCCTCTGTTCACATAGTCTCCCCTCAACCACCAGATGATGTGAGGAAAGCGAGTGTGTCACTAGAACCATGCAGTCATCAGGAAGGTGGCAGGGCAGACCATTGGTGTGCTAACACAACACTTCCAATGGCTCGGCTATACAGGGAGGTCCTCTCCGACATCTTGGAGGGGATATCTGGGTTTATGGTGATCTGCTGTACCCTTCATCGCATCACGAGGGCACAGTTGTCACCTGGAATTTGGAGGCACCCTTAGAATCTTAAGCACAGAAGAAGTCCATTCAGCCCTTGTGCCAGTGCCAGCTACTTGAATGAGCTGTCCAATTAGTCTCACCCACGTTGTCTTTCCCCATAGCTGTATGAACTTTTCCTTTTCAAATATCAATCACATTCTTTTCTAAAAGCTTTTGCATCTCTATCTGGCAGTGAGTTCCAGTAACTCACCAGATGCAGATATTCACTAGATGCTAACCTGTAATTTGAGCTGTGCCAGGATCTCAACTAATAGCTGTGACCGTCAGATCAAGTGGCAGTCTTCCTTCATCAATTATTGGTGTCGCTCTCTGCAAGTGGGTCTGGGCAGGTAGCATTTCCTGAATATCTGAAAGCATCAAACCAGAAGGAGAAGGTTATGGTGATGAAGGATGGTAGGTCTAAGGCAAGAGGTCTACAGTCACACATTGTACTCTGCTAGGCTCAGGACAGGAAGGCATGCCTGTTCCCCTTGCCTGCCTGCTTTTGTGGAGGGAGAGGGCAGAATGTCAGTGTTCATTATGCCCTGCAGCTGGTTGATGTGCCTGCCTCTGTTAAAGTGACCCTCAATTTACTGCCATTTGTCATTTCAATTTTCCACTTGCTCTCACTCTGACCTTTCTGTCCTTGACCTGCTACCTGTTCCAATAAAGCTCAACACACATTTGAGGAATCGCACCTGATCTTCCCATTCGGAACCTTACAACCTTTTGGACTCAACACTGAATTTAATAATTTAAAATCATAACCTCTACTCTATTGATTTAATTTTTTTTCACTGGTTCATTTTTTCTCTCCCTTCGTTCACTCTTAATCCTTTTTCTTTGTGTTGGAATGGTTATTACCCCACCATTCATACGTCATATACAAATATCTTCCATTTCTTCATTTGTCCCATTTGTCCCTTTGGCTTTGCATGATGAAACCTCTTGTCAATTAATATTTCCTTCATTCTTTCCTTCCTTCCTCCCTTTGAGATTGTGTTTGATTTGGAGGTGTTAAGAGAAGAAGTACAAAATCCTTCCTCAGGAGAATCTGATTCAGGAGGAGGCTTTCGGAGACAAATGGATTAGATTGGATTTGTTTATTGTCACGTGTACCGAGGTACAGTGAAAAGTATTTTTCTGCGAGCAGCTCAACAGATCATTAAGTACATGGGAAGAAAAGGGAATGAAAGAAAATACATAATAAGGTAACACAAGGTATACAATGTAACTCCATAAGCACCGGCATTGGATGAAGCATACAGGGTGTAGTGTTAATCAGGTCAGTCCATAATGTGGGCAGCACGGTAGCATATTGATTAGCACAATTGCTTCACAGCTCCAGGGTCCCAGGTTCGATTCCCGGCTTGGGTCACTGTCTGTGCGGAGTCTGCACGTTCTCCCCGTGTGTGCGTGGGTTTCCTCTGGGTGCTCCGGTTTCCTCCCACAGTCCAAAGATGTGCAGGTTAGGTGGATTGGCCATGCTAAATTGCCCTTAGTGTCCAAAATTGCCCTTAGTGTTGGGTGGGGTTACTGGGTTGTGGGGATAGGGTGGAGGTGTGGGGTTGGGTAGGGCGCTCTTTCCAAGAGCCGGTGCAGACTTGATGGGCCGAATGGCCTCCTTCTGCACTGTAAATTCTATGAATCTATAAGAGGGTCATATAGGAGTCTGGTAACAGTGGGGAAGAAGCTGTTTTTGAGTATGTTTGTGCGTGTTCTCAGACTTCTGTATCTCCTGCTCGATGGAAGAAGTTGGAAGAGTCAGTAAGCCGGGTGGGAGGGGTCTTTGATTATGTAGCCCACTTTCCCCAGACAGCGGAAGGTGTAAATGGAGTCAATGGATGGGAGGCAGGTTCGTGTGATGGACTGAAATGGATTGTTCTGTTCTGCACTTTTATAATTATTTTCAATAATACTTTGAGGAATTCCAATGTTATTGCAAACGCACCGGTTTCAATGTCTGATCAAGTTCACAGAATGACACAATTGTTACGGTGCAGAAGGAGGCCTTTTGACCCATCATTTCTGCACCGGCTCTCCAAATGAGCACCATGACTTGCCGCCATTCCCCTGCCTTTTCCCCGTACCCCTGCAGGTTATTTTTTATTCAAATAATCATCGAATGCACTCTTCAATGCCTCAATCGAAGCTGCATCAAACACTTCCAGGCAGTGCATTCCAGGTCTGACCCACATATTGCGTGGAAAACTTTTTCTCCCATCACATTTCCTTCTTTTGAAAATCACTTTAAATCTGCACCTTTCGTACTTGATCTGCTAATGAGCAGGAACAGTTTCTCCCCATCTACCCTGTCTAGCCCCCTGATGGTTTTTTGGTTTTTCAATAACTCTATCAAACCTTCTTTTAGACTTCTTCTGTCTAAGGAGAACAGTCCCAACCTCTCTGAGCTATCCTCATAACTGAAGTTTCTCATTCCTGGAATCATTCTTGTAAACCTCTTCTGCACTCTCTCCAATGTGTTCACATCCTTCCCATAGCGTGGTGCCCAATGCTGTGCACAATATTCCAGCTAAGGTCTAACTAGTGTCCTGTATAAGTACAGCATACCCTCGTTCCTCTTGTACTCTATGCCCTATAAATAAAGCCCAGAATACTATATGCTTTATAAACTGCTCTCTCCACCTGTCCTGCCACCTTAAATTTTATATGCACGTATGCACCCAGGTCCCTTTGTTTCTGCACCCCTTTTAGAATTTTACCGCTTATTTTACATTGTCTCCTCATGTTCTTCCCACCAAAATGCATCACTTTCAAATAAATAAAATAAATAACCTTTATTATCACAAGTAGGCTTACATTAACACTGCAATGAAGTTACTGTGAAAAGCCCCTAGTCACCACATTCCGGCGCCTGTTTGGGTACACTTCAAACTTGTCCACATTGAACATCATCTGCCACTGTCTGCCCACTCCACCAACTTGTCGATGCTGTTTTGAGGTTCTCCACTGTCCTCTTCAAAGTTTACATTGCTTCCAAATTTTGTGTCATCTGCAAACTTTAAAATTGTCCCCTGCACAACAAGATCTAGATCATTAATATATATCAAGAAAAGCAAGGGTTGCAATACCGACACCTGGGGAACACAACTAAAAACTTTCCTCCAGCTTGAAAAGTATCCATTGACCATTACTTTCTGCTTCCTACTGTACAGCCAATTTTGTATCCACATTGCTACTGTCCCAATGTTAATCTCAATGTTGAGATATGCCATGTGCTTTCCTACATTATAACAGTGACTGCACTCCCAACAAGTATAGAACTGGCTGTAAAGTGCTTTCATGTTCCAGTATGTTATGAACTCTCAGTCAAAACTTTTGGTTTTTTAAAAAGTACAAAAGGTGGTTGCCCAAAGATCGCCTGACTTCTCATGGATTGAAACACTCCCCTATCTCAAGAGCAAACAAAAGGAATTTTCGAGACTGGTGTTGACTCAATGCCTTTTCCATGAAACTAATTTAAAGGGGTAATTTCAAATTGAATGGGTCATTCAATACAAAGGCACTACCTGTCTCAAAATGTATTGGTATGAAGATGATCACACAGGATGCTAATGGCCGGGATTCACCGGGGCCGCCCGCCAACAGAGGGAGTGCTGATGGCCCAGGGAATCAGAGGTTGGGCCAAAAACATGCAAAGAGCTCATTGTAGCTCCTTTAATTGTAATTTACTGTCAGGATGTCCTATTCACCTGACTCCTGGGATGCTCCAGCACAGCCACCACCACCCCTCCCCTCCTTCACCCCCCCACACCCAGCTGAGAAATGCACTGGCTTAAATTGGGGCAAGTCCGAAGAAACAGGAACCTGGTGGCTTGCAGTCTAAGGTATGGGAAAGCGGTGATTACCCTCCCTACAATGCTTCCAGGGAGCCGAGGGGGCTAGTTCATGGGAAGTGGGGGTCAGGGGTGCTTGTGCTGGGCTGGAGGGGCTCAGGTCGTGGATCTTTCCTGGAATGGGAGTCATTTGGTTTCTCTTCCCATCTGCAGCCTTTAAAACCTGTCTGTCAGCATCTCAAAAATGCAGTTATGTGATAATAAAGTTTGAATGCTCCCAACTATCCCCCTAAACCCTTTAAAAAACCTGTCAGTATGCTAAGTTCAAAGATCTGAGAGGTAAAGGTTATATTCCCTTTAATGTGGTGGAAACCTTTGAAGAGTATTTTCACAGTTAATTTCATTGCCCTTTAACTTTGTCTAGCCTGCTTGTACGCCTAGAAGCCTAAATGCTTTGAATTGCATTGTTCACATTCAATTTTACAGACAATTGCCTTTTACAAGCTTTCTAATTGACAGGTCCGGACAGTTTCAAATGAAGGGTTAAGATTGCTAATTTATATAGCTCTACCCAGATCTATTGATTCAGAGGAACTGCTAATTTTCTAACCACAGTTTTTTTTGGAAGGCGTTGTCTTTTTTTCTCAGAACGTAGAAGCTCTTGAGAACAAAGACTGCCTATTAAAAAAACTGTGGGACTCTCTCTGGAATTCCCGCCGGTGGGAGCACTTTGTCTCCGAACAGGAGAATCGTGCCCAGTGGGCAGAATTCTCAGTTTCAGAAACTAAGTGCTGACGCCGGGACTGAATCGATGCGTTCTATGGCCTTGAAAGTGGTGCCGGTCCTGGAGTGATTCAGGATGTCCTAATAGGCGGGCACCGGTGCCACGTGGAATGAGTGCAATTCCAACCAATGCTGACGTGTGATTCGCTGCGGTAGGGATTGGCCCATGCGCCTGACAAGCAGGAGCTGCCTATAGACACTTCACTCCTCACACACACTCATCCAAGCCAAGAAGATGGTACTGGTTGCACTGGTGCATGCCCAACGCATTGATGGGTCAGCTGGGGCCAGAGGGTAACTAGGGGGGTGGCCGGGGGAGGCACCCATACCACCAGTGGCCGCTAAGTTCACACCAGGCTGTCAGCGTCTTGCAGGCTGCAGCAATAATGAATCCTGCCCAACCATCACGACCCCATGGCCCATCTCCTGGCTGCCCCTTGCTACTCCCCCCCAGCCCTGGCAGAGGTCCCGGGCCAGAGGTACAACTGTCAGTACACTATAGCGATGTTGGACACATTGCATACCCGCTCCCTCTCCATCAGCAGCCATGGCACCTGTTTATGAATTTTAAATACCACAAGGTGACCTCGCCAATGGTAATTCCTCCTGGCGGAGGTGAAGTATAGCAGGGTGCCTGGAAATTGCCAGGTCAAGCTTATTAATGATATGCCATAAACCATAAGACCATAAGACATAGGAGCAGAATTAGGCCACTCAGCGCCTTTGTTCGGATGCTCTGCCCCCTCCAAAACACTGTCATTGGTGAGTACGCCGCATGCCATTGGGACGGCCTCAGAACGTCACCTGAGGGCCCTCCCCGATGCTCCACCCCCGATGGGCCGACTTCCCGACGGCGTGGATCAGTTGTGGTCTGAGGTTTTGATAACCTCGCGTGGCGGCTGCGGACTGTGTCCAGCGCCACAACAGTCAGGAGAGGGGGCCATTCCGCTGGCTGGGGGGGCTTTAGCAGGGGCTGGGGGGACTGGTTGGGGGGTGGTCCGGGGATGGCGAGGGGGTTTGCAGGGGGGCACTATCTGGCAGGCCAAGTCCGCGCACGGCCGGCGCCATGTTGTATGGGGCAACCTCCGCGGGTCGCCGCCGTACACGTGCACGCCAACGGACTCGGCAATTCTCCAGCCGTATCTGCAGGTAAAGCCGGGGGGTTTACGTGGCGCGGTTCCTAGCCCCCCACCGTGCGGAGCATCGGTGCAGGGATAGTGCTGACCTTTTGATCGTAATACTAGACATATGCTCTGGACATAGCCTCAAAATCGGAGAATCCAGCCCTTAGTCTCAGAAACGGAGAATCCCATCCATGGTACTTTATTGAGAGCCCATTCTGTATACTGGTTGAACCTTGACCCAGACAACAGAGCCAAGCAGGGTGATGGAAATATTGCTCTCTCGGGATGTCAGCTCTGGAAAGAAAGTCCCAGCACAGAATCAGATCATACAAATCATAGAATGTTTACAGTACATTGGGCCCAAAATATCTGGGCCGACTCTCTATTCAAGTGTCATCTTGTGTCACTCTCCCCTTGCCCTGCAATTCTTTCCTCTGCAGAAAATGATTGATATAAGATTGGCTATACCACATGGAATGAAGGGGACATTAGTAACATGGGAAGAAAATTGGCTGAGGGATAGGAAACAAGAGTGGTAGTTAATAGATGTTTTTCATGCTGGAGGACAGTTTGTATTGGACTTCCCATGGGGCCTGGGTTGGGACCATTGGGACCCCATTATCTATATTAATGAATTGGATCTTAGTGTTTCGAGCAGAATTTCAAAATTTGCAGATAACACAAAACTTGCAGGGCATTGCAAACAGTGAGGAGGATAGTGTATGTAGAACTTCAAAGGGATATAGCGAATATGGTACAATAGGTGGACAGCTCTGATGAGCTTCAATGTGGAGTAATGTGAAGTGACTCATTTTGTAGGAGGAACATGGAGGATGAACAGTCAGTACCTGTAGTCCACATCAGTACCCATCACATAGGTAGAAAGAGTGATGTGGTCCCGCAGTCAGAATTTAGGGATCTAGATCACAAATTAGCAAACAGGTTCTCAAAAGTAACAATCTCCAGATTACTTCCAGTGGCTTGCGCGAGTGAGTTACAAAACTAAAAACATAAGGCAGTTGAATGTGTGGCTGGAAACATGATGCAGAAAGCAAGCCTTTAGACTCTTGGGACATTGAGACCAGCTCTGGGGGAGATGGAACCTGTTACAGTTCAGACATGTTGCACCTGATCAGAGCTGGAGCATATTTTCTTGCAGGGGATTTTGCTAGTGCTGTTGCAGAGGTTTTAAACTACCTTGGCAAGAATGTGGGGACCAGGAGATAATAACAGAAGTACCAATGTGCACAAAATACTGGGAGAGATAGTTAGCACTAGAGCAGGAAATAGTAAGTCCATAAGTGGGGCCAGAGTAAAGGAGAAATGACAGGATAAATCAGGGTCACTGTGTATGTTTGCTAATGTATGAAGTATGGTAAACCAAATTGGAGGGTTACAGGTACAGATTGCCATCTGTAAATGTGATATTGTGGCTATACAGATGACGAATGTGAGCAACAAATGGCAGGACTGGGTGATAAATGTCCCTGGATACAAGGTGTTCAGGAAAGATAAGAAAGGAAGGGGAGAGGTTGCTGTAGTGATAAAGGAGAGCATTGCAGTTCTGAAGAAAGAAGATCAAGGACAGAATCAATATGATTAGAGCTCAGGAACAAAAACAATGCAATTACATTGCTTTATAGGCCGCCCAACTAGTGGGAAGGATGCAGGGGAACAGATCTGCAAACAAATTACAAAAAGGTGCAAAAATGATCAATGGAGGATTTAATTATCCAAATATAGTCTCAGATAGCAGTGGTGTAGTAGGAAGAGAGGGGCAAGAGTTCCTAGAGTGTGTTGAGGAACATTTCCCACACCACAGTGGTAGGCTTCCAGTTCCACAATGGTGTTCGGTGTCAGTCAATGAGAGAACATTTAGGGGAGAGTGACCATTGTATCATGCATTCTCGGTTGACTATGAGAAAGGACGAAGGATAGTCCAAACTAAGAAAATTAACTGAGGGAGAGCCAACTTCAATGGAATAAGAACAGATCTGGGCAGAATCAATCAGTGTCAAAGGTTGACAGGCAAAATGATAGGTGATCAATCAGCTACCTTCAAGAACAGAGGATTCAGGCACAATCAAGGTATATTCCCTGGAAAGGGAAAGGTAGGGAAAACAAATTCAGAGCTCCCTGGATGGTAAAAGGGATAGAAATTAAGCTAAAGAAGAAAAGGTGTGCTTATTTAAGGAAGAAAATACAATGGAAAACCTGGCTTAACATAAAAAGTTCAGAGGAGAGGTGAAGAATCAAATAAATGAAGCAAAGAAAGAGTATGGAAAGAAACTGACAGCGAACAGGTAAAGGGAATCCAAAAGTATTTGGTAGCCATAAAAATACAAAGACCAAAGAACAAAGAAAAGTATAGCACAGGAAGAGGCTCTTCGGCCCTCCAAGCCGGCGCCAACCATGCTGCCCGTCTAAACTAAACTCTTCTACACTTCCTGGGTCCGTATCCCTCTATTCCCATCCTATTCATGTATTTGTCAAGATGCCCCTTAAACGTCACCATCGTCCCTGCTTCCACCACCTCCTCTGGAAGCGAGTTCCAGGCACCCACTACCCTCTGTGTAAAAAACGTGCCCAGTACCTCTCCTCTAAACCTTGCCCCTCGCACCTTAAACCTATGTCCCCTACTAATTGACCCCTCTAACCTGGGAAAAAGCTTCTGACTATCCACTCTGTCTATGCCCCTCATAATTTTGTAGACCTCTATCAGGTCGCCCCTCAACCACCGCCGTTCCAGTGTGAACAAACTGAGTTTATTCAACCGCTCCTCAGAGCTAATGCCCTCCATACCAGGCAACATCCTGGTAAATCTCTTCTGCACCCTATCTAAAGCCTCCACATCCTTCTGGTAGTGTGGCGACCAGAATTGAACACTATACTCCAAGTGTGGCCGAACTAAGGTTCTATACAGCTGCAACATGACTTGCCAATTCTTATACTCAATGCCCCGTCCAATGAAGGCAAGCATGCCGTATGCCTTCTTGACTACTTTCTCCACCTGTGTTGCCCCTTTCAGTGACCTGTGGACCTGTACACATAGATCTCTCTGACTGTCAATACTCTTGAGGGTTCTACCATTCACTGTATATTCCCTACCTGCATTAGACCTACCAAAATGCATCACCTCACATTTGACCGGATTAAACTCCATCTGCCATCTCTCCGCCCAAGTCTCCAAACGATCTAAATCCTGCTGTATCCTGCCAGTGTCCTTGGCTTTATTAATAGGGGCATGGGGTACAAGAGCAAGGTGGTTATGCTGAATTTATATAACTCACTAGTTCGGCCTCAGTTTGAGGATTCTGTTCTGATAGCCACAGTACAGGAAGGGTGTGAAAGCATTGGAGAGAGTGCAAAAGGGATTCATGAGAATGGTTCCAGGGATGAGGAACTTCAGTTATGAGGATAGATTGGAGAATTTGGGACTGTATTTCTACGGGAAAAGTAGGTTGAGAAGGGATTTGATAGAGGCGTTCAAAATCGTGAGTTTTCTGGACAGAGTAGATAGGGAGAAACTGTTCCCACTCATGAAAGGATGTAGAAACAGAGGGCACAGATTGATAGTAATTCGTAGAGATATGAAGAGAAAAAATTTAATGCAGCGAGTGATTAGGTCTGGAATGCACTGCCTGAGGATGCGGTGGAGGCCGGTCCAGCTAAAGCTGTCAAAAAAGAATTAATAATAATAATCTTTATCAGTACCACAAGTAGGCTTACATCAGCACTGCAATGAAGTTACTGTGAAAATCCCCTCGTCGCCACACTCCTGTGCCTGTTTGGGTACACTGAGGGGGAATTCAGAATGTCCAATTCCCCTAACAAGCACGACTTTCAGGACTTGTGTGAAGAAACCAGAGCACCTGGAGGAAATCCACACAGAAACAGGGAGAACGTGCAGACTCCACACAGACGGTGACCCAAGCCGGGAATCGAACCTGGGTCCCTGGCGCTATGAAGAAACATGCTAAGGGGAGGACAAGGCATCCATGGCTGATGAGGGAAGTCAGGGACAGCATAACAGCTAAAGAAAAAGCATACGAAGTGGCATGGCTTAGTGGGAAGCTAGAGGATTGGGAAGCCTTTAAAGGTGAGCAGAGGCAACTAAAAACGCAATAAGGGGGGAGAAGATGAAGTATGAGTGCAAGCTAGCTCGTAATATAAAGGAAAAGAGGAAGAGTTTTTTTCAATGTATAAAAGGTAAGAGAGAGGGAAAAATAGACATTGGACCACTGGAAAATGTGGCTGGAGAAGTAATAAGAGAAAGTAAAGAAATGGCAGATGAACTGAATAGTTATTTTGCATCAGTCTTCAAGGTGGAAGACACCAGTGGCATGTCAGAGCTTCAGGAGAACCAGGGGAAGAGGTGAGTGCAGTGACCATTACTATGGAGAAGGTTCTGTGGAAATTGAAATGTCTGAAGGTGGATAAATCACCTGGACTGGATGGACTGCACCCAGGATACTAAAAGAGATAGCTGAGGAGATTATGGAGGCATTGATGATGATATTTCAGGAATCACTGGAGGCTGGAAGGGTCCCAGACGACTGGAAAGTGGCTAATAGAACACCACTGTTTAAGAAGGGAGGGAGACAGAAGATGGGAAATTATAGGCCGATTAGCCTGACTTCGGTCATTGGTAAGATTTTAGAGTCCATTATCAAAGATGAGATCGCGGAGTACTTTGAAGTGCATTATGAACTCGGACTGAGTCAGCACGGCTTCATCAAGGGGAGGTCATGTCTGACAAATCTGTTAGGGTTCTTTGAGGATGTAACAAGGAAGTTAGACAAAGGAGAACCATTGAACGTGATTTATTAAGATTTCCAGAAGGCCTTTGACAAAGTGCCACATAGGAGACTGTTAAATAAGTTAAGAGCCCATGGTGTTAAGGGTAAGATCCTGGCATGGATAGAGGATTGGCTGACTGGCAGAAGGCAGAGAGTGGGGATAAAGGGGTCTTTTTCAGGATGGCAGCCGATGACTAGTGGTGCACCTCAGGGGTCGGTGCTGGGACCACAGCTTTCCACAATATACATTAATAATCTGGAGGAACGAACTAAAGGCATGGTTGCTAAGTTTGCAGATGATACAAAGACCTGTAGAGGGGCAGGTACTATTGATGAAGCAGGCGGGCTTCAGAAGAACTTGGACAGGTTAGGAGAGTGGGCAAAGAAGTGGCAGATGGAATACAATGTGGAAATGTGTGAGGTTATGCACTTTGGAAGGAGAAATAGGGGCAGAGACTATTTTATAAATTGGAAGATGCTTAGGAAATCAGAAGCACAAAGGGACTTGGGAGTCATTGTTCATGATCTCTTAAGGTTAACGTGCAGGTTCGGTCGTTAGTTACGAAGGCAAATGCAATGTTAGCATTCATGTCAAGAGGGCTAGAATACAAGACCAGGGATGTACTTCTGAGGCTGTATAAGGCTCTTGTCAGACCCCATTTGGAGTATTGTGAGCAGTTTTGGTCCCCGTATCTAAGGAAGGATGTGCTAGCCTTGGAAAAGGTCCAGAGGAGGTTCACAAGAAAGATCACTGGAATGAAGAACTTGTCATATGAGGAATAGTTGAGGACTTTGGGTCTGTACTAGTTGGAGTTTAGAAAGGTGAGGGGGGATCTTATTGAAACTTACAGGATACTGCGAGGCCTGGATAGAGTGGACGTGGAGAGGATGTTTCCACTTGTAGAAAAAAACTAGGACCAGAGGACACCATTTCAGACTAAAGGGACGATGCTTTAAAACAGAGATGAGGAGGAATTTCTTCAGCCAGAGGGTGGTGAATCTGTGGAACTCTTTGCCGCAGAAGGCTGTGGAGGCCAAATCACTGAGTGTCTTTAAAACAGAGATAGACAGATTTTTGATCAATAAGGGGATCAGGGGTTATGGGCAGGAGAATGGGGATGAGAAAAATATCAGCCATGATTGAATGAAGGAGCAGACTCGATGGGCCGAGTGGCCTAATTTTGCTCTTATGTCCGATGTTCTTATGGTCTTCTGCTAACCACTGTGCTGCCATGCCACTGTTATCTGAAATGTATAAATGTGCCGGGTTACAAGGAGAAGGTAGGAGAATGGCACGGGGTGAATTGCTCATTCAGAGAGCCGGTGCTAACACGGTGGGTCAAATGGCTTACTTCTGCATCGTAATAATCCTGTGAGTTTGTGATTCTGTGAAGTGGTATTAAGTCCCATTTCATTACCAGTCTGAAGATGTGCAGGTTAGGTGGATTGGCCATTCTAACATTTCCCCTTCCTGTCCGGGTATGTGCAGGTCAGGTGGATTGGCCATGCCAACATTTCCCCTTCGTGTCCGGGATGTACGTTAGGTGGGGTTGCGGGAGGGGCTCCTAGCTGGAGTGCTCTTTCGGAGGGTGGGTGCAGACACGATGGGCTGAATGGTTTCCTTCTACACTGTAGGGATTCTATGAATTCCAAGTTATAGGGATAAGGCACACCAGGTTTATCACATACCGGGCTCCCAATTCATAATTTAACCTTTAAGAATGTAAAATAATTTCTCCACTATAGTGCTGCATTAGTTACGAAACAGCATTATCTTGAATGTGTTGTCATCGCTGTCTTGCAGCCTATAATTTAATCTCAACATTATGTCAACAGAATGATTGAAATCCACACTCACAGTTCATAGTGTTTCCGCACTTTGAAAGTAAGATTCAGCTGTTATTACTTTTAACAGAAATATTTGGGATCATTTCTCAGGCTCAATCTTCTCCATAAAAGCTTTTATAGAAAGATCTCAAAACAGTTCAACAACAACTAAATTGGAATGGAATATTATAACGGCCCCTTATATTCGTCTCTGACAGTCTCAAGTGGCTAATGTTTGTAAAAACGAATTTCAGAAACATCAACTAGAAATCTTTAGTATTTTCAGAACGAAAACTAGTTACAGGTATGCTGCTGCTAACTGTATACAATCTAACAGGTTACTTAAAGGTGCATACTGACTGAAGATCTTTTGGTGGAATTATGCTAAGATCCCACAGTTACTCATGTTGATCAGTCCAGATTTTTGATACTTACCCTCAAATGCAGGAGGTTCCCGGCAGTGACCGCTCTTCCTGATTCTTCCGGCACCAAGCTGAAGTTTTGTACCATTGGTCACTTGTCGCTCAGTTTTCCTGTTCTCCAGGCAGTCAGGGAAACATTTGAGGAATGATCGAACACTGACTAGTTAAGTAGTCTTCCACATCAAAAGCCCCATAAGATCACATCCGGATGAAATGTGGATACAATCCAATATGCAACCAATGTTCTTCCCCCATTATGTCCAAGGAATGAAATAAAAAGTGGACTTTTAAAATCTGTTATGCAAACCAATTGCAACATCAAGATAAGATTAAATATAATTCATTGCAATGGGAATGTGATGCATGGTGCATATGTTTTATTGATATATCTTGCAGCAACCACATATTGCATAATTTCCAAGTTTTATATTTTGGACAGGTAATCTGGACACACAATAATTTACAAGGATTGATGCAACTTTCCCAGTATTTACAAAAAAATACAATATGTATCTTTATGGGTTTGCACGAATGCCCTGGGAAGCTTGTCCACAGAATCATAAAATCTCTGGAATAGTGCAGCACAGAAGGAAACCATCTTATCGGTCGAGTCTTGCAGGCTTTAGGATATAAATGTAACATTGGAATTCAAAAAAAAGGAGAGGGTGATAAAAAGGAGGAAACTGTGGGCCAGTTCGTTTGATACCTGTCATTGGGAAAATGTTGGAATCCTTTGTTAAGGAAGTAGTATGTGGTTGACTCTTAAGTACTCTCAGGAGTGGGCAATAAATGCTGACCCAGCCAGCAACGCCTGCACCCCATGAACAATTTTTTTTAAAGTAGCAGGATATTTAGAAAATCATAATGTAATCTGGCAGAGTCAACATAATTTTATGAAAGAGAAGTTGTGTTTGTCAAATTTATTATAGTTGAACCATTGGGGACAGTCTTTCTTGGAGGCAGAGGTCACAGATTTGGAAAGTGCTCTCAAGGTACTGAGTTGCTGCAGTATATGACACACACTGCTGTCACTGTGCGTCAGTGGTGGAGGGAGCGGGTGTTGAAGGTGGCGGGTGCGGTACCACTCAACCACCCTGGATGGTGTCGGGTTTAAAAAAAAAATTCTGTTCATCAAGTTTTAAAAGCAATACGAATGAATAACAGCACAGAAAATAGCTTACAGGACAGCAATAATTTAATAAACTTACATTTGGGAGAGAATGAGGAGAAAAAGGGAAAGAGAAGTAAGAGGAAGAAGAAAGAAAAGGAAAGGATAAAGGGGGAAAAATATGACAAAAAAACCCATCCCTAGCTCCAAAAAGGTAAATAATAAGAAAATTTGGAATAATCATAGGACAGATATACTTTCACATGATGTAATGACCTAATTTACAGGTCCGTTATTTGAAAGTAAAGAGCTGTAGTTCTTCAAAAGAATCTTGAAACGGTTGCTAAGCTACATAAAATCCAACAGTGAAGCCTCTTCTAGTGTGCGTATCCAATTAGTAAAAGAGGCGAGGCAGACTACTTCCAATTTAAAAGAACAATGCATCTAGCCAATAAGGTTGCAAAGGCAAGTGCATTCGTTTTAAATTTTGTAAGTAGAATGCCATTTGGTTCCACTCCAAAGAGTATTGCAATGAGAGAAGGTTCAATGTTATTACTAAAAATGTGCGTGAGTGATGAAAAATGTTTTGTCCAAATCAAAGCCAATTTGGGAGACGACCCAATACACATCGAGGCTGGGGCACGACACCTTTATCACAGGTTGGATCCAAATTTGAATCAATCTTTGGAAATCTAACTTTGGATAGTTGGATACCATGTAAAATTTTAAATTGTAGCAACCCATTTCTTACACAGATTGATGAAGAATTGCCACAAGAAAGAACAGACTTCCAGTTAGCTTCTGATAAATCTGAGTCAAAATCGTGGTCCCAAAGGGGTATTAAGGTCGAAAGTGAAAGGCAGTGTCGTGAAAGGATGAGAGAATTAAATTTGGAAACCAAACTGAGTGTCAGTGAGCAAGTTATTGCTGAGTCATTGCCACTTGATAGCACTATCGATGGCCCTTTTCTGTCATTTTACTGACGATCGAGAGTAGATATGCCAGTTTAGTTTTGTCCTGCTATGTTTTGTGGATAGGATACGACTGGGCAATGTTTCACAATGTCGGGGAGATGCAGTGTTGTAGCTGTAATGGAACAGCTTTGGATATTGGCATGGCTAGTTTTGGAGCACCAGTCTTCAATACGATTGATGGAATGTTATTAGGGCCCAAACCCTTTGCAGGATCCAGTGCCTTCGGCTGTTCTTGATATTGCGTGGAGTGAATCGAATTGACTGTAGGCTGGAGTTTGTGCTGCTGGGGATCTTGGGAAGGTGCCGAGATGAATCCGTTCACTTGGCACTTTTGGCTTAATGTGGTTCACCTTTCTCAAGTTGTCTCGCCTTTAAAAATCTTCTACTGTTGTAGATTTGCAGATCGATTACTTTATTGTAAAGGTATTTCTGCATTTATGAAATGTAATTTCATATGAAATCATTTTGACATTAACCACATTGACCAATGAAAAAGTAAACATCGCAATGTGGACACCTCGTTATTGTCAATCTACAGTAGGTGATTGGGAAGAGAGCGTGGCAAATAGTAGCCAGGAGTTTCCTGGAAGCTGCACCTTTGGGCGGCATGGTAGCACAGTGGTTATCACAGTTGCTTCACAGCTTCAGGGTCCCAGGTCCGATTCCTGGCTTGGGTCACTGTCGGAGTCTGCACTTTCTCCTGTGTCTGCATGGGTTTTCTCTGGGTGCTTCGGTTTCCTCCCACAGTCCAAAGATGTGCAGGTGAGGTAGATTGGCCTAAATTACCCTTAGGTTAGGTGGGGTTAACGGGACAGGGAGGAGGTGTGGGCTTAAGTGGGGTGTTCTCTGCAAGAGCCTGTGCAGACTTGATGGGCCGAATGGCTTCCTTCTGCATGGTAAATTCTATGATTCCATGCACCTACTCCACTTAACTTGGTCGGAAGTGCAAAGGGATATCCTGTTTGCACATGTGATGGGACAGGAGCAGCTCTGAATTCCTAGCTCCTGACTTTTTGACATTCTTTGTTGCTGTTAATAATAATAATCTTTATTGTCACAAGTAGGTTTACATTAACACTGCAATGAAGTTACTGTGGAAATCCCCCAATCGCCACATCCTAGCGCCTGTTCGGGTACACTGAGGGAGAATTCAGAATGTCCAAATTATCTAACAGCACATCTTTCGGGACTTGTGGGAGAAAACTGGAACACGCGGAGGAAACCCACGCAGACACGGGGAGAACGTGCAGACTCCACACAGACAGTGACTCAAGCCAGGAATCGAATCTGGGACCCTGGCACTGTGAAACAACAGTGCTAACCACTGTGCTACCATGCCACCCTTATGGGGACAGTGTGAGTTGATCTGGTGAGATGCGCTCTTCTATAATGCAGTGATGACTCGAGAAACAATAGACAATGCGACTGATTATTTGATGTCCTTGTCCATTTACCTCGTGTTCTTACAAATGTTTAAAGGCATCCATGATGAATATAATAATCACAATTACTGGGGGTCTTATGTATGAATACTCTGTTAATTCACAAAGGCACTGCACTTATGTATTTAATCTAAAATTCCCAACGTTGTCTGATTATTGTATCACCATTCAGCCATTCAGCCCATTGTGCTGCCTCTTTGTAAGAGTTATCGAATTAGACCCCTCCCCTGCTCTTGCTCTGTAGGCTGACAAATGGACATCATATTGGGCGAGATCTTGCAGCTGATCGTACCGGCGGGATCTTCCGGTTCAGCCAATGGCTCATCCTGCTGTGGATTTCCCAGCGGGGTGGAGTGGATTTATTGGGAAATCCCATTGACAGCAGTGGGACCAGAAAGCCCTGCTGCTGGCCAACGGCGGGCCACCGCCCTCTGCTGGGAAACAAGCCACGGAGAGGCCACATAACCTCGCCCGTTCTCTTGTCATCAACAGTTACTGTGAAATTCAATGCTGCCACCCTTTCAGACAATGGGTGGGATTTTCCGTGGCCCTTGTGGCATGTTTTGTGGCAGCGGAGGCAGCCCACCATAGCCGGCAGCGGGATCTTCCCATCCTGCCGCTGCCAACAGGGCATCCTGTTGTTTACACCCTCTGCCACCAGGAAACCCGCGGTGGGCTGTCCCTGTGGGCAGGAACGGCCAGAGGATCCCACCCAATACATTCCAGATCATAAAAACTCACCGAGCAAAAATATTTCTCATCTCCCCCCCCTCAGCGTTTTTTGGAAATATTTTAACGCTGTGTACTGTACTCCGATTAGCAACCATTTGGCTAATGCGAACGATTTCTGCCTATCGACTCAGGAAAAAAACCCTCATGATTTGAACACTTTTAGTAACTCTCCTTTCGCCATCTTTGTTCTTTGCTGAACATTCCCAGTCTCTCCAGTCTCTTTACGTGACCCAATTCTTTCAGCCCTGATCTCATTCTGGTAACTCTCTGACAATGAATCGATGGAGTGATTGCAACACCAAAATGAAATGCCCTGGTTGAAAGGACAATGGAAGCAAATTAAATTCTATTCTTCAAAAGAGAATTGGATAAAGACATGAAGGGGAAAGAAAAGGTAGCAGGGCCATGAGGAAAAGAAGAAAGGGAAGTAACTGGTGCTCTCTCAAAGAACTGGCACAAACATGATGGGCTGAATGGTCTCCTTCTGTGCGATACCACTCCAAGATCCAGTGATTCTATCATATTGTGATCCTTGGGGATGAATTTCTTTCCTCAAAACTGAGCCTTATCATTTAGTGTGCTACAAAATGGAGTAGAAATTAATAAAAAATGGCAGGTGCCAAGATTTTCTTTATTGATGTGAGCCTAATGCTTGCATCATCTCACTTAAGTTAAAGACATTGCTATTGTTTGTCATTCCATTTGTGTCAGTTTTGATCACGGCAGCCTGTGGATGTTCATTTTTATTTCCTTGTCTATCCAGCCTGCTTTGCAATGCGATGCATTTTGAATCGTCCACGTCTGATTTGTTATGTCCATTACTGTTTCTGCACACGCATCTATTCACTCCATTGTTCTACACGTGTATTTATCCACATGTTTTAATCTGTAAAATCACGAACCTCTCGAACTCTAATCAAACTGCCTGTCAATAGCTGATGGTGAGAATCTTGACACCATTTTGTGCACTGTACAGAACCAACCAATGATGGATGGAAAAATAAATTCTAGAGTTGTTGAGAACTCCAATTATATTACAAAGAAGCAACTGAATGTGTGAAACGCCTTTGGCCCAGCTGGGCATACATATGATCCTGTTGGCAGGTGTCATGTCTCAGAGCTGTGGTGAAATAATTGTGCTTGTAGGCTGATATATCTTGGCAAAGCTTGTCTGTTCAAAGTCAATCTTCCCTCCACATCACTAGGCAAGCAAGTGAAGCAAAGTCTGTTCAACATATTGTGGCCTTGACGAACAATGCTCCTATAGAGGGAACAGCTTTTTGTCCCAGTGGAACTTATAAGGTGGCTAGCAACATGTGCTTATATCACAACCAAGGTCTTGTGGAGCAATGCGAGGTGTCCCTGCCTTTGAACTAGGTCCAATTCCCACCACAGGACTTGATGGCCAAGGGAGGTGTGTTCATAATGTGACCAACAGGATGATTGTGTCAACCTGTAAATCTTTGCAAATATGCCAATGGCAGCTGGTCAGTAAACATAAGGTCACCATAGACCCAGCTGACCATAGGCTGTTTTCAACTTGGGGGGGAAGAGTTGACTGGTGGTGATTTAACCTGAGGATCACCACATCTCAGGCGAGGGGCAAGGTTCATTAATAACTTCAGCCAGTACGGGAATTGAACCTGTGCTGCTGGCCTTGCTTTGCATCACAAACCAGCTGTCTAGCCAACTGAGGCAAACCGGCCCCCAGGTGGTAAGAGTGGGAGAGACTCCTGGTCAGCCATGATTCATATAGAGTGGCGCCCCTCAAGCTATGAATCCGTGACAGGAATAACTAGCTATGCAAACAGACAAAGTCTGCCTTAGTGCATTACTAGGTACAGGAAGAGAATTGGAATTGGACACATATCACATAATGTGGAGATGCCGGCGGTGGACTGGAGTGGGCACAGTAAGAAGTCTTACAACACCAGTTTAAAGTTCAACAGGTTTGTTTCGAATCACTAGCTTTTGGAGCATAGCTCCTTCATCAGGAGGGTGAAGAGGTGGGTTCCACAACCAATTATATAGACAAAGTCAATGATGCAAGATGATACTTTGAATGCGAGTCTTTGCAGGTAATTAAGTCTTTACAGGTCCAGGCGGAGAGGAATAATCACAGGTTAAAGAGGTGTGAAGGACAGTTGGTAGGATTTTGCAAGCCCAGGCCAGATGGTGGGGGTGAATGTAATGAGACATGAATCCAAGGTCCCGGTTGATGCCGTACTCATGTGCGCGGAACTTGGCTATCAGTTTCTGCTCGGCGATTCTGCGTTGTCGCGTGTCCTGAAGGCCGCCTTGGAGAACGCTCAACTGAAGATCAGAGGCTGAATGCCCTTGACTGCTGAAGTGTTCCCCAACTGGAAGGGAGCATTCCTGCCTGGCGAATGTCACGCGATGTCTATTCATCCGTTGTCGCAGCGTCTGCATGGTCTTGCCAATGTACCACGCTTCGGGACATCCTCTCCTGCAGTGTATGAGGTAGACACCTGGTCGGTGGTGTTCTCACGTGTAATGGTGGTACCCATGTCGATGATATGGCATGTCATATATGGCATGTATAGGTTTGCACTGAGTGCTGAATTTGGTGCTTTTTGAGTGCGATAGTGAGAGTTTGGTGACCGAGGGAGTTAGGTGAGGAGGGAGTAAGGTGCTCCTTTCATTTTGTTTCCGACATTTCCGCAAAGAGTGCGAAGAGAGCCAGGAGTTTACAGGAAGTGTAGCTGACTGGGAGCAGAGTCGGAGGGCGGAGATCTAGTTAGTCCACACAGCAGCTATATTCTGTAAGGTAAGAGGGGATGGAGGCTAGGCCAGTTACATGCTCCTTCTGTAGGATGTGGGTGGTGAGGGATACCACCGGTGTCCCCACTGACTATACCTGCGGGAAGTGCACCCAACTTCAGCTCCTCAAAGACCGTGTTAGGGAACTGGAGCTGAAGCTGGATGAACTTTGGATCATCCGGGAGGCAGAGGGGGTGATTGAGAAGAGTTACAGGGAGGTAACCACACCCAAGGTACAGGACAAGAATAGCTGGGTTACAGTCAGGGGGAAAAAAACAAACAGGCAGACCGTGCAGGGATCCCTCGTGGCCGTTCCCCTTCAAAACAAGTATACCGTTTTGGATGCTGTTGGGGGGATGACCTACCGGGGGAAGGCCCTAGCGGCCAGGTCTCTGGCACTGAGTCTGGCTCTGGGGCTCAGAAGGGAAGGGGGGAGAATAGAAAAGCAATAGTTGTAGGAGATTCAATGGTTAGGGGAATAGATAGGAGATTCTGTGGTCGCGAGCGAGACTCCCGGAAGGTATGTTGCCTCCCGGGTGCCAGGGCCAGGGATGTCTCGGATCGTGTCTTCAGGATCCTTAAGGGGGAGGGGGAGCAGCCAGAAGTCGTGGTGCACATTGGTACCAACGACATAGGTAGGAAAAGGGGTGTGGAGGTAATAAACAAGTTTAGGGAGTTAGGCTAGAAGTTGAAAGCCAGGACAGACAGAGTTGTCATCTCTGGTTTGTTGCCGGTGCCACGTGATAGCGAGGCTAGGAATAGGGAGAGAGTGCAGTTGAACACGTGGCTGCAGGAATGGTGTAGGAGGGAGGGCTTCAGGTATTTGGATAATTGGAGCGCATTCTGGGGAAGGTGGGACCTGTACAAGCAGGACGGGTTGCATCTGAACCAGAGGGGTACCAATATCCTGGGAGGGAGGTTTGCTAGTACTCTTCGGGAGGGTTTAAACTAATTTGGCAGGGGAATGGGAACCGGATTTGTAGTCCAGCAACTAAGGTAGCCGATATTCAGGACGCCAAAGCATGTAATGAGGCAGTGGGGAAGGGAACACTGACAAAGGAGAGTATTTGCAGGCACGGAGATGGGTTGAAGTGTGTATACTTCAACGCAAGAAGCATCAGGAATAAGGTGGGTGAACTTAAGGCATGGATCGGTACTTGGGACTACGATGTGGTGGCCATCACGGGAACTTGGATAGAAGAGGGGCAGAAATGGTTGTTGGAGGTCCCTGGTTATAGATGTTTCAATAAGATTAGGGAGGGTGGTAAAAGAGGTTGGGGGGGTGGCATTATTAATTAGAGATAGTATAACAGCTGCAGAAAGGCAGTTCGAGGAGTATCACCCTATTGAGGTAGTATGGGTTGAAGTCAGAAATAGGAAAGGAGCAGTCACCTTGTTAGGAGTTTTCTATAGGCCCCCCAATAGTAGCAGAGATGTGGAGGAACAGATTGGGAAACAGATTTTGGAAAGGTGCAGAAGTCATAGGGTAGTAGTCATGGGCGACTTTAACTTCCCAAATATTGAGTGGAAACTCTTTAGATCAAATAGTTTGGATGGGGTGGTGTTTGTGCAGTGTGTCCAGGAAGCTTTTCTAACACAGTATGTAGATTGTCCAACCAGAGGAGGGGCAATATTGGATTTAGTACTGGGTAATGAACCAGGGCAAGTGATAGATTTGTTAGTGGGGGAGCATTTTGGAGATAGTGACCACAATTCTGTGACTTTCACTTTAGTAATGGAGAGGGATAGGTACGTGCAACAGGGCAAGGTTTACAATTGGGGGAAGGGTAAATACGATGCTGTCAGACAAGAATTGAAGTGCATAAGTTGGGAACATAGGCTGGCAGGGAAGGACACAAGTGAAATGTGGAACTTGTTCAAGGAACAGGTGCTACGTGTCCTTGATATGTATGTCCCTGTCAGGCAGGGCAGAGATGGTCGAGTGAGGGAACCATGGTTGACAAGAGAGGTTGAATGTCTTGTTAAGAGGAAAAAGGAGACTTTTGTAAGGCTGAGGAAACAAGGTTCAGACAGGGCATTGGAGGGATACAAGATAGCCAGGAGGGAACTGAAGAAAGGGATTAGGAGAGCTAAGAGAGGGCATGAACAATCTTTGGCGGGTAGGATCAAGGAAAACCCCAAGGCCTTTTACACATATGTGAGAAATATGAGAATGACTGGAGCGAGGGTAGGTCCGATCAAGGACAGTAGCGGGAGATTGTGTATTGAGTCTGAAGAGATAGGAGAGGTCTTGAATGAGTACTTTTCTTCTGTATTTACAAATGAGAGGGGCGATATTGTTGGAGAGGACAGTGTGAAACAGATTGGTAAGCTCGAGGAAATACTTGTTAGGAAGGAAGATGTGTTGGGCATTTTGAAAAACTTGAGGATAGACAAGTCCCCCGGGCCTGACGGGATATATCCAAGGATTCTATGGGAAGCAAGAGATGAAATTGCAGAGCCGTTGGCAATTATCTTTTCGTCCTCACTGTCAACAGGGGTGGTACCAGGGGATTGGAGAGTGGCGAATGTCGTGCCCCTGTTCAAAAAAGGGACTAGGGATAACCCTGGGAATTACAGGCCAGTTAGTCTTACTTCGGTGGTAGGCAAAGTAATGGAAAGGGTACTGAAGGATAGGATTTCTGAGCATCTGGAAAGACACTGCTTGATTAGGGATAGTCAGCACGGATTTGTGAGGGGTAGTTCTTGCCTTACAAATCTTATTGAATTCTTTGAGGAGGTGACCAAGCATGTGGATGAAGGTAAAGCAGTGGATGTAGTGTACATGGATTTTAGTAAGGCATTTGATAAAGTTCCCCATGGTAGGCTTCTGCACAAAGTAAGGAGGCATGGGATAGTGGGAAATTTGGCCAGTTGGATAACGAACTGGCTAACCGATAGAAGTCAGAGAGTGGTGGTGGATGGCAAATATTCAGCCTGGATCCCAGTTACCAGTGGTGTACCGCAGGGATCAGTTCTGGGTCCTCTGCTGTTTGTGATTTTCATTAATGACTTGGATGAGGGAGTTGAAGGGTGGGTCAGTAAATTTGCAGACGATACGAAGATTGGTGGAGTTGTGGATAGTAAGGAGGGCTGTTGTCGGCTGCAAAGAGACATAGATAGGATGCAGAGCTGGGCTGAGAAGTGGCAGATGGAGTTTAACCCTGAAAAGTGTGAGGTTGTCCATTTTGGAAGGACAAATATGAATGCGGAATACAGGGTTAACGGTAGAGTTCTTGGCATTGTGGAGGAGCAGAGAGACCTTGGGGTCTATGTTCATACATCTTTGAAAGTTGCCACTCAAGTGGATAGAGCTGTGAAGAAGGCCTATGGTGTGCTCGCGTTCATTAACAGAGGGATTGAATTTAAGAGCCGTGAGGTGATGATGCAGCTGTACAAAACTTTGGTAAGGCCACATTTGGAGTACTGTGTACAGTTCTGGTCGCCTCATTTTAGGAAGGATGTGGAAGCTCTGGAAAAGGTGCAAAGAAGATTTACCAGGATGTTGCCTGGAATGGAGAGTAGGTCTTACGAGGAAAGGTTGAGGGTGCTAGGCCTTTTCTCATTAGAGCGGAGAAGGATGAGGGGCGACTTGATAGAGGTTTATAAGATGATCAGGGGAATAGATAGAGTCGACAGTCAGAGACTTTTTCCCCAGGTGGAACACACCATGACAAGGGGACATAAATTTAAGGTGAAAGGTGGAAGATATAGGAGGGATATCAGAGGTAGGTTCTTTACCCAGAGAGTAGTGGGGGCATGGAATGCACTGCCTGTGGAAGTAGTTGAGTCGGAAACATTAGGGACCTTCAAGCAGCTGTTGGATAGGTACATGGATTACGGGAAAATGATATAGTGTAGATTTATTTGTTCTTAAGGGCAGCACGGTAGCATTGTGGATAGCACAATTGCTTCACAGATCCATGGTCTCAGGTTCGATTCCGGCTTGGGTCATTGTCTGTGTGGAGTCTGCACGTCCTCTGCGTGGGTTTCCTCCGGGTGCTCCGGCTTCCTCCCACAGTCCAAAGGTGTGCGGGTTAGGTGAATTGGCCAATGATAAATTGCCCTTAATGTCCAAATTGCCCTTGGTGTTGGGTGGAGGTGTTGGGTTTGGGTAGGGTGCTCTTTCCAAGAGCTAGTGCAGACTCAAAGGACCGAATGGCCTCCTTCTGCACTGTAAATTCAATGATAATCTATGATTAATCTAGGACAAAGGTTCGGCACAACATCGTGGGCCGAAGGGCCTGTTCTGTGCTGTATTTTCTATGTTCTATGTTCTATGTCTTGCAGAGGTTGCCATGGCAGGGTTGTGTGGTGCCTTAGTCACTGTTCTCCTTAAGGCTGGGTAGTTTGCTGCAAACAATTTTCTGTTTGAGGTTGCATGGTTATTTGAAAGCAAGTAGTGGAGGGGTGGGGATGGCCTGGGCAAAATGTTCGTCTTCATCGATGAGGTGTTGAAGGCTGCGAAGAAGATGTTGTAGTTTCTCCACTCCGGGGAAGTACTGGACAACGAAGGGTACACTGTCAGTTGTGTCCTGCGTTTGTCTTCTGAGGAGGCCGGTGAGGTTTTTTGCTGTGGCGCATTGGGTCTGTTGAGCGATCAGTCGAGTGTCATATCCCGTTCTTACGAGTGCATCTTTCAGCGTCTGAAGATGCCTGTTACGTTCCTCCTCATCTGAGCAGACCCTGTGTATACGGAGGGCTTGTCCATAGGGGTTGGCTTCTTTAGTGTGTTTAGGGTGGAAGCTGGAGAAGTGGAGCATCGTGAGGTTGTCCGTGGCCTTGCGGTAAAGCGAAGTGCTGAGATGACCGTCCTTGATGGAGATGCGTATGTCCAGGAATGCAACGGATTCAGGAAAGTAATTCATGGTGAGTCTGATGGTGGGATGGAACTTTTTGCTGTCATTGTGTAGTTATTTTAGTGATTCTTCGCCACAGGTCCAAAGGAAAAAAATGACATTGATGTATGTGGTGTATAGCGTCCGGTAAGGCGATGAGGTCTTGTTCGAACTTGTGCATGAAGATGTTGGTGTATTGAGGTGCGAATTTGGTCCCCAGCGCCATGTGTCTGGATGAAGAATTTGATGTCAAAGGTGAAGACGTTGTGATCCAGGATGAAACGGATGTGTTGTAGAATTGTGTCTGGAGATTGGCAGTTGTCGGTGTTGAGGACTGAGGCTGTTGCAGCAATGCCGTCGTCATGGGGGATGCTGGTGTAGAGTGCCGAGACGTCCATTGTGACGAGGAATGTTCCTGGTTCAACTGGTCCATGGGTGCTGAGTTGCTATAAGAAGTCCGTCATGTCGCAACAGAAGCTGGGGATTCCTTATACAATGGGTTTCAAGATGCCCTCAATGTAACCAGAGAGATTCTCACACAGGGTCCCATTGCCTGATACGATAGGGCAGGCTGGTGTGTTGGCCTTGTATATTTTTGTGAGGCAGTCGGGATCTCCACCGCGGGGGGTTTGTGGGCTGAGAGCACGTAGGGGACTCTGACGGTCTGGATACAAGTTCTTGATTAGTCTGTTGAGTTGGCGGGTGTGTGCTTTGGTCGGATCTGGGGGTAACTGTCTGTAGTGTTCCTGGTTGTTGAGTTGTCGGTACACTTCTTTGCAATAGTCCGTTCTGTTTAGTATGACGGTGGCCCGTCCTTTGTCTGCTGGTTTGATGACAATGTTGCGGTTGGTCTTGAGAATACAGATGGCGTTGCGTTGCGCTTGGGTGACGTTCGCGGCTGTCTTGTGAATGTGACTGATGAATCTGGCATTGATGCGACTCCTGACATATCACATAAACAGTGCATAAATGTTCCCCCTGTATATGGTCCCTCTAATAATTCAGTGCGCAACGTCTTGTTTTTGAGCGAGACAAAAAAGAAAGGCATGATTCCTGGCCTGTGATAAGTTGCTCAAGCTTAGTTAAAGTTGGGACAATTCAATTGTCACTGGAGTCCCGAGGAAAGGGAAACAAGCATCTAACATAAGGTCAGAAGTGGTGGTATTTGCTGATGATCGCACAATGTTCAGCACCATTCACAACGCTGCAGATACTGAAGCAAATCGTGTCCATGTGCAGCAAGACCTGAACAACATTCATGCTGAGGTAGCTAAGTGGAAAATATTAGTTGTGCAACACAAGTTTCAGGCAATGATCACCTTCAACAAGAGAGAATTCAATCATTTCCCTTGATATTCAATGACATAACCTTCACAAGAAAAAAAAACCTTTAAACGTCCTGGAGATTGCCATTGACCAGAAACTGAACTAGATGAATCAAATAAATATTGTGGCTACAAGAGCAAGTCATAATTTGGGAATTCAGCGCTGGGTAACTCATCTCCTGACTGCCCAAAGCTTGTCCACCATCTGCAAGGCACCACTTGCCTGATGAGTGCAGCTCCAATAAAAATTAGATTGACAGCATGCAGCCCACTTGATTGGCACCCCATCCACCACATTAAATATTCACTCCCTCCACCACAGATGCACAGTAGCAGCAGTGAGTGCACCTTCTGTGAGGATCACTGCAGCCGGGGGCCAGTTTAGCTCAGTCCAGAACAAAGCCAGCAGCGCGGGTTCAATTCCTGTACCAGCTAAGGTTATTCATGAAGGCCCCATCTTCTCAACCTTGCCCCTCGCCTAAGGTGTGGTGATTCTCAGATTAAAGCAACCACCAGTCAGCTCTCCCCCTCAAAGGGGAAAGCAGCCTATGGTCACCTGGGACTATGGCAACTTGACCTTACCTGCACTGCAGCAACTCAACAAGGCTCCTTCGCCAGCACTTTGAAATCTGTGACTGTAATCATCTCAAAGGACAAGGGCAACAGAAACATGGGAGTGTGACCTCCTTCAAGTTCCTCTCTTTCCCTCATACCACCTTGACTTATTGGTGTTCTTTCACTGTCATTGAACTCCCCTCCGAACAGCACTGTTGATTTAAACATGCCACGTGAATTGCAGCGGCTCAAGAACGCGACTCACCACCACACTCTCAAGGGCAATTAGGGATTGGCAATGAATGCTGTCTAGCCAGTGATGGTCAAACCCACGAAAGAATAAATAAAACAAATTTCCACTCCTGTCTAAAATACTGCCTCTCAACACACTGTGAACAGCGAGAGGAGAGGAGGGGAGGGGAGGGGGGAATCAAGTTGAGAGTTGGTATTGATATGATACAATGGGGTAGATTTTTGTCTTCACTGTACGGAAATGGCCTGACACAGGGGATCACCCACCCATCATTCCCAACCCACCCACCATCCCCCACCTCCCCCTTCTAACTGTGCACACACTGACCTTTTGCAAATTAAAATTTGAAGCTCTCTTCCATAATTCTAAAATGATTCTATATTGCAGGAAAAAGATAATTTGTGACGTGTTCAATGCCCGTTTAGCAGCTATTATATCCATGCCCTCTGAATTTATTTAGCTCATGGGAGCTGCTTATTGCCTCAAATATTCTGCAGTTCTGATATACATATTACTTAATCTCTTATACTGCTGCATTTTGATCCATGTGCAGTTTAGATTTTCTAACTGGCGCTCTTGGGATTGAGGAGGTCAAGAGAAAATCCCAAAGAGCAAGTGGGAACATAGGGAGCTGGATTCTCTGCCCCGCCGCGCCACATTTCTGCTCCGAACCGCCGGCGGGATTCTCCATTATGCTGGCCGGTCAATGGGGTTTCCCATTGTGGGGCAGCCCCATGCCACCGGGAAACTCCCGGGCGCCGGCAAAACGGAGAATCACGCCGGTGGAGAATCCCGCCACATATTCTTCTTTTTGCTGCACTTGTAAGTTTCAAACGCATCAGGCCCAGAAATTAATTCTCTGTGCTGGAGACAAGCTCATTATTATTTTCATAGAATTTACAGTGCAGAAGGAGGCCATTCGGCCCATCGAGTCTGCACCGGCTCATGGAAAGAGCACCCTACCCAAGGTCAACAGCTCCACCCTATCCCCATAACCCAGTAACCCCACCCAACACTAAGGGCAATTTTGGACACTAAGGGCAATTTATCATGACCAATCCACCTAACCTGCACATCTTTGGACTGTGGGAGGAAACCAGAGCACCCGGAGGAAACCCACGCACTCACGGGGAGGATGTGCAGACTCTGCACAGACAGCGACCCAAGCCGGAATCGAACCTGGGACCCTGGAACTGTGAAGCAATTGTGCTATCCACAATGCTACCATGCTGCCCTTATCCCACAAACCATCTGCAGAAGCCTAATGGGTGTCACCAGACAATTTACTGGAGAAGAGACCTTGAAGATCAGGCTGGAGTGTCAATGGATGTGGCACTTGGTAAGTCTTTTAAGAGTAATGGGAGTGGAGGTTGAGGAGTTAGGCAGGGCGAAAGTGGTGGTGGGTGCGGTTGCCATCTGGACAGGGTGGGTGGTTACCAGGAGCATGGAACCAACAGAGAGGTTATTTGCGAGGTAGCAGTATTGACATGTAATGGTGGTTAGGAGGGAGAATAATGAGGCCCAGAAGTGGGGGATACTCCAGTGATAGGGGTTGAGTTCAAGATCGAGGAGTGAGTAGATGTGGGCAGTGTGGGTTTTAAGGCATGCGCCTCAGGGCAATAAATATTGCAGAGGGTGCCCCAAACTGGCATCAGAGTCATCAGTTATGGGTGGGAAGGGCCCAATGCCTGCTTCAGGCATGGATCTTGGATGTCTAAATCCAATAAGGTGGTATAGTTCTGGCCAGTAATGTGCAAGCCTTTCATGCCCAACAGATGATTAGTTTGTCTGCTACACACATTGTCAAATTTCAAGGCAATAATTTCAGTGGCCATACATATTACTGTAATAGGAAAATGTTTTTTGCAGGGTAACACTATTTTCGTTTGCTAATGAAATGTATAAATTCTGTATAAACTATATACAGAACTATATAAATATAAATTTTTGGACTGATGCGACCATCAATTCACTCAAAGACACGTGGAGCAGTAAAGCGTGGTTTTAATCAGCTTAGAACTGAGCCTGCCTGTGACCGGTACAACACTGAAGGCAGCCCCGCAGGTCAGCAGCTCTTATACTTCCTGTAAAGGGGGTGGAGCAATGGGCGGGGCCCGTACATGCCCCAACATATCCCCTGTGGGTGAAGCCCCACAATGGCCCATAGGTAGAGCCCACAGGGTGAATAACATAACACAGTGCACTGGTGAATTATCAGTAATTATACATTCACCACATGGACTTCCGGTTGCGGCCATGAAATTTTATTTGCACATTTGGTGGTTCCCACTTGAGATGGAATTGTTTGGTCCTTTTCAACCAATATAATGGAATTGTTTGGTCCTGCATGAACAGTGAGAGATCGGAATTCTCTCCCGTTGGAGCCAGTTTATGGATTATCAAACAAAGAGTGTAACAAGCAAAGGGCGGCAGTCTGGCTGGGAGGACGTCCAAAGTGTGACAGAGGAAAAGATGGGGTAGCTCCTAGCCCAGATGTGTCAACATTTAGAATGTTGGGAGTGCAGGTGAGGAGAGAGGCCTATGTATTGGACTTTGCCTCTCTGATAGCCTGGTGACGGATTTTATTGGGCTGGTGGGACTTGGTCGAATGCCGGTGTGTGGGTGAATGATTTGATAGAGCTCTTGCACCCAGAGAACATCAAGTTCACCATTAGGCATGGAGAGGAAAAGAAAAGAAAAAAGAAAATAACCTTTATTGTCACAAGAAGGCTTACATTAACACTGCAATGAAGTCACTGTGAAAAGCCCCCAGTCGCCATACTCCAGATCCAGGCGCCTGTTCAGGTACACCGAGGGAGAATTCAGAATTCTCAGCTTGTACGGGAATTGAACCCGCGCTGCTGGCCTTGTTCTGCAAACCAGCTATCTAGTCCACTGAGCTAAACCAGCCCCAGAGGGGCTCACCTCGAGGTGGAAGCTGTTCATCGAATTCTTTCAGGAGTATTGAGTTGTCAGCAGGTGAGGGGGGGTTATTTTTCTGTTTGAGTTGGATTAAAAGTTAAAAAATGGGGCAGGTGTCGGGGTGGCAGTGGGTAGAGTGGGGAGGGGGTGTAAGGAAGTTTTGGCTGTTTGCTGCTGACGCAGTTGTTTTTTGAGTTTTTTCTTCTTTGTTATGTATATATTTGAAAATGCCTCCAATAAAATATTTTCCAGAAATAAATAAATATGAATTGCTCACGATATGTGACGCTATCTTTTGGAAATTGAGGAGAGGGAATGCATGCGGAAATGTCAGCCAAATCTTCCATCTGCTGATCGTTGGAGGTGGATTGCACAAATACATGCAAAGCAGGACCAAGTGGAAGCCCTGATGTATGGACCCCTGTGGGAATTGCCCAGGAAGGTTCAACTTATTGCAGGCATTCCCCTGCTTCCCCGGAACCTCCTACTCTGAGCTAGAGTCGCAGACTTCAAACAACTTTGCACCACTTACCAGTGTAGGTACCCAAGAACTGTTAGACCAAATAAAACCTAGTCTAATAGCAAGGTAACTTGACCACTGCCTCCCTGGATCACCCACTCTGTCCCCTCCTCTGCCCTTCCAATTATCACCTCGACCATCTAACGACCCTTCTAACTTGACCCGACAATCACCTGATCACCTGACTACTGTCCCGTCCATCCAATGTGGATCAGATTGGTGCCACGACATGGGAAAATGGGGCTGGATTCTCCGCAATCGGCGCGATGTCCGCCGACCAGCGCCAAAAACGGCGCGAATCAGTCCGGCATCGCGCCGCCCCAAAGGTGCGGAATTCTCCACATCTTGAGGGGCCGAGCCCTCACCTTGAGGGGCTAGGCCCGCGCCGGACTGTTTTCCGCCCCGCCAGCTGCCGGGGGGTGGAGACCATGGCGAAGGCGTAAGGAAAAGAGTGCCCCCACGGCACAGGCCCGCTCGCGGATCGGTGGGCCCCGATCACGGGCCAGGCCACCGTGGGGGCACCCCCCGGGGCCAGATCGCCCCGCGCCCCCCCCCAGGACCCCGGAGCCCGCCCGCGCCGCCTTGTCCCGCTGGTAAGAGAGGTGGTTTGATTCTCGCCAGCGGGACAGGCATTCCAGCAGCGGCACTTCGGCCCATCACGGGCCGGAGAATCGCCAGGGGGGGGGCGCCCGCCAACCGGCGCGATTCCTGCCCCCGCCAAAAGTCCGGTGCCGGAGAATTCGGCAACCGGCGGGGGCGGGATTCACGCCAGCCCCTGGCGATTCTCCGACCCGGCGGGGGGGTCGGAGAATCCCGCCCATGATATCTGTTCTGGTTGGATGAATTCAGGACCTGCCTCCTTGCCCTATCCATGGTGGAGGTTATGATTCTGTGGGTCAGACCAAGAAGCAGACTCTTTCTATTGAGTGATTCTTTGGAATTCTCCATCTCGGAGGGCTGTGAAGTAGAAGATCAGCCATTATCTAGTTGAATGGCTGAGCACGTTCGAGGGGCTGGAAGGCCTACTCCTGTTCCTATGTTTCTACTTCATCAAATAATTTAACAAGGTGGTTCAGTCATGATCTTCCCTTTTGAAATCTGTGGTGACTTCACTTTATTACAAGTGGTTTTCCCTTCACTGGTAACCGATCAAATCAATTGGCTCTGATGACCTTCAGCTCTGTCTGCCAACTGATCTGACTGGCTGTTACTGACAACCTCCCACCCCAGTGAAACAAAAGCGTCTGGATTCTCCATTTCAGAATTTATGTATTGATGCCGGGGCAGGATTCGTGGACTTCTATGACAGCAGAATTGGTGCCGCTCGTGGACCGATTCAGTTACTGTTGAGGGGCTAGCACCAGTGCCACGTGGAATACAATCGATTCCAATGAAAAACGAAGCCGGATTGACCGAGTCCAAGTTGACACTCAGGAGGTTGACAAGCTGCAGATGCATATACACACTTCACTCCCCACACACGCCATCTCAACCAGCATAATAACATTATTAATAATAATAATCTTTATTATCATCTCAACCAGCATAATAATATTAATAATAATGATAATAATCTTTATTACTGTCACAAGTAGGCCCACTGGGCAGCACGGTAGCACAGTGGTTAGCACTGTTGCTTCACAGCTCCAGGGTCCCAGGTTCGATTCCTGGCTTGGGTCACTATCTGTGTGGAGTCTGCACGTTCTCCCCGTGTGTGCGTGGGTTTCCGCCGGGTGCTCCGGTTTCCTCCCACAAGTTCCGAAAGACGTGCTTGTTCGGTGAATTGGATATTCTGAATTCTCCCTCTGTATACCCAAGCAGGCGCCGGAATGTGGCGACTAGGGGTTTCCACAGTAACTTCAGTGCAGTGTTAACGTAAGCCTACTTGGGACAATAAAGATTATTATTATTAACACTGCAATGAAGTTACTGCGAAAATCCCCTCGTCTCTGCGCTCCAGCATCTGTGAGGGAGAAGTCAGAATGCCCAATTCACCTAAAGGCACTCTTTCGGGACTTGTGGGAGGAAACCAGAGCTCCCGGAGAAAACCCACGCAGACATGTGGAGAACATGCAGACTCCACAGAGACAGTGACCTAAGCCGGGAATCGAACCAGCGTCCCTGGTGCTGTGAAGCAACAGTACTAACCACTATGCTATTGTGCCACCCAAGCACATTGGCAGCAAGGAGAGGAGGCCCCGTTTTACGGACACCGAGCTCGGGTCCCTGTGGACATCGTGGAGGAGAGGCATGTGACCCTGTACCCCGGCCTAGAAGGAGGTTGCCAGCCGCTACCATTCACCGTGCCTGAGCGCAGGTGGCAGAGGCTGTCAGCCCCGTGAGGAATATGTCCAGAACGGCTAGCAGTGCCATAAGAAACTGCGCCACCTGCTCAGGGCAGCCAGATGTGTAGGCAGCACTATGCCCTTAGCACCAACCCCGGTCCCACATACCCGTGACCCTACACCCCCAACCCGGAGGATGTCCAAACACCTGCACCACATTCCGGCACCTATTCGGGCCACTGAAACCACCAGCTACCAACCCCTTGGGCTGCATGCATCGGTCTGTCTACCACTGTTGTATTCTGTTTCCACCCCCCGGGGAAGGCCGCTCATAGCCGGCGGGAGCGGGAAAAGACTGGACAGGTCCAGGCACCTGAACCGCATTTTCAGGATTCCGAAGCACTGCTCAATCATGCTCCCGGTCGTTATGTGGGTGTTGTTGTAATGGGTCTCCATGTCGGTATGTGGCCTCCGGATAGGCGTCATCAACCACGACCACCGTGGATACCCCTTCTCACCTAGGAGCAAACTCCCCAGCTGGGGCTGCACCTTGAAGAGGGCGGGAATCGTTGAGTGTGCCAGGACGAATGCATCGTGCGTCCTGCTGGGTAGCAGGCGCAGATGTGCATGATGTGCAATTGATGGTCACACATCAGCTGCACGTACATCGAATGGAACCTCTTTTGGTTTGTGTAGAGCGGCCTGTCATTTGCAGGTACTCGTAGGGCGACATGCATCCCGTCGATCATTCCCTGGGACCGGGGCATGTCGGCACTGGCGGCAAACCCAATTGCCCGTCCATCCTCAGTCCACATTGAAATGGATATATTGCGGTATTTAGGGCCTCCGTGACGGCACAGATGCACCTGTGCACTGAGCTCTGTGAGATCCACTCGCTGCCTGGAAGGATTCCGTGGCGGAAAAGTTCATGGCGACCGTCACCTTGACAGCCACCGGGAGTGGGTGACCTCCCCCATTCACCTGTGGTGCCACAATCTGACAGATGTGTCACACTGTCCCCCTGCTCAGCCGGAGTCTTTGACAGCACGCCCAGTTCAGCAGGTCTTCGAATGACAGGCGCTGCCGATACGCATGAGGCCTTATGTGACGCCTTCGTTGCACCTCCTCCTCCTCAGCCTGTTGGGCGGACGGCTCTCCATCCACAATGGCTGCCTTCTGTTCCTCTGAGGCTCGCTCCGGTGCTGCAGCAACTCGAGCTGCTCCAGCTCGTACAGCCGCAGGGCATTCCCCTGGGCTGCGGCGATGAGCAGGAAGGCCACCATTGGTGGTTGAATTCCAATATCCATTGTCTGCAAGGGGTGAAAGGCTGAATTGTTAGCATGGTGAGTACCCCCGTGCCCAACTAGGTCCACTCGGAAACTCTAAGCAGTGATACCTCTGAACAGAGACCAGACACAGAGGTAAATTCAGGTTATGCTTGTTCAGAATCTCCAACAACAATGGAGGTGGACACTGAAGTCACTTCACAGGAAGCATGCTCCACAGAAGGAAACACTGCAAAGGTCTGCAGTAGCCAGATTCCAGAACGTGGAGTAGAACCCAAAAGAATAGATGTCCACCTGAGAGACTGGCTTATTAAATTTTATATACATAAGAAAGAGTAATAGTGCAAAATAATGTATCTGATGATTAATTGGGTCTGTTATTTAAATGTTAAGAAAAGCTGTCATATGGGCTGAGGGAGTAAAGGTTATGTATTTAAATAGTACATCCCTGCTGGTGGAATGTCACATCAGCATTAATGTCAACAGAGTGCTTGCACCAATTTGGTACTCCTCTTAGACTTGTTGGAGCAACATATCCTGAATAAAACTTATATCGTATTTTTGAAGAAAACCAAGTGTGTGGCAACTCCATTCTTTTTCTCTTTGCAGTGACTTAAGGAGAGAACAACTACCATAAGGTGGAGGTACTAGATAGATTTGAAAGGAGTTACAATCATTGGATAGTTGATAATTTTAGATCATAATAAATGACAATAAGATGGGCCTGAATTTTTAGGATCGCGAGCACTCACCCTGAGAGTCGGCAGGAAACACATTCCCACCGATACTGACAGGCCCGCTGCGATTTTACACTCAACAATTGGAGGGAAATCCACACTTAGAGAGCTGTCGTCCAATAATATTGGCATAGAAGAGATATTGCAACAACATGCCTGAGCCTAGGTCCATGACCATACTTTCAGGTAAGTACCGGGGGGGGGGGTCAGAAGATGATCTTGATATTAGGGGGGTAAGCATGAGCACCCAGGTTCCCGATGAATGGATTTCCTCAGTCTGAAGGGGCCTTCCAATTGTGCACCTCCCGCGCGCCCCCCTCTTCTTGCCTGGCATTGAGGGTGAGAACTTTTTCAACTTCCCATCCTCAATGACTGGTTGCCTGCCAGACTAAAAATTAAGGCTCAGCAGGAAACGTCCTTTAAATGTGGGCCTGAATCGAGACAAGGACTTGCTTCCTATCTGAGGCCCTGTCCGCCCGGCAGTAAAAACACGTCTGGGTCAGGATGGGCAGGATTTTGGAGAGAATACCATCCATACAATTCCTCCTCCTTCCCCCCAACTCCCCCCACCGCCCTCCGCCTCAAACCCCACGAGGGAGGGGTGGGAGGTTGGTAGAGGGACATAAAATTCTGCCCAGGGAGTGTTTAGAATATAATGTAAAATAGGAGCAGGAGTAGGCCCTTTTCCCCTTTGAGACATTCAATATGTTTGTGGCTGATTTAATTGTGCTCCTCATTCCACTTTTCTGCCAGAACTCCATAACCCATAATTCCCTAATTAGATTGCAGAAAAGGGGAAACAACCTTTCAGTATTTACCTTTTCAAGCCGCCTCAGAATCTTCTGTCTGATAAGTTAACTTCTAATTTTTCTAAACTCCAGTGATTACAAGGCTAACATGCTCAACCTTCCCGCCCTGCATTCCAGGACTCAGTCCAGTAAAGCTTCTCTGATTTGTTTCCAACGCAAATATATCCTTCCTCAAGTAAGAGGCTGGATTCTCCATTTTGGAGACTAAGTCTCCATACCGTCGTGAAAACTGGCATCGAAAGGCCACAGATTCCCCGTTTTGCTGGGGGCTAGGAGGAAGTCGTCAGAGAGCTCGCATCTCTCGCTGCCGATGCGCCCACAGCACCTCCGGGTCAGAACCGCGCATGTGCTTCATGGTGGACTCAGTCTGCTGACCTGGCCCGCCAAAGTAGTGCCCCGCATCAGCCGCTCGCGCACCCCAGACCGCCCACCCATATTGCCCCCAGCCCTGAATGAAGTCCACCCTGCCCGCTGATCGTCCCTCCCCCGAATGAGGTGGCCCCGGACTGAGTCCGCAGCCGCCACATGAGGATCCCGGATGGTGTGAACACCACATAAGCCATGCCATCGGGATTTCGGCCAGTCGGGGACGGAGTATCGTGGGGCAGGCTTCAGACAATGACCGGAGGTGGTGGATACACGTAGTCCACGAGTATACCGATTTTCGGGGGGCGGAGAATTGAAAAACTGGCGCCGCTCCCAAATTCGACGCCATGTTCCATTCCCAGTGCAATTAAAGCTGACACTCTATTATATTTACCTGCATGCTGACCTTCTGTTCTTCATGCACCCAGAACCCTCAGCAATACAGCATTCTACAGTCTACCCCCATTTAAATAATATTCTTTTCTGCTATTGTCCTGCCAAAATGAACAGCGTCACATTTTCGCACATTTGATAAAGCACCACATCAAAGGTGATTGCGGAAAGTAAAAGCTCATGGTATAGGTAACATTTTGGCTCATAATTTCCTGGCTCCTGAGCATCAGATTTGGAGGTACCCCAATAATGCAATGGGGAATCCCTCTGGGAATGGCTCTGGGAATCTCCCAGGTCAGGATGGATGCAGCAATTGTCCAGAAGCACTTACTTTGTCTGCACTACGCTGGGAACCATCCTCCAAAGTGATTGAAATCACAAACTTTGGAAGGTTTTACCTGCGTTACACTCATAGTTACTCTGAAAATTTTAGAAGTCATAAAACCACTTTCTAGCCTCAGTGTAACTATTTTAAACACCCAGCCCAGTCCCCATATGGTACTCCCCCGAGCACAACTGACCCCGCAGGGCACTCCCCCCTGCTCAACCACTATCCCCAATAAGCAACTCTGCACCCAACACCCCCCCCCACAACGGTACCCCCACCTTCACGGGATTCCACCCGCCTCCCCAACCCACTCCTGCCAACACACACCGACTTGACACAGTAAAATCCCTGGCCCAACCTGACCCAACGGGATACCATGCAACCCTTTATCTGATCTGACCGCCCCCACCTACCCATCCATCCAGCACCCCCTCCAACTCTCCCCTGACCTGAACTGACCCCCACCCCACCCCACCCCTCCTCCCCAACTCTCCCCTGACTCAACCTGATCCCCCGGACACCACCACCCGAACCCCCAAGCCTACTTGACACTTCAACGTGGCCTGACCACTCCCCGACCTGACCCTTGCCTCCATTCAACCCACCAGACAACCAACCCCTTAAACTGATCCATCCTCCAACCATCCCTGATGTCTAACCTTCCCACCCTACCATGCCTGAACCCCACCATTCCCCTATATCCGATGCCACTTCCTCCCCCATCCCCCTTGCACCCACTGTGATCGAGTCCCCCCCCCCCACATTCCTTCCAATTACCTTAAACATTTGCCTTCTCCTTAGCATGTTATTTTCAATGGGGATTTTCAATTCACCTGCTTTATGGCAGCTAATGCCGGAAAAACGGGGCATTCCTCCTTCTCTCTGATTCTTTTAGACTCCGATGCTGGGCCCGGGACCCACAGCGTTGCTTGTTTCTCATCTGGCCTGAGACAGGCAAGTCGGATGAGATAGGCACGGATGAAATTTAAGGTATGTAAGTGGGTATGGAATGACAATATGATGCTGATTCCCACTCCAACGAAGTTAACATAGAACATAGAACAATACAGCGCAGTACAGGCCCTTCGGCCCACGATGTTGCACCGAAACAAAAGCCATCTAACCTACACTATGCCATTATCATCCATATGTTTATCCAATAAACTTTTAAATGCCCTCAATGTTGGCGAGTTCACTACTGTAGCAGGTAGGGCATTCCACGGCCTCACTACTCTTTGCGTAAAAAACCTACCTCTGACCTCTGTCCTATATCTATTACCCCTCAGTTTAAAGTTATGTCCCCTCGTGCCAGCCATATCCATCCGCGGGAGAAGGCTCTCACTGTCCACCCTATCCAACCCCCTGATCATTTTGTATGCCTCTATTAAGTCTCCTCTTAACCTTCTTCTCTCCAACGAAAACAACCTCAAGTCCATCAGCCTTTCCTCATAAGATTTTCCCTCCATACCAGGCAACATCCTGGTAAATCTCCTCTGCACCCGCTCCAAAGCCTCCACGTCCTTCCTATAATGCGGTGACCAGAACTGTACGCAATACTCCAAATGCGGCCGGACCAGAGTTCTGTATAGCTGCAACATGACCTCCCGACTCCGGAACTCAATCCCTCTACCAATAAAGGCCAACACTCCATAGGCCTTCTTCACAACCCTATCAACCTGGGTGGCAACTTTCAGGGATCTATGTACATGGACACCTAGATCCCTCTGCTCATCCACACTTTCAAGAACTTTACCATTAGCCAAATATTCCGCATTCCTGTTATTCCTTCCAAATGAATCACCTCACACTTCTCTACATTAAACTCCATTTGCCACCTCTCAGCCCAGCTCTGCAGCTTATCTATATCCCTCTGTAACCTGCTACATCCTTCCACACTATCGACAACACCACCGACTTTAGTATCGTCTGCAAATTTACTCACCCACCCTTCTGCGCCTTCCTCTAGGTCATTGATAAAAATGACAAACAGCAACGGCCCCAGAACAGATCCTTGTGGTACTCCACTTGTGACTGTACTCCATTCTGAACATTTCCCATCAACCACCACCCTCTGTCTTCTTTCAGCTAGCCAATTTCTGATCCACATCTCTAAATCACCCTCAATCCCCAGCCTCCGTATTTTTTGCAATAGCCTACCGTGGGGAACCTTATCAAACGCTTTGCTGAAATCCATATACACCACATCAACTGCTCTACCCTCGTCTACCTGTTCAGTCACCTTCTCAAAGAACTCAATAAGGTTTGTGAGGCATGACCTACCCTTCACAAAGCCATACTGACTATCCCTGATCATATTATTCCTATCTAGATGATTATAAATCTTGTATAATCTTAATAATCCCCTCCAAGGCTTTACCCACTACAAACGTGAGGCTCACCGGTCTATAGTTGCCGGGGTTGTCTCTGCTCCCCTTTTTGAACAAAGGGACCACATTTGCTGTCCTCCAGTCCTCTGGCACTATTCCTGTAGCCAATGATGACATAAAAATCAAAGCCAAAGGTCCAGCAATCTCTTCCCTGGCCTCCCAGAGAATCCTAGGATAAATCCCATCAGGTCCCGGGGACTTATCTATTTTCAGCCTGTCCAGAATTGCCAACACCTCTTCCCTACGTACCTCAATGCCATATATTCTATTAGCCTAGGGCTCAGCATTCTCCTCCACAACATTATCTTTTTCCTGAGTGAATATTGACGAAAAATATTCATTTAGTATCTCGCCTATCTCTTCAGACTCCACACACAATTTCCCATCCCTGTCCTTGACTGGTCCTACTCTTTCCCTAGTCATTCGCTTATTCCTGACATACCTATAGAAAGCTTTTGGGTTTTCCTTGATCCTTCCTGCCAAATACTTCTCATGTCCCCTCCTTGCTCGTCTTAGCTCTCTCTTTAGATCCTTCCTCGCTACCTTGTAACTATCCATCGCCCCAACCGAAACTTCACACTTCATCTTCACATAGGCCTCCTTCTTCCTCTTAACAAGAGATTCCACTTCCTTGGTAAACCACGGTTCCCTCGCTCGACGCCTTCCTCCCTGTCTGACCGGTACATACTTATCAAGAACACGCAGTAGCTGATCCTTGAACAAGCCCCACTTATCCAGTGTGCCCAACACTTGCAGCCTACTTCTCCACCTTATCCCCCCCAAGTCACGTCTAATGGCATCATAATTGCCCTTCCCCCAGCTATAACTCTTGCCCTGCGGTGTATACTTATCCCTTTCCATCATTAACGTAAACGTCACCGAATTGTGGTCACTGTCCCCAAAGTGCTCTCCTACCTCCAAATCCAACACCTGGCCTGGTTCATTACCCAAAACCAAATCCAACGTGGCCTCGCCTCTTGTTGGCCTGTCAACATATTGTTTCAGGAAACCCTCCTGCACACACTGTACAAAAAACGACCCCTCTATTGTACTCGAACTATATCTTTTCCAGTCAATATTTGGAAAGTTAAAGTCTCCCACAATAACTACCCTGTTACTTTCGCTCATATCCAGAATCATCTTCGCCATCCTTTCCTCCACATCCCTAGAACTATTAGGAGGCCTATAAAAAACTCCCAACAGGGTGACCTCTCCTTTCCTGTTTCTAACTTCAGCCCATACTACCTCGGAAGAAGAGTCCCCATCTAGCATCCTCTCCGCCACCGTAATACTGCTCTTGACTAGCAGCGCCACACCTCCCCCTCTTTTGCCTCCTTCTCTGAGCTTACTAAAACACCTAAACCTCGGAACCTGCAACATCCATTCCTGTCCCTGCTCTATCCATGTCTCTGAAATGGCCACAACATCGAAGTCCCAGGTACCAACCCATGCTGCCAGTTCCCCTACCTTGTTTCGTATACTCCTGGCATTGAAGTAGACACACTTCAAACCACCTACCTGAACACTGGCCCCCTCCTGCGACGTCAAATCTGTGCTCCTGACCTCTATACTCTCATTCTCCCTTACCCTAAAACTACAATCCAGGTTCCCATGCTCCTGCTGCATTAGTTTAAACCCCCCCAAAGAGCACTAACAAATCTCCCCCCCCAGGATATTTGTGCCCCTCAGGTTCAGATGTAGACCATCCTGTCTGTAGAGGTCCCACCTTCCCCAGAAAGAGCCCCAGTTATCCAGAAATCTGAATCCCTCCCGCCTGCACCATCCCTGTAGCCACGTGTTTAAATGCTCTCTCTCCCTATTCCTCATCTCACTATCACGTGGCACGGGCAACAACCCAGAGATAACAACTCTGTTTGTTCTAGTTCTGAGCTTCCATGTTATGGCCTATTGGCATAGATAGAAGATTAGCTGGCTAACATGAAGCAGAGAATAGGCATAAATGGCCTTTTGCAGGTTGGCAAGATGTAATGGGTAGCGTGCCACAGGGATCATTATTGGGATCTCTGCTGTTTACAGTTTACATAGATTATTTGGATGAAGGGATTGGAGGGTTGGCCACTTAATTTGCTGTTGAGACGAATATTGGTAGGAAAGTAAGTTGTGAAGAGGACATATGGAGACTACAAAAAGATATAGATAGGTTAAGTGAGTAGGCAAAGATATGGTCCGCGATCTACCAACCTCATTGCACCCGAACCGGGATGTGACGAGGTCGTTAGATCTTGCGAGATGCCTCTAATGAGAGCTCAAGAGGTGCCACGATTTGGATTCCAACCACCATGGGTGGGATGCAGATTTACATATTCAAGTGTGCAACAAGGAGCAAAGAAGAACAAAGGAAGTTGCAGCGCAGGAACAGGCCCATCGGCCCTCCAAGCCTGCATCGACCATGCTGCCCGTCTGAACTAAAAAAAAAACTACCCTTCCTGGGACCATATCCCTCCATTCCCTACCAATTCATTTGTCAATTCATTGTGCCCCTTAAAAGTCACTATCGTATCTGCTTCCACTATCTCCCCAGACTCACCTGAACATGTTCACCACAGAGAATCCAAGGTACGGGATCTAACACCCGCGCTTCGGGGACCCCGAGCGAGTGTTGTTTAGACCTGGTCTCCACCAATGTGGGGACTTGGGGGGTCTGCCAGGTGTTTGGGGGGACCTGTGTGGTTGGACTCTGGGTGCTGTGGTGCCCTGGCATCCCCAATGCCACCAGGCTGGCAGTGCCGAAGTGCCCGGGTGGCACCTTGCTTGTGTCGGAGATTGGGCCCGGGGGGGGGGGGGGGTGCCCTGCCCTTATCAGATAGAGCGCGATGGGCTCGAGGACCCCCTCATTGGTAAGTTGGAGCATTGGGGAGTCCAGAGGCCGAAATGGAGGGAGCAGTAATCAGGCTCCATTTAAAAATGGCCTACCAAGCTCTTCCTGCACTACCGAGCTGAGCTCATTAGGGCAGGAAATGGGACCTCAGCATTCCTCGCTGAGATGCAGAAATTAAGTAGTGTCCCATTTAATAGCGGGATGTGAGTCCATGAATAATAAATTTAGGCTCATGTTAGCTTTTTCCCTCACCAGCATCTAGCAAATCTAGCTGGGCTACCGTGACGTCTGAGAGCTTTAGGACCTTCATTACTTTATCTCTAGAAATTGTTCAAACTGTTGTTACCTGTACTGTGTTTGCTACATAGGAACAGGAGTAAGCCAGTTAGCCTCTCAAGCCTGCCATTCAATGAGTTTATGGCCGATCTGTGACTGAATTCCATATACCTGCCATTTCCCTCTATCCGTTAATACCTTTGGATGATAGAAGTCTTTCAATCTCAGATTTAAAATTTACAATTGATCTTGTGTCAGTTGCCATTTACAGCAGAAAGCTCAAAGCTTCTACTACCCTTAGTGTGTTGAAAAGCTTCCTAATAGCACTCCTGGTCTGGCTCTAATCTTTAGACTATACTCCTGAGTCCTCAATGTACTAATCAGCAGTAATAATTAATTTTTTTTTTTAGAAATTCAGAGTTCCAATTTTTTTTCCAATTAAGAGGGAATTTAGCGTGGCCAATCCACCTAATCTGTACCTCTTTGAGTTGCGGGGGTGAAACTCAGGCAGACACAAGGATAATGTGCAAACTCCACATGGACAGTGATCCAGGGCTGGGATTCGAACCTGGGTCCTCAGCACCGTAGGCAGCAGTGCTAACCACTGTACCCTGTGCCACCCCGGCAACAATAATTAATGACCATGTAGGCAGCGATTCAACCGGAAAAAAATCTATGCCCGGTTTTGGGGTGTGCCTATGGTAAATAGAGTATAATGTGATAAAATAGGAAATTGTCCATTTTAGCAGGAAGAATGAAAGAAGCATATTGGGCTGGATTCTCCATCGGCAGGATCCTCTGTTTTGCCGGCAGCACCCTCAAGCCCGCAATCGGAAAGTACACTGGTTGGCTGCCAGGACAGAGATCGCGCCCATTATCTATTTGGAGGCTGCAGAGCTCAGAAATGCAGAGGGACCTGGGTGTCCGAGTGCTTGAATCGCAAAAGGCTAGTATGTCGGTGATGCACAATCAATTACTCTCAAGACAAGGTGAGTCATAACTAATAGGCTTTAATCAGCTAGAACTGTACCCAGCAGCTTCGATACAGAAAGTGAAGGCTGCTGGGACGGCATCGGTTCTTATACTCTGCCTCTCAGGGCGGAGCTATGTACATCAGCCAATGGTAGACTCCTGGGTCTAGCCAATGGTCATCCACCTTCAGGTACCGCAATACCTGGTATCACCACATTCACCCCCTGTTAAAAAAGAGCCCGGTGGGGTGATGGCCAGCGTTAATGTCGCCTTTCGCATGGTAGGACCAGGTATTGAGGTGCCGTGATGCCACATAGGCGTACTGGGGGTTGGCGTGCAGCAGGTGGACCCTCTCGACCATCGGGTCCGACTTGTGCGCCCTCACATGTTTCCGAAGCAGGATGGGTCCGGGTGTCGCTAGCCAGGTTTGGAGCGAGGTCCCGGAGGAGGACCTCCTGGGGAAAACAAACAAAAAGACCCGAGGAGATCCAAAATGTCTCCCTCTAACTCTAACGGTTGGTGTTGTGCATCTCAAGTGGCGCAAACCACTCTCTGGTGCAGCAATCAGTCGATCGGGTGGCCTGGTCGTCCTTCTGGAGCGTCTGGGCTTCGGTGGTGATCCTGATGGGGGTCCCGGCAGTTGCGATTCCGGGAACGTGGTGTCGTCCTCCCAGGCAGCTTCGTCACCCCGAGGCGGCGCTGTTGGGGCGAAAAGTGGGCAGGACGGTGGGGCGCCTGTAGGGGGCGTCAGCGCTTGTTCGGGCCGAGGCAGGAGCGGCGGGAGTACTGACCCTCCAGCCAGGTGTTGCGGGTAGGGTGGGGGTGGGGGCACTGGTTCGGGGGCAGGTGGGGCTCCTGCGGTCGCCAGGTCACGAAGGGAGACCGTGTCTTGACAGCCGTCCGGGAATGCTACATAGGCGTACTGGGAGTTGGCGTGCAGCAGGTGGACCCTCTCGACCATCGGGTCCGACTTGTGCGCCCTCACATGTTTCCGAAGCAGGATGGGTCCGGGTGTCGCTAGCCAGGTTGGGAGCGAGGTCCCGGAGGAGGACCTCCTGGGGAAAACAAGGAGACGTTCATGAGGTGTCTGATTTGTGTTGGTACAGCGCAGTGACCGGATGGAATGGAGGGCGACCGGGAGGACTTCCTGCCAGTGGGAGACTGTGAGATTCCTGAACCGCAGGGCCGGAAGGACGGTCTTACTGACCGTTCCATTCTCCCTCTCTACCTGCCCGTTTCCCCGGGGGTTGTAACTGGCCGTCCTGCTCGAGGCGATGTCTTTGCTGAACAGGAATTGACGCAGTTCGTCACTCATAAAGGATGACCCCCTATCACTGTGAATGTACGCGGGGAAACCGAACAGTGTAAAGATACCCTGCAGGGCCTTGATGACGGTGGTTGTGGTCATGTCTGGGCAGGGGATGGCGAATGGGAACCGGGAATACTCGTCAATCATGTTCAGGAAGTACATGTTGCGGTCGGTAGAGGGGGCCAGAATGGCTCGACGGTCGGTGCTAAACACGTATTTATCCTTATTGTAAGTCAGATTAAGGATATTCGTGGTCTGGAGAAATATTCGGAGGTTGGTGTCGTGGTCCTGCTGGTCATGGCCACAGATGGTGACGTTATCAAGATACGGGAACGTTGCGCGTAAGCCATACCGGTCAACCATTCGGTCCATCTCACGTTGGAAGACCGAGACCCCGTTCGTGACACCGAAGGGAACCCTTAAAAAGTGATAGAGCCGCCCATCTGCTTCGAAGGCAGTGTACTGGCGGTCACTATTACGGAGGGGTAGCTGGTGGTAGGCAGACTTGAGATCCACCGTGCAGAAGACCTTGTATTGCGCAATCCTGTTCACCAGGTCGGCTATCCGGGGGAGAGGGTACGCATCCAGCTGCGTAAACCTGTTGATGGTCTGGCTGTAGTCAATGACCATCCTGTGTTTCTCCCCGGTCTTTACCACCACTACTTGAGCCCTCCAGGGGCTGTTGCTCGCTTCTGTGACCCCTTCCCTCAGCAGCCTTTGGACCTCTGACCTGATGAAGGTCCGGTCCTGGGCACTGTAGTGTCTGCTCCTGGTGGCGACGGGTTTGCAATCCGGGGTAAGGTTCGCAAACAGGGAGGGTGGGTTGACCTTAAGGGTCGCGAGTACGCAGACCGTAAGGGGGGGTATAGGGCCGCCAAATTTAAAGGTCAGGCTTTGCAGATGGCATTGTAAATCCAGCCCCAGGAGGGTGGCTGCGCAGAGGTGCGGCAGGACGTACAGGCGGAAATTGTGGAATTCCCGGACTTGGACATTGAGGTTCGCGAGGCAGAACCCCTTTATCTCCACCGCGCGTGACCTCCCGGAGGCCAGGGAGATCCTCTGGTTTATGGGATGGGTGACAAGAGAACAGAGCCTTACCGTGTCGGGGTGAACAAAGCTCTCCGTGCTCCCGGAGTCAATCAAGCACGACGTCACGTGGCCGCTGATGGAGATCGTCGTTGTAGCTTTCGCAAGCGTCCGGGGCCGACTCTGGTACAGAGTCACCGAGGCCAGCTGCAGTAATGGAGAGTTCGAGTTCTGGTCGGGCAGCGTGTAGTCAGCTGAGCTGGGGGCCTGAGGCCCCATCCAAGATGGCGTCAGCCATGGGTCGCACATGGATTCCGGGGACAAAGAAGGTGGCGGCGGCGAGGGACAAAATGGCGGCGCCCACCCATCCAGCGTGGTGGCTGGGGGGCAAAATGGCCGTGGCCGCAGATCGCACGTTGCCTGAGGATAGGGGGGTGGCGGCGGGCTTTGGAGAGCCGGGGCCTGAAAGGGGGGCTGCCGATAGTCACTGGAGACCGCGGCCACGGCGCGGGCCTGGCAGACCCCGACAAAGTGGCCCTTCTTGCCACACCCTTTGCAGGTGGCAGTGCGGGCCGGGCAGCGCGAGCGGGGATGACTCGCCTGCCCGTAGGAGAAACAGCATTCTCCGGCGGCGGTAGCGGGCCGACTCGCCGCACAGGCTTGCGGGGTCAGGGGGAAGGTCTGAGGGGCTGCCGCAGAGGGGTGCCACGCAGCCCAGGGGGCCGCCGCGCGTCCGGGAGCAAAAGCCAGCGCGTTTTTATCCGCAACGTCCATGGACCCCGCCAGGGCCCGTGCGTCAGTCAGTCCAAGAGTGTCCATTTCTAGGAGCCTGCGGCGGATGGCGGGGGAAGTCATACCTGCCACGAAAGCACCCCTGATCAAAAGTTCCGTGTGCTCGTTCCCCGAAACTGGCGGGCAGCCACAGTTTCGACCCAGCACCAGCAGCGCCCGGTAGAAGTCTTCCAACGTTTCCGCGGGGCTTTGCCTCCTAGTCGCCAGCAGGTGACGAGCGTAGACCTGGTTGACAGGGCGGATATAGTGTCCTTCTAGCAGCTCGATCGCCGCAGCATAATTCTCCGCCTCCTCGATCAGAGGGTATATCCCAGGGCTGACCCGCGAGCGTAGAAGGTGCATCTTTTGTCTTTCCGTGGGGGTGTCGGCGGCCATGTCGAAGTAGCCCTTAAAGCACGCCAGCCAATGTTTGAAGATAGCAGCAGAGTTGTCCGCGTGGGGGCCGAGCTGAAGGCACTCCGGTTTGATACGGTGATCCATCCCTTCACTGAAGTTGTAGCATATTAAATTGATGCGCAATCAATTACTCTCGAGACAAGGTGAGTCATAACTAATAGGCTTTAATCTGCTAGAACTATTCCCCAGCAGCTTCGATACAGAAAGTGAAGGCTGCTGGGACGGCATCGGTTCTTATACTCCGCCTCTCAGGGTGGAGCTATGTATATTAGCCAATGGTAGACTCCTGGGTCGAGCCAATGGTCATCCACCTCTCAGGTACCGCAATACCTGGTATCACCACAGTCGGTACAGCAAGTAATTAGGAAAGTTAACAGAATATTATCATTTATTATGAGGAGAATTGAATACAAAAGTAGGAAGGTTTTTATTTTGCGGTACAGAGCACTAGTGAGACCACATCTGGCAATCTTATTTCAGGGAGGCTGTACGTGCGTTGAAAGGAGTTCAGAGAAGGTTTACCAGATTAATATCTGGAATGGGTGGGTTGTCTTAGGAGGAAAGATTGGAGAGGTTAGGCTTATATCCATTGGAGAAGAGTAAGAGGCGACTTGATTAAAACATGTAAAATCCTGAGGGATCTGACAGGGTGGATGTGGAGAGGATGTTTCCTCTTGTGGGAGAATCTAGAACTAAGGGTCATTGTTTAAAAAGAAGGAGCCTGTGGTATTCTTTGTGTTGCTAAATTCAGGATGGTTGCCGTAGTGTTTCACAAAGCCCACAAAATAGCTTGAACTTGAACAAAGCTATACAGTTATTAACACTACTAATTTGGATTTGACACATACTCCTAAATAATACACAGTTGATTACTAACATATAAACTACACTCACCTACAACTAATTTTAATACTGATATAAACTATGATCTTCTCTTATTCACACTATTTATACGTCAGTCTGTTTCCAGCTAACTCCTGCACCGCTCTCTTCCACAAGGCTTAGGATCAATGCCTTATATACTTGTAGCTGTAGCTCCCTCTAGTGGCTACTCTATACTTTTCATTCACCCTTGCAGTTCTTACAGTTATGCTAATACCACAGAGCCATCCATTTAAAACAGAGATGAGATGAGATTTTTTCTCCCAGAAGGTTGTGAATCTTTGGAACTCTTCCTCAAAAAGCAGTGGAAGCAAAGTCTTTGAACATTTTTAAGGCTGAGGTGGACAGATTCTTGATAAGCAAGGGGGTAATAGGTTATCCGAGGTAGACAGGATTCAGATTTGAGGTGACTGTCAAATCAACCATGAACTTATTAAATGTTGAGCATTCTCGAGAGACCAAATGGCCGACTTGGCTCTTTGTTCATATGTTCATATGTTTGTATTTTACTCCATTTGCCAATTGTTTGCCTACATTTAGCCTCAAAGGAAGACAGCTGGGTGGAATCCTACAAATTTGTTTGAAAAAATGTTATATTACTGCAGCTGTACGGGACATTGGTGAGACCACACCTGCAGCATTGTGTGCAGCTTTGATCTCCTTACTTAAGAAAGGATATATTTGCCACAGCGGGAATGCAGCGAAGGTTCACCAGGTTGATTCCTGGAATGGCAGCAGTGTTGTATGAGGAGAGATTGGGTCAACTAGGCCTGTATTCACTATAGTTGAGAAGGATGAGAAGGGGCCTCACTAAAACATATAAAATTCTGGCAGAGCTGGACAGACTGGGCACAGTCTGTTTCTTTTGTCTGAGGGATCTAGAGCAAGGGTCACACTTTCAGGACATGAGTTAGACCGTTTAGGACTGAGATGAGGGGAACCTTCTTCACTCAAGAGGGTGGTGGAACTGTGGAATTCCTGATAACAAAATGTTATGGAAACCAAGTCACTGAATATATTTAAGAAGGAAATAGGTGAGGTGGTGACATAGTAGTATTGTTATTGCACTAGTAAACTAGAGATCTAGATTAGTGCTCTGGGGACCCAAGTTCAAACCCCACTACTGCAGATGGTGAAATTTGAATTCAATTGGAATCTGGTTCACTTATGCCCTTTAGGGAAAGAAATCTGCTGTCTTTACCTGGTCTGGCCTACACGTGACTCCAGTTCCACAGCAATGTTGTTGACTCTTAACTGCCCCCTCAACGGCAATTAGAGATGGGCAATAAATGCTGGCCCAGCCAACAACGCGCATGTCCCATGAAGGGATATTTCCTTTAATTCCAAAGGTGTCAAGAGGTATGGGGAGAGAAAAGGTAAATAACATTGAGTTGGAAGATCAGCCATGATCACATTGAGTGGCAGAGCAGACTTAGAGAGAGAAATAACTTATTCCTGCTCCTACTTTCCATGTTTCTATCTAAAAAGGTGACGCAGCATTATTTCTGGGTAAACCAGGAAATTAGGACAGACTGTTATATAATAAGTTTGTATAGTTGAAGGCAAATTTAGAACCAAATTTTGGAAGATATTTTTAAAGTAAAGCTGAATCAATGAATGGAATTAATTTATCAAATCAACAATGAAAGCAAAAAATCCTAATGGTGGGATTTTCCACCAATCTTGTAGTTGTTTTCTGGCAGTGGAGGTGCCCCCTCACCCCCATTGGACGGAGGCGGGAACTTCCTTTCCTGCTCCGATGTCCATGGGTTTTGCATGGCACGCACTCTCTGTTGCTGGGGAATCAGTGCAGGGGTTGCCTTCAGCGGGACCCGAAGATCCTGCCAGAAAGAAGGGCTGGAAAATTCCACCCTGACATTATTAATAGCTTATTGTCACAAGTAGGCTTCAATGAAGTTACTGTGAAAAGCCTCCAGTCGTCACATTCCGGCACCTGTTCAGGGAGGCCGGTACGGGAATTGAACCCACACTGCTAGCATTGTTCTGCAGTACAAGCCAGCTGTTTAGACCACTGTGCTAAACCAGCCCCATTTTGAGGTTTCTGTCGGCTTTTTTCTGTAGGCAATTTGAGCGGAGATTAAGCTTTTCTTATCCGCATCCATCTTGCAATCCTGAAATGTTTTGTATTGTCGAACAGTTGGACTTAAATCTATGTTCTGAGACACATTGGTCCCTTGAATGCTGAAGCTGCACATCACCCCATTGTTCCATCTGTCACAATCTCTTCCTCCAGTCACTTGTTCAACAAGCTGCTACAAATTGTACCTCCCACCAATCTGTTTGAGGTTGGGCAATGAAAACCATTTATGGAGGTAGGTCCCTATCCTCCAGTAAGACATATCCAAATATATGCCAAATGTGCATTATCATTGAAGATTCTTGGGCATACTTGGACACAGTGGAATGTTGGATGAGATCTGGTGTTAATTTAAAGATTGTGCAATGATTTCTCATGCAATAAGTCGATCACATGATGAAGTAAAACCATCTAGGGCAAGTGATTATGGTTAGTTATTTCAAGGTGCTATTTTTGGGTTAGAAGCTAAACCTGAAATGACTCGGGTTTGAGCCACCTTTATCCACCTCATAGTACTTGTGCTAATATTAAATCGCCTGGAAAATGAAAGATATTTTCACATATACTGAACAAGGAAAGATTGGTAAAGAGTGAACACTTCTGAAATTTTCAGTTCAACTAAATGAAATGCGTTATATGGTATATCGAGTAGGGACTCACAATATATTCCCAATGATACCTATTATGCTAGTCTTATTGAGCTACATATAAGATGTACCAAAATTATCACAAAATAAATTTATAGGAACTAAATCTAATAAAGCTGTAAACCTGTTGTACTCAGGTACTTATCACAAATACTGCCTCCCTTGCAGAACTGAAATATCACAATGACCTTTTCTTTCTATGGAGAAGCAAGCATTGAATAGGAGAGGATTTTTAATTTATTGTTGCTTGTGTTGAATCACGGAGCTAAATACTGATAGGTCTGTCGAGACAACTTGAGGGAACTAATTTGAAATGGCAAAGTACTCTCCACACTTGTAATTATGTCCATTAAAATCAAATAAGACTTCATTTTTAAATTATATTCTACACATGTTACACATGGATAATACATAGTGCAGAGTAGTCAAAATTTCAGCTTGTCTTTGGTTTACTTGATGATAAGCTTCGGGAAGATTTGGTGCTGGAAAAGGCGGTGAAGATTTGCCAGGCGAGCAAGATAAGCGGCACAAAGAATAGGCGCATTCTGCTCAAAACAATTGAGTGACTATAACATTCATAATTTGTTTGTGACAATGATTAGGGGTGTGATTTAACGGCCTCGTCGCGCCAGACTTGGTGTCACTTGCGAGATTTGCAATGCTCAATGTGCCTCGCGAGATTTCATTATATTTTGCGGGACGTCGTTGTTGTGATATGCCTATGGGCTATATCATAGTTGGATGCTGTGTGACCTCCAACCTGCAGGTGGTGGTACAGACACACCATGTACTCTCTAGGCCAAGGTCATGTGACCTGTGACTCCGATATCAGGGAGACTCGTCCGGTCATCTTCAGAAGAAGTGGGAGAGGGTAATAAGACATACATGTGAATGGTCAGTGCGAGGTGCAAGTTCCAGAGGAATAGTGAGCAGACTCCATCATGACTTGCTCTGTATCAGATTGCTATCTTACCACACGAGGCTCAATATCAGATTCATGTTTGGAAAGTCGAAGCATTTGGTGGATTCCTTCGTAAACTACAAAGGACCAAACACGACATACTACTACAAGTGCTGAAGATTTAAAGATAGCAACGGCAGTGACAACGTTAGGCATTCGGTTTGAAGACCGGTCTGGTGAACTGCAGCCTGCGGCGCCCAACACGTACGAAAATGCTGACGCTCGAGATGGACGGACTGAGGGCCCCCCACTTGCTACAGATGTCTGGTAACGTAGGTGAGAATTGGCGGCTGTTGAAACAGCAGATTCGAACTTTGTGTTGTGGCCGTGAGCCTGATGAAAGGCCTATCGCGCTGCTGCTAACAGTGGCAGGTCCATAAGTCCTCGAACTGTACAACTCATTTGTGTTTGATAATGAGGATCACAAGAAATTTGATGAAGTGATGGAGCACTTTGATAAGCATTGTTCCCCTAAGAATAATGAAACGTTTGAGCGCTATATGTTCCGTATGCATACCCAAAGACTTGGCAAATTATTTAACAGTTTTGTCACAGACTTAAGGCTGAAGGCCCAGTCATGCAACTTCGGCGATCTGAAATCTTCATTAATCTGCGACCATATTGCCTTTCGTTTACTTGATGATAAGCTTCGGGAAGAAGATTTGGTGCTAGAAAAGGCGGTGAAGATTTGCCAGGCGAGCAAGATAGCTGCACAAAGAATAGGCACATTCTGCTCAAAAGAATTTTGGCACCAACATGGAAGGAGAAGCCAGCGCCATTAGTGCTGTGATGCAAGTCATGAAGAAACGTGGTCTCAGTGCGGATGGCCATTTTAAGGGGCCCACAGGAGCCGCCGGTGCCATCTTATGCCAAATGTGTGGCACTCGGCATGCCCCGCGGCAATGTCCGGCCTTTGGAAAAGTTTGTTCCAGCTGCGGTCGGGTTGGACATTTTGCAAAACGATGTTTTGCACGTTCCACCATGGACCATGCACGAGCAGTGCATGCAGTAGATGAGAGAAACACAGGAGAACAATTTTTCATCGATCTCATCGAGGTGAGAAACCAGAAAACTCTGAAAAACGATGAAAACAAAATTGTAACAAAGAATGAAGATAATGAGAACACTCCAAAAACCTTTATGTCCGTACTCAAATCGAAGGTACTGCTAAATGATGCTTTAATTCGTTGTGACTTTGACCCTAAAGCAACTGCCAACCTCGTGAGTCGACATGCTTTGCAAAAGCTAAACGTGCAGCGGGACTTTGTTGATTGACAAGGGCTGATGATAGACTTCGGAACAAGAACTCTGGAGACCTTCAATGTTTGTGATTTAGTGCTCTCAGTGGCAGGCATGAAACACATGATACTCTTTCACATTGTAGACATGGATGTGGACTCAGTACTTGGGACAAAATCCTGTGAATCCCTCAATCTAGCCAAACAGCGAAATATCCAAGAAGATAGCTGGTCACCTGAGCACAGTAAATCACTACAAGCATTACGGTGTGCACAGAGTACGAGGATTTCGAAGAAGTCTTAGTGGAGGACGACAAACCAGGCAGAGGGACGGAACTGCTGGTGAGCATTCCGCAATTCTGGTTAACAGTCTTGAAGAACGTACACATGCTCAATGGCATGATACGAGAACATGATGAACCCGCATTAAAGCATCTGCAAGGTGTGAGTGTTAAATGGACAGAGAATGGAAAGCCGTGGAACTTCACTCTGGAGTTTACATTCGGGCCTAATGAATATTTCATGAATGAGGTGATCATAGTGTATCAGTTGGACTCACGGCCACTGACATCGTTCTTTGCTGAACCACAAATCATCGGCTGAGCAGGCTGTACAATCGACTGGAGGGAGGGCAAAAATGTTACAGTAAGCACAATTCGAACAAAACTAAAGTACAGGGGCGAAGCACTCCAAGAACAGTGACAAGAACCATATCAAATGAATCGTTCTTCAATTTCTTCAGCCCCACTGAAGTTCCACAGGGTGGAATCTTCAACCAAGCTTCGGCGGCCAAACAAAAGGCTGATTTCGAAATCAAATAATTCCGCATGCAAACTTATATTTTTCAGATGAGAAGACTGACGATGATGCTGAATCTGAGGCCGACTACTATGAAAATCTGTTTGAGGTTACTGACGATGATGAAGGTGAGACGTATGATGAACACTATGAGTTGCTTGTACATCTGTTCTCTAGCAGCACAGGTGAGGCTCCAGCGGCACGACTCCGGTGGTCTGCAAGCAATGACGAGATGGTCACGGGGGACGCCCAGACCATGCTGGACTCTGTGGAGAGCGAGAGTTTGGGGATGGTGCATGAAGAGATTGAAGCTGCTGATACAACCGAAGATCAGCTATTGATTGGACCAGAGTGGCAAGAAGTCCTCCCAATCTTGGAAAACCTGGCCTTGGAGGTATGTAGTGACCCATTGCAAGAGCTTGGAACAGCTCCGGTAATTTACTCCCAAGCAGTCGATGACACCGATGACGAATGGAGGACATAGATGAAGATGCTGTTACAGCGACATGGAGATTGCAACAGTAGGCAACTCTGACACTGACTCTGAGGAAGACCTAATGATGTAGATATAGATATAGAATTTACAGTGCAGAAGGAGGACATTCAGCCCATCGAGTCTGCACCGGCTCTTGGAAAGAGCACCCCAGCCCACACCTCCACCCTATCCCCATAACCCAGTAACCCCACCCAACACTTAAGGGCAATTTTGGACACTAAGGACAATTTAGCATGGCCAATCCACCTAACCTGCACATCTTTGGACTGTGGGAGGAAACCGGAGCACCCAGAGGAAACCCACGCACACACGGGGGGATCATGCAGACTCCGCACAGACAGTGACCCAAGCCGGGAATCGAACCTGGGACCCTGAGCTGCGAAGCAATTATGCTAACCACTATGCTACCGTGCTGCCCCCAAATGACTATCTCATTATGCAGCTCCACAGACCACTCGCACATTTGCGAGTTTGATCAGAAGTGCCTGGAGTTTGAGTGCCTGGATCAACTCAACCAGAAACTATAGTCATCTCCAGTGACGAAGAGCAAGTCACCAATGCTCCAGCATGCAAGAAGAGGTGAAACCGACACCCCAGTTCCATCCTTCATGCCAGCACGAGAAACCGAGGTGATCCAGCAAGTCGATGAAGATGTGGAAGTGGGCGGGGTCACACCGCCCAGAGGTAACACGATGCCTAAACCTCTGCAAACAACTCAATACAGAGCGACAGCCTACACCATGCCAGAGGCTGCTACAAAGAAAAAAACCAAAACCAGGAGACACACCGAAATACATCACCGTGTCCGAAACATTAAAAGAGAAAAGAGAAGACTGGGCCAATGACCTCATCCCACCACCTAACCAGCAACAAAAGCAGGCACAAGTAGCAAACAACATCATGCAAAAAAGCGGCAGAGAAAACGGTTGGTAACACAAATATGGCAGTCTTGGACTCAGGCCTTTTAAAGGCACATGGCGAAGCGTAAGAGAAGCAAGATGCCAGCAGGTCAACCAGTCTCTGACGAGTGGGCAACAACTCGAAAGAATGAGATCTGTATAAAGGAAATGGACACTTGTCAGGCACAGGATGTAAATGGACACTTTAGTAAAACTTATTCATGTTAGCTTTATACTGAATGTATAAAGTTTAATGTTATTGCAGGGTGCCACTGCCAGGGGGTGTGCCTTTCCAGGTGGAGGAGGGGTGGGGAACTGTTCCCTGTGGCCTCCGCAAGGTTGGGTGGGGGTGCTGAAATAGGGGGTGAAGATCGGGACAGCCTTCCAAAATGGCCGATCAGCGAGGAACCTTTCCTGCTGGCGAGTTTCAGCTCACCAACAAGAAATGACACAAAGTGTGGCCTTGGCGGAGAGAAACTCCCGGAAGTAATAAAAAACCCGATATATAGCGCGATGAATAGCGCGATGTCCCTCACCGGTGCAGCGGCTGAGAAACACCCTGATAAACACGCTCAAAACCGGACATAGATTTTTTTGCAGCTGAATCGTGCCTTACATAGTCAGAAACTATTACTGCTGGTTTGCATATCTAGGACTCGGAAATATCGTCTGAAGATTAAAGCCAGACCTTGCAGGAGTGCAATTAGGAAACTTTCGACACACTCAGGGTAACAAAAGTTTCAAAGACTTTGCTGCAAATGGCAATTGACACAAGGTCAATTGTAAATTTTAAATCTGAGATTGAAAGATTTCTATCATCCAAAAGTATTAAGGGATAAAGGGCAATGGCAGGTAGATGGGATTAGGCCACAGATCGGCCATAATCTTATTGAATGGCAGGATTAAGAGACTAATTGGCTTACCCCTGTTCCTATGTAGCAAAAGCAGCAAAGCTTTCAATAGTTTGAACTGAGGCACGAGACAAGAACAATTTCTACAGATATCTTGCACTGGAGATGTTGATGAGAGGCAAGGCTAACATGGGCTGAATTCATTCTTCATGGGCTCACATCCCACATATTGCCAATGATGAAGCGTTCTCTAGCTCATAGATGAAAAGTGAAGGCATATTGCAAGATAATCTGACTGTAGCTTTGACAACCGTGAGGTCAAATCTATAAGCAGCTCAAAAGCTGAGCTTGCAGAATCTTGAGTGAAATTGCAGTGTTCATTCAAATGTTTGGCAGAAGTTAGGGACTTCTTTCGCTCTGCTGCTGGATAGTTTTAGGACAATATTCATGTATTTATTATTTCTTCACTTGAGGGATGTGGGTGTCATTGGTTAGGCCACCATTTATTGCCCATCCCTTGTTGCCCTTCAGAAGGTGCTGGTGAGTTGCCTTCTTGAACTGCTGCAGTCCCTGAGGTGTAGGTACCCACCGTGCTGTTAGGGAGGGAGTTCCAGGTTTTTGACACAACGACAATGAGTGATAGAATGGTGATATCCTTCCAAGTCAGGATGATGAGTGACTTGGAGGGGAACCTCCAGATGGTGGTGTTCCCAGGTATCCTTTGCTCTTGCCCTTCTAGGTGCTAGTGGTCATGAATTTGTAAGGTGGTGCCTAAGCCTTGGTGAGTTACTGCAGTGCATCTTGTTGATGGTCCTTTCTCAGGTGAATGAAGGGGTCCTCTTCATTCACCTGAGGAAGGAGCAGTGCTCCGAAAGCTAGTGATTCGAAACAAACCTGTTGGACTTTAACCTGGTGGTGTAAGACTTCTTACTGTGCTCACCCCAGTCCAACGCCGGCATCTCCACATCATTGTTGATGGTACACATGGCTGCTACTGTGTGTCGGTGGTGGAGGGGGTAAATGTTTGTGGAAAGGGTAGCAAATAAGCAGGCTGCTTTGTCTTGGATTGTGCAGAGCTTCTTGTGTGTTGTTGGACCTGCACTCATCCAGGCAAGCGAAGAGTATTCTGACACACTCCTGACCAGCCTTGTAGATGGTGTGCAGGCTTTAGTGGAGTCAGGAGGTGAGTTACTCGCCGCAGTATTCCAAACCTTTGACCTGCTCTGGTAGCCACAGTATTTATATGGCTATTCCAGTTAAGTTTCTGATAAAGATATTGATAGTGGGGGATTCAGTGATGGTAATGCCATTAAATGTCAAGGGACAATGGTGGTTAGGTCCTTTCTTGTTAGTCATTGCCTGGCACTAGTGTGGTGTGAATGTAACTTGTGACTTGTCAGCCCAAATCGATATTGTGCAGGTCTTGTTGCATTTGGACATGGACTGCTTCACTATCTGAGGAGTCATGAATAGTGCTGAACATTATGCTGTAAATATATTTTCTCTTGCCATAGTTACTGAGACTTTGGTTAAGCTTTCCAAGAAAGTGCCTCTTCCAGCATTAGGACCATACACTCATACCACACTTTATCACAAAAGTTGCTTAAATAACATCAAGAACTGTGCACCTAAAATTAATCCTGCAAGAGAACAATTGTTCAATTTTGGCATGAACTTATGGCCCTGACGATGGAGGAGATGTGAGTTCTGCAAACCTAAATTGTTCCTCAACATCCGACTATGTACTGTTCCTGAGGAAGAAACATTTCATTTAGACAATCTTATTCACACCAACTTGGTGACAGCTTAGACAGCCATATGGCTCTGCACCCACATACAAAGTATACAGAATAATTTGATCTCAGGAAAATATGAGAAGAAAGGGATCCAGATTGATGCACTATCAATTACCACAAAGACGAGGGTAGTGGAATAATCGAGGCTTTATTGAGCAAAGATGTTGTGCCTCCTGTAGCTGGAACCAGAATGGCTGCAGCACCGATGAGCACACACATTTATACGCCGCCCACTGGGCGGAGCCAACAGGCAGGGATTTACCCTTGTACCTGTACTATACGTGCAGTGCCGTAATACATGTAATACAACTAGTGGTGACTACCACACAGATGAAACGTTTAATCATGATGTGGAAGCATTTCTGACTTCAGGAACAGACACAGAGAGGTAAGCCAGGCAGCTTTTAATAAAAGGGTTGCTCCAAAAATGAAAAATTGCTAAATCAGGGATGGATTCCCTTGTGGGATTAGCTCCATGCATCTTACTGTTTCTCCAAGCAAACTTTGTTTGCAAAAGATATTTCAGTAATTACCTTGCAATCCACCGTTTTGAAACAGAATCTAACATTTTGGGGCTCAATTTTATTGTGTCAACCTATTGTGTTGCTATTTCTTCTCACTCTGAACCAAATTTTTTGCAATGAAACCTACAGTTAAATCCCCTAGGTTTTCTTTTAGCTTATAGATGAAAGGAAAAGAAGAATAATGACCATTCATACACCATTTGAAATGAAATGCTCCATTGTTGGTCTGTAGGTTCCATTAAAGGAACACACAGGATTGCACGGCATTCATTTATTTGATTTCTATGCAAGGTATATCTTATTGCAAAGCATTATTTTATAATTAGAGGTTGAATGTTGAAACAATAAATATTGTATTCAAGTTTCCAATGTGGAATAAACAAGACAAATAGATTTTCTATAGAAATAATCAGTTCCTATGAAAGAAAGGCTTGTATTTCTATCGAGCTTTCATGATCCTTGACAGCCAATTGAACACTTCTGACGTGGAGCCATTGTTGTAATGTAGGAAAGCTTGAATGCAAAGGGAAATCCAAAGAAATTTCAACAAATTTCCACAAATGAACACATCAACTTTGAACAACAAAAAATGACATCAGAAATATGAGCCTTTGCAAATTTCACACTGGAGTTTTTATCGGAATGTTTTAGTTTTAAAGTCACAGAATTATCTGAAGACACTGGGCGTGATTCAATGGCCTCATTACGCCCAACGTTGTGTTGGGACGAGACCATTGAATCTTGCGAGATTCACAACTCTCAAAACATCTCGCTGGCCGAGATCCAGAGATGCATATTTAAATGAGCCCTTAAGCCTCATTTAAATATCCATACACCGGATTCTCCCGGAATTTACCGGCCGTGCCTGGGAGTCATCGCCATAGCACTGTTTAATACTGGTCCACACAAATGTGAACCAGTCATAATGGGGGTCGGGGTGGGAGGGGGTTCTCCCAAGCTATTGGAGACCCCTGGATGGCCATGTATTGGGCAGGGTGGTACCTGGGTATTCCCACTGGCAGCTAGGCACCATGGCGCTGCCAGTCTGCCACCCGGGCACCCTGTCAGTGTCTGGTTGGCACTGCCAGGGTCCCGTGCTGGCAGTACCAGGGTGGCAGGTTGCCCGTGCCAGGGGTTGGGCCTGCGTGTACTTTGCCCTTAAGAGGTTGAGTGAGGGGGGCTCGAGAACCCCGGAAGTGGTAATTTAGGTGCAGTGGGCGGGTCTGACGACCTCTGTGGGTCACTGCGGAGGGTCGAAAAATCCGCCCTGAACTGCGTGTAGTCTTCCTATACCGGTGAGCTGCAGGCGATGAGAAACACCTTGCTAAACACACCTGAAACTGGAAATAGAAATGTTTTGGTTGAATCGCACCCTGTTTCTCATGGATGGTCTGATATTTAAAGCTGTTCACAGTTCGATTTGATTTTAAAATCCACTGTGAACTTTTACATTTGCCACAATCTTTGATTCACCTACCCTGTCATATTTGAATAAATGAATTTCCAACATGCAAGCTCTTGAATTACATTGATGTTGTATGTGACATTCTAAATGTCAGCAGTTCCTCCAGGATTTCCTTTCACAGTTAGTGATTTAAGACACTGACAGGATCTTGACTTGCAAAAATGTATGGATAAAAACAAGTTATAGCTTCTGCTGCATATTAAACAACCAAGAAGTGGATTGGAAGTGAAACACACTGTAATTCTTTAGATTAGAAGGGAAGGGAAACCTCCAGTTGGTTGCAATTTGTGTTGCTGGCTTTGGCATTGCAGGAAATGTTATTCTATTCCTGGTTTCATGTTTTGACGTCATGCAAATTGTAAAGCGAACTGCCCCAAGTGGAATTGAGCTGTTTGGCACTCTCGTCCCGAAAGATTTCTTGTGCTGGAATAAAGACCGTTGCAGCTTGGTTTTGGGAATGGCTTTTCTTTAGATAGTGCTTTAACATTTTTCAGCTGAAACAATTTTTTTTTTATGAAGAGGAGGTGGTTTCAGTCCCTCTGGCCTCTCTTCGTAGGTTTCATAGTTTATTGATCATGGTGCTATCGTGCTGTCGGGACCAGCAACAGACTCATTCATGGGTGGTAGCACTCAGCATTTGGGAATTTTTAATTTGACTATTTGGGACTATGTAAGCTTTACCTTTCCTTGGATCGCCACCTTGCCGTGGTGGAAAGGCTTGAATGTTCCCGTTGCTCCTGAGAGCAATGCCATTGGGATTCTTAAGCTCTTGGCAGGGTCACACGTGAAAGTAAGGTCAGAGGTGAGGAATCAGACAAGTCCTCAATGGCAGAAGATCAGGCGGTAGATACTTGTATGATATCAACTGCTGTGATGGTGGATGAAGGCTGCAGCAGTAGGGAGATCCCGAGGCATCAAGGTTCCCTTGTCACTGGACCTATCCTCTGTCAAGGGCCGTGTGCCTGCTGATGGGAAATGGCTTACCCACTTTGAAAGGTGTCCCAGATCAGGCGTCTACCTCGACAAAACCAACACCCCCACCACCACCCCCTCCACCCCCACAGACAGGCTCTGTGGAGATCGGTGAAAGGTGAAGGGGACAGGACTGTGAAATCTGGAAGTCCCTAGCTTCGGACCGGCATATAAGCGGTGGTGTTTGATTTAGTCAACTCGCTCTTGGAATAGGAACAGGAGAGCGTTTTGGCAGCTTCCTTCACGACTGAGCAGCCCTCTTCAGGATCCACTCTGCTCACCCCTCATGGGGAAAGGGCTAGAGAGTGTCCTAAAAATAGTCTGTTCCATCTCCAAGCTGGCTGGAAAACCTGCATCCAGCAGGCTCATCGTCCTGCAGTCAGATAATCAAAGTTAAACTGAATTTCAGCACCCGGAATGTACAAACTGTCATAGATGATGAGCCAAACGAACGATGAGAGGGTTGAACTGCCCTTATTGCAGTGAACTCAGGCACTTCAACATTGACATCATTGCCCTGCAAGAGACCCAAAGAACAGGCGAAGGGTGGCTGAGGAATCAAGGTGGTGGGGACACCTTCTTCTGGAGAGAAAATCTGAGGATCGGCCCAGGGTGGCTGGAGTTGGATTCGCCATCAAGAACAAACTCGTCAACCAACTCTCGGCGCTCCTTGTCGGCATCAACGAGCACTTCATGGCCCTCTGTCTACAAATTGACAAGAACCAGCAGGCAATAGGCGTGAGTGCCTATGCCCCATCCTTTCATGCCAATAATGAATCTAAAGAAGGTTTCTTCCTGGACACTTCACCCGGGACACTTCACATTCACCTTTCGCTGATCGCCGCAGGGCTTGTCTGTGTGTGCGGCACGGTGGCACAATGGTTTGTACTGCTGCCTCACAGGTCCAGGGTCCCAGGTTCGATTCCTGGCTTGGGCCACTGTCTGTGCGGAGTCTGCACGTTCTCCCCTGTCTGTGTGGGTTTCCTCCGGATGCTCCGCTTTCCACCTACAGTCCAAATATGTGCAGGTTAGGTGGATTGGCCATGCTAAATTGCCCTTTAGTGTCCAAAAGGTTCGGTGGGGTTACTGGGTTATGGGGATAGGGTAGAGGCATGGGCTTAAGTACGATGCTCCTCCCAAGGGCTGGTGCAGACTCGATAGGCCGAATGGCCTCCTTCTGCACTGTAAATTCTGGGATTCTATACTCTCCAATATTCCAAAGGAAGATAAGATCATCTTCACTGGGATTTCAATGCCAGGGTTGGAAAGGAACCATCGAAACGGAAGGAGTTGGGAATTAAAACGCCAACGGGGTTCTCCCGCTCCCAAACCCGTGGAACACCAGCTTGTCATCAATAACCCACAGTTCTGCCAAAAGACAAGTTCAAGACTTCCTGGAGACAGCCACGATCAAAGCACTGGCACACAATTGACCGCCACGCCGACATGCCTCGGGTCCAGGGGGTGCTCGACAGGATGCATATTCCCTTACGATGGCAGGCTGCTCCACACAAGCCAAAAGGTGTTCGACTCGATGAACGTGCAGCTGATATGTGACCATCAGCTGCGCATCATGCACGTCTAATCTGCATGACACCCTAATCTGGGTACACGCAACGATGCCTGACATGTTCAAGATGGATGGGTGATTGGCTCCTGGCGACAGGAGTTATCTACTGTAATCGTAGCTGATGACGCCTATCTGGAGGCCACAGACCGACACGGATACCCGCTACAATGACGTCAATGCAGCTACCAGGAGCATGATTGAGCAGAGCTTCAGCTTCCTGAAGATGTGGCTCAGGTGCCTGGACTGCTCTGGAGGGGCCCTCAAGTATTACGCTGAGAGGGTCACCCACATTGTGGCGGCCTACTGGATTCTCCGCAACATTGCACAAAGGTGGGGAGACGTGCTGGAGAAGGAGGATGACTCCTAGGCCTCATCTGATGAGGAGGTTGTGGGGGAGGGCAATGATGGACAGGACATGGGGCCCAGACAGGGATGGGAGGCCGCACGCTGTGTGCACCAGTGACAATGCACACTGGATGTTCTGATCGCCTCCAGTTTCATCGACTGGGGTGTAGGGAAACAAGCCAGGGGCACGGACACTGCATCCGTGCCCCCCCCCCCCACTTCCCTCCCCCACCTGCAAGTCTCTCCATGGTACATGTCTGCCACACTCCAGGGTGAGGGCTCTGGATTGGCAGTAACAGCGGGTCTGCTCCATGAGATGGAGGAGAATGATAACCCGCTCTGCGATGAGCTCTGGTGCTCCGCATCGTATAACAACGTCTGACTCCTGCCCACAGTAGCACTTTCCACCGTCCACCTGGGTGATCCCTGCGTGCGAGCTGGCCATTCCATCACACGGTCCCATCAAATCCCTGGGGTGACGGTGGTGGGGACAGTCGGTGAATTGATTGGGGAGGAGCCCAGGTCACCCTCAACGGACGACCATTTTCACCCCCCTCGCACAGATTGTGACAGTGTAAACAGGTGTTTAATGTGACAACATATATACAGGTTTGCGCCCAAGCCCCTAGTACTAAACTGTGTCCTGCATGCATGCCAAGTTAACTGGTGTCTAACATCCTGGCCTAACGGGCCTTAACACTATGTCTAGGTGGATCCCCAGAAGGTACAGCAGGAGCGGAGGCGGCCTGCTGTGATTCCCACCCTTCGACCTGGGGGGGGGGGGGGGGGGGGGGCCGAGGTGCTGCGGTGTTCCAGCACCACCCCTGCGGGAGTCACTGGCACAGACTTCATCACCTCCTCCTTCCTCAGGTTGCCCAGTCACCCTAGGCTTCTCATGGGATGGTGGTGGGAGTAGTGGTTTCTCCTGAGGTTTCACCGCCACCTGGCTCTGCCAGTCCTGGAGCCTACTCTGATCATGATCAGGGTCTCCTTGCTCGTGGCCATGGAGCATAGGGAGTGGGCGATCACTGTCTCGGACTCCGCCACATCACCCATTGACTGTGCCACCACCTTCTGAGCCTGTGTCACATCAGCCAGTGACTGCGCCATCTCCCTCTGGGATTGGGCCACCTCGCTCTGTGACTGCACCAGATCGGCCAGCGCCTGGGCAATGCCGCTGACTTTCCCAACCATGGCCTTCTGTGACGGGGCCATGAAATTTCCAGATGGCTCTCGCACATGGTCGCCTGTGAGGCGGAAGCCCTGTCCTGGGCCTCGGGCAGCGCCTCCACATAATTGCCCATGCTGATCCATGGCCAAAAACCCCACACACAATGTCTCCACCACAGACGCCACACGTGCAGTGTTGGCCTGGGTGGCACGTATGTTCGGCACCACCTCCTGCTGCTGCACACGGTTGGACTCCTCCACCTGCAGGCGCTGAATGCTTGGCAACAACCCCTCATATAGTCGCTGGCTCTGCAACTGCATCGCCACAGTCGATGGAACTGTCTGTCCCAGAAGCCTGAAACCCATCTGGAGGGCAGCTAGTGCCTGGGGCCGGCCCGCCCTCCGACCGTCCACCCCCTCGGGAGTTCCTACCTCCACTTGCTGTACCGGAGGAGCTGTACAGGTATGCACCAGATAGTATCCCAGGGGCCTCTTCACCAAAGTGCCCCACAGAGGTGAGTGTCTCTGGGATGGTGGAGGGTGTTGGAGACAGCTGTGATGGGAAATCCGTGTCATTCTCAGACTCGAGCTCCGGGGTGTCCTGAGTCTCGTGTCAAGGGCTGCTGTCCGGGCTGCTTTCCTCATCACTGCTCAGCTCACGGGCATTTCCAGCTTTGGCACTGGCGGGGGGGCAGGGGGGACACCGGTTGGACCCGCCCCTCAAAGCACACTGGGAAAGACTTTCAGAAGAGGAATGATTTTCAACTCCAGGGAAGACTGTCACAGCTGTATCATTCACTGTTGTATCAATGACTAAAAAACAAAGAAAATCTGAGATTTCAGGGGGGCGGGTACCGGAGCAATAGGTCAGAAGGCGAAAAGATTGAGGGAGAACTAGGAAATAGGGACAGTGGGGCTCTGAGGAAGAGCAGACAGGGAGATGTTTCTGAAAACTGCGGGCCTGATGGCCTGAAGTGCATATGTTTTAATGTGAGAAGTATAACAGGTAAGGCAGATGAACTTAGAGCTTGGATTAGTACTTGGAACTATGATGTTGTTGCCATTACAGAGAGCTGGTTGAGGGAAGGACAGGATTGGCAGCTAAACGTTCCAGGATTTAGATGTTTCAGGCGGGATAGAGGGGGATGTAAAATGGGTGAAGTAGTTACGCTACTGGTTAGGGAGAATATCACAGCTGTACTGCAGGAGGACACCTCAGAGGGCAGTGAGGCTATATGGATAGAGATCAGGGGCGAGATTCTCCGACCCCCCGCCGGGTCGGAGAATCGCCGGGGGCTGGCGTGAATCCCGCCCCCGCCAGTTGCCAAAGTCTCCAGCACCGGATATTCGGCGGGGGCGGGAATCGCGCCGGTTGGCGGGCCCCCCCGCTCGAATCTCCAGCCCGGATGGGCCGAAGTCTCGCCGCTAAAATGCCTGTCCCACCAGCGTAAATTAAACCACCTACCTTACCGGCGGGACAAGGTGGCGCGGGCGGGGTCCGGGGTCCTGTGGGGGGGGGGGGGGGCACGGGGCGATCTGGCCCCGGGGGGTGCCCCCACGGTGGCCTGGCCCGCGATCGGGGCCCACCAATCCGCGGGCGGGCCTGTGCCGTGGGGGCACTCTTTCCCTTCCGCCTCCGCCACGGTCTCCACCATGGCGGAGGCGGAAGAGACTCCCTCCACTGCGCATGCACGGGAATGCCGTCAGCAGCCGCTGACGCTCCCGAGCATGCGCCGCCCGGAGATGTCATTTCCGCGCCAGCTGGCGGGGCACCAAAGGCCTTTTCCGCCAGCTGGCGGGGCGGAAATTCGTCCGGCGCCGACCTAGCCCCTCAAGGTTGGGGCTCGGCCACCAAAGATGCGGAGCATTCCGCACCTTTGGGGCGGCGCGATGCCCATCTGATTTGCGCCGTTTTGGGCACCAGTCGGCGGACATCGCGCCGTTTCCGGATTTCGCCCCAGGAATAATTTTTTTAAAAGTTTTAGTGTACCCAATTCATTTTTTCCAATTAAAGGGCAATTTAACGTGGCCAATCCACCTACCTCGCACATCTTTGGGTTGTGGGGACGAAACCCACGCAAACACGTGGAGAATGTGCAAACTCCAGATGGACAGTGACCCAGAGTTGGGATTGAACCTGGGACCTCAGCGCCGTGAGGCAGCAATGCTAACCACTCTGCCACCATGCTGCCCCAGAGATCAAGAGTAATAAGGGTGCAGTCACAATGTTGGGGTTTTACTACAGGCCTCCCAACAGCCAGCGGGAGATAGAGAAACAGATAGGTAGACAGATTTTGGAAAGGAGTAAAAGCAACAGGGTTGTTGTGATGGGAGACTTTAACATCCCAATATTGACTGGGACTCACTTAGTGCTAGGGGCTTGGACGGGGCAGAGTTTGTAAGGAGCATCCAAGAGCATCCAAGAGGACTTCTTAAAAAAATATGTAAAAACAATAATCGCTTATTGTCACAAGTAGGCTTCAATGAAGTTAATGCGAAAAGCCCCTAGTAGCCACATTCCGGCGCCTGTTCGGGAAGGCAGATACGGGAATTGAACCCGCGCTGCTGGCCTTGCTCTGCATCACAAGCCAGCTGTTGAACCCACTGTGCTAAACAAGCCCCAGCTGTAGATAGTCCAACTGGGAAAGTGGCTGTACTGGACCTGGTATTGGGGAATGAGTCCGGCCAGGTGGTAGTTTCAGTAGGGGAGCATTTCGGGAACAGTGACCACAATTCAGTAAGTTTTAAAGTGCTGGTGGACAAGGATCAGAATGGTCCGAGGGTGAATGTGCTAAACTGGGGGAAGGCTAATTATAACAATATTAGGCGGGAACTGAAGAACCTAGATTGGAGGCGGATGTTTGAGGGTAAATCAACCTCTGACATGTGGGAGGCTTTCAAATGTCAGTTGAAAGAAATTCAGGACCGGCATGTTTCTGTGAGGAAGAAGGATAAATATGGCAAATTTCGGGAACCTTGGATAATGGGAGATATTGTAGGCCTCGTCAAAAAGAAAAAGCAGGCATTTGTCAGGGCTCGAAGGCTGGGAACAAACAAAGCCTGTGTGGAATATAAGGAAAGTAGGGCTAAAGGGGGTCACGAAAAGCCATTGGCAAATAGGGTTAAGGAAAATCCCAAGGCTTTTTACACATACATAAAAAGCAAGAGGGTAGCCAGGAAAAGGGTTGGCCCTTTGAAGGACAGGGGAGGGAATCTATGTGTGCAGCCAGAGAAAATGGGCGAATACTTTGCATCAGTATTCACCAAAGAGAAAGAATTGGTGGATGGTGAGTCTGGAGAAGGGGGTGTAGATAGCCTGGGTCACATTGAGATCCAAAAAGACGGGGTGTTGGGCGTCTTGAAAAATATTAAGGTGGATAAGTCCCCAGGGCCTGATGGGATCTATCCCAGAATATTGAGGTGGCAAGAGAGGAAATTGCTGAGGCCTTAACCAAAATCTTTGGATCTTCACTGTCTTCTGGTGATGTCCCGGAGGACTAGAGAATAGCCAATGTTGTTCCTTTGTTCAGGAAGTGCAGCAAGGATAATCCAGGGAACTACAGGCCGATGAGCCTTACGTCAGTGGTAGGGAAATTACTGGAGAGAATCCTTCGAGACAGGACCTCCTCCCATTTGGAAGCAAGTGGACATATTAGCGAGAGGCAGCACGGTTTTGTGAAGGGGACGTCGTGTCTCACTAACTTGATAGAGTTTTTCGAGGAGGTCACAAAGACGATTGTTGCAGGTAGGGCAGTGGATGTTGTCTACATGGACTTCAGGAAGGCCTTTGACAAGGTCCCTCATGGCAGACTCGTACAAAAGGTGAAGTCACACAGGATCAGAGGTGAGCTAGCAAGATGGATACAGAACTGGCTAGGTCATAGAAGGCAGAGAGTATCAATGGAAGGGTGCTTTCCTCATTGGAGGGCTGTGACTAGTGATGTTCTGCAGCATATCAGTGCTGGGACCTTTGCTGTTCGTAGTATATATAAATGATTTGGAGGAAAATGTAACTGGTCTGATTAGTAAGTTTGCAGACAACACAAAGGTTGGTGGAATTGCAGATAGCGATGAGGACTGTCAGAGGATACAGCAGGATTCAGATCGTTTGGAGACTTGGGTGGAGAGAAGGCAGATGGAGTTTAATCCAGACAAATGTGAGGTAATGCAATTTGGAAGGTCTATACAGGTAGGGAATATACAGTGAATGGTAGAACCCTCAAGAATATTGACAGTCAGAGTGATCTAGGTGTACAGGTCCACAGGTCACTGAAAGGGGTAACACAGGTGGAGAAGGTAGTTAAGAAGGTATACGGCATGCTTGCCTTCATTGGCCGGGGCATTGAGTATCAGGATTGGCAAGTCATGTTGCAGCTGTATAGAGCCTTAGTTCGGCCACACTTGGATTATAGTGTTCAATTCTGGTCGCCATACTACCAGAAGGATGTGGAGGTTTCAGAGAGGGTGCAGAAGAGATTTACCAGGATGTTGCCTGGTATGGAGGGCATTAGCTATGAGGAGAAGTTGAATAATCTTGTTTTGTTCTCACTGGAATGAAGGAGGTTCAGGGCGACCTGATAGAGGTCTACAAAATTATGAGGGGTATAGACTGAGTGGATAGTCTGAGACCTATTCCCAGGGTAGAGGGGTCAACTACTAGGGGGCAAGGTTTAGAGGAGATGTACGAGGCAAGTTTTTTACACAGAGGGTAGTGGGTGTCTGGAACTCGCTCCTGGAGGAGGTGGTGGAAGCAGGGATGATAGTGACGTTTAAGGGCCATCGTGACAAATACATGAATAGGATGGGAATAGAGGGATACGGACCCCGGAAGTGTAGAAGATTGTAGTTTAGTCGGGCAGCTTGGTCGGCACAGGCTTGGAGGGCCAAAGGTTCCTGTGCTGTACTTTCCTTTGTTCTTTGTTCAATTAACTCAGATGCTGACGGAAATAACAAGCAACTTTAAGTAAGTCTGTCAAATAAGAAAAAGCGATGATGAAGAGTGGCACAGTGGTTAGCGCTGCTGCCTCACAGCATCAGGGACCTGGGTTCAATTCTGACCTTAGATGACTGTCTGTATGGAGTTTACACTTTCTCTCCGTAATCTGCGTGGGTTTCCTCCGGATGCTCCAGTTTCCTCCCAAAGCCCAAAGATGGACATCTCAGGTGAATTGGCCGTGCTAAAAAAATTCCCCTTGGTCCAAAAGGTTAGCTGGAGTTATGGGATGGGGCGGGGAATAAGCCTCGGTAGAATGCTCTTTCACATGCCCGGGTCAGACGCGATGGGCCGAATGGCCTCATTCTGCACTGTATAAATTTCATGGTTCCAGGAGTTCCAATGATTTTTCAGGAAGTGGCTGATTTCCTTAGGCAGTGGTAAGAGAGCCACGCTTCTCTCTGTGTGGTATTGCTCCACTCTGGGCAATGGTAAGAACTGTTGAGGATATGTAGAGAAGACAACCTCATCTTCTGTAGTGAGATGCATTTCCTGTAGACAATTAACTCTGAGACAAGATTGCTGTACAGGATTCTGCAGCTTCAGACGTGCTAAAGATTCTGCCACTGCTGTGCTGACTGATGTGTTGGGTGCTCTGGATCCGTGGAACACATACATGCCACCAACACTTAAAATAGTACAACACTATTTTATTAAGTTAGAAACTGTTGAACATACTTTCACTGTGGGTTAACACGATGTTAGATTAAACTAAAGAACTATGCCTGTCCTAACCAGTCTATGCACACAGCACATGGTGAGGATCTGTGCTGTAAGCTGTAAGCTCTGTCCTTCTGAGAGGCTGCATCCCAAATGAGCAGGAACTCTGATGCCCTCTGTCTATATAGTGAGTGTGCTCTAACTGGTGATTGGCTGCGGTGTTGTGTGTGTTGATTGGTCCCGCTGTGTGTCCATCAGTGTGTGTGTCTGCACCATGATATACTGGTGTATATTTAATGACATCTCTTTTATAAAAAAATATATGTGTGTGGCAATAAATAATGTGTGGTGAGAATGTTCCTAACTACGTGTGGGGTGCGAAGACATATTTACAGGACTACGTACATGAGAACTAAGCTATTTACATGAGAAGGTGCCTGGTGCAGAGAAGCAGTATGCGACAAGAGTAATGAGATCAACACTATATACAAACCAAGGAAACGATCAAACAAAGCAATGAAACAATTCAGAGAGTCAATAAATTCAAAAAGTTCATAAATCTAGTCTCTGAGGTAGGCGACGAATTCTGGTTGACCGCCTCAAGGGTGGGTCGAGAGCCGTCGGTTCAGGAGTGGGCTGGACTGCGTCAAAGTCAGGGGGAGGCAGAGTGACAGGGAGCTCTGCAAAGTCCGTGGCAGGGTCAGCAGGAGGGCGAGGCGACACTGGAGGATCACCTGGCGAGCGTGGAACGAGATGAAGGGCGCGTCGATTGCGGCGCAGAATAGAGCCATCCGGTAGACAAACCAGGTTTGAGTGGGGGGCCACCTGCCGAAGGACAACAGCGGTTGCAGACCAGCCACCATCCGGAAGATGGTCGCGGATGTTGTCATCTGGAGCCAGAGCAGGGAGATCAGCTGCACGGGAGTCATGAGCCGCCTTGTGCTGTGCACGAGACAGCTGCATTCAGCGAAGGACCAGAACGTGGTCGAGGCCTGGGACATGGATGGACGGCACCATCGTCCTCAGGGTTCGACTCATGAGTAACTGGGCTGGCAACAGGCCAGTGGACAGTGGGGCGGAGCGATAGGCCAGCAAGGCAAGGTAGAAATCAGACCCAGCATCGGCAGCCTTGTGTAGGACCCGTTTGACGATATATACTCCCTTCTCTGCTTTGCCGTTGGATTGGGGGTACAGGGGACTGAACGTCACATGGGCAAAATTGTACCGCCTGGCAAAGCTGGACCATTCTTGGCTGGCGAAGCAGGGGCCATTGGCCGACATAACCGTGGGTGGGATGCCGTGTCGAGCAAAGGTTTCTTTACATGCACGAATGACTGCAGACGAGGTGAGGTCGTGCAACCGTATCACCTCCCGGTAATTCAAAAAGTAGTCCACGATCAGGACGTAGTCTCTACCCAGTGCGTGGAACAGGTCGATGCCCACCTTGGTCCATGGTGACGTGACCAGCTCATGGGACTGGAAGGTCTCACGTGGTTGGGCCGGCTGGAAGCGCTGACAAGTGGGGCAGTTGAGCACTGTGTTGCCGGGCCAGTACACTGCCTCTCGGGCCCGTCGGCGGCACTTTTCCACGCCAAGGTGGCCCTCGTGTAGTTGTTCCAGGACAAGCTGGCACATGCTATGCGGGATGACTATGCGGTCCAGTTTTAGAAGAACCCCGTCTACTACCGCCAGATCATCTCTGACATTATAGAACTGAGTGCATTGGCCCTTGAGTCACCCGTCCGTTAGGTGGCGCATGACACGCTGTAGCAAGGGGTCAGCCGCCGTCTCGCGGCGAATTTGGATGAGGCGTTCATCCGAGGCAGGTAGATTGGAGGCCGCGAATGCCACATGGGCGTCAATCTGGCAGACAAATCCCGCTGGGTCACATGGAGTGTTGACTGCCCTGGAGAGAGCGTCAGCAATGATGAGATCCTTGCCTGGGGTGTACACCAGCTGGAAGTCGTATCGCCGGAGCTGGAGGCGAGGCGTCGTCGTTCAAGTCTTTCTGTATTATATTGACCAGCGGGCGATGGTCCGTCTCGACGGTGAATTGAGGAAGTCCGTAGACATAATCGTGAAACTTAACAACACCGGTCAGAAGGCCCAGGCACTCCTTTTCTATCTGCGTGTAGCGCTGTTCCGTGGGGGTCATCGCACATGATGCATATGCAACGGGGGCCCATGATGAGGCCTCATCGCGTTGAAGGAGCACTCCCCCCATGCCAGATTGACTGGCATCGGTCGAAATTTTGGTCTCCTTTGCTGGATCAAAGAAAGCTAAGACTGGGGTCGTGGTCAGTTTTGTCTTGAGTTCTCTCCATTCGCGCTCGTGGGCAGGGAGCCATTGGAAGTCAGTCGTCTTCCTGACCAGGTTCCTGAGAGCCGTGGTATGAGAGGCGAGGTTAGGGATGAACTTCCCTAAAAAATTGACCATGCCCAGAAATCGGAGGATCGCCTTCTTGTCTTCTGGTGTTTTCATAGCTGTGATAGCAGCTACCTTGTCCGTATCCGGCTGCACACCCAACTGGGAGATGTGGTCCCGAGGAACTTATGTTCTGTCTGACCAAAAGAGCATTTGGCCCTGTTGAGGTGGAGGCCTTGCTCATGTTTACGTCTGAATACGCGCTGGAGGTGACTAACATGCTCCTGCGGGGTGGTGGACCAAATGACTATGTCATCGACATAGACGCGAACACCTTCAATACCTTCCATCATTTGTTCCATAATCCTATGAAACACTTCTGATGCAGAGATGATCCCAAACGGCATCCTGTTGTAACAATATCTTCCAAAGGGGGTGTTAAATGTGCAGAGTTTCCTGCTGGATTTATCGAGCAGGATTTGCCAGAAACCTTTTGAGGCGTTGAGTTTGGTGAAGAGCTTGGCGTGAGCCATCTCACATGTGAGCTCTTCCCGCTCGGGAATTGGATAGTGCTCTCTCATAATATTGCGATTTAGATCCTTGGGATCAATGCAAATTCTCAATTCGCCGGAAGGCGTTTTTACACATACCATGGAACTGACCCAGTCAGTCGGTTCCGTGACTTTGGAAATCACTCCTTGGTTCTGGAGGTCCTGCAGCTGCTGCTTGAGGCGATCCTTAAGGGGTGCTGGGACCCTGCGAGGTGCGTGCACCACAGGTGTGGCATTCGGTTTTAATAAAATCTTGTAGGTGTACGGGAGCGTGCCCATGCCCTCGAAGACCTCGTGGTACTGGTTGATAATGGCGTCGAGCTGCGCCCTGAAGTCAGTGTCCTGAAAGGCAGACGCGTCAGCAGGAGAGAGAGAGTGAACTCTCTGAACTAGGTTCAACAGCTTGCATGCCTGCGCGCCAAGTAGGGAGGCTTTCAAGGAGCCCACGATTTCAAAGGGAAGGATGGCTTTGCATGACCTGTGTGTCACTTCAAGTTGGCATGAGCTGCTGACAGCAATGGCATTGCCATTATAATCTAATAGCTGGCAGACTGATGGCAGGATGGCTGGTTTGACACAAAGGCTTTGGAGGTCAGACCGCGCAATGAGATTGGCGGAGGCACCGGTGTCCAGGCGGAATCGTATTTGGGACCGGTTGACCATAAGGGTGGCACACCACTCATCGTCCAGATCGATGCTGTATATCGATCGATGCTGGATTCTTTGCTTCGGGGACACCATGTTTTTTGTAATGATACCGACTCGAAAAGGCGCCTTCGGGTCTTCGGTGTCAATATCGGGTAGCAGGTCCGAATTGGGCTCAGTGACCGTGGGTTGAATGGCCCGGACATTCCTGCGGGGCTGGCTGGAGCAACGAGAGTTGGCAGGCTGAGCTGATCTGCATAAAGCAGCATAGTGGCCAAGTTTGCCACATCGCAGGCATCGTCAGGATTTGACAGGACATTGCCGCTTTAAGTGGGCGGAGCCACAGTTGCCGCACGTTGTAGCGTCAGTACGTTCATTGCGCCACCGCGCATGCACGGTGCGATCGTACGTGGTGCACGCCTGCGCAGTATGTTCGCCGATGTCGCCGTCCCCTCGTTCGGTGCGCACAAGCGTGGGAGTCCGTGAAAAGCGTGCAAAATGGCCGCCCTCATCCAGGCTGAGGCCCTGGAGTTGCTCGATTGCTTGGACCCGTTCTGCCCCGTGGGGCCCTTGCTGCGTCATTTCAGCCGCTTGGATGTGGGAATACCGTAGGGTATTCATGTAGCACGCAGGTGTCGATTGCAGTCGCTAGGGTGAGCTGCTTTACCTTGAGGAGCTGCTGGCGTAGGGGGTCCGACTGAACACCGAAAACGATCTGGTCGCGTATCATGGAGTCGGAGGTGGGCCCGTAATTACAGGACTGCGCAAGGATGCGGAGGTGGGTGAGAAAGGACTGGAAAGGTTTATCCTTACCCTGCAAACGCTGTTGGAATACATAGCGCTCAAAACTTTCATTCCACCTCGATGTCGCAGTGACTGTCAAACTTAAGGAGGACCGTCTTGAATTTTGATTTATCTTCACCATCAGCAAAGGTGAGAGAATTGAAAATATGGATTGCATGTTCCCCGGCTGTGGATAGGAAGAGGACGATCTTCCTGGTGTCTGAGGCAGCTTCCCGGTCTGTGACTTCAAGGCAGAGCTGGAAGCGTTGTTTGAATATCTTCCAGTTGGCCCCTAGGTTACCGGTGATGCGGAGCGGCGGCGGCGGGCGGACGCTGTCCATTTTGCAGGCTGGCTGTATGCTGGTGGAAGGCAGATCACTTGCAGGTAGGTCGAAGAAGTTCTGACATCCCTCAACTACTGGTACCATGATGTGTTGGGTGCTCTGGATCCATGGAACACATACAGGCCACCAACACTTAAAATAGTGCAACACTATTTTATTAAGTTAGAAACTGTTGAACATACTTTCACTGTGCGTTAACACAATGTTAGATTAAACTAAAGACCTATGCCTGTCTTAACCAGTCTATGCACTCAGCACATGGTGAAGATCTGTGCTGTAGGCTGTAAGCTCTGTCCTTCTGAGAGGCTGCATCCCAAATGAGCGGGAACTCTGATGCCCTCTGTCTATATGGTGAGTGTGCTCTAACTGGTGATTGGCTGCGGTGTTGTGTGTGTTGATTGGTCTTGCTGTGTGTCCATCTGTGTGTGTGTCTGCACCATGATATACTGGTGTATATTATGACACCTACCTCCACATCTGGAAGGAAGGGGACTTTCAGCTGGGGCTCAAGTGTGGGCGCCAATTGAATTTCACCCCTGGAAGGTACCAGCTCTCTCACAGTGAGTGATCCTCTATGGACTCTAATCTGGGCTCAGGCAAAGCATTGTCTCTGAAAAACCTGATAGACATCAGGAGATAGACTAGGCAATACATTGATAGATTCAGTGAGGCAAACATATGAATGCTGCTCAGCCACTAGAACAGCTGACTCCTCTAAAAAAAACAGAATTCATCTGGTGCGTCCATCAACTGGAAAGACAAATCATTCTCTAGGATCTCTAAGAGATCACATCACTTTCTAAGAAGTGCAAATTCAGGTCCGGCAGCCCTTCATGGGGATGGTCGCCGTCGGATGCAGTGTCTTCTGTATCCATCACCCCTGGCCTTGCTTGATGAAGAGCTGAGGGGTTCATAACTTAAGTTACCACCCAAGGTCTAGTGGATAGCATCTCTGTGAGAGAAAGGAACTTACTGCTGACTGTACAAACTTCCTCAGCTTCAGAAGGCTGAATTTCCACTGCTTCAAAGTAAAAGGTTGAAGATTGTTCCATGGAAGACAATTCAAATGATGAGCTTCATCTGTTTTGTTCTAAGATTCCCAGGAGCATGACAACATTGCCATTCAATAAGGATGGATGTTGATTGTAAAGACCACAGAATCAACAACCTGTTGCCCTTATAGCGAAGATTTGATTTGAAGGTCCATCCCACCTGGAGTTTGTAATTGATGCCTGATGTATGAAGGGGTATTGGCTGAAGCCAGTTAAGATCATGTACTAATATGTTCAAAGCTGCTCCAGTATCAATTTATAGGGTCGTATTGAAGCCTTAAATTATAACTGACTGATATTCTGGACGAGGTCTATCAATATCTTCTGGGGATTCTGTAATTTTTTTTCCGTTATTCATTCATTGGCTGTGTGCATCGCTGGCAAGGCCAACAGTTATAAGAACATAAGAACTAGGAGCAGGAATTAGGCCATCTGGCCCCTCAAGCCTGCTCCAACATTCAACAAGATCATGGCTGATCTTTTTGTGGACTCAGCTGCACTTACCCACCTGCTCACCATAACTCTTAATTCCTCTACTGTTCAAAAATCTACCTATCTTTGCCTCAAAAACATTTTTTGAGGTAGCCTTAACTGCTTCACTGGGCAGGGAGTTCCACAGATTCACAACCATTTGGGTGAAGACGCTCCTCCTCAACTCAGTCCTAAATCTGCTCCCCTTTATTTTGAGGCTATATCCCATAGTTCTAGTTTCACCTGCCAGTGGAAACAACTAGGTTCCATCTTATCTATTCCCTTCATAATGTTATATGTTTCTATGAGATCCCCCCTCATTCTTCAAAATTCCAATGAGCAGAGCCCCAGTCTACTCAGTTTTTCCTCATAAGCTAATCCTCTCAAATCCGGAATCAACCTAGTGAATCTCCTCTGCACCCCCTCCAGTGCCAGTACATCCTTTCTCAAGTAAGGAGACCAAACCCGTACACAGTACTCCAGATGTGGCCTCATCAGCACCCTATTCTTTGAGGAGGTGACCAAGCATGTGGATGAAGGTAAAGCAGTGGATGTAGTGTACATGGATTTTAGTAAGGCATTTGATAAGGTTCCCCATGGTAAGCTTATGCAGAAAGTAAGGAGACATGGGATAGTGGGAAATTTGGCCAGTTGGATAACGAACTGGCTGACCAATAGAAGTCAGAGAGTGGTGGTGGATGACAAATATTCAGCCTGGATCCCAGTTACCAGTGGCGTACCGCAGAGATCAGTTCTGGGTCCTCTGCTGTTTGTGATTTTCATTAATGACTTGGATGAGGGAGTTGAAGGGTGGGTCAGTAAATTTGCAGACGATACGAAGATTGGGGGAGTTGTGGATAGTGAGGAGGGCTGTTGTCGGCTGCAGAGAGACATAGATAGGATGCAGAGCTGGGCTGAGAAGTGGCAGATGGAGTTTAACGCTGAAAAGTGTGAGGTTGTACATTTTGGAAGAACAAATATGAATGCGGAATACAGGGTTAACGGTAGGGTTCTTGGCAATGTGGAGGAACAGAGAGATCTTGGGGTCTATATTCATACATCTTTGAAAGTTGCCACTCAAGTGGATAGAGCTGTGAAGAAGGCCTATGGTGTGCTAGCATTCATTAACAGAGGGATTGAATTTAAGAGCTGTGAGGTGATGATGCAGCTGTACAAAACCTTGGTAAGGCCACATTTGGAGTACTGTGTACAGTTCTGGTTGCCTCATTTTAGGAAGGATGTGGAAGCTTTGCAAAAGGTGCAAAGGAGATTTACCAGGATGTTGCCTGGAATGGAGAGTAGGTCTTCCGAGGAAAGGTTGAGGGTGCTAGACCTTTTCTCATTAGAACGGAGAAGGATGAGGGGCGACTTGATAGAGGTTTATAAGATGATCAGGGGAATAGCTAGAGTAGACAGTCAGAGACTTTTTCCCCGGGTGGAACAAACCATTACAAGGGGATATAAATTTAAGGTGAATGGTGGAAGATATAAGGGGGATGTCAGAGGTAGGTTCTTTACCCAGAGAGTAGTAGGGGCATGGAATGCACTGCCTGTGGAAGTAGTTGAGTCGGAAACATTAGGGACCTTCAAGCAGCTATGGGATAGGTACATGGATTATGGTAGAATGATATTGTGTAGATTAATTTGTTCTTAAGGGCTGCATGGTAGCATTGTGGATAGCACAATTGCTTCACAGCTCCAGGGTCCCAGGTTTGATTCCGGCTTGGGTCATTGTCTGTGCGGAGTCTGCACATCCTTCCCGTGTGTGCGTGTGTTTCCTCCGGGTGCTCCGGTTTCCTCCAACAGTCCAAAGATGTGCAGGTTAGGTGGATTGGCCAGGAAAGATTGCCCTTAGTGTCCAAAATTGCCCTTAGTGTTGGGTGGGGTTACTGGGTTATGGGGATAGGGTGGAGGTGTTAATCTTGGGTAGGGTGCTCTTTCCAAGGGCCAGTGCAGACTCGATGGGTGGAATGGCCTCCTTCTGCACTGTAAATTCTATGATAATCTATAATTAGGACAAAGGTTCGGCACAACATCGTGGGCTGAAGGGCCTGTTCTGTGCTGTATTTTTCTATGTTCTATGTTCTACACAGCTGCAACATAACCTCCCTGATTTTAAACTCCATCCCTCTAGTAATAAAGGACAACATTTCATTTGCCTTCTTAATTACCTTGCTGCACCAGCAGCCCAACCTTTTTGCGATTCATGCACAAGGACGCCCAGGTCCCTCTGCACAGCAGCATGCTGCAATTTTTTTACCATTTTGCTGTTATTCCTACCAAAATCACATTTACCAACATTGTACCAAATCTGTCAGACTCTTGCCGATTCACTTAAACTATCGGTGTCCCTCTGCAGACTTTCAGTGACCACTGCACACTTTGCTCTGCCAATCATCTTCATGGCATCTGCGAACTTTAGCACATTACACTTTGTCCCCAACTCCAAATCATCTATGTAAAGTGTAAACAATTGCAGTCCCAACGCTGATCCCTGAGGCACACCACTAGCCACTGATCGCCAACCAGAAAAACACCCATTTATCCCCACTCTTTGCTTTCTGTTCATTAACCAATCCTCTATCCATTCTAATACATCTTTATCATGTATCAACCTTTTGTGCGGCACCTTGTCGAATGCCTTCTGGAAATCCAGATACACCACGCCCACCGGTTCCCAATTGTCCACCGTGCTTGTAATGTCCTCAAATAATTCCAGTAAATTGTTGCCCATCCCTTACTAGGCCATTCCACATGGCAGCTAAGAGTCAACCACATTACTATGGGTTTGGATTCATACGTAGGCCAGACCAGGTCAGGATGGCAGATTTCCTTCCAAAAAGGACACTAGTAAACTAGATGGGTTCTTATTACAATCGACAATGGTTTCATGGTCATTAGGTTTCATTCGACTTTTAATTTCAGATTTGTATTAAATTAAAATTTCAACATCTGTCGTGGTGGGATTCGAACCTGAGTCCCCGGATCATTGCGGTGGGTCTCTGGATTACTGATACAGTGATTACTATTCCATTGCCACTCCCCCCTTCCTAACTTTGCAATTTCTGGAAAGGAATGCGTTTCATAAATATGCTCTTGTCTTCTACCTCGATTAAAATCATTAAATTTGCAGAAATGCTTGAAATGTCCAGTTTTGCCGCACTGGAAGGATTCTGCACTCCCTGCTGGGCAGCTCTGGTATTTTATGCTGGGTCTTCATGCCATACTGCAAGGACCTCAAAGTGGCTGTCGGGGTGGAGTTTTTCCACCCTTTTACGTGGCTTGGCTGGCTTTTATATGGGTGCAACCACTGCCCATGGGCCTACCCAATTTATGGAGTTATGTGAAACCTCTGAGTCAAGCTGAATTATAGCCCAGTTACATTCTCTAAGCTCGACCTGCCTCATAAACTGGGTTACTTGATCCAAAATAAGATCATCTTTGGCCTGTGGGAATTCAGAAAGCTATTCATTTAGATGTCTGTGACTATGGAATCATGGCTTTGCTTGTCTTTCAGTGCTCCGTACCCACAACCACTGTACGGGTAATATAGGTTGGTTAGATATAATTCAATTTATCTCCAGGTCATTGAGACCGCTGGTTAAAACCTGTGTGTTCAATTACTAGGTTTTGCTCAGGCAAAGATAAGTGTCCAAGGTGGTACGAATGAACTCAAAGTCCACAGTGGACTCCTGTACATCCTTTCTTAAGGCACTGTTGTCTGCTACTGGACCTACTGCATTGAGAAGCGAAGTAACTTGAAACTTTTGCACCTTTTACTGAAGGCCTGAATCTGCTTGGTACCGGACCAAATGGTGTTTCCATAATTCCAACTGCTGGCCACTCTGCAGGACCTTTAGGCAATTGAATGGACGTGACAAGAACAGGAGCTTCTCACCAGGTAGTGTCATTGTTGCCTCTCTCCTCTGTGTCTCCAGCTTCTGCCAAGTTATTACAAGCTGCTTTCAAAGTTCTCTTCACTCTCTCCTTCGATAACATTGATGTAATTTTTATATTGATGCGTCCACTGCTGCTCTGAGATTCAGCCATTCTATCTTGGACTCTTGGTGTAGGATTTGGTTTGTGGACTGACTGGTATCTACTTAACACTTGTTTATTAGGACTATATTTAAACAGGTTACATAGCTCCTCGGTCTGATTCCAACTTCTTTCTCTCTCTCGACCGAGAGAGAGGGAGAGAGTGTGAGAGAGAGTCTAACACATGACAGTGGTACATCATCATCTGCATCATTCATTAGTATAACTCTGTTGATCCTTTATACAACCGTGTCTGTTTCGTCTGTTTGGGTGTGTGTCCATCCAGCCGAGGATTAATGTTCTTTCCCCTGGATTAGTTCCCGAGGTCTCCGTGTCACGATATCAGCTATCAGATGGCAGAGTTGTGATGAGGCCTATAGATGTTCTAAATCTTAGATTTTCCAACTTGACCTGAGAACTCCACCTGCTATGTTCTTTTAATATAGAAGATATCAATATAGTGATAGAGAGATTCGTCAAAGAATCTCCACCCTGCCAGCAAGAATGTAATCATAGAATCATAGAATTTACAGTGCAGAAGGAGGCTATTTGGCCCATTGAGTCTGCACCGGCCCTTGGGAAGAGCACCCTGCCTAAGCCCACACCACCACCCCATCCCCGTAACCCACTTCGCCTAACCTTTCTTTTGGACACTCAGGGCAATTTAGCATGGCCAATCCACCTAACCTGCACATCTTTGGACAAATGGGCTACAGCGCCAATTAATGACCCATTTGGACAGAAATCCAACTTCCCGCAGTCAGGCCCTTGAAATTTTGAGACCAGTATTATCCCAGTTGCGTCACTGCTGTGACGTTCCTTTCTATGTGGAAAGAAACAAGCCCAACGTCAGAAAGCAAACCAGAATTGTGGCCCTGTGCTCCATCAAGTTGCCACAAGAGTCACAGCCAGTTGTGGCATATCTCAATGCACAACAACTTGGTTTGATTGCTGTACTGAAATTATGCGCTGGTTGTATTCATTAAATGTCAGAAATGCCTGTTGTTCATTATTCTCATTTCAGTCACACTCTATAAAGATCCCTTTGGTAGCATCTGCTGTTGCTTCCTCTCAAATGCCAACTGGAAGGAAACCTGCTGTGTGAGACTGAACTTTTCTCTGTACATTTGGAAAGCAATCTGCTTAACTCTCAGAACAAAGGGCAACACTCTGTGGTGCCTTGGAGAAAGGGTATTTACTTCATTTGCAAAATGATTTGCGAATGCAACTTTGCTCATCAAAATATAATAGCTAACATAATATCACAGCAAAATGTAAAGTATCATTGTAAAATGACACTCTTAACACTTCGATGATTTTCCTATTACCTGACTCCAATTTGACTTTTTGAAACAATTTCGAATTCAACATGCGAATTCAGGACCAGTAAACATTTTGCTCTGGTAGATTGCTAGCATTTCATTACACTCGTCTGCTTATTATTAAAATGTTTGTCTATGGATGAATGGATGAATAAGGAAATGAGCTGTGGCTCACTGGGCCTGTTTATTCCCGTTTTAGTTCATAAATTTCAGCGAAAGACCCAGGCGTCTGACCTTCTCCCGCCACACTACCTGGCTGGTACCATTAAGGGCCTTTAAAATGGACGCTACATGCCGCCTTTTTACAGTGGAGTTTTTCTTTTATTTTAAGCACTGTTCTCGACTTTAAATAAAATTGCTTCAATACAAACACTCTGAATGGAATATCAAATTTGTGAACTGGTGGAGCAACACAAGGTTAGGAGCGAGGAGAGAAAGGTGGGGGGGGGGGGGGAGTGGTATTTTTGACTTTCTATGATCATGCAAAATGTGTGAAAATGAATTGCAGTCCGTTTTACCGATTGGCTATCATTCATTTTATATTAATGCAGGGAGTTAAAATGAAACCTGACAGAAATGAAAAGAAAGGCAAACCTTTAAGTAAAAACAGAGAGCTTCACTTATAAATTATTAACATTACGCATTTCATTTTATGGGAAAAAACGCGCTTTGTCAAAAGCAGGGGTCCGATTTTAAAAGGGCAGCTTTTTTCTGTGGAGTAGAAGAAAGTAGTGATTGGATATCACAAGTCAGGAGCAATTACTTCTCTGTCAAAAATGTTATTTTTAACCCTGCTGTGAAATCCTCACCTTGCTCTTGTTAATCCCAAAGCAGGACTATGTATGAGAGTCCCAGAAGCGAGCCTCACTGCTGAACACAACTTCCAACAAAGGTCATTCCTACCTTAGGGTCAGGCAGTAATGATAACTTTTCATGACAAGCACTTTCCTGTGACAAGTGACAGACTTTAAGTTGAATTTCTGCTGCTTTTGTTCGCATCAATGGAGTTTTGACACACCATGACCATTTATGTGTTGTCCAGTTTTTGTAGTGCTAGTCTTAATAGTTTTCTTTTCTTATTGTTAATCTATACCTTGGGTTTCTGCACATTCTATTGAGGGCCATGTGCAATTAGCAATCCAGGTGCAACAGTGGAACATTGTGATTTAAATCAATTAAATTTTAGCCATGGTAAGAAGCCAGTGCTGGTTCCATTTCTTCAGAATATGATGAAAGAAGCTGAAAATGCCAGTGACAACGACCCCACCAATAATTTACCTGGCAAGAGGAAAGCTTATGTGTGGCAATGTGGCACAGTGGTTAGTGCCAGGGGCCTGGGTTCGATTCCGACCTTGGGTGACTGTGTGGTGTTTGCATGTTCTCCCCGTGTCTGTGTAGGATTCCTTTGGGTACTCGGGTTTCCTACCACAGGCCAAAGATGTGCAGGTCAGGTGGATTGGCCATGTTAAATTGTCCCTTGGTGCCCAAACGGTTTGGTGGGGTTCTAGGGATAGCGGGGATGGGGTGTGAGGTAAGCCGAGGTATGGTGCTCTTCCGGAGGGTCGGTCCAAGTTCGATTGGCCAAATGGTATCTTTTTGCACTGTAAAGATTCTATGATTCATGTCAATAATTGGTTGCATCAGCAATGCTAAACATAGGACTGGTAATCAATAGCTCAATGCAATGTATTAATATGGTAGCCTTGTGAGTTTAGTTATGGAATGAAGAGGAAAACGTTAAGAATGGAGGAGGGAAGAAAGAAAGGTTTGAGGAAGTACTGTATTTATATAATGCTTCCCAGAATGCTTCACAACCAACGAATTATGTTTTGAATGGACTCACTTTAATTATTAATAATAATAATAATAATAATAATTGCTTATTGTCACAAGTAGGCTTCAATAAAGTTACTGTGAGAAGCCCCGAGTCGCCACATTCCAGCACCTGTTCAGGGAGGCCCGCTCTGCTGCCCTTGTTCTGCATTACAAGCCAGCTGTTTAGCCCATTGTGCTAAACCAGCTCCCGACAGAAAATATCATCGGTGATGGCTTATCCGGGATTTGAACCCGGGACCTCTGACAATCCTCGAAGCGAGAATCTTACCTCTAGATCAACGATCCGTTATGCAGGCAACACCACCGATAGTTTGCACACAAGACTCTGTGACCAGCAAGTGGATCATTGATCAGATGACCTGTTAGTGATGTGTTGGGTGAATGTTGACATATAGAAATAAAGGGCAAAATTCTCCACCTCGCACCACCGCAAACACGAACCGCAATCGGGTGGAGAATCGGACGGTCTGCTTCGGTCTGCATTGAGGTCAGTGCCCGGTTCCATGCTCCGATCACTCTTTGGTGGCATGGTGAGGTGAGAATGACTGCCCTTGACATCAAGGCAGCATTTGACCGAGTATGGCATCAAGAGCCCGAGTCAAATTGGAGTCAATGGGAATCAGGAGGGAAACTCTCCGCTGGTAGGAGTCATACCTGACACAAAGGAAGATGGTTGTCGTGGTTGGAAGTCAATCATCTCAGCTCCAGGACATCACTGCAGGAGTTCCTCAGGGTAGTGTCCTTGGCCCAACCATCTTCAGCTGCTTCATCAATAACCTCCCTTTCATCATAAGGTCAGAAGTGGGGATGTTTGCGGATGACTGCACAATGTTCAGCACTATTTGTGATTCCTCAGATAATGAAGCAGTCCATGTTCAAATGCAGCAAGACCTGGACAATATCCAGGCTTGGGCTGACAAGTGACAAGTTGCATTCACGCCACACCAGTGCCAGGCAATGACCATCTCCCACAAGAGAGGATCTGTTCATCGCCCCTTGACATTCAATGGCACTACCTAGGAGTTATCATTGATCAGAAACTGAACTGGACTAGCCACATTGATACTGTGGCTGCCAAGGCAGGTCAAAGGCTAGGATGGGCAGCACGGTATCACAGTGGTTAGCACAGTTGCCTTGCAGCTCCAGGGTCCCAGGTTCGATTCCCGGATTGGGGTCACTGTCAGTGCCGAGTCTGCACATTCTTCCCGTGTCTGCGTGGGTTTCCTCCAGTTTCCGGAGCACACAGCCCACTGAATGAGCACATGCGCTGTACACCACATTCGGGAAACAGGAAAGGGACTGCTGATGGAGATGATGAGCGGTGATGGGTCACTCACTGGGTAAACTGTCCTATAAGGCTGCCTCATACTTCTGGCCCCATTCCCTGCCATCTCTGAAGGTGACCTTCAGTGGAAGCTTCAATTATTGGGGGGCCCTGCCCCATGCCATGCTCCAGCACCCACACCCACCCCATCAATCTCCCACATCCCCCACCAGGCAGTCTCTCTACACCCAGCCTAGCCAATCCCTCACATTCTTCAGAGGATTGAGGCAGGTTGAGTGCTGGTAAAAAGGTGTTTAATAGTGACCATATACGTTATTGTGCCCTGTCCCCTGTGGTGATCTTTGCGAGGTTGACTTCAGGATGGAAAGCGTAGTGATCACAAAGACACTTGAAGTTCTTTTCATGAACTTAACTAATTTTACTGACACTACTTTATTTAGAGTTCAACACTTATTCCTATGGTAAATAACTGTATTATTAATCTACACTCACTAACACTATCTCTATATTCTAACTACAATTATATTCTATCTTACTAGCTCTACAATGCACTCTACTCCAGTCTCCTACCCTCTCCAGTTCACTCTCCCAGAAATCCAAGAGTCAGTGCAACTTACAGTACTGTCCCTTAGGTCCCTCTAGTGGCTAGTTTTAACATATCATTAACTCCTCACATGCTGTACATTTGTATAATGTCACAACCCCTACCTCTAACCTTTGTGCTTCACCCTTCCCAACATAACTGGTGTCCAACTTCCTCATCTTACATGGCCTTCTATGGATTTCAGTAAAGCGTTTGATAAGGTTCCCCACGGTAGGCTACTGCAGAAAATACGGAGGCATGGGATTCAGGGTGATTTAGCAGTTTGGATCAGAAATTGGCTAGCTGGAAGAAGACAAAGGGTGGTGGTTGATGGGAAATGTTCAGACTGGAGTCCAGTTACTAGTGGTATACCACAAGGATCTGTTTTGGGGCTACTGCTGTTTGTTATTTTTATAAATGACCTGGAGGAGGGCGTAGAAGGATGGGTGAGTAAATTTGCAGATGACACTAAAGTCAGTGGAGTTGTGGACAGTGCGGAAGGATGTTACAAGTTACAGAGGGAGATAGATAAGCTGCAGCACTGGGCTGAGAGGTGGCAAATGGAGTTTAATGCAGAAAATTGTGAGGTGATTCATTTTGGAAGGAATAACAGGAAGACAGAGTACTGGGCTAATGGTAAGATTCTTGGCAGTGTGGATGAGCAGAGAGATCGCGATGTCCATGTACATAAATCCCTGAAAGTTGCCACCCAGGTTGAGAGGGTTGTTAAGAAGGTGTACGGTGTGCTAGCTTTAATTGGTAGAGGGATTGAGTTTCGGAGCCATGAGGTCATGTTGCAGCTGTACAAAACCGTGGTGCGGCCGCATTTGGAGTATTGCGTGCAATTCTGGTCGCCGCATTATAGGAAGGATGTGGAAGCATTGGAAAGGGTGCAGAGTAGATTTACCAGAATGTTGCCTGGTATGGAGGGAAGATCTTATGAGAAAAGGCTGAGGGACTTGAGGCTGTTTTCGTTAGAGAGAAGAAGATTAAGAGGTGACTTAATTGAGGCATACAAGATGATCAGAGGATTGGATAGGGTGGACAGTGAGAGCCTTTTTCCTCGGATGGGGATGTCTAGCCCGAGGGAACATAGCTTTAAATTGAGGGGAGATAGATATAGGACAGATGTCAGAGGTAGGTTCTTTACTCAGAGAGTAGTAAGGGTGTGGAATGCCCTGCCTGCAACAGTAGTGGACTCGCCAACACGAAGGGCATTCAAATGGTCATTGGATAGACATATGGACGATAAGGGAATAGTGTAGATGGACTTGAGAGTGGTTTCACAGGTCGGCGCAACATCAAGGGCCGAAGGACCTGTACTGCGCTGTCATGTTCTATGTTCTATGTTTTAGGTGTGACCCTAGAGAGAAAATCAGGTGTGGAGGTATGCTGCCCTGTTCTGCCTGCTGCCCATCAGATGTGCCACTGTCAGGTGGAGGGGAGATTCAGAAGCGCTGAGGTGTTCCAGCACCTACCCTGCAGGGGGCACAGGCATGAGCTCCATCACATCCTCCTCCTTCCGGGTGCTCAACGGCCCCTGGGTTACTCCATGGGGTGGAGGTGAAGCCGGAGTGAGCTCCGGAGGTTCCCCGGTCACCTGGCATTGAAAGTCTGGGGGACTGCCCCCATCTGAACCAGAGTCTCAAGGTGCTCAGCCGTAGAGCGCTGAGGCTGGGTCACGTCCCTCAGAGAGCCTCGATCATGTCCCTCTGGCACTGTACCACATCCCTCTGTGACTGACCCAGGTCAGTCAGTGCCCGGCCAATGCTCTCGATACCCTCAGCCATGATCCTTTGTGAGTGGGCCTATCTCTGGAGCACAGCAGCAATGTCCCTGCTCGCCCCCAGCAGGTAGCTGACGCTCTTTATTTTTTTCAGGAAACTGGGGAGTGAAACACCAGCATTTTTACACTGGCGTGGGGACATAGACCCATTTTTGGACAATCCAGCCCTATGTTTCTGTGCTTTCCATTTTTGTACTTCATGGGCGAGATTCTCCGACCCCCGCCGGGTCGGAGAATCGCCGGGGGCTGGCGTGAATCCCGTCCCCGCCAGTTGCCGAAGTCTCCGGCACCGGAGATTTGGCGGGGGCAGGAATCGCGCCGCGCCGGTTGGCGGCCCCCCCCCCCCCCGATTCTCCGGCCCGGATGGGCCGAAGTCCCATTGCTAGAATGCCTGTCCCGCCGGCGTGGATTAAACCACCTCTCTTACCGGCGGGACAAGGTGGCGCGGGTGGGCTCCGGGGTCCTGGGGGCGATCTGGCCCCGGGGGGTGCCCCCACGGTGGCCTGGCCCGCGACTGGGGCCCACCGATCCGCGGGCGGGCCTGTGCCGTCGGGGCACTCTTTTCCTTCCGCCTTCCACCTTCGCCACGGTCTCTACCATGGCGGAGGTGGAAGAGACTCCCTCCACTGCGCATGAGCGGGGATGCCGTGAGCTGCCGCTGACGCTCCCGAGCATGCGCAGCCCGGCAATGTCATTTCCGCGCCAGCTGGCGGGGCGCCAAAGCCCTTTCCTGCCAGCTGGCGGGGCGGAAATCAGTCTGGCTCGGGCCTAGCCCCTCAAGGTTAGGGCTCGGCTGGTCAAGATGCGGAGGATTCCGCACCTTTGGGGCGGCGCAATGCCGGACTGATTTGCACCGTTTGTGGCGCCGGTCGGCGGACATCGCGCCGCTTACGGAGAATTTCACCCCATGTTCCCAAACAATGGGCTGAACCTCCTTCCCTTTATCTTGTACTTTCAACCAGTTTTTATACGTTCTGGTGTCCCTACATGCTCTACCAACGATAATTGCATCCTTCCACTGACTGGCCCCTTCTGGCAAACATGTCACTTTAGTGCCAACTTTTGGCAGTTGCCATGTCGGACAAATAGCCTTATCTGTTTTGCCAGAATGTCTATGTCCCTCTTCAGATATCCTGTCAATTTCTGTGATCTGGTCCTCATAATTCTGTAACATATGTGTATGAGAAGTACCTGGGGCGAAATTCTCCCCCAACGGCGGGATGCCCGCCGACTGGCGCCAAAGCCGGCGCAAATCAGACGGGCATCGCGCCGGCAAAAAGGTGCGGAGGTCTCCGCATCTTTGGCGGCCTAACCCCAACATTGAGGAGCGTCAGCGGCCGCTGTCAGTTTCCCAGCGCATGCGCGGGAGCGTCAGCGGCCGCTGTCAGTTTCCCGCGCATGCGCAGTGGGGAGAGTCACTTCCGCCTCCGCCATGGTGGAGACCGTGGCGGAGGCGGAAGGGAAAGAGTGCCCCCACGGCACAGGCCTGCCCGCGGATCGGTGGGCCCCGATCGCGGGCCAGGCCACCGTGGGGGCACCCCCCGGGGTCAGATCGCCCCGCGCCCCCCCCCAGGATCCCGGAGCCCGCCCACGCCGCCTGGTCCCGCCGGTAAATACCAGGTTTGATTTACGCCGGCGGGACAGGCAATTCCTGGGCGGGACTTCGGCCCATCCGGGCCGGAGAATCCAGCGGGGCGTCCCGCCAACCGGCACGGCCGGATTCCCGCCCCCGCCCAATCTCCGGGAGCGGAGACTTCGGCGGGGGCGGGAGCGGGATTCACGGCGGCCAACGGCCATTCTCCAACCCGGCGGGGGGTCGGAGAATGACGCCCCTGGTTCCTCAGCATGATCAATAACCCCATTAGAATCCATAAATGTGTAATCTGTTCCCACTAATCTTGATGAGTGCACCTTAACAGCCTGGTTTCCATGCTGCAAAATGATTGTTTTACCATCTGTACCTATAACATTTCCTGGGCCTTTCCACTCATTGAATCCAACTCTTTTATATTATGTCATGTCTCACTGTTTGAAAGTAGACTTCAATAACTGTACATTGTGTCTGAAAGCTCTCAAAATTCTTTCTGAGATTTCTGATTTAAAAAATCTTCTTCTGCCCGCTTGCAGTGTATTCAAATGCTCAGAAAGATAGAGCTAATTGTACTACCCTCCCAAACTGGAAGATGATCATTCATGGCTGAAGGGGTTTGGGGATTTCTTCCAAAAAACAACTGATACGAACCATAGCCCTCAACCATCTGCAGTGAATTATTTGTATGGACAGCCCATGCTAAAGCCAAAGCTAATTTACAATTTGGCCCATCTGTCAAAATTTTACAAAGCACTTAATCTATCTCAGCATGATTTCTCTCTCACACCCCGTTACTAAATGGGATTTCTGCAGCTGCATTCATAACTATTATTTCCATGTTCTCACACATATCCCCAAATTCATCATTCGGGCACATCCCCCCGCCACCCCACCATTATCAGTGAGGAACTTTACCCTCGCCCGGTCCCTATCCATTTTTCCATTAACTGTTCCACACTTTACTATGTATAATCGTCGACTGATTAAACTTCATTGCCAAGTATACAACCTATCCCACACCTACAGATCCAAAGACACAAATTCATTAAAATCTGTCGCTTAGGTCATACTCACTAATGGTCATGATGGCGTTCGTACATATATCACATTTGCCGCTTATCTGTTCGATACGTTTGGTGTTTTCTTCATCACTTATACCCACATCCCTGAGCAAGTTTTTAATCTTTCTGAAGCTAAATGGGCAAATTGCCGATGCAACTTTAGCACATCCTACTTTCTGTTTCGTAGACTCCTGGGACGGGATTCTCCCCTCCCCGGTGGGCCGCCCCATGGGTGCGGATTTCTCCGCACCTTTACGAGCCAAGCTGGCGTGGAAGGCCTTTGGCGCCACGCCAGCTGCGGCCGAAGGGACTCCACCGGCAGGCGGATGTCCGCGCATGCGCGGGAGCATCAGTGGCTGCTGATGTCAATCCCGCGCATGTGCGGGGGGGGTCACCTCCGCGTCGGCCATCGCGGAGACCTACATGGCTGACGCGTAGTAAGAGTGCCCCCACGGCACAGGCCCACCGGCGGATCGGTGGGCCACGATCGCGGGCCAAGCCACTGTGGGGGCACCCTCCGGGTTCAGATCGCCCCGCGCCCCCCTCAGGACCCCGGAGCCCGCTCGCGCCGCCTGGTCCCGCCGGTAAGGGAGGTGTTTTAATTCACGCCGGCGGGACCGGCATTACAGCAGTGGGACTTCGGCCCATCGCGGGCCGGAGAATTGCCGGGGGGGTCCCGCTGACCGGCACGGCGCGATTCCCGTCCCCGCCGAATCTCCGGTGCCGGAGAATTCGGCGGCCGTCGGGGGCGGGATTCACGCCGCCCCCCGTTGATTCTCCGACCTGCGGGGGGTCAGAGAATCCCGCCCCTGTTCTCTGATGCTAACAGTACTTCCTTAATTTCTTTACAAGAAAAAATTTGAATTCATTGACAGAATACAATAATGCCAAACTGTGTAAATTGTAAGTCCATAGTTTTTCCAAATAGGATGGTGTTAGCAGAAGAGGATCACAAAGAAATCACTCAACACCCAGGGCTACTGATCATCGCAACAAATGGTTTATTTCGCTGTCTGGGAGATGACGTCTATTAAAGTCCCAGACCATGGGCGTCATTCTCCGACCCCCCGCCGGGTCGGAGAATCGCCGGGGGCTGGCGTGAATCCCGCCCCCGCCGGTTGCCGAAATCTCCGGCACCGGATATTCGGTGGGGGCGGGAATCGGGCCGCGCCGGTTGGCCGAAGTCCCGCCGATAAATTGCCTGTCCCTCCGGTGTGGATTAAACCACCTTTTGAACGCATGGACAAGGTGGCGTGGGCGGGCTCCGGGGTCCTGGGGGGGGCACGGGGCGATCTGGCCCCGGGGGGTGCCCCCACGGTGGCCTGGCCCGCGATCGGGGCCCACCGATCCGCCGGCGGGCCTGTGCCGTGGGGGCACTCTTTCCCTTCCGCCTCCGCCACGGTCTCCACCATGGCAGAAGCGGAAGAGACTCCCTCCACTGCGCATGCGTGGGAAACTGTCAGCGGCCGCTGACGCTCCCGCGCATGCGCAGCCCGGGGATGTCATTTCCGCGCCAGCTGGCGGGGCAACAAAGGCCGTTTCCGCCAGTTGGCGGGGCGGAAATTCCTCCGGCGTTGGCCTAGCCCCTCAATGTTGGGGCTCGGCCCCAAAGATGCGATGCCCGTCTGACTGGCGCCATTTTGGGCGCCAGTCGGCGGACATCACGCCGTTTCGGGAGAATTTCGCCCCATCTCTCCACCGAACAAAGGAAAACATCCATTCTTAGATTTTTCAAAACAGCTACACAACCCATTTCGGCTGGACCTTGTATAATAATATTGGTTATACATTACGTACATTAGTTATATATCCAATTGATTTTGATATTACGTGAAGTGGGCTGGCCCCTTGCCAACCCCTGACTTCATGAAGCAGTCACTCATACTAACTGTTAAAGTTATGTCTCGCGCCTGCATCTGGAGACCTTGAGCTGATGAGAATACATAATGCTCTTTGTCCTGTGGAGCTGTTACCACTCGCTGGTGACGTCCTCCCTAGAATCTCCCATGTCTGTTTCCCATTCAATGCCTTGATATAAATCATTCCTGTCTCCCTGACTAACTCTGCTGTCTGTGATTAAATGATGTTATTTATACCAGTTTGCAACGTAACCCAGCTAATGATTGTTCAGGAATGTGGCTCGTTCAGCTAAAAGCCATTTTGTGCCTTTATTATTGCTAGCTCAGCTAACAACCATTTTGTGTCCTTTCTGATATTAGTAATTCTTAGGTTGTAAAATCACAAGCATTGTGTATACGCTATCTATTCCTACAAATTGCCTCTTATACAGGAATCTAAGCCAGGGTACCTTAATCTAAAATCTTCTTTCTACATCTGACTTCAACGATTGCCCCTTTCGGTAAGGGGCTGACCTCCAGCCCCCGAAACTGAACCCTTACAAATTCATGGGCAGTATAGTTTTGTTTTGCCCGGTATTCCCTGCCTCATTGTGCTGCAGTCACGTGATTTGAGAAATACCGGTCGGTTATATCAATTGAAATTGGTCGGAAGGAGGCTGGAGAGGAAATTGCTGAGGCCTTGACAGAAATCTTTGGATCCTCACTGTCTTCAGGGGATGTCCCGGAGGACTGGAGAATAGCCAATGTTGTTCCTCTGTTTAAGAAGGGTAGCAAGGATAATCCAGGGAACTACAGGCCAGTGAGCCTTATTTCAGTGGTAGGGAAATTACTGGAGAGAATTCTTCGAGACAGGATCTACTCCCATTTGGAAGCAAATGGACGTATTAGTGAGAGGCAGCATGGTATTGTGAAGGGGAGGTCGTGTCTCACTAACTTGATAGAGTTTTTCGAGGAGGTCACTAAGATGATTGATGCAGGTAGGGCAGTGGATGTTGTCTATATGGACTTCAGTAAGGCCTTTGACAAGGTCCCTCATGGTAGACTAGTACAAAAGGTGAAGTCACATGGGATCAGGGGTGAGCTGACAAGGTGGATACAGAACTGGCTAGGTCATAGAAGGCAGAGAGTAGCAATGGAAGGATGCTTTTCTAATTGGAGGGCTGTGACCAGTGGTGTTCCACAGGGATCAGTGCTGGGACCTTTGCTCTTTGTAGTATATATAAATGATTTGGAGGAAAATGTAACTGGTCTGATTAGTAAGTTTGCAGACGACACAAAGGTTGGTGGAATTGCGGATAGCGATGAGGACTGTCGGAGGATACAGCAGGGTTTAGATTGTCTGGAGACTTGGGCGGAGAGATGGCAGATGGAGTTTAATCCAGACAAATGTGAGGTAATGCATTTTGGAAGGTCTAATGCAGGTAGGGAATATACAGTGAATGGTAGAACCCTCAAGAGTATTGAAAGTCAAAGAGATCTAGGAGTACAGGTCCACAGGTCATTGAAAGGGGCAACACAGGTGGAGAAGGTAGTCAAGAAGGCATACGGCTTGCTTGCCTTCATTGGCCGGGGCATTGAATATAAGAATTGGCAAGTCATGTTGCAGCTGTATAGAACCTTAGTTAGGCCACACTTGGAGTATAGTGTTCAATTCTGGTCGCCACACTACCAGAAGGATGTGGAGGCTTTAGAGAGGGTGCAGAAGAGATTTACCAGAATGTTGCCTGGTATGGAGGGCATTAGCTATGAGGAGCGGTTGAATAAACTCGGTTTGTTCTCACTGGAACGAAGGAGATTGAGGGGAAACCTGATAGATGTCTACAAAATTATGAGGGGCATAGACAGAGTGGATAGTCAGAGGCTTTTCCCCAGGGTAGAGGGGTCAATTACTAGGGGGCATAGGTTTAAGGTGAGAGGGGCAAGGTTTAGAGTAGATGTACGAGGCAAGTTTTTTACGCAGAGTGTAGTGGGTGCCTGGAACTCGCTACCGAAGGAGGTGGTGGAAGCAGGGACGATAGTGACATTTAAGGGGCATCTTGACAAATACATGAATAGGATGGGAATAGAGGGATACGGACCCAGGAAGTGTAGAAGATTGTAGTTTAGTCGGGCAGCATGGTCGGCACGGGCTTGGAGGGCCGAAGGGCCTGTTCCTGTGCTGTACATTTCTTTGTTCTTTGTTTGTTCTTGGAACTAGTTTTCTGCCCAACTGAGTCATGTCTCGTAAGACCTTAGCAGTGGCCTCTTATGTTACCGGTATTTTTTGCACGATCGGCAAGCCGTAATGCCCCATGCCAGGGCTAGTTGCAATTGCAATCCCACAATTTTGTGCAAAATGATTCTAATCCAAGGGTGTATATTAACATTCAATTCCCAGTCCCACACACTCTGCCACAAACTTTCACTCTCCAATACTTCCTCTGTATCTTTTTCCAAACGGGATACAATAGTGTCCAAACTGTGTAATTTGTAAGTCAACAGTTTTTCCAAATAGGATGCCAATGTCGTTTTCCATGTCAAGTTTCAGGGGCGTCATTCTCCGACCCCCCCAGCGGGTCGGAGAATGGCCGTTGGCCGCCGTGAATCCCGCCCCTGCCGGTTGCCGAAGTCTCCGGTACGGGAATCGGGCCACGCCGGTTGGCGGGTTCCCCCGCTCGATTCTCCGGCCCAGATGGGCCGAAGTCCCGCCGAGAAATTGCCTGTCCCGCCGGCGTAAATTAAAGTAGCTATTTACCGGCGGGGCAAGGCGGCGTGGGCGGGCTCCAGGGTCCTGGGGGGGCAAGGGGCGATCTGACCCCGGGGGGTGCCCCCACGGTGGCCTGGCCCACGATCGGGGCCCACCGATCTGCGGGCGGGCCTGTGCCGTGGGAGCACTCTTTCCCTTCCGCCTCCACCACGGTCTCCACCATGGCGGAGGCGGAAGAGACTCTCTCCACTGCGCATGCATGGGAAACTGTCAGCGGCCGCTGACTCTCCCGCGCATGCGCCGACATGTCATTTCTGCGCCAGCTGGCGGGGCAACAAAGGCTGTTTCCGCCAGCTGGCGGGGCGGAAATTCCTCCGGCGCCGACCTAGCCCCTCAATGTCGTGGCTCGGCCCCCAAAGATGCGGAGCATTCCGCACCTTTGGGGCGGCGCGATGCCTGTCTGATTGGCGCCGTTTGGGGCGCCAGTCGGCGGACATCGCGCCGTTGGGGGAGAATTTCGCCCCATATGTGCTTTCTTCATCAATGGTCGGCTCAATTATAAAGATATTTCATGAATGACATCCGCCTAATAAAATGATTCTTTCTGCAATTTTACAAGGAATCACTACTCTTTTCAGTGATTTAAGGGTATTATCTTCCTCAATTCTGAAACTCATGGAACCGCCAAATTCCTTTACCTTGTTCCGATCTTAGTCACTGAAACAGCCCAGATGACATTTCAACCATCCATTCCACATACAGTCGATCATAGATCATCATAGATCAGAGGATCTACAGTGCAGAAGGAGGCCATTCAGCCCATCGAGTCTGCACTGGCCCTTAGAAAGAGCACCCTACTTAAGCCCACGCTGCCACCTTATCCCTGTAAACCCACCTAACCTTTTGGATACTAAGGGGCAATTTAGGATAGCCAATCTACATAACCTGCACATTTTTGGACTCCGTACATCCGCTATTTAATGCGGCACAATTGAAGGACTTTGCGACCAGGACTCTCAACATTGGACTGAAACCTCTCGTTACTAAGACAACGCCTCTCTTTGGGTAATATTTTCCGTTTCCTCTTCAGAGTCTTCTGTCTTGTGTTTGGTTTCAAACACCCGATTATGTCATTGTAGTGCACAAAGACTCCGTGAGACGAATAGAGTGAAGTCGATGAGGCTTTATTAAGCGTGTCTGTTCCCCCGCAGCTCAATAGTAGAATGGCCTGCGGGGGAGGACTCCGGCTTCTTATACTCCGCCTTCAGGGCGGAGCTAGAGGTCAACGGCCAACCAGGACCCGGGATCTGTCAGCCAATGACATTAGGGCTTCCAGTCCCACATGACCCCTAATACATACTACCACATTCACCCCTTGTCAAAAATGAACCCGGCGGGGTGATGCTTCGCATGGTGGTAAGGGTTTACAGGGCTGGTCCTGGGAGGGAAAAACATTCGTATGGCAATACAGTATGTACAATTTTGTCCTGTTTCAACTATTTACAGAAGGTATCGGGAGAAAAGCAAAATGATCTTGTGAAAAGTCCATATATTGATTTAGATCGACGCCACGAGTCGGTCGGGCGGTCTGGTCGTCCGCGTCGTTCGCCTCGGCCCCGGTGGTGGTGGTGGTGCTTGTATCGGGGTTGTCGTCTCCGGGAGCCTTACGGTTTCAGCTTGGGCTTTATCCTTGGTCGGGCCTGAGGGGAGGGGAACCGATCCTCCTGGGAAGGGGGCGGTCGCGGGGTGCGGCGGTGGCAGGAAGGGGGGGGTTGGGTGAATGGTGTTGGGGGGGTGTGTGTGTTGCCGGTGGGCGCCGGATCCCGCAGGGAGACCGTGTCCTGTCGGCCGTCGGGGTACTCCACGTAAGCGTACTGCGGGTTCGCGTGGAGGAGGTGAACCCTTTCGACCAACGGGTCCGCCTTGTGTGCCCGCACATGCTTACGGAGCAAGATGGGTCCTGGGACCGCCAGCCAGGTCGGCAGCGACGTTCCAGAGGAGGACCTCCTAGGGAAGACAAGGAGACGCTCGTGAGGCGTTTGATTAGTGCTCGTACATAATAGCGACCGGATGGAGTGGAGAGCGTCCGGGAGGACCTCCTGCCACCGTGAAACTGGGAGGTCCCTGGACCGTAGGGCCAGTAGGACGGTCTTCCAGACCGTGCCGTTTTCCCCCTCTACTTGCCCGTTCCCCCGGGGGTTGTAGCTGGTCATCCTGCTTGAGGCTATGCCCTGGCTGAGCAGGAACTGGTGCAGCTCGTCACTCATGAAAGAGGACCCCCTGTCGCTGTGGACGTATGCGGGGCAACCGAATAGTGTGAAGATGGTGTTCAGGGCTTTAATGACTGTGGCCGCGGTCATGTCAGAGCAGGGGATGGCGAATGGGAAGCGGGAGTATTCGTCCACCACATTAAGAAAGTATGTGTTGCGGTCGGTGGAGGGGAGGGGCCCTTTGAAATCGAGACTAAGGCGTTCAAAGGGGCGGGAAGCCTTAATCAGGTGCGCACCATCCGGCCTGAGAAAATGCGGTTTGCATTCCGCGCAGATGTGGCAGTCCCTTGTGACTGTACGGACCTCCTCTAAAGAGTATGGGAGATTGCGGGACTTGATAAAGTGGAAAAACCGAGTGACCCCCGGGTGGCAGAGGTCCTCGTGGAGGGTTTGGAGGCGGATAATTTGTGCGTTGGCACATGTGCCGCGGGATAGGGCATCGGACGGCTCGTTCAGCTTTCCGGGACGATACAAAATCTCGTAGTTGAAGATGGAGAGCTCGATCCTCCACCTTAAGATCTTGTCGTTTTTGATTTTGCCCCGCTGTGCATTATCGAACATGAAGGCTACCGACCGTTGGTCAGTGAGGAGAGTGAATCTCCTGCCGGCCAGATAATGCCTCCAATGTCGCACAGCTTCCACTATGGCTTGGGCTTCCTTTTCCACTGAGGACTGGCGGATTTCTGAAGCGTGGAGGGTTCGAGAGAAAAATGCCACGGGTCTGCCCGCTTGGTTAAGGGTGGCCGCTAGAGCTACGTCGGAGGCGTCGCTCTCGACCTGGAAGGGGAGGGACTCGTCGATGGCACGCATCGTGGCCTTTGCAATATCCGCTTTGATGCGGCTGAAGGCCTGGCAAGCCTCTGTCGACAGAGGGAAGGTCGTGGTCTGTATTAGGGGGCGGGCCTTGTCTGCGTACTGAGGGACCCACTGGGCGTAGTATGAAAAGAACCCCAGGCAGCGTTTCAGGGCTTTTGAGCAGTGCGGGAGGGGAAATTCCATGAGGGCGCGCATACGTTCGGGGTCGGGGCCTATTATCCCATTGCGCACTATGTAGCCCAGAATGGCTAGCCGGTTGGTGCTAAAAACGCACTTGTCCTCGTTGTACGTGAGGTTCAAGGCTTTGGCGGTCTGGAGGAATTTTTGGAGGTTGGCGTCGTGGTCCTGCTGGTCGTGGCCGCAGATGGTTACATTGTCGAGATACGGAACATGGCCCGCAACCCATGTTGATCAACCATTCGGTCCATCTCCCGTTGGAAGACCGAGGCCCCGTTTGTGACGCCAAATGGGACCCTTAGGAAATGGTATAATCGCCCGTCTGCCTCGAAGGCTGTGTACTTGCGGTCACTTGGGCGGATGGGGAGCTGATGGTAGGCGGACTTGAGGTCCACGGTGGAGAAGACTTTATATTGGGCAATCCGATTGACCATGTCGGATATGCGGGGGAGAGGGTACGCGTCTAGTTGTGTGTACCTGTTGATGGTCTGGCTATAGTCGATGACCATCCTTTGTTTCTCCCCTGTCTTCACTACTACCACCTGTGCTCTCCAGGGACTATTGCTGGCCTGGATTATGCCTTCCTTTAGTAGCCGCTGGACTTCGGACCGAATGAAGATCCGGTCCTGGGCGCTGTACCGTCTGCTCCTAGTGGCGACGGGTTTGCAATCCGGGGTGAGGTTCACAAACAAGGACGGGGGTTGCACCTTGAGGGTTGCGAGGCCGCATATAGTGAGTGGGGGTATTGGGCCGCCGAATTTGAATGTAAGGCTCTGTAGATTGCACTGGAAATCTAATCCCAGTAAGGTGGGGGCGCAGAGTTGGGGAAGGACGTGTAGTTTGTAGTTTTTGAACTCCCTCCCCTGCACCGTTAGGGTAACTATGCAGAAACCTTGGATCTGTACGGAGTGGGATCCTGCAGCTAGGGAAATCTTTTGTGCGCTGGGATAAGTGGTCAAGGAACAGCGTCTTACCATGTCGGGGTGGATAAAGCTCTCCGTGCTCCCGGAGTCGACTAGGCATGGTGTCTCGTGGCCGTTTATTAGCACCGTTGTCGTCGTCGTCTGGAGTGTCTGGGGCCGAGCTTGATCGAGCGTAATTGAAGCGAGACGTGGTTGTAGTAGTGGAGTGGGGTCCGTTGTTGCCGTCCAAGATGGCGTCGGGGGTGGACAAAATGGCCGCCCCCATGCGTCGTACAGGTCTGGGGTGGTCCAAGGTGGCGGCGCCCTTCCTCCCCTCGTGGTGGTCGGGACCCAAAATGGCGGCGTCTGCGGGTCGCACATGGGGCGCTGGGGGGGTTGGGGAGCAGTAGGACCGCGCGGAGCTCCCTCATCTCCGGGGACAGCGGTGGTCGGGACCCAAATTGGTAGCGCCGGCGGGTCAGACGTGGGGCGCGGGGGGGGTTTAGGGGGGCGTTAGAGACGCGCAGAACTCCCTCTTCTCCGTGGAGAGTGGTGGTCGGGACCCAAAGCGGTAGCGCCGGCAGGTCATACATGGGGTGCGGGGGGAGGGGTTGGGGAGCGTAAGCGGCGTGCAGGGCTCCCTGTTCTCCCGGGACCGCGGTGGTCGGGACCCAGAGCGGCTGCGCCTGCGGGTCGTACATGGTGCGCTGGGGGTGTTGGGGAGCGTAAACGGCTTGCAGGGCTCCCTGTTCTCCCGGGACAGCGGCGACCTCGCGGGACCGGCACACAACCGCGAAATGGCCCTTTTTCCCGCAGCTCTTGCAGATAGCTGCGCGGGCCGGACAGCGCTGTCGGGGGTGTTTCGCCTGGCCGCAGAAATAGCAGCGGGCGCCCCCGGTGCGACTTGGCGTTTGGACCGCGCAAGCCTGTGGGGTGTCCGGGGGGTGGTGGGTTTGTCGCGACGGGTACGTACGGAGCCCAATGGGCTGCCGCGCGGTCAGGGCTGTAGGCGCGGGTATTACGCGCGGCCACGTCTAGGGAGGCTGCTAGGGCCCGGGCCTCTGAGAGTCCTAGCGACTCTCTTTCTCGAAGTCTTTGGCGGATTTGGGAGGAATTCATACCTGCCACAAAAGCATCGCGCATTAACATGTCCGTGTGTTCATTTGCGTTCACCGAAGGGCAGCTGCAGGCTCGTCCCAAAATCAGCAGCGCGGCGTAGAATTCGTCCATCGATTCTCCGGGACCTTGCCGTCTCGTCGCGAGCTGGTAGCGAGCGTATATTTGGTTAACTGGGCGGACATAGAGACTTTTCAGTGCTGCGAACGCCGTCTGGAAATCCTCCGAGTCTTCGATGAGGGAGAAAATCTCCGTGCTTACCCTCAAGTGCAGGACCTGTAGTTTTTGGTCTTCTGTGACCCGGCCGGTGGCCGTTCTGATGTAGGCCTCGAAACAAGTATGCCAGTGCTTGAAGGCTGCTGCCGCGTTCACTGCGTGGGGGCTGATCCTCAGGCATTCCGGGATGATCCTGAGCTCCATAGTCCTTTTTAGGCACGCTTAATAAATTGTAGCGCACAAAGACTCCGTGAGACGAATAGAGTGAAGTCGATGAGGCTTTATTAAGCGTGTCTGTTCCCCCGCAGCTCGATAGTAGAATAGCCTGCAGGCGAGGACTCCGGCTTCTTATACTCCGCCTTCAGGGCGGAGCTAGAGGCCAACGGCCAACCAGGACCCGGGATCTGTCAGCCAATGACATTAGGGCTTCCAGTCCCACATGACCCCTAATACATACTACCACAGTCATTTAGGACAGCTTATTGCATATTGCAATAGAATATTGAATCACATCTAAAACACCGACTGATCACACCCTGGGCATTTCTGGGGCTCATTTTTCTGTTGCAATTTCCCAATTCATTCCTCCTGCCACAATCGTTAAAGATGTTTCTGTCGTCGTTATTTTTAGTTATAAATCTTCTTTCATATTGACGCTTGCGGCGTGTTTCTCCCCATCTCATCATGCCGTAAACTTCAATCATCTGTCTCATTGCGAATTGGTCCATCTGTGTCAGGAAGGCTGCCGGGAAGGAATGTTTTCCCAGAAACATTTTCAAAGACTCTGACATTTGTTCTAGCTGGGTGCGTCTATCTGCAAATTTAACTCCCAGTAAATAGCCATGATTGAATGATGGAGTGGACTCGATGGGCCGAATGGCCTTACTTCTGTTCCTATGTCTTATGATCTAAACCAGAAGCCTACCAATATTTGTAAATGTAGCACAATTTGAATGCCAGCACTGATTGAGGAATTTCTAAGATGACTTTTTGCAGACTTGTATACAATCTGTTAAATTCCTTTATGTACTTTTCTATCCTCTGACTTTTTAAATCTGTCAAAACCTGCCCAAGCCTCATAAGCACTAAATAAGTCATCCTTTTGGTAAATCATATCCACAAAAGTTAATAATGTATCCAAACCTTCATCGAAGTCCAGTTGCTCTGACTCCAATCCAAAAATTAACTTGCACCTTATTTTGCTTTGTACGATAACAAAATGTGAAAGGCAGTTCCTTGTATTTTCTTGGCAAAGATATAACCCGTGTCCACATGGTAACTTCATTCTTCCTATGGTCATAGGGTTGACACTCTGAAAATAATGGTGGGTAATCACCGACACGCACCCTTGGATTCAGACATTTGCTTTCCAAGTTACTCTAAAAATCACTCTTCAGGTTAGAATTTAGAATATAGGCCGGGATTCTCCCGCACTTGGCGCGATGGCCCGACGCCGGCTCCAAGAGTGGCGCGAACCACTCTGGCTTCGGGCCACCCGGAAGTTGTGGAATCCTCCGCACTTCCGGGGCTAGGCCGGCGGCGGAGGGGTTTGTTCTTGCGCATGCGCAGGGGGGGTTCTTGTCCGCGCCGGCCATGGCGGAGCCCTACAGAGACCGGTGTGGAGGGAAAGATCGGCCTGCTGATCGGTGGGGCCTGCTCGCAGGCCAGGCCACTGTGGGGGCCCCCGCCCGGGCCGGATCCCCTGCGACCAAAATATCGAGGGATATGCATCAAGACTTGCCTGCTCTACACACATCAGGGGTGAAATTCTCCGTTATCGGCGCAAAGTCCGCCGACCGGCGCCAAAATCGGCACAAACCCCACCTGCATCACGCCGCCCCAAACGTCGCAAAGTCTCCGGCCCGGAATGGGCTAGCAGCGACGTGACGCTATCCACGCTGGCTCACGTGGTTCACGCCATGCAGCGTCATACACGCCGCACGGCATGATGGCTCATAAGGACGCGCTGCTCCCCCCCACCCGACCAGAACACCCGACCGGATGGCCGCCCGCCGCTCAGCCCCGAGGTTCCAGTCCCGTGACATTGAGGCGCTCCTGGACACAGTAGAGCAGAGGAGGGAGGCCCTGAATCCCGGACACGGCCGCAGAGTTACCCCATGCCACAGCCGGCATCTGTGGAGGGAGGTGGCAGAGGCCGTCACCGCTGTGGCCCTGACACCATGGACAGGCACCCAGTGCCACAAGAAGGTGAACGACCTCGTCAGAGCAGCCAGGGTGAGTCCCCCCTCCCTGCCCGATATCCATATCCCCCATATCCCCCCCCCATATCCCCCATATCCCCCCTCCCCCATATCCCCCATATCCCCCCTCCCCCATAGCCCCCCTCCCCATATCCCCCATATCCCCCCTCCCCATATCCCTCCTGCCCAATATCCCCCATATCCCCCCTCCCCATATCCCCCTATCCCCCATATCCCCCTCCCCATATCCCCCCTCCCCATATCCCCCATATCCCCCCTCCCCCATATCCCCCATATCACCCTCCCCATATCCCCCTCCCCCATATTCCCCCTCCCCCATATCTCCCCTCCCCATATCCCCCCTCCCCATATCCCCCCTCCCCCATATCCCCCATTTCCCCGAGTGAATCCAGCCCTAACCTTAACCTCTGCAATGCACGCGCAACCGATGGCGTGCATTCATATACCTGTCTAACACTGTTGCCTTTTACCCCTGCCACCCCCCCCCACTCCCACAGGAGAAACGCGCACACAACACCATGGAGCATGTGAGGACTGGAGGAGGCCCAGCTGATGAGAGGCCACTGACCGAACATGAGGAAAGGGCCCTGGAACTGGCTGGCGGACCTGAGGACCGGGAGGTTGCTGATGCAGAGGTTCGGGGGCCCACCAGCAAGTGAGCCACCGACAGCCCGTCCCCATATCCCCCCTCCCCTATATCCTCCTCCCCATATCACCTGATCAGTGCCTGCGTGTCTAACCATGCATGCTTCATTGTGTATCGCAGGACCAAACGTCCAGGCACCCATCCCCGCAGATGCAGACCGCCTGCATGATGCCCCTCGGAGACCACGGGAGACGGAGAGACCCGGACCCTCTGGCATGCGACGCCCGCAGGATGCCCCTCGGAGACCACGGGAGACGGAGAGACCCGGACCCTCTGGCATGCGACACCCGCAGGATGCCCCTTGGAGACCACTGGAGATGGAGAGACCTGGAGCAACAGGGAGACGACGCCCCTGTCTCGTGCGGGTGCGACGACGCAGGCGTGTGCCACCCAGCAACGAGAGGGGCAGCCACAGGCCCCTGTCACAGCCGAGCCTCAAAACCACTACCCAGGACACCCCTACCCAGGACACCACTACCCAGGAAACTGAAATACAGGACAGTGACACAGATTGGGTGGGTGGAGACGAACTGCCACCCCAAAGTGCCACGGACTCAGAGTCGGACGATGCGCACGACACAACGCCACTGCTGTCTCCAACACCCTCCACCATCGCAGAGACACTCACCTCGGTTGGGTACTTTAGTGATGAGGAGTCTGGTACACTCACTGGTGCGCACAACACAGCCGTCCCGGTACAGCAGGTGGAGGTAGGAGCAGCAGAGGGATCGGGCGGTCGGAGGGCAGCCCAGCCCAAGCGAACATCTGCCGCCCAGATGGATCCCGGGTTCCTGGAGTTACCACACCCACCCATAGATCCGATGCAACCACCGAACCTGAGACGAGCGAAGAGGGTGACGGCCGGCTTGCGGCGGCTGCAGTCGCAGGTGGAGGAGTCCACCCGCGTCCAGGAGCTGGGAGTGGTGCCAGTCATGCGTGCCACCCAGGCCGACACCGCACGGGTGGCGTCTGCGGTAGAGGCAATGGGTGCGACGGTGTCAGACATGGGGAACAGTTTGCGAGGCCTGGGGCGTTCCGTGCAGGCGGCGTCTGTGGCCCAGGACATGGCTGCCCTCTCACAGGAGGCCATGAGCCAGCGCCAGCGCCAGGTGGCAGAGGAGCTCAACTCCGTGGCACAGTCTCTGCAGGCCATGGCCCAGTCTCAGCAGGCCATGGCCCAGTCTCAGCAGGCCATCGCTGAGGGCATCGGCGCCATTGGCCATGTGCTAGCCGGCGTCGCCCAGACACAGACAGGGATGGCCAACTCCCTGAGCTCCATGGCTGCAAACCTGCAGATCCTTGCCGATACCAGAACGGGCCTCCAGGACTGGCAGCGCCAGATGTCGGGGGGGCGTAGGATGGCCAGTCCGTTCGCATCCCCCACCCATGTAGAGGCCTGGGGGCCATCGGGCACCCCGAGGGAGGAGGAGGTGCTGTGGTCCGTCCCGGGTCCCCCTGTAGGGGAGGTCCCGGAACACCGCGACACCTTCCGTCCCAGGTGCATCGGGTGGGCAACGGGCAGGACAGGCTGGCAGCTCGCCATCCCAGTCGCCTGGCCCATCTAGGCCAGGACGCCCCAGGAAACGGCCTCCAAAGGGATCCCGTGTCAGAGGGCAGGAATCACAGGAGTCCACCTCCAGTTCTGCTGTACCGTCTGGGGAACCACGTAGACGTAGTCATAGGGTCCATAAGGCCAAACAATTAGACACTGAGTAAGTTGGCACGGGTGCAGGGCACAGATGAGTTTTAGGGGCTAGGGCACATGAACTCCTTTCGTTATTAAAGTCAATGTTACACCTACAGAAGCTGCCTTTGTGCTCTGTCCAAAGCGTGCGGGGGTGTCATGTACGTTGAGCGCAAGTGTGTGTGTGAGGGGTGGTCTTACCTCAGCCCCAGGTGGGCCTGCCCCCTTCCCCCTGGGCCGCCATCAACATCCCCCCGGGCAGAGGACGGGACCGTGCGCTGCAGTGTCACAGCCGCATGCAGGGATGGTCCGGGTGGATGGTGGTACTGTGGCCATGGGTCAGACATAGTCCAACGATGTGGAGCCAGGAGCTCATCGCAGAGCGGGTTGTCATCATCCTCCATGGCCTGCGATAGACACGCGTCCACCGGCAACTGTGTGAGCCCGGCCGTTGTGCCGCAAGTGGATCGGCAATGGGGGGGGGGTGCATGCGGGTGGGGTGGGTGGGGTTGGGGATCGGGGTGAGGGTGCTGGGTTGGTGGATGGGTGGGGAGTGTGGGTGGTCTGCTGTTGCCATGGTGTGCGGTCTGTGGCCATACTATCCGATTCCCACGCCCATCTAGTCAGTGAAGCGGGCGGCTATCAGTCTGTCCCGTGCCCGCTGGCCCAGCTGGTAACGGTGGACAGCCACCCGCCCGTGTCTAGCCCGTCTGCCCTGACCATTGCCCCCATCCCCCTCATCTGGGGAGGACTGTGCCTCTTCCTGCTGCTCCGCCACTCCGCCGTCCTCTGCCTGCGGCACATCGCCCCTCTGCTGGGCTATATTGTGCAGGACGCAGCACACCACAATGATGCGGCTCACCCTATCTGACCGATACTGGAGGGCGCCCCCAGAGAGGTCCAGGCACCTGAAACGCATCTTCAGCACGCCAAAGCACCTCTCGATCACTCCCCTTGTCGCTACATGGGCATCATTGTAGCGGTTCTCCGCCTCATTGCGTGGCCTCCGTATAGGCGTCATCAGCCACGATCGCAATGGGTAGCCCCTGTCCCCCAGCAATCAGCCCCTCAGCCGGGGATGGCTTCCCTCGTACATGACGGTGATGTATGACCGCGACAACACGTATGAGTCGTGAACACTGCCCGGGTACCGGGCGCAGACGTGCAGGATCATCATGCGGTGGTCGCACACCACCTGTATGTTCATCGAATAGGTCCCCTTCCTATTGGTGAACACGGCCCTGTTATCTGCAGGTGGCCGCACGGCAACGTGCATCCCATCAATCGCGCCCTGGACCATGGGGAACCCGGCCACGGCAGAGAAGCCCACGGCCCGGGCATCTTGGCTGGCCCGGTCCACAGGGAAGCGGATGTAGCGGTACGCCATGGCATATAGGGCGTCTGTCACTGCCCGGATGCACCGATGTCTGCGATATGCCGGACAGGTCCCCACTCGGTGCCTGGAATGACCCCGTTGCATAAAGGTTCAGAGCCACCATTACCTTGACGGACACGGGGAGAGGGTGTCCCCTGCCAGTGCCACGCGATGAAAGGTTTGCCAGCAGGTGGCAGATGCGTGCCACGGTTTCCCGGCTCATCCGGAGTCTCCTCCTGCATTCCCGGTCCATGAGGTCCTGGTATGACTGCCGGGGCCGGTACACACGGGGCATCCTCGGGTGCCCCCGTTGCCGTGGGGCCGCGACGTCCTCCTCCCCCTCCTCGTCCTGTCGGTCAGGTGTCCCTCCAGCCTGGTCGGCTGCCGCCTACCCCTCTACGGCAGCCTGCGCCGCCTCTCTGGCACGCTCTTCCTCCTCCTCCTCATCCAGGGCAACATGGACATTAGCGGCTGCCGCCATGGCGGCCAACATCGCTGGCTGATCGGAAAACATGACGGCTTGTTGGGGGGGGGAATGACGACATGTCATCATTGCCCATACCCCCTCCTCCCCCCAGCCAGGTGGCATGGACCGCATGGGTCCGACTGTTGGAGGCTGGCACCTGCCCAGGTGGACCAACTCACTTGCACCACGCCCCCCCCCCCCCCCCACGTCCCTCCCCGGCATGGACCCCACCCCCCCCCTCCCCGGCACGGACCCTGTCCCCCCATCCCCTTCCCCGGCACGGACCCTGTCCCCCCATCCCCTTTCCCGGCACGGACCCCGTCCCCCCATCCCCCTCCCCGGCACGGACTCCGTCCCCCCATCCCCCTTCCCGGCACGGACCCCGTCCCCCCATCCCCCTCCCCGGCATGGACCCCCCACATCCCCCTCCCCGGCACGGGCCCCCAGGCACGGACCCCCCCACCCCACCCCCCTCCCCGGCACGGACCCCGTCCCCCCATCATCCTCCCCGGCACGGACCCCCCGTCCCCCTCCCCAGCACGGACCCCCCGTCCCCCTCCCCAGCACGGAACCCCCCCCATCCCCCTCCCCGGCACGGACCCCGCGTCCCCGTCCCCGGCACGGACCCCCCCCATCCCCCTTCCCGGCAGTCATCCTCCCGTCCCGGCACTCACCCCCCCTCCCGGCACTCCCCCGGAGCCCAGCCCACTCTAACCACCCCCCCCCCGCCGCACACACATCCACACAATCCTACACACACCTCTCCCCCACACATTCAGACTGCGGCCACGCCATCGCCTCTCCAGCGGCCAACCCCCCCAGGCCGTCACCCGCCTCCACGCTGGTGGGCGTAAACCTTGAGCACTGGTTGACGCCGATTGAAAGGTGGTTTGATTTACGCCGACGTGACCCGTCATCACGTCGGTGGGACTTCGGCCCATCCGGACAGGAGAATATCGGCAGCCCCAAAATCCATTGCCTTGCGCCCACCCATGCCATTCTCCGAGGTGTGCGGCGCGATTGACGCCCCGCCGACTTTTCTCCCTTCGGAGAATTCGGGCGGGCGGCGGGGGCGGAATTCACGACGGCCAACGGTGATTCTCTGACCCGGTGGGGGGGTCGGAGAATCTCGCCCCAGGTTCCACACTGCAGAAATGTCAAAATGCAATTTGACCATTGTTTAATTGGCCTGCTACCTCTATCAACTACATGCATGAACCCTGGCCCTCCCCTATTCCAACTCCTGAAAAAGTAGGAAGTGCCATGTTTAGGGGTGGGAGTTACAATTTCTTGTCTGGCATTTTCACCACAGCTGAGAGCATTATGGCAAACATTCAGGCTGAAGTGTCTAATATAGATTCATAAAAGCTCATTCAAGACATTTAAATCCCAAAAGTACTTAATCCTTTACAAAAACAATTCTCCGATATTGAGGCCAAGTGTTTGCGCCGTCGTGAACGTCGTCGCTTTTCACGATGGCGCAAACAGGGCCCGGACACGACCTATTCTGGCCCCCACAGGGGACCAGCACGGCGCTGGAGCGGTTCACGCAGCTCTAGCATCCTTATGCGGTGCCAAATGGGTTCTGCGCCAACCCGCGCATGCACAGTTGGGCCGCGCCATCCTGCGCATGCACGGGGAACGTCTTACGCACGCCAGCCCCTCACCAAATGGAGCCGGTGTTCTGGGGCCGCGCACGGAAGGAGATAGGCCCGGGGGGGTGGGAGAGGCCGGCCCGCCGATCGGTGGGCCCCGATCGTGGGCCAGACCCCATCGGAGGCCACCCCGGTGAAGGAGCCCCACTCCCCCCCCCCCCCCACAGGCTGCGCCCCAGCGTTCCCGGAGAGTTCCCGCCGGCAGCGACCAGGTGTGGATGGCGCCGGCGGGAACCTGTCGTGGCATAGCGGCCGCTCGGCCCATCCGGGCCAGAGAATCGCCACTCGCCGGTTCTCCGTGCGGGCCGGTGTGAATCGCGCGCCGCTGGTTTCTGGGGGGTGGGAGAATTGCGTGCGGGGGTCGGGGCATTATGGCGCGATTCGCACGGCGCCCCGGCGATACTCCCACCCTGCTTGGGGGGGGGTGAATAGCGCCATTGTATTTGCAACCTTAATCAAAGGCAGCCAATCCTGAATATGCTCTTGGAGCCATAAATAACATTTTCAACTTACGCCACCACCACTCCATCCCCTCCACCCCGCTACCGCCGGCGCTGTGAAGCAACAGTGGCAACCACCGTGCTACCGTACCGCCACTTAGGAGGATGAGGGGAAATCTTATTGAAACTTACAGGATACTAAGAGACCTGTATAGGGAGCTGGAGAGGATGTTTCCAAGAGTCGGAAAAGTGAGAACACAAGGGCACAGCCTCAGACTGAAGGGACGATACTTTAAAATTGAGGTGAGGAGGAATTTCTCCAGTGGGTGGTGAATCTGTGGAACTCACTGCCGCAGAAGGTTGTGGAGGCCAAATCACTGCGTGCTCTTAAGACAGAGATAGATAGGCTCTTGATTAATAGGGTGATTGGGTGTTAGAACATAGAACATACAGTGCAGAAGGAGGCCATTCGGCCCATCGAGTCTGCACCGGCCTATTTAAGCCCTCGCTTCCACCCTATCCCTGTAACCCAATAACCCCTCCAAACCTTTTTTGGTCACTAAGGGCAATTTATCTTGGCTAATCCACCTAACCGGCATGTCCTTGGACTGCGGGAGGAAACCGGAGCACCCGGAGGAAACCCACGCACACACGGGGAGAACGTGCAGACTCCGCACAGACAGTGACCCAGCGGGGAATCGAACCTGGAACCCTGGCGCTGTGAAGCCACAGTGCTATCCACTTGTGCTACCGTGCTACTGGGTGTTATGGGGAGAAGGCAGGGGAATGGGGACAATAAACCTACAGCGATGATTGAATGGCGGGACAGACTCAATGGGCCAAATAGCCTAATTCTGCTCCTATATCTTAAAGTCTTATGTTCCTTTTCTTCCTTTCCAGATTGAAAAGACAGTAAAAAAACAGGAAAATAAAAATACTGGTCTGAACTTAAATAAGAATATTGGTCCAAACTGGGGCGAAATTCTCCCCCAACGGCGCGATGTCCGCCGACTGGTGCCAAACATGGCGCCAATCAGACGGGCATCGCGCCGGCCCAAAGGTGCGGAATGCTCCGCATCTTTGGGGGCCGAGCCCCAACATTGAGGGGCTAGGCCGACGCCGGAAGGATTTCCGCCCCGCCAGCTGGCGGAAATGGCGTTTGTTGCCCCGCCAGCTGGCGCGGAAATGCGGCGCATGCGCGGGAGCGTCAGCGGCCGCTGACAGTTTCCCGGCGCATGCGCAGTGGGGAGAGTCTCTTCCGCCTCCACCATGGTGGAGGCCGTAGCGGAGGCGGAAGGGAAAGAGTGCCCCCACGGCACAGGCCCGCCCGCGGATCGGTGGGCCCCGATCGCGGGCCAGGCCACCGTGGGGGCACCCCCCGGGGTCAGATCGCCCCGCGCCTCCCCCCAGGACCCCGGAGCCCGCCCGCACCGCCTGGTCCCACCGGTAAATACCAGGTTTGATTTACGCCGGCGGGATAGGCAATTTCTGGGCGGGACTTCGGCCCATGCGGGCCGGAGAATCCAGCGGGGGGTCCCGCCAACCGGCGCGGCCCGATTCCCGCCCCGCCCAATCTCCGGTACCGGAGACTTCGGCGGGGGCGGGGGCGGGATTCACGGCGGCCTACAGCCATTCCCCGACCCGGCGGGGGGTCGGAGAATGACACCCCTGATTTCCCCTATTGAGTATTCAAATTGTCTCTGACGATTCTTGGTTGATATTCAGACTTCTTTCCCAGTGCCCTTAGTAGGTACATTTGCTTTTAGTCTACAGGGTTTCTGTGATGGAACCTTTGCACCTAACTGATCAACAGCTCAGCCAATAATTGTTAAATACTTGAATTCATTGCTTTTGTTTGTGGCCTTTTTTGATATGCAGTCAAGGAGCATGACGTTTGGTAAAGGATTCCACAATGGATGCCCAAGTTTTCAATGATTAGATACGACTGTGTACTTGACCCATTCAGCAATTCTATCAATCCTCTTGGTACTTTATTTAGTCTTAGCATTTGGTTGAAATCCTAGAGTAGATGGAAAATCTACAAAAGGGGAGATTCAAAAGGGTGAGGCAATATGAGGAAAAATGAGCGAAACACATGAAGGACATGAAAAAAGACTTTCAATAGGTAAATTAGTCTTAAAGGTGAAGGATAGGCTGAGGTTTAAATTGGGGAACCTAAAGGCATTTTTTAAGGTGTGACTTGGCGACCTAAGAAGGTGGATTTAAGATAGCGCAAAATGCAGGTACACATTTTTGATGGAAAGTGTGCAGGGTGGCATCTTGGCAAAGGGGCATGTGTACCCAAATATGATGACCACTGGGAACATCAAGATTGTGATGCAAATCAGTATGCGTCACTGCTATTTTGAAACTCCACACTCCAGCCAATACCCTGTCTGGCTGAACACAATGTTAAGCAGAATGACGGACTCTCCCATGCTTTATCGGGATCATGAAGGATTTATAGGTTATTAGGCTCTATTATTTCTTCTGGCTACCAATGTGACTGTATGCATTTTGGGCTGAAGTTTCAGTATTCGGCAGGCAGTGTTCTGGCTTGGCTTGCTGTCATTTTTGTAAGATTTAAAAGGCTAAATAAATTGCTTCCAAATGCAGGTGAACTGCTCGGGTCTCCTTTCAGAGTGGAACATAACTGGGAGAACAAAGAAAGGCCATGTAGAGCAGGATAACTACAGCCGCAGGGTGAGGTCAGCCTTGCCTGTGGCTGCCAAGGTAATTGTGGCTCTTAAATGTTTCTGGCTTTGGTGCATTTCAGGTTTGCTGCTGCAAATGTAAACATCAACTCACAGTTTGCAGTGCTCTGCGATATAAAGCAGGTCACAGAGACTCCCGGAACAAAGAGAAATTTCTACTTTTCATTCCCTCTTGCCAGAGGTAAGCAGTAGGAGTGAAGACAGGTTTCTCGTGAATTGCAGGGTGCCATTGAGTCACACATTGCCTTGAGGCACCTCGGTTAACTTGGTCATTTTCATTCATAATCCACTCCCTCAATGTGTATGACCACAGGCAGCATCACGCAAGTGAGTGCCCATGATCTTGGCAACAGCCACAATTCCTTCATTCTGCGGCTGTCCTCTGCACTTTCTATAATTGTCCCACCATGACAAGTTAGAGGCGCAGCGGGTAGCCATTCATTGCTTGACTCATAACTCTGGTCTGAAACCTACATACATCCACCGACAATGAGAGCCATGCTGTTATAAGGAACATTACAGAGCACGCCACAGGCATCCTTAAGCAAAGCTTCTGCTACCTGGACTGATCAGTGGCAGGGATGGGGATGGAAATGCTGGAAGAGGTTCATACAACAAAGAACCACATCCACTCCTCTGAGACAGTGTCTTGGCAATCTTAGTGATCTGCTGGTATCCCTGACCTTTGTTCTGTCTCCTGGATGCCTGTGTCCAGCATCTTACCCCCTGCAGTCACATCCTCTCTCCTCTCCTCTAATGTGTGCACAACATCCGATTCTGAACTGGTGGCTGCAGCTGTGAGATTGAGTGACAGTTTAGTCTTTATCATCAGTGCCTTCGTCCTCCTCTGAGCAACAAGGTCGCAGGGTGGGAGTCTGTTAGCTGAATGATTGGACTAGCAATCCAGAGGACTAATAACCCCCACCATGCTGGCTGGGAAATTTAAATTTAATCGATTAAGTTTATCCGGATTTAAGAGAGAGTGGTTGGTCATAAAAATCCATCTGTTCATTAATTTTATTTTATTTTTTTAAATTTAGAGTGCCCAATTATATTTTCCAATTAAGGGGCAATTTAGCATGGCCAATCCACCTATCCTACACATTTTTGGGGTGTGAGGGTGAAACCCACGCAGACACGAGGAGAATGTGCAAACTCCACACGGACAGTGACCCAGAGCCGGGATCGAACCCGGGTCCTCAGCGCCGTGAGGCAGCAATGCTAACTACTGTGCCGCCGTGCTGCCCATCTGTTCATTAACGTCCTTGAAATAAAATGAAAATGAAATGAAAATGGCTTATTGTCACAAGTAGGCTTCAAATGAAGTTACTGTGAAAAGCCCCTTTGGGTCAGGAAGTCTATCACACTTGCTCAGTACTGCACTGAAGTGTCAGCCTGGATTATGAAATCCAGGGCACGATTCAGCGGACTCAATTTAAAGTCCGCTCAACAGCACGCTTAGCGGGGTGTTTCTCGATGACTGCAGCGCCGACAAACTCTCTATTATCCAATGACATTTTGCCCTTTTTTTTGACCTCGGGGAAATTTTCTGTGCTGAGGCCGCACTTAGAGGGTTCCCCACAGATTGGGGCGCCATTTCTGAAGACTGCCCTGATCATCCCCCTGCCCTCTTTCAGGCCCCCCCCACATTCTTTTGTCACAGCCCCAACCTTGGGGAGGCCCCCAGGAACCCGGCCTCAACGCCCCAATCTCTCTGGAAAGGGCCCACGAGCCTGACCCCTGACATTGCCAACCTGGCATCTGAGCACCATGGCACTGCCATTTTGGCATCAGAGTAACTGCAGCACGGGCAGCCTGCAGTGGCAGAGTGGTTCTGCCAGGGTGCCAGGCCTGCAATTCCAAACTGCCCAGGTGCCAGGGAGTGCCAGGGTATCACCCTGCCCCATCCCGATCACCCATGGGTCTCCAATGGCCTTGGAGACCCCCCCCCCTCCAAGGTGCCATTATGCCAGGTGCACGTTTGTGTGGACCAGTACTAAATGGCACCCTGGCGAGGTCTCTGGCCACGGCCGGTGAGTCCCGGGAACCAGATGAATCCGGCATCCGGGTAGTTAAATATTTCCGTGAACTCGGTTCGAGTATCAGCGGCATGTGCACGTGGCTCATGTCTTGCTTTGTGAATGTTTTCTCTCAGCTGAGCCAAGGTAAATTTAAACATGCTGATCCAGATCTGTGGAAAGTCTGCTTGCAATCACCGTCCCCAGTCAGGATCGTGGGGATGCTCAGGCAGAGGCAGCGACTAAGGTGCCTGTTAAATCCAACATTCGAAGAGCAAGATCACAGCTATTCAAAATATAACTGAGTATCATCTTAACAAAATGTCCATAAATTTCCATTAAATCAAGGAAATGTTATCCTAACAAAATAACTATTTATTGCCCCCAGAGGACAGCATATTGAAACATGCATCCTTTTGTGACAGTGAATTTTTTTAGCTGTTGTTACACTGCTTGTCAGTACAAAGAAGAATCACTCAGGAATTTGACAATTAACATAAATCAATAAAATATAACAGGGAATAAAGGAAAGAAAATTAAAGTTTTATGCACTTTCAGTAGATCTATTTGGAGTGGGCTGGAATATAGCAGTGTGAAAAGTGCTGTCACAGTAATTGGAAGTCACTGCATCCTTAGCTAAGTTAAATCTGCAGTGCAATTAGTCTTACGGATGAACTATTTGTGGGTGAAATCAATGCTTTATCAAATTCAGAAATATATTATCTCGCTCTTTGCTGAAAACAAAATATTGCTACATGCCGGTAATATATTGTTCACCATCCCGCCAGCAACCTGTGTTGAGTACGTGGGAGGATGGAATCTCCATGACGACCAAAGAAAATTATTGCCAAAGGATGCCTTGGTTCTGGCCTGAAAGAGACGCAGCCAACGTCCTTGTTATTTAATAGTGAAAGGGAAGAATTGTCACACCGGTGCTCACTTGAGGCCTAAAACAAAAGTGCCTGGATTTTCTGCTCCGGACATAGTTTACTCCAAAATGGCCGAAATGATGTGCCAAATTTCACAAGACCATTTGTTAAGAATGGAGCAGTGTTGATGTAATTGGTCAGAAAAAAATAAGAATCATCCTACAGAATTTTAGGACTGGGTTGCCTATACCACACTCAGGAAGCAGTTGTACCAAGTTTCAGGGCGATCGAAGGGTAATGGGTGTATGCCCCCTGATTTGCACCTCTGCAAATCTTTGTGTAATACCCTCTGGCTTTCATTTGCATGTGAGTTACATGGCAACGCCTTGTTGACAAACCGCCTCGAAGAAATTCAGGGATGTTAGTCAAAGCTGAAAGAATTATCGGTCATTTTCCCTCTTCCTTTCAACCAGTTTTAGGCACTGCTGAGCCTCAGTACCATTTTCTCCCCTCGGCCACCATTATTTCCTCTCTATTTTGGGCAGGAGATGGGAAAGACATCCGACCAAAAGCATCCCCCATAACTTTCAGGCTGAACAGGAATTGACGACCTTACACATATAAGAACTGCCCAGGTTCTTAGTTGTTGATTTTAACACATCAGCACTGACATTTGCCGGTATTGGATTCCTATGCCACCTGTGCTCGAGTCGGAATACAGAACATCCTGAATAAACCATATTCTATCACTGTACCCATTTCAGTTAATGCCAGCTTAAATTCAAGGCAAACACTAAGAATGAACCACATCCAATTATTTTTCCTTGTGACTACCTTTTTGTGAAGATAATTCTGCGGGTAATACCAATAACAAGAAAATGGAACACTGACATTTACATAGAACCTTTCACAACCTCAGAATTTCTGAAAATGTTTCACAACGGATGGAGTGCTGTTCAAGTAGTCACATGGAAACATTCATTTTCATTGAAGATAACTCCCACAAACACTAATTAGACTCGGCCATCTATTTCAGTCACATTAGTTGAGAGGTTGTTGTAGACAGAGGCAAGGCCGACAGGATACAACTCTCTTTATTCTCAGACTGAAGACAACACTCACTTCTCTCCGCTCCCCACAGGGTCACCCTCCCTGACCTGCTCTCAGGCTGGGGTTTATATCCGGTGGAGAGTTCCTCCAATTGGGAGGAAGCTCCGCCCCCTATTACAAGTTCTGTCCCTATAGGGGGTCATAACATCCGCCCCCCCCCTCCCCAATGTCCATGCCCTCAGGTGGAGGGTCCTGTGGCTGCTTGCGTTGTGGGCGGAGGTCCAGAGGTGGGACAGCCGGCCTGGGAGGTGTGTTGTGCACTGGCGACTGCCACTTGTGCGATGATCCATAACCCTCTGAAATATCGGGCAATCCGAGGAGACTCCAAATGGCAACCGTGTACAGTCGTACAGTCTCCGATGGGTATTGATTATCACATATTTCCGGGAACTCGGTTCGAGCACCAGCTGCATGTGCACGTGGCTCAGGTCTTGCTTTGTGAACGTTTTCTCTCCGCTGAGCCAAGCAAAGAAATTTTCGATCCGAACGACCAGGAAACGGTCAAAGTGGGATACCCGGTTCACGGTCATTTTATTGTCCATACAGAACCGCACCGACCGGTCCCGCTTCAACACGGGGCATGGGCGTGGTTCAATCATCATAGTGGACAGGGCAAATAATATCCAGCTGCTCCTAACGGTCCAATTCCCAGCCTACCTTGGCGGGAAGTGCATACGGCACAGGGCCGGCATGGGAATGCCAGGGCTGGGCGTTCTCGTCCACATTTATCATGGCCATCACTCATTAAATTGTACCGAGGCCTTCAGTGAGAACTGAAGGGAACTTGGTCAGAACCCCATTTGGTCCACAAAGGCACATCTGGCGCATATATTGCCAATCCAGACGCAGGTGACGCAGTCAATCGCATCCCAATAGGCTGGGCCTGGTGCTACAGACTACCACCAATAGTAGGCATGCAGACTGGTTTCCATTGGCCATGGTCATGTGGGTGGTGCCCTCTTTTCCTCAGGGCTCCCTGGTATATGTGGCGAGTTGGGCCCCCGTGTCACCGAGCTCCAGTGTCTGAAGACCCCTCCGGATGGCCATAAATGTGCGAAAAGCTGGCGACAGAGACCGCCGCTCCTATGTCCAGTTCCACCTGGTGGAGTATCTGTTTAGCAGCAGCATCACCCCGATAGGTGCCGTTCTGGTGACTATAATACAGTGCAATGACAGGGGTGACTCCTCGGCCTCCAAGTCCTCCAGGAAATGCGTGCCGTCTCTCGGGGGGGAATGACAATTGGTCCGTTACTGGGGGACGGCCTCTCCATGTGATCTCCCGGAGCCTTGTTCCTAGCCTTGGTGCCCCGCTTGATACTGGCGCCTGCCATCCAAGTACGCTGAGTCGGGGGAAGCTCCACGGTCGCTCCAGGGTGAGTTGTGGCGGTGGTTGTGGGAACTGCAACACCTTCAGCCCTGGGAAGATCCTGGCACCTCGTTTCCAGTGTTCCTGGCGACGGTCTCGATGGCGGCCAGCGTTCAGGACCGTTAGGCCCTGGAGTTCTTGGAGCCCGCGGTCAGCACTTTCCTGGGTGAGCGCAATGTCGACGGCCCTATCAAGTGTCAGGGACGTCTCCGTTAGTCGCTTCCGCTGCATTTCCCGGTCCCGAATCACACAAACGATTGGGTCCGTAGGGCCTTAGCCAGGGCAGCAGCTACGAATCGCTGGGGGCAATGAGTCCCCATAAGCACATCAAGTATTTCCGTCAGCGTCTACAAAGCAGGATGGAAGTGGTACCGTCAGACCATAATCGCGGGCTGAGGATTCAGGTGAAGGCCCACCAGGTCGATTAGCGTGGCGAATGGCAGTGCGTCCGGCCTGCACCGGTAAGCCAAGTTCCTTTTTTTTTCTTTTTATAAATTTAGAGTGTCCAATTTTTTTTTCCAATCAAAGGGCAATTTAGCGTGGCCAAGCCACCTACCCTGCACATCTTTGGGGTGTGGAGGTGAAACCCACGCAGACACTGGGAGAATGTGCAAACTCCATACGGACAGTGACCTGGGGCCAGGATCGAATCCAGGTCCTCAGCGCCATAGGCAGCAGTGTTAACCACTGCGCCACCATGCTGCCCCTCACGTTCCTTAATAATGCATATATTGTTCCACCAATGGCGGTCAGTCAGGTGACAGTCTGTTGCTCGTCATTGGTGATGGCATTTGTGCCAAAAAAATGTTGGAGTCTTTCAACATACAGGACCCAATCATCTGCATCAGGGTCAAAATGCTTGAGATTTCCTATGTGTGGCATGCCAGTCATCTGAAGAGCGGCCTCCTGAGGTATTTAAAAAATGGCCCGAGAAACACATGACTATACAACGCAACTTGCATTGTATAAGGGGCCTCAGTGGGGAACACACATCCGTGACCAGACATAGCCCCGTTTTGTATACTGGGGATCTCTGATCGCAGGAACTCCCCAGTGTAGCGAGGGATCGCATGCCACTTTTAAAATCCAACATTTCAGGTCAAAGCAACCCCCGACCCCTACCCTAGTGCACTATGGAAGGGTCCTCAGAATCCACCACCAAACAGAGCACCCCATCCCAATCTCACACGCACAAAATATACAGCTTAGCAGTGCCTATGCCATCTTGGCACCATCAGGTTGGCACACAGGTGGCACTGCCAAGGTGCCATTGCCAAACAGGCATTATTGCCAGGGCACCCAATAAGCACCAGCAATGCCAAGGCACCACCCTCCCAAAGGGGCATGCAGCTGGGTGCCTCCAATCCCCTGAGAGACCCATACAAGTGCCATTCCAACTGGTCCCCATTTGTGGAAACCAGTACTGAACAGCACTCACTCAAGTTTCCAAGGTGAAGGTTGATGAATCCCAAAGCTTCAGGTACATCGGGAATCTGCACATTCGAGTGAGACTGGCTGTCTTGCTCGAATATGCAGATTTGGCAAAATGTGATCTCACGAGGAGTTGGGAGCTGGGAAGACCCCTGGAGCTTTTACCTGCAACTCTGCGCCATTGCAAGCTGCTTTTCAGGCGCAGTGTGGTCATTGGATCACTCCTAGGATTTTCCTATGTCTCTGTTGCTGTTCGTATTGGTGATCGAGCCACTGGCATTTGCCTTGTAAGTATGATAAGTAGAGAGGGATTGTGGTGGGGTGGGGGCGGGGGATAATGGAGCATGGGGTGCGTTTGTGTGGTAAACCACTGTGTTCTTATATTAAAGGTTGTACGGTAGAACCTGCACTACAGGTTCACCCGGCCCCTGCGTGCTAGCTCCGCCCAGGAGCCGGGTTATAAATATGCGTGGCCTTCAGCTCGCAGCCATTTCGTCAGCTGCTGTAGGAGGCCACACTTCAGAGACTAATAAAGCCTCAGTTTGAATTCAACTTCGTCTCCAGCCAAATCGATTGTGCCTCAATTTGTATGCCAACGATCTTTTGCTGGATGTAAGGGCCTTGGGGATATTGATTGGGATGTTATGGAGATATTGAAGAGGTTTGGCTCCTTTTTGGGTTTTAAACCAAACATTGGGAAGACTGAGTATTTTGTGGTTGGAACCCTGAGGGGAGAAGCTGGATTGGGGGGGCTGCCATTTCGTCATCCTCGGACTAGTTTTCGCTATCTGGGGATCCAGGTGGCATGGGTTTGGGCACGGCTTCGCAAATTGAATTTCACTACTCTGGCTATGGAATTGCTGTTCAAAAAGTTTCCAATTGGAGTTAAGATTACCGGTAGTTTTGAGTAGACGTGGAGCATAAACTTGGTCCACCGAGCCGATTGTTCTTCGAGGGATCCGAATGCTGTGAAGCCTTCCAAAGTCGAATATCCGGTACAAATTTTCTTTTTTTCGTTCTAGTTCCATATAATCTATCTAGTAAGCTCTCTTGAAGTCATGTCCTGATACCATATTGATGCACGATCAATTAAACTCAAAGACGAGGTTGTAACATAACAAGGCTTTAATAGACTAGATCTGTTCCCCAGCAGCTTCGGTACAGAATGTGGGCTGCTGGGACAGCACCGGTTCTTATACCCCACCTGTCAGGGCGGAGCTACATACCAAACAGCTAGTGGTAAAGTCCCAGGTATACCCAATGGTCTACAGCCTCTCGGGTACTGCAATACCTGATAATACCACATTCACCCCCTGTTAAAAGAGTCCGGCGGGGCTGGTGGCCAGTGGTTACAATTGCATTTAACATGGTATGATCAGATATGGAGGTACCATGATACCTCCTTACAGGGTTGTTGAGAATATTTACAAGCGTGGAAGATATATACAGTCAGTGTTCATTTACAGTTACAGTTACAGTGAAGCAATCAGTCGGTAGGGTGGCCTCCTGGATCGTCTGAGCCTCAGTGGTGATTCTGGTGGGGGTCCAGGCGTCTGCGACTCCGGGAGCGTGGCCTCGGCCTCCATGGAAGCTTCATCACCCCTAGACGGCGCTAGTGGGGCAAACGGTTGACACGAGAGGGGGGCGCCTGTAGGGGGTGTCGGTGGGTGGGAGGGCCTAGGCAGGAGCAGCGGGAGGACTGACCCCCCTGTGAGGTGCTGTGGGGGGGGGGGTAATGGTTCGGGAGCGCGTGGGGTTCCGGCGGGCGCCAGGTCCCGGAGGGAGACTATATCTTGCCGGCTGTCAGGGAACGCCACGTAGGCGTACTGGGGGTTAGCGTGCAGCAGGTGGACCCCCTCGACCAACGGGTCCGACTTGTGCGCCCGCACGTGCTTCCGAAGCAGGATGGGTCCGGGTGTCGCTAGCCAGGTTGGGAGCGAGGTCCCGGAGGAGGACTTCCTGGGGAAGACAAGGAAATGTTCATGAGGTGTCTGATTGGGCCTCCGGGAGGACTTCTTGCCAGCGGGAGACTGGGAGATTCCTGTACCGTAGGGCCAGTAGAACGATCTTCCAGACCATTCCGTTCTCCCTCTCTACCTGCCCTTTTCCCCGGGGGTTGTAACTGGTCGTCCTGCTTGAGGTGATGCCCTTGCTAAGCAGGAATTGACGCAGTTCGTCGCTCATAAAGGAACACTCTATCACTGTGTATGTACGCGGGGAACCCGAACAGTGTAAAGATACCCTGGAGGGCATTGATGACGGTGTTTGCGGTCATGTCGGGGCAGGGGATGGCGAATGGGAACCGGGAGTACTCGTCAATCATGTTCAGGAAATACGTGTTGCGGTCGGTGGAGGGGAGGGGGGCCTTGAAGTCCATGCTGAGGCGTTCAAAGGGACGGGAAGCCTTTATCAGGTGCGCCCTCTCTGGCTGGTAGAAGTGCGGTTTGCATTCCGCGCAGATTTGGCAGTTCCTGGTGACTGTCCTGACCTCCTTGATGGAGTAGGGCAGGTTGCGGGTCTTAATGAAGTGAAAAAAACAAGTGACCCCCGGGTGGCAGAGGTCCTCGTGGAGGGCTCGGAGGTGGTCCATTTGTGTGATGGCACAAGTGCCACGGGACAGGGCATCGGGAGGCTCGTTTAGCTTCCCAGGATGGTACAAGATCTCGTTGTTGTCGGTGGAGAGTTCTATCCTCCAAAGTAAGATCTTGTCATTCTTTATCTTGCCCCGCTGTGCATTATCATACATGAACGCCACCGACCGTTGGTCAGTGAGGAGAGTGAATCTTCTGCCGGCCAGGTAGTGCCGCCAATGTCGCACAGCTTCTACTATGGCTTGCGCCTCTTTTTTGACCGAGGAATGGTGAATTTCTGAAGCATGGAGGGTACGGGAGAAGAAGGCCACGGGTCTGCCTGCTTGGTTGAGGGTGGCGGCCAGAGCTACGTCGGACGCATCGCTCTCGACCTGGAAGGGGAGGGACTTGTCGATGGCGCGCATTGTGGCCTTTGCAAAGTCTGCTTTGATGCGGCAGAAGGCCTGGCGGGCCTCCGTCGACAGGGGGAAGGTTGTGGACTGGATTAGGGGTCGGGCTTTGTCTGCATAGTTGGGGACCCACTGTGCGTAATAACTGAAAAACCCAAGGCAGCACTTCAGGGCCTTGGGGCAGTGAGAAAGGGGGAATTCCATAAGGGGGCGCATGCGTTCAGGGTCGGGGCCTCTAACTCCATTTTGCACTACGTAGCCGAGGATGGCTAGGCGGTCGGTGCTAAATACGCATTTATCCTGATTATACGTTAAGTTAAGGATTTTCGCGGTCTGGAGAAATTTCCGGAGGTTGATGTCGTGGTCCTGCTGGTCATGGCCGCAGATGGTGACGTTATCCAGATACGGGAACGTTGCGCGTAAGCTGTATCGGTCAACCATTCGGTCCATCTCGCGTTGGAAGACCGTGACCCCATTAGTGACACGAAAGGGAACCCTTAAAAATTGGTAGAGCCACCCATCTGCTTCGAAGGCAGTGCACTTGCGGTCACTAGTGCGGAGGGGTAGCTGATGGTAAGTGGACTTGAGATCCACCATGGAGAAGACCTTGTATTGCGCGATCCTGTTCACCAGGTCGGATATGCGGGGGAGAGGGTACGCATCCAGCTGCGTAAACCTGTTGATGGTCTGACTGTAGTCAATGACCATCCTATGTTTCTCCCCGGTCTTCACCACCACTACTTGAGCTCTCCAGGGGCTGTTACTGGCTTCAATGACCCCTTCCCTCAGTAGCCTTTGGACCTCTGACCTGATGAAGGTCCGGTCCTGGGCACTGTACCTTCTGCTCCTGGTGGCAACGGGTTTGCAATCCGGGGTGAGGTTCGCAAACAGCGAAGGCGGGTCGACCTTAAGGGTCGCGAGGCCGCAGACAGTAAGGGGGGGGGGGTGGTATCGGGCCACTGAATTTGAAGGTCAGGCTTTGCAAGTACATTGGAAGTCCAACCCCAGGAGGGTAGCCGCGCAGAGGTGCGGCAGGACATAAAGGCGGAAATTGTTGAATCTCCTGCCTTGGACAGTGAGGTCTGCTAGGCAGAACCCCTTTATCTCCACCGAGTGTGACCCGGAGGCCAGGGAGATTCTTTGGTTTCTAGGGTGGGTAACAAGTGAACAGCGCCTTACCGTGTCGGGGTGTATAAAGCTCTCCGTGCTCCAGAGTCGATCAGGCAAAACGTCTCGTGGCCGTTGGTGAACATCGTCGTCGTTGCAGTTGTGAGTGTCCTAGGTCGATTTTGGACCAGCGTCACCGAGGCCAGATGGAGCAGCTGTGGGTTGTGATCGGGCAGCGTGTAGTCGGCCGTGCTGGGGGCCTGGGGCCCCATCCAAGATGGCGTCTCCCATGGATCGACATGGTGGTTGGGGATGGACAAAATGGCGGCGGGGATGGACAAAATGGCGGCGCCCATCCGTCCAGCGTGGTGTCCGAGGGGCAAGATGGCTGCGCCCATGGGTGCAGATAGGGGGGTGGCGGTGAATGCTGGCCGTCTGGGGCCCGAGAAGATTGCCGCGGCAGTCCGGAGTCGCAGAAGACTGCGGCCAAGGCTCGTGCTTGGCAGATCCCCACAAAATGGCCCTTCTTGCCGCACCCTTTGCAGGTGGAGGTGCGGGCCGGGCAGCGTGTGCGGGGATGGTTCGCCTGCCCACAGAAGAAACAGCTGGGCCCGACGGAGTTAGCGGGCCGTCTTACAGCGCAGGCCTGCGGGGACACGGGGAAGGTCAGTGGGGCTGCCGCTGCGGGATGCCACGCAGCCCAGGGGGCCGCTGCGCGGTCGGGTGCATAGGACTGCGCGTTTCTGGAGGCAACATCCATGGACCCTGCCAAGGCCCGCGCCTCTCTCAGTCCCAGGGTGTTCTTTTCTCAGAGTCTTTGGCGGATCTCTGAGGAGCTCATACCTGCAATGAAGGCATCCCGGATTAGAAGTTCCGTGTGCTCGCTGCCTGAAACTTGCGGGCAGCCACAGTTTCCCCGGGGCTTTGCCATCTAGTTGCGAGCAGGTGACGTGCGTAGACCTGGTTTACAGGGCGGATATAATGTCCTTTTAACAGTTCGATCGCAGCATCGTCGTCCTCCGCCTCCTCGATGAGGGTGAAGATTCCAGGGCTTACTGTCGAGTGCAGGGGATTAAGTTTTTGTTCTCCTGAGGGTGTGTCTCCGGTCGTCTCGAGGTAGCCTTTAAAACATGCCAGCCAGTGCTTAAATATCGCCGCCGAGGTCTCCGCGTGGGGGCTGAGTTGTAGACACTCCGGCTTGATTCGGAGATCCATTCTTTCAGCTTAAGAGTAGTCTATTAAATTGATGCACAAATTAATGCTGTGAAGCCTTCCAAAGTCGAATATCCGGTAAAAAAAATTCTTTTTTTTGTTCTAGTTCCATATAATCTATCTAGTAAGCTCTCTTGAAGTCATGTCCTGATACCATATTGATGCACGATCAATTAAACTCAAAGACGAGGTTGTAACATAACTGAAGGCTTTAATAGACTAGAACTGTTCCCCAGCAGCTTCGGTACAGAATGAGGGCTGCTGGGACGGCACCGGTTCTTATACCCCGCCTGTCAGGGTGGAGCTACATACCAAACAGCCAATGGTAAACTCCTAGGTTTACCCAGTGGTCTACAGCCTCTCGGGTACTGCAATACCATATAATACCACACATATTATATTACTATTTCTGATAGTAATGTTGTTTGCTTTGTGTAATATAGGTTACTCACTTGCTTCTTCCAGAATGATCATTAACTTGATGTTGATTCACACTCGTAGTCTTCCAATTAGAGCAAATACTTTATTGAGTAACATTGACAAATTAACTGTGAGTTCGTTCTCTCTACAAATAAGAAATACTTATGATAAGCTCCAGCTGTTTTGAGCTGTCTTTGTCTTCTTGTGGTCCCTAGCCCCTGTATTTGCAAAGAGGAGGATATTGGTTTGAGTCTGTCTATTTATACCTGTCCCTAGTGCTGCCCTCCAGTGATTACTTGGTTGTTACATCTATACATTAGCCCTTTGTGTACATACAGATATGCAGATCACGACAGCGAGTAGGGTTAGGGCGGATTAACAGAGGTGGGACAGCCTTCTATTGTCCCTCCTCTCTGTGTCCTACCACCTCTATCAGCCATGCCTGTTTCACGATTTTTTTCAAGCACAAGCGAACCTTGCCGTCGGGATTATAGTGCATTGGAGGTGAAGAATCACGGAAGCCCCCAAGAATACCGGGTAGTGCCATCTAATAAAATGCCAATGGTGTTTACTGTACGTGCGTTCTGGAACGCACTGACGGCACTGTCAAGGCAATGATGAAGTGCGATTTGGCATGAAACGGGCGCCCGTCGCGATGAGGGGCTGTTTAGCACAGGGCTAAATCGCTGGCTTTGAAAGCAGACCAAGGCAGGCCAGCAGCACGGTTCAATTCCCGTAACAGCCTCCCCGAACAGGCGACTAGGGGCTGTTCACAGTAACTTCATTTGAAGCCTACTTGTGACAATAAGTGATTTTCATTTCATTGAGGTATAAATAGGACAGGTATAAATAGACTCCTATTTATTGACTAGACTCCTATTTATTAACTACAGCTCCGCCTTCAACACCATAATCCCAGCCAAGCTCATATCAAAGCTCCAAAACCTAGGACTTGGCTCCCCACTCTGCAACTGGATCCTCGGTTTTCTGACCAACAGACCACAATCAGTAAGAATGAACAACAGCACCTCCTCCACAATAGTCCTCAACACCAGCGCCCCGCAAGGCTGCGTACTTAGCCCCCTACTCTACTCCCTGTACACACACGACTGCGTGGCAAAATTTGGTTCCAACTCCATCTACAAGTTTGCTGACGATACGACCATAGTGGTCCGGATCTCGAATAACGATGAGTCCGAATACAGGAGGGAGATAGAGAACCTAGTGGAGTGGTGTAGCGACAACAACAACCACCCATGTCGATGCCTCACCAAGAAAGCACAACAGCACCTATACTTCCTCAGGAAACTAAGGAAATTCGGCATGTGACATTGACTCTTACCAACTTTTACAGATGCACCATAGAAAGCATCCTATCAGGCTGCATCACAGCCTGGTCTGGCAACTGCTCGGCCCAGGACCGCAAGAAACTTCAGAGAGTCGTGAACACCGCCCAGTCCATCACACAAACCTGCATCCCATCCATTGACTCCATCTACACCTCCCGCTGCCTGGGGAAAGCGGGCAGTATAATCAAAGATCCCTCCCACCCGGCTTACTCACTCTTCCAACTTCTTCCATCGGGCAGGAGATACAGAAGTCTGAGAACACGCATGAACAGACTCAAAAACAGCTTCTTCCCCACTGTCACCAGACTCCGAAATGACCCTCTTATGGACTGACCTCATTAACACTACACCCTGTGTGCTTCATCCGATGCCAGTGCTTTTGTAGTTACATTGTATATGTTGTGTTGCCCTATTATGTATTTTCTTTTATTCCCTTTACTTCTCATGTACTTAATGATCTGTTGAGCTGCTGGCAGAAAAATACTTTTCACTGTACCTCGGTACACGTGACAATAAACAAATCCAATCCAATCCAATCCAATTTCATTTCATGTTCACATTGATACACTATTGGCATAGGAATGATGTTGATGTAATCGTGTTTCCCAATTCTGGCATCAGCCAAGGTAGAATCCCGCCCCTGATGTTTCATTGGGTGACCCTGGGAGAAGGTGGTGGATTGGTTTGGGGACCAGGAAATCACTTGGATGCGGATGGAGTCGGGGTTGTGCAGGGCGTCATGTTTGGAGGCCCTGATGATGGTACCTCTGCCATTTGCCCCAGTGAAATATGCATTGAATCAGGTGGTTATTTCTACGTTAAAGATATGGTGGCAGCCCACCAGCACTTTAAGCTGCGGGCAGTATCAAGGTGGGCCCCTATCTGTCGGAGCCATCTGTTTGAACTGGCAAAAATATGATGCCACGTTTGGGGAGTGGAAAGACAAGGGTTGGAGAAGGTTGGTTTGCTAGTTCAGAGGAGCTGAAGAAGCCGGACTTGAGGGGATGGATATATTGTCTTACTTTCAGATGCGGGATTGGGTTGGGTGGGCTTTTTCCGGAGCCACTGACACCCACTTTGCTGGAAAGGATACTTTCCTGTGTGGGGTTGGAGGAGAGCAGCACGTCTGGGATGGACTCACGGATCATGAGGGAAGAGCAGATTTCAGTTGAGAAGGTGTAGGCCAGGTGGGAGGAGGAACTGGGACCCATTTTGGAGGAGGAGGTGTTGAGTGAGTCTCTCCGTGGGGTGAATGCTACATCAACCTGCGTGAGGTTAAGTTTGATACAACTCCAAGTGGTGTTCAGGCACACCAAGGTCAGGATGAGTCGATTTTTTGCGAGGGCTGATGATAGGTGTGTGTGGTGCTCGAGAGGACCTGCAAACCATATGCACATGCTCTGGTCCTGTCCCAAGCTGGTGGGTATTTGGGGGACTTTTTTTAAACATCATATCGGCAATTCTGAATGTGGATTTGGAGCCCTGTCCATTCGTAGCAATATTTAGGGTGTCAGACCAGCCAGAATGGAGGACGGGTGTGGAGATGGATGCTTTGGCTTTTGCTTCGTTGTTGGCTTGGCGGCAGACCCGGGTTATAGATGATTGATTCAAGGACAGAAACAGAGAGTAACAATAAACGGGTCAATAAACGGGTCATTTTCAAGTTGACAGGTTGCTACAAGAAGGATAAGTTCTGGAGTTTTAGCTATTCACTATCTATATTAGGTGAATGGATCGCGATCGAGTTTGCTGATGACACAAAACTAGGCAGGAAAGTAAACTGTGAGGTGATAGTGTGCGAGGAGTTCAGCTCACTCCCAGTGATGTTGGTCAAAATCCCGACATCAAAGGCTAGATTTTTGTTTCCGAATGGAAGTTCAAATCAGTTCAGAGAAGGCTGATCTTAGTTTCTTTTGCTGGAAATACAATATCCTTTGCCTTCCCAACCAGTGAAAACACCACTGGTTTAGCTCAGTGGGCTAGACAGCTGGTTTGTGATGCAGAACAATGCCAGCAACACGGGTCCAATTCCCATACCAGCTGAGAATTCTGAATTCTCCCTTAGTGTGCCGAACAGGTGCCGGAATGTGGCGACTGGGGGATTTTCACAGTAACTTCATTGCAGTGTGAATGTAAGCCTGCTTGTGACACTAAAAGGTTACTTATTTAAATGGTGTGGCATTGGGAAGGCAAAGGGAAGGCATTTCCAGCAAAAGAAAACTAAGCTCCGCGCTTTGTGGGTGCAAAAAAGTGCATGAACCTCCTTTGAGGGCGGGTTGTGAGGACCCTGTTATACCGTCAATTCACTGCGAGACTGTGAGAACGAGTGAATATAAGGTTTTATTATCCAAGAGCTCGCCTGCCAGTGTCTGCTGCACAAATGAGTGCCACCCACAGGTGGCCTGTCCATATATCGCCCCGGGGAGAGAGGAGCCAGAGGCGGAGCCCACCGGGGTTCCAGTACAAGGTCATAGGTTACAGCACTATACAGACAGTTCATATTTAGGTGAATACATTCATCACATTCACCTCCTGTTAAAAAAATCAAGTCCAGCGTGGGTGACGTGGGGTCATCAAATATTCAGTCTGTCCGGAGGCTGGATCGTTCTTTTAGACCTCCTCAGCTCTGGCGGTGCGGCGGGCACGGTTGTTGCAGGTGGTGACTCTGGGGGGGTGTTGTCTGGAGCTTGAGCTTCAGTCCGGCATGTCGGAGACGGTTGAGGGGTGGGGGTAGACAGGGGGGTGGTGGGTGGAGGCAGTGCAGGCGCGGGACAATACAGGAGACCCAGGGGAGCGTAAGGGGCACTGGGGTGGCGGTAGGTAGTGGAGAGGGAGGCGCGTTGGCAGGGGAACCAGCTGGCGCCAGGTCCCGGAGGGAGACCGTATCTTGCCATCCGTCCTGGTGCACGACGGAGGCATACTGGGGGTTGGCGTGCAGCAGCTGGACCCTCTCGACCAGGGGGTCGGTCTTATGGCTCCTCGTATGCTTCTGGAGAAGGACAGGTCCCGGAGTTGTCAGCCAGGATGGAAGCGAGTCCCTGGAGAGGGACTTCCTAGGGAAGACAAACAAACGGTCGTAAGGGGTCTCGCTCGTGGCTATGCAGAGGAGTGATCTCATGGAGTGGAGAACGTCGGGGAGAACCTCCTACCAGCGGGGGATCGGGAGACTTCTAGACCGGAGGGCCAGAAGGAAAGCCTTCCATACCGTCGCGTTCTCCCTCTCCACCTGCCTGTTTCCCTGCGGGTTATAGCTCGTAGACCTGCTCGAGGCAATGCCCTTACTGAGCAGGTACTGACACAGCTCATCGCTCATGAATGATGTGCCCCGGTCGCTGTGGACATAAGCAGGGAAACTGAACAGTGTGAAGATGCTGTGCAGTGCCTTTATAACCGTGGCTGAGGTCATGTCGGGGCAGGGGACAGCGAAGGGGAAGCGGGAGTACTCATCAACGATGGTTAGGAAATATACATTACGGTTGATGGAGGGGAGGGGCCCTTTGAAGTCAATACTGAGGCGCTCAAAGGGCCGGGAGCCTTTACTAGGTGGGCCTTGTCTGGCCGATAGATGTGCAGTTTGCACTCTGCGCAGACTTGGCAGTCCCTGGTCAGGGCCTTGACTTCCTCAGGGGAGGAGGGCAGATTGCGGGCCTTAATAAAGTGGGTAAGCCGGGTGACCCCCGGGGAACAGAGTTCATCGTGGATAGCCCGAAGTCGGCTATCTTGCACGCTGGCGCATGTGCCGCGGGACAGGGCATCTGGGGGCTCATTGAGGTTCCCAAGACGATACTTGATATCGGAATGTAGGTGGAGAGTTCGATCCTCCACCTCAAGATCTTATCATTCTTAATTTTGCCCAGTTATGTGTTGTCAAACATAAATGCAACCGGCCCCATCGGACCCGACTACATCACAGGCCTGTGCTGCGCGGCTGTCCATCCAGACCGGGGGTGAACCTCCTACCGGCTAGGTAGTGCCTCCAGTGCCTCCATAGGCTTCCACTTTGGCTTGTGCTTCCTACTCGACTGAGGAGTTTTGGATCTCAGAAGTATGGAGGGTTCTAGAGAAGAAGCTACTGGCCTGCCCGCCTGGTTGAGTGTAGCGGCCAGGGCGACGTCTGACGCATCGCTCTCTACCTGGAAGGGGATGGACTCGTCCACCGCGTGCATTGCGGCCTTAGTGATGTCGGCCTTGATGCGACTGAAGTCCGAGCGGGCCTCAGCCGTCAGGGGAAATGTGGTGGTTTTAATAAGTGGTCGGGCTTTGTCCGCATAGTTGGGGACCCTCTGGGCAGAGTAGGAGAACAGAACCAGGCATCGTTTGAGGGCCTTGAGGCTGTGGGGAGGGGGAAGTACTGTGAGAGGGCGCATACGGTCGGAGTCGGGCCCTAGGACTCCGTTCTCCACGGCGTAACCGAGGATGGCTAGTCGGGTTGTGTGGAAAACACACTTCCCTTTGTTATATGTGAGGTTGAGGGATTGGGCGGCCTGGAGGAACCTCTGAAGGCTGGCGTCATGGTCCTGCTGATCATGGCCGCAGATGGTAAAATTGTCCAAGTACGGGTATGTAGCCCGCAACCCGTACTGGTCCACCATTCGGTCCATAGTTCTCTGAAAAACCGAGACCCCGGGCGAAATTCTCCGTTATCGGCGGAAACTCCGCCGATCGGCGCAAAAAACGGCGCAAATCCCACTTGCGTCACGTCATAAAAATGGGCCGATAGTCTGCGGCCCGAAATGGGCTAGCAGCGACGTAACGGGATCCGCGCTTGCGCAGTGGTTCACGCCGTGCAGCGTCATACGCGCTGCACGGCGTGACGGCTCATAAGGCCGCGCAGCTCCCCCCCACCCGACCGGAACAGCCGACCGCAACACCCGACTTGATGGCTGGCCGTCGCTCAGCCCCGAGGTTCGAGTCACGCGATGTGGAGGCGCTCCTGGATGCGGTGGAGCGGAGGAGGGACGCCCTGTATCCCGGGCATGGCCGCAGAGTTGCCCCACGCCACAGCCGGCGTCTGTGGAGGGAGGTGGCAGAGGCCGTCACCGCTGTGGCCCGAACACCACGGACAGGCACCCAGTGCAACAAGAAGGTGAACGACCTCGTCAGAGCAGGCAGGGTGAGCCTCCCCATATCCCCCATATCCCCTCTCCCCCAAATCCCCCCTCCCCCATATCCCCCCCTCCCCCATATCCCCCCCTCCCCCATATCCCCCATATCCCCCCTCCCCCATATCCCCCCCTCCCCCATATCCCCCATATCCCCCCTCCCCCATATCCCCCATACTCCCCCCTCCCCCATATCCCAACACCCCCATATCCCCCATATCCCAACACCCCCATATCCCCCATATTCCCCCCTCCCCCATATCCCCCCTCCCCCATATCCCCCCTCCCCCATATCCCCCATATCCCCCCTCCCCCATATCCCCCCTCCCCCATATCCCCCATATCCCCCCTCCCCATATCCCCCATATCCCCCCTCCCCCATATCCCCCATATCACCCCTCCCCCATATCCCCCATATTCCCCCCTCCCCCATATTCCCCCCTCCCCATATCCCCATATCCCCCTCCCCCATATCCCCCATATTCCCCCCTCCCCCATATCCCCCCTCCACCATATCCCCCATATTCCTCCCTCCCCCATATCCCCCATATCCCCCCTCCCCCATATCCCCCCTTCCCCCATATCCCCCCTCCCCCATATCCCCCATATCCCCAAGTGAATCCAGCCCTAACCTTAACCTCTGCAATGCACGCGCAACCGATGGCGTGCATTCATATACCTGCCTAACACTGTTGCCTTTTACCCCTGCCACCACCCCCCCCCCCCCACAGGAGAAGCGCGCACACAACACCAGGGAGCATGTGAGGACTGGAGGAGGGCCCGCTGATGAGAGGCCACTGACCGTACACGAGGAAAGGGCCCTGGAACTGGCTGGCGGACCTGAGGACCGGGAGGTTGCTGATGCAGAGGTCGGGGCCCCACGAGCAAGTGAGCCACCAACAGCCCGTCCCCATATCCCCCCTCCCCTATATCCCCCTCTCCCGTATCACCTGATCACTGCCTGATGTCTAACCATGCATGCTTCATTGTGTATCGCAGGACCAAACGTCCAGGCACCCATCCCCGCAGATGCAGTCCGCACGCAGGATGCCCCTCGGAGACCACGGGAGACGGAGAGACCCGCACCCTCCAGCATGCGACGCCCGCAGGATGCCCCTCGGAGACCACGGGAGACGGAGAGACCCGCACCCTCCAGCATGCGACGCCCGCAGGATGCCCCTCGGAGACCACGGGAGACGGAGAGACCCGAACCCTCCAGCATGCGACGCCCGCAGGATGCCCCTCGGAGACCACGGGAGACGGAGAGACCCGGACCCTCCAGCATGCGACGCCCGCAGGATGCCCCTCGGAGACCACGGGAGACGGAGAGACGCGGACCCTCCAGCATGCGACGCCCGCAGGATGCCTCTCGCACACCACGGGAGACGGAGAGACCTGGAGCAACAGGGAGACGACACCCCCGTCACGTGCGGGAGCGACCACCCAGCGATGAGGGGGGCAGCCACAGGCCCCCGTCACATCCGAGCCAGGACACCACTACCCAGGACACCACTATCCAGGACACCCCTACCCGGGACACCACTACCCAGGACACCCCTACCCGGGACACCACTACCCGGGACAGCACTACCCGGGACAGCACTACCCGGGACAGCACTACCCGGGACAGCACTACCCAGGACACCCCTACCCGGGAAGACAAAATACCGGACAGTGACTCAGAGTGGATGGGTGGAGACGAACCCCCACCCCAAAGTGCCATGGACTCAGAGTGGGACGAAGAGCACGACACAACGCCACTGCTGTCACCAACACCCTCCACCATCGCAGAAACACTCACCACGGTTGGGCACTTTAGTGATGAGGCGTCTGGTACACTCACTGGTGCGCACAACACAGCCGTCCCGGTACAGCAGGTGGAGGTAGGAGCAGCAGAGGGACCGGGCGGTCGGAGGGCAGCCCAGGCCAAGCGAACATCTGCCGCCCAGATGGATCCCGGGTTCCTGCAGTTACCACGCCCACACATAGATCCGATGCAACCACCGACACGGAGACGAGCGAATAGGGTGACGGGTGGCTTGCGGCGGCTGCGGTCGCAGGTGGAGGAGTCCACCCGCGTCCAGGAGCTGGGAGTGGTCCCGGTCATGCGTGCCACCCAGGCTGACACCGCACGGGTGGCGTCCGCGGTGGAGGCAATGGGTGCGACAGTGTCAGACATGGGGAACGGTTTGCGAGGCCTGGGGCCTTCCGTGCAGGCGGCGTCTGTGGCCCAGGAAATGGCTGCCCTCTCACAGGAGGCCATGAGCCAGTGCCAGCGCCAGATGGCAGAGGCGCTCAACGCCATCGCCCAGTCTCAGCAGGCCATGGCCCAGTCTCAGCAGGCCATGGCCCAGTCTCAGCAGGCCATCGCTGAGGGCATCGGCGCCAGTGGCCATGTGCGAGCTGGCGTCGCACTGTCGCAGACAGGGTTCGACAACCCCCTGGGCTCCATGGCTGCAAACCTGCAGACCCCTGTCGATACCAGCACGGGCCTCCAGGACTGGCAGCGCCAGATGTCGGGGGCGCGTCGGATGGCCAGTCCGTTCGCATCCCCCACCCATGTAGAGGCCTGGGGGCCATCGGGCACCCCGAGGGAGGAGGAGGTGGTGTGGTCCGTCCCGGCTCCCTCTGTAGGGGAGGTCCCGGTACACCGCGACACCTCGGACTCCCCCCCTTCCGTCCCAGGTGCATCGGGTGGGCAACGGGCAGGACAGGCTGGCAGCTCGCCATCCCAGTCGCCCGGGCCGCAGCCTGGCCCATCTAGGCCAGGACGCCCCAGGAAACGGCCGCCAAAGGGATCCAGTGTCAGAGGGCAGGAATCACAGGAGTCCACCTCCAGTTCTGCTGTACCGTCTGGGGAACCACGTAGACGTAGTCAAAGGGCCCGTAAGGCCAAACAATTAGACACTGAGTAAGTTGGCACGGGTGCAGGGCACAGATGAGTTTTAGGCGCTCGGGCACGTGCATGAACTCCTTTGGTTATTAAAGTCAATGTTACACCTACCGAAGCTGCCTTTGTGCTCTGTCCAAAGTGTGCGGGGGTGTCATGTACGTTGAGCGCAAGTGTGTGTGTGAGGGGTGGTCTTACCTCAGCCCCAGGTGAGTCTGCCCCCTTCCCCCGGGCCGCCATCAACATCCCCCGGGCAGAGGACGGGACCGTGCGCTGCAGTGTCACAGCCGCATGCAGGGATGGTCCGGGTGGATGGTGGTACTGTGGCCATGGGTCAGACATAGTCCAACGATGTAGAGCCAGGAGCTCATCGGAGGCGGGTTGTCATCATTCTCCATGGCCTGCGATAGACACGCGTCCACCCGCAACTGGGTGAGCCCGGCCCGTTGTGCCGCCGGTGGATCGGCAATTGGGGGTGGGGGGGTGGTGTGCATGCGGGTGGGGTGTGTGGGGTTGGGGAGGGGGGTGAGGGTGCTGGGTGGGTGGATGGGTGGGGGGTGTGGGTGGTCGGCTGTTGTCATGGTGTGCGGTCTGTGGCCATACTACCCGATTCCCACGCCCATCTAGTCAGTGAAGCGGGCGTCTATCAGTCTGTCCCGTGCCCGCTGGGCCAGCCGGTAACGGTGGACAGCCACCCGTCTGTGTCTACCCCGTCTGCCCTGACCATTGCCCCCATCCCCCTCATCTGGGGAGGACTGGGCCTCTTCCTGCTGCTCCTCCACTCCGCCCTCCTCTGCCTGCGGCACATCGCCCCTCTGCTGGGCTATGTTGTGCAGGACGCAGCACACCACAATGATGCGGCCGACCCTATCTGACCGATACTGGAGGGTGCCCCCAGAGAGGTCCAGGCACCTGAAACGCATCTTCAGCACGCCAAAGCACCTTTCGATCACTCCCCTTGTCGCTACATGGGCATCATTGTAGCGGTTCTCCGCCTCATTGCGTGGCCTCCGTATAGGCGTCATCAGCCACGATCGCAATGGGTAGCCCCTGTCGCCCAGCAACCAGCCCCTCAGCCGGGGATGGCGTCCCTCGTACATGCCGGGGATGGATGACCGCGACAACACGAATGAGTCGTGTACACTGCCTGGGTGACGGGCGCAGACGTGCAGGATCATCATGCGGTGGTCGCAGACCACCTGTACGTTCATCGAATAGGTCCCCTTCCTATTAGTGAACACGGCCCTGTTATCTGCAGGTGGCCGCACGGCGACGTGCATCCCATCGATCGCGCCCTGGACCATGGGGAACCCGGCAATGGCAGAGAAGCCCACGGCCCGGGCATCTTGGCTGGCCCGGTCCACGGGGAAGCGGATGTAGCGGTGCGCCATGGCATAAAGGGCATCTGTCACTGCCCGGATGCACCGATGCACCGATGTCTGCGATATGCCGGACAGGTCCCCACTCGGTGCCTGGAATGACCCCGTTGCATAAAAGTTCAGGGCCACCGTAACCTTGACGGACACGGGGAGAGGGTGTCCCCCGCCAGTGCCACGCGGTGACAGGTGTGCCAGCAGGTGGCAGATGTGTGCCACGGTTTCCCGGCTCATCCGGAGTCTCCTCCTGCATTCCCGGTCCGTGAGGTCCTGGTATGACTGCCGGGGCCGGTACACACGGGGCGCCCTCGGATGCCTCCGTTGCCGTGGGGCCGCGACGTCCTCCTCCCCCTCCTCATCCTGTCGGTCAGGTGTCCCTCCAGCCTGGGCGGCTGCCGCCTGCCCCTCTGCGGCAGCCTGCGCCGCCTCTCTGGCACGCTCCTCCTCCTCCTCCTCCTCCTCCTCCTCATCCAGGGCAACATAGACATGAGCGGCTGCCACCACGGCGGCCAACATCGCTGGATGGTCTGAAAACATGACGGCCTGGTGGGGGGGAGGGGAACGACGACATGTCATCATTGCCCATATCCCCTCCTCCCCCCAGCCAGGTGGCATGGACCGCATGGGTCCAACTGTTGGAGGCTGGCACCTGGCCAGGTGGACCAACTCATTTGCCCTCCCATCACCCACCCCGGCACGGCCCCCTCCCCAACCTCCACCCCAGCACGGACCCCCCCCCCAAAATTCCACCCCGACACGGACCCCCTCCCCAACCTCCACCCCGGCACGGACCCCCTCCCCAACCTCCACCCCGGCACGGACCCCCTCCCCAACCCCCAACCTCCACCCCAGCACGGACCCCCCCAACCTCCACCCCGGCACGGCCCCCTCCCCAACCCCCAACCTCCACCCCAGCACGGACCCCCCCCAACCTCCACCCCGGCACGGACCCCCTCCCCAACCCCCAACCTCCACCCCAGCACGGACCCCCCCCCAACCTCCACCCCGGCACGGACACCCTCCCCAACCTCCACCCCGGCACGGACCCCCTCCCCAACCTCCACACCGGCACGGACCCCCCCCCTAACCTCCACCCCGGCACGGACCCCCTCCCCAACCTCCACCCCGGCACGGACCCCCTCCCCAACCTCCACACCGGCACGGACCCCCTCCCCAACCCCCAACCTCCACCCCAGCACGGACCCCCCCCCAACCTCCACCCCGGCACGGACCCCCTCCCCAACCTCCACCCCGGCACGGACCCCCTCCCCAACCTCCACACCGGCACGGACCCCCCCCCAACCTCCACCCCAGCACGGACCCCCCCCAACCTCCACCCCGGCACGGACCCCCTCCCCAACCTCCACCCCGGCACGGACCCCCTCCCCAACCTCCACACCGGCACGGACCCCCCCCCAACCTCCACCCCGGCACGGACCCCCTCCCCAACCTCCACCCCGGCACGGACCCCCTCCCCAACCTCCACACCGGCACGGACCCCCTCCCCAACCCCCAACCTCCACCCCAGCACGGACCCCCCCCCAACCTCCACCCCGGCACGGACCCCCTCCACAACCCCCAACCTCCACCCCAGCACGGACCCCCCCCCCAACCTCCACCCCGGCACGGACCCCCTCCACAACCCCCAACCTCCACCCCGGCACGGACCCCCTCCCGGCACTCCCCCGGAGCCCAGCCTACTCTAACCACCCCCCCCCCCCCCCCCCCCCGCCGCACACACACACAAGCCGAGACACACCTCTCCTCAGGCAATCAGTCTGCGGCCATGCCATTTCCTGCCCAGAGCCAACCCCCCAGGCCGTCACTCACCTCCTCGCTGGTCGGCGTGAGCCTGGAGCACCGGGTCACGCCGATGAAAAGGAGGTTTGATTCACGTCGACGTGAACGGTCATCACGTCGACGGGACTTCGGCCCATCCGGAAGGGAGAATATCGGCAGGCCGAAAATCGGCTGCCTTGCGCAGACCCGTGACATTCTCCGCGGCAGCGGCGACATTAACGCCCCGCCTACTTTTCTCCCTTCGGAGACTTCGGCGGGGGCGGGATTCACGGCGGCCAACGGCCATTCTCCGACCCGGCCGGGGGTCGGAGAATGACGCCCTAGGTTTGTAAAATCTTAACACCAGTGACCTTCTATTATGTGTGTGTGTGTGTGTGTGTGTGGAGCGGGGGATTGGGCAGCACGGTAGCACAAGTGGCTAGCACTGTGGCTTCACAGCTCCAGGGTCCCAGGTTCGATTCCCCGCTGGGCCACTGTCTGTGCGAAGTCTGCACGTTCTCCTAGTGTCTGCGTGGGTTTCCTCTGGGTGCTCCGGTTTCCTCCCACAGTCCAAAGACGTGCACGTTAGGTGGATTGGCCATGATAAATTGCCCTTATTGCCCAAAATGGTTAGGAGGGGTTTTTGGGTTATGGGGATAGGGTGGAAGTGAGGGTTTAAGTGGGTCGGTGCAGTCTCGATGGGCCGAATGGCCTCCTTCTGCACTGTATTTTCTATGTGTAGTATTATAATTAAACTGACAGAAAAATGTCACTGACTATCCAATACCCCTTTCCCAACTCCCCCCCCCCCCTTTCTAAGTACCCCCACTCTCTCAGTGTTAATTCACCATAGTCCCAGATGACCAACGACTGCTTTCCCTTTTGAGGGGGCGGGATGACTGGTGCTGAGTTAACCTGAGGGTCACCACACCTCAGACGAGGGACAAGGCTTCATGAATGATCTCGGCCGGTATGGGGCTTGGGCCCACGTTGTCTGCAGCCCACCAAGCTACACCGGCCCCCGCTCCACACACACACACACATACACACACACACACACATGGTTGAGTGGGAAATAAAATATTAATAAAATAAAACGTTAAAGGAACTTCGATGCACTAGGATGACTTATACTTAATGTCTTTCTGAGGTTCAAGCTTTCCTTTTGGTACTTCCTCCTTCTAGGCTTGAGATGGCAAGCCATGTTGAGGTTGTCTACATTCTCTGGAGATTCAGGATCATTTCAGGTTCACAGCAAAGATTTGCCAGGCACTCAAAGGTTTTAAGATCAATAAAGCAGTGCTTTTACTTCATGAAGAGAGAGAGAGAGAGAGAGAGAGAGCGCACGCCTTCTCCTTTCAGTTCTCTCAGAAAACATCACACAGGAACTAATCACTGACTGTTGTCAGGCTGATCACTGTCCCTGGTCAACCCATCAGTTGCCAGTTAGTCAGTGGAACCGACTTCCTCCAAAAGGTTCCTCAGGTTCACCCGGCACAAACGAGTCTGTTCTCGTCTCCAAAATACAAAATCTAGGAACAGGCCCCGTTTGTGACGCCGAAAGGGACCCTGAGGAAGTGGAAGAGTCATCCGGCTGCTTCGAAGGCAGTACAGTGGCACTCTTCCGGGCGGATCGGGAGCTGGCGGTAGGCCGACTTCAGTTCGACCGTTGAGAACATCCAGTACTGTGCGATCTGGTTGACTATCTCCGCTACGCGGGGGAGGAGGTACGCATCCAGTTACGTGATCCAGTTTATGGTCTGGCTGTAGTCCACAACCATCCGATTCTTTTCCCCGATCCGGCCCACCACCACTTGTGCTCTCCAGGGACTGTTGCTGGCCTCGATGATCACTTCACTCAAGCTGGACCTCCGACTTGATAAAAATCATGTTTTGGGAACTGTACCGCCTGCTCCTGGTGGCGACGGGCTTACAGTCGGGAGTGTGGATCGCAAAGAGCAAAGGGGGGGAACCTTGAGGGTCACAAGGCTGCATACCGTGAGGAAGGGTAAGGGTCCACCGAACTGTAGGGTCAGGCATCAGTGACTGCATTCGAAGTCTAATCCAAGCAGTAGGGGGGCGCATTGTGAGCCATTGTTTTTGGCTTCATTCAAAATCCTGTTTGTCTTGTTAGCTAAATCTGCTTGACCAAGGATATCTGCATTTTATAATCCTGCTCCTGACAGCTGCTGTTAACCCTTTGTGGGATCTTTCCCTGTATACTCTCATGTTTCTCTCAGACCAGATATTGCCAGACTTCCATGTTTCAAATGACTCATCTTTCCATATTTTAAATAACAAGGGCAGCACGGTAGCATTGTGGATAGCACAACTGCTTCACAGCTCCAGGGTTCCAGGTTCGATTCCGGCTTGGGTCACTGTCTGTGCGGAGTCTGCACATCCTCCCCGTGTGTGCGTGGGTTTCCTCCGGGTGCTCCGGTTTCCTCCCACAGTCCAAAGATGTGCAGGTTAGGTGGATTGGCCATGATAAATTGCCCTTAGTGTCCAAAATTGCCCTTAGTGTTGGGTGGGGTTACCGGGTTGTGGGGATGGGGTGGAGGTGTTGACCTTGGGTGGGGTGGTCTTTCCAGGAGCCGGTGCAGACTCGATGGGCTTAATGGCCTCCTTCTGCACTGTAAATTCTATGAAATTCTATCTATGAAAACCCGGACGACCGTCATGGAATTTCTTCAGGTGCTTTGGCTGCGACTGGTCGAGGATGACTGTGCCAAGCTGCGGGTAGTCTGTGCGGTCGGCGGTATCGGGGTCACAAAATGGCGGCCCCCATGAGTCGCACGTGTCGGGCTGGGTCGAAGATGGCGACCAAGATGACCGCCCCCATCGGTCGCACGTGTCGGCCGGTGCAGGAGCCGTCGGCCAAGATGGCGGCCCCCATGAGTTGCACGTGTCAGTCGGTGGTGGAGCCGGCGGCCAAGATGGCGGCCCCCACGAGTCGCACGAGACTGATGACGCATCTGAAGGGGGCGTTCCCGGCTGGCACACAGCCACATTGTGGTGTCGGCGGGCCTGTGAGTCCACGGGTCGGGCCTGGTGAGTTTTCAACTTCTGGGCTTTAGGTCGGCCCATACTGACCCTCGCGTAGTGCCCCTTTTTGCCACAGTCGCTGCATGTCGCTGTGCGGGCTGGGCAACGCTGCCGGGGGTGTTGACCCTGGCCGCAGAAGTAACACTGTGGTTCCCCGGTCTGGACGGACAGCTGCGCGGCACAGGCCTGGGATGTAGTCGGGTCCGATGGGGGCCGCGACGATGGTGTACACGAAGGGTTTGTCGGGTCCTCAGGGAACACACTGAGGCTCTGGTAGGCCACCTCTAACTAGGTAGCTAGCTTTACTGTTTCCTGCAGGTCAGTGATCCCGTTTTCCAGCAGATGCTGCCTGATGTAGTTAGATCGGACCCCAGCCACGTAGGTGTCCTGGATCTGTAGCTTCATGTGCTCGTCGGCCGTCACATCCCGATAGTTGCAGTCCCTTGCGAGTAGGGTCAGGTTTTCCAGGTACTCGCCCAGCGATTCCCCAACCTGTTGACGGCGAGTAGTGAGGCGGTGCCACGCGAACACCTCATTTACGAGCTTCACGAAATGTGCCCTTAGGGTCGCGACCGCCGCCTCGTACGTGGCAGCTTTCTCTATCACTACAGAGGTCCGATGGCTCACCCGAGCGTAGAGGAGTCACAGCTTGAGTGTTTCAGAGGGAGGCGTTGCAGAGGAGTCGAGGTAGGCCTCGAAACAGCGAAGCCAGTGTGAGAAGAAATGAAATGAAAATCGCTTATTGTCACAAGTAGGCTTCAAATGAAATTACTGTGAAAAACCCCTAGTCGCCACATTCCGCCGCCTGTTCGGGGAGGCTGGTACGGGAATTGAACCATGCTGCTGGCCTGCCTTAGTCTGCTTTCAAAGCCAGCGATTTAGCCCTGTGCTAAACAGCCCCTTGGCCTCTGTTACTCGCGTGTCGAGTTCGAGTTTATCTGGCTTGAGAGTGGCTTCCACAGAGCTGTAGCTGGATAATAAATTGTTATACCGTCAATTCACTGCGAGACTGTGAGAACGAGTGAATATAAGGCTTTATTATCCAGAAACTCACCTGCTAGTGTCTGCTGTACAAATGAGTGCCACCCACAGGTGGCCGGTTTGTATATCGCCCCGGGGAAGGCGGAGCCAGAGGCGGAGCCCACCGGGGTTCCAGTACAAGGTCATAGGTTACAGCACTATACAGACAGTTCATACTCAGGTGAATACATTCACCACAGACCCATTGCGAGGAGCACGGGAAAATTGCATTTGATCCCACACACAATTTATGTGGCCTGCTGTGCATTTTGGAAGCCCTAATTAAACACCCAGCTTTAGAGTGTTTGTGATCACTCGATGAAGCCTGCTGAGGAGACAGGAATATTTTGAAAGGTAAGTTTAAAATGTTTTGACACATTAAAATGTCATTATTAGGTGCTGTCTTGTGAAGAAGATGTATTTTAATGCAGTAAATCCTTATAGAAATCTGTCCTACAAGACTGAATTGAGCCTTATGTTGACCATCATTGTTGTCACACATCAATACTGTCACGCATCACAGAAGTTTTTGCATTGAAGAAAATGCCATGAAGCATTAAAACTGTAAATGCATATGTCCTGTCAGCCTCTCTTGTCATGTTTTATGCTCTGATTTAAGTCACAGCTAAATGGCATACTGGCTGTCAAAAATACCCTGCCTTTGAAAATTGACAAAAAATTCTACATTTGCTCCCCTCCATTGATTGACAGCTATTTGTCTTTAAAATTGTCAGTTTCATAGAATCATAAAATATACAGAACAGGAGGAGGCCATTTGGCCCATCAAGTTTGCATTGGCTCTTGGAAAGAGCACCCTACTCAAGCCCACACCTTCACTCTATATCTTGAAATCCAGTGACCACACCGAACCATTTTGGACACTGAGGGCAATTTAGAATGGCCAATCCACCTCAGCTGCCCATCTTTGGACTGTGGGAGGAAACTGGAACACCCGGAGGAAACCAACGCAAACAAGGGGAGAATGTGCAGATTCCGCACAGACAGTGACCCAATCCGGGAATCAAACCCAGGTCCCTGGCACTGTGACGTAACGGTGCTAACCACTATGGTACCGTGCCGCCCGAGCAGGCAAAGCATCTGGAAGATTTTATGACAGCTGCAGTCATTATGAGCGCTTGCCTGGTTTTCAAAAGCTGTTTATGGCCTGAATTGTATGCTCCCTGGTGGATCTTTAGGTGGTCTGGGGCAGGGGTAGGGGGCTGGCGGGGGGGTGGGGGGGTGGGGGGGGAGGTGGAGAGTGTGAAATTGCAAGAAGAGATTCCCTCTGGCTTTCCACCCACCCTGACCTAATAGCAATTTTACACTGGATCAGCCAAGACCTCGGATGGGAACCCTGCCCTTGACCCAGTTCAGGCCTGTAAATTGTCAATACATGGCCACTCTTTGAGGGCCGTTATTTGCCAGGTTCAACTTTGAGAAGGTGGTGGTGATCTACCTTCTTGAACCATTGCAGTCTATATGCTGTAGATGCATGTACAGTGCTGTTAGGAAGGGAATTCCAAAACGTAAACCAGCAACAAAAGGAATAGCACGGTAGCATAGTGATTAGTACAGTTGCTTCACAGCTCCAGGGTCCCATGTTCGATTCCCAGTTGTGTCACTATCTGTGCGGAGTCTGTACGTTCTCCCCGTGTCTGCGTGGGTTTCCTTCGGGTGCTCCGGTTTCCTCCCAGAGTCCAAAGTTGTGGGGGTTAGGTGGATTGGCCAAGCTAAATTGCCCTTAGTGTCCAAAAAAGGCTAAGTGGGGTTACTGGATTACGGGGATGGGGTAGAAAGACTTGATGGGCCAGATGGCCTCCTTCTGCACTGTAAATTCCATGATTCTATGATTCTATAATTCAATATAGTTCCAAGACAGGGTACTGTTTGGCTTGGAGCAGAATCTGCATATTGTGGTGGTCCCACGCATCTGCTTCCTTGTCCTTCTAGGTGGTAGAGGTTGCGGGTTTGGAAGGTGCTGTCAAAGGATCCTTGGTGAGTTGCTCCAGTACTTCCTATTGATGGTATTTGCCACTTATCAGCCTAAACCTGAATATTCTTCCGGTCTTGATGCATATAGACACAGATTGCTTCAATATCTGACCTTATAATGGGGACTTTATTGATGGAGCAACTGAAGATGGTACTGCCTCGGACACTACCCTGAGGAACCCTTGCAATGACATCCTGGGACTGAGATGATGGACCTCCAACGATCACAACCATCTTCCTTGTGCCAGGTAGGTATGCAACCAGGAATGGGGAGTTTCCAGGCAAGGGTCTCAGTAATGGAGGCTTCCAGGCAGTAATCTCTGTCATGAGGGATTTCTGGTGGGGATCACCAATATAGGGGGTCTCTGGTGGGGATCTCTGTATTGAGGGGTTTCTGGTTGGGGTCTCTCTTATGGGGGGTTCTGGTGGGGGTCTGCCTTATGGGGGTTTCTGGTGGGGGTCTCTCTATGGGGAGGTCCTGGTGGGTGCCTCTCTATGGGGGGGTTTCTGGTGGGGGTCTCTAATGGGGAGTTCCTGGTGGGGGTCTCTCTATAGGGGGGTTTCTGGTGGGGGTCTCTCTTATGGGGAGTTCCTGATGGGGGTCTCTTTATGAGGGGGGGGGGGGGGTTTGGTGGGGGTCTCTCTTATGGGGAGTTTCTGGTGGTGGTCTCTCTTCTGGGGGGGTTTCTGGTATAGGTCCCTCTTATGGGGGGACTCTGGTGAGTGTCTCTCTGTATTGATCCTATGGGGGTGTCTCTGGTTGGAGTCTTTCTTATAGAGGGTTTCTGGTGAGGCGCTCTCTTATTGGGAATCTCTCATGGGAGCCTCTGTAATGGGTGGTGAGGTGGTGTCCAGGGGCGGGGGGGGGGGGGGGGGGGTGGGGCATTATCTGGCAGGTCTGGTCCGCGCACGAACAATTCTCGACAATTCTCCAACCGTTTTTTGTGTGGAGGCCAGCCGTTTTACGTGAAGCAGCTGCTAGCTACTCACCGGTCGATGGATCGGTGAGGGACGGCACCGATTTTTCCCACGAAAAACACCATGGATCGATCCTCCGGACATAGACTCAAAATCAGAGAATCTGGCCCCATGTTCTCCCGCCGGAAATTAATGATTTCTGATCTCCGATCACTCTGGGGGAGCACAATTCAGAGGCAATTCAGTATCCCTTGCCATGCAAATTTATGAATGGCGAAGATTGTGAAGGCTTCCCCCGAGAATCTTGCAATCAGACCATAATTTTGAACATGTGGTCCAATAGCGAGGTTCGGCGACTGGGCCCTCTCTCCACCACAACGAATCTGCCCACCCCCCATCACAGGATTTTTCTGGGTCATCGCCCCCCCTCCTCCTCAGTACGAGGATGACCTGATACCCCACGAGAGACCCAAGTGCGGCCTTACCAAGGTTAGAACATAGAACATAGAACATTACAGCGCAGTACAGGACCTTCGGCCCTCGATGTTGCGCCGACCTGTGAAACCACTCTGAAGCCCATCTACACTATTCCCTTATTGTCCATATGTCTATCCAATGACCATTTAAATGCCCTTAGTGTTGGCGAGTCCACTACTGTTGCAGGCAGGGCATTCCACGCCCTTACTACTCTCTGAGTAAAGAACCTACCTCTGACATCTGTCCTATATCTATCTCCCCTCAATTTAAAGCTATGTCCCCTCATGCTAGACATCACCATCCGAGGAAAAAGGCTCTCACTGTCCACCCTATCCAATCCTCTGATCATCTTGTATGCCTCAATTAAGTCACCTCTTAACCTTCTTGTCTCTAACGAAAACAGCCTCAAGTCTCTCAGCCTTTCCTCATAAGATCTTCCCTCCATACCAGGCAACATTCTGGTAAATCTCCTCTGCATCCGTTCCAATGCTTCCACATCCTTCCTACAATGTGGTGACCAGAATTGCATGCAATACTCCAAATGCGGCCGCACCAGAGTTTTGTACGGCTGCAACATGACCTCATGGCTCCGAAACCCAATCCCTCTACCAATAAAAGCTAACACACCATACGCCTTCTCAGCAACCCTCTCAACCTGGGTGGCAACTTTCAGGGATCTATGTACATGGACACCGAGATCTCTCTGCTCATCCACAGTGCCAAGAATCTTACCATTAGCCCAGTACGCTGTCTTCCTGTTATTCCTTCCAAAATGAATCACCTCACACTTTTCTGCATGAAACTCCATTTGCCACCTCTCAGCCCAGCGCTGCAGCTTATCTATGTCCCTCTGTAACTTGTAACATCCTTCCGCACTGTCCACAACTCCACCGACTTTAGTGTCATCTGCAAATTTACTCACCCATCCTTCTACGCCCTCCTCCAGGTCATTTATAAAAATGACAAACAGCAGTGGCCCTAAAACAGATCCTTGTGGTCCACGACCAGTAACTTGACTCCAGTCTGAACATTTCCCATCAACCACCACCCTTTGTCTTCTTCCAGCTCACCAATTTCTGATCCAAACTGCTAAATCACCCTCAATCCCATGCCTCCATATTTTCTGCAGTAGCCTATCGTGGGGAACCTTATCAAACGCTTTACTGAAATCCATATACACCACATCAATTGCTTTACCCTCATCCACCTGTTTGGTCAGCTTCTCAAAAAACTCAATAAGGTTTGTGAGGCACGACCAACCCTTCACAAAACCGTGTTGACTATCCCTAATCAAATTATTCCTTTCCAAATGATTATACATCCTATCTCTTATAAACCTTTCCAAGATTTTGCCCACAACAGAAGTAAGGCTCACTGGTCTATAGTTACCGGGGTTGACAACATTTGCTATCCTCCAATCTTCTGGCGCGATTCCAGTAGACAAAGATGACTTAAAGATCAAAGCCAAAGGCTCAGAAATCTCCTCCTAGCTTCCCAGAGAATCCGAGGATAAATCCCATCCGGCCCAGGGGACTTATCTATTTTCACACTTTCCAGAATTGCTAACACCCCCTCCTTATGAACCACAAGCCCTTCTAGTCCAATAGCCTGAATCTCAGTATTCTCCTCGACAACATTATCTTTTTCCTGTGTGAATACTGACGAAAAATATTCATTGAGCACCTCTCCAATCTTCTCGGACTCCAAGCACAACTTCCCACTACTGTTCTTGACTGGCCCTACTCTTACCCAAGCCATTCATTTATTCCTGACATATCTATCGAAAGCTTTAGGGTTATCCTTGATCCTACCTGCCAATAACTTCTCATGTCCCCTCCTGGCTCTTCTTAGCTCTCTCTTTAGGTCCTTCCTAGCTAACTTGTAACTCTCGAGCGCCCTAACTGAACCTTCATGTCTCACCTTTACATAAGCCTCCTTCTTCCTCTTGACAAGTGTTTCGACGGTTCCCTTGCTCGACCACTTCCTCCCTCCCTGACAGATACATACTTAACAAGGGCACGCAGTAGCTGTTCCTTGAACAAGCTCCACATTTCCATTGTGCCCATCCCCTGCAGCTTTCCTCTCCATCCGATGCATCCTAAGTCATGCCTCATCCATCATAATTGCCTTTCCCCCAGATATAACTCTTGCCCTGCGGTATATACCTATCCCTTTCCATCACTAAAGTAAACATAATCGAATTGTGGTCACTATCACCAAAGTGTTCACCTACCTCCAAATCTAACACCTGTCCTGGTTCATTACCCAGTACCAAAGCCAATATGGCCTCGCCTCTTGTTGGCCTATCTACATACTGTGTCAGGAAACCCTCCTGCACACATTGGACAAAAACGGACCCATCTAAAGTACTCGAACTATAACGTTTCCAGTTAATATTTGGAAAGTTAAAGTCCCCCATAACAACTACCCTGTTGCTTTCGCTCCTATCCAGAATCATATTTGCAACCCTTTCCTCTACATCTCTGGAACTTTTCGGAGGCCTATAGAAAACCCCTAACAGGGTGACCTCTCCTTTCCTGTTTCTAACCTCAGCCCATACTACCTCAGTAGAGGAGTCCTCATCAAACGTCCTTTCTGCCACCATAATACTGTCCTTGACTAACAATGCCACCCCTCCCCCTCTTTTACCACCTTCCCTGAGCTCACTGAAATATCTAAACCCCGACACCTGCAACAACCATTCCTGTCCCTGCTCTATCCATGTCTCCGAAATGGCCACAACATCGAAGTCCCAGGTACCAACCCATGCCGCAAGTTCACCCACCTTATTCTGGATGCTCCTGGCATTGAAGAAGACACACTTTAAACCACCTTCCTGTCTGCCGGTACACTCCTGCAACTTTGAAACCTTACTCATGACCTCACTACTCTCAACCTCCTGTATACTGGAGCTACAATTCAGGTTCCCAAGCCCCTGCTGAACTAGTTTAAACCCTCCTGAAGAGCATTAGCAAATTTCCCCCCCAGGATATTGGTACCCCTCTGGTCCAGGTGTAGACCATCCCGTTTGTAGAGGTCCCAACGACCCCAGAATGAGCCCCAATTATCCAGAAATCAGAAACCCTCCCTCCTGCACCATCCCTGTAGCCACGTGTTCAACTCCTCTCTTTCCCTATTCCTCGTCTCTCTATCACGTGGCACGGGTAACAACCCAGAGATAATAACTGTTTGTCCTGGATCTAAGTTTCCACCCTAGCTCCCTGAATTCCTGCCTTACATCCCTATCCCTTTTCCTACCTATGCCGTTGGTACCTATGTGGACCACGACTTGGGGCTGCTCCCCCTCCCCCTTAAGGATCCCGAAAACACGATCCGAGACATCACGCACCCTGGCATCTGGGAGGCAACACACCAACCGGGAGTCTCACCCGTTCCCACAGAATCTCCTATCTATCCCCCTAACTATGGAGTCTCCAATGACTAATGCTCTACTCGTCTCCCCCCTTCCCCTCTGAGCAACAGGGACAGACTCTGTGCCAGAGACCTGTACCCCATGGCTTACCCCTGGTATGTCATCGTCCCCAGCAGTATCCAAAGTGGTATACTTGTTACTAAGGGGAACAACCACAGGGGATCCCTGTATTGACTGCTTCCTCCCAGCCCCTCTCACCGTCACCCATCTATCTTTATTCTTTGGAGTAACTACATCCCTGAAGCTTCTATCTATGACCACCTCTGCCTCATGAATGATCCAAAGTTCATCCAGCTCCAGCTCCAGTTCCCTAACGCGGTTTCTGAGGAACTGGAGATGGGTGCACTTCCCACAGATGAAATCAGCAGGGTCACTGATGGCGTCCCTCACCTCAAACATTCTGCAGCAGGAACATTGCACTACCTTCCCTGCCATCCCCTCTAGATAAAAAAAGAAAAAGAAAGAAAGAGCTTACCTGTTATTAACTCCCCTTCTCAGCAAGCTATCACTCAGCAACCTCTGCACCCCGCACGATAACACCTGAGGGAAAAGAAAAGAAAAACTACTTACCAGTCACCAGCCAATCCCTTACCTGCAGGCTGTGACGTCACGGATCTGCTTGTGTCACTTGACAACAGCTCCTCCACAAACCACTTTCAAGTTAGGGTGAGCACCCGGATGTATGCAAATTTCCCCCACAACAGCTAATCAGCAGCTCCGCTCTACTGCCCTCTGCTGGATGCTTGTCTTCACTTGAACAGCTAGGGTCTCTTGCTCAGGTACACCTTCAAGTTAGGGTGAGCACACAGACGTATGCAAATTTCCCCTGCAACAGCAAATCAGCAGCTCCGCTCTACTGCCCTCTGCTGGATGCTATACAACTGTAGCATGACTTGTCAGTTTTTATACTCGATGCCCCATCCAATGAAGGCAAGCATTCCGCATGCTTCCTTGACTACCTTGTCCACTTGTGCTGCCACCTTCAGAGATTTGTGGATCTGCACGCCCAGATCAGTCTGACCTTCTATATGCTGAAGAGTTTTGCCATTTACGGTATATTTCCCCTCTATGTTAGACCTACCAAAATGCATTATCTCACATTTGTCCGGATGAAACTCCATTTGCCATTTCTCTGCCTAAGTCTCCAACCTATCTATGTCCTGCTGTGTCATCTGACAATACCCAACTCTGCCACTCCACCAACCTTGGTGTCAACAGCGAACTTACTAATTAGACCAGCTACATTTTCCTCCCAATCGTTTATGTGCACTACAAACAACAGAAGCCCCATCACAGTTCCCTGTGGAAGACCACTTGCCACGATCTTCCATTCAGAAACACACCCTTCTACTGCTACCTTTTGCCTTCTGTGACCGAGCCAGTTCTTTATCCATATTGCCACCTCACCTCTGATCCCGTGTGACTTCGCCTTTTGTACTAGTCCGCCAGGAGGCACCTTGTCAAAGGCTGATGCAGACTTGATGGGCCGAATGACCACCTTCTGCACTTCAGGGAATCTATGATTCAGGCAACACAATGGAAGGTACTTCAGTGTGAAGACAGGAATTTGACTGAACTGAATAAGGGCTATGCGGTGGTCACTCTTACCTTCTGAATTTGTTTTTGGGCATCAGCCTTGAGCTTTGGAATGCTGTCTTCTTGACCTGTGACATGTGGGAATTGAGAACCTGAGAGAACCAACAATATGCTGAACATCATCACATGCAAAGCCTTTTTGAAGCCACCAGGATTTCAGACCAGCGTTAAATGGACAAAATCCCCTCCGGTTACAAGATGGTTCTTATCTTCTTAAGAATTCCAATGCCATCCACCAAAGCTGGAAAGAACATTTTCAGCAACTCTTCACTCAGGAATCCACAGTGACAGATAATACTCTGCAGGCTACTCCCCAGTACCCTGTGAACCATGGGTGAGGTATCATCGGTGGAGAGCTGCAACACTCAATAAAGCAGGTGTTTTTTTACTTCATTCATGGCATTGCCCATCCCTGAGAACATTTAAAAGTCAACTACATTGCTGTGGGTTCGGAGTCACATCTCGGCCAAACTAAGTAAGGACAACAGATTTCCTTCCTTGAAGAACATTTGGGAACCAGATGGTTTCATGGTCATCATGAGTCTTTTAATTCCAGATTTTGTTGAATTCAAATTTAACCATCTGCTGGTGGTGGGATTTGAAGCCGGGTGCCCAGAGCATTACGCTAGGTCTCTAGAATACCAGTCCAGTGTCAATACCACTACACCACTGCCTCCAACAATAGCAAAACAACAAAGCATGTGGCGCCAATGGTATTCTAGTTGAGGTCTTCAAATCTGGCAGACTTCTGCTCACATCACGACTCGACGAACTGAGCCATGGATTTGGGAGAAAAAAGCACCACTCGCTCCCATCCCCACCTCCAGCCCCCACCTCTCCCCTTGACTTTAGGTCTGCAACGAGTTCTTGAAATAACTTCAAGAAGGGAGATAAATCATGCTGTGGAAACTATTGCGGTATCTCCTTCTTGTCCAAAGCTGGAAGTATCCTGACAGACATTGTCCTAAACTATCTACTTCCTTGGGCTGAGGAATCTTTTCCCAGAGACATGGTATGACTTTAAAGGACCCCCACATGTCAACAAAAGTCCGAGAGTTCAGAGCTGTTGTCATCACCACTCTCCAGTAGTTCAGTGAGACCTGGACTGTGTATAAAAGACACAAGAGTGCTAGAGAACTTCTATCAGCAGTGTGTCATGCCCAATAAAGGAATGTCGTATTGTTAGGAAACAGGGAAAGCTAAGTAATTTATATTTGTATTGTGTGTTAGGAATGAGGCATAAATTGAAGCACGATTTGTGTTTCTGTATTTGTATGCTAAGAAAGGGTTCAAACTTTGGTTTAGCTTCATGTTAAAAAGTGTTGTGTTATGTACTCTGGGATAACACAGGCTGCAACTCGATGCAGCTTTAACCAAAAGATACTCCAGACTTTGAAGTACGTTCAATGTGATTTATTGAAACATTAGCACAGTTCTCTGTGAGTTCGACTCTCCTGCTAATCTTGCTATAGTAATTCAGTCTAACTAACAAGTCTGCTCTGAGCCATGTGGTGGCTGTGATGCTTCTGATCTGCCCCTGTCCTACTCTCTAAGTGTCGCCTGTGGAAAGCCACAGAGCTTGTGTGCCCTGTCCTTATATATGGGTTGTGTAATGTCCCCTTGTGGTAGTGTCACCTCTGGGTATCTTGACTGCCCATTGGTCGTGTCCTATTCCATGTGTTTATTAGCTGTATGTCTGCATGTCATGATGTCTCTGGTGCTCCCTCTAGTGCGTACTTAGTCATAGTGTATTTACATTAACTACTTGTGTATTTACAGTGATGCATATCACCACATCCCCCTTTTTTCGTGTTATATATTTTCTGTACCGTATTAAGGAAAAATTGAACAAAAACAGGTAAATAAGTGATGACATGTACAAGTTATGATGACTGTGATGACTATACAAGATCAAATAATAGTTATGATGACATTGAGGATTATACAATACCAAATAATAGTTATGATGACGTTGAGGACTATACAATATCAAATATTAGTTATGAGTCCAAAGTTCATGAATTTACATGGTCGAGTGGCTTTCTTGTGCTGTTATGGAAGTGTCGATGTTGATGTTGTCATTCCCTTGTGAATGCCATCAGTGTCCTGGTGTTTACGTAACCAAGAAGTCATCAGGAGGTGTTCAAATGGTCAAATCACCTCATTGTCTGAGGTGTACTCTTTTTTTTTATGCTTGTGGTAGCAATTCTTGATGACATCTTTCCTGAAAGCTTGGTTTGCTTGTCTGCAGTGTAGCAAACGTGAATTGGTAAGATGCGTTGACATGCCATGGTATGTTTGCACTCTTGCCATTGTTCTGAGCTGAGTAGCAACATTGTCCTTAATGGGCAGAGTTGTACCATGTCGTACCAGTTGTTGTTCTATTGTTGTTGTTATTGACGTGCTTGTGTTTTTTGCCTTGTCTGGTACGCTTCTTGTTGTTGTCTTTGTTGTTGTGTTTGTAGGTTTTGTTGTGTTTGTTGCGCTCAATGACCACACCGAGTGGAGAAGTTGAGTCTTGCAGAAAGTTACTTGTGTCAGTGTCCTTTGTGGCATCTGCTGTTTCACTGAGCGTGCCGTCTCTTATTCCTCGGCGCTCCCCGTCTGGAGTCATGTCCGGTTCACTTGAATCATCTTTGGCTTGTTGATGCTCCCCGTCTGGAGCCCTTTCTGGTTCACCTGAATCACCTTTGGTTTCTTGATGCTCCCCGTCTGGAGTAATTTCAGGTTCTTGTGGAGAAGCTCGAATAGATGAGGTTTGAATTAATGTGGTGTCACTGGAGTCACTAACAGCCTCACTTTGATTGTCGAGTGCCTCTGTACATGCTAGCTGACATCTGTCAGTCTCGCTGAGATGTCGCACATCTTGTATGGGAATTGTGAAGCCTTTGTCACTTGTAGCACATACAGTGTCAGTGTCTTCTTGTCGGTTAGATGAGCTGGGTAGACTGTCAGAGTCTTCTTCTGGTGGCTCAAATAATCTGGATAGAGTGTCATAGTCTTTCTGTTGTTCACATGAGCGTGGCAGACTGTCACAGTCGTCTTGCTGTACACTTGAGGGTGGCAGACTTGCATCGTCTGCTGCTGGTTGCTCATATAAGGTTGCCAGGCCTTTATGGTCTTGTCCATGCAAGGACTGCGCTCTGGAGTCTTGCATTGCTTCCATCGTGGAGTCTGTCAACGAGCTCGCTGTGGAGGCTTGTACAGCTCTCTCTGTGGAATTTGGCATCGTTCCCTGTGTGGAGTCATGCAGTGGTCTTGCTGTGGAGTCGGTCTGTGCTCTCTCAACGGAGTCGTGCAGTGGTCTCGCTGTGGAGTCTTTCTGTGTTCCCTGTGTGGCGACGTACAATGGTCTCGCTGTGGAGTCTTGGTCATAGTGTGTTTACATTAACCACTTGTGTATTTGCAGTGATGCATATCACCACAAAAAGGGTGTCTGAAAGTCTGTGGACTTAGATGCCTGCAATGTGATGAGAGCAGAGAGAGATGCTCCCAGTAAAATACAGCGCTGCAAGGGACAGGCCAGGAGATGTTAAATAGCAAGAGGCAAGATGCTGAGGTGATTCAAAGGTCAGCAATACTTTAATATATTCTATGAAGCAGTGGTGTTCTGGTGGCATGGCTGGGTATTTGGGAGGCAGCTTGAAAGCATGAATGCACATTGTGATCCAGGGCAGAGGACTATTGAAAGAAAAGGTTGAAATCCTGGAGGTGGATCCTTGGTGACGGCATCCGAGAGACAGTATTGTGTTGGTGAATATGCCAAAATGGGTTCTTTGAGAGTAGAGATTGAAACCCTTCATGTGGAAGTGTGACTACTTAGCTCACAGTGTGACAAGCAATTATTGAGGAATCTTTAGAAATTTTATAGGGTGGTATCTGTCACTTGTTTCCACGTGTGGGGTATCTAACCATATCTAACACATCTGTGTATATCTGTAAAGGTAGAGTTGAGGTGCAGGAATAGTTTATTATAGTTAATTTTTCCTGGTTTAAGAAATGTTTATGCTGATGAAAGTTCATTGGTATCCTCTCGCTCTGTTCATCCGCATCTCTCAACAAAAAATAAAAGTTAGCATCTATCAAGCTAGGTTTTATTCTGGGATCTGACTTGTCCAGTCATGACACTGGCTGGGATCGTAACCATGTTCAGAACTTTACATGGATTGATCTTGTATGGAATTTCCTGGTACTGTATTTTATTTGAAATAGGCACTTATGAACTGGCCGAGGTGGCTGCCAAGTGGTCGGGTAACACAGATGATCAAGCTTCAGGACAGTTATAAATTGAAGAACCGTGGGTGTGAACCTCCCCTGGAATAGGCACATCAAGACTAATGTTTTTTGTATAATTCATGGGCGAAATTCTCCCCCAACGACGCGATGTCCGCCGACTGGCGCCAAAAATGGCGCCAATCAGACGGGCATCGCGCCGGCCAAAAGGTGCGGAATGCTCCGCATCTTTGGGGGCCGAGCCCCAACATTGAGGGGCTAGGCCGGCGCTGGAGGGATTTCCGCCCCGCCTGCTGGCGGAAATGGCGTTTGTTGCCCCGCCAGCTGGCGGAAATGGCGTTTGTTGCCCCGCCAGCTGGCGCGGAAATGCGGCGCATGCGCGGGAGCGTCAGCGGCCGCCGACAGTTTCCCACGCATGCGCAGTGGGGAGAGTCTCTTCCGCCTCCGCCATGGTGGAGGCCGTGGCGGAGGCGGAAGGGAAAGAGTGCCCCCACGGCACAGGCCCGCCCGCGAATCGGTGGGCCCCGATCGCGGGCCAGGCCACCGTGGGGGCACCCCCCGGGGTCAGATCGCCCCACACCCCCCCCAGGACCCCGGAGCCCGCCCACGCCGCCTGGTCCCGCCGGTAAATACCAGCTTTGATTTACACCGGTGCGACAGGCAATTTCTGGGCGGGACTTCGGCCCATCCGCGCCGGAGAATTGAGCGGGGGGTCCCGCCAACCGGCGCGGCCCGATTCCCGCCCCTGCCCAATCTCCGGTACCGGAGTCTTCGGCAACCGGCAGAGGCGGGATTCACGGCGGCCAACGGCCATTATCCGACCCGGCGGGGGGTCGGAGAATGACGCCCCATGTCTTCCATTGATTGAAACTTACTAAAAACACCGAGTCAATGGACTCTAAGACTCTATGCCTCCAGGTTGCAATCAAACAAAGGAAAGGGTGGCACGGTAGCATGCTGCCTCACAGATTGCTGAAAATCACTTCCCCGGCCAGATATTGTTTACTCAACTCTCAAATGGTCAACATTTCAGGAAAGGACAAAGAAAACACTTCAACATCACTCTGAAGATCCCCTGACGCATTGGATTTGATTTTGGATTTGTTTGTTTATTGTCACGTGTATCAAGGTACAGTGAAAATTATTGTTCTGCAAGCGGCTCAACAGATCATTAAGTACATGAAAAGAAAAGGAAATTTTAAAAAATACATAATAGGGCAAGACAAGGTACACAATGTAGCTACATAACACCGGCATCGGGTGAGGCATACAGGGGTGTAGTGTCAAGAGGTCAGTCCATTAGAGGGTCATTTAGGAGTCTGGTAACAGTGGGGAAGAAGCTGTTTTTGAGTCTGTTCGTGCGTGTTCTCAGACTTTTGTATCTCTTGCCCGATGGAAGAAGTTGGAAGAGTGAGTAAGCCGGGTGGGAGGGTTCTTGGATTATGCTGCCCGCTTTTCCCAGGCAACGGGAGGTGTAGATCGAGTCAACGGATAGGAGGCAGGACTGGGCTGTGTTCACGACTCTCTGAGGTTTATTGCAGTCTTGGGCCGAGCAGTTGCCATACCAGGCTGTGATGCAGCCAGATAGGATGCTTTCTATGATGCACCTGTAAAAGTTGGTAAGAGTTAATGTGGACATGCCGAATTTCCTTAGATTTCTGAGGAAGTATAGGCGCTGTTGTGCTTTCTTGGTGGTAGCGTCATTGTGGGTGGACCAGGACAGATTTTTGGAGAACTATACCCTTAGGAATTTGAAGCTGCTAACCATCTCCACCTCGGCCCCGTTGATGCTGACAGGCGTATGTACAGGATTTTGCTTTCTGAAATCAATAACCAGCTCTTTAGATTTGCTGGCATTGAGGGAGAGATTGTTGTCGCTACACCACTCCACTAGGGTCTCTATCTCCCTCCTGTAATCTGACTCATCGTTATTCGAGATCTGTCCCACTGTGGTCGTATCGTCAGCAAACTTGTAGATGGAGTTGGAACCAAATTTTGCCACGCAGTCGTGCATTGCAGCATTGACATTAATAACTGGGAGGAGCTTACTATCCAATCATTCAGAATGGAAACAAGCTCTCCACTAAGCTGCGTCATGTTTTGAGTTGCAATGTTTGAATAATGAGGCAGAGAAGTGAACAAAAGGAAGAAAATCCTACACTCCAGGTCCGACTGCCTTACGGGGTGGCCTGTCCCATGTTCCCAAAGATATGCAGGCCAGGAATTGTCTGTTCAGTCACGTGAAGACCCATGGCAGAAACCCATGACCCTTGAGTAGGCATTCACCCTTGAATCGAGGAAGAACCGAGGACAGTCACTCCTATCTATGTTGGTGGGAACAGATGTATCTGTAACAGGTAGATTGGAGACATGAAGTCAAGTAGGCTTTACCACAGGTTATTTCCCTTATGACCTGATGCAATTCAAGTCTTTCGGAATTCAGCCAGATTTGTCAATAGTACTGTTCCCAAGCCAACCCAGAATACATTCCTATCCTACTTCCGAATGGTGCCATCAATCACTTTGGGCGCAATTCACCCAAAAACTGACTAAGTGTTACTTTGGGTGAATTTGGTGGGGTGTTTCCCGTTGTTTTTTTGGGTGGGATCCAGACCTGTATTCACCCACACTTAGGACGTGGAACCTCATTGTGTCTGACTTGGCCACTCCCCATCGAGGCTGTACTTAGAGACCTTAACTCCTAGCCAGCAGGAACAGCTGTTCGCAAATTGGTGCACCCATTTTAGTCGGTAGCCCTGATCGTTCCCCCCCTTCAGCCCCACTCCCCACTTTCTGCGCCTCCCCTCACACCCCCAACCTGGGAAACCAGCCCTCACCCCCATCCAATTGGCAAGGCCCCTGTCCCAGACCTTGACAGTGCTAACATGGCAGCGTGGCACTGCCAGGGTGTCAGGGGAGTGCTATGGTGGCAATGCCAGGATGCATGGTGCCAAGGGTACCACCCTGCCCTGCCTCCGATCACCCGGGGATTTCCAAAGGCCTTAGAGACCCCCGAGGTGCCGTTAAGCCTGATTAATGCTTGTGTGGACGAATGGTAAATGGCACCTTAGCACAGTCTTGCAAGCGCGGCCGTTGAGTCCCTTGTGTCCGGGTACTTAAATTAACTATTCAGATACGCAGACCTGGTTCTCACCCAGCCAAGACAAGATCCGGATCACGCCAGGTAGAGCAAATCAGGTGGTTCGCAATCAGCCCGGCATGGAGCCTAATTGGGGGCTCTAGCGCGATTCACCCACTGCACGCAGGTCCATGCCAGGCCAATGGTCAACCATGCGTGCGGCTAGGTGTCAATATTGCAGGCCAATTCATGGGCTCCTTGCTCTTGCTTATCATAGATGCCACTGAATCTCTCGCTTTATCTCACTTTCTTTCAATAATTATTTGCCTTTTAAACCGTTTATTCGTTAATTTGCTTGTTGGTCGTCAGACTTCCACGATACTACATTTGCTGACGAGGATAATCCAGAGTACCTTCCTACTGTTACAGAGGTCAGGAGACCAGACCTCATGTGGATGCCATTCTTTTGAAGCCATCTCATTCAGCAGTCTCTGAGTATCAAATAGAGCAAAACTTGCCTCAATGCACCCTGGGAAGTGGCCAGGTCGACAATGCGTGCAGCTACGTGTCGATATTGCAGGCCAATTCATGAGCTCCTTGCTCTTGCTTATCATAGATGCTCACTCCAAATGAAGGCCACTACCTCATCAGCAATGGCGGAAAAATCACGACAGATATTCACCGTCCATCGGTTGCCTGAGGTGCTGGTCTTAGATAAAGGGACTGCGTTTTCTAGTGAAAAGTTCCAACATTTCATGAGAACCTTTGGTCTTCACAACCCAGCTTCAAATGGTCTGGCTGAAAGAACCATCCAAACATTCAAAGCCGCCATGAAGAAACAGTCAAATTCATCTCTACAAACCAGACTGGCCCGCTACCGACTCACCTCATGCCACCATAAGGGTTACACCCACCAAGTCGCAAATGGGGAGATGCATTAGAGATCTTGAGTGTGATCTACTGCCTTTGTTGCGCCCGACTTGGGATGAGACTAGGCCAGTAAATCTCGTGAGGGGCCTCTCGAAGATTTACGACACTTGTTAAGCCTCACGAGAACTAACAAGGTGGGCGGGACCCAGATTTGCATATTCAAGCGAGCAGCTAGTCTCCCTCCCCCTTTCTCCCTCCCCCTCATTCTTCCATCACCTTCTAATCTCCATTGTTTCTCTGGTATTTCAACTTTTTTCTATTGCCCCCCTTTCTTTTTCATCCCTCACTCCCATCATTGCGCTTACCATCTCTTGCTCTTTGTATTAAACATCACACCTATATTCCAGTTTTGCTTCTTTGTTGTTCACTTCACCTTTAACCTTTCATCTGTTCACCCCAGTGGCTACTCACTGTCCCCCAGCATGGGTGGTTAGAGGCCAGATATCTCCTGGCCATGAATCTATTTCTCCCCTCCTAACTCCTGCACTCTCAATCTGATTTCTTCATATTAGCTTTTTACTCTCAAAATTATTGTATTATAATACAATAATACCTGGTATTATTTAAAATTAAATCAGAATAAAGGAATAAACTCTGTCCACCTCCCTCTCTGTGAAGATCCAAGCGTATGTCTCACTCAATCTCTTTTGATAACACCATTACATCAGTATTGCAAACTAAGGAGAAATTTACCCTAACTGGAATTCATCTTTTCGTATCCTTATGATCTGATTCCACCTTATCCGAGGGATCTCTTCTGTAATTCACCCTATACAGACTTTCTGTGGGGTCTTAATTATTTCTCACTGTCCTTTCCAGAAATTAATTTTGGCGGTCCATTTTTTGGTCACAGTATCCCTGCTCCCCGGGGAAATTCCCCAACATTATTTTACGTAAAAACTTAGGGCCTTCATATGTCTACCACAAACCCCTCCATTTGTCTTTCTAAACATTCTTAGTCTGTATCCATCCTTCACCGAGTGCAATCAGATGTTTTCTTGTGCAAGGAGAGCTATATTTAAAGTTATTGCTATTACCAAAATAATTTATAATCAACAATATTTGATGAAGGTAAAGGTAGAAAATAGCCTGACTAATATAATTAAATGCCTTCTTGCTTACATCCCATTATATTTTCCTATGTCAACAGTTGTAATGAAATCAGCATGTGAAAACTAATTAGACCTATCTCTGCAGTCCTGGATTGAATGTTTGGCTGGAAATGTTGCATGGGTTCCGCAGAGGTTACAGCGGGAGATGGGCAGAAAGCCCAGAGCAATGCTGCAATTTGGTGTTTGCAGCCATTTATTCAATTTCTCTCGGGTTTTTACCATTTTTTCATCACAGATATGAAGATAGATTGGGACCACACCTCTAGAATGTCAGGCCATATGACTTCAAAAAAGTGGACTAAATTTAATTTGCAAACCCTGATCCAATTATCCTCCCCTGATTCCTAATCCTGCTTAATTTGAAGACGACACTAAGTCTGGATGGAGTATGTTGGCAATCAAATATAAATCAGCATGGCTAAAGTCAAAATCATTCGTATGTTTAATTATTCCAACCTTGTAATGCCACCAGTTTACACTTCTGGGGCTACACGACACAAAACCATCAGCAATGTCTCAGAAAACAGTGGGGCTGACAGTTTAATATGTCAGTTCTCTAATCCTTTTAGCCAGGCAAGCAATCATCTTGGATGAAGAAAGGAAATCTTGCATATCTTTGCAAAAAGCCCATCGCATTGCAAAATTGGATTTGCCAATCAGTGAAGTAGAGAATTGTTATTTAATAGTTGTCCTGCAATAGTTTTCAGTAAGTCTGATAATTTGTCGCTGCTTTGTTATTTCTTCAATTCTGAATCAAAACCTCACCTTTTTTTGTTGATTGTCTGTTCAGTATAGTGACAGTCTTAAGCCTTCGTGAAACAGTTCATGTAAAAAGTCCTTTCAAAACAGCATGAAGGCATTTCAAACAAATTGCTTGGAAAGTTACATCTATGAGTACTCAAGTTTTGTGGTGTCTAGAGGAATATGTCTTAGGATCCCAGTTGATGATACTACTCGAGAGGAAGTTCGCAGAATGGAACCCTGGCACATAACTTTTACTTTTTTTATCAACTGTGGATGAACAGAGTCACAGGGATGCCAATTAGCATTAATAAATATTAATTAAACATTAATAGTTTGACTTTAATGCAATACTCATTCTCTCCCATTTATCTTCACAAATCTGCGCCGGTTACAAAATATGTCTTGTGATAAAATGTTCTCAGTAAATTTGCACTGCCTTTCAACCCACAGGATGATTGTGGTCAGATGCACTCTACTCTGAAACTACTCTGAAACCAAGTGGCAGATGCCATTCAATAGAATTTCTGGGGATTTCTCCTCAAATCCCATAAGGTGATTATTACATTGTGGACAAACTGATCTCACTGGACTCTAACTTCCCCAAGAGTATTTCCAGACTCCACTGTTGAAACAACACACCTTAGAATCTTCTTTTCAAATAATGCCTTCCTTCAAATGGTAGCAAGGATCCACTTCCAGGATTACCAACTCCCCATTTAGTATTCCATTTTCTGAATAATAATGAACGTTTAAACTTTCACACAATCTCTCAGGTATCCAGCCACCAACTAGTTCAACATTCACTTCACAGGCTGTAGTAAGGCATTGCCAACCTCTAGGATTACTTCAAATCTTTCTAGATTTTCATTAGCCAACTTTACTCGGTCCACACATTCCAGCTCTGACTTTCCTTTGATTTCAAACTTCCTGGAACTTCTCTTTTCATCCACTGGTTTATAGAACTAACTGTCCTTTAGGTTATCAGGGACTTGCTTTCTTGTCTATTACTCTATTGTTCTGCGTCTGCTTCCGGCAAAGCCGAGAAAGCTGTGCTCTCTCTCGCTTCTAAGCTCCTTCTGCCAATGGATTCAGTTAAACTAAAAACACAAGGGTTACAATTATGCACCCACGGCCAACGTAAACGGCGATGTGGACACAAAATATCTCAAAATTATTTTTTTAAAAGGTAATCCATGTGAAGGGAAGCTAGACTGATGAATACAGTTAAGTATAGCACCCCTGGGAAAGAGGGATGTGCCCGGCAGTAATCTGGAACTGGTCCTGGCACCCTGGTACTTCCAGGGGGCTTTCTCCATGTGCACATGGTTGGGTTCCTGATTTTCCGAACTAAAATGGACACCCCGATCTCAGGATTTCTGTCTGCCTTTTTATTCTGGCCTCGCCCTGTTAGCGTGATGCTATGGACCAGGCCTCCAGAATCTTTCTGTCCATCTGCTGGATGTGTGGAGAGAAAGGTCGGCCGAGTACTGCACGCCGGTCTTCTTGCCTCAGCCAGCACTTAGTGCAGAGAATGGAAAATTCCAGCCAAGGTCTTTTCCCTTAAAGGTGGCTTCTGGTTGCTAAGCAACAGATCATTCTTTCCCCAAGTACTTGTATACTTTTCACATCATAAACTCTCTGTCACAAGAGAGGGACATTTTAAAATGAAACCAAAAATCCAACAATTGCAAACACATTTTTTTAACATAAACCTAATTACAATTTTACCCTTTCTTATACAGAAACACCAAACTCACACAAATCTTTCTCTCATTTCTAATAGCCAACAGTACAAACATCGATCTCTTAAAACTACCTCTGCTTTCCGACATATGTTATGAGACTTTTGATCATTCTGATAAGTTCTGATCCAAAGAATAGAAATGAAAATGAATGGTTGAACAAGAAACTTCACTTTTTCTTGTAACAAACCTATTTAGACATATGCTAAGACTTTCCAACTATGCCATGGTCAGTTTTCCCCACAGCAGTTGCAACACACCGTAGAATCTATAGAAATCCTGCAGTGCAGAAGGAGGCCATTCGGCCTATCTGGTTTGCACCGACCCTGTGAAAGAGCACTCTACCTGGATCCACTCCCCTGCCCTATTCCCGTAAACGTGCATGCATCACGCAACCCTGAATATCTTTGGACACTAAGGGGCAACTTAGCATGGTTAATCCACCTAACTTGCACATCTTTAGACTGTGGGAGGAAACTGAAGCACCCAGAGGAAACCCACCCTAACACAGGGAGAACGTACAAACCCCACACAGCCAGTCACCCAAGGCCGGAATCGTGCCGGGGTCGCTGGCACTGTGAAGCAGCAGTGCGAACCACTGTGCCATCGTGCCGCCCTACCCATTTAAGTGCCCATTGACTTTGGTGGGGCCAGAAGATCTGGCCAATGGGAGAGGCCAGAATATTCCTGTCGATGGAGGGAAAAAAATCATTTAAAACGTTAGCAGAGTCAAAGTTAAGACCATTCAGCCCAATGCCCTTTGATCCCTCTAGTATTCCAACTGCCCCAAGATAGTAACCAGCAGTGCTCTGAAAGAGAGTAGGCCTAAAATTCCTGTTGGCTGTCCTGCTGGTGGAAGATCAATGGGGTGCAACAGCAAGGTGCTCTGAAGCTTAATATTTAACCCCTAACCCACATTTTGGGGATGAAACCATCAACACATTTCAGGTGAAGCAATTGCATCCGTAAGGGAACGCTAGTGTCCCTGGTGGTATCCCTGTTTCACAAACACCCAGAGTATTGAACGAATGTCATGCTACTCTGGTACAGTTGGCACGGGAAGGTCATCTCTGGAAACGGAGCAGTCTCCTTCACCCTGAAGAAGCTGCCGGAAGACTCTTGCATCTTGTATTCTTTGGAATGCACTTAATGGAAATCTTTTTTTTTTTAATTTAGAATACCCAATTAATTTTTTCCAATTAAGGGCACTTTAGCTTGGTCAATCCACCTACTCTGCACATCTTTAGGTTGTGGGGGCGAAACCCACGCAGACACGGGGAGAATGTGCAAACTCCACACGGACAGTGACCCAGAGCCGGGATCGAACCTGGGACCTCGGCGCCGTGAGGCAGCAGGGCTAACCCACGGTGCCAGCGTGCTGCCCCACTTAATGGAAATCTTACCTGCTCCGAACTGGCCTAGCATAAGATGCACTTGACAGGATTTTCGGAGCTTCACAAACCCTGTCTCGTATATGAAGGGGAGCAGGTGGAAAATCCACTTTGCCCTTCTACATTGGCCTCGTTAACAATGAGGTATATTCCGAACAGTTTGAGATTTCTGCCACATTTATTCATCTGGCCCCTCCCTGCTCCCACACCCTCACTGGCCCAGAGCAAAAATAAAAAAAATTAGTATGCTAATGAATAAAACCTCAGTTAAGTCTGTTTGGAACAGAAGTCTGTAATATTAATTTCCTACAGTCTAACCAGTCTGTTATTTAAAGCCTATGATCAATCTGAATACATCACTGACTGAATGCGATACAAGCAGATTCTCCAGAAGCGAAGCTTGAGAGGGGTAGCAGTGAGGTATCTGGAGCCAACAGTCACTTTGCGAAATTAAAAATGCACGAGGTAGAGCTTTGGCCGGGCTTCTTCCAATAAACCTGACATTATAAAAAAGCAAATAACATTTACATTTTGCCGCACTTCAGCCTATCAAAACACCTTGCAGGATTTATTACTTTGGGCTGCAATGACTGTTGTTAATGTCGGTAAATATGGCAATCACTGCGTGCCAACAAATCCCTGAAGCAACAATGAGATTTACAGTCAGTTCAGTTTGTTCAAAAATTGTGTTGGTTCACAGAGGATTGTTGGCTAGGACTCTGAGGAAAGTCACTAATCTTCTGTAAATAGTGGCTGGTATCTTTAACATCCACCAGAATAGGCACATGGAACACAGTAAAAGCCAAATCATTACAAAATCACTTTTGGCGTATTAGTTTTAGTTTTACCACATTTTGTTATCCACATGCTAACAAAACACATAATTAAACATGTAGGAGGCCTACGTGGTTTATGATACCAAGAAACACAGCAATACAGCTGTACTGTAGTTAATGCACTATCAATAATATATTAAGTATTTCAATAAAAGACTGACAGATGAAAACAGCCTTTAACAAATAAGAGGAAAAGTAGGCAGAGTATTTGTTGAGGAGATGCAGGGAGCGAAGAACCTATTTGGGGCAAGGTCATAAGTGACCGACACACATTCATACATGCACACTCTATAAATGCTGGCATGTCACTTCATTTTACAGCAGAGGATTCCAGCCATTCCTGGATTATAGTTAAAATATCAACATTGATCTGCAGTCCAGTAGCACAGTCAGCTTCCCCTGAATTTCATCATTGCAAAACCACTGATACACAGAGGCATTCTGTCGATGGAACGTAGGGGTTGCTGTGCTCTGCAAACGGGACTGGGGGCAGTGGGATGCGCCAAATCCACCTCTGTGTGTTGCACAGGAAGAAACAGTCAAGATCAGCACTGACCATTAGTGGAACAGGGAACGGCATCTTCCTGATACCCGAGGGGCCCGGAAGTGGAGAAGCTTTATTTACAGAAACAAAAACATCTGCATTGATTGACTGGGAACAGGCAGCACGGTGGCACAGTGGTTAGCACAGATGTTTCACAGCTCCAGGGTCCCAGGTTCTATTCCTGGCTTGGGTCACTGTCTGTATGGAGTCTGCACATTCTACCCGTGTCTGCTTGGGTTTCCTCCGAGTGCTATGGTTTCCTCCCATAGTCCAAAGATGTGCCGGTTAGATGGATTGGCGATGCTAAATTGCCCTTGGTGTCCAAAAAAAAAAGTTAGGTGGGGTTACGGGGATAGGGTGGAGGTTTAGGAATAGGGTGGATGTGTGGGTTTAGGTAAGGTGCTCTTTCCAAGGGCCAGTGCAGACTCGATGGGGCGGATGGCCTCCTTCTGCACTGTAAATTCTATGTCATTCTATGGAACAACGGCAGCGAGTGATAGCACCTAGTCACTCACAGAACAGAGGTGAAGAGGCACCTCCCAGCCGTGGATACTTATTCAACCGACCAGTGGAAGTGGCCTCTCTGGAACCAGAACGGTCTGATTCCAAAGTTGTAAAGAAGGAAAGGGCAGTGTAATTGGCTGAAGAGAATAGCCAGCACAGGTCAAATACACTGAATGGTTTCCCTCGGTGCTATGATGTGATTTTAATGTTGAGTAAGGCTGAAGGAAATTAGGAAGATTCATCACGAGGTGCAAGTTCCGAGTGGGAATTGAGACTCGAAGCTTAAGAGGCAAATGTAGGATAGACTCCTTAACTGCTTATAATTAACTCCTTAACTGCTTATAATTAACTCCTTAACTTTTTATTTGCAAGCAATGATCCTGAACATCATTAAGAGACGAAAATTAAATTAAAATATTCAATTGTCACTGATTGAATGATTGATTTATTGTCACATGTACCGAAGTACAGGGAACATACACAGTGCATACACAGTAGACAAAAAGAATAATCGACAGAGTACATTGACAAATGGTATATCGACAAATAGTGGTTGCTTACAGTGTGGAACAAGGGCTAGGAAAGCAATACATGAGCAAGAGCAGCATTGGGTGTCATGAATAGTGTCCTTACAGAGAACAGATCAGTCCGAGGGAGAGTCGTTGAGTAGTCTAGTAGCTGTCGGGAGGAAGCTGTTCCTATGTTTGGCTGTGCGGGTCTGCAGACTTCTGTATCTTCTGCCTGGTGGAAGGATCTGGAAGAGGGCAAAGCCTGGATGTGAGGGGTCTCTGACAATGGTGTCTGCCTTCCTGAGGCAACGGGAGCTGTAGACAGAATCAATGGGAGGGTGGCAAGCTTGTGTGATGCCTTGGGCTGAGTTCACCACACTCTGCAGTTTCTTGCGATATTGGGCCGAGCAGTTGCCATACCAGGCTGTGATTCAGCCGGATAGGATGCTCTCAATGGCATATCTGTCGAAGTTTGTGAGAGTCAATGCAGACATGCCAAATTTCTTTAGTTTCCGTAGGAAGTAGAGACATTGTTGGGCTTTCTTGACTGTTGCATCAACGTCAGTGGACCAGGAAAGACTGTTGGTGATGGTGGCCCGTAGGAACTTAAAGCTATTGACCATCTCCACTTTGGAGCCATTGATGTAGACGGGGGTGAGGGGCAGTGGGGGGGTTGTCGTGCTACGCTGCCTGAAGTCGATGATCAGTTCTTCAGTCTTTCTGACATTTAGAGAGAGGTTGTTTTCAGTACACCATGCAACCAAGAGATCTATCTCCCTTCTGTAGTCTGATTTGTCATTGTTTGAGATATGACCCACCACAGTCGTATCATCCGCAAACTTGCAGGTTGAATTGGTGTTAAATCTTGCCACATAGTCGTGTGTGTATAGGGAGTACAGTAGAGGACTGAGCACACATCCTTGCGGGGCCCCGGTGTTGAGGACTATTGTGGAGGATGTGCTGTTACCTATCCTGACAGATTGCAGTCTGTTGGTGAGGAAGTCAAGGATCCAGCTGCACATGGAGGGGTCAAGTCCAAGATTGCAGAGTTTGATCATTAGTCTTGTCAGGATAATGGTGTTGCAGGCGGAGCTGTAGTCTATGAACAGCAATCTCACGTAGGTGTCCTTGTTGTCGAGGTGTTTGAGTGTTGATTGTAGGGCTAAGGAGCTAGCATCTGCTGTGGACAGGTTGCGACGATAGGCGAACTGAAATGGATCGAGACCATCCAGGAGGCTGGCGCTGATCCGTCTCATGATTGGCCGCTCGAAGCATTTCATGATAACAGACATCAGAGCCACCGATCGGTAGTCGTTGAGACAGGCTACCTTGTTCTTCTTTGGTACTGGTATTATGGTGGTCTTCTCGAAGGAGGTGGGGACTTTGGAAAAATAATGATGTCCAGAAAATGTTTCTTTTTTACTTTTCAGACTGTTGGTTGAGGGATAAATATTGGTCAGGAAGGCCTGATCTTCTTCAAAATAGTACGATAGTATCTACTACATCCTCCTTAAAAAACAAATGGGGCCTCAGTTTAATGTCTCATCCGAAGGATGGCGCATCCAATCATGCAAGGCTCCCTCAGTACAGCACTGGAGCATTAAGCTGGAATGTTGTACTCAAGTCTCCGGAGTAGGACGCATAGTTCACCATCTCAGAAATGAGAGTGTTGTGAACTGGCAGCCATCCGTCAAACCTCCACTGGCTGCTCATCCATTTGAAGAAATGAATATCGAGCTGCTTGCATCATGGACATTGTACAAAGATATATGTCAGGAGTTAGGGCGAAATGATCAGGAAGGTGTACATACAATGGAATTGCTTCTGGCTCCACAGCAAAAAGCTTAGTTTTTATTGTGGCCATTACTTTGGCTGAAGCAACCACAAAACAACTTAGAATGGAGAATGGACTCTATCATGTCATGTTCTGAAGTCTTAATCCACATATCCATCATGTGAGGCCTCTCACTAGATTTACCCTCGTACACGCACAGTATTAGTTTCACAAACATGCTGACGACACCCATCTCTACCTCAGCACAACCTCTCCCAAACACTGCATTGTGGCTCAATGATCATACTACGTATCTAAATGAGCAGTAGTTTCCTCCAAATAAATATTGGGAAGGCGGAGACCCTAGTTTCTGCTCCCTATTCCATATTCTACTCCCCAGCTACCAATTCCATCCCCCTCCCTGGCACCAACCTGTGATTATACCAGTAAGCTTGGGTGGTAGTGGAGCCCCTTTAATGGGCTTGTCCCCGACGTCCATGTGACCGGCTTGGGGCCTAACGCGCATTTAGCTCAGTGGACTGGACACCTGGTTGGGATGCAGAGCTGAATGGCTCACTTAAATATGTTAAGCTGGATCTCGCTCTCACTTGCTAGATCTTGCTTGGCGTTCCGAGCGTCGCAAATCTGGCGAGAGGCCACGGCCTCGTCACATCACCGAGTCGGGCGTGACGAGGCCATCAGATCGCACCCTAACCTCTCAGTTGCAATCATATAGTTGAATATTCTGTTCCATTTCCAACACTGCCTACTTCCATTTCCATAATATTTATTAGTGAGAAAGCATGATATAAATGATTTTTATATGCGCTAGGGAATTACATTATGTCACTTTCAATTCTTCCCTGTGCAAATTCGTATCATCTTTGTTAGCAGCCCCTCCACCTAGACGTCAGCCAGCACTGCTAAAGGTAGCATTAATTTCTAATTGCTAGGATTTTGAATTAGACACGTCTTAGCGATCAAAGGTCTTCAAACGTGTGGGAAATACAATGATGGATAGAAGCAGAGGGACAGGAGGAGTGATTCAGCCCACTGAGCCTGTTCCACAACTATATCATAGCTGTTCAATATCTTAACTTCACCTACCCGCCTCGGGTCTATGAACCACAAGACCATTGTCTGACCAAAAACATAGCATTTCACCTGATGAAGGAGCAGCGCTCCGAAAGCTTGAGATCTCAAATAAACCTGTTGGACTTTAAACCTGGTGTTGTGAGACTTCTTACTGTGCTCAACCCAGTCCGGTGCCGGCATCTCCACATCAAAAAACATATCAAATTTCGTTTTGGCATTTTCAATTGACGTCGCCTCTTTGGGAGGCAGAATTCCAGTTTTTCACTATACCTTGCGTAAAGAAATGCCACTGACCTCATCCTTCAATGGTCTAGTTCATGTTTTAAGGTCATGTCTCCTTGTTCTCTCCGACCAGAGCAAATAGTTTCTCTCTTCTTACTCGATCAACATTTTAAAATCATCTTGAACATTGACCAACAGCCATGAACATCCCACATGACGATTTGTAAAGAGTCGAGAGCAATGCTGAATGCTACCTTGCACAAAATTGCCAAGCCCAATTTTAATCCTATTGAATTAAATAAATTCAAAGTAAAAAATCCAGTCATTGTAGTGTGCAAGACTTGATTTGTAAAGGTGTCATTATATTGCAGGAGTTTCAGTGTAATAATGGCTCTGGGAACCACTGCTAGAGAAACTCATCACATTTATGTTTCAAGATTATTTCTACAGCAAGCGTGACAATATTAGAGGAATGGTACCTGTGATTTATCACAATGGAGCTGGCAATTGAACCACTCTAATGGAAAAAAAATCTTGCATTTTTATAACTTCTTTCATGACCTAAGTTCATCTCAAAACATTTTATAGCCAGTTGTTTTTGAAAACTCACCGCTATTCTTAGAAGTCCCCCTATACCAAAAATGGCCGACATTCTAAATGGTGATCAGGGATTCTCAATCCCTGATTCCGATACAGGCTTCAGTGGGTGCTATTCAGGTCAAACTATGTTTTCAAGTTATCCCCCGTATAACCCATACCTTCACCGAAGATTTCATCTACTTATCACTTAGTAGCATTGATCCTGGGTCCCGCGTTGCTAAGTAAGTAAAGTAGACTTTGGAATAACCACTATTTCAGGTTAAATTAAGTTATTTTATTATTATATTTTTTCTTTCAAGAGCTGCAAAGAATTTATTTGCAGAAAAGTAAAAATATCTTGCTTCTGGATCCTTCTGGTTGGTTGAAGGGACCTTCAGGCCCAACTTGACAATCAATCTTCTTTTTAAAATCTGGTCTTCTTTAGATGTATTCGCTGATGAGCTTGGTTGCTGTGTCCTATCTTTCCCATGTACCGTGCTATGAGATCTGACTCTGCTGGCTATCTCTGAGCTGACTCTGAGCTGACTTTGCCTCCTCTTTAAATTCTAGTCTTCCTTAGCTGTATTAGCTATTTTACCTCGTCTGCTCTGCCCTTTCTCTTTCCCATGGCCGAGCTGACTGTAATCTGACTCTGCTTCTCCCCTCCCTCTCTTTCTGAGTTCTGGTTCTGGTTCTGGTTCTGGTAGTTCTTGCTCTGGTCTCTAGGTTTATATATTTTTCTAACAGTTATCTAGTTTTTATGACTTTATTGTAAAGTAACATTTTTCACTTTGATTGTAAAAAGTATCTTTGATCTAAACATTCTAATCCAACTAAGTATTCATTTTGACATGACTTCATCTCATAGATCTGATTACATTGTTTCCTTTGTGATGTTCAAAATGCTTTGACTTCAAGAGGTGTTACTTTTAATTCCTGTCATTTCTATAGTTTTATTTTCCAATTGTGTCCTCAGCTCAATTTTGACTATGATTTTGGCTTTGAATTATGTTTCTCGTAGACTGATAGTCTTCAGTTTTCATTAATTTACCTGGTATTAGCAAATTTTCACACCTAGAATTATCACCAAATTCAACTGAACCTCATCCATTCTTTTCCAGATCCTTACTAAGATAGTTAATTACAATGAAGGTGTGAGCCATTGTTTTTGGCTTCATTCAAAATCCTGTTTGTCTTGTTTGCTAAATCTGCTTGACCAAGGCTATCTGCATTTTACAATCCTTCCCTGGCAGCTGCTGTTAACCCTTTGTGGGATCTTTCCCTGTATCCTCTCATGTTTCTCTCACACCAGATATTGCCAGACTTCCATGTTTCAAATGACACATCTTTCCATATTTTCAATAACAAGTGAAGTACTTTTCAAGTATAGTTATTGTTAGTTCCATAAGGAACAGTGGCAGCCAATGTATAGAGGGAAAAGTTAGTGTAGGTGCCAGCTCTGCAGGGTCACAAACATGTTTCGCTGCAGATAACTCAGATAAGTACTTTAATAGTGCAGAGGCGAGAAAAGAAGGTTAATGGAATTAATACAATGAAATGTTTGGTGCATTGGAAAGCCTGCTGGAAAACTGGCACTCAATGTTAAAGAGCATGGAGGAATCTATGTGTAACCCGGTAAAGGGTTTTTCACAGAGCTAGGGACGCAGTCTTTTCACCGTGGAAGTGGTGGCCAGGAGCAAATTTGTGGACCGAACCATGATGCAGTCTCAGATTGCTAATATCTCAGCTTCCAGTGCAGCAGCCAGGCAATACCCGGGTGATGCAGTGGAAGCTTAGGCTGAAGACATGCAACCTCAAATCGATGCCACACAACCTTAGACTACTGCCATCATAGGCTGTGGAGTACAGTGTACAAAGGGACTTTCAGGCTGTCACAGTCGACAATAATCTGTCCTCTACCAGATTGTCAGGATCAGCAGAGAGCCAGCACAGGGGAATGGCAGTGGCTCTGTGGAACAGGAACCTACTGCCCTCTCTCAGGATGACAGCGATCATTTCCCATCCCTGCCACCCCAATTGTGCCCTTGTAGTTGTCTGTCAGCCAACCCAGATTGTTGTTGTCCACGTTGAGATAGTTCAGACCAAGCCAGGCCTTCTAAGCCCAGAGCCACTCAATCTCATCCTCCCAGGCCATCTGTAGTCTCTGGCACTGAAATTCATCAGGTTTCCTGCTGCAGATATTGGGGAAACACTGAGTAGAACACTAGGCAAGACAAAGGCACATGGAAGACAGGCACTGAGGTTTATGTCTGTATGCAATATGGTGTGATTTCATGTATAAGCTTAGATTGCAATGAATATTTTATGGTGATTTTGTTTGTGTATTGTGGCCATGGTTCAATGTAATGGTCAGTGATAGAGGGAAAGTAAAGAGTATTGGAGTGTTTGAGAATGAGGAATTGAAGTTGCAATTGCTTGACTGTCAGTCCAAGCAGTCTTTGTGTACAACCAGGCAGAAAGGGGCTATCTAAATTGCTGCCTCCCATCATTTCCCAATTTCTCCTCCCTCTTCAAGCAATTCGCCCTATTCTGTGAGGCTGCTTCGAATACTGCCAGTCATGCGAGATTCCAAGTGGAAGACCGTCTAATGCATAATGCCTAACAGCAAATGGTTTGTGCAGAATTCCTGAAGTCACAAAAAGCTCCTTCAGTACCTGCCACAACTTTTCCTGCAGACATTTGCAACTTAAGATAATTTTGGAAATTACCAAGTGCTTCTAGCGTTGTACAAACAACCAGAAGAAAATCGAGCAGCAACAAACCTGTAAATAATTGATGCTCCCTTTATCCTCCTGCTGCTAAATGTATGCCCAACCATGCGAGATTAAGAGAGGGCGGACAAACACTTTCAAAGAACAAAGAACAAAGAAATGTGCAGCACAGGAACAGGCCCTTCGGCCCTCCAAGCCCGTGCCGACCATACTGCCCGACTAAACTACAATCTTCTACACTTCCTGGGTCCGTATCCCTCTATTCCCATCCTATTCATGTATTTGTCAAGATGCCCCTTAAATGTCACTATTGTCCCTGCTTCCACCACCTCCTCCGGTAGCGAGTTCCAGGCACCCACTACCCTCTGCGTAAAAAACTTGCCTCGTACATCTACTCTAAACCTTGCCCCTCTCACCTTAAACCTATGCCCCCTAGTAATTGACCCCTCTACCCTGGGGAAAAGCCTCTGACTATCCACTCTGTCTATGCCCCTCATAATTTTGTAGACCTCTATCAGGTCGCCCCTCAACCTCCTTCGTTCCAGTGAGAACAAACCGAGTTTATTCAACCGCTCCTCATAGCTAATGCCCTCCATACCAGGCAACATTCTGGTAAATCTCTTCTGCACCCTCTCTAAAGCCTCCACATCCTTCTGGTAGTGTGGCGACCAGAATTGAACACTATACTCCAAGTGTGGCCTAACTAAGGTTCTATACAGCTGCTACATGACTTGCCAATTCTTATACTCAATGCCCCGGCCAATGAAGGCAAGCATGCCGTATGCCTTCTTGACTACCTTCTCCACCTGTGTTGCTCCTTTCAATGACCTGTGGACCTGTACTTCTAGATCTCTTTGACTTTCAATACTCTTGAGGGTTCTACCATTCACTGTATATTCCCTACCTGCATTAGACCTTCCAAAATGCATTACCTCACATTTGTCCAGATTAAACTCCATCTGCCATCTCTCCGCCCAAGTCTCCAAACAATCTAAATCCTGCTGTATCCTCTGACAGTCCTCATCGCTATCCGCAATTCCACCAACCTTTGTGTCGTCTGCAAACTTACTAATCAGACCAGTTACATTTTCCTCCAAATCATTTATATATACTACAAAGAGCAAAGGTCCCAGCACTGATCCCTGTGGAACACCACTGGTCACAGCCCTCCAATTAGAAAAGCATCCTTCCATTGATACTCTCTGCCTTCTATGACCTAGCCAGTTCTGTATCCACCTTGCCAGCTCACCTCTGATCCCGTGTGACTTCACCTTTTGTACTAGTCTACCACGAGGGACTTTGTCAAAGGCCTTACTGAAGTCCATATAGACAACATCCACTGCCCTACCTGCATCAATCATCTTAGTGACCTCCTCGAAAAACTCTATCAAGTTAGTGAGACACGACCTCCCCTTCACAAAACCATGCTGCCTCTCACTAATACGTCCATTTGCTTCCAAATGGGAGTAGATCCTGTCTCGAAGAATTCTCTCCAGTAATTTCCCTACCACTGAAGTAAGGCTCAGCGGCCTGTAGTTCCCTGGATTATCCTTGCTACCCTTCTTAAACAGAGGAACAACATTGGCTATTCTCCAGTCCTCCAGGACATCACCTGAAGACAGTGAGGATCCAAAGATTTCTGTCAAGACCTCAGCAATTTCCTCTCCAGCCTCCTTCAGTATTCTGGGGTCGATCCCATCAGGCCCTGGGGACTTATCTACCTTAATATTTTTTAAGACACCAATCACCTCGTCTTTTTGGATCTCAATGTGACCCAGGCTATCTACACACTCTTCTCCAGACTCAACATCTACCAATTTCTTCTCTTTGGTGAATACTGATGTTCATTTAGTACCTCGCCCATTTCCTCTGGCTCCACACATAGGTTCCCGAAAATTGCCGTATTTATCCTTCTTCCTCACAGGAACATGCCGGTCCTGAATTCCTTTCAACTGGCACTTGAAAGCCTCCCACATGTCAGATGTTGATTCGCCCTCAAACATCCGACCCCAATCTATGTTCTTCAGTTCCTGCCTAATATTGCTATAATTAGCCTTCCCCCAATTTAGCACATTCATCCTAGGACCACTCTTATCCTTGTCCACCAGCACTTTAAACCTTACCTAATTGTGGTCACTGTTCCCGAAATGCTACCCCACTGAAACATCTACCACCTGGCCGGGCTCATTCCCCAATACCAGGTCCAGTACCGCCCCTTCCCGAGTTGGACTGTCCACATATTGTTTCAAGAAGCCCTCCTGGATACTCCTTACAAACTCCGCCCCGTCTAAGCCCCTGGCACTAAGTGAGTCCCAGTCAATATTGGGGAAGTTGAAGTCTCCCATCACCACAACCCTGTTGTTTTTACTCTTTTCCAAAATCTGTCTACCTATCTGCTCCTCTATGTCCCGCTGGCTGTTGGGAGGCCTGTAGTAAACCCCCAACATTGTGACTGCACCCTTCTTATTCCTGATCTCTACCCATATAGCCTCACTGCCCTCTGAGGTGTCCTCCCGCAGTACATCTGTGATATTCTCCCTGACCAGTAGCGCAACTCCGCCACCCCTTTTACATCTCCCTCTATCCCGCCTGAAACATCTAAATCCTGGAACGTTTAGCTGCCAATCCTGCCCTTCCCTCAACCAGGTCTCTGTAATGGCAACAACATCATAGTTCCAAGTACTAATCCAAGCTCTAAGTTCATCTGCCTTACCCGTAATACTTCTTGCATTAAAACATATGCACTTCAGGCCACCAGACCCGCTGTGTTCAGCAACTTCTCCCTGTCTGCTCTGCCTCAGAGCCCCACTGTCCCTATTTCCTAGTTCTCCCTCAATGCTCTCACCTTCTGACCTATTGCTCCCGTGCCCACCCCCCTGCCATACTAGTTTAAACCCTCCCGTGTGACACTAGCAAACCTCGCGGCCAGGATATTTATGCCTCTCCAGTTTAGATGCAACCCGTCCTTCTTATATAGGTCACACCTGCCCTGGAAGAGCTCCCTCCTACACCAGCTGTTTAGCCACGTGTTTAGCTGCTCTATCTTCCTATTTCTAGCCTCACTGGCACATGGCACAGGGAGTAATCCCGAGATTACAACCCTAGAGGTCCTGTCTTTTAACTTTCTACCGAGCTCCCTGAACTGCTGCTGCAGGACCTCATGCCCCTTCCTGCCTATGTCGTTAGTACCAATATGTACAACGACCTCTGTCTGTTTGCCCTCCCCTTCAGGATGCCCTCTACCCGTTCGGAGACATCTTGGACCCTGGCACCAGGGAGGCAACATACCATCCTGGAGTCTCTTTCATGTCCACAGAAGCGCCTATCTGTGCTCCTGACTATAGAGTCCCCTATTACTATTGCTCTTCTGCGCTTTGACCCTCCCTTCTGAACATCAGAGCCAGCCGTGGTGCCACTGCTCTTGCTTCTGCTGTTTTCCCCGATAGGCTATCCCCCCGGCAGTATCCAAAGGGGTATACCTGTTCGAGAGGGGGACAACCACAGGGGATTCCTGCACTGACTGCCTGCCCTTTCTGGTTTTCACCCACTTCTCTGCCTGCACCTTGGGTGTGACCACATTTACATAACTGCGATCTATGATGCTTTCCGCCACCTGCATGCTCCTAAGTGCATCCAATTGCTGCTCCAACCGAACCATGCGGTCTGTGAGGATATCCAGTTGGGTGCACTTTCTGCAGATGAAGCCATCCGGGGTGCTGGAAGCCTCCCGGACCTGCCACATCTCACAGTCAGAGCACTGCACCCCTCTAACTGACATTGCGTCAATTAATTAAAATTAAAAGTTTAAAAAAATTTTTTATATGATTTTAATTTTTAATTTTTTTTTAAAGTTACTGTTAACTATCTGTTTCCTAGCACTAGATTTCTAATATAAATGCGAAAGCTAAATATAGTACTCTCCGATCTCTGGCTTAGATACCCCTTTAAATTATAATTAAGTAATTATGTTTAATTAGTTACCAATGCTTAATTTTTTATATTTAGTGTAGATTCCCAACCAGCCACTCAGGTCACAGCTTTTCTGTTTCCCCTGACACACACAATTTGAAAAAGGTATAAAAATAAAAATGAGTAAAAATCACTGAGTTACCTTCTTACCTTCTGAGTGTCTTGATGTTCTCAGTATCTCTCCCTGACAGACACTGCTCCTCCTCCTCCGAACGGCTCCCGAAACTAGGCCGTGATCTTTTAAAATCTCCGCTCTGACTCGCAGCTCCCGCGCTTTTTAAATCTCCCGCGCTTTTTAAATCTTTTGCCAATTCCTTCAGCACCATTCATGGCAGAAATATACATACACACAATAAATGTCATTTTAGTCCTCAAATGTTCCCTGCGCTGCCCTAACACAGGCACTCCTGAGCCCAATGTCGTGCACACCAGTGTGCCGGGCCCGAATCCAGTGCCCGTTGCTTGAGCACCACAGGGAACGTCTGGGGACTAAAAGGACATCTATTGTGAGCATGTCTGCCATGAATGGTGCTGAACAAATTGGTGAAAGTGCTCATTTGCGGTACCATTATGCAAAGGTGGACATCAGCAGGAAAGCAGTAAAGGATGGAGACAAACTATTTTTGATCAGTTATGGCGTAGGACCACAATCTGCATTTTAGAGCCGAGGAGAAATTCAGTCTGCTATGGCAGCATAGAGATTATGATAGCTAATGGAAAAGAAGACTGGGATTGAATCCTGTCTCAGAATATCTTTAGTTGAGAGTTTGGTATGTGCATTAAGCAATTTACATCCTATCAGCATTCATACAGTAATAGTGCACTATTGTGGAAATCTCAGTGGAATACAGAGGGCAGCATGGTAGCATAGTGGTTAGCACGATTTCTTCACAGCTCCAGGGTCCCAGGTTCGATTCCCGGCTTGGGTCACTGTCTGTGCGGAGTCTGCACGTTCTCCCCGTGTGTGCGTTGGTTTACTCCGGGTGCTCCAGTTTCCTCCCACAGTCCAAAGATGTGCAGGTTAGGTGGATTGGCCATGCCAAAATTGCCCTTAGTGTCCAAAATTGCCTTTAGTGTTGGGTGGGGTTAGTGGGTTATGGGGTTATAGGGATAGGGTGGAGGTGTGGGCTTTGGTAGGGTGCTCTTTCCAAGAGCCGGTGCATACTCGATGGGCCGAATTGCCTCCTTCTGCGCTGTAACTTCTATGTCTATGTCTATGACAGTTGCTTTCTCTTGAGGTCACAAAAGATGGGATTTACCAGCATGGTACCTGCTGGAGTGATCTTCCTGCCCCCCCCCAACCGCCGCCCCCCCTCCCCCCACTGTTGACAGTGGGGGTTGGGGAGGAGTGGGGTGGGGGGAGGGGGGGGCGTGTGGCGGGATAACTTTGACTCCCTATGCCTGGTATTTCAAAGGTATTAGAGGCCTCAAAATGGGGCAGGTAGCCTTAAAACTCCACTAACATCAGGAATGTGATCAGCACCATTTTAGCAGGAGCCATTCAGCTGCCTCATTCACATGATAGGTCATCTTTACTGTGGAATATGGTGCTTGATAATATTAACAGACATGATGTTAATAGGTATCTAGATGGACAATCCAAAAGGTAAGTTGTGGACCCCAGAGCAGTGGTTCCCAACCAGTGTTCCGTGTGCTGTGAAGATCCCCCATAGGCGCTGTGAGAAAAGATACAAATTATTCATAATTCGTGTAATTAAACTAAAACTAACATTCGTCTTCAGCTTTGTGGTTGGCATCTCCAAGACCCTACGAATCTTGAGCCTTCCGCGCATGTGCCGGCTGGGAAAAAGTTGCACAGGCGTGGTTTAGATTACTTATGTTGGTCAGGCCCATTCGCATGACCAACAGGACTTGGAGCTGAAGATAAAGGTCCCATGTGCCTGCACAAAAAGTGAAAACTCAAAAAGGGTGCAAAAAATCTGGGAGAGGTGAGAAAGGCAGGGAGAGTTTAAAAAAAACAGGGTACAAACAAAGTTCCCAGTCAGGGAAGAAGACAGTAAACAGGGGATGTGCCTCAATATTTATTATAGTGTAGAGCTGTGCCATGACATATAAAAGGTTGGGAACCACTGCCATCAAGCAGCAGGAGGTCCAAAAATAATTTGAGCCACTGCCGGTCTGAGAGCCCCCTGCCCACGGTGAGTGTGATGCCCATGCTCCCCGACAAGTTACCATGCTGGCAGTTCTCCTAACCTGGCCTTGAGGCCTCAATATAGTGAGCCTGGTGTAGGACCTTTGTCTGGGTACCGCTGCTACCCTGCCAGATTCAAATGAAACGGGAGGCTCAAAATCACAGGAGCCTCGTTGTCACTGGATTGGAAAGGTGACCAGTGCAATCCAGTAGTTAATCATCCAAAACTCAAAAGCAATCCCTGTGTGTTGTTGCCTATTTTCTTGCACTTCTTCTGTAATATTTTTAGTTTGGCACAATTACTATTGTGGGAGGAAACACATTGCTATGTATTTCAAATATCAGACATTTTACATTGATAAGGTGCATCATCTACCGGCCGTGCTGTGTCACCGTTCGGGCAAATGGGGCATAGCTTTGCCGGTAGATTCCAGTAGATCCCTCTTCAGTATATGTTAAATCTACATATTAGAGTGAGGCAGCTAATCTCACTCTAATATGCGCTCGCCTGATCCACTGAGGCCCTGGGATCTAACCCCTGTGCCTCAGATGCCTTAGTCAAGGACTGTTCAGTACTGGTCCCTACAACCCCACAAATGGGGATCAGGTGGCATGGCACTTAGTGGGGTCTCCAAGGTGGTTGCCTTCTGGGCAAGGTGGCACTCTGGCACTGCCAGCTGGCAGCATTACTGCCAAGGTACCAGGCTGGCATTTTTCCCCTGCTGGAGATTGGGCCTGGGGGTGTGTTGCCCATGTGAGGTCTGGAGCGAGGGGCCCCTGGAGGACCTCCTTAAAGGTGACTTGGGAGGTCCGATGGGGTCATGTCGGGGAATTGAGAGTTGGGACCATTTTTAAATGGCGTCCCGATCTCCACCTGCACCGAAGGGTTCTGGCAAGCTGAGCTCCTCAATGCAGGAAATGGGACTAAGTGCGGCCTCAGTGGGGCATTCCCCATTGAGGCCTTGAATTGTAACAAAGTCCCGTTAGATAGCATGATCTTTCTCGGCGCTTGGTACGGGACTTTGTTGCAATTCAGTTAGGTCGCGCCCAAGGACTATTAAGGAGCCATCAGCATCATCTCACTATCTGCAACACACAGCATGTCAAGGATAAGCCAAACCAGCTTCAATATTTACCCATGCAGTTAATACTGTCTGATATACTGACCTTGCCATGGACATTATTAATCAATTCATTTAATTAAACACAGTAAGACAAGATGAGGAGAGAATTGGAATTTAATAATAAAAATGTTTATGTAATTGTACGGCTTTAAAAATCAAGGGCATGACCTCAATTCAGGAAATTACAGCTGTTGAGGTGTGCATGATTTCTGAGACTTGCCAAATGAACTATTCTGCTGAAGAAAAGCAGAGCAAAGTCTGGATTCCTTACATAATTAAACAGTCAATAATCAGAAAAGTTTAACCATTTATTTCTCACTTTGATACAATATTTACTCCTTCTCATTTCAAAGAGCAAAGAAAATGGGCAGTACGGTAGCACACGTCCCAGGTTCGATTCCCCGCTGGGTCACTGTCTGTGCGGAGTCTGCACGTTCTCCCCGTGTCTGCGTGGGTTTCCTCCCGGTGCTCCAGTTTCCTCCCACAGTCCAAAGATGTGCAGGTTAGGTGGATTGGCCATGCTAAATTGCCCTGAGTGTCCAAAAATGTGAGGAGGGGGTTATTGGATTATGGGGATAGGGTAGAAGTGAGGGCTTAAGTGGTGCAGACTCGATGGGCCGAATGGCCTCCTTCTGCACTGTATGTTCTATGCATCTGTGTAAAATGTCCTAAAATATGCGATCATCTGTAAATCGAATCATATAGCAGAGAAAGCCATTCAGCCCATCCTACCTTGCTGTCTCTTTGAAAAAGCTGTCTAATTATTCTCAACTCCTCTCTTCTGTCCCCATGGCCCTGAAAAGATTTCATTTTTCAAGCTTAAAACGAATTCCTTTTTAAATGTTCCTATTTAATCTGCTACCATCACCCCTGTAATGCATTTCAAATCACAACAACTCTTTGCATAAAGGAAATTCTATTCATGTTGTGCTTTGAGATTTAAAAATAAATTTAGAGGACCCAATTCTTTTTTTTTTCCCAATTAAGGGGCAATTTAGCATGGGCAATCCACCTACCCTGCACATCAATTGGTTGTGCAGAGGTTACTGGAAGTGCAGAGGATACTGGAAGTCTGCAGAGGGTTTTGGATAGGCTAAGTGAATGGGCTAGGGTCTGGCAGATGGAATACAATGTTGACAAATGTGAGGTTATCCATTTTGGTAGGAATAACAGCAAAAGGGATTATTATTTAAATGATAAAATATTAAAACATGCTGCTGTGCAGAGAGACCTGGGTGTGCTAGTGCATGAGTCGCAAAAAGTTGGTTTTCAGGTGCAACAGGTGATTAAGAAGGCAAATGGAATTTTGTCCTTCATTGCTAGAGGGATGGAGTTTTAAGACTAGGGAGGTTCTGCTACAATTGTATAAGGTGTTAGTGAGGCCACACCTGGAGTATTGTGTTCAGTTTTGGTCTCCTTACTTGAGAAAGGACGTACTGGCACTGGAGGGTGTACAGAGGAGATTCACTAGGTTAATCCCAGAGCTGAAGGGATTGGATTACGAGGAGAGGTTGAGTAGACTGGGACTGTACTCGTTGGAATTTAGAAGGATGAGAGGGGATCTTATAGAAACATATAAGATTATGAAGGGAATAGATAGGATAGATGGGGGCAGGTTGTTTCCACTGGCGGGTGAAAGCATAACTAGGGGGCATAGCCTCAAAATAAGGGGAAGTAGATTTAGGACTGAGTTTAGGAGGAATTTCTTCACCCAAAGGGTTGTGAATCTATGGAATTCCTTGCCCAGTGAAGCAGTAGAGGCTCCTTCATTAAATGTTTTTAAGATAAAGATAGATAGTTTTTTGAAGAATAAAGGGATTAAGGGTTATGGTGTTCGGGCCAGAAAGTGGAGCTGAGTCCACAAAAGATCAGCCATGATCTCATTGAATGGTGGAGCAGGCTCGAGGGGCCAGATGGCCTACTCCTGCTCCTAGTTCTTATGTTCTTATGTGGGGGTGAGACCCAGGCAGAGACGAGGAGAACGTTCAAACTCCACATGGACAGTGACCCGGGGCCGGGATCGAACCCGGGTCCTCAGCGGCGCGAGGCAGCAGTACTAACCACTGTGCCACCGTGCCTCCCTGTGCTTTGATATTTAATGATAATCACACATGCAGACGATTGCACCAAATCGTGGAATTTTTTTTTTGCTGCCACAATGTTAGGGCTCTTGGCCTTGAATTAGATGGTCACAGACTTAAATCACACTCAAGAGCTTGAGCATATGATCAAGGTTGACCTTCAGAACAGTACTCAAGGAATGCTGCATTGCCATAGATGATAACTTCTGGATGGGTGCTAAAATGAAGGCCCTGATGGCATCTTCAGTTGGGCATTTCGACATATTGGGCATATGCAGGACCATTGAGAAAAGAGTTGTAATGTCCTGCCAAATAATTTATCCCTGAATCAAGGTGCTGCAGCGGAAAAGATGAAACGTTATGCTTCACATGTTTTTATCTTTGCCTCCTTGCGGAAAGAAACCATTTAAAACCTAGTCTGAAAATCAGAAGGAAAATGTCTTAAATGCTCCTTCTACATTTGTAGTAATTTTCTTTCATTGTTTTCAAACAGATAGAAAGTTGAGTGATTTCTACAACAGGCAACTGGAATGCATGCCCAAAGACTTCAGAAAAAGGTTCTCTGGAAATTAGGCTAAGGCCCTCAGTTACATAAAAGCAGCAAGTGACAGATGTCATTTGAGCATCACAATACAGTTTGAAAGGGCATGACATTGGAAAATCTGACCAGACCAGATGCCATGTAGAACTGGTGAGGGCTTTAGGAGGGAAACTAGAGATGACAAGCCCTATGGTTGGCAGTATTTCCATGGAACTAGGAGGATAACTCTTGTTCCTCCTGGTTCCATAGAACAAGAAGTATAAAAAATGATTATGTACCCTTTTTTATGGTTGAGCTCCCCTTTTAAGGACCACTGGTTAGGCTTGGTCAACTTAAAGACAACATATCTAGGTCCTAAAACAACATCATCAATGCTGTCTCAGAAAGATCTTGTAAATCAAGTGGGAGGACAAAGAACGAACAGGAGTGTTCTCCATGATCCAAACATGCCATTGAGAGGCCATGATAATCTCACATCAGCTCAGAAGGGCAGATGTGTCATCAGAATGCCTGATTCAAGACTGCTCAAAAAGGTGTTCTACTCATAGATACGCCAAAGAGACCATTCACATGGGGGTCAAAGGAAATGCTTCAAAGATTATCTCAAAGCCAACATGAGGGTCTACTCCATTAATATCAACACAGATGCAGATGCCCAATCACAATCAAAATGGTGATCCATCATCAAAAATGACCTTCCAATCAATAAGAGCGGTTGCTGAGAGAGAATGGCAAGAGCGAAGGAAAGAGAAGGCAGTTGCTCGAACCAACAATATGCCACCCCAACTGGCCAACAACCAATGTCCTCACTGTGCGAGAGACTATAGGACTAAGGCAGGGCTTATAAACCACCTGCAATTCCACAGCCATCTACTTCCACAAGAAAACCTAACCCTTGACACACGGGCTTGTCACAAGATATGCTATGACTGCGATAGACCCAGGACAATTAAGTAATGCCCAGTTGCTGCCGCATTGGGAATTGTGACCATAAAATAATGTCCATATTAAAGACGCCTAATGCCAGTTTCAGAGAGACGCCAGGGTTTCAATTCAACAGGCAGTGAACCTCGGGGGATTGGGTGTGAGAGATCGCAAGCTGAAATTTATTCTCAGTGCGAATTTTGAACCCTAAAACTGGTGTGACAAGGGCAAAACTCTTCACTGAAATCATAAATCCGAAGTTATTTTTCCAAAATTGACACTTGTAGCACTACCGTTTTGCTTAAATTCCACACCTAGCATTCCTAATCAGTGAGGCTTTAAACTTTCAAAACGAAACCACATACACTGTTCAATAACAATCCTTCAAAAAAATGCAGTGATCAGTCAGCTCGGCTGTTGACATTTTAAGCCGTTCTTGTTACAAACCCCCCAACACAATTTGTTATAAGTTCATTTATTTTTTGCTACATATATCAGGCAGAGATGGGGAACAATTTTCATTACTGTAGTTAAATGAAATTACCTAAATACTATTCATTTAATATTGACACAAGGTTTAACAAGAATTCCTGTTCATTCATCAAATGATCGGTGTTATGCATTAGAATAAGTAGCTAAATGTACAGTTTAGCAATTCAGGAACATAACTTAGTAGATGTATACTTGTTAAACACACGTCCCTGCAGAGGCTATAATTTGTTTGACAAATGCCATATGCCACATAATTTCAAATGAGAAAAGGAACATGAAAATGTTGCAGATCTTGAGGAACAGCTCAGTGGTTTATAGTTCGGGAGCCCAATTACAAATAAGGATTCCCAATTTGCTGTTTCTCAGTGATATAACTGCTTCTCCTATATTCTCAGCTCCACAATTCCAAAGTATTTCCCACCGAAGCAAAGAAACTTACCACATGTGTTTGAAAGACAGTGATAGAAAAGAATAATGCATGAAGCAGGCTATGTGTATTGTCAAATCGACACACTTGGCTCACAAGACATACGAGCCTAACAATTTGTTAGTCCTGTTTCCTGGGTGTGATTCATGACCTGCCTGTGCTGGTTTCATTGGGGGTGGATACCTTGCCGAATTGGTGCTTCCACCTCATTTACCTCATGTTAGTTTCTCGGAACCAAATGACTTTCCTCGGCTATGGCAAGCTCATCACCCTGTGCTACACGTTCACCGACCTTCTTCCCTCTCTCTCTTGCAGCTCAAGAAGTCTCCTGAGCCAAACTTGGCTAACGAACTAAAAGAAAGGAAAAAGTGAAAATAGAAAAGGCAGTATGGACCATCAAACCTGCTCAATTCCAAATTATAATTTAGCTGCGGATTTTCCTTCCTTACTACATGCTGACCTTCAACTTTGGGAAAAATTCCTTTATTTTCCTGATTGCACTGTCAGACCCAAATTTTCCTCAGTTAAAGCAACATTCTGGAAAAACATTACTCTTCAAGAATGTGCAAGGCATTCACCCTGCCCCCCCCCCCCCCCCCAAAGATTTGGGGCTGTATACAGCCAAGTGGCCCTTAAGCGGCCATAAATTGGCCACTTAAGTTATCAATTGGAGTGAGGGCAGGTGGGCTAACTGAGACCTTGCCTGTTCCCTGTAAAATTGCAGACAGGCCAGGGCAGGTGGGTGGGTGGAGGGATAGCCGCTCAGGGAATTATATGAGCCCTCCACTGCTTTCAGGACCACCAAATTTAGAGTACCCAATTCATTTTTTCCAATTAAGGGGCAACTTGGTGTGGCCACTCCACCTAGCTTGCACAGTTTTGGGTTGTGAGGGCAAAACCCACGCAAACACGGGGAGAATGTGCAAACTCCACACTGACAGTGACCGAGAGCCGGGATCGAACCTGGGACCTCGGCACCGCGAAGCCGCAGTGCTAACCCACTGCACCACTGTGCTGCCCGGCAACGTACAATTCTGCTCTATAGACTATGTTCAAGGAAAATACAAAAGCCCAATTATTTAAGCACATATGGAGAAAAATGAAGTCAACTGAAGTGAGAAGTTCAGGCTTTTCAGCATTTAACAGTTATATCAGACATAGAAAATATTTAATTGCTTTCTGAACAGGAATTGTTAACATGCTAAAAGAAAGGTTGCACCATTGCTTCGATACTTTGGACCTGTTAGTTATGTTGCCGAGATGGCGAGTGTGTAATTTAGAATAACGGCAACAGTGCGGGTTCAATTCCTATTCCAGCTGAGATAGACCTGGGACGTGCCACTCCACCCTGCCTCTGAGAATGGAAGAGAATGGTGAACGTGACCCCTCCCTCCCCTTTCCCTCTCCTATCCAACTCGTAAACTGCACGTAACTCGGTAAAGAAGAAGTGATGTACAGAAATAACTGAATGTGGTGAGCAAATGAAAGTAGGAAATGGTCCAAGACTGGAATGTGATGAAATTGTGCTATTAAAAATGAAAGTGAACGTCAGAATATTGCTAAAATTATGATTGAATGTGTAACTGGCGCTTCACATGGGTTGCTTGCTTGGAGGCTGAGGGGTTAGTGGCAAAAATTATCATTGAATATGTAACTGGCAGTTCACATGGGCTGGCTGCTTGGAGGCTGAGGAGCTAGTGGAAATGAGTTAATGTCTTCATGCCATGTCAAGGCTGAAGAACAAGGAGGTAGATATGCCAGGTGGTCAAAATATGATGAGACTGAAAATAATATCAGTGAGAGGGTCGGGCGGCTTTGACGGGTGTTACGTATTCATGGCGTTGTCAACAGATAACCAGCCAATCACTGAACTTTGAGAAGGAAAGTTCAGCCTATCCAGAGCCGATCGCGCAAGAAATTGTGCTCTGGGGTAAGAATTAGCTAGCTCAGGACGAAGTAGCCTGAGCAACTACTTGGACACTGGAAGGAAAGAACTGATCATTCATTGCAGTGCGCCGTTCACTGGCGGTGGGATTCTGTCTTCCCGCCGCTTGTCAATGTGGTGTCCCATTGAAGCCCTCCATGCCACTGGGAAACCGCTGGGAAAAGTGAATCCCAACGGCCAGAGAATTCTGGCCGATATTTCTCAAAGGGCCACGTGTTCAATCAGTAAATAGCAGCATTTCTTTAGGAGATGAGAAAAACCACAACTGCTCATCTCCATTAAGCATTTTCTGCATAAAAATTAGGTGATAATTGTCACTCTGTAGGAAGATGGAAAAACAGAATTGTCCTTACCCAGAGTGTTAAGGATATTTGAAATTTGGATTTAGATTTATTGTCATGTGTACCGAGGTACACTGAAAAGTATTGTTCTGCACACAGGCCAGACAGATGATTTTTTTTTTTGCTTACTTTTTGTACCTGTTGTTTTATTATAAAAAAAGATACAAATAGTAAGCAAAAAGATTTGCCTGTATTTCAAGGGAATTGGAGTACCAGTGAGGAAGTGCCTTTTCATTGTACAGAGCCTTGGTTAGACTCTCTCTGGTGTACTATGTTAATTTCTATGTTCAAACATCAGGAATTATATAATGGCCCTGGAAGGGGCAAACTTAGATTCACCAGAATGACCACAGAGCTTAAAGGGTGGCACGGTAGTAAAGAGGTTTGCACTGTTGCTTCACAGCGCCAGGGTCCCAGGTTCGATTCCCGGCTTGGGTCACTGACTGTGCGGAGTCTGCACATTCTCCCCGTGTCTGCATGGGTTTCCTCTGGGTGCTCTGGCTTCCTCCCACAAGTCCCCAAAGACGTGCAGTTAGGTGAATTGGACATTCTGAATTCTCCCTCTGAATACTCGAACATGCACCAGAATGTATCGACCAGGGGCTTTTCACAGTAACTTCATTGCAGTGTGTAATGTAAGCCTACTTGTGACAATAAAGATTATTATTATGATTATTAAAGGGTTAAAATATGAGAAGAGGCTGCATGAACTTAGTCTGTTTACATTGCATTCAGAAAGCTGTAGGTTCTTTAAAATAATCAGGGGGATTTGACGGGGTAAGTACTGGTGAACTATTTATTTTGCTGGAGGAATACAGAATAAGGGGCGTAATATTAAAATTATAGCCAATACATTTCAGAGTGAAATTCAGAAGACTATTCATAGAAATATAATAATAATGGTAGCGAATCTGGAACCTGTTCGCCTCACAGGCAGTAAATATTGAAATGATCAAGATTGAGATCAGTAGATTTTTGCTCGATAAGCTTTTCAAAGGATTTGGGGCAAAGGCAGGCAAGATAGTTGAGTTACAAAACAGCCACAATCTAATTGAATGGCGGAATAGGCTCGAGGGCCTAAATGACCTAATGCTGTTTCTATGTTCTGCATCTTTGTAAAACCATTCTGTTCCAATCATGCTGATATTAATGCTGCAAGTTATGCAATTTAACTTGTTTTCATTGGTGAAAAGGTTGAGCAATGATGTGAGTGTGATCTTTAAAATGCTGAAAGGCATGGATAATGGAGATGTAAGCATGTTATTTAATTGAAATTGCGACTTCAGAATCAGAACAGACAAGTAAAGAATTAACAAGCCTCAAGCAGGATTAGCAATTGAAAGAGTGTCTTTTTTCCCACAGAAGACTAGGTAGTCGCTTGGTAACACAGAACATGAATATTGCTGTAAAATGTGACACCCTGTTGAAGTTTTTGGTCTTGCACTCATCAGGACAGAATCACAAGAATACAAAATCGCAAAGGAAACAACAATTTATACTGCATGAGAATTGGTTGACAGGTGGATTCTGGTTGGTAGAGACATTGCCATGCTGAATGTACCAGGAAACAGTTAACTGCCGAGATTTTGTTTGAATTTTGTTGTGACCAAGTGAAAATGGATTAACTGGCTCCACATTATTCAACATCCTTAACTGATAACAGCAAAGTTTGAAGTTTATTTTTCATGGGGATATGTACTTTTTGAATCTAACTGTGTTTAACTGCTGAGGTTGTGAGAAAAAGGAGACAATCAAATAAGGTTTTCTTATGTTAAAGAAAGAGCAAATTTACTAACCACTAAAACCCATGAAAAAAATAATAAAAACATGACATCTCACTCACATACACACAAAACCAATTTTAAAAAGTTAAAATAACAAAGATCAAGTGCCCTTTGCTTGTTCTTAAGCCATAGGTTTTTAAATGTTGTAACCGATGTGTATTAATTAGTTTCATGGATGCGATCATATATAGAGAATGTTACAATTATTACAATATCATGGTTCACTGATAGATTTTTTTCAAAGTAAACTTTTGATCCCCATAATACAATTGTCAATGGCTAAGCCAGAATTTATTGCACATCCATAATTGCCCTTGAGAAGGTGAGGGTATGTTGCCTTCCTGAACTGCTGCAGTCCATGTGGCATAGATACACCCACTGTGCCTTTTGGGAGGGAGTTCCAGGATTTTGACCCAGCAACAGTGAAGGAACGGTGAATTATTTTCAAGTCAGGATGGTGAGTGACTTAGAGGGGAACTTCCAGAGATGGTGTTCCCATGTCTGCTGCCCTCGTCCTTCTAGGTGGTAGCGATTGTGAGTTTGGAACATACTCTAATGAGTTTCCTCAGTGTGACGTGGTTCAAGGACAATTAAATATCTCCGAAAAACCTATAAAAAAGCAAGTAATCAAATCTGCCAAGGCCCAAAGCTTTCAGTCAGGGGTTTACATACTTCTGCTCCTACCAATGTGATTCAGTGGGCCAAGGCCCACACAGAGTACAAATCTGGGGAGTGAGACCACCTAACGTACACCCCAGACCACAGGAAACAGCAAAGACTGGGTAATGTCAACATGGGTAAAACAATATTACATTCGAGAAGGAGACACATTTTGGACCCAACACCATCCCAACAGGGTGCTGGCTCTGAATCTTGACAGTAATGCTGAAAAATTGAGAGAAAGGGCATCTTCAACAGATTCTGAATGCAAAGAAGTTCCATACTGAAGCTACAAACAAGGAAAGAAAATTGCCAGAAAAAGCTTCAGAGAGAAGGCCCAAAGAGGCAGATGTTTTACAACAACAGAATACTTCATAAAATCTTCCTTGTAAGGGCAAATTCAGCAAGCAGCATTCAAAGCCTGCAATGGTGAGCTACATTCTTTTAATTTCCAGGCTGCGGCCAGTCCTTCGTAACCTAATTTACTAATTCAGTCAGAAGCAGCATTTGACTGAAAGCCGTCACTATTCCTGATTTCCCCACTCCCAACCACAATGTGTGGCCTCTCAGCTGAATTGAACAAAATCAATTAATAATTCATTTGCTCAACTCTTGGGAACTTTGCAACCATCTGAAACCTTAAACAACAAGGCTGCAATTAATTTAAACAACTCATCGCTCACAAGGGTATTTAAACTGAACAAAACAAATTGGTAGCCAGCCGACCCATGCATACTACGTTGAAAAACTTTCAGCCAGATGTACACCACTGCCATTTTGCAAAACCTGCCAAAACCACCAAGTGCTGCAATTTCACATTGTCTCCGAAGAGACCAGCAATCATTCTGGCATCTGGAGAGCTGAAACAAACACAATATTTTTTAAAAACAAGCTCAGAAATACTAAATAGCCATGGAGAGAAAGTTTAATCTATCAGATCCATTTGGTCTAAGGCAAGGGTTAAACTCAAGATTTGGAGTTTTGGGAAGAAAACTTTTAGGTTACTGGAGAAAACAGGTCTCAGTAAGAAATCTGAATGACGTTCAGATTAATACATTTTCACACTTGTTCAATGAATTTACGGATGAAATAATCTTAACGTAGTGCATTGATGAGTCCTCAACCAGCTTCAATGAAATATTAACAGCCTTTGACAAATGTTTTAATCTTCAATTGGAGGAGTGTGTAGAGCTTAAACAGGGGAATCGAAAATCCCCAGCCAAATGATGAAAAGGCAAAAGACAATAGCCAAACAAACCACACAAGGCTGCCAAAGAGACAGAGAACTCTCTGGAAGTTCTATTACTACATCTTTCCAGGAATCCTGAGGCAGAAGCCCCAAATTATTTATTTTTCAAAGAACCTGGACAGGTTTCCAGAACTGTACCAGCAGCTGATATCGAATGACAAGGAGAAAGCTTTGTGGCATGCAGATCAAAAAAGAGCAGAAGTATTATCAGATAACATTTATCTCAAAGTTGAGCGGAAGATCCCAACCTGAAATACAGCCAAGCACGACAGCAGATAGGAAAGGCACTCAGATCCTGTTGCCTTGAAAGACTCTTTAAAGGAACTGAAGCACTGTTGCTATGTTTGCAGATGATACAAAGAGCTGAAGAGGGACAGGTAGTATTGAGGAAACAGGCAGGATGCAGAAGGACTTGGACAGGCTAGGAGAGTGGGCAAAGTGGCAGATGGAACACAATGTGGAAAAGTATGAGGTTATGCACTTTGGAAGGAGAAATGGAGGCATAGACTATTTTCTAAATGGGAAAATGCTTAGGAAATCAGAAGCATGAACGGACTTGGAAGTCCTTGTTCACAATTCTCTTAAGGTTAACGGCAGGTTCAGTCGGCAGTTAGGAAGCCAAATGCAATGTTAGCACTTATGTTGAGAGGGCGAGAAGTCAAGACCAGGGATGTACTTCTGAGGCTATATAAGGCACTGGCCAGGCCCCATTTGGAGTATTCTGAGCAGTTTTGGGCCCCGTATCTATGGAAGGATGTGATGGCCTTGGAAAGGGTCCAGCAGAGGTTCACAGGAATGATCCCTGGAATGAAGAGCTTGTCAAATGAGGAATGGTTAAGGACTCTGGGTCTGTACTTGTTGGAGTTTAGAAGGTGGAGTTCAGAGGGTGGATCTTATTGAAACTTACAGGATACTGCGAGGCCTGGATAGAGTAGACGTGCAGAGGATGTTTCCACTTGTAGGAAAAACTAGAAGCAGAGGACACAATCTCAGACTAAAAGGATGATCTTTTAAAACAGAGATGAGGAGTTACTTCTTCAGCCAGAGGGTGGTGAATTTGTGGAACTCTTTGCCGTAGAAGGCTGTGGAGGCCAAATCACTGAGTGTCTTTAAGACATAGAAAGATAGGTTGATTGATAAGGGTATCAGGGGTTATGGGGAGAAGACAGGAGAGTGGGGATGAAAAATATCAGCCATGATTGAATGGCGGAGCAGACTCGATGGGCCGAGTGGCCTAATTCTGCTCTTAGGTCTTATGGTCTAACACAATACAGCTAATTAAGTACTTTCTAAAGTGTGGTCACAGTTATAATGTTGGAAATAGGGTAGCCAATTTGTGTGCAGCAAGCTCCCAAAAGCAGCTGTATGATAATGGACAGATAATCTGCTTCATTGCTCTGAAGAAGAGGCATATGGACTCAAAATATTAACTCGATTTCTATCTCCACAGATGCTGCCAGACATGGTGGGTTTTTCCAGCATTTTCTTCTTTTGTGATGTTGAGTGAGAGAAAAATACTGTCCAGGATCCAGGGTTAAATCTCCTGCCTGTAATGTTCTTGTCGGCTGGCCTGATTTATATTACAAGCACACTTGTAGCTAAAGTTATAAATGATTTATTAACATTAACTGTGGGTCCAATATATACAAAACAATGGACGAAAAGCAGTATGAACACGCACATGCAACCTCTCTCTTGAAAAAAATGAAATGAAATGAAATGAATGAAAAATGAAATGAAAATCGCTTATTGTCACAAGTAGGCTTCAATGAAGTTACTGTGAAAAGCCCCTAGTCGCCACATTCCGGCACCTGTTCGGGGAGGCTGGTACGGGAATTGAACCGTGCTGCTGGCCTGCTTGGTCTGCTTTAAAAGCCAGCGATTTAGCCCAGTGTGTTAAACCAGCTAAACCAGTCTCTTTCCTGCTCCCCAGTCAGTCTGAGGTCACCTGACTCTAACATTCACCTATATACTAATGAGAGTCCTAGTGGTCAGTACAACACAACCTGATATCACCACACTGCCCTTCTTTAAAATAGTGCCATGGGATCTTTTACATCCACCTATGAGGACAGTGGAGCCTCAGTTTAAATATCTCATCTGAAAGACAACACTAATTAGCCTATCAACACCAAGCGCAGGAGAGAAACAGCTTGTAATTGGAGGAGTAGTTCCTCAAAGCTTCTGTTACTTCCATGTATGAGGGTGGGGGTGACGTTTCTCTCAATGGTTTCCCCTGTGATTGAATTTCCCAGGGCTTTTATGGGCACTTTTATGAAAATGAATTTACCCGCCACCCCTGTGTATTTTCATTCCTGGCCCATGAGAAGGTATGGGTGAGCTGCCTTCTAGAAGTCGTGCAGTATATTTTTAACATCTGTCATAGGGAAAATGTCAGAAGCTATTATCAAGGAAGCTATAGCAGGGCATTTGGATAAGTCCAAGTTAATCAGGCAGAATCAAGGTGGTGGATGATTGTCAAATAGGACAGCAACAGAAAAAGTCAAAAAGATTATACAGAGACATATACAGCTCCAATAAAACTAAATATCTAGAATCACATTCCATGGTTGGATTCAAGGCAAAATTTAACAGGTAAAGACAATGACTTAAAATGTCAAGGTATTGAACAGCAACAAATTGCTTTAATCTGATTTAGAAAACAAATGTTCAGGCACGGGACTCTACTGAAATTGGTTGGTCTGCAATGTCCCTTTAAGGACTGTATGCTCCCAGTTCTGTGAGCATGAAAATTCAGGCTGATCAGGGAGCACATTAAAATCATATAAATAGACTGCCACCCTCAGCTCATTATGCATTCCTCTTGCACACTATTTTTGGAAAAGAAAGAAATATTTATACAGTGCTTTATCACATGCCAAGGTGGTTAACATGGATTCATTTTTCAATCTGTAGCTGTTGCAACTGTGTATGCAAACACACCAGCCAACGTGCACAAAGCAACCAATTTGTTCTTGGTGGGCATCAATAAATGGAAGAGATGCAGGCGAAGCGAGCATTTTCCTTCTCTTCAAAAAGTATCAGGATCTTATGTATCTACCTGAACCATTGGGAACAGGTGGGAGAGAGGGGCGGGCGGGGGAGCTGGTGGTTGTTAGTTCAACATCTCATCTGAAGAATGGGTCCTCCAACGACACTACTGGCTTCAGCATTACGCTGGCATGTCAGCACCCCCCCTCCCCCCCCCCCCCCCCCACCCTTTCTGTGCTTAGTTTCTGGCAGGATACATTTAGGCAGGTGTTAACTTTACTTTTTAAAATAAATAAATAAATCTTTAGGCATTTTGTGCTGTCACAGAGCAGACTGTCTCCAATTTATTTGATTTGTTGAGGGAGGAGAATAACCAAAAGCAACATTTGCACGGAATCTAAAACATTACATTTCAGCTTGATTCCCAGAGGCAATCATACATTAACTCTGGGATGTCAATTTAATGCTACAATTTATTATCCTCATATATTACTTTATTATTATCCAACCCTGACCAGTTGCTTTCCACAGATAACAATTCCCATGGTTCCAACATGACTGGAACCACTGTGTTCAGCAGCGTATTTAATCATCTCTGGCTGCACTTTATCTTTGTAACCTGCAGCCTTGTTACTTCTAATTTATATATTTTTAGTGAATTTCTGTGCTTCTCGAGGGATGTTTGTTCTGCAGAATGAAACATTTTAAGCACCCGGCATCAACATTAATTACTTCCAGGTCAGGTACAGTATGACTCCTTTGCACTGTCAATGTGCCTTTTTCTCAGTCTTGATGGGTATGTCTCCTGTACCAATGTGAACCTTCTTTTTTTTAATAAATTCGAAGTACCCAATTGCTTTTCCAATTAAGAGCCAATTTAGCATGGCCAATTCACCTACTCTGCACATATTTTTGTGTTGTGGGGTGAGACCCAAACAGACACGGGAAGAATGCGCAAACTCCACACAGACAGTGACTTGGGGCTGGGATCGAACCCGCGTCCTCGGTGCCATGAGGCAGCAGTGCTAACCACCGAGCCACTGTGCTGCCCTCCAACATGAACCTTCTTATTTGCTTAGCAATCGTCCAAAAGTGTTAAAACTTAGCAATTTATTTAATCCAAAAGAACTGCCATCGTCGAACGTCTTCTAGAAACTGATTTGAGAGTGACTCAGCTTGGTTTATCTATAGCCAGCTGGAATACAATCCTATTGGCTGGGGACAATTGGTCATCCCGCGGAACTCGGGGAATAATGAGCTCCCATGGTAAGGGGGCAAGGCAATAGGTAATCTTTTCTGTTGTATAAATAGAGCTGGCCAGTTAGGTACAAGATAGAGAGAAGACAAGGAGTGAACTATTGTGCTGTGTAAATATCGGTGTAAATAAAGTTAAGTTTTGTTTGGTTCACAAACTCGTGTTGGTCTCTTCGTGACTGTTAGATCCGAGGTAAGCAGCCACGCATAAGCAATAGGTCAGAGCACAAAGAGGTTTATTATTACTTATTGTCAAATCACCACCACTTCCAGAGGGTCTCCTTCTCCAATCTGCTCACAGGTCGGGGTTTTTATATTAGAGGGGCTACACCTGTTAAGGCGAAGCCCACCTCTTTACCAGGGAGGTTTGTATTCCCCGGAGAGCACGGGAACCCTGATGGTTCCTATCCCATCACCTCCGTTGGGGTTATAACACCCCTTCTCCCGCCAAGTCCGGAGACGTGTCCATGCCTGTCGAAACCTGTCCTGGATCTCTGATCTGTTTAGATTGGGGTTAACGTCTGGAGTGATCTATGTCGGCCCGGGGAGTGGGGGGGGGGGGGGGGGGGGGGGGAGGGCGTTTACCGGATTGGAGAATGTCCAGGTGGGGGCGGTGTAGTTGGCGTGATGGCTGGTGCTATAGCAGGTGCGTTGGGTGGGAACAGCGTGTCCATCTTGGTCTCTGAGTCAGAGCTGAGTGGATCCTTGTCTAACATCTCGGCATTGTCAGTTGGGGGGGCTTTTGTCTGCGGCCACATGGTAACGGCAATAGGGGTGGTAGGGACAGTGGTGAGCCGGGTGTAGCCAGGACCACAGGATGGGAGAGCTGTTCAGCGGGGATGTCCGGCATGCGGCTCCGAAGGTGATCCACGTGGTGATTGGATTCCTGCCCTTCTGCCCTAATCTTGCAGGACTGGTGGCCGCCAAGATGACATCTGGGACCCAAACGGTCCCATCGCCGAAGATTTGGACGTGCACGGCCTCTTCAAGGGCGAATGTGTGGTCCTGCAAAGGGGGACCGGCATTGACTTCAGACTGGTCCAGGCGGACTCTCTTGCCTAGATTAAGAATGTCCACACCCAGGCAGATGCGGAGTCGACGGCCCATCAAGAACTCCGCTAGTGCAACGCCCATCGTGGCATGCGGTGTCGTGCGACAGGAAAAAATGTGCTCGGCAGGTGTCCCAGGATCCAACTGTCAGCTTCTTCACGCCTACCTTAAATGTTTGGACTGCTCTTTCAGCCAGTCCATTCGAAGCTGGGTGATAGGGAGCAGTTCTCAATTGTCAGAACCCAAAGGCGGAGATGAACGTCGCGAACTCTGCGCTTGTAAACGTCGTGCCATTATCGAATACCAGTACCTCAGGGATTCCATGCAGACTGAAAATCTGGAATAGTTTTTCCACGTTGGCCCGGCCGGTTGTCGTCTGCATCCATACCACACCCAGCGACGTAGAGTGAGCGTCTACCAGGAGGAGGAACATTGTTGGTGCGCCGGGCAAGCATCTTCATGTTAGACACTTCCGGGTGTCCATTGTGGCGGTCTAGTAAGAACGCTGCACGTTCACCCTCGGGTGCCCCATAAAAGCACACCGTCTTTGGTGCGCAGCTCTTGCACCTTGCCTGTATAAGCCTTCGGGTCCTCGGGCAGAGCCGGTGCTGGGCCCTGTACTGCATCATATGCCTGACGCAGGAGAGTTGTGGGTCGGTCTGGACCAGACGTGGATACGAGATGCCGTGACGGGTAGTAAGTCCATGAAATGGAGGGCAGCTATTACCTCATCGGCCGTGGCGGTATTAAGTGGCTTAGTGGGTATCGGTAGGTGGCTCAAAGTGTCTGTGTGGGGTATGTGGGTCTCGGAGCAGTGTTCCAATACGTAGTCACATGCTGCCAGTAATAGTGCCCAGCCACCGGATGCGGGTGGATGTTATGGGAGGAATCGCACAGTCCCCCATGAAGTGCCCCAGAAGGGGCTTGTGGTCCGTCAGGACGGTGAAGTTGTGCCAGTAGATGTGGAATTTTTTTTGCGTCGAATACCATGGCCATCCTTCTTTCTCCACTTCTGCGTACCATTTCCTCATGATGACCAATGTCCTAGATGCAAATGCGATAGATCGTTCGGGGCCTACTTCCATTATGTGGACTAGCACAGCCCCAATGGTATAAAGGGGATGTATCCAAGTCAGGGGATGTGTCGCAGGTCAGTAAGAGTGGCCTAGTGGTGTCAAAATGAGTAAGCAGTCTTGAAGAGGAAAGCTGTTGTTTTACTCTGGCAAATGTTGCTTGTTTCTCGGAGCTCCATGTCCAGAGTTGGCCTTTCTTTAGTAGTTTATAGAGGGGCGCCAATGTCGTGGCTAATCCTGGGAGGGACTTTCCATAATAATTGACCAGCCCCAGGAAAGCCCGAAGTTCCATTGGCCCCCTGGCACCGGGGGCAGTTGGCCTGGATCTTCTCCCCCATGGGGTACAGGCTGTGGCGCTCCACGTGGTACCTGAGGTACACCACTTCAGCTGTTTTGAAGACACACTTCTCTCTGCGGATGCCAGCCACCTTAAAGCATTGTAGCACCTCTGCTAAATAGCGGATGAACCGGCTATCGATGTGTCATCTAAGTAGACCGCCAAGCATGGTAACCCCTGCAATATGTTCTCCATAATCCTCTGAAATATTACACAGGTGTTGGTGGTGACGAGTCTACTCAGGGGCCAGGACCAGCTGGAGATATACATGGCTCATATTTAACTTGGTGAATGGCATAACATACAGGTCCTGGATCCTTGGAAGTGGATAGCGGTCGAAGTGCGATACCCGGTTTACTGTCATTTTATAATCCATGCAGAGACGCACCGACCCCTGGCCTTTCATTACCGGTATGACCGGCGTCACCCAGTCGGATAATTGTGCTAGTGGTCCTATAACCCCCGGGGTTCTCCATGCGATCCAACTTGGCATCTACCTTTGGACGCAAGACATATGGAACGGGGTGGACGCGGGCCACGGGGTCCACGCTTATTTGGGTTTCGGCCCCCTGATGATCCCAAACCTTCCTGGAATACGGTCGGAAATCTGGCCAATATGCTTTTGAGACCATGTGGGTGCATTTAGCAAACCCTCTGCCAATTCAAGCAAAGGTGCTGGAGCCAGTCATGCCCCAACAGGCCCCACTGCTCCCAAACACAACGACCAGCGGTAAATTTGCTGACTGGTTGGAGTATTCAACAGGGACGGTGGTCCTGGCCGCAATCACGAGAGGCTCCCCTGTGTAGGCTGCGAGCCTTGTGTTGGTACCCTGGAGAGTCAGCGGACAAATCGCAGATTCTATGCGGTTGAAGGTGTGTCGGCTAATTACAGACACGGCAGCCCCTGTATAAATTTCCATGCTGGTCATGTAGCCATTCACCTGGAGCGAGATTTAGATGGGCGTAATTCTTGGTGTTGCCACTCAGTGTACTTACTGGTACTGGGTCCTGTCATGGGTGGGGTGATCGCACCTGGTGTTGCTGCTGGTGAGTGGCTCCTGTCTGCTGCTGCTGCAGGCCGGTAATTATACTCCCACTCCTGATCGGGGGAAAGCTTTCGGCAATGTTCCCAGGGCCTATTCTGGCATCTCGCACCTTCCCTGTAGGTGTCCCAATGCTGGGAAACGGGTTCTTCGGTCCAAGTGGGCTGAACGTGGGGCCTGTTTTGATGCCCTAAACTGAGCACCGCCATACCTGGAATTTGTGGACTCCTTGTTTGGCGCTTTTCCTGGATACTGCAATTTCCATGGCTCTTTGGAGGTCTAAATGGGCTTTAGCTCGTAATTTTCTTTGCGTGGCCGCATCATGGATCCCACACACTAATCGGTCGTGTATTACTTCGCCCAGGGTTGGGCCAAACTCGGTGTCAGCTAGTTTCCTGAGGCGAGTCAGAAATTTGCTGATAGCTTCACCTTGGGCCTGGGCTGCCGGGTGGAACCAGAAACAGCGTACTATCATGGTGGCTTCGGTCAAAATGTACCCCGACCAAGGCTTCCAGGCAGGTTTTATGCTAGAGGGCTACATCTGTTACCGGGGAAGTTCATATTCCCCAGGGCGGCACGGGAAACTGATGGCCCCTATCTCGTGACCTCCGCTAAGGTTATAACAGTGGCCCTCACAAAACCAGCAGACAGAAGATACTTTCAATCGATCAAATCTCAGCTGAATTCGATGTTACATCCTTGAAGGAAAGGGAGTGCACATGACAATTGTGTACCACTTGATTCACCCCGCTAAAGTAACTGGGATTGAAAACCCTCGTCATACTGAAAATTGTCAGATGCTTCAGCCTCATTGAGTTTCTATTTCTGACAGAAATTCACAGCCCTGAATTCTGGGGCTCAGAGTGGGAACAATGTTTGCTGGAGACCTGAATTAATGGCAGCTGTGTGTGTGTGGGTGTGGGTGGGTGTGTGTCGAGGGGAGTTCCCTTGTGGCCCAAGGAATGTCACCCAATATCCGCAGTGCCACTCACACCAAATGAGATTCCCATTGAGGTCCTTGGAAGCATATTGATTATCGTCACATCATCTTCTGACTCCGAGTTACATTTCCTTTCCTTTGAGCAGAATACTGAGGCAAAAGGGCAATCTGAAAATCCCCTTCTAGTAAGTTGCTTAAATGCTTTTTACATTTCTTGTGTGGGCTATTTTTACTCAGCCACCAAAGCTTCCTGAATCATTGCTTCAAATTATCTTTGAACAATCTGTCATGGATTGGTTAAATTTCCAAACTCTTTGAGGCATTGATGCTGCAAATATAAGGATAACAATTAATGTTGCTGGTGTTGAGGCATATCTCCAAGCTCTGATAACAGGATTTAGTATACTTGAGCAGTCCTGGTAAAATTAGTTTTTATTCTCCTAATATTTAAAGCGGCAATGTCTAAAAATTGTAAAAGGTACAGCTTCCTTGTACATGGTTCTATAAAGTGCTGCGTGAGGTGCTGTTTGTTATTGGGTATTAACCACGGCTCACTCTACCACAACCCTCAGAATTTGTACAGAGGCAATGTAATATTAATCGGGGACCTTAACCTTCATATAGATCGCACCAATAAAATTGCAAAAATAAAAAAATTGCAAAGCTGGTCTGGAAGATGGGTTTGCAGAATGCATTTGTGACAGTTTCCTGGAACGGGACATTGTGGAACCAAAAAAGGATAAGCAATGGAATTCTCCATTCTTGAGACTAAGTGTTGACTCTGGTGCAGGATTCGTGGACTTCCAAGACAGCAAAACTGGCGTTGCATCTGGACCGATTCAGCGACTGTCAAGGGGCGAGCACCAGCACCACGTGGAACACCATCGATTCCAATGATAAACGGTGCGGGATTCGCCGGTTTCGCTGTTGACACTCAGGAGGCTGACAAGCTGCAGCCGCATAAACACACTTCACTCCCCACATACACACCATCCCAGCCAACAAGATAGCACTGCTTGCGCTGGAGCATGCCCATCCCGTTGATGGGTCAGCTGGGGCCAGAGGGTACCGGGGAGAGGGGGAGGGGGAGGTGGCCTGGAGGGACATCCATACGACTTGTGGCTTTAAGTTCACAGTAGGCAGTCAGTGCCGTGCACAGCTGCATGGCTGCCATGGGGTGCGGAAATGACATTCCGTGCCCATCCACCCCAACCCCACAGCACATTTCCTGGGCACCCCCTGCTACTCCACCCGGCCCTGGTAGAAGACCCCAGCCAGTGGCACGCCAGTCAGCAAACTGCGGCAATTTTGGACACTTTCCGTACCCCCACTCTCTTCCTCAGCAGCCACGGCTCCTGTTTTCAAATTTTCAAAAGCACAATGGACCTCGCCATCGGGAATTCCCCCCAGTGGAGGCAGAGAATCATGGAGGCCCTGGCGAATACCGGGTCAGGCCTGCTAATGATATGCCAAGGGTGTTTACTGTGTGTGCGGAGTGGAACGCATTGATGCCACGATTTGGCGTGAAACTGGCACCCGCCACCATCCCGGTGTCAGAACCGTTTTTCCGCCCCCTCGTGTTTCCGGATTCCGTGCCAGCCAACAAAGAATTTCTTCATTCAACGGGTTGTGAATCTTTGGAATTTTCTACCTGGTGTCTCCAGTGTAGAATATCATATATCGAAGGCTGAGAGGCAAATTTATTGGTCTTGCAAGGAATCAAGGAGTTTGGGAATCAAGCGGGAAGGTGGAGTTGAGGCAGAAGATCAGCCACAATATTATTGAATGACAGATGAGGCTCGAGGTGCTGCACAGATTTTTGCTGTTCCTATATTTATGTTCTCATAGTACCGATCAGAAGGTTGTAACTTCAGATCCTTCACTCAAGATTTGAGCATGAAACCGAAGCTGACAGCCGGGTGCTGTGCTAGGGGAGTGCTGCATTATAGGAGATTATGGGCAGGATTTTCCGGCCTTTCCGGCCGTTGGGATCTTCTGGTTCTACCCCCCAACCGATGGTAGATTCCCTGGTGTCGGGACGCATTGGCTTCAGCATGATTGGAAAATCCTGTCGGCGGTCAATGGCTCACCACCTCGAAGGGAAACCCCGCCATGGGGATGGGGTGTGGAAAGTCCCTACCTACGTCTTTGGGGCAATCCATTAAACTGAGGCCTTGTCTGCTCTCTCAGGTGTATATTCATTATTTTGAAGAGCAGGGTAATACTCTCTAGTGCTCTGGGCAATAGTTATTTTTAAATCAACATCGCCAAAACAAATTATGCAGTTGTACCCTCAGTGCTGTTTGTGGGGTCTTGCTATGCTCAAATTGGCTCATTTTTCCGACATGACATTACATCCAAAGCACTTAATTAGCTGCAAAGTGATTTGGGACACCCCGAGATTTTACAACGATACAAACACAAGTTTGTTCTTTTTCTGTCCAGAGAAATTGTAACACCCTGTTAATACAAAATCATGAGATTTTGATCAACAGCACCCTTTATTTGGTTCTGACACACTGCAGTTTTAGGGCGAGACGCGAGGTGGCATTGGATGAGGAAGTTAGTGTGGGCAATGTGAGCAATTGTCAGACGCATGCAGAGCAGTCAGATCATAATTTCAATCTGCCCTCAGCATGGTTTGACGTCCACAGTGCCATTTTGGAGCTCAACACTCCAGTTGGCATCTTATTTTATCCTTGCACGGCTAAATACACATTCAACGGGAGGAAAGCCAACCCAGCGCCAACCCCAGCCTACGCCACCCCCCCTCAAAAGTCCTCCAAAGTCTACAAATATCTACTGTGGCAGGTGCTGATCTAGATTTTTATGACTTCAAGGCTTCTGGAACAGACCAATTCCTCCCAGAAATGGTAGGAATTCTCCTTGCAAATACAGCACAGCTTGAAGAATGAATGGAGGCAATGCAGAGCAAAACAAATTTCTGGAAGGGGGAGGAAGTCAAGTGGTAAAACATTTCTCAGCAGGAGACCATATCTGTCCAGAGTGTTATTGGAGTAATTTTCCCTCATTTTTGGAGATTCCAGCCCTTACCGACTGCCAAAGAGCTGCCAGCAAATCCCCAGGAACTACACCAGGTAGTGAGGATGCCAGGGAAACAAACCACGGCCGGGATACCCGAGCCTCCACACCGAAATCACGCTCGGCGTGGGGGTGGAGACTGGCGTCCCAGACCCGCGATTGGCTCCAACGCCGGGACGCGATTCTCCAGCGACCGGAGGATCAGCGCCAGTCGTGCGCATGTGGTCGACGTGGTGCCGGCCGCGGGCCGTTGAAAGAGGACCCGCGGTGATTCTCCGCGATCGACCCGCTGAGTTCCTGCCGACGTGGTTCCCGTATGGTTTCAACCGGTGGGAGCTCAGACACGCGGCCGCGGTGGCCGTCCTGGTGGGGGGGTTGGGGGGATTAGTCACTGGGGGGGGGCTTCCACGACGGCCCGGTCCGCGATCGGGGGCTACCGATTGGTGGGCATGCGCGATCCGGGGGGACCGATCTTCTTCTGCACCGGCCCGCTGTGTGGCTCCACCATGTTGCACGGGGGCCGGCGCAAAAATAGCCGCCGCGCAGACCCGCGGCCGCTGGCGTGTGTATGCGCGGACCCGCGGCCGGAAGTGTAGGGCCCTGTATCGGCAGCAGGAGCTGTGCGCCGCATGCCGGGGCCCTGCTATCCCACTTGAAGTTGGAGAATCACTCCGGACTTTTTGAAAAATGTCTGGAGTGATTTGCGCCCGTTTTCTAGCAGGCGTGGAGACACAGCCCCATTTTTGGAGAATCCCAGCCCACATTCCCTTCCAGAGAATGGGGCCTAAAGTAACCAGTGTCAGACTGACAGGCCACAATGAGGACAGGGAGTTGGTAAGAGTGGGGACTGTTGCTGCAGGGACTATAGAGTGCCTGAAAAGGAGGGCCCCCTGAGCCTGCGCTAAGGCCACCAGGGCTCACCAGGCAATCTCTCCACAAAGAGGAGGGACCACTCGTTGCAGGGAAAGTGCTTGTGAGAACAGGAAGAGACACTTTTCATGATCCTGAACCAGATGATCTGGTTAGGGCCCAGTAACTCTTTTTATTTAAAATAGACAAAGTTTGAGATCCCAGGTAGTCACTAAGAGAGCTATGTGGAGGCAGTAGCATAGTAGTATTGTCAATAGACTAGTAATCCAGAAACTCAGGATAATGACCCGTGGACCGGAGTTCGAATCTCACTGTGGCAGGCAGTAGAATTTTAAACTCAATACAAAAAAGTCTGGAATTAAACGTCGAATGATAACCATGAAACCATTGTTGATTGTCATAAAAACCCATCATCGATGCCCTTTAGGGAAGGAAATCTGCCATCCTTTCCTGGTCTGGCCTCTGAAATTGCCTGGCAAGCTGCTCAGCTGTACTCAACCGCTACAAAAACAAGTAAGGAATGAAACCGGATGGACCACCCAGCATCGACCCAGGCACCAGAAATGACAACCGCAAACCCAGCCTTGTCGACCCTGCAAAATCCTCCTTATTAACATCTGGGGGCTTCTGCCAAAGTTGGGAGAGCTGTCTCACAGACTAGTTAAGCAACAGCATAATATAGTCATACCTTACAGACGGTGTCCCAGGCGATTCCTATCACGATTCCTGGGTAATCCTTCCTAAGCGTCAGGACAGATCCAGCAGAGATGGTGGTACAGTGGTGTACAGACAGGAGGTAATTGCCCTGGGACCCTTAACATCGACTCTAGACCCAATGAAGTCTCATAGCTTCAGGTTAAACATGGGCAAGGAAACCTCCTGCTGATTATCACATACCAGCCAACATCAGCTGATGAATCAGTACTCCTCCATGTTGAACACCACTTGGAGGAAGCACTGAGATTGGCAAGGGCACATAATATGCTCTGGGTGGGGGAATTCAATGTCCATCACCAAGAGTGGCTCGGTAGTACCAGCACAGACCGAGCTGGCCGGGTCCTAAAGGACAAAGCTGCTAGACTGGGAGCATGCGGTGTGGGAATCAGCAAGAAGGAGAAACATTGACCTCATCCTCACCAACCTGCCTGCTGCAGATGCATTTCTCCATGATAGTATTGGTAGAAGTGACCACCACATAGTCCTTGCGGAGACAAAGTCCTGTCTTCACATTGAGGATACCCTCCTTTGTGTTGTGTGGCACCGTGCTAAATGGGACAGACTTTGAACAGATCCAGCAGCTCAAGACTAGGCAGCCATGAGGTGCTGTCGGCCATCAGCAGCAGTAGCAGAATTGTACTCAACCACAATCTGTAACCTCATGGCTCAGCATATCCCCCACTCTACCATCACCACCAAGCTATGGGATCAACCCTGGCTCAATGAAGAGTTCAGGAGAACATGGCAGAAGCAACACCAGGCATACCGAAAATGAGGTGTCAATGTGGTGTAGCTACAACACAGGACTACATGGGTGCCATAGCATAAGCAGCAAGTATTAGACAGAGCTAAGCGATTGCACAATGAACGCATCAAATCTAAGCTCTGCACTCCTGCCACATGCAGCCATGAATGGTGGTGGACAATTAAACAACTCACTGGAGGAGGAGGCTCCATAAATATCCCCATCTTCAATGAAGGAAGAGCCAGCACATCTGTGCAAAAGACAAGGCTGAGGCATTCGTAACAATCTTCAGCCAGAAGTGACGAATGGATGATCCATCTCGGACTCCTCCGGAGGTCCCCAGCATCACAGTTATCAGTCTTCAGACAATACGATTCACTCCACGTGATATCAAGAAATGGCTGAAGGCACTGGATACTGCAAAGGCTATGGGCCCTGACAATATCCAGCGAATAGTACTGAAGCCTTGGGCTCCAGAACTTGCCATGCCCCTAGGCAAGCGATTCCAGTCCAGTACGACACTGGGATCTACCTGGCAATGTGGACAATTGCACAAGGGTCTCCTGTACACAAGAAACAGGACAAATCCAACCCAGTCAATTACCGTCCTATCAGTCTAGAACAATGAACAAAGAACAAAGGACAATACAGCACAGGAATAGGCCCTTCGGACCTCCTAGCCTGCGCCGACCATGGTACATTCCTAATTTAAAGCTGTCTGCACTTATGGAGTCCGTATCTTTCCAGTCCCACCCTACTCTCCATCATCAGCAAGATGATGGAAGGAGTCATCAATAGTGCTATCAAACAGCAATAATTTGCACACGGATAGTCAGTTGGGGTTCCCCGAGGGTCACTCATCTCATGACTTCATTACAGCCTTGGTTGAAACAGGGTGAGGTGAGAGTGACTGCCCTTGACATCAAGGCAGCATTTGATTGAGTGTGGCATCAAGGAGCCCTAGCTAAAGTGGAGTCAATGGGAATCAGGGGAAAAACACTCCGCTGGTTGGAGTCATACCTGGCACAAAGGAAGATGGTTCCTTTGGAGGTCAATCATCTGAGCTCCAGGACATCACTGTATGTGTTCCTCAGGGTAGTGCCCGCGGCCCAACCGTCTTCAGCTGCTTCATCAATGACCTCCCTTCCATCATAAGGTCAGAAGTGGGGATGTTTGCAGATGACTGCACAATGTTCAGCACCATTCGCGACTCTTCAGTAAATGAAGCAGTCAATGTCCAAAAGCAGCATGACCTGGGCAATATCCAGGATTGGGATGACCAGTGGCACGTTACATTTGTACCACACAAGTGCCAGGCAATGACCATCGCCTACAAGATAGGAGCTAACCATTGCCCCTTGACACTCAATGGCATTACCATTGCCGAATATTCCACAATCAACATCCTGGGGCTGATCTAAAGATCAGAAACTGCACTGGACTAGCCATATTAATACTGTGGCTACCAGGACAGGTCAAATGCTAGGAATCCTATGGCGACCTCCTGACCACCCAAAGCCTGTCGACCATCTACAAGGCACAAGTCAGGAGTATAATGGAATACTTTCCACTTGCCTGGATGAGTGCAGTTCTAACAACACTCAATAAGCTCGACACCATCCAGGGCAAAGCAGCCCGCTTGATTGCTCCCCCTTCCACAAATATTCAAAACCTCCACCAACAATGAACAGTGGCAGCCATGTGTACCATCTACAAGTTGCATTGCAGTGGAGAAGGCGGTGGGGTAGTGATACTGTCACTGGACTCGTAAACCAGAGGCTCAGGGTAATGCTCTGGGGACCCATGTTTAAATCCCACCACTGTAGATGGTGAAATTTGAATTCAATAAAAATATGGAATTATAAGAGTTAAATGATGACCATGAAACCATTCTTGATTGTAGAACAAACCCATCTGATTCACTAATGTCCTTTAGGGAAGGAAATCTGCCATTCTTACCCGGTCTGACCTACATGTGACTCCAGACCCACAGAAATGTGGTTGGCATCTTAACTGCTCCCTCAAGGGCAATTAGGATGGGCAATAAATGTTGGCCCTGCCTGCAACACCCACTTCCCATGAATGAATTTTAAAAAGCTCACCAAGTTTCCTTAGACAACACCTTCCAATCCCACGGTCACTACCATCAGCAGATAACTGGGAACCTCACCACCTGGAGGTTCCCCTCCAAGTCACTCATTACCCTGACCTGGAACTATATCACTGTTCCTTCACTGTCACTGGAACTCCATTCCGAACAGCACTGTGTGTGTACCTACATCTCAGTGACAGCAACAGTGGCACACCTTTCAAAGGGTAACTAGGGATGGGCAATAAATGTGGCCTAACCTGCGACACATCCCGTAAATGAATTTATAAAAAAGATTCCACATTTTTTTAGAACAAAACTTTACTTTGTAAGATCAAGAAAGTAATGGAATTGACAATATGTGGGGAAAAGATCCTCTTCATAGAACACCACCAGCTGACAGCATTATGACACAGGGCCTTAAAAAGTCCCAAAATGCTCACCTGATATCCAATTGGCTGCAACACATTTCACTCCCTAGTGATTAACTACAAGTGTCGGCAAACTCACCTGGTAACTCACCCAAGAGGAGAAAACCCTGGTTTCAACCTTCCAGGGGAAAACTGGACAACCCTCCGCTGCTTGAGTTCAGGTCAGAGATGATGTCGCCACTTGCTCCATGAATGGAATGTGGGGAACTGCTCAAGTTGTGGTTGTAGCTATCAAAGTCAGCCCATCGTCAACATAGTGAACTCCCGCCCTGAGAGATCCATTGCTGTTGGCATCACAACTATTTACCTGCATCAGCTGAAGCCATAAAATTGACTGTTAGCCTTGACATTGAAGCAAAACTGCTTCTCCAGCTGCACAAATAGAAAAAATATTTTGCTTTTGTTTTCTTCCTACTAAAATGGATAACCTCAGGTTTTCACCTTTAAAATACCCCAGCAAATTGCTCACTTGCTTCACCTCTGCAGACTCTTGAAGGAGTGGGTTTTTCAGTGCATCTTGTTTATGGAACACACTGCTGCCACTTTGCGCTAGTGGTGGAGACTCTGTCGAAGGTGGCGGATGTGGTGTCGATCAAGAAGACAGCTTTGCTTGGATGGTGTCAAGCTTTTTTGAGTGTTGTTCGAACTGCACTCATCCAGGTAAGTGGCGAATATTCCATCACACTCTGTTCTTGAACCTAGTCGATGGTGGGCAGACTTTGGGAAGCCAGCAGGTGATTTATTCGCCACAGAATTCTCAGCCTCTGATTTGCTCTTGCAGCCAGTGTATTTATATGGCTAATCTTATTCAATTTTTGCTTAATGGCAACCACCACGATAGTGGGGGATTCAGCAATCATCATGCCATGAGGAGATTGTTAAATTCTCTCTTGCTGGAGATGTTCATTGCCTGGCTGTTGTGTGGAACAAATGTTGCTTGCCACTCATTAGCCCAAGCCTGAATGCTGTCCAGGTCTTAATGCGTATGGACATAGATTCCTTCAGTAGCTAGGGGTCACGGATGGTGCTGAACATTGTGCAATCATCAGCGAACTTCCCACTCTGCCCTTATAGTAGAGGGAAGGTTATAGATGAAGCAGCTGAAGATGTTTGGAGCTGGGACACCAGCCTGAGAAGTTCTGCAGTACTGTCCTGGGCCTGACATGATTGACTTCTAGTAATCACAACCAGCTTTCTTTCTGCTATTGGAGAGTTTTTTCCCTTATTCACATTAGCTTTAATTTGTCCAGGGCTCCTCGTACGCGGTCAAATGCTGTCTTGATGTCAAGGGCGGCCAGTCTCCCTTGTGTCATGGGAATGTCACTTTATGAAATGTTTGTCTTCTCAAGTGGCTGCAGTGATGTCAGTGTGTGGGTGGAGCTGGGCGCTGGCTCTGCTTTTTACTTTCGTTTTGAACTGGAAGCTGCCTCGTGGCGCTGAGGTTTTTTTTTGGTTTTGTTTTCAGTTGGGGAGCTGCGTTCAAACCAAGAAGGTGTATTTTGGTCTCTCTCTCTCTGCATGCTAAAGAATGTCTCCAGACCACGTGATAACTTCACAGTAATACCTGTTTCTGTAAGGAATGCAAAACTATTGTTTTGTAGGAAAAAAGGGTGTTTGGCTTATGGATGTTGTTAGGAAAGTTACTAAGGGTTACCTATAGAGTGCTGTATCTTTGGGGGGGTATCTGTGTTGGTAGTTGATAAGATGTTTACTGTGTGTTTATAAAATGTTAATTGGATTCACAGAAAAAACATTGTTTTGTTTAAAAATACTTAAGATCTCTGTTGCACCACACCTGGAAAGTGGGCCCTTGCGTTCCTCATAACCAAAATCTATTGAAGGTTGTGGGTCAGGTGAACTCCATGGTGTACTTTGGTGTTCTCTAAACTTTGGCTCCTAATACTTGTGACACCGTAAAATGGCCCACGAGTTCAGTAGTGGGCCCACAGGTTGGGTCCACACCTTCCCGTCTCTAATTTGTTAATTTAAAGTGGAAAAAAACAGGAGAAACTCCGATTTTTACTCCTGAGCATATACTCAACAAAAGATACATGAGCAACATGCAATTGAAAACATTTGTGCAGGTCTTACCTATTTGTAGAATGAATTATGTATTCAGTGGCCATAAGATGTTCTGTTTACATTGTAATTCAATTTTATGTTACCTTGGATACAATGATGTGATGGTGCTTTATTATCTCCGATGTCTCTCTGCCTGATACCAGCTGGAATCTCAGAAATAGCATAAGTGGAGAATTAAAACTATAAATTATACGCAAAGATATGATAGGAGCACATGTCCTTTGGCCACTGTGTATTAGCAGCACTGTAAACACAGCTGCAAGATCTTTGCTAATAATCTGTCTAAACTCGATAGAGAAAGTCAAAGACAGAAAGCAGGAAACTATGGGCCAGTTAACCTAACATCTGTCATTGGGAAAATGCTAATGCATTATTAAGGAAGGAGAAGCAGGATTTCTGGAAAATCATAATACAATCAGACAGTCAACACAGTTTTGAGAAAAGGGAATTTGTGTTTGACATATTTATTAAGAGTTCTTTGAGTTTGTATAAAGCAAGGTGGATAAGTGGAACCAGTGTATGCAATGCATTTGGATTTTCAAAAGGCATTTGATAAGATGGCACGTAAAAGGTGACTGCATAATATAAAAGCTCATGGCATGTGGAAATATACGGCATGAATTGGCTAACTGGCAGTAAACAGAAAGTTGGGATGGATGGGTCATTTTCGAATTGGCAAGCTGGGACTAGTTGGAGTGCCTGAGTGATCAGTTCTGATCAATTATTTACAATCTGTAATAATATGCTGAATTTTATAGGCCATTCGTGGGTGGGAAAGCAGCGAGGCGGTCCCCTAAATTAGGGTGTCATGTCATCGGCAGCATTCATTTGGCCGGGCATGCCCTTTGAAAGAATTCAAACTAATGAATAAAGTTACTTCTTGGTCCCTTAAATGTATAAATTAAGAGCCTATTGAAAGACTCTACCAGTTGGTAAAGAGCAATTGGAGCTGGACTCGTTTGGAATCTTACGTGCTCCCCCGTGGATGCCAACTTCCGGTAATTTGTGTCCAGGTAACTTGCTCAGCCGATATTCTTTCGAAGGCGTGGTTAAACATCGATGTTTAACACTGAACCATGCAGGAAAAGCCTAAAGTTTGATTACCATTTAGCTATCTCAACTGATGTAATAGTAAATAGGAAGCAGGGAAGCAATTAAATGGGACGCGATTTAACAACCTCATCATGTCTGGCAAGAATCCGTGCGAGCCGGTTAGATTGTGGAAGCAGCCTAAATCGTGAAGCTCGCCAGGCGGCAAGCGGTTTGTGATCGAATCGGCTCACTCCTGTGGGCAGATTCCGGTGCTCACCTCGGCGCGGCAAGAAACCAACAATCATTTCATTTTCATTTCATAATCACCACTTAAAGGCAAAGCTCCACCTCATTAATGAAATGTCGCTTTCAAACAGCCTCCTGGGATTGAACCGGCACATCAGCCAGAGGACCTGCGAACGACGATCAGTGTTGGTCAACACAAATAAGGACCAGGTGGAACACCACTTGGAGGGCCTCCCAGGCTATTGACAGCCCTTGGGCAGTCAGGGACAGGGCAGGGTGACACTCCAGCTCTCCCCCTGACACCCCGACACCTTGGCACAGCCTGGCTGGCACCCTGGTACTGCCACTCTGACACAGCCAGGCTGGCAGGAGGGGAGTGTACAGGTGCCCAGGTGCCAGGCTGGCACTACCATGGGTCAGGGCCTGAGGAGAGCAATGCCTGTGAAATGTCGGATGAGGGGGAGTTGTATGGAGGGTGGGGGGGTGATGGCCAGGTATGAGGGGGTCTCTGGAAAATTAGAGGGGTGAAGGGTGGGGGTCCCAGAAATGGGGGGGCCCAAATGTGGCTCTAGGATGGCCTAAAATGTGTGTGGGGAGGCTCAGCAACCCGTAGCAGGGTGTCCTCACTTGGGGGAATGTGGGGTAGTGCCCATGTGGTTGGGGGGCATTGCCCATGGGTGGGGGGGGGGGGGGTGAGGGACCCACAAACTTACCTTACAATCGGCACCCTTTCAAAATGATGGCCCAATCTCTGAGGAGCCGGTCTGGCCAGCGAGTTCAAAGCAAAAAACAATACAGCACAGGAATAGGCCCTTCGGCCCTCCAAACCTGCGCCGCCAGGCTGCCTGTCTAACCTTAAACCTTCTACATCTCTTGTGTCCGTATCGCTCTATTCCCATCGCATACAAAAATTCCTATCTCCTTTAAACTTTGACCCTCGCACCTTAAACGTATGTCCCTTTGGAATTGACTCTTCCATCCTGGGAAAAAACGTCTGACTATCCACTCTGTCCATGCCCCTCATAATTTTGGAGAATCTTATCAGGTCGCCCCTCAACCTCCGTCGTTCCAGTGAGAACAAACTGAGTTTATCCCACCTCTCCTCGTATCTAATGCCCTCTATACCAGGTAACATTCTGGAAAGCCTCTTCTGTATCCTTTCCAAAGCCTCCACATCCTTCTGGTAATGTGGTAATCAGAATTGAACACTGTATTCCAAGTGTGGCCGAACTAAAGTTCTATATAGCTGCAGCATGACTTGCCAATTTTTATACTTAATGCCCTGGCCTATGAAGGCAGGCATGCCATATGCCTTCTTGACTACCTTCTCCTCCTGCGTTGACACTTTGAGTAACCAGTGAACTTGTACACTCAGATCCCTTTGCCTGTCAATACTCTTAAGGATTCTGCCATTCACTGTATATTCCCTATCTGCATTAGACCTTCCAAAATACATTACCTCACATATGTCCAGATTCAACTCCATCTGCCATCTCTCCGCCCAAGTCTCCAAACGATTGTTATCCTGTTGTATCCTCTGACAGTCCTCATCGATCCACAACTACGAAACCGGAGGCCTTGTTCATCGTGGCTGGGGACTTTAACAAGGGCAACCTCAAGAATGTACTGCCAAAATTCCACCATCACATCTCCTGTCCCACCAGGGACGACAACACTCTTGACCACTGCTGTTAAAAAATCAAGGGCTCCTACAGTTCCATCCCACGACCACAATTTGGGAAATCAGACCATAAGATGGTGCTCCTTCTCCCGGCATACAAGCAGAACTCAAGCAGGAGAATCCAGCTAAGAAAGTTGTGCAGTGCTGGTCCGAGGAAACAGAGGAGCTCCTACATGACTGCTTGGAGACAGTAGACTGGTCCATATTTAAGAACACAGCGACCAACTTAAATGAGTATGCCATCACTGTCACAGACTTCACCTGCAAATGTGTGGATGACTGCGTGCCAACGAAAGCAGTACATACGTTCTCCAACCGGAAACTATGGCTCAATCACGAGATTGACTCCCTACTGAAGGACAGATCTGAGGCGTTCAAGTCAGACGACCTTGACCTATACAAGAAATCCAGATACGACCTCCGCAAAGCCATCCGGGGTGCCAAGAGAGAATATCAGACCAAGCTAGAGTCGCAGACTAGCGTTACAGACTCTCGACGGTTGTGGCAAGGCCTAAACAACATAACGGGCTACAAAGCGAAGTCGAGCAGTATCTCCAGCAGCAGCACACTCCTCCCTGATGAACTCAAAGCATTCTATGCTCGGTTCAAGCAAGAAACCAACGATCTGCTGTCGAGTGCCCCAGAAGCCCATAATTCACCCATATCCACCATCACAGCTTCCGAAGTCAGATGGGCTTTCCTGAAAGTGAACCCTCGGAAGGCGACAGGTCCGGACGGGATCCCTGGTCGTGCACCAAGAGCCTGCGTGAACCAGCTGGCAGATGGGTTCGCGGACATCTTTAACTTGTACCTACTCTGCTCCGAGGTCCCCACCTGCTTCAAGAAGGCCACCATCATACCGGTGCCAAAGAAAAACCAGGCAACGTGCCTCAATGACTACCGTCTGGTGGCCCAGACTTCAGTCGTAATGAAGTGCTTCGAGAGGTTGGTCATGAAGCGCATCACCTCCATACTCCCAGAACACCTTGATCCACTGCAATTCGCACACCGCCGCAACCTGTAGACACCATCTCTCTGGCCCTACACTCAGCCCTAGAGCATCAACAAAGACTCCTACATCAGACTCCTACTTATTGACTACAGCTCCGCCTTCAACACCATAATGCCAGCTAAGCTCATATCAAAGCTCCAAAACCTAGGACTTGGCTCCTCGCACTGCAACTGGATCCTCGACTTTCTAACCCACAGACCACAATCAGTAAGAATAAACAAAACCTCCTCCACAATAGTCCTCAATACCTGGGCCTCGCAAGGCTGCATATTTAGCCCCCTACAATACGCCCTGTACACACACGACTGCGTGGCAAGATTTGGTTCCAACTCCATCCACAAGATTGCTGATGATACGACCATAGTGGGCCAGATCTCGAATGGCGACGACAGGAGAGATATTGAGAACCTAGTGGAGTGGTGCAGCAACAACAATCTCTCCCTCAATGCCAGCAAAACTAAAGAGCTGGTCATTGACTTCAGGAAGCAAAGTACTGTACACACCCCTGTCAGCATCAATGGGGCCGAGGTGGAGATGGTTAGCAGTTTCAAATTCCTAGGGGTACACGTCTTTCAAAATCTGTCGTGGTCCACCCACGTCGACGCTATCACTAAGAAAGCACAACAGCGCCTATACTTCCTCAGGAAACTAAGGAAATTCGGCATGTCCACATTAACTCTTACCAACTTTTACAGATGCACCATAGCTCACTGGGCTAAACTGCTGGCTTTTAAAGCAGACCAAGGCAGGCCAGCAGCACGGTTCAATTCCTGCACCAGCCTCCCCGAACAGGTGCTGGAATGTGGTGACTAGGGGCTTTTCACAGTAACTTAATTTGAAGCCTACTTGGGACAATAAGTGGTTTTCATTTCATAGAAAGCATCCTATCTGGCTGCATCACAGCCTGGTATGGCAACTGCTCAGCCCAAGACTGCAAGAAACTTCAGAGAGTTGTGAACACCGCCCAGTCCATCACATGAACCTGCCTCCCATCCATTGACTCCATCTACACCTCCCGCTGCCTGGGGAAAGCGGGCAGTATAATCAAAGATCCCTCCCACCCGGCTTACTCACTCTTCCAACTTCTTCCATCCGGCAGGAGATACAAAAGTCTGAGAACACGCACGAACAGACTCAAAAACAGCTTCTTCCTCGCTGTTACCAGGCTCCTAAATGACCCTCTTATGGACTGACCTCATTAACACTACACCCTGTATGCTTCATCCGATGCCAGTGCTTATATAGTTACATTGTATATGTTGTGTTGCCCTATTATGTATTTTCTTTTATTTCCTTTTCTTCCCATGTACTTAATGATCTGTTGAGCTGCTCGCAGAAAAATGCTCTTCACTGTACCTCGGTACACGTGACAATAAACAAATCCAAATCCATCGCTATCTATAATTCCACCAACTTTTGAGTCATCCACAAACATTCTAATCAGACCAGTTACATTTTCCTCTAAATCATTTTTTTGTACTGCAAACAGCAAAGGTCCCAGCACTGATCCCTGCAGAACACCACTAGTCACAGCCCTCTACTCAGCAAAGCACCCTTCCACTGCTACCATCTTCTTCTATGACCAAACCAGTTCTGTATCCATCTTGCCAGCTCACCTCTGATCCTGTGTGACTTGGGCAGCACAGTGGTTAGTACAGTTGCTTCACAGCTCCAGGGTCCCAGGTTCGATTACCGGCTTGGGTTACTGTCTGTGCAGAGTCTGCATGTTCTCCCCATGTCTGCGTGGGTTTTCTCCGGTCCGGTTTCCTCCGACAGTCCAAAGATGCGCAGATTAGGTGGATTGGCCATGCTAAATTGCCCTCAGTGTCCAAGGCGCGGGATTAAGTAGTGTTCTCTTCCTAAGAGCCAGTGGAGACTCTATGGGCCGAATGGCCTCCTTCTGCACTGTAAATTCTGTGATTCTATGATGATACTATGACTTCACCTTCTTTACCAATCTTCCATGAGGGACCTTGTTAAAGGTCAAACTGAAGTCCATGTAGACAACATCCACTGTCCTACCTTCATCAATCACCTTTGTCACTTCCTTGAAAAACTCGATCAGGTTAGGTATTCACGACCTCCCCTTCATAAAACCATGCTGGCTCTTGCTAATAAATCCACTTGCTTCCAAATTGGAGTTCATCCTGTCTCGAAGAATCCTCTCCAATAATTTCCCTACCACTGATGTAAAGCTCAGTGGTCTGTAATTACCTGGATTATCCTTGCTACCCTTCCTAAACAAAGGAACAACATTGGCTGTTCAACTGTCCTCTGGGACCTCAACTGTAGCCAATGAGGATACAAAGATTTCTGTCAAGGCCCCAGCAATTTCCTCCCTTGCCTCCATCAGTGTTCTGGGGTAGATCCCTGTGATGATATGCAGAAGCAATCAGGCAAGACCTCCAACCAGCAGGTGGAAGTAGAGAACAACCACATGACACTGTTACCTTGGGGAGTCTGGAGATAGTTGTTGTAGTGGATAGTCGCATTTGTTGTAGCTCTTGGATAATTTATAATAGTTAGTAGATTTTGATAGTTTTCTTATTGTTATCTTATCTACATTATTGTTTAACAATAAACATTTAACTAGTTACATACTAGAAGTTCTCCAGTGCACTAATTCCAACTGGTCAAGCATCAGAATGTAACAATCCCATCAGGCCCTGTGGACTTAACAATCTTAATGTTTTTCAAGAGGCCCCAACATCTCCTTTTTGACCTCAATGTGACCCAGACTATCTACACACCCTTGCCCAGACTCATCATCCACCAAGTCCTTCTCTTTGGTGAATACTGATGCAAAGTACTCATTTAGTACCCATTTCCTCTGTCTCTACACATCGATTCTCTTCCCTGTCCTTGAGTGGGTCAACCCTTTCCCTGGCCACCCTCTTGCTCTTTATATACGGATAAAAAGCATTGGGGCTTTCCGTAATCCTGTTTGCCAAAGATTTTTTGTGACCCCTTTTAGTCCTCCTGACTCATTATTTAAGTTCCTTCCTACTTTCCTTAATTCCACACGGGCTTCATCTGTTCCCAGACTTCTAGCTCTTACAAATGCTTCCTTTTTCTTTTCAACTAGGCTCATAATGTCCCTCATTATCCAGAAATGAGGCATACTTATCCTTCTTCCTGTCATGTGAGAGTCCCTTTAAGAAAAGTGTGTTTTATCAACTGGCTGCAGTGATGTCATTGTGTGGGTGGAACTGGAATGTGACTCTGCTTTTTACTTTTGTTTTGAGCTAGAGGCTCTTTTTGGCTCTGTGTTTTAGTTTCGCTTTCTGTTGGAGAGCTGCATTCAAGCCAAGCAGATGTATACTGGTGTCTCTTTGTATGTTAAACAAGGAGTTTAGATCACTTGATAATTTAAGAGTGATAACTGTTCTCTGTAGAGAATTCAAACCTACTGTTTGTTAAAAAGTGTTTTGGCTTATGGATGTTGTCAGGAGTTATAGAGTACCTTATCTTTTTGGGGGTTATCAGTGTTGGTAGTTGGTAAGATATTTACTGTGGGTTTATAAAATGTTAACTGGATTCATAGAATAAACATTGTTTTGTTTTTAAAATACTTTAGATCTCTGTTGCATCACACCTGTAAAGTGGGCCCTTGTGCTCCCCACAACCAACATCTATTAAAAGTTGTGGGTCAGGTGAACTCCATGATATATTTTGCTGTTCTCTAAACCCTGGCTCATAACATTCCTCACAGGGACATGCTGGTCCTGAATTCCTATCAATTGTCATTTGAAAGCCTCCACATGCCAGATGTTGATTTACCATCAGACATCCGCCCCAATCTAGATTCTTCAGTTCCTGCTCAATATTGTTAGAATTAGCATCCCCCAATTTAGCACCTTCACCCCAGGACTACTCTTATCTTTATCCAACAGTATCTTAAAATGTACTGAATGAGGGGCGCGATTCTCCGCCCCCGTGGTGTCGCGAATTCTCCGCCACCGGAGATTCGGCGGGGGCGGGAATTGCGCTGCGCCGGTGGGCAGGAATCCCCCAGCGGGGATTGAACCACCTTTGGGACAGCGGGGGACGGCGGCGCGGGCGGGCTCCGGGGTCATGGGGGGGGCGCGGGCGATCTGGCCCCGGAGGGTGCCCCCACGGTGGCCTGGCCCGCGATCGGGGCCCACCGATCCGCGGGCGGGCCTGTGCCATGGGGGCACTCTTTTCCTTCCGCCTTCACCATGGTCTCCACCATGGCGGAGACGGAAGAGACCCCCTCCACTGCGCATGCGCGGGGATGCCGTGAGCGGCCGCTGACGCTCCCGTGCATGCGCCGCCCGGCAAAGTCAGTTTCGCGCCAGCTGGCGGGGCGGAAATCAGCCCGGCTCGGGCCTAGCCCCTCAAGGTGAGGGCTCGGCCACTCAAGATGCGGAGACTTCCGTACCTTTGGGGCAGCGCAATGCCGGACTGATTCGCGCCGTTTTTGGCGCCGGTCGGTGGACATCGCGCCGATATTGGAGAATCCCGCCCATGGTCACTGTTCCCAAAATGCATGCCTCCTGAAACTTTGACCATCTGATTGGGCTTGTTCACCAATACCAGGTCCAATACGGCTCCGTCCCTATTTGGACTATCCAACATTGTTTCAAGAAGCCCTCCTGGATGTTCCTTCCAAACTCTGCCCCATCCAAGCCCCTAGCACTAAGTGAGTCACAAACTCTGCCCCACCCAAGCCCCTAGCACAAAGTGAGTTCTGCTTCCAATGATGAAAATAATAGGCTCACCCGGCGAGGAACTCGCAAGGGCCTGAAAAAATGACTAAGTGGCGTTCGATAGTGGTCAGGAATTCGTGATCGCAAACATTGAGGAGCTCGTGGGAAACCTCACTCGCTACGGCACTTAGAACTTGTCCCATTAAATCGTGTCCATGATTGGCTTTTGTGAGTTAGTGAAGGGAAAATCAATGGGTTTTTTTCACTGACCTCTGCGAAATGTATCTACCTGTGGGCATTAGCATAGAATCAGATTGCTGTAAAACACCCCACAGTCAAATAGCTTGAGCTTCCTCATAATGAATAATTGCTTGAGCAACAGACCAGATCAGCAATGTTTCAAGCCAGAAATTCCAGGAGCGAGAGACAGAAGATTGAAGAGAAGAGTAATTCTATATTCAACAACATACAATTCTCTGTATAAACCACAGAGCACCTGTATGATTCTACCGCTTGACTGCATTTGTGTCTGATGGCCCAGAATTAAGCCACCTTCTGGGAGAAGCCTGAATAAGTAGCATCTGTTCTCACTTAACTTATTTTGATGTTTGCGATTAAAGTAATCTTTATTTAAGTCTGTTTAATATAGATCATGCCACTATCAAGAGAAAGTATTAAAGAAGTGCAGTCTCAGGTGATCTATAAACGATTTGCATAACAGAAGAAAGTTTCTCTTTTTTCTCTTTCTGCTTGCAATTCTGATTTCTCTCCTTATTCTGCCTAAGAATGAAACATTGGTCTCTAGGTTATACATGTACCTGCATTGATCACGTAAATCCCTCAAGTCTGATGAAAAGCTGTTCTGGTGACCCCAACTTGTAATAAAAGTGACCTAGCTGTCAATCAACTAGGGTAGCCTGAAAGCAATTTACTGAACCATGAGGTATCTATGGTTGAATTTTTGAACTGGTCTCTGCAGATAGCATAGCACCAATTAAGATGTGTTGATAATTCTATCAGCATGAAAAATTGTACAGAATATAAATGCTTGCTGATCTATATCCAGCTTATTTTCTATTAGCACATGCAGCTACTTATGATAAAATGCCCAGTACAGCCTGAATCAATGTTATCCTCCAAATAACGGTGATGAAATTAGCAATCTAAACAGAGGACATTTCATGATAAGTCATTGAATATGAATTCAGGCCAGAAGGTGGCAGGTTTGGAAGTGGAGAAAATCATTTTACAAGTGCAGACCCAGCGGGTTTAGTAGGTCCTGCTCGCCCATGTGATAAATTCTCCAACCTGCGGACTCCTGCCACTGAATTCCATTTTCCCAGCTGTGTTCATGTCCCGAGTGGTCACATCAAATTGCACTGTTGTAGCACAGCTGCTGAAAGTGGATGGATTAATGGAAATATTAAAACATTGCATGCATGAATTTTATCCAAATTTATTAACCAGTGGCCCACCAGAGAAAATCAGATTCCCTTTGTATTTTATAACGTAAGTTAGACATAAAATATGATATTAGAAAAAAATTGGTTGAATAATTTCACTTCTGTTTTAGTCTTTGAAAAATGAATAGGACTTGAAAATTAAATCCTGTCTGCATGTATATAAACATTGTCATCATATCAGAAATCCAAGAAATAAAAGAAAAATATCTGTTTTATTCCAAAAGTACTATTGTACTTTATAAAATATCTTATTATCTGCACAATATTGCATGATTCCAGGTGCCAGTCTGTTTCATCATAATTTGTCAACTTCTTTTATTTGAGGGGCAGCATGGTGGCACAGTGGTTAGCACTGCTGTCTCAGGACGCCGAGGTCCTAGGTTCAATCCCCGCTCTGGGTCACTGTCCTGTGGAGTTTCCACATTCTCCCCACGTGTTTGCGTGGGTTTCACCCCCACAACCCAAAGATGTGCAGGGTAGGTGGATTGGCCACCCTCAATTGCTTCTTAGTTGAAAAAAACGAATTGGGTACTCTAAATTTATTTAAAAAAACTTATTTTATTTAAAAATAAAGATGCCCATCTTTAGAATGCGTAAGGTAAGGTAATGGTGCTGTAGTCCCATATCATAGGCTGCTTTCCCCTTTGAGGGGCAGAGCTGACTGGTGGTGATTTAACCTGAGGATCACCACAACTCAGGAGAGGGGCAAGGCCTTCATGAATAGCCTTAGCTGGTACAGGAATTGAACCTGTGATGTTGGCCTTGCATCACAAACCAGCTTGCAAGCCAAGTGAGCTAAACTGGCCCCCAATGTTTAGAAGGGACACTACCTTATTTCACTATGCCGCCAGGTATTTTCTTTTCCCAACAATTTGCTCTCTGAAATGTTTTCAGCTGAAAAAAATTTGATCAGCCCTTTTATTCTCAGAAAAGGCCATCTCCACCTTGAATATACTCAATAAATCACTTGTAACAGATGTAGAAATCGGAAAGGCAATGCAGATATTGTCTCCATTGTTGGGCCGTATGAAGGTAAAGATGTTGATAAGGTAACAAAAACTGATCACACAGATTTTTACCAGCTGCAGTTCCTGCATAATATTTTTTGAAAATTGGAAGTAGCATTCTAATCTCTTCTACCTCCCTGGCTTGCAATTTAGATTTAGGCTCTATACTGTGGCCAATAATTAAATTACAGTGACTGATCTCACTTCCCTAAGATCTGCCTCACTTGAAGAGAGCATGCATCTGGGACCCAATGGCATGGTGCTGTGATCTCTCCTCAGCCATGCCGAAATATGCCGAGATCCCATGATTGTGGATTTCCCCATTAAGTGCAAAGGCAGGGTACACCCCTCTTCCTGCAAGCCTCTTCCTTGTTTGCTGTTATGTCCTATGGATCTGGGAGATTGCATTCAGCCTGTCAAGTCAGCGATAGAAATGGACAGTCTCCTTCAATCTATTTACTCAAGGGATCATCTCCAATTTGCACCAATCTGGCATTTTTCATTTCTCTCAGATAACCTTCTGGCCCCTTTGATGTTTCCACAAAATTGCTGCCATTTTATGAAAAATTATAGATACCTTGTGCCTTGCCTCTTCTGGTAAGTAAGTTGAGACAGAGCCTAGATTCCAATAGTGAATGAGAAAGACGGTGGAGCAGTTAATTGCAATAATTAATCGAAAAGGATTAAGTACTGAGTTTTGTAAATTCTCTAACATTCACTCTATTTAATATGGGACAAAAGTGACTTACCAGCTTCCCTGAAGGTTTTTGCAATAAAATATTTATAATGTGTGTTTTTATTTCCACAGGAATATGTCTGTCAACCTATGGAAGGTGATCATATTATCTTTCTCTGTATCTTAACGCAAGTCACATATGCAAATATTTGGGAATATTCCCAACTGCTAAGCTGTTTCAAATCCAAGGTGACAGTATATATTGAATGAATATTCAATAAGCAGCACGGTAGCATAGTGGTTAGCACTGTGGCTTCACAGTGCCAGGGTCCCAGGTTCGATTCCCGGAGTCTGTACGGAGTCTGCACGTTCTCAGTGTCTGCGTTGGTTTCCTCCCCAAAGACGTGCAGGCTAGGTGGATTGGCCATTCTAAATTGCCCTGAGTGTCCAAAAAGGTTAGGAGGGATTATTGAGTTAGGGGGATAGGGTGGAAGTGAGGGCTTAAGAGGGTCGGTGCAGACTTTATGGGCTGCATGGCCTCGTTCTGCACTGCATGTTCTAATAAAGAGCTGTATACTCAAATTTGCTGATGAGGGTGAAGGGGCACAATAAGCACTGTAGGTGGTAACAGAAAGTTGCAATCTGTCACTGATAAATTAGGTGAGTGCATAAAGTTGTGAAAGAGAGTTCAGAGTGGGGAAGTGTGAGGTCCTCAAAGTGGATATAACAAATAGAGAGCAGAGTGTTTTCTAAATAGTGCGAAGCTAGAAGCTGTGCAGGAGAAGCAGAGACATTTAAGAGTATTTGTTACAAGTACAAAAATACAATTAAAAATCCAAATAGAATGTTCACTTTTATCTCAAATGGGCTGGACGACAATTGGGTGGAAGTTGTGTGACAATGATAAAGTGCTCTGTTAGACTTGTCTAGAGCTGAGTTAATCTCTGAGCATCCCACCTTCGGAAGGATATATTGGCTGTGATTTTACGGCCTTTCCCGCTGGCTGGAGCCTACGGTCCCACCAAAGTTAACCCCCGTCGCAGGTGAGCCATGAAAAATGACATAGACTTCGGCAGGGCCAGAAAATCCTATCGGCGGCTAATGACATGATGCCTCAGCTGCAGGAAAGCCCACCGGAACGGGAACTGAAAAATCCCAGCCATTGGCTTTGGATTGCGATGAGGGCAGATTCATGAGAATTGTACATAGCTGAGAGGGTTACAATGTGAGGACAGATTAGCTTAACTTCTGTAGTGGGGAAAATGTTTCAATCTATCATAAAGGAAGAATTAGCGAGACAAAGAACAATACAGCACAGGAACAGGTCCTACGGTCCTCCAGGCCTGTACTGGTCATGATACCACCCTTGGCCAAAACCCTCAGCACGTCCTAGTGCCATATCTCTCTATGCCCATCCTATCCATGTATTTGTCGAGGTGACTTTTGAATGCCATTAATGTATCTGCTTCTACAACCTCCTCTGGCAGCATGTTCCAGGCAGCATGTTCCACGCTCTCACCATGCTCTGTGTAAAAAACCTGCTTTGCATCTGGATAGAAATTGTTCCATTGGGCAGATGCGACATGGGTTCATGAAAGACAATTCATGTTTAACTAATTTATTGGAATTCTTTGAGGCCATTACGAGCATGGTGGACATCGGGGAACCAGTGGATGTGGTGTATCTGGATTTCCAGAAGGCATTCAATAACGTGACGAACAAAAGGCTGCTGCATAAGATAAAGGTGCAAGGCGTTCCGGGTACTGTATTAGCATGGATAGAGGATTGGCTAATTAACAGAAAGCACAGAGTGGGATAAATGAGTGTTTTTCTGGTTGGCTAACAGCGGCTAAAGTTGTGCCTTAGGAATCAGTGTTGGGACCGCAATTGTTTACAATTTACATTGATGATTTAGAGTTGGGGACCAAGTGTAATGTGTCAAAGTTCATGGAAGGCATTAAGCTGAGGAGTAGAGCAAAGTGTGCAGAGGACACTGAAAGTCTGCAGAGGGCTATAGATAGTTTAAGTGAGTGGGCAAGGGTCTGGCAGATGGAGTTCAATGTTGATAAATGTGAGGTCATCCATTTTGGTTGGAATATCAGTAAAATGGACTATTATTTAAATGGTTAAAAAAATGCAGCATGCTGCGGTGCAGAGGGACCTGGGTGTCCTTGTGCATAGGTACATAGATACGTAGAAGATAGGAGCAGGAGGAGTCCTTTTGGCCCTTCGAGCCTGCTCCGCCATTCATCACGATCGTGGCTGATCATCCAACTCATTAGCCTAATCCTGCTTTCTCCCCATAGCCTTTGATCTCATTCTCCCCAAGTGCTATATCCAGCCGCTTCTTGAATATATTCAAAGTTTTAGCATCAACTACTTCCTGTGGTAATGAATTCCACAGGCTCACCGCTCGTTGTGTGAAGAAATGTCTCCTTATCTCTGCCTGAAATGGTTTACCCTGAATCCTCAGGCTGTGACCCCTGGTTCTGGACACACCCATCATTGGTAACATCTTCATGAATTGCAAAAGTTGGTTTGCAGGTGCGGCAGGTAATTAAGAAGGCAAATGGAATTTTGTCCTTCATTGCTAAAGGGATGGAGTTAAAAACAGGGAGGTGAGGCCACACCTGGTGTATTGTCTACAGTTTTGGTCTCCTTACTTGAGAAAGGATGTACTGGCACTAGAGGGTGTGCAGAGGTAATTCACAAGGTTGACTCTGGAGTTGAGAGGAATGGCTTACGAGGAGAGAACAAGTAGACTGGGACTATACTCATTGGAATTTAGAAGAATGAGGGGGGACCTTATTGAAACATGTAAAATTATGAAGGGAATAGATAAGATGAAAGCAGGGAGGCTGTTTCCACTGGCGGGTGAAACTAGAACGAGGGGCATAGCCTCAAAATAAGGGAGAACAGATTTAGGACTGAGTTGAGGAGGAACTTCTTCACCCAAAGGGATGTGGAATTCCCTGCACAGTGACGCAGTTGAGGCTACCTCATTGAATGTTTTCAAGGCAAAGATAGTTTTTTGAACAGTAAAGGAATTCAGGGTTATGATGAACGGACGGGTAAGTGGAGCTGAATCCACAAAAAGGTCAGCCATGATCTTAATGAATGGCAGAGCAGGCTCGAGGGGCCAGATGGTCTACACTAGTTCTTATGTTATTATGTTCTAGGCAACCCAGGCTATGTTTGTATTCCCTTGAGTGTGGAAAATTAAGGACCTATCTGAGGTGTTTAAGATGATCAATGGAATTGATAGGGTGATAGAAACTATTTCCACTGGTGGGCTAGCCCATGACAAGGCAGCATGACATTAAATTAGAGCTAGGCTATTCAGAGATGAAACTGGGGAAATCAAACAGTATTGGATTCTTAACAGAAATCTTAAATCCCCCAAAAGTTATTTTGTATATGGCAATCAAAAATTAGAAACAGATATTGGTAGATTTTTATCAGGCAAGAGGATGAAGGGTTTCAGAAGCAAGGTGGGTAGGTGAGTTAAGATGCACGTAAGCTAATTGAATGGCAGAACCTATGAAAGGCTGAATGGCTTTCTCCAGTTTTAATGTTCCTATACAGTTCTTTCTGTTCTCTCATCACTGTAATGGAGTACACCATGAAGCAGAGATCCAATAAAGACATTGCATAGTGCTGGAACTCGAAACCTGCTGCTATTTTGTTTTTTCAATTTGTTTAGTCACAATTTGTGAAAAATAAAACATTGGGGTGACATATGTTCATGTATCAAAGACAACAAGTCTCTGGGGAAAAAAAATGTGAAGCATCGACTTGACAGCAGTTTCCATTCTGTGAAATTCCAGATCCTGTGGACTGAAATCTTGCTGAATGTCTGCCAGATTATACATGGGGTTTTGATGGCAAAGGATAAGTAACTCAAACGGAATTGTTTTCTTTCATTTCAACAAACTATGAATCAAATAATACAGGTGGAAAAAAAATGTCATTTGTGGTGCTGACCCAAAGTGCAGGCCCATGGGCTGTGTCATAAAAATGTTATTCCACATTATCTTAGGTACAAATTAATTTGGTATGTTGGCCTTCATAGCGAGAGGATTTGAGTATAGGAATATGTGATGATATGTCTATGGGCTATATCATGGTTGGATGGTGTGTGACCTCCAATCAGCAGGTGGCGGTACAGGCACACCATGCGGTCTCCAGTCAAGGTCATGTGTTCTGGGACCCGAATTCAAAGGGAGACATATCCAGCCACCAGCGGATCAAAATTGAGAGGGTAATAAGATGTACATGTAATTGGTCAGTGCTAGGTGTAAGTTCCAGAGGCGTAGCAAGACTTCATGATAACATGCTCTGTATCAGATTGCCATCTTACCACACGAGGCACAATAAAAGGACCCTGGTTTAGACATATCAAAGTATTTGGTGAGTTACTTCATAAAGTACAAGGGAGCAAACTCAACAGAATAGAGATGTTTTGCTACAATTGTACAGGGCATTATTGAGGCCACACTTGGGGTATTGTTGCAATTTTAGTGTCCTTAGCTGAGGAAGGATGTTCTTGCTATGGACAGGGCAGCAAAGGTTTACGAGTCTGATTTCTGGGATGGCGTGACTGCCATGTGAGGAGAAACCAAATCGGTTAAGATTATATTCATTGGAGTTTAGAAGAATGAGAGGGGGTCTCGTAGAAACATATAAAATTCTAATAGGTTTAGAGAGGGTAGATTCAGAAAGAATGTTTCCGATGGTGGGGGAGTCCAGAACTAGGGGTTATAGTTTGTGGATAAGGGGGTAAACCTTTTAGGACTAAGGTGAGGAGAAACGTCTTCACCAAGAGAGTTGTGAATCTGTGGAATTTGTTACCAGTAAAGGTAACTGAGGCGAAAACATTGTGTAATTTCAGGAAGGAATTAGATATAGCTCTTGGGGCTAAATGGATCAAGGGATATGGAGGGATGGCAGGATCAAGGTATTGAACTTGATAATCAGCCATGATCATAATGAGCAGATTTGAAGGGCCGAATGGCCTCCTCCTGCTTCAATTTTCTCAGTATGTTTCTATGTATTCTTATTTAAAGCATTAATTAGTACTCCTTTCTGCATTGTGAAGCCCACTGGGGTTTGGGGAGGCAGAAGGATGGGAGTGGGAAAAATTGGAGGGTTCTTAGTTGCTACATGACAACTTATGAAGAGGCCAGCACTGTTTTACAATTCTTCATTTTTCAAGGCCATTGACTGCCCTGTTTCTGACTACACTGTGGAGGGTGACTTTGAACTTTTAAATGGTCCTTTGTTCTCCATAGCAATGCGATTATCAATTACCTGTTATGTTCCTTGTGACCAACAAAGGTAAAAAATGTAGGCCGGAATGTTTCAGCTGTTGGGATTCTCTTTTCCCATTGGCACCACACCCCTGCTCGTGGGTTTTCCGGCAGCGCAAAGTGACTTCAATGAGAAATCCCTTCGACAATTGGTGGGAAGAAAGAATCTCACCACCAGCAATCGGTGCGCCACCGAGAAACATGCGGCTGGGGGAATTGAAGAATCCCGACCATTGCTTCCTTGAGTAAACCTACCTGTATTGGAGTTGCCATTTTCAACATCAATTGCTGTGAAAAATTAAAGAAATAATGCTTGACAGTGGTGAGCTGGTAGTCTGCCTTTCTTGATCACTTGCTCATCTTGCTCTCTCCAGAGTTTGGGCATGAAGGCAGTGTCTGATCCATGCAGCACAGGGCAGCACGGTGGCAGCACCAGGAACCCAGGTGACTATGTGGGATTTGCACTTTCTCCCCTGCCTGCGTGGGTTTCCTTCGGGTCTTCCGGTTTCCTTCCACAGTCCAAAGAAGTACAGGTTAGGTGGATTGGCCATGCCAAATTACTCCATAGTGTCCAAAGGTTAGGTGGGCTAATGGGGTTATGGCGGGGGGTAGGGATGCTCTTTCGGAGGGTTGATGCAGAGTCAATGGGCCGAATGGCCTCCTTATGCACTTTACAGATTCTAAGTGTGTGAATGCAGCCCAGGATCATGAGCCAAACACTTTTCCCTCAATTTCTGTGCAGAATAATTATGCCATTGGTCCATATTTCTTTTTGATTTTGCAGTGTGAAGCTGTATTTCATCGAGTTCTTTTCGAGGCTGTGACATTGACATTTTGGAATTATGGCCAAATTCTACTGAAGAAATAGCTTCACCAATATAGGAAATGGAAAAGGTAATTTTGTGGTCCAGTGCATAGAACATACAGTGCATTTTGTTCTCTTATAATTGCACAGGGGCTGGGGAAACCCTTTAGCCATGGAAGTCAAGGAGTGTGCATTTCTATTTTTCAAGAAAAAAATATTTTACGTGCCATTATAACAGCATTATATAACCCCTAAGGTAATAGTGCCAGTGTTAGACAGGATTTCAGAAAGGATATAAATGCATTGGAAGCAGTTCATAGAAGGTTCACTCGACTGATCCCAAGGGGTGGGGGATTATCCTATGAGGAAAGGTCAGACATGCTGTGCCTGTGTCTATCGAATTTCAGAAGAATGAGAGGTGATCTTAATCAAACACAAAAGATCTTGGGCTGAATAAAACCAGGGTGGGGATTGGGGTTAGGCGCAGATGGCTTGTTCACCCCCACCCCACGCCCTCGTCCCGGGAGCAAAATCAACATGGAGTCTACCATCTCTGCATCATCCTACCCCACAGCCATAACACATTGCGGATGGGCAATGTGCGTCCCAGGTGGGGTTGGAAACCACACCCTCAAGAGCTGCTGGCCAAATGGTTGTAAGGCCGCCGTGGGCAAGGGGTCGGGGTGGGTTCGATCTTCTGGAGGCCATCCCTCAATTGACAAAGGGAAGCCCCCGAAGATAGAATGCCTCTTCCCTTCCCAGGGGGTGTTTATAAAAGGGAATCAGGCTACCGGGTCCTGCCTGGTGCCCATGCCAAATGTTTTATAGTGTGGGCAGCATATTACCAGGGTCTGAACCTTGATTACCTCTGTGAGTATGGCAGGTAGGCTTCTTTTTCCGACGTCCGTGCACCCACCGAACCCCAATGTTAAGGGGATGACCTTGAAGGTGGGATGGTGGGGTGGACATCCCTAATTTGCATGCCAATCCCCTTGCAGCCCTCTGTGGGGACTTGACAGGTCGGATGTAGAAAGGGTGTTTTCCTCTTGTGAGAGAGACTAGAACTGGGGGACAATTGCAAAATAAGGTGTCTTCCATCTAAAATGGAGATAAGGAGAACTTCTTTTCCTCTCAAGAGGGTCATGAGTTTTTGGAACTCTTTCTCTGAGAGTCGTAAAGGGAGGATCATTGAATATTATTAAGGCAGAGGAGATTGTTTCTTGATTAACAATGGAGTCAATGGTTATCGGGGTCGGCAGAATGTGAATTCAAGTATTTAGATTGGCCATGATCTTCTCATTTGATTTGATTTGATTTATTATTGTCACATGTATTAGTATACAGTGAAAAGTGTTGTTTCTTGCATGCTAGACAAACAATGTAAACCGTACATAGGGAAGGAAGGAGAGACTATAGAATGTTATGTTACAGTCATAACTGGGATGTAGAGAAAAGATCAACTGAATACGAGGTAGGTCCATTCAAAAGTCTGATGGCAGTAGGGAAGAAGCTGTTCTTGTGTCGGTTGGTACGTGACCTCAAACTTTGGTATCTTTTTCCTGACGGAAGAAGGTGGAAGAGAGTATGTCCAGGGTGCGTGGGGTCCTTAATTATGCTGGTTGCCTTTCCGAGGCAGCGGGAATTATAGATAGAGTCAATGGAAGGGAGGTTGGTTTGCGTGATGGACTGGGCTACATTCATGACCTTTTGTAGTTTCCTGCATTCTTGGGCAGAGCGGGAACCACACCAAGCTGTGATACAACCAGAAAGAATGTTTTCTATAGTGCATCTGTAGAAGTTGGTGAGGGTCGTAGCTGACATGCCAAATTTCCTTAGTCTTCTGAGAAAGTAGAGTCGTTGGTGGGCTTTCTTAACTGTAGTGTCGGCATGGGGGGACCAGGACAGGCTGTTGGTGATCTGTACACCTAAAAACTAGAAGCTCTCAACCCTTTCTACTTCATTCCCATTGATGTAGACAGGGGCATGTTCTCCACTACACTTCCTGAAGTCGATGACAATCGCCTTCGTTTTGTTGATATTGAGGGAGAGATTATTGTCATCGCACCAGTTCACCAGATTCTCGATCTCATTCCTGTACTCTGTCTCGTCATTGTTTGAAATCTGACTCACTACGATGGTGTCATCAGCAAATTTGAGAATCGAGTTGGAGGGGAATTTAACCACACAGACATAGGTGTATAAGGAGTATAATAGGGGGCTGAGGACACAGCCTTGTGGGGTACCAATCTTATTGAATGGTAGAGCAGGAAAGAGGGGCCAGGTGGTCTACTCCTGCCCCTCATTCAATAAATTCAAAAGTAGTCCAGCAGAATTAGCACAATTATGTTGTTGTCCCCTTCCCTCCCCAGCATCATACAACAATCTCTGTCTATCAGGTGACGTAGGTGTGGCTGACTTTAAACCCAAATAGGTCTCAGCTTTTAGGTCAAATTTAGATAGGCCCAAAGCATTCAAAATAGTCAAAACTAGAGAGCTCAATGTTCTTAATTTGGTTTGAAGATTTTTTCCATGGCTCAATGAACTTTATTTTAAATTTAGCTTATTATAAGAAGTTATTTTGGCTGTTGAAAAAAGTGTCCATCTTTTTGTCAAGCAAATTTTCCCCCTTGCCTCATTCTCAGGTCGGAATCTTCCAGGCCATCTGCAGGTGAAGGAACTCAAAGCCAAAACTCAGTTTCCCGACGGCTGGAAAAACTTTTATTATTAAGTTCCCAAGATTTTAAACGTGTGTCAAACTTCACGATGAACAGTGTTGGGATATCCTTGTGCATGCATTGGCATGTCATGTGCGCCCATTAAAAGGCCATCTCACCAGTGTTGTGTTATGTAATTTGGAATAACACAAGCTGCCACTTGATGCAGTTTTGAGTAAAAGATGCACCAGACTTTGAAGTGAGTTCAATGTGTTTTATTGAACTATTAGCACAGTTCTCAATGAGTTTGACTCTCTGCTAATCTAAATGCAGTAACTCAGTCTAACTGAACCAGCCTTGCTCTAACCCACGTGCTGGGGTGTGATGCTGAGGATACACCCTGTCTCACTCTGTAGATCATGGTCTGTGGAAAGAGGCGGGGTGTGAGTGCCTCATCCCTTTCATAGTGAGATACCACCCCTGAGTGTCCTGACTGCTCATTGGTCGTGCCCTATTCTATGTGTTCATTAGCTGCATGTTTGCATATCATGACAACCAGAACTAAGCTCCCTCTCCAAATTATAAGTTCCTCTCTCCAAGATATGTTTGAGTTTGGTTCCCAGGGAACGATGACTGCATTAAGAACCACTCCCAAGTGCCAAAGGTTTTTGAAAGATTTTGGTGGCTGAAGGACTGGTTTCCGGGAGACAAAGGTTATACCCAGAAAACCTGTTTGCTGACACCAGTACACCATCTGCAGAGTGCCACTGAGGAGAGCTACAATACTCGGCAAGCGCCATGATTGTACAGACAATAGACTTCCTGAAGGTGAGTTTCAGATATTTGGACCACTCCGGGCAAAGTAAGCTGCTAGTGCATTTCCTTTACGAGTTGGTTTTCTATCGTCTGCTGGCTGGCAATCTGCAGCTCCTTTTTGGGAACACACATTATACTTTACTCTCATGTTCCTTGATTTATGACAGCTGACTTAAATTGCATTTCTTAACCCGCGCTGCTGGTGGTTTGATCATTTGCACATGCCAAACTGTGTGAATATACACTAAATAACACTAAATGTGTGCATTAGAATCTGCACAGCACTCTATTCTCCTGCAACTTCAGGCATCTGTAAATAGGAATGAGATTTTCCCATGCCCTCATGAAGCCCATACGCATGCCACATTGAAAGCAACAGGAAATCTTACCTTGGCAGAATGTATTCATATCGCCCTCACTCCTGCTCCCCAAGAAGGGCAGATTTTACAAAGAGCTCTTTTAAGTGGAACCAAATATATGGGTGCACAGAGAAGAACAGCATGACAACACCATTTGGCCCCTCACCATCACTTCTCCATGCAGGTTGATCAGGGAAGTTCAAATTCCTCGTCCCCAATTGCCACTTACCCCTAGTAACCTCAATGCCTTGACTTCTTTATCATCCCTCAAAAAATGTTGAAGTTACTTTGGAATTCACTCCATGACAGTGCCTCAGCTGTATTATGGGTTGTTGAGTAACAATCGCTCTGAACCCTCCAATTGCACAGAGTTGTACAAACCCCAAACCTAGATGGTCTTAGTATTACTGTGAGAATGTGATCCGTCATTCTGGAAACTCCAGCCAGGTTAAACATCTTTCCCACATGGACCTTGAAGAGCCCTCTCAGAGGGGGGAGGCAGTTGCATGGTGGTATTGTCACTGGACTAGTAAACCAGAGACCCAGCGTAACGCTCTGGGGACCCAGGTTCAAATCTTGCCACTGCAGATGGTGAAATTTGAATTCAATAAAATATCTGGAATTAGAAGTCTAATGATGACGACCATGAAACCATTGTTGAATGCCGTAAAAATCCACCTTTTCATGAATGTCCTTGAAGGAAGAAATTCTGCCATCCTTACCTGGCCTGGCCTACATGTGACTGCAGAAACACAGTAATGTTGTTGACTCTTAGCTGCCCCCTCAAGGGCAATTAGCGATGGGCAATAAATGCTGGCACAGTCTGCGACACCCACGTCGAATGAACGAAAAAAAAGAGCTCTTTATGCTGCACATGGAAAGCACACAGGCCCATTCTACTTGCTCTCACCTTGTGAGATAATAATAACTTTTATTAGTGTCACAAGCAGGCATACATTAACGCTGCAATGAAGTTAGCGTGAAAAGCGGCCAGTCGTTCAGTGATGTCAGGTGCACTTTGATTACAATCTTTTTAGATGGGATCTATTCCTACCTTTGAGATGAACAGGCTAAACAATCATCCATATAAGGCTTCACGAATGCTTCAGTCCACTCCGTAGGGTTTTCTTTTGTTTGAAACAGTGTAGAGCTTCATTCGTTCAACCCTGAAACTGCATCAACAGTGTTCCTTGGCACTTATATAGCCTGTTGAAGAATACATAGGAACGTAGGAAATAGGAGCAGGAGTAGGTCATTCCACCTGCTCCGCCATTCAATACGATTATGGATGATCATCCAACGCAATTGTCTGATCCCGCCTTTATCCCATAACCTTGAGTCCGTTCGCCCCAAGAACTATATCTAACTCCTTCTTGAAAACAGACATGACGCGATTTAGCGGAGATGAAACACATTTGGAGTTGTCCCGAGTTGGACACATTTAACTGGTATTTCCTGGCCAAGCAGCGTCGAGAACGACCCCGCCAATAAATGAGACTCTAATTTCTGGGCCTCAGCGAGGAACGCCCCACTAAGGCTGCACTTAGTCCCATTTCATTTTTAAATGGCGCCCCGATCTCTGAACCCCCCCACACCATGGACTCTGGATCCCCCCAATGCCCCAACTTACCAATGTGGGGATCCTCAAGCCCCCCGCATCCCACCTCATAGGGGAGTGCACCCCGGACTCGATCTCCAGCCAAGGCTAGATGCCACAAGGGCACCTTGACATTGCCAGCATGGCATCCTGGCAGTACCTCTGCCAGCCTAGCAGTGCTTCCTGGGTTTCAAGTGGCACCGGTAGAATTCCCAGGTTGCACTGCCAGGCGCCATGCTGACAGTGACATGGTGCCCAGGCGGTATCGAGGTTGCCAAGGGGCCACCCTGCCCAGAGCCCAACCACCCAGGGTCTGCAATCAGACACTCCCTGGTCCACATTGGTGGAGACCAGTGCTAAACGGCGCTCACTCGAGGTCTCCGAGGCACGGGAATTAGAACTTGCGCCTTGGGTAACTCCCACATGAACATATTCAAGTGAGCCTGACTGACCACTTGAATATGCAAATTTGGGATGGGATCCCGATCGCGTCACCAAGGGATCTCGTTCGATCTCGCGAGGCTTAACGAGGCAGTTAAATCTTGCAAGAGATCTCTCAAGGTGGCGCCTCAATAGCAGCATTATCTGGGAATCCGTTGCATTCCATGTCATGCATAAATGTTCATGGCGTGAAAGACTGAATTGCATCCCGCTTTACAACCACCAGGGGATCATAAAACTGGTGCAATTCAGCTCCAGTGGGAGAGCATCATCTCCCAAATGGAGAATCCTGCGAGCCACACCTTTTTGGTGAAGAGTATTAAAAAAATTGAGTTTCAGCCTGTTCAGCACAAAATTTACTGACGGAAGACAAGTTAGCAGCACCATGGCTATGTTTGTGTCTGCCAGTGAGTTTGTGGAAGATAATGAGAACTGGACTGGAAAAGTTGGAACACCTTTTCTTTGTAAAAGAAGCTATAAAGTATTCAATGCTCCTGTGTATGTGTGGGGTGAAGACTTTCAAGCTAGTGAGAAATTTAGCTACATCACGGAAATCGGGGGACATTTTATTTATGGAGTTAGTTCCACTCGTTCCGAATCACCACAATCCTAAGCCCTCAGTAATTGTGCAATGTTTAAAATTCCATAGTCATTTTCGGAAGACGTGACACTCTGCAGCTAACATTGTTGCTGTATTGTGCCAGCTCTCTGAATATTGTGAGTTAGGGGCAGTTTTGGAAGACATGCTTTGGGACATATTAGTTTGTGGCATTAACGAGGATGGCATTCAGCGGAAGAAGTCATTTTTACTTTTAAGAAAGCTCTAGAAATTTCTATGTAATGGCTGTCAATATTCTAAAAGATATTCAGAAGGCCGATGGTGGCACACATGCAGGTGCACTGCATCATTTAAAGAAAGAAGCTGCAAGTAAAAAGGTGAAGGCAGTGGTATTTTTTAGGCATGGAGGTCACACTATGTCAATCATTATAAGTTAATGGACGCTGTTTGTCACCAATGCAACAAACAGGGGCATTTAGCAAAGAAATTCCGAGGTACTGAGAGAAAGTCAAAGGCTGAGAATGTGAACTTCATAATACAAAGATCTCTCAGTCGATGGTGTATCACTTGGAAAGCTCAGACTGGGCAGAGGAACACTATTACAAAATGTTTAATGTGGACGATGAGCATGCAGAGCTTATTTATGCTATAGTGAAGGTCGATGGACAGAAAATAAAGATAGAAGTGTACGCAGGAGCCTCTGCATTATTAAGGGGAGGCGGTGGCCTAGTGGCATTGTCACTGGACTGGTAAACCAGAAACCAAGAGTAATGCTCTGGGGTCCCAGGTTCAAATCCCGCCACGACAGATGGTGAAATTTGCATTCAATAAACATCTGGAATTAAATGTCCAGTGATGACCATGAAACCATTGTTGATTAATGAAATTAAATGAATGAAAATCACTTATTGTCACAAGTAGGCTTCAAATGAAGTTACTGTGAAAAGCCCTGATCATAAATTGAGGTTATCATAAATTGAGGTTATCATAAAACCCCATCACTGATGGCCTTTAGGGAAGGAAATCTGCTAACCTTACCTTGTCTGGCCTATATGTGACTCCAGACCCACAGCAATGTGGTTGCCTCTTAACTGCCCATTCAAGGGCAATAAATGCTGGTGATGTCCACGTCCCATGAACGAATTTTTAAAAATCAGTGAAGAGATATTCAAGACGATTTGGGACTCTGGGCAGGCAGGAATCAACTTTTGGACGTACACTGATAAAGACGTGAGGCTTGGAGTGCTTGAGGTAGGAATTGCATATAACAGCCAAAAAGCAAGAGCACGGCTCCTGGTAGTAAAACAGCATGGACCTAGTCTACCAGGGCGTGATTGGCTCAGGAAAATTTAGTTGAACTGGAGTGAGATAAAGCACACTAAAGTGACAAAGTATGTCCTTCAGAAATATGCTGAAGTTTTCAAAGACAAAATATGTGTATTGCGGGGCCCGACAATTCAATTGTTCATAGATTCTCAGGCTACTCACTTTTTCAAACTGAGGACAGTGCCCTACGCCATGAATGGCAAAGTGGAAGAGGAGTTGGAGCGGCTTCAAAGGCTAGGAATCATTGAACCCATCCAGTTTTCACATTGGGCAGCTCCAATTGTTCCTGTTCTTAAAAGTGATGGTACTGAATGCATTTGTCGGGATTACAAACTTAACATTAGTCAGATTCCCAAGTTGGATGCTTACCCATTATCGAGAGCAGAAGATCTGTTTTCAACTCTTGCAGGAGGCAAGACATTTTCAAAACTGGACATGAGCCAGGCCTATCAACAACTCAACTAGAGGAAGATTCAACGTAGTATGTGACCATCAACATACATAAAGGGTAGTTCAAATAAATGTAATTTGGTTGGTTTTTGATCAGTTTCTGATCTTCCAAAAAACGATGGACAAACTGTTACAAGGCATTCCCCATGTTGCAGGTTACTTAACGACATTTTAATTTTGCATACGATCAGCAACCTGGATCAAGCTTTTAAAAGGTTTTCAGAGGCCGGACTGCATCTGAAGCGGAGCAAGTGCATTTTTCGGGCACAATGTGTGGGGTACCTAGGCCACAGAATCACTGCACAAGACTTATCTCCTGGGGAAGGTAAAATTAAAGCGATTAAGGGAGCTCCAGAACCCAAGAATGTGGCTGAGCTCAGGTTATTTGCAGGTCTGACCAACTATTATGGAAAGTTTTTGCCAGACCTGTCTACAGTGTTGGCTTCACTGTATCTAACCTTGGACAAAGAAACCAAATGGTAGTGGGAGTCTGGACAGAAGGCAGCTTTCAAAGATGTGAAAGTGCTGCTGCAATCAACAAATCTGTAAATCTATTTTGATCCAGCCAGGTAACTTATTCTGTCATGTGATACCTCACCCTAAAGTGTGAGGGTGGTACTTTCTCACGGAATGGAGGACGAGTCCAAAAAACCCATCAATTTTGTATCTGGAATTCTGGCAAAGGCTGAACAGGAGTATTCACAGTTGTACAAAGAAGGTCTATCATATGTACAGACCACAAGCCGTTGATGAGCCTTTTCAGTGAGTCAAAATGTATTCCTCCCAAGGTTTTGTTTTGATATGCTCTTGTCGTAGCATAAGCTGCTTCCTTGATGTGCACTCTGACAAAGGAAGGTTCAGACTTGGAGATGGCTTTAACACGTTTATTAAACTATTAACAATTCTCCTACTTGGATTCAATACGACTGTTAATCCTTCTATAGCTACTCAGACTGATGAACCAGTCTGCTACAATCCATGTGGTGGGAGTGATGTTCAATCAACCCTGTGTCTGTACTCACTGGGAGTCTCCACTGGAAAGAGACTGACCATGTGTGATGTGTCCTTTTATATGGGTTGGTGCAATGCCCTCCTGTGGCAGTGTCACCTCTGTGTGTATCTTTAATGTCCATTGGTCATGTCCTATCTTACTGACCTATTGGTTGACTGCCTGTGTGTCATATCTCTGGTGTTCCCTCTAGTGTCTAGCTAGGTGTAGTGTATGTACATTAACTCTTTGTGTACTTACAGTGATGTATATCTCCAGAGGTTTCATCAAGAATTCAGCGCTGGGCTCTTACTTTGTCAACGTATCAGTACAGCATCGTGTACAGGGCAGGGAAGGACGATGATAACACAGATGGGTTAAGTCATCTCCCTTCACCGGATTTGCCAACCGCTAAAGACAATTTTCTTTCCAAAGAGACTTTCCCAATCTCCAGTGACTGCTAAACAAATTAAACAGTGGACGGACAGAGATCACAAGTTAAAATATTTCTGATGAAAGGATGGCAATCTATTATAGAAGATGGTGGATTGAACCTTATGTGAGGTGCAAATATGAGTTAGGTGTGCAGGATGGTTACATACTGTGGAGGTCAATAGTGGATGTTCCACCTCCTGGTCATTCACACGTAATGTACAAAGTCAAGACTCTTCATTCAAGACCCAGGTTGTGTGATTGGTGGCTTAATATGGACCAGGATTTGAAGAACAAAGTGAAATCCTGTTCTTGATGTAATTTTAACCAGAAGATGGTGCACTCGGACAATTACATCCTTGGGAGTGGCCTGGCCATCCTTGGTAAAGAATTCATGTGGGTTTTCCAAGTCCTTTCATCGGTCACATATTTTTAGTCATTATGGGTGCACAGTCCAAGTGGTTAGAAGTATATATCATGGGTTTTGTAAGGGCCACGAGGAATCCAGCACGAGTTTTAAGGATACAAAATAATAACATTTATTTACTATAACATATATACATAACAGTAGCAGTAACTTCCCTTGCTACCTTCTCCTTCCTGCTGGTTCCTGAACTGGCCAGCTTATTTATACTAGGAGTTTCTCCGCCCCCCTCATTGGGGAAGCTCATACTCCCACAGGATTGTGGGATAGTCATTAGTCCCCAGCCAATCGTAAGTAGGCAGGTTATAACAATGGGAAACATTGCAGAAGATACGCCAAGTCTTTACAACTCATGGGTTACCAGATTCTCTTGTTTCTGATATTGTACAACATTCACGAGTAAGTTGCGCCAAGAGATTATGCAAAGGAATAGAATATGCCATGTACATACCACACCTTTTCATCCAGCTTCAAATAGCTTGGCAGAGCGTACTTTTCAGACATTGAAGGAAGGATTAAAGAGGTTGGCAAGGAATACTGCAGAGACCAAGCTGTTAAGGTTCTTATTTCAACATCATATCACAAAAAGTGACAGGTGTCTCACCAGCTGAATTATTGATGGGTAGAAGACTGAAGTCTCACCTGTATCTGCTAGATTCAGAAGTCAAAGCAATAGTTGCAAGGGGACAAGAAAAGTAGAAGGAAAGATATGGGGAGGGATTCTCCGTTCCCCCACGCCGATTCCATAATTGGCTGTCAGGCGGAGAATCCCTTTTTACGATGAAATCGGGGGCGGAACCTTTTTTCGGATGCTTCGCCCCCTCCAGAACAGCGTCAAAGAGGAGCATGCCGCACACCATTGGGATGGCTTCAGGACATTACCTGAAAGCCCTCCCCCGATGCTCCGCCCCTGATGGGCCGAGTACCTGACTGCACAGTTGACTGGTGGTCTCCGCGGTCGGGTACCCGACGTGGCAGCTGCGGACTGGGTGCAGCACCGCCTACAGTTGAATGGGAGCGGTGCTGCTGGACGGGGGGGTTCCGGCAAGGGCTGGGGGGACTGGTGGGGGATGGCCCGGTGGTGGCAAGTGGGTGTTCAAGAGGGCACTATCTGGCAGGTGGGGTCCGCGCTGCAGGCGCCATCTTGTACGGCACGACCGCTGCAGTTCATCACCATGCGCATAAGCGGTCACGGACCCGGCAATTCGGCAGCAGGTTATATTGAGAAGGCCATGCATTTTACGTGGAGTGGCTGCTGGACCCTCACCGGTCGGAGGATCGGTGCTCGGGCCTCGCCGATTTTTCACACGTAAAACGCCATGGATCTTCCCGACATAGCCCCATGATGTTCGTCCATGTCATGATTTCGAACAACAAGCAGAAATAAAATTACAGAATGTGAGCTTGAAAGAGAGCCCACTGGAAAAGCAGCTAATGAAAAACTGATCAGCGAAGAGAACCAACTTTCACATATGAAAGAGGAGTTTGCTATTGACAAACAAGAACAGATGAGAACACTGGAGTATTGCTCCCAGGAATTTGAATACTTGAAAGAGGACTTGAAACATCTGACTGAAAAGCTAGTGGAAGCAAATTCAACAGCAGGTTTTCAATTCAAACTGGATGAACTTCAAGCATCAGTAGTATTTATTCAGTATTATGAAAAATGCCTGAACTAAGAGAAGGAAATTGCTAATTAATCAAAACAGTTGATTGAATGTGGAAGTTGTGGTGTTCTTTGATTTCTTGCTGAGGATGGCTTCGAAGTGGAGTGTCTCACAAAGAACATTAAGCTATGTATTGAAAAAGCTAATTTAGTAACACTAAAAAATAAACAGATTTGACTGGCTTGCTCAGATATGGAAGACTACAGATTGGCTAAAACTATAGTTCTAACTACAGAGCTGCTGATAACACGACTATTCTCTATCTTTCCTAACAACTTACTTCCCGAATCAAGAGTATAACGTGATCCACGCGTATGCACTTGATCACCATCTAGTGGTTGGATGTAGTCACCATAAATTGTTAACCCTTCATTATTCTGACAATACACATATTGTCACAGAAGTAACATCCAAGACGGATGAAGTTCTTGAACTTTGATTCTATCTGAAGACCATGGAAGATGAGATGCATGATATGGAAGGTTAAGTACAGACTTTAAAAACAGAAAAGAAAAATTCTGAGAAGGAGATTAACGACGTAGTGAGTGAATTAGAAAAAAAAGCTTGCAAAAGGATCAGAAAATGAAAGAATAAATAAATATTTGACTGAAACTGTGTAATGAGTGGAAATGAGGTCTCCATTTTTGAAACTTCAAGTCCAGGAAGAATATGGCAGATCTCGTGGGAAAAGAAAATCAAAGTCCATAAGAGAATTGAACATTCCCTGAAGAAGAAATGGGACAAATCCACAGTGTCATAACAAAGCAGACTGGATTGTATTTGTTTATTGTCACGTGTACCGAGGTACAGTGAAAAGTATTTTTCTGCGAGCAGCTCAACAGATCATTAAGTACATGGGGAGAAAAGGGAATAAAAGGAAAAACATAATAGGGCAACACAAGATATACAATGTAACTACATAAGCACTGGCATCGGATGAAGCAAACAGGGTGTAGTGTTAATGAAGTCAGTCCATAAGAGGGTCATTTAGGAGTCTGGTGACAGTGGGGAAGAAGCTGTTTTTGAGTCTGTTCGTGCGTGTTCTCAGACTTCTGTATCTCCTGCCCGATGGAAGAAGTTGGAAGAGTGAGTAAGCCGGGTGGGAGGGATCTTTGATTATGCTGCCCACTTTCCCCAGGCAGCGGGAGGTGTAGATGGAGTCAATGGATGGGAGGCAAGTTTGTGTGATGGACTGGGTGGTGTTCACGACTCTCTGAAGTTTCTTGGGGACCTGGGCCGAGCAGTTGCCATACCAGGCTGTGATGCAGCCCGATAGGATGCTTTCTATGGTGCATCTGTAAAAGTTGGTCAGGGTTAATGTGGACATGCCGTATTTCCTTAGTTTCCTGAGGAAGTATAGGCGCTGTTGTGCTTTCTTGGTGGTAGCGTCGACGTGGGTGGACCAGGACAGATTTTTGGAGATGTGCACCCTTAGGAATTTGAAACTGCTAACCATCTCCACCTCGGCCCCGTTGATGCTGACAGGGATGTGTACAGTACTTTGCTTCCTGAAGTCAATGACCAGCTCTTTAGTTTTGCTGGCAGTGAGGGAGAGATTGTTGTTGCTACACCACTCCACGAGGTTCTCTATCTCCTTCCTGTATTCTGACTCGTCGTTATTCGAAATCTGGCGCACTATGGTCACATCGTCAGCAAACTTGTAGATGGAGTTGGAACCAAGTTTTGTCACGCAGTCGTGTGTGTACAGAGAGTAGAGTAGGGGGCTAAGTACGCAGCCTTGCGGGACCCCGGTATTGAGGACTATTGTGGAGGAGGTGTTGTTGTTCATTCTTACTGATTGTGGTCTGTTGGTCAGAAAATCGAGGATCCAGTTGCAGAGTGGAGAGCCAAGTCCTAGGTTTTGGAGCTTTGATATGAGCTTGGCTGGGATTATGGTGTTGAAGGTGGAGCTGTAGTCAATAAATAGGAGTCTGATGTAGGAGTCCTTGTTTTCGAGATGCTCTAAGGATGAGTGTAGGGCCAGGGAAATGAGTCTGATGTGGACCGGTTGCAAAGGAATGCAAATTGCAGTGGATCAAGTCGTTCTGGGAGTATGGAGGTGATGCGCTTCATGATCAACCTCTCGAAGCACTTCATTACAACTGAAGTCAGGGCCACTGGACGGTAGTCATTGAGGCACGTTGCCTGGTTATTCTTTGGTACCGGTATGATGGTGGTCCTCTTGAAGCAGGTGGGGATCTCGGAGTGGAGTAGGGACAGGTTAAAGATGTCTGCGAATACCTCTGTCAGCTGGTCCGCGCAGGCTCTGAGTGCATGACCAGGGATCCCGTATGGGCCCGTCGCCTTCCGAGCGTTCACTTTCAGGAAGGCCGATCTGACTTTGGAAGCTGTGATGGTGGGTATGGGTGAATTATGGGCTGCTGGAGCACTCGACAGCGGATTGTTGGTTACCTGCTCGAACCGAGCATAGAGTGCATTGAGTTCATCGGGGAGGGGTGCGCTACTGCCAGAGATATTGCTCGGCTTCGCTTTGTAGCCCGTTATGTTGTTTAGTCCTTGCCACAACTGCCGAGAGTCTGTCTGTGAATCTCGCTTGGTTTGATATTCTCTCTTGGCATCTCGGATGGCTTTGCGGAGGTCGTACCTGGATTTCTTGTACAGGTCAGGGTCGTCTGCCTTGAACGCCTCAGATCTGTCCTTCAGTAGGGAGTCAATTTCGCGATTGAGCCATGGTTTCCGGTTGGGGAACGCACGTACTGCTTTCTTTGGCACGCAGTCGTCCACACATTTGCTGATGAAGTCTGTGACGGTGGTGGCATACTCATTTAAGTTTGTCGCTGAGTTCTTAAATATGGACCAGTCCACTGTCTCTGAGCAGTCACGCAAGAACTCCTCGGACCAGCACTGCACAACCTTCTTAGCTGGATTCTCCCGCTTGAGTTTCTGCTTGTATGCCGGGAGAAGGAGCACCGTCTTATGGTCTGATTTCCCAAAGTGCGGTCGGGGGATGGAATAGTAGGCGCCCTTGATTTTTGAGTAGCAGTGGTCAAGAGTGTTGTCGCCCCTGGTGGGACAGGAGATGTGCTGGTGGAATTTTGGCAGTACACTCTTGAGGTTGGCCTTGTTGAAGTCACCGGCCACGATGAACAAGGCCTCCGGGTGTTCTGTTTCGTAATTGTTTATAACTTTGTATAGTTCGTCCAGGCCTTCCTCACTTCTGCCTGGAGTGGGATGTAGACCGCTGTGATAATGGCTGAAGTGAACTCACGTAGAAGATAGTATGGGCGGCACTTCACGGTCAGGTATTCCAGGTCCGGGGAGCAGTAGGTCGCCAGGGTCGCCACATCCAAGCACCGGGAGGAGCTGATGAGGAGGCACACCCCTCCACTCTTCGCTTTGCCTGATGATGCCGTGCGGTCCGCCCGGTGAATTGAGAAACCTTCAGGTTGTATGGCACAGTCCGGTGAGGCAGGGGTGAGCTATGTCTCTGTGAAACAGAGCACACAGCAGTCTCTTACTTCCCTCTGAGGGGTAAGTCTGGTGTTAAGTTCATCCAGCTTGTTTTCAATCGCTTGGACGTTTGCCAGGAGTATGCTGGGGAGAGGGGTCTTGAAACCGTGTTGCTTCAGTCTAACCTGCAGACCGCCATGTTTCCCTCGCTTCCTCGGTTGGTGGCTGCTGCTGGATGATCCTGGGATCCAATAGGAGACGTCAGCCCTTGTGGAAGGTAGGTGGTTGCATCTGGTGGGATCCAGGGCGTTGGCAGGGACCAGGGCGCTGTTTACATATCTGGGGTCATGTCTGGCAGGGTCCCGGGCGCTGGTTGAGGTAGAAGAGTTGCTAGGGGGGCATGTTTGCGAACTGGATGGGTCCCGGCGTTCTGCGGGCGCGGGAATACCTTGCAGTGCGTTCGGGTCCTCGCGCGTGGTCTGTGCCGTTTCTGGGGTCCTGGGTCGTGGCAGGGGCTTCCTGAGGCATGTTGGGCTGGGCCCCGTGGTCTGTTCCCTCCCTGGACGCTCCTGGGGTCGGATCTTGAAGTAGGCCCGGTCGGGTCTCCACGTGGATTTCTCTTTCTTCCATCACCAGGTAGGTCGGGTTGTTGGGCGGGCCTCTCCGGGTCGGGTTGCTGGGCGGGTCTCTCGGGGTCGTGTTGGGCCGGCTCTTGCCGTCGGGGCCCGGTCGGGAGCTCCGGGGACTGGGCCGTGCGATCCGGGGGCTGGCGTCGGTAGTTAGGCCGGGTTGGGAGCTCCGTCCAGGTCGGCTCCAAATCGAGATCGGGGCTTCACTTCCGGTTTGGGCCCGATCTTCTTCCAGGTCGTGGAGGTCAGGTCGGGCCGGGTCAAAAGGTCTCCAAGGGCCTCGGAGGGTGTTCAAGCCTGCAAGAGAAGATAAAAGAGAGAGGTTAGTAATAATGTTAGTTATAGAATTAATTTTTAAAAGATTAGAATGAGTATAAGTTAAGTAAAAAGTGGATCTGTTGGGGACAGCTCGCAGAGAGTCGCCTTGCTCCGGCGCCATCATGATCCCTCTAGATCCATCGAGATCAGTTGTCAATCAAGAGAAATGCAACTTGAAGGAACACAAAAAGTGAATCAAACGGAGACAACCAAGCACCAGAAACACAGAGCGCTACCATTTTAACACTATACTGATAAAGCCATCCCAAAAGCAACTGAGCCTACTATTTCTCCAAACATCTGGATCAAGATCTGGAAGAATTGTCTAGCCTCCAGACCATCTGAATTTACTGAGCTAGAGAACTGAGGTGGTGGGGGTTGGTAGATAAGGGGTAGCAAGTAAAATAAAAATTGTACTGTAAATAGTTTTTCTTCATTGGAAGGGGAGAAGATTTCTTATAAAAAGGAAGGGGGATGCTGCAATGTGCCTTTATGGGTAGCAGCTTAAGGGTGTTTGGCAGAGCAAGGGTTAATGTGGAGCTAGAGAACAGTAAAGGTAAATTCACCACATTCCCAGATGACCATAGGCTGCTTTTCCTTTGAGGGGGGGAGCTGACTGGTGGTGATTTAACCTGAGGATCACCACACCTCAGCCGAGGAGCAAGGTTGAGAAGGAGGAGCCGGTCTGGGAATTGAACCCACGCTGTTGGCCTTATTCTGCATCACAAACCAACTGTCCTTCCAACGGAACTAAGGCGGTGTCCTGGAGAGCAGAGTCACATGATAGTATACTGGTGAGAAGAGTCTGAAAAGAGACAGCAGTCATGCATGGCAGTACCTTGGATATGTATATAGTTATGCGTTAACAGTAAATGGTTTATGTTCAACCATACAAGCCTTCAGACCTGTAAGTTATTCAGCTTTACATCACAAAACGAGGCCTTCATGTCTGTACTGACCATCAAACACCTCAGCACTTAGCCTTGTATGCAATGACATTTCAAATGCACCTCTAAATGCTTCTTAAATGTTGTGGGGGTTCTATCACACTTACAGGCAGTAAGTTCCAGATTCCCACCACCCTCTGGGTGAAAAAGATTTTCCTCGAATCCCCTCCAAATCCCTCTCCTGACCTTAAATCATTGTGTATTCCCTTGCCTTGTTAGTTCCCCAGAAAATGCATTACCTCACACTTTTCAGGGTTAAATTCCAATTGCCACTGTTCTGCCCATCGGACCGGCCCATCTATATTGTTTTGTAATCTAAGGTTCTCCGCGATTCATAGAAACGTAGAAAACAGAAGCAGGAGGAGACCATTTGGCCCTTCGAGCCTGCTCGGCCATTCATGATGATCATGGCTGATCATCAAGTTCAATACTCTGATCCCGCCTTCCCCTATATCCCTTGATCCTTTCAGCCCCAAGAACTGTGGGCAGGATTTTCCGACCCTCCCTGCCGGGTCGGAGAATCCCCAGGGGCTGGCAGAAATCCCGCCCCGCCGCCCCGACGTCGGCTGCCGTATTCTCTGGCGCCGTTTTTTGGGTGGGGGCGGGATTCACGCCACATTGGTCGGGGGCCGTTGGCAGCAGTCCCCCCCGGCAATTCTCCAGGCCCCGATGAGTCGAGCGGCCGTCCGTTTTTGGGCAGTCCCGCCAGTGTGAATCACTCTCCTCATGCACGGCGGGACCTGGCAGGTCAGTATGGCCCGGCCCGCGATCGGGGCCCACCGATCTGCGGGCGGGCCTGTGTCGTGGGGGCACTTCTTCCTTCTGTGCTGGCCCCTGTAGGGCTCCGCCATGGCCGGCGCAGAGATGAGAACCCCCTGTGCATGCGTCAAAAGAAGCCGGCGGTTCTGCGCATGCGCGAGATCATGCTGGCCCCTCGGTGCAAGCGTGAACCCCTCCGGCATCCAGCTAGCCCCCGAAAGTGTGGAGAATTCCGCACTTTCGGGGGCTGATGACGCCGGAGTGGTTGACACCGGGGGCGAAATTCTCCCGAAACGGCGCGATGTCCGCCGACTGGCGCCCAAAATGGCGCCAATCAGACGGGCATCGCGCCGCTCCAAAGGTGCGGAATGCTCCAACATTGAGGGGCTAGGCCGGCGGCGGAGGAATTTCAGCACTGCCAGCTGGCGGAAACGGCCTTTGTTGCCCTGCCAGCTGGCGCGGAAATGACATCCCCGGGCGCGCATGCGCGGGAGCGTCAGCGGCCGCTGACAGTTTCCCACGCATGCGCAGTGGAGGGAGTCTCTTCCGCCTCCGCCATGGTTGAGACCGTGGCGGAGGCGGAAGGGAAAGAGTGCCCCCACGGCACAGGCCAGCCCGCGGATCGGTGGGCCCCGATCGCGGGCCAGGCCACCGTGGGGGCACCCCCCGGAGCCAGATCGCCCCGCGCCCCACCCAGGACCCGGGAGCCCGCCAACGCCGGCGGGACAGGCAATTTATCGGCGGGACTTCGACCCATCATGTCGAGCGGGGGGGCCTGCCAACCGGCGCGGCGCGATTCCCGCCCCCGCCGAATCTCCGGTGCCGGAGACTTCGGCAACCGGCGGGGGCGGGATTCACGCCAGCCCCCGGCGATTCTCCGACCCGGCGGTGGGTCGGAGAATGACGCACCGGTTCTCCCGCCGGCGTGTGGACTTAGTCCCCCAGAAGGGAGAATTCCGCTGAAGATCTAATTCCTTCTTGAAATTACGCAATGTTCTGGCCTTAACTACTTTCTGTGGTAGTGCAGATTCCTGTGGTACCCCACTAGTCACTGCCTGTCAATTGGAAAATCACCCATTTATTCCAAATTGTTGCTTCTTATCTGCTAACCAGGGGCGTCATTCTCCGCCGGCGGGAGTCTCCGTTCTGCCGGCGCTCGGGGGTTTCCCGACGGCGCGGGGGTGCCCCACAATGGGAAACCCCATTGACCGGCTGGTGTTACGGAGACTCCCGCCGGCCGGTCGGCGCAGAAATGTGGCGGGGCGGGTAGGAGAATTTCGCCCCAGCTCTCTATCCATCTCAAGACACTACCCGCAATCCCATGCAATTTAATTTTACATAATAATCTGCTTTGTGAGACCTTGTCGAAAGCTTTCTGAAAGTCTAAATAAACTACATCCACTGGTTCTCCCGGGTCAACCCTATTAGTTACATCTTGAGGGCAGCACGGTAGCATTGTGGATAGCACAATTGCTTCATAGCTCCAGGGTCCCAGGTACGATTCCGGCTTGGGTCACTGTCTGTGCGGAGTCTGCACATCCTCCTCGTGTGTGCGTGGGTTTCCTCCGGGTGCTCCGGTTTCCTCCCACAGTCCAAAGATGTGCAGGTTAGGTGGATTGGCCATGATAAATTGCCCTTAGTGTCCAAAATTGCCCTTTGTGTTGGGTGGGGTTACTGGGTTATGGGGTGATGGAGATAGGGTGGAGGTGTTGACCTTGGGTAGGGTGCTCTTTCCAAGAGCTGGTGCAGACTCGATGGGCCAAATGGCCTCCTTCTGCACTGTAAATTCTATGATAATCTATGATAATCTTCAAAGAATTCTGGTAGATTTGTCAAGCAACGTTTCCTTTTCGTAAATTCATGCAGAGTTAGTCTTATTACACCACTGTTTTCCAAATGCTGTGTTATGAAATCCTTCACAATGGATTCTAGCAACTTCCCTACTACTGACGTTAGACTCACTGGACCTTTGAATGCACATGTGGTCATAACGGAGACAGCATCCTCCTGACCACCTCAACTGCGAGAGATGCCGTGCTCCTCGCTCATGCATATGTAATAAGCATCAGTGTATGATCGCACATAGCTGGCCATCCTGCCACCTCAACACGCCCCCACCGCTGCTCTGTGTGTATCACTCTCATTTCCACTTCCTCCACCAAACCTATACTCGAGAATGCAAGATACTGCCCTTGATCACTCCTTTTCCTGAGTTACCTGTTGCAGGAAAGATGACCTTGTGATCTGCTCCGGACCTTTTCAGCAGCCTCACTGAAAGACTGCCAGGATCAACTTTGCAAAGACTCCTTTTCTACCTTTCCTCCCTCCTGGTGAGGAAACTACTGAACATGTTTATTGTATTTTTTTTATTTCATTGAAATGGCAGAGTTAGCGTTCCTTGACTGCAACTTTGAGAAATTGGATTTACATAGTTACGGCAGGTGAATGGGAAATCTATTATTCTAGAAACTTTAAACGGGTCAAACAACTTGCAGTTATGTGGAAAGAAAAACTTCCTTCAGTCTGGCAGAACAAGGAATCGCAAGCCCTCAGCCCTCTGCACAGTAGATGCCCTGGAAGCCTGCCTGAATGACATTGGCAATTCAATGCCAACATATTGGGTTACATGGCAGAGTTGCTATTTTACTGGATTAATAATCCAGGGAATGCAAGTTGTAATCCCATTGCCAGCTTGAACATTTCAATTCAGTTCAGAGCATATCTGAAAATAAAATGAAAGCAAATTACTGCGGATGCTGGAAAGAATTATTATCATGATACACAAGGCTGCCAAAGCACCGATCATGTCGGATGAGGTCAAATAGCCTGCAGCTAGTAACTGTAAATGTTATTTTTGTTATTACCAGTGAAGCGATTGAGCACGCAGGGCCCACATCTCATCTTAAAATACATAATTCGTACACAAGAATGGAAGATAAATCCCAATAAATGTCCCAGTCATTCTCCTTTCTGAATGGAAAATGTGGATTCACCACTGCCTGTCACCAGTTGCAGAGTTCCGGGTGTGGCAGAGAATCATGTGTTGTCCAAAAAAACGGGATTGGCGTCGAATGCTCTGATCCACCGGTGGCGACAGCGAACTACATGCCGAATGCTGGTGGAAGGACGCATATGGATCATTTGAATCCATTTGCATCCAATTAACGAGCTCAACACACCTCCATAATGCTCCAGCCCTCTCGCCCAGGATTCAGGCGAGCGTGGATTGGTGCAAGTATTTTAAGCACACCTGCTGTAGTGGGCCTCATGGTGGGCCAAGGGTATTTAATGTTGATGTCCCCAAAGTCCATCAGAGAGCCCCCTCGCCCCACAATGCTAATTCTGATCACCCCACCCCCAACCCCCTTATTGGAACCCCCTCCATCAGACCCCCTCATCAGTCCTCCTTATCAGAGACCCCCATCAGTTCCTCCATCAGACTCCCCCATAAGCGACCCCCAATCAGAGACCCCATCAGACACCCCCAAATCAGAGACCCCATTTCAAAAACCGTCAAATCAGAGACCCCCAACAGAGATCTCCCATCAGAGAACCCCATATCATAAACCCCCCCATCAGAGGCCCTCACATATCAGAGAATCCCCTCCATATCAGATACCGCCCGACAATGCTTATAAACGTCTAGGAGATAAGTACATTTACTTCTTCTATTTCTCAGCAGAAAGCACTTAACTGCTTTTGAAGTGGCAATGACCTGTCAATCATAGCTAAATATTTCTAAACATTGTGGTTAACATCATAGCAGGGTAGTTGAGGTGCATTCAAGTGTGAAGGGAAATGAAAATGAACTATCCAGACACTCGGCTGTCTGGAAGCTATTACCCTATCAATTGCTGCATACTAAAAGCTAATTATATTTGAAAGTGAATAGATGTCTCGTGGACCAAAGGGTCTGAGGAGATTTAAAATCTTGTGATATGTTTTGGCTTTCTGTTATGTTGCTGCTTTCTACACTTCTGTCTGAGGCAGCAGGTGTAAGGGACTATTAAGCGATAAAGCATTGAGTTTTCACTCTTTTTGCCTGGAATGCTCTTCAAGCAGGAGTGACCGATATGGGAGAGGGGGGGGATCTCTGATAGGGGGGGTCTCTGATATGGAAAGTTTCTAATATGGGGGATATTTGATGGGTGGTCTGATGGGGGTGGTATGATGGGATGATCTGATGGCGAGGTCTGATGGACGTGTCATTGGGGTCTCAGCTGAGGGTCTCTGATGGGGGTCTATGATATCAGAGTCTGATGGGGAGGTCTCTGATTGGGTTTGGCGGGGTGTTAATGGGGGGGGGGTCAGGTCACCCTCATGCAAGCATGCTGTGGTGAGGGAGGGTGACCCAACAATTCCCGTAATGGTGTTGGATGGGGAAGATGCCCCTAGTTGTCAGTGTGGGGGGGGGCAGGACTTATGTTATGGGAGGGTGGGCAGCCACCGTACCTCAGTATTGGGCTGTCTCATCAAAATGGCAGCCTGATAGCGGAACAAAATCCTAGGAGCTCCCCGCCATGCATAAATCTGCATGGCGGGGGAGAGTGAATTGCCCATAGGTGCTGCTTCTAGCACCAGCGCAGACCTGGAGCGATTCTACTGTGGTGGGAGAACAAGCATGGGTGAGCTAAAAAATTGGGCCTCTCAGCACCTGCCGACTGAGCCTGAAGCAAAACATGTCTGGGAACAAGGATCAAAACTTCATTGCTGTGAAGTCTGATGTGTTCAGAGCGGCATCGTGGGGGAAGTCATTTGAACAGAAAGGGTTTACGCTTGTCATCATGTAGTCCCTTCAGGCCCCTGTGGATCCGCTCATAAAACATAACTCTGAACTTTCAGATAAGCCGTTCTATCCCGAGTTGATGAAGTAAATGGATTCTGGAACCAAAAAGAAAATGCTGGAAAACCTCAGCAGGTCTGGCAGCATCTGTAGGGAGAGAAAAGAGCTAACGTTTCGAGTCCAGGTGACCCTTTGTTTATTATTTATATGGATTTTGGCCTTGTTGCTGCCATGGTATGAGAAGGTCTGAATGTAGTGAAAACAGGTAGAGTGATGCTTGGTGAGACCAATCAAGCTGACTCCAAACCTGGGGCGAAATTCTCCGGTATCGGCGCGATGTCCGTCGACCGGCGGCAAAAACGGTGCAAATCAGTCGGGCATCGCGCCGCCCCAAAGATGCGGAACCTCCGCATCTTGGGGGGCCCAGCCCTAACCTTCCGGGGCTAGGCCCATGCCAGACTGATTTCCGCCCCGCCAGCTGGTGGAAAAGGCCTTTGGTACCCCGCCAGCTGGCGCGGAAATGAAATTGCCGGGCGGCGCATGCGCGGGAGCGTAGCGGCCGCTCACGGCATCCCCGCACATGCGCTGTGGAGGGAGTCTCTTCCGCCTCCGCCATGGTGGAGACCGTGGCGAAGGTGGAAGGAAAAGAGTGCCCCCACGGCACAGGCCCGCCCGCGGATCGGTGGGCCCCGATCGCGGGCCAGGCCACCATGGGGGCACCCCCCGGGGCCAGATCGCTCCGCGCCCCCCCCAGGACCCCGGAGCCCGCCCGCGCCGGCTTGTCCCGCCGGTAAGGTAGGTGGTTTAATCCACACCGGCGGGACAGGCATTCTAGCAGCGGGACTTCGGCCCATCCGGGCCGGAGAATCGCGGGGTGGTGGCCCGCCAACCAGCGCGGCGCGATTCCGGAGAATTCGGCAACCGGCGGGGGCGGGATTCACGCCAGCCCCCGGCGATTCTCCGACCCAGCGGGGGGTCGGAGAATCTCGACCCTGGCACCATGTTGTACGGCGCGGCCGCCGATGCATAGCCACGGATCCGGCAATTCTCCATCCGTATCTACAGATAAAGCCGAGGCTTTACGTGGTGCGGTTGCTAGCCACCCACAAGGCATAGCATCGCTGCGGGGGCCGTGACGACTTTTTCATTGTAAAACTAGACACTTCCTCCAGGCACAGCAGGGCGATTGCAGTATTCAGACTGGCAGGAATATCATGGCAGTGACTCTGTAGCAAGGGCACAGGAGTTAACGAGATTAACCTTTGGTTTAAACCTGACGAGGAATTGGAATACACAGCTGTGCCCAGGACTGGATCTGTGAATAAATCATTCCAAAATTGTATAACTGGAGCCTGTCTGAATCATTCCAAATTGGCATCAGAAATTGTGGGCGGAATTCTCCAACCCACCGCTGGGTCGGAGAATCGCCGGGAGGCGGCGTGAATCCCGCCCCCGCCGGCTGCCGAATTCTCCGGCGCCAGGGTTTTGGTGGGGGCGGGAATCGCGGCGCGCTGGTAGGCGGCTGCTGGCAGCGGCCCCCCCAGTGATTCGCCTGCCTGAGTGGACGCCCATTTTCGGCGGGTCCCGCAGGCGTAAAACACAACAGGGGAGAAATTCTCCCGAAACGGCGCGATGTCCGCCGACTGGCGCCCAAAGCTTCGCCAATCAGACGGGCACCGCGCCGCCCCAAAGGTGTGGAATGCTCCGCATCTTTGGGGGCCGAGCCCCAAAATTGAGGGGCTAGGCCGACGCCGGAGGAATTTCCGCCCCGCCAGCTGGCGGAAACGGCATCTCCGGGCGGCGCATGCACAGTGGAGCGAGTCTCTTCCACCTCCGCCATGGTGGAGACCGTGGCGGAGGCGGAAGGGAAAGAGTGCCCCCACGGCACAGGCCCGCCCACGGATTGCTGGGCCCCGATCGCGGGCTAGGCCACCGTGGGGGCACCCCCCGGGGCCAGATCGCCCCCCAGGACCCCGGAGCCCGCCCACGCCGCCTTGTCCCGCCGGTAAGGTAGGTGATTTAATTTACGCCGGCGGGACAGGCAAACATCCGGGCCGGAGAATCGAGCGGGGGGGGGGGGCCCGCCAACCCGCGCGGCGCGATTCCCGACCCTGCCGAATCTCCGGTGCCAGAGACTTCGGCAACCGGCGGGGGCGGGATTCACACCAGCCCCCGGCGATCCTCCGACCCGGCGGGGGGTCGGAGAATGTCGCCCCAGGTCTTTACCGGCGGGACCTGGCTCCACGAGCGGCCTGCAGAGTTCTCGGGGGGGCGCAGGGGATCTGGCCCTGGGGGGGTGCCCCCACGGTGGCCTGGCCCGCGATCGGGGCCCACCGATCCGTGGGTGGGCCTGTGCCGTTAGGGCACTTTTTCTCTCCGGACCGGCCGCTGTCAACCTCCGCCATGGCCAGTGAGGAGAAGAACCCCCCTGCGCATGTGCTGTGATGACGCGAGCACACACTGGCGCTCCCACGTATGCGGCAACCCGCGCTGGCCAGTGGAGGACCATCGGCGCCGGTTGGCATTGTGTCAAATCATTCCGCGCCAGCCGGCGTGGTGCCAAACACTCCGGCGCCGGCATAGCCCCTGAAGGTGCGGAGGATTCCGCACCTTCAGGGCGGCCCGACGCCGGAGTGGTTCAGGCCACTCCTCGGCACCGGAGTGGCCCACCCCGCCGGTTCGCGGAGAATCCCGCCCTGTATCTTTTACTGGTTTCATATAACGTCTTAGTCCTGAATGTTGAAGCAAATGACCATGCAAGAAATGAACTGGAAAGTAAAATGGCGAAGGGTATTTTCCAGAGGCTGACAATGGAGTGATTGCTCTGTACATGTCTGATCAACTTAGTGTTAGATCTGCCCCAGAATGTAGGAAGCAGGTCCACTATGTTGCACAAAAAGTCAGAGGTCACTCTATCTCAGAAGGCAATTGTTCCAACAGAAAGTAAATGAATTAGAACTCAGCTGTCTGTAATAGCTGTAAAAGGCCACACACAAAACAAGTTTCGCTGGTTTTAGTTCAGTTCCTTGCAGAATGCAAATATGCACCACAAACAAACCCCCAATTAGGTAGTGATGCTCGATCAATTACTCCAGAAGCGAGATTGGAGACAATTGAAGGCTTTATTACACTAGATGTTTCCCCCAGCAGCGCAGGTACAGAGGCAGCTGCTGGGGCGACACAGGCTCTTATACTCCGCCTTACTGGGCAGAACCACCAGGCAGGTTTAACCAATGAAAACAGTACCTTCTACACCAATGGTCTTACAGCATTAAAGTGTACCGTAATACCTCTAATACCGACTACCACATTCACCCCCTGTTAAAAAAAAAGAGTCCGGCGGGGGTGGTGGCCTCGCATTACACAGTGGTAGAGGTTAAGGTTATGGAGGTACCCAGTATACATCAGTACAGTGGTTTTGCCTCGTTACATCGCAACTATTTACAAAATTTATTAACAGTTCAGAATGAAGCAATTAGTCGATCGGGGACCCTGGACGTCCTCTGCGATCGTCACCGCCTCAGTGGTGATGCAGGCTCCGGCTCAGGCATCTGTGGCTCCGGGAGTGTGGCTTTGGTTTCTTCGGCAGCTTCATCACCACTAGATGGGACTGGTGGGAGGACCGATCCACCTGGGAAGGGGGCGGGTGTGGGGTGCACCGGTGGGAGGGAGGGTGGGATTGGTGGTGGGGGTGTATGTGTGGAACCAGCGGGCGCCAGGTCCCGTAGGGAGATCGTATCCTGTTGGCCGTCGGCGTACGCCACGTATGCGTACTGAGGGTTAGCGTGGAGGAGATGGACTCTCTCGACCAATGGGTCCGACTTGAGCACCTGCACGTGTTTGCAGAGCATGATGGGTCCAGGAGCTGCCAGCCAGTTTGGGAGCGAGGTCCCGAAGGAGGACTTCCTAGGGAAGACAAGGAGACGTTCGTGGGGTGTTTGGTTGGTCTTGGTACACAGCAATGACCGGATGGAGTGGAGAGCATCCGGGAGGACCTCCTGCCAGCGGGAGACTGGGAGATTCCTGGACCGTAAGGCCAGTAGGACAGTCTTCCAGACCGTTCCGTTATCCCTCTCTACCTGTCTGTTTCCCTGGGGGTTGTAACTGGTCGTCCTGCTCGAGGCAATGCCCTTGCTGAGCAGGAATTGACGCAGTTCGTCACTCATAAAGTAGGGCCCACTATCGCTGTGTATGTAGGCGGGAAGACCGAACAGCGTAAAGATACTGTGGAGGGCTTTTATGACGGTGGCTGCGGTCATGTCGGGGCAGTGAATGGCGAATGTGAACCAGGAGTACTCGTCAATCACGTTCAGGAAGTACGTGTTGCGGCCGGTGAAGGGGAGGGGCCGTTTGAAGTCCATACTGAGGCATTCAAAGGGACGGGAAGCCTTTATCAGGTGCGCTTTCTCTGGCCTGTAGAAGTGCGGCTTGCACTCTACGCAGATTTAGCAGTTCCTGGTGGCTGTCCTGACCTCCTCGATGGAGTACGGCAGGTTGCGGGTTTTAATTAAATCGAAGAATCGAGTGATCCCTGGGTGACAGAGGTCCTCGTGGAGGGCTCGGAGGAGGTCCACTTGTACATTGGCACATGTGCCGCGGGATAGGGCATCGTTTAGCTTCCCGGGACGATATAAGATCTCATAGTTGTAGGTGGAGAGTTCGATCCTCCAACGTTAGGTCTTGTCGTTCTTTATCTTGCCCCGCTGTGCATTATCGAACATGAAGGCCACCGACCGTTGGTCCGTGAGGAGAGTGAATCTCCTGCCGGCCAGGTAATGCTTCCAATACCGCACAGCTTCTACTGTGGCCTGGGCCTCCTTTTCAACTGAGGAATGGCGAATTTCTGAAGCGTGGAGGGTGCGTGAGCAGAAGGCCAGGGGTCTGCCCGCTTGGTTGAGGCTGGCCACCAGAACTACGTCGGACGTGTCGCTCTCGACTTGGAAGGGGAGGGATGTGTTGATGGCATGCATCGTGGCCTTTGCGATGTCCGCTTTGATGCGACTGAAGGCCTGGCGGGCCTCTGTCGACAGGGGAAAAACCATGGATTGGATTAGCGGGCGGGCCTTGTCCACATAGTTGGGGACTCACTGGGCATAATAAGAGAAAAATCCCAGGCAGCGTTTCAGGGCCTTGGAGCAGTGAGGGAGGGGGAACTTCATGAGAGGGCGCATGCGTTCGGGGTCTGGGCCTATAACTCCATCTTGCACTACGTAGCCGAGGATGCTGAACACGCATTTATCCTTGTTATATGTGAGATTCAGGATTTTTGCGGTACGGAGGAATTTTCTGAGGTTGGTATCGTGGTCCTGCTGGTTGTGGCTGCAGATGGTGAAATTATCGAGGCACGGAAACATGGCCCGCAAACCGTACTAATCAACCATTCGGTCCATCTCTCGTTGGAAGACTGAGACTCCATTAGTGACACCGAAGGGAACCCTTAGGAAGTGGTAGAGCTGCCCATTTGCTTCGAAAGCAGTGTATTTGTGGTCGCTAGGGCGGATGGGTAGCTGGTGGTAGGCAGACTTTAGATCCACCATGGAAAAGACCTTGTATTGTGCGATCCAGTTGACCAGATCGGATATGCGAGGGAGAGAGTACGCGTCAAGCTGCGTATACCTGTTGATGGTCTGGCTATAATCGATGACCATCCTATGCTTCTCCCCAGTCTTTACAACCACTACTTGAGCTCTCCAGGGACTGATGCTAGTCTCAATGACACCTTCCCTCACTAATCGCTGGACCTCAGACCTAATAAAGGTCCGGTCCTGGGCACGGTACCGTCTGCTCTTGGCAGTGACGAGTTTGCAATCCGGGGTGAGGTTCGCAAACAGGGAAGGTGAATCGACCTTGAGGGTCGCAAGGCTACAGACAATGAGGGGCGGTGTAGGGCCGCCGAATTTAAAGGTTAAGCTTTGGAGGTTGCATTGAAAATCTAACCCTAGGAGTGTGGCAGCGTAGAGGTGGGGAAGAACATAGAGCCGGTAATTTTTAAACTCCCTTCCCTGGAGGTTCCTGGTGGCTGTCCTGACCTCCTCGATGGAGTAGGTTCGTTATGCAGAACCCCTTGATCGCCACTGAATGAGACCCGGAGGCCAGGGAGATTTTTTGATTAACTGGGTGAACGGGGAGAGAACAGCGCCTTACCGTGTTGGGGTGTATGAAGCTCTCCGTGCTCCCAGAGTCGATCAAACAGGATGTTTCATGCCCATTGATGAGCACGGTCGTCGTTGCAGTCGAGAGTGTTTGGGGCCGAGACTGGTCTAGGGTCACCGAGGCTAGTCGTGGCAGAAGGTGGATGTTCTCCTCGGTCGGTGTGTGGTCATCCGAGCCGGGGTCCTGAGAGTCCAGCCAAGATGGTGGCGCCCACTGGGCGCACATGGCTGGGGGTGCACAAGATGGCAGTGCCCATCCATCACACGTGGTGTCGGAGAGACAAGATGGCAGCGCCCGGAGGCCACACGTGGCCCTGAAGGAGGAAGATGGCGGCAACCGCTGGCCGCACATGGCCAGTGGAGAGGGCTGTGGTGGCGGTCCCGATTCGCCTCCGGAGACCGCAGCGACCACCCGGGCCTGGCATACCGCCACAAAGTGGCTCTTTTTGCTGCATCCTTTGCAGAGGGATGAGCGTGCCGGACAGTGCTTTCGGGGGTGCTTGGCTTGCCCGCAAAAATATCAGCGGGGCCCCCCGTCTTTGCCTGGCAGTCTTGCAGCACATGCTTGTGGGGGGATGGGAGATGCATCGGAGCCGGTAGCGGGGGGGGGGGTTCCGTGCTGCCCAAGGGGCTGCCGCGCGGTCGGGAACGTACGTGCGGGTGTTTCGGGAGGCCACATTCAGGGACCTAGCAAAGGTCCGTGCCTCCTTGAGGCCCAGTGTCTCTTTCTCCAGCAATCGCTGGCGGATTTGGGAGGACAGCATACCTGCAACAAATGCGTCCCAGATCAAAGGTTCTGTGTGGTCGCTGGCCGAAACTTACGTGCAGTTACAGTTCCTCCCCAACACCAGGAGCGCACGGTAGAACTCCTCCAGTGATTCACCAGGGATTTGTCGCCTCGTCGCTAGTAGATGTCGGGTGTAGCCCTGGTTTACAGGGCAAATATAGTGCCCTTTCAGCAGATTCGTTGCGGCCTCAAAATCGTCCGCGTCCTCAGTGAGAGTGTAGATCTCTGGGCTCACCCTCGAGTGCAGAACTTGTATTTTCTGGTCCTCCGTGGGTGTAATTGCAGCCGTCCTGAGATATCCATTGAAACACGCCAGCCAGTGCTTGAAGGTTGCTGCTGTGTTTGCCGCGTGGGGGCTGAGTTGCAGACAGTCCAGCTTGATTCGGAGCTCCATTCTTTAAAATCTAGTGTAATAAATTGATGCTCGATCAGTAACTCCAGAAGCGAGATTGGAGACAATTGAAGGCTTTATAACACTAGATGTTTCCCCCAGCAACGCAGGTACAGAAGGCAGCTGCTTGGGCGACACGGGCTCTTATACTCCGTCTTACTGGGCGGAACCAGCAGGCAGGCATAACCAATGAAAACAGTACCTTCTACACCAATGGTCTTACAGCATTACAGTGTACCGTAAAACCTCTAGTACCGACTACCACAGGTAGTGTGGCCCTGTGAGGTCTAATTGAAAAGATATGGTGCTGCAGGTTTAGTCTGCAGCCATAAAGCCAGGGAGAAAATTGATGAAGGTGTCCAGCAATGTTGCTATTTTGCTACATTTGCTATAGATGGAATACAACCAGGAATTCTCCTTTTCAGCAATTTATAAACTCGCGTGAAAATAAGATGGTCAACAAGTGATTGTTCAAACTCACTTTAAAACACCAATTTTCTGAGACTCTGCAGACAGTGCAGAACCTTATTGCTCCATAAACAGGGATTGGAAATGGGGAATTGGGCTTCATATTTCATATTTCCCATACACACTGCACTCAATTTGCTGTTGCACCTCTACGCTCTTGCTGCATCCTCTTGTACCCTGGCAGCTCATCTGAACTTCTGCTGCCCGTACCCTTAATTGCACCAAATTCTGTTCAGCGATCACCCCATGTGCTCCACTGACATCCATTGGCTCTCTGCCCGATAATACCTCAATTTTGAAATTGTCGTTCTTTTCACAACACTCAGTGATGTTATGCCTCCCTATCTCTGTCATCTAGTCTAACCCTACAAACTTCCAAGATATCTGTGCCCCTCTAATTTTGCTCACTTGCGCTTCACCAATATTAATTGTTCCACCATTGGGGGCTGTGTCTTCCGTTGCCTGGTTATTCCTCTCTCGAATCCCCTCTCTGAACCTTCTCACAATCCATTACTCTCTCCTCCTGTTTTAAAATTCCTTAGTGCATTATCTGTATGAATATCTCCTTACTTGGCTCAATGTTAAATTGTCTTTACTATCACTCTTTTGAAATGTCTTAGGAGGTTTAACTACCATAAATGTTCTTCAGCTGTGCCAATTGTCGCTATTGTAAGATCATATCGCCGGCTGCTTGCAGACCCAGCCTGCCACATACTGTTCCCCAGTTACCCCTCTTGCCACCTGCAGACCACCCCCCGCCAAAGCCCCCCTTACCGCGGGAAAGGTCCCCCCCCCCCCCCCACCCCACCTCCCCGACTGTGGCAGTGCTGGACTCATTCCGCAGCCGACACGCCGGGATCGCAAAAAAAAAAAGAATGTTCCACGCCATCGGTAACTCGGCCTATCGGGGGCGGAGCATCAGGGGAGGGCCTCAGGTGACGTCCTGAGGCTGTCCCGACGGTGTGCGGCGCACTCGAAGTACGCCATTTTCTAGGACCGGAGCATTGTAAAAGCGGCGCCGCCCCTGATTTTGATGCAAACAGGGATTCTCTGGCCGATCACCAAATGCGATTTTGCGTCGGTGACTGGAGAATCCTGCCCACTGAGTTTATTCAGCATTTTCCATTTTCATTTCAGATTTTCGGAATCCAGTGCATTTTTCTTTTCTCCTGTTGACGTCTTGTTCACCTTATTACAACATCCTGGGCCAGCGCATCCTCAATTCCAGTCCCACTTGACCTGTAGTCGCAACACGGTTGAAATGAACTTTTATTTTAAAACACCCAGAGGTCTTCAGCTGCCCAATAACTACAGTCACCAAGTTTATAAATTTAAACACAATTAACTTTTTATTATTCACAGTAACTACAATTAACTGGGCAACAAATACAACTGGTTAACTACCATCTAATTTCTACCCCCCCCCCCCCCTTTTTAACTTGTCCCACCCCCTACACACATGCACAGACAAACACGTACAGAGGGGAAAGTGGAGTGCAAAATAATGATGAAAGTAAAAGGATACGAACTTTAGTTCAGATGGGCTTCTTCTAGCTAGTTTCTAGTTTTCAGATGGATGTTATCTTTTCTTTCAGATTTTAATGTTTTTCTCTGCAGACTCACAGAAATAAGCAGGCCGCCAGCTTTCAAAAGAGAGAGAAAGACACGGCTTCTACTTTCAGGGTCTAGAAGCTTCTGCTTCAGATAGCAGGCAACAAAACAGAGAGAGAGCTGCTTCCGCCTTGAGAGTCCAGTGGCTTCTCCTGGATTCTCTTTGAAAAAGCCAACCTGACAGGAGCTAATCACTGTCACGTGCCTGGCAGAAGAGTGCCCCTGGCCAATCCATTGGCCACCTGCCAACCAATCAAAACTCAAAACTAACATCTCCAATCTCTTGGGTGCCATAAAGTCTGGGTTCTTCTGACCAAAATACAGAACTTTATAACACAGTGCACTTTTCTGACATTTTGGGCTGGATTATTCCACCTCACCCACTGCAAGATCGCCATGGGAGGGACGCGGACAATGGAAAAGTCCATTGGCCTCGGGCGGGATTCTCCGGTCAACAGGCGGGCGTGGCCTGAGAATCTCACCCTTTGAGTTTTTTACTTCATCTGCTCGACTTAAAGGATCTCTATTAATGATCCATAGACCAAAAACAATGAACACAAAATAAAAGAAATAAGAATTCAAGGAATCAACAGGAACAGCCCCAGCAAGCTTTTGCCCTCTGTTGCTTGGTGACAGTGTCTCAATTCTGGGGCGAAATTCTCCTACCCGCCCCGCCACATTTCTGCGTCGACCGGCCGGCGGGAGTCTCCGTAACACCGGCCGGTCAATGGGGTTTCCCATTGTGGGGCAGCCCCACGCCGTCGGGAAACCCCCCGGTACCGGCAGAACGGAGACTCCCGCCGGCGGAGAATGACGCCCCTGGTCTTCATACCTCCCCAGTAGTGCATCTAGCTATGCACCCGTGAGGCAGGCACAGCCTTTGACCATTTACTTGACATTGTAACACTTAGTTTTCCTTCAGTCACCACTCCAACTTCTTCAACCTTCATGTTTGGACTAACTCTTTAATTACTGAAGTTGGGATTGTATTGCTTGGGTGATCATGCTGTCCGCTGACACTGATTCCTTTCTCAGAGTTACAAAACCAATACACAGAGTGGACAGGGAAATCCATCTCCTTTCTAGTTCCAAAAAAACAATTCAAATTCATAGAACATAGAACTGTACAGCACAGTTGTGCCACAATGTTGTGCCGAACTAGTCTGAAACTAAGATCAAATCAACCTACTCCCAATCATTCTAGTGCACTCCGTATGCCTATCCAATAACCGCTTGAAAGTTCCTAAAGTGTGCGACTCCACTACCATAGCTGGGAGTGCGTTCCACGACCCCAACCTCTCTCTGAGTAAAGAACCTACCTCTGACATCCCTCCTCTTTCTTCCACCATGAACCTTACAGTTATGCCCCCTTGGAACAGCTACATCCACCCGAGGAAAAAGTCGCTGAACGTCCACTCTATCGATCCCTCTAATCATTTTATACACCTCAATTAAGTCACCTCTCATCCTCCTACGCTCCAATGAGAAAATGATGTGGAGATGCCGGCGTTGGACTGGGGTTACCCCATCTCTGGATCTGTAAAGATTTAATCACTTGCTAATGGTCGCATTCCAAGCATTGTTTGGCATCTTTGAATTCGTCTATATATATGTTTCTGGAACATACCTCTTCATTCACCTGAGGAAGGAGCAGCGCTCCGAAAGCTAGTGACAACCTGGTGTTGTAAGACTTCGTACTGTCCAATGAGAAAAGCCCTAGCTCCCTCAACCTTTCCTCATAAGACCCACCCACCAATCCAGGCAGCATCCTGGTAAATCTCCTTTGCACCCTTACCTATGCTTCCACATCCTTCCTATAATGAGGTGACCAGAATGGCACATAATACTCCAAATGTGGTCTAACCAAGGTCTTGTACAGTTGCAGCATAACCTCATGGCTCTTAAACTCAATCCCCCTGTTAATAAATGCTAACACACTATAGCCTTTCTTCATGGCTCTATCCACTTGGGTGGCAACTTTCAAAGATCTATGGACATGAACTCCGAGATCTCTCTGCTCCCTATCTGCTCCCTCTGCTCTGAAGGTCCCTCATGGTAGACTAGTACAAAAGGTGAAGTCACACGGGATCAGGGGTGAGCTGGCAAGGTGGATACAGAACTGGCTAGGTCATAGAAGGCAGAGAGTAGCAATGGAGGGATGCTTTTCTAATTGGAGGGCTGTGACCAGTGGTGTTCCACAGGGATCAGTGCTGGGACCTTTGCTCTTTGTAGTATATATAAATGATTTGGAGGAAAATGTAACTGGTCTGATTAGTAAGTTTGCAGACGACACAAAGGTTGGTGGAATTGCGGATAGCGATGAGGACTGTCGGAGGATACAGCAGGGTTTAGATTGTCTGGAGACTTGGGCGGAGAGATTGCAGATGGTGTTTAATCCGGACAAATGTGAGGTAATGCATTTTGGAAGGTCTAATGCAGGTAGGGAATATACAGTGAATGGTAGAACCCTCAAGAGTATTGAAAGTCAAAGAGATCTAGGAGTACAGGTCCACAGGTCATTGAAAGGGGCAACACAGGTGGATAAGGTAGTCAAGAAGGCATACGGCATGCTTGCCTTCATTGGCCGGGGCATTGAGTATAAGAATTGGCAAGTCATGTTGCAGCTGTATAGAACCTTACTTCGGCCACACTTGGAGTATAGTGTTCAATTCTGGTCACCACACTACCAGAAGGATGTGGAGGCTTTAGAGAGGGTGCAGAAGAGATTTACCAGAATGTTGCCTGGTATGGAGGGCATTAGCTATGAGGAGCGGTTGAATAAACTCGGTTTGTTCTCACTGGAACGAAGGAGGTTGAGGGGAGACCGATAGAGGTACACAAAATTATGAGGGGCATAGACAGAGTGGATAGTCAGAGGCTTTTCCCCAGGGTAGAGGGGTCAATTACTAGGGGGCATAGGTTTAAGGTGAGAGGGGCAAGGTTTAGAGTAGATGTACGAGGCAAGTTTTTTTACGCAGAGGGTAGTGGGTGCCTAGAACTCGCTACCGGAGGAGGTAGTGGAAGCAGGGACGATAGGGACATTTAAGGGGCATCTTGACAAATATATGAATAGGATGGGAATAGAAGGATACGGACCCAGGAAATGTAGAAGATTGTAGTTTAGTCGGGCAGCATGGTCGGCACGGGCTTGGAGGGCCGAAGGGCCTGTTCCTGTGCTGTACATTTCTTTGTTCTTTGTTCCTCCAAATTCTTCAGAACCGTACCATTAACCATGTAATCCGCATTCAAATTTGTCCTACCAAAATGAATCACCTTGCACTTATCAGGGTTAAACTCCATCTGCCTCTTTTCAGCCCAGCTCTGCATCCTATCAATGTCTCTTTGCAGCCTACAACAGCCCTCCACAAGATCCACTACTCCACCAATCTTGGTGCCATCAGCAAATTTACTAACCCAACCTTCAACTCCATCATCCAAGTCACTGATAAAAATCACAAATAGCAGAGGACCCAGCACTGATCCCTGTGGTACACCGCTGGTGACTGGGATCCAGGATGAAAATTTACCATCTACCACCACCCTCTATCTTCTATGTGATAGCCAGTTACTGATCCAATCGGCCAAATTTCCCTCTATGCCATGCCGCCTTATTTTCTGCATGAGCCGACCATGGGGGACCTTATCAAACGCCTTACTAAAATCCATGTATACGACATCAACTGCTCTACCTTCATCTATGTACTTAGTTGTCTACTCAAAGAATACAATCAAACTTGTGAGGCAAGACCTCCCCCCCACAAATCCGTGCTGACTATCCTGGATTAAGCTGTATCTTTCCAAATGATCATAAATCCTATCCCTCAGGACCCTTTCCTATAATTTACCGATGACCAAAGTGAGACTTATCGGCCTATAATTCCCAGGGTTATACCTATTCCCTTTCTTGAACAAGGGGACAACATTCACCTCTCTCCAGTCTTCTGGCACTATTCCTATAGACAGTGAGGACATAAAGGTCAAAGCCAAAGGCTCTGCAATCTCATCCCTCGCCTCCCAAAGAATCCTAGGATATATCCCATCAGGCCCAGGGGACTTATCGATCCTCAGGCTTCTCAAAATTTCTAACACATCTTCCTTCCGAATATCTACCTGCTCCAGCCTACCAGCCTGCACCGCACTATCCTCCTCAACAACATGGCGACTCTCCTTTGTGAACACTGAAGACAAGTATTCATTTAGGGCCTCACCTATATCTTCAGACTCCATGCACACGTTCCCACTACTGTCCTTGACCAGCCCTAACTTCACCTTGGTCATTCTTTTATTCCTCACATAAGTGTAAAAAGCCTTGGAGTTTTCCTTGACCCTACCCGCCAAGGATTTCTCATGCCCCCCCCCCCCCCGCCCATAGCTCTCCTAACCCCTTTCTTGAGCTTCTTCCTAGCTATCTTGTATCCCTCAAGTACCCTAACTGAACCTTGTTTTCTCATCCTTACATAAGCCCCCTTCCTCTTCTTGACAAGACATTCAACCTCTTTTGTAAACTATGGTTCCCTCACTCGACCATTTCCTCCCTGCCTGACAGGGACATACATATCAAGGACACGCAGTATTTGCTCCTTGAACAAGCTCACATCTCAATTGTGCCTATGCCTGACAGTTCCTGTTTCCATCTTATGCTCCCCAATTCTTGCCCAATCGCATCGTAATTACCCTTCCCCCAGTTATAAACCTTGCCCTGCCGCATGTTCCTATTCCTCTCCATTGCTATAGTGAAAGTCACCGAATTGTGGTCACTATCTCCAAAGTGCTCTCCCACAACCAAATCTAACACTTGGCCCGTTTCATTATCCAGTACCAAATCCAATGTGACCCCGCCTCTTGTCGGTCTATCCACATATTGTGTGAGGAAACCCTCCTGCACACACTGGATAAAAACACCCCCATCCAAACTATTCGAATTATAGTGGTTCCAATCGATATTTGGAAAGGTAAAGTCACCATGACAACTACCCTGTGACTACCGCACCTATCCAAAATCTGCATTGCAATCTTTTCCTCCACATCTCTGTACTGTTTGGGGGCCTATTGAAAACTCCTAACAAAGTGACCACTCCTTTCCTATTTCTAACTTCTAACCCATCCTGTTTGTACAGGTCCCACCTTCCCCAGAATGTGCTACAATTATCCAAGTAACTGAAACCCTTCCTCCTACACCATCCCTGTAGCCACGCGTTAAAACTGCACTCTCTCCCTGTTCCTCACCTCGCTCGTACGTGGCACTGGCAGCAAACCAGAGATGACAACACTGTATGGCCTGGCTCTCAGCTTCCACCCGAGCTTCCTGAATTCCTGTATTACATCCCCGTCCCTTTTCCGACCTATGCGTTGGTACCGATATGTACCACGACTTGTGGCTGCTCCCCCTTCCCCTTAAGGATCCTGAAAACACGATCAGAGACGTCACGGACCTTGGCACCCGGGAGGCAACACACCAACCATGAGCCTCTATCGTTGCCACAGAACCGCCTATCTGTACCTCTAACTATAGAGTCTCCAATAACTAATGCTCTCCCCCTTTCCCTTCTGAGCCACAGGGACAGACTCAGTGCCAGAGACCTGGTCACCGTGACTTACCTCTGGTAGGTCGTCCCCCCAACAGTATCCAAAACGGTATACCTGTTATTGAGGGCAACAACCGCAGGGGATCCCTGCACTGACTGCTTCTTCCACTCCTTTTAAATGTCACCCAGCTACCTTCATTCTTAGGAGTAACTACATCCTTGTAGCTTCTATCCATAACCGACTCTGCCTCCCGAATGATCCTCAGTTCATCCAGCTCTTGCTCCAGTTCCCTAACACGATCTTTGTGGAGCTGGAGATGGGTGCATTTCCCGCAGGGTGAACTCAGCAGGGCCACTGACGGTGTCCCTCACCTCGAACACCCTGCAGGAGGCACACTGCACTGCCCCCTCTGCCATCCCTCCCATTTATCCACTTGACAATTACAGAGAGAGAAAAAAAAAGCTTACCTGATTTTCACACTCCCCGACAGCAGCTTTCAACTTGTCCCCGCAGTCTATCCTCACTGAGATTTCCTTCTAGTCGCAGTGACTGCACCTGAGGCAAATCACTCCCCGCAACAGCCAATCAGCGTCTCCACTTTGCCGCCCTCTGCAGGATGGAAATTCAAATTAAATCCAATCCATGGTCCCCACAAAAGTGACATACTAGATTGAAGCTGACAAGAGCAGGCATTTGCATGCAATCTCGGGCTTGATCTGAATCAAAACCAGTCAGAACCAACTTGCTGCAAATATTTCTAATTTTCCCACAGGCTATCATTTACACCAGTACCCTTCCCTCCACTCCCGACACTCCACTCTCAGAGCACCTGCAGAGGAATTTCCAACTCAATTATTCAAATTCTTTTCAGACATATTTTTAAATCTTTGCAGTCATTTTGCCGAAACCCAGGCAATAAAGTAGCGCAAGCTAAGGGGATTACTCCTTACAATCGGCATTAGTGTGAGTGTTCTGTCCAGGTATTCTCTGAAGGATGTCCCTTTCACATAAAGATAACGAAAAGAAAAACTGCTGGGAATATCACAACATCCCTGGAGGGCTGCCGAGTTAATGTTTCAGGCAATTTGCCCTTGTCAAATCCAGCAGGCTGAAGACTTTCTTCAAGGAAGACATTCCTGGAAGCAAAGTGACAGTGAATTAAAAAAGTGAGCATAAAACAAAAATAAACAAGATAATCCAGATTTGGAAATGTGAATAAAATATCAACTCTGACTAGTTCCACATGTATGCTGCTTTGCTGAATGCCTCCAGCGGTTCAGGAGTTTGCAGCAGCTTTTGATCTTTGTTTCACATTTGCACATATGTGGTAAAGAGGGATTGAGTTTGACAATCAGCTGTTTGATTTTAATATAATTCTGAACTACATCTCTTGTGAGAGAAGTGAGTAGGTGCTTTTTAAATGCAAACGAACTGGGACCCGAAGTGGTGGGAGCAGTTCTGGTTGTGGGTATAAGCTTCACTGCAGGACTTCACAGCTGTTCCGAGGTAGGGTTGCGTTGATTAGAGCTCTGCGCCAGTGCTCAGATTAGACAATCATTTGAAGCCCCATCTGTCGGTCCAACTGTTTTATGTCCCCGTGGCATTAATAGAGGAACAGGGGATTCTTCCAGTGTCTGAGCTTTCATTCCTCTCTTCAGGAGTCTCACCAAAACAGATTAATTAACAATCTCAATTGTTGTCTGTGATATCTGGTGACATACAATCCAGCTTGTTATCTTTATCTCATAATATCAACTGCATTTGAAAAGCCAGTCTATTGAACGTTGAGGATGTTTCTGTGCCCTGGGGATAGGGTGCTTAGATATTAAAATTCTGTTGTAGATTTTTTACCTTTCTTCTTTCATAGAAGGTGGAGATCACGAGGACAATGTTTTGTTGCCCATCCCTAATTCCCCTTGAACTGAATGGCTTGTTAGACTATTTCAGAGGCAACCACATTGCTGTGGGTCTGAGGTCACATGTAGAGCAGAGCAGGTAACAATGGCAGATGTCCAACAAGAGGCATTTATCAGTGGACCACCTTGGGCAGGATTCTCCGTTCCCCAACGGCGGTTTTGTAATCAGCGCTGGGGCGGAGAATCCCTTTTTACGATGGAATCGGGGGCGGTGCCTGTTTTCACGAGCTCCGTGCCCTCGAAAACAGCATCATCGAGGAGCATGCCATTGGTACAACCTCAGGAAGTTACCTGAAGGCACTCCCACGATGCTCCGCCCCCGATGGGCCGAGTTACCAACCACGCGGTTGGCGTGTGGTCCCAGCAGGCAGGAACCCGGTGTGGTGGCTGCGGACTGTGTCTAGCATCGCTAACAGTCGGGCGGGAGCCATGCTGCTGGCCGGGGAGGGCTTCGGCAAGTGCTGGGGAATTGGTGCGGGGTGCAAGTGGGTGTGCAGGGGGGCACTATCTGGCAGGAGGGTCCACACACGGCCGGCGCCATGTTGTACGGCGCGACCGCTGCAGCTCATTGCCGTGTGCATGCGCGGCCATGGACCAGGCAAATCTCCAGGCATTTATATCGGAAAGGCCGCGTGTTTTACTGGTCGGACGGTCGGTGATGGGGCCTCGCCGTTTTTCACACGTATTACGCCAGGGATCCTCCGGACATAGCCCCAAAATCTGAGAATCAAACCCCTTCTTTTTCTTGAAAAAAATATTTGGCGTAATTCTCCGTTCCTGAGAATAACGGCTGGATTCTCCGTTTTGCTGTTAAGTGCTAACGCTGATGTGGAAACTGTGGCATTTTGCGACGCCAAATTTGGCACCGGACCATCACCGCTTCCGGGACCAGTGAGAGGCTAGCAGCAGCGCCGGGTAAAACTCCCAGCTCCCGTGCGATAAACGGTCGAGTCCGTGGCCGCGCTTGCGCACGGCGATGACCTGGGCGGACCTGACCTGCCAAATACTGCCCCACAGGACAATCCCTGGCCACTCCCTGGCCACCCCCAACAGTCCCCCCAACCCTCGCGGAAGCCCCCCCCAGCCAGCAGAACGAATCCCGGCCGACTGTGGTGAGCTGGACAGAGTCCGACTGCTCGGGCCACACGTCAACTGCGTAGTCAGGAATTCGGCCCATCGGGGAAGGGCCTTACGATGACGCGCCAATGCAATTTCAATGCTGTGCGTCGTGCAATTTCAGAGGGGGCGGAGACTAGAAAACCGGTGGCGCCCCCGATTATGATATCGGCTTCGGGCAATGGAGAATCCCGTCCCAAGTGTTGATGCCAGGGCAGGATTTGTGAACTACTACGACAGCAAAACTACACTGTACCTGGACCGTTTCCGTTACTGTTGAGGGGCTCACACCGGCAGCACGTGGGACACAATCGATTCCAATGAGAAACAGTGTCGGATTCACCAGTCTTACAATTGGCACTCAGGAAGCTGACAAGCTGCAGCCGCATTTACACACTTGACTCCCCCCAACACACCATCGTGACCAACAAGATGGCAGTGAGGAGCGAGGCAACCCGTTTTACAGATGCTGAGCTTGAGACCCTGCTGGACGCTGTGGAAGGGAGTGGGCTTTCCTGTGGTCCGGGATAGAGGCTGCTAGCCACCACCGTTCACCATTTCTGTGGCCCCTCATCGTGGCAGAGCAGAGGGCCCAGTACGTAGTCGGCAGGCCCAAGGAGAGGGCAGTCGCCGGGATGGATATTGGCGTCGGGCAAGGAAGTGAGGCCTCGCTGAGTTGCGGTTCCGCGTGACACATGTATCACCCCCCCACCCCCCAAAAACCCCCTCACCCCCACATCGCCCTCACACCACCCTCCATCCATACTACCCCCTCACCCATGTTCCACAAATCCCCACTACATCCACTGCCCCCAGCCTGCGGTCTAATCATGCTTCTTGTCTTGTGTTTTGCAGGAGCTTTTGGTGTTAGGGCGGGTCCTTCTGGTGTCCCCCGACCCTGACCCCAGCCACAGACAGAGCCCTGGGTGCCAAGCAGCTATGAGGATACCCAAGACCCGGGACACCCCGGAGCTTGAATCCGATGATGGCACTAATTTCCTGACACAGCTGTCTCCAACGCCCTGCATCAGAGACACTCACCTCGGTTGGGCATATTAGTGAGAAGGCTCCTGGCACAATATCTGGTGCGCATCGCACACATGCTCCAGTACAGCAGGTGAAGGTAGGAACTCCCAAGGGGTGGACAGTGGGAGGGCAGGCTGACCTCAGGGACTACCAGTCGTCCAGATGTGTTTCGGGCTTCTGGAAAGGACAGTCCCATCAATCGTGGAGTTGCAGTCACAGAGCTAGGGACTACATGAGGAGTTGTCAGCGAGCATCCAGCATCTACAGGCGCAGGTAGAGGAGTCCAACCGTGTGCAGGAGCAGGACATGGTGCCGACCATGCGTGCCACCCATGACAACACAGCTGAGTCCACAGTGGAGGCTTTGGAGGCAAGAGATTTGACTATGGATCAGCATGTACAAGGCCTGGGCAATCTGTGCAGGCAGTATCCGAGACCTAGGACAGAGCTGATCTCTCAAAGGTAGCCATATGCCAGAGCCACCTGCAGATTGCAGCGGTGTTCCTGAGCATGGCCCAGTCACAGCGGGCATGGCTGAGAACGCCGGCGGCATTGCCCAGGTGCCGACCGATCTGGCACAGGCCCATTTGGAGGTGGCCCAGTCCAAGAGGGAGATGGTGCAGTCACTGGCTGATGTGGCACTGACCCAGGGGGAGGTGGTCCACTTCATGTGCTCCATGGCTGAAAGCATGCAGACCCTGGCTGAGTCGGCAGCGGGCCTCCAGGATTGGCAGCGCCAAGTGACAGGGGAGCCACAGGGGATAGCACCAATCGCACCCTATCTCATGGAGCGGCCTGGGAGGAGAAGGGCATGGGGGCCCATGCCGGTGACATCTGCAGGGGAAGTGCCACAACACCACTCATCTTGTACCTGCCGCATCTGGTGGGCAGCTAGGATGACCAGGGAATGGACCATGGGGCTGGGGTGACCCCCTACAGAACCCTACAGGCATAGAACACCATTGCCGCAACCCCAAAGGCAGCCAGTTCGCATCCCAATGACCACCCACCCTGGCCTTGGTTCTGCAGAGTGACATCGGCCGTATGGGTGACGCCTACAGAGCGGGGGCCGTGGAGCGTACCGCTGGCAAGTTCAGTGTCAGCTGATGATAGGGAGGGGCACCAGGTCCAGAGGCCCCCACTGTGCAGGGCACCGGAGCAGCCAGGCATGCATGATGGGGGGTGAAACATGCAGGAGCAGGTCCGCAGTGCCAACCATGGCCACCTTGTAGCCCGTTGGACCTGGTTGGGCACGGAGGATGCACTGGGGCTTGATGTGTTGGGTGTTCTGGATCACGAACAGGTCACCAACACTGGAAGTGGTGCAACTCTATTTTATTATAAGGTTAACGATATTAACATACTTGAGCTGTGAGTAAATGCAATACCAGCTTTAACTGTTGACCCTTGCCTAGTCCTAACCAGGCGATGCACTCAGCACATGGTGAATATCTGTGTTGCAGGCTGTGAGCTCTGTGCTCCGAGCTGGCTGCTACTAGAATGAGCGGGAACTCTCCTGTCCCCTATCTTTATAGTGCATGTGCTCTCACTGGTGATTGGCTGCGGTGTTGTGTATGCTGATTGGTCCCACTGCATGTCCATCAGTGCGTGTGTGTGTGTCTGCACCATGATATACTGGTGTATATTATGACAGGGCTGTACAAGCTGGAGGTGCTCTCGGAAGAGGAAGCTGCAACAGGCGAGCATGCCTCAGAGTAACAGGATGCAGCCGTTGAGGATGGAGAGTAGGCCACCCAACAGGCCGAGGAGGAGGAGGTGCAAAGTAGTCGCCGTGAAAGGAGGCGGCGCATGAGGCCGCGCTCGTATTGGTAGGATCTGTCATTCGAGGACCTGCCGGACTGGGCATGATGTCAAAGACTCCGCCTGAGCAGGGTCCGCAGTGTGATATATCTGCCAGATCGGCACTTAACACTATGGGGGAAATGGGGAGGACACCCACTCACAACCCTCACACCCTTCTGACAGAGCACCGAGACAGATTGCAGCATTGTGCACAGGTGTTTAATGTGAAAACATAGATACAGATACGTACCCTAGCCCCTATCACTAAATTGTGCCCTGCACCCATGCCAACTTAACTGGTGCCATATTTTCTGGTCTTACGGGCCCTAACGCTACATCTAGGTGAATCCCCAGATGGTACATAATAATAATAGCTATTGTCACAAGTAGACTTCAATGAACTTACTGTGAAAAGCCGCTAGTCACCACATTCCGGCGCCTGTTCGGGGAAGCTGGTACGGGAATTGAAACTGTGTTGCTGGCTTTGTTCTGCATTACGAGCCAGCTGTTTAGCCCACTGTGCTAAACCAGCCCCTGGAGTGGAGATGGCCCCTGGAGAGGAGTGGAGGTGGCATGCTGTGATTACCGCCCTGCGACATGGGTCCCTGATGGCGGGCATCTTCTCGAGCAACCGGGCTGGATGTGCATGGTTTATGCTCAGGTGTCCCAGGTGGCACGGCGCCATGCCCCTTCCCACCCCCCCAACCCAGCCAGTGTCCAGCCCAGTAGCCCATGACCTTGTCTCTCCATGTCCTACCTTCTTTCTCCCCTTCATCAGCCTGTTATCGATTTTTAAAAGCACAAGTGAACCTTGTCGTCGGGAATTCCCCCCGGTGGATGTGGAAAATCGCAGAGGCTCCAGAGAATATCCATCGAGGCCCGCTATTGATATAGCAAGGCCGTTTACAGTGTGCGTGGAGGAGAACTCATTGACGGCGCTGATGAGGCACCGGAGAATTGCGATTTGCCGTGAACCCAGCGCCCGCCACGATTTTAACGTCAAAACTAATTCTACGCCCAATAGCTGTTGGTCGACAGAGAATCCCGCCCACATTCAGTGACAGCTTCATGATCAGAGAGTATGTGATTCCAGATTTATTAATCGACTTTAAATTCCACCAGCGGTTGCGGTGGGGTGAATACACCCCATGCCCCCAGATGCTGAGCCTGGACCTCTGGATTACTGGCCACATGGCAATACCACGATGCTAGTGCCACTCCACTGATCTCACTTTGAGCCAGCTCTACAGCATTCAACAAATTGAGCCCAATTCATTTGAATTCACCTCTATCTGTGTCAACCTCAACAATTGGTTCAGGGATAAAATATACCATATGGCAGGGTATGAAGCCATGCAGATTCCAGCTTAGTTAGCTGATCTTTGTCAATGCAAGAGGTTATAGTCCATTTAGTGTCATTTAGAGGGCAAGAATAATCAAGCTCTTAACTTATGTGCAATGGACTTCCGGTGGCGGCTATGGAGGAGTAAGTCGCACATTTGGTGGCTCCCGCTCTGGTCGGACTTTTGGACCTTCCCCCCGGAAATTTTTCCGGTTTTAAACGGAAAATTTGAAGGCTGGGGCAATTGGGCACTGTTTCCATGTATCGGTGTGTGGAGAAAAGGACCAGAAGTGCACGAAAGGACAGAAATAAGAAGTTAGCCACGAGCTGTGTTGAAGCTGCAGCGGGAGACAGTATGGCCGAGCGCCGGACCTCTGGAGTGGCAGTGCAGCGACCAACGGACCCAGTGATGCAGGCCATTCAGAATAGTTTTGCCAGGCAGAAGTGGGAATGCTTGGACCCGATCAAAGAATCAATTGATCGGCTAGAGAGCAGACTGGACGCCCAGGACCGGGCGATTCAGAAGGTGGAGAAGAAGCTGCTTGAACAAGAGGAGCATCAAACAGCAGTGGAGCAGGAGGTGGGAATGCTTCGGGAACAGCAGGAAAGGTTCCTGGGGAAGGTGGAGGACCTTGAGAACCGGTCCCGCCGACAGAACCTAAGAATTGTCAGGCTCCCTGAGGGAGCTGAGGGAGCAGATGCTGGGGCATAAATGGCGGGTATGTTCAAAAAGCTGCTGGGGAAGGGGGCATTCCCCCGACTGCTGGAGGTGGACAGGGTGTACCGGGCGCTTGCTAGGAAGCCGTGGGCAGGGCACCCTCCGAGGGCAGTGGTGGTGAGATTCCACAGGTTCCTGGACAAGGAATGCATTCTTCGGTGGGCCAAGCGCACAGGAAGTTGCAAGTGGGATAACAGCATCCTGCGGGTGTACCAGGACCTGAGTGTGGAGGTGGCGAGGAAGAGGGCAGGATTTAACCAAGTCAAGGCTATTTTTTTTAAGAAGCAGGTGAAGTTCAGTCTGCTGTATCCAGCGCGTCCTTGGAGCACGTATGAGGACCAACACCACTATTGTGAGTTGCCCGATGAGGCACTGGACTTTGCGAGAAGAAAAGGACTGGTGGGAGTTTGAGAACTTTCGGACTCAGAGACAACTTGTTGGCCTATATTGGGCCCCTTTTCTTCCCCTGTTTTTCTGTGGTTCTTGTTTTTCTTTTCTCCCTCTTGGTTTTTAGTGGGTTTTGTTTTCCTGTTGTTAAATTGGCTATGCCTTCTCGTATTGTTTTGTGTCTGTTTTTTTTTTTAGCTCTGCTTGGGGGGGGGACGGGAGAAGTCGATTTTTCGTGTTTTGGTTCTTTTTCTCGGTAGATGTTGGCAATGTCCCTTTTGTGTTTTGTCTTGTGTGTTTTTATTGATGTGCACTTTTGTGAGATGGAGACGTGCCTGTCTGAGTTTCGGTGGGTGGTGCTTTTGTTTTTGTGTTTTATTGCTGCTGGGTGTTGATTGGGGATTGTTGGATGAGGGAATTTGTTTACATGGGCGGAGGAAGGGGAGCGAGGGAACAATAAGTGGGAGACTTCTTGGCGCTGGGGGCCACCAAGCTAGCTGGGGGAGCTAGCATACAGAAGCACAATGGGGGGGTGTATCTGCTTAGTTCATTTGATGGGTTGGGTTTTAGAGTAGTGTTGCTGTGGGTGGGGGGGGAGCGGGGGGGGGGAAAGGGGGGGATGGGTTCCGCTGATGTGGGAGGGACTTCGATGGAAGGTCACTGAGGGGGTTGGGGGTGCGGGATGCCATGGGGCGTGCCAGAGGAGGTGCGGCGCATGGGCTGGAGGCAGGCCCAAGAAAGGGGATGGCTGACCGACGGGTGGGGGGGGGTACTTTGCCCCCCAACTAGGCTGGTCACCTGGAATGTCTAGGGACTAAAGGGGCCAGTAAAGAGGGCACATGTGTTTGCACACCTGAGGGGATTGAAGGCGGACTTAGTAACGCTGCAGGAGACACAACTTAAAGTAGTGGATCAGGTCAGGTTGAGGAAAGGCTGGGTCAGTCAGGTTTTCCACTCGGAGCTGGATTCAAAGACAAGAGGGGCTGCGATTCTGATTAACAAGCGGGTGGCATTTGAGGTGGAGAGGATAGTCACGGATGTGCGAGGTTGATATATCATGGTTAGTGGCAAGCTGCAGGGGATGAAGGTAGTGCTGGTCAATGGATACGTGCCAAATTGGGATGATGGGGATTATGTGAAGAGGGTGCTAGGGAAGATTCCGGACCTGGATTTGCACAGGTTGATTATGGGAGGGGATTTTAATACGGTTATTGATCCAGGCCTGGACCGGTCATGCGCAAGAACGGGCAAGGTGCCAGCAAAGGCAAAGGAGCTGAAAGAGTTCATGGAGCTGATGGGGTGTTGGTGGGGGGGGGGGGGGGGGGGGGGGGGGGGGGGGGTGGATCAATGGAGATTTAGGCAGCCGAGGGTGAAGGAATTTTCTTTTTACTCCCACGTGCATAAAGTGTACTCCCGGATCGATTTCTTTGTCTTGGGTAGGGCCCTACTGGCTGGGGTGGTGGACACGGGGTACTCGGCAATCAATCTGGGACCATGCTCCACACTGGGTGGACCTGCAGGTGAGTATGGATAGCAAGCAGCGCCCGCAATGGAGGTTGGAGGTCGGGCTGTTGGCGGACGAAGCGGTGTGCGAGAGGCTGAGGAAGGGCATGCTGAACTACCTGCAGGTAAACGATACGGGGGAGGTCTCAGCAGCGGTGGTCTGGGAAGCGCTGATGGCAGTGGTGAGAAGAGAGCAGATCTCGATCCGGGCTCACAGAGACAGGACGGATAGGGCAGAGACGGACCGATTGGTAAAGGAGATTTTATGAGTTGATAGGTGGTATGCGGAGGCTCCAGAGGCAGGGCTTTTAAGGGAATGCCAGAGGCTACAGGCAGAATTTGGTTTGTTAACCACCGGGAGGGCAGTGGAGCAGCTCAGAAATGTGAAGGGGGCAATTTATGAGCATGGTGAGAAGGCCAGCAGGGTGCTTGTACAGCAGCTCAGAAAGAGGGAGGCAGCTAGAGAAATAGAGAAAGTTATTGACGGGGATGGGAACTTACAGTCTTCACAGTAGAAGACATGAGTAATATCCCACCAATTCCGGAGAGTCAGGGGGCAGAGTTGAATATGGTAGCCATCACAAAGGAGAAAGTGCTAGAGAAATTAAGAGGTATAAAAATTGATAAATCTCCGGGCCCAGATGGACTACATCCTAGAGTTCTAAAGGAGATAGCTGAAGAAATAGTGGAGGCGTTAGTTATGATCTTTCAAAAGTCACTGGAGTCCGGGAAAGTCCCAGAGGATTGGAAAATCGCTGTTGTAGCCCCCCTGTTCAAGAAGGGAACAAGGAAAAAGATGGAAAATTATAGGCCAATTAGCCTAACCTCAGTTGTTGGCAAGATTCTAGAATCCATTGTTAAGGATGAGATTTCTAAATTCTTGGAAGTGCAGGGTCAGATTAGGACAAGTCAGCATGGATTTAGTAAGGGGAGGTCGTGCCTGACAAACCTGTTAGAGTTCTTTGAAGAGATAACAAATAGGTTAGACCAAGGAGAGCCAATGGATGTTATCTATCTTGACTTCCAAAAGGCCTTTGATAAGGTGCCTCACGGGAGACTGCTGAGTAAAATAAGGGCCCATGGTATTCGAGGTAAGGTACTAACATGGATTGACGATTGGCTGTCAGGCAGAGAGTTGGCATAAAAGGTTATTTTTCGGAATGGCAACCGGTGACGAGTGGTGTCCCGCAGGGTTCAGTGTTGGGGCCACAGCTGTTCTCTTTATATATTAACGATCTAGATGACGAGACTGGGGGCATTCTGGCTAAGTTTGCCGATGATACAAAGATAGGTGGAGGGGCAGGTAGTATGGAGGAGCTGGGGAGGCTGCAGAAAGATTTAGACAGTTTAGGAGAGTGGTCCAAGAAATGGCTGATGAAATTCAACGTGGGCAAGTGCGAGGTCTTGCACTTTGGAAAAAAGAATAGAGGCATGGACTATTTTCTAAACGGTGACAAAATTCATAATGCTAAAGTGCAAAGGGACTTGGGAGTCCTAGTCCAGGATTCTCTAAAGGTAAACTTGCAGGTTGAGTCCGTAATTAAGAAAGCAAATGCAATGTTGTCATTCGTCTCAAGAGGCTTGGAATATAAAAGCAGGGATGTACTTCTGAAGCTTTATAAAGCATTAGTTAGGCCCCATTTAGAATACTGTGAGCAATTTTGGGCCCCACACCTCAGGAAGGACATACTGGCACTGGAGCGGGTCCAGCGGAGATTCACACGGATGATCCCAGGAATGGTAGGCCTAACATACGATGAACGTCTGAGGATCCTGGGATTATATTCATTGGAGTTTAGGAGTTGAGGGGAGAGCTAATAGAAACTTACAAGATAATGAATGGCTTACATAGGGTGGATGTAGGGAAGTTGTTTCCATTAGCAGGGGAGACTAGGACCCGGGGGCACAGTGTAGCGCACAAAGACTCCGTGAGACGAATAGAGTGAAGTCGATGAGGCTTTATTAAGCGTGTCTGTTCCCCAGCAGCCCGATAGTAAACTGGCCTGCGGGGGAAGACACCGGCTTCTTATACTTCGCCTTCAGGGCGGAGCTTGAGGTCAACGGCCAACCAGGACCCGGGATCTGTCAGCCAATGACATTAGGGCTTACAGTCCCACATGACCCCCAATACATACTACCACATTCACCCCTTGTCAAAAATGAACCCGGCGGGGTGATGCTTCGTATGGTGGTAAGGGTTTACAGGGCTGGTCCTGGGAGGATAGAACATTTACACGGTAGTACAGTATTGGACAGTTTCGTCCTGTTACAACGATTTACAGAGGGTATAGGAAAAACAAAATGTTCTTTGAACAGTCCATCTTTGTTTTACATCGACGCCACGAGTCGGTCGGGCGGTCTGGTCGTCCGTGTCGATCGCCTCGGCCCCGGCGGTGGTGATGGTGCTTGTACCAGTGTTGTCGCCTCCAGGAGCCGTACGGTTTCAGCTGTCGGTGCAAAGGGGAGGGGGACTGATCCTCCTGGAAAGGGGGCGGTCGCGGGGTGCGGCGGTGGCAGGAAGGGGGGCGGTTGGGTTGATGGTGTCGGGGGGGTGTGCGTGGTGCCGGCGGGCGCCAGATCCCGCAGGGAGACCGTGTCCTGTCGGCCGTCGGGGTACTCCACGTAGGCATACTGGGGGGTTGCGTGGAGGAGGTGAACCCTTTCGACCAACGGGTCCGTCTTATGTGCCCGCACGTGCTTTCGGAGCAGGATGGGTCCTGGGGCCGCCAGCCAGGTCGGCAGCGACGTTCCAGAGGAGGACCTCCTAGGGAAGACAAGGAGACTCTCGTGAGGCGTTTGATTAGTGCTTGTACATAATAACGACCGGATGGAATGGAGAGCATCCGGGAGGACCTCCTGCCACTGTGAGACTGGGAGATCCCTGGACCGTAGGGCCAGTAGGACGGCCTTCCAGACCGTGCCGTTCTCCCTTTCTACTTGCCCGTTCCCCCGGGGGTTGTAGCTGGTCGTCCTGCTTGAGGCTATGCCCTTGCTGAGCAGGAACTGGCGCAGCTCGTCACTCATGAAAGAGGACCCCCTGTCGCTGTGGACGTATGCGGGGTAACCGAACAGTGTGAAGATGCTGTTCAGGGCTTTAATGACTGTGGCCGCGGTCATGTCGGAGCAGGGAATGGCAAAAGGGAAGCGGGAGTATTCGACCACTACATTAAGGAAATATGCGTTGCGGTCGGTGGAGGGGAGGGGCCCTTTGAAATCGAGACTGAGGCGTTCAAAGGGGCGGGAAGCCTTAATCGGGTGCGCTCCAATTGGCCTGAAAAAATGCGGTTTGCATTCCGCGCAGATGTGGCAGTCCCTTGTGACTGTACGGACCTCTTCTAAAGAGTATGGGAGATTGCGGGACTTGATGAAGTGGTAAAACCGAGTGACCCCCGGGTGGCAGAGGTCCTCGTGGAGGGTTTGGAGGCGGTCAATTTGTGCGTTGGCACATGTGCTGCGGGATAGGGCATCGGACGGCTCGTTCAGCTTTCCGGGCCGGTACAAGATCTCATAGTTGAAGGTGGAGAGCTCGATCCTCCACCTTAAGATCTTGTCATTTTTAATCTTGCCCCGCTGTGCATTATCGAACATGAAGGCTACCAACCGTTGGTCAGTGAGGAGAGTGAATCTCCTGCCGGCCAGGTAATGCCTCCAATGTCGCTCAGCTTCCACTATGGCTTGGGCTTCCTTTTCCACTGAGGAGTGGCGGATTTCTGAGGCGTGGAGGGTTCGGGAGAAGAAGGCCACGGGTCTGCCCGCTTGGTTAAGGGTGGCCGCTAGAGCTACGTCGGAGGCGTCGCTTTCGACCTGGAAGGGGAGGGACTCGTCGATGGCACGCATCGTGGCCTTTGCGATGTCCGCTTTGATGCGGCTGAAGGCCTGGCAAGCCTCTGTCGACAGAGGGAAGGTCGTGGTCTGTATTAGGGGGCAGGCCTTGTCTGCGTATTGGGGGACCCACTGGGCGTAGTACGAAAAGAACCCCAGGCAGCGTTTCAGGGCTTTTGGGCAGTGCGGAGGGGAAATTCCATGAGTGCGCGCATACGTTCGGGGTCGGGGCCTATTATCCCATTGCGCACTATGTAGCCCAGAATGGCTAGCCGATCGGTGCTAAAAACGCACTTGTCCTCGTTGTACGTGAGGTTCAAGGCTTTGGCGGTCTGGAGGAATTTTTGGAGGTTGGCGTCGTGGTCCTGCTGATCGCGGCCGCAGATGGTTACATTGTCGAGGTACGGGAACGTGGCCCGTAACCCATGTTGATCAACCATCCGGTCCATCTCCCGTTGGAAGACCGAGACCCCGTTTGTGACGCCAAAAGGGACCCGTAGGAAATGGTATAATCGCCCGTCTGCCTCGAAGGCTGTGTACTTGCAGTCACTTGGGCGGATGGGGAGCTGATGGTAGGCGGACTTGAGGTCCACGGTGGAGAAGACATTATACTGGGCAATCCGATTGACCATGTTGGATATGCGGGGGAGAGGGTACGCGTCTAGTTGTGTGTACCTGTTGATGGTCTGGCTATAGTCAATGACCATCCTTTGTTTCTCCCCTGTCTTCACTACTACCACCTGCGCTCTCCAGGGACTATTGCTGGCCTGGATTATGCCCTCCTTTAGTAGCCGCTGGACTTCGGACCGAATGAAGGTCCGGTCCTGGGCGCTGTACCGTCTGCTCCTAGTGGCGACGGGTTTGCAATCCGGGGTGAGGTTCGCAAACAAGGACGGGGGTTGCACCTTGAGGGTAGCGAGGCCGCAGATAGTGAGTGGGGGTATGGGGCCGCCGAATTTAAACGTAAAGCTCTGTAGATTACATTGGAAATCTAATCCCAGCAAGGTGGGGGCACAGAGTTGGGGAAGGACGTTAAGTTTGTAGTTTTTGAACTCCCTCCCCTGCACCGTTAGGGTAACTATGCAGAATCCCTGGATCTGTACGGAGTGGGATCCTGCAGCTAGGCAAATCTTTTGTGCGCTGGGGTAGGTGGTTAAGGAACAGCGTCTTACCGTGTCGGGGTGTATAAAACTTTCCGGCTCCCGGAGTCGACTAGGCATGGCGTCTCGTGGCCGTTAATTAGGACCGTTGTCGTCGTCGTCTGGAGAGTCCGGGGCCGAGCCTGATCGAGCGTAACCGAAGCGAGCCGTGGTTGTAGTAGTGGGGTGGGGTCCGTTGTTGCCGTCCAAAATGGCGTCGGGGATGGACAAAATGGCCGCCCCATACATCGCACGTGGCTGGGGGGTCACAAGATGGCGGCGGGGGTGGACAAAATGGCCGCCCCCATGCGTCGTACAGGTCGGGGGCGGTCCAAGATGGCGGCACCCCTCCTCCCCTCGTGGTGGTCGGGACCCAAAATGGCGGCGTCTGCGGGTCGCACAACGGCGCCCCTCATCCCCTCGTGGTGGTCGGGACCCAAAATGGCGGCGTCTGCGGGTCGCACATGGTGTGCTGGGGGGTCTGGGGAGCGCTAGGACCGCGCGGAGTTCCCTCACTGCGAGCGCCAGGGCCGCGAGCGCTAGGACCGCGCGGAGCTCCCTCGCCGGGGACAGCGGTGGTCGGGGTCCAAGTAGGTGGCGCCGGCGGGTCAGGCGTGGGGCCGCGAGCGCAAGGAGCGCGAGGAGCTCCCTCACCGGGGACAGCGGTGGTCGGGGTCCAAGTAGGTGGCGCCAGCGGGTCAGGCGCGGGGCGGGGGTGAGGGTGGCGTTCGGGACGCGAAAAACCCCTTCCTCTCCGTGGAGAGTGTTGGCCGGGACCCAGAGCGGGAGCGCCGGCGGCGGGTCGTACATGGGCTGCGGGGAGGGGGGTTGGGGAGCGTAGGCGGCGTGCAGGGCTCCCAGTTCTCCCGGGACCGCGGTGGTCGGGACCCAGAGCGGCTGCGCCTGCGGGTCGTACAAGGCGTGCTGGGGGGGTTGGGAGGCATAGACTGCTTGTAGGGCTCCCTGTGGCCCCGGGATGGCAGCGACCTCGCGGGATCGGCACACAACCGCATAATGGCCCTTTTTCCCGCAGCTTTTGCAGATGGCTGTGCGGGCCGGGCAGTGCTGTTGGGGGTGTTTCGCCTGGCCGCAGAAATAACAGCGGGCGCCCCCGGTGCGACTCGACGTTTGGACTGCGCAAGCCTGTGGGGTGTCCGGGGGGGGGGTAGGGGGTTTGTCGCGATGGGTACGTACGGGACTCAATGGCCTGCCGCGCGGTCGGGGCCGTAGGCGCGGGTATTACGCGCGGCCACGTCTAGGGAGGCTGCTAGGGCCCGTGCCTCTGAGAGTCCTAGCGACTCTTTTTCTAGAAGTCTTTGGCGGATTTGGGAGGATTGCATACCTGCCACAAAAGCGTTGCGCATTAACATGTCCGTGTGTTCGTTTGCATTCACCGACGGGCAGCTGCAGGCTCGTCCCAAAATCAGCAGCGCGGCGTAGAACTCGTCCATCGATTCTCCGGGAGCTTGCCGTCTTGTCGCGAGCTGGTAGCGAGCGTAGATTTGGTTAACTGGGCGAACATAGAGATTTCTCAGTGCTGTGAACGCCATCTGGAAATCGTCGGTGTCTTCAATGAGGGTGAAAATCTCCGTGCTCACCCTCGAGTGCAGGACCTGCAGTTTTTGTTCGTCTGAGACTCGGCCTGTGGTCGATCTGATGTAGGCCTCGAAGCAAGTCTGCCAGTGTTTGAAGGCTGCTGCCGCATTCACTGCGTGGGGGCTGATCCTCAGGCATTCTGGAATGATCCTGAGCTCCATCGTCCTTTTTAGGCACGCTTAATAAATTGTAGCGCACAAAGACTCCGTGAGACGAATAGAGTGAAGCCGACGAGGCTTTATTAAGCGTGTCTGTTCCCCAGCAGCCCGACAGTAAACTGGCCTGCGGGAGAAGACACCGGCTTCTTATACTTCGCCTTCAGGGCGGAGCTTGAGGTCAATGGCCAACCAGGACCCGGGATCTGTCAGCCAATGACATTAGGGCTTCCAGTCCCACATGACCCCCAATACATACTACCACACACAGCCTTAGAATAAAAGGGAGTCACTTTAGAACAGAGATGAGGAGAGATTTCTTCAGCCAGAGAGTGGTGGGTCTGTGGAATTCATTGCCACAGAGGGCGGTGGAGGCCGGGACGTTGAGTGTCTTTAAGACAGAAGTTGATAAATTCTTGATTTCTCGAGGAATTAAGGGCTATGGAGAGAGAGCGGGTAAATGGAGTTGAAATAAGCCATGATTGAATGGTGGAGTGGACTCGATGGGCCGAATGGCCTTACCTCCGCTCCTATGTCTTATGGTCTTAGTAGGGGACTCGACGGGAGTGACCTTTCGGGATTTTTACAGCAGGTTGTACAGGTCGGAACCCCCTGCGGGGCCGGAAGGGATGAGGCACTTTTTGGATGGGCTGACTTTCCCGAAGGTGGATAGGGAGCTGATACAAGGGCTGGGGGCCCCGATTGGGGTGGAGGAGATAGTGGAGGGGCTGAAGGCCATGCAGTCGGGTAAGGCCCCGGGACCGGACGGGTACCCAGCCGAGTTCTATAAAAAATTCTCTGGAATATTGGGGCCGGTGCTGATGAAGGTCTTTAACGAGGCTAAGGAAAGAGGGGCTTTGCGCCAGGCGATGTCACAGGCCATGATCTCGCTCATTCTGAAAAGGGACAAGGACCCAGAGCTGTGTGGGTCTTACAGGCCGATTTCCTTGCTGAACGTAGATGCCAAACGTCTGGCCGAAATTTTGCCCTCCAGGATTGAGGATTGTGTATATGATTGTGATCATAGTGGAGGATCAGACTGGGTTCGTTAAGGGCAGGCAACTAGTGGCCAATGTAAGAAGGCTGCTAAACGTGATCATGATGCCCCCCGGAAGGTAGGGAAGTTGAGGTGGTGGTCGCGATGGACGCGGAAAAAACCTTTGACCGGGTCGAGTGGGATTACTTGTGGGAGGTGCTAGAGCGGTTCGGGTTTGGAAGGGGCTTTGTTGACTGGGTTAGGTTGCTGTACCGGTCTCCGGTTGCTAGTGTACGGACAAACTCTTTGCATCCAAATTCTTTATATCGGTATTCACCAAGGAGAGGGACATGACGGATGTTGAGGCTAGGAATGGATGTTTAAATACTCTAGGTCAAGTCGGCATAAGGAAGGGGGAAGTTTGGGGTATTCTAAAAGGCATTAAGTTGGACAAGTCCCCAGGTCTGGATGGGATCTATCCCAGGTTACTGAGGGAAGCGAGGGACGAAATAGCTGGAGCCTTAACAGATATCTTTGCAGCATCCTTGAGCACGGGTGAGTTCCCGGAGGACTGGAGAATTGCTAATGTTCTCCCTTTGTTTAAGAAGGGTAGCAGGGGGCAGCACGGTGGCACAGTGGGTTAGCCCTGCTGCCTCACGGTGCCGAGGTCCCAGGTTCGATCCCAGCTCCGGATCACTGTCCGTGTGGAGTTTGCACATTCTCCCCGTGTTTGCATGGGTTTCACCCCCACGACCCAAAGATGTGCAGGGTAGGTGGATTGGCCACGCTAAATTGCCCCTTAATTGGAAAAAATTATTTGGGTACTCTAAATTTAAGAAAAAAAAAGAAGGGTAGCAGTGATAATCCAGGGAATTATAGACCTGATAGCTTGACGTCAGTGGTAGGCAAACTGTTGGAGAAGATACTGAGGGATAGGGTCTATTCACATTTGGAAGAAAATAGACTTATCAGTGATAGGCAGCATGGTTTTGTGCAGGGAAGGTCGTGTCTTACAAACCTAATAGAATTCTTTGAGGAAGTGACAACGTTAATTGATGAGGGCAGGGCTGTTGATGTCAGTTACATGGACTTCAGTAAGGCGTTTGATAAAGTTTCCCATGGCAGGTTGATGGAAAAGGTGAAATCGTATGGGTTCAGGGTGTACTAGCTAGATGGATAAAGAACTGGCTGGGCAACAGGAGACAGAGAGTAGTGGTGGAAGGGAGTGTCTCAAAATGGAGAAAGGTGACTAGTGGTGTTCCACAGGGATCCGTGCTCGGACCACTGTTGTTTGTGATATACATAAATGATCTCTATAAAGGTATAGGTGGTCTGATTAGCAAGTTTGCAGATGATACTAAGATTGGTGGAGTTGCAGATAGCGAGGAGGACTGTCAGAGAATACAGCAAAATATAGATAGATTGGAGAGTTGGGCAGAGAAATGGCAGATGGAGTTCAATCCAGGCAAATGCGAGGTGGTGCATTTTGGAAAATCTAATTCAAGACCGGACTATACGGTCAATGGAAGAGTCTGGGGAAAATTGATGTACAGAGAGATCTGGGAGTTCAGGTCCATTGTACCCTGAAGGTGGCAACGCAGGTCGATAGAGTGCTCAAGAAGGCATACAGCATGTTTGTCTTCATCGTACGGGGTATTGAGTACAAGAGTCGGCAGGTCATGTTACAGTTGTATAGGACTTTGGTTAGGCCACATTTGGAATACTGCGTGCAGTTCTGGTTGCCACATTACCAGAAGGATGTGGATGCTTTAGAGAGGGTGCAGAGGAGGTTCACCGGGATGTTGCCTGGTATGGAGGGTGGTAGCTATGAAGAAAGGTTGAGTAGATTAGGATTGTTTTTGTTGGAAAGACGGAGGTTGAGGAGGGACTTGATTTAGGTCTACAAAATTATGAGAGGTAGGGACAGGGTGGATAGCAACAAGCTTTTTCCAAGAGTGGGGGTGTCATGATTTCAAGGTGAGAGGGGGAAAGTTTAAGGGAGATGTGCGTGGAAAGTTTTTTACGCAGAGGGTGGTGGGTGCCTGGAACGCTTTGCCAGCCGAGGTGGTAGAGGCGGGCACGATAGCATCATTCAAGATGCATCTAGACAGATATATGAATGGGCGTAGAACAGAGGGAAGTAGATCCTTGGAAAATAGGCGACAGGTTTAGATAAAGGGCCTGTTCCTGTGCTGTAATTTTCTTTGTTCTTTGTAAACAGGACGATTTCAGACTATTTCAGGTTGCACCGGGGGATGAGACAGGGATGCCCCCTCTCCCCACTGCTGTTTGCGCTGGCGATAGAGCCGCTGGCAATTGCTCTGAGGGCCTCAAGGGGCTGGAAGGGGCTGGCCCGGGTTGGGTGTAGCACAGAGTCTCACTGTATTTGGATGACTTGCTGTTGTATGTCTCGGACCCAATGGTGGGGATGGAAGAAATTATGGGAATTTTAGGGGAATTCGGACGATTTTCGGGATATAAGCTCAATATGGGGAAGAGGGAGATGTTTGTGGTCCAGGCGAGAGGTCAGGAGAAGCGACTGGGGGAACTGCCGTTCAGAGTGGTAGGGGACAGCTTCAGGTACCTGGATACCCAATTGGCGAGGGATTGGGACAGGCTACATAAATTGAACTTATCTATCAACCAGGATTTCTGGAAATGGGATGCACTCCTATTGTCTCTGGCAGGTAGAGTGCAGTCGGTAAAAATGACGGTCCTCCCGAGATTTCTATTCGTCTTCCAATGCCTCCCTATCTTTGTCCCGCAGTCCTTTTTTGAGCGGATCAATAAGGTTATCGTGGGCTTTGTGTGGGGGACAAGTCCCCACGAGTGAAGAGGGCAATGCTCGAGCGGAGTCGGGGGTGGGGGGGGCGGGGGGGGGGGGGGGCGGCGGGGGGGGGTTGCGTGGAAGAGTGGTGCTGCCGAATTTCAGCAACTCCTACTGGGCGGCTAATATAGCCATGGTGAGGAGGTGGCTGGTAGGGGGGGGGAGCCGGCGTGGGTGTGCATGGAGGCGGCTTCTTGTAAGGGCACAAGTCTGGGGGCGTTGGTAACGGCGCCTCTGCCGTTCCCGCCGGCGCGGTACACCACCAGTCAAATGGTGGTGGCGGCCCTGAGAGTCTGGGGGCAGTGGAGGAGACATGTGGGAGCAGAGGGGGCATCGGTGTAGTCCCCAATCTGTGATAACCATCGGTTTGCCCCTAGGAGGATGGACGGGGGGTTCCGAATTTGGCGGAGAGCTGGGATTGAGAGGATGGGGGACTTGTTTATAGAAGGAAGCTTCCCGAGTATGAGGGCGCTGGAGAAGTTTGCTTTGGCGGGGGGAATGAATTCCGATATTTACAGATACGGGACTTCCTGCGGAGACAGGTACCAACCTTCCCACTCCTGCCGCTAAGGGGGATTCAGGATAGGGTGGTTTCTAGAGGATGGATAGGAGAGGGGTGCATCTCGGACATATATAGAAATCTTATGGGTTCGGAGGAGACGCAGACCGAGGAGCTGAAGTAAAAGTGGGAGGAGGAGCTGGGGGGAAAGATAGAGGAGGGCCTTTGGGCAGATGCGTTAGGAAGGGTCAATGCGAACGCGACATGTGCCAGGCTCAGCCTGATCCAATTTAAGGTTGATCACCGGGCTCGCATGACAGTGGCCTGGATGAGCAGATTCTTTGGGGTGCAGGATGGGTGTGCGAAGTGTGTGGGGGTGTGTGGGGGAGGGGGGGGCAGCGAACCATGTCCACATGTTCTGGACATGTCCTAGACTGAGGGGGCTTTGGCAGGGGTTTGCTGACGCCATGTCCACGGTATTAAATACGAGGGTGACAATGAGTCCAGAGGTGGCGATTTCTGGGGTGTCGCAGGATCCAGGAATCCAGAAGAAGAAAGAGGCAGACCTTCTGGCCTTTGCTTCCCTGGTAGCCCGGAGGCGGATATTGCTGGCATGGGAGGGACTCAAAGCCCCCAAAATCAGAGTCCTGGCTTTCAGACATGGCTGGCTTCCTCTGCCTGGAGAAAATTAGGTTCGCCATGAGAGGGTCTCTGCTGGGATTCGCCTGGAGGTGGCAACCATTCATCGACTTCCTCGCAGAGAATTCATCGTCAGCAGAAGGGGGGGGGAGGGGGTTAGGTTAGCGTAGGTTAGTGGGGTAAGCAATGGCAGGACCTGTGGGAGAGGCAGGCGGTATCTGCGCTACGTTTATATTTTCCTTGTTTTGTACATTGTTGATTTTGTTGCTGTTACAATGTCAAAAAAATACCTCAATAAAATGTTTACTAAAAAAAACTTATATGCAATGAATATTCCTGAGAGCTATGGATTTCAAGTAGGGACCAGGCCAACAACTGGTGTGATGTTCCTCCCTTGGCCGGATTGCCTTCTGCTGTTAACTATTTAAGCTCGCACAGCCAGCGCACATGAACACAGAAAGTCAATGCATTCGGGAGGGAATTGAAAAAAGAAGCAGGCTGATTGAAAGGAGTGCAATGCATTCATGTTTAACCAGTACGTATATTTTATTTATTGCTTTTCTACTTCTGTATCTGATTAATCATTTACAGGGGTCTTTGGGGATGACAACAACAAGGTTCTACACTTCAGTGGTACGTGAACAAAATAAATGAACACAGGCAAAATTCCTTCCTGTTCAATTTTTCCTTTTGGTAATATATACAGTTTTAGTTTGTTTCCTCAATGTTGTAAAACTCCAGTCAATTTTGTCATTCACGAAAGCCTAAGAATGTTATGCATGACAAGAGTGACTGCACTGGAAATGCATGGTTGGCACAATGAAGTAAAAGTTATTGATCAAACTAATAGAAAGGGATTATGAGGTTATGATTGGATGTGAGATGCTAGTCTCTATATATTATCATAGAATCATAGAATTTACAGTGCAGAAGGAGGCCATTCAGCCCATCGAGTCTGCACCGGCCCTTGGAAAGAGCACCCTACTTAAGCCCACACCTCCACCCTATCCCTGTAAACCCACTTAACCTTTTTGGACAGAAAGGGCAATTTAGCATGGCCAATCCACCTAACGTGCACATCTTTGGACTGTGGGAGGAAACTGGAGCACCCGGAGGAAATCCATACAGACACAGGGAAAACGTACTGACTCCGCACAGACAGTGATTCCAGTTGGGAATTAAACCTGGACCTTGGAGCTGCGAAACAACAGTGCTAACCACTATGCTACCTGTGGTGGTATGTATTAGGGGTAGTACGGTACCTGTGAAGCCGAGAGGCTATTGGCTGACAGGTCCCGGGTCCTGGTTGGATCTGCCGCCTGCTGGTTCCGACCAGAAGGTGGAGTATAAGAGCTTGAGTTCTCCCAGCAGCCGCATTCTGTAACTGAGCTGCTGGGGAACAAGTCTTGCTTAATAAAGCCTCGATTGACTTCATCACTTCTCGACTTGAGTGAGTAATTGTTGTGCTACACTACCGTGCCACTCATTCCTGTTCCTGTTCTATATAACAATGAACTTGTATTTCAATGAAGTGGGATGAAATTGTGTGGTGCCATATCAGTGATAGTCATATTAATAAATTTGAGTGAAATTCCTCTGAAGTTGCAATTCCTTTGGAAATTATTAATTGATGCCTTTGTTCAAATTGTAGTTAAAGAAATTTCACACAAACCTGCTTAATATCACACAACAGGTTGCTGTAAAGAAGCCACTTGAGCTTGAAGGTCAGCCTGGAATGGATCTTATTCCTGACGAATAAACACTTTGGGCTTTGTTTTGCAGCTTACTTTCAAAGTTACAAATTAAAGATGAATTCTAACAACTAATGATGAAATCAGTTTTATAGAAGGTAGGTGAAAGGCATAAAAGTATGGTTTGCAACAATGGCACTGCAGGCTTCCAAAGATGAAACCACAGATGACATGATTAATTCTAAATGTACTTCTTTCCATAAACGGTACATTAAAAAATGATGCACTGGACACCAGCCGCACAATGCAAGGCAGATTTTCTATTCTTGCTATTTGCAATAACAAGATTGTAAATACCATTTACCAAAATAATGCTTTGCTAAAGATTGCACTTACAGATGCGTGGCACGGTAGAACAGTGGTTAGCAGTGTTGCTTCACAGGGCCAGGATCCCAGGTTCGAGGCCCAGCTTGGGTCACTGTCTGTGCGGAGTCTGCACGTTCTCCCCGTGTATGTATGGGTTTCCACCGGATGCTCCGGTTTCCTCCCACAAGTCCTGTGCTGTTAGGTAATTTGGATATTTTGAATTCTCCCTCTGTGTACCCGAACAGGTGACGGACTGTGGCGACTAGGGGATTTTCACAGTAATTTCATTGCAGTGTTAATGTAAGCCTACTTGTGACAATAGAAATTCTTATTATTATTGTAAAAAACTCCTCCCTTTGTTTAACACAGCCAATAAATTATTTAAGTTAAAGTTTAGAGCCACCAAAAAGGGATGTGCAATTCGGGTTATTTGGATAGGGCGGGGTGAACGGGGGTATGAACATGGGTAGAGTACCCATTCAAAGGGGTGATGCAGACTCGATGAGCCGAATGGCCTCATTCTGAACTGTAGGGATTCTTTGATTCTATGTGTTATAACCTGCCTGCTTACCATGAGCTGGGGACTAATGCCAATCCCACAATCCTGTGGGAGTGTGAGCTTCCCCAATGAGGGGGCGGAGAAATCATTAGCAGACTCCCTGTATAAATAAAGCTAGCCAGTTTGGAACCATCAGGAAGGAGTAAGCAGCAAGCAAGGTTGCTGCTGTTGTGTATACATGTTATTGTAAATAAATGTTATTTCTTTGTATCCTTGAAACTTGTGCTGGATTCTTCTAGGCCCTCACAAAACTGACGACAAGGGTTAAAGTGAATAGCTGTCTACACTGCTGAAGCCACCTCTCTGGATTTTTGTTGGATACAGGTTGGAAGTTGTTTTCTATTACACCATGCCTCTGTACGGACGTTTGGATGTTTTTGATGCTGCGCTGGAAAGCTGGAACCAGTATGTACAACGGATGCGTTACTGTTTCCGGGCAAACAATATCACCGAACACGAGCACCTGGTGGTCATATTGCTCACCGCCTGTGGCCTGCATACGTTTGGGGTGATTAGGAGCCTTACGTACCCAGCTGCGTGGACACAAAAACGTTTGATGAACTTGTGAATTTAGTGGGGCAGCATTTTAACCCAACCCCGTCCACGATAGTCCAACATTACCGGTTAAATACCGCTGAGAGGACCCCTGGAGAATCCCTTGCCGACTTTCTATCCAGGCTACGCAGGATTGCGGAGTACTGTGATGAAATATTACGCAACCGTTTGGTTTGCGGTATTAACAATGCGGCCACCCAGAGAAAGTTGTTATCTCAGCCAACATTGACTTTTCAACAGGCCATTCAAATAGTATTGTCCCGAGAGAGCGCAGTACGATGAGTGCAGGAGATACAGGGAATGGAAGTGCATGCCTTGGGGCGCAACCCCTTCCGTCAGAAAACGCCCCCCCGCACTCCTGCAGTACCTTGGGCGAGACGACGTCCGGATCGACGCCAGTGGCCGTCGGACATTCCTCCCCGAAGGGAGCCTTCTCCAGAACCAATGGATGAGGAGCCATGTCCGTGTCAGACTTGTAGGCGCCGACCCCGTCGCGGACGCCGGTCCTGGGGGCGCCAGAAGCGCCGTCGTTCCGACCGAAACTGGGTCCAGCCCAGGGGCCGTACCTTCCATGTGGATGAACCTGCGGCGACTACTCCTAAGGATGTGGAGACGGAGGACAACTGCCTGAAGCTGCATTGTGTGGCAGCTCCTCGTGTGGCCCCCATTAAGGTGACAGTACGGGTCAATGGTTACCCGCTTGAGATGGAGTTGGATACTGGCGCAGCAGTCTCCATGATCGCCCAGGGGTCATTCGACCACATCAAGCAGGGTATACAGACCCTTACATTAACCGATACACAGGCCAGGTTGGCCACCTACACGGGGGAACCATTGGACATTGCAGGAACTACGATGACCCCTGTTGTTTATGGACGCCGGGAGGGGCGTTTCCCACTTATCGTGGTGCGCGGCCATAGGCCCAGCCTGTTGGGTCGGGACTGGTTGCGCCATTTGCGGTTGCAGTGGCAGCACATCCTCCAAACAGTTTCTGGAGGGTTGACTGAGGTGCTAGGACGATACCCAGATGTATTCCAGCCCGGTTTGGGGAAAATAAAAGGGGCCGTAGCCCGTATCCATGGGCAGCACGGTAGCATTGTGGATAGCACAATTGCTTATCAGCTCCAGGGTCCCAGGTTCGATTCAGGCTTGGGTCATTGTCTGTGCGGAGTCTGCACGTTCTCCTTGTGTCTGTGTGGGTTTCCTCCAGGTGCTCCGGTTTCCTCCCACAGTCCAAAGATGTGCAGGTTAGGTGGATTGGCCATGATAAATTGCCCTTAGTGTCCACAATTGCCCTGAGTGTTGGGTGGGGTTACTGGGTTATGGGGATAGGGTGGAGGTGTTGACCTTGGGTAGGGTGCTCTTTCCAAGAACCGGTGCAGACTCGATGGCCCGAATGGCCTCCTTCTGCACTGTAAATTCTATGATAGTCTATGGTATCCAAGTCGAACCAGGAGCCACGCCGCGCTAATTCCGGGCACACCCGGTGCCTTACGCCTTGTCCGAGAAGGTAGAAGGGGAGCTCACTCATTTGGAAACTTTGGGTATTATCAGGCCCGTCCGTTTCGCTGACTGGGCACCACCAATTGTACCTGTAATGAAGCCAGATGCCACAGTTCGCTTGTGTGGCGACTATAAACTTACAGTGAATACGGCTTCCCGACTCGACCGATATCCAATGCCTCGCATAGAGGATCTCTATGCAAAGCTTGCAGGTGGACTCCCGTTCACAAAATTAGATATGAGTCACACCTACCTACAGTTGGAGCTGGACCCTGCCTCACGACCATATGTAACGATTAATACACACCAGGCCTGTATGAATATACACGTTTGCCCTTTGGAGTATCCTCTGCCTGCGCTATTTTTCAACGCGTTATGGAGGGCATTTTGAGAGGTTTACCACGTGTCGCTGTCTACTTAGATGACGTTTTGATCACAGGGACGTCGGAGCAGGAACATTTGGAAAATCTGGAGGCTGCCCTGAGATGCTTTTCGGAGGCTGGAGTCTATTTAAGTCGCACAAAGTACGTCTATCAGGCGAAGGAATAGTCTACCTGGGTGATCGGCGCGCGATTCAACAGGCCCCCGCCCCGACTGACACTTTGCATCTTCGTTCTTTTCTCGGCCTCGTAAACTATTATGGGAAGTTCCTCCCCAATCTGGCAACTACGCTGGCCCCGTTGCATGTTCTGCTAAAGAAAAATCACACCTGGGTTTGGGGTCAGCCGCAAGAAACCGCTTTCCAGCGGGTAAAACAACAATTGTCGTCGTCTGGGTTACTAACCCACTATGATCGTGGAAAGCCTTTGCTCGTCACATGTGATGCATCCCCGTGTGGTATTGGGGCCGTCCTGTCCCACAAGATGGAGAACGGGGCTGAGCGGCCGATAGCTTTCGCCCCCCGCACATTGACTGCAGCGGAAAAAAAGTACGCGCAGATCGAGAAGGAGGGCCTGGCAGTGGTCTTTGTGGTGAAACGTTTCCACCAGTACGTGTATGGCCGCCACCTCACTATCATGACTGATCATAAGCCTCTGCTGGGACTTTTCAGAGAGGATAAGCCAATACCGCCCATTGCTTCTGCACGGATCCAGCGCTGGGCTTTGTTGTTTGCTGCATACGAGTATTCTCTGGAGCACAAACCAGGAACGCAGATCGCGAATGCCGACGCACTGAGCCGATTGCCTTTATCGACCGGCCCCATGTCGACCCCCACGACCGGGGAGGTGGTTGCAACCCGAAATTTTATGGACAGAAGCTTCCGCCGGCCGCGCCCCTACATCACTGGGAATGGCCAGGGCGGCCTTGGGCGCGCTTGCATGCGGATTTCGCCGGCCCTTTTCAAGGATCCATGTTCCTTTTATTAATCGACGCCCAGTCCAAATGGCTAGAGGTGCATAAGATGCTCAGCACAACATCCTGCGCAACAATTGAGAAGGTGCGTTTGTCTTTTAGTACACATGGCCTCCCCGAGGTGCTGCACTCCATTCACCAAAGAAGAACAAAGAACAAAGAAATGTACAGCACAGTAACAGGCCCTTCGGCCCTCCAAGCCCGTGCCGACCATGCTGCCCGACTAAACTACAATCTTCTACACTTCCTGGGTCCGTATCCCTCTATTCCCATCTTATTCATGTATTTGTCAAGATGCCCCTTAAATGTCACTATCGTCCCTGCTTCCACCACCTCCTCCGGTAGCGAGTTCCAGGCACCCACTACCCTCTGCGTAAAAAAACTTGCCTCGTACATTTACGCTAAACCTTGCCCCTCTCACCTTAAACCTATGCCCCCTAGTAATTGACCCCTCTACCCCGGGGAAAAGCCTCTGACTATCCACTCTGTCTATGCCCCTCATAATTTTGTAGACCTCTATCAGGTCTCCCCTCAACCTCCTTCGTTCCAGTGAGAACAAACCGAGTTTATTCAACCGCTCCTCATAGCTAATGCCCTCCATACCAGGCAACATTCTGGTAAATCTCTTCTGCACCCTCTCTAAAGCCTCCACATCCTTCTGGTAGTGTGGCGACCAGAATTGAACACTATACTCCAAGTGTGGCCTAACTAAGGTTCTATACAGCTGCAACATGACTTGCCAATTCTTATACTCAATGCCCCGGCCAATGAAGGCAAGCATGCCGTATGCCTACTTGACTACCTTCTCCAACTGTGTTGCCCCTTTCAGTGACCTGTGGACCTGTACTCCTAGATCTCTTTGACTTTCAATACTCTTGAGGGTTCTACCATTCACTGTATATTCCCTACCTGCATTAGACCTTCCAAAATGCATTACCTCACATTTGTCCGGATTAAACTCCATCTGCCATCTCTCCGCCCAAGTCTCCAAACAATCTAAATCCTGCTGTATCCTCTGACAGTCCTCATCGCTATCCGCAATTCCACCAACCTTTGTGTCGTCTGCAAACTTACTAATCAGACCAGTTACATTTCCCTCCAAATCATTTATATATATTACAAACAGCAAAGGTCCCAGCACTGATCCCTGTGGAACACCACTGGTCACAGCCCTCCAATTAGAAAAGCATCCTTCCATTGCTACTCTCTGCCTTCTATGACCTAGCCAGTTCTGTATCCACCTTGCCAGCTCATCCCTGATCCCGTGACTTCACCTTTTGTACTAGTCTACCATGAGGGACCTTGTCAAAGGCCTTACTGAAGTCCATATAGACAACATCCACTGCCCTACCTGCATCAATCATCTTTGTGACCTCCTCGAAAAACTCTATCAAGTTAGTGAGACACGACCTCCCCTTCACAAAACCATGCTGCCTCTCACTAATACGTCCATTTGCTTCCAAATGGGAGTAGATCCTGTCTCAAAGAATTCTCTCCAGTAATTTCCCAACCACTGAAGTAAGGCTCACCAGCCTGTAGTTCCCTGGATTATCCTTGCTACCCTTCTGAAACAGAGGAACAACATTGGCTATTCTCCAGTCCTCCGGGACATCACCTGAAGACAGTGAGGATCCAAAGATTTCTGTCAAGGCCTCAGCAATTTCCTCTCCAGCCTCCTTCAGTATTCTGGGGTAGATCCCATCAGGCCCTGGGGACTTATCTACCTTAATATTTTTTTAAGACACCCAACACCTCGTCTTTTTGAATCTCAATGTGACCCAGCTATCTACACACCCTTCTCCAGACTCAACATCTACCAATTTCTTCTCTTGGGTGAATACTGATGCAAAGTATTCATTTAGTACCTCGCCCATTTCCTCTGTCTCCACACATTGATTCCCTTGATTTCCTTCAGTGGGCCAACCCTTTCCCTGGCTACCCTCTTGCTTTTTAGGTACGTGTAAAAAGCCTTGGGATTTTCCTTAACCCTATTTGCCAAAGACTTTTCGTGACCCTTTCTAGCCCTCCTGACTCCTTGCTTAAGTTCCTTCCTACTTTCCTTATATTCCACGCAGGCTTCGTCTGTTCCCAGCCTTTTAGCCCTGACAAATGCCTCCTTTTTCTTTTTGACGAGGCTAACAATATCTCTCGTTATCCAAGGTTCCCGAAAATTGCCGTATTTATCCTTCTTCCTCACAGGAACATGCCGGTCCTGAATTCCTTTCAACTGACACTTGAAAGCCTCCCACATGTCAGATGTTGATTCGCCCTCAAACATCCGCCCCCAATCTATGTTCTTCAGTTCCCGCCTAATATTGGCATTGCGGAAGGAGGTTGCTGGGAGGTAAGTCAACCTTTAAAAGCACTTGTCTTTGCAGGGGCAGGCCAGTCGATTTCGGCGGCGTGAGAACAGCTGGTGAGTGGTGAGTCAGTTTCAGCGGGAGCATTGCGGAAGGAGGTTGCTGGGAGGTAAGTCAACCTTTAAAAGCACTTGTCTTTGCAGGGGCAGGCCAGTCGATTTCGGCGTGAGAACAGCTGGTGAGTGGTGAGTCAGTTTCAGCGGGAGCATTGCGGAAGGAGGTTGCTGGGAGGTAAGTCAACCTTTAAAAGCACTTGTCTTTGCAGGGGCAGGCCAGTCGATTTCGGCGGCGTGAGAACAGCTGGTGAGTGGTGAGTCAGTTTCAGCGGGAGCATTGCGGAAGGAGGTTGCTGGGAGGTAAGTCAACCTTTAAAAGCACTTGTCTTTGCAGGGGCAGGCCAGTCGATTTCGGCGGGAGAACAGCTGGTGAGTGGTGAGTCAGTTTCAGCGGGAGCATTGCGGAAGGAGGTTGCTGGGAGGTAAGTCAACCTTTAAAAGCACTTGTCTTTGCAGGGGCAGGCCAGTCGATTTCGGCGGCGTGAGAACAGCTGGTGAGTGGTGAGTCAGTTTCAGCGGGAGCATTGCGGAAGGAGGTTGCTGGGAGGTAAGTCAACCTTTAAAAGCACTTGTCTTTGCAGGGGCAGGCCAGTCGATTTCGGCGTGAGAACAGCTGGTGAGTGGTGAGTCAGTTTCAGCGGGAGCATTGCGGAAGGAGGTTGCTGGGAGGTAAGTCAACCTTTAAAAGCACTTGTCTTTGCAGGGGCAGGCCAGTCGATTTCGGCGGGAGAACAGCTGGTGAGTGGTGAGTCAGTTTCAGCGGGAGCATTGCGGAAGGAGGTTGCTGGGAGGTAAGTCAACCTTTAAAAGCACTTGTCTTTGCAGGGGCAGGCCAGTCGATTTCGGCGGCGTGAGAACAGCTGGTGAGTGGTGAGTCAGTTTCAGCGGGAGCATTGCGGAAGTGGCTGCTGGGAGGTAAGTCAACCTTTAAAAGCACTTGTCTTTGCAGGGGCAGGCCAGTCGATTTCGGCGGCGTGAGAACAGCTGGTGAGTGGTGAGTCAGTTTCAGCGGGAGCATTGCGGAAGGAGGTTGCTGGGAGGTAAGTCAACCTTTAAAAGCACTTGTCTTTGCAGGGGCAGGCCAGTCGATTTCGGCGGCGTGAGAACAGCTGGTGAGTGGTGAGTCAGTTTCAGCGGGAGCATTGCGGAAGGAGGTTGCTGGGAGGTAAGTCAACCTTTAAAAGCACTTGTCTTTGCAGGGGCAGGCCAGTCGATTTCGGCGTGAGAACAGCTGGTGAGTGGTGAGTCAGTTTCAGCGGGAGCATTGCGGAAGGAGGTTGCTGGGAGGTAAGTCAACCTTTAAAAGCACTTGTCTTTGCAGGGGCAGGCCAGTCGATTTCGGCGGGAGAACAGCTGGTGAGTGGTGAGTCAGTTTCAGCGGGAGCATTGCGGAAGGAGGTTGCTGGGAGGTAAGTCAACCTTTAAAAGCACTTGTCTTTGCAGGGGCAGGCCAGTCGATTTCGGCGGGAGAACAGCTGGTGAGTGGTGAGTCAGTTTCAGCGGGAGCATTGCGGAAGGAGGTTGCTGGGAGGTAAGTCAACCTTTAAAAGCACTTGTCTTTGCAGGGGCAGGCCAGTCGATTTCGGCGGCGTGAGAACAGCTGGTGAGTGGTGAGTCAGTTTCAGCGGGAGCATTGCGGAAGGAGGTTGCTGGGAGGTAAGTCAACCTTTAAAAGCACTTGTCTTTGCAGAGGCAGGCCAGTCGATTTCGGCGGCGTGAGAACAGCTGGCTGGTTAGTCAATTTCAGCAGGAGCTGAGAATTTTTCTTTTTTTTTTATTTTAAATTAGTTTTTTAGGCGGGAACAGGAAGTCGACCCGCGGACGTCTGGGAAGATCCTCCCCAATAAATTCTGGTGGAGAGGAGACCCGAGACACTACACGTGTAGTGTCTCCCACCCGCCCTCCTCCTCTAACCTAATAATAAAACCCACTGGTGTGAGGTAAGTACCATATTTTATTATATTATTGTTATTTTTTAGCCAGATCTTGGTAGAAAGTTAGAGGAATGGCAGGGAAGGGAGTGCAATGTTCCTCCTGCAGGATGTTTGAGGTGAGGGATGCAGTTAGTGTCCCTGCTGATTTTACCTGCAGGAAGTGCTGCCATCTCCAGCTCCTCCAAGACCGAGTTAGGGAACTGGAGCTGGAGTTGGAAGAACTTCGGATCATTCGGGAGGCAGAAGGGGTCATAGATAGCAGCTTCAGGGAATTAGTTACACCAAAGATTGGAGATAGGTGGGTAACTGTAAGAGGGACTGGGAAAAAACAGTCAGTGCAGGGATCCCCTGCGGTCGTACCCCTGAGAAACAAGTATACCGCTTTGGATACTTGTGGGGGGGACGACTTACCAGGGGTAAGACATGGGGTACGGGCCTCTGGCACGGAGTCTGTCCCTGTTGCTCAGAAGGGAAGGGGGGAGAGGAGCAGAGCATTAGTAATTGGGGACTCTATAGTCAGGGGCACAGATAGGAGATTTTGTGGGAGCGTGAGAGACTCACGTTTGGTATGTTGCCTCCCAGGTGCAAGGGTACGTGATGTCTCGGATCGTGTTTTCCGGGTCCTTAGGGGGGAGGGGGAGCAGCCCCAAGTCGTGGTCCACATTGGCACCAACGACATAGGTAGGAAAGGGGACAAGGATGTCAGGCAGGCTTTCAGGGAGCTAGGATGGAAGCTCAGAACTAGAACAAACAGAGTTGTTATCTCTGGGTTGTTGCCCGTGCCACGTGATAGTGAGATGAGGAATAAGGAGAGAGAGCATTTAAACACGTGGCTACAGGGATGGTGCAGGCGGGAGGGATTCAGATTTTTGGATAACTGGGGCTCTTTCTGGGGAAGGTGGGACCTCTACAGACAGGATGGTCTACATCTGAACCTGAGGGGCACAAATATCCTGGGGGGGAGATTTGTTAGTGCTCTTTGGGGGGGTTTAAACTAATGCAGCAGGGGCATGGGAACCTGGATTGTAGTTTTAGGGTAAGGGAGAATGAGAGTATAGAGGTCAGGAGCACAGATTTGACATCGCAGGAGGGGGCCAGTGTTCAGGTAGGTGGTTTGAAGTGTGTCTACTTCAATGCCAGGAGTATACGAAACAAGGTAGGGGAACTGGCAGCGTGGGTTGGTACCTGGGACTTCGATGTTGTGGCCATTTCGGAGACATGGATAGAGCAGGGACAGGAATGGATGTTGCAGGTTCCGGGGTTTAGGTGTTTTAGTAAGCTCAGAGAAGGAGGCAAAAGAGGGGGAGGTGTGGCGCTGCTAGTCAAGAGCAGTATTACGGTGGCGGAGAGGATGCTAGATGGGGACTCTTCTTCCGAGGTAGTATGGGCTGAAGTTAGAAACAGGAAAGGAGAGGTCACCCTGTTGGGAGTTTTTTATAAGCCTCCTAATAGTTCTAGGGATGTAGAGGAAAGGATGGCGAAGATGATTCTGGATATGAGCGAAAGTAACAGGGTAGTTATTATGGGAGATTTTAACTTTCCAAATATTGACTGGAAAAGATATAGTTCGAGTACAATAGATGGGTCGTTTTTTGTACAGTGTGTGCAGGAGGGTTTCCTGAAACAATATGTTGACAGGCCAACAAGAGGCGAGGCCACGTTGGATTTGGTTTTGGGTAATGAACCAGGCCAGGTGTTGGATTTGGAGGTAGGAGAGCACTTTGGGGACAGTGACCACAATTCGGTGACGTTTACGTTAATGATGGAAAGGGATAAGTATACACCGCAGGGCAAGAGTTATAGCTGGGGGAAGGGCAATTATGATGCCATTAGACGTGACTTGGGGGGGATAAGGTGGAGAAGTAGGCTGCAAGTGTTGGGCACCCTGGATAAGTGGGGCTTGTTCAAGGATCAGCTACTGCATGTTCTTGATAAGTATGTACCGGTCAGACAGGGAGGAAGGCGTCGAGCGAGGGAACCGTGGTTTACCAAGGAAGTGGAATCTCTTGTTAAGAGGAAGAAGGAGGCCTATGTGAAGATGAAGTGTGAAGTTTCGGTTGGGGCGATGGATAGTTACAAGGTAGCGAGGAAGGATCTAAAGAGAGAGCTAAAACGAGCAAGGAGGGGACATGAGAAGTATTTGGCAGGAAGGATCAAGGAAAACCCAAAAGCTTTCTAGAGGTATGTCAGGAATAAGCGAATGACTAGGGAAAGAGTAGGACCAGTCAAGGACAGGGATGGGAAATTGTGTGTGGAGTCTGAAGAGATAGGCGAGATACTAAATGAATATTGTTCGTCAGTATTCACTCAGGAAAAAGATAATGTTGTGGAGGAGAATGCTGAGCCCCAGGCTAATAGAATAGATGGCATTGAGGTACGTAGGGAAGAGGTGTTGGCAATTCTGGACAGGCTGAAAATAGATAAGTCCCCGGGACCTGATGGGATTTATCCTAGGATTCTATGGGAGGCCAGGGAAGAGATTGCTGGACCTTTGGCTTTGATTTTTATGTCATCATTGGCTACAGGAATAGTGCCAGAGGACTGGAGGACAGCAAATGTGGTCCCTTTGTTCAAAAAGGGGAGCAGAGACAACCCCGGCAACTATAGGCCGGTGAGCCTCACGTCTGTAGTGGGTAAAGTCTTGGAGGGGATTATAAGAGACAAGATTTATAATCATCTAGATAGGAATAATATGATCAGGGATAGTCAGCATGGCTTTGTGAAGGGTAGGTCATGCCTCACAAACCTTATTGAGTTCTTTGAGAAGGTGACTGAACAGGTAGACGAGGGTAGAGCAGTTGATGTGGTGTCTATGGATTTCAGCAAAGCGTTTGATAAGGTTCCCCATGGTAGGCTATTGCAAAAAATACGGAGGCTGGGGATTGAGGGTGATTTAGAGATGTGGATCAGAAATTGGCTAGCTGAAAGAAGACAGAGGGTGGTGGTTGATGGGAAATGTTCAGAATGGAGTACAGTCACAAGTGGAGTACCACAAGGATCTGTTCTGGGGCCGTTGCTGTTTGTCATTTTTATCAATGACCTAGAGGAAGGCGCAGAAGGGTGGGTGAGTAAATTTGCAGACGATACTAAAGTCGGTGGTGTTGTCGATAGTGTGGAAGGATGTAGCAGATTACAGAGGGATATAGATAAGCTGCAGAGCTGGGCCGAGAGGTGGCAAATGGAGTTTAATGTAGAGAAGTGTGAGGTGATTCACTTTGGAAGGAATAACAGGAATGCGGAATATTTGGCTAATGGTAAAGTTCTTGAAAGTGTGGATGAGCAGAGGGATCTAGGTGTCCATGTACATAGATCCCTGAAAGTTGCCACCCAGGTTGATAGGGTTGTGAAGAAGGCCTATGGAGTGTTGGCCTTTATTGGTAGAGGGATTGAGTTCCGGAGTCGGGAGGTCATGTTGCAGCTGTACAGAACTCTGGTACGGCCGCATTTGGAGTATTGCGTACAGTTCTGGTCACCGCATTATAGGAAGGACGTGGAGGCTTTGGAGCGGGTGCAGAGGAGATTTACCAGGATGTTGCCTGGTATGGAGGGAAAATCTTATGAGGAAAGGCTGATGGACTTGAGGTTGTTTTCGTTGGAGAGAAGAAGGTTAAGAGGAGACTTAATCGAGGCATACAAAATGATCAGGGGGTTGGATAGGGTGGACAGTGAGAGCCTTCTCCCGCGGATGGATATGGCTGGCACGAGGGGACATAACTTTAAACTGAGGGGTAATAGATATAGGACAGAGGTCAGAGGTAGGTTCTTTACGCAAAGAGTAGTGAGGCCGTGGAATGCCCTACCTGCTACAGTGGTGAACTCGCCAACATTGAGGGCATTTAAAAGTTTATTGGATAAACATATGGATGATAATGGCATAGTGTAGATTGGATGGCTTTTGTTTCGGTGCAACATTGTGGGCCGAAGGGCCTGTACTGCGCTGTATTGTTCTATGTTCTATGTTCTAATATTGTTATAATTAGCCTTCCCCCAATTTAGCACATTCATCCTAGGACCACTCTTATCCTTGTCCACCAGCACTTTAAAACTTACTGAATTGTGGTCACTGTTCCCGAAATGCTCCCCTACTGAAACATCTACCACCTGGCCGGGCTCATTCCCCAATACCAGGTCCAGTACCGCCCCTTCCCTAGTTGGACTGTCCACATATTGTTTTAAGAAGCCCTCCTGAATACTCCTTACAAACTCCGCCTCGTCTAAGCCCCTGGCACTAAGTGAGTCCCAGTCAATATTGGGGAAGTTGAAGTCTCCCATCACCACAACCCTGTTGCTTTTACTCTTTTCCAAAATCTGTCTACCTATCTGATCCTCTATCTCCCGCTGGCTGTTGGGAGGCCTGTAGTAAACCCCCAACATTGTGACTGCACCCTTCTTATTCCTGATCTCTACCCATATAGCCTCACTGCCCTCTGAGGTGTCCTCCCGCAGTACAGCTGTGATATTCTCCCTAACCAGTAGCGCAACTCCGCCACCCCTTTTACATCCCCCTCTATCCCGCCTGAAACATCTAAATCCTGGAACGTTTAGCTGCCAATCCTGCCCTTCCCTCAACCAAGTCTCTGTAATGGCAACAACATCATAGTTCCAAGTACTAATCCAAGCTCTAAGTTCATCTGCCTTACCCGTAATACTTCTTGCATTAAAACATATGCACTTCAGGCCACCAGACCCGCTGTGTTCAGCAACTTCTCCCTGTCTGCTCTGCCTCAGAGCCCCACTGTCCCTATTCCCTAGTTCTCCCTCAATGCTCTCACCTTCTGACCTATTGCTCCCGTGCCCACCCCCCTGCCATACTAGTTTAAACCCTCCCGTGTGACACCAGCAAACCTCGCAGCCAGGATATTTATGCCTCTCCAGTTTAGATGCAGCCCGTCCTTCTTATATAGGTCACACCTGCCCCGGAAGAGCTCCCAGTGGTCCAGATAATGGAAACCCTCCCTCCTACACCAGCTGTTTAGCCACATGTTTAGCTGCTCTATCTTCCTATTTCTAGCCTCACTGGCACGTGGCACAGGGATTAATCCCGAGATTACAACCCTAGAGGTCCTGTCTTTTAACTTTCTGCCTAGCTCCCTGAACTCCTGCTGCAGGACCTCATGCCCCTTCCTGCCTATGTCGTTAGTACCAATATGTACAGCGACCTCTGCCTGTTTCCCCTCCCCCTTCAGGATGCCCTCTACCCGTTCGGAGACATCCTGGACCCTGGCACCAGGGAGGCAACATACCATCCTGGAGTCTCTTTCACGTCCACAGAAGCGCCTATCTGTGCCCCTGACTATAGAGTCCCCTATTACTATTGCTCTTCCGCGCTTTGACCCTCCCTTCTGAACATCAGAGCCAGCCGTGGTGCCACTGCTCTGGCTGCTGCTGTTTTCCCCTGATAGGCTATCCCCACGACAGTATCTGACTGAGGAGTTTGCGAGGTTCATGAAGATGAATGGCATATGCCATATCCGCACTGCCCCATACCACCCAGCTTCAAATGGGTTGGCGGAGCGCGCAGTGCAGACATTCAAACGAGGCCTAAAGAAGCAGTCTTCCAGGTCAATGGACACGAGACTGGCTCGCTTTTTGTTTTCGTATAGGACCACCCCCCATGCGGTGACTGGGTTATCTCCCGCAGAACTCCTAATGGGCCGGAGACTTCGCACCCGCCTTAGTATGGTTTTGCCGGACATTGGCGCAAAAGTACGCCGCACACAAGAACGGCAGGGACAGGGTTTTTCTCGGCATCGGCCGATCAGGCAGTTTGCGCCCGGTGACCCAGTGTTTGTTCGCAATTCTGCTGGTGGTGCCCAGTGGGTCCCTGGCGTAATCTTTCGCCAAACGGGCCCTATATCTTACCAGGTGCAAGCCCAGGGTCATCTCCAGTGGAAAAACATGTAGACCACGTTCGGTCCAGAAGACTATCCGTTCCAAAGACTCCCTGCCCCCGGAGCTCATTTCTACAGCCGCAGAGACCAGAGACAATAGAAAGTAGTCCTCACAAACCTCCTCTGGTGCCTCACTCAAAGCCTGCGCAGGTCGTTACAGAACCGCGCGGAGATAGAGACGCCGAGATGACAGAGGCAGCAGACTCTGACAACGAGATGGAGATACAGGACGCATCAGAGGGGGAATCCTCGGGCCCACGGGCCGTGGATGTACAACCGTTACGCCGTTCATCACGGAAGCGAGGTTCTCCATCTCGTTATACGCCGCCCGATCCAGCGCCTCGTGCAAATGGTTTCCGGCCTGCGGCAAAACGAGTCCGACGCCCTCCTTCGCCAGGGTCTTCGATGTATTCCTTGGACTTTGGGAAGGAGGGATGTTATAACCTGCCTGCTTATCATTGGCTGGGGACTAATGACAATCCCACAATCCTGTGGGAGTATGAGCTTCCCCAATGAGGGGGGGCGGAGAAATCATTAGCAGACTCCCTGTATAAATAAAGCTGGCCAGTTTGGAACCAGCAGGAAGGAGTAAGCAGCAAGCAAGGTTGCTGCTGTTGTATATATACATTTTATTGTAACTAAATGTTATTTCTTTGTATCCTTGAAACTTGCGCTGGATTCTTCGTGGCCCTCACAAAACTATGGTTTATGTAAATACTTTTTTTCTTGATACCTTTTAATGGCCCTGACACTGGCACCGTTAGAATTCTCAGGGTCAGTTAAATGATACTCTTGGTAGGAAAAAGGTGCGTGCCATGCTAGTAACTGGGTGCCCCACAAAGTTTGCAGGAGGAGCTGGGAAGCTATTTTACAGCAAAGCATGACTTCAGAAACAGCAGACACTTAGGTGAGGAAATAGCCCCAACAATTAGGCACAGGACCTGTCAGCACAGAAGCTAAAAACAATGGGAACTGAAGTGACAATGAGCAAGGAGTGGCAACTCTTTAACCCTGAGGAACCTTTTCAATCATAGAATCATAGAACTTACAGTGCAGAAGGAGGGCATTCGACCTATTGAGATTGCACCGGCCCTTGGAAAGGGCACCATACACAAGCCCACTCCTTCACCCTATCCCCGTAACCCAGTAACCCCACCTAACCTTTTTGGACACTGAGGGACAATTTAGCATGGCCAATCCACCTGCACATCTTTGGACTGTGGGAGAAAACCGGAGCACCTGGAGAAAACGCACGCAGCCACGGGGAGAACATGCAGACTCTGCACAGACAGTGACCCAAGCCAGGAATTGAAGAAGTTTAATGAGCTTGCAAGATGTAACATCAGCAGACCGGAAGGGCTATAACAGGAATAAATATGACCCAAAGAAAATCATGAGTGGTACAAAAAAATAAACTTGCAAGGCAACAACAAAGCTAACAGCAAAACTGCTTTTAGTATATTAAGAGGGGTGACAGTTGACTATACAGAGAGTGTCAACAACATTGGCTTCAATCCTCATTCTGGCTGAGGTAAAGTTGAGGCCTGCCGTCTTGCATTGCCCTGTAGTAAACTCACAGCATAATATGCGATTTGGTGACCATTGGATAATGGAGGATCAAATAATTACAAGTGACAGGTCAGAAGTAAGCAGGTCAGAGACTTCTTTGTGTCGTATTCAATCTGCTCATCAAGACAAAAGTGCACCAAGTCCACATCAGACACTTGCTTCGTACAGACAGGAGGATGCCTATTCAGTCATCGAGCCTGCTTTGCCGCGCAATTAGATAATCAACCACAATACCAATTTTCCACACAATCTTTACAACGCTTGATGTCATTATTATCCAGAAATAGTTAAAACAGAAATGTAGAAAATAGGTGCAGGAGTAGGCCATTCAGCCCTCCCAGCCTGCACCACCATTCAATGTGATCAGGGTTTATCGTGCAAATTGAGTATCCCACTCCCGCTTTCTCTCCATACCCCTTGATCCCTTTAGCCCCAAGGGCCACATCCAGCTCCCGCTTGAATATATCCAACAAACAGGCCCCAACAGCTTCTCTATGGTAGAGAATTCCACAAGCTCACAACTCTCTGAGAGAAGACATTCTTCCTCATCTAAGTCCTGAGAGTCTTACCCCTTATTCTTAGGCTGTGACTCTTAGTTCTGGATGTCCCCAATATCGGGAACATTCTTCGCGCAGCTAGCTCATCCAGTCCTATCAGGATTTTATATGTTTCGATGAGATCCACTTTCATTCTTCTAAACTCCAGTGAGTACAAGCCCAGTCGATCCAGTCTTTCTTCATATGTCAGTCCTGCCATCCCGGGAATTAATCTGCTGAACCTTCACTGGACACCCTCAATAGCAAGATTGTCCTTCCTCAAACTAGGAGACCAAAACTGCACACAATACTCAAAGTGTGGCCTCAACAAGGCGCTGTATAACTGCAGCAAGACATCCCTACTACAATACTCAAATCCTCTCGCTATGAAGGCCAGCTGCCAGTAGCTTTTCTCACTGCCTGCTGTACCTGTCTGCCAATCATGAGCGACTGTTCCACCATGACTCCCAAGTCTCATTGCACTTTCCCTTTTCCGAAAATGCCACCATTCAGATAATAATCTGCCTTCCTGTTTTTGCCATCAAAGTGGGTAACCTCACATTTTATTGCATTTGCCAAGCATTTGCCCACTCAGCCAGCCTATCCAAGTTACCTGCATTCTCTTTGCATTCTCCTCACAGCACACACTGCCACCCAGCTTAGTGTAGTCTGCAAATTTGGAGATATTGCATGCAATTCCTTCATACAAATCATTAATATATATTGCGGACAATTGGGGTCCATCACTGAACCCTGCGGTGCCCCACTTGTCACTGCCTGCCGCTAGCAAAAGGACCCATTTATTCCCACTCTGTGCTTCCTGTCTGCCAACCAGTTCTCTATCCACGTCAGTACATTACCTCAGTACCATGAGCTTTAATTTTTCTCATTAATCTCTTGTGTGGGATCTTGCCAAAAGCCTTTTGAAAGTCCAGGTACACAACATCCACTGGTTCACCCTTGTCCACTCTACTGGTCACACCTTCAAAAAATTCCAGAAGATTTGTCAAGCATAATTTCCTTTTAGTGAATCCATGCTGACTTGGACCAATCCTGTCCCCACTTTCCAAATGCTCAGTTATTTCATCGTTAATAATTGACTCCAACATTTTCCCAACCACTGATTTCAGGCTAACCGGTCTATAATTCCCTGTTTTCTCCCTCTCATTGGAATTCTTCCAGAGTCCATAGAATGCGGGAAAATTATTACCAATGTATCCGCTATTTCTAGGGCCACTTTTTTAAGCGCTCTGGAATGCAGAGCATCAGACCCTGGGGACTTATCGGATTTTAACCCCATCAATTTCCCCAATCCAATTTCATGACTAATAAGGATTTCCTTCAGCTGCTCGTTCATGTTAGACCCTCTGTCCCCAGTATTTCCAGAAGGTTACTTGTGTCCTCCTCAATGAAGATAGATCCAAAGTAATTGCTCAACTGGTCTGCCATCTCTTTGTTGCCTATTATGAATTCACCTGGTTCTAACTGTAAGGGACCTACATTTGTCTTCACCAGTCTTTTTCTCTTTGCATATCTATAGTTAGGTGATTGTTTTTGACCGGATGCGACAGGCCAAAGGGGCTTTTCTGTGCTGTCGACCTCTATGACTCTAAATCTATCAGTTGCTGGGCGCGATATACCAGCCTCTTCATATCCAGCTTGGTGTCGTGACAAGGCCTCTGAATCCCGCTGGAAGCCTCTCCTGAGATTCGCCACACTCGAGAAGTCTCACGAGATTCAACTGAACCTCGCAAGGTGTTGCGCTGGTGACATCAAGATCAGCATATTTGACTCATTTAAATATGCATGTGCAAGATTCTCTGGGCTACCAGGTACTAACAGCCTCCCCAGCGAGGAGGTTGTGGGTACCTGGTGGCATTGTCAGGCTGGCAGGGACGCTTCCTTGGTGTCAGGGTGGCAGTGCTGGGGTAACCCGCTGCCAAAATCGCACTGTCAAGAGTCGGGGCATGTGGAGGGTCATGCCCATGAAAGGGGGGGATGAGGGGACGTACGATTGGTGGGGCGGTGAACGGTAGGTATGAAGGGGCCTCATAGCCCCTTTATTAACTTTATTATTGTCACAAGTAGGCTTACATTAACACTGCAATGAAGTTACACTCCGGCAACTTTTCGGGTACACAGGGAGAATTCAGAATGTGCAATTCATCTAACAGCACGACTTTCAAGACTTGTGGGAAGAAACCGTAGCCCCCGAAGGAAACTCATGCAGACACGAGGAGAACGTGCAGACTCCGCAAAGACAGTGACCCAAGCCTGGCGCTGTGAAGCAACAGTGCTAACCAATATGCCACCCTTGTCCATGGGTGTGGGCTGTGGGGAACCCTCAAGCTCATTTAGAGAGATAGATCCCAGGAGCCGGTTCTTGTCTGCCATCGGCAAGTTTAACTGAGCTTTTAAACTCACTTAACTCTGCACATCTGGGTCCTGCCCATTGTGTGCAAGATCCTGATCATGACGTCTCACAAGGTCTCGTTAGATCTTGTGAGGTTTAACGACCATCGGGGATCCCAGAAGAGGCCCCTCACAGGATATACCGGCCGTGTCACGTCCCAATTCTGGCTGGATGCGGCCAGTAAATCACGCCCTAAATGTGGGTGAATACCGGTGTGGATCTCACCCAATAAACGGCGGGAAACAGTCTGGCAAAATCGTCCAATTTGGTTGAATTCCATCCTCTGTCTTGAACATGCTCAATAATTGAGTTTCCACAGCCCTATGGTGTAGATTCACCACCCTCTTGAGTAAAGAAATTCCTCTTCATCTCAACCTTAAATAGCCTATTCCTTATTCTGATATTATGTCCCTTTGTTCCGGGGCTGCATGGTGGCGCAACGGTTAGCAGTGCTGCCTCATGGCGCTGAGGGCCAGGATTCGATCCCGTCTCCGGGGGTCACTGTCTGTGTGGAGTTTGCACATTCTCCCCGTGTCTGCGTGGGTCTCACCCCCACAACCCATAGGTGTGCAGGTAGGTGGATTGGCCCCAGTAAATTGCCCCTGAATTGGGAAAAAAAAGAATTGTGTACTCTAAATTTATTTTAAAAAAATTATGTCCCCTTCTTCTGAACTTATCAGCCAGAACAAACATCCTGACCATGAGTTTGCACCTGCGTTCACTGCGAGTGCAAACAGTAAGTAAAGAGAGCGTGGTAAACCACTGGATTGTATTGTATTGTTACATGCCTGGGCTTGTCCCTGCTGGCTCCGCCTGTGGCTCCTCCCCTCGGGCTCATGAGCGACGAGTTGCGTCAGTTCCTGCTCAGCAAGGGCATCGCCTCCAGCAGGACGACCAGCTACAATCCTCGGGGCAATGGACAGGTGGAGAGGAAGAACGCGACGGTCTGGAAGGCCGTCCTCCTGGCCCTACGGTCTAGAAGTCTCCCAGTCTCCTGCTGGCAGGAGGTCCTTCCCGACGAGGTCCACTCCATCAGGTCGCTCCTGTGCACTGCCACCAACGAGACCCCTCATGAACGTATGTTTTCCTTCCCCAGGAAGTCCACCTCCGGGGTCTCACTCCCATCCTGGCTGACAGTCCCAGGGCCCGTCCTCCTCCGGAAGCATGCGAGGAGTCATAAATCAGATCCCCTCGTCGAGAAGATCCTGCTCCTCCATGCCAATCCACAATATGCCTACGTGGCACATCATGACGGGCGACAGGACACAGTCTCCCTTCGGGATTTGGCACCTGCAGGTTCCCCAGCGACTATCACCACCACCCCCGACCCTACACCGTCTTCCCCCACCTCTACCCACCTACCTCAAGAACTGGCACCCGCAGGCCCACTGGCGACCATCACCACCACCCCCGCCCATACACCGCCCCCCCCCCTCCCCCCCCCACCGACTCAACAGCTGGGTGAAGAAGAGGACAACACGTTCCCAGATGCGCAGGTCTCGACACTGGTGCCCATACCACAGCCGGGACTGAGGCGATCGCGGCCGAAGGTCAAGATCCTGACAGACTTGATATTTAAGCCCACTTCACCCCCCGCTGGACTCTTTTTTTAACAGGGGGTGAATGTGGTAAACCACTGTATTGGATTGTATTGTATTGTTACATGCCTGGGCATGTCCCTGCTGGCTCCGCCTGTGGCTCCTCCCCTCATGTATAAAGGTGGCTGGTCTGCACCCCTGATCCAGCTCAGGATCAGAGGCCAGGAGGCTTTCTGTTTAGTGTATTAAAGCCCCAGTTACGTTCACCACTCGTTGTGTGTTCATTGATGGCACATCAGAGAGTCAGAAAGCTAAATGTCACCAGCGGGATTTCGTTTTGCTATTTTCCCCATCCACTGTCAGTGACAAGGTACTTCTAAAAGCATTTAAAGACTGATTGCCTGCTCCAGTAAAGACAAAGGAACATAATAGCTTTCTCATCTAAAGGACCCTGGGTGTAATTGCTTCCCGAGACTGACCAGTAGATTCCAAGTTCTGTTGGAAATACACAAAAATGGGGTTGAAAAACTAGCTGAGAGAATTGCCTCCAGGACCTGCCTGTGTATGCCTTGCATCTGTGTTTGTGTGAGGAAAAAGGAGCTTTAAATTCCCCACATTGTGTGTGATGCAGTACCAGAAACAATGCCCTGAGGAAAAGGAAATAGCTTTCTTTTACATGAATATATAAAAACTCCCCACCCGACTGTCGATGTTAACCAGCCAGCAAAAAAGCATTGCAGCTGGAAAAAATAACTGAAATACCTCTGCCAAACCACGTAACACCTGAATCAAAGATCCAACTACTTGTCTGCAGAAGTGAACGGCACTGAAATCAAGAGGGGTATAAATCTGAAATATCAACAGACCTTCTGTTCTGCATCCCTCTCTTCAACTGCATAATCCATCACATTTCTCCCTTTTTCAACTCTGAAGAAGGCCCATATGGACTGAAAACGTTAACTCTGCTTCTTTCAGGGCAGCACGGTGGCGCAGTGGGTTAGCCCTGCTGCCTCAAGGCGCTCAGGTTCGATCCCGGCGCTGGGTCACTGTCCGTGTGGAGTTTGCACATTCTCCCCGTATTTGCGTTGGTTTCGCCCCCACAACCCAAAGATGTGCAGGGTAAGTGGATCGAACACGCTAAACTGCCCCTGAATTGGAAAAAAAATGAATTGGGTACTCTAAATTTCTATTTTTTAAAAATCTGCTTCTTTCTCCACAGATGCTGCCAAACCTGCTGGGTTTATCCAGTGCTTTTTGTTTTTGTACCTGACTACACTGTCTACTATCACTACCAGGTGCTGGTTTAGCACAGTGGGCTAAACAGCTGGCTTGCAATGTAGAACAAGGCAGCAGCGCGGGTTCAATTCCCGTACCAGCCTCCCCGAACAGGCGCCAGAATGTGGCGACTAGGGGCTTTTCACAGTAACTTCATTGAAGCCTACTTGTGACAAATAGTGATTATGATTACCACATTTATCTCCCCCCTCCCGCCCCACTTGAATGGCGTCCTTCACCACGGGAAACATATGTTAGGTCGGAGAAAAGGCTGAACAGTTTCCACCTTCGGTGTCTCAGATGTATCGTTGGCATTTCTTGGCAGGACAAGATCACCAACCGAGAGCATGCTAATTTTATCAGCATACTTATCAGATTACTCAGCCATAGAGATGTCTCTGTGATGTCTGGTTCAGCCACATTCATTGAATGAATGGCGGCCTGATATCAAAAGACCTTCTCTGCAGTGAACTGCCAATGGCTCATGATCCACTCGGCATCCATACCTCTGCCACAAGGACACCTGCAAGCTCGTATGAAGATGGCGGACAGTGGCACTAACAAATGGGAGACGGTCACTGATAGCTATATTTCGAAGGGAATTGGAAAAGACAGGTAGGAAATGGAAAGCCCAGCTGGCCAAGGGGCGGGCCCAGTGAAACAAGAGGCCTGAAATTCATGCAGCTTCTCAGCCCACTGCCTTCCTCTACAGTAAATTTGGCAGAGACTGCCAGTGCCAGAGCGGAGTTCCTGACCCACACCAAATGGAGCTTAACACAGAGATGACCACCACAGTGCAAAACTATCATCTTACAAGATGGAAGACTGCCAAGTGTGAGCATGAAGTTGGCTTTTGGTGGCTAACACACTTTTTGACACCGAATTTTATGCCATTTCATTTTGAAAGTGCAATGTTGCAAGTTTCTTGTCCTCATATTTAGATAAGAATTGTGCCAACTATTTCCAATTTCAGCAGAATTGCAGGGAGTTTGCCATCTTATCATCACCGTGACAGAGTGTGTCCTTGCCCAAAGCATTCATCACCCTATTGAATTGTATTTTCAGAATTTATCAGATTACATCCTCTTTGAACCACCAAGACTTATCTAAATCCAATTAATTACTTGAACTAATAGATCCTGAGGTTATCAGCATTCTGAGCAGATTCCTGTGGCTTTGGGTTTGGATTTTGACACCTGATTAAGTCAATTCACATTTCTTCCTGAAAATAATTAAGTGTTTCATTTACATTTGTTTCCTAAAGCCTTGCTCTTGATTTGAATCATGGTTTGTTGACATTCTATGTGTTTGTGTCAGTGTAATTGTCTGTATGGTGGCAGAGAGATGTCACAAAGAGTGAAGTCAGGTGCAAGTGAAGAAAACAACACTGCAGGATAACCCAGGAATAAGCAACAATTATTCAAATATTTACCTAATTAAATGTGGCTGATTAGCTTGGTACTGAAATAATAATTTCTGTGACATTTTGACCCAATCTCAATTATATTATGTTGATTGCTTGCACTGTATCTTGGCCATATTTTGTCACCATTCATGACTGTTGTAATCCAAGTGATTGCATTGTCTGGTTAGCAGCAAGGTTATACTGAGAGTTACTGAAACACTGCAACGTGATGGAACTTCGGGGGAGGGATTTTTAACCGACACCTTCCTGTTCCCTGACTGAACAGCCAGTGGGTCGGAATTCTCTCCTCCTACGTGCAGTGTACCCCCGCCCACAGGTTTCTCAGGGGAGTGGGGTGGCTTCAATGGGAAATCCCATTGACAAGCGGCGGGAACAGAGAATCCCGCTGCTTGTGAACGACGCGCTGGCGAGAAACATGTGGCTGGGGGATCGGAGAATCCTGACCGTGGTGTAACAGTGAAGGAAAATTTCAGCCATCCCTTGCATTGGCGACTTCAATTTTCAAGCAGGCCTGTAAATGAGTGAACAGCACACTTACCTGTTTCATAGATTATCATAGAATTTACAGTGCAGAAGGAGGCCATTTGGCCCATCGAGTCTGCACCGGCTCCCGGAAACAGCACCCTACCCAAGGTCAACACCTCCACCCTATCCCCATAACCCAGTAACCCCACCCAACACTAAGGGCAATTTTGGACACTCAGGGCAATTTGTCATTGCCAATCCACCTAACCTGCACATCTTTGGACTGTGGGAGGAAACCGGAGCACTCGGAGGAAACTCACGTACACACGGGGAGGATGTGCAGACTCCGCACAGACAGTGACCCAAGCCGGAATCGAACCTGGGACCCTGGAGCTGTGAAGCAATTGTGCTATCCACAATGCTACCGTGCTGCCCTGGGAAGAAGCTGTTTAACTGTGGAAAGTGATAACTTACAACAGCATTGGCCGGCGATTATAATTTTGAGGTGAGTGTGTGTGCCTCAGGCTCCAGCCATTTAAAGGGAGCAGTGAGCAAGCTCACTCATGGTCCTTGAGGAGACGGCTTAACGATGCAACAGCAAAGGAACCCTGGTTTTCCACAGATAAATGTAGTAAAAGAGCAGCAAAAGGAATTAATGGGGCAGGGGTGGGGGGTTGGGGAGGACGGGGTTTGGCTGCTGATGAGGCGCAAAAAATAGATTTACAAATAGAAGGGAAGGTTAATGTACTAAATGCACCTGTTCTTTTACCAAGGAAAAGATACTGCCAAAGTCACAGTGAAAGAAGAGGTAGTTGGAAAACTTAGATACTGAGGGAGGCAAATGCAATGTTTCCATTCGTGTCGCGAGGGCTAGAATACAAGAGCAGGGATGCACGTCTGAGGGTGTATAAGGCTCTGGTCAGACCCCATTGGAGTATTATGAGCAGTTTTGGGCCCTGTATCTGACGAAGGATATGCTGGCCTTGGAAAGAGGTTCACAAGAATTATCCCTGGAATGATGACCTTGTCATATGAGGAACGGTTGAGGACTCTGGGTCTGTACTCGATGGAGTTCAGAAGGATGAAGGGGGACCTTATTGAAACTTACAGGACACTGAGAGGCTTGGATAGAGTGGATGTGGTGAGGATGTTTCCACTAGTAGGAAAAACTAGAACCAGAGACCATAGCCTCAGACTGAAGGGACGATTCTTTAAAACAGAGATGAGGAGGAATTTCTTCGGCCAGAGGGTGGTGAATCTGTGGAACTCTTTGCTGCAGAAGGCCGTGGAGGCCAAATCACTGAATGTCTTTAAGACAGAGATAGATAGGTTCTTGATTAATAGGGGGATTAGGGGTTGTGGGGAAAAGAATGGAGATGAGAAAAATATCAGCCATGGTCGATTGGCAGAACAGACTCGATGGGCCGAATGGCCGAATTATGCTCCTATGCCTTATGGTCTTCTAAAGGGTAATTAGAAAGGATGTATTTAAAGCTTAATAGTCACCAGGTCCAGATGCGATACATCTGAGGTTACTGAAGGAAGTAAGGAGGAAATTGCTGTTGAGAAACTTCCACAATTTCGCAATCTTCCTTAGATACAGAGATGGTACCAGAGGACTGAAGAATTGTTAATGTCATAACCTTGTTCACAAAAATGGTGCATAAATAAACCCAGCAATTATCAGATAGCCAGGTAAAACTCAATGGTGGAAAAGGTTTTCGAAATAAAAATTAAGAGATTGGACAAATGTGACAAAATTAAGGAAAGCCAGCACAGATTTGTTAAAGGCAAATTTGTTTAACTAACATGAATGAGATTTATGATGTAATAAAAGAGAGGGTTGATGAGGGTAATGAGATTAACGTGGTGTGCATGGACTTCAAATAGGGCTCACTACCTTCTCTTTCTAGGAAGCACTTGAGAAAAAGAGGCAGACTCATGAACAACTGTGGTTCAGAAACCAGCTGCTCCCCTGAGTTAATGGATCACTGCAGAGCTATATATATATAAACAATTTTAATCCCCCCTTTGAAACTACATCCCGGGCGAGATTCTCCGAACCCCCGACGGGTCGGAGAATCGCCGGGGGCTGGCGTGAATCCCGCCCCCGCCGGTTGCCGAATTCTCCGCCGTCCCATTGCACCAAAATTGAGTAGCGGGAGCTGCTGTGACTGCAAGTAGGCCCAAGCAGTTAACACAGCCTTGGCGTCCAGACCGAGGTATGTTCGGGATTTTGAACGGGTAACATTTTCTGAAAGATTAAATAAAATGGCCTCCTCACTTCCACAAGCCTGCCCACACCAGGGGCGTCATTCTCCGACCCCCCGCCGGGTCGGAGAATGGCCGTTGGCCGCCGTGAATCCCGCCCCCGCCCCCGCCGAAGTCTCCGAAGGGAGAAAAGTCGGCGGGGCGTTAATGGCGCCGCTGCCGCGGAGAATGTCACGGGTCTGCGCAAGGCAGCCGATTTTCGGCCTGCCGATATTCTCCCTTCCGGATGGGCCGAAGTCCCGTCGACGTGATGACCGTTCACGTCGACGTGAATCAAACCTCCTTTTCATCGGCGTGACCCGGTGCTCCAGGCTCACGCCGACCAGCGAGGAGGTGAGTGACGGCCTGGGGGGTTGGCTCTGGGCAGGAAATGGCGTGGCCGCAGACTGATTGCCTGAGGAGAGGTGTGTCTCGGCTTGTGTGTGTGTGTGTGCGGCCGTGGGGGGGGGGGGGGGGAGGGGGGGTGGTTAGAGTAGGTTGGGCTCCGGGGGAGTGCCGGGAGGGGGTCCGTGCCGGGGTGGAGGTTGGGGGGGGGGGTCCGTGCCGGGGTGGAGGTTGGGGGTTGGGGGGGGGGCTCCGTGCTGGGGTGGAGGTTGGGGAGGGGGTCCGTGCCGGGATGGAGGTTGGGGGTTGGGGGGGGGTCCGTGCTGGGGTGGATGTTGGGGAGGGGGTCCGTGCCGGGATGGAGGTTGGGGGTTGGGGGGGGTCCGTGCTGGGGTGGAGGTTGGGGAGGGGGTCCGTGCCGGGATGGAGGTTGGGGGTTGGGGGGGGGGGGTCCGTGCTGGGGTGGAGGTTGGGGAGGGGGTCCGTGCCGGGATGGAGGTTGGGGGTTGGGGGGGGGGGTCCGTGCTGGGGTGGAGGTTGGGGAGGGGGTCCGTGCCGGGATGGAGGTTGGGGGTTGGGGGGGGGTCCGTACTGGGGTGGAGGTTGGGGAGGGGGTCCGTGCCGGGGTGGAGGTTGGGGGTTGGGGGGGGGGTCCGTACTGGGGTGGAGGTTGGGGAGGGGGTCCGTGCCGGGATGGAGGTTGGGGGTTGGGGGGGGGGGGGTCCGTGCTGGGGGAGGAGGTTGGGGAGGGGGTCCGTGCCGGGGTGGAGGTTGGGGGTTGGTCCGTGCTGGGGTGGGTGATGGGAGGGCAAATGAGTTGGTCCACCTGGCCAGGTGCCAGCCTCCAACAGTTGGACCCATGCGGTCCATGCCACCTGGCTGGGGGGAGGAGGGGATATGGGCAATGATGACATGTCGTCGTTCCCCTCCCCCCCAACAGGCCGTCATGTTTTCAGACCATCGAGCGATGTTGGCCGCCGTGGTGGCAGCCGCTCATGTCTATGTTGCCCTGGATGAGGAGGAGGAGGAGGAGGAGCGTGCCAGAGAGGCGGCGCAGGCTGCCGCAGAGGGGCAGGCGGCAGCCGCCCAGGCTGGAGGGACACCTGACCGACAGGACGAGGAGGGGGAGGAGGACGTCGCGGCCCCACGGCAACGGAGGCACCCGAGGGCGCCCCGTGTGTACCGGCCCCGGCAGTCATACCAGGACCTCACGGACCGGGAATGCAGGAGGAGACTCCGGATGAGCCGGGAAACCGTGGCACACATCTGCCACCTGCTGGCACACCTGTCACCGCGTGGCACTGGCGGGGGACACCCTCTCCCCGTGTCCGTCAAGGTTACGGTGGCCCTGAACTTTTATGCAACGGGGTCATTCCAGGCACCGAGTGGGGACCTGGCCGGCATATCGCAGACATCGGTGCATCGGTGCATCCGGGCAATGACAGATGCCCTTTATGCCATGGCGCACCGCTACATCCGCTTCCCCGTGGACCGGGCCAGCCAAGATGCCCGGGCCGTGGGCTTCTCTGCCATTGCCGGGTTCCCCATGGTCCAGGGCGCGATCGATGGGATGCACGTCGCCGTGCGGCCACCTGCAGATAACAGGGCCGTGTTCACTAATAGGAAGGGGACCTATTCGATGAACGTACAGGTGGTCTGCGACCACCGCATGATGATCCTGCACGTCTGCGCCCGTCACCCAGGCAGTGTACACGACTCATTCGTGTTGTCGCGGTCATCCATCCCCGGCATGTACGAGGGACGCCATCCCCGGCTGAGGGGCTGGTTGCTGGGCGACAGGGGCTACCCATTGCGATCGTGGCTGATGACGCCTATACGGAGGCCACGCAATGAGGCGGAGAACCGCTACAATGATGCCCATGTAGCGACAAGGGGAGTGATCGAGAGGTGCTTTGGCGTGCTGAAGATGCGTTTCAGGTGCCTGGACCTCTCTGGGGGCGCCCTCCAGTATCGGTCAGATAGGGTCGGCCGCATCATTGTGGTGTGCTGCGTCCTGCACAACATAGCCCAGCAGAGGGGCGATGTGCCGCAGGCAGAGGAGGGCGGAGAGGAGGAGCAGCAGGAAGAGGCCCAGTCCTCCCCAGATGAGGGGGATGGGGGCAATGGTCAGGGCAGACGGGGTAGACACAGACGGGTGGCTGTCCACCGTTACCGGCTGGCCCAGCGGGCACGGGACAGACTGATAGCCGCCCGCTTCACTGACTAGATGGGCGTGGGAATCGGGTAGTATGGCCACAGACCGCACACCATGACAACAGCCGACCACCCACACCCCCCACCCATCCACCCACCCAGCACCCTCACCCCCCTCCCCAACCCCACACACCCCACCCGCATGCACACCACCCCCCCACCCCCAATTGCCGATCCACTGGCGGCACAATCGGCCGGGCTCACCCAGTTGCGGGTGGACGCGTGTCTATCGCAGGCCATGGAGAATGATGACAACCCGCCTCCGATGAGCTCCTGGCTCTACATCGTTGGACTATGTCTGACCCATGGCCACAGTACCACCATCCACCCGGACCATCCCTGCATGCGGCTGTGACACTGCAGCGCACGGTCCCGTCCTCTGCCCGGGGGATGTTGATGGCGGCCCAGGGGGAAGGGGGCAGACTCACCTGGGGCTGAGGTAAGACCACCCCTCACACACACACTTGCGCTCAACGTACATGACACCCCCCGCACACTTTGGACAGAGCACAAAGGCAGCTTCGGTAGGTGTAACATTGACTTTAATAACCAAAGGAGTTCATGCACGTGCCCTAGCGCCTAAAACTCATCTGTGCCCTGCACCCATGCCAACTTACTCAGTGTCTAATTGTTTGGCCTTACGGGCCCTTTGACTACGTCTACGTGGTTCCCCAGACGGTACAGCAGAACTGGAGGTGGACTCCTGTGATTCCTGCCCTCTGACACTGGATCCCTTTGGCGGCCGTTTCCTGGGGCGTCCTGGCCTAGATGGGCCAGGCTGCGGCCCGGGCGACTGGGATGGCGAGCTGCCAGCCTGTCCTGCCCGTTGCCCACCCGATGCACCTGGGACGGAAGGGGGGGAGTCCGAGGTGTCGCGGTGTACCGGGACCTCCCCTACAGAGGGAGCCGGGACGGACCACACCACCTCCTCCTCCCTCGGGGTGCCCGATGGCCCCCAGGCCTCTACATGGGTGGGGGATGCGAACGGACTGGCCATCCGACGCGCCCCCGACATCTGGCGCTGCCAGTCCTGGAGGCCCATGCTGGTATCGACAGGGGTCTGCAGGTTTGCAGCCATGGAGCCCAGGGGGTTGTCGAACCCTGTCTGCGACAGTGCGACGCCAGCTCGCACATGGCCACTGGCGCCGATGCCCTCAGCGATGGTCTGCAGAGACTGGGCCATGGCCTGCAGAGACTGGGCTATGACCTGCTGAGACTGGGCCATGGCCTGCTGAGACTGGGCTATGGCGTGCTGAGACTGGGCTATGGCGTTGAGCGCCTCTGCCATCTGGCGCTGGCACTGGCTCATGGCCTCCTGTGAGAGTGCAGCCATTTCCTGGGCCACAGACGCCGCCTGCACGGAAGGCCCCAGGCCTCGCAAACCGTTCCCCATGTCTGACACCGTCGCACCCATTGCCTCCACCGCGGACGCCACCCGTGCGGTGTCAGCCTGGGTGGCACGCATGACCGGGACCACTCCCAGCTCCTGGACGCGGGTGGACTCCTCCACCTGTGACCGCAGCCGCCGCAAGCCACCCGTCACCCTATTCGCTCGTCTCCGTGTCAGTGGTTGCATCGGATCTATGTGTGGGTGTGGTAACTGCAGGAACCCGGGATCCATCTGGGCGGCAGATGTTCGCTTGGCCTGGGCTGCCCTCCGACCGCCCGGTCCCTCTGCTGCTCCTACCTCCACCTGCTATACCGGGACGGCTGTGTTGTGCGCACCAGTGAGTGTACCAGACGCCTCATCACTAAAGTGCCCAACCGTGGTGAGTGTTTCTGCGATGGTGGAGGGTGTTGGTGACAGCAGTGGCGTTGTGTCGTGCTCTTCGTCCCACTCTGAGTCCATGGCACTTTGGGGTGGGGGTTCGTCTCCACCCATCCACTCTGAGTCACTGTCCGGTATTTCGTCTTCCCGGGTAGGGGTGTCCTGGGTAGTGCTGTCCCGGGTAGTGCTGTCCCGGGTAGTGCTGTCCCGGGTAGGGGTGTCCTGGGTAGTGGTGTCCCGGGTAGGGGTGTCCTGGATAGTGGTGTCCTGGGTAGTGGTGTCCTGGCTCGGGTGTGACGGCGGCCTGTGGCTGCCCCCCTCATCGCTGGGTGGTCGCTCCCGCACGTGACGGGGGTGTCGTCTCCCTGTTGCTCCAGGTCTCTCCGTCTCCCGTGGTGTGCGAGGGGCATCCTGCGGGCGTCGCATGCTGGAGGGTGCGGGTCTCTCCGTCTCCCGTGGTCTCCGAGGGGCATCCTGCGGGCGTCGCATGCTGGAGGGTGCGGGTCTCTCCGTCTCCCGTGGTCTCCGAGGGGCATCCTGCGGGCGTCGCATGCTGGAGGGTGCGGGTCTCTCCGTCTCCTGTGGTCTCCGAGGGGCATCCTGCGGCGGTCTGCATCTGCGGGGATGGGTGCCTGGACGTTGGGTCCTGTGATACACAATGAAGCATGCATGGTTAGACATCAGGCAGTGATCAGGTGATACGGGAGAGGGGGATATAGGGGAGGGGGGATATGGGAACGGGCTGTTGGTGGCTCACTTGCTCGTGGGGCCCCGACCTCTGCATCAGCAACCTCCCGGTCATCAGGTCCGCCAGCCAGTTCCAGGGCCCTTTCCTCGTGTACGGTCAGTGGCCTCTCATCAGCGGGCCCTCCTCCAGTCCTCACATGCTCCCTATTGTTGTGTGCGCGCTTCTCCTGGGGGGGGGGGGGGTGGTGGCAGGGGTAAAAGGCAACAGTATTAGGCAGGTATATGAATGCACGCCATCGGTTGCGCGTGCATTGCAGAGGTGAAGGTTAGGGCTGGATTCACTTGGGGATATGGGGGATATGGGGAGAGGGGATATGGGGGAGGGAGGGATATGGGGAGGGGGATATGGGGGAGGGGGGATATGGGGGATATGGGGAGGGGGGATATGGGGAATATGGGGGAGGGGGATATGGGGGAGGGGGGATATGGGGGGGATATGGGGGAGGGGGGATATGGGGGTTATGGGGGAGGGGGGATATGGGGGAGGGGGGAATATGGGGGATATGGGGGAGGGGGGATATGGGGGATATGGGGGAGGTGGGATATGGGGAGGGAGGAATATGGGGGATATGGGGAGGGGGGATATGGGGGATATGGGGGAGGGGGGATATGGGGGAGGGGGGATATGGGGGAGGGGGGAATATGGGGGATATGGGGGAGGGGGGATATGGGGGATATGGGGGAGGTGGGATATGGGGGAGGGAGGAATATGGGGGATATGGGGAGGGGGGATATGGGGGATATGGGGGATGGGGGATATGGGGGAGGGGGGATATGGGGGAGGGGGGAATATGGGGGATATGGGGGAGGGGGGATATGGGAGATATGGGGGAGGGGGATATGGGGGAGGGGGGGATATGGTGATATGGGGGAGGGGGGATATGGGAGATATGGGGATGGGGGATATGGGGGAGGGGGGGATATGGGGGATATGGGGGAGGGGGATATGGGGGAGGGGGGATATGGGGAGGGGGGATATGGGGGAGGGGGGATATGGGGGAGGGAGGAATATGGGGGTATGGGGAGGGGGGATATGGGGGATATGGGGAGGGGGGATATGGGGGAGGGGGGATATGGTGGAGGGGGGAATATGGGGGCTATGGGGGAGGGGGGATATGGGGGATATGGGGAGGGGGGATATGGGGAATATGGGGGAGGGGGGATATGGGGGAGGGGGGATATGGGGGGGATATGGGGGAGGGGGGATATGGGGGTTATGGGGGAGGGGGGATATGGGGGAGGGGGGAATATGGGGGATATGGGGGAGGGGGGATATGGGGGATATGGGGGAGGTGGGATATGGGGAGGGAGGAATATGGGGGATATGGGGAGGGGGGATATGGGGGATATGGGGGAGGGGGATATGGGGGAGGGGGGATATGGGGGAGGGGGGAATATGGGGGATATGGGGGAGGGGGGATATGGGGGATATGGGGGAGGTGGGATATGGGGGAGGGAGGAATATGGGGGATATGGGGAGGGGGGATATGGGGGATATGGGGGATGGGGGATATGGGGGAGGGGGGATATGGGGAGGGGGGAATATGGGGGATATGGGGGAGGGGGGATATGGGAGATATGGGGGAGGGGGATATGGGGGAGGGGGGGATATGGGGATATGGGGGAGGGGGGATATGGGAGATATGGGGATGGGGGATATGGGGGAGGGGGGGATATGGGGGATATGGGGGAGGGGGATATGGGGGAGGGGGGATATGGGGAGGGGGGATATGGGGGAGGGGGGATATGGGGGAGGGAGGAATATGGGGGTATGGGGAGGGGGGATATGGGGGATATGGGGAGGGGGGATATGGGGGAGGGGGGATATGGTGGAGGGGGGAATATGGGGGCTATGGGGGAGGGGGGATATGGGAGATATGGGGAGGGGGGATATGGGGGAGGGGGGATATGGGGGATATGGGGGAGGGGGGGATATGGGGGAGGGGGGGATATGGGGGAGGGGGGATATGGGGGATATGGGGGAGGGGGGATATGGGGGAGGGAGGAATATGGGGGATATGGGGAGGGGGATATGGGGGAGGGGGGATATGGGGGAGGGGGATATGGGGGAGGGGGGAATATGGGGGCTATGGGGGAGGGGGGATATGGGGGATATGCGGGAGGGGGATATGGGGGAGGGGGAATATGGGGGATATGGGGGAGGGGGGATATGGGGGATATGGGGGATATGGGGGAGGGGGGATATGGGGGGGGGAATATGGGGGATATGGGGGAGGGGGGATATGGGAGATATGGGGAGGGGGATATGGGGGAGGGGGGAATATGGGGGATATGGGGGAGGGGGGATATGGGAGATATGGGGGAGGGGGGATATGGGGGAGGGGGGATATGGGGGATATGGGGGATATGGGGGAGGGGGGATATGGGGGAGGGGGGGATATGGGGGAGGGGGGGATTTGGGGGAGAGGGGATATGGGGGATATGGGGGAGGCTCACCCTGCCTGCTCTGACGAGATCGTTCACCTTCTTGTGGCACTGGGTGCCTGTCCGTGGTGTTAGGGCCACAGCGTTGATGGCCTCAGCCACCTCCCTCCACAGACGCCGGCTGTGGCGTGGGGCAACTCTGCGGCCGTGCCCGGGATACAGGGCGTCCCTCCTCTGCTCCACCGCATCCAGGAGCGCCTCCACATCGCGTGACTCGAACATCGGGGCTGAGCGACGGCCAGCCATCAAGTCGGGTGTTGCGGTCGGCTGTTCCGGTCGGGTGGGGGGGAGCTGCGCGGCCTTATGAGCCGTCACGCCGTGCAGCGCGTATGACGCTGCATGGCGTGAACCACTGCGCAAGCGCGGATCCCGTTACGTCGCTGCTAGCCCATTTCGGGCCGCAGACTATCGGCCCATTTTTATGACGTGACGCAAGTGGGATTTGCGCCGTTTTTTGCGCCGATCGGCGGAGTTTCCGCCGATAACGGAGAATTTCGCCCCAGCTTTTTTATGGCATGGTTTAGTTCACAAACTCAATTGGTGATTAATTATTTAATTAAAAATGGCAACTAGGCTGCTAACGTTTGGTGCCTATTGACCTATTATTTACAAGGAACAGGCTGGGAGTGGGAAAGGACATGAAGGCACTGGGCTAGCCACTCATCGGGCTGGATTCTCCGATTTTGAGGCTATGTCTGGAGCATGTGTCTAGTCTTACGATGTCCGCCCGATGGGGGGCTAGCAGCCGCGCCACGTAAAGCCCCCGGCTTTTCCTGCAGATATGGACAGAAAGTTGCCACGTCCGTGGCCGCGCATGCGCACGGCGGCGACCTGCGGCGGTCGCGCCGTGCAACATGCTGCCGGCCGTGCGTGGACCCGGCCTGCCAGATAGTGCCCCCCTGGAACCCCCTCACCACCTCCGGACCCCCATCACCAGTCCCCTTAGCCCAGCAGAACTGCTTCCCCCCCCCCCCCCCGACTGTGGCGGCGCTGGACACAGTCCGCAGCCTCCATGCGAGGTCCCCGAAAACTGAGAGCACAAGTGATCCACGCCATTGGGAACCCGGCCTATCGGAGGCGGAGCATCGTGGGCGGGCCTGTGGTGACGTCCTGAGGCCGTTCCGATGGCGTGTGGTGTACTCACCGATGACGCCATTTTTCGGATGCTCCGTCCCCTCCAAAACGGAGCCGCCACCGATTTCGCCGTCAAAACGGATTCTCCGGCCAATCGGCGAATGCAAGTTATCGGCGTTGGCAATCAGAGAATCCAGCCTATCATGCTTTACATGCCCCCCTGTCAAAAACATACCCGCAAGGCAGACTGGGAAATGTGTGGATGGTGGCGGGTGGGGGTGGGGCGGGGCTGTAAAATCCAGCACCATGTGTTTTTATTTTCCTCGGTGTGGCCCTGGAAAATGCAAGAGCCACATTCCCCTGCCGGTCCACACTTCTCCCCACTTGGTTGGGAACCCCTCTCTAGCTCATCCAGGTGGACACGGTCAGAGTGTCAGACACAGATGCTGTATTGCCCTCACACTGAAATTCAGTGGTGCACCTATTTAAGTAGGTGACTTGGAACGTGTTCCGCCAACGTTGCACCGGCGTTTCCCAGAAGTCGAACATCTGGGGCGAAATTCTCTGGAAACGGCGCGATGTCCACCGACTGGCACCCAAAACGGCGCAAATCAGACGGAATGCTCCGTATCTTTGGGGGCCGAGCCCCAACCTTGAGGGGCTAGGTCGGCGCCGGACGAATTTCCGCCCCGCCAGCTGGCGGAAAAGGCCTTTGGTGCCCCGCCAGCTGGCGCGGAAATGACATCTCCGGGCGGCGCATGCGCGGGAGCGTCAGCGGCCGCTGACAGCATTCCCACGCATGCGCAGTGGAGGGAATCTCTTCTGCCTCTGCCATGGTGGAGACCGTGGCGGAGACCGTGGCGGAGGCGGAAGGGAAAGAGTGCCCCCACGGCACAAGCCCGCCCGCGGATCGGTGGGCCCCGATCGCGGGCCAGGCCACCGTGGGGGCACCCCCCGGGGCCAGATCACCCCGTGCCCCATCCTCCTCCCCGGCACGGACTCCTGCCCCAGGACCCCGGAGCCCGCCCGCGCCGCCTTGTCCCGCCAGTAAGGTAGGTGGTATAATTTACGCGGGCGGGACAGGCATTTTAGCGGCGGGACTTCGGCCCATACGGGCCGGGGAATCGAGGGGGGGGGCCCGCCAAACGGCGCGGCGCGATTCCCGCCCCCGCTGAATATCCGGTGCCGGAGACTTCGGCAACCGCCGTGGGCGGGATTCACGCCAGCCCCCGGCGATTCTCCAACCCAGCGGGGGTCGGAGAATTTGGCCCCTGGGCCGAGATTCTCCGACCCCCCAGCGGGTCGGAGAATGGCCGTTGGCCGCCGTGAATTCCGCCCCCGCCGCCCGCTGAAGTCTCCGAAGGGAGACAGGTCGGCGGGGCGTCAATGGCGCCCCACACCCCGGAGAATGGCACGGGTGAGAGCAAGGCAATGGATTTTGGGGCTGCCGATATCCTCCCGTTCGGATGGGCCGAAGTCCCGCTGACGTAATGACGGGTCACGTCGGCGTAAATCAAACCACCTTTCAATCGGCGTCAACCAGTGCTCAAGGTTGACGCCGACCAGCGTGGAGGTGGGTGACGGCCTGGGGGGTTGGCCGCTGGAGAGGCGATGGCGTGGCCGCAGTCTGAATGTGTGGGGGAGAGGTGTGTGTAGGGTTTTGTGTGTGTGTGTGTGCGGCGGGGGGAGTGGTTAGAGTGGGCTGGCTCCGGGGGAGTGCCGGGAGGGGAGGTGAGTGCCGGGGAGGGGTATGGGGTCCGTGCCGGGTAGGGGGATGGGGGGGGGTACGTGTCAGGGAGGGGGATGGGGTGCGTGCCGGGGAGGGGGATGTGGTCTGTGCCAGGGAGGGGGATGGGGTCCGTGCCGGGGAGGAGGATGGGATCCGTGCCGGGGAGGAGGATGGGGTCCGTGCCGGAGAGGGGGATGGGGGGGTCCGTGCCGGGAAGGGGGATGGGGTCCGTGCGGGGGAGCTGGATGGGGGGGGGGGGGTCCGTGCTGGGGAGGGGGAGGGGGGGGGTCCGTGCCGGGGAGGGGGATGGGGTCCGTGCCGGGGAGGAGGATGGGGTCTGTGCCGGGGAGGGGGATGGGGTCTGTGCCGGGGAGGGGGTTTGTGGGGGTCCGTGCCGGGGAGGCGGATGGGGTCCAAGCCGGGGAGGAGGATGGGGTCCATGCCGGGGAGGAGGATGGTGTCCGTGCCGGGGAGGGACATGGGGGGTCCGTGCCGTGGAGGGACGTGGGGGGGGGGGTGCAAGTGAGTTGGTCCACCTCCAACAGTCGGACCCATGCAGTCCATGCCACCTGGCTGGGGGAGGAGGGGGTATGGGCAATGATGACATGCCGTCGTTCCCCCCCCACCAGGCCGTCTTGTTTTCCGATCATCCAGCGATGTTGGCCGCCGTGGCGGCAGCCGCTAATGTCTATGTTGCCCTGGATGAGGAGGAGGAGCGTGCCAGAGAGGCGGCGCAGGCTGCCGCAGAGGGGCAGGCGGCAGCCGACCAGGCTGGAGGGACACCTGACCGACAGGACGAGGAGGGGGAGGAGGACGTCGCGGCCCCACGGCAACGGAGGCACCCGAGGGCGCCCCGTGTGTACCGGCCCCGGCAGTCATACCAGGACCTCACGGACCGAGAACGCAGGAGGAGACTCCGGATGAGCCGGGAAACCGTGGCACACATCTGCCACCTGCTGGCACACCTGTCACTGCGTGGCACTGGCGGGGGATACCCTCGCCCCGTGTCCATCAAGGTTACGGTGGCCCTGAACCTTTATGCAACGGGGTCATTCCAGGCACCGAGTGGGGACCTGTCCTGCATATCGCAGACATCGGTGCACCGGTGTCCCCACCCACCCCACCCACATGCACACCACCCCCCCTTTGCCGATCCGCCTGCGGCACAACGGCCGGGCTCACACAGTTGCCGGTGGATGCGTGTCTATTGCAGGCCATGGAGGATGATGACAACCCGCCCTGCGATGAGCTCCTGGCTCCACATCGTTGGACTATGTCTGACCCATGGCCACAGTACCACCATCCACCCGCACCATGCCTACATGCGGCTGTGACACTGCAGCGCACCGTCCCGTCCTCTGCACGGGTGGATGTTGATGGCGGCCCAGGGGGAAGGGGGCAGACTCACCTGGGGCTGAGGTAAGACCACCCCTCACACACACACTTGCGCTCAACGTACATGACACCCCCGCACGCTTTGGACAGAGCACAAAGGCAGCTTCTGTAGGTGTAACATTGACTTTAATAACGAACGGAGTTCATGCACGTGCCCTAGCCCCTAAAACTCATCTGTGCCCTGCACCCGTGCCAACTTACTCAGTGTCTAGTTGTTTGGCCTTACGGACCCTATGACTACGTCTACGTGGTTCCCCAGACGGTACAGCAGAACTGGAGGTGGACTCCTGTGATTCTTGCCCTCTGACACGGGATCCCTTTGGCGGCCGTTTCCTGGGGCGTCCTGGCCTAGATGGGCCGGGCTGCGGCCCGGGCGACTGGGATGGCGAGCTGCAAGCCTGTCCTGCCCGTTGCCCACCCGATGCACCTGGGACGGAAGGGGGGGAGTCCGAGGTGTCGCGGTGTTCCAGGACCTCCCCTACAGGGGGACCCAGGAAGGACCACAGCACCTCCTCCTCCCTTGGGGTGCTCAATGGCCCGCAGGCCTCTACATGGGTGGGGGATGCGATCGAACTGGTCATCCGACGCCCCCCCGACATCTGGCGCTGCCAATCCTGGAGGCCCATGCTGGTATCGACAGGGGTCTGCAGGTTTGCAGCCATGGAGCTCAGGAGATTGGCAAACCCTGTCTGTGACTGTGCGATGCCAGCTCGCACATGGGCAATGGCGCCGATGCCCTCAGCGGTGGCCTGCTGAGACTGGGCCATGGCCTGCTGAGACTGGGCCATGGCCTGCTGAGACTGGGCCATGGCCTGCAGAGACTGGGCCATGGCCTGCAGAGACTGGGCCATGGCCTGCAGAGACTGGGTGTTGAGCGCCTCTGCCATCTGCCGCTGGCGCTGGCTCATGGCCTCCTGTGAGAGGGCAGCCATGTCCTGGGCCACAGACGCCGCCTGCACGGAAAACCCCAGGCCTCGCAAACCGTTCCCCATGTCTGACACCGTCGCACCCATTGCCTCCACCGCGGACGCCACCTGTGCGGTGTCGGCCTGGGTGGCACGCATGACCGGCACCACTCCCAGCTCCTGGACGCGGGTGGACTCCTCCACCTGCAACTGCAGCCGCTGCAAGCCGGCCGTCACCCTCTTCGCTCGTCTCCGGTTCGGTGGTTGCATCGGATCTATGTGTGGGTGTGGTAACTGCAGGAACCCGGGATCCATCTGGGCGGCAGATGTTCGCTTGGGCTGGGCTGCCCTCCGACCGCCCGGCCCGTCTGCTGCTCCTACCTCCACCTGCTGTACCGGGACGGCTGTGTTGTGCACACCAGTGAGTGTACCAGACGCCTCATCACTAAAGTGCCCAACCGAGGTGAGCGTCTCTGCGATGGTGGAGGGTGTTGGTGACAGCAGTGGTGTTGTGTCGTGCGCATCGTCCGTCTCTGAGTCCATGGCACTTTGGGATGGCAGTTCGTCTCCCCCCATCCAATCTGTGTCACTGTCCTGTATTTCAGTTTCCTGGGTAGTGGTGTCCTGGGTAGTGGTGTCCTGGGTAGTGGGGTCCTGGGTAGTGGTTACGTGGCTCGGCTGTGACGGGGGCCTGTGGCTGCCCCTCTCGTCGCTGGGTGGCACACGCCTGCGTCGTCGCACCCGCACAAGACGGGGGCGTCTTCTCCCTGTTGCTCCAGGTCTCTCCATCTCCAGTGGTCTCCGAGGGACATCGTGCGGGCGTCGCATGCCGGAGGGTCCGGGTCTCTCCGTCTCCAGTTGTGTGCGAGGGGCATCCTGCGGGCGTCACATCCCAGAGGGTCCGGGTCTCTCCACCTCCAGTGGTCTCCAAGGGGCATCCTGCGGGCGCCGCATGCCAGAGGGTCCGGGTCTCTCCATCTCCAGTGGTCTCCGAGGGGCATCATGCGGGCGGTCTGCATCTGCGGGGATGGGTGCCTCGACGTTTGCTCCTGCGATACACAATGAAGCATGCATGGTTAGACACGCAGGTAGTGATCAGGTGATATGGGGGAGGGGGGATATGGGGGAGGGGGGATATGGGGACGGGCTGTCAGTGGCTCACTCGCTAGTACGCCCCCGACCTCTGCATCAGCAACCTCCTGGTCCTCAGGTCCGCCAGCCAGTTCCAGGGCCCTTCCCTCATGTTTGGTCAGTGGCCTCTCATCAGCGGGGCCTCCTCCAGTCCTCACATGCTCCCTGGTGTTGTGTGCGCGTTTCTCCTGTGGGGGGGGGGTGGCAGGGGTAAAAGGCAACAGTGTTAGAGAGGTATATGAATGCACGCCATCTGTTGCGCGTGTACTGCAGAGGTTAAGGTTAGGGCTGGATTCACTTGGGGAAATGGGGGAAGGCGGATATGGGGAGGGGGGATATGGGGATATGGGGGAGGGGGGTATGGGGGAGTGGGTATATGGGACATATGGGGGATATGGGGAGGGGGATTTGGGGGGTATGGGGAGGGGGCATTTAGGGGATATGGGGGAGGGGGGATATGGGGAATATGGGGAGGGGGTTATGGGGAGGGGGGATATGGGGGAGGGGGGATATGGGGACGGGGATATGGGGGAGGGGGATATGGGGAGGGGGATATGGGGGAGGGGGGATATGGGGATATGGGGGAGGGGGGATATGGGGGAGGGGGGTATGGGGGAGTGGGTATATGGGAGATATGGGGGATATGGGGGAGGGTGATATGGGGAGGGGGATTTGGGGGGTATGGGGAGGGGGGATTTAGGGGATATGGGGGAGGGGGGATATGGGGAGGGGATATGGGGAGGGGGGATATGGGGGAGGGGGGATATGGGGAGGGGGATATGGGGAGGGGGATATGGGGAGGGGGATATGGGGGAGGGGGGATATGGGGATATGGGGGAGGGGGGATATGGGGAGGAGGGATATGGGGGATATGGGGAGGGGGATATGGGAGAGCGGGGATATGGGGGATATGGGGGAGGGGGGATATGGGGATATGGATTTCCGGCAGTGGGGGGGGGGCTCACCCTGGCTGCTCTGACGAGGTTGTTCACCAGACAGGTATATGAATGCACGCCATCGGTTGCGCGTGTATTGCAGAGGTTAAGGTTAGGCTGGATTCACTTGGGGAAATGGGGGAAGGTGGATATGGGGGAGGGGGGATATGCGGGATATGGGGGAGGGGGATATGGGGGATATGGGGGATATGGGGAGGGGGCATATGGGGGAGGGGGGATATGGGGGATATGGGGAGGGGGATATGGGGGATATGGGGGATATGGGGAGGGGGCATATGGGGGAGGGGGGATATGGGGGATATGGGGGAGGGGGGATATGGGGGATATGGATATCGGGCAGGGGGGGAGGCTCTGACGAGGTCATTCACCTTCTTGTGGCACTGGGTGCCTGTCCATGGTGTCAGGGCCACAGCAGTGACCGCCTCTGCCACCTCCCTGCACAGACGCCGGCTATGGCGTGGGGCAACTCTGCGGCCGTGCCCGGGATACAGGGCCTCCCTCCTCTGCTCCACTGCGTCCAGGAGCGCCTCAATGTCACGAGACTGGAACCTCGAGGCTAAGCGGCGGGCGGCCATCCGGTCGGGTGTTCTGGTCGGGTGGGGGGAGCAGCGCGTCCTTAATGAGCCGTCACACCGTGCGGCGTTATACACGCCGCACGGCGTGAACCACGTGAGCCAGCGCGGATAGCGTCACGTCGCTGCTAGCCCATTCCGGGCCGGAAACTTTGCGACGTTTTTGGCGGCGTGATGCAGGTGGGATTTGCGCCGTTTTTGCCGCCGGTCGGCGGACTTTGCGCCGCTAACGGAGAATTTCGCCCCAGGTGCTGGATCACAGAAAGTTTCACTGACCAGCCACCCCTTCCAAATAATGTTTTGAATGCTTCTTGAAAAGCTGGGCTCACTCTTCACATTGTACAAAGGGCCAGAGTACAGCTTCGGCCAAATAGTTCGACATTGGCCCTGTGCACTGTTTTAGAAAAATGAAATGAAGATCATCCCATTTATTATCTTAATTAATAAAATGCTGATAAAATGGAAAAATCTGTTTACTGTGATCATGATCTCATCGCAATACTGAAAAACTGGCAGTCCTAACATACCAGCAATGAAAGAAAGAAATAACTAGCATCTTTCACAACCTCAACGTGACATCGCAAAGTGTTTCACAGCCAGTGGAGCATTTATGAAGTGCAGTCACTGTTGTAATGTAAGGGAAATGATTCTCTCATGATTGTCAAGCAGCAAGCAAAGCATTCAGCCAAAGCATTAATGTCAAATTGTACATTGTGGAAATCTGGAGAGGAATCACAACTTAATGAATAACACAGGATAGAGCACGGAAATTCTTATGAAGTAACAGCACAGAACACCTTAAAATATTGTGAAAGGTAAAGACAAAGTCACTGGACTGATGCAAAGAAATGTTGGTAAGGGTGTAGATAGTATGCCCCAAAGGGTGAAATTATATGTTTGTACACATTAGATAATAAAAATAATAATAATCTTTACTATTGTCACAAGTCGGCTTACATTAGCATGGCAATGAGGTTACTGTGAAAATCCCCTCGTCGCTACATTCCGGCGTCTGTTCGGGTACACTGAGGGAGAATTTAGAATGTCCAATTCACCTAACAGCATGTCTTTCTAGACTTATGGGAGGAATCCGGAGCGCCCGGAGGAAATCCACGCAGACACGCATAGAACGTGCAGACTCTTCACAGACAGTGACCCAAGCCGGGAATCGAATCCGGGTCCCTGGCGCTGTGAAGCAACAGTGCGAACCATGAAACACAGGAACATAGGAATTAGGAGCAGAAGTCGGCAATTCAGCCCTTTGAGCCTGCTCCACCATTCAATCAGTTCATGGCTGATGTCTTTCTGGTCTCAAATCCACATCCCTACCTGTTCCCCATATCCCTTTAGCCAGTTTTTAAAATCAGAAATATATTTATCTCCCTCTTGAAACCATTTGATGAATCGGACTCCAACACACTATGGGACAGCGAGTTCCATAAATTCACCACTCTCTGTGTGAAGTAGTGCCTTCTCATCTCAGTTTTAAATCTACCGCCTATCAACCTTATCTACACCTCTTGTTCTAGATTGCCCCACAAGGGGGAACAGTTGGTCTCCATTTACTTTATCAATCCCTTTTAGTATTTTATATACCTCGATCTGATCCCCTCTCATCCTTCTAAGGATACTCCAGCGAGTATAAGCCCAAATTGTTTAATCTCTCCTCATAAGATAACCCTGTCCCCCAGCCACATGTTTCTGATGGCGGGATTCTATACTCCCGCTTCTTGTCAATGGGGTTTCTCATTGAAGCCACCCGATGCCACTGGGAAACTCATGGGTGGGGGTGCACTGCCGGCGGGAAAAGAGAATCCCAACGTCCGGAGAATTCTGGCTATTAGTTAGGCTGGATTTTCCATGGATCAGCAGATCACCATTATGTACTATCAATATCCTTGGTTCTGCTCTGACTTCACTGTTATAACTGTTCTGGAAGTGCAGAAAAAGTCCTGTTATGGAAGCCGATGAACAACTCTTAGGAAATTGCTGTTACATTACAGAATCCCTCTGCTCTTATAGAGTTAGAGCCACTGCGGCACAACGAGAGGTCCATCGAGTCTATGCAACTCTCCGTAGGCCAATTCAATTAGTCCCATCCCCCTTCTCCAATCCCGTAGCCTTGCAAGTTTATTTCCATCAAGTGTCCATGCAATTTACTTCTGAAATAATTGATCATCTCCACTCCCAACAGCTCCAAAGGTAGGACGTTCCAGGTTATTTCCGATCGCTGGGTGAAAGCATTCCGCTTCACATTCCCCCTGCACCTCCTGCACAAAACCTTATTTATCCCCTCTGTCATCATATACATCTATGTATATAATGGAATGCAGACAGGCAGTGATTGACACACAGGATGACCAGTAAGCACACAGAACAGAGCAGCCAATCACCAGACAGGACACGACCACTATAAAGCCAGAGGGCACCAGTTTTCCCGCTCTCTCGGGACCCAGCTTCTGAGACGGTCAGAGTTAGTGAGCTGGCCAGTGCAAATGCCATGTGGTAGCTAGTAAGTCTGGTTAAGCTAGTATCAGGTCTCCAGTCAAGTCAGCATAGTGTCAACCTACAGTTGAACATGTATAATAGTTCAGATGTTAAATAAAATCGTGTGGCATCTTATCAAGTGTTGGAGGTCTGTCTCGCGCTACACTGCATCAAGCGCAGTCCACATCAAACCAGCCTACCCAACACATCACCCTTGTTTTTGTTGTTGATTCTTCAAGGTCAAACTCATGCATAATAGGAGAGCATATCATGGAATGGTGACAGAACCAAGCCACCAAAGAAATGAAATAACCTATATCTCCATAGATTAATTAGTCATTCATTATTTTCCTATTTGTGAAATCCTGCCGTGCACAAAATGTTAACTCTATCTGTCAATTTCATGGTCACTGTATGCATCATAATTTATTGCATTAGACCCTCTTCCAGACATTACAGACAGATAAATTAAAGTAGTCATAGACATAGAATTTACAGTGCAGAAGGAGACCATTCTGCCCATCGCGCCTGCATTGCCCCCTTGGAAGAGCACCCACTTAAGACCACTCCTCCACCCCATACCCGTAACCCAGCAACCCCACACAAATCTTTGGACATAAAGGGCTATTTTAGCATGGCCAATCCACCTAGCCTGCACATCTTTGAGTGTGGGATGAAACCGGAGCTCCCGGAGGAAACCCACACAGACACAAGGAGAACATGCAGTCTCCACACAGACAGTGACCCAAGCCTGCAATCAAACCTGGGACCCTGGAGCTGTGAACTGACAGCGCTAACCACTGTGATACCGTGCCGCCCTACAGGGGTGACACAGTGTTTAGCATGGCTGCTTCACAGCGCCAGGGACAGGAGTTCAATTCCCATCTTGGATAACTGTGTGTGTGGTTCGCCCTGTGTCTTCGTGGGTTTCCTCCGGGTGCTCTGGTCTCCCCCTACAGTCCAAAGATGTGCACATTAAGTGGATTGGCAGTCCTAAATTGTCCCTTAGTGTCATAAGGTTAGGTGGGGTTATGGGGTTACAGGAATAGTGTGGGGGAGTAGGCCTAGACAGGGTGCTCTTTCAGAGGGTGGTTGTGAACTCGATGGGCCAAAAGGCCTCCTCCTGCACTATAGAGATTCTAGATAGGTGGGGTGCATGGACCCGGCCTGCCAGATAGTGCCCCCCTGGAACCCCCTCACCACCTCCGGACCCCCACCACCAGTCCCCTTAGCCCCGCCGAAGCCCCCCTGGCCAGCAGAACTGCTCCCCCCCACCTCCCGACTGTGGCGGCGCTGGACACAGTCCGCAGCCTCCATGCGAGTTCCCCGAAAACTGAGAGCACAAGTGATCCACGCCATCGGGAACCCGGCCTATCGGAGGCGGAGCATCGTGGGCGGGCCTATGGTGACGTCCTGAGGCCGTTCCGATGGCGTGTGGTGTACTCACCGATGACGCCGTTTTTCGGATGCTCCGTCCCCTCCAAAACGGAGCTGCCACCGATTTCGCCGTCAAAACGGATTCTCCGGCCAATCGGCGAATGGAATTTATCGGCGTTGGCTATCAGAAAATCCAGCCTATCATACTTTACATGCCCCCCCTGTCAAAAACATACCCGCAAGGCAGACTGGGAAATGTGTGGATGGTGGCGGGTGGGGGTGGGGCGGGGCTGTAAAATCCAGCACCATGTGTTTTTATTTTCCTCGGTGTGGCCCTGGAAAATGCAGGAGCCACATTCCCCTGCCGGTCCACACTTCTCCCCACTTGGTTGGGAACCCCTCTCCAGCTCAACCAGGTGGACACGGTCAGAGTGTCAGACACAGATGCTGTATTGCCCTCACACTGAAATTCAGTGGTGCACCTATTTAAGTAGGTGACTTGGAATGTGGCCACAGTTCCACCAACGTTGCACCAGCGTTTCCCAGAAGTCGAACATCATGTGCTGGATCACAGAAAGTTTCACTGGTCTCCACCATGGCGGAGGCGGAAGAGACTTCCTCCACTGCGCATGCGCGGGAAACTGTCAGCGGCCGCTGATGCTCCTGCGCATGCGCCGCCCGGGGATGTCATTTCCGCGCCAGTTGGTGGGGCAACAAAGGCCGTTTTCGCCAGCTGGCGGGGCGAAAATTCCTCCGGCATCGGCCTAGCCCCTCAATGTTGGGGCTCGGCCCCCAAAGATGCGGAGCATTCCGCACCTTTGGGGCGGCGCGATGCCCGTCTGATTGGCGCCGTTTTGGGCGCCAGTTGGCGGACATCGCGCCGTTTCCGGAGAATTTCACCCCTGGTCTGCCAGGCTTGATGTGGAGTGGCACCCTCAAGCTACGTCTCTGGCGACAGACTAACGACCTGTTCAGGGAATTATCAACATTGGAAATGGACAAAAGTCTGGTGAGGGAAGAGAATTGGGACAGATCAGCCACAATCTCATTAAATACATGAACAGGCTTAAGGAGCGAAATGGCCGTATTTATATCGTTTCAAATCATTTGATGCAGCCACTTTGTGGGCATCACCGCCAGAACTTATTGCCTATCCCGAATTGCCCTTTGAGGGGATGTGATAGGTCTGAACATTTTGTTAATGTGTTTCTGTGTTGCTGCACATATATTAATTGAACAGAACTTGAGACTGAACTTAAATTGGGTTTTAATATCAATTAGCTATTTTTATTAGTGTGTCTACTGAAGATTCATTTTCTTGTACAGAATTTTAAGTCCTGCTGGAAGCTTAGTCGAAATGATTGAATTCAAGATACATTAACAGCTCAAACCGAATATGCACAGTACATAGACAACTGCACAGTTTAAAATAGATCTGCAAAGCAAGAAGTTGGAACAGATTTTAGAGAATAGGTTGAGTTGATTCTAGAATGACTTTTTCGTCTTGTAACCCAACCTTTTAAGGGAATTATTATCTGTTATTACCTATGAAGTCTCAGCCTCTTCAAAGCTTTTGTTGCGTGACTTCTGTAGTTATAGAATGGTATGCGGTTATCTTGGACACGTAGCTGGATATCACCCAGTTCTTTTAAAAATATATATATTTATTCAAATTTGTCAACAAATTTTCAACAACCCCCCCCCCAACAAAAAGAAAGAAACAAGAACACAACAATCAGTAATTATATATTGGATTTCCCCCCTATACAATAACCCCCCATATAACATTTAAAAACAAAAATAGGGGGGAAAAAAACACCTTCACCCAAACGCCACCTCAAAAGACCCACCCCCCTCCCCCCTCCCCCTCCCCCCCACCCCCATGCCCTTGGGCATCTGCTGCTGCTGACCCCCTCCTAACGCTCCATGAGATAGTCTAGGAACAGTTGCCACTGCCTGGAGAACCCTTGCACAGACCCTCGCAAGGCAAACTTTATCCTCTCCAGCTTGATGAGCCCTGCCATGTCATTGATCCAAGCTTCCACACTAGGGGGCTTCGCATCTTTCCACAGTAGCAAAATCCTCCACCGGGCTGCCAGGAACGCAAAGGCCAGAATACCGGCCTCTTTCGCCTCCTGCACTCCCGGCTCGTCTGATACCCCAAATAATGCTAATCACCAGCTCGGCTTGACCCGGGCGTTCACCACCTTGGACATAGTCCTCGCAAAATCCCTCCAAAACCCATCCATCTGGACGACCAGAAATATGGACGTGATTTTCCGGGCTCCCCGAGCACCTCCCACATCTGTCCTCCACCCCAAAGAACCTACTCAACCTCGCCCCTGTCATATGCGCTTTGTGAGTAACTTTGAACTGTATTCGGCTGAGCCAGGCGCAAGAGAAGGAAGAATTAACCCTACTCAAGGCATCAGCCCACAGACCCTCATCTATCTCCTACCCAAGCTCCTCCTCCCACGTGCCCTTTAACTCCTCCACCGAGGCCTCTTCCTCTTCCTTCAGCTCCTGGCAAATCGCCAAAACCTTGCCTTCTCCAACCCATACACCCGAAGTCACCCTGTCCTGAATCCCACATGCCGGAAGCAGCGGGAATTCCCTCACCTGCCGCCTCACAAACGCCCTCGCTTGCATGTACCTGAAAGCGTTTCCCGGGGGTAGCCCAAACTTCTCCTCCAGCGGCCCTAGGCTCGCAAACGTCCCATCGATGAACAGGTCCCCCATTCTTCTAATCCCTGCCCGATGCCAGCTCCGAAACCCCCCAGCCATCCTTCCTGGGATGAACCCATGATTCTCCCGAAATCGAGGACCAAACCGAGGCTCCCACCTTGTCCCTGTGTCGCCTCCACTGCCCCCAGATCTTCAGCATCGCCGCCGCCACCGGACTCGTGGTGTACGTTGTCGGCGAGAGCGGCAGCGGTGCCATCACAGGCGTCCTCAGGCTCGTGCCCACACAGGACGCCATCTCTAGCCTCTTCCATGCCGCCCCCTCTCCCTCCATTACCCACTTACGGATCATCGCCACATTGGCTGCCCAATAATAGCCACACAAATTCGGCAGCACCAGCACCCCCCCTGTCCCTGCTACGCTCCAGAAACACCCTCTTCACCCTCGGGGTCTTATTCACCTACACAAATCCCATGATGCTCCTGCTTACCCGTTTGAAAAAGGCCTTGGGGATCATAATGGGAAGGCACTGGAACACAAAGAGAAACCTCGGGAGGACTGTCATTTTGACCGACTGCACCCTACCCGCTAGTGAGAGTGGCAGCATATCCCATCTTTTAAAATCCTCCTTCATCTGCTCCACCAACCACGTCAAATTGAGCTTGTGCAGGGCCCCCCAACTCATAGCTACTTGGATCCCAAGGTACCGAAAGTTCCTTTCCGCCCTCTTCAGCGGTAGCTCGTCTATCCCCCTTCCCTGGTCCCCTGAATGCACCACAAAAAGCTCACTCTTCCCTATGTTGAGTTTATACCCCGAAAAGTCCCCAAACACCCGAAGGATCCGCATGACCCCCGCCATCCCCGCCACTGGATATGCCACATACAACAACAGGTCGGCAGTATATAACGACACCCGGTGTTCCTCTCCCCCCCGGACCAGTCCCCTCCATTTCCTGGACTCCCTCAGTGCCATGGCCAACGGCTCAATTGCCAGTGCAAACAACAAGGGGGATAAGGGGCACCCCTGCCTCGTCCCCCAGTACAGCCAAAAGTACTCCGACCTCCGCCGGTTCGTAGCCACACACGCCACTGGGGCTTTATAAAGCAGCCTGACCCAACTGATCAACCCCTCCCCGAACCCAAACCTCCGCAACACTTCCCAAAGATACTCCCACGCCACCCGATCAAAGGCCTTCTCCGCGTCCACAGCTGCCACTAACTCCGCCTCTCCCTCCACCGAAGTCCCTAAATACCTCGTTTATTCTCACCGCACCCCGCACCGTATTCCCCCCTCTATCCTTAACTCCACCAATCTCCCTCGCTGCCTCCCTCTTACGAAGCTGGTGTGCCAGCATCCGACTCGCCTTCTCCCCATACTCATACATCGCCCCCTGCGCTTTCCTCCACTGTGCCTCTGCTTTCCCCGTGGTCAACAGATCGAATTCTGTCTGGAGGTTCCGTCGCTCCCTAAGTAGCCCCTCCTCGTGGGCCTCTGCATACCTCCTGTCTACCCTTAGAATCTCCCCCACCAACCTCCCCCTCTCCCTCCCCTCTCTCTTCTCCCTGTGGGCCCTAATGGAGATTAGCTCTCCCCTGACCACCGCCTTCAACGCCTCCCAGACTACCCCCACCTGCACCTCCCCGTTGTCGTTGGCCTCCAAATATCTTTCAATACACCCCCGCACCCGCCCGCACACCCCCTCATCTGCCAACAGTCCTACATTGAGGCGCCACAGCAGGCGCTGGTCCCCCTCTCCCCCAACTCCAGCTCCACCCAATGCGGGGCGTGGTCTGAGATGGCTATGGCCGAATATTTCGTTCCCTGCATTTTCGGGATTAGCGCCCTACTCAAAATGAAAAAATCTATCCGGGAGTAGGCTCTATGGACGTGGGAAAAGAAGGAAAATTCCCTGGCCAGTGGCCTCGCAAACCTCCATGGATCCACTCCCCCCATCTGGTCCATAAACCCCCTGAGCACCTTGGTCGCAGTCGGCCTCTTACCCATCCTGGACCTAGAGCAGTCCAGTGCTGGGTCCAGCACTGTGTTGAAGTCCCCCCCCCCGCATTATCAAGTTTCCTACCTCCAAATCCGGAATCCGACCCAGCATGCATTTCATAACTCCGGCATCATCCCAATTCGGGGCCAATACGTTCACCAGTACCACCCCCACCCCCTGCAACCTACCGCTCACCATCACATATCGACCTCCATTATCCACTACAATATTCAGTGCCTCTAACGACACCCGCTTCCCCACCAGTATTGCAACCCCTCTGTTCTTCGCATCCAGCCCTGAATGAAAGACCTGGCCTACCCATCCCTTTCTCAGCCTAACCTGATCTGCCACCTTCAGATGTGTCTCCTGGAGCATAACCACGTCTGCCTTCAGACCCTTTAAGTGCGCGAACCCGGGCCCTCTTGACAGGCCCGTTCAGGCCCCTCGTTATCAGTCGGATCAGGGGGCTACTTGCCCCCTCCCCTGCCGACTAGCCATCTCCTTTTCTAGGCCAGCCACGTGCCCTCGCCTCCCGCACCCTCCAGTCCACCAGGCGGCAGACCCCCGCCCCGACTACTTCTCCTACTTCCAACTCCCTTTTGGCCAATGCAGCAGCAACCTAGTTCCCTCCCCCTCCACCCCTCCCCCCCGCTAGATCCTCACCTAGCCATTTTGCTCCCCCCATGACACTCCCGTAAGTCAGCTGACTCCTGCTGACCCCGGCCTCTCCCGCCATTCCATCGACCCCCCAGTGTGAGAATCCCCCCACCCCTTGGCAGTCAGTGTGCACTCCTCTCCAGCACCGCCCTCCCCCCCCGGCCCTGCCCCCATCCTTCCCTAACGCGGGACAAAGCCCGCGCTTTCCTGAGCCGGCCCCGCCCCCTCTGGCGCAGCTCCTTTTTGCGGCCTAACCCCAACACCCCATCCCTGGGCCTCCACCCCCCCTTTTCCTCCATGGGGCCCTGCCCCTCCAACACCGATGCCCACACTCTCCCACAGCCCCCACATCAAATCCATTCACCCATCCCCACCCAGCACCAAAACAAAAAGAACATTCCTCAAACGCAGTAAACACAGTAAACATCCCCCCACGACAAACCCTCAAATTGAGTCCAACTTTTCAGTTTGTATAAAGTTCCATGCCTCATCAGGCGTTTCAAAATAGTGGTGCCGATCTTGGAACATGACCCACAATCGCGCTGGCTGCAGCATCCGAAACTTCACCCCCTTCCGATGGAGCACCGCCTTACCCCGGTTGAAACCAGCCCTCTTCTTAGGCACCTCCGCACTCCAGTCCTGATAAATTCGGATCTCCGTGCTCTCCCACCTGCTGCTCCGCTCTGTTTTGGCCCATCTCAGGACACACTCTCTGTCCACAAAGCGGTGGAACCTCACCACTACAGCCCTTGGCGGCTCGTTGGCTTTGGGTCTACTTGCCAGGACCCGATGAGCCCCATCCAGCTCCAGGGGCCTCAGGAAATCTCCCGCGCCCATCAGCGAATTGAGCATCGTGCTCATATATGCCCCGGCATCGGGCCCCTCTACTCCTTCAGGGAGACCCAGAATCCGAAGATTCTTCCTCCTCGACCTATTCTTCAGGTCCTCGAATATTTCCGCCCACCTCTTGTGCAGCGCCTCGTGCGTCTCCACCTGGGGAAAGCAGGCAGTATAATCAAAGATCCCTCCCACCCGGCTTACTCACTCTTCCAACTTCTTCCATCGGGCAGGAGATACAGAAGTCTGAGAACACGCACGAACAGACTCAAAAACAGCTTCTTCCCCACTGTCACCAGACTCCTAAATGACCCTCTTATGGACTGATTTCATTAACACTACACCCTGTATGCTTCTTCCGATGCCAGTGCTTTTGTAGTTACATTGTATATGTTGTGTTGCCCTATTATGTATTTTCTTTTATTCCCTTTTCTTCTCATGTACTTAATGATCTGTTGAGCTGCTCGCAGAAAAATACATTTCACTGTACCTCGGTACACGTGACAATAAACAAATACAATCCAATCCAATCCTTCGCCGCCAGGCCCAAGATCTCGTCCTCGTTCTCCAAAGCTTTTTGCCGCACCTCTCGGATCGCCGCCCCTTGGGCCTTCTGGGTCTCCACAAGCTTCCCAATCGCCGCCTTCATTGGCGCCAGCATTTCTGTCTTCAGCTCCTCAAAGCAGCGTTTGAGAAACTCCTGCTGCTCCTGCAACCACTGCGCCAACGCTGCTTAGTCTCCACCCGCCACCATCTTGCTTTTCCTCCCTCGCACTTTTCGCTGCACCAGGATCACTTTTTTAGCCGCTCCACTCCTGGTCCAATCCATATAATGTCGGGGGGACCTTGCTGTCACCTTCTCACACTGGGAGCCGTCGAACAATTGCCGTTGGGGCCCCTCTGAAGAGCCCAAAATTCCGTTCCCCGTGAGAGCTGCCAAACGTGCGACCTACCTAGGCATAGCCGCAACCGTAAGTCTTCACCCAGTTCTTTCTAAGACAAAGAACTATTCATGGCAGTTTTATTTGTCAACCTGACCTTGCCAGCTATAGCATTCTCATACCTGGGTCGGGATTCTCTGCGAACCAGCGGGGCAGCCACTCCGGAATCGGGCCGCCCGAAGGTGCGGAATCCTCCGCACCTTCAGGGACTAGGCCAGTGCCAGAGTGTTTGGAGCCAGCCAGCCAGCGCAGAAGGGCCTCCGCTGGCCGGCGCGAGTTGGCACATGCGCGGGAGCGCCAGCAAATGCTGCCGTCATCCCAGCGCTTGCGCAGGGGGGGTTCTTCTCCGCACCGGCCATGGCGGAGGTTGACAGCGGCCGTTGCGGAGGGAAAGAGTGCACAGGCCCGCCCGCGGATCAGTGGGCCTCAATCGCGGGCCAGATCCCCCCGTGCCCCCCCCCGAGGACTCTGCAGGCCGCCCGTGGAGCCAGGTCCCGCCGGTAAGGACCTGTTGTGATTTACGCCTGTGGGACCGGCCAAAAACGGGTGGGCCGGAGAATTGGTGAGTGGGGCCGCTGCCAATGGCCCCCGACCGGCGCGGCGCGATTCCCGCCTCCGCCAAAACCCCGGCGCAGGAGAATTTGGCAGCTGGCGGGGGCGGGATTCAAGCGCCCCCCCCCTTCTCAGGGTTGGAGAATCCCGCCCCGATTCCATTTCAGTCAACAATCAGCCATCTTATGCATGTCAAATATGAAATGCAGTGGCTGTAAGTCAGCCATTATTATCTCTTTAAATCATTTCTTTAAATTGAACCCTTTTTACCGATACAAAAACGTTAGTTTCTATCAGGAGGGAAGGGCATTTAAGAGCCAACCACACTGTTGTGGATTTGAAGTCACATGTAGGCCAGGTAAGTTTTTATGACTATTGTCGATGGTTTCATGGTCATCGTTAGACTTTTAATTCCAGAATTTTATTCAATTCAAATTTCAGCATCTACCATGGTTGGTTTTGAACCTGGATGCACCCACAGCCACATGCGACCAGTGGGCGCCGCCATCTTGCCTGGACTCTCAGGACCCCGACTCGGATGACCACACACCGCCCGAGGAGAACATCCAACTTCTGCCACAACTCGGTGGCCCTGGACCAGTCTCGGCCCCAAACACTCTCGACTGCAACGACGACTGTTCTCATCAATGGGCATGAAACATCCTGTCTGATCGACTCTGGGAGCACCCCAACACGGTAAGGCGCTGTTCTCTCCCCGTTCACCCAGTTAACCAAAAAATCTCCCTGGCCTCCAGGTCTCATTCAGTGGAGATCAAGGGGTCCTGGATAGCTGTGGTGGTATGTATTTGGGGTATTACGGTACCCTGTGATGCCGAGAGGCTATTGGTGGATAGACGCTGGGTCCCGATTGGATCAGCCGCCTACTGGCTCCACCCAGTAAGGCGGAGTATAAGAGCCCGGGTCCTCCAAGCAGCCGCATTCTGTAACTGTGCTGCTGGGGAACAAGTCTAAGTAATAAAGCCATCGATTGACTCCTTCTCATCTTGTATCGTGAGTGATTGATTGTGCGACAATTTATTACGCAGACTTTAAAGGACATGGAGCTCTGAATCATTCCGGAGTGTCTGCGAATCAGCCCGCACGCGGTAAAACTCAACGGCCACTTTTAAGCACTGGTTAGCGTGTTTTGATGGATACCTCCGTACAGAAGACAAGAAAATGTAGGTCCTGCATTCCAGGGTGAGCCCGGAAATCTACACTCTCATAGAGGACGCGGACAATTTCCAGGCGGCGCTAGCCATGATGATAGGAATCTACGTTCGGCCCGTCAACCAGGTCTACGCATGCCACCAGGTCGCGACAAGACGGCAAATCCCCGGGGAATCGCTGGACGAATTCTACAGTGCGCTGTTAATACTGGGGATAAACTGCAACTGCCCACCAGTTTTGGCTGACGAACACACGGAGCTACTGGTTCGGGATGCTTTCGTAGCAGGTATGCTTTCGTCCCAAATTCGCCAGCGATTGCTGGAGAGACACACACTAGGCCTCAAGGAGACATGGGCCCTTGCTGCCTCACTCGATGTGGCAGTGCAGAACGCCCATGCCTACGCCCCCGACCGCTCGGCAGCCCCTTGGGCACTGTGGATCCCCACCGCGACCGAACCCCCGGAACCCCCCGCCCCACCGCAGGCCTGTGCTGCCAGAGCAGCAGATCACCCGGGAGGGCCCCGCTGCTACTTTTGTGGACAAGCGAAACACCCCCGACTGCGCTGCCCGGCCCGCTCAGCCCTCTGTAAAGGGTGCGGCAAAAAGGGCCACTTTGTAGCAGTGTGCCAGGCCCGGGGGTCGCCGCAATCTCCGGGGGAGAACCAGGACCCCAAACTCAACTCCCCCAACAATCCATGTACGGCCAACGGGCGCCGCCATCTTGGGTCCCGACTCCATGCGGGAGGGATGTGCTCCTCCGGCAACGTGCGATCAATGGGCGGCGCCATCTTGTCCACCCCCGACCATGTGCAGCCTGTTGTCGTCGCCATCTTGGCTGACGGCTAAGGGCTCCGGGATGGACGGCCTCACGGGGCCTGAAGAAAATGCCCCGATGCAGCAACTGCGACTGACTTCGGTGACCCTGGACCAGTCGCGGCCCCGAAAGCTCCAAACGGCAACAACGACGGTATTCATAAACGGGTACGAGACGCCCTGCCTGATCGACTCTGCGAGCACGGAGAGTTTTATACATCCCAAAATGGTAAGACGCTGTTCCCTTCCGATCCACCCGAGTAATCAAAAAATGTTTCTGGCGGCAGGGTCCCATTCTGTAGAGATCAAAGGCTTCTGCATCGCGAACCTCACGGTGCAGGGGAGGGAGTTCAAGAACTACCGCTTTACGTCCTGCCCCACCTCTGCGCTGCCACACACCTGGGGTTGGATTTTCACTGCAACCTCCAGAGTTTAACGTTTGAATTCGGTGGCCCTATACCCCCACTCACTATCTGCAGCCTCGCGACCCTCAAGGTCGACCCGCCTTCCCTGTTTGCGAACCTCACCCCGGATTGCAAACCAGTCGCCACTAGGAGCAGACGGTACCCAGGACCAAATCTTTGTCCGGTCAGAAGTCCAGCGGCTGCTGAGTGAAGGCATAATCCAGGCCAGCAATAGTCCCTGGCGAGCTCAGGTGGTAGTTGTAAAGACCGGGGAGAAGCAGAGGATGGTCATAGACTATAGTCAAACCATCAATAGATACACACAGCTGGATGCGTACCCTCTCCCCCGCATATCCGACATGGTCAATCGGATTGCACAGTACAAGGTCTTTTCCACGGTGGACCTTAAGTCTGCCTATCACCAGCTCCCCATCCGCCCGCAAATACACTGCTTTTGAAACAGATGGGCGGCTCTATCACTTTTTTAAGGGTTCCATTCGGCGTCACTAACGAGGTCTCGGTCTTCCAACGGGAGATGGACCGAATGGTTGACCGGTACGGTTTGCGGGCCATGTTTCCGTACCTCGATAACGTCACCATCTGCAGCCACGACCAGCAGGACCAGGACGCCAACCTCCGCAAATTCCTCCAGACCGCAAACGCCCTGAATCTCACATACAACAGGGAGAAATGCGTGTTTAGCACCGACCGTCTAGCCATCCTCGGCTACGTAGTGCGAAATGGAGTTATAGGCCCAGACCCTGAACGCATGTGCCCCCTCATGGAGTTCCCCCTCCCTCACTGCTCCAAGGCCCTGAAATGCTGCCTGGGTTTTTTCTCTTATTACGCCCAGTGGGTCCTCAACTACGCGGACAAGGCCCATCCGCTAATTCAGTCCACTGTCTTTCCCCTGTCGACAGAGGCCCGCCAGGCCTTCAGCTGCATCAAAGCCACGATGCACGCAATTGACGAGTCCCTCCCCTTCCAAGTCGAGAGCGACGCGTCCGACGTAGCTCTGGCGGCCACCCTCAAGCAAGCGGGCAGACCCGTGGCCATTTTTTTACGCACCCTCCACGCTTCAGAAATCCGCAACTCCTCAGTGGAAAAGGAGGCCCAGGCCATAGTGGAAGCTGTGCGGCATTGGAGGCATTACCTGGCCGGTAGGCGATTCACTCTCCTCACTAACAAACGGTCGGTTGCCTTCATGTTCGACAAGATCTTAGAGGTGGAGAGTTCGATCCTCCACTGCAAGATCTTGTCGTTCTTGATCTTGCCCCACTGAGATCTTGTATCGTCCCGGAAAGCTGAACGAGCCTTCTGATGCCCTGTCCCGCACATGTGCCAACGCACAAGTGGACCGTCTCCGAACCCTCCACGAGGCCCTCTGCCACCCGGGGGTCATTCGGTTCTATCACTTCGTAAAGACCCGCAACCTGCCCTACTCCATCGAGGAGGTCAGGACCGCCACCAGGAACTGCCAAATCTGCGCGGAGTGCAAGCCGCATTTCTACCGGCCAGATAAAGCGCACCTGATAAAGGATTCCCGTCCCTTTGAGTGCCTCAGCATGGACTTCAAATGCCCCCTCTCCTCCACCGACCGCAACACGTACTTCCTGAACGTGATTGACGAGTACTCCCAGTTCCCACTCGCCATCCTCTGTCCCGACATGACCGCAGCCATCGTCATCAAGGCCCTCCACAGTATCTTTACGCTGTTCGGTTTCCCCGCCTACATACAAGCGATAGGGGGTCCTCCTCTATGTGCGACGAACTGCGTCAATTCATGCTCAGCAAGGGCATTGCCTCGAGTAGGACGACCAGTTACAACCCCCGGGGAAACAGACAGGTAGAGGGGGATAATGGAACGGTCTGGAAGACTGTCCTACTGGCCTTACGGTCCAGGAATCTCCCAGTCTCCCGCTGGCAGGAGGTCCTCCCGGATGCCCTCCACTCCATCCGGTCACTGTTGTATACCACGACCAACCAAACACCTCACGAATGTCTCCTTGTCTTCCCGAGGAAGTCCTCCTTTGGGACCTCGCTCCCAACCTGGCTGGCAGCTCCTGGACCCATCCTGCTCCGCAAATACATGCGGGCGCACAAGTCGGACCCATTGGTCGAGAGGCTCCACCTCCTCCACGCTAACCCTCAGTACTCCTACGTGGCGTACCCCGACGACCGACAGGATACGGTCTCCCTACGGGACCTGATGCCCGCTGGATCCCCACACACACCCCCACCACCAATCCCACCCTCCCTCCCTTCGGCACACCCCACAGCCGCCCCCTTCCCAGGTGGATCGGTCCTCCCACCATTCCCGTCTAGGGGCGATGAAGCTGCCGAAGAAGCCGAAGCCACGCTCCCGGATCCACAGATGCCCGAGCTGGCGCCTGCATCACCACCAAAGCTACGACTATCGCAGAGGACGACTAGGGCCCCCGATCGACTAATTGCTTCATTCTGAACTGTAAATAAATTTTGGAAATAGTTGCAATTAACGTGGCAAAACCACTGGACTGATGTATACTGGGTACCTCCATAACCTTAACCTCTACCACTGTGTAATGCAAGGTCACCACCCCCGTCAGATTCTTTTTTTAACAGGGGGTGAATGTGGTAGTCGGTATGAGAGGTATTACGGTACCGTGTAATGCTGTAAGACCATTGGTGTAGGAGGTACTGTTATCATTGGTTAAGCCTGCTTGCTGGTTCCGCCCAGTAAGGCGGAGTATAAGAGCCTGTCTCGCCCCAGCAGCTGCCTTCTGTACCTGCGCTGCTGGGGGAAACATCTAGTGTAATAAAGCCTTCAATTGTCTCCAATCTCGCTTCTGGAGTTATTGATCGAGCATCGGGGCATTAGATCGTCCTGGCTGTCAGAGGTGCTTGCTGCTTATCTAATTAATAGTATCCTTGCATTTAACATACAATTAATTGGGAATTCTGAGTGGATACCATTTGGTCCAGATACGATACAGCAAAATAGAATAGAATCATAGAATCCCAGAAGGAGTTCATTCAGCCCATCGAGTATACGAAACAAGGTAGGGGAACTGGCAGCGTGGGTTGGTACCTGGGACTTCGATGTTGTGGCCATTTCGGAGACATGGATAGAGCAGGGACAGGAATGGATGTTGCAGGTTCCGGGGTTTAGGTGTTTTAGTAAGCTCAGAGAAGGAGGCAAAAGAGGGGGAGGTGTGGCGCTGCTAGTCAAGAGCAGTATTACGGTGGCGGAGAGGATGCTAGATGGGGACTCTTCTTCCGAGGTAGTATTGGCTGAAGTTAGAAACAGGAAAGGAGAGGTCACCCTGTTGGGAGTTTTTTATAGGCCTCCTAATAGTTCTAGGGATGTAGAGGAAAGGATGGCGAAGATGATTCTGGATATGAGCGAAAGTAACAGGGTAGTTATTATGGGAGACTTTAACTTTCCAAATATTGACTGGAAAATATATAGTTCGAGTACAATAGATGGGTCGTTTTTTGTACAGTGTGTGCAGGAGGGTTTCCTGAAACAATATGTTGACAGGCCAACAAGAGGCGAGGCCACGTTGGATTTGGTTTTGGGTAATGAACCAGGCCATGTGTTGGATTTGGAGGTAGGAGAGCACTTTGGGGACAGTGACCACAATTCGGTGACGTTTACGTTAATGATGGAAAGGGATAAGTATACACCGCAGGGCAAGAGTTATAGCTGGGGGAAGGGCAATTATGATGCCATTAGACGTGACTTGGGGGGGATAAGGTGGAGAAGTAGGCTGCAAGTGTTGGGCACACTGGATAAGTGGGGCTTGTTCAAGGATCAGCTACTGCGTGTTCTTGATAAGTATGTACCGGTCAGACAGGGAGGAAGGCGTCGAGCGAGGGAACCGTGGTTTACCAGGGAAGTGGAATCTCTTGTTAAGAGGAAGAAGAAGGCCGATGTGAAGATGAAGTGTGAAGTTTCGGTTGGGGCGATGGATAGTTACAAGGTAGCGAGGAAGGATCTAAAGAGAGAGCGAAGACGAGCAAGGAGGGGACATGAGAAGTATTTGGCAGGAAGGATCAAGGAAAACCCAAAAGCTTTCTATAGGTATGTCAGGAATAAGCGAATGACTAGGGAAAGAGTAGGACCAGTCAAGGACAGGGATGGGAAATTGTGTGTGGAGTCTGAAGAGATAGGCGAGATACTAAATGAATATTTTTCGTCAGTATTCACTCAGGAAAAAGATAATGTTGTGGAGGAGAATGCTGAGCCCCAGGCTAATAGAATAGATGGCATTGAGGTACGTAGGGAAGAGGTGTTGGCAATTCTGGACAGGCTGAAAATAGATAAGTCCCCGGGACCTGATGGGATTTATCCTAGGATTCTATGGGAGGCCAGGGAAGAGATTGCTGGACCTTTGGCTTTGATTTTTATGTCATCATTGGCTACAGGAATAGTGCCAGAGGACTGGAGGACAGCAAATGTGGTCCCTTTGTTCAAAAAGGGGAGCAGAGACAACCCCGGCAACTATAGACCGGTGAGCCTCACGTCTGTAGTGGGTAAAGTCTTGGAGGGGATTATAAGGGACAAGATTTATAATCATCTAGATAGGAATAATATGATCAGGGATAGTCAGCATGGCTTTGTGAAGGGTAGGTCATGCCTCACAAACCTTATTGAGTTCTTTGAGAAGGTGACTGAACAGGTAGACGAGGGTAGAGCAGTTGATGTGGTGTATATGGATTTCAGCAAAGCGTTTGATAAGGTTCCCCACGGTAGGCTATTGCAAAAAATACGGAGGCTGGGGATTGAGGGTGATTTAGAGATGTGGATCAGAAATTGGCTAGCTGAAAGAAGACAGAGGGTGGTGGTTGATGGGAAATGTTCAGAATGGAGTACAGTCACAAGTGGAGTACCACAAGGATCTGTTCTGGGGCCGTTGCTGTTTGTCATTTTTATCAATGACCTAGAGGAAGGCGCAGAAGGGTGGGTGAGTAAATTTGCAGACGATACTAAAGTCGGTGGTGTTGTCGATAGTGTGGAAGGATGTAGCAGGTTACAGAGGGATATAGATAAGCTGCAGAGCTGGGCTGAGAGGTGGCAAATGGAGTTTAATGTAGAGAAGTGTGAGGTGATTCACTTTGGAAGGAATAACAGGAATGCGGAATATTTGGCTAATGGTAAAGTTCTTGAAAGTGTGGCTGAGCAGAGGGATCTAGGTGTCCATGTACATAGATCCCTGAAAGTTGCCACCCAGGTTGATAGGGTTGTGAAGAAGGCCTATGGAGTGTTGGCCTTTATTGGTAGAGGGATTGAGTTCCGGAGTCGGGAGGTCATGTTGCAGCTGTACAGAACTCTGGTCCGGCCGCATTTGGAGTATTGCGTACAGTTCTGGTCACCGCATTACAGGAAGGACGTGGAGGCTTTGGAGCGGGTGCAGAGGAGATTTACCAGGATGTTGCCTGGTATGGAGGGAAAATCTTATGAGGAAAGGCTGACGGACTTGAGGTTGTTTTCGTTGGAGAGAAGAAGGTTAAGAGGAGACTTAATAGAGGCATACAAAATGATCAGGGGGTTGGATAGAGTGGACAGTGAGAGCCTTCTCCCGCGGATGGATATGGCTGGCACGAGGGGACATAACTTTAAACTGAGGGGTAATAGATATAGGACAGAGGTCAGAGGTAGGTTCTTTACGCAAAGAGTAGTGAGGCCGTGGAATGCCCTACCTGCTACAGTAGTGAACTCGCCAACATTGAGGGCATTTAAAAGTTTATTGGATAAACATATGGATGATAATGGCATAGTGTAGGTTAGATGGCTTTTGTTTCGGTGCAACATCGTGGGCCGAAGGGCCTGTACTGCGCTGTATTGTTCTATGTTCTATGTTCTATGAGTCTGCACTGACCCTCCGAAAAAGCATTCTACCTTGGCCCACTCCCTCGCCCGACCATGGCAATCCACCTAACTTGCACATCTTTGGACGCTCTGGGGTGATTTAGCATGGCCAATACACCTAACCTGCACATCTTTTAGCACTACGTGCTAAATTTAGCATGGCCAATCTACCTAACCTGCAATAATGTACTAGGTTCTGTCATGTCACGCTCAGATTTCATTTACTGAATTTGAATGTGTAAATAAGAAATCAATTTTTAAGATCAATGGGTCAATGTGATGGACTATAGTTGGACTTTAATTTAGTAAAGATTTAGACATGAACTCATGCCTGCCAGGGAGGTGAACATGATGTTCCCGTGAGGGATGGTTGAATTCCAAACACAAAACCATCTGTCTTTAAGATTGATCCGACAGCTGGAGAATTGTGCATGCTTTAAGAATTTTAAATGCTTCGCTGCTAATCACACTAAATATTATTGTGAACTTTGACAGGATGAGGAAGAAATTGCTGAACAGAAACAGTGTGGGCGTTTCCTGCTCCTTGCCATCCTTGGTGGGAAGCAACATGAGGAACATTTGGCATGTTCTCAAGCCAACCCATGTGAGTACCGGAGCTGCCTCATGTGAAGAACTGAATAAATAACAGTGCTGATCAGCAAAGGAATGAGCTAAGCGTCAACTGTGAAGACGCTAAGAAGACAGCAGAATGGGGGCACTTTAGGGAGACTGCCAGTGCAGTTTGAAAAATTGGTTGGGAGTTTCAAATCCAACCCAGAAAATAGCTCAAGATGAAAAAGAACAATTGATCAAATCATAAGAACATAAGAAATAGGTGCAGAGAAGACCATTCGGCCCCCCGAGCCTGCTCTACCATTCAATCAGATCGTGTCTGATTTTACTTTCCTGTCTACACGCTCGCACCCTCCCCGCACGCCTGATAATGTTCGACTCTCTTGCTTATCAGGAATCTCGGCATTGAGTATATTCAATAACCCAGCCTCCACTGCTGTCTGCTGCATGGGATGCCAAAGATCTGAAAGAAAAAACTCCGCATTCTCAATAAAATAATTTCAGGTAGATACAGCATTTGACAATTAAGATAGATCAAGGTTTTTGCAGATTATTCTGCCTCATATCCTGAAACTTAAGAGCCACAAAGTCATCAAGGAGACTGCACTGATCACTGCACTGCAGAATTCAGATGAAAAGTAAGACTGAGGTTTGGCCTGACATCCCACAAGTGGATACGAAAAATTCCACATCACTATTCTCCCCTTGCCTTGGCCAATAGTTATCCCTCAGAAACCAACTAAAAACAAATCGCTATCATATTTCTATTTATGGGATCTTGCTCTATAAGACCATAGGAGTAGAATTAGGCCATTCGGCCCATCGAGTCTGCTCCGCCATTCTATCATGGCTTATATTTTTCTCATCCCCATTCTCCTGCCTTCTCCCCATAACCTCTGATCCCATTCTTCTGTTTCCTCGGACCAGCACTGCATGACCTTCTTAAACGGATTCTCCCGCTTAAGTTTCTGTTTGTGTGCCAGTGGAAGGAATACCGTCTTATGGTCTGATTTTCCAAAGTGCGGTCGGGGGATGGAACGGTAGGCGCCCTTGATTTTTGTGTAGCAGTGGTCGAGAGTGTTGTTGCCCCTGGTGGGACAGGAGATGTGTTGGTGGATGTTTGGCAGTACACTCTTGAGGTTGGCCTTGTTGAAATCCCCAGTCATGATGAACAAGGCTTCTGGGGGTTCTGTTTCATTGTTGTTTATAATTGTATGGAGGCGGATCCTTAGTGATGATATCCGAGAAGAAGGGTTGTTTGGGAGAAGATTCCAAGACGTGTTCTTCAAGAGCAAATATTGGAAACCCTTGTGAGGGCAGTCAGAGATCCGGTGAGACCATTTGGTTCACAGTGTGATATGTATCTGGGAATTTCAATGTGTGATGTGTCCGACCACAGTTTGCCTGTTGATTTGCATGAACCGTGTACTTACTGAGAATATTAGAGTACAGGATAGATCCTGGTAACTTGTGTTATCCTTATAAATCTGTAAAGGTATAGGGCTGGATTCTCCGAGACATCGCGCGAAAATTGCAAAACGCGATCAGCCGGAGAATCGGCTCCGACTCCGAAATTGGGTTTGACACCGGTTTTGCGTCGATTTTGGATTCTCTGGACCTCCCAACCTGATGAAATTGTGTCACCCGCCGCGCGGCCCAGAGCATCTCGTTATACACCCCGACGACCGATTCTCCGGGGACTCAGCGATTCAGCGGGCCGGTTGGGACAACATCCCAATGGCGTGGTTCAAACCACCTATTAAAAAATCATGATACCCTGCATGCAGCCCTGAGTCAGCAAAGGCGGCCCAGAGAGGAGGCGAAGGCTGCAGCAGAGGAGCGGGCCGCAGAGGGGCAGGTGGCAGCCACTCAGGTTGGAGGGCCGCCCGCCCGACAGGCCAAGGAAGAGGAGGAGGAATGGGATGAGATTGAGGGGGAGGAGTTGGAGGAACAAGATGAGGAGGAGGTGGTGATGGTGCCAAGGAGGCGCCGGATGAGGCCCCGCGTGTACCTGCGCCGCATGTCTTTTGAGGAACTGCCGGACCGGGCAAGCAGGAGGAGACTGCAGATGAGCCGGGAGACGGTCGGACACATCTGCCACATGATAGCACACCTGGCACCGCGTGGGAATGGGGGAAGACACCCGCTACCGGTGGCCGTCAAGGTGACAGTCGCCCTGAATTTTTATGCCACGGGGTCGTTCCAGACGCCATGTGGGAACCTGTCCGGCATCTCCCAGGCATCGGCGCACTGGTGCATCCATGCCGTGACTGACGTCCTGTATGCCCTGGCGGATCGCTACATCCGGTTCCCTGTGGACCTCTCCCATTGATGGAATGCACGTCGCTCCACGGCCACCAGCGGATAACAGGCCGCTGTTCACCAACCGTAAGGGGTACCATTCCATGAACAGTTAGGTGGTCTGTGACCATCAGGTGAGGATCCTGCAATTCTGCGCATGATACTTCGCCTTGTTTTGGGAGAATCCAGCCCACAGTTTGGGTGAGGGAGTAGTGTATTATAGTTAATCTTTTCTTGTTCAAGAAATGTTTTACTCTGGGTGGCACGGTGGCGCAGTGGTTGACACTGCTGCCTATGGTGCTGAGGACCCAGATTCTATCCCGTCTCTGGGTCACTGTCCGTGTGGAGTTTGCACATTTTCCCCGTGTCTGTGTGTGTTTCACCCCCACACCCCAAAGTTGTGCAGGGTAGGTGGATTGGTCACACTAAATTGCCCCTTAATTGGAAAACATAATTGGGTACTCTAAATGTATTTTATTCTTTTGTTAAAGGTTCATCAGCTGACTCCTGTGACTCTGTTCAGTAGCTGCCATTCACGTATCTCAACAAAAAACTCAACATTATAACCTATCCAGCCGAGTACCACCCTGGGATCTAACTTCCCCAGCAGTACAAAGAACAAAGAAAAAAGAAAAGTTCAGCACAGGAACAGGCCCTTCGGCCTGCCAAGCCTGCGCCAACCATGCTGCCCATCTAAACTAAAATCTGCTGCACTTCCGGGGTCCGTATCCCTCTATTCCAATCCCATTCATGTATTTGTCAAGATGCCCCTTAAACGTCACTATTGTCCCTGGTTCCATCACCTCCTCCGGCAGCGAGTTCCAGGCACCCACTACGCTGTGTAAAAACCTTACCTATTACATCTCCTCTAAACCTTGCCCCTCGCACCTTAAACCTATGCCCCCTGGTAATTGACCCCTCTACTCTGGGAAAAAGTCTCTGACTATCCACTCTGTCTATGCCCCTCATAATTTTGTAGACCTCTATCAGATCGCCCCTCAACCTCCGTCATTCCAGTGAGAACAAACCAGGTTTATTCAACCTCTCATCATGCCATCCATACCAGGCAACATCCTGGTAAATCTCTTCTGCACCCTCTCTAAGGCCTCCACATCCTTCTGGTAGTGTGACGACCAGAATTGAACACTGTACTCCAAGTCTGGCCTAACTAAGGTTCTGTACAGCTGCAATATGACTTGCCAATTTTTATACTCAATGCCCCGGCCAATGAAGGCAAGCATGCCGTATGCCTTCTTGGCTACCTTCTCCACCTGTGTTGCCCCTTTCAGTGACCTGTGGACCTGTACACCTAGATCTCTCTGACTGTCAATACTCTTGAGGGTTCTACCATTCACTATAAATTTCCTACCTGTAGCTGACCTTCCAAAATGCATCGCCTCACATTTGTCCGGATTAAATTCCATTTGCCATCTCTCCGCCCAAGTCTCCAAACAATCTAAATCCTGCTGTATCCTCTGACAGTCCTCATCACTATCCACAATTCCACCAACCTTTGTGTCGTCCACAATCATAGTAGCATAGTAGCATCAGCTGCAATTCTAACAAAGTAAAGAAACAAGAGACGGGTGTAGAGGAGATGTAATCTGATATAATGGAATTATTACCACAGCTGTCATCCAAAAAAAGGGGGAAACATAATCTGAAATTGTTGAATTCAGAAAATTGGAAAGTGCCTAAATAAATAATAAGGTGATGATCCTGAAGCTTTCTTTTACCCCTTTCCTTGCACCATCATCCCTTTCATCATTTAATCTCTCCCGCGTTCCATCATTTGATAGACCTTTCTTTTGCTTTTTCATCTTTCTTCTCTCTATCTGCCTCCCTTTACCCGATTCAGTATTTCCTGAAAACTTGTTATATCTTAAAACTTCTGCCATTTTGATGGAAGGCTATTGTCCTGAAATATTAAAAACCAGGATTCAGCTCATAAAGTCCTTGACAGAGAAAATCTAACTGCCGAATGAAATGTTATTCGGTGCGGTGGAAAATGTGGTAATTTATACTCTTTGTTACCAAGGACATTTATTGTGTAATGATAAATAAATAATGAAAGATAACTCCCTTCAGAATAAACATTTCAGGCCTCATAGCTGACAGCACATCCTGTAGCCCAAGATCTAAATATTTGTTTCCCATGTGTAACTTATCCCTAAAATTATCAGACAGCAATTTACAGCTCTCTTAGTGAGCTGGCCAATAATGTTGGGCTGACTCGACAAAGAATCACAACCACTTTAAGGGATCAATTAAACTTGATTCAAAATGAAGCTTAAGCTCATGTAAGTCAGATCAGCCTCAAGCGGAACTGCTTGGGATAGACGAGGCTTTCAGCTGCTGTCAAAGCTTTCACTAGAAGTAGAACAGGTTGGCGATTCCAAGCTTTGGCAACTGTGCAGTCATTACTCTGTAGCTCCTCTTTTCCAGGAAGGGGTAATTTTCATGTTTGGCGCTATTGTTAGGATGGGAAGTTTAAATTTTATCATTTTAATTCCTTGCATATTTCACAATATGTTGCAATTTCCTTGCTTTTATCTCTGTTGGCTGTAAATGTTGCAAAACCTCAATCAACACTTCATAGAGAGAAAGAAAGCTTGTAACATTTTGATTGGGACATGCAGTTACATCTGCCATCAAAAGGTGTTTTACAGAGAAACATGTCATCTGCAGAGCTGATGTTCCATAAGAGGCTCGGAATGCTTTCATTGACCAATTTTCCAAACACAAACTGCATTCTTTGCTCATTGGATGAACTCAATTCAACAGAAGTCTGCCCTTAACTAAAAAAAGCAAATATTGCAAAGCATGGAAGGAAAAAGCGATCTATAATGGCAGTTACATTGTTCTATTATTCAGAGAGAAATGGGAACCAATTGACATGAGAATGTACACCTGGGGTACCAGATTTTACTGCTGCATTGGAGTCATGTGCCATGTAACAATCTATCAGTCCACCAGCCACTTGGGAACTGTAAGAAATACACTCAATGAAGCTCCAGCATTTTGAGTCTAAACTGGGATTATTTTTAACTTCTGAAAACCAGAAGACACAACAATGGGCCGTAACTCTCAACTAGCTGGAGTTACAAAAACTTTGAAGCTCTTGAAGGCTGCGCTGAAACCTCCGATGGCCGGAGCTTCTTGGACCAAACCATGAAAGAAGTCCCCCAGCCCACAGCGTGGTCCACCAATGTCAGATTCAGGGAGGTCACGTACCTTTTTGTTTACTGCACTGCCTGCCATAAAGCAGGTAGGTTTAAAGAGCCCAGAGACGTCGACAGGCCAGGGAGAAGGTAAGTTTCCAAGTTAAGTGGATGGGATTTGGGTGGTCCAGAGGATCAGAGGCCGGGATAGGGGATCAGTTGTTTGTGGTTGGGGTGGGAGATCGGAGGATAGGGTGGTGGGGTTCAGAGGTTAGTGGGTTAGAGGGCCAGAGACAGGGGAGCTTTGGACATTGTGGGCGAGTGGTCTGGAGAGTAGGGGATAGTTGGTTCAGGATGTCGGGTCAGGGAAGGATGTCCAGTCGGGCAGAGGAGTCGGGGAGGTTTAGATCGGGTGGGAGGTTGAGCCAGATCAGGGGGTCAGGTCGGATCAGCGGGTCACGTCATGGGTGCCAGGTCCAGGTGGGGAAGGGTCCAGCTGGGTAAGGGGGTCGCTTCAGGAAGAATGTGCAAACACCAGACAGACAGTCATCTAAGGCCAAAAATGAACTCATGCCCCTGGTGCTGTGAGGCAGCAGTGTTAAACACTGTGCCACCATACCGTTTGTCATAAACTTCGATATACATTATAATTTTTAGTTCATTTCACTTAAGTTAATTAGCTTTGCCACAGACTATCGCCACAATTTTTCAGGTCCGTTTGTCGCGGGCGCAAATCCCATAATGGCCAAAAATTCATTCTGACAGGGACTCCCATGCCCTCCCCATTGATGTACTCAGACTGCTGCCCAGAGGGGGTGTGAACCTGATTATCATAAATTTAAATTAATTTATAAATGTGTAAACGGCTTACCGGCGTTGCTTCTGGGATGTCAGGTGACCCCCTACCCCACCTTGCTAGCGTGATGTCACACTGGCAGTAATCACTACTGATTTCCAAAAATGGAAACCAGTTGCGATGGTCATGTTGGGGGCTCGGAGATGAGTATAGCCCACGGCTGCTGAAGGATATGGATGGGCACTGCTGGCTGGTACCTTGGCAGTGCCACCCTGGCACTTCCATGGGCGGGACAGGGTGGGGCCACGGGCTGGGAGTTCCTGGAACCTCATTTGGGGGGGAGCAGGGTGCTAGGGGGAGGTCTGCTATGTGGGGATGCCGGGTGGGGATGTTGCTGGGGCTACGTCCCTACGCCGGTGTAGAAACGCATGTGTTGCACTCCTGAGCTTCCAGAAACAAATATCAGGCGATTCACTTACCTTCAGGGGCTAGCAGAGACCGGAGTACTCCATGCAGCTTCGGCTGCGGATACGGGCCCCTGAATTTCTGTTTCCGGATCCGCGCATGCGCATGGCCGCGGCCTCCAGCAGCCACGCCGAGCCCCATGGCGGACTCAGATCTCGGACCTACACAAAGAAACTAGGCTCCCCGGATCGGCCCCGCGCCCCTGCATCGGACCACCCTATCTGTGCCGTGGCCGCCCGTAAGGCCCACGCCCCCCGGCTCGGTGCCCAATTCCACCGCACCCCTCCACCAGGGTGGCCGTGGACTGAGTCCGCAGCTGCCACGCGAGAGTCCCAACCGGCCATACCATGTTAGTTCCACGCCATCGCTAACTCGGCCGGTCGGGAGTGGAGTATTGCTGGACGGGCCCCTGGCAATGGCTCCCCAGTGCATAGCGTAATTCGCGGTCGCGCGGATATTTGGGGCCCGGAGAATCGCTGGGACGGCACCGGGCCCGATTCCATTGGGAAAGTTGATTCTCCGACCCCGCACCAAACGCCATTTCAGTGCGGGACTGCGGAGAATCCAGCCCTGTCTGTTCATTGTCGGTCCTGTCATACTAAAATATTCTTTGGCTTCAGCTGGCAATTGCATCATTGATCTGACAGTAAAGGTTCCAGTTGTTCTGTTGAAAACAAGGAGCGGAGTTCTCCATCCGTTCATGCCAGCGGGATTCTCTGGTCGCGTCGCATTGAATGGGTGATCTGGCTCCTCACTAGCAGCGGTTGTGGGCGCAGGGGGAATCAGAGAATCCTGCCAAAACTAAGGAAATGTGGCATCAGATAGCTCCTCCTTCCACAAACATTCAAGCCCTCCATCATCGCCAAACAGTGGCAGCCGTGTGTACCATCTACAGAATGCACTGCAGTAACTCACCAAGGTTCCTCAGACAACACATTCCAAACCCACGACCACTACCATCGAGAAGGACAAGAGCAGCAGATACCTGGGAAACCCACCACCTGGTGGCTCCCTTCAGGCGCCGCCCATCTCCCGTAAATTAATACAAAAAAAACTAAGAAAATGTGGCCTCAGACAAGATCGAATTGATATATTGGACTGGATTCTCCGATCCCCCAGCTGCGTGCTTCTCGGCGGGGTGCCATTCACTGGTGATGGGATTCTCTACTCCTGCCATTTGTTAGTGGGATTTCCTATTGAAGCCATCCCACGCTGCCGGTAAGCCCACAGGAGGGGGTGCTCTGTCGGCAGGAACAGAGAATCGCAACACCCGGAGAATTTTGTCTGTTGTTTCCATATGTTCACAGCATTTGCGGTTCAGTTTGGAATTTAAAACGCAGTAAATTGACAACAATGTAACTATTCAATGTAGTTCATGCAAATAGCCCAGAAAACTTTGGGGACAATTAGCAGCCAGATCTCTAAAGCCATTTTGCAGTGACTGCGACATAGAATCACAGACTTCCTATAGTGCAGAAGGAGGCCGTTCGGCCCATCGAGTCTGGACCAACCCTCTGAAAGAGCATTCCACCCAGGTCCCACTGCCCTGCCCTATCCCCCGAACCAACTAACCTGCACATCTTTGGACACTAAGGGGCAAATTAGCATGGCCAATCCACCAAACCTGCATATCTTTGGACTGTGGGAGGAAACAGGAGCACAGGGAGGAAACCCATACAGACACGGTGAGAATGTGCAAGCGACACACCGACAGCGACCCAAGGCAACAGTGTTAAACACTGCCACTGTGCCACCATGTGGCTGGGTTATCTCTGATAACTACTATTCTAATAAGCAACTGAAGCGAACAGCCGACAGACGAGAACCTAACCCTCTCCCAAAATATTAAATCTAACTTCATTTTTATGCAGAAAAAAACAATCTATATGCAGATGCAATCCTGGTGCATGACTCTTCCCCGAGGACTTCACTCTAGCAATTGTCAGGTTGATACCTCGTCTGATATCTCTGTCATCTCAGATCAGCATGCAGATCTACTGGGAGAATTGCAGTCCCTCACTTCATGCTCTTTGATTACACGTACCCTCAACAAGTTTTACTTTTGTATGAACAAAAAGCAGTTTTAAATGCTTTAGGGATTATCATTTCAAAATTACAATCCGTCTGGAAACATGACATAGAAAAGCAATCAAACCCATATAAACTTCACTGGGATCCTCTGATCCACTTCAGTGTTTTCAAGTGCTGAACATTTCAACCGCATTTTCAACTTTTCGGATTTTACCTTGATCATATTTTTTTTAATGTACATTGTACAACAAGGGTTTAAATGAAGGCAGAGAATGCTTGAAACACACGGGAGGGCAGACAGCATCTGTGAAGAGGGAGACAATGTTAACTTTTCAGGCCGATGAACTTTGGTCAGAACTGGAAGAAGTTAGAGATTTAACAGGTTTTAAGCAAGTATAAAGGTGGAGAAAGGGGTTGGGGGAAAGAAACAAAAGTGAAGGTCTGAGAGAAAAAGAATCCTCAACTTTGTATTAAAAGGGTGATGCCTTATTTTGAAACAATGGACCTTAATTCCAGATTCTCACACACCTTTTACTCATCCACCCTGTCAAACTCCCTCAGGATCGGCAATGTTTCAATCAAGTCACCTCGTTCTCTTCTAATCTCCACCAAATCTAAACTTAGCCTGCCTATTCTTGCCACATAAGACAACTTGTCCATTCCAGGTATTAATCTAGTAAACATTCTCTGAACTGCTGCCAACGCATTTATATCCTTCCTTAAATAAGGAGAACAATACAGTACACAATTCCCCAGATTTGGTCACATGTCCTGTATAACTGAATCATGATCTCCGTACCCTTGTGTTCAATTTCCCTTGCAATAAAGAAAAACATTACTTGTTGCACCTGCATACTAACCTTCTGCAACTTATGCAATGGGACACAAAGATTCCTCTGCATTTCAGAGAGCTGCAATCTCTCACCATTTTGAAGATATGCTTTCTTACTCGTCCTGTCAAAATGGACATCCCTAAGGCTGCACGGTGGCGCAGTGGGTTAGCCCTGCAGCCTCATGGCGCCGAGGTCCCAGGTTCGATCCCGGCTCTGGGTCACTGTCCGTGTGGAGTTTGCACATTCTCCCATTGTTTGCGTGGGTTTCGCCCCCACAACACAAAGATGTGTAGGGTAGGTTGATTGGCCACGCGAAATTGCCCCTTAATTGGAAAAAATGAATTGGGTAAAATGGACATCCTTACATTTTCTCACATTATACTCCATTTGCCAGATCTTTGCCCTCTCATCTAACCTTCTAATTAATTTTGTAGCTTCCTTAAATCCTCTTTACAATTTACTTTTTGTGTGATCAGTCAATTTAGTAACTATACCATTGGTCCCTTCATCAAAATTATTGTAAAGAGTTGAGGCCCCAGCACATCATTCATCACATCCTGCCAAGCAGAAAATGACCCATATATGCGTCCTCGCTGTTTCCTGTGAGCTCGCCATTCTTATGTCCTGCCAAACTGTTACCCCCTACACCCTGAACTTCTATTTTATGCAATGACCTTTGAAGAGGCATCTTATCAAATGCCTTCTGAAATTCTAAGTACTGTACAACCACCGGTTCCCTTTTATGTATAGCATCTTCTTCAAAGAACTCCAATTGATTAAACATGATTACCTTCTCACAAAACCATGTTGGCTCTGTCTGATTACTTTGAATTTATCTAAATGCCCTATTATAACATTTTTAACAATCGATTCGAACATTTTCCCTTTGACAGATGGTAAGCCAATAGGTGCCTGCTTTCTGTCTCCCTCCCTTTTCGAACAAAGGAGTTACATTAGCTATTTTCCAATCTAATCTGTTGTGGCACAGTGGCACAGTGGTTAGCATTGATGCCTCACAGCGCCAGGGGCCCAGGTTTAATTCCGCCCAAGGGTGATTGTGTGGAATTTACTCCCTGTGTCTTCATGGGTTTCCTCTGGGTGCTCCGGTTTCCTTCTACATCTAAAGATGTGAAGGTTAGGTTACGGGGACAGGGTGGGGTGGATAGGGAAGTGGGTCTGGGTAGAGTGCTCTTTCGGACGTTTGGTGCAGACTTGATGGGCCGAATAGCCTCCTTCCACACTATAGTGAGACAGTGAGCTTTGCGCATGAGCAGTAGGAGAGAGGCTACATCCGGAGTGAAGCCACAGAAAGAGTGAGCTTTAAACTTTGGAATTTGAAGCAGAATGGAGATTCGGTTGAGCGGGAAGTGGGACCTGTACAAACTGGACGGGTTACACCAGGGCAGGAGCGGGAATGATGGGGGGGTACTTCACAAAGGAAGACATGAATAATGTAGCGGAAGTTTTGAGAAACATAAATTTTAGTGAGGAGCAGAAGGAAATTAGTATTAGTAAAGAAATGGTTTGGGGGAAATTAATGAGATTGAAGGTGGACAAATCTCCAGGGCCTGATCATTTTCATCCCACAGCACTTAAGGAAGTGTCCCTAGATATATTAGATCCATTGGTGGATGTTCTTACTGTGGAAGAAATGCAGCGATTCCTGGGATGGCGGGACTGTCATACGAGGAGAGACAAAATCGGTTAGGATTATATTCATTGGAGTTCAGACCAGTGAGAGGGTGTCTCATAGAAATTTACAGAATTCTAACAGCATTAGACAGGGTAGATTCTGAAAGAATGTTCCCGATGGTGGGGGAGTTCAGAACTAGGGGCCATAGTTTGAGGATAAGGGGTAAATCTTTTCGGACTGAGGGGTCTAATTTCTTCACCCAAAGAATTGCGAATCTGTGGAACTCACTACCACAGAAAGTAATTGAGGCCAAAATGTTGTGTAATTTTAAGAAGGAATTAGATATAGCTCTTGGGGCTAAAGGGATCAAGAGATATGAGGGGAAGGCATGACCAGGGTATTGAACTTGGTGATCAGCAATGATCATAATAAATGATGGAGCAGGCCCAAAGGGCCGAATGGCCTCCAATCGCTTCTATTTCCTATGTTTCTATGTAGGGATTCTATAATGCAACCTTCCTCGATTCAGGACCATTTTGGAAACTTAAGACCAAATGCATCAACTATCTAATTAGTCACTTCTTTCAAAACCCAAGGATAAAATCAGAACCCAAAGACTTGTCAACTGCAGAGTGAACAATTTGCTAAGAAACATTTCCCTGGTGATTGTCATTTTCTTGAGTCCCTCCTTTCCTTCAATTTCCTGATCTATAGCTATTTCTGGGATTTTACCTGTTCAACTCATCTGCCATCTCTTTGCTTTCCATTATTAATTCCCCAGGCTCACTCGCTACAGGCCCAGCACACACTTTGGGTAATGTGTGAGCAAAACACCTCCCCGCCACACCGTAAAATGGGCAGCACAGTGGTGAGCATGTGGCTTCACAGCGCCAGGGTCCCAGGTTCGATTCCCGGCTGGGCCATTGTCTGTGCGGAGTCTGCATGTTCTCCCCGTGTCTGCGTGGGTTTCCTCCGGATGCCCTGGTTTTCTCCCACTAGTCCCGAAAGATCTGAATTCTCCCTCTGTGCACCCGAACAGCTGCCGGAATGTGGCGACTAAGGGCATTTCACAGTAACTTCATTGCAATGTAAGCCTACTTGTGATAAGAAAGATTATTATTATAAATTCAGCCCCCAGTCTTTATATTTCACCTTCATCGCAAATGTTGGTAGAGTTCCTACACAACAACAATTTACATTAGTGTTGTGCCTTTGACAAAGTAAAGGTGCCCCAAGACATTTCATGTGACCATTAGCAAATTCAATTTGGCACAGAGTTTCATCAAGAAATACTGTGATCTAGCGGCCAAACTCAGGAGATTGGTTTTAAAAGAACAAAAACAAAGAAAAGTACAGCACAGGAACAGGCTCTTCGGCCCGCCAAGCCTGCGCCGACCATGCTGCCCGTCTAAACTGAACTCTTCTGCACTTCTGGGGTCCATATCCCTCTATTCCCATCCCACTCATGTATTTGTCAGGATGCCCCTTAAACGTCACTATCCTCCCAGCTTCCACCACCTCCTCTGGCAGCGAGTTCCAGCTACCCACTATCCTCTGTGTTAAAAACTTGCCTCGTACATCTCCTCTAAACCTTGCCCCTCGCACCTTAAACCTATGCCCCCTGGTAATTGACCCCTCTACCCTGGGAAAAAAATCTCTGACTATCCACTCTGTCTATGCCCCTCATAATTCTGTAGACCTCTATCAGATCGTCCCTCAACCTCCGTCGTTCCAGTGAGAACAAACCGAGTTTATTCAACCTCTCATCATAGCTAATGCCCTCCATACCAGGCAACATCCTGGTAAATCTCTTCTGCACCGTCTCTAAAGCCTCCACATCCTTCTAGTCGTGTGGCGACCAGAATTGAACAATAAACCAAGTGTGGCCTAACTAAAGTTCTATACAGCTGCAACATGACTTGCCAATTTTTATACTCAATGCCTCGGCCAATGAAGGCAAGCATGCCGTATGCCTTCTTGATTACCTTCTCCACCTGTGTTGCCCGTTTCAGTGACCTGTGGACCTGTACAGCTAGAGAAGAGAGAGGTGCAGAGGAGGTGATGTTTTAGGAGGGTTCTCCAGGGTTTAGGCCACGGTATTAGAAGCCATGGCTAACAGCTGTGGAGTGATCAATAGGAATGATATGCGGGCAGCATGGTGGAACTGTGGGTAGCATTGCTGCCTCACGGCGCTGAGGTCCCAGGTTCGATCCCGGCTCTGGGTCACTGTCCGTGTGGAATTTGCACGTTCTCCCCATGTTTGCGTGGGTTTCGCCCCCACAACCCAAAGATGTGAAGGGTAGGTGGATTGGCCATGCTAAATTGCCCCTTAATTGGAAAAGAATTAGGTACTCTAAATTTTTTTTAAAAAGTAATGATATGCAAACGGCTTTCCCTCAAGCAGTGCAGCGATGTCACAGGGATTGCTGGGCTGGAGAAGACTGCAGAGAAAGGGAGGAGGAGGCAGTGCATGAAGGAAGTTTAGAGCAAGGTGATAGTAGGCATATCTGTCATCTGGTATTGACGATAACTGACACTAAGTTTTAGAAATGGCAGTTACAAGATATTGATGTACTTCCACAAATCCATGGTTGAAAGGTCAGAGAACAATTAAGGCCAGGTAATTGGATGGTAGACCAATTCAAATCTCATCGTGGCTCTTGTATAATCCTCTCATGATTCATGAGAGTTGGTTTTAAGAAACAGTCATTGTCTGAAAGAAAGGGGACGATATTATCTGGCCTCCTTGCGGTGCATTTTGGTGGTGGAAGGCAGCCTGTTGCTGGCCGAAGTTGGGATCTTCTGGTCCTGCCAGGTGTCAATGGGATTTCCCATTGAATCCACCTCACGCTGCCGGGGAACCCACGGTGGAGGTGCACTATCAGCGGGACTGTAAGATCCCGTCAGCATGAACAGCGGGAAGAATTCACCCAGATAGAGAGAGGAGCCTATTAGGAGAGAAGGTATCTTAGATATGGTGGGCGGGATTCTCCGTTGCGAGTCCATCCCGTTCCCACTGCTCGTGAGCATGGAGAATTTGGCCGCACAGTTCGCTGGCTCTGGAGTACACTACTCCCACCGCTTGTCAATGGCATTTCTTATTGAATCCACCCCACCCCCTCGGGAAATCCGACAGCGTGGGTGCTGGCAGGACCGGAGAATCCCGACACCAGCGAGCGGCCGGAGAGTCCCATCCATGTGTCTGCTTTGTCCATTGCGTTACGTTGATGTTCAACAAACAATGGAGGACTCGTTAATATACTTCAACCTTTAGCAGAAATGTTCCCATGTCTGGTATTTCTCCTTCTGTCCAGTCTATTTTTATCCAGTTGACTATCTATGGGATACAGAAATCTTGCTGCAACAAACTTCTCACTGTCAAAACCAGGCCTCGTTTAATTGGTTTATTTCTGGAAGTATCTCGTTCCAGCATTATACGCACACAGCTCATCAAATGGACATCTATGTACGAATGATTTAAGACATCCCTTGCTGCTGAATCCATTATCCACATCCCTCAAAATAAGCATCTGCGTATTGATGCAATCTCTCTTCTCTTGTATTGTATCATAGGGAGTTCACTTCAGTTGTCATTCTTGTCTCAGGTGCAACTCAAGCAGAGGTTCCAGGCTAACAATGCAGAAGCTCCTTTGATACATTAAGCAGATGCACTTCACAAATCGTAAATTAAAGTGAATGTTTTTAACTTCTTTTATTTACTTCACTCACTTTTAAGGTTGTGGAAGCCTCAATCAGGACAATATGGCGCACCCCTTTTGGTCCCAATAGCAGTAAATTCTGACATGTTAACTGCTTTGTAGGGTATAAGACCGTAAGCCCCCAGTATAGAATCATAGAATCTACGGCATGGAGACAGGCCCTTTGCCCAAACTAGGCCATGCCAACCAAAAAGCCCATCTGAGCTAATGCCTGCATTTGGCCCATACACCTCTAAACCTTTCATTTCCACGTATCTGTCCAAATTCCTTTTAAATGTTGTCAATATCACTGTCTCAACCACTTCCTCCAGCAGCTCTCTTTGTAAAAAGGTTGCTCCTCAGGGGCGTCATTCTCTGACCCCCCGCTGGGTTGGAGAATCGCCGGGGGCTGCCGTGAATCCCGCCCCCGCCGGTTGCCGAAGTCTCCGGGACCGGATATTCGGCGGGGGCGGGAATCGGGCCGCGCCGGTTGGCGGGCCACACCCCCCCGCTTGATTCTCCGGCCCGGATGGGCCGAAGACCCGCTGATAAATTGCCTGTCCCGCCGGCGTGGGTTAAACCACCTTTTGAACGGCGGGACAAGGCGGCGTGGGCGGGCTCCGGGGTCCTGGGGGGAGGCATGGGGCGATCTGGCCCCGGGGGGTGCCCCCACGGTGGCCTGGCCCGCGATCGGGGCCCACCGATCCGCGGGCGGGCCTGTGCCGTGGGGGCACTCTTTCTCTTCCGCCTCCGCCACGGTCTCCACCATGGCGGAGGCGGAAGAGACTCCCTCCACTGTGCATGCGTGGGAAACTGTCAGCGGCCGCTGACGCTCCCGCGCATGCGCCGCCCGGGGATGTCATTTCCGCGCCATCTGGCGGGGCAACAAAGGCCGTTTCCGCCAGCTGGCGGGGCGGAAATTCCTCCGGCGTCGGCCTAGCCCCTCAATGTTGGGGCTCGGCCCCCAAAGATACGGAGCATTCCGCACCTTTGGGGCGGCGCGATGCCCGTCTGATTGGCGCCGTTTTGGGGGCCAGTCGGCGGACATCGCGCCGTTTCGGGAGAATTTCGCCCCAGGCCTCAGTTTTACTTGCGATCAGTGGCTGATCAGAATGTCTGGGCTATTTAGTTTCTCATGCTTATTGATGAATGGATTGTTTAACTTTATAGCTAATGTCTGGGCACCACTTCTAGAGTAGGCTGTTAAAGCTTTTCTCGCTGAGCTTCTATTAGATTCATAACTTTGCTATATTCTTTATTGCAGAAACATTTTCATGAGAGATTAAATAATGTACAGACGTTTTTCATATATTTACTCGTTGCTAAAATAGCACCACATCAGTCAAGCTACAAAGGGGTCTGAACTCAATATCTTGGTATGAAACAGGAGGAATGATAACCAATTTTCAGTGAAGATGCCTGTGTCTGATGGGCAAGGGCATTGGCGTCTTGCCTACTGTTATTCTCGCTCTTTTTATTTATAACAAAGTGAGAGCTCCCTGCCCATTCTGAAACTGAATGCCTAAGTTCGTTCGGACTAATCGGAACCATTCAAAAATAATGCCCCAAATGTTTGTTTGAAAGACCATGGGCGTCATTCTCCGACCCCCCAACAGGTCGGAGAATGGCCGTTGGCCGCCGTGAATCCCGCCCCCGCCCCCGCCGAAGTCTCCGAAGGGAGAAAAGTCGGCGGGGCGTTAATGGCGTCGCTGCCGTGGAGAATGTCACGGGTCTGCGCAAGGCAGCCGATTTTCGGCCTGCCGATATTCTCCCTTCCGGATGGGCCGAAGTCCCGTCGACGTGATGACCGTTTACGTCGACGTGAATCAAACCTCCTTTTCATCGGCGTGACCCGGTGCTCCAGGCTCACTCCGACCAGCGTGGAGGTGAGTGACGGCCTGGGGGGTTGGCTCTGGGCAGGAAATGGCGTGCCCGCAGTCTGATTGCGTGAGGAGAGGTGTGTCTCGGGTTCTGTGTGTGTGTGTGCGGCGCGGGGGTGGTGGTTAGAGTAGGCTGGGCTCCGGGGGAGTGTCGGGAGGGGGTCCGTGCCGGGGTGGAGGTTGGGGGGGGGGGGGTCCGTGCTGGGGTGGAGGTTGGGGGTTGGGGGGGTCCGTGCTGGGGTGGAGGTTGGGGGGGGTCCGTGCCGGGGTGGAGGTTGGGGGGGTGTCCGTGCTGGGGTGGAGGTTGGGGGGGGGTCCGTGCTGGGGTGGAGGTTGGGGGGGGGTCCGTGCTGGGGTGGAGGGTGGGGGGGGTCCGTGCTGGGGTGGAGGTTGGGGGGGGTCCGTGCTGGGGTGGAGGTTGGGGGTTGGGGGGGGGTCCGTGCTGGGGTGGAGGTTGGGGGGGGTCCGTGCCGGGGTGGAGGTTGGGGGTGGTCCGTGCTGGGGTGGAGGTTGGGGGGGGTCCGTGCTGGGGTGGAGGTTGGGGGGGGGTCCGTGCTGGGGTGGAGGTTTGGGGTTGGGGAGGGGGTCCGTGCCGGGGTAGAGGTTGGGGGGGGGGTCCGTGCCGGGGTGGAGGTTGGGGGGGGGGTCCGTGCCGGGGTGGAGGTTGGGGGTTGGGGGGGGTCCGTGCTGGGGTGGAGGATGGGGGGGTCCGTGCCGGGGTGGAGGTTGGGGGGGGCCGTGCTGGGGTGGAGGTTGGGGGTTGGGGGGGTGCGTGCTGGGGTGGAGGTTTGGGGGGGGGTCCGTGCCGGTGTGGTGGTTGGGGGGGGGGTCCGTGCCGGGGTGGAGGTTGGGGGTTGGGGGGGGTCCGTGCTGGGGTGGAGGTTGGGGGGGGTCCGTGCCGAGGAGGGGGATGGGAGGGCAAGTGAGTTGGTCCACCTGGCCAGGTGCCAGCCTCCAACAGTTGGACCCATGCGGTCCATGCCACCTGGCTGGGGGGAGGAGGGGATATGGGCAATGATGACATGTCGTGGTTCCCCTCCCCCCCACCAGGCCGTCATGTTTTCAGATCATCCAGCGATGTTGGCCGCCGTGGTGGCAGCCGCTCATGTCTATGTTGCCCTGGATGAGGAGGAGGAGGAGGAGGAGCGTGCCAGAGAGGCGGCGCAGGCTGCCGCAGAGGGGCAGGCGGCAGCCGCCCAGGCTGGAGGGACACCTGACCGACAGGACGAGGAGGGGGAGGAGGACGTCGCGGCCCCACGGCAACGGAGGCACCCGAGGGCGCCCCGTGTGTACCGGCCCCGGTAGTCATACCAGGACCTCACGGACCGGGAATGCAGGAGGAGACTCCGGATGAGCCGGGAAACCGTGGCACACATCTGCCACCTGCTGGCACACCTGTCACCGCGTGGCACTGGCGGGGGACACCCTCTCCCCGTGTCCGTCAAGGTTACGGTGGCCCTGAACCTTTATGCAACGGGGTCATTCCAGGCACCGAGTGGGGACCTGTCCGGCATATCGCAGACATCGGTGCACCGGTGCATCCGGGCAGTGACAGATGCCCTATATGCCATGGCGCACCGCTACATCCGCTTCCCCGTGGACCGGGCCAGCCAAGGTGCCCAGGCCGTGGGCTTATCTGCCGTTGCCGGGTTCCCCATGGTCCAGGGCGCGATCGATGGGATGCACGTCGCCGTGCGGCCACCTGCAGATAACAGGGCCGTGTTCACTAATAGGAAGGGGACCTATTCGATGAACGTACAGGTGGTCTGCGACCACCGCATGATGATCCTGCACGTCTACGCCCGTCACCCAGGCAGTGTACACAACTCATTCGTGTTGTCGCGGTCATCCATCCCCGGCATGTACGAGGGACGCCATCCCCGGCTGAGGGGCTGGTTGCTGGGCGACAGGGGCTACCCATTGCGATCGTGGCTGATGACGCCTATACGGAGGCCACGCAATGAGGCGGAGAACCGCTACAATGATGCCCATGTAGCGACAAGGGGAGTGATCGAGAGGTGCTTTGGCGTGCTGAAGATGCGTTTCAGGTGCCTGGACCTCTCTGGGGGCGCCCTCCAGTATCGGTCAGATAGGGTCGGCCGCATCATTGTGGTGTGCTGCGTCCTGCACAACATAGCCCAGCAGAGGGCGATGTGCCGCAGGCAGAGGAGGGCGGAGTGGAGGAGCAGCAGGAAGAGGCCCAGTCCTCCCAGATGAGGGGGATGGGGGCAATGGTCAGGGCAGACAGGGTAGACACAGGCGGGTGGCTGTCCACCGTTACCATCTGGCCCAGCGGGCAAGGGGCAGACTGATAGACGCCCGCTTCACTGACTAGATGGGCGTGGGAATCGGGTAGTATGGCCACAGACCGCACACCATGGCAACAGCCGACCACCCACACCCCCCACCCATCCACCCACCCAGCACCCTCACCCACCTCCCCAACCCCACCCACCCCACCCGCATGCACACCACCCCCCCCACCCCATTGCCGATCCACCTGCGGCACAACGGGCCGGGCTCACACAGTTGCGGGTGGACGCGTGTCTATCGCAGGCCATGGAGGATGATGACAACCCGCCCTGCGATGAGCTCCTGGCTCTACATCGTTGGACTATGTCTGACCCATGGCCACAGTACCACCATCCACCCGGACCATCCCTGCATGCGGCTGTGACACTGCAGCGCACGGTCCCGTCCTCTGCCCGGGGGATGTTGATGGCGGCCCAGGGGGAAGGGGCAGACTCACCTGGGGCTGAGGTAAGACCACCCCTCACACACACACTTGCGCTCAACGTACATGACACTCCCGCACACTTTGGACAGAGCACAAAGGCAGCTTCGGTAGGTGTAACATTGACTTTAATAACCAAAGGAGTTCATGCACGTGCCCTAGCCCCTAAAACCCATCTGTGCCCTGCACCCGTGCCAATTTACTCAGTGTCTAATTGTTTGGCCTTACGGGCCCTTTGACTACGTCTACGTGGTTCCCCAGACGGTACAGCAGAACTGGAGGTGGACTCCTGTGATTCCTGCCCTCTGACACTGGATCCCTTTGGCGGCCGTTTCCTGGGGCGTCCTGGCCTATATGGGCCAGGCTGCGGCCCGGGCGACTAGGAAGGTGAGCTGCCAGCCTGTCCTGCCCGTTGCCCACCCGATGCACCTGGGACGGAAGGGGGGGAGTCCGAGGTGTCGCGGTGTACCGGGACCTCCCCTACAGGGGGAGCCGGGACGGACCACACCACCTCCTCCTCCCTCAGGGTGCCCGATGGCCCCCAGGCCTCTACATGGGTGGGGGATGCGAACGGACTGGCCATCCGACGCCCCCCCGACATCTGGCGCTGCCAGTCCTGGAGGCCCGTGCTGGTATCGACAGGGGTCTGCAGGTTTGCAGCCATGGAGCCCAGGGTGTTGGCAAACCCTGTCTGTGACAGTGCGACGCCGGCTCGCACATGGCCACTGGCGCCGATGCCCTCAGCGATGGCCTGCAGAGACTGGGCCATGGCCTGCTGAGACTGGGCCATGGCCTGCTGAGACTGGGCCATGGCATGCTGAGACTGGGCCATGGCCTGCAGAGACTGGGCTATGGCGTTGAGTGCCTCTGCCATCTGGCGCTGGCACTGGCTCATGGCCTCCTGTGAGAGGGCAGCCATTTCCTGGGCCACAGACGCCGCCTGCACGGAAGGCCCCAGGCCTCGCAAACAGTTCCCCATGTCTGACACCGTCGCACCCATTGCCTCCACCGCGGACGCTACCCGTGCGGTGTCAGCCTGGGTGGCACGCATGACCGGCACCACTCCCAGCTCCTGGACATGGGTGGACTCGTCCACCTGCGACCGCAGCCGCCGCAAGCCGCCCGTCACCCTCTTCGCTCGTCTCCGGGTCGGTGGTTGCATCGGATCTATGTGTGGGTGTGGTAACTGCAGGAACCCGGGATCCATCTGGGCGGCAGATGTTCGCTTGGCCTGGGCTGCCCTCCGACCGCCCGGTCCCTCTGATGCTCCTACCTCCACCTGCTGTACCGGGACGGCTGTGTTGTGCGCACCAGTGAGTGTACCAGACGCCTCATCACTAAAGTGCCCAACCGTGGTGAGTGTTTCTGCGATGGTGGAGGGTGTTGGTGACAGCAGTGGCGTTGTGTCGTGCTCTTCGTCCCACTCTGAGTCCATGGCACTTTGGGGTGGGGGTTCGTCTCCACCCATCCACTCTGAGTCACTGTCCGGTATTTCGTCTTCCTGGGTAGTGCTGTCCCGGGTAGGGGTGTCCTGGGTAGTGCTGTCCCGGGTAGGGGTGTCCTGGGTAGTGGTGTCCTGGGTAGTGGTGTCCTGGGTAGTGGTGTCCTGGCTCGGATGTGACGGGGGCCTGTGGCTGCCCCCCTCGTCGCTGGGTGGTCGCTCCCGCACGTGACGGGGGTGTCGTCTCCCTGTTGCTCCAGGTCTCTCCGTCTCCCGTGGTGTGCGAGGGGCATCCTGCGGGCGTCGCATGCTGGAGGGTCCGGGTCTCTCCGTCTCCCATGGTCTCCGAGGGGCATCCTGCGGGCGTCGCATGCTGGAGGGTCCGGGTCTCTCCGTCTCCCGTGGTCTCCGAGGGGCATCCTGCGGGCTTCGCATGCTGGAGGGTCCGGGTCTCTCCGTCTCCTGTGGTCTCCGAGGGGCATCCTGCGGGCGTCGCATGCTGGCGGGTGCGGGTCTCTCCGTCTCCTGTGGTCTCCGAGGAGCATCCTGCGGGCAGTCTGCATCTGTGGGGATGGGTGCCTGGACGTTTGGTCCTGCGATACACAATGAAGCATGCATGGTTAGACATCAGGCAGTGATCAGGTGATACGGGGGAGGGGGATATAGGGGAGGGGGGATATGGGGACGGGCTGTCGGTGGCTCACTCGCTAGTACGCCCCCGACCTCTGCATCAGCAACCTCCCGGTCGTCAGGTCCGCCATCCAATTCCAGGGCCCTTTCCTCGTGTACGGTCAGTGGCCTCTCATCAGCGGGCCCTCCTCGAGTCCTCACATGCTCCCTATTGTTGTGTGCGCGCTTCTCCTGTGGGGGGGGGGGGTGGTGGCAGGGGTAAAAGGCAACAGTGTTAGGCAGGTATATGAATGCACGCCATCGGTTGCGCGTGCATTGCAGAGGTTAAGGTTAGGGCTGGATTCACTTGGGGATATGGGGGATATGGGGGAGGGGGGGATATGGGGGAGGGGGGATATGGGGGATATGGGGGAGGGGGGATATGGGGGAGGGGGGATATGGGGGAGGGGGGATATGGGGGATATGGGGGAGGGGGGATATGGGGAGGGGAGGATATGGAGGAGGGGGGATATGGGGAGGGGGGATATGGGGGAGGGGGGATATGGGGGATATGGGGGAGGGGGGATATGGGGGATATGGGGAGGGGGGATATGGGGAGGGGGGATATGGGGGAGGGGAGATATGGGGGATATGGGGAGGGGGATATGGGGAGGGGGGATATGGGGGATATGGGGAGGGGGATATGGGGGATATGGGGGAGGGGGGATATGGGGGAGGGGGGGATATGGGGGAGGGGGGATACGGGGGATATGGGGGAGGGGGGATATGGGGGAGGGGGGATATGGGGAGGGGGGATATGGGGGAGGGGGGGATATGGGGGAGGGGGGATATGGGGGAGGCTCACCCTGCCTGCTCTGACGAGGTCGTTCACCTTCTTGTGGCACTGGGTGCCTGTCCGTGGTGTCAGGGCCACAGCGGTGACGGCCTCTGCCACTTCCCTCCACAGACGCCGGCTGTGGCGTGGGGCAACTCTGCGGCCGTGCCCGGGATACAGGGCGTCCCTCCTCTGCTCCACCGCGTCCAGGAGCGCCTCCACATCGCGTGACTCGAACCTCGGGGCTGAGCGACGGCCAGCCATCCAGTCGGGTGTTGCGGTCGGGTATTCCGGTCTGTTGGGGGGGAGCCGCGGCCTTATGAGCCGTCACGCCGTGCAGCGCGTATGACGCTGCACGGCGTGAACTATTGCGCAAGCGCGGATCCCGTTACGTCGCTGCTAGCCCATTTCGGGCCGGAGACTATCGACCCATTTTTCCGACGTGACGCAAGTCGGATTTGCGCCGTTTTTTGCGCCGATTGGCGGACTTTCCGCCGATAACGGAGAGTTTCGCCCCATAAGACTGTCAGACATAGGAGCAGAATTAGGCCATTCGGCCCAGAGTCTCCTCTGCCATTCAATCATGTTTCTCATCCCCATTCACCAGTCTTCTCCTCATAACCCCTGATCCCCTTATTAATCAAGAAGAACCTCAAACAATTGGAATGGCTGAGGCTCTTTCACTTCTACCTTCTCGATCCACATACCTGCCTCATTTGCTGTCACACCCTCCTGTCCCTGACCATGGAACAAATCAGAAGACTTTAATGAAGTTATTTTTGATTAGTTTATGGGATGTGAGCGTCGCTGGCTGAGCCAACATTTATTGCCCATCCCTGAGGGCATTTAAGAGTCCACATTGCTGTGGATCTGGACTGGGTAAGGACCGCCGATTTCCTTCCTTTTTGGACATTAGTGAACCTGATGGGTTTTTACGACAATCGACAATGGTTTCATGGTAATCTTTAGACTTTTAATTCCGAATTCAAATTTTGCAATCTGCCTTGGTGGGATTCAAACCCGGATGCCCAGAGCATGACTCTGGGTCTCTGGATTACTAGTCCAGTGGTTTACTAGTGCAGCGACACTATCACTACATCACTGCCGAGAATCGACCGAGCTCCATAAAATGACTGCGGTGCCCAGCCACACCTCCCATAGGCCCCATACTGGAAGTTTCGGCGCTGGTTGAAATTGGTAAGGTTTCTGCGCAGCTAGATGTGGCAATCTGATTGGCAATGGTAGCTCGCCTAAATTATAATAATTCCCCAACGATGGAGTTCCATATTCACAAAAGATTGGGGAAAGTCCTGAATTCATCCTCAGTCCTCATCATTATTGCAGTAAAATCACACGCTTAAGTGATTGGAATGCTCTTAGTGCTTGGAATGCACTTCCCTCACTTTGATGTGGTCAACGTTTACAAACGTTGGCGTTTCACCACTTAGGCCACTAAACCATGAAGGGATATGAATGAATCAAAGCTGCAGATGGTTTGGAGAGCCAGAGCATTCCTACAGCGCAGAAAGAGGCCATTCAGCCCATCAAGTCTGCACAAACTCTCTGAAAGAGTATCCTACTTGGTTCCACTCCCCTAAACCTATCCCCAGAACCTAACCTGCACATCACTGGACATTGAGGGGAAACTGAGCGTGGCCAGTCCACATAACCTGCACATCTTTGAACTGTGGGAAGAAATCGGAGCATCCGGATGAAACCCATGCAGACATTAGGAGAACGTATGAAGTTCACACAGTCACCCAAGGTTGTAAATGAGTCCAGATCCCTTGCCCGGTGAGGCAGCAGTACTAATCATTGTGCCACTGTGCCACCGCCGATTCCTCCGGGTCCTTTGGCTTCCTCCCACAGTCCAAAGATGTGCTGGTTAGGTCTCACTAAATTGCCCCTTCGTTTCCAAAGGTTAGGTGGGGTTGTGGGGATCGGGCGGGGGCGTGGGCCTTGGTAGGGTGCTCTTTCTGAGCGTCGATGCAGAATTGATGGGCTGAATGGCTTTCTTCTGCACTGCAGTGATTCTATAAACACTAATCAAAAAAAAAATCAGATTTTGCAAGGACAGTGACAGCAAAAAGCCCTGGGGCGTTTTTAAAATCTTATGACCATCATCTAAATTAAACAAAGGAACATGTTTAGACAGGAATGAGATTGAGACAACATGTGCTCAGCAGGTGAAAAAGCTGTCCAGTTTTCACCTTCACTGTTTCAGGCAAATTCTTGGCACCACTTCACAGGACAAGGTCACCAACTCCCGAAGCACTTTAATTCCATCATAGTCATTGCTAAGTGTGGTAGTATGCATTAGGGGTCATGTGGAGTGGTCACCTCTATTCGTCTCTCAGGAGTCTTTGTGCGCTACACTAAGTTAACAACATCGGTACTGACTTGGCCATAATAATCAAATGGATTACGGGCAGCACCCAAAGACTTTCGGTATTGTGAATATGTATGGCCATAGGGTTGCGACCTGCTGGATATCAATAACGTAGCTATAAGGACACTTGCAAGCAAAATATAGAGGTGTTGAAAATTGCCACTGACAACTGGGTGACAGTCGCTGATGGTCATGGCCTCTGCAGGATTGCTGGTCAGAGGGCCATTAGAGGATGCAAGGAGAAATGCCAAGGTCAGCAGATTGAAAGAAGATCCCAGCAAAAACAGAGTCCAGCGTATTCTGCACCGCACAAGCCAATGTCTTCATCTGCAGAAATGCGACAAAGGCTGCCATACCAGAGTGGGACTCCAGTCACACCAAGTGAGGATTAATGCAAGAGTTGACAAAGTGCAAACCATTATCTCATGAATTGGAAGGCTACCAAAGACTAAGGGCGTGATCTACCAGCCAAGTCCCACCAAAGTGCCGGGCTGGCATTTTGCCTGGGCTGGAGATCAGGGGCGAGATTCTCCAACCCCCCGCCGGGTCGGAGAATCGCCGGGGGCTGGCGGGAATCCTGCCCCCGCCGGTTGCCGAATTCTCCGGCACTGGAGATTCGGCGGGGCGGGAATCGCGCCGCGCCGGTTGGCGGGCCCCCCCCCCAGCGATTCTCCGGCCCAGATGGGCCGAAGTCCCACGGCTGGAATGCCTGTCCCTCCGGTGTGGATTAAACCACCTCTCTTACCGGCGGGACAAGGCGGAAATGTAGCTGGTCTGATTAGTAAGTTTGTGGATGACACCAAGGTTGGTGGTGTGGCAAATCATGTTGAGGAATGTCAAAGGATACAGCAGGACATAGATAGGTTAGAGACTTGGGCAGAGAAATGGCAAATGGAGTTTTATCCAGACAAATGTGAGGTAATTCAATTTGGTAGGTCTAACATGGAGGGCAAATATACTGTTAATGGCAAAACTCTTAGGAATATAGAAAGTCAGAGAGATCTCGACATGCAGGTCCACAGATCTTTGAAGGTGGCAACACAAGTGGACAAGGTAGTCAAGAAAGCATGCGGAATGCTTGTCTTCATTGGGCGGGCATCGAGTATAAAAACTGGCAAGTCATGCTACAGTTGTGTAGAACCTTGGTAAGGCCGAACTTGGACTATTGCGCACAATTCTGGTCGCCACACTACCAGAAGGATGTGGAGACTTTGGAGAGGGTGCAGGGGAGGTTTACCAGGATGTTGCCTGGTATGGAGGGCATTAGCTATGATGAGAGTCTGAATAGACTCAGACTGTTTTCATTAAAAAGACAGAGGTTGAGGGGTGACCTGATAGAGGTCTACAATATTATGAGGGGCGTGGATAGAGTGGAAGGGCAGGCATTCTTTCCCAAGATGGAGAGGTCAGACACCGGTCATAGGTTTAAGGTCCGTGGGGCAAAGTTTGGAGGAGATGTGTGAGGCAGGTTTTTTATGCAGAGGGTGGTGAGTCCCTGGAACACGTTGCCAGGGGTGGTTGTAGAAGCAGATACATTAATGGCTTTCAAAAGGCATCTTGACAAATCGATGGATAGGATGGGTATAGAGGGATACGGTACAAGGGTTTTGGACAAGGTTCGTATCATGACCAGTACAGGCTTGGAGCGCCGAAGGGCCTGTTCCTGTGCTGTATTGTTCTTTGTTCTTTATAAATGTTAAGCAAGTACCAGAGTATGACTACAGTTTGTTAAGTAACTAGGAACCATGCCTAGAATCTGCAGATAAGAAAGACCTTCCCAAAACTGATATGTACGGAAAGGTAGGATCCTTTCAAAAGGATTTCCTAACTGGTGTAAAGAAGAGTTAACCATCAAAACAGGACAAGATGTTACACAAGTGAAGGAATGGTAAAAGTGGATAGAAGCAAATTACTGCAGATGCTAGAATCTGAAACGAAAGAGAAAATGCTGGAAAATCTCAGCAGGTCTGGCAGCATCTGCAGGGAGAGAAGAACTGACGTTTCGAGTCCAGGTGACCTTTGGCAGATGCTGCCAGACCTGCTGAGATTGTCCAGAGTTTTCTCTTTGGAATGGTAAAAGTGGTTGATTCTGAAGAGCTTTTATAAGATGGGGAGGGAAGTGATAAGAGCTAAAATGTACAGAACTTGTGCATCATACAGCATTTGAAAAGAGCTGAAACAAGTTTGCTTTCAAAGACAACCAGCCCCAATTGCATTATTTGAAGGGCAATAAAGCAATAATACAGATGGATTTAGAAGCACTGGATTTAGAGAAAATTGCTTCTGGGCAAACTAATACCTGGTCAGTCAAATGCTCATTAACTTTACTTAATGCATTCAATGACATCCGAAGTACGTGGGTCAATAAACAATTTTGGTTTGAGCAAATCCAGAAGGGAACTAGCTGTGTAATTATAGATTGAATGTGATAGTGGATTCAACAAATCAAAACAGTGCAACTGAAATTCTGTTGTTTGAGTCACACCTGTTACATGTAGGACCAGTTACTTGCATGAGTTTTTTTGGTACTTCATAATGTCACACTCTAGTTCCTAATTTTAAATGAAATATAACCTATATTTTCTAGACTGGTGTTACTACTGTACCAGTTATGGGTTGTGATGTAGGGTGCGGTTTTCCCACCACGTTGTGCCCGGTGCTAGTGTGCCCTGTTACATCGGGTGCATAGCGGAAGAGGCCAAACATGGTTTTGCTCCCCATGCCGAGCCACATGTGATGCACCCGATCTGCTATGTCCGACGCTTTCTGGATCACACACTCGATGGGCGTGATTCAGATCAGCATATTTAAATGAGTCATTAAACTGGTATTCAGCAGCCCATCTGGCGAAGCCCGATGCTGGCGCAAATTAGTACTGAGCTCTAGAAATGGAAACCAGGCATGACAGCCATGCTTGGGGGTGGGGCTTAGAGGCCATTGGAGCCTCCGGGTGGTCTGGACAGAGCAGGGCATTGCCCTAGCACCTGGAGAGTGCCAGTTTAGCACACTGGCAGTGTCCCCAGCACTGGCCAGGTGATAAGATAGCAGTGCCAGGCACCAGGGGGCAGTGCCTGAGTGCCAGTGGGCATTGCCAAGGGATGGGGGTCATGCCAATGCAAAGAGGGTGATGGAGGCATGAAGGGGTGTATGAAGGGCCGTTGAAGGGGTGCATGAAGGTTGAGGGTGTGAAGAGTGAGTATGAAGCTGGGGGGGGGTGAAGTGGGGTATGAAGAAGGGATACGAAGGGGGGTTACCAGCGTAGGGGGAGTGAAGGGGGTTCCTGAAAGTGGAGGGGTACCTTAAAGGTGGGGGAACCCTCAGCGGCCCGAGAGTAGGGTATGCTCACTTGGTGGGTGGGGGGAGTGACTTTAACATTCAGTGAAAGGGGGAGATTGCCCATCCGGGGTCAATGCTTGGGGGTGTTGCCCATGTCTGCGGTGGGTTGCAGTGCTCGTGGGTGGGGGTGTCACCCCGATCTTGACAACATATTTATTTCCCACTACAGAAAAAATTCTAAGTATATGATTCTTCGGAAAAATTTCACTGGTAGCGAACAGTAATTGGCGTGTGCTTCCCAGTGCTCGGCCCAGCAAGGCCAGCAACGCAATTCAACGTTAATTAGTTCACTTAATATGGCCTCACGGGCTTCTGGCCACAAATGAAGGCTCACCAGTTGATTCGCCGGCACCGTGCTCACCAGCACCCCGCTAACAAGGTCTTGCAGAACTTAAGCAGCACTTGCTCAGCCATTCTCAGCAAGCTCACAACAATGGCGCCCAGGAGACCGGCCCCAAGATTCGGGGATGCAGATCTGGGGAGGCTCATAGACGCAGTGGAGGCCAGGAGAGATGACATGTTCCCCTGAGGGTCCTGGAGGGTCAGCCATCGGTCAGCCATAGGCCTCGGATGCGATGGCGGCGGCATGTTGGTGCCACATGTGGTTGCCCCCCCAGCACCCTCCCCCCACCCTCCCACGGCGACCCATCCCCTGTGGAGTGTCCCTAATCCCCAGCCGAGAGTCCCCCACCATTGGGTGGCAAGCCGAGCCCTTGGGTGGCAAGCTGAATGCCCCGGGATCTTTACCTGTGAGAAAAGATGGCTATTCCCCCTCCTCAGCTCACCACAGAAGCCCTTCCGCCAGGTCCTCGGCCCGACCATATTCAGATTCTTCATCAATGATGTCCCTTCCATCATAAGGTCAGAAGTGGGGATGTCTGGGGGATGACTGTATGATGTTATCATAGAATCATAGAATTTACAGTGCAGAAGGAGGCCATTTGGCCCATTGACTCTGCACTGGCTCTTGGAAAGAGCATCCTACTTAAGCTTAAGCCCATGCCTTCATCCTATCCCCATAACCCAGTAACCCCACCTAACCTTTTGGACACTAACCGGCAATTTAGCATGGCCAATCTTCCTAACCTGCACATCTTTTGACTGTGGGAGGAAATCGGAGCACACGGAGGAAACCCACACAGACACGGGGAGAAAGTGCAAACTCCACATAGATATCACCCGAGGCCAGAATTTAACCCGGGACCCTGGAGCTGTGAGGCAGCAGTGCTAACCACTGTATCTCCCATTCACGGCGACTCAGATTTGATTGATATTTATTGTCACATGCACTGAAGTACAGTGAATTTTTTTTTAATGCAGACATAAGAATAATCGATAGAGTACATTGACAAATGGTACATCAACAAATAGTGATTGGTTACAGTGCGGAACATGAGGAAGAGCAGCATAGGGCATCGTGAATAGTGGGCGGAATTCTCTGAAAATGGGGTTATGTCTCCACGCCCTGGAGAAAGTCCAGAGTGACTCACGGTTTTGAAGGGGGCTTGCAGGGCCCCAGAGTTCTCCACGCAGCTCCGGCTCCGGTACGGATCCCTGCACTTCAAGCTGCGGGTCCTGCGCAACATAGCAGACTCACACAGCGAGTCGGCCCCAACAATACAGGCTCCCCCTCAGATCGCACGCGCCTGCCGATCGGTGGCCCCCGATTGAGAGCCTGGCCGTCCTGGAGGCACCCCCCACCCCCCCGGTGACGGATCCCTCAGCCCCCCCAGCAGGGCGACCGCAGACTGGGTCCGCAGCAGCCACTCGGAGTTCACGCCAGGTGGAACCACGAATGAACCACGCTGGTGGGAACTCGACCAGCTGCCGGCTGAGAATCAACGCGGGGGCCTCTTTGAATGGCCCCCGACCAGCGCCGCATCGACCGCACGCGCGCGACAGGCTGTGATTCTCCGGTCTGCAGAGAATCGCGGGAAGGCGTCGGACCTGGGGCGTCATTCTCCGACCCCCCGCCAGGTCGGAGAATGGCCGTTGGCCTCCGTGAATCCCGCCCCCGCCGGTTGCCGAAGTCTCCGGCACCGGATATTCGGCGGGGGCGGGAATCGCGCCGCGCCGGTTGGCGGGCCCCCCCGCTGGATTCTCTGGCCCGAATGGGCCGAAGTCCCGCCAATAAATTGCCTGTCCCGCCGGCGTGGATTAAACCACCTTTTGAACGGCGGGACAAGGCGGCGCGGGCGGGCTCCGGGGTCCTGGGGGGGGCGCGGGGTGATCCGACCGCCGGGTCGGAGAATCGCCAGGGGCTGGCGTGAATCCCGCCCCCGCCGGTGCCGAATTCTCCGGCACCGGAGATTCGGCTGGGGCGGGAATCGCAGCGCGCCGGTTTGGTGGCTCCCCCCGGCGATTCTCTGGCCCAGATGGGCCGAAGACCCACTGCTAGAATGCCTGTCCCACCGGCGTGGATTAAACCACCTCTCTTACCGGTGGGACAAGGCGGTGCGGGGTCCTGGGGGGGAGCGCGGGGCGATCTGGCCCCGGGAGGTGCCCCCAGCGTGGCCTGGCCCGCGATCGGGGCCCACCGATCCGCGGGCGGGCCTGTGCCATGGGGGCACTCTTTCCCTTCCGCCTCCGCCACGGTCTCCACCATGGCGGAGGCGGAAGAGACTCCCTCCACTGCGCATGCGCGGCAAACTGTCAGCGGCAGCTGACGCTACCGCGCATGCGCCGCCCCGAGATGTCATTTCCACGCCAGCTGGCGGGGCAACAAAGGCCGTTTCCGCCAGCTGGCGGGGCGGAAATTCCTCCGGCGTCAGCCTAGCCCCTCACTGTTGGGGCTTGGCCTCCAAAGATGCGGAGCATTCCGCACCTTTGGGGCGGCGCGATGCCCGTCTGATTGGCACCGTTTTGGGCGGCAGTCGGCGGACATCGCGCCGTTTTTGGAGAATTTCGCCCAGGATCAGGGGCGAGATTCTCCGATCCCCCGCCGGGTCGGAGAATCGCCAGGGGCTGGCGTGAATCCCGTCCCCGCCGGTGCCGAATTCTCCGGCACCGGAGATTCGGCGAGGGCGGGAATCGCGCCGCGCCGGTTTGGGGGCTCCCCCCGGCGATTCTCTGGCCCGGATGGGCCGAAGTCCCACTGCTAGAATGCCTGTCCCACCGGCGTGGATTAAACCACCTCTCTTACCGGTGGGACAAGGCGGCGCGGGGTCCTGGGGGGGGGGCGCGGGGCGATCTGGCCCTGGGGGTGCCCCCACGGTGGCCTGGCCCGCGATCGGGGCCCACCGTACCGAGGGCGGGCCTGTGCCGTGGGGGCACTCTTTTCCTTCTGCCTTCGCCATGGTCTCCACCGTGGCAGAGGAGGAAGAGACCCCCTCCACTGCGCGTGCGCGGGGATGCGTGAGCGGCCGCTAACGCTCCCGCGCATGTGCAATCCGGCAATGTCATTTCTGCGCCAGCTGGTGGGGCACCAAAGGCCTTTCCTGCCAGCTGGCGGGGCGGAAATCAGTCCGGTGCAGGCCTAGCTCCTCAAGGTTAGGGCTCGGCCGCTCAAGGTGCGGAGGATTCCGCACCTTTGGGGCGGCGCGATGCCGGACTGATTTGCGCCGTTTTTGGCGCCGGTCGGCGGACATCACGCCGATAACGGAGAATTTCGCCCCAGGAGTCTGTGTTCTTACAGGGAACAGATCAGTCTGAGGGAGAATTGTTGAGGAGTCTTGTAGCTGTGGGGAAGAAGCTGTTCCTATGTCTGGATGTGCGGCTCTTCAGACTTCTGTACCTTCTGCCTGATGGAAGGGTCTGGGAGAGGGCAAAGCCTCGGTGTGAGGGGTCTCTGACAATGCTGTCTGCCTTCCTGAGGCAGCGGGAGGTGTGGATAGAATCAATGGGAGGCTGGCAAGCTTGTCTGATGAGTTGGGCTGAGTTCACCACACTCTGCAGTTTCTTGCGATCTTAGGCCGAGCAGTTGCCATACCAAGCTGTGATGCAGCAGGACACGTTGCAGATACTGAAGCAGTCCATATCCAAATGTAACGATACCTGGACAATTTCAGGCTTGGGCTGACAAATGGCAAGTTTAAATTTGTGCCGCAAAAGTGCCAGGCAATGACCATCTCCTCCAAGAGAGAATCCAACCATCGCCTCTTGACGTTCAATGGTATTACCATTGCTGAATCCCCCACAATCAACATCCTGGGGGCGTGCCATTGATCAGAAACTGAACTGAACTAGCTACATTAATACTGTGGCTACCAGAGCACGTCAAAGGCTCGGAAACCTACGACGAGTAGCTCACATCCTGACCCCCCAAAGCCTGTCCACCATCCACAAGGCACAAGTCAGGAGTGAAATGGTTACTCCACTTGCCTGGATGAGTGCAGCCCCAACAACACTCAAGGAGCTCCACACCATCCAGGACAAAGCAGCCCGCTTGATTGCTCCCCCTTCCACAAACATTCAAAGCCTCCATCACCGACAAACAGCGGCAGCCGTGTGTACCATCTACAAGATGCACTGCAGTAACTCTTGGTTTCTTAGACAACACCTTCTAAACCCACCACTGTCATCTAAAGGGGCAAGAGTAGCAGATACCTGGGAATCCCACCACCTGGAGGTTCCCTTCCAAATATCTCACCACCCTGACTTGGAAATATATCGCCGTTCCTTCACTGTCGTTGGGGCAACATCCTGGAACTCCCTCCCTAACAGCACAGTGCATGTATCTACACCTCAAGGACTATAAGACCATAAGACCACAAGACATAAGAGCGGAAGTAAGGCCATTCAGCCCATCGAGTCCACTCCACCATTCAATCATGGCTGATTTCAACTCCATTTACCCACTCTCTCTCCATAGCCCTTAATTCCTCGAGAAATCAAGAATGTATCAACTTCTGTCTTAAAGACACTCAACGTCCCGGCCTCCACCGCCCTCTGTGGCAATGAATTCCACAGACCCACCACTCTCTGGCTGAAGAAATTTCTCCTCATCTCTTTTCTAAAGTGACTCCCTTTTAATCTAAGGCTGTGCCCCGGGTCCTAGTCTCCCCTGCTAATGGAAACAACTTCCCTACGTCCACCCTATCTAAGCCATTCATTATCTTGTAAGTTTCTATTAGATCTCCCCTCAACCTCCTAAACTCCAATGAATATAATCCCAGGATCCTCAGACGTTCATCGTATGTTAGGCCTACCATTCCTGGGATCATCTGTGTGAATCTCCGCTGGACCCGCTCCAGTGCCAGTATGTCCTTCCTGAGGTGTGGGGCCCAAAATTGCTCACAGTATTCTAAATGGGGCCTAACTAATGCTTTATAAAGTTTCAGAAGTACATCCCTGCTTTTATATTCCAAGCCTCTTGAGATAAATGATAACATTGCATTTGCTTTCTTAATTACGGACTCAACCTGCAAGTTTACCTTTAGAGAATCCTGGACTAGGACTCCCAAGTCCCTTTGCACTTCAGCATTATGAATTCTGTCATCGTTTAGAAAATAGTCCATGCCTCTATTCTTTTTTCCAAAGTGCAAGACCTCGCACTTGCCCACGTTGAATTTCATCAGCCATTTCTTGGACCACTCTCCTAAACTGTCTAAATCTTTCTGCAGCCTCCCCACCTCCTCCATACTACCTGCCCCTCCACCTATCTCTGTATCATCGGCAAACTTAGCCAGAATGCCCCTAGTCCTGTCATCTAGATTGTTAATATATAAAGAGAACAGCTGTGGCCCCAACACTGAACCCTGCGGGACACCACTCGTCACCGGTTGCCATTCCGAAAAAGAACCTTTTATCCCAACTCTCTGCCTTCTGCCTGACAGCCAATCGTCAATCCATGTTAGTACCTTGCCTCGAATACCATGGGCCCTTATTTTACTCAGCAGTCTCCCGTGAGGCACCTTATCAAAGGCCTTTTGGAAGTCAAGATAGATAACATCCATTGGCTCTCCTTGGTCTAACCTATTTGTTATCTCTTCAAAGAACTCTGACAGGTTTGTCAGGCACGACCTCCCCTTACTAAATCCATGCTGACTTGTCCTAATCCGACCCTGCACTTCCAAGAATTTAGAAATCTCGGGCGACATTCTCCGACCCCCCGCCGGGTCGGAGAGTCGCCGGGGGCTGGCGTGAATCCCGCACCCGCCGGTTGCCGAAGTCTCGGGCACCGGAGATTCGGCGGGGGCGGGAATCGCGCCGCGCCGTTTGGCGGGCCCCCCTGCTCGATTCTCCGGCCCGGATGGGCCGAAGTCCCGCCGATAAATTGCCTGTCCCGCCGGCGTAACTTAAATCACCTACCTTGCCGGCGGGACAAGGCGGCGTGGGCGGGCTCCGGGGTCCTGGGGGGGGGGGCGCGGGGCGATCTGACCCCGGGGGGTGCCCCCACCGTGGCCTGGCCCGCGAACGGGGCCCACCGATCCGTGGGCGGGCCTGTGCCGTGGGGGCACTCTTTCCCTTCCGCCTCCGCCACGGTCTCCACCATGGCGGAGGTGGAAGAGACTCCCTCCACTGCGCATGCGTGGGAAACTGTCAGCGGCCGCTAACGCTCCCGCGCATGCGCCTCCCGGAGATGTCATTTCCGCGCCAGCTGGCGGGGCAACAAAGGCCGTTTCCGCCAGCTGGCGGGGCAGAAATTCCTCCACCGTCGGCCTAGCCCCTCAATGTTGGGGCTCCTTTGGGGCGGCGCGATGCCCGTCTGATTGGCGCCATTTTGGGCGCCAGTCGGCGGACATCGCGCCGTTTCCGGAGAATTTCGCCCCTCACCCTTAACAATGGATTCTAGAATCTTGCCAACAACCGAGGTTAGGCTAATTGGCCTCTAATTTTCCATCTTTTTCCTTGTTCCCTTCTTGAACAGGGGGGTTACAACAGCGATTTTCCAATCCTCTGGGACTTTCCCTGACTCCAGTGACTTTTGAAAGATCATAACTAACGCCCCCACTATTTCTTCAGCTATCTCCTTTGGAACTCTAAGATGTAGCCCATCTGGGCCCAGAGATTTATCAATTTTTAGACCTCTTAGTTTCTCTAGCACTTTCTCCTTTGTGATGGCTACCATTATCAACTCTGCCCCCTGACTCCCCTGAATTGTTGGGATATTACTCATGTCTTCTCCTGTGAAGACTGACGCAAAGTACTTATTTAGTTCCTCGGCTATTTCCTTGTCTCCCATCACTAGATTACCAGCGTCATTTTGGAGCGGCCCAATGTCTACTTTTGCCTCCCGTTTGTTTTTAATGTATTTAAAGAAACTTTTACTATCATTCCTAATGTTACTGGCTAGCCTACCTTCATAATTGATCCTCTCTTTCCTTATTTCTCTCTTTGTTATCCTCTGTTTGTTTTTGTAGCCTTCCCAATCTTCTGACTTCCCACTACTCTTTGCCACACATAAGGCTTTCTCTTGAACTGACTGCAGCGGTTCAAAAAGGCAACTCACCACCACCTTCTGAAAGGCAACTGGGGATGGGCAATAAATGCTGGCCTAACCAGCGATGCCAACATCCTGTAAATGAATAAAGAAAAGTTCACGTTTTTCAAAAGGAGTACTAATCGGCATCAGGGTGGCCACTTGCTGAGGCCAACGCTTAATGATGGGAGGCTGTTGGATCTGGGGTAGCTCTCGTTAATTGTGTGGAAATAGGGCTTAAGTGGTGATAATTGGCTTCATAAAATCATGGAGGAATCATAGAATTCTTACAGTGCAGAAGGAGGCTATTCAGCCCATCAATCTTCGGAAGGACCGCCTTGCCTGGACCCACACCCCCGCCCTATCCCTCTAACCCCACCTAACATTTTGTGCACTGAGTGGCAATTTAGCATGGCCAATCTAACCCGTACACCTTTGCGTTGTGGGAAGAAACCGGAGCACCTGGAGGAAACACACGCAGACATGGGGAAACATACAAACTCCCACATAAATAGTCACCCAAGGCATGAGTGAACCCTGGTCTCTTCACTGTGAGGCAGCAGTGCTAACCATTGTACCACCATGCTGCCCTATGGGAGCGGGCCGGTTGCATCACAAACTGTTTGGCGCCTGGCCTGGTTCTCGTATTCGGCCTCCCCTGTTATTCACCGGCCTCGGTGCGCTCGAGCGAGAGCACAACGAGGCTGGAGAATTGCATCCTGAGTCATTTTTTGGGTAAATCCTGCCCATAGTTGCATGCCCACCTCAAGATAGCATAAGATCTCACTGAGGGATGGAATTCTTCCCATTTCTGACATACAAAATTTGCATTTCCATGTATTAGCATCAGTGCCAGTGGGTGGGTCGCGGGCGGGTGTCGAGACCCGCACTTTGTAAAACCCTGGGGCGTCATTCTCCGACTCCCCGCCGGGTTGGAGAATCGCCGGGGGCTGGCGTGAATCCCGCCCCCGCCGGTTGCCGAAGTCTCCACCACCGGATATTCGGCGGGGGCAGGTATCGCGCCGCGCGGTTGGCGGGCCGCCCCGCTCGATTCTCCGGCCTGGATGGGCCGAAGTCCCGCCGCTAAATGCCTGTCCTGCCAGCGTAAATTAAACCACCTACCTTACCGGCGGGACAAGGCGGCGCGGGCGGGCTCCGTGGTCCTGGGGGGGGCGCGGGCCGATTTGGCCTCGGGGTTGCCCCCACGGTGTCCTGGCCCGCGATCGGGGCCCACCGATCCGCGGGCGGGCCTGTGCCGTGGGGGCACTCTTTCCCTTCCGCCTCCGCCACGATCTCCACCATGGCGCCAGCTGGTGGGGCACCAAAGGCCTTTTCCGCCAGCTGGCGGGGCGGAAATTCGTCCGGCGTCGACCTAGCCCCTCAATGTTGGGTCTCGGCCCCCAAAGATGCGGAGGATTCCGTACCTTTGGGGCGGCGCGATGCCCGTCTGATTGGCGCTGTTTTCGGCGCCAGTCGGTGGACATCGCGCCGTTTCCGGAGAATTTCGCTCCAGGTCCTCTCCCTAGTGTGATCTCTTCAATGGTTAACACCTTTGTAACTGTCTCCCTGTCCATTTTCTGGAAATTGATCAACTTATGAGTCTAGAACAGTTTATCTGCAACGTTTAAATGATCAATGACAAAATGTTAATGTCATTTTCATAGGAATATTGGGCGGGATTCTCCCATCGGGAGACTAAGTGTCGGCGTAAAAACGGGAGTGTTTTACTCAGGCGTCGGCGCCCGTTCCGGGACCCCATTCTGCGGTCCACAGGGGTTTAGCATGGCGATGGAGCGACCCACGCTGCTCCAGCTGCCGATCCCGGACTGAACCCGGCGCCGCGGGGTCCGCGCATGCACAGTTGGGCTGGCGCCAACTCGCGCATGTGCAGTGGCCTTCTTCCCGGGCCAGGCCACTAACCCGGGGTCGGACGCCCCCTCCCCCCAGCAGGCCGCCCCCGGAGCCTTGATCGCTGAGGTCCTGCCGGCTCAGATGATGTTAGAATGGCGCCGGAGGGTCTCAGCATTTTGGGGACGGCCCCTCGGCCATTTGGGCCGAAGAATCGGCACGCCGGCCCGTGCCGGCCCGGGCCAAAGAGTCAGCGCATATCCTGACCGGCGTCGCGCCGACCACGCTGGCCCCTGTGGCGCCAATTCTCCGCTCTGCAGAGAATCGCGTCCCGGAACTGGGGCGGCGTGGCGCGATTCGCGCAGCCCGCCGGCGATTCTCCGACCCGGCGGAGAGGCGGAGAATTCCACCCATTGTACTTATAAGTACACTCACTGAAAATGCATCCAAAATAATTTTGATAGAGGAATAAGATTTACCTGTCCAGAATTTAACAGAGAAATTGGAGATGCTCTTTGTAAATTACACTGCTTTGTGTATTGACCTTACCGTCTCAAAATTACCCCACAATGTGCAGGAAAACTTATTGGTATATAAAAGGAGTGGCAAATCTGATTCAGAAGTGCACCAGTATTTAGGTTCTGTCATACACGTTAGCCACCAGCAAGGCGTTTGCCCTCCAACTCAAACCTTCAAAGTAAATTTGAAATATGGGAATACGAACATGGCGACAATTGCTTCATTTTGCTGATTGAAAACAAAATGTTTTCCTTGCTTCGCATTGGAAGCGGTGCTGGATTTGCACACAATGATCCATTTTAATATTAAACATTTAAACGGGATGAACCACGTTTAGCACAGTAGCCAGGAGACTATGTGGCTACTGTGTCTGCCAAACTTTAATTAGGGAATTGTTAGGGGTGAAAATATTCACACGAAGGTCTGAGTATAAGTAAAAAAAAGCAGTTTATTATGTCAGAATTCTGGGAGACAAGGGGCGAAATTCTCCGTTATCGGCGCAAAGTCCGCCGATCGGCACAAAAAACGGCGCAAATCTGACTTGCGTCACGTCGGAAAAATCGTTGCAAAGTCTCTGGCCCGAAATGGGCTAGCAGCGACGTGACGGGATCCGCGCTTGCGCACGTGGTTCACGCCGTGCAGCGTCATACACGCCGCACGGCGTGACGGCTCATAAGGACGCGCTGGTCCCCCCCACCCGACCGGAACACCCGACCGGAACACCCGACTGGATGGCTGGCCGCCGCTCAGCCCAGAGGTTCCAGTCACGGGATGTGGAGGCGCTCCTGGACGCAGTGGAGCAGAGGAGGGAGGCCGTGTATCCCGGGCACGACCGCAGAGTTGACCCACACCACAGCCGGCATCTGTGGAGGGAGGTGGCAGAGGCTGTCACCACTGCGGTCCTGACACCACGGACAGGCACCCAGTGCCACAGGAAGGTGAACGACCTCGACAGAGCAGGCAGGGTGAGCCTGCCGCCCCCCCCCGCCCGATATCCATATCCCCCCCTGCCCCATATCCCCCCTCCCCCATATCCCCCATATCCCCCTCCCCCATATCCCATTCCCACATATCCCCCATATCCCCCCTCCTCCATATCCCCCCTCCCCATAACCCCCTCCCCCATATCCCCTCCCCCATATTCCCCCCTCCCCCATATTCCCCCCTCCCCCATATCCCCCTCCCCCATATCCCCCCTCCCCCATAAACCCCCTCCCCCAAATCCCCCCTGCCCCATATCCCCCCTCCCCATATCCCCCCTCCCCCATGTCCCCCATATCCCCCTCCCCCATATCCCCCTCCCCATATCCCCCCTCCCCCATATCCCCCCTCCTCCATATCCCCCCTCCCCCATATCCCCCATTTCCCCCCTCCCCATATCCCCCCTCCCCCATATCCTCCCTCCCCCATATCCCCCCTCCCCTATATCCCCCCTCCACCATATCCCCCCTCCCACATATCCCCCCTCCCCATATCCCCCCTCCCCCATATCCCCCCTCCCCCATATCCCCCATATCCCCAAGTGAATCCAGCCCTAACCTTAACCTCTGCAATACACGCGCAACCGATGGCGTGCATTCATATACCTGCCTAAATGTGTTGCCTTTTACCCCTGGCACCACCCCCACCTGCCCCCCCCCCGCCTCCGCCACAGGAGAAACGCGCACACAACACCAGGGAGCATGTGAGGACTGGAGGAGGGCCCGCTGATGAGAGGCCACTGACCGAACACGAGGAAAGGGCCCTGGAACTGGCTGGCGGACCTGAGGACCGGGAGGTTGCTGATGCAGAGGTCGGGGGCGTACTAGCAAGTGAGCCACCGACAGCCCGTCCCCATATCCCCCCTCCCCTATATCCCCCTCCCCCATAATCACCTGATCACTGCCTGCGTGTCTAACCATGCATGCTTCATTGTGTAGCGCAGGAGCAAACGTCGAGGCACCCATCCCCGCAGATGCAGACCGCCCGCAGGATGCCCATCAGAGGCCACGGGAGACAGAGAGACCCGGACCCTGCGGCATGCGACGCCCGCAGGATGCCCCTCGGAGGCCACGGGAGACGGAGAGACCCGACCCTCCGGCATGCGACGCCCGCAGGATGCCCCTCGCACACCACGGGAGACGGGGAGACCCAGACCCTCCGGCATGCGACGCCCGCAGAATGCCCCTCGCACACCACGGGAGACGGAGAGACCCGGACCCTCCGGCATGCGACGCCCGCAGGATGCCCCTCGCACACCATGGGAGACGGAGAGACCCGGACCCTCCGGCATGCGACGCCCGCAGGATGCCCCTCGCACACCACGGGAGACGGAGAGACCTGGAGCAACAGGGAGACGACGCCCCCGTCGCGTGTGGGTGCGACGACGCAGGCGTGTGCCACCCAGCGACGAGAGGGTCAGCCACAGGCCCCCGTCACAGCCGAGCCAGGGCACCACTACCCAGGACACCACTACCCAGGTCACCACTACCCAGGATACAACTACCCAGGACACCACTACCCGGGACAGCACTACCCAGGAAGACGAAATACCGGACAGTGACTCAGAGTGGATGGGTGGAGACGAACCCCCACCCCAAAGTGCCATGGACGCAGAGTGGGACGAAGAGCATGACACAACGCCACTGCTGTCACCAACACCCTCCACCATCGCAGAAACACTCACCACGGTTGGACACTTTAGTGATGAGGCGTCTGGTACACTCACTGGTGCGCACAACACAGCCGTCCCGGTACAGCAGGTGGAGGTAGGAGCAGCAGAGGGGCCGGGCGGTCGGAGGGCAGCCCAGCCCAAGCAAACATCTGCCGCCCAGACGGATCCCGGGTTCCTGGAGTTACCACACCCACACATAGATCCAATGCAACCACCGACCCGGAGTCGAGCGAAGAGGGTGACGGGTGGCTTGCGGCGGCTGCGGTCGCAGGTGGAGGATTACACCCGCGTCCAGGAGCTGGGAGTGGTGCCGGTCATGCGTGCCACCCAGGCTGACACCGCACAGGTGTCGTCCGCGGTGGAGGCAATGGATGCGACGGTGTCAGACATGGGGAACGGTTTGCGAGGCCTGGGGCTTTCCGTGCAGGCGGCGTCTGTGGCCCAGGACATGGCTGCCCTCTCACAGGAGGCCATGGGCCAGTGCCAGCGCCAGATGGCAGAGGCGCTCAACGCCATGGCCCAGTCTCAGCAGGCCATAGCCCAGTGTCAGCAGGCCATAGCCCAGTCTCAGCAGGCCATAGCCCAGTCTCTGCAGGCCATGGCCCAGTCTCTGCAGGCCATGGCCCAGTCTCAGCAGGCCATCGCTTAGGGCATCGGCGCCAGTGGCCATGTGCGAGCCGGCGTCGCACAGTCACAGACAGGGTTTGCCAACCCCCTGGGTTCCATGGCTGCAAACCTGCAGACCCCTGTCGATACCAGCACGGGCCTCCAGGACTGGCAGCGCCAGATGTCGGGGGGGCGTCGGATGGCCAGTCCGTTCGCATCCCCCACCCATGTAGAGGCCTGGGGGCCATCGGGCACCCCGAGGGAGGAGGAGGTGGTGTGGTCCGTCCCGGCTCCCCCTGTAGGGGAGGTCCCGGAACACTGCGACACCTCGGACTCCCCCCCTTCCGTCCCAGGTGCATCGGGTGGGCAACGGGCAGGACAGGCTGGCAGCTCGCCACCCCAGTCGCCCAGGCCGCAGCCTGGCCCATCTAGGCCAGGACGCCCCAGGAAACGGCCGCCAAAGGGATCCTGTGCCAGAGGGCAGGAATCACAGGAGTCCACCTCCAGTTCTGCTGTACCGTCTGGGGAACCACATAGACGTGGTCAAAGGGCCCGTAAGGCCAAACAATTAGACACTGAGTAAGTTGGCACGGGTGCAGGGCACAGATGAGTTTTAGGGGCTAGGGCATGTGCATGAACTCCTTTGGTTATTAAAGTCAATGTTACACCTACAGAAGCTGCCTTTGTGCTCTGTCCAAAGCGTGCGGGGGTGTCATTTACGTTGAGCGCAAGTGTGTGTGTGAGGGGTGGTCTTACCTCAGCCCCAGGTGAGTCTGCCCCCTTCCCCCTGGGCCGCCATCAACATCCCCCCGGGCAGAGGACGGGACCGTGCGCTGCAGTGTCACAGCCGCATGCAGGGATGGTCCGGGTGGATGGTGGTACTGTGGCCATGGGTCAGACATAGTCCAATGATGTGGAGCCAGGAGCTCATCGCAGGGCGGGTTGTCATCATCCTCCATGGCCTGCAATAGACACGCGTCCACCCGCAACTGTGTGAGCCCGGCCATTGTGCCGCAGGTGGATCGGCAATGGGGGGGGTGGTGTGCATGCGGGTGGGGTGGGTGGGGTTGGGGAGGGAGGTGAGGGTGCTGCGTGGGTGGATGGGTGGGGGGTGTGGGTGGTCGGCTGTTGCCATGGTGTGCGGTCTGTGGCCATACTACCCGATTCCCACGCCCATCTAGTCAGTGAAGCGGGCGGCTATCAGTCTGTCCCGTGCCCGCTGGGCCAGCCGGTAACGGTGGACAGCCACCCGCCTGTGTCTAGCCCGTCTGCCCTGACCATTGCCCCCATCCCCCTCATCTGGGGAGGACTGCGCCTCTTCCTGCTGCTCCTCCACTCCGCCCTCCTCTGCCTGCGGCACATCGACCCTCTGTTGGGCTATGTTGTGCAGGACGCAGCACACCACAGTGATGCGGCCGACCCTATCTGACCGATACTGGAGGCGCCCCCAGAGAGGTCCAGGCACCTGAAACGCATCTTCAGCGGCAGCCTCTGCGGCAGCCTGCGCCGCCTCTCTGGTACGCTCCTCCTCCTCCTCCTCATCCAGGGCAACATAGACATTAGCAGCTGCCATCACGGCAGCCAACATTGCTGGCTGATCCGAAAACATGACAGCCTGGTGGGGGGGGGGGGGGGGGGGGTGGGAACGACGACATGTCATCATTGCCCATATCCCCTCCATCCCCCCAGCCAGGTGGCATGGACCGCATGGGTCCAACTGTTGGAGGCTGGCACCTGGCCAGGTGGACCAACTCACTTGCCCTCGCATCCCCCTCCCCGGCACGGACCCCCACATCCCCCTCCCTGGCACGGACCCCCCCATCCTCCTCCCCGGCACGGACCCCCCCCATCCCCCTCCCCGGCACAGACCTCCCATCCTCCTCCCCGTCACGGACCCCCCCATCCCCCTCCCCGGCACGGACCTCCCATCCTCCTCCCCGGCACGGACCTCCCATCCTCCTCCCCGGCACGGACCCCCCCACCCCCCTCCCCGGCACGGACTTCCCATCCTCCTCCCCGGCACGGACCTCCCATCCACCTCCCCGGCACGGACCCCCCCACCCCCCTCCCCGGCACGGACTTCCCATCCTCCTCCCCGGCACGGACCTCCCATCCTCCTCCTCGGCACGGACCTCCCATCCTCCTCCCCGGCACGGAACCCCCTTCCCATCCTCCTCCCCGGCACGGACCTCCCATCCTCCTCCATGGCACGGACCCCCCATCCTCCTCCCCGGCACGGACCTCCCATCCTCCTCCACGGCACGGACCCCCCATCCTCCTCCCCGGTACGGACCCCCCCATCCCCCTCCCCGGCACGGACCCCCCCATCCTCCTCCCCGGCACGGACCCCCCATCCTCCTCCCCGGCACGGACCCCCCTCCCGGCACTCCCCCGGAGCCCAGCCCACTCTATCCACCCCCCCCCCCCCCCCCCCCCCCCCCGCCGCACACACACACACAAAACCCTACACACACCTCTCCCCCACACATTCAGACTGCGGCCACGCCATCGCCTGCCCAGCGGCCAACCCCCCAGGCCGTCACTCACCTCCACGCTGGTCGGCGTAAACCTGGAGCACAGGTTCACGCCGATGAAAAGGAGGTTTGATTTACGTCGACGTGACCGGTCATCACGTCGACGGGACTTCGGCCCATCCGGAAGGGAGAATATCGGCAAGCCCAAAATCGGCTGCCTTGCGCACACCCGTGCCATTCACCGACGTCTGCGGCGCCATTAACGCCCCGCCGACTTTTCTCCCTTCGGAGACTTCGGCAACTGGCGGGGGCGGGATTCACGGCGGCCAACGGCCATTCTCCGACCCGCTGGGGGGTCGGAGAATGACGGCCCAGACCTGGGGGCTTCGCAGCCACTGACAGCACCTTATCCCACTTGAGCTAAAGCTCACATGGGTTCATCTACAGATTCAAGGGGCTGAATTAGTTTGTATTCTCATTTCCATACAATCAATCAACTCTATTCGTGTCACACTTATTACATGCAGTCAATCAATTTTCCAAGCATCCCCAATTATCACATATATGGTTAAAGTGGATGTTGGCTTCCCCGCCCCTAGCGTCATACAGACGTCATTCAAAACTAACATAATAATGTGTCCAGTCTACAGCTGTAGACCTTGAGCTTATCAAGGATACATTGCATGTCTTGTTCTATGAAGCTGTTATCAGCGGCTGTTGCGACTCTGTCTATACATACCCAGCTTGGATCTCATGAGACAGTTTACAGGGAATGTGGCTTGTTCAACCATTTTGTGTCTTTAATGTCACAAAATAGCTAACAACCATTTTGTGTCTTTTCTGATATTAACAGCATTGTGTATACACTATCTACTTCTACAAATTGCCTCTTCTGAACAGGCATCTAAAGCAATGAGTACCTTTTGTTTCATCAGAACTGTTCAAAAGTAACTTAGGAGCACAAATATAGTTACAGGGCCACCTATAATTTACATCATAGTCCAGTATCACAAAATGTTCACCAACACTTCCCCCTTTTGGTCATGGAAGATGTTTACAGAACTCCAACTGACCACAATGAAATGATATGAGGGCTGCAGGGTGCGTTTAATACGGCCTTTGGGGCATGTAACCTCCCAGATGTTCCGTACGTACACTGTGCATGTGATTCAATGATCACCCCTCAAACAAACCCATATATGTCACATTAAATATCTTGATATCAATCATTCCTGCCTCCCTGATTAACTCTGCTGTCTGTCATTAAATGATGTTATTCGTAGCAGTTTTCAAGTAAGCTCATCTAACAGTCCCATACCCGCTGCCACTAACTGTCACTCTGAAGTAGATCCTCTGTGTGTTTATTTTTCAAAGCCTGGATTTTTTTTTTTCCATTAACTGGTGGTAAACCTTAACTGATTGACTGATCTTGAGTCTTCATTCCCTCAGAGTTTCTGCAAGATGTGGGACCATCTCTGGCTATTTATACTCCTAACTCAAATGATCCTTGCTCGGTCTATAGTGGTGGGCCTAAGGGGTACAAACGTTATAGTGACAGGAGGTTACGGTATTTTCCTTTTCTTCCATAAACTTAAAATGCATATCGGAAGGTGTAATCTCTAAGACACAACCATGAGTTCCGATTAAGCCACATTCGTCCAACTCTCCCTGTCCCACTGGGTGGGGAAAACGTAAGGGAGATCCCATATATCATCCCTGCGTATAGCAGAGGTCTTGATGAGATAGTACCTGAGGGAGGTGTTAGCCTGTACGATTCCAATGTCCTCCAGTTGGTTGTGGGTATGGCCCTGAGTCCAGTGGCATGCGGCTCAGCAATATCCCGCCAGACTATGCCAAATGTTAGGGGTGAAAATATTCACACGAAGGCCTGAGTATAAGTTAAAAAAAGCAGTTTATTATGTTGGAATTCTGTGAGACAAGAATCTGGGGGCTCCGCAGCCCCTGACAGCACCTTATCCCACTTGAGCTAAAGCTCACACAAGTTAATATACAGATTCAAGGGGCGGAATTATTTTGTATTCTCATTTACATCCAATCAATCAACTATATTCGCGTCACACTTATTACATGCAGTCAATCATTTTTCCAAGCATCCCCAATTATCACATATATGGTTAAATTGGGTATTGTCTTACCCGCCCCTAACTTCATACAGAAGTCATTCAAAACTAACATAATAATGTGTCCAGTCTACAGCTGGAGACCTTGAGCTTATCAAGGATACATTGCATGTCTTGTTCTGTGAAGCTGTTATCAGCGGCTGTTGGGATACTCCCTATGCATACCCACGCTTGGGTCTCATGAGACAGTTTACAGGGAATGTGGCTTGTTCAGCCATTTTGTGTCTTTAATATCACAAAATAGCTAACAACCATTTTGTGTCTTTTCTGATATTAACAGTATTGTGTATACACGATCTATTTCTACAAATTGCCTCTTCTAAACAGGCATCTAAGCCAATGAGTACCTTTTGTTTCATCAGAACTATTCAAAAGTAATATAGGAGCACAAATATAGGGCGTCATTCTCCGACCCCCCGCCGGGTCGGAGAATGGCCGTTGGCCGCCGTGAATCCCGCCCCCGCCCCCGCCGAAGTCTCCGCTCCCGGAGATTGGGCGGGGGCGGGAATCCAGCCGCGCCGGTTGGCGGGACCCCCCGCTGGATTCTCCGGCCCGGATGGGCCGAAGTCCTGCCCAGGAATTGCCTGTCCCGCCGACGTAAATCAAACCTGGTATTTACCGGCGGGACCAGGCGGCGTGGGCGGGCTCCGGGGTCCTGGGGGGGGGGCGCGGGGTGATCTGACCATGGGGGGTGCCCCCACGGTGGCCTGGCCCGCGATCGGGGCCCACCGATCCGCGGGCGGGCCTGTGCCGCGGGGGCACTCTTTCCCTTCCGCCTCCGCCACGGCCACCACCATGGCGGAGGCGGAAGAGACTCTCCCCACTGCGCATGCGCGGGAAACTGCCAGCGGCCGCTGACGCTCCCGCGCATGCGCCGCATTTCCGCGCCAGCTGGCGGGGAAACAAACGCCATTTCCGCCAGCTGGCGGGGCGGATATCCCTCCGGCGTCGGCCTAGCCCCTCAATGTTGGGGCTAGGCCGCCAAAGATGCGGAGCCTCCCGCACCTTTGGGCCGGCGCGATGCCCGTCTGATTGGCGCCGGCTTTGGCACCAGTCGGCGGGCATCCCGCCGTTGGGGGAGAATTTCGCCATAGTTACTGGGCCACCTATAATTTATATCATAATCCAGTATCACAAAATGCCCTCCAACAGGAAAGCTTACATGAAGGATAACACACCTCCCCTTTAAGATACCAGCAATACCGATGATAATTAAATAATAGCTTGAGTTTCTACTTGACTTGGTGCAAATGTTGAGGAAATTTGCAGCACTTGTTACTCTCTGAGTGATGCTTCAGCTACATTCAGCTACAACTCAGTCAGCTGCTTCAGCTGCTTCTCTACTTGTGACAATAAAGATTATTTATTTATTATCTAATTTGTTCAGAAACTCTGTTTGGGTCAATTCGAGCTCTTCAAGCCAAGGGGAATGTAAGCTTGGTTTGATGCACAGCACAGAGGAGTTTGGCAATATATCACAATATGTCAAAAAGAAAATGATTGCCAGTTGCATTTTACAACATTACCTCAGGCACAGACAAGGGCAATGCCAGGCATAAAGTGATGGTGTTTGTCGAATGAATTAATTTTAAATTGTTTGCACGATGTTTGCGAAAATGAAATCCCAGGCAAAATTCCTTCAGCATTGAATAGTGATTTCAGCCAATAGAGAGTTTTGAGAAAATAATTGTCTCCCAACTTAACATTGCGTGATAAATTGTTTGCCAGTTTTTGTTGGCTTCTCTTTTTTCTATCGCAACCAATTCTAAATCTATTGTAACATTGCAAAATTGGTCACCCAGTGACAAAGTTGCTCTATGGTGCCGTTTTTTTACAAGCATGCCTGGAAGCAAGCTGGTGCAGATCAAGGAAGTTTGCAATTTTTGTCTGATTGAATGTGGGGAGGGGCAGAGACATTATAACAAAAGTTAAACTGTTCCAGAAAGAGTTTCCATAAAACATCGCAAATAGAGTTAGGAAAAACTGGTGTGGCATTTTTTTAAAAACAAGGATAACTCATCTGTCTTAATTTCTTGTAAATTTTGTTGAGGAGTAATGATGCAAGGAATTGTTACTTTTGAAAAACAAATCAGGAAATTCTGGTCCAATATTATGTTATCAACACCATTCCTTAGTTTCCCAAAGTGTGAAGAGAACTAAAAGTAACTTGATCAATAATTTAAACAAGCTGTGCTAATGAGTGAAGAATGGAGAGCTCCGAACACAATTATTTTTACATTAATTTTGTACACTGTACGGAATGGCTGTCCAGGTATTATGTTGTGATCCTGGTTTATCATTATTAGCTTTTATTGAGCAATGCTGAACTCTGCGTGCATTGAAAAAAATCTGAGGGTGCAGGTTGGGTTGGGTTACAGGGTTACAGGGATGCAGTGGGGCATGGGCCTGGGTGGGGTGCTCCGGTACAGACTTGATGGGCCATTTGGCCTCCTTCTGCAATGTAGGGATTCTATGGGTTCTATGGATTACATTTCAAGATGGACCATTACATCAAGATCACAATTGAAGGCATTAACCATTGGAATTGCAGCTATCATCTATCATCCGCTTGACAAAGGAAGGGGATGAAAGACAGGTGTGGACACAAAGAAGGGCAATTCCTCCGGGTGCTCCGGTTTCCTCCCCCAAGTCCCGAAAGACGTGCTGTTAGGTAATTTGGATATCCTGAATTCTCCCTTCATGTACCCAAACAGGCGCCTTTGTGACAATGAAGATTATTAAATTCAACAAAGTATATTGTTATATTTCTTTGTTGCCGCTAAGAGAAAAGATATGGAGGTGCCCACACTCTGGGGGCAAGATTCTCTGACCCCCCGCCGGGTCGGAGAATCTCCGGGGGCTGGCGTGAATCCCGCCCCCGCTGGTTGCCGAAGTCTCCGGCACCGGATATTTGGCGGGGGCGGGAATCGCGGCGCGCCGGTTAGTGGGCCCCCCCCCGCTCGATTCTCCGGCCCGGATGGACCGAAGTCCCACCGCTAAAATGCCTGTCCCGCCGGCATAAATTAAACCACCTACCTTACCGGCGGGAAAAGGCGGCGCAGGCGGGCTCCGGGGTCCTGGGGGGGGCGCGGGGCGATCTGGCCCCGGGGGGTGCCCCCACGGTGGCCTGGCCCGCGATCGGGGCCCACCGATCCGCGGGCGGGCCTGTGCCGTGGGGGCACTCTTTCCCTTCCGCCTCCGCCACGGTCTCCACCATGGCGGAGGCAGAAGAGACTCCCTCCAATGCGCATGCGCGGGAATACTGTCAGCGGCCGCTGACGCTCCCGCGCATGCGCCGCCCGGAGATGTCATTTCCGCGCCAGCTGGCGGGGCATCAAAGGCCTTTCCCGCCAGCTGGCGGGGCGGAAATTCATCCGGCGCCGAACTAGCCCCTCAAGGTTGGGGCTCGGCCCCCAAAGATGCGGAGGATTCCGCACCTTTGGGGCGGCGCGATGCCTGACTGATTTGCACCGTTTTGGGCGCCAGCCGGCGGACATCGCGCCGATACCGGAGAATTTCGCCCATGATTCTTGTAAAACCCGATTAGAGGTTTATTAGAGACGTTGCTCATGCAATCATGATGGTGATCTGCTCAAAGCCGAGGCAAACACTCTGCTGACGATACTATACATCACATGATGCATAAATAGCAGGAATTATTTCCAGATAGCAACACCCCTCCCACTTTACTTCATTCGTGCAACAACAACAATTAACATTTATACAACAGGGGCCCTGATATATTATTTCAATTCAACTATTTCACAGTCTCTGTGGTGGATGTCTGTTCCTTTTTGGTAGAATTAAGCATTCTTGAACTGAACTACTTACGACCTCGGAAGTGTCCTCATTCCTTTCTGTAGGTGATACTTCTTGTGTAGTTATTTCAGTATCTGTTACTGTAGGCGTTGAGTAGTCTTCAGAAGCAGAATCTGAACTCATCACTGTCCTTGGTCTCCGTTCCGAAGTATAATTTTCTAGACCTCCTGAAGGTAGAGCTCCTGAGAAGTTCCTGTGAACTTACATTGTGCAGCAAGTAACTTATCCACATGACGTCGTCAACTCTTTCATCATCCGTCTGTATGGTGTATGATCATCGACCTTTCTTTGCTAGGATCATAGCTGGTACCCATTTCTCATTCTGGGGGCAACTCCCTCTCCTTGATTTTCTGAGATTTTCTTGCTCCAAGCAATTTGTGTTTGTTGTTGACTTCTGACAATCTCTGAAGTATCAGGTGGAGTTAACAAATCAAACTGTGTGCATAGTTTCCTCTTAAACAACAGCATTGCCAGTGAACTTTGCGTGAAAGCATGTCCAGTGTTCCAGTAAGATATTTGAAATTTGTTTACTCTTTTTGAAAATGTCATCTGGTCCTTCGATGCTTTGATAGAATGTTTTAATGATTGCACAAACGTTCAGCCAATCCATTTGTTGCTGGATGATATGGAGCTGACTTGATATGGTGGATACCGTTCCTTTCAAGTACTCCTCAAACTCCTTCAAAGTAAACTGTGTACCATTATCACTGACAATCAGCTCCGGTGTTCCAAATCCTGTGAATACTTCGCCATGTTTCTCAATGATCTGCTCAGTTGTCGTTGACCTCATTGTCACGACTTCTGGCCATTTCGAGTTTGCATCCTCAATCACCAAGAACACGTGTCCCTCCAATGGACCTGAATAATCAATGTGCATTCTCTGCCATGGCTGAGTTGGCCATTCCCATGGATGTAATGGTTGTTATCGTGGAGTGTTCCTTAAATTTGCACAAGATTGGCATTGCCTAACCTTCTCTTCAATTTGAGCAACAAATTCTGGCCACCAAATATAACTGCCTGCCAGTTCCTTCATCCTCACCACATCAGGATGTCCCTCATGCAGATAGTCAATGTTTCTGCTACGTACGCAGGGAGGAATAATCACACGGATTCCCTGCAATAGAAATCCATTCTGCACTGTCAACTCAAATCTTCGTGCTTGAAGCGTGGATTTTTCCTACGAATGTCTGACAGCGTTCCTTTTTGAACCAAGTCCACCACTTTCCCCATCACTGGATCAGTTCTTGCATATCTTTGAACCTGAGATGACATCACAGGTACATTATCAATGAGCGCGAAATACAAAATATTGACAAAAGTTTCTTTTGGGTCCTACTTAACATGTAATGGCATTCGAAATAAAGCATCAGCATTTGCATGCTGCTCGGACTTATGTTACTGAATACTATAAGGATGTGCCGACATATCAATGACCATCTTTGCAGTCTATTAACTGCCAAAGAAGGTACAGCTTTATACGGCGCAAAGATTGTAGCCAAGGGGCGATGATCCATCAAAAGGGGAACTGACCCCATAGAGGTAATGGTGGAACATTCTTACATCGAAAATGATGTTCAAATCTTGTTTTTCCAGCTGAGCATAATTCATTTTTGCGTTAGTAAGAGTGCGTGAAGCAAATGTTATCAGTCATTCCTCTACTGAAGGCATAATATGCGAGATGACTGTATCAACCCCATAGGGTGAGGCATCACAAGTTAATTGTAATTTCAATTTGGGATTATAACGAACCAACAGCTCTGGCTTCAGTAAAGCTTCTAAGACTTCATTGTGTGCATTTTCACATTCTTCTGACAACTGCCATGCCTGTTTGACACATCGCAACGTCTGCAAAGGCTTCAATCGTGCTGGATTTGGATTGGATTTTGTTTATGTGATGTGTACCAAGGTACAGTGAAAAGCATTTTTCTGTGAGCAGCTCAACAGATCATTAAGTACATGAAAAGAAAAGGCAAGAAATGAAAATACATAATAGGGCAACACAAGGTACACAGTGTAACTATATAACACCAGCATCGAGTGAAGCATACAGGATGTAGTGTGAATGAGGTCAGTCCATAAGAGGATCATTTAGGAGTCTGGTAACAGCAGGGATGAAGCTGTTTTTGAGTCTGTTCGTGCGTGTTCTCAGACTTTTGTATCTCCTGCCCGATGGAGGAAGCTGGAAGAGTGAGTAAGCCGGGTGGGAGGGGTCTTTGATTATGCTGTCCGCTTTCCCCAGGCAGCGGGAGGTGTAGATGGAGTCAATGGATGAGTGGCAGGTTCGTGTGATGGACTGGGCTGTGTTCATGACTCTCTGAAGTTTCTTGCGGTCTTGGGCCGAGCAGTTGCCATACCAGGCTGTGATGCAGCCAGATAGGATGCTTTCTATGGTGCATCTGTAAAAGTTGGTAAGAATTAATGCCAAGTTTCCTGAGGAAGTATAGGTGCTGTTGTGCTTTCTTGGTGGGAGCGTCGACGTGGGTGGACCAGGACAGAATTCTGGAGATGTGTACCCTAGGAATTTGAAACTACTAACCATCTCCACCTCAGCCCCGTTGATGCTACAGTACTTTGCTTCCTGAAGTAAATGACCAGCTCTTTAGTTTTGCTGGCATTGAGGGATAGATTGTTGTCGCTGCTTCACTCCACTAGGTTCTCAATCTCCATCCTGTATTCTGAATCGTCATTATTCGAGATCTGTCCCACTATGGTCGTATCGTCAGCAAACTTGTAGATGGAGCTGGAACAAAATTTTGCCATGCAGTCGAGTGTGTACAGGGAGTACAGTAGGGGGCTAAGTAAGCAACCATGCACGGCCCCGGTATTGAGGACTACTGTGGAGGTGTTGTTGTCTATTCTTACTGATTGTGGTCTGTGGGTCAAATTCTGCAAAGATTTACCATAATAATTGATCAACCCTAAAAACGATCTTAATTGTGTCACATTTTGAAGATCGCATTCGGCGATCAGCCGGGGAATCCACTTCTACGCTGGAATCGGGGGTGCCGTCGTTTTTCCGATGGACGAGGAGTATGTCGCGCAGCAGGACGTCAGCTGAGGCCCTCCCCCGATGCTCCACCCCTGATAGGCCGAGTCTCAGACCACGTGGGACACATGTCCTCACAACTTTCGGGGACCTCGCGTGACGGCTGCGGACTGTGCCACAGTCGGGGGAGGGAGCCATTCCGCTGGCAGGGGGGGCTTTGGCAGGGGCTGGGGGGACTGCAGGGGAGTGGTCCTGGGGTGGCGAGGGAGGTTACAGCAGGGGAGTTTTTGGCATGCCGGGTCCGGGCATGGCTGGTGCCATGTTGCAGGGCGCGGCCGCTGCAGGCTGCCGTCGTGCGCATGCATAGCCATGGACCTGGCCGTTCTGCGGCCGTATCCGCAGGTAAAGCTGGGCGCTTTACGCTGCATGGCTGCTAGTCCTCCGCCGGGCGGAGGATGGGTGCAGAGCGGCGCCAACTTTCTGGTCGTAAGACAAGATGGATCTTGCAAACATAACCGCATAATCGGAGATTCCAGCCCATGGTGCTTCTAAGATTGCTGACATTTTCTACAGTTCTTTGTGTAAACCATCTTTGTCGATAATATTATTTATGAATGAGGTGAAAAAGTTACACTTTTCCTTCTTAACCCTCAGATGGTGGCTCTGTAACCACTTCAGGGTAGATTCCAAATTCTCCAAGCGTTCAGTTGACTTGAACCAGCGATCAGCATGCCATCGAAATAACATTGAGCTCCATTCAACCAACTTAGAATTTGATCCATGGATCTTTGAAAAAGAGCAGGTGCAGATGTTATTTCAAAAGGAAGCCTTCTGTAACAAAACAGATCTTTGTGCGTTTCGATGGCGGGTAGGGGCTCTGATTCAGCAGCCACGTTCATCGACAGATATGACTCTGAAAGATCGATTTTACTGAATTTCAGGAAGTCCAGAAAACAAGTCTTCACTCAATGAGTGGATAGTGATCTCCCCACAAAACTGGGTTAATGATAGTTTTAAAATCCTCAATAAATTCTCTCTGAGCCATCCAGTTTCAAAACAGGAATGATTGGTGTCACCCACTCACTTGTAACAACAGGTTCAATGACTCCTATCCTACTAACTTTCTAATTCTAGTTCTTCTTCAACTTTAGGCTTGTTGGCGTGTGGTACTGTTCTAGTTTTGAGACATTTGGATCTGCTGTCTCGCTTGATTTTTAGGTACAGCTCAACTCCAGTCACAGAGCCGAGTGAATCTTCAAACACCTTCTCATACTTTTTCAGAACTTGTTGCAAGTTGCTCCTTGAATCCGTGAATTGATTGATTGTTTCCCAGTTAAATCTAATCTTAGCCAATATGCTCTGCCAAATCGAGCAGGAAGGAATATTATGTGCTGTTTTGGTCTCCTTATATTTCATAGAATTTACAGTGCAGAAGGAGGCCATTCGGCCCATCGAGTCTGCACCGGCTCTTGGAACGAGCACCCTACCCAAGGTCCACACCGCCACCCTATCCCCATAACCCAGTAAACCCACCCAACACTAAGGGCAATTTTGGACACTAAGGGCAATTTATCATGGCCAATCCACCTAACCTGCACATCTTTGGACTGTGGGAGGAAACTGGAGCACCCGGAGGAAACCCACGCACACACGGGGAGGATGTGCAGACTCCGCACAGACAGTGACCCAAGCCGGAATCGAACCTGGGACCCTGGAGCTGTGAAGCAATTGTGCTATCCACAATGCTACCGTGCTGCCCCTTATATGTGCAAGGATGCTCTTGGTCTAGAGGAAGTGCAGCAAAGTTATACCAGACTGATTTCAAGATTGGCAGGACAGACATATGAAGAGAGATTGAGTCGGTTAGGGTTGTATTCACTGGAGTTCAGAAGAATGAGGGGAGATCTCATAGAATGTTATAAAATTCTAACAGGCTCATCACGGTGATGTGTTGGGTAAGCTGGGTCTGCGAGGACTGCGTTTACTGTAGCAGAGAGAGACAGGCTTCCAACACTTGAAGAAATGCAACTCTATTTTATTAAACTCTTTACTATTAAACATACATTAACTGTGGGTTGACACTATGCTGAGTTGACTGGAGACCTGAGGCTAACCTGACCAGACTATCTTACTACCACATGGTAGATGTTCTAGTTGTTGCTCACAGGCTCTAACTGTCTCAGAGGCTGCATCCCCAGAGCCTGGGAATACTAGTGCCCTCTGGTTTTATAGTGGCCGGGTCCTGTCTGGTGATTGGCTGCTGTGTTCTGTATGTTCATTGGTCATCCTTTGTGTAAATCAATGTCTGTCTGTGCACCATCATATACTTGTGTGTATATTATGACACACGGTGGATGGAAGAAGGATGTTCTCGATGGTGGGTGTGTCCAGAACCAGCGGCCACAGTCTGAGGATACGGGGTAGACCATTTAGGACAGAGATGAACATAAACTTCTTCACCCAGAGAGTGAGCCTGTGGAATTCGCTACCACAGAAAGTAGTTGAGGCTCAATCATTGTGGGCTGGATTCTCTGTCGGCTGATGCTGGAATCAGGGACCGCGATCAGGTGGACAATACGGCGATAGCCAGATATCGGGGTGGTGCCGGGTGGCCACTGGAATGGCAGGCTCTGGAACTTCATAGCGGCGTGAATGCGTTCCACGCTACACACTCGCGTGGGCATGATAATGGATGTCAGCATATCATTTCTGGGCCCGACTCGATAGCCTCCACCATCCCGTGATGGAAGTAACGCTGGTGAGGTTCATTTCTGATATTTAAAAACAGGGACCAGACACCATGGCTGATGAGGGAGAGAGCGAAGGTAAATAAAGTTTCTAAAGGCTCAACGGTGGCCTGCCAGTTGTGCCACAGGCTAGGGGAGCATCTGCCAGGGCCGGAGGGGGGCGGGGGGGGAAAGTGGCGGGTGACCAGGAGAAGGCCCATGGGATGGGTAGTTTCCCGCCAGGACCTGGGTGGCTGGGCACGGGGCCGCCATTGCCGCAGCCTGCAAGGCAGCCATCTGGCTGCGCGATCGACTGACTTCCCACCATGTCCTGTGAGTGTGCAGAGTACCACTGACCTTACATGGGTGCCCCCCCATCCCCAGACCCCCGAAAAGCCGCATCATCAACGGGTGGTGGGGCAGGAGGCCCCCCGGTGACCGACACAGGCCCAGTTACTCCAGGTTCATTGACTAGTTGACCTGGCTACCGGTGGCTGAACCATGCAGTCCCACCTCCACAACCTCCTGCTAACTCCTCCCCTCACAGTTCCCCCCAGCACCCCATACACTCCAGCCAACCACCCCCTCTTCCTCTTTGTAAGGCGCTACGGTGTTCCAGCACCTTCCCTGCGGGGGTTACCAGCATGGGTCTCTTCACCTCCTCCCGCATCGGAGTGTCTGATGACCGCCAGGCTGCTCCTTGGGAGGGGGATGCTTCCGGATCGAGCTCTGGGGGCTCCGCCATTGCCTGGCACTGCCAGTCCTGGAGGTCTGCTCTTGTCTCGACCAGGGTCTCCATGCTTGAGGCCATGGAACACAGGGACTGTGCCACATCCCTCTGGGACTGTACCACGTCCACCTGGCACTGGGCCATATCATCAGGAGCCGTTCCACGTCACCCAGTGACTGTGCCAGATCCTTCTGTGCTGATGCAGGTTAGCCAGCACCAGGCCAATGCTCTTGATGCCTGTTGCCATGGCCCATTGTGACCAAGCTCTGGAGCACCGCAGTAATGTCCATGAGAAATGTCCAGCCTGGTACATGGCTGCCTGTGTTATGGCCACCTGTCCTGTGCCTCAGCCACTGTCAGGACACTGTGCCCCAGGTCTTGAACATCCTGACCTATTACCTTTGCACCCAAGGCCTCGACTGTGGATGCCTCCCATTCTGCCTCTCCGGGAGGTGATCCTGCTAGACAAAAGACAAGATGCATGGTTAGGCATGTGGTGCAGAAACTGGGGTACGAGGTGCTGCTAGGGGGTCTGGGGAGGTGGGTGATGAGTGGTGTAGGACAAGTTGGGACTGTGGTGGTGCTAGGGGCATGGAGGTGGTGGCTCAGCTCAACTAGCCAGGGGATGCCATCGTGGTCTACCTGCTGCGGGGGTGTTAGGGATGGGGGAGTGGCATGCTGGACAGGGATGGTACCAGGGACACGGTGGTGGTGGTGACCCACCCTGGCCACCCTGAGAAGGTCGTGCAGCTCCTTCCGGCACTGCTGCCCGGTCCTGGCGGTGGGGCCATGGTGTTCACAGCCTCTGCGCCCAGACCTGGTTAACGTCGGTGGGCGACAGCCTCCATCCCACCCGTGAAACAGGATGTCCTGCCTCTCCTGCATGGCATCTATCAATGTCTCCAGCTCTGTATCTGCGAATTTCAGAGTCACTCTCCAGGGCAGCATCTTCTTGGCTGGAATGAGAGTGTGTGGAGAGTGGAGTGCTTAAATGCAGCTCCAGCTTGTCAGGCTCTCCAGTGCCAATCCCGACTGCAGCGAGTCCGACACAGGGGTATATTGGAATTGCACTAGTTCCGTTTGCCGCATGGGCATGTTCTGCATTGCTCCGGCAGTCGCACCCCCATCGCCATCATGGAGGTCCCGCGATTCAATCCACACATCAGGGCTTAGGGCGGGATGTACTGGTTGCGTTGCACCCGAAAAGCACAGCGGAGCAACGTGACCGGTAGAGGCCAGGAGATCCTACTCTTGCTGCGCCTCGTGAGATCTAACGTGATCTCGCAAGATGTTGTAATGTGAATCCTGTTGTGGGCAGGATCTCTTTCTGGCTATTTTCATATTAGAATGAGATAGCTAGTCTCACTGTAGTATGCGTTTCCGAGATCTACCCAACGCCCTTGCTTTGGAGACCTCGGGCAAGGGCCAGATGGAATGGTAGAATTCACTCCTAAGTATTGACGCCGGATCTGAAGTGGGAGTGTTTCCCGGTCCCATTGGGGGCACCAGTCCTGGAGCCATTCAGGACTATCCATATGATCACAACTGATTTATGAAACTATTTTGTTGATCACAAAAAAAATTATATGCTGAGTTTTAACTTACTACTATGCAATTTACTTTCCACATGGGTAGAACCAATTAATGTTTGACTGTCCCCTTTAGCAGGTAAAGACAAATTTATCATTTTCCAGAGTAATTTAATTTTGCATTAGTTGTTTCAATTGTAAATATTGAAATAGATTTCCACAGTGCCTGTGCATGTGCCGATTAATTTTACCGTCATTGATTTATAACTTTGCTACCACAAAGTACTACATGACCTGGAGCAACTTTTTTGTTCAGATGACTATGCAGACAAAAGAGTAAACAGCAGCAGAATATACTCTGGTTGATGGTAGGTCAGAGAGATGGGACTCTTTGCAACATAGTCAGTGATACAGAGATGTGCCGATACTCTTCATCAGTCAGGCAGCTTGAACTTACACAGAGATTTGCTTTTTTAAAATTAATTCATGAGATGTGGACGTCACTGGCTAAGCCAGCATTGATTGCCCATCCCTAATTACCCTTGATAAGATAGTGGTGAGTTGCCTTCTTCACGCGGTAAAGTAAAAATGGGAAAATATGTCATTTGAAACCTGGGGCGAGATTCTCCGACCCCCCACCGGGGCCGCACGCGGACCTGGCCTGCCAAACCTTTCCCCTAAACGACCAGGCTCGCCACCCCCGATCATCCCGCTCCAGTGCCCCCAGCCTCCGCCAAAGGCCTGGCCACGGAATGGTCCCCCCCCCCCCCCCCCCCCGACTGTGGCGGCGCTGGACTCAGTCCGCTGCCGCCACGCCGGGTTCACGAAAATAAGTAGCATGAGTGACCCACACCGTCGGGAACTCGGCACATCGGTGGCAGAGCATCGGGGGAGGGCCTCAGGTGACGTCTTGAGGCCGACCCGACGGTGTGCGGCGTACTCGCCGTTTTGGAGGGGGCAGAGCATCGCAAAAAAGCGGCATCGCCCCCGATTTTGGCGCAAACGGGGTTTCTCCGGCCGATCGCCAATCTCGATTTCGGCATCAGACACAGGAGAATCCCACCCACTGTTTTTGCAGCGATCAGACTAGCCTTTGGACCAGAGAAAGGGCTCTTTACCACTGAGGAGTTTTGGACTGTTAGCTCTCCCTGACAGCCTGGTTCTGCCATAACAGGTCGCTCACTTGATGAATAACCTAAGATAGCAAAGTATTGCATCCTGCAAACTACCCATAACGTAGTAGTTGTTTTTCTCACCCCCAAGTCAAACAAAAGTGCCAAAAGAACAACTATTCATTTATTGAGTCGTGGTATATGGTCTCACCATTCCCCCCCCCCCCCCCACCCCGCCCCCCCCCGCCCTCCACATCGATGCCCCCCCCGCCCTGCTGTCCCCGCCCCCCAAGATCATTAAATTTGTATAGTAATGGGCAGAAGTTCTCACTTTACTTGTAAAATCAAAATTGTAGTATTAGATAGTTTTACTTTAGGCTAATTGGCTCTTCTCCTTCCAGAACCGCTTACTCTTGCAAGTCTAAAAATATGCAAATATCCTGGCAGAGAAATCAATCTTCTGGGTCAAATGTATATCGTACTTCTGATTGAAGGTAACTATTCTGTTAACATTCATCCTTGCCACTTTCTTTTTTAAAATAAATTTAGAGTACCCAATTCATTTATTCCAATTAAGGGGCAATTTAGCATGTTCAATCCACCTACCCTGCACATCTTTGGGTTGTGGGGGTGAAACCCATGCAGACACGGGGAGAATGTGCAAAGTCCACACGGACAGTGACCCAGAGCCGGATTGGAACCTGGGATCTTGGCGCCTTGAGGCTGCAGTGCTGCCACTGCGCCAACATGCTGCCCTATCCTTGCCACTTTCAAACCATTGATCTAAGACTGGAGGAACCATCCCTAATTCTCAGTTGAATGATGATGACATGCACGAATATGAATTCTCTTGATGTGGAGATGCCAGCATTGGACTGGGGTAAGCACAGTAAGAAGTCTTACAATACCAGGTTAAAGTCCAACAGATTTGTTTCGATAACACTAGCTTTCGGAGCACTGCTCCTTCCTCAGGTGAATGAAGAGGTATGTTCCAGAAACATCTATATATACAGATTCAAAGATGCCAGACAATGCTTGGAATGCGAGCATTAGCTGGTGATTAAATCTTTACAGATCGCTGCCTTGGGTTCTTTTCGTACTACACTCAGTGGGTCCCAAACTATGCGGGCAAGGCTCGCCCACTCATACAGTCCACCCAGTTCCCCCTCACGGCTGAGGCACAACAGGCCTTCGCCCGTATCAGAGCTGATATCGCCAAGGCAGGGATGCACGCGGTAGACGAGACATCAGATGTCGCCCTTGCCACCACCCTCAATCAGGCAGGCAGACCCGTGGCGTTCTTTTCCCGCTCTCTTCATGCCTCAGAAATTTGGCACTCACCCGTCGAAAAAGAGGCCCAGGCTATCGTTGAAGCTATGCGGCATTGGAGGCATTACCTGGCCAGCGGGAGATTCACTCTCCTCGCTGACCAACGGTCGGTAGCCTTCATGTTCAACAACACGCAGCGGGGCAAGATCAAAAATGATAAAATTTTGCTGTGGAGAATCGAGCTCTCCACCTATAATTACAAAATTTTGTATCGCCCCAGCTAGCTCAACGAGCCCCCAGACGCCCTCTCCCGAGGTACATGTGCCAGCGCACAAGTAGAACAACTCCGGGCCCTACACGACAGCCTTTGTCACCCGGGGGTCACACGGTTGTACCATCTTGTCAAGGCTCGCAACCTGCCCTACTCCGTCGAGGAGGTGCGGACAGTCACCAGGGACTGCCAGGTATGTGCGGTGTGCAGGCCGCACTTCTACCGGCCGGACCGTGTGCACCTGGTGTGCACCTGGTGAAAGGCCTCCCGTCCCTTTGAACGCCTCAGTGTGGATTTCAAAGGGCCCCTCCCCTCCTCCGACCGTAACACGTATATTCTCAGTGTGGTCGATGAGTACTCCAGGTTCCCCTTCGCCATCCCCTGCCCCGACATGACGTCTGCCACCGTCATCAAGTCCCTCAACACAATCTTCGCTCTGTTCGGTTTCCCCGCCTACATCCACAGTGACAGGGGATCCTCATTCATGAGTGATGAGCTGCGTCAGTTCCTGCTCAGCAGGGGTATCGCCTCCAGCAGAATGACCAGCTACAACCCCCGGGGAAACGGCAGGTAGAAAGGGAGAATGGGACGGTTTGGAGGGCCGTCCAGCTGGCCCTACGGTCCAGGAACCTCCCAGACTCCCTGATGCACTGCACTCCATCCGGTCACTACGAATAACACACCCCATGAGCGTCTTTTTACCTTCCCCAGGAAGTCCACATCCGGGATGTCGCTCCCGACTTGGCTCGCAGCTCCAGGACTGGTCCTGCTTCGTAGGCATGTCCGACTCCACAAGGCGGACCCATTGGTGGGTAGGGTACTCTTGCTCCACGCCAACCCCCAGTATGCCTATGTTGCGTACCCCGATGGCCGCCAAGATACTGTCTCCTTCAGGGTCCTGGCACCGTCAGGTTCCAACCGAACACACTTCGCCGCCCCGACGCCATCCTCCCCTTCCCCGGCGCTTCCATCATTGTCTCCACCAGGCCCATCCCGCCTTCCCCTGCCCACACAAGAGGACGACGAAGACTTCGGCATGCTCCCGGAGTCATCTAACAGCAGGCCAGCACCGCCACTGTTACGCCACTCCCAGCGGAACGCCAAGGCTCCAGACAGATTGAACCTTTAACTGGAACTTCAAAATGGACAATTCTTTTCCCTCTCTCTCTTCATGTTGTTTCTATGACACTGTAAATAATGTTCAACACTGTATATAGTTCCACACCACCCCCGCCGGACTCATTTTTAACAGGGGATGAATGTGGTGGCCCACTGTACACCTGTATTAGGGGATGTAAGGTAGGACAGGTTCGCCGGTAGCCCCTGCCGGCTGGCTCCGCCCAGGAGGAGGAGTATAAATATGTGTGTCCTCTATTCGGCTGCCATTTCACCAGCTGCAGCAGGAGGCCACGCATCTGACTGCAATAAAGCCTCAGTTGTACCCAACCTTAGTCTTGTGTAATTGATCGTGCATCACCCTTATCCTGGGATCTGCTTGGCTCGCCACGCCTCGCGAAATCCAACGCTATCGTGCGGGACATTGCAGTACACCTTTTGGCAAATCTTCATATTAGAGCGAGGCAGTAAGCTTCACTCTAATGTGCAGATTCTCAAGGTACCTGAGGCCTTGGGACTCATCCCCTTCACCCCAGAGACCCTCAGGCAACCAGACTAAACAGCACTTGTGGGGCGATTCCAGACGATCGGAGGCCCGCAGTTGCAAGGCCTTTGGGCAAGGTGGTGCCCTGGCACTGCTGGTGCCACTTGGGTACCCTGGCAGTGCCAGCCTGGCAATACCAATTGGATGCCATTTTAGCACTGCCAAGGTGTACAGCTGGCACTGCCATCTGGCATGGGCACTGCCAAGTTGGCACTGCCCAGGTGCCAAGCTGGCATTTTTTGCACAAAAGTGATTGGGCCCGGGTGCCCGGGGTGGGTGTTGGGGGGGTGTCCAGGGACCCTCCCATAGTACGTTTTGGCTGGGGCTGGGAGGTCGGGGATTGTTTCAGGGGCCTCGGAGAATGGGACGCTATTTAAAAATGACATACCAATCTTTCGCTACAATGGGGAGTTCTGGCGAGCGGAACTCCCCGCTGTACAAAACGGGGCTATGTGCAGCCTCGGTCACGCGTTCCACATTTAGACCACTTACTCAACGTGAGTCGCGTTGAATAGCCATGTGTTTCTCGGCATCACGAGCGTGAGGACGCACACTGCTAACTGTGCTCACGAGCGGACTTTGTTCCCTTTTGGCAGATTCGCGCTCGGAGGCTTTATCACTCTTCCAGATCTTGTTCTTCTCAAGCTAAGTGGACTAGTAGTCTTAAATACTTTAAGCTGACTTTGTTGGTCCTGAGTTAAAGTTGTAGTACTTATTATTTCAACATCTGGTTCACATAATGCATTCCTTAATGTTATATTTTTATTTGTTGACAACCTGTCTTCCTTGATCGGACACCATGGGCTTTACTCTCTCCTTCCATAAAGATTGTTCACTCCTGTCATTCATAGATAGAACCCATTGTTTCTTTTCCAGCGGGGTCCACCATGTTCTTACAAGAGTAAGAAGGGTTACCTCCCTTATGTTTGTATTTTCCATGAGCTCCGCCTCCAGTTTGGCTGCTAACGCTCTAATTCTTCATACACTTATCACGGAATTCTACAGCACAGGAAGGGCCCTTTGGTCAATCGTGTCTGCGCCAGTCAAAAACAACCATCTACGTGTTCAAATCCCATTTTCCAGAACTTGGTCCATAGCCTTGTATGCCTTGGCATCGCAAGTACATATCTAAATACTTCTTAAATGTTATAAGGGTCTCCGACTCCGACTCCACCACCCTTTCAGGCAGCAAGTTCCAAACTCCTCCGGGTGCTCCGGTTTCCTCCCACAGTCCAAAGACGTGCAGGTTAGGTGGATTGGCCATGATAAATTGCCCTTAGTGACCAAAAAAGGTTAGGAGGGGTTATTGGGTTACGGGGATAGGGTGGAAGTGAGGGCTTAAGTGGGTCGGTGCAGACTCGATGGGCCGAATGGCCTCCTTCTGCACTGTATGTTCTATGTCTATGTCTATGTCTACCCTCTGGGTAAAAAAGGTTTTCCTCACTCCTCCTCTAAACCTCCTGCCATTTGCCTTAAATCTAAGCCCCTTGCTCATTGATCCTTGCACCAAGGGAAAAAGCTTGTTCCTGTGTACTTTATCGATGCACCTCATAATTTTATACATCTCAATCATACGCGCTCTGTTCCAAAGAAAACAATCCAAGTTTATCCAATCTCTCTTTATTGCTAAAACTCTCCAGTCCAGGAAACATCCTGGTAAATCTCCTCTGGAGCCTTTCAAGTGCCATCACATCCCTCCTATAATGCGGATTCCAGAACTGCACACAATACTCTAGCTGTGGCCTAACAAACATTTTATACATTCCAGCATAACCTCCCTGCTCTTAAAGTCGATGCCTCGGCGAATAAAGGAAAGTACGCCAAATGCCTTCTTATTTAAAAATAAATAAATTTAGAGTACTCAATTCAGTTTTTCCAATTAAGGGGCAATTTAGTGTAGCCAATCCACCTACCCTGCACATCTTTGGGTAGGGGCGAAAACCCATGCAAGCACGGGGAGAATGTGCAAACTCTACACGGACAGTGACCCAGAGCCGGGATCGAACCTGGGATCTCAGCGCTGTGAGGCATCAGGGCTAACCCACTGTGCCACCGAGCTGCCCGCCATATGCCTTCTTAACCACTGTATGACCATGCCCTGCTACCTTAAAGGACTGGTGTACATGCACACCAAGGTCCCACTGATCCTCCGTGGTTCCCAGGGTCCTGCCGTACATCGTGTATTCCCTGCCTCGTTTGTCCTGCCCAACTGCATCACCTCACACTTATCCAGAATTTAATTTGTCACTGATCAGCCCATGTGATTAGCCTATCTATATCCTCCTGTAATTTAAGGCTATCCTCATTATTTACCACCCCACCAATTTTCGTATCATCTGTGAACTTAATGATCAGCCCTCCCACATCTTATGTAAACCACAAACAGCAAGGGCCCAACACTGATCCCTGCGGGACGCCACTGACACCGGCTTCCAGTCAGAAAAGAACCCCTTGACCATCACCCTCTGCTTCCTTCCAATTTTGGATCCAATTTGCCAAATTACCTTGGATCCTATGGGCTCTTACCTTCGCCATCAGTCTCCCATGTGGGACGGTATCAAAAGCCTTGCTGAAGTCCAAATAGACAATGTTAAATGCACTACTTTATCTACACACCTGGTCACCTCTTCACAAAATTCAATCAAGTTGGTCAGATATGACCTTCTCTTAACAAAACCATGCTGACTGTTCTTGATTACTCTCTGTCTCCCCCATTGCAGATTAATTCTGTCAGAATTGCTTCTAATAGTTTCCCCACCACTGAGGTTAGGCTGACTGGCCTTTAGTTTCCTGGTTTATCTCTTCTTCCCTTCTTGAACAATGGTACCCCATTGACTATCCTCCAGTTCAGTGTTTTTCAAACTTTTTTCCAGGGACCCTGTGGTATTATCAGGTATTGCAGTACCCGAGAGGCTGTAGACCATTGGTTAAACCTAGGAGTTTACCATTGGCTGTTTGGTATGTAGCTCCGTCCTGACAGGTGGGGTATAAGAACCGGTGCCGTCCCAGCAGCCCTCATTCTGTACCGAAGCTGCTGGGGAACAGTTCTAGTCTATTAAAGCCTTCAGTTATGTTACTACCTCATCTTTAATAGTAATTGATCGTGCATCAGACCCATTTTTACCAACCGGCCAACCTTCGGGACCAACCCGGCCGACCTGCGCGACCCATGCTGGCCGACCTTCGCGACCCATGCCGGCCGACCTGTGCAACCCACCATTTTCTCTTACCTTGTTTGTTGCTGACAAAAATGGAGGAAATGGTTTTGGGTCCCTTCGGCCCACATCCACACTCCTCCAATGGAACCTATTGAATGAAGGTGACGCCTTCCGATGTTGGAAAGTATGGAGACTCCATCTGTCCAAAGATCTGCATTTTGTCCTGTAAAATTTTGTCAAATAAAACCCTCCTGAACCTGTAAAAAAAAATGAATAAAATAAATGAAAAAAATAAAATTTTAATGAATAAAATAAATGAATAAAATGAATAAACCCCCCCCCCGAACCTGCGAAACAAAAAGCTGCGATAGTTGTGCGCATGCGCACTATGATCTGGCACGCATGCGCACTGCGGCCGCATTTATTTTACATGTTCATGGCCATTTTGAAGGCCGTTTACAGCCGGCCGACGGACGGCTCCGCGACCCACTCGCGGGTTGTGCCCCCGAGTTTGACAATGCCTGCTCCAGTCCTCTGGCACCTCTCCTGTGGCCGGAGGGGATTAGAAAATTATTGACAGCGCCGCTGCCATTTCCATCCTTTGCCTCACTCAACAGCCTGGGATACATTTCATCTGGCCCTGGAGACCTGTATACCTTTACTTCCAGACCACTTAGAACCTCATCTCTGTCTCTGTTGATTTATATAATTTTATCACAGTCCTTCTCCCGAGTTTCCTGAATTGCGAACTGCAAGGGAGGGACTTAGACGCGTCACACGTGATCAGGGCAGTGAATCAGTTTAAGTTGAAACTGGGCCTGTGGTCCTCTCAGTTGAAGAAAAAATTACTGAGCACTTCCCAAATCTGAAGAAAATCCACAACGGGTCAAACAGAAAGGGTTCTGTCCAAACAAATTCTGTGTCCACCTGAACATTGGAGAAGTGACAGAACCATTTCAGAAGGGTGTTTGAACAAAGCAGTAGACTTGAGGTGGAAAATGTCACCATGCAAAATGACATAGAGCTGAAAACTAGGTCAAGGTACAAAGAGTTTTGGGGACTTGGAGACAGAGCGAAGTCCCTCTTCTGACATTCTGCACACTCAAGGTGAAGGGCTACTTTGGTCCCACATAACTCCCTGAGATTGTTTTTTCCCAGATGAAAATCATCAACTCCAGGTATCATGTTGATCTCACAGATGTCCATCTGGTGGACTGGATGAGACTGACCATCTCAAACTATGAACCAAACCTCACAACACTCACAGATAGTGTGCAAGCACAGGTGTCACGCTAAGGATAGGTGAGTGTTATGCACAGCTTACATTTTGTGGGGGGGTTTAGTAAAGTTTAATTTTTAAGAGTAGGTCGTGGTCTGCATTTAGATTCTAAAAGTAATCTTGTGCTTAAAAAGATTGGAGATCACTAACGTAATGCTTTCTGATTTAATATCAGTAAATTAGTAACACTCCAGATTATCTGTTGTTATTTATTGTTACTAGGTTACATGAGAATTAAAAGTGAAGCCCATAGACCCTCTAATGGGACCTTGCATTATTCCCTTTAGTGTTACTCAATTTCAGTTATTTCATTGTACAGCAATCATAAAAGGTTCTACAGTCGCTTTACAGGAATTACAGGTGTAATTAAGCCTCATTACTACAAGGCCAATCTAAGGAGTCATGAAATGTTCCCACTTATTATCTTATATTGTTATTGTCTTTAGTTACCGATTAGCATAACCGCTATAGAATGTGAAGGAATTATTCTGCTATGAATTTTTATATTTGACTGCAATGATTCATAAACAAAGAACTTGCTGTTAAACTGTCCTTTTGATACATCTGCACTCAAGCAGGCATGAGAAAATGAAATGTCTGCCCCCACCACTGGCAGCCATGCTTGTAGCTGCCAAGGCTCCACACTCTGGAATTCCCTCCCTAAATTATTCTGCCTTCTGGCCTCCCTTTCGTCTTTTAAGGCCTTCCTAAAATTCCACCCTTCCGAAAACAGCCTTGGGTTCAGTATCGATTTTCTTGGTCATGCCTCTGTGAAGTGCTTCAGTACATTACTCCATGTTAAATGCACAATATAAATGCAACATCTTATTGCTTTTGTTTATGATTGATGAGGAAAGCAGTTTTCTCACCATTCCTGGTACAAGGTTTGCAGTGTAATTATAAACACATATTTACTTCATGGTTTTCATATGCTCACTTTCCCATTGAAGTAAAACGTCTTTTGGCCTCCAATAATATACCTCGGAGTGACTACATTGTAATTATGCAGTGCAACAGGATTTAAAATCTTCAGAAAGTGCATCACTGTCAAAATGTTGTACTTAACATAATATTTTCCAACAGTTGCACCAGTTCATGCACAAAATGTAAATTGTTTGGAAACAATGTGGGCGGAAACAGCTGTCTCGGCCTATAACACAGCCAAGCTGAAAATAAAAAGGGATGATCGGCATTCACAGGTAAGGAGCCACTTCATTTAAATTTAACCCACAAATTATCGATGATGCCAATGACCAACATTTAATTAATGCCTTAAATTATACTTTAGCTCAGGTAAGCCCAGCAAATATTCGCAACCTTTCGGCCTAATGTAAATCAGGCTCAAGACCTCATATCGGTTTGTCCTTGGGCCCAGCCATTGACTGGTGCAGACAAATTTAGGCCTGTATGTTTTCATATCTTTCAAATTATGTCCTGTTCAGAAGTTAAAGTCATCAGGTCATCTCCTTTATTTTGTTGATAGCCTTCATGTGGTTTTAGAGTGGTCGAGGGTAGATTTTCATCTTCACCACCTGACAGGCATCTGACAGAATGAATCATCCTGGTTAAATGAAATGAAAATCAGGTGGAACCATAAGGGTCCAGATGAAGCATCCCACCAGATTACCACCCAAGGACTGTTATCATGCTGACAAACGATATTTCACTTTGACAGGAAAGCTGTTGCGTTTCCTACCATGCAGCTGATTAACTTTTGACAGGAATACCTCTGGTTTTACTTATACACCATTGTCACTCAGTCAGAGGAATCAGCCAGTACGAATGTCAGCAGGCAGCATTCTCTGTAAAAGGTCATTATTACTCTGTGGTTACCATTTTAAAATGCATCCGAATTAAAGCTATTTGCATTTCAAATATTTATGGTATTAAAAGAAAGCAATATATCTGTCTAAAGGTTTTGCTCACTTGACAAAATGACGCTCCTTAATAGGCTTGTCGGCTTTAGGATTTTATAAAGCAATCTCTGAGACAGGGATGATGTACCTTCACGTTGCTAGGCCCCAAACGGTATTTATCAAGATAAGTGCCATTACCTACATTAAATTGAAATGCTCCATGCATTGTTTACAAGAGTTACAAAATGTGTAATTCAAGCTCACATTCTAGGCAAAGTTATTTGTATAGTCAGAAAATGCTGAGCCTCTGACCGTCTACAGGAAACAATAAGAAAGATTTACATTTCTTTTGCACTTTTCACAACCATTGGATGTTTCAAGTTACAGCCAACAAAGTAACTTTTGAAGGGTTGTGACTGTTGTAACGTAGGAAAGGCGGAGCCAACATGTAGGCAGTTAGCTCCCACAAACAGTATTGTACAGGACACAGGTATTTCTCCCCCGCTATTCTTCAAAATATACTGTGGGATCTTTTACATCCACTTTTACATCCATATGCCTCCTGACCCCCCCCCCCCCCCCCCCCCCCCCAAAAAAAGCCTGACCACCATCTGCAATGTTCAAGTCAGGAATGTAATGGAATACTCTCCATTTGCCTGGATGAGTGCAGCTCCAACAACACTCAAGAAGCTTGACACCATCCGGAAAAGCTGCCCGCTTGATTGCTTTCCCTTCCACAAACGTTCAAACCCGCCGCCACCGAACAAACAGTGGCAGCCATGTGTACCATCCACAAGATGCGACACAATAACTAACCAAGGTTCCTTAGACAGCACCTTCCAAACCCACAACCACTACTATCTAGAAGGACGAGGGCAGCAGATACCTGGGAACCCCACCATCTGGAGGTTCCCCTCCAAGTCACTCACCACCCTGACTGGGAAATATATTGCCTTTCCTTCACTGTCGTTGGGGCACTCCCTCCCTAACATTAGGGTTAGGGTTAGGGAGTTCCAGGATTTACCTGCACTTCAGGGACTGCAGCGGTTCAAGAAGGCAACTCACCACCACCTTCTGAAGGGCAACTCGGGCTGGGCAATAAACGCTGACCCAACCAACATTTGTAAATTAATTTTAAAAAAGAGCAAACAGAGGGGGCTGCAGTTCAATGTCTCATCTGAAAGGCAGCACTTCCGACAATACTACCCTGTAGTGTCAGCTATGATTTTTGTACTCAAGTCCTGGGAAGGGACTTGAAGCCTGAAGCTTATCTCAGAGGCACTGAGCAGCAGATGACAATATACTAATGCTTAAGTCACAAACTGCCCTGAGAACCTCTTAAAACTCATTTTGTGGTATTTTGTCTTCTCTGAGATTTCAACTAAAAATAGCAGTATTCTGTTAAGGTTTGCACTTGTCACACCAGAACATTCTCCAAACAGAAACAAGACATTTTCAAATCCATAGTGGAGAGTATTCTACAACTATTGATGAAGGAGCCGTGACTGTGACGGTCTAAATATTTATAGTGAAAATGAAAATACCTGGGTGGCACGATGGCGCTGTGGTTAGCACTGCTGCCTCACAGCGGTGAGGACCCTGGTTCAATCCCAGCTCCGGGCCACCGTGTGGAGTTTGCACATTCTCCCCATGTCTGTGTGGGTCTCACCCCCAAAGATGGGCAGGGTAGGAGTATTAGCCATGCTAAGTTGCCCCTTGATTGGAATTTTTTTTTTAAATGAAAAAATCTGCTGATCAGCTGTCTTCAGAGCATGTGATATTCTGTGCTTTAGCTGCACATAAATGTTACAGTATTTTCTGGCTGTATGCTAAATTCCATACGTGAGCCTGTGTTCATTATAGACTTGAGACAGACCAGGTAGAGTGAGTTAGATAGGCAGACAACTGGATGAATATTTAATTATTCAATAGTACCAAAATTGTGCAACTTGACTCCTGGAGCACAGTATTGATCAATGAGAACACAGGTCAGAAAGGTTTTTTTTCATAAATTTAGTGTGCCCAATTCTTTTTTTTCCCAATTAAGGGGCAATTTTAGCATATAGGGCCAATCCAACAAACCTGCACATCTTTGGGGGTGAAACTCAGGCAGACATGGGGAGAGTGTATAAGCTCCAAACAGACAGTAACCCAGGACCAGGATTTGAACCCAGGTCTTCAGCGCTGCAGTCCCAGTGCTAACCACTGCACCACTTGCAGGCCACAGATCCGAACGTTGAGCACAGAACTCAGTACATACATGAAATACTGCATTGAATCTTGTGCTCTTAAAGTCAGTGGGCAAAAAATTGGGAATATCATGAAACAGGAGTAAAATGGGAAGCAAAGTACACAATATGGTGGGTACATGTGGATGTGGATATTTCATTGAACATCAGCATCCAGGGCCTGTGTTTGAAACAAGAGTTAGATCTTGCCTGGATTTCTCCATGAATGTATACGCTGGATGGTTAATTGGGACGCTATGCAGATACAATTGATCTGTACCACTGTTGCTTTGTTGTGGACACATGGTACATGGATTATACATCATATTCTATCTCTTGGTGGATAGTGATGTACAGCAGTTTAAGATACGGCCCTTAAAGGTGTATCAAAACAGCAAAACTAACCCATTTATATTAGAATATTCAAAAAAATCTCAGGATTTAACGAAAGGCCCAAGTCAAAAATATAATCATGCATAACATTTGATATTGTATAATTGAAACGGGGCGAGTTCTGCTTCCACCACCGTCATCAGGTACTTGGGACAGCAATACTCCAGATTACTTCTAGTGGTGTTTATTCATTCACATCACAGGCTAGGCCAACATTTATTGCCCATCCCTAATTGACCTTGAGTAGGTGATTGAATCGCTGCAGTCCATGTGGTGTAGATGCACCCACAGTTCCAAAATTTTGGACGCAGCGGCAGTGAAGGAACATCGATATAATAGCCCCATCCTTTGAGATGTTACAGTAGAAATATAATTAAACAATTATGGAATAATTGGATATGGTAAAATAGACCATTCATCCATCAAATTGCAGAATTATACATTGCTCTGTAGATTAGTTCATATAGAGTTTGTATTCACTCATGTGCGCTCTGCCCAGAGGCAGATCTTTGACTCATAATCTGCTGATGCTTCATCCTGAGCTGTTTCCTTGTCATTTGCCATTGCCCTCCACTTGCAGGGACAGAGAAAGGAGGCAGGTGCCAAGTCTACCTCAGACAGAATGGGACTTGAACACATGTTGTGAGCCATAAAGCCAACTGAGCTGACTGGCCATGTAGCTTGCATATTCATTATTTATTCATGCTTCTCATTTTAAATGTAAGAACATGAGAACACAAGAATCAGGAGCAGGAGTAGACATTTCAGCCCCTCGAGCTTACTTCGTCATTCAATGCAATCACGGCTTATCTCATGTCAGCCTCAACTCTACTTCCCTGCCCATTCTACATAACCCTTCAACCCATCACTAATTAAAAATCTGTCTATCTCCTCCTTGTGTTTACTCACTTTCCCGGAATCTACCGCATTCTGGGGTAGTGAATTCCACAAATTTGCGCCCCTTTGAGAGAAGTAATTTCCCCTCATGTTTTTTAAAAATATTTTCATTGCCATTTTCCAGTTTTACAGAGTAACAGCTCAATCTATTGTGAACCTGTATTTAGATATAAAGTAGTTTCTTATTTACAGAGATTTTTACATGTGGTCCCCCCCTCCTCTCCTTTCCCCCTGTTGGCAGTATAGTTATCCCTCATAGTGCTGACTTCTGCCTTGGGGCGTCACATACTGTGTTCTGTTCCTTTCTGTTGCGGTGTTTAGTTGTTTTGCTTGCGGTGTCAGGGGGGCTACATGGCCCCTCCCCTTCTCCCTTTTCCCCTAGTTTTGTTCTGTGTTTCCCTTGGGCTCTGTCCTCTCTCCTCCCCCCTCTGCTCCTTTCCATTGTGTGTGCCCTTACTTGTTTTCCTCCATCCCTCTTCCAATCCCACCCCCCCTTCCTAGGTGCTATTGGCCTCGAACTGATCTTGGAACAGTTTGATGAATGGCCCCATGCTTTGTGGAAGCCCTCGTCCGACCCTCGGGTGGTGTATTTAATCTTCTCCAGGTGGAGAAATTCCGACAGATCTGCCAGCCAGTCTGCAGCTGTGGGAGGTGCTGTTGATCGCCAGCCAAGCAGGAATCTCTGGCATGCGATTAAGCGCCGGTGCTAGCCCCTTAAGAGAATCGGTCCAGGTGCGGCGCCAATTTTGCTGTCGTGAAAGTCCATGAATTCTGCATTGGCATCAACACTTAGTCTCAGAAACAGAGAATCCCACCTCATATGTCTTTTTAAAAATTATTGTTCGCAACGGGGATCATTATAGGATTCATGGGCAGGATTCTCTGCCGCCGTGATTCTCCGTTTTCCCGGCGCCCAGGGGTTTACCGACGTCACGCAGACACGGGGAAAATGTGCAAACTCCACACAGCTAGTGACCCAGAGCTGGGATCGAACCCGTGTCCTCAGCGCTGTAGGCAGCAGTGCTAACCACTGCACCATCGTGCCGCCCAGCTTTTTAGATAATTTAAGAAGGTTGCAACAATTTTACCCTCTCAGGTGTGAATGAAAGCAGCGATACCAAAGTTCAAGCAAGTTGCTGTTGGTCAACACAGCGTACGGGACTGAGAAAAATTAAATGGGATTCAGAGCAGAACTTTAATGTGAGCATTAAAACATTATGCTTCAAATATATTTCTAACATTGTCTGAACAAATTCCTCTGGGGCTATAATGATGGGAATATTTTATTTAAGACTGATTTTCCGATTCATCATGTTGGACAGGAAGGATGGCTGATTCCTCAGGGAGTTTTAAGTCATGTACAATGTCAGATTGAATTTATCTTCAATGCCACTGATTAGACATTGACAACTGAGTCAGGATGTTCTTGATGGATGCAGAGCCATCAATTTCCTCAGAACTTTTCTGGAGCTCTGAGATATTGTGCGGAACATCGAACATTAAACATATAGTGCATAAGGAGGCCATTCGGCCCATCGGGTCTGCACTGACCCACTGAAGCCCTCACTTTCACCCTGTTCCCATAACCCAATAATTCCTCCTCACCTTTTTTGGACACTAAGGGCAATTTAGGATGTCCAAACCACCTGACCTGCACGTCTTTGGACTGTGGGAAAACCGGTGAGAATTCTGCTGATACCGGCGACGGGAAAACTCACCGAATATTGACGCCATTTTGATATTTTTTTCCCCATGTGATTCACGCCGTGCTCATAGTGGCTCGTCTCTGATTTGGTCACCCAGGGAAAACATAGGGCGGGATTCTTCGGCTGGGCCCTCCCGGTGACCAGAAATTCCCGCCCGAGGTCAATGGACCCTTACATGGTCCTTGTCCCGTCCGTGACGATCTTGCTGGTGCGGCCAAAGAATCCGGTCCTTAATCTCTGTAATCAGGGAGGCTCCTGATAAAAACCTCCCCAATACTCCCCTGCACTTGTCACAAGTAGAGCCGGGACTGCCAGGAAGACAGCACCAAGATTTTCAAAGGAGGCCCAAACCAAACTCCTAGATGGTGAAGGCAGAGACGTGACATCCTCTGCCTGTGATCCCGCAGGCGACCACCAACAAAGATCACCAAGGGCAGCATGGTGGCACAGTGGTTAGCACTGCTGCCTACAGCGCTGAGGACCTGGGTTTGAATTCCGGCTCTGGGTCACTGTCTGTGTGGAGTTTACACATTCTCCCCATGTCTGCGTGGGTTTCACCCCCACAACCCAAAGATGTGCAGGATATGTGGATTGGCCACGCTAAATTGCCCCTTAATTGGAAAAAAAGAATTGGATACTCGAAATTTTTTTTTTCAAAAGATCAAAGATCACCACTCCCGCCTGGAGGCCGTGGCCACAATAGTGAGTGTCAACTCGCTGCATAAGAGGATGGGGCTACAGTGCCGGAAGAAGGTGGATGACCTTCTTTGCACAGCCATGGTACATCTGCCTCCTGATGTATCCTGCTGCACCCCTTCACACACCCTTCACACCTCCACGGTGATCTCTCACCCAGCCACCTCATGGATTCCCAACACTTCTCATGGTGCTTTCACCTACACCCTGGCTACCCCAACTCCACACGTTTGCCCCAGCAGACAATCGGCTCCTCACATCCCCGCTTCAACTCATGTCCCATGCATGCCAAACTTCATCACCATCTGACCTGGCAGCACCTGTGCCCACACTTTCCCCATCTGTCTCATGCAGGACAAACCTGAGCACAACCAATTCAGGCAGTCTCAGGCTGCCAGGGTCATGCCTCAACTGAGATACCGAACGCCCTTTGAGGAGAGAGCTGGCAGGCTGAGGAGCAGGACTGCACCTGTGATGAGGGAAAAGTGGCGGCAGCAGGCAAAAGTTAGAGCCGTCAAGACATGTAGCTATGTGCAAGCGTCACGTGATTAACTTTCTCCCATCATTTATCCCCCGTGACGCACTAATGTCATTTTGTTTCCCATGAAGGTCAATCACTCGTCGAGCTCGGACCACCTCTGGACACTACAGACCTGAGCAACTCCGAGGGAGACATTTCAGTGACAAGCATCGAGGAGGCGTCACAACTGTTACCCCCATCCTCCACCAGCGCAGCTATTACCCACACCCTCCACCGGCGCAGCTATTACCCACACCCTCCACCAGCGCAGCTATTACCCACACCCTCCACCAGCGCAGCTATTACCCACACCCTCCACCAGCGCAGCTATTACCCACACCCTCCACCAGCGCAGCTATTACCCACACCCTCCACCAGCGCAACTATTACCCACACCCTCCACCGGTGCAGCTATTACCCACACCCTCCACCAGCGCAGCTATTACCCACACCCTCCACCGGTGCAGCTATTACCCACACCCTCCACCAGCGCAACTATTACCCACACCCTCCACCAGCGTAGCTATTACCCACACCCTCCACCGGCGCAGCTATTACCCAGATCCTCCACCGGTGCAGCTATTACCCACACCCTCCACCGGTGCAGCTATTACCCACACCCTCCACCGGCGCAGCTATTACCCAGACCCTCCACCGGTGCAGCTATTACCCACACCCTCCACCGGTGCAGCTATTACCCACACCCTCCACCAGTGCAGCTATTACCCACACCCTCCACCGGTGCAGCTATTACCCACACCCTCCACCAGCGCAGCTATTACCCACACCCTCGACCGGTGCAGCTATTACCCACACCCTCCACCAGCGCAGCTATTACCCCACACTCCACCGGTGCAGCTATTACCTACACCCTCCACCGGTGCAGCTATTACCCACACCCTCCACCAGTGCAGCTATTACCCACACCATCCACCAGGGTCTGGTTTAGGGGCTGTTTTAGCACACTGGGCTAAATCGCTGGCTTTTAAAGCAGCCCAAGGCAGGCCAGCAGCACGTTTTAATTCCCGTACCAGCATCCCTGAACAGGTGCCAGAGTGTGGCGACTAGGGGCTTTTCACAGTAACTTCATTTGAAGCCTACTTGTGACAATGAGCGATTTTCATTTCATTTCATTTCAGTGCAGATACTCTCAGCTCGGTGGGATTAACTGGGAGGTAGGCTTCTGGGTCACTGACTGGTGAGCACCTCACAGTAGAAGATTCACAACAGATGTAAGAAGGAATATCCGAGTGAATCGATACTCGGAGGGATGCTGGAGCCCCGGACGATGCTCAGGCCATGACTGATGATGTGCCCTGGAGCTGCAAAGACAGAGTCACGAGCATCAGGAAGTGATGACAACATTCCTTCTCAGACTGCAAGGCCGACAGAAGGACTCCCATTGTCTCCTGTGTTATGGGTCCGGGTTTACAGAACCCCAAAGTGTTTCATCGAGTGCAACCGACCCCACAACATTTAATCGATTGTGGTGTGGGAAGCACACGGCGTACTCTCCAGGTGTGATGCAGCAATTTTGGACAAATAGTTTTTAAAACAAAACAATGTTTATTCTATGAACTCAAGTTAACCTTTTAAAAACAAACATTGAGTGTCTTAACACCCATTACTTCAAAGATAACCCCAAAAGACTACAACACTAAATAATCCTTCAAACTGTTCCTTTAAACATCCAAAAGACTTCAAACCTTCAAAAACAGACATGAGGTTACATTCAATATATTTATAGTCTTTGGATTTGCAGATATCAACAGACCAGCTCTGTGTTTTCTTCCTGCAGCTCTCAGCAAAACACAGACACTCCCAGCTGCCTCCTCAAACTGAAACCAAAAGCAGAAGTGAGCTAAGCTCCCCCCACCCTCTGACATCACTTCAGTAATATGATCAGCTCCATTTCTTAAAGGTACATTGCTTAAACATCCATTTCTTAAAGGTACACTCACATGATACCTCCCCCAAGAAAAAAAAAACCATCAACTTCAAGATGGTTTCATTTTTCACCTTTGCACCATCAATTAAGAAATGCACACAGTAAAAACACTTTACCGGTTCAAAAAAAAACAACACACGCAAACAGTATAATAATATAGTCCATTTGTCTTTTTTCCCGTTCTTCTTCCTCCTACCGAAATCCTTCTCGATTGACAGTCTCTTTGAACAAGAAAGTCTCTGCACAATCCATCCATTCCTCTACGCCTCGGCATTTCTCTTTAAAGTTAGATACTTCAGTTCAATCTGATCACAGAGCCCCTTGCAATTCTTCAATACAGGAGTATTGGTTACCACAGCTTTCAGGCAGTCAAATTGCATATTGAAACTCTGCTGTCAGTTGAAACTTTTTCATACGTTTCTTCAGCAAGTCCGTCAGTGGAGCAATCACGCTATAAAACCCTTGCACAAATGTTCAATCAAATCCACTCATGCCACGAAATCGAATTATTTCCCGTCGTGTCGAGGGTATCGGAAACTCCCTAATAACTTTTGTTTTCACATCCCGTGGGACCATTCGACCCTGTCCGATTGTATGGCCAAGGAAAGTGACTTGGGCTTTTCCAAATTCACTTTTGGCTAGGTTTATCACCAAACCGCGACCTGAAGTCGATCGAATAACTCCATAAGATGTTTTAAATGTTCTTTCCATGTCTGGCTGAAAACTACCAGATCGTTGATATATACTGCACAATTGTGTAATCCTGAAACTACTGTATTAGTTAACCGTTGAAATGTGGCTGGGGCGTTTTTCATGCCAAATGGCACAACTTTGAATTGGTATATATCTGGAGTCACAAAAACTGAAATCTCCTTCGGCCTTTCGGATAAAGGTACCTGCCAGTAACCTTTAAGTAAATCCAATTTGGAAATAAAAGCGGATTGTCCCACTTTCTCAATGCAATCCTCCAAATGTGGGATAGGATAAGAGTCCGTTCTTGTAACTGCATTCACCTTTCTATAGTCCACACACAACCGTTGGGTACTGTCTGGTTTAGGTACCATCACTATGGGTGAGCTCCACTTAAATTATGCCATTTTTAAGCATACCCTCAATCTCTTTGTTAACCTGTGCCAATTTTAAAGGGTTAAGTCTATATGGATGTTGTTTGATTGGAACAGTCTTTCCCACATCTACATCATGTATAGCCATTTTAGTACTTCCCAATTTATCTCCACAAACTTGCCCACGTGATATCAACAACTCTTTCAGGTCAGTTTGTTTTTCCTCTGGAAGATAACTCAACAATTTATCCCAATTTTTAAGAACATCCACATTTTCCAAATTAACTTGAGGTATGTCAAATTCACAGTCATCTGGATTTGGTTCATCACTTTGAGTTAGAATCATTAAAACCTCCTTTTTCACTCCTTCCCTTTCAAAGTACCTTTTAAGCATATTCACATGAGACACTCGGTGAGCCTTCCTTCTATCTGGTGTTTTTACCACATAATTCAACTCACTTAATTTCCTTTCAATCTGATACGGTCCACAAAACCTAGCTTTTAAAGGCTCACCTACCACTGGTAACAACACTAAAACTTTATCCCCACTGGCAAAACTACGAACTTTGGATTTCTTGTCCACTACCCGTTTCATCACATTTTGTGCAACTCTTAAACGTTGTCTAGCCAATTCACCTGCTCTATTTAATCGTTCCCTAAAATTTGATACGTAATCCAATAGTGTAACTTCCGATTTCTCACCCACCAATTTTTCTTTAATCAATTTAAGTGGTCCTCTTACCTCATGACCAAAAATTAGTTCAAAAGGACTAAATTTGGTTGACTCATTAGGTGTGTCCCTAATTGCAAACAGTATGAATGGAATTCTTTTATCCCAATCCTCTGGATAATCTTGACAATAAGCCCTCAACATTGTCTTTTCTGTCTGATACCACGTTTCTAACGCTCCCTGCGATTCTGGATGGTACGCAGTTGATTTAAATTGTTTCATTCCTAAGCTATCCATAACTTCTTTGAGGTTACTGGGTTATGGGGATAGGGTGGAGGTGTTGACCTTGGGTAGGGTGCTCTTTCTAAGAGCCAGTGCAGACTCAATGGGCCGAATGGCCTCCTTCTGCACTGTAAATTCTATGATTCTATGATAACCGTGAGGTAAAATTTGATCCTTGATCCGATTGAATTTTTGTGGGTAGTCCATATCTAGTAAAGAATTTAAGTAACTGCTCCACAATCTTTGTGGCTGGAATGGCCTCTGGAAACCTAGTAGACACATCCATTATAGTCAAAAGATATTGATTCCCACGTTTTGTTTTAGGAAGCGGTCCTACACAATCAATTAGGACCCTTGTAAAAGGTTCCTCAAATGCTGGAATGGGTATTAAGGGCGCTGGTTTCATCGCTGCTTGAGGTTTCCCTATCATTTGACATGTGTGACATGATTGACAAAATTTAACTATATCTTTATGTAGTCCAGGCCAATAAAAATGTTTCTGTATTTTAGCTTGAGTTTTCCTTATCCCCAAAGGACCTCCCACTGGTACCTCATGTGCAACTCACAACACCTCCTTTTCTATACCCGACCAGCAATACTACTTGATGAACTTCTGCCCACTTTTCATCTACCTGCATATGTACAGGTCTCCATTTTCTCAACAAGACATCACTTTTACGGTAATAACACTCTGGTATACTCTCAGATTCCTCTTCCGTATATGCTTTCTGATATATCCGTTTTATTTCTATATCTTTCTGTTGTAACTCCGCCAATTTTCCTGAACTATAAATATCTGCCTCATCCTCCACCTGTTCTTGTTCTTTATCAACCATCTGATCAAAAATAGTTTCTGATAATTGCACTTCAACTTCATCTTCACTCTTTGATTTCTCCTCTTGTCTTAAGCTGTGACTTTGCAACCTTATTACTGCACAATCCGGAAAAATCCCAGGATATTCGTCCTTCAACACTTTAGTTGTCTAATTTTCCACTGGCTTATAAACCACAGTAGGCATCACTCCCACCTGCGATCCAGCTATATCATTACCCAAGATAAACTGTATTCCTGGACAAGATAGTTTCTCTACTACTCCTACTACCACTTCACCACTTTTCACTGGACTTTCCAACCTTATCTTATATAATGGAAACCTACTCCTCTCACCCTGAATTCCACATATTATCACCTTTTCTGGCAATATTCTTCCCAAACTACATAATTCTTCATCTCTTACCATTAACGATTGACTAGCTCCTGTATCTCTTAAAATTGTAACTTCTTTACCTGCTCCTCCTGATACACATGAGTATACATTACCCACACAAGTAAATTTTTTTAAGACATCTGGCACCTTCTTATCAATCACCTTTTGAACAGGCTGAACAATCGTTTGAACCTCCTTCGCTTCACTTGGGCTTTCCTTTACCACTCCAACAAACCCCACTGTCTTATCCTGTTTTACCACATCAGCCTTCCCAGTGCTTTTCTTCAACCACAAACACTGTGACTTTACATGGCCTAGTTTATTACAGTGAAAACATTTTAAACTTTTCATTTCTCTTTCACCCTCCTGGATCTCTTTTTTAATCTGAGATACACTCTCCTTATTATCTCTCATCAGATCACCTTTACTTTTACCACTTGAGTATTTCTCATGTCCCCAGTTTCTATCCCTCACAGGCTGAAACTAATGTCAGAAACCAAGCTTTGATTTATGAACTAATTCATAATTATCTGCCATTTCTGCTGCTAACCTCGCAGTTTTAACCCTCTGTTCTTCCACATGAGTTCTCACTACATCAGGAATTGAATTTTTAAACTCCTCCAAAACTATAATTTCTCTGAGAGCTTCATACGTTTGATCTATTTTCAAGCTCTTATCCACCTATCAAAATTACTCTGTTTGAGCCTTGCAAACTCCATGTATGTTTGACCAAATTCTTTCCTTAAATTTCTAAATCTTTGTCTATAAGCTTCAGGCACGAGTTCATATGCACCAAAGATGGATTTTTTCACCTCCTCATACGTCCCAGATACCTCCTCCAGTAGTGATGCAAAGACTTCACTCGCTCTACCTACCAGCTTTGTTTGAATCAGTAATACCCACATGTCCTGTGGCCATTTCATTTGTTTAGCTACCTTCTCAAATGAAATGAAAAAGGCTTCCACTTCCTTCTCGTCAAACCTTGGACATATTTAAATAGATTCCCACCAAGCCTTCGACTTTGATGCTCTTTCTCACTATCCTCATCACTATCATCCAAATGTACGTTTCCCTTTACATCTGCTAATTTTAACTGACTGTCATGTTTCATGCCCATTTTCTGAAGTTCAAACTCTCTCTCTTTATCTTTTCCCCTGATCTGTATCTCCCTTTCTCTTTCTTTTTTTCTGCTAGGGCTTTTCTTTCTTTTCTCACTTCTTCTCTCTCCTGTTCTTTTTCCTCCCTCTCTTTCTTTTTCCTCTCTACCTCTTTCGTATTCAAGCTGCTTTAATTCTTTCTCACGTTACATTTGTTTAATTTGCAACTGAATTTTTTGCCATTTCCAATGAATCAAACTGTATCTCAGGCAACTTTAAATGCTTAACCACCGCCATAATTACCTCATCTTTTCGCATTTTGTCAGGCAATGTTAACTGCAATGGTTTTGCCAAATCTAACAGTCTGCTTTTAGTCTCTGTCCGTAAGGTTCTGCGTGTGACCATCTCCACCTCCAAAAACATCTGAGCCTCTGAAAGAGCCATTGTCCACAACACACTCCCCACTTAAACTAAAATACCATACCTGAAATGCAACCACAATATGCTCACCCCTCACTGTCTTTAAGTTCACTAAGCCAATCCAATAGATAGACTTTTATCCCGGATGAGCCCCCAATTGTTATGGGTCCGGGTTTACAGAACCTCAAGGTGTTTCATGGAGTTCACCCGACCCAGAACTTTTAATAGATTGTGGTGTGGGAAGCACACGGCGTACTCTCCAGGTGTGATACAGCAATTATGGACAAATGGTTTTTAAAACAAAACAATGTTTATTCTATGAACTCAAGTTAACCTTTTAAAAACAAACATTGAATATCTTAACACCCATTACTTCAAAGATAACCCCAAAAGAGACTACAACACTAAATAATCCTTCAAACTGTTCCTTTAAACATCCAAAAGACTTCAAACCTTCAAAAACAGACATGAGGTTACATTCGATATATTTATAGTCTTTGGATTTGCAGACATCAACAGACCAGCTATGTGTTATCTTCCTGCAGCTCTCAGCAAAACACAGACACTCCCAGCTGCCTCCTCAAAACTGAAACCAAAAGCAGAAGTGAGCTCAGCCCCCCCCCCCAACTCTGACATCACTTCAGTAATATGATCAGCTCCATTTCTTAAAGGCACATTGCTTAAACATCCATTTCTTAAAGGTACTCTCACATGACACCTGTCTGAGGCGATGGTGCTGTCACCCCAACCCAACGAGGCTAACACTGTGAGGGTGGCGCCCGCAGTGTAGACCTTGGCATCAGAGGTGCACTCCATGGTTCACCATATGACCTCCATGGCTGAGGGCATGAGCTCCATGGTGCAGTACCTCAACTGCACAGTGCAGACACGAGTGGGAATCCATGAGTGCCAGTCTCAGAGGACTGCAGAGCTTCTGGATCTCTCTCCAGCTGCCATTCTATCCCATAGAGGAGCCCAGGGCGTGTCGGGCACCTGAGGGGAAGAGGATCAGCAGGAACGCAGCTCAGGTCCTTCCACTTAGCAGACCCTGAGTGTGTCCAGCCAATCTGACACCCTCCTCCCTGTGAGCGGCACACCTCCAGCCCCTCAAACCAAGGAGAATAGCACTGCAACACCCGTGCTGAGTGAACATTGGCCTGGACCTCAAAGGTCCGGGCCCCCCAGGGGATGCACTCCAAGGTAATCTCAGGAAGCATGGCATGGAAGGCAGCAGGGTCACCTCAACCTCAGCCGTGGATCCTGGGGATACACTTAGATGTAGCGGGAGGGTGAGGAGGAGTAAGAAACTGTAGGCACCTAGTGGGCACGGGTGAACCTACGCACTAGTAGCGATAAAGCAACATTATAATATCATTCCAGTATCATCACTTTGTTCACCCATACAGATCCTCCATGCTCCGCAGATCCCTTGCACACTGTGGAATGTGAGCTTTGCAGTGCTTTGCTTCTCCAATCCCCCACACTGACATTCAGTAAAGATGCGCCGCTGCTAGCGTGGAACTCCCAGAGCCCCCCTGCCCCCCGACCTCCTCCTAACCCCCCCCTCCGCCCCTCCCCCTCCCCTCCCCGACAAGATCAATGCTCAGGCTTTTCATGTCTGCCATTCTTCTCCAATGACAAGGGTGCTAATGGCTGACAAAGTGTTGAGAGGCTGCCCGCCGCGTATGTAGGTGGAGAAAAACGCCAGGACCCCTGACCTCGGAGGAGGCAGTAAGAGCTGAGATCTGTCCTCCAGCGCCTCTGAACCCCGTGATAAGCCCATGTAGGATGTGGTCAGCTCTCTGTCAGCAATCCCAGTCCGCCCGAGCTCTATGCTTTGAGCAAAAATGGCGACTCACCTCCTCGGGTCCCCACAGCAGCCAATCCGCCCGGTTCACATTTTAAAAAGGAGTATTAATCGGCGCCACGAGATCACTTGCTGGGGAGGCGGTTAGATCATGGGAGGCCATTGGATATGGGGTAGCTCCCGCTAATTGAATGGAAATGGGGCTTAAGTGGTGATTTTTGGTTTCTTGTCACGCTATGGTGCGATCCCAAAGTCTCCTATGGGTGCGGGCCAGTTGCACCACGAACAGTTCTTGTTTTTCGACCTCTCCCACTATTCACTGGCCTCGTCGCACTCTCGCTCAAGGGCAACGAGGTCACTGAATCGCGCCCTGAAAAAAGTTCCAAGGGGTGAAACAAAGTGGCGATAGCAAATTGACACTTGGGTTTCACATCCGACCTGTGCGACTATTCAAGAACAATTTCACCCCATGGGAATTTTTCCACCTCTATTATTTAAATATATCCACCCAATGTGTTATTCATATTCCCTGGATATCAATCAGACTGAATATGGCTATGTCTCTTTGGTCATCATTTTAGCTTTGTGATCTTCACCAGCCACCATCAATTCTCCACAGCTTACAATGGCTCTTTGTTCCCCACCATTTTAAATTTAAACTCCTTTTGATCTCATTTTACAATCTCTCCAGGGCTTTGCCCCATCCTATCTCTGCATCCCTATCCAGGCCATATGCCCCTAGCATCATTCAGCACTTTGATCTTGTCCTTGTGTAGCTTCCTTTCTCTTCATCTTATCATTGGAGAACTCCATTCATTCAGGTAAGGAAGGAGCTGCGCACCGAAAACTAGTGATTGGAAAAAAACCTGTTGGACTTTAACCTGGTGTTGTAAGCCTTCTTACTGCGCCCACCCCAGTCCAACGCCGGCATCTCCACAACGGTCTTGACTTGTGCAGTGTAGATGGCGGACAGGCTTTGGGGAGTCAGAAGGTGAGTTACTCGCTGCAGGATCCTCAGCCACTGATCTGCCCTTGTAGCTGGTTCAGTTCGGTTTCTGGTCAATGATAACCTCCAGGATGCTGACAGTGTGGGATTCAATGATGGCAATGCCATTGAATGTCAAGAAACAATGAATGATTCGATTCTCATTGGAGCACAATCTGTTGTATAGGGTATGATTTTCTTAGAAAGATTTCACTATTTACCTGGGGGTGGATTGGGTGTTTGGAGTTGCACAGCTTATTTGGAGTTTTCTGCTCATCTTTATATCGATCATTTGTATCTATGATGCAATGAGATCATCAGGGGTGTAGATGGAGTCAATGGATGGGAGGCAGGTTTGTGTGATGGACTGGGCTGTGTTCACGACTCTCTGAGGTTTATTGCAGTCCTGGGCCGAGCAGTTGCCATACCGGGCTGTGATGCAGCCAGATAGGATGCTTTCTATGGTGCATCTGTAAAAGTTGGTAAGAGTCAATGTGGACATGCCAAATTTCCTTAGTTTCCTGAGAAAGTATAGCTGTTGTGCTTTCTTGGTGGTAGCGTCGACGTGGGTGGACCAGGACAGATTTTTGGTGATGTGCACCCCTAGGAATTTGAAACTGCTAACCATCTCCACTTTGGCCCCATTGATGCTGACAGGGGTGTGTACAGTACTTTGCTTCCTGAAGTCAATGACCAGCTCTTTAGTTTTGCTGGCATTGAGGGAGAGATGAAAATGAAAATCGCTTATTGTCACAAGGAGGCTTCAAATGAAGTTACTGTGAAAAGTCCCTAGTCGCCACATTCCGGTGCCTCTTCGGGGAGTCTGGTACGGGAATTGAACCGTGCTGTTGGCCTGCCTTGGTTTGCTTTGAAAGCCAGCGATTTAGCCCTGTGCTAAACCAGCCCCTAAATTGTTGTCGCTGCACCACTCCACTAGGTTCTCTATTTCCCTCCTGTATTCTGACTCGTCGTTATTTGAGATCCGGACCACTATGGTCCTATCAACAGCAAATTGTCGGGAGCTAAGTACGCAGCCTTGCGGGGCCCCGGCATTGAGGACTATCGTGGAGGAGGTGTTGTTGTTTATTCTTACTGATTGTGGTCTGTGGGTCAGAAAGCCGAGGATCCAGTTGCAAGTTGGCGCTTATGGGAGCGGATGTTAAACCTGCTCCCACCCAAGACCGCGTTGTTATCACATATTGTACTGGTTGCTAAATTAATGGCCTCCCAGTGGGAAACGTAATGTCTGAAAGGTTGAGCATTCCCGGGGAGGGCGAGAAGAGGACAGGCTCTGTGAAAAGGGAGGGTGCAGTATGCAGTTCCAATGTATTCCCTCAGGGAGACAACCGCTGCGCAACTGTCTGAGGGAGCTGTGGACATGTAAAAAAAAATCATCGTAAAAACTGTGCCTCAAGGGACTCAGCTATTTAGTGCCTCATTGCTCGCGCTGCCACGCAATTTACAAGGCAACATTGTTTTGTGCTGGAGCGTGCAAGCAAAAGTCTAACATGGGGCAGGATGGAAAATGCCCCACTCAGCCAAGAAGAGGGCCATTGGGCGAAATTCTCCGGACATGGCGCGATGTCCGCCGACTGGCGCCCAAAACGGCGCAAGTCGGGCATCGCGCCGCCCCAAAGGTGCGGAGCCCCAACCTTAAGGGGCTAGGTTGGTGCCGGACGAATTTCCTCCCTGCCAGCTAGCGGAAAAGGCCTTTGGTGCCCCGCCAGCTGGCGCGGAAATGACATGTCTGGGCGGCGTATGCGCGGGAGCGTTAGCGGCCGCTGACGGCATTCCCGCGCATGCGCAATGGAGGGAGTTTCTTCTGCCTCCGCCATGGTGGAGACCGTGGCGGAGGCGGAAGGGAAAGAGTGCCCCCACGGCACAGGCCTGCCCGCGGATCGGTGGGCCCCGATCGCGGGCCAGGCCACCGTGGGGGCACTCCCCGGGGCCAGATCGCCCCACGCCCCCCCCAGGACCCCGGAGCCCGCCCACACCGCCTTGTCCCGCCGTTCAAAAGATGGTTTAATCCACGCCGGCGGGACAGGCAATTTATCGGCGGGACTTCGGCCCATCCGGGCCGGAGAATCGAGCGGGGGGGGCTGCCAACCGGCGCGGCCCGATTCCCGCCCCCGCCGAATATCCGGTGCTGGAGACTTCGGCAACCTTCGGGGGCGGGATTTACGGCAGCCCCCGGAGATTCTCCAACCCGGCGGGGGTCGGAGAATGACGCCCCTGGATCGGCACAGGCTGGGAGGGCCGAAGGGCCTGTTCCTGTGATGTAATTTTCTTTGTTCTAAATAAATAAATAACATTGGACGGAACTTTCCGGTTTTTCATGCCGGCAGGGTCTTCTGGTCCCGCCGAGCCGCATGCCCGCTGCCGGTTTCAAAGCAGGGAGGGGTGCATTCAATGAGAAACGCTGTCGACATTGGTAGCACCAGAAGATCCTGCCACCGGCCAATGCTAGGCTGCCCGTTACACAGCGGGTTGCGTGGTAAATCCCACCCATTATCTTCTGTATCTCTCACATATCATCCATTTCCTTCACTACATATATCAGAGAAAATCTTGTTATCCTTTGCCCTATGCATATATTAAATGGTCTTTTCTACTGCCATGCATCTATAATCCAAAAGAATGATTATTATTCAGCCTTCAGGCCATAGACAACCCACAAGGGGCTTCGCTTCAACCTTCCCAAGCGTTTCTTCAATGTTATTTCAGCTTTTGGGGAAATCCTTCATCAAATATTAATGAAAATTGCTGCTTCAGTGGTGCAGTCTTCTCACAAGAATGTAGTTATTAGGCAGTTAATTAATCATCTTCAGTGTAATTAATCCATTTAAACACGTTAAATAAGATTGTCTCACTTTCCATTTACTCTTTATCATACAACAGGGAGCATTTTACTCCGATATTCAGGATACAAACAACATTTCCACCTGATTTTGGCAGTCATGCAGCTGCAAAATACATAGAAACAGTGTTGGATGTTGAATTGGTTTATTGTCACGTGTACCGGGGTACAATGAAAAGTATTGTTCTGCATGCAGCTCAGACAGATCATTCCGTATATGAAAAGAAAATACATAATAGGGCAAACATAAAATACACAATGTAAATACATAGGCACAGGCATTGGGTGAAGCATACAGGAGTGTAGTACTACTCAGTAGAGAAGATGTATGAAGAGATCTGGGGCGAGATTCTCCGACCACCCGCCGGGTCGGAGAATCGCTGGGGGCTGGCGTGAATCCCGCCCCTGCCGGTTGCCGAATTCTCCACCACCGGATATTCGGCAGGGGCAGGAATTGCGGCGTGCCGGTTGGCGGGCCAACCCCCGCGATTCTCAGGCCCGGATGGGCTGAAGTCCCGCCGCTAAAATGCCTGTCCCGCCGGTGTAGATTAAACCACCTACCTTACCGGCGGGACAAGGCGGCGCGGGTGGGCTCCGGGGTCCTGGGGGGGGCGCGGGGCCTGGCCCGCGATCGGGGCCCACCGATGCGCGGGCGGGCCTGTGCCGTGGGGGCACTCTTTCCCTTCCGCCTTTGCCACGGTCTCCACCATGGCGGAGGCGGAAGAGACTCCCTCCACTGCGCATGCGCGGGAATGCCGTCAGCGGCCGCTGACGCTCCCGCGCATGCGCCACCCGGTGATATTTCCGCGCCAGCTGGCGGGGCACCAAAGGCCTTTTCCGCCAGCTGGCGGGGTCGAAATTCGTCCGGCGCTGGCCTAGCCCCTTAAGGTTGGGGCACGGCCCCCAAAGATGCGGAGCATTCCGCACCTTTGGGGCAGCGTGATGCCCGACTGATTTGCGCCGTTTTGGGCGCCAGTCGGCGGACATCGCGCTGTTTCCGGAGAATTTCGCCCCAGATCAGTCCATAAGAGGGTTGGTTACGAGTCTGGTAACAAGCTGTTTTTGAATCTGTTCGTGCGTGTTCTCAGACAATAAGTTTAAGATGAAATTAAAAAATGACACAAATTAATCATTAAAGTTTGTGAAGAAGTAAAAATGAAAAATGAATAATAGATTTAATGTCATGAAATTTGAGATGGATACAACACATCTTATACTAATCTCACTTAATCAAACCAAAACCAAGAAATAAAACGTCACCAAGTTAACATTTGGATAGGTCCTGATTGGCACAACAAAACTCAAAGCAAACAATTCCCTGCGCCTTATCAAGGCAACGCAGGCAGTACGCAAACATCTTGTTTGCCTCCTCATCTTCCTGAGTGCAGCCTGCAGCTCAGCACTAAACACACTGCCTGACGATCAGCCAGGGGCCCAGGTTTGGCCAAGGCTAGTAAGAGTTAGATGTGGACTGCACTTGTTAAAGTGAGCCTGCACCTTTGAAAGCAATTATACATTCTGAGTGCAAGGACTTGGATGTACTGTCGGTCTAAAGTTCAATGACCTCACATGGGTGATCACGATCAATGAATATACCTTCAAATGCCATCTCCTATCCACCGAACCACCAATCTCACACACTAACCAATGCACACCTTCACCACTCACCCACCAGCAATTATTAGCAATCAGGCCTCATGCCTGATATTCAAATGCTCCAACTCACCCTCACACATTTACCTCTATTTCATACCTCGTGCTTACATCTCAGCTTTCACTTACAGCAAGCTATCCAATTATAACAGGGACTCTGTCCAATAACATTGTAATACATTCGCTGACACTCTTCCCTCCCTGTTGCAGAACAAGGTGGCAGAACAAAGATGTAACTACAAAGAACCAATGCAAGACACAACCACTGCTGTAGGCCCTCACCTCTTGGAAGAGATGGTGCCCAAATGGTTGCCAGGGTAGTCATTGAGGCCATTGTAACAGGTCTTGCTTAAACTATCTAGGAAGATAGTATGGATCCAGCATTAGGCACCTTCTAAAATCCAAATTCAGTCTCATCAAACTATCTGGTGTGAAGTGCAAGTTGCAAATGTTGTGACCTCATGTGCCTCAGGAGGATTGGTGAGAAGAAGAGCACACGTTTTTGGTAAAGAATCACTGTCACTTGATCTGAAAATTGCAGCCATAAATCGGGGGCGGGATTCTCCGACCCCCGCAAGGTCGGAGAATGACCGGGGGGCGGCGCGAATCCCCCCCCCCCACCCCCCCCCCCCCCCCCCCCCCCGCCGCTCCGACGCCGGCTGCCGTATTCCTTGGCCCGCGAAGAAGTCCACCGACGGGAATCGCGCTGCAGGTCAACCCAGTGTAAATCAAAGTAGGTCTGAAACAGCGTCAACCAGTCGTGCTGGCTGACGCCGGCGAGCAAGGAGGTAGGGGTCGGTGTGGGGCGGCCGCCGGAGAGGAGAAGGAACGGTCGTGGCTGGTGGGGTGCGGGTGGGGGGGCGTTGCAGGTGCTGGTGGAGGATGCTTCCCAGGGCCTGGGGTGCATGCCGGTGATTGGGGTCGGTGCCGGGCTTGGTGGTGCCGTGGATGGGGGTGCCGAGGATGGGGGTCAGGGATGCCAGGGATGGGAGTGCCAGGGAGGGGCGTGCTGGGGCTGGGGTTGCCGAAGATGGGGGTCAGGGGTGCCAGGGATGAGGGTCAGGAGTGTCGGGGCTGGTGGTCGGGGGCTGGGGGGTGGGGCATTTGCCTGTCCACCAGGTGCCGGCTGGCAACAGACGCGACCATGCAGTCCATGGTACCTGGCTGCGGAGGTGAGTATGTGCAATGATGATACGTCATCTACCCCCACCCACTGCAGACCGTTATGTTTGGTCATCCCCCAGCGATGTTGGCCACCGTGGCGGGAGCCGCCCTTCTACATGTTGCCCAGGGGGAGCTGGAGCAGGAGCGTTCCAGGGAGGCGGCGGAGGCAGCCGCAAAGCAACATGCCACAGAGGGGCAGGTGGCAACCGCCCAGGCTGGAGAGCCGCCTGCCCGACAGGGCAAGGAGGAGGGGATGGAGGCGGTGGTGGTGCCACGGCGACGGAGGCGCCCAATGAGGCCCCGTGTCTACCGACGCCGCTTGTCGTACCAGGACCTCACGGACTGGGCATGCAGGAGAAGAATCAGGATGAGCCGGGAAAACGTAGCCCATATCTGCCACCTGATGGCACACCTGGTACCGCATGGGACTGGGGGTGGACACCCTCTCTCGGTGGCCGTCAAAGTGACGGTGGCCCTGAACTTCTATGCCACGGGGTCGTTCCAGTCGCCGAGTGGAGTCCTGTCCGGCATCTCCCAGGCATCAGTGCACAGGTGCATCCTTGCAGTGACTGACACCTTGTACGACATCGCGGACTGCTACATCCAGTTCCTGTGGACCGCACCCACCAGGATGCCCGGGCAGTGGGCTTTGTTGCTATGACCAGGATGCCCATGGTACAGGGGGCGATTAATGGGGTGCACATCTCCATGTGGCCACCAGCGGATAACAGGGCCGTTTTCATGAACAGGAAGGGGTACCACTCCATGAACATTCAGGTGGTCTGTACCACCGCATTAAGATTCTGCACGTCTGCGCCCGGTACCCGGGCAGTGTGCATGACTCATTCATATTGGCACAATCGTTCATCCCTGCCATGTTCGAGGGAACCCCCCCCCCGCCACCGGCTGAGGGGCTGGTTGCTGGGTGACAGGGGTTACCCGTTGCGGTCGTGGCTGATGACGCCTATACGGAGGCCACAGACTGATGCAGAGAACCGCTACAGTGATGCCCATGCAGCAACCAGGGGTGTGGTCGAGAGGTGCTTTGGGCTGCTAAAGATGCGCCTTAGATGCCTGGACCGCTCTGGTGGGCCCTCCAATACCAGTCGGATAGGGTCATCCGCAGCATTGTGGTCTGCTGTGTCCTGCACAATATAGCCCAGCAGAGGGGTGATGTGCTGGAGGCAGAGGAGGGGGAGGGTTAGGAGCAACACGATGAAGGGCAGGCCTTCCCAGATGAGGAGGAAGGGGGAAATGTACAAGACATACGGGCTGGACAGGGACGGGAGGCTGCCCACCGTCACCGCTTGCGCCAGCGGGCACGGGACAGGTTGATAACCGCACGGTTCACAGACTCGGGGGGGTGGGAATCACCGAGTATGGGCACAGTACGGCACCAGGCCACCACCCTCACACCGCCCACCACCAACCACCACCAGCCACCCTCACCCCGCCCACCACCCACCACCCTCACCCCACCCACCACCGCATCACCCGCATGCACACCACCCCTCCATTGCACATCCACCTGCGGCACAATGGTGAGGGCTCACACGGTTGCCAGTGGAAGCGGGTCTATTGCATGCCATGGAGGACGATGACAACCCGCTCTGCGATGAGCTCCGGGCTCTACATTGTTAGACAATGTCTGACTCATGGCCACAGTAACACCCTCCACCTGGACCGTCCCTGCATGCGGCCTTGACACTGCAACGCCCGGTCCTGTTGTCTGCCGGGGGGGGCCATACCCACCTGAGCTCGGCGTCCTATCACCCCTCACACACACTGACGCTCAACTCTCACCCCACCCGCGCACGCATCGGACAGAGCACAGAGGCACCTCCTTAATGACAAACAGTTCATACATGTGCCTGAGCCCTTATGACTAATCTGTGCCCTGCACCCATGCCAACTTACTCTAATCTTTTGGCCTTACGGGCCCTATGACTATGCCTAGGTGGTTCCCCAGATGGTACAGCAGAACTAGAGGTGGACTCCTGTGATTCCTGCCCTGTGACTAGGGAACCCTTTGGTGGCCGTTTCCTGGGGCGACCCGGCCTGGATGGGCCAGGCCGCTGCTTGGGCGACTGGGATGGCGAACTGCCAGCCAGTCCTGCCCGTTGCCCACCAGATGGACCTGGGACGGAAGTGGGGGGGGAGTCCGAGGTGTTGCGGTGTTCTGGGACCTCCCCTGCAGGGGGATCCGGAACGGGCCCCAGCACCTCCTCCTCTCTCAGGGTGCCCAATGGCCCCCGGGCCTCTCCATGGGTCGGAGATGCGAACGGATTCAGCACCCAACGCACCACCGGCACCTGGGGGCCCGCCCTGGTATCAACAAGGGTCTGCAACTTTGTAGCCATGGTGCTCAGGGAGTTGGCCATCCCTGTCTGTGTCTGGGCGATGCCGGCCAGCACCCGGGCAATGGCGCCGATGCCCTCAGCGATGGCCTGCTGAGACTGAGCCACGGCGTTGAATGCCGCTGTGATCTGCAGCTGGCTCTGGCTCATGGCTTCCTGTGAGAGGGCAGCCATGTCCCGTGCCACGGCCACGGACGCTGCCTGCATGGAAAGCCCCAGACTTTGCATTCTGCGAGCCATGTCTGACCCCATCGCATCCATTGCCTCCACCCTGGACGCCACCCGTGCGGTATCGGCCTGGGTGGCACACATAACCAGCACCACTCCCTGCTCCTGCACACTGGTGGACTCTTCCACACCTGCATCTGCAGCTGCTGCAAGCCAGCCGTCACCCCCTTTGATCATCCCTGGGTCCGTGACTGCATCGGGTCTATGGGTGGGTGTGGTAACTCCAGGAGCCCGGGGCCCGTCTGGTCGGCAGCTGGTTGGTGGGGCCGGCTGCCCTCCGACCGTCTAGCCCCTCGGCTGCTCCTACCTCCACCTGCTGTACCGGGACGGCTGTGTGGTGCGCACCAATGAGTGTACTAGAAGCCTCATCGCTAAAGTGCCCAACCGAGGTGAGAGCCTCTGCGATGGTGGAGGGTGGAGGAGAAAGCATAATGGCGTAATGTCGAGGTCCTCATTGGACTCGAAGTCCTGGGTCCCCTAGAGTGGTGTTTCCTGTCCGTCTGTCCCCTGTCTTTGGGTGTCCGGGTGGGTGTGTCCTGTGTGTGGGTGTCCTGGAAGGGTGTGTCCTGGGTGTGTGTGTGTGTCCTGTGTGTGGGTGTCCCGTGTGTGGGTTTCCTGTGTGGGGGTGTCCTGGGTGCGTGTGTCCTGTGTGTCAGTGTCCTGGGTCGACTGGGACGGGGGGCTGTTGGGGTGGCTGCCCTCCCCGTCACTGGATGTGGCCCTACGGCGCACTGGCACCTGATGTGGGCGGCGGACATCTGATGGTCCGGGTCTATCCCTGGCTCGTGGGCGCCCTGGCACTGGGTGGGGGCGTCGTATACCTGACGGCCCAGGTCGGCCCCTGTCCTGCAACCTCCCGACCCTTGGGTCCTCCTGCAAGGTCCAGGGCCCCTCTCTTCATGAACGGTGAGGTGGCGCAATTCACGGTGACCCCCTCTGGTCCTCTCACGCTCCCGGTTGTTATGGGCGCGCATCTCCTGGGGGGTGTGGGGGGGGGGGGGGGGGGGAGGGGGGGGGGAGCGGGGGGCAGAGGTGACAGAGGTAAAGGGCAACAGTGTTAGGCGGACATATACTTACAGACCAGCGGTTGTGTATATGTTGCCATTGGTTCACAGCCCATCCTGCCAATGAAATGAAAAAAAATGAAATGAAAATTGCTTATTGTCACAAGTAGAATTCAAATGAAGTTACTGTGAAAAGCCCCTAGTCACCACATTCCGGCGCCTGTTCGGGGAGGCTGGTACGGAAATTGAACCATGCTGCTGGTCTGCTTTCAAAGCCAGCGATTTAGTCCTGTGCTAAACCAGCCCCTTATGCCTGCCTGGGTGGGTGCAGCCATGGCGGTTTCAACTATGGCTGTGCCACTCATCCTGGGGGGAGGGGGAATGGGGGGAATGGGGAGGGGGAGTACTCACCCTGGCTGTCCTGACTAGGACACTGACCTTCTTGTGGCACCGGCTGCCTGACCTGGCTGTTACGGCCACAGCGCTGACGGCCTCTGCCACCTCCCTCCTCAGCTGCCGGCTGATGTGTGGTGCGACCCTGCGGCCGTGCCCGGGGTATCGGGCCTCCCTCCTCTGCTCCACTGTGTCCAGGAGCGTCTCATTGTCCCGCTCGTGCGTGGCTAGCAGCCATTTTGCCAACTCTCCGGCGGTGGCATCTTTTGTGGAGCGACGCCGCTCGGGGTCAATGACGGCGCGCGTTGTGACGGGTCACGCCGTCGCGATTGGCGTCACGCCAGTGCTAGCCCCTTCCGGGGCAGAGGATTCCGCAACATCCGGGCGGCCCGACGCTGGAGTGGTTCGTGCCGATTTTGATGCCGGCGTCGGGCCATTGTGCCGATTTCGGAGCCTCCCCCTTCGGATATTTGCACCAAGCTTACATCAGAGAGTAGTATAGAGGTGAATTCAGAACATGCTGAGTGAACGGACTCGAGGGGGCAGGAGAAAAGGATAGTGCATGTTCCAGCTCTCCAGAGGCTGTCGTTGCAGATGAGTGCCACTGCAGGGAATTCGATGACGTTCAGGGAAAGGTTGATAGACATGCACACAACAATGCTTTGACAGAGCTGCCAGAGGGCCTGTTGTCACTGTCAAGGAATGTGAAGACGTTCAGCTCTAACCTGACACAGAGTTTTGTACATAGTTTGGAGCTCATCCATGGAAGTCGTGGCAGGGTTGATGGCCCTAGTTGATGCAGGGTCTGATGGCCAATGTTTTAACTTCTGTTGTACATGACCAAACAGTCTAAGTGCCGCAGCCAAAGCTTATACTGAAGTCAGAAGAGCTATGCTTTTTGACAAGCAGATCCAGCTTGGACCGTGCAGGCTCAGACTGACTGCTCCTGCCATTTCCAAGAGGAGAATGCTGGCTCCCCCAGAATTCCAACAATCTATGCCCCGTCCATCACACAAACCTGCCTCCTATCCATTGACTCCATCTGCACCTCCCGCTGCCTGGGGAAAGCGGGCAGTATAATCAGAGACCCCTCCCACCCGGCTTACTCACTCTTCCAACTTCTTCCATCGGGCAGGAGATACAGAAGTCTGAGAACACGCATGAACAGATTCAAAAACAGCTTCTTCCCCACTGTTACCAGACTCCTAAACGACCCTGGGCGAAATTCTCCCCCAACGGCGCGATGTCCGCTGACTGGCGCCAAAAACGGCGCCAATCAGACGGGCATCGCGACGGCCCAAAGGTGCGGAATGCTTCGCATCTTTGGGGGCCAAGCCCCAACATTGAGGGGCTAGGCCGGCGCCGGAGGGATTTCCGCCTAGCCAGCTGGCGGAAATGGCGTTTGTTGCCCCGCCAGCTGGCGCGGAAATGTGGCGCATGCGCGGGAGCGTCAGCGGCCGCCAACAGTTTCCCGCGCATGCGCAGTGGGGAGAGTCTCTTCCGCCTCCGCCATGGTGGAGACCGTGGCGGAGGCGGAAGGGAAAGAGTGCCCCCACGGCACAGGCCCGCCGCGGATCGGTGGGCCCTGATCGCGGGCCAGGCCACTGTGGGGGCACCCCCCCGGGGTCAGATCGCCCCGCGCCCCCCCCAGGACCCCGGAGCCCGCCCACGCCGCCTGGTCCCGCCGGTAAATACCAGCTTTGATTTACGCCGGCGGGACAGGCAATTTCTGGGCGGGACTTCGGCCCATCCGGGCCGGAGAATTGAGCGGGGGGTCCCGCCAACCGGCGCAGCCCGATTCCCGCCCCCGCCCAATCTCCGGTATGGGAGACTTCGGCGGGGGCGGGATTCACGGCGGCCAACGGCCATTCTCTGACCCGGCGGGGGGGTCGGAGAATGACGCCCCCTGTTCTGGACTGACCTGATTAACACTATGCCCTGTATGCTTCATCCGATACCAGTGTTATGTAGTTACATTGTGTACCTTGTGTTGCCCTATTATGTATTTTCTTTTATTTCCTTTTCTTTTCATGTACTTAATGATCCATTGAGCGGCTCGCAGAAAAACACTTTTCACTGTACCTCGGTACACGTGACAATAAACAAATCCAATCCAATCCAATAGCGGAGTACTAGGATTGCTGAGGCATCACCTCAGCCTGTGGCAGGTGCTCCGTGGTGCATGAACCTGCTGTCCGCTCTCAGGATGACAACATTCATCCTTACACCACTGCCACTGATCTGCTAGTTCCTCAACTGTTACCTGGCAGTCAGACATTCCAGATGCCAAGGTGGTACAGTCCGAAACCAGCTCTAAAGGCTCAGAGCTGCTCAGACACATTCTGCAAAGTCATCATCATTCTCTCCCAGTGAATGTCAGTAGCCATCCACCAGTCATGCTGCAGACACTGGGTAATAGTAGACTAGGTAAAGCCTGCCTCTAAGCAGCACTAAAGGAAACCGCAAGGGTGATTAGTTGAGAATTGTGCATATTATTGGAGGTAGTTTTGGATAAACTTGTTGGTTTGTGATGTTCTTTATTCCACAATTTTGGCCAAAAGGACTCCATGATGGTCCATGATGTATCCCACTGTTGTTGCCACAATATATTCTGTTGTTGTTATGCGTGAAGGATACTGCTTGGGCACCACTTATAATCATAGATAGAATTTATCATAGAATTTACAGTGCCATTTGGCCCATCGGGTCTGCACCGGCTCTTGGAAAGAGCACCCTACCCAAGGTCAACACCTCCACCCCATCCCCATAACCCAGTAACCCCGCCCAACACTAAGGACAATTTTGGACACTAAGGGCAATTTATCATGGCCAATCCACCTAACCTGCACATCTTTGGACTGTGGGAGGAAACCGGAGCACCCGGAGGAAACCCACGCAAACATGGGGAAGATGTGCAGACTCCGCACAGACAGTGACCCAAGCCGGAATCGAACCTAGGACCCTGGAGCTGTGAAGCAATTGTGCTATCCACAATGCTACCGTGCTGCCCCTAATGTAAGAAGGCAAATGCAATGCTAGAGTTCATGTCAAGAGGGCTAGAATACAAGACCAGAGATGTACTTGAGGCTGTATAAGGCTCTGGTCAGACCCCATTTGGAGTATTGTGAGCAGTTATGGGCCCCGCATCTAAGGACTTGGAAAGGGTCCAGAGGAGGTTCACAAGAATGATCCCTGGAACAAAGAACTTGTCATGTGAGGACCGATTGAGGACTCTGGGTCTGCACTCGTTGGAGTTTAGAAGGATGAGGAGGGATCTTACTGAAACTTACAGGATACTGCGAGTCCTGGAAAGAATGGACGTGGAGAGGATGTTTCCACTTGTAGGAAAAACTAGAACCAGAGGACACAATCTCACATCAAAGGGACGATCCTTTAAAACAGAGATGAGGAGGAATTGCTTAAGCCAGAGGGTGGTGAATCTGTGGAACTTTTTGCCGCAGAAAGTTGTGGAGGCCAAATCACTGAGTGTCTTTAAGACAGAGATAGATAGGCTCTTGATTAATAAGGGGATCAGGGGTTATGGGGAGAAGGCAGGAGAATGGGGATGAGAAAAAAATCAGCCATGATTGAATGGCGGCGCAGACTCGATAGGCAGAGTAGCCTAATTCTGCTCCTGTCTTATGGTCTTATTGTCTGATTTACAAAGAAGTTGCTGTTAATAATGCAATAGTTATTAACAGTCCAAAGCTGTGCAGTTAGGTGGGTCGTAATCTTGTTACGACACCCTGGGTTACGGCACAGTCAATTCCAGCCCCTCTTGACCCAGAGTCAAAACACAATTGAATTAACAAATAATTCTGGAAAAATACCCAAAGTCTTTGGCCCTTGGCTGCCCAATAATTACAGTCACCAGATTTGTACATTTAAACTCATTACTTTTGTTTATAACAAGAACTGTATTGAAATATGCAGCAAGTACATCTGGTTGACCATTATCTAATTCCTAATCACCCACATTAACTTTCCCCCACCCTCTACACACATGCACACAAGACAATCTAACAGAGGGGAAGAGAGGGGTGAAAATAATAAGTCAAATGATAAAGAGTCTTTGTTTCTGATGTTTGTCTTCAAACACACCTTCCTTCAAAGCAGGCTTTCAGGTTGAGTTCTCCGTTCTCTAGGCTGTAGTGGTTTTCACTGTAGATTCATTCAGGTCTCTGCAGTTTCAGAAATACAGCAGCTATCCAACTTTTCTGGAGAAAACATAAAGGATAAAGAAAGAGCATGTACTTGACTCTCGGCGTCCAAGTCTCCAACTCTGCTTTTCTTCAGTCTCTGTAAATCATTTCACTCAGGCAGAATCCAATCACCACCTGTTACTGGGCAGAATAAAGCTTTTTGGCCAATTCATTGGTCACCAGCCAACCAATTGACCATGTCCCAACCATCTCTTGGGTGCCACAAAGCCCGAGTTCTATTGGTCCAAAACTAGTACCATACACGATGTTGCAACTTTTTGAATCCATCATTCTCTCTGCTGCTTGACTTAAAGATACAGGTCCATTCAGCATCCATGGAACAAAATGATAATGGCAAAAAATAAAGAAAGGGGAAATAAGGGAATCAACAGGAAGGCCCTTACAATATGATTGACAGGATATGATGAATGGGGTCTCGCAAAGGTCTCTGCTGGGCCCTCAACATTTTACAATTTATATCAATGACTTAGGTAAGCAAAGAGAGAGCGGCACATAGTGCAGTGTTAGCACTGGGACTACGGCGCTGAGGACCCGGTTTTGAATCCCAGCCCTGGGTCACTGTCCGTGTGGAGTTTGCACATTCTCCCCATGTTTGCGTGGGTTTCACTCCCACAACCACGGGCAGCACGGGAGCACAGGTGGATCGCACTGTGGCTTCACAGCGCCAGGATCCCAGGTTCGATTCCCCGCTGGGTCACTGTCTGTGCAGAGTTTGCACGTTCTCCCCGTGTCTGCGTAGGTTTCCTCCGGGTGCTCCGGTTTCTTCCCACAGTCCAAAGACATGCAGGTTAGGCGGATTGGCCATGCTAAATTGCCCGTAGTATCCAAAAAGGTTAGGAGGGGTTATTGGGTTACGGGGATAGGATGGAAGTGAGGGCTTAATGTGGGTCGGTGCAGACTCAATGGGCCGAATGGCCTCCTTCTGCACTGTATGTTCTATGTAACCCAAAGATGTGCAGGTTAGGTGGATTGGCCATGTAAAATTGCCCCTTAATTGGAAAATAAAATAATTGGGTACTCTAAATTTATGGGAGAAAAAGGTAAGCAAAGAGAAGGCACAGTAGGTAAATTTGCAGGTGACACAAAGATAGCTAGGAAAATATGTTGTGAAGAACACATACAGAGTTTGCAGATGGACATAGATAGGTTGAGTGAATGGAGAAAAATCTGGCAAATATGTTATGGTGAAGTGTGAAGGTATTCACTTTGGCAAGAAAAATAAAAAAGCAGAGCATTATTAAAATGGAGAACAACTGCAGAGTGTTGAGGTGCAGTGGGATTTAGGTGTTCTTGCGCAAGAGTTACAAAAAGTTAGTATTCAGGTGCAGCCAGTAATTAAGAAGGCTAATAGAATGCTATCTTTTATTATGAAGGAATTGAACATAAAACTAAGAATGGTATACTTCAGTTATACAGAACATTGGTGAAACCTCACCTCTAATACTGCATACAATTTTAATCCCCTTATTTAAGGAAGGGTGCAAGTGCATTAGAGGCAGTTTGGAGGAAGTTTATTAGATTGATATGTGGAATGAATGGGTTGCCTTATGAGGATAGGTTGGAAAGGTTGCGCTTGTTTCCACTGGAGTTGCGAAGAGTGAAGGGTGACTTGATTGAAGTTTATAAGCTCCTGATTGATATTGATAGGGTGGACATTGAAAGGATGTTTCCTCTTGTGGGTGAGTTCAGATGTAAGGGACACTCTTTTAAAATAAGGGACAGAGATTAGGAGAATTTATTTCTCTCAGAGGGCTGTGTGGCTTGCAGAGATCCAGCACCGCATTCCTCTGACTGAAAAAAGTTTGGTTTCCTACTCAGTACATAGTGTTTCCAATGCCACAATAGCAAAGGCAAGTTAAAGGTGCTATTCAGAAAGAGCCATGTTGATCCATTCAAACTGGCAAATAACATAGACCATTTGACGTAGGTACAACTACAGGGAGCCCAGGATATTGACCCAGTGACAGTGAAGGATCCGAGACGTATTTCCAGTCAGGATGATGTCTGGCTTGGAAGGGAACATCCAGGTGGTGGTGTTCCCAAATATCTGCAGCCCTTGTCCTTCTAGAAGGTCGTGGTCGTGGATTTGGAAGGTACTATCAAAGAAGTCTTTGTGAGTTCCTGCAGTGCATCAAACAGATGGTATACACAGCTGCCACTGTGAATCAGAGGATTGAATGTGGATGGGGTGTCAATCAAGTGGGTTGCTTTGTCCTGGATGGTGTCGAGCTTCTTGAGTATTGTTGGAGTTGCACTCATCCAGGCAAGTGGAGAGCACTCCATCACATTCCTGACTTGTGCCTTAAAGATAGTGGAGAGTCAGTTACTGCTGCAGGATTCCTAGCCTCAGACCTATTCTGTAACGACCGTATTTATATGGCTAGTCCAGTTCAGTTTCTGGTCAATGGTAACCCCCAGGATGTTCATAGTGGGGGATTTAGCAATGGTAATGCCATTGAATGTCGAAGGGCAGTGGTTAGTTTCTCTCTTGTTGGAGATGGTAATTGCCTGGCACATGAGTGGTGTAAATGTTACTTGCCAGTTGTCAGCACAAGCCTGGATATTGTCCAGGCCTTGCTGCATTTGGACATGGACTGCATGTATTTAGCAATTTGCTGGTCTCCTGTTTTATCTTTACAGCCATCGCAAAGACGCAAATAACGGATTGATGCTTTGAGCTGGTTGATACATCTCAATGAAAGAAATGTTACCCCAATATAAGCATTTCTTGTCAAACATTTCCAAAAGACTTTTCCTAAGTGCTTCTGTGAAGTTCCCATCACTTAAGATTATCCTTCAATTTATTTTCTGTGTTGACTTTAATTTATTGCTGGCCCAGGCTGATCGACAAGCATGACAAATCTGACAGTCATATTTCAGATAAAGATTAATGGTTTTGTAAAAATATAACATGTTTGTTTCAGTACAATCTGCCTGTTGTCAGCGGTGTGATCTTTTGTTTGTTTGCTCATTGCTCAATTTGTCCATTTCATTTCAACTAAGTTGACATTAAAATGCTGAAGAATGCAAATGTTGTCCTCAGCAGCATTAGTTCAGGAATTCCAACCCTTAGTTTGAGGCATTATTCATTCTATAGCTTCCCTAAAATATATGAGCTAGTTACTGAAAGGAGGCTGTTTAAATCAGTGGTCCCAAGGCATCCTACAGTATTGACTTAAGGTCCGACTGATAGTACTGCTGATAGTACTGTGTATCTAATTATTGCAATTCTGTGGCTATATAAACTTAATGGCCCAATAAATCTGAGAATGACATAATAAGGTTACACCTCACTGAAGATCAGGCTAGGTGACCTCGCTTCTCTTCAAATTTTATGACCAGGCCACACATTTGGTATTGAATCACACCTGCACTATCTCGGCTTTATACTTTCAGCTCTGCTATTAACTGGCCACGATTAGCTCCCGAAATAACGTCAACATCACTCACCATTATCAAACATGTAAATCATTCAGCAATTTGTCACGAGATTCTGTGAATTGCAAATTGCTTCCAAAACTGTGACGCCTGTAACATTTTCCCTATTCAGGTGAAAGGTCTTGTCCTGAATCATTAACTCGATTTATCTCTTGCTCAGTTGCTCCCTCGGTATTTCCTGCATTTTCTCTTTCTATAATCTCTCACAGATCGGCCTGCAAGAAGATGGAAGGAGCCAAGTGTCAGGCAATCGTTGGGCATTCCTGTTCCTGCATGGGAAAGCGACATGTTGCACGGCGGCCCGCACGTCATCTTACAGCAGATAGAATAGCTCAGGACCTGTCCCTCTAATGATCCAGACCAGGAAAACGATGGCTCCGATGAACAGTCAAAGACGGGTTTGTTTGGACTCACAGATACCGTTTGTTACCTGTTGGCAGTAACATCAATGGGAATGCTTGTTTCTGATCACCGTGGCATGTTTTCTTGTGGTAAAACATTTGCTTGGGATGCTTGTGAATATGTTATTTTGAGATGTGAATACATATTTCTTGTTCTCCAGGTCTTGGCCTATCACTGGATGATGCCGAGGACAATGGCTACTCAGGGCTATAGGTTTCATTGCATTTCATGTGAGATCCATTCTCGATCCACAGATCTTCGTGCACATGAGGCAGAGCATCCCACGAGGTAGTGGGATCCATAATGCATGATTTGCTTCCTTTTCTTTCCTTCTCTGCCGCTGCTCTGCCTCATCATTAAGACAGTGTGACTCAAAATGTGATGCAGCTTGATGGGCAAGTTGACGCCATTTTGAATGATTGGTAGTTCCTCCCAGTTAATAATGTCAGTGCTGTCATGCTTCAAGGAGAACAGAGTGTATTTGAAGCATTTTCTTTGTCCTCGTGTGGAATCCTGGCCATTTGAAAGTTGAGAAAGCATAACCTGGTGGGGGAGACATTTTTTGACCAAACACATGCCAGTCCATCAAAGTTGATTTTGCAGGAGTTTTGCCTGAATGTTTATAGATCTACCTTCAAGAAGGACATTAGCATCTGTTCAATGGTCCTCCGATTGAATCCAGTGGTTGGTGGAGAGACTTTGCTGATTGAACTTCCTTAGTGTTCTTCTGTGTTGCTGATCGCAGTCCAGGTCTCATTGCAGTACAGGGGTGCAATGACGGTAATCTGCTCTGTACACTTGGACTTTTGATGACCAGAGGAAATATTTGTTGTCAAACACTCACTGCTGAGATTACACAAATTAGGCCTGTTTTTGCTAGAATTTAGAAGGTTAGGAGGTGATCTGATCGAAGTCTTTAATATATTAATAGGAAAAAACAGGTTGATAAAGATAAATTATTATCACTGATTGGAGTTTCTAAAACGAAGGGGCATAGTCTAGGGCCAATCTGTTCAGGAGAGATGTTATGAAGCACTTCTTTATGCAAAGAGTGGTGGAGATTTGGAACACTCTCCCACAAACAGCAGTTAGAATCATAGAATCATAGAAGTTTACAGCATGGAAACAGGCCCTTCGGCCCAACCAGTCCATGCCGCCCAGTTTTTTACCATTAAGCTAGTCCCAGTTGCCCGCACTTGGCCCATAACCCTCGATACCCATCTTACCCATGTAACCATCTAAATGCTTTTTGAAAGACACAATTGTACCCGCTTCTACTACTACCTCTGGCAGCCCATTCCAGACACTCACTACCCTCTGAGTGAAGAAATTGCCCCTCTGGGCCCTTCTGAATCTCTCCCCTCTCACCTTAAACCTATGCCCTCTAGTTTTAGACTCCCCTACCTTTGGGAAAAGATGTTGACTATCTACCTTATCTATGCCCCTCATTATTTTATAGACCTCTATAAGATCACCCCTAAGCCTCCTACGCTCCAGGGAAAAAAGTCCCAGTCTATCCAGCCTCTCCTTATAACTCAAACCATCAAGTCCCGGCAACATCCTAGTAAATCTTTTCTGCACTCTTTCTAGTTTAATAATATCCTTTCTATAATAGGGTGACCAGAACTGCACACAGTATTCCAAGTGTGGCCGTACCAATGTCTTGTACAACTTCAACAAGACGTCCCAACTCCTATATTCAATGTTCTGACCAATGAAACCAAGCATGCCGAATGCCTTCTTCACCACCCTGTCCACCTGCGACTCCACCTTCAAGGAGCTATGAACCTGTACTCCTAGATCTCTTTGTTCTATAACTCTCCCCAACGCCATACCATTAACTGAGTAGGTCCTGGCCTGATTCGATCTGCCAAAATGCATCACCTCACATTTATCTAAATTAAACTCCATCTGCCATTCGTCGGCCCACTGGCCTAATTGATCAAGATCCCGTTGCAATCCTAGATAACCTTCTTCACTATCCACTGTGCCACCAATCTTGGTGTCATCTGCAAACTTACTAACCATGCCTCCTAAATTCTCATCCAAATCATTAATATAAATCACAAATAACAGTGGACCCAGCACCGATCCCTGAGGCACACCACTGGTCACAGGCCTCCAGTTTGAAAAACAACCCTCTACAACCACCCTCTGCCTTCTGTCGTCCAGCCAATTTTGAATCCAATTGGCAACCTCACCCTGGATCCCGTGAGCTTTAACCTTCTGCAACAACCTACCATGCGGTACCTTGTCAAAGGCTTTGCTAAAGTCCATGTAGACAACGTCTACTGCACTACCCTCATCTACCTTCTTGGTCACTCCCTCAAAAAACTCAATCAAATTTGTGAGACATGATTTTCCACGCACAAAGCCATGCTGACTGCCCTGAATCAGTCCTTGCCTCTCTAAATGCTTGTAGATCCTGTCTCTCAGAATACCTTCTAGCAACTTACCTACTACAGACGTTAGGCTCACCGGTCTGTAGTTCCCAGGCTTTTCCCTGCTGCCCTTCTTAAACAAGGGCACAACATTCGCCACTCTCCAATCTTCAGGCACCTCACCTGTGGCTGCCGATGATTCAAATATCTCGGTTAGGGGACCCGCAATTTCCTCCCTAGCCTCCCACAACATCCTGGGATACATTTCATCAGGTCCCGGGGATTTATCTACCTTGATGCGCTTTAAGACTTCCAGCACCTCCTCCTCTGTAATATGCACACTTCTCAAGACATCACTATTTATTTCCCTTAGTTTCCTAACATCCATGCCTTTCTCCACCGTGAATACCGATGAGAAATATTCATTCAGGATCTCACCCAACTCTTGTGGCTCTGCACATAAATGCCCTTGTTGACCCTTGTTGAAGCTAGAACAGTTGTTAATTTTAAATCTGAGACAGGTAGATTTTTGTTAAGCAAAGAGATTAAGGGATATGGGCCAAAAGCAGAGAAACCCTCTGAGAGAAAAAAAGTATCAGGTTGAGCAATAGAAATTCTCATGATGTACTATTCAGACACAGAATAGGGACAAAGCATTGACAGCATATGGCATCCTATTCAGGTGCTATTTAGGTACGAAACCTCAGAAACCGCTGCCCCAAAACCCAATTGAGGTAATTATATGGTACTCCTGTCAAAGTGTGAATAAGGGACTGGAAGAAGATTGGATATGAAGAAGAACGCATTTATTGCAAGTTTGACCGATGTTCATTTGAAAGCAGCTATTGACATGTGAAAGGGCTACCTCGGACTAGATAAATGTTTGTCAGTGACGTTATCAGAAACTCATGCCGTCTGTCCATCATTGAGAGGTTTAATTTATTAGTTTACTTTTAATTACATATAATCAGACCAAAACTGCATTAATGGACTAATTATGAAACAAAATTACCTCATTAATACGCTCTGTAATTTCTTGTTGGAAAAGACAGGCCGGCCAAGGTACCTGAACGCACAACTCTTTAATTTACTTCTTAGTTCCAGGCTCAGAATCACCTTCAGTAAATGTCTTGCTGGATAATAAAATATTGATTCACAGCTTGCGCACTCCACTATTAATTGACCGTACAAAATAATTGCTGCACAATAAATGACTGAGGAACAAATAGGTTTTAATTTTACCTTTATTCTTTCCAGCTCCAATTATCAGCACTCTTTTGTGCATAACCTCTGCTAGCTTCTAATTTGGGAAGATTGTGTTTTATTGTCTCTGCAGAGAATTGCGAATCGACTTTGAGCTGCCGATGAACCTTCTTGGCCAGCAGCACCCCAGGTGTAACCATCGAACGCCTGCACCACCACCACATACGCTCCTCCGCCCCCCCCCCCCCCCCCCCCCCCCCCCCACCCACCCACCCTACCACACATTTTTCATTCTTGGCTTTGTCTACCTTTCTTTTCTCTCGCATAATCTGATCTTGCTTTCTTTTATCACAGGAAATATTTATTGTAGTGTTCTATGCATATTGTACTTCACTGTACTTTCTTCTGAAATGAAAATATGTACAAACTCCTGGGGCTGTTTCCATCAGTAATTTCTTGTTGGCTTAACGCTAATCAGAAATAAATGGCTTTTGCAGTAAAATTGTTGTGCAATATTAGGCTATGAATGATTCATGCCTTTTGTGCGAATCTCCCAGTCACCATTTTAATTGAGGCATTAACTTGTTTTATTACTAAATGAGTTAATGTGTCCATAAAAATAGCAGGTGAAGGAGCTTCAGTTGAATTTTTGTAAGTATTCCAATGCTCATATTGCAAGGAATAATTTCACTCTGTTGATAATATCAGCCCCAAGATTTATATTCATCCAGATGAAGATGTCCAAATTAGATTATTACTGGAAATCAACCAGAAAATAACTAAACTAGAAATCACCAGGCTTGCCTTGACAGAAAAGAACTGTTCCACTGAAAATCTCTGAACGGTGTATAGAATTATAATGAAAGACTGGACTGAATAGAGAGATAACTGTTGGACACGGAATCAATAAATGCTAGTTGTTTAGCCCATTTAGAAGAAAATGAGTAAGATGAGTAAACATATCTCAAGACAAAGTTTTCTCCATAGGTGTTGTGAGGTTGATTTCACTAAACCATGCCCTTTAAGATTACTTTTGTATCATTAAATTATATCACTCCTGTACAAAGTCATGCAAAGCAGTCATCTAACCTTCCTTACTTTGGAAAAACATTGTACAAGAGCATATAGAAGGTGAGACAAGGCACTATTCAATGCATTGTAAGATGTATATAAAAGTGTGCACAAGTATGCATATGTTTGCTGCATGTGATAAAGAGTTTACCAATCTAAAAGTATAAAATATATTCATATTGCAGAATCATCTGACTGCACTGGCATTAATGTAAACTAAAGTTGAAATGTCACCTTTTATTCGCTAAAAGTCTTTTTGTTTGGAAAATTTCAGTGGATAAGCCATTTCTGTTCGCATGGGGCACTTTAGCAATCAATCTTAAAATTTGAAGTTAATCAATGACAAGACAGTGCTCAATTCAACTAACGATGATGAAACTGCAGAATTGTCCTCTTTTACAGTATTCATTTAGCAATTTTCAATCTATTTCACTGTGGCATTATTTTAAATCTGAGGTTGATCATTTTTTGCCAGCCAAATAACTCAGAGCGTTAATCATAAGAGTAAAAGAACGATAAAGAGAACGGAACCCTCCTCCCTTGGTCTTTGTTGAAGCACTGAAAATCATGGCTGTATCTGCGGGAGGACACCTCTGAGGGCTCATATAGCGAGGCAATATGGGTAGAGCTCTGGAATAAGAAGGGTGTAATCACAATGTTGGGGGTTTACTATAGGCCTCCCAACAGCCAGCCGGAGATAGAGAAACAGATATGTAGGCAGATTTTTGCTAGGTGTAAAAGGAACAGGGTTGTTGTGCTGGGTGACTTTAGCATCCCCCATATTGACTGGGACTCACATAGTGCTAGGGGCGTAGATGGGGCAGAGTTTGTATGGAGCATCCAGGAAGGCTTCGAGAAACAGTATTTAGATAGTCCAACTAGGGAAGGGGCCGCATTGGACTTGTTATTGGGGAATGAGCCCAGCCAGGTAGTCGACGTTTCAGTAGGGGAGTAATTTGGGAATAGTGACCACAATTCAATAAGTGTAGTCCTCAGGTGAAGGTGCTAAATTGGGGGAAGGCTAATTACAACAAATTATGCCAGGAATTGAAGAATGTAAATTGGAGTCAGATGTTTGAGGGCAAATCAACATTTGGCATGTGGGAGGCTTTCAAGTGTAAGTTGATAGGAATTCAGGACTGGCACGTTCCTGTAAGGATGAAGGATAAGTATGGCAAGTTTCGGGAACCTTGGCTAACGAGAGATATTGTGAATTCAACAGAGTGAAATTATTCCTTGCAATATGAGCATTCGAATACTTACAAAAATTCAACTGAAAAAGAAAAAGGAAGCATTTGGCAAGGTGAGGAGGCTGGGAACACACAAAGTAAGTGTGGAATACAAGGAAAGTTACAAGTAACTTAAGCAAGGAGTCAGGAGGGCTAAAAGGGGTCACAAAATGTCACTGGCTAGCAGGATTAAGGAAAAATCCAAGGCTTTTTATACATATATAAAGAGCAAGGAGGTAGCCAGTAAGAAGGTTGGCCCACTCAAGGGCAGGGGAGGGAATCTATGCGTCGAGCCAGAGGAAATGGGCAAGGTACTAAATGAAAATGAAATGAAATGAAAATCGCTTATTGTCACAAGTAGGCTTCAAATGAAGTTACTGTGAAAAGCCCCTAGTCGCCACAGTCCGGCGCCTGTTCGGGGAGGCTGTTACGGCTGGTACTTTGCGTCATTATTCACCAAAGAGAAATATACCCAGGGTGTGCTGGGGCCTTGTGAGAAATCTTTGTATCGCCACTGGCTGCAGGGTAGGTCCCTGAGGTTTTGAGTTGTTCCTTTGTTTAAGAAGGGTAGCAAGGATAATCCAGGTAATTACAGGCCGGTGAGCTTACGTCAGTGGTAGGGAAATTACTGGAGAGGATTCTTCAAGATAAGATTTTCTCCCAGTTGGAAATAAGTGGACTTATTAGCGTGAGGCAATATGGTTTTATGAAGGGGAGGTCATGTCTCACTAACTTGATCGAGTTTTTTGAGGGAGTGACAAAGATGCTTGGTGAGGGTAGGGCAGTGGATATTGTCTGCATGGACTTCAGTAAGGCCTTTGGCAAGGTCCCTCATGGCAGACTGGTACAGAAGGTGAAGTTGCATGGGATCAGAGGTGAGCTGGCAAGATGGATGCAGAGTGGCTCGGTCATAGAAGATAGAAGGTAGCAGTGGACGGGTATGTTTCTGAATGGAGGGTTATGACTAGTAGCGTTCAACAGGGATCAGTGCTGGGACCTTTGCTGTTTGTAATATATATAAATGAGTTGGAGGAAAATGTAACTGATTTGATTAGTAATTTTGCGGATGACACAAAGGTTGGTGGGATTGCGGGTAGCAATGAGGACCGCCAGAGGATACAGAAGGATATAGATCGGTTGGAGACTTGGGCGGAGAGATGGCAGATATAATTTAATCCGAACAAATGTGAGGTAGTGTATTTTGGAAGGTCTAATAAAGATATGGGGCGAAATTCTCCAGTATCGGCGCGATGTCCGCCGACCGGCGCCAAAAACGCGCTAATTAGTCCGGCATCGCGCCGCCCCAAAGGTTCCGCACCTTCCGGGGCTGAGCCCTAACCTTGAGGGGCTAGGCCCGTGCCGGACTGATTTCCGCCCCGCCAGCTGGCGGAAAAGGCCTTTGGTGCCCCACCAGCTGGCGCGGAAATAACATCTCCAGGCGGCGCATGCGCGGGAGCATTAGCGGCCGCTCACGGCATCCCCGCGCATGCGCTGTGGAGGGAGTCTCTTCCGCCTCTGCCATGGTGGAGACCGTGGCGAAGGTGGAAGGAAAAGAGTGCCGATCGCGGGCCAGGCCACCGTGGGGGCAGCCCCCGGGGCCAGATTGCCCCGTGCTCCCCCCCAGGACCCCGGAGTCCGCCCGCGCTGCCTTGTCCCGCCAGTAAGAGAGGTGGTTTAACCCACGCCGGCGGGACAGGCATTCTAGCAGTGGGACTTCGACCCATCACGGGCCGGAGAATCGCTGGGGGGGGGGGGGCCGCCAACCGGCATGCCGCGATTCCCGCCCCCACTGAATCTCCGGTGCCGGAGAATTCGGCAACCGGCGGGGGCGGGATTCACGCCAGTCCCCGGCGATTCTCCGACCCGGTGGGGGGTCGGAGAATCTCGCCCATGAAATATACAGTAAATGGCAGAACCCTTAAGAGTATTGATAGACAGAGGGATATGGGTGTACAGGTACACAGGTTGCTGAAAGTGGCAATGCAAGTGGAGAAGATAGTCAAGAAGGCATACGGCATGCATGCCTTCGTCAGCCACAGCGTTGAGTTTAAAAATTGGCACGTCATCTTGCAACTTTATAGAACTTAGTTAGGCTGCACTTGCAATGTAGTGTTCAATTCTGGTTACCACACTACCAGAAGGATGTGGAGGCTTTGGAGAGGGTACAGAAGAGATTTACCAGGATGTTGCCTGGTATGGAGGGCATTAGCTATGAGGAGAGTTGGGGAAACTTGGTTTGTTCTCACTGGAAAGATGGAGGTTGAGGGGTGACCTGATCTAAGTCTAAAGATTATGAGGGGCATGATCAGACTGGATAGTCAGAAGCATTTTCCCAGGGTTGAAGAGACAATTACTAGGGGGCATAGATTTAAGATGCAAGGGGCAAGTTTATAGGAGATGAACAAGGCAAGTTTTTACACAGAGGGTAGCGGGTGCCTGGAACTCGCTGCCTGGGGAGGTGGTGGAAGCAGATACGATGGTGACTTTTAAGGGGAGTTTTGACAAATACATGAATAGGATGGGAATAGAGGGATATGGTCCCCAGAAGAGTAGGGTTTTTTATTTAAGATGGGCAGCATGGTCGGTGCAGGCTTGGAGGGCCGGAGGGCCTGTTCCTGTGCTATAATTTTCTTTGTTCTTGGTTCACTGTGACTGGTTCTACACTTGGCTTAAGCATCCCTGGGTGAGTGAGTTAGGTGGGGGGAGGCAGGGGGTAACAACATCAATAATGACTTAAGGTACAGCAGTTAGATTCCCCAAGGTGCCTCAGCATTATCAAACAAAATTTGCCACTGAGTCAGGTGAGGCGATATCAGGTCAGGTGACTCAAAGCTTGCTCAAAGATGTAGATTTTAAGAGACATCTGATAGAATGACAGAAGGCCAGATTGTCAGGGAGATCTAGAGAGGAAATTCCAGAGTTACAGCCCAGGAACTGGAGTAATGCCATCATTTTAGGCAATTAAAATCAAGGATGTACATGAAAAATGACATGAAAATGAAAATTGCTTATTGTCACAAGTAGGCTTCAAATGAAGTTACTGTGAAAAGTCCCTAGTTGCCACATTCCGGCGCCTGTTCGGGGTGGCAGGTACGGGAATTGAACCCACGCTGCTGGCCTGCCTTGGTCTGCTTTCAAAGCCAGCGATTTAGCACGGTGCTAAACCAGCCCCTTAATACAATCGAAAAAATGTGCCATCAGCACATCAATTGTAACGTTGAAATATAGGATGTAAGAGCAGAGTTAGGTCATTCAGTGCTTTGAGCCTGCTCCACCATTCAATAAGATCACGGTCGATTTGGTTTTGTTCTCAAATCTACTTTGCTGTCTGCCCCCCATAATCCTTGACTCCTTTGTATATCAAAAATTATCCAGTATTGTCCAGTACTGGTTGAACCGACACTGTGTCAAACCAAATAATAATAAGCATTGTCTTCAGACCCAGAATCATTTCAGTTCCCTTTGAAACTTTATGAACATAATTGATGCCATTTCTCCAGGGTTTCCACAGATCATCCATCAAAGTTACAATAGTAGATAGGGAGAGATCTTGCATAAATTCTCCTGTTATATTTTTAATATCTATTTATCATTGGTGTATTTCCCAAATCAGTGCCCATCTTTCCCGCAATACTAAGTTTGAATTCCTCCAATTCTATCCATGCCTCGCTACTCCAGCAACCCTTGTCACAAATTACATCCTACATTACTGTGACCATGGTAAACAATATCTCGTCATCCTTCTCAACCTGTGTAAACGTTGGCACTTAATACATTGCTCCAATATCTCTTCACCATCCAGATAGATGGGAATGTATTCTCCTGATTCCGTTCTTATCTATCCAGTTGCAGCCCAAGAATCACTTGACATGGCTTCCCTTCCTGCTTTTGCACCGTTGTCTATGGATCCCACCAAGGATTTATCCTTGAGTTTTTCTCTTGACCTCCCCACTATCTCTTATTTAATCACAATGCTTGCCTGACCTCCAGAACAGAAATTTCCCTCAACTAAACATCGGGAAAGGTCATCTGCCATAAACTCTGTGCCTGAGTCACAAACTTCCTGGCAATTGGCTGAAGCTGAACCAGACTGTTCACAACCCTGGTGTCGTATTTTACCAGGATCTGAGTTTCCAACAATATTACCACATCGCCATCAAAACCACCTATTTCCACTTCTGTAACAGCAACCGATGTAAGGGCAGCACGGTAGTACAGTGATTAGCACTGTTGCTTCACAGCGCCAGGGTCCCTGGTTTGATTCCCGGCTTGGGTCACTGTCTATGCGGAGTCTGCATGTTCTCCCCATGTCTGCATGGGTTTCCTCCGGGTGCTCCAGTTTCCTCCCACGGTCCAAAGGTGTGCAGGTTAGGTAGATTGGCGATGTTAACAAAAAGAAAAAAAATTGCCCTTAATGACCAAAAAGGTTAGGTGGGGTTATTGGGTTACGGGGATTGGGTGGAGGTGTGGGCTTAGGTAGGGTGCTCTTTCCAAGGGCCGGTGCAGACTCGATGGGCTGAATGGCCTCCTTCTGCACTGTAAATTCTATGATTCTATGATTCCATTACTCCATTATGCCTTTGCTTGTCTGCTGCTAAAGCACTTATCTATGCATTTGTTACTTCCAGATGTGATTATTCTGGGAATGCCTCCCATTTTCCATCCTCCATGAACTTGACGGCAACAAAAGCTTTATTGCCCGTGTCTTAACTTACACCAAAGGTCGGATTTTTCCATTCAAGTGGGAGTCATGGACCAGGCCATTTCTTGATGCCACATTCCCGCCTCAAAATTCACCCTGCACCCTCACCAGATTTTCACCCCCATAGAGTCAACTGTCCGCCATGGGCAGGTTATGAGGCCCACCTTCATTCATTATTTCAATGGTCCTGTTCTGTACATGGGTGTCAAATGCCTTTGCTTCCCCCCCCCCTCACCCCTTCCATACTCCCATGGTCCCTCAACCACCCATCCAGTATTCACTGTGGACAGAACTCATGGGTCCAATAATACCACTCGGAAGTCATAAAAATGCAAAATAAACAAACAGCCATGCAAATTCCACTTGAAAAGCACACTTAAATTATGTTCATAAAGTTATCAAAGTAAACAAACGGCCATTCATAAACCTCTTAAAAAACTTATAACACAATTAACATCTCATGCTAATGTTTAAAAAAAAACTCAGCCTCTTTGACAGCTGTGTCTACAACATTTGATAAGCTAAACACCTTTGTGTGTTTGTAACTCAGCCATGTATTCATAATGGGATTCCAAACCATGGCTATGTTAACAACACATCTACAACTGAATATCTTTTAACCTTTTGAAGTGGGGGAATAGATGGCCATCTGATCCATTGCTTTAAAAGGCTGAAATGATGGTTGGACTGTGAATCAATGCAGGGATGGAAGCACAGGGCCCAAATGATATATTTCAATGCAGTTTAAGCAGAAGAGTTCTTCACCTTCTGAATAATGTACCTGAACACTTTAACAAGTCCAGTCACTTCGTAAGAACAAAGTCATATTATCAATCACTACAAATAAACATACTTAAATATCAATTAGCATCTAATTATTACATAAACCACCAAACCGCTGCCGAAACCATGAAGCCACTGTTGACTGCCCCAGCAGCCCCAGATACACCCATACCCATCATCACAGCTTTCGAAATCAGATCACCTTCTTAAAAGTGAACCCTTGGAAGTCGACGGGTCCGGATGGCGACCCTGGTCATGCACTCAGATCTTGCATGGACCAGCTGGCAGATGTATACACGGACATCTTCAACCTCTCCCTACTCCGTTCTGAGGTCCCCACCTGCTTCAAGAAGACCGCCAACATACCGGTGCCAATGCAGAACCAGGCAACGTGCCTCAATGACCATTGTCTGGTGGCCTTGACATCGATCGCAATGAAGTGCTTCGAGAGGTTGGTCATAAAGTGCATCAACTCCATACTCCCAGAATGCCTAGATCCACTGCAATTTGCATACCGTCGCAACCGATCCACAGCAGACACCATCTTCCTGATCCCACACTCATCCCTGGAGCATCTCGACAACAACGACTCCGACATCAGATTCCTGTTTAATAATAATAATAATAATAATCACTTATTGTCACAAGTAGGCTTCAATGAAGTTACTGTGAAAAGCCCCTAGTCACCACATTCCAGCGCCTGTTCGGGGAGGCTGGTACGGGAATTGAACCCGCGCTGCTGCCCTTGCACTGCATTACAAGCCAGCTGTTTAGCCCACTGTGCTAAACCAGACCCTATTTATTGATTACAGCTCGGCGTTCAACACCATAATTGCAGCTAAGTTCACATTAAAGTACCAAAACCTAGGACTTGGTTCCTCACTCCTCAACTGGATCCTTGACTTCCTGATCCATAGACCACATTCAGTAAGAATAAACAACAACACCTCCTCCAGATAGTCCTCAATACTGGGGCCTGCAAGGCTGCATACTTAGCCCCTACTATATTCCCTATACACATGCGACTGCAGGCAAAATTTGGCTTCAACTCCATCTACAGGTTTGCTGATGACACGACCATGGTGGGTCGGATCTCGAACAACGATGAGTCAGAATACAGGAGTGAGATGGAGAACCTAGTGGAATGGTGTAACGACTACAATCTATCCCTCAATGCCAGCAAAACTAAAGAGCTGGTCATTGACTTCAGAAAGCAAAGTACTGTGCACATCCCTGTCTGCATCAACAGGGCCGAGGTGGCGATGGTTGACAGCTTCAAATTCATAGGTGTGCACATCATCAAAAGTCTGTCCTGGTCCACCCACGTCGACACTACCACCAAGAAAGCACAACAGCACCTATACTTCCTCAGGAAACTAAGGAAATTTGGCTTGTCCATATTGACTCGTACCAACTTTTACAGGTGCACCATCAGGCTGCATCACAGCCAGGTATGGCAACTGCTCGGCCCAAGACCATAAGAAACTACAGAGTCGTGAACACAGCCCAATTCATCACATGAACCCTCCTCCCATCCATTGACTCTGTCTACATCTCCTGCTGCCTTGGGAAAGTGGGCAGCATAATCAAAGACCTCTCCCACCCAGCTTACTCGCTCTTTGAACCTCTTCCATCGGGCAGGAGATACAAAAGTCTGAGAACACGCACGAACAAATTCAAAAACAGCTTCTTCAATGCTGTTACCAGACTCCTAAACGACCCTCTTATGGACTGATTTGATCTCTTCACATATCTTCACCCGATGCCTGTGTCTATGTATTCACATTGTGTATTTTATGTTTTCCCTATTACGTATTTTCTTTTCATGTATGGAATGATATGTCTGAGCTGCATGCAGAACAATACATTTCACTGTACCTCGTGACACGGTACACGTGACAATAAACCAATCCAATCCAACGTGCAGTTGCTAACAACTTTTAAACTTAACTGTTTCACAATTGTCAGGTTCATAATATTATTGTGTTTTGGGAATATTTATTTTGCTCAATAAAACTTTTGCAGAGTGGTATAATTTTTCAAATATAAATAAAAAGATTCATGTGACATGTGCGGGTGTCGGCCTGACTGTAACTCTATGTAGTTTGATAGTTGGAGTCCAGAAGATAAATCAGATTGTTTTATTGAGAGAGTGGTACAAGGTATTTGGACAGTAACAGCTGTTCCTCAAACTACGATGGGTAGATCTTGCATCTCTAAAGTCCCAGTAAGGTGGCATTGATATCAAGTTAGAAACAGTTATGTTAGAACATATCCCTTTACTTCTAAGATTAACAGGACTAGACAGGGTAGATGCAAGAAGGATGGTGGGTGTGTCCAGAACCAAGGGTCACAGCCTGAGGATTTGGGGTAGACCATTTAGGACAGAGATGAGGAGACATTTCTTCACCCAGAGAATGATGATCCAGGACCTAGTTCAGGCCAAAACATTGTATGTTTTCAAGAAGCAGTTAGATATAGCACTAAAGGTGAAGGGGATCAAAGGACATGGGGGGAATGTAGGATTAGGCAATTGAGATGGATGATCAGCCATGATTAGAATGAATGGCGGAGCAGGCTTGAAGGGCTGAATGACCTCCTCCTGCTCTATTTTGTATGTTTCTAGGAAAGGTGTGGTAGTATGTATTGGGGGTCATGTGGGACTGGAAGCCCTAATGTCATTGGCTGACAGATCCGGGGTCCTGGTTGGCCGTTGACCTCTAGCTCCGCCCTGAAGGCGGAGTATAAGAAGCCGGAGTCCTCCCCCGCAGGCCAGTCTACTATTGAGCTGCGGGGGAACAGACACGCTTAATAAAGCCTCATCGACTTCACTCTATTCGTCTCACGGAGTCTTTGTGCGCTACAATTTATTAAGCGTGCCTAAAAAGGACTATGGAGCTCAGGATCATTCCGGAATGCCTGAGGATCATCAACCACGCAGTGAACGCGGCAGCAGCCTTCAAGCACTGGCAGACTTGTTTCGAGGCCTACCTCAGAACGGCCACCGGCCGGGTCACAGAAGACCAAAAACTACAGGTCCTGCACTCGAGGGTGAGCACGGAGATCTTCTCCCTCATCGAAGACTCGGAGGATTTCCAGACAGCGTTCGCAGCACTGAAAAGTCTCTATGTCCGCCCAGTTAACCAAATCTACGCTCGCTACCAGCTCGCGACGAGACGGCAAGGTCCCGGAGAATCGATGGACGAATTCTACGTCGCGCTGCTGATTTTGGGACGAGCCTGCAGCTGCCCTTCGGTGAACGCAAATGAACACACGGACATGTTAATGCGCGATGCTTTTGTGGCAGGTATGAATTCCTCCCAAATCCGCCAAAGACTTCTAGAAAGAGAGTCGCTAGGACTCTCAGAGGCCCGGGCCCTAGCAGCCTCCCTAGACGTGGCCGCGCGTAATACCCGCGCCTACGGCTCCGACCGCGCGGCAGCCCATTGGGCTCCATACGTACCCGTCGCGACAAACCCACCCCCCCCCCCCGGACACCCCACAGGCTTGCATGGTCCAAACGCCGAGTCGCACCGGGGGCGCCCACTGTTATTTCTGCGGCCAGGCGAAACACCCCCGACAGCGCTGCCCGGCCCGCGCAGCTATCTGCAAGAGCTGCGCGAAAAAGGGCCATTACGCGGTTGTGTGCCGGTCCCACGAGGTCGCCGCTGTCCCGGGAGAACAGGGAGCCCTGCAAGCCGTTTACGCGCCCCAACCCCCCCAGCACGCCATGTACGACCCGCAGGCGCAGCCGCTCTGGGTCCCGACCACCGCGGTCCCGGGAGAACAGGGAGCCCTGCACGCCGCTTACGCTCCCAACCCCCCGCCCCGCACCCCATGGATGACCCGCCGGCGCTACCGCTTTGGGTCCCGGCCACCACTCTCCACGGAGAAGAGGGAGTTTTGCGCGTCCCTAACGCCCTCCTAACCCCCACCCCGCGCCCCACGTCTGACCCGCCGGCGCCACCAACTTGGGTCCCGACCACCGCTGTTCCCGGTGAGGGAGCTCCGCGCGGTCCTAGCGCTCCCCGGCCCCCCCAGCGCCCCATGTGCGACCCGCAGACGCTGCCATTTTGGGTCCCGTCCACCACGAGGGGAGGAAGGGCGCCGCCATCTTGGACCGCCCCAGACCTGTACGACGCGTGGGGGTGGCCATTTTGTCCACCCCCGCCGCCATCTTGTGACCCCCCCAGCCACGTGCGATGTATGGGGGCGACCATTTTGTCCATCCCCGACGCCATCTTGGACGGCAACAACGGACCCAACTCCACTACTACAACCACGTCTCGCTTCAATTACGCTCGATCAAGCTCGGCCCCGGACACTCCAGACGACGACGACAACGGTGCTAATAAACGGCCACGAGACGCCATGCCTAGTCGACTCCGGGAGCACGGAGAGCTTTATCCACCCCGACACGGTAAGACGCTGTTCCTTGACCACCTATCCCAGCGCACAAAAGATTTCCCTAGCTGCAGGATCCCACTCCGTACAGATCCAAGGATTCTGCATAGTTATCCTAACGGTGAGGGGAGGGAGTTCAAAAACTACAAACTAAACGTCCTTCCCCAACTCTGTGCCCCCACCTTGCTGGGATTAGATTTCCAATGCAATCTACAGAGCCTTACGTTCAAATTCGGCGGCCCAATACCCCCACTCACTATCTGCGGCCTCGCAACCCTCAAGGTGCAACCCCCGTCCTTGTTTGCGAACCTCACCCCGGATTGCAAACCCGTCGCCACTAGGAGCAGACGGTACAGCGCCCAGGACCAGACCTTCATTCGGTCCGAAGTCCAGCGGCTACTAAAGGAGGGCATAATCCAGGCCAGCAATAGTCCCTGGAGAGCGCAGGTGGTAGCAGTGAAGACAGGGGAGAAACAAAGGATGGTCATAGACTATAGCCAGACCATCAACAGGTACACACAACTAGACGCGTACCCTCTCCCCCGCATATCCGATATGGTCAATCGGATTGCCCAATATAAAGTCTTCTCCACCGTGGACCTCAAGTCCGCCTACCATCAGCTCCCCATCCGCCCAAGTGACCTCAAGTACACAGCCTTCAAGGCAGACGGGCGATTATACCATTTCCTAAGGGTCCCTTTTGGTGTCACAAACGGGGTCTCGGTCTTCCAACGGGAGATGGACCGAATGGTTGATCAACATGGGTTGCGGGCCACGTTCCCGTATCTCGACAATGTAACCCTCTGCGGCCACGACCAGCAGGACCACGACGCCAACATCCAAAAATTCCTCCAGACCGCCAAAGCCTTGAACCTCACGTACAACGAGGACAAGTGCGTTTTTAGCACCAATCGGCTAGCCATTCTGGGCTACGTAGTGTGCAATGGGATAATAGGCCCCGACCCCGAACGTATGCGCGCCCTCATGGAATTTTCCCTCCCGCACTGCCCAAAAGCCCTGAAACGCTGCCTGGGTTTCTTTTCATACTACGCCCAGTGGGTCCCCCAGTACGCAGACAAGGCCCGCCCCCTAATACAGACCACGACCTTCCCTCTGTCGACAGAGGATCCAGGCCTTCAGCCGCATCAAAGCGGATATCGCAAAGGGCACGATGCGCGCCATCGACGAGTCCCTCTCCTTCCAGGTCGAGAGCGACGCCTCCGACGTAGCTCTAGCGGCCACCCTTAACCAAGCGGGCAGACCCGTGGCCTTTTTCTCACGGACCCTCCACGCCTCAGAAATCCGCCACTCCTCAGTGGAAAAGAAAGCCCAAGCCAGAGTGGAAGCTGTGCGACATTGGAGGCATTACCTGGCCGGCAGGAGATTCACTCTCGTCACGGACCAACGGTCGGTAGCCTTCATGTTCGATAATGCACAGCGGGGTAAAATCAAAAACGACAAGATCTTAAGGTGGAGGATCGAGCTCTCCACCTTCAACTATGAGATCTTGTATCGTCCCGGAAAGCTGAACGAGCCGTCCGATGCCCTATCCCACGGCACATGTGCCAACGCACAAATTAACCGCCTCCAAACCCTCCACGAGGACCTCTGCCACCCGGGGGTCACTCGGTTTTCCACTTCATCAAGTCCCGCAATCTCCCATACTCTTTAGAGGAGGTCCGTACAGTCACAAGGGACTGCCACATCTGCGCGGAATGCAAACCGCATTTTTTCAGGCCGGATGGAGCGCACCTGATTAAGGCTTCCCGCCCTTTGAACGCCTCAGTCTCGATTTCAAAGGGCCCCTCCCCTCCACCGACCGCAATCCATATTTTCTTAATGTGGTGGACGAATACTCTCGCTTCCCTTTTGCCATTCCCTGCTCTGACATGACCGCGGCCACAGTCATTAAAGCCCTGAACAGCATCTTCACACTGTTCGGTTACCCCGCATACGTCCACAGCGACAGGGGGTCCTCTTTCATGAGTGACGAGCTGCCCCAGTTCCTGCTCAGTAAGGGCATAGCCTCAAGCAGGACGACCAGCTACAACCCCCGGGGGAACGGGCAAGTAGAGAGGGAGAACGGCACGGTCTGGAAGGCCGTCCTACTGGCCCTACGGTCCAGGGACCTCCCAGTTTCACGGTGGCAGGAGGTCCTCCCGGACGCTCTCCACTCCATCCGGTCGTTATTATGTACGAGCACTAATTAAACGCCTCATGAGCGTCTCCTTGTCTTCCCTAGGAGGTCCTCCTCTGGAACGTCGCTGCCGACCTGGCTGGCGGCCCCAGGACCCATCTTGCTCCGAAAGCATGTGCGGGCACATAAGGCGGACCCGTTGGTCGAAAGGGTTCACCTCCTCCACGCGAACCCGCAGTACGCTTACGTGGAGTACCCCGACGGCCGACAGGACACGGTCTCCCTGCGGGATCTGGCGCCCGCCGGCAACACACACACCCCCCCGACACCATTCACCAAACCCCCCCCCCTTCCTGCCACCGCCGCACCCCGCGACCGCCCCCTTCCCAGGAGGATCGGTTCCCCTCCCCTCAGGCCCAGCCAAGAATAAAGCACAAGCTGAAACCGTAAGGCTCCCGGAGACGACAACACCGATACAAGCACCACCACCACCACCGGGGCCGAGGCGATCGACACGGACGACCAGACTGCCCGACCGACTCGTGGCGTTGATCTAAATCAAAATATGGACTTTTCACAAGAACATTTTGCTTTTCTCCCTATACCCCCTGTAAATAGTTGAAACAGGACAAAATTGTACAATACTGTATTGCCATGTGAATGTTTTTTTTCCTCCCAGGACCAGCCCTGTAAACCCTTACCACCATACGAAGCATCACCCCGCCGGGTTCATTTTTGACAAGGGGTGAATGCGGTAGTATGTATTGGGGGTCATGTGGGACTGGAAGCCCTAATGTCATTGGCTGACAGATCCCGGGTCCTGGTTGGCCGTTGACCTCTAGCTCTGCCCTGAAGGCGGAGTATAAGAAGCCGGAGTCCTCCCCCGCAGGCCAGTTTACTATTGAGCTGCGGGGGAACAGACACGCTTAATAAAGCCTCATCGACTTCACTCTATTCGTCTCACGGAGTCTTTGTGCGCTACAAAAGGTAGTTAGTTGTGATCTAAGATAACTGATTAGAATTTCTCCTTGGATACAAAGCTAATACGTTTTCCATTGCATTGGAGAAGAGAGTGACGGAGTCAATTTTTGATCAGGTTACAGGCTTCCCTGTATACCCAGAAATATCACAGTGAGGGTTTCAGTTTTTGGTCTTGTGCATTCTGCAACCAACAGAAAAGTTTATAGGGAAGTGTGTTAACTGGTATTCTTTTATAAGTTGCCTGCACAAGAAATGCTATTTAATCAAGAGTGTTTTTCTCAGCCATAAAAGATTTTTGAAATGTGAGATCTTGACATGTCCTTTCAGCTAGTTACCAGAACTGACATTTCTCTTTAAAGCTTATTGCTCGCGATGGAGGTCAAAAGGGTCACAACTCCGGAGCAGACTTTCCCCATGCTTCACAAGCCCTCTGACCTGACATGGTACAGACAAGCTTCAGACACCTTTAAGCCCATGCTGAAAGTTTACTCTCCAGGAAATACAAATTTGTGGTGGGCATTAACATGGAAGTCCTGAAGTCGAATTTACTGTGTGTTGTGGAGTGAACAACAATGTTTCTTCAACCAGTCAAAATGGCGGCTAGGGGCAATTTTGGAATTCTGGTCCCCAGCAGCTCTTTTTGCCTCCGCCAAACATGGGTTTGCCCCATGTTGGGATGGCAAAATCCAGCCCCTAATCTTGTTCACCCGTCAGCACTTTGCTTGATGACCTGTGTTGGCTCTAGGCCTGCCAACTAGCTCGGTTTCAAATCTCTCTGTCTTGTTTTCAAATTCTGCCTTGGCCTTCTTACCCAAACCTCCCCACCAAACTCTGCCAATTTTTCAACCTACAATATACTGAGATTTTTGTACTGCTCCAATTATGGCCGCTTATGCGTTGACAAATGTAATCCTCCCACCTTTTGGAGGCCACACCTTTTGCTGCCTGGGCCTTAAACAAGACCTTTCTGATTCTCTTACACTCCTAATTTTGAGACCCCTTAAAATGTCGCATTTTAGCAAGCTTTTTGGTCTTTTGTCCTAATATTTCCTTTTGACTCTTGGGGTGGAATTTTCCCCGAAAATGGCAAAGTGTCAGGTTCTGACTGAATTCTGGTGTGCCCAGAGAAGCAGTCAGGTTTTCCACCGAGATCTTCCAACACATTAGCATTTTTTTGAAGGTGAGCCGTGTTTTGCGCCATCATTGTCAGGGGCGGGGTCAACAGACACCAGCAAGCCCAGCTCCACAGAGAAAAGGGCTCCCTAATCTAAAGGAATAGAGATATTTTACTACAATTGTGTAGGGCATTGGTGAGGCCACACCTGGAGTATTGTGTGTCCTTATCTGAGGAAGGAAGGTCTTGCTATGGAGAAAGTGAGAGAATGCTTACTAGCCTGATTCCTGGGATGGCGGGAGTGTCATATGACTGTCATAAATCGGATAGGATAACATTCATTGGATTTTAGAAGAGTGAGGGGAGATCTCATAGAAACTTACAAAATTCTACAGGATTAGACAGGGTAGATTCAGAAAGAATGTTCCTGATGGTGGGGGCGTCCAGAACTAGGGCTCATAGGCGAGGAGAAGTTTCTTCACCCAGAGAGTGCTGAATCTGTGGAATTCACTACAACAGAAAGTAGCTGAGGCGTAATTATTGTTTCGTAATATCAAGAAGGAATTAGATATAGCTCTTGGATGTAAATGGATCAACGGATATGGGGGGGGAAGGCTGGATCAGGGTATTGAACTTGATGATCCGCCATGATCATAATGAATGGCAGAGCAGGCTCGAAGGGCCAAATAGTCTCCTCCTGCTTCTATTTTCTATGTATGTTTGTATGTATCTCAAAATGAAGTTAAAGATCTCTTTCCACGCTCCCCTCCACCCCCACACAACCTCCCTTCCCTGCCCAAGGCCATCTAGAACTCTGCACTCATTGTGTACAGGCAAAGAAAAGTAATGCTGACTAGTTTGAGGCTTGTTGGAAATGAAGTTGACTAATGAAACCAGAGGAGAGCCTTCTCAATGACTGCATTCAAGACCCCAGCAAAGAAACGCTGGATGCTCACAGAGATGTCAGGATCATGTCTCGGCAGACTGCATGGCAATGTATCAGTCAATAATGGTTAAAATTCTGAAACATACAATCTGCTGCCGAATCCTGGAATGCCAGAGGGATGTATGAAGGAATTAAGAAACCAACAGGCCCAGCAGCAACCAAATTACTCCCATTGAATCCTCAGAAAGGATGATCATCACTGAACCTAGGTAAAGTCACCAGAGTACCTGATGACCGTCGGCTGCTTTCCCCTTTGATGGGGAGAGCTGACTGCTGGTAGTTTAAGCTGAGGATGACCATATCTCAGGTGAGGGGCAAGGTTACAAAGGTGGGGCCTTCATGAATAACCTCAGCTGGTACAGGAATTGAGCCCACGCTGTTGGCCTTGCTCTGCGTCACAAACCAGCTGAGCCAACTGAGCCCCATCATTGAACCTAGCAAACAGGTGGAGTACCATCTTGAACTCGATGCTGCAGAGAACATTGCCACTCAAGAAGTTCGCAGTGCCGTTCCAACTCTCCTGTCATGGAGGACCAAGACAGCGAGCCAACCACAGTGGAGCTCAATAAGGCCATTGGCTGTCTATCCACTTGTGAAGCACCCAAAATTATGACATTCCACCTGAAATCGTCAAAGTGGGAAGACAGCACTGCTGTAGCACCTCCATGAACTTTTGTGTCTCTGCTACAAGCAGTTGTGTCTCAAGACATGTGATGCAAACATAGTCATCTTTTGTAAACACAAAGGTGAGTGCAGTGACTGTAACAGTTACTGAGGCATTGCTTTGTTAAGCGTTGTGGAGAAGGTCTTTGCTCGTGTTGCTCTGACCAGATTGCAGACCCTGGCGTCACACATCAACCTGAGTCTCAAAGCAGCTTCAGTGTTGGCAGACTGACTGTTGATATGGTTTTCTCATTTCAGCAGTTACAGGAGAAGTACTGTGAACAGAACACACCACTCTACATTGATTCCATAGACCTCATCAAGGCTTTTGGCCTTGTCAACAGAGATGGACTCTTCAAACTGCTGTGGAAAATAGGCTGCCTGCCTCAACTCCTGGGTTTCATTTCTTTCTTCCACAAAACATGCACTCTTTTGTCAGTTTCAATGGAGCATCATCGGAGACATTCAAATCAGCAGCAGGGTAAAGTAGGACTGCATCCTGGTACCAAGGGTGGGATTCTCCGTTTGCCGATGGCGAAATCGCAAAACGCGATTGGGCGAAGAATCCCTTTTTACGCCCGAATCGGGAGCGACGCCTGTTTACGGATACTCCGCCCCCTCCAAAACGGTGTCATCGAGGACTACGCCGTATGCTGTTGGGATGGCCTCAGGACGTCACCCGATGGGCCGAGTTCCCGACTGCGCAGAACATGTGTGGTCTCAGCAATCGGGAACCCGGCGTGGCGGTTGCAGACTGTGTCCAGCGCCGCCACAGTCAGGCGGCAGCCGTACTGCTGGCCGGGGGGACTTCGAGGAGGGCTGGGGGGCTGGTGGGGGGTGGGCCGGGGGTGGCGAGGGGGCGTCCAGGGGGGCACTATCTGGCTGGTCAGGCCCACGCACGGCCGGCGCCATGTTGTACGGCGCGACCCACGGCCACGGACCCGGCAATTCTCCAGCCGTTAAGATCGGGACGGTCAGGCATTTTACGTGGCTCAGCTACTAGCCCTTCACCGGTTGGAGGTTCGGTGCTGGGGTCTCGCCGATTTTTCCCACGCAAAACACCACGGATCCTCCGGACATGGCCCCAAAATCGGAGAATTCAGCCTCAATTCTCCTTTCCACATTTTTCTCCATATTGCTATTGTATGCTTTTGGAAACTCAAATTGGGGTGTACATCTGCATGTCAGAGCTGATGGTAAGCTGTTCAACCTGGCAAGACTGTACACCAAAACCAAAGTTCATAATATCCTAGTCTGTGAGATACTAGTGACATCGCACTGGCATTCCATAATGCAGTTCAGTTGCAGCAGCTTGCAGATCAGTTCTCCCGGGCCTGCTCGGGGATCAGACTGACAGTCAGTGTCAGGAAGTCCAAAGACCAGGAACAGAGGCTCCATCTTCCATCAACATTACTGACTTCACTCCGAAGGTTGTCTACCATTTCATACAACTTGGATCAACAATCACCTGCCCCTTGATGCCAAAACCAGTCGCAGCTGTCGTATGAAGACTGTGACAAACAGTAAACTGACTGAAGATACAAAGCGCTGTGTGTACCAGGCTTGTGTTCCCAGCATCTTCCTTTACTGTAGCGAGGCATGGACAACTTTTGCCAGCCAAGAAAAGCGGATGAACAGCTTCCACCTCTGCTGCTTTAGATGAATATTGGGCATTGCCTGGAAAGACAAAGTGCTGAAGATAGAAGTACACCAGTGCACAGGGATCCCAGCATCTTTGCCCTGTTGAGACAACGGCGACCCCATTGTCTGAGTCACGCGAGCCGAATGGGCGACATCTGCAAAACAATGTTGCCTGCAAGCAAGACTTCAACTTGACAGGATCGGAATCGATGCATGAAAGGTCCTCGCTGGAAACATGCAGTCAGGAAGGGCATGGAAAAAACAGAGGGTGAAAGAGAAGAACAGATGACAGAAAAGAGATCCTGCAGAAGAAAAAAAAAATCAGTTGTCTTCAGCCCAAACCTATTCATCTGTACCAGCTATGGAAGAGACCGAATCGGCCTCTACAGCAACAACAGATGATGTACAATCCAGAAGTGACATAAACCCTAGGTACAGTCCATCATCCCCTGAGATAGCCAGCAGCACGGTTCAATTCCCGTAACAGCCTCCCCGAACAGGCGCCAGAATGTGGCGACTAGGGGCTTTTCACAGTAACTTCATTGAAGCCTACTTGTGACAATAAGCAATTTTCATTTTCATTTCATAGACAGATTCCTAATTGGGATGGTGTTAGAATAAGATAAAAGGTTTATATTTGGTTTACCATGCACACATATAAACACATAAAGCATAGTAAATAATGTTGGTGAGCTGGAGGAACAGTATGATGTAATTATGACAATGGAAATCTGCCTCAAAAAAGAGCTAGACTGGGTACTGAACATTCTTGGTTACAGGCTATTCAGGGAAGATGGGGAAGAAAAAGAGGAGGAAAGTAACAATGTTGATTGAGGAGTATATTACAGTCCTGGAAAGTGAGGATGTCCCAGAATGGTCAAGACTCAAACCTAATTGCTTAGAGTTCAGAAACAAGAGAGGAACCATTACGCTACCAGGCATATTCTATCAACCACCAAATAGTGGAAAAGATTACGAGGAGCAATTTTCGGGAATTATATCGAGGTGCAAAAATTACAGAATAATTTTCATAGGGAACTTTAACTGTCCTAATATACCCTCGGATAGTAATGTCGTGAAGGACAAAGGCAGGAGAATTTCTCAAATGTGTTCAAGAATAATTGGCGGGGATTCTCCCAAATCCCGGCCAAATGTTGACGCCGGTGTCAAAACCGGAGCGAGTGGCGCCGGCGTCAACGCGCCTCCAGGCCCAGGCATTCACCCCTTCTTCGGGGGCTAGTACGGCGACGGAGTGCTGTGCGCTCGAAAGCCGGTGCAACACGGCCGGCGCGGGTCCGCGCATGCATATGGGTTGCCGTCTCCGAGCCGACCCTGGGCAATATGGCGGAGCCCTACCGTTGACAAGTACTCAAGATTCCCTTTCGCCATCCCATGCCCTGACATGACCTCTGCCTCCGTCAGCAAGGCCCTGCACAGTCTTTTCACCCTGTTCGGGTTCCCCGCCTACATCCACAGTGATCGGAGTTCCTCCTTTATGAGCGACGAGTTGTGTCAGTTACTGCTCAACAAGGGCATCGCCTCCAGCAGGACGATCAGCTATAACCCCCGGGGAAACGGACAGGTGGAGAGGGAGAACGCGACGGTCTGGAAGGCCGTCCTTCTGGCCCTATGGTCTAGAAGTCTCCCAGTCTCCAGCTGGCAGGTGGTCCTCTCCGACGCGCTCCACTCCATCCAGTCGCTCCTGTGTAAAGCCACCAACGAGCCTCCTCATGAACGTATGTTTGCCTTCCCTAGGAAATCCACCTCTGGGGTCTCGCTCCCATCCTGGCTAGCAGTCCCAGGGCCCGTCCTTCTCCGGAAGCATGCGAGGAGCCATAAAACCGACCCCCTGGTCGAGAAAGTCGTGCTGCTCCATGCAAACCCACTCGTTTGCACTGAGTGCTGAATTTGGTGCATTTGAGTGCTATAGTGAGAGTTTGGTGACTGAGGGAGTGCTGAATTTGGTGCATTTGAGTGCTATAGTGAGAATTTGGTGACTGAGGGAGTGCTGAATTTGGTGCATTTGAGTGCTATAGTGAGAGTGTGGTGACTGAGGGAGTTAGGTGAGGAGGGAGGTGCAGCACGGTAGCATTGTGGATAGCACAATTGCTTCACAGCTCCAGGGTCCCAGGTTCGATTCCGGCTTGGGTCACTGTCTGTGCGGAGTCTGCACATCCTCCCCGTGTGTGCGTGGGTTTCCTCCGGGTGCTCCGCTTTCCTCCCACAGTCCAATGATGTGCGGGTTAGGTGGATTGGCAGTAATAAATTGCCCTTAAGTGTCCAAAATTGCCCTTAGTGTTGGGTGGGGTTACTGGGTTATGGGGATAGGGTGGAGGTGTTGACCTTGGGTAGGGTGCTCTTTCGAAGAGCCGGTGTAGACTCGATGGGCCGAATGGCCTCCTTCTGCACTGTAAATTCTATGAGTAAGGTGCTCCTTTCATTTTGTTTCCTACATTTCCGCAAAGAGTGAGAAGAGAGCCAGGAGTTTACAGAGAGAGCAGCTGACTGGGAGCAGAGTCGGAGGGCGGAGATCCAGTTGGTCCACAGGGCAGCTATTTTCTGTAAGGTAAGAGGGGATGGAGGCTAGGTCAGTTGCATGCTCCTCCTGTAGGATGTGGGTGGTGAGGGATACCACCGGTGTCCCCGCTGACTATACCTGCGGGAAGTGCACCCAACTCCAGCTCCTCAAAGTCCGTGTTAGGGAACTGGAGCTGAAGCTGGATGAACTTCGGATCATCCGGGAGGCAGAGGGGGTGATAGAGAAGAGTTACAGGGAGGTAACCACACCCAAGGTACAGGACAAGAATAGCTGGGTTACAGTCAGGGGAAAAAAAACAAACAGGCAGACAGTGCAGGGACCCCCCGCCGATTCTCCGACCCTCGCGGGATCAGAGAATCCCGGCCAATGTCTAGGTCAATTTGTTTCTGGTCCAATTTGGAAGGAGGCATTGCTGGATCTTGGGAATGCATGGGATTAAGTCAATAAGGGAATATTTAGAGGATAGTGATCATGGTGTCATAAGATTTATGTTAGTTAAGGAAGAGGACAAGGAAAGATATAGAGAAAAGTATATAATTGGGGAAGGGCCAATTTCACTGGGATGAGAATGGATATGTGAAAGGAATCAAAGATTGGCAGGCAAAACTGTAAGGGAACAATAGGCTGCTTTGCGACAAGATGGTTCACACGCAGTCAAGGTACAATCCCATGCGTGGAAAGGTAGGGCAACCAAAGTCAGAGTCAAAGAGAAAAGGAGTGCTATGATGCAGAAAATGATGTGTTTGACAGATGCCAGTTTGATAGGATACATGAGAACAGGTTGAATATAGGATTTCCCAGGGGGAGCAAAAAAGGATAAAAGAAAAGCAAAGAGAGAGTTTAAGAAAAGAGATGGAGCTAACATAAAAGGGAATGCAAAAGTCTTCTGTATGTCTATAAGTAGTAAAAGTGCAGTAAGAGGAGGGCTGATAAGAGATCAAAAGGGATTTGCACATTGATGCACAATCAATTACTATTAAAACGAGGTAGTAACATAACTGAAGGCTTTAATAGACTAGAACTGTTCCCCAGCAGCTTCGGTACTGAATGAGGGCTGCTGGGACGGCACCGGTTCTTATACCCCACCTGTCAGGGCGGAGCTACATACAAAACAGCCAATGGTAAACTCCTAGGTTTAACCAATGCTCTTCAGCCTCTCGGGTACTGCAATACCTGATAATACCACATTCACCCCCTGTTAAAAAAGAGTCCGGTGGGGATGGTGGCCAGTGGTTACAATTGCATTTAACATGGTATGATCAGATATGGAGGTACTGTGATACCTCCTTACAGGGTTGTAGAGAATATTTACAATCGTGGAAGATATATATATTCAGTGTTTATTTACAGTTACAGATCGGTTATACTGAAGCAATCAGTCGGTCGGGTGGCCTGGTCGTCCTCCTGGGTCGTCTGAGCCTCTGTGGTGATTCTGGTGGGGGTCTGGGCGTCTGCGACTCCGGGAGCGTGGCTTCGGCCTCCATGGCAGCTTCGTCACCCTAGACGGCGCTGGTGGGGCAAACGGTTGACAAGAGAGGGGGGGCACCTGTAGGGGGCGTCGGTGGGTGGGAGGGCCTAGGCAGGGGCGGCAGGAGAACTGACCCTCCTGTGAGGTGCTGTGGAGGGGGTGGGGGTGGTGGTTCGGGTGCGCATGGGATTCCGGCGGGCGCCAGGTACCGTAGGGAGACCGTATCTTACCGGCCATCAGCGAACGCCACATAGGCGTACTGGGGGTTAGCGTGCAGCAGGTGGACCCTCTCGACCAACGAGTCCGACTTGTGTGCCCACACGTGTTTTCGGAGCAGGATGGGTCCGGGTGTTTCTCGCTAAGTCGGGAGCGAGGTCCCGGAGGAGGACTTCCTGGGGAAAACAAGGAGACGTTCATGAGATGTTGGTAGTTGTACAGAGCAGTGACCGGATGGCGTGGAGGGCCTCCGGGAGGACTTCTTGCCAGCGAGAGACTGGGAGGGGCCTGGACCGTAGGGCCAGTAGGACGGTCTTCCAGACCGTTTCGTTCTCCCTCTCTATCTGTCCATTTCCCCAGGGGTTGTAACTGTTCGTCCTGCTTGAGGCGATGCCCCTGTTGAGCAGGAATTGACGCAGTTCGTCGCTCATAAAGGAGGACCCCCATCACTGTGTATGTACGCGGGGAAACTGAACAGTGTAAATATACCCTGTAGGGCCTTGATGATGGTGGTTGCTGTCATGTCTGGGCAGGGATGGCGAATGGGAACCGGGAGTACTCGTCAATCACGTTCAGGAAGTACATGTTGCAGTCGGTGGAGGGAAGGGGGCCTTTGAAGTCCATGCTGAGGCGTTCAAAGGAACGGGAAGCCTTTATCAGGTGCTCTGGCCGGTAGAAGTGCGGTTTGTACTCTGCGCAGATTTGGCAGTCCCTGGTGGCTGTCCTGACCTCCTCGATGGTGTAGGGCATGTTGCGGGTCTTAATAAAGTGGAAAAAGCGAGTGACCCCCGGGTGGCAGAGGTCCTCGTGGAGGGCTCGGAGGCGGTCCACTTGTGCAGTGGCAAAAGTGCCACGGGACAGGGCATCAGGAGGCTCGTTTAGCTTCCTGGGACGATACAAGATCTCGTAGATGTAGGTGGAGAGTTCTATCCTCCACCACAAGATCTTGTCGTTTTTATCTTGCCCGCTGTGCATTATCAAACATGAACGCCACCGACTGTTGGTCAGTGAGGAGAGTGAATCTCCAGTCGGCCAGGCTCCAATGTCGCACAGCTTCTACTCTGGCTTGTGCCTCTTTTTTGACCGAGGAATGGCGAATTTTGGAAGCATGGAGGGTATGGGAGAAGAAGTCCACGGGTCTGCCCGCTTGGTTGAGGGTGGCGACCAGAGCTATGTCAGACGCGTCGCTCTCGACCTGGAAGTGGAGGGACTCGTCAATGGCGCGCATTGTGGCCTTTGCAATGTCTGCTTTGATGCGGCTGAAGGCCTGGCGGGCCTCCATCGACAGGGGGAAGGTTGTGGACTGGATTAGGGGACGGTCTTTGTCTGCATCGTTAGGGACCCACTGGGCGTAATAACTGAAAAACCCGAGGCAACGCTTCAGGGCCTTGGGGCAGTGAGGGAGGGGGAACTCCATGAGGGGGCGCATGCGTTAAGGGTCGGGGCCTATAACTCCATTTCGCACTACGTAGCAGAGAATGGCGAGACGGTCGCTGCTAAATACGCATTTATCCTTATTATATGTTAAGTTAAGGATTTTAGCGGTCTGGAGAAATTTTCAGAGGTTAGTGTCGTGGTCCTGCTAGTCATGGCCACAGATGGTGACATTATCAAGATACGGAAACGTTGCGCGCAAGCCGTATCGGTCAACCATTCGGTCCATCTCGCGTTGAAAGACCGAGACCCGGTTAGTGACCCCAAAGGGAACCCTCAAAAAATGATAGAGCCGCCCATCTGCTTCGAAGGCAGTGTATTTGCGGTCACTAGTACAGAGGGGTAGTTGATAGTGGGCGGACTTGAGATCCATCGTGGAGAAGACCTTATATTGCGCGATCCTGTTTACCAGGTCGGATATGCGGGGGAGAGGGTACGCGTCCAGATGCGTAAACCTGTTGATGTTCTGACTGTAGTCAATGACCATCCTATGTTTCTCCCCGGTCTTTACCACCACTACTTGAGCTCTCCAGGGACTGTTGCTAGCTTCAGTGGCGACAGGTTTGCAATCCAGGGTGAGGTTCGCAAACAGGGAAGGCGGGTCGACCTTAAGGGTCGCGAGGCCGCAGACAGTAAGGGGGGGGTATAGGGCCGCCGAATTTAAAGGTCAGGCTTTGCAAGTTACATTGGAAATCCAACCCCAGGAGTGTAGCCGCTCAGAGGTGCGGCAGGACATAAAGGCGGAAATTGTTGAATTTCCTGCCTTGGACTGTGAGGTTTGCTAGGCAGAACCCCTTTATCTCCACCGAGTGTGAGCCGGAGGCCAGGGAGATTCTTTGGTTTACGGGGTGGGTAACAAGTGAACAGTGTTGGGGTGTATAAAGCCCTCCGTGCTCCCAGAGTCGATCAGGCAGGACGTCTCGCGGCCATTGATGAAGACCATCGTCGTTGCTGTTGCGAGTGTCCGAGGTCGATTTTGGTCCAGAGTCACTGAGGCCAGATGAAGTAGTTGCGGGTTTTGATCGGGCAGCGTGTAGTCTGCCGTGCTGGGGTCCTGGGGCCCCATCCAAGATGGCATCTCCCATGGGTCGCACATGGTGGTCGGGGATGGACACAATGGCGGCGCCCATCCGTCCAGCGTGGTGTCCGAGGAACAAGATGGCCACGTCCGTGGGCCGCACGTGGCCCTAGGATAGGGGGAGTGGGGATGAGTGCTGGCCGCCTCGGGCCCGAAGAGAAGATTGCTGCGGCGATCCGGAATCGCCGCTGGAGACCGCGGCCACCGCTCGTGCCTGGCAGACCCCCACAAAATGGCCCTTCTTGCCACACCCTTTGCAGGTGGAGGTGCGGGCCGGGCAGCGCTGGCGGGGGTGCTTTGCCTGCCCGCAGAAGAAACAGCGGGGCCCGACAGAGTTCGCGGACCGTCTTACAGCGCAGGCCTGCGGGGACACGGGGAAGGTCTGTGGAACTGCCGCTGCGGGATGCCGGGGCTTTGCCGTCTAGTTGCAAGCAGGTGACGTGCGTAGACCTGATTTACAGGGCGGATATAATGTCCTTTTAACAGTTCGATCGCTGCATCGAACTCCTCCGCCACTTCAATGAGGGTGTAGATCCCAGGGGTTACCCTTGAGTGCAGGAGATGCAGTTTCTGTCCCCTGAGGGTGTGCCTCCGGCCGTCTTGAGGTAGCCTTTAAAGCATGCCAGCCAGTGCTTGAAGATCGCCGCCGGGTTCTCCGCGTGGGGGCTGAGTTGCAGACACTCCGGCTTAATTCGGAGATCCATCGTTTCAGCTTAAGTGTAGTCTATTAAATTGATGCACGATCAATTACTATTAAAACGAAGTAGTAACATAACTGAAGGCTTTAATAGACTAGAACTGTTCCCCAGCAGCTTCGGTACAGAATGAGGGCTGCTGGGACGGCACCGGTTCTTATACCCCGCCTGGCATAGGAGCATCCAGGAGGGCTTCTTAAAACAATATGTAAACAGTCCAACTAGGGAAGGGGCAGTACTGGACCTGGTATTGGGGAATGAGCCCGGCCAGGTGGTAGATGTTTCAGTAGGGGAGCATTTCGGTAACAGTGACCACAATTCAGTAAGTTTTAAAGTACTGGTGGATAAGGATAAGAGTGGTCCGAGGATGAATGTGCTAAATTGGGGGAAGGCTAATTATAACAATATTAGGCGGGAACTGAAGAACATAGATTGGGGGCGGATGTTTGAGGGCAAATCAGCATCTGACATGTGGGAGGCTTTCAAGTGTCAGTTGAAAGGAATACAGGACAGGCATGTTCCTGTGAGGAAGAAAGATAAATACGGCAATTTTCGGGAACCTTGGATGACGAGTGATATTGTAGGCCTCGTCAAAAAGAAAAAGGAGGCATTTGTCAGGGCTAAAAGGCTGGGAACAGACGAAGCCTGTGTGGCATATAAGGAAAGTAGGAAGGAACTTAGGCAAGGAGTCAGGAGGGCTAGAAGGGGTCATGAAAAGTCATTGGCAAATAGGGTTAAGGAAAATCCCAAGGCTTTTTACACGTACATAAAAAGCAAGAGGGTAGCCAGGGAAAGGGTTGGCCCACTGAAGGATAGGCAAGGGAATCTATGTGTGGAGCCAGAGGAAATGGGCGAGGTACTAAATGAATACTTTGCATCAGTATTCACCAAAGAGAAGGAATTGGTAGATGTTGAGTCTGGAGAAGGGGGTGTAGATAGCCTGGGTCACATTGTCATCCAAAAAGACGAGGTGTTGGGTGTCTTAAAAAATATTAAGGTAGATAAGTCCCCAGGGCCTGATGGGATCTACCCCAGAATACTGAAGGAGGCTGGAGAGGAAATTGCTGAGGCCTTGACAGAAATCTTTGGATCCTCGCTGTCTTCAGGGGATGTCCCGGAGGACTGGAGAATAGCCAATGTTGTTCCTCTGTTTAAGAAGGGTAGCAAGGATAATCCCGGGAACTACAGGCCGGTGAGCCTTACTTCAGTGGTAGGGAAATTACTGGAGAGAATTCTTCGAGACAGGATCTACTCCCATTTGGAAGCAAATGGACGTATTAGTGAGAGGCAGCACGGTTTTGTGAAGGGGAGGTCGTGTCTCACTAACTTGATAGAGTTTTTCGAGGAGGTCACTAAGATGATTGATGCAGGTAGGGCAGTAGATGTTGTCTATATGGACTTCAGTAAGGCCTTTGACAAGGTCCCTCATGGTAGACTAGTACAAAAGGTGAAGTCACACGGGATCAGGGGTGAACTGGCAAGGTGGATACAGAACTGGCTAGGCCATAGAAGGCAGAGGGTAGCAATGGAGGGATGCTTTTCTAATTGGAGGGCTGTGACCAGTGGTGTTCCACAGGGATCAGTGCTGGGACCTTTGCTCTTTGTAGTATATATAAATGATTTGGAGGAAAATGTAACTGGTCTGAATAGTAAGTTTGCAGACGACACAAAGGTTGGTGGAATTGCGGATAGCGATGAGGACTGTCTGAGGATACAACAGGATTTAGATTGTCTGGAGACTTGGGCGGAGAGATGGCAGATGGAGTTTAATCCGGACAAATGTGAGGTAATGCATTTTGGAAGGGCTAATGCAGGTAGGGAATATACAGTGAATGGTAGAACCCTCAAGAGTATTGAAAGTCAAAGAGATCTAGGAGTACAGGTCCACAGGTCATTGAAAGGGGCAACACAGGTGCAGAAGGTAGTCTAGAAGGCATACGGCATGCTTGCCTTCATTGGCCGGGGCATTGAGTATAAGAATTGGCAAGTCATGTATCAGCTGTATAGAACCTTTGTTAGGCCACACTTGGAGTATAGTGTTCAATTCTGGTCGCCACACTACCAGAAGGATGTGGAGGCTTTAGAGAGGGTGCAGAAGAGATTTACCAGAATGTTGCCTGGTATGGAGGGCATAAGCTATGAGGAGCGATTGAATAAACTCGGTTTGTTCTCACTGGAACGAAGGAGGTTGAGGGGCGACCTGATAGAGGTATACAAAATTATGAGGGGCATAGACAGAGTGGATAGTCAGAGGCTTTTCCCCAGGGTAGAGGGGTCAATTACTAGGGGGCATAGGTTTAAGGTGAGAGGGGCAAGGTTTAGAGTAGATGTACGAGGCAAGTTTTTTACGCAGAGGGTAGTGGGTGCCTGGAACTCACTACCAGAGGAGGTAGTGGAAGCAGGGACGATAGGGACATTTAAGGGGCGTCTTGACAAATATATGAATAGGATGGGAATAGAAGGATACGGACCCAGGAAGTGTAGAAGATTGTAGTTTAGTCGGGCAGTATGGTCGGCACGGGCTTGGAGGGCCGAAGGGCCTGTTCCTGTGCTGTACATTTCTTTGTTCTTTGTTCTTTGTTGTTCTGTCAGGGCGGATCTACATACAAAACAGCCAATGGTAAACTCCTAGGTTTAACCAATGGTCTTCAGCCTCTCGGGTACTGCAATACTTGATAATACCACACACATGGAGTCAGTGGGCACAAGTACTTTGTATCTTTGAGCTTTGACAAAAGGTCATCTGGACTCGAAACAGCTCTTTTATCTGCCATAGATTCTGCCAGAGCTGCTGAGACTTTCCAGCATTTTCTCTTTGGTTTCAGATTCCAGCATTCACAGTAATTTGCTGTTATACTTTGTATCTTTCTTTACCAAGCAAGAAGATGCTGCCAAAATCATAGTGAAAGAAGTGGTCGTTGTGGCGGAGGTGTTAGAAATACTAGCGGTATTTTAACTTAATAAGCCAGCTGTGTGGAATGGATGCGTTGAAGAATACTGAGGGGAGGATGTGAGAGTGGAAATTGCAGAAGTACAGGCCGTAATCTTCCAATCCTCCTTTGATACAGGTTGGTGCCATAAGAACTAAAGAATCGCAAATGTTACATGTTGTTCAAAAAAGTATGAAAGACTAAACCTGGCAATTACAGGTCAGTCAGTTTAATCTTGATGGCAGGGAAGCTTTTAGAAATAATAATCTGGGACAAAATTAGCAATCACTTGGACAAGTCCAGACTAAATAAAGAAAGCAGATTTTTTCAAGTCAAGTGGTGTTTAACAGACCTAATTGAGCTTTTTATGAGGTAACAGAGAGGGTTGATGACGGTGATACAGCTGGTGTGGTATAAATGGATTACCAAAGACTTTTGATAAAGTGTCATATAATAGACTTGCCAGCAGATTAAAGCCCTTGGAATAAAAGGGCTCAGGGACAATGGATATGAAATTGGCTGAGTGATGGGAGACAGGATACAGAGGTTAACAGTTGCTTTTTGACTAGAAGCAGACATACAGTGGTGTACGTCCGGGGACACTGCTAATTGCTTTCCTTGACATACATTAATGACCCAGACTTGTCTTTACAGGGAACAATGGTAGAATTTGCAGATGACACAAAGCTTGGAACTCTGAAGAGGCTCGAGGTAGACTTTAAGGGTACATGGTCAAGCTGCTGGAATGTTGGGCACAAGGCAGATTAAATTTAATGCCGAGAAGTATGAACTGATACATTTGATTGGAAGAAAGAAAAGAAGCAATATAAATTAAAGATAACAATTCCAAAGGGGGTTCAGGAGTAACGTTTCCTGGGGGGACATGTGAAACAATTATTGAAAGTGACAGGACAGGTTGAGAAAGTGGGGGGGAAAAAAAGCAATTCCATAGGAGCTGGCAGATGTGCTGAGTTTACCCAGCATTTTCTGTTTTTATTTTGGAAACGAAATGAAATGAAAATTGCTTATTGCCACAAGTAGGCTTCAAATGAACTTCCTGTGTAAAGCCCCTAGTCGCCACATTCCGGTGCCTGTTCAGGGAGGCTGGTATGGGAATTGAACCGTGCTGCTGGCCTGCCTTGGTCTGCTTTAACAGCCAGCGATTTAGCCCTGTGCTAAACCAGCCCCTTTCCAGCATTCATAGCATTTAGCTTTTATAAAAGATATATGGGACCCTGGTCTCTATAGAGATACAACAGACGCACGAACAGGCGCAAAAACAGCTTCTTCCCCACTGCTACCAGACTACTAAACGACCCTCTTATGGACTGACCTCATTAACACTACACTCCACATCCTACAGGAGGAGCATGCAACTGGCCTAGCCTCCATCCCCTCTTACCTTACAGAATATAGCTGCCCTGTGGACCAACTGGACCTCCGCCCTCCGACTCTGCTCCCAGTCAGCTGCACTCTCTGTAAACTCCTGGCTCCCTTCTTGCTCTTTGCGGAAATGCAGGAAATGAAATGAAAGGAGCGCCTTACTCCCTCCTCACCTAACTCCTTCAGTCACCAAACTCTCACTATAGCACTCAAATGCACCAAATTCAGCACTCCCTCAGTCACCAAACTCTCACTATAGCACTCAAATGCACCAAATTCAGCACTCAATGCAAACAAAGTCTGCACTGTAGGTTACATAGAACATAGAAAATACAGCACAGAACAGGCCCTTCGGCCCACGATGTTGTGCCGAACTTTTGTCCTAGATTAAGAACAAATTAGTCTACACCCCATCATTCTACCGTAATCCATGTACCTATCCAATAGCCGCTTGAAGGTCCCTAATGTTTCCGACTCAACTACTTCCACAGGCAGTGCATTTCATGCCCCCACTACTCTCTGGGTAAAGAACCTACCTCTGACATCCTCCTTATATCTTCCACCATTCACCTTAAATTTATGTCCCCTTGTAATGGTTTGTTCTACCTGGGGAAAAAGTCTCTGACTGTCTACTCCATCTATTCCCCTGATCATCTTATAAACCTCTATCAAGTCTCCCCGCATCCTTCTCCATTCTAATGAGAAAAGGCCTAGCACCCACAACCTTTCCTCGTACAACTTACTCTCCATTCCAGGCAACATCCTGGTAAATCTCCTTTGCACCTTTTCCAAAGCTTCCACATCCTTTCTAAAATGAGGCGACCAGAACTGCACTCAGTACTCCAAATGTGGCCTTACCAAGATTTTGTACAGCTGCATCATCACCTCACGGCTCTTAAATTCAATCCGTCTGCTAATGGACGCTAGCACACCACAGGCCTTCTTCACAGCTCTAGCCACTTGAGTGGCAACTTTCAAAGATCTATGAACATAGACCCCAAGATCTCTCTGCTCCTCCACATTGCCAAGAACCCTACCGTTAACCCTGTATCCCAGGGGCTGGTTCAGCACACTAGGGCCAAACCGCCGGCTCTCAAAGCAGACCAAGGCAGGCCAGCAGTACGGTTCGACCCCCGCACCAGCCCCCCCGAACAGGCGCCGGAACGCAGCGACCAGGGCCCCGCCACAGCAACCCCACCGAAGCCTACCTGTGACAACAAGCGACTTTCATTTCATTCATTTCATTTCGTATTCCGCATTCATATTTGTCCTTCCGAAATGGACAACCTCATACACTTTACAGGGTTAAACTCCATCTGCCACTTCTCAGCCCAGCTCTGCATCCTATCTATGTCTCTTTGCAGCCGACAACAGCCCTCTTCACTATCCACAACTCCACCAATCTTTGTATCGTCTGCAAATTTACTGACCCACCCTTCAACTCCCTCATCCAAGTCATTAATGAAAATCACAAACAGCAGAGGACCCAAAACTGATCCCTGCGGTACGCCACTGGTAATTGGGCTCCAGGCTGAATATTTGCCATCCACCATCACTCTCTGACTTCTATCGGTTAGCCAGTTCGTTATCCAACTAACCAAATTTCCCAGTATCCCATGCCTCCTTACTTTCTGCATGAGCCTACCATGGGGAATCTTATCAAATGCCTTACTAAAATTCATGTACACTACATCCACTGCTTTACCTTCATCCACGTGCTTGGTCACCTCCTCAAAGAATTCAATAAGACTTGTGAGACAAGACCTACCACTCACAAATCCGTGCTGACTATCTCTAATCAAGCAGTGTCTTTCCAGATGCTCAGAAATCCTATTCTTCAGTACCCTTTCCATTATTTTGCCTACCACTGTAGTAAGACTAACTGGCGGTAAGATAACCAGGGTTATCCCTATTCCCTTTTTTGAACAGGGGCACGACATTTGCCACTCTCCAATCCCCTGGTACCACCCCTGTTGACAGTGAGGACGAAAAGATCATTGCCAATGGCTCTGCAATTTCATATCTTGCTTCCCATAGAATCCTTGGATATATCCCGTCAGGCCCGGGGGACTTGTCTATCCTCAAGTTTTTCAAAATGCCCATCACATCTTCCTTCCTAACAAGTATCTCCTCAAGCTTACCAGTCTGTTTCACACTGTCCTCTCCAACAATATGGCCCCTCTCATTCGTAAATACTGAAGAAAAGTACTCGTTCAAGACCTCTCCTATCTCTTCAGACTCAATACACAATCTCCCGCTACTGTCCTTGATCGGACCTACCCTCGCTCTAGTCATTCTCATATTTCTCACATATGTGTAAAAGGCCTTGGGGTTTTCCTTGATCCTACCCGCCAAACATTTTTAATGCCCTCTCTTAGCTCTGGCTCTCTTGTATCCCTCCAGCGCTCTGTCTGAACCTTGTTTCCTCAGCCTTACAAAAGTCTTCTTCTTCCTCTCAACAAGGGATTCAACCTCTCTTGTCAACCATGGTTCCCTCACTCAACCATCTCTTCCCTGCCTGTCAGGAACATACATATCAAGGACACGTCGTATCTGTTCCTTGAACAAGTTCCACATTTCAATTGCGTCCTTCCCTGACCGCCTATGTTCCCAACTTATGCACTTCAGTTCTTGTCTGAAAGCATCGTATTTACCCTTCCCCCAATTGTAAACCTTGCCCTGTTGCACGCACCTATCCCTCTCCATAACTAAAGTGAAAGTCACAGAATTGTGGTCACTATCTGCAAAATGCTCCCCCACTAACAAATCTATTACTTGCCCTGGTTCATTACCAAGTACCAAATCCAATATGGCCTCTGCTCTGATCGGACAATCTACATACTGTGTTAGAAAAGCTCCCTAGAAAAACTGCACAAACACCACCCCATGCAAACTATTTGATCTAAAGAGTTTACACTCAATGTTTGGGAAGTTGAAGACACCCATGACTACTACCCTGTGACTTCTGTACCTTTCCAAAATCTGTTTTCCAATCTGTTCCTCCACATCTCTGCTGCTATTGGGGGACCTATAGAAAACAAGGTGACTGCTCCTTTCCTATTTCTGACTTCAACCCATACTACCTCAGTAGGCAGATCCTCCTCGAACTGCCTTTCTGCAGCTGTTGTACTATCTCTAATTAACAATGCCACCCCCCCCACCTCTTTTACCACCATCCCTAATCTTATTGAAACATCTGTAACCAGGAACCTCCAACAACTATATCTGCCCCTCTTCTATCCAAGTTCCCGTGATGGCCACAACATCATAGTCCCAAGTACCGATCCATAAGACCATAAGACATAGGAGCGGAAGTAAGGCTATTCGGCCCATCGAGTCCACTCCACCATTCAATCATGGCTGATTTCAACTCCATTTACCCGCTCTCTCTCCATAGCCCTTAATTCCTCAAGAAATCAAGAATTTATCAACTTCTGTCTTGAAGACACTCAACGACCCGGCCTCCACCGCCCTCTGTGGCAATGAATTCCACAGACCCACCACTCTCTGGCTGAAGAAATTTCTCCTCATATCTGTTCTAAAGTGACTCCCTTTTATTCTAAGGCTGTGTCCCCGGGTCCTAGTCTCCCCTGCTAATGGAAACAACTTCCCTACGTCCATGCCTTAAGATCACCCACCTTATTCCTGATGCTTCTTGCGTTGAAGTACACACACTTCAACCCATCTCCGTGCCTGCAAGTACTCTCCTTTGTCAATGTTACCTTCCCCACTGCCTCACTACACGCTTTGACGTCATGTGACAATAAATCAAATCATGGGCTGGATTCTCCGATCCATCCATGGCCACTCCCTGGCCAACCCTACCACTCCCCCCAGAACTCGCAGAAGCCCCACCAGCCAGCGTCACGTATCCCGGCCGAGTGTGGTGGAGCTGGACACAGTCGGCAGCTGCCACACATGTTCCTGCACGGCTGAGATCACACATGTCTCGCACCTTCGGGAACTTGGCCCATTGGGGATGGAGCATCATGGGTGGGCTGGCGAATGACGCGCCAACGCTGTTTCAATGGTGCGTGATGCGATGACGCCATTTCTGAGGAGGCAGAGCTTGTCTGACCGGCGTCAAACGCCGCGGCGCCTGCCCTGATATGACCGTCAGAGCTGATTCTCCGCCCGATCATGATTGCGATTTCGGCGTCAGGCAATGGAGAATCCAGCCCTATGTTCACCCGTCGGAGGAGAATTGCAACCAATTTCCGACCACCCTGGGAGCGCAAATCGGAAAGCAATTCTCTATTCCTTGCCATGCTATCGGGCTGCCATTATCAGCGATTGACCCGATAGCGAAGTCCCACTGCTGGCCACCACCGACCCCCCCTCCCCCACTCCATACTGCTAAACAGCCATGAACCTGTCCCTCCACCCACACCGCAAAGCAGCCCCCCATCCTTGGTTTGCCTGGCTGCCCTCCCATTAACCCACGTATGAGGAGGACCCAACTTGTCCACCCCTCTCAGGGACACTGTAATGAGGGAGACACCCCCCTATAGACCCCTGTACTCGGGATACACCCCCTAGGGTTACCTATAGTAGGGGGAGCCCCCCCAGATACCCCCTAACTAAAGGGACATACCACAGAGACCCCTTCATTAAAGGGACTCCACACAGAGACTTCCTGACTAAAGGGCCCCTCCTCACAGACCCACCCCTGCCCAAAACAAAAGAGACCCCTGCCTGAAAGCAAGAGAGCAGTCCAGACAAGAGCAGTGAAGTGCATTGTGGGTGGGGATGGTATCCCTCAGGTCGGGTTTGAGAGAACTCCCTTCAGGAGTTACCCCCTTGGGCCACCTTGAGGTCTACCACATCTTGCTCATGATTGCTGAGACCATCTGTAATTCCCGCCGAGGTGAACCCCAACCTAAGGGACCAGAGAATCATGGGGGGACCGTAGAATAGGGCGCCGGGCTCGCTAAATGGATGCAATTGGATCTTTAAGACCCATTTGCATTCATTTATATCTTCCCACTGACAGGCGGTCATGAACCTCGATTCCAGTGCAGCGGGGGTTCGGAGCATTGCAATCGGATTGGCGCCTGCCAACACCCAGCGTCGATCCCGATTTTGTGCTTCTCCGTTGCAACGTGGAAACCGATACGGAGATTCCCCCCCCAGGACTTTAAGAACCTCCTCTTTGGCTCTATGCTACTACTGTGCTTCTGTCTGGAAGAAGTCTGCAGGCTGCAAACTGATAGATGTTCAGCTGAATGAGACCATGAGAAAAATCTCAGGAATAATCCAGTCAACATATAGAAATTGGCTCCTGGTGCTCTGCAACATTGCACCTCCACAAACCCATTGTGTAGCTAGCACAAAAATACAGATCTGCCCCCGGTACAGGGCAATACCCACCCACACAGCAAACTCCTCATCACAATGTAGCCAATCTGGGACCTGTGGATGGACCTCTGGCACAATGTCAACAACACAGCCCAGAATCAGCACTTGGGCGATGGTCCCAAATTGGAAATCTCAGGCTTCAACCTCCCACGTGGTGAATGGGTCAAACTGAACAGGTTTTGCACTGGAGTTGGACCCTGCCACAACAACTTGTTCCATTGGGGATGCCATGACTCACCCTTGTATAACTGTGGAAAAGTGCAAACCATGGTTAAGAGGAGACTTAATAGGGTTAAGAGGAGACTTAATAGGGTTAAGAGGAGACAAAATGATCAGGGGGTTGGGTAGGGTGGACAGTGAAAGCCTTCTCCCGCGGATGGAAATGGCTGGCACGAGGGGACATAGCTTTAAACTGAGGGGTAATAGATACAGGACAGAGGTCAGAGGTAGGTTCTTTACGCAAAGAGTAGTGAGGCCGTGGAATGCCCTACCTGCAATAGTAGTGAACTCGCCAACATTGAGGGCATTTAAAAGTTTATTGGATAAACATATGGATGATAATGGCATAGTGTAGGTTAGATGGCTTTTGTTTCGGTGCAACATCGTGGGCCGAAGGGCCTGTACTGCGCTGTATCGTTCTGTGTTCTATGGTGAATAGAATTGACAAGTGCCCCGGCCTGTGATTCATTGGCAGTCTCACAGCCTGATACCAGGTTGACGAGGAGGCTACTAATTGGCTGAAGAATTTGAAATGAAATGAAAATCACTTATTGTCACAAGTAGGCTTCAAATGAAGTTACTGTGAAAAGCCCCTAGTCGCTACATTCCGGCGCCTGTTCGGGGAGGCTGTTACGGGAATTTCAAGTTTGACTTCTCGCTCTTCATCATTGCACACAATAGTAGCAGTAGTACTGAGATGATTGACCCCCCAACCACCACAACCGTCTTCCTTTGTGCTAGGTATGACTCAATCAGCGGAGGTTAACCCCCCTGATTCCCATTGACTCCAGAAGTTAGGGCTCCTGGATGATACACTCGGTCAAATGCTGCCTTGATGTCAAGGGCAGTTACTCTCACCCTACCTATGGAGATCAGCTCTTTCATCCATGTTTGAACCAAGGCTGTAGTGAGGTCAAGAGCTGAGTGGCTCTGGCAGAACCCAAACTGAGCATCCGTGAGCAGGTTATTGTTGAGTAAATGTTGCTTGATAGCACTGTTGATGACTCCTTCCATTACTTTGCTCATGATGGTGAGTAGATTGATGACGCAATAATTGGTCAGGTTGAATTTGTCCTGCTTTATGTTTACAGGAGATTACCGGGAAACTTTCCACATTGCTGGGCAGATGCCAGTGTTGGAGTTGTATTGGAGCAACTTGGCTAAGGGCAAGGCAAATTCTGGAACACAAGTCTTCGGTGCTATTGCTGGAATACTGTCAGGGCCTATGGCCTTGCCGTGTCCAATGCCTTCAGTTGTTTCTTGCTATCACGTGGAGTGAATCAAATTGGCATTTGTGATGCTGGAGGAAACCACAATGGATCATCCGCTCGGCTCTTCTTACTGAAGATTTTTGCAAAGTTTCAGCCTTATCTTTTGCAATGATATGCTGAGCTTCTCCATCATTGAGGATGGGGATATTTGTAGAGCTTCCTCCTCCAGTGAGTTGTTTAATTGTCCACCAACATTGATGACTTGATGTGGCAGGACTGCAGAGCTTAGATCTGATCCATTGGTTGTGGAATCTCTTATTTCTTTCTATTTCTTACTGTTTATGCTGTTTGGCATGCAAATAGTCCAGTGTTGTAGCTTCACCTGCTTGGCACTTCATTTTTAGTAAGTCTGGTGTTGTTCCTGACATGCCCTCACCCATGCTTCACTAGATTAGTGTTGATCCCCTGGCTTGGTGGTAATGGTAGAGTGGGGGATATGCCAGTCCATGAGGTTACAGATTGTGATTCAGTCCAGTTCAGCTGCTGGTGATGGCTCATGGTGTTTCATGGATGCCCAATGTTCAGTTGCCAGATCTGCTCAAAGTCTACCCCATTTATCGTGGTGGTAGTGCCACACAACACGATGGAGTGTATTCTCAATGTGAAGACGGGATTTTGCCTCCAAAAGAACTCCTGCCGATACTGTCTTAGGCAGATGGATCTGTAGCAGGCAGATTGGTGAGGATGAATTCAAGTATGTTTTTCCCTCTTGTTGCTTCCCTCGCCACCTGTTGCAGTCCCAGTCCAGCAGTTATGTACTTTAGGACCCAGCCAGCTCAGTCTGTGGTGGGACTATCAAGCCACTCTTGGTGATGGACATTGAAGTCCCCCACCCAGAATACAATCTGCGCCCTTGCCACCCTTTGTGCTTCCCCCGAATGGTGTTTAACATGGAGAAGTGTTGACTCATCAGCTGTAGGGGGTGGCATGCAGTATGCGGTAGTCATAATGAGATTTCCTTGCCCATGTTTGACCTGATGCCATGAGAATTCATGGGGTCCAGTTTCTATGTTGATGACTCCCAGGGCTACTCCCTCGCAATTCTACACCTTTGTATTGCCACCTATGCTTAGTCTGTCCTGTTGATGGCACAGGAAATGCCAAGGGATGGAGATGGTGGTGTAAAAGGTGCAGTGATGCAAATATGCAGCCATCTTTGACTGTGACCTCAAATCCTTAGAATGTAGCTTTAGTCTTTTAAACAATTCATTCAGGAGTTTTCTCCAATAAATGAATAAAGTTACTTTTCATAAGGCATGGTTTTATCGCACTTATTTAAATAGGAAGATGTGGCGTAGTGCTGAGAAATTGGCAGTAAACAGATAATATAATGGGGCGATAAAGGGTAAAGGATATAATAACAACAAAAGAGTGGTGAAGCATGGATAACTACGGAGGGAATAGAAGGAGTCACCCATATCATTTATAATCTCCACACCACGTGCAGCTTTTAGGTTTTGAAGATTTGTTCTGCTGTTACACAATCATGTCCGACCCAAAGGGAGGGAAGAAAATGGCAGCGAGGGAAACAGAAAGACAATAGATAAAGGTTTGGGAGAGGGAAGCAAAAGAGGGGAGAGAGGAAGAGAGTTAGAAGCAAATCAGGGAAAAACAGCAATGCAAAATAGTAGGGACTGGTGAAAACAGCAATTTCTGTCAAAGAGTCTCTGTCAAGTTGCTCTTGTGCATCTTGTCGATCGTACACACTGCAGCCATGTTGATGAAATGACGAAACACTTATTCATTTATTTATTAACCTGTAGCTGTTAAGGATGGTTTATTTTCTAAAAATCAATCAGGCAGCATTCATTTTGTTGTCTTTGAACAGACCTCTTTCAAACATCTTTACAGATTCTTTCTCCTATTTCCACATTCCCCCCAAAAACTACTTTATTCACTGTCACAGTGCAACCAGTGAGCAAGACCAGGAGAGAGCTGCTAGTGAAAATGAAAAGCAAAAGATTATTGTAATGCTAGCAAAAATACATGTGCTATTTAAACAATTGGAAATTTTAGCATCCTTTTGAGGATATTACTTGAAAATGGTTAGATTTATTGTGTTTTTCTGTTACATGCAGGTGAATGAATTGGAAGAAATAGCAATAGTATTATCAACTATTAACCTTGAAGACTAAGCTAAACACAATTAAGGTCAAGAAAGTTATTGCTGAACCCCAATAACTGACATTGTAAGAAGCCAGACACACATTTTGTCACAAGAATTTAAAGCAGCCCTGCAGGCATCATAATGAGAAACACTTCCCTTTGTCTACATCCCTTCATCTCATTACACTGAGAAGGCAGAGTAGTGCCAACGTAAACTTAATGAAGATGAATTTACTTTTGCATTCTTAATTCCTGAAGCATTTAGTCACAACAGTGCTTGGTGTTCTCAAGTCTTTGCACCTTTGACCCTGTCATTCTTTTGATGGAATGAAGACAGAGAATTATCAGCCTCTCTGTGTTAATTAACAATGGAGTTATTTTAGTCATTGAAGTGCATCTGGAGCCACACACCAGCACATAATTAACTGAACTGAATGAAAGTCAAATGTTGTGCTGTTACTTTCTCCATTCCTGTTTATCCCGCCAGCTGTTGCTGGACCTTTCTGTAACCCTTTCCTGCCCTTGCACTGCATCAATTGCATTTTCTTCCTGGTGGATTTTTCAACCTTTGGAAGGTATTGATTTGAGTCAGAGATTATTGTTGAAACTTTGTCTCGTTCATTAAATATGAAAACGTTTAGATTTAGTTGGGTTGCATCAACATCACTGATACTCAGACGAGTTTGCGTGAGGCAATAATAGGAGATGGTTTGCATGTTATTTTTTTGGAAATTAGTAAATAATTCAATTGTTAGTTCTGTTCGTATAGAATGTCAAAGCGGAATTTTACCAAAATTTATCAGAGCGTGAGATTCTGACTGAAAACCAGTGCGTATTTCCCCAGCTCTCAGCTGAGTTTTCAGACCACATTTTCTGGCACTTAGTGCACAGAGAATCTGGGCGCATTGTTTCCGCCATCAGTCTGATGGGACGGGGCCGATACAGAGGCTATCCTCTTTGAAGGGCGACCTGATCCGCTTTGAAGGGCGACCTGATCAACGCTGCGAATAAACTCTGCCCACACCTCCACTGAACCAGAGGATCCCCCACAAGCATCAGGGAAAGCCCCCCCATTACCTTGAAAGGGTAGAGGGCGCTCTCCACCTCACCACCACCACACGAGTATCGGGGTCCTCCCCATCCCTCCCTCACAGGTATCAGCCCTCCCTCCAACACACATAATGGAAATGATCCCGATGGGGCTCCCCAGAGAACTGACTCTTGGCACTGCCAACCTGGTGCTACACTTACCTTGATGCCCCCAGCGGATTGCTCTCGACTGATTCCCGTTTTTATATAGCTTTTGTATTTGTGTTGTCACTTCGGCGAGCTATTATCTTGTGTGGAGTTTGCACAGTCTCCCCGTGTTTATGTGGGTTTTGCCCCTACAACCCAAAAGATGTGCAGGGTAGGTGGATTGGCCACGCTAAATTGCCCCTTAATTGAAAAAAATGAATTGGGTACTCTAAATATATATATTTTTTAATAAGTTTTTCAGGATGGCAGGAAAGAATGTGATATCTCATGCAATATGATAAAGTCGCCGTAGTCCCAGTATAGGCTGCTTCTCCCTTTGAGGGGGAGAGCTGACTGGTGGTGGTTTAACCTGAGGATCACCACAACTCAGGCAAGTGGCAAGGTTAAGAAGGCAGGGCCATCATGAATAACCTCAACCCGTACGGGAATTAAACTCACGCTGCATGCCCAACCAACTGTTTAGCCAACTGAGCGAAACCATGATATGACAAGGGACACTGAAGCACAGTTTGTGGGGAGAGGAGGCTTGAGTCTTCCTATTAGTGTCCTTTTTAGTTATTGATATTCATGCCTGCATCACAGATTGCATGTTTCTTCTCTTAACTTGCTGTAAATGTCTAATGCAAAATTATCTAGGCCAGCTTTGCCATTGAAATGCTGAAAAAAATACCTGATGGTATGAAATATGAACGAATAGGTGGTATGCACTGCTGCCGGGGTGGAGCGATTGAATGTTTGGGGATGGGGTGTCAAGCAAGTAGGCTGCTTTGTCCTGGATGGTGTTGGGCTTCTTGACTGTTGTAGGAGCAGCACTCATCCAGGCAAGTGGCAAATATTCCATCACACTCTTGACTTGTGCCTTATAGATGGCGCAGAAACTTTGGGGAGTCAGTAGGTGACTTATTCGCTGCAGAATTCCGAGCCTCTGACCTGCTCTTGTGGCGGCAATAGTTGTCTGACGACACCAGTTCAGTTTCTGGTCAATCGTAACCCTCAGGATGTTGAAAGTAAGGGATTCAGCGCTGGTCAAGCCACTAAATGTCAAGGGGAGGTGATTTGATTCTCTCTAGTCGGAGATGGTCATTGTCTGGCACTTGTGAAACGTTAACTTCTCACTTATCAGCCCAAGCCTGGATAATGTCCCGGTCTTTCTGCATATGAACATGTACGTGAATGATGCTGAATATTGCGCAATGATCAATGAACATCCCCACTTCTGAGCTGATGATGGAGGGAAGGTCATTCAACTGAAGACGGTTGGGCCTAGGACACTACCCTGATGTCCTAACACTGAGATAATTGACCTCCAACAAGCACAGCCTTTGTTGTTACACAATGACGGAAGTGTAACAGCATCATATAGAGCTGTTAGAAAAAAATGCTAATCTTTGCTGGTAAATCACAAGATTGGCTGAAGTGAGTAATTTTTTTTTATTCGTTCATGGGATGTGGGCGTCTCGAGCTGGGCCAGCATTTATTGCCCACCTCGGAGGGTATTTAAGAGTCAACCACATTGCTGTGGTTCTGGAGTCACATGTGGGCCAGTCCAGGTAGGGATAGCAGATTTCCTCCCTTAAAGGACAATAGTTAACCAAATGGGTTTTGACGACAATGGTTTCATGTTCAGTTTTAGACTGCTAATTGCAGATTTCTTTCACTGAATTCAAATTTCGCAATCTGTCATGGCGGGATTCGAACGCGGATCATCAGAGCATTACTCTGGGTCTCTGGATTACTAGTCTAGCGACAATACCACTATGCCACTGCCTCGCCCTTTTGTAGTGAATGAATAGGAGTCTGATGCAGGAGTTCTTGTGGTCGCGATGCTCCAGGGATGAGTGTAGGGCCAGGGAGATGCCGTGTACTGTGGACCGGTTGCGGCGGTATGTGAATTCCAGTGGATCAAGGCATTCTGGGAGTGTGGAGTTGATGTGACCAACCTCTCGAAGCACTTCATAATGATAAACATCAATGTCATAATATGAACTCATGTTTATAATGAGATACAGACAAGCAGTGATGGACACACACAGGAACCAATCATCACACAGAATACAGAACAACCAATCACCAGGCAGGACACTACAGGGTACATTACCAGTATAAAACACACGAGGCAGGAAGGCTCGGCCTCTTTCGTACTGGTGGTAGCTGTAGCAACAGTCAGGGTGCAATGTACAGTCAGCACCTACTACACATGGCACAGAGAAAGTCTGGGCAAGCGAGACCAAGGTTAGCAAGCTTAGATTAATAGAGTGTCGACCCACAGCGAACTGTGTACATTACTCGGCAAGTTCAATAAAGCAGTGTTGAACCATCTACAACGTTGGAAGCCTGCTTTCAAGTGATACAGCATCGAGTTGCAGTCCGTGTTAATCCAACATAAATAACACAAATGTCAATGCCACTGAATGGTAGTCATTGAGTCATGGTTCTTCGTTAGCACTGCCTTCTCAACCTTACCCCGAGCCTGAGGTATGGTTATCCTCAGGTTAAATCACCACCAGTCAGCTCTCCCCCACAAAAGGGAAAGCAGCCTATGGTCATCTGGGACTAAGGTGACTTTAGCTTTTATTTTGTATGTTTGATTCTTCCCTTCCATATCTGTTAAGTACTTTCTGCACGCGACTATTTTCTACAACCCCCGCTGGGAAGCACCAACAATGGGGTTTTTGTGCAGAAATTCTCTGATCAAGCATGAGCGCATCTGGATGTCGGTGATAAGCACTGACCCCTCACATCTTTCTAGAGTTACTTTCATACTATAGACAAACTACTGACATTGCAAACTGCTGAAATTGGGTGTTCACCTGTTGTTGAGTGGATAAGTGTCTGAATAGTCAGGATTTAACGCCTGCAGCTTAAAGAGATAAATTGGGCGCGATTCTCCGACCCCCCGCCGGGCTGGAGAATCGGCGGGGGGCCGCACGAATCGCGCCACACCGCCCCAATGCCGTGACGCCATTCTCCCACCCATGAAAAAATGGGCGGGCGCGCATGGCGCCGGGCTGCACGGAGAATCGCCGCAAATAAACGTAGCGGTGATACTCCGGCGGCACCGCGATTCTCCGGCCCAGATGTGCCGAGCGGCCATCCTAATAAATCCGTGTTCTGCCGGCGCCGTTCTAACATGCTCTGGGCTGTCGGGACCTCGGGATTGAAGGGTCCGGGGTGGCCTCTCTGGCTGCGGACCACTTTTCTTCTGCGCCGGCCCCTGGATCCCAGTGCCATTTGGCGCAGGGGTCAACGCCGGGACCGGAAGCTGGAGCGGAGTGGGCCGTTCCAATACCGGGCTGGCCCCCCCCAGGGGCCGAGAATCGGGTCTCGGAACCAGTAGCGGCGCCGGAGTAAAGTAGTCCCGTTTTGGCGCCGGCACTCTGGCGCCGGACCAGAGAATCGCGGCCAAGGGACCGGAAGGAGGGTCACGTGATGCCCCGTCTTCCCAACATTTTTTAAAAGAATCTTTTTATTGGCATTTTCAAAATTTTAGAAAAATATCTTTTGTTTGGCATTTTCAAAAACATCTCCCCAACATAGGACTAAAAATTCCGCTGCAGTAAGTGAGGCAAAAGAAGGCTGCGTTCCAAAGAAGTGATGAGCTCAGGTCCCTTAAAAGAATGGAAATAGGTTGTCTTCAGTGTGCATGCGCCCTCCACCATAAGGCACATCATAAAGTTTGGCAGGTTGCCCAAGTGAGGAGAATTCACAATCACCTTCTTATAATGCAGTATATTGCAATCAGACTGGCCGCTACGTCACAAGTTCCTGGGTTCAGCCCCATTTTAACGTTGAGAGCAAGCTCCAATCACAGCAGCCCATGGTTTTGCAGTGATCACGATATTTGACTGACAATTCACGGGTTGGCAGTTCATAAATTTTTCAATGAAAGTCTTAGACTTTGGGGCGGAACTTTCTGGTCCCCTCTGCTGGCAGGATTTCCCAGCCCCGCCGAATTCAATGGACGTTTGAAGGGCTTGCTGTCCTTCCCAGCCCCGCCTTCCCAGCAAAGGGGCTGTGAAACTCCGCCCAAGGGCATTCTTGATCAAGCAGATATGCCGTTAGCTACCTGTTTCATGTGAATACGGAGATTAGATTGACTTATATTGCTGAAGCCAGGCAGAAATGAGCCTGAAGGATAAATGTTAAGGGCAGTTGACCTTGACAGCTGTTGGCAACACCATGCTGTTGGTTTCTTTGAAGAACGCAGCATAGTTCTTCCATTGTGTCCCATGTAAACAATCCTCCAGTCATAGTCTTCTGACAGAGATGCCACAAACTGTTTCATTAAAGCATTGCCGAGGACTGGCTGGTGGGAGCTGATTTGTCCAGCATCCCTCCATTGTTCCCATTCTTTCTCCCAAAAGCAGGCACAGTGAGATTCCCAAGGGTGACCCCAACGTGGCATGATGCATCACAACAGTAGCTCCAAAAGCTTGCGAAAAGCTGTCACAGCAGCAGATAAAAAGCACAATTAACAAAAAGGAAATAAAGTGTTGCGATGGCCTGGAAACCTTTCAAAGAATAACTTTTTGGCTCTTGAAAGGAATCTCATATTCTTTTTCTGTGGCATCAAACATCAGTCAGCACAATATGCACATGAACAGTGGGAAATTGTGTTGTTGAGTCCTGAAATCTTGCATGTGGAGCATAGGAACGTGAGGAGGCCATTCAGCCCTTGAGCCTGTCCAATCATTTAATGAGATCATGGCTGATCTGTGACCTAATTCCATACACCTGCCTTTGGTCCGTATCCCTTAATATCTTTGCTCAATAAAAATCTACCTATCCATCTCAGATTTAAAATTAACTGTTCTGGCTTGAACTGCTGTTTGTGGGAGAGAGTTCCAAATCTCGACCACCCTTTGAGTGAAGAATTGCTTCCCAATATCTCTCCTGAATGGTCTATCCCTAAATTTTAAACCTAGGTTTAGTATCTCCAACCAGTGGAAATAGTTTATCTTTATCTACCCTGTCTTTCTCTGTGCAGGTCTTGAATACTTCAATCAGATCTCCCAGGACCTTCTAAATTCTAGAGAAATCAGGTTTAATTTGAGTAAACTAGCCTTGTAACCCAGCCCCTGTAGTTCAGGTATCATTTCTGTCAAGATACTTTGCACTCCCTCCAAGACCAAAATACCCCTCCTAAGGTGTGACACCCAGAACTGCTCACAGTACTCCAAGTGGAGTTTAACCAGGATTTTGTACAGCTGGAGCATATAAATGCTTTCTACACCCCAAAATTCTTCAAAGTGAGTGGAGAGTGAAGAAGATGGCACAGAGGTTAGCACTGCTGCCTCACAGTGTCAGGGACCCTGGTTCGATTCTGCTCTTGGGTGTCTACATGAGTGAAGTTTGCACGTTCTCCCTGTGTCTGTCTGGGTTTCCTCCATGTGCTCCACTTTCCTTTCACAGTCCAAAAATGTGCAGGTTAGGTGGATTGGCCATGCTAGATGGCTCCTTAGTGTCTGAAGATGTGCAGGTTTGACGGGTTATGGGTATCAAGCGGAAGGAGTGGGCCTAGCTAGGGTGTTCTTTCAGAGGGTCGGTGAAGACTCAATGGGCCAAATGGCCTCCTTCTGTACTGTAGGGATTCTATGGATTCAATGGATCTGTTATAACTGTTCACTGCTCAATTTTCCAATTGGTAAACATCCACCTTGCCCCTCAAAATTTGGCATAATCAATGGATTATTGTAAGTAGTGATTGAGTGGAATAAACCTCATCCAAAGACGTGCGGGTTAGGTGGATTGGCCATGCTAAATTGCCCTTAGGGTCCAAAAGTGTTAGGAGGGGTTATTAGGTTACGGGGATAGGGTGGAAGTCAGGACTTAAGTGGGTCGGTGCAGACTCGATGGGCCGATTGGCCTCCTTCTGCACTGTATGTTCTATGTTCTAGATTCCTTAAAGTTGAAAAGTATAAGAGATTGTCTATTGAAGCTTATATGATTGTGGGAGGGCTTGATAGGGTAAATGTTGTTTCCCCAGGCTGGAAAGTCTGAACTAAGGCGTATGGTCTCAGGGTAAGGAGCTGATCATTTAAGACTCAAACAAGAAAAAAGTTCTTCATTTAGAGGGTTGTGAATCTTTATTTCCCTCTACTCCAGAGAGTTATGGATGCTCATTTGCTGAATATATTCAAGGTTGAGATCGGTAGATTTTGAAAATCAGGTGGAATATGGTGGGAAGGTAATGTTGAGGGAATAATCAGCCACAACCTTATCGATTGGTGGAGCAAACTTAATGAATCATGTGACCTATTCTGCTTCAACTTCTTATGTTCTTATAGTAAATAACTTCTGCTGATTTTGCATTAGCTTTTGTGAACTTGAAATTCGTTCCTCTTTTGTTGTAAAATGACTTACTGGAGGATATTGAGTGTTTTCATCAAGATACAGTTATGTAGGAAATAATTTTCAATTCATTTAACACAAGTGACAGATTTAATTCCAGTATTTCATAAATATCACCTTTGCGACAGTAACATTAACAATTTTTCAGGATAATATCACATTTGTGACAGATTTAATCCTTTTCTTCCATAATTTGTTTCCCACTGTGTGAAAGAGACATCTTTGATGACAGTTTTAAAAATAGTTGCAATGGTTTCAAAGCATTTACCTCCCCTGGTTTCTCTCGCTCAGGCTATTTCTGTTGATTTTCTCCCGAGATATTTTGTTTAAGCTGTGGGCACTTGTGCCATGATTGAGACAACTGCCCCAGTTGGAATTATTGAGCCAAAGTGTGTGAGGTAGCCAGTTGAACATGAGTAGATGCAGTCATTAAGCTGGGGGTGCTGCAGCAATCCAGTCTTTTCAGTTGTGCATGTTAATTCAGCTCCCTCACACAGTCAGACTCAAACATGCCTTGTTTAGGCTGAAACGTTGACAAAAAAACAACATTGCTCACCATTTGTTTCATCTGTTCCATTCATTGAAAGGGTTACAAAAGAGATCTCCTCTTTAAAGAAGCGCTTTGTGAGGAGGCGAATGCAGGCAAAGTGTTGGGCTTTTACCAGAGGGCACACTTCCAAGTGTTGTTTGATTCCATCACATTGAGCACCGGAATTCAGGTATTAAACAAACAGCATGCTGGTGCCCCCTGCAGTATCTGAAAAGCTTCTCAAGCTGCCTGACTCTCTTCATTTCGTTGAGTGGAATTACTTACGTTGCTGCTGTATCTAATCAACATTCTCTACATACAGATTTCAGCTTCAGCCATTAATTTATCTCAATAATACTTCAGTGATATGCTGATCTGTCTTCTTCACGTTTCCATTTTAAGAAAGATACGAGACCATTTTAGTACATGGTGATTTATGTGGAATTTCAATGTCACCAATGCATATTTCTGCACAGAAATAGATGCATAATTTGGTATTCTGATGGAGTGAGTACATTTTCTGTCCTTCATTACTGCAGTGCGTTTCATCGCTGTATGTATCATTTGCATGGTGTACAGTCATGGTATATTATTATGGGCAAATTCATCGATCATGTACGTTAAAAGCTTTTTACATTCAACACTTCCCAGCAGGAAAAGCCTCTCTCGGTTATTGCATCCACTTTTTTAACGTGGAAGCCTGAAATCACCTAATCACTACTTATTGATTTATCTTGTGTTTTCGTTGACCTGCATCAATCTTAATGATGTTTTGTACTTACGAGGTCTGCCTTTTACTAAGTTTCTCAATGGTAAGTGAACAAGTTGGCTGTGGTAAAGGAAGGATTGGTGGCCATCACTCAGTACGTATAACGAATTATAGCGGTTTATTTACGAATGATATTTATATCGTCTTTCACGATCTTATCACGACTAGCTCTAGCATATTGTGGTATTATCAGGTATTGCAGTACCCGAGAGGCTGTAGACCATTGGGTAAACCTAGGAGTTTACCATTGGCTGTTTGGTATGTAGCTCCGCCCTGACAGGCGGGGTATAAGAACCGGTGCCGTCCCAGCAGCCCTCATTCTGTACCGAAGCTGCTGGGGAACAGATCTAGTCTATTAAAGCCTTCAGTTATGTTACAACCTCGTCTTTGAGTTTAATTGATCGTGCATCACATCTAATCGCTGCAAAAACCCACGCTCTGCACCAAGGTCTCCACGATCGATTCCCATTGGGTGATAGGGTCACATGACCCTCCTGATTTACACCCCTTAAAGGGATCAGCTTCTACATCCCTCCCCCTTTAAGTCCCATATTATACAATACATGAGATAGTTATACCATTAACAAAACACCAGAACTGAGAAACACTTCTTGGACACAGTCGTATCAAAATCTCAGCCTGTCAGGGAACCTTCTCCCCCTCTGGGAGCAATGTCGCTCAACTGGCTCCAGTTGGACTGTCGAGGTAGGTTCTGCTGCAATTGATGCATCAATTTAATAGACTACTCTTAAGCTGAAAGAATGGATCTCTGAATCAAGCCAGAGTGTCTACAACTCAGCCCCCACGCGGAGAACTCGGCTGCGATATTTAAGCACTGGCTGGTGTGTTTTAAAGGCTACCTCGAGACGGCCGGAGGCACCCCCTCAGGAGAACAGAAACTGCATCTACTGCACTCGAGAGTAAGCCCTGGAATATTTACCCTCATCGAGGAGGCGGAGGACTACGTTGCTGCGATCTAACTGTTAAAAGGACATTATATCCGCCCTGTAAACGAGGTCTACGCATGTCACCTGCTCGCAACTAGACGGCAAAGCCACGGGGAATCGCTGGAGGACTTCTACCGTGCGCTACTGGTGCTGGGCAGAAACTGGCTGCCCGCAAGTTTCGGGCAGCGAGCACACAAAACTTCTAATCCGGGATGCCTTCATAGCAGGTGTGGGCTCCTCAGAGATCCACCAAAGACTCTTAGAAAAGGACACCCTGGGACTGAGAGAGGCACGGGCTCTGGCAGGGTCCATGGATGTTGCCTCCAGAAACGCGCAGTCCTATGCGCCTGACCGCGCAGCGGTCCCCTGCGCTGCGTGGCATCCCGCACCGGCAGCCCCACAGACCTTCCCCGTGTCCCCGCAGGCCTGCGCTGTAAGACGGCCCACTAACTCCGTCGGGCCCCGCTGTTTCTTCTGCAGGCAGGCGAAGCATCCCCGCACGCGCTGCCCGGCCCGCACCTCCACCTGCAAAGGGTGCGGCAAGAAGGGCCATTTTGTGGGGGTCTGCCAAGCACGAGCCATGTCCGCGATCTCCAGCGACTCTGGACCACCACGGCAATCTTCCCCTCAGGCACTAGGCGGCCAGCACTCACCGCCACCCCCCTATCCTAGGGCCACATCCGACCCACGGGCGTGGCCATTTTGCCCCTCGGTCACCACGCTGGACGGATGGGCGCCGCCATTTTGTCCATCCCCGCCGCCATTTTGTCCATCCCCGAACACCATGTGCGATCCATGGGAGAAGCCATCTTGGTGGGACTCCAGGCACCCAGCACGGCTGGCTACATGCTGCCCGATCACAACCCGCAACTGGTCCATCTGGCCTCGGTGACGCTGGACCAAAATCGACCACTTTGCTACTGTGATGCCCACCTGTACTTGCACACCAGATAATAGTCACCCTGTTCTGGTCACCACAACTCTTGGAGCCCAATTGGGGCAGCACGGTAGCATTGTGGATAGCATAATTGCTTCACAGCTCCAGGGTCCCAGGTTCGATTCCGGCTTGGGTCACTGTCTGTGCGGAGTCTGCATGTCCTCCCCGTGTGTGCGTGGGTTTCCTCCGGGTGCTCCGGTTTCCTCCCACAGTCCAAAGATGTGCAGGTTAGGTGGATTGGCCATGATAAATTGCCCTTAGTGTTCAAAATTGCCCTTGGTGTTGGGTGGGGTCACTGGGTTATGGGGATAGGGTGGAGGTGTTGACCTTGGGTAGGGTGCTCTTTCGAAGAGCCGGTGCAGACTCGATGGGCCGAATGGCCTCCTTCTGCACTGTAAATTCTATGATAAATTCTATGAAATTTGGACCATTTCCAAAACTTTGTTATGAAAACTGGGTCATCTATCTCAAATGTCCTCTCTATTTTCAAAGATTCATAGAACATAGAACAATACAGCACAGTACAGGCCCTTCGGCACACGATATTGTGCCGACCACTTATCCTAATCTAAGATCAACCTAACCTACACCCCTTCAATTTACTGCTGTCCATGTGTCTGTCCAAGAGTCGCTTAAATGTCCCTAGTGACTCAGACTCCACCACCTCCGCAGGCAGTGCATTCCATGCACCCACCACTCTCTGTGTAAAGAACCTACCTCTGACATCTCCCTTATACCTTCCTCCAGTCACCTTCAAACTATGTCCCCTCATGACAGCCATTTCCACCCTGGGGAAAAGTCTCCGGCCATCCCCTCTATCCATGCCACAAACCACCTTGTACACCTCTATCAAGACATATCTCTGTCTTCTTTGCTCCAGTGAGAAAAGCCCTAGCTCCCTCAATCTTTCTTCATAAGATATGCCCTCCAGTCCAGGCAGCGTCTTGGTAAATCTCCTCTGCACCCACTCCAAAGCATCCACATCCTTCCTATAATGAGGCAACCAAAACTGGACACAATATTCCAAGTGTAGTCTAACCAGGGTTTTATAAAGCGGCAGCAAAACCTCGGGGCTCTTAAGCTCAATCCCCCTGTTAATGAAAGCCAACACATCAATCGCCTTCTTAACAACCCTATCAACCTGGGTGGCAACTTTGAGCGATCTATGTATGTGGACACCAAGATCCCTCTGTTCCTCCACACTTCCAAGGATCCTGCCTTTTACCCTGTACTCAGCATTCAAATTCGAGCTTCCAAAATGAATCACTTCATATTTGTCTAGGTTGAACTCCATCTGCCACTTCTCAGCCCAGCTCTGAATCCTGTCAATGTCCTGTTGTAACCTGCAACAGCCTTCAACACCATCTACAATTCCACCAACCTTCGTGTCATCGGCAAACTTACTAACCCACCCTTCCACTTCCTCATCCAAGTCATTTATAAAAACCACAAAGAGCAGAGGTCCCAGAACACAACCCTGCGGGACACCACTAGTCACCGACCTCCAGGCGGAATACTTTCCATCCACTACCATTCGTTGTCTTGTTTCGGTCAGCCAATTCTGCATCCAGACAGCCAGATTTCCCTGTATCCCATGCCCCCTAACTTTCTGAATGAGCCTACCATGGGGAACCTTCTCAAATGCCTTACTGAAATCCATATACACCACATCCATTGCTCGACCTTCATCAATGTGTCTCGTCACATCCTCAAAGAATTCAATGAGGCTTGTGAGACATAATCTGGTTCCTCTTCTAACAACTCTCCCTAGTCTCCACCCTGCCTGCCAAATGTGGAACATCGAGGCTTAACCTAGTCCTTAAGTAACAGTAACAACTCGGCTGAAGCTATTCCTGTCATGGTATGCGTGGTGGTTCTGTCAGCCGGGAGAAAATGTGGCACTTTAGTCCCCAATGGTGCAGCTGATCGATGCGGGGTGATATGGTGTCATCCAAATGAGTTTAATGACATTGAAGGCAATGGAACTTTGGAACTCGGCTCCAGTGAATGTTGTGCCATTGTCTGAAATTAGCACCGTAGATTGCAAAACATTCACATGACTTTTCAAGTGTAGCGTGGGATGTTGTAGTCCTAATTTTGAAAACCTTGATCCATTTTGAACGGGCATCCAGCAGCAACTGGAACATTGTGCCCAGAAATGGATCAATGTAATCAATGTGGACTCTCACCCATGGCTGACCTGGCCTTTCCCAAGGGTGTAAGGGTGCAGTGGCAGATCATTTCTGTTGTAGTTGGCACTGGTCACACTGTTTTACGATCTGTTTTATGTCTACACCAATCCCAGGCCAGCAGATGTTGCCCCTCACTAGTATTTTCATCTTCTCTACATCTTCGGATGGGCACTATGTAACACCTCTGGCAACAACAGTCTTCCTGGTTTTTGGACAACCATTCTCGACCTGCAAAGGATGACACCATCCTCAAAACTGAGCTTGTCCTTTCTGAGCTGATACAGTTTCATCTCTGCAGAAACTTTCACATTTTGTCAATGTACTTGATCTTTGACAAAAAATGGTCCCTATTAGTCCAGTATTTGACTTGATGTGCTGTGATGGCCAAGGAATCGAAAAAGGTGAGGGCCATCACAATCTCTTGCGGTACTAAGGGAAATGGTGTGCTTTCAGGAAATGGAAGACGACTCAAGGCTAGGTGCACCCCTGGTCAATGCTCAAAAGTATACTCACGGCCACTGGGAACAACACCTACGGCTGAATTCTGGCCAAAGCTATTGGAGGGTACCACCTTCTCTTCTTTGAAATGCTCCGAAAGAAGCTTGTGATCTGTAATAATGGTGAAGTGGCAGCTGTATACATATTGGTGAAATTTCTTAATGCTATAAATGATAGCCAAGCTTTTCTTTTCAATCTGTGAGTATCCCTGTTCCATAGAACATAAAACATACAATGCAGAAGGAGGCCATTCGGCCCATCGAGTCTACACCGACCCACTTAAGCCCTCTCTTTCACCCTATCCCCGTAACCCAATAACCCCACCTAACCTTTTTTGGTCACTAAGGGCAATTTATCATGGCCAATCCACCTAACCTGAACATCTTTGGACTGTGGGAGGAAACCGGAGCACCCGGAGGAAACCCACGCAGACACGGTGAGAACGTGCAGACTCTGCACAGACAGTGACCCAGCAGGGAATCGAATCTGGGACCCTGGCACGGTGAAGCCACAGTGCTAATCACTTGTGCTCCCGTGCTGCCCCCATCAGATAAAGTTCTTGATACGTATCCAATGAGTCAATCAGACCTATCTTCCATTCCATGGGATACTACTGCCCCAACTCCATCTGGTGATGCATCTTATGTAAGCAGTATTTATTTATTTGAATCAAAATGTGCAAATAAACTTGAAGATTGAAGTGTTTGCTTCACTTTATTGAGAGCTTTTTGTGATTCTTCCAGTGCCATATTTGGTGTTTCTTCAACAACACATGTAACGGGACTAACAATGTTGATAGATGAGGGAGGAGCCGTGCGTTGGGTTAAGCATTTATAATAATAATAATCTTTATTGGCACAAGTAGGCTTACATTAACACAGCAATGAAGTTACTGTAAAAAGCCCCTAATTGCCAAACTCCAGCACCTGTTTGGGTATATCGAGGGAGAATTCAGAATGTCCAAATTACCTAACAGCACGTGTTTCAGGACTTGTGGGAGGAAACCGGAGCACCCGGAGGAAACCCACACAGACACAGGAAGAACGTGCAGATTCCGCACAGACAGTGACCCAAGCTGGGAATATTTCCAGGAAAGACCTGGGGCGAAATTCTCCGGAAACGGCGCAATGTCCGCCGACTGGCGCCCAAAACGGCGCAAATCGGGCGAGATTCTCCGACCCCCCGCCGGGTCGGAGAATCGCCGGGGGCTGGCGTGAATCCCACCCCCGCCGGTTGCCGAAGTGTCCGGCACCGGAGATTCGGCGGTGGCGGGAATCACGCCGCGCCGGTTGGCGGGCCCCCCCGCACGATTCTCCGGCCCGGATGAGCCAAAGTCCCGCCGTTAAAATTCCTGTCCCGCCGGCATAGATTAAACCACCTACCTTACCGGCGGGACAAGGCGGCGCGGGCGGGCTCCGGGGTCCTGGGGGGGGGCGCGGGGCGATCTGGCCCCAGGGGGTGCCCCCACGGTGGCCTGGCCCGCGATCGGGGCCCACCGATCCGCGGGCGGGCCTGTGCCGTGTGGGCACTCTTTCCCTTCCGCCTCCGCCACGGTCTCCACCATGGCGGAAGCAGAAGAGACCCCCTCCACTGCGCATGCGCGGGAATGCCGTCAGCGACCGCTGACGCTCCCGCGCATGCGCCGCCCGGAGATGTCATTTCCGTGCCAGCTGGCGGGGCACCAAAGGCCTTTTCCGTCAGCTGGCGGGGCGGAAATTCATCCGGCGCCGACCTAGCCCCTTAAGGTTGGGGCTCGGCCCCCAAAGATGCGGAGCATTCCGCACCTTTGGGGCGGCGCGATGCCCAACTGATTTGCGCCGTTTTGGGCGCCAGTCGGCGGACATCGCACCCTTGCTGGAGAATTCTGCCCATCAGACGGGCATCGCGCCGCCCCAAAGGTGTGGAATGCTCCGCATCTTTGGGGGCCGAGCCCCAACCTTAAGGGGCTAGGTCGGCGCCGGATGAATTTCCGCCCCGCCAGCTGACGGAAAAGGCCTCTGATGCCCCGCCAGCTGGTGTGGAAATGGCATCTCCGGGCGGCGCATGCGCGGGAGCATCAGCGCCGCTGACGGCATTCCCGCGCATGTGCAGTGGAGAGAGTCTCTTCTGCCTCCGCCATGGTGGAGACCGTGGCGGAGGCGGAAGGGAAAGAGTGCCCCCCCAAGGCACAGGCCCGCCCACGGATCGGTGGGCCCCGATCGCGGGCCAGGCCACAGTGGGCACCCCCCGGGGCCAGATCGCCCCGCGCCCCCCCCAGGACCCCGGAGCCCGCCCGCGCCGCCTTGTCCCGCCGGTAAGGTAGGTGGTTTAATCTACGCCGGCGGGACAGGCATTTTAGCGGCGGTACTTTGGCCCATCCGGACCGGTGAATCGCGCAGGGGGGGCCCGCCAACCGGCGTGGCGCGATTCCCGCCCCCGCCGAATCTCCGGTGCCGGAGACTTCGGCAACTGCCGGGGGCGGGATTCCCGCCAGCCCCCGGCGATTCTTCGACCCAGCGGGGGGTCGGAGAATCTCGCTCCTGAGCTCTGAGCAGGGGCGGATCTACTATGAAACTAATGAAGCTTAAGCTTCAGGGCCCCTAATCCCGGAGGGGCCCCAGAAGCGACTTTAGCCCACATTGCTTAAAAATGTTGGGTTTACTGTATGAGAAGGGGTTTTTAAAAAATAATAATATTAATAAAATAGTGTAATTCAATACAAAATAATAGTTAAAATAAAAATGTAAAGGTTATTAAAGTATCATGTAGGCTAGCCGTAAACGAAAAAAAGTTCAAATTAAGGATGTTTCATTCTAAATATATTTAATATAAAATAATTATAAATAATTTAAAACACTATTAACATTTATGACAGAAATACAAACAGTAGATGACGTGTCGTAACAAAAAAGGAGGGGAGCCGTTGAAAAGGCAAACACAGTGCTAACGTGAATTTTCAACGTGATAACACTCGTGATAGCGATCTCGACAAGAATTTTTTTCAATAAAGTGTTCATAAGGATACAATATTTTAATTACCCCGACTCAAAAATAAATGTTATATTTAGAAAAGTAAGGTAAGTAATAAAGGTGAAATAGTGTTAGATTAGCCTAAGCCTATTGTTTTTATGAAGAGGTGAACGGAAGGTAGGCTACGACCGCATAGCCTAGGCTAATACTATATTACAAGTATTTATGAAAAAGTAATAAAAGGGTGAATTTGAGTTAAATTACAGGTGTTTATTATGAAAAGTGTTCAAATCATGGTAAAATTGTGTTACATTACCTTAGACTATGAGTTTTGGTGGCCTAGTCTTGCCTAACTTAGTCTAGTCTAGCGTAGGCTAGCTTGAACATAGCCTAGTTTAGCCTATTTAGCTTATTTATTATAAATCTTAAGAAATGGCGCTTTACTTTCTGAGAAGGGGTTTTTAAAAAAATCCTTTTTCAGAAAGTAGACCTAAAAGTCAAATAAAAATACTGTGGATCAGCAACTTGAAGAACAGATGAGAAAAACTATACAGTACTATTTTGAAGTACTGAAAAGAGTTGTAGCTGTGATAAAGTTCTTAAGTGAAAGAGGTTTGGCATTTAGAGGTCATGAGGAGAAGTGGGGCTCACCAAATAATGGAAACTTCATGGGGGCCATTGAACTTATTGCAAAGTTCGACCCATTTTTACATGAACATCTCGAAATGTAAAAATGAAAAAGTAAATGCTATTTACCTATCCAAACCCGTGTATGAAGAATTGATAGAAATCATGGGAAAACATGTGCAAGCTGAAATTGTGAATCAAATCAACAACTTAGACACCAAATACTACTCTATTATTGTTGACTCTATGCCTCACCTGACACATGTTGACCAGCTGGTAATTGTGGTTCGATACTGCTATAATAGAAAACCCTGTAAGAGATGTTTAACATTTTTACCGATAGAAAACCATTCCTCCACGACCTTGTTCAACAAAATACAACAAGTCTGGGTGAACATAAGCTTTCACTTGAAAATATCCGTGGTCAGTCCTACGATAATGCATCTAACATGAAGGGCTCGGAGAAAGGGCTGCAAGCACTGTTTAAAAACATTAACAGGTACACAGACTATGTACCATGTGCACCCCATTCATAGAATTTACAGTGCAGAAGGAGGCCATTCGGCCCATCGAGTCAGCACCGGCTCTTGGAAAGAGCACCCTACCTAAGGTCCACACCTCTACCCTATCCCCATAACCCAGTAACCCCACCCAACACTAAGGGCAATTTTGGACACTATGGGCAATTTATCATGGCCAATCCACCTAACCCGTACATCTTTGGACTGTGGGAGGAAACCGGAGCACCCGGAGAAAGCCCACGCACACACGGGGAGGATGTGCAGACTCCGCACAGACAGTGACCAAAGCCGGAATCGAACCTGGGACCCTGGAGCTGTGAAGCATTTGTGCTATCCACAATGCTACCGTGCTGCCCCATTCGCTTAACCTTGTTGGAGAAAAGGCAGTGTCTATTGTACCTGAAGTTGTTGACTATTTTGGCATTTTGCAGGAGCTGTATCTTTTCTTTTCTGGACCTCCACGAAGATGGGGGATTTTAAACACACAGGGCATCTACATTTTTCTCTAAAGAGCTTAAGTGAAACTAGATGGTCTGCACACTTTGAAGCAGTCCGGGCAATTAAAAATGGATATATGGGTATTTTACAAACTCTCAAACATATTTTTGAAGACTCAGAAGAGAAGCCTGAATGTAAATGAGATGCAAAGAATTTATACCACAAGTGATTTAGAGATGTGGATCAGAAATTGGCTAGCTGAAAGAAGACAGAGGGTGGTGGTTGATGGGAAATGTTCAGAATGGAGTACAGTCACAAGTGGAGTACCACAAGGATCTGTTCTGGGGCCGTTGCTGTTTGTCATTTTTATCAATGACCTAGAGGAAGGCGCAGAAGGGTGGGTGAGTAAATTTGCAGACGATACTAAAGTCGATGGTGTTGTCGACAGTGTGGAAGGATGTAGCAGGTTACAGAGGGATATAGATAAGCTGCAGAGCTGGGCTGAGAGGTGGCAAATGGAGTTTAATGTAGAGAAGTGTGAGGTGATTCACTTTGGAAGGAATAACAGGAATGCGGAATATTTGGCTAATGGTAAAGTTCTTGAAAGTGTGGATGAGCAGAGGGATCTAGGTGTCCATGTACATAGATCCCTGAAAGTTGCCACCCAGGTTGATAGGGTTGTGAAGAAGGCCTATGGAGTGTTGGCCTTTATTGGTAGAGGGATTGAGTTCCGGAGTCGGGAGGTCATGTTGCAGCTGTACAGAACTCTGGTACGGCCGCATTTGGAGTATTGCGTACAGTTCTGGTCACCGCATTATAGGAAGGACGTGGAGGCTTTGGAGCGGGTGCAGAGGAGATTTACCAGGATGTTGCCTGGTATGGAGGGAAAATCTTATGAGGAAAGGCTGATGGACTTGAGGTTGTTTTTGTTGGAGAGAAGGTTAAGAGGAGACTTAATAGAGGCATACAAAATGATCAGGGGGTTGGATAGGGTGGACAGTGAGAGCCTTCTCCCGCGGATGGATATGGCTGGCACGAGGGGACATAACTTTAAACTGAGGGGTAATAGATATAGGACAGAGGTCAGAGGTAGGTTCTTTACGCAAAGAGTAGTGAGGCCGTGGAATGCCCTACCTGCTACAGTAGTGAACTCGCCAACATTGAGGGCATTTAAAAGTTTATTGGATAAACGTATGGATGATAATGGCATAGTGTAGGTTAGATGGCTTTTGTTTCGGTGCAACATCGTGGGCCGAAGGGCCTGTACTGCGCTGTATTGTTCTATGTTCTATGTTCTAAGTTGGTAAAGCTGGAATATGCTATTTTAACAATTGTTTGGGAAGAAGTGCTGGAGCGTTTCAACAAAACAAGTAAGAAACTCCAAACCCCTGATTTTGATGTATTTGAAGGTTATCTTCTGCTATCATCTTTTCTTTCGTTTGTTAAAGAACTCAGAGAAAATTCAGCCGATAGGATTGCACACTATGAATTAGAAGCAAAAGGTTTGTGTGAAGATATCACCTCAAGTTATTCTGATGCTTCCAAACGCATTGTTACAAGGAAATTTTCAGATGGAACAAGTGATATTGTTTCTTTGAGAGGAGCTGACAAATTTAGGATAGAAGTTCTATATCAACTCTATGACTGCTTGATAATCCAGTTACGCAAGAGGATTGACCCATATGGGCAGATTGCAAAAAGGTTCAAGTTCCTCTCAGAATTGGTGAACAATTCTGAAATTGATGAGAAGAGTATTAAACTTATAATATTGTATTACAAAGATGATATTGACCACAAATTAGTAAATGAGTGCTATCAGTTCAAAGAATATTTGCACCTTAGGAAATCCCAGAACACAGAAGATAACACGCCATCTAAAATGCAATGTGCAGAAGTTCTTCAGCTTATTTGTGAGCAACACCTAATTGAAGTGTTCCTCAATATTACTACTGCGCTTAAGCTGTACTTGACAATGCCTATCACGAGTTGTGAAGCAGAAAGGAATTTTTCAAAGCTATCCTTTATAAAGAAAACATTTTGGTCTACCATGACTGAAGAACGCTTAAATTCTTTATGCATATTGTCTCTAGAAAATGACATTGCAAGGAAGCTCTCATATGACAAAACTGTCCGTGAATATGTTGCTAGAAAAAAAAAGAGTATTTTGTAAAATGTGCTTCATGTTGTATGTATTCTCATCGGTGTCTAAAATAAAAGATTATATTGACTGTGGTCTTTTCTATGTTTTATTTCATCATTCTATGATGCATCATGCATGTATATAGCATTTCCCTAATTTTCATCCCCCAATAACTCAAAAACTATAAGGCATAGGAAATTTTTATTCACACCAGCGACTTTGACATGTGAGATAATCCAGTACAGCAATTTTAATCAAAATCTGAGATGTAGTGGTTAAATTTTTTTTTAAATTGTTGTGATCTGTCGTGGAATAACCCCATTGAAGAAGATAACAGTGGTTACCCAGACCTCGTTGCTGGTTGCGAAGGGACCCCATAACGGTTCAAGCTTCAGGGCCCCAAAAATGTAGGTCCGCCCCTGGCTCTGAGGTGTTCATAGAGGCTGGTGCATCTTTAATGGCTCTCACTTTATCTTCCATTGGGTGTAGCCCTTGAGCATCCACACTATATCCAAGATAAGCCACCTCATTCTCTTGAGAGGTTGCACTTTTCTCTCTACAGGCACACTCCTGCTTCCTGGAACCTCTTTAAAATTTCATCCAGATTTGCCAGATGTTCCTCCTCAGTGGACATCTGTAGTCAAGACAGCATCTAAATAAACTGTAACATTAGGCAACCTTTGCAGTAATTTCTCCATAGTCCGTTGGAAGATAGCACAAACTGCCGAAGCCCAAAGGATAAATGTGTATATTGATCGACCTTTGTGGGTGTTTATGGTGACATATGTTCTTAACGCCTCACCTAGTTCCAATTGTTGGGAGGTGAGGCTCATATCCAACTGGGTATATCTCAGGCCCCCAGCCAACTTTGCACAAAGGGCCTCTATTTTGGGCATGGGGTACCTGTCTAACTTTGCAACTTGATTCACTGCGAACCTATAATTTCCTCAAATTCTTGTCAGGTTTAACTACTGGTGTGATGGGTGCGGTCCACTTAGAAAATTGTATGAGTTTGATGATGCCCCAGAACTTCCAATCGCCACAATCTGTTTCAACTTTTTCCAATTATGCATAAGGCACAGGCCTTACACTAAAAACCTTTGTGTAGCTTCTGGATCTACCTGGATCCCAACTTGTAATCCTTTCATTTTTCCAAGTTCTCCTTGGAATACTTCTTGATACTTCAGATCTCGTTTGGGCACCCTCCTTTAATCTTAGCCAGTTTAGTTTTATCTCCAGGTGCCAATCACGTCCCATCAAGCTTGGTCTCTGGCCTGACACAACCATCAGCAGAAACTGCACTGACTGCTGTCCATAGGCCACAGCGGTTGGTGTTGTTCCTGCTATCTTTATTTTTTTATTTTATTTATTTATTTAATAAATTTAGAGTGTCCAATTCATTTTTCCCAATTAAGGGGCAATTTAGTGTGGCCAATCCACCTACCCTGCACATCTTTAAGTTGTGGGGGCGAAACACACGCAAACACGGGGAGAATGTGCAAATTTCACATGGACGGTGACCCAGAGCCGGGATCAAACCTGGGACCTCGGCACAGTGAAGCAGCAGTGCTATCCACTGCACCACCGTGCTGCCCTTTCCTGCTATCTTTACAGCTTGTCCGGTATATGTGGCTAATGTTGCAACTTTAGGGGTTGATCTCCTTCTTTCGGATACCGGTAGGAACATTTGCTTGTAACGGTAGCTGACACCTCCGTGTCCACCTCCATTTATAGTGGACAGCCATTTCCTGTGATGGGGGCTATCTTGCCCTCTTCCACATTTTTTTTCTTTTTTTAAAGTGTTTTTATTCAAAATGTTTCAATAATTTTTACAAACCACTACAAAAGAAAATATAATTCAAAGAGAACAAAACAATATGCCAACAAAAACAACTTAACCCTCTAACAAATTAACAAGCAAAACAAAACAAGTTGGGGCATTTTCTCCCCTACCCCCCCTCTGGATTGCTGCTGACCTCCATCTAACGTTCCGCGAGAAAGTCAAGGAACGGTTGCCACCGCCTGGAGAACCCCTGCAAGGACCCTCGCAAGGCAAACTTCATCTTCTCCAACCTGAGAAACTCCACCATGTTACTGATCGAAGCCTCTATGCTTGGGGGCTTCGCGTCCCTCCACATTAACAAGAGCCTTCTCCAGGCTACCAAGGAGGCAAAGGCTAGAACTCCGGCCTCTTTCGACTCCTGCACTCCCGGATCATCCGATACCCCAAATATCGCTAGCCCCAGCTCGGTTTTACCCGAGTGTCCAAGACCTTGGGCATAGCCTTTGCAAAGCCTTTCCAAAATTCCGTAAGTGCCGGACATGCCCAGAACATATGGGCGTGATTCGCTAGGCTCCCCGAACACCTCACACACCTGTCCTCTACCCCAAAGAACTTACTCATTCCCGCCCCTGTCATATGCGCCCGGTGCACCACCTTAAACTGGATCAGGCTCAGCCTGGCGCAAGATGAGGAGGAATTAACCCTGCCCAGGGCATCAGCCCACAGGCCCTCATCCAGCTCCTCACCCAGCTCCTCCTCCCACTTGCCCTTCAGCTCTTCCACCGAGGCCTCCTCCACCTCCTGCAGCTCCTGGTATATGTCCGATACTTTGCCATCCCCCACCCACACGCCCGAGACCACCCTGTCCTGTATCCTCCGGGCAGGCAGCAGCGGGAATTCCCCCACCTGCTTTTTCACAAACGCCCGAACCTGCATGTACCTAAAAGTGTTCCCCGGGGTCAACCCAATTTTCTCCTCTAGCACCCTCAGACTGGCAAAAGTCCCATCGATAAACAAGTACCCCAATCCTTTTGATTCCCACCCTGTGCCAGCTTAGGAACCCGCCGTCTATCCTACCTGAACAAACCTGTGGTTGTTCCTTATCGGGGTCCAGACTGAGGCCCCTACCTCCCCCACTATGCCGTCTCCACTGCCCCCAATTTCTCAGTGTCGCTGCCACCACCGGTGCCGTCACCAGTGCCCCCAGGCGAGTATCTGTACAGGATGCCGCTTCCAACCGTTTCCACGCCGTCCCCTCTCCCTCCATCACCCATTTCCGAACCATAGACACATTCGCTGCCCAGTAATAGCTGCACAAGTTCGGCAGTTTCTGGACTCCCTCAACGCCATGGCCAGTGGCTCAATCACCAGAGCAAACAGCAGGGGGGACAAGGGGCACCCCTGCCTTGTTCCACGATATAGTCTAAAGTACCCTGACCGCCGCTGGTTCGTCAAAACACTCGCTACCGGGTCCTGACACAACAATTTGACCCACCCTATGAATTCCTCCCCAAACCCAAATCTGCCTAACACCTCCTACATGTACTCCCACTCCACACGGGCAAAGGCTTTCTCCGCACCCATTGCCGCTACCACTTCTGCGTCCCCACCCTCCGAGGGCATATTGATCATATTCAGAAGCCTCCGCACATTCAGCTGCCTGCCCTTCACAAACCCCGTCTGATCCTCATGAATCACTCCCGGGACACAGTCCTCAATCCTAGTGGCCAAGATCTTGGCCAACAGCTTGTCATCCACATTAAGGAGCGAAATCGGCCTCTAGGGGCCGCATTGCAGCGGGTCCTTATCACACTTGAGGATAAGCGAGATCAGAGCCTGCGACATCGTCTGGGGAAGGATTCCCTTTTCCTTAGCTTCGTTAAAAGTTCCCAATAGCAACGGCCCCAACAGCTCAGAGAATTTCCGATAGTACTCTACGGGAAACCCAGCCGGCACCGGGGCCTTGCCCGCCTGCATACTCCCCAAACCCTTAATTAGTTCCTCCATCTCAATCGAAGCCCCCAATCCCTCTACCCGCCCTTCCTCCACCTCAGCTGGTCCAGGAACTGCCTCATCCCCTCCCCTCCCTCCGGTGGTTCTGACTCGTATAGTTTACTATAAAAGTCTTTAAAGACCTCGTTTATCTTAGCTGAGCTCAGCACCATGTTCCCCCCCTATCTCTAATTCCCCCAATCTCCCGAGCCGCCTCCCTCTTCCGCAGCATCCGACTTGCTTGCTCCCCATACTCATACACTGCTTCCTGTACCTTCCTCAACTGGGCCGCAGCCTTCCCCGTGGTTAGCAAGTCAAACTCCGTTTGAAGGCTCCGGCGCTCCTTCAACAACCCCTCCTTAGGGGATTCCGCATACCGCCTATCCACCCTCAGTATCTCCCCCACCAACCTCGCCCTCTCCATCCTCTCCCTCTTCTCCGTGTGGGCCCTGACTGAGATTAGCTCCCCCCTGACCACTGCCTTCAGCGCCCCCCAGGCCACACTCCCCGAAACCTCCCCATTATCATTGGCCTCCACATCGCTTTGGATACACCTCCAGACCCACCCATAGACTGCCTCGTCCGCCAGTAGTCTCATGTCCATTCACCACAGCGGGCGTTGGCCTCTCTCCTCCCTCATCCCCAGCTCCACCCAGTGTGGGGCATGGTCCGAGATCGCAATGGCCGAGTACTCCGCCCCCTCTACTCTCGGAATTAGCGCCCTGCTTACCACGAAAAAATATATCCGCGAGTAAGCCTTGTGTACATGGGAGAAGAAGGAAAACTCCTTCGCCCTTGGCCTGGCAAATCTCCACGGATCCACTCCCCCCATCTGGTCCATGAACCCCCTCAGGACCTTGGCCGCTGCCGGCCTCTTATCCGACCTCGACCTAGACCGAACCAATGTCGGGTCCAGGACCATATTAAAGTCCCCCTATTACCAAACTACATGACTCCAGATCCGGAATCCGGCTCAGCATCCGCTTCATGAACCCTGCATCGTCCCAGTTCGGAGCATGCACATTCACTAGCACCACCTGGGCCCCCTGCAGCCTGCCACTCACCATAACATAACGACCCCCCTTATCTGCCACAATACCCACCGCATCAAATGCCACCCGCTTACTCACCAAGATTGCGACCCCCCTGTTCTTCACATCCAGCCCTGAGTGAAAAACCTGTCCCACCCATCCCTTCCTCAGCCTGGTTTGATCCGCGATCTTCAGGTGTGTTTCCTGTAGCATGGCTACGTCTGCCTTTTGCCCCTTTAAGTGTGAAAACACCCGGGCCCTGTTGACCGGCCCATTCAGGCCTCTCACGTTCCACGTGATCAGCCGGATCGGGGGGGCTACCTCCCTCCCCTCCTGTCGTGTTGGGTGCTCTACTACATAGACGAACCAACACGGTTGTGGATGGTACAACTCAGTTTTATTACTAACAATATTTACAATGGTAGACTGGTTACTGTGGTTCGTTCATTACCCTTGAATCTGTGGACCTATCCCAAACACTATCTTAGAGTGGCACTCAGCACATGGTGGATGTCTGAGTGGCTTGCTGTGAGCTCTGTGCCCTGAGCTGTCTCCTGCTGGAATGATCGGGAAGTGTCGTGTTCCCCGTTTTATAGTGTGTAAGCTCTTGCCTGTGGTTGGCTGTGGTGTTGTGTGTGTATTGATTGGTCCGTTGATCTGTCCATCAGTATATATGTATGTTTGCACCATGATGTTTACCTGAATATCATGACACCTCCCTGCCAGCTAAACATCTAATTTTTTAGGCCATCCACGTACCCGCGCCGCCCGCACCCTCCAGCCCCCTAGGCGGAGGCTCCCCGCCCCGACTCTCCCTCTTACCATCAATTCCCCCTCAGTCAGCCCAGCAGCAACCCAGTCCCCCACCCCCACCCCAGCCAACCAACTGCTTAACCCCCCTGCCCCCCTCCCATTGCACTTCCGTAAGTCAGCTGACTCACGCTGACCCCGGCCGCTCCCGCCTCTACCTCCAATCCCCCTATGGATTCCCCATCCAAATCTCCAGCCCCCCCTCCCACCTAAGTGGGGTAGAGAAAGTCCCCCCCCCTACAGCCCATATGAACCAATGCAGACATCGAACATAGTACCCTCCCCAACTTCAGGTACCGCCCCCACCATTTTGCGGGAAAAACCGTGCTCCCTGCCTGGCCCGACCCCACCCCCTGTGACGCAGCTCCTCTCAACTGCGACCTCACCCAAATCCCCGAAGGCCCCGGGCCACAAAGACACAAGAAAACGCGGGGAAAACCCCACCCAAACACCGCCCCATCCCCCTCGCCAACAAACCCCATAACATACTGCAATCCATTAACTCGAGTCCAACTTCTCATTCTTGATGAAAGTCCACGCCTCATCCGGCGTATCAAAATAGTGGTGTCGGTCCTGGTATGTGACCCACAGCCACGCCGGCTGCAGCAGCCCGAACTTCACCCCCTTCCCGTGGAGGACCACCTTGGCCCAATTGAATCCTGCATGGTTCCTGGCCAGCTCTGCACTCCAGTCCTGTTAAATCCGGATCTCAGTGTTCTCCCACCCGCTGCTCCGCTCCTTCTTCACCCATCGCAGAACACACTCCCTGTCGGTGAAGCGGTGGAACCTTACCACCCCTTGGCGGCTCGTTCGCCGTCGGCCTCCTTGCCAGGACACTGTGTGCCCGATCCAGCTCCAGGGGCCTCGGGAAGACCCCTGCACCCATCAGCGTACTCAGCATCGTGGTCACATACGCCCCAGCATCCGACCCCTCCACTCCTTCCGGGAGACCCAGAATCCGCAGGTTCTGCCTCCTTGACCTATTCTCCAGGTCCTGCAGCTTCTCCTGCCATTTTTTTGCAGCGCCTCGTGCGCTTCCACTCTGACCGCCAGACCCAGAATCTCGTCCTCATTATCAGAGGCCTTCTGCTGCACCTCCTTGATCGCCGTCCTCTGCTTCTTCTGGGTCTCCACCAGCCTTTCAATCGACGCCTTCATAGGGGCCAACATCTCTGCCTTCAGGTCAGCAAAGCAGCTTCTTAAAAACTCCTGCCTCTCCCGGGACCGCTGGGCCCACGCTGCCTGATCCCCGCCCGCCGCCATCTTGTTTTTTCGTGCCCGTTCTCCTCTCTTCTCTAAAGACACTTTTTTGACCACTCCTCTCCTGGTCCACTCCATACAGTGCTGGGGGCCCCTCACTGTTTCCTTCCCACACCGGGAATCATCGTCCAAATGCCGCTAGAGCTCCTTAAAATGGCCCAAAAGGCCGTAATTGGCAGGAGCTGCCGACAGTGCGACCTACCTAGGCATAGTCGCAACCGGAAGCAACCCTCTTCCACATTTTTTAAGGACATGATAATACGTTCTCCCACTGGACAATCCCCCTTGTTTTTTGCCGATGCTTGATTACTTGCTCTGTTTCTACTGGGCTGGCCCTACTTGCTTTTGCGTTTGTGCCTCAGATGGCCTCTTTTCCCAGACCTGTAGCATTTGGTTCCTTTAAATTTACGCACTTCTGGGGAGTGGTTTCTCCCTCATCAAAAGTAATCTGTGTTACACCTAGACTGCTTAAACTTCTGTAGTTAGTGATTTTCCCCACTTCTGCACTCAATTCTGCACGAACCTGATCCTGCATTCTCAATTCTGGCACCATTGCTATTCATGGTATCCCATCCTAACTGGTGGACTTCAAACCTATGTTCACCTTTTAACTCTTGGGTGCCCTCTTCGATGCTCCTGATTGCTGTCGCCATTTCTAATTCCTTCTTGAAAGTCAACTCAGACTCAGCCACCAATTTCTTTTGTATAGCTACACTATTCACACCGCATACTAGCCGATCTCTTAGCATATCATTTAAAGCTGATGCAAAATTGCAGTTCTCTGCAGTCTGCTTTAGCCTGGCTATGAATGCTGTGATGGTCTCCCCCGGGGTCCTCGCTATCAAGTTAAACTTATATCTTTGCAGTGTCATTGAGGGTTTTGGGTAATAATGCCTCTTCGCTAGTTCCACTAGATCTTCAAATGACTTAGTATCAGGGGATTCCGGAGATGTTAAACTACAAATCAGATTATAAATCTGTGTCCCACACGTGGGGCGAAATTCTCCCCCAACGGCGCGATGTCCGCCGACTGGCGCCCAAATCGGCGCCAATCAGACGGGCATCGTGCCGCCCCAAAGGTGCGGAATGCTCCGCATCTTTGGGGGCCGAGCCCCAACATTGAGGGGCTAGGCCGACGCCGGAGGGATTTCCTCCCCGCCAGCTGGCGGAAATGGCGTTTGTTGCCCCGCCAGCTGGCGCGGAAATGCGGCGCATGCGCGGGAGTGTCAGCGGCCGCTGACAGTTTCCCGTGCATGCGCAGTGGGGAGAGTCACTTCCGCCTCCGGCATGGTGGAGGCCGTGGCGGAGGCGGAAGGGAAAGAGTGCCCCCACGGCACAGGCCTGCCCGATCGCGGGCCAGGCCACCGTGGGGGCACTCCCCGGGGTCAGATCGCCCCGCACCCCCCCAAGGACCCCAGAGCCCACCCACGCCGCCGGTAAATACCAGGTTTAATTTACGCCGGTGGGACAGGCAATTTCTGGGCGGGACATCGGCCCATCCGGGCCGGAGAATTGAGCGGGGGGTCCCGCCAACCGGCGCGGCACGATTCCCGCCCCCGCCGAATATCCGGTACCGGAGATTTCGGCGGGGGCGGGGGCGGGATTCACGGCGGCCAACGGCATTCTCCGACCCGGCAGGGGGGGTCGGAGAATGACACCCCTGTTAAGCAAAATTACTTTCTTTCCATATTCCCGTTCTATTCTGAAAAAATATTATCGCCATTTGATATCTTGCACCTAATTCTCAGTAGCTGGGTCGAAGACTTCTAGCTTCCTGAAGAGAGACATCCTTGTTCTCTCTTCCTCAAGCCTTAAATGATCCACTTTGCAGTTTATCAACAATGCTCTCGTAAAATTACTCGCTGCTAATGAAGGTTTACCTCATCGACCAATATAGTAAATGAAGGAATGGTGACCAGTCAATACATATAATGAATTATAGCGGTTTATTTACAAATTGTATTTAGACAGAGTCTTTCACGATGCCATCACTGTTATCTCTAGGATCTATTCTGGCTGTGAAACCCTGCGCTCCGCACCAAAACCTCAGCGCTCAATTTCCATTGGGTGATGGGGGTCACATGATCCACCCACTGTATGCCTCTTAAAGAGGCCAGCTACTACATTTTCCGTGGAGGTGAATTTGCATGTCACTATGTCCATTGGACCGATCTGACTGCCCATCTAATAGAGGGAGTCAGAGGCATATCCAGTTTTCATTGTCAGGTGTCATTCCCTTTCTGGCAACAACTGCTCACGCATCTGGGGCGTCATTCTCCGACCCCCCAGCGGGTCGGAGAATGGCCGTTGGCCGCCGTGAATCCCGCTCCCGCCGGTTGCCAAAGTCTCCGAAGGGAGAAAAGTCGGCGGGGCGTTAATGGCGCCGCAGACGTCGGAGAATGGCACAGGTGTGCGCAAGGCAGCCGATTTTGGGCCTCCCGATGTTCTCCCTTCCGGATGGGCCGAAGTCCCGTCGACGTGATGACCTGTCACGTCGACGTATATCAAACCTCCATTGTGGAGGTCAGTGACGGCCTGGGGGGTTGGCCGCTTGGCAGGCGATGGCGTGGCCTCAGTCTGAATGTGTGGGGAGAGGTGTGTCTCGGGTTGTGTGTGTGTGTGTACGGCAGGGGGGGGTGGTTAGAGTGGGCTGGGATCCGGGGGAGTGCCGGGAGGGCGGTCCGTGCCTGGGAGGGGGATGGGGGGGGGTCCGTGCCGGGGAGGAGGATGAGGGGTCCGTGTCGGGGAGTGGGATGGGGTCCGTGCCGGGGAGGAGGATGGGGGCGTCCATGCCGGGGAGGAGGATGGGGGTTCCGTGCCGGTGAGGGGAGATGGTGGGGGGTCCGTGCCGGGGAGGAGGATGGGGTGGTCCGTGCCGGGGAGCGGGATGGGGGGTCGGTGCCAGGGAGGGTGATGGGGGGTCCGTGCCGGGGAGGGGGATGGGGGGTCCGTGCCGGGGAGGGGGATGGGGGGTCCGTGCCGGGGAGGGGGATGGGGGGGGGGTCCGTGCCGGGGAGGAGGATGGGTGGGGGGTCCATGCCGGGGAGGTGGATGGGTGGGGGGTCCGTGCCGGGGAGGAGGATGGGGGGGTCCGTGCCGGGGAGGAGGATGGGGGGTCTGTGCCGGGGAGGGGGGTGGGGGGGCCGTGCCAGGGAGGGGGATGGGGGGGGGGGGTCCGTGCCGGGGTGGGGGATGGGGGGGGGGTCCGTGCTGGGGAGGAGGATGGGGGGGTCCGTGCCGGGGAGGGGGATGGGGGGTCCGTGTTGGGGGGTCTGCGCCAGGGAGAAGGATGGGGGGGTCCCTGCCGGGGAGGGGGATGAGGGGTCCGTGCCGGGGAGGGGGTTGGGGGGGGGGGGTTCGTGCCAGGGAGGAGGATGGGGGGGTTCCGTGCCGGGGAGGGGGATGTGGGGTCCGTGCCGGGGAGGGGGATGGGGGTGGGGGGTCCGTGCCGGGGAGGAGGATGGGGGGGGGGGGTCCGTGCCGGGGAGGAGGATGGGGGGGGTCCGTGCCGGGGAGGGAGATGGGGGGTAAAGTGAGTTGGTCCACCTGGCCAGGTGCCAGCCTCCAACAGTTGGACCCATGCAGTCCATGCCACCTGGCTGGGGGGAAGGAGGGGATATGGGCAATGATGACATGTCGTCGTTCCCACCCCCCCCACCAGGCCATCATGTTTTCCGATCATCCAGCGATGTTGGCCGCCGTGGCGGCAGCCGCTAATGTCCATGTTGCCCTGGATGAGGAGGAGGAGGAGGAGCGTGCCAGAAAGGCGGCGCAGGCTGCCGCAGAGGGGCAGGCGGCAGCCGCCCAGGCTGGAGGGACACCTGACCGACAGGACGAGGAGGGGGAGGAGGACGTCGCGGCCCCACGGCAACGGAGGCACCCGAGGGCGCCCCGTGTGTACCGGCCCCGGCAGTCATACCAGGACCTCACAGACCGGGAATGCAGGAGGAGACTCCGGATGAGGCGGGAAACAGTGGCACACATCTGTCACCTGCTGGCACACCTGTCACCGCGTGGCACTGGCGGGGGACACCCTCTCCCCGTGTCCGTCAAGGTTACGGTGGCCCTGAACTTTTATGCAACTGGGTCATTCCAGGCACCGAGTGGGGACCTGTCCGGCATATCGCAGACATCGGTGCATCGCTGCATCCGGGCAGTGACAGATGCTCTATATGCCATGGCGCACCGCTACATCCGCTTCCCTGTGGACCGGGCCAGCCAAGATGCCCGGGCCGTGGGCTTCTCTGCCGTGGCCGGGTTCCCCATGGTCCAGGGCGCGATTGATGGGATGCACATCGCCGTGCGGCCACCTGCAGATAACAGGGCCGTGTTCACCAATAGGAAGGGGACCTATTCGATGAACATACAGGTGGTCTGCGACCACCGCATGATGATCCTGCACGTCTGCGCCCGTTACCCAGGCAGTGTACACGACTCATACGTGTTGTCACGGTCATCCATCCCCGGCACGTACGAGGGACGCCATCCCCGGCTGAGGGGCTGGTTGCTGGGCGACAGAGGCTACCCATTGCGATAGTGGCTGATGACGCCTATACGGAGGCCACGCAATGAGGCGGAGAACCGCTACAATGATGCCCATGTAGCGACAAGGGGAGTGATAGAGAGGTGCTTTGGCATGCTGAAGATGCGTTTCAGGTGCCTGGACCTCTCTGGGGGCGCCCTCCAGTATCGGTCAGATAGGGTCGGCCGCATCATTGTGGTGTGCTGCGTCCTGCACAACATAGCCCAGCAGAGGGGCAATGTGCCGCAGGCAGAGGAGGGCGGAGTGGAGGAGCAGCAGGAAGAGGCGCAGTCCTCCCCAGATGAGGGGGATGGGGGCAATGGTCAGGGCAGACGGGCTAGACACAGGTGGGTGGCTGTCCACCGTTACCGGCTGGCCCAGCGGGCACGGGACAGGCTGATAGCCGCCCGCTTCACTGACTAGATGGGCGTGGGAATCGGGTAGTATGGCCACAGACCGCACACCATGGCAACAGCCGACCACCCACACCCCCCACCCATCCACCTACTCAGCACCCTCACCCCCCTCCCCAACCCCACCCACCCAAACCGCATGCACACCCCCCCCCCCCATTGCCGATCCACCTGCGGCACAACGGCCGGGCTCACACAGTTGCGGGTGGACGCGCGTCTATTGCAGGCCATGGAGGATGATGACAACCCGCCCTGCGGTGAGCTCCTGGCTCCACATCATTGGACTATGTCTGATCCATGGCCACAGTACCACCATCCACCCGGACCATCCCTGCATGCGGCTGTGACACTGCAGCGCACGGTCTCGTCCTCTGCCCGGGGGGATGTTGAAGGCGGCCCAGGGGGAAGGGGGCAGACTCACCTGGTGCTGAGGTAAGACCACCCCTCACACACACACCTGCGCTCAATGTACATGACACCCCCGCACGCTTTGGACAGAGCACAAAGGCAGCTTCTGTAGGTGTAACATTGACTTTAATAACCAAACGAGTTCATGCACGTGCCCTAGCCCCTAAAACTCATCTGTGTCCTGCACCCGTGCCAACTTACTCAGTGTCTAATTGTTTGGCCTTACGGGCCCTTTGACTACGTCTACGTGGTTCCCCAGACGGTACAGCAGAACTGGAGGTGGACTCCTGTGATTCCTGCCCTCTGACACTGGATCCCTTTCGCGGCCGTTTCCTGGGGCGTCCTGGCCTAGATGGGCCAGGCTGCGGCCCGGGCGACTGGGATGGCGAGCTGCCAGCCTGTCCTGCCCGTTGCCCACCCGATGCACCTGGGACGGAAGGGGGGGGGGAGTCCGAGGTGTCGCGGTGTACCGGGACCTCCCCTACAGGGGGAGCCGGGACGGACCACACCACCTCCTCCTCCCTCGGGGTGCCCGATGGCCCCCAGGCCTCGACATGGGTGGGGGATGCGAACGGACTGGCCATCCGACACCGCCCCGACATCTGGCGCTGCCAGTCCTGGAGGCCCGTGCTGGTATCGACAGGGGTTTGCAGGTTTGCAGCCATGGAGCCCAGGGGGTTGGCAAACCCTGTCTGTGACAGTGCGACGCCAGCTCGCACATGGCCACTGGCGCCGATGTCCTCAGCGATGGCCTGCTGAGACTGGGCCATGGCCTGCAGAGACTGGGCCATGGCCTGCTGAGACTGGGCCATGGCCTGCAGAGACTGGGCCATGGCCTGCTGAGACTGGGCCATGGCCTGCAGAGACTGGGCTATGGCGTTGAGCGCCTCTGCCATCTGGCGCTGGCACTGGCTCATGGCCTCCTGTGAGAGGGCAGCCATGTCCTGGGCCACAGACGCCGCCTGCACGGAAAGCCCCAGGCCTCGCAAACCGTTCCCCATGTCTGACACCGTCGCACCCATTGCCTCCACCGCGGACGCCATCCGTGCGGTGTCGGCCTGGATGGCACACATGACCGGCACCACTCCCAGCTCCTGGACGCGGGTGGACTCCTCCACCTGCGACTGCAGCCGCCGCAAGCCGGCCGTCACCCTCTTCGCTCGTCTCCGGGCCGGTGGTTGCATCGGATCTATGTGTGGGTGTGGTAACTCCAGGAACCCGGGATCCATCTGGGCGACAGATGTTTGCTTGGGCTGGGCTGCCCTCCGACCGCCCGGCCCCTCTGCTGCTCCTACCTCCACCTGCTGTACCAGGACGGCTGTGTTGTGCGCACCAGTGAGTGTACCAGACGCCTCATCACTAAAGTGCCCAACCGAGGTGAGTGTTTCTGCGATGGTGGAGGGTGTTGGTGACAGCAGTGGCGTTGTGTCGTGCTCTTCGTCCCACTCTGAGTCCATGGCACTTTGGGGTGGGGGTTCGTCTCCACCCATCCACTCTGAGTCACTGTCCGGTATTTTGTAATCCATTGTAGTGCTGTCCCGGGTAGGGGTGTCCTGGGTAGTGCTGTCCCGGGTAGGGGTGTCCTGGGTAGTGGTGTTCTGGGTAGTGATGTCCTGGGTAGTGGTGACCTGGGTAGTGGTGTCCTGGGTAGTGGTGTCCTGGCTCTGCTGTGACGGGGACTGTGGCTGCCCCCCTCGTCGCTGGGTGGCATGCGCCTGCGTCGTCGCACCCGCACGTGACGGGGGCGTCGTCTCCCTGTTGCTCCAGGTCTCTCCGTCTCCCGTGGTCTCCAAGGGACATCCTGCGGGCGTCGCATGCCGGAGGGTCCGGGTCTCTCCGTCTCCCGTGGTGTGCGAGGGGCATCCTGCGGGCGTCGCATGCTGGAGGGTCCGGGTCTCTCCGTCTCCCGTGGTGTGCGAGGGGCATCCTGCGGGCGTCGCATGCCGGAGGGTCCGGGCCTCACCGTCTCCCGTGGTGTGCGAGGGGCATCCTGCGGGCGTCGCATGCCGGAGGGTCCGGGTCTCTCCGTCTCCCGTGGCCTCCGAGGGGCATCGGAGGGGATATGGGGAGGGGGATATGGGGCGGGGGGAATATGGGGGAGGGGGATAGGGGGAGAGGGGATATGGGGAGGGGGTATATGGGGGATATGGGGGAGGGGGATATGGGGGAGGGGGATATGGGGGATATGGGGAGGGGGATATGGGGGAGGGTGGGATATGGGGGATATGGGGAGGGGAGATATGGGGGAGGGGGATATGGGGGAGTGGGGATATGGGGGAGGGGGGATATGGGGGAGGGGGGTTATGGGGGATATGGGGGAAGGGGATATGGGGGAGGGGGATATATGGGGGATATGGGGAGGGGGGATATGGGGGAGGGGGGATATGGGTGAGGGGGGATGTGGGGGAAGGGGGGATATGGGGATGGGGGATATGGGGGAGGGGGGATATGGGGGAGTGGGGATATGGGGAGGGTGGATATGTGGGAGGGGATATGGGGGAAGGGGGGATATGGGGGAGGGGGGATATGGGGGAGGGGGGATATGGGGGATATTGGGGAGGGGGGATATGGGGGTGGGGGGGATATGGGGAGGGGGGATATGGGGAGGGGGGATATGGATATCGGGCGGGGGGGAGGCTCACCCTGCCTGCTCTGACGAGGTCGTTCACCTTCCTGTGGCACTGGGTGCCTGTCCGTGGTGTCAGGGACGCAGCGGTGACAGCCTCTGCCACCTCCCTCCACAGACGCCGGCTGTGGCGTGGAGCAACTCTGCGGCCGTGCCCGGGTTACAGGGCCTCCCTCCTCTGCTCCACTGCGTCCAGGAGCGCCTCCAGATCGTGTGACTAGAACCTCGGGCTGAGCGGCGGCCAGCCATCCAGTCGGGTGTTCCGGTCGGGTGTTCCGGTCGTGTGGGGGGGGAGCAGCGCGTCCTTATGAGCCGTCACGCCATGCGGCGCGTATGACGCTGCACGGGGTGAACCACGTGCGCAATTGCCGATCCAGTCACGTCGCTGCGGGCGTCGCATACCGGAGGGTCCGGGTCTCTCCGTCTCCCGTGGTGTGCGAGGGGCATCCTGCGGGCGTCGCATGCCGGAGGGTCCGGGTCTCTCCGTCTCCTGTGGTCTCCGAGGGGCATCCTGCGGGCGGTCTGCATCTGCGGGGATGGGTGCCTCGACGTTTGATCCTGCGATACACAATGAAGCATGCATGGTTAGACACGCGGGCAGTGATCAGGTGATATGGGGGAGGGGAGATATGGGGGAGGGGGGATATGGGGACGGGTTGTCAGTGGCTCACTTGCTAGTATGCCCCGGACCTCTGAATCAGCAACCTCCCGGTCCTCAGGTCCGCCAGCCAGTTCCAGGGCCCTTTCCTCGTGTTCGTTCAGTGGCCTCTCATCAGCGGGGCCTCCTCCAGTCCTCACATGCTCCCTATTGTTGTATGCGCGCTTCTCCTGTGGCCTGGATTCACTTGGGGATATGGGGGAGGGAGGATATGGGGGAGGGGGGATATGGGGGAGGGGGGATATGGGGATTTGGGGGAGGGGGGATTTGGGGAGGGGGTATGGGAGGGGGAATATGGGGGAGGGGAATATGGGGAGGGGGGATATGTGTGAGGGGGGATATGGGGCAGGGGGGATATGGGGAGGGGGGATATGGGGGAGGGGGGATATGGCGAGGGGGGATATGGGGGAGGGGGGATATGGGGGATGGGCGATATGGGGAGGGGGATATGGTGGAGGGTGGATATGGGGAGGGGGGATATGGGGGAGGGGGATATGGGGGATATGGGGAGGGGGGATATGGGGAGGGGGGATATGGGGGATATGGGGGAGTGGGGATATGGGGGAGGGGGGATATGGGGGAGGGGGGATATGGGGATATGGGGGAGGGGATATGGGGAGGGGGAGATATGGGGGATATGGGGGAGGGGGAATATGGGGAGGGGGATATGGGGAGGGGGATATGGGTGAGGGGGATATGGGTGAGGGGGATATGGGGAGGGGGGCTATGGGGGAGGGGGAATATGGGGGAGGGGGGATATGGGGAGGGGGGCTATGGGGAGGGGGAATATGGGGGAGGGGGGATATGGGGAGGGGGATATGGGGGAGGGCGGATATGGGGGAGGGGGGATATGGGGGAGGGGGGATATGGGGGAGGAGGGATATGGGGAAGGGGGGATATAGGGGAGGGGGGATATGGGGAGGGGGGATATGGGGAGGGGGGATATGGGGAATATTGGAGATATGGGGGAGGGGGGATATGGGGGAGGTGGGGATACGGGGGAGGGGGGATATGGGGAGGGGGGATATGCATATCTGGCGGGGGGGGGGGGTTCACCCTGCCTGCTCTGACGAGGTTGTTCACCTTCTTGTGGCACTGGGTGCCTGTCCGTGGTGTCAGGGCCGCAGCGGTGACGGCCTCTGCCACCTCCCTCCACAGACGCCGGCTGTGGCGTGGGGCAACTCTATGGCCGTGCCCGGGTTACAGGGCCTCCCTCCTCTGCTCCACTGCGTCCTGGAGCGCCTCCACATCCCGTGACTGGAACCTCGGGGCTGAGCGGCGGCCAGCCATCCAGTCGGGTATTCCGGTCGGGTGTTCCGGTTGGGTGGGGGGGAGCAGCGGGTCCTTATGAGCCGTCACGCCATGCGGCGTGTATGACGCTGCATGGCGTGAACCACGTGCGCAAGCGCGGATCCCATCACGTCGCTGCTGAGCCCATTTCGGGCCGGAGACGTTTCAACCATTTTTCCGGCGTGACGCAAGTCGGATTTGCGCCGTTTTTTTTGCGCCGATCGGCGGACTTTGCGCCGATAACGGAGAATTTCGCCCCCAAAATCAACTTTGGTTCTGTGGTTTGAATCATTATGTGCACAAATTGTGCGCAGAATCTACCAGACACTCTAGTGTAGCACTGAGGGAATGCTACATTTTTCGGAGTGTTGCCTTTCAGGTGGATGTATAAGATATCCCAATGCTGTTTTGAAAAAGTGATGCAGAATTGTCCACGATGACCTAGCCAAGGCTTATCTCTTTACCAACATCAATGAAAATAGATTATCTGGTCATTCATCTCATTGTAATTGTGAGATTGCATAGAATCCATAGATTCCATAGAGTGCAGAAATTCAGCCCATCTAGCCTGCCCTGTCCCTCCAAAAGATCACTCTGTCCAGGTCCACTCTGCAACCCTAACCCCGTAACCCCCCTGTTTTCTGGGTACACATTGGTTGCCTCATTTCCTAAGTTACAACAGCGACTGCACTTCAAACGATTGGTACTTTGGGACATCCCAAGATAGTAACAGGTAATATGTAAATATAAACCTTCCCTCATTGGAGTAGATCACCTTGGAAGCAGTTGGGATTAGAGGGGGTGTGGTGTGATCTCGAGGTAGTCAGGCATTAGGCATCCAGTTTTTTCTGAGGTCTAATGCGTCATAAATGCCTGGCCTCAGAAAAATAATATAAGCATCTCTAACTTCTTGTTGCCCCTTCAATGACGACTGCATAAGCTGCTTGAAACCAAGTACTGAGGGGGCAGAATGTCTGCAGTGTGAATGCTTTGACCATTCGTACTTCAAAATTTCCTCAGAGTCCTGTTGACATCAAACTGAACACCGAGGTAAAATGACTACAACTCGAGATGAATGAGAATGGAACAATATTTGCTGTCCATTCTACTACATTGGTCCTGCTTAGGTAATGTGAATGTAGCCTCCCCCCCGCCGGTTGATTTGAAATGAAGCCCTAACATTACTTCCATCCCTGGGCTGCAGGACAGGCTGAGTTCATTGAAAAAGCGCTGACTAGTCCACATGCCCCTGAATTTGGTAGGCCAGAATACTGGTATGTGCTGATCCTACCCTCTCACCCGCCCCAGCATCGGTCCATTCTCTATCAGGGTCTCGCAAGTGGACTTGGAGTTTAGAAGGGTAAGGGGTGACCTTATTCAAACATATAAGATCCTGAGGGGGCTTGACAGGGTAGATCATGATGTTTTCACGAAGGGGAGAGTCTCGAACAAGGCGACACAGCTACAATATTCAGGGCCACTCATTTAAGACTGAGGTGCGTAGAAATTTCTTCTCGCAGAGGGTGTTGAATCTCTGGAATTCCCTGCCCCAGAGAGTGGTGGAAACTACATCATTAGAAGTATTTAAAGTGGGGGTGGATAAATATTTGACAGATCGAGGAATAGAGCAATAGTGTAACAGCACAGAATAGAGGGCAGCACGTCAGCACAGTGAGTAGCACTGTTGCTTCACAGCTCCAGGGTCACAGGTTCGATTCCCGGCTTGGAATCGAATCAACTGACTGTGTGGAGTCTGCATGTTCTCCCTGTGCCTGCGTGGGGTTTCTCCGGGTGCTCCGGTTTCCTCCCACAAGTCCCGAAAGATGTGCTGTTAGGTGAATTGAATATTCTGAATTCTCCCTCTGTGTACTCGAACAGGCGCAGGAATGTGGTGACTAGGGGCTTTTCACAGTAACGTCACTGCAGTGTTAATGTAAGCCTACTTGTGACAATAAAGATTACTTTTATTATTAGAATTTGAGGCCGGCACAGATCAGCTATGATCGTATTGAATGGCGGTGCAGGCTTGAAGTGCCTGGTGGCTTATCCCTGCTTCTATTTCTTGTGTTCTTGTGACTCAACGGTTCAGGTCTATGCCTGGGCCTTTTGGCGGCAATCTAAAGGGGTTGTGGTGAAAGTCCTCAACCCAGCTTCCTGGAGCACCCCTACGAATGGGTGCCATATCCTTGGTCGTTTGGGATATGTTCCAATAAAACACCTGGCCCAGTTGGAAAGGTCTGGAAATACTAGGGCAGTAAAGAAAGGCAGGGGACCAAACTTTGAGCCTCCAACCCCCTTGGCTCCTCACTCTGCAATTGGATTCACGACTTTCTAAGCTACAGACTGTTGTGTTATGCTGCTTCGGATAACACAGGCTGCTACTTGATGTAGTCTTAACTAAAGGATGCGCCAGACTCTGAAATGCGTTCAACGTGTTTATTGAACTATTAACACAGTTCTCAAATGAGTTTGACTCTCTGCTGATCTAACTGTAGTAACTCAGTCTAACTGTACCATGTGCTGGGCTGTGAAGCTGCTGATCAACTCTGTCTAACTCTCCAGATGTCTGTCTGTGGAAAGAGGCAGGGTGTGAGTGCCTCATCCCTTTTATGTCATGCCCCCTTGTGGTGATGGCACCTCTGAGTGTCCTGACTGCCCATTGCTTGTGTCCTATTCTGAGTGTTCATTAGTTGCATGTTTGCATATCATGACATCTGCCCATTTTTTTTTAGATGTAAATACATGTGAATGTGTCTGTCTAATGTGACTGACTGAGGAATACAGAACAGAACAAACAAAACAAATGCTCATAAGTCCAGTCTCTGAGGCTTGTGTCTGATCCTCGTCGACCGCCGGAGATGTGGTGGAGGGGATGACGGTGTCTTGACAGGCGAGTGGGAGGCACGGCTGGTGGCCTCGTGGTTTGAGGTGTCTGGAGGTAGCAATTTGACATGTGGAAATGGAGGGGAATGTGGTTGTGGGCAAGCAACTTTTTGCAGTGCCCTTCGATTCCTTCGCATAATGGAACCATCAGCCATACGTATGACATCGGATCTGGGCGCGGCCTGTCGAACAACGACAGCCGGAGCAGACCACCCGCCGTCCGATATCTTGATCCTGACCCTGTCTGCCGGAGATAGCACGTCCAGGTCGGTGGTATGTGCGTCATAGCCCTGCTTATGGCTGTCGCGAAGCTGCTGCATCTTCTGCAACACCGAGAGGTGATCAAGGTTGGGCAGGTGTATGGTTGGAAGCATTGTCCGCAGGTCCCTGTTCATCAGGAGTTGAGCTGGCGACATCCAGTCGACAAGGGAGTCGCCCGTAGTGCAAGGTGTATGTCGGAGGCGGAGTCCGGGGCCTTGCGGATGAGCTGCTTCACGATGGGCACCCCTTTTTCGACTTTGCCATTGGACTGCGGATAGTGCGGACTGGAGGTGACATGCCTGAAATTGTAGCTCTTGGCAAACGTGGACCATTCTCGACTGTGGAAGCACGGGCCATTGTCGCTCATGACGGTGTTTGGGATGCCATGCCGTGAGAATGTCTCCTTATACACTTTGATGACGGTCCATGAGGAGAGGTCTGGCAGCTTCAGCACCTCAGGATAGTTCGGGAAAAGTAATCGATGATTAAGATATAGTCGCGACCATTCGCATGGAATAGGTCAATGCCAACCTTGGACCACGAAGAGATCTCTAGGTCATGTTGCTGGAGCGTCTCCTTGCTCTGCGCTGGTTGGAAACTCTGACAGGCTTCGCAGTTCAGGACCATGTTCGTGATGTCCTGGTTGATGCCGGGCCAGTAGACAGCTTGCCGGGCCCTGTGTCTGCACGTTTCTACGCCCAGGTGTCCCTCATGAATCTGCCACAGCACCATGCTCTGGAGATGTAGCGGGATGACTATCCTGTCCAGCTTGAGCAGGATGCCATCGATCAGCGTCAAGTTGTCCTTGACGATGTAGAATTGAGGGCATTGCCCTTTCTGCCAGCCATTGCTGAGGTTTTGGATGACTAGCAGCAACAGGGGGTCTTTGGCCGTCTCTTCTCAGATGAGAACGATCTTCTCATTTGTTGCCGGGAGAGTGCTTGCACACAGTTGTACCTGCAATTCGATGTGCTGTGTCATGATATTCAAACACACACATCATGATAGACACACCAACAGACAAATCAGAACACACAACACCACAACCAATGACAGAAAGATATAAAAGCACAGACACGACCCCCGGTGGTCAGTATTAGCTGCAGAGGAGAACCAGGACACATCTATTGCCAAACACACTCAGGGAGACAGCACGTGCAGAGTATCCAGAACGAACTGTATTATAAGAGTTATAATAAAATAGAGTTGTACCACATACAACTGTGTTGGCTCATCTGTGCACCAGAGCACCCAACACCACATGGTACAGGAGTGGATCGATACCTGCCGGCATACCTCAGTGTACACAGACAACCAGCAGTGCCCAGGCATGATGTACGAGCTCCCGGTTCCGCAGACGCTCCAGTGCCACGGCGACCTCCGCGAAAACTGGCGGCGATTCCGGCAAATGTTCGAATTGTTCCTGGTGGCAGCTGAACTCAAAGACCTGGATGATAGGGAAAAAATTGAATTTCTCCTCACCATCGCCGGTGCAAGGGCAAGAGAAATATTCAGAAGGTTCAGGTTCTTCAGGAGGCAGCAAAGGTACGATTACCAGGCAGTCCTGGACAAATTCTCCAAGTACTGTGAAGAAAGCGCAATCCAATCGGCACATAAAGGTAAGAAAAGCTGCAGTACTCACCTCGTGGCTGGGATCCCGGAGCCCGAATTCCCAGAGGCCGAAATCCCGGGCCTGAGAGAAGGCTGGGTCGAGGTCGGTGGCCATCTTGCTAAAGGTATAACGCTAGCACAGTTGCGCGAGAAGTGCGCAGAACCGGAAGTTTCGTTTGCGCATGCGCGAGATGCTGCGCATGCGCAGTCAAGAAAACGGCCATCGGTAAAGAAACAGCGATCTGAGCATGCGCAGTCGCTTCCTACGTGCTACATACCGAGCGTCAGGATGTCAGAGGCCCCAGACTGCACCAATTTAAAAGGGAAATGTCCCAAATCCAATTTAAAAGGGAAACGTCCCAAATCAAAAAAACAAAAATCTGTTAAAGCTGTAAAACAACCTTCCCTCACCTGGAATGACAGCACAGTGCCGCAAATTGACCCAGGAGATGAATTTGACCTCCGAAGAACCCTCCGACAAGCAGTTACCTACGCACAAGCCGATGATTCCGACCTTGAATACTTCGATGACGATCTTTACAGTGTTTCCGGACCTCGCGAGCCCAATGATAGCTCCGTGGTCCTATATGACTATGACTCGGACGAACCTTTCGTGTTGCACATTGGCGGCCCCCACATTGAATCCGACGCAGATGCGGATTCATTTTTCGGATTTGAGGATCTTCAATCCAGCAGATATGACGTTCCAACTTATCAGTACCGGATGATGCTGCAGCCTGACATTAACAGACAGGGAGCGGTGCAAGCACACGGAGAGTGCCCTGCTGCCACACAGAGCGTGGTCCACGTCCCGCTCAACGTTCCCGACTCTATGAAAGAAGACATGCAAGACTCCAGAGTGCAGTCCTCGCATGAACCAGAAGTGACTCCAGTGTCACAAGCTTCCACAGCAAGCTCGTGGACAGACTCCACGATGGAAGGAATGCAAGACTCCAGAGCGCAGTCCTTGCAGGAACAAGACCATGAGGGTCTAGCAACCTCTCCTGACCAACCAGCGGCAGACGATGCAAGTCTGCCATGCTCACGTGAACAGCAAGAAGGCTATAACAGCCTACCATGCTCCACTACACAGCAGCATGAACATGACGGTCTCTCATGCTACAATGAAGGGCACAGCGCTGAAGACTGTTCAAGCCCAACTGAAGACAAGCCAAAGGAATCGCCTCGTCCAAGCCCGAAGAAAAAAGGTTTATGCGCTGACCTTCAGGATCATTATAGCCGAACAGAGATTAATAATGCTGCACGGCCACAGAAGGATGCTGAGGATTTGCTAACGAAATTAATTGAATGTTTAACTTGCAAGGAGCAGACTGAGAATTGCCAGTGTTTTAGTACGGATCGAAAAAATGGACAAGACATTGATCCTCAGGTAATGGAAATAACACAACCTGAATCATATCTACAGCAGGGACAAATGTCTCCCTTCAACACAACACCGCAAAATCCCAACTTCGGAGACCAGCAGTTAGTCAGTAATGACTCTTCAAACCTTGAGGGGAACATTAATTGCATTGAACCTATACACGCTCCACTGATTATTGAGCAGAACATTGGAGCAAGAATCCTGAGGACACCGACATCGAGTAGCCAGATAACGAATTTAAAACCCACAGCAGTGTCAAGTGAACCAAGTGTGCTTTCCACTAATGGTGAAGATGCAGATAAGGTCGACCCGATTATCCATTGTACCACACTAACCCCAGTGATTAAGCAGTTATGTATGGGGAGTATAAGGTGGGCAATTGAGAACAGTAAAAGAGAGACTGTGACCATGCCAGTCCCAGCAAAATCAGACCCAGAGACCATGAAGGCATGTACATTAGACAAAGATACACATGAGGCACCTGAGAAGAAAAGTGAAACGGAATGTTCTTTGGAAAATAGTACAATGTCGATAGAAACATTGGATCCTATATTCGAGACCATACCTATGGGAGAATTTGGGGGTAATAAACAAGGTTCTGCAATGTCTGGGGGAAGATTTAAAATTCCAAAGAAGAAAAGCCCAAATGAAGGACAACGGCAAGACAATGACAGTCCACCGACATGGTGTGCACCACCAGATGAAAACTCTGACAATTTACCCAACCCTAGTGAACAGCAAGCTGCTAATGAGGATCTATCCACGGGATGTGAGACGAGTGACGACAGCATCCCACTTCCCATGCAAAAGGTGCAAGGTGACAGACCTCGCCTAGTGCGTACCGAGGCACTCGACAATCACGGTGGGACCACTGACGACTGCGGTGGCAGCGCACCGCTTCCACCCTCGATGGCTCGACCCTCTCCACTGGTTGGTGCATTCCTGCATGTTCCGACTCCAGAAGTGCAGCTTCAGGGAATCTCGGCTGCCTCCAGTGAACCTGTTGGGACTCCGGACGGGGGGCATCGACGGAAGGCAGACCAGACTCCAGATGGGGAGCAGCCAAGCGCCGACTCTGATTCGCGCACGCCAGACCTTGCTCCGGACGGGCAGTGTCGCGGCCTCGGTGATGGCACGCTCAGGGTGACGGCGGATGCCACGGCGACAGGGAATGGATCGCGGGGCAGTCCCACTGGGTCGGCAGTGGCAACCAGCACCGGCGGTCCAAGATGGACACACCAATTCGCGCCATCGCCAGACGTTGATGCGAGCAACAATTCTCTCTCCAAGGCGACATGCTTCGACGTTTCTCTGCGGAGTCGCCCTTCCGGCACAGCAGGTGGCCGGAACCAGCGTACACGGTCTCGGCCAACTTCCACATCTGGCACAGTCATCGCCTTGCATGATATTAGTGATGGTGCTACTTCGATGGCAACGACCCATCGGCTACAAGATGCCGTCCACCACAAACATAAAAAGAAAAAGACTCCACCTTGTTCCTGGCATGCAGGGCGGATGGATTGGTGCGTAGGCGCAATCAGCGAGCTTTGCGCCGCCTTCCACGCTCGCAACTGAACCGTACGCACACGCCGGATCCTCCACTGGTTCCCAAGGATGACTTTGTGGAGATGCCACGGATCATGCCCCTTCCATCGCCACCAGAACCAAATCTCCACAGCTGAACCGGCTTGAGGACCAGCCCATTCTTGAGGCGGTCACCCATTAGACTGGACTTATAACGCTGTTCATATGTTCAAAAAGTCAAACACTTCTGTATTATAACCTGTTGTTGTTTATTGTTCCAGATATCGTCTGACCAGACCAATGTTCAAGTTTTTTTTTTCTCTCGCATCCAAGTTTTGTTATGGTACAACCTTGTTAGTGTGACGCACCCGACATCGCCCCATGTAAATAGTTACGTCATATACACACGCTGTACATAACACACACACACACTCTTCGATGCACTCACGACACAATTATATTTATAACCACGTAGGCACATATCTATGTAAAAAGGGGGGATGTCATGATATTCAAACACACACATCATGATAGACACACCAACAGACAAATCAGAACACACAACACCACAACCAATGACAGAAAGATATAAAAGCACGACCCCCGGTGGTCAGTATTAGCTGCAGAGGAGAACCAGGACACATCTATTGCCAAACACACTCAGGGAGACAGCACGTGCAGAGTATCCAGAACGAACTGTATTATAAGAGTTATAATAAAATAGAGTTGTACCACATACAACTGTGTTGGCTCATCTGTGCACCAGAGCACCCAACACCACATGCTGGATGATCTCCAGTGCTTCACTGGGTGAGTTGACGGAGCTGGACAATGCATCGGCGATGATGAGCTTCTTGCCAGGTGTGTACACCAAATTGAAATCATACCTCCGGAGTTTGAGCAGAATTCTCTGAAAACGAGGCGTCATGTCGTTCAGGTCCTTTTGGATGATGTGGACCAGAGGCCTTTGATCCGTCTCAACAGTAAATGTTGGCAAGCCGTAGACATAATCATGAAATTTGAGGATGCCGGTGAGAAGACCTAAACACGCCTTCTCAATCTGCGCATATCTGGTCTCAGTGGGTGTCATTGCCCGTGACGCGTATGCTACTGGTACCCAGGGTGACGTGTCGTCTCTTTGAAGCAACACCGCCCCAATTCCATCCTGACTTGCATCTGTGGATATCTTGATCTCTCGGTCTGGGTCAAAGAATGCAAGGACGGGTGCAGTGGTGAGCTTAGTTTCAGCTCCAGCCACTCTGTTCGGTGCTCCGCCTTCCACTCAAAGCCGGTTGATTATTTATCCAGGTTGCGTAGGGCTGTGGTGTGTGTGGCCAAATTCGGGATGAACTTGCCAAAGAAATTGAGCATTCCCAGGAAGCGCAGTACTGCCTTCTTGTCCTCGTGGACTTTCATTGCCTCGATGGCTTTAATTTTGTCTGTGGCTGGGCACACACCGTGTCACGAAATCTGATCGTCCAAGAACATCAGCGTGGATGTCCCAAAACAGCTCTTGGACCTGTTTAGCTCGAAGCCATGTTCATATGTGCGTCGGAATACTTTCTTGAGTCGCGACACATGTTCCTCTGGGGTTGTGGACCAGATTATGAAATTGTCAACGTGGACACGAACCCCTTCTATTCCCTCCATCATCTGTTCCATGATGCGATGGAAAATCTCTGATGCCGAGATGATGCCAAATGGCATTCGGTTGTAGTAGAATCTGCCAAAAGGCGTGTTAAAGGTGCAGAGCCTTCTGCTGGATTCTTCAAGTTGGATTTGCCAAAATCCTTGGGATGCATCCAATTTTGTGAAGAAGCGTGCGAGTGCCATCTCCCTCGTGATTTCTTCCCTCTTCGGGATGGGGTAATGTTCCCGCATAATGTTTCTGTTTAGGTCCTTGAGGTCAATGCAGATGCGAAGGTCCCCCGAAGGCTTCTTTACGCACACCATCGAGCTGACCCAGTCGGTTGGTTCAGTGACCTTGGAGATGATGCCTTTTTGTTGTTGTCGTGTGAGCTCTGCCTTCAGGCACTCTCTCAGTGGAGCAGGGACTCGTCGTGGTACGTGGACCACTGGCTTGGCATCAGGCTGATGCATTATCAATTACGAAGAGACGAGAGTAGAGAGTAATCGAGGCTTTATTACACAGAGATGTGTGGCCTCCTACAGCTGCTGCCGAAATGGCTGCAGTTCGGAGAGCACACACATTTATACTCCGCCTACTGGGCGGAGCCAGAAGGCAGGGATCTATCCCCGTACCTGTAGTACAGGGGCCTTACCGTAATACCCTCGTATGCAGTGCAGTATATACAATATAATTGTGAGGCAAGCAACACGGGCCACACATGTTGTGAGGGGAACAAGATGGCGGCACCCACGGGCCGCATGTGGTCTGAGGTGAGGAAGATTACGGTGCCCACTGGCCGCACGCGGGGGGTCCAGAGACATGAGCGGCGATTGAGTGGGCCTGGCACACTGCAGCGAAATGCCCTTTCTTGCCGCAGGCCTTGCAGAGCGCACTCCGCGCCGGGCAGCGCTGCCGGGGTGTTTTGTCTGTCCGCAGAAGTAGCACTTAGGGCCCCCGGAGTTGGTTGTCTGCCGCGCGGCGCAGGCATGGGTTTGGCTGGGGGCGGTCGCTGATGGGGTCCACAATGGGGTGGCCGCTGGCGGGGTCCACAATGCCCAGGAGGGGTGAGCCGTGCGGTCGGGGGTATACGCCTGTACGTTGCGTGAGGCGACTGTGAGCGAGAGCGCAAATTTCTTGGTCACCGCGAGGTCAAGCGTAGCCCCTTCTAAGAGGCGCTGGCGGATGTAGGCCTACCCTATGTCCATTAGCAGGATAGAATGTTCAGCAGCCGAAACGGCCTGACAGTCACAGTCTCTCACCAGGCCGAGCAGGGCACGCCAGAAATCTTCCACAGACTCACCGGGAAGTTGGTGCCGCGTGGATAGGAGGTGCCTGGCGTAGATCTTGTTGGTCTGCTGAACGTAATTCTCCTTCAGTAGCGCCATGGCCTCTGCGTAGGTAGGCGCGTCCTGGATGAGGGGAAAGACATCGGAGCTCAGCCGCGTGTACAGAATCTGGAGCTTCTGTGCTTCTGGGATTGGGTCTGTCGCAGATCCGATGTGTGCTTCAAAGCAAGCTAGCCAATGTGCAAAGTCCTTTTTGGAATTGTCTGCTTGAGGATGCAGCTGCAGGCATCCTGTAAAATCTCTGTGTAATAAATTGATGCACTGTCAATTACGAAGAGACGAGAGTAGAGAGTAATCGAGGCTTTATTACACAGAGATGTGTGGCCTCCTACAGCTGCTGCCGAAATGGCTGCAGTTCGGAGAGCACACACATTTATACTCCGCCTACTGGGCAGAGCCAGCAGGCAGGGATCTACCCCGTACCTGTAGTACAGAGGCCTTACCGCAATACCGTCGTATGCAGTGCAGGATATACAATATAATACAACAGTGGTGACTACCACACAGGCCGCAGTAGAATCTTGTACTCGTACGGCAGCGTGCCAATCCCGCAAAATATATCTGGGTACTGGGTTAGGATATCGTCAATGCTGGCCTGAAGATCCGAATGGGACGGCGTCGTGGTGTCGACCCTTTGAATGAGGTTCAGTTACTTGCAGGCGTGCGCAGCTGGCAGGGACGCCCTGTCTGGTTTAACAATCTCTAAGTGTAAGCTTGCTTGTCTGTGTCGGCTGGACACCTGCAGATGGCTGGACCCCAGTGCCTTAATTGCATTTCCATTGTAGTCCAGGAGTTTGCAGGCAGCTGGAAGGATTGTGGGGGGCTTCTTGATTCTATTGAAGTCCACCTGCAAAATCAGGTTGGCGGAGGCACCCGTGTCCAGTTTGAACTGGATGGGGCAGTGGTTGACCTTCATCACTGCATGCCATTCGTCCTCGGAATCCACGGCCAGGATTGATTGGAATTGTGATGTGTCCGGTGTGGCATATTTGCACTTCGTAATAATGCCCACTCGGTAAGTGTTGTCCAGGTATTCATCATCTGGATCCATCACACTGCCTGGATCAGAGTCATGCATTCGGTGTTGCACACTTCTGATGCGCCGCTGTTGGAATTGGGAGCGCTGGCTCCTGACTGGTGGTGCAGATCTGCACAGGGCTGTATAGTGGTTTGGTTTCCCACAGTTTAGACAGCGTCTGCCTCTTGCAGGGCAGTTATTTCAAAAATTGACGGTGCCGCAGTTCGCACACGTCATTACGTCGGCGTCATGATGCTCAGTGCGTCGTTGCGCGTGCGCGGTGCGGTTCTCGGACGTCTGCACTTGCGCAGTGCGGTTTTTGGCCGTTTCATGTTCCCGATCGCATTGCGCATGTGTCGGGCCCCGGGAAGAGCACGCAAAATGGCCGCTTTCGTCAATGTGGAGGTGCTGCATCCGGGAGATGGCCTGAACACTCTCCACCTCGTGGGAGGCTTGTTTTTTACTTTCTGCCATTTTGTACTGTGAATAGCAATTTTTAGAGTGCTCATGCACAGTACACGTTTCAATCGCGACTGGCAGGGCCATGTGCTTGATTTTCAACAATTGCTCTCGCAGAGGATCAGAGTGGACTCCAAAAACGATTTGGTCTCTGATCATGGAGTCAGTGATATCACCGAAGTTGCAGGATTGCGCTAGCAGTCTAAGGTTAGTTAGATAGGAAGTGTAGGATTCATCTTTACCTTGCATCCTCTGCTTGAAGATGTAGCGCTCGAAGATTTCGTTGGTGTCCACCTCGCAGTGGCTGTCGAATTTGTCCAATTTGGTTTGGTACTTTGTTTTGTCCTGCCCTTTGGAAAAGTGAAAGGAGTTGAAGATCTCTATTGCATGGTCACCCGCAGTGGTGAGGAGAAGAGCTATCTTCCGAGCATCGGTCGCGCCATTGAGGTTGGATGCTTCCACGTATAGTTGAAATTTCTGCTTGAATGATCGCCAGTTGGCATTAAGATTGCCGATGGTCCTGAGCTGATCGGAAGCCTAAATCTTGTCCATTGTGCCTGTATACAGTAGCTGGTTGTCACGGATCTTGCTGAGTTGAACTAAATAGATTGAACAGTCACTCCTGGTATCATGTTGTGCTATGCTGCTTTGGATAACACAGGCTGCTACTTGATACAGTCTGAACTAAAGGGTTCTCCAGACTCTGAAATGAATTCAACGTGTTTCTTGAACTATTAACACAGGTCTCAAATGAGTTCGACTCTCTGCTAATCTAACTGTAGTAACTCAGTCGAACTGTACCAGCTTGCTCTAAGCCACGTGCTGGGGTGTGATGCTGCTGATCAACCCTGTCTAACTCTCTAGATGTCTGTCTGTGGAAAGAGGCAGGATGTGAGTGCCTCATCCCTTTTATAGTGTTTATGTCATGCCCCCTTGTGGTGATGCCACCTCTGGGTGTCCTGACTGCCCATTGGTTGTGTCCTATTCTGAGTGTTCATTGGTTGCATGTTTGCATATCATGACACAGACCACAATCAGTAAGAATAAACAACACTGGGTACTCAATATAGTACTCAATACCGGGGCCCCGCAAGGCTGTGTGCTTAGCCCCCTACTATACTCCCTGTACACACACGACTGCATGGCAAAATTTGGTTCCAACTCCATCTACAAGTTTGCTGACGAAACAACCATAGTGGGCCGGATCTCGAATAATGACAAGTCAGAATACAGGAGGGAGATTGAGAACCTAGTGGAGTGGCACAGTGACAACAATCTATCCCTCAATGCCAGCAAAACTAAAGAGCTGGTCATTGACTTCAGAGAGCAAAGTACTGTCAGCATCAACGGGGCTGAGGTGGATGTGGTTATCAGTTTTAAATTCCTAGGGGTACACATCTCCAAAAATCTGTCCTGGTGCACTCACTTTGACGCTACCACCAAGAGAGCACAACAGTGCCTATACTTCCTCAGGAAACTAAGGAAATTCAGCATGTCCACACTGACTCTGACCAACTTTTACAGATGCCCCATAGAAAGCATCCTATCTGGCTGCATCACAGCCTGGTATGGCAACTGCTCGGCCCAAGACCGCAAGAACCGTGAACACAGCCCAGCCCATCACACGAACCTGCCTCCCATCCCGCTGCCTGGGGAAAGTGGGCAGCATAATCAAAGACCCCTCACTCTTCTAACTTCTTCCATCGGGCAGGAGATACAAAAGTCTGAGAACATGCACGAATAGCTTCTTCCCCGCTGTTATCAGACCCCTAAACAACCCTCTTATGGACTGACCTCATTAACACTACACCCCTATATGCTTCACCCGATGCCAGTGTTATGTAGTTAGTTTGTGTATCTTGTGTTGCCCTATTATGTATTTTCTTTGATTTTCTTTTCTTCTCATGTACTTAATGATCTGTTGAGCTGATTGCAGAAAAATACTTTTCACTGTACCTTGGTACACGTGACAATAAACAAAATCCAAATCCCATTCCCTCCTGAAACTGACTAGGAAACATGTTCTACTCATGGGAGGAATTGATACAATTCATGATAAATTGATTAGTTCTTATTATTGGACCATGTATAAACTCCACAATAGGGAAAGAGTTCATCCACATGGTGCGCATTTTAAAATCATAATCTGTTCTTGATACATGTGTTTCTTCCTTAGTTACGTAAAGAATCTGGATGAAATCTATTCCCATCTCTATTGCTGGCATCATTTTTATTGGCACTTGTAAGGTTTAACAAGGCAACACCTCCACGTTTCAGATTACATGAAAACTGCTCATACTTGTGTTGCTATCTTGGTGCATCTGATGCCATTTGGACAATGGGCAGAAACTGCTTTTCATGAAAAGTGTTTGCTGCCTATGGAGTTGCAGGATTTACCTAAAATGCCAGATTAATAACAACAAGCGCCTCCATTGCCGATGTACAATCGGTTGGCTGGTAGTTCCCCCTTTTATGATGGAAAACGCAACACTTGTCCAAGGTTTGCAATATCCAGGTTCAGGGCTTGATATTCAGCGATAAAGCAGCCTTACAAGACGGGAGCTGTGTGAAATATTAGCTTTTATCCATTCCTCTGCTGATACTAATGACAAGCAAATAGAAGTATTTGATGTATTATTGGAAATAAACTGCAACATATTATGTACAATGCAGCGCTTTACAGGCAGCTGAAGTTGACAGTTGGAAGGGAATGATTGGCAGGTTGGCAGATAATCTAAGAACATGTTGGAAAATTACTTTTTATCTTGCTTATATCTGATCTGTCTGATTTTCACTGTAGTTCAAAAGTTGTTCAATGGTATTCAATACGTGCCTATGTGTGCATGCATGATTGGCGGGCCCAAATGCTGCAATATCCGTTCACATCCGCCATCACAAACCAAACCCCTGATCAATTGGCTGGTCAATTAATATCTGGCCAGCATGAAATGCATGCTGATAGTGACTCAACATTACAGTCATAGAGATTTACAGCATAGTAACAGGTCCTTTGGCCCATCGTGTCTGTGCCTTCCATCAAGCAACTAACCATTTTAATCCCATTTTCCATGACTTCCAGTCCTGGACCATCATTACGGCGGCCATCTTGCTGCGCACTCACTGACCACCCACCTTGGCCCCTGGTTCTGCAGAGTGACACCAACAGTATGGGTGCCCCCATACCCTCCCCCCCCACCCGGCTGCCACCCACCAGCAACCCACCCAGGGCAAATCCAACAGTAGCCCCTGGCAAGGGCTGTGCCAGCGAACGGTACCCCTGGCATCAGGGACGGGCACCAGAGCCAGAGGCTCCCAAGGTGCTGACCACTGACGGGGGCAGAGGGGCAGGGATGGAGGGGGCGGAGAGCCATGCCGGGGCAGAGTCCGCGGTGCCAACTAAAGCATGGGTCCTGGTTGGCAACCTAGATACGCATCATGCTACATGTTGGCTTTCACCCCCTGCAGACATGGATATTGGAATTCAACCAGCAATGGTGTCCTTCCTGCTAGTCGTGGCAGCCCTGGGAGATGCCCTGCGGCTGTCCGAGCTGGAGCTGCTTGAGGAGGAGGAAGCTGCAGCAGCGGAGCATGCCGCAGAGGTACAGAACCATAGAAGAAACATAGAATCCCTAAGGTGCAGAAGGAGGCCATTCAGCCCATCAAGTCTGCATTGACCCGCTGATAGAGCTCACCCAAGCTCACTCCACCGCCCTATCCCATTAATCATTTAACCTAACCTGCACATATTTTTGGAAACCAAGGTGGCAACCGTCCACCTGGGTGATCCCTGCATGCGAGCTGGCCATTCCATCACACGTTCTTATCAAATCCCTAGGGTGGTGGTGGTGGTGGGGATGGTCGGCAGAGTGTGGAGCCTGGGCTAGCAACAAGGTCCGTTCATCTGCCGCCCCCCCTCCCCCACCCCCACGTCTGCCCATTTCCCCATTCCCCCAGCCAATCCAGACCAGCCCATACCTTACATCCATCAGGCAGAGCACCGAGGCAGGTTATAACAGTGGTAACAGGTATTTAATGTGAATAATTATATACAGATTTGTGCCCTAGCCCCTATAACTGAACTGTGCCCTGCACCCGTGCCAATATATCTAACGTCTAACTTCCTGGCCTTACGTGCCCTAATGGTCAGTTTAGGTGGTTCACCAGACAACAGGAGTGGAGGCGGCCTGCTGTGATTCCTGCCTTGGTCCCCGTTTATCATGTCTTCTGGGGCGACCCGCCCTGGTTGGGAGTCACCGACATGCGCCCCATTACATCCTCCTTCCTCGGGGGGCCCGATGGCCCCCGGTGTACTGTGGGTCAGGGGGCTGAGGAAAGCTATCCGCTGAGACTCCGCCGCCAGCTGGGGGCCCATTCTGGGCTCGACCAGGGTCTGCACACTTGTGGCCATGGAGCACAGGGAGTGGACTATCTCCGTCTGGGACTGGGTCATTTCCCTCTGCACCTGTGCCACGTCGGCCAGCACCAGTGCAATGCCCCTGATGGTCCCAGCCATGCCTGCTGTGCCTGGGCCACGCTCAGGAGCGCCGCTACAATTTCTAGGTAGCTCTGGGACAGGGTAGCCTGTGAGCCAGTGCCTGCACAGAATGCCCATTTGATCCACAGCTGAAAACGTCACCCAGAGTGCCTCCACCGCAAATGCCACCCGTGCGGTTCGGCCCGGGTGGCATGCGTTGTCGGCACCACCTCCTACTCCTGCACGTGGTTGGACTCCTGCAGGGGCCGGATGCTCGTCAACAACCCCTGCGATTGTATCTCCAAAAATAACTTTTTGCAATTTTTACTTAAACGTGCACAAGACACACTTCTCTGAACTCCCTCGCATCACAACTGTCCTGGTGGTGCAGCTATCCGAAGATCATTTGCAATCAATCAACCAATATCACCAGGTTCACAATCGATCCTCAGCCCCTTCACATGCCTGAGCTATTTACCCCACCTTTTAGGATTTAGCCCCTTTTGGCTCACTCATATGTCACCTCTCCAAGAGCTTCTGGAATTCTATTTTTCTTTTTACTGCCAAACAGAAAACCTACCTGTTCATAGAACTTTGCTGGCATCTCCTCATACAATTTGACCATAGACCATAGAATTTACAGTGCAGAAGGAGGCCATTTGGCCCATCGAGTCTGCACCGGCCCTTGGAATGAGCACCCTATTTAACCCCACACTTCCACTCTATCCCTGTAACCCAATAACCCCTCTTAACCTTTTTGGTCACTAAGGGCAATTTATCATGGCCAATCCACCTAACCTGCACATCTTTGGACTGTGGGAGGAAACCGGAGCACCCGGAGGAAACCCACGCAGACACGGGGAGAACCTGCAGACTCCGTACAGACAGTGACCCAGCCCGGAATCGAACCTGGGACCCTGGAGCTGTGAAGCAACTGTGCTAACCACTGTGCTACCGTGCTGCCCTCAAGTTCTGTGTTTCTCTTGTGCTACTCTTTCTCTTTGTGTTTGCCTCTGTTTACAGATTGCTTTCACCCTTCAGCTGTCCTATTTTGGCTCTCTTGCAGTTGCACGACTGGTGTATGTTAATTACGTTCTGATTCCAGACCAAGGGTTGCAAGGTCACATTGACCAGCGTTTCTTCATAATAATCGCTTATTGTCACAAGTAGGCTTCAATGAAGTTACTGTGAAAAGCCCCCAGTCACCACATTCCGGCGCCTGTTCGGGGAGGCTGGTACGGGAATTGAACCCGCGCTGCTGGCCTTGTTCTGCATTACAAGCCAGCTGTTTAGCCACTGTGCTAAACCAGCCCCTAAATCCAAGAATATTACAATTGATCCCTTAATAATTGATGCAAACTCTTAAAAGTCCCTTTCAAGCACCCTTAAAAACAATTACAGATTTCACCACCATTTCAAAGGAATTATAAATTTTACTTACTGTGCTGCTTCTGTGTCAAAGGTCATCACAGATCACATTTGAATTTATTGACGCAGTTCACCGAGGGGCACGGGACAATGTTGGGCTACCCTCCTTGCCATCAGTGATCCTCAAGTAGGGAGCAACAGCGTGGTGGTGGGTGTGCCATATTTGGAGGGCAAACGCAGGATGGAATTCTTCTATCCGGGACTAAGTGCCATGGTGGGGGCAAAGACAGGGGGCTGGATTCTCCGCAGCCCCGCGCCGAAATCGCGTTTGGCGCAGGATCGAAGAATCCCCGTTTACGCGAGTATCAGGCCCGGCGCCGCTCAAGCGATTCTTCGGTCCCCGGAGAATCGCTCGCGCACGATTTACACAGCACGGGCCATTAACAGAGGCCCCCCCCTCGATTCTGCTGGCAAAATTGGCTGAGTTCCCTCCGGCGTGGATCTAACCACGTATTGGCCGTCGGGAACCTCGGGTGGCGTCCGTGGATGTGGTCCGCTGCCGCCCTAGTGGGGGGTGGGGGGATCGAGCACAGGGGGAGGGGGGCCTCATGGGCGGCCAGGGCAGCGATCGTGTGGCTCGGATCCACGCGCCACTCCATTTCGAGGGGGGCCTACATTCTCGATGTCGGTCCGCGGTCCGAGTCCGCCTTCGCGCACGGTGCAGCCACTGCCGAGGGCCCGTATCCACAGCCAGAGCTGTGAGAAGCACTCCGGGGCCCTGTAAAGCCTGTGAAGGTAAGAGAATCGCTCTTGACTTTTGATTTACGCTGGCGTGGGGACAAAGCCCCATTTTTGGAGAATCCAGCCCAGGGACTGGGAATGTTTTCCATTGTGAAAGCCGAAGGGTAATCCCACAGTATCCTCTAACCCCAGCATCATTAATTATACAGCTGGGGTGTTCCTGATGCCTTACTGGATGGCGCATGCCCGGCTGTCTTATCTGGACACATATTTAAAAGGAGCTGGACATACTCGTTATAAAGGAAGGATAGAGATGTCTGAAAGGTGCGGTGAAGGTCCAACACTGAGGTTCAGTGACAACAGCACCAGGGACCTGGGTTCAATTCTGGCCTCGGGTAACTGTGTGGAGTCTGCACTTTCAGGACAGCTTTGACAAAAAGTCACCCAGACTCGAAACGTTAGCCCCGTTCTCTCTCTTCACAGGCGCTGTCAGACCTGCTGAGATTGTCCAGCATTTTCTGCTTTTGCCTCATCTGGGCCAATTAGTTTCGGAACTCCAAAAATATTTCCAATAATGGAAGCATTTTCAGAGTGCAGGTTACTTAGAAAATCACTGGCAACAAAAATATTTTGCTGATAAGTACAACATTCCCGGTTAACTAGATTTTACAGTAAAGTAAAACAGTGTAATTCTAGAACGATGACATCTGAAGTGATATTGCTCCGAGACAGCTGCTTTCATATCTTTATCACATCTCCTTTAAACCTAAGGAAATATCCATAAGGGATGTGGTGATCTTATAGAAAAATAAAACGGGAGACAGGCACATCTAAATACACTCAGATTGAATTGTCTGCATGATAGAATTGTATTAAATCTCCAGGGGAATGTATCAGATCAGGTCAAGAAAGCAATATCAGATAATTTAATGTGACAACTTCCACAGTTTATTGGATTTGAGTATTGCAAACTGCAGCAGTCTGCGATCTGTCAATTTGTTTTATTCTTTACAGCACTTCTCCTTTTCCCACAACAGCCCTTCAAGCTGAAAACATTTAAAAAGGCTTTTAATTATGTTTGATAATCTATCTTTGCCACACAATTAAAGATGGGGAGTGTACACTTCTCCTGGGGCATCAATCAGTGTTCCATTTAAGATGAGGGGGTGAAATCCAACAAAAAAATGTCTCAAGGCATTTGTCATAGAAGGTTCCCTTTTGCTTGCTTGCAATTGCTTTTAATGCCACGTTTACTCATATTATCATTTTTTTTTCATTCAAGCAGGCAAAATCATCATCAGGCGATGATATAAATTACATAGAGTTTTTGAGATTATAGTGTCAGGTCTGGGTGTCAGGAAAAATGAGAAATGTGAAGTGTTTCGGACCCATTTACTTCAAATAAAGCAGTTGGTTAAAAATCTATTGAACTTACAACGTGACAGTGGATTAATTTCTTCTTGCAGCACCCTGGTTAATGTGTTGGTGTTAGAAGGATAGATCCCTGGTGCTGGAGTACTTGAACTCCTGTCTTATGGGAGCTCCAATCCAAAATGGCAGCCATTGAAGGTCAGTTGCAAATCAGGCTCTGGAAAGCAAACTTGACAAGTTACTCTCCCATTTATCCATTTGGATACTGCATTGTCATTATAGGCGCTATTATGAACCCGATGTTGTGTATGAATATACCAGCGTGACATATTGTATGGGATGTGTGTTATCATTTGGACCAGCAGCAGGTCAGGAATTCGCAAGGCCTTGCCGCAGGTTTTTCTGTGGCTTTTCAACTGAACCACCGCATTAGCACTTCCCAACCTATCGGAGTCGATGGGCAGATTACATCTCGCTGTTGAAAGCTCAGTTTTTAATGAGACTGTTTAGGGAACAGAATGGAACCGTTTTCCAACTGCCAAATAAGAGACAGCAACTCTAGTGATGGATTCAGTGAGGGAAAGCTTCCACTCTGGTTCTTTGAAGCATCTCTGAAGATCATGCTGCATGTTGGAAGGATCAATGGATTGTGAGTGGAGGCCGGAGGTGGGGGTTGATGTTGAGTACTGCAATATTTTCTTCTTCATTGCAGTGTTAATGTAAGCCTACTTGTGACATTAATAAAGATTGTTACAGATTTGTTGTGTAAATTTGCACCAAGAATTGTTGGAATGTGAGTCTTTACAGGTAAACAAACAGTGTAAGTGGAGTGTGTGATAATCACAGGTAATTGAGGTGTGAATTCCTCAAGCCAGGACAGCTAGTAGGATTGTGTAAACCCGGGCAGTACGATGGGGGTTACATGTAATATGACACGAACCCGAGATCCCGGTTGAGGCCGTCCTCATGTGTGCGGATTGCCTGTGATTATCACTCACTCCACTCACACTGTTTGTTCCTGTAAAGACTTGTTTACCTGTAAAGATTCACATTCCAACCATTCTTCACACTCCAGTCTGTAATTATCTCGCAATTGTGTTTCTCCTATGTAAGCTGTGATTGTGAAACCTGCCTCCACTTCATCTGGTGAAGGAGCAGCGCTCCGAAAGCCTGTGATTTCAAATAAACCTGTTGGACTTTAACCTGGTGTTGTGAGATTTCTTACTATATACCTCATGTTAGCGGTCTCAGCTGTAGATCTCTGTTCATCCTCTCTCTCCTGTGGTGTAGCAGGTGGCTGGGAAGAAAGTTCTTTGCTCCTGGTAGTGCTGCTTCTGCTGCTAACAGTGTTCTTTCTCGTGTCCCTTGTCAGGCTTCCAAGGTAAAACTGCATTTGCAGTTTTCATTTCTTTTGTGAAATTCAACAGCTGGAAAGTGCAAATCATAGTCAAAAAGTTGAAGAATTTAACCGCTAAAGTACTGGAGTTACCTTCAAAACCACAAAATCACTCTCTCGAACCAAGCCCTGAGATGTAACATCTTTCATCTAGGCAAAGACAAGCGGACATAGGTGTGGTGGTATGTATTAGGGGTAATACGGTACACCACGTGTCGACAGGCTATTGGTGGAGGGATGCCAGGTCCTGATAGGATCTGCCACCTACTGGACTCCACCCAGAAATGCCAGTATAAGAACCCAGTTTTTCCCTCCATTTCCCTCAGCAGTTGCATTCTGTAACCACGCTGCTGGGGATAAAGTTCTGCCTAATAAAGCCTTCAATTGACATTACCTCAACCTGCCTCGCATCATATTGACGGTGCTACAATTTATTAAGCAGAATTTAAATTGAAGAAAACGACGTGGGAACATGGAGCTCCGAATCACCCCGGAGTGCCTGCGCATCGCACCCCAAGCAGCTAACTCGGCCTCTATCTTCAAACACTGGATGGCATGCTTTGAGGGCTACCTCCAAACGGCCCCCGGCACACCGACTGACGAACAAAAGATGCAGGTCCTCTATTCCAGGGTGAGTCCTGACGTCTACTCCCTTATCGAGGACGAGTATGGTTTCACCGGTGCCATCGCCGCGCTGATGGATATCTACATCCGGCCCGCCAACCAGGTTTTTGCTCGCTACCAGCTCGCCACACGACGGCAATTTCCGGGGGAAGTCGCTGGACGAGCTTTATAACGCCCTGCAGTTCCTGGGTCGAAACTGCAACTGCCCGGCGGTAACAGCGAGTGAACACACAGAGCTCCTGGTCCGCGATGCGTATGTGGCAGGTTTGGCCTCTTCCCAGATCCGCCAGAGGCTTCTGGAGAAAGAAACTCTGGGACTTACAGAAGCTCGGGCCCTGGCGGCATCCCTCGATGTGGCCTCGCGTAACGCCCGCACCGACGCCCCCGACCGCACTGCAGCCCCTTGGGCTCCGTGGACCCCCGCTGCGGTCGACTCTCCGACACCCCACCCACCCCCGCAAACCTGCGCGGTCAAAACACCAGACCAACCGGGAGGGCCCCGCTGCTATTTTTGCGGCCAGCCGAAACACCCTTGGCAGCGATGCCCGGCCCGCGCGGCTACCTGCAAAAGCTGCGGGAAGAAAGGCCACTACGCGACGTTGTGCAAGTCCCGTGGGGTCACCGCTATCTCCGGGGAAGAAACGGGACCACAGCCCCAGCTCCCCCAGCGATCCACGGGTGACCAACGGACGCCGCCATTTTGGACCCCGGACGCCACGAGGGAGACCAACTCCGACCGCGCTCGATCCGTGGACGCCGCCATCTTGGCTGAAGGACTCCGACACAGACGGCCACATGCTGCCTGATTACGATGCTCAACTTCAAAAACCACGTTTTGCTTCAATGACCCTCGACCAGTCGCAATCCCGGACGCTCCAGACTTCAACCACTACAGTCCTAGTGAATGACTACGAGACGCCGTGTCTTATCGACTCTGGGAGCACGGAGAGCTTCATTCATCCGGACATGGTAAGGAGCTGTTCCCTCGTAATTCGGCCAAGCACCCAGAAAATTTTCCTGGCGGCGGGATCCCACTCCGTTCAGATCACGGAGTTCTGCATCGCTAACCTAACGGTGCAGGGGAGGGAGTTCCGAAATTACCGGCTGTATGTCCTCCCCCATCTCTGTGCGCCCACACTCCTAGGGTTGGACTTCCAATGCAACCTCCAGAGTTTAACATTTATATTTGGCAGCCCTATACCCCCACTGACAGTCTGCGGCCTCGCAACCCTCAAGGTTGAACCGCCTTCCTTGTTTGCGAACCTCACACCGGATTGCAAACCCGTCGCCACAAGGAGCAGACAGTACAGCGCCCAGGACCGAGCATTTATCCGGTCCGAAGTCCAGAGGCTGCTGAAGGAAGGCATCATCCAGGCTAGCAACAGTCCCTGGAAAGCCCAGGTGGTAGTTGTTAAGACCGGGGAGAAACAGAGGATGGTCATCGACTATAGTCAGACCATCAACAGGTACACTCAGCTCGATGCGTACCCTCTCCCCCGCATATCCAACATGGTCAATCGGATTGCACAGTACAAGGTTTTTTCCACCGTGGACCTCATGTCCGCCTACCACCAGCTCCCCATCCGTCCCGGTGACCGCAACTATACTGCCTTCGAAGCAGACGGGCGGTTATACCACTTTTTAAGGGTTCCATTCGGTGTCACGACCGGAGTCTCGGTCTTCCAACGAGAGATGGACCGAATGGTTGACCAGCACGGTTTATGGGCCACGTTCCCGTATCTCGACAACGTCACCATCTGCGGCCACGACCAGCAGGACCACGACGCCAACCTCCAAAATTCCTCCAGACCGCTCACGCCCTGAACCTCACTTACAACAAAGAAAAATGCGTGTTCCACACCGATCGTCTAGCCATCCTGGGCTACGTAGTGCGTAATGGAGTGATAGGCCCCGACCCTGAACGCATGTGCCCCCTCATGGAGTTCCCTCTCCCCCACTGTGCCAAAGCCCTGAAACGTTGCCTGGGCTTCTTTTCTTATTACGCCCAGTGGGTCCCCCAGTACGCAGACAAGGCCCGTGCACTAATCCAGTCCACTACTTTTCCCCTGACGACAGAGGCATGCCAGGCCTTTAGCCGCATCAAAACAGATATCGCAAAGGCCACGATGCGCAGCATCGACGAGTCCCTCCCCTTCCAGGTCGAGAGCGACGCATCGGATGTAGCTCTGGCGGCCATCCTCAACCAAGCAGGCAGACCCGTGGCCTTCTTCTCCCGAACCCTCCACGCTTCAGAAATCCGCCACTCCTCAGTGGAAAAGGAGGAACAAGCAATAGTGGAAGCTTTGCGACACTGGAGGCATTACCTGGCCGGTAGGAGATTCACTCTCCTCACTGACCAACGGTCGGTTGCCTTCATGTTCGATAATGCACAGCGGGGCAAGATCAAGAACGACAAGATCTTGCGGTGGAGGTTCGAACTCTCCACCTTCAATTATGAGCTCTTGTATCGTCCCGGAAAGCTGAACGAGCCATCCGATGCCCTATCTCGCGGCACATGTGCCAATGTACAAATGGACCGTCTACAAGCCCTCCACGAGGACCTCTGCCACCCGGGGTCACTCGTTTCTACCACTTCCTTAAGGTCCGCAACCTCCCTTACTCCGTCGAGGACGTCCGAACAGTCACCAGAAACTGCCAGATCTGCGCTGAGTGCAAACCGCACTTTTTCAGGCCAGATAGAGCGTCCACGGTCATTAAAGCCCTCGGTACCATTTTTACACTGTTCGGTTTCCCCAACTATATCCATAGCGACAGGGGGTCCTCCTTTATGAGTGACGAACTGCATCAATTCCTGCTCAGCAGGGGCATAGCCTCGAGCAGGACGACCAGTTACAACCCCCGGGGGAACGGGCAGGTAGAAAGGGAGAATGGAACGGTCTGGAAGGCCGTCCTGCTGGCCCTCCGGTCTAGGAGCCTCCCAATTTCCCGCTGGCAGGAAGTCCTCCCGGATGCCCTTCACTCTATCCGGTCCCTGCTGTGCACCACCACGAATCAAACGCCTCACGAGCGCCTCCTCCTCTTTCCTAGGAAGTCCTCCTCTGGAACGCCACTTCCGACCTGGCTAGCAGCTCCGGGACCCATTCTGCTCTGGAAACATGTGCGGGCGCACAAGGCAGATCCGTTGGTGGAACGGGTGCATCTCCTTCACGCCAACCCGCAATACGCCTATGTGGAGTACCCCGATGGGCGACAGGACACGGTCTCCCTGCGAGATCTGGCGCCCGCCAGAGCTACCCACACCCCCCCAACGCCAATCACCACCTCCTCACTCCCGCCGGTTCATCCCGCAGCCACCCCCTTCCCGGAGGGTTTGGTTCTCCTCCCAGACCCGCCCAGGAGTAAGGACACAGGGGACGGCGCTACGCTCCCAGAGTCGACGGGACTCGAGCCAGCGCCATCACCACCACGCCCGAGACGATCGGAAAGGAAGACCAGGGCGCCCATCCGGCTCATCAAATCACTTTAACTCTCAACGTTTTCAGTTATTGTGTCTTGTTATAGTTATGGCATCATGCCGATCCTGTTTGGCCCGTTGGCCCAGTTTTCAGTTATTGTGTCTTGTTATAGTTATGGCATCGTACCGAACCTGTAAACCCCTACCATCATGCGAACCACCATCCCGCCGGGTCTTTTTTCAACAAGGGGTGAATGTGGTGGTATGTATTTGGCGGTACACCACGTGTCGACAGGCTATTGGTGGAGGGATGCCAGGTCCTGATAGGATCTGCCACCTACTGGACTCCACCCAGAAATGCTGGTATAAGAACCCAGTTTTTCCCTCCATTTCCCTCAGCAGTTGCATTCTGTAACCACGCAGCTGGGGATAAAGTTCTGCTTAATAAAGCCTTCAATTGACATTACCTCAACCTGCCTCGCATCATATTGACGGTGCTACAATAGGTCAATATTTAAAAGCTTTTCAGCCTGTCAATTGCACAGCCCTGTTAATCCCCAAGAACACAGTCACAACAGAGCTCACGGACTTGCTCGACCAAGAATTCGCTTGCGGAGGACATCCCGGGTGACTGGAAGTGAGGAGCAATCACCAAGTTGCCAAAGAAAGGGAACCTCAACATCTGCAACTAGAAGGGCATAACACTGTTGTCAGCAAGGTCTTCACAATTTAGCTCAACAGATCGAAAGTAGAAGCAGATCGTACCCTTGTTGATGAACAGGCAGGTTTCCAGGGCAGCAGACCATTCTGCAAGTGGGTGTTTGTGCCCAGAAATATCATACAGCAGAGCCTAGTGTAGCACCACTTGTTATAACAGCCACTACATTCCCCCATTATTCCCCCCCGCTCTGCCCCCCCAGACCCTGTACCTCAGACACCCGCTCACAACATCACCAGTACCGGGCACTGATACCCTCCCCATAGCACTCACCCACCATCTGGCCGTGGACATGTCTCCGGAGCTGTGTCCCAACCCCTGGGTGTTCGGATGTTCGCTGCTGCATGTGTGGTTACCTCCCGTAGTGTTCAGGCACCGTGTCTAGGCATCATAGTCCGATTGGGATGCAAGGCAATAGCTCCAACACGCTGTAATGGCCTGCCCACCCACGGGAATCCACTAGGGTTGTGTGAAGTGCTCATTTGACCACAATTGCCAATTCCCTGCCAGCAGTAGTTTCGGCCGCACGGCCAGAGACATCGGCAGTCAGTGGGGTTATGGGTGGTCGGTGGGGCAGACTGGCAGGGACAAGGGGTGCCCTGGATAGCACCACGCCCCATCCTCCTATGGTGGGCCACTCCTGCAGAGGGTCCAGCACCTCCAGCCAATGACCCTTCCCCCCGCCCCCCCAGCCGAGGGTCTCCCACCCCCCCCGCCAAGCACTGGGGTGGCAAGCCCAGTGCCCTGGGCTTTTTGCCTGTGGTCAAAGATGGCTACCTTGGCTCCCTGCAACAGGTGCACGTTTTTAAAAAGGGTACTATCTGGCGCCAGTGTGACCACTTGCTGGGGAGGCCGATGAATTACAGGAGGCTATGGGGTGGCTCCCATTAATTGTATGCAAATAGTGGTGATAATTGGTTTCTCGCCACACTGTGGCGAGGATCCCGATTTCGCCTACGGGAGTAGGCCGGTTGCATCGCAAACTGTTTGGCACTTGGCGCTGTTCTCGTTTTTGGCCTCTTCTCTGTCTCTCTACCTCACTTCCTACCTTAACTCACTCCTTCAAGCCTATCTTTTCGGTCATGAGTCAATGGGCGTGATTCTCCGCCTTCGTTGACCTTTTGCTCGAACAAGAGTATTCCAGAGCTGGGGAAGAAGAAAGTAAAGACACAGCCTCTAATGATGGAGCAATTAATCTTGGAGATGGAGAAGATGTCCAGTTAAAATATTCTTCTCATGCTCCACTCCACTTCATAGCAGGTCCAATTCTCAGTAGGTGAATAATAGACTGAAATTCACTGCCATTTAATTTACACTTCGATAATGCACCTGATTTTAAATTAAAGTTGAATATCCAGCAGTGGGGGACAAAGGCAACTTGAGAAAAGGAAGAGAATAAAAAAATGAAGGCTTTCTAGATAACTTTACAAGGGAGGGAGAGTGATGGACTAGCAAAGTCACATTTTCAGCAACCTCACATTTGAAAGCTATTTGTTCCTGTTACTTCTTGGCAAGTCATCGGTTACAAACAGGGAAAGGTCATTAAGCCCTTCGATTCTGTTCCACCATTCAACTGGGTCATGGCTAACCTGTACCTCAACCTCATTTCCTCACTGATGTCATTCAAACCTCTTGTGATAAAGTCCCACATCTCCTTTGGCTCTTTTTGTTAAGGAGCAATGCTGGAGTGATCCCCTTTTTGTGTTAAAAGGAATTTCATCCATGGTTCGGTTGCTCGCATTCTTGTCTCTTGAGTCTGAAGATTGTGTGTTCCAGTTCTGCTCCGAGACATGAGCATAAAAACCTGGCATGACACTCATGCAGTGCCGCCCAGTTCACATCAGCCTTTTTTGGTCAAGTTGTTTTCAAATGGGGAACTTTGAGGTAAAAACCTATGTGGTGCACGACTGAGTTTTAACAGGAGTTGAGCATTATAATGCATTATGAAGCAGTAAACAACCAATGGATCGAGGTTCTTTTGGGGCTGAAAATCAGGCATTCTTGGCAGAGAGGGACCTGAAATTGGGGTGAATGTGACATCAGATTATAACTCATATTGTTGAATTTTCTATCCTGACATTAACCCCATAGTAATGTCTGGGGAGTAATGGGAAATGTTTCAGAGGTATGTCTGCTGGGTTCCCAAGCTACCTGTGGGTCCAATAATGCAGTATTCAAAGGATGATAATCAACAACAACTTACATTTATATAGTTGTGTTAGCATAGTCGAAAATCCGATGCACTTTCACAGAAGCATCATCAGACAAATTTGAGACCGAGCCACAAAAAGAGATATTGGGTTTGAGGTGGGGAGTGGGAGCTGGGAAACTTCCTGGCTTGGCATGCCCATGCCTAATTCTACATTCTTGTCTGAGAGCTCAGACATCTGTTAGCCTATTGAAACAAAAGCAAAATAATATGGTTGCTGGAAACCTGAAATAATAACAGAAAATGTTGGTGAATCTCTGCAAGTCTGGCAGTATTTGAGGAGAGAAACAGAGTTAACATTTTGAGTCCAATTTGACTCTTCTTTGGAACAGTTATGCCCCAGGGAAAAGAATGCTTGGTCGACAGCTCTGGCTCTCTGATTTCTTCTGTCAATTGCACAATACTTACCTACACAGGATAAAAGGGGCTTCAAGTGCTTGCAGTTTCTTCTTTTGATGCTCGAAAGAATCAGGATGATTGACATTTTTATTGGCCTGTAGCAAAGTGAGTTTTCTTTAAGAAGGTGCAACTTAATGAATGCATGATTGCATTTCTAAAGCTTTTTTAACATATCCAATTGTCACAAAAGGTTAATTGGTTCTATTGATGGGTAAATTGGCATGGAAGTGCCATAGCTTGGCATAGGGGTATGTGGGGCCATAGGGGAAGGGTGCAGAACATGGTTTGATATGAAGAGTATGAAGTGACATGGGGACATGGGTAAGAGCTTTCAGGTATGCCTTTTCTAAAGGTTCTCTTATCCAATTTATTGTTCATGATGCCTCTGTGGTGCCATGAACGAATCCTATGAACGAAAACCGGCCCAACGCCATGAAAATTGCAAAGGACTAGTACATGATAATCCCTGCAATGGAACTAGCTAGGTCGGGAGTGCAGGGAGCAGGCGCATGACCTGAACCATCCCACACCCTTAAACAGCACTGTTAAAGATCAGAAACTCTGGGAATGTGTCAGAAATCCCGGAATTGGGTCCCAGACAACATTTTCATCACTCTATGGCGTCTCCCCATCTCGAAGAAAATCCAACCCATTTGAGCAGGTGACCAAAAGGGTGACCTATGAGGTAGTTTTTAAGAAGAAGAGAAAGATGCAGATGTTTAGGAATGGAATTCCTAGGCTTAGGGCTTAGGGTGACTGAAGGGAGAACTGCCAGTGATGGAACAAAATTAATTGGTGACACACTGGAATCCAGAATTGGAGAATTGTAAGAGATCTCAGAGAATTGTAATGCTGGAGGAGGTTGCAAAACATTATGAATGGAGAGATTTGGAACAAATTGAAATGTTTAAAATCGTGACTTCACTGAACTGGGAGCCAATATAGATGAGCCAATGTATGGTACGAGTTAAGATATGAGCAGTAGAAACGCACTCTAAAACTCCTCCTAGCTCAGGAGGCTGGCAATGTAGTGTGCATGCCCATATCAAATACGTAAAAGACAAATCCCGGACTGGATTCTCCCAAAATGGGACTATGTTCCCACGCCGGCGTAAAAACGCTGGCGTTTCATTCTGAAGATTTCTGTGAAAAAGTGGAGCCGATTCACTAACCTGCAGGGTGCTAGCAGGGATTCAGAGCAGTTCACACAGCTTTGGCTGTGGATATGGGCCCCCGCACGTCTGGTTTTGAGTCCGGCATGCGCACGGCGGTGGCCTCCAGCAGCCGCGCTGAGCATCATGGCGGACTCGGACCGCAGAGGCAGATGAAGAATGTAGACCCCCCGATCGGTCACCCGCCTGATGATCCTACCATGCCGATCTGTCCCCCAGCGCCTATAAAGTCCCCCCCACTCCCGGATGTCCGATTACCCTGCCCCCCAACATGGTGGCCGCGGACACCACGCGAGCATCCCGACCGGCGATGGGTGATTAGAACCACGCCGTCGGGAACTCGGCCGGTCGGGAGCGGAGGGTCGCTGGGCGGGCCTCTGGGAATGGACCCCCAGCCGCGCGGAGTACTCCGCGAACATGCCGGTTCTCGAGTCCCGGAGAACCGCCGGACCGGCGCTGGGCCCGATTTCGGTGTGAAATTGGATTTTCCGCCCCCTCGCCAAATGCGATTTTGGCGCGGGTCTGCAGAGAATCCAGCTCTGGGGTTTGGGAAGGAGGCATGGTGGCGTCAGACAGATGTGTGGATAGCACACTTTGAAACACTTCCTGGATTTTCTGCCTCACACATAATGGATTTATCTGGAGTAGGGTATCTCTACCTGTTCGGTTGTTGTGCATGCGCATGTTTAGTTTTTTATTTTGTTTGCCCACAGCAGTATTGTGATTGAAGCTGATGCAGCATAATGAAGGCAACACAGCATCTGGGACCTTGATGAACAGTGAAACCAGCAATGTACATCATTAACCGATGGAATTTAAATATTGGAATAAACAGAGCAAGGCCTGACAAGAAGGAAGAAGGTCAATCAATATCACAAAAACAGATTATCATTTTTTTGTTTGTGGAAGCTTGTCATGTGCAATTTGGTTGTCGCATTTTGAATTATTCTTTCATTGGTTGTGAATGTCACTGGCTAGGACAGCCTCTGTTATCCAATCCTAATTACCCTTCAGAATATGTGGTGAGCTGCCTTCTTAAATCGGAGCAGTTCATGTGGTATAGGTACACTGATAGTGTTGTTAGGAAGTGAATTCCAGGTCCTTAACCAAGCAAGGGTGAAGGAACAGGAATATAATTCCAAGCCAAAATGGTGTGTGATGTGTTGGGTGTTCAGGATCACATACAGGTCATCAACACTTGAAGTAGTGCAACACTATTTTATTAAAAGGTTCACTATATAAACATACTTGACCTGTGAGTAAATACGATACTAGCTTTAACTAAAGACCTTTGCCTTGTCCTAACCAGTTGATGCACTCAGCACGTGGTGAATGTTTGTGTTGCAGGCTGTGAGCTCTGTGCTCCCACCTAGCTGCTACTCAAATGAGCGGGTACTCTGATGCCCCGTCTTTAGAGTGCTCTCACTGGTGATTGGCTGCGGTGTTGTGTATGTTGATTGGTCCCACTGCGTGTCCATCAGTGTGTGTCTGCACCATGATATACTGGTGTATATTATAACAGTGTGTAGCTTGGAAGGGTATTTGCAGGTGGCTGTCCTCCCATGCATTTACTGCCCTTCTTTCTAGTTTAGGAAGGTGCTGCCGAAGGATGCTTGGTGAGGTGCTGCAATGCATCTTGCAAACTGTACTCACTTCAGCCATTGCATCAGTGATGGAAGGAGTAAATGTTTTATTTAGTGGATGGAGTGCTAATCAAGTGGGCTGTTTTTCCTGGATTTAAGAAAAAATCATTCATGGGATGTGGACGTCACTGGTTTGGCCAGCATTTATTGCCCATCCCTAATTATCCTTGAGAAGGTGGTAGTGAGCTGCTTTCTTGAATCGCTGCAGTCCATGTGATGTAGGTACACCCTCACTGCTATTAGGTAGGCACTTCCAGGATGTTGACCCCGATTGGGTCACTTCTTTGTAAAGCAGACAAGTGGGGAATATTCCCTTACACTCTTCACTTGCACCTATTGGATGGCATTCAGGCTCCAGGAGTTAGAAGATAATCTACTCGTCACAGAATTTCCAGCCTCAGTCCTTACCTATTCCACATTACAACAACGTCCACACTTCACTGGCTGTAAAGTGCTTTCAAATGTCTAGCAGTTAATCAAATTACTTAAAATAAGCAACAATGAACAATTTATTCAGAGAATCATTTGACTGATATGTTATGAGAGAATACACAAGGAGGTCAGGAAATTTAGAGTTAACTAATTTAAGTTTGGAAAAGAATTGCTCTTATTGAACAGATGTGGCCTGGTCATTTTTAATGTGAAAATTCAGTGACTTGATGTAACAAGATACAAAATGCTGTTTGCATGAAGCTGATGACAGAGTGATCTTTCTCTGTTCTGCAAGATTTTAGCTGTTTGGAGTTGATCTTGATATCTTCACAGTCATAGCGAAGTGGATGGTTCCTTGGTCAGGATCCAACAATGATATTCTCAGGGAAACGGCTGTCACACAAACAACTCGTTTACTGCATTCTCAGACAATCATTGATTTATGGTCAATAGCTTATTCCGTGAGGTGGAATGTAATTTTCTAAACTAGGAACATAACGTTGAGAGACCCAGAGCTCAATAAGAATGAAAATCACATGGGCAAATTATAATCCAGCCTGTAAATGATAACATAAAGACAAATAGTTCAGACCACTGTGCCAGCTGTGACTGGGCTGGTAGCACATGTGCCTGAGTCAGAAGGTTAAGGCTCCAGTCCTACACCATGGACTGGAGCAAGAGGTTTAAATTCGCAGCCCAGTGCTGTTTTGAGGGATTGCGACACTTGCAGATACTGTGAGCTTTCCCTAGCATTTCTCCATGATAGTTGAGTTAAAGGGCTGAATTTTCATCCTCAAGGTGGGCAGCCGGAGTAGATAAAATCCCCGTCTTGGCGCATGCGCCTCAGGAGAAAGTGCTCACAATCAGGATCTGCGATGACGCCAGACAACCTGGGAGAAAGTGAAAAGACAGCCACAGGTTTTGCTGGGTTCCAAAATGAGCTAGTTAAACAGCCAGCCTCAGTGCTGTGGGACTTTGCTGGTCGGTTGGGCGGTCATCTTGGGTGGACCTCACGCTTGTACTTACTCTCTGAGTAGTTTTCGAATAACCCCTTCTGGTGGAAATGACTGACTCTGCGTTAAGGGGGGGATGGGAAGCCCCCAATTAGATGGTCATCGGGAATGCAAGGGGGTGGACGGCCCAGTGAAAAGGCCAAGGGTTTTCGCTCACCTGAAAAGTTTAAGTGCTGATGTGTTTTGCAGGAGACACATTTGCAGGTAAGGGACCAGATCAGGTTGCGGAAGGGATGGGTGGGCCAGGTATTGAATTATAGAATTATAGAATTTACAGTGCAGAAGGAAGCCATTCAGCCCTTTGGGCCTGCACAGTCTTTGGAAAGAGCACCCTACTTGAGCCTTCATCCCCACCCGCGCCCCGTAACTCCACCTAAACTTTTTTGGAAACTAAGGAGTAATTTAACATGACCAATCCACCTAACCTGCACATCTTTGGACAGTGGGAGGAAACCGGAGCACCCAGAGGAAGCCCACACAGATACGGGGAGAAAGTGCAACTCCACACAGCCAGTCACCCAAGGCCGGAATTGAACCCGGGTCCCTGGAGCTGTGAGACAGCAGTGCTTGACACCGCGCTGCCCAATCAGGCTTTTCGAGGTGATGGGGTGGTGATTTTGATCAATTAATGGGTTCCATTTTCAGCTGCCAGGGTTGTGGCGGATCCTGCTGCTAGATATGTGATGATTAATGGGTCTTTGACGGGCGATTTGGTGGTCCTGGTCAAGGTCTATGCGCCAAATTGGAAGATTGGAGGTTGCTGGCCTCCATTTCTGACTTTGACTCACATCAACTAACCTTGGGTGCGGACTTAAACAATGTTCCAGATTCGAAGTTGGATCGATCTAGGCCCAGATTGCTGGCTCCATCAGAGGTGGCCAAGCATTATTGGCTTTTGTGGAACAGGTCTAGATCAGAGCCACTAGAGGAGAGTTTGGTCATGGTGGAATTTTCAGATAGGTTGTTTTCCCATTGGTGGAGAGAGAAAGACGGGAAGTGTTGGAATCTCCGTAGAATCCTGAGTAAATTTTGAAATGTATTGGGTTAATGCAGGTGAGTAAAGCTCCCTCTCCTGATGAATTCCACATTGCGTCTACAAGAAGTTCTCGAGTCAGTTGATCCATTACTATTGAACATGTTCAATGACTCCTTGTCCCAGGGTTCGTTGCCCCCTACAATTAGACAGGCTTCTATTTCTCTGACCCTGAAGAAGGACAAGGACGCCATATCGCTTTTAAACATGGGGCTAAATTATTTGCCAAGGTGTAGATGGTGTGATTGGAGTCCTACCTCCCAAAGGTGACTGCGCAAGACCAGACAGGCTTCGTTAAGAATCGGCAATTGTCGGCCAATCTACTTCGGCTGTTCATTCCTCCCACTTTCCTGTGCTCGAGCCAGAAGTAATTGTGTGCATGGACGCTGAAAACGCGTTTGATCAGGTGGAGTGGGGTTATCGTTTTGAGATCATTGGGAGCTTTTGTTTGGTGCAAAATCTAATTTCTTGGGTTCAGTAATTGCATAGGGCCCTCCCACAGCTAGTGTCCATACGAATGCCTTGAGCTCAGGGTGTTTTTTGTTGAACAGAGGTACAAGGCAGGGGTGTCCATTGTCTCTGCTTCTATTCGCTTTGGCGGTTGAACCTTTGGCTATGGCGTTGAGATCTTCCGATAGGTGGAAGAGGGTAAGTAGGGGAGGAAGGGAACATAGGGGGCTGGATTCTCCCAAAATGGGACCATTGCCCCATGCCGGTGTAAAATCGCTGCCGTTTTACTCTGGAGATTCCTGGGAAAAAGTGGAGCTGATTCAATGACCTGCAGGGGGCTAGCAGGGCCCACACCTCCACCTATCCCCATAACCCAATAACCCCACCAAACCTTTTTGGGCACTAAGGGCAATTTAGCATGGCTAATACACCTAACCTGCACATCTTTGGACTGTGAGAAGAAACCGGAGCATCCGGAGGAAACCAACGCAGACACAGGGGGAAGGTGCAGACTCAAGCCGAGGAATCGAACCTGGGACCCTCAGCTGTGAAGAAACAGTACTAACCACTGTGCTACCATGTTTCATTATATTACTGATGCAGTCTCCTCTATGGATGAGATAAAAAAAGTTACTTTGGAGTTTTGGCTCCTTCTCTGGGTATAAGTTGAATCTGGATAAGAGCGAATACTTCTCGGATAATCCTGCAGAACTCTTCGCCTTGCCAGATCTAGCTTTCATTATCTGGATATCCAGGTGGCCCAGGATTGGGCCTCGCTTCATAAATTGAATTATGCTAGTCTGGTTAATGGGTTAAATCTGACCTGCAACAGTGGGATCGCCTCCCCTTGTCCTTAGCGACCAGGGTTCATTCAACTAAAATGAATATCCTCCCAAGGTTTTTATTTCTTTTACAATGCCTCCACATTTTTCTCCCTAACTTATTTTGTGCTAGAGCTAACAAATTGGTATTCTCGTTTATTTGAGTGGGTGAGACCCCAAGGATTGGTAGGCTGTTTCGCCAGAGGTACAGATAGCTAGGTGGTTTAGCTCTATCTAAGTTGTTATTTTATTACTGGGCTGCCAATAGTGAGAAAGTGCTGGGGTGGCTCAGTGACCGGAGTTCAGTATGGGGGCAAATGGAGGCGAGTTTGTGTCGGTGCACTAGTTTGGGTGCCTGAGTAACTTACTCGCTTCCATTCTCTTCTGTAATATTTTCTTTGAATCTGGTGGTACTATCCACCCTGAGGATTTGGAAGCAATTTAAATTTGGATTTGGATTTATTGTCATGTGTACCAAGCTACACGAAAAGTATTGTTCTGCGTACAGTCCAGACAGATCGTTCCATACATAAAAAACATAGAACATGTTAGCGGTAGAAATTGCTATATGTGTCAGGATTGGTATAATAAAGATGTCTCAAGATATTGGAATAGCACAGGCCAAGGGCAAACCAGCAGGCAAGGGGTTAAACATATACCAAGGGAAAACCAGCAAGCAAGGGGTTAAAGTCACCCACATTGGAAATGATTTAATCATCTCACAGAGCATTTGAATATGAAAAGGAAAACACAGGAGGCCCCAGTAAGTCCAAGGGATCCATTGTCCAACACATTCGCACCTCTTCTAGAAGTTAAATATGTTAAGCACAAACCCATGAGATTGTAAGGAAACATTGTATTCTTTAATCGTTTTCCCATTACGGGGACCAGAAAATATGCATACTGATCACTTTGTATTGTTCCGAATGATTCAGCGACATCAATCCCTGCTTGTGACTCCGAAGAACTTTAAATATATATGCATGTAATTCTGAGGACAGGCAGAGCTGACTTTTGCGAGCTAAAGCTAGCAGCAGAACTTGCCTCTCCTGTGTGCACACAGCTATTCCAAAATAAACGCAACTTTTACAACTCCACGCGGTCGAGAACAGACTCTGAGCTTTACTTCCCTCCAACAACATACATTAAATACACAAAGTAAATACATAGACATAGATGTTGGGTGAAGCATATGGAGACTTAAGTTTTAAAAAGATATAGGAAGAGGATCTATGGAAGAGAGCCTGTAGAGAGTCGCCACACTCCAGCGCCATTTGGAATGTTACTTCCCAGTTACTTCAGATAACATTGAAATTTAGCTCCATGTCATTGCTGGTCTCTATCTGTGGTAACCATCTCTTTGTGCTGCCGTGTTTAGACTCGATGTTTAGGTCATGGGAGGGGAATGGTCTAGAAAGGTTTGGAGACTTGTTTGTGGAGGGACGGTTTGCCAGTTTTGAGGAATTGTCGATGAAGTTTCAGCTCGCTTGGACTAACTTTTTCTGTTATTTCCAGATTTGGGATCTTTTGAGGAAGACTTTTACTTCATTTCACTTGATGCCACTGTCCTCCTTTTTTGAAGAGGATTTTTATCTTTAGCCAGGTCTGGTGGGGGGTGTATTTCGGGTATCTATGGCCAGATCCTATTAGTGGAGTCGGCCCCATTGGATGCGGTGAAGAGATGGCACAGTGGTTAGCACTGCTGCCTCACTGTGCCAGGGACCCTGGGTTCGCTTCTGACTTTGGGTGACTGTGTGGAGTTTTCATATTCTCCCCATGCCTGTGTGGGTTTCCTCCGGGTAATCCGTTTTTCTCCCACAGTCCAAAGATGTGCAGGTTAGGTGGATTGACCATGCTAAATAGTCCAAAGGTTAGATGGGGTTATGGGGATAAAGTGGAGGGATAGGCCCATGAGTCGGTGCAGGCTCGATGGGCCAAAATGCCTCCTTCTGCACTGCAGGAATTCCATGATTCTATAAAGTGGGTGGGTGAATTGGGTCCTATTTTTGATGAGGAGGCTCTACAGAGGGTAAATTCCACGTCCTCCTGTGCTCGGCCTAGTTTGATCCAGTTCAAGGTGGTGCATTGGGCTCAACTGACCAAGGAGAGGATGAGTGAATTCTTTCTGGGGGTGGATGACAGTTGTGAATGGTGTTCTCGGGGGCTGGCTAATCATACACATATGTTCTGGTCATGCCCCAAGTTGTTAAACTTTTAGGTCTCCTTCTTTAAAACCATGCCAGGGATTCTTAACCTCAAACTGGAGCCTTGTCCTCTGGTGGCCATTTTCGAGGTATCGGACTCGCCAGTGCTACAGATGGGGCGAAGGTGGATGTCCTCGCCTTTGCATCGTTGAATACCTGGAGGCGAGTTTTGCTTGAGTGGAGGTCTCCTACTTCGACCAGTGCCTTGGTCTGGTTAGGGGACCTCATCGAATTTTTATATTTGGAGAAGGTCAAGTACGCCATTCGGGGGTCGGTAGAATGGCTCTACCTGAGATGGCAACCATTCATTTCCTTTTTTAAAGAGCGAGTCACTGTCAGGGATTTGTAGTTTATTGCTGGGGGGAGTTAGATTTGGACGTGTTCATAACTGTTGACTGTGTTCCTTGTATTTTGTAATTTCTTGCATCCGTTTTATATTATATTGTTACAAATGAAAAAGTTTTCAATAAAAATATTTTTTTTAAATATAGAAGATCGGAGCAACAGGCGAATGCCGATGCTCTATCATGTTTACCCATGTGGGACAAAGCTGAATCACAGGAGAACTATGTAAACTATGTGTATGTTTCCCAGGTGGATAGTGTACCTATTGCTGCATCTCAAGTGCAAAGACACATGAGGTCTGATCGGGTGGTAGAGAAGGTCATGGACATGACATTGAAAGATATACCACTGGATAAACAGAGGAGGAATCTGGAATTCAAGCTGTATCGAATAATTGTATTAGAATTAATGGTACAAAACGGAGTACTTGTCAGGGGGGGGGGGGTCTGAGTCATTATTTCTCTATGCTTCAGAGTCATATACTGGATCAACTCCACAAAGGAATCATACATATGAAAGAGCTCACAAGGAGTTATTTCTGGTGACCAGTATTTACTCATACCGCCTGACACTACTCCCATTGTAGAGCAAAAACAACAAAACCAAGTTACTCACCGTGAACAGACCTCAAAACCAAGCCGATTTTATCAAGGAGTGTTTTAACGAGAAATTACTCTTCAAGCGAGAAGTGGGTACTTGCAAAGATGGGGTGTATTTTTTACACGGTGATGAGAGAGTTTGGAAGAGACCTACAGATCAAATCCTCATTTTAAAAGGCAATTTGCAGACAATGTATCTGAAAGACCAACATCTGACACTCAAGCTTTGGATATCCCTGAACAATGATCACGACTGAGTCATATTCCTGTAACTGAAGGGACACCCCACAGAGAACCCTTCATTAGAGAGACCTTCCCTCGGGACCCCCTAAATAAATGAACCCTGCACAGAGAAATCCTAACTAGAGGACCCCCCTCCAGAGACCACCTAAATAGAGAGACACTGACAGGGATCCAGTAACTAGAGGGGCCATCCCCCCACAGAGTCCCTCAAACTGGTGGAACCTGTCCCTAAATAGGGTGACACCTTAACTAAAAGAACCCCAACAGTGACTCCCTAACTATAGAGACACTCCACAGGAAGGCCCTTACTAGAAGGACCCCACCCTGAGACCTTTTTTTTGGGTGACCTCCCCACAGTGACCCCCTAATAGAAGGAACCACCCACAGGGATTCCCAACTAGAGAGATCTCCCAACCCCCACACACACCACCGCAGAAAAGAGACCCGTGTCTGGAAGCTAGAGAACATTCCAGACAGGGGAAATTAAAAACAATTACAACTGTAACACTCACCTGGAGGCACCACGTGTCCATTCCTGGAAAGAGAACTGCTGTGACCTGTGTTTAAACCCCTCAGATCCATTCGCTCCAAGCCATTCATTCATTTCTGGTAATGCGCTGTGATTGACAGCTTTCACAAACCAGTTGTGAGCCTTGCTTCATACATCTTCTTCATGCAGGAGTAAGCCTAAGTGCTGAAAACACAATGTTTACAAACATCAACCACGTTAAAGAGAGTTAAGATCATTCCAATCATGCCCCTTCACACTTCAGTGATTTTGAAGTGCTGAACTTGAAATTGGCAGCACTTATTTAGGGAGTCCCTGGGGATGGGGGGAGCAGGTAGTGTCACCCCCGCACTTGGGGGAAGGGAGAGAACCCAGAAAACCCTGGGGTGGGGGCTGAATTACGATGTGGGGGGGAGGGATTGGCTGCCCGCGGGACTTTACTATCAGGCCGACCGCATGGCGAGAGATACTGAATTGCTCTGTGACTTGCACTTTCAGCAGGAGCACAATTCACGGGCTCCCGCGGGAGAACATAGGGGTGAATTCCCCACCAACAGGATTTTCCATTCCACCGGTAGTCAGCCCAGCCCGTGGGTTATCTGGCCACATGGGATGCCTACAGTGGGAGATCCCATTGGCCAGCAGTGGATCCCACTGGCAGGGACGGCGCACCGCTGAGAAACACACGATTGGGGAGGCGGAGAATTCACCCCATAGTCATCCAAACGGAGAATCTCACCCAGCCGCTTTTGAATAACCAACACCTCCAAATATTAATGGGAATTTAAAGGAGAACCTTTTTCCTGCACTTCAGGGGCGGGATTATCCGACCCCCCGCCGGGTCGGAGAATCGCCGGGGGCTGGCGTGAATCCCGCCCCCGCCGGTTGCCGAATTCTCCGGCACCGGATATTCGGCGGGGGTGGGAATTGCGCCCGCCGGTTGGCGGGTCCCCCCTCCGGCGATTCTCCGGCCGCGATGGGCCGAAGTCCCGCTGTTGGAATGCCTGTCCCGCCGGCGAGAATCAAACCACCTCTCTTACCGGCGGGACAAGGCGGCGCGGGCAGGCTCCGGGGTCCTGGGGGGGGGGGCGCGGGGCGATCTGGCCCCGGGTGGTGCCCCCACGGTGGCCTGGCCTGCAATCGGGGCCCACCGATCCACGGGCGAGCCTGTGCCGTGGGGGCACTCTTTTCCTTCCGCCTTCGCCATGGTCTCCACTATGGCGGAGGCGGAAGAGACCCCCTCCACTGTGCATGCGCGGGGATGCCGTGAGCAGCCGCTGACGCTCCCGCGCATGCACCGCCCGGCAAAGTCAGTTCCGTGCCAGCTGGCGGGGCACCAAAGGCCTTTCCCGCCAGCTGGCGGGGCAGAAATCAGTCCGGCGCGGGCCTAGCCCCTCAAGGTTAGGGCTCGGCCCCTCAAGATGCGGAGGATTCCGCACCTTTGAGGCGGCACGATGCCGGACATCGCGCCGATTGCAGAGAATCCCGCCCCAGGTTTCTGCAGTTAGAGTAAATCTGGTGGATGATGGTTCAGGCAGAACTCCTTTTGGAATTGTGTCATAAAATTGGTTCATTGGTTGAAGTTCAGCAGAAACCCTTTCCGGCCCTCCTGGAAAACAACAGAATTCTGATAACTCAGCCTCTGATTTATTTTTAGGTGGCTGCTTGCCTCGTAAGAGAAGGATCCATTCGCTAACACTGAAGTTGCTAAAGACCACATGGAACATTTCAAAGTAAAGGATCTGCTGTTATTCTTCTTCTTTATTCATTCATGGGATGTGGGTATTGATAGCTGGGCCAGCATTTATTTCTCATCCCTAAATGAATTTAAGAGTCAACCACACTGCTGTGGGTCTGGAGTCACACGTAGGCCAGACCAGTACGGGCGACAGATTCCATCCCTAAAGAGCATCAGTGAACCAGATGGGTTTTTACGACAATGGTTTCATGATCATCATTAGACTTTTAATTCCATTTTAATGGAACTCAAATCTCTCACCATCTACTGTGGTGGGATTCGAACGCACATTACCATGGGTCTCTGGATTATTAGGCCAGTGACAAAACCACCAAGCTACTGCCTCCCCAAACCAACATTCCTCTCAGCTAAAAATGTCAAAGCTTCATCTCATTGCTGTGTGTGGAGCCATATCTGCAAGAGGACTCTGCATTTTACCTGCAAGAAAAACCTGACTGCACTTCAAAATTATTCTGGCTGTGAAAGGCTTTGCAACATCCTGAAGATGTAAACAGTGTTAGATGAACGGTAAATTCTTCATTTGATGAGAGAAGTCAGATTGCATCAATGAATAGTAGGGCGAAGAGGGTCAAAAATTCCTCGATTGTTGTGCAGTTATAGCTTTGGTGCTGAAGCTGCAGCAGTGCAGTGACTAGTTACATCCAAGGCTGTTAAAAAGCGAAAGCAAAACTGAGAGATTGATTTCAATGAGCCATGAGAGACAATTCAAAAGATTGGAGGCTGACAATAAGTTGGAAGATCAGTGAATACAACCTGAAGGAGCACAATATCAGGCTTCCTGGCGAACTGAAAGCGACATTAATTCATAAGTCTGGGAAAGTAAAGGCTGGAAAACATGAAGTACAGATGTCAGGTTGGCACAGCCTATCCATGACGGGCTATAAAAAGTGGAATACAGTCATTCAACTGAATGCTGCTGAGGCTCAGGCGAATGTTGTTTGGGTATATTGCCTACTCGTGTTCTTATATTTATATTTATGTTTATATTTAAATATTGATTTGGCAATATACGTACTTCTGGACTTTCAGTTGGAAGCAGGTGAGCTAAAATGCAAAGGTAAATCACTCCCTAAAAGTGATTAAGCATGTGCTATATTGTATGCCAGTGATAGTTTTCTAAATGGCGCGCTGCCCCAATTTCCCATATGTTTTGCTGATGGGTAATCTTCCCGTTGGGAAAGTCAAGTTCAAAAGATGATCTCCTCTGTAATAACTCAAATTGATGCAAAACAGCCTTCTTCCGGAAGTACCCCAATGCACATTGTAATGAATTCAATACACTCCTGAGTTGTACTGCAAGTTATGCATAACTTTCGAAACTTTTCCTCAACTGTTTCCAATTGAAATTCCAGAAATGTGTATCTCGCTGTCCCTCTGGAAGATTCACTTGGCCTCATAACCATCCGGGATAATTATCCGGCACATCTCTTTTGGCTCAATAGTGTATTAATCAAGAGGCTCTAGTCAGGTAACTGATTCATACTAATGTGAGTAAAATATTTACAAACACGTCTACCACTATCAATGAGAATAGTCATTACTAAGCACTCTAGGGCGAAGCATACTTTATTTGTTACCAAACTCATCAACAAGTCTAGTCTCAAAGGGACCAACGATCCCCCAATTGTGACATTTCCATCATCAGTAATTTCTGTTCTCTATTACACAGATGGAGACGACAAATCAAGTGCAAAATTGATACAACCCTGAGCTGCAAATTCATCTATTGCTACAGTCGAGGATGAAACACTCAGGATTTTATTGAGACTTTCAAAAGCTTACATGTAGTGATTTATTGGAATTCCAGAAATGAAAGGCAGTCGTTGAGTTTGCTCAAGCTGACAAGGATTTACTATTAACCTCTTTTAAAAAGTATACCATTGTCAACCAACCATATTTTGGAGAACCCCGCCGGGTCGGAAAATCGCCGGGGGGCGGAGTAAATCCTGTCCCGCTGCTCCGCCGCCGGCTGCCGAATTCTCCGTGTTTTTTGGCTAGGGCGGGGATCACGTCGCGCTGGTCGGGGGCCGTTGGCAATGGCCCCCCCCGGCGATTCTCCGGGCCCTGATGGGCCGAGCGGCCGCCCGTTTTCGGCTGGCCCCGCCAGCGTGAAATACACAAGGTCCATACCGACGGGACCTAGCTCTGAGGGTGGCCTGCGGAGTCTTCAGGGGGGGAGGGGGATCTGGTCCCGGGGGGGGACCCCCACGGTGGCCTGGCCCATGATCGGGGCCCACAGAGCAGCGGGCGGGCCTGAGCCATTGGGGCACTCTTTCCCTCCGCGCCGGCCTCTGTAAAGCTCCTCCATGGCCGGGGCGGAGAAGAATCCCTCTGCGCAAGCGTTGGGATCACGCCGGAACACGCTGGCGCTCCCGCGTATGCACCAACTCGCACCGGCCGGCGGAGGCCCTTCGGCACCAGTTGGTGCAGCGCCAACCCTGCCGGCGCCGGCTGTCACAGCACCAACCCGGCCGGCGCCGGCATAGCCCCTGAAGGTGCAGAGGATTCCGCACCTTCCGGGCGGCCCAACGCTGGAGTGGTTCACGCCACTCCTCGCCGCCGGTATGGCCCGCCCCGCCGGATGGCGGAGAATCCCGGCCCATGTCTTTGGGTTGTGGAGATGAGACACACTCAGACATTGGGAGAATGTGCAAACTCAAAACAGACAGTGACCCAGGGCCAGGATCGAATGCGGATCCTGAGCACCATGAGGCAGCATTGCTGACCACTGTGCTGACTGCCGCCTCTATTTTGGAGAAGTAAAAGATGGGTCATAACTCTTGCAAGACAACAGCGAACTTTGTTAATGAACTCAGTTAGCTGAGTGATGCACTATCGATTACGAGGAGACGAGAGTAGAGAATAATCGAGGCTTTATTACACAGAGATGTGTGGCCTCCTACAGCTGCTACCGAAATGGCTGCAGTTCGGAGAGCACACACATTTATACTCCGCCTACTGGGCGGAGCCAGCAGGCAGGGATCTACCCCCGTACCTGTAGTACAGTGGCCTTACTTTAATACCCTCGTATGCAGTGCAGTATACTATAGTACAACAGTGGTGACTACCACACTGCGTTTGTAACTGAAGTTGCCAGATAAACAATTATGAAGATGTCTTCAGGTTAGCACGTTATAAATGGCGATCTTTAATCTTCTAAATAGAAAGTGCAGATAATATTCATGTTAAGAGGCTAGATAAGATGACTTTTAAAATAAGGAACTGGAAGTAGTGGATAATTACAAAACAAACAGTTGTTGCAGATTTATCGGCTTTACCAATTTATTAGGATTAGATATTCATGAACAACAACTTGCATTTATTTATATAATGCCTTTAATGTAATAAAATGTCCCAAGGTGCTTCATACTGTCTGTTTTGAGTTTGCACATTCTCCCAACCTTCAGTCTGTGGGAGATAATGCAAATGCAGCCCGGGATCTTCAGTGAAGTCAGATGCGATCATATGCTGTACTTCTTTTGATTGCTGAACAAATCATTTTTAGAAAGGCACAGTCTGCCACAAGTGCCACATATGCAGTGGACCCTTGCCAGTGGCGCAGGGTGTATAAGGCATTGGTGAGGCCACACCTGAGGTATTGTGTGCAGTTTTGGTGTCCTTATCTGAGGAAGGATGTTCTTACTCTCGAGGGAATGCAGCGAAGGTTTACCAGACTGATTCCTGGGATGGAGGGTCTGCCATATGAGGAGAGAATAAATAGTTTAGGATTATATTCATTGGAGTTTAGAAGAGTGAGAGGGGATCTCATAAAACCTGCAAATTTCTGACAGGATTAGACAGGGTCGATTCAGAAAGATTGTTCCGATGGGGGGGTGGGGTGGGGGAGGGGGGGGCGGAGTCCAGAACTAGGGGTCATAGTTTGAGGATAAGGGGGGAACCTTTTAGGACTGAGGTGAGGAGAGATTTCAGCACCCAGAAAGTGGTGAATCTGTGGAATTCACTCCCATAGCAAATTGTTGAGGGCAAAACATTTGTGTAATTTCAAGAAGGAATTTGATATAGCTCTTCAGGCTACAAGGACCAATGGATAATGGAGGGAAGATGGGAAGGTGCATGGTAGCTCCAGGGCCCCAGGTTTCGGCTTGGGTCACTGTCTGTGCGGAGTCTGAACGTTCTCCCCGTGTGTGCGTGGGTTTCCGCCGGGTGCTCCGGTTTCCTCCCACAGTCCAAAGATGTGCAGGTTAGGTGGAATAGAACAAAGAACAAAGAACAAAGAAAATTACAGCACAGGAACAGGCCCTTCGGCCCTTCCAGCCTGCGCCGATCCAGATCCTTTATCTAAACCTGTCTTCTATTTTCCAAGGATCTACTTCCCTCTGTTTCCCGCCCGTTCATATATCTGTCTAGATGCATCGAAAATGATTCTATCGTGCCTGCCTCTACCACCTCCGCTGGCAAAGCGTTCCAGGCACCCACCACCCTCTGCGTTAAAAAAATTCCTGAAATCGTGACCCCTTGTAATTGTCACTCCCACTCTTGGAAAAAGCTTGTTGCTATCCACCCTGTCCATACCTCTCATAATTTTGTCGACCTCAATCAGGTCCCCCCTCAATCTCCGTCTTTCCAATGAAAACAATCCTAATCTACTTAACCTTTATTCATAGCTAGCACCCTCCTTACCAGGCAACATCCTGGTGAACCTCCTCTGCACCCTCTCTAAAACATCCACATCCTTCTGGTAATGTGGCGACCAGAACTGCACGCAGTATTCCAAATGTGGCCTAACCAAAGTCCTATACTGTAACATGACCTGCCAACTCTTGTACTCAATACCCCGTCCGATGAAGGCAAGAATGCTGTATGCCTTCTTGACCACTCTATCGACCTGCGTTACCACCTTCAGGGTACAATGGACCTGAACTCCCAGATCTCTCTGTACATCAATTTTCCCCAGGACTCTTCCATTGACCATATAGTCCGCTCTTGAATTAGATCATCCAAAATGCATCACCTTGCATTTGCCTGGATTGAACTCCATCTGCCATTTCTCTGCCCAACTCTCCAATCTATCTATATTTTGCTGTATTCTCTGACAGTTCTCCTCGTTATCTGCAACTCCACCAATCTTAGTATCATCTGCAAACTTGCTAATCAGACCACCTATACCTTCGTCCAGATCATTTCTGTATATCACAAACAACAGTGGTCCGAGCACGGATCCCTGTGGAACACCAGTATTTACCTTTTTCCATTTTGAGACACTCCCTTCCACCACTACTTCTGTCTCCTGTTGCCCAGCCAGTTCTTTATCCATCTAGCTAGTACACCCTGAACCCATACGACTTCACTTTTTCCATCAACCTGCCATGAGAAACTTTATCAAACACCTTACTGAAGTCCATGTATATGACATCTACAGCCCTTCCCACATCAATTAAGTTTGTCACTTCCTCAAAGAATTCTATTAGGTTTGTAAGACATGTCCTTCCCTGCACAAAACCATGCTGCCTATCACTGATAAGACTATTTTTTTCCAAATGTGAATTGATCCTATCCCTCAGTATCTTCTCCAACAGTTTGCCTATCACTGACGTCAAGCTCACAGGTTTATAATTCCCTCGATTATCCCTGCTACCCTTCGTAAACAAAGGGACAACATTAGCAATTCTCCAGTTCTCTGGGACTTCACCCATGCTCAAGGATGCTGCAAAGACATCTGTTAAGGCCCAGCTATTTCGTCCCTCGCTTCCCTCAGTAACCTGGGATAGATCCCATCCGGACCTGGGGACTTGTCCACCTTAATGCCTTTTAGAGTACCCAAAACTTCCCCCTTCCTTATGCCGACTTGACCTAGAGTATTTAAACATCCATCCCGAGCCTCAACATCCGTCATGTCCCTCTCCTTGGTGAATACCGAGGCAAAGTACTCATTAAGAATCTCACCCATTTCCTCTGACTCCACGCATAAATTCCCTCTTTTGTCTTTGAGTGGGCCAATCCTTTCTCTAGTTACCCTCTTGCTCCTTACATACGAATAAAAGGCTTTGGGATTTTCCTTAACCCTGTTTGTCAAAGATATTTCATGACCCCTTTTAGCCCTCTTTATTGCACGTTTGAGATTTGTCCTACTTTCCCGATATTCCTCCAAAGCTTCATCAGTTTTAAGTCGCCTAGATCTTATTAGCTAGTCTCACAATTCCACCCGTCATCGATGGTTCCCTAATCTTGCCATTTCTATCCCTCATTTTCACAGGGTCATGTCTGTCCTACACTCTCATCAACCTTTCCTTAAAAGACTCCCACATTTCAAATGTGGATTTTCCCTTAAACAGCTGCTCCCAATCCACATTCCCGAGCTCCTGACGAATTTTATTATACTTGGCCTTTCCCCAATTTAGCACTCTTCCTTTAGGACCACTCTCGTCTTAATCCATGAGTATTCTAAAACTTACGGAATTGCCATCGCTTTTCTCAAAGTAATCATCGACTGAAACTTCAACCACCTGGCCGGGATCATTCCCCAATACCAGGTCCAATATGGCCCCTTCCCGAGTTGGACTATTTACATATTGCTCAAAAAAACTCTCCTAGATGCTCCTTAGAAATTCTGCTCCATCTACGCCTCCAAAACTACATGAGTCCCATTCAATGTTGGGGAAGTTAAAATCTTCCATCACGACCCCCCTATTGCTCCTACATTTTTCTATAATCTGTCTACATATTTGTACCTCTACTTCATGCTCGCTATTCGGAGGCCTGTAGTGAAGTCCCAACAATATTACTGCACCCTTCCTATTTCTTAGCTCTACCCATATTGCTTCAGTGCTCGAATCCTCCATCGTGCCCTCCTTAATCACAGCTGTGATATCATCTCTGACCAGTAATGCAACTCCTCCACCCCTTTTCCCTCCTTCTCTATCCCTCCTGAAGCATCTATACCCTGGGATATTTAGTTGCCAGTCTTGCCCTTCCCTCAACCAAGTCTTAGTAATACCAATAACATCATATTCCCAGGCACTAATCCAAGCCCTAAATTCATCTGCCTTACCTGCTACACTTCTCGAATTGAAACAAATGCACCTCAGACCACCTGTCCCTTTGCGTTTATCATCTCTTCCCTGTCTACTCTTCCCCTTCGTCACATTGAATTTATTATCTAGTACCTTACTGGCTTTAGTTGCTGCCTCTTTACTGACCTCTAACTTCCTAATCTGGTTCCCAGCCCCCTGCCACATTAGTTTAAAACCTCCCCAACAGTGTTAGCAAAAGCACCCCCTAGGACATTGGTTTCAGTCCTGCCCAGGTGTTTACCACCCGATTTGTAATGGTCCCAACGCCCCCAGATGTCCCAAAAATCTGAACCCCTCCCTCCTGCACGCATTCATTCTGACTATTCTAGAATTTCTACTTTGACTGTCTCGTGGCACTGGTCGCAATCCTGAGATTACTACCTTTGAGGTCCTGCTTTTTAACTTATCTCCTAACTCCCTAAATTCTAATTGTAGGACCTCATCCCGTTTTTTACCTATATCGTTGATGCCGATATGCACCACGATAACTGGTTGTTCACCGTTCCCCTTCGGTATGTCCTGCAGCCGATCTGAGACATCCCTGACCCGTGCACCCGGGAGGCAACATACCATTCGGGAGTCTCGTTTTCGACCACAGAAATGCCTGTCTACTCCCAAATTGGCCATGATAAATTGCCCTTAGTGTCCAGAGAAGGGTATGTGGGGTTACTGGGTTAAATGTGGGGTGCACTTTCCTAAGTGCTGGTGCCGACTCGATGGGCCGAATGGCCTCCTTCTGCACTGTAAATTCCATGATTCTAAGATCAGCTATGATCCTAATGAATGGTGGAGCAGGCTCGAAATGGCAAATGGCCTCCTCCTGCTTCTATTTTCTATGCATGTTTCTATGTATGACCCCTGCTGATGCCTTACTTGCAGGGCTTTAGAGCTTCTACAACCACATGTTGTGGTGCTGGCAAATTTACACAGGAATTATAAAACAAAATATATATTTTTTAAATTATGAGTGCCCAATTCATATTTTCTAATTAAGGGGCAATTTAGCATGGCCAATCCACCCAGCCTGCAAACACGGGGAGAATGTGCGAACTCCAGACGGACAGTGACCCAGAATAGGGATCGAACCTGGGATCTCGGCACCGTGAGACAGCAGTGCTAACCACAGCGCCACCGCGCTGCCCCATCAAACAAAATATGACACAAAGCCACATGAGGAGATACAGGGAGAAAGACTGGGTGGGATTCACTGTCGGCCGACGCCGTAATTGGGAAAGAAAATTGGATGGAGAATTGGTCTTGACGCCAAAATTGTGGCGGGTGCCAGGTTCACGCAAAATCGCAATTCTCCAGTGCCTCGACAGCACCGTCAATATGTTCCACTCCGAATGTACAGTAAATGCCGTTTGCATATTATTAGTGGACTAAATCCATGTAAATTGTGAATAATTTTGGGCCCAACACTGATCCCTAAGGGACACTACTAGCTACTGATTGCCAACCAGAGAAACACCCATTAATCCCCACTCTTTGCTTTCTATTAATTAACCAATCTTCTATCCATGCTACTACTTTACCCTTAATGCCATGCATCTTTACCTTATGCAGCAACCTTTTGTGTGGCACCTTGTCAAAAGCTTTCTGGAAATCGAGATATACCACATCCATTGGCTCCCCGCTATTTACCGCACTGGTAATGTCCTCAAAAAATTCCACTAAATTAGTTCGGCATGACCTGCCCTTTATGAACCCATGCTGAGTCTGCCCAATGGGACAATTTCCATCCAGATGCCTCGCTATATCTTCCTTGATGATAGATTCCAGCATCTTCCCTACTACCAAAGTTAACTGGCTTATAATTACCCACTTTCTGCCGACCTCCTTTTTTAAACAGTGGTGTCACGTTTGCTAATTTCCAATCCGCCGGGACCACCCCAGAGACTAGTGAATTTTGGTAAATTATCACAAATGCATTTGCAATTTCCCTAGCCATCTCTTTTAGCACTCTGGGATGCATTCCATCAGGGCCAGGAGACTTGTCTACATTTAGCCCTATGAGCTTGCCCATCACTACCTCCTTAGTGATAACAATCATCTCAAGGTCCTCACCTGTCAAAGCCTCATTTCCACCAATCACTGGCATGTTATTTGTATCTTCCAGTGTGAAGACTGACCCAAAAAACCTGTTCAGTTCCTCAGCCATTTCCTCATCTCCCATTATTCAATCTCCCTTCTCATCCTCTAAAGGACCAATATTTACCTTAGCCACTCTTTTTTGTTTTATATATTTGTAGAAACTTTTACTGTCTGTTTTTATATTCTGAGCAAGTTTACTCTCATAATCTATCTTACTCTTCTTTATAGCTTTTTTAGTAGCTTTCTGTTGCCCCTTAAAGATTTCCCAGTCCTCTAGTCTCCCACTAATATTTGCCACTTTGTATGCTTTTTCCTTCAATTTGATACTCTCCCTTATTTTCTTAGATATCCATGGTAGATTTTCCCTCTTTCTACCGTCCTTCCTTTTTGTTGGTATAGACCTTTGCTGAGCACTGTGAAAAATCAATTGTTTCACCATGAAGTCTTTGCTCCCAGTCTACATTAGCTAGCTCGTCTCTCATCCCATTGTAATCTCCTTTGTTTAAGCACAAAACACTCGTGTTTGATTTTACCTTCTCATCCTGCATCTGTATTTTAAATTCCACCATATTGTGATCGCTCCTTTCGAGAGGATCCCTAAGTATGAGATCATTAATCAATCCTGTCGCATTACACAGGACCAGATCTAGGACCACTTGTTCCCTCGTAGGTTCCATTACATACTGTTCTAAGAAACTATTGCGGATACATTCTATAAACTCCTCCTCAAGGCTGCCTTGACCAACCTGGTTAAACCAATCGACATGTAGATTAAAATCCCCCATGATAACTGCTGTACCATTTCTACATGCATCAGTTATTTCTTTGCTTATTGCCTGCCCCACCATAATGTTACTATTTGGTGGTCTATAGACTACTCCTATTAGTGACTTTTTTGCCTTACTATTCCTGATTTCCACCCAAATGGATTCAAACTTATCCTCCATAGCACCAATGTCATCCCTTACTATTACCCGGATGTCATCCTTAAATAACAGAGCTACACTACCTCCCTTACCATCCACTCTGTCCTTCTGAATAGTTTGATACCCTTGGATATCAATATTGACCATCCTTTAACCATGTTTCAGTAATGGCCACTAAATCATAGTCATTCACGATGATTTGCGCCATCAACTCATTCACCTTATTCCGAATACTACGAGCATTCAGGTGAAGTACACTTATGTTGGCTTTTATACCTCTGTTTTGAATCTTAACACCTTGATCAGTAACCTTTCCTAAGTTATTTTTCCTCTTAATTTTTCTCCTAATTTTCCTTCTCATCCTGAACCCATATCTTCATGTAACAACCTGCCACGTCGCTTTCCATTTATGTTTTTTATTTCCCGTTTTATTCCTTTTAGTATTACTGGGCCTATTCACTGAGATCCCCTCAGTCCCTGTACCCTGTACTGTTGCCCTTTATAATTTTTGACTATGGCTTCTCTGCCTTACACTTTCCCCCTTACTGCGTTTTGTTTCTGTCCCTGTTTTACTACCTTCCGACTTCCTGCATCGGTTCCCATCCCCCTGCGACATTAGTTTAAACACTCCCCAACCGCTCTAGCAAATAGCCCCTTAGGACATCAGTTCCAGTCCTTCCCAGGTGTAACCCATCCAGTTTGTACAGGTCCCGCCACCCCCAGAACCGGTCCCAATGCCCCAGGAATTTGAAACCCTCCTCCTGACACCATCCCTTCAGCCACGTATTCATCCTATATATCCTGCCATTTCTACTCTGACTAGCACGTGACACCGGTTGTAATCCTGAGATCACTACCATCGAGGTCCGATTTCTTAACTTCCTTCCTAGCTCCCTGTTTCCTGCTTTTAGGACCTCATCCCTTTTTTTACCTATGTCGTTTGTACCAGTGTGTACCACGACCACTGGCTGTTCACCCTCCCCCTCCAGAATGTCCTGTACCCGCTCCGAGACATCCTTGACCCTAGCACCAGGGAGGCAACATACCATCTTGGAGTTTCGTTTGCAGCCACAGAAACGCCTATCTATTCCCCTTACAATTGAATCCCCTATAACCATTGCACTGTCACACTTATTACCCCTCCCGTATACAGCAGAACCAACTGTGGTGCCATGGGTTTGGCTGTTGCTGTTTTCCCGAGAGGCCATTCCCGTCACCAGTATCCAAAACGGTATATCTGTTCTGCAGGGGAATGACTACAGGAGATTCACTACCTGCCTCGCTCTCTTGCTCTGTCTGGTGGTCACCCATTCCCTTCCTGCCTGCGGAGTCTGGGCCTGTGGTGTGACCACCTCTCTATACATGCTATCCACGATACACTCCGACTCGCGGATGCTCCACACTGTACCCAGCCACCGCTCCAGCTCTGAAGCTCGAGCTTCCAGGGGATCTAACTGGAGACACTTCCTGCACACATGCTGACTGTGGGGACTGGAACTGTCCCCAGCATGCCACATGGAGCAAGAGGAGCAGACCACGCCTTGGAGCTGTCCTGCCATGATTTATTCCTATAAATTAAACTTTTGCAATTAAACTTTAGAAAGATGTTTTTGTGTCAGATTATATCCAATCTCCTGTATACTATTTAATTAGCTTTATCCCTGAGTATTTATTTTGCTTGATCTGACAACAAATTAAATAGTTATTTAATTGAAATTTAAAAAGTTATTTAATTAAAATTTTAAAAGTTATTTAAATCAACTTCAAAATAGCAATTTAAATCAACCCAAAATATTTATTTAAGTGAGATTAAAACATTAAAAAATATTAATTCTAATGAACTTAAAAATAGTAATCTAAGTCAAATTTAAAAATAGTAATTCAAATCAACTTAAAAATAGTAATTTAAATCAAATTAAAACTAGTAACTCCACAAATATTCAAATTTAGCCCAGCCTGCCGTTCAGCCAATCAGGTCACAGTCTCCTGTGACATCACTTTACCGGGTCTTTTTCAATTGAATAAACAAACAGACAAGCAGCTGTCCTACCGGCAGCACAGTGTCCCGGGCAGGTCCGCTCCTCTCTGCTCAGCCCCGAGCCTGGCGCTGCCTTTATCCTCTCCGCTGCAGCAGTGTCCCGCGCAGGCCCGCTCCTCTCTGCTCAGCCCCGAGCCTGGCGCTGCCTTTATCCTCTCCGCTGCAGCAGTGTCCCGCGCAGGTCCGCTCCTCTCTGCTCAGCCTCGAGCCTGGCGCTGCCTTTATCCTCTCCGCTGCAGCAGTGTCCCGCGCAGGTCCGCTCCTCTCTGCTCAGCCCCGAGCCTGGCGCTGCCTTTATCCTCTCCGCTGCAGCAGTGTCCCGCACAGGCCCGCTCCTCTCTGCTCAGCCCCGAGCCTGGCGCTGCCTTTATCCTCTCCGCTGCAGCAGTGTCCCGCGCAGGTCCGCTCCTCTCTGCTCAGCCTCGAGCCTGGCGCTGCCTTTATCCTCTCCGCTGCAGCAGTGTCCCGCGCAGGTCCGCTCCTCTCTGCTCAGCCGCGAGCCTGGCGCTGCCTTTATCCTCTCCGCTGCAGCAGTGTCCCGCGCAGGCCCGCTCCTCTCTGCTCAGCCCCGAGCCTGGCGCTGCCTTTATCCTCTCCGCTGCAGCAGTGTCCCGCGCAGGCCCGCTCCTCTCTGCTCAGCCCCGAGCCTGGCGCTGCCTTTATCCTCTCCACTGCAGCAGTGTCCCGCGCAGGTCCGCTCCTCTCTGCTCAGCCCCGAGCCTGACGCTGCCTTTATCCTCTCCGCTGCAGCAGTGTCCCGCGCAGGTCCGCTCCTCTCTGCTCAGCCCCGAGCCTGGCGCTGCCTTTATCCTCTCCGCTGCAGCAGTGTCCCGCGCAGGTCCGCTACTCTCTGCTCAGCCCCGAGCCTGGCGCTGCCTTTATCCTCTCCACTGCAGCAGTGTCCCGCGCAGGTCCGCTCCTCTCTGCTCAGCCGCGAGCCTGGCGCTGCCTTTATCCTCTCCGCTGCAGCAGTGTCCCGCGCAGGTCCGCTCCTCTCTGCTCAGCCCCGAGCCTGGCGCTGCCTTTATCCTCTCCGCTGCAGCAGTGTCCCGCGCAGGTCCGCTCCTCTCTGCTCAGCCCCGAGCCTGGCGCTGCCTTTATCCTCTCCGCTGCAGCAGTGTCCCGCGCAGGTCCGCTCCTCTCTGCTCAGCCCCGAGCCTGGCGCTGCCTTTATCCTCTCCGCTGCAGCAGTGTCCCGCGCAGGTCCGCTCCTCTCTGCTCAGCCCCGAGCCTGGCGCTGCCTTTATCCTCTCCACTGCAGCAGTGGCCCGCGCAGGTCCGCTCCTCTCTGCTCAGCCCCGTGCCTGGCGCTGCCTTTATCCTCTCCACTGCAGCAGTGTCCCGCGCAGGTCCGCTCCTCTCTGCTCAGCCCCGAGCCTGGCGCTGCCTTTATCCTCTCCACTGCAGCAGTGGCCCGCGCAGGTCCGCTCCTCTCTGCTCCCGGAAGGTAAGACTAGGGGCCAATTTATCATGGCCAATCCACATAACCTACACATCTTTGGATTTTGGGAGGAAACCAGATCCTCCAGAAGAAACCCACGCAGACACTGGGAGAACGTGTAAACACCACACAGTCACCCAAGGTCGAAATTGAATTCCGGTCCCTGGCACTTTAAGGCACCACTGTGGTGGAGTGTTCTGTCACATAAAGGCTTGGGTGCAGATGTCAGGAGTCAGGAAGTCGGGAGTGGTGCCAGGATCATACAGGTGGTTACCCACCTGAGCCGCTCGAAGGAGGTTGTTCATCTTCCTGTTTTGCATGCAAGTCCCCTTGGTGTTGCTGCCTGCACTCGCTGCGTCTACCACCTCATCCCAGGCTTGATCCATTACAGCTGGCTGTTGTCTCCACCTCAACCTGGGGGAGAGGGCGTCTCTCCACTCTTCAATGGCATCCGACATCCTGTGGATGTCTGCATCAAGGGAGGGTGGTGCTGGTCTTCTCTCAGCCATCCTCTTGGCTGAAATGAGAGTCTGGGCAGGGTGTGCTTAAAAGCTGCTACAACTTGCAAGCTGACGTTGGAACTGCCAACCCTGGCGAATCACTTGCCTGGGGAATGTGGACTCAGTTGGGATGCATATGGGCAGTGTGCTGGCTCATTTGTACGAATGCAATCTCACATTCCCAGCATTCCTGGCAGCAGCGTGAAAATGGTCTGATTCACCATGGGTGGAGCAGTTAGTCTCTGTTCCAGACAATCACGCCCAATAAGTGCAAGGACAAGGTTTCAACAACAGATAAGTTGAAGCAAGAGTGGAGTTGGGCAATGCCATGTTGGTAAAAAAAACTACTCTCATACAGATCACATGTTGGGGGCTCATCTCAGGGTCAATATGATTCCAAGTTTGTGTACAATCTGATTTAGCCTCAGGCCGTTGCCAGGGAGCGGTGTGTGCAGTGGAGTCAAAATAGGACAATGAAATGAGAAGAAAGACTTGCATTTCTAACCCACTTTTCATGGCAGTTAGACGTCTCAAGGTACTTTACAACAAATGAAGTGTGTAGGAAACATGGCAGCCATCTTGGGAACAGCAAACCTTGCACAAACAGCAATGTGATCATTAACAGATCATCTATTTTTTGTGATGTTGATTGAGGGATAAATATCGGTCAGAATTCAACTGCACTTTTTCAAAATCATGGACTGGATTCTCCGATTTTCAGGCTATGTCCTGACGCCGTTGTGGGAATGGTGACTTTTTAACGACTGAATATTCAGCTCAAAATGGCCACCGATCCTCTGTTTGTAGGGGGGCTAGCACCCGGCTCTAGATGCTGATACAGCTAGAGAATTGCCGGATCCATGGCCGCACATGCGCACAGTGGCGGACTGCAGCGGCCGTGCCGTGCAACATGGCGCCGGCAGCGCTCGGATGCGGCCTGCCAAATAGTGCCCCCTTTGGCCAGCTCGTGACCGCCGGACCACCCCCCAACAATGCCCCCAGCCTCAGCCAAGGTCCCCCCTGCCCGCGGATCGGCTCTCCCCCAACGGTAGTGGCGCTGGACTCAGTCCGCAACTGCCACGCCGAATTCCCGACAAATAATAGCATGAGAGACCCACAGCATCAGGAACTCAGCCAATCGGGGGCAGAGCATCAAGAGGAGGGCCTTGTCATGATATTCAGATAAACATGTCATGGTGCAAACACACATACACACTGATGGACAGATCAACGGACCAATCAACACACACGCAACATCACAGCCAATCACCAGTGAGAGCACGCACTATAAAACGGGGAACACCACAGTTCCCGCTCATTCCAGCAGGAGATAGCTCAGAGCACAGAGCTCACAACAAGCCACTCAGACATACACCATGTGCTGAGTGCGTCTCTAAGATAGTGTGAGGGCTGGGTCCACAGGTTAACGGGTAAATTACGAACCACAGCCAGAAGTCTCCAGTAGATGTTATCAAGAATAATAAAACAGAGTTGTACCATCTACAACGTGTTGGTTCGTTTGTATAGTGGAATACCCAACACGAAAGGCCTCAGGCTACGCCCTCAGGCTATCGATACGGTGTGCGGCGTACTGTATAGGGTTGGTACTTTGGAGGGGGCGGAGATCGCAAAAGAGACGGCGCCCAGAATTCGGTGCGAACGTTGATTCTCCAGCCGATTGCCGAACATGATTTCGCATCAGCGACCGGAGAATCCCGCCTTCCCATTATTTAATTGGAGGACATTTCTGCTCATGCAGTACTTGATTTTGGATAATCAATCAGACAATTGAGGGACAACAGAGGAGTTGAGAGAAGTGTTGGTAGAAGAGAGCTGGTTGCTGTCGGTGTTCGTATCGAAACTAATTTAGTTCTTTTGAATGATGCTGCTGAGTAAATGGGAAATAGGAGGGAACAAAGGGTTAAGTGCCCAGGAGTGGAAAGAGAAGTTGCTACTGGAGATTCTCCTTCTAAGATTAGATAAATAGAAGTCGAACCAGATAAGGGGAGGCTCACTGAGCTGATGAACAATGGAAAGCATGAAAAGAGGATGGTGTGGATGAACAATGTCAAAGGCTGCAGACGGGCTGAGGACAAGAAGGGAAGCCTTTGTCACATTCACACGGGATGTAATTTGTGATCATAGAATCGCTACATGCACAGAGAGGCCATTCGGCCCGTCAAGTCTGCACCGACGCTCTGGAAGAGCACCCCATCCAGTCCCAATTCCCCACCCTATCCCAGTAACCCCACCTAGGGGCAATTTAACATAACCAACCCACCTGACTTGCACATCTTTGGACCTTGGGAGGAAACCGGAGCACCCAGAGGAAATCCACACAGACACGGGAAGAGTGTACAAACTCCACACAGTCACCCGAGGCCGGAATCGAACCCCGTCCTTGGTGCTGTAAAGCAGCAATGCGAACCACTGCGCCACTGTGCTGCCTACAATGTTGATCAGCATTTGTTTAGCTACCTTCTCAAATGAAATGAAAACGGCTTCGACCTCCTTCTGATCAAACCTTGGCAATTCTTGGACATATTTAAATAGATCCCCACCACGTCTTCGACTATGACGCTCTGTCTCATTATCCTCATCCATCTCCTCCAACTGTACATGTCCCTTTGCGTCTGCCAATTTTAACTGATTTTCATGTTTCAGAGCCATTTTCCAAAGTTCAAACTCTCTCTCTTTTTCCCTTTCCTCTCTACCTCTTTCTTTGTTTCTTTCTTCTCACTCCTTTTCTTTTTCCTCTCTATCTCTATCTCTGTCTTTTTCTTTCATTGCATATTCAAGCCGCTTTAATTCTTTTTCATGTTCAAGTTGCTTTAATTATTTTTCATGTTCAAGTTGCTTAATCTGCAACTGGAGCTTTGCCATATCTAATGAGTCAGAATGTATCACAGGCAAACGTAAATGCGCAGATACCGCGTTAAGTACCTCATCTCTTCGTATCTTGCTAGGCAGTGTTAACTGCAATGCTTTTGCCAAACCTAACAGTCTGTTTTTAGTCTCTGTCAGTAAGGTATCACGTGTTACCGTGTCCACCCCCAAAAACGTCTGAGCCTCCGAAAGAGCCATTGTTCACAACACTCTTCCCACTTAAACTAAAATACCACACTGGAAAAGCAACAATCCTTCACTGCCTTTAAGTTCACAAAAGCCAATCCAATAGATAGACTTTTATCCCATATGAGCCCCCAATTGTTATGGGAGAGGTGTTTTCAGAACCCCAAAATGTATCATGGAGTTCAACTAACCCCCCCCCCACCCTTTTATGTATTGTTGCTTTTGAAGCACACGGCTTGTTCCCCAGGTGTAGGACACGTGGTTTTTAAAACAAAACAATGTTTATTCCAAGAACTCAAATTATCCTTTCAAATAACATTGGATCTCTTAACACCCCTTACTTCAAAGATAACCCTGAAAATAATACAACACTACCCAATCCTGCAAACTGTTCCTTTACACATCCAAAAGACTTCACCTTCACAAAAACAGTAACATACCAGGTCACAGTTAATATATATTTTCTGTTGGATGGCAGAGATATATCAGCTTGGTTGATTTCAGCTCCAGCACCTTGCTTTTCTTCCTGCAGCTCTCAGAAAAACACACAGTCACACCCAAACTGCTCTCTCAAACTGAAACTAAAACTCCCAAAAGCAGAAGTGAGCTCAGCTCCCCCCTATGACATCACTTCAGTAATATGATCAGCTTCATTTCTTCAAGGTACATTTCTTAAACATCCAATTCTTAAAGGCACTCTCACATGACAATGGCGACTGACCATCGATTATAGGGAATTAAACAAAGGACTCCGTTATCAGCCCCCACCATTGCCATGAGTCGCGAGACCATGTTAAAACAGGGACTTCAGTCAAAATCTTTCACGGTTGTGGACATTAGCAATGGCTTTTGGTTAATTCCATTGGACAAAACGTGCCAGTACAAATATGCGATCACTTTCCAGGGACAGCAGTACACGTGGACGTGCCTTCCACAAGGCTTCCACAGCTCCCCCTCCATTTTTCACAATTGGCGAACGGCTTATCAAAATTTTCCCACCCTGAATGCCTTGTTCAGTATGTGGACAATTTGCTCCTACTGACTGACATCAAGGAAGAGCACATTTAGCTTCTTTCGGAATTGTCAGGACACCTCAAAGAAATTGGATGCAAAATTAACCCCAAAACGGCCCAAATTCTCCAGGAAAAAGTCACTTATTTAGGTACGGTCATTACGCATGGTAAGCATGAAATAGAACAGAACTGGATAGATTTGATTATAAAATTACCCTTGCCTCAAAATGTTACAGCACTCCGGCCATTTTTAGGACTGGTCGGTTACAGCAGGAACCACATAGACGGTTTCACCACAAAAGCAGCCCCACCTTCCGAGCTCCTTAAAAAACTGGCCCCATGGAAATGGCTTCCACAGCACACGGATCCCGTAAACACATTGAAACGCGCCCTAAGCACAGCCCCCACATTGCAAGCCCCAGATCCACACTCCCCATTCGCGCTAGAGGTAGCGACCACCGACTGAACCCTTTCGGCCGTACTCCTACAGGAAAGGCACGCTCATTTAGGACCCGTAGCTTAAGTCTCACGAGTTTTAGATCCAGTAGAGCAGGGATTTTCAGCCTGCGAAAGGCACCTTCTAGCAGTTTTCTGGGCAGTACAGTACTTCTCTTACATAACCGGACTCAACCCTGTAACCATTTTGACTGAGCACACCCCGACACAGCTTTTATTAGATGGTAGATTAAAAGACGGCACCATAAGCCAAATTCGAGCAGCACGCTGGACCCTACACCTACAAGGACGTGACATTACGGTAAAACGGACAAAGACGCACACGTTTCTGGCCAACAATTTACACAATGCAGGACCCCACATGAGCGCGAGATCATAGGAGCCAAGCAAAGCACAGGCCCTTTGTTCCAAAGTCGGTACCGAAAAAGACAAGCATCTGACCACAGATGACCCAGCCCACAGACAAAGCTCCAAAAATTTATGTAGATGGCTCCTCCACAGTTCTTGAAGGAAAAAGAATCACAGAATGTGGAATTTATGTAGAGGACGCGCAGGGACACGCTTTAGAAGAAATCGCATTAAAGTTGCCTGGACATTTAGGTTCGCAGGCAGTTGAGTTAACAGCCATCGCTTACATTGTCCAGTTCTTGAAGGAAAAAGAATCACAGAATGTGGAATTTATGTAGAGGACGCGCAGGGACACGCTTTAGAAGAAATCGCATTAAAGTTGCCTGGACATTTAGGTTCGCAGGCAGTTGAGTTAACAGCCATCGCTTACATTGTCCAGCACCCTGATTCGTTCCCGACCCCAACAGACATATATTCAGACAGTTTGTACGTCTGCAACAGCCTGACAGAATTCCTACCCCTGTGGGAATGTAAAGGATTTATATACGCCAAGGGAAAATCCCGACCCTCAGCGCCATTACCCAAACACATTCTCCAGATCGCGAAAGGTAGAAAATACGGAATAGTTAAAGTTAGAAGTCACCACCATTCCTCCCCACCCAGTAATGTGAAAGCAGACACCGTAGCGAAGGCAGGCTCACGACATGGCCATCACTTACATAACCGGACTCAACCCTGTAACCATTTTGACCGAGCATTCCCCCGAGAGTGCCCCAGTACACACGGTTCAGGTCTCACAGGCCAACATTCAAGACTTAGCCCAAGCACAGAAAGAAGACGAGACACAAAAATAAATTTTAAAGGAAACTTCCCAGCCCCCTATGATAATCTTAAAGATACTTTAACGATCCATAAGGGAATCGTTTTAAAGGATGGTATTTATGTAGCACCCACCCAGGATAGGAACGAGATTATTTGCAAATTCCATGACGGACACGGACACCAAGGGATAGAATCCACCCTTGCCCACCTCAGATCTCTCTGCTGGTGGCCCGATTTAAAAACTGACGTGACCCATTACATTGAGAATTGTTTGATTTGCGCACAGAACAACCCAGACACATATGCAAAGAAAGGTCAGCTAAGACACACCCGCCCTGTAAACGGCCCGTGGACAAACTTGCAGTTAGACTATATTGGTCCTCTTCCCCCCTGCAGAAATGGATCCAAATATGTGTTGGTCGTCATCGACACATTCACGAAATGGGTAGAAGCTTTCCCTTCACGAACAAATACAGCCAAAGCCATGGCAAAAATTCTAACTGAACAGATTTTAACAAGATGGGGACTCCCCCAAGTATTGAGTTGGACCAAGGTTCGCACTTCACAGGCAGAGTCATGAAAAATGTCATGACGATTTTTGGCATAAAACAGAAGTTTCACATTGCCTATCACCCGCAGTCCAGCGGCATTGTGGAATGCATGAATCGGACACTAAAGGCCACAACTAGGAAGACGGTACAGCAGCATAATACGACATGAGACACAGTGCTCCCATTCGCACTGATGTTTATTAGAAACATGGTGTCGAGTTCGACAGGTTACACCTCCCATACCCTCATGAGCGGACGACCCATGAAGTGTACCGAGTATTTATTTGGACTTGATTTGGCAAGCCCCGCAGTCACCGCTCTGACCCACGAGAAAGCGGTCCAAAACATGTTGGAGAATATTAAAGCAGCACAGCTCGTTGCAGCTGTTCGACTAGGCACTAGATGAAAGCAGAGTAAGGCCTGCTTTGATAAGATAGTACACCCGATGGAGTATACAGTCGGACAGCAAGTCATGATCTCCCTGTACAATCCCAGTTCATTCCTCTCCCATAAATTTGCAGGACCCTACTCAATCTCCGATAAAGTAAGCCCCTCAGTTTACAAAATCACATATCCTGATGGAAAGTCAGGATGGTTCCATATAAACCAGCTTAAGGTGTATGGAACGCAGTGCAGCCACTCGCACCACCTCTCATTGGCAATGACAGACAGCGGAGACCCGCCCACTGGCAACCCAATCCAGCCCTCCCCCAGCCAGGACAGCACGCCCACAGACACGACCTTGACTGCGCACCCAGAGTCCAATTTCATCCTAACACTTGATTCGGCTGCTAGCGACAGCGATAGTGACAGAGACAGCTCAACGGGCGACCTTGATAGACCCGAACAATGGAAAAACAGACCAGGCCCCAGTCCCTACAGCCCTAGTAACACCAACCACAATATGTTCAGCAATTTATTTGCCATTACCAGAACCTGACCCACCACCCGACGATAGCGACACCCCTCTTGCCACTACCTCCCTACAGGATACAAAACATTGGCATCGTGATAATTCCTGTCGTCTGACATGGAATGATGAGATGGACCCCACATCGGCACACGCCGCATTGGCACTGAAACTCCAGGCACGATTTTGGCACCCGGGAGATGGTGATGACTCAGAGTCTGACTCCCACGATGCTAACCCCTTTGAGACCCTCTTTGGAATGGAACCTTGAGGTGTCCAGATGATGAAAGAAAGGAACCGATTGAGATTTACTGTGTCCTATTCCCTGATGGAACCGGCCCGCTTTCTTCCTTAGTTTGTTTTTTTTAATGTTCAAAGTTCTCTCTCTTGTACGATTTTGTGTGCCTCACGAAAAATTTCTTGATACAGTAATGACTACTCTTCTGACACCACATGGCAGTTAAAGGCACAAATTTGCTGAAGTCCATATATCCTCAAATTCTTACCGCTCTTGGAAGGTCACTCAGGCAGTGGAGTAACGGCACTTATCTCCGCCCTGCCCTATATATTTGGTCAGTCAAGCTCGGGTTGTGGAGCAATGGCACTGATCACCGCCCTACCCAGGGATTCTACCCATTCTTGCCCTGCCGCGGATCATACGCACCCCATTCGGAGAATTCTTTTTGAAACTCTTTTGCTGTTTTTTTTATAACTGTGGTTTAAAGAATGCACCTTTGCCACAACGTTTGTCCCCTTTCCGGCGACCCTTCGGTTGCTATCCCCCCACCTGCTAGTTACATGTTCAAATTACTTGGTTGAAATGAGTTTGCAGAGGACGGAGAAATTGTCCGCCCACTCAGCCCATCACACACGCTGCGGGAGTGCTCGCACTGTAACAGAATTTTTTTTTCGGATGTCTTGTCTCCCAAATGGTTGTTTAAAAAAAAAAATGAGGGATTCACATATGGTGATGATTCTAAATGGGAAATTGATTAAGGAGAAACAGACAGACAAATGAGATATTAAGCAACAAGATAATAACAGATATTATGTTTGTACCCTCAGGAAGATACGGGGATACCTGAAGACAAAGGAAGATACAGACGAGATGAAGACGAACCTGATGATCTGCATCATGATTGTCGTTGGAACAATACAGTTGCACGTGTTACCCAGCCCTACACCCCTCACCACACAGGCCCTAAACATTACCACCCAACACGACACCCCCAGTCCGGACACGACACCACATAGACATAGCCACAGATACAGCATGGTGTGAGAATATCATAAAATGGTACTCCCTTTCGTACACAGTAGCGGCCCTATTGGGTATAGCTACACTTTGCAGTGTCACCCAGACGATCAGACTTCGGAAATGGAGGAGGAGAGCCTCCCACCCTCCAGTATACACACTCAGAGCCCTGTTCCTCGGACTCCAGCAAACCCCACACTCTTTCTGAACCCTACCTCCCTAATAAATTCCATGGTTGTTGTTGCTTTAATGAAGTTACTTTCTTTGTACATGGACATTAAGTGATAAGTAAGAATGTGACGCTGCTATTGGTTATTTTTGTATTGCAAGATAAGTTCTTTGGTTATTAGATAGCACCATAAGTGTAGTGTAGTTAGAGACAGTTAGAGGTTCCCCTTGTGTGTAAAGGGACTGAAGTGTATGTTTGAATGTTAAATGCCCCCTTAGAATTTTTCGAGGTATGTGTTGTATTAGGGAAACTTAGGTAAATATTTTGACCCATAGGACAGAGTAGGGTAGAACCTGTCCTTGATTGAGGGTACCCGGCATGTCAGAGAACAGGAGAAGATCCAGTAGTGTGATCCTTCACGCTTCGCATTGAGGATCAAGGGGACAGAGTGTAGCCATCTGGGATGGCCACTTACAACCAGGAACAGAAAGTCGCAAAGCATAGCGGAAAAAATGGACAATGCGAGATTCAGGCAGGCTCAGAGCCTGAATGTATATTTGCGAGTGAGGAATCCAGACAGTATCGAAACCCCCAACTGATTAACATTTGATGGCCCATCTCCGTCAGAGAAAAGACTGATACTTGAGCGACCGATGCAACCCCAGACATTTCGGCGCCACTCCCTGTACTCGGGAAGCGTAAACAACAGGGTCAATGACCACTTAGGACATGGCCAACCATCAAGGCATCCGCCCCTTTATTGGTTCAAATCGAACGCAATGATCAGGAATCACCCAATTAGTGGGGTCCAAACTGAAGGACCGCCCAAAAGAGCGCAAAAAACCCCAAGAATAAAAAGAGAGTCCACCATGTGTTCGCTCTCTCTTGGACCTGGCGCTCCGGCAACGTCCACTTCCAATTGCAGCACCACCAGAACCAAGTTCACGTTCAACGCTCACTACCAGACAGATGAGCCTAGCTGAGCAGCAGTTACTTCTACAGACCCGATAGATACAGATCCGAAAAGCGGCCACTGTTCCTCTGACCTAAGCCGGGTGCCTGAAGTTAAGTACAGGTTGTCTTAGTCGATAGGTGTAGTTTAACTAGTAGTGTTTATGTTGCATGACTAATTGTGTGTGTAAATAAAGTACCCTTGACCTTGAACTAACTAACTGGTGTTTGGCTCTTTCATCGATAACCGGTTGAACCTTGCGGTGGTATCATTCGATACCTGGCGACTCTGAGCAATAGAATATTGATATCCAAAGAAAGGAGAGCAACCTCACTGACTGCCATATTTACAGTAGGTAAAAAAGGCAACACCCCTGACCAAACACAACCCCACTGAGGGGTCCCGCACTCTCCCCCGACCACTTGAGCTACATGCCGGAAAATGGAAATGACTACCCACCTCCTCACTTTCCCTCCGCAGCCATTGCGTCAGCTTCACATTCTTAAAAAGGAGTACTAAACGACGCCCGTATGACTTCCTGCTGGGAAGTCGAGTGATTCCCAGGAGGCCGCTGCGTTTGACTTTAATCTTGCTAATGAGATTCAAAGGAATGCAAATGAGTGTTAATGATATGCTCACTATTCTGGGGCAAAGCTCACCATCTAGAGCGGGCCAGGTGAATTACAAACGGGATCACGCCCAGCACGAATATCGATTTTGGCTTTTCCCGCTATTTAGCAGGTGCGCCCAGATTAGCGGCAGGTGCAACATGGTGGTTCAACCACACCCATTATTGCAATCCATATTTAATTGAATTCAAATATCACTATCTGTCATGGTGGGCTTCGAACCTTGGTCCACAGAGCATTATCCTGGGTCTCTGGATTACCAGTCCAGTGACAATGTCACTACCGTGAAACGTCAGAGAGTCGTGAACACAGCCCAGTCCATCACAAGAACCCACCTCCCATCCATTGACTATCTACACCTCCCGCTGCCTGGGGAAAGCAAGCAGCATAATCAAAGCCCCCTCCCGCCTAGCTTACTCACTCTTCCATCGGGCAGAAGATACAAAATTCTCAGAGCACACACGAACAGATTCAAAAACAGCTTCTCCCCCGCTGTTACCGGACTCCTAAACAACCCTCTTATTGACTGACCTGATTAATACTACACTTCTGTAGGCTTGAGCCAATGCCGGTGTTTATGTCTTTACATTGTGGACCTCGTGTTGCCCTTTTATGTATTTTCATTTTATTTTATTTTATTTTCATGTATTAAATCATCTGTTTGAGCTGCTTGCAGAAAAATACTTTTCACTGTACCTCGGTGCACGTGACAACAAACAAATCGAATCCAATCTAGTACAACCTGATGCTAGCATGTGAATACGAATGGACTCGATTATATGTGCCCCTGCTCGGCATGCTTTCGGCAGAAGGGAACGTAAAATAAGGTAGGTACCCTCCCCAACCTCACCCTCCTAACACGGTAAGTAGAGAAGCACTGGAATTGGCAGCCCATCCATCATGTTTGAAGAAAGATAAAGTCAATTGTACTTGTTACCATGCCAAATATGCATGCATAACATGGTTGCGTGGGCAGGTCAGTGGGCAGGCCAGTTTTGAAGTGTTTTAAAAGGGCGGGAAGATAGGGGGGGGTTTATCTTAAGTGTATGTCCTTTGCGTCGGGTTCACCCCCCAAAAAAATTGTAACCTGTGACATCCCCGTCCTTCCGATCTCCCTGTGCTCCAAAGCCCGCCATGCCCACCCCCCCAAAAAAAACTGGTCAAACTCTTCCCACCCAATAGCCGGACTTACCTCACTCTGGAATTGATTGGGTCGACATTTATGATCTGGATGCAGTCCCTGCAGAGCCCACTTCAGAGCTCTAAGTGCTGGGACTGCCAGTCAATTGGATTGGCTGATAGCTCCTGAGTAGCGGGACTGCCTCCCCAGCGAGGGGTGGATGTCTCACTGTCAGCCAATTGAACCTTCCCACAGCATGTTATGGCTGTGGGGCAGGCTTACACAGAGCGGGTTGGCTTGTAGCTGGCTTCCATGGAGCGAGTCAGTTCCTTCTGGGGTAGGGGAGCCATGCGTAAAATGCAGCCCAATGGCTTCATCATAAATCATTTTTCACCACTCTTTTAACAGAAACGTTCATTATTTTAAATAAATGCCTAGCTCTGCCATTAAATATAGGGCAGAGGAATCTAATCTAAGCATGCTAATTATTAGTTTGATGACATCTGGGACAGTGATTGTATACAATCGAAAGAGGTATGTGAGAACAATTTCTGCTACAGTGACTATCCCATTACTCCAATATCTATTAGGCAAAGCAAAACTTCAATGCAGCAATACAATTTTAATAAACCTATGCATATTCTTGCAGAGATTAATTTGTTGCCAACATTTTCCATCACTCTCCATGACACAGTAACATGCATTAAAAATTAGATTTGCCATGTTCTGCTTATGATATGGATTTAATCATATCCAAGAAAATATTGAAATAGTTGCGTTATTTAGAAAAATCAGCCAAAGCTAAATCAATCTATAATCTACCAACGATGTCACTCCTGCTCAATTTATTTGAACATTCCACTTACATAAATTTAAATTTCAAATGTAAGTTGTAGAAAAAGGTGTTCAGATGGTCTACCTTCAGAAATGTGAATGATTGAATCCATGCAGAATTTCAGACAAAATGGCCTGATTGGGATTATTCAGAAATACTGTGGTTCAGATCAGGTGTGATTTTGAATGGCAATTACCAAACAATTTATGAATAGAGGGAAGATGATTTTCAACTTGGGCGCACAGCAGGCAGGGCTTATGCAAAGCTGATGATGTGAGGCGCAAGCCTGGTTAAAATTCACCGCACACTGCTCCTCACTGCGGTACAAATTGACAGCTTTTGGTCTCCACACTCGCTTGGGGCAAAAAAACTCCTGTGATCTTCCCTCCATCTGCCCCTTTTCCTTGCAATGAGAAGTCTTCCCCTCCCCCACCTGACCCAGCCACTAGGGCAATCAGCAGAACCCTAATGCCACAGTCTGTGACGCCAGCAGGGACCTCCCTGCCAAACCTCTGCTGCCGGCTCAGATGGTGATATTGGGTAATATTTGAAGTCAATTAAAATCTGGCATTTGGAGACTTCTGTCTCAAACCACTATGGTGAACTGTGTCCAAGCAGGAAATGGACAACGCCAGAAATTAATGTGAGTGAACTCGTGTTTGAATGCAGCTGAGGATAGCTTCAACGCAGGAAATAATGCAGTCTCAGCAAGTCCTCCCTGTCATGATATTCAGATAAACATCGTGGTGCAAACACACATACAGACTGATGGACAGATCAACGGACCAATCAACATCACAGCCAATCACAAGCAAGAGCACACGCACTATAAAACGGGGAACACCACAGTTCCCGCTCATTCCAGCAGGAGACAGCTCAGGGCACAGAGCTCACAGCGTGCCCCTCAGACATACACCATGTGCTGAGTGCCTCTCTAAGATAGTGTTAGGGCTGGGTCCACAGGTTAAAGGGTGAAGAACGAACCACAGTCATAAGTTTACAGATGTTGTTATTGATAGTAATAAAACAGAGTTGTACCATCTGCAACCGTGTTGGTTCGTCTGTATAGCGGAACACCCAACACGACATAGTACAAGGATTGGAACCCAGCAACTGTGAGACCTACCTACCTGACCTACATTCAGGAATCCGATATCCTGCGCCATGGACACTCCAAATCGCTGGAAACCTCGGCGTCAACTGGAAGCTGTTTAAACAGTGCTTCCAGTTCTTCCTAGAAGCCACAGAAAGGGAGAATGCTTCGGACACCAGAAAGGTCGCCCTCCTCCTCTCCACGGCAGGGCAACATGCCATCCACATCTACAACTCCCTGGTGTTCGCGGACAGTGAGGACAAGACGAAGTACAAGACGGTCCTTCTTAAACTCGAACAGCACTTCAGCGTCGAGGTGAACGAGAGCTTCGAGAGGTACCTCTTCCAGCAGCGCCTGCAGGGTAAGGATGAGCCTTTTCAATCTTTCCTGACACACCTCCATATCCTCGCGCAGTCCTGCGGTTATGAGGCCACCTCCAATTCCATGATTCGGGACCAGATAGTTTTTGGGGTCACCTCGGGCACCCTACGCAAGTGGCTCCTCTGCAAGGCTGCTGATGCCGGATCAGATTTCTGTTTAGCCCTGCTGGCCTATTGCTCGGCCCTACTATCCACTGGCCTCTCACCAGCCCAGCTGTTGATGGGTCGCGCCCTGAGGACCACTGTGCCATCCATTCTTGTTCCTACACCCGACCATGCTCCAGTACTGCAAAGGATGCGACAGCAGCGTGCTCAGCAGAAGGTGGCACATGACACTCGGGCAATTGATCTTCCTGCCCTGGCGCCAACGTCCGCATCCACCTACCAGAGGGTGGCTGGTCGGCAACTGCCGAAGTTCTCCGACGCGTGGCTCCCCGCTCGTTCCTGGTTCGCATGTCTGATGGCTCCATTAGCCGGCGTGATCGCCGGGCTCTTCACCTGCTTCCGCACTCGCTACGTGATCATACACCGGTGCCACGCCCTCCTGTTGTTCTTGATGTCAACTTCGTGGAGCTTCCTGCAACCATGCCTATTCCTCTGTCGCCTGTGGCCAGGCCCATTCCTCAGCCGGTGGATCCTGACCCACCCTTGAGGTGGTCAACCCGAATTTGTCGCCCACCTACTAGGCTGGACTTATGAGCCTGTTTGAACATTGGACTCACTAAAGTGTTATGCCACAATGTTAATATGTTTCTTTTTTTGTCATTACAGGAGTTCGTTTTTGATGTTTGATGATTACACTTGTTTTGTTTATGGTACAACCTCATTGCTATGTTGCGCCTGACACCTTCCTATGTATATAGTTTAGCCTCATGTACATGTTATCGATATTGCACACACACATTCAGCTGCACTCAGTACACATCTATATTTATTACCACATAGGCACATATTCTTGTAAAAAAGGGGGATGTCATGATATTCAGATAAACATCATGGTGCAAACACGCATACACACTAATGGACAGATCAACGGACCAATCAACACACACGCAACATCACAGCCAATCACAAGCAAGAGCACACGCACTATAAAACGGGGAACACCACAGTTCCCGCTCATTCCAGCAGGAGACAGCTCAGGGCACAGAGCTCACAACAAGCCACTCAGACATACACCATGTGCTGAGTGCCTCTCTAAGATAGTGTTAGGGCTGGGTCCACAGGTTAAAGGGTAAAGAATGAACCACAGTCATAAGTTTACAGATGTTGTTATTGATAGTAATAAAACAGAGTTGTACCAGCTGCAACCGTGTTGGTTCTTCTGTATAGCGGAACAACCAACACGACACTACCCATGATGTGTGAGAGAATATAGGCAATGCCATTTTAAAATGGCATCTGGGTCCTGTAATAGGCACCATAATCTAAATGCATTCATTCGTGACCAACAGGTTTCAAGCAAGCCGGCTGATTGCACAAATTGAGGCCTACCTCATGCCGTGTTACGTACACTGGTCTAACACTGGCTGCAACTGGATGGAACTTAGATCAGAAAGATACTCCAGACCTTGAAGTTAGTTCAATCAGGTTTATTGAACTAATAGCACAGTTCTCTGTGAGTTCGACTCTCTGCTAACTTAAGTGTGGTTACTCTGTCTGACTGAACCAGACTAGCTCTTAACAACGTGGTGGAGGTGTGAGATTGTAACAACACCCTTGACTGACTCTCTAGATGTTCATCAGTGGAAAGAGGCGGAGTGTGAGTGCCTCGTGTCTTTTATAGTCAGATCCCACCCCCGAGTGTCCTGCCTGCTTACTGGTCATGTCCTGTTCTCTGTGTCCATTAGCTGCTTGTCTGTATATCTTTATGTGTGTGTCTGCATATCATGACACCTCAAAGAATGCTAGGCGAGCCTACATTTAGAGATATGCAGTGCAATGGACAGCCCTGGCTCCTTCCTCCCCCTCCCCCAACTCCGACAACCAAGGCTGAGAGATGAAGGTAAAGAAAATCAGCAACCAAAGTGTGTATTGTTGTGAAGTGTTCAAAAGGCTTTTATCAATGCGGTTGGAGGAGAATTCAGAAGGCAAGCAGGAGGGTACAAGACAATATTCAAACAAGAACCTCTGAATTTAAAGATGTAAAAAAAATGTTCCGATTTCCAAATTAACTTTCACCACGTTCCTCCCGTTTGAGAAAGAACTATAAACCCTGTTCAACTGAATCTGTTGTACTTTGAAATTGTACTACATTAAAACATGTACAGTTCGGGCATTTCATGTGCATTCTCAATGCAGCGGGGTTCTCCGATCCGCCAGCTGCATGATCCTTGGCGGCGCATCCTCGCCGTCCACGACATTCTCCGTTCCCGCCACCTGCCAATGGGATTTCCCATTGTGGTCATCGCACGCCACCAGGAAACCCATGGGCATCAGTGGGCTGCTGGCGGATGTAAAATCCTGCTGGTGGAGAATCCTGCCCAGGCTCTATTATGTTAAAGCGCATTGTCCAGGGTGCTTTTATGTGAAGTTCCTTCACGAAGCTGCACTAATTATTGTGTATTCAAGATAGGTTTTGGCGCTCATTGTTCCATGTAAGTCAGTGGAATAACTTTTTTCTTTAATTTTTCTATCCCATCTTTAAAATTGCAAAGCCAATGCACAAAGTGGGCAGGGCAAACCCTTTAGCCATCTCATTGCGTGCTCCAATAAACAGTTCAATTTCAAATTGATGCCAGTTCATGTTCTCCACAAGAGAGGCATACAAGATACAAGCTGACAAGAAAAGGCATTGCACCTCATCTTGGGCTTGATCTGACACTTGACCGTCGCCGAAAGGCCGAGAAGCGATGAGTCGGTGAAAAATTATCACTGCAATTTGAGTGGCATTGTACACTGAAAATATTAACTCCCCTCTTCATCAAAGCGAGATAGTTTGAAGGATGGATTAACAAATAAAGGATGAAATCTCCCACATTCTAGAGCTTTCGATTTGAATAAGGCCAGAGAATGATTCATGCTAATTGTTTGAGCAGAGGTTCTACCTGAAGAGAAGAAAAACTTGGATACCCTGGTCTTGAATGTCATTTTTCTATTCCTCACGCATTGTTTGCTTCTTATGAATTACTGGGTAAAGGTAGAAACTGACAACAGTCCAAAGATTCACCACAAGCAAGTCTGCTCATGAAACGTAGTGGCATAAAACATGAAACCCTTCTGACCACTTTACACTGAATAGAGCAATAGAAAAATCTGTGTGAATTATTAAATCAGACCTTGCAGAAGGAAGCATGAGGTAAGGATCACAGAAAAATGGGAAAAGAAAGGACTTGCATTCTTATTATAAAAGCAAAATACTGTGGATGCTGGAACTTGAAACAAGAACCATAAAATGCTGCAAAAACTCAGCAGTTCTGGTAGCATTCAGAGAACATAAAACAGACAGCAGAAGAAGCCATTCAGCCCATCGGGTCTGCACAGACTAACTTAAGCCCTCACTTCCACCCTATCCCCACAACCCAATAACCCCTCCTAACCTTTTTTGGACTCGAAGGGCAATTGTTTTAGCATGGCTATTCCACCTAACCTGCACGTCTTTGGACTGTGAGAGGAAACCGGAGCACCCGGAGGAAACCCACGCAGACACAGGGAGAACGTGCAGACTCCGCACAGACAGTGACCCAAGCCAGGAATCGAACCTGGGACCCTGGAGCTATGAAGCAACTATGCCAACCACTGTGCTACCGTGCTGCCCAACATAATTGAAGGACATTCTGAAATGCCATCCACATGCCGAGCTCTGTACTATTTTATAAATATCCCCCCCTCCCGCCACACCCATCCTCAATTCTCTGTTCCTTTCTGTTCTCCACTTATTCTGTTGATTGTTTTTAACTCCAACTTTCATTTCAGAAATGGGGATGAATTTTGAGGAGCTAGGCTTCAGGCTCAGATTTGTAGAATAGTTGGTCAATCATTAAAAGTATTTTTTGTTAATTAAAAACAGTAGGAGGATGTGAGAGTGTGTCATTGTTAAAGCCATTCAGCCATTAGACCCATCAATGGCCAAGGGACAAAGCCATGAACAGATTCTGAGCTGGATTCACCCCGCCCACCATCGGAAGCAGAGTTTCCGATGCGATGGAGTGACAGAGAATCACAAGGGGGTGCCCCCAAAGTTCATCGGAATCCCCTTCCACAACATAAATCCTGCCCACCCCACCCCACCCTCCAGCACACCCATCAGACCCACCCATCAGAGACCCCCAACAGACCCCACCATCAAACCCATCCCATCAGCCCCCCCATCAGATCCCCCAATCAGACCCACCCATCAGAGACCCCCAACAGACCCCACCATCAAACCCATCCCATCAGCCCCCCATCAGATCCCCCAATCAGACCCCCCATCAGAGACTCCCATATCAGAGTACCCCCCCCCCCACAATGAGAAGGTCTCTGATATTGGGGTGTCTCCGATAGGAGGGTCTCTGATATGGGGGGATCTGATATGGGGGAATCTGATGGGGATATCTGATAGAGGGATCTGATATAGGCGTCCAATGAGGCATTGATATGTGGGTCTGACAGGGGGGGTCTGATACGGCTGGTCTGATGGGGGGTCTCTGATGGACATTTCTGATATGGGGGTCTGATATAATAATAATCTTTATTATTGCCCTAAGTCAGCTTACATTAACACTGCAATGAAGTTACTGTGAAAATCCCCTAGTTGCCACATTCCGGCACCTGTTCAGGTACGCAGAGGGAGAATTCAGAATGTCCAATTCACCCAGCAGCATGTCTTTCGAGACCTGTGGGAGGAAACTGGAGCTCTTGACAGAAACCCTCGCAGACTCTGCACAGACAGTGACCCAAGCCAGGAATCGAACCTGAAACCTTGGCACTGTGGAGCAACAGTGCTAACCACTGTGCATGGGGGAATCAGATGGGAGGGTCTCTGATGGGGTACCCTGATGAGGGTCTGGTGGTGGGGGGGGGGGGGGGGGGGGAGGATGAGGGGAGGTCAGGTCAGGTCACTCTTCGGCACGCGTGCTGTTGGGGGGGGACTGCTGACCCAGCAATTCGAGTGGGGGGGGGAAGTAATAATAATAATAAATCTGGTGGGGTTGTGGGAATGGCTCTACTTGTGTCAGGGGGCAAAATTTGCATTGTGGGAGGGTGGCCAGCTGCCGGAATTCTGTATTGGCCCGGCCGCTCAAAATGTGGCCTGAAAGAGGAATTCAGAAAAGATTCCCAGGAGCTCCCCTCCATGCACAAATTTGCTTGGCAAGGGAGAGTGAATCACTCCTGGGCACTGCCCCTAGCACCAGCGCAGACGAGGAACTGTTGTACTCCGGCCGGAGAACATCGGGCGGAATTCTCCGTTGGCCTACGCCAAAATCAGGAAACACGATTGGGCGGAGACAAGCCTCCAGCGCCAAAATCACGTTAGGCGCCGGTTTATTGACAAATCGTGATTCTCCGGCACCCCGAAAATGGCGTAAATGCGACGCGTGGCATTTAAAGGCCGTTTGCATATCATTAGTGGTCCTGACCCTGTATTCTCTGGGGCCTCCACGATTCTCCGTCTCTGTCATATGGGAGGCTTTCAAATGTCAGTGGAAAGGAATTAAGGACCGGCATGTTCCTGTGAGGAAGAAGAATACGGCAAATTTCGGGAACCTTGCACAACGAGAGATATTATAGGCCCCATCAAAAAGAAAAAGGAGGCATTTTTCAGGGCTAGAAGGCTGGGAACAGACGAAGCCTATGTGGAATTTTCGGAAAGTAGGAAGGAACTTAAGCAAGGAGTCAGGAGGGCTAAAAGGGGTCACGAAAAGTCATTGGCAAATAGAGTGAAGGAAAATCCCAAGGCTTTTTACACATACAGAAAAAGCAAGAGGGTAGCCAGATAAAGAGTTGGCCCACTGAAGGACAGGGGAGGGAATCTATGTGTGGAGCCAGAGGAAATGGGTGAGGCACTAAATGAATACTTTGCATCAGTATTCACTAAAGAGAATGAATTGGTGGATGCTGAGTCTGGAGAAGGGTGTGTAGATAGCCTGGGTCACTGAGATCCAAATAGACGAGGTGTGGGTGTCTTGAAAAATATTAAGGTAGATAAGTCCCCAAGGCCTGATGGGATCTACCCCAGAATACTGAAGGAGGCAAGAGAGGAAATTGCTGAGGCCTTGACAGAAATCTTTGGATCCTCACTGTCTTCAGGTGATGTCCCGGAGGACTGGAGAATAGCCAAGGTTGTTCCTTTGTTTAAGAAGGGTAGCAAGGATAATCCAGGGACCTACAGGCCGGTGAGCCTTATGTCAGTGGCAGGGAAATTACTGGAGAAAATTCATCGAGACAATATCTACACCTATTTGGAAGCAAGTGGACGTATCAGCGAGAGGCAGCACGGGTTTGTAAAGGGGAAGTCGTGTCTCATTAACTTGATAGAGTTTTTCGAGGAGGTCACAAAAATGATTGATGCAGGTAGGGCAGTGGATGTTGTCTATATGGACTTCAGTAAGGCCTTTGACAAGGTTCCTCATGGTAGACTGGCACAAAAGGTGAAGTCATACAGGGTCAGAGGTGAGCTGGCAAGATGGATACAGAACTGGCTAGGTCATCGAAGGCAGAGAGTAGCAATGGAAGGGTGCTTTTCTGATTGGAGGGCTGTGACTCGGGGTGTTCTGCTGGGATCAGTGCTGGGACCTTAGCTGTTCATAGTACATATAAATGATTTGGAGGAAAATGTAACTGGTCTGATTAGTAAGTTTGCAGACGACACAAAAGTTGGTGGAACTGCAGATAGCGATGAGGACTGTCAGAGGATACAGCAGGATTTAGATCGTCTGGAGACTTGGGCGGAGAGATGGCAGATGGAGTTTAATCCGGACAAATCTGAGGTAATGCATTTTGAAAGGTCCAATACAGGTAGGGAATATATAGTGAATGGTAGAACCCTCAAGAGTATTGACAGTCAAAGAGATCCAGGTGTACAGGTCCACAGTTCACTGAAAGGGGCAACACAGATGGAGAAAGTAGTCAAGAAGGGATAAGGCATGCCTGCCTTCATTGGCCGGGGAATTGAGTATAAGAATTGGCAAGTCATGTTGCAGCTGTATAGAACCTGAGTTATGCCACACTTGGACTATAGTGTTCAATTCTGGTCGCCACATTACCAGAAGGATGTGGAGGCTTTAAAGAGGGTGCAGAAGAGATTTACGAGAATGTTGCCTGGTATGGAGAGCATTAGCTATGAGGAGCGGTTGAATAAACTCGGTTTGTTCTCACTGGAACGATGGAGGTTGAGGGGCGACCTGATAGAGGTCTACAAAATTATGAGGGGCATAGACAGAGTGGATAGTCAGAGGCTTTTCCCCAGGGTAGAGGGGTCAATTACTAGGGGGCATAGGTTTAAGGTGCGAGGGGCAAGGTTTAGAGTAGATGTACGAGGCAAGTTTTTTTACACAGAGGGTAGTGGGTGTCTGGAACTCGCTACCGGAGGAGGTGGTGGAAGCAGGGACGATAGTGACATTTAAGGGGCATTTTGACAAATACAAGAATAGGATGGGAATAGAGGGATACGGACCCAGAAAGTGTAGAAGATTGTAGTTTAGTCGGGCAGCATAGTCGACACGGGCTTGGAGGGCCGAAGGGCCTGTTGCTGTGCTGTACTTTTATTTGTTCTTTGTCAGCATCGAGCTCTCCCAGGACAGGTACAGCACGGGTTAGATACAGTATAGAGCTCCCTCTACATTACCCTGACAGTGTGTCCCCCACTTTAAACCCAGTGTCAGCATCGAGCTCTCCCAGGACAGGTACAACACGGGTTAGATACAGGGTAGAGCTCCCTCTACATTACCCTGACAGTGTGTCCCCCACTTTATATCCTGTGTCAGCATCGAGCTCTCCCAGGACAGGTACAGCATGGGTTAGATACAATGTAGAGCTCCCTCTACATTACCCTGATATGTGTCCCCCACTTTATACCCAGTGTCAGCATCGAGCTCTCCCAGGACAGGTACAGCACGGGTTAGATACAGTGTAGAGCTCCCTCTACATTACCCTGACAGTGTGTCCCCAACTTTATACCCAGTGAGATACCCTCAATTACGACTCAGGAGAGGAGTTTGATAATACAAAGGCTTTAATAACCAGAAAACCAGAGAGCTGCCGAGAAGTGTGCTCACTGCACTCTGCCTACTGAACGTAACCTTATATACAGCTTCCTGGGGGCGGAGCCGGAGGCGGAGACCCCCAGGGTTCCAAACCCGCTCTTAAAGGGGCCTACGCATTAAAGGTACATATGTATACAGATATCATTCATCACACCCAGTGAGAGCTTCGAGCTCACACAGGACAGGTACAACACGGGTTAGATACAGGGTAGAGCTCCCTCTACATTACCCTGACAGTGTCCCCCCCAATTTATACCCAATGTCAGCATTGAGCTCCAGGAAGTGTAGAAGATTTCAGTTTAGACGGGCAGCATGGTCGGCACAGGCTTGGCGGGTCGAAGGGCCTGTTCCTGTGCTGTACATTTCTTTGTTCTTTAATCTTTGTCTCCGATGGGCTGAGTTTCCGACAGCGTGCTTCACTTAAGGTTTGCAAAATTGTAAACCTGACGTGGTGGCTGCTGAGAGAGAGAGAGAGAGGAGGTAGGACACGGAGAGGAGCGACTGCGAGCTGCCAGGCCGGACACTGGCTGGGGTGTGGGGGGGGGCCCTGCCTGGGGAAAAGGAGGGGGGGAACAGGACGAGCAGCCATGGTGCCTCCCGCCACGTGACTGGGGTGGTGCCCAGGAACTGACAGCCATTATGGCAGCCATCTTGCTGCGCACCCACTGACCACCCAACCCAGCCCTTGGTTCTACACAGTGACACCAGCCATATGGGTGCTTCCCCCCAGCACCCCATCCCCCCCACCACAGGCCCCCCCCCCGCTCCAAACTTCCCACCCAACTGGCCGCCACCCACCGAGGACCACACCCACGGCTGCCCCCAGGGTAGGCAGTGCCAGCCAACGGTACCGCTGGCATCAAGGATGTGCGCTAAGGCCATAGGTGCCCCTGCTGCTGGCCACCGACAAGGCAGGGGTGAGGGGGTGGGTTTTAGGGGACATGCGGAGGCGGAGCCCACACTGCCAACTGGGGCCACTGTATAGCCCACTGAACCTGGTTGGGCACGGGAGTACGCACCCCACTAACATTTTGGCCTTTCACCCACTGCACACAATGGCTTTTGGAGTTCAACCAGTAATGGTGGCTGCCCTGCTCTGCGGGATGCCGTGTGGCCATTTAAGTAGGAGCCGCTCGAAGAGGAGGTGGAAGCTGCAGCAGCAGAGGGGGCAGCTGCTGAGCGGGCTGCAGAAGGGGAGATGGCAGCCACACAGGCTGGAGAGCCAGCCGCCCAACAGGCCGGGGAGGGAGAGGTGCCAAGGAGGTGCCGCATGAGGCCTCGTATGTACCAGCAGCGCCTGGCATTCGAGGACCAGTCAGCCCGGGCATGCCGTCAGAGACTCCGGCTGAGCACAGAGACTGCGACACATCTGCCATATGATGGCACACCTGGCACCGCGGAGTATGGGGGAGGACACCCGGTCCTGGTGACCGTTAAGGTGACGGTCGTCCTGAACTTCTATGCCATGGGGCGTTCCAGGCGCCCAGTGGGGACCTGTCTGGGATCTCACAGACCTCAGTGCACAGATGCATCTGCGCCATCGCAGAGGCCCTACATGCCCAGGCGGATTAATACATCCATAATGATGTGGACCGGGCGCACCAGAATGTCCGAGCAGCGGGGTTCGCCACCATCGCCGGGATGCCCCAGGTCGATAGACGGGATGCATGTCCCCCTACGGGCACCGGCAGATAACAGGCCACTCTACACTAACCGAAGGGGATACCACTCAATGAACATCCAGGTGGTCTGTGACCATGAGCTGTGCACGATTCCTTCATATTGGCACACTCGGCAATTGCTGACATGATCGAGGGGGGCCGGCAATTGCTGACATGATCGAGGGGTGCCCCCCCCCCCCCCACCACCACCACCACCACCACCACCACCGGCTGCTGTGTTAGCTCCTGGGCGACATGGATTTAGGTTACCCGCTGCCATGGCTGATGACACCTATCCGGTGGGCACAGACCGATGCAGAGACACGCTGCAACGATGCCCATACAGCGACCAGGGATGTGATCGAGCGGTGCTTCGGCCTCCTGATGATGCGGTTCAGGTGCCTGGACTGCTCTGGGGGGGCCCTCCAGTGGGATGCTGAGGGGGTCGCCCACCTCATGGCGGCCTGCTGCATCCTCCACAACATCGCGCAGTGGAGGGGCGATGTGCTGGAGAAGGAAGAAGAGGAGGAAGGGCAGACCTCATCCGACTAGGGGTATGTGGAGGAGGGGGAAGATGAGCAGGATATGGGGCCCGGGCAGGCACGGGTGGCCACACTACGTGTTCGTCAGGGCCAATGGGCATGGAACGCACTGGTTGCCTCCAGGTTCACCGACTAGGATGAGGGGTGGGGGTGCTGTCCAGGGCCACGGTCACCACATCCCTAACCCACACCCCCTCACTTCCCAATGTAGTGCAATGTTCCTCCTGCAGAATGTTTGAGGTGAGGGACGCCGTTAGTGTCCCTGCTGATTTCATCTGTGGGAAGTGCACCCATCTCCAGCTCCTCAGAAACCGTGTTCAGGAACTGGAGCCAGAGTTGGATGAACTTCGGATCCTTCGGGAGGCAGAGGTGGTCATAGATAGAAGCTTCAGGGATGTAGTTACTCCAAAGAATAAAGACAGATGGGTGACGGTGAGAGGGGCTGGGAGGAAGCAGTCAGTATAGGGATCCCCTGTGGTCGTTGCCCTTAGTAACAAGTATACCGCTTTGGATACTGTTGGGGGGGGATGACTTACCAGGGGTAAGCCATGGGGCACAGGTCTCTGGCACAGAGTCTGTCCCTGTTGCTCAGAAGGGAAGGGGGGAGAGGAGGAGAGCATTAGTCATTGGAGACTCCATAGTTAGGGGGATAGATAGGAGATTTTGTGGGAACGAGAGAGACTTGCGGTTGGTGTGTTGCCTCCCAGGTGCCAGGGTGTGTGATGTCTCGGATCGTATTTTCGGGATCCTTAAGGGGGAAGGGGAGCAGCCCCAAGTCATGGTCCACATAGGTACCAATGACACAGGTAGGAAAAGGGATAGGGATGTAAGGCAGGAATTCAGGGAGCTAGGTTGGAAACTTAGATCTAGGACAAACAGGTTATTATCTCTGGGTTGTTACCCGTGCCACGTGATAGAGAGACGAGGAATAGGGAGAGAGAAGAGTTGAACACGTGGCTACAGGGATGGTACAGGAGGGAGGCTTTCGGATTTCTGGATAATTGGGGCTCATTCTGGGGTCAGTGGGACCTCTAAAAACGGGATGGTCTACACCTGGACCAGAGGGGTACCAATATCCTGGGGGGGGAAATTTGCTAATGCTCTTCAGGAGGGTTTAAACTAGTTCAGCAGGTGCTTGGGAACCTGAATTGTAGCTCCAGTACACAGGAAGTTGAGAGTAGTGAGATCATGAGTAAGGTTTCAAAGTTGCAGGAGTGTACCGATAGGCAGGAAGGTGGTTTAAAGTGTGTCTTCTTCAATGCCAGGAGCATCCGGAATAAGGTGGGTGAACGTGCGGCATGGGTTGGTACCTGGGACTTCGATGTTGTGGCCATTTTGGAGACATGAATAGAGCAAGGACAGGAATGGTTGTTGCAAGTGCCGGGGTTTCGATATTGCAGTAAGCTCAGGGAAGGTGGTAAAAGAGGGGGAGGGGTGGCATTGTTAGTCAAGGACAGTATTACGGTGGCAGAAAGGACGTTTGATGAGAACTTGTCTACTGAGGTAGTATGGGCTGAGGTTAGAAACAGGAAAGGAGAGGTCACCCTGTTAGGGATTTTCTATAGGCCTCCGGAAAGTTCCAGAGATGTAGAGGAAAGGATTGCAAAGATGATTCTGGATAGGAGCGAAAGCAACAGGGTAGTTGCTGTGGGGGACTTTAACTTTCCAAATATTGACTGGAAACGCTATAGTTCGAGTACTTTAGATGGGTCCGTTTTTGTCCAATGTGTGCAGGAGGGTTTCCTGACACAGTATGTAGATTGGCCAGCGAGAGGCGAGGCCATATTGGATTTGGTACTGGGTAATGAACCAGGACAGGTATTAGATTTGGAGGAAGGTGAGCACTTTGGTGATAGTGACCACAATTTGATTACGTTTACTTAAGTGATGGAAAGGGATAGGTATATACCGCAGGGCAAGAGTTATATCTGGACCTTGTTCAAGGAACAGCTACTGCGTGTCCTTGATAAGTATGTACCTGTCAGGCAGGGAGGAAGTGGTCGAGCAAGAGAACGTGGTTTACTAAAGCAGTCAAAACACTTGTCTAGAGGAAGAAGGAGGCTTATGTAAAGATGAGACATGAAGGTTCAGTTAGGGCGCTCAAGAGGTACAAGTTAGCTAGGAAGGACCTAAAGAGAGAGCAAAGAAGAGCCAGGAGGGGTCATGAGAAGTCTTTGGCAGGTAGGATCAAGGATAACCCTCAAGCTTTCTATAGATATGTCAGGAATAAACGAATGACTAGGTTAAGAGTAGGGCCAGTCAAGGGGAAGTTGTGCTTGGAGTCCGAGGAGATAGGAGAGGTGCTCAATGAATTATTTTTTGTCAGTATTCACACAGGAAAAAGACAATGTTGTCGAGGAGAATACTGAAATTCAGGCTACTAGACTAGAAGGGCTTGAAGTTCATAAGGAGGAGGTGTTAGCAATTCTGGAAAGTGTGAAAATAGATAAATACCCTGGGCCGGATGGGATTTATCCATGGATTCTCTGGGAAGCTAGGGAGGAGATTGCTGAGCCTTTGGCTTTGATCTTTAAGTCATCTTTGTCTACAGGAATAGTTCCAGAAGACTGGAGGATAGCAAATGTTGTCCCCTTGTTCAAGAAGTGGAGTAGAGGCAGCCCAGGTAACTATAGACCAGTAAGCCTTACTTCTGTTGTGGGCAAAATCTTGGAAAGGTTTATAAGAGATAGGATGTATAATCATCTGGAAAGGAATAATTTGATTAGAGATAGTCAACGTGGTTTTGTGAAGGGTAGGTCGTGCCTCACAAACCTTATTGAGTTCTTTGAGAAGGTGACCAAACAGGTGGATGAGGGTAAAGCAGTTGATGTGGTGTATCTGGATTTCAGTAAAGCGTTTGATAAGGTTCCCCACGGTAGCCTACTGCAGAAAGTACGTAGGCATGGGATTCAAGGTGATTTAGCAGTTTGGATCAGAAATTGGCTAGCTGGAAGAAGACAAAGGGTGGTGGTTGATGGGAAATGTTCAGACTGGAGTCCAGTTACTAGTGGTGTACCACAAGGATCTGTTTTGGAGCCACTGCTGTTTGTTATTTTTATAAATGACCTGGAGGAGGGCGTAGAAGGATGGGTGAGTAAATTTGCAGATGACACTAAAGTTGGTGGAGTTGTGGACAGTGCGGAAGGATGCTACAAGTTACAGAGGGACATAGATAAGCTGCAGCGCTGGGCTGAGTGGTGGCAAATGGAGTTTAATGCAGAAAAGTGTGAGGTGATTAATTTTGGAAGGAATAACAGGAAGACAGAGTACTGGGCTAATGGTAAGATTCTTGGTAGTGTGGATGAGCAGAGAGGTCTTGGTGTCCACGTACATAGATCCCTGAAAGTTGCCACCCAGGTTGAGAGGGTTGTTAAGAAGGCGTACGGTGTGTTAGCTTTTATTGGTAGAGGGATTGATTTTCGGAGCCATGAGGTCATGTTGCAGCTGTACAAAACTCTGGTGCGGCCGCATTTGGAGTATTGCAAAGAACAAAGAACAAAGAACAAAGACATGTACAGCACAGGAACAGGCCCTTCGGCCCTCCAAGCCCGTGCCGACCATGCTGCCCGACTAAACTACAATCTTCTACACTTCCTGGGTCCGTATCCTTCTATTCCCATCCTATTCATATATTTGTCAAGATGCCCCTTAAATGTCCCTATCGTCCCTGCTTCCACTACCTCCTCCGGTAGCGAGTTCCAGGCACCCACTACCCTCTGCGTAAAAAACTTGCCTCGTACATCTACTCTAAACCTTGCCCCTCTCACCTTAAACCTATGCCCCCTAGTAATTGACCCCTCTACCCTGGGGAAAAGCCTCTGACTATCCACTCTGTCTATGCCCCTCATAATTTTGTATACCTCTATCAGGTCTCCCCTCAACCTCCTTCGTTCCAGTGAGAACAAACCGAGTTTATTCAACCGCTCCTCATAGCTAATGCCCTCCATACCAGGCAACATTCTGGTAAATCTCTTCTGCACCCTCTCTAAAGCCTCCACATCCTTCTGGTAGTGTGGCGACCAGATTTGAACACTATACTCCAAGGTTCTATACAGCTGCAACATGACTTGCCAATTCTTATACTCAATGCCCCGGCCAATGAAGGCAAGCATGCCGTATGCCTTCTTGACTACCTTCTCCACCTGTGTTGCCCCTTTCAATGACCTGTGGACCTGTGGACCTGTACTCCTAGATCTCTTTGACTTTCAATACTCTTGAGGGTTCTACCATTCACTGTATAATCCCTACCTGCATTAGACCTTCCAAAATGCATTACCTCACATTTGTCCGGATTAATTGCGTGCAATTCTGGTCGCTGCATTATAGGAAGGATGTGGAAGCATTGGAAAGGGTGTACCGGAGATTTACCAGAATGTTGCCTGGTATGAAGGGAAGATCTTATGAGGAAAGGCTGAGGGACTTGAGGCTGTTTTCGTTAGTGAGAAGGTTAAGAGGTGACTTAATTGAGGCATACAAGATGATCAGAGGATTGGATAGGGTGGACAGTGAGAGCCTTTTTCCTCGGATGGTGATGTCTAACACGAGGGGACATCGCTTTAAATTGAGGGGAGATAGATATAAGACAGATGTCAGAGGTAGTTTCTTTACTCAGAGAGTAGTAGGGGGTGTGGAATTCTCTGCCTGCAACAGTAGTGGACTTGCCAACACTAAGGGCATTTAAATGGTCATTCGGTAGACATATGGACGATAAGGGAATAATGTAGATGGGTTTTAGAGTGGTTTCTCAGGTCGGCGCAACATCGAGGGCCGAAGGGCCTGTACTGTGCTGTTATGTTCTATGTTTTACCACCACACCACCCTCCGCTTGCACCCCCCTTCGTTATACATACCTGCAGCGCTACGAGGTGGGGGCCCTGGGTTGGCAATAACACCGGGTCTGGTCCATGGGATGAAGGATGATGACAACCAACTCTGCGATGAGCTCTGGTGCTCCACTCAGTATGACAACATTTGGCCCCTGCCCACATTTGCACCATCCACCTGGGTGACCCCTGCATGCAATCTGGCCAATCCTTCTCAAGGTCGCACCGAATCTCTGAGGTAGGGGTGGTGGGGACAGTTGGAGGGGGGGGGGCGATGGGAGGAGTGTGGAGAGCACAGTCCACCCACAGGGCATGCACATTCCCCCATCACCCGCCCCCTGGCCAGCCCGGACCAGCCCACCCCTCACACCCATCAAAGAGAGCACCAAGGCAGGTTGTAACGGTGTTTATTGTGAACAAATATTTACAGATCTGTGCCCTAGCCCCATAACTAAGCTGTACCCTGCACCCGTGTCAACTTAACTGGTGTCTAACCTTCTGGCCTTACGGGTCCTGTGCTATGCTAGGTGGTTTCCCAGATGGTACAGCATGTGTGGGCATGACCTGCTATGACCCTGCCCTGTGACAAGGGTCCCTGTTGGTGCGCGTATCCTGGGGCGACCCGGCCTGAACAACAAAAACTGCAAGAAGCACAGCAGAAACAAGAACAACAGCAACAACAAAAACAACATGCAGAGCAACAAAAGCAACAAGAAGCATCCCAGAAGGAACAAGCACAACAAGAAAAAGAACAAGAATAAAAGCGAAAACAATGAAAACAGAATCAACAACAATGAAACAACGACCTGTACAACATGGTACAACTCTGCACGTGAAGGACAATGCCACAGCCCACTGCGAAACAATGACAAGACTGCAAACCTGCCATGGCAGTATAAAGAATCTCACAAATTCCCATCTGCTCCAGAACAAACAAGCAAAACAGCTTTCACGAACGATGACATACAGGCTCAATACCACAAACACAAAAAAAAGTCGAGGTCAGACAACGGTGAGACACAGAATCGCTACCCGCAATCAAATGGAACAGGGGAAAAAGGTGTCCACATCATTAAACAACTCATCAGCAAAGCAGCTGAGTCATGTTCCGACATCAACCTAGCTCTGTTATCATACCGAGCAGCCCTATTGAGCTCAGGACTGTCGCCAGCGCAAATGCTCTTCGGCAGAGTCATCTGGATAGAAACAACCCACCAGCAAAGCAATTTCGAGATCCCGGCAACGCACCAGTTCTCGACGACATGCGGGCCACTATGCTCCAAACAAAAACTATACTACGATCAACATGCGATCCCACTCAAGCCACTGACAATAGGTGACACCATCAGAATCAGGGACCCAGAAGGCGGATGGTCTGAGTCAGCCACGGTGATCAGGCAGGAGGCACCGTGGTCCTACATTGTCAAATCGTCTGCGGGAGTACTTTTTCGCCGTAACCGCCGGGATCTAATAGAGATTCAACCTACAACGCCAGTATTTCCCACACTGGACTTGACCGAGTCCATTTGTCCACAGGACAGTCCTCGCCACACAATGGCAGACAGTACTCTTGATGACATCAAACCATCATCCCTACTACCACCGTTAAGACGCTCCAGCAGAGGCCGTCAGGCACCCGACTGGCTAGATTTGTGACTGCACTTCAAAACACGCACAAGACGAATGTGGACATTCCTCACGATGGACTCACAACACAGTTAATTGTTTCTGTATTACTTTCATCATTTTCACAGTGTGCAGATTTGCATATTCTCACCACTTGTTATGTACAGTTTTCTTGAGGCCAGTCTAGAAAACATGTCCAATAAAAGGGGGGAGGGGATGTAGTGATCTGTACATCTGTACATACATCTGCACATACACCAGGGTTTGCAGACAGATGTAACAGCCACAGCATCACTAGAGGGCATCACAGACGGGTATAAAGGATCCAGCGCAAGGTAGGATCCGCCTCTTTCAGAAGCGCAGGACTAGTGAGCAGCAGGAGACAGAGACAGCTCAGCATAGGCAGTTTTACCTTAGCTTCACTGGTCATACCTCTTGACTGTATTATATCCAGTTAAGCTCTGGAAACAGAACAAACCTACTGAATAAAGTATTTGTGTTCACTGGAAGTCTACAATCTTTATTCAGACTTAGAGAATAACATACAGCCCAGGGTGTGGGTAGCTGGTGGCCTCAGTGACCAGGGCACCCAGCCATGGCGGCTGGCATGGGTGCTGCCATGTGAGGCAGGGTGGGGATCCGACCGTCCACAGGGGGTGGAAGAGGCTGGGTTAGTGCCAAGGGCGCGGAGTAGCCAATTCACCCTATCATAATATACACATCAGTATATGATGGTGCAGAGACACACACTGACTGACACACTGCAAGACCAATCAACACACGCAACACAGCAGCCAATCACCAGTTAGGGCACGGTCACTATAAAGACAGAGGGCACCAGTTTTCCCGCTCATTCAGGATGAAGCCTCTGAGAGAGACAGAGCTCGCAGTCAGTAGCACAAACATCCACCATGTGCTAGCAGTATAGGCTGGTCAGGTTAGGCATAGGTCTTCAGTCAATCGAACATAGTGTCGACCCACAGTACAAGTATGTTTAACAGCTCTTAGTTAAATAAAATAGAGTTGTACTATTACAAGTGTTGGTAGCCTGTCTATGTTACTGTTAAGATAAATGCAGTCTCCACAGATCCAGAGTACCCAACACATCACACCCTGGCTGTCCTGAGGAGTTCATGCAGGTTTTTCCTGCACTGGATGCCGGTCCGGATTACGTTGCCCATGGCGCTGATTGCCTCTTCCACCTGCGCAAATGGCGGCATCTGGCGGCCTTCCTCCTGGGCCAGGGATAGGGCCATCTGCCTTTTCTCCATGGTGTCCAGGACGGTGTCCAGCTCAGTGCCCCTGAACCGTGGCGCTGTTCTCCTTCCAGCCATTTTGTTGGCCGGGATGGTGTGCGGTGGGGAATGGATCGTTTAAGTGCCACTGCGGCTTGCCAGCCTCATGAGTGCCAATCACTGACCCGGCAAATCCAGCACCATTTTTAGTTGAATTGATTGTGTTCCACGTGGTGCCGGTGCTAGTCCATAATGGTATCAGAATTGGTGCAGTTGTGGCGCCGATTTTCCTGTCATAATAGTCCACACATGCTCTGCCAGCGTCAAAGCTTAAGGCTGAATTCGCCGCCATTGGGATGCTCCGTTTGCCGGCAGCCCGGAGCTTTCCCGACGGCGCTGGCAAACTGCCCCACAATGGGAAACCCCGGTGACCAGCCAGCATAACAGAGAAACCCGACGGCGTGCTGAACCAGAAATCTGGCATGGCGGGCAGAGAAACCCGCCCATGGCCTCAAAAATGGGTAATCGTGCCCAATGTGTGAACAAGATACACAATGATAGTAATAATAATCACTTGTTACAAGTAGGCTTCAATTAAGTTACTGTGAAAAGCCCCTAGTCGCCACATTCCGGCACCTGTTCGGGGAGGCTGGTCTGGGATTTGAACCCGTGCTGCTGGCCTTATTCTGCATTGCAAGCCAGCTGTTTAGCCTACTGTGCTAAACCATCCCCTATAAACCAATGTAGAGCCTTAGGGTGGGGATAAACATTTACTTTATTTTGATTTGACTCAAATAATTAGGATTTTGACTCCTGAGGCAATATACCATGATGATAAATTGAAGAACCAAACCCTTTAATCTGCATACTTGATTTGCTTGTTGCATTCAATTCCGTTTCCATATTATTTTCAAGGGATTTTTTTGTAACTCTCAAAAAGATTGAAATACAAAGCTATTTTAATTAGTTTTTGAAAGGATAGCCAAATGTTAATAAACAGAGAGAATACATGCTGAGAATTCTTGAAGAATATTGCTACATAAATTAATGCAAGGTTTACAATCCTTACTTGATCTTGTTGAGAATACAATTCCACTTGGCAAAGTGCATATATAAATTGCTCAACCACAGATCTCACTGTAAGTATTGATCTTTGATAAAATAACAATAGTGGGTTTTATCTTTAATTGCTTACAGTTTCTACAAAACTTAAAAGTTGCTGCTTAATAACAGTGGAATTTAATAACCTCACATTAGCATTTCTTATTACAAAACTATTTGAAGTCATCAGTATTCATGTGACCTTCAAGAGTTTGTTAATGGAAGTAACCTAGGCAGACACTCTGATGTGCTCGACAAAGACAGACCCCTGTCTGTCAAGAAACAAGATAGGAAACTACACCCATGATTTCCTATGCTTTTCTGGAAAACAGGGGCACTACGGTGGCACAGTGGTTAGCACTGCTGCCTCACGGCGCCGAGGACCCAGGTTTGATCCCGTCCCGGGTCACTGTCCGTGTAGAGTTTGCACATTCTCCCCATGTCTGGGTGGGCCTCACCCCCACAACCCAAAGAGGTGTGCCGGGTCTCACATTGCACTTGCTTATTGGCCATGCTAAATTGCCCCTTAATTGGAAAAAAAAGTATTGGGTACACTAAATTTACAAAAAAAAAATTCTGGAAAATCAAAACTTTGACAATGTTTATTGAACAGAATCCCAGAACTGTTACGGTGCAGATTGTGATTTACTGTCACTCTTCTAACTCTCCCCCTATTCTTGCCTTGTTTCTGTTCAAATCTCATCGAATGCCCTCTTGAATGCCTCAATTGAATTTGCCTCCACTACATTTCCAGGCAGTGCTTTCCGGACCTGAACCATTCACTGGGTGAAAATATTATTTCTCACATTGCACTTGCTTATTTTGCAAATCATTTTAAATCTGTGCCAACTCATTCTCAATCAATTTCAGAACAATTTCTTCCTATCTACTCTGTCCATGATCTCCTCTTAGCCTTTTTCACTCCAAGGGGAACAGTCCCAACCTCTCCAATCCATCTTCAGAAGTTTCTCATACCCCGAACCATTCCTGTAAACCTCTTCTGCATTCTCTCCAATGCAGTCAAATCCTCCGTATAGTGTGCTGCCCAGAACTGTACACAGTACTGCAGCAGATATCTAACTAGAGCATTGTATAAATTCAGCATAACCTCCTCGCTCTTGTACTCAATGCTCCTTTTAATAAAAGCCAAAATATTATATGCTTTATGAATTGTTTCTCCACCTGTCTTGCTACCTTAAATTATGCACATATACACCCAGGTCCCTCTGCTCCAGTACCCACTTAAACATTTGACCCCTTATTTTATATTGGGCACGTTCCACCGGGACTAACTATGTCCAGGTATTGGGTGGATATAACAGGGTGTTTCTCAGCAGCTGCAGCCTGTTTTTTAGGCCTCAGAGTTTCTATCTGTTGAAGGCACCTACACCACTACAAACATTCCTCCCGCTTGAAAAATAGCCATTAACCATTAATGCCCAGAAGTAAAAATGGCAGAAATACAATTCTTACAACTTGAACATTTTGGTCCTTTCACAATGCAAATTCCAATGAAAAGGGACTTTCATCGTTACAACCAAGTGAAAAGGGGTGGACTGGCTCTTCTCTATTCAACCTCCTCAGTTAGTCAGAATAATGGTCGATGGTTTCTGAGGATATACCCTTTTGCAAATCAGAATGTATTTTATTATTTAAGCTGTGAGCAATAAGGAGCCAATCAAACAAATTTCCTTGAGTCAAAAAAAGGGCAAATTTATTAACCACAAACCCGAGAAAAATAATAAAACAATAAAATGATAAAAATGCAATATTAAGCATTCAGCCCTCATGCAGTCATTCGGTCTTGCACTCATTCATTGGAAATATGGGAGGATAGAGTCCAATAAAAATGGTAAAAGTATGTATGCTTAAATGTCATTGGAGTTACCTTGAAGCTTAGATTTTAAACACTGCTGCTGATTTGTGTTAGCAACTTTCTTGGGTGTGGTCAGATGTAGAAGATGTTGCAATTATTATGAGACTGGTTCGCTGGTAGATTTCTGATAATGTTGACTTCTCAATTCCATTAAAAAAAGGTGAGGGGGAGAGAGAGCAGCCTCTAGCTTATTTATTCTGCTGAAGACTTTTCTGACACCGCCTGTGTCACTTGCAATCTTTGCTGGTGGCTGGGTAGCCTTGTCTTGAAATACTTCACCCATTATGTATTCCCAATATGTTTTGAGCGTGTCTGTCTGTGGCAGACGTTGTTTCAATATCCAATACTTTATATATATATTTTTTTAATAAACATTTTATTGCGGTATTTTTGGTATTGTAACAACAACAAAATAAATAATGTACATGAAATTATAAACATAGTGCAAAAGCCATCTCCCTTCCTTACAGGTCACACCTTTATTAACCCCCTACTCTAAGCTAAATTAACCCCCCTCCCCCCCTCTGCTGACGATTAATTTTCCACGAATAAGTCGACGAACGGTTGCCACCTCCAGGTGAATCCTAACAGTGACCCTCTCAAGGCAAACTTGATTTTCTCCAAACAGAGAAAGCTAGTCATGTCCGATAGCCAGGTCTCGACTTTGGGTGCTTTGAGTCCCTCCAAGCTAATAGTATCCGTCTCCGGGCTACCAGGGAAGCAAAGGCTAGAATGTCTGCCTCTTTCTCCTCCTGGATTCCCGGGTCCTCCGACACGCCGAAAATCGCCACCTCTGGACCCAGTGCCACCCTTGTTTTTAACACCATGTACCTGACTTCTGCAAACCCCTGCCAAAATCCCCTAAGCTTTGGACATGTCCAGAACATGTGGACATGGTTCGCTGGTCCTCCCGCACATTTTGCACACCTGTCTTCCACCCCAAAGAATCGGCTCATCCGGGCCACTGTCATTCGAGCCCGATGAACGAACTTGAATTGTATATAAAATTATGAAGGGAATAGATAGGATAGATGCGGGCAGTTTGTTTCCACTGGCAGGTGAAAGCAGAACTAGGGGGCATAGCCTCAAAATAAGGGGAAGTAGATTTAGGACTGAGTTTAGGGGGAACTTCTTCACCCAAAGGGCTGTGAATCTATGGAATTCCTTGCCCAGTGAAGCAGTTGAGGCTCCTTCATTAAATGTTTTTAAGATAAAGATAGATAGTTTTTTGAAGAATAAAGGGATTAAAGATTATAGTGTTCGGGCCGGAAAGTATAGCTGAGTCCACAAAAGATCAGCCATGAACTCATTGAATGGCAGAACAGGCTCGAGGGGCCAGATGGCCTACTCCTGCCCCTAGTTCTTATGTTCTTATGTATCAGGCTGAGCCTGGCACATGTTGCGGACACGTTGACTCTACTCAACGTGTCCGCCCATAGACCATTCTCTATCTCTCCTCCCAGCTCCTCCTCCCACTTGCGCTTCAGCTCCTCGGTCTGCATCTCCTCTGACCCCATAAGTTCCTTGTAAATGTCAGAGACACTCCCTTCTCCTACCCACCCTCTGGAAACTACCCTGTCCTGAATCCCCCTTAGCGGTAGGAGCAGGAAGGTTGACACCTGTTTACGTAGGAAGTCCCGCTTCTGCAGATAGCTGAATTTGTTTTCCTTCACCAATCCAAACTTCTCCTCCAGTGCCCTCATACTCGGAAAGCTCCCATCTATAAACATATCCCCCATCCTCTCAATCCCTGCTCTCCGCCATATCCGGAACCCCCCATCCATACGTCCCGGGGCAAACTGGTGATTATTACAGATTGGGGACCAGGTCGATGCTCCCTCTACTCCCACATCTCCTCCGTTGTCCACAGACTCTCAGGGCCGCCACCACCACGAGGCTGGTGGAGTACCGTGCCGGCGGGAATGGCAGAGGCGCAGTTACCAATGCCCCGACTGGTGCCCTTGCATGAAACCGCCTCCATGCGCTCCCATGCCAACGCCTCGACCACCATCCACTTCCTGATCATGGCTATATTCACTGCCCAGTAATAGTTACTAAAATTTGGCAGCGCGAGCCTGCCCTCTCCCCGACTCCGCTCAAGCATTACCTTCCTTACTCGCGGGGTCTAGCCCGCCCAAACGAAGCCAGTGATCACTTTGTTGACCCGTTTAAAAAAGGACCGCGAAATAAAGATAGGGAGACACTGAAATACAAACAGGAATCTCGGGAGGACCATCATCTTCACCGTCTGCACCCTCCAGCAAGTGACAACGGAAGCGTATCCCATCTCCGAAGAACGTCCTTCATTTGGTCTACTAGTCGGGCCAGATTTAATTTATGCAGCCGGTCCCAATCCCGCGCCACTTGAATGCCTAGGTACCCAAAGCCTCCCCCTACTAATCTAAACGGCAGCTCCCCCAATCGCCTCTCCTGTCCCCTCGCCTGGACCGCAAACATCTCACTTTTCCCCATATTTAGCTTATACCCCGAAAACCGGCCAAATTCCCCTAGAATCCTCTTGATTTCTTCCATCCCTTCTATTGGGTCCAATACATACAGAAAGCCATCTGCATTGAGTGAGACTCTGTGCTCCACCCACCCCCGGACCAGCCCTTTCCAGCCCCTTGAGGCTCAGACCAATTGCCAATGGCTCTATAGCTAGTGCGGACAATAGGAGGTAGAGGGGGCATCCCTGTCTCGTCCCCCGGTGGTCTAAAATAGTCTGATGTTGTCCTATTCATCCGTACACTTGCCACAGGAGCCTGATGCAGCAACCTGACCCAGTCAATAAAGCCCCGCCCAAATTCGAACCATCCCAGCACCTCCCACAGATAATCCCATTCTACCCGATCAAAAGCCTTTTCTGCATCCATTACGATCACTATCTCCACCTCCCTACCTTCCGGATCACGTTTAACAATCTTCTTACATTGGCCACCAACTGCCTACCCTTAAACCCCGTCTGGTCCTCCCCAATAACGTCCAGGACACAATCCTCAATCCCGGAGGACAGCATTTTGGCCAACAATTTAGCATCCACATTCAACAGGGATATCGGCCTGCAGGACCCAAACAGCTCCGGGTTCTTGTTCCACTTCAGAATCAGTGGAATCATGGCCTGTGACATCGTCGGGGGCAGCACCCCTCTTTCCTTTGCCTCATTGAACATCCTCATCACCACCAGCCCCAATATTCCAGAGAAAATTTTGTAAAACTCCACTGGGTACCCGTCCGGATCTGGGGCCTTACCCGCCTGCATGGCCTTTAGACCCTCCACTCTCTCTTCCAACCCGATCAGGGCCCCCAGCCCGTCTACCCGTTCCCCGTCCACCTTTGGGAAATTCAGCCCCTCCAAGAAGTGCCTCATCCCCTCCGGCCCCGTAGGGGGTTCCGGCCTTATTCACCCCTGCTGAATCTCCAACCAGGTTCCCATCGCCTTCATTTACTTTCCCTATCTCCCTGGCTGCCTCCCTCTTTCTAAGCTGCTGTGCAAGCATTCTGCTGGCCTTCTCTCCATGCTCATAGATCGCTCCCCTCGCTTTTCTCAGCTGCTCCACCGCCCTCCCTGTGGTTAACAAGCCGAACTCCGCTTGTAGCCTCTGCCGTTCCTTTAAAAGCCCTGCCTCTGGGGTCTCCGCATACCTCCTATCGATCTCTAGTATCTCTTTTACCAGTCGGTCCGTCTCTGCCCTGTCCACTTTCTTCCTATGGGGCCGTATCGAGATCAGCTCCCCTCTGACCACCACCTTCACTGCTTCCCAGACCACCGCTGCTGAAATTTCCCTCGTGTCGTTGACCTGCAGGTAGTTCTGAATACATTTCCTCAGCCGCTCGCACACCTCTTCATCAGCCAAAAGTCCCACGTCCAACTTCCAGTGAGGGCGCTGGTTACTGTCTTTACTAACCTGCAGGTCAACCCAGTGCGGAGCATGGTCTGAGATTGTGATCGCCGAATACCCATGCCCACTACCCCTGTCAGTAAAGCCCTGCTCAAAATAAAGAAATCAATCCTGGAGTACACTTAATACAAGTGTGAGTAGAAGGAAACCTCCTTCACCCTTGTCTGCCCAACATCCTCTTTATAAACTCCACATCATCCCAATTTGGCACATACACATTTACTAATACCACCTGCACCCCCTCCAGTTTCCCACTGACCATAACGTACCGACCTCCCACATCCGAAATTATTCTGCCTGCCCCAAACACCACCCGCTTATTGATCAGGATCACGACCCCTCTAGTCTTTGAGTCTAGTCCCGAGTGAAAGACCTGACTGACCCAGCTTTTCCTCAATCTAATCTGGTCAGTTACACTAAGGTCCGTCTTCAGTCCCCTAAGATGCGCGAACACACGTGCCCTCTTGAGCGGCCCATTTAACCCTTGAATATTCCAGGTGATCAGCCTAGCTGGGGCGCTCATTGCCCCCCCCCCCCCCTTTGCCGATCAGCCATCCCCTTTTTTGGGCCTGCCTCCAGCCCATGCTCTGCCCCTCCACCGGTCCGCCCCCAGGCAGCCCCTGCTCCCAACCTCCTCTCTGAATACCCGAGGACCCCGCTAGACAGCCGACAAGCCAGGTCCCGCCGGGATGGACTATTTCCATTTCACGCCGGTGGGACTGGCCGAAAACGGGCGGCCGCTCAGCCCATCAGGGCCCGGAGAATTGGTAGGGGGGTCGCTGCCAACATCCCGCAACCGACGCGGTGTGATCCCCACCTCCGCCCGAAAACCGGCACTGGAGAATTCGGCAGCCGGTGGGCGGAGCGGCAGGGTGGGATTCATGCCGCCCCCCGCCGATTCTCCGACCCGGCGCTGGGGGGTCGGAGAATCCCATCCAATGTTTCCTCCTTTGGACAGTTACGAGGTTTTGGTGGTGTCTGGATTTTAGGAAGTGATTCTCTCTGCAGACTCCCTTGATGATGATTTGTTGGCTTCTCACCTTCACCTTGGAATGTGGCTTTCAATTTTTTAAGCAGTTTAAATTCAAAAGATAGCGGAGCAGAATTAGGCCATTCGGTCCATCGCGTTTGCTCTGCCATTCTATTTCCCTGGCTCTACAATCGACGCTCGAACACCTCGACAACAAGGACACGTATGTAAGACTGCTGTTCATCGACTACAACTCCGCCTTCAACACTATTATCCTGACAAGACTAATAACCAAACTCTGCAATCATGGACTTGACCCCTCCCTGTGCAGCTGGATCCTTGACTTCCTCACCAACAGACCTCAATCTGTCAGGATAGGAAACAGCCCCTCCTCCACAATAGTCCTCAACACCGGGGCCCCGCAAGGATGTGTGCTCAGTCCTCTACTGTACTCCCTCTACACACATGACTGTGCGGCAAGATTTAACGCCATCTCAATCTATAAGTTTGCGGATGATACGACTGTGGTGGGTCGTATCTCAAACAACGACGAATCAGACTACAGGAGGGAGATAAATCACTTGGTTGCATGGTGTACCAAACAACCTCTCTCTAAATGCTGGAAAGACCAAGAAACTGATCTTCGACTTCAGAAAACGTAGCACGACACACACTCCCGTCTGCATCAATGGCTCCGAAGTGGAGATGGTCGATAGCTTTAAGTTCCTGAGGGTCACCGTCACCAACTGTCAGTCCTGGTCCACTCACGTTGATGCAACAGTCAAGAGAGCCCAAGAATGTCTCTACTTCCTACGGAAGCTAAAGAAATTTGGCATGTCTGCTCCGACTCTCACATATTTCTACAGATGTGCGATGGAGAGCATCCTATCCAGCTGCATCACAGCCTGGTATGGCAACTGCTCGGTCCAAGATCGCAAGAAACTGCAGAGTGTGGTGAACTCAGCCCAACACATCACACAAGCTTGCCACCCTCCCATTGATTCTGTATACACCTCTCGCATTATCAGGGACCCCTCACGCCCAGGCATTGCCTTCTTCCAGACCCTTCCATCAGGCAGAAGGTACAGAAGTCTGAAGACTCGCACATCCAGACAGAAGAACAGCTTCTTCCCCACAGCTACAAGACTCCTCAACAACTCCCTCTCGGACTGATCTGTTCCCTGTAAGAACACTATTCACAACGCCCTATGCTGCTCTTGCTCATGTATTTGCTTTGTTTGGCCCCTTGTTCCACACTGTAATCAATCACTGTTTGTCGATGTACCATTTGTCAATGTTCGCTGTTGATTATTCCACTGCAATTCGATCATGACTGAGTTATCCTGGCCTCAACTCCACCGTCCTGACCATTCTCCATAACTCTTCAACCCATTACCAATTAATCAACTGTGTAACTTCTCCTTAAATTTACTCACTGTAAATTGATGCGGCATCCACCGCACTCTGGGGTAGCCAATACACAGATTCACAACCCTTTGGGAGAAGTAGTTTCTCCTCAACTCGGTTTTAAATTTGCTACCTCTTATTCTAAGATTATCTCTCTTTCTAGAATGCCCCACAAGAGGAAGCATCCGCTCCACGTCTACTTTATCCATACCTTTTATCATTTTGTACATACCTCAATTTGGTCTCCCCTCATTCTTCTGAACTCTAGAGAGTACAGGCCTAAACTGTTCAATCTCTCTTCATACAACAGTCCCTTATCTCTGGAATCAATCTAGTGAACCTCCTCTGAACTGCCTCCAATGCCACTACACCTTTCCTCAAATAAAGGGACCAAAACAGTGCACAATACTCCAGGTGTTGTATAGTTGCAACAACACTTCCTTACCTTGATACTCATTTCCTTTAGCTACAAATGCCAACATTGCATGGTAGTTTTGTGTGACTCATGCACAAGGACACCCAGATCCCTCTGCATCGGAGCACCCCAAAGTCTGTCCCCATTTAGTTAATAGGTAATTCACATTTATACGACCAAAATGCATGACCTCACATTTATCCACGTTAAATTCCTTCTGCCACAGTTTGGCCCAATCTCCTAACCTATCTGTATCCATTTGTAAGGTCCTTATTTTGTCATTGCAACTTACTTTCCCAACTCTTTTTGTGTCATCTGCAAAGCTAGCGATAGAACCTTTTATCCCTGTATCCAAATCTCAGCTCAAATTTCAAAATATCCAGTCAGTGGAAAATCGAGGAAAGAAACCTGATCCAGCTCACCTTCCTTCAATTTAATTAATTAAATAATATGTTCATCATTAAACTACAATATTGTCAACTTTGAAAAATATGCATTTCATCTGGGCGCTTAGGTTTACTTTCTTTTTCAAAAAAATATTTTTATTGAAGCATTTGCAAAATTTTTCAAACAATAATAACATAAACATCAACATGGTTAACTAGATATTTGCCACCCAACCCCTTCTGTACATCCCTTAACTATATTGCACCTACCCGCCCCCCCTTCAGAATGCTGCTTCTGCTGACATTTAAATTTTCCCCGAGAAAGTCGACGAACGGCTGCACATCCGAGAGAACCCCAGCATTGACCCACTCAAGGCAAACTTTATTTTCTCCAGCTTGAGAAATAAGCCATGTCACTGACCCAAGTCTCCACACTCGGGGGCTTCGAGTCCCTCCACATTAAAAGGATCCATTTCCGGGCTACCAGGGAGGCAAAGGCCAAAACGTCGGCCTCTTTCATTCCCTGAACTCCCGGGTCTTCTGATACTCCAAAGATCGCCACCTCTGGACTCGGCACCACCCGCGTACCTAGCACCGTGGACATTGCCTTGGCAAACCCCTGCTAGAATCCTCCAAGGTTCGGGCATGCCCAAAACATGTGGACACCTCACACATCTATCTTCTACCCCGAAAAACTTGCTCATCCTCGACGCCGTCATGTGTGCCCGGTGTACCACCTTAAACTGTATTAGACTGAGCCTGGCACATGATGATGAGGAATTAACCCTTAGGGCGTCCGCCACAAACCCGCCTCTAACTCCCCACCTAGTTCCTCCTCCCTCTTGCCCTTCAGTTCCTCCGCCTCAAACAACCCCTGATAGATATCCGACACCTTTCCCTCCCCCACCCAGGTACCGGACACTACTCTGTCCTGTATCCCCCATGGCGGCATCAGCGGGAAAGCCAACACCTGTTTCCTCAGAAAGTCCTGGACTTGTAAATATCTGAAAACATTCCCCGGCGGCAGATTGAACTTGTCCTCCAGCGCCTTCAGACTGGGAAAACTCCCGTCTATGAATAGATCTCCCATCAGACTAATTCCTGCTCTCTGCCAACTTCGGAACCCGCCATCTATCCTGCCCGGCACGAACCTGTGGTTCTTGCAAATCGGTGTCCAGACTGACGCACCCTCCACCCTCTTATACCTCCTCCATTGCCGCCAGATTCTCAATGCCGCCGCCACCACCACCGGGCTAGTGGAGTACCGGGCCAGCGAGAACGGCAGAGGTGCCGTTACCAGTGCTCCCAGACTGGTGCCTTTGCATGACACCGCCTCCATCCGCTCCCATGCCTCCCCATCCCCCATTACCCACTTCCTAATCATCGCTATATTTGCCGCCCAGTAGTAGTTGCAGACGTTCGGCAGCGCCAACCCACCCTCCCCCCGACTGCGCTCCAACAACATTTTCTTCACCCGCGGGGTTTTATTCGCCCATACAATACCCAAAATAATCTTGTTTACCCGCTTGAAAAAGGCCTTAGGGATGAAGATGGGGAGGCACTGGAAGACAAACAGAAATCTGGGGAGGACCGTCATTTTCACGGTCTGTACCCTCCCCGCCAGTGATAGCGGGAGCATATCCCGTCTCTTAAAGTCCCCCTCCATTTGCTCCACCAGCCGGGTTAGGTTGAGCTTGTGTAATGCCTCCCATTTCTGAGCCACCTGTATTCCCAGGCAGCTCCTTCAGTCTCCTCTCCTGCTCCCTTGCCTGGATCACGAACAATTCACTTTTTCCCATGTTCAATTTGTACCCCGAGAACCTGCCAAATTCCCCAAGGTCTGCAGACCTCCTCCACCATGTCCGAGATGTCCAAGAGCAGATCGTCCGCGTACAGTGAAACCCGGTGCTCCAGCCCGTCCCCGTCCCCCCACCCCCCCCCCCCCTCCCCGAACCAGCCCCTGCCACTTTGTTGATACTCTCAGCACCATGGCCAACGGCTCTATAGCCAGAGCGAACAGCAACGGGGCGAGGGGGCACCCCTGCCTCGTCCCTTGGTGTAGCACGACCTCAGACGGTTCGTGCACACATTCGCTACCAGTGCCTGGTAGAGCAATCGCACTCAGTCGATGAAGCCCTCACCAAACTCAAACTTTCCCAGCGTCTCCCAAAGATACGCCCACTCCACCCGATCAAAAGCCTTCTCCGCGTCCATCGCAACAATCGAGGAAAGAAACCTGATCCAGCTCACCTTCGCTGCCTCCTCTCCTTCTGAGGGCATCATAATTACATTTAAAAGCCTCCGAATGTTAGCATTGAGCTGTCTACCCTTAACAAATCTGGTTTGGTCCTCCCCTATCACCCCTGGGACACAGTCCTCTATCCTAGTCACCAAAATCTTAGCCAGTGAGGCACAATCAATTTGACTGGAGACGAAGTTGAATTCAAACTGAGGCTTTATTAGTATCTGAAGTGTGGCCTCCTACAGCAGCTGACGAAATGGCTGCGAGCTGAAGGCCACGCATATTTATAACCCGGCTCCTGGGCGGAGCTAGAGTGCAGGTGCCCAGGTGAATCTGTAGTGCAGGTTCGACCGTACAGCCCTTCATCTAGGAACACAGTGGTTTACCACATTCACCCCCTGTTAAAATTGAGTCCGGCGGGGGTGGTGGATAACTATATACAATTCGCAAGCTTTAATATTTACAGAACAGTGAAACAAAAATGTCTCTGAACATCCGGTGGGCCGGTCAGAGGTTCAGCCGGTCCGGCGCCTTGATCGTCCTCTGGGATCGATGAAGTGGAGCCGGCGATGTTGGTGCTGTCGTGGTCGAAGTTGACTCCGGGAGCGTGCCGAAATCCTCTTCATCAACGGGGGTGGGCAGGGGGAGGACGGACAGTCCTAGGCGGGGGGGGGGGGGGGGGGGGGGGGGGTGATGGGGGGGGCGGGGGAGGGGAGGATGGTGCCGGGGGTGGTATGGGGGCGGAACCTGCTGGTGCCAGGTCCCTGAGGGAGACGGTATCCTGGCAACCATCGGGGAATGCCACGTAGGCGTACTGTGGGATTGCGTGGAGCAGGTGCACCCTTTCCACTAACGGGTCCGTCTTGTGGAGCCGCACATGTTTACGGAGAAGCACGGTTCCCGGAGCTGTGAGCCAGGTTGGGAGTGCTACCCCGGATGTGGACATCCTGCGGAAGGCAAAAAGAAGTCATGTGGCGTACTGTTAGTAGCAGTGCAAAGTAATGAGCAAATGGAATGTAGTGCATCAGGGAGGTCCTCTTGCCAGCGGGCGGCCGGGAGATTTCTGGACCGTAGGGCCAGCTGGACGGCCCTCCATACCGTCCCATTCTCCCTGTCCATTTCCCCGGGGGTTGTAGCTCGTCGTTCTGCTGGAGGCGATACCCCTGCTGAGCAGGAACTGGCGTAGCTCATCACTCATGAATGAGGATCCCCTGTCACTGTGGATGTAGACGAGAAAGCCGAACAGACGTCATGTCGGGGCATGGGATGGCGAAGGGAAAATGGGAGTATTCATCGATCACACTGAGGAAATACGTGTGTCGGTCGGAGGAGGGGAGGGGGCCATTGAAATCCACGCTCAGGCGTTTAAAGGGGAGGGAGGCCTTCACCAGGTGCGCGCGGTCCGGCCGTTAGAAGTGCGGTTTGCACTCCGCACAGACCTGGCAGTCCTTGGTGATCGTCCTTACTTCCTCGACGGAGTAGGGCAAATTTTGTGCCTGAATGAAGTGGTACAACCGAGTGATCCCTGGGTGACAAAGGTTGTCGTGCAGGGGCTGGCGTCGGTCTACCTGTGCGCTGGCACATGTACCTCTGGGCATCTGGGGGCTCGTTGAGTTTGCCGGGGCGATACTTAATCTTGTCGTTATAGGTGGAGAGCACGATTCTCCACCGCAAGATTTTGTCATTTTTGATCTTGCCCCGCTGTGTGTTGTTGAACATGAAGGCTACCGACCATTGGTCAGTGAGGAGAGTAAATCTCCTGCTGGCCAGGTAATGCCTCCAATGTCGCACAGCCTCAACGATAACCTGGCCTCCTTTGCGACGGATGAGTGCCGAATTTCAGAGGCATGGAGGGTGCGGAAAAAGAATGCCACGGGCCTGCCTGCCCAGGTTGAGGGTGGCGGCAAGGGCGATGTCCGATGCGTCGCTTTCTACTTGGAAAGGAAGTGTTTCGTCTACAGCGTGCATTCCAGCTTTGGCAATATCAGCTCTGATCCGGGCGAAGGCCTGTTGGGCCTCTGCCGTCAGGGGGAAATGAGTGGTCTGTGTGAGTGGGCGGACTTTGTCCGCATAGTTTGAGACCCACTAAGCATAATACGAGAAGAACCCCAGGCGGCGCTTGAAGGCCTTGGGGCAGTGGGGGAGGGGAAGCTTCATGAGGGGCGCATGCGGTCGGGATCGGGCCCCAGAACTCCGTTCTGGACCACATAGCCAAGGATGGCTAAGCGGTTTGTACGGAACACACACTTCTCCTTTTTATACGTGAAGTTGAGGAGAGTGGCGGTGCGGAGACATTTAGCGAGGTTGGTGTCGTGGTCCTGCTGATCATGGCCGCAGATGGTCACATTGTCTAGGTACGGAAATGTGGCCCGCAAGACGTACGGTCGACCATTCGGTCCATCTCCCTTTGGAAGACCGAAACCCCAATGGTGACGCCGAAGGGGACCCTAAGGAAGTAATATAGCCGGCCGTCTGCCTCGAAGGCGGTGTATGGGCGGTCCGATTTACGGATGGGGAGCTGGTGGGAAGCGGATTTCAGGTCCACCGTTGAGAAGACCCAGTACTGTGCAATCTGGTTAACCATGTCAGATATGCATGGGAGGGGGTACGCGTCGAGCTGCGTGTATCTGTTGATGGTCTGGCTGAGTTCCACGACCATTCGATTTTTCTCCCCAGACTTAACCACTACCACTTGAGCTCTCCAGGGGCTGTTGCTGGCCTCGATGACTCCCTCCTGAAGCAACCACTGGACCTCGGACCTGATGAAGGCCTTATCCTGGGTGCTGTACCGTCTGCTCCTGGTAGCGACGGGTTTGCAATCTGGATAAGATTGGCAAAGAGGAAGGAGGATCGACCTTTAGGGTCGCGGGGCCGCACACAGTGAGGGGTGGTAAGGGTCCGCCGAATTTAAGGGTCAGGCTCTGGAGGTTGCACTGAAAATCCAGGCCAAGGATAAGTGCAGCGAAGAGATTAGGGAGGACGTCGAGGCGAAAACTGTGGAACTCTATGCCTTGGACTGTGAGTGTGACCGTGCAGTACCCCCGGATCGCTACGCAATGGGATCCGGAGGCCAGGGAGATACTTTGGTAGGGTGTACCTTAAGGGAGCAATGCCTTCCCGCATTTGGATGTACAAAGCCCTCGGTGCTCCCGGAGTCCAGTAGGCAGGAGGTCACGTGGCCGTTGACTTTCACGCTGGTGGATGCGTTGGTCAGAGTGTGTGGTCTGGACTGGTCGATTACCATGGATGCGGGTCGTGGTTGATTGTCGGGTAGTGAGGTGGCCGCAGCGTGGGGATCCTGAAACGGCCTCCATGTGCTGCGGGGTGGACAAGATGGCGGCGCCCCGAGGTCCTGGGGGTCACAAAATGGCAGCGCCCATGGAACGCACGTTGCGGGGGTGGATCATGATGGCGGCGCCCATGAAAAGCACGTGTTGTGTGGGGGAGAAGATGGCGGCGCCCATTGCTCGCATATGGCCTGGGGAGGAGGGGAGGATAGCGGCGTCCATTGTCCATGACCGGGAGGGCTCGGGGCTACCGCTGCTGCTGAGCGGGCCTGGCACACCGCTGCGTAGTGGCAATTCTTCCCGCAGGCCTTACAAAGGGCAGCACGGGCCGGGCAGCGTTGGCGGGGGTGTCTTTGTTGGCCGCAAAAATAACATCGGGGCCCCCCGGAGATCACTGGCTGGCGCGTAGCGCAGGCGTATTGAGTGGGTAGCTCCCCCGCTGGGGTGGCTGCCTGTGGGGCCCATGAAGCGTAGGAGGAGTGGGCCGCGCGGTTGGGGGCGTAGGACTGTACATTGCGCAGTGCGACCGTCATGGAAAGCGCTAGTGTTTTAGTCTCTGCGGGGTCGCGCGTGGCCCCTTCTAGGAGCCGCTGCCTGATAACATCGGACCCAATCCCGGTTACAAAAGCGTTCCTCATAAGGAGATCTGAGTGCTCCTTAGCTGTAACGTCCTGGAAGTCACAGTCCCGAACTAGTGGGATCAGGGCCCTCCAGAAGTCCTCGATTGACTCACCAGGTAGTTGAGTACGCGTTGCGAGCGCGAGTCTGGCGAAGAGTGTGTTTGTCTTCTGCTCATTACTCTCTTTGAGTCGAGTCATAGCATCAGCGTAATTGGGCACATCTTGGATCAGCGGGAAGATTTTGGAGCTGAGTCTGGAGTACAAGGTTTGAATCTTCTGAGCCTCTGGAACAGGGGTCGGCGCTGTGTTGATATACGCTTCAAAACAAGCTAGCCAGTGCTGAAAGTCCTTTCTGGCGTCGCTTGTGCGGATCCAGCTGCAGTCGATCTGGTTTAATCCGGAGGTCCATCTTCTGAATCTTATACTAATAAATTGAGGCATGATCAATTTGGCTGGAGACGAAGTTGAATTCAAACTGAGGCTTTATTAGTCTCTGAAGTGTGGCCTCCTACAGCAGCTGATGAAATGGCTGCGAGCTGAAGACCACGCATATTTATAACCCGGCTCCTGGGCGGAGCTAGCACGCAGGGGCCGGGTGAACCTGTAGTGCAGGTTCTACCGTACAACCCTTAAAGAACACAGTGGTTTACCACAGCCAGCAGCTTGGCATTTACGTTCAAAGACGAGATCGGCCTATATGACCAACATTGCTCCGGGTCCTTTTCTCGTTTAAGGATGAGCGAGATTGAGGCCTGCGACAACGTTGGGGGGAGGATTCCCCTCTCTTTAGCCTCATTCAATGTCCTCATCAGCAGTGGGCACAACACTTCTGAGAACTTCTTATAGAATTCTACCGGGTAACCGTCCGACCCGGAGCCTTGCCCGTCTGCATGCCCTCCAGACCTTTCACAATTTCCTCTGCTTCAATCGGGGCCCCAGCCCCTCGACCAGGTCCTCCTCCACCCTCGGAAACCTCAACTGATCAAGGAACTGCCTCATCCCTTCTACACCAGGAGGGGATTCCGACTCATATAATTTGCGATAAAATTCTTTAAAAATGTCGTTCACCCCCCCTGGGTTCAAGACCATGTTGCCCTCCCTATTCCTTACTCCCCCCAATCTCCCAGGCCGCTTCTCTCTTCCTAATCTGGTGCACCAACATCCTGCTCACCTTTTCCCCATATTCGTAGACCGCCCCCCTTGCCCTCCTCAACTGCTCCACCGCCCTCCCCGTGGTCACCAACTCAAACTCTGCGTGTAGTTTGCGACGCTCCCTCAGGAGCCCAGTGCCCGGGGCCTCTGCAAATCTCCTAGCCACTCGAAGTATCTCCTCCACTAATCTCTCCCTCTCTGCTCGTTCCACCTTTTCTCTATGGGACCGAATTGAAGTAAGTTCCCCTCTTACAACTGATTTCAGAGCCTCCCAAACCACCACTGCTGATACCTCACCCGTATCATTTGTATCCAGGTAATTCTGAATGGACTTATTCACCCGCCCGCAGACCGCTTCGTCCGCTAACAACCCCAAATCCAGCCTCCACAGCGGGTGCTGCCCTCTCTCCTCACTCAACCGCAAATCCACCCAATGCGGGACATGATCAGAGACTGCAATCGCCGAATATTCCATCCCCACCACCTTCGGAATTAGCGCCCTGCTTAGAACAAAAAAGTCCAATGCGGGAGTAAACTTTATGGACATGAGAAAAAAACGAAAACTCCTTCGCCCTCGACCGCTCGAATCTCCAGGGGTCTACCCCCTCAACCTGCTCCATAAAACCCCTCAACTCCTTCGCCGTGGCAGGCCTCCTTCCAGTCCTGGATTTTGACCAGATCGGGATCAGTGACCGTGTTAAAGTCTCCCCCCATGATCAAGCCATAAAACTCTAGGTCCGGGATCTTGCCTAACACCCGTCTCATAAATCCCACATCATCCCAGTTCAGAGCATATATGTTGACAAGCACCACCCATACACCCTCCAGCTTCCCACTCACCATAATATGTCTACCCCCTTATCTGCCACAATTCTTCCAGCCTCAAACGCCACCCGCTTGCTGATCAATATTGCTACCCCCCTAGTCTTCGAGTCCAGCCCAGAGTGAAACACCTGACCAACCCTTTCTCAATCTTGTCTGATCAATAATCTTTAGATGTGTCTCCAGAAGCATTGCTGTGTCTGACTTCAGCCCCTTTAAATGCACGAAAACGCGAGCCCTTTGGACCAGCCCATTCAAACCCCTCACATTCCACGTAATCATCCCCCCCCCCCCCCCCGCTGACTGGCCATAACCTTTTTTTGGCCAGCCCAGAGCCCGCGCCCCCCACTTCCCCGAGCTCCCCCACAAGCAGCAACCGCCCTCGACCTCCCTTTTGTTCCCAGAGAATAGTTCTTTCCCTGTCAGCGAAGCAGCCTCCCCCTTCCCCCTCCCCCCCACAACAGCATCCAAAACCTAATCCCCCAGGTCAAGCACCATCTTAGCACATGTTTACCCCCCCACCTCGCTTCCGAGAGTCAGCTGACCCATGCTGACCCCGACAGCTCCCGCCCCTGGTGCCAAACAGTCTGGCTCCCTATTGTTCGAACCTCTCTCCCGACATGCATAAACCATTTAACAACATCGCAGTCCCCAGTAAGTAAACAACCTCAAGTAAAAGAAATTAACATAAACCAACGCAGAAAACAATCGCTTGGAACCAAACCCACCCTCCCACCGAATAGCACCAACTTCGGGGCTCCCCTCCCCACTCCGCATCCAATCTCTGCAAAAACAAAGCACCCTCAAACCACCACCCCAGCCCAATACTTAACCCAGAACCACATAGTCTTATTTAAATCGATACAAAAATTACAAAAATAGCAAACCCCGCCCCATGTAATTGATAATATGGAAATATGTGTCATTTGAAACATGGAAGTCTGGCAATATCTGATCTGAGAGAAACATGAGAGAATACAGGGCAAGATCCCACAAAGGGTTAACAGCAGCTGCCAGGGAAGGATTGTAAAATGCAGATAGCCTTGGTCAAGCAGGCTCAGTAAACGAGACAAACATGATTTTTGTTTGAAGATAAAAACAATGGTTCATACTTTCATTTAAATTAACTATCTTAGTAAGCAGCTGGAAAGGAAAGGAGGAGGTTCAGTTGAATTTGGTGACAATTCTAGGTGTGAAGTTTTGCTAATACCAGGTAAATTAAAGAAAACTGGAGACTATCAGTCTACGAGAAACATAATTCAAAGCCAAAATCAAAGTCAAAACTATGAGCTGAGGACACAATTGGAAAATAAAACTATAGAAATGACAGGAAGCAAACCAAAATTCACACCTCTTGAAACCAACGCATTTTTGAATATCACAAAGGAACTTTGAACATCACAAAGGAAACAATGTAATCAGAGACCTGAGAGGTGAGGTTATGTCAAAATGAATACTTAGTTGGATTTGAATGTTTAGATCAAAGATACTTTTTACAATCAAAGTGAAAAAAGTTACTTTACAATAAAGTCATAAAAACTTAATAACTGTTAGAAAGAGAATATAAACCTAGAGACCAGAGCAGGAACTACCAGAACCAGAACTCAGAGGTAGCGAGGTGGAGAAGCAGAGAAGGAACAAGCAGCTCAGAGTCAGATTACAGTCAGCTCGGCCATGGGAAAGGGACAGGGAAAAGCAGCCGAGCTAAAACATCTAAGGAAGACTAGAACCTAAAGAGTAGGCAGAGTCAGCTCAGAGTCAGCTCCGAGATAGCCAGCAGAGTCAGCTCTCATAGCTCGGTACATAGGAAAGATAGGACACAGCAACCGAGCCCACCAGTGAATACATCTAAAGAAGACCAGACTTTAAAGAAGATTGATTGTCAAGGTGAGCCTGAAGGTCCCTTCAACCAACCAGAAGGATCCAGAAGCAAGATATTTTTCCTTTCTGTAAAGAAAGTAATTGCAGCTTTTAAAAGAAAAAATATAATAATAATATAACTTAATTTAACCTGAAACAGTGGTTGTTCCGAAGTCTACTTTACTTACTTAGCAATGCGGGACCCGGGATCGATGCTACTAAGTGGTAAGCAGATGAAATCTTAGGTGAAGGTATGGTTTATACCGGGTGATAACTTGGAAACATAGTTTGACCTGAATAGCACCCACTGAAGCCTGCATCGGAGTCGGGGAGTGAGAATCCCTGTTCACCATTTAGAATGTCGGCCCATTTTGGTATAGGAAGACTTCTAAGAATAGTGGTGAGTTTTCAACAACACATAACTCCTTCAAGACTTAAGTGTCATTTAAGACGCTTCCAGCTTCTTTTCTTTGATAAAAGGCCGTACATCGTCCGGTGCCTCAAAGTAAAAGTGCCGGTCTTTGTGCGTAGCCCACAACCGTGCTGGATACAGCATCCTGAATTTCACCCCCTTCTTGAAGAGGATCACCTTCATCCGGTTAAACTCAGCACGTCTCTTGGCCAGCTCCGCTCCCAGGTCCTGGTAGTTGCACACCTTGCTGTTCTCCCATCTGCTGCTCCGCTCCTTCTTGGCCCACCGCAAGACGAGCTCTTTGTCCGAAAAACGGTGGAAACGCGGTCATTCGCCTTAGGCTTCCTTGCGAGGGCTCGATGCGCTCCGTCCACTTCCAGGGGCCGAGAAAACGCCCTGGGCTCCATCAGTGTCTTCAGCATGCTCACCACATATGCACCCGCATTCGACCCCTCAATTCCTTCGGGAGGCCAACGATCCTTAAGTTCTACCTCCTGGACCTGTTCTCCAGGTCCTCCAACTTCTCCTGCATTCTCTTGTGGCGCTCATCCAACACCTTCACCTTATGCTCCAGCATGGTTAGATAGTCTTCCTGGCTAGACAATTTCAGCACAATTTCTTGTATCGCTTTCCCTTGGGCCGCCTGATTCAATACCACTTGATCGATTGCAGCCTTGATCGGGTCCAGCATTTCCTTTTTCAGCTCTGCAAAACAGCCCTTAAAGAACATCCTCTGCTGCTCCTTAGAGCACTGAGCCACCGCTCCCTGGTCCTGACCCTCCGCTATGCTGCGCCGTGGTACCAGCTCCGACTGCTTCACTCTATCCAGGCTGAGTCTTTTCACACGGCCACTTCTAGTCCAATTAGCCATATATTGGAGGGGGAATTCTTCTTAATATCGTCCACGACACGGATCTTTCCCCTAAAGTCCGAGACAAGTCGGGAAAAAAGGTCCAAAAGTCCGTTTCAGGCGGGAGCTATCGAATGTGCAACCTACTCCTCCATGGTCACCACCGGAAGTCCTTATGTTTACTTTCTAACAGGCAATTTAAATTGGATAATTGAAGCGAAGGGTAGCTCAGTTGGCTAGAAGGCTAGCATGTGTTTGTGAATAATGCCAACAGTGGTGGATCCAATCCCATTCCAGCTGAGGTAGCCTTGGGCCTGTCTCCTTTCCCTGTCCTGTAATAAAATCATGACATAAACTATGGTCCAGCAACCCTTGAAAAATCAAGGATGATACCTTGAGATGAAGAATAATTGAAGAAAAAGCACTTCGGAATGCAATTTGGTGCGAAGTTATGAAGAGCACATGTACATACAGATATCTTCAACAGGAACATAACATTCAAGTCCACATTTTCCTCAGTAATAAGATTTTACAGATATCTTTATATTGTAAGGATCCTCCTGTTAATTCCTGTTTGTTCCTTGTTTATTTCCTTTATTTTCTGTTGTTTTGGCTTTTATATTTTTGGTATCTGGACAATTAATACGACATACACCTTTAAGGTGGACTTCACCTTTAATTTAGAAAAAAAAGGAATGCAGCAGGATGTGCTGGCATCGGTGATGACTCATCTTGATGGACCTGACTATCAGCCAATGAGCTGTTTACTTTGCTGGGGTCTTGGCTGATAGTCCACCAGGGACAGGAAGGCTTCATCCTTTTTTAGTTTTTAGTTTCAGTTTGATCAAGAAGCTAGAGGGCCACAGCCCTGATCTCTCTTAACTGGTGGATGTTGTCGAAAGGCTCAAAGTAAAGACCTTTCTCTCTCTACAGTTAGATTGACGTGCAAGGAAGTTCAGACCAGCAAAAGCTGAAGGCAGGCCCAATTGTATAAAGAACCCTCTTTAAAACCCCGAGAAACTCTGTTTCTCCTCAGTAAAGCTGGGGGACATTCTGGTGGCGTTGGAAATAGATAAGAATTACATAGGACTGAGGAAGATATTCTGAATGAAGGCCCAGGTTAATAAAAATGAAAGTGACTCCCCAGAGGGAATCCCACAGTCTGGGGATTCAGACTGAATGTTTTAACTATAAGATCCTCGTTAGCCATCCAACCAGTGGTTCTCAATTACTCCGTATCCTGGAAGGACAGTCAGCTGAAAAAAACAACTTCAACATCTGAGCAAGGGCACTCATTTCCATCTCACATTAATTCTCTTTTATTGTTTCCCCTCCTCCTGTATGTATCTGCCTTGTGTGTGTTTAGGTAGAGGATGGGAGGGTAACGGGGGGGGGGGGGGGGGGGGGGGAGGGGAAGTAGTAGATTAGCTGGCCATTTTTCTTGGAAATTATTGTATGTTTTATCTCTATCAGTCAATATAAATAAACAGTTGTTGTGGTTCCCTGACAAATTTGGTGCCTTTAAGTCATTGGAGCAGACAAATGCCAAAGATCTCAAAATCTTTGTATGAATTCTTGGTTAATTCACTTGTGTTGAGACTCCGGGGTCTGGTGGACTTGAATTGACCGCATACCAGCCCCGGGTGTCACAACATAAACAAACTAATTACACAGCTGCAAATTGATCTGGACATGAAATGAAACTTGAAGGTAAGTTGTCCTATATTTAGTTGATCCCTCAATGCCAAATGAATCTACTTTTGCTGGCTTAATTACCAAGATGGCGCCGGAGCGAGGCGACTCTCTGCGAGCTCTCACAAACAGATCCACTTTTTACTTAACTTATACTCGTTCTAATCTTTTAAAAATTAATTCTAAACCTAACATTATTACTAACCTCTGTCTTTTATCTTCTCTTGTAGGCTTGAACATCCTCCGAGGCCCTTGGAGACCTTTTGACCCGACCCGACCTGACCTCCGCGACCTGGAAGAAGATCAGGCCCAAACCGGAAGTGAAGCCCCGGCCTCGATTTGGAGCTGACCCGGACCTCGGAGCACCAAACCTGGCCTAACTACCGACGCCAGCCCCCGGATCGCCTTGCCCAGTCCCCGGAGCTCCAGACCCGACCCCCGATGGCAAGACCCAGCCCAACGCAACCCCCAGAGACCCGCCCAGCGACCTGACCCGGAGAGGCCCGCCCAGCGACCCGACCTACCTTGTGAAGGAATAAAGAAAAATCCACGTGGAGGCTCGACCGGGCCTACTTCAAGATCCGACCCCAGGAGCGCCCAGGGAGGGAACAGACCACGGGACCCAGCTCAACCTGCCTCAGGATGCTCCTGCCCACGACCCAGGATCCCCAAAACGGCAGAGACCCCGCGCGAGGACTCGAACATGCTGCAAGGTATTCCCGCGCCCGCAGAACGCAGGGACCCATCCAGATCGCAAACATGCCCCCCTAGCAACCCCTCTACCTCAACCAGTGCGCGGTACCCTGCCAGACGCGTCCCCAGATACGTAAACAGCGCCCTGGTCCCCGCCAGCGCCCTGGACCCCGCCAGACGTGACTACCTACCTTCCACAAGAGCTGACATCGGCCATCGGATCCCAGGATCATCCAACAGCAGCCGCCAACCGAGGAAGCGAGGGAAACACGGCGGTCTGCAAGTTAGACTGAAGCAACGCGGTTTCAAGACCCCTCTCCCCAGCATACTCCTGGCAAACGTCCAAGTGATCGAAAACAAGCTGGATGAACTTAACGCCAGACTTACCTCTCAGAGGGAAGTAAGAGACTGCTGTGTGCTCTGTTTCACAGAGACGTGGCTCATCCCTGCCTCACCGGACTGTGCCATACAACCTGAAGGCTTCTCAATTCACCGGGCGGACCACACGGCATCATCAGGCAAAGCGAAGGGTGGAGGGGTTTGCCTCCTCATCGACTCCTCCTGGTGCTTGTATGTGGTGACTCTGGCGACCTACTGCTCCCAGACCTGGAATACCTGACCGTGAAGTGCCGCCCATATTATCTTCCACGTGAGTTCACTTCAGCCATTATCACAGCGGTCTACATCCCACCCCAGGCAGTAGTGAGGAAGGCGCTGGATGAACTATACACAGTAATAAACAACTACGAAACAGAACACCCGGAGGCCTTGTTCATCGTGGCCGGAGACTTCAACAAGGCCAACCTCAAGAGTGTACTGCCAAAATTCCACCAGCACATCTCCTGTCCCACCAGGGGCGACAACACTCTTGACCACTGCTACTCAAAAATCAAGGGCGCCTACCGTTCCATCCCCGACCGCACTTTGGGCAATCAGACCATAAGACGGTGCTCCTTCTCCCAGCATACAAGCAGAAACTCAAGCGGGAGAATCCAGCTAAGAAGGTTGGGCAGTGCTGGTCCGAGGAGACAGAAGAGCTCTTACGTGACTGCTTAGAGACAGTGGACTGGTCCATATTTAAGAACTCAGCGACCAACTTAAATGAGTATGCCACCACTGTCACAGACTTCATCAGCAAATGTGTGGACGACTGCGTGCCAAAAAAAGCAGTACGAGCGTTCCCCAACCGGAAACCATGGCTCAATCGCAAGATTGACTCCCTACTGAAGGACAGATCTGAGGCGTTCAAGGCAGACGACCCTGACCTATACAAGAAATCCAGGTACGACCTCCGCAAAGCCACCCGGAATGCCAAGAGAGAATATCAAACCAAGCTAGAGTCACAGACAGACTCTCGGAGGTTGTGGCAAAGACTAAACAACATAACGGGCTACAAAGCGAAGCTGAACAGTATCTCTGGCAGCAGCGCACGCCTCCCCGATGAACTCAATGCATTCTATGCTCGGTTCGAGCAGGTAACCAACAATCCGCTGGCGAGTGCCCCAGCAGCCCATAATTCACCCATACCGACCATCACAGCTTCCGAAGTCAGATTGGCCTTCCTGAAAGTGAACCCTCGGAAGGCGACGGGCCCAGACGGGATCCCTGGTCGTGCACTCAGAGCCTGCGCGGACCAGCTGGCAGAGGTATTCACGGACATCGTTAACCTGTCCCTGCTCCACTCCGAGGTCCCCACCTGCTTCAATAAAACCGCCATCATACCGGTACCAAAGAATAACCAGGCAATGTGCCTCAATGACTACCGACCAGTGGCCCTGACTTCAGTCGGAATGAAGTGCTTCGAGAGGTTGATCATGAAGCGCATCACCTCCCAGAACTCCCAGAACGCCTTGACCCACTACAATTCGCATACCGCTGCAACCGGTCCACATCAGACACCATTTCCCTGGCCCTACACTCATCCCTAGAGCATCTCGAAAACAAGGACTCCTACATTAGACTCCTATTTATTGACTACAGCTCCGCCTTCAACACCATAATCCCAGCCAAGCTCATATCAAAGCCCCAAAACCTAGGACTTGGCTCCTCACTCTGCAACTGGATCCTCGATTTTCTGACCAACAGACCACAATCAGTAAGAATGAACAACAACACATCCTCCACAATAGTCCTCAACACCGGCACCCCGCAAGGCTTTGTACTTAGCCCCCTACTCTACTCCCTGTACACACACGACTGCGTGGCAAAACTTGGTTCCAACTCCATCTACAAGTTTGCTGACGATACGACCATAGTGGGCCGGATCTCGAATAACCATGAGTCCGAATACAGGAGGGAGATAGAGAACCTAGTGGAGTGGTGTAGCGACAACAATCTCTCCCTCAATGCCAGCAAAACTAAAGAGCTGGTAATTGACTTCAGGAAGCAAAGTACTGTACATACCCCTGTCAGCATCAACGGGGCCGAGGTGGAGATGGTTAGCAGTTTCAAATTCCTAGGGGTGCACATCTCCAAAAATCTGTCCTGGTCCACCCACGTCGACGCTACCACCAAGAAAGCACAACAGTGCCTATACTTCCTCAGGAAACTAAGGAAATTCGGCATGTCCACATTGACTCTTACCAACTTTTACAGATGCACCATAGAAAGCATCCTATCAGGCTGCATCACAGCCTGGTATGGCAACTGCTCGGCCCAGGACCGTAAGAAACTTCAGAGAGTCGTGAACAGTCCGTCACACGAACCTGCCTCCCATCCTTTGACTCCATCTACACCTCCCGCTGCCTGGGGAAAGCGGGCAGTATAATCAAAGATCCCTCCCACCCGGCTTACTCACTCTTCCAACTTCTTCCATCGGGCAGGAGATACAGAAGTCTGAGAACACGCACGAACAGATTCAAAAACAGCTTCTTCCCCACTGTCACCAGACTCCTAAATGACCCTCTTATGGACTGATTTCATTAACACTACACCCTGTATGCTTCATCCGATGCCAGTGCTTTTGTAGTTACATTGTATATGTTGTGTTGCCCTATTATGTATTTTCATTTATTCCCTTTTCTTCTCATGTACTTAATGATCTGTTGAGCTGCTCGCAGAAAAATACTTTTCACTGTACCTCGGTACACGTGACAATAAACAAATCCAATCCAATCCAATCCAATTAATCATATCCCATTTAGTAAAATCTATGAATGAATCTTACTTCAAGAATCGGACAAAATAAATTAGCATTAAAGAAAAGCGCACAGCAAGCTCAAATAGAGTGATCAAATATGCAATTGGAAGCAAAACGTGGAAATTATGCAAATACAAAAATAAACAAAAACCATCATGCCAACTGAAAAATTAAGCGAACCTCGGGGTGAAAGTTGCACGAAAAACTGAAAATCGGTGGCCTGAAAATGATTAAAGAGAGCAAAAGAAATAAATTGGTTGCAATGTATCATTTTTTGAAGGCTGCATTGTGATTTTTCATGCATGTATTAACTGTGAGGACCAGTCCCATCTTTAGCGAAATCATTTATCAACAATATCCAGATACCACAGTGTGAGTTTTAATTGGGAAGGTGATGGTTACAGTGGGCACTGAGCATTGAGAAAAAAATTGTAAGATCTGGAGAGGCCGGCAGGAAGAAACTAATTTGTGATCACGGAGAAAAATTCCGAGGCGTTTTCAGAAAGCAGTAGAGGGAAGGTTACCAGGTGTAGGGAATTCAAAGACAAATGAACAACCAACAAGGGTGAAGCAGAAGGGGTCAGGGATGAAGAAAAAGAATGTAGAACATGCCGAGAGTGTTGACCCCTTTTGCCAACATTCCTCTGCGCAAGATTAATTGAAAGATGTAATGGCAAAGGGGTTGGGATAGGAGCAGCACTGTAATATCCCACGCATAGCAATTTAAAGTAGAGCTCGCAAGAAATATTACCAGCAGTGGAACCATGGAAGTCAATCTGAAAATGCTTGGCAAAAGGAAGCAAGCCACCAGGACACAAACGTGTTGTTTAATCAGCTCAAGCAGTTGATGACATTTTCCTAATAAAGACAGACGGCTGTCCAGTCATATTAAAGATTGCTTGATATAAGGCAACTTTTAAGCCCTAAATCCAAGGAGCTGATTGACTCGAATGTATTTGGGGGATTTGGTAATGCCATGCAACAGTTAGGTTTATCTTGGCGCAATGCCTTAATACTCAAAGCGGGTGCATCATGCTCAGAAATATCTTACAATCTTACAATCATACCTCACTTAAAAAGCATTGTCTCAGGGATGTCTTACCGTGAGGACAGATGCAAGACATTTGTTCAAGGTATCTTCCATTTCCTCGTTCCCCATTATTAATTCCCAAGTCTCAACCTCTACGGGACTAAAGTTTTCTTGTTGATGGCAGTTTTGATGCAGATGGACAGTTTTCAGAGAACCAGTTGACCAGCAGCAACTGGCTGTTAAATCATGCCCGACCTATGACAAATTCCACCAATCTCCCACTGGGACTTAGTGTCAAACGCTGCCAACGCAGGTTTATGAGTAAAATGAATAAAGCAAGATGATTTTTATTCTGTCTACTGTAAAGTCAGCATAAAGTCTTCACATGTCAAGGAAACTAAGTTATAAATTTCAAAATCACTTTCACCAGATCTCTGTCCCTAGCTTAAAGGAAAATGTACAGTCATTCTTTGTGAGCAATTTGCATTTTCAATATTTAATTAAAGCCTGTTAAAATCTCAATTTGGAAGCTAAATTTTACCTTGATACTGATTACCAGTCCAGTAGGGACAGCTGTTACGCAACAGAAAATTTGCCTCGGGGTTTTTATGACTGATAAAAAAATGTTTGACAAACCAACGGGTACTGCTGAGAATGAATGGGTCTTAGAGGAATAAATATGGGACTGAGACAAAAAAAAAATCAAAGTAACAGATACTAAATCATTTAAACCACGTGTCAGCACAAATGAGCATCACAGAAATGTTGTTGAGAATAGTTTAAGTAGAGGCCCAACTTAATGCATAGGAATCTGTATGGAAAGTTAAAGAGGGATTCTGCTTACTTAAAGCAATAGTTTATATAAGACAGCCGTTGGGAGTGCCTTAAGCTTATCATAGTTGGGAAGATACGACTGGCAGTCAGAGCACGCCTTAGGCCTCAGGCTTATGCTTTGTATGCATGATGTGGAGATGCCGGCGTTGGACTGGGGTGAGCACAGTACGAAGTCTTACAACAGCAGGTTAAAGTCCAACAGGTTTGTTTCGATGTCACTCGCTTTCGGAGCGCTGCTCCTTCCTCAGGTGAATGAAGAGGTGTGTTCCAGAAACACATATATAGACAGGTTCAAAGATGCCAAACAATGCTTGGAATGCGAGCATTAGCAGGTGATTAAATCTTTACAGATCCAGAGATGGGGTAACCCCAGGTTAAAGAGGTGTGAATTGTATCAAGCCAGGACAGTTGGTAGGATTTCGCAGGCTTTGTATGCAGGTTGAGAAAGTCCCGCACCACTTGTTTTTCCCATGTTATCTTTCTGCATTCACTCGCCCCAGAAAGAAGCATTCTTTGGACCTCTCATCCTTTTGTTCTCGGTGTATTTGTGATACGAACTAGGCTACATTCAGTTGCTCACAATGGTCTGCTTCACAGCAGTGACCTCATTCATTACAATTTCCAACTATATCAGCATGCTTGCCTTTCAGCATTTCAACAGCTTGCGCCATATTTCAAAGAAACATGGAAAGTTTATTGCAGGGCTTGCCGCGTGTTGTTGTATATTTGGATGATGTATTGACAGTAGTTCAACTGAAGAAGAACATTTGGATAAGCTTGAAGAGGTACTGAGAAGATTCCGGGAGGCGGGAGTTCGCCAAATAAGAGAAAAATGCACTTTTTAGGCCAGCAAAGTGTTTTACCTCTGTTACCGTGTGGGTGCCCAGGGATTGCATCCTATGGAGGACAAAGTAAGGGCAATAAAGTAGGCACCGGCCCCTCGAAATTCCACACAGCTTTAAGTATTCCTGGGGATGGTTAATTATCATGGGTGTTTCCTTCTAGATGTGTCGATAATATTAGCCTTAACACGTGTTTCTGAAAAAAAAAACAGATATAGTTCTGGACTCTGCACGCTCTCCCAGTGTCTGCGTGGGTTTCCTCCGGGTGCTCCGGTTCTATGTTTATGTTCTAAGTCCAAAGATGTGCAGGTTAGGTGGATTGGTCATGCTAAATTGCCCTTAGTTTCCAAAAAGGTTGGGTGGGGTTTCTGGGTTACTGGGATATGGTGGAGGTATGGGCTTGGGTAGGGTGCTCTTTCCAAGGGCCAGTGCAGACTCAATGGGCCGAATGGCCTCCTTCTGCACTGTGAAATCTATGATTCTATAGAAAACACGGGAGAGACAAGCATTTATTAAGGTCAAACAACTATTACATTCAAATTGCCTACTGGTAGATTTTGATCCATCCAAGAAGTTAGTGCTAATGTGTGATGTCTCCCAATCTGGCATTGGGGCAGTTTTATCTCACAGAATGGATGGTGGGTTGGAGAGGCCGATTGCATACATCGAAAAAGGACTATCTGTTGTGTACGGAGTGAGAATATTCCACCAGCATATCTCTGGAAGGCATTTTACTGTTGTAATGGACCACAAGTCATTGTTGGATCTTTTCAAGTAGGGAAAGGCGATTCCGTCGATTGCATCTGTCAGGATTCAGCCTCTGAATACACATTTAAACACTGGCCAGAGACACAGATGGCCATCACTGATGCCCTTAGTTGCCTTCCACTGCCAGAGAATACACCACACCCCCCAGTACCACAAGGAACCATGATGGTCATGAGTTTTCTGGCCACTTTGCCAGTGTCAGCACAGCAATTAAAATTGTGAACGGGCAGAGGCCCGCTATTCTCAAAGATAAGACACAAAATATTGGTAGGTTGGCAGAATAAGAGGATTTCTGAAGACATGAAGCCATACCACAATGGGAAAGACAATCTAAGCGGTGAGGATAGCATCATCCTCAGGAGCGAGAGTAATTATCACTGTGCCAGGGAGGGAATTGCTCCTGGCAGAGTTGCATAGTGCCCATCCGGGCATGTCGAAAGTGAATAAGCTTGCCAGAAGCTATGTTTGGTGGTCAGACATCGACGACGATATTGAGAGATTAGTGAAGCACTGCGATCAGTACCAGTTACAGCAGAAGTCACCTGCTCCAACCCCTTTACATTCATGATCTGGAAGAAGGTACTGAAGGCCCTGTTGCTAAGTTTGCAGATGATACAAAGATCTGTAGAGGGACAGGTAGTATTGAGGAAGCAAGGGGGCTGCAGAAGGATTTGGACAGTCGAGGAGAGTGGGCAATGAAGTGGCAGATGGATTACAATGTGGAAAAGTGTGAGGTTATGCACTTTGGAAAGAGGAATTTAGGAATAGACTATTTTCTAAATGGGGAAATGCTTAGGAAATCAGAAACACATAGGGACTTGGGAGTCCTTGTTCACGATTCTCTTAAGGTTAATGTGCAGGTTCAGTCGGCAGTTAAGAAGGCAAATGCAATGTTAGTATTCATGTCGAGAGGGCTAGGATACAAGATCAGGGATAGGCTTCTGAGGCTGTATAAGGCTCTGGTCAGACTCCATTTGGAGTATTGTCAGCAGTTTGGGGCCCCGTATCTAAGGAAGGACGAGCTGCCCTTGGTAAGGGTCCAGAGGAGGTTCACAAGAATGATCCCTGGAATGAAGCGCTTGTCATAAGAGGAACGGTTGAGGACTCTGGGTCTGTACTCATTGGAGTTTAGAAGGATGAGGGGGGATCTTATTGAAACTTACAGGATACTGTGAGGCCTGGATAGAGCGGACATAGAGATGTTGTTTCCACTTGTAGGAAAACCTAGAACCAGAGGACACCATCTCAAATCCTTTAAAACAGAGATGAGGAGGAATTTCTTCAGCCAGAGAGTGGTGAATCTGTGGAACTCTTCGCCGCAGAAGACTGTGGAGGCCAAATCACTGAGTGTCTTTAAGGCAAAGATAGATAGGTTCGTGATTAATAAGGGTATCAGGGGTTATGGAGAGAAGGCAGGAGAATGGGGATGAGAAACATATCAGCCATGATTGAATGGCAGAGCAGACTCAATGGACAGAGTGGCCTAATACACCTCCTATGTCGTATGGTCTTTACACATTTGGTAATGGCCCGGTCGGCCACGGGTGCAAGTCCACATAGATTATGTCAGACCATTTTTTGGCAAGATGTTTCTACAATTGGCAGAAGCCCACTCCAAATGGCTGGAGGTATTTGAGATGAAATCTACAACTGCACATGCCACAGTCGAGAAGCTTCGCCAGTGCTTTGTGCTCCAAAGATTATCTGAAAAACACGTATCTGATAACGGAACAGCTTTTACAAGTGCCGAATTTTGGAATAAAGCAAGTCAGAACTGCACCATATCATTCCTCATCCACTGGACTGGCTGAGTGGGCAGTCCAAACTTTCAAGCTTAAAGAAACAACCAGCACCTTCTTTGGAAGCAAAAATAGCTCGGGTCCTCTTAGCGTAGGATCACCCCACCTTTGACCAGAGGTATCGATGGGTTGAAGTTTAAGACCCGGCTAAGTCTGGTATTCCTAAATTTAGCAGGATGGGTAGAGGCAAGACACTGCCACCATGATTCAAATAAAGGTGCCAGATCTTTCAAAATAGATGACCCAATTCATGTGAGAAATATCAGGAGTGGCCCATACTGGGTTCCAAGAATTCTTGTAGCCAAGACAGGATCGTTATCTTCCAAAGTGAGTGTAAAAGACAGGATTTTGAGGAAACACGTGGACCATTTGCGTGGTAGTGAGTCGCCCCAGGTGCCAGTGTTACAGTCTGGTTTGCTGTTTCCCGTTGGAGGTGCTGTTGGCTGCCCAAGGAGGGAAATGTCCAATCAGCCTGTTGCAAGCGACAGTACTGTTCTGACTGAAAGAGGAGTATAACGCCTCAGTTCCAAACAGGAACCTAGTGTGACAGTTTCTACAGAAAGTACCCCAACAGAAACACCCCAGTCGATGGAGTTGTGCCTCTCTACGACAAGGTAGAAGCCACCAGTGAGACTGAGGGGGCGATTTAACGTTCGCGTTGTCCCTGGCTTGGTTATGCAATGACACCTTTGAATTTTGCAAGGAGCCTCTCGCGAGATTTGTGATGCTTGAGACGTTTCATGAGGTTCAACCGAACCTTGCGAGATGTCATGATCTAGATCTCACCCTCGCTGGGCAAGATCCAGATATGCCACTAGGCTCATTTGAATATGCATGTACTGGGTTCACCTGGTGCCTGGGACCTAGTGACCTCGCTTGGGTGATCCCCCAGGGCACCATTACGACTGGTCCATACAAATGTGGACCAGTCAAAACAGCACCTTGAGGAGTCTCTCAGGCCATTGGAGATCCCCAGGTGGTCGGGAACAGGGTACTCTGTTGGCACTCTGGCACTCGAGCTGGCACCTGGGCACCTTAGCACTGCCACCCTGGCACTGCTGCCCTGACACTGCCAAGGTGCTTAGGTGGCACTTCCAGGCTAGCAGGGGCATTACCATGGTGCCAGGCTGACAGTTCCAAGGTGCCCAGGTGCCAAGTTGCCCATGCCAAGGATCGGGTCTTACCCATAAGAGGTGGGTTGAAGGGGGTTCAAGGACACTGGAGGAGGCAAGTTGGGTGAAGTGGGGGGTACTGGAGGATGTGGTGGGGGCTGAGCTCACCAGTGCAGGAGATGACTAAAATGTAGCCTCAAGGGCAGCACAGTGGCACATTGGTTAACACTGCTGCCTCACGGCGCCGAGGTCCGAGGTTCGATCCCAGCTCTGTGTCACTGTCCGTGTGGAGTTTGCACATTCTCCCCATGTCTGTGTTGGTGTCGCTCCCACAACCCAAAGATGTGCAGGGCAGGTGGATTGGCCACGCTAAATTGCTCTTTCATTGAAAAAAAAGAATTGGTTGCTTTAAATTTATATTAAAAAACTTTTTTTTTAAAGTGCGGCCTCACCTGAGACCAAAAAAAACCAGCAAAGAGCCACTGAATAGCAGGGTCTTTCTTGGCATTACAGGCACTGAGAAATATCCTGTAAAACGCGACCAAAATCGGATAGAGATTTTGTTTTGTTGAATCGCGCCCCGAGTGCTTGATATTCTCTGTTGGAAATTATGGGGAAGTTAACTACAATTCTGAATATTGAGGAACTTAGAGGGGGTTCATAAGATATAGGAGCAGAATTAGGCCATTTGGTCCATCGAGTCAGCTCATTATTCGATCATGGCTGACCTCATCTAGGCCTGAACTCCACCATCCTGCCCACTCTCTAAAACCCTTCAACCCATGACCAATCAAAAATCTGTCGAACTCCTCTTTAAATTTACTCACTGTCCCAGCATCCACCGCACTCTGGGGGTAGCAAATTCCACTGATTCACAAACTATTGTTGAAGCTGTGCGGCATTGGAGGCATTACCCGGCCGGCAGGAGATTCACTCTCCTCACTGACCAACGGTCGGTTGCCTTCATGTTTAACAACACACAGCGGGGTAAGATCAAAAATGATAAGATCTTGAGATGGAGGATCGAGCTCTCCACCTACAATTCCGAGATTTTGTGTCACCCCGGTAAGCTCAACAAGCCCCCTGGATGCCCTATTCCGAGGTACATGTGCCAGCGCACAAGTGGACCGACTCTGGACTCTGCACGACGATCTCTGTCACCCAGGGGTCACCCGCTTTTATCACTTCATAAACACCCGCAATCTGTCCTACTCCATCGAGGAAGTCAGGGCTATCACCAGAGACTGCCAGGTCTGCGTGGAGTGTAAACTGCACTTCTATTGGCCAGACCGTGCGCAGCTGGTGAAGGCCTCCCGCCTCTTTGAATGCCTCAGCGTGGACGTCAAAGGGTCCCTCCCCTCCACCGACTGCAGCACATACTTTCTTAATGTGGTCAACGAATATTCAAGATTCCACTTCGCCATCCCATGCCCCGATATGACGTCTGCCACTGTCATCAAAGCCCTCAACACCATCTTCGCTCTGTTCGGTTTCCCAGCCTACGTCCACAGCAACCGGGGATCCTCATTTGTGAGCGATGAGCTGCGTCAGTACTAGCTCAACAGGGGCATTGCCTCCAGCAGGACGACCAGCTACAACCCCCGGGGAAATGGGCAGGTGGAGCGGGAGAATGGGACGGTCTGGAAGGCTGTCCAGCTGGCCCTACGGTCCAGATATCTCCTGGCCTCCCGCTGGCAGGAGGTCCTCTCCGACGCCCTTCACTCCATTTGGTCGCTCCTGTGCACTGCGACTAACAAAACTCCCCTAGAACGTCTCTTCACCTTCCCCAGGAAGTCCACCTCCGGGGTTTCGCTCCCAACATGGCTGGCAGCTCCAGGACCCGTTCTCCTCCGCAAGCACGTGCGGCTCCACAAGGCGGACCTGTTGGTTGCGAGGGTACAGCTACTCCACGCGTAGCCTACGTGGCGTACCCTGACGGCCGCCAAGACACAGTCTCCCTCAGGGACCTGCCAGCTGGGCCCCCACACACCGCCCCCCCTCTGCCCTGGCACCACCCTCCCTCTCCCCGGCGCACCCCACCACAGCCCCCGCTCCAGGACGATCCATCCTCCCGTTGGTCCCACTCGGGAATGAAGGTGAGGTCGACACCCGGAGTCACCAAAGACCGAACCGACGCCTGAATCGCCACCAGAACTGTGGCGCTCGCAACGACGGATCAAGGTGCCCGATCGTCTAAATTTGTAACCTCTTTCTTAAATTTTAAACAACCTGTAAATAGTTTTCCTCCACCCCTGCTGGGCTCTTTGTTAACAGGGGGTGAATGTGGTAGTCACCACTGTTGTATTGTATAATCTGCATACGAGGGCATTATGGTAAGGCCCCTGTACTACAGGTATAGGGGTAGATCACTGCATGCTGGCTCCGCCCAGGAGGCGGAGTATAAATGTGTGTGCTCTCCGAACTGCAGCCATTTCGGCAGCAGCTGCGGGAGGCTCCACAACTCTGCGTAATAAAGCCTCGATTACTCTCTACTCTCGTCTCGTCGTAATTGATAGTGCATCATCTTGTGCGTTTAAAAATCGTGAAACAGGCGGCGTGGCTTCTGAGGGAGAGAGAGGGGGTACCAAAAGTGGTTAACAGTGCCATAGTTTGCTGACAGTCGTGTCGTTGGCTCGGGGGGGCTTCTGCCAGGGCCGGGGGGGGTGGGGGGGGGTGGCAGGGTGTGGCCAGGAGACGGGCTATGGAGTTGGGATGGATGGCCACAGAATATCATTACTACAGCCTGCAAGATAGCCACGCAGCTTCGCAGGCTATTTACTGCCCACTGTAAACATAGGGCTGCGGGTTGTAGAGCTGTCCCCCCAGGCCACCCCCCCCTCCCCACAGGTGCCCTCTGGTCCCAGCCAACACACCAATGGGATGGGCGCGTTTCAACACAATCAGTACCATCTTGTTGGCTGGGATGAGGGTGTGTGGGGAGTGAAAATTGAAAATGCGGCTGTAGCTTGTCAGCCTCCAGGGTGTCAATCGCGATACTCACCGTTTCTCATGAGAATCGATTGTATTCCAATTGGCACTGAGGTCATCTTCTCCTTGGGGGCACAGATAATACACATTGTGGGACACTTGGACGGGGGCTGCAGAGAGGGCCTGCGTACGATGGTTAGGATTCGATCACCCTCAAGGGGAGCGGAAGCGAGTACTGGGTGTGGATTGGGGTGGTGCCAGAGGCTTAGAGGTGGTAGGAGGTGGGGGCTGAGGGTGAGGGTGTGCAGAATGCGGGTGCAGCCGGGGGGGACAGAGGTGGTGACTCAACTGGCTGCCTGGAGGGTTGCCCATCCTCACACAGCACTGCCTACACCTCGGCTGGTGGGGGTCGCCAAGGAGGTGGAGGTGTGGGGGTCGTGAATGGTGCCGGGGCACAGAGGTGGTGACTCACCCTAGCTGGTCTGGGGGTTGTCCATCCCCACGCAGCACTTCCTACCTGTCTGCCTGGTGGGGGCCATGTGGGTAGTGGAGGGGTGATGATCGGCAGTGGGATGGGGGTGTGGTGCCATGAGGGAGGTTGGGGGGGTTGTGCCAGGGGGCACAGTTGTGATGAGTCGCCCGTGCCACCCTGAGGAGGTCATGAAGCTTCTTGCGGCTTTGCTACCCAGTCCTCGCGGTGGGGCCCACAGTGCTCCCACATGTGCCACCTCCAGTTGGCATCCACGGGTGGCAGCCGCTTTCCCACCCCGGGAAACAGGGTGTCCCACTTCTCCTCCACGGCGGCAAACACCGTCTCGAGCTCTGCATCTGAAAAGCTTGGTGCTTGTCTTCAGGGTGCCATGTTCTTGGTTGGAATGGGAGTGTGGGGAGTGGAGGGATTATATGCAGCTCCAGCTTGTCAGGCTCTCTAGTGCAAACCCGACCCCAGCGAATCCGATGCCTGCAGAATTTGGAATTGCGCTAGTATAACGTGGGGAGAGTGCTGGCTCAGGAGCATGTCCTGAATTGCTCCAGTACAGGCACCCTATCGGGATCGGGAACACTCCCGATTCACTCCCGATGGCAACAGAATCCAGTCCTCTGTTTTCCAGAAGCAGTTAGATATGGTGCTTGGGGCGAAGGGGATCAGAAGATATGGAGGGGAAGACGGGAACAGGCTATTTAATTGGTTGACCAGCCATGATCATAATGAATGATGATGCAGGCCCGAATGGCTGAATGGTCGCCTCCTGCTCCTATTTTCTATCATCCCAAGTTTATAGATCAGTTATTAATTTTAAATCTGAGATAGATACATTTTTGAAGCGAATGTATTGAGGGATTATAGGCTGAAAGCAGTTATGTGGAGTTAGGCCACAGATCAGCCATAATTTTACTGAATGGCAGAGCAGGCTCGAGGGGCTGAATGGCCTTCTCCTGTTCCTCTGTCCCTATGTTCTTTTTTTTGCAGGGCATTAGTGAATTGATTAGCTTTTATTCAAATTCTGGCAGCTTCCAAGGTCACTTTCTAACTTCAACCAAAAACTTGTGATTGATTGATTGATTGATTGAAAATACACAGTACATCGACAAATAAGTGCGGAACAAGGGACAAACTTACCAAATGTATAGAATTCCATTGCTTTCCTTGCTGGAATTTGGGGGTTACTCATCCAATACTTCTCATATCACCATACTGCAGCACCATGATGTGTAGCGTCATTGGCTCGATAAGGTGCTGTTGGTTCACAATGTCTTTGGAAACAGGCTCAATATGCACCAGCCGCATATTGCAGGTTCTCATCATAATAACAAAAGCAACAGTTAGAGATAAATGAACAGATTTCTCTGACTTGTTCTGTGCATCAACCAAAGAAAGCAATTGAGGTACATCTCCATGTAAAAGAGTAAGTAATAATCCAAGGGGAAATCGTCCCCTCTTCTCTATCTGGAGCAAAGCCAAAAGTACAGCATGTCATAATATACACATCAGTATATGATAGTGCAGAGACACACACTGACTGACACACTGCAAGACCAATCAACACACACAACACAGCAACCAATCACCAGTTAGGGCACGGTCACTATAAAGACAGAGGGCACTAGTTTTCCCACTCATTCGGGATACAGCCTCTGAGACAGACAGAGCCCGCAGTCAGTAGCACAAACATCCACCATGTGCTAGCAGTATAGGCTGGTCAGGTTAGGCATAGGTCTTCAGTCAATCTAACATAGTGTCGACCCACAGTGCAAGTATGTTTAACAGCTCTTAGTTAAATAAAATAGAGTTGTACTATTTCAAGTGTTGGTAGCCTGTCGATGTTACTGCTAAGGTAAACGCGGTCTCCACAGATCCAGAGTACCCAACACATCACAGCAGAGCAATTTATAATTATAATTCCGCAATCACTTCATACGGCAAATATCAGAGAGGCAAAATAGTTCCCTCCAATTTGTTTCAAATGTTTAAAAATATAGATAAAGTATTGTTCTGTGTGCAGCTCAGACAGATCATTCCGTACATGAAAAGGCAATACATAATATGGCAAACATAAAATACACAATGTAAATACATAGACACAGGCATCGGGTGAAGCATACAGGAGTGTAGCACTACATAGTAGAGAGAATGAGTGAAAACATTAGATCAGTCCAGAAAAGGGTCGTTTAGGAGTCTGGTAACAGCGGGGAAGAAGTTATTTTTCAATCTGTTAATGCGTGTTCTCAGACTTTTGTATCTCCTGCCCGATGGAAGAAGTTGGAAGAGTGAGTACGCCGGGTGGGAGGGGTCTTTGATTATGCTGCCCATTTTCCCCAGGCAGCGGGAGGTGTAGACAGAATCAGTGGATGGGTGGCGGGTTTGTGTGATGGGCTGGGTGGTGTTCACGACTCTCTGTAGTTTCTTCTGGTCTTGGGCTGAGCAGTTGCCATGGGAAAAGCCGGCCATGCCGCCAGGGAGATACACATCGCTTTTCTCACCTGAGGCAGCACTTTGAAAAGAGAAAGGAATATACCCACCAATAACTTCCTACATCTTGAAGATACGTTTTCTGATTTTATACATGACTGGGTTAATTTTGCAGCTTTCTGGTTCCATTTTGACTGAGCCTTATGATGTTGTTTAGTGAATCACAAAATGAAAATCGCTTATTGTCACAAGTAGGCTTCAAATGAAGTTACTGTGAAAAGCCCCTAGTCGCCACATTCCGGCACCTGTTCGGGGAGGCTGGTACGGGAATTGAACCGTGCTGCTGGCCTGCCTTGGTGTGCTTTAAAAGCCAGCGATTTAGCCCTGTGCTAAACCAGCCCCCTGAGCAGACACAACTGAGTATAACTACAATCTACGATGCTTGCCAACATTGGCATTCTTGTGGGCATTATGCCTTTTGTGATCAAACCGCCCATTCATGCCAATTGCCTTTTCTGACTAAATTATTCCTGAGTGGCAGATTGCTGACCCAGATATTTATCCTGATTTTATCCCAGAGCGGTTCATCCTGAAGTGCTTCACATGTCTAATGCTCAAGACGCAAGGATGATTCATTATTTTATAAATATCATCTTACCGTACAACTGAAACCGTGAATTAAACCTTGGATTAACATTCTACTGATCACAGCATTCTTAGTTTCACTCAGCCACATTTGTTAAATGTCAATGCTATCGTGCCAGCTTCGACTCATTTGGAGGAGGCAGTTCTTATCACACCATGAAGTACTGGTGAATTCAATAGGACAATAAACAGCATGGGTTTGAGAGTTGTGCTTCTGAACATTGAAAAGAGTGGGTGGTGTAATGGACCACTTGCTCATCCTGAATTGTCCTCCAGGCTGACGTGATTTTTTAAAAAGGCAATAGTATAGTAGATTGCTTGTTAAAGGAAGGCTTAATTTAATTATCAAACTTAATATTTAGATCTATGAAAGATACTTTGTGAACGGAGCTTTATTTTCTCTCTCTATATGTTACTTAAATAGAGAGAGATTATAAAACTCTGTGGTACAGAGAGATCTGCATGGTCTTGTATGTGAAACACCAAAAGTTAGTATGCAGATGCAGCAAGTGATTAGGAAGGCAAATGGAATGTTGACCCTTACTGCAAGGAAATCGAGCAAAAAAGTAAACTGATATTACAGCAGCACAGGACCAGAAAACTGCACCTGGAGTAAATACGGTGTATAGCTTTATTTACTTACAGGATGTGGGCTCTGTTGGTTAGTTCAGCATTTATTGCCCATCCCTAGTTGCCCTTCAGAAGGTGGTGGTAAACTGCCTTCTTGAACCACTGCAGTCTCTGAGGTGTAGGTACACCCACAGTGCTGGTAGGGAGGGAATTCTAGATTTTTGACCCAGTGACAGTGAAGGAACGATGATATATTTCCAAGACAGGATGGTGAGTGATTTGGAGGGGAACCTCCAGGTGGAGGGGTTCCCAGGTATCTGCTGCTCTTTTCATTCTAAATGGTAGTCGTGAGTTCCTGTGGTGAGTTCCTGTTGTGCATCTTGCAGATGGTACATACAGCTGCCAATGTTCATGGTTGTGAAGGTATTGAATGCATGTGGAAGCTGTATCAATTAAGTAGGTTGTTTTTTCTGGATGGTGTTGGGATTTTTGAGTGTTGTTAGAGCTGCAATCATCCAGACAAGTGAGGAGTATTCCATTACATTACTGACTTGTGCCTTGTAGATGGCCAGGATTTGGGGAGTCAGGTGGTGAGTTATCTGTTGCAGGATTCCTCACCTTTGATGTGCTCTGGTAGCCACAGTATTAATATGGCTCGTCTAATTCCGCTTCTGGTCAATGGTAATGCCAAGATGTTGATAGTGGGGGATTCAGCGATGGTAATGCCATTGAATGCCAAGGGGCGATGGTTAGATCCTCTCTTGTTGGAGATGGTCATTGTACGGCACTTCTGTAGCAATGATTGTTACTTGTCATTGGTCTGCCAAAGTCTGGATAGTATCCAGATCTTGCTGCATTTGGGCAGGGACTGCTTCATTATTTGAGAAGTCACAAATGGCGCTGAACATTGTGCAGTCATCTGCAAAAATCCCCACTTCTGACCTTATGATGGAAAGACGGTCATTGATGAAGCAGCTGAAGATGGTCGAGCCTAGGACACTACCCTAAGGAACTCCTGCTAATGATGTCCTGGAGCTGAGATGATTGACCTCCAAATGCCACAACCATCTTCCATTGTGTGAGGTATGACTCAATGGAGGGGTTTCCCCCGTAATTACCTTATCTTTAGTTTCGTACGGCTTCTAGATACTACAATCAGTCAACTGCTGCCTTGATATCAAGGGCAGTCACTCTCTTCTCACCACTGGAATTCAGCTCTTCATGCTTGAACCAAGACTGTAATAACGTCAGGGGCCAAGTGATCCAGGCATAATCCAAACTGAGCATCTGTGAGTAAGTTGTTTCTGAGTAAGTGCTGCTTGGTAACACTGTTGATGACTCCTTCCATCACTTTGCTGATGATGGAGAGTAGACTGATCGGGCGGTAATTGACTGGGTTGGATTTGTCCTGTACCTTGTGTACAGGACACACTTGGACAAGTTTACACATTGCCGGGTGGATGTCAGTGTTGTAGCTGTACTGGAACAGCTTGGCTAGCGGTGCGGCAAGTTCCAGAGCACAAGTCTTCAGTATAACTGCGAGAATATTGTCAGGCACATAGCCTTTACAGTATCCGGTGCCTTCAGCTAATTTTTGATATCATGTGGAGTGAATCGAATTGGATTTCCCTCTTGTTACTCTCACTACCTGTTATAGACCCAGTCTAGTAGGAATTTCCTTTAGGTGGTGCTACTGCCAAGCCACACAATGATGGACATTGGAGTCCTCCACCCTGGGTACATTCTGTCCCTGTCCATCACTTGGAGTATTTCCTCCAAGTGGTGTTGAACATGGAAGACTACTGATTCATCAGCAGAGGGGGGGAATGTTGCATGGTTTCCATGTTTGACCAGAGTCGATACTGGAGACTCCCAGAGCAGCTGTATACCACTGTGCCACCACCTCTGCTGGACCTGTGCTGCCAGTGGAATGGAACATACCAGGGATGGTGTTGGTAGTTTCTGGGATATTATCTGTAAGTTTCTTTTAAATTCTTTCATGGGATGAGGACATCGCAGGCAAGACCAGCATTTGTTGCCTGTCCCTAATTGCCCTCGAACTGAGTGCCATTTTAAGACTCAAGGTCTGGAGTCACATGTAGGCCAGACCAGGTAAGGACGGCAGATTTCCTTCACTAAAGGACATTAGTGAACCAGGTGGATTTTCACGACAATGGTTTTGTGGACATTGTCAGACTTGTGATGAATGTTTTTTTACGGAATTCAAATTTCACCATCTGCTGTGGGTGGGATTTGAATCCGGATCCCCAGAGCATTATCCTGGGTCTCTGGATTACTAGTCTAGTGACAATGTCACTCTGCCACTGACTCCCCTGCTATGTGATTCCATGAGTATGACCATATCAAGCTGTTGCTTGACTAGTCTGTGAGACAGCTTTTGGCACAAGGCCCCAAATATTCAGAAGGACTCTGCACTGTTGACAAGGCTGGGTTTGCCTTTGTCTTCTCCAGTGCCCAGGTTGATGCCACACGGCCCGTCCAGTTTCATTCCTTTTTGATTCCTTTTTTAGTGGTTGAATACAACTGGGTGGCTTTCTAAACCATTTCAGAGTCAATCACATTTCTGTAGGCCAAACCAGATAAAGATAACAGGTTTCCTTCCCTCAAGGGCATGAGTGAACAAGTTGGATTTTTACAACAACAATAACAGTTTCATGGTCATCATTACACTTTTAATTCCAGATGATTTATTTTATGGAGCTCAAATGCTGCCATCTGCCAAGGTAGGATTCAAACCCAGGTCCACTGAGCATTATCCTGGGTCTCTGGATTACTCTCGAGTGACAATACCACTATGCCACTGAGGGCCGCTGGACCTGGCACTGGCCGTGGCCGTGCTACGCCAGATGGGCCCGGTACGACCGGCGGCTGGTCCTGTAAGACACAAGACAGCACATATCATTAGACAGGCGGACGGGGGTGAGGGTGTGGAGTGGGGGATTGGGGTGAGGGGGTGAATGAGGTGCTGTGGTGCGGGGATGGAGTGGGGGGTTGGGGTGAGTGTGTGGAGTGGTGGTCTGGGGTGACGGGGTGGAGTGGGGGGTTGGGGTGAGGGGGTGAATGAGGGGCTGTGGTGAGGGGGTGGAGTGTGGGGGTGGAGTGGGGGGCTGGGGCCGGGGGGGGCTGGGTGAGTGTGTGGAGGGGGGGGGTGGAGTCAGGCAGGGGAGCCTCACTTGGTGGTGCGCCTCCGACCTGGCAACCGGCAACCTCCCGGTCCTCGGCTCCACCTGCGAGGTCCAGTGCCCTCTGCTCATGGACGGTGAGGGGGGGAGGGGGGGGCAGTACGGGTGGACCCCCTCCGTTTTTTTCACGCTCCCCGTGGTTGTGGGTACTCCTATCCCGGGGGGGGGGGGGACAAACATCAGTGGTAGGCGGTCCAACGAATGCAGCGCAGCTGTTGGGTATATGATGGCATAGGAGCACGGGGCATCAGGCCTATGTGGCTAGCATGGGTGGCTGCCGCCCATGTAGGTCAGGGAGGGGGTTGTGCCATCCTGCTGGGGGGGGGGGGGGCATTTCACATGTGTGAGGGGTATGGGTGGTGGTGTCAGGGACATGTTGCTGTGTACTCACCCAGGGTAAGGGTGTGGAGTGAGGGATTGGGGCAGGGGGTGGAGTGGGGGCCTAGGGTGAGGGGGTGGAGTCAGGCAGGGGAGTCTCACTTGGTGGTGCGCCTCCAACCTGGCTGCCCTCGTTAGGTCGTGCAGTTTTTTGTGGCACTGTTCGCTGGTCCGTGGCCACCCCACGGCACTGACGGCCTGGCCCAGATCCCTCCACATAAGCCGGATGGTGCTGCAAGGGTTGTGGTGGCTCCGTCTGGGGCACAGGACCACCCTCCTCTCCTCCACCGCATGCAGGAGTGTGTCCAGGTCGTGGTCCCTAAACCTCCCGGCAGCACGGCGGGCGGCGGCCATCTTGCGAGCGTCGGCAATGAGCGCCACTCGCGCAACTTAAGCGACTCCCTGCCCACATAGCTGACGTCGGTCTGGGGCTGTTCCACCCGCGTTTCTCGCTCCACCCATGCTGGCCCCTTGTGCGACGCAGGATCGATGCTCCTAGCAGCCTGCTGACATCGTCGTAAAACGCTCCGGCGTTTATGAGTGCGTCAACACTTCGACCCATTATCGGAGAATGTCGCCCTTGGTCTTTCAAGCATTTAGAGAGAAGTTGTTTTTGGTACACCAGGCAACCAAATGATCTATCTCCCTTGATATTGATGTTGATATTGAACAGGTGCTTCAGGAGAAATTAGAAATCAGTGGAAACTTTGCCCCGCAGATTGATGATTCCACATATATAAGCGGACATTTCCAGATCTTAACCAATGTCAGGTTTGTTGACGGGGATTCTATCAAAGAGAATTTCTTGTTTTTCAAAGAAAAGCCTGATCATGCAGCCGGTGAGGAAATCCTATGTGTCACAATTGCTCATCTGGAGAGAAATAATCTTTACTGGACCAAGTGAAATAGCATCTGCACTGCCAGAGCAGCTTCCATGATGGGAAAAGTCAAAGGAACTGTGAGTAGGCTGAAAGAACAAATTCTGACATCCAGGTCAGCCACAGCACGGTAGCACAGTGGGTAGCACTGTTGCTTCACAGCTCTGGGGTCCCAGGTTCAATTCCCGGCTTGGGTCACTGTCTGTGCGGAGTCTGCACGTTCTCCCCGTGTCTGCAAGGGTTTCCTCCGGGTGCTCCAGTTTCCTCCCACAGTCCAAAGATGTGCAGGTTAGGTGGATTGGCCATGATAAATTGCCGTGTCTGCATGGGTTTCCTGGAACCAGGGAATAGAACCATAGAATTCCTACAGGACAGAAGGAGGACATTCGGCCCATCGTGTCTGTATCGACCCTCTGAAAAGGTACCCTACCTGGGTCCACTCCCCCACACCATCCCCGAAACCTAACCTATATATCCCTGGACACTAAGGGGCAACTTAGCATAGCCAATCTACTAACCTACACATCTTTGGAATGTGGGAGGAAACCAGAGCACCCGGAGGAAACCCAACGCAGACACAGGGAGAAGGCACAAAGTCTACCCAGACAATCACCCAAGGCCGGTATTAAACCCGGGCCCCAAACTCTGTGAGGCAGCAGTGCTAACCACTGTGACCGTACCACTGCCATTTCCTCAGGGTGCTTCAGTTTCCTCCCACAGTCCAAAGATGTTCAGGTCCAGTGGGTTAGCCTTGTTAAATTGCCCCTTAGTGTCCAAAGGTTAGGTGGGGTTATGGGGATCGGGCGGGGGGGGGGGGGTTGGCCTGGGTAGAGTGCTCTTTCTGAGCATCGGTGCAGACTTTATGGGCCGAATGGCTTTCTCCTGTGCTGCAGTGATTCTATAAACACAAATTTTTTAAAAAACAGATGTCACAAGGTCAGTGACATGAGAAAGCCTGGGGCTTTTAAAATCTTGTAACCATAATCTAAACTCAAACATATGAACATTTTTAAGCACGCCACACATAATCTTATATAATAATGTAGTGCCGATTTAAATAGTTTCACAGATTTAAAACAAATAATCAAACCTTTGTTTACTTATAAATAATCACCATTAATCATAAAAAACAAAAAATAAATAAATTTTTAAAAGAAAGAGCAAAAGCACTTAAAAAAAAAGTTGACATACCTTTAACACACTTATTAAAATAGTTGCCTGTTGTTCTCTATCTGTTTAAATACCTGCCGCAATGGACGTTCCTAAGCTGGCCATGTCACAAAGGGGCGGGATTGCACTCCTTCTGTGCCGTGCTGGAGGCCCCAGGCTTCCGAAGAGAAAGGAAGGTTCGTCGCAACATCGAAGTGCAGGTAATTGCGCGATTTCTATTTCAACATCGGCGGCCCGTGGCTTCCTGCCGCAATCAGGAAGTTACGACGGGCCCTTAAAACACTACAAGAGAAGTTTGAATGCTACCTTCCCACCACGAATAGGGAAGACTTTATCTGACTGGTTCACTTTGTTCAGTTTCTCTTGAATCATAAAAGAAACTGTCATTAAAAGAACAAGAGCAATTCTCAGAGCTCAGGGTGGATCGTACACCGAAACTGAAGTTTGCAGAGATGCCTCTGCATGGCTTGCAATGCATCGATTTTAGATTGCACTCTCGCAGCACTCTTACCATTTCCTGCAGCCTACCTGTGGAAGGTGGCGTTCTCAACATTAGCTTATGTAATCACTTCATCAGTGTCATCAGTTCTTCCCCAGATCAAGAAACTCTGCTCAGAGAGGCAGGCCAGGTGTCACATTGATGTCGTCGGTAAGATGCTGCTCACAGTTTTGCCTTCATTTATGAACTTTCACATCAAGAAATGCAGACCTAAAAGAACTGAAAACAATTCAAATATTTAACAGGACACATTTTAAAATTGTCTACATCTTCAGTAAACAATATTCGGCACGGTTCAGCGACCGTTTGGGCTGGGTGTTGATCCAGGCACAATGGGGGAATTGCACGAGAGTCCCAAATCGGGTACCATGCCCTGCGCTGAGTCAATCGCGGTCACCTGACTCACGCCACCTCCCACTCATTTAGGCTCATTTAAATATCCAGACTCCAGATTCATCCGGTGCCCGGGGGTCAAAGGGAGTTAAAGGCTGCACCTGCGAGACCTCAGTAGGGTGCCATTTAGTACAGGCCTACGCAAACGTAGATCAGGCGTAATGGCTCCTCGGGGATTTCACAGGCCAATACTACTCCGGCACTCCCCCTGGCACCCTGGCATTGTCAGGGTACCATGCTGGCAGTGCCAGGTGCCAGGTCAGCGCTGCCAGGGTTCGGGCCCGGGTGCCAGGTCAGCGCTGCCAGGGTTCGGGCCCAGGGCACCTTGTCCATCGTAGAGGGCAGTGATGCAGGCGTTTCCAGGAGCCTCAACAAGATTGGGGACGGGGTGGGGGGGGAGGGCGGGGGGGTGAAGTGTAAGAAGGAGTGACATATTCCCTGCTGTGCTGCATTATCTCACAAGTTTGAGTTGTTGCTTTCCAAATAGACGGGAGAAAGAGGATCCCGAAATAATTTTCAAAAAGATAGAGAACATTTGTCTTCTGGTAAAAAAAAATACTCGATAGGTACCCTTTCAATTTGACAAACCAAACAGCAGTTGGATCAATACAAGCCTGCATGGCAACCTTGAAAATCTTAGCAAAGAAATGGACATTTGGCACCCTTACTGGTGAGCTAGTCAGAGATCAAATGGTCTGTGGGGTCCACATCGATCTAGTCCACAATCAACTGTTGCAACAGAATGATTTAAGACTGCAAACAGCCATTAGCATATGCATGCAAAATGAACTGTCAGAAAATAGCAGCAGAGACTTTAGGCAGGAAACAGAAGTTTTCATGATACAAGGCATGTTCTTCCCTAACTGTGCTGGCCATCACGCTCAGAACAGAACAGTGGGGTGGATATTCCGACCCCCTGCCGGGTCGGAGAATCGCCGGGGAGCAGCGTGAATCCCGCCCCTGCCGGCTGCCGAATTCTCGGGCACCGGGGATTTGGCGGGGGCGGGAATCGCACCGCGCCGGTCAGCTGCCGCTGGCAGTGCCCCAACCGGCGATTCTCCGGCTCGCGATGGGCCGAGTGGCTGCCGGGTTTTTTTTCCAGTTCCAGCGGCGTAAATTAGAGTAGGTCCTTACCGGCGGGACCTGGTGGTGCGGGCGGCTCTGGGGTTCTCAGGGGAGCGCAGGGGGATCTGGCCCCGGGAGGTGCCCCCACAGTGGCCTAGCCCACGATCGGGGCCCACCGATCCGCGGGCGGGCCTGTGCCGTGGGGGCATTCTATTCTGCACCGGCGGCTGTAGCGGTCCACCATGGCCGGTGCAGGGACAAAGCCCTCTGCGCATGCGCTGGGATGACACCAGCACACGCTGGCGTTCCCACGCATGTGCCAACTCGCGCCGGCCGACGGAGGCCCTTCGGCACCAGTTGGCGTGATGCCAAGCCTCTTCCCCGCCGCCTGGCGCGGCGCAAACCACTCCGGGGCCGGCCTAGCCCCTGAAGGTGCGGAGGATTCCGCACCTTTGGGGCGGCCTGCGCCGGAGTGGTTTACGCCACTCCTTCCCGCCGGCATTGCCCGCCCCGCCGATTACGGCAGAATCCTGCCCAGTTTGTTTCTCGTATGGTAATCACCGTAAGAAATGTGGTAAGTGGAATTATTTTGCAGAATGTTGCAGATCGAAACCACAGCAGCCTCCCTTTGCCACCAGCCACATTGCAGCTGGTCAGTCCTCCAAGGGTAGGAGCGTCAGCAAGGTGAACAAACTGGAACTCAGCCAAAGCAGCAAAACCACTCAGCCTCCAACAACACTCTATGGCAAGAATGTCTCCATGGTCACAGAAAAGGGTTGCCACCCTCAGCATAATTTGCAGTAACGCAAGACTGAAGATAATGATTGGCACCGGAGTAAAGCGTAATTAATATATTGCCCAGACGAATGTGATGGGAACTAGACCAAAATACAGCACTGGCCTCCAATACCCAGGTGGACCTCATGGCATATGGCAGATAAACTATCTGCACTGAAAGTGTGGCTCTCTCACTGTACACAGGGCAGTTTCAAGTTTCATTTAGCTGACCAGAATGTAAGGCCACTGCTAGGTCTTCAGGACAGTGTTACACTGGGGGCTTATTCAACTTGGTCCAGAGGTGCATTCTCTGCAACACCAAGACCCAAGAAATGATAGAGTACAAAGGCCTCATCAACTGCGCCATCGTTGCTAAGCTACCAGTTGTATACCACATGAGACCAGATGGTCATCCTCGTAGACATGCGAGCTTTACAGTGTCTCCTTGTGTAACAGATTATCTCTCAAAGTTTGCTCCATGTTATAATGAGTTCACTGGACCTCTACATCAACTCTTCCATCAATATATTGAATGGTGCTGGCAGAAACACCGCACTGTGGTCTTCAACTGTTGAAATGGATCATCAGCCACTCATGACTATTTAAAAAAGGCACTCCACAATGCGCTCCACTGCAGCGCATGATGCTAAAACTGCAAATGTACAATCTCATCAAACATGGCAAGGAGCTCTACTTGGCTGATGCCCTCGCTAGAGTCTTCCTGCCCACTCCAGACAAGGCAGATCGAGAGGAAGACAAAGACACATGACAATAGAGGTGCTATCCTCTTGTAGAATCCAGGAACTTACAGACGGACATCACATGCAAACAACTGCAGAACATCATCATAAGGAGCTGGCCACAATCCTCAAGAGGGCTTCCGGATGAACTCTGCACATTTTTTGTCATCATAGATGAACTAACCATCATCAGTGTTTAGGAACCCAACAACTTTAGAGGAACTATCGGTCTAATCTATCTAGCCTAATTTATGTCTGATTGGGTAGTGCTTGATGCTGAGAATGTGCATCTCAATAGAAAGGGGCAGAAAAAGGGAAATTATTCTATTCTCTGGAGTAGAAACATAGAAAATAGGAGCAGAAGGAGGCCATTCGGCCCATCGAGCCTACTCCACCATTCATTATGATCATGGCTGATCATCTAACTCAATAGCCTAATCCCGCTTCCTCCCATATCATTTGATCCCATTTGCCCCAAGTGCGATATCTAACTGCTTCTTCAAAACATGTTTTGGCCTCAACTACTTCCTGTGGTAACGAATTTCAGTCTCACAACTCTCTTGGTGAAGAAATTTCACCTCATCTCTGTCCTAAATGATCTACCCCGTATCCTCAGGTTGTGACTCCTGGTCTGGACACCATCTGGAACATTCTTCTTGCATCTACACTGTCTCGTCCTGTTAGAATTTTGTAAGTTTCTATGAGATTCCCCCTCATTCTTCTGAACTCCAGCGAGTACAATCCTCACTGACTCAATCTCTCCTCATATGTCAATCCTGCCATCCCAGGAATCAGTCTGGTAAACCTTCGCCGCACTCCCTCTATAGCAAAAACATCCTTCCTCAGATAAGGAAACCAAAACTGCACACTCTATTCCAGATGTGGTCTCACCAAGGCCATGTATAATTGCAGCAAGATATCCCTGCTCTTGTACTCAAATCCTCTCGCTATGAAGGCCAGCATACCATCTGTCTTCTTTACCACCTGCTGCACCTGCATGCTTATCTTCAGTAACTGGAGCACGAGGACACCCAGGTCTCGTTGCACATTCCCCTCTCCTAATTTATGGCCATTAAGATAAGAGTCTGCCTTCTCGTTTTTGCTACCAAAGTGGATAACCTCACATTTCTCCAAATTATACTGCATTTGCCCACTCACTCAACTTGTCCAAATCACACTGAAGTACCTCTGCATTCTCCTCACAGCTAACCCTCCCACCCAAATCGATTTCATCTTCAAATTTGGAGGTATTACATTTTGTTCCCTCATACAGATCATTAATATATATTGTAAATAGCTGGGATACCAGCAACAATCCCTGCGGTATCCCATAATCATTGCCTGCCAATTTGCAAAGAAGAGCCGTCTTATTCTTCAACCCCCATGGGGACAAAATGAAAAGCAAAGAATATGTAGTTAATTTAGCTGGCTGAAAGTGGCAGTGTTCTGAAGCTTCTAAAAGTACCAAGCCAGTTTGTTGGACTCATGTTTATCTTTATTGTCAGCAAGTAGGGCTACTGAAAGAGCTGAAAGAGTATTGTGACTAGATGCAGTGAAGAAACAGAAGCAGGCAAGGGGAAGAAAACGATATCTGATCAAGGTTAATTGATGACATGAAAGCTCGAATTCATTATTAATAACTGAGTTGAAGCTGCACCCCTGGGAGTGTTTGCCGGAACGCTGCATTGCTTCGCAGACAGAGTACCTGACTAATCTCACAGTTTCTATTCACTCTGTATGGTTTCAGTTTGCTGTTGAGCAAAGTGTGATCCTTTCAGGATTAAAGTATTTTGCTGGCTTTCAACACGTAGGAGTACTTTCTGTGACAATATCACCAGGCCCCAAGTTTTTTTCACTGTTGTTTGCATGAATGGCAGGTTTCACACTGTTATCACTCCATTTGCAGTGACCAAAACTGCAGTGGTGTGCGTTCAAATGTGCAACCTGTGCCCCTGCGACATTTAGTTCAAATACAAAGGGAGTTGGAAGAAAATAGAAAGGAGGAGTAAAAGGTACTAACCCAGTCCTCAGGTTTTAATCCCTTGCACGATTTATAAAGAACAAAGAAAAATACAGCACAAGAACAGGCCCTTTGGCCCTCCAAGCCTGCGCCGACAATGCTGCCCGTCGAAACTAAAATCTTCTACATTTCCGGGTGTTTTGTTATGCCCTTGAAGTAGCATAAGCTGCTTCCTTGATGTGCACTTTGACAAAGGAAGGTTCAGACTTGGAGATGGAGATAGCTTTAACACATTTATTAAGCTATTAACAATTCTCCTACTTGGATTCGACGCCACTTTTAATCCTGCTATAGCTACTCAGACTGGTGGGAGTGATGTTCAATCAACCCTGTGCCTGTACTCACTGAGAGTCTCCACTGGAAAGAGGAAGATCATGTGTGTTGTGTCCTTTTTATATGGGTTGGTGTAATGCCCTCCTGTGGTGGTGTCACCTATATATGTATCGTGAATGCCCATTGGTTGTGTCCTATCTTACTGACCTATTGGTTGACTGTCTGTGTGTCATGTCTCTGGTGCTCCCTCTAGTGTCTAGCTAGGTGTAGTGTATGTACATTAACCCTTTGTGTACTTACAGTGATGTATATCACCATGCCGGGGTCCGTATCCCTCTATTTCCATCCTATTCATGTATTTGTCAAGATGCCCCTTAAAAGTCACTATCGTCCCTGCTTCCACCACCTCCTCCGGCAGTGAGTTCCAGGCACCCACTACCCTCTGTGTAAAAAACTTGCCTCGTACATCTCCGCTAAGCCTTGCCCCTCGCACCTTAAATCTATGCCCCCTAGTAATAGACCCCTCTACCCTGGGATAAAGTCTCTGACTATCCACTCTGTCTATGCCCCTCATAATTTTGTAGACCTCTATCAGATTGCCCCTCAACCTCCATCGTTCCAGTGAGAACAAACCGAGTTTTTTCAACCTCTCACCATGCCCTCCATAACAGTCAACATCCTGGTAAATCTCTTCTGCACCCTTTCTGTAGCCTCCACATCCTTCTGGTAGTCTGATGACCAGAATTGAACACTATACTCCAAGTGTGGCCTAACTAAGGTTCTATACAGCTGCAACATGCCTTGCCAATTTTTGTACTCAATGCCCCGGCCAATTGCTATCCGCAATTCCACCAACCTTTGTGTCGTCCGCAAACTTACTAATCAGACCAGTTACATTTTCCTACAAATCATTTATATATACCACGGACAGCAAAGGTCCCAGCACTGATCCATGTGGAACACCACTGGTCACAGCCCTCCAATCAGAAAAGCATCTTTCCATTGCTACTCTCTGCCTTCTATGGTCTAGCCTGTTCTTTATCCATCTTGCCAGCTCACCTCTGATCCTGTGTGACTTCAGCTTTTGTACCAGTCTGCCAAGAGGGACCTTGTCAAAGGCCTTACTGAAGTCTATATAGACAACATACACTGCCCTACCTGCATCAATCATCTTTGTGACCTCCTCGAAAAACTCTTATCAAGTTAGTGAGACACGACCTCCCCTTCACAAAACCATGCTGCCTCTCGCTAATAGGTCCATTTGCTTCCAAATGGGAGTATATCCTGTCTCGAAGAATTCTCTCCAGTAATTTCCCTACCACTGACTTAAGGCTCACCGGCCTGTAGTTCCCTGGATTATCCTTGCTACCCTTCTTAAACAAAGGAACAACATTGGCTAGTCTCCAGTCCTCCGGGACATCACCTGAAGACAGTGAGGATCCAAAGATTTCTGTCAAGGCCTCAGCAATTTCCTCTCTAGCTTCCTCTCTCCCCTTCACAAAACCGTGCTGCCTGTCGCTAATATATGAAGAAAATGTTTTGGTATCATGCTGAGTTGTGCACCTTTTCATGACTTCATTTTCAGAATAAACATGGCATCTTGGCATCAACTACTAAAAGTTTTTTCTTTCTGTATTCTGTTACCCAAACCAACTAAATGGAATTCCAACAAATTCCTCATCAAGAGGATCTGTTCATTGTAAATCACTGAAAGGGCCGAAACCAGACCAACCAGTTGCCAATCTGAGGTACATTTTCTGAGTCTGGATTGTGTCTTATGTGGCCATCTAAAATGGACACCCACAAGGATAATGGGGAATGTGGTCAGCTTGGGACGATACACAGTCCCTGTGTATTGTGCAGAGGAAACCAGACCGACACAGATACTTGCACCTGCTAAAGGTCAATCACCAATCTCCCCAGGACAATGGGACTCAGATTGAAACATAGCAGTAGTAACAGACTCGGGGCGCCTATACGCCTTATTTGGGAGTGCAAATGTGCCTTGGACAATAACAACTAGGACCCGCCCGGCTATCAAGGTAGCCGCCTCTAATTGGCCAGAATCGATTAAGGTGATCGAAATCCTATCAATCTGTTGGATCCCGAGTTGGGACTGCCCATAAGAGCATGAAAGATCGGAGGATAAGAGGAACTGCGCGACCAACATTCTATCCCTTTTGGGACCGGCCTCTGCCCCACCAACTGCAGTACATCGACCAGCAAAGTTCAAGGATGCGTGATCGCTACCTGAATGACGAACCGCAGCCTCAACTTCCAGCCGCCACACGTGGGGATTCAGGCCTTGTCTAACCTGCACAGAGCCGGTCACTTGAAAGTTAAGTAAAGGTCATTTAAGCTGTTAGGTATAGTTTAATGTGTAGCATGTAAATTATTACACATAGAATCAAACCTATGTTTAATAATAAACAGTAATTGAACTAATATACTGGTTGTGTGGTCATTTGTCCAATACACGGAACGTACTCGCGTCTTGTGGTTAGTAGTAGGGGTTTTTCACAGTAACTTCATTTGAAGCCGACTTGCGACAATAAGCGATTTTCATTATTAATAAAGATAAAAGAGCAACACTTATTTCTGCCCCTGCTCATTTGCTTCATTTGTGTCCATTCCCTTCCCCTTCTTCCAGGTAAAGAGAAGATGGTGGTGCAGTGGCTTTGTCACTGGACAAGTGATCCAGAGACCCAGGGTAATGCTTCTGGGCACGTGGGTTCAAATCCCACCACGACAGGAGTTGAAATTTGAATCCAATAATAATCTGGAATCAAAAAGTCGAATGGTGACCATTGTGATAAAACTCTGCTTCACAATGTCCTTTAGAGAAGGAGATATGCTGGTCTGGCCTACATGTGACTCCAGATCCATAGCCACTCAGTTCAAGGGCAATTACAGATGGGCAATGAATGCTGGCCCAGCCAGTGACTCCCACATCGCATGGAGGAATGAAAAAGATCAGTGTATTTGCCAAGAATTTTGGAGTGTTTTAGAATGATTAATGGATCTATGTAGGAGCCACAGGTTAGAACTGCAGCATCAATTCTCAGCAGGCAGCACCTTATTTATACAGTCCGCCTGCATATCTGACTGTCATCAAAGTGTTACGCACATAGTGCTTGAGGGTCCTGATAATAAACTTAAATGTTGTCAAGAGTGCAGGCAGAGCTGCTTTCTCAAGACATTTAAATAAGCTCCAGCCATGCTTGAGGGCTCAATGCTATCTTGCAGTGTTTGAACTGAAGTGGAGGGAGACAGCCTCTTTGGCTCGCTGATAAATACAAAAGAGGCTCTCAATCACTCACTCTGTGGAACAGGTAGTGGCAGCTCATTTAGCTATGCTGCTGTTACCAGTAAATTCAGACTGAGGATAAGGTAAATAAGAAACAGAGACAGTAAGAATAAGGAGAATACGGAAGTAAACATCCTGCTAATTCTATACAGATTAAATATCCTTTACAGAAACCTTTGGGGCCAATTGCAGTTCCGATTCAGATAATTTTAGTTTTAGGATACCGCATATAAACCTACATTACAATTATTTTTATTCATTTTTATGGGACATGGTATCGTTTGCTCGGCCAGCATTTATTGTCCATTGCGAGTTGCCCTTCAGAAGTTGGTGGTGAGCTGCCTTCTTGAACCACTGAAGTCCCTGGGGTGTAAATACACCCACTATGCTGTTAGGGAATGAATTCCAGGTTTTTGACCCAGCAACAATGAAGGAATGGCGATATATTTCCAAGTCAGGGTGGTGAGTGACTTGGAGGGGAACTGCTTCCAGGTGGTGGGGTCCCCAGGTATCTGCTACCCTTGTCCTTCTAGATGGTATTGGTTGTGGGTTTGGAAGGTTCTACCTGAGGAACCTTGCTGAGTTCCTGTAGCGCATCTTGTAGATGGTAGGGGGTGTTTTAGCACAACTGGGCTAAATAGCTGGCTTGTAAAGCAGACCAAGTCCAGCAGCGCCAGTTCAATTCCTGGACCAGCCTCCTCGAACAGGCGGCGGAATGTGGCGATAGGGGCTTTTCACAGTAACTTCATTTGAAGCCTGCTTGTGACAATAAGCGATTTTCATTTTTTTTTCATTTTCAGATGGTACACACGGCTGCCACTTCATCAGAGGCCGAGGGAGTGAATGTTTGTGGAAGGGGAGCAATCAAGCGGGCTGCTTTGTACTGGATGGTGTTGAGCTTCTTCTGTGTTGTTGGAGCTGCACTCATCCAGGCAAGTGGAGAGTATTCTATTGCACTCCTGACTTGTGCCTTGTAGATGGTGCACAGGCTTTGGGGGGCCAGGAAGTGAGTTACTCGCCACAGACATCCTCGTCTTTGACCAGCTCTGGTATGTCTAGTCCAGTTCAGTTTCTGGTCCATGATAGTGGGGGATTCAGTGATGGTAATGCCATTGAATGTCATGGGACGATGGTTTGATTCTCTGTTATTGGAGATGTCGGGCACTTGTGTGGTGCGAACATTACTTGCCACTTGTCAGCACAAACCTGGATATTGCCCAGTTGCATTTGGACATGGATTACTTCAGTATCTGAGGATCCGTGAATAGTGCTGAACGTTGTGCAGTCATCACCAAACATCCCCACTTCTGATCTTTTCATGGAAGGAAAGTCATCGATGAAGCAGCTGAAGATGGTTGGTCCTCGGACACGACCCTGAGGAACTCCTGCAGTGATGACCATGAAACCATTGTCGATTGTAAAAACCCATCTGGTTCACTAATGTCCTTTACGGAAGAAAATCTGCCGTCCTTACCTGGCCTACATGTGACTCCAGACCCACAGCAATGTGGTTGATTCCTAAATGCCCCCTCTAGGGCACTTAGGGATGGGCAATAAATGCTGGCCCAGCCAGCAACACAGATGTCCCACAAACAAATGTTTACAAAATATGCCCTGGAGTTGAGATGATTGACCTCCAACCACCACAATCATCCTCCTTTGTGCCAGGTGTTGCTCTTTATAACCACAGTGTGTCTAACCAGTATAAGATGGACAAATGATCACACAAATTTTTTAGTACAATAATAGTTTATTTGACACACACATAAGATTGTTTACTTAATTAATCACACGTTCATGCACATTGGACTATAACTAACACACTTGAACAACTTTTCTTTAACTTCCAGGTGACCGGCAGATACAGAGTAGATAAGGCCTTATCTGGTTCCAGTATTCTGGCAGAGACTGTAGTTCTTGGAGGTAGTCTGTGTTCTGGTGGCGTCCTTCGGTGGATTGCGTGGGCCCTTGAATGTGGCTGTTGTTGGTACCTGTCGTGCTGCAATCGAAGATCAGTCGAAAGAGAGCGAGTGATGGCCTGCGCAATTCCTTTTATCTTCCTATCTTTCATGCCCTTTTGGGCGGTCCCAGGTAAAGGTCCAATGGATCGATAGGGTCACGATCACCCTAATCGATCCTGAGCAATTAGGAGTGGACACATTGATGGCTGGGCGGGTCCCGGTCGGCCATGGCCGCCAGTATCCAAGGCACCTAGGCCTTCCCAAATAAGGAAAACAGGCATCGCTGAGTCTGCCACTTATTGTTAGTTTCTACCTGAATCCCATTGTCCCGGGAAGACCTCCAAATGGCCTTTTGCAGGTGTGAGTTTCTGCATAAAGTCTGGGCTGCAGTTTGTATATTTGCAGGCTGCAGGCTGCCTGTGTTTCAGATTGGCCAATTTCCAATCACTCTTTGCGGGCGGCTATTTTAGATGGCCACACAGGTATGATGCCAACCAATGGTGTGCTTTTCCCCTCATGCCCATTGACTCGTTTTGCTAGGGCTCCTTGATGCCATATTTGGTCAAATGCTGCCTTGGTGTCAAGGACAGTCACTCTCACCTCACCTTTGGATTCAACTCTTTTGTCCATGTTTGACCTAAGGCTGTAACGAGGTCAGGAGCTGAATGACCCTGGCAGAACCCAAAATGAATGTCCGTGAGCAGGTTATTGCTGAGTAAGTTCCGCTTGATAGGACTGTTGATGACCCTTCCATCTCTTTGATGTTCGAGAGTAGACTGATAGGCAGAAATTGATGAGGTTCAGTTTGTTCTGCTTCTTGTGTGCAGGACATTCCTGGGCAATTTTCCACATTGCCGGGTAGATGACAGTGTTGTAGCTGTACTGGAACTAGCTTGGTGAGGGGTCCGGCAAGTTCTGGAGCACAACTCTTCAGTACTATTGCCAGAATATTGTTAAGCCCCATTGCCTTTGCAGTATCCAGTGCCTTCAGCATTTATCAATATCACGTGGAATCGTATTGGCTGAAGACTGACATTTGTGGTGCTGGGGACCTCAGGAGGAGACCGAGATGGATCATCCCCTCGGCACCTCTAGCTGAAGGTTGTTGCAAATGTTTTTGTCTTGTCTTTTGCACTGATGTGCTGGGCTCTTCCATCATTGAGGATGGGGGTATTTGTGGAGCGTCCTTCTCCAGTGAGATGTTTAATCGTCCACCACCATTCCCGTCTGGATGGGGTAGGACTGCAGAGCTTTGATCTGACCTGTGGATTGTGGAATTGCTCAGCTCTGTCTATTACTTGCTGCTTATGCTGTTTGGCACACAAGTAGTCCTGTGTTGTAGCTTCACCAGGTCGACACCTCATTTTTCAGTATGACTGGTACTCCTCCTGGTATGCTCTCCTGCACTCTTCATTGAACCAGGGTTGATCCCCTGATTTGGTGGTAATGGTAGAGTGGGGGTATGCCGGGCCATGAAGTTACTGATTGTGGTTGAGTACAATTCTGCTGCTGCTTTGTTGCCCAGTTTAGAGTTGCAAGATCTGTTTGAAATCTATCCCATTTAGCACAATGGTAGTGCCACACAACACGATGGATGGTATCCTCAATGTGAAGACAGAAATTTGTCTCCAAAAGTACTGTGCGGTGGTTATTCCTACAAATACTGTCATAGACAGATGCATCTGCGCCAGGCAGGTTGGTGCGGATGATGTCAAGTAATAATAATCTTTTATTGTCAAGGACTCATTTATAATTCTGAATTCACCAAATGATCAAGAGATAGTCTTTTCATGGCAGAGAGATCAAAGTACACCTGCTCTGTCTGGCTTCAGCTCCAACACTGAAAACGAAACGAAACCCACCCTGGACCAAACAGCCTAAACGAAAGTAAAAAGCTGACAGACAGCCCAGCTCCACCCACTCTCTGACATCACTGCAGTAGTAAACACCCATTTCTTAAAGGTACTCTCACTACAGATATTTAAATACACACCCATTTATAGACACCCATTTCTTAAAGGTACTCTCACATGACACCTCCCCCAAGAAAGAAACCATCAACTTCAAGATGGTTTAATTTTTCACCTTTTCACTATCCTTTAAGAAATGCACACAGTAAATATATTTTTTCGTTTAAAACAAAAACCACGCAAACAGGTATAATAATATAGTCCATTTTTTTTTTGTTCTTCTTCCTCCAATTGAAATCCTTCTCGATTGACAGTCTCTTTGAACAAGTAGGTCTCTGCACTTCTCTATGCCTCGGCATTTCTCTTTAAAGTCAGATACTTTAGTTCAATCTGATCGCAGAGTCCCTTGTAATTCTCCAACACAGGAGCATTGGTTATTACAGCTTTCAGGCAGTCAAATGCCTGTTGAAAATCCGCTGTCCATTGAAATTTTCGACCTTTCTTCAGCAAATCCATCAGTGGAGCAACCACGCTGTAAACCTTTTGCACAAATGTTCGATGAAATCCACTCATGCCAAGAAATCCCATTATTTCCCTTTGTCTTGAGGATATCGGAAACCTCTCAATGAAAGTGACTTGGACTTTTCCAAATTCACTTTTGGCTAGATTTATCACCAAACCCGCCTCCTGAAGTCGATCGAATAACTCCATTGGATGTTTTAAATGTTCTTTCCATGTCTGGCTGAAAATTATCAGATGGCCGATGTATACCGCACAATTGGGTAATCTTGAAACAACTTTGTTAGTTAACCTTTGAAATGTGGCTGGGTCGTTTTTCATGCCAAATGGCATAACTTTGAATTGGTATATACTATCTGGAGTCACAAAAGCTGAAATCTCCTTCGCCCTTTCGGATAAAAGTACCTGCCAGTAACCTTTAAGTAAATCCAATTTGGAAATAAAAGTTGATTGTCCCACTTTCTCAATGCAATCCTCCAAACATGGGATAGGATAAGAGTCCATTCTTGTAACTGCATTAACCTTCCTATAGTCCACACCCAACCGTTGGGTACCGTCTGGTTTTGGTACCATCACTATGGGTGAGCTCCATTGGTTGCAACCCACTTCAATTATGCCATTTCTAAGCATACTCTCAATCTCTCGGTTAACCTGTGCCAATTTTAAAGGATTAAGTCTGTATGGATGTTGTTTGATTGGAACAGCCTTTCCCACTTCTACATCATGTATAGTCATTTTAGTACTTCCCAATTTATCTCCACAAACTTGCCCATGTGATATCAATAACTCTTTCAGGTCAGTTTGTTTTTCCTCTGGAAGGTAACTCAACAATGTATCCCAATTTTTAAGAACATCCTCGTTTTTCAATTTAATTTGAGGTATGTCAAATTCCAAGTCATCTGGATTTGGTTTGTCACTTTGAGTTAGAATCATTAAAACCTCCTCCTTTTTCCTCGCCTTCCCTTTCAAAGCACATTTTAAGCATATTCACATGACACACTCGGTGAGTCTTCCTTCTATCTGGTGTTTTTACCACATAATTCACCTCACTTAATTTCCTTTCAATCTGATAAGGTCCACGAAACCTAGCTTTTAAAGGCTCACCTACCACTGGTAACAACACTAAAACTTTATCCCCACTGGCAAAACTACAAACTTTGGATTTCTTGTCCGCGACCCGTTTCATCACATTTTGTGCAACTTTTAAATGTTGTCTTGATAATTTACCTGTTCTATTTAATCGTTCCCTAAAATTTGACACGTAATCCAATAATGTAATTTCTGATTTCTCAATCACTTATTTTTCCTTAATCAATTTAAGTGGTCCTCTTACCTCATGACCATAAATTAGTTCAAAAGGACTGAATTTGGTTGACTCATTAGGTGCATCCCTAATTGCAAACAGTATGAATGGAATTCTTTTATCCCAATCCTCTGGATAATCTTGACAATAAGCCCTCAACATTGTCTTTAATGTCTGATGCCACCTTTCTAATTGTCCCTGCGATTCTGGATGGTACACAGTTGATTTAAATTGTTTTATTCCGAAGCTATCCATAACTTTTTTGAATAACCTTGAGGTAAAATTTGATCCTTGATCCGATTATATTTCTATGGGTACTCCATATCTCGTACAGAATTTAAGTAACTCCTCCACAATCTTTTTAGTTGTAATATTACGTACTGGAATGTCCTCTGGAAACTTAGTAGACACATACATTATCTCCAAAAGATATTGATTCCCACTATTCGTTTTCGGAAGCGGTCCTATGCAATCAATTAAGACCCTTGTAAAAGGTCCCTCAAATGCTGGAATGGGTATTAAGGGTGCTGGTTTTATCACTGCTTGAGGTTTCCCTATCACTTGACATGTGTGACATGATTGACAAAATTTAACTACATCTTTATGTAGACCAGGCCAATAAAAATGTTTTGGGATTTTAGCTTGAGTTTGCCTTATCCCCAAATGAACTCCCACTGGTACCTCATGTGCAACTCGCAACACCTCCTTTCTATACCCTACCGGCAATACTACTTGATGAACTTCTGCCCACTTTTCATCCGCCTGCATATGTAAAGATCTCCATTCTCTCATCAAGACATCACTTTTACGGTAATAACACTCTGGTATATACGCAGATTCCTCTTCTGTGTATGCTTTCTGATTCATCCGTTTTATTTCTACATCTTTCTGTTGTAACTCCACCAATTTTCCTGAACTAAAAATATCCGCCTCATCCTCCACCTGTTCTTGTTCTTTTTCAACCATCTGATCAAAAATCGTTTCTGATAAATGCACTCCAACTTCATCTTCACTCTCTGATTTCTCCTCTTGTCTTAACCTGTGACTTTGCGACCTTGTTACTACACAATCCGGAAAAATCCCAGGATATTCTTCCTTCAACACTTCAGTTGTCTGATTTTACACTGACTTATCAACCACAGTAGGCATCACTGCCACCTGTGATCCAGCTATATATTACCCAAGATAAACTGCATTCCTGGATAAGATAGTTTCTCTATTACTCCTATTACCACGTCACCACTCTTCACTGGACTTTCCAATCTCACCTTATACAATGGAACACTACTCCTCTCACCTTAAATTCCAAATATTACCACCTTTTCTGGCAACATTCTTCCCAAACTATATAATTCCTCATCTCTTACCGTTAAAGATTGACTAGCTCCTGTATCTTTTAAAGTTGTGACTTCTTTACCTGCTCCTCCTGAGACTCATGAGTAAACTTTACCCACACAAGTAAATTCTTTGATGAAATCTGGCACCTTCTTATCAATTACCTCCTGATCAGACGGGACAACCTTTTGCACCTCCTTCACTTCACTTGGGCTTTCCTTTACTACTTTAACAAACCCCACTGTCTTATCCTGTTTTACCACATCAGCCTTTCCAGTGCTTTTCTTCAACCACCAACACTGTGACTTTACATGGCCTAGTTTGTACAGTGAAAACATTTGAATTTTTTCATTTCTTTTCCACCCTCCTGGATTTCTTTTTTAATCTGAGGTACACTCTCCTTATTATCTCCCATCAGATCACCTTTACCTTTACCACTTGAGTATTTCTCATGTCCCCAGTTTCTATTCCTCACAGGCTGAAACTGATGTTGGAAACCAAACTTTGATTTCTGAACTAATTCATAATCATCTGCCATTTCTGCTGCTTATCTAGCAGTTTTAACCCTCTGCTCTTCCACATGAGTTCTCACTACATCAGGAATTGAATTTTTAAACTCCTCCAAAAGTATAATTTATCTGAGAGTTTCATACGTTTGGTCTATTTTCAAAGCTCTTATCCACCTATCAAAATTACTCTGTTTGAGCCTTTCAAACTCCATGTATGCTTGACCAAATTCTTTCCTTAAATTTCTAAACCTTTGTCTGTAGGCTTCAGGCACCAGTTTATATGCATCTAAGATGGATTTTTTCACCTCCTCATATGCCCCAGATACCTGCTCCGGTAGTAATGCAAACACTTCACTAGCCCTACCTACCAGTTTGTTTGAATCAGTAATACCCACATGTTCTGTGGCCATTTCATTTGTTTAGCTACCTTCTCAAATGGAATGAAAAAGGCTCCTTTTCGTCAAATCTTGGCAATGCTTAGACATAATTAAATAAATTCCCACCAAGCGTTCGACGATGACGCTCTTTCTCACTATCCTCATCACTATCCACCAACTGTACGTTTTCCTTTACGTCTGCCAATTTTAACCTACTGTCATGTTTCATGGCCATTTTCTGTTCAAACTCTCTCTCTTTATCTTTTTGCCTGATCTGTAACTCCCTTTCTCTTTCCTTTTTGTTCTGCGCAGGCTATTCTTTCTTTTCTCCTTTCTTCGCTCTCCTTTTCATTTTCTTCTCTCTCTTTCGTAATCTAGCTGCTTTAATTCTTTCTCATGTACCATTTGTTTAAGTTGTAACTGAATTTTTGCCATTTCCAATGAGTCAAACTGTATCTCAGGCAACTTTAAATGCTTAGCCATCGCCATAATTACCTCACCTTTTTGCATTTTGTCAGGTAATGTTAACTGCAATGTTTTTGCCAAATCTAACAGTCTGCTTTTAGCCTCTGTCCGTAAGGTACTGTGTGTGACCCTCTCCATCCCCAAAAATGTCAGAGCCTCTGAAAGAGCCATTGTCCAGAACACACTCCCTACTTCAACTGAAATACCACACCTGGAAAGCAACCACAAGATGCTCACCCCTCACTGTCTTTATGTTCACTAAGCCAATCCAACAGATAGACTATTATCCTGGACGAGCCCCCAATTTGTTATGGGCCAGGATTTAGTGAACCCCAAAGTGTATCATGGAGTTCATCTGACAGTTCACCTGACCCACAACTTTTAATAGATTGTGGTCTGGGGAGCACACGGCCCACTCTACAGGTGTGGTACAGCAGAAATGGAAACGTATTTTTAAAAGCAAGACAATGTTTATTCTATGAACTTAAGTTAACCTTTTTAAAACATACAGTGAACATCTTAGCAACCATTAATTTAAATACGACCCCCAAAGTCTACAACACAAAGTAATCCGTAAGCTGTCCTTTTAATATCCAGAAGACTTACAAAAAACATAACCTTTAACAGAAGCACGTTAGGTTAAAGTCACTACTCAGAACACTTATAATTCTGAATTCACCAAATGATCAAGAGATCGCCTTTTCATGGCAGAGAGATCAACAGTACACCTGCTCTGTCTGGCTTCAGCTCCAACACTGGAAACAAAACTAAAACACACACTGCAGCAAACAGCCTAAAACAAAAGTAAAAAGCTGACAGACAGCCCAGCTCTACCCACTCTCTGACATCACTGCAGTAGTAAACACCCATTTCTTAAAGGTACTCTCACTACAGATATTTATATACACGTCCCTTTATAAACACCCATTTCTGAAAGGTACTCTCACACGACACAGGGTAGAAATAACGGATGCTCTGAGGATCATTTTCCAATCCTCACTAGATACAGGTGAGGTGCCAGAGGATAAGAGGTCTGAAAAAGCTATACCATTACCCAAAAAAGATGTGAGGGGTCGGCCAGATAATTATAGGCTGGTCAGTCTGACTTCTGCAGTGGGAAAATGATTGGAAACAATTCTATGTCACTGAGAAAGGCACGGATTGTTCATGGATATTCAGCATGGTTTTGCTCAGGGAACACCGTGTCTTATTAGCTTAACCAAATATTTTGAAGAAGTACCAAGGAGGATTGATAAGGATGTTATCTACATGGATTTCAGTAAGGCATTTGACCATGTCCCACATGGGAAACTGGGAAGAAAAGTGAAATCTTATGGGATACAGGGGAAGGGGAACAGGCTGGATGCAAAATTGGCTTCATGATGGGAAACAAAGTTTTTTTTTCACAAATTTAGAGTCCCCAATGATTTTTTTTCCAATTAAGGGGCAATTTAGCGAGGCCAATCCACCTACCCTGCACAACTTTGGGCTGTGGGGGTGAAACCTACGCAGACACGGGGAGAATGTGCAAACTCCACACGGACAGTGACCCAGGGCAGGGATTCAAACCCGGGTCCTCAGCGCCTGAGGCAGCAATGCTAACCACTGCGCCACCATGCTGCCCTGACAGGAAACAAAGTTTAATGGTCAATGGATATTTTTTGCCAATGGAAAGCAGTTTCCCATGATGTTCCACAGGGCTCAGTGTTGGGGCCCTTGCTAGCTATTGTATATATATATTAACAATTTGGAATTAAATGTTGGAGGCAATATTGGTACATTTGCAGATGACACAAAAATTGATAATGAAGAGGATAGCTGTTGTCTCCAGAATTATATTAATGGTTTGGCTGAGTATGTGGAAAAGTGGCAAATGGAATTCAATCCGGAAAAGTGTGAGGTAATGCATTTGGGGAGGGCAAACAAAACAAGGGAATACTCAATAAATGGAAAGATAATTGAGAGCGGTAGAGGAAGATAGAAACCTTGGAGTGCATGTCCACAGATACCTGAAAGTGGCAGCACGGGTGGATGAGGTAAAGAAATCATATGGAACGTTTTCCTTCATTGAGAGAGGTATTGAATACAAAAGCAGGGATGTAAAGCTGGGACAGTATAAATGCTGGTTAGGCCACAGCTGGAGTTTTACATACAGTTCTGGTCACCACACGACAGAAAGGACATAATTACGCTGAAGAAAGTACCGAGGAGATTTTAAAAAGTGTTGCCAGGCCTTGAAAATTGCAACTGTGAGGAAAGGTTCGTGAGGTTAGGGTTGATCGAATTGAGGGGTGCAAATTATGAGGGGCATAGACCAGGGCAGACAGGAAAGACTAGTTTTCTTTCACTGAGAGGTCAGTTATCGCGGGGCATGAGGAAAAACATTTTCCCGCAGAGGGTGGTGGGCTTCGTGGAATTTACCGTTTAAATTGGTGTTTGAGACAGAAACACCCAACTCATTTAAAAGGTATCATGGATCTGCATCTAAAGTGCTGTAGCCGACAAGGCTGTGGACGAAGTGGTGGAAAGTGGGATTACAATGAACGGCTGGTTCATTTTTTTCTCTTTTTTGGCTGGCGCAGACATGATAGGCTGAAGGCTTCTTTCCGTGCTGCAAATTTTCTTTGGCAAAGAGGAAGCTGCAAACTAAATCTGAACAATGCCACGATTCAAATGTGGATACATTGCAAGGCATTTGAGGGAATCCTTTAGCCAGCATTGGACGGTGCACAGAAATTGTTGCAAACAAGTCATCTTCTCGTCAATGTCTTCTTTGCTAAAGCTGAACCTCCAGGCAAACACACACATTGCTCATCAAAAATACCACAATAATCCATAATACTCACCACATACACACTTTCACTTGAAAGTGGGTTTCTCCTCCCCACATCCAGAGTGCTGTTAGCTGGGGGGGGGGGGGGGGGGGGGGGGGAGTTTCAGGATTTAGACCGAGCAACAGTGAAGGAAGGGGGATATATTTCCAAATCAGAGTGCTCAGCAATGAGAATTTACATGTGGTGAGGTGATTCATCTGTATAGAATCTGCCAAAGTAGCATGCATTTACCAAGCAAGGGCAGCACGGTAACACAAGTGGATAACACTGTGGCTTCACAGCTCCAGGGTCCCAGGTTCGATTCCCTGCTGGGTCACTGTCTGTGTGGAGTCTGCACGTTCTCCCCGTGTCTGCGTGGGTTTCCTCCGGATGCTCTGGATTCGTCCCACAGTCCAAAGACATGCAGGTTAGGTGGATTGGCCATGCTAAATTGCCCTTAGTGTCCAAAAAGGTTAGGAGGGGTTATTGGGGTACGGGGCTGGGGTGGAAGTGAGGGCTTAAGTGGGTCGGTTTAGACTCGATGGGCCGAATGGCCTCCTTCTGTACTGTATGTTCTAAGTAGAAAACAAAGGTTAGGTTTATTTACAATCCACAAAATCTCCACTCCCCAAAGGGTCTCCCACCTCAACCTGCACCCTGGCCGGGGTTCTTGTACTCGTGATTTAATCACCTGTTAAGAGGAAGACCCCCCCCCCTCGTTACTGGGAGATCATGAGGAATCTGATAATCCTGGAATCCGATAGTCCTGGTGCAGTAATCTCCACAAAGGTTATAACACCCCACCGCCCCCCCCGCAACCCCCCCCCCCCCCCCCCCCCCCCACATCCCCACCCCCATGTCTAGATCCGCAGGCGGGACCATGGAACCCCTAGTCTAGTAGACCGAGGATGGCCGTCGGGGCCGACTGCATGGTATCAGGTGGCGTGTACCGAGTCGAGGAGCAGCATTTCCTTGGCTGGGTCCTAAGGAATGGAGGCGGCAGTGGGCGCTGACACAAAATGCTCCGGCGGTGGCAATACGTCCATGTCAGTCTCAGAATCAGAATCAGAGTTCAGCAGTACCTCTTCCGGCATAGCCTGGGCCAACGGCAACAAATGGGACAGAGGTGGTAACTCGAGCTGGGGGTGGAGGGTAGGTTTCAGTCCAGAATCTGGATCTGGCACCTCAGAGATGCGCCTATGGAGGTGATGGATGTGCCAATTCGATTTGCGTCCCTGTGCCCTCACTCAATAAGAGACCGGTCCTATCTGGTCTAACATGATACCCAGGTCCATCTGACATCTTCACCAAAGTTGCGGGTGTACACCAGATCTCCTACAGCGAAGGTGTGCAAAGGCGTACGCCAGTCTGCATCAGCAGTGGCTTTATGCTGGCCCCAGCGATTTTCTCGTCACTGTCCGGGGAAAGCAAACTCACCCACGTACGAATGTGACGGCCCATCAGCAATTCAGCTGAAGCAACGCCTGCCGTAGCGTGCGGCGTTGTCTGGTACCAAAAAAGCAATTGTGTCAGACGAGTCTCCCAGGACCTTGAGGTCTGCTTTCTCATCCCACTTTTGAACGTCTGGACTATGCACATCGCTAACCCATTTGACACAGCGTGGTCTGGGCGATATGAACGGTTTGTGGTCACAAACATCCTAAACTCCACACTCATGAAAGCTGTTCCATTGTCCAATATCAGCACCTCCGGTATCGCTTGTGTGCTAAAAGATTGCCGCAGCCTCTCGATGGTGGCTCAAGCTGTCGTACATTACATTTTATGGACCTCCCGCCACGTTGAGTGGGCTCCTACGATGGCCCGGCCATTCCCATGGGTGAAGCAATGCCGTCGGCGGCAGCTTTTGTTGCCCCTGGCACTGGGTACAATGCTGGACCACCATCCCTATATCTGTGTCACTGCTTACCCACCATACATAGCTGCGGCCTAGCTTCTTCATCATTGACACCCCCGGGTGTCCATTGTGGACCTCCTTCAGGAGTGGTGCCCGCCTGCACTGGGGAACCACCATGCGTGTCTCCTACAGGATGACACCGCCCTCGATGTTTAACTCGGGTATCTTGTTAGTGTGTGCCTTCAAGTCCCCCAGCAAGGCGTGTTGGGCCCCATATTGGATTCTGTGATGTACCCGAGATAACGGTGGATCCGTCTGAGTCCACCCACAGATGAGGGAAGCCGTGACCGGCAAGGAACCCATAAAATGGAGGGTGGCTAGCAACTCGGCGGTGGCACCGGTGCAGGCGACCTGGTGAAGAGAAGGAGGTGGCCCAATGCATCGGCATGCGGGATTGTGGACCTGGAGCAGGGTTCCAATATGTACTCATATGCTGCGAACAGCAGCATGGTGAAAACGACTGAACGGATGCCCGTACTCGTACTGATGGAATTATTTTATCCCAAACACCACGGCTAAGCCTTCCTTCTCCGCCTGTGCGTTGTTTTTTTTTGCGGCCGCCAATGTCCGAGATGCTTGGGCCACTCCAATCCTTCATCCATCCGGTGGGCGAGGATGGCCCTGACCCCGGAGGGGGAAGCATTGCATGTCAACAACAGTGGCTTACTCTGGTCAAAGTGAGTTTAGTAGACGGGAGGAGGATACCCACTTTTCCTGTTGTGTAGAGGTTCAGGGCGACCGCCACCTTGACAATCACTGGGAGCAGGTGTCCTTCCCCACCCCACCCGCCCCCCCCCCCCCCCCCCCCCCCACCCCCTTCCCTTCCCCCCCCCCCCCGTTGCCAAGGGTGCCATCATCTGGCAGCTATGTCGCACTGTCTCTCTGCTCATCCGGAGTCTCCGATGGCATGCCCGGTCTGGCTGCTCCTCGAATGACAGGCGGCGCCGGTACACGCGAGGCCTCATACGGTGTCTGCTTGGCACCTCCTCCTCGTCGGCCTGTTGGGTGTCCGGACCTCCAGCCTGTGTGGCCGCCACCTGCCCCTCTGTAGCCCGTTCCTCTGCAGCCCTGTCCTCTGCAGCCCGTCCGTCTGCCCCGGTCCACTGCTGGCCACTCTGCTGCTGCCCGTTCCATTGCTGCAGCTTCCCCCTCCTCTCCGAGTGGCCCCTGCTTATGCGGCCACAGGGCACCTCGCAGAGCTGCGTCCATCACCACGCCGGCCAGCATTGCTAATTGAACGCCAAATGCCATTGTCTGCAGGGGGTCAAAGGCCAACATGTTAGCAGAGCGCATACTTTCATGCCCAACCGTGTTCGATGGTCTATATGCTGGCCCCGGTTGGCAGTGCGGGCTCCGCCCCCGCATGTCCGTCCCACACCACCTCACCCCTGCCTCGGCGGTGTCCTGCACCATCGGTGCTCCCGTTCCGGGCACCCGTCCCTGCTGCAGTGGGTACCATTGGCTGGCACTGCCCTCACTTGGGGCTGCTGTGGGTGTGGCCAGTTGGCCAGGGTGTTTGGGGCCGGTGGGGGGCACGCTGTGATGGGCGGCTGGGGTGCGGGGATGGGCGCACCCATACGGTGTCACTGTGTAGAACCAGGGGTGAGGTGGGTGGACAGTGGGTGTGCAGCAAAATGGTCACCGTAATGGCAGTCGGTGCCTGAGCATCGCCCCAGTCCTAAGGGAAGCCACCCCTGCTGCTCGGTCTGTTTCCTTCCCTCCTCCGGCCCTGACTGGTTCCCCCACCCCACCCCAGGCAGCACAGCCAGTGTCCAGGCCGCCAGCCCGCAGTCACTCCACTCTATTTCCTGTCTCCTCTCTCTATCGCTCAGCTACCACGATGCCAGGTTCACGATTTTTGAAACTACAAGTGAACCACACGGTCGGGAACTCGGCCCATCGGAGGCAATGAATCTCGGAGGCCCCGGAGAATAGGGAGTCAGGCCGGCTGACAATATGCCTACTGTACTTTAACCCCGCGCGGTGAGCGACGCATTTACGCCATTCCGGAGCATCCCGGTTTGGTGTCAAACCGCCGCCTACCTCTGTTATATTACTCTTTGGTAATATATCATGACTCTTTGCTTCGTAATCCAGAATAGTCTGATGGTGTGATTATAAAGAAACCACCAATCTTTAACTTAAAGCAAAACTGATTTGTTGAATAACGATTGATTAATATTGAGTTTGCACACTCCACAGAACTATAACTATTAATAAAGTAATCTATATTTAAGTAATAGCTAATTAAACTACACGTGCTGCTTCTATCTAATCTTAACTTTGCTGTGATCTATCTCTCTCTGTGCTTAAACTCAACTGACTAGTACCCAAGATTCCCTGAGTCCTTATATTTATACTGGGAACTAGTGGTTCCCTCTAGTGGTTGCGTTACACTGAGATGTAATAATTAACCTTTTATTTGTCTACATATATACATAGCGTTACACCTTGATTTTGGTGTGGGAAGCTTTTCTCCGCCCAATCAGGTTTTGCGATTTTGGTGTCGGCAAGCAGAGAATCCCACCCAAGATCTCCTCTCCCCGAAGGGTCTCCCTCCTTGACCTGCACCCAGGCCAGGGTTTTATACTCGTGATTTAATCCCCTGGTAACGAGAAGCTCTGTCCCCTCATCACTGGGGAAGCTCGCATTCAGTGGAGGTCGTGGGGAACCTGATAGTCCTGGCGCTGTGACCCCCACAAGGGTGACAACAGGAGTGCTTCTTTTTGAATGGCATATCATTTTGTTCCGGTTGGTACAAAGGACATCACCGTGAATAAACAGATGAAGTAATGCCATTGCCCTGGGAAATGGCAGGTGTTGAAAAGCGTTTTTCGACCTGCTCCAATATGGCATGAGCAATATTAACTGATTAGAATAAAGTTCATATTGCTGCTCTGATTTCTATTTGTGCAGATCAAACAGGATTTTCCCAGCAGGAGGGCAGGTCAATAGGATGGTGAAAAAGGCATACAGGATACTTGCCTTTATCAATTGAGACATAGGTTATAAAAGCAGGGAGGTCATGTTTGAATTGTGTAGAACATTGGTGAGGCCACAGCTCGAGTACTGTGTGCAATTTTGGTTGCCACATTATAGGAAGGGTGTAATTGCATTTGGAGAGGGTGCAGAGATGATTCACCAGGATGTTGCCTGGGATGGAACATTTAAGCGATGAAGAAAGGTTGGATAGATTTGAGTTGTTTTCATTGGAGCAGAGAAGGCTTGGGGCGGGGGGGGGGGGGGGGGGGGGGGTGAGCTGGTCAAGGTGTACAAGGTTACGAGGGGCATGGACAGGGTGGATAGGGAGCAGCTGTTCCCCTTATTTGAAGGGTCAGTCATGAGGGGTCACAAGTTCAAGGTGAGGGGCAGGGGGTTTAGGGGGAAAGTGATATTGGAGGCAGTTCAGAGGAGGTTCACCGGATTGATTCTGATGGTGAAAGAACATAGAACATAGAACATAGAAAATACAGCACAGAACAGGCCCTTCGGCCCACGATGTTGTGCCGAACCTTTGTCCTAGATTAATCATAGATTATCATTGAATTTACAGTGCAGAAGGAGGACATTCGGCCCCCCGAGTCTGCACCAGCTCTTGGAAAGAGCACCCTACCCAAACTCAACACCTCCACCCAACACCAAGGGCAATTTGGACATTAAGGGCAATTTATCATTGGCCAATTCACCTAACCCGCACATCTTTGGACTGTGGGAGGAAACCGGAGCACCCGGAGGAAACCCACGCAGACACGGGGAGGACTTGCAGACTCCGCACAGACAATGACCCAAGCTGGAATCGAACCTGGGACCATGGATCTGTGAAGCAATTGTGCTATCCACAATGCTACCGTGCTGCCCTTAAGAACAAATAAATCTACACTATATCATTTTCCCGTAATCCATGTACCTATCCAACAGCTGCTTGAAGGTCCCTAATGTTTCTGACTCAACTACTTCCACAGGCAGTGCATTCCACGCCCCCACTACTCTCTGGGTAAAGAACCTACCTCTGATATCCCTCCTATATCTTCCACCTTTCACCTTAAATTTATGTCCCCTTGTAATGGTGTGTTCCACCTGGGGAAAAGTCTCTGACTGTCTACTCTATCTATTCCCCTGATCATCTTATAAACCTCTATCAAGTCGCCCCTCATCCTTCTCCGCTCTAATGAGAAAAGGCCTAGCACCCTCAACCTTTCCTCGTAAGACCTACTCTCCATTCCAGGCAACATCCTGGTAAATCTTCTTTGCACCTTTTCCAGAGCTTCCACATCCTTCCTAAAATGAGGCGACCAGAACTGTACACAGTACTCCAAATGTGGCCTTACCAAAGTTTTGTACAGCTGCATCATTACCTCATGGCTCTTAAATTCAATCCCTCTGTTAATGAACGCGAGCAAACCATAGGCCTTCTTCACAACTCTATCCACTTGAGTGGCAACTTTCAAAGATGTATGAACATAGACCCCAAGGTCTCTCTGCTCCTCCACAATGCCAAGAACTCTACCGTTAACCCTGTATTCCGCATTCATATTTGTCCTTCCAAAATGGACAACCTCACACTTTTCAGGGTTAAACTCCATCTGCCACTTCTCAGTCCAGCTCTGCATCCTATCTATGTCTCTTTGCAGCCGACAACAGCCCTCCTTACTGTCCACAACTCCACCAATCTTCGTATCGTCTGCAAATTTACTGACCCACCCTTCAACTCCCTCATCCAAGTCATTAATGAAAATCACAAACAGCAGAGGACCCAGAACTGATCCCTGCGGTACACCACTGGTAACTGGGATCCAGGCAGAATATTTGCCATCCACCACCACTCTCTGACTTCTATCGGTTAGCCAGTTCGTTACCCAACTGGCCAAATTTCCCACTATCCCATGCCTCCTTACTTTGTGCAGAAGCCTACCATGGGGAACTTTATCAAATGCCTTACTAAAATCCATGTACACTACATCCACTGCTTTACCTTCATCCACATGCTTGGTCACCTCCTCAAAGAATTCAATAAGATTCGTAAGGCAAGACCTACCCCTCACAAATCCGTGCTGACTATCCCTAATCAAGCAGTGTCTTTCCAGATGCTCAGAAATCCTATCCTTCAGTACCCTTTCCATTACTTTGCCTACCACCGAAGTAAGACTAACTGGCCTGTAATTCCCAGGGTTATCCCTAGTTCCTTTTTTGAACAGGGGCACGACATTCGCCACTCTCCAATCCCCTGGTACCACCCCTGTTGACAGTGAGGACGAAAAGATAATTGCCAACGGCTCTGCAATTTCATCTCTTGCTTCCCATAGAATCCTTGGATATATCCCGTCAGGCCCGGGGGACTTGTCTATCCTCAAGTTTTTCAAAACGCCCAACACATCTTCCTTCCTAACAAGTATTTCCTCGAGCTTACCAATCTGTTTCACACTGTCCTCTCCAACAATATCGCCCCTCTCATTTGTAAATACAGAAGAAAAGTACTCATTCAAGACCTCTCCTATCTCTTCAGACTCAATACACAATCTACCGCTACTGTCCTTGATCGGACCTACCCTCGCTCTAGTCATTCTCATATTTCTCACATATGTGTAAAAGGCCTTGGGGTTTTCCTTGATCCTACCCGCCAATGATTGTTCATGCCCTCTCTTAGCTCTCCTAATCCCTTTCTTCAGTTCCCTCCTGGCTATCTTGTATCCCTCCAATGCCCTGTCTGAACCTTGTTTCCTCAGCCTTACATAAGTCACCTTTTTCCTCTTAACAAGACATTCAACCTCTCTTGTCAACCATGGTTCCCTCACTCGACCATCTCTTCCCTGCCTGACAGGGACATACATATCAAGGACATGTAGCACCTGTTCCTTGAACAAGTTCCACATTCACTTGTGTCCTTCCCTGCCAGCCTATGTTCCCAACTTATGCACTTCAATTCTTGTCTGACAACATCGTATTTACCCTTCCCCCAATTGTAAACCTTGCCCTGTTGCACGTACCTATCCCTCTCCATTACTAAAGTGAAAGTCACAGAATTGTGGTCACTATCTCCAAAATGCTCCCCCACTAACAAATCTATCACTTGCCCTGGTTCATTACCCAGTACTAAATCCAATATTGCCCCTCCTCTGGTTGGACAATCTACATACTGTGTTAGAAAAGCTTCCTGGACACACTGCACAAACACCACCCCATCCAAACTATTTGATCTAAAGAGTTTCCACTCAATATTTGGGAAGTTAAAGTCGCCCATGACTACTACCCTATGACTTCTGCACCTTTCCAAAATCTGTTTCCCAATCTGTTCCTCCACATCTCTGTTACTATTGGGGGGCCTATAGAAAACTCCTAACAAGGTGACTGCTCCTTTCCTATTTCTGACTTCAACCCATACTACCTCAATAGGGTGATACTCCTCAAACTGCCTTTCTGCAGCTGTTATACTATCTCTAATTAATAATGCCACCCCCACCTCTTTTACCACCCTCCCTAATCTTATTGAAACATCTATAACCAGGGACCTCCAACAACCATTTCTGCCCCTCTTCTATCCAAGTTTCCGTGATGGCCACCACATCGTAGTCCCAAGTACCGATCCATGCCTTAAGTTCACCCACCTTATTCCTCATGCTTCTTGTGTTGAAGTATACACACTTCAACCCATCTCCGTGCCTGCAAATACTCTCCTTTGTCAGTGTTCCCTTCCCCACTGCCTCATTACAAGCTTTGGCGTCCTGAATATCGGCTACCTTAGTTGCTGGACTACAAATCCGGTTCCCATTCCCCTGCCAAATTAGTTTAAACCCTCCCGAAGAGTACTAGCAAACCTCCCTCCCAGGATATTGGTGCCCCTCTGGTTCAGATGCAACCCGTCCTGCTTGTACAGGTCCCACCTTCCCCAGAATGCGCTCCAATTATCCAAATACCTGAAGCCCTCCCTCCTACACCATTCCTGCAGCCACGTGTTCAACTGCACTCTCTCCCTATTCCTAGCCTCGCTATCACGTGGCACCGGCAACAAACCAGTGATGACAACTCTGTCTGTCCTGGCTTTCAACTTCCAGCCTAACTCCCTAAACTTGTTTATTACCTCCACACCCCTTTTCCTACCTATGTCGTTGGTACCAATGTGCACCACGACTTCTGGCTGCTCCCCCTCCCCCTTAAGGATCCTGAAGACACGATCCGAGACATCCCTGGCCCTGGCACCCGGGAGGCAACATACCTTCCGGGAGCCTCACTCGCGACCGCAGAATCTCCTATCTATTCCCCTAACCATTGAATCTCCTACAACTATTGCTTTTCTATTCTCCCCCCTTCCCTTCTGAGCCCCAGAGCCAGACTCAGTGCCAGAGACCTGGCCGCTAGGGCCTTCCCCCGGTAGGTCATCCCCCCCAACAGCATCCAAAACGGTATACTTGTTTTGAAGGGGAACGGCCACGAGGGATCCCTGCACTGTCTGCCTGTTTGTTTTTTTCCCCCTGACTGTAACCCAGCTATTCTTGTCCTGTACCTTGGGTGTGGTTACCTCCCTGTAACTCTTCTCAATCACCCCCTCTGCCTCCCGGATGATCCGAAGTTCATCCAGCTTCAGCTCCAGTTCCCTAACACGGTCTTTGAGGAGCTGAAGTTGGGTGCACTTCCCGCAGGTATAGTCAGTGGGGACACCGGTGGTATCCCTCACCACCCACATCCTACAGGAGGAGCATGTAACTGGCCTAGCCTCCATCCCCTCTTACCTTACAGAATATAGCTGCTGTGTGGACTAACTAGATCTCCGCCCTCCGACTCTGCTCCCAGTCAGCTACACTTTCTGTAAACTCCTGGCTCTCTTCGCACTCTTTTCGGAAATGTCGGCAACAAAATGAAAGGAGCACCTTACTCCCTCCTCACCTAACTCCCTCGGTCACCAAACTCTCACTATCGCACTCAAATGCACCAAATTCAGCACTCCCTCGGTCACCAAACTCTCACTATCGCACTCAAATGCACCAAATTCAGCACTCCCTCGGTCACCAAACTCTCACTATCGCACTCAAATGCACCAAATTCAGCACTCCCTCGGTCACCAAACTCTCACTATCGCACTCAAATGCACCAAATTCAGCACTCAGTGCAAACAAAGTCTGCACTGTAGGGGATCACTTTTATACTGTGAATCTAGCCTCTGAAAAACTGGCCTCATCCAATTAACTAATTAACAAGCTCCAGCTGCAAGTGCCTCGAAGTAGAAGCCTGTTTAAAGCTGATTGAAAGGGTTGACGTATGAGGAGAGATTGAACAGTTTGGGCTTACACTCGCTGAAGCTTAGATGAACGAGAGGGGATTTGATCGCGGTATATACAATACTAAGAGGATTGGTGAAGTAAACGTAGACCAAATGTTCCCCTTGTGGGCCAATCTGTAATGAGAGGTCGCAGTTATAGGTTGAGAGGCGATAGATTTAAAACTGAGATGAGGAGGAACGACTTCACGCACAGGGTGGTGAATTTGTGGAACTCGCTGCCCCATAATGCTGTCACGTCTGAGTCATGAAATGATTTCAAGAAGTAAATAGATGTACTTCTGATTTTTTTAAAAAACAGATTAAAGGGATATAGGAAACAAACAGGGAGGTGGATTTGAGACCAGGAAGAGATCAGACATGATCTGATTGAGTGGCGGAGCAGGCTCGAAGGGCTGAATTGCCTATTTCTGCTCCTAATACCTATGTTCCTATATACTCAGAGGGTAGTGACGATCTGGAATGACTGCCTGGGAGGGTGGTAGATGCAGGTTGCTTCACATTCTTTATAAAGTACCTGGTTGAGTACTTGGCATGTCATAACATTCAAGGCATCCAAGCGCTGGCAAATGGGATTAGGTAGGTAGCTCAGGTGTCTTTCATGCGTTGGTACAGCCTCGATGTGCCAAAGGGTCTCTTCTGCACTGTATTTTCTGTGATTTTCATCCACAATCATTTCTTTCTGTTGTCTGATGGAATGCAGCGTTTGTCTGTGCACACCAGAGGAACACTGTAAATAGATACACATCACCCTAGTTACAGGATGCTGTTTCTGCTTATTTGCAATGAATTCCAAAATGAAACCTCAGTCCAAGTGGATATTGAAAAGATGATTCAATGACATAGCAAATTACGGAAGACGTGTTCAAATCGCGTCGCAGACTGATATATCGAAGGACTGCAACATGATTCTACAAAGTGATTCCTCTCCACTCTCAGCCAGCCCAACAACAGGAGCTGAGGACTTCCTGGCAAGGAGAGAAAGGCAACGTCATGTGTTGGGTGCGAATAGTCCGGTGTTTTTCGGTGTCTACAATGCCGACTTTACTATCAAACGAGGAATGCCCCACCAAGACTGCACTTAGCTCACTTTCTGCATTGACGAGCATTTTTAATTGCCACTCCAATCACCTGATATCCCCCATCATGGCCTCGAGACCCCCCCCCCCATCTCTCCAACTTACCTGTTAGGGGGGACCTCGAGACCCCCTCACAAGGGCAGGACACTCCCGAGCCCTATCCCTGGCACGGGCAACCAGGCAGCTGGGCACTTTTACACTGCCATCCTGGCATTGGCACTGCCAACATGCAATGCCAACAGGACACCTTAGCCAGGGTGGTACTGCTAGTGTGCCTGGATGGCTGTGCAAAGGTGCCCCCATGGCAGAAGGAGTGCTAGGGTACTACTCTGCCGAGAGCCCAACCACCCAGGAGCCTCCGAGGCCTGAGAGGCACCCACCAAGTGCCGTTACGCCTAGTCCATGATTGTGTGGACCTGTGCTAAATGGCACGTTGGTGAGTTCTCCCAGGTGTTTTAGGCGTTTTAGTAAGCTCAGAGAAGGAGGCAAAAGAGGGGGAGGTGTGGCGCTGCTAGTCAAGAGCAGTATTACGGTGGCGGAGAGGATGCTAGATGGGGACTCATCTTCCGAGGTAGTATGGGCTGAGGTTAGAAACAGGAAAGGAGAGGTCACCCTGTTGGGAGTTTTCTATAGGCCTCCAAATAGTTCTAGGGATGTAGAGGAAAGGATGGCGAGGATGATCCTGGATAAGAGCGAAAGTAATAGGGTAGTTATTATGGGAGACTTTAACTTTCCAAATATTGACTGGAAAAGATATAGTTCGAGTACATTAGATGGGTCGTTTTTTGTACAGTGTGTGCAGGAGGGTTTCCTGACACAGTTTGTTGACAGGCCAACAAGAGGCGAGGCCACATTGGATTTGGTTTTGGGTAATGAACCAGGTCAGGTGTTGGATTTGGAGGTAGGTGAGCACTTTGGGGACAGTGACCACAATTCGGTGACGTTTACGTTAATGATGGAAAGGGATAAGTATACACCGCAGGGCAAGAGTTATAGCTGGGGGAAGGGAAATTATGATGCCATTAGACGTGACTTGGGGGGGATAAGGTGGAGAAGTAGGCTGCAAGTTTTGGACACGCTGGATAAGTGGAGCTTGTTCAAGGATCAGCTACTGCGTGTTCTTGATAAGTATGTACCGGTCAGGCAGGGAGGAAGGTGCCGAGCGAGGGAACCGTGGTTTACCAAAGAAGTGGAATCTCTTGTTAAGAGGAAGAAGGAGGCCTATGTGAAGGTGAGGTGTGAAGTTTCAGTTGGGGCGATGGATAGTTACAAGGTAGCGAGGAAGGATCTAAAGAGAGAGCTAAGACGAGCAAGGAGGGGACATGAGAAGTATTTGGCAGGAAGGATCAAGGAAAACCCAAAAGCTTTCTATAGGTATGTCAGGAATAAGCGAATGACTAGGGACAGAGTAGGACCAGTCAAGGACAGGGATGGGAAGTTGTGTGTAGAGTCTGAAGAGATAGGCGAGATACTAACTGAATATTTTTCGTCAGTATTCGCTCAGGAAAAAGATAATGTTGTGGAGGAGAATGCTGAGCTCCAGGTAAATAGATTAGATGGCATTGAGGTACGTATGGAAGAGGTGTTGGCAATTCTGGACAGGCTGAAAATAGATAAGTCCCCGGGACCTGATGGGATTTATCCTAGGATTCTCTGGGAGGCCAGGGAAGAGATTGCTGGACCATTGGCTTTGATTTTTATGTCATCATTGGATACAGGAATAGTGCCAGAGGACTGGAGGATAGCAAATGTGGTCCCTTTGGTCAAAAAGGGGAGCAGAGACAACCCCGGCAACTATAGACCGGTGAGCCTCACGTCTGTAGTGGGTAAAGTCTTGGAGGGGATTATAAGAGACAAGATTTATAATCATCTAGATAGGAATAATATGATCAGGGATAGTCAGCATGGCTTTGTGAAGGGTAGGTCATGCCTCACAAACCTTATCGAGTTCTTTGAGAAGGTAACTGAACAGGTAGACGAGGGTAGAGCAGTTGATGTGGTGTATATGGATTTCAGCAAAGCGTTTGATAAGGTTCCCCACGGTAGGCTATTGCAGAAAATACGGAGGCTGGGGATTGAGGGTGATTTAGAGATGTGGATCAGAAATTGGCTAGCTGAAAGAAGACAGAGGGTGGTGGTTGATGGGAAATGTTCAGAATGGAGTTCTGTCACAAGTGGAGTACCACAAGGATCTGTTCTGGGGCCGTTGCTGTTTGTCATTTTTATCAATGACCTAGAGGAAGGCGCAGAAGGGTGGGTGAGTAAATTTGCAGACGATACTAAAGTCGGTGGTGTTGTCGATAGTGTGGAAGGAAGTAGCAGGTTACAGAGGGATATAGATAAGCTGCAGTGCTGGGCTGAGAGGTGGCAAATGGAGTTTAATGTAGAGAAGTGTGAAGTGATTCACTTTGGAAGGAAAAACAGGAATGTGGAATATTTGGCTAATGGAAAAGTTCTTGAAAGTGTGGATGAGCAGAGGGATCTAGGTGTCCATATACATAGATCCCTGAAAGTTGCCACCCAGGTTGATAGGGTGGTGAAGAAGGCCTATGGAGTGTTGGCCTTTATTGGTAGAGGGATTGAGTTCCGGAGTCAGGAGGTCATGTTGCAGCTGTACAGAACTCTGGTACGGCCGCATTTGGAGTATTGCGTACAGTTCTGGTCACCGCATTATAGGAAGGACGTGGAGGCTTTGGAACGGGTGCAGAGGAGATTTACCAGGATGTTGCCTGGTATGGAGGGAAAATCTTATGAGGAAAGGCTGATGGACTTGAGGTTGTTTTCGTTAGAGAGAAGAAGGTTAAGAGGAGACTTAATAGAGGCATACAAAATGATCAGAGGGATAGATAGGGTGGACAGTGAGAGCCTTCTCCCGCGGATGGAAATGGCTAGCACGAGGGGACATAGCCTTAAACTGAAGGGTAATAGATATAGGACAGAGGTCAGGGGTAGGTTCTTTACGCAAAGAGTAGTGAGGCCCTACCTGCTACAGTAGTGAACTCGCCAACATTGAGGGCATTTAAAAGTTTATTGGATAAACATATGGATGATAATGGTATAGTGTAGGTTAGATGGCTTTTGTTTCGGTGCAACATCGTGGGCCGAAGGGCCTGTACTGCGCTGTATTGTTCTATGTTCTATGTTCTATGTTGGGAGTTCATTCCCGGGCCTCGGGAGCATCGGCCACAGAAATATTTAAGTGAGCCTAACTGCTCACTCAAATATTTAAATCTGTATGGGAACCAAATCGCGACATCTTGCGAGATCTCGTTAGATCTCACGAGGTGTTCAGAGCGTCGCAAATCTTGCAAGATGCCTCTTTGGAGATTTAATGGCCTCATTGTGTCACAAGGTGGGATGTGATGAGGCCGTTCGATCATGCCCCTTGTCACCTGCTGTGAACCACCTAGCTACTGGGTCTGGAGCTGTATTGCCAATCTAACAGACAAAAATTATTAATTTTTAAATAAATTTAGAGTACCCGATTCATTTTTTCCAATTAAGGGACAACTTAGTGTGGCCAATCCACCTACCCTGCACATCTTTTGGGTTGTGGGGGTGAATCCCACGCAAACACGGAGAGAATAGGCAAACTCCACACAGACAGTGACCCGGGGCCGGGATCGAACCTGGGACCTCGGTGCCGTGAGACAGCAGTGCTAACCACTGCGCCACCGTGCTGCCCTCTTTCAGACAAAATGCTGGAAAGAAGGGCAAGAATGTATTTTTAAATGGGGAAATTTGGAGATAGACGTTTCCCCTTCAAGTTTTTAATATTACATTTCTCTCACAGTTTGCAAAAGTGTTTCCAAAAGATAAATGTTGTGCAAATTTCTAAATACTTAGCATTTCAAGAAAGAATTTTGAAGTTGATAAAAACACAAAATATTTATTGGCTAACAGTATTTGCTGCATTAGCTGTCAAACTAATAATAGAGTTCATTGAGTTAACTCCGAAATTGTCCATTGGACCATGAAAATAATAATAAAGGCAAAGTTTAAAATATTTATGTGCCCACTGGGAAACAATACTAATATTTTGTTGGGTATAGCTTAATAAAAAACATGTCAGTCAGTATAAAACTGTCTAATCAATACAACAGTTGCTGAAAATCCCCAAGACTTCACAATCCGGGCCGACTGTGACAGGATTTGGAAAGGAGTTGCTAACCTGGTTTTATCAAATGCTCAAATAAAGACTGTCTCTTTCTTCGATTTTCATCGGATAAGAGGAAACTCTATCGGGACTGGGATGAAAATATTGATCTAACGGCAATGTTATTACCACTTATTTGAGAACGACAAAAGGAGTATCACAGGAGACAACTTGTTCAGATGGAAATCAGTAAGCACAGTCGCCCAAAAAGGGTCCAAAGGTTTTCAGCCTGATCCCAATTGGCTTGTAAATGTAAAGTTGATTGTGTGAAGCCTCAGCAGACTTCTCCAGCATTTCTATTCAGAATGCTAGTCAAGCCTGATTCCATCAGCAGGGTATATGTAAGATGGACTAAATTGGATAGCCACAGAAAATGGATGGGGGAATTACGAGGCACGATTAACCCACGCCTGTTCAGTGTAATGCAGGCAGCGTGGCAACTTTTTACTGCATGCAAATTTGAATGATTGACGAGTGTAGTCGATGCTAACGGCTCTGCTCATTCACTGTGCATGTCAGCAGGGGGCTCAGGGTTGTAATTTTCGAACGCATTATAAAGTTAACCTGAACTGTTGAAAGCTAGTCTGCCTTTCTTAAAGGGGAGGTGCAACGCTGGCAATTTTGAAGGAAATGAATCAAATAAGGTTGGAACGGTGAAGAATGGGACAACCTACTGCACCAGAGGTCTTGGTGGAGGAGAGACTCATATCTTCAGGGGGCCAGGGACTTCCACACACATTCTCAATAGGCTTGGGAAAAGAGCTGGAATTCTTTGGTCATTGGGATTCTCTTTTCCCGCTGGCATCGCACCCCTGCCCTTGGGTTTCGCGGTGGTATGGGGTGGCTTCAATGGAAAATCCTATTGACAAGCAATGGGAAGAGAGAATCCTGTCGCTTGCGAATGGCGCATCGTCAAGATGGGGGACTGTAGAATCCCTCCCAAGATCGCCATGGAGCCAATGCCAAGAGTCAAATCCCAAGATCATGGTTGCAGTGCTGCATGAAGGTCACTGACCTCACACCTATAGTCAAGATCGGTTAACGCATTTTCAAATGTCCTAGTCTGCCAACAGCACCCATAACCTCACACACCAAAATTTGCCATATTCCTATCACTCACTTTCCAAAAATCCCTGGACGGGATTCTCCAATAATGAGGCTATTTCCCCACTCCAGCGTGAAAACACGGTGAATCACTCTGGACTTTCCTGAAAAAAGTCCAGAGTGATCCTCCTACCTGGAGGGGGCTAGCAGAGCGCCAGAGTAGTCCGCGCAGCTCCGGCTGTTGATACGGGGCCCTGAACCTCTGGTTGGGGGTCCGCGCATATGCACAGATGCGGCCTGTGTTGGCCGCCCAGCGTGACATGGCGGACTCAAACCGTGGTCCGGCACCAAGAAGATCGGCCCCCCGCGACCGCGCGTGCCCATGGATCAGTGGCCCCCGATCGATAGCCTGGCCGTCTGTGAGGACCCCCCCTCCGGTGAAGGATCCCCCCTGCCCCCCACGCCAAGTTCCCGATGGGTGGGACCATGAGAGAACCACGCCGTTGGGAACTCTTGGAGAATCGCCGCGGGGGCCTCTGTCTGCGTAGACAGCGCGTGCGCGATTCGCGGTGATTCTCCGGGGAACGGAGAATCATGGGAGCGGCGTTGTGTCGGATTTTGTAGTTGACACCCATTCTCCGCCCCTGCGATGATCGCGATTTTGGCGTGGCGGCTCAGACAATCCCGCCCCCTATTAATCAAGACAAAACCCAACATTCATATCCTTGACCTCACCCTCATATCCATATCTCATAGCTTGTACATGATGCCATGACAGCCATTTCATACAAAATATACAACATGTCATAGACAGCATTTCCCATCTCTCAGACAACACGTAGTGCCCAAAGTAGGGGTCAATTTCTCACCCGATATGGTATTGACGCCATGACATTTCGCCTTTTAGCTAATGGTTTCTGTTCGCTTTTGCTGTTAACTAAAGTGTTTACATTTTTCATACTGCTGAAAACTAGGGATAATCTTTCACTATATGTTCTACTTGAATGTTTTTACTTAAAAACAGGAAGATAAGAAATCAGATCAAATTGATTGTCTCCATCTTAATAGGTTTATCAATGCAACTTTGCTATTTCTCAAGGGATTAAAAAAAAATAGAATAACAAGTTAGTATTTGAATGCTGACCTCATTAAGGAAGCATGCAGATCTCTAGAACACCTACTTGTAAACAGGCTGGTTGTTATAATAATTCCTGCTTCACGGCAATGATGCTGTGCGTTTCTGTTCCTGGTTCCTGAATTCGCAATGTTCATTTCCAATGCTGCCATCCTCAATCAGTCACGAAGTGCCTTTGAGAAAGGGTCAGCACCCCCACCAACCCCTACCTCCCCCCCACCCCGCCCCATCATTGGAAGACTACAAGCAATCCAGGTGGCTTTGCATGTCATACTCACAACATAGTGTTAATGCTCGTGGTGATAGAAAGAGAGACTTAAATGGGCATTAACTGGTCCTTAAGGACCGCAATTGGCAGCAAGGTGGGAAGACATGATGTTGGCAGGGTCCTCTCCCACCGCCACCCTGTCCAATGAAACTGTAATTCACTGTCAGCGATTAAAATCCAGGTCGTGGCACCTCGCTTGTTGCTTTGCCAGTGATGGGCAGGTAACAAGATGGGAAACTCGCCCATTAGCGGCAGAAAGTTCATAGATATGTTTAATTGCTCACTTGCATGTAATTTAAATGCAATTTGATATGATCTAATCCTACCTACCCGATTTAGTGAAACTCAAAATATTTTGCATGTCTACAGTGACCTGACCAGTGAAAGCTGGTGACTTATAGATGGCTTCCTTCACTCAATGTGACAACCCTACGGGGTTCCAGAAGACTGAGTCACATGGCACTGGATTGACCTTGGAGACATTTCCCTGTGGAAAAACGTACTGAGCTGATGCTCTGAGGCCTGGAGCCTCAGGCAAGAAGTTCACAACCTCGAATCACTGGGTCCAAAATTTAAAGGAGCAGCGCACAACTGAAGTGCAGAGTGTCCATCCCTTAAAGTGACATCACAGATTTGAGTCCTTAAGGGGAGGATACTGAGGAGGTTCAACCAACCTCCATGTGCAGCACGGTAGCACAGTGGTTAGCCCAGTTGCTTCGAAGCTCCAGGATCCCAGGTTCAATTCCCGGCTTGGGTCACTGTCTGTGCAGAGTCTGCACGTTCTCCCCGTGTCTGCGTGGGTTTTCTCCGGGTGCTTCGGTTTCCTGCCACAGTCCAAAGATGTTCAGGTTAGGTGGATTAGCCATGATAAATTGCCCTTAGTGTCCAAAAAAAGGTTAGGTGGGATTACTGGGTTACGGCGATAGGTTGGAAATGTGGGATTAAATAGGGTGCTTCTTCCAAGGGCCGGTGCAGACTCGATGGGCCGAATGGCCTCCTTCTGTACTGTAAATTCTATGATTACTCTATGAACCACTACCGACTCACACCAGATCCCCTGCTAGCAGGTGCAGTGATGGCAGGTTGTGGGGGCGAAACCCACCCAAACACGGGGAAAATGTACAAACTCCACGCAGACAGTGGCCCAGAGCCGGGATCGAACCTGGGACCTCAGCACCGTGAGGCAACAGGGATAACCCACTGCGCCACCATGCTGCCCCTCCGTCTTTCCAATGAAAACAGTCCGAGTCTATGCAGCCTCTCCCCTTAGATAGCATCCTGGCAACATCCAGGTGAACCTCCTCTGCACCCTCTCCAAAGCCTCCACATCCTTCTGGTAGTGTAGCGACCAGAATTGTGCGCAATATTCCAAGTGCAGCCTTACCAAGGTTCTATACAACTGTAGCATGACTTGCCAGTTTTTATACTCAAACCCCATCCAATGAAGGCAGGAATTCCCTCTGCTTTCTTGACTACCTTGTCCACTTGTATTGCCACCTTTAAAGATCTGAGGACTTGCACGCCCAGATCTCTGTGACCTATATTCCTAAGAGGTTTGCCATTTACGGTATATTTCCCTTCTAAGTTAGACCTACCGAAATGCATTACCTCATATTTGTTCGGATTAATCTCCATTTGCCATTTCTCTGCCCATGTCTCCAACCTGTCTATGTCCTGCTGTATCCTCTCACAATCCTCAACACTATCTGCCACTCCACCAACCTTGGGGGTCATCCGTGAACTTACTAATCAGACCAGCTACATTTTCCTCCAAATCGTTTATGTAGGGGCTGGTTTAGCACAGTGGGCTAAACAGCTGGCTTGTAATGCGGAACAAGGCCAGCAGCGCGGGTTCAATTCCTGTACCAGCCTCCCTGAAGGCGCCGGAATGTGGCGATTAGGGGCTTTTTACAGTAGCTTATCTGTGCCCCAGCACAGATCTCTGTGAAACACCACTAGTCACAACCTTCCATTCAGAAAAACACCTTTCTACTGCTACCCTTTGCCTTCTGTGATCGAGCCAGTTCTGTATCCATCTTCCCATCTCACCTCTGATCCCGTGTGATTTCACCTTTTGTGCCACTCTGCCACTTTGTCAAGGTGGCTCATTGTAGACTGGTACAAAAAGAACACTCTACATAGGGCCCACTCCCCCACCCTAACCCTGTAACCCCACCTAACCTGCACACCTTTGGACTGTGGGAGGAAACCAGAGCACCCAAAGGAAACCCACGCAGACAAGGGGAGAACGTGCCAACTCCACACAGTCACCCAAGGCCAGAATTGAACCCGGGTGCCTGCCGCTGTGAGGCAGCAGTGCTAACAACTGTGCCAATGTGCTGCCCTTAGAGCGTTTCATTATGCGAACTGTGATATTGAAAGCACTGCAATCATCAGCAAACATCCCCCCTCTGACCTATTGATTGATTTAAGGCCCTTGATGATGCAGCTGGAGATAGTTGGGCCTAACGCACTGTCCTGAGGCACTTCTGCAGTGATATCCTGGGCTGTGGTGTTTGGTCTCAAAGCCACAACCAACAATGAAGCATGTACTAAGAAAAGTGCCGGTGCAGACTCGATGGGCCGAATGGCCTCCTTCTGCACTGTAAATTCTATGTATCTATGTAAAAAAAGAGAATGATGGAGCGATTAGTCCTCGCTGAATTCACTGTATATAGCTAGTTTGAAATAGGTAACGACTGTAATGATTCTGAATATTCGATTAGAAGCAGAGAAGGAAAAGGACAGTAACATAATTCAGCTCATCAAAAGCCTTTTTTTCATGGTACAGGTACATTTCTGTGACAACATATTATCATCCTTTTAAGCACTTGAACAAAAATCTGGAGAACTGGAAGAAAAATACAAAATATGTAAAAGATAACCTATCATAAGAATATGGTGATGAACAATCGAGATATTCTTTTCATAAGTGTAAGGGCAGCTGCAGCAGCATTTCTAACAGAATTGTGAAATACAGCATTCTAACATCTGTATAGATTAGAAGATTTCAGGTTAATGCTGAGGTAGCCAATTCCAGCAGGTAGCAAAGATGCACAATTGACCTTATAGCTTTGTTCCAGGAAAGAGGAAATCAAGTAGAGTCCCCTACTACTATGCATTGACACCCTGCTGGAAAATGTGCATCTGTAGATGTTAAGTGAGGACATGGGCGAACATCACTGTGATGTTTCCAGTGTTTGTGAAAACTCATCTTCCAGAATCGCCTTATACCCAGCATGTGTAGCATTATTCCCAGCACTTGATAGATTATTCCCAGCTTCCCCTACATTAGTCCCAGCGCTTGGTAGACTATTCACAGCCCCAGATCCCGATAGATTATTCCCAACACTTGACAGGTTATTCCTAATACCTGATGCGTTATCCCCAGCACTTGATCGTTATTCCCAGTTCTTGATGGGTTATTCCCAGAAATTGATGGATTATTCCCAGAAATTGATGGATTATTCCCAGTACCTGATGGGTTATTTCCAGCACTTTATGGGTTATTCCCAGTAATTGTGATGGGTTATTCCTGACACCTGATTGATTATTTTCCGTATCTGATGGGTTATTTCCAGCACTTTATGGGTTATTCCCAGTAATTGTGATGGGTTATTCCTGACACCTGATTGATTATTTCCAGTATCTGATGGGTTATTCCCAACACCTGAAACATCACTTGAAAGAAGAGAGAGAGCATGGAAAATAAAGTGGATTTTTTTAAAAACCTCAAAAACTCTTGAGGACATCCTCAAGATGCAATATTCAAAACCATTTCCCTTAATGACTTGTTAGAATGTACGTTTAGGAATGCCTCGAGGGCAAGTGTTATACATTATCTTAGAGCAGTCTAAGCAGAACTATTAAAATTGATGACAGCCTTCAGTTTCCTGATCCCGTGAACTTCACTGGAATCAAAATTAACTCTCGGATGGCTATCGTTCGTGTGCCTGCTCGCTGACAAACATTGCTGGTAGGAAGCCTAGTAGTGCCACTGAGAGGCCGGATGGTGTAGGTGGCAAACCACATTGTGCTGATGGGAATCCCAATAAGACCATAAGACATAGGAGCAGAAGTAAGGCCATTCGGCCCATCGAGTCCACTCCACCATTCAATCAAGGCTGATTTCAACTCCATTTACACGCTCTCTCTCCATAGCCCTTAATTCCTCGAGAAATCAAGAATTTATCAACTTCTGTCTTAAAGACACTCAACGTCCTGCTTCACCGCCCTCTGTGGCAATGAATTCCACAGACCCACCACTCTCTGGCTGAAGAAATTTCTCCTCATCTCTGTTCTAAAGTGACTCAGTTTTATTCTAAGGCTGTGCCCCCGGGTCCTAGTCTCCCCTGCTAATGGAAACAACTTCCCTACATCCACCCTATCTAAGCCATTCATTATCTTGTAAGTTTCTATTAGATCTCCCCTCAACCTCCTAAACTCCAATGAATATAATCCCAGGATCCTCAGACGTTCATCGTATGTTAGGCCTACCATTCCTGGGATCATCCATGTGAATCTCCGCTGGACCCGCTCCAGTGCCAGTATGTCCTTCCTGAGGTGTGGGCCCAAAATTGCTCACAGTATTCTAAATGGGGCCTAACTAATGCTTCATAAAGCTTCAGAAGTACATCCCTGCTTTTATATTCCAAGCCTCTTGAGATGAATGACAACATTGCATTTGCTTTCTTAATTACGGACTCAACCTGCAAGTTTACTGTTAGAGAATCCTGGAGTAGGACTCCCAAGTCCCTTTGCACTTCAGCATTATGAATTTTGTCACCGTTTAGAAAATAGTCCACGCCTCTATTCTTTTTTCCAAAGTGCAAGACCTCGCACTTGCCCACGTTGAATTTCATCAGCCATTTCTTGGACCGCTCTCCAAAACTGTCTAAATCTTTCTGCAGCCTCCCCACCTCCTCCATACTACCTGCCCCTCCACCTATCTTTGTATCATCGGCAAATTTAGCCAGAATGCCCTCAGTCCCGTCATCTAGATCGTTAATATATAAAGAGAACAGCTGTGGCCCCAACACTGAACCCTGCGGGACACCACTCGTCACCGGTTGCCATTCCGAAAAAGAACCTTTTATCCCAACTCTCTGCCTTCTGCCTGACAACCAATTGTCAATCCATGTTAGTACCTTGCCTCGAATACCATGGGCCCTTATTTTACTCAGCAGTCTCCCGTGAGGCACCTTATCAAAGGCCTTTTGGAAGTCAAGATAGATAACATCCATTGGCTCTCCTTGGTCTAACCTATTTGTTACCTCTTCAAATAACTCTAACAGGTTTGTCAGGCACGACCTCCCCTTACTAAATCCATCCTGACTTGTCTTAATCCGACCCTGCACTTCCAAGAATTTAGAAATCTCATCCTTAACAATGGATTCTCTGAATCTTGCCAACAACCGAGGTTAGGCTAATTGGCCTATAATTTTCCATCTTTTTCCTTGTTCCCTTCTTGAACAGGGGGGTTACAACAGCGATTTTCCAATCCTCTGGTACTTTCCCTGACTCCAGTGACTTTTGAAAGATCATAACTAACGCCTCCACTATTTCTTCAGCTTTCTCCTTTAGAACTCTAGGATGTAGCCCATCTGGGCCCGGAGATTTATCAATTTTTAGACCTCTTAGTTTCTCTAGCACTTTCTCCTTTGTGATGGCTACCATATTCTGTCCCCTGACTCTCCGGAATTGTTGGGATATTACTCATGTCTTCTACTGTGAAGACTGACGCAAAGTACTTATTCAGTTCCTCAGCTATTTCCTTGTCTCCCATCACAAAATTACCAGCGTCATTCTGGAGCGGCCCAATGTCAACTTTTGCCTCCCGTTTGTTTTTAATGTATTTAAAGAAGCTTTTACTATCATTCCTAATGTTACTGGCTAGCCTACCTTCAAATTTGATCCTCTCTTTCCTTATCTCTCTCTTTGTTATCCTCTGTTTTTGTAGCCTTCCCAATCTTCTGACTTCCCACAACTCTTTGCCACATTATAGGCTTTCTCTTTTGCTTTGATGCATTCCCTAACTTCCTTTGTCAGCCATGGCTGCCTAATCCCCCCTCTGATAACCTTTCTTTTCTTTGGGATGAACCTCTGTACTGTGTCCTCAATTACTCCCAGAAACTCCTGCCATTGCTGTTCTACTGTCTTTCCCACTAGGCTCTGCTCCCAGTCGATTTTCATCAGTTCCTCCCTCATGCCCCTGTAGTTACCTTTATTTAACTGTAACACCTTTACATCTGATAATAGTTTTGACAGGAGACCTTATTGGGTCAAAGAATAGCCCCATTGTGCCAAGATGAAGAACTATGCTTCTGATTTATTTTTGAAGATGATTGATATCTCTTGTAACCAACTTTCAATTCTGTTTCCTAAACTTTTCCAAAGGTTCACACAGCCCAATACGAAGTTTGAAAATGAATTATTAATTGGTTAAGTAAGAGGAGGCAGACGGTAGTTATCAATAGTAATAAGACCAACTTGTCAGTTCTAGCCGAGCAGGGGTCCCCAGCGGTTTAAGCTAGAGTCCGCATCAAAAGCAGAAAATACTGGAAGTACTCACAAGATCAGTTATTATCTGGAGAGAAATTGGATGAGTTAATATGTTAGGTGCACCCTTGATCTGAGCTGCATATTGATATTTTATGTAGAGTTTACACATGTGATATTGGATGAAAATTTATCTTGGGCAGTTGTGCAATATACGCATTACCAAATTAGCAACCCCTTTTATACTCTGACTGAAGCTCTTTTCCATTGGAGGCAGGTTTTTTCACCATGATCAATTCCATTTAATTTAAAATCAATACATTCACATTTTCATTTTATGAAGCTGCTGTTCCTACCACCTTATAAAAGTATGAATCAACCAGACCTTTAAATTATCAAGAACAGAAACTATAAGCCCTTGATACATCTTTATCTTCTGCAAATAAACATTGAGCCATTGGCGAAAGAGCGAGCTGCCAGAACAAAATAGCTGATTATAAAACTGCTAATCTTCTCCGCTCCCTTGCCAACAAATTCACTCACGTTGGATTGGATTGGATTGGATTTGTTTATTGTCACGTGTACCGAGGTACAGTGAAAAGTATTTTTCTGCGAGCAGCTCAACAGATTGAAGTAGGCCATTTTCCAAGACCATATTTTTTTCTCATCTCATCAAACATTCTTCATATATGAAACTGTTTTATTGGACTGATTGGCACAGTTTAACATTTATTGGACTGTTTTATTGGACTGATTGGCACTGTTTATAATATAATGTGCCCACAATGCAGAAGGAGACACCCGGATGGACATTTGTTTAAATCCCCTTCTGCACTGATGGAAGACACTTGTTCTGCCCAGCAATAGCACAAAGCTGCATCTTAAAATGGCCCCATGGCCAGGAGATCGGGATATCTGCGAGTCAAGACCCTGGCAGTGGGATATATGGCAAAGACTTATGAAAGAATGAAATAATATATGAATAAAATGGCCAAGGCAGGCAAAGAAACCAGAATAGGAGGAATAAAAGAAATGTATAGATTAGATTAGCGTCCCCCACACACACAGCAGGACAAAGGTGACATTAACACCTCATCTAGCAAACACAGAAACAAAAGCATAGCACAGCCACAGACATCGGAGGTCGATTTAGTTAAGGAGACACATCAGGGAGATAATGGGAAACACATTAAAGAAGGGAAGGACACTCGGAGCAAGCACAGATAATCTCATCAACACGAACACACTCCATACAGATGCAAATTGACAAGGGAGGGACACTCGGAGCAAGCACAGATAATCTCATCAACACGGACACACACCATACAGATCCAAATTGACAAAGATGCATATTCTCAGTTTAAACCTGTCTGAGAGATAGATCTAAATCAAAACTAGCCTTTAACTATTATGTATGAGCAAATGTTCCCGCTCGAATTTGGATTCCTATAAAAACCCAGAGCGAATGTGTAATTGTTGAGATCAACGTGGCCAAGCCACTGTTTGAGCTGGCTGCGTGGGTCTCCCTGAAGGCTTCAGTAATTGTACAATAAAGAACAACGCTTTGAACCTTGCCTTGAGACTCGGCCTCTTGACTGCACTTGTACAAGGGAGTTTTCCCTACAACAAGATCATTAAGTACATGAGAAGAAAAGGGAATAAAAGAAAAGACATAATAGGGCAACACAACATATACAATGTAACTACAAAAGCACTGGCATCGGATGAAGCATACAGGGTGTAGTGTTAATGAAATCAGTCCATAAGAAGGTCATTTAGGAGCTGTGGGGAAGAAGCTGTTTTTGAGTCTGTTCGTGCGTGTTTTCAGACTTCAGTATCTCCTGCCCGATGGAAGAAGTTGGAAGAGTGAGTAAGCCGGGTGGGAGGGATCTTTGATTATACTGCCCGCTTTCCCCAGGCAGCGGGAGGTGTAGATGGAGTCAAAGGATGGGAGGCAGGTTCGTGTGACGGACTGTTCACGACTCTCTGAAGTTTCTTGCGGTCCTGGGCCGAGCAGTTGCCATACCAGGCTGTGATGCAGCCTGAGAGGATGCTTTCTATGGTGCATCTGTAAAAGTTGGTAAGAGTCAATGTGGACATGCCAAATTTCCTTAGTTTCCTGAGGAAGTATAGGCGCTGTTGTGCTTTCTTGGTGGTAGCGTCGACGTGGGTGGACCAGGACAGATTTTTGGAGATGTGCACCCCTAGGAATTTGAAACTGCTAACCATCTCTACCCCGGCCCCGTTGATGCTGACAGGGGTATGTACAGTACTTTGCTTCCTAAAGTCAATTACCAGCTCTTTAGTTTTGCTGGCATTGAGGGAGAGATTGTTGTCGCTACACCACTCCACTAGGTTCTCTATCTCCCTCCTGTATTCGGACTCATCGTTGTTCGAGGTCCGGCCCACTATGATCGTATCGTCAGCAAACCTGTAGATGGAGTTGGAACCAGGTTTTGCCACGCAGTCGTGTGTGTACAGAGAGTAGAGTAGGGGGCTAAGTACGCAGCCTTGCGGGGCGCTGGTGTTGAGGACTATTGTGGAGGAGGTGTTGTTGTTCATTCTTACTGATTCATCAGTGCCCTAACCACTCCTTTCTTTGTGGCAGGCCATTTGCTGTTGGTGGGATTCTCTACTACTGCTGCTTGTCAATGGGGTTTTCCATTGAAGCCACCCTACGCTGCCGGGAAATATGCGGGTGAGGGTGCTGCCGAGAACAGAGAATCCCAAACAGCCGGAGAATTCCTGCCAGAGTTTTTAAAAATAAATTTAGAGTACCCAATTCATTTTTTCCAATTCAGGGACAATTTAGCATGGCCAATCCACCTAACCTGCACATTTTTGGGTTGTGTGGGTGAAACCCACACAAACACGGAGAGAATGTGCAAACTCCACACGGACAGTGACCCAGAGCCGGGATCGAACCTGGGACCTCGGCACCGTGAGGCAGCAGGGCAAACCCACTGCTCCACCTTGCTGCCCTATTCCTGCCAGAGTTAGCGTTTCGAGACAATATGAATCTTCTTCAACGTTGAAGAGTCATTGTGACTGATTTTCCAACTATTGTTGTCAAGAGAGGTTATAATGGACTGCCAACCTGATAATCCCCATTTTTCATCCCCGTTCGAATGCCTTGGTTCACTTGAGGAAATTCCTCTGATATGGGTGTAAAAGATTGTGGAATCTGAGTGCAAATTACATGCGGCATAACTTGAGTTTCCATGATTTTTCCACTAATTTTAAAATTATCACACTTGAAAGCACGCCTTGCCTACCTGGGGAAACAATGTGCCAAATCTTCATCTAAAAAGATTACCAAATTCACAACACATGCATTATTCATCCAAAACTTCTGCCATAAATTTTGAATGATGAGTTTGAACCATGGGTTAACTGTGCATCTCCAGAACCTATGGTTTTTGAGTGAAAGAATGGCTCGTAACTTTCGATCCGTTTTCGGACTTAAGTTGATTGCCCGCCACACATGCAGGGCACGATCAGCCGGAAGTGTCAACATCAGGGCATGTGCGCTGAAATCATGGCACTCCGAAACTCCGGGCCCTCTGGTCAGTTAATTTAAACTTAGTAACATAGTTGAAGTAGACAAAGCAGAGAAGCAGTAAGGACAAACACAAATCCCCCCCCAAAATCAGATGTTACAAGGACAGTGACAGCTAAAAGCAAAAATCGCATGACCAGGTCAGACCCATCTTGTAACAACAATTTATGACCCTTTCGGCAGATCTGTATTATTTACATTTTGCCTTGCTTCAAGAATCTCCATTGTTTGTAGTCCAAGAAGTTCCAATTTCTCTTCTTCTCAACTAAATTTCCAGTTGTCAAAATCGAAATTAAAACATACAAACACGCATGCCACACGTAAAGTTATGACATAATATAGTGCAAATTTAAATCATTTCACAGATTTAAAACAAATGACATTTTAGCGGCACGGTAGCACAGTGGTTTGCACAGTTGCTTCACAGCGCCAGGGTGTGAGGTTCATTTCCTGGCTTGGGTCACTGTCTGTGCAGAGTCTGCACATTCTCCCCGCGTCTGCGTTGTTTTCCTCCGGGTTCTCTGGTTTCCTCCCACAAGTCCCGAAAGACGTGCTTGTTAAGTGAATTGGACATTCTGAATTCTCCCTCTGTGTATTCGAACAGGTGCCTGAATGTGGCGACGAGGGGCTTTTCACAGTAACTTCATTGCAATGTTAATGTAAGCTGACTTGTGACAACAAGGATTATTATAAATAAATAATAATCACCTTTGATGATAAAAAAATCTAAAATTACTTGAAAAGAACCAATAAACCAGTAGTGCCTGCATAAAGAATGAGCATGAAAACTGTTTTTAAAAAACATTCTACATACTTTTCAAACCCCGGGTACTCAAGGCCGTGAGGTAGCAGTGCTATCCACTGCGCCATCATGCTGCCTTTCAATAAGAAGCTTGTAAAGTTTAATTAAAAACATTTATTAACAAAAATAATTTTATGAATACTAAACTTTGAAACCAGTTAATATGTAACTTAACATTTAACTTTATCTGCTGAAATATGACATTTTGTAGAATAACAACCTCAACTTTCACAAATTTCTTTCAATAAAATATAGTTTCTCAGTTAAACACAACTCTTCCATTTGTAAAGGGAAGGGATGAAGGGAAGGAGAGGAGAGGAGGGAAGGGAAAGGAAAGAAAAGGGGGAGAAGGAGGAGGGAGGGAAGAAGGGGAAGGGGAGAGAGAGAAGGAGTGAGATGAAGAGGGTTTAGACATATTAATTGTTAATTTTCCAAGCTCAAAATCCGCAAGCAGCAGCTGCTGAAGCACAGTATCCTGACACACATCTCCTCTGACGTCATTTCAGGATGTCCTTTGCTTGTACATTCTTAAGGGTGTGTAATTGATTTGCTTCCTCACCAGGCAGAGATGTAGCCTGAGGCTTCTCTCATGGCCCTGGCGCCTAAGCCTCAAAAGAAGTTCAAGCATTTTAAGAAGCCAAGCTATCACTGTGATGCCCCAGTGCAGATGAAGCATAACTACAGATTTTGAATCTGCACTGGATTCTACAATACTTAGAACATAAAATATTACAGCGCAGTACAGGCCCTTCGGCCCTCGATGTTGCGCTGACCTGTGAAACCACTCTAAAGCCCACTACACTATTCCCTTATCGTCCATATGGCTATCCAATGACCATTTGAATGTCCTTAGTGTTGGCGAGTCCACTACTGTTGCAGGCAGGGCATTCCACGCCCTTACTACTCTCTGAGTAAAGAACCTACCTCTGACATCTGTCCTATATCTATCTCCCCTCAATTTAAAGCCATGTCCCCTCATAGAACATAGAACATAGAACATAGACAAATACAGCACACGACAGGCCCTTCGGCCCACGATGTTGAGCCGAAACTTTGTCCTAGATTAATCATAGATTATCATTGAATTTACAGTGCAGAAGGAGGCCATTCGGCCCGTTGAGTCTGCACCGGCTCTTGGAAAGAGCACCCTACCCATAGTCAACACCTCCACCCAACACTAAGGGCAATTTTGGACATTAAGGCGAATTTATCATGGCCAATCCACCTAACCTGCACATCTTTGGACTGTGGGAGGAAACCGGAGCACCCGGAGGAAACCCACGCAGACACGGGGAGGATGTGCAGACTCCACACAGACAGTGACCCAAGCCGGAATCGAACCTGGGACCCTGGAGCTGTGAAGCAATTGTGCTATCCACAATGTTACCGTGCTGCCCTTAAGAACAAATAAATCTACACTATATCATTTTACCGTAATCCATGTACTTATTCAATAGCTGCTTGAAGGTCCCTAATGTTTCCGACTCAACTACTTCCACAGGCACTGCATTCCATTCCCCCACTACTCTCTGGGTAAAGAACCTACCTCTGACATCCCCCCTATATCTTCCACCATTCATCTTAAATTTATGCCCCCCCAAATAATGGTTTGTTCCACCCGGGAAAAAAGTCGCTGACTGTCTACTCTATCTATTCCCCTGATCATCTTATAAACCTCTATCAAGTCGCCCCTCATCCTTCTCCGTTCTAATGAGAAAAGGCCTAGCACCCTCAACCTTTCCTCGTAAGACCTACTCTCCATTCCAGGCAACATCCTGGTAAATCTCCTTTGCACCTTTTCCAAAGCTTCCACATCCTTCCTAAAATGAGGTGACCAGAACTGTACACAGTACTCCAAATGTGGCCTTACCAAAGTTTTGTACAGCTGCATCATCACCTCACGGCTCTTAAATTCAATCCCTCTGTTAATGAACGCTAGCACACCATAGGCCTTCTTCACAGCTCTATCCACTTGAGTGGCAACTTTCAAAGATGTATGAACATAGACCCCAAGATCTCTCTGCTCCTCCACATTGCCAAGAACTCTACCGTTAACCCTGTATTCCGCATTCATATTTGTCCTTCCAAAATGGACAACCTCACACTTTTCAGGGTTAAACTCCATCTGCCACCTCTCAGCCCAGCTCTGCATCCGATGTCTCTTTGCAGCAGACAACAGCCCTCCTCATTATCCACAACTCCAACAAGCTTCGTATCATCTGCAAATTTACTGACCCACCCTTCAACTCCCTCATCCAAGTCAGTAATGAAAATCACAAACAGCAGAGGATCCAGAATTGATCCCTGCGGTACGCCACTGGTAACTGGGATCCATGCTGAATATTTGCCTCTACCACCACACTCTGACTTCTATCGGTTAGCCAGTTCGTTATCCAACTGGCCAAATTTCCCACTATCCCATGCCTCCTTACTTTCTGCAGAAGTCTACCATGGGGAACCTTATCAAATGCCTTACTAAAATCCATGTACACTACATCCACTGCTTTACCTTCTTCCACATGCTTGGTCACCTCCTCAAATAATTCAATAAGACTTGTAAGGCAAGACCTACCCCTCACAAATCCGTGCTGACTATCCCTAATCAAGCAGTGTCTTTCCAGATGCTCAGAAATCCTATCCTTCAGTACCATTTCCATGACTTTGCCTACCACCGAAGTAAGACTAGCTGGCCTGTAATTCCCAGGGTTATCCCTATTCCCTTTTTTGAACAGGGGCACGACATTCGCCACTCTCCAATCCCCTGGTACTGCCCCTGTTGACAGTGAGGACGAAAAGATCATTGCCAACGGCTCTGCAATTTCATCTCTTGCTTCCCATAGAATCCTTGGATATATCCCGTCAGGCCCGGGGGACTTGTCTATCCTCAAGTTTTTCAAAATGCCCAACACATCTTCCTTCCTAACAAGTATTTCCTTGAGCTTACCAGTCTGTTTCACACTGTCCTCTCCAACAATATGGCCCCTCTCATTTGTAAATACAGAAGAAAAGTACTCGTTCAAGACCTCTCCTATCTCTTCAGACTCCATACACAATCTCCCGCTACTGTCCTTGATCGGACCTACCCTCGCTCTAGTCATTCTCATATTTCTCACATATGTGTAAAAGGCCTTGGAGTTTTCCTTGATCCTACCCGCCAAAGATTGTTCATGCCCTCTCTTAGATCTCCTAATCCCTTTCTTCAGTTCCGTCCTGGCTATCTTGTATCCCTCCAACGCCCTGTCTGAACCTTGTTTCCTCAGCCTTACATAAGTCTCCTTTTTCCTCTGAACAAGACATTCAACCTCTCTTGTCAACCATGGTGCCCTCACTCAACCATCTCTTCCCTGCCTGACAGGGACATACATATCAAGGACACGTAGCACCTGTTCCTTGAACAAGTTTCACATTTCACTTGTGTCCTTCCCTGACAGCCTATGTTCCCAACTTATGCACTTCAATTCTTGGCTGACAACATCGTATTTCCCCTTCCCCCAATTGTATACCTTGCCCTGTTGCACGCACCTATCCCTCTACATTACTGAAGTGAAAGTCACAGAATTGTGGTCACTATCTCCAAAATGCTCCCCCACTAACAAATCTTTCACTTGCCCTGGTTCATTACCAAGTACTAAATCCAATATTGCCCCTCCTCTGGTCGGACAATCTACATACTGTGTTAGAAAAGCTTCCTGGACACACTGCACAAACACCACCCCATCCAAACTATTTGATCTAAAGAGTTTCCACTCAATGTTTGGGAAGTTAAAGTCACCCATGACTACTACCCTGTGACTTCTGCACCTTTCCAAAATCTGTTTCCCAATCTGTTCCTCCACATCTCTGCTACTATTGGGGGGCCTATAGAAAACTCCTAACAAGGTGACTGCTCCTTTCCAATTTCTGACTTCAACCCATACTGCCTCAGTAGGCTGATACTCCTCGAACTGCCTTTCTGCAGCTGTTATACTATCTCTAATTAACAATGTCACCCCCCCCCCCCCCACCTCTTTTACCACCCTCCCTAATCTTATTGAAACATCTATAACCAGGGACCTCCAACAACCATTTCTGCCCCTCTCCTATCCAAGTTTCCGTGATGGCCACCACATCGTAGTCCCAAGTACCGATCCATGCCTTAAGTTCACCCACCTTATTCCTGATGCTTCTTGCGTTGAAGTATACACACTTCAACCCATCTCCGTGCCTGTGTCTCTCCTTTGTCAGTGTTCCCTTCCCCACTGCCTCCTTACATGCTTTGGCGTCCTGAATATCGGCTAACTTAGTTGCTGGACTACAAATCCGGTTCCCATTCCCCTGCCAAATTAGTTTAAACCCTCCCGAAGAGTACTAGAAAACCTCCCTCCCAGGATATTGGTGCCCCTCTGGTTCAGATGCAACCCGTCCTGCTTGTACAGGTCCCACCTTCCCCAGAATGCGCTCCAATTATCTAAATACCTGAAGCACTCCCTCCTACACCATTCCTGCAGCCACGTGTTCAGCTGCACTCTCTCCCTATTCCTAGCCTCGCTATCACGTGGCACCGGCAACAAACCAGAGATGACAACTGTGTCTGTCCTGGCTTTTAACTTCCAGCCTAACTCCCTAAACTCATTTATTACCTCCACACCCCTTTTCCTACCTACGTCGTTGGTACCAATGTGCACCACAACTTCTGGCTGCTCCCCCTCAAGGATCCTAAAGACACGATCCGAGACATCCCTCGCCCCCGGGAGGCAACATACCTTCCGGGAGTCTCGCTCGCGACCACAGGATCTCCTATCTATTCCCCTAACCATTGAATCTCCAAAACTATTGCTTTTCTATTCTCCCCCTTCCCTTCTGAGCCCCAGAGCCAGACTCAGTGCCAGAGACCTGGCCGCTAGGGCCTTCCCCCGTAGGTCATCCCCCCCAACAGCATCCAAAACGGTATACTTGTTTTGAAGGGGAATGGCCACGAGGGATCCCTGCACTATCTGCCTGTTTGTTTGTTTTTCCCCTGACTGTAAGCCAGCTATTCTTGTCCTGTACCTTGGATGTGGTTACCTTCCTCTAACTCTTCTCTGTCACTCCCTCTGCCTCCCGGATGATCCGAAGTTCATCCAGCTTCAGCTCCAGTTCCCTAACACGGTCTTTGAGGAGCTGGTGTTGGGTGCACTTCCCACAGGTATAGTCAGCGGGGACACCGGTGGTATCCCTCACCACCCACATCCTACAGGAGGAGCATGCAACTGGCCTAGCCTCCATCCCCTCTTACCTTACAAGAATATAGCTGCCCTGTGGACCAACTAGATCACCGCCCTCCGACTCTGCTCCCAGTCAGCTGCACTCTCTGTAAACTCCTGGCTCTCTTCTCACTCTTTGCGGAAATGTAGGAAGCAAAATTAAAGGAGCACCTTACTCCCTCCTCAACTAACTCCCACTATCGCACTCAAATGCACCAAATTCAGCACTCAGTGCAAAAAAAGTGTGCACTGTAGATCCTCGTGCTAAACATCCCCATCCGAGGAAAAAGGCTCTCACTGTCCACCCTATCCAATCCTCTGATCATCTTGTATGCCTCAATTAAGTCACCTCTTAACCTTCTTCTCTCTAACGATTACAGAGGAGATTTATAAAAATCTCCTCTGCACCCTTTCCAATGCTTCCACATCCTTCCTATAATGCGGTGACCAGAATTGCACGCAATACTCCAAATGCGGCCGCACCAGAGTTTTGTACAGCTGCAACATGACCTCATGGCTCTGAATCGCAATCACATTACCAATAAAAGCTAACACACCGTACGCCTTCTAAACAACCCTATCAACCTGGGTGGCAACTATCAGGGATCTATGTACATGGACACCGAGATCTCTCTACTCATCCACACGGCCAAGAATCGTACCAGTAGCCCAGTACTCTGTCTTCCTGTTATTCCTTCCAAAATGAATCACCTCACACTTTTCTGCATGAAACTCCATTTGCCACCTCTCAGCCCAGTGCTGCAGCTTATCTTCGTCCCTTTGTAACTTGTAACATCCTTCCGCACTGTCCACAACTCCACCGACTTTAGTGTCATCTGCAAATTTACTCGCCCATCCTTTTACGCCCTCCTCCAGGTCATTTATAAAAATTATAATAAACAGCAGTGGCCCCAAAACAGATCCTTGTAGTACACCACTAGTAACTGGAATCCAGTCTGAACATTTCCCATCAACCACCACCCTTTGTCTTCTTTCAGCTAGCCAATTTCTGATCCATACTGCTAAATCACCCTGAATCCCATGCCTCCGTATTTTCTGCAGTAGCCTACCGTGGGGAACCTTATCAAACGCTTTACGGAAATCCATATTTACCACATCAACTGCTTGACCCTCATCCACCTGTTTGGTCACCTTCTCAAAGAACTCAATAAGGTTTGTGAGGCACGACCTACCCACCACAAAGCCGTGTTGACTATCTCTAATCAAATTATTCCTTTCCAGATGATTATACATCCTATCTCTTATAAACCTTTCCAAGATTTTGCCCACAACAGAAGTAAGGCTCACTGGTCTATAGTTACCGGGGTTGTCTCTACTCCCCGTCTTGAACAAGGGGCCAACATTTGCTATCATCCAGTCTTCTGGCACTATTCCTGTAGACAAAGATGACTTAAAGATCAAAGCCATAGGCTCAGCAATCTTCTCCCTAGCTTCCCAGAGAATCCTAGGATAAATCCCATCCAGCCCAGGGACTTAACAATTTTCACACTTTCCAGATTTGCTAACACCTCCTCCTTATGAACCTCAAGCTCTTCTAACTTAGTAGCCTGAATCTCAGTATTCTCCTCGACAACATTGTCTTTTTCCTGTGCGAGTACTGATGGAAAATATTCATTTAACAACTCTCCTATCTCCTTGGACTCCACGCACAACTTCCCACTACTGTCCTTGACTGGCCCTACTCTTACCCTAGTCATTCGTTTATTACTCACATATCTACAGAAAGCTTTAGGGTTATCCTTGATCCTACCTGCCAAAGACATGTCCCCTCCTGGCTCTCCTTAGCTCTCTCTTTGTGTCCTTCCTAGCTAACTTGTAACTCTCGAGCGCCCTAACTGAACCTACATGTCTCATCTTTACATAAGCCTCCTTCTTCCTCTTGACAAGTGTTTCGACTGCTTTAGTAAACCACGGTTCCCTTGCTCATCCTGGGAGGGCCGAATATCCCTTCAGCCCCCCCAGCCTGCGCTGATCCAGATCCTTTATCTAATCCTGTCACCTATTTTCCAAGGATCTACTTCCTTCTGTTCCACGCCCGTTCATATATCTGCCTACATGCATCTTGAATGATGCTATCCTGCCCGCCTCTACCACCTCTGCTGGCAACGCATTCCATGCACCCACCACCCTCTGCGTAAAAGTCTTTCCACGCACATCTCCCTTAAACGTTCCCCCTCTCAGCTTGAAGGGTCACATTTCTTTGAGAACGCCCAACGACAAGAGGAGGCCCGGAAAAGGAGCCTGAAAAAGGGATACCTGCGACCTATCCCACCTTTTGGAAACACCTGCCAAATGATTGATTGACGATGCAGCTCTAGGATTGGGGTCGTCAGCCATGCAAGGAAGCACAGAACCTGTGATCAGTAACAGGGAGTATCGTACGTGGACAATCATACCCATTAGCGAGTGATCACCAAAGGTTACATATACTCCAAACCCATTCTCTCCATTATAGTTCCTTTAATGGAATGAACATCCTCATGACAAACTAAAGCTTAAAATAAATCTTTCTTTCACTTTCTGTGACTCCAAACTCACTTTATACAGCGAATTACCCTTTTAATGGAATTAACAGCCTCATGACAAACCAAAGTTTAAAGAAAACCTTCTTTCACTTTATTTGCATTTTAAACATATATGTAAGCACAAAGAATATGAAACATTAACCCACCAAAAAAATGGTTCCCAATGTCTCCTGCCTCTGCTCGATGATTGATGACCGAAAGAAAAAGCACAAATGAAAACGTATAAAAACTTACCCCCCATCAGGGCAAGGTGTGCTGCCCTTGGATTTTTAACACAGAAGGTTCAGCACAGCAGTGGGAGGAAAACAGGTGGAAAAAAGAGGAACGAAAGTTTAAACGTGACCCGCTTTCGCACATGTCCATGCGTTTACACTTCCGGCTGGTCGCTGCATGCATGCAGTGGACAATCAACTTAAGTCCTTAAATGGACATGAAGTTACAGGCCAATAATAACCTTTTGACCTTACTTTCAGTTTTTAAGCAAATAACGGTTCCACTGTATTTGTGATGAAAAAGGTCACAAACTAGGAATTTTGCCAGGCCTTTAACCAGTCAACTTCTGTTCATTCATTTTCAGAAGTTAGTCCCAGTTAGCCTTATAAAGAACTTAGAATAGTAATTGCTTTTCCCAGTATCCATACAAACTTCCACAATGGAATGACTCTTTTATATATTCAAAAAGGTGCCCACACCTATGTGGGGCAGCACGGTAGCACAAGTGGATAGCACTGTGACTTCACAGCGCCAGGGTCCCAGGTTCGATTCGCCGCTGGGTCACTGTCTGTGTGGAGTCTGCACGTTCTTCCCGTGTGTGCGTGGGTTTCCTCCGGGTGCTCCCACAGTCTAAAGACGTGCAGGTTAGGTGGATTGGCCATGATAACTTGCCCTTAGTGAGCAAAAAGGTTAGGAGGGGTTATTGGGTTATGGGGATAGGGTGGAAGCGAGGGTTTAAGTGGGTCGGTACAAACTCGATGGGCCAAATGGCCTCCTTCTGCACTGTGTGTTCCATGTGACGGCCCACTTCTGAGGAATGTTGGCACTGATCACCCTGGCGATCAGCTCCCAAGCAGGCATGAGGTTAGTGGACTCTTTCTGCCACCACGGGGTTAAAGGCTGTCCTGGCCTACCCCTGCAACGTCCAAAGTTGCCCCCAGTGCATTGTCGCTGAACTTGGGAGTAGTAGGCTTCCTTCCTTTCGAGGATGATGTGCATGGGTGCGGTTTAAAGGCGGCACCTAGAAAGATGGTCCGATGAAGTCACAGTGAGGTGGAACAATCTCAAGTCCACCTCTCCATGAAATGTGACATCCTGCACATTCAATATGAGCTGGAAAGTGGACCAAGGAAACCTGCCTTTCCAGCTGGTGGGAAATGAGCCACATTTCCAGAGTGAAAGGTTCTGCCATCATCTGGCAACAAAGTTCATATTGTCACCACTGCTGTTGAGAAATTCTTGTTTTTAATCAGTTATTATGGCCGGAGTTGTACCGCCATTCTCGCTGGCGAATTCCTCTGGTCTTGCTTGTACAAACGCTGCATTCAATAAATATGTGCTTAAGTGTAGAGGGTGACTTGAATCCTGCTGAGGTGTCACCTTTGCTTGTAAGCTAATCATAATGCCAGACTGAGCGTAAATGTGATTATTGCTGGGTTCCATTACAATTGCTGCTTCACCTTAAGAATAAAGGATTTACTTATCAATCAGCAAGCCTTATATTTATTCAGCATCATAAATGTTGTGCTTTTACATGAAACTTGTAGTTTAATTATAATTAGCAGACCCTTTGTAGCTATATTATAAAAATCACAGTACAATCAAGATATGGAAGTGTCCTGATTGTGTATCTTGTTCGGTTTAATTTTATCTCTAGTTATCACTTTAGAAGAGGCTTTGAAATTCATCTAGCAATATTCTAATATACATGTTTGCTCAGTCATGACTGAGGGCATCAAAGAAAATCCTAATTAATTAGGAATTCAGATCTAAAAATTGGGGTTGAAATTAATGCATTTTAATATATCCCAGAAGTAATTTGTTTATTAATAATGCTGTAGAGAAGAATATAAATTATGAAAATAAATGCATTTTTTCAAGAGATCTTTGGTCATTGCATACAATAGTACAGGCTCATAATTTGTTGCCATTATTATTGGGTAACCTGAACATTCAACGACGCACATTCAGAGTTAAATGCGGACATCAGAAATCGCGTTTGGCGATGGGGGGAGAATCCGTTTTAGTGCCGAAATCGGGAGTGGCGCCGTTTTTTCAATTCTCCGCCCCCCAAAAAATCATTGTACTCGTGGAGTATGCCACGCCGAGTATCCACCGCCTCAGACCATTGCCTGGGCCCGCCCCGCGATTCTCCGTTGCAACCGGCCAAATTCCCGACGACGTGGCTTATATGTGCTCACACCGTCCGGGATCCTCACATGGCGGCTGCGGACTCAGTCCAGGGCTGCCACAGTCAGAGGAGGGCCAATCAGCGGGCAGGGGCGGCTTCATTTGGGGCTGGGGGCAATGTGGGCGGGCGGTCCGGGGCACACGAGCAGCCGATACAGGACACTACTTTGGCGGTCCAGGTCCGCGAGCTGTTTCCGCCATGGATCACGGCCTCTGACCCGGAAGTGCTGTGGGCTGTATCGGCAGCTAGAGCTGTGAGCTCTACGATGGCTCCCTGCTAGCCACCTGCAAAACGGGGAATCTGTGGCCTTTTGAGAAGATGATGGGTGTAAAAGACCACAGTTTTCATGAAGGCTTCAGCACTTAGTCTCAAAATCAGAGAATCCAGCCCGTGGTATTCAAAGACATAATGGACATGAATTTGCGGAACTATTAAGTATCCATTAAATAGGCCAGAAAAAATGAGTTCCTGTCCTCCCAGTCTAAGCCAATTTGTAACAGAATGTTCAGTCTTTCTAGTAAGTAATTTCTAGTAAATAACCTCACTGGCACTGTCATGTTTCTCATCGATACTGTTGATGGTTAAAGAGAAATTCTAATGCCCAGTGACCAACTGCAATAAATTATGCCACAAGATTCCACAGTTTAAAACAAGTGAATTTTCACTGCACAAGAAGTAAGTAAAGCAAATATTACTCACTAACACTGCTGTACTTTGATACTTATACTTTATTTTGTAAAGCATGATAAAGTACAATCACATATAGTTTAGAAAAACATTCTCAACAGAATTTTCCTTTTATCCTTAGCAATTGCTTTGTGAAAGCCACAGCTTTCAGGAATTCACTTTGACAAAACAAAGAACAAAGAAAATTACAGCACAGGAACAGGCCCTTCGGCCCTTCCAGCCTTCACCGATCCAGATCCTTTATCTAAACCCGTCGCCTATTTTCCAAAGATCTACTTCCCTCTGTTCCCCGCCCATTCATATATCTGTCTAGATGCATCTTAAATGATGCTATCGTGCCCGCCTCTACCACCTCCGCTGGCAAAGCGTTCCAGGCACCCACCACCCTCAGTGTAAAAAACTTTCCACTCACAACTCCCTTAAACTTTCCCCCTCTCACCTTGAAATCGTGACCCCTTGTAATTGACACCCCCACTCTTGGAAAAAGCTTGTTGCTGTCCACCCTGTCCATACCTCTCATAATGTTGTAGACCTCAATCAGGTCCCCCCTCAACCTCCGTCTTTCCAACGAAAACAATCCTAATTACTCAACCTTTCTTCATAGCTAGCACCCTCCATACCAGGCAACATCCTGGTGAACCTCCTCTGCACCCTCTCTAAAGCATCCACATCTTTCTGGTAATGTGGTGACCAGAACTGCACGCAGTATTCCAAATGTGGCCTAACCAAAGTCCTATACAACTGTAACATGACCTGCTGACTCTTTACACAATACCCCATCCGATGAAGGCAAGCATGCTGTATGCCTTCTTGGCCAATCTATCGACCTGCGATGCCACCTTCAGGGTACAGTGGACCTGAACTCCGAGATCTCTCTATACATCAATTTTCCCCAGGACTCTTCCATTGACCATATAGTCCGCTCTTGAATTGGATCTTTCAAAATGCATCACCTCACATTTGCCTGGATTGAACTCCATCTGCCATTTCTCTGCCCAACTCTCCAATCTATCTATATTTTGCTGTATTCTCTGACAGTCCCCTTCGATATCTGCAACTCCACCAATCTTAGTATCATCTGCAAACTTGCTAATCAGAGCACCTATACCTGTGTCCAGATCATTTATGTATATCACAAACAACAGTGGTCCGAGCACAGATCCCTGTGGAACACCACGAGTCACCTTTCTCCATTTTGAGACACTCCCTTCCACCACTACTCTCTGATTCCTGTTGCCCAGCCAGTTCTTTATCCATCTAGCTAGTACACTCTGCACCCAATACGACTTCACTTTTTCCATCAACCTGCCATGGGAAACTTTATCAAACGCCTTACTGAAGTCCATGTATATGACATCTACAGCCCTTCCCTCATTAATTAACTTTGTCACTTCCTCAAAGAATTCTATTAGGTTTGTAAGACATGACCTTCCCTGCACAAAGCCATGCTGCCTATCACAGATAAGTCTATTTTCTTCCAAATGTGAATAGATCCTATCCCTCAGTATCTTCTCCAACAGTTTGCCTATCACTGACATCAAGCTCACAGGTTTATAATTCCCTGGATTATCCCCAATTTCCCCTCGGTGTTCCAGCTATTCTCCAAGGTATGACATTTCATGGGAATCTTTCCTTCAGCTTTTGAATAAACAATCCTGCAACATTTCTTTCAAGACCTCATTACTGTACCCTCTTCAACTCCTTGTCCTGACTTTAGCAATACACAATTCTTTCTCCCAGTCTTGTGCCACATTTTGTGCCTAGCTCTTTCCACACTAACTGTTCAAACTGACAGCTTTCTGCTACAATATTTAGTGTCTTTGACAGTGAGGGCCACTGTAGATTTCTCCTCCAGCTTCAAGCTAGGTAAATCTTCCAGATATTTTCCCCCTCACACTCACTGCAAGTTTATACACTGACTGACTTCCATGAGAAAAATGCAGAAAAATTACACAAATAAACATTCTAACCCCCACAGTCAATCTCCATAACAATGTGACAGAGTTGCGATGCTCCAGTCAGAAATGTAAATTAACTATCATTTCTGTTCAAAACACCCTTTGATTCTGTGACTGATATCAATAATTTATATCACTAATGGAGTTTACAACTCCTTTATCTGGAATTGCTGGCCTTATTGAGGAATTTTTCAGCAACCGCAGTAATTTGCTTTTATCTATTGTTTACAACTTGCCTTTAGCTTCTTTTAATCTGCAAACTACATAAATATTAAAATCTTTATCAAGTACACCCTAAAATGGGTCATCCAGCTTCAATTATTACAGTTCTATCCTTGACATTGTAAGATAAATATACAATACTGTTTGACCGTCATGAACATCTGAACACTGAGTAGACCCTCGAGCCTACTCTGCCACTTCATAAGATCATGGCTGATCGAATAGTAAGTTCCAATCTGCATCCCATCTACTAAGAACATAAGAACTAGGAGCAGGAGTAGGCCATCTGGCCCCTCGAACCTGCTCCGCCATTCAATGAGATCATGGCTGATCTTTGTGGAGTCAGCTCCACTCTCCGGCCCGTACACCATATCCCCGAATTCCTTTATTCTTTAGAAATGTATCTATCTTTTTCTTAAAAACGTTTAAAGAAGGAGCCTCAACTGCTTCACTGGGCAAGGAATTCCAGAGATTCACAACCCTTTGGGTGAAGAAGTTCCTCCTAAACTCGGTCCTACTGTTAGTAACCTCTCACCCTCTTGGATACGATAATCTATCCACCTCTGCCTTAAAAATATTCAATGACTATGCTTCCACCACCTTTTCAGGAACAGTTACAAAGACACACACCCCTTCGCAAAAAGAAAATTTGCCTTATCTCTGTTTTAAATGAGTGGATCGACTCATTATTTTTAAACAGTGACCCCTAGTTTTAGATTCTCCCATAAGACAAAACATTCTTTCCACATGAGAGGTCTTATTTGTAACAATAGGGATGGGGGGAGGAGGTTGGCAGAACCTCATGGGGAACCCATGGGGTGGTGCTTTGATGTGCAATGAGTGAGGGGGAAGAGGGGGTAGGAAGGTTATTCCAGTGATGAATGTCATAGTGGGGAAGGTGTTTGCCAGAGAAAGGGGTAAAATGATGAGGATTAAACTGGTAAAAGAGAGATGAGTGTCATTATTGCTGACATTGAAGTCATTATAGCTGGCTATCTTCCCAGGACGTGGAGTATTGCAACCATCAGTTGGATTGATAATGAGGATCTTCTGGCAGTAAACATTCAGTCAGAACTCCCTGGCAGTAGGCTTTCCTCTGGGGAGTCACTTTCATTTTTATTAACCTGTCCCTTCGTACAAAAGAGCAGCCTCAGGTCGTGTAATTCTTATTTGTTTCCAACCCGCCAGAGAACTACGAGCTTGCCTCAGATAAGAACAGGGTTCTCCACATGGGAGTGTCAAAGGTTTTTTAAACTGGCCCAGCCTGCAGCTGGTGGCTGGACTGAACTTCCTGCAGTTCAATCTTGTTGAAAATTGAGAAAGGTCTTTACTTTAAACCTTCAGACAGAGTCTATGAGGTAAGAGAGAGATTTAGGCTATGCCCCCCCAGCTTTTCTGAGGAGAAATCAGAATCACAATAGGGTGTCTGAGAGATAGTCTCTCTCTCAGAGGGAGAAAAACTCAAAAAAGCCTCATTCAGCTCTGAGTTCAAAACAAAACTAAAACTTGGGAACAGTCTGACAGAGGCAGGAACATTCCAGAACAGTCAGCACCCATCAGCATAGATTATCAGCTCAGAGCCCAGAAAAGTAAACAGCTCATTGGCCGACAGCCTAGTCCATCAAGATGAGTCATCACCGATGTCAGCACATCATGCTGGATTCCTTTTTTTAAAATTGAAGGAGAAGTCCACCTTAAAGGTGTAGGTCCTATTAATTGTCCGGGTATAAACATAAAAGCCAAAACAAAGAAAATAAAGGGAATAAACAGGGAAAACGGGGTTTAGAGAGGAGGATTCTTACAAGTAGATTTCCTCCCCTAAGGGACATTAGTGAATCAGATGTGTCTTTATGATAGCCCATCTATGATAGTTTATCTTGGAGGTTGAAATCATTTCCAATTAACATATCACCACAGAGGAAATTCAGGTCAAACTGTTGAGGAACGATGGGTTTTCAGTGATGGCTCAGAATACTGTCACTCCAATATCATGTTTCCCATATATCACCACATCCCACATGCACAAAATATTTGAAAAGCAACATTGCCAAGCTTTTCCTTTCACTTTGAACTTTTCAGTTAGTGCTCTGGAAAATATACACAAATGAATTTTCAATGTCCAGGAATCAAGACTCATCGATAGTGAGACTGGGTGTGAGAACGATGCGTTAGTGCTAACAATGATACAAATAAACTAAGATCTGAACTGAAATTGGCCTGAAAACAGGAAGACCAAATAAACTATCATGGGTGAATAGGCAATACAATTGTCCAAAGCTGGCTTCCTTATCATATAGGGATCATTTGCTTTGCGTATTTGCGGAATGACGCAAATGAGCATTTGTTCAACATTCAACTTTTTCTGAGGTGATCAATCAAAATTGACAGCTGCTGGATTGCCTTACCTGGACACGCTGCTGAACAGGTTCCTATCTTCAGTCTTAAGGAGGATCATTTATTTGATGACTCGAATAGACCTATTAATGTGACAACACTAACACAGTGGCAGCTGCAGGAAAGTATCTGTAATGTTCTGCCGCAAGTACAGAAAGAGTTTGAACTTCTGTAACATTTTCACAACCTCGGAATCAATGCCGCAAAGTATTTCTTCACACCCAATGTACTACTTTCACAATGTATTCTCTGTTATAATGATTATGTGTCGGCACTCTTTGAATTAGCCCCTATAAAATGTAAGATTATTATTCTTCCTCAATTACTGGAAGTAAAAGGATTTTCGAAGATGTATTTGGGTGGTGGCAAAGGGGAATTTGGGAGGGGTGAGGAGACGGTGACATAGTACTAGTAATCCAGAAGTCCAGGCTTTGGGGGCAAGGGTTCAAATCGCATGGCAGCTCGGTGTGTGGAATTAAAATTCAATTAATAATCTGGGATTAAAAAGCTAGTGCCAATAATGGCAGCCATGAAATGATTGCTGTAAAAACCCAACTGGTTCACTAACATTCTTTAGGGGAGAAAATCAACCATCTTGTTCTGGTCTGGCCTACTTGTGACTTGGGACTCACTGCAATGTGATTGATTCTTAACTGCCCTCTGATGTGGTAATCCTCACATTACAAGGGCAGTTAGGGATGGTAAGCAGATGCTGGCCTTGCCAGTGATGCCAATTTCCCAAAAAACAAAGAACAATACAGCACAGGAAGACTTCGGCTTTCCAAGCCTGGGCCAGTCATGATAACACCCTTGGCCAAAACCCTCAGCACTTCTTAGTTCCGTATCCCTCTATACCCATCTTATCCATGTGTTTGGCAAGATGCCTTTTGAACGCCGTTAATGTGTCTGCTTCCACAACTACCCTGGGCAATGCGTTCCATGCAATCACCACCTTCTGTGTAAAAAACCTGCTTGGCACATCTCCTCTAAACTTTGCCCAACGAACCTTAAACCTTTTCCTCCTGGTGACTGACCCCTCCAACGTTGGAAAGAGAGCCTGTCCATCCACTTTACCCATGCCTCTCAAAATCTTGTGGACCTCTATCAGGTCACCCTGCAACCTCCGTCTTTCTAATGAAAACAGTCCGGGTTTATTCAGCCTCTCCACATTGCTAACACCCTCCAGACCAGGGAACATCCTGGTAAGCCTCCTCTGCACCCTCTTCAGAACCTCCACATCCGTCTGGTAGTGTGGCAACCAGAATTGTGTGCAATATTCCATGTGCAGCCCTACCAAAGTTCTGTACAACTGCAGCATGACTTGTCAGTTTTTATACTCGATGCCCCGTCCAATGAAGGCAAGCATTCCGATTGCTTTCTTGACTATCTTGTCCACTTGTGTTGCCACCTTCAAAGATCTGTGGACATGCACACCCCGATCTCTCTGACTTTCTATATTTCTAAGAGTTTTACCATTTACGGGATATTTCCCCTTTAAGTTAGACCTACCAAAATGCATTACCTCACATTTGTCCAGATTAAACTCCATTTGCCATTTCTCTGCCTAAGACTTCAACCTATCAATGTCCTGCTGTATCTTTTGACAATCCTCAACACTATCTGCCACTCCACCAACCTTGGTGCCATCCACGAATTTACTAATCAGACCGGCTACATTTTCTTCCAAATCCTTTATGTATGCTACAAACAACAGAGGTCCCATCACCGATCCCTGTGGAACACCACTAGTCACAACCTTTCATCCAGAAAAACACCCTTCTGCTGTTATCCTCTGCCTTCTGTGACTGAGCCAGGTCTGTATCTATCTTGCTACCTCACCATGTGCCCCACCTTTTGTACCAGTCTGCCATGAAGCACTTTGTCAAAGGCTTTACTGAAGTCCATGTAAACAACATCCACCACCCTTCCCTCATCAATAATCTTTGTTACCTCCTTGAAAAACTTAATCAAGTTAGTAAGGCACGACCTCCTCTTCACAAAACCATGTCGTTAATGAGTCCATTTGTCCATTTGTTTCCAAATGGGTATAACTCCTGTTCCTGAGAATTCCCTGCAATAACTTACCGACTACCGAAGTGAGGCTCACATGCCTATAGTTTGCTGGATTATCCCTGCTACCTTTCTTAAGCAGTGGTTCCACATTAGCTATTCTCCAGTTCTCTGCAACCAATGAGGAGACGAAGATGGCAGTCAAGACCCCAGCAATTTCCTCCCTTGCTTCCCTCAGTTTTCTGGGGTAAATCCCATCCGGCTAAGGAGACTTATCTACCTTAATATCTTTTAAAACACTCAATACCTCCTCTATTTTGATGTCAACATGACCCAGACTGTCCACATACCCCACCCAAGAATCATCTTCCACAAAGCCCTTTTCTTTGGTGAACACTGATGTAAAGTAGTCATTTAGTAGCTCACCCATTTCCTCTGGCTCAACATATAGATGTTCCCCCCGCTGTCCTTGAGCGATCCAATCCTTTCCCTGGTCACCCTCTGATGCACGATCAATGACCACTAAAGCAAGGTTGTAGTCCAACTGAAGGCTTTAATAAGCTAGATGTTTCCCCCAGCAGCTCAGGTACAGAATGAAGGCTGCTGGGGTGGCACAGTTCTTATACCCCGCCTATCAGGGCGGAGCTATGATACACTCTAGCCAATAGCAAGCATACAGGTTCTGCTTTAGCCTCTCAGGTACCGTAATACCTATAATACCACATTCACCCCCGGTTTAAAAAAGAGTCCGCCGGGGGTGGTGGCCAGAAACTACAAAACATAACAACATGGTATAATTAGTTATGGAGGTACCATAATACCCATGTACTATTTGCAGGTCTGGTAGCTATATACATTTGGTGGTTTATATTTACAGATTACAGTTAAAATGAAGCAATCAGTCGATTGGGGGCCCTGGTCGTCCTCTGTGATCGTCGGAGCCTCGGTGGTGACTCCGGAGGAGGCTCGGGTGTCTGTGACGCCGGGAGCGTGGCTTCGATCTCCATGGCAGCTTCATCACCCCTAGATGGCGCTGGTGGGGAAAATGGCTGACCTAGGAAGGGAGCGCCTGTGGGGGGCGTCGGTGGGCGGGGGGGGCGGAAGGACTGATCCTCATGTAAGGTGCTGCGGTGGAGGGAAGTGTGGGACTGGTGGCTGGAATGTGCGTGGAGTTCCGGCGGGCACCAGGTCCCGTAGGGAGACCGTATCCTGTTGGCCATCGGGGTACACCACGTAGGCGTACTGGGGGTTAACATGGAGCAGATGGACCCTTTCGACCAACGGGTCCGACTTGTGCGCCCGCACGTGTTTTCGGAGCAGGATGGGTCCGGGTGCTGCCAGCCAGGTCGGGATCGAGGTCCCAGAGGAGGACTTCCTAGGGAAGACAAGGAGACGTTCGTGAGGTGTCTGATTGGTGGTTATACAAAGTAGTGACCGGATGGAGTGGTGGGCATCCGGGAGTACTTCTTGCCAGCGGGAGACTGGGAGGTTCCTGGTTCCTGGTAGGGCCAGTAGGACGGTCTTCCAGACCGTTCCGTTCTCCCTCTCTACCTGTCCGTTACCCCGGCGGTTGTAACTGGTCGTCCTGCTCGAGGCAATGCCCTTGCTGAGCAGAAATTGACGCAGTTTGTCGCTCATAAAGGAGGACCCCCTATCACTGTGTATGTAAGCGGGGAAACCGAACAGTGCAAAGATGCTATGGAGGGCCTTGATGATGGTGGTTGTGGTCCTGTCTGGGCAGGGGATGGCGAATGGGAACCGGGAGTACTCATCAATCACGTTCAGGAAGTACGTGTTGCGGTCGGTGGAGGGGAGGGGGCCTTTGAAGTCCATGCTGAGGCGTTCAAAGGGACGGAAAGCCTTTATCAGGTGCGCTCTCTCTAGCCGGTAGAAGTGCAGTTTGCACTCCGCGCAGATTTGGGAGTCCCTGGTGGCAGTCCTGACCTCCTCGATGGAGTAGGGCAGGTTGCGGGTCTTGACGAAATGGAAAAAGCGAGTGACCCCCATGGTGGCAGAGGTCCTCGTGGAGGGCTTGGAGGCGGTCCACTTGTGCGGTGGCACATGCGAATGAAAATGAAATGAAATTAAATGAAATAAAAATCGCTTATTGTCACAAGTAGGCTTCAAGTTAAGTTACTGTGAAAAGCCCCTAGTCGTCACATTCCAGCACCTGTTCGGGGAGGCTGTTACGGGAAGGAGGCTGTTACATGTGTCGCGGGACAGGGCGTCAGGAGGCTCGTTTAGCTTCCCGGGACGATACAAGATCTCGTAGTTTTAGGTGGAGAGTTCGATCCTCCACCGCAAGATCTTGTTGTTTTTTATCTTGCCCCGCTGTGCATTATCGAACATGAAAGCAACCGACCGTTGGTCAATGAGGAGGGTGAATCTCCTGCCAGCCGAGTAATACCTCCAATGTCGCACAGCTTCTACTATGGCCTGGGCCTCCTTTTCGACTGAGGAGTGGCGGATTTCGGAAGCATGGAGGATACGAGAGAAGAAGGCCACAGGTCTGCCCATTTGGTTGAGGGTTGCCGCCAGAACTACGTAGGACGCATCGCTCTCGACCTGGAAGGGGAGGGACTTGTCGATGGCGTGCATCGTGGCCTTTGCAATGTCTGCTTTGATGCGGCTGAAGGCCTGGCGGGCCTCTATCGACAGGGGAAAAGCTGTGGATTGGATCAGGGGACGGGCCTTGTCCGGATAGTTGGGGACCCACTGGGCGTAGTAGCTAAAAAACCCGAAGCAGCGTTTCAGGGCCTTAAAGCAGTGATGGAGGGGGAACTCCATAAGGGGCGCATGCGTTCAGGGTCGGGGCCTATAACTCCATTTCGCACTGCGTAGCCGAGAATGGTTAGACGGTCGGTGCTAAACACACATTTATCCTTATTTTATGTTAGGTTAAGGATTTTACCAGTCTGGAAACATTTTCGGAGGTTGGCGTCGTGGACCTGCTGGTCGTGGCCGCAGATGGTGACATTATCGAGATACGGGAATGTTGCCCGTAAACCGTACCGGTCAACGATTCAGTCCATCTCGCGCTGGAAGACCGAAACCCCGTTAGTGGCACCAAAGGGAACCCTGAAGAAGTGATAGAGCTGCCCATCTGCCTTGAAGGCAGTGTATTTGCGATTACTAGTGCGGATGGGGAGCTGGTGGTAGGCGGACTTGAGATCCACCGTGGAGAAGACCTTATAATGCGCGATCCTGTTTACCAGGTCGGATATGCGGGAAGAGGATACGCGTCCAGCTGTGTAAACCTGTTGATGGTCTGACTGTAGTCAATGACCATCCTATGCTTCTCCCCGGTCTTTACCACCACTACTTGAGCTCTCCATGGGCTGTTACTGGCTTGAATCACCCCTTCCCTCAGTAACCTTTAGACCTCTGACCTAATAAAGATCGGGTCCTGGGCACTGTAGCATCTGCTCCTGGTGGCGACGGGTTTGCAATCCGGGGTGAGGTTCGCAAACAAGGAAAGCGGGTCGACCTTAAGGGTCACGAGGCCGCAGACAGTAAGGGGGGTATAGGGCCGCCGAATTGGAAGGTCAGACTTTGAAGGTTACACTGGAAGTCTAAACCCAGGAATGTAGCCGTGCAGAAGTGGGGAAGGACGTAGAGACGGAAATTTTTGAACTCCCTTCCCTGGACTGTGACGTTTGCTACACAAAACCCCTTTATCTCCACTGAGTGGGAACCGGAGTCCAGTGAGATTTTTTGAGAAACAGGGTGGATGAGGAGGGGACAGCAGCTTACCGTGTCGGGGTGTATGAAGCTTTCCGTGCTCCCAGAGTCAATTAGGCAGGACGTCTCATGCCCGTTGATGAAAACGGTCGTCGTAGCGGTTGAGAGTCTTCGAGGTCGAGACTAATCCAGGGTCACGGAGGCCAATCACAGTAGTTGGGAATTCTGTTCAGGCAGTGTGTGGTCGGTCGAGCTGGGGTCCTGGGGGTTCATCCAAGATGGCGTCTCCCATTGGTCGCACATGGCCGGGGGTGCACAAAATGGCAGCGCCCTTCCCTCAAGCGTGGCGTCCGCGGAACAAGGTGGCGGTGCCCGGGGTCCGCACGTGGCCCTGGGATATGGGGGTGGCGGTGACCGCTGCCGCACGGGGCCCATGGAGATGTTTGTGATGGCGGTCCGCATTCGCCGCTGGAGACCGCGGCCACTGCTCGGGCCTGACATACCCCCACGAAATGGCCCTTTTTGTCGCATCCCTTGCAGGTGGATGCATGGGCCGGGCAGCGCTGGCGGGGGTGCTTGGCCTGCCCGCAAAAGTAACAGCGGGGCCCCTCAGGGTTGCCAGGCCGCCTTGCAGCGCAGGCCTGTGGGGGAACGGGGGAAGTCTCGGGGTCGGCCGCTGCGGATTTCCATGCTGCCCAGGGGGCTGCCGCGCGGTCAGGAACGTAGGCGCGTGCGTTCCTGGAGACCACGTCCAGGGAGCCTGCAAGTGCCCATGCCTCCCTGAGACCCAGGGTATCCTTCTCTAACAGGCGCTCGTGGATTTGTGACGCAAGCATACCTGCCATGAAAGTGTCCTGGACTAAGAGTTCCGTGTGTTCGCTCGCCGAAACTTGCGGGCAGCCACAGCTTCTTCCCAGCACTAGGAGTGCGCGGTAGAATTCCTCCAGCGATTTCCCAGTGGTTTTTCGCCTTGTTGCAAGCAGGTGCCGGGCATAGGCCTGGTTTACCGGGCAAATATAGTGTCCTTTTAGCAGCTCAATTGCTGCATCGAAGTCTTCCTCGATGAGGGTGTAAATCTCCGGGCTCACCCTTGAGTGCAGGGCGTGCAGTTTCTGCCAATAGCAAGTATACAGGTTCTACCAATGGTGCTTTAGCCTCTCAGGTACCGTAATACCTATAATACCACACCCTCTTTCTTTTTACATATGAATAAAACGCTTTGAGATTCACCTTAATCCTACTTGTCAAGGACTTTTCATGACCTTCCTAATTTCCCATGAGAGGATTAAAAAAACTGAACAGCCCATGTTTGTTGGTTAAAACGCATAGCGAACTATGATTTCTTTTAATGTTTGCATTAGCTGCTGATGGCAATTTAGTCTCCTGGGACAATGGGTTGTTTTAGCTATGAGTTAAAGAGGTCAGAATGAAAAAGAATCATCAAGAGCGAAGTCCCCAGTTTCAGACTGTTTAAAATATTTACACAAATCTATTTGTATAAACCGGTGCTAAATGGGGAGTTGTGAGGTGGTTTACAACAGTTAAACTGAATTTAAAGAGCAGAATATTTCAAGAAGTTGATTTTGAAAAACACATTGACTTATTGCATTTTAAAATTTGACCTTGAAGATTGGGCTCTCTCAGTGCATAGATTTTCATGATTTTCTGCCCATTAAATATAAAATTTACCCTGAGGTAACTTTTCGTTTGTCAACAGAAATAAGTGGGTAGAATCTTATGGTGGATTCAAGATTGAGTCTGCAGGCCTTGGAGTTTCAACCAAAATGTCGAGCTTTATTGAGAAGATGTTAACACTACAGGCTGCAATGTTAGACTGTCCATTTTCCCACCAAATGGCCAATGACGTCATCTCCAATGACTTCATGGAATTGTTGTCTTGAAGTGTCCCTGTTCATCTACAAGACTGCTTGTGAGGAACACAAAAACATAATGAAAGCACAATATATCCTCCCCTTTAAATCATAGGACCCTGACACAGGAACAATGAATTAGCAACACGAACAATCAATCAACAGTCAATATGTCAGACTTTCCCGAGGTTGTCATTCTCTGTGTGGTTGTTGGCGAACCTCAAATGTCTGCTTTTTAGTACATGCTGCAACCTCTGGTGCTTTTTGTTGGGTGTGAGCATCGTCAGTGGTTACCTGAACCACAGTCAACGTAATGATCTGAGGTTGACTCGGTGTTTGATTCGCAGTTGAGGTGCTGTTTTCTCCAGTTCATTTGCTTATTGTCTGGTCCTCCGGAAGGTCCAGGTCATCTCGTGGCACAGCTGGATTTAGACTGTCAGTTCTGCCTCTGGTGGATTGGGTCTTATCACCAAAAGTTGATCTGTGTGCCATCTCCATATTACATCGTCTCGGGTTTGTACCGTATAGGTAACCAGCCCCGTCTGTGCTAAGATGGTGGCAGTAATCCACTTTTCACTTGTGGTATAATTTCTTGTCAGAACTTCTTGACCCTAGTGAAAAACAGTTTGGCTTGTTCTCCCGCCATATGTTCTGATCCTGCTGCTTTTTCTCGATAATTTATTTTGCCTTGGGTGGTTTTAGGAAATTGAATGCTGTTTGTGGTTGATGTTTAACCATTAGCTCCGCAGGAGAAACTTGGGTGTTGAGTGCGCAGCATTCAGGTACGTGAGCAGGAATTGACTCAAACTTAGACACTGAACCTTGTTCTCTGGTTACGGTGAACAAATGTTTCATCGTTTGTGCAAAACATTCTTCCAGCCCATTTGTGGCAGGGTGAGAAGCCGCAGGCCAGGTATGTTGAATTCCATTCTCCTTCCAGTAGTTTATGAATTCTTAAGATCTGCAGCGGAATTCTCTGTCGGCAGGATCCTCCAATCCGCCAGCAGCACACCCACGTCCGCGGGTTTCCCAACGCTGTGGGGTGGCTGCAATGGGGCACCCCAATGGCCGACTGCGGGAATGGAGAATCCTGCTGCCAGAAAACGCGGCTGGCAGGCCGGAGAATCCCGCCCATGAACTGCAGTCCATTATCACTCACCAGTTGTTCAGGGTACCGAATCTACTGAAGATTTCCCCCAATCTCTCAATTGTTTTCTCCGATGATGTTGGCTTCATGATGGCAACTTTAGGCCATTTCAAGTGAACAACGACTGGAATGAGAAACATGCACCCTTCCAATGGTTCGGTATAATCAACAGGTACCCGTTGCAAGGCCTCTTCTGACCAATCCTTCTGGTGGAATTGACGAATGTGATATAAAATAGTTACTTTAGAGATACTAGTTAATGTAATGTAGAAATAAGCCACTTTGATTTTTGCAGTTAGGGACAAAGGAATTTGGGACCGCATGGAAAAAGCAGGAAGAGGTGTGTCTATAAGAGTGAGGATGCATTGATAGGGGCCAGAGAAAGGGATTGGAAGTGAGCCAATCAGAATGGATTAAACAGGTCAGGAGGGACCTAGGCTGACCTATGTCCGTCGAGTATGTGAAACTTGATACCATTTGAACTGATTTTGCAGAGATTCCTTTGTCTGTTAGTTCAGTCGTTTTTCTGGAGTGTAAGAGGCAGGACGTCCTGTTACATTCTGTAAGATGATTAAGCTTGCAAGCTAAATAAATAACTTCTGTTTACGTGCGAATCCGTCTCAACTTTTATTGAGGCCAGACTGACAGAGAAAGAAAATAGGAGATCAACAGAATGAGGCTAATGGCAGCAGGTTCTGCACTTTTGCACAAGATGAACACATTCCCATCTTCACTTTGTTTTCGGCATCTAGCCATGACCACCAAAATTAGCTCCTGGATATCTCCTTCATCCTTACAATACCACAATGGCCATTGTGTAATTGGTTTAATACATGCTTTCTTAATAATGGTGGAATGGTGATTCTAACTCCCCAGGGACACAGTCTGCCTGTTCAGGTAACTCAAGTCTTCGGGTGGAATGTGGCTTTAACTCAGGGTTTGATGCTGATATCTTGCTGCGAAGCACCATGTCCATAACCTCTGAAATTACTGGATCATTTCTGATGTGCTTCATCACCTGTCCTGCGGTTACAAGAGTGTTATCTACTTGCTGCAAGTAGAAAATGTTTCCACACCACTGCTTAACGAACGCACATACAGTAAACACCCTTTGCATATCATTATCAGGCCTCATCCGGTATTCTCTGGGGCCTCCGCGATTCTCCGCCTCCAATGGGCCGAGTTCCCGATGGCACGGTTCACTTGTGCTTTCCAAAATCATGAAACCGGCAGCGTGGCTGCGAAGGGAGAGAGAGAGGGTTTGGAAAGTGTCCAATATCGCCATAGTGCACTGACAGTTGTGCCGCTGACCAGGGGGCTTCTGCCAGGGCCAGGTAGAGCAGCGAGGGTGGTTAGGAGGTGGACTGTGGGGTCGGGATGGATGGGCACGGAACACCATTGCCGCAGCCGGTAAGGCAACCATGCAGCTGCGCACACACTTACAGCCCACTTTGAACTTACGGCCACGGGTCGTATGGGTGTCCCCCAGGCCACCACCCCAGGTGCCTTCTGACCCCAGCCGACCCATCAGCTGTATGGGCGTGATCCAGAACAACCAGTGACATCTTGTTGGTTGGGATGAGTGTGAGTGGCTCTCACTCATGTATTTGCGGCTGCAGCTTGTAAGCCTCCTGAATGTCAATCACGAATCCCACACCATATTTCATTGAAATGGATTTCATTCCACCTGGCACAGAAGCTAGCCCTTCCACAGTCTCTGAATCGGTCCAGGTTTGGTGCCAGTTTTGCTGCCGTGAATGTCCACGAATTCTGCACCAGCGTCAACACTTAGGGCTGAATTCTCCGATTCTGGAGCTATGACTCCATGCTGGCGTGGGAACCATGGTACTTTACGCCAGAAAAACTGGCGCAAAATGGCCATTGATTCCCCGTTTTGCTGGGGCTAGCAGGACGTCAGCGTAGAGCACCCGACTCTAGCTGCCGATATGCCCCGGAGAATTGCCGGGTCTGTGGCCGTGCATACGCACAGTTGTGGCCTGCAGTGGCCGCGCCGTGTTACATGGCGGATGCCGGCCCGCGAAATTGTGCCCCCCTTCGGCCGACACGCGTGCCCCGGACCACCCCCCCACAGTGCCCCCAGCCCAGAATAACGTCCCACCCTGCCCACGGATTGCCCCCCCCCCGCCTCTGGCGGCGCTGGACTGAGTCCAGAGCCGCCACACTGAGTTACTGACGGGTGAGACCATGAGAGACCCACGGCGTCGGCAACCGGAGAATCCAGCCCCTAGTCTCAGAATCCCACCCAGGAAGTCTAAGAAAGATCGAAATTGGTTGACATTTTGAATTTCGGCACCTCGGTAATAGCTTTTAAATTTGAAGGCGACTTATGCAGTCCCTTGACGTCAATGGCATGACTCAAATATTCAATTGATGATTGGAAAAATTCACTTTTGTCTTTTCAAACTCTTAATCCACTCAATCCCAGTAACCCAGTCACCCCACCCAAACTTTTTGGATACTCAGGGCAATTTTGCATGATCAATCCACCTAACCCGCACATCATTGGACTGTGGGAGGAAACCGGAGCACCCAGAGGAAACCCATGCAGACACGGGGAGAACGTGCAGACTCCGCAAAGACAGTGACCCAAGCTGGAAATCAATCCTGGAACCCTGGAGCTGTGAAGAAACTGTGCTACCGTGCCGTCCAGTGGCACATTTCTTTGAGATTTTAGGTAGACCTGATTCAGAATCTGATATGAGATTTACCTTGGCCCAATTAAATCTGATATTTTCAAGCCAAGTTCCTCCTATTAGTGCTGGATAATTTCTTTGACTATGCGCAAGGACAAATATGCCGGTTGTCCATTTAATTGCACAGTTATGTCAATGCGGCCCCTCAAAGTAACCACTTCTCTAGAGTATGATTTCAACAATATATTCGACAGTTGCAGAGCAATATGTCAGAGTTTTTCTTAAAAAACAGTCCGGCACAAGCGAAACAGCTGCCCCAGTGTCCACCTCCATCTTCACCAGCTGACCGTCCAGTAATGAAGTGACCCAATATCAGTTTATTGCAGAGGAATAGCTGGTACATTTAAGGACAGTTTGTCTTTGAACTGTGACTGAGTTCCTTCTCACGTCCTTTTTGCACTACGTGGACACTTTTTTCTTGATTCAGCTGGCTATTCGTTTTATTCGGCTCTTGCTTCCTGAAAATTTGCTCGAATCTTGTTTCTTTTTCCAACTAGTATGTGCCATATGGCCCTTTCTGCCACAGTTTCAGCACATGATGTCTTTCCATCAACAATCTGCTGCTGAGTGTCCGGTTTTTTCACATCCCTGGCAAGTGTGAGTCTGTGTTTGCCCTCGGGTTTCATAGATCATAGAACATAGAACAGTACAGCACAGAACAGGCCTTTCGGCCCTTCCGAATTCTTGTGCTTGAACTCAATTGTTGAGCTTCCTTTGGCTACTAATTCCATGGATAAAGCAACTTCCAAAGCTTTCTTTAACGTCAGCTTGCTTTTGTTTAACAGCTGCTTTTGAGCTTTGCTCCTTATCCCTCAGACGAATCTATTTCTGATGGTTTTGTTTAACATATCCCATAATTTGCAGTATTCAGCCAGTCTTTTCAGTGCAGCTACAAACTATGTAATCAATTCACCTGGGGGCAACACGGTGGTGCAGTGGTTAGCACTGCTGCCTCACGGCGCTGAGGTCCCAGGTTCGATCCCGGCCCTGGGTCACTGTCCATGTCTCTTCATTTCCGGGAGCGGGTGAGAGAGAGGGAGCCGGAGAGCAGCGCGTGCATCTTGGGATTCAGGTTGGTGTTTAAACGTGCCCCCAGGTTCCAGCAGCCTTCATTTCCGGGAGCAGGAGAGAGAGAGGGTGCCGGAGTGCAGCGAGTGCTGCTTGGGATTCAGGTAGGTGTTTAAACTTGCCCCCAGGTTCCTGCAGCCTTCATTTCCGGGGGCGGGAGAGAGAGAGGGAGCCGGACTGCAGCTTGGGAATCAGGTAGGTGCTTAAGTGTTTGATTTTTACCTCTATTTAAGTTGGGCGGTTGCTAAACCCGAGACACTACAGTTGTAGTATCTCCCACCCTACCACCTCAAGGAAAGTAGTGGGAGGTTGTGCTGGAGTCCGAGGAGATAGGAGAGGTGCTAAATGAATATTTTTCATCAGTATTCACACAGGAAAAGGACAATGTTGTTAAGGAGAATACTGAGATACAGGTTACTTGACTAGAAGGGCTTGAGGTTCATAAGGAGGAGGTGTTAGCAATTCTGGAAAGTGTGAAAATAGGTAAGTCCCCTGGGCCGGATGGGATTTATCCTAGGATTCTCTGGGAATCTAGGGAGGAGCTTGCTGAGCCTTTGGCTTTGATCTTTAAGTCATCTTTGTCTACAGGAATAGTGCCAGAAGACTGGAGGATAGCAAATGTTGTCCCCTTGTTCAAGAAGAGGAGTAGAGACAGCCCCAGTAACTATAGACCAGTGAGCCTTACTTCTGTTGTGGGCAAAGTCTTGGAAAGGTTTACAAGAGATAGGAGGTATGATCATCTGGAAAGGAATAATTTGATTAGAGATAGTCAACACGGTTTTGTGAAGGGTAGGTCGTGCCTCACAAACTTTATTGAGTTCTTTGAGAAGGTGACCAAACAGGTGGACGAGGGTAAAGCAGTTGATGTGGTGTACATGGATTTCAGTAAAGCATTTGATAAGGTTCCCCACGGTAGGCGATTGCAGAAAATACAGAGGCATGGGATTCAGGGTGATTTAGCAGTTTGGATCAGAAATTGGCTAGCTGGAAGAAGACAAAGGGTGGTGGTTGATGGGAAATGTTCAGACTGGAGTCCAGTTACTAGTGGTAAGTAGCTGGGAGAAAATTAATTCTTCGTGGATTGGTAAGTATTGTGATTGGTAAGTAAAATCCTTATTCCTTTCACTTATTCATTATTTGATATTATATTTGTAATCAGTTAAGGTAAAGTGTAAAAATGGCAGGAGATCCCAGACCTGTGTTCTGGTCCTCATGCTCAATGTGGGAGTTCAGGGACGCGGCTGATGCTCCTGACTCCTTCATATGCGGGAAGTGTGTCCAGCTGCAACTCCTGTTCGACAGCATAACGGTTCAGAAGCTGCCGATGGACTCACTTTGGAGCATCCGCGATGCTGAGGAGGTTGTGGATAGCACGTTCAGTGAGTTGGACACACCGCAGATTAGGATTGGTGAGGGAGACAGGGAATGGGTGACCAAAAGGCAGAGAAAGAGCAGGAAGGCAGTGCAGGTGTCCCCTGCGGTCATCTCCCTCCAAAACAGGTATACCGTTTTGGATACTGTTGGGGGAGATGACTCACCAGGGGAAGGCAGTAGTAGCCAGGCTCATGGCACCATGGCTAGCTCTGCTGTACAGAAGGGCGGGAAAAAGACTGGCAGGGCTATAGTCATAGGGGATTCAATTGTAAGGAGAGTAGACAGGCGTTTCTGTGGTCGAAAACGAGACTCCCGAATGGTATGGTTCCCATACCAGCCTCCCCGAACAGGCGCCGGAATGTGGCGACTAGGGGCTTGTCACAGTAACTTCATTTGAAGCCTACTTGTGACAATAAGCAATTTTCATTTCATTTTCATGTTGCCTCCCGGGTACACGGGTCAGGGATGTCTCAGATTGGCTGCAGGACATACTGAATGGGGAGGGAGAACAGCCAGTTGTCGTGGTGCATATAGGCACCAACGACATAGGTAAAAAACGGGATGAGGTCCGACAATCAGAATTTAGGGAGTTCGGAGATAAGTTAAAAAGTAGGACCTTAAAGGTAGTAATCTCAGGATTGCTACCAGTGCCACGAAACAGTCAGAGTAGAAATTCAAGAATAGTCAGAATGAATACGTGGCTTGAGAGATGGTGCAGGAGGGAGGGGGTTCAGATTTTTGGGACATTGGAACCGGTTCTGGGGACGGTGGGAGCATTACAAATCGGATGGTCTACACCTGGGCAGGACTGGAACCAATGTCCTAGGGGGTGCTTTTGCTAACACTGTTGGGGAGGTTTTAAACTAATTTGGCAGGGGGATGGGAACCAGATTAGAAAGTTAGAGGTCAGTAAAGAGGCAGCAACTAAAGCCAGAAAGGTGCTATGAAATGAAAATTGCTTATTGTCACAAGTAGGCTTCAAATGAAGTTACTGTGAAAAGCCCCTAGTCACCACATTCCGGTGCCTGTTGGGGAGGCTGTTACGGGAATTGAACCGTGCTGCTGGCCTGCCTTGGTCTGCTTTCAAAGCCAGCGATTTAGCCCTGTGCTAAACAGCCTCTGGATAATAGATAATAACTAGATAATAAACTCAATGTGACGAAGGGGAAGAGTAGACAGGGAAGAGATGATAAACGCAATGAGACAGGTGGTCTGAGGTGCATTTGTTTTAATGCGAGAAGTGTAGCAGGTAAGGCAGATGAACTTAGGGCTTGGATTAGTACCTGGGAATATGATGTTATTGGTATTACGGAGACGTGGTTGAAGGAAGGGCAAGACTGGCAACTAAATATCCCAGGGTATAGATGCTTCAGGAGGGATAGAGAGGGAGGTAAAAGGGGTGGAGGAGTTGCATTACTGGTCAGAGATGATTTCACAGCTGTGATTAAGGAGGGCACGATGGAGGATTCGAGCACTGAGGCAATATGGGTAGAGCTAAGAAATAGGAAGGGTGCAGTAACATTGTTGGGACTTCACTACAGGCCTCCCAAAAGTGAATGTGAAGTAGAGGTACAAATATGTTGACAGATTATCGAAAAATGTAGGAGCAATAGGGTGGTCGTGATGGGAGATTTTAACTTCCCCAACATTGAATGGGACTCATGTAGTTTTGGAGGCGTAGATGGAGCAGAATTTCTAAGGAGCATTAAGGAGAGTTTTTTGGTGCAGTATGTCAATAGCCCAACTCGGGAAGGGGCCATGCTGGACCTGGTATTGGGGAATGATCCCGGCCAGGTAGTTAAAGTTTCAGTCGGTGATTACTTTGGGAATAGCGATCACAATTCCGTAAGTTTTTGAATACTCATGGACAAAGACGAGAGTGGTCCTACAGGAAGAGTGCTAAATTGGGGAAAGGCCAAGTATAACAAAATTCGGCAGGAGCTAGGGAATGTGGATTGGGAGCAGCTGTTTAAGGGAAAATCCACATTTGAAATGTGGGAGTCTTTTAAGGAAAGGTTGATGAGAGTGTAGGACAGACATGACCCTGTGAAAATGAGGGATAGAAATGGCAAGATTAGGGAACCATCGATGACGGGTGGAATTGTGAGACTAGCTAATAAGATCTAGGCGACTTAAAACTGATGAAGCTTTGGAGGAATATCGGGAAAGTAGGACAAATCTCAAACGTGCAATAAAGAGGGATAAAAGGGGTCATGAAAAATCTTTGGCTAACAGGGTTAAGGAAAATCCCAAAGCCTTTTATTCGTACATAAGGAGCAAGAGGGTAACTAGAGAAAGGATTGGCCCACTCAAAGACAAAAGAGGGAATTTATGCGTGGAGTCAGAGGAAATGGGTGAGATTCTTAATGAGTACTTTGCATCGGTATTCACCAAGGAGAGGGACATGATGAATGTTGAGGCTGAGGATGGATGTTTAAATACTCTAGGTAAAGTCGGCATAAGGAGGAGGGGTGTTTTATGGGATGTTCCTGGAGGACTGGAGAATTGCTAATGTTATCCCTCTGTTTAAGAAGGGTAGCAGGGATCATCCAGGGAATTATAGACGTGTGAGCTTATGTCAGTGGTAGGCAAACTGTTGGGGAAGATACCGAGGGATAGGATCTATTCACATTTGGAAGAAAATAGACTTATTAGTGATAGACAGCATGGTTTTGTGCAGGGAAGGTCATGTCTTACAAACCTAATGGAATTCTTTGAGGAAGTGACAAAGTTAATTGATGAGGGAAGGGCTGTAGATGTCATATACATGGACTTCAGTAAGGCATTTGCTAAAGTTTCCCATGGCAGGTTGATGGGAAAAGTGAAGTCGTACAGGGTTCAGGGTGTACTAGCTAGATGGATAAAGAACTAGCTGGGCAACAGGAGACAGAGAGTAGTGGTGGAAGGGAGTGTCTCAAAATGGAGAAAGGTGACAAGTGGTGTTCCACAGGGATCTGTGCTCGGACCACTGTTGTTTGTGATATACATAAATGATCTGGATGAAGGTATAAGTGCTCTGATTAGCAAGTTTGCAGATGATACTAAGATTGGTGGAGTTGCAGATAGCGAGGGGTACTGTCAGAGAATACAGCAAAATATAGATAGATTGGAGAGTTGGGCAGAGAAATGGCAGATGGATTCAATCCAGGCAAATGCGAGGTGATGCATTTTGGAAGATCTAATTCAAGAGCGGACTATACGGTCAATGGAAGAGTCCTGGGGAAAATTGATGTACAGAGAGATCTGAGAGTTCAGGTCCATTGTACCCTGAAGGTGGCAACGCAGGTCGATAGCATGGTCAAGAAGGCATACAGCATGCTTGCCTTCATTGGACGGGGTATTGAGTACAAGAGTCGGCAGGTCTATGTTACAGTTGTATAGGACTTTGGTTAGGCCACATTTTGAATACGGCGTGCAGTTCTGGTCGCCACATTACCAGAAGGATGTGGATGCTTTAGAGAGGGTGCAGAGGAGATTAACCAGGATGTTGCCTGGTATGGAGGGTGATAGCTATGAAGGAAGGTTGAGTAGATTAGGATTGTTTTCGTTGGAAAGACGGAGGTTGAGGAGAGACCTGATTGAGCTCTACAAAATTATGAGAGGTATGGACAGGGTGGATGGCAACAAGCTTTTTCCAAGAGTGGGAGTGGCAATTACAAGGGGTCACAATTTCAAGGTGAGAGGGGGAAAGTTTAAGGGAGATGTGAGTAGCAAGCAGAGGGTGGTGGGTGCCTGGAACGCTTTGCCAGTGGAGGTGGTAGAGGCGGGCACGATAGTATCATTTAAGATGCATCTAGACAGATGTATGAACGGGCGGGGAAGAGAGGGAAGTAGATCCTTGGAAAATAGGTGACAGGTTTAGATAAAGGATCTGGATCGGCGCAGGCTAGGAGGGCCGAAGGGCCTGTTCCTGTGCTGAAATTTTCTTTGTTGTTCTCTTTGTTGTTCTTTGTTGTGTGGAGTTTGCACATCCTCCCCTTGTTTGCGTGGGTTTCGTCCCCACAACCCAAAGATGTGCAGGGTAGGTGGATTGAACACGCTAAATTGACACTTAATTGGAAAAAATGAATTGGGTACTCTAAACATTTTTCAAAGTAATCGATTCACCTTCTTCTTCGTTGTGCTTATGAAACCTAAACCTTTCTGCGATGAATAAAGGTTTTGATGAATAGTGGTCCTGAAATATTTCCACTTTTTCTTTGTTTGTTTTTGAACCTGGTTTTTCTGGCTTTACCAGTCTCCGAAGGAGGTTAAATCACCTCCCCCCCCCCCCCCCCCCCAAATTATGTTCAGGAATTTGGGACTTTTATATCTGCTACCATCTTGTTAGCTTGAACAAAGTAGCTGAATCATTCTGTATGCGAACTCCATCGCTTTGTATTCTCATCAAACAGTCACCTGGCACCAAATCCCATCACCATTTTTCTCAATGGAAGGAGCTGTGTGTGCATAACGTGCCATGAACTTTTAGCACGGCCTTTCTTCTTTATCCCGAAAACGAAGCACAACTCGAGCTCAGCTTACTTTCTTTCGTGTTTTGCAAAACTCCTAACTCTAAATTGTTGTTACAGGGTACTTGCTACTCACGGCTTCCGAGTTCGTCTCAGGTGGAGCATATGGAGGGCTTCTGTCCAAGGTCTTTTCCTTCAGATTTTTCGTCAATTTTTTAATTCCTCCGGCGGCCACAACCGTTGCTGCGCTCCCCTGTCACCAGCTTTCATGTAGCCACAATTTCAATGACTTATGATTTCTTCGGGTGCCTACAAATGCTGATCGACTTTTTGGGGAGGGTGCCTACCAATTTTGGTGTCATTTTTTACGTGGTATATTCAAGGTTGAATCCGCAGGCCTTGGGGGTTCAACCAAACTATAGAGATTTCTGTAAAAGATGTTAACACTACAAACTGCAATATTAAACTGCCTGATATTCCATGCAAACGGCTGCTGATGTCATCTCCGATGACGTCACCCAATTGTTGTCTCAACGTGCCCCTGTTCAACCACAAGACTGATTGTGAGGAACACTCCGGCTGAGGTTATTCAGGATGGCCCGCCTTCTCAACCTTGTCCCTCACCTGAGGTGTGGTGATCCTCAGGTTCAACCACCAACAGTCAGCCCTCCTTCTCAAAGGGGAAAGCAGCTTCTGGTCATTGGGGACTCTGGCAACTTTACCTTTACACAACAAATCCCCACACAGCAAGCCTTAAGTTAGTTGTCTTTTGGTTTGAATAGCAACTCACCAAGAAATGCATGCTTAATTCATTGGCAGTTTGAGAAGAAATGTTGACCTCCTTTGTCAATCTGATAATAAAAGTTGTGACATATCAGAGTTACTGTAAATTTATGAATCATTGGCTGATACGGAAGACTTAGGAGTTTGTTTTAAAAAAAGATGGTTAAAACTTTGTTAATTTCTTGTGATGCTTTTAAAAACTCGTCTATCTGAACCCTTACAACTTTCTGCTCCTTTTAAAGTTTTACCATTAACTGCATATACTTTCCTTCAAAATATATTACCTCACATTATCTACATCAATGTGTCCAATCTGCCAACCAGTCATGCCATCGAAAAAGAATTTTCCTCTTCATAGTTAACCACACTGCCTATTTAAGTGATACATGCAAATCTTGAGTCAATAAGATATTAAGAGATACCAGATGTTATTGTACATCAAACAGTTTTAGTTAGAAATTAATGTCTGTTGCAGTAAGTTTTGTTCGTTTTGAATTCTGCAGGTTAACATAGAATGACACCATGTTAAATTTTGAAGTATATTGAGCAGAAACTTGTCAGACCAGTAGAGACAGCTTTGGAATTGATAAGGATGGAGGTTGTGGGGATTTTTCAAAGTTTAGCATTGGTTTGGCCGCCCGATACATTCTTACTCCTATTTTGGAATCTTGTTGGAGGCAGATTGCCATGGAAACTGACAAACTGGCCCACAAAAGCAGGCAGCCGATTATGACAATTAAGGGCCCTCGAAGAGGCCATTTCCAGAACATGCCCTGAAATTCCCAACATCGGACAGGTTCTTTCTCAGGATGGAGCCCAGCAGCTACCTGGGGGTATAGCCATCCAGCAGCAGGCTGAGAGGCCATAAGGCCCTTCTCTCAATCGTCTTATCATGGAGCAGCTGTGATGAAAACATGGCCACAAATAATTCTGTGGATTCTGTGGGTTCCCCCTCTACCCTGATTTCCCTGAGAGCTGTGACCATTCTTTGTTGTTAAGTCCGAGCAGGCGTCAAATAGCATCTCCATGTTGAGGCCCCTCAAGGCCCTCTAGCTGGGTCAACAGCACCCACCTCCCCAAATGAAGACTGTTGGCCTTTGATAGCACCTGTACCACAGGAACCCACCAACACTTGACACAGAGGTGGCTTGCCAAATGCCTGCCTCCTGAAAATGACCAACTGATTTGACCTAGATGGGGTCGGGACCTAGAATGAATCCCAAAACCTGAATTTTTAAAACGTGCATAAAATTCCACACTTTGGATCATAATTAGAATGCAAACAAGGAGTGGCCAATGTCCAATTTGAGCCAGCAATATGTTTCCCCATTCTTTTCCCTTTCAGGGACACTAACAAATGCAGGGGAAGTAGCCAACTGCCGTTAAAATCTCAAAGAAGATAAAGTGATGAGATTTCTCCAAGAATCCCACCACAACTGGTGTTAAAACTCCACGGTCCAAATTTTCACTCCTAACCCAGGTGAGCAGAGACGAGAGAAATTTCCAGACTCTGCGAACCCGACACGGGAGAAACTTCTCTGAATGGCCGTGTTTCCAAACCAGGTTTGGGGGGGGTGGGTGCCCACTGGAGTCGGGCCCAGTGTTACCAGAAACAGCGTGGATTCACACTTTAAAATGTGTTGTCTCCATGAACTGTAGATGTTTGAAACAAAGGCTGCAACATTCCTCTGTAACCTTCCACCATGCCGAAACCTGTGGGTGCTGGATAGGGGAGGGCGGGGGAAGACTTCCAGATCTGGGTCTTTGATGCCGCCTTGGCTAAGGTGCAGGGCATTCCATCTCTGTGAAAATTCGGGCCAATGAGATTAACCTGACCTTTCCAGCCCTTCACTGTTACTTTCCACACATTGCAAGAGAAAAGTGCAGGCGGAACAGATCCCCTGTGTGTTTCATACAATGCATCCTTACTCGCACAACCTTCATGCTCCAATTTCAAAATAGAACATAGAACATAGAACAATACAGCGCAGTACAGGCCCTTCGGCCCACGATGTTGCACCGAAACAAAAGCCATCTAACCTACACTATGCCATTATCATCCATATGTTTATCCAATAAACTTTTAAATGCCCTCAATGTTGGCGAGTTCACTACTGTAGCAGGTAGGGCATTCCACGGCCTCACTACTCTTTGCGTAAAGAACCTACCTCTGACCTCTGTCCTATATCTATTTCCCCTCAGTTTAAAGTTATGTCCCCTCGTGCCAGCCATTTCCATCCGCGGGAGAAGGCTCTCACTGTCCACCCTATCCAACCCCCTGATCATTTTGTATGCCTCTATTAAGTCTCCTCTTAACCTTCTTCTCTCCAACGAAAACAACCTCAAGTCCATCAGCCTTTCCTCATAAGATTTTCCCTCCATACCAGGCAACATCCTGGTGAATCTCCTCTGCACCCGCTCCAAAGCCTCCACGTCCTTCCTATAATGCGGTGACCAGAACTGTACGCAATACTTTAAATGCGGCCGTACCAGAGTTCTGTACAGCTGCAACATGACCTCCCGACTCCGGAACTCAATCCCTCTACCAATAAAGGCCAACACTCCATAGGCCTTCTTCACAACCCTATCAACCTGGGTGGCAACTTTCAGGGATCTATGTACATGGACACCTAGATCCCTCTGCTCATCCACACTTTCAAGAACTTCACCATTAGCCAAATATTCTGCATTCCTGTTATTCCTTCCAAAGTGAATCACCTCACACTTCTCTACATTAAACTCCATTTGCCACCTCTCAACCCAGCTCTGCAGCTTATCTATATCCCTCTGTAACCTGCTACATCCTTCCACACTATCGACAACACCACCGACTTTAGTATCGTCTGCAAATTTACTCACCCACCCTTCTGCGCCTTCCTCTAGGTCATTGATAAAAATGACAAACAGCAACGGCCCCAGAACAGATCCTTGTGGTACTCCACTTGTGACTGTACTCCATTCTGAACATTTCCCATCAACCACCACCCTCTGTCTTCTTTCAGCTAGCCAATTTCTGATCCACATCTCTAAATCACCCTCAATCCCCAGCCTCCGTATTTTCTGCAATAGCCTACCGTGGGGAACCTTATCAAACGCTTTGCTGAAATCCATATACACCACATCAACTGCTCTACCCTCATCTACCTGTTCAGTCACCTTCTCAAAGAACTCAATAAGGTTTGTGAGGCATGACCTACCCTTCACAAAGCCATGCTGACTATCCCTGATTTTCCCAGCCGCTCTGACTGCATGGTTTTGCTGCTGACATTTAGATCATTCTGAAGCAAGAAAAGGCATGCATTATTAGAAAACTTATCAATCTTTCAGAAGTACGCATAATATATTCATGTTATATCCCTCCTCTTGATTTTCTTCATCGCATTATTGAAATGATCCTGTTATGGGCCAGGGTTTAGAGAACCCCAAAGTGTATCATGCAGTTCACCTGACCCACAAATTTTGATAGATTGTGGTATGGGGAGCACGCGGCCCACTCTATAGGTGTGGTAGAGCAGTAATGGAAAAGTACTTTTTAAAGCAAAACAATGTTTATTCTATGAACTCAAGTTAACCTTTTTAAAACATACACTGAACATTTAGTAACCATTAATTCAAATACAACCCCCAAAGAATACAACATTAAGTAATCCTTTAAGCTTTCCTTTTAACATCCATAAGACTTAAAACACCTTTTACCAGAAGCACCTCAGGTTAAAGTCACTACTGTTATTAGTTTTAAATCACCAGGATCGATTTACAGCCTTTAGATTACAGAGACTCTAATATACCTTCTTTCTAGCTGTGACTGCAGCTATCCAGCTCTGAAAATGAAACTAAAACCCATCCTGCAGCAAACAGCCTAAAACGAAAGTAAAAGGCTGACAGCCAACCCAGCTCCACCCACTCTCTGACATCACTGCAGTAATAAATATCCGTTTCTTAAAGGTATTCTCACTACAGATACTTATAAACACACCCATTTATAAACACCCATTTCCGAAAGGTAGTCTCACATGACAATCCTCAACGTACATCAATGAACTGAATGTTCCTGTTGCTTAAGTTCAAGTTGGTAGAGAAGTGCTGGAGTTAATCTTGCTGCATAATATTGCCTCATGTTGGCCATGAGAAACTACTGTATTTATAAGGAATGACCTGACACTGGGGCTATTTTCACTAGGGTAGTGAAAACTGAAATGCTGTTGAATAGATATTCTATTGCTGTTTTCACAAAACAAATGGAGAAAGACTCTTTCCGCATGTTGAGGAGTGAGCAAGCGGTTATCAATTTTGTTTTGCCAGAAAGGCATTGAGGAGAGAGTTTGGGAGAAATTTCTTTACGGAAAAGTTTGATAGGGTATGGAATACTGAAGGCAGGCAACTATTTGAAGCATCTTTTAAGGAACTCCAGGACACAATTTTCTGGTTTTTTTCTTCGAAGCGCTGGCTCAGGTGACATAAGTAGGTGTGCAGCACGCCGGCTGCACTGCTAACTTTTCTTACCATGCAATCCAAGACTGAGAAGGAAAAGAATCCTGGAAGCAGGCCCCAATGCCATCACATTGGCCGGGCGGGACCTGAAAGAGCCAGCAACATGGGCTTTCAAGAGACTGAGGTGTCCTTTTTAAAGGGCGATCCAATCTTCAGTGAAACAAATTAAGACCCACCACCCACCATCACACAATCGAGATACCCTCCCACATGTACATGTCGGCCCTCCCCCCACATGCACACGTGAAACCTCCCGTACGGAGCTGCCCCAGAGGAACAACCCTCACCCCCCACTGCCCCTTGGCACTGCCCCGCCACTGTTCCCTGGCACTGCTCCCAAGCACTGCCCCCATGTCTGCCTACTGGGGTCTAGACTTATCTGGACACCCTAATGTTGTTTCTTTGCCTGGTTCATATTGCTCCAGAACTGCTTTAAACCTCGCCAATGGGGAAATCCCAATGTGGAGGTGATAATACAGCAAGGATGCCTACTCAAGAGATGATAATCCCATTGAGGTTCCCAACCTTCCTGGGTGTCAATGGGTGGGAGAGCGCACTATGAGTTCTCATCAATGAGAATCTCGCTTTTGGCCCCTGACGAGATTTTGTGTCCAGGTTGTGCTCACGTCCAGCCCGAGATTACCGTGAGCAGTTTTGTTCTCCTTATTTAGTGAGGGGCATATCTGCATTGGAGGCAAGTCAGAGAATAGCATGGACAAGATGGGCTGAATGGCTTCCTTCTGTGCTGTAATTTTTTAATGATTCTCTGAAAGTCCACAAAGCTGATTCTTGGGATGAGAGGATTTGTCTTATGAAGAAAGGTCAAGCAGGTTTGGCCTGTACTGATTGGAGTATAGAAGAATGTGGAGCGATGTTATTGAAACACTACGGGCGGAATTGACCGCAAACAGCGAATTGGCCCGACGCCGGCGCCAAGAACGACGCGAACCACTCCGGCATCGGGCCAACTGGAAGTTGCAGAAATCTCTGCACTTCTGGGGGGCTAGGCCGCCGCCGGAGGAGTTGGCGCCGCACCAGCCAGCACCGAAGGGACTGCGCGAGTTAGCGCATCTGCAGAACCGTCGGCGTGGTTTAGCGCATGCGCAGACCAGCTGCCATATTCTGGCACATGCGCAGGGGGGTGTCTTATCCGCGCAGGCCATGGCAGAGCCCTAAAGAGGCCGGCGCGGAAAGAAGGAGTGCCCCCATGGCACAGGCCTGCCCGCAAATCGGTGGGCCCCGATCACGAGTCAAACCACCGTGGGGGCCCTCCCGGGGCCAGATCCTCCCGTGCCCACCCCCCCCCCCCCCCACCCCCCCGAGGATTGCACCAGCCGGCCTACCAGCCACGTCCCTCCGTGTGGGACCATGTCCAATCCACGCCGGCAGGACTGGCCAGAAACCGACGGCCGCTCGGCCCATTGGGCCTGGAGAATTGCCAGGGTGGGCTGCTGCCAACGGCCCCCGACCGGCGTGGCGTGATCCCCGCCCCCGCCCGAAAACCCGGCGGGGGTCGGAGAATCCCAACCTCCATTTGTCAGGTGTTTTGACAGCATAGGTGTTGAGGGAACACTTCCCATTATAGGGAAATCTAGAGCTAGGGAGCAAACTTCCAAATAAAGGGCAAGATCCTCTGGCTGTTCACGACAGTGGGATCTTCCAGTTTTGCGACGGCAAACCCCCACCGCTTATACCCGGCGGCGTGGGGTGGATTCAATGGGAAATCCCATTGACGGCAGCGAGACCAGAAGATCGCACCACCGGCCAATGGCGAGTTGCCTCCCGCCGCCGAGAAGCTCGCCACAGGGAGGCCAGAGAATCTTGCCCAAATGGGGTCTCCCATTTAAGACAGAGATGAGGAATTTCTTCTCTCAGATAGTTGTTTGTGTATGGAATTCTCTCCCCCAGCACGAAGTTGAGACTGGGTCATTGATATATTCTGGGCTCAGTTCGACAGATTTTTGATCAAGGCAGCCAAGGATTATAGAGGGCAGACACAAAAGTGAAGATGAGGTCGCACCAGGTCAGCCAGGATCTTATTCACTGGCGAAGCAAGGCCTGAGTGGCCAGATGACCTACCCCTGCTCCCGTTTCTTACGTTGCTCTGAAAAATTGGACAATATCTTGAAGTTGTGGAAGATTCGAACATCGAAACAGAATGGTTATGGCACAGAAGGAGGCCACTTGTTCCATTGTGGCTGTGCCAGCCGAAAAATCATGGAATCATAGAATTTGCAGTGCAGAAGGAGGCCATTTGGCCCATCGAGTTTGCCCGGGCTCTTGGAAAGAGCACCCTACCCAAGCCTGCACCTCCACCCTATCCCCATAACCCAGTTACTCCACACAACACTAAGAAAAAGAGCTATCCGACTCTTTGGGCAGAATCCCCTGGTGCTGCCAGCAGGGGGAAACTTGGTGGGCGGGGGAACTTTAGGAATTATGTTGTTGGGACTTTAAAGGTGGGTTATAGACGGGCCAAGTTTCCCTACTGTTATGTTCTCTATTTTGCTTTACCTGGATGGCTTGGATGTGTAGTGTTAAATAAAGAACACAAAGCTTTATTAATGAACAAAACTCTAAATTTAATTACACTACTAACTAAGATTCATTCACATTCCTAAAGTAGAAGGTTTCTATGTTAAACTATGCTCTCTTATCTAACAGAACTCTCAAGTACACAATTGCTCTCTTCTAGCTAATTCCTCATTCCTGCTGCTACCGCCTTCACCTGTCCTTCTGTCTCTTCAAGGCTCAGCATTATCCCTTATATACTCATGGGACCTGCGCTCTCTAGTGGCTTCCTGTATACATTTCATTAACCCTTACATTGCCTTCATGTATGAGAATACCACACCGACGATGTCAGGAAGCCAATCTGCGGTATTAGCAAGTCATGCATGCTCATTAAAAGGGCACCCCACTGGGGTTGAAAGGAATTCCAAAGAAGAATCACATTGGGCTCAAACCGATAATCCTGTTTCTCTCTCCACAGAGTCTAACAGGCCCGTAGAGTTTTTCCAGCACTTTCTCTATTTATTTCAAATCTCCAGCATCCGTGGCATTTTGCTTTTATTTTTATAGCCTTGTAGCTTGAGTATGTTATGAATCTTGAAGTGGCATTGGATACTTCCAGTCATCTGTGATTCTATACAAAGTACAGGCAATTTTCCTGCACTCTACTGACAATAATTTCCTTTGGAGCCTGCAGTGCTGATAAGGGAAACTTATACACCTCCTGCTTCAGTGAATGCCATTAAGTGAAACGGCATTCATATAAAAGTCGAGATGCACTGAAACACTCCAACTAATAAAACGGTAGCAGCAAGTGGAAATCACCACCTGTTTCATTTTTGAAATTTTTATAAAGTGGAAAAGGACTGCAGAAATTCGAGGGGTTTAAAATGAAATATTTATTATGTGAAAACGGTTTCCATAGTTTCTCATTATAGTATAGCTGTTTGTCACACCAATGAAATACTGCAAAAAATAAAGGCTAAAGGAAGATTTGTGTTTATGGAACGCTTTTAATAGCCTCAGGATGTCCCAAAGCAATTACTGCCAATTACTTTTGAATTGTAGTCAACTAATGCATTATTAAGCTCTTGATAATTTGATCTGTTTTGTAGTTTGTATTGACTTCTACTTGATTAATTTACTAAATTATTATTTTTTAAGTAAAACATTAAATGGAGTGTCACATACAAAATAATGCGTGCAAGTGCCGCATTGCTACATTGTTCAGTCAGGTCAAATTGCAGCTCATTAACCAGCAATGTTTGTCTTCTGTCTGTGTTAATAGCAGTTTAAGTCACTGACCTTAACATCAGTATAACATAAGCAAATGAAGAATCTTTTTCCGTCTTTTTTTTAATGTGTCTGTTTCCCCTTTAAGTGACTCCACCAATGCTTTGTGGGATTTTGACTGTGTTAGTTCAGAGTAATGGGTGTGTTTGTAAAGAAAAAAATAAATCCTACTTTTTATTTGAAGGTTAAATATTTATTATTTGATTTTAACTGGTATATCAAACCTGAATCCATTAATGTGTAACTATAATTGCCAATAAACATCAAGAAGCAGTACACTTAACACAGCAGTTCTCACAAGGGGTCGACATCTGAAATATTAATCTCTTCTTTTCTCTTGCCAGATGCTCAAGGACCTGCTGTGTGTTTTCAGCATTTTCTTTCTTCAAACACAGTATGATGGGAAATCATTTAAAGGTAATTTTTGTTCAAGCATTGCACCACCAGTTTATTAATCCTTTGTTTCATTTGCAACTTTTATATCTCATTCACAGGTATACTCTGTGATCTTTGAGATGCAACAAAGTCTCATGATTGTGATGGTGAGGAAGATTAAGAAGGAATAAGGACTTGCATTTATACACTGCATTAAACAAACTTAGGCCATCCCGAGGTGCAGCACAATCAATGATGGGCATGTGAAGTAAAACAAAAAGTACTGGAGGAACTCAGAAGTTCAGGCAGCATTTGTCAAAGAGAAACGGAGGACGCGATTTAATGGAAAAAGTCCCAGGTGTCATGCTGGGCACGAGTGATGGGGTGTTTCTCGACGGCTGAGCCGGCGAGATCGCGGCCCTTATCTAATGGCACTTAGTGCCGGAAATAAGTCCCCACGAGCTTTTCGCTATTACTGGCTATCTTGCCGTCTGATTTGCTGCTTTTAAATGCTCCATTCACTCCCAGTCAACCCACAGACATGGCAGCGCGCAGACCTGCTCCTTGCTTTAGGGATGCCGACCTCACAAGGCTTCTGGACGCAATGGATGTGAAACGGGGCATCTTGTTCCCGATGGGGTCAGATAGCGGCAGCTGGACCACCAATGCTGCCTGGGAGGCAGTGACAGCATCTGTCAGTGCAGGCAGCATGAAAAGGAGGACCAATGTCAGAGGAAGGCCAATGACCTCCACTGATTTGCAAGGGTAAGTTAGGACCTCTCTCCTTGTAATGATAATGGATAGTACAAGTATAGTCTTTATCAACACTACATATCTGGCTATCTTGGAGAACAAGACAAGGAATGTGACACTCCTGGCATCAGTTCCACCTGCCACCCCTCAAATTCCGAACACCCACCCCCACCCCCAACAAATCACTGCCAAAACATCTGATCTTCGTGCTTGTTCCTCTGCATCCCCTTGCACCCACGAGTGCAACTCTTCATGCCCAGGTGTGGTGCCCACACATGCTACCTGTCATAGATCTCCCAATCCATCAGGTGCGTGGCTCACAATGGCCGCTTTTTGCCTCTGCAGAATAAGTTGGCCCATAATAGGTGTGAAAGGGCAAAGACAGGCGGCGGAGTCCTAGAGATCTGAGTCCTCACACCCTGTGAGGAACGAGCCCTGGAGATCACGGTGTTGACCAATCAGAGAGCATTCACGACAGCGAGGTTGGGCTGCACCACAGAACTGAGGATCCACTGTCCCTTCATCCAGATGGCCTGTCTCAAGTGAGTTGCTTACGTCAGACAAATTGGTCGATCCCTCTCACTGACCACATGCCCATGCCCTCGCAGGATCTCCATCTGATGGGACTGGGCCATCCAGAGTTGTCCCCACCTCTGCCATATAAGAGAACACCTCGGAGGAGAGCTCCGAGGATACCAGCATCAATGCTTCACAGCTATTATCCCCACCTTCCACCAGTACAGAGACAGACACCTTGGTGGGGGACATTAGTAGGCAGGCTTCTGGTGCACAATTTGGTGAGCACCACACAGTTGCTGATGCACATAGGTGGAAGCAGGAACATCCAAGGGAATCAGCAGTCAGAGGCCTGCTGAATCCCAGGACTCAGCTGAGCTCCAGTCAGCTGCTGAGCCTCTGGACAAGGTTATTCCAGAAATGATGCAGATGTTTGGACACTTCCATGAGAATCAGGAGAGGATGTCAGCGACAATCCGGCAGGTTCATAGTCGATTGGAGGAGTCCAAAAGACTACGGGCACGAGATCATAGATTCATAGAATTTACAGCACAGAAGAAGGCCTTCAGCCCATTGAGTCTGCACCGGCCCTTGGAAAGAGCACCCCCGACTTAGCCCCACACCTCCAACCTATCCCCGTAACCCAGCAATCCCACCTAACCGTTTTGAACACTAAGGACAATTTAGCTTGGCCAATGTACTTAACCTGCATATCTTTGCAATGTGGAACGAAAGCGGAGCACCCAGAGGAAACCCACGTAAACACGGGGAGAACGTGCAGACTCCACACAGACAGCCACCCAAGCTGGGAATCGAACCTGGAACCCTGGAGCTGTGAAGCAACATTGACAATGTGTGGGACTAAGACCAACACTGCTGGGATGGCAACCTCAGTAGAAAGCCTGGAACACCATGTCAGCAAATTGGATACTGGTATCCAAGGTGTGGTTCAGTCAGTGACGACAGTGGCTGAGGACCTTGACAGCTTGCCCCAATCAATGAGGGCCATGTCCCAGGCACAGATGGACACTGCCAAGTCAATGCAGAGCATGACCGAGTCACAGAGAGCCATTGCTAAGGCATCAACATCATGGTACGGATAATGAGGAGGCACCAGGAACAGCAGAGCAGGATAACGCTAAGGCCTCTGGAGGTCACACCAGCTGCTTCTCTGTACCATGGAGACCCCCAGCCCCACGGGCACATTCCGGGAGGAGGAAACGCTAGAGCTCAACCCGGGGCCAGCCACTATGGAGACTATGGAGGTCTCCGGTTCTCCCGAATCCCCCACCCACTGATGCAGTCCTCTCTCCACCCCCAACCCCTTGGCAATGTGGTCCAAGATCAAACGCCCCCAGTGCAAACCCCATTCAGAAGATGGGTGTGAACGTGCTGTCAGCAAAAAGATAGGAGTCAGACTTTAGCATAAACTAAGGAGCAGCTGAGCTTTCCTCACAGCGAGGTATCATCACTCTCCCTGCCTTGTATATTGACTCATTGACAGTGCCTTCACAGGCCCACCATCCTAGGTGATGTTAGACAGACCCTTGGAGGGTGGAACAGGTTAGTCAGGTGGTGGGGGTGCAATGAGGGGAAGGGGGGGGGGATGAGAGGAAGGGCAGAAGGAGGCAGATGGGAGTAAGGAGGGGGCTGGGGGAAGGAAGGTGATGGAGGGGGAAGGGGGTGAGCTGACAGACAAAGCCTCGTCCTATGAGAAGCAGGCGAGGATGAGGTCCTCCCTGGACCTGCAGGAATGCCAGACACTTGCCGGAGATCTCAGAGTGTCCCAGGAAATCATTGTCATGCACACTCCCAGCATAGTGGGCACACACATGCATGATCCGGAGGTGGTGGTCACACACAAATAGAACCTGCCTGTTAATATAGGGCACTTCCTGGTGCCCAGGTATGCGCAAGGCGACATGTGTGTCATCAATTACTCCTGTGAGCTGGGGCATTCCAGCGATGGTGGAGAGTCCTGCAGCCTGGGCATCTTGGTGGGCTTGGTCCAGCTCACAGTTGATATAGTCAGCTGCCTGGACCTACAGGGCATCTGTGACCTCACGGAATCAGTTGTGCAATCTAGCTTGTGAAATGCCGCACAAGTTCCTGCTCAAGCCCCGGAATGCACCAATGGCATAAATGTTCAGGTCTGTGGTGACCTCCACGGCCACCAGGAGCAGGTGTCCTCCTCCTCCACACGATGCCAACTTCACAAGGACATGGCACAGGGCTGTACCATCTCTTTGTTGAGATGGAGTCTCTTTCAGCACATGTTGTTCGGCATCCCATCGAATGAACGATACCTGGACACCTTGGGCCAATGCCCCTCTGTGTCTCTCCTCGGCCTGACGGTTGGCCGGGTCTTCAGGGTGTGTGGCAGCCCCTGTATATGGGGTGCCACCTGCAGCCTGCATCAACCCTGCTGCCTTCTCTGGCGTATGGCAGCTTGGGCTGCCACCAGCACCGCGAGAGCAGCCTCTGCAGTGTGGACAACACCAGCCATTCTGGTCTCTTTAAGGAATTAGAGAAGAAGAGAGGCCGACAATCATACAGGGCTTCCACCCCAGGATCCTCAAATACCCCATGCCTATCATGTGTCCCGTCTTCCCTCAGAGTGCCATCGACCGAAATGTGTTGGAAAACCTTGTTCTGCATACTCACCCCAAGCCACAGCAGGAGTGTCTGGACACCAGACCCCTGTTGATAACATTGGGAGGCCATGCTCAGGTGCCCTCCCTTGATCCACGCACTCACCCTTTAGTCGCGATAATCTCCGAAGCCGAGCAGCATCTCTGGCAACAGCGCCCCCTCCCCGTTGAACTCAATGCATTCTATGCTCGATTCGAGCAGGAAAACATCGATCCGCTATCGAGTGCCCCAGCAGCCCATAACACACCCATTCCCACCGTCACAACTTCCGAAGTCAGATCGGCCTTCCTGAAAGTGAACCCTCGGAAGGCGACGGGTCCGGACGGGATCCCTGGTCATGCACTCAAAGCGGACCCGCCGGCAGATGTGTTCGCGGACATCTTTAAGCTGTCCCTATTCCACTCCGAGGTCCCCACCTGCTTCAGAAAGACCACCATCACACCGGTGCCAAAGAAGAACCAGGCAACGTACCTCAATGACTACTGTCCGGTGGCCCTGACATCAATCATAATGAAGTGCTTCAAGAGGTTGGTCATGAAGCGCATCACCTCCATACTCCCAGAATGTCTAGATCCACTGCAATTCGCACATCACCGCAACCAGTCCACAGAAGATGCCATCTCCCTGGCGCTACACTCATCCCTAGAGCATCTCAACAACAAGGACTCATACATCAGTATTTATTGACTACAGCTCCGCCTTCAACACCATAATCTCAGCCAAGCTCATATCAAAGCTCCAAAACCGAGGACTTGGCTCCTCACTCTGCTATTTGATCCTCGACTTTCTGACCCACAGATCTCAGTAAGAATAAACAACAACACCTCCTCCACAATAGTCCTCAATACCGGGGTCCCGCAAGGCTGCATACTTAGCATCCTACTCTACTCCCTGTACACACACGACTGCGTGGCAAAATTTGGTTCCAACTCCATCTACAGGTTTGCTGACGACACGATCATAGTGGGTCGGATCTTGAATAACGATGAGTCAGAATACAAGAGGGAGGTAGTGAACCTAGTAGAGTGGTGGAATGACAACAATCTATCCCTCAATGCCAGCAAAACTGGCATTTGCTTCAGGAAGCAAAGTACTGTACACACCCCTGTCTGCATCAACGGGGCTGAGGTGGAGATAGAACATAGAACATAGAACATTACAGCGCAGTACAGGCCCTTCGGCCCTCGATGTTGCGCCAACCTGTGAAACCACTCGAAAGCCCATCTACACTATTCCCTTATCATCCATATGTCTATCCAATGACCATTTGAATGCCCTTAATGTTGGCGAGTCCACTATTGTTGCAGGCAGGGCATTCCACGCCCTTACTACTCTCTGAGTAAAGAACCTACCTCTGACATCTATCCTATATCTATCTCCCCTCAATTGAAAGCTTTGTCCCCTCGTGCTAGACATCACCATCCGAGGAAAAAGGCTCTCACTGTCCACCCTATCTAATCCTCTGATCATCTTGTATGCCTCAATTAAGTCACCCCTTAACCTTCTTCGCTCTAACGAAAACAGCCTCAAGTCCCTCAACCTTCCCTCATAAGATCTTCCCTCCATACCAGGCAACATTCTGGTAAATTTCCTCTGCACCCTTTCCAATGCTTCCACATCCTTCCTATAATGCGGCGACCAGAATTGCACGCAATACTCCAAATGCGGCCACATCAGAGTTTTGTACAACTGCAACATGACCTCACGGCTCCGAAACTCAATCCCAGGACCAATAAAAGCTAACACACCGTATGCCTTCTTGACAACCTTCTCAACCTGGGTGGCAACTTTCAGGGATCTATGTACATGGACACCGAGATCTCTCTGCTCATCCACACTACCAAGAATCTTGACGGTTGACAGCTTCAAATTCCTAGGGGTGCACATCAACAAAAACCTGTCCTGGTCCACCCACATCTTCACTACCACCAAGAAATCACAACACTGCCTATACTTCCCCAGGAAACTAAGGAAATTCGGTATGTCCACACTGACTCTTACCAACTTCTACATATACACCATCAAAAGCATCCTATCTGGCTACATCACAGCCTGGAATTGCAACTGCTCGACCCAAGACCGCAAGAACCTTCAGAGAGTTGTGAACACAGCCCAGTCCATCACACGTACCTGCCTCCCATTCATTGACTCTAGTTACACCTCCCGCTGCCTTGGGGAAAGCGAGCAGCATAATCAAAGAACCCTCCCACCCGGCTTCCTCACTCTTCTAGATGTTGACCCTGCAATGTTCAACCCACAACCTTTAATAATAACAATAGTCTTTATTATCACAAGTAGGCTTATATTAACACTGCAATGAAGTTACTGTGAAAAGCCACTAGTCGCCACATTCCGGTGCCTGTTCGGATACACAGAGGGAGAATTCAGAATGTCCAACTTACCTGACAGCACGTCCTTTGGGAGCAAATCGGAGCACCCAGAGAAAACCCACGTGGACACGGGGAGAATGTGTAGACCCCGCACAGACAGTGGCCCAAGCCGGGAATCGAACCTGGGACTCTGGTGCTGTGAAACAACAGTGCTAACCACTGTGCTACCGTGCCGCCCAGAGCTAAGATGTGAATTCTAACAGGGTGCCTTTTAGCTCACTTGGCTGGACAGCTGGTTTGTGATGCAGAGCAATTCCCATACCGGCTGAGGTAAATCATGAAGGTGAATGAATGAAAATGAAAATGAAATGAAATGAAAATGAAAATCGCTTATTGTCACAAGTAGGCTTCAAATGAAGTTACTGTGAAAAGCCCCTAGTCGCCATATTTCGGCGCCTGTTCAGGGAGGCTGGTACGGGAAGGTCCCGCCTTCTCAACCTTGCCTCTCACCTGAGGTGTTGTGAGCCACCAGTCAGCACTCCCCCACCAAGGGGAAAGCAGCCGATGGTCATCTGGGACGAGGCGACTTTACAATGGGATGTGGGCGTCGCTCACCAGGCCAGCATTTATTGCCCATCCTTAATTCCCTATGAGATGGTGGTGCTGATCTTCCTTACCCCTGGCTGGGGTCCTTTCCACTGACTGGAAAATTAGTGGCAAACCTGCCGTAGCAATTTTCAGGAGGCCTGATGGGATTAAGTCCGAATTGAGTGATTACCCTCCTGCCGTCGGGCTTTCCTGGTCCTGTTTCACACCTGAAATTAGTGCGGGACAGACAGCTCAGCACCAAGAGTTGCTGACCAATTAGAGGCCGGCAGTTCTCCACTACCAGCTGTGACACAGAGTCACTGCCTGTATGCGGCCTACACCAAGGATTGATGCTGGAGCCCATGAAAATTGGTGAGTGCGACGGGTTCGCCAGGGCCAGCTGGGGAGGTCCCGACGAAATGGGGAGGTCAGGGGGATTGAGTTGAACTTTGGGGGGGGTCGCACTCTGGGTCTCTCCATAACTGCTAAGGAGGGAACACCTGCCACCAGGCTCCATGCCTGCCCACTGGGACATTTTTGGCGTATGTGGCATGGGTCCCACCTGCTGCTGTTTAAATACCAGTGAAGGTGGGATGAGGCCCTTAAGTGGCCTTCAGTTGACTTTTGGGCAGGACTTTGTTGGAGGAAAGTATGTCTCCCCACATCTGGGGAGCACCCAACATTTTTCCTGTGAGTACTGCCATTAAGCCAAAGTTGACACTTTGTTTACACTTTAAGGGGGTCTTTTCGTGGCACAGAATCTTACATCTTTCAGCAGCATTTGATGTACAGATATTTGAAACTTGGCGAAACGTAATGTTTGTTTATGCTAACCGAAATACGTTTTCACACATGTCAGTTTGAGTCAAGTAACAGTAGTCTGACTATTCTGGATTTAAATTCCACTCCATGAAAAACTATCTTTTGAAAAATAAATTTAGTGCACCCAATTAATTTTTTCCAATTAAGGGGCAATTTAGCGTGGCCAATCCACCTAGCCTCCACATCTTTGGGTTGTGGGGGCGAAACCCATGCAAACACGGGGAGAATGTGTAAACTCCACATGGATAGTGACCCAGAGCCGGGATCGAACTTGGGACCTTGGCGGCGTGAGGCTGTAGGGCTATCCCACTGTGCCACTGTGCTGCCCCTTCAGCAAACTATCTTGACTGACAGTCCTTTGAATGATGAACAGAACTGCCGACTGCCTGATCTCAATGCTGAGAAATACGCTGCAAACCGCCTGGCATTCTTCAAAGCAGAACAGTGAATTCCTCTGGAATGAAATCAGGAAGTGCTGGGAAAGCGCAGGAGGTCAGACAGCATCTGTGGAGAAGTAAACAAAGTTAGCGTTTCAGAGTGATGACCATTGATTGCCGCCTGACCTGCTGAATGTTGTGTGCATTTTCAAATTTTATTTCAAACTTCCAGCATGGGCAGTAATTTGCTTAGGTTCCTTGAGAGTACTGGCCAACATTCTTCCCTGATCAACACTGCCAAGTTTACCAACATTAACACAAACCATCTGCTGCATGTAACAATGATCAATAAACTACAAATAATTCATGATATGCTTTTAGGCAGGAAATCTGCCATCCTTCCCTGGTCTGGCCTACATGTGGCTCCTGGCCTAGAGAAATGTGGTTGACCATTAACTGCCCTTTGAAATGGTCCTGTAATGCACGCAGTTCAGGGGCAATTATGAGTCGACAACAAATGCAGGCCTTGCCAGCAACGCAAATACCCCATGAAAGAATAAAATATGCTTTAAGGCAAACCTGAACGATAGGTTGAAATATAATATGAATGCAAGCTTTTTATTTTCTCTCTAATGTCTATACCAATACGTTAGCCCACACTTAGCATTTTAAATTGGTTTGATTATTGATTATGGGAGGTTTTAATCACATGGGCGGCACGGTAGCACAGTGGTTATCACTGTTGCTTCACAGCACCAGGGACCCGGGTTGAATTCCTGGCTTGGGTCACTGTCTGTGCGGTTTCTGCACGTTCTCCCTGTGTCTGCGTGGGTTTCCTCCGGGTGCTCCAGTTTCCTCCCACTCGAACAAAGAACAAAGAAAAGTACAGCACAGGAACAGGCCCTTCCGCCCTCCAAGCCCGTGCCAACAATGCTGCCCGACTAAACTATAATCTTCTACACTTCCTGGGTCCTTATCCCTCTATTCCCATCCTATTCATATATTGTCAAGATGCCCCTTAAATGTCACTATCATCCCTGCTTCCACCACCTCCTCCGGCAGTGAGTTCCAGGCACCCACTGCCCTCTGTGTAAAAAATGTGCCTCGTACATCTCCTCTAAACCTTGTCCCTCGCACCTTAAACCTATGCCCCCTAGTAATTGACCCCGAAAGACGTGCTGTTAGGTCATTTGGACAGTCTGAATTCTCCCTCTGTGTACCCGAATGGGTGCCGGAGTGTGACGACTAGAGGCTTTTCACAGTAACTTCATTGCAGTGTAAGCCTACTTGTGACACTAATAAAGATTATTATTATCTGGGTAAAGCGTTGACTAGAAGCTAGAATAGAATGGGGAAGATATCAGAAGTAATTAATTCTACTTAAAATTGGCAACAATGGATATGCAGGAAAATAAAAGCAATCCCACGCTTCAATTTGTGACATTGGGACAAAAGTGGATATGAGAGAATCAGCAAGGTAAATTGGGTTTTGCTAGATGGTACAAGTACAAGTGCGATGGGATAAATGGCCTCATTTTGTGCTCATCATTCACTGTCATGTCTTGTAAATGCACCATATTTATGTTGGGAAGTCGCACACACCACCAGAAGCAAAAGAAAGGTTGCAATTACTGAGTGGAAATATGCAGCCTGCAGTTATTCACATCATCTTCTTGTTTTATGTTGGAGCCTCCAGAGAAATCCAGATTTCCTCTTATTAATAACAGATCTTTGGCGGCATTTAGTTGGGCAGGTCAAAAGGCCCTCCGAAATTTGACCCATGATCTTGACAGCATCAATCTGGAGTAACCATCAAGCCAGTTAGATAAACATCCATAACTTGCTCTTTCCTTGTTTAAATATCATTAATTATTTTCAGAAGCTGACATTTAGCATACTTCAAAGAATGGCATTCAACACTGAAAAACATTGAAATAAATTACCGAAACAGCCGGGGAAAACATGAGGCAGCTATCACCTCACTGGAGGAACTGGAATTGATGGCGAGTTTTCTTACTGCAGGAATAATTATATTCCCATGATTTTGTAAATGTTAAAATAAACTACTTCTCTAGTGTTGTCTCCTAATTCTCTGATGCTTGGATAGTGTCCTGAAGGAAAATAAATACTGCAGTCATCACCCACACAGATCACTAATCAGACTGACTTTATAACAAGCTGTACTAACAAAAGCTCAATCAACAAGGTAACAAAAAAGCTCTTCTTCGTGATATCATGACCATTGTTTTGGGGTCTAAAATCATTCGAAAAAGTGCAGCACATTGAAAGAATGACAATGTTTTTACTGTTACCCCATAAAAGCTAAATTAATAGAATCCTCCATTTCTCGAAACTGAAATTACATTGACAATTTGAGAGTATGTAAATGTCTGAATTTATCCTGAAAATGCCAACTATGTGTGAAGGGACTATATGGGTGTTAAGTAGGTGTGAAGGAGCATGAGGGCATTGAGTAGATATAAATCTATTTTTGGTGTTCTTCTCTCTTCCAAACATAAGTATTTATTTTATTGAGGGCCAAATTTCATAATTACGCATTCTTATCGCAGTACTATTTCATCGATTGGAACATTCATTAAAACATTTCTCAAGCTGGTTTAATATAATTGATAAATCTATTGTTAATTGTAAGTACTAACAAGCCTACATAATTTTTTTTGTATGTGTTTATCTCCATTGTGCTTTGTTGTTGAATTATTTTCCCCAAGTAAAACACAATGCTAATTTATTTAGCTTTCACAGCATGACGGCAGCAACATTTATTCTGTCTGTGCTGACAGAGATGAAAGAGGCTTTTAATTTTGTACTAAATATGTTATTATGCATGTCTATCCATTCAGCTGCTTAAAAAGATGAAAAGATAGAAAGAGACACCTTTCATGTTCTGTTTTTAGACCTGATTTTACTTCCCATGACAGTTGGTACTTTGTCCAACATGGTTTAATTTTGATACCACGAGGACTAAGACTAAGAATGGACATCATCCTCATCACAAAACCAAGAGTACATTTTCAGCACAGAAACTGTCCATTCACCCTGTTAGCAGAAGAAATAGCTATATGTATCACAAAAGTTATATAAGTAATAATAAAGATGTCCCAGGCTTATAGCAGCACAGAACAAGGGGAAAAGCAATAGGCAAGGGGTTAAAATGTTGAACTTTAAAGAAACAGTCACCAGCAATCGAGATAATTCAAACATCCTGCAGGGCACTAGGATAAGAATGGGGACCCACATCACACAAACAAGTGCTCCAGCTTGTCTGTAGGAGATTCACTGTCCAGCCCAGAGCAGGGAATGAAAATACATTAACACCCCATCAAGGAGTTCAGGTTAAGGGGAATATGGTGAACAGAATCTGGGAGATTGTAAAGAAGCATTGTATTAGTAGATCGTTTTCACATTAAGGGGCCCAGAAAATATGCATACTGATTACCTTGTATTGTTCCGAATAAATCGATGACGTCAATGCCGACTTGTAACTCTGAAAGAACTTTAAATATATATGCATGTAACACTGAATATGATCAGAGCTGACTTTTGCGAGCTAAGGGTAGCAGCAGAATTTGTCCCTTCTGTGTGCATACAGCAATTCCGAATAAACGCAACTTTTACAACTCCACGCGGTCGAGAAAAGACTCTGAGTATTTATTCCCTCCAACATGCCCCAACAGGCAGGTGCAGTTATTAATGTTTTACGTGAGTGTGGAGATCTACCATGCGGATCTAGTGGCACTTGCGACACTAAAACTCAGTAGAAATTTGAGTTAAAACTTCTCGGGTGCAAATAAGAATTGTTTATTGCCTCTATTTGATTACAATTGAGAGTCACTTAAATCTTATTCTCTAATAGGTCCAGCTAGCAAAACGGACTTAAAGAGAAGCAATTTGTACATAATTTATCTTTCAAAATAATACAGAAATGGTTTCTTGCTTACGGCAAAACAGCTTGCATTTATTTCAAGAGTTAGAGTGGAAAAGTGAACGTGTAGAGACAACGAATAGTTTAGATCAAAGTATAGGATGATTCCGGAATAAAGATGGCCGTACGGACCACATGGTTATATGAAATCATATCAGTCTTTAGCCATCTATCTATACAAGTCATCCTAATTGGTTTGGGTTAGAATAAAATGAGTTTGATTTGATGGTTAGCTGTCAACCTTCAATGTGCAACATTAGTTTTAAATGTTTCATGTTTGAATACTTGTGCATTTTATGGAATGCGATTCTGTGCTGTTATCGTTACCAGCTTAAACTGGTCTTCTGCTGACTTAGTTGTTATCCGTATTGTGAACAATAGCGCCTTACTATTGCCATGGTGCCTGACCTGTCCTTGGATTGATATCTGGTACGGCATGTGTTTTAATGTCACACTGTCTTGCAAATGTATTTGCGAGAACAATGGAGTAAAAGTGAATTATGCTGTGTCATGCGGTTTTGAGTCTCTTTATGTTTTGAGATGGCCTGAGGTTATGAGTGAATGTAAAATGGGTATTTAAAGACTGAGGCTTAATATTTACGCTAAATAGCTATCTTTTACCTATCAGGTGTATTGGAAAATAGTTGGTTTCTACAGTGAGCTTTAATAAGGTTCGGGATCCAAGGTAAGTAGAAGTAAACAACATTTATTTTACAACAATTATATATATGAGAAATGGTGGGACCTCACCATGTACTCTCTCTTGTCGGTCGGTTCCAGGCTGGCCGAGCTTTAATAAAGTATGGGTAAGCCACCCCGCCCCTAGCAGGGAACTTGTACTGCTCAAGGAGCATGGAAAAAATAATAATCTCCAAAAGAGATTTAAAAGAATGTTGCCTGGTATGGAGGGCATTAGCTATGAGGAGCGGTTGACTAAACACGGTTTGTTCTCACTGGAACGAGGGAGGTTGAGGGGCGACCTGATAGAGGTCTACAAAATTATGAGGGGCATAGACAGAGTGGATAGTCAGAGGCTTTTCCCCAGTGTAGAGGGGTCAATTACTAGGGGGCATAGGTTTAAGGTGAGAGGGGCAAGGTTTAGAGTAGATGTACGAGGCAAGTTTTTTACGCAGCGGGTAGTGGGTGCCTGGAACTCGCTACCGGAGGAGGTGGTGGAAGCAGGGACGATAGTGACATTTAAGGGGCATCTTGACAAATACATGAATATGATGGAAATAGAGGGATACGGACCCAGGAAGTGTAGAAGATTGTAGTTTAGTCGGGCAGTATGGTCAGCACGGGCTTGGAGGGCCGAAGGGCCTGTTCCTGTGCTGTACATTTCTTTGTTCTTTGTTCTTTGTTCTTAATTATTATCTACAGCTCAGTAGATTGTGCAGACTTCATTTAATTAATAGTATTATAATAAATTAGTTTTGTTTCAATCTTTCGATCGGTAAATTCTTTGTCAACACCACATCAGATCATTCTGGAAGAAAGGACAAAGAATACAACTTATTACCAAGAATGGTAATATAACAGGTTTAGAAACTCCACTCCAAAAACAATGCTTTCAAACCTTCACTCATAACTTCTTTCTCTTAGCCGTTTACATTCTGAAATCCAGTCCAGGTTTTACAAATAACTCTTTTAACCCAGGCTTCCACTACACTTTCAACAGTAAATCCAGTCCAGGATTTTACACGTTTCCTTTACTTAACTGCTTTTACACAAACTCTGAGATCCAGCCACCAACTTCCATAGTTATTTCAACTAATGTTCCCAGTCTGTAGTAAAATCTCACAACCCTAACAATCACCAGATGTCTTTCTGGCATCTCAGCTTTCTTCTCAGCTTATTGTTGTGGGCAGCACGTTAGCACAGTAGCACAGTGGATAGCACTGTTGTTTCACAGCTCCAGGGTCCCTAGTTCGATTCCCTGCTTGGGTCACTGTCTGTGTGGATTCTACATGTTCACCTCGTGTCTGCGTGGGTTTCCTCCGGGTGTTCCGGTTTCCTCCCAGAAGTCCAGAAAGACGTGCTGTTAGGTAACTTGGACATTCCAAATTCTCCCTCTGTGTTCCCAAACAGGCGCCAGAAAGTGGCGACTCGGGGCATTTCACGGTAACTTCATTGCAGTGTTAAAGTGAGCCTACTTGTACCAATAAAAATTATTCTTCTGTCTTTATTGAACTGTGTTCTGGGGCGTCATTCTCCGACCCCCCAGCGGGTCGGAGAATGGCCGTTGGCCGCCGTGAATCCCGCCCCCGCCGGTTGCCGAAGTCGCCGAAGGGAGAAAAGTCGGTGGGGCGTTAATGTCGCCGCTGCCGTCGGAGAATGGCACGGGTCTGCGCAAGGCAGCCGATTTTCGGCCTGCCGATATTCTCCCTTCCGGAAGGGCCGAAGCCCCGTCGACGTGATGACCGTTCACGTCGACGTAAATTAAACCTCCTTTTCATCGGCGTGACCCTGTGCTCCAGGTTCACGCCGACCAGCGTGGAGGTGAGTGACGGCCTGGGGGGTTGGCTCTGGGCAGGCGATGGCGTGGCCGCAGTCTGAATGTGTGAGGAGAGGTGTGTCTCGGGTTGTGTGTGTGTGTGTGCGGCGGGGGGGGGGGGGGGGTGGTTAGAGTAGGCTGGGCTCCGGGGGAGTGCCGGGAGGGGGGTCCGTGCCGGGGAGGGGGATGGGGGGGGTCCGTGCCGGGTAGGGGGATGGGGGGGATCCGTGCCAGGGAGGGTGATGGGGGGGTCCGTGCCGGGGAGGGGGATGGGGGGTCCGTGCCGGGGTGGAGGTTGGGGGGGGTCCGTGCCGGGGAGGGAGATGGAGGGTCCGTGCCGGGGTGGAGGTTGGGGGGGGGTCCGTGCCGGGGTGGAGGTTGGGGGGGTCCGTGCCGGGGTGGAGGTTGGGGGGGTCCGTGCCGGGGTGGAGGTTGGGGTGGGGTCTGTGCCGGGGAGGGGGATGGGGGGGGTCCGTGCCGGGCAGGGGGATAGGGGGGTCCGTGCCAGGGAGGGGGATGGGGGTCCGTACCGGGGAGGAGGTTGGGGTCTGTGCCGGGGTGGAGGTTGGGGGGGTCCATGCCGGGGAGGGGGATGGGGGGTCCGTGCCGGGGTGGAGGTTGGGGGGGGGTCCGTGCCGGGGTGGAGGTTGGGCAGGGGTCCGTGCTGGGGTGGAGGTTGGGGGGGTCCGTGCCGGGGCGGAGGTTGCGGGGGGGTCCGTGCCGGGGAGGGGGATGGGGGGTCCGTGCCGGGGTGGAGGTTGGGGGGGGTCCATGCCGGGGTGGAGGTTGGGGGGGTGTCCGTGCCGGGGTGGGGGATGGGGGGTCCGTGCCGGGGTGGAGGTCGGGGGGGGTCCATGCCGGGGTGGAGGTTGGGGGGGGTCCGTGCCAGGGAGGGGGATGGGGGGTCCGTGCCGGGGTGGAGGTTGGGGGGGGTCCATGCCGGGGTGGAGGTTGGGGGGGTGTCCGTGCCGGGGTGGGGGATGGGGGGTCCGTGCCGGGGTGGAGGTCGGGGGGGGTCCATGCCGGGGTGGAGGTTGGGGGGGGTCCGTGCCAGGGAGGGGGATGGGGGGACCGTGCCGGGGAGGAGGTTGGGGTCCGTGCCGGGGTGGAGGTTGGGGGGGGGTCCGTGCCGGGGATGGGGGTGGGGGGGGTCCGTGCCGGGGAGGGGGATGGGGGGTCCGTGCCGGGGAGGAGGTTGGGGTCCGTGCCGGGGTGGAGGTTGGGGGGGGTCCCTGCCGGGGAGGGGGATGGGGGGTCCGTGCCGGGGTGGAGGTTGGGGGGGGTCCGTGCCGGGGTGCAGGTTGGGGGGGGGGGTCTGTGCCGGGGTGGAGGTTGGGGGGGGGGTCCATGCCGGGGAGGGGGATGGGGGGTCCGTGCCGGGGTGGAGGTTGGGGGGGGTCCGTGCCGGAGTGGAGGTTGGGGGGGGGTCCGTGCCGGGGAGGAGGTTAGGGGGGGCCGTGCCGGGGAGGGGGATGCGAGGGCAAGTGCGTTGGACCACCTGGCCAGGTGCCAGCCTCCAACAGTTGGCCCATGCGGTCCATGCCACCTGGCTGGGGGGAGGAGGGGATATGGGCAATGATGACATGTCGTCGTTCCCCTCCCCCCCAACAGGCCGTCATGTTTTCCGATCATCCAGCGATGTTGGCCGCCGTGGCGGCAGCCGCTAATGTCTATGTTGCCCTGAATGAGGAGGAGGAGGAGGAGCGTGCCAGAGAGGCGGCGCAGGCTGCCGCAGAGGGACCGGCGGCAGCCGCCCAGGCTGGAGGGACACCTGACCGACAGGATGAGGAGGGGGAGGAGGACGTCGCGGCCCCACGGCAACGGAGGCACCCGAGGGCGCCCCGTGTGTACCGGCCCCGGCAGTCATACCAGGACCTCACGGACCGGGAATGCAGGAGGAGACTCCGGATGAGGCAGGAAACCGTGGCACACATCTGCCACCTGCTGGCACACCGGTCACCACTGGCGGGGGACACCCTCTCCCCGTGTCCGTCAAGGTTACGGTTGCCCTGAACTTTTATGCAACGGGGTCATTCCAGGCACCGAGTGGGGACCTGTCCGGCATATCGCAGACATCGGTGCATCGGTGCATCCAGGCAGTGACAGATGCCCTATATGCCATGGCGCACCGCTACATCCGCTTCCCCATGGACCGGGCCAGCCAAGATGCCCGGGCCGTGGGCTTCTCTGCCGTGGCCGGGTTCCCCATGGTCCAGGGCGCGATCGATGGGATGCACGTCGCCGTGCGGCCACCTGCAGATAACAGGGCCGTGTTCACCAATAGGAAGGGGACCTATTCGATGAACATACAGGTGGTCTGCGACCACCGCATGATGATCCTTCACGTCTGCGCCCGTTACCCAGGCAGTGTACACGACTCATACGTGTTGTCGCGGTCATCCATCCCCGGCATGTACGAGGGACGCCATCCCCGGCTGAGGGGCTGGTTGCTGGGTGACAGGGGCTACCCATTGCGATCGTGGCTGATGACGCCTATACGGAGGCCACGCAATGAGGCGGTGAACCGCTACAATGATGCCCATGTAGCGACAAGGGGAGTGATAGAGAGGTGCTTTGGCGTGCTGAAGATGCGTTTCAGGTGCCTGGACCTCTCTGGGGGCGCCCTCCAGTATCGGTCAGATAGGGTCGGCCGCATCATTGTGGTGTGCTGCGTCCTGCACAACATAGCCCAGCAGAGGGGCGATGTGCCACAGGCAGAGGACGGCGGAGTGGAGGAGCAGCAGGAAGAGGCGCAGTCCTCCCCAGATGAGGGAGATGGGGGTAATGGTCAGGGCAGACGGGGTAGACACAGGCGGGTGGCTGTCCACCGTTACCGGCTAGCCCAGTGGGCACAGGACAGACTGATAGCCGCCCGCTTCACTGACTAGATGGGTGTGGGAATCGGGTAGTATGGCCACAGACCGCACACCATGGCAACAGCCGACCACCCACACCCCCCACCCATCCACCCACCCAGCACCCTCACCCCCCTCCCCAACCCCACCCACCCCACCTGCATGCACACCAACCCCCCCATTGCCGATCCACCAGCGGCACTACGGGCCGGGCTCACACAGTTGCGGGTGGACAAGTGTCTATTGCAGGCCATGGAGGATGATGACAACCCGCCCTGCGATGAGCTCCTGGCTCCACATCGTTGGACTATGTCTGACCCATGGCCACAGTACCACCATCCACCCGGACCATCCCTGCATGCGGCTGTGACACTGCAGCGCACGGTCCCGTCCTCTGCCCGGGGGATGTTGATGGCAGCCCAGGGGGAAGGGGGCAGACTCACCTGGGGCTGAGGTAAGACCACCCCTCACACACACACTTGCGCTCAATGTACATGACACCCCCGCACGCTTTGGACAGAGCACAAAGGCAGCTTCTGTAGGTGTAACATAGAACATAGAACATTGACTTTAATAACCAAAGGAGTTCATGCACGTGCCCGAGCCCCTAAAACTCATCTGTGCCCTGCACCCGTGCCAACTTACTCAGTGTCTAATTGTTTGGCCTTACGGGCCCTTTGACTACGTCTACGTGGTTCCCCAGACGGTACAGCAGAACTGGAGGTGGACTCCTGTGATTCCTGCCCTCTGACACTGGATCCCTTTGGCGGCCGTTTCCTGGGGCGTCCTGGCCTAGATGGGCCAGGCTGCGGCCCGGGCGACTGGGATGGCGAGCTGCCAGCCTGTCCTGCCCGTTGCCAACCCGATGCTCCTGGGACGGAAGGGGGGGGGAGTCCTAGGTGTCGCGGTGTACCGGGACCTCCCCTACAGAGGGAGCCGGGACGGACCACACCACCTCCTCCTCCCTCGGGGTGCCCGATGGCCCCCAGGCCTCTACATGGGTGGGGGATGCGAACGGACTGGCCATCTGACGCCCCCCCCGACATCTGGCGCTGCAAGTCCTGGAAGCACTTGCTGGTATCGACAGGGGTCTGCAGGTTTGCAGCCATGGAGCCCAGGGGGTTGGCAAACCCTGTCTGTGACAGTGCGACGCCGGCTCGCACATGGTCACTGGCGCCGGTGCCCTCAGCGATGGCCTGCAGAGACTGGGCCATGGCCTGCTGAGACTGGGCCATGGCCTGCAGAGACTGGGCTATGGCGTTGAGCGCCTCTGCCATCTGGCGCTGGCACTGACTCATGGCCTCCTGTGAGAGGGCAGCCATGTCCTGGGCCACAGACGCCGCCTGCACGGAACGCCCCAGGCCTCGCAAACCGTTCCTCATGTCTGACACCGTCGCACCCATTGCCTCCACCGCGGACGCCACCCGTGCGGTGTCAGCCTGGGTGGCACGTATGACCGGCACCACTCCCAGCTCCTGGACGCGGGTGGACTCCTCCACCTGCGACTGCAGCTGCCGCAAGCCGCCCGTCACCCTCTTCGCTCGTCTCCGGGTCGGTGGTTGCATCGGATCTATGTGTGGGTTTGGTAACTTCAGGAACCCGGTATCCATCTGGGCGGCAGATGTTCGCTTGGGCTGGGCTGCCCTCCGACCGCCCGGCCCCTCTGCTGCTCCTACCTCCACCTGCTGTACCGGGACGGCTGTGTTGTACGCACCAGTGAGTGTACCAGACGCCTCATCACTAAAGTGCCCAACCGAGGTGAGTGTTTCTGCGATGGTGGAGGGTGTTGGTGACAGCAGTGGCGTTGTGTCGTGCTCTCCGTCCCACTCTGAGTCCATGGCACTTTGGGGTGGGGGTTCGTCTCCACCCATCCACTCTGAGTCACTGTCCGGTATTTCGTCTTCCTGGGTAGTGCTGTCCTGGGTAGGGGTGACCTGGGCAGTGCTGTCGCGGGTAGTGGTGTCCCGGGTAGTGGTGTCCTGGGTAGTGGTGTCCTGGGTAGTGGTGTCCTGGGTAGTTGTGTCCTGGGTAGTGGTGTCCTGGCTCGGATGTGACCGGGGCCTGTGGCTGCCCCCCTTGTCGCTGGGTGGTCGCTCCCACACGTGACAAGGGTGTCGTCTCCCTGTTGCTCCAGGTCTCTCCGTCTCCCGTGGTGTGCGAGGGGCATCCTGCGAGCATCGCATGCTGGAGGGTCCGGGTCTCTCCGTCTCCCGTGGCCTCCGAGGGGCATCCTGCGGGCATCGCATGCTGGAGGGTCCGTGTCTCTCCGTCTCCCGTGGTGTGCGAGGGGCATCTTGCGGGCGTCGCATGCTGGAGGGTCCGTGTCTCTCCGTCTCCCGTGGTGTGCGAGGGGCATCCTGCGGGCGTCGCATGCTGGAGGGTCCGTGTCTCTCCGTCTCCCGTGGCCTCCGAGGGGCATCTTGCGGGTGTCGCATGCTGGAGGGTCCGTGTCTCTCCGTCTCCCGTGGTGTGCGAGGGGCATCCTGCGGGCGTCGCATGCTGGAGGGTCCGTGTCTCTCCATCTCCCGTGGCCTCCGAGGGGCATCCAGCGGGCGGTCTGCATCTGCGGGGATGGGAGCCTGGACGTTTGGTCCTGCGATACACAATGAAGCATGCATGGTTAGACATCAGGCAGTGATCAGGTGATATGCGGGAGGGGGATATAGGGGAGGGGGGATATGGGGACGGGCTGTCGGTGGCTCACTTGCTAGTATGCCCCCGACCTCTGCATCAGCAACCTCCCAGTCGTCAGGTCCGCCAGCCAGTTCCAGGGCCCTTTCCTCGTGTTCGGTCAGTGGCCTCTCATCAGCGGGGCCTCCTCCAGTCCTCACATGCTCCCTATTGTTGTGTGCGCGCTTATCCTGTGGGGGGGGGGAGGGGTGGCAGGGGTAAAAGGCAACACTGTTAGGCAGGTATATGAATGCACGCCATCGGTTGCGCGTGCATTGCAGAGGTTAAGGTTAGGGCTGGATTCACTTGGGGATATAGGGGATCTGGGGGAAGGGGGGGGAGGGGGGATAAGAGGGAGGGGGTATATGGGGGAGGGGGATATGGGGAGGGGGGATATGGGGGAGGGGGATATGGGGGAGGGGGATATGGGGATGGGGGAGGGTGGATATGGGGAGGGGGGATATGGGGAGGGGGTATGGGGGAGGGGGGATACGGGGGAGGGGGATATGGGGGAGGGGGGATATTTGGGATATGGGGAAGGGGGGATATGGGTGAGGGGGGATATGGGGAGGGGGGATATGGGGGAGGGGGCATATGGGGGAAGGGGGATATAGGGGAGGGGGATATGGGGGAGGGGTGATATGGGGGAGGGTTTATGGGGGAGGGGGGATATGGGGGTGGGGGATATGGGGGAGGGGGGATATGGGGGAGGGGGGATATTGGGGAGGGGGGATATGGGGAGGGGGGATATGAGGGAGGGTGATATTGGGGAGGGGGGATACGGGGAGGGGGATATGGGGGAGGGTGGATATGGGGGAGGGGGATATGGGGGAGGGGGGATATGGGGGAGGGGGGATATGGGGGAAGGGGGGATATGGGGGAGGGGAGATATGGGGGAGGGAGGATATGGTGGAAGGGTGGATATGGGGGAGGGAATATGGGGGAGGGGGGATATGGGGGACATGGGGAGGGGGGATATGGGGAGGGGGGATATGGGGGAGGGGGGATATGGGGGAGGTGGGATATGGGGGATATGGGGAGGGGGGATATGGGGGGATATGGGGAGGGGGGATATGGGGGATATGGGGAGTGGAGATATGGGGAGGGGGGATATGGGGAGGGGGGATATGGGGAGGGGTGATATGCGGAGGGGATATGGGGAGGGGGATATGGGGGAGGGGGTTAAGGGGGAAATGGGGGAGGGGGGATATGGGAGAGGGGGGATATGGGGGAGGGGGGATATGGGGGAGGGGGGATATGGGGGAGGGGGCATATGGGGGAAGGGGATATAGGGGAGGCGGGATATTGGGGAGGGGGATATGGGCGAGGGGATATGGGGGAAGGGGGATATGGGGGAGGGGGGATATGGGGGATATGGGGGAGGGGGGATATGGGGGAGGGGGATATGGGGGGAAGGGGGATATGGGGAGGGGGATATGGGGGAGGGGGGATATGGGGAGGGGGATATGGGGAGGGGGGATATGGGGAGGGGGATATGGGGGAGGCGCCATATGGGGGAGGGGGGATATGGGGAAGCGGGGGATATGGGGGAGGGGGGATATGGGGGAGGGGGGATATGGGGGAGGGGGGGATATGAGGGATATGGGGGAGTGGGGATATGGGGGAAGGGGGATATGGGGAGGGGGATATGGGGATGGGGGGATATGGTGGAAGGGGGGATATGGTGGAGGGGGGATATGGGGGAGGGGGTAAATGGGGGAGGGTGGATATGGGGGAGGGGGGATATGGGGGAGGGGGGGATATGGGGGAGGGGGATATGGGGGAGGCTCACCCTGCCTGCTCTGACGCGCTCGTTCACCTTCTTGTGGCACTGGGTGCCTGTCCGTGGTTTCAGGGCCGCAGCGGTGACGGCCTCTGCCACTTCCCTCCACAGACGCCGGCTGTGGCGTGGGGCAACTCTGCGGCCGTGCCCGGGATACAGGCCGTCCCTCCTCTGCTCCACCGCGTCCAGGAGCGCCTCCAGATCCCGTGAGTCGAACCTCGGGGCTGAGCGGCGGCCAGCCATCCAGTCGGGTGTTCCGGTCGGGTGTTCCGGTCGGGTGGGGGGAGCAGCGCGGCCTTATGAGCCGTCACGCAGTGCGGCGCGTATGACACTGCACGGCATGAACCACTGCGCAAGCGCGGATTCCGTTACGTCGCTGCTAGCCCATTTCGGGCCGGAGACTTTCGACCCATTTTTCCGACGTGACGCATGTCGGATTTGCGCCGTTTTTTGCGCCGATCGGCGGACTTTCCGCCGATAACGGAGAATTTTGCCCCTGTTCTCTTACTTTTCACCACAGACTGCTTGGAAACTTCTCTTTGCTTCTCTAGTTTCCTTAACTAGCTGCTTTTCAGATCAGTGCCTTCTCTCTCACTACCTACCTCCAACTGCTATCAAATTAACTGCTAACAAAACTAAAATGTACAAACTTCTTCACTGGTGAGAAACTTTCATGCTTCAGCCACATGGGAAAAATTACCAGATAGTTCCTAATTCGACATAACACTGCTGACGATGCTTCCATAGTAACTCATTGGCTGTGAAGCTGGGACATTGATAACACTGAGTTCCTTGTTTCCAAAATATATGATGATCTTCGTAAAACAACCAACAACAATTTAAAAACACTAACATATGTTAGCAGCAGGTCTTTCTCTCCTTGCTTCTAATTTGTTTGGTATATTACTGGATGAGTTTTGTGCAAATATAAAATCCCCCATTCTGTAACTGGTGGGCGTCGTGGGGGGGTGGGGGGGTGCTGCGGGTGCCTCATCAACCCCAGGAATTATGTTTTGGTTTAGTTAGTTAAGCTTCCTCTAAGACATTGTTCTTGTTACAGTGCCCCATCAGGGGGTCATCCCCTTTCATTTGTGTTAATTTATTGATCATTTGTGTTTAATTAGAAAGGATGGGGAGCAGCACGGTGGCACAGTGGGTTAGCACTGCAGCCTCACGGCACCGAGTTCCCAGGTTCGATTCCGGCTCTGGGTCACTGTCTGTATGGAATTTGCACATTCTCCCCGTGTTTGCGTGGGTTTCGCCCCACAACCCAAAAATGTACAGGCTAGGTGGATTGGCCATGCTGAATTGCCCCTTAATTGGAAAATTTAAAAAAATAATTAGAAAGGGTATAATATTTTTTGAAGAATAACGGAGTAAAGAATTATGATGTTCAGGCGGGAAAGTGGAGCTGAGTCCACAAAAGATCAGCCATGATCTCATTGAATGGCGGAGCAGGCTCGAGGGGCCAGATGGCCAACTCCTGCTCCTAGTTGTTATGTTTTTATAAAATCACCATGCATTCTTCGGGTGGACTGTTTTCCTCAAGTTAGCTCTTTCATTTTCCTCTTTGTCAGTGGAAGCCAGTGCACTGTTTTTAACTCAGATATTTTTCAGACAATAAAACAAGAGGATGAATATATTATTTTAATGGATAAAGCCCACAGGAAAACACTTGTACAGTCTAATTAGCCTCACTGCTTTGGAGGATTTATGTTGTTATATTCTAAACCTCTCAGTTTTGTTTCACCCTATTTATTATTTAAATATCAAAATAACAAGCTATTAGATGTGATGGAAAGGTATGTACTCTATTGAAGTCTGGAGTATCAGTAATGGAATGATTTCTCCACAGATAATAGGTGTCAATGCATCTTAACGATGATGTAGTTTTTAATGAAAATGATCTTTCTTCATGTTCCCTTGGTTGTGAAAAGGGAACCAGTTTTCCCAGTGGTGTTCTTGGTACTTGCACTGCTCACTGGATTACTGGTCAGATCGCAAGTGGGATCACTTTGCGGAGATATGCCGGCATCGGTCAGTGCACTGGAATTGGGCTGAATTCCCTTGGACAAGAGAGCGGAAAGATTAGCCAATATTCATTTCTGTTGCTGAAAAATGGGCATGCTGTGGGCATGCCGTGGGCATGCCATGGACCTGTTTTTCCATTAGGTGCTATTTCTTAAGACAGATCCACGGATGTTTTGGCGACAGAAGTTGTGGAGGGAGCAATCACCCCTTTAATATCTGAGAGAGTTGGAATACAATGGTTGTCAGTACGTCATCAGCCATTCACTAACATCAGTAAATGCATCAGGAACTGTTGGCAATAAGTTACCAATTGTACCAGGAAAGAAACCCCACTCACCTTCCTCTTCATTTCCATTTTGCAGAAAAACTGACCACACAGCAAGAGCAGTAAATTAGTTTCTCCAGAGAAGAAAGAAAACACAGAGCATATTTCAAGGAAGAGACAAAATTAATTCAACGAAGAAATGTGGAAGAAAAGACTAATAACACCAATGAAGACACAGAACATCATTCTTATGAGGAATTGAAGTTAGATGTACTTTCAGTTCAAGGTGAATCACATCAGTTCTTGATAGCTCCAAAACTGAATGGACAACCTATAAAACTGGAGGTTGATACATGAGGGCTGCCGTTTCCTTAATTCCCAAGACGATCTGTGCATAAAAATCGAATCACCTACGATTAAAGCCATCAGATTTCATCCTGAGGACCTACATGGAGGAAATACTGTCCCTAATAGGATCATGGTGTAGCCACCTAAGTTGGCAACTCCCGATTTAAAATGGTGAACGGCAAAGGTTGAAGGGAAATTCAGCCAACACAGGCAGAAACCAGCAGGTGCAGGTTTGCTGTGTATTAAAACTCTGCAGAAGCCCAGATAGCATCGATACCAGCGACCATCAGCATAATAATGTAGCAGCCATCTACATACTAATGCCCAATCCTCAGGTGCAATTGAAACATTTGGGATAAACAAAGCAAAGCCAGACTCCCTGGTGCCAGCAGGAGCCAACACAAAAGAGGTTAACGGACACCTCAAGACCGCCCATCGATCAGGGAACAGCTCCAGTATTGGAGAAATCGAACCAAGCGATTGGAACAAAGTCCAATCACCTAGAAACAGGTACAGGGTGCGCCCCGAAAGGCGGGAAGCCCCTGGGGACTATAACGTTAAGCCCCCAAGTTCAACTCGCTCTCTTCTTCCTGCCCGGGTCACCCAGCAACGCGAACCAACCTTGACCATGACCAGTGCAGTGACCGCCGAAAGATCATAAGTCTTAATTCAACGCTCGCTACGAGATAGGTGCTCCTAGCTATTAGTCCGTACCAACTTCGAATCCCACAGACTCAGAACCCGAACGAAAGGCCATTTGTTCCCCTGACCTGGTGGGTCGGTCCGAAGTTAAGTCTAGACCTGTTAGTTGTAGAAGTAGCTTAGACGTAGAATTTTTTCGGAAAGTAGCGAACGCCGTATCCGTATTTACAGCACCACCTTAATACCCCTGTCCCAAAGTTGAAGAGCAGCATTCAGATAGGAAAGATGGCAATGCCTCATGAACCCCAAGGAAATTGCGGTCGCAGCGACCAGCAGCAGTAGAGTGGGACAATGTCCCATTTGGGAAGAGGAGATCAGGAAATATCTCAAAGGGAAGGGATGGCACCTTTGGAGTGAATTCTGTGACAATGAGGAATCAAGCCCCGGGAGTATAGGGCATACTTGGTGGGAGACCCTAAGCGAGATCCACAAGAAGAGCTTAGGAAAAGCTCGCAAGCTGATGGCAATCATGTCCTGCTATGCACAATTGCGAGGCACAGAGGAGGACATTAGGACGCTCCGGAAAGAGGTAGAAGGCATACATCGAATGGGTAAGGTCGATGTAAGCGAGGTAGAAAGAGAGAACTTAGAGTTGAGGAGGAAGTTGGTAGCAAAAGACGGAGAGGTGGATGATGCCAAAAGGGCGCACTAGTCTTGTCTGGCGCACTTAAGCAGCTTCCAGTCCCAGTATGAAAAGGCCTATCAGGACACGCAACGTGCAGTCCTGGTACGAGAAGAAACTGAGAAGCAGGTAGAAGCATTGCAGAGGCAGTGTAGTGACCTGAAGGCAGCGTTAAGAGCACTCCATGCTGCCACCACAGAGCAAAGACAAAGCTCACTAGACCACGAAAAGTGCCGGCAGCAGATTGCAGAGCTGCAATCGCTGCTTTCAGTCCAAAAAGGATTCCAGGAAACCTTTGGAGCAAACTTTGATGAGGAAGACGGCCCTGATTGGGAAGAATTAAATGAAACCGCGCAGAGATATTTTCAGGGAACATGTGCGCAGGGAAAGCCACAGAAGGGGAAAGCGCCCCAACCCCCCACAGAACAGATAGTTCAGGCTCCAATGAACCAAGGAACAACCCACCGCACAGCCATATCGGACGACGCAGAATTTCTATACACCACCCACTTAACAGTGACTCAATTACGGGACGCGTGCAAGAAAATCACACCGTTCCTCCCCACCTCAGACCCCCACCATTTCTTTGCCAGAGTAAAGCAGCAGGCGACCATGTACAGCCTGGATGAGCGAGAGCACGTAAAGCTCACGGTTTTGAGTGTAGACCCTTCAGTCGTAGCAGCCCTTCCCGACCCACAGAATGTAGGAGGAGACACCCTTGCAGAAATGCATACCGCGATCCTGGATGCGATCGGGTATAACGGGGGTGACCCCGTAGATGGCCTCAACAAATGCAGGCAAAAGAAAACTGAGCACCCCACAGCGTTTGCTGGACACCTGTGGATCCACTTTGCAGCTGTTTTTGGAGACTTAGACCGCGCCCATTTGTCCCCAGACAACATGGCCAAATGGACCGGCACCCTTATCTCCCATGCCATAGAAACAGGACAGAAAGCGTGCACGCATTATGATCCCTCAGAGGAGGCTCATAATGGAAAATGGGTAGTAAAACGATTGTCCCGCGCCTGGGAGCAATCTGTACAAAACAAACCTGCAGTTAAAAATCCCGAAGAAAAGCAGGTCGACGCAGATATACAGGCAGTTACAACACACCAGAACCCCACATGGGTGAATGAAGGAAAGAAAAGCCCCCCACCCAAGTCGCAGGAGTGTTACAACTGTGGACAGGTGGGACACTTTGCAAGAGAGTGCAATGCCCCACGAAAGCCACAGAGAGCCCAGCAGACGGGCACTCTGAGTAAGAAGAAGACAGAGCCCATTCATAGTGCTAGCGCCCGTTCAGATCAGACGGACCTGACTGGAATGGACTGACGGTGTTCGGGCTCCCCCACTTGGGTCTGCGACACCCTTTGGGATAGGTCCCTACGACCGGTAGTTGCAGCGAAAATTCGGGGACAGCCCATCGAATTTCTATGGGACACAGGAGGGTCCCACACCACAATAAATTCCTCCACCACGTTCCAAAATGACACGTGGCCCACTACAGCCACTATCACCCTCAGCGGCTTTACAGGCCACTCACAGCAGGGACACATCACAGCCCCTGTACCCATTCAAATCGGCACCATCACCACCAAGCACCCCGTAGTTTTAGTTGCCCTGCCCCACACAGCAGAACACATTCTGGGAATAGACTTCATGAATTCCCACAATCAATCATTTGATCCAGTCAACCAGTGTGCCTGGAACATGACAAAGTCTGCAAGAGCCCCCGCAACGCTCAACATAGGTGAACACGCCAACAAAATCAGCGCAGTAGGCGAAATTTGGTTCAGCCCGACCACGCTTAGCACGGACAAGCAGGTTAGGGCAGTTCTGCAAAAGAACAGGGCAGCAAACATGACTGTGGCCGGATGACTGGCTCCGTACAAATCACAGGACCTGACCCTAGACCCCCAAAAGCAATATGGATTTCCCCAAGAGGCAGAGGGAGAAATCGCAAAAGTAATCAAAAGCTTATTAGAGCATGGTGTACTTAGATCAGTAGCCTCCACTAATAATGCCCCGATTTGGCCAGTGAGAAAGCCCAATGGATCATGGCGACTGACCATCGATTACCGGGAACTCAACAAAATCACCCCCGCAGCAGCCCCCTCAGTAGCCACAAGTCCCGAGACCATGCTCAAGCAAGGACTCAATTCCCGATTCTTTACGGTTTTGGACATCAGTAATGGATTCTGGTCCATTCCATTGGCAAAGGCGTGCCAGTACAAATTTGCCTTCACCTTTAAAAACCAACAGTACACGTGGACATGCCTGCCACAAGGCTTCCAAAACTCCCCCTCCATTTTCCACCGACAGCTGGCAACTGGTTTGGCCAAATTCTCTCGCCCCGAATGTCTCATTCAGTACGTAGATGACCTACTACTGCAGACAGACACCAAGGAAGAGCACATCGAGCTTCTGTCCGAACTCCTGCAACACTTACACTCAATTGGTTGTAACGTTAACCCCAAAAAAGCCCAGATTTTGGCAGACAAGATGATATATTTGGGTACAATTATCTCACATGGTAAACGCGAGATCGAGCATAAAAGGATTGACTCGATTGCTAAATTGCCCCTTCCCCAGAACGTTTCAGCTCTCGGGTCGTTTATAGGACTGGTTGGCTACTGCCGAAACCACATTGACGGTTTCGGCAGCAAGGCAGCACCCCTCTCAGACCTCCTAAAGAAAGGAGCCCCTTGGGAATGGCTTCCGCAGCAAACGGATGCTGTGGACTCTTTAAAACAGGCACTCATAGCAGTCCCCGCACTACAAGTTCCAGACCCGCTTTCCCCTTACGCTATAGAGGTAGCAACCACAGACTGCACCCTTTCGGCCGTGCTCCTCCAGGAACGGCACGAACAGTTTAGGCTTACGCCTCCAGAATTTTAGATGCGAGCAGGGATTTTCAGCCTGTGGGAGGCACCTGCTCGCAGTATTTTGGGCAGTTCAGTATTTTTCGTACATTACCGGACCGAACCCCATCACAATCCTCACACAACACACCCCCACCCAACTTATACTGGACGGACGACTCAAGGACGGTACAGTCAGTCAAATAAGAGCAGCCAGATGGACCCTTCTCTTGCAGGGACGGGACATCACTGTAAAACGGACAAAGACCCACACTTTTTTAGCCGACAACCTACAGTACCCCTGAACCCCCCATGAATGTGAAATTACCTCTCCACACCACAACACAGGCCCCTTTATTGCAAAAACACCCCCCGAAAGATAGGTAGTTCAACCCAGAACCCCCAGCACACAGACACGTGCGAGCCCTTAAAGATATATGTGGATGGATCTTCCACAGTATTGGATGGGAAGCGCATAACAGGATGCGGTATTTATGTTGAGGGCGTGCAGAGACGCGCCCTTGAGGAAATATCATTAAAACTTCCAGGACACTTAGGCGCGCAGGCAGCAGAGCTTGCGGCCATCGCATCTAGAGTGGAACACCCAGATTCCTTCCCCAGCCCAGTAGACATATACTCGGACAGCCTCTATGTCTGCAACAGCCTTACGGAATTCCTGCCCCTGTGGAAAGCAAGAGGATTTGTTTCCGCAGACGAAAAACCCCTCCCTTCAGCCCCATTGCTCCATCACATCTTAGAGAGAGCACAGAACAGGACTTTTGGTCTAGTCAAAGTTCGAAGTCACCATCACTCCCCCATTCCTCCCCCACTGGAAATGTAAAAGCCGACGCACTGGCTGAAGCAGGTTCCAGGCATGGATATTTTTCGACACCCCCCGAAAGCGCACCAGTGAATGCAGTTCAGGTCTCGCAGACTAAGATTGAGGATTTAGTGCAGGCCCAGAAGCAGGACAGCAATCTCAGGGAGATTTTAAAAGGAAACTATCCAGCACCCTACGAGAGGTTTAAAAATGCTCTGACCGCACATGACGGTGTGGTTAAAAGACACCCTCTTTGTGGTTCCTGAACAGGACAGGAATCAACTGATTTGTTTCTTCCATGACGGTCATGGACATCAGGGAATCAATCCACTACAGCCAACCTCAGGCAGCTTTGTTGGTGGCTGAATTTAAAGGATGATGTAAATCACTACATTGCGAATTGTCTGATCTGTGCCCAGAATAATCCGGACAGATAAGCCAAAAAGACTGAGCTTAGTCACACCCGACCCGTTAATGGCCCCTGGACTAACCTCCAGATTGATTTTATAGGACCATTGCCCCCTTGCAGGACTGGTTATAAATATGTACTCGTGGTGATAGACATGTTTACCAAATGGGTGGAAGCATTCCCATCCAGAACTAACATGGCAAGGACCACAGCCAAGATTTTGACCCACCACAGCTTTACAAGATGGGAACTCCCCCGCAGCATTGAATCCGACCAAGGTTCCCATTTTACGGGACGCATCATGAAGAACGTCCTCACGGTATTTGGCATTACCCAAAAATTCCACATTGCATACCACCCCCAGTCGAGTGGTATCATGGAGCGCATGAACCGGACCCTAAAATCCACCCTCAGAAAAATGGTCCAGCAAAACAACACCACTTGGGAATCAGTCCTCCCTTTCGCGCTGATGTTTTTGCGCAATACAGTTTCAACTTTCACAGGTTACACCCCACACACTCTCATGACCGGACGCCCCATGAAAGGCACAGAATTTTTATTAAGTTTAGACTTGGCCAGCCCCGCAGTGACGGCCCTCACACACGAGAACGCAGTCAAACAATTAGTAGAGAATGTTAAAACGGCTCAGCTAGCAGCCGCAGTGAAATTGGGCACAAGAAAGAAACAGAGACAGGCCTGTTTCAACAAGACAGTGCATGCGATTGAGTTCAGTGTAGGACAGCAAGTCATGCTCTCCGTATACAACCCCAGCACATTCCTGTCACCAAAGTACTCGGGTCCATACTCCATTGCAGACAAAATAAGCCCTTCCGTCTACAAAATAAAGTATTCCAACGGAAAGACTGCGTGGTTCCATATCAACCAGCTGAAGGCATATGGAACACATTCTAACCACGCACACCACGTCATGCTCGTCGCAGCACACCACACCCTGCCCACAGCCAACGTAACCCCCAACACGTCCACCCCAGCCACAGACTCAACCACGACTCCACCCCCGAAATATACACTCCGCCCCGGAACGCCCACAGACTGCAGCAGCAGAGACAGCGACTGTGACTCAGACGATAGCCACAGCACGCCTCCCTACTATCCCCATGCAACAGGACCCACACCCAGCGAATCTGACCACGATTCGAGTGATCCCTTCACGATCACTTTCCTACACATACCCCACCACCGCCCACCGACCTACCATGACAACCCCGATTCTGTCCCCACACAACTAGACACCACCTATTGGCACAGAGATAATTTGTGCAGACTCGTCCGGAATGACGAGAGCGATCCGAAATCATACCAAGCAACCCTATCAGCCCTGATACATTTGAGGGTTTGGCATCCGGGAGAAGATGACGACCTTGAGGATGACTCCCAAAACGAGAACCCCTTTGCGACCCTGTTCTCAACCGATAACTGAGGTGTCCAGATGATGTTTCAAAAGGAACCACTTGGGAGAAAACGGTGTCCTTTCTGATAGAACCTGCAGCATGTTTTATGTTATTTGTAGTGTTTTGTTAAATGTTGTATGTTAGACCGGAAAAATTTTTTTCACGGCCCCACGCCTTTTCGGCCGAAACCTCTGAGGACTTGCCCACAGAGAATTGCTACTGTCCCAGACGCCTGTTCAGAGGAACTCGCCTGTCGACAGACGACCGTTCGTGACTGCCCTTCTGGTTCGAAGGTAGAACCAATACGGCAAGCCCCCACGATGACTACATTTCTTGCCCGTTCTTGTTGGTTGCTCAGGCAGTGGAGAAACGGCTTGGGACCCGCCCTGCCTGGGAACCCCCCTCTGGTCAGCTACGCTCGGGTAGGGCACACACGACATTGGTCGCCATCCTACCCGGGGACTCCATCCAAATTGTACCCGTTATGCACCTCATTTCGGAAAGTTTGGTTCAAAAAGTTTTGTTTTGTTTCAGGTAACCCTTAGGTTGCCAACCCTCTGCTATTTACATCCTGAAACATTGGATGGTAAACCGCACAGTCTGCGAGACGGCTCGCACTGGTTCATTATCTGTAAGTGTGTCTTGTCCTGAAATTCGGTTTTTGGAAAAAAAATGAGGGAAGTCACACATGGTGAGCAATTATAAAGGGAGTAATTGGCACTAAAGGACAGACAGGCTATCATACGAGATGTTAAACCAAGATGGTAACAGACACTATGCTTGTTTCCACAGAACTCCAGAAGCTCCAGGACCGGAGAAGAGAAGAGAAGAGAACAGAACAGAAGTGAAAGAAGAAGAACCATGAGGACATCCTTCGCATGGTTCACCGTTACAATGGACATTTGGTTGCGCGCGAAAGCGAACCCCATGACTTCAAGCACCCCAGCCGTTAATGATTCACTTCCCCACAGGACCCAGAACCCAGTCACAAGCGACACCACACCACCTTGGTGTGACAGGTTTATAACCTGGTACTCTCTGTCCTACTTGATAGAATCCCTATTGGTATTGGCGATACTCTGCTGCTTCGTGCAGACTATGCGTCTGAGAAAATGGAGAAGGAGAGCCGACTGCGCTCGCACCCCGGTATATAGGATCAGATCCCCTATTTTCGGATACGACCAGACCCCCAACCCCCGCGATCTATAATAAAGAGCATTCGTTTGCGTTTTTGTTGTAAATAAAGAAATGTTCATGAGCAATTGTACTTTTCATAGAATTTACAGTGCAGAAGGAGGCCATTCGGCCCATCGAGTCTGCACTGGCTCTTGGAAAGAGCACCCTACCCAAGGTCAACACCTCCACCCTATCCCCATAACCCAGTAACCCCACCCAACACCAAGGGCAATTTTGGACACTAAGGGCAATTTATCATGGCCAATCCACCTAACCTGCACATCTTTGGACTGTGGGAGGAAACCGGAGCACCCCGAGGAAACCCACGCACACACGGGGAGGATGTGCAGACTCCGCACAGACAGTGACCCAAGCCGGAATCGAACCTGGGACCCTGGAGCTGTGAAGCAATTGTGCTATCCACAATGCTACCGTGCTGCCCCTAACTATCCTACCCGTACTATCCTGAGCTTGACTGCCAAGCCAGGAAAAATGTGTATAAACTGCTATGATTTTGTTTGTATGGTTGAGGAAGTTAGAGTGATGAAATGTTTAAGTGAGTGTAGTGTATTAAGGATAGTTAGAGGTTCCCATTTTCTTGTTTTGTAATGCATGTCCCTGTTTGACATAGCGCCCCTTAGAATTGTCAGTTAAATTTTTTTTTGCATAGTTATGGTCAGTGTAGAGGCCATGAAAGAAGTGCTCACTCGGTCAGGGAATGAAGACAACGCAGTTATGTGATCCTTCACGCTTCGCGTTAGGATCACAAGGAGGGATTGTGTAGCCACCTAAGTTGGCCAACTACCGATTTAAAATGGCGAACTGCAAAGGCTGAAGGGAAATTCAGCCAACACAGGCAGAAACCAGTAGGTGCAGGTTTTCTGTGTATTAAAACTCTGCAAAAGCCCAGACAGCATCGATACCAGCGACCATCAGCATAATAATGTAGCAGCCATCTACATACTAATGTGCAATCCCCGGGTGCAATTGAAACATTTGGGATAAACAAAGCAAAGCCAGACTCCCCGGCGCCAGCAGGAGCCAACACAAAAGAGGTTAACGGACACCTCAAGACCGCCCATCGATCAGGGAACAGCTCCAGTATTGGAGAAATCGAACCAAGCGATTGGAACAAAATCCAATCACCTAGAACCAGGTACAGGGTGCGCCCCGAAAGGCGGGAAGCCCCTGGGGACTATAACGTTAAGCCACCAAGTTCAACTCGCTCTCTTCTTCCTGCCCGAGTCACCCAGCAACGCGAACCATCCTTGACTGTGACCGGTGCAGTGACTGCCGAAAGACTGTAAGTCTTAATTGAACACTCGCTACGAGATAGGCGCTCCTCGCTACCAATCCACACCAACTTTGAATCCCGCATACTCAGAACCCGAACAAAAGGCCATTTGTTCCCCTGACCTGGTGGGCCAGTCCGAAGTTAAGTATAGGCCTGTTCGTTGTAGAAGTAGCTTAGACGTAGAATTTGTACATGAGTAGCGATTACTGAGTATAATAAATGTGCTTTGATTTGAATCTTACTAATCAGTGTATTGAGTTATTGATCATTACTTGGACTTGAACCTCGTGGCAGTATCATAAAGATACCTGGTGACTCGAGAGCAAAGGTAATAAAACAGAGCAATTGAACCAACCGAAAAGTTAACAACAATGGTCACAGTAGAGTGAAGTGGGTAAACTGTGGAGCTACCACTCCAAGTTGTCCAAAGAAGTTTTCCAGCTCTCTTTGGCCGCTCCTGGCTTGAAGATAAAAATGAAACTGCAGTGCTCTGAACAGCATTCTTGATTCAAAGATGGATTTAGAGACCACCTTAGAAAAATACAACACTGTATTTGAGGATACTCTGGGGTCCATGAAAGGAGTCCAAGTGTCATTACAAATCAACCAAAATACACAGCCTGAGAGGCTCAGGCCTAGAGCAGTACACAACACCATGTCCAAAGGTAGAATCTGAATTATTGAAACCTGTGATTGCAGGAATCTTAGACTCCATCCCTACCAGTGACTGGGAAACCTCTATTGTGCCTGTAATGAAGCAGGACAGAACTACCCGCATCAAAAGAGATTTGAAAACAAGCATCACTACGGTTCTTTGAGCGGATCATACCCGCTACCGTTGAACAAGAATATTTTTGCTTGCCCAGCGGAAGGAGAGACTTTCAGCAAGGTCGACTTATCGTAGGCCTAACTACAAATGAATATTGCAGCTGGATCCCAACACCTGCTCACCACCATCCACAGATGAACATAAGAATACATCAAAGATCAAAACCAATCAAATTCCCGAAGTGCACAGACAATCAGTGTGGAATAGATGCCCATCAGATCGTCTTTTCTATTCACCGTATTACCACTGTGTAACACAGAAAATTTGAGCAGGACGAGACCACTCAGCCTTTTGAGCCTGCTCCACCATTCATTATGATCATGGCTGATCATCCAACTCAATAGGCTGATCCGGACTTCCCGCCCTATATCCTTTGATCCTCTTCATCCCACGTATCTAACTCCTTTTTTGAAGCAAACAAAGTAATGTCTGCCATTGTATACATATATGCAACTGACGATGTAAAAATACCATGGTTATTTGTTGGATCTTAGAAGCAAAGGGGTGTAATATATGTTTGGTTGATATTGTTACGCTGTTGACTGGTCCCTTTAAGAGTTGGGTCACGTGATATTCCGTGATGTCATCGGCTACTTTACGGGCTGAGAGTCAGTCTGGACCTATCCTTTGGCGAGTTAATAACCATCCAATAAACCTCTGTTGATTATTGCATTCAATCCACATGCTTCAGCATTTCCATTCATTTATCCTGCAAGTACAATACACAACACATGGGGACACCAATATCTGGATGTTACCTACAAGTCACTCACCACCCTAACATGAAAATATATCATCAGTCCATCACCATCGATGGGTCAGAATCCCAGAATTCCCTACCTTATCACACAGTGGGTGTACCGACACACCTCAGGGACCACAGCAATCCAAGGAGGCTGTTCATCAGCGTGTCTGAAAGGCAACTAGGAACAGGCAATAAATGCTGGCCTACCCAGCAACGCCCACATCCTGTAAATGAATATTTAAAAAACCCATATGCTTTGCTAACCACTCTCTCAATTCTGCAACCTTCAAGGACCATTAGTCATGGACTCCCAGGTCCCTCAATTTCTTTACGCTCTTTAGAATTGTGCCATTAAGCCTCTTAGTGTCTCTCTGCCAAAATGCAGCACCTCACACTTCTCTGTATTAATTTCCAAGTGCCACTTGTCTACCCATTCTGCTTACCTATTTATGACCTGTTGAAGGCTACAAATATCATCCTTACTATTTTCCATTCCTCTACATTTCGTATTCATATTCAAAGATCCAAATCATTAATTGGACATGGCAAAAAAGAGCAATCCTAAAAATGATCACTGAATCAGTGATTCAGCCAAAATATTTCACAGTGCCATTTTGGCAAGTTTGGCAGGGTGTTTCACATTGCCGCATTGCCAAGATCACGACCTGTATTCACCTGCACTTAGTTACAATAATGAGCCCCCATGTGAATCTCATCATGCCTGGCTCTCACGCCGTCTAATTCATCCGACTCACGCCTCAGCTGCTTGCTGCTGTTAAGGGGGAGCTACTTTTAAACGTTCCCTCAGCACTCGCTGCCAGTCAAGACAAAAGGATGTCAGAGCACAGACCTGCTCCTCACTTTTGGAATGCTGACCTGGCTAGGCTTTTTGACGCCCTGGATGAGAGGGAGGGCACCCTATTCCATCGAGAGGGAAGAAGGCAAATGACCTCCAACAAACTGCAGAGGTAAGTTACGTCTTCTCTCCTTTTTAAAAAATAAATTTAGAGTACCAAGTCTTTTTTTCCACTTAAGGGGCAATTGAACGTGGCCAATCCATCTCCCTGCACATCTTTTTGGGTTGGGGGATAATACCCACGCAGACACGGGGAGAATGTGTAAACTCCACACTGACAATGATCCGGGGCTGGAATTGAACTGTGGTCCTTGGCGCCATGAGGCAGTAGTGCTAACCATAGCACCACTGTGCTGCCCCATTACCACGTCTCTCCTGGCATCAGTCCTGCCTGCCACCCTTCAATATCCCAAACCACACCCCCTCCTCCCATCTAATACATTGGCTGACACCTAGCATTCTCCCAACATCTGATCTTCATGCTTAGAACCCCATGGCACCCACAGGCACAATACCTTCATGCTTAGGTGCGGTACCCACATCTGCCAGTTGCCTTGGACCCTCTGACCCAGCAAGTAGCGCCTTACAATGCCCTCTCTTTGTTCCAGCAGGAGAAGATTGCCCATAATAAAGGGAAAGGGCGAAGACAGGGATCGGGATGCTAGAGATCCGAGTCCTCACCCCCTTTGAAGATCAGACGCTGGAGATCGCGGGGTGACATGAAGAGAGAGCAGTGACTGACTGCGAGGCTGCCTGTGCCAGAGTGGTGATGATCCACTGTCCCTTCATCCAGGTGACCTATCTCAAGTAAGTTATTGATGTCCCACAAAATGATTCTTCGCTCTCACTGGCCACATGTCCATTGTATTACAGGATCACCATATGATGAGGCCGGGACATCCGGAGTCGTGCCCCCCTCCCCCCCTCACCACTACCCAAGAGAACAGCCTGGAGGAGAGCTCCAAAGAGAACGCCATCAATGTGACACAGCTATCATCCGCATCTTCCATCAGTGCAGAGACACACACCTCAGTGGGGGACATTAGTGGACAGGCGCCTGGGGCACAATCTGGTGACCACCACACAGTTGCTGATGCACATCAGGTGGAAGCAGCAACATCCAAGGGAGACAGAAGTCGGAGGTCTGCTGCATCCCAGGACACAACTGATCCCAGCCAGATGCCGAGCCTCTGGACAAGGTTCTACCAGAGGAGACGCAAATGATAGGGTGAGATAGAGCCCTGAGAATCAGAGGGGCATGTCAATGACATTCCAATGATTGCACAGCCAATTGGAGAAGTCCCAAAGGTGGCAGGTTCAGGGGATGGTGCCGACAGTGCTTGGCACCGGGGTCAACACTCCTGGGGTGGCGACGATAGTGGAAAAACTGGAGCATGACTCCACGGTCTTGAATGGTGGTGTCCAGGGCATGGCTCATTCTGTGACAATCATGACTGAGGGCCTTGGCATCATGTCCCACCCACTGAGGAATGTGTCCCAGATACAGATGGGCATTGCCAAGGCACTCCATAGCATGCCTCAGTCACTGAGGAGCATGGCTGAGGGTGCCGACCCCATGGTGCAGACAATGGAGAGACTCCAGGATTGGCAGTGCCAGTTAACTCAGAGGTTTCTGGAACAGACTCCAGCTTTGCCTCCATCCTTTGGAGACCCCCGGGCTCTCTGGGCACCAACAGGGAGGAGGAAGCGCTGGAGGCTAACTCGGGGCCTGCCACTAAGAGACCCCTCCACCTGATGCCATCTCATCTTAATAGCCGCGGGCAGAACAGGGTGGCACAGCGACGCCAGTGATACCGGTAAGTCGACAAGACTCCGCCGCTCCAAGCCCTCCAGAGGGCTTGAAAGACCACAGGGCGTGGAAGGTAGCAGGCTGCCTCTACCTCTGATGCACATCCTGGGGACACATCTAGACATGGTAGCACTAGATCATGAAAGACCACAAAAGACAAAGAAGAGCGAAGAAATGGCGATGAGGAAGGGATTGGGGGGAGGAGGAAGGGAAATGGGGGAAATGGGAAATTGTGGGGGGAGGGAGGGAATTGTTGGGTGGGAGGTGTTGAGCTGACGGACCGAGCCTCGTCGGAGGAGATGATGAGGGCCTCCCATGTCCTCCTGGCATGTCGAACATTTGATACCGCCAGTCCTCCATCCTCTGGCTCCTCCTCCTGCCCCTCTGGACCGCATCATCCTTCTCATCCTCCTCGTCAGACGAGGGTGCATATCCCTCCACCTCCTCCTGCTCCTCCTTCAGTTTGTCACCCTGCTGCTGTGCCAGATTGTGGAGGGCACAGCAGACTACCACAAAGTGGGAAGCCCTCTGGGGGGTATACTGCAGGGCGCTGAAAGAGCGGTGAAGGCATTGGAACCGCATTTTGGGAAGCCTGATGCATTGCTCAACGACAGCACAGGTGGCAACACGGGCCTCATTATATTGGGCCTCCGCCTTGGTCTCAGGCCTCTGCACCATTGTCATCAGCCATGATATTAGCAGGTATCTCTTGTCCCCCATGAGCCAATACGCCATTCTGGGATGGTCATCGAAGACACTAGGGATCTCTGAGTGTCCCAGGATGCAGATGTGATGTATGTTCCTTTGGTACTGGGCACAGATCCTCAGGCATGGTCACACATGATCTGAATAATCAGGAAGTGGAACCCCTTCATGCTAATATAGGAAACTCCCTGATGCCTGATGTTTGCAGAGTAACATGCGTGTCATTGATTTCCCCCATTGGGCATCCCAGTGATGGTGGTGAATCCTGCAGCCCTGACATCTTGGCGGGTCTGGTCCAGGTGGAAGATGATATGGCCAGATATCCGGGCATACAGGGCATCCGGCAACTCCTGAATGTACCTGTGACGTGTAGATTGGGAAATTCCACATAAGTCCCCATTAGAACCCTGGAATGAACCGGTGTCAAAAACGCTTATTATTGCAGTGACCTTCATGGGAGCGGGTGTCCTCCTCCTCCATATGGTTTAATGTCCGTGAGGATATGGCACTGGTGCCGCACTATCTCTCTGCTGTCAGTCAGCTCATGCTCATACAACTGTACACCTTGGCCCTTCGCTAGTCTCCCCTTCTGTCCTCCTTCTCAGCCTGATGGGTGACCGGGTCTTCAGGGAGGGCGATGGCCCCCTACCCATGTGGTGCTGCCTTCGGCCTGAGTGGGGCTGGTTTAGCACAGTGGGCTAAACAGCTGGCTTGTAATGCAGAACGAGGCCAGCAGCGCAGGTTCAATTCCCGTACCGGCCTCCCCGAACAGGTGACGGTATGTGGCGACTAGGGGCTTTTCACAGTAACTTAATTGAAGCCGACTTGTGACAATAAGCGATTATTGACCTTGCTGCCATTTTTGGCATCTGCCCGCCTCGTCTGCCACAAGCACAGTGAGGGCAGCCTCTCTGGGATCGACACCAGCTTTGTTTCTGGAAGGAATTGTAGAAGGAGAGAGACTGACAATCAGTTAAGATTTCCATCCCGGGCCCCTCAAATCCCCTAAGCCTCCCCATCCTCACCATGACTGTCCTGCCTTCTCGAAGAGTGCCAACCAGCAAGCCACATGTGCTGTCAAATCTTGCTTTGCGCACTCACACCTGTCACATCAAGAGCCCCTAGACCTCAGATCCTACACCTCTGCTGGGAGGGGCTGTGCTCAGCTGTCCTCCCCTGATCCACACATTTACCCTTTGGTCGCAAGAATTCCACAGTGATGAAGCCCTGCTCTTTAGTGTTTGATTGCCGATAGCTGCCTCTATGGCGCTTACGCTCCTAGAGTTGTCTCCAGAAGAGAAGCACCAAGAGATCAAAGATAACTCAGATTATCCCGAAAGGACTGATGTCACAAAGCGCAATGATGCATCAGATCATCCACAGGAACCTGAGACCAAAAAGTGTAGCGAAACATCAGATAATACAAAGGACACCTGTGGTGAACCACTGTAATAGGAGGTGTAAGGTAGGACCTGCACTACAGGTTCGCCGGTAACTCCTGCCGGCTGGCTCCGCCCATGGAGAACTGAATAAATATGCATGACCTCCAGTGCCCTGCCATTTCACCAGCTGCAGCAGGAGGCCACGCACCTGACTGTAATAAAGCCACAGTTGTACCCAACTTTAGTCTTTGTGCAATTGATCGTGCATCAACACCGATACTAAAAAGTTTGAAAATGAATCAAACAATCCAGAAGGAACAGATCTTGAGCACATAAAGTACAACCACAGAACAACAGACTGTACACAATGGTAAGACTCTGCAATCGAAGGACAACTGAACAGCACAGTCCAATGCAAAGACAAAAAAGTGTTTAAACTTGCAATCACACTTGACAGAACATATTGCATGGAAACAACAAAAAAATGGCAACCGAGCAATACAATATTCATGCATAATGGCACCAATGTCAGGAGGAACAGGACATTGTTTAGACAAAAAAGAAGTCATGCCAACAAATTTAATGAGTTCGTATTTGCGCAAAGACCAAAAAGCAAACCAATTTTTAAGGAAAAGGACACACAAAACCCGACACCACAAACACAGAAAACAAAGACCAGGGGCGAGATTCTCCGACCCCCCGCCGGGTCGGAGAATCGGCAGGGGCTGGCGTGAATCCCGCCCCCGCCGGTTTCCGAAGTCTCCGGCACCGGATATTTGGCGGGGGCGGGAATCGCGGCGCGCCGGTTGGCGGGCCCCCCCGCTCGATTCTCCGGCCCGAATGGGCCGAAGTCTCGCCGCTAAAATGCCTGTCCCGCCGGCGTAAATTAAACCACCTACCTTACCGGTGGGACAAGGCAGCGCGGGCGGGCTCCTGGGGCGCGGCGATCTGGCCCCGGGGGGTGCCCCCACGGTGGCCTGGCCCGTGATCGGGGCCCACCGATCCGCGGGCGGGCCTGTGCCGTGGGGGCACTCTTTCCCTTCCGCCTCCGCCACGGTCTCCACCATGGCGGAGGCAGAAGAGACTCCTTCCAATGCGCATGCGCGGGGATGCCGTCAGCGGCCGCTGGCGCTCCCGCGCATGCGCCGCCCGGAGATATCATTTCCGCGCCAGCTGGCGGGGCACCAAAGGCCTTTTCCGCTAGCTGGCAGGGCGGAAATTCGTCCGGCACTGACCTAGCCCCTTAAGGTTGGGGCTCGGCCCCCAAAGATGCGGAGGATTCCGCACCTTTGGGGCGGCGCGATGCCCGTCTGATTTGCGCCGTTTTGGGCGCCAGTCGGCGGACATCGCGCCTTTTCCGGAGAATTTCGCCCCAGGTCAGACAACAAAAGTGGTTCAACCAGTCGGAGACCTGATCGATTTGAACTGATGACTTCTTGGCACTTCCACACACCACGAATGGACATGTGGTCAGTGAGAGGGAAGGATCACTTTGTGTGACATGAACAACTCACTTCAGACAGGTTATCTGGGTGAAGGGGCAGTGGAACCTGACCTCTGCCGCACAGGTCAACCTCGCTGTCAGTGGCTGCTCTCTCCTCAGGCAAACTCACAATTTCCAGGGCCTGTTCTTCATAAGGGGTGAGGATTCAAATCTACAGGATTCCACCCTCATCTTGGTCCTTTCCTGTTTAATGTGGGCTATCTTCTTCTGGGGGACAAAGAGAGGATATTGTGAGCCATACGCTTGATGGGTAAGGGAGGTCTATAGCAGTGGTATGTGTGGGCACTGCACCTGGACATGAAGGGGTTGTGCTGGTGGGTGTCAGGGGGCTCTGAGGAACAAGCACGAAGATCGGACGTTTGGAGTGTACAAAGTGTCAGCCAATGGATTGGGAGGGGGCTTGGGAATTTGAGAGGTGGCAGGCAGAACTGATGCCAGGACAGCGATGGTAACTTATCTTTGCAGCTCACTGGAAATTGTTTGTCTTCTTCCTACGTTGGACAATGGTTGCAGGGCATGGTGAAGCAGTGGTTAGCACTGCTGCCTCACAGAGCTGAGGACCCGAGTTCGATCCCGGCCCTGGATCACTGTCCGTGAGCAGTTTGCACATTCTCCCCATGACTGCACGGGTCTCATCTGCACAACCCAAAGATGGGGAGGTGGATTGGCCATGCTAAATTGCTCCTTAATTGGAAAAAATCGAATTGTAAACTTTAAAATAAAACAAAATACATTGGACAGCAGTCCTCCTTGTCACGCTGCCTGTTGCCTGCTGCCACTGCCTCCCAGGCAGCATTGCTGAACCTGCTGCTGGTCATAGAATCATCGAATTTACAGTACAGAAGGAGGCCATTCAGCCCATCGAGTCTGAACCAACTCTTTGAAAGAGCATCCTACCCAAGCCCAAACCTCCACCCTATCCCCATAACCCAGTAACCCCAGCCAACACTCAGGGCAATTTTGGACACTAAGGCCAATTTATCATGGCCAAACCACCTAACCTGCACATCTTTGGACTGTGGGAGGAAACCGAAGCACCCGGAGGAAACCCACGCACACACGGGGAGGATGTGCAGACTCCGCACAGACAGTGACCCAAGCCAGGAATCGAACCTGGGACCCTGGAGCTGTGAAGCAATTGTGCTAACCACTATGCTACCGTGCTGCCCTCCTCTGACCCCTGAGGGGAACAGGGGCTCCACCTCTCACCAACAGCGTCGAGGAGCCTTGTGAGATTTGGATGTCCAAAGCGAGGAGCAGGTCTGCGCGCTGTCATGCTTGTGTGTTGACTAGGAGTGAGTGGTGGGGGGCGTTTAAATGCAGTTTCCCCTTGTTAGTGCCGAGACGCTGAGGCAAGTGTCAGACAAATCAGACTGCGAGAGAACCAGCAATGTCAAAATCTTGTGGGGGCTCATTTTTGCCACTAAGTGCCGTTGAATATGGGCCACGATCTCGCCAATGCGGCCGTTGCGAAACACCCGCCAAACGCACCCAAAACCGGACTTTGAAATGGTTCCTTTGAATCACGCCCATGTCTCTCCATATTTTTCGTGCTAAAATGAATCACCTCAGAGTCACCCCATTGATTTTGCATGCCCTTATCTGTCCAATCCACCAATATATCCATATCCTTTTGAAGTTCAAAACCATCATCCTCACAATTGACAACGTTTCCAATCTTCATATCATCTACAAATTATGAAATCCTGCCCTGAACACCACAGTCTAGGTTATTAATATATATCAGGAAGAACAAGGGTCCCAGCACTGACCCCTGGGGAACTCCACGACAAACCTTACACAACTTGAAAAATACCCATTAAACCACTACTCTCTGTTTCCTGTCACTCATAAAAGTCCTTATTTAAGTCCTTACTCTCTCTTTAATTTGATCAGCTAGAATTTTGCTCACAAGTCTTTATGTGGAAATGTATTAATGCCTTTTGAAAATCATATACACACATCAACTGCATTGCCCTTATCAACCTTTTCTTTTACCTCCTTAAAAAGCTCCAGTAAATTATTTTGCTCCAGCAAAGTTTTCCCGAAATGACTCCATGCTGGCTTTCCTTAATTATCTGGCACTTGTCTCAGTGACTGTTGATTTTGTTCCAAATTGCATTTTCCAGAAGTTTCCCGAAAACTGAAGTCAAACTGACCGGTCTGTAAATGCCAGCTTTATCCTTGCACCCCTTTTTGAACATGTGAACTTCTCCAGTCCTCTGGCACCACCCCTATGTCTAAGGAAGGCTGACAGATTATCACTCATGCCTCTGCAATTTCCACTCTCACTTCCCTCAGTCCCCTTGGTTGCATTTCATCCGGTCCTGATACCTGATCAATTTTAAGTAAGGATAGCCTTTCTAACATCCCCTCTTTCTCAAGTGTGAATTATGCCATTGAAACAGTTACCCCCTCTTTCACCTTGGCCTGAGTAGCATCCTCTTCCTTTGTAAAGACAGCTTTAAATTACTCTTTTTAATACCTTTGCTATTTCTCCTGCCTTCACTTGCAAGTTTCATTTTTGTTCCTAATCGGCACTACTCTTTATTTTGCCACCATTTTATTATGTATATGCTGATAAAAGACCTTTTATATCAGCTGCCAGTCTCTTTTCATGTTCTCTCTTGCTTCTCTTATTAGTTTATTTCATTTTCCCTCTGGTCCTCTCATACTCAGCCTGATTTCCCATCGTATCTTCCAACTGAGATCTGCCGCGCACATTCTTCCTCCTTTTCATGTTCACCTCTAGTCATCCAAGGCACTCTTGCTTTATTTATCCTACCTCTTTCCTTCTCAAGGTAAATACACCTTGACACTGCCTGCAATGCCGTTTCTTTGAAGGTGGCACATTCTTCAGCCAGCATCTTTTCTGCCAACATTTTAATCCATCCCACTTGACGTGGATGCATTCTCATCCAAACAACTTTGGCTTTCCCCAATTAATTATCCCTGCTCTGGATTGTTCCTTGTCCTTTTGCATGGCCAATCTAAACCTTAAGTTACAATGGTCCCAAAATGCTCACCCGCTAATCTTTGATCCACTTGGACTAACCTATTCCCCAGAACCAGCTCCATCAATGCCTTCCCATTCATTGGACCAGAAACACACTAATGTAGGAAATGATCTTCCAGAAAATCTTTCCCCTCTTGTCCTTTTGCACTATTCCTATCTCAGTCTATATTTGAATAGTTGAAGTCCCCTATTGTGATTACTCTATAATTTTTCCATCTCTCTGTAATTACTTGTCAAATTTGTTCCTCTATATCCCTTCCCTGAGCCGGTGGTCTATATACTACTCTTCCGGGCAGGTGGACCTGTACAAGAAGGAAAGGTTGCATCTAAACTGGAGAGGCACTGAAATTCTGGCTGGGATTTTCTCGATTCACTCGGGAGGATTTAAACTAGTATGGCAGGGGGTGGGAACCAGAATGTGAGCTTAGAAGGTGTAATAACTGAAGGGGAAATAGAGAACCAAAATAAAAGAACAACATCACCCTCAGTCAGATCGAAAAGGTGACAAGCGTGAAAAGGGAGGTGGCCAATGCAGGATTGAGGGTGTTGTACCTAAATGCGCGCAGTATACGGAACAAGGTAAATGAGCTTGTTGCGCACATTGAAATTGGCCGGTACGATGTTGTGGGCATCACAGAGACGTGGCTGCAAGGGGATCAGGGCTGGGATCTAAATATACAAGGATAAATGTCCTATCGAAAGGACAGGCAGATGGGCAAGGGGGGTGGGGTTGCATTGTTAGTAAGGAATGAAGTTAAATCGATAATAATCGCTATTGTCACAAGTGGGCTTCAATGAAGTTACTGTGAAAAGCCCCTAGTTGCCACATTCCGGTGCCTGTTCTGGGAGGCTGGAACGGGAATTGAACCCGTGCTGCTGGTCTTGTTCTGCATTACAAGCCAGCTGTCTTAGCCCACTGTGCTAAAGCAGCCCCCGATAGCAAGGAGCGATATATGATCAGAAGGCATAGAATCTCTTTGGGTAGAGTTGAGGATTCGCAAAGGTAAAAAGACCCTGATGGGAGTTATGTACAGGACCCCTCGCAGTAGTCAGGATCTGGGGCAGAAAATAAATCAGAAGATAGAAAAGGCATGTAAAAAAGGCAATATTACAATAATCATGGGGGACATCAATATGCAGGTGGACTGGGAAAATCAGGTAGGTAGTGGATCCTAAGAAGAGTTTGTGGAATGGATAAGAGATGGTTTTTGGAGCAGCTTGTGACAGAGCCTACTCGGGAACAGGCAATTCTGGATTTGGTGATGTGCAATGAGGCAGACTTGATTAAGGGGAAGGAACCCTTAGGGAGTATTAACCACAATATTATAGAATTTACCCTGCAGTTTGAGAGGGAGAAGCTGGAATCAGATGTAACGGTATTACAATTAAATAAGGCTAACTACAAAGGCATGAGGGAGGAGCTGGCTAGAGTTGATTGGAAAAGGTGCCTAGCAGGGAAGACAGTGGAACAGCAATGGCAGGAGTTTTCGGGGGTTATTCGGGATGCACAACAAAAATTCATTCCGAGGAAGAGGTAAAATGCTCAGGGGAGAGTAAGGCATTCATGGCTGATGAGGGAAGTCAAGGACAGCATAAAAGCTAAAGAAAAAGCATACAAAGTGGCGAGTGTTAGTGGGACGCCAGAGGATTGGGAAGCCTTTAAAAGCGAGCAGAGGACAACTAAAAAGGCAATAAGGGAGAGAAGATGAAGTATGATGCAAGCTAGCTAGTAATATAAAGGAAAATAGGATGAGTTTTTTTCAATATATAAAAGGTAGGAGAGAGGCAAAAATACACATTGGACCACTGGAAAATGTGGCTGGAGAAGTAATAATAGGAAACAAAGAAATGGCAGACAAACTGAATAGTTACTTTGCATCAGTCTTCACGGTGGAAGACACCAGTGGGATGCCAGAGCTCCAGGAGAACCAGGGGGCATAGATGAGTGCAGTGACCATTCCTAAGGAGACGGTTCTGGGAAAACTGAAAGGTCTGAAGGTGGATAAATCACCTGGACTGGATGGACTACACCCCAGGGTTCTAAAAGAGATATCTCAGGAGATTGTGGAGGCATTAGAGATGATCTTTCAGGAATCACGGCTGCAAGAAGGATCCCAGAGGACTGGAAAGTGGCTAATGTAATACCTCTGTTTAAGAAGGGAGGGAGGCAGAAGACGGGAAATTATAGACCGGTTAGCTTGACTTTGGTCATTGGTAAGATTTTAGAGTCCATTATTAAAGATGAGATCGCGGAGTACTTGGAAGTGCATGATAAAATAGGACTGAATCAGCACGGCTTCGTCAAGGGGAGGTCATGTCTGACAATTCTGTTAGCATTCTTTGAGGAAATAACAAGGAAGTTAAACAAAGGTGAACAAGTGGATGTGATTTATTTAGATTTCCAGAAGGCCTTTAACAAGGTGCCACATAAGAGATTGTTAAATAAGTTAAAAGCCCATGTGTTAATCTCTATCCTGGCATGGATAGAGGATTGGCTGACTGGTAGAAGGCAGAGAGTGGGGCTAAATGGGTCTTTTTCAGGATGGCAGCCAATGGCTTGTGGTGTACCTCAGGGGTCGGTGCTGGGACCACAACTTTTCACAATATACGCTCATGATCTGGAAGAAGGATCTGAAGACACTTTTACTAAGTTTGCAGATGATACAAAGATCTGTAGAGGGACAGGTAGTATTGAGGAAGCAGGCGGGCTGCAGAAAGATTTGGACAGGCTAGGAGAGTGGGCAAAGAAGTGGCAGATGATATACAATGTGGAAAAGTGTGAGGTTATGTACATTGGAAGGAGAAATGGAGGTGTAGACTATTTTCTCAATGGGAAGATGGTGAGGAAATCAGAAGCAAAAAGGGACTTGGGCGTCCTTGTTCACGATTCTCTTAAGGCTAATGTGCAGGTTCAGTCGGCAGTTAGGAAGGCAAATGCAATGTTAGCATTCATGTCGATAAGGCTAGAATACAAGACCAGGGATGTACTTCTGAGGCTATATAAGGCTCTGGTCAGCCCCCATTTGGAGTATTGTGAGCAGTTTAGGGCCCCGTATCTAAGGAAGCATGTGCTGGCCTTGGAACGTGTCCAGGGGAGGTTCACAAGAATGATCCTTGGAATGAAGAGCTTGTCGTATGAGGAATGGTTGAGGACTCTGGGTCTTTTCTCATTGGAGTTTAGAAGGATGAGGCAGTATCTTATTGAAACTTACAGGATACTGCGTGGCCTGGATAGAGTGGACATGGAGAGGATGTTTCCATTTGTGGGGAAAACTAGAACCAGAGGACACAATCTCAGACTAAAGGGACGATCCTTTAAAAGAGATGAGGAGGAATTTCTTCAGCCAGAGGGTGGTGAATCTGTGGAACTCTTTGCCGCAGAAGGCTGTGGAGGCCAAATCACTGAGTGTCTTTAACAGAGATGGATAGGTTTTTGATTAATAAGGGGATCAGGAATTATGGGGATAAGGCTGGAGAATGGGGATGAGAAAAATATCAGCCATGATTGAATGGCGGAGCAGACTCGATGGGCCGAGTGGCCTAATTCTGCTCCTATGTCTTATGGTCTTATGGTCCACATCAATCAATGTTACTGCTCCATATTCATTACTTACGTCGAGCCAGTGAGGTTCCATTCCTGACCCCTTGGGAACATTGTTTCTCTCCAGTACTGTCATGCCATATTTAATGATGTGGAGATGCTGGCGTTGGACTGGGGTGAGCACAGTAAGACGTCTGAGCAGATCCTGTGTATACGGAGAGCTTGTCCACCCTAAACACATTAAAGAAGCCATCCCCTATGGACAAGCTCTCCGTATACACAGGATCTGCTCAGACGAGGAGGAGCGTAACAGACATCTACAGACGTTGAAATATTCCCTCGTATGAACGGGATATGGCGCTCGTCTCATCGATCGACAGTTCCAACGCGCCACGGCAAAAAAACACACCGACCTCCTCAGAAGACAAACATGGGACACAACCGACAGAATACCCTTCGTCGTCCAGTACTTTCCCGGAGCGGAGAAACTACGACATCTTCTTCACAGCCTTCAACACATCATCGATGAAGATGAACATCTTGCCAAGGTAATCCCCACACCCCCACTACTTGCCTTCAAACAACCGCGCAACCTCAAACAAACCATTGTTTTCAGCAAACTACCCAGCCTTCAGAACAGTGACCACGACACCACACAACCCTGCCGTGGCAATCTCTGCAAGACGTGCCAGATTATCGACATGGATACCACCATTACACGTGAGAACACTACCCATCAGGTACGCGGTACATACTCGTGCGACTCGGCCAACGTTGTCTACCTCATACGCTGCAGGAAAGGATGTCCCGAAGCATGGTACATTGGCGAGACCATGCAGACTCTGCGACAACGAATGAACGGACATTGCCTGACAATCACCAGGCAGGAATGTTCCCTTCCAGTCGGGGAACACTTCAGCAGTCAAGGGCATTCAGCCTCTGATCTCCGGGTAAGCATGGCCTTCAGGGCGCGCGACAACGTAGAATCACCAAGCAGAAGCTTATAGCCAAGTTCCGCACACATGAGCGCGGCCTCAACCGGGACCTGGGATTCATGTCACATTACATTCATCCCCCACCATCTCACCTGCAAAATCCTACCAACTGTCCTGGTTTGACGCAATTCACACCTCTTTAACCTGGGGTTACCCCATCTCTGGATCTGTAAAGATTTAATCACCTGCTAATGCTCGCATTCCAAGCATTGTCTGGCATCTTTGAATCTGTCTATATATATGTTTCTGGAACATACCTCTTCATTCACCTGAGGAAGGAGCAGCGCTCCGAAAGCTAGTGACATCGAAACAAACCTGTTGGATTTTAAACTGGTGTTGTAAGACTTCTTACTGTGCCATATTTAATGAACACTGCCATTCCCCCAGCCACCTTTTTTCTTTCATGTCGCTCCTAAACACTTGTACCCAAGAATCTTTAATGACCAGTCTTGCTCTTCTTTGAGTCATGTCTCTATTATAGCTATAATATTAATTCCATTTGTCAGCCTGCACCTGTCGTTCACCAATCTTATTAACCATAGTCTGTGCATTCACATAATGTGCATTAGTCCTGATTTAGGATTTTGTACTTGCCCCCTTACTCTGACCGCATTGAATAACTTACTACAGCCTACTCTAATTCCATCAAACTCGACAATTATTCTATCTACATTGATACTACTTTGATATGGATGGTCTGAGGAACCATGAGGTGTGTTTGGGGGAACATAGTTTTGACTGGAGTGAATGATGGCGAATGGGGATGGGTGGAGGAGCTTAGGTTGCCATGAAGGGTGTGAGCATGAAGTAGCAAGGGTTGGTAAAAGGGGTGCAGGTGGGGATGAGGGGATGTGAGGGGTAAGGTTTCGAGGGCTGCTTATGGTTTTACTACTTTTTTGATAGCTCCGGCAAAGTGCCAGGGTGCTGAGGCAGGCATTTTGTTCAACTTTCAATTTCTTATATATAAATGGTTGTTTCAAAGAAAATGTAACACTTCCCTATCAGACAGATCCCCGTCTGTAAATAGACTATTCATTTTAACCCTTAGCCTAATGTGGAACATCGTCTTTGATTACATACTTAATATTAAAACTGTTATAATCTCCACGAGACCCATGGGGACAACCTGATTAATTTCCCCATGAGCCTCGTGGAGTACACGCCCTCAGCAGGCTTGTTAATTCCACCGGATAAAACACGACCCAGGAAGGAGCCGGGTTCCAGAATAGTCCTGGCTGGGTCTTGGACTGTTGCTTGTATACACTTTTCCTCGATGTGGAGATGCCGGCGTTGGACTGGGGTGAGCACAGTACGAAGTCTTACACTTTTCCTCAACCAAGAGTTGGAAAGAAACCTTTTTTTGACTCTCCTTTCCGGATTCCTCCTTGACTACCAGATTGGTGATAAGGATAAAGCAGAACTGGAGTAAGTGCTGCAAGCCACTTGGCGTACAGCCACCTCTCTTTGTGAATGAATACGCTTTGCACCATTTTGAAAATGCCGCTATTTGGCAGACTCGATGCACTGGAAGCGGGGGATGGACGATTGGGCTAAGTACGAGCATATTCATAAATTTTTTAAGGCAAGCACTATCATTGAGGATGATCGCCTTCAGGACCGCCTGTGGGGCCCCCACCTTCAGCGTCATAAAGAGCCTAACATATCCCACAGCCCCAGACTCCAAGACATTCAAAGAGCTCATGGCACTCTTGACAAATCAATGCAACCCGAAGCCATCTGTCATTGTGCAAAGATACCGATTTAAAACGGCTGAAGAACTGCAGGGGAGTCTGTTACTGAATTCCTGGCGTGATTGCTGTAATGAAAAATTGGAAAAATATGATATTTAAAACATGAAAGTAACACTGAGAATGCCTGAGACTTTTAATGAAAGGGAGAAGTCCCACAAGGGGTTAACAGCAGCAGCCTGTTTGAAAGGCAGACAGCTTCACAGACAGGGAGGAAAACAGATAGGAACAATTCATTCTGATTTACAAGTTAAAAGTCATTTGATTGACTCAAATTCTTAAGTTAAATGAAAGGGAACAGTATTTCACAATTCTTTAAGCAATGAATTATTTTATTGAACAATTAAGAAGAGCATCCAGAATCTAAGGTTTAAAATAAGGGACAACTGTTAAGTGTGAAAACTTGCTGACACCAGTAATAAGATGAGTCAACTGATTTACAAATAAAGAAACCCATAAGGTGACAAGGTTACACGATAACATACAGCATTTTGGCGTTAAAACCTTCTAGAAAATGGTCGAGCCAGATAAGGATCGAGTCAAAGGGGGTAACCTGAACATGACAGGAGCTTAACCCAATGACCTGGGTTGGGACTGAAAGAATCATTAAAAAAGACATAAATCTGAAAGAGTACTGACGAAGACACAGATAAATTTAATACATGTCAAGCAAAGTGAAAAAGTTCAAAGTAAGTAATGGTGGATCGGCTGGTACATTTTGCTGGTGGAATGAAGCCGCGCTGTTGTAAAGATGCCAGGCTTCTAACTAATAAAAACTAGCTTTCAACTGTCAGGCTCAAGTGGCAGAAGGGTGTCATTTGTAAAGGTCAGGCTGCACAAATTGCTATACAAACTCTGAAAAGTGAAAAGAAAAGCAGCATTCTTCCTCGGTGATGGGACAAGCAGCATCTGAAGACCGAGCAACCCAGAGAAGCGAACAGAAGACCAAAAGTTAAAGAAAAATGATTGACAAGATAGACTTGAAAGTCTTACAACTGGCCCGAACAAGAAAAGATCTTTTACCTTTCTGTAAAAGTAGTTTTTATCTTTTTAACTTGAAAATAAAGTTAAGTTTAAATTGATAACCTGAAAGAGTGGTTATTATTATTATTATTAGAAAGTTTACTTTACTCTACTTATCAAGTCGGCCCCGTGTGTAAGCTACTAAGTAGTAAGTAGATAAAATTCTTCTATGAAGATATGGGTTATGCCGGGGGATAACTTGAAACACTAGTTTGACCCAAATAGTACCCACCTAAGTCTGCATAGGAGTCAGGGAGTGAGAATCCCTGTTCACCATTTAGAATATCTTGATCCTTTTTTGGTACCGGGGGAATTCGAAGAATAGTGGTAAGGTTTTTACTTCATTGCGCAAACTGGCATAGTATAGTGACTGTGCGACATCTTTTGTCTAAAGCTCTCAGGGACGGCCTTGTACACGGGGTAACTAATATGGTGACCCAATGGAAATTTCTGGCCGAGCCGTTGCTAGGCCGTCTCCGGGAGAGCGCAGTGAAAGGAGTCCAGGAACTCCAGTGGTGTTAGGAAAAGAGGAAAAAAGTGTTGGCCACACCCCCATTCAGATGCACAGGGCCTCCTAGGGGTGGGACACCGTCAGGACCAGGCCAATTGACCAAGGGCCACTATAACCAGGCAGGATACCTCCGCGGAGTCGGGGGAGGATGGTCCGCAGTGGCAGGCGAAGACGCAGAGATAAGAAACCACAGGTCAATCAGCAAACCTGCCGCCCTACCCGAAGGAGGTGCCAGCCCAAAGCCAGGAGCCACCAACTGGAACAGCAGACTGAAGATGTGTGCATGCAATTAAATTGCGTCGTCGTGCTGCACCCCATCCAAATAGCTGCTCAGGTAAACGGCTACCCATTGGATTGGGGTTGGACACGGAGGCGGCAGTTTCAGTAATAGGGAGACAGACATTCGAGAAAATTAGGACCGAGATTCAACAGCCGAGTTTGTAGGATACGGATTCAAGACTAGCAACCTGGACCCCTAGCCATAGCAGGCGTGACTAGGGCCCCAGTCACCTATGGACAGCAGTCTGTTAAGAATAGTGCGGAGCCTGGGCGGCATGTGGTTCAGTGGATAGCACTGGGACTGGGGCGCTGAGGACCTGGGTTTGAATCCCGGCCCTGGGTCACTGTCCGTGTGGAGTTTGCACATTCTCCCTTTGTCTGCGTGGGTTTCACCCCCACAACCCAAAGATGTGCAGGTTAGGTGGATTGGCTACGCTAAATTGCTCCTTAATTGAAAAAAAAATAATAATAATTGGGTACTCTAAATTTATTTTTAAAAAGAATAGTGCGGGGCCGCAGACTGAGTCCACTGGGCCGCAATTGGCTACCACGACTCTGACTGGACTGGCAATAAATCTCCCGGATTGACACCGAAGGACTTTACGAAGTCTTGGGAAGTATCCGGCGGTCTTCCAGGAGGGCCTGGGCAAAATTAAAGCGGCCGTGGCCAAGATACACCTAGATCCTGAGGCTCAGCCAAAATACTTCAGGGTCCGTCTGGTCCCCTGTGCATTGTTGCAAAGGTCGAGGATGTGCTCAGCAGATTGGAAGGCTATGATCCGGCTGGTACATTTTGCTGATTGGGCAGCACCTGTAGTCCCAGCACTAAAACCTGACAAAACCGTACATCTGTGTGGGGATTATAAGTTGACCACAAACAATTCCCTCCTGCACCATCTCTCAAGCCACGCATTCATTCTGTCTATCCTGTCGTTCCTACTCTGACTAGCTCATCAGAGATTACTACCTTTGAAGTCCTACTTTTTAGTTTATCCCCTAACTCCCTAAGTTTAGCATGTTGATTCTCATCCCGTTTTGTACTTATATCATTGGTGCCTATATGCACCATGACAGCTGGCTGTTCACCTTTAGAATGTCCTGCAGCCGCTATGAGGCATCCAGGACCCTTACACCCGGGGGGGGCAACATACCTCCTTTATCTTTTCTCCCCCCACTTTGATAGTTCCCTGAACCACAGTGCCGTGGTCAATTTGCTCATCCTCCCTACAGCCCCCTTTCTCGTCCACACAAGGAGCAAAAATCTCATACCTCTTGGTCAGTGACAAGCTGAGGCTCCTGCAGTCCTATCCATTGGATCCTTTGCTATGGTGGGAGTACAGCAAAGGTTTACCAGGCTGATTCCTGGAAAGGCGGGTCTGTCACATCAGGAGACATTAAATTTGTTGTGATTATATTCATTGGCGTTTAGAAGAGTGAGAGTGAATCTCATAGGTACTTTGAAAATTCTAACAGGATTGAGACTGAGTAGACTGAGATGATATGCATTAGAATTTAGAAGAATGAGTGGAGATCTGATAGAAACATAAAAAATTATGAAGGGAATAGATAAGGTATAAGCAGGGATTTTGTTTCCACTGGTGGGTGAAAGTAGAACTAGGGGGCATAGCCTCAAAATAAGGAGGAGCAGATTTAGGACTGAGACGAGGAGGAACTTCTTCACCCAAAGGGTTGTGAATCTGTGGAATTCCCTGCCCAGTGAAGCACTGAGGCTTCTCGTTGAATGTTTTTAAGGCAAAGATAGATAGATTTTTGAACTGTAAAGGAAGCGGGCGGGCAAGTGGGGCTGAGTCCACAAAAAGATCGAGCAGGCTCGAGGGGCCAGATGGCCTACTCCTGCTCCTAGTTCTTATGTTCTTGTGTTCTTATTGGACAGGGTAGATTCAGAAAGAATATTCCCTATGGTGGGGTGTCCAGAACTAGGGGACATAGTTTGAGGATAAGGGGTAAACCATTTAGGACTGAGGTGAGGAGAAATTTCTTCATCCAGAAAGTGGTGAATCTGCGGAATTCGCTGCCACAGAAAGCAGTTAAGGCGAAAATGTTGTGTAATTTCAAGAAGGAATTAGATATAGCTCTTGGGGTTAAAGGGATCAAGTGATATGAGGGGAAGGCAGGATCAGGGTATTGAACTTGATGATCAGCCATGATCATAGTGAATGGTAGAGCAGGCTCGAAGGGCCGAATGGCCTCCTCATGCTTCTATTTTCCATGTTTCGCCCTCCCTGATGTATCACAACGTCCTAAGCTCTGACTCAATCTCACTAACGCTGAGCCAAAGTTCCTCCAGCAAAAAACATTTGCTACAGACTCGGTCACCACAATGGGGACCACCAGCTCTCATATGTTACGGCTACAACACATCATCTGGCCCTACATCCTTATTTTGTTTAATTGGAATTTATTTAATTTAGAATTTCAATTTGATTTTACTTATATCACTAATCTTTACTTCCCACAATTTCTGTTTTCCCTACCGAGCCTTCACTTCCAAAGTCAGAAAGGTAGGCAAGAGAAGGAATCACCTGCCAGTCACTTCCCAGTGACATCACACAGACGTGTTCACTCTATACTGTAGTGCGACTGCAACTTATGCCTCAGTTCCCCTGCCCTGGCCAGCACCTGCCCCCACTGACCCAATCAGCTGCTTCCTCTTGCCCGACCTGATTCCTGGCATCACCTCAGGAGCTCCGCCTCTGGATTCAGTAAAGGTTCGCTGCTCTGCTCTTCTTAAGGCTTTCCCGCTACTCCCATCATCTGCTGCCCACCAGGTTCGCTCTCTCTCCCTGGCCTCCGGTGCTATATCCCTCCAGCCTCCTTGCAATAAAGGTCAACATGCAATTTGCCATTCTAATTGCTTGCTGCACCTACATGCTAACCTGCTGTGTTTCCTGTATGAGGAAAAACAAATACCTTTGCCTGGGGATAAGCATTACCTTATCCTTACTCTCTGCTTTTAGCTCATTCACCAATCTTCTATCCACATTACCACAATCCCAGGAACACTTATCTTTTCTTTTATGTGGCACCTTGTTAATCGCCAACTTACACTGGTTCCTCTTTATACACCCTACAGCTTTAATCCTCAACTCTAATAAGCTCTTGAAGCACATTTTATTTCTGATGAAGCCATGTTAACTTTGCTTAATCATGCTATGGTTTTCTAAGATCCTTGTAACAACTCTGAAATAAATTGTTCCGGCATTTTCCTGAGGATTGGTGACAAGCTAACATTTTTTTCTCGCTCCATCCTTTCTTGAATAACGGTGTTGCATTCACTCCATCCCAATCCACAGAGGCCTGGGGGATGGTGGAAAATCATGACCAGTGCAGCCACTAACTCTGCAGCAACCTCTTTTAAAACTCAAGGATATGGATCAGGTCGAGAGGACTTGTTAGCTTTTAAACATATTTAGTTTGTCTCATATATTTTCAATGTTGACATTAGTTATTTTAATTTTCTCACTCTCATTAACCCTTTTCTTCCCCACCATTTATTGGTGTGTTTTTGTGTCCTCTACTGTGCAGACAGATACAATAAAAATGGACTTTACCATTTTGTGAACATTCACTGAACATTTATAATCTGCAAAGAATGTTATGCACACACCACACACACGCACAGGTGAAGTGAGCTGGTCTTCCCAAGAACTAATTCACAAGCTGAAGTTAGTGTCACTTTTTGACTGGACAATTGATGCAAAAAGAACCTGGGCGGGATTCTCTGTTGGCCGACACCGGCATCTGGAAACGCGATTGGGCAGAGAATCGGTTACGACGATGAAATCATGGCGGGTGCAGATTTGACGCCAAATCGCAATTCTCCGTCGCCTCAACAATGGCGTCAATACGTTCCGGACTGCAATTACAGTAAACAGCCTTGGCATGTCATTAGCGGGCCTGACCTGGGATTCTCTGCGGCCTCTGTGATTCTCTGTCTCAGATGGGTTGAAGCCCCAATGGCACAGTTCACGTGTGCTTTTGAAAATTGTGAAACCGGCGTTGTGATTATTGAGGGAGAGGGAGGAGGTAGGACACAGAGAGGTGCTAGCGTGGGCTGCCGGGCCAGAGAATGGCTGGACTGGCTACGGTGGGGGCTGGCCCTGCCAGGGATGGGTGTGGGGGGTAATGAGGGAACGGGCCGAGTAGCCGGGGTGACCTCCCCGGGACTGGGGCAGTGTCCAGGCAGGGACTGCCTTTGCCGCGGCCTGCAAGGCAGCCACCTTGCTGCACACCCCACTGACCACCCACCTGAGCATTGGTTCTGCAGAGTGACACTGGCCCCCACCCCCCAACCCCTGCTCCCCACCCTCCGCCATACCCCCCCAACCTGGCCGCCACCCGCCAGTGGGGCATCATGCAGCCCACCCAAGGACAACGGCCACTGTGGCCCCTACAGGAGCACCGGATGAGAGTCGCACAGCGGACTGCCAGCCGACAATACGCCTGGCAGCAGGGACCCCCAAGGTGCCAGGTACCGATGGGGCCAGGGTGTTGAGAGGAGGGGGGAATGGGGACATGCGGGGGAAAAGTCCACAATGCCAACTGGGGGTACCTTGTAGCACGTTGGGCATGGGGGTACGCACAATGCTAACATGTCGTCTTCCACCCTCCGCAGACAATGGATATTGTGTCATGTGAGAGTATCTTTAAGAGATGGGTGTTTACTACTGCAGAGATGTTGGTGAGTGGTTGGAGCTGGGCTCTCTATCAGCTTATTACTTTCGTTTTTGAGCAGGCAGCATGGTGTGTTTTAGTTTTGGTTTCAGTGTTGGAGCTGAAGCCAGACCAAGCATGTGTACTGCTGATCTCTCTGCCATCAAAAGACTATCTCTTGATCATTTGGTGAATTCAGAATTATAAATGTTCTCAGTAGTGAATGTAAACCTAATGTGCTTCTGTTGAAAGGTGTTTTAAGTCTTATGGATGTTAAAAGGAAAGCTTAAAGGATTACTTAGTGTGTAATCTTTGGGGGTTGTATTTGAATTAATGGTTGCTAAGATGTTCACTGTATGTTTTAAAAAGGTTGACTTGAGTTCATAGAATAAACAATGTTTTGCTTTTAAAAAATACTTTTCCATGTCTGCTGTATCGCACCTGTAGAGTGGGCCGTGTGCTCCCCATACCACAATCTATTAAAAGTTGTGGGTCAGGTGAACTCCATGATACACTTTGGGGTTCTCTAAACCCTGGCCCATAACAATTGGAATACAACAAGCAATGGTGGCCTTCCTGCTAGTCATTGCAGCCCTGCTAATGTACGAGCTGGGGTTGTTTGACGAAGATGATGCTTAAGCATTGGAGCATGCCCCAGCACAACAGGAGGCAGCCGGTGAGGATGGAAAGCCGGCGACCCAAAAGGCCGAAGAGGAGGAGACTCAAAGGAGGAGCCGTATGAGTTCGGGCATGTACCGGCACTGCCTGTCATTCGAGGACCTGAATGCGGGAAGACATCCACTCCGGGTGGCTGTCAAGGTGAGAGCCGTCCTGAGCTTTTATGCCACGGGGTCCTTCCAGGCGATGGGTGGGGACCTTTCCAGGATTTGACAGAGCTCGGTGCATAGGTGCATCCGCGCCATCACGGAGGCCCGATATGCACGGTCGGCACATTACATACCCTTCAATGTAGACCGAGCCCACCAGGATGCCCGGGCAAGGGTGACCCAGGAGCCTCTTCACTAAACTGCCCAACTGAGGTGAGAGCCTCTCGGATGTTGGAGGGTATTGGCGACAGCTGTGACATGAAATCTGTGTCAGCTCCGGACTCGAGCTACGTGTTGCCTTGGGTCATGGGCATATGGCTCCCGTCAGTGTCCGTGTCCTTGTTGCTGGTTGGCACATGGGGGTCTCAGGGTGTGGCACTAGCTGGGGGCAGGGGACACCAGAAGGGCCCGTCTCCTCACCAGCAGGTCCTTGCAAGACACAAGACAAGCCGCAAGATTAGACCACGGGATGGGGGGAGTGGTGGTGTATGGTGAGGGTGGTGTGGGGGTTAAGGGGGGGGATGAGGGTGGGGGTGAGAGGAGGTTGGGAGTGAGGGTGGTGTGGGAGTGAGGGTTTGGGTGAGTGGGCGTGGTGTTGGGGGTTTGACACATGTGTCACTGGAACTGCAACTTAGCGACGTCTCACTTCCTTGCCCGCGGTCGACCTCCATACTGGCGACTTCACTTTCTTCTGGCCCGCTGACCTCATCCAAGGCCCATTGCTTTGACACAGTGAGGAGCCGCAGGTCCGATGGCCCCCTTCCATTTTTCTCCCTTTCGCGGCAGTTATGGGCAGCCTTCTTCTGGTGGGGTGAAACAGAAAAGAACAGTGTTGGACAGTCTGACGCATGCAGCCTAGGGGGATGGCTAGCTGGTGGCCTCAGTGGTCAGAGCACCCGCCTGTGGCGGCCGGTATGGGTGCCGACATGTGGTGCAGGTGGAGATTCGGCCGCTCTCCTGGTGGTGGTGGTGGTGGTTGGTACCAGGGACACAGTTTTGCCTATTCACTATGGCCACCCTGAGCAGGTTGTGTAGCTACTTTCCTACACTGCAGGCATAGCCGGACGGTGTTAGTCGTGGTGCTGACCACCTCTTTCACCTGCGCCGAGGCATGCTGAGCAGCGGCCGCTGGCAGCCTATTTTTGGGCTGGGGTACAGGGTGGGTTGCTTCTCCTCACCGCGTCTAGGAGTGTCTCCAGCTCGGCATCAGTGAAAGGTGGTGCTGTGCGTCCTGCTGCCAGTTTGTTGCCTGGGATGGTGTGTGTTTGTGGGGAGTGCAGTGTGTATATCCGGCTGCAGCTTGTCAGCCTCCTGAGTGTCAGTCGCGAACCTGACGCATCCGGCACCGTTTCTCATTGGAATCGATTGTGTTCCACGTGGCACCAGTGCTAACCCCTTAACGGTCGCTGAATTGGTCCAGATGCGACCCCAGTCCACAAATCCTGCCCCGGCATCAGGAATGGAGAATCCAGCCGCCTTTCTCGAAAATCGTGCAACAGTGAACAAAGAACAAAGAACAAAGAAATGTACAGCACAGGAACAGGCCCTTCGGCCCTCCAAGCCCGTGCCGACCATACTGCCCGACTAAACTACAATCTTCTACACTTCCTGGGTCCGTATCCTTCTATTCCCATCCTATTCATATATTTGTCAAGATGCCCCTTAAATGTCCCTATCGTCCCTGCCTCCACTACCTCCTCCGGTAGTGAGTTCCAGGCACCCACTACCCTCTGCGTAAAAAACTTGCCTCGTACATCTACTCTAAACTTTGCCCCTCTCACCTTAAACCTATGCCCCCTAGTAATTGACCCCTCTACCCTGGGGAAAAGCCTCTGACTATCCACTCTGTCTACGCCCCTCATAATTTTGTATACCTCTATCAGGTCGCCCCTCAACCTCCTTCGTTCCAGTGAGAACAAACCGAGTTTATTCAATCGCTCCTCATAGCTTATGCCCTCCATACCAGGCAACATTCTGGTAAATCTCTTCTGCACCCTCTCTAAAGCCTCCACATCCTTCTGGTAGTGTGGCGACCAGAATTGAACACTATACTCCAAGTGTGGCCTAACTAAGGTTCTATACAGCTGCAACATGACTTGCCAATTCTTATACTCAATGCCCCGGCCAATGAAGGCAAGCATGCCGTATGCCTTCTTGACTACCTTCTCCACCTGTGTAGCCCCTTTCAATGACCTGTGGACCTGTACTCCTAGATCTCTTTGACTTTCAATACTCTTGAGGGTTCTACCATTCACTGTATATTCCCTACCTGCATTAGCCCTTCCAAAATGCATTACCTCACATTTGTCCAGGTTAAACTCCATCTGCCATCTCTCCGCCCAAGTCTCCAGACAATCTAAATCCTGCTGTATCCTCAGACAGTCCTCATCGCTATCCGCAATTCCACCAACCTTTGTGTCGTCTGCAAACTTACTAATCAGACCAGTTACATTTTCCTCCAAATCATTTATATATACTACAAAGAGCAAAGGTCCCAGCACTGATCCCTGTGGAACACCACTGGTCACAGCCCTCCAATTAGAAAAGCATCCCTCCATTGCTACCCTCTGCCTTCTATGGCCTAGCCAGTTCTGTATCCACCTTGCCAGTTCACCCCTGATCCCGTGTGACTTCACCTTTTGTACTAGTCTACCATGAGGGACCTTGTCAAAGGCCTTACTGAAGTCCATATAGACAACATCTACTGCCCTACCTGCATCAATCATCCTAGTGACCTCCTCGAAAAACTCTATCAAGTTAGTGAGACACGACCTCCCCTTCACAAAACCGTGCTGCCGCTCACTAATACGTCCATTTGCTTCCAAATGGGAGTAGATCCTGTCTCGAAGAATTCTCTCCAGTAATTTCCCTACCACTGAAGTAAGGCTCACCGGCCTGTAGTTCCCGGGATTATCCCTGCCACCCTTCTTAAACAGAGGAACAACATTGGCTATTCTCCAGTCCTCCGGGACATCCCCTGAAGACAGCGAGGATCCAAAGATTTCTGTCAAGGCCTCAGCAATTTCCTCTCCAGCCTCCTTCAGTATTCTGGGGTAGATCCCATCCGGCCCTGGGGACTTATCTACCTTAATATTTTTTAAGACACCCAACACCTCGTCTTTTTGGATCACAATGTGACCCAGGCTATCTACACCCCCTTCTCCAGACTCAACATCTACCAATTCCTTCTCTTTGGTGAACACTGATGCAAAGTATTCATTTAGTACCTCGCCCATTTCCTCTGGCTCCACACATAGATTCCCTTGCCTATCCTTCAGTGGGCCAACCCTTTCCCTGGCTACCCTCTTGCTTTTTATGTAAGTGTAAAAAGCCTTGGGATTTTCCTTAACCCTATTTGCCAATGACTTCACGCTTACTGTGCCAGTGAGTTGAATCTGATCGAACATCTTCCGTGGCTCATAGCCAAAATTGCCTGCTTATCGGATCTATATTTCTGGTTGACTTCTCTGTCTAAAACAATGGTTCCTAACCTTTTCCTTCATGGGGACCAATAATCGCAGGCCACCATGTACGCAAACCATTTTAAATATTATCATTCACGTAGACTAAGGCGGACGTAAGTTGAACTTATATATCAAGACGGGTATCAAAACCACAGCTATTTCTAACTGGTTATGATGCACACTTGCCGCTGCTCCCCGAATTCGCTGAGACATGCCTTCCGACCTCCTGACTGCTGCTTGGTCTACCTCTCGGCTCTTGCTCAGGTGCCCAAGCTACAAGCCTCAGCCCTCGACGACTGCGTGTGCTCCTGGCTGGCTACCTGGTGTCTCCTGCTGGCCATGTGGCCTGGTGGCCTCTGTTCTTTTTAGTTGTTGGTTGGTTGGTGCCCAACCGTCCAGTGTTACCTCTTGAAGAAACCCCAGCAAATTAGTGAAGCATGATTTTCCCTCAATAAATCCATGTCAGCTTTCCCTTAATAATTCCTATTTCTCCGTGTGACTATTAACTTTGTCCTGAAATATTGTTTCAAATTTAAATTAAATTGGCCCTTTGCAAGCTGAAAAGAAATCACTGTTTTCCAACTAAGTCCGGAGACTCTTGACAGCTTAATCCCTCTGTCATCTCGCTAACTGTGGTGTCCTGCTGTCTCCTTCACAATTCCGCTTGTCACAAAGGCCTGAAAATTGAGATTCATGAGGAGGCCGAGTCAGAATCTGAACTCCCGAAACAGAGGAGTTTGAACATGAAGAGAACACAGCGGGGTCACAGACAGCAGCTGTGAGACAGGTTCATCAGACACGTTTGTCTGATCATATTCTAGTCAGACAACATCTGTAAAATTCGAGAAGCACGCTCTTAATTTAATGCACAGTCTTTCAGATCCCTCCATTCACCATTAAAAACTGAAGGTCCATGAAGATTCCCAGTTCACATACAGCCTTTTCACTTCCACTGCCACTTTGTGTTTGAAGCAGAAAAATTTGTGGACATTACAATAATATTTCTGACCACAGTCCATATCAGGCACGCGGGGCGGGCCTTTCTTTGCCACTTGCAAAACATTAATGGGCTGGATCTGCAAATGAACAATTTTAGTGAGGCGGTTCAGATAAAATGATTTGTGTGCCTATTGCAAATCTTTAATGTTTTCCTTGAGGTTTCAGGACTAGACACATGAGAGCAGACGTACATGGAGAGAAAGCTTTAAAGGCATCAGAGCTGTGTTGTGTTCTGCTCACAAACAAAAGTGAAGCTGAGACTGGTGATGGGATCCCCCTAAAATTGGGAAGAAAAGTCTATAATGTATTGGTAACACCACATAGAATTATAGAAGCCCTATAGTGCAGAAGGAGTCTGCACTGACCTTTGGAAAGAGCAGCCTACCAAGGCCCACACCCTCACCCTATCCCTGTAATCCAGTAGCCCCACCTAACCTTCACAACATCCCCTTTCTCTTAAAATATATCTTCCACCTTTCTAAAGAAGTTTAAATAATTATAATACGTGTTCATATTTAGTTCCAGAATCTATGACCCTTTTAAAAAATAAATTTAGTGTACCCAATTCCATTTTTTTCCAACTAAGGGGCAATTTAGCATGGCCAATCCACCTATCCAGCACATCTTTGGGTTGTGGGGGCAAAACCCACGCAAACACAGGGAGAATGTGCAAACTCCACACAGACAGTGACCCAGAGCTGCGATCGAACCTGGGACCTCAGCGCCGTGAGGCAGCAATGCTAACCATTGTGCCACCGTGCTGCCCCGAATACATGACTCTTTGACAAAGAAATGTTGCTAACAAAATCTTGATATGTTTGGGCGGCACGGTGGTTAGCACTGCTGCCTCATAGCGACAGGGACCCGGGTTCAATTCCAGCCTTGGGTGACTATGTGGAGTTAGCATTTTCTCCCCGTGTCAGCGTGGGTTTCCTCCGCTGCTCCAGTTTCCTCCCACAGTCCTATCATGTGCAGGTTAGGTGGCTTGGCCTTGCTAAATTGCCCCTTAGTGTCCAAAAAATTAGGCGGGGCTACTGGATTACAGGGATAGGGTGAGGGTGTGGGCCTAGGTAGGTTGCTCTTTCCAAGGGTCAGTGCAGACTCAATGGACCCAAGGGCCTCCTTCTGCACTATAGGGATTGTATAATTCTAGATGGTCTTACCAATACCTTGTAGACTTTTCTTCCCAATTTCTGGGTGAAATGGTATGGCTTTCTTGTTTGGTTCATGTCATAATCACCACAGGGCCAATGGGGACACCCTAATTCATTTGCCTGTGAGATACACGGAATATGAATTTCCCCGACAGAGGCCCACTCAACTGAGACTCATAATTATCTTGTACAGAGGCAGGCCCGGTATGTAGGTAGTCCAAATGGGACAACTGCTATGTGTATGTGTCTACCGCCTTTGAGCAGTTTTTTTTGACCACCTGGTATTCACCCGACTACTCTGTATGGGATTAGGTGGGCAGGTCACGTGTTTTTCATCCCTCGGTGCAGACCCGATGGGCCGAAAGGCCTTTCCTGCACTGTATTATTCTGTGATTCTGTGATACTTGACCTCCTGTGTCTTTATAGTTCAAGAAAGCATAGTTCTGTGTGCACTGTTTAAACATTCTGAAATGGGGTAGTCGGTCAGCATTCCAATTCAAACAAAAGGGAATGTCTCGGACCGGCAGGAGAGATTAAATGGTGAATGCAAAGCAAAAGGAGGTGGGAATGGGAAATTAAGAGAAACAAAAGATGAGTGTGGAGCAATTACCGTCCAAAGAATTTACTCTGAAATTGCTGAGTCCTTTAAAGTGCCTGATCCTTCCCTGAGACTCCAGAGGCAGGATTCTCAGACCCCCCACCGGGTCGGAGAATCCCCGAGACGCGGCACGAATCCCACCCCGCCGCTCCGACGCCGGCTGCCGTATTCTGCGGCCCACGAAAAAGTCCGCCGACGGGAATCGCGCCTCGCAGAATGGCGAGAATCGGCGCGACACGATGGACCCCGGGGCTGCAGCAAATCGAAGTAGATTTGAAACAGCGGCAACCAATCGCGCTGGCTGATGCCGCCGAGCGATGAGGTAGGGGTCGGTGTGAGGTGGCCGCCAGAGAGGAGATGGCACTGTGGGGGGGGGGGTTGCGGGTGCTGGTGGAGGATGCTATCCAGGGCCAGGGATGGGGGTGCCAGGTATCAGTGGTGCCCGGGATGGGAGTGCCGGGGATGGGAGTGCCGGGGCTGCCCGGGATGGAAGTGCTGGGGATGGGAGTGCCGGGGATGAGAGTGCCGGGATGGGAGAGGGGGTTTGCCTGGCCAGGTGCCAGCTGGCACCTCGGGCGGGCGGGATGGTGAGCTGCCAGCCTGTTCTGCCCGTTGCCCACCAGATGCACTTGGGACGGAAGGGGGGAGTCCGAGGTGTCGCGGTGTTCCGGGACCTCCCCTACAGAGGGACATGGAACCGGCCCCAGCACCTCCTCCTCCCTCGGGGTGCTCGATAGCCCCCGGGCCTCTCCATGGGTCGGAGATGCGAATGGATCCAGCACCCGACACCCCCCGGCACCTGGCGCTGCCAGTCCTGGAGGCCCACCCTGGTATCAGCAAGGGTCTGCAAGTTCAGGGAGTTGGCCATCCCTGCCTGTGCCGGATGACGTCGGCCAGCACCTAGGCAATGGCACCGATGCCCTCAGCAATGGCCTGCTGAGACTAGGCCATGCCGTTGAGTGCCGCTGCGATCTGCAGCTGGCTCTGGCTCATGGCTGCCTGTGAGAGGGCAGCCATGTCCTGGGCCACGGACGCCGCCTGCACGGAAAGCCCCAGGCCTTGCATACTGCGACCCATGTCTAACACCGTCGCACCCATTGCCTCCACCATGGACGCCACCCGGGCGGTTTCGGCCTGGGTGGCACGCATGACCGGCACCACTCCCTACTCCTGCACGTGGGTGAACTCCTCCACCTGCGTCTGCAGGTGCTGCAAGCCAGCCATCACCCCCTTCGATCGTCCCTTGGTCCGTGACTGCCTCGGGTCTATGGGTGGGTGTGGTAACTCCAGGAATCCGGGACCCGTCTGGGTGGCAGCTGGTTGTTGGGACCGGACTTCCCTCCGACCATCTGGCCCCTCGGTTGCTCCTACCTCCACCTGCTGTACCGGTACGGCTGTGTGGTGCGCACCAGTGAGTGTCCCTGCGATGGTGGATGGTGCAGGAGATAGCAGTGGCGTAATGTCGAGGTCCTCATTGCACCCGAAGTCCGGTGTCCCCTGTGGTGTTGTTTCCTGTCTGTCCATCCCCTGTCGTTGGGTGTCCTGGGTGGGTGTGTCCTGTGTGTGTGTGTCCTTGGTGGGTGTGTCCTGTGTGTCACTGTCATAGGTCGCTGTGTCCTGGATGGTGGTGTGCTGTGCGTCAGTATCCTGGGTGCGTGTGTCCTGTGTGGGTGTGCTGTATGTGGGTGTCCTGTGTGTGGGTGTCCTGGGTGGGTGTGTCCTGTATGTGGGTGCCCTGTGTGTGGGTGTCCTGGGTAGGTGTGTCCTGTATGTGGGTGTACTGTGTGTCAGTATTCTGGGTCGCTGTGTCCTGGGTGGTGGTGTGCTGTGCGTCAGTGTCCTGGGTGCGTGTGTCCTGTGTGGGTGTGCTGTATGTGGGTGTCCTGTGTGTGGGTGTCCTGGGTGGGTGTGTCCTGTATGTGGGTGCCCTGTGTGTGTGTGTCCTGAGTGGGTGTGTCCTGTATGTGGGTGCCCTGTGTGTCAGTGTTCTGGGTCGCTGTGTCCTGGGTGGTGGTGTGCTGTGAGTCAGTGTCCTGGGTGCGTGTGTCCTGTGTGAGTGTCCTGTATGTGTGTGTCCTGTGTGTGGGTGTCCTGGGTGGGTGTGTCCTGTATGTGGGTGTACTGTGTGTCAGTGTTCTGGGTCGCTGTGTCCTGGGTGGTGGTGTGCTGTGCATCAGTGTACTGGGTGCGTGTGTCCTGTGTGTGGGTGCCTTGTATGTGGGTGTCCTGTGCGTGGGTGTCCTGTGTGTCAGTGTTCTGGGTCGACTGAGACGGGGGCCTGTTGGTGTGGCTGCCCTCCCTGCCTTTGAATGCGGCCTCACGGCATCGCCGGACAGGCACCAGGTGGGTCGGCGGACACCTGACGGTCCGGGTCTATCTCTGGCCCGTGAGCGCCATGGCACTGGGTGGGAGCATCGTATGCCTGACGGCCCAGTTCGCTCCCTGTCCAGTGGGCGCCCCAGCACTGGGTGGGGCGTCATATGCCTGAGAGCGTCATATGCCTCCCTCCTCTGCTCCACGTGTCCAGGAGCGTCGCGTTGTCCCGCTCCTGGAACCTCGCCACTGCGCAGCGGGCGGCCATTTTGCTGAATCTCCGGCGGTGGCGTCTTGTGTGCAGAGACGGGTGACGGGTGACGCCGTCGCGATTTCCGTCACCCGCTGCTAGCCCCTTTCGAGGCGGAGGATTCGGACCTTCCAGGTGGCCCGACGGCGGAGAGATTCACGCTGATTTTTACGCCGGCGTCGGGCCATTGCGCCGAATCGGGGGAATCCCGGCCATTGTATTAATAATAGGCCAAAGGCATAGAGGTTAAAGGGGAATGGGGTGGACAATTAAAGGGACAAGAGAGAAATCTTTAGTCATACCATGACAACAGTGCTGAGGAGGAAATATAGCCTTATTCTGGAAACATTTCTTGACTTGTTATCTTACACTGCATGCTTATCGCATAAGCAAAAGGGTGGACAGACAACTTGCTTCATGAGGCAGTGCAACCGTGCTTTAATCCAGAAGAGAAGCAAAGTCTGACTTAATTTCTGATTCCAGATCCCATTTCCCATCTCAGTTTCAAGACAGATAACTCACCTCCAGTCAATGCTTTTCCCAGCTTGGTTCATCAGAGCTCTGAGTATGGGAACATTGCCTGTCATCATTCCATGGAGCAGCACATGAGTGCAATAATACGCAGTGAAATCAGGCCTCCTCAAGGGTTCAACTTCAAACAAGAACAGTATTCATTCAGTCCAGAATTATATACATAAAATATCAGCTCGGGGGTAAATCACAGCGAAGATTTGTTGCAGTATGCAACATTAATACAAGTGATACTGATTGATGGAGACCTGTGCAAGAGTGGAATTAATGTATTGTTCATCATGCCATATTAAACCATAAAACATTAACGTGACTAGATTGTGGAATGAATGCAATAAAAAAAATGATGTGTGCTCGCTGCTATTCTCCCAGCACCACAAATTGATTATTATATGCCTGAGCTTCTGATGCAAAAAAAGCATGTGAACTAGTTTTTAATAGTATGCTATCACTGTATGCTTATATGCAATACTGCAAAAGGAATGCTTCCGTCAGTTATGTCTGCTAAATTCATTTGACAAGCAAGGGCAACAGATTCATTGTGTTATTCTGACACCATACTGAGTAAGACATTTCAGAAATAACGGCACAAACTCACTGTAAATGTTTGACGATATTTATGGAATGGGATTAAACCAAACTGAATCAGTAGATTAATGTTATCATAATTGTTACACTTTCATGTTAAAAAGTTCCCAGTTTAAATAGCTTTTGTTCTATAGTTACTCCATTGGTTTCTTGGCTGGCTGTTCACTTTCCACCCTCAGCTTCTGCAGAACTCTGCTGCCTAATGCCACCGAGACTCCTTCATCTATCACCTATCGCTGATAAACATTGGCCCTCAGTATGGAAATGTTTCCCGTGAAAAAGCATAATTCTTGTGTTCTAATCCCTCAGTGGTTTCACTTTTACTGATCTCTGTAACTTCCTCTATTCCTGTAACTCTCTGAGATCCCTGTGCCCCTGCAATTCTGGCCTCTGAAGTATCCTTAATTCTCATTGCAGCGTCAATGGCGGCTCCCAGCCCTAAACTCTGGGATTCCTTCCTTAAACGCTCCTGCCACTCTACCACTCTCCTCTAATATTTGCTCACATGCTCTAATCTGTTCACTTAATTATCTCATTGGTAATTACAGTCAACATGAGGCACCCCGTTGCCTCTAAAACTCAGCCAATTACCCCCTCTGGTCTTGTGCTTTTCTGATAAAAGGCCTTGATTATTTCGCCGACCCATCAATGCCCGATGAGTTGGGTAATACGAACATTTGAACATACAAACATGTCAACATACCGGGTGGTTAGCGGTGAGATTGAGCGGTCTTGGGTTACAGGAAGATATGGGCAGGATCGTCAAATGGGCAGAAAAGTTGCGGGTGGAATTTAACCATGAAAAGTGCGAGGTGTTACACTTTGGAAGGAGTAATTTGACAAGGAAGTATTCAATGAATGACCTGACACTGGGAAGTTCCGAGGAACAAAGGGACCTTGGTGTGTTTCTCCATAGATCTCTGAAGGTAATTGCCTTTATCTATCGAGGCACAGGTTACAAAAGCATAGAGGTCATGTTGGAGTTGTATAGAACTTCGGTGAGACCACAGCTGCGCAATTCTGGTCGTCACATTATATAAAGGACGTGACTGCACTGGAGGGGGTGCAGAGGCATTTCACTAGGATGTTGCATGGGATGGAATATTTTAGTTATGAAGAGAGGTTGGATAGGCTTGGGTTATTTTTGCTGAAGCAGAGGAGACTGAGGGGTGACCTGATCGGGGTGTACAAGATTGTGAGGGGCATGGACAGGGTGGGTAGGGAACAGCTGTTCCCCTTAGTTCAAGGGTCGGTTACGAGGGGACACAAGTTCAAGGTAGGGGACAGGAGGTTTAGAGGGGATTTGAGGAAAAGCTTTTTTACCCAGAGGGTGGTGGCGGTGTGGAATGCACTGCCTGGGAGGACGATAGAGGCAGGTTCCCTCATATCCTTTAAAAAGCACCTGGATTTGCACTTGGCACGTCTTAATATTCAAGGCTATGGGCCAAGTGCTGGAAAATGGGATTAGGTAGGCAGGTCAGGTGTTTTGCATGCATCGGTGCAGACTTGATGGGCCAAGGGGCCTCTTCTGCATTGTATTACTCTGTGGTATACGAACAAGGAGCAAGGAGTAGGCCATTCAGCCCCTCAGGCCTGCTCTGCCATTCATGGCTGATCTGATAGTCACCTCACATCTGCCTGCTCCCAATGGACTATCACCCCCTTTCTTACCAAGAATCTATTCACCTCTGCCTTCAAAATATTCAACGACTCTGCTTCCACCACCTTTTCAGGAGGAGATTTCAAAAGACTCACAATCCTCACAGAAAACCGCTTTGCCTCATCTCTATTTTAAAGGGGTGAACCTTCAGTTTTAAACAGTGACCCTCTCGTTCTAGATCCTCCCTCAAGAGGACACATCCTCTCCACATCCATCCTGTCAAGACCCCTCAGGATCTAATAACTCCTTGTGGCTCATTCTGGTTTCAATATGCTGCTGCTATTCTCACCACCTCAGGCAATAAATCTCTTTTATCGACAGAATTTCCCAGCAGCAGGTGAGGAAAGATGAAAGATGAATATGTCATTAAATGCATGGGTGTATGTTTTCCAAGAATTGTTAGCATAGCTTTGATTGTTGTTTTCCCCCGGGCTTGTAAATGCATCCTATAAAATACTGAAATACTTCTCAGAAGCTAGTGATCAAATTAACTGTAATTAAGGTTTTCAGAATTTACATGTACAGGAGGATTTGTGAGTGGGTGGGCAGATAGATTATAATTATGTGGATAGAAATGTTATTAGGGTTTACTTCACACCTCCCTCTCTCACTTTGATTTGTGAATATTGGACTGCAACCCTGTTTGAACTAAACACCACTATTTACTGGCATTGCTATTCCATCATTTTGCCTAATGGTGAATTATTATGCATACATATTAAACTTCTTATTGAAAGTGCTAGAGGTGAAATCAAAGTGTTCTGCTGCTGGTAAGTGCAAATCCAATCCATCTGCTTATTCCTAATAAGTGGGCAGGGAAGATTTGACATCCTAATAGGTTTTGACCATGCATTAAGTTAATCCATTAAACTTTCTGAATCAATGACATCCACCACTGATTGTTGATGTTTTCTTTCTTCCACCAAAATAATAATGGAACTGTTCAGCACAGAAGAAGGCCGCTCGGTCCACGATGTCTGTGCCGGCACTTTAAAACAGGGTCGTGGGTCACCGCCGCGTGTCGGTAGGGTCGCGATGGTCCAGATCACGGGAGAAGAGCCCAACAGCCACTACAGGCTTGTACATTGAGAATTGCGGCCCCTACTATCTTTTAAATGGAAATAAATGAGGATGCGGGCAGTCTTCCAGCCAGAAGCAGCAGAAGAGAGCAGCTCACGGACCCTGCACGCACACTTGTCGTCAGGTGCCCCCCGGGTATGTACGTTTGGTGCCAAATTATGGAGAAGTGTTGCTTCATTGTCCAGCTGATGGCAAGGAAGGAAAGTGAACTGTGAAGGTGAAAGGGTTTCTTAAAAGTAAGAGATGGCCAGAGATTCAAATGGGCAGTGTGTCTATTGGACAGGATCTCACAACAGATTCTGCAGGAGAGAGGCTTCTCGGGAGAGTTCAGGGCAGGGCACAGCAGTGCTAATGTTAGCTCTGTTCAGAACTCCTGGACCTCTGGTTAACAGCCTACAAATAAGAAACTTAACTTAACTTGGGGACAAAGCAGTATTAAGACGATTTCTTGAGGTATGGTTTTGTCAATTCTGCCAATGCAAATAAGGATGCAAAGCCCATGTGTGGTATATGGAGCGAGATACTGGAAAATGAGAGGATAAGTTTAATATTTTAAAAGCAAAGTGGTGGGTGAACAATTCCTTTTGAGAGAGATCTTGGAGTCTATGTTCATTGATCTTTGAAAGTTGCCACTCAAGTGGATAGAGCTGTGAAGAAGGCCTTGGAAAAGGTGTAAAGATTTACTAGGATGTTGCCTGGAATGGAGATTAGGTCTTACGAGGAAAGGTTGAGGGTGCTAGGCCTTTTCTCATTAGAACGGAGAAGGATAAGCGGCGACTTGATAGAGGTTTATAAGATGATCAGGGGAATAGATGGAGTAGACAGTCAGAGTCTTTTTCCCCGGGTGGAACAAACCATTACAAGGGGACATAAATTTAAGGTGAATGGTGGAAGATATAGGGGGGATGTCAGAGGTATGTGGGGGCATGGAATGCACTGCCTGTGGAAATAGTTGAGTCGGAAACAGTAGGGACCTTCAAGCGGCTATTGGATAGGTACGTGGATTACGGTAGAATGATGGGGTGTAGATTAATTTGTTCTTATAGGACAAAAGTTTGTCACAGTATCGTGAGCCTAAGGGCCTGTTCTGTGCTGTATTTTTCTGTGTTCCATGTCCTATGTTAAGACCCCAGACTCAGTTATTAACTTAGAGCTGACTCCAAATTAAAAGACTATGCTGCTGCAGCTGAGCTGCAATACCACATCAAAAACACACCGAAAGCCCACGAGACTGTCAGCATTCTGGTATTGCATCTCCCAGACACCGGAATGTGGTGACCAGGGAATTTCACAGTAATTTCATTGCAGCGTTATTGTAAGCCTACTTGTGACACTAATAAAGATTATTATTATTATCCAGTGCTGAGTAAAACACTCATTTTGTTGCTATTGCTCTTCTCAACAACCTACATGTGCAAGGTTAGATTTTCCATTTTCAAAAAGCTGAAGACGGCACAAAGGAACTAGCTGAAGTTTGCACCGGATATGTTCATTGCCCTCTGTTCCTTTGAACCTGATTCAAGTGAGATCATGAGGACCAAGCAGGCTCCCCGTTCACATTGAAGTTAAGCGAATTCCCCAGGGTAGAGGGGTCAATTACTAGGGGGCATAGGTTGAAGGTGCGAGGGACAAGGTTTAGAGTAGATGTACGAGGCAAGTTTTTTACGCAGAGGGTAGTGGGTGCCTGGAACTCGCTACCGGAGGAGGTGGTGGAAGCAGGGACGATAGGGACATTTAAGGGGCATCTTGACAAATACATGAATAGGATGGGAATAGAGGGATACGGACCCAGGAAGTGTAGAAGATTGTAGTTTAGTCGGGCAGCATGGTCGGCACGGGCTTGGAGGGCCGAAGGGCCTGTTCCTGTGCTGTACATTTCTTTGTTCTTTGTTTGTTTGAATGCGCCGTATGTTGCGAAGGCCGGCCGGCATGGGTCCCAAAGGTCGACTGGTTGGCAAAAGTGGTGCTTGGGGGATAAAAAGTTTGAAACGCACTGTTTGAAAGACCTATCCAAATAGTCCCACTCCCCCCTGATATTGCCCCATCACGCCTACACATTTCCTCTGTTCAAAGTATATATCCAATTTCTTTTAAAAATAACTATTGAGTCTGCTTTCACCGCCATTCTGGTGGTACATCTAGGGTCATCATAGCACGCTCAGTGTTTCATGCCAAGCTCTCCAAGGAAAGGCTGAGTAACAAAGTCATGACAACATTAGAAGTATCTTGAGTACTGAGAAGTGGGATGAAGGAAATTAAGTGACCTTGGACTATATATTCAGCTTATGCAACCTCAAAAGCTGGCCACATCAGTCTTTCAACCATTCCTTTTTATTACTATAAAGGTAAATGCATTATTTAGTTATGGCAAGAGAATGCTTTGTGCTTGGGAGTTCAAAGCTGTTAAACTATGTTAAAATCATATTTGTGTAAATATTTACATATCTAAATATATTGGACTCAATAGTCCCACAGGAAGTTGCGTCCATTAACATACCACAAAGACTGGTTTGTGATTTATCTGACTATAGGTGCTAACAATACTCTCTTGGATACTGATGCCTGATTCCTTTGTGTTGGTGTCATGAGAATGTCACTTTAAGAAATGGTTAGCTGCTCATGTTACAGCAGTGATGTCAGAGTGTGGGTGGAGCTGAGCTCTGGTTCTGCTTTTTAGTTTCACTTTGAGAAAAGCTTGGGTGTACCAGTCTTTTTGGTTTCGTGTTTCAGGGTGTGTTGCAGCTGAAGTCAGCCAAAGCAGCTGTATTGTTGAGCTCTCTGCCATGAAGGACTATCTCTTAATCATTTGGTGAATTCAGAATTATAAATGTTTTCAGTATTGAATGTAAACCCTGATGTGCTTCTGTTTAAAGGTTTGTTAAGTCTTTTGGGTGTAAAAGGACAGCATACAGGTTACTTAGTGTTGTATTCTTTGGGGGGTGTATTTGATTTACTGGTTGCTAAGATATTCACTGTTTGTTTTAAAAAGGTTAACTTGAGTTTATAGAATAAACATTGTTTTGCTTTAAAAAAGAAACTTTTCCTTTCTGCTGTACCACACCTGTAGAGTGGGCCGTGTGCTCCCCATACCACAATCTATTAAAGGTTGTGGGTCAGGTGAACTCCATGATACACTTTGGGGTTCTCTAAACCTGACCCATAACAGTTGGTGAATGTAAAGAAGTCAGGCTAGTGCCAACAGCACTCTATGTGGAATCTAGTGCCACTTACAAAATAAGCCATGAGTGTTATAAAGACTAAACTAACATATCGTATGCATGCATTTCAAGTACAGGGCTATGCTACACCACAGTGGCTGACTTCATGAGTCTTTTAGACCAGTCTTTTAGACAGGCTACCTACCTGTGGTGCATGGACCACTGGTGGTACGCAAGGGTACTGCAGGTGGTCCATGTGTCTGTTGAAGAAAAAAAGTCTGTAAAACACAAATGTCCATGGAGAAAAGAATGTCTGTATGCAGCTACTAAACCTCGTTAAACTATTTTCGTGATTATTTTCGGCATTATATTAATCCCTGCAATTAAATAGTGTGGACAGAGGCGGACTTTCAATGAAACGCACAGCTCTGCACCGTGGAGCCTTGGCCAATGGGGGGACCCGACGGGGAGAGATGACTGGTGGGAACACTAAGGGAGCAGCAATCAGAACTTTGGTAGCTCTAATTTTGCTGATAAGGTCATTTGAACAATACAGGGGGGCATAATTTTAAGGTGAAAGGTTCAGAGAGATTTTGAGGACAATATTTTTCCGACAGAGGGTGGTGGGAATCTGGAATGCACTGCCTGGGAGGGTAGTTGAAGCAAGAAATCTCATAATCTTTAAAAGGCACTTGGATAAGCACTTGAAATGTCAAAACATTCAAGGTTGTAGGCAAAGTGCTGGGAACTGGGATTAGTGCAGATTTAGAGTAGTCTTTTGTCGGTGCAGGTTGGATGGGCCGAAGGGCCTCTTCTGTACTGTATGATTCTATGTCTGGGATGAAAAACTGTCCAACTTTCTACAGACCAAAGATGATCTTACTTTGGATCAGATGAGCCGGCAGGAGAGGTAGGCCGAGCTTAGAGAATTTAAACGGACTTTAATTCGACATGTCACAGAGGCTTCAGCCGATTCTGTTGGCAGCCGTCGGCTCATGGGCAGCCTGTGGTGTTGGGTGTTCTGACACACAGATGAGCCAACACAGTTGCATATGGTACAACGCTTCTTTATTTAAACTCACTATTTACAACTTGGTCTTTGCACTCTGCACGTGGGGGGCTCCCTGCTTGTGGTGTTTCAACAGCTCTTTCTTGTTCCCTTCTCCCCAGACCTACTGACCACCAGGTGTCGTGCTCGTGCTTTTTATGTGGTTGGTGTTCTTGTCTGTGATTGGTTGTGGTGTTGTGTACTCTGATTTGCCTGTTAGTGTGTCCATCATGATGTGTGTGTTTGAATATCATGACATCCCCCCTTTTTACAAAGATATGTGCCCACGTGGTATTAAATATGATCGTGACGTGAGTGCATCTAAGAGTGTGTATGTGTCGTGTGCAGCATGTGTCTATGACGGAACTATGTACATGGGGCGATGTCGGGTGCGTCACATGAATCCAGTTGTACCATAACATAACAGAAATGCGAACGAGAGAAGAAGAAAAAAAAACTTGAACAGTTGTCCAGTCAGACGACATCTGGAACGATAAACAACAACAGGTTATCATGTAAAATTGTGCAACTGATTAAACATATGAACTGTATTATAAGTCCATTCTAATGGGTTTGCGATGAATTCGGGTTGACCGCCTCAAGGGTGGATCAAGAACCACCGGCTGCTGTGCAGGCATGGCCATGGGTGGCGATGGAAAGGGCGTGATGTGCGGCAGCTCCACAAAGTCATCCTCGGAAGCCTGTTGAGGATCTGGCGTGCTGTGTGGCTGTGAGCGTGGAAGTCGGCGAAGGGCGCGCCGATTGCGGCGACGCACGGAACCATCCGGCATGCGAACCAGGAACGAGCGGGGAGCCACTTGTCGGAGGACTTCGGCCGGTGCTGACCAGCCACCATACGGTTGATGGACGCGTACTTTGTCTCCGGAGGACAGGGGGGGCAGGTCCGTCGCTCGTGTGTCGTACCGACCTTTCTGGCGATCACGCTGCAGTTGCATGTTCCGAAGAACCGCCTCATGGTCTGTTGTCGGTGCCAGGACGGAAGGTACCGTCATCCTGAGGGAGCGACCCATTAGTAGCTGCGCTGGCGAGAGGCCCGTGGATAACGGGGCCGATCGATAGGCCAGCAAGGCAAGGTTAAAGTCCGATCCGGCATCAGCCGCCTTGCACAGGAGCCGCTTTGCGATGTGGACACCCTTTTCAGCCTTCCCGTTCGATTGTGGATGCAGAGGGCTGGATGTCACATGAGTGAAACCATATGCTGCGGCAAAGGACGACCATTCACGGCTGGCAAAACAAGGTCCATTGTCTGACATGACAGTCCTTGGAATGCCATGGCGAGCAAACGTTTCCTTGCAGGCCCCAATGACTGCGGACGACGTCAGATCATGGAGAGGCATGACTTCCGGGTAGTTTGAGAAGTAGTCTATAATAACAATGTAATCTCTGCCGAGCGCGTGAAATAGGTCAACACCCACCTTCGCCCAGGGGGACGTCACCATCTCGTGTGGTAGAAGTGTTTCCGGAGGTTGCGCTGGCTGAAACCTCTGACAGGTTGTGCAGTTGAGCACCATGTTGGCTATGTCTTCATTAATACCCGGCCAATATACCGCCTCCCGGGCCCTTCGTCTGCATTTTTCGACGCCCAAGTGGCCTTCGTGTAGTTGACGAAGAATCATCTGGCGCACACTGTGTGGAATGACGATCCTATGCGATTTCATAAGGACCCCGTCTATATTGGTGAGATCATCTCGCACATTATAAAACTGGGGGCACTGCCCTTTTAGCCACCCTTCCGTCATGTGGCGCATCACTCGCTGCAGCAGAGGGTCAGTCGCCGTCTCTGCGCGTATGTGGGCCAGACTAGGATCATCAGCTGGCATATTTGCTGCTGTCAGAGTCACGTGTGCCTCAATTTGACGCACGAACCCCTCAGCATCTGGTGGTGTGCTCACTGCTCGGGAAAGAGTGTCCGCCACTATGAGTTCCTTCCCCGGAGTGTAGATCAGTTCAAAATCGTACCTCCTGAGTTTAAGTAAGATGCGCTGGAGGCGAGGAGTCATGTCGTTCAGGTCTCTGTTAATGATGTTGACCAGGGGGCGGTGGTCAGTTTCGACCGTGAATCGTGGCAGGCCATACACATAGTCGTGGAACTTGTCCAGTCCAGTTAACAAGCCCAGGCATTCTTTTTCGATTTGCGCGTAGCGCTGTTCGGTAGGGGTCATGGCTCGTGAGGCATACGCAACCGGGGCCCATGATGACGTGCTGTCTTTTTGCAGGAGTACCGCTCCAATACCAGATTGGCTGGCGTCTGTTGAGATCTTTGTAGGGCGAGTCGTGTCAAAGAAGGCCAGCACTGGTGCCGTGACCAGTTTGTGCTTGAGCTCCTCCCATTCCCGCTGATGCGACTGGTGCCAGTTGAATTCCGTCGATTTTTTTACGAGATGGCGCATGTTTGTTGTATGAGAAGCCAGGTTGGGAATGAACTTCCCAAGGAAGTTGACCATGCCCAGGAATCTTAAGACAGCCTTCTTGACAGCCGGTCGTGGCATGGCTGTGATGGCGCTAACCTTGTCTGCATCGGGACGGACCCCGGACCTTGAGATGTGGTCCCCGAGGAATTTCAGCTCCGTCTGGCCGAAAGCACACTTCGCACGGTTGAGACGCAGGCCATTTTGCCGTATGCGGGTAAAGACACGTCGAAGACGATGCATGTGTTCCTGCGGAGTGGTGGACCAAATGATGATATCGTCCACATATACACGAACCCCTTCGATGCCTTCCATCATCTGCTCCATAATGCGGTGGAATACTTCAGATGCCGAAATGATGCCGAATGGCATCCGGTTGTAGCAGAATCTGCCAAAAGGGGTGTTGAATGTGCATAGTCTTCGGCTGGCCGGGTCCAGTTTGATCTGCCAGAATCCTTTGGACGCATCCAATTTAGTGAATATGTTGGCTCGCGCCATCTCGCTGGTGAGGTCTTCTCGTTTCGGGATGGGATAGTGTTCCCGCATGATGTTGTTGTTCAGATCTTTTGGATCTATACATATACGGAGCTCGCCAGAGGGCTTCTTTACACAGACCATGGAGCTGACCCATGGCGTGGGCTCCGTGACCTTGGATAGGACCCCTTGGTCCTGAAGAATCTGCAGTTGTGCCTTGAGGCGGTCTTTGAGAGGCGCAGGAACCCTGCGAGGTGCGTGAACGACAGGGATGGCGTCCGGTCTGAGTCGAATCTTGTACGTGTGTGGCAATGTCCCCATGCCTTCAAAAACCTCCTGGTTGTGAGCGAGGAGGGAATGGAGATTCGCGTGGAACTCAGCATCCGGGAAGTCGGATATCTCATCTGGAGAGAGAGACATAATGCGCTGTACCAGGTGAAGGACCTTACACGCTTGTGCGCCCAGTAACGAGTCCTTTGATGAGCCCACAACTTCGAAGGGGAGTGTGGCCGTGTACCTCTTGTGAGTCACCTGTAGCTGGCAAGATCCTATGGACGGGATAACGTTCCCGTTATAGTCAACCATCTTAAGCCGGGATGGTGTGATGGGTGGTTTGACCTTCATGGCCTGGACTGCAGAGTAAGCAATCAGGTTGGCGGATGCGCCGGTGTCCAGACGGAAGGCGACGCGCGATCGGTTGACCGTCAGGGTGGCACACCACTCATCATCTGGATTGATGGCATTGACCTTGTTGACATCAATGACGGCAACTCGGAAGGCATCCTGGTCATCTGCATCACTTAACTGGAAGTCTTGATGCGTGGGCTGGACGGTCCTGACTCGTGTGCGAGGTTGTCGAGGATGCGCCGGATCCATGGGTTGAGCCGCACGACAGCGGGCTGCGTAGTGGCCCATCATGGCACATCTGTTGCACTGTCGGTTTTTTGCAGGACATTGCCCTTTTAAGTGTAGACCTCCACAATGGCTGCACGTCATGACGTCACGGCGTTCGTTGCGCCACTGCGCATGCGCAGTGCGATCTTGCAGTGGGCGCGCCTGCGCATTGCGTCCCTCGTTGTGCCCGTTATTTTTGGCGCGCACCTGCGCGGGAGACCGCGAAAAGCGCGGGAAGCGGCCGCTGTCGTCCGGGCCGTGGGGCGGGAAGAAATCGACGGCCTGGGTGCGTTCAACGTCGTGGGCGGCCTGGCTTGCTGATTCGACGGCTGGGGACCCCCTCCGTGCCAACTCGGACGCCTGAAATCGGGCAAAACGGCAGGTAGCATTTTCATGGAGGACACAGGCTTCCACAGCAGATGCTAAGGTGAGGCTTTTTATTTTAAGAAGCTGCTGGCGTAGGCCACTAGAGGCAACGCCAAAAACAATCTGGTCCCTGATCATGGACTCTGTAGTGGTGCCGTAACCGCAGGACTGCGCTAGAATCCGGAGGTGCGTCAAGAAGGGTTGAAAAAGCTCCTCCTTACCTTGCAGGCGTTGCTGAAAGATGTATCTTTCAAAACTTTTGTTTACTTCAACTTGAAAGTGCTGGTCCAGTTTGAGGATGACCGTGTCATATTTGGCCTGGTTTTCGCCTTCTTCGAACACCAGTGAATTAAAGACATCGGTTGGGTGCTGGCCTGCGTAGAAGAGGAGCATTGCAATCTTCGAATCATCCGAGGCATTCTGTTTTTCGGTGGCACGGATGTACAGGTCAAATCGCTGCCTGTAGAGCTTCCAGTTGGTGCCTAGGTTCCCCGTGACTTGCATCGGCTGCGGTTTGCCGGTGTGGTCCATGTCCAGAATGGCAGGTTAGTAGGCAGGTATCGATCCACTCCTGTACCATGTGGTGTTGGGTGTTCTGACACACAGATGAGCCAACACAGTTGCATATGGTACAACGCTTCTTTATTTAAACTCACTATTTACAACTTGGTCTTTGCACTCTGCACGTGGGGGGCTCCCTGCTTGTGGTGTTTCAACAGCTCTTTCTTGTTCCCTTCTCCCCAGACCTACTGACCACCAGGTGTCGTGCTCGTGCTTTTTATGTGGTTGGTGTTCTTGTCTGTGATTGGTTGTGGTGTTGTGTACTCTGATTTGCCTGTTAGTGTGTCCATCATGATGTGTGTGTTTGAATATCATGACACAGCCCACCTACAAGAAAGTCCGTCACACCAGGTTAAAAAACACATGATGCCCACCACCAACTGATCGTAACTTTCGTTCCTTTTTTTGTTTGCGGAGGTTCTCCACCGCACTAACCGTCGGGGCGATGCGGAAGTCTCTATGCACGGACATCCACGCTAAAAGCGCGCCGTGGTTAAACTATAGTGCTAGTTTTTTTTTACCTGCTTTTTTTCCATCGCTCTGTTGAACCAACTATATTAAAAATCGAAGGACAAGGCTTAGTTGGGGCTGCTTGCCCCATGTTTTTACTCTTTATATTTGCTCTTTTACTTTCGGTCCAGAATTATCGAGCAGAGGCAGGAATCATCGGGGACAATAGGTGGGTTAATGTTTTATAATATTAGTGCTTAGTGTTTCTAAATATGTTTCAATAATACAAAAAGTGAAAAAAAGATATTTTTTTAACTTCGGTTGTCATGAGGATGTTAATTCCATTAAAGGAACTACAATGGATAGAATGGGTTTGGAGTATGTGTAACCTTCGGCGATCACTCGCTAACCAGTATGTTGTCTACCTAAGATACTCCATGTTCCTGGTCATGGGTTCTGTGGATCCTTGCGTGGCTGATGAGCCAGATCCTAGAGCCGCATCTTCAATCGCTTACTTGGCAGGTGTTTCTAGAAGATGATATTCGTCCTTGGACTCGTGATCGTGGGTATTCATTTCTCAGGCTCCTCTTTCGGGCCTGCTCTTGCCATCGGGTGTTCTCGAAGAATTGTGCCCCTTCAATCAGGAGCTTCCTCCAAGTAGGTCTCTTCTGAGCAAAGGTCTCCCAGGCATTGACGTCTGTGTTGCATTTCTTGACGTAAGACTTCAGGGTGACTTTGAAGAGCTTCCTTTGTTCTCCTCTTGTTCAGAAGCCTTCCTTGAGTTGGGCAAAGAAGATTTGCTTTGGCAGTCGGGACTTTGACATCATAAGCATATGGGCGGCCCTGCCAAGTTGGTTTTGGCTGATCATGGCCTTGATACTGATGCTCTTGGCTCCTGTCCTCTCAGCTGATTCAGAGCTTTTGTATTTTAAGCTGAATTAGAACATAGAACTTCGAACATAGAACATCACAGCGCAGTACAGGCCCTTCGGCCCTCGATGTTGCGCCGACCTGTGAAACCACTCTAAAGCCCATCTACACTATTCCCTTATCGTCCATATGTCTATCCAATGACCATTTGAATGCCCTTGAATGAAGGGGCTGTTTAGCACAGGGCTAAATCGCCAGCTTTGAAAGCAGACCAAGGCAGGCCAGCAGCACGGTTCAATTCCCATAACAGCTTCCCCGAACAGGTGCCGGAATGTGGCGACTAGGGGCTTTTCACATTTGAACTCTACTTGTGACAATAAGTGATTTTCATTTCATTTTCTTAGTGTTGGCGAGTCCACTACTGTTGCAGGCAGGGCATTCCGCGCCCTTACTACTCTCTGAGTAAAGAACCTTCCTCTGACATCTATCTTATATCTATCTCCCCTCAATTTAAAGCTATGTTCCCTCATGCTAGACATCACCATCCGAGGAAAAAGGCTCTCAATGTCCACCCTATCCAATCCTCTGATCATCTTGTATGCCTCAATTAAGTCACCTCTTCAACTTCTTCTCTCTAATGAAAACAGCCTCAAGTCCCTCAGCCTTTCCTCATAAGATCTTCCCTCCATACCAGGCAACATTCTGGTAAATCTCCTCTGCACCCTTTCCAATGCTTCCACATCCTTCCGATAATGCAGCGACCAGAATTGCACTCAATACTCCAAATGCGGCCGCACCAGAGTTTTGTGCAACTGCAACATGACCTCATGGCTCCGAAACTCAATCCCTCTACCAATAAAAGCTAACACACCGTACGCCTTCTTAACAACCCTCTCAACCTGGGTGGCAACTTTCAGGGATCTATGTACATGGACACCGAGATTTCTCTGCTTATCCACAATGCCAAGAATCTTACCATTAGGCCAGTACTCTGTCTTCCTGTTATTCCTTCCAAAATGAATCACCTCACACTTTTCTGCATTAAACTCCATTTGCCACCTCTCAGACCAGCGCTGCAGCTTATCTATGTCCCTCTGTAACTTGGAACATCCTTCCGCACTGACCACAACTCCACCGAATTTAGCGTCATCTGCAAATTTACTCACCGATCCTTCTCCGCCCTCCTCCAGGTCATTTATAAAAATGACAAACAGCAGTGGCCTCAAAACAGATCCTTGTGGTACACCACTAGTAACAGGACTCCAGTCTGAACATTTCCCATCAACCACTACACTTTGTCTTCTTCCAGCTAGCCAATTTCTGATCCAAACTGCTAAATCACCCTGAATCCCATGCCTCCGTATTTTCTGACGTGGAGATGCAGACGTTGGACTGGGGTGAGCACAGTAAGAAGTCTTACAACACCAGGTTAAAGTCAAACATGTTTGTTTCAAACACTAGCTTTCGGAGCACTGCTCCTTCTTGGTTCACCTGAGGAAGGAGCAGTGCTCCGAAAGCTAGTGTTTGAAACAAACATGTTGGAGTTTAACCTGGTGTTGTAAGACTTCTTACTGTTTCCGTATTTTCTGCAGGAGCCTACCGTGGGGAACCTTATCAAATGCTTTACTGAAATCCATATACACCACATCAACTGCTTTACCCTCATCCACCTGTTTGGTCACCTTCTCAAAGAACTCAATAAGGTTTGTGAGGCACGACCTACCCTTCGCAAAACCATGTAGACTATCTCTAATCAAATTATTCCTTTCCAGATGATTATACATCCTATCCCTTTTAAACCTTTCCAAGATTTTGCCCACAACAGAAGTAAGGCTCGCTGGTCTATAGTTATCGGCATTGTCTCTACTCCCCTTCTTGAACAAGGGGACAACATTTGCTATCCTCCAGTCTTCTGGCACTATTCCTGTAGACAAAGATGACTTAAAGATCAAAGCCAATGGCTCAGCAATCTCCCCCTTAGCTTCCCAGAGAATCCTAGGATAAATCCCATCCGGCCCAGGGGACTTATCTATTTTCACACTTTCCAGAATTGCTAACACCTCCTCCTTATGAACCTGAAGCCCTTCTAGTCTAGTAGCCTGAATCTCAGTATTCTCCTCGACAACATTGTCTTTTTCCTGTGTGAATACTGATGAAAAATATTCATTTAGCACCTCTCCTATCTCCTCGGACTCCACGCACATCTTCCCACTACTGTCCTTGACTGGCCCTACACTTACCCGAGACATTATTTTATTCCTGACATATCTATAGAAAGCTTTAGGGTTATCCTTGATCCTACCTGCCAAAGGCTTCTCATGTCCCCTCCTGGCTCTTCTTATCTCTCTCTTTAGGTCCTTCCAAGCTAACTTGTAACTCTTGAGCCCCTTAACTGAACCTTCATGTCTCATCTTTACATAAGCCTCTTTCTTCCTCTTGACAAGTGTTTCGACTGCTTTAGTAAACCACGGTTCCCTTGCTCGACCACTTCCTCCCTACCTGACAAGTACATATTTATCAAGGACACGCAGTAGCTGTTCCTTGAACAAGCTCCACATTTCCATTGTGCCCAGCCCCTGCAGTTTTCCTCTCCAGCCGATGCATCCTAAGTCTGGCCTCATCGCATCATAATTGCCTTTCCCCCAGATATAACTCTTGCCCTGTGGTATATACTTATCCCTTTCCATCACTAAAGTAAACATAATCGAATTGTGGTCACTATCACCAAAGTGCTCACCTACCTCCAAATCTAACACCTGTCCTGGTTCATTACCCAGTACCAAAGCCAATATGGTCTCGCCTCTCGTTGGCCTATCTACATACTGTGTCAGGAAACGCTCCTGCACACATTGGACAAAAACGGACCCATCTAAAGTACTCGAACTATAGTGTTTCCAGTCAATATTTGGAAAGTTAAAGTCCCCCATAACAACTACCCTGTTGCTTTCGCTCCTATCCAGAATCATCTTTGCAATCCTTTCCTCTACATCTCTGGAACTTTTCGGAGGCCTATAGAAAACCCCTAACAGGATGACCTCTCCTTTCCTGTTTCTAACCTCAGCCCATACTACCTCAGTAGATGGGTCCTCATCAAACGTCCTTTCTGCCACCGTAATACTGTCCTTGACTAACAATGCCACCCCTCCCCCTCTTTTACCACCTTCCCTGAGCTTACTGAAATATCTAAACCCCTGCACCTGCAACAACCCTGCTCTATCCCTGCTTAAGATGTCAAAGTCCCGACTGCCAACATCAAAGTCCCAGGTACCAACCCAAGCCGCAAGTTCACCCACCTTAGTCCGGATGCTCCTGGCATTGAAGAAGACACACTTTAAACCACCTTCCTGCCTGCCGGTACACTCCTGCAACTTTGAAACCTTCCTCATGACCTCACTACTCTCAACCACCTGTATACTGGAGCTACAATTCAGTTCCCAAGCCCCTGCTGAACTAGTTTATACCCTCCTGAAGAGCATTAGCAAATTTCCCCCCCAGGATAATGGTACCCCTCTGGTCCAGGTGTAGACCATCCCCTTTGTCGAGGTCCCACCGATCCCAGAATGAGTCCCAATTATCCAGAAATCTGAAACCCTCCCTCCTGCATCATCTCTGTAGCCACGTGTTCAACTCGTCTCTCTCCCTATTCCTCATCTCGCCAGCACGTGGCACGGGTAACAACCCAGAGATAATAACTCTGTTTGTCCTAGATCTAAGTTTCCACCCTAGCTCCCTGAATTCCTGCCTTACATCCCTGTCCCTTTTCCTACCAATGTCGTTGGTACCTTTCTGGACCACAACTTGGGGCTGCTCCCCCTCCCCCTTAAGGATCCCGAAAACACGATCCGAGACATCACGCACCCTGGCACCTGGGAGGCAACACACCAACCGCGACTCTCTCTCGTTCTCCTATCTATCCCCCTAACTATGGAGTCTCCAATGACTAATGCTCTACTCCTCGCCCCCCTTCCTTTCTGAGCAACATGTTCAGACTCTGTGCCAGAGACCTGTACCCCATGGCTTACTCCTGGTAAGTCCCCCCCCCAACAGTATCCAAAGCGGTATACTTGTTACTAAGGGGAACGACCACAGGGGATCCCTGTACTGACTGCTTCCTCCCAGCCCCTCTCACCATCACCCATCTACCTATATTCTTCGGAGTAACTACATCCCTGAAGCTTCTTCTGCACTGTAAATTCTATGATTCTATGATTCGATCTATGACCACCTCTGCCTCCCGAATGATCTGAAGTTCATCCATCTCCAGCTCCAGTTCCCTAACGTGGTTTCTGAGGAGCTGGAGATGGGAGCACTTCCCACAGATGAAATCAGCAGGGACACTGACGGCGCCCCTCACCTCAAACATTCTGCAGGAGGAACATTGCACTACCTTCCCTGCCATCCCCTCTAGATAAAAAAAGAAAAAGAAAGAAAGAGCTGACCTGTCATTCACTCCCCTTCTCAGCAAGCATTCACTCAGCAACCTCTGTGCCCTGCACGATAACACCTGTGGGAAAATAAAAGAAAAACTACTTACCAGTCACCAGCCAATCCCTTACCTACAGGCTGTGATGTCACGGTTCAACTTCTTAATTGTCTAAGAGTCTCCCTGATGTAATGTAAAAGCCTCAATGATTACTTCAAATGCTTTTGCAAAGATTAATGCCTTATTGAAGTATGTAAACTAATGTGAACTATTTCTCTGAAAGGTATTGCAGAATCCAATGCAGATTGAAAATCCATAGTCTGGCTCCACTTCTGATGGGACATCACACTTACAGCTTGGCTTCTTAAAATCATTGAAGTTCTTTTGAGGCTTCAACATAGGCGTAGGGATTATGAGTGAAGACTTCAGTCTGCATGTCAGCCTGGTGAGGAAGTGAATCAGTTACCCATCCCAGAGTGTGTACAGGCAAAGGGCGTCATATGAAATGATGTCAGGGGAGATGTTGCCAGGAGATTGCACTCCAACAAGGAAGCAATTGGACGCCTTTGTGAAATGTTGAAGGAAGACCTGAAGCTGAGCTCTAACTCCCGTACTGCCTTAACAGTGAAACTAAACTCACTGCAGTGCTGAATTTCTTTTTTCCTGGGTCTTTCAGCATGGCATTTGTGACATACGGAACATTTTACAGATTGCTGCAAAGACCTGCATTCACCAGGTAATGAATGCATTTTATTGTATGGCTATGGAGTTTATTATTTTTGACATGTCCCCTGTGAAGATGGAGAGGTTCATCACAACACACAGGATTGCTGGTGTCCCAAAAGTAATCAGGGCTATCTACGGGACACAGATTGCATTGAAGGCACCAAGAAGTGACACTGTTTCATTCATCAACAGGAAGGGGCTCCATTCTTTATTTGCTACGACAGTGTGTGATGCACAAATGAGGATCCTCAGTTTAAATGTAAACAACTGTGGAAGTGCCCTTGGTTCATTCGTCCTTGAAAGCCCAATGTTACACCAGGCCATGACAGCAGGATGGTTACTGCATGATAAGGGATACCAATTGAGCACATGGCTTATGACACCATTCTGGAGGACCAACAATGAAGCACAGGAACGATACAACCATGAACATGTAGTAACGCGTCAGGTAGTGGAGAGGACAGTTAGTGTGTTGAAATCATGGCAGGATTCTCGGAGCCCGCGCCGGGTCGGAGAATCGCCGTTGACGCCGAAAATTCCCACCACACCACTCCGACGGCCGGACGCGATTCTCCGGTGACCAGAGAATCGGCGCCAGTCGCGCGGGCGCCGGTCGGGGGCTGTTGAAAGAGTCCCCTGCGGCGATTCTTTGTGGCCGACCGGCCAAGTTCCGCTGGCATGGTTCACAAACGGTACCACCCGGCGGGAGCTCGAACCAGCGGCCATGGTGGCCGTCCTGGTCGGGGCGGGGGGGGGGGGGGTGGGGGGATCAGATTCCAGGGGGCTCCTCCATGACGGCCAGGCCCGCGATCTGCGGCTACCGATCAGCGGGCGGGCGCGATCTGGGGGGGCCTACACCACGTTGTGCGGCGCCGATGCGGAAACGGCCACCGCGCGCAGGCGCGGACCCGCGCTGATAGTGCAGGGCAATGTATCAGCTCCAGAGCTGCGTGGAGCACTCTGGTGTCGTGCTGGCCCCCTGTGGGCCACTGAATCGCTGGGCCAAATGGCCCATTGATGCCGGCATGAAATACTCCAGTGTTTACGCCGTCGTGAACCTGATCCTAAAATCTTTATTAGTGACAAAGTAGGCTTACACCATGTAATGACTTAGACCAGGTATTTGAGATTGGCCAATTGGAATACAAGTTTCCTGATTCGTGGCCCAATCATGGAAAGTCTTCTTTGTATATAACAGGGAGTCAGATCATCTGCGCTCCCAGTGTAGACAGCAAGCTGAATGCACATGGTTGTACTGCTTTTGGTTTTGTTAGTAAAAGGAATACTGGTGAAGGGACCTCTGCTCCGTGGATTTATTCCACATTAACACTGCAATGAAGTTACTGTGAAAATCCCATGGTCGCCACACTCGGACACCTGTTCGGGTACACTGAGAGAGAATTCAGATTGTCCAATTCCCTAACGTCTTTCGGGTTTTGTGGGAGGAAACCGGAGCACCCGGAGGAAACCCACGCAGACACGGGAAGAATGTGCTGACACCGCACTGACAGTGACCCAAGCCAGGAATCAAACCCGAGTCCCTGGAGCTGTGAAGCAACAGTGCGAACCACTGTGCTACCGTGCCGCCCTGCTGCAAACATACCTCCTGGTGCAGGTGTGCAAAACCCAGACCCCATTTGACGCAAGGGCCATTCGAGATCACCTGGCAGCAGCTGCTTTCAGACATTGAAATTGTAAAATTAAAAATTGATATGTCTCTCTCTTCTCATCTCACTGCCTCACTTCCTCCCCTTCCCCCTCTTCCCTCTCCTTCCTCCCCCCTTCCCTCCTCTCCATTCTCTCCCCTTTCCCCTCTTCTCTTCCCTCCCTCTCTCTCTCTCCCTCCTTCCCCCCAAACCACCCCTCCCTCCCCTTCCCCCTGTCACCTCCCCCCTCCCCTTCCCCCTCTTATCTCCTGCCCCTCCCTTCCAGGTCCCTCACTTCCCTCCCCTTCCTCCTGTTACCCCTCTTCCCTCCTCTTTGCCCCCTCCCCTCCCTCCCCTTCCCTCTCTTATCTCCCCTCCCCTCTCTCCCCTTACCCCTCTTACCTCCTCTCCCTTCTTCCTCACTTACCTCCCCTCCCCTTCACCCTCTCCCATCCCCTCTCTCCCTTACCTCCCCTCCCTTGCATTACCCTTCTTCCTTCCTCAATCCCCCCTTCTTCCTCTCTGCCCTTCCTTCCCTCTCCCTTCCCCCTCACTCCTTCCATCTCTTCCCTCCCCTCCCTCCCCTTCCCCCTCTTCCCTCCGAATCTCCCCTCCCTCCCTCCCCCGCCTTTATAAATCGACATAACCGTTGTTTTTATGTGGGAAAATATATTTTGTTGACCGTTGTGTTCAAGTGAGAAAATATATTTAATTGCAAGAAATTTGTAAACATTGAGGTCATTATTAAATAAAATGTCATTCAGCAGATAAAGATAAATGTTAAATTAAACGTTCACTGATTCAAATTTTGGGATTTATAAAATTATTCTTGTTAATAAATGTTTTGCATTAAACTTCAAAAACTCCTGCAGATGTTTTATTCAAACATCAAAGCACAGCATTTAAATATCAGGCAATTTAAACTTAGTAACATATTTGAGGTGGACAAAGCAGAAAAATAATGATAATATTTTTTAAAAATCAGACGTTACAAGGACAGTGACAGGTAAATGCAAAAATCCCTGGGGGACACTTTTTAAATCTTATGACCAGGTCAAAACCATTTTGTAACAACATTTTATGACCCCCTTCTGCAGGTCTTTAAAGAGACGATGTTGTTTACATATTGTCTTGCTCAGGAATCTCCATTTTCCGTGGTCCGAGATGTTCTCTGACTTCTCTCCTTCTCAACTAAATTTTCAGTTGTCAAAATCTAAATTAAAACACGCAAACACGTTTAAGCATGCCACACATAAAGTTACACAATAACAGAGTGCCGATTTAAATAGTTTCACAAATTTTAAAACAAATGACAAAACCCATGTTCACTTACAAATAAATAATTATCACCTTTAATCCTCAAAAATAAAGTGAATAGGGGGCAGCACGGTGGCGCAGTGGGTTAGCAGAGCTGCCTCACGGCGCCGAGGTCCCAGGTTCGATCCCGGCTCTGGGACACCGTCCGTGTGGAGTTTGCACATTCTCCCCGTGTTTGCGTGAGTTTTGCCCCCACAGCCCAAAGATGCGCAGGCAGGCAGGCTAAATTGCCCCTTAATTGGAAAAACATGAATTGGGTACTCTAAATTTATAAGAAAAGAAAAAAAAAATTGAATGATCATTATAAAAGAACGAATAACAGTAATGCCTTATAAAAGAAAGAACACAAAACTGTTAAAAATCTTCAATATAACTTTAAAACAACAGTAAAACTTGTTGCCTGTAGTCTTCAATATCAATCTGCAGTTTAAATGGCTAACCTCAATGCGCATTCTCATAGCTTCGCGTCACAAGGGAGCGGGGCTACATTCAAAGTACGTTGCGCTGAAAGCCTGCACAGACTGTCCTGCTGGAGGCCCAAGGTTGCCGCTGGAGCCGGAAAGTTCGCCGCAATTTCTGAGCACAGGTAAGTCTCTCTCGGTATCAGCGGGCATGGCTTTCCACCAATATTCGGAGGTTACTGACCATTGTCTTTCATGGTACAACCTTCAACCTGTTGTTAGAACCAGTGGAGCGTCAGTCTTCAGAAGCTGCAGAGGATTATACAATCAGCAACAAGTTCCTTTCTTTCACAGAGTAACCATCCACTAGAGCCCAGAGGGAGATTGAAGTTATGCATCTCTCAGCTCTTCATGAAGTAAGGCCAAAGGTGATGGATACAGAAGGCACTGCAGACAACGGTGACCATCCCCATGTGGACCTGTTGGCCGTGAATTGGCTTTTCCTTTACGAAAATGAGGAGGCGGAAACCTGTGCAGTACTGGATGATCTGTTGATGGTAGAGATCCTAGAGGAAGATTTTTTTTTCCAGTTGATGGACTGACCATATGAAGTCTCTTGTTTCGGTTTCAGAGGAGTTAGCTCATGTTTCTAGTGGCTGAGCTGCATTCAGATGTTTGTTCCACTGAACCTATCAATGCCTTGCTTACTTTATCTCCTGTTGTCCATGAAGAATTTTACAGAGACGATGCTTTGCCTGAGTTCATGTCAGAGTCCATAAAGAATCACACTGATTAAGAGCTGGTACCTTTCAGGGATGAAAGTCAATGACACCCACACTTCAGTCCCAGCTGAAAGTATCCTTCGCCCCAGAGCTGGAGGTCAGCACAGAAGCTGGAGCTCACGTTTTAGCACTTCTGAAGCTGCAGACACCTGGTCAGCAATCTTGTCTCTGAGTAAATTGTCGAAGGAAATTCATCTCATTCTGGAATTATCTAAGGGAATTCATTTCCTTAGCAATTCTTGTCATTGCCCATTTTGGAGCAACCTCACACAGATAGAGAGTTGTGGCTCTCTTTCCACTGCCTATGGAAAGTAGACAGTCCTCCCGAAAAATCACTGTGAAATCATCTCTCCATGTTTTTTCTGAAAGGATCACAGGAATTGATTGTTTTTTCTCTTTATCGTCTAAGTTCATTGAAATCTCGGATCGCCAATACCTTTTCAGTCTTCGATGTACCAGTCTCGATACTCCACAGCTATGACATGCTTCCCTGGCGATGAAGATCATTCCTCTAATGAAGATCTTCCACTGTGTGTTTTGAGGGAGCAACAAAACAGAGTCCTGAACTCTTCACTTCGAATGCCAAATGATCTCAAGATCAATGCTCTTCAGGCTACTCTCTTTGATCAGTCTTTTGTTGAAAAGTCTTTGTTGTCTTTGCAGTTCAATCATCCAGAAAACGACACTCTGCTTCCCATCAATACTGCTAAAGTGTTGTCCTATCTTTCAGCTGATGATGTCCTACCAGCTACAGAAGAAATCCTTCATGTATCCAAGAGATATTCCCCGAGGGCTGAGAATACAATGGGAGATTGAATCGCCCCGAACTGTAACTTGGAGAGGGGAAGAGTAGTAGTTGGGTAGAATATACAGTTGTGAAAAGAAGCGAGTTACAGAAATGTAATATAAATATTTAACGGTAGTTTAATCTTGCTGTTAAAAGTGGGACAGTATACTTGGGGGAGGTGTAGTATAAATGGTTAACAGATAGGATATGCGGACAGGTATGATGTCGATGATGATGTACCACTGACATCAGTCAGTCATGTTTCAGACTCTGAGAGAAAGAGAGAGCTAGGTTGGAACGCCTTTCCCCGGAGCGACCTATCTACTCTGTGACCTGATCAGAAGTTGTACTAAGAAATAGGTGTGAAGCAGATACCCGAGTATGACTACAATCTATCTATTGAGCAAGTACCAAACCCCAGTTTCGACAGATAGAAGAACCATCCCAGAATGATTTTAAATTGCCCTGAGATAATATATAAAGGAAAGTATTTATTAAGTTTGAAAAGTTTAATTAATTTTCTATATTGGAATCTTTGTTCTTCATTAGGGCTATTTCACATCCCTGCTTCTCTCAAAAGTATTGACATTGCTTTTATGACCACAGCTGGTGTTATTTTCTGAGCAAGCCTAATCCTATGGGTGGGGTGGGGGGGTGGGGGGGGGGGGTGCAGTTTGCTTACTGTCCATGACCCTTTTTTATGTGCTGTGAAAGCAAAGAAAAATATAACTGATCCCAGGAACATCGAATTCCAGTAACACTTTTGGTATTTTGAAAAATAAAAAATTTAGTAACAAGAAGAAAGAAAACTTAAGTATACAAGATTAAAGTTACACAGTTAAAAAATGTCTTACAAAACATGCCCAGAAGAACCCACTAGATCAGAACGTACAAGTAAACTCCTCTTGGCAACACTCCCATCATTTTTTACTGCCTCTACGTAAAATTCACAGATTCACAGAATTGTTACAGTGCAGAAGAAAGCAATTCAGCACATCATGTCTGCACCGGCTCTACAAATGAGCATTATGACTTTGTACCATTCCCCTACCTTTTCTCCATACTCATGTACATATTATCTATTCAAATAATCATCTAATGCCCGCTAGAATGTCTCAATTGAATATGCCTCCACCACACTTTCACACAGTGCATTTCAGACCTTAACAACTCATTGTGTGAATTTGTTTTGCTCTCATCACATTTGCTTCTTTTGCAAATCTCTTTAAATCTGTGCCCTCTCATTCTCTATCATTTTAGAAGCAGGAACAGTTTCTCCCTTTCCATTCTGCTCAAACCCCTCATGATTTTGGACATCTCCACTAAATCTCCTCCTAGCTTTCTTCTCTCCATGGAGAACAGTTCCAACCGTTCCAATCTATCATCATAACTGAAGTTTTTCATCCTTCGAACCATTCTTGTAAACCTCTTCTGAACTCTCTTCAATGTGTTCACATCCGCCCGCTCGTGTGGTGCCAAGAACTGTACACAATATTCCAGCTGAGGTCTAACTAGTACCTTGTATAAGTTCAGCATAACCTCCTTGCTCTTGTACACTATGTCCCTATTAATAAAGCCCAGGATGGTTTATGTGCTTTATTAACTGCTCTCACCATCTCTCCTGTTGCCATTAATGATTTATGGATTATATACACCTTTTGCTTCTGCAACCCTTAAGAACACTACTCATTATTTTATATTGCCTCTCCATGTTTTTCCCACCAAAATGTATCATCTCACACCTCTTGACATTGAACTCCACCTGCCACCTATCTGCCCACTCTACCAACCTTTCCATGCCCTTTGTGAAGTTCCACACTGTTACTTCGCACAGTTTGCAATAGTTCAAATTTGTATCATCTGCAGACTTTGAAATTGTCCTCTGCACAGCAAGTTCTTGGTCATTAATATCTACCAGGAAAAACAAAGGTCCCACTACCAACCCCTGGGAAATTTCATTACAACCTGTTCTGCACCCCAAAAAATATCCATTGACCATTAGTCTCTGCTTCCTATTATTCAACCAATTTTCCATCCACATTGCTGCTGTGCCTTTTACTGCATGAGTTATAACCTTTCTCACAGTCTGTTGTGTGACACTGTATCAAATGCCTTTTGAAAGTCCATCAACAGCATTATTCTCATTGACCTTTTGTATAACCTCTTCAAAAAACTCCAGCAGGTTAGTTAAACATGATTTCCCCTTTAGAAATCCATGTTGGCTCTTCTTAAACAAACCACATTTTTCCACGTAACTACTTATTTTATCCCGAATAATTTTGCCTAGAATCTTGCCCAGCACCAAGGTTTTTTTTTTCTTAATAAAAGTTTTATTGAGGTATTTCTTTGGCATTTTAACAGCAACAAAATCAACAATATACATAACAAGAAAAATATATACATAGTGCCAATTCCACCACCCTCTCCCACAGGTCTTGCCATTACTTACCCCCCTAACCTAACCCCCTCTTTCCCTCCCCCGCCTCCCCCCCCCCCCCCCCCCCCCCCCCCCTCCAGGCAGAGGAAGCCTGCCATGTCCGATAGCCAGGTCTCCGATTTCGGGGGCTTTGAGTCCCTCCATGCCAGCAATATACGTCTCCGGGCTACCAGGGAAACAAAGGCCAGAACATCCGCCCCCTCTCCTCCTGGATTCCGGGTCCTGCGAAACCCCAAAAATTGCCACCTCCGGACTCAATGCCACCCTCATATTTAATACCGTGGACATGGTGTCGGCAAACCCCTGCAAAAACCCCCTCAGTTTTGGACATGCCCAGAACAGGTGGACATGGTTCGTTGCCCCCCCCCCCCCCCCCCCGCCCCCCCCCCCCCCCCCCCCCCGCACATTTCGCACGCCCATCCTCCACCCCAAAGAATCTGCTTATCCGGACCACTGTCATGTGAGTCTGGTGAACAACCTTAAATTGGATCAGGCTGAGCCTGGCACATGACCCTTCCAAACGCGTCCGCCCAGAGGCCCTCCTCTAACTTTCCCCCCTACTCCTCCTCCCACTTTTGCTTCAGCTCCTCGGTCTGCGTCTCCTCCGAACCCACAAGCTCTCTATATATGTCCGAGATGCTCCACTCTCCTATCCATCCTCTAGAGACCACCCTATCCTGAATCCCCCTTAGCGGCAGGAGTGGGAAGGTTGGTACCTGCTTCCGTAGAAAGTCCCGTACCTGTAAATATTGGAATTAATTTCCCCCACAATGCAAACTTCTCCTCCAGTGCCCTCATACTCGGGGAGCTACCTTCCAAGAACAAGCCCCCCATCCTCTCAATCCCCGCTCTCTGCCAAATTCGGAACCCCCGTCCATTCTCCCCGGGGCAAACCGATGGTTATCGCAGATTGGGGACTACACCAATGCCCCCTCTGCTCCCACATGTCTCCTCCACTGCCCCCAGACTCTCAGGGCCACCTCACCACCACCGGACTGGTGGAGTACCGTGCCGTGGGAACGGCAGGGGCGCCGTCACCAGTGCCCCTAAACTTGTGCCTTCACACAAAGCCGCCTCCATGCGCAGCCAAGCCGGCTCCACCCCCCACCAGCCACCTCCTCACCATGGCTAGGTTAGCTGCCCAGTAGTAATTACTGAAATTCGGCAGCGCCAGCCCACAGCAGCTACAAGTTTGCTGACGATACGACCATAGTGGGCCGGATCTCGAATAACGATGAGTCCGAATACAGGAGGGAGATAGAAAACCTAGTGGAGTGGTGTAGCGACAACAATCTCTCCCTCAATGCCAGCAAAACTAAAGAGCTGGTAATTGACTTCAGGAAGCAAAGTACTGTACACACCCCTGTCAGCATCAATGGGGCCGAGGTGGAGATGGTTAGCAGTTTCAAATTCCTAGGGGTGCACCTCTACAAAAATCTGTCCTGGTCCACCCACGTCGACGCTACCACCAAGAAAGCACAACAGCGCCTATACGTCCTCAGGAAACTAAGGAAATTCGGCATGTCCACATTAACTCTTACCAACTTTTACAGATGCACCATAGAAAGCATCCTATCGGGCTGCATCACAGCCTGGTATGGCAACTGCTCTGCCCAGGACAGCAAGAAACTTCAGAGAGTCGTGAACTCCGCCCAGTCCATCACACGAACCTGCCTCCCATCCATTGACTCCATCTACACCTCCCGCTGCCTGGGGAAAGCAGGCAGTATAATCAAAGATCCCTCCCACCTGGCTCACTCACTCTTCCAACTCCTTCCATCGGGCAGGAGATACAGAAGTCTGAGAACACGCATGAACAGACTCAAAAACAGCTTCTTCCCCACTGTCACCAGACTCCTAATTGACCCTCTTATGGACTGATTTCATTAACACTACACCCTGTGTGCTTCATCCGATGACAGTGCTTTTGTAGTTACATTGTATATGCTGTGTTGCCCTATTATGTATTTTCTTTTATTCCCTTTTCTTCTCATGTACTTAATGATCTGTTGAGCTGCTCGCAGAAAAATACTTTTCACTGCACCTCGGTACACGTGACAATAAATAAATCCATCCATCCATCCATCTCTCCGACTCCGCTTGAGCATTGCCCTCTTCAGTCGCGGGGGCTTACCGCCCCCCCCACCCCCACCCCCACCCCCCACGAAAGCCCACGATAATCTTATTGATCCGCTTTAAAAAAGGACCGCGGGATGAAGATGGGGAGGCACTGGAAAATGAAAAGGAACCTCGGGAGGACCATCATTTTGACCGACTGCACCCGACCCGCCAGAGACAACGGGAACGTATCCCATCTCCGGAAATCCTCCTTCATCTGATCCTCAACCGGGCCAGGTTCAATTTGTGTAGCCTATTCCAATCCCTCGCCACCTGAATACCCAGGTACCTAAAACTGTCCCCTACCACTCTAAACGGCAGTTCCCCCAGTCTCCTCTCCTGAACTCTCGCCTGAACCACAAACAACTCGCTCTTCCCCATATTAAGCTTGTACCCCAAAAAACGGCCGAATTCCCCCAAGATTCCCATAACTTCCCCCATCCCCTCCATGGAGTCCGAGACATACAACAATAAGTCATCCGCAAACAGCGAGACTCTGTGCTCCACCCCCCCCCCCCCCCCCACCGGAACAACCCCTTCCAGCCCCTTGAGGCCCTCAGAGCAATTGCCAGTGGCTCTATCGCCAGCGCAAACAGCAGTGGGGAGAGGGGACATCCCTGTCTCGTCCCCCGGTGTAGTCTAAAATATTCCGAAGTCATCCTATTTGTCCGTACACTAGCTACCGGAGCCCGGTACAGCAACCTAACCCAGTCAACAAAGCCCCTTCCAAACCTGAACCGCTCCAGCACCTCCCATAAGTAATCCCACTCGACCCAGTTGAAGGCTTTTTCCGCGTCCATCGCAACCACCATTTCAGCTTCCCAACCTTCCGGGGGCATCATTATCATGTTTAGAAACCTTCTCACATTGGCCCCTGTGGTAGTCGGTATTAGGTACCCTGAATAATGCTGTAAGACCATTAGTGTGGGAGGTACCTGAGACTGCTATCCTCATTGGTGAAGCCTGTCTGCTGGATCCGCCCAGTAAGGCGGAGTATAAGAGCCTGTATCTCCCCAGCAGCTGCATTCTGTACCTGCGCTGCTGGGGGAAATATCTAGTGCAATAAAGCCTTCAATTGTCTCCAATCTCATCTCAGGAGTTATTGATCGAGCATCAATTTATTGCACTAGATTTTAAAGAATGGAGCTCCGATTTCTTTGTTCTTTTAGAAGATTGTAGTTTAGTCGGGCAGTATGGTCGGCACGGGCTTGGAGGGCCGAAGGGCCTGTTCCTGTGCTGTACATTTCTTTGTTCTTCTTTGTTCTTTGAATCAAGCCGGAGTATATAAGAACATAAGAACTAGGAGCAGGAGTAGGCCACCTGGCCCCTCGAGCCTGCTCCACTATTCAATGAGATCATGGCTGATCTTTTGTGGACTCAGCTCCACTTTCCGGCCCGAACACCATAACCCTTAATCACTCTATTCTTCAAAAACCTATCTATCTTTATCTTAAAAACATTTAATGAAGGAGCCTCTACTACTTCACTGGGCAAGGAATTCCATAGATTCACAACCCTTTGGGTGAAGAAGTTCCTCCTAAACTCAGTCCTAAATCTACTTCCCCTTATTTTGAGGCTATGCCACCTAGTTCTGCTTTCACCCGCCAGTGGAAACAACCTGCCCGCATCTATCCTATCTATTCCCTTCATAATCTTAGATGTTTCTATAAGATCCCCCCTCATCCTTCTAAATTCCAACGAGTACAGTCCCAGTCTACTCAACCCCTCCTCGTAATCCAACCCCTTCATCTCTGGATTAACCTAGTGAATCTCCTCTGCACACCCTCCAGTGCCAGTACGTCCTTTCTCAAGTAAGGAGACCAAAACTGAACACAATACTTCAGGTGTGGCCTCACTAACACCTTATCCAATTGCAGCAGAACCTCCCTAGTCATAAATTCCATCCCTCTAGCAATGAAGGACAAAATTCCATTTGCCTTCTTAATCACCTGTTGCACCTGTAAACCAACTTTTTGCGACTCATGCACAAGCACACCCAGGTCTCTCTGCACAGCAGCATGTTTTAATATTTTATCATTTAAATAATAATCCCTTTTGCTGTTATTCTGACCAAAATGGATAACCTCACATTTGTCAACATTGTATTCCATCTGCCAGACCCTAGCCCATTCACTTAGCCTATCCAAATCCCTCTGCAGACTTCCAGTATCCTCTGCACTTTTTGCTTTATCACTTATCTTAGTGTCGTCTGCAAACTTGGACACATTGCCCTTGGTCCCCAACTCCAAATCATCTATGTAAATTGTGAACAGTTGTGGGCCCAACACTGATCCCTGAGGGACACCACGAGCTACTGATTGCCAACCAGAGAAACACCCATTAATCCCCACTCTTTGCTTTCTATTAATTAACCAATCCTTTATCCATGCTACTACTTTCCCCTTAATGCCATATCTGCAACTCAGCCCCCATGCGGCAAACTCAGCGGCAACCTTCAAACACTGGCTGGCGTGCTTCAAAGGGTACCTCAGGACGGCCACGACTGAACCTACGGAGGACCAGAAACTGCAAGTTCTCCACTCGAGGGTGAGTCCAGAGATCTACACCCTCATCGCTGATGCGGACGATTTCGAGGCCACAATGACCTGCTGAACGGACACTATATTCGCCCTGTAAACCAGGTCTACACCCGGCATCTGCTAGTGATGAGGCGACAAATCCCCGAGGAATCGTTGGAGGAGTTCTACCGTGCGCTTCTGGTGTTAGGGAGGAACTGTGACTGCCCGCAAGTTTCGGCCAGCGACCACACAGAACTTTTGATCCGGGACGCTTTCATTGCAGGTATGCTGTCCTCCCAAATCCGCCAGCGATTGCTGGAGAAAGAGACACTGGGCCTCAAGGCTAGCTCCCTGGATGTGGCCTCCCGAAATGCCCGCACTTACGTCCCTGACCGCGCGGCAGCCCCTTGGGCAGCGTGGAACACCCCGCGGCCGACTCCGATCTATCCTCCATCCCCCCACAAGCTTGTGCTGCGAGACAGCCAGGCAACCCCGCGGGGCCCGCTGCTAATTTTGCGGGCAAGCCAAGCAGCCCCGGCAGCGCTGCCCGGCCTGCTCATCCATCTGCAAAGGGTGCGGCAAAAAGGGCCATTTCGTGGCAGAATGCCAGGCCCGGGCGGTCGCTGCGGTCTCTGGGGGTGAACTGGGACCGCCACCACAACCCACTCCACGATCCACGTGCGGCCAGCGGGCGCTGGCATCTTCCTTCTCCAGGGCCACGTGCGGCCTCCGGGCGCCGCCATCCTGTCCCCTAGGGATCACGTGCGACGGCTTGGCGCCGCCATCTTGTACACCTCCAGCCATGTGCGACCAGTGGGCACCGCCATCTTGGCTGGACTCTCAGGGCCGCAACTCGGATGACCAAACACCGCCCGAGGAAAACATCCAAATTTTGCCACGATTTGCCTCGGTGACCCTGGACCAGTCTCGGCCCCGAATACTCTCGACTGCGACGACGACCGTGCTCATCAACGAGAATAAAACATCTTGCCTGATCAACTCCGGGAGCACAGGGAGCTTCATACACCCCAATGCGGTGTCCACCCAGTCAACCAAAAAATCTCCCTGGCCTCCGGGTGTCACTCGGTAGAGATTGATGGATTCCGCATAGCGAACCTCACTGTCCAGGGAAGGGAGTTTAAAAATTACCGGCTCTACGTCCTTCCTCACCTCTGCGCTGCCACGCTCCGAGGGTGAGACTTCCAATGTAACCTCCATAGCTTAACTTTTAAATTCGGCGGCCCTATACCCCCGCTCATTGTCTGCAGCCTCGCGATCCTCAAAGTCGACCCGCCTTCCCTGTTTGCGAACCTCACCCCGGATTGCAAACCCGTCGCCACCAGGAGCAGATGGTACAGTGCCCAGGACCTGACCTTCATTAGGTCAGAAGTCCAGCGGGTTACTGGAGGAAGGTATTATTGAGGCTAGCAACAGTCCCTGGAGAGCTCAAGTAGTGGTTGTAAAGACCGGGAGAAGCATAGGATGGTCATCGATTATAGCCAGACCATCAACAGGTATACGCAGCTCGATGCATACCCTCTCCCCCGCATATCTGATCTGGTCAATCAGATTCCACAATACAAGGTCTTTTCCATGGTGGATCTAAAATCCGCCTAACACCAGGTCCCCATCCGCTCTAGCGACCGCAAATACACTGCTTTCGAAGCAAATGGGCGGCTCTACCACTTCCTCAGGGTTCCCTTCGGTGTCACAAATGGAGTCTCGGTCTTCCAACGGGAGATGGACCGAATGGTTGACCGGTACGGTTTGCGGGCCACGTATCCGTACCTCGATAACGTCACCATCTGCGGCCACGACCAGCAGGACCACGACACCAACCTCCGATAATTCCTCCATACCGCAAAAATCTTTAATCTAACATATAACAAGGACAAATGCGTGTTCAGCACCGACCGTCTAGCCATCCTCGGCTATGTAGTACATGATGGAGTTATAGGCCCAGATCCCGAACCCCTCATGGAGGTCCCCCTCCTCACTGCTCCAAGGCCCTGAAACGCTGCCTGGGATTTTTTTTGTATTATGCCCAGTGGGTCCCCAACTATGCGGACAAGGCCCGCCCACTAATTCAATCCTCAGTCTTCCCCCTGTCAGCAGAGACCCGCCAGGCTTTCAGCCGCATCAAAGCAGAGATCGCAAAGGCCACGCTGCACGCAATCGACGAATCCCTTCCAAGTCGAGAGCAACGCGTCCGACCTAGCCCTGGCGGCTACCCTCAACCACGCAGGCAGACCCGTGGCCTTCTTCTCACGCACCTTCCATGCTTCAGAAATTCGCCACTCCTCAGTTGAAAAGGAGGCCCAGGCCATAATAGAAACTGTGCGGCAGTGGGAGCATTACCTGGCTGGCAGGAGATTCACTCTCCTCACTCACCAACGATCGGTTGCTTTCATGTTCGATAATGCACAGCGGGGCAAGATAAAGAACGATAAGATCTTACGGTGGAGGATCGATCTCTCCACCTACAACTATGAGATTGTGTATCGTCCCGGGGAGCTAAACGAGCCTCCTGATGCCCTATCCCACGGCACATGTGCCAACGGACAAGTGGACCGCCTCTGGGCCCTTCACGAGGACCTCTGCCACATGGGGGTCACTCGATTCTTCCATTTCATTAAGACCCAAAACCTACCCTACTCCATCGAGGAGGTCAGGACCGCCACCAGGAATTGCCAAATCTGTGCGGAGTGCAAGCCGCACTTCTACAGGCAGAGAAAGTGCACCTGATAAAGGCTTCCCGTCCCTTTGAATGTCTCAGTATGGACTTCAAAGGGCCCCTCCCCTCTACCGACCGTAACACGTACTTCCTGAACGTGATTGACGAGTACTCCCGGTTCCCATTCGCCATCCCCTGCCCCGACATGACCACAGCCATCGTCATAAAAGCCCTCCACAGTATCTTCACGCTGTTTGGTTTCCCCGCCTACATACACAGCGATAGGGGGTCCTCCTTCATGAGCGACAAACTGCGTCAATTCCTGCTCAGCAAGGGCATTGCCTCGAGCAGGAAGACCAGTTATAACCCCCGGAGAAACGGGCAGGTGGAGAGGGAGAACGGAACGGTCTGGAAGACCGTCCTACTGGCCCTACGGTCCAGGAATCTCCCAGTCTCCCGCTGGCAAGAGGTCCTCCCGGATGCTCTCCACTCCATCCGATCACTAATGTGCACCACGACCAACCAAACCCCTGACAAACGTCTCCTGGTCTTCCCTCGGAAGTTCTCCTCCGGGACTTCACTCCCAACCTGGCTGGCAGCTCCTGGACCCTTCCTACTCCGCAAACACGTGCGGCCGCACAAGTCGGACCCATTGGACGAGAGAGTTCACCTCCTGCACGCTAAGCCTCAATACGGCTACATGGCGTACCCCAACGACCGACAGCATACAGTCTCCCTACGGGACCTGGCGTCCGCTGGATCCCCACCCACACCTCTACCATCGACCCCATCCTTCCTCCCATCGGCGCACCCCACAGCTGCCCCTTTCCAGGTGGATCGGTCCTTCTACTGGTCCCATCTAGGGGTGTTGAAGCTGCTGAAGAAGCCAAAGGCACGCTGCCGGAGCCACGGATGCCCGAGCCATCGCCTGCATCACCGCCGAAGCTACGACGATCGCAGAGGACGACCACGGCCCCCGATCGACTAATTGCTTCACTCTGACTGTAAATAATTACTGTAAATAGTTGTGACATGTAACGAGGCAAAACACTGTGCTAATGTATACCAGGTACCACCAAAATCTACACCTCTACCAGTGTATAACGCAAGACCACCACCCCCGCCGGACTCTTTTTTTTAACAGGGGGTGAATGTGGTAGTCGGTATTAGGGGTATTACCCTGAATAATTCTGTAAGACCATTAGTGTGGGAGGTACCTGGGACTGCCATCCTCATTGGTGAAGCTTGCCTGCTGGTTCCGCCCAGTAAGGCGGAGTATAAGAGCATGTGTCTCCCCAGCAGCTGCATTCTGTACCTGCGCTACTGGGGGAAAGATCTAGTGCAATAAAGCCTTCATTTGTCTCCAATCTTGTCTCAGGAATTATTGATCGAGCATCAGCCCGCAGCTGCCTAACCTTAACAAACCCTGTCTGGTCCTCCCCTATAACGTCTGGTACACAGTCCGCAATCCTAGAGGCCAGAATTTTGGCCAGAACTTTGGCATCCACGTTCAGCAAGGATATTGGCCTATAAGAACCACACAGCTCTGGGTCCTTGTCCCTTTTCAGAATGAGCGAGATAATGGCCTGTGACATCGTCTGGGGTAAAACCCCTCTATCCTTGGCCTCGTTAAAGATCTTCAACATTACCGGCCCCAATATTCCGGAGAACTTTTTATAGAACTCGACAGGGTACCTGTCCGGTCCCGGGGCCTTACCCGACTGCATGGCCTTCACCCCCCCCACTATCTCCTCCAGCCCGATTGGGGCCCCCAGCCCTTCTGCCAGCTCCCCATCCACCTTTGGGAAAGTCAACCCATCCAAAAAGTGCCACATCCCCTCCGGCCCCGCAGGGGGTTCCGACCTGTACAACCTGCTATAAAAGTCCCGAAAGGTCTTGCTCACCCCTGCCGAGTACCCAACTACGTTCCCATCCCCGTCAACAACTCTCCCTATTTCCCTAGCTGCCTCCCGCTTTCTGAGCTGCTGTGCAAGCATCCTAGTGGCCTTCTCCCGGTGCTCGTAAATCGCCCCCTTCGCCTTTCTGAGCCGGTCCACTGCCCTTCCTGCAGTTAACAAACCAAATTCCGCCTGCAGTCTCCGGCGTTCCCTTAACAGCCCTGCCTCTGGAGCCTCCGCATATCTCCTGTCCATTCAAAGAATCTCTTTTACCAGTCGGTCCGTCCCTGCCCTATCCGTCCTGCCCCTGTGAGCCCGAATCGAGATCAGCTCTCCTCTCACCACTGCCTTCAGCGCTTCCCAGACCACCGCTGCTGAGACCTCCCCCTGTCGTTTACCTGCAGGTAGTTCAACATGCACTTCATCAACCTCTCGCACACCGTTTCGTCCGCCAACAGGTCTACATCCAGCCTCCATTGCGGGCGCTGCTTGCTATCCATACTCACCTGCAGGTCCCCCCAGGGCGGAGCATGGTCCGAGATTGTAATCGCCGAATATCCCGTGTCCACCATCCCCAGCAATAGGGCCCTGCCCACATTAAATAAATCTATCTGGGAATACACCTTGTGAATGTGGGAGAAAAAGGAAAATTCCCTGGCCCTCGGCTGCCTAAATCTCCATGGATCCACCCCCCCTCCCACCTCCCCCCCTCCCCCAATCTGCTCCATGAACCCTTTCAGCTCCTTTTCCATTGCTGGCACCTTGCTCGTTCTCGAGCATGATCGGCCCAGGCCTGGATCAATAACCGTGTTGAAATCCCCACCCATAATCAGCATGTGCGAATCCAGGTCCGGAATCTTCCCTCGCGCCCTCTTCACAAAATCTCAATTTGGCACATATACATTGACCAGCACTACCTTCATCCCCTGCAGCTTGCCACTAACCATGATATATCGACCTCCCACATCCGAGACTATCCTCCCCACCTCAAATGCCACCTGCTTGTTAATCAGAATCGCAGCCCCCCTTGTCTTTGAATCCAGCTCCGAGTGGAAAACCTGACTGACCCAGCCTTTCCTCAACCTGACCTGATCCACTACTTTAAGATGTGTCTCCTGCAGCATCACCACGTCCGCCTTCAATCCCCTCAGGTGCGCAAACACATCTCTTTACCGGCCCATTTAGCCCCCAGACATTCCAGGTGACCAGCCTAGTTGGGGGGCAAAGTGCCCCCCCCCCCCGCCACCCCGCCGGTCAGCCATCCCCTTTCTTGGGCCCGCCTCTAGCCCATGCGCCGCACCTCCTCCGGCCCGCCACGGGGCGGCCCCCACCCCCCGAAGTCCCTTCCACGTCAGCAGAACACATCCCCCCATCCCCCCCCCCCCCCACCAGTAACGCTACTCTGAACCCCAACCCAGTTAATAAACTAAGCATATACACACCCCTCACTGTGCTTCCGTGAGCTAGCTCACCAAGCTAGCTTGGTGACCCCCGCCACTGGCGCCAAAGAGTCTCCCACTCATTGTTCCCTCACTCCCCTCCCCCCGCTCCTGCAAACAAGTTCCCTCATCTAACAATCCCCAAACAAACACCCTGCAGCAAGAAAACGCAAAGAACAAAAGCACCACCCACCGAAACCCAGACAGGCACGTCTCCATCCCACCAAAGTGCACAACAGTATAAACAAACAAGACAAAACACAGAAGGAACATTACCAACATCTACTCCGAAATAGAGCCAAAAACGAAACAGAAAATCGACTTACCCCCCCGCCCCTTTTCCTTTTCTCCTAAACAGAGCTCCAAAAAAGACAGATACAAAACAATACGAGAAGGCATAGCCAATTTTACCAACAGAAAGAAAAAACCCAACCCAAACCCCACAAACAAACCAAGGAGGAGAAAAGAAAAACAAACAAAAACCCCCAAAGAAAAACAGAAAAGGAAAAAGGGCCCAATATAGGCCAACATATTGTCACTGAGTCCAGGAGTTCTCAAACTCCCACCAGTCCTTTTCTTTTTGCAAAGTCCAACGCCTCATTGGGCGACTCAAAATAGTGGTGTTGGTCTTCATGCGTAACCCACAGATGTGCCGGAATTACAGCAGACCAAACTTCACCTGCTTCTTAAAGAAAATCGCCTTGACCTGATTAAAGCCTGCCCTCTTCCTCGCCACCTCCACACTCAGGTCCTGGTACACCCGCAGGATGCTGTTATCCCACTTGTAATTTCCTGTGCGCTTGGCCCACTGAAGAATCCATTCCTTGTCCAGGAACCTGTGGAATCTCACCACCATTGCCCTTGGATTGTCCCCCGCTCGCGGCTTCCTCGCAAGCGCTCTATATGCCCTGTCCACCTCCAGCAGTCGGGGGAATGCCCCCTCCCCCAGCAGGTTTTCGAACATACACGCCACGTATGCTCCAGCATCTGCCCCCTCAGCTCCCTCCGGGAGCCTGACAATTCTTAGATTCTGCCGGCGGGACCGGTTCTCAGGATCCCCCACCTTCTCCAAGAGTCTTTTCTGCTGTTCCCGAAGCATCCCCACATCCAGCTCCACTGCTGTTTGGTGCTCCTCTTGTTCCAGCAGCACCTTCTCCACCTTCTAAATCGCCCAGTCCTGGGCGTCCAGCCTGCTCTCTAGGCGATCAACTGATTTTTTTGATCGGGTCCAGGCATTCCCGCTTCTGCCTGGCGAAACCATCCTGAATGGCCTGCATCACTGGGTCGGTTGGTCGCTGCGCTGCCACCCCAGGGGTCCGTCCCTCAGCCATGCTGTCTCCCGTTGCAGCTTCAACACAGCTCGCTTCTTGTTTCTGCCCTTTCGCACACTTCTGATCCTTTTTTTCCGTAAACCAATGCAAAGAAACAGTGCCCAGCTGCCTCAACCTACGAATTTTCCGTTTAAAACCTCAAAAAAAATTCCGGGGGGAAGGTCCAAAAGTCCGACCAGAGCGAGAGCCACCAAATGTGCGACTTACTCCTCCATCGCCGCCACCGGAAGTCCGGAGAGCCTGCACCAATGTTAATTATTAGGCTTATCCTTACAACATTTATTGAACAATGGCATAATGTCTGCAATTCTCCAGTCCCCTGACACTGAATCTAGGGAAGATTGAAGGATTATGGCCAATGCCCCTGCAATTTTCACTCTCACTTCATTCAATATCCTTTGATGCATAGAACACGTGGGCCGAAGGGCCTGTTCTGTGCTGTATTTTCTATGTTCTATGTTCTATAGAACAATACAGCGCAATACAGGCCCTTTGGCCCTCAATGTTGCGCCAACCTGTGAAACAACTCTAAAGCCCATCTACACTATTCCCTGGTCCAAGTGCCTTTTATGACCATAAGACAAAGGAGCAGAGGTAGGCCAGTCAGTCCATCGAGTCTGCACCGAACCTCCGAACAAGCACTCTACCTAGGCCCACTCCCCCACTCTATCCCCATAACTCCGCGCGTTGATCATACAATCCACCTAACTTTCACATTTTTGGACTGTGAGAGGAAGTCGGATTCCCTGGAGATGACTGATGCAGGGTATGCAGTGGCATAGTGGTATTGTCACTGGACTGGTAAACCAGAGACGTAGAGTAATTTCTGGGCAACCAGGTTCCAATCCCGCAACTGCAGATGGTGAAATTTGAATTCAATTAAAAATTCTGGAATTAAAAGTCCATGAAAATGACCATGAAACCATGTCGATAGTTGTAAAAACCCATCTGGTTCACTAATGTCCTTTAGGGAAGGAAATCTGTCATCCTTACCCGGCCTGACCTACATGTGATTCCAGACCACAGCAATGTGGTTGACTCTTAACTACCCCCTCAAGGGCAATGAGGGATGGGCAATAAAACGCTGGCACAGCCTGCGATGCCCATGTCCCATGAACGAATTTTAAAAAAAGACACGGGGAGAATGTATAAACTCCACACAGACAGTTACCCATGGCCGGAATCAAACCCTGATCCCTGGCGGTATATGGCAGCAATGCTGACCACTGGAACACGTGCTGCCCCTAATAGTTTCTATTATTTAGCCAATCCTCTATCCATGCTAATATACTACCCACCACACCACAAGCTAATCTTTTGTGTGGTATCTTGTGAACACTTTTTGGAAATCCATGTATATTACATCTACTGGTTTCCATTTATCTATCCTGCTCATTACCACCTCAAAGACTTCTAATAAATTTGTCAGACATGATTTTCCCTTTGTAAAGCCACCTGCGCTCTGTTTGATTGTATTATATATTTTGAAGTACCGCCAGTCTATTCAATACTTTCGCCATATCAATTTTGAACCCTTTCAGCGACAGAGTTTCCTCTTCTGCTATTATTATCCACCTGCTTGACAAAGACAGATGAAAAGCATTTATTTAATACCTCCCATGCCGCTAGGTCTGAATTCCATTTTGAGTCCCTGATCGGCCTTACTCAACCTTTTGCCACCGTTACTATTTATATACCTACAGAAGACTTGGGATTCCCCTTTATGTTGGCTACCAGTCTTTTCTGATAATCTCTCTTTGCTCCTCTAATGTGCTTTTTCACCTTCTTCTGATCTTTCTGTATTCCTTTTGGTCCTCAATTGAATTTTCTACCTGATACCTGTCACAAGCACACATTTTCTTCCTTATCTTAATTTCTATCTCTGTTTTCATCCAGGGGGCTCTGTATTTGTTTACTATATGCTTCCATTTTGTTGGAGTACACCTTGACTGAGCCCATTTCTTTTTTGAAGGTAGCCCATAGTTCTGTTACAATTTTCCCAGCCAACCTTTCATTCCACTGGGCCAGCAGAGGGCAGTAGAGCGGTGCTGCTGATTGGCTGTTGCGGGGGATATTTGCATACCTCCGTTGTGGTCACCCAAAGTTGAAGGTGGTTTGTGGAGGGGCTGTTATCAAGTGACACTTACACCCAAAACACTTCTTCAGTCTTTCCCTCCCTACTCCCTCCTCTAACCAAAAAAAACAACCGCTGTAAAGATCAAGAGGAAAGCTCAAGGACAGGTAGAAGTAGAAAGAAGTGACATCACAGCCTGTAGGTAAGGGATTGACTGGTAAGTATTTTTTCTTTTATTTTCCCTCAGGTGTATCGTGCGGGGCACAGAGGTTGCTGAGTGAGTGCTTGCTGAGAAGGGGAGTGAATAACAGGTAAGCTCTTTCTTTCTTTTTCTTTTTTTATCTAAAGGAGATGGCAGGGAAGGTAGTGCAATGTTCCTCCTGCAGAATGTTTAAGGTGAGGGACACCGTGAGTGTCCCTGTTGATTTCATCTCCAGCTCCTCAGAAACCGGGTTGGGGAACTGGAGCTGGTGCTGGATGAACTTCGGGTCATTCGCGAGGCAGAGGTGGTCATGGATAGAAGCTTCAGGGATGTAGTTACTCCAAAGAGTAAAGATAGATGGGTGACGGTGAGAGAGGCTGGGAGGAAGCAGTCAGTACAGGGATCCCCTCTGGTTGTTCCCCTTAGTAACAAGTATACCACTTTGGATACTGTTAGGGGGGGGGGACTTACCAAGGGTAAGCCATGGGGTACAGGTCTCTGGCACAGAGTCTGTCCCTGTTGCTCAGAAGGGAAGGGGGGAGAGGAGTAGAGCATTAGTCATTGGAGACTCCATAGTTAGGGAGATAGATAGGAGATTCTGTGGGAACGAGAGAGTCTCAAGGTTGGTGTGTTGCCTCCCAGGTGCCAGGGTGCGTGATGTCTCGGATCGTGTTTTTGGGATCCTTAAGGGGGAGGGGGAGCAGCCCCAAGTCGTGGTCCACATAGGTACCAAAGACATAGGTAGGAAAAGGGATAGGGAATTAAGCCAGGAATTCAGGGAGCTAGGGTGGCAACTTAGATCTAGGACGAACAGAGTTATTATCTCTGGGTTGTTACCCGTGCCCGGAGATATCGAGATGCGGAATAGGGAAAGAGGGGAGTTGAACACGTGGCTACAGGGATGGTGCAGGAGGGAGGGTTTCAGATTTCTGGATAATTGGGGCACATTCTGGGGTCGGTGGGACCTCTACAAAGGGGATGGTCTTTACCTGGACCAGAGGGGTACCAATGTCCTGGGGGGGAAATTTGCTAATGCTTTTCAGGAGGGTTTAAACTAGTTCAGCAGGGGCTTGGGAACCTGAATTGTAGCTCCAGTATACAGGAGGTTGAGAGTAGTGAGGTCATGAGTAAGGTTTCAAAGTTGCAGGAGTGTACCGGTAGGCAGAAAGGTGGTTTAAAGTGTGTCTTCTTCAATGCCAGGAGCATCCGGACTAAGGTGGGTGAACTTGCGGCATGGGTTGGTGCCTGGGACTTCGATGTTGTGGCCATTTCTGAGACATGGATAGAGCAGGGACAGGAATGGATGTTGCAGGTGCCGGGGTTTCGATATTGCAGTAAGCTCAGGGAAGGTGGGAAAAGAGGGGGAGGGGTGGCATTGTTAGTCAAGGACAGTATTACGGTGTCAGAAAGGAGTTTGATGAGGACTCGTCTACTGAGGTAGTATGGGCTGAGGTTAGAAACAGGAAAGGAGAGGTCACCCTGGAATGGGTTTTCTATGGGCCACTGAAAAGTTCCAGAGATGTAGAGGAAAGGATTGCAAAGATGATTCTGGATAGGAGTGAAAGCAACAGGGTCGTTGTTATGGGGGACTTTAACTTTACAAATGTTGACTGGAAACGCTATAGTTCGAGTACTTTAGATGGGTCCGTTTTTGTCCAATGTGTGCAGGAAGGTTTCCTGAAACAGTATGTAGATAGGCAAACGAGAGGCGAGGCCATATCGGATTTGGTACTGGGTAATGAACCAGGACAGGTTTTAGATTTGGATGTAGGTGAGCACTTTGGTGATAGTGACCACAATTCGATTACGTTTACTTTAGTGATGGAAAGGGATAAGTATATACCGCAGGGCAAGAGTTATATCTGGGGGAAAGGCAATTATGATGCGATGAGGCAAGACTTAGGATGCATCGGATGGAGAGGAAAACTGCAGGAGATGGGCACAATAGACATGTGGAGCTTGTTCAAGGAACAGCTACTGCGTGTCCTTGATAAATATGTACCTGTCAGGCAGGGTGGAAGTTGTCGAGCAAGGGAACCGTGGTTTACTGAAGCAGTCGAAACACTTGCCAAGAGGAAGCAGGTGGCTTATGTAAAGATGAGACATGAAAGATCAGTTGGAGCGCTCGAGAGTTACAAGTTAGCTAGGAAGGACCTAAAGAGAGAGCTAAGAAGAGCCAGGAGGGAACATGGGAAGTCTTTGGCAGGTTGGATCAAGGATAACCCTAAAGCCTTCTATAGATATGTCAGGAATAAAAGAATGACGAGGGTAAGAGTGGGGCCAGTCAAGGACAGTAGTGGGAAGTTGTGCATGGAGTCCAAGGAGATAGGAGAGGTGCTAAATGAATATTTTTCGTCAGTACTCACGCAGGAAAAAGACAATGTTGTCGAGGACAATACTGAGATTCAGGCTACTAGACTAGAAAGACTTGAGGTTCATAAGGAGGAGGTGTTAGCAATTCTGGAAAGTGTGAAAATAGATAAGTCCCCTGGGCCAGATGGGATTTATCCTAGGATTCTCTGGGAAGCTAGGGAGGAGATTGCTAAGCCTTTGGCTTTGATCTTTAAGTCACCTTTGTCTACAGGAATAGTGCCTGAAGATGAGGATAGCAAATGTTGTCCCCTTGTTCAAGAAGGGGAGTAGAGACAATGCCGGTAACTATAGACCAGTGATCCTTACGTCTGTTGTGGGCAAAACCTTGGAAAGGTTTATAAGAGATAGAATGTATAATCATCTGGAAAGGAATAATTTGATTAGGGATAGTCAACACAGTTTTGTGAAGGGTAGGTCGTGCCTCACAAACCTGATTGAGTTCTTTGAGAAGGTGACCAAACAGGTGGATGAGGGTAAAGCAGTTGATGTGGTGTATATGGATTTCAGTAAAGCGTTTGATAAGGTTCCCCACGGTAGGCTACTGCAGAAAATACGGAGGCATGGGATTCAGGGTGATTTAGCAGTTTGGATCAGAAATTAGCTAGCTGGAAGAAGACAAAGGGTGGTGGTTGAGGGGAAATGTTCAGACAGGAGTCCAGTTACTAGTGGTGTACCACAGAGATCTGTTTTGGGGCCACTGCTGTTTGTCATTTTTATAAATAACCTGGAGGAGGGCGTAGAAGGATGGGTGAGTAAATTTGCAGATGACACTAAAGTCGGTGGAGTTGTGGACAGTGCGGAAGGATGTTACAAGTTACAGAGGGACATAGATAAGCTGCAGTGCTGGGCTGAGAGGTGGAAAATGGAGTTTAATGCAGAAAAGTGTGAGGTGATTCATTTTGGAAGGAATAACAGGAAGACAGAGTACTGGGCTAATGGTAAGATTCTTGGCAGTGTGGATGAGCAGAGAGATCTCGGTGTCCATGTACATATATCCCTGAAAGTTGCCACCCAGGTTGAGAGGGTTGTCAAGAAGGCATACGGTTGTGTTAACTTGTATTGGTAGAGGGATTGAGTTTCGGAACCATGAGTTTCTTTACATGTATTAACGGGCTCTATCCTGTGCTCAAATCCACACTTGAGATGGAACAATCAAATGGACTGCCTTTTTTTGATGTACTGGTTGAGGAATCTGCAGGGTTTTGTATAACATGGCCTCCCGCAAGCCAACCTTCACTGGTCAGTACACACGTTGGGATTTTTACAGTTCCATGCATGTAAAATTTGCCTTATCGCCGATCTTGTAAATAAGGCCCAAACTCACCATGCAAACCTGATGCTAAAATAGGGTGCATCAAAGGCATCCTGTGTGCCAGTGGCTACCCTGATCAGCTGACTGCATGTTATATGTTGCACAACCTCATGAACATGTCTAAGGCCATAAGCTTTGGGCCTGAAAAGTGCCAGCACACTGGAAGGGCAATGTATGTCAAATATTTGAACAACAGGTGAAGCTAGCTGTTACTATGTGGTAGCAACACAAAAGATATTTGTTACTAAAAGAATCATATCATCAAGCCAAAAAGACATCAGGCGGGATTCTCCGACCCCCGCTGGATCGGAGAATCCCCGGGGGGGGGGGGGGGGGGGGGGGGGCGGCACAAATCCCGCCCTGACGCCGGCTGCTGTATTCTCCGGCGCTGTTTTTCGGGCGGGGGCGGGATTCGGGGGTGTGGGGGGATCCGACCCTGGGGGGGCCCCACGGTGGCCTGGCCCGTGATCGGGGCCCACCGATCTGTGGGCGGGCTTGTTCCATGGGGGCACTTCTTCCTTCCGTGCCTCCAACGCCGGGATGCGATTCTCCGGCAACTGGTTGGGGGGCCGCTGAAAGAGGCCCATGCGGCGATTCTCTGCATTCCAGCGTAGTTCCAGCGAGTCCCGCTGGTGTGGTTCCAACCTGGTACCACCCAGCGGGAGCTCGGACCCACGGCCGCGGTGGGCAGGTGGGGGGCTCAGACTCCTGGGGGGCTCCATTGCATCCAGGCCCATGATCGGGGGCAACCTATCTCCTTCCGTGTGGTCCCGCTGTAGGGCTCCGCCATGTTGCGATGTGCTGCTGCGAAGACGGCTGTCGCCCACATGCGCAGACGCGGAGACGGCCGTCGTGCGCGTGCACGTGTACGTACCCGCGCTGGAAGTGCAGGGCTACGTATCGGAGCCGGAGTAGCGTGCAACACTCCGGCGCCGTGCTGGACCTCTGAGGGCCACTAAATCGCTGGGCCCGGAGGCTCGTTGACGCCGGCGTGCAGCACTCCGGTGTTTATACCAGTGTCAACACTTGGCCGGGATTTTGGAGAATGCCGGCCATGGTATATGAATTACAGTTCAAGAGTGATGACAGGTATGTAGGTCGTGCAAAAGATTGGTGGATCATATCAACAGCATGTCTCTTCAGTTGTTTGCAATGGATAAAACCATACCCAACCAGCCCATGCTTGCAAATTGCAAAACACAGTGTCTAATATTAGTTATAATTCCAGGATTAGGCAACATTTGCTGAATAATCCTCAGTGTGCTAAATGATCAGCTGACAACTAATTTACGATTATCAGCCAAACATGTAGTGTAGCCCATTTGCATGTACTGGAAGCTACATATACAGGGCCCTGTTCTTTGCAGACAGAAAGAACATGTAAGCACATTGTACCTGTTTCAGCTAAACAATTGCCATTCCACGCCATTTCCCAAGGGAAATGCCTTGACCGATAAGAGTAAAGTTTAAATGTGAAACAATGCTTGGCCGTTTGCTGTCAGTCACCATCACCTGGTGCATTCTTCATGGCAATATGTCTACCAATCAGCGACCACTTGCAAATCAATTAGCACTCTCTTCTCATGCAGTATAAAATTGTTGGGCACGATTTAATGTCCTCGTCGTGCCCAACTTGGTGATGCAACAAGACTGTTTAATCTTGCAAGAAGCATCTCATGAGATTCATGATGCTCAGAACACCTCACGAGATTGAATGAAGTCCCGCAAGACATTGTGATCTGAATCTCCCACTTGCTGAGCAAGATCCTGATTAACATATTTAAATGAGCCATTAGGCCCAGGAAGTAACCACTGCACATGAGGGACTTTACCATGGTGCCATTTAGCACTGGTCCACACAAATGTTGGTCTCAGCAAGTCTCTCCTCACTGAGACCAAGATAAAATGGCAGAGTCCCGTTAGATAGCAGGGTCGTTGTCAACACTGCAAGCGGGAATCATTTTTCACGTTAAATCGCGCCCGCTGTTACCGCTGACACTGGTATCCTTGCGATTGTCCTGATGAGTGCTAGATGAAAAGCTTTGACTAAATGTCTTTTTTGAGCAATATTCAATTCTGTACAACCAAATGGCTTTGAGTTATGGAAGGAGTGCAGTGAGTGATTAGCTCTGGCCTATCAGTTGTTATGAGGGTGACATGTGAGAGTACCTTTCAGGTGTTTAAGGAATGTACCTTTAAGAAATGGGTGTTTATCGGTGATGTCAGAGTGTGGGTGGAGTTGAGCTGTCTGTCAGCTTTTTACTTTCATTTTTGAGCAGGCTGCAAGGTGTGTTTTAGTTTCATTTTCAGTGTTAGAGCTGAAGCCAGACAAAGCAGGCGTACTGCTGTTCTCTCGGCCATCAAAAGACTATCTCTTGATCATTTGGTGAATTCAGAATTATAAATGTTCTCAGTCGTGAATGTAAACCTAATGTGCTTCTGTTAAAAGGTATTTATTTTGCTGGATGTTGTTTGGGAAGTTATTAAAGATTACTTAGTGTTGTATTCTTTGGGGGTTGTATTTGAATTGAAGGTTGCTAAGATGTTCATTGTATGTTTTAAAAAGGTTAACTTGAGTTCAAAGAATAAACATTGTTTTGTTTTAAAAAATACTTTTCCATTTCTGTTGTACCACACCTGTAGAGTGGGCCGTGTGCTGCCCATACCACAGTCTATTAAAAGTTGTGGGTCAGGGGAACTCCATGATACACTTTGGGGTTCTCTAAACCCTGGCTCATAACAAGGGAAACAATAGCTAAGAAAATCCAAAATATTTTCAAATGTCCGTTGCGTACTCTTATCTCTTTGCTTAAATTGTGCATTTCAGATAATATTAAAGTAATGATATTCCTGCATGAAATGTATTATTCTGGCCCCAAGTACCAGCTCAGCTGAGTTTAGAAAATAGCTCAATATGGAATGCGGCTGAGCCATCTTGTCAATGTGAATTGCTCATAAAGCTCACTATACTTTCAACTGCCTTTCAGCAGGCCACAAGCAAGACAGACATTTATACTGCACCTACTTCCTGAAACTGTTGCAAGCCACGGGGACATACAATGGTCTGGTAAAATAACCGTAACGTTTGATAATTGCAAGCCTCTGGCATCTAGTTGAAATAATAACACATTTTACAATATGGGGCACTAAGTTGCATTTTGCTCTGGGCAAGGTTACCTCAGTATCAGGATTCATAGTGGCATTGATTCCAACAAGAGAAGAGAAAGTTCACATAGCCCCAACAGCTGAAAAACACAAGCAATATACGGAACACACACAGCAAACACACGCATATAGTCAAAAGCATCCATTAATTGACCTGCAGCATGAATGGGAACTTGAGTAGGCCATTAGCTCCTGAAACCAGTTCCAATGATGGGCATGATCATCCAGCTTGTCACCCAGGTTGGATGTTCCGTCCCCGACGATGGCGCAACCTCACCGCGGTTTTCCCGACAGAGTTGGGTGGGTACAATGGGAAATCCCATTGACAGCGGTGGGACCAGAAGATTCCGTTGCCGGGCAATGGCAGGCCACCTCCTGTCACCGAGAAACACGACATGGGGACACCAAAGAATCTCACCCATTGACTTTGACCGCGGCTGATCTACATCCTAAAACCAGATGCCCACCTCTACCACAGAGCAGGACAAGGGCAACAGGCACATGGGAACACCACCACCTGAAAGCTCCCCTCCAAGACACGCGGCCTCCTGACTTAGAAATATATCGCCGTTTCTTCTGTTTTTCTGTTGCTGGGTAAAGATCCTAGAAATCTCTCCCAAAGAACACAGTGGGTATTCTTACACCACGAGGGCCACAGCAGTCAAAGAAGGCAGCTCACCACCACTTTTTTAAGGTCAAGTAGCTTTGGACAATAAATGCTCGCCTTGCAAGCGGTGCTCACATCCTGTGAATGAATAAAGAAGCTGAGCAAACAAGTGTCCAGCTCCAGTTGCAATTTTCATCTCAACTTGGCGATTTCAGAGCTCACTCACAAAGAAAAGTCAGCAGACAATGAGAAAGGCAGCGCAGTGCAACAGCATCCCCCTTGAACCATTCCAGCTTGGCTGCCTGCTGTAGTACTCATTGTAACCTCAGAGAAGAAGGTGTGTTTTCTCCTTGTGACCACCTTCGCTAATAACTCCAGGGAGGACCAGGGCAACATGGTAATCATTTGCTGCCAATTCTGAAAATAACACCTTCATCTGAGCTCCACGATATGCACTGCACATTTTATTTATCATGTCCAGGGCAGCTCGCAGTGACATTGTGTCTGACTGAATTTCATCCATCCCCCTGCGCGGCTCATTCTAAAATCTCTCCCACAATACTGAAATGAAGCACAAACCTAAAATTGCTGACTGCCCTTGCAAAAGTAATTGGGCAAGCAACATACCCTCCACATGCATGTTTTTCCCATTTCGGACAAAGGTTGAAAATCGCCTCAGCATGATTGACTATCTCTTGACTCTCAAAACATGACAGTTTTTCCAACACTTAATCAAAGAATGGGCACATTACTCATAACAGATTTCCCATAGCTCTGTACATTTTTTGATAAATCTTTAGGATATTGATAGTTGGGGATGCAGTGATGGGAATGACATTGAATGTCAAAGGGAGGCAGCCAAATTCTCTCTTGTTGGAGATGGTCATTGACTGGGATGTGTGGCAAAAATGTCACTTGCCACTAATTAACCCAAGTCTGAATTTGTCCAGATCTTGCTGCATTTGAATGTGGTCTGCTTCAGTGTCTGTGGAGTGGAGAATGGAATGGAACATTGTATAATCGTCTGTGAACACCTCCCACTTCTGATCTTGTAATGTGGTTGGGAGGGGTGGGAGGGAGGAAGGAGGATTCATGAAAAAGCTGAAGATAGTTGAACCTAGGAGACTAAGGAACTCCTGCAGTGATGTCCCGTGGCTGAGAAGGTTGGCATCTGAAAACCACAAACATCTTCATTTGTTCTGGGTATGACTCCCACAGTTCCCCTTGGCTTGAATTTTGTTGAGGCTCCTTGATGTCACACTCATCAATTCAATTGTTGCTTTTATGTTGCTGCCACCTCACCTCTGGAATTCTGTCCTTTTGTTCATGTATGAACCATGGCCGTAATGCTACCAGGAGCTGAGCGGTCCTTGCAGAACCCAAACAGTGCGCCATTGAACATGGTTATTGGCGAGAAGGAAAGAAAAACAGGGAATGCTCTCTAATACCCTGGTCATTATTTATCTTTCAATAAATAATAAGAATATAATAATAATAGCTTATTGTCACAAGTAGGCTTCAGTGAAGTGACTGTGAAAAGCCCCTAGTCGCCACATTCCGGCCCCTGTTCGGGAAGGCTGGTACGGGAATTGAACCCGCGCTGCTGCTTTGTCCTGCATTACAAGCCAGCTATTTAGCCCAGTGTGCTAAACCAGCCCTGTAACATCACAAAAATATTGTTGCTTTTGGGACTTAGCTGTGCACTAATTGGCCACTATGCTTCCTGCAGTACAACAGTGGCAAGCACTGCAGTTCAAAAATTACTTATCTGGCGATGAAGTTCTTTGGGGTGACTCGAGGTCATGAAAGGTGTTCAAGAAATTCAAGTTCTTTCTTTTTTAATGAAGTGGCAGCTCCTGCTGACATTCACCTCATGCCCAGTGCCTGAGGTTATGTTGAACAAAGCACTCCTGGCGTACGTGGAAGGATTGGTATGTTTTACTTTGTACATTCTGTATAATCATCAATGTATCTGGGCTGTCTGATGTTCTTCTCCTTGATTAGTTGCATCATCAGGACTGACACATTATAAAAAATTCAAATACTGAATATGGGCAGAACTGATTTTTCTTTCAGTTCGCCCGATGGTGGTTTTGCTCCCTTCTTTTCTCCTGCATTTCAAAGTTAAACATAAGCGGAATGAACATAGAAATTCATGATATAAGCTGAGTGTGGTAGTATGTATTAGGGTCATGTGGGACTGGAAGCCCTAATGTCATTGGCTGACAGATCCCGGGTCCTGGTTGGCCGTTGACCTCTAGCTCCGCCCTGAAGGCGGAGTATAAGAAGCCGGAGTCCTCTCCCGCAGGCCAGTCTACTATCGAGCTGCGGGGGAACAGACACGCTTAATAAAGCCTCATCGACTTCACTCTATTCGTCTCTCGGAGTCTTTGTGCGCTACAATTTATTAAGCGTGACTAAAGGACTATGGAGCTCAGGATCATCCCGGAATGCCTGAGGATCAGCCCCCACGCAGTGAACGCGGCAGCAGCCTTCAAGCACTGGCAGACTTGTTTCGAGGCCTACCTCAGAACGGCCACCGGCCGGGTCACAGAAGACTAAAAACTACAGGTCCTGCACTCGAGGTTAAGCACGGAGATTTTCTCCCTCATCGAAGACACGGAGGATTTCCAGACGGCGTTCGCAGCACTGAAAAGTCTCTATGTCCGCCCAGTTAACCAAATCTACGCTCGCTACCAGCTCGCGACGAGACGGCAAGGTCCCGGAGAATCGATAGATGAATTCTACGCCGCGCTGCTGATTTTGGGACGAGCCTGCAGCTGCCCTTTGGTGAACGCAAATGAACACACGGACATGTTAATGCGCGATGCTTTTGTGGCAGGTATGAACTCCTCCCAAATCCGCCAAAGACTTCTAGAAAAAGAGTCGCTAGGACTCTCAGAGGCACGGGCCCTAGCAGCCTCCCTAGACGTGGCTGCGTGTAATACCCGCGCCTACGGCCCCGACCGCGCGGCAGCCCATTGGGCTCCGTACGTACCCGTCGCGACAAACCCATCCCCCGGACACCCCACAGGCTTGCGCGGTCCAAACGCCAAGTCGTACCTGGGGCGCCCGCTGCTATTTCTGCGGCCAAGCGAAACACCCCTGGCAGCGCTGCCCGGCCCGAGCAGCAATCTGCAAGAGCTGCGGGAAAAAGGGCCATTTTGCGGTTGTGTGCCGGTCCCGCGAGGTCGCCGCTGTCCCGGGAGAACAGGGAGCCCTGCACGCCGCTTACGCTCCCCAACCCCCCCAGAGCCCCATGTACGACCCGCAGGCGCAGCCACTCTGGGTCCCGACCACCGCGGTCCCGGGAGAACAGGGAGCCCTGCACGCCGCTTACGCTCCCCAACACCCCCCCCCGCACCCCATGTACGACCCGCCGGTGCTACCACTTTGGGTCCCGACCACCGCTCTCCCCGGAGAAGAGGGAGTTCTGCGCGGCTCTAACGCCCCCCAAACCCCCCCCCCGCGGCCCACGTATGACCCGCCGGCGCTACCAATTTGGGTCGCGACCACCGCTGTCCCCAGAAATGGGGGAGCCCCGCGCGTTCCTAACGCTCCCCAACCCCCCCAGCGCCCCATGTGCGACCAGCAGACGCCGCCATTTTGGGTCCCGGCCACCACGAGGGGAGGAAGGGCGCCGCCATCTTGGACCACCCCAGACCTGTATGACGCATGGGGCGGCCATTTTGTCCACCCCGCCGCCATCTTGTGACCCCCCAGCCATGTGCGATGTATGGGGGCAGCCATTTTGTTCATCCCCGACGCCATCTTGGACGGCAACAACGGACCCCAGTGTCGACGGCTCCACGGGGTTCGAGGAAGACGCTCCACTACTACAACCACGTCTCGCTTCAATAACGCTCGACCAAGCTCGGCCCCGGACACTCCAGACGAGGACGACAACGGTGCTAATAAACGGGCATGAGACACCATGCCTAGTCGACTCCGGGAGCACGGAGAGCTTTATCCACCCCGACACGGTAAGACGCTGTTCCTTGACCACCTATCCCAGCGCACAAAAGATTTCCCTAGCTGCAGGATCACACTCCGTACAGATCAAAGGTTTCTGCATAGTTACCCTAACGGTGCAGGGGAGGGAGTTCAAAAACTACAAACTACACGTCCTTCCCCAACTCTGCACCCCCACATTACTGGGATTAGATTTCCAGTGCAATCTACAGAGCCTTACCTTCAAATTCGGCGGCCCAATACCCCCACTCACTATCTGCGGCCTCGCAACCCTCAAGGTGCAACCCCCGTCCTTGTTTGCGAACCTCACCCCGGATTGCAAACCCGTCGCCACTAGGAGCAGACGGTACAGTGCCCAGGACCGGACCTTCATTCGGTCCGAAGTCCAGCGGCTACTAAAGGAAGGCATAATCCAGGCCAGCAATAGTCCCTGGAGAGTACAGGTGGTAGTAGTGAAGACAGGGGAGAAACAAAGGATGGTCATAGACTATAGCCAGACCATCAACAGGTACACACAACTAGACGCGTACCCTCTCCCCCGCATATCCGACATGGTCAATCGGATTGCCCAATATAAAGTCTTCTCCACCGTGGACCTTAAGTCCGCCTACCATCAGCTCCCCATCCGCCCAAGTGACCGCAAGTACACAGCCTTCGAGGCAGACGGGCGATTATACCATTTCCTAAGGGTCCCTTTTGGCGTCACAAACGGGGTCTCGGTCTTCCAACGGGAGATGGACCGAATGGTTTATCAACATGGGTTGCGGGCCACGTTCCCGTATCTCGACAATGTAACCATCTGCGGCCACGACCAGCAGGACCACGACGCCAACCTCCAAAAATTCCTCCAGACCGCCAAAGCCTTGAACCTCACGTACAACGAGGACAAGTGCGTTTTTAGCACCAACCGGCTGGCCATCCTGGGCTACGTAGTGCGCAATGGGATAATAGGCCCCGACCCCGAACGTATGCGCGCCCTCATGGAATTTCCCCTCCCGCACTGCTCAAAAGCCCTGAAACGCTGCCTGGGTTTTTTTTCATACTACGCCCAGTGGGTCCCCCAGTACGCAGACAAGGCCCGCCCCTAATACAGACCACGACCTTCCCTCTGTCGACAGAGGCTTGCCAGGCCTTCAGCCGCATCAAAGCGGATATCGCAAAGGCCACGATGCGCGCCATCGACGAGTCCCTCCCCTTCCAGGTCGAGAGCGACGCCTCCGACGTAGCTCTAGCGGCCACCCTTAACCAAGCGGGCAGACCCGTGGCCTTTTTCTCCCGAACCCTCCACGCTTCAGAAATCCGCCACTCCTCAGTGGAAAAGGAAGCCCAAGCCATAGTGGAAGCTGTGCGACATTGGAGGCATTACCTGGCCGGCAGGAGATTCCCTCTCCTCACCGACCAACGGTCGGTAGCCTTCATGTTCGATAATGCACTGCGGGGCAAAATCAAAAACGACAAGATCTTAAGGTGGAGGATCGAGCTCTCCACCTTCAACTACGAGATCTTGTATCGTCCCGGAAAGCTGAACGAGCCGTCCGATGCCCTATCCCGCGGCACATGTGCCAACGCACAAATTAACCGCCTCCAAACCCTCCACGAGGACCTCTGCCACCCGGGGGTCACTCGGTTTTTCCACTTTATCAAGTCCCGCAACCTCCCATCCTCTTTAGAGGAGGTCCGTACAGTCACAAGGAACTGCCACATCTGCGCAGAATGCAAACCGCATTTTTTCAGGCCGGATGGTGCGCACCTGATTAAGGCTTCCCGCCCCTTTGAACGCCTTAGTCTGGATTTCAAAGGGCCCCTCCCCTCCACCGACCGCAACACATACTTCCTTAATGTGGTGGACGAGTACTCTCGCTTCCCATTCGCCATCCCCTGCTCTGACATGACCGCGGCCACAGTCATTAAAGCCCTGAACACCATCTTCACACTGTTCGGTTGCCCCGCATACATCCACAGCGACAGGGGGTCCTCTTTCATGAGTGACGAGCTGCGCCAGTTCCTGCTCAGCAAGGGCATAGCCTCAAGCAGGACGACCAGCTACAACCCCCGGGGGAACGGGCAAGTAGAGAGGGAGAACGGCACGGTCTGGAAGACCGTCCTACTGGCCCTACGGTCCAGGGACCTCCCAGTTTCACGGTGGCAGGAGGTCCTCCCGGACGCTCTCCACTCCATCCGGTCGCTATTGTGTCCGAGCACTAATCAAACGCCTCATGAGCGTCTCCTTGTCTTCCCTAGGAAGTCCTCCTGTGGAACGTCGCTGCCGACCTGGCTGGCGGCCCCAGGACCCATCTTGCTCCGAAAGCATGTGCGGGCACACAAGGCGGACCCGTTGGTCGAAAGGGTTCACCTCCTCCACGCGAACCCGCAGTACGCTTACATGGAGTACCCCGACGGCCGACAGGACACGGTCTCCCTGCGAGATCTGGCGCCCGCCGGCAACACACACACCCCCTGACACCATTCACCCAACCCCCCCCCCTTCCTGCCACCGCCGCACCCCGCGACCGCCCCCTTCCCAGGAGGATCGGTTCCCCTCCCCTCAGGCCCGACCAAGAATAAAGTCCAAGCTGAAACCGTAAGGCTCCCGGAGACGACAACACCGGAACAAGCACCACCACCACCACCGGGGCCGAGGCGATCGACACGGACGACCAGACCGCCCGACCGACTCGTGGCATCGATCTAAATCAATATATGGAGTTTTCACAAGAACATTTTGCTTTTTCTCCCGATACCTTCTGTAAATAGTTGAAACAGGACAAAATTGTACATACTGTATTGCCATATGAATGTTTTCCTCCCAGGACCAGCCCTGTAAACCCTTACCACCATGCGAAGCATCACCCCGCCGGGTTCATTTTTGACAAGGGGTGAATGTGGTAATATGTATTAGGGGTCATGTGGGACTGGAAGCCCTAATGTCATTGGCTGACAGATCCCGGGTCCTGGTTGGCCGTTGACCTCTAGCTCCGCCCTGAAGGCGGAGTATAAGAAGCCGGAGTCCTCCCCCGCAGGCCAGTCTACTATCGAGCTGCGGGGGAACAGACACACTTAATAAAGCCTCATCGACTTCACTCTATTCGTCTCTCGGAGTCTTTGTGCGCTACACTGAGTTCCTGACAAAAACCCATTAATTTCAAGCTCAATTGAACTCATTGGAGCAGATTCCCCTGTTTTTGTGTTTGCACCTCCTGGGTTCGCTTGGGCACAGTGAAGAGGACAATCAAGCAGGGATGATCGCTCGCTATTCATACAGCAAACCTAATTTGACCCTTTCTGCAATTTTCTGTCCGTAACACCATGGCCATGTTGTCAGTCTAAATGCAGGAAAAGGGAAATGTGTCCACCAAAATTTTATCTGATTGTTGTTCTTCCTGTGCCACTAACCTTTTACTGCCATCGTTCAGAGGAGAAGCCAGGCTTTATTCCCAAGGAATAATTTGTGATTGATTTTCCAGTACTCTTGTTGGCAGAGTTTGTTCAAAGTACACTCAATCTGAATCATAGAATCATAGAACTTACAGTGCAGACGAAGGACTTTCGGCCCATCGAGTCTGCACCAGCCCTTGGAAAGAGCACCCTACTTAAGCCCACACCTCCACCGAAACACCTTAACCCAGTTATCCCAATTAATCTTTTCGGATACTAAAAGGGCAATTTAGCATGGCCAGTTCACCTAACCTGCACACCTTTGGAGTGTGGGAGGAAACCGGAGCACCCGGAGGAAACCCACGCAGATACGGGGAGAACGTGCACACTCCGCACAAGCAGGAACCTAACCCGGCAATCAAACCTGGGACCCTGGAACTGTGAAGCAACAGTGCTAACAATTGTGCTACCGTGCCGCCCACAAGGGTCAATAACAAGGGGATATCATTTTAAGGTGAAAGACAGAGGCTGGAATGCTGCCCCCCACTCTGGGTGGGAGAATCGCCGTGGCGCCGTGCGTGTTCAGCCACGCCGCCCCGATGCCCGCACGCGATTCTCCTCCCCCCCCCCACAAACCGGCGCAGCGAGAAACACGGCTGGCCACTGGGAGAATCGCCGCTCGCCGCTTGCAACGGGCGAGCGCCGATTCTCCGGCCCGGATGGGGTGAGCGGCCTGCCCAATACGATGGGTTCCCGCCGGCGCCGTCCACACCTGGCCGCTGCTGGCAGGAACAGCGCGGGAGCGCTGGGGGGTTGTCCTGTGGGGGGGGGCGAGGGGGGTTCCTGCACCTGGGTGGGCCTCAAATGGGGTCTGGCCCGCGATCGGTGCCCACCGTTCGGCGGGCCGGCCTCTCTGAAGAACGACCTCCTTTCCTCCACCACCCCGCAAGATCCATCCGACATCTTCGTGCAGGGCGGCCTGGGGGAAGGGCGGCATGCGCGGGTGACGTCATTCACGTGGCGGCGGCCACATCATTTATGTGGCGCCGCTTTTACGCGGCGCCAAGGCCCGGCGCGCGTCAATGACGCGATGCTGCTCCTAGCCCCCCGGGGGCAGGAGAATAGGGGGCTGGGAGTGGGCTCCGGCGCCGGAGTGAAACACTCCGGTTTTCACTCCGGCGTCGGCACTTAGACTCCCGATGGGAGAATTGCACACAGGAAGTTCTGAGGGGAGTTGAGGATTTCTTTTGCACCCAGAGGGTGGTGGGAATCTGGAATGCACTGTCTGAAAGGATAGTTGAGGCAGGAAACCTCGCAATCTTTAAAAAGAATTTGGATGAGCACTTGAAATGCCACAACATTAACGGCTATGGGCCAAGTGCTGGGAAGTGGGATTAGTGTAGATTTAGAGACATTTTTTGTCAGTGCAGGCTTGATGGGCTGAATGGCTTCTTCTGTGTTGTTTAATTCGAAGAACCTGTGGTGCTCCTGGATTCAGACAATCTGCAGAGCACAGATGCTCCCCTGAATGTAGCACGTTGTTAGGAAAGGCCTGTTAATGCCTTACTCTTAGGCCACTGCCCTGGGCAGGATCCAGAGCCCTTTGGTGCCAATCTCTCTCCCTGGAAGCAGAAAAGGGACTCACTTTAAATCTGGCCGCCATTGTTGCCTATCCTTCTCTGGCGACTTGATTGGGGAAAGTCTCAATGCATGGGCAAAGGGCAGGTTTTTTTAGTTACCCCTCAGTGTGGGTGTCCTTCTGGTGTTGAGGGAAAGAAGAGAGAACCAGGAACTCCTCATCTTACTTCCATAGCAACCCTTGACCCATGTCTATTGTAGGAGAAGCCCTAGCCTTGCCCCTGCTATCCCCCCACTACCACTCTCCCTCCACCAAAGAACAGCTGGTGAGTCAGTTTCAGCGGGAGCATTGCGGAAGTGGCTGCTGGGAGGTAAGTCAACCTTTAAAAGCACTTGTCTTTGCAGGGGCAGGCCAGTCGATTTCGGCGGGAGAACAGCTGGTGAGTCAGTTTCAGCGGGAGTATTGCGGAAGTGGCTGCTGGGAGGTAAGTCAACCTTTAAAAGCACTTGTCTTTGCAGGGGCAGGCCAGTCGATTTCGGCGGGAGAACAGCTGGTGAGTCAGTTTCAGCGGGAGCAGTGCGGAAGTGGCTGCTGGGAGGTAAGTCTGTCCTTTAAAAGCACTTGTCTTTGCAGGGGCAGGCCAGTCGATTTCGGCGTGAGAACAGCTGGTGAGTCAGTTTCAGCGGGAGCATTGCGGAAGTGGCTGCTGGGAGGTAAGTCTGTCCTTTAAAAGCACTTGTCTTTGCAGGGGCAGGCCAGTCGATTTCGGCGGGAGAACAGCTGGTGAGTCAGTTTCAGCGGGAGCATTGCGGAAGTGGCTGCTGGGAGGTAAGTCAACCTTTAAAAGCACTTGTCTTTGCAGGGGCAGGCCAGTCGATTTCGGCGGGAGAACAGCTGGTGAGTCAGTTTCAGCGGGAGCATTGCGGAAGTGGCTGCTGGGAGGTAAGTCAACCTTTAAAAGCACTTGTCTTTGCAGGGGCAGGCCAGTCGATTTCGGCGTGAGAACAGCTGGTGAGTCAGTTTCAGCGGGAGCATTGCGGAAGTGGCTGCTGGGAGGTAAGTCTGTCCTTTAAAAGCACTTGTCTTTGCAGGGGCAGGCCAGTCGATTTCGGCGGGAGAACAGCTGGTGAGTCAGTTTCAGCGGGAGCATTGCGGAAGTGGCTGCTGGGAGGTAAGTCTGTCCTTTAAAAGCACTTGTCTTTGCAGGGGCAGGCCAGTCGATTTCGGCGGTAGAACAGCTGGTGAGTCAGTTTCAGCGGGAGCATTGCGGAAGTGGCTGCTGGGAGGTAAGTCAACCTTTAAAAGCACTTGTCTTTGCAGGGGCAGGCCAGTCGATTTCGGCGGGAGAACAGCTGGTGAGTCAGTTTCAGCGGGAGCAGTGCGGAAGTGGCTGCTGGGAGGTAAGTCTGTCCTTTAAAAGCACTTGTCTTTGCAGGGGCAGGCCAGTCGATTTCGGCAGGAGAACAGCTGGTGAGTCAGTTTCAGCGGGAGCATTGCGGAAGTGGCTGCTGGAGGTAAGTCAACCTTTAAAAGCACTTGTCTTTGCAGGGGCAGGCCAGTCGATTTCGGCGGGAGTGGAGCTGGCTGGTTAGTCAATTTCAGCAGGAGCTGAGAATATTTCTTTTTTTTTTTAATTAGTTTTTTAGGCGGGAACAGGAAGTCGACCCGCGGACGTCTGGGAAGACCCTCACCAATAAATTCTGGTGGAGAGGAAACCCGAGACACTACACGTGTAGTGTCTCCCACCCGCCCTCCTCCTCTAACCTAATAATAAAACCCATTGGTCTGAGGTAAGTACCATATTTTATTATATTATTATTATTTTTTATACAATTTTAATTTAGTTGTTAGCCAGATCTTGGTAGAAAGTTAGAGGAATGGCAGGGAAGGGAGTGCAATGTTCCTCCTGCAGGATGTTTGAGGTGAGGGATGCAGTTAGTGTCCCTGCTGATTTTACCTGCAGGAAGTGCTGCCATCTCCAGCTCCTCCAAGACCGAGTTAGGGAACTGGAGCTGGAGTTGGAAGAACTTCGGATCATTCGGGAGGCAGAAGGGGTCATAGATAGCAGCTTCAGGGAATTAGTTACACCAAAGATTGGATATAGGTGGGTAACTGTAAGAGGGACTGGGAAAAAGCAGTCAGTGCAGGGATCCCCTGCGGTCGTTCCCCTGAGAAACAAGTATACCGCTTTGGATACTTGTGGGGGGGACGACTTACCAGGGGTAAGCCATGGGGTACGGGCCTCTGGCACGGAGTCTGTCCCTGTTGCTCAGCAGGGAAGGGGGGAGAGGAGCAGAGCATTAGTAATTGGGGACTCTATAGTCAGGGGCACAGATAGGAGATTTTGTGGGAGCGTGAGAGACTCACGTTTGGTATGTTGCCTCCCAGGTGCAAGGGTACGTGATGTCTCGGATCGTGTTTTCCGGGTCCTTAGGGGGGAGGGGGAGCAGCCCCAAGTCGTGGTCCACATTGGCACTAACGACATAGGTAGGAAAGGGGACAAGGATGTCAGGCAGGCTTTCAGGGAGCTAGGATGGAAGCTCAGAACTAGAACAAACAGAGTTGTTATCTCTGGGTTGTTGCCCGTGCCACGTGATAGTGAGATGAGGAATAGGGAGAGAGAGCATTTAAACACGTGGCTACAGGGATGGTGCAGGCGGGAGGGATTCAGATTTCTGGATAACTGGGGCTCTTTCTGGGGAAGGTGGGACCTCTACAGACAGGATGGTCTACATCTGAACCTGAGGGGCACAAATATCCTGGGGGGGAGATTTGTTAGTGCTCTTTGGGGGGGTTTAAACTAATGCAGCAGGGGCATGGGAACCTGGATTGTAGTTTTAGGGTAAGGGAGAATGAGAGTATAGAGGTCAGGAGCACAGATTTGACGTCGCAGGAGGGGGCCAGTGTTCAGGTAGGTGGTTTGAAGTGTGTCTACTTCAATGCCAGGAGTATACGAAACAAGGTAGGGGAACTGGCAGCATGGGTTGGTACCTGGGACTTCGATGTTGTGGCCATTTCGGAGACATGGATAGAGCAGGGACAGGAATGGATGTTGCATGTTCCGGGGTTTAGATGTTTTAGTAAGCTCCGAGAAGGAGGCAAAAGAGGGGGTGGTATGGCGCTGCTAGTCAAGAGCAGTATTACTGTGGCGGAGAGGATGCTAGATGGGGACTCTTCTTCCGAGGTAGTATGGGCTGAAGTTAGAAACAGGAAAGGAGAGGTCACCCTGTTGGGAGTTTTTTATAGGCCTCCTAATAGTTCTAGGGATGTAGAGGAAAGGATGGCGAAGATGATTCTGGATATGAGCGAAAGTAACAGGGTAGTTATTATGGGAGACTTTAACTTTCCAAATATTGACGGGAAAAGATATAGTTCGAGTACAATAGATGGGTCGTTTTTTGTACAGTGTGTGCAGGAGGGTTTCCTGAAACAATATGTTGACAGGCCAACAAGAGGCGAGGCCACGTTGGATTTGGTTTTGGGTAATGAACCAGGCCAGGTGTTGGATTTGGAGGTAGGAGAGCACTTTGGGGACAGTGACCACAATTCGGTGACGTTTACGTTAATGATGGAAAGGGATAAGTATACACCGCAGGGCAAGAGTTATAGCTGGGGGAAGGGCAATTATGATGCCATTAGACGTGACTTGGGGGGGATAAGGTGGAGAAGTAGGCTGCAAGTGTTGGGCACACTGGATAAGTGGGGGTTGTTCAAGGATCAGCTACTGCGTGTTCTTGATAAGTATGTACCGGTCAGACAGGGAGGAAGGCGTCGAGCGAGGGAACCGTGGTTTACCAAGGAAGTGGAATCTCTTGTTAAGAGGAAGAAGGAGGCCTATGTGAAGATGAAGTGTGAAGTTTCGGTTGGGGCGATGGATAGTTACAAGGTAGCGAGGAAGGATCTAAAGAGAGAGCTAAGACGAGCAAGGAGGGGACATGAGAAGTATTTGGCAGGAAGGATCAAGGAAAACCCAAAAGCTTTCTATAGGTATGTCAGGAATAAGCGAATGACTAGGGAAAGAGTAGGACCAGTCAAGGACAGGGATGGGAAATTGTGTGTGGAGTCTGAAGAGATAGGCGAGATACTAAATGAATATTTTTCGTCAGTATTTACTCAGGAAAAAGATAATATTGTGGAGGAGAATGCTGAGCCCCAGGCTAATAGAATAGATGGCATTGAGGTACGTAGGGAAGAGGTGTTGGCAATTCTGGACAGGCTAAAAATAGATAAGTCCCCGGGACCTGATGGGATTTATCCTAGGATTCTCTGGGAGGCCAGGGAAGAGATTGCTGGACCTTTGGCTTTGATTTTTATGTCATCATTGGCTACAGGAATAGTGCCAGAGGACTGGTGGACAGCAAATGTGGTCCCTTTGTTCAAAAAGGGGAGCAGAGACAACCCCGGCAACTATAGACCGGTGAGCCTCACGTCTGTAGTGGGTAAAGTCTTGGAGGGGATTATAAGAGACAAGATTTATAATCATCTAGATAGGAATAATATGATCAGGGATAGTCAGCATGGCTTTCTGAAGGGTAGGTCATGCCTCACAAACCTTATTGAGTTCTTTGAGAAGGTGACTGAACAGGTAGACGAGGGTAGAGCAGTTGATGTGGTGTATATGGATTTCAGCAAAGCGTTTGATAAGGTTCCCCACGGTAGGCTATTGCAAAAAATACGGAGGCTGGGGATTGAGGGTGATTTAGAGATGTGGATCAGAAATTGGCTAGCTGAAAGAAGACAGAGGGTGGTGGTTGATGGGAAATGTTCAGAATGGAGTACAGTCACAAGTGGAGTACCACAAGGATCTGTTCTGGGGCTGTTGCTGTTTGTCATTTTTATCAATGACCTAGAGGAAGGCGCAGAAGGGTGGGTGAGTAAATTTGCAGACGATTCTAAAGTCGGTGGTGTTGTCGATAGTGTGGAAGGATGTAGCAGGTTACAGAGGGATATAGATAAGCTGCAGAGCTGGGCTGAGAGGTGGCAAATGGAGTTTAATGTAGAGAAGTGTGAGGTGATTCACTTTGGAAGGAATAACAGGAATGCGGAATATTTGGCTAATGGTAAAGTTCTTGAAAGTGTGGATGAGCAGAGGGATCTAGGTGTCCATGTACATAGATCCCTGAAAGTTGCCACCCAGGTTAATAGGGTTGTGAAGAAGGCCTATGGAGTGTTGGCCTTTATTGGTAGAGGGATTGAGTTCCGGAGTCGGGAGGTCATGTTGCAGCTGTACAGTACTCTGGTACGGCCGCATTTGGAGTATTGCGTACAGTTCTGGTCACCGCATTATAGGAAGGACGTGGAGGCTTTGGAGCGGGTGCAGAGGAGATTTACCAGGATGTTGCCTGATATGGAGGGAAAATCTTATGAGGAAAGGCTGATGGACTTGAGGTTGTTTTCGTTGGAGAGAAGAAGGTTAAGAGGAGACTTAATAGAGGCATACAAAATGATCAGGGGGGTTGGATAGGGTGGACAGTGAGAGCCTTCTCCCACGGATGGATATGGCTGGCACGAGGGGACATAACTTTAAACTGAGGGGTAATAGATATAGGACAGAGGTCAGAGGTAGGTTCTTTATGCAAAGAGTAGTGAGGCCGTGGAATGCCCTACCTGCTACAGTAGTGAACTCGCCAACATTGAGGGCATTTAAAAGTTTATTGGATAAACATATGGATGATAATGGCATAGTGTAGGTTAGATGGCTTTTGTTTCGGTGCAACATCGTGGGCCGAAGGGCCTGTACTGCGCTGTATTGTTCTATGTTCTATATGTTCTAAGCTTGGGTCTTTATACCTTTTTCGTGTAATTTTCATCTGGAAACAAGCTGCCATTGGTGCAAGCAGAAGGAAACCAACCTTTTATTGCTCAATAATTTAGGTGCTTAATTCACCTTTCTTTACGGGGCGTTCTAGGAACCTACTATGCAGAATTGAGGCCTTTCAGCCTGTAATGCCTCTGCTGTTTCTTTGAAAGAGCATGCCATATTTTGTTCCACATCCGCTTTTGTCCATAATCCTATATGTTCCTCATCCTCAAGTACTTGTCCAACTCCCTTTTAAAATTATTCATGGTAGCAGCTTCTACCACCTTTTCAGGACCCAGATCTTGACAACTCTGAGTGAAAAAACATTGGGCAGGATTCTGTGACCTGAGACGAAGTGTTGACGCCGTCGGAAACGCCGTCGCGTTTCTCGATGGCACCAACATGGCCTCTGGATAAGCAATTCTGGCACCTACAGGGGGCCAGCACGGCACTGGAGCGGTTCATACCGCTCCAGCTGCTGATCCTGTCGTCAACTGGGCGCTGCGGGACCCGCGCATGCGCAGTGGCACCGGCGCCAACGCGCAAGCTCAGTGGCTCCCGTCAACGCGCCGGCCCCGGCGCAACATGGCACAGGGCTACAGGGGCAAGCGCGGATGAAAGGAGGCCCCAGCCAGAGAGGCCGGCCGGCCCGCCGATCGGTGGGCCCCGATCGCAGGCCAGGCCACATCGGAGGCCCCCCCCCCCCCGGGGTCAGACCCCCCCCTTCCCCCTCCACAGGCCGCCCCCCGACCCTCCCACGGCGAGTTCCCGCCGGCTGAGAGCAGGTGTGGACGGCGCCGGCGAGACTCAGCTGTTTTCCGACGGCCGCTCGGCGGGGGGGGGCCGCATAGAGAGGCCCCCGACTGGCACCGCGCCAACCACGCTGGCGCTCTGCAGAGAATCGCGTGCCGGCGTCGGGGTGGCGTGGCGCGATTCGCGCCGGTCGCGGAGATTCTCCGGCCAGGCCCGGGCTGATAGAAGCCCGCCCATTATTTTCCCACCTTCCAAATAATTTTGAATCCATGATCACGAGTTATTAGCCTGTTCACCAGAGGGAATTTTTTTTCTGTACTTACTCTATCAAAACCTCTCATCGCCTTGAAAACCACTGTTAGGTCACTTCTTAATCTTCCGAAGAGGACAGTCTTAGCTTTTCCAACCTCTCCAACACTAAAGTCCCTCGACCCTTGCAACATGCTGCTAAATCTCCTCTGTCCTCTTTCTAAGTCTGTTTGATTTATCTTTCCTGAAGTGTGCTGTCCACAATAGTCCAACATTAATGACTTATAAAGTTCTAGCATGATCGCTTTGCTTTTATGTTCTATTCTTTGCTTTATAAACTCATCCATATGCTTTTTAAACAACTTATCAACGTGACATGCATTTTCAATAATTGTGCATAAGCTCTCTCCACTCATCGACACTTTAAAAAGTTGTGCCATTTATGGTGTTCCGTCTTTCCGTATTAGTCCTCCCAAAGTTCCTCATTTCACAGTTCCCTGTGTAGCTATCAATTGCACTTTGTACCTACCACAGGTAGGTCCTCCCATTGAAGTTGTAAAAAGAAATTTGCATCTGCCTGTCTCTTCTGCCCATTTCTAATGATAGTAATAATAATCTTTATTGTCACAAGTAGGCTTACATTAACACTGCAATGAAGTTACTGCGAAAATCCCCAAGTCGCCACATTCCGGCGCCTGTTCGGGTACACAGAGGGAGAATTCAGAATGTCCAAATTACCTAACAGCACGTCTTTCAGGACCTGTGGGAGGAAACTGGAGCAGCTGGAAGACACCCACGCAGACTCCACTCAGACTGTGACCCAAGTCAGGAATCAAACCTGGGACCCTGGCGTTATGAAGCAGCAGTGCTAACCACTGTGCTACCAATATGCTACCGTGCCGCCATTTCACCAGATATCAATGTCATCCTAAAACCATAACCATTCTTATCGACACCAACAAGTCTGTAAACGTTACAATGCTTCTTCCTACATCCGAGCCTAATTCAGTTATTAACGTTGCAAAGAGTAATTGGCCCAAAACTGACCTTGGGGGAGAGGGGGGTGCGGGGGGAATCCAAACCTGCACCTCCCAGTGTGAGAAACACCAACACCCTTTGCTTCTTGTCACTGAGCATATTTTGTCTCCTTAACCATCACTTTCCCCTTAGTTTCATGGGCTTCCATCTTTTCAATAAGCCTCCTATGTGGCATTTTGTGGTTGGTGCGCTATATGCATCAGATTGATGCATCATACTGATTTGAGTCTTTTGTCCTTATCTTTTTCCCAGGGTAGAGAGGTCAATTACTGGGGGCATAGGTTTAAGGTGCGAGGGGCAAGGTTTAGAGTAGATGTACGAGGCAAGTTTTTTACACAGAGGGTAGTGGGTGCCTGGAACTCACTACCGGAGGAGGTGGTGGAAGCAGGGACAATAGTGACATTTAAGGGGCATCTTGACAAATCCATGAATAGGATGGGAATAGAGGGATAGGGACCCCAGAAGTGTAAAAGATTTTAGTTTAGACGGGCAGCATGGTCGGCACAGGCTTGGCGGGCCGAAGGGCCTGTTCCTGTGCTGTACTTTTCTTTGTTCTTTGTCCTTTGTATCTGATGCGACCATCAATTCACTGAGAGACACGTTGAGAAGTAAACCGTGGTTTTAATCAGCTTACAACTGAGCCTGCCTGTGACCGATACAACAATGAATGCGGCCCCGCAGGTCAGCTGCCTTTATACTTCCTGTAAGGAGTGGAGCCATGGGCGAGCCCGTACATGCCCCGACATATCCCCCTGTGGGTGAAGCCGTACAATGGCCCATAGGTCGAGCTCACAGGGTTAAACACATAACATAACACGGTACAGCAGTAACATGATATCACAGTGCACTGGTGAATCAACAGTAGTTCCATTCACCACAGTATCTAAGACGGTTGCTGATCTAAAACGGTTGATGATCTAAGCCGGCTGCTTCAGCTGATAATTCCCCTGCTACTTCGCCTGAACATTTAAACATGCATAAGAAAATGTTTATAAACATGTAGGTGGTGGCACAGTGGTATGGTCATTGGACTAGTAATCCAGAGACCCAGGGTAATGCTCTGGGGTCCCGGGCTTGAATCCTACGTGACGGATGGTGAAATTACAATTCAATTAAAATCTGGAATTGAAAGTCTAATGACAACCATGAAACCATTGTTGAAAAAAACATCTGGTCGTCATTCTCCGACCCCCCGCCGGGTTGGAGAATCGCCGGGGCTGCCGTGAATCCCGCCCCCACCGGTTGCCGAAGTCTCCGGCACCGGATATTCGGCGGGGGCAGGAATCGGGCCGCGCCGGTTGGCGGGCCCCCCCCCGCTCGATTCTCCGGCCCGGATGGGCTGAAGTCCCGCCGATAAATTGCCTGTCCCGCCGGCATGGATTAAACCACCTTTTGAACGGCGGGACAAGGCGGCGTGGGTGGGCTCCGGGGTCCTGGGGGGGGGGCGCGGGGCGATCTGGCCCCGGGGGGTGCCCCCACGGTGGCCTGGCCCGCGATCGGGGCCCACCGATCCGCGGGCGGGCCTGTGCCGTGGGGGCACTCTTTCCCTTCCGCCTCCGCCACGGTCTCCACCATGGCAGAGGCGGAAGAGACTCCCTCCACTACGCATGCATGGGAAACTGTCAGCGGCCGCTGACGCTCCCACACATGCGCCGCCCGGGGATGTCATTTCCGCGCCAGCTGGCTGGGCAACAAAGGCCGTTTCCGCCAGCTGGCGGGGCGGAAATTCCTCCGGCGTCGGCCTAGCCCCTCAGTGTTGGGGCTCGGCCCCCAAAGATGCGGAGCATTCAGCACTTTTGGGGCGGCGTGATGCCAGTCTGATTGGCACCGTTTTGGGCGCCAGTCGGCGGACATCACGCCATTTCGGAAGAATTTTACCCCTGGTCCTTCAGGGAAGAAAATCTGCCATTCCTACCTTGTCTGGCCTACATGTGGCTCCAGACCTACGCAGCGATGGGGTTGACTTTTAACTGCCCCACTGAAATAGCCCAGCAAGCCATTCAGTTTAAGGGCAACGAGGGATGGGAAACGCCCACATCGCAAGAACAAATAAATAAAGTCTCACAGTAGTGGTTGTTGATGTCTATGTCTCATTCAGCTATGGGCTATGGAGTTCTGAGTCTGTATTGAATGGTTATAATTCTACTCTACCCCCAGCTGCAGGTTTACTGGAAAAATCCATCTAACCTTGTGCTAGTGGGTGGTGCAGGCTATTGATTCATTCCTTGTTTGGTTTTTCTGAGACCAGCTCAGATTGTCAGAGGTCGCACGGACCAGAAAGATGGAGTTTGTTCCAGCTACGATAGAAAAATTATTCAAACTAATTTCACCAACACATCTGAACTGTTGTAACCTATATTGTTCTTTTATTCACAATGTGTAATTAAGACACAACATGTAATTAAAGCAAATTCCCTGCCCCTTGTTCTTCTTGAAAATCCTTTACAGTGTCAAAGCCTTCAGGGCACCGAGTTGAATAATGAATACAACCTCTGTGAGCTCCCAAATATATCTTCATGATATATGAAACTGCATTGCTACACTTTTGCAGCACTTTGTAATTACTTTATCCTGATCATTCGCTTTGTAAAGGTTATTTCAGTTTTATTTTGGTGATCAACAAATTTACTATATACCCACACGCACACCTGTGCACCTCCACCCACACACACACACCCACAAACATACTACACCCACTCACACACCCATACTCTACACTCGCACACTCATGCATACACCCACACACAGCCCCCAATAAACACAGGGACACACACATACAACAGTGCACACACCCAACACGCATGTACATTTTCACCCAGACGCATCCTCACAACCACACACACACAGACACACACATGAGCATTGATTTGGAATGTATGCATCTGACCTGAAACTGACAAGCAGATAATTGGATAAGCAATGCCACAGTTTAACAGTGAATAGGCACTAATCACCCCATTGTTCCTCACAAAGAAAGGGTCTGCAATTATCACCATGTCAACACACAGATACCGATATTTCCTCATCACTTAGCGGCACTGTGAAGGTGTTGGCAACATTTCCGGTGAAAAAGTTAACAGGATTTCTTCCAGTTTTCTCACAATCCTCGAGCCTTTCTGTGATCTAGATGTCATTGGCCTGCATTATACAAAGTCACCTGAGGGCCAGTGATGCTGTGAATGGGAGTTTTCTGGACTTATCCCAACCTTGGCACCCCCGCCCCCCCCTCTCTGCCCCTCCAAACCATGCCCCACCGAGGCCGCACTTACCTCATTTTTCAATGCTGCCTGATCACCCGACTCCCTCGGCATTCCCATTGCGGCCTCTGGACCTCTCAATACCCCAACTTGACTGTTGGAGGGTCCTCGATCCCCACCCCGTCACCCCACCTCATAAGGGCAGGGTATCCTCGGGCCCGATCCCTGGCATGGGGAACCTGGCACCCAGGTACCTTGGCTCTGCTAACCTGGCACCCTGGCAGCTCCAAGACGACACTGCCAGGGTTTCCTGGGTGGCAGTGCCAGGCTGGCAATGCCAAGGTACTCAAGTGGCAGCAGGAGTGCCAGGGTACCATCCTGCCCAGTGCCCGACCACCCAAGGGCCTCCGATGGCTCGGGAGACCCCAAGCCTTTACACCTGGCCCATGTTTGTGCTTGGAGCAGTGCTAAATGGCACCATGGCGAGGTCTCCCAGGCACGGGCATTCATTCCCGGGACTCGGGAGCATCAGGCCCTGACATATTTCAGTGAGCCTAAATGCTCACTTATATATATAAATTTGATTGATTGATTTGATTTGATTTATTGTCACATGTACCGAAGGACAGCGCAAAGTATTTCTCACCCAATGCGGGCAGGATCTGGATCACAACGCCTTGCGAGATCTCGTTAAATCTGGAGAAGCATTCCGAGCATATCGGGCAAGGGATTTAACGGTCTTGTCGCATCTCCGGGTCCGGCACGATGAGGCTGTTCGATAGTGCCTGTAGTTTTATTTGCAGTTGGCCTGTAGATATCTTACACTCAATCCTTACAATTTGGCCAAGAGTGGTATCATGGCTGGCGCAGGCTTGGAGGGCCGAAGGACCTGTTCCTGTGCTGTAATGTTCTTTGTTCTTCGGAGTATCTTCCCCCTCTTGCACTGCCTGTTGCTGTGTTCTCAATAAAGCGATGTGAAGAATAGAGCGTACAGAGTTGCCAAAGCAAATTGGATGTATTCTTGGGGGTGTGATCTTGTGTCAGTTGATCACATGACAGCTGGGGCAGCAAGGTGGCACAGTGGTTAGCACTGCTGCCTCACAGCACCAGGGACCCTGGTTCAATTCCGGCCTCTGTCTGTGTGGAGTTTGTACGTTCTCCCCATGCCTGCGTGGGTTTCCTCCAGGTGCTCTGGATTCCTCCCACAGTCCAAAGATGTGTAGGTTAGGTGGATTGACCATGCTAAATTGCCCCTTAATGTCCAGGGATGTGCAGGTTAGGTTCTGGGTTACGGGGATTGGGCAGGGTGGACGGGCAGTGTAAATAGGTAGAGTTATCATTCGAAGTGGTGGTGCAGACTCAGTGGGCTGGAAATGAAGTGAATGGTCTTATTAGCGACAGACAGCATGGTTTTGTACAAGGGAGGTCATGTCTCACTAAGTTTAATTGAATTTTTTCAGGAGGTGACAAAAATGATTACAGAGGAAAGGGCTGTGGAGGTTGTCTACATGGACTTTAGTAAAGCATTTGATAAGGTCCCTCATGGCAGGCTGGTGCAAAAGATTTGATCACATGGGGTCAGGGGTGAACTAGCTGGATGGATCCAGAACTGGCTTGGCCACAGAAGACAGAAGGTAGCAGTGGAAGGATGTTTTCCCAAATGGAGATCGGTAACTAGTGGTGTTCCGCAGGGATCAGTACTGGGACCTCTGCTCTTTGTAATATATGTAAATGGCTTGGAAGAAAACGTAGCGGGTCTGATTAGCAAGTTTGCGGAAAATTACAGGAGTTGCAGATGGTGATGTAGATTGTCAGAGAATACAACAGGATATAGATAGGCTGCAAAATTGGGCAGAGAAATGGCAGATGGAATTTAACCCGGACAAATGCAAGGTGATGCATTTTGGGAGATCCAATACAGGTGGGAGCTATAAAATAAATGGCAGAACCATCAGGAGCATAGAGACACAGAGAGATCTGGGTGTGCAGGTCCACAGATCCTTAAAAGTGGCAGCACAGGTGGAAATGGTGGTAAAGAAAGCATATGGCGTGCTTGCCTTCATAGGATGGGGTATCGAGTATAAAAGCTTGAAAATTATGTTACAATTATATAGAACGTTGGTTCGGCCACATTTGGAATACTGTGTCCAATTCTGGTTACCACACTACCAGAAGGACGTGGAGGCTTTGGAGAGAGCATAGAAAAGGTTTACCACGATGTTGCCTGGTATGGAGAGTATTAGCTATGAGGCGAGATTGAATAAAGTGGGATTGTTCTCCCTAGAGAGACGGGGGCTGAGGGGGCCACCTGATAGAAGTTTCTAAAATTATTAGGTGTACAGATAGGGTGAACAGTTGGAGGCTTTTTCCCAGGGTGGAAATGACAATTACAAGGGGGCACAAGTTCAAGGTGAGGGCAAAAGGTTCAGTGGAGATGTGCGGGGGAGGTTTTTTTATACAGAGGTGGCCCGGAATGCACTGCCAAGTGAGGTGGTTGAGGCAGATACATTAGCGACCTTTAAGACTTATCTGGATACGCACATGAACAGACGGGGTACAGAAGGATACAGGCAGTTGGTCAAGATAGGACACATGATCGCACAGGCTTGGAGGGCCGAAGGGCCTGTTCCTGTGCTGTGTTGTTCTTTGTTCTTTGTTCTTAATCAGCCTCTTCAGACAGGGGTGAGAGTTACGTGTCCATCCTGTGAGATCAGTGCCAGGTGACAAAGTAATATTGTTTTTCTGCGAAAGAAAGTGACTCCCTTTTAAGAGTTGAGCAGTCTGCAAACTACTGCTGACTGGCTGGGTTCGATAATTGTCAACAGTCAGGATGCAAGCTTCATTCCTGCTCACAATTTGCATGCACACACTGTCTTGCCCAGGTGGAGGAGCAGATAATAGAAGGTGCAATTCAATGTGCTTGCCTCGTGCAACCCAAATTCTCTGGGGGCTCAGAAAATCAGACATATTTTGAATGTTGAGTATCAACAATGTACACAAGGGGCACCTCTCTCCTCCAGCTGCAGTTATTGCTGCCATCAAATGGTCAGGTTGTGACATTACCAGGGAGCAATCATAAGAACATAAGAATTAGGAGCAGGAGTAGGCCATCTGGCCCCTCGCTCCACCATTCAATTAGGTCATGGCTGATCTTTTGTGGATTCAGCTCCACTTTCCCGCCCGTACACCATAACCCTTTATTCCTTTATTCTTCAATAAACAATCTCTCTTTATCTTAAAACATTTAATGAAGGAGTCTCAACTGCTTCACTGGGCAGGGAATTCCATAGATTCACAACCCTTTGGGTGACAAAGTTTTCCTAAACACAGTCCTAAATCTACTTCCCCTTATTTTGAGGCTATGCCTCCTAGTTCTGCTTTCACCCACCAGTGGAAACAACCTGTCCGCATCTATCTTATCTATTCCCTTCATAATTTTATATGTTTCTATAAGATACCCCCCACATCCTTTTAAATTCCAACGTGTACAGTCGCAGTCTACTCAACCTCTCCTCGTAATCAAACTCCTTCAGCTCTGGGATTAACCTAGTGAATCTCCTCTGCACACCCTCCAGCGCCAGTACATAGAACATAGAACATAGAAAATACAGCACAGAACAGGCCCTTCGGCCCACGATGTTGTGCCGAACCTTTGTCCTAGATTAATCATAGATTATCATTGAATTTACAGTGCAGAAGGAGGCCACTCGGCCCCCCGAGTCCGCACCGGCCCCCGGAAAGAGCACCACACCCAAACCCAACACCTCCACCCAACACCAAGGGCAATTTGGACATTAAGGGCAATTTATCATTGGCCAATTCACCTAACCCGCACATCTTTGGACTGTGGGAGGAAACCGGAGCACCCGGAGGAAACCCACGCAGACACGGGGAGGACGTGCAGACTCCGCACAGACAATGACCCAAGCCGGAATCGAACCTGGGACCATGGAGCTGTGAAGCAATTGCGCTATCCACAATGCTACCGTGCTGCCCTTAAGAACAAATAAATCTATACTATATCATTTTACCGTCATCCATGTACCTATCCAATAGCTGCTTGAAGGTCCCTAATGTTTCCGACTCAACTACTTCCACAGGCAGTGCATTCCATGCCCCCACTACTCTCTGGGTAAAGAACCTACCTCTGATATCCCTCCTATATCTTCCACCTTTCACCTTAAATTTATGTCCCCTTGTAATGGTGTGTTCCACCCGGGGAAAAAGTCTCTGACTGTCTACTCTATCTATTCCCCTGATCATCTTATAAACCTCTATCAAGTCGCCCCTCATCCTTCTCCGCTCTAATGAGAAAAGGCCTAGCACCCTCAACCTTTTCTCGTAAGACCTACTCTCCATTCCAGGCAACATCCTGGTAAATCTTCTTTGCACCTTTTCCAGAGCTTCCACATCCTTCCTAAAATGAGGCGACCAGAACTGTACACAGTACTCCAAATGTGGCCTTACCAAAGTTTTGTACAGCTGCATCATCACCTCACGGCTCTTAAATTCAATCCCTCTGTTAATGAACGCGAGCACACCATAGGCCTTCTTCACAGCTCTATCCACTTGAGTGGCAACTTTCAAAGATGTATGAACATAGACCCCAAGATCTCTCTGCTCCTCCACATTGCCAAGAACTCTACCGTTAACCCTATATTCCGCATTTATATTTGTCCTTCCAAAATGGACAACCTCACACTTTTCAGGGTTAAACTCCATCTGCCACTTCTCAGCCTAGCTCTGCATCCTATCTATGTCTCTTTGCAGCCGACAACAGCCCTCCTTACTATCCACAACTCCACCAATCTTCGTATCGTCTGCAAATTTACTGACCCACCCTTCAACTCCCTCATCCAAGTCATTAATGAAAATCACAAACAGCAGAGGACCCAGAACTGATCCCTGCGGTACGCCACTGGTAACTGGGATCCAGGCTGAATATTTGCCATCCACCACCACTCTCTGACTTCTATCGGTTAGCCAGTTCGTTATCCAACTGGCCAAATTTCCCACTATCCCATGCCTCCTTACTTTCTGCATAAGCCTACCATGGGGAACTTTATCAAATGCCTTACTAAAATCCATGTACACTACATCCACTGCTTTACCTTCATCCACATGCTTGGTCACCTCCTCAAAGAATTCAATAAGATTTGTAAGGCAAGACCTACCCCTCACAAATCCGTGCTGACTATCCCTAATCAAGCAGTGTCTTTCCAGATGCTCAGAAATCCTATCCTTCAGTACCCTTTCCATTACTTTGCCTACCACCGAAGTAAGACTAACTGGCCTGTAATTCCCAGGGTTATCCCTAGTTCCTTTTTTGAACAGGGGCACGACATTCGCCACTCTCCAATCCCCTGGTACCACCCCTGTTGACAGTGAGGACGAAAAGATCATTGCCAACGGCTCTGCAATTTCATCTCTTGCTTCCCATAGAATCCTTTGATATATCCCGTCAGGCCCGGGGGACTTGTCTATCCTCAAGTTTTTCAAAATGCCCAACACATCTTCCTTCCTGACAAGTATTTCCTCGAGCTTACCAATCTGTTTCACACTGTCCTCTCCAACAATATCGCCCCTCTCATTTGTAAATACAGAAGAAAAATACTCGTTCAAGACCTCTCCTATCTCTTCAGACTCAATACACAATCTCCCGCTACTGTCCTTGATCGGACCTACCCTCGCTCTAGTCATTCTCATATTTCTCACATATGTGTAAAAGGCCTTGGGGTTTTCCTTGATCCTACCCGCCAAAGATTGTTCATGCCCTCTCTTAGCTCTCCTAATCCCTTTCTTCAGTTCCCTCCTGGCTATCTTGTATCCCTCCAATGCCCTGTCTGAATCTTGTTTCCTCAGCCTTACATAAGTCACCTTTTTCCTCTTAACAAGACAGTCAACCTCTCTTGTCAACCATGGTTGCCTCACTCGACCATCTCTTCCCTGCTTGACAGGGACATACATATCAAGGACACGTAGCACCTGTTCCTTGAACAAGTTCCACATTTCACTTGTGTCCTTCCCTGCCAGCCTATGTTCCCAACTTATGCACTTCAGTTCTTGTCTGACAGAATCGTATTTACCCTTCCCCCAATTGTAAACCTTGCCCTGTTGCACGTACCTATCCCTCTCCATTACTAAAGTGAAAGTCACAGAATTGTGGTCACTATCTCCAAAATGCTCCCCCACTAACAAATCTATCACTTGCCCTGGTTCATTACCCAGTACTAAATCTAATATTGCCCCTCCTCTGGTTGGACAATCTACATACTGTGTTAGAAAAGCTTCCTGGACACACTGCACAAACACCACCCCATCCAAACTATTTGATCTAAAGAGTTTCCACTCAATATTTGGGAAGTTAAAGTCGCCCATGACTACTACCCTATGACTTCTGCACCTTTCCAAAATCTGTTTCCCAATCTGTTCCTCCACATCTCTGTTACTATTGGGGGGCCTATAGAAAACTCCTAACAAGGTGACTGCTCCTTTCCTATTTCTGACTTCAACCCATACTACCTCAATAGGGTGATACTCCTCGAACTGCCTTTCTGCAGCTGTTGTACTATCTCTAATTAATAATGCCACCCCCCCACCTCTTTTACCACCCTCCCTAATCTTATTGAAACATCTATAACCAGGGACCTCCAACAACCATTTCTGCCCCTCTTCTATCCAAGTTTCCGTGATGGCCACCACATCGTAGTCCCAAGTACCGATCCATGCCTTAAGTTCACCCACCTTATTCCTGATGCTTCTTGCGTTGAAGTATACACACTTCAACCCATCTCCGTGCCTGCAAATACTCTCCTTTGTCAGTGTTCCCTTCCCCACTGCCTCATTACATGCTTTGGCGTCCTGAATATCGGCTACCTTAGTTGCTGGACTACAAATCCGGTTCCCATTCCCCTGCCAAATTAGTTTAAACCCTCCCGAAGAGTACTAGCAAACCTCCCTCCCAGGATATTGGTGCCCCTCTGGTTCAGATGCAACCCGTCCTGCTTGTACAGGTCCCACCTTCCCCAGAATGCGCTCCAATTATCCAAATACCTGAAGCCCTCCCTCCTACACCATTCCTGCAGCCACGTGTTCAACTGCACTCTCTCCCTATTCCTAGCCTCGCTATCACGTGGCACCGGCAACAAGCCAGAGATGACAACTCTGTCTGTCCTGGCTTTCAACTTCCAGCCTAACTCCCTAAACTTGTTTATTACCTCCACACCCCTTTTCCTACCTATGTCGTTGGTACCAATGTGCACCACGACTTCTGGCTGCTCACCCTCCCCTTTAAGGATCCTGAAGACACGATCCGAGACATCCCTGGCCCTGGCACCCGGGAGGCAACATACCTTCCGGGAGTCTCGCTCGCGACCACAGAATCTCCTATCTATTCCCCTAACCATTGAATCTCCTACAACTATTGCTTTTCTATTCTCCCCCCTTCCCTTCTGAGCCCCAGAGCCAGACTCCGTGCCAGAGACCTGACCGCTAGGGCCTTCCCCCGGTAGGTCATCCCCCCCAGCAGCATCCAAAACGGTATACTTGTTTTGAAGGGGAACGGCCACGAGGGATCCCTGCACTGTCTGCCTGTTTGTTTTTTTCCCCCTGACTGTAACCCAACTATTCTTGTCCTGTACCTTGGGTGTGGTTACCTCCCTGTAACTCTTCCCAATCACCCCCTCTGCCTCCCGGATGATCCGAAGTTCATCCAGCTTCAGCTCCAGTTCCCTAACACGGTCTTTGAGGAGCTGAAGTTGGGTGCACCTCCCGCAGGTATAGTCAGTGGGGACACCGGTGGTATCCCTCACCACCCACATCCTACAGGAGGAGCATGTAACTGGCCTAGCCTCCATCCCCTCTTACCTTAAAGAATATAGCTGCTGTGTGGACTAACTAGATCTCCGCCCTTCGACTCTGCTCCCAGTCAGCTACACTTCCTGTAAACTCCTGGCTCTCTTCACACTCTTTGCGGAAATGTCGGAAACAAAATGAAAGGAGCACCTTACTCCCTCCTCACCTAACTCCCTCGGTCACCAAACTCTCACTATCGCACTCAAATGCACCAAATTCAGCACTCCCTCGGTCACCAAACTCTCACTATCGCACTCAAAAAGCACCAAATTCAGTACTCAGTGCAAAAAACGTCCTTTCTCAGGTAAGGAGACCAAAACTGAACACAATATTCCAGGTGTGGCCTCACTAACACCTGATACAGTTACAGCATAGCCTCCCTAGTCTTAAACCCCATGCCTCTGGCAATGAAGGACACATTCGCCTTCTTAATCACCTCTTGCACCTGTAAACTGACGTTTTGCGAGTCATGCACTAGGACACCAAGGTCCATAGGCACATGGCCAGAGTATTCAACAGAGCCCATTTTCCGGGTGCTAAATGTCCCTAGGCATATGTGGTTAAGGGTAATTTGGAAGGTGCATGAATGTGGGATGTACAGTGACGATGGGGTGGATGGTGTCCATGCAGTTAGGTTGCCACTGCCTGCATTCTATGCACTCCTGCTTCTTCCAAAATCACATTTAGGTAAATGACAGTCACAGGCCTGTATATTCCTGATGACGACCATTCCCACCCTTCCAGCCGAAGAATTGACGGCAAACACATCCCCACTGACTCTGCCTGACCCGCAGCCATTTCATGCTCAAATGAGTGTCAGTCAGCTTCAGGCAGTACATGGTCTACTCACTTGGGAGGAAGTCCCATCTTGGAGATTGGATCCGCCAATCTGACTGGCCAACAGCTCTCTAGTCCCAGACAGAGTGCAGTGCAGTGCAGAGAAGAGGAACTTCCCGAAGATGCCAGGGCTTAGTCCTGAGACTGGATGTAAAGGCTGGTTTTTGGAGTCTCAGGGTAGGTAAGGCCTGTGGTAGTCACCACTGATGTATATATTGTATATATAGGATGTTGATATAGGTGCTTTACGATAAGGCCCCTGTACTACAGGTATGGGGGTAATCCCTGCCTGCTGGTTCCGCCCAGTAGGCGGAGTGTAAATATGTGTGCTCCCAGTACAGCAGCCATTTTGTCAGCTGCTGTAGGAGGCCACACATCTCAGTGTAATAAAGCCTCGATTCACATCCTACTCTCGTCTTTGTGTAATTGATCGTGCATCAATTTATTACACTGAGTTTTTCAGAAGATGAACCGCCGCATCAAGCCGGATCGCCTGCAGCTGCATCCGCAAGTAGACAACGGCAAAAAGGACTTTGAACATTGGCTAGCCTGTTTTGAAGCGTACATCGGGTCTGCGCCAGACGAAATTCCAGAAGCACAGAAGCTCCAGATACTTTACACACGGCAGAGCTCCAACGGCTTTCCACTTGTCCAGGACGCGCCCACCTACACAGAGGCCATGGCGCTACTGAAGTAAAACTACGCTTAGCGGACTAACACACTCTACACCAGGCACCTCCTCTCCACACGGCGTCAACTTCCCGGTGAGTCGATGGAAGATTTCTGGCATGCCCTGGTCCCCCTAGTTAGAGACTGTGACTGTCAGGCCGTTTCGGCCACGGAACACTCGAATTTGCTAATGAGAGACGCATTTGTTACAGGCATAGGGTCTGACTACATCCACCAGCTCCCCTTAGAGGGGGCCACGCTGGACCTCGCAGCGACCAAAAAACTAGCGCTTTCACTTATGGTCGCATCACGCAATATTCAGGCCTATGCCCCCGACCGCGCGGCCCACCCCCCCGGTGCATCATGGACTCCGCTGACAGCCATCCTATCGTGGAACCCATCAGCGACCGCCCTCAGCCAATCCCACGCCTGTGCTGCGCAGCAGCTAACCAACTCCGGGGGGCCCAAATGCTACTTCTGTGGGCAGTCAAAACACCCCCGACAGCGCTGCCTGGCACGGAGCGCCCTCTGCAAGGCCTGTGGCAAGAAGAGACTTTTCGCTGCAGTGTGCCAGGCCCGCTCAATTGCCGCTATTGTCCCGGCACCCCTCACGTGCAGCCAGTGGGCGCCGCCATCTTCCCCTCCTAGGACCACGTGCAGCCAATGGATGCCACCATCTTGCCTGACTCGCAACACGTGCGGTCCGTGGGCGCCACCATCTTGTTCCTCCCAGGACCAACGGGCGCCGCCATCTTGCTTCCCACGACACGTGCGGCCCGTGGGCGCCGCCATCTTACCCGACTCAAGACCCATGTCCGTCGGGTCTCATCCGGCCGCTCATCGCCTGCAACCGCCAACGACCAGCCACGTCTCACCTCGGTCACGACTGATCAGTCTCGACCACACAACCTCGCGACTGTTTCAACTAAAGTTAAGGTCAACGGGCACGAGATCTGCTTCCTGCTGGACTCCGGGAGCACTGAGAGCTTCATTCACCCCAATACGGTAAGGCACTGCTCCCTCGCGGTACACCCCGCTAACCAGAGAATCTCCCTGGCCTCCGGGTCCCACTCCGTGGCGATCCGGGGGTACTGCTTCGCCACTCTCACTGTCCAGGGCATGCAATTCAGGTGCTTCCGTCTCTATGTCCTTCCCAAACTCTGCGCTGCATTGCTACTCAGCCTGGACTTCCAGTGCAACCCCCAGAGCCTAACCCTGAAATTTGGCGGGCCCCTACCACCCCTTACTGTGTGCAGCCTCACGACCCTTAAGGACGACCCACCTTCCCTTTTTGCAAACCTAACTCCGGATTGCAAACCCGTCGCCACCAGGAGCAGATGGTACAGTGCCCAGGACAGAACCTTCGTCAGGTCTGAAGTCCAGCGGCTGCTTCGGGAAAGCATCATCGAGGCCAGCAACAGCCCCTGGAGAGCCCAAGTAGTAGTGGTCAAAACTGGGAAGAAAAACAGGATTGTCGTTGACTACAGTCAGACCATCAATCGGTACATGCAGCTCGACGCGTACCCCCTCCCATGCATATCTGATATGGTCAATCAGATTGCACAGTACCGGGTCTTCTCGACAGTAGACCTGAAATCGGCCAACCACCAGCTCCCCATCCGTAAGGCGGACCGCCCATACACTGCATTCGAGGCAGACGGCCGCCTTTACCACTTTCTTAGGGTTCCCTTCGGCATCACCAACGGGGTCTCGGTCTTCCAACGGGAGATGGACCGAATAGTTGACCGGTACGGGCTGCGGGCCACTTTCTCGTACCTGGATAACGTCACCATCTGCGGCCATGACCAGCAGGACCATGACGTCAACCTTGCCAAATTTCTCCACACCGCCACTCTCCTCAACCTCACGTATAACAAGGAGAAGTGCGTGTTCAGCACGAACCGCTTAGCCATCCTCGGCAATGTAGTCCAGAACAGAGTTCTGGGGCCCTCCCCCGATCGCATGCGCCCCCTCATGGAACTCCCCCTCCCCCACTGCCCCAAGGCCCTCAAACGTTGCCTGGGGTTCTTTTCGTATTACGCCCAGTGGGTCCCAAACTATGCGGACATGGCCCGTCCACTTATTCAATCCACTGTTTTTCCTCTGACGGCCAAGGCTCACCAGGCCTTTAACTGTAACAAGGCCGACATCGCCAAGGCTGCGATGCACGCGGTCGACGAGATGCTCCCCTTCCAAGTCGAGAGCGATACACCAGACGTCGCTCTGGCCGCCACCCTCAAACAGGCAGTCAGGCCCATGGCATTCTTTTCCCGCACCCTCCATGCCTCTGAAATTCAACACTCCTCCGTCGAAAAAGAGGCCCAAGCCATCGTTGAAGCTGTGCGGCATTGGAGGCATCACCTGGCCGGCAGGAGATTCACTCTCCTCACTGACCAACGGTCGGTTGCCTTCATGTTTAATAACACACAGCGGGGCAAGATCAAAAACGATAAGATTTTGAGGTGGAGGATCGAGCTCTCCACCTACAATTACGAGATTTTGTATCGCCCCGGTAAGCACAACGAGCCCCCCCGATGCCCTATCCCGAGGTACACGTGCCAGCGCGCAAGTGGACCGACTCCGGACCCTGAACGACAACCTCTGTCCCCCAGGGTCACACGTTTTTACCATTTCATCAAGGCTCGCAACCTGCCCTACTCCATCGAGGAAGTCAGGGCGATCACCAGAGATTGCCAGGTCTGCGCGGAGTGTAAACCGCACTTCTACAGGCTAGACCGTGCGCACCTGGTGAAGGCCCCCCGCCCCTTTGAACGCCTCAACGTGGACTTCAAAGGGCCCCTCCCCTCCACCGACCGCAACACGTACCTTCTCAGTGTGGTTGATGAATATTCCAGATTCCCCTTCGCCGTCCCATGGCCCGACATGACGTCTGCCACCGTCATCAAAGCCCTCAACACCATCGTCGCTCTGTTTGGCTTCCCCGCCTACCTCCACAATGACCGGGGATCCTCATTCATGAGTGATGAGTTGCACCAGTACCTGCTCAACATGGGCATTGCCTCGAGCAGGACGACCAGCTACAACTCCAGGGGAAACGTGCAGGATTAGAGGGAGAATGGGACAGTCTGGAGGGCCGTCCAGCTGGCCCTACAGTCCGGAAATCTCCCAGCCTCCCGCTGGCAGGAGGTCCTCCCCGATGCACTTCACTCCATTTGGTCGCTCCTGTGCACCGCGACTAATGAAACCTCCCATGAAAGTCTCTTTGCCTTCCCTAGGAAGTCCAACTCCGGGGTTTCGCTCCCGACATGGCTGGCAGCCCCAGGACCCGATCTCCTCCGTAGACACGCTCGACTCCATAAGGCAGACCCGTTGGTTGAGAGGGTACAGTTACTTTACTTCACACTAATCCGCAGTACGCCTACGTAGTGTACCCCGACGGCCGCCAAGACACAGTCTCCCTCAGGGACCTGGCACCAGCTGGTTCCAGCACCTCCCCCGCCCCGGTGCCACCCACCCCTCCCCCGGCGCACCCCACCGCAGCCCCCACTCCAGGACAATCCATCCTTCCCTTGCTCACACCCGGGGATGAAGAGGATTTTGACACCTTCCCGGAGTCACCGAAGACCAAGACGCTGCCGGAGTTGCCACCAGCGCTGCAGCGCTCTCAACAGATAGAGGCACCGGACCGCCTGAATTTGTAATATTATCTGTACTTCTAAAACACAACTTTCTGTATATAGTTCTCCACCACCCCCGCCGGACTCATTTTTTCAACAGGGGGTGAATGTGGTAGTCACCACTGATGTATATATTGTATAAAAAGGATGTTGATATAGGTGCTTTACGCTAAGGCCCCTGTACTACAGGTACGGGGGTAGATCCCTGCCTGGTGGTTCCGCCCAGTAGGCGGAGTATAAATATGTGTGCTCCCAGTACAGCAGCCATTTCGTCAGCTGCTGTAGGAGGCCACACATCTCAGTGTAATAAAGCCTCGATTACATCCTACTCTCATCTTCGTGTAATTGATCATGCATCAAGGCCTGAGGGGTGGATAGTGGGCGATGGGGGGGCTTGGCAACCACCAGACTTTGAGGCTGGGGGTGGGCATTGCCCAAAGCTATAAATGGTCCCCCACCACCCCCTTCCTTCCTTCCCACCTGAGACCAAACACCCAGGAAATCCTCTCCATCGTCTAAAAATTGGGGCTGGGCGGGCAACGCCCCTAAGTAGCCAATAAATGGTACAAGGTCTCATCCAACCCAGCATTAAAATCGCTGAGGGGTTAGGGCGAATGTGAACCCAGTAAGAAGTCCATTCATTCCATTTCACCCTACCCCTCCCACTCCATGCCTAAAAACCCCCTGATAGGAGTTCAAAATGCAGGAACAGAAAGAGGGCATTCAGCACATTTGTATCCTAAATTCTCACCATGTTAGTTCAGGGCAATTTGTTAAGTCACTTGTAGTGTGATTTTCCTGAGTGCAGCCTCAGGACAAGCCATTGACACAATGTGGGCCTCAGGCAGGGTTATATCATTTGCTGAGATGTGCAAAAGGCCTAATATCTGTTTCAGGTGTGGACAACATTTAAACTTTCTCAAAATATCTGGCAGGAGAAACAAGCCCATTACGAGCTGGAAGAATGCTGTGTGCCAACTGAAGTTAAAACCTCCATGCCCCCTCCCCATATTGGTTGAACTATTGATGTATTTTTGAAACTCATTGTCAGGATTGAGGCCTCTCTGGAAAGGTCAGCATTTATTGCTGAATTCTTAGCTGCCTTGAAAAGTTGATTTGGGTCTTTCTCTTAAACCACTGTCCCGTAGCAATCTTTAACACAATTGGACAGCTTGAGAGGCTATTTCAATGGATGGTTAGACTTGTAGGACTGAATTCAGACAATAGCGCAGAGCAAGGGATGACAGCAGGCTTCCTCTTCTTAAGGGCTTTTGTGAACTAGGCCTTTACAGCTCTTTTATTGATAACATATTTTTATTAGACATGTTAATCCAGCATCTGTTGTGGGGAGGCTATTGGAATCTATAATTAAGGACAGAATAACTAAACACTTAACAGAAATTTGAGCTGATTAGAGAGCGCCAGCATGAATTTGTATTCAGTAGGTCATGTCTAACAAATCTTAATTGAGTATTTTGAGGAAATAACTAAAGTTATTGACAGAGATTGTCTATGGATATAGTTTGTATGGACTTCCAACATAATTGCACTTAACAAACTGTTAGGTGAACTCAAAGCTTATACAAATGGTTTCAAATGGTTATGAGACTGATTCGATAGTATAAGCCAGAGGGCAGGGATGATGAAAACTATGAAAACTATGACTATTTAGTCAAACTGGAAGGAAGTGATTAGTGGTGCTCCACAATATGCTGGGGCCTCAAATATTCACTATTCAAATATTCAGTATTGCGTACAGTTCTGATCACCGCATTATAGGAAGGACGTGGAAGCTTTGGAGCGGGTGCAGAGGAGATTTACCAGGATGTTGCCTGGTATGGAGGGAAAATCTTATGAGGAAAGGCTGATGGACTTGAGGTTGTTTTCGTTAGAGAGAAGAAGGTTAAGAGGAGACTTAATAGAGGCATACAAAATGATCAGGGGGTTAGATAGGGTGGACAGTGAGAGCCTTCTCCCGCGGATGGAAATGGCTAGCACGAGGGGACATAGCTTTAAACTGAGGGGTAATAGATATAGGACAGAGGTCAGAGGTAGGTTCTTTACGCAAAGAGTAGTGAGGCCGTGGAATGCCCTACCGGCAACTGTAGTGAACTCGCGAACATTGAGGGCATTTAAAAGTTTATTGGATAAGCATATGGATGATAATGGCATAGTGTAGGTTAGATGGCTTTTGTTTCGGTGCAACATCGTGGGCCGAAGGGCCTATACTGCGCTGTATCGTTCTATGTTCTATGTTCTATTACTAACTTAGATAATACAATAGTTTGTCAATGGTGCAAAGATTTGCAGGTTAGTATGTAAAATGTGCGGTTGAAGAAATGGTGCAGGAGGGAGTGTTTTAGATTCCTGGGACATTGGGATCAGTTCAGGGGGAGATCGAATCTGTTCAGGCTAGATGGGTTGCAGCTGAACAGCGCAAGGACCAAAAAGGGACCATTTGCTAGTGCCATTGGGGAGTGTTTAAGCTAACGTTTAAAAGGTGTGGGAACCGGGAGAAAACGCTGGAGGGAGAGCAAGGTGCAAGATTATTGAGAGAGGCAGGTAGTACTAGAGTAGGAAATAGTAAGTTATTCGGTGGGTTCTGCATATGAGGGTAAGTAAAAAAATCTAAGTGAGCGTTTCAGTGCATGTATATCAATGCATGGAGTGTGTAAAAAGATTGGAGGTTGACAGATGCAGATAGCCAAGCAGAAATATGGGGCGCGATTCAGCGGACTGAAGTTAAAGTCCGCTGGACGGTGCTGTTTCTCTGCAGCACCGAGAAACATCTCGTTATCCAACGGCACAATGCCATTTTTTTAATGGCCTCGGGGTATGCCAGGCTGGCAGTGCCAAGGTGCCCAGGTGCCAGGGGTGTGCCAGCATGCCACCCTGCCCTGTCCCCGACCACCCGGGGGTCTACAATGGCCTGTGAGATCCTCCAGGTGCGTTACACCTGGTCCACGTTTGTGTAGACCAGTATGAAATGGCACCCTGGTGAGGTATTCCAGGCACAGCCGTTTAGTACCGGCATCCGGTTATTTTTTTGAGCCGTCAGGCTCATTTAAATATTCAGATCTGGATCTCGTCCAGTGAGGGCAAGGTCCAGATCGCGCCTGGCGGAGCGAGTCGAGTGACTCCCGATCGACCCCGCGCCCAGTGCGCATCCTGATTTGGGGCTCACACACTATTCACCCGTTACATCCGGATCCATGCCGTGGACAACAAGGTCGCTCAATCACACCCATGATGTTGTGACTAAAACAAGACTTGGCTCAAGGACAGGCAGAGCTGGGTATTAAATATTTCTGGATACAAGTGTTCTGGAAAGATAGGATTAAGGAAAGGAGTACTTATTAACATTGCAATGCTGCAGAGTGAGGATGTGCCAGAGGGGTCAAGGACAGAATCTATTTTGCTGGAGCTAAAGAACAAAGAACGTGCAATTAACTTCCTCGGTGTAGTCTACCAGCCACCAACTAGAGGGAAAGACGTAAAGGAGCAAACCTGCATGGAAATCACTGAGAAGTGTAACAATTATAGAATCGTCATAAAAGGGGATTTTAATTATCCAAATATAGACTGCAATTGTAATTGTGGGCTGCAATTTACATGCCCTGACTGGGCATGTTTTTGGTAAGGGGCATGTAAAATAAGGCAGATGCTCACCCCATCAACTTCACACTCACCCCTTGAGCTCACCCGCATTATATAGGAGGGTGAGAAAAATCAGCAGCCTGTCTGCCATTTCAAATAGGTAATCAAGGGTCAACTAGGCTTGATCCCAAGCCAATCGATCCTGATAATATGCCACCCATGCCATAAAACCTTTAAACCTTCCCAGAGCCTACTTCCTATGGAGGTGAGGAATCGACGAGTATCAGTTCCTCGACCATCCAACTAAAAGTTCAGGACCTCCTGCCCTCTTCCAACCCTTCTGCGGCGATAGAGCATTTCAACAAAAAATTCAGGACAAACTTAATAATCACATGGACAATAGGGATTAATCTAATTAAAACCAACATGGATTTGTGATTAACTAACGTACTTGGGTTTTTTGATCAGGTTACAGAGAGGGCTGATAAGAGTAACACTGTCCCATGTGGCGGCTGATAAAGTGCTGCACAGCACACTTGTGAACAAAGTTAGACCGTGTGAAATGAAGGAGACAGCAGCAACATGGATATGAAATTGGTGGAGTGTCAGGAATTAAAAGGCAATGATGACCAGCTTTTTGTTTGGACTGGAGGATGGTTTATCGTGTGTCTCTCCATGGGTCAGTATTAAGGCCACTGCTATGAACAACCTAGACCTTGATGTACAAGACGTTACTTATTTGCGGATAGTACAAAATGTGGAAATATCGTGATCTGTGGGGATTGCGGAGAACTTCAAAATGACAGACAGGTTAATGCAATGGGTGGTTAAGGGTAGATGAAGTTTAATGCAGAGAATTGTGATGATATCCATTTTGGTAGGAATGCAGTAACAATGGCATGGATTCTCTGTCGCCCTGGTAGCGGGGTCTCCGGTGCAGCAGAGAATCAAAAAATTGGGATTAGCGCCGGGCGTCAGTGGGCCACGGTCCAATTGCGATGCGCCGGCCTCCTGCTGGTGGTGGGAGCGGGGTTCGTGCCCACACACCAGCGGAAAGGTGTAAATGATTGCTACTGGCTTTTGATGACCCATTTGTATTCGCTTAGCCGGCCCGGCATCCTATTCTCTGGCCCTCCGTGATTTTCCGGTCCTCTGGGCCGGGAATCACGTGGGTGGGAATTACTACAGGTCTGACCAAACATGAGCCTGACATGGTAGCTCTCACGGTAGACCAAGGGGGTAACACCCAAAGTCCATCTGAGGGCCACCCCGCCCCACAATGCACGGCCTTCCTATCCATCATCTACAGATGCTTCCCCCTCCACAGCCCCCTCCCCCAGAGACCCCCCAAAACCAGGGACTCCTCCCAAGAGACCCCCACAGGGACCACCTTAATAGGGGGAACCCCACAGACACCCCCTAACTAAACAGACACCCCACAGAGGCCACCTAACTAGAGGGACCCACCACAGGGACCCCCAACTAAAGGAACCCCTCACAAAGACCCCAAACACCCCACAGGGTCCCCAGAGGGACCAACCCCCAGAAATACTCTGTGGCAGTTGGGCCTTCCATAACCTCCGGTAACCCCACAATTCTAAGATTCTGCCTCCTAGTGCGGTTCTCTAGATAATCAACCTTGGTCTATTTTCACCGGCCATCAGGGAGGTCTCTGCCTCCAGTGAGGCGATTTGTTCGCTGCATTTCAAAAGATCGCCACGCCATGTGCTTTTATCGTTTCGGAGGTCTTATCCAACTTCAATTGAATGGGAGCCAGGGCATCTTCTATCAATTTACGAAGGTCCTCTAGTGCTTCTCAAACTCGACCTCCAATACGCCGGCAAGCATCTCGGCCATTATTAGAGTGGCCGGGTCCTCCTCATTTTTTCCAGCGAGGAGCCTCGACAAGCCTCTGAATGATCAACAAATTTCTGTCAATGATTTTCTTTGCCCTGATCTTTCTTGGCATTTCCCTTATGTTGCCACCTTATCAGATGGTTTGTACATAAAAGTATTCCCATTAACCGAGCAAAAGGAGTCCAGCTGGCGGGAGCCACCTGGTATACAACTTCTCCCTACATGCCACCATTGGAAATTTCAACACAAAAGTCCCTTTTAGAACATAGAACATACAGTGCCATTCAGCCCATCGAGTCTGCACCGATCCACTTAAGCCCTCGCTTCCACCATATAACCCAATAACCCCTCCAAACCTTTTTGGACACTAAGGGCAATTTATCATGACCAATCCACCTAACCTGCATGTCTTTGGATTGTGGGAGGAAACCGGAGCACCCGGAGGAAACCCACGCAGACACGGGGAGAACGTGCAGACACCGCACAGACAGTGACCCAGTGGGGAATCAAACCTGGGACCCTGGTACTGTGAAGCCACAGTGCTAATCACTTGTGCGACCGTGCTGCCATTTTTTAATTTTTTATTAAATATTTTATTGAAAATTTTTGGTCAACCAACACAGTACATTGTGCATCCTTTACACAATATTATAACAACACAAATAACAATGACCTATTTTATAAACAAAAAATGAATAAATAATAAATAACAAAAATGAAAACTAGCCCTAATTGGCAACTGCCTTGTCACAAGTAACACTCTCCAAAAATATAATTTAACAGTCCAATATATAATTATCTGTCGCAACGACCTATACATATTATACAGTATATATTAACAACCCTGAGAGTCCTTCTGGTTCCTCCCCCCCCCCCCCCCCCCGATCCTGGGCTGCTGCTGCTGCCTTCTTTTTCCCATTCCGTCTATCTTTCTGCGAGGTATTCGACGAACGGTTGCCACCGCCTGGTGAACCCTTGAGCCGACCCCCTTAGGACGAACTTAATCCGCTCTAGCTTTATAAACCCCGCCATGTCATTTATCCAGGTCTTCACCCCCGGGGGCTTGGCTTCTTTCCACATTAGCAATATCCTGCGCCGGGCTACTACGGACGCAAAGGCCAAAACATCGGCCTCTCTCGCCTCCTGCACTCCCGGCTCTTGTGCAACCCCAAATATAGCCAACCCCCAGCTTGGTTCGACCCGGACTCCTACTACTTTTGAAAGCACCTTTGTCACCCCCATCCAAAACCCCTGTAGTGCCGGGCATGACCAAAACATATGGGTATGGTTCGCTGGGCTTCTCGAGCACCTCGCACACCTATCCTCCACCCCAAAAAATTTACTGAGCCGTGCTCCAGTCATATGTGCCCTGTGTAATACCTTAAACTGAATCAGGCTTAGCCTGGCACACGAGGACGACGAGTTTACCCTGCTTAGGGCATCTGCCCACAGCCCCTCCTCGATCTCCTCCCCCAGCTCTTCTTCCCATTTCCCTTTTAGTTTATCTACCATAGTCTCCCCTTCGTCCCTCATTTCCCTATATATATCTGACACCTTACCATCCCCCACCCATGTCTTTGAGATCACTCTGTCCTGCACCTCTTGTGTCGGGAGCTGCGGGAATTCCCTCACCTGTTGCCTCGCAAAAGCCCTCAGTTGCATATACCTGAATGCATTCCCTTGGTGCAACCCATATTTCTCGGTCAGCGCTCCCAGACTCGCGAACTTCCCATCCACAAACAGATCTTTCAGTTGCGTTATTCCTGCTCTTTGCCACATTCCATATCCCCCATCCATTCCCCCCGGGGCAAACCTATGGTTGTTTCTTATCGGGGACCCCCCCAAGGCTCCAGTCTTTCCCCTATGCCGTCTCCACTGTCCCCAAATCTTCAGTGTAGCCACCACCACCGGGCTTGTGGTGTAGTTCCTCGGTGAGAACGGCAATGGGGTTGTCACCATAGCCTGTAGGCTCGTCCCCCTACAGGACGCCCTCTCTAATCTCTTCCACGCCGCTCCCTCCTCCTCTCCCATCCACTTACTCACCATTGAAATATTAGCGGCCCAATAATACTCACTTAGGCTCGGTAGTGCCAGCCCCCCCCCTATCCCTGCTACGCTGTAAGAATCCCTTCCTCACTCTCGGGGTCTTCCCGGCCCACACAAAACCCATGATGCTCTTTTCAATCCTTTTAAAAAAAGCCTTCGTGATCACCACCGGGAGGCACTGAAACACAAAGAGGAATCTCGGGAGGACCACCATCTTAACCGCCTGCACCCTCCCTGCCATTGATAGGGATACCATATCCCATCTCTTGAAATCCTCCTCCATCTGTTCCACCAACCGCGTTAAATTTAACCTATGCAATGTGCCCCAATTCTTAGCTATCTGGATCCCCAGGTAACGAAAGTCCCTTGTTACCTTCCTCAACGGTAGGTCCACTATTTCTCTACTCTGCTCCCCTGGATGCACCACAAACAACTCACTTTTCCCCATGTTCAATTTATACCCTGAAAAATCCCCAAACTCCCCAAGTATCCGCATTATTTCTGGCATCCCCTCCGCCGGGTCCGCCACGTATAGCAGCAAATCGTCCGCAAACAAAGATACCCGGTGCTCTTCTCCTCCCCTAAGTACTCCCCTCCACTTCTTGGAACCCCTCAACGCTATCGCCAGGGGCTCAATCGCCAGTGCAAACAATAATGGGGACAGAGGGCATCCCTGCCTTGTCCCTCTATGGAGCCGAAAATATGCAGATCCCCGTCCATTCGTGACCACGCTCGCCACTAGGGCCCTATACAACAGCTGCACCCATCTAACATACCCCTCTCCAAAACCAAATCTCCTCAACACCTCCCACAAATAATCCCACTCCACTCTATCAAATGCTTTCTCGGCATCCATTGCCACTACTATTTCCGTTTCTCCCTCTGGTGGGGCCATCATCATTACCCCTAACAACCTCCGTATATTCGTGTTCAGCTGTCTCCCCTTCACAAACCCAGTTTGGTCCTCGTGGACCACCCCCGGGACACATTCCTCTATTCTCATTGCCATTACCTTGGCCAGGACCTTGGCATCTACATTTAGGAGGGAAATAGGTCTATAGGACCCGCATTGTAGCGGGTCCTTTTCCTTCTTTAAGAGAAGCGATATCGTTGCTTCAGACATAGTCGGGGGCAGTTGTCCCCTTTCCTTTGCCTCATTAAAGGTCCTCGTCAGTACCGGGGCGAGCAAGTCCACATATTTTCTATAGAATTCGACTGGGAATCCATCCAGTCCCGGGGCCTTTCCCGCCTGCATGCTCCTAATTCCTTTCACCACTTCTTCTACCTCGATCTGTGCTCCCAGTCCCACCCTTTCCTGCTCTTCCACCTTGGGAAATTCCAGCCGATCCAAGAAGCCCATCATTCTCTCCCTCCCATCCGGGGGTTGAGCTTCATATAATTTTTTATAAAATGTCTTGAACACTCCATTCACTCTCTCCGCTCCCCGCTCCATCTCTCCTTCCTCATCCCTCACTCCCCCTATTTCCCTCGCTGCTCCCCTTTTCCTCAATTGGTGTGCCAGCAACCTGCTCGCCTTCTCTCCATATTCGTACTGTACACCCTGTGCCTTCCTCCATTGTGCCTCTGCAGTGCCTGTAGTCAGCAAGTCAAATTCTACATGTAGCCTTTGCCTTTCCCTGTACAGTCCCTCCTCCGGTGCTTCCGCATATTGTCTGTCCACCCTCAAAAGTTCTTGCAGCAACCGCTCCCGTTCCTTACTCTCCTGCTTCCCTTTATGTGCCCTTATTGATATCAGCTCCCCTCTAACCACCGCCTTCAATGCCTCCCAGACCATTCCCACCTGGACCTCCCCATTATCATTGAGTTCCAAGTACTTTTCAATGCACCCCCTCACCCTTAGACACACCCCCTCATCTGCCATTAGTCCCATGTCCATTCTCCAGGGTGGGCGCCCTCCTGTTTCCTCCCCTATCTCCAAGTCCACCCAGTGTGGAGCGTGATCCGAAATGGCTATAGCCGTATACTCCGTTCCCCTCACCTTCGGGATCAATGCCCTACCCAGCACAAAAAAGTCTATTCGCGAGTAGACTTTATGGACATAGGAGAAAAACGAGAACTCCTTACTCCTAGGTCTGCTAAATCTCCACGGGTCTACACCTCCCATCTGCTCCATAAAATCTTTAAGTACCTTGGCTGCTGCCGGCCTCCTTCCAGTCCTGGACTTCGACCTATCCAGCCCTGGTTCCAACACCGTATTAAAATCTCCCCCCATTATCAGCTTTCCCATCTCTAGGTCCGGAATGCGTCCTAGCATCCGCCTCATAAAATTGGCATCATCCCAGTTCGGGGCATATACGTTTACCAAAACCACCGTCTCCCCCTGGAGTTTGCCACTCACCATCACGTATCTGCCCCCGTTATCCGCCACTATAGTCTTTGCCTCGAACATTACCCGCTTCCCCACTAATATAGCCACCCCCCTGTTTTTCGCATCTAGCCCCGAATGGAACACCTGCCCCACCCATCCTTTGCGTAGCCTAACCTGGTCTATCAGTTTCAGGTGCGTTTCCTGTAACATAACCACATCTGCCTTAAGTTTCTTAAGGTGTGCGAGTACCCGTGCCCTCTTTATCGGCCCGTTCAGCCCTCTCACGTTCCACGTGATCAGCCGAGTTGGGGAGCTTCCTACCCCCCCCCTTGTCGATTAGCCATCACCTTTTTCCAGCTCCTCACCCGGTTCCCACGCAGCTGTATCTCCCCCAGGCGGTGCCCCCCCGCCCATCCTCTCCCATACCAGCTCCCCCCTCTCCCCAGCAGCAGCAACCCAGTAATTCCCCCCTCCCACCCCCCCGCTAGATCCCCCACTAGCGTAATTACTCCCCCCATGTTGCTCCCAGAAGTCAGCAAACTCTGGCTGACCTCGGCTTCCCCCCGTGACCTCGGCTCGCACCGTGCGACGCCCCCTCCTTCCTGCTTCTCTATTCCCGCCATGATTATCATAGCGCGGGAACCAAGCCCGCGCTTCTCCCTTGGCCCCGCCCACAATGGCCAACGCCCCATCTCCTCCACCTCCCCTCCTCCCCCCATCACCACCTGTGGGAGAGAGAAAAGTTACCACATCGCAGGATTAATACATAAAACCCCTCTTTGCCCCCCACATTCGCCCCACCACTTTGTTCGAACGTTCTTTTTAATAACCCGCTCATTCCAGTTTTTCTTCCACAATAAAAGTCCATGCTTCATCCGCCGTCTCAAAGTAGTGGTGCCTCCCTCGATATGTGACCCACAGTCTTGCCGGTTGCAGCATTCCAAATTTTATCTTCTTTTTATGAAGCACCGCCTTGGCCCGATTAAAGCTCGCCCTCCTTCTCGCCACCTCCGCACTCCAGTCTTGATAAACGCGGATCACCGCGTTCTCCCATTTACTGCTCCGAGTTTTCTTCGCCCATCTAAGGACCATTTCTCTATCCATAAAACGGAGGAATCTCACCACTATGGCTCTGGGAATTTCTCCTGCTCTCGGTCCTCGCGCCATCACTCGGTATGCTCCCTCCACCTCCAACGGACCCGCCGGGGCCTCCGCTCCCATTAACGAGTGCAGCATCGTGCTCACATATGCCCCGACGTCCGCTCCCTCCACACCTTCAGGAAGACCAAGAATCCTCAGGTTGTTCCTCCTTGCGTTGTTTTCCAGTGCCTCCAACCTTTCCACACATCGTTTCTGATGTGCCTCCTGCGTCTCCGTCTTCACCACCAGGCCCTGTATGTCGTCCTCATTCTCGGCTGCCTTTGCCTTCACGACCTGAAGCTCCCGCTCCTGGGTCTTTTGTTCCTCCTTTAGCCCTTCGATCGCCTGTAGTATCGGGGCCAACAGCTCTTTCTTCATTTCCTTTTTGATCTCTTCCACACAGCATTTCAAGAACTCTTGTTGTTCAGGGCCCCATGTTAAACTGCCACCTTCCGACGCCATCTTGGTTTTTGCTTGCCTTCCTTGCCGCTGTTCTAAAGGATCCACTGCAATCCGGCCACTTTCTCCTCCCTTTTCCATCCGTATCCAGGGGGGATTCCCTTCTGGTTTACCGCACAGTGTTTTTAGCCGTCAAAATTGCCGTTGGGGCTCCTATCAAGAGCCCAAAAGTCCGTTTCACAGGGAGCTGCCGAAACGTGCGACTCAGCTGGTCATCGCCGCACCCGGAAGTCCCGTGCTGCCATTATAAGCGCACAAGATTACTTTGGTCAAATACACTCTCCACTCTGAACGGCAAGTGAATGTCTGCGGATGTCACCTCAGAATCCCGCACATTATTGGCTCATGAGAGTTTCCCAACTCACTCCCCAAAAACATGTTTTAAAATCTCTTTTCACAATAATGCTTTCCATCCGTGATTTACATTCTGAAATCCAGACCAGGGGCGAGATTCTCCGACCCCCCGCCGGGTCGGAGAATCGCCGGGGGCTGGCGTGAATCCCGCCCCTGCCGGTTGCCGAAGTCTCCGGCATCGGAGATTCGGCGGGGGCGGGAATCGCGCCGCGCCGGTTGGTGGGCCCCCCCGCGCGATTCTCCGGCCCGGATGGGCCGAGGTCCCGCCGCTAAAATGTCTGTCCCGCCGGCGTAGATTAAACCACCTACCTTACCGGTGGGACAAGGCGGCGCGGGCGGGCTCCAGGGTCCTGGGGGGCGGCGCGGGGCGATCTGGCCCCGGGGGTGCCCCCACGGTGGCCTGGCCCGCGATCGGGGCCCACCGATCCGCGGGCGGGCCTGTGCCGTGGGGGCACTCTTTCCCTTCCGCCTCCGCCACGGTCTCCACCATGGCGGAGGCAGAAAAGACTCCCTCCACTGCGCATGCACGGGAATGCCGTCAGCGGCCGCTGACGCTCCCGCGCATGCGCCGCCCGGAGATGTCATTTCCGCGCCAGCTGGCGGGGCACCAAAGGCCTTTTCCGCCAGCTGGCGGGGCGGAAATTCGTCCGGCGCCGACCTAGCCCCTTAAGGTTGGGGCTCGGCCCCCAAAGATGCGGACGCACCTTTGAGGCGGCGCGATGCCCGTCTAATTTGCGCCGTTTTGGGCGCCAGTCGGCGGACATCGCGCCGTTTCCGGAGAATCTCGCCCCAGGTGTTCAAAATGACACTTTTAGCAAAGCTTTTGCTCCATTTTTAACAGCACATTAAGTTGAGCATTTACACCTCTTTTTGGATGTCTTTGTCTTGACAGCTGTGATTTTCAGATTCTCGTAAAATGGCATCAAACATTTCATTTATCTCTTAAGCCTGCAGCCCCACTTTAAATCGTGTTAGTGCAATTTGTTTGCAGTCTGTCTAACTCAGAACAATTGTTTATTCTTTCTTGAATTCTTCTGAACAATATATTAGTCTGTTCTCTTAACTCCAGCCATCATAGACATTCTTTCTGACCCAATTCCTTGGTTATCATAGAATTTACAGTGCAGAAGGAGGCCATTCGGCCCATCGAGTCTGCACCGGCTCTTGGAAAGAGCACCCTACCCAAGGGCAACACCTCTCCCCTATCCCCATAACCCAGTAACCCCACCCAACACTAAGTGCAATTTTGGACACTAAGGGCAATTTATCATGGCCAATCCACCTAACCTGCACATCTTTGGACTGTGGGAGGAAACCGGAGCACCCGGAGGAAACCCACGCACACACGGGGAGGATGTGCAGACTCCGCACAGACAGTGACCCAAGCCAGAATCGAACCTGGGACCCTGGAGCTGTGAAGCAATTGTGCTATCCACAATGCTACCGTGCTGCCCCTGCTAGATTGTATCTTGTCTAGATTGTATCTTGTTCCATCGGAAACTTCCATCTTTGAAACTCCATTGTTCTATCCAGCTACTCCTGGCAGAGCTGAGAGCTGTTCGGTCCCCAGTTTCCTGTCTCCAATTGCAATATTTCCAGTTGAAACTAAAACTGAAAAGTTTTTTTACCTTACAAGAGCCTCCAGTTGCTAAGCAATGCCCGCATACCTCTGCTGGCCTATTTATTCTTCACACCCTGGTCAAGGAGCGAGACTCTTCTGGAGGTGGGGGTTCTTGTCCAGCGTAAATAAGCCTTACTTTTGATTTCTACCTGCTTGGTCTATGCATGCCACTTTGGTGGATTCTACACTAAGCAAAATAGAAACACAGTTGAGACTTAACCAACCCCCATACATACAAACTCCTTTGTCCAGCATAAATCCAACTACAAATTTTACCTTTCCAGGCACAGAAACATTAAATTAAACACACTATGCCTTATTTCTAATGTTTACCAGTACAAATATAAATCTCTTAAAGCTACCTTTGCTTTCCTAACAAGAGGGAGATGTCTTCCTCTGGTGGCGGAGGGGCTGGTTTAGCACAGGGCTAAATCGCTGGCTTCGAAAGTAGACCAAGGCAGGCCAGCAGCACGGTTCAATTCCCGTACCAGCCTCCCCGAACAGGCGCCAGAATGTGGCGATTAGGGGCTTTACGCAGTAACTTCATTTGAAGCCTACTTGTGACAATAAGCGATTTTCATTTCAAAGAACAAAGAACAAAGACCTATACAGCACAGGAACAGGCCCTTCGGCCCTCTACGCCTGTACCAGTCATGATACCAATCTTTGCCAAAACCCTCAGCACTTCCTTGTGCCGTATCCCTCTATACCCATCCTATCCATGAGTTTCTCAAGATGCCTTTTGAATGCCGTTAATGTATCTGCTTCCATAACCTCCCCTGCCAACGCATTCCAGGCACTCACCACTCTCTGGGTAAAAAACCTGCCTTGCACATCTCCTCTAAACTTTGCCCCACGGACCTTAAACCTATGCCCCCTGGTGACTGGCCCCTTCACCCTGGGAAAGGGTGCTTGCCCGTCCACTCTATCCAGGCCCCTATTAATCCTGTAGATCTCTATCAGGTCACCCCTCAACCTCCATCTTTCAAATGAAAAAGTCCGAGTCAATTCTGCCTCTCCACATAGCTAACACCCTCCAGACCAGGCAACATCCAGCTAGACCTCCTCTGCACCCTCAAAGCCTCCACATCCTTCTAGCAGTGTGGTGACCAGAATTGTGTGCAATGTTCCAAGTGCGGCCTTACCAAGTTTCTATACAACTGTAGCATGACTTGCCAGTTTTTAGACTCGATGCCCCGTCCAATGAAGACAAGCATTCCGTATGCTTTCTTGAGAGGAAAGGTTCCACCGAGATTTGAACTCGGAATGCTGGATTCAGAGTCCAGAGTGCTCACCATTATACCATGGAACCCCAGCCGTCGAGGATAAATTTCTTCAAATCAGAACAAAACCATTCAGGAGAGAAGTCAGGAAACACTTCTTCATGCAAAGTAGAACAGAAACCTGGAACTTCCTTCTCCAAAAGGTACCAGGTGCTAGTTCAAGTGACAACATTAAATTTTAGATTGATTGCTTTTTGATAGCCAAGAATATTGAGAGATCAGGAGGGAGTTGGGTTATAGGTAGCCACAACCTCTTTAAATGGCAGAATAGACTGGAGGGGTGGATGGTCACCTTTTGCTGCTATGTACCTGTGTTTTTATTTCAATTGAATTCGAATTCCATTGCCATGGTGCCTTTTTAATTTGTTTTCCTTAGATTATTAGTCCAGAGCTCAGGATTAACATGTCCAACAACACAACATTGTAGCCTTGCTTTTTTAGGCATCTTGTCAGACACAGTACAGCACTCAAATGCTGAGCGGTAACAAAATGGCATCTGTTAAAATAAAGACGCTATCGTCTTGAATGTGATTTTGATCTCAAGCAGTAAAGGTTCCTGATATGGAATGGTTCCAGCAACTCAATTTTGACATTGTGAAATGCAACATCTTTTCATTCCAGGATCACAATTCCTAAGATATCCTTGATTTTCTCACTGATCTCCATTAATTAAACTGAAGAATTCTTTCATGGAATACATTAAAATCCACGTCATTCCACAACAGTAAGGTTTCTAATTTTCTTCAAATCATTTTTCCTTTCAAATGTTTTCTCTACAGGCTTCCAAAGATTTTCCCTCTTCCACCCAATCCCACCCCGAAGTGTTAAATGGCCATCTTCCACTTTCCTTCTGGACATGTCTGTAAAATTGACATTTTGCATCCAGTTGCAGAACAATCCAATCAAGATGAAGAGAAATTCCCTCAAAAAAGAATTATGGAAACAATGGGCTGAATATAACGACCCAGGCCGAAGTCTTTCCATTGTGACCGAAAGCGGGAGGTCAGTCCTTTTAGGTTAGTAATGGGAAATGGGGAGTTTGAGGGAGGTATTCACCAGCTGTTCACGCCAGCGGGAAATTCCAGTTCCATGCCGGTGCATGAGTTTCCCGGCGACAAGGGGTGCTGTCAATGGGAAATCCCGTTGACAACGGCGGGACCGGTAGCTTGGCAGCGTGGTCCTTAAATCCTGCCCTTAGAGTCATGGAGTTTTACAGCATAGAAATGGCCCTTCAGCCCATCTCATCCACGACGACCCATTTTCCGGCACTTTGTTCATAGCCTTGTATGTTATAGCATTTGAAGTGCTCATCTAAATACTTCCTAAAAGTCGTGAGGGTTCCCGCCTCTACTACCCTTTCAGGCAGTGAGTTCCAGATTCCATCCACCCTCTGGGGGACAAAGGTTTTCCTCATATCTCCCCTAATCCTCTTGCCCATTACCTTCAATCTATGTACCCTGGTTATTGACCCCCTCCACGAAGGGGAAAAGTACCTTCCTATCCACTCTGTCTATGTCCCTTTTATACACCTCAATCAAGTCCTCCCTCAGCCTTCTCTGCTGCAGGGAAAACAACCCCAGCCTATCTCTTGATAGCTGAAACAATCGAGCCCAGGCAAAATTCAGGTGCATCTCCCATATTCTTTCTCCAGTGGAGTCACTTCCTTTCTATAGTGTGATAGTGTGGTGACCAGAGCTGTACACAGTTCTGGGGCCTAACCAGTGTTTTATACAGCTCCAGCATCACCTCTCTGCTCTTCGGATCAGTCCGTTTGCGGATGACATAAAGATTGGCCGGGTGGTTTACAGTGAGGTTGAGTGCCTTGGTTACAGGAAGATATTGACGGGATGATCAGATGGGCAGAAAAGTGGCAGATGGAATTTAACCCAGAAAAGTGTGAGGTGTTACACTTTAGATGGAGTAATTTTACAAGGACGTATTCAATGAATGACCTGACACAGGGATGTTCCGAGGAACAAAGGAACCCTGGCGTGTTTGTCCATAGATCTCGAAAGGAAGAAGGGCAGCTTAATAGAGTGGCGAAAAAGGCATATGGGACTTTAAGAATCGAGGCATAGATTACAAAAGCAGGGAGGTCATGTTGGAGTTGTATAGAACTTTGGTGAGGCCACAGCTGGAGTACTAAGTGCAATTCTGGTCACCACATTATAGGAAGGATGTGATTGCACTGGAAGGGCTGACCTAATTGAGGTGTACAAGATTAGGAGGGGCATGGACAGGGTGGCTAGGGAAATGCTGTTCCCCTTAATTGAAGGGTCAGTTACAAGGGGACACAAGTTCAAGGTGAGGGGTGGGAGGTTTAAGGGCTCTTTGAGGAAAAACGTTTTTACCCAGAGGGTGGTGCTGGTCTGGAATGCACTGTTTGGGAGGGTGGTAGAGGCGGGTTGCCTCACATCCTTTGAAACAGTGTTTTTCAGACTTTTTTTTTCTGGGGACCCATTTTAACCAACCACAAGTCCTTTGGGACCCAAGCCAGCCGACCTTCGTGACCTACCATTTTGCTTACCTTTGATGTGACAGGTGAGCCTGTTTGCTCCTCAGAATCCCACTTGCTTTGTCATTCAATGTTATATTTCTGTATGGGTTGCTCATTCGAGGTCCTGGAGCTCACGCCAGTACTGCTTTGTCCTACCGTGGACTCGCCTAGAAACACAGAAAAAAACAGGAGCAGGAGGAGGCCATTCGGTCCTTCAAGCCCACTCTGCCATTCATTATGATCATGGCTGATCATCCAATTCAATAGACTATCCCGCTTTTCCCTAAAACCTTTGACTCCTTTGCCCAAAGTGCTATATCTAACTGCTCCTTCAAGCCATACAATGTTTTGGACTTAATTGCTTCCTGTGGTAATGAATTTCACAGGCTCACCACTCTCTGGGTGAAGAGATGTCTCCACATCTCTGTCCTAAATGGTTTACCCCATATCCTCAGACTGTGACCCCTGGTTCTGGACACACCCACCATCGGGAACATCCTTCCTGCATCAACCCTGTCCAGTCCTGTTAGAATTTTATAGGTTTCTATGAAATCCCCCCTCATTCTTCTGAACTCCAGCGAATAAAATCCTAACCGATTCAATCTCCCCTCCTGCCATCAGTCAGTCAGTCCTGCCATCCCAGGAATAAGTCCAAAAGCTTCCACCTCCTTCTGGTTGTGTGGAGACCAGAATTGGGTGCAATATTCCAAGTGCCGCCTTACCAAGGTTCTATACAACTGTAGCATGACTTGCCAGTTTTTATACTCAATGCCCCGTCCAATGAAGGCAAGCATTCCGTATGCTTTCTTGACTACCTAGTCCATTTGTGTTGCCACTTTCAAAGATCTGTGGACCTGCACACCCAGATTGCTCTGACTTTCTATATTCCGAAGAGTTTTGCCATTTACGGTATATTTCCCCTCTGTGTTAGACCTACCAAAATGGATTACCTCACATTTATCTGGATTAAACTCAATTTAAAATGTTGTCTTCAGAATATCATAAATCATCACAGAAGAAAGCTGCAAATTTAAACAGATTTCCCACTAATCCACAGTAGGCTAAAAGCAGGGCAGCATGGTGGCGCAGTGGGTTAGCCCTGCTGCTTCGTGGTGCCGAGGTCCCAGGTTCGATCCTGGCTCTGGGTCACTGTCAGTGTGGAGTTTGCACATTCTCCCTGTGTTTGCATGGGTTTCGCCCCCACAACCGAAAAATGTGCAAGCCACGTGGATTGGCCACAGTAAATTGCCCCTGAATTGGGTATGCAAAATTTTTTTTAAAAGTGGTCTAAAAGCAAAAGTTATTTATTGAATGGAAGATTTGAGGAACTGGTCAGAATTTGTGTTAACACATACCTTAGAACATTTGGTACAATTATCGGTCATGGGTAAATGTATTTTGTATCTTTGAGATAGGAGTTAAATTTGATACTGCCCACTGCGTTTGGTGAGATGATGGTGTAATGGTACTGTCACTGGCTGAGTGATTCAAAGGCCCAGGCTAATTGTCTATGGGAACAGGGTTCCCATCCCAGCACGGTAGGTGTTGGAACTTGAATTGATGAGTGATCTACCCAGCCAAACTCATCACCCTGATCTATAATCCTACAAAGAACTGGTGCATATCAATTTGGAATGGAAGAATTCTAAAGGATAGCATCAACAGCTGGCAAATTTACACTGGACCAGAACTGCTGCCCTGAATTTGTTGTCTTATCTTCAAAAACCATTAATTTAGATTTTTTAATTATGGTTGTATCTTGTGATCATTTTGATCTGTTCTCATGTTTTCATATTATCCACAATTTATTAAAGATATTTTATAACCGAGTCATTTGGATGAAATTAATAGCTACCTATGAAAGATTTTTAGCTGAACAGGAGAATCAGAAAATAGCACTTACTAATTTTTCCCTCTTTTTGTCCAAATAAAGTGTACAACGATTTATTTTCAATTTTATAATCTATACTTCCAAATAAAATTATTCCAAATTGGGAAAAAAAAGTGGGCAACATGGTACCGTTGTGGTTAGCACAATTGCTTCACAGCTCCAGGGTCCCAGGTTCAATGGGTCACTGTCTGTGCGGAGTCTGCACATTCTCCCCATGTGTGCGTGGGTTTCCTCCGGGTGCTCCGGTTTCCTCCCACAGTCCAAAGATGTGCAGGTTAGGTGAATTGGCCATGCTAAATTGCCCTTAATGTCCAAAATTGCCCTTAGTGTTGGGTGAGGTTACTGGGTTATGGGGTTATGGGGATAGGGTGGAGGTGTGGACCTTGGGTAGGCTGCTCTTTCCAAGAGCCGGTGCAGACTCGATGGGCCGAATGGCCTCCTTCTGCTCTGTAAATTCTATGATCTGATCTATTAATATTTTTTGGAATTATGCCTCGTGACGCGCCTATCTGGACTAATGGGATTCACATTGTCTACATATGATTCCAAACTGGAAGTAGCCTACCTTCAGTTCAAGGACAACTAGAGATGGACAACTAATGCTGGCATTGCCAGGGATACCCACATCACATTAAGGGGGAGGAGACAAAATCAATTATTGGGTTCTTCTCAATTCACAAAATATTGACAGAATGGGCGCGATCTCGGCGCAGATCCATGCGAACTGGTTAGAACGTGGAAGAGGCCAAAATTGAAACTGTGCTGGGCAGGGAGCTCATTGGTTTCCAATCTAACCGGCCTGCTCCTGGTTGGTGGGATCTGGATCCTGCCTAGAAGAGACATGGCGGGAAACCAATGACTGGTTCATATTCAAGAACTCAGCGGCCAACCTCGACGAGTATAACACCACTGTCATAGACTTCATCAGTAAGTGTGTCGAAGACTGCATGCCAAGGAAGGTAGTGAGTGCCTTTCTCAAACGGAAACCATGGTTTAACCAGGAGATCCACTTTCCAGTGAATAGAATAGAATTGAATAGAACATTACAGCGCAGTACAGGCCCTTCGGCCCTCGATGTTGTGCCGACCTGTGAAACAAGTCTAAAGCCCATCTACACTATTCCCTTATCATCCACATGTTTATCCAATGACCATTTGAATGCCCTTGATGCTGTTGAAGGCAGGGAATTCCATGCCCCTACTACTCTCTGAGTAAAGAACCTACCTCTGACATCTGTCCTTTATCTATCTCCCCTCAATTTAAAGCTATGTCCCCTCATGCTAACCATCGCCATCCGCGGAAAAAGGCTCTCACTGTCCACCCTATTTAATCCTCTGATCATCTTGTATGCCTCTATTAAGTCACCCCTTAACCTTATTCTCTCTAACGAAAACAGCCTCAAGTCCCTCAGCCTTTTCTCATAAGATCTGCCCTCCATACCAGGCAACATCCTGGTAAATCTCCTCTGCACCCTTTCCAATGCTTCCACATCCTTCCTATAATGCGGCGAACAGCGAAGTTCAGGTCTGATGGTATTCAAGACAGCTGACCCTGACCTATACACAAAATCTAGATACGAGCGCCCCAACGCCATCAGCGATGCCAAGAGACAATACCAGACCAAATTAGAGTCCCAGACGAATGACATGGACTCTCGTTTGGCAAGGCTTAAACAAAATAATGGGCTACAAAGCAAAGCCGAGTAGAATCTCTGGCAACAGAGCACCCATCCCCGATGAACTCAATGCAGTCTATGCTCATTCCGAGCAGGAAGCCAATGAACCATTGTCAACTGCCCCAACAGACTCAGACACACCCATACATACTGACACAGCTTCGAAAGCCTTCTCGAAAGTGAACCCATAGAAAGCAATGGGTCCTGAAAGAGACCCTGGTCATGAAATCAGATCCTGCATAGACCAACTGGTGGGTGTGTTCGCGGATATCTTCAACCTCTCCCTCCACCATTCCAAGATTCCCACTGTTTTAAGAAGACCAAAGAAGAACCAGGCAACATCTCTCAATGTCGACCGACCGGTGGCCCTGACATCTATCCTTATGAAGTGCTTTGAGAGGTTAGTCATGAGACACATCAACTCCACCCTTTCAGAATACCTTGACGCACTGCAATTCACATACTGCCACAACCAGTCCACAGCAGATGCTATCTCCCTGGTGCTACACTCATCCCTGGAGCATATCGCCACAAGGACTCCGACGTCAGATCCCATTCATTGACTACAGCCACGCCTTCAACAAAATAATCCCAGCCAAGTTCATGTCCAAACTCCAAAACCACGAACGTGGTTCCTCCCTCTGCAACTGGATCCTCGACTTTCTGACACACAGACCACATTCAGTAAGGATAAACAACAACACCTCCTCCATGATTTTCCTCAATACTGTGGCCCTGCAAGGCTGTGTTCTTAGGCCACTACTATACTCCTTATACACACATTACTGTGTGGCAAAATTCAGCTCCAACTGCATCTACCGGTTTGCTGATAACATGACCGTCGTGGGTCAGATCTCAAACAACGCTGTGTCAGAGTACAGGAGGGAGATAGAGAACCTAGTGGCATGGTGCAATGACAACAATCTTTCTCTCAACGTCAGCAAAACTAAGGAGTTGCTCATCGACTTCAGGAAGCAAAGTTTCGTACACTCCTCTGTCTACGTCAATGCCGAGGTGGAGATGGTTGACAGCTTCAATTTCCTAGGTGTGAACATCACCAACAATCTGTCCTGGTCCACCCACATCAAAGCTACGGCCAAGAAAGTACAACAGCATCTATACTTCCTCAGGAAATTAAGGAAATTCGGCATGGCACATTTGCTGTTACCAATTTTTGCAGGTGCACCACAGCAAGCATCCTTTCTCATTGCATCACAGCCTGGTATGGCAACTGCTCGGTCCAAGACCATAAAAAAACTACAGAGAGCCATAAACACAACCCAGTCCATCACACAAACCCGCCTTCCATCCAATGACTCTTTCCATACCTCCTGCTGCCTTGGGAAAGTGGGAAACATAATCAAAGACTTCTCCCACCCAGGTTATTCTCCCTTCCAACCTCTTCCATCGGGCAGGAGGGACAAATGTCTGAGAACACGCACTAACAGGTTCGAAATCAGCTCTTTCCCCGCTGTTACCAGACTCCTGAATGACCCTCTTATGGACTGAACTGATCTGTCTGTGCATCTTTTTGGCTGTTGTAGCACCATACTCTGTATGCTTCACCTGACATCCATGTCTATGTATTTCCATTGTGTATTTATCGTATATCCTCTGTTTCACGTGCATGGAGTAATTTGCCTGAACTGCACACGGGACAATACTTTTCACTGTACCCCAGTGTATGTGACAATAAATCTAAATCTAAAATCTAAATCTAATCACCAATTAAGGCCAATCATTATTTTGACGGACCCACACCCAGCCGGCTCCCCAGCGAGCAGTCACATGGATGCCCTTTAACACACCTTTTAAAACCATGAAGCTAGCGCAGTGGTTGATGAGGGGATCAGAGGAGGTGAGTAGCCCTCTTTGAAATCGGATAATCTGCACAGGGCACACAAGCCCTGCACAGCTTGATTGGCTTCCCGTGGGTGGACGTGCCATGTTGCAGGCGAGTGTTACTGACTGGCATCTCAATCAAACTGTGAGGCCTGGGCACTTTCCCTCAGCACTGGGTATATCCCTGGGACTAGAGGGTGGAAGTGTGGAGCAGAGAGGCAACCTGAGGCTGGTCCAAGTATTGATCCTGGCAGAGGTCTGGGGTCTGGTGCCCAGGGCCCCCTGCTGAGACCGGCTGTGTGTGTGTGCAAGATGGGGTCCCCCAGCATGACGAGCTCATGAGATGGCATCCTATGAGTTGGCAGGAAATGTAAGGCTTGGGGGTCCCGAGGGTCCCCGGTTGGAAGCCATACTGATTGTCGGTCTCTCACACTCTCCAATTCCTTACAGATGTCACATAATGGATGATATTGTGGAGTCCGCAGCAGTTGTCCTCGTGGTGCTGGTGGCAGGCCAGGCGGCAAGATGCCAGAGAAGTAAGTGGCAGAAGCGTTGACGGAGGCTGAAGGCGGTGGCCCGTGTGCAGGGGCCCACTCCACATCCTGAGGACTCGGCCGCTCATTCCCCCGGGGAGGGACGCGGGGAGGAGGCCGGTAACGGTGCAAGTTGTACGGCGTCCTCGCTGGTCATTTGAGGAGATGTTGGACAGTGTGTGCTGCAGGAAACTCCGCCTCAACAAGTGGATGGTGCGGCACCTGTGCCATTTCCTTGCAGCCTTGGCACCACGTGAAGGAGGAGGATACCCGCTCCTGGTGATGGTCAATGTCACCACTCCTCTGAACCTTTATACTTAGAGCATAGAACATAAAACATAGAACATACAGTGCAGAAGGAGGCCATTCAGCCCATCGAGTCTGCACCAACCCAGTTAAGCCCTCACTTCCACCCTATCCCCGTAACCCAACAACCCCTCCTAACCTTTTTGGTCACTCAGGGCAATTTATCATGGACAATCCATCTAACCTGCACATCTTTGAACTGTGGGAGGAAACCGGAGCACCCGGAGGAAACCAACGCAGACACGGGGAGAACGTGCAGACTCCACACAGACAGTGACCCAGCGGGGAATCAAACCTGGGACCCTGGCGCCGTGAAGCAATAGTGCTATCCACTTGTGCTACCATGCTTAGGGTTCGAGCGGGGATTTGTGCGGCATATCCCAGCCTACAGCCCACATGTGCATCCGTGCTTTGGGGAATAAGGGGTGCCCGGTGAGGTCCTGGCTAATGACGCCAGTACGGAGGCTGGAGACTGGTGTGGAGACCCAACATAAAGACGCCCATGTGGGGCCCGCGCTGTCCTTGAACAGTGCATTGAATCGCTGAAAATGCAGTTCCAATGCCTCAACTGTTCTGGTGATGCATTGTAGTACACCCCGAGAGGTTTGCCCACTTTGTGTTGGTCTGCTGTGCCCTCCACAACCTGGAACATCAACAGGGCGACGTTCTAATTGGACAAGGAGGAACAAGTGGCCCTGTCTGAGGATGAAGGCGAGGAGGAGTTGGACCTTTCAGGACGGCTGAAAGACAAGGTTCGGAGAACAAATCTGTGCACAATATTTCAGGTGTGGCTTCACCAAGATCCTATATAATTGCAGCAAGACATCCCTGCGCCTGTGCTCAAATCCTCTCGGAATGAAGGCCATTATACCATTTACCTTCTTTAGCGCCTGCTCTACCTGCATGCTTGCCTTCAGTGACTGGTGTACGAGGACACCCACGTCTCGTTGCATATTCTCTTCTCCTAACTTATGGCCATTCGAATAATAGTCTGCCTTTTCGCTTTTGCTCCCAAAGTGGATAACCTCACTTTTCTCCAAATTATACTGCATCTGCCATTCATTTGGCCACTCACTCAAATTGTCCAAATCACACTGAAGGACCTCTGCATCTCCCACATAGCTCACCCTCCCACCCAACGTTGTGTCATCAGCAAATTTGGAGGTATCACATTTTGTTCCCTCATCTAAATCATTAATATATATTGTGAATAGCTGGGATTATAGCGCCAATCCTTGTGGTACCTCACTAGTCACTGCCTGCCAATTTGAAAAGGTTTCATCAATTCCTACTCTTTGTTTCTCTATGCCAACCAGTTTTCTATCCACGTCAATACACTGCCCCTAATCTCACACGCTTTAGTAATAATAATAATATTTATTGTCACAAGTAGGCTTCCATTAACACTACAATGAAGTGACTGTGAAAAGCCCCCAGTTGCCACATTCTGGCACTGTTCGGATACACAGAGGGAAAATTCAGAATGTCCAATTCACCTAACAGCACATCTTTCGGGACTTGTGGGAGGAAACCGGAGCAACCGGAGGAAACCCACGCAGACACGAGGAGAACGTGCAGACTCCACACAGATAGTGACCCAAGCCAGGAAACGAACCTGGGGCCCATGCTCTGTGAAGCAACAGTGCTAACCACTGTGCTACCATACTTTAATTTTACACACTAACCTCTTATGCAGGATCCCCCTCATCAACTCTGCTAGTTACACCCTCAAAGAACTCCAGTGGATTTGTCAAGCATGATTCTCCTTCATAAATACATGCTGACTCTTTCCGCTCCTGCCACTGTTCTCTAACAAAATCTTTTATAATGGATTCTAGAATTTTCCTTACTCCCGATATCAGGCTGACTGGTCCATAATTCCATTTTCTCTCTACCTCTCTTTTTAAATAGTGGAGTTACATTAGCTACACTCTAATTTGCAGGAACTGTTCCAGAGTCTCTAGAATCCTGGAAGATGACCACCAATGCATCCACTATTTCTAGAGCCACTTCCTTGAGTACCCTGGGATGTAGATTATTAGGCCCTGGGGATTTATCAACGTTCAATCCCATCAATTTCCCCCACACCATTTCTCTACTAATATTGATCTCCTTCTGTTCCTCCCCAAAATGTATGGTATCTGATTTATGTCCTCATTTGTGAATGCAGAACCAAAGTATGTATTTATTTGCTCAGCTATTTCTTTGTTCCATAAGACCATAAGACCATAAGACATAGGAGCGGACGTAAGGCCATTCGGCCCATCGAGTCCACTCCGCCATTCAATCATGGCTGATTTCAACTCCATTTACACGCTCTCTCTCCATAGCCCTTAATTCCTTGAGAAATCAAGAATTTATCAACTTCTGTCTTAAAGACACTCAACGTCCCGGCCTCCACTGCCCTCTGTGGCAATGAATTCCACAGACCCACCACTCTCTGGCTGAAGAAATTTCTCCTCATCTCTGTTCTAAAGTGACTCCCTTTTATTCTAAGGCTGTGTCCCCGGGTCCTAGTCTCCCCTGCTAATGGAAACAACTTCCCTACATCCACCCTATCTAAGCCATTCATTATCTTGTAAGTTTCTATTAGAGCTCCCCTCAACCTCCTAAACTCCAATGAATATAATCCCAGGATCCTCAGACATTCATCGTATGTTAGGCCTACCATTCCTGGGATCATCCGTGTGAATCTCCGCTGGACCCGCTCCAGTGCCAGTATGTCCTTCCTGAGGTGTGGGGCCCAAAATTGCTCACAGTATTCTAAATGGGGCCTAACTAATGCTTTATAAAGCTTCAGAAGTACATCCCTGCTTTTATATTCCAAGCCTCTTGAGATGAATGACAACATTGCATTTGCTTTCTTAATTACGGACTCAACCTGCACGTTTACCTTTAGAGAATCCTGGACTAGGACTCCCAAGTCCCTTTGCACTTCAGCATTATGAATTTTGTCACCGTTTAGAAAATAGACCATGCCTCTATTCTTTTTTCCAAAGTGCAAGACCTCGCACTTGCCCACGTTGAATTTCATCAGCCATTTCTTGGACCACTCTCCTAAACTGTCTAAATCTTTCTGCAGCCTCCCCACCTCCTCCATACTACCTGCCCCTCCACCTATCTTTGTATCATCGGCAAACTTAGCCAGAATGCCCCCAGTCCTGTCATCTAGATCGTTAATATATAAAGAGAACAGCTGTGGCCCCAACACTGAACCCTGCGGGACACCACTCGTCACCGGTTGCCATTCCGAAAAAGAACCTTTTATCCCAACTCTCTGCCTTCTGCCTGACAGCCAATCGTCAATCCATGTTAGTACCTTGCCTCGAATACCATGGGCCCTTATTTTACTCAGCAGTCTCCCGTGAGGCACCTTATCAAAGGCCTTTTGGAAGTCAAGATAGATAACATCCATTGGCTCTCCTTGGTCTAACCTATTTGTTATCGCTTCAAAGAACTCTAACAGGTTTGTCAGGCACGACCTCCCCTTAAATTCCCTATTTAATATTATACATTCCTATTATACATTCCCCTGTTTCTGACTGTAAAGAACTTACATTTTTCTTCACCAACTTTTTCTCCTCACGTACCGAGAGAAACTTTTACAATCAGTTTTTATGTTCCCTGCAAGCTACTGTACTCTATTTTCCCCTTCTTATTCAATTCCTTGGTGCTTCTTTGCTGAATTCTAACCTGCTCCCAATTCTCAAACCTGTTGTTATTCTTGGCCAATTTGGATGCGTCTTCCTTGGATTGACTACGATCTCTAATTTCCCTTGTAAGCAAGCCATGGAGTGGCCACATTTTATTTTTGTGCCAGACAGGAATAAACAATTGTTGCTGCTCCCTCATGCGCTCCTTGAATGTTTGCCATTGCCTATCCACAGTCATCCATTTAAGTAACGTTCACCAATCGATCAGAGCCAACTTACGCCTCATTTCATCATTGTTTCCTTTATTAAGATTCAGGACCTAGTCTCAGAATCAACTACTTCACTCTCCATCTTGATGAAAAATTCTCTCATATTATGGTTGCTCATCCCCAAGGGATCTCACGCAACTAGATTGCCAATGATTCTGTTCTCATTACACAGTACCCAGTCTAGGATGGGATGTTCTCTAGTTGGTTCCTCAACATACTGGTGCAGAATGCCATCCCGTATATACTCCAGGAATTCCACCTCTACGGTATTGTGGCTAATTTGATTTGCCCAAATCGATATGCAGACTAAAATCACCAGTCGAGCAGTCCTCCTCATGACACTCCCCATGCTGATGGCCACTGCCAGTGCCTCCCAGGTGGCCCTGGCTGACCTGTGACTGATCCTCCTACCTCCTCAGGTAAACAGGGTGTTGCATCTCGATTCCACTGCAGCCAACAGCCAGGCAAGGGCGGCATCTGCGAATCATGGGGCTGGTCTGTGTGGTGGCATGGTTGCGTACTGTCTGGGGTTTGCTTGGAGGGAGTGATTTAAGAACTGCTCTCCCTCATTCGCGGGGAGCTACCGGGCGCGGTCCAGGTGAATCAGCTGGTGGGACAGCCATTTTTGCCGTGAAGCCCATGGGGCATCGATACTGGCCCTAATTGCCGTTAGATACTCGCCGGGACGGCCATCAGGAAGCACCTGGCAATTCTCGCTCATTACCACACTTAGTGCTTCTCCCATCAGATCACCTTTGAAGGGAAGCCACCAAACCAAACAGCTGAGATCTTTGTATTCCTTTATTTCATTTTGATTCAACCTGTTGTCCTTTCAGTGTGACTAGTGTGATCCTGCACGTCATAAGTAACCTCCATCAGGATGAACTGGAATTGTCCATAAGTTCTCAAATGTCCCATTTGCAAAGTGACCAGAAGAAGACCTTGAGACAATTAATGCAAGATGCTGCATTTATACAGATACAGAAAAGTCAGCAGTCCAAGGTTAAAAAGATGGAACAATTTAGCTCCATTCCAAGTGCGATAATGCGTCGCATCAGCGCGACACTTCGATTGAAAAAGACAACTCAGTTGAAGGGAAAAGCAGATTTGTCCACGCTGGAGAATTGCTTATTGTCTGACAACTGAATGTCCAAAATAATGTAATATGTATCCTCGTGTGAATGGAAATGAGCTGCGATTACTTATGACTGTAAATGTGGATCAACAGTCATCAGCATGTCATTTCTAAACAATTGGTGTGTCAGAATAATAAATTATCAACTGCGCACTATCTGAACAGATGGTGAGTTAGAACAGGAACAGGTCTAGTGGGGAAATGATTTTTGTGCAGCCGTGCAGTAAATCTCAGGTGACAGTTATCGCAGACTGCGTTTCCCACTCAGCAATCTCTCGGACTTCAAATTTGAGCATCAGTGTTAGCATTTTATTTATCGAAAAGCCATGGTCAGCAATATCTATACTCAAAATGATCAATTTGAGAGCCGTGCTGTGTTTTTGAGAACTCAATTAATTAGGTAATCAATCCTCACTGTTTTGCTGACTTCCGATTCATATAAATATAAACATTATTCCAATTATTGTGGCCCTTTGGGATCCTTTGCAATGGTTAAAGCTTCCCTCACCCCATCTATAGCATTCAATAGAGAAATCTGCACTTATTATTCAGCTGGTTTCTGTCCTTTCACCCCAGAATCAACGAATAGGTGATCACTTGAAGCAATTAGGTCTCTATATGATTCAGATAAAATAGTCTACAAATTATTGAAAGCAGTAATATTTAAAGAATGCTGAGTGTGCTTGCACTGAACTCCTTTCACCGTCATTTTAATGGAGGTATTTACCTATTTATTTTAGGTGATCATAGAATTATAGGGCTGAATTTTATGGGGTCTGCAGGAATGGGCGTGGAGGCAGGGAGGGCTGGAAAATCAGGGGGGAGGGCTGTGGGGGGGGGTGGGGGGGGTGGGTGCGTCATTTCTGCCGGCCATTCTCTGAGGGTGATCCTCAGAAATGCCGCACCCACCCCACCCTCCTCCCATGCACTGACTACCCCCACCCCTCACTGGAAAAGCTGCTGATTGGCCTGAACAACCCTGGCCCCACACGTTATCCCATTTCCTTTCTGTATGTTACAAGTGAATCGTCTTTCGCCTTCCCATAAAGCAGCGGGAGTTCACAGAGAGAGAGTCCATAAAGCAGCGGGAGTTCACAGAGAGTCCATAAAGCAGCGGGAGTTCACAGAGAGTCCATAAAGCAGCGGGAGTTCACAGAGAGTCCATAAAGCAGCGGGAGTTCACAGAGAGTCCATAAAGCAGCGGGAGTTCACAGAGAGTCCATAAAGCAGCGGAAGTTCACAGAGAGTCCATAAAACAGCGGGAGTTCACAGAGAGAGAGTCCATAAAGCAGCGGGAGTTCACAGAGAGTCCATAAAGCAGCGGGTGTTCACAGAGAGTCCATAAAGCAGCGGACGTTCACAGAGAGTCCATAACGCAGCGGGAGTTCACAGAGAGAGAGTCCATAAAGCAGCGGGAGTTCACAGAGAGTCCATAAAGCAGCGGGAGTTCACAGAGAGTCCATAAAGCAGCGGGAGTTCACAGAGAGAGAGTCCATAAAGCAGCGGGAGTTCACAGAGAGTCCATAAAGCAGCGGGAGTTCACAGAGAGTCCATAAAGCAGCGGGAGTTCACAGAGAGTCCATAAAGCAGCGGGAGTTCACAGAGAGTCCATAAAGCAGCGGAAGTTCACAGAGAGTCCATAAAACAGCGGGAGTTCACAGAGAGAGAGTCCATAAAGCAGCGGGAGTTCACAGAGAGTCCATAAAGCAGCGGGAGTTCACAGAGAGTCCATAAAGCAGCGGGAGTTCACAGAGAGTCCATAAAGCAGCGGGAGTTCACAGAGAGAGAGTCCATAAAGCAGCGGGAGTTCACAGAGAGTCCATAAAGCAGCGGGAGTTCACAGAGAGTCCATAAAGCAGCGGGAGTTCACAGAGAGTCCATAAAGCAGCGGGAGTTCACAGAGAGTCCATAAAGCAGCGGGAGTTCACAGAGAGTCCATAAAGCAGCGGGAGTTCACAGAGAGTCCATAAAGCAGCGGGAGTTCACAGAGAGTCCATAAAGCAGCGGGAGTTCACAGAGAGAGAGTCCATAAAGCAGCGGGAGTTCACAGAGAATCCATAAAGCAGCGGGAGTTCACAGAGAGTCCATAAAGCAGCGGGAGTTCACAGAGAGAGAGTCCATAAAGCAGCGGGAGTTCACAGAGAGTCCATAAAGCAGCGGGAGTTCACAGAGAGTCCATAAAGCAGCGGGAGTTCACAGAGAGAGAGTCCATAAAGCAGCGGGAGTTCACAGAGAGTCCATAAAGCAGCGGGAGTTCACAGAGAGTCCATAAAGCAGCGGGAGTTCACAGAGAGTCCATAAAGCAGCGGGAGTTCACAGAGAGTCCATAAAGCAGCGGAAGTTCACAGAGAGTCCATAAAGCAGCGGGAGTTCACAGAGAGAGAGTCCATAAAGCAGCGGGAGTTCACAGAGAGTCCATAAAGCAGCGGGAGTTCACAGAGAGTCCATAAAGCAGCGGGAGTTCACAGCTAGCCCATAAAGCAGCGGGAGTTCACAGTGAGAGAGTCCATAAAGCAGCGGGAGTTCACAGAGAGAGAGTCCATAAAGCAGCGGGAGTTCACAGAGAGTCCATAAAGCAGCGGGAGTTCACAGAGAGTCCATAGTTTCGGGAGTTCAGTTCTGGGAGCAGGCCTATTGGCTGACTGTAAATCAGGAAGGATACAAAAGGTGTGGCTGAAGTGCCTTTAGAAGCGGAGTGCTGGAAGCAAACAGAGTGTATCTGAGTTTGGGTAAGGCTGAGTTCGGGTAAGAGGTGAGTGAGGGCTGTGTTTTTTGGAGGTTGGTGTTTGGGGTTGAGTTTCCAAAAAAAAACAATTATTTAAGTAAATTAATTAACTAGTTAAGGGAATTTGGTGCTCATCTTAAGGAGGTGCAGAGAAGCAGACCTGTGAGGGAGTCTCGGGAGCAATTACATCACAGCCAGCAGGTAAGTGATTGGCTTGTGACTGGTAAGTGATTTTTCTTTTCTCTCTTTGACTTTCTCTTAGCTGTGTAGTGTAGTTCAAATTTAACTTCAGGTTTAAGTCATGGCAGGAGAGCTCAGACCCGTGTCATGCTCCTCTTGTGAGATGTGGCAATTCAGGGACCCTTCTGGTGTCCCTGACTCCTTCATCTGCAAGAAGTGTGTCCAACTGCAGCTCCTGTTAGACCGCTTGACGACTCTGGAGCTGCGGATGGATTCACTTTGGAGCATCCGCGATGCTGAGGAAGTTGTGGATAGCACATTCAGTGAGTTGGTCACACCGCAGATTAAAATTACTGAGGCAGATAGGGAATGGGTGACCAACAGACAGAGGAAGAGTAGGAAGGCGGTGCAGGGATCCCCTGCGGTCATCTCCCTCCAAAACAGATTTACCGTTTTGGAAACTGTTGGGGGAGATGGCTCACCAGGGGACGGTGGCAGCAGCCAGGTTCATGGCACCATGGCTGGCTCTGCTGCACAGAAGGAAAGGAAAAAGTGGCAGAGCTAGAGTGATAGGGGATTCAATTGTAAGGGGAATAGACAGGCATTTCTGCGGACGCAAACGAGAATCCAGGTTGGTATGTTGCCTCCCTGGTGCAAGGGTCAAGGATGTCTCGGAGCGGCTGCAGGGCATTCTGGAGGGAGAGGGTGAACAGCCAGCTGTCGTGGTGCATATAGGCAACGATATAGGTAAAAAAACGGGATGAGGTCCTACAAGCTGAATTTAGGGAGTTAGGAGTTAAACTAAAAAGTAGGACCTCAAAGGTAGTAATCTCAGGATTGCTACCAGTGCCACGTGATAGTCAGAGTAGGAATGACAGGATAGCTAGGATTAATACGTGGCTTGAGAGATGGTGCAAGAGGGAGGGTTTCAAATTCCTGGGACATTGGAACCGGTTCTGGGGGAGGTGGGACCTGTACAAATCGGACGGTCTGCATCTGAGTGGGACCGGAACCAATGTTCTCGGGGGGGTGTTTGCTAGTGCAGTTGGTGAGGGTTTAAACTAATGTGGCAGGGGGATGGGAACCGATGTAGGAAGTCAGTGGGGACCGAAACAAAAGGCAGGAAGGGAGAGTGTGTAAAGCATGAACAGAGAAAGCAGGGCAGAGAGCAAGGAAAGCCTACATTAAACTGCATTTATTTCAATGCAAGGGGCCTGACGGGCAAAGCGGATGAACTCAGGGCATGGATGGGAACATGGGACTGGGATATTATAGCTATGACTGAAACATGGCTAAGGGAGGGGCAGGACTGGCAGCTCAATGTTCCGGGGTACAGATGCTATAGGAAGGATAGAACAGGAGGTAAGAGAGGAGGGGGAGTGGCGTTTTTGATGAGGGAGAACATCACGGCAGTACTTAGAGGGGATATATCCGAGGGTTCGCCCACTGAGTCTATATGGGTGGAACTGAAAAATAAGAAGGGAGAGATCACCTTGATAGGACTGTACTACAGGCCCCCAAATAGTCAGCGGCAAATTGAGGAGCAAATATGTAAGGAGATTACAGATAGCTGCAAGAAAAATAGGGTGGTAATAGTAGGGGACTTTAACTTTCCCAACATTGACTGGGACAGCCATAGCATTAGGGCCTTGGATGGAGGGAAATTTGTTGAGTGTATTCAGGAGGAATTTCTCATTCAGTATGTGGATGGACCGACTAGAGAGGGGGCAAAACTTGACCTCGTCTTGGGAAATAAGGAAGGGCAAGTGACAGAAGTGTTAGTGAGGGATCACTTTGGGACAAGTGACCATAAGTCCATTAGTTTTAAGATAGCTATGGAGAATGATAGGTCTGGCCCAAGAGTTAAAATTCTGAATTGGGGCAAGGCCAATTTTGATGGTATCACACAGGAACTTTCAGAGGTAGATTGGGGGAGACTGTTGGCAGGCAAAGGGACGGCTGGTAAATGGGAGGCTTTTAAAAATGTGTTAACCAGGGTTCAGGGTAAGCACATTCCCTTTATAGTGAAGGGCAAGGCTGGTAGATGTAGGGAACCCTGGATGACTCGAGATATTGAGACTCTGGTCAAAAAGAAGAAGGAGGCATATGACGTTCATAAACAACTGGGATCAAGTGGATCCCTTGAAGAGTATAGAGATTGTCGAGATAGAGTTAAGAGGGAAATCAGGAGGGCAAAAAGGGGACATGAAATTGCTTTGGCAAATAATGCAAAGGAGAATCCAAAGAGCTTCTACAGATACATAAAGGGAAAAAGAGTAACTAGGGACAGAGTAGGGCCTCTTAAGGATCAACAAGGACATCTATGTGCAGAGCCACAAGAGTTGGGTGAGATCCTGAATGAATATTTCTCATCGGTATTCACGGTGGAGAAAGGCATGGATGTTAGGAAACTAAGGGAAATAAATAGTGATGTCTTGAGAAGTGTGCGTATTACAGAGGAGGAGGTGCTGGAAGTCTGAAAGCGCATAAAGGTAGATAAATCCCCGGGACCTGATGAAATGTATCCCAGGATGTTGTGGGGGCTAGGGAGGAAATTGCGGGTCCCCTAACAGAGATATTTGAATCATCGGCAGCCACAGGTGAGGTGCCTGAAGATTGGAGAGTAGCGAATGTTGTGCCCTTGTTTAAGAAGGGCAGCAGGGAAAAGCCTGGGAACTACAGACCGGTGAGCCTAACATCTATAGTAGGTAAGTTGCTAGAAGGTATTCTTTGAGAGACAGGATCTACAAGCATTTAGAGAGGCAAGGACTGATTCGGGGCAGTCAGCATGGCTTTGTGCGTGGAAAATCATGTCTCACAAATTTGATTGAGTTTTTTGAGGGGGTGACCAAGAAGGTAGATGAGGGCAGTGCAGTAGACGTTGTCTACATGGACTTTAGCAAAGCCTTTGACAAGGTACCGCATGGTAGGTTGTTGCAGAAGGTTAAAGCTCACGGGATCCAGGGTGAGGTTGCCAATTGGATTCAAAATTGGCTGGACGACAGAAGACAGAGGGTGGTTGTAGAGGGTTGTTTTTCAAACTGGAGGCCTGTGACCAGTGGTGTGCCTCAGGGATCGGTGCTGGGCCCACTGTTATTTGTGATTTATATTAATGATTTGGATGAGAATTTAGGAGGCATGGTTAGTAAGTTTGCAGATGACACCAAGATTGGTGGCACAGTGGATAGTGAAGAAGGTTATCTAGGATTGCAACGGGATCTTGATCAATTAGGCCAGTGGGCCGACGAATGGCAGATGGAGTTTAATTTAGATAAATGTGAGGTGATGCATTTTGGCTGATCGAATCAGGCCAGGACCTACTCAGTTAATGGTATGGCGTTGGGGAGAGTTATAGAACAAAGAGATCTAGGAGTACAGGTTCATAGCTCCTTGAACGTGGAGTCGCAGGTGGACAGGGTGGTGAAGAAGGCATTCTGCATGCTTGGTTTCATTGGTCAGAACATTGAATACAGGAGTTGGGACGTCTTGTTGAAGTTGTACAAGACATTGGTACGGCCACACTTGGAATACTGTGTGCAGTTCTGGTCACCCTATTATAGAAAGGATATTATTAAACTAGAAAGAGTGCAGAAAAGATTTACTAGGATGTTACCGGGACTTGATGGTTTGAGTTATAAGGAGAGGCTGGATAGACTGGGACTTTTTTCCCTGGAGCGTAGGAGGCTTAGGGGTGATCTTATAGAGGTCTATAAAATAATGAGGGGCATAGATAAGGTAGATAGTCAACATCTTTTCCCAAAGGTAGGGGAGTCTAAAACTAGAGGGCATAGGTTTAAGGTGAGAGGGGAGAGATTCAGAAGGGCCCAGAGGGGCAATTTCTTCACTCAGAGGGTAGTGAGTGTCTGGAATGTGCTGCCAGAGGTAGTAGTAGAGGCGGGTACAATTGTGTCTTTTAAAAAGCATTTAGATAGTTACATGGGTAAGATGGGTATCGAGGGTTATGGGCCAAGTGCGGGCAACTGGGACTAGCTTAATGGTAAAAACTGGGCGGCATGGACTGGTTGGGCCGAAGGGCCTGTTTCCATGCTGTAAACTTCTATGATTCTATGATTCTTTTCACAGACAGTGTATTCCAGCTGATAACAGCTCGCAGTGGAGAAAAGAATGAATCTTAATCTTCCACTCTTCAACTCTGCTCTTCTGCCAATTATCTTTAATCTGCATCCCCTGGTTACTGACTCTCCTGCCTGTGAAAGCAGTTCTTCCTTATTTACTGCGTCAGGGCCATTCTAATAAAGCAACAGAAAGGAGTTTAATGCAAGGATAATAAGTATTGGGCGATAACATTGCTCACAGCACTTTCCAGGCTAATGTATGTAATGTAGTGTGTTTCTATCTGAATTCGTGTATGCATGCTGTCTTGAGCTGCCTTTGAAATGCTCTGCTTCCAGCTCATAATGTGGGTCTCAAACAGTTAGCAACACAAAAGAATTAATCTATCAGGTTATATTAAAACAGGTGGCTTGATAATAATGATAATCATCTTTATTATTGTCACAAGCAGGCTTACATTAACACTGCATTGAAGTTACTGTAAAAAGCCCCTAGTCACCACATTCCGGCGCCTGTTCGGGTACAGAGAGGGAGAATTCAGAATGTCCAATTCACCTAACAGCACCTCTTTCGGGACTTGTGGGAGGAAACCGGAGCACCCGGAGGAAACCCGCGCAGACACGGGGAGAACGTGCAGACTCCACACAGACAATGACCCAAGCCGGGAAATGAACCTGGAGCCCTGGAGCTGTGAAGCAACAGTGCTAACCACTGTGCTACTGTGCCATGCATGGAAGACAGAAGGGGAAAGGCTTAGTTAAATATCCCACATTTGGCACAGGTGTTCCATATGGGGTGCTGGAGACCACAGTAATGACAGTCGAAAGGAGGAGCGACGCCATGGGCAGGGTTTTAGGGGCAGACGGGTAACCTGAGGGAAAACAGTGATGCTCATTGCATAGACAGGCCTGTCTTGTGTCACTGTCAAGGAGCAGGGAAGGGTAGAGTTCTGACTTAGCACAGGGTTTCACAGAGAGCTGACAACCTATTCCTTCTAAACTTTAAGTGTTAGCCAACTTTATGTATCCATGATACCGCAGCGTCCAGTGGCTGATACCCCAGCTTCCAAAAACAGTGTAGGCAGAAAACACCCAACATCTCAGTGTTATCGTGAAAGCTCAGATGAAAGTCTAAGATCATAAGAAATAGGAGCAGGCTTATGCCATTCGGCCCATTGAGCTGCTCATCCATTCTGTAAGATCGTGGCTGATTTGGTTCTGGGCAGAAATCCACATTCCTGCCAGCCCCTTCTCAATCAAAAATCTGACTAGCTAAACCTTCAATATATCCAACCTCTACTGCTGGAAGGAAAAGAGAATTCCAAAGACGAACAACCGTCTGAGAAAAGAAATTCCTCCTCATTTCCGTCTTGAGGTCATGATTAATAAGGGGATCAGGGGTTATGGGGTGAAGGCTGGAGAATGGGGATGAGAAAAATATCAGCCATGATTGAATGGCGGAGCAGACCCGATGGGCCGAGTGGCCTAATTCTGCTCCTATGTCTTATGGTCTTATGGTCTTAAATCCATGCTTGTTTCCATGCCGACTCAGACTGCTGCCATCATGCAGGCTCTCACAACAGTCCAGCAATATGTCCTCCAGCAGAGTGGAAGTGGTGGCGCAGTGGAATTGTCACCAGACTAGTAATCCAGACACCCAGGGCACTGCTCGAGGGACCCAGGTTCGAATCTCGGCAGATGATGAAATTTGAATTCAATAAAAATCTGGAATTAAAAGTCTAATGATGACCATTATCAATATTGTAAGCGAGGCCGACAACACAATTCAATGTTAATTGATCCACTTAATGAGGCCTCACGGCCTTCTCGCCACAAATGAAGGCTCGCCAACTGATTCGCCGGCACTTGCTTAGCCAACCCCACCAATAATGGCACCCAGGACAATGGCCCCACGATTTGGAGATATTGACCTGGGGAGGCTGCTAAATACCGTGGAGGCCAGGAGGGATGTTCTGTTCCCTCGTGGCTCCCGGAGAATCAGCCACAAGGCAGTCAGTGGGGATGAGGTGGTGGCAGCAGTCAGCTCGGGCAGGAGGACTGGCCTGCAGTGCAGGAAGAAGAGGGACTGGGCTAAATCGCTGGTTTTTAAAGCAGACCAAGGCAGGCCAGCAGCACGGTTCAATTCCCATATCAGCCTCCCCAAACAGGCGCCGGAATGTGGCGACTAGGGGCTTTTCACAGTAACTTCATTTGAAGCCGACTTGTGACAATAAGCGATTTTCAAGAAGCTCAACGACCTACACCGTACAGCAGGAGTGAATAGAAACCAATGCCCCCCCACCACTGTGAACCACGCACGTGACACCTCTCAGTGACTCCTCAGGAAAAGCTCTCCCATAACTGTCAGGAAAGGGCCCAGACTGGCGTAGGAGTGCCAGACATAAGAATCCTCACTTCCTTCGAGGAACGTGCCCTGGAGGTGACCGAGTGGCCAAGGACAGATCGGTAAGCCACGCGGAGGCTCTGGTGGGACATGTTAGTAGACAGGCATTTGGGGCACAATCTGGTGAAACCACACTGCTGATGCAGCACATCAGGTGGAGGCAGGAACCCCAAGGCGAGAGAAAGCAGCCGGAGTGCTGCTGGATCCCAGGACCCAGCTGGGTACCAGCCTGATTCTGAACCTGTGGTACAAAGGTACCTGGAGCTGATGGAGAGGATAGGTAGCAACCAGGACGTTCAGAGGGAGATGTCAGCGTCACTCCAGCAGATCCATAGCCGTTTAGAGGAGTCCCAGAGGCTCAGGCCGCAGGAGATGGCATCGGTAATGAGTGGCAACGAAGCCAATGCTGCAAGCGTGGTGACCGCAGTGGAGAGCCAGGTTCACGATGTCGGCATCATGAGTTAAGAAGCAGGATTCTCCCTTCTGGGGATTAATTCCCCATGCCGGCGGGAGAACCGGCGCCAACCACTCCGGCGTCAACTGCCGGAGGCTAGGTGGATGCAGGAGGGGTTGGCGCCGCTCCAGCCGGCAACGATGCGCCGAAGGGCCAGCGTGATCTTGCGCATGCGCGGAACCGCCGGCGTGGTTCCGCGCATGTGCAGACCGGCCGGTATATTTTGGCGCATGCACTCTCTTCTCCGCGCCGGCCATGGCGGAGCCCTTCAGGGGCTGGCACGGAAGGAAGGAGTGACCCCACGGCACAGGCCCGCCCGCAGATCAGTGGGCCCCGATTGCGGGCCAGGCCACCATGGGGGCCCCCCTCCCGGGGTCAGATCCCCCCGCGCCCCCCTTAGGACCGCCCTGCCGACTTACCTGCCAGGTCCCGCCATGTGGGACCATGCGCAACCCACGCCGGAGGGGCTGGCCAAAAATGGACGGCCGCTCGGCCCATCGGGGCCCAGAGAATCGGCGGGGGGAGGCCGCTGCCAACGGCCCCCGTCCGGCGTGGCATGAACCCCGCCCCCCCCACCCGGAAACTGGCGCCGGAGAATACGGCAGCAGGCGGCAGGGTGGGATTCGCGCCGCCCCCCCGGGGATTCTCCGGCCCGGCGGGGGATCGGAGAATCCCACCCAAGGTGGCCAAGGCGTCGCGCAGATGGTGACAGCCATGGCTGAGTATCTCGGCAGAATGTCCGACTAGCTGGGGGATGTCATCCAGTACCAGGCCGACCTTGGTGAGGTTATGCGAGACATGTCCCACTCTGATGGGAACGGCCAAGGCACTGTGGAGCTTGTCCCAGTCGCAGGTGGGTGTGGCTGAGGCGCTGCAGAGCATGGCCCAGTCACTGAGGAGCATCGCTGAGGGCATTAACACTATGGTGCAAGACAGATTTTGCTGGGATGGAGGGACTCGGAACCTCCAAAGTCAGGAGTCTGGGTCAGCGACATGGCGGGGCTTCTCAGGCTGGAAAAAGTTAAGTTCGCCTTGAGAGGTTCAACTCACGGGTTTGCTCGGAGGTGGCAGCCGTTCATCAACTTCTTTAAGGAAAACTGAACGTCAGCAGAAAGGGGAGTGAGGGGTAAGGCAGGGGGGGGAGAAAATGGGAGGTATGGCAGTGTTAAATAAGGACAGGGAATACGGGAGCTAAGGCGGGAGGGTAGTTGGGTATGTTGTTGTGATGTGGTTGCCACTATGTTGTTCAGAATGTTAAATTGTTAAATTTGTTAAACTGAAAATTACAAATGCTTCAATAAAATATTATCTAAAAAAAAACACTATGGTGCTGACCATGGGGAACCGCTAGGGCTGGCAGAACAGATGATGCAGGGGCAGCAAGGGCACGAACCATCTGCCCCTCCGTCCCAAGGCGAACCCCAGGGACCTAGGAGCACCGATCAGGAGGAGGGAGGCCAGGTGCCAAGCCAAACCCATCCCATGGAGTAGCGACGGTGGCAACCAGCTCCCCCGCGTTCCAGCCCTCTGATGAGGCTGCATCTCGAGGTCAGTACATGGGACAGGCCAGCACAGCTGTGCATATTCCTCCGACAACTGAGCTAGGGCCCTCTGGCACTGAGCCCCAGAAAACACCCGCCCTGGGCATCGAAGGCCAGGGGACGAGGTTAGCAGCTGGCTGTCTCTACCTCTGATGTGCATTCTCGGGAAACACCAAGACATAGTGGTAGAGCTAGGAGAGCAAAGCACGTTGAGGATAACTGAGGGCACCAGGGGAGGGGAGAAGTGCTGGGGTAGGTAGGGGGTGGGGCGGTGGGAATGGCGGGTGGCCCCATCGTGAGTGGGGTTTGTACAACAAATTAAACACCTTTTTGTACAACCATTATGATGCCTCTGTCATTTCCTTCTGCAATGTGGGCTGATCTCCAGACTCTTTTGTCCATCTCTCCAGGCATTTCCCTTCCCCCTCCACGTAGCGTTCACCCAACCTTCAGCCGTAGACATGTCCCCGGAGCTCTGTACCATCCCCTGGGTGTTCGAATGTCGCGTGTGTGGTGTTGCTTCCCGCATTGCTCAAGCACAGTGTCCATGCATCAAGGTGTAATTGGGATGCTAGGCAACGGCTCCCACATGCTACAAGGCCCGCCCACCCATGGGAATCCACAGGGGATGTGTGAAGTGCTCCCCTAATCATAATTGCTAATTCCCTATTAGCAATAGCCATCGGCCGGGCAGCCAGACTCCTCAGCAGTCGGTGGGGGCTATGGCTGGTCATTGGGGCAGACGGGCAGGGACAGGATTTGCCCCCGGAACGAATACACATGATCCAGGGGTTGGCATGGTATTGACATGAGTGGTTGACCCCGCAATTAGTTCCCCCCCCCCCCCAATGGTGGCCCACCCCAGCGGAGGATCCCCCACCCCTAGCCGAAGGTCACCCAACGATCACTGGGGTGGTATGTTTTTCAAAAGGAGTACTAATCAGCTCCAGCACTTCCAGGGGAGGCCGCTGAATGACAGGAGACCGTTGGATATGGGGTGGCAATCATTAATTGTATGGAAATGGGACTTAAGTGGTGATAATTGGTTTCCAGAAACCCTACAGCGAGATCCCAATTTCGCCTACAGGAGCGGGCTGGTTTCATCTCAAACTATTTGGCACCTAGCGCGGATCTCGTTTTTGGCCTCTGCCACTATTCACCAGCCTCGTTACACTTGAGCAAGAGCGCAAGGAGAATCACGCCCAATGTAATTATATATACATAGATATCAGGTGAAGCATATGGAGTATAGTGCTAACAACAGTAGAGAAGATGCATAAAGTGATCAGTTCAGTCCATAAGAGGCTCATTCAGGAGTCTGTTAACAGTGCGGAAGAAGCTGTTTTTGAATCTGTTGATGCGTGTTCTCAGACTTTTGTATCTTCTGGCCCGATGGTAGAGGTTGGAAGAGAGAATAGCCCGGGTGGGAGGGGTCTTTGATTTTGCTGCCTGCTTTCCCAACGCAGCGGAAGGTATAGATGGAGTTAATGGATGGGACGTGATTTCCCGTGATGGATGACGCTGTGTTCACAGCTCTGTAGTTTCTTACGGTCTTGGGCCAAGCAGTTGCCATACCAGGCTGTGATGCAGCCAGATAGGATACTTTCTACGGTGCATCTGTAAAAATTGCTAACAGTCAATGTGACATGCCGAATTTCCATAATTTTCGACGAAGTATAGGCGCTGTAGTGCTTTGTTGGTCGTAGCGACGGCGTGGGTGGACCAGGACAGATTGGAATAAAGGGTTATGGTGTTCGGGCTGGAAAGTGGAGCTGAGTCCACAAAAGATCAGCCATGATCTCATTGAATGGCGGAGCAGGCTCGAAGGGCCAGATGGCCTACTCCTGCTCCTAGTTCTTATGTTCTTATGTTGAAGATGTGCACATCTAGGAAGTTCAAGCTGTCAACCATCTCCACCTCGGCACCATTGATGCAGATAGGGGCGTGTATGACACTTCACTTCCTGAAGTTAATGACCAGCTCCTTAGTTTTGCTGACATCGAGGGAGAGATTGTTGTCGAGTGCAGGGCCAGGGAGATAGCGTCTGCTGTGAACCGGTTGTGGCAGTATGTGAATTGCAGTGGATCAATGCATTCTGGGAGTATGGAGTTGATGTGTCCTATGACCAACCTCGAGAAGCACTTTATAATGATAGATGCCAAGGCCACCGGACGGTAGTCTTTGAGCCAGTTTGAAGGTGTCGGCAAATACACTCGCCAGTTGGTCCGCACAGGGTCTGAGTGGATGACCAGGGATTCTGTTAGGACCCGTCGCTTTCGATGGGTTCACTTTCAAGAAGGCCGATCTGACTTTGGAATTATCTTCTGAATCTTGCATATGGAAGTCCTCCAGCGGCACGGTAGCACAGTGGTTAGCTCTGTTGCTTCACAGAGCCAGGGTCCTGGGTTCGATTCCCAACTTGGGTCATTGTCTGTGCGGAGTTTACACGTTCGCCCCGTGTCTGCGTGGGTTTCTTCCGGGTCTCCGGTTTCCTCCCACAGTCCGAAGATGTGCGGATTAGGGGTCATGCTAAATTGCCCCTTAGTGTCCAAAAGTTAGGTAGGGTTGCAGAGATGGGGTGGAAGTAGGGGCTTAGATAGGGTGCTCTTTCAGAGGCCGGTGCAGACTCGATGGGCCTCCTTCTGCACTGTAATTTCTATTCTATGACTCTATGGGTTGCTGACTGGGGTACTTGTGGAAACATATTCCAGTAAGCAGTCATTTGGTTTTGGGTAGGAAGCAGGCCTGCCAAAATAGAGCTCGAAGCACTACTGGAACATAACTCTGTACAGAAGGAGTATCTTCAGGAAAGAAATTGAAAGAGAATTGATTCTTCTTTTGAACTCTTCAGCTTAGTTGCAGGTGCTGACTAACCTGGTCGATCAGCTGCTACAGAAACAGGAGTCGCTGCTGGAGGCTGTGTCGGTGACTTTAACAGTGACCCGGGGAGGCAAGGAAGCCCACGAGACCGGCTTCCACATCAGCCTCATGTGATCAAGCATTGTACTGCTGCAAGGTTTTATCCAGAGAGAAAACAGAGACAAATGGTCAAGCAATATTTGGGGATCGTATTTGATGACCTTTTGGCGACCCATTTTATAGCATCCCACGATCAACCCAAGGGTCGCAACCCCCACTTTTGAAACCACTGTACTGAAGGACATTAGCCCTCCTGATTTGGCTGGTTCTGCCGAGTACTCACAGCCCACAGTGACCAGCTTGTCCTGTGCCGGCTGCCAATAAAGTAGATCCCAAGATTAGGACATCCTTCCATAATGGAGTTAGGCATTGGAATGGCAATAAACTAAGGAACCCAACAAGCAGAAAGGGAACTGAAAGCACATCCTGCTGGTAGGGCCCAGTTGCAAGTTCCTTAGGTGTCCACAATTTACAGGTTTCACCGTGACTGAAAGATGGCAAAGGTCTTGGACTGAGGCAGTATATTAGTTCAGCTAAAATCATTGACTCATTTTAAATGAACACAGCAATTTTGTTAAAGTCAAAGTGGTACTTAAGAATCGCAATTTTATCACTGCAATAAAACTTCGACTGAGGAGATTTTAAAAAACTTTTAAGCGTTTTCTTTTTTTTCTGTCTAGTTTCTTCACTTTGTATATTTTTCATCTCTGTCAACATTGGGTAATGTCCATTGAGTTCTAAAGGTCACTGCAGAAAGGAATACAAAAAAATTGCATATAGCATCATTTATGTTACAGGTTGCCCCAAGCGCTATACAATCAATGACGTACTTTTTTGAGCATAGTCACATCTTTAAAGAAAACAGCAGTGACATTTGTGCACAGCAGAGTCTCACAGACAGCTATGTGAGGATGAAAAGTAATCTTTTTTTGTAGTGATGTTAATTGATGGATAAATATTGGTCAGGACTGCAGGGGGAATTTCTCTATTCGTATTCAAAATAGAGACAAAAGCTAGCAACTTTTAGCATCGAGCCAGTTCATTTCTCCTCGTTTTCCAAGAAGGAAACTTTAGATCATCGCCATCATGGGATTTCCTTCCTCCTTTCTCCAGCATGATCAGCCATCATCATCTCCCTCCCTTGTGCTTCAGGGCACCCAGCATTCAAAGTGTCGTTCCCCGGGTTTTGACATTTTTTGGGAGTTCTGCCAGTCTCCTGTCAAAGCTAGGAAGAGAGACCCCTGTGGAATTTCAAGGCTGTGGAAAAGGGCCCTGGTTTTAACAGCCGATCTGAAAGATCTGCTATCGGACCTACTGCATAAAGAAAGGAACTAATTTGAAACCTTGACTCTTTCTTGTGAGGACATGATGCTGCTCAGTACTGGAGAAAATGCCGTTTCTATAATTCCCACCGCTGGCCTCTATGCAGGCCCTCGAGGCAGTCAAATAGGTGGGGAAAGTTCAGGGTCGGCTCACTGTTTAGGTTCTCTGTTGTGGCTGTGGTGAAGATGCATACAGAATACTTAGTTCTTTACTAGTAAGACAGTTTATTGACAAAATGAACACGTGGAAATATAATTAAAGAAACTATGATACAAACGGTAACGGTAAGTGAATTCTTCTGGAGCTACTTCTGTCCTCTAGTATGACTTACTACTAACAGCCCGATCTCTGGAGTCACATGGTGGATGTCTGTCCCCACCTGCTGGTCGGAGGTCGTATATACAGCTATATACATTACTCTGCATATGCATATTCACTAGGTACAAACATCGTTATCTCTCTCTAATATTCCTCCTTCTACCATCACCATTTCTCGAGATGGAAGGTTCTTCGCTCTGCAGTTTCTTCAATAATACTTTTTAAACTCCATGGCCGACATTTTCCAGCCACCTCACAGTGAGTTTTCCCGCAGCAGAAGCAGCTTGCCATTGGTCATCGGCGGGATCTTCTGGTCCCGCTGAATTTGCACTGCTTGCTCATCCCGCCACCGAGCCAGGGTCGACTTCAGTCAGCTAAACAATCCTGTCAACTGGAAGGACTGAAAAACCCCATCCTGGACTCTCAGTGTGAAACCTGGTTGGTGGGCAGACTGTAGACATACTCTGCTTAGCAGTTGGCAGTGTTTTCCTGCCAGCCTCGGCAGTGGGAACACTCCACGTTCATGCCCCGCCATGCCACTTAGTCTCAAAATTGGAGAATTATTTTTTTAGTTCTAATTCCAAACAGATTACAGAGTAGGCACATAGCGTGTAGGCATGATGCCAACCTCTCTCATGTGAGTCTAACATATGAATGACTAGTCTCACTGGTACATCATCATCTATGTCATGCATTAGCATATCTCATCTGTTAACCCTTCATACAATAGCCCCATTGGTCAGGGTTGGTATGTGGGTTGGCTTATGGGCTTCCAGGAGCTCCTTCATTCAAAGGTGTTCAATGCCTGATCCAGGGCCTGGCATTGAGAAGGGGAGGGTCCTCCGAGAGTCAGCCCCGCACCTTTGCTATTGAGCACCCTTCTTCCACCTCTGTGACCCTCAATCAGCCACCTCCCCCTTCCACTATCACTCAACTGCAGCCTTGGGTGGCTGAACTACAAACCGTAACCACTGTCTCCCCGCTGATGCTGCTAAGCAATGAAGAGCCTCTGATTGGCTGGGCAGTTCTTGATGTGGGGGACTTCCACCACCCACATTCCACCATCCCTTCTGCACTCCCTCCCCCCAATCTCAAGCCCAACCCCTGAGGTCCATTGCTGGCCAGTTAAGTGGTATATAATGGAGCGGGGCTTTCTGTAAAGATGTGATGTGGAGCTTTCACCAGCAGTCCGACTAATAAGTGAGACCCCAGTCACCTCCATTAAGTACCGCTCAATATCTTTGTCCTGTAAATCAGTATGAGATGCAAGGAGTAGTTTACGGCAGATCATACTTCACACTGCATTCTCTCGACAACAGACTGAAATAGGCCCAAAATAATTTCAACCCCAATATCTGAAGAGTGTCTATACATTTCTGTATAGTTTTTTATTCATCTGTGTCCTGAGTATTCTTTAGTGTTTAAATCTATGTGTATATATATATATATATATACATATTTACTTAATGTTCACCTTTACTTTTATTTTTGTATGACCTATTCATCTAATTTACTTAGGGATGGTCTATCCATCATTTTTACCACCTAAATTGTCCTCATATTTTCAAGACATAAACGTCTTCTGTCTCCAAGCAACTATTGATCCACTTTGCTTTGAATCTTTTCCACATTTTGGAAGCTCTGTATTTCTGAAGGAAAATCCTCATGGAGCAGCTGTTTGTTAATTGGAATAACACACTGGTCAAAAATGATCTATTGTGTGACAAGAGTCACCATGTGGGTCTCGCTAAAGTTACATTTTCCTTGTGTGGTTCCATTTGCCAGAAGGTTTTGTTGCACTTGCTGTCTCTTATTCCTCTCTCTTAAGTCTTTCTAAATGTAACTAATGGTTTACCTGTGTCCATCAGAGATTCCCCTATTTGAAAATGTTCGCAACCCAGATGTACAAACATTTATTTGGAACATTGAAAATAGAATTTCTCCAGTCAATTTATAGAGCATCTTGTCAAACGCATCACAAAGATTTCTTCTGCACAATACTTCCATTAAAGCTGTGGACAATGCCATAGAAATTGAGAGCTGCTGTCAACCGTGTAGACAGCAGGAAGTCCAGTCAGCAGGACAAAAGAGGAATTGCAATGTTCCCTCATCTTTGGAAGCACTTAGAGACACGTAGATGTTGTTTAGGCTGTATGTATAGGCTGTATGAACAGCTACAGCATTAGTTGCTGCAAGTGGACTTGTGTCATTTCTGAAAGCTTTGCCCCTTCCCTCTGTAGAATCATAGAATTCTTACAATGCAGAAGGAGGCCATTCGACCCATCGTGTCTACTCCGACACTCTGAAAGAGCACCCTACTTTGGCCCACTTCCCTGCCCCATCTCCGTAACCCCACCTTTGGACACTAAGGGGCAATTTATCATAGCCAATCCACCCAACCTACACATCTTTAGACTGGGAGGAAACCGGAGTAGCCGGAGAAACCTACCCGGACACGGGGAGAATGTGTGAACTTCAGACAGGCAGTCACCCGAGGTCGGAATCAAACCTCTGTCTCTGGCGCTGTGAGGCAGAAGTGCTAACCACTGTGCTACTGTGCCGCTCTATCTCCTGCAGTGATTACAGAATGGAAACAGACCATTTTTCCCATAGACCCTGTGCTGTTGTTTATGCTCCATATGAGCTGACTCCCAATTACAGTATTGAACCTGATCAGCATATCCTTCAACTCCTCGCATTTTTAGCTAATTTCTCTTTAAATGTGTCAATGCTACTCACCTCAACTGCTTTTTATGGTAGCAAGTTGTACATTCTAAATACTCCCTAAGTAAAGAAGCCTCTCCTGAATTCCTTATTGGATTAATTAGTGACTACCTTATATTTAGTTTTGCATATTTTATCCTCATCTCCTCAAATGCTCAACACCATAGTTCCACGTACCAAGGATACAGTGAAGCCAATTCACCTAAGGTGCACTGGTAACATTGGAAAATTTATTGCAGCCAAATAGAAGATTCACCAACAAGATCTAAATAGGCAATTGTTGGTAAAGAAATTACAGGATATTAAAGCCAATCATTTTTATTCACAAATCTAAAATCTACTATATAATATTAGTACATTTTGTTTTGCTTTTGTAACTTTTATACTGCCCACATCCAATCGAAAACCTTCAACACATCAAGCAACATGTATAGAGGGAGAAACAGACAGACTGAATTGAATTTCCCACTTAAGGGCCTGGATTGATGGCAGGGTGAGGATGCCAGCTCTTCCTGCCAGTCGCTTATCTTTTATTCATTTATGAGATGTGGGCACCACTTTCTTGGCCAGCATTTAGTGCCCATCTCGCGTTGTCCTTGAGAAGGTGAGTTGCCTTCTTGAACCGCTGCAGTCCATATGGTGTGTGTACACACATAGTGCTGCGAGGGAGGGAGTTCCAGGATTTTGACCCAACGACAATATATTTCCAAGTCAGGGTGGTGAGTGACTTGGAGGGAAATCTCCAGGCAGTGGTGTTCACAGGTAGCTTCTTCCTTTGCCTTTCGAGATGATAGTGGTCGTGCTTTTAGAAGGTGATGGCAAAGGAACCTTGGTGAGTTACTGCAGTGCATATTGTAGATGGTACACATGGCTACCACTGTGCATCAGTGCTGGAAGAAGTGAATGGTTGTGGATGGGGTGCCAATGAAATGAGTTGCTTTGTCCTGGATGGTGTTGAGCTTCTTGAGTGTTGTTGGAGCTGCACTCATCCAGGCAAGTGGGCAGTATTCTGTCACACTCCTAACTTGTGCCTTGTAGATGGTGGGCAGGATTTGGGGAGTCAGAAGGTGAGTTGCTCGCTGCAGGATATCGAGCCTCTAACCTGCTCTTGTAGCCACAGTATTTAAATGGCTAGTCCAGTTCACTTTCTGGTCAATTATAACCCCCATAGTGGGGGATCCAGGCAGGTATAGAACATAGAACATAGAACAATACAGCGCAGTACAGGCCCTTCGGCCCACGATGTTGCACCGAAACAAAAGCCATCTAACCTACACTATGCCATTATCACCCATATGTTTATCTAATAAACTTTTAAATGCCCTCAATGTTGGCGAGTTCACTACTGTAGCAGGTAGGGCATTCCACGGCCTCACTACTCTTTGCGTAAAGAACCTACCTCTGACCTCTGTCCTATATCTATTACCCCTCAGTTTAAAGTTATGTCCCCTCGTGCCAGCCATATCCATCCGTGGGAGAAGGCTCTCACTGTCCACCCTATCCAACCCCCTGATCATTTTGTATGCCTCTATTAAGTCTCCTCTTAACCTTCTTCTCTCCAACGAAAACAACCTCAAGTCCATCAGCCTTTCCTCATAAGATTTTCCCTCCATACCAGGCAACATCCTGGTAAATCTCCTCTGCACCCGCTCCAAAGCCTCCACGTCCTTCCTATAATACGGTGACCAGAACTGTACGCAATACTCCAAATACGGCCTTACCAGAGTTCTGTACAGTTGCAACATGACCTCCTGACTCCGGAACTCAATCCCTCTACCAATAAAGGCCAACACTCCATAGGCCTTCTTCACAACCCTATCAACCTGGGTGGCAACTTTCAGGGATCTATGTACATGGACACCTAGATCCCTCTGCTCATCCACACTTTCAAGAACTTTACCATTAGCCAAATATTCCGCATTCCTGTTATTCTTTCCAAAGTGAATCACCTCACACTTCTCTACATTAAACTCCATTTGCCACCTCTCAGCCCAGCTCTGCAGCTTATCTATATCCCTCTGTAACCTGCTACATCCTTCCACACTATCGACAACACCACCGACTTTAGAATCGTCTGCAAATTTACTCACCCACCCTTCTGCGCCTTCCTCTAGGTCATTGATAAAAATGACAAACAGCAACGGCCCCAGAACAGATCCTTGTGGTACTCCACTTGTGACTGTACTCCATTCTGAACATTTCCCATCAACCACCACCCTCTGTCTTCTTTCAGCTAGCCAATATCTGATCCACATCTCTAAATCACCCTCAATCCCCAGCCTCCGTATTTTTTGCAATAGCCTACCGTGGGGAACCTTATCAAACGCTTTGCTGAAATCCATATACACCACATCAACTGCTCTACCCTCGTCTACCTGTTCAGTCACCTTCTCACAGAACTCAATAAGGTTTGTGAGGCATGACCTACCCTTCACAAAGCCATGCTGACTATCCCTGATCATATTATTCCTATCTAGATGATTATAAATCTTGTCTCTTATAATCCCCTCCAAGACTTTACCCACTACAGACGTGAGGCTCACCGGTCTATAGTTGCCGGGGTTGTCTCTGCTCCCCTTTTTGAACAAAGGGACCACATTTGCTGTCCTCCAGTCCTCTGGCACTATTCCTGTAGCCAATGATGACATAAAAATCAAAGCCAAAGGTCCAGCAATCTCTTCCCTGGCCTCCCAGAGAATCCTAGGATAAATCCCATCAGGTCCCGGGGACTTATCTATTTTCAGCCTGTCCAGAATTGCCAACACCTCTTCCCTACGTACCTCAATGCCATCTATTCTATTAGCCTGGGGCTCAGCATTCTCCTCCACAACATTATCTTTTTCCTGAGTGAATACTGACGAAAAATATTCATTTAGTATCTCGCCTATCTCTTCAGACTCCACACACAATTTCCCATCCCTGTCCTTGACTGGTCCTACTCTTTCCCTAGTCATTCGCTTATTCCTGACATACCTATAGAAAGCTTTTGGGTTTTCCTCGATCCTTCCTGCCAAATACTTCTCATGTCCCCTCCTTGCTCGTCTTAGCTCTCTCTTTAGATCCTTCCTCGCTCCCTTGTAACTATCCATCGCCCCAACCGAAACTTCACACTTCATCTTCACATAGGCCTCCTTCTTCCTCTTAACAAGAGATTCCACTTCCTTGGTAAACCACGGTTCCCTCGCTCGACGCCTTCCTCCCTGTCTGACCGGTACATACTTATCAAGAACACGCAGTAGCTGATCCTTGAACAAGCCCCACTTATCCAGTGTGCCCAACACTTGCAGCCTACTTCTCCACCTTATCCCCCCCAAGTCACGTCTAATGGCATCATAATTGCCCTTCCCCCAGCTATAACTCTTGCGGTGTATACTTATCCCTTTCCATCATTAACGTAAACGTCACCGAATTGTGGTCACTGTCCCCAAAGTGCTCTCCTACCTCCAAATCCAACACCTGGCCTGGTTCATTACCCAAAACCAAATCCAACGTGACCTCGCCTCTTGTTGGCCTGTCAACATATTGTTTCAGGAAACCCTCCTGCACACACTGTACAAAAAACGACCCATCTATTGTACTCGAACTATATCTTTTCCAGTCAATATTTGGAAAGTTAAAGTCTCCCATAATAACTACCCTGTTACTTTCGCTCATACCCAGAATCATCTTCGCCATCCTTTCCTCTACATCCCTAGAACTATTAGGAGGCCTATAAAAAACTCCCACCAGGGTGACCTCTCCTTTCCTGTTTCTAACTTCAGCCCATACTACCTCGGAAGAAGAGTCCCCATCTAGCATCCTCTCCGCCACCGTAATACTGCTCTTGACTAGCAGCGCCACACAGAGGGATACATGGGAAGACAGTGGATCCCCACCCTGCACCCTCCCATCTAGTTAAGTTACTCCAGTACCAAACTCAACACAAGGGGAAGCACATTAAATTCCACCCATCTACACTTAGCATGTGTTTGAATAAATGTCCACTGCTGCACTCCCTGAGCAACTCATTCTCAATGTGAGGAAAGAGAATCCTGCTCAACTGGAACTGCAGGTTTCAGTGTAAATATACACTTCTGCAGACTTCATTAGAAGCACAAAAGGCATTTATTAATAAGAAAACAGCAGCCTCATGGCTGTAGCTAGCTCCCACAATGCCTCTGCCGAGGAGAACTCCACCCACTGATTTGATTCCACACTTCGGGTCCTTTAATAACTCAGAGGGTGTTGGCAGTAATTGAATATAGTTTTATTTAACTAGTTAAAAGTTCTGCTCAAGGCAGCATATCAATCCCAATACAGTCCTTACTGGGAGAACTAACCACCTCAGGCTCTGCTTTGGGCCAGCTTTTATCTTAGTTCATACCGAGCCCGAGGTGGATGGTCTCCATCCCCTATCTTGGAAAGTTGTTCTCCAGGAGTCTCATGGGGAGATCAATGATGGTTTCCCCTGGTCGTCATGGGGATTATGACAGGTCCCAATTGGTCGCACAGACCATGTGACCCTTACTTTGCTGTTTTGCCCTTAAAGGGATAATCACCACGTCCAGCCCCCTTTTAGTCCATGAAACAATCTTCAATAACTAATCCACTTACTAAACATTACGTACATGAGTTGGACAATTATAAATTGAGTCTTTGAGGGGATTTTTGTTTCTTGTACAGCGGCATAATTCTGTTGTCCACAGGATTGACATTCACATGAACTTCAATAATGGGCATCTCTTTTGGCACAGGCAATTCATACTATTTACTTCCATGGAGACATCAGTTATGTCGATAACAAGTCCATCAGATCCTTTGGTGCTTGCAGGTTTGAAAACAATTCTTGATAGCAACACCGACTACAATCACGAGCAACTCCATTGTGCCCAGGAATGGATCAACATAATTAATATGGATTTGCACCCATGGCCAGCTGGGCCATTCCCAAGGGTGCAGTAGGGCTGTAGCAGGCAACCTTTGTTACAGTTGGCACTGTTGACAGCATCGATATCAGCATCAATACCAGGCCACCACCCATAAATCCTGGCAAGTATCTTCACCTTAGAGATGTCAGAATGAGTGCTGTGTAATTCCGTTAGGAACAGCTCTCTGCCTGGTACAGGAGTGCCTACCCTTGCTCCACAGGGTATGATGCCATTTACCAGAATGGTTCCAGGGATGAGATTTCAGTGAGAAGGTAAAGAAGCTGAGATATTTCTCCTTGGAGAAAAGGTAATTGAGAGAAGGGTTGAGAGGAGGTTTATTGACAGACAAGTTTAGCTGAGGTAGGCAAAGAAAAACTGATGCTACCGATTTAAAGTTTTTGCCAAAGGATGTGAGGAAAAATCTTTATTACGCAGTGGGTGATAATGACCTGGAACTCTCAGGCTGCAAAATTGGTGGATGCGGTGAAATCAATGATTTCAAAAGGAAATTGGATGCGCACTTCACAGAGGTAATCTTGTGAGGCTATGAGGATTGAACGGGGGAATGGACTAACTGGATTTCTCTGGAGAGTCAGCATGAATTTACTGAGCCAAATAGGTGGCATTTTCCATTTTGGCAAAGAATTCTGAGATTTTGTGTTCGCATTTTTACATTGGTAGTTACTTACATGAAAGTGGAAATCAAAAAGTATTTTTAGATATTGTGGTAAAAGAGTGGAATTGATTAGGCTGAACAGATGTGAAAAGTGGAACAGTGGAGGGCGGCACGGCAGCACAGTGGTTAGCACAGTTGCTTCAGAGCGCCAGGGCTCCAGGTACGATTCCCGCTCAGGTCACTGTCTGTGCGGAGTCCGCACATTCTTCCCGTGTCTGCGTGAGTGTCACTCGGGTGCTCCGGTTTCTTCCCACAAGTCCTAAAAGATGTACTTGTTCGATAAAGTGGACATTCTGAATTCTCCCTCAGTCTACACGAACAGGCGCCGGAGTGTGGCGACTAGGGGATTTTCATAGTAACTTCATTGCAGTGTTAATGTAAACCTACTTGTGACAATAATAAAGATTATTATTATAGTTATCAGCCCAGCAAAGGAGAAAGAAAACAATAAAGAATTTCTTCTAAATGATTGTGGATGATGTTACTGGCTGAAGGTTTGGTGCATTGGTACAGCTTTCATTGACCTGCCATTGTAACAAAGTGTTAAAATAAACAAGGTCTTTGTCACAAAATGGAGAGAGGGTTGCAATCGGTATGCATGCATTTAGTTAAATAATTTCAGGATTCCTGCTTTTACTGCTGTCACTGTGGCATTATAAAGTACATGTGATGTTTGATTGTCATTCGCCAATGCTGAAAATAGTCTCTCATGGAACTTGGCGCTTAGTCTGAAGACAATTAGTAGAATTTGAAAATCATTCAACAACTTCAGACTGTGAACTCTCTCCTCCACCATCGCACCATTTTTATTTCTATAAATATGTTTTCATTTCATCCATCAATCTGTTTTCCCTCGCTATTCTCTCCCCTGCCCCCACCCCACCCCACTAGGGCTATCTGTTCTCTGTTCCAAGTTGTCCTTTGGCACACTGCTTACCTTTGTTCTGCTATTAACACATTCTGATCTCTTAATGTGCCACTATCAGCACCCTTCTTAACCATTATCACCACCATTTACATTCCCTCTGTCTTTTTGTCCAAAACATCTTTGTCAATTTGGGTCCTCTATCCAGCCCCACCTTTCCACCTCTCCCCCAACTCCACAACAGTATACATCTCATCCCATTTCCAGTTCTCTCTAGCATTGTCAAAGAGCCATCCAGACTCGGAACGTTAGCTCCATTCTCTCTCTGCACAGATGCTGTCAGACCTGCTAAGATTGTTCAGCATGTTCTGCTTTTGTCTCAGATTCCAGGATCCGCTGTGATTTGCTTTTATCTTTTTACCTGACAGGCATTCACTTGCCATAACATAAACAAATAAGAAGTAATGAGCCCATGAAAGGTTGGGGTTCTTGGATATTTTCATTCTAAATGTATGAATCCAGTTACAAAGGTTGACATGTCTGATCCGTGCCAAAAGCAGGACGCATTTCTTCCATGCTCAGCAGCAAATGCAATATACAAATTTGGAAAAATACCGAGAGCTATCTGTTTACCTGTATCTTGCTTCTGGTAACATCTGACTCCATCATGCTAATTGAATGAAGTGCATTGGCACCGACTACATGAAAACAAATCTTCAATTCCACTGATCCATTGTCACAGTTGTGAGCATGATTAGTCAGGAATGAAGTTTTGTTTCCTGCTTATTGGAAAAGCAGGACTTTGGACAACTGTTTGAATGCATAATGTAAAAAATAAGATAGATAAACAAAACTCTGCTGGTTCCTCATATATTGATTATTCTTTTTGGTGATATGTTGATGAATATGAATGGTTGTGTGGTTTATCATAACTGTAAGAACTGCAATGGTTAATGAAATGTCTGAGTAGCCACTAGACGGAACCACAGATACAAGCATAGAAGGCATTGATGCTAAGCCTTGTGGAGAGAGAGCAGTCCAGGAGTTAGCTAGAGACAGACAGAAGTATTGATACTGTGAGATACAGCAGATCATAGCTAAGAACAGTATTAAGATTAGCTGTAGATGAGTGTAGTTTATATGTTAATAATCAACTGTGTATTATTTAGAAGTACGTGTCAAATCCAAATTAATAGTGTTAATAAATTTATAGCTTTGTTTAAGTTCAAGCTATTTTGTGGTCTTTGTGAACACTACGCCAATCATCCTGAATCAAGCAACACAAAGAACCTAACAGTTTGCAAAGCAACTTTTAACCATCATTGGTTTCTGTGAAGAAGTGGGATAAATATATAAATTTGAACATAATAGGTTAAACATGACCAGACCATCATTAAATTCCTGGCAGGAACTTACTGTTCAATAACGTATTCGAAGTCTGATTTGCAGGGCGGAATTCTCCCGAAACGGCGCGATGTCCGCCGACTGGCGCCCAAAACGGCGCCAATCAGACGGGCATCGCGCCGCCCCAAAGGTGCAGAATGCTCCGCATCTTTGGGGGCCGAGCCCCAACATTGAGGGGCTAGGCCGGCGCCGGAGGAATTTCCGTCCCGCCAGCTGGCGGAAACAGCCTTTGTTGCCCCGCCAGCTGGCGCGGAAATGACATGTCGGGGCGGCACATGCGCGGGAACGTCAGCGGCCGCTGACAGTTTCCCGCGCATGCGCAGTGGAGGGAGTCTCTTCCGCCTCCGCCACGGTCTCCACCATGGCGGAGGCGGAAGGGAAAGAGTGCCCCCACGGCACAGGCCCGCCCGTAGATCGGTGGGCCCCGATCGCGGGCCAGGCCACCGTGGGGGCACCCCCCGGGGCCAGATCGCCCCGCACCCCCCCCAGGACCCCGTAGCCCGCCCGCGCCGCCTTGTCCCGCCGGTAAATAGGTGCTTTAATTTACGCCGGCGGGCAGGCAATGTATCGGCGGGACTTCGGCCCGTCCGGGCCGGAGAATCGAGCGGGGGGGCCCGCCAACCGGCGCTGCGTGATTCCCGCCCCCGCCGAATCTCCGGTGCCGGAGACTTCGGCAACCGGCGGGGGCGGGATTCACGGCAGCCCCCGGCGATTCTCCGACCCGGCGGTGGGTCGGTGAATGACGCCCAATGTCTCAAAACATTATCAATCTTATTGCTTCAAGGTTGCACTAATTGCTGTTGGCAGTCCAATTGGTAAGATGGAGGATGTTAGATAACTTAAGAAAGCAAACTTCCACCACTCAAGACATAAGAACATAAGAACATAAGAACTAGGAGCAGGAGTAGGCCATCTGGCCCCTCGCGCCTGCTCCGCCATTCAATGAGATCATGGCTGATCTTTTGTGGACTCAGCTCCACTTTCTGGCCCGAACACCATAACCCTTAATCCCTCTATTCTTCAAAAAACTATCTATCTTTATCTTAAAAACATTTAATGAAGGAGCCTCTACTGCTTCACTGGGCAAGGAATTCCATAGATTCACAACCCTTTGGGTGAAGAAGTTCCTCCTAAACTCAGTCCTAAATCTACTTCCCCTTATTTTGAGGCTATGCCCCCTAGTTCTGCTTTCACCCGCCAGTGGAAACAACCTGCCCGCATCTATCCTATCTATTCCCTTCATAATCTTATATGTTTCTATAAGATCCCCCCTCATCCTTCTAAATTTCAACGAGTACAGTCCCAGTCTACTCAACCTCTCCTTGTAACCCAACCCCTTCAGCTCTGGGATTAACCTAGTGAATCTCCTCTGCACACCCTCCAGTGCCAGTACGTCCTTTCTCAAGTAAGGAGACCAAAACTGAACACAATACTCCAGGTGTAGCCTCACTAACACCTTATACAATTGTAGCAGAACAACCCTAGTCTTAAACTCCATCCCTCTAGCAATGAAGGACAAAATTCCATTTGCCTTCATAATCACCTGTTGCACCTGAAAACCAACTTTTTGCGACTCATGCACTAGCACACCCAGGTCTCTCTGCACAGCAGCATGTTTTAATATTTTATCATTTAAATAATAATCCCTTTTGCTGTTATTCCTACCAAAATGGATAACCTCACATTTGTCAACATTGTATTCCATCTGCCGGACCCTAGCCCATTCACTTAGCCTATCCAAATCCCTCTGCAGACTTCCAGTATCCTCTGCACTTTTTGCTTTACCACTTATCTTAGTGTCGTCTGCAAACTTGGACACATTGCCCTTGGTCCCCAACTCCAAATCATCTATGTAAATTGTGAACAGTTGTGGGCCCAACACTGATCCCTGAGGGACACCACTAGCTACTGATTGCCAACCAGAGAAACACCCATTAATCCCCACTCTTTGCTTTCTATTAATTAACCAATCCTCTATCCATGCTACTACTTTCCCCTTAATGCAATGCATCTTTATCTCATGCAACAATCTTTTGTGTGGCACCTTGTCAAAGGCTTTCTGGAAATCCAGATATACCACATCCATTGGCTCCACGTTATCTACCGCACTGTTAATGTCCTCAAAAAATTCCACTAAATTAGTTAGGCACAACCTGCCCTTTATGAACCCATGCTGCGTCTGTCCAATGGGACAATTTCCATCCAGATGCCTCGCTATTTCTTCCTTGATGATAGATTCTAGCATCTTCCCTACTACCGAAGTTAAGCTCACTGGCCTATAATTACCCACTGTCTGCCTACCTCCTTTTTTAAACAGTGGTGTCACGTTTGCTAATTTCCAATCTGCCGGGACCACCCCAGAGTCTCGTGAATTTTGGTAAATTATCACTAGTGCATTTGCAATTTCCCTAGCCATCTCTTTTAGCATTCTGGGATGCATTCCATCAGGTCCAGGAGACTTGTCTACCTTTAGCCCCATTAGCCTGCCCATCACTACCTCCTTGGTGATAACAATCCTCTCAAGGTCCTCACCTGTCATAGCCTCATTTCCATCAGTCACTGGCATGTTATTTGTGTCTTCCACATCAGAGATAAGTTCAAATTAGACTGAGATTGTTGGACTGATGGGACTTAATGTGTAATTTTAAAAAAAACTTTCCTCCATAAGCATGGCATGAACCATCGGGGCTGTTTAGTACAGGGCTAAATCGCTGGCTTTGAAAGCAGACCAAGGTAAGCCAGCAGCACGGTTCAATTCCCGTACCAGCCTCCCTGAACAGGCACCGGAATGTGGCGACTAGGGGCTTTTCACAATAACTTCATTTGAAGCCTACTTGTGACAATAAGCAATTTTCATTTCATTTCATTCATCTAGACTTGGCTCTTTCTAACTCATTTATGCTTGAAGCTTCCTATATCCATGTGGAAGGACCCGTTCTCTGCTGTAAAAATGGCTATGCCCAGACATTGCACCATTTTAAAATAAACAAAAGCTTGGAGGAACAATAGTTCTCTGGCACATTTACCATGACATCTTGAGGAATCAGAGCTGACTTGCCAATCAATCAACACTCCTTTTCTCGTGCAGTATAAATTGTTGGTCCCGTGAAATGTGGCACTCTTGTGTCTATCCTGATAAAAATCTTTAACAGCAGGTCTCTTTTTTTCAGCAGTTCCCCAGTTCTGTACCATTAAAATATTTTATTAATTTCAATTTGAGATGAAATGATGCCCAAGCTTAGTGGTTTTTCATTGAGACCGAACTGTTTGCAGTTACTTTCAGAGGTAACTGCCATATCTCACATCTCCCGTGACTTCAATGGGAATTCCCATTGACAGCGGCAGGAGCAGAGAATCCCGCCGCCAGCGAACAGTGCGCCGCATCCCACTCCCAAGAAACACGCAGCTGCGAGGCCCAAGAATCCCACCCACTCTGTTCAAAACTCCTGCACCATCACCATTCATTCAGTCCTGAAAACCATGGTGAAAATAACACAACAAAAATCCACTGTAGCTAATTGAATGCAATGTTTGTTGTGCTAAGGAATAATATAGTTGAAGGAATGTAAATGTAGTAAATTAACTTTTTTATGAATGCGAGTGTATTAAAAAAAATTTAGATTATCCGATTCATTTTTTCCAATTAAAGGGCAATTTAGCATGGCCAATTAACCTAGGCACATCTTTTGGGTTGTGGGGGCGAAACCCATGTAAACATGGGGAGAATGTGCAAACTCCCACGGACAGTGACCCAGAGCCGTGATCGAACCTGGGACCTTGGTGCCGTGAGACAGCAGCACTAGCACTGCGCCACCGTGCTGCCCGCAAGTGTTTTTTAATAAAGTCTGCAATAAGCACTTTAAACTTTTTTTTATTTAACCTCAGCATGGGTCCTGAGGTTTGTCATTGGTGAATACTGGGAGTGCTGGCATGCAAGGAGAAGGGCAAAGTGCGGTAGGTGGGGGCATGGGTTGGCATAAATTGGCACTAGGTTGGCATAGAGGTCTTCCACTGGGTGAAAATCCTGGAAATCCCTTCCTAACAGCACTGTGGGTGTACCTCACTATATGGATTGCAGCAGTTCAAGAAGACAGCTCACCACCATCTCATCAAGGGCAATTTGAGATCGGCAATAAATACTGGCCTAGCATCCCACGTTTGGCATGGGCGGGGGGGGGGGGGGGGGGCACGGGTGCGGTTGATTGTGGTAGGGGATGGGGGTATGGTGGAGAGCATGAAGTGGCATGGATTAATATGGACGGGACATGGGAATGTGTTGGTAGAAGGTGCGGGGGCATGAGCAGTGAGGGTATTTCTTCACATTTTTCAGTCTGTTTTAAAACTTTATGGCGATGCTAGCATGAGGGCAGTTGCGTGTCTCTACACCTGGTGTCCTTCGCATTCTTTTCAGGGTCACCCGTTCCTCGGGAACGCACCCACCCAGAACTAAAATCAGGGTCTGGATTCTCCGTTTGGGAGACTAAGTCCGGGGGGCAGGGAGGGGGGGGACGGGGGGGCGCACAGCCAGGTAGCGTAGAGTTCTCAGCTCTAGCTGCGATATGACCTTGACCATTGCCGGGTCTGCGGCAGCACACGCGCACAGCGGCAGCCCACAGCGTCCGCACCGTGCTTCACGGCGGACTCAGCCCACAGACTCGGATCGCAAAAATAGTACTCCCCTTCGGCCGCTCGCGCACCCTGGACCACCCGCCCACAGTGTCCCCAGCCCCGATTGAAGCCTCCCCTGCCCGGGGATTGGCCCTCCCCCTACTGTGGCGGCGCCGGACTGAGTCCACAGCCTCCACGCTGAGTTCACGACAGGTGAGACCTCATGTCTCCAACGCCGTTGGAAACTCAGCCGGTCAGGGATTGAGCATTGCGGGGCGGGCCTCAGACAACGGCCTGAGGCCGTGGATAAGGCGTGCGCCATGCTCCGTCAGTATGCCACTTTTCAGGTGGCGGAGCATCGCGAAAGCGGTGCCAGCCCCGATTTGGGCGTCATCGACTATTCTGCATCCCCTTGCCGAATGCAATTTCAGTGTCAGGGTTTGGAGAATGATCTTTTTGGCCACTTTATCCAGGGTCAGGTTTGCATAAAAACATACACAGAAAATAGAAACAGTAGGAGGCCATTCAGCCCTTCCAGTCTGCTCCGCCATTCATTATGATCATGGTTGATCATCAAGATCTATACCCTGACCCCACCTTCCCCACCATATCCCTTGAACCCTTTAGCTCCAAGAGCTATATCTAATTCTTTGAAATTACGCAACAGTTTTACCTGAACTACGTTTTGTGGTAGTGAATGCCACAGATTCACCACTCTCTGGTCAAGGAAACAGCATCTCTCAAATCTACCAAATTGTTAGAGCCACATTCCATCCCCCCCATTTCACAACTGGTGTCATGAACTGAACGATTTCCCTCAACTAACATCAGTGTTCACACTCTCTGAACCATCAATACAACTCCAAGCACATTAATTAACATGAACTCCTTATCCACATCAAATTACTATGCCCTTGACATGTGGGAGAACTTCAAAACTGCCAATATTTTTTTCATGTCATAACCACACGTTGGGAACAAAAGACTCTCACACAGTTTACAATAACGATAATTTCACAGCTGCTGCCACAAAAGACTGCTTTTCACAATTGAACAAGTTTGTTAACCTCAGTAATTAATTCAGCCCAGTAATGGAAGGACTTACTATTTAGAATTAATACATTGCAGAAAGTGACCAAAATAACAAAAACTTACAAGAAAGAATAACCTTAGAAGTCATCTCCTTTTGTGCAGCACTCTCTAGGTGTTTTTTCAAATGACCTTAAGAAATGATGAATCTCACCGAAGAAAGCATTAGTTTTCACAGTTAAACAGAAGCTTCAGCATACCCCTGACATTGAAAGGGGGAGGTAGCCAGTGGGCACTGAAACATTCAATGACAATAACACCAGCAACTTATTTTTATAGAGCGCTGTAACTTACCAAAACAACCGAGGAACTTCACAGGAATGAAGCAACAAAGTATGACACCAAATCATATTATCAGGTATTCGGGCAGGTGATCAAAAGCTTGGCCAACGAGGTAGGTTCAAAGGAGTGGTCTCAAAGGAAGAAATTAAGTAGAGAAGCGGAAAATGTAATCAGGGTAATGTAATTTTGTGACCTAGGCAACTGGCTCAGCAACCAATAGGGGGAGTTTACAAGATATAAGCAAACTACTGCGGACACTGGAATCTGAAACCAAAGAGAAAATGCTGGAAAATCTCAGCAGGTCTGGCAGCATCTGTGGGGAGGGAAAAGAGCTAACGTTGAGTCCAGATGACCCTTCGTCAAAGGGGAGAGCTTACAATTGGGCTGCAGGTCCAGAATTAGATGAGGGGAGATATCATGGGACGTTGTGGGGCTGGGGAAGATATAGGGAGAGGTGTGGCACAGTCTTATCAAGTAAACTTGGCATAAATTGAAATTGTGCAGCCTTTAACATTTTAACCTTTATTAATCAAACTAATTTTCAAACTGTACTGTTTATTTACCCCCATCCTATAATATTCTAAATTCTCAAGCTCTTCCACATGTCCTCATCCTAGCCTGGTGCACTGAAGGTCCTGTGATTGTTTTGGGCTTGTGTTTGCATGGGTTGCGCCCCCACAACCCAAAGATGTGCAAGCTAGGTAGATTGGCCATGCTAAATTGCCCCTTAATTAGAAAAAATGAATTTGGTACACTAAATTTTTTTTAAAAAAAGTTTTGGGCTTGTAATTTCTCCTGCCTTTTTCCAACTCTTTTGTTACTATTAGCTTGCCTAACCAGGGGAAGTTTCTGCAACTACTTTACAGTTCTGCCGGCTATGAAAGGACGGTGGCCTCCTGCAGAATTGTTTGCACTCTTTGTTGGTTGTTTGCAGGAATGAATCCGAAAGAATCACTTGACAGTCGGGTCTGTTCCAAACGTCAAATAGTTTATTGAAGTTACACCGGTGGGGAGCAAGTCTCTGGCCGATCCAGATACTTCTCCGCCGAACAAATAAAATCACTGATCGTTATATCATTTCAAATAGTTACTCAGCCCATCCCAACTAGACACAATCCAATCATAGTGATGATAGATTACGTATATTGACCTTTAGAACAAATTAAATTGTTTACTGGACAACAAGGAACTGCATAATCATCTCATGGACACTTAAGTTGGTTTACCCATGGCCTTATGACATCTTCCAAACCCCCTTTGTGGAGTGGTGCCAGCAAAACTAAAGAGTTGGTCATTGACTTCAGGAAGAAAAGCACTGCCGAGGTGGAGATGGTTGACAGCTTCAAATTCCTCGGGGTGCACATCACCAACAATCTGTCCTGGTCCACCCACGTCGACGCCATGACTAAGAAAGCACAACAGCATCAATATTACCTCAGGAAACTAAGGGAATTCAGCAAGTCCGCATTGACTGACCAATTTTTACAGGTGCACCAGAGGAAGCATCCTATCTGGCTGCATCACAGCCTGGTTTGGCAACTGCTCGGCCCAGGATCGCAAGAAACTAAAGTGAGTAGTGAACACAGCCCAGTATATCACGCCAATCCGCCTCCCATCCATTATCTACACCTCCCGCTTCCTGGGGAAAGTGGGCAGCATAATCAAAGATCCCTCCCACCCGGCTTACTCGCTCTTCCAACTTCTTCCATCGGGCAGGAGAAACAAAAGTCTGAGAGCACGCACGAATAAACTCAAAAACAGCTTCTTACCCACTGTCACCAGACTCCTAAACGACCCTCTTATGGACTGACCTGATTAATACTACACTCTTGTATGCTTCACCCGATACCGGTGCTTATATTCTGTACCTTGTGTTGCCCTATTATGTATTTTCTTTTATTTCCTTTTCATTTCATGTACTTAATCATTTGTTGAGCTGCGCTCAGGAAAATACTTTTCACTGTACCTCGGTACACGTGACAATAAACAGATCCAATCCAATCCAATCTGATCTCTTCACACATCTTCTCTACTGAGTTGTATTATGCTCCATATGCTCACCCATTGCCTGTTCCTATGTATTTACATTGTGTATTTATATACGTCCTCTGCTTTTTTTCATGTATGGGATGATCTGTTATGACTGTACGCAGAACAATACTTTTCACTGTACCTCGGTACACGTGACAATAAACAAATGTAATCCAATGTCATCGACCAACCTTGGGTCTGTATGCATATGTAATTCCCTTGTCTTAACCTCTCTACAGACTGGTATCATTGTCAGCATCCCACAAGAGCACCAGCCCGTGAACTGCTGATTAGGAACATTCTTGCTGACTGCCTTGTTATGGCTGCTTCTGGCGAATTTGCTCATATAAGTTCCCTGATACCTTGCGAATAGTTAGTTGTGAATATATATATTTATATAGAAGTACATGTGGATTACATAATATTTATTGCAGATGCCTTTACCTCGGGAAACTCACTTCAACATTGGTATATGAGTTGTACTGACTGAAAAAGAGGGAAGGTGAAGCCATGGCTCCAATCAAGAGTCCCAATGAATTTCTCAGTTCACCTTCTGGAATCAACATGACAGCCTCTCTGATTGCTGGATTCAAGATTCCAACTCTGATTCTGCATCCATTTCAACCAAGTTCATAGCGTCTGCATGTGATCGGGGGTTATGGGACGAAGGCAGGAGAATGGGGATGAGAAAAATATCAGCCAGGATGGAATGGCGGAGCAGATTCGATGGGCCGAGTGGCCTAATTCTACTCCTATGTCTTATGGTGCTACTTTTGCAGGACAGAAAAGCGGGGAGCAGCCAGTGGTCCTCTGGGACCATGGCAACATTCACTTTCGATCCAGGTGATATCCAAACATCCTTCAATTGTTACTTTAAAAGTATTCCATTTGTTGCAGGGTGCTCGCTTGTTAAATATAAAAGCAAGTCCCACTGATTGGTTTTAAGGTAATCTAGGCATCATATTTATGACATACTGCAGGCACTGTGCAGAAATTATCATTCACATTTCCTTCTGGATTTCCAGATTTGTCATTTGCAGACTTACCATGGAATCAGTGAAGTACAATGAGAAAAGATGATTGAAGTCATTGGCGTGGAATACACACTTGGAGCACTTTTTCAACAGTGAGTAGAATGACAAATTACAAGATTTTATTTTGTTCCCTTCTATTATACGAATGCCACTTTATTATTATGAATGTAGTGTTTTATGTCGTTTATCTGCAAGATATTTCTAACCTCTACTAGCTGAACTGTATAAATTATGCAATCAGCGCAATTTATATCTTGATTTAGTGCAAGGCAGCACTTCGAGGACCAATCCATCTTGATTGCTCAGGCAAACTGTTGGCTGGGGTATCACTGCATTTAAATCGGAGTGAAGGAAATTCATAATTGTCAATCATTTAGCGAAAGATTTCTGACCATTATCAAGTTACGTGCCTGATTTATAATTTTAGTGTTTTTAAGGTTAATCTCCACTTAAAATGGTTTTAGTATTAATCACTGCCTTGAGACTCTTGGCAGATGGCACCAGCCTTTAGATTAGGCTTGTGCATCTCTCATTACTTGGGAGGCTGTATCACATTCAGACTATCTACCAATATATGCTGCATAGATCTTTTTTGTTTCAATAATCTGGTCGTGATTTTCCAGCATATCCCCTTTGGGGCATCAACAGATTGTGACTTAAATGCTATCAACTTAAGTGCAGATAAAGATTGACCAAGACTGTACTGCCCTTAGAACGGATAACTATTTTATGTTTATGTCAGGACACTGGATTTTTCTTTTAAAAAGAATGAAAATTAGCTGATAATCAAAACAAGCCAAAGTGTAGAATATTCTCAGGAAATAATTTTGGATGGCAGGTCAGACAATTTTTCCTGACACAAAGTACAACACGTGAAGGAGGTAAGGTGTAATAATAATTGATATCATTCATGTAATTGTCAAAGCAATTTAAGAATATGAGGCGACTTGACAGGGTGGATGTCGAAAAGGTGTTTTTTCCGGCGGGAGAATCTAGAACAAGGGGCCACTGTTCAAATATAAGGGGTGTCCCATTTAAGACAGATGAGGAAGTTTTAGTTTCCTCTCAGAGGGTTGTGAGACTTTGGAGTTCTCTTTCCTCAAAAGGTGGTTGAAGCAGGGTCTTTGAATATCTTTAAAACAGTAGGCGATAGATTCTTGATAAACTAGGGGATGAAAGGTTATCAGGGGAAGCCAGGAATGTGAAGTTGAGGTTAAAATTAGATCAGCCATGGTCTCACTGAATGGTGGAGAAAGTTTGAGGGGCAGAGTGGCCTCGACCTGCTCCTAATTTGTGCTTGTGTGTGAGGATTCTGCAGTTTTTTAGGGATTCTACAAAGTGTGCCTCCTTTCTGGGATCACACTTTACTCCAGCTAGCAGGTGTTGACTCCCAGCATGATTGTTTGAATTTGGGAAAGCTTAAATAGTAAAAGTCTATTTGCTGCGAAGTTCAAGCGATGATGTTGGGGGGAAGCAAACATGTGAGTGAGCGCTGCCCGCCAGAGAAGGCGAAAGAAAGGCACCTTCCGGATCAGGAAGATAACGGGTGTTGGGAAGATCTGAAGGCAACTGGCTGGAACACCAACCTGACTGTCTCGCTCTCTCTCTCTCTCTCTCTATCTCTCCCTCTCGTCCCTCGCAGAGTCCTGAGAGATCTCAGGATGGAGCCAGTGGAGCTGGCGATTCTACAATGGTATTATCAACCCGTAAGAGGCAGAATACCTAACAAAATCATTGACCCCCTACAGTGCAGAAGGAGGCGTGACCCTTCGACAGTGCACTCTGCCCATGTCCATTCCACCGCCCAGCACCACCTCCCCCTCAACCCCACCCCTCACCCTCATCCCAGTAATGCTGACGTGCTGTTAGGTGAATTGGACATTCTGAATTCTCCCTCAGTGTACCCGAACAGGCGCCGTAGTGTGGCGAGAAGGGGATTTTCACAGTAATTTCATTGCAGCGTTAATGTAAGCCTAAATGTGACAATAATAAAGATTATTATTATTAACCCCAGCTAACATGCGCATCCCTGGACACTAAGGGCGGGATTCTCCGACCCCCCGTCGGGTCGGAGATTCGCCGGGGGTCAGCGTGAATCCCGCCCCTACCGGCCTCTGAATTCTCCCGCCTCCCCCAAAAACCGGCGCGCCGTGAGTCGCACCGCCCGCCTCGGAGAATGGCAGGGTCCGGCGCGACTCAATGGGCCCCAGGGCCGCCTGAATTCTCCGACCCGCGATGGGCCGAAGTCCCGCCCGCCTGTAGCCGGTCCCGCCTGTTGTGTTGGGTGCTCTGGATCCATGGAACATATACAGGTCACCAACATTTGAAATAGTGCAACACTATTTTATTGAATCATTAACTGTTTCACATACTCTCACTGTGGGTTAACACAATACTAGCTTTAACTAAAGACCTTTGCCTTGTCCTAACCAGTCGATGCACTCAGCACATGGTGAATGTCTGTGCTGTAGGCTGTGAGCTCGGTCCTACTAGGAAGTTGCAGCTCGAATGAGCGGGAACTCTGATGTCCCCTGTCTTTATGGAGCGTGTGCTCTAACTGGTGATTGGCTGCGGTGTTGTGTGTGTTGAATAGTCCCACTGTGTGTCCATCAGTGTGTGTCTGCACCATGATATACTGGTGTATATTATGACATCCCCCCTTTTATAAAAGAATGTGTATGGTGAGAATGTTCCTAACTACGTGTGTGCGAAAGACATATTTACAGGACTATGTACATGAGAACTAAGCTATTTACATGGGAAGGTGCCTGGTGCAGAAAAACAGTATGCAACAAGAATAACGAGATGAACACTATATACAAACCATGTTAACGATCAAACGGAAGAACAGAACAATTCAGAAAGTCTATAAGTCCACAAAGTTCACAAATTAAGTCTCTGAGGTGGGCAATGAATTCTGGTTGACAGCCTCAAGGGTGGGTCGGGAGCCGCCGGCTGAGGAGCTGGCTGGACTGCGTCAGAGTGAGGAGGATGCAGAATGACAGGGATCTCTGCATAGTCCATGGCAGAGTCAGCAGGAGGGCAAGGCAATAGTGGAGGATCACGTTGCGAGCGTGGAACGAGACGAAGGGCGCATCGATTGCGGCGCAGAATAGAGCCATCCGGTAGACGAACCAGGAACGAGCGGGGGGGCCACCTGCCGAAGGACAACAGTGGTTGCAGACCAGCCACTATCCGGAAGATGGATGCAGACGTTGTCATCTGGAGCCAGAGCAGGGAGATCAGCTGCACGGGCGTCATGAGTCGCCTTGTGCTGTGCACGAGACAGCTGCATCCGGCGAAGGACCGGAACATGGTCGAGGTCTGGGACATGAATGGACGGCACCGTCGTCCTCAGGGTACGACCCATGAGCAATTGGGCTGGCGACAGGCCAGTGGACAGTGGGGGGAAGCGATAGGCCAGCAAGGCGAGGTAGAAATCGGACCCAGCATCGGCAGCTTTGCAGAGGAGCCGTTTGACTATGTGGGCGCCCTTCTCTGCTTTGCCGTTGGATTGGGGGTACAGGGGACTGGATGTCACATGGGCAAAATTGTACCGCCTGACAAAGTTGGACCATTCCTGGCTTGCAAAGCAGGGGCCATTGTCCGACATAACCGTGAGTGGGATGCCGTGTCGAGCAAAGGTGTCCTTACAGGCACGGATGACTGCAGACGATGTGATATCATGCAACCATATCACCTCCGGGTTATTTGAAAAGTAGTCCACGATCAGGACATAGTCTCTAGCCAGTGCGTGGAACAGGTCGATGCCCACCTTGGTCCAAGGTGACGTGACCAACTCATGGGGCTGCAGGGTCTCACACGGTTGGGCCGGCTGGAAGTGCTGACAAGTGGGGCAGTTGAACACTGTGTTGGCTATGTCTTCATTAATGCCGGGCCAGTACACTGCCTCTCGGGCCCATCGGCGGCACTTTTCCACGCCTAGATGGCCCTCATGTAGCTGTTCCAGGACAAGCTGGCGCATGCTATGCGGGATGACAATGCGGTCCAGTTTCAGAAGAACCCCGTCTACTACCGCCAGATCATCTCTGACATTATAGAACTGAAGCCCTTGAGCCACCCGTCTGTTAGGTGGCGCATGACACGCTGTAGCAAAGGGTCAGCCGCCGTCTCGCGGCAAATTTGGACGAGGCGTTCATCCGTGGCAGGTAGATTGGAGGCCACGAAGGCCACATGGGCATCAACCTGGCAGACGAATCCCGCTGGGTCACATAGAGTGTTGACTGCCCAGGAGAGAGCGTCAGCAATGATGAGGTCTTTGCCTGGGGTGTATACCAGCTGGAAGTCATATCGCCGGAGCTTGAGAAGAATACGCTGGAGGTGAGGCGTCATGTTGTTTAAGTCTTTCTGTATTATATTGACCAGCGGGCGATGGTCGGTCTCGAAGGTGAATTGAGGAAGTCCGTACACATAATCGTGAAACTTAACCACACCGGTCAGAAGGTCCAGGCACTCCTTTTCTATCTGCGCGTAGCGCTGCTCCGTAGGGCTCATGGTGCGTGACGCATATGCAACGGGGGCCCATGATGAGGTCTCATCGCGTTCCAGGAGCACTGCCCCAATGCCGGATTGGCTGGCTTCAGTCGAAATTTTGGTCTCTTTTGCTGGATCAAAGAAAGCTAAGACCGGGGCCGTGGTGAGTTTGGTTTTGAGTTCTCTCCATTCGCGCTCGTGGGCAGGGAGCCATTGGAAGTCTGTCGTCTTCCTGACCAGGTTCCTGAGAGCCGTGGTATGAGGGGCGAGGTTAGGGATGAACTTCCCTAAAACCTTAACCATGCCCAGAAATCGGAGAACCACCTCCTTGTCCTCTGGCGTTTTCATGGCTGTGATAGCAGCCACCTTGTCCACATCCGGCCGAGTTCCGTCTGACCAAAAGAGCATTTGGCTCTGTTGAGGTGGAGGCCCTGTTCACGTATACGTTTGAATACGCGCTGGAGGTGACTGACATGCTCCTGCGGGGTGGTGGACCAAATGATTATGTCGTCGACATAGACGCGAACACCTTCAATAACTTCCATCATTTGTTCCATAATCCTATGGAACACTCCTGAAGCAGATATTATCCCAAACGGCATCCTGTTGTAACAATATCTGCCAAAGGGGGTATTAAATGTACACAGTTTCCTGCTGGATTTGTCGAGCTGGATTTGCCAGAATCCTTTTGAGGTGTCGAGTTTGGTGAAGAGCTTGGCGCGAGAGCCATCTTGCATGTGATCTCTTCGCGCTTGGGAATTGGATAATGCTCCCTCATGATATTGCGATTTAGTTCCTTGGGATCAATGCAAATTCTCAATTCGCCGGGAGGCTTTTTTACACATACCATGGAACTAACCCAGTCGATTGGTTCCGTGACTCTGGAAATCACTCCTTGGTTCTGGAGATCCTGCCGCTGCTGCTTGAGGCGATCCTTAAGGGGCGCTGGGACCCTACGAGGTATGTGCACCACAGGCGTGGCGTTCTGTTTCAATAAGATCTTGGAGGTGTTTGGGAGCGTGTCCATGCCTTCGAAGACGTCGTGGTACTGGTTGATGATTGCATCGGGTTGCGCCCTGAAGTCGGTGTCCTGAAAGGCAGACGTGTGATCAGGAGAGAGATAGTGAATTCTTTGAACTAGGTTCAACAGCTTGCGTGCCTGCGCGCCAAGGCTTTCGAGGAGCCCACGATTTCAAAAGGAAGGATGGCTTTGCGTGACCTGTGCGTCACTTCAAGTTGGCACGAGCCGCTGGCATCAATGGCATTGCTATTGTAATCTAATAGCTGGCAGGCTGATGGAAGGATGGCTGGTTTGACACGAAGGCTTTGGAAGTCAGACCGCGCAATGAGATTGGCGAAGGCACCAGTGTCCAGGCGGAATCGTATTTGGGACTGGTTGACCGTCAGGGTGGCACACCACTCATCGTCTGGATCGATGCTGTATACTGACAGCGGCTGATGTCTTTGCTTTGGGGACACCCTGTTTTTTGTCACAATACCGACTCGAAAAGGTGCCTTCGGGTCCTCGGTGTCACTGCTATGTGGGCGGTCCGCATCGGACTCGGTGACCGTGGTTTGAATTGCCTGGACATTCCTGCGAGGCTGGTTGAAGCGATATGAATTGGCAGGCTGAGCTGCTCGGCATAAGGCAGCATAGAGGCCATGTCTGCCACATCTTAGGCATTGTCGAGATTTGGCAGGGCATTGCCGTTTTAAATGGGCAGAGCCACAGTTGCCGCATGTCGTGGCGTCAGCACGTTCGCTGCGCCACCGCGCATGTGCGGTGCGGTCGTGCGTGGTGCGCACCTGCGCATTACGCTCGTCGACGTCGCCGTCCCCTTGTTTGGTGCGCACAAGCGCGGGAGTCCGCGAAAAGCACACAAAATGGCAGCCCTCATCCAGGCTGAGGCCCTGGAATTGCTCAATTGCTTGGACCCGTTCCGCCTCGTGGGGATCTTGCCGCGCCGTTTCAGCCGCTTGGATGTGGGTATACCGACTCGTGGCATTTTCGTGTAGGACACAGGTCTCAATGGCGGTCGCTAGGGTGAGCTGATTTACGTTGAGGAGCTGCTGTCGTAGGGGGTCCGACTGAACACCAAAAATGATCTGGTCGTGTATCATGGAGTCGGAAGTGGGCCCGTAGCTGCAAGACTGCGCAAGGATGCGGAGGTGAGTGAGAAAGGATTGGAAAGGTTCATCCTTACACTGCAAACGCTGTTGGAACACGTAGCTCTTGAAACTTTCATTCACCTCTACGCTGCAGTGTGTGTCAAACTTGAGGAGGACCGTCTTGAACTTTGTTTTATCTTCATCATCCACAAAGGTGAGAGAATTGAAAATGTGGATGGCATGGTCCCCGGCCGTGGATAGGAGGAGAGCAATCTTCCTTGTATCCGAGGCATCCTCCCTGTCTGTGGCCTCAAGGAAGAGCTGGAAGCGCTGTTTGAATATCTTCCAGTTGGCCCCTAGGTTGCCGGCAATGCGGAGCAGCGGCGGAAGGCTGATGTTGTCCATGTTGCAGGATGACGGAATGCTGGTGGAAGGCAGATCACTTGCAGGTAGGTCTAAGAAGTGCTAAAATCCCTCAACTCCTGGTATCATGTTGTGTTGGGCGCTCTGGATCCGTGGAACATATACAGGTCACCAACACTTGAAATAGTGCAACACTATTCTATTGAGTCATTAACTGTTTCACATACTCTCACTGTGGGTTAACACGATACTAGTTTTAACTAAATACCTTTGCCTTGTCCTAACCAGGCGATGCACTCAGCACATGGTGAATGTCTGTGCTGCAGGCTGTGAGCTCTGTCCTGCTAGGAAGCTGCAGCTCGAATGAGCAGGAACTCTGATGCCCCCTGTCTTTATAGTGTGTGTGCTCTACCTGTTGATTGGCTGCGGTGTTGTGTGTGTTGATTGGTCCCACTGTGTGTCCATCAGTGTGTGTGTCTGCACCATGACATTATACTGGTGTATATTATGACACCGCCGGCGTAAATTGGAGTTGGTCCCTTACCGGCAGGACCTGGCGGCACGGGCGGCCTCTGGGGTTATTGGGTTGTTGCGGGGGGCTCTGGCCCCGGGTTGTGCCCCCACGGTGGCCTGGCCCGCGGTCGGGGCCCACCGATCCATTCCCGGTACGGAAGTGACTCCATGTGCGCATGCGCGGGGATGACATCAGCAGACGCTGACGCTCCCGCGCTCCCGGCGGAGTCCCTTCAGCCCCGGCTGGCACGGCACCAAAGGCCTTCCACGCCAGCCGGGGGGGGGGGGGGCGCAAACCGCTCTGGCGCTGGCCCAGCCCCTGAAGGTGCGGAGGATTCCGTACCTTTGTGGCGGCCCGGCGCCAGAGTGGTTCCCGCCACTCCACTGCGACGTTTCTGACTACCCCGCCGATTCCCGGAGAATCCTGCCCATAGGAACAATTTAGCAAGGCTCATCCACCTAACCCACACATTTTTAGACTTTGGACGGAAACTGGAGCACCCGGATGAAATCCATGTAGACACGGGGAGAACGTACTAACCACACAGACAGGGTCCCTGGCGCTGTGAGGCAGCAGTGCTAACTACTGTGCCACCGTGCCGCTGTATAAGGACTGATGTAATTTTCAGTTCCCATGGGTTATATTTTTCCAATTCAGCATGCCAGTGCACCACTTCTCACTTGCCCTACTGACTTCCCCCTTCCCCCCGATGTGTGTGACATTTTCGGGGCTGGGCAAAAATACTGCCCCGAGTTAGATTCAATGGGTTTTTCACGACAAAGGCTGGGTCCCAAGTTTATTCTCTCAGTATTCTTCTGCCTCCCTCCGGTTTGTGGTCTGTAGAAATTTGGGGTGGCAATCTCTTCGAGCTTGAAGCGGCAAATTAAATTGGAAATCCACTCAGAACTACTTGCATTTTACCACTACAACTTTGCTGGAGTTACATTGAAAACCTTTTGTACGCACAGAATTTCTGCCATATGCTGTGGTGAAGTCACAGTGCCAAAGTGAGAGCAGCTCTGAGGAAACGTCTGGTCAAGAACAATAATGCCTTCAGCATTGTTTCTCTTGTAAACCGTGTTTCAATGTAAGTATCAACTGCTTCAATATTTCACAAATGCTAGTGGATCTCCCGTGGCATCTCTCCCAGTAAATCAGACAATAAAAACACACACAAGGTTCCCAGGTCAGATCAGAAGCCTAGTCTAAGGAATAAATGTGAATAAACTAATTGAGAGCGAATTACATGACAATATCAAAGGCATGTAGACAATTAAGAGGGTGTGACAATAAGAGGGGCAAAAATCTGGAGCTCAGAAGACATTTTAAATCATTATTCCTTTAAGCTTCAGAACATAGGTCTTAGGGTGCAATCATCAGTGAAAATCCCTGCTTCTGATCTTAAACTGGAAGGAAGGTCATTGATGAAGCAGCTGAAGATGGTTGGGCCCAGGACACTATCCTGAGGAACTCCTGCAGCGATGTCCTGGAGCTGAGATGATTGACCTCCAACAACCACAGCCATCTTCCTTTGTGCCAGGTATGAGTCCAGCCAAAAGAAAGATTTCCCCTTGATACCTATTGACCAGTTTAGGTCGGGCTCCTTGATGCTATAATTGCTGCCTTGGTGTCCAGGGAAGTCACTCTCACCTCACCTCTGGATTTCAACTCTTTAGTCCATCGTTGAATCCAGGCTATATTAAGGTCAGGAGCTGAGTGGCCATGGTGGAACTGGCATTAGTGAGCAGGTTATAGCTAAACATATGTCACATGATAGCACTGTTAATGATTCCTTCTATCACCTTACTGATGATTGAGAGTCAACTGATAGACGGTAATTGGCCCGGTTGGGTTTGTCCTGTTTTTTGTGTACAGGACATACCTGAGCAATTTTCCACATTGCCGGGTAGATGACAGTGTTGTAGCTGTACTGGAGCAGCTTGGTTAGGAGCATGGCAAGTTCTGGGGCACAGGTCTTCCATACAACTGTCGGAATATTGCCAGGTCCCATCGCCATTGCAGTACCCAGTGCATTGAGGGGCAGTTAAGAGTCAACTCCAAAGCAGGCCTCAGTCCCTGAGGACCATAGCTGTTGGCTTCGAGATCATGGTACAGACAAAGAGGACTAGTGCAGAGGGGATTGACACCATGATGCCGACCCTGGCAGGCCTCCAGGACTGGCAGTACCAGATGACACTGAGGCTTCTGGAGCTCACTCCAGCTGCCTCTCCATCCCATAGAGAAACCCAAGGGCCGACCAACACCTGAAGGGAGGAGGAAATGCTGGAGCAATTTACGGGGCCTTCCACCCAGGAGACACTGGGAGTGACCAGGTCTTCTGAATCCCCTCTTTCCTGATACTGACACCTCTCAGGGGCAGTGCGCAGAACAGGGTGACACAGCAACATCATTGCCAGCTGTAACTCAGATAGGGCACTTCAGGCCCAGACCCTCTAGAGGACATTGCCAACGTTATCTCAGGTAACAGTGTGTGGAAGGCAGCAGGACATTTCTGTCATGATATTCAGGTAAACATCATAGAACAAACATACATACATACTGATGGACAGGTCAACGGACCAATCAACACACACACAACACCACAGCCAATCACAGGCAAGAGCATACACCGTACAAAACAGGGAACACAACACTTCCTGGGCATTGGGGCAGTACTCCTACAGTGGGATGACACTGCGTCATGGGCCCTGGTCGCCTATGCCTCGCGGGCCATGACCCCCACAGAACAGCGCTACGCGCTGATCGAAAAGGAGTGCCTGGGTTGCTGACCGGAATAGACAAGTTCCAGGACTACGTGTATGGTCTCCCCCAGTTTACCGTTGAGACTGACCATCGCCCCCTGGTCAGCATCATAAATAAGGACCTGAATGAGATGACCCCTCGCCTCCAACGCATCCTACTTAAACTCAGGAGGTATGACTCCCAACTGGTCTACACCCCGGGAAAGTACCTTATTATTGCGGATGTCCTATCCAGAGCAGTGAGCACACCGCCCGATTCGGAGGGGTTCGTCTGTCAGGTCGAAGCGCAGGTGGCCTTCACATCGGCAAATCTGCCAGCCGATGACTCCAGTCTGGCCCGTATTCGCCGGGAGACTGCGGCTGACACCCTTCTACAACGGGTGATGCGCCACATGACTGGTGGGTGGCTCAAAGGACAGTGCCCACAGTTCTACAATGTCCGAGACGACTTGGCTGTCATTGACGGTGTCCTTCCAAAGCTGGACCGGATTGTGATTCCGCACAACATGCACAAGCTGGACCAACAACACGAAGGCCATCTGGGGGCCGAGAAGTGCAGACGGAGGGCCCGAGAGGCGGTATACTGGCCGGGCATCAGTGATGACATTGCCAATATGGTGCTCAACTGCCCCACCTGCCAAAGGTTTCAACCAGCGCAACCTCCTGAGGCGCTTCAGCCCCATGAGCTGGTGACGTCCCCCTGGGCGAAGGTGGGTGTGAACGTTTTTCACGCGCTTGGCAGGGACTATGTAATCGTCATTGATTAATTTTCAAACTATCCAGAGGTCATACCCCTGCACGATTTGACATCGTCCACTGTCATAAGGGCCTGCAAGACACCTTCGCTCGCCACGGCATTCCGATTACTGTCATGTCGGACAATGGGCCCTGTTTTGCCAGCCAGGAATGGTCGTCCGTTGCTGCTCCGTATGGCTTCACACACGTGACGTCCAGCCCTCTGTAACCCCCGTCCAATGGAAAGGCGGAGAAGGACGTTCTCATCGTTAAGCGGCTCCTCTGCAAGGCTGCTGCTGCCGGATCGGATATCTGCCTCGCCCTGCTGGCCTATCGCTCGGCCCCACTAGCCACTGGACTCTCACCAGCCCAGCTGTTGATGGGTCACGCCCTCAGGACCACTGTGCCATCCATTCTGGTACTCACAACCAACCATGCTCTGGTACTACACAGAATGCAATAGCATCGCGATCGCCAAAAGATGGCATATGACGCACGGGCAACTGATCTTGCCGCCCTGGTGCCTGGAGACGACGTCCGCATCCACCTACCAGAAGGTGGCTGGTCAGCACCTACCGAAGTTCTCCGACGTGTGGCTCCCCGCTCATTCCTGGTTCGCATGCCTGATGGATCCATTCGCAGGCGCAATCGTCAGGCTCTTCGCCTACTTCCACGCTCGCTACAGGAACTTACACCGACACCGCGCCCTCCTGTTGTTCCTGATATCAACTTCATGGAGCTTCCTGCCACCATGCCCTTCCGTCGTCGCCCGTGGCCAGGCCCATTCCTCAGCCGGTGGATCCAGACCCACCCTTGAGGCGGTCAACCCGAATTCGTTGCCCACCTACTAGACTGGACTTATGAGCCTGTTTGTACATTAAACTCAGAATACCACTGTGTTAATATGTTTCTGTTCTTCCTAGTCGTTACAGGAGTTTGTTTTTGTCGTTCAACATTTCCCCGTTCTTTGTTTATGGTACAACCTCGTTGTTATGTCGCACCCGACATCGCCCCTTGTATATAGTTTAGCCCCATGTACATGCTGTAGATATTGCACACACACACATTCAGCTGCACTCAGTACACATCTCTATTTATAAACACATAGGCACATGTTCTTGTACAAAAGGGGGGATGTCATGATATTCAGGTAAACATCATAGCACAAACATACATACATACTGATGGACAGATCAACGGACCAATCAACACACACACAACACCACAGCCAATCACAGGCAAGAGCATACACAGTACAAAACAGGGAACACAACACTTCCTGGGCATTCCAGCAGGAGACAGCTCAGGGCACAGAGCTCATAGCAAGCCACTCAGACATCCACCATGTGCTGAGTGCCACTACAAGATAGTATTAGGAATAGGTCCGCAGATTCTAGGGTTATGATCGAACCTCAGTAACTAGTTTACCACTGTAAATAAATGTTAGTAATAAAACTGAGTTGTACCATTCGCAACCGTGTTGGTTCGTCTGTGTAGCAGAGTACCCAACACATCAATTTCCACATCTGATGTGCATCTTGGAAATACAAGTAGGTGTGATGGGAGGGCTCACACGATGAAGGCATTTTAAGGACACAGAGTGGGCACGGGTGACGTTGGACACTGATAGTTGTGAGTCAAAATCATTTGTCAAAATTGCACTTGCCACCTTATTAAAACCTCTGTTGTTCACAACCTTAAGGCCCCACTCTCTCTGTCCCGTCTTCCACTGGAATAGGTCCTCACACCATCTGGGCACAGCCTTTCCCACATACCCTCAATCTAAGGCAAAAGGTAAGACCCAGTATTCAAACCGAGAGTTACGTACATCCCGGAAGAACTCTACCATTATTCAGCATTCACAAGGACCACCCAGGCCCAGCAACCTGATGAGATGGTTGGGGGGGGGGGGGGGGGGGGGGGGTCACAAAGCTCTGGCATTGGTGGGTGTGGAGTTCTGGCACATGATCATAGAATCATAGAATCCCTTCAGTCCAGAAAGAGGCTATTCGTCCCATCGAGTCTGCACTGACTCTCTGACACTGAAAGGGCAGGCAGTGGCATAGTGGTGATATCGTCATGATCCCAATGACCTTGCCTACTCTGGCGGGTCAAATTCTTTTGTACATATGTAGTATGAGTGATTTGTAGAAGAAGACAATTAAATACGAGACTTCTTGTATCATGGACACAGATGGAACTCTTAATAATAAGCTCAAACACAGAAAGCTACAGTCATAGGATGGATGGATAACACTAGTTGGTTTCTCATTGTATTCAACAGATCAATTTTATGTTCAGATAAGAATGAAATTTCATAGTGCTTCATAACAGTGACAAGTTTTAGAAATATCGTTCCTCATTAACTCAGGAAATGCAGGCGCCACCAAGATCATATCAACTTGCAATGCAACATGATTATATTCAGCCATGATTAGAAACTGAGTCCAATTTACTTGATGGGAAAAAAACCCATGAATAATAACAACAATGTTATGTCAGGCTGTCAAACTGTGGTACCTAATGAAAGCTTTACAATTTCTCCACCATGCTCAATGCTGATAAGAGAACTGGGAAAATTCAAATGATAAAAAGTATTAATGATGCAGCAAAGGAAATTTGTCTGGGCCATGATTTTAATAGTTTATAAATTTATAGGCTTGAAATTACACTTTAGGTTCGATGGATACAAAGCTTGACATGGTTGACTGATTTGCATTCTGTCTGTTATTATTTTTAGTATCAATGTTAACCCACTTATTTTAATGCCAATAAAAATATTCTTGTAAATAAGAATATGACATTTCCTATGACTGTGCGACATACTTATCCGCTATTTCCCACAAAAGGGGGTGAATTTTCTGGAACCCATTCCGCAACACGAAGAATTGAATTTCCGCCACAATTCCGTTAAAGTTACGGTGACAGAAGGGAAGTAGCTTCAAGGAAACTTCAGGCCAATGAAATTTCAAGATGGACTGATTTTGGTGCAAGGTCAGCAGAAACCCAAGAGAAACTTAGAAACCCAACAATGAGAGGGAGGTGGGAGGTGAGCGCCTTCTCCAATCATCCTTGCTGCTCAGGAGGTGCTGGAGAGCTCCGCCACTACCCTTCAAAGAAGCCGCTGGCCTTCCCCTTAAAATCACAACCTCTCTCTTTCCATTCTTGATTTCCAAAGCCTCTGTTTACCCTTCCTATTTGCTGAGGACAAGCCCCAGTAATTCTTTGCTATGCCCCCCCCCCCCCCCCCCCCCCCCCCCCCCCCCCGCCTCTGCGTTTCCCTCCTGGCGGCTGATCCAGGCTCTTCACCTGGTCAGCTGTCTGGTGGGAAATAAATCCAGGAAATGAAAATGAGTTTCGGCCTTCAATGAATCCAGCCTCGAGCTATTATTGGGCTAAGTCGATCATTGCCCACTTATTGTAGAGCAGAATATGAAGGTCATCCCTTTGCCACCTGTAGTCCCAAAATGGAGAATCTGGTGTAAGATGTTTGGTTAGTATTGTAGAAGGGGCAGTGATCAAAATTTCTCAATGTGTAAGGATCCAGCAGAGGGCAGTAGAGCGGAGCTGCTGATTAGCTGTTGCGGGGGAAATTTGCATACATGCATTGTGTTCACCGTGACTTGAAGGTGTACGTGTGCAAGAGACCCTAGCTGTTCAAGTGAAGGCAAGTATCCAGCAGAGGGCAGTAGAGCGGAGCTGCTGATTTGCTGTTGTGGGGGAAATTTGCATACGTGCATTGTGGTCACCCTAACTTGAAGGTGTGCCTGTGCAAGAGACCCTAGCTGTTCAAGTGAAGGCAAGCATCCGGCAGAGGGCAGTAGAGTGGAGCTGCTGATTGGCTGTTGCTTCTCAGCCTTTTGGCTAAGATCAAGTGCAGTCTCTTGATCGAGGGAAGCTGAGGATTTCGATTTCGATCGTGGATTGGAGAACTCGGAGGGATTGAAGTCATCAAAGAGGATACGTTTAGAGCTCGGCTGCTATTGGTGGATCTACATGCTGGTCTAAGCCTCTGGTTTAGGCCTAACGCCGATGCAGTTCAGACTCAACGTACGAGCTATGGATGCAGCTGCATCCCGACCACCAGGCTGGGGAGTGCAAAACACTGTCCGAGTCACAGTGAAGAAAGCGGAAGGAGAGTCACCTGTGGACCGGAAATTCTTCATGAAGCGGGTGCTGCTCGAGTGTTGTGGGTTTAAAGCAACAGATATCTTATGCTTGCAAAACTTCCACAACAATGGGTATTTTGATGTCACCTTCAAGAGTGTCGCAGCGTGCATCAAATTCCTGAACGTCTTCAAAGGAAAAAGGTAACCAGAGTCCCCTGTCTATTCTGACTGCGGAGCCTCTGTTTACGCTACCGTCACAGCAAAACCGGGTTGTTACACTGCACACGTACAACCCCCACGTCCCCGTGTCTGATGTGATCACGTTCCTCGCCAGGTACGCTGAGCTGAAAAGTGACAGCGTGCAAGTGAAAGACACCTTCGACATCTGGACAAGTGAGCACCAGATCAAGGTGACTCTAAGAACAGACAGCAACAGAACCATCCTGCATCCCCCCTCCAGTTTCGCCATTGGAGGAAATCGTGGCTACGTCTACTACGTGGGACAGCCACGAGTATGCCACACCTGTGGCAAAACGGGGCATGTTGCCGCAAACTGCAGTGTGACCTTCTGCAAAAACTGCAGGCAGGAGGGACACATGACTAAGGACTGCAAAGAAGACAAGTGCTGCAACCTGTGTGGGGAGGCCGGCCATCTTTACAGGGCCTGCCCGAAACGCGGGGCGACATATGCACAGATCATAAGCAGCGCAGTTAAAAAGGCGACCAGAGAGGAGGTTCATACACCCTCCACCGAAAAAGACACCACAGCACAGAATGCGGAAAAGCAACAGAAGGGCCCCCAACAAAAAGAGGAGGCCCCAGCACACCCTGACAACCCAACCCCAACCTCATCTGACGAGTAACACTCAATGGAAGAGGAAGAGAATGGGACAAAGAATAAAGAGCCCTGGGAAACAGTGAACAGGGACAAACGAAAGAGAAAACAAAAAAAAAAAAACTGAAGAACCCCCCCCGATGGGGAGTGGCAAAAAGCGACACCTTTCAGCCAGCGGACTTAGCGCCGACACCTCCTCCGATGATGGAAAACAAGACAAGAATCGACCTCAAATAAAGAGGCAAAGCACCAATGTGGAACGGGAGGCACAGACCCCCCAGACCACAGACTGGGAAGAAAATAAAACACGCCGAGACAATTAACCTCAGGCTCATGGGAACAGCAATATGATATACGGCCACCAAACGCCGGACATCGAAAACAAGGTCACAGACCAACCCCCGAAAGTAACAAGCAGCAACAACCCAGGCAAAGACCGGCCTGCAGCCCCAACACCTACTGACTGCCACAACGAACGCCAGGGCTACACCCCCCCCAATGCATCTGCATCAAGTTCACGGGGCCAGTGCGGACCAGAACAGTTTTCTCAGCCCTGCAACTGTGCTAAAGTTTGCGAGCACCACCGGCATGCTGGGGAACATCCAACAGCTGGAACAGCCAACTGTATAGATCTGGACTCTTGAGACTGGTAAATCTACCTTTTTACAATGGGTTTAAAAATTGCATCCATAAATGTGCGAAGCATCAAAGATACTTCGGTGTGTAGCCACACTCAACTATTTAGCAAATGTGAAAGCTGACCTACTGTTCCTGCAGGAGTGCGGAATTCCGCACCTCAGCAACTACAGGCGCTGGTCGAGCTGGTGGTCCCACGGGCCATCCATCTGGTCAGGAGGAAATGACTGCCGCTCCTCCGACCTGCTGTGGGGGAGGCAACTTCACATCTCCGACGTTAAGGAGGTGGTGGGCGGGCACCTCCTCGTAGCAGACGTCAAATACAAAAACACCCCTCTCAGACTTATTAATGTGTACGCCCCGGCTGTAAAAAGTGAGCGGCTGGCAGTCCTTCAGCAACTCCTACTGCTGTTGGCCACCTCCAAGCCGGTCATCCTGGGTGGTGACTTCAACTGCATCATCGATGCGGCTGAACGATCCGGCAGAGCCGACAGCAAACTAGACGCTACGTCCAGACTCCTGATGGAAACGGTAAAAGACGCCAAGCTGCTCGACGTCTTCAGCAACCCTGCAGACGGAGCGCAGCGTAGATACACATGGTCACGGCCAGACGGGTCCATCCGCTCCAGGATAGACTTCTTCTTTGTGTCCCGAGCTTTCACGGTCAGGTCCACCGACGTAAGGCCGGTGTTCTTCTCTGACCACTGCCTCCTACTGGCTGACTGCCACCTGCAGGAAGACCAGGGGGACATGGAAGCTAAATGTAAAACTGCTGACCCCATAGAACCTCGAGGAACTCAGGAGGGATTACAAGGGTTGGAGAACCATGAAACCCCTCTTTGAGGCCCCACATCTCTGGTGGGAAGCAATCAAGGGGGATATCAAGAGGTTTTTCATCCTCAAGGGCGTTCAAAAGGTGAGAGAGACGAGGGGTCATGTCCAGGCTCCAGAAAAGTATGCAGAATTTGCTCCAGCTGCAGTCGATGGGGGTGGATGTCAAGGAGGATCTCCAACAGGTGAAGAGCCAGCAAGCCTCGCTCTACACCTCGGAGGCCTCCAAGGTTATCTTCCGTTCCAGAGTCCGCTCCGTGGAGCAGGACGAAAAGTGCTCACGCTTCTTCTTCCAAAAGGTGCACAGAGAGACCTCTGTGATCAGCAACCTGAAGGAAGAAGATGGCTCTGTAAAGTCATCGCAGTCTGACATCCTGAGGATCAGCCAATCCTTTTATGCCGGACTGTATGACCTGAAGCCAACAGATAGCACTGTTTCCCAGACCTTCCTGTCGACTATCACGGAGGTCATAGGCGACAGCGAGCTGGAAAACCTGGACAAACCACTAACTCTGGATGAGCTGACAAAGGCCGTCAAGTCCTTCGAGACGAGTAAAACTCCTGGAAGCGACGGCTTACCGGTTGAGTTGTATTCGGCTCTGTGGGACTGGATGGGCCCAGACCTGCTGGAAGTGTACGAGAGTATGCTTCTGGAAGGCAGCATGTCAGAGTCCATGAGGAAAGGCATCATCACCCTCATCTACAAGCAGAAGGGGGAAAGGGAAGAAATTCGGAATTGGCGACCCATTTCACTGTTGAATGTGGATTACAAAATTCTAGCCAAGGTCATCGCCAATTGGGTCAAGTCTGCTCTGGAGTCGGTGATCCACCCTGACCAGACCTGTGCTGTACCCGGCAGGAAGATCTCTGATAGCCTTGCGCTACTCAGGGATACGATCGCCTACGTGCAGGACAGTAGGGTGAACACCTGCCTCATCAGCCTTGACCAGGAGAAGGCTTTTGACAGAATATCGCACACCTACATAGAACATTAGAACATTACAGCGCATTACAGGCCCTTCGGCCCTCGATGTTGCGCCGACCTGTGAAATGACTCTGAGATGCTCATACTGTAATGTAGATTTGAACTCTCGAGGGTGTATACCGTTTGAAACTTCATCCAGTTGAATCTGACCCTCTCCTGCGTTAAAGTGGGGTGACTAAAAGCTGATTGAGCAGGTCTTTCAGCTATTGAGGCAGTCTTTAAAATATTTCCTCAGGGTGCAAGAAGGGACAGAATGATGGATGTGCTCTCCAAAATGGGGTTTGGGGAGGGAATTCGCAATTGGATCAAACTGCTCTACACAAACATCTATAGCGCAGTCTCAATCAATGGTTGGGAATCAGAAAAGTTCCAGATCAAATCCGGGGTCAGGCAGGGCTGCCCTCTCTCCTCTGCCCTTTTTGTGTGCTGCATAGAACCTTTTGCAGAGTCCATCAGGAAAGATCCGGGTATAAGGGGAGTGACGATCCCAGGCAGTGGAGGCACGCAAGTCAAGGCCTCCCTGTACATGGACGACGTTGCCGTCTTCTGCTCGGATCCTGCGTCTGTACGCAGGCTCTTGACCACCTGCGACCAGTTTGAACTGGCCTCGGGAGCCAAGGTAAACCGTGGCAAGAGCGAGGCCATGTTCTTCGGGAACTGGGCCGACCGGTCCTTTGTCCCCTTCACTGTCAGGTCAGATTACCTGAAGGTGCTGGGGATATGGTTCGGAGCTGCTGGGGCGTGCACCAAAACCTGGGAGGAGCGCATAGCAAAGGCAAGGCAGAAACTGGGCTGGTGGGAGCAACGCTCCCTCTCCATTGCGGGCAAAACCCTGGTCATCAGGTGTGAGGTACTCTCAGTGCTACTGCACGTGGCAAAGGTTTGGCCCATAACCCGACCCTACGCCGCAGCAGTCACCCGAGCCATCTTCAAATTCATCTGGACATCCAAGATGGACCGTGTCCGAAGGGACACCATGTACAAACCTCTGGAGAAGGTAGGGCGGAACGTACCCAACGCCTCCCTTATCCTGTTGGCCACCTTTGTGTCCAGCTGCATCAAGCTGTGCGTGGACCCCCAGTATGCAAACACCAAGTGTCACTACAGACTGAGGTTCTACCTGTCCCCGGTGTTACGAAGGGTGGGCCTGGCCTCATTGCCACGGAACGCTCCAAGTCGTTGGACCGTACCACCTGTCCTTCGTGGAAAAGGTTTTGAAGAAAAACACCTTTGACCACAAGGCAATGAAGCAGTGGTCAGCACGTAATGTCCTCTAGGCCCTCAGGGAAAAGGAGACCGTGGAGGACGTTGGATGGTTCCCTGAGCAGACTGCCAGAGTCATCTGGCAGAACGCCTCATCACCAGAACTTTCAAACAAGCACCAAGACCTAGCTTGGCTGGTGGTGAGAAGGGCACTCCCTGTCAGATTCTTCATGCACACCCGAAGGCTCTGCGCCAATGCACGCTGCCCTCGGAGTGGCTGTGGGGGAAATGAGACGGTCACACACCTCCTTGTGGAATGTGCCTTTGCAAAGAAGGTCTGGGGAGAGATGCAGTGGTATTTGTCAAGATTTATCCCGAAGAGATCTGTGACACAGGTCTCTGTGCTCTACGGACTGTTTCCAGGGACACACACCGAGACAAATATCAACTGCTGCTGGAAGGTCATCAACTCGGTGAAAGATGATCTTTGGTCTGCACCAAACTTGCTGATCTTCCAGTGCAAAGAATTGTCCTCGACCGAGTGTTGCAGACTGGCACATTCCAAGGTCCAGGACTACGTGCTGAGGGAAGCACTCAAGCTGCCGCCAAGGCACAATGGGGAAAGACCACTGTGTAAGGTCTTTCCAGCAAATGTACACTGAGAGGCGGGTAGCAGTGTAAACCCCCCTTGGTCTGGGTCATTAACACTCCAATGTATAAAACAAACATGACAATGTAAATATTTAAGAAGGAATTGTAATGTAAAGAGTGATATGTGTATAATAATATCAAAATTGAATGGAAGAAAGTCAAGGCAATGTGTAGCTCTGACGGAAATGTACAGTCAAGACAATTCGAAATGCTCTGTAATGCTTATGATAAATTTTATGAATAAAGTATTATTTTTTGAATTCAAAAAAAGTTGCGGGGGAAATTTGCATACGTGCATTGCGGTCACCGTAACTTGAAGGTGTACCTGTGCAAGAGACCCTAGCTGTTCAAGTGAAGGCAAGCATCCAGCAGAGGGCAGTAGAGCAGAGCTGCTGATTGGCTGTTGCAGGGGAAATTTGCATATGTGCATTGTGGTCACCGTAACTTGAAGGTGTTTAATTTTAACTTTTAACTTTAATTTACTTATTAATTGACACAATGTCAGTTCGAGGGGCGCAGTGCTCTGACTGTGAAATGTGGCAGGTCCGGGAGGCTTCCAGCGTCCCGCATGGCTTCATCTGCAGAAAGTGCACCCAACTGGAGCTCCTCACAGACTGTATGGTTCGGTTGGAGCAGCAATTGGATGCACTTAGGAGCATGCAGGTGGCGGAAAGCGTCATAGATAGCAGTTATATAAATGTGGTCACACCCAAGGTGCAGGCAGAGAAATGGGTGACCACCAGAAAGGGCAGGCAGTCAGTGCAGGAATCCCCTGTGGTTGTCCCCCTCTTGAACAGGTATACCCCTTTGGATACTGTCGGGGAACATAGAACATAGAACTGTACAAAACTTTGGTAAGGCCACATTTGGAGTACTGTGTACAGTTCTGGTCGCCTCATTTTAGGAAGGATGTGGAAGCTTTGGAAAAGGTGCAAAGAGGATTTACCAGGATATTGCCTGGAATGGAGAGTAGGTCTTACGAGGAAAGGTTGAGGGTGCTAGGCCTTTTCTCATTAGAACGGAGAAGGATGAGGGGCGACTTGATAGAGGTTTATAAGATGGTCAGGGGAATAGATAGAGTAGACAGTCAGAGACTTTCTCCCCGGGTGGAACAAACCATTACAAGGGGACATAAATTTAAGGTGAAAGGTGGAAGATATAGGAAGGATATCAGAGGTAGGTTCTTTACCCAGAGAGTAGTGGGGGCATGGAATGCACTGCCTGTGGAAGTAGTTGGGTCGGAACCATTAGGGACCTTCAAGCAGCTATTGGATAGGTACATGGATTACAGTAAAATGATAGTGTAGATTTATTTGTTCTCAAGGGCAGCACGGTAGCATTGTGGATAGCACAATTGCTTCACAGCTCCAGGGTCCCAGGTTCGATTCTGGCTTGGGTCACTGTCTGTGCGGAGTCTGCACGTCCTCCCCGTGTCTGCGTGGGTCTCCTCCGGGTGCTCCGGTTTCCTCCCACAGTCCAAAGATGTGCAGGGTAGGTGGATTGGCCATGATAAATTGCCCTTAATGTCCAAATTGCCCTTGGTGTTTGGTGGAAGTGTTGACTTTGGGTAGGGTGCTCTTTCCAAGAGCCGGTGCAGACTCAAAGGGCCGAATGGCCTCCTTCTGCACTGTAAATTCAATGATAATCTATGATTTAATCTAGGACAAAGGTTCGGCACAACATCGTGGGCCGAAGGGCCTGTTCTGTGCTGTATTTTTCTATGTTCTATGTCCTATAGAACATTACAGCGCAGTACAGGCCCTTCGGCCCTCGATGTTGCGCCGACCTGTGAAACCACTCAAGCCCATCTACACTTTTCCCTTATTGTCCATATGTCTATCCAATGACCATTTGAATGTCCTTAGTGTTGGCGAGTCCGCTACTGTTGCAGGCAGGGCATTCCATGCCCTTACTACTCTCGGAGTAAAGAACCTACCTCTGACATCTGTCTTATATCTATCATAGAATTCACAGAGCAGAAGGAGGCCATTCGGCCCATCGAGTCTGCACCGGCTCTTGGAAAGAGCACCCTACCCAAGGTCAACACCGCCACCCTATCCCTATAACCCAGTAACCCCACCCAACACTAAGGGCAATTTTGGACACTAAGGGCAATTTATCATGGCCAATCCACCTAACCCGCACATCTTTGGACTGTGGGAGGAAACCGGAGCACCCGGAGGAAACCCACGCACACACGGGGAGGATGTGCAGACTCCGCACAGACAGTGACCCAAGCCAGAATCGAACCTGGGACCCTGGAGCTGTGAAGCAATTGTGCTATCCACAAGGCTACCGTGCTGCCATGAATTTAATTCCTTCAATTTAAAGGTATGTCCCCTCGTGCTAGACATCACCATCTGAGGAAAAAGGCTCTCACTGTCCACCCTATCCAATCCTCTGATCATCTTGTATGCCTCAATTAAGTCATCTCTTAACCTTCTTCTGTCTAACAAAAACAGCCTCAAGTCCCTCAGCCTTTCCTCATAAGATCTTCCCTCCATACCAGGCAACATTCTGGTAAATCTCCTCTGCACCCTTTCCAATGCTTCCACATCCTTCCTATAATGCAGCAACCAGAATTGCACGCAATACTCCAAATGCGGCCGCACCAGAGTGTTGTATAGCTGCAACATGATCTCATGGCTCCTAAACTCAATCCCTCTACCAATAAAAGCTAACACACTGTACACCTTCTTAACAATCCTCTCAACCTGGGTGGCAACACCGAGATCTCTCTGCTCATCCACACAGCCAAGAATCTTACCATTAGCCCAGTACTCAGTCTTCATGTTATTCCTTCCAAAATGAATCACCTCACACTTTTCTGCATTAAACTCCATTTGCCACCTCTCAGCCCAGCGCTGCAGCTTATCTATGTCCCTCTGTAACTTATAACATCCTTCCGCACTGTCCACAACTCCACCGACTTTAGTGTCATCTGCAAATTTACTCACCCATCCTTCTACGCCCTCCTCCAGGTCATTTATAAAAATGACAAACAGCAGGGGCCCCAAAACAGATCCTTGTGGTACACCACTAGTAACTGGACTCCAGTCTGAACATTTCCCATCAACCACCACCCTTTGTCTTCTTCCAGCTAGCCAATTTCTGATCCAAACTGCTAAATCACCCTGAATCCAATGCCTCTGTATTTTCTGCAATCGCCTACCGTGGGGAACCTTATCAAATGCTTTACTGAAATCCATCTACACCACATCAACTGCTTTACCCTCATCCACCTGTTTGGTCACCTTCTCAAAGAACTCTATAAGTTCCCCAATACCAGGTCCAGAACTCTATAACTCTATTAGGGGAGGATAGCCTATCAGGGGAAAACAGCAGCAGCCAGAGCCGTGGCACCACGGCTGGCTCTGATGATCAGAAGGGAGGGTCAAAGCGCAGAGGAGCAATAGTAATAGGGGACTCTATAGTCAGGGGCACAGATAGGCGCTTCTGTGGACGTGAAAGAGACTCCAGGATGGTATATTGCCTCCATGGTGCCATGGTCCAGGATGTCTCCAAACGGGTAGAGGGCATCCTGAAGGGGGAGGGTAGACAGGCAGAGGTCGTTGTACATACTGGTACTAACGACACAGGCAGGAAGGGACATGAGGTCCTGCAGCAGGAGTTCAGGGAGCTGGGCAGAAAGTTAAAAGACAGGACCTCAATGGTTGTAATCTCGGGATTACAACCTGTGCCACGTGCCAGTGAGGCTAGAAATAGGAAGATAGAGCAGCTAAACACGTGGCTAAACAGCTGGTGTAGGAGGGAGGGTTTCCGTTATCTGGACCACTGGGAGCTCTTCCGGGGCAGGTGTGACCTATATAAGAAGGACGGGTTGCATCTAAACTGGAGAGGCATAAATATCCTGGCCGCTATGTTTGCTAGTGTCACGTGGGAGGGTTTAAACTAGTATGGCAGGGGGGGTGGGCACGGGAGCAATAGGTCAGAAGGTGAGAGCATTGAGGGGGAACTAGGGAATAGGGGCAGTGTGGCTCTGAGGCAGAGCAGAAAGGGAAAAGTTGCTGAACACAGCGGGTCTGGTGGCCTGAAGTGCATATGTTTTAATGCAAGAAGTATTACGGGTAAGGCAGATGAACTTAGTTCCAAGTACTAATCCAAGCTCTATGATGTTGTTGCCATTACAGAGACCTGATTGAGGGAAGGGCAGGATTGGCAGCTAAACGTTTCAGGATTTAGATGTTTCAGGCAAGATAGAGGGGGATACAAAAGGGGTGGCGGAGTTCCGCTACTGGTTCGGGAGGATATCACAGCTGTACTACGAGAGGACACCTCAGAGGGCAGTGACGCTATATGGGTCGAGATCAGGAATAAGAAGGGTGCAGTCACAATGTTGGGGGATTACTACAGGCCTCCCAACAGCCAGCGGGAGATAGAGGAGCAGATAGGTAGACAGATTTTGGAAAAGAGTAAAAACAACAGGGTTATGGTGATGGGAGACTTCAACTTCCACAATATTGACTGGGAAGCGTCTTAGACGGGGCAGAGTTTGTAAGGAGCATCCAGGAGGGCTTCTTAAAACAGTATGTAGACAGTTCAACGAGGGAAGGGGCGGTCCTGGACCTGGTATTGGGGAATGAGCCTGGCCAGATGGTAGAAGTTTCAGTAGGGGAGCATTTTGGGAACAGTGACCACAATTCAGTAAGTTTTAAAGTGCTGGTGGACAAGGATAAGAGTGGTCCTAGGGTGAATGTGCTAAATTGGGGGAAGGCTAATTATAACAATATTAGGTGGGAACTGAAGAACCGAGGTTGGGGGCGGATGTTCGAGGGCAAATCAACATCTGACATGTGGGAGGCTTTCAAGTGTTAGTTGAAAGGAATTCAGGACCGGCATGTTCCTGTGAGGAAGAAGGATAAATATGGCAATTTTCAGGAACCTTTGATAACGAGTGATATTGTAGGCCTCGTCAAAAAGAAAAAGGAGGCATTTGTCAGGGCTAAAAGGCTGGGAACAGACGAAGCCTGTGTGGAATATAAGGAAAGTAGGAAGGAACTTAAGCAAGGAGTCAGGAGGGCTAGAAGGGGTCACGAAAAGTCATTGGCAAATAGGGTTAAGGAAAATCCCAAGGCTTTTTACACGTACATAAAAAGCAAGAGGGTAGCCAGGGAAAGGGTTGGCCCACTGAAGGATAGGCAAGGGAATCTATGTGTGGAGCCAGAGGAAATGGGTGAGGTACTAAATGAATACTTTGCATCAGTATTCACCAAAGAAAAGGAATTGGTTGATGTTGAGTCTGGAGAAGGGTGTGTAGATAGCCTGGGTCACATTGAGATCCAAAAAGGCGAGGTGTTGGGCGTCTTGAAAAACATTAAGGTGGATAAGTCCCCAGGGCCTGATGGGATCTATCCCAGAATACTGAAGGAGGCTGGAGAGGAAATTGCTGAGGCCTTGACAGAAATCTTTGGATCCTCACTGTCTTCAGGTGATGTCCCGGAGGGCTGGAGAATAGGCAATGTTGTTCCTCTGTTTAAGAAGGGTAGCAAGGATAATCCAGGGAACTACAGGTCGGTGAGCCTTACTTCAGTGGTCGGGAAATTACTGGAGAAAATTCTTCGAGACAGGATCTACTCCCGTTTGGAAGCAAATAGATGTATTAGTGAGAGGCAGCATGGTTTTGTGAAGGGGAGGTCGTGTCTCACTAACTTGATAGAGTTTTTCGAGGAGGTCACAAAGATGATTGATGCAGGTAGGGCAGTGGATGTTGTCTATATGGACTTCAGTAAGGCCTTTGACAAGGTCCCTCATGGTAGACTAGTACAAAAGGTGAAGTCACACGGGATCAGGGGTGAGCTGGCAAGGTGGATATAGAACTGGCTAGGTCATAGAAGGCAACGAGTAGCAATGGAAGGATGCTTCTCTAATTGGAGGGCTGTGACCAGTGGTGTTCTGCAGGGATCAGTGCTGGGACCTTTGCTGTTTTTAGTATATATAAATGATTTGGAGGAAAATACAACTGGTCTGATTAATAAGTTTGCAGACGACACAAAGGTTAGTGGAATTGCGGATAGCGATGAGAACTGTCAGAGGATACAGCAGGATTTAGATTGTTTGGAGACTTGGGCGGAGAGATGGCAGATGGAGTTTAATCCGGACAAATGTGAGGTAATGCATTTTGGAAGGTCTAATGCAGTTAGGGAATATACAGTGAATGGTAGAACCCTCAAGAGTATTGAAAGTCAGAGAGATCTAGGTGTACAGGTCCACAGGTCACTGAAAGGGGCAACACAGGTGGAGAAGGTAGTCAAGAAGGCATACGGCATGCTTGCCTTCATTGGCCGGGGCATTGAGTATAAGAATTGGCAAGTCATGTTGCAGCTGTATAGAACCTCAGTTAGGCCACACTTGGAGTATAGTGTTCAGTTCTGGTCGCCACACTACCAGAAGGATGTAGAGGCTTTAGAGAGGGTGCAGAAGAGATTTAAAAGAATGTTGCCTGGTTATGGAGGGCATTAGCTATGAGGAGTGGTTGACTAAACACGGTTTGTTCTCACTGGAACGACGGAGGTTGAGGGGCGACCTGATAGAGGTCTACAAAATTATGAGGGGCATAGACAGAGTGGATAGTCGGAGGCTTTTCCCCAGTGTAGTGGGGTCAATTGCTAGGGGGCATAGGTTTAAGGTGAGAGGGGCAAGGTTTAGAGTAGATGTACGAGGCAGGTTTTTTACACAGAGGGTAGTGGGTGCCTGGAACTCGCTACCGGAGGACGTGGTGGAAGCAGGGACAAAGAACAAAGAACAAAGAAATGTACAGCACAGGAACAGGCCCTTCGGCCCTCCAAGCCCGTGCCGACCATACTGCCCGACTAAACTACAATCTTCTACACTTCCTGGGTCCATATCCTTCTATTCCCATCCTATTCATATATTTGTCAAGATGCCCCTTAAATGTCCCTATCGTCCCTGCCTCCACTACCTCCTCCGGTAGTGAGTTCCAGGCACCCACTACCCTCTGCGTAAAAAACTTGCCTCGTACATCTACTCTAAACTTTGCCCCTCTCACCTTAAACCTATGCCCCCTAGTAATTGACCCCTCTACCCTGGGGAAAAGCCTCTGACTATCCACTCTGTCTATGCCCCTCATAATTTTGTATACCTCTATCAGGTCGCCCCTCAACCTCCTTCGTTCCAGTGAGAACAAACCGAGTTTATTCAATCGCTCCTCATAGCTTATGCCCGCCATACCAGGCAACATTCTGGTAAATCTCTTCTGCACCCTCTCTAAAGCCTCCACATCCTTCTGGTAGTGTGGCGACCAGAATTGAACACTATACTCCAAGTGTGGCCTAACTAAGGTTCTATACAGCTGCAACATGACTTGCCAATTCTTATACTCAATGCCCCGGCCAATGAAGGCAAGCATGCCGTATGCCTTCTTGACTACCTTCTCCACCTGTGTAGCCCCTTTCAGTGATCTGTGGACCTGTACTCCTAGATCTCTTTGACTTTCAATACTCTTGAGGGTTCTACCATTCACTGTATATTCCCTACCTGCATTAGCCCTTCCAAAATGCATTACCTCACATTTGTCCAGGTTAAACTCCATCTGCCATCTCTCCGCCCAAGTCTCCAGACAATCTAAATCCTGCTGTATCCTCAGACAGTCCTCATCGCTATCCGCAATTCCACCAACCTTTGTGTCGTCTGCAAACTTACTAATCAGACCAGTTACATTTTCCTCCAAATCATTTATATATACTACAAAGAGCAAAGGTCCCAGCACTGATCCCTGTGGAACACCACTGGTCACAGCCCTCCAATTAGAAAAGCATCCCTCCATTGCTACCCTCTGCCTTCTATGGCCTAGCCAGTTCTGTATCCACCTTGCCAGTTCACCCCTGATCCCGTGTGACTTCACCTTTTGTACTAGTCTACCATGAGGGACCTTGTCAAAGGCCTTACTGAAGTCCATATAGACAACATCTACTGCCCTACCTGCATCAATCATCTTAGTGACCTCCTCGAAAAACTCTATCAAGTTAGTGAGACACGACCTCCCCTTCACAAAACCGTGCTGCCTCTCACTAATACGTCCATTTGCTTCCAAATGGGAGTAGATCCTGTCTCGAAGAATTCTCTCCAGTAATTTCCCTACCACTGAAGTAAGGCTCACCGGCCTGTAGTTCCCGGGATTATCCCTGCCACCCTTCTTAAACAGAGGAACAACATTGGCTATTCTCCAGTCCTCCGGGACATCCCCTGAAGACAGCGAGGATCCAAAGATTTCTGTCAAGGCCTCAGCAATTTCCTCTCCAGCCTCCTTCAGTATTCTGGGGTAGATCCCATCCGGCCCTGGGGACTTATCTACCTTAATATTTTTTAAGACACCCAACACCTCGTCTTTTTGGATCACAATGTGACCCAGGCTATCTACACCCCCTTCTCCAGACTCAACATCTACCAATTCCTTCTCTTTGGTGAATACTGATGCAAAGTATTCATTTAGTACCTCGCCCATTTCCTCTGGCTCCACACATAGATTCCCTTGCCTATCCTTCAGTGGGCCAACCCTTTCCCTGGCTACTCTCTTGCTTTTTATGTAAGTGTAAAAAGCCTTGGGATTTTCCTTAACCCTATTTGCCAATGACTTTTCATGACCCCTTCTAGCCCTCCTGACTCCTTGCTTAAGTTCCTTCCTACTTTCCTTATATGCCACACAGGCTTCGTCTGTTCCCAGCCTTTTAGCCCTGACAAATGCCTCCTTTTTCTTTTTGACGAGGCCTACAATATCACTCGTCATCCAAGGTTCCCGAAAATTGCCGTATTTATCTTTCTTCCTCACAGGAACATGCCTGTCCTGTATTCCTTTCAGCTGACACTTGAAAGCCTCCCACATGTCAGATGTTGATTTGCCCTCAAACATCCGCCCCCAATCTAAGTTCTTCAGTTCCCGCCTAATATTGTTATAATTAGCCTTCCCCCAATTTAGCACATTCATCCTCGGACCACTCTTATCCTTGTCCACCAGTACTTTAAAACTTACTGAATTGTGGTCACTGTTACCGAAATGCTCCCCTACTGAAACATCTACCACCTGGCCGGGCTCATTCCCCAATACCAGGTCCAGTACCGCCCCTTCCCTAGTTGGACTGTTTACATATTGTTTTAAGAAGCCCTCCTGGATGCTCCTTACAAACTCTGCCCCGTCTAAGCCCCTGGCACTAAGTGAGTCCCAGTCAATATTGGGGAAGTTGAAGTCTCCCATCACCACAACCCTGTTGTTTTTACTCTTTTCCAAAATCTATCTACCTATCTGCTCCTCTATCTCCCGCTGGCTGTTGGGAGGCCTGTAGTATACCCCCAACATTGTGACTGCACCCTTCTTATTCCTGATCTCTACCCATATAGCCTCACTGCCCTCTGAGGTGTCCTCTCGCTGTATAGCTGTGATACTCTCCTGAACAAGTAGCGCAACTCCGCCTCCCCTTTTACATCCCCCTCTATATCGCCTGAAACATCTAAATCCTGGAACGTTTAGCTGCCAATCCTGCCCTTCCCTCAACCAGGTCTCTGTAATGGCAACAACATCATAGTTCCAAGTAGTAATCCAAGCTCTAAGTTCATCTGCCTTACCCGTAATGCTCCTTGCATTAAAACATATGCACTTCAGGCCACCAGACCCGCTGTGTTCAGCAACTTCTCCCCGTCTGCTCTGCCTCAGAGCCACACTGTCCCTATTCCCTAGTTCTCCCTCAATGCTCTCACCTTCTGACCTATTGCTCCCGTGCCCACCCGTGCCCACCCCCCTGCCATACTAGTTTAAGGGGCATCTTGACAAATACATGAATATGATGGAAATAGAGGGATACGGACCCAGGAAGTGTAGAAGATTGTAGTTTAGTCGGGCAGCATGGTCGGCACGGGCTTGGAGGGCCAAAGGGCCTGTTCCTGTGCTGTACATTTCTTTGTTCTTTGTTTGCTCTTGATTTCATCCCCACATCAATGAAGGATTTAAAGCTGAATAACCTTTGTGTTTTCCAGAGCTAGCTAATGGCTATAATGCAAAAAACAATAGTCCTTATTAATAGCTAATCAAGGATACTTTGTGCAAATTTCAAATCCTTTTACTGTGCAATTTCATAAGTATACATTGTGCTGACAAAAACATTAGTCATCACGAAAAAACTTGTGCGGTGAGACAGTGGATTTTTGCATTAACAGCACACAACACTACCTTTATGGAGAAGGTCGAGAACCAGGGCATGTGGATCATGCATGTCAGTGGCTGCTTTCTGGGTAACTCTTATGACTCTCAAAAGTCTGTAGCATTCATGTACACACAATAGCTTTGAAGGAAAAGGAAACAAGCAAAATGTGCCCTCTGGAGACTGCGGTTGGGCAGCAACTGCGGGTTTCGGAGGCCCCCAGGTGCTTGCCCCCGGGGCAGAGTGGCATCCTGGCATTGTTCGTGCCAACTGGGCATCTTGATACTGTCAGCCTGCTACTGCCAAGTGCCCAGGTGGCACCAACACCTGGAAGGGGCACAGCCAGGGTTCCAGGTTGGCATTTTTCCTGCAGCAGGGATCGGGCCTGGGGGTGCCCTCATGGGTGAGTTGGGGCTTGGAGGAGGGTAGTATCGCAGGGATGAGAGATTTGGCCGTCATTTTTACTGAGGAATTCTGGCGAGTAGAGCTCCTCCGTGCAGGAAACGGGACGAAGTGCGGCCTCGTCAGGGAGTTCGCTGCTAAGGCTTCGAATTGAAGCAGAGTCCTGGTAGATTGTGTGGTGTTTCTCGGCATTGCGAATGCCAGGGAACACCCGACTAAACGCTCTTGTCTGGGACTCTTCCGGTTCGCGCCCGTAATCTGCTTAAACACCGGTTCTGTTATTTTGGTTGGCTCCAAGGAGGATTGCAAAGCAACGTAGATATGATGCTGCTTCATCAATGACTTCCCTTCCATCCTGAGGTCAGAAGTGCGATGTTCACAGATGACTCACGATGTTGAGCATCATTTAGCGACTCCTCAGATAATGAAGTAGTCCATGTCCAAAACCTGGACAGTATCCAGGCTTCGGTTGACAAGTAGCAAGTTACATTCACACCACACAAGTGCCAAGGAATGGCCATCTCCTCCGAGAGAGGATCTCACCATCGCTCCTTGACATTTCCATCGCTGAACCCCCACTAGCAACATCCTGGGGGTTACCATTGATCAGAAACTGAACTGGACTAGCCAAATTAATACTGTGGCTACCAGTGCAGGTCAAAGGCTAGGAATCCTGCGGTGAGTAACTCATCTCCTGATCCCCAAAGCCTGTCCGCCATCTACAAGGCACAAGTCAAGAGTGTAATGGAATACTCTCTACTTGCCTGGATGAGTGCAGCTCCAACAATACTCAAGAAACACAAAACCATCCAGGGCAAAGCAGCCTGCTTGATTGCTAATACTTCCACAAGCATTCAAACCCTCCACACCGATGAATAGTGGCAGCCGAGTGTACCACCTACAAGATGAACTGCAGGAACCCATCAAAGCTCCTCATGCAGCACCTTCCAAACCCATAACCTCCTCCACCTAGAGGACAAGAACAGCAGATACTTGGGAACCGCACCACGTGGAGGTTCTCCTCTCAGTCACTCACCACCCCGACTTGGAAATATAACGCAGTTCCTTTACTGTCGCTGGATGGCGAAAATCCTGTAACTCCCTCCATAACAACACTGTGGGTGTACCTAAATCACAGAGACTGCAGCGCTTCAAGAAGGCAACTCACCACCACCTTCTGAAGGGCAACTAGGGATGGGCAATAAATGCTGGCCTAACCAGCTACACTCACATCCCGCAAATGAATTTTTAAAAATATGGGCCGCGATTCTCCGATCCCGCGCCGGGTCGGAGAATTGCCGTGGGAGGCGCGTGAATCGTGCCACGCCGCTCTGATGTCAGGCGACCAATTCTCCGGTGACTGGAGAATTGGCGCCAAACGCACACGCAGTCGCCGCCGCGCCGGTTGGGGGGCGTTGAAAGCGGCCCCCGGCGATTCTCTGCACTCGACGGGCTGAGTGCCCACAAAGTCCTGCCGGCGTGTGTTATGTATGGTCCTACCCGGCGGGATCTGGCTGCGGGGGCCATCCTGGTGGGGGGAGTGGTTTTCTGACTCCAGGAGGGACCTGCACGGTGGCCAGGCCCGCGATCGGGGGCTACTCATCGGCAGGCGGGCTAATTCCGTGGGGGGCCTATGTTCCTCTGCGCCAGGCTACTGTAGGGCTCCCCCATATTGCCCGGGGTCTGGCGCGGAGACAGCAACCCACGCGCATGCGCAGACCCGTGCCTGCCGTGGCGTCATGTACAGACCTGCGCTGGCCGTGGCGCACCGTCTTTCAAGCGCCGGAGCAGCGGACAGAACTCTGGTGCCTCAGTAGCCCCCTAGGAAGGGATGAATGCCTGGGCCTGGAGGCCCTTTGACGCTGGAGTCGCTTGCGCCACTTTTGACGTCGCCATTAGAACTTGGCCGAGGGATCAGAGATTCCCGGTCATGGTGAATTGCATGTTGAACAACATTGAAAGCATTTGTGCCAGGAGTATTCTGGCAAATCTCTGAGGCTGAACCATTCTGTTTGCAACCTTGGATGAAATTCTCCGTTTGGGTGACTATATTCTCCTGCTGGAGCTGAGTTGCACCTGCAAATTAGGAAGCGATTACTAATCTTTAGCTATGAAAATTCATGCATGGCGAGGATTGCTAGGAATTCCCAATGTTTAGAAACATCAAGCTTTGATTAACAGCTCCTGGACCTCTTCCGATAGAGTTAAGTGCTGTCAATTTCTTGTTGACCACTTCAAAAATCACTCAACCATGAAGGAAGGGATTCATAGATTCACTACAGTGCAAAAGGAGGTCATTCATCTGCCATTTTGAACGGGTGGCCCAATGGAGAGGTCCTGCGGCTGGCCACCCTCTCCCACCCACAATGCAATTCAGCCCCACCTCGCAGCGCAAGTCAGCCCCCACACCCGGATTTTCTGGGTCCCTCCCTTCCCCCAGTACGGAGGTTATGCACTCCATCCCCTCCCACTGCACAGAGGCCCCAGAGAATTAAGTGGTTTGGTGGCACAGTGATCAGCACCAGGAATCCAGGTTCAATTCCAGCCTTGGGTTACGTCTGTGTGGAGTTTGTACATTCTCCCCATGTCTGCATGGGTTTCCTCCAGATGCTCTGGTTTCCTTCCTTGGTCTAAAGATGGGCAGGTTAGCTGAATTGGCCAAGCGATGTTGTCCATAGTGTCCAAAAAAGGTTAGGTGGGGTTATTGGATTATGGGGCTTGAGTGGGGGCATGGGCCTAGGTAGGCTCCTTATTCATAGGGTCAGTGCAGGTTTGATGGGGCAAATGGCTTCCTTCTGCACTGTAGTGATTCTATGACTCTCTTCGCACTTGGCTGTGCTTCCTGCACTTGCGGGGCTGGATCAAGCGGCTTATATTTGGACGGTGAGCATCACTTCCATTCTGAGTGCCATGGTAGATGATGCTGCTGCACTGCTTGCTGCCGTCGGAGATTTCTTACACCTGGGTTTCCATTTCAGAATCCGCATCTATGATCTGTCTCATTTTGGACATATGACTCGCTTGGGGTAATGTCCGAGTCTCTATTGCCATCGGATTTGGTTTAACTGTAACTTTTGTCTCCTGAGGACTCTTTCATAAGGTCGGTCTTCTGGACCTTGTGTGATTGAGGTATCTTCGAATGACATGATGTTGTGCCTTAACTGAATAAGATCCCGGCCCTGTCTGATGAACGATGGTCGCTGCGATCCACTGGGCATCATCTGCAAAGTTTCTAACCTAGACAGTGTCACCTGGTACAAATAGTCTTGGCGGCCTTTGTCAAATAGGGCAACGCCCTTACTGCTCCTGGCTGTGGCATACTTTTCTGCCACTATTGTGGAAAGCCAGACTAATATAGGTTTGAAGCCTCTGGCCCATTAGCAATTCAGCCGGTGCTACCCCGGTTGTGGCATGCGTTGTGGTCCGATAGCATAACATGAACTTGGCCAGTCTCATGTCCATTGATCCTGAAGTTTTCTTTTTCAGCCCTCATTTGAATGTCTGTACCATCCTTTCCACCAGCCCGTTAGAAGCTCGGGGATACGGGGCCATATGGATGTGCCGTAATCCATTATTCTTCAGCAATCCCAAGAATTCTTCCCTTGTGAAAGCTGTTCCATTGTCTGAACTAACACTTCTGGGATACCGTGCGTATTGAAAGATAGGCACAATTTCTTCATGGTTGTCCTCGAGGTGGTCGATGACATTCTATGGAATTCCAACCACTTAGAATGGGCATCTATTAGGAGTAAGCACATCAAGGGCTGCTGAATTAAGCGTGTAACCGCACGCCATTCCCATAGGTGAAAGGGTACAGATGGTGGAAGTTTTTATTGTTCCTGACATACGCCGCAATGCAATGCTGAGCTACCCTCTCTATCTCTGTCTAAGCCTGTCCACCAAACGTAGCTACGGATAGGCATTTTCATTTTGGACCACCCCCTCCCCGGGTGCCCATTGTGTAGGTCCTTCAAGATCTGGTCTTGATCTTTTCCCGTGGCGACAATTGACGCACCACACATGAGGGTGCCATCTTCTACACTAAACGCGGACATTTTCGTCAAGAATACCTGTAACCCATTTGGCAGTCTTCTTTGCTGATCCCATACAGGACTATGTGTTGAAAGAACTGGGTTGATCTGTGTCTACTCATGGATTTGGGAAGCTGTAACAAGCAACAAATACATAAAGTTGGCCTCTACCTCATCAGTCCTGGGAGGAGAAGGATGGCGCATTGGTAGCCAGCTCAATGCATCCCTTAACTCTCAGAGTACCTGGATGATGTTTAAATGAGTACTTGAGTGTGGCTAGCAGGAGAACCCAGTGCTGTATCCTGGTGGAGGCAATGGATGGAATCACCTTGTCTTCTTTAAAAAGACCTCGCAGCGGTTTGCGGTCCGTGATGATTGTGAATCATCGACTGTACACATACTGGTGGAATGTCTTCATGGTGAAGGCGACTCTCAGACCCCTTTCTCAATTTGTGCATAATTACACTCGGCCACATACAGAGTCCAGGGGATGAAAGTGATTGGCCTCTCTCTGCCATCTTCCATGCGATGTGACAAAATGGCATGAATGCCGGACGGTGACGCGTCACACGTGACTATTCGTTTTTTGGCAGGATTAGTGTGTTAACAAGCCTGAGCAAGTCAATTGCTTTTTTTAACTTGAGTGAGTGCTTCTTCCTGTTGCTTTCTCCATGCCCATTCTTCATGCCCATACCTTTCAAAAGGTATGGGGGCAGGTGGGAGGCCCAACAGAGTTGTGAGGTCAGGGATGAACTTCCTGTAATGGCTCACCAATCCCAAAATAGACCGCAGCTCCATGTTGTTTTCAGGGGTAGGAGCTTGCTGAATTGCTCATACCTTTTCCACGACCGGGCGTAACCCCTCACGGTCCACTCGGTAAGCTAAGTACACTACCTCCCTCGTGTGGAATACCCAGTTTTTTCCCCGCAGGTGAGAGGTGGGAAGTTCAGGGGGGATTTAAGGAAAAACGTTTTTAACCAAAAGATGGTGATGGTCGAGAACGCACGGCCTGGGAGGGTGGTAGAGGCGGGTTGCCTCACATCCTTTACAAAGTACCTGGATGAGCACTTGGCATGTCTTAACATTCGAGACTATGGGCCAAGTGTTGGCAAATGGGTTTAGGATTGGCAGATCAGGTGCCTTTCAAGCGGCAGTGCGCATTCGATCGGCCAAAGAGCATTTTCTGCACTGTGTTTTTCTCACCTGCCACATTTATGGTAAGCATAAATGGTGGATCGTGAAGTTCGGGCAGCATGGGTTGCGAAGGTCAGCCGGCGTGGGTCCCGAAGGGTGGCTGGTTGGTTAAAATGGATCCCAGGCAAAAAAGTTTGAAAAACACTGATCTGGTGTTCTCGATCAGGTCTTTATTGGTGTCCTAGTGCATGAGTCGCAAACAGTTGGTTTACAGGTGCAACAAATGATTTCGAAGGCGAATGGAGTTTTGTCCTTCATTGCTAGAGGGATGGAGTTTAAGACTAGGGAGGTTATGCTGCAATTGTATAAGGTGTTAGTGAGGCCACACCTGGAGTATTGTGTTCAGTTTTGGTCTCCTTACCTCAGAAAGGACATACTGGCGCTGGAGGGTGTGCAGAGGAGATTCACTAGGTTAATCCCAGAGCTGAAGGGGTTGGATTATGAGGAGAACTTGAGTAGACTAGGACTCATTGGAATTTAGAAGGATGCGGGAGGATCGTATAGAAATATATCAAATCATGAAGGGAATAGATAGGATAGATGCGGGGACGTTGTTTCCACTGGCGGGTGAAAGCAGAACTAGGGGACATAGTCTCAAAATAAGGGGAAGTAGATTTAGGACTGTGCTTAGGAGAAATGTCTTCACCCAAAAGGTTGTGAATCTATGGAATTCCTTGCCCAGTGAAGCAGTAGAGGCTCCTTCATTAAATGTTTTTAAGATAAAGATAGATAGTTTTTTGAAGAATAAAGGAATAAAGGTTTATGGTGTTCGGGATGGAAAGTGGAGCTGAGCCCACAAAAGATCAGCCATGATCTCATTGAATGGCGGAGCAGGCTCAAGGGGCCAGATGGCCTACTCCTGCTCCTAGTTCTTATGTTCTTATGTTCTTATAGTGATGTATTTTGGGAGGCAGGATCCAATTCTAACTGGAAGTATGCCTAGCTCATATCGAGTGATATAAGTGAATGTCCACTGACCCGTTTTGCGAATATGTCCTCCATGCGGGGCATCGGGTAACGATCCAACCGGGAGGCTCTGTTGACCATCAACTCTCGTTTGAGCACCGGGACCACCAGTGCCGTCCAATCAGCAAAGTGTACTGGTCTAATAATTTCCAGGCCTTCGAGCCGGCTGACCTCGGCCTCAACTTTTGCGAATAAAGCATAAGGGACCGGGTGAACCCTGAAGTAAATTGGTTGTGCTTCCAAATCAGTCTGAATTCTTGCCATGGCCCCTTCTATTTTCACCAGTCTGGGTTGAAAAACCTCTTATAGGGCCCCAGATCCCATTTGGAATATTTCCTGCCAGACCAGTTGCAGGTGATTTACACAATCGCAGCCTACCATCATGCCCCTTGACTATGATCAACAGACGTCGCATCGACTGTTGTTGGTAAACCATTGTGGTCTCAGTCATGGCTAATGGTTCACCGGTTTATGTCACTAATTGTGCCTCAGTGTCCTGCAGGCCTAATTGCTTTACTTGCCCATCTTTATCCTGTCGAAGGTCTGTTTCCCAATAACTGAAATTGCAGCTCTTGTGTCGACTTCCATGCCTAATGGAAGCACATTAACTTTCACGGTTTTCTTGATGGAGGGGCACGTGGGATGCTGACTACAATACAGCTGCATGCACTCCTCCTCTAGCTGGCCCAGGGGGAACGTGCAAGCCCTCGATCGGCACCTACTGCTTATGGGGCTCTGGGGCCACTAGCTGGCTTGTGCTTGTGCTCCCTGTGGCTGCTGCGTCCACATGCCCCACAACGCCTCTCCTGACTCTGGGGAGGTATCCTTGACCAATGGACCTGGCCCCTGTGGTACTCAATCCAGGGCGGAGATTTCATCTTGGGGTGGGCTTGCCGGGAGGGGATGCATCCTAAGGTGTTAACCTCCAAGTTTGGTGATAAACTTAGCCCAAAATGAATTTGGAAAAGCCCAAATCACTTTCCTTGGCCATACAATCGGACAGGGTTGAATGATCACACGGGATGTGAAACCAACAGTTATTGAGGAGTTTCCGATACCCTCGAGACAAAGGGAAATAATGTGATTTCTTGGCATGAGTGGATTTGATCGAAAATTTGTGCAAAGGTTTTGTCGCGTGATTGCTGCACTGATGGACTTGCTGAAGAAACGTCGAAAATTTCAGTGGACAGCGGACTTTCAACAGATATTTGATTGCCTGAAAGCTGTGATAACCAATGCTCTTGTGTTGGAGAACTACAAGGGACTCTGTGATCAGATTGAACTAAAGTAACTGACTTTAAAGAAAAATGCCGATGCGTAGAGAAATGGATACATAGATACATAGAAGATAGGAGCAGGAGGAGGCCTTTTGGCCCTTCGAGCCTGCTCCGCCATTCATCACGATCAAGGCTGATCATCCAACTTAATAGCCTAATCCTGCTTTCTTCCCATATCCTTTGATCTTATTCTCCCCAAATGCTATATCCAGCCGCCTCTTGAATATGTTCAAAGTTTTAGCATCAACTACTTCATGTGGTAATGAATTCCACAGGCTCACCACTCTTTGTGTGAAGACGTGTCTCCTTATCTTTGTCCGAAATGGTTTACCCTGAATCCTCAGGCTGTGACCCCTGGTTCTGGACAAATTCATCATTGGCAACATCTTCCCTGCATCTACCCTGTCTAGTCCTGTTAGAATTTTGTAAGTCTCTATGAGATCCCCCCTTCATGCTTCTGAATTCCAGCAAGAACAATCCCAACCTAGGCAGGCAATCTCTCCTCATATGACAGTCCCGCCATCCCTGGAATCAGTCTGGTAAACCTTCGCTGCACTCCTTCGAGAGCAAGAACATCCTTCCTCAGAGAAGGAGACCAAAATTGCATACTATACTCCAAGTGTGGCCTCACCAAGGCACTGTACAATTGCAGCAACATATCCCTGCTTCTATACTAGAAATCTCTTGCAATGAAGGCAAACATACCATTAGCCTTCTTTACCGCCTGCTGCACCTGCATGCTTACCTTCAGCGAATGTTGCACAAGGACACCCAGGTCCCGGTGCACACTCCCCTCTCACAATTTACAACCATTCAGGTAGTAATCTGCCTTCCTGTTTTTGCTTCCAAAATGAATAACGTCACACTTATACAAATTATACTGCATCTGCCATTGGTTTGCCCACTCGCTCAACCTGTCCAGATCTTGCTGTAGGATCCCTGCATCCTCGTCACAATTCACCCTCACACCTAATTTGGTATCATCTGTAAACTTTGAGATGTTACATTATGTTCCCTAATCCAAATTATTAATCTTATCCAAATCAGATGGATCGTGCAGAGACCTTCTTGTTCAAAGAGACTGTCAATCAAGAGTGATTCCAGTTGGAGGAAGAACAAAATTTTTCAAATGCATTATATTATTATTCCTGTGTGCGTGTGTTGGTTTTTGGAAACAAAATGTATATTTACTCTGTGCATTTCTTACAGGATAGTGAAAAGGTGAAAAATGAAACCATCTTGAAGTTGGTGGTTTATTTTTTTTCTTGGGGGGAGGTGTCATGTGAGAGTACCTTTAGGAAATGGGTGTGTATATAAATATCTGTAGTGAGAGTACTTTTAAGAAATAGGTGTTTATTACTGCAGTGATGTCAGAGAGTGGGTGGAGCTGGGCTGTCTGTCAGCTTTTTACTTTCGCTTTAGGCTTTTTGCTGCAGGGTGGGTTTGGTTTCATTTTAGTTTTGGAGAAGCTGCAATCACAGCAGGATGTGTACGAATCTTTGCAAGCTTATGAATGTCCATTTGATGATTTCAATGTGGTAACTGTTCTCAGTAGTGAAGTTAAACCTGAGGTGCTTCTGTTAAAGGTTTTGTTTTTAGGTTTTATGGATGTTAAAAGGAAAGCCTAAAGGATTATTTAGTGTTGTAGCCTTTGTGGGTTGTATGTGAATTAATGGTTGCTAAGATGTTCACTGTATGTTTTAAAAAAGATTAACTTGAGTTCATAGAATAAACATTGTTTTGCTTTAAAAAATACTTTTCCATTTCTGCTGTACCACACCTGTAGAGTGGGCCGTGTGCTCCCCATACCACAATCTATTACAAGTTGTGGGTCAGGTGAACTCCATGATATACTTTGCGGTTCTCTAAACCCTGGCCCATAACACTTGTTGAGATTTTGTTTTTAACTGGAACATAATTTTGTTGAAAATATTGAATCATTTCCTTAAATGTTTATTTACCTCCGAGCGTTTTGGTCTATTTACCCAACCCAACTTAGCTAGCTCTCCTCTCGTAACTATGCAATAAGGGACAAGGTAATGGAAGAATTAACTGGAAGGGTCATTCCTCCAGCAATGCAGCACCCCCTGACTACTAGCATTGTTAGCAGAGTATATTGATTAAGCTGCTGCCTATTCATGAGGCATTGACCCAGTGGAGGACATTTGGAGGTTTTGGTGGAGACAATGGAGAATAGTTTTGTTCTTTCCTATGTTTAACTGAACAAAATTGCAGTTAATCCATTTTGAATATTGTACCAGTAGACTCATGTAGAATAGCAAAAGAATATAATGCCTCAAAGTCGGCAAATTAAAAATTAATATTTTTCTCCCCTCTTTAAGATTATGACTTCACAGCCATTGTCCAATTTCTACAAATATGAGTAGGAGATTGAGAACTTTGAATGTTCATTACTATAACTTAACATACACTAAAACTGCTAGCCAATACTGTGTAGCTGGCTTTCAAAACCTGTGCAGACATTTGTGTTACGTGAAGCATTATCAGATAGGCTGGGGAAACAGATTCAGTCATAACTTTCAAAAGGAATTGGAAAATGTTTGAAAACATTAGGCAGGACTATGGGGAAAGGATGGGAATGGGGCAATCTGAGAAGCTCTTTCAAAGAGCCAACACAGGAACAATGTGTTGAAAGGCCTCTTTCTGCACTGTAGCATTCCATAATTCTATTTACAGCGCCTCTGGTAACTGGTAATGTAATGCCGCTTCAGGCATAATATCAGCCTTAAGTTTGAGTCTTTTTGTTGGAAAAACTTTCCTCGTTTATAGCCGTATTGAATGACTTCCCATTGTAGAGGCTTGGGAATTTTTGAAAGGTGCACATATGTTAATTTCCAGCCTCGTAATTCAATCATGCAAATTTTAGGAAAATCTTGGAGAATTGTCAAGTGAGGAGTATCCATTCTATTTCGGTGGATTAAAAAAAAGGGCACAATTCAAGGACTTGTTTGTATTAAGAAACAAAAGTTTGTCTCAAGCGGATGCTCCTTTATGATGTCAAATTGATAATTTTCAATACATCCGAAGAGTAGAATAGCTTTCATTTAATATGTTAAACCTGTAAGGATTAAAAAGGCAATGATTATGCAAAAATGTCATTAGATTTAGTGCTTATAGTAATCTGCCAGAATACATTTGAATAGATAACAAAATAGGTTTGTATTTGCATATGACTTTCTTACATAATTCATACAGAATGTTGTTTCATTAGGACCATAATGAAGATTCATACTTTTGTAGAATGCAAAAGAAATACTTTGGTGTGTGTTATACCAGTGTGAATTATAATGCTTCCTGTTGATTTAACTATTGACCTGTTGTATTTTTGTTTTGATACTATTACTGCTGTTTTCAAATCGAATGCTATATTATAATGGGGATGTCAAACAATATCAGAGAGAGTTTTTTTGCCATCAGAGTTTCATCAGAAGAAACAGAGACATTTCTGGAAATTTAAGTGTTAGAGAGGTTTTCCAATCCACAATCCACTTCAGTTGTCATTCAGAATGGCTCAGTGGGGAGGCGGTGGCAGTGGAGTAATGGTATTGTCACTGAACTAGTAAACTAGAAACCCAGGTTAATGCTCTGGGGGACCTGGATTCGAATCCTGCCGTGGCAGATGGTGAAATTTGAATTCAATAAAACTCTGGAATTAAAATCTCTAATGTAGGTGGTACGGTAGCATGGTGGTTAGCACTGTTGCTTCACAGCGCTTCACAGGTTTGATTCCTGGGTCACTATCTATGCCAAGTCTGCACGTTCTCCTCGTATCTGTGTGGGTTTCCTCCGGGTGCTCCAGTTTCCTTCCACAAGTCACAAATAGACATGCTGTTAGGTCATTTGGACATTCTGAATTCTCCCTCAGTCTACACGGAATGTAACTTCATTGCAGTGTTAATGTAAGTCTACTTATGACAATAAAGATCATTATTATGAGATTGAAACCATTGTCGATTGTCGTAAAAACCCATCTGGTTCACTAATATTCTTTAGGGAAGGAAATCTGCCATCCTTACCTGGTCTGGCCTTCATGTGACTCCAGACCCACTGCCCCCTCAAGGGCAATTAGGAATGGGCAATAAATGCTGGCATATCCTGAGACCTCCACATCCCATGAATGAATAAAAAAATAAGTTAATGACAATCCTGTCTCCCCGCCCCATAATCCAGTTCAACAAGTCAGTGAAGCACCAAGACACTGTGCATTGTTGGAGTGTGTGTCAGCTTTCAGATATGTTGTTCAACCGAGGTCTGTCTGCAGGTTCTGCTGCATGTAAAAGCATTTTTTTCAATGAAGAGCAGGGGTTGTTTCGCAGTGTCTTGGTCACTCCTGCTCACAGAGCCAACAATGTGAAATGCAGATTAGCTGATCAATCACCTCACCGGGGTCGGTGGCACCACATTGTGTGCCAATTGGCCATTCTGTTTCCCACAAAATCTCCAGTAATTTCAATTCAATGCTGTCATGAAAATTGCAAGAGATATGCAAGTCTCAAGGTAGTACACACAATTTTTGGTCAGTTTCATTGAGGGAAGCATTCCAGACAAGGCAGGATATTTTAGTTGATTTACTGGAGGTGGACATCATTGACAAGGCCAACATTTATTGCCCACTCCTGGGAAGAATTTTCCAGCTGGCTGGAAAATGTGGTGAGCCATTTAAATGTCCATTGATTTCGGCAGGACTGGAAGATCCCACCGCTGGAAGGGGCTGGAAATGTTGGTCCCTGGCGTCCCTTGACTCCATGCTGGTGAGCTGTCTTATTGAACTGCTGTAGAACACGAGCTGAGGTCTTCCTGCTTCTCTTTGAATCGTACCATTGACAAGTTACATGAAGCAGAGCAGGCAGTTTAACTGAAGGACAATGTGCACATCGACCAAAATATTCCGCCCCTTCCCGCCAGCAGGACCTTCAAACCCCGCTGATGGCAATCCCCCTTCAGCGGGTGTGAACCACGAAAAAAACCATTGACATCAATGGAACCAGAAGATCCCATTGCTGGCAAATAGCCTTGTTGAGCACACTGGCTGGGATTTTCTCCAATGTCGGTAAAGTCCAACGTTGGGTGGCAAAAGTGGCATTGAGCCCACCAACGGCTATAGCATCTTTTTATGCCATATACTGCAGAAAATGAAGGCAGAAGCTCCACGCTCTATCGCTGGCAGGCAGCCTCAGACTGGGCGGCCCCTCCATTGCCTCAGCACTTCGATGATCCAGCTGGCATATTTGAAGGCCACCCCAGGGAACAACAAGTGCACCAGGAAACAGTCTTCACCCAAGTGCATCTCTGACACCCATCTAGGACTGCACTGGCGCCACATTGACCCCTCCCGGGTGGTGTGCTCACCTCCGAGCTCCACTCAGTGTACTGCTTGCCAGGGGCACACCTTCTGAGATCCTGCTATTTTGGTGTCATGTTGTCATCGATGCATTATTTGATGTAGAGGTATGATTTTGGCACATGGGCCCAATAGTGAGATGCTAATTCATTAAAATAAGGTTCCTGTCATTCAACAGCAGGAAACATGGCCCGCTACTGATGGGGGCAGGGAATGATCACTTCCTAATTTTATGTTGATGTAAAATACGACTTAAGCCTTCGCGTGATATTTTGTGCACTCACCACCAAACCCAGGCAACTCGAATGGAAGTAAAAAATCCTGGCATTGGCCAAAAGTTTGCACCATGAGCACAAATGGAGATGTGGGTACAAAATATCACAATGCGTGGAAAACAGAATGTTTCTGATGAGATCTCCCTCGTACCCTGGCACCATGGCACTTCACCCAGGCACCCTGACACTCTGGCATCCTGGAACCATGGCACTGACCCCTGGCAGCCTGCAGTAAGTGCCCTGAGGGGCCTCTGGAGAGCTCCTTTGGGGGAAGGGGTCCCCGTATCAGCTGAGACGGCATTCCCCTTGTGCGTGTGTGGGGTTCCCCGTATCCGTGGGGAGGGGGGTTCTCTTGTCTGTGGGAGGATGGGTCCCTGTGTCGTGGGAGGGGGTTCTTGGCATGTGAGGGACTGGGCTCCTGTTTTTTCCCATCGGAGATCAAGGCAGAATTTAGAAAGGGCACCTCAGTATCAGGATTCCTGGCAGCCGGCTTTCTCTGGTCCTGCCTTGCCAGCGTGATGGCATGGACCAGGTATCCAGACTTGTTTTGCACAGACTGCGCTGTGCTGTCTGGAGCAAAGAACCGGCTCTTGTTTTCTTCATTACAGCCGTGACTATACTTCAGGATTGGATGGGAAGAGTTTTTGCGATATTCTGAGGTTGTGATACGTTCTATGAAAATGTAACTTTTTCTTCCTATTTTGCATTTGGCTTGACGTTTGTGCAGTTACCATAAACAGAAGGTCAGTTTGAATCCTGCGTGGGCCCTGGCAGTATTTGCAGTTGTACCAATACATAAAGAGTTGTTTATATTAAGCAGCCTCGTTAATCTTCACATTCCAAAATGTAGTTTCCCTTAATTGCAATTAATTGGCAGGACACCAAGCAGTTCTCTTCATCTAACATTACTTGCAATGAAATATTAAAGACTGCATCATTTCGATGAGACAAATGGAGTAGAGATTTTTAATGATAAATATCCTTTTAAGAAATGACTTGTTGAAGTGTCGGTTTACTCCCTTGGGAGTATGCTCAGTTTCAGGTGTTCCCCTGTCACACTAAAAAATACTGAAATCATTGAGAAAATGAGTTCTTAAATATCTTCAAATTTACAGATTTTTAACCTCAAGGAGATAGATATTGTTAAAACCCAGAGGTCTTACGGGGTTGGGATGATGAACTATCCGTGGATTTATTTTAGTTTATTGACATTCCTTTGTACAAAAAACATCAATTACAAGACAGGCAACAGAACGACAAGGTCCCCAACATTCCACCTTTACAAAGGAGACAAACCAAGTCACAGAACAATGGCATGAACCAAAACACAGGCAATAGTACAATGGCGTTCCAGCATCCAAATCAACCTGCCACTCCTTCGCTCCCTCCCCCGCAACTCCTGACAGCAGACTCGCATCAGTGGAAAGCCACTGGGGATGATGCGGACGATGCACCGGAAAGTCACACTGGAAGAGTGAGGGAGCGTCCCACTCCGAAGGTAAAGGCACAGATAAAGGGGCTGTGGCTGATAAGTACACAGTCTCAATATAGCAATAGTGGACAATTAACAACATAATAAGGATACCAACATCTAAATCAGCCTGCCACTCCCTTCCCCGACTGCAGCACTCAGCGGCAGGGCACAGCAGAAGAGCAAGGGAGCACCACATTCGGGGAGCCAAGCCGCAGATGAAAGGGGCTGCAGCTGACAAACACATGGCCTCCAGACATTGAGCAATGCAAAATGGACAGTACGAAAACTCGCCCTCCCCTCCGCAGCCCCAGCAGTAAGCCCGCATCAGTGGAACATCATTAAACCAATCCACCGAAGGGAGAGGGAGAGCAGCCCCCCCTCCCCCTCTCCAGCACTGGCAGTGATTTCAGAAACTCCAGGCCATCAGGAGCAAGAGGGGCTGCAGCAGAAAAACCGACAGCCTCTAGGCAGTAAACAGTAAATATCAACATTGCATTAACAGACATGCAACTTCCAAACACAAAATATAAACAGGCAACAATACAAAAAGGCACCAGCATTTTACACAGCTTCCAAACCAAGAGCAATAAAAAGTCACCAGCACAATAGAGTCCACAATGTATCTTGACACAGACTTCAAGTTGTTCAATGGATTCGGGCCGCCACCCCCCCTCTCCTGCTGTACTGATATCTGATCACCTGACACCTCCTCATCCTAGGTCCAGGCCACAGGAATAAAGGAGGCAGTAGCAAACAACTCACACTTCCAAACATGAAATGTGAAATAGTCAAAAGTCATTAAGCAATCAGTACTGCAAAGAAAGTGCCAACAAACTGTAAGAGGCCCTCCCCCATCTTCAGCATGGTAATAGGCTGGCCTTCCCTTCGCCTCACTCCAGGCCAACGAAGCAGAAGGGGAAATAGCAAACAGACCCACAGCCTGCAGGTGGCTGCACTAATATCTGAGTCACTAATCCTCCTTTCCCTCTTCCTCTGGCGAAAAAAGCAGTCCTCTCTCCCCTCCAGTCCAGTAGCAGGCCAGCCAATACCTTCCCATTGCCTGGACTCACTGTAGTTCAAAGAAGCAGAAGGGGCATAAAACAGAAACTAAGTCTGCAAGCAGTTAGCTACTGAAAGCAGGAACATGCAGAAGACATAACCTGTAGCCACCCGGAGAATGGGGAATGTGAGTTCCTCGATAAGGGGGACCCTTAACAATACTTGGATTTGCATAAATAGAGTCGGCCAGCAAGGCACCGACTAGAGAAGGCCCAGAAGTGACTTCTGGAGCTGTACGCAATAATTACAATAAATGTAGTAATTCTTTGTTTCGACTAAATTCATTGTGGATTCTTCATTGCCCTTTACAAAAGATATATTGTTACTTCTTCCCAGATGATGAAACAGAGTGTGGACTCAGACTAAAAAGCGCATCAACATTTCGGTATTGAGCGATACTTAGTCAGACATTCTGGTACTTGGTTTGTCCCAAAGTCCAACTCAATTCCAATTTCCCATTCAGGAGAGTTATTCAGCTAGCTGGTACCACATAAGCAGATCTGAGGAGAAATGGAGATCTAAAGGGCTCAATTTTTAATTACCTGAACCATTAGGTGCATTGAGGCTGATTATGGAGGAAGTGGAATGTCTGGAGGGTTTGGAGAACCTGGAAGCCTGGATTTTCCAGAATGTCCTGGGCTTTTAACTATGCGAGTGATGCCATAGATCGGTTTCCATTCTAAATGGTAGCAAAGCCTGCCAATCAGGCTACACTCTGGGCAACAAACTAATCAACGAAGCCTTCAGGAGCTGGTAAGTTGATGCTGGGGTAGGAGATGTAAAGGTTGATCATGGTGAATCGGGTGCACGGACAGGGGTGTGTTGGTTGGGTGGGGGAAGTTGGTGTCAATTCTGTGTGGGTGCCAATCGGGTGACTGATTAATTCCTGGAGGGGAGGAATTGAAGAGCTGGTAGTGGGCGGAATCAGCAACCTGGTCATAGTGGAGGGTGGGATCGGGAACTTAGTCATTCTGTGGGGGAGGCAGAACTATTTGCCTTACTAAGCTGTGATGCAGCCAGATAGGATGCTTTCTATGGTGCATCTGAAAAATTGGTAAAAGTCAACGTGGACATGCCGAATTTCCTCGGTTCCCTGAGGAAGTATTGGGACTGTTGTGCTTTCTTGGTCGTAGTGTCGATGTGGGTGGACCAGGACGATTGTTGTTGCTGCGCTCACCTAGGAATTTGAAGCTGTCAACCATCTCCATCACGGCACCATTGATGCAGACAGGGGTGTGTATGATACTCCACTTCCTGAAGTCAACTTCCTTAATTTTGCACAACGGTTGCATCATCAGCAAACTTGTAGATTGGAGTTGATCCCCAGGATCATGGCACTTGTTATGGCTAATCAGCTATGTTGGCTGGCCACATAGTCTGCATGTGGTTCCAAAGGACTGCCTCAGAAGGGGAACTCTTTGAAGAAGTCCTGGGCTGGATTCTCTGCACCCTGATGCTGAAATCGCGTCCGGCGCTGGGGCAGAGAATCCACTTTCACGCATGGAATCAGGACCGGCACCAGTCCGTGGCCTCCATGGTTGGGGGTGGGTTGATCAGAGGGCAAGGGGGCCTCATATGGGACCGGGCTATTTTTGGGCACTATTTAGGATCAGGGGCACTATTTAGGAGGTCCCACTCCTCGGTCCGAATCCATCCTGGAGCAGGGTGCAGCCGCTGGAGGCCATCGCCGTGCACACGCGCCACCTCTGACCCAGAAGTGTGGGGGCCCGTATCTGCAGCTAATGCTAGATTCACGACGGGTCCCTGCTAGCCCCCTGCAGGGCTATGAATATGTAGCCTTTTCACCTCAGTTTTTCTGGCGTGAAAGGCCACAGCTTTTATGACGAAGCGGGAACATAGTCCCTGAAACGGAGAATTCAGCCCCTGTTTTTAAAAACAAAATACATGAAAAGACAATCAGCAAAAAAATGGCTGACACGAGTCTCCTGATGCCTAATACTGTCGAACATTTCTCTGGAAAGTTTCTATATGAATTGCACTCCAGACCTACTGCATGGAATTTCAGAGGCTCAGGGGTGTCAAGGTACACTTCAAACATGCACTCTTGATTGGATTGGATTGGATTTGTTTTATTGTTGCATGTACCCAGATACAGTGAAAAGTATTGTTCTGCGTACAGTCCAGGCTTACCATTCCACACATGAAAAAAAGCACAGGACATACATAAATACGCTATGTAAATTCATCAGCACAGGTAACGGGTGAGCATATGGAGTGCAATACTCCTCAGTGGAGAAGATCAGGTCAGAAAATAAGGCATTAAACATGTAAAGTGCTGGGCTTTGATCAGCTGCAGTTCTTTGGAGACAATGGGACCTGCTGAGCAGCGTGATGCCCATCAGACATTCAAAAACCCCTGTGGAGTGCAAAATAACTCCATCTGCTTTTTATTTCTATTTTGAAATATGTAAAAGATTTTGGAGATGAAAAGGTCAAAAAAGTGGAAATACTTTGTCTGCAATAATGACTGCAGGACATGCTAATCAACTTGATTTTGGTGAATATATAGACAGGAGTTTGAACATAGTGGGTTTGCAAAGCATAAAAAGACCTAAAATGAAATCACCATCATCTGAAAGCTCTCCTGGAAAAGAACAGTAATGGTCTCTCTCCCTGTCTCCCTCTGAAGCTAAAAGTACAGACAACAAAGTACAGACCTGAAACATGTCAACTCTAGGATTTGGCCAGAAATCAACTACCTTCACATGGCCACAACATTCAACAAGCTATTCCTCCAAGTCAAGCAAAGGGCTTAATAGTATACTCCCTTAACCAATATTGAACTCTAACTGCCTTACTGGGGACCTGGTCATTTTGTCAGGGTGCAATCTGGCGGGGGTTGAATGGGGAAGTGAAGGTGTGGGCCTGTTGATGGTGGCCAGGAATAGAGGGTGGTGGGGGCGGTGGAAGCTTGGGGGGGAAGCACGGTGGAAGGACTTGGGTTCAAGTAGGGGTGGGGGTTTGGGAGAAGGTTTGACGAGGGTGCTTGACTGTGAAAGCTCGTCAGTTAGATGCCTTCCTTCAAGAGGTCACTACAAAGTATCAAAGCGACGGGAAATCGTGACAGAGTGAGATATACCTACAACCTCACCAGCTAACCACAGATATATTGAACACCAACCGGCTCCCGCTGCGCAACACTGTCTCCCAAATAGCAAGATCCATGGTGAGCCATTCGACAACACTGATCAATTCTCATAATTTGGGAGTCTCCTCTCATTGACCTTTTATGTGTGTGATTTACTCTTTATTATTTTTCCTCGGATTTAGTACCTAATGAACTATTTCTTGGGCCGGAATGCTCCGGCCGTTTTCTGGCGGTGAGATTTTCTTCTCCCTCCTGCAGCGCAGCTGGCCCGAGGGTTTCGCGGGACGGCTTCAATGGGAAATCCCATTGACAGCGGCAGGAGCAGAGAAACCCACCGCCACTGGGCAGGGTGCTGCCTCCCACCACTGAGAAACACGCAGCTGGGAGGCTGGAGCATTTGCCACAAGAAAAACTGATTTGATAGACTCTGTATTAACAAATAAAGATATTTGGATTGGAAAACACATTTATGGGGAAAATAAATTTTCATACCTTTGTTGCGACTAAACGAGGGAACCGAATAGAAGGGGAGCCACCTCACTCCTGCTCACCCACTCGTAACAAAAGGCACTCAATTCTTGAATTTACCAAGTCTCGACACCACTAAAGCCGCTGGGTCAAGGAATCCAGCCAACCAGAATATAAAACCCAAAATGTGCAACGAGTAACGTGGAGGATTGCTGACTAATTATCATATTTAAAATTCCCAACCTGGCCTTGGGATCAGGTTCATTGGCTCCCATCTTCCACCCCCAATTAATGTCAGGAATGGACAGTTTGGATGAAGGTTGGACGGGAGATGGTAGCATAGTGGTACTGTCACTGGACTAGTATTCCAGACACTGCTCTCGGGTCCTGGGTTCGAATCCCACCATGACAAATGGTGAAATTAGAATTCAATAAAAATCTGGAATTAAAAGTCGAACGGTGATCATGAAACCATTGCTGTTAAAAACCCATCTGGTTCACTCATGTCTTTGAGGGAAGGAATTCTGCCACCCTAACCCAGTCTGGCCGACATGTGACTCCAGATTTATACAGCGATATGATTGACTCTTAACTACTCCCCACTTAAATGGCCTAGCAAGCAACTCAGTTTAAGAGAAATTAGGGATGGGCAACAAATGCTGGCTCCCACATCTCAAGAACGAATAACAAAAAAGGTTTGGTTCTGGAAACAAATTTCCCAGACAGCTGGAGAATCTGATGACTATCTGAAGAGGCTCCAGTGAAAACGCAGGGGACTGGCATGAGCTGCATTGCTCTTGCAGAGAGCCAGTGCCAACAGGATGGACAAAATGTCCTCCTTCCATAAGATCGTAAGACTTAGGAACAGAATTAGGCCACTCAGCCCATTGAGTCTGCTCTGCCATTCAATCATGGCTGATAATTTTCTCATCCCCATTCTCCTGCCTTCTCCCCATAACCCCTAATCCCCTTATTAATCAAGAACCTACCAATCTCTGTCTTAAAGACACTCAGTGATTTGGCCTCCACAGCCTTCTGTGGCAAAGTGTTCCACAGATTCACCACCCTCTAGCTGAAGAAATTCCTTCTCATCGCTGTTTTAAAGGATCGCCTCTTTAGCCTGAGATTGTGTCCACTTATTCTAGTTTTTCCCGTAAGTGGAAACATCCTCTCCACGTCCACCCTATCTAGGCCTTGCAGTAACCTGTAAGTTTCAATAAAATCCCCCCTCATCCTTTTAAATCCCAAAGAGTACAGACTCAGAGTCATCAACCGCTCCTCATACGACAGGCTCTTCATGCCAGGGATCATTCTTGTGAACCTCCTCTGGACCCTTTCCAAGGCCAGCACATCCTTTCTTAGATAGGGGACCCAGAACTGCTCACAATACTCCAAATGAGGTATGACCAGAGCTTTATACAGCCTCAGAAGTACATCCGTGGTCTTGTATTCTAGCCCTCACGACATGAATGCAAACATTGCATTTGCCTTCCTAACTGCCAACTGAACCTGCACGTTTACTTGAAGAGAATCATAAACAAGGACACCCCAGTCCCTTTGTGCTTCTGATTTCCTAAGCATTTCCCCATTTAGAAAATAGCCTATGCCTCCATTTCTCCTTCCAAAGTGCATAACCTCACACTTTTCCACATTGTATTCCATCTGCCACTTCTTTGCCCACTCTCCCAGCCTGTCCAAATCCTTTTGAAAGCCCTCTGCTTCCTCAATCCTACCTGTCCCTCTACAGGTCTTTGTATCATCTGCAAACTTAGCAACAGCGCCTTCAGTTCCTACTTCCAGATCATTAATGTATATTGTGAAAAGTTGTGGTCCCAGCACAGACCCCTGAGGCACACCAGCTGCCATCCTGAAAAAGTCCCCTTTATCCCCAATCTCTGCCATCTGCCAGTCAGCCAATTCTCTAACCATGCCAGGATCTTACCCCTAACACCATGGGCTCTTAACTTATTTAACAGTCTCATATGCAGCACCTTGTCAAAGGCCTTGTGGAAATCTAAATAAATCATGAGGCAGCATGGTAGCATAGTGGTTAGCACAGTAAAGCTAGTTTATCTCAGTGGGCTAGACAGCTGGTTTGTGATGCAGAACAAGGCCCGCAGCGCGGGTTCAATTCCAGTACCAGCTGAGAATTCTGAATTCTCCCTCTGTGTACCTGAACAGGCGCCAGAATGTGGCGACGAGGTGCTTTTCATAGTAACTTCATTGCAGTGTTAATGTAAGCTTACTTGTGACAATAAAGATGGCTTTATTTATTTAGTTGCTTCACAGCTCCAGGGTCCCAGATTCAATTCTGGCTTGGGTCACTGTCGGTGCAGAGTCTACACGTTCTCCCTGTGTCTGCATCGGTTTCCTCCGAGTGCTCCAGTTTCCTCCCACAATCCAAAGATGTGCAGGTTAGATGGATTGGCCATGATAAATTGCCCTTAGTGTCCCAGAAGGTTGTATGGGGTTACTGGGTTACGGGGATAGGGTGGAGGACGTAAGTGTGGTGGTCTTTCCAAGGGCTGTACAGACATGATGGGCCAAATGGCCTCCTTCTGCACTGCAAATACTATGATTCTATGTCCACTGGTTCTCCTTTGTCTAACTTTCTTGTTACCTCCTCAAAGAACTCTAGCAGATTTGTCAGACGTGACTTACATTTGACGAAGCCGTACTGAGTCAGTCCTATTTTACCATGTACTTCCAAGTGCTCCGTGGTCTCATCTTGAATAACAGACTCCAAAATCTTACCAATGACCGAAGTCAGGCTAACCGGCCTACAATTTCTTGTCTTCTGCCTCCCTCTTCTTAAGCAGCGGTGTTACATTAGCCACTTTCCAGTCCTCTGGGACCCTTCCAGCCTCCAGTGATTCCTGAAAGATCACCACCAATGCCTCCACAAATTCCTCAGCTCTCTCTTTTAGAATCCTGGGCTATAGTCCATCTGGTCCAGGTGATTTATCCACCTTCAGACCTTTCAGTTTCTCCAGAACTTTCTCCTTAGTGATGGCCATTGCATCCACCTCTGCCCCCTGATTCTCCTGGAGCACTGGCACCCCACTGGTGTCTTCCACTGTGAAGACTGATGCAAAGTAACTACTCAGTTCCTCTGCCATTTCTTTGTTTCCTATTATTACTTCTCTAGCCACATTTTCCAGTGGTCCAATGTCTATTTTTGCCTCTCTCTTTCATTTTATATGTTGAAAAAGCTCTTCCTATCTTCTTTTATATTACTAGCTGTCGTGCACTCATTATTTCATCTCCCCCCCCTCCCCTTATTCCATGTTTAGTTGTCCTGTGCTCACTTTTAAAGGCTTCCCAACCTTCAGGCTTTCCACTAATCCTCGCCACATTGTATGCTTTTTCTTTTGCTTTTATGCTGTCCTTGACTTCCCTAGACAGCCATGAATGCCTTGGCCTCCCCTTAGAATGTTTCCTCCTCCTTGGGATGAATTTCTGTGTGCCTCCCGAATAACCACCAAAAACCCCTGCCATTGCTTTTCTACCGTCTTCCCTGCTAGGCTCCTTTTCCAATCAACTCTGGCCAGCTCCTCTCTCATGTCTTTGTAGTTACACTTATTTAATTGTAATACCGTTACATCTGATTGCAGCTTCTCGCTCTCAAACTGCAGGGTAAATTCTATCATATTGTGGTCACTGCATCCTAAGGGTTCCTTCACCTTAAGTTCCCTAACCAAGTCTGCCTTCTTACACACCACCAAATCCAGAATTGCCTGTTCCCTCGTGGCTCTGTCACAAGCTGCTCCAAAAAAACATCTCTTAGGCATTCCACAAATTCCTTTTCTTGGGATCCACTACCAACCTGATTTTCCCAGCCCACCTACATTTTGAAGACTCCCATGATTATGGTGATATTGCCCTTTTTACATGCTTTTTCTATCTCCTGATTTATTTTCTGTCCCACATCCTGACTACTGCTAGGGGGCCTGTACATAACTCTCATCAGGATCTTTTACCTTTACGAATCCTCAACTCTACCCACAGAGATAGTACTGTGTGTAAACATTCAAGCCCTCCATGTGACCCAAAAACACCTGATTTTGTTCGGCTCAAATTCCGTCCAAAATATCAACGTCATCAGCCTGGAAATGAGTTAAAAAAGACAAATCAATGTTATTTAGCATTCGGCATTTGGTATTTGAGAGCTGAAGAAAAGGCACAAGGCTGGAAGCACTCCTCTTAACTTTCATTCTTTAATGCAAAAATGAAATGAAAATCGCTTACTGCCACAAGTAGGCTTCAAATGAAGTTACTGTGAAAAGCCCCTAGTCGCCACATTCCGTGCCTGTTCAGGGAGGCTGGTATGGGAATTGAACCGTCTGCTTTAAAAGCCAGCTCTTTAGCCCTGTGCTAAACCACCCCTTTTAATCACTATCCCTGTGCTCAGCAATTACATCTACCAATTTACCAGGTCATTTTTCACTAAAATCTCAAAATCTAACATTTTGGAGTCGATATTAAATCTTCAATTGACCTAAATTTGCATCAAATTTGATTAATGTGAACACTTGGAAGATTTTGCTTCTTTAGCAGACTGTAAGCACTGAAGTGTGGAGTGTTTAAAAAGAGAGTATTTCACTGCTGACAGTGAGTTATGGTAGTTCTTTCTTGACCATGAAAGACCCATAACTCAGAAGTGTTGCAGCCTCGCGGGAATTGGCATGACATTTTACATATGTGCACAAATAGTGGGAGCTCACAGCGAGATATCCTATCAGCTGTACCAGTTCCTGTTGCGCCCTGGAAAGATTTTATAATTGAATGCTGGAAAACCACACAGTAAATGTTACATGAATTATTCATTTTCATTTTGCGTCATGAGAAATTGTTTGGGGAGCAAAATCTTCCCTAAAAGCCGAACGTTGCTTCTTAAATATCTCCCGTTGTACCATCAAATATTATTGACTGCAGAAAGTATAAAATAGTTTTGTGTAGGGCGGGATTCGCTGTGCTTCTCGGCAGTGGAGGCAGCCTGCCGTTGGCCAGGATTTCCACCCACTGAATCCACCCACTGGTTCGGGAAACCCGTGGAGGGGAGAGTCATTGGTGGGACTAGAAGATCCCGCCGTCATGAAGAGCGGGAAGATCTCGTCCCTGAGAGTTCAGGAAATGTTGGTAGTTGAGAATAAAGGGGTAACTTCACATAATACTGTGTGTAAATCCATCAGTGTAGTTAAGTGTATTGTTGTAGTGTAGTATAATCCTTCTGGTCGTGTTTTCTGTTAATTAATAAATATTCTTTATTAAGTGATCACAAAACAACAAGACTATTCCTTCCTGGCTTGCATACCTTTTCTGATGTTATACCGAATTGAAAATATACACCAACATGAACCGGTGTTCCAAAATACCCTTCTGAGATTTTGGATATCCTTGCATTAACAACGGCGGGTTCTTAAAAAAACTGGGGGGGAACTTTAGCTGGGTTTTGAAAAGCATAATTCCGTGGTTGTAGGGGAACTTATGACTTTTAAATGTAACATAAGTGAGGAAAATATGGAACTTAGTGAGGAATTGCTTAATGTAAATGAAGGTGACTACAACATGACTCTTGCCATGGCTAAGACTTGTTTGGGAGTAGACAATATAACCTTGGAAAGTCTGAAAAGTGCACTTAATGCTCAATAGATGGAATTGGCAAATGCATTACATTTAAGGTTACCTGCAGGGATTAAGACATCTGATGTAATTGAAAGAATAGTGAAGCATTTAAATATACAAGAGTTGTCAAACATATCGGGCGGGGTTCTCTGACACCGGTCCGGGTCGGAGAATCGCCGGGGGGCGGGGGGGCGATTCATGCAATGCCGGTCTGCTGATTCTCCGGTCACCAGAGAATCGGCGGCATTGGCGCCGCTAGTCGGCACGGCACCGGGCAGGGACTGCTCTACAAGGCCCCCCGGCGATTCTCCATGCGGGATGCGCCGAGTGGCCGCCGATATAGGCCGAGTCCCTCCGACGCCGTTCACGTGTGGTCCTACCTGGTGGGACCTCGGCATCCATCCTGCGGGGGGCGGCCTGGTGGTGGGGAGGGGGTTCCGACCCCGGGGGGGGGGGGCCTCCACCGTGGCCTGGCCCGCGATCGGGGCCTACCGATCGGCGGGCCGACTTCTCCTGGTGGGGGCCTCTTTTACTCCGCGCCGGACCCCTTTAGCTCTGCGCCATGTTGCGTCGGGGTTGGCACGGAGAAGGAAAGTAGCGCGCATGCGCGAGTTCGCGCCGGTCGCAGCGCGCATGCGCAGAGCTGTGGCACCCGTTTGACACTGGTATCAGCAGCTGGAGCTGCGTGAGTCGCTAAAGTGCCATGCTGGCCCCTGTAGGGCGCAGGATCGCTGCTCCTGGGGGCCTGTTGACGCCGTCGTAAAACGCGACGGTGTTTTACGACGGTATCAACACTTAGCCTCAGGATCAGAGAATCCCGCCCACCAAGTTCTTCAAAAAGTGAGGAAACTGAATTAGCGAAAATGTAATTACAAATGAAACAATTGGAAATGAAGGAGAAGGATAAAGGGAAAGAAATCAAAATGCAGAAAATTGCTTTGGAGGCAAAGGAAAAAGAGAAAGGAATAATTATGAAGAAATTTGAAATGCAGGAAAAGCAAAAGGAAATGGAAAGTGAGGGAAGAGACACAGAGGGAGCTTTTCAAAGAGAATTGGAAGTGGACAAGTGAGCAATGGCAGAAAGGGAAAAGGAGAAAGGGAGAGCATTTGAACTTAAAATGCTGGGGGTTAAAACAGAGGCACCAGAGCAGGTTAAGGAAGGATATATTTTGAGACATAAACCTAGTGGCGAGATGCTTTATTTATATAGGCACTTCCAGGATTTGATGAAAAGGATGCAGAGGCATTTTTAATTAATTTTAGAAAATAGCGAGACATATGAAATGGTGGAAAGATATTTGGATACTGCTTTTGTGGAATAAACTCTTAGGTAGGGCTAGTGTAATATATGTGTCTTGTCAGAGGATAAGTCTGGGGAGCATGATGCAGTGGAGAAAGCTGTATAGAACGCTAATGAATTAGTACTGGAGGTTTACAGTCAAAAGTCTCCAAATGTAATAAAACTGTCTGGATAGACTTATACTGAATTTCAAATTACAAAGTAATTTTGATAGCTGGGTGAGAGCATTAAAAATAGAAACAACGTATGAGGCTCGTTGTGAAGTAATTCTGTTGGAAGAATTCAACGATTCATTACCTGCAGTGATAAGAACTCATGTTCAGGATTAAAGAGTTAAAACTGTGGAGCAAACTGCTGGTGGGCACGGTTGCACAGTGGTTAGCACAGTTGCTTCACAGCTCCAGGCTTGGGTCACTGTCTGTGTGGAGTCTGCATGTTCTCCTAGTGTCTGCTTGGGTTTCCACCGGGTGTTCCGGTTTTCTCCCACAATCCAAAGATGTGCAGGATAGGTGGATTGGCCATGATAAATTGCCCTTAGCGGGGGTGTGGGCTGATGTAGGGTGCTCTTTCCAAGGACCGGTGCAGACTCGATGGGCTGAATGGCGTCCTTCTGCACTGTAAATTCTATGAAACCACAATGATTGCTGATGACTATGAATTGGCTCATAGCTCAAAGCCTTTTTTTGACACACTTTTAAACCTGAGAAAGACAGTAACTGGGATGGTGCAAGAAAAGACAATCAAGCAAGAGAGGGAATGCTTGAAAATTGAAAGGAGGCTTCACTGCAAAGTGAAAAATATGGTGTTGAGAGAATGAGAGATATGAGAAAATGTGGATGCATCAATTGTAATAAACTGGGCCATACAAACTAATTATGCTGCTTTAAAATGGCAAGCCTGTTGGATTTATTAGTATTAAGAAAATAAATATTAAATCAGAAACTCAAGAACAAGAGAAGCTGGTAGGGTTTGTACACAGAGACGAACAAACAATAGGGGTGAAAATGTGTGCACAATTTGTACAGGGGCAGAATTAACAGCAGTTGGCTGATGTGTTTAAGGATTTTCTATGTGAAGGGAAAGTTGTTTTCATGTTGTTCCAACACCCTGGGCTTGTGGGTGGCCAATTCCAGCCCCATTTGACCCAGAATCACAACACAAGTGAATTAACCAAACAATCTTACTAAAATACCCTTTGACAAAGGGTCATCTGGACTCGAAACGTTAGCTCTTTTATCTCCCTACAGATGCTGCCAGACCTGCTGAGATTATCCAGCATTTTCTCTTTGGTTTCAGATTCCAGCATCCGCAGTGATTTGCTTTTATCCTGTGTTGAACTCACTGCCACTTCTCTTCCAGGAATGCCTACCCTGAAGACGTACTGCTCTTCTCTCCAACAGGATTTCTGTATGTCCCTCCCCCACTATCCACCTTCACTGCTTTCCATTTCTCTCTTAGTGTCGGACAAGGTATTTACTAAGACTCGTTCCCACAGCCATATTTCCTTCCTCAGTGACTGTCTTCGTCTCCGATTTACTCCACGGGGATTTCAACTTAAATTCCACCCTGCATGTAACCTCCAGGATTACAGGTGCCTCCAGGATATACAACAGCTTTGTTTAAAGGGTCATCTGGACTCGAAACGTTATAATGAAATACGAAACACATACAACTGGTTAACTATGATATCATTCCTAACTTACCACTTTAACCTGCCCCCACCCTTTGCACACACATGTGCTCACACACAAGACAGACAAACACAGAGGGGAGGAGAGGGGTTAAAAAATCATAAGTAAAAGGGAAATAGAGATTTTGTTTCAGAAGGTTGTTTCTCGGACCTTACTCCACTTCAAACGTGGCTTTCAGCTCACGGTGTATTACCGTAGATTTATTCAGGTCTTTGTAGTTTCAAAAAGACAGCACTCATAGTCTTCCTGGAGAGAGAGCATGGGCGTCATTCTCCGACCCCCCGCCGGGTCGGAGAATGGCCGTTGGCCGCCGTGAGTCCCGCCCCCGCCAAAGTCTCCAGTACCGGAGATTGGGCGGGGGCGGGAATTGGGCCGCGCCGGTTGGCGGGACCCCCCGCTCAATTCTCCGGCCCGAATGGGCCGAAGTCCCACCCAGAAATTGCCTGTCCCGCCGGCGTAAATCAAAGCTGTTATTTACCGGCGGGACCAGGCGGCGTGGGCGGGCTCCGGGGTCCTGGGGAGGCACGGGGCGATCTGACCCCGGGGGGTGCCCCCACGGTGGCCTGGCCCGCGATCGGGGCCCGCCGATCCGCGGGCGGGCCTGTGCCATGGGGGCACTCTTTCCCTTCCGCCTCCGCCATGGCCTCCACCATGGCGGAGGCGGAAGAGACTCTCCCCATTGCGCATGCGCGGGAAACTGTCGGCAGCCGCTGGCGCTCCCGCGCATGCGCCGCATTTCCGCGCCAGCTGGCAGGGCACCAAATGCCATTTCCGCCAGCTGGCGGGGCAACAAATGCCATTTCCGCCAGCTGGCGGGGCGGAAATCCCTCCGGCGTCGGCCTAGCCCCTCAATGTTGGGGCTCGGCCCCCAAAGATGCGGAGCATTCTGCACCTTTGGGCCGGCAGAATGGCCGTCTGATTGGCGCCGTTTTTGGCGCCAGTCGGCGGACATCGCGCCGTTGGGGGAGAATTTCGCCCCATGTCTCTGTCTTTGTTCACAGTCTGTAATCGATTTCCTGTAGATTCAGTCATTCAGGTTCTCTAACGTTTAAGGAATAAAGCATTCTCAGCCTTTCTGGAGAAAACATGGAGGAGAAAGAGTAGGGCCTTGTCCCTGTGCTTCCAGGAGTCAAACAGAGCTCCTTGGTACTCTGAAAATCATTCCACTGAGATAGGATCAAATCACCACCTCTTACTGGGCAGGGTATGGCATTTTTTCCAATTTAGTGGCCACCAGCCAATCAGCCAAACCAAGTCCCAACCCACCTCTCTCTCTTTCTCATGCTGAAAAGCCTGAAGCTCCTGTTCAAACTAGCAGAGATTAGCAGATTGTTTTATCCTATAACTTCTGAATTCCTCATTCTCTCTGCTACTTGACATAAAGATACATGTCCATTAATCATCCATGGATAAAAAATGATAACAAAAAAATTAAACAGAAGCGAAATAAGGGGGAAAACAGGAAGGACAGTTACAATGTGCACAAATAGAATGAGGAAAGACAGAATTTTTTTTCAGAGATATAGGAATGAATCAATCGTTAATGCTGTGGCTTAAAGATATTATTTGCTCAGAAGGGTTATTGAAGGAAGAGGGTCTGGTTGTCTCGGAGAGACAAAAAAAATCCTCGGTGAAAGTAAACTTGTGAAGTAGCATGAAGTAGGGAGAAGTATTTGTAGGAGTGGTAGAAACATTTCCCATTGCAGGGATTCAATTCATTCCAGGGAATGCATGGGCTGTGTCCTGATTGTGTGGTAATGTCATCACAGGCACAGAAGTTGAGACAAGAAAAGGAGGAGTTAAAAGCACAGTATAAGAAAAGTGAGGTAAGGTTGTCTTTCGTAAGCTGAATGAAGATGGAAAAGATGAATGGAATGAAACAGATGTGTTTAACTCAAAGAGATTGAGAGTACCATAGCAGGGCGATTCCAAATTCTAACAAATGTAGCAAATGGCTTACTCGGAATTGGAGTCTCAGTGTATTCCTGAATGTTATTATGTAAAGGATCGCATAGTAATGGGAAAATGGCATCCCACGCATAATAGTGCAGATGAAAAGTGGGCAGAAATACATCAAATTATATTGCGTCCTGGGTATAGGAAAGAGATTCCGAGGATGAAATTCCATGAAGAGGACATCGAGGATTAAAGAATTCACAAGCAAAGTTACAGAAACAGGTTTACTGGCCAGGACTACATAAAGATGTGGTTAAATTTTGTCAAACGTATCAGACATATCAAATAATAGGGAAACTACAACTGCAATAAAGCAAGCTCCTTTGATCCCTATTCCAGTTTTGAAGAACATTTTACGAGAGTTCTAGGCTGAGATTCTCCTAAATCCCTGCCAAGTGTTGACGCCGGCGTAAACACCGGAGTGGTGTACGCCGGAGTCAATGGGCCTCCTGGCCCAGCAATTCAGCGGTCTTCAGGGGGCTAGCATGGCACCGGAGTGCGGCGTGCTGCTCTGGTGCCGGTGCGGGTTCGTGCATGCGCACGGCGGCCGTCTCAGTGCCGGCGCATGTGCGTGGTTGCCGTCTCCGCACTGGCGTGGAGCAACATGTCAGGAATCTTACAGCGGGCTGCGTAAGCCCCCTCCAGATCATGGCCGCCCGCCGATCCGAAGCCCCCGATCGCGGACCTGGACCCCGTGGAGGCCCCCTCCCGGAGTCAGATCCCCCTGCCCCCCCCTCACCAGGACATCCACAGCGGCTGTGGGTCCGAGCTCCCGCCGGGTGGTACCATGTTGGAACCATGCTGGCGGGACTCGGCGGAATTCAGTGGGAATTCGGCCCGTCGCCCGCGGAGAATCGCAGCGGGGGCCTATTTCAGCAGTCCTTGCGGCGACTGCGCGGGCACGATTGCCGGCGAATCACATCCCAGTGTCGGAGCGGCGTGGTGGGAATTTCCATCACCCCTGCCGATTCTCAGACCCTGTGTGGGGTCGGAGAATCCCGCCCCTAGTTGACTGCATTGCACCACTTTTGAAAACGTTCAGCGGAAATCAATACTTGTAAATTATTATGGATATATCCATTAGATATCCTGAAGCCATACCATAAGAAACGTCATAGCCAAGAGAGAGGTAGAGGATATAACCCAGCTCTTCTCTGGATATAACTTACCATAAGAGATACTATCGGATCAAGGATCAACTTTCATGTCAGGATTATTTAAAGAAGTCATGAAGAGCTTGGAAATAGAACAATGTAAATGATGTGCAAATTATCCAGAGTAACAGAGAGCCTTAGAGAGGTAGCATCAAACTTTGAAAATAACGATGAAAACGTAGAGTTAGGATTATCCTCATGATTGGGACAAAGGGATTCCATTCTTATTATTTGCCATTAGGGATCACTAAATGATTGTTCAATATTTAATCCTTTTAAATTGGTTTTTGGACATGAAGTTACAGGGCCACTGAAATTAATCCAAGAAAAGCAATTGAGTGAGAAATCAGAGATTTGCACTGAGTGCTGAGGTTTGCACTGAGTGCTGAATTTGGGTGCATTTGAGTGCTATAGTGAGAGTTTGGTGACTGAGGGATATTAAGGGTTCATTTCATTTCATTTCACTTCATTTTTCATTTCATTTTAATCTAAAGTCTAGTCTTTCTTTTATTTAGTTAATTAACTTAAAAGTTGCTGTTTGGTTTAGAAAAAGGTGAATTTTCAAACAATCAGCTTTAAACAAAGGTTCTACTTGTAGCTACTTGCAGCTGGAGCTTGTTGATTAGTCAATTGGATTAGGCCAGTTTTCAGAGGCTAGAGTCACAGTATAAAGGTGAGCCAGCTACAGTGCTGGGTTTTAGCGAATGGAGATAACCTATTGTAATGGTGCCGAAATCAGATGGCACACAAACGTTAGATTCTCCATTTGGGAGGCTGTGTTCTCCAGCCGGACTAGAATTTCAATCGGTTTACGATCTGCTTGGGAGCGCAAACCATCAACCAATTCAGTGTTCAGCGCCATACAAATTTATGCATGTCATGGAATAAGAGAGATTCCCAGGGAATCCTGCTATTGGGCCACCATCTTGGGATAGCAAGGTCCTGTGGATGACCACCCCCTTATTGCACTGCAAATTAGCTGGAAACCCTACCAGCCCCCTCTCCCCCCCCCCCCCACCCTGGGGACCCCTGCAATAGGGAGACCCCCCACAGGGAACACTGTAATGGGGAGAGCCCCCCCCCCACAGGGATCCCTGTAATAGAGCGAACCCGGTAGGGACTCATGTAATCGGGGGACCCCTACAGGAACCGATGTAATAGGTGAACACCCCGCGCCACAGGGATGCTTGCGTGAAATGTCCCTTGGCCTACTGCGAGGGATCCCCTTTCCAAAGGAACCTCAGAAATTAGACCCATACCTGGAACATAGAGAGCAGTCCAGACAGGGGCAGTGAGAAGAGAGGTAAGTGCTGTGAAATCACATACCAGAGTGATTGGAATGCACTTAGTGCTTGGAAAGCACTTACCTCTCTTTGATGTGTTCAATGTTTACAAACATTGGGGGTTTCACCACAGGCCACTGAACTGTGAAGAGGGATGAATGAATCAAAGCTGCAGATGGTGTGTAGAAGCTGTCAATTGCAGACTACTGCTAGAAATCTGTGAACAGCTTGCATCTAATGAATCTGTGAGAACCATAGAATTTCATAGAATTTACAGTGCAGAAGGAGGCCATTCGGCCCATCGAGTCTGCACCGGCTCTTGAAAAGAGCACCCTACCCAAGGTCAACACCGCCACCCTATCCCCATAACCCAGTAACCCCACCCAACACGAAGGGAAATTTTGGACACTAAGGGCAATTTATCATGGCCAATCCACCTAACCTGCACATCTTTGGACTGTGGGAGGAAACCGGAGCACCCGGAGGAAACCCACGCAGACACGGGGAGGATGTGCAGACTCCGCACAGACAGTGACCCAAGCTGGAATCGAACCTGGGACCCTGGAGCTGTGAAGCAATTGTGCTATCCACAAGGCTACCGTGCCGCCCCAGGCGCAGGTCGCAGCTGCTCTGCTTCCAGGAATGGACACATGATTCTGCAAAGTAAGTGTTACAACTGTAATTCTTCTCACTGTCCTTGTCTGGACTGCTCTAGGTTCCAGACATTTCTGGGAGGGGGAGTGGGTCTGTGTGTGTGTGTTTGGGGGGGGGGGTCTGTGGGGCAGGGTCCATTTAGGCAGGGGGTCCCTGTGGGGTGATCCCTTTAGGCAGGGGTACCTGTGGGGATGTTTCCCCTCTTACATGGGTTCCCAGGGGTCCCCCTATTACAGTGATCCCTAGCAGAGGTCCCCCTGTTACATGGGTCCTGGGAAGGTGTAGAAGGTGAGGTCTGGCAGAGGAAGCGTGGGCGGGCTGTGCATTGTTGGGGGTGGTCCTCGGATGGGCTCAGATGGTCTCTACATGCATGACCTTGGCGTGGTGGATGTCATGATTCTGCATCCCATCGGGGAACGGATTCCGGGTGTCCCAAGATGGAGAATCCCGCCCAAAGACTTTGTGGGACTACAGCAAAGTCACCAAGGTGGATTTGTTTTCTATACCAAATTTGGAAGATTGAATTGAAAGTGTGGGACAGACTAAAGTCATCACAAGTATAGACTTGCGAAAGGAATATTGGCAAGTACAATCTCAGCATCCGTGATGCCAAATGGACTTTAGCAAATTAAAGTTATGTCTTCGGGATGAAGAACACAGTCGAAAGATTTCAGAGATTAACGAATAAAGTTACTCAGGGATATTGTTAATTTAGTGTTGTTTAGTAAAGTTGGGAAGAACATCTGAAACACCTAAAAGTACTGTTTGAATGGATAAAAGAAGCTGGTCTAGAGATTAATTTAGTATGGTGGCACAGTGGTTAGCACTGCTGTCTCGCAGCACCTGTGACTCGGGTTCAATTCTGCCCTTGGGTGACTGTCTGTGTGGAGTGTCCACTTTCGCCCTGTATCTGCATGAGTTTCCTCCAGGTGCTCCAGTTTCCTCCCACAATCCAAAGATCTGGGGGTAAATTCTCTGCCTCCACAGTTGTGTGTTTCTCGACTATGCGTCATCACCGACAGTGGGATTCCCAGTTCCCGTCACCAGCCAATGGGATTTTCCATTGTGGACACCACCACACTGCCGGTAAACCTGCTGGCAGAGAATTCACCCCGTGCAGCTTAGGTGGCTTGGCCATGCTAAATTGCCCCTTAGTGTCGAAAGATGTGCAGGTTATGTGGGATTATGGGGATTGGGCAATGGATTGGGACAAGGTAGGGTGCTCTTTCAGAGCTTGGTTCAGATTCAGTAGGCTGAATAGCCTCCTTCTGCACTGTAGGGGTTCTATGGTTCTAAAAAGTGAACTTTCTAAAGTTTAAGTTTAGTTTTTAGGATATATGTCATGGTCAGATGGCTCCAAGAGATGTGAAAATATAGACCGTTCAGCTTTTTCCAGAACCTGCAACAAGAAAAGAGATTTTAAGATTTCTGTGAATGGATGAATTTTATCCTAAGTTTGTGCTGAACATTTGCTGTGGGTACCACCACTGACAAAACTCTTGAAGAATAACAGAAATTTAGTTTCAAAACTGTATTCTAACATTTGAAATGAAAAATGAAATGAAATTAAATGAAATTAAAAGCTGTGTTGACAACAGCATCAGTTTAAACTGGCTGTGAATGCTAGTGACGTTGGTACGGGGGCTGTGTTGTTACAGGCAGGTGAACCTGAAATTGAGAAGCCTGTTGGGTATTTCTCAAGGAAATTAAATCCTTATCAACAGAAGCATTCTACAATTGAAAATGGGACTTTAAATTTGGTATTGGCATTACAACATGTTGAGGTTTATGTTACCAGTATATATGTTACAGACCATGGGCGGGATTCACGCAACGGGGGGCCGCGATTCACGCAATGCCCCTCTGACGCCGCTCCGCCGGAGAATCGGCGGCATTGGTGCTGACGCGGTTCGCACGGCGCTGGTTGGGGGCCGCTCTACACGCGCCCCCCCCTGTGATTCTCCGCGTGCGTTGGGCTGAGTGGCCGCCGAGATAGGCCGAGTCCTGCCAGCACCGTTCAAGTGTGGTCCTACCCAGCGAGACCTTGCCGTTCATCCTGCGGGGGGTGGCCCGGTGGGGGCGGGGGCATCCGACCCCAGGGGGGAGGCCTCCTCAATGGCCTGGCCCGCAATCGGGGCCTACCAATCGGCGGGCCGGCTTCTCCTGGTGGGGGCCTATTTTACTCTGCGCCTGGCCCCTGTAGCTCTCCACCATGTTGCTTCGGGGCCAGCGCGGAGAAGGCAACTAGCACGCATGCACGAGTTCGCACCGGTCATAACGCGCATGCGTGAATTTGCACCGGCCGCAGTGCGCATGCACAGACCCGCAGCGCCAGATTGACACCGGTATCAGCAGTTGGAGCTGCGTGAGTCGTTCCAGTGCCGTGCTGGCCCCGTGAGGCGCAGGATTGCTGATCCTGGGGGCCTGTTGATGCCGTCGTAAAACGCGATGGCGTTAAGACGGCGTCAATACTTAGCCTCAGGATTAGAGAATCCCGCCCCATATTTCCCTAAAATTTCAAAATCGGAATACCAGGTTATTTAGATGGTGACTGTTACTACAATCATTTAATTTAAAAATCATTCAGGTGGCTGGGAGAGAAAACATTATTGCTGATGCATTGTCACAACTGTAAAAGAGACTGTTGGGAACCCTGTGTGTAAATACTTTGGGGTATATTTTATGCATGTTTTAAATCTTTGTAATGATCGATAAAATACAACTGATATGAAATGGTTGAGAAATTAAATTTATAGAACCACAGAATCATAGCATCCCTACAGTGCAGAAGGATGCTATTTGGCCCCTTGGGTCTGCACCGACTCTTGGGAACAGCACCCTACTTCGACCCACGTCCGCACGCCATCCCCATAACCCACCAGAGGTTTGTACACTAACTGGCAATTTAACATGGCCAATTCACCCAACCTGCACATCTTTGGACTGTGGGAGGAAACCGGAGCACCCGGAGGCAACTCACGCAGACACGGGGAGAACATGCAAACTCCACAGCCAATCACCCAAGGCTGGAATTGAACCTGGGTCTCTGGAGCTGCATGGTAGCAGTGATAACTACCATGCCACTGTGCAGCCCCTGTGTTTAATTTGTCTTTATAATTGAGGGGCTGGATTCACCGATTTAAAGACTAAGTGTTGATGCCGGCTTTTAACGCCTGAAAAACCGGTTCCAAAGCTTCACCGATCCTCCATCTGGTGGGGGGCTGCAGGCACGCAGCATAAAGCCCATTACGTGCGAATAAGGCCAGAGAATTGCCAGGTCCATGGCATTGCATGCGCACGCCGGCAGCGACCACTCGTTGCATCATCGCGCCGGCCGCACCCGGACCCGGCGTGCCAAAAACTGACCCCATTTGACCAGGCTCGGCCCCCCCCCCCTCCCGGACCATCCCCCAGCAGCCCATGCCAAAGTCCTCCTTCTGCCGTGGAACGGCACCTGCCCAATTGTGGCGCCGCTGGACTCAGTCCGCAGCCGCCACGCCGGGTTCACGAAAATAAAAAGGAAAAGTGCTCCACGCCGTTAAGAACTCGGCCCGTCGGTTCTGGGGCCGTCCCAAAGGCGTGCAAGGTGACAGAGCATTGCAAAAGCGGCATCACCCCCGATTCCGGGGCAAACGGTGATTCTCTGGCCGATCGCCGAATGCGAATTCGGTGTCGGCAGTCTCAGAATCCCACCCATGATGTTTCATTTGAATAAAAAGGGAAGGTGTTGAGAAATGGGGAAAATTAAGATCAAAAAATTAAATTGAGATAAAAGGGGAGCTGTCTGAAGTAGGTTTTGATATGCAAATTAGCATACCAGTGAGAAAAGCAAATGATGTGACTAGGGGAAAACAATGGGGTACAGAAGAGGTAACTTCAAACTGGAGAGATAAGGATATTGGCACTTATTGTACTTAGGGTACAAAGGTGGGTAACATCAAAGGGAACAAATGATATATATCCATCGCACAAGAACTGGAGGAAGGGATACAGTCGAGGCAGCTATCAGCACAATACATCCAACTGCAGAAAACAATCGCCGCTGAAAACAAGTTATTCCTAAAAGGGCAGCCAATTAAAATCAAAAAACTCGAACTGAGAAGATCTTTGCTGAAACTGAAGATGATTTTCCCAAACATGAACAAATAACCTGTGAATTGAATTATCTGATGGGTTTAGCTCATACAGTTATATGCTATTGGGTGTTGTCTGGGAACAAGGGGTGTCTCAGAGTTCAGCTTGTGTAGATATTTGGGAATAAATGGGTAACTTCATGTAATTATCTGTTTGCATATAGCCATCAGCGTACATGCTGTCCCTCATCCAAAGTGTGAGTTACTCTGACCCTGGCATCTTGTACACCCCTTTCCTACATTGTCTCTTTCCCTTCCCCAACATCCTGATCGGTGCCTGTGACTTCAGGGGCGTCATTCTCCGACCCCCCGCCGGGTCGGAGAATGGCCGTTGGCCGCCGTGAATCCCGCCCCAGCCCCCGCCGAAGTCTCCGCTCCCGGAGATTGGGCGGGGGCGGGAATCCGGCCGCGCCGGTTGGCGGGACCCCCCGCTGGATTCTCCGGCCCGGATGGGCCGAAGTCCCGCCCAGGGATTGCCTGTCCCGCCGGCGTAAATCAAATCTGGTATTTACCGGCGGGACCAGGCGGCGTGGGCGGGCTCCGGGGTCCTGGGGGGGGGGCGCGGGGCGATCTGACCCCGGGGGGTGCCCCCACGGTGGCCTGGCCCACGATCGGGGCCCACCGATCCGCGAGCGGGCCTGTGCCGTGGGGGCACTCTTTCCCTTCCGCCTCCGCCACGACCTCCACCATGGCGGAGGCGGAAGAGACTCTCCCCACTGCGCATGCGCGGGAAACTGACAGCGGCCGCTGACGCTCCCGCGCATGCGCTGGGAAACTGACAGCGGCCGCTGACGCTCCCGCGCATGCGCCGCATTTCCGCGCCAGCTGGCGGGGAAACAAACGCCATTTCCGCCAGCTGGCGGGGCGGAAATCCCTCCGGCGTCGGCCTAGCCCCTCAATGTTGGGGCTAGGCCGCCAAAGATGCGGAGCCTTCCGCACCTTTGGGCCGGCGCGATGCCCGTCTGATTGGCGCCAGTCGGCGGGCATCCCGCCGTTGGGGGAGAATTTCGCCCCAGCTATCCAGGCGCAATGCTTTAAACTACCTGCTCTTTCTACCTGCCACTTTTCCTTTAAGATTTTCCTTAAAGCCCACCGTTTTCATCAAGCATTTAGTCAGTCCTCTGTGAATTACCTTTGTATGCATGTCTCGGATGAAAGACGCTGTATTAATGAAAGCTATTGCTAGATTTCTGTTCTGTTTTTTAGATAACTATAATTATACGGATAATTGATTCCATTATTTTTTCCAGTATCAAGATAACAATCATGGGTTTGTTCTGGTCTGAATTCATATGTATGCTGAGAAACATCCAGCCTTACCTCTCTTAACTTCATTGTCATGTTAAGCTGCTTCCCCAATATCAATTTGTGGATGAGTTGAAAACTCCTCCACTTAAACATAATGAAGAATAAAACTATTGTTTTCAGCTTCTGCCAAACACTCTACGACCAGAATTTTATATTCCCCCAGGTGGATTTTGAGGAGGAGGATGGGTGTGAGATTACATGGGCGAGATTGTCCGGGATCCTGCCTGCGTAGGCATGGATGTAATTTTCCTGTGAAGTGGACAAGGTCTTGGACAGGAAACACTCACTTGTCTCTATTAAGGTCCTGAAGTGGCCACTTAATGGCCTTTTCCCACCCAGACTCTGTTTTTCAGCTGGCAGGCGCCAGATAACTCAGGGTAGTAAATAGAAAATGTTTACATTCTCCATCTCGGGCAGGAAGGTCTGGGGGGTGGGGGAGGGGGAGGGGGGTGGCGCCTCCATCAGAAGCCCCCTTCTAACTGGGGACATCCTCCCTTCACAGGCTGGGTACCTCCAGACCTTTCTCCCTCGCCAGCCTATCCCACGATGCCACAATCGCAACCCGCCACCCCCCCCCCCCCCCCTACCCACCCCTCTCAGGACCCCTGCCATTTACCTTCTTATTGGCTCCCTGCACTTAGCCCCAGGCACAGAATTGCAGTGCCTCCTCTGGCCACTGCAACCTCGTGCCTGGATGAGCTGGAGAGCAGATTGGTGGACAAATCCAGAGGTGGGACTTCCTTCCAAGAGCAGACAGAAGTCTCATTTGCTGAAAATCAACGTTTAATTGAGCGTAAAATGGTAGCAGGCCTGTCGAAGCCAGCAGCGGTGCGTTCCCCACCAACACTCCAGATAGCGGGGTCGAGCCCCTGTCTTTCGTACAATTCAGTCCTATAACCTTGCAACTTTCTCCCAGTCTGCTCAGAAGGTGTACAATATTGCTGCTTTATCAGACTCAGAGCTGAACGTCAAATTGCTCAGCCTAACTATCAAAAAAACTGGTTAACATCACCTCCTAAACTTACTTACTCACATCTGTCATAGGCTGCCTCTCAGCCTCAGTATTGTTTGTGTCATGACTTGAAGGCGGTAAGAACAATGGGTTCCAAGTATTGGGCAATTTAAGGGTTAAAATACTGGGGTTAGAGTGTGTGTGACTGAAGTGGTCATGCTTTTTTCATAATAATTCTGTTTTGCAAGGCCTGGGTGTTTATGAGCCAGAAGGTAAAATTGACAAAGGAGTGTGTTTTTCAGTCTGGAGTAATGGACTGTGGTTTGACTGGGAACATCCCTACGGAGCCAATGTGCTTTGCAGCCTGCAGAGATAATTTGTGTTTCAGCTTGGGGAGATGAGGGCATTGCTAACTGGAGCCAAGGAATGAAGAGAGACATTTTGAGCAGCTTTAGAGAGGAAGGTTTTGGAGATAGTAGGGCAGAGAGGCAGATTTTGTGGTAAAATCTGGAGAGTGGAGTTGAATTCTGATCTGCCTGATGCTGAGTCCACAATTCTCCCACAGTAAGATAGATTGAGAGCTGTTTATTTATTTTCTTGTTGTTTAATGGGGAATTGCGTCGTAGTGTTTAAGGTGTAAATTTTAAACTGTCCTTTTCGGGTGTGAAGTTAAGAAGTTTAATGTTGTAGTTATAATAAAGTTTTGCTTCAAAACATAACCAAGCACTATTTCTTCATGCAATCACTCCTGGAGCGAATCATTCTTTCCTCACAGTCTTTTAAATAAACTAAAATATTGAGGTTTCGGTCCAGTATCCAAGCCACTATTGGGGTCTGGTCTGGGATCGTAATACTTGACCATTAGCTACTGCTGCATTTGAACGAAAATCCTCATCCTCTTTTGCCTGTCTCCCTCTATGGACTTTCTTGTTCCATGTTTCCAAATCTGTCTGTCACCTTTTGCTCCTCTTCTATCTGGCCTTCTGTAATGTTAAAGGTTCTGGGAAGGTAAGTGGTGAAAAAGTGTTTTCACCATTTGGCGATTAATAACAAGAGCCCCCAAAGCCCCTCCTGTCTTCAAATCCACCTGAAGGGCAGCGTAAAATCCACTTTCCCAATTATTATTCAAGCAACAGATGGTGAATGTTAAAAGATTTTTTTTCATGTAAACAATTGTTGAATCATGACTGCATTAACAAAACTGCATATTTAGGTCAAGAATATATCAATTAAAATTGAATTGGATAAATATTGGAAAGAGATGAATATTAATAAAAGTAGTGGGGCAGAGAAGGAATATGCGAGAGAAGTAAAGATCTCCAGTCAAGGAATGAATGGCCACATTGGGTTGATGGTTCTACGTTTTGTAACTCTCTTTCTAAACCACCTGATGTTTTGCTTACATTTTAATCCCTCTTCTTCAAAAATAAATAACAAGCATGCACTTGCCACAAACACTTGCATTGTTTGATATTCGCTTGGCCTTTGACAAGGCCAGGTAGCAATATTTTTCCATGACTGGAAGTTGAGCTCCTTATTAACAGAGATTCAGTTAATATAGTGACATGGAAGGGGAAACAATTCCACCTTCTCAAAGGGAAACAATTGGACAGTAAATTTCTCTGTTGCCCTCCATCAATACCCTGCTCATTATTGCAAAGCATTTTGTTGACAGATCAGGGGAATAGTAGATATGTCCCTACCCAGAGATGGCTGCATGAGCACAATTCAATTGCATCGCTCACTTAACTAAAAAAAAAAGATTGCTTCCTCACAATATAGAACCTCTACAGTAATGCATTTTGGAAGGTCTAATACAGGTAGGGAATATACTGTGAATGGTAGAACCCTCAAGAGTATTGACAGTCAGAGAGATCTAGGTGTACAGGTCCACAGCTCACTGAAAGGGGCAACACAGATGGAGAACAGTACGAAGTCTTACAACACCAGGTTAAAGTCCAACAGGTTTGTTTCGATGTCACTAGCTTTCGGAGCGCTGCTCCTTCCTCACGATTCACCTGAGGAAGGAGCAGCGCTCCGAAAGCTGGTGACATCGAAACAAGCCTGTTGGACTTTAACCTGGTGTTGTAAGACTTCGTACTGTGCTCACCCCAGTCCAACGCCGGCATCTCCACATCACAGATGGAGAAGATAGTCAAGAAGGCATATGGCATCCTTGCCTTCATTGGCCGTGGCATTGAGTATAAAAATTGGCAAGTCACGTTGCAGCTGTATAGAACCTTAGTTAGGCCACACTTGGAATATAGTGTTCAATTCTGGTCATCACACTACCAGAAGGATGTGTAGACTTTACAGAGGGTGCAGAAGAGATTTACCAGGATGTTGCCTGGTATGGAGGGCATTAGCTATGAGGAGAGGTGAATAAACTCGGTTTGCTCTCACTGGAATGATGGAGGTTGAGGGGCGACCTGATAGAGGTCTACAAAATTCTGAAGGACATAGACAGGGTGGATAGTCAGAGACTTTTTCCCAGGATAGAGGGTCAATTATTAGGGGGCATCGGTTTAAGGTGCGAGTGACAAGGTTGAGAGGAGATGTGCGAGGCAAGTTTTTTACACAGAGGGTAGTGGGTGCCTTGAACTCGCTGCCGGAGGAGGTGGTGGGAGCAGGGACGATAGTGACGTTTAAGGGGCATCTTGAAAATACATGAATAGGATGGTAATAGAGGGAAATGGACCCCGGAAGTGTGGAAGATTTTAGTTTAGACGGGCAGCATGGTCGGTGGCGGCTTGGAAGGCCGAAGGGCCTGTTCCTGTGCTGTACTTTTCTTTGTTCTTTGTTCTTTCTAGTGCAGAAGGCGACCACTCAGCCCATCGGATTTACACCAACCCTCTGAAAGAGCACCCTACCTGAGCTCACTACCCCGCCCTATCCCTGTAACCGGAGGCAATATTTGGGCACTAAGGGGGAACTTAGTATGGCAAATCCACCTAACCTGCACATCTTTGGAGGAAAGTGGAGCACCCGGAGAAAACCCATGCACACACGGGGAGAACGTGCAAACTCCACACATCACCCTAGGTTGGAATTGAACTCGGGTTCCTGGCGCTGTGAGACAGCAGTGCTAACCACAGTGCCCAGTTGCAGTAAGAAGTCTTACAACACCAGGTTAAGTCCAACAGGTTTGTTTGGAATCACTAGCTTTTGGAGAGCAGCTCCTTCATCAGTTGAACCAGACTCACCAGGGGAAGGAGTAGCGCTCCGAAAGCCAGTGATTCCAAACAAACCTGTTGGACTTTAACCTGGTGTTGTAAAACGTCTTACTGTGCCCACCTCAGTCCAACGCCGGCATCTCCACACCCTGTTTCAGTGGCACTGCATGAAGGAAGGCACGGCCCAGTTATTCTGTGTGCAAATCACAATAATTGGCAAACTTACTTGGCATAAGATATTGAAGTGTGTCAGTGAGTGTTGTGCAATGTGCCTGTCATGTTTGAAAAACTGACAGTGTGTGCAACCTTACACGGTGTGAATCAGCACACGGGTTTAGTATCCTGTCTCAGTGTGATCCTGCATGCATTTTCCAGTCACCCTGATCCTGTGACCAGTTTTGGGACCTCACATTTGGGGCTGACCTTGTAAATTTCAACATAGGCTTTGTGGCTTAGTAATGAACAGACCTGGTTGTGAATCACAAAGAGGGTCTAATGGATTGAATTATTCTTGTATCTCAGTGAAGCCTGCAGGGGGCACTACACTGAGAACTTTAAGCCTCCTGCTTCATATTCGTGTTTCATTGGTGGCGTTAGCCGCTGGGTCACCAGACAAGGTTCTTTGTCCAACAGCACTGTTACGTTGGCTCCTGTGTCTAATTTATAATCTGTTAAATGATCATTAACTGAAATTTCTGCATTCCAAAGTGAGAAACCAAGATCCAAGATCTTTGGCCTCACCCAAAAGCATCTCCATCTCGTAGATGACCTTTGTACCTTCTGTGCATTTCATAACTTTTGCCCTGTACAGTTTGCCATAGTGTCCAATCCTGTTGCATTGAAAACATTGCGCTGAAATTGCCTGACATTGACCTCATCAGTGAGGGAGCTTTTCTCCAGAGCTTTGGCATGGTCACTCTGCTGGCTGGTTTGGGTATTACTTTTCCTGTCCTGGAGTGTCTGGGCGGGATTCTCCGACCTCCCGCCGGGTCGGAGAATCCCCGGGTGGCGGATAGAATCCCGCTCCGCCGCCCCGACGCGGCTGCCGTATTCTCCGGTGCCGGTTTTCGTGCTGGGGCACGGTTCACGCCACGCCTGTCGGGAGCTGTTGGCAGCAGCCCCCCGGCAATTCTCCAGTACCCGATGGGCCTAGTGGCCGTTCATTTCTGGCCAGACCCGCCGGTGTAGATTAGACATGGTCCCACACGGCGGGACCTGGCAGGTAAATCGGTTGGGGCGGTCCTCGGGGGAGAGCGGGGGGATCCGACCCTGGGGGAGGGGGGAGGGGGGCACCACGGTGGCCTAGTCCACAATCGGGGCCCACTGATTTGCGGGAGGGTCTGTACACCTCTTCCTTCCGCGCCAGCCCTGTAGAGCTCCGCCATGGCCGGCATGGAGAAGACAACCCCCTGTGCCAGAATACGCCTGCCGGTCTGCGCATGCGCGGAACCACGCCAGCGGTTCCGCGCATGCGCGAAATCACTCTGGCCCTTCGGTGCATGCACTATCTCGTGCAGTCCCATCCCCGTCCACCTAGCCTCCGGAAGTGCGGAGAATTGACACCGGAGTGGTTCGCACCGGTTTTCCCGCCGGTGTGGGGATTTAGTCCCGTGAAGGGAGAATCCTGCCCTCTGTGTCTTTGTTGCTTAACTAGTTGAACTCTGGTTTTTTTCCATGCTGATCACAGTCCTAACTGTCTAACTACCTGGATTGCACTTTCCAAGATTAGATCTTCCTTTGCCTCAATGAAGTCTGATAAATTCAGATGTTGTCTTGCCATTCTGTACAGCGCATTGATGAATGAAACAACAGGCTCTCTTGGGTGCTGGACTTGCTTGATAAATTTAGATTTTTTGATTTTGTTATTGCTTCTTAGATGAAAATAATGTTAAGTTAATCTAGTACTTCTTCCAATTTAGCAGATGGTTCCTTGTCCTGCAATAATGTCATCTGCAATTGGGCATACCAAGTCGAGTCTGGTGTTAACTTGCTCTGCTCCTAACTTTTTGTCTAGGCCTGAAGCTGTATCGTGCAAATTCTTTCCTCTAATGTCCCCAAAATGTGTGGCACGGTGGCACAGTGGTTAGTACGGATGACTCACAGTGCCAGAGACCCAGGCTCAATTCTGGCCTTGGATGACTGTCTGTGTGGAGTTTGCACATTCTCCCCATGTCTGCATGGGTTTCCTCCAGGTGCTCCGAGTTCCTCCCATAGTGTAAAGATGTGGAGGTTAGGTGGATTGGCCATGTTAATTGCCCCTCAGTATCCAGAGATGTGCAGGTTAGGTTATTGGATTACGGAGATAGGGCGGGTGGAGTGGGCGTAGATAGAATGCTCTTTCGAAGGGTTAGTGCAGACATGATGGGCCGAATGGCCTCGTTCTGCATTGTCGGGATTCTAAGATTCTGTGTGACTGATCTGAGCCTTGGATTAGTCCACAGTAATTTGGAAGTACGGTGTTCTGATCCATTGTTAAATGTTTATGAGTAGGATCTGCTTTAAGAGTGTTTAGGATTTCAAGATGGCATCACCGTTCACTTGGAGACAAAGAGATTTCCCATGTTTGCTGGTTTTTGCCAGGCTCAGCTACACTTTCTGTCACACTCAGCTTGAAACATAAATTTCAACAATGGCTGCCTAGATCGATTATCTGCAGAATTCTCTTGCTCAGCATTTTACTTGAAACTTGCCAATTTGTCGAATCCTGCCTTTTGCTTTCTCTCAGCTGGGTTTAGGAGTTGCGATTCTCCCAGATTTTTAAATTAATTACTTTTTCTGTTTTAGATTGAGTACGATGCGGGAAACGGGTTTCAGCAGCAGAGTTTTTCAAGCTGCTCCTCTGACTCGGAATTATTTGAAGATTGTTCAGGACTTGCTGCGACCTGGAATTTTAACACATTTAGTTCATCCCTGCTTGGACTGCTGGTTCTGCACTCTGGGATTTGAAAGTGGAGTTCCAAAGGAGATTCAATGTAGTCTCCTGCTGCAGTAAGGAATTTTAAGTTTCTGCTTTCAGGGTCCAGGTTTTTCTTTGGAACTTTAACCTGGTGAGTTTTCCTCTGCTCCTTATTCTGCAGTTTCTTTCATTTTCAGTCTTTTGGCATTTTAGTTTTTCTTTGCATTTTCTATGATGCCTTGTTTTATTCCATATATATAGATACATATAGAAGCTAGGAACAGGAGGAGGCCTTTTGGCCCTTCGAGCCTGCTCCGCCATTCAGCATGATCATCCAACTCGATAGCTTTCTCCCCATAGCCATTGATCCCATTCTCCCCAAGTGCTATATCCAGCCGTCTCTTGAATATATTCAATGTTTTAGCATCAACTACTTCCTTTGTTAATTAATTCCACAGGCTCACCACTCTTTGTTTGAAGAATGTCTTCTTATCTCTGTCCGAAATGGTTTACCCTGAATCCTCAGACTGTGACCCCTGGTTCTGGACACACCCATCATTGGTAACATTTTCCCTGCATCTACCCTGTCTAGTCCCATAAATTGCCACCATGTTGTAGGATGTTGGTCACAGTCCAGTATCATAGAATCATAGAATCCAGTAGGACCTCATGTGACATTCTTTTATGTTCCACTTGAGTTTGGCTTTTTAGATGACCAATCTCAGAGAACTGTCAGCAAGTTTTTTTTTCATTCTGGGGATGTGGGCGTCTCTGGCTGGGCAAGCATTCACTTCCCATTCCTATTTTCCCTTAAGAAGGTGGTGGTGCGCCGCCTTCTAGACCTGCTGCAGTTCATGTGGTGTAGGTACAGCCACAGTGCTGTTAGGGAGGGAGTTCCAAGAGTTTGACCCAGCAACAGTGAAGGAACGGCGATATATTTCCAGGTCAGGATGGTGGGTGAATAACTTTTAATTTATGTTCCATCCAACAATTCTGTTTCCAGCTACTTTAATATGAGTTTTTCTCCCCAAACCACTGTGCCTTGCTCCCTCCCTTTCTTCAAAAGCTGAAAGTTTCTGGCTGTACATTCATGTTGCCTTTAATACTTTCCACATCTAGCTCACTGTTCCCTGTTCCTTTGTTAATTGCTCTGAGAGGTTCCTGACACTATATAAATCCAAGCTGTTTTTCTAATTAACACATAATGGAAAGAGGCAGAAGTACATGCTTTATGAGATAATCTGTCAGTTGCATCAATATAACAGTGATACACCAACCTTGTTAATTTATTATATTTTACTTTCCGAAGCGTGAATCAAATATGCATGCCTTTTTTTTAAGCTTCCCATTACAAGCATGTCTTTTGCAATCGTGGGATGTACCAAAATATTTTACAGCCAATGAAATACTAATGAAATGCAGTTACTATAGTTGCCCGTCACAACCTGCACCTGTATAATTCTCTACTGGTTTGCTATAACAGTTAACTACTGTTTATCAAGCAATCTTTCTGCAACATTTCTCAACAATTGAGAACAATTTCATTCACTGACTGAAGTCTTGCATGTGCAAAAAAAGAACAACAGTAAAACTTGGGAGCTGAGAAGTGACCTTGTAGCCATCTGGGATGGCCACGACCCAATTACAAAATGGACACTTGCAAAGAATGCAGGGAAAATTGGACAATACCAAAAAAGCAAGCAGGTGCAAGAGCTGTCTGTTCATTAGAGCTGTAGTTCTCAGACAAGACCGAGACTGCAGAACCATTTACATACTAATGAGCCATCCCCGGGAACAAAAGGCAACATTTAGGTAAACAATGCTAACCAGGCATCCCGGCGCCAGAGGAGACTAAAACAAAGCAGACCAACGGCCACCTAGGACACGCCCAGCAACCAGGGAACCCACCCCTTTACTGGAGGAAAATCGATAAGGACAATTGGGAAACAGCCCAATTAATTGGGACCAAGTTCAAGGCCCGCCCAAAAGCACACAAAACCGTTTTGGGGTATAAAAAGGACTCCCCAAGAGAGGATCTCTCTCTTGGCCTTGGCTCTCAGCGAGGAGAGACCTGCCAAAGCTGCTCCAGACCAAGTAAGTTCCAAGTCAATGCACGCAACGAGATAGACGCTCCTAGTTGCTATCCTGTAAACAGCTCAACCCAGCAGCCTCAGAACCGAGCAACGGCCATTGTTCCTCTGACTGAGTGGGCACCCAAAGTTAAGTATAGGCTTTAGTAATAGTGATAGTTTAGATTGTAGAGTTTTATGCATGAATAGATTTGACTGTGTGTAAATAAATGAGCACTGATTTTGAACTTACTAACTGGTGTATCGAGTCTTTGATCAGTATTCGGTTTTGAACCTTGTGGTGGTATCGAAAGATACCTGGCGACTCTTGAGCAAACGTAATTAAACAGAGCCAAATTAAGAGACAACAGCAAGTTAGCAACAACCTCCTCCCTCAAGTGGTAAAACGTATGAGATAAGTGCCCTCGCCCCAAAAGGCAAGGGGATCAAATGCTTTCAGGGCTTTTAGTAGAATTCTGGTCCATGTTAAGACACACGCAAAAGGGAGCTGGATGGTCCATTGAGCTTGTTTTTTTCTTATTATTTTACCATTGAAGATAGCTAACACTTCCTCCTCATGGGTGAATCTAGTACCAGCTGCCACTGTTTAAAAATAATGGTTGGGATTCTCCGTCCCGCTGCACACGTTTTCTGGTGCGACGCGCCCACGCCGGCAGCGGGATCCTCCGTCCCAGCAGCCAGCCAATAGGTTTTCCAATTGTCGGCACACCCATGCCATCAGGAAATCTGCGGGTGTGAGTGTGCTGCTGGCAAAATGGAGGATCCCACTGATGGAGAATCCAGCCCAATGGGTCACCCATTTAGAACAGAGATGAGGAGAATTTCGTTTCTCTCAGAGGTTGTGAATCATAACACTTTCTCAAAAGGTGGTGAAAGCAGAACCTTTGAATATTTTTAAGGCCAAGTTAGATAGATTCATAATAAGCAAAGTGGTGAAAGGATATCAGGGCAAGGCGGGTATATAGAGTTAAGGCATGATCTCATTGAATGGCGAAGAAAGGTCCTGCTCCTAATCCATATGTTTGTATCCAACACAGTTTTAATATGGTGCATTAAACATCTAGCAACATTTTGTCACTGAGCTCATTGCTGATTGAGCTATTGTGCAGTGATCAGTTTAACTCCTAGTTTATTCACTGAACATCCCTTATCGCAGTCTCCACTTTCAAGTTGACAATCATTACAACCTTCATGATTCCTCAGATAAAAATAATAAAACAATATTGGTTCAAAAGGAAGAAAATAAGGTAAGAAAGGAACAAAGAAGACACACATTTATCTCACACTTTTCATTGCCTCAGGATGTCCTAACTCACTTTACAGCGAATGAAGTACTTCCGAAGTGTGGTCACTGTTTGAATGTAGGAACACAAACAGCCAATATATTCACACCAATGTCCCACCGTAAAGTCTATTTTAAGCGTTCGGTGAGAGTTAAATATTGACCAGGACACTTTGAGAACTCTCCTGCAGTTCAATTAATGTCATGGAATTGTTTTCAGTCATCGGAAAGGATAAATGTTTTCAATGTTTCAGATTAAAGATGGTGCTGCCAACAGCAGAGTAACTCCCTCAGTGCTGCACTAGAGTGCCAGCCCAGGTCAAGTGCTTAAATCTATGGAGTGGGACTTAAACCCGTGACTTCTGACTCAGGCACTTATTGATAATAACTTACTTGCTGGCACTTGTACAAATTGCCGGTGCTTCTTGCTGCTGATACTACTTTAGTCCAAGTGTCAGTTAAATATTCGAAATTAAGTATTTGCTCAACCTACTGATTACGGTACGCTGATGAATAGCCCCATTAATTTGACAGACTCAGTTAATCAACAGGATTGTGATTAGGAGCTTTTCAGTCAGGTGAGTAAAGAAATGATTCTAAATTCACCATGTCAACAGGTTAGTGATTACCACACCGAATGTCACCCAGATAAAATTCAAAGTTTGTGATCTAACTTTTTATTAACAGTATGATTAATGATCAAATTACTTTGAAATGTTTTCCAGCAGACAGACAGGAGCCAAGTGTGTGTGCTAATGTTTTCTTCAGCAGTCATTGATGCAGACTGCACTCAGGCCATATTTTTCACGGACGTTGATTCTTTTAAGTAAGCTGAACAGATCAACCGTCAATCGTGACAGATTCCACAGTCTCTTGTGTTAACTGAATAATAGAATGAATAGACGACCCCTGTCAGTAGCCTGGATTGCACTACACCCATGTTGTAAGTGTAGATTAAGACACTTGGCTGCAGTTTGGCAGGCGGATTGCGAGTATTCATTGCCTGACAGGGAAGCGTATTGGATTGAGCTTCTCTGTTGTTGTCTAGTGCACCTGCCAGCAGTATTACAAAACTCATATAGTTAAATAAGGGACAACCACTTATTTTAGGACCTTTTTGCGAAATTGGTTTGCTGGCAACTTTCTTTGCTGGTGCTGGACTTTTATGTCTGCCTTGCAAGCCACTGCGATTCATTCATTCCGTGCCAGTCCTCTGCAGTGACTTTATTTCAACAAGCAATATGCCTTGTCAGTCTGTGCCCATTTTCCTGGCAGCAGTTCTGACTCTTTCATCCCATGCTAGTCAGTCCTCTGCTTCACCTTCACTTCTGAAAGGACCAATGAATAAATAAGCAGGCTGCTGGAAGTCAAGGAGGATCGCTTCAGCCATGGCCCAGTCTTCTGTTGGGAAACAGTGTTGTTCTGCTCCAGTAATTTTCAGGCTAGGTTTTGGTCATGTATAACAGTAGTCGATTGTATGCGAAATGCTTTGAGTCCTTCCTGAGGTGTATAAGGTTTTGTGTGAATATTTATTTTGCATTCAATTTTACTTCCAGCTTTTTTTGCCTAAGATATAGATTGACATACATTCATCTGGATACTGAGAGGCCTGGATAGAGTGGATGTGGAGATGATAGTAGGAAAAACTAGAAACTGAGGCCAAAGCATCAGACTGAAGTAACGATTCTTCCCCCTCCCCCTCCCCCCCGTGTCTTGACTTCAAGTGCTTTCAGTCAGGTCAGAATGTTGCTCCTTTAATCTTCCCTCTTTTGAGTATTTCCAGTGTGTTGTGTTTGAATTTTGACCATGTCGATTCAGCAGCAGTGCTGCAAGGAGTATAAATAACCTCACCCGCATGTTCAAGGTCAGTGAATGTATTGTCAAATGACATTCCCCACTGATCAACCTGTAACACTGCTCAATGTATCACACTTCCATCACTCACCCATCAGACCCCCCCAACACTTTTTTTCATTTTGGTAGAAAAAATTTGAATGCGGATTACAGGGTCAACGGCAGGGTTCTGAGGAAATTGGAGGAACAAAGAGATATTGGGGTTCATGTCCACAGATCTCTGAAGGTTGCCACTCAAGTGGATAGAGCATGAAGAAGGCCTCTAGTGTGTTAGCGTTTATTAACAGGGGGCTTGAGTTTAAGAGCCGCGGGGTTATGCTGCAACTATACATGACCCTGGTGAGACCACATTTGGAGTATTGTGTGCAGTTCTGGTCACCTCATTATAGGAAGGATGTGGAAGCATTGGAAAGGGTGCAAAGGAGATTTATCAGGATGCTGCCTGGTTTGCAGGATAGATCTTATGAGGAAAGGTTGAGGGAGCTGGGGCTTTTCTCTTTGGAGCGGAGGAGGATGAGAGGCGACTTAATAGAAGTTTATAAGATGATGAGGGGGATAGATAGAGTGGACGTTCAGAGACTATTTCCTTGGATGGATGTAGCTGTTACAAGGGGGCATAACTATAACGTTCAGGGTGGGAGATATAGGAGGGATGTCCGAGGTAGGTTCTTTACTCAGAGAGTGGTAGGGTGTGGAATGGACTGCCTTCTGTGATAGTGGAGTTGGACACTTTAGGAACTTTCAAGCGGTTATTGGATAGGCACATGGAGCACACCAGAATTATAGGGAGTGGGATAGCTTGATCTTGGTTTCGGACAATGCTCGGCACAACATCGAGGGCCTAAGGGCCTGTTCTGTGCTGTACTGTTCTATGTTCTATGTTCTATGTTAACATGGATGGCACACACCTAACATTCAGATACACCAATTCACCTTCACACACTTTATAATGATACCAGCCCCTGCCCTGCTCCAGCTACTTCCACATATTTCCAGCTGTTAAACTGTGGCAAGCACATCACCCAAACACATTGCAACACTAACTTATATGCCTCTCTTCCTCTTGCAGGACAAGGTGGCCTACAACTAAGTGGCCATGGCTCCCTGGAGTCCGAACCTGCTGTCCTCTCTCAGGGTGCGCATTCATGCTCCCACCACTGTCACTCCACCTATGTCCTTGCTGTTGGCTGGAATTTGCTGGGTGTTGCGAATCACATTTCCCGGCAGCAGCGCACCCGCTCATAGGTTTCCCACCGGCCTGGGGTGGTTTCAATAGGAAACCCCTTGAAAGCGGCAGGAAGACAGAATCATGCCACCATTGAATGATGCGCCACTGAGAAACACATGTCCAGGAAACTGGAGAATTCAGCCCGTTGTCGTTCAGCCAAACGACCCAGATTGCTGTCATCCATTTCAAGATGGTGCAGCGCCAGGGTCCCGGGTTCGATTCCTGGCTTGGGTCACTGTCTGTGCGGAGTCTGCACATTCTCCCCGTGTCTGCGTGCGTTTACTCTGGGTGCTCCGGTTTCCTCCCACAAGTCTCGAAAGACCTGCTGTTAGGTGAATTGACATTCTGAATCCTCCCTCTGTGGATCCAAACAGGCGCCGGAGTGTGGCGACTAGGGGATTTTCACAGTAACTTCAGTGCAGCATTAATGTAAGCCTACTTGTGACACTAATAAAGATTATTAAAACAAATCGGGACCACAAAGACCCAGGGCTGGTCTTTGTGCAGTCTTCCCCAGTGAAAGGCAGCAGCTTTCCACCAGTCATGCTGCAGTCACTGAGGTAGTTCTGTGTTGGAACCTGAGGACAGACATGGGCAACTGCAAGGTAAGCATTGGCTCAAGGGTGATTAATTCAATTTTGCTCATATGATTGAATACATTGGTAAAAATGTCACGGCACGGTTTTTGTTGGAGGTTTTTAGAATCATAGATCATAGAATTTACAGTGCAGAAGGAGGCCATTTGGCCCATCGAGTCTGCGCCGGCCCTTGGAAAGAGCACCTCAGTAATCCCATTCCTCCACCCTATCCCCGTAAACCCATCTAATCTTTTTTTTTGGACACTAAGGGCAATTTAGCATAGCCAATCCACCTAACCTGCACATCTTTGGACTGTGGGAGGAAACCGGAGCACCAGTAGGAAACCCATGCAGACGGGGAGAATGTGCAGACTCTGCACAGACAGTGACCCAAGCCGGGAATCGAACCTGGGACCCTGGAGCCGTGAAGCAACTGTACCAACCACTGTGCTGCCATGCAGCCCTTTTATTGTAGGATTCTGGCCAAGAATATGCACTGGGAAGCCACAGGTGAATAGGAAAGTGAGAAACTGTGGAACAGTGATGATGAAAGGAAGTTTCAGTAGGTGCTCACAGGAAACCCACCCAAACCAAAGGCTTCCCAAATGGCCCAGGGACACTATGAACTGCAACTCCTATAACTGTTGCCACTTTTACATGGACAGTCACCCAACCCTCTTCCCTTTGTGTGAGAATGCACAGCCACCCTTGACAAATCCAACTCCAATAGCATGCCTGCTTTGCCGGATTGGGGTTCTGTGTGGGTCACAATGGGCACTCCACTCAGGGAGCCTCCAACTACCATAGTACTGGCTCCAGCAGCATTGAATTTCTAGCCCAGGGATTACTTCAGTACGGTTCAGTCATAAAAATATAAAAATGAGTTGCTGCTTGATGCTGCCAGTATTACTGTTGTCATAGCTTTGAAAGACAATAAATCTGTCTTAACTATTAACAACTGCCACCTACCGGGACGCACAGAAGCTAGAATGAGTTGAAGTTGTTTCCATAGTGATCAATGGTAAGCCGCCAAGTAGTTTATCCAATCAACTGTCATCTAGGCAACATCTTTGCGCAAAATCTATTTATGTGAGCCAAGTCAGTTTTGAAATGTAGTTACTATTCCAAGACAGGCTGTATTAATGAATAACATCTACACTTGAAAAGGACAAACATGCTAGTCAGAATTAGTCATTCTCACTTTTTTAAATTCCTCATAGGACATGCTGATTTACTGAATCATTTGTCACTGTAGCGAATGTCATTATAGCAGCGTGAATGGAGTTCTTGTTAATGATAGGAATTACCTGTGATATTAATAAGATGCTGAAAATTGTGTGTTGCTTCCAGTGTGGTCATTACAATGTTTGGGAGAGGGCCAAATTCTGATTATCACAATAGTGTTGGAAAGGACAGCATGAATTACTTCATTGAAATCCCTGGATTATTTGCGGTGATTTCAGTTTTATTGGATTTTAAATATCTTTACTACATCTTGAAGGAGGTCACTCCCACATCAGCAACCTTAATTCTCAATCTTGGCTGATGGGTTCAGCTTCTGGAGACTCTAACTCTGTAACTCTCTCCACTGTAGTCCAGGACTGAACGAGTGCTTCACAGTTCAGTGTAATACTCCGGAAGTGTCACCTTTCTGGTGAGAAAACAAACCGAGACACTATCAGTCCTCTCAGGTGGATGTTAAACCCCTCTGGCATTACTTTGAAGAAGAGTGGTGAAGTTTTGTCTGGTTTCCTGGTCATTAATAATCATTCCTCCTCTAACTTAATTGTGTTATGGGACAGGGTTTAGAGAACCCCAAAGTGTATCATGGAATTCACCTGACCCACAACTTTTAATAGATTGTGGTATGGGGAGCACACGGCCCACTCTACAGGTGTGGTACAGCAGAAATGGAAAAATGATTTTTTAAAGCAAAACAATGTTTATTCTATGAACTCAAGTTAACCTTTTTAAAACATACAGTGAACATCTTAGCAACCATTAATTCTAATACAACCCCCAAAGAATACAACACTAAGTAATTCTTAAGCTGTCCTTTTAACATCCAGAAGATTTTTTTATATGTATCAGAAGCACATCAGGTTAAAGTCACTACTAAGAGCAGTTATTAGTTTTAAATCACCAAAGGATCGATTTACATTCTTTAGATTACAAAGAGAGAGTCTAATACACCTTCTGGCTGTGACTGCAGCTATCCAGCTCTGAAAACGAAACTAAAATACACCCTGCAGCAAACAGCCTAAAACAAAAGTAAAAATCTGACAGGCAGCCCAGCTCCACTAACTCTCTGACATCACTGCAGTAATAAACACCCATTTCTTAAAGGTACTCTCACTACAGATACTTATATACACACCCATTTATAAACACCCATTTCTTAAAGGTACTCTCACATGACAATTGAAACAGATTAAACTGGATTCTGCAGTCCCCCAGCTACGTGTTTCTTGGCCGCACGCAGTTTGCTGGCGGCTGGATTCTTTTCTCTCGCCGCTTGTCAATGGGATTTCCCATTGTAGTCACCCCATGCCGTTGGGAAACCCACGGGAAAAGTGAATCGCAATGGCAGGAGAATTCCGGCTCAGGCCAAAATGATTGAATTGCCTTTTTTTGGAACTTGCTGTACAAAATACACAATTCACACCTTTTAACCTGGGGTTACCCCTATCTCTGGATCTGTAAAGACTTAATTATCTGCAAATGCTCGCATTCAAAGCATTGTCTTGCATCTTTGACTTTGTCTATATATATGTTTCTGCAACATATCTCTTCATTCACCTGAGGAAGGAGCAGTGCTCCCAAAGCTAGTGTTTGAAATAAACCTGTTGGACTTTAACTTGGTGTTGTAAGACTTCTTACTGTGCTCACCCCAGTCCAAAGCCGGCATCTCCACCACATGTACAAAATATATCATTGACTGCAAAGCACTTTGGGATGCCCTCAGGCCCAGCTGCATTTTCAGCTCTTGTCTGGAGTTCTCCTCACCCCGGTGAGAGCAGAACCTCTTCCCTCCTGTACACCACCACCACGGCGTCCATCTTGGAACCTTGCAGCATGCTCCCTGGCCCATCGTGTTAATTCCATTGTTTCTCCAGCTCTTCCGCTCTTCTTTAAGCAGTTTCAGCTGCAGCCAGAACGTGCTGGACCTTGAAGCAATGGTGTCTAGTTTTACGTGGTTCTGGCTTTGCAGAAAGCTAGGCTGGCCGCTGAAGCTTGCAAACTCTCACCAGCACTACGGCACTGTGCAATCATTCTAATTAGCAAGCAATGTGAAATTTGCATGCTGGCTGCATCATGTTGAGCAGGAGCAAAGTATTAGTGCATCCTGATCCCTTGCCCGGTTTCAAAGGCTGTCCAATTTAACTCTCTCAGTATGAAACAGATAAAGGTACTGAAAAATTCAATAGATTTCCTCTTGCATTAGTGAGTTGGATTTTGTATAAATTAAAAAAAAATATTTAAACATTATTTACTCAGCAAATCAGTGGTGTCAGGTGTAAATTGGTTGCTCAAAATGATTTAATATGCAGTTGCTGATATTATTAGTTAGAGAGCACTAGATGCACAGAGATAATGGTCAGTCATTAATCTCAGCAGCAGACAATCATAAAATACCTACCGATGGTTGAGTGGTTTATGATAAAAATTCTGCGCAAAGTCAGTCTCTTTCATGGGTAGAGGATTGGTTAACTAACAGAAAGCAGAGAGTGGGGATAAATGGGTGTTTCTCTGGTTGGCAACCTGTAACTAGTGGGGTCCCTCAAGGATCAGTGTTGGGCCCGCAGTTGTTCACAATTTACATAGACGATTTGGAGTTGGGGACCAAGTGCAATGTGTCAAAGTTTGCAGACGACACTAAGATGAGTGGTAAAACAAAACGTGCAGAGGATACCGGAAGTCTGCAGAAGGATTTGGATAGGTTAGGTGAATGGGCTAGGGTCTGGCAGATGGAATTCAATGTTGCCAAGTGTGAGGCTATCTATTTTGGGAGGAATAACAGCAGAATGGATTATTAGTTAAACGGTAAGATGTTAAAACATGCTGCTGTGCAGAGGGACCTGGGTGTGCTGGTGCACGAGTCGCAAAAAGTTGGTGTGCAGGTGCAACAGGTGATTAAGAAGGCTAATCGAGTTTTGTCTTTCATTGCTAGAGGGATGGAGTTCAAGACTAGGGAGGTTATGCTGAAAATGTATAGGGTGTTGGTGAGGCCACATCTGGAGTATTGTGTTCAGTTTTGGTCTCCTTACCTGAGAAAGGACATATTGGCACTGGAGGGAGTGCAGAGGAGACTCACTCGGTTGATCCCAGAGTTGAGGGGATTAGATTATGACGAGAGGTTGAGTAGACTGGGACTGTACTCATTGGAGTTTAGAAGGAGACGGGGGTATCTTATTGAAACATATAAAATTATGAAGGGAATAAATAGGATAGATGCGGGCAGGTTGTTTCCACTGGTCGGGGAAAGCAGAACTAGGGGGGCATAGCCTCAAAATAACGGGAAGTATATTTAGGACCGAGTTTAGGAGGAACGTCTTCACCCAAAGGGTTTTGAATCTCTGGAATTCCTTGCCGAGTGAAGCAGTTGAGGCTCCTTCTTTAAACGATTTTAAGAAATAGATAGATACCTTTCTAAAGAATAATGGGATTCGGGGATATGGTGTACGTGCCGGAGAGTGGAGCTGAGTCCACAAAGATTAGCCCTGATCTCATTAAATGGCGGAGCAGGCTCGAGGGGCCAGGTGGCCTACTCCTGTTCCTAGTTCTTATTTTCTTATGTTCTTATGTTCAGTTTCTTCCCCAATTTTCTGGATACTCATGACTCATCCTGGAGAACGACTCAATCATGTGAGAGTAAAAATGAACACGATACCACAGCTAATCACAGCCCCATCCTCATCAGATGTCCACACATGTAGGGTGGGATTTTCTGCACCCTCAACCCCCGCGGTGTGTTTTTCCCATTGTTCGCATCCTCTACAACCAGGGAATGCATGGCACAGTGTAGCTGTCAGTGGGACCGGAAGATACTGTCAGCAGGAACAGCTGGAAAGTCCTGCCCATACTTGCTAGAACAGGTAACTATTTTGTAGCATTCAATAGTATGTTGTAAGTTACAGCAACTCATCAGTGGAACAAAAATGAACTGGACAAAGTTAGAAATAGACATATTCCATTTTAAAAGGGCAGACTGCTGTACATAAAGGCCGGGATTTTCCGCTACCCGGCGGGGCGGGCCGTACCAGCACAGAGGAGTGGCGTGAACCGCACCTTCAGGAGCTAGGCCGGCGCCAGCGAGGTTGGCGCTGTGCCAGCCGGCGCCGAAGGGCTTGGCGCCACACCAACCGTTGCTGAAGGGCCTCCGTCAGCTGGTGTGAGTTGCCGCATGCGCGGGAACGCCAGCGTGCACTGGCGTCATCCCAGCGCATGCGCAGGGGGGTTCTTCTCCACGCTGGCCATGGTGGACTGTTACACCGGCCGGTGCGGAGGGAAAGAGTGCCACCACGGCACAGGCCCACCCGCGGATCGGTGCCCCCCCCGGGGCCAGATCCCCCCACCCCACCCCGAGGACATCGCAGGCTGCCCGCAGAGCCAGGCCCTGCCGGTAAGGACCTGGTCTAATTTACACCGGCGGGGCCGGCCAAAAACGGGCGGCCACTGCCAACGGCCCCCGACTGGCGCAATTCCCGCCCCCGCCGGAGAATCCCGGCCTATGTTCTTCCGCGCCAGGTCCCTGTAGGGCTCCGCCAAATTGTTTGGGGGCCAGCGCCCAGATGGGAACCCATGCGCATGCGCAAACTCGCGGCGGCTGTGGCACCCATGCACGGACTTCATAGAATTTTTTTTTTGCACCGGCTTTCGGGCGGCGGAGCTGCGGAGACCACTCCGGCGCCATACTAGGCCCGAGGAAGGGGTGGATAGCTGCCAGGTGAAATCATAAACCATGTCTAGCCCTCTGAGCTAAACCATATTCAGTATTTAGGAAGGACAGACAAAAAGGAAAAGGTGGGGATGCATAGTTCGTTAAAGAGGAAAGTAATGCGATATTAAGGAAGGATATTAGCTGTTACACTGCGGCATCTGTATGGGTAGAGTTAAGAAACACCAATGGGCAAAAACATTAGTGGGCATCGTATATAGATCTCCAAACTGCAGTGGTGATGGTTGGGAATGGCATTAAATAGGAAATTAGAGACACATACGATAAAGGAACATTTGCAATTATGGGTGATTTTAATCTGCATATAGATTGGGCAAATCAAATTAGCTGCAGTACAGTAGTGGAGGAATTCCTGGAGTATATATGGAATGGTTTTCTGGACTAATATGTTGAGGAGCCAACCAGAGAACAGGCCACCTTAGACTGGGTACTGTGTAATGAGAACGGAATCATTAGAAATCTAGTTGGGGATGAGTAACCATAATATGATAGAATTTTTCATCAAAATGGGGAGTGAAGTAGTTGATTCTGAGACTAGGTTCATGACTCTTAATAAAGGGGTGGCACAGTGGCTAGCACTGCTGCTTCACAGTGCTGAGGACCCAGGTTCGATTTTGGCCTCAAGTCATTGTCCATGTGGAATTTGCACATTCTCCCCATGTCTGAGTGGGTCTCATCCCCAGAACCCAAATATGTGCAGGCTAGGTGGCTTGGCCACATTAATTTATGCCTTAATTGGAAAAAAAGAATTCGGTACATTAAAATTTAAAAATAGATCTTAATAAACGAAACAAGATGATATAAGGCGTGAGTTGGCTTTGATCGATTGGGGAACATTACTTAAAGGGATGACAGTGGATAGGCAATGGCAAACATTCAAGGAATGCATGGGGAAATGTAACAATTGTTTACTCCTGTCTGGCACAAAAGTAAAACATGAAAGGTGGCGGATCCATGTCTTACAAGGGAATTTAGAGATAGTATTTGATCCAAGGAAGAAGCATACAAATTGGCCAAGAAAAACAACAGGTCTGAGGATTGGGAGCAGTTTAGAATTCACAAAGAAAGACCAAGGGATTGATTGAGAAGGGAAAATAGGGTATGAGAGTAAGCTTACAGGGAACATACAAACTGTAAAAGATTCTACATGTACGTGAGGAGAAAAAGATTGATGAAGACAAATGTAGGTTCTTACAGTCTGAAACAGGGGAAATATATAATAGGGGACAACAAAATGGCTAAGCAACTAAATACATACTTTGATTCTGTCTTCACAAATGGGGACACACATCAGGTACCAGAGATGTTGGAGAATGCAGCATTTTGTGAGAGGGAGAAACTGAAGGAGATCAGTATTAATAGAGAAATGGTGTTGGGGAAATTGATGGGATTGAACGTTGATAAATCCCCAGGGCCTAATAATCTACATCCCAGGGTGCTTAAGGAAGTGGCTCTAGAAATAGTGGATGCATTGGCGGTCATCTTCCAGGATTCTATAGACACTGGAACAGTTCATGCAGATTGGAGAGTAGTTAATGTAACTCCACAATTTAAAAAGGGAGGTAGCGAGACAGCAGGGAATTATAAAGCAGTAAGCCTGACGTCCGTAGTGGAAAAAATTCTGGAATCCATTGTGAAAGATTTTATAGCTGAGCACTTGGAAAACAGTGGCAGCAATGGACAGAGTCAGCATGAATTTATGAATTTAAGCTTGACAATTCTACTAGAATTCTTTAGTCGACTAAGGGGAGCCAGTGGATGTGGTATATTTGAACTTTCAAAAGGCTTTTTACAAAATCCCGCATAAGAGATATGTGTGTAAAATTAAAGTACATGGGATTGGGGGAAGTGCAATGAGTTGGATATAAAACTGGTTGGCAGACAGGAAACAACAAGCAGGAATCAATGAGTCTTTTTAAATGGGCAGGCAGTGACTAGTGGGGTACCGCAGGGATCGATGCGAGGACCCCAGCTATTCACAATATATATCAATGATTTCGATGAGGGAACAAATGTAACATCTCCAAATTTGCAGGTGACACCAAGTTGGGTGGGTGGGTGAGCTGTGAGGAGGATGCAGAGATCCTTCAGTGTGATTTGAACAAGGATTGTGTGGGTGAATGAATGGCAGATGCAGCAACATTTGGATAAATGCGAGGTTATCCACTTTGGTAGCAAAATCAAGAAGGCAGATTATTATCTGAATGCCTATAAATTAGGAGAGGGGAATGTGCAATGAGACCTGGGTGTCCTCATACATCAGTCATTGAAGGTAAGCATGCAGGCCCAGCAAGTGGTAAAGAAGGCAAATGGTATGTTGGCCTTCATTGCAAGAAAATTTGAGTACAGGAGTATGGATGCCTTGCTGCAATTATACAGGGCTTTGGTGGAGCCACACCTGGAATATTGTGTGCAGTTTTGGTCTTCTTCTCTGAGGAAAGATGTCCTTGCTCTAGAGCGTGCAGAAAAAGTTTACCAGACTGATTCCTGGGATGGCGGGACAGATGAGGAGAGATTGAATCATTGAGGGTTATATTCCCGAGAGATCAGAAAAATGAGTGGGGATTTCATAGAAACCTATAAAAATTCTAACAGCACTAAACAGGTAGATGCAGGAAGGATGTTCCCGATGGTGTTCCCGGGGTGTCCAAAATCAGATAAGGGGGCACTGTCTGAAGATACACGTCAATCCATTTAGGACAGAGATGAGGAGATGTGTCTTAACCCAGAGAGTTTTAGGCCTGTGGAATTATTTACCACAGGAAGTACCAGCCGTACCAGCCTCCCCAAACAGGCGCCGGAATGTGGCGACTAGGGGTTTTCCACAGTAACTTCATTTGAAGCCTACTTGTGACAATAAGCAATTTTAATTTAATAATTTCAAGCAGTTGAGGCTAAGACATTAAATACTTTCAAGAGGCAGCCAGACCAGGTAAGGAGAATTCCTTCCTTAAAGGGCATGAGTGAACCAGATGGGTTTTACGACAATCAGCTCATGGTTATCAATAGACTTCTGACTAGATATTGTATTGAGTTTATATTCCTCCATCTGCAATGGTGGGATTCGAAACCGTGTCTCCAGATTCTTACCCTAGGGAATGGATTACTAATCCAGCAACATTACCAGTGCGAGGGCAGCACGGTGGCGCAGTGGGTTAGCACTGCGGCTCACAGCGCCGAGGTCCCGGGTTCGATCCTGGCTCTGGGTCACTGTCCGTGTGGAGTTTGCACATTCTCCCTGTGTTTGTGTGGGTTTCGCCCCCACAACCCAAAGGTGTTACAAGCTAGGTGGATTGGCCATGCTAAATTGCCCCTTAATTGGAAAAAATGAATTGGGTACTCTAAATTTATTTTTAAAAAATTAATGGTATTATTAACCTGCATCACATAGTGATTTCTATATTTTCCACCCTGATTCCACTGCCTATTTACTCCAGTTAGACTTCCCAAATCTTAACTCTCAAACAGAGATGGGACTGAGGTTAAGGTTCAAAAATTCTGAAATGGGAAGCACACCCGCCTTCCAGCTTTAACAGAGGTGGGACGAAGGGCAAGAAACCAATCCATGGGAAATGTATTCATTATTTAGATATTATAATGAAGTTTCCTGCTCGCATTTTCACAGTCATTTTATTTCCAACTCACATTGCTTGAGTTTCCCAGGTGTCAGGAAACCTGACAGTAAAAAACTCACGGACCCTGATTTTCCCCATGCAGAAAGGCTTTCCATCATGGTGAAAATTCCAGAAATGGCTGGAAATTCAAAGTACCCCCCTCAAACCCAGCATTCCCCACTTTCTCACGGAGTCCATAATAAGACATAGGAACAGAAGTAGACCACTCGGCCCACCAAGTCTGCTCTGCTATTCAATAAGATCATGGCTAATTTCAACTCCATTTTCCCGCCTTATCCTCATAACCTTTGATTCCCTTACTGAGTCGGTCCAGGGTCCCTGCATACATGATTCGCGGAGGCAGCTGGCCATTTAACCAGCAGTTTGCTCCACCAAAGTGGGATCTTGGAAGAATAAGGGTGTAGAATCTGGAGTATGCTGATTCCAACAGGTAAGAGGAGGCACTGACAGCCTGAACTCAGTGGATGCGTTTGGGTTACCAGGGTAAAGTACCCCTTTTGATGGGTCCTGTGACACATTTGGGAGAGGTAAAGCACCTTTTCTTTGTTAAAAGTGAACATGATTTTGCACTTTTACACACACATTCATTGGAATTGTCAAGCTGTCAAAGGGTTGTCTAGCTATCAAGAAACTGCCCAGCTGTCAAGGAACTGTTAAAAAGCTGTCACTTTCAAGGAATTGCCCAACTGTCAAGCAACTGCAAAAGAGCTGTCCAGCTGTCAAACTGGTCAAAGGTGCTGAGGAAGTATCAATGCTGTCAAGGAAGTGTCAAGCTTTCAAAGCTGTCCAGAACGTGTCAAACTTGTCATACCTCTCCTCTCTACTTTTAATTAGTTTATCAATTATGCCCCACCTTTTTATTTTGAATTACTTTATCATTTTTGATATTTTCAGCTAATGTTATGCCTACTTTGTTAATCTTCCTTCTGCATAACAAGGCAAAGCAGTTATGTAATAGTTCTACCATTTTGCTGTCATTACCTCTGAGTTTACCACTTGCATTCCTTCGTGACCCGATCATGACTTTTCTTTGCTGTTTATATCTTTGTAGCATACTATTCTTTTTATATTCCTTCATGATTGATATTATAATCTTTCTTTGACTTCATAACTTATTTCATTTTATGTCCCTCCTAATTTTTTGTATTCCTTTTGTCATCCTTTCCTTTTTTGTATGTATATATGGTGAATGCATTTTTCTATAGTTTCAATTTCCCCCCATTTCTTTAGTCATAAATGGAAAGTTTGATCTTTATTTTTGGAGGAATATATTTCCCTTGTATTCTACTGGTCACTGATTTATTTTTTCCACCACTGTTCTAATTTGTCGTTTGCCAATAAATTTGTCCAGTATATTTTCCTTCGTTCCATTCTTATCACATAAAATAATTTTCCCTCCAAATTCTTATTAGGGTCAGACATGGTTCAGCTGTCACACTCTTGGGACACAGAATAATATGAACAGGACTCAATCACTGTACCTCTCTCACGTGCTAGATCATGGTGAATCCAAATCTCAAGCCCACACTGGGGCTAGTTCAGCACAATGGGCTAAACAGCTGGCATGTAATGCAGAACAAGGCCAGCAGCGCGGATTCAATTCCCGTACCGGCCTCCCCGAACAGGCGGCGGAATGTGGCGACTAGGGGCTTTTCACAGTAACTTCATTGAACCTACGTGTGACCATAAGCGATTATTATTATTACATATTCTCACCCTTGTTCCAAATTTCTTAACACTCTTGCCCAATGGAAATCCATTGATCTAAGTGTTGAAATTTTTAACTGAAATGTTCTTATTAACTTATTGGGGGAAGAGGGTTACAGATTTACACCTACCTTTGTGTGAAAATTATTCTCTGAAATCACTCTTGAATGGTCGTGCTCTAATTCACAGCGGTGAGGAGTGCAATCAATGGGAAATTTCACTGACAATGGCGGGACTAGAAGATCCCACTGCTGGCCACAAGCGAGCCACCCTCCGCTGCTATGGGACATGCCATGGAGGGAGAGGAGACGCCCCCCATTTCGGCACCAATGGGGATTCTCCTGCTGATTTTAGCATCAGAGACTGGAAAATCCTGCCCAAGAGCTTCTGAAAAGGTATGAAAGGGTAGATACTGAGGGACTGTTTCTTCTGACTGAAGACTCTGATGCTAAAGAGTATTGTCTCATGATAAGGGCTTGGTCATTTCAGACTGAGCTGAGGAGAGATTTATTCCTTCAGGTGGTTGTGTATCTTTGGAAACCTGCACCCCATGGAGCTATGGGCATTAAATCTGAATATATTCAAGGCTCACATTGATAGAACTTTGGACTCTAAGGGGATCGCAGCATATGAGAATCAAGCGGAAAGGTTAGGTTACCAATCAGCTGCAATTTTATGGATGATGGAGCAGGCTGGAGGGGTCTCATGGGCTATACCTGCTCCTATTTTTGATGTTGGTTCTCTGTGCCTGCAATTAGAATAACATTTAAGGGGGTTGGGTCAAGCTATAAAAGGATGACAAAGATGTAACTCTTCTGTACTAATGAGACCAAATTTTCAAAGGCGATTGCTTGGAAGTAAGTTTGAAAATGATCCAAAAGAAGAAAATGTCCAGGCAAATCAATAAGTACTCAATAGGTCAGACAGTATATGTGGGGAGAGAAACACAATTAACATTTCAAATCGATTACTATTTATCAGAAGGTTATAGTTTACTGCATGGAGGATATTTTTTTATCCTCTGAGTGTGAGGAAGATTGCACACTATGACCAGCAGAAGACCTAAAGAATGGTGATTGAAATTGAAAAATCCCGGAGTATCTCCCTCAGGCATTGGACCCAGTGCAGGAAACAATTTAATGATCTCACAAGGTTAGCAAAGGTGACCACAGCTCTTCATTTCTCCATCTTTCTCAGAAACACCTGGTGGCATTACACCCTGTCCTCCCCATCCAGCCTCTATCAAACCTCTGAACAATTTCCTACCCGTATCACATAGCCTTGACCATATAGTACTCTAAAGGGCAGCCTAGCGCGCTTATTCTCATAGCGCACGCTCTCCTCTTCCTTCTTCCATTCACAGAAGCCAAAAACACCATTCTCGCCTCATAAGGATGCCTTGCAGAATCAGGACCTCCTCTGATGCCTTCTTACCGAATCTGTTGCTCCAGCTCCTTGCTTTCCATTCAATATTCTCCGTATTTTGTTTGCGTCTTGCTTCTTCTCCCTCACAGTGCATATGGCACTGTGCTGAAACTCCACGCTTTTGTGACCTCCTTTTCAGAGGACACCCACTAAGTGTCTTTTTTTGCAGGGTTAGCACAGTGATTAGTAATGCTGCCTCACAGCGCCAAGGACTCGGGTTTAATCCTGACCTCAGACCCTGCTCTATCGGAGCGGCCGCTGGTGCCGATACAATGGACCGAATGGCCTCCTTCTGCACTGTAGGAATTCTATGACTTCAAAGAAGACAGCACATGAAAGGAGCAAAGGGAGACCAGGGGAGGAGTAGTCAACATCTTGAGTTAGAGCAACATACACAAGAGCTGTCCTCAATGGAGATTTTGAGACTGGGACTTATCTGAACAGGGGCTCTATTACTTGTACCCTTTGTATCCTTCAGAAAAGTGCAAATTTAGCCAGCTGGGCCACCTCAAGCTGTATTCTGAAGACAATCGTTGGCTACTGTCCATGTTGTCACTGCAATGCTAACTCATCCCTTGTCGCTGTCCTCAAGGTGCAACTCAATGGCAATATCTGAAAGATCGCCCTGGAGAGGACAATCCTCCTGAACATGCAGCGTCACCCATCTAGTCCTCCCAAGCACCAGCACAGGGATTAAGTTAGTGCTTGTATGTGGTGACGCAATCAGTGCCTGTAGGTAGGAACAGGCAGCGGTAGAAAGGCAGCCAATTGGAAATGGTTTGCCGATTATGTTGCACAGTTTCATGTAAAATGCGCAGTACAAAGGCATAAGCATCTCATTTTCCGCTAATATTGACCAGGTTGTTATGATATCATTAAATGTGGCTTGGAGTTTCTGAAATCCTTCACCAAGTACCTGGGAATCTGCCAACCTTACATTAGTACAAATAGATGTCCATCTACTGTGTTCATTTCAGATCATTCTAACTGTGGAACTACTGAATGATACAACTCAGGAGGAGGCTATTTGACAAATTATGCCTGTATCACATTCTGAACGAGCTGTTAATTATTCCCATTCCCCTGCCCTGAAAATCATTCCTGTTTCAGAAGAGATCCATTGTACACTGGAAACCTTTCAGTGACAGACATGGTAGATTGGTGATACAGATAGTAGATGAATAATTATTTCTGGAGAACTCGCAATCATTTCCAGCAGATGAACATTGTGCCAAATGAAGCTGTCCACAGTTTGCTGTTTCTGCTCTGTTAAACATTTGACTTTTCTGGGACTTTCGACGAAAATAGTCTGTTTGCAGAAAGTAGAGAGTGCACATTTCACTAAGTGTCAAATTTACTTGGTTGATTTAAAATAATCATTGCAAGACAAGCGTCCCATGTGGAAGGTGATAAAGAGGTCACCGTCACAGTGGTTCATAGCTGTGCACTAGAGTGGGATTTTGTGTTATAATTCTGGCTCACTATTTTTGATTCCGTATTGGTTTCACTTTATTATATAAGTATAGGTTCTTCAATTTAAAAAAGTCACTTCCTTAAAAGACCAAAATAAAAATATATCCGATTGGTTCGCTATCAGGTCATGGGTGTGATTAAAAGAAGCCACGTCAGGGGTGTGATACAGAAGAACATAAATGAGTGAGGTCTTATCAGCAATGTACATGCACACACTCTTGTTTCTATGGACCCTCAATGGTCTCGCACTTCATTATTTCTGTACCCTCCTCTAGCCCCACAAGCTTCCGAGATCCCTGTGCTCCTCCAATCCTGACCTCTTAAACATACTTGACTTTCATCACTCTACTAATAGTGGTCAATCTTTATATTTCTTCGGCTCTAACCTCTGAAATTCCTTCCCTTAGCCCCTCCACCTGTCTACCTCCCTCTTCTTTAATTTTCTTCTTAAAACCTACTTCATTGGTCCTAATATGTCCTTGTGTGGCTCAGTGTCAAATTTGATTTGCTAAATAAACTGTGAATGGCCTTGAGAAATGCTGTGTCGACGATAAAGATGCTGCGGTGCTTGTTCCTTTAAGGGCAACACAGCAGAGTAAGGGTCACCTGACCTGCATGACCAATTTGGACTCAGAGTAGCAAATATCCCCAGGGGAAAGCGTCATCTTTGATAGAGGCATTCCAGAACTAGCTGAAGGTATGCTGTTGCTCGTGTATATCCTTGTAAATAAACCCTTTGTTGTTCACTACCTGAAAGTGCATCATGACTAGATAGGCTGGAATTTATGGAGGCATCAAAAGTCTCGCCTATTGCCCGGTTAGAGAGCCGTCAAGAGATCTGCGCTGCCTCTCTGGAAAAGCCTGCCAGTAATAAGCGCAACTCAGGTACTTAGATAGCTGATATCAGGCTATTCCCAGGATCAAAGACCCGAGGGTGGAAGTTCCAGGCTGATAGGGTTGTTAAGAAGGCGTACGGTGTGTTAGCTTTTATTGGTTGAGGGATTGAGTTTCGGAGCCATGAGGTCATGTTGCAGCTGTACAAAACTCTGGTGCGGCCGCATTTGGAGTATTGCGTGCAATTCTGGTCGCCGCATTATAGGAAGGATGTGGAAGCATTGGGAAGGGTGCAGAGGAGATTTACCAGGATGTTGCCTGGTATGGAGGGAAGATCTAATGAGGAAAGGCTGAGGGACTTGAGGCTGTTTTCGTTTGAGAGAAGAAGGTTACAAGGTGACTTAATTGAGGCATACAAGATGATCAAAGGATTGGATAGGGTGGACAGTGAGATGGTGATGGCTAGCATGAGGGGACATAGCTTTAAATTGATGGGAGATAGATATAGGACAGGTGTCAGAGGTAGGTTCTTTACTCAGAGAGTAGTAAGGGCGTGGAATGCCCTGCCTGCAACAGTAATGGACTCGCCAACACTAAGGGCATTCAAATGGTCATTGGATAGACATATGGATGATAATGGAATAGTGTAGATGGGCTTTAGAGTGGTTTCGCAGGTCGGCGCAACATCGAGGGCCGAAGGGCCTGTACTACTACGCTGTAATGTTCTATTGTTCCACTGACTGAGAGCAGCTGGTAGTTCAGAAGCAGCGCCATGGCTGCTGCCACAATGACAACTAACAGAGGCCCAAGATTGAGGAACGACACAGGCCACTGTTAACTAATGGCGGGAGGGACTTCACAGGGTTGGGTCTGTGGGGAGAGTGGTACAAGGGTGTCATCAACAAGCACATGGGATTGCTCTCAGCAAGCCACCCCCTACCAATGTTGCACCCTCTGATTAGCTGTTAATTTATTTTTGAACAAGGGACTCCCCCTGGGGAGAGCATAAGCAGGCCACACAATTTGACCAGTTGTGCATGCAGCATGTCGACAGTTTTTTTCGCTTCTGGATTAATACCTGCAACAGTGGGATGAGGCACTTAAATGGTCATTAATTTCCCACATGGGGACTTCACTTGGCGGTGGGACAGGTAGTCCGATCATAAGCCTTCATGCTCCTGATTTAATTCTGACGGAGGCAGGAAGACGGTATGCCACCATCCAGCCTCATTAAATGCGCTTCTCACCTCCAAACATCCCACGAGAGAGTCCATGAGCGGAATCCTTCGGCCTCCCAGCCACCCGTTTCTTGGCAGTGCACAGTTTGAGGGAGTGGGGTTCTCTGTTCCTGCCACTGTCAATGGGAATTCCCATTCCCATTGAAGTCACCATGCACCGCCAGGAAACCTGAGGGCAAAGTTATAAGTCTTGTGTCTATCAAATGACTGGAGAGAGGGTTCAAGTCAACACGGGGGGGGGGGGGGGGGGGCGGGGGGGGTCCCGGTCAATACCAGAGAATCGCACAGCAAGCAAACAGCGGGATAATTCCGGCCCGCACTATTCAATCCTCTACATACATGCAAGCTATTGCTGTTGTTTCTGTATGTGTTTGTGGGACACTGCAATGCAGACTACCCAACATCTGGAGCAGTGACATGTTTGGCGAGCTGTTCCAAGTGACATTTTTGTTTTGCCTAACCTAATCGCACTTTTGAAAGGACTTCCCAAAATGGCAGCTTTTGAGAATAATTGACCACACTTGAAGTCTTAGGTTTTATAGTCAGGCGGCAAATAAAACAGCGACAGGAAGAAATCAATCGAAACTTGTCCGACACAGCTCCAGCCATCTACAGTGTCAAAAAGGCCAGTGAACAGAGATGGAATATGGATTTCCTGTTGCTATTTGTCAAGCGATTTTGTCAGAGTGCTTTAAAGATCTGATGAACGCTACAGTGCAACAAATTAAAAGCAATGTTTTCTTTGAATTGGTATATAAATCATCTGCAAATAATCAGCGTCGTTCCCCGCTGCTGTGAGCCGCTGCAGTTCTAGTCAGGGGAAAATGTCAATATGCAAAATGGAAGAAATTGGATTGCAACAATTAATGACTTTTTGATTTAATTGGATGGCTACACCCAAGGTATTTGAGGACAGCAATGAGGAATAAAGGATCTGTAAATGATAAACAACAAAGAGGATTATCAGCAGCTGGCCTCCAGGATCGCCTTCCTTGTGGAGGAACTTGTAAAACAAATATCAAACTACAAGTGTTTTGTTTATATTCTCCTTCTGGCATGAAGGCACCTTCCTGTACCAGCCTCCCCGAACAGGCGGCGGAATGTGGCGACTAGGGGCTTTTCACAGTAACTTCATTTGAAGCCTACTTGTGACAATAAGTGATTTTCATTTCATTCATTTCAAGTTAAGTGTCAAAAAAAGGGATTGTGCTTCTCTTGGCTACCAAACTTCCTATCATGGTTCAAACTACTTTATAAATATGTTTGCCTGTTACTAATCATTTGATTCGCTTTCTTTCCCTCCTGCAGAATGGCAGCTAATTACTGCAGGTGCGGGAAATATGAGACCAAATATGGGTGACATGGTGGCACAGTGGTTAGCACTGTTCCTTCACAGCACCAGGGACCCAGCGTCGATTCCTGCTTGGGTCACTGTCTGTGTGGAGTCTGCACGTTTTCCCCGTGTCTGCGTGGGTTTCCTCCGGGTGCTCCGGTTTCCTCCCACAAGCCCCAAAAGATGTGCTTGTTCGGTGAATTGGACATTCTGAATTCTCCCTCAGTGTACCGAACAGGGGTCGGAGTGTGGCGACGAGGGACTTTACACAGTAACTTCATTGCAGTGTTATTGTAAGCCTACTTGTGACACTAATAAAGATTAGATTAGACAAAAACAGAAGGTACTGAAAATTTAGGCTCTGTGGCGAAAGAAACAGCTAGTTTTTCAATCGATGATCTTTTGTCAGAGCCATTTTTTCAAAAATTTAGAATACCCAATGTAGCGCAACAATTACTCACTCAAGTCGAGAAGAGATGAAATCAATCGAGGCTTTATTAAGCAAGACTTGTTCCCCAGCAGCTCAGTTACAGAATGCGGCTGCTGGGAGAACTCAATCTCTTATACTCCGCCTTCTGGGCGGAGCCAGAAGGCGGCAGATCCAACCAGGACCCGGGACCTGTCAGCCAATAGCCTCTCGGCTTCACAGGCACCGTACTACCCCTAATACATACCACCACATTCACCCCTTGTTAAAAAGAAAACCCGGCAGGGTGGTGATTCACATGGTGGTAGGGGTTTACAAGGCTGGTCCTGGAACTAATTTCGTACAGTGGCTATGCATTTAGCCCAACAGTTAACTATGTACAGGTTGTCAGAATTATTTACAAGTTGTTTTTTTTGTGTTACGCGGATTCCACAAGTCAAGCGGGTGCCCTGGTCGTCCTTGACGATTGCCTCAGCCCGGTGGTGGTGCAGGTGCTGGCTCGGTGAACCCCCTCGACCAACGGGTCCGATTTGTGCGCCCGCACATGTTTTCGGAGCAAGATGGGTCCTGGGGCTGGCAGCCAGGCCGGCAGCGACGTTCCGGAGGAGGACTTCCTAGGGAAGACAAGGAGGCGCTCGTTTGGTTAGTGGTGGTACACAACAGCGACCGGATGGAGTGGAGGGCATCCGGGAGGACTTTCTGCCACCGGGAAACTGGGAGATTTCTGGACCGTAGGGCCAGTAGGACGGTCTTCCAGACCGTACCGTTCTCCCTCTCTACCTGACCGTTCCCCCGGGGGTTGTAGCTGTTCGTCCTGCTCGAGGCAATGCCCTTGCTGAGCAGGAACTGACACAGCTCATCGCTCATGAAGGAGGACCCCCTGTCGCTATGGATGTACGCGGGGAAACCAAACAGTGTAAAGATGGTGCCGAGGGCTTTAATGACTGTGGCCGCTGTCAAGTCGGGGCAGGGGATGGCGAAGGGGAAACGGGAGTACTCGTCCACCACGTTCAGGAAGTATGCGTTGCGGTCGGTGGAGGGGAGGGGGCCTTTGAAATCCAAACTGTGGTGTTCAAAGGGACGGGAAGCCTTTATCAGGTGCGCTCTATCTGGCCTGAAAAAGTGCGGTTTGCACTCTGCGCAGATTTGGCAGTTCCTGTGGCTGTACGGACCTCCTCAACAGTGTAGGGGATGTTCCGGGACTTCACAAAATGGTAGAATCGAGTGACCCCCGGGTGGCAGAGGTCCTCGTGGAGGGCTTGGAGGAAGTCTACTTGTGCGTTGGCACATGTGCCGCGGGTTAGGGCATCGGACGGCTTGTTCAGCTTTCCGGGACGATACAAGATCTCATAGTTATAGGTGCAGAGCTCAATCCTCCACCTCAAGATCTTGTCATTCTTGATTTTGCCCCGCTGTGCATTATCGATCATAAAGGCTACCGACCGTTGGTCAGTGAGGAGAGTGAATCTCCTGCCGGCCAGGTAATGCCTCCAATGTCACACAGCTTCCACTATGGCTTGGGCTTCCTTTTCCACTGAGGAGTGGCAGATCTCTGAGGCATGGAGGGTCCGGGGGAAAAAGGTCACGGGTCTGCCCGCTTGGTTGAGAGTGGCCGCCAGAGCTACATCGGATGCGTCGCTCTCGACCTGGAAGGGGAGGGACTCGTCGATTGCGTGCATCGTGCCTTTGCGTTTCAGGGCTTTGGAGCAGTGGGGGAGGGTAAATTCCATAAGGGGACGCATGCCTTTGGGGTCGGGGCCTATCACTCCATTGCGCACTACGTATCCCAGGATGGCCAGACGGTTGGTGCTAAAAACGCATTTTTCCTCGTTATAGGTGAGGTTCAGGGCGTTAGCGGTCTGGAGGAATTTGAGGAGGTTGGCGTCGTGGTCCTGCTGGTCATGGCCGCAGATGGTTACATGGTATGGGAATGTGGCCCGCAACCCGTGCTGGACAACCATTCGGTCCATCTCCCGTTGGAAGACCGAGACTCAGTTCGTGACGCCGAATGGGACCCTTAAGAAGTGGTAGAGCCACCCGTCTGCCTCGAAGGCTGTGTACTTGCGGTCGCTCGGGCGGATGGGAAGCTGATGATATGCGGACTTAAGGTCCACGGTGGAAAAGACCTTGTACTGTGCAATCCGATTGACCATGTCGGATATGCGGGGGAGAGGGTATGCATCGAGCTGCGTGTACCTATTGATGGTCTGACTATAGTACGACCATCCTCTGCTTCTCCCTGGTCTTCACAACTATCACCTGGGCTCTCCAGGGACTATTGCTGGCCTGGATTATGCCTTCCTTCAGCAGCCGCTGGACTTCAGACCGGATAAACATCCGATCCTGGGCGCTGTATCATCTGCTCCTAGTGGCGACGGGTTTGCAATCCGAGGTGAGGTTCGCAAACAAGGAAGGCGGTTCAACCTTGAGGGTCGCGAGGCTGCAGATAGTGAGTGGGGGTATTGGGCCGCCGAATTGGAACGTTAGGCTCTGGAGGTTACACTGGAAATCTAACCCCAAGAGAATGGGAGCACCGAGTTGGGGAAGGACATAAAGCCTATAATTCTTAAACTCCCTCCCTTGCACCGTTTGATGCAGAACCCTTTGATCTCTACGGCATGGGATCCCGCTGCCAGAAAAATCTTTGGGGTGCTCGGACGAATAGAGAGAAAACAGCGCCTTACCGTATCCGGGTGGATAAAACTTTCCGTGCTCCCAGAGTCGATTAGGAAAGCATCTCGTACCCGTTGACCAGCACCGTTGTCGTTGCCGTTTGGAGCGTCCAGGGCCGCGATTGGTCCAGGGTCACCGAAGCCAGTCGTGGTTGTTGCATCGTGGAGCTTTCTTTCGACCCTGTGGAGCCGTCTATGCTGGGGTCCTTGGCTATCAGCCAAGATGGCGGCATCCATGGATCGCACGCGGTCGGGGGTGGACAAAATGGCCACCCCCATGGATCGCACGTGGCCGGCGTGTCACAAGATGGCGGCGCCCATCCTCCCCTCGTGGTGTACGGGGCCCAAATGGCGGCGCCCGCGGGCCGCACATAGAGCGCTGGGGGGGTTTGAGTCTGCTGTCCGGATCTCCCCCGGAGATTGCGGCGAACCCCCGGGACTGGCACACCGTTGCGTAATGCCCCTTTTTGCCGCAGCTTTTACAAATAGCTGAGCGGGCCGGGCAGCGCTGCCGGGGATGTTTCGCCTGCCCGCAATAATAGCAGTGGGGCCCACCGGGATGGTCTGATGCTCTAGCCGCACAAGCTTGCGGGTGGGGTGCCGGGGAGTCGGTCGCAACGGGGGTCCACGGAGCCCAAGGGGCTGCCGCGTGGTCGGGACCGTAGGTGCGGGCATTTTGTGAAGCCACGTCGAGGGAGGCCGCAAGGGCCCGTGCCTCTGTGAGTCCTAATGAGTCTCTTTCTAACAGTCTTTGGTGAATTTGAGAAGAAGTCCTACCTGACTCAAAAGCATCCCTGACTAGGAGCTCCGTGTGCTCGTTTGCACTCACCGACGGGCAGTTGCAGTTCCTTCCCAAAATCAACAGCGCGCTGTGGAACTCATCGAGTGATTCTCCGGGGATTTGCCGTCTCGTCGCGAGTTGGTGGCGTGCGTAGACCTGGTTTATGGGTCGAATGTAGACTCCTTTCAGCATGGCGAGCGCCGTCGGGAAATCCTCCGCGTCTTCGATGAGCGTGTAGATCTCCGGGTTCAGCCTGGAATGCAGGACCTGCAGTTTCTGATCTTCCGTGGTCCGGCCGGGGGCCGTTCGGAGGTAACCTTCGAAGCATGCTAGCCAGTGTTTAAACACGGTCGCCGAGTTTGCTGCATGGGGGCTGATTCGCAGACACTCCGGGGCGATCCGGAGCTCCATAGTCTTTTAAGCTTGCTTAATAAATTGTAGCGCAACAATTACTCACTCAAGTCGAGAAGAGATTAAATCAATCGAGGCTTTATTAAGCAAGACTTGTTCCCCAGCAGCTCAGCTACAGAATGCGGCTGCTGGGAGAACTTGAGCTCTTATACTCCGCCTTCTGGGCAGAGCCAGAAGGCGGCAGATCCAACCAGGACTCGGGACTTGTCAGCCAATATGCTCTCGGCTTCACAGGTACCGTACTACCCCTAATACATACCACCACACCCAATTTTTTTTAAAATTTAATCAGCAATTTAATGTGGCCAATCTCCCTAACCTGCACATCTTTGGGTTGTGGGGGTGAAACCCACGCAGGCATGGGGAGAACGTGCAAACTCCACACGGACAGCGACCCAGGGCCGGGATCGAACCCGGGTCTTCAGCTCCGGAGGCAGCAATGCTAACCACTGCGCCACCGTGCTGCCCCTTTCAACACAATCATTAACCCTTTTTCTAGTTCAGTTCCACTTTTCAGTTTTCGGGTGATTCATTGCTTCATCTTCCATTGGAGGGGAAAGAAAGAAGGAAACAATTAATGGGCTTGACTTTCCCAGCAAGTATGTTGTACTGCAGCTGGCAACTTTAGCGGAAGCGAGTTCGTGCAGGCAGATGGGTGCCTCTGGGTCACAGTCAATAAAGAGGCCCAACCAGAGCTGTCAGCCCAACTGGAGGGTAGGCAGGTCAGCAGCGAAGCCACCAGTGGTGAGTACTGCTGATGTTGCAGGAAGAAGGTGAAGGTACCTCCATGGCAATGGGGCGGTTGCGGAGTGGGGTTGCATGGGGCAGCCATTGTCCCCTCCCTGGGCCATGGATTGACAATAAATGAGAGTCCCCCTGGGATCCAGCAGGAGGCTGCCAGCATTTACCTGGCAGTGTCCCTCCCAATGCCTATAGAATGTTAGTGGCAGCGGTGGGTGGGCACTTAATTGGCACAAATGGACGGCAGGTGAGTGGTGATGCCAATAGATTCCTGTCGATTGAAATTTACCGTGCTGGTAGGAAGCTACCAGGGTCATCTCCTGATGCCTTTTTCTGCTATTTAACCAGCTCTCCAGGTTCCTAGTCCATCTCCAATAAGCCAGTAAAATCCAACCCAATGAGATGGAAAACTCAACTTACATATAAAAGATATGTGTTTTTCGTTTGAATTGAATTAAATATGGGAATGTCAAATGCAATTGTAGTGTGTGCTGAAATGTACAGCAAAAACCAGGGACTGAAAATTAATTGGAAGCACAGAGCAAAACAAATGCACCAACTGTGACTGTTTTCAACACCAAGATGTCACCCACAGCATCACAGCTGCACGGAAGAGAGGTTTCCTGGGAGCTGTTCCTGTTCAGCCACTCTGGCTACGCTGGAGATGTGTTGCAAACCAAATTTATACATGGAATGAGGTTTCCACTGCCCTACTGGTAAACTTATAGCAACAGAGAACAAGAACCTCAAAGAAAATCCCCAGTCACAATGTCTCATACATATACTCAACATAGGCACAGTAACCCAGAAATGTCCAGGATCTGGAAGATCATTTCAGTCTATCAAACTCCAAAGTGCAGGAGCAGACACATGAGTCTCTACCCATATCACGACTTGATTTGTGAAAGGAAGGGAATCCAGTACCCTTCGATTCCGCGGTGATTCTCCTGCTTCTTTGTTCAGTGCTGTATTTAAGCATAAGAAGAGGAGTTATACCACACAAGATGGTGAGTAAGCTTGCCGATCAACCACAATACATCATTCTTATACTGTTATGCAGATAATACTTTGCTTGTATTTGCCAATCACAAATTAACATGATTTGATTCTGACTGCAGGGGTTCAAGAAGGCAACCCACCACCACCTTCTGAAGGGCAACTAGGGATAGGCAATAAATGCTGGACTAACCAGTGACACCCACATCCTGTAAAAAATGAACAAAAATATATACTTACCTAATACCATCATGTTTACACCATTGCTACGACCTTCAACACTGAGTTACAATGAACAAAGCAGCTTCTTGCATCTTACTCAGAAAACTTCCACCCTGCTCGGTTCCCACATGGTCTTGGAGCTGCATATTGAGTGCTCAGAATACAATTTTACTTAAATGTTGTTATTAATCCTTACTTTCCCGTTTCAATTCTTCAAACCATATATCCACCCAATTGCATCTTGAAACTACTACTATCCTCTGTGTGATTGATATGCACTCTGTCCTTTTTTAAATAAGGCTGTCCTGTTATATATAATTACAGTGGGCTAAACAGCTGGCTTGTAATGCAGAACAAGGCCACCAACGCGGGTTCAATTCCCGTACCGGCCTCCCCGAACAGGCGCCGGAATGTGGCGACTAGGGGCTTTTCACAGTAACTTCATTGACGCTTACTTGTGACAATAAGCGATTATTGTTATTATTAATATTTTAAACACTTTTTTGTAATCCATTCAAATTGCCACATTACTTTCCTTTCTGTGTTTTGTTCAGAGGTCATTTCTACCATTACAATCAGATTGCTCAGTTCTTCGATTCCGGTGTCTGAGGTTTTCAAGCTGGAACATTTTCCACTGCATGATCTCTGCAAACAGAGAGCTACCATGTGCCTAAATGTTGTCTCACTAGACAAAGTAAACCAATAAGGACTTGTGTTTTGTAATTTTAATTGTTGAACAGGAAGGTACCACTAATATGATGGCAAAAAGATTAAGAGTGCAAACGTTCCTTGTCCTCATTACACAGGACTCTACAATTTTGCACTGCCTGGGATTGTAAAATCAAATGATTTCAAGCATATGTTGTAATGCTTGAGATGAGAAAGACCCTACCCTGGAAATACCTTCCTCATTAGATACAGATTTCTTTATTCAATCAGCGTTAAGTACAAGCGAACCTTTTAGATCTATTTGAACAATTTCATTACAAAGTCTTTTCATGCATTTCGTAATACTTCTTTTCAAAGTACAAATAACAATAATGCAGTCATTAAAGAGAAAACAACTTTCCTAATGCTCTCAATTTACAGATTATTGTCACAAGCAAACCAGAAACTGGCTTCAGACTTTTTACACTGAAGTTTAGAGTGTTCAGCTTGCTCTACCGAGCAAAATGCTTGGCGAATTGGATTCTGTTCAACTAAAGATTTAACCCTTTTCTCATCATTTTCGCTTTAGAATAAAAATTATTAACATAAAAGAGTGGTATTATTTGGAAAAACAGAACACAATTTCCTTTTACAAAAATGAAATCAGTCAAATTGCAATATCAGAGTTTCTTTGGCTCTAGATTTTCTGTTTCTCAGGTATATCCTGATATTGTTATATCCTCGCGTGGTTCCAAGTCTCTATTTTCATGTCCTCATAGCGTACTTGCAGCTCCATTCATTTACTTTCTCTCTGGGTACTTTCTCAAATCCCTATCGGAACCATTGACACACACATTCACCCCCATCTTATTGGCATCTGACACCTACGTTTCACAGTTGCCCTCCACAAATGTTTGTCTTTCTTTTGTCTCCCCACAATCCATTTCTCACACTCATAACTCTCTGCTTTCTCCTCTTCTGGAAGAAGATAACGCAAAGGTAAAATCAGAATCCCCATGGGTGTTGGGGAGGTGGTGGTGGGGGAGGGGGTGGGAGGATGTTACCCTCCAATGTTTAGTCACCTTGACGGCCAGTAATAATCCATGCGCACATGGTCCACTGGGAAGGAGGTTTTGTCCCAGGAGGCTGCAGATGTCAACAGCAACTGCCTTGAAAGCCTGAGTTTATGCGAGATCGGTGCACAAATATGTAGAGTGATCTGATCACCTGTCTATGGACCTTGTATTGGATGTCTCGCTTCTTTTGAGCGATCTCTGTTTATATCCCTTCTGTCTTTGTAATGGTGCACTTTCAGGGACTTCATCTGTGAACAACAAAGGATTTATTTACGAGGATCGACAAGAGAAGCTGTATGCCTGTAGCTAGTCCTGGAATGCCACTTACCTAAGAAAACCCCTCCTCCTTGGGTGATTCCCCCACTCTCAGTCCCGATTGGTCACCCATGCTACGTGGGCTTGTGGGACATCCTTTTCCGGTAGATGTGAAAATTACAGCTGCACTCAACTTCCACGTCATTGGCCTCTTCCAAAGCTCGAATGGGGACGTCTTGTGGGATTTCTCATGAAGCCACACACAAATGCATACACAAGGTCACAGGTGTCTTTTTTTGCCAAGGCCCACAATTACATCAGCTTTGATAAAGATCAAGCACACCAGGTAGCCAAAGCACTGGTCTTGTCAGAGACTTCCAGGTTCCCACAGGTGCAGGGTTCCATAGACTGCACTATCAGAGCTCCTTGGCACCAGGCACTGCAATACATGAACAGGAAAGGCTTCCACTCCCTCAATGTTTAGCTGGTATGCTACCAGAACAAGCAATCCTGCAGGTTTTTTCCAGATATCCAGGAAGTATCCGCATCTCTTACATTGTGAGTAGATCACAGATCCCAGAGATCTTCCAGGGACCACAAATGATTACCTTTCATCATTTGCATTCTGAAATCCAGTCCAGGTTTTCCAAATGATGCTTGAACAAAGCTTCCGTTCTACCTTTAGTAGTGAATCCAGTCCAAGTTTTCAACTACCCCTTTAGGATTTCTTTGTCTTGACAGGTGCACAAACTGTTCACAATTGCTTTAACTCGTGATTCCGAGACTCTAGCACAATGGCGTCAAATGCTTAAGTTACCTGTGAAGTCCCACTTTAAATTTGGATACTGCAATTGTCTCTTTCACACAGAACATTTTGTTTACTCCTACTTGAATTCTTCTGATAAATATCTAAATTACTGTTCTCTTAACTCCAGTCATCTTACACATCCTTTCTGTCCCTATTACCTGGTTATCTGGAACTTGTTCTTTCGGAAGTCTGCATCATTGCAACTCCCTTGTACTGTCTAGCTTCTCTTGGCAGAATTCAGAGATGTTCACCCCCCCACCCCGCGACCACCCCCCCCCCCTTCTCTCCATGCCATGTCTCTGACTGCAATTCATACAGCCAAAACTAAAACTTAAAAAGCTTTTCTATCCTTACAAGGACCTCCAGCTGCTGTGCAACCCCTGCTCCTACTATGTATTCTTCACACTGGAAGCACAATAGAATCACAATTGGAATTGGCAACCCCACCCATACAGACAACTTTGTCCAGCATGAATCTAACGACAGGTTTTACCCTTTCAGGCACAGCAACATTAAATTAAATCCACTTAAAACTATACCTTTGTTTTTTTGCTGCCACTGCAAATGAAGAGGCCAGAATGCTGGCCAGACAAGGGAGGTGTGCATGGGTGGACCTCATAGTCGCAAGATTCTCGTAAGAGAATGAAGAAATGGAGTGAGCATCCTCTTGGATAAGTGATCTATATGACAGCCCAACATGAACTGAAGCTTTTCACCTCCCATTTTTTTCAATTATGCACTTCAAAATGTGGGAGACAATCAGCCGGATTCTCCTTTTCTGAGACTAAGTGTTGACGCTGGAGCAGGATTAGCGGAGTTCCACGACAGCAAAACTGATGCAGCACCTGGACGAATTCGATGACCATTAGGGGACCAGCATCGGTGCCATGTGGAACACTATCAAATCCAATGAGAAATGGTGCGGGATTCGCCGGATTCAAGATTGAAACTCAGGAGGCTGACAAGCTGCAGCTGCATATACACACTTCACTCTCCACACACACCATCACAGCCAACAAGATGGCAGCAAGGAGAGCAGCTCCAAAATTTGCCGAAGCTGAACTGGAGACACTGCTGCCTGCTGTGGAGGAGAGGCTGCCAGCTGCCATTGTTCGCCGGGCATGGGCACAGGTGGCAGAGGCTGTCAGCACCATGGGCAACATCGTCTCTCTCAGTTACCCTGCCAGCCCAGACTGCTCGCACCACTGTCACTCTGTCAGTGTCCTTCCTGGTGTCTCTCAGGTACACAGCCAGTCCAGACTACTCCCACTGTCACTCTGTCACTGTCCTTGCTGTTGTCTCTCAGTTACCCAGCCGACCCAGACCGTTCTCACCACTGTCACTCTGTCATTGTCCTTGCTGATATCTCTCAGTTACCCAGCCGGCCCAGACTGTTCTCACCACTGTCACTCTGTCAGTGTCCTTGCTGTTGTCTCTCAGTTACCCAGCCGACCCAGACTGCTCACACCACTGTTAGTCTGTCACTGTCCTTGTTGTTGTCTCTCAGTTAGCCAGCCGGCCCAGACTGCTCCCACCACTGTCACTCTGTCACTGTCCTTGCTGTTGTATCTCAGTTAGCCAGCCGGCCCAGACTGCTCCCACCACTGTTAGTCTGTCACTGTCCTTGCTGTTGTCTCTCAGTTAGCCAGCCGGCCCAGACTGCTCCCACCACTGTCACTCTGTCACTGTCCTTGTTGTTGTCTCTCAGTTAGCCAGCCGGCCCAGACTGCTCCCACCACTGTCACTCTGTCACTGTCCTTGCTGTTGTATCTCAGTTAGCCAGCCGGCCCAGACTGCTCCCACCACTGTTAGTCTGTCACTGTCCTTGTTGTTGTCTCTCAGTTAACCAGCCGGCCCAGACTGCTCCCACCACTGTCACTCTGTCACTGTCCTTGCTGTTGTCTCTCAGTTACCCAGCCGGCCCAGACTGTTCTCACCACTGTCACTCTGTCAGTGTCCTTGCTGTTGTCTCTCAGTTGAAGGGGCTCAGACTGCTCCCACCACTGTCACTCTGTCAGTGTACTTGCTGTTGTCTCTCAGTTGAAGGGGCCCAGACTGTTCCCACCACTGTCACTCTGTCACTGTCCTTGCTGTTGTCTCTCAGTTACCCAGCCAGCCCAGACTGCTCCCACTGTCACTCTGCCACTGTCCTTGCTGTTGTCTCTCAGTTACCCAGCCAGCCCAGACTGCTCCCACTGTCACTCTCTCAGTGTCCTTGCTGTTGTCTCTCAGTTACCCAGCCAGCCCAGACTGCTCCCACTGTCACTCTGCCACTGTCCTTGCTGTTGTCTCTCAGTTACCCAGCCAGCCCAGACTGCTCCCACTGTCACTCTCTCAGTGTCCTTGCTGTTGTCTCTCAGTTACCCAGCCAGCCCAGACTGCTCCCACTGTCACTCTGCCACTGTCCTTGCTATTGTCTCTCAGTTGGAGGAGCCCAGACTGCCTTCACCACTGTCACTCTGTCACTGTCCTTGCTTTTGTCTCTCAGTTGGAGGGGCCCAGACTGCCTTCACCACTGTCACTCTGTCACTGTCCTTGCTGTTGTCTCTCAGTTGGAGGGGCCCAGACTGCCTTCACCACTGTCACTCTGTCACTGTCCTTGCTGTTGTCTCTCAGTTGGAGGGGCCCAGACTGCCTTCACCACTGTCACTCTGTCACTGTCCTTGCTGTTGTCTCTCAGTTGGAGGGGCCCAGACTGCTCCCACCACTGTCACTCTGTCAGTGTCCTGGCTGATATCTCTTAGTTATCCAGCCGGCCCAGACTGCTCCCACTGTCACTCTGTCACTGTCCTTGCTGTTGTATCTCAGTTACCCAGCCAGCCCAGACTGCTCCCACCACTGTCACTCTGTCACTGTCCTTGCTGTTGTATCTCAGTTATCCAGCCAGCCCAGACTGCTCCCACCACTGTCACTCTGTCACTGTCCTTGCTGTTGTATCTCAGTTACCCAGCCAGCCCAGACTGCTCCCACCACTGTCACTCTGTCACTGTCCTTGCTGTTGTCCCCCAGTTACCCAGCCAGCCCAGACTGCGCCCACTGTCGATCTGTCAGTGTCCTTGCTGTTGTCTCTCAGTTACCCAGCTGGACCAGACTGCACCCACTGTCACTCTCTCAGTGTCCTTGCTGTTGTCCCCCAGTTACCAAGCCGGCCCAGACTGCTCCCACTGTCACTCTGTCACTGCCCTTGCTGTTGTATCTCAGTTAGCCAGCCGGCCCAGACTGCACCCACTGTCACTCTGTCAGTGTCCTTGCTGTTGTCTTTCAGTTGAAGGGGCCCAGACTGCTCCCACCACTGTCACTCTGTCACTGTCCTTGCTGTTGTCTCTCAGTTACCCAGCTGGCCCCGACTGCTCCCACCACTGTCACTCTGTCAATGTCCTTGCTGTTGTCTCTCAGTTACCCAGCTGGCCCAGACTGCTCCCACTGTCACTCTGTCAGTGTCCTTGCTGTTGTATCTCAGTTACCCAGCCAGCTCAGACTGCGCCCACTGTCGATCTGTCAGTGTCCTTGCTGTTGTCTCTCAGTTACCCAGCTGGACCAGACTGCACCCACTGTCACTCTCTCAGTGTCCTTGCTGTTGTCCCCCAGTTACCCAGCCGGCCCAGACTGCTCCCACTGTCACTCTGTCACTGTCCTTGCTGTTGTATCTCAGTTACCCAGCCAGCTCAGACTGCGCCCACTGTCGATCTGTCAGTGTCCTTGCTGTTGTCTCTCAGTTACCCAGCTGGACCAGACTGCACCCACTGTCACTCTCTCAGTGTCCTTGCTGTTGTCCCCCAGTTATCCAGCCGGCCCAGACTGCTCCCACTGTCACTCTGTCACTGCCCTTGCTGTTGTATCTCAGTTAGCCAGCCGGCCCAGACTGCACCCACTGTCGATCTGTCAGTGTCCTTGCTGTTGTATCTCAGTTAGCCAGCCGGCCCAGACTGCTCCCACTGTCACTCTGTCACTGTCCTTGCTGTTGTATCTCAGTTACCCAGCCAGCTCAGACTGCGCCCACTGTCGATCTGTCAGTGTCCTTGCTGTTGTCTCTCAGTTACCCAGCTGGACCAGACTGCACCCACTGTCACTCTCTCAGTGTCCTTGCTGTTGTCCCCCAGTTACCCAGCCGGCCCAGACTGCTCCCACTGTCACTCTGTCACTGCCCTTGCTGTTGTATCTCAGTTAGCCAGCCGGCCCAGACTGCACCCACTGTCGATCTGTCAGTGTCCTTGCTGTTTTCTCTCAGTTACCCAGCCGGCCCAGACTGCACCCACTGTCGATCTGTCAGTGTCCTTGCTGTTGTCTCTCAGTTACCCAGCTGGACCAGACTGCTCCCACTGTCACTCTCTCAGTGTCCTTGCTGTTGTCTCCCAGTAACTAAGCCGGCCCAGGCTGCAACCACTGTCACACTGTCAGTGTCCTGGCTGTTGTCTCTCAGTTAGCCAGCCGGCCCAGACTGCTCCCACTGTCACTCTGTCAGTGTCCTTGCTGTTGTATCTCAGTTATCCAGCCAGCCCAAACTGCTCCCACTGTCACTCTGTCAGTGTCCTTGCTGTTGTCTTTCAGTTGAAGGGGCCCAGACTGCTCCCACCACTGTCACTCTGTCAGTGTCCTGGCTGTTGCCTCTCAGTTACCCAGCTGGCCCCGACTGCTCCCACCACTGTCACACTGTCAATGTCCTTGCTGTTGTCTCTCAGTTACCCAGCTGGCCCAGACTGCTCCCACTGTCACTCTGTCAGTGTCCTTGCTGTTGTATCTCAGTTACCCAGCCAGCTCAGACTGCTCCCACCACTGTCTCTCTGTCACTGTCCTTGCTGTTGTCTCTAAGTTACCCAGCCGGCCCAGTCTGCTCCCACCACTGTCACTCTGTCAGTGTCCTTGTCTATAATGTTAGCCGACCGGCCCAGACTGCTCCCACCACAGTCACTCTGTCACTGTCCTTGTCTATAATGTTAGCCGACCGGCCCAGTCTGCTCCCACCACTGTCACTCTGTCACTGTCCTTGTCTATAATGTTAGCCGACCGGCCCAGACTGCTCCCACCACAGTCACTCTGGCACAGAGGGCATTACACAACTCATTACAAAACCAGACACACACTAGACCCTCACTCTCACTCCTGGCAGGGACTGTAGGATTAGCACCAGAATAGTTTAGATCTCACCACATGTGGCCTAGATCCCAGTTGTGCAGTTAGTCATTATCACTGAGTTACTAGAGCTAGATCAGCAGAATGTCAAACTCATTTATCTCGTTGTTGTTACTGAATAAATCCTTTCAACTTACTTCAAGGACTGGAGTGTCTTTCAACGTTGTCTATGGTCAGTAGCAACTTATGTTAATCAAACAGCATAACATAACATGGTACCGGTAGTGGCTGCAGCATCTACCTCGGTAAATTCAGTAAGTTTAGGGAAACAATCATGACAGCTATTCGACAACAGAAGGGTCCGTAACGACCCTGTCGAATCCAGGCACGATGGACAAACCACAAGCTCTTCATCACCTCAGGACCAACGGTAACCTTAGTGTTAACTGGCGCTTGTTTGAACAAAAATTCCAACTGTATGTAGAGGCGCCTGATTTAACAAACATGAACGATTCTCAGAAAATAGCTGTCTTATTGACTACTACTGGTGATCACGCGTTAGAGATCTACATCTCATTTAACTATACAGATGGGCAGGACAAAACTAAGTATGAAACAATCCTTAAAAAATTTGATCGCCATTGCGAGGTCCAGGAAAATGAAATCTTTGAGCGTTACATCTTTAAGAAAAGGTTGCAAGGAGCAGATGAATCCTTCAACAGTTTCTTCACTAACCTCAGACTGCTAGCCCAAACTTGTAACTTTGGTGCACTAACTGACTCGATGATCAGAGGCCAGGGGTGGGATTCTGCGACCCCCCGCCGGGTCGGAGAATCCCCGGGGGGGGGGGGGCGTGAATCCCACCCCGCCGCTCCGACGCCGGCTGCCGTATTTTCTTGCGCCAGTTTTCGGGCGGGGGCAGGAATCACATCGCGACAGTTGGGGGGCTTTGCAGCGGCCGACCCCCCCCCCGGTAATTCTCCGGGCCCCGATGGGCCTAGCGGCCGTCGGTTTCTGGCCAGTCCCGCCGGCGTGCATTGGACATGGTCCCACACGGCGTGACCTGGCAGGTAATTCGGCTGGTGCGGTCCTCAGGGTGGCGCGGGTGGATGCGACCCCGGGCGGGGGGGGGGGGGGGGGGGGTGCCCACAGTGGCCTGGCCTGCGCTCGGGACCCACCGTCTGCGGGCGGGCCTGTGCTGTCGGGGCACTCCTTCCTTCCCTGTAGGGCTCCGCCATGGCTGACGCGGAGAAGAAACCCCCCCTGCGCATGCGCTACAATACGCAGCCGGTCTGCGCATGCGCTGAACCACGCCGGCGGTTCTGCACATGCGCAAACTCACATAGTCCCTTTGGCGCCGGCTGTCGCGGCACCAACCGCTCTGGCCTAGCCCCCGGAAGTACGGAGAATTCCACAACTTCCAGTTGGCCCGACGCCGGAGTGGTTCGCGCCGAAATTTACGCCGCCGTCGGGCCATTGCGCGGATTCGGGAGAATCCCGCCTCAGATAGTTTTTGGAATTCACTCTGATCCTCTCAGAGAGCAACTACTAATACTTAAATACATGACTTTAGAAATTGCAATAGAAATGTGCACGGTGCATGAACACTCAAATAATCGCTACCTACAGCATAGGAAGGATGTGGAAGCATTGGAAAGGGTGCAAAGGAGATTTACCAGGATGCTGCCTGGATTGGAGGGTAGGTCTTATGAGGAAAGGCTGAGGGAGCTAGGGCTTTTCTCATTGGAGCGAAGGAGGATGAGAGGTGACTTAATTGAGGAGTATAAGATGATGAGAGGGATCGATAGAGTGGACGTTCAGCGACTTTTTCCTCGGGTGGATGTAGCTGTTCCAAGGGGGCATAACTATAAGGTTCATGGTGGAAGATATAGGAGGGATGTCCGAGGTAGATTCTTTACTCAGAGAGTGGTTGGGGCATGGAACGCACTCCCAGCTATGGTGGTGGAGTCGGACACTTTAGGAACTTTCAAGCGGTTATTGGATAGGCATACGGAGTGCACTAGAATGATTGGGGTTAGGTTGATTTGATCTTAGTTTCAGACTAGTTCGGCACAACATCGTTGGCTGAAGGGCCTGTGCTGTGCTGTACAGTTCTATGTTCTATGTACTGTATAAGAGCACTGAACATGGTGAAAAAACCTCCTTCGAGGTCGAGTGAGTCCAGGCCATCTCCCAATTGCAGCGGCCCCATGTTTCTGATGGCAGCCATCTTGCGCGTGCGAATTCGGGCCCTGTACATGCACAGTACAAGAAAAAGTATGAAATGACCGCGAACCGTTCCGCGCAGGCGCACCACAAGCGAAGGTACGAAACGGCCGAAAACCGCATCGCACATGCGTGAAGACGCACGGACTATGTGCACGCAATGATGTGCACAAATTGTGGAACCGCCCACTTTAGAAAAAAATGCGCTGCAACCGGCAAACACTGTCTCAACTGCGGGAAGCTTAATCATTATGCTGCCCAGTGCTGATCTGTACCTCAATTCAGAAATCAAAGACCGCTCTTAAAGCAGAGTTGCATCAGAAGTGCGCAATTTCAAACGGATGAGTTTGATCAAGATAGTGCAACGGATCCAGGTGAGGAATATCTGGATAAACCTTTCCAAGTGGGAATCATCACCAAGTTTGAAACCTCCGCACAGGACACTTCGCAAGTGAAGTCATTCCATGCCATTGACGCTGAAGCTGAATGGAACACAGTGTTGACTGCAAACAACTGCCCCATTAAGTTCAAACTGGACACAGGTGTTTCCGCTAACCTGATCTCAAAGCTCGACTTTACAAAGATCAAGAACGCTCCCAAAATCCTTCCAGCTGCCTGCCAACTCCAGAACTACAATGGCAATGCGATCTCCTCACTGGGGTCAAGCCATTTAGCTCTATCCAACAAAGACAGGGAAGCGAGCCTGACGTTTGAGATTGTTCAACCTGACAATCATCGCCGTTAGGTGCGCAAGCCTGCAAGCAACTGAACCTCATTCGAAGAATCCACACCATGACGTCTTCTCATCACGCTCACCAGACCAGCATTGATGGAATACTGGAACAATACCCAGATGTCTTCAGCGGCATGGGCACACTTCCATATCAATATCAGATTCTGCTGCATGGTGATGCGAAATCAGTGGTTCACCCACCCAGGAGAGTGCCCGCTCCCCTGAGGGAATGGTTAAAAACAGAGCTTGCGAGTCTTCAGAAGAAAGGCATCATCTCCAAAGTCACTGAACCAACTGATTGAGTCAGTTCGATGGTGCGCGTCAAAAAGCCTTTGGGGACTTAAGAATCTGCATCGATCCCAAGGATCTCAACAAAAACATCATGAGGGAACACTACCCGATCCCAAAAAGTGAAGAGATCACAAGCGTAATGGCACACGGGCGTTTCTTTACCAAACTAGATGCATCCCAAGGATTCTGGCAAATCCAACCAGAAGAATCCAGCAGAAAGCTCTGCACCTTCAACACGCCTTTCGGCAGATTCTGCTACAATCGAATGCCATTTGGGGATCATCTCGGCATCTGAAATATTCCACCGCATCATGGGACAGATGATGGAAGGGATAGACGGAGTTCATGTCTACATGGATGATGTTATCATCTGGTCCTCGACTCCAGAGAAACATGTCTCGCGACTGAAGAGGGTATTCAGATGCATACACCAGCATGGCCTCAAGTTAAATAGATCCAAATGCAGCTTTGGAATGTCCACGCTCAAGTTCCTGGGTGACCAGATATCGGAACACGGTGTACGTCCCGACACGGACAAGATAAAGGCCATTGAAGCGATGAAGGTTCCCGAGGACAAGAAAGCGGTACTTCGCTTCCAATGAGTGGTGAAGTTTTTAGGCAATTTTATCCCAAATTTGGCCACACAAACCATGTCTCTACGTCAACTGATTAAGAAGTCCACCTCTTACAAATGGAAGACAGAACATCAGAACGGGTGGTTGGAGTTGAAGGCAAAGCTCACCACTACACCCGTTTTTGCATTCCATGACCCTGATCTTGAAGCCAAGATTTCGACTGACGCCAGTCAAGATGGCATTGGAGCAGTGTTGCTGCAGAAAGATGACACCTCATCATGGGTCCCAATAGCATATGCATCACGTGCAATGACACCGACAGAGACTCGGTACGTTCAAATTGAGAAGGAGTGTCTAGGCCTTCTCACAGGCATTTTGAAATTTCATGATTACGTCTACAGCCTACCAACATTCACCGTTGAAACAGATCACAGATCTCTGGTACACATCATACAGAAGAACCTCAATGACATGACTCCGCGGCTGCAAAGAATTCTACTTTAACTTAGAAGGTATGACTTCAATCTTATATACACGTCTGGTAAGGATCTCATCATTGCCGGCGCGTTGTCTCGCTCAGTCACTTCACCAAGTGAACCACTAATGATGATCCGACAAATTGAAGCCCAGGTCCAAATGGACACAGACAACCTTCCTGCAACGGACGAAAAGATAATTCTCATCAGAGCAGAGATGGGCACAGATACTTACTGCAATGAGTAATTCACAACCTAAATCATGGGTGGCCGAAAGGGTAATGCCCACAATTCTACAACATCAAAGACGACCTGACAATGATCAACGGTAATACTGCTGAGAATGGACCAATTAGTGATTCCGCTGCGTCTCAGGCCCATGGTACTTCGTCAGATCCACGAGGGCCACCTGGGCATAGAAAAATGCAGATGAAGGGCTCGACAAGCCGTCTACTGGCCTGGCATCAATCAGGACATCACAGACATGATCTTAAGCTGTGAGACTTGCCAGAAGTTCCAACCAAGGAGACTCTGCAACCACACAACGTGCAAACCTCTCAGTGGTCCAAGGGAGGCATTGACCTCCTCCACTCTAATGGTCGTGACTACGTACTACTGATAGACTACTACTTGAACTTCCCTGAAGTACTGAAGCTGTCTGACCTCACCTCACAAACTGTGATCAAAGCATGCAAAGAGACCGTCTCTCATAATGGCATCCCAAACACGGACATGACTGACAATGGACCATGCTTTCACAGTTCAGAATGGACCGCGTTTGCAAAGTGCGACAATTTCAAGCACGTCACCTCTAGTCCGCACTGATGTGTTGGGTACTCTGCTACACAGGTGAACCAACATGGTTGCGAATGGTACAACTCAGATTTATTACTATCATTTTTTACAGTGGTAAACTGGTTACTGAGGTTCGATCATAACCCTAGAATCTGTGGACCTATTCCTAATACTATCTTGTGGTGGCACTCAGCACATGGTGGATGTCTGAGTGGCTTGCTATGAGCTCTGTGCCCTGAGCTGTCTCCTGCTGGAATACTCAGGAAGTGTTGTGTTTCCTGTTTTGTACTGTGTATGCTCTTGCCTGTGATTGGCTGTGGTGTTGTGTGTGTGTTGATTGGTCCGTTGATCTGTCCATCAGTATGTATGTATGTTTGTGCTATGATGTTTACCTAAATATCATGACATCCCCCCTTTTTTACAAGAACATGTGCCTATGTGGTTATAAATAGAGATGTGTACTGAGTGCAGCTGAATGTGCGTGTGTGCAATATCTACAGCATCTACATGGGGCTAAACTATATACAAGGGGCGATGTCGGGTGCGACATAACAACAAGGTTGTACCATAAACAAAGAACGGGGAAATGTTGAACGACAAAAACGAACTCCTGTAAAGACAAGGAAGAACAGAAACATAGTAACACAGTGGTATTCTGAGTTCAATGTACAAACAGGCTCATAAGTCCAGTCTAGTAGGTGGGCGACGAATTCGGGTTGACCGTTAGGGTGGCACACCATTCATCACCCGGATTGACAGTGTTTACTTGCAACGGCTGGTGGGTCCTGGCTGTAGACATCCGGTTCCCATCAATGACCGCAGCACGGAAGGCGTCCCGATCGTCTGTGTCACTGGTCTGGGTATCGTCTGGGCACGACTCGTAGTAAGGAGGCTGAATGGTCCGCACGTCCCTGAGAGGTTGTCGGAATTGTGGAAGATTGGCAGGTTGAGCTGCTCGACAGCAGGCAGCGTAGTGGCCCATCTTGCCACAGCGGAAGCATTGTCGGTTTCTTGCGGGACATTGCCGCTTTAAATGTGTGGCTCCGCAGTTGCCGCACGTCGTGACGTTATGGTATTCGTTGCGCCACCACGCATGCTCAGTTCGGTCTTGCGTCGAGCGTGCCTGCGCATCACGTCCCTCTATGTTGACGTCGTTTTTGGCGCACACAAATGCGGGAGGCCTCGCAAAGTGCACTAAATGGTCGCCCTCATCCGGGCCGCGGGCTTGGAGGAACTCGATCACCTGGACCCGTTCGGCCTCGTATGACGCCTGCCTCGCCGATCCGGCCGCGTAAAACCCCTGCCGCGCCGATTCGGCCGCCTGAAATTGGGAATAGCGGCTAGTCGCGTTTTCATGCAGGACACAGGCTTCGATTGCGGAGGATAGGGTGAGGCCTTTTATTTTTAAGAGCTGCTGGCATAGGATGCCTGAGGCGACCCCAAAAACGATCTGGTCCCGAATCATGGAATCGGAGGTGGTGTCGTAACCGCAGGACTGCGCGAGGATACCAGATGCGTAAGGAAGGATTGAAAGGGCTCATCCTTAACCTGCAGGCGTTGCTGGAAGAAATACCTCTTAAAGCTCTCGTTGGCCTCGACATTGAAATGTTGGTCGAGTTTGAGAAGGACCGTCTTGTACTTGGTCTTGTCCTCACCTTCCGCAAACACCAGGGAGTTGTAGACATGGATGGCGTGTTGACCTGCCGGGGAGAGGAGGTTGGCGATCTTTCTGGTGTCCAAAGCAAGGGGCTGTTTAGCACAGGGCTAAATTGCTGGCTTTGAAAGCAGACCAAGGCAGGCCAGCAGCATGGTTCAATTCCCGTAACAGCCTCCCCGAACAGGCGCCGGAATGTGGCGACTTGGGGCTTTTCACAGTAACTTCATTTGACGCCTACTTGTGACAATAAGCGATTTTCATTTCATTTCTCCTTTTCGTTGGCTTCCAGGAAGAGCTGGAAGCGCTGTTTGAACAGCTTCCAATTAACGCCGAGGTTTCCAGCAACTTGTAGCGGCTGCGGTGTGCTGACGGCATCCATGGCGCAGGATGGCAGATTCCAGAGGATTAGTAGGAAGGTCCCACAGTTACTCCTGGTGCTATGATGTGTTGGGTACTCTGCTACACAGATGAACCAACACGGTTGCGAATGGTAAACTCAGTTTTATTACTATAATTTATTTACAGTGGTAAACTGGTTACTGAGGTTTGATCATAACCCTAGAATCTGTGGACCTATTCCTAATACTATCTTGTGGTGGCACTCAGCACATGGTGGATGTCTGAGTGGCTTGCTATGAGCTCTGTGCCCTGAGCTGTCTCCTGCTGGAATACTCAGGAAGTGTTGTGTTCCCTGTTTTGTACTGTGTATGCTCTTGCCTGTGATTAGCTGTGGTGTTGTGTGTGTGTTGATTGGTCCGTTGATCTGTCCATCAGTATGTATGTATGTTTGTGCTGTGATGTTTACCTAAATATCATGACATCCCCCCTTTTGTACAAGAACATGTGCCTATGTGGTTATAAATAGAGATGTGTACTGAGTGCAGCTGAATGTGCGTGTGTGCAATATCTACAGCATGTACATGGGGCTAAACTATATACAGTGTTAGATCAGCAGAGTGTCTAACTCATTTATCTAGTTGTTGTCACTGAATAAATCCTTTCAACTTACTTCAAGGACTGGAGTGTCTTTCAACGTCGTCTATGGTCAGTAGCAACTTATGTTAATCAAACAGCATAACATAACACTCCTGGGGCACTATCTGGTGCGCATCACATACATTCTCCGGTACAGCAAGTGGAGGTAGAAAATCCCGAGGGGGCGGTGATGCACTATCAATTACAACGAGGCGTTCAAAGGGGCGGGAAGCCTTCACCAGGCGCGCACAGTCTGGCCGGTAGAAGTGCGGTTTACACTCCGCGGAGACCTGGCAGTCTCTGGTGATAGCCCTGACTTGCTCGATGGAGTAGGGCAGATTGCGGGCCTTTATGAAGTGATAAAAGCGGGTGACCCCTCGGCGACAAAGATCGTCATGCAGGGTCCGGAGTCGGTCCACTTGTGCGCTGGCACATGTACCTCGGGATGGGGCATCGGGGGGCTCTTTGAGTTTACTGGGGTGGTACAAAATCACGTAATTGTAGGTGGAGAGCTCGATCTTCCACCTCAAGATATTATCATTTTTTATCTTGCCCCGCTGTATGTTGTTAAACATGAAAACTACCGACTGTTGATCAGTGAGGAGAGTGAATCTTCTGCCGGCCAGGTAATGCCTCCAATGCCGCACAGCTTCAACGATAGCTTGGGCCTCCTTTTCGACAGAGGAGTGCCGAATTTCGGAGGCATGGAGGGTGTGGGAAAAGAATGCCACGGGCCTGCCTGCCTGGTTGAGGGTGGCGGCCAGAGCGACATCTGATGCATGGCTCTCAACTTGGAAGGGGAGCGTCTCGTCGACCGCGTGCATCGCGGCCTTGGCGATGTCGGCCTTGATACGGTTAAAGGCCTGGTGAGCCTCGGCTGTCAGAGGAAAAACAGTGGAGTGGATGAGTGGGTGATCTTGTCCGCATAGTTAGAGACCCACTGGGCATATCACGAGAAGAACCCCAGGCATCGTTTGAGGGCCTTGGGGCAGTGGGGAAGGGGGAGTTCCATGAGGGGGCGCATGCGATCGGGGTCGGGCCCTAGAACTCCGTTCTGAACTACATAGCCGAGGATGGCTAATCGGTTCGTCCTGAACACGCACTTCTCCTTTTTGTAGGTTAGGTTGAGGAGTTTGGCAGTGTGGAGGAATTTGGAGAGGTTAGCGTCGTGGTCCTGCTGGTTATGGCCGCAGATGGTGACGTTATCCAGGTACGGGAAAGTGGCCCGCTGTCCGTACCGGTCAACCATTCGGTCCATCTCCCGTTGGAAGACGGAGACCCCGTTAGTGACGCCGAAGGGAACCCTAAGGAAGTGGTAAAGGCGGCCGTCTGCTTCAAATGCGGTGTACTGGCGGTCCGCCTTGCGAATGGGGAGCTGGTGGTAGGCAGATTTCAGGTCCACTGTCGAGAAGAGCCGATACTGTGCAATTGACCATATCAGATATGCGTGGGAGGGGGTACACGTCGAGCTGCGTGTACCGATTGATGGTCTGACTGTAGTCAACGACAATCCTGTTTTTCTCCCCAGTTTTCACAACTACCCCTTGGGCTCTCCAGGGGCTGTTGCTGGCCTCGATGATACCTTCACGCAGCAGCCGCTGGACCTCAGACCTGATGAAGTTCCTGTCCTGGGCACTGTACCATCTGCTCCTGGTGGCGACGGGTTTGCAATCCGGGGTGAGGTTCGCAAACAGGGAAGGCGGGTCAACCTTAAGGGTCATGAGGCTGCATAAAGTAAGGGATGGTAGGGGCCCGCCAAATTTCAGGGTGAGGCTCTGGAGGTTGCACTGGAAGTCCAGGCCGAGTAGCAAGGCAGTGCAGAGGTTGGGAAGGATGTAGAGCCGGAAGCCGCTGAACTCTTCGCCCTGGATGGTGAGAGTGGCGGTGCAGTACCCCCGGATCGCCATGGAGTGGGATCCGGAAGCCAGGGAGATTCTCTGGTTGATGGGGTGTGCCATGAGGGAGCAGCGCCTTACCGTATCAGGGTGGATGAAGCTCTCAGTGCTCCCGGAGTCCAGAAGGCAGGATATCTTGTGCTCGTCGACCTTCACTGTTGTCGACACAGTGGCGAGGTTGTGCGGTCGAGACTGGTCGATCGTGATGGAGGCCAGACGTGGCTGGTCGGTGGCAGTTGCAGGCGATGAGCAGCCCGATGAGGTGCCCGACGAGCAGGGGTCCTGTGGCGGGGAAGATGTCGCCACCCACGGGCCGCACGTGTCCTGAGGCAGGCAAGATGGCGGCGCCCACGGGCCGCAAGTGTTGTGAGGCGAGCAAGATGGCGGCGCCCACGGGTCGCACGTGATGTGAGGAGAGCAAGATGGTGGCGCCCACGGGCCGCACCTAGTCTGAGGCGAGGAAGATGGCGGCACCCGCGGGTCACACATGGGGGGTGCCGGGTCAAGAGCGGCGACCGAGCGGGCCTGGCACACAGCAGCAAATTATCCTTTCTTCCCGCAGGCCTTGCAGAGCGCGCTCCATGCTGTCGGGGGTGTTTTGAGTGTCCGCAGAAGTAGCACTTGGGTCCCCCGGGGTTGGCTGCCGCGTGGCACAGGCCTGGGGTTGGCTGGTGGAGGTCGCTGATGGGGTCCACAGTGGGGTGTTTGCTGGCGGGGTCCACGATGCCCATGAGTGGTGGGCCGTGCGGTTGGGGGCATATGGTTGTACATTGCGTGAGGTGACTGTGAGTGAGAGCGCTATATTCTTGGTCGCCGCGAGGTCGAGGGTAGCCCCTTCTAAGAGGTGCTGGCGGATGTATGCCGACTCTATGCCCGTAACAAACGCGTCTCTAAGTAGAAGGCCAGAATGTTCAGCGGCCGAAGTAGTCTGGCAATCACAGTCTCTCTCTAGGACGTGCAGGGCACGCCAGAAATCTTCCACAGACTCACCGGGGAGTTGATGCCTCATGGACAGGAGGTGACTGGCGTAGATTTTGTTAGTCTGCTGAGTGTAGTTCTCCTAGAGAGGAAATTGCTGAGGCCTTGACAGAAATCTTTGGATCCTCACTGTCTTCAGGTGATGTCCCGGAGGACTATGAACAGCCAATGTTGTTCCTTTGTTTAAGAAGGATAGCAAGGATAATCCAGGGAACTACAGGCCGGTGAGCCTTACGTCAGTGGTCAGGAAATTATTGGAGAGAATTCTTCGAGACAGGATCTACTCCCATTTGGAAGCAAATGAACGTATTAGTGAGAGGCAGCATGGTTTTGTGAAGGTGAGGTCGTGTCTTACTAACTTGATAGAGTTTTTCGAAGAGGTCACAAAGATGATTGATGCAGGTAGGGCAGTGGATGTTGTCTATATGGACTTCAGTAAGACCTTTGACAAGGTCCCTTATGGTAAACTGGTACAAAAGGTGAAGTCACACGGGATCAGGGGTGAGCTGGCAAGGTGGATACAGAACTGGCTAGGTCATAGAAGGCAGAGAGTAGCAATGGAAGGATGCTTTTCTAATTGGAGGGCTGTGACTGGTGGTGTTCCCCAGGGATCAGTGCTGGGACCTTGGCTGTTCGTAGCATATATAAATGATTTGGAGGAAAATGTAACTGGTCTGATTAGTAAGTTTGCAGACGACACAAAGGTTGGTGGAATTGCGGATAGCGATGAGGACTGTCAGAGGATACAGCAGGATTTAGATTGTTTGGAGACTTGGGCGGAGAGATGGCAGATGGAGTTTAATCTGGACAAATGTGAGGTAATGCATTTTGGAAGGTCTAATGCAGGTAAGAGTATTGAAAGTCAGAGAGATCTAGGTGTGTAGGTCCACAGGACACTGAAAGGGGCAATACAGGCGGGGAAGGTAGTCAAGAAGGCATACGGCATGCTTTCCTTCATTGGCCGGGGCATTGAGTATAAGAATTGGCAAGTCATGTTGCAGCTGTATAGAACCTTAGTTAGGCCACACTTGGAGTATAGTGTTCAATTCTGGTCGTCACAACCAGAAGGATGTGGAGGCTTTAGAGAGGGTACATAAGAGATTGACCAGGATATTGCCTGGTTATGGAGGGCATTAGCTATGAGGAGCGGTTGAATAAACTCGGTTTGTTCTCACTGGAACGACAAAGGTTGAGGGGCGACCTGATAAAGGTCTACAAAGTTATGAGGGGCATAGACAGAGTGATAGTCAGAGGCTTTTCCCCAGGATAGAGGGGTCAATTACTAGGGGGCATAGGTTTAAGGTGCGAGGGGCAAGCTTTAGAGGAGATGTACGAGGCAAGTTTTTTACACAGAGGGTAGTGGGTGCCTGGAACTCGCTGCCGGAGGAGGTGATGGAAGCAGGGACGATCGTGACATTTAAGGGGCATCTTGAATAGGATGGGACTAGAGGGATATGGACCCAGGAAGTGTTGAAAATTTTAGTTTAGACGGGCAGCATGGTCGGCACGGGCTTGGAGGGCCGAAGAGCCTGTTCCTGTGTTGTACTTTTCTTTGTTCTTTGTTCCTTCAGTAGCGCCATGGCCTCAGCATAGGTCGGTGCATCCCGGATGAGGGGAAAGATATCAGAGCTCAGCCGCGTGTAAAGGATCTGGAGCTTCTGTGCCTCTGAGGGTGGTTCTGTCGCAGATCCGATGTATGCTTCAAAGCAAGCTAGCCAATGTGCGAAGGCCGACTTGGCATTGTCTGCTTGTGGGTGCAGCTGCAGGCGATCAGGCTTCATGCGGAGATCCATCGTTGTAAAATCTCTGCGAAATAAATTGATGCACTATCAATTACGACAAGACGAGAGTAGCGAGTAATCAAAGTTTTATTACGCAGAGATGTTGAGCCTCCGGCAGCTGCTGCCGAAATGGCTGCAGCTCGGAGAGCCCACACATTTATACTCCGCCTACCGGGCGGTGCCAGCAGACAGTGATCTACCCCCGTACCTGTAGTACAGGGGCCTTACCGTAATACCCTCGTATGCAATATACACAATACAACAGTGGTGACTACCACAGGCAGATGATCGGAGGGCGTTCTAACCCCAGGGACGAGCTGCAATCCAGACGGGTTTTGGGCTTCTGGAATATGCAGTTCCATCAATCATGGAGAGCCAGGGACCACATGAGGAGTTGCCGGTGAACATCCAGCACCTGCATGCACAACTGGAGAAGTGAGCAAAAGTAGGAGGTGGTGCCGACTATGTGTGCCACCCAGGCTAACATCTCACCGGTGGCATCCGCTATAGAGGCCTTGGGGCAAAACCTTCGGCCATGGGTCAAAATGTCCAAGGCCTGGGGCACTCTGTGCAGGCCGTGGCCGAGGCCCAGGCCAGGCTGCTCCATCACAGGCAGCCATGTCCAAGAGCCGCCTGGACATTGCAGAAGTGCTGTTGAGCGTGGCCCAGTCATAGCGGGCCATGGCTGAGAGCGTCGGCAGCATTGCCCTGGCACTGGCCGAAGTGGCACAGACACAGAGGAAGGTGGCCCAGTCCCAGAGGGAGATGGCGCAGTCACTGGAAGATGTGGCACAGACCTAGAAGGTGGTGACATAGTTGCAGCGTGATGTGGTGCAGTCCCAGATGGAGATGGTTCACTCCCTGTGCTCCATGGCTGCGAGCATGCAGTGGGCCTCCGGGTGGCAGGGAGTCTCAAGGGTTAGCTCCAGTTGCACCCCTATCCCATGGAGTAGCCCAAAGGCAATTGGGCACCCCAAGGGAGGGGGAGGTGTTGGGGCCCGTGCTGGTGACTCCTGCAGGGGAGGTGCTGGAATACTGCGCGCCTCGGACTCCTCCCCCAACCTCCTTGCCCCGGCCGCATCATGGCGCGGGGGGGGGGGGGGGGGGGGGGGAGGTGGGGGGGGGCTGCTACTGGACGGATGTTGTGGGTGGGATTGGCCTGGGGACCACGGTTCTGGCAGCCCTCACTGCTGTAGTGTCCCACCCCACGGTGCCAGGTGTGCCATTACCTGGCAGATAGGTTACATTATCCCCCTGTTCAACAGGTGTCTCCAACGGCATGCCCGGTCCGGCAGGTCCTCGAATGACTGACGCTGCTGGTGCACATGAGGCCTCATGCAGCGCCATCTTTGTACTTCCTCACCGCCCTGTTGGTCGGCTCTGCATCCTATCCGGCTGCCTCATGTTCCTCTGGGGCAGGCTCAGCTGCTGCACCTTCCTCCTCCTTGAATTACTCCAGTTTGTACAGCCACAGTGGAAATTGCTCCTATATGTCGCCCCTCCACATCCTCCCCACATCCTCGCACCTCTGGCCCCGTCGGTGCCCAGCACCGTGAGGGCCTTGGCCCTGATGTCTGTCCAGGCTGACAGGGATACCATTCGCTGGCGCTGCCTTTGCCAGCGGTACGCTCCACCACCCCCATCCAGTGCCCCCCTGTAGAGGCTACTGTGGGCATTGTCCTTGGGTGGGCCACATGATGCCCCACTGGCGGTTGGGATGGCAGAGATGGTATGGCAGACTGTGCAGCAGTGAGGGGTGGGGGTTGGAGTGCAGGGGTGTTGGGGTGGGAGAGTGGGGGCAGGGATGCAGGGGTGGTGGGGTGGAAGAGTGGGTGCTGGGATGCGGGTGGTGGGGTGGGGGCACCCATATTGCCACTGACACTCTTCAAAACCATGGGTCCCAGTGGATTATCAGTGGGGTGCGCAGCAAGCTGGTTGCCTGCAGGTCGCGGCGATGGCGGTCCGTACCTGGACATTGCCCCAGTCCCATGGGGAGTCACCTCAGCCCACGTCCTGTCCCTGTCCACTGGCCACCCCCTGCCATGCACACACCCCCACACACACACCCTGCTCTGGCAGTGCCCTTCCACCCCCCAAGCTAATAATAATAATAATCGCTTGTTGTCAGAAGTAGGCTTCTTTGATGCAACTGTGAAAACCCCTAGTCACCTCATTCCGGCGCCTGTTCAGGGAGGCCAGTCCTGGAATTGAATCCACGCTGCTGGCCTTGTTCTACATTACAAGCCAGCTGTTTAGCCCACTGTGCTAAACCAGCTAGCCTAGCCAGTGTCAGGACTGGCAGCCCACGATTGCACCTTTCCCTGTCCTACCTTCCCTCTCTCCCTCATCAGCCACGGTGCCTGTTTACCGATTTTTAAAAACACAAGTTAACCTTGTCAACGGGAATTCCCCCCAGTGGTGGCGGAGGATCACGGACGCCCCGGAGAATACTGGGTCAGGCCTGCAAATGAGATGCAAATGACGTTTACTGTATGTGCGGAGTGGAATGCATTGATGCCGCTGTCGAGGCTCCGAGAATTGCGATGTGGCGTGAACCCGGCGGCCACCGCAATTTTGGCGTCAAGGTCAATTCTCCGCCCAATCGCATTTCCCGATTTTGGCGTCGGAGAATCCCGCCCAGTATTTCCACATCAGGCTCCCCTTGGCATTATCTGCTGAACATTGATGAAGCTTTGGGAGCTTGCTTCAGCGCTGAGATATAGGCACTATCTGGAAGGCAACGTGATGAAATCAAAGGTCCATAGCTGCTGAATCCTCAAGCACCTCTGCAGCTTCCCAGCCAGGATGGCAATCTACATGATGCAGGACCTGATCCACTATTATGAATGCCTCAAAATGGCATCCTTCAATTGGACAGTGCTGCTCAGGGCAATCCATGTCCAGCAACGCGACTACGCATCGTGAGTAATGCCGATGGTGCAGCTGATGGGTGAGACTGGGTCCAAGGCAGCCGAGGAGGTTTGGCAGGTGTCAACCTATATGCACATGAGTCAATCCTCCGTGACACCTTCTTCTCAATCCCACTGACATCCTGCATTCTTCCTCAGAAATGCTGCTCTTCATGTTCTCTCACCTCACCATAGCTGTGGATCACCTGATGCTAATGACATTCCAGCAATTGCAAGCCAGCCATTAACAGGCCTCCTCTTTAGCCCATACATTGTGCCCTCATGGGCAGCACTGGCTCTGGCGAATTGAAAGATCTCTGACACCATGACACTTTTAGGGTTATGTCTACTTTCCGATATGGAGCACACTGAAACTTCAGTCTTTTATTCCTCATGCCCCCATGTGTGGTGGCTGGAGACAGACACTGGAGATTTCCAGTAGTTAACAAGCGGTTTATATATGAAAGGCAAAGGCAGACAAGTAACAGGCACAGAACTCAATATAACAGGCATAACTGCGGCTCAAGGGTCTACGCTACACGGGGTCCTATTCCAAGAGTGCTGCGCAATCTCCCTATTGGCCGGCGTTCACATGCTCCAGTGCAATTGGCCCTCAGCTGGCCACATGGTCCGTTGAGACCGTCTTCTTAAAGGCACCACGCTACCACACTATCCCTCCCATCAACATTGTCTGAAGGCACGATTGACAGTTGCCGATCATGTTCAGTGGATCCATGGTCCACGACATGTGACCATATAGAAGTAGCATTTGTGAGCATGACCATTGGTTGGGTGAAGGAATGCACAGACCTGCATCTGTAATTTGAAATGAGAGCTGCATGGCTGTAACACATTGGCTACTGCATGGTTAAAGATGCTCAGGCCTATTGGTTTGAGCGCAAGGACACCAGTTTGACCGAAAGGACCAGTGTCTGGTAGACTTAAGGTGGCAAGGTGCTCACATTTCTTGCTCAGTTTATTATATGTAGTCAGAAAGGTGCAGGTGTGCATGACACGGTCCCTTACAGATGGGGTCACAGCATGGAGGCCCTGGCAGATGACAGGGTGCACGGAGTTCCAGGAAATATCATGACATGGGAGAACACCTCTGCCTCTATATCACACAGGGGACATTGAAAAGGAGTCAACACTGCAAAGTGCATGAATGACCTGCTCTCCACCAGCACTCGTAACATGATGGGAATCCCATCATTGATGTTGGAATGATATGGAAACAGCTAGACACTGCAGTGACATGTAATCAGAATACACATATGGATGTCCATGATCACAACATCTGCAATAAGTGGGAAGAGGCACTATGGCATGTCGCCTGATTGACTGCAATACAGCTTTTAATAAAAAGGAGGTAAACATGAGTGGAGATGTGGAATGGACCATCTGCTATTTACAGTTGTGCATATTGCGAACACTCTTGCCACCGCCGTGCTCCCAATATTTCTTACTTTTCCTAACCCTGCTGCTATGTCTTGGTACATCACTGACATCCACAGCGGAGGTGGAGGTAGCCTGCTGACGGCTACTCCCTGGTGACTGTGATTTTGTGTGTTCTGCAGGCCAAGATCTGGAGGGCCCAGACCTGTTTTCAGTGTCCTACTGTGGGCCAGGTGCACCCTGCTTGGCCTGTGGGGTCACAGGAAGAGGGGATTTCAGTTGGTGGGACACTCCCTGAGTGTCCCAGTCACCTGGGCGGATGGCCCCAGAGCTGCTGGTTCTCCTCTGTATTGGTGGCTGAAGGGCCTTGTCTGACTGCTTGAGGAAAAGGAGCTGTTGGAGTGAGATTTATCTGCCCTGCACCTCTCTCGCATGATACGGTTGAAGGTCAGCTTTGGATTCAGTGATGGAGTTCAACACACAGAGCAGAACTGGACCAATATCCTGGACCAAGGTGTCATGGTGGCCACCATTCAGCCAGTGATGTCCTCAGTGCATTGGCATGACAGTGCCATCATCTCAGACTGAAGGTGGACAATTCCTCCATTAAATGTTGCAATCTGAGTGTAGCTGACTTCCCTTCCTGATGTTCCCATGCTTGTCGCTGTAGCTCCAGCACTTGATTGAGAACCAAGGCTGGAACTCATCATCTGACTCAAACTCAGCAGAATCCCAGCCTCCAACAGTCCTCTCAGTGCCTGTGATCTTGTATGTCTATCGTCTCTGCCTCTTTTGGACCAGAATGTGTGCTGTACTCGCCAGATTATGATCCCAAGCCTGATCTAGACATTGACCGCACCAAGATGTGTATCTCTAAGCTGGTGGAAGGTGTGGAAGGGTCTACTCACATCTGCCCCTTGCCTGAGGTGTTCTCGGGATTAGAACCGGGGTCTGGTTCGACTGAGCACAACAGGCTAATGGCACATATACCTAGGAGAGCGAGTGGAGATTATTAGTGCATTGTAGTTGTGTAACACACAGAACAGTGCACTCAGAGTAGCATTGACAGAGGGATGAGCTGGTGCAGGATCCTCCCATGAGTGCTGGCTGCTTACCTCATTGTTGCTGCATGAACAGTCAACATCATCTCCATCCATTGCTTTAGCTCGGTTTTCAAATCACTCAGGTCGTCTGGGGCCTCTCCCTTTTATTATGATCTTGTCCTGCATAAAGGCAAATAGAGAGGGTGTAAACAACACTTATGGCAAGGCAGGTGAGAAAGATCGCTGTCACTTGCAGGAGGCTAATGGAGCCATGGATGGAACGAGGATGAGATTAGCAATGAGGATGAAGCGAGTTGGGGATGTGAGGGTGGGTGTGTGGGATAGTGAGTGGTGGTGTCCATTGAGCTGGCAGTGAGTGCGATCCCTATGGATTTGTGATGGGCTTGTATGTGAGAGTTGAGAGTGATGAGATGGTTGAGATCATTCATCGTCTTTCTACACTGGGTGGGTGACCACTTCTGGGCAGCATTCGCACTGACCATTGTTGCCACTGCCTCTTAAGATAGATTCCTGGTGTGGCTGCCCCTCCTGCAGTCACATCATTGATAGAGGACATTGAGGCAGGTCTCCACAGCATCCAGCAGATTATCAAATGGTGCCTGACTAAATCTGGGAGCACCACTTTTCTTAGCAGTGGGGGCCATCTCTGCAAAAGGGTCATCCTGGGTTACAAGCATTTCACATGGCTGCAGTTTAAATATGACGACCGGAATGAGGTAATGGCATGGTGGGTGAATTAGTGGGTACCTGCCAGTGAGGCGACATGTTTCCTGCGCCTGCATAATTAATGAGGTGGGAAGCAGAGGATAGGACACGAAAAGCCGCCACTGTGGCCAACGGGATTTCCATGCCTGCTACCGCACTGAGGGCAATTCAAGGAATTTTCTGCCCTGTGTCGTGAGCAGGATTCCCAACACAGATCCCCCACAACATTGGGAAGAAAATAGATGCTCTCAAAAGTAAGCCACAAACTTTCATTTCTGTGTAATCCGGGGTCTCACAGGGATAGCCTGAGTTGGTGAGAGGTCCTGCCAATTAACACCACATTCTGCTGTGCGACTGCAGTGCAGGGACATCCTAATTGAAATAAATTATTCTACTCTTATATACTCTCAGTGTGTGCACTTAATTCAGTTAGAAATATTCCCATGTTTCCTGGGAAATTGGTAGCTCAGTTAACCCGTGGTGAAATTATCAAATTTCTCGGCAAGTGCTTTCATTTCTGCATAACTTACATCCAATCTAGCCACGAGGAAGATCTAGCATTGGAAAATAACAGACAAAACCTCCACCACTGATCTCTCGCAGATCTTGCCCTCCTCCTTACTTATGCTCCCTTTTTTCATTCAAATTAAATCCCATGAGGTTTTGCCTCAGAGAGACTGTTTCAAACAATGAGGCAGTCTAATATGTGAGAGACTTTTATTCATGCGCTGCATGCTTCTGTTCAAAGCGAGTTCTGATGCAGTTAATTTTGCCACTGCATTTAGTTCAGAAGAATATAGAGGTCTGGATTTGTTCAGCATAATCAATAAAGCAGGAGGATTGTTACCTTGATTTAATTAACTGGACAGGTGCCAGCCATTTGATGTATTAGTATGCAGAGCTCCTGTCAAGAGTCCAAAGATAAAATACAGAATTAGCCATGCTTTTTTGTTAATCTAACATAATCTGAGACATTTATTTATCAGTATATATAAATGAGGCCATTTACTCAGATTCCCTTTGATTTGAAGGATATGCACAGTCGAGTCCCAATCTTTATTTGCACCCCATTACATGTAATTGAAAATATATGATACTGTTGACCAGCTTCTCAATGCTCAGGCACATTGTTTTGGCCAGAATGACAGCTTCTATAAAATAAATGCAGTGAAAATGAAGACAGAATGTGTTTAGCAAATGCAGAGCTGCATACCAATGAAAACATAGTGTATTACCCTCAATAGCAAATTAACGTTGTGATACTTCCTGTTTAGCACCAGTGTCTATTAAAGGCAACTTTGGGCTAAGCCTTGTCTTAGTCATTCAGGGGTTGAGACTACTAAAGTCCAACTCCAGGGGCTGGATGTTCCCTCTACAGGTGGGAAATAAATGTTGGAACCGTTTCCGGGTACCGAGACCGCCACTGGATGGAATCAAGCATTGGGATGTTCACTGAGGTCTTTAATTGGCATGAAGAAACATTCTTTGTCCAGTTAGAGCAGTGGGCTCTTTAGTCGAGAGGACCAAAGACCTTCCAGCTTGGGTGCAGCAGCATAAAGAGGAATCCTTCCCCAACATTTTGAAAATGAAAGTAGAAAATGGTTCTCGCAGCCTGGCTGTCATTGGTGGTACTGTGCGTGAGGACGGACAGGGTAAGAGGGGCAAATGAAGCAGCCACTCTACAGGGTGGAGGCCTATGGTTGTTCTCACATCCAGTTAAGCAGGGAGTGGATCTCGGGAAATTGGAGGCCACATAGGATTTTCCATTTGTCTCCCTTTAAGCGTGCTTAACAAGCCTTGAGGCCCCAATCTTACCACCTGCTGGTGGCAGGAACAGGTACAGACACCGGCACGGTGACTTCCACTGGTATTTTTGGATCCCCCTCTGCTCTGTTCCCGCAACTGGCAGAGCCTAAAATCCTGCCCCAAAGACCTCAGCACAAAATTGAGGAAGGCACCCGAGTGTAGTACTGAGGGGCTGCTGTAGTGTTGGAGCTGCTGTCTTTCCGGTAAGGTGTTAAACCGAGGCTCAATTTACTCGAGATAAAAGCAAATTACTGCGGATGCTGGAATCTGAAACAAAAACAGATAATACTTTTATCATAGATCATAGAATTTACAGTGCAGAAGGAGGCCATTCGGCCCATTGAGTCTGCACCGGCTCTTTGAAAGAGCACCCTACCCAAGCCCACACCTCCACCCTATCCCCATAACCCAGTAACCCCACCCAACACTAAGGGCAATTTTGGACACTAAGGGCAATTTATCATGGCCAGTCCACCTAACCTGCACATCTTTGGACTGTGAGAGGAAACCGGAGCACCCGGAGGAAACCCACGCACACACGGGGAGAACGTGCAGACTCCGCACAGACAGTGACCCAAGCCAGGAATCGAACCTGGGACCCTGGAGCTGTGAAGCAATTGTGCTAACCACTATGCTACCGTGCTGCCCTTGGCAACCTTAGCAGGTTTGACAGCAACTGAGGAGAGAAAAGGGAGCTAACGTTTCGAGTCTGGATGACTCTTTATCAAAGCTTTGACTTGAAATGCTAGCTTGACTTTCCCTCCCAGGTTGATGTTAGATCCATGACACCATTTTGAAGGACTGCAAAACAGCCTTTCCAAAACCCCTTAACCAACATCACTAAAACATTCAGGATTTAGCTGTTTATTATCGTATTGCTGTTTTTGAGACATTTCTGTGCACAAATTGACTGCCTCATTCACTACATTGCAAGTGTTTACACTTTTTTTTAGAAGTGCTTAATTAGCTGCAGAGCACTTCCAGGCACCCTGATGTAATGAAAGGCATGCCAAGGAAGTCAATCATTTTTCTTTATGAAACATGGGCTGTATTTACAGCTCTATGCATTCTCGAAATGGAGATCTGTGCTTGCTTTAATTTACTCATTTAATTATGTTTACTCGAGTCGAACTCGGAATTTAACGAAGATCGTTATTCAGCTCTTGGCCTTCTCCATGAGTTTACAGAGTGGTAGGTATTTTTTGAATATTATGATGAAATGTTGTGGCTTCTCTTGTGGTGCAAAGGCAGACTTTCATCTGTTCCCTTATTGAGATTTTTTCCTTGAGTTTAAATGTATCCCTATCAGTTCCTGTGGCTCTTGATGCAGATGCAGAAACCAGGCTCCACATTCACCCAGACACTAAAATTGAAAGACTTCAAGTCATTGTGCACAGCAGAATATTTAGGGAGCTGTTGTGTGTTTCAGACTTTCTTTTTTTAAAATTCTGCCACTTGTTAAGTAAAATAACTCACCTTTGCAAAGTAAGTTGGAATTTACCCCAGCTAAAAGTCGTGTTCTGGTGTCCTAAGTTCCATAAAGACTTTCAATTAGTCTACAAGAGACATTTTGCACAGAACATAAACCTTCCTGATTTTCACCACAAGAGTTCTAGAGGAAATTGTCTTCTCCTAAAACAACCATAATTGTTTCAAGACACTTGAAGCTAATTGTGCATAAAATGCAATTAATGTTAATGCTGCAGAAACTAGGTCTAAGAGGTGCTTCATCCTGAGATCCTACATAGTTTTAGCTATAGCTGAAGTCATAAATCCACAAAATACATTAGCTAGAAGTATAGTAATGAAAAAATTGTTTTTGCGGGTTCTTCTATCTTTTGCTGCGGGCTGGATGTAATGTTATGCCAGTTGCTTCTACTAAGAGCTATCCTGATAACTCATGTTTTCCACCTTCCTTGACATAGCTTGTCCACAAAATCTTAGCAGCAAGGAATAATGAACCAATACAGAGCTGAGACGCCAGACTGCAAGTTGTCAATGGATTAATATTTTCAGAGAGAACATTCCTTGAGTTATCGAGCCAGAGAACATTGCCTCATTTGCACTCAAAAATAAAGCAGTAGCAGTGGCAAATAAAATGTCTGTCCAACAGCATTCCTGCCACTAATTTTAAAACTGGTTTGACATCCTGAGTGCCATTTGGGTATAAATTTATGTTGGTCAGTTACTCAAAACAGGTGATATCATCACTTTTACACACTGTTAGAATTCCTTTTTTTTAATTTATGGAATAGGGCGGCACGGTGGCACAGTGGTGAGCACAGTTGCCTCACAGCACCAGGGAACCGGGTTCAATTCCGGCTTTGTGGAGTTTGCATGTTCTCCCCGTGTCTGCGAGGGATTCCTCCGGGTGCTCTGGTTTCCTCCCACAGTCCAAAGATGTGCAGGTTAGGTGGATTGGCCATGATAAATTTCCCCTTAGTGTCCAGGGGTGCGCAGGTTAGGTGTAGCCATGAGGATAGGGTGGCAGAGTGGGTCTCGGTAGGGTTCTCTTTCAGACATTCAGTGCAGATTGCCTTTAGAGAAGGAAATCTGGCATCCTTACCCGGTCTGGCCTACATATGACTCCAGATCCACAGCAATGTGGTTGACTCTTAAATGCCCTCACAGGTGGGCAATAAATGCTGGCACAGCCAGCAGCACCATAAAAAATTGATGGGTCGAATGGCTCAATCAGCATTTTTTGCCCTTCCCTAATTGCCCTTCAGAAGGTGGTGGTGAGCTGCCTTCTAGAACCGGCTCTGTCCCTTAGGTGTTGGTATACCCACAATGTTGTTAGGGAGGGAGGTCCAGGATTTTGATCCAGCAACAGTGAAATATATGTTTCCAAGTCAAGGTGGTGAGTGGCTTGGAGGGGAACTTCAAGATGGTGGGGGTTCCCAGGTAACTGCTGTCCTTGTCCTTCTAGATGGTAGCGATTGTGGGTTTGGAAGATGCTGCCTAAAGAGCTCCAGTGAGTTCCTGCAGTACATCCTGTAGATGGTACACAGTACTGCTACTGTGTGTCCTTGGTGGAGATGGTGAATGTTTGTGGACGATGTAGCAATGAAGTGGGCTGCTTTGTCCTGGATGGTGTCGAGCTACTTGAGTGCTGTTGGAGTTGCACTCCTCCAGGCAAGTGAAGAGTAGTCCATCACACTCCTGGCTTGTGCCTTATAGATGGTGGACAGGCTTTGGGGAGTTAGTCACCACAGGATTCCGAGCCTCTGCCCTGCTCTTGTAGTCATGGTATTAATATGTCTAATCCAATTAAGTTTCTGGTCAATAGTAACCCCCAGGATGCTGATAATGCTGAATTCAGTGATGGTAATGCTGTCATGGGGTGATGGTTAGATCCTCTCTTCTTGGGGATGGTCATTACCTGGCACTAGCATAGTACAAATTTGTTACTTGCCACTTGTCAGCCTAAGCCTGGATATTATCCAGGTCTTGTTGCATGTGGAAATGGACTGACTCATTATCTGCGGAGTCACGAATGGTGCTAAACATCGTGAAAACATTCCTACTTCTTACTTTCTGATGAAAGTTCTTTCCTCAATCAGCTGAAGATGGTTGGGCCTAGGACACTGCCCTGATGAACTGCTGCAGTGATGCCCTGTAGCTGAGATGACTGACCTCCAATGACCACAACCATCTTCCTTTGTGCCAGGTATAACTCCAACCAATGGAGAGTTCCCCCCCAGTTTTACTGGGGCTCCTTGATGCCATACTCGGTCAAATGCTGCCTTGATGTCAAGGGCAGTCACCCTCATCTCAGGTCTGGAGGTCAGCTCTTTTGTGTGTATTTGAATCAAGGCTGTAATGAGGTAAGGAGCTGAGTGATCCTGGCAGAACTGAAACTGAGAGTCCGTGAGTAGGTTATTGCTAAGTAAGTGCCAACAGTACCACTTCATAGCACTGTTAATGACCCTTCCATCACTTTGCTGATGGTTGAGAGTAGATCGGTAGGAAGATAAGTGGCTGTGTTGGATTTATCCTGCTTTTTGTGTTCAGAACCTATCTGGGCAATTTTCCACATTGCAAGATAGATGCCAGTGTTTTTGATATACTGTAACAGCTTGGCTACGAGCACAGAAAGTTCTGGAGCAAAGGTCTTCAGTACTATTGCCAGAATATTGTCAGAGCCCATAGTCTTTGCAGTATCTATGCCTTCATCAGTTTCGCGTGGATTGAATTGAATTGGCTGAAGACTGGCATCTCTGGATGCTGCGGACCTCTGGAGGAGGCTGAAATGGACCATCCACTCAGCACTTCTGGCTGAAGACTGTAGGAAATGCACCAGCCTTATCCTTTGCACCGATGTGCTGGGCACCTCTATCATTGAGGATAGGAGAATTGTGGAGCTTCCTCCTCCAGGAGTCCTCTTCCTGAGATGTTTAACCACCATTCACTGTTGAAGGTGCCCGGACTTAGATCTGTCTGTTGGTTGTGGGGTTGCTTAGCTCTGGTTATCATTTGCTGCTTATAAGTTTGGCACACAAGTGGCCCAGTGTTGTAACTTCTTTTGTAGCTTCCTTCACCTCATTTGGTGACACCAGATTTTTTGGTATGCCTGGTGATGCTCCTGGCATGCCCTCCTACATTCTTCACTGAACCAGGGTTGATCGCTTGGCTTGGTGATAAAAGCAGCATGTCGGGGTTGCCAGGCCATGAGATTATAGTTCGAAGTTGAGTGCAACTCTGCTGCTGCTGATGGCGGACAATGCCTTATGGTTGCCCACTCTTGTGCTGATAGATTTGTTCGCAAAGGAACAGAGGTGTGGCGGAATACTGATTCCCATTTTGGAGGGTATCCTCAATGTGAAGCCGGGGCTTCATCTTCACACGGACTGTGCAGAGGTCACTCCCCACGATACTGTCACTGAATATGCATTTGTGGCAGGCAGGTTGGTGAGGATGAGGGCTAGTTTGTTTTTCCCTCTTGTTGCGTCACTAGCTGTCGTAGACTCAGTCTAACAGCTGTTTCCTTTAGTACTGAACCAACTCGACCTGTAGTGATGCTACCAATCCACTCTTGGTGATGGGCATTGACATTAACAACCTGGAGTACATTCTGTGCTCTTGCCATCATCAGTGCCTCCCCCAGGTGGTGTTTAACATGGTGGCGTACTGATTCATCAGCTGAGGGGGGAGGTGGCGGAACGGTACTTGGTAATTGGCAGGAAGTGTCCTTGCCAATGTTAGTCATGATGCCATGAGATTTCATGGTGTCCTTTTGTTCAACTTCACTATGGGAGTAAAAGAATATTAAGCTGAGTGCAAAATGATTCAACGTGCTAGTGCACATTTTATGCTACTGCGGATGATGAATATTGTAACTTCTTTTATTCTTCCAAAATGATTTCGGAACTCTATCATCTCTATGTATACCTAAGCATCCAGAGTGCCAGATAACTCACTACTAGAACCACAGAATCCCAAAAGTGCAGAAAGAGGCAATTCAGCCCATCGAGTCGGCACTGACCCTTTGAAAGAGAATGCTATCCCACGCCCCCATCCTATCCCTGTAACCCCACTGAACCTGCACATCCCTGGACACAATGGGGCAATTTTTTATTGTGGTCAATCCACGTAACCTGCACATCTTTGGACTGTGGGAGGAAACCGGAGCACCCGGAGGAAACCCACGCACACACGGGGAGAAAGTGCAAACTCCACACAGACAGTGACCCAAGGCCGGAATTGAATCCAGCTCCCTGCCGCTGTGAGGCAGCAGTGCTCACCACTGCACCGCCGCTATTGTCCCGGCAACACCCATTATTGAATTGCCGTTTGTGTATCAAATCAACACTATATCAGTCTTAGGCAAATGGTGTGATCAGAGAAATATATTTCGTGAAGCACCAGCATTTGAGATGAAAAGTGTGATTATTTTGAAAATCTGGGAACCGCAAGATACAGAGCCGTGACGTCTCTGATCGTGTTTTCCGGATCCTTAAGGGGGAGGGGGAGCAGCCACAAGTCGTGGTACACATTGGTACCAACGACATAGGTAGGAAAATGGATGGGGATGTAAAACAGGAATTCAGGGAGCTAGGGTGGAAGCTGAGAGCCAGGATAGACCGTGTTGTCATCTCTGGTTTGCTGCCAGTGCCACGTGCTAGCGAGGTGAGGAACAGGGAGAGAGTGCAGTTTAACACGTGGCTACAGGGATGGTGTAGGAGGGAGGGTTTCAGTTACTTGGATAATTGGAGCACATTCTGGGGAAAGTGGGACCTGTACAAACAGGACGGGTTATACCTGAACCAGAGGGGCACCAATATCCTGGGAGGGAAATTTGCTACAGCTCTTCGGGGGGGTTTAAACTAGTTTGGCAGGGTGTGGTAGTCACCACTGTTGTATTATATTGTATATATGGGTATTACGGTAAGGCCCCTGTACTATAGGTACGGGGGTAGATCCCTGCCTGCTGGCTCCGCCCAGGAGGCGGAGTATAAATGTGTGTGCTCTCCGAACAGCAGCCGTTTCGTAAGCTGCTGTAGGAGGCCACACATCTCTGTGTAATAAAGCCTCGATTACATTCTACCCTCATCTCGTCGTAATTGATAGTGGATCAATTTATTACACAGAGATTTTTCAGAGATGGGCCTCCGCATCAAGCCGGATCGCCTGCAGCTGCATCCTCAGCAGACAACGCCAAAAAGGACTTCCAACATTGGCTAGCTTGCTTTGAAGCATACATCGGGCCTGCGTCAGACCCAATCTCAGAAGCACAGAAGTTCCAGATTCTGTACACGCGGCTGAGCTCCGACATTTTTTCCCCTCGTCCCGGACTCGCCTACCTATACATAGGCCATGGCGCTACTGAAGGAGAATTACGCTCAGCAGACCAACAAGATCTACGCCAGGCACCTCCTATCCACGCGGCACTAACTTCCCGGTGAGTCTGTGGAAGCTTTCTGGTGTGCCCTGCTCGCCTTGGTGACAGACTGTGACTGCCAGGTCGTTTCGGCCACTGAACATTCAAACCTGCCAATGAGAGACGCGTTTGTTATGGGCATAGGGTCTGACTACATCTGCCAGCGCCTCTTAGAAGGGGCCATGCTTGACCTCACGCCGACCAAGAAACTTGCGCTCTCGTTCACGGTCACCTCATGCAACGTACAGGCTTATGCCCCCGGCTGCACGGCCCACCCCCCTTGTGCATCGTGGACCCTGCCAGTGGCCACCCCATCGTGGACCCCATCAGCGACCGCCCTCAGCCAACCCCAGGCCTGTGCCGTGTGGCAGCCAACCAACACCGGGGGAACCAGGTGCTATTTCTGCGTACAGACAAAACACCCCCCGGCAGCGCTGCCCGGTGCGGAGCGTGCTCTGCAAGGCCTGTGGCAAGAAGGGACATTTCGCTGCAGTGTGCCAGGCCCGCTCATCGCCGCTATTGTCCCGGCAACACCCACGTGCAGCCAGTGGGCGCCGCCATCTTCCTCTCCTCAGACCACGTGCTGCCCGTGGGTGCCGCCATCTTGCTCCACTCACAACACGTGCGGCCCGTGGGTGCTGCCATCTTGCTTGCCTCAGAACCAATGGGCACCGCCATTTGCCTGCCCCAGGACACCTGCGGCCCGAGGGCGCCGCCATCTTGCCTGCCCCAGGACACGTGCGGCCCATGGGCGCCGCCATCTTACCCGCCTCAGGACCTCTGCCCGTCGGGCACCTCTTTGGGCTGCTCATCGCCTGCAACCGCCGCCGACCAGCCGCGTCTCGCCTCGGTCGACCATTCTCGACCGCACAACCTCGCGACCGCTTCGACAAAGGTGAAGGTCGATGGTCACGAAATATCCTGCCTTCTTGACTCCGGGAGCACTGAGAGCTTCATCCACCCCAAAATGGTAAGGTGCTGCTCCCTCGCGGTACACCCCATTAACCAAAGAATTTCCCTGGCCTCCGGATCCCACTCTGTGGCGATCCAGGGGTACTGCATCGCCACCCTCACCGTCCAGGGCGTAGAGTTCAGCGGCTTTCGGCTCTACGTCCTCCCCAACCTCTGCGTTGCCTTACTACTCGGCCTGGACTTCCTGTGCAACCTCCAGAGCCTAACCCTGAAATTTGGCGGGGCAGACGTTACAGTGCCCAGGACAGGACCTTCATCAGGTCTGAGGTCCAGCGGCTGCTGCGTGAAGGTATCATCGAGGCCAGCAACAGCCCCTGGAGAGCCAAAGTGGTAGTGGTGAAAACCGGGGAGAAAAACAGGATGGTCGTTGACAACAGTCAGACCATCAATCGATACACGCAGCTCGACGCGTACCCCCTCCCACGCATATCTGCTATGGTCAATCAGATTGCACAGTACCGGGTCTTCCCGACAGTGGACCTGAAATCTGCCTACCGCTAGCTCCCCATTCGCAAGGCGGACCGCCCATACACTGCATTTGAAGCAGACGGCCGCCTTTACCATTTCCTTAGGGTTCCCTTCAGCGTCACCAACAGGGTCTCGGCCTTCCAACGGGAGATGGACTGAATGGTTGACCGTTACGGGCTGCGGGACACTTTCCCGTACCTGGACAATGTCACCATCTGCGGGCACGACCAGCAGGACCACGACGTTAACCTTTCTAAATTTCTCCACACCGCCACACTCCTCAACCTAACTTACAACAAGGAGAAGTGTGTGTTCAGCACAAACCGATTAGCCATCCTCGGCTCCGTGGTTCAGAACGGAGTTCTAGGGCCCGACCCCGATCGCATGCGCCCCCTCATGGAACTCCCCCTCCTCCCACTGCCTCAAGGCCCTCAAACGATGCCTGGGGTTCTTTTCATATTATGCCCAGTGGATCCCAAACTATGCCGACAAGGCCCGCCCACTCATTCAATCCACCGCTTTCCCACTGATGGCCGAGGCTCACCAGGCCTTCAACCGTAACAAAGCCGACATCGCCAAGGCCGCGATGCACGCGGTCGATGAGAGCTCCCCTTCCAAGTCGAGAGCGATGCATCAGACGTCGCTCTGGCCGCTGCCCTCAACCAGGCAGGCAGGCCCGTGGCATTCTTTTCCCACACCCTCCATGCCTCCGAAATTCGGCACTCCTCCATTGAAAAGGAGGCCCAAGCGATCGTTGAATCTGAGCGACATTGGAGGCATTACCTGGCTGGCAGGAGATTCACTCTCCTCACTGACCAACAGTTGGTTGCCTTCATGTTTAACAGACAGCGGGGTAAGATCAAAAATGATAAAATCTTGAGGTGGAGGATCAAACTTTCCACCTACAATTACGAGATTTTGTATCGCCCCGATAAGCTCAACGAGCCCCCCAATTCCCTGTCCCGAGGTACATGTGCCAGCGAACAAGTGGACCGACTCCGGACCCTACCCGACGATCTCTGTCACATGGGAATCACCCCCTTTTACCACTTCATTAAGGCCCGCAATCTGCCTTATTCCATTGAGGAAGTCGGAGCTATCACCAGAGACTGCCAGGTCTGCACGGAGTGTAAACCGCACTTCTACCGGCCAGACCGTGCGCGCCTGGTGAAGGCCTCCCACCCCTTTGAACGCCTGTGCGTGGACTTCTCCACCGACTGCAACACGTACTTTCTTCATGTGGTCGACGAGTATTCCCGATTCCCCTTCGCCATCCCATGCCCCGATATGACGTCTGCCACCGTCATCAAAGCCCTCAACACCATCTTCGCTCTGTTCGGTTCCCCGCCTACATCCACAGCGACCGGGAATCATCAATTATGAGCGAGGTGCTGCGCCAGTACCTGCTCAACAGGGGCATTGCCTCGAGCAGGACGACCAGCCACAACCCCAGGGGAAACGGGCAGGTGAAGCAGGAGAATGGGACAGTCTGGAGGGCCGTCCAGCTGGTCCTACGGTCCAGAAACCTCCCGGTCTCCCGCTAGCAGGAGGTTCTCCCCAACGCACTTCACTCCATTCCGTCGCTCCTATGTACCACAACCAACGAAACCCCCCATGAACGTGTCTTTGCCTTCCCCAGGTAGTCCACCTCCGGGGTTTCGCCCCCAACGTGGCTGGCAGCTCCAGGACCCATTCTCCTCCGCAAGCACGTGCGGCTCCACAAGGTGGACCCGTTGGTTAAGAGAGTACAGCTAATCCATGCGAACCCGCAGTACGCCTACGTAGATCAAGGCACCTGATCATCTCAATTTGTAACCTTTTCTGTAATTTTAAAACCAATCTGTATGTCTATAGTCCCCCGGGCTGGACTCATTTTTAACAGGGGGTGAATGCGGTAGTCACCACTGTTGTATTATGTTGTATATTTGGGTATTACGGTAAGGCCCCTGTACTACAGGTACGGGGGAGATCCCTGCCTGCTGGCTCCGCCCAGGAGGTGGAGTATAAATGTGTGTGCTGTCCGAATAGCAGCCATTTCGTAAGCTGCTGTAGGAGGCCACACATCTGTGTAATAAAGCCTCGATTACATTCTACTCTCGGCTCATCGTAATTGATAGTGTATCACAGGGGGATGGGAAACTGATTTGTAGTCCAGGAGATAGTATTGCTGGAGTTCAGGAAGTTGAGGGTAGTGCAGTACTAAGGAAGCTACCAAGGTCACAAGAGTGGACCTGCTGGCATGAAGGTGGTTTGAAGTGTGTCGACTTTAATGCGAGGAGCATCATGAATAAGGTTGGTGAGCTTGAAGCATGAATTAGTACCTGGGACTACGATGTTGTGGCCATTATGGAGACGTGGATAGAACAGGGGCAGGAATGGTTGTTGGAGGTTCCGGGGTTTAGATGTTTCAGTAAGATTAGGGAAGGTGGTAAAAGAGGTGGAGGAGTAGCATTGTTAATCAAGGATAGTATAATGACTGCAGAAAGGCAATTTGAGGAGGATCTGTCTACTGAGGTAGTGTGGGCTGAAGTTAGAAATAGGAAAGGAGCGGTCACTTTGTTAGGAGTTTTCTATAGGCCCCCAAACAGTAACAGAGATGTGGAGGAAAAGATTGCAATGCAAATTTTGGATAGGTGCGGTAGTCACAGGATAATTGTCATGGGTGACTTTAACTTTCCAAATATTGATTGGAACCACTATATTTCAAATAGTTTGGATGGGGCTGTTTTTATCCAGTGTGTGCAGGAGGGTTTCCTCACACAATATGTGGATAGACCGACAAGAGGCAGGGCCACATTGGATTTGGTACTGGTTAATGAACCGGGCCAAGTGTTAGATTTGGTTCTGGGAGAGCACTTTGGAGATAGTGACCACAATTTGGTGACTTTCACTATAGCAATGGAGAGGGATAGGAACATACGGCAGGGCAAGGTTTATAACTGGGGGAAGGGTAATTACGATGCGATTAGGCAAGAATTGGGGAGCATGAGATGGAAACAAGAACTGTCAGGGATAGGCACAATTGAGATGTGGAGCTTGTTCAAGGAGCAAATACTGCATGTCCTTGATATGTATGTCCCTGTCAGGCAGGGAGGAAATGATTGAGTGAGGGAACCATGGTTTACAAAAGAGGTTGAATGTCTTGTCAAGAGGAAGTAGGGGGCTTATGTAAGGATGAGCAAACAATATTCAATTAGGGCACTTGAGGGATACAAGATAGCGAGGAAGGAGCTCAAGAAAGGGCTTAGGAGAGCTAGGAGGGGGCATGAGAAAACCTTGGCGGGTCGGATCAAGGAAAACCCCAAGGCTTTTTACACTTATGTGAGGAATAAAAGAATGACCAAGGTGAAGTTAGGGCTGGTCAAGGACAGTAGTGGCATGTATGCATGGAGTCTGAAGATATAGGAGAGGCCCTAAATGAATACTTTTCTTCAGTGTTCACAAAGGAGAGGGGCCATGTTGTTGAGGAGGATAGTGCGATACAGGCTGGTACGCTGGAGGAGGTAGATAGTCGGAAGGAAGATGTGTTAGAAATTTTGAGAAGCCTGAGGATCGATAAGTCCCCTGGGCCTGATGGGATATATCCTAGGATTCTTTGGGAGTCGAGGGATGAGATTGCAGAGCCTTTGGCTTTGATCTTTATGTCCTCACTGTCTACAGGAATAGTGCCAGAAGATTGGAGAGAGGCGAATGTTGTCCCCTTGTTCTAGAAAGGGAATAGGTATAACTCTGGGAATTATAGGCCGGTTAGTCTCACTTCAGTCATAAGTAAATTATTGGAAAGGGTCCTGAGGGATAGGATTAATGATCATTTGGAAAGATACAGCTTAATCCAGGATAGTCAGCACGGATTTGTGAGGGGAAAGTCTTGCCTCACAAGTTTGATTGTATTCTTTGAGGAGGTAACATAAGAACATAAGAACTAGGAGCAGGAGTAGGCCATCTGGCCCCTCAAGCCTGCTCCGCCATTCACTGAGATCATGGCTGATCTGTTTTGGACTCAGCTCTACTTTCCGGCCCGAACACCATTACCCTTAATCCCTCTCTTTAAAAATATTTAATGTAGGAGCCTCAACTGCTTCACTGGGCAAGGAATTCCATAGATTCACAACCCTTTGGGTGAAGAAGTTCCTCCTAAACTCAGTCCTAAATCTACCTCCCCTTATTTTGAGCCAATGCCCCCTTGTTCTGCTTTCCCCGACCAGTGGAAACAACCTGCCTGCATCTATCCTATCTATTCCCTTCATAATTTTATACATTTCTAGAAGATCCTCTCGCATCCTTCTAAATTCCAAGACAGTCCCAGTCTACTCAACCTCTCCTCGTAATCCAACCCCTTCAGCTCTGGGATTAACCTAGTGAATCTCCTCTGCGCACCCTCCCGCGCCAGTACGTCCTTTCTCAGGTAATGAGACCAAAACTGAACACAATACTCCAGGTGTGACCTCACTAACACCTTATACAATTGCAGCATCACCTCCCTAGTCTTAAACTCCATCCCTCTACCAATGAAGGACAAAACTCCATTTGCCTTCTTAATCACCTGTTGCACCTGTAAACCAACTTTTTGCGACTCATGCACTAGCACACCCAGGTCTCTCTGCACAGCGGCATGTTTTAATATTTTATCATTTAAATAATAATCCCTTTCGCTATTATTCCTACCAAAATGGATAACGTCACATTTGTCAACATTGTATTCCATCTGCCAGACCCTAGCCCATTCACTTAACCTATCCAAATCCATCTGCAGACTTCCAGTATCCTCTGCACTTTTTGCTTTTCCACTAATCTTAGTGTCGTCTGCAAACTTAGACACATTGCACTTGGTCCCCAACTCCAAATCATCTATGTAGATTGTGAACAGTTGTGGGCCCAACACTGAACCCTGAGGGACACCACTAGCTACTGATTTCCAACCAGAGAAACACCCATTAATCCCCACTCTTTGCTTTCTATTAATTAACCAATCCTCTATCCATACTACTACTTTACCCTTAATGCCATGCATCTTTATCTTATGCAGCAATCTTTTGTGTGGCACCTTGTCAAAAGCTTTCTGGAAATCCAGATATACCACATCCATTGGCTCCTCATTATCTACCGCACTGGTAATGCCCTCAAAATATTCCACTAAATTAGTTGGGCACGACCTGCCCTTTATGAACCATGCTGCGTCTGCCCAATGGGACAATTGCCATCCAGATGCCTCGCTATTTCTTCCTTGATGATAGATTCCAGCATCTTCCCTACTACCGAAGTTAAGCTAACTGGCCTATAATTACCCGCTTTCTGCCTACCTCCTTTTTTAAACAGTGGTGTCACGTTAGCTAATTTCCAATCCGCCGGGACCACCCCAGAGTCTAGTGAATTTTGGTAAATTATCACTACTGCATTTGCAATTTCCCTAGCCATCTCTTTTAGCACTCTGGGATGCATTCCATCAGGGCCAGGAGACTTGTCTACCTTTAGCCGCATTAGCTTGCCCATCACTACTTCCTTAGTGTTACCAATCCTCTCAAGGTCCTCATCTGTCAGAGCCTCATTTCCATCAGTAACTAAGTACATAGTTGAAGGTCGAGCAGTTGATGTCGTATACATGGATTTCAGTAAGGCGTTTAATAAGGTGCCCCATGGTCGGCTCATGCAGAAAGTAAGGAGGCATGGCATAGACGGAAATTTGGCCGATTGGATCAGTAACTGGCTATCACAGAGAAGACAGAGGGTCGTGGTAGATGGTAAATTTTCATCCTGGAGCCCAGTCACCAGCAGTGTATCACAGGGATCAGTGCTGGGTCCTCTGCTATTTGTGATTTTTATCAATGACTTGGATGATGGAGTTGAAGGTTCGGCAAGTAAATTTGCTGATGACACCAAGATTGGTGGAGTCGTGGATAATGTGGAGGGCTGTTGTAGGCTGCAAAGAGATATTGATAGGATGCAGAGCTGGGCTGAAAAGTGGCAGATAGAGTTTAACCCTGATAAGTGTGAGGTGATTCATTTTGGTCGGACAAATTTGAATGTGAATTACATGGTTAACGGTACGGTTCTGAAGAATGTGGAGGAACAGAGTGATCTCGGAGTTCATGTCCATAGATATCTGAAAGTTGCCACCCAAGTGGATAGAGCCATGAAGAAAGCCTATCGTGTGTTAGCATTTATTAACAGGGGGATTGAGTTTAAGAGCCGTGAGGTTATGCTGCAACTGTACAAGACCTTGGTTAGACCACATTTGGAGTATTGTGTGCAGTTCTGGTCACCTCATTATAGGAAGGATGTGGAAGCATTGGAAAGAGTTCAAAGGAGATTTACCAGGATGCTGCCTGGATTGGAGGGTAGGTCTTATGAGGAAAGGTTGAGGGAGCTAGGGCTTTTCTCATTGGAGCGAAGGAGGATGAGAGATGACTTAATTGAGGTGTATAAGATGATGAGAGGGACAGATCGAGTGGACGTTCAGCGACTTTTTCCTCGGGTGGATGTAGATGTTACAAGGGGGCAGAACTATAAGGTTCATAGTGGAAGATATAGGAGGGATGTCAGAGGTAGGTTCTTTACTCAGAGTGGTTGGGGCATGGAACGCACTCCCAGCTATGGTAGTGGAGTCGGAAACTAGGAACTTTCAAGTGGTTATTGGATAGGCATATGGAGTGCACTAGAATGATTGGGAGTAGGTTGATTTTAGTTTCAGACTAGTTCGGTACAACATCATGGGCCGAAGGGCCTGTACTCTGCTGTGTTCTATGACTGAAGCAGAGAAATGGGGCAAATAGGAAGAAAAAGAAATCAAAACATCCGTACCCTGCAAGATGTCGATGAGTTGGAGAACACAATAGACATGGGAACCATACAACTGCATGAAATGTTTGGATGCAACAGTTAGCAGTGAAAAGGAATTTGCACAACCATTCATTTCAGGAAGGTGAGAAATAAACCAACAGCTATAAACCTGAAGCTGAAGGTTGATACTCGAGCACAGAGGAACAATCACCCTGCTCAGGCAATGCCAGAAGATCTTTCCTGAAAGTTTGAAAGAAAATGGTTGTCCAATTAAAAAGATGTTCGAAGGCTGAGCAACATCATGCTGGTAGCATGGGGTAGATCTGAGAACATGTCTAACTGTGAGTGGGCTCTTCTGTCCTGCACCTCAGCCATGGAGAGCACAGTATGCCCCAAGCCTTGGATGTCCTAACGCATGGCTCTGACATCTTGCCCCAAGCCTTTCATCGTGTATGCCAGCCTTTCAGTGTTGGCCTGGGTGCCGCATGTTGTCGGTGCCAGTGCCTGCTCCTGAATACAGCTGGACTCTTCCAGCTGAACCTGCAGGTGCTGGGAAATTGCTGACATCCCCTCCTGTAGATTCTGGTTCTCTTTCTCCATCTGCAACAGTGATGGGATCATCTTTTCCAGAAGCGCAACATCTATCTAGGCGATAGCTCTGCCCTGAGATCTGACTGCCCTCCGACCGCCCGCTCGCTCAGGAGTCCCAGCCCCCACCTGATGTACTGCAGAATATGTGTGGCGCTCATCAGAGGGTGGCCGGAGCCTGATTGATATAATTACCGTAAGAAGTCTTACAACAAACACCAGGTTAAAGTCCAACAGGTTTGTTTCAAATCATTAGCATTTGGAGCACTGCTCCTTCCTCAGCTGAATGACGAGATAGGTTCCAGAAACATATATATAGACAAAGTCAAAGATGCAAGACGATACTTTGAATGTGAGCATTTGCAGGTAATTAAGTCTTTATGGATCCAGTGAGAGGGGTAATCCTAGGTTAAAGAGGTGAGAATTGTCTCAAACCAGGACAGTTCGTAGGATTTTGGAAGCCCAGGCCAGATGATGGGGGGGTGAATGTAATGCGACATAAATCCGAGGTCCCGGTTGAGGCCGTACTCATGTGTGCGGAACTTGTCGCTCATCCTGAAGACCACCTTGGAGAACGCTTACCGAAGATCCGAGGCTGAATGCCCTCGACTGCTGAAGTATTCCCCGACTGGAAGGGAACATTCCTGCCTGACAATTGTCGCACGATGTCCGTTCATCCATTGTCGCAGCGTCTGCATGGTCTCGCCAATGTACCATGCTTCGGGACATCCTTTCCTGCAGTGTATGAGGAAGACAGTCGAATTGGCCGAGTCGCACGAGTATGTACCGCGTACCTGGTGGGTCGTGTTCTCATGTGTAATGGTGGTACCCATGTCGATGATCTGGAACGTCTTGCAGAGATTGCCATGGCAGGGTTGGGTGGGTCGTGGTTGCTGTTCTGAAGGCTGAGTACTCAGAACAGCCTCATACACTACAGGAAAGGATGACCCTTCAAGTCAAAAGACATGGGGTGAGATCTTGGGACAGACCGGTCTGTGGGAGAAGGGCAACGCACATGCTATGGAGACATCTGTGTTGCATTGGACTCTCACTTCTTTGACGCATGCTGAATTCCATTGCAGCCACTGCCCTCTCCTCGACTTCCCCTGTGAGTTGAAGGGCCCTTTCCTCTGAGGGGGTGTGGACCCGAATATCTGGGATGCCTTCTCCCATCCTCTGGTGCTCCTGCCGATTATGGGCTGCTTTATCATTGGAAAAACAGAAAGGACATGGTGAGACCCTGGGATGCATGTTTTATGGGGGCTTTGTAGCTTGTGGAATGTGTGTGCAATCTTTTTCGCTGTGCCATATCCCTCGTACGAACGGGATATGGCACTCGACTCATCGATCGACAGTTCCAACGCGCCACAGCGAAAAACTGCACCGACCTCCTCAGAAGACAAACATGGGACACAACCGACAGAATACCCTTCGTCGTCCAGTACTTCCCCGGAGCGGAGAAACTACGTCATCTTCTTCACAGCCTTCAACACGTCATTGATGACGATGAACATCTTGCCAAGGTCATCCCCACACCCCCACTACTTGCCTTCAAACAACCGCGCAACCTCAAACAAACCATTGTTTGCAGCAAACTACCCAGTCTTCAGAACAGTGATCACAACACCACACAACCCTGCCATGGCAATCTCTGCAAGACGTGCCAGATCATCGACATGGATACCACTATTACATGTGAGAACACCACCCAACAGGTACGCGGTACATTATCGTGTGACTCGGCCAACGTTGTCTACCTCATACGCTGCAGGAAAGGATGTCCCGAAGCGTGGTACATTGGTGAGACCATGCAGACGCTGCGACAACGAATGAACGGACATCGCGCAACAATCACCAGGCAGGAATGTTCCCTTCCAGTCGGGGAACACTTCAGCAGTCAAGGGCATTCAGCCTCTGATCTCCGGGTAAGCGTTCTCCAAGGCGGCCTTCAGGACGCGCGACAACGCAGAATCGCCAAGCAGAAACTTATAGCCAAGTTCCGCACACATGAGTGCGGCCTCAACCGGGACCCGGGATTCATGTCGCATTACATTCATCCCCCACCATCTGGCCTGCGAAATCCTACCAATTGTCCTGGCTTGATACAATTCACACCTCTTTAACCTGGGGTTACCCCATCTCTGGATCTGTAAAGATTTAATCACCTGCTAATGGTCGCATTCCAAGCATTGTTTGGCATCTTTGAATTTGTCTATATATATGTTTCTGGAACATACCTCTTCATTCACCTGAGGAAGGAGCAGCGCTCCGAAAGCTAGTGACATCGAAACAAACCTGTTGGACTTTAACCTGGTGTTGTAAGACTTTGTACTGTCCAGAAACCTTGGAGGAGGTCTTTTAACAGCCATCTTCTTGGCTGGAATGACAGTCTGTGATGAGTAGAGCATTTAGAACCTGATCCAGCTTGTCAGGCTCTGAACCTTACCCCAGCGAATCAGACACAGAGGTGCTGCGAATTTTGCGGGCTTCATGTGCGCCACGTGCTGGCCGATTTGTATGACATGAATTTCTCCTGGCCGGCATCCAACAGCAGCGTGCAGTTCCCACGATCACACACTCAGTTTCCAGAACAGAGACTCTAGCCCAAGGTAATTTGTGTCAAGTAATTTGACATCAAATGAAATGGTGTTCGAAGTTGATTTTAGCCTCCAGGGGTGTCGGGAAAGCAGGAGTTAGAACAAAAGCGCACTATAGTCTCTGGCCTAAGTTCAAGGCCTGAGGTTGTATTATCTCCCAAAACTCACCCACAGACCACCAGTCAGTTGCCATCCAAAATGGGCAGAAAGCAACAAGTGGCAAATTGGCAGGAGAGAAAGTTGAAGCACTCCGTTTTCAGGCCTCACATTACAACCTATGGGCGGGTTTCTCCGTTTGGTAGACTAAGGGATTTGAGTTAACGTCCACTGAATGGCACGTTTAATGGCCTTTGACAAATCTGTTGGAATTCTTTGAAGATGTAACCAGTACAGTTGACAAGGGGGAGCCAGTCGATGTGGTATATTTGGACTTTCAAAAGGCGTTTGACAAAGTCCTGCATAAGAGATTATTGTGCAAAATAAAAGCGCATGGGATTGGGGGAATTGTATTGAGGTGGATAGAAAACTAGTTGGCAGAGAGGAAACAAAGAGTAGGGATCAATGGGTCCTTTTCAAATTGGCAGGCAGTAACTAGTGGGGTACCACAGGGATCGGTGCTGGGACCCCAGCTATTCACAATATATATTGGGGCAGCACGGTAGCATTGTGGATAGCATAAGTCTGCAGTCCAAAGATGTGCAGGTTAGGTGGATTGGCCATGCCTAAATTGCCCTTAGGTTAGGTGGGGTTACTGGTTTACGGGGATGGGGTGGAGGTGTGGGCTTAAGTGGGGTGCTCTTTCCTGGAGCTGGTGCAGACTCGATGGGCCGAATGGCCTATGATCTATGATGCCACAGTAGAATCACATTGACGTGAGATGTTTTGAGTGTCACGAACCTTACGAGAGGCCTCGCGCAAGATTCTTTTTCTTTTTAAAAAGGTTTCTCGAATTAAGGGGCAATTTTGCCTGGCCAATCCACCTACGCTGCACATCTTTGGGTTGTGCTGGTGAGACCCACTCAGAATCGGGGAGAATGTGCAAACTCTACACAGACAGTGACCCTGGGCCCAGGATCGAACCTGGGTCCTCAGCGCTGTGAGACAGCTGTGCTAACTATTGCGCAACCGTGCCAGCCCTGCTTTCACGAGATTCAACGACTTAATCCTGACCTCAGGTCGAGTGCAACAAGGCCATTGAATCGTGCCCTAAGTATTGACACCGGGACTGAATTTCATGGGAGCGCTGTTCGGTAAGAGAGTCAGGACATGTGAGTGGGCCAGCAATCTCTCGGCTCGTATTCAGAGCAATTCCTGGCCCAGTGGGCTTTCTAAGTGGCAGCTGGAGCTATTTCTAAGTGCTCCACTTTCCGCACACTCACAGCAGCATCGAATATGGCTCACAGAAGACCAGCCCCGAAGTCGTGAGTCCCAGGTGGACCCACAGCTCCATACCAGTGAGGAGTGGAGGGACACCTTCTTCCTTAGATTGAGCTGCAGACTCAAGACTGCCCTCCTGAACACTGCCTGGGAGGTGGTGGCCGAGGCAGTCAGTGCTGCCAGCCTCACCAGGTGGAGACAACTGGTGATCCTGAGGGCTGGGAGTTACTCGTGAGATTCTGCCCTGAGAGGGGCAGAGAACTAGGGAGGACTCCAAAGACCACGGTGCATGTGTCCTCGAATTGGGGTGAGCTTTTCTGATTCCTGCTTCCTCTGCATTGGGGCAGCGCTTCTGAGGAGTCCCAACACCAGGTGGGCCCCCGATTAAGCCTGGCAACGCCCATCTCCTCAATGATACAAACGGGTATGAGGGTGCCCAGAGGGGTGGCCTGGGTGGGCTCCCATTTGACCAGAGGTCTTCTGAGCATTCAAAGGTCACAGACAGCATTCAGCATTGTGAGCAACCAGGAGCCAGTACGTAGCACCAAAGGGGTGCATTTAGAAGACAGACTGCAGCAATGACAGCCTGAGCTAGGCCACTCTGATCTTGATGGGAACACACCGAGTCCATAGGCTCAACACAAAATCATTCCCAGCTACTGTGGCCTTCCAAGCTTAGTTGTCAAATTTACTATCACTTTACAATATCATTGTTACTAATAGTATCAAAGCAACTTAGTGGTTAGCACAGTTGCTTCACAGCTCCAGGGTCCCAGGTTCGATTCCCGGCTTGGGTCACAGTCTGTGCGGAGTCTGCACATTCTCCCCGTGTTTGCGTGGGTTTCCTCCGGGTGCTCCGGTTTCCTCCCACAGTCCAAAGATGTGCAGGTTGGGTGAATTGGCCATGCTAAATTGCCCTTAGTGTCCAAAAAAGATTAGGTGGGGTTACTGGGTTATGGGGATAGGGTGTGTGCTTAGGTTAGGGTGCTCTTTCCAAGGGCCTGTGCAGACTCAATGGGCCGAATGGCCTCCTTCTGCACTGTAAATTCTATGAACTAATGTTATCTTGAGATCATGAGTATTGACATTCTGTCTGAGGTAATGAATAGTCCTGATTGTAGGACCAGCCTGGGATTTATCATAGAATTTACAGTGCAGAAGGAGGCCATTCGGCCCATCGAGTTTGCACCGGCTCTTGGAAAGAGCACCCTACCCAAGGTCAACACCTCCACCCTAGCCCCATAACCCAGTAACCCCACCCAACACTAAGGGCAATTTTGGACACTAAGGGCAATTTATCATGGCCAATCCACCTAACCTGGGATGCCACTTGCCCAGCAAGCATGACAGTTTTCAATGGGTTTTGCTGTGTTTTTGTAGCTTCCCGCCCTCCATAGCCACGGCACCCAGTCCCTGTTTGTAAATACTTGTAGTAATTCCCATCTGCGAGACCTCCGCCTGAGTGTGGCAGAACACCGTGGAAGGGCGGAGCATGAAGTGTCCTAGCCGCTAATCACATTTAAATGCATGCAAAAGGCCATTTTGCATGCCCATGCCAGCACGGGGTACAAGCCTAATTTTCGCCTCTGGGGAGGGACTGGGGCATAATGCTCACATCGGCAACAGGTGCAAACCTCTATTTTTGCGGACCCCCGATTCTCCGCCTGATCGTGAGTCGTGAGTTGGAGAATCCAGCCCTACAGCTCTTCAATCACATTGCAAACAAACCCTTTTCATCTTGCCAACTTGATTTCTCCTGGCAGAAAAGCTCAGGCGCAGGTTAAGTTGCAGTTGTAGCTCTAGTGACCTAATAGGACCCTAATTCACAGGCCCCCATCAAATTTAAACTGTTCTCTCAGCTATCGGCAGCAGTTGCAGCGCGGGATCACAAGTTGTGGTGAGGAACAAATTACTTGCTCACCCATCCTTGGTTTGAACAGTCAGGAAAGATTAATATCCATCCCATATTCAAGTGTTTAATAGAAACTATGGGTAGGATCTATCGGGTGCATTGTGCCTGAAAAGTAGTGTGATGCGATGCAGGGAGATCTCACTTCTGGGACCTATTCAGCTTGCCATGCCTCGCTGGATCTAACACTTGCTAGCAAATCTACATATCAAAGTGAGACAACTAGCCTCATTGCAATATGCGTTCCAGAGATCTAACCAAGGCGTGGGATATCAAAGTGAGACAGCTAGCCTCATTGCAATATGCGTTCCAGAGATCTAACCAAGGCGTGGGATATCAAAATGAGACAGCTAGCTTCATTGCAATATGCGTTCCAGAGATCTAACCAAGGCATGGGATTTAACCCCTTCACCTTGGAGACCTCAGGCGAGCACTGTTTAGTTCTGGTCTCCACAATTGGGGGCAAGATTAAACTGCACTTGTGGGGGTCGCCCAGGGGATCGGAGGCCCCTAGATGCATGCCCTCTGGGCAGGGTGGTACCCTGGCACTGCTGGTGCCACCTGTGTACCCTGACACAACCAGCCTGGTACCCTGGCAGTTACAGCCTGGCACCATGGCAGTGTCATCTGTCTGCCAGCCTGACAGTACCAAAATGCCCAGGTGGCTCTGCCAGCTGGCAGGGACATTGCCAGGCTGGCATTGCCAAGGGGTCAATCTGGCAATTTGTGCGCAGAGATGATTGGCCCTGTGCGGGAGTGGGGGGTGCGGGAGGTGTGGGAAGGGATCTCCTTATAGTGAGTTGGGGCTTGGGGGGGGGGGGGGTTTGGGAGTCGCGCCTGGGGCTCGAGCGATTGGGCACCAGTTAAAAAGGGCGTCCCGATATCTCGCTGCACTGTGGAGTTCCGGCGAACTCAGTGCAGAAAACTGGACTAAGCACGCTCATCAGAGAGGTCCCCGCTGAGGCCCCCGATCTACCCAGATGGGTGTTGGATAGTGGGGTATTGGATAGCGGTACTCCGAGCGCCAGGAAATACCCAGCTAATCTTGTGTGCTATTGGGCTCTGCCCCCATTCGCGTTGATCCCGCTCAGAAAAGGCACTGATCAGTTATATGTTAATTTATTTTTCTATCAAGCTCTGTGGCCTTCCAAGCTCAGTTGTCAAATCTACTGTCACTTTACAATATCATTGTTACTAATAGCATCAAATCAACTAATGTTATGCTGAGATCAGGAGTATTGACATTCTGGCTTGGGTAATGAATAGACCTGATTGTCAGACCTGATTGAGTAAGACATTAATGTTTTTGAAAGAGTTATGCCATTGTCATTGGACATAGTGACACAATAAGCAACAATATCTCACTGACACAGGCCTGGTAATACTACCTGTATGCTACAGTTCTTTTTTGGATAAGTACCTTTGTACAGTGTAGCTTACTGTACTCATGTATTCTCTCATGACCTTATCTGTAAATAAAGGACAGGTGCCATTTTACACATCACATGGCACATTGAGGTGGATTTTACAGCCTCTCATCAGTGGCTTTGAAGGCAGGGAGCTGTTAAATGCAGCACATATTCTTCCCAACCCTTCCTATCCAACCCCAACTGTCGTGTTGTTAACCCTGGGGTAACACGGACTGCAACTGGATGCAGTTAGACTGTAAAGCAGACACCAAACGTAGACGTTAGTTCAATAAGATTTATTGAACTTCTATAACAAGGCACACAGCTTGCTGTGGGTTGACACTCTACTACTCTAAGTATACTAACTCTAACTAACTAGACCAGGCTAGCCCTGAGCCACGTGTAGAAGGTGCGAACTAATATATACACCCAGACTGTCACTACAGTTGTCACCAGTAGAAAGAGGCGGAGTGCTGATAACTCATGTGTTTTATAGTGGGAAGCCCCCTTCTAGTGTTCTGTCTAGTGATTGGTTGTGTTCTCTCCTGTGTGTTGATTGGCTAACCTGGGTGTCTATCACTGCCTGTCTTTACCTCATAATGTGTATGAGTGCATATTATGACATCCCCCCCTTTTAAAAAGAAAATTGTCGGTTGATTCGAGCATATACGACATATTTACATATATAACTATTTACAACGAGTGAATGCATATGTACATGTAAGGTGTCTAGCGTGCAGATACAAAACAATATGTACAAAAGAAATGTCTATAAGTCCAATCTCTGGGACTGGTGTCGGATCCGTGTTGAACGCCAGAGAGGTGGAGGTGGGGACGACGGCGCCTTGACAGGCGGGATTGCAGCCATAGTGGTGGCCTCGTGGGGCGAGGTGTCCGGAGAAGGCATAACGACATCTGGAATGGTGAGATTTGGTGGTGGGCAGGCAAGTTTCCGTAGTGCCCTTCTGTTGCGCCTGACAATGGAGCCATCAGCCATGCGAACTACAAACGACCTGGGAGCAGCCTGTCGAACAACAACAGCTGGAGCTGACGAGCCTCCATTAGGTAACTTGATGCGAACAGCATCTTCCGGAGAGAGCACAGGCAGATCAGTAGCATGAGCATCGTACGTCAGCTTTTGCCGGTTTCTGAGTTGTTTCACTCTTGCAGCACTGGGAGGTGATCCAGGTCTGGTAGATGAATGTCTGGAACAGTCGTCCGCAGGTCACGATTCATAAGGAGTTGTGCTGGAGACAGAGGGGTTGCCCTGTACGCAAATGCGCAAGGTTAAAGTCAGAAGCTGAGTCCACAGCCTTGCAGAGCAGTTGCTTCACGATATGGACCCCTTTCTCGACCTTCCCGTTAGATTGCGGGTAATGCGGGCTCGAGGTAATGTGCTTGAACTGATACAGCTTTGCGAAGCTGGACCACTCTTGGCTGTGGAAGCAGGGACCATTGTCTCTCATGACAGTGAGCGGAATACCATGCCTGGCAAATGTTTCCTTGCAGACCTTGATGACTGTCCTTGATGTAAGGTTGGACAGCTTCACCACTTCCGGGTAGTTCTAAAAGTAATCGATAATGAGTACATAGTCACGCCCATTGGCATGAAAAAGGTTGATTCCCACCTTAGACCATGGAGAGGTCACGATCTTGTGTTGCTGGAGTGTTTCTTTGGGCTGAGCAGGCTGGGAACGTTGGCAGGTTGCACAATTGAGGATCATGTTGGAAATGTCCTGGAATAATAGACAGCCTGCCGGGCCCAGCGCCTGCATTTCTCGACACTTGAGGTGTCCCTCGTGGATCTGTTAGAGCACTAAGCTCTGGAGGCTGCGAGGAATGACAATGCGATCGAGCTTGTGGAGGATCCCCTCGACAACTGTGAGGTCATCTCTGACATTAAAGAACTGGGGGCATTGCCCTTTCTGCCAACCATTTGCAAGGTGATGTATGACCCATTGCAGAAGAGTGTCCTTGGCAGTTTCTTCTCGAATGTTGACCACTTGTTCGCCTGAGGCCGGGAGGTTGCTGGCACACAGTTGCACCTGTGCCTCAATTTGGCGGATGAAGTCGACCTGTTCACAGGACAAGGTGATGGCGCGGGACAGGGCGTCCGCAATGATTAGCTCTTTACCCGGTGTGTAAACCAGCTCGAAATCATACCTGCGGAGACAAAGGAGAATGCCCTGAAGCCTGGGCATCATGTCATTCAACTCCTTGTGAATGATATGGAGTAAGGGTCAGTGGTTAGTCTCCACTGTGAAGGTTAGTAGACCATAGATGTAGTCATGGAACTTTACAATGCCCAGGCACTCTTCTTCAATCTGAGCATACCTCTGCTCAGTGGGAGTTATGGCCCTTGACGCATAGGCCACTGGCGCCCACGATGAGGAGTCATCCTTCTGGAGGAGCACCGCACCAATGCCGTCCTGGCTGGCGTCCATGGAGATTTTCGTCACCCTCGCCGGGTCAAAGAACGCTAGTACCGGAGCAGTGGTGAGCTTTGCCTTTAACTCGAGCCACTCTGCTTGATGTGTGGGTAGCCACTGGAATGCAGTGGACTTCTTCACCAGATGCCTGAGAGCCGTGGTGTGTGATGCGAGGTTGGGAATGAACTTTCCCAGAAAGTTAACCATACCCAGGAAGCGTAGTACCGCATTCTTGTCTTCCAGGGTCTTCATGGTGTTGATGGTCTTGACTTTGTCCAAGTCTGGTTGCACACCCTGCTGGGATATTTGATCGTCCAGAAACTTGATGGATGACATACCAACGGAGCATTTGGCCTTGTTCAACTTGAGGCCGTTGGCATGGATGCGTTGAAAGACCGATTTGAGATGATATGTTTGTTCCTCTGGGGTCGTGGACCATATGATCACATCATCAACATTGACCCTCACACCCTCAATGCCCTCCAGCATCTGCTCCATGATCCTGTGAAAGATTTCAGAAACTGAAACAATACCGAAAGGCATGCGGTTGTAACAGTACCTTCCGAAAGGTGTATTAAACGTGCAGAGCTTCCTGCTGGACTCGTCCAGTTGTATCTGCCAGAAATCACACGATGCATCTAGTTTCGTGAATAATTTGGCGTGTGCCATCTCACTGGTTAGTTCCTCCCGCTTCGGGATCGGGTAATGTTCCCGCATGATGTTCCGATTGAGATCCTTGGGATCTATACATATCCGTAACTCTCCAGAGGGCTTCTTCACACAGACCATCGAGCTGACCCAGTCAGTTGGTTCTGTCACTTTAGAGATTATACCTTTGTCTTGGAGTTCCTGTAGCTGCGCCTTTAAACGGTCCTGCACAGGAGCCGACACCCGTCGTGGTGCATGGATCACAGGCGTGGCATCAGGCCTGAGGAAGGTTCTGTAGCGGTACGGCAGCGTACCTATCCCACTGAACACATCCGGGTTTTGTGACAGGATTTTGTCAATGTCAGCCTGAAGATTCACATTGGCAGAGGACATGGCATGGACACGCTGCACGAGATTGAGTAGCTTGCATGCATGGGCACCCAGCAGGGAAGCCTTGTCAGGCTTGACGATTTCGAATCTCAGTGTGGCAGTGATGGTCTTGTTGGAGACATGGAGGTGACAAGACCCTAATGCAGTTATGGCATTGCCATTATAATCAAGAAGCTGGCAGGCCGGCGGAAGAATTTTTGGACCCCTTTTGAAGCGATCAAGATCTGCTTGTGATATGAGATTGGTCGAAGCACCAGTGTCCAGCTTGAACCGGATGCTGCATTGGTTACCTTGTACGACAGCACGCCATTCGTCCGCAGAATCCACGTTGAGGGTAGATAGACGTGTGGCTGTGTTTGAGGAGGCCTTTTCACACGGAGTAATGATGCCCACATGATATGGGGACTCCAGGCAGTCATCCTCTGGATCCGTGGTGCTACCATGATCAGAATCCAGCAGCTTTAAATGGGCGGTGCCGCAGTTTGGGCACGTCATGACGTTTACGTTATCACGCTCCGTGCGTTGTCGCACATGCGCAGTGAGGTCAGCCGCCATTCGCTCTCCCGTCCGTGGTGCGCATGCGTGGGACCCAGGGAAAAGCGTGCAAAATGGCCGCCTTCATCGATGCTAAGGCGCAGCATCCGGGCGATGGCCTGTACACTCTGTGCCTCATGGGAGGCAAGTTGTTCCTGTTCTGCCAATTTAAGGTGGGAATACCGACTTTTCGCCTGTTCATGCACTTTACACGTCTCAATAGCAACTGGCAGGGTCATGTGTTTTATCTTTAGGAGCTGCTCCCGCAGGGCGTCGGAGTGGACGCCTGATGATGGAATCAGCGGTGTCACCATAGTTGCAGGACTACGCTAAGCTACGGAGGTGAGTTATAAAGGATTGGAAAGGCTCATCCTTACCCTGAAGGCGTTGCTGGGAGACATAGCGCTCAAAGGTCTCGTTCGTTTCGACTTCACAGTGACTGTCGAATTTGGCTAGAACGGTTTTGAACTTGGTCTTGTCCGTGCCGCCAGCAAAAGTGAGTGAGTTGAAAATTTGGATGGCTTAGTCCCCCGCAGTCGATAGGAGGAGCGCAATCTTTTTGGCATCGGACGCATTCTCGAGGCCCGAGGCCTCTATGTAGAGACTGAATTTCTGCTTGAAGACCCGCCAGTTGACGCCGGGATTGCCGGAGATCCGGAGCTGTGGAGGGGCCTGGATCTTCTCCATGCTGCTGGAAGGCACTTGCTGGTCGTCAATGGATTATTCAAGGTAAATTACTTAGATGAAGTAGACACTCCTGGTATCATGTCGTGTTATTAACCCTGGGGTAACACGGACTGCAACTGGATGCAGACACCAAACATAGATTTATTGAACTTCTGTAACAAGGCACACAACTTGCTGTGGGTTGACACTCGACTATTCTGAGTATACTAACTCTAACTAACTAGACCAGGCTAGCCCTGAGCCATGTGTAGAAGGTGCTAACTAATATATACACCCTGACTGTCACTACATTTGTCACCAGTAGAAAGAGGCGGAGTGCTGATGCCGCGTGTGTTTTATAGTGGGAAGCCCCCCTCTAGTGTTCTGTCTAGTGATTGGTTGTGTTCTGTCCCCTGTGTTGATTGGCTAACCTGGGTGTCTATCACTGCCTGTCTTTACCTCATGATGTGTATGAGTGCATATTATGACAGCAACCTAATGCAATTTTTACAGGGACAGGGAAGCCAGCCAACCTTAGGCCCATTTATGCTATTGGCCACTTAAGTGCCTCATTCTGTCTCTGCCACTATTTTATATTTATTTATGGGATATAGTGTGTCACAGGCCAGTCAAGCACTTATTGCCCATCCTTAATTGCCCTCAAGAAGGTTGGGGTGCGTTGTCTTCTTGAACTGCTACAGTCCATGTGATGTAGGTACACCCACTGTTCTGTTAGCGGAGGGAGTTCCTGGATTTTTACCCAGTAACAGAGAAGGAATGGCAATATGTTTCCAAGTCAGGATGCTTACTGGATTAGATGGGAACTTGAAGCTGGTGGTGTTTCCATAATCTTCTGCCCGTGCCCTTCTCTAGATGGCAGTGGTCGTGGATTTAGAAGGTACTATCAAGGAGCCTTGGTGAGTTTCTGCAGGGCATCTCGTAGACAGTACATTCTGCTACCATTGTGCATTGGTTTCGGGTCAGTAGTCCTGTGCATTGGTTTCGGGTCAGTAGTCCAACAACTTTTTTTATGTGGGCATGTGTCAACAGTCACCTTCTCTGGGGTTACCCTCTGTCCATAGGAGATACCAACCTCCCCTGTCATACCCCTCTTTTGACCCTCCCCATGCCTCTCAAACACAGCCCCCCAACCCTTCTCCAGGGTCTTCCAACCAGACTATATGAATACACTGCACTTACAATGATGTCCGGCTCCATAACTTCCTCTTGCTTGATGACTTGCTGTAGTCCCAGCAGTGCCAGTTTTGAGCGGTGACGATTATAAGGCCAGAATTGTGCCTCAGATGGAGGAGGTGGACTCACCCTGAGAAAATTAAAGCTGCAAATATTCACTGGCAGCTTTTTAGTTGACAGACTCGTATCAGAGGTATGTAGCTTGGATTGAGTGGTTTTTGACAGCTGTAAGAGGGTCAGAAGCTGTGAAAAAGAGAAGAGAATAGTTAAAATTTCAACGTGATTACGGCTTTGAATTTTTCAGAAGCTGCTCCGATAGCGCTGAAGGAAGATTTGGGACTGAATTGGAAATTCTCCTCGTCTCAATGGAAAAAAAATGAGATTGCAAGAATTGGTCAAGAAACCTTTCATTTTATTTATTCGTTCATGGAATGCAGGTGTCACTGGCACTAGAAAGGGTGCAGAGGAGATTCGCCAGGTTGATGCCTGGGCTGGAGATTTCAGCTATGGAGAGAGGCTGGTTAAGCAGGGGTTGTTTTGCTTAAAGCAGTGAAGGCTGAGGGGGGACCTGATTGAGGTTGTCAAAACTATGAGGGACATAGGTAGGTTAGATAAGAAGACACCTTTCCCCTTAGCAGAGGGGCAATAGCCAGGGGGCATACATTTAAGGTGATGGGTAAATGATTTCGAAGGGATTTTAGGAGAAATCTTTTTACCCAGAGGGGGTTGGGAATCTGGAACTCACTGCCTGAAAGCGTGAGAGAGGTGAGAAACCTCACAGCATTTAGATGAGCACTTGAAGTGCCATGGCATACAAGGCTACAGACAATGTGCTGAAAAATGGGATGAGAATAGACAGGTGCTTGATGGCAGGTGCAGCCACAATGGGCCAAATGGCCTCTTTCTCTGCTGTATGACTCTATGACCAGCATTTATTGCCCATCCCTAGTTGTACTTGAGAGATGGTTGAGCCTCCTTAATTGACCACTGCAGCCGATCTGTAGTAGGGGCTGATTTAGCACAGTAGGCTAAACAGCTGGCTTGTAATGCAGAGCAATGCCAGCAGCGCGGGTTCAATTCCCGTACCGGCCTCCCCGAACAGGCGCCGGAATGTGGCGACTCGGGGCTTTTCACAGTAACTTCATTGAAGCCTACTTGTGACAATAAGTGATTATTATTATTGTAGGAACATCCACAGTGCTGTTAGGAATGGAGTTCCAGGCTTTTAACCCTGCAACAGTGAAGGAACAGCGGTGTTGTTCCCAGTCAGAATGCTGAGTCCATAAGACCATAAGACATAGGAGCAGAATTAGACCACTCGGCCCATCGAGTCTGCTCTGCCATTCAATCATGGCTGATATTTTTCTGATCCCCATTCTCCTGCCTTCTCCCCATAACCCCTGGTCCCCTTAATAATCAAGAACCAATATATCTCTGTCTTAAAGATGCCCAGTCATTTAGCCTCCGCAGCCTTCTGCGGCAAAGAGTGCCACAGATTTACCACACTCTGGCTGAAGAAATTCCTTCTCAATTCACCTGCACGGTAACTTAAGAGAATCGTGAACAAGGACTCCCAAGTCCCTTTGTGCTTCTGGTTTACTAAGCATTTCCCCATTTAGAAAATAGTCAATGCCTCCATTCCTCCTTCCAAAGTGCATAACCTCACACATTTCCACATTTTATTCCACCTGCCACTTCACTGCCCATTCTCCTAGCTTGTCCAAGTCCTTCTGCAGCCCACCTGCATCCTCAATACTACCTGTCCCCCCTATACAGATCTTTGTATCATCTGCAAACTTAGCAACAGTGTCTTAAGTTCCTTTTTCCAGATCATTAATGTATATTGTGAAAAGCTGTGGCCCCAGCACAGGCCCCTGAGGCACACCACTAGTCGGCTGCCATCCTGAAAAAGACCCCTTCATCCCCACTCTCTGCCTTCTGCCAGTCTGCCAAACCTCTATCCATGCCAGGATCTTACCCTTAACACCATGAGCTCTTAACTTATTTAACAGTTTCCTATGCGGCACCCTGTCAAAGGTCCTCTGGAAATCTAAATAAATCACGTCCATTGGTTCTCCTTAATCCCTATTTCTGCTAACTTGTGGATTTCTTGGTTAGAACCACGCTATAACTTTGCTGGGAGTCAGAAGGTGGAATTGACCAAAGGAATGTGGATTTTCATTCTTGGCTAATGCACTGAGGTTTGACTGGGGAAGGCTCCTGGGGAATTAATGTACTTTTAGTCTGCAGTAGTAAGTTTTTCATCTTGGGGAGATTATGCCATTGTGGGTGGAGCAAGGAATGCAGAGAGTCAGTTGTGGAAAAAGGTTTGGAGAGAAGGGTAAAGCCTGATCTGTATAACACTGAGTCCGCAATTGTCTCACAGTGGAATAGTTATACAAGGGTAGTAATATTTAAAGCAGAGCATTCTTGTCTGGCGACAAGGAAGAAGCTGAAACGTGCCAGATGAACCAGCTTTTTGAAGATATTCAGCCAGAGTGTGAAAGGGTTCTAACAGGAACCAAATTTGTTTTACAAAGCAAATATTACTCTATGCCATGCTAATTTTAAGATAGATTGAGAGCTGTATGTTTATTTTCTTGTTGTTTAATGGGAAATGAAGTAGTAGTGTTTCAGGTCTGTAAACTGTTCTTTTCCGGCGTTAAAAAGTTTAATATTGCACACATAATAAAGTTTTGGTTTAAAAATACCAAATTCCTATTTCTTCATGCAATCACTCCTGGATGGAAACATTCTTTCGGCACAGTCATACAAACAAAGTAAAATACTGGGGTTTTTGTCCCATATCCAAGCCAATGTTGGGGTTTGGTCTGGGATCGCAATATGGGTATAAATGTTGGTCTACCCACATCCCGTAAATTCATTTTTAAAACTTTTAAAATTTTAGAAGCCCTGAAGAACCATTTTGAAGCCCCTACCAATATTATTCATGAATGCTATCTGTTTGACACTAGAATTCAAGAAGAATGGGAGAGCATGGTCAGTATGTGACTGCGCTGAGACATTCAGTTGACTGGGGATGGAAAACTAAAGGATGATCTCATTAGAGATAAGATGAACCCCCATGACAGCACATCTGTTGAGAGAACAGGAACTTACTCCCAAGAAAACCGTTGATGTGCAGAAGCTCTGAGTAATCATCAACTGAAGTGTATTGATTTGAGAACTGGCGAGGGTTTTGCATTATGCTGAGGTGCAGCTCAGGCCTTCCAAGCGCAAGAAAATAATTGAAGGAAAGGACAATTTACAGAATGTTCGAGCAGGAATATCAAGTGCTGCTGTCGGAACTATGGAGGGGACCACAATAAAGAATGGGAAGCATGTACAGTGTGGGAAAAGCAATGCTCTAACAAGGAGCAGAGCCATTCCTCAGACAAGTGTAATGAGGAAAAGCAGGCCATTTCTGCATTGCTGCTGGAGAGGTTGTGACAAATCATGCTAGACCCTGGAACAGCTCAGCCCATTTGTTGGCGGCGGAATTCTCTGTTCCTGCCGGCAGTGCACCCCTACCCGTGGGTTTCCTGCCAGCGTGGGATGGCTCCAATGGGAATTCCCGTTCTCTTTCATAGGAGGCGGTGTCACCGGCTTGGCCAACATTAATTTCCCATTCCTAATTGCCCTTCAGAACATGGTGGTGAACCATTGGGGGCCATGTGGTGTAGGTACACTCGCATCTCTGGAGTGGTTGCAGGATAATGTAAACCTTGACATGATTTTTTAAGGAAGGTCTTAAAGGAGCAAAGCAAGGTGGTGGCTGAAAGGGTTTCAGGGGGAAGATTTCAATCTTAATGATTTTATACCTAGAAATTTAGATTCAGATACATCCATGAGCCAAGTTGAAAAATCAGGCGATTGCTGGAAATATTAAGCAGGTCAGCTGGAATCTGTGGAGACTGAAATAGAGTTAGAGCACTGCATTTTCTCACAGATGTTGTGACGTCAAAGTCAGAATGGTATACGAGACCCCATCCCAGTGTTAATCTGCATCCCCCGTGCCTGTTAATCTTCCCGAAGACAGATAGTTAAGAGACAGCACCTGGGAGCTACGTCCAATTAGGACCAGTGAAAGGGCTGCACAGGGCGGAAGGGCCAATCGGTCCAGTTGGGACTGTATGTGGCCAGCGGCCCCACTGTGAGAGCTGGACACCACAGATGTAGGTGGGTTCTGTTGCCTACATTTTAAGGTGCCTAAAAATTGAGGTGTCCTCTGAAGATGTCTAAAAGTATTCAAAGTTTGGCCATAGGTGCTAGGTGATCATTGTAGAAGGAAAACCTAATGTTCCCCAATGATCCCTGCAGCTCCAGGGGGGAATGCGATTTATTGGAGACCTCAATGTAGTCCTTGGCTGTCTGGTAGACCATTTCCAGAGAGTTGGTGGGATTCCACATACTTGGGGGTGGGGGAAATGATTCTGATGATGAGGCAATTCCATCCCCAATGGAAAATGTACTAATTGGGCCTTTTAAGTGGAGTAATTGGCTGACTGCCTTGTTGGAGTGGGCTATCCACTTTTCTTCCACCCCACCCCTCCACTATTTGCATCATCACAGGGCTGGAAATGTTGAACCTAACGTTTGAATACGGTGACCTATCTGCTTCTAACTAAAGGTCACCAAGCTGACACGTTAACTCTGTTTCTACCTCCACAAATGCTTCTTCACCTTTTCTTTATTAAAAGAACATGTTGATACATTGCGCCTGTTGCAGCTAAACAAAATAAGTGATCGCCATTCACTGGTTCATTCCTCAATGCAATACCTTGACCAATCAGAGTCAAGCTTCCTGATTTAAATTTTTAAACAATGCTTGGCAGCTCACTGTCAGTCATCATTAACTGGTGTATTCGCTACACAACTCCTTGTCCAATCAGAGTCTATTTGACGAGCAATCAGGATTCCCTCCTTATCTGGTAACAAGTTGCTGTTTCCCCTACATTGGTATTTTTGCGATTGCCCTGATGAATACCAGACAAAAAGCTTCAAGCAAATATCCTTTATCAGCAATACTCAAGTTCTGTACTACCAAATGACTATTTTTGTATTTATTTGTTCACAGGATGTGGGATTGCCTGGCTAGGCCAACATTCATTGCTCATCCCTAATTTTCCTTCAGAAGGTGGTGGTGAGGCCTTTTTTAACAGCTGCAGTCCATGTGGTGTAAGTGCACCCACAGTGCTGTTAGGGAGAGAGTTACAGGATTTTGACCCAGTGATAGTGAAGGATCGGTGATATAATTCCAGCCAGGATGGTTTGTGGCTGGAGGGGAACTGACAGGTTGTAGTGCCCTATGCACCCTTTTCCACATGTTTGGAAACTACTGTCAATGAAGCCTTGGTGAGTTGCTGCAGTACATCTTGTTGATGGTACACACTGCTGACCCTGTGCATTGGTAGTGGATAGAGTAAATGTTTGCGATGCTGGATGGGGTGCTATTCAAGCAGCTTGGTTTCTCCTGGATGGTGTTAAGCCTCTTGAGTGTTGTTGAAGCTGCATTCATCCATGCAAGTGGAGGGTTTTCCAGAACATTCATGCCTTGTGCCTTGCAGATGGTCGACAGGCTTTAGAGAGTAGGGAGATGAGTTACTTACTGCAGAATTCCAAGCCTCTGACCAGCTCTTGCAGGTACAGTATTGACATTGCTGGTTCAGCTCATTTCTGGTCAATGGTAGAGTGTGTTCGGTGTTCATTGGCTAGCAAGGAATCCACAGAACTGCTTGTGACTTGTCCAAACCAGGATTTTTATTGATGCACACATGGTAAGGTAATGATCAGATACTGAACAAGTTATCAGAGTTTCTTTATACTCCCCTAGAACTACCCCTATGCATGACTGTCCTCATGTATGTTTTACAAACTTCTGAGGATCACCGGATCTGCCCTGACTATTATCTGAGTGCCTTGTCACATGACCACTGTCTCGAGACTGCATGATGGATCTGTACCGCCACCTGCTGGTTGGAAGTCGCACCACCAACTATATACAACACCATCTACAGGCATATTACCACAGGGTAACACCCAGGATATTGATAATGGGGGCTCCAGGATGATAATACCATTGAATGTCATGCAAAGGTGCTTAGATTCTCTCTTGTTAGAGATGGTCATTAACTAGTACTTTGTTCCATGAGTGTTATTTGCTACTTATCAACCCAAATCTGAATACTATCCAGGTCTTGTTGCATTTGGACACAGATTGCTTCAGTATCAGAGGAGTCGCGAATAGTGCTAAACATTCTGCAATCATCAGCGAACATCGCCACTCTGACCTTATGATGGAGGGAAAGTCATTGATGAAGCAGCTGAAGATGATAGAGCCTCGGACACTGCCCTGAGGAACAGCAATGTCCCGCCAACAAGATAATTGATCTCAACAACCTTCTTATGCTGAGCATATCAAGCATTTCCTGCTTTTATTTCAGATATCCAGCATCTGTTATTTGTTTCATTCTATTCAGTTTCTCACTTCCCTTCTTGCCCTGTTAACATAACTGTTAATTAATTTGGAATGTGTGAAATGAGTCATGTGGCAGGGAATTCCTGATCGCCAAGTAAAGCTAAGATGCCATAAAACAAATTCACCAAGTGGAAATATAAAATTTTCAGTAATTCTGTTTGCTGTTGTTGGTATTGGTTGAACGCATGGCAAACTTAACACAAATATCTGTGACAGGAAAGATGCCGTGAGGTGAATGTTTTTTGCAAAGGTTCTAGTGTTGGTTCTCTGAAACTTCAATGGAAGAGTCACAGAAACTCCAGAAAAACATCCTCTGAAACTACGTCGTTTGTAGTTTGGTTCCCTACCGTTTACAATGCTTTATCATTACTTTCAGGGTGTGTTGTCTCAGCTCTCCTGTTTCCCTACATAGCAACAGTAAGAAGGAAGCTGAAAACCTGCCACTGACCCAGACCATTCCTGTTAAACACCTAGCAGACATGTGGCAGGAAAACAATTAGGATAGGACTCCATTCCACCAGGTCCCAGCATTGCTTTGGAGTTACTCATTGGTTCGTGATTATGGATTCTGTTAAATCTAATTGGCATTGGAGCAGGAGGAGGTGGGCCATGGGCATGAATTTCCATAGCTCCCCTTTGATCCTGGTCTGGAGTCATCTGATGGCCTATTTGTGATGTTTTGCAGGCTAATTCAGGTTAGTCGATTGAGATTTCAGGTATGGACTCACCGAAAATTTTCTTTTATTGCAATTTTTGGGTCATTCCATCGAGTTTCCCAACCTCTTGAGACAGGCAAAAAGTTGTGATTATCCCTTCTGCTCATGTTAGGTCAGTGGGCCATGGCGATTAAGGGGCCTGCTTCCCCTGAACTTGCACTATCGATGGGTCAGTGGCAAACATCGCAGGATTTTATCCTAAGCTACCATTTAGGCTGCAATGTAACTTCTTTGGAATTGCAGACTATCTAAAGCATGATAGAAATTCAAGTTTTTTTTACTCTCTTCAATATTGGTGATCTATTTTAGATTCACTGTAGTTTTAAATTTTAAAAAATCTCTCTGTAATCATTCTCAATGTCATTCTATGGCATTAAACATCTGTTTGCATAGGTGTCAGTTAAACATTGTTACCTATTGTAGAAGCAAAGACATACTCAATGCAAAAGACATTGAAAGAAGCTGTGAATTAGAATGCTGCAGGTAAAGTTCTCAGGTTGACACAAGTAGGGTTGAGTCCTATGGGTAATGTCTCCATCAAAGGGGTGCCAATTTAAGACTAAAATGGAGGAATTTCTTCTCTCAGAGGGTTATGAGAATTTGCACCCCCTTGCCACAGAGTGCTGTGGGGGCAGAGTCCTTGTGTATATTTAAGGCTGGGATAGACAGATTTGTGATCAGTAAGGGAATCAAAGGTTACGGGGAAAGAGCAGAAAAGTGGATGCGAGGAACGTTGGATCAGCCATGATCCTATTGAACAGTGGAGGAGGCTCGGGGGGCCAAATGGCCTATACCGGTTCATATTTCTTATGGTCTTCTTATGTTGAGAATTCAGATCCCTGTGTCGATTTTAAACCTTGTCTCAATAAATCTAAATTCTGCATCAATAAAATTGCTGCAGACATATCGGAGAGTAATGCTGAGTATTAAATAAAACAGAGTCTGCCATCTTTTGAATTGGTTTACTTTGTTTGCCGAAAATAACAATTTTTCCATTTAATATAGGTAGAGGTGGTCTGGTTAGATCATTTGGCGTGATTCATCCCCATTCCAGCTGAGGTACACTTGGGGCCTGCAACCTTTTCCAGCGCCTTAGTAAAATCATGGCATTATTTTGTGGTTCGGTGACTTTCAAATAATCAAGGATGCTACTTGGAGAGAAGAAGAATGTATGTAGAAAATTAGGAAAGGCAGAATGTTTTCAAAATCTACTTTTCAAATGAGCTACGTTTCCCCCTATTTTACTTGTTACTCATGCTTCAATTTTACAAAGGTGATTTATCATCATATGAATGTGACTTCACCATACTGTTTTGCAATGCTAAACTGTTTTCAGCCTGGTGTACTGACCAGGATTGCACATAGCAATTGAGATGGAGTAATACTTTGTGAAAGCTCATTGTTATTTCATGGGATTGATTCTGTACCTCTTTTGTTATACATGTACACAGTAGAATCTTATTTGCTTTCATAACAATTGCTGCACATCGTGCTAACCCCTGTTCTGTATGGCTATTTTATGCTGCTACGGTAGTGGCTCAATGATGAGATCTTGACGATCGTGTGTCTAAACATAAACACCTTTATTGGTAGGCTTTAACTATTTACAGTTCCATTATGGTCTTCCATGGTGTGTTCCCACCATCATGGTGTTGATCCCACCATGCAGGCCAGCTGCTTACAGAGTGTTTTCTTCTGGACTGTTCTCTGACCTTGTGACTACATACATCACACTGTGGGTGGTATACTCTCCAGCCCCACATTAAGCCTTGCTCTGCTGAGCACCTTTACATTATAATGCATGCAAGCACATATCATTACAGTTTTCTGACCAGGATTTGGGGAAGGTGGTGGTGCAGTGGTATAATCACTGGACTAGTAAACCAGAGACCGAGAGTAACGCTTTTTTTAAAACATTTTTTTTCTCTAATAAATTTAGAGGACCCAATTCGTTTTTTCCAATTAAGACGCAATTAATTACACCTACCCTGCATATCTTTGGGTTGTGGTGGCGAAACCCACGCAAACACGGGGAGAATGTGCAAACTCCACACGGTCATTGACCTAGAGCCGGGATCAAACCTGGGACCTCGGCGCCGTGAGGCAGCAATGCTAACCACTGCGCCACCGTGCTGCCCCCAGAATAACGCTTCTGGGATCCAGATTCAAATCCTGCCACTGCAGATGGTGAAATTTGAATTCAATAAAAATCTGGAATAACAAATCTAATGATGACCATAAAACCATTGTCGATTGAGATAAAAACCCATCTGGTTCACTGATGACTTTTAGAGAAGGAAATATGCCGTCCTTACCTGGTCTGGCCTCCAAACCCACAGCAATGTGGTTGACTCTTAACTGCCCCTTCAAGAGCAATTAGGGAAGGCAATAAATGCTGGCACAGCCCAGTGCGATGCCCGTGTCGCATAAACTAATTTTTTAAAATTGCAACAGTAATCTAGATGGAATTGGACTAATGCTTTGTGAAAGTTCATTGTTCCTTCCTAAGATTGATTCTGTACCTATTTTGCTACAGCTGTACACAGATTTCTTTTTGCTTTGGTAACAATTGGGCACATAGTTCTGGCCCCAGTATATAATCCCTGTTCAGATGACATGCAGTCCAAACAAACCTCAGGCACCAATGCTTAATATCAATGAAGGACTAAATTTGTGGGTTTGCCAAGAAACACCAGCAGCATGTTTTTAAAGGTTGTATTGTTTCACAATTTTGAAGTCAGCTTACAGAAGCTGACAAAATGGGTATACTGTCTGAAGAAAACATAAATATTCATTAATCTGTCACCTTGGATAAAAGTCTTGAAACTGTATCCATTTTTAAAAGTTCTTACTTTTGATATTTTCATATTCAACAATTGTTTTGAATGCAATTTTGATTTCCTTTAACTGCTTTGTAGTGGCATTACAAAACTCATGTCATGCACCACACTTGACTTATTGCAAGTACTTGCATGCAAGCATGTTTGTATACCCATTCTATAACAGCAGTGTGATTGACTCTTGAATGCCCTCTGAAATGGTCTAGCAAGCCACTCAATTTAAGGGCAAGTAGCGATGGGCAATTAATGCTGGTCCTTCCAGCAATGCCCACAGTCCGTAAAAGAATAAATAAAAATAGCTGAAAATGACACCAATCGAAGGCTGAAGAGATCATTCTTCGCCTGCACCGAATTCCCATTTATTCCACCAGCTTTAATTAAATACTTATCAAATTCATATTAAACATTCCGGATTGGCTGACATAAAAATCATCCAGTAGAATTTATGAATCCCCATAAATTCCATTTAACTCATGGATTTTAAAGACTGAAGATTCCATGGCTATGTCAATAGTGGCACATTGATATTACCTACATTTTTCTAAAACAAAAAATTCTTGGTCGGGATTCTCCATTGGCTGACGCCGAAATCGCGAAACGTGATTGGGTGGAGAATAGGTTGCAATGTTAAAATCGCAGCGGGCGCCGATTTGACGCCAAATCGCTATTCTCCGTCGCCTCCACAGCGGCGTTAATGCGGTCCAGAGTGCATGTATAGTAAACACCGTTTGCATATAATTAGGGGGCCCGATCAGGTATTCTCCGGGGCCTCCACAATGCTCCACCTCCGTTGGACTGAGTTCCCTATTGCACGGTTCACTTGTGCTTTTAAAAATCATGAAACCGCCGTTGTGGCTCCTGAGTGAGCGAGAGAGGATACGGAAAGTGTCCGACATCGCTATAGTTGCTGACAGTTGTGCCGCTGGCCGGGGGGGCTTCTGCCAGGGCCAGGGGGAGTAGCCGGGGTGGTCAGGAGGTGGGCTGTGGGAACGGGCGGATGGGAACGAAACGCTATTGCCGAAGTCGGCAAGACAGCCATGCAGCTGCACACGCCGCTAACAGCCCATAGCGGTGTCCCCCCAGACAACCCCCCGAGGTGCTGTCTGGCCCCAGCCTACCCGTCAGCTGAATAGCTGCACTCCAGCACAACCAGTGCCATCTTGTTGGCTGGGATGAGTGTGTGGGCATTTTAATGTGTACATGCGACTGCATCTTGCCAGCCACCCGAGTGCCAATCACGGACCTGGCGATTCATTGGAATTAATGATGGCGCCGGTGCAAGCCCCTCCACAGTTGCTGAATCAGTCCAGGTTCGGTGGCAGTTTTGCTGTCGTGAAAGTCCATAAATTCTGAGTCAGCGTCAATGCTTAGTCTCAAAAACGGAGAAACCGCCGCTTATATTTGTGAATAATACTTTTTTTTAAAATGTATTCTTCGATGGAATTTACAGGACGGCATGGTGGCACAGTGGTTAGCACTGCAGCCTCACAGCACCAGTGATCGAGGTTCGACTCCAGCCTTGTGTGACTGCCTGTTTGAAGTTTGCATATTCTCCACTTCACTACGTCCTTTTCCACCGCGTGCTCCGGTTTCCTCCCACATGTCATTTACAAAGCTAAATTGCCCCTTTGCATCCAAGGATGTGCAGCTTAGGCTGATTGGCCATGCTAAATTGCCCCTTAGTGTCCAAAGACGTGCAGGTTAGATGAGGTTGCAGGGATAGGACTGGGGAGTGGGCCTAGGTAGCGTGCTCTTTTAGAGGGTTGGCGCAAACCCAATTGGCCAAATGGCCTCCTTCGACACTGTAGCAAATTTGTAGTTCTATGGTTCTATAGAATGCGGGTGTCGCTGGCGAGGCTGACATTTGTTGCCCAAGCCTAATTTCCCTTCATCTAAGTGGTTTATTGGCCCATTTCAGAGGGCAGTTAAGAGTCAAAACCACAGCACGGTGGATCTGAAGTCACAAGTCGGCCAGACCAACTAAGGATGGCATATTTCCTTCCCGAAAGGAGACCAGTGAACCATAAAGGCTCTTTCGACAATTGCTGATAGTTTCACCCATTGCAAAGGCTAGCTTTCAATTCCAAAATATTTTTAGAATTAGATGTAAATTCCACCAGCTGCTGTGTTTGTACACGTGTCCTCAGGGCGTTAGCCAGACCCTTAGGGTTACGAGTTACATTACTACTGTGCCACCATCTCCCAGTAGATATCTATATAAAATGTATACAAAAATGGATGTCCCTCAAGGTTGTGCTTGGTAACTGAAAGAAAGCAACTCAGGGGGCGGTATTTAATTGATGTGATGGGAGTGTCATCCACTAGCTAGAGAGCAGACAAGAGCCCTATATTGCTCCCTTTGGGTAAGACCCATCCCCCAGACAAGGACTCTGCAAGTGGAAACCTTGCTCACTTGGAGAACTGCCAGCCAGTCTGTGTGCCACAGGTCTGGTGAGAAAACTCATCTGTGCAGCTGGAGAGCTACAGCCAGTTTTATCGCTGGAACTGACACTCGTACAATCTATCGGGAGATTTCACCGAATAGGGGCAATTGTCAGCCCGGAGACATGGGTGTAAAATCCTGTGAGATTCGGAAAATGTGATTCTCGCGTTTTGCGATCTTCCAGGCCCCTGGCCAGTGATATAACAAGGTTTACGTCCAGAAAGGGCAGGAACCTCATTTAAATACATTTTAATATACTTACATGACGCTCCCCCACTGAATGTGATGTCACGTCAGTGACATATACAACAGGTTCTGGAAAATGGGAATCAGTCGAGGGGACCCCCCTGGGGGTGCAAGGTAATTATAGCCCGCGATGGGGAAGAAGGACATTTGTTGGGGGAGGGGCACAAGGAGCCCCTGATGCTGCTGCTCGTCTTGGGGGAAGTGGGTGCTGAGAGTCCTGTTTCTGGTGCTTATGGTTGTGGGGGTTGAGAACCCGATGCTGATGGTGGTGGGAGGAGCCTGTAATGTTAATGGCGGTGAGGGGGGGGGGGGGGATGAGGGGGTAGGTGATGGTCGTGGGTGGTGAGGGATGAGCCCCCAATGCTTGTGGGGGGTATCCCGTCTGTCTGTGCAGGGGGGAAGGAGTGTTTATTTTCTATGCTGATCGGGGCACAAAGGGCACCTCGATCTCTGTGGGGCTGACGTCGCCAGCTCTATCAGGCCCACCCCCGCTGTATTAAGGAATGGGTTGAGAGAGATTCCAATTAGATGTCTCATTGATGTTAAGTAACCAATAATTGACACTGATATGTGAAGAGGTTGCAGGTGGCTATTGCAGCATGTGATGTGGTGATAGAGTTTTATACAGAGTGTGTTCAAGGAAAATAAAGGTGTTTGTGAAAAGGAGCAGAACTCTTGACTCTTTACTCACCAGCAGCCGGAAGCTAACATGCTGCAATGATGGCATAAACAAATTTATTTTTTCAGACAGCCTCAAGACCTGGACTAAAAACTTGGCTGCTGGATAGCCTCACACCAGGTTTCAGCCAGAGCCCGACATGTAGCGTGTGATTTGGGTTCGGATTTGGAACGCATTACCTGAGAATGTTGTGGTGGCCGTCTCAACAATTACTTTCAAACAGGAATTGGATCAGCACTTGAAGAGAAATCATTTTAAGGTCAATGGGGAAAGGACAGAGGAATATGTCTAACTGAGTTTGTTATGGGTCAGGGTTTAGAGAACCCCAAAGTGTATCATGGAGTTCACCTGACCCACAACTTTTAATAGATTGTGGTATGGGAAGCACACGGCTCACTCTACAGGTATGGTACAGCAGACATGGACCAGTGGTTTAAAACAAAACTATGTTTATTCTATGAACTCAAGTTAACCTTTTTAAAACAAACAGTGAATATCTTAGCAACCATTAATTCAAAGATAACCTCCAAAGAATACAACACTAAGTAATCGTTTGAGCTGTCCTTTTAACATCCAAAATACTTAACAAACCTTCAAACAGGAGCACATTAGGCTTACATTTAATACTGAGATCTTTTACAATTCTGAGTTCGCCAAATGATCCATAGATAGTTTTTGGATGGCAGAGATCAACAGCAGTGCAGCTCACTTTTAACTTCAGATTCAGCTCACTGAAAAACACAGACACACCCAAGCTCTTTCTCAAACTGAAACTAAAAAAGCAGAAGTAGAGCTCAGCTCCACCCACACTCTGACATCACTCCAGTAACATGAGCAGCTCCATTTCTTAAAGGTACATTTCTTAAACACCCATTTCTTAAAGGGTACTCTCACATGACACCTCCCCTCTCAAGAAAAACAAACAAACGATCAACATCAATTTTTTCACATTTTCACCATCCTTTAAGAAATGTACTTTATCGTTTTAAAAGAGAACACACGCAAACATGTCTAATAATATAGCCCATTTTTGTTCTGTTCTTCTTCCTCCAACAGAAATTGCTTCCATTCATCACATTTGTGTCAAAGCATCAGCTATCATGTTTTCTCGTCCTGCCACATGTACTATTTTTAAATGAAATGACAGTAACAGTAATCTCCAGCGAAACAGCCTTGCATTTTTATTCTGGAATCGCTCCAAAAATGTAAACGGATTGTGACCAGTATATATAACGGTATGAGACGGATTGTTGGTTACATAAATGTGAAAATGTTGCAAAGCCTGCACCAAACTCAAAGTCTCCTTCTCAATCGTGGAATACTTTTTCTGGTGAGAATTCAATTTCTTTGAAAAATACCCAATAGGCCACTCTATCCCTTCGTCGTCGTCTTGTAGAAGCACCGCACCGACACCCACATCACTCGCATCAACCGCCACTTTGAATGGTTTGGTGTAATTTGGGTTGACTAACAAAGGAGCAGTGGTTAACACCGCCTTCAGGCCATCAAATGCCTGTTGACACTGCGCTGTCCAATGGAATTTGTTACGCTTCTTGAACAAGTCCGTCAGTGGAGCGACCAAACTGCTAAAATTTGGGAAAAATTTCCGGTAAAATCCAGTCATACCAAGACATCGCATTATTTCCCATTGTGTCGAGGGTATCGGAAACTCCGCAATAACCTTCGTTTTCACATCCCGTGGGACCATTCGACCCTGTCCAATTGTATGGCCAAGGAAAGTGACTTGGGCTTTTCCAAATTCACTTTTGGCTAGGTTTACTACCAAACCGCCTCCTGAAGTCGATCGAATAACTCCAACAGATGTTTTAAATGTTCTTTCCATGTCTGGCTGTAAATTACCAGATCGTTGATGTATACCGCACAATTGGGTAATCCTGAAACTACTTTGTTAGTTAACCGTTGAAACGTGGCTGGTGCATTTTTCATGTCAAATGGCATAACTTTGAATTGGTAATACCATCTGGAGTCACAAAAGCTGAAATCTCCTTCGCCCTTTTGGATAAAGGTACCTGCCAGTAACCTTTAAGTAAATCCAATTTGGAAATAAAAGCTGATTGTCCCACTTTCTCAATGCAATCCTACAAACGTGGGGTAGGATATGAGTCCGTTCTTGTAACTGCATTAACCTTTCTATAGTCCACACACAACCGTTGGGTACCATCTGATTTTGGTACCATCACTATGGGTGAGCTCCATTGGCTGCAACCCACTTCAATTATGCCATTTGTAAGCATACTCTCCATCTCTCTGTTGCCCTGTGCCAATTTTAAAGGGTTAAGTCTATATGGATGTTGTTTGATTGGAACAGCATTTCCCACACTACATCATGTATAACCATTTTAATACTTCCCAATTTATCTCCACAACTTGCCCATGTGATATCAATAGCTCTTTCAGGTCAGTTTGTTTTTCCTCTGGAAGATACCTCAACAATTTATCCCAATTTTTAAGAACATCCTCATTTTCCAATTTAATTTGAGGTATGTCAAATTCCAAGTCATCTGGATTTGGTTTGTCACTTTGAGTTAGAATCATTAAAACCTCCTCCTTTTTCTCCCCTTCCCTTTCAAAGTACCTTTTAAGCATATTCACATGACACACTCGGTGATTCTTCCTTTTATCTGGTGTTTTTACCATATAATTCACCTCACTTAATTTCCTTTCAATCTGATAAGGTCCACAAAACCTAGCTTTTAAAGTTCACCTACCACTGGGAACAATACTAAAACTTTATCTCCACTAGCAAAACTACGAACTTTGGATTTCTTGTCCACTACCCCTTTCATCACATTTGTGCAACTTTCAAATGTTGTCTAGCCAATTCACCTGCTCTGTATAATCGTTCCATAAAATTTGACTTGTAATCCAATGGTGTAACTTCCGATTTCTCACTCACCAATTTTTCCTTAATCAATTTAAGTGGTCCTCTTACATCATGACCAAAAATTAGTTCAAAAGGACTAAATTTGGTTGACTCATTAGGTGCATCCCTAATTGCAAACAGAACAAATGGAATTCCTTTATCCCAATCCTCTGGATAACCTTGACAATACACCCTCAACATTGTCTTTAATGTCTGATGCCACCTTTCTAACGGTCCCTGTGATTCTGGATGGTATGCAGTTGATTTAAATTGTTTTAGTCCTAAGCTATCCATTACTTCTTTGACTAACCTGGAGGTAAAATTTGATCCTTGATCCGATTGTATTTCTGTGGGTAGTCCATATCTAGTAAAGAATTTAAGTAATTCCTCCACAATGTTTTTTGCTGTAATATTACGTACCGGAATGGCCACTGGAAACCAAGTAGACACATCCATTACAGTCAAAAGATATTGATTCCCACTTTTTTTTTTAGGAAGCAGTCCTATGCAATCAATTAGGACCCTTGTAAAAGGTTCCTTAAATGCTGGAATGGGTATTAAGGGCGCTGGTTTTATCACTGCTTGAGGTTTCCCTATCACTTGACATGTGTGACATGATTGACAAAATTTAACTACATCTTTATGTAGTCCAGGCCAATAAAAATGTTTCTGGATTTTAGCTTGAGTTTTCCTTATCCCCAAATGACCTCCCATTGGTACCGCATATGCAACTCGCAACACCTCCTTTCTATAACCTACCGGCAATACTACTTGATGAACGTCTGCCCACTATTCATCCGCCTGCATATGTAAAGGTCTCCATTTTCTCATCAAGATATTACTTTTACGGTAATAACACTCTGGTATACATTCAGATTCCTCTTCCGTGTATGCTTTCTGATACATCCATTTTATTTCTAGATCTTTTTGTTGTAACTCCGCCAATTTTCTTGAACTAAAAATATCCGCCTCATCCTCCACCTGATCTTGTTCTTTTTCAACCATCTGATCAAAAATTGTTTCTGACAATTGCACTTCAATGTCATATTCACTCTTTGATTTCTCCTTTTATCTTAACCTGTGACTTTGCGACCTTGTTACTACACAATCTGGAGAAATCACAGGATATTCGTCCGTCAACACGTCAGTTGCCTGATTTTCCACTGGCTTATCAACCACAGTAGGCATCACTCCCACTTGCGATCCAGCTATATCATTACCCAAGATAAACTATATTCCTGGACAAGATAGTTTCTCTCTTACTCCTACTACCACTTCCCCACTCTTCACTGAATTTTCCAACCTTACCTTATATAATGGAACACTACTCCTCTCACCCTGAATTCCACATATTACCACCTTTTCTGGCAACATTCTTCCCAAACTACATAACTTCTCATCTCTTACCATTAAAGATTGACTAGCTCCGTATCTCTTAAAATTATGACTTCTTTACCTACTCCTCCTGATACACATGACTAAACTTTACCCACACAAGTAAATTCTTTAAAGAGATCTGGCACCTTCTTATCAATCACCTCTTGATCAGGCTGTATGATCTTTCGCACCTCCTTCGCTTCACTTGGGCCTTCCTTTACCACTTTAACAAACCATACTGTCTTATTCTGTTTTACCACATCAGCCTTCCCAGTGCTTTTCTTCAACCACCAACACTGTGACTTTACATGGCCTAGTTTATTACAGTGAAGACATTTGAAACTTTTCATGTCTCTTCCACCCTCCTGGATTTCTTTTTTAATCTAAGGTACACTCTCCTTATTATCTCCCATCAGATCACCTTTACTTTTACCACTTGAGTATTTCTCATGCCCCAGTTTCTATCCCTCACAGGCTGAAACTGATGTCGGAAACCAATCTTTGATTTATGAACTAATTCATAATCATCTGCCATTTCCGCTGCTAATCTCGCAGTTTTAACCCTCTGCTCTTCCACATGAGTTCTCACTACATCAGGAATTGAATTTTTAAACTCCTCCAAAATTATAATTTCTCTGAGAGCTTCATACAGTTGATCTATTTTCAAAGCCCTTATCCACCTATCAAAATTATTCTGTTTGAGCCTTTCAAACTCCATGTATGTTTGACCAAATTCTTTCCTTAAATTTCTAAACCTTTGTCTGTAAGCTTCAGGCACTAGTTCATATGCACCTAAGATGGATTTTTTCACCTCCTCATACGTCCCAGATACCTCCTCCGGTAGTGACGCAAACACTTCACTAGCTCTACCTACCAGCTTTGTTTGAATCAGTAATACCCACATGCCCTGTGGCCATTTCATTTGTTCAGCTACCTTCTCAAATTAAATGCAAAAGACTGCCACTTCCTTCTTGTGAAACCTTGGCAATGTTTGAACATATTTAAATAGATCCCAGCCATGCCTTCGACTTTGATGTTCTTTCTCACTATCCTCATCACTATCATCCAACTGTACGTTTCCCTTTACGTCTGCCAATTTTAACTGACTGTCATGTTTCATGGCCATTTTCTGAAGTTCAAGCTCTCTCTTTTTATCTTTTTCCCTGATCTGTATCTCCCTTTCTTTTTCTTTTTGTTCTGCTAGGGCTATTCTTTCTTTTCTCCTTTCTTAGAATCATAGAATCATAGAAGTTTACAGCATGGAAACAGGCCCTTCGGCCCAACCAGTCCATGCCGCCCAGTTTTTACCATTAAGCTAGTCCCAGTTGCCCGCACTTGGCCCATAACCCTCTATACCCATCTTACTCATGTAACTATCTAAATGCTTTTTAAAAGACACAATTGTACCCGCCTCTACTACTACCTCTGGCAGCACATTCCAGACACTCACTACTCTCTGAGTGAAGAAATTGCCCCTCTGGGCCCTTCTGAATCTCTCCCCTCTCACCTTAAACCTATGCCCTCTAGTTTTAGACTCCCCTACCTTTGGGAAAAGATGTTGACTATCTACCTTATCTATGCCCCTCATTATTTTATAGGCCTCTATAAGATCACCACTAAGCCTCCTACGCTCCAGGGAAAAAAGTCCCAGTCTATCCAGCCTCTCCTTATAACTCGAACCATCAAGTCCCGGTAACATCCTAGTAAATCTTTTCTGCACTCTTTTCTTCTCTCTCCTTTTCTTTTTCCTCTCTCTCTCTTTCTCTTTCTGCTCTCTCTTTCTCTTTCCGTTCTCTCTTTCGTATTCAAGCTGCTTTAATTCTTTCTTATGTTACATTTGTGTAATTTGCAACTTTTTTTTCCATTTCCAATGAGTCAAACTGTATCACAGGCAACTTTAAAAGCTTAGCCACCGCCATAATTAACTTATCTTTTCGCATTTTGGCAGGTAATGTTGACTGCAATGTTTTTGCCAAATCTAACAGTCTGCTTTTAGTCTCTGTCCATAAGGTACTGCGTGTGACCGTCTCCACCCCCAAAAACTTCTGAGTCTCTGAAAGAGCCATTGTCCACAACATACTCCCCACTTAAACTAAAATACCACACCTGAAAAGCAACCACAATATGCTCACCCCTCACTGTCTTTAGGTTCACTAAGCCAATCCAATAGATAGACTTTTATCCCCCTCGAGCCCCCAATTGTTATGGGCCAGGGTTTAGAGAACCCCAAAGTGTATCATGGAGTTCACCTGACCCACAACTTTTGATAGATTGTGGTATGGGGAGCACACGGCTCATTCTACAGGTATGGTACAGCAGACATGGACCAGTGGTTTTTAAAACAAAACAATGTTTATTCTATGAACTCAAGTTAACCTTTTTAAAACAAACAGTGAATATCTTAGCAACCATTAATTCAAAGATAACCCCCAAAGAATACAACACTAAGTAATCATTTGAGCTGTCCTTTTAACATCCAAAAGACTGAACAAACCTTTAAACAGGAGCGCATTAGGCTTACATTTAATACTGAGATCTTTTACAATTCTGAGTTCGCCAAATGATCCATAGATAGTTTTTGGACGGCCGAGATCAACAGCAGTGCATCTCACTTTTAACTTCAGATTCAGCTCACTGAAAAACACAGACACACCCAAGCTCTTTCTCAAACTGAAACTAAAAAAGCAGAAGTAGAGCTCAGCTCCACCCACACTCTGACATCACTCCAGTAACATAAGCAGCTCCATTTCTTAAAGGTACATTTCTTAAACATCCATTTCGTAAAGGGTCTCTCACATGACAAGTTGTTCTTGCTGAGAGCTGGCATGGAACAAAAGGGTTGAATAGCCTCCTTCTGTACTGTAATCATTCTGTGATAATTCTTTATTGGGGGGGAGGGAAGTCTCTAATTTAATTGGCAAGCCTTCCAATGAATTGTTAAAAGGAGAAAATATGAGTCAGACAGCTCTCTGTTTCTATATAGTCAGAGGTAGCCCAGAAAAAGGCATGCTAGTTTGGTGTCAGATATGGTAAGGGAGAAGGTGCTGTCTCGGCCTAGAAATAACCAATTCGATTCCAAGGTTCAATTGACCAAAAAAACATTCAGTGAGGCTACCAGCAGGGATAAGGTGGTGTATGAATGTATTTGTTGCTGTAGCATTTCATTTTCTCTGCTGCGAAGAGTGTTCCAGAAATGAGCAATGGTGCGGTGAAGTACATGAGCAACCTTTCTGTTTGTTAACAATGGCAAATCAAGCTAGCTTGTGCGTCGGCACCAGCACCATTTCCTTCCACTGTGAGCCAGCGTGCCTTTCAAGAAGCTGGAGAACTGCCGCATAAGAGCACGCGAAAAAGACACAATAATTCAGATCATAACCAAATATTACCTGCCTACAATCGCGTCTTAGTAACAACCAACATGAAACGTGTGACCGAAATTCAATGTTATCTCCTGACTGCAGCATTCAGTGGGTCAATATTCTTCCATGTCGGCACAGAGATAGCAATCAGTGCCTACCTTTCACAGAAAGGGGAAAATGGGAGCAAATTTTGTTTATCGATAAAAGCTATTGATTGGAGTGGTCTGATTATTGTTGGGAACCTGGGGAAGCAGAGCAGCAGATTGCCATTTCCCTTGTTATTTTGTTACCGGATGCATCGGCTTCGGTGCATCAAACTGTCTATGGCTATTGCAGCTTAATAGGGCCTCAAGGTTTCTACGATCAGAAATGTAGCCACACGTTCTCTCTTTAACACATGATCTTGTATATCTCGTGCGGGAAACTCCTCTTTCAGGTGTATATCTTCTTGCAAAAAACGTTATCGGGTCAATTATAACTCTGCCCACCCTGTGGAAATTTGATTCAAACATGTTGGGATACTTACCTGTCAGAAATTAAGGAACCCCGATTTTGCTAACTGTGCTTTTCACTGAAGACACCTACATAAAGCTGCTCTTAATCGGCGAGTGTGTGACCTGTGGTGACCTTTCCGGCCAGATTAAATCCATACCTGGCGGACTGTGGAAGGCTGTCACCCCCCACCCCAAACCATCAATTGAGGCCCTTAAGTGGGCAATCTATGTCCACTTATGGACCTCCTCCCACTGCTGTTGGTATTCACCCAGTGGTGGGTGGGGGACTTGTCATGTAAAAATCAACCCCTGACGGGTTTGCAATCAAGTTTTTGGCAGTGAGGGGGTGGATGGCTGTAAAGATGCACTTTCACCGACTTCATTAGCAAACACAAAAGGTTTTTAATAATGTGAATTGCACAGCATGGCTGTAGCTAGCTCCCAAAATGTCTCTGCCTAGCAGACTCTTCTCACCAAGGGGAGATTCCCATACTTTGAGTCCCAATTAGTCAACCGGATCAGGTGACCCTTACTCGGCTGCGTTGCCCCTAAAGGGACAATCATTACGGTGGCATCCTTCAATAAAAGTCACTGAGTATCTAATTGATGGACCCAGTATCAGGAAGGGTGGTCTCCTGAGAGACACACCCCTGTCTTTGCTGCCAAACTCTCTCACACATTTCCCACAAACCCCATCCGGTGACCCCCATCCTCCCACCACTCACCTGTGACCTTGGGCCCTTGCGATCCAGCTTAGTTACATATAAACTGCTTTTTGGTTAAATGGTTGGGGTGATTGGCTGAAGAAGAATTTTAGCCATGTGCAAACATATTTTTATTGCAACCACGAAGGTAATGAAGGTAGTAAGCCTGTACTCATTTAGTGTTTAGAAAGATCTGGGTTGGAAATTACTGAACAAAGGCCTTGATGAAATAACGGTAGAGGACTCCGTCAGGGTTCTGAGGGGAATGAAATCAAGGGAAGGGCCTGTAAGGTCAGTGAAGCCATTAGTAATTAAGGACGTATTTTATGAGTCATTCTCCATTTAAGTGCCATTAAAGCATGAAATGTTTGATGACCACTTTACAACCATAGCAGCTTGAAAGATGGATTTAAGAAGCATCCTGATGGCCAAGTAAGATTATCTTTTGTGCAGCTGAGCCATAAAAACAGGAAAGCATCTTGATTTATCTTCCAGGATGATCTCAGCCAGTGGAGATGTGACAATTGCTTTCATTGGTGGTAAATCATGGAGGGAAAATCAGACCAATTTCCTATACTCCTAATTTCATGCCTGCCCAAATAGAAACTAGTAACACTTAACAAATGGATTTTTAAAAAAAGCTGACGCCTCTGCAAACAAAATTGATACGTCAATTTTGCTGCAAAACAAAAGCTCAAAACAGACAAAAACAAGTTATAATTGCACTGGAATCATGGTGGGATATGGACTTGTAACTTAAGTCAGAGGATTACCTAACATAAGGAGGTAAAAACATTTATTCTCTGCTGGGATCGGGGGCTGGGAAGAATTCCTACTTTAGTGTTTCATTCAGGGATCATGGACACGGAAGCCCCAACATCGACAGCAGCCTCATAGAACCATCAAATCCCCACTGTGCAGAAGAAGGCAATTCAGCCCATCGAGTCCTACTGACCCTCTGAAAGAGCACTCTACCTAGGCCCACCCTCCTGTAATCCCATAATCCCATCCAACCTTTGCACACTAAGGGTAATTTAACATGGTCAATCAACCGAACCTGCACATCTTTGGACTGTGGGGGGTAAGCGGAGCGCCTGGAGAAAGCCCACACAGATACGGGGAGAAAGTGCAAACTCCACACAATCACCCAAGGCTGGAATTGAATCCGGGTCCCTAGCGCGGTGAGACAGCAGTGCTTACCACTGCGCCGCCGTGCCATCTCCCGATGTAATTTCCAAAAATTTCCAGGGGTGCCTTTTCTGAAGGGTGGAGTGGCTCTAAGAAGGCACCCTTCACAAATGAAGTGTGCTGGGGGCTAGCATTCCTCAAGCCAAGAGTTTGTGCGATTGAAATGGGACCTAATGTCCCCGTGGAGCTGATTAGCTGATGCAAATGGGGTCTGGAATCCTAAAGATGTCATTAAAAATAATTAACCAAATAACTTCAACATATCAGGAAAAGGAAGTCCCAACATGGGCTTAGAATCATCAAGTCCCTATAGTGCAGAACGTGGCCATTCGGCCTATTGAGTCCGCATCGACTCTCTGAAAAAGAGGCCCACTCCCCCAACTAACCATTGGAAACTAATTTTAACATTGCCAATCCACCTAACCTGCATATCTTTGGACTGTGGGAGGAAACCGGTGCACCCAGAGGAAACTCACACAGACACGGTGAGAATGTGCAAACTTCAACAGACAGTCGCTCAAGGACAGAATTGAACCCAGGTCCGTGGTGCTGTGAGGCAACAGTTTTAACCACTGTGCCACCGTGCTGCTTTCGAGACATTCTACTCATTAGGATACATCCTAACTTAGGGCGGCCCGTTTAACACGTTTCTCATTCTCATTTCCTTTGGAGATGAAAAGAAGAAAGAATTGCATTTATTAGCTTTTTAATATCATTTACGGGATGTAGGCGTCACTGGTTAGGCAAACAATTATTGCACATCCTTAGTTGCACTTCAGAAGTTGGTGGTGAGTTGCCTTCTTGAACTGCTGCTGGCCCTGAGTTTTAGGTACACCCACCGTGCTGTTAGGGAGAGAGTTCTAGGATTTTGACCTAGTGACAGAAAAAGCAATATATTTCCAAGTCGGGGTTGTGAGTGAGTGGGAGATGGTGGGATTCCCAAGTATCTGCTGCTCTTGTCCTTCTAAATGGTAGTAGCTGTGGGTTATGTGGCTGCATAACCTTGGTGAGTTACTGCAGTGCATCTTGTGGATGGTACACAAGGCTACCATGGTTCATCAGTGGTGGAGGGTTAGATTGTTTGTGAAAGGGGTTGCAATCAAGCGGGCTGCTTTGTCCTGGATGGTGTCGAGCTTCTTGAATATTGTTGGAGCTGCACTCATCCAGGCAAGTGGAGAGTATTCCATTACACTCCTGACTTGTGTCTTGTGGATGGTGGACAGGATTAAGGATGTCAGGAGGTGCATTACTTGCCATAGGACTCCAAGCTTTTGATCTGCTCTGGTAGCCACAGTATTAATATGGGTAGTCCAGGTTCTGTTTCTGATCAATGGTAAACCTTAGGTTGTCAATTGTGGGGGATTGAGCAATCGTAACAGAAACATAGAAAATAGGAGCAGAAGGAGGCCATTTCGCCCTTTGAGCCTGCTCCGCTATTCATTATAATCATGGCTGATCATTCAACTCAATAGCCTCATCCCATTTTCTCCCCATATCCTTTGATCTCCTTCACCCCAAGTGATATATCTAACTGCTACTTGAAAATGCAATATTTTGTCCTGAACTACCTCCTGTGCTAACAGATTCCACAGGGCGATCACTCTCCAGGTGAAGATATTTCTCCTCATCTCTGTCCTAATTGGTCTACCGCATATACTCAGACTGTGACTCCTGGTTCTGGACACACCCACCATCGGGAACATCAGAAACATCCTTCCTGCATCTACCCTGTAATGCCATTAAATGTGAAGGGACAATATTCAGATCTTCTCTTGCAGGAGATGATCATTGATTGCACATGTGTGGCGCAAATGTAACTTGTCACTTGTCAGCCCAAGTCTGGACATTGTTCAGGTCTTGCTGCAGTTGGACATGGACTACTGCTTCATTATCTGAGGAGTCACGAATGGCACTCTTGAAATGAAAATCTCTTATTGTCACAAGTAGGCTTCAAATGAAGTTACTGTGAAAAGCCCCTAGTCGCCACATTCCGGCGCCTGTTCGGGGAGGCTGTTACGGGAATTGGACCGTGCTGGCCTCTAGATGACACCAAATAGCTTAAAGTGCTTTATAGGCAGCAAAGTATGTTTTAAAGTGCAGTCAGTGCTTAGCAGCTAATTTGCAGTCAGTAATCTCCCACAAACAGCAATGTTGCAATGACAATCTGTTTTTTAAAAATTGATTGAGGGATAAATATTTGTCATGGTACCGGGGATAACTGTTATGCTTCAAAATAGTGCGTAGGATCTTTTACATCCCATGCGTGCAGGTCGATAAGGCTTCAGCTCAACATCTCATCGGAAAGACAGCACCTCCACCAATGAAATACTCCCTCAGGACTGGAGTGTCAGCCTTGATTTTTCTGTTTAAATCCAGATCTTGTCATTCAGAGGTGAGTATGCAACCAACCCGTGGAGATGGGACAGGGGAAATCGGGAGAACTGGCCATCAACTCACTATTGCCCAGTTTACACTCTCACACAAAATCATGATCTAACATCCGAAGGTTGCCAAAACTACATTTAGGTCAGTGAAAGAAAGGTTATTAACCATGAGCTCAGTTCATATGAAATGTCGATGGAGGTATAAAGGACAGATGAACCGTGATTTTAAGATTCCCATCCCTGTTTAGCAATCCTCCGTGGCCTGGCCCCTCTCTAACTCTGTGATCTGCATGAGCTCCACAACTCTCCAAATTATCTGCGCTGACTAATTCTGGACTCGTGAGCATCCCCAATTTTAATTGCTCCATCACTTGTGATCCCTGCTCATAGAATTCTCTCCCTAAACCTCTTCGCTTCTCTACCTCACTTTTCTCCTTTAAGATACTCTTGAAAATCAAATGCTTGACCAGTGTTGCTCTCTTTATTTGGTTCTAAATATGCGGTCAATATGGTCGCCTTGCTTAATCCTAATTACTTAGGATTTTGCTTTAGAGTTACCAGGTATCTTTCGATACTGCCACAAGGATCAAACCCGAATACTGATCAAAGAGCCGATACACCAGTTAGTTAGTTCAAAGTCAATATTATTTATTTACATACACAGCAATATCTACTCATGCACGAAATACTACAGACTAAACTATCTCTGATGCTAAAGCCTATACTTAGCTTCGGGTGCCCACTAGGTCAGAGGAACACTGTCCGTTGTTCGGATCTGAGGCTGCTGGGGTCGAAGTGGGGTCGAAGTGGTACAAGAGAACAGCTAAGATCGTCCATCTGGTAGCGAGCGTTGACCTTGGACTTAGTTGCTTCTGGTGTAGCTGGTGGAAGGGTCTCTCCGCTTTGAGAGCCAATTCCAAGAGAGCGATTCTCTCCTGAGGCCTTCTTCTTATACCTGAAAGGGCTTCGCACGCTTTTTGGCAGGCCTTGAACTTGGCCCCAATCAATTGGGCCGGATCTTGCTCACTCGTATTGATCTTGACCAATAAAGTGGTGGGTGCCCTGATGGCTGGGAATGTCCTAGGTGGCCATTGGCCTGGCTTTGTTTGTGCTTTCGGTTTGGGGAACTGGAGCCGCGAGGTCTGGAGCCAGATCGGTTACTTGAGTATCTTTTCTTTGTTCCCGGAGATGGGTCTTCAATATGCCAATAGACCTACAGTTTCTGTCTTGTCTGGGAGCTGCAGTTCCAATACATGTACAGGCTCTGTGCCTGCTTGTTTTCTTCGCAATGTCTATAGCTATGACATTCAGGCATGCATTACAAAATAAAAAACTGGAACCTCTAATTGTCCTTAACTAAACTATCCTTAATCAATCAAAATAATTTACAAAATTTTAAACTGTACAATAGCAGCAACACATGTCTCTCTGGCTTGACAGTCAAGCACAGAGTTTTACATTTCTTTATTAGAACGAAACAAACACACAGAAAAAAACGGATGTACTTTAATTCACTTAAAGGGGTTGGGGGGTTAGCGTCCTCGCACATCTGGAGGGATCCCGCTAAAATCCAATTGTAGAGCATGATGGTTGTCTTCATCTTTTCTTCTTTCTTTCTTCCTCTTGAGGTTTCTGTGGTTCCGGAGTTCTATGGACACAAGCATAATTTCTGGCATTACCTTGTTTAAGATCTCGTACATCTATCTGTCTGCCCTTTATTGTCAATTACCCGTTATAATTGGTCACCATCTGTGATTCCCTCATTTAAAAAAAAACAAATATTTGGGACAAGACATCGGAGAAAAGTACTGACACAGCGCGAGCCGTCTCGCAGCCTGTGCGATCTACCATCCCACACCCTCATGTGCTTTCTCATGCGTGAGGGCTGTGACTGCGGGGCTGGCCAAATCCAGTCCTAATAAATATTCTGTCCCTTTCATGGGGCGTCCGGTCATGAGGTGTGGGGGGTGTATCCTATGGACATGGATACTGTGTTTCGAATGAACATTCGTGCAAATGGGAGAACTGTGTCCAAGGTGCTGTTGTGTTGTTGCACCATTTTTCTGAGGGTCGCTTTCAAAGTTCTGTTCAATCTTTCTACTATGCCGCTTGATTGGGGGTGGTATGTAATATGGAACTTTTGTTTTATGCCAAAAATTGTAAGGACGTTTTTCATCACTCGTCCTGTAAAATGGGAGCCTTGATCAGACTCTATGCTGCGTGGGAGTCCCCATCTTGTAAAGATGTGCGGAGTGAAGATTTTAGCTGTCGTTTTGGCAGTGTTTGTTCTGGATGGAAACGCTTCCACCCATTTTGTGAAGGAGTCAATGACCACCAACACATACTTAAAGCCATTCCTGCAGGGGACTAGGGGTTCTAAAGAGTCGATTTGCAAGTTCATCCAGGGGCCATTAACGGGGCGAGTGTGGCTTAGCTGAGCTTTTCTTGCATACCTGTCCGGATCGTTCTGGGCACAGATTGAGCAATTCTTGATGTTATGTGTAACATTGGCTTTTAAATCAGGCCACCAGCAGAGAGGACTGAGGGGCGCGAGGGCGGGTTCAATGCACTGATGTCCATGGTTGTCATGGAACTGACAAATAATTTGATCCCGGTCCTGGCTGGGGACTACATAAATGCCGTCTATTACATCACACCGTCATGTGTGGTTAAAGCGTGTTTAAACTTATCATAAGGGGCTGGGAAGTTGCCTTTTAAAACTTCCCTGAGCTTCTCATCTTCCTTTTGAGCCTTTGCGAAATCTTGAATGTTGGTCTGTGAGACCTGAACCGCTGAACTGGTGTGCTTTCGGGGGGGGTTCCAAAAGTGACCATGTCTGGAACCTGCCTTTGCTTTAACGTTACCAGAGGGGGAAGAACGATGATGACTACGAACTTTGATTATCCCATATTTCCTATCTTTGGCCGTTTTTAGGATATGATGGAATAATGGGGCTGAGGGTAGGGGCTTTCCGTCTGCAGAAGCGAATCCTCTAGTTTCCCACAGGGGTAGGAATTTGGTTAAACTGTTGCAGACATATAGACTTTCAGAATAGATGTCTGCCGGGGTCGGAAACGAGTCGGGGTGATCTACAATGTACGCTATGGCTGCCAGTTCTGCTGCCTGCGAGCTTAAATGTCCTGGCAATTTTAACGAAATCTCTTCTAGGGCGCGTCCCTGCGCGTTCTCTCTATAAATACCTCAACCGGTAATTCTTTTCCCGTTTAGAACTGTGGAGGAGCCATCCACATAGATTCTAAGGGGTGCGCATGTGTCTGTGGGCTGGGGTCTCTGGGGTGTAGTACCTGCTTTCAGGGGAGCTGACTTTGGTACAAAGAGTCCTGTATTATGCTTAGTGGAGATGATTTCACACTCATGTGGGGTGCCTGCATATTGTAAATTATCGGCTAGGAAAGTGTGGGTCTTGGTTCTCTAAACTGTGATGTCCTGTCCCTGTAAAAAAAGGGTCCAACGGGCTACGCAGATCTGGCTGACTGTGCCATCCTTAAGTCTACCGTCTGGTAGGAGCTATGTTGGGGTGTGTTCAGTGAGAATGGTGATGGGGTTGAGTCTTGTAATGTAGGCAAAGTATTGTACTGCCCAAAAAACTGTGAGCAGGTGCCTTTCGCAGGCAGAAAATCCTTGCTCGACTGGATCAAATACACATGAGGCGTATGGCACGGGGCCTAATTGATCATGTCGTTCTTGGAGGAGCACGGCGGAAAGGGTTCGGTCGGTAGTTGCAACCTCAATTGCGGACGGGGAAAGTGGATCTGGGACCTGTGCTGAGGGCTCTTTTTAAAGCATCCATGGCATCCGTGTGCTGTGGAAGCCATTCCCAAGGTGCCTGCTTCTTGAGAAGTTTGGATAGGGGCGCTGCCTTTGTGGCGAAACCGTCGATGTGGCTTCTGCAGTCGCCAACCAGTCCAAGAAACGACCGGAGGGCTGAGACATTATGGGGCAGGGGTAATTTGACGATCGCGTCGATTCTTTTCTGCTCGATCTCACGTTTGCCATGCGTGATTACTGTACCTAAATCACTTTTTCCTTCAAAATCTGGGCCTTCTTGGGGTTCACTTTACAGCCAATTTGTTGTAGGAGTCCTAAACGTTCAGCGAGAAGCGAAATGTGCTCTCCCTTTGTGTCCGTCTGTAGTAGCAGATCATCTACATATTGGACCAGGCAATCGGGTCGGGAAAATTTTGCTAACCCATTTGCCAGCTGTCAGTGGAAAATGGAAGGGGAGTTGTGGAAGCCTTGTGGAAGGCACGTCCCCATATACTGCTGTCTCTGGAAGTTGAATGCAAATTTATATTGGCACGCTTTATCCAATGGAATGGACCAAAAACCGTTGCTAATGTTCAAACCCGAAATTTTTTTGACTGTAGTCCCTGTCTGAGCATGGTCTCGGGACACGTGGCTATAGTGGGGGCTGCTACTGGGGTTACTTTGTTGAGTTCCCGGTAATCAATGGTCAGTCGCCATGATCCATCGGGTTTCCTGACGGGCCAAGTTGGTGCATTATTCGTGGAGGCTACTGATTGGAGTATGCCTTGATCAAGCAAACTCTGTATCACTTTTGAGATTTCTCCCTCTGCTTCTTGGGGAAAACCGTACTGCTTTTGGGGTCTGGGGTTGGGACCTGTAATATTCACTAAGCCAGTGATCTTGCCACAGTCGTGCTTGTGCTGTGAAAATGCTGCTTTGTGTTGCTGCAGGACTGCCCTACTTATTTGTCCTGATTAATGGCTCGAGGGTCGAACCAGAAGTCTCCTACTGTGCTGATCCAATTTTCATACTCTCCAACTGTGAGCGTGGCGGGGGTTCGTGCTGCCTTTGCCATTCTCCACACACATTTATTGACTGGATCAAATGAGAGGTTGTGGGAGCTCATAAAGTCAATTCCAAAAATGTGTTCGGCTGTCTGGGGTAAATCGACCAGAACTATGGGGTGTTTTGTTTTAATGTTCCCTATCTGGATTGCTACAGGAGCTGTGATGTGGTGCTGCTGTAAATGCCCTGTAAATGCTGAGTGTAATGGTGTCTGTCGTGGGACACGTGTCTCGCTGAAACATCGTGGAGGAATTGAGCGTGGTGCGGTACCCTCCTGTGTCCCAATGGAATTCTACAGGGTGTCCCCGGACTGTGCCTGCCACTACCGGTCTACCGGACTTGTTCCAAAGGGTGTCGCAGACCCAAGTTGGGGTGCCGTTCATATCTGTGCTGTCCACACGGGAGCTAATACTGTGGATTGGCTTTGCCCTATTCTTATTTAGGGTGCCTGTCTGTTGGTTTCTCTGCTGCTTCTGGGGCGCATTGCATTCTCCTGCATAGTGTCCTAATTGGCCGCAATTATAACACTCCTGGGATTTGGGTTGCTGTGGGCTGTTCCTGCCCTCATTTATCCATGCGGGGTTATGGTGCGTCCTAACTGGATGCATGTCTGCCTGCTCTTCCTCTGCTTTAACAAATGCGGTTTTGCCTTGGATGGACTGTTCCCAAGAGCGGGACAATCTTTTCAAAACCCATTTCTCGTTGTGGGCCTCGTCTGAGGGGTCATAATTTGCGCAAGCTCTCTGTCCTGCCTCTGTCTCGTGAGAGACTAGGATGCCGGTCCATTTGGCCATATTATCTGGGGACAAATGGGTGCGGGCTAACTCTCCGAATTTTGCCGTGAAATGTATCCACAAGCGTCCAGCAAACGCTGTGGAGTGCTCTGTCTTCATCTGCCTACACGTGTTTAGGCCTTCTACAGGGTCTCCTTTGTTACAGCCGATTACATCTAGGATCGCTGTGTGCATTTCTTGGAGTGTGCTTCCTCCTACATTTTGTGGGTTGGGAAGGGCTGCCACGACTGAGGGGTCGAGGCTCAAAACAGTGAGCTTCACTTGCTCCTTTTCATCCAGGCTGTACCTGGTCGCCTGCTGTTTTACTCAAGCAAAGAACTGGTGGGGTTCCGATGTGGGTAGGAACGGTGTAATCTTATCACATGTGTCCCGTAATTGGATGACGGTTAATGGGGTAGTGTATAGGAAATCTGGGTCTCCTTCTGTTGTGGCCCTGTGCTGTGTGGTTACAGGGTTCATAGGGATGTGTTCTGCTTGTGCAGTCGGGGGTTGGGGCGCTTTTCGCTTCTGGGGTCTGTCCTGTGCCATGTACATATCTGTGGGCAGTCTCATTTAACTCCTGCCAATCGGGGCCATTTTCTTGGTCTAACTGGGGTCCAAATGTGCTCTGAAACCCATTCTGAACAGAAAGCAGAGATTGCAATTCTGCAATTTGCTTCCGGCACTTTGCGTGATCTACCGAGCTCTGCCTTTGTTCCATTGTGGAAGTGTGGCGTGCTCGTAGGGCTGCCTTTAAGTCATTGCACTGTTTCTGCAACTGCTCAACCTGTTGTTCTGTTTCCTGTCTTACCAACACCGCGAGTTGCGTGTCTTGGTAGGCTTTGTCATATTGGGACTGAAAGCTGCTCAAATGGGCGAGACAAGATTGGTGTGCCCGTTTGGCATCCTCCACCTCCTTGTCCCTTCCCGCTAACTGCTCTCTCAGTTCCCTGTTCTCTTTCTCATTTCCACTCACATCTACTTCACTACTCTTCTCTCTCTCCTCAATCTCTCTACGGAGCGTCCTAACGACCTCCTCTGTGCCTCGCAATTGTGCCAAGCAGGACACTATTGCCTTCGGCTTGCGAGCTTTCCCTAAGCTCTTCTTATGGATCTCTGTCAGGTTCTCCCACCAAGTATGCCCTATACTTCCGGGACCTGTTTCATCATTCACACAGAATTCACTCCAAAGGGGCCATCCTTTCCCTTTGAGATATTTTCTGATCTCTTCTTCCCATACGGGACACTGTCCTACTCTACTGGTCGCTGCAACCTCAAATTCTTGGGGGTTCATAAGGCATTCCATTGCTTTCATTGCCATTTTTCTCACTATCTCTGTGGTCTCTACCGAATTTGGAACAGGGGGTGATAGAGGGGTGATGTACAGCTTACACTAATTTCCGGCCGACAAAACTCCCGACAGTTTTACGCAACAAAATCTCTCAGGTTTATCTTATATCCCTGTTAGTACGCATGCAAATAACACACTTCCGAATCTTGGTGGTTTGATCAGTATCGTTCTTACACTTGTGGTTTTTCTGTTTCCAATTGGATTCTAATTCAAATTTGGGTTCTCTCGGAGTGACTAGGCCACTTCTAGGTTGAGTCCCGTCAGATATCGCCAGTAAATGTTGCTCTCTTTATTTGGTTCCAAATATGGCGGTCAATATGGTCCCCTTCCTTAATCCTAATTACGTTTGCTTTAGAATCGCCAGGTAACGTTCGATACCGCCACAAACCCGAATACTGGTCAAAGAGCCGATACACTAGTTAGTTAGTTCAAAGTCAATACTATTTATTTGCACAACAATATCTACTCATGCACGAAATACTACAGATCTAAACTATCTCTGATGCGGAAGCCAAACTTTGCTTTGGGTGCCCACTCAGTCAGAGGAACAATGGCCATTGTTCGGATCTGAGGCTGCTAGGGTCGAAGTGGTACAAGAGAACAGCGAAGGTCGTCTGTCTGGTAGCGAGCGTTGATCTTGGACTTACTTGCTTCTGGTGCAGCTGGTGGAAGGATCTCTCCGCTTTGAGAGCCGATTCCAAGTGAACGATTCTCTCCTGGGCCTTCTTCTTGTATCGGAAAGGGCTTTGCGCGCTTTTGGGCGGGCATTGAACTTGGCCCCAATCAATTGGGGCTTATGTTGATCACTCGTATTGATCTTGACCAATAAAAGTGGTGGGTGCCCTGATGGCTGGGCGTGTCCTAGGTGGCCGTTGGCCTGGCTTTGTTTGTGCTTACTGGTGCCATGAGGTCTGGAGCCAGATCGGTTACTTGAGTATCTTTCCTTTGTTCCCCGAGATGGGCCATCAATATGCTAATGGACCTACAGTTTCAGTCTCATCTGGGAGCTGCAGTCCAAATACACGTACAGGCTCTGGGCCTGCTTGTTCTCTTAGCATTGTCTATAGTTCCCTGCAATCTTTGCAAACTTTCACTTTGTATTCTGGAAGTGGCCATCCCAGATGGCTACACCACCTACGTGGCTCAGCATTCAACTTTGTTATGCAGTGCTCCTGTGAATGATTTGTTACGCTGAAGGCACTAGATAAATACATGGTGTTACTGCTGTTGACAGACAGTTCCTGAGTGAGATTATTATGGTTCATCTGCTATCATCTTCATGTATTACAAAAGTAATTAATTGTGCTGTTTACACAACGTGTTTTTATATTTTCGTATATAATTGCTGATGGATGAAGACTAAGGTCTAAGGCCGACCTCAGTGATGTAAATTGTCTCAAATGACTGCAAAAAATGGATGAATTAACTTTAGAATACGGATGATTGACTAACTCACACTATTAATGGGCCAGACAGTATCTTTTAATGCTAGTACGTCAGTACATATGTTCTGAAATCTTAGATCCTTTTGCAATAGATTTTATTTCCAGTCGAAGTAACGCAGTCATTATTTTATTTCTGCATGGGGATTGGAGTACAAGAATAAAGAGGCCTTTCTGCAATTATACAGAGTTTTGGTGAGAATACATCTGGAATACTGTGTGCACTTTTGGTCTGCATGTTCAAGAAAGGATATACTTGCATTGGAAGTGGTACAATGAAAGTTCACAAAATTGGTCCGTGAGATGCATATAAGTGTGCGAATTAGAGCAGGAGGAGGCTATTCATCCCCTGGGGCATGCTCCACCATTCAATAAATTCACTGTTGTTCTGATTGTGGCCTCAACTCCACATTTCCACCCACCCGGACAACCTTTGACTCCCTTCTCAGTCAAGAACCTTTCAACCTCTGCCTTAAAAATATTCAATGACCCTGTCTCTACTGCTCTTTGGGGAAGAGGGTCCCAGATGTGGATGACTTTTTGAGACACCATTGAAGATAATGTTCTTTTTTCTACTTGACTAGAGCAAGTCAATGGAATTGATAGTCAGCGGAGATATATAATGACTGGCTGGTCCGATATTGCCTGGTTTACACCATTGCCGAAGGTCAAAATGACACTGTCTGCCCAACACGTGCACATCTGCCTATGCAGTCGCGATGGGCTGAGTGGCCTCGTTCTGTGCCATAGCCTTTCAATGGTTTTATCTGTTTCTGCTTCTCCTTTAGTGGTGTCAGCATCACAAACTAATTTCCATTTTCCACTAATGTTTGTTTGGGCAACTTTAACTAAACCATGTATGACCTGCTGAGGTGACGTGCTGGTAGTGCAAACTTATGAATGGAAATAATCAAAAGATGGACCTTGAAGATTTTGAGTGATGAGGCATTGACTATCTTTTTGGCAGCTTGGTCCATTGTGGGATTGTCCTTGGGAATAAAAATTGTTGATAAACTGACTTGGAAGCAAATGGTCTCCGTAGTTTGTGTGGATGACAATCTCGTGCTTTGTCTTGCTGGAGGACACCAGGCACCAGTCCAATCCATATTTTAAAGAACCCGGAGAGTCTTTTGTTTTTTTCCCTCTTTTGCAATACTGATCAGTTAAGAATCCCACTGATGTTATCGATAAGAGTGTCTCAAAACCCTGAAGGAGAATTTCAAACACTGGTTCTTTGTGGTGTATTTTTGTTTGGAATAATGTGAGGAACAATATACAACACAGTGAGGAACCAGTCTAGTCATTGTGTAAACAATTAATAAAATATCTTCATCAGAGTAAAAGAAAAGAAAAAAAATCATGCAACAAAATACTAATACACACAATGACACTTAAGTATATGAATAACTAAAGCATACCGTTTTATCTGAAGCGACCTCTTGTTTCCAAAATATGCCCATGTTCTCAGAACTCACATGAGACACCTCTTTTCCTAAGCACCATTCAATTTTGGTAACTCTATAGGTCAAATCCAGCTAATAGTCACCGCACAATATTGCTTTGGTGACCAGGTCTGGGAAACATCTCTTTCTGGTTCAACGAAGGCCGAAAGCTGTATCTTTTAGGGGAGAATATCTGCAATCTGCCATGGCTCTAAATGTTAGATGGAACAGGCCTTTGTGGCTCTGATCACAGATAGAGCCAGCCCATCTGACTGTTGGATGGAGAATTAGCCTGTTTCCCCAATGAGGGTGCTAGCAGCTATACTATTCCATCCTGTGGATTCAGTTGTCTACCTCCTGCAAATTCATTGCCTTTAGAAGTTATCATTTGTATAGCCCCACTGAGCTCGAGTAAACAATGCTTTTGATATGTCCAATTTTATTTATATCCCTCGCCATATGAGAATCTCACACAAAACTCACTTTCTCCAGAATTGGATTGTGGTAAACCACTGTGTTCCTATATTAAGGGTTGTACGGTAGAACCTGCACTACAGCGTCACCTGAGCCCTGCATGCTAGCTCTGCCCAGGAGCCGGGTTATAAATATGTGTGGCCTTCAGCTCGCAGCCATTTCGTCAGCTGCTGTACGAGGCCACACTTCAGAGACTAATAAAGCCTCAGTTTGAATTCAACTTCGTCTCCAGCCAAATTGATCGTGCCTCAATTTATTAGTCTCTGATTCAGAAGATGGACCTCCGGATTAAACCAGATCGACTGCAGCTGGATCCACACACAAGCGACGCCATAAAGGGCTTTCAGCACTGGCTAGCTTGTTTTGAAGCGTATATTAACGTGGCGCCGACCCCTGTTCCAGAGGCTCAGAAGATTCAAATATTGTACTGCAGACTCAACTCTAAAATCTTCCCGCTGATCCAGGATGCGGCCAATTACGCTGACGCTATGACGCGACTCAAAGAGAGTTATGAGCAGAAGACGAACACGCTCTTCGCTAGACAAGCGCTCGCAACGCGTACTCAACTACCTGGTGAGTCAATCAAGGACTTCTGGAGGGCCCTGATCCCACTAGTTCAGGACTGTGACTGCCAGGACTTTACAGCAAAGGAGCACTCAGATCTCCTTATGAGGGACGCTTTTGTAACTGGAATTGGGTCCGATGTTATCAGGCAGCGGCTTCTCGCAGAGACTACAATACTAGCGCTTTCCATGACGGTCTCCTTGCGCAATGTACAGTCCTACGCCCCCAACCGTGTGGCCCACTCCTCCTACGCTTCATGGGCCCCACAGACAGCCGCCCCAACGGGGGCGCTACCCACCCAGTATGCCTGCACTACACGTCAGCCAGTGATCTCCGGGGGGCCCCAATGCTATTTTTGCAGCCAACAAAGACGCCCCTGCCAACGATGCCCGGCCCGCGCTGCCCTTTGTAAGGCCTGCGGGAAGAAGGTCCACTACGCTGCGGTGTGCCAGGCCCGCTCAGCGGCAGCGGTCGCGCCCACCCCCCACCCCCCCCCCGGTCACGGACAATGGGCGCCGCTATCCTCCCCTCCTCCCCAGGCCATATGCGAGCGATGGGCACCGCCATCTTCTCCCCCGCACCAGGCCCGCTCAGCGGCAGCGGTCGCCCCCACCCCCCCGGTCACGGACAATGGGCACTGCTATACTCCCCTCCTCCCCAGACCATGTGCGAGCAATGGGAGGCGCCATCTTCTCCCCCGCACAACACGTGCGTTTCATGGGCGCCGACATCTTGCTCCACCCCCGCAACGTGTGTTCCATGGGTGCCGCCATTTTGTGAGCCTCAGGACCTCCGTGCGCAGCCATCTTGTCCACCCCACAGAACATGGAGACCAACGGCGGTTCAGGACCCCAACGCTGCGGCCGCCTCACTACCCGTCCCTTTCATGCCTATTATGTGCCAACCTCTCCTGCATCGACAAAAAGAGGGCATTGTGAGCTGCCCGCTTCATGTATGTTGGGGGGGAGGGTCTATGGTGGGCAACAGGCATGAGCATTGCTGTTGGGTGTGCGTGGGTTGTACTGGTGGATGCCAGGGTGTGCTGTGGCACTGGCACAGTATTGTACGGGGGGTAGCTGGTATGCGGTGCCAGCTGCCGACTCGTAGGTTGGGGGGGGGCATGGGGGCAATCTGGGTAGTGGCAGGCAGAACCGGTGCCGGGGGGCCGATGTTAACTCACCCGTTCGACGCAGTGAAGGTCGTTGCTTTTCTTCCTGCATTGGATAGCGATCCTCCTCACGATGCTGCCCGATCTGACAGCTGCGCCCACTGCCTCCCAGGTGGCACGAGTGGATCCGTGAGATGCGCGGGGTACATATGAGTGCGCGAATTAGAGCAGGAGTAGGCCATTCATCCTCTGGGGCATGCTGCACCATTCAATAAATTGGTGCCACGTTGGCACTGCCAGGAGTCGGACCCGGGGGGGGGGAGGGGCCTTGCCAAGTAGAGGGGGATGGATGAGGGTGCGGTTCCCGGGGGGTGTCCCCAAGGTTGGGATTGAGGGGAGTCAAAAAAGCAGGCAGAAGATTGGGACTGCGGACAAAATAGCACCCGACCTACGAGGAGCCTCTAAGTGTGGCCTCGGCGGAGAGAACCTCCCAGAATCCAGACAAACAAGGCAACGTCCTTTTGGATAGTGGGATAGTTCCAGGCACTGCAGCCGTTGAAAAACATCACATTAAACACACAGTTCAGTGGATTTTAACTTCAGTTCGCTGCACCGTGTCCAAAATGTTCTTCAGGTTGATGCTTGATTTGTAACGGCAATCGTGATAATGCATCAAAGTTTGCATGCTGATCTGACTTGCGATGTTGGATCATATAAGTGTGTGCCACAATATTTCAAAATTAATTTTTACGGGATATGGGCTTCACTGGCGAGGCCAGCATTTTTTGCCCATCCCTAATTGCCCTGGTTAAGGTGGTAGTGAGCTGCCTTCTTTGAACCGCTGCAGTCCCTCTGGTGGACGTACACCCACAATGCTGTTAGGGAAGGAGTTTCAGGATTTTGACGCAGTGCGCAGTCCATTCCAGCCCCACTTGTGCCGGATGCACATCGCAAGTGAATTAACCAATAATTCTTAGAAACATCACCGTGGCAGTATTCTCTGTCCCACCGCACCCATTTTCTGGTGTAGCGCCCCGGCTGGCAGCGGGGTTCTCTGTCCAGGTAGCCAGCCAATGGGATTTCCCATTGTGGGCACCCCCCACACCGTTGGGAAATCCGCAGGTGTGAGTGCACTGCCGGAGAAACGGAGGATTTCACCAATGGAGAATCCAGCCCCCAATATTTTTAGCCCTCGGCAGGTTTGCAAATGTAAACACAATTGTTGTTTATTTATAACAAGAACTATAATGAAATAGGTAGAAAAATACAACTGGTTAACTATTAACTAATTCCTAATTCCCAACTTTAACTTGCTCCCTACCATCTAGGCACACATAACACAACAGAAAAACACAGAGGGGAAGAAAGGGGTCAAACATAACGTAAGTAAAAGAGAAAAGAGTCTTTGTTTGAGATGGGTGTTTCCAGTACCCTGAAGAGAGAGAGTGAGAGTGAGAGAGACAGAGCGAGAGTGAGAGAGATATAAGCAGGGAAGAGGGTAGAATCCTGCCTCTAAGCTTCCAGGAGTCAAACTGAAATATTCAGGTCTCTGAGAACCATCCCACTGGGATAAGATCTAATCACCTACTGTTACCAGGCAGAGTGCAGCCTTTTGGACCAATTTGTTGGCCCCGAGCTAATAAATCAAACCGAGTCCTAGCCCATCTCTTTCTCTGGTGCCAACCAGTTCAAAGCCTCCTGTTTAAATCAGCAGGAACTAATATTTTCTCCTGTCACTTGTGACTTCTGCTGCTTGACTTATAGATACACGTCCACTAACTGTGCTTAAATTAAAGATAGATGTCCATTAATCATCCATGGATCAAAAATAATAATGGCAAAATATTAACAGGAAGGAAATAAACAGGAAGGACCCTTACACCTTGTCCTTCCAGGTGGTAGTGGTCATGGATTTGAAAGGTGCTACTGAAGGAGCTTTGATGAGTTCCTGCAGTGCATCTTGAAGATGCTACACACTTCTACTGTGTGGTGGAGGGAGTGAATGTTTGTGGAAAGGGCACCAAAAGCATGGGCTGCTTTGTCCTAGATTGTGTAAAACCTCTTGAGTGTTGTTGGAGCTGCACTCATCCATGCAAGTGAGGCATATTGTCTCACACTCCTCACTTCTGTCTTATTGGTGTTGGACAGGCTTTGGAGAGTCAGGATCATAACAGTGACCATCTTTGCAATATTCTAGCTGCCAAAGATGGTACAGCTTTATACCGCCCAAAGATTGTAGTCAAGGTCAATTATCTGTCAAAAGGTAAAGCGGTGTTCATAAACGTAATGGTAGAACCTTCTTACACCAAAAATGATGCTAAAAGTTTCTTTATCCAGTTGAACATAATTCATTTCTGTGCTAGTATGGGTGTGTAAAGCAAATGCTATCATTTGTTCCTTTTGTAGGAGCGTTTGCAAGAACTGAGTGTTGAGCTAGCTTTTATGTGGGTTTCCTCCCTCTTAATTACAGCTCAGCGGAACACACAGACCTGCAGACACATCAACTCCGGTTAAGATTGCTTAATTTCTCAAGCTTAATCCACGCACGTGGGAGCGTGATCTGGATAAATTCCAAAACCATTCTGCCTGACACTGGTACAGACACCCCAAATGTACAGTTTTCCAAAAATCAATAACCCTCTCAGTTGGACTTGATCCAATCCTCGGAGCTGTCAATTTTATATTGACCAGTGAAATTTACTTTAGGCAACATGATGACTGTGATCAGCTCATGATTTAACCCCAATCTGCCACCTGTTGTTTACTAAGGTATTGTATCCATTATAAAGTTGTATTTATGACATTCCTATCTTACTTATCATAGGCAGTCCGTGCCTACCTCATTGTCCATCTAGGGGCAGGATGCCAAAGTTGGTTCCTCTTTACACCATGGATTGTCTAAGATGGGATATTGGGGGCACCAATAAGAACTGTTTACTGAGCTGACTGTATTATTGCTGACCACACTATTTCTGTCTAATCCTGTTTGTCTCAAAAACATGGGCAAGTTAGCTAGCTTAAATCCCATAATGCATTGTGGCTACTGCTTGTAGCAAGAGTTTGAATGCTTATTACTGCTAGGTTCTAAAAATACATGTCTAATGGTTAATGATGGTTACTGGGTATACTTTATATGATTAATCTCAATCCTTAATAAACTAATTTTTGTAGAACTATCCTAGTGTTATCTTAGTTATCCAGTTTTAAGGGTTCTCATCTCAGGACACCCCACTTCACCTTTCCTGAAGGCATAATGTGCAAGGCAACTGCACCAATTCCATAAGGTGAGGCATCTTGGGATGATAATTAACCAACAGCTTTGACTTCTGTAAAGCTTCTTTCACTTCATTGTGTGCGTTTTCAGATTCGCCTGACCAGTGTCATGCCCGTTTGGCACACAGCAACATGAGTAAAGGCTTCAAACGTGTTACATGAATTTACCAGAATAATTCATCAACACTAAAAATAACCTAAAGTGAAGAGGTTGTGCTTCTAAAGTTGCTGACATTTTCGTTGGTTCTCTGTTTTGTGATGAATGTAGGAATTTCAGATATACTGTATTATAGGTATTGGAGAGTAAGGATTAAAAGCCTGGGTTAGTGTGTGTGTGACTGCTGCAGTCATGTTTTAAAATAATTCCTAGTTTGAAAGACAGCAAAGCTTTTGGGAGCCAGGGGTGCAATTAAAGCATAGTAAACAGATTGGGCTAATGGAATGTTGTTTTTATTAAGAGGATTGCCTGATGAGTTAATTAGATTTCAGCTGGGTAAGATGATGTCATCAATGGGTGGAGCTAAGTTATCAGGCATCTGGCACGAAAACAGCAGCATGGTAGCACAGTGGTTAGCACTGTTGCTTCACAGCTCCAGGGTCCCAGGTTCTATTCCCGGCTTGGGTCATGTCTGTGTGGAGTCTGCACGTTCTCCCTGTGTCTGCGTGGGTTTCCTCCGGGTGCTCCGGTTTCCTCCCACAAGTCCCGAAAGACGTGCTGTCAGGTGAATTGGATATTCTGAATTCTCCCTCTGTGTCCCCGAACAGGTGCCTGAATGTGGCAACTAGGGGCCTTTCACAGTAACTTAATGTATGTCTACTTGTGACAATAAAGATTATTATTCAGATTATTATTAAAACAGGTCAGTGGAGTTCTAGCTGAAGCTGTGACCACAGGTCAAGCAGTTTGCTCTCTGCAGCTCAATGAGAACATATGTCTTCAGACAGAAGAGCAATGTGGTTGGAAATGTGAACAAGACAGATGAAACAGCTTCTGAAGAAATACAACCAGAGTTTCTGCATGGGTCTGACAGGAGTCAGATCTGTTCTTTAAAGCAGCACAAAGCAATCTCACTGTCTCAAAGAACATCTCTGTAAAGCAAATATTCCTGAGTGCTGTGGTACTTAAAATGGATTGAGAGCTTAGATGTTTTTTCTTGTATGAATGGGAATAAAGATAACAGTTAATATCTTCCCTATGTTGAGTAGCATTGTGTCAGGGGTAATTGGAGGAAGCACGGAAGGTGGCAAGGGCACAGAATGTGCTCTGGGTGGTTCAGTAGTAGCCCCACAGACCAGGCCAGGGGGCCACACGGCACTTACCCTGACCACCCAGGACTCTCCGTTGGCCGAGGAGACCCCACAAATTTAATTCCGCCTGGTCCACGTTTGTGTGGACCAGCACTGATTGGCGCGTGGCTGCAGCCCCCTTGGGAAGGCCGGAGAATCGAAGGAGGCTGGTGGATCCCGGGCAGGTAGGTCGTTAGTAGGTCTATTTGGGGCGGGGTTCTGACTTTGATGCCTTTTGGGACTTCAGTGAATCTCGCGAGGCATGGAGCCTGTTGGGAAGCTCACTGCAGGACTCTCCTGGGATTCTCGGGCCACGTTGTGCTCTAGCTTGAGCGCAATGTGGACGGAGAATCATGCCCATTGAGTTTAAAACAAGATATTAACAATATGTAATTGGGATTAATAAAGAAGGTACGTACATTTTGATATACATATATATATAATTCTCCCTAGTGCATCTGCTAGGGGAGGCGGTGGCATTCTGGTATTGCCACCGCTAGTAAGCCAGAATCCCAGGGTAATTCTCTGGTGTCCAGGGTTCGAATCCCGCCACAGCAGATGGTGACATTGAATTCAATAAAAAAGGATGACCATGAAGACATTATTGATTGTCGTAAAAACCTATCTGGTTGACTAATGTTCTTTCGGGAAGGAAATCTGCCGTCCTTACCTGGTCTGGCCTACATGTAACCCCAGACCCACAGCTTAACTCTTAACTGCCCTCAGGGATGGGCAATAAATGTTGGCCCAGCCTGCGACACGCATGCTCCATGAGTGAGTAACAAAAATAGCAAAATATAGGGCACGATTCTCCGGAAATATTTCCAAGTGTGGAAGCAAGCGGGAATTGCCGAGCCTGTTGTACAGAGGTACCCAGAGCTGATGGAGGTGATAGGGGGCGACCGGACATTCAGATTGAGATGTCAGTGTCACTCCAGCAGATCCATAGCCCCATTGGCGGAGTCCCAGAGGCTACGATCGCAGGAGATGGCGCCGGCAATGAGTGGCGCCGAGGTCAACACTGCCAGCGTGGCAACCCCATTGGAAAACCTGGTGCACGTCGTCGGCAGCATCAGTGAAGGTGTCCAAGGCGCGGCGCAGTTAGTGACCGCCTTGCTGAGGGCCTCGGCCAAATGTCCGATTCGCCGGGGTTTGTCACCCAGTACCAGGCTGACCTTGATGAGGTTCTGCGGAACATGTCCCACTCTCAGATCGGAATGACCGAGGCACTGCGGAGCTGTCCCAGTAACAGGCGGGCATGGCTAGGACGCTGCAGAGCATGGCCTGGGGGGAGTGGGGGTTGGTGGTGGGGGGAGGCACGATCGGGAGTGGGGTTTGTACAATATATTAAACACCTTTTCGCACAACCATTATGATGCCTCTGTCACCTCCTTCTGCAATGTGGGCCGACCCACGGACTGTTTGCCCATCTCTCCCGTTATTCCACCGGCCCCACCCCCTAACTCCCGTGGCGCTCACCCACCCTCTGCCCGTGGACATGTCCCTGGAGCTGTGTTCCATCCCCTGGGTGTTCGGATGTTGCGTGTGTGGTGTTGCGTCCCGCAGTGTCCGGGCATCAAGGTGTGATTGGGATGCTAGGCAATGCCGCCCACATACTCTATGTCCCAGGCACCCATGTGAATCCACTTGGCATGTGTCAACTGCTCACTTAACCATGATTGGTCCCTATTAGCAATAGCCTTCAGCCGCACAGCCACAGGCCTCGGCAGTAGGTGTGGGTCATGGGTGGTCATTGGGGCAGATGTGCAGGGACAGGTCACCCCAGAATGGGTAAACAATCCAGGGGTTGGCACGGTGGTGTCACGAGCGGTAGCCCCCCTGGATGTCCCCCCCCCCTCCCAACGTGCCCCCCACACCCTCGTGGCAGCCCACCCTGCGGAGGGCCCCCAACCTCCAACCAAGGGTCCCCCACCCTCCCACCAAACACTGGGGTGGCAGACCCAGCATCCCCGGGCTTTTTGCCTGTGAGCAAAGATGGCTGCTCACCTCCTCGGCTCCCCACTGAAGAGCTTCCGCCAGGTTCACATTTTTCATAAGGAGTACTAATCAGCGCTAGAGTGAGCACTTGCTGGGGAGGCCGCTAAATGACAGGAGGCCTTTAGTTATGTACTCTCATTAATTGTATGGAAATGGTGCTTAAGTGGTGATAAATGGTTACTCACCATGCTATGGCGAGATCCAGACTTCACCTACGGGAGCGGGTTGGTTGCATCGCAAACTGTTTGCGGCCTGTGCGAATCTTGTTTTTGGCCTTTCCCGCTATTCACTGGCCTCGTTGCACTTGAGCGAGAGCGCAACAAGGCCGGAGAATCGCGCCCATAGCTTTATTAAAGTATGTGTAGCATAAATTTGAAATTAGTCTCACAGAAGTTAAACAAGCAGCATAAGTGTAATTTTATTGAATAACAATGGTATTCAAATTAGCTCTGTAATATTCAAATAATCGCACACAGAAGTAATCAGTTGCATAGGTTACGTCCAAGTGAATATGTTCTGGAGATCATAACCTTTCCACAAAACAAATCATGAGCGAGTGTTTGTAAAAGATTAAACTCAGTTAATAAATATGGAAATTAATTTATTATTATGCAAAGTACACATGTTTTTAAATGTACAATGCTGGCAAAAATTAAATGAACATATATTTTGTCCAGTTATGTCATAAAATTTATAAACATTCATAAACTCATTCAGAAGCAATATTGTGTGAAAGTTTTAAGTTCAATTTGTCAGCATTCATGGTTTCTCCTAATGCACAGACTTTATTATTCAATAAAGCAGAATAGAAATTAGTTGTAAATTTTAAATGAGATTTACAAGGGTAAAAGATGGGAGGTTGTCTTGAAAGCCATCCAGGAAATCTTGTATTCAAAGGAGTCATCTATATTAATTAACATGAAAATCAAAATTTATTAAAGTTTTAAAAATATTTAAAAGGAGTTACATATAATATTTTGAGATTGCAATCTCAATGTCATTGGCATGCCTATTTCTTGCTAAAAAAATTAGGTAATCGTGTTATGTGCGACAACTTATTGCTTTACAGCTTAATAGAACAGAAAGACTTGTGATATGATTATTATTCATGGGATGTGGACATCGCTGGCTGGGTTAAGCATCTATTGCCCATCCCTGGGAGTTTTTAAGAGTCAATCACATTGCTGAGGATCTGGAGTCACATGTAGGCCAGACCAGGTGAGATGAAAGATTTACTTCCCAAAAGTGAACCAGATGGGTTTTTATGACAATCAACAATGGTCATCTTCAAACTTTTAATTTCAGATTTTAAAAAATTCTATTCAAATTTCACCATCTGCCATGGCTGGATTCCAACCCGGAGCTCTGGATTACTAGTCCAGCGCCAATACCATGACACCACTGCATATACTTGTAAGGATGTACCTTAAACTACTGTCAATCATTACTACATCAAGATAGGACATGCTATATTAGTCTCATGAATTGTCGAGACAGATATAAGGGGAGTTATTGTGAATTCATGGCAGCTGAGTTAACCAACAGATTAATCGAGCTTGTGATAACATCTACCACAATGCAAATGTTCCAAATATACATCTTGGACCAACTCAATAGTGGAAGCACTACAACAAAGTAGATGCAAGTATGCAACCGTACTAATGGTTATTAGTGCTTGCACAACTAGCCAACATTGGCATGATAACCAATATAGGTAAAGATTGGGGGTAGTACGGCCTCATACAACCATCAAGGAAATGCCCAGTTTTTCAGGCTGTATGCAAGACAAGTGGCGCTGGAGCACACTGAAAGTGGCAATGCACAAAACAAAGGCCAGAACAAATGGACATTGTCATTAGAAGCTAGAACATGAGGCCTGACAGGTCAGCACTCCAGCAAACCAAGGCTAAGAGTTTATCGCATGCCCCCATGAACCAGGGTTGATTCCCTGGCTTGGTGGTAATGGTAGAGTGGAGGATATGCAATGCCATGACAGATTGTGATTGAGTACAATTCTGGTGGTCTACAGAATTAGGCTGAGTCTCTGGATTACTAGTCCAGTGGCAATACCACTGTACTACCACCTTCCCCCGTGTAAAGGTAACACGACAGAACATGAACTACAACAGTAAAATTCAAATTGTAATGTCTGTCAAGGTAAATCACACTAAAATGAATATACACGATATAGTAAAATGTGTGACAATCATAGAATCATAGAATTTACAGTGCAGAAGGAGGCCATTCGGCCCATCGAGTCTGCACTGGCTCTTAGAAAGAGCACCCGACCCAAGCCCACACCTCTACCCTATCCCCATTACCCAGTAACCCCACCTATCCGCATTACCCAGTAACCCCACCCAACACTAAGGGCAATTTTGGACACTAAGGCAATTTATCATGGCCAATCCATCTAACCTGCACATCTTTGGACTGTGGGAGGAAACCGGAGCACCCGGAGGAAACCCACGCACACACGGGGAGAATGTGCAGACTCCACACAGACAGTGACCCAAGCCAGGAATCGAACCTGGGACCCTGGAGCTGTGAAGCAATTGTGCTAACCACAATGCTACTGTGCTGCCCAAATGGACTATATTTGCCACTGGACTACCGTGCTGGACAATGCATCTCCCAAGAATTTAGTACGCAGACACAAATACTCAGTTTTCCAAAGGTTGTGTAAATCACTCAAACTTTGCAGTTTGTAATGTCAGGTAGAACTTAGAGTGAGAGTTGGGCCAGTGTTCTGACTATTACAATCATGGGCTGCATTTCACCTGCTTTGTTTACATATTTTGCTCAAAGACCTTTTTCTTATCTATAATGAGTTTATTAGAAATATAACAACTGCCTCCGGAAAGCAAGTTTATCCATCTGTCTGCAGAACAGTTGAAACATTGCTCTATCATTTTGAAATGCTACATTTATAGCAGTTGCAATTTTGAGTTGTCCAAATTACATGACATCTTTGTGGTACTCTAATGCCATGTAGGAGCTAATGACAAGAGCTAAAGTACATCAAACACAGGGGGCACGCTCTAACCGAATCTAAACAAAGTCCCTTAACAAACTCATTTATCCGGGTGTTTCTTGGAACTCGCAGCGCCAAAAAACACCACGTTATCTAACTGAACTTTGGTTCTATTTGGAGCCTCAATGAGTAATGTCATGATGAGGCCACAGTTAGTCCTGTTACCTGCACTGAGGAGCTCCGCTCGCCGAAACTCCTCAGTGCTATTTTTAAATGGCACCCCAATCTCTCAACCTCCAGACCCGACCCCCGAACCACCAACTCACCCACAAGGGCCCGCACCCCACTGCACCAACTAGGACACTCCCGGGTCCGATCCCTGTTGTGGGAAAATGCCAGTTTGGCACTGCCAGCTAGCAGAGGCATTGCCAGTGTGACAGACTGACAGTGGCATATAGGCAGAGTTAGGCTGGCACCCAGGTGGCACTGCCATCCTGGCAGTGCCAAGGTGCCAGGGTGGCACCAGCTGTGCCAGAGGGACCACAATGGGCGAGATTCAGATTTCCATGTCTCACGAGATCATGGTGATCACAGGAGGCGTGGCAAGCCGGGTATTTCCCGGAAGAGGGATCTCCCGACATCTGTCGGCTGTGCTGCCTTTCGGGCGCAATGCAGCCCATAGATTGTGCCCAGGGAGTTTATACAATAAAGTGTTGATATGTCTAAATGCCTACTTAGTACCTGTTGTATTAGAGCATTGAGTAAGCACCCATGGTCTCAGTGCCTGTCCAGTGGGTATGCTTTGGGTTTGTGCTGCCACTTACATCCTGTTACCATTAATATTAACTCATTATATACCATTATTATACCATTAAATACCATTATTATATTGTTATATATTATTATTATATAATTTATATAATATAATTTACTGTTATCATACATACATAGTGATATCCTGTTTCAAAGACCTGGGCCGGGATTCTCCGAGCCTGCGCTGGGTCGGAGAATCGACAGGGGTGGGGGGCGCGAATCCCGCCATGCCGGGCCACCGATTCTCCGGCGACCGGAGAATCGGCGCCAACCGCGGCGATTCTCCGCGCTTGACTGGCCGAGTGCTCGCCGAGTCCCCCTCGCCGTTCTGGCTGCGGAGGCCGTCCTGGAGGGGGGGTGGGGGGGGCCTCCATGGTGGCCACGCCCACGATCGGGGGCAACCGATCGGCGGGCGCGCTCATTCCAGGGTGGGTCTATGTTCCTCATTGCCGGGCCCCTCTAGGGCTTCGCCATGTTGCCCGGGGGCCGGCACTGAGACGGCCGTGGCGCGCATGGACGGATCCGCGCCAGCCCTAGTGCGCATGCGCGGACCCGCGCCGGCCGTGGCGCGCATGCGCGGACCCGCGCCGGCCGTGTAGGGCCGGCTTTCAGAGCCAGAGCAGCGCACAGCACTCCGGCGCCGTGCTAGCCCCCGAGGAGGGGCCTGGTAGCCCGTTGACGCCAGCGTCGCTTGCGCCGGTTTTGACGCTGGTGTCAACACTTGGCCAGGATTTCGGAGAATCACGGCCCTGGTATTGGACAGGTGGAGACCTGCTGAAAACCATCCCTTGTCTTAACTTCCCTCTCCCATGACCCCCACCCCGCATTTCGCATTCACCCTTCACTCATCTATGGTTTGGGATCCTATGGTGTTCCTGGGTCTCTGATGGTTGCATTGCCAATTGCCATCTCACCCACTGGTGCTGGCAACATGAGGAGCTGCCGCCTATGATTAGTGAGCAGCACTTCTGTCAGGGACTTCATGCGCAGACAAGGCCCAATCGATGGCCACTTAATAGCCTGAATGGCATTTGATTCTGTTGTGCCTTTCCCACGCCAGTTACCGGGGTTCCTCACCGGTTCTCTGACCAGTGGCGAGGCCCTGGTTGATCTGACAGAGCCCCTGTCAGAGATCTGTTAATATCTCATTGATATTACAGAAGGATATCGAGGACAGAAATTCCAAATTTTCTGGTATCTGGCTTGGATTTAAGGCTCCCCATTGCGGTGGGAAACAGAGGAACATAGGAGCGTGGGTAGGCCATCCAGCCCATTGAGCCTGCTCTGCATTCAAACTGATCATGCCTGATCATCTACCTCTATGCCATGTTTTCCCACTAGCCAGAAATATACTGATTGGGGCCTGAACATGCTCAATGAGCTTCCACAGCCATCTCAGGTAGAGAATACCAAAAATTCCATACTCTGAGTGAAGAAATTCCTCTTATTTCAGTCCTTAATGGTCTGCCTTTTATTCTGAGATGGTGTTGTGGTGTCCCCTGGTTCGAGACTCAGCAATTAGGGTATAAAACATCCTATCAGTACAATGGCCTTAGGTTTGCGAGAGGCCCTCCTCCTGAACTTCTGAGGAGTGGCAACCAGAGTTGGATTGGCACTTCACTTATACTTCGGCACTTGGAAATCCCTTTGATCCTATCTTGCCTGACATTCCGCCTCAGATCCTATGCAAATTGTGTAAGTCAGCCTGCTCCCAGGACTTTCTGTCGAGGGCTTCAGGGTCAGAAGTAAATAGGCCGCACACACCTTTTTTCAGCACTGCTACTGTAAATCAAGTGAGTTTCAAGGTTACATCGCTTTCAAGCCAGGATGAAGATATATTTGACAGGTAAATGGCTAGATTTGTGGTGGGGGGTGTCGGAGAGCCGGGTGGTTTGGGGGGGGGGGGGGGGGGAACGGACGGTCAGAGAGTTGGAGCAGGGGTCAGGCAGTTGGAGGGTGGGTGCCAGGTAGTCTAGGGGGCGTCAGGCAGATGGGAGTGGTAGGTCGAGCAATCAGGTGGCATGAACCATTAAGCTTTGCGCAATTGTGTGAGGATGGGTGTGGTTTGTGGAGTGGTGTCTGGAGCACGGAGGAGTGAGGTGGTAAGGGCCTGGCATCCAGGGTGTGGTGCGGGAGGTGGCGGAGACAGTCAGTCGAGGTAAGAAAATTGCGAGGCTTAAAGAACGATGTCAGTGATGTTCAAACATGTGTCAGGGGTGTGCTGATATGTTGGTTAATGATACTATATATAGTTCGTAATGCGACCTCCAACCAGCTGGTGGCATCAGACCTTGGTCACGTAATGTGGGACACTCAGCAGTTGTTGAGAAAACGTACAACAGGACAGTCGCACTGAGAGTAGCTCCCAAGTAACTTTGTCTACGTTTTCAAGTAACTTTGTCTGCAGAGACTTATTTCTGTTCACGATCAATGTCTGAAACAGACGCAGATATGAGCATATCGAAAAGGAATGCCTTGGGCTGGTCATGGGTCTAGAGAAGTTTCATGATTACATGTCTGGGCTGCCTACATTCCTGGTGGAGACTGACCACAGGCCCCTCATTTCCATCGTACAAAACATTTGTGTCAAATGTCCCCAAGAATACAACGCTCCAGCGATATGACTTTGAAGTTTCTACACGCCAGGCAAGTACCTTGCAGTCGCTGACATACTCTCTTGAGCCAGGGGCATCAGTGAAGTGCACCTGGTGGAAGACGACATTCCACTTCATGTCAATCTCGTCGCGGCATCACTTCCAGTCTCAGACGAAAGATCGCGCCTGATAAAGGCAGAAACAGCTCAGGATGTGGTCCTGCAAAAGGTGCTCAAATGTCTTAGACAGGGTTGGCCCAAAGGTTCCTGCTCCAATGTACAGTCGAAATTCAGTGAGGAGAATGGGCTTCTCCTGAGGCAGCACAGAATTCTCCTCCCACATTCTTTGAGGCCACTCATGCTTAAGAAACTCCATGAAGGGCACCTGGGCATTGAAAAATGCTAGCGCAGGGCCTGCAAGATGATCTACAGGCCAGGCATTACCCAGGATATTACGGGTATGGTCGACCACTGTGACATGTGTCAGAAGTTCCGATGCAGGCAGACTAAAGAACCGATGCAGGTGGGGGACATCATTGCAATTTAGCGTGGCCAATCCACCTACCCTACACATCTTTGGGTTGTGGGGGTGAAACCCACGCAAACACGGGGAGAATGTGCAAACTCCACTCGGACAGTGACCCAGAACCGGGATCAAACCTGGGACCTGGTGTCGTGAGACAGCAGTGCTAACCACTGCACCGCCGTGCTGTCCTCCAAAGGGCATGACTAAAAGTGCAACAGCCCTTCGTGTTAAATCCAGTGGAAGAGCCGGAGTGCAATACCAAATCTGAGGACGACACGATGCACACAGCAGAGCCAGTGATCAACGACGAATCCCAGCAGCAAATGTAGAAAGAGCTGAAACACCAGCACCTGAAGAACGTAGGCATGTTCACAGAGTCAGCCAGTACTCAGAAGGTCGATCAGATTGCAGCGCAAGCCAGGCGGACTGAATTTACAACGGTATGTTTAAAACCATCATGCCTTTGTAAATATCAATGCAAATGATGTCTCTGTATATTATAAATAATGTTTCTGTATGTAAATGTTGACATCTCCAAAGGAAAGGGGATGTGGTGATATGTTGGTGAATGATATTGTACATAGTTAGTAATACGACCTGCAACCAGCTGGTGGTGTCAGACCTTGGGCATGTGGCGTGGGACACTCGGCAGTTGGTGATAGGACTTACAACTTGACAGTCGCACTTAGAGTAGCTCCCAAGTAACTTTGTCTGTATATACATATTTCTGTTAGTCATCCTTCCACGTGTTTGACAATAAGTCATCATGCTAGTTGAACACATATATATTCTGTGTATATCCTTGTGAATGGTGAAGTCCTTACAGAGTTTTGAGTTCACCTATAACATTCCAATTGTCGCTGCTGATAGTGATCTTGGAAAATTGCTATTAAAATGCACAGAAAGGAAGGCCAGTTGAGCCTGCAAGTTTCAGCCTTGTGCCAGGGTAACAAGTTCAAAGCTGGGCACGAGGATGAACATTTAAATGAGTGAAAACATTGGTAGGGATTCTCTGCGGGCTGACGCCAGAATCAGGAAACGCAATTGGGCGGAGAAGGCGTTTTGATGCCGAAGTAGTGGCGGGTGCCGTTTTCACACCCAATCACAATTCTCCAGTTCCTCGACCGCAGTGTCAATGCGTTCCAGACTGCATGTACAATAAATGCCATTGACATATCATTAGCGGCCCTGAACCGGTATTCTCCAGGGCCTCACCTGGGCAGGACTGTAACCTATGTCCTTGGGAAGTTGTTTGCGAGCGCTGTTGGGGAGGGTTTTAACTAATGTGGCAGGTGGATGGGAACCAATGCAGGAAGTCGGAGGGTAGTAAAGCGAGGATGAAAACAAAAGTCAGTAAGGAGAAAAGTGGAAGGCAGAGAAACAGATTGAACTGCATTTATTTCAATGCAAGAGGCCTAACGGGCAAGGCAGATGAACTCAGGTACATGGGACTGGGATATTATAGCTATTACTGAAACTTGGCTAAAGGAGGGGCAGGACTGACAGCTCAATGTTCCAGGGTACAGATGCTGTAGGAAAGTTAGAACAGGAGCTAAGAGAGGAGTGGGGATTTGCGTTTTTGATTAGGGAGAATATCACGGCAGTACAGAGAGAGGATATATCTGAGGATTCGCCCACTGACTCCATATGGGGAGAACTGAAAAATAAGAAGTGTGAGATCACTTTGATAAGACTGCACTATAGGCCCCCAAATAGTCAACGAGATATTGAGGAGAAAATATGCAAAGAGATTACAGATAGCTGTACAGATAGGGTGGTAATAGTTGAGGGCTTTAACTTTCCCAACATTAACTGGGACAGCCATAGCATTAGGGGCTTGGATGGAGAGAAATTTGTCGAGTGTTTTCAGGAAGAGTTCCTCATTCAATATGTGGATGGCCTGACTAGAGAGGGGGTGAAACTGACCTCCTTTTGGGGAATAAGTAAGGGCAGGTGACGGAAGTGTTAGTGAGGGATCACTTTGGGACCAGTGACCATAATTCCATTAGTTTTAAGATAGCTATGGAGAATGATAAGTCTGGTCCAAAATTTAAAATTCTAAATTGGGGCAAGACCAATTTCGAGGGTATTAGGCGGGAACGTTCAAAAGTTGATTGGGGGTGCCTATTTGCAGGCAAGGGGACAGCTGGTAAGTGGGAATCTTTCAAAAAGGTATCAACTAGGGTTCAGGGTGAGCACACTCCTCTTAGAGTGAAGGGTAAGGCTCGTAGAAGGAGGGAACCCTGGATGACTCTGGATATTGAGGCCATGGTCAAAAGGAAGAAGGAGGCATATGACATGCATAGGCAGCTGGGATCAAATGGATCCCTTGAAGAGTATAGGGCTTGTAGGAGTAGAGTTAAGAGAGAAATTGGAGTAAAGTTAAGAGAGAAATCAGGAGGGCAAAAAAGTGACATGAGATTGTCTTGGCAGATAAGGCAAAGGAAAATCCAAAGAGCGTTTACAGATACATAAAGGGTAAAAGAGTGACTAGGGAGAGAGTAGGGTCTCTTAAAGATAAACAAGGTCATCTATGTGCAGATCCACAAGGGATGGGAGAGATCCTAAATGAATATTTCTCATCAGTATTTACTGTTGAGAAAGGCACGAATGTTAAGGAAATTCGGGAAATAAAAAGTGATGTCTTGAGGAGTGTACATATTACAGAGAAGATGGTGCTGGAGGTATTAAAGCGCATCAAGATAGATAAATCCCCGGGACATGATCAAATGTATCCCAGGATGTTGTGGAAGGCTAGGGAGGAAATTGCCGGCCCACTAGCTGAGATATTTGAATCATTGACAGCGACAGGAGAGGTGGCTGAAGATTGGAGGGTAACAAATGTTGTGCCCTTGTTTAAGAAGGGCTGTAGGGCTGGTTTAGCTCAGTGGACTAAACAGCTGCCGTAATGCAGAACAAGGCAGCAGCACGGGTTCAATTCCCGTCCTGGACAGGCGCCGGAATGTGGTGACTAGGGGCCTTTCACAGTAACTTCATTGAAGCCTACTTGTGACAATAAGTGATTATTATTGTAATAAGCCTGGGAACTACAGACCGGTTAATGGGAGGGAGTTGGGGAGAGTTACAGAACAAAAAGATCTAAGAGTTAGGTTCATAGCTATTTGAAGGTGGAGTCTCAGGTGGACAGGGTGGTGAAGAAGGCATTCAGCATGCTAGGTTTTATTGGTCAGAATATTGAATACAGGAGTTGGGACATCTTGTTGAAGTTGTACAAGACATTGATAAGACCACACAAGGAATACTTGTTCATTTCTGGTCACCTTATTATAGGAAGATATTTTTAAACTAGAAAGAGTGCAGAAGAGATTTACGAAGATGCTGCAAGAATTGATGGTCTGAGTTATAAGGATAGGCTGGGACGTTTTTCCCTGGAGTGTAGGAGGCTTAGGTGTGATCTTATACAGATCTATAAAATAATGAGGTGCATAGATAAGGTAAATAGTCAGCATCTTTTCCCAAAGGTGAGAGGGGAGAGATACAAAAGAGACCAGAGGGGAATTGTTTTCACACAGAGGGTGGTGAGCATCTGGAACGGGCTGCCAGAGGCAGTGGTAGAGGCGGGTACAATTTTTTTCTTTTAAAAAGTTAGACAGTTATATGGGCAGGGTGGGTATAGAGGGACATGGGCCAAATGCGGGAAAGTGGGACTAGTTTAGTGATAGAAACTGGGCGGCATGGAGAAGCCGGGCCGATGGGCCTGTTTCTGTGCTGTAAACATCAATCACTCGATGACTCCGCGATGCTCCACCACCACTGGGGCGAATTCCCAATGGCAAGGTTCACTTGTGCTTTTAAAATCATGAAACAGGTGCCGTGGCTGCTGAGGGAGAGAGAAGGGGTACAGAAAGTGTCCGACATCACCATAGTTTGCTGATAGTCGTGCCAATGGCTGGGGGGCTTCTGCCAGGGCCAAGGAGGGAGTAGTGTGAGGTGGCCAGGAGGTCGGGTGTGGGGCCAGGGTGAACAGGCACGGAGTGCCATTGCCGCAGCCAGCAAGGCAGCCATGCAGCTAGGCATGCCACTGATTGCCCACTGTGAGCTTAGGGCCACGGGTCATTTGGATGTCCCCCCCCCCCTCCCCCCCCCCCCCCCCCCCCGCACAGGCCACCCCGCTAGGTGCCCTCAGGCCCCAGCTGATCCATCAATGGAATGGGCGCACTCCAGCGCAATCATGTTGGTTGGGTTGAGTGTATGTGGGGAGTTAAGTGTGCATATGCGGCTGCAGCTTGTCAGCCTCCCAAGTGTCAATCACGGACCCAGCGAATTCCGCACCGTTTCTCATTGGAATCGATTGTGTTCCACGTGGCACCGAATCAGTCCAGGTGCGATGCCAGTTTTGCTGTTGTGAAGGTCCATGTATCCTGCCCCGGGGTCAACACATAGTCTCAGGAAAGGAGAATTCAGCCCATTATTTCTTTCACAATAAAGTAAATGTACTGAACTCCCCTGTAACGATCAAAGTATGTTAACCACGAGGATTCCAGTGCTTTTAACTCTCTGACACAGCCAAAAACCAGGGGCTGGTTTAGCACAGGGCTACGTCGCTGGCTGTGAAAGCAGACCAGCAGCACGGTTCAATTCCCGTACCAGTCTCCCCGAACAGGCGGCGGAATGTGGCGACCAGGGGCTTTACACAGTAACTTCATTTGAAGCCTACTTGTGACAATAAGTGATTTTCATTCATTTTCAAGTAAAAATGATGAACATATGAATAAAGTGAATGCAATGTGAAATATCTACAAGTGAAATTTAATTGAAAAACACCCGTGTCACCTTTGCGTTCTTACGTTTTATGTCAATGGAAATGGGGTTCTGAGGAATGTTTCGGCCATGATGCAGTGCCTTCCTGTTTGAACAGCAGTCTCTTTAATAGGCCACCCGAACCTGCAGCATTATCAGCTGACAGTGCGTTTCACCAATGAAAAGCAACCTCCCACCGTGTAATAACATGTATCTCCTGTGCATTAAATTTTAATTGTAATTGTGTGGGAAACTGGAAACTACAAGAAAGTGTAAGTGGTGCACACCATCAGGAATGGCACATTGTTTACAAAATCCGTCCCATTATTGTGGTGTTGGGTGTTCCGATACACAAATGAACCAACACGGTTGTAGATGGTACAACTCTGTTTTATTGTTCTGTACAATAATAACTATTAACTTCTGGCTGAGGTTCGTGCTTCACCAGCTAACCTGTGGACCCAGCCTTTGCACTATCTTGGTGAGGCACTCAGCACATGGTCTATGTCTGAGTAGCACGCTATGAGCTCTGTGCTCTGAGCTATCTCCTGGTAGAATGAGCGGGAACTATGGTGTTCCCTGTTTTATAGTGCGTGTGCTCACACTGGTGATTGGCTGCGATGTTGTGTGTGTGTTGGTTGGTCCAACTACCTGTCCATCAGTGTGTGTGTGATTGCACCATGATATGCTAATGTGGATATCATGACAATCATTACTGAGTCCTCAGCTCAGGGACAGAATGGATGCCCAATAGCATTCCTGTTACCCCACTCCACAATCCCCATCTTGCCTTCACTCCCTTTTAGTTTGGGATTCCCCATGATCCTGGGTCACCAGTGGGTGAATTGCTGACTGCTAACATCACACCTGCTGACGCTGGCAGCAAGAGGAGCTGCCAGCCCGTGAGTGGCTGGCAGCACGTATTGGGCAGCACTTCCACCGTCAGGGATCTTAGTCATGTGGGAGGACCATTTATTTGCCTGAAAGGCATTTCAGGATCTTCCCCATGGAATGATGGTGTTTACCCATCAGTCTGACCTGTGGGCAAGACCGCTGTGGCCCGACAGATTCCTGCCCTTTGTGCCTGCAGTAAATACTGAAATATTTCTGGATGGCTTTTGTGCTCCAAACGCCTACGTCATGTCCTCATGCTCATTTTGTCTACTTCCTAGCTACAGAAATAGAGTGCGATATACCCAAATGGGAACAGAGTCCCATAACAAGCGCATTTAGCTGGGTGTTTCTCTGTGCTTGGATCACCAAGAAATTCCACGGTATTGAACAGGAACTCCCCGACAAGGCGTACATAGTCTTGTTTTCTGCACTGAGGAGTTGTGCACATGAGAATTCCTCAGTGCAGAAGGAGATCGGGATTCCATTTTTAAATGGTGTCCTGATCTTTTGACCCCCCAATACAATACCGAACCCCCTCAAAGCCCCAACTCACCCATATGGGTCCTCCCTGCATCAACACAGAGCATCCCTGGGCCATATCCCTGTAGTGGGAAAAATGCCAGCTCTTGACAGTGCCATGCTGGCACTCAGGTGGCAATGCTAGGGTGGCAGTGCCAAGGTATCCAGGTGGCACCAGCAGTGCCAGGGTGCCACCCTGCCCTGAGGGAAAGTATTTTGGGGTCTCCAGTTCACTGGGAGAACCCCACAATGCCGTTCCGTCTGGTCCCCATTTGTGGAGACCAGCACTGAAAGGCGCCCGCCTGAGATCTCCAAGGAGAAGGGGTTAGATCCCAATGCCTTGGTTAGATCATGGGAGCAGTTAGTAGAGTGAGACTAGCTGTCTCACACTAATATGCAGATTTGCTAAAAGGTGTGCCCAGCCAGGTAGATCTCGGAAAAATCACGCCCATAAAGTCAACACCAGCTCCTGATGTTAGCCAGTGAGCAATAACCAGACTTCACTGCCTAAATATTCCTGTCTCACACACACAATATACTTAGTTAGTTCATGTAAATGTGGCACTTACCTGAAAGTGAGCGATTAACCATCCGTGAAGAAAATTTTAAATGGCCATTTTAAATGGAAAATTTAAAATCGATTCACTAAAAGGCTGTGTCGTATCAGAAAAACACTCAACAAATGACTAAACACTGACCACATTTTCAGCTATAGGGAAAAGCTTAAGGAAGTATATTTATTTTCAAACAAAGAATGGTGATGATGAAATGTTATCCACTGCCTCTCACCCCTCCTACTGGAGAACTCAATTGGGTAGATTTGGGCTTTTTGTGATAGTGTAAATAAGATGAGAGTGAGTCGGCAACATTTCTTCTATCTGTCCAGATTTTTATTTCTGTTGAAAACCATAAAGTCATGGGTGAGAAAAAACATTCAACCTTTAGAAGTTTATCCCTCATGTAACCTTGACTCTATCATCTTAATACTCAATTATACATTGAAAATCTCCATTAATTATGTCTTTACTAACCAGCCCGACAGGTTCATCACAATATCTATCCTCTTTCAATAAATATGGCCTTCCAGATATCTGTATTAAATTTACTTTTCACAACCACCTCTTTGTACTCACTGCTTCTACCTTTGTAAATCACTTTGATGTAACATTTGGGTTTACCTTATCTGTGATATTTTGATAATTTATGAGCTCTAATTTCTTGGTGTCAAAGATCTGTCGGCCTCTCAGCCCTCTCCTACTTCCTCAGCAAAGAAATAGCAGCAACCTTGGAGAAACGAGGCCAGCAGATGATTGGGAGAATTCCCAATGCTTCCACCTTGCTAAGCTCGTCCTGCGACAGCGTTAACACATTGCTGTTCTATTAATGATAGGTTATTGTTTTCCTGCTTCTCTTTGATAAGCTCCAAATAAAAAGCCTCTCCCAATGGCATTCTGTAATCAGTAACGAAGAAATGAGAAATAAGAAATTGCAAACATTTGTCCTTGAGGGGATGAGGCTGGGAAATTAATAATGGGTAACAATGAAATAGCAGAGACTTTAAACAAATATCTTGTATCTTTCTTTGTGGTGGAATATATTAAAAGCCTCCCATAAATAGGAGTGAAAGGAGGAACTTAAAACAGTCCCCATGAGAAAAGATACTAGGCAAGCTTATGACACCAAAGACCAACAGGTCCCTTGACTACAAAGATCGTGGATGCATTGGTAGTAATCTCCCACCATTCCCTTGGGGCTGGATTTAACGCTCCCCCAATTTGTGGGTTTGATAGCGGAGGGGGCTCATTAATTTTGGGCGACCTCCCAACTGCTTACCTGCCCACCCCAACGGAATGTTACCAGTGGGCAGCACGGTAGCATTGTGGATAGCACAATTGCTTCACAGCTCCAGGGTCCCAGGTTCGATTCCTGTCTTGGGTCACTGTCTGTGCGGAATCTGCACATCCTCCCCGTGTGTGCGTGGGTTTCCTATGTGTGCTCCGATTTCGTCCCACAGTCCAAAGATGTGTGGGTTAGGTGGATTGGCCATACTAAATTGCCCATAGTGCCACCCCTTGGGTGGGGTTACTAGGTTATGGGGATAGGGTGGAGATGTGGACCTTGGGTAGGGTGCTCTTTCCAAGAGCTGGTGCAGACTCGATGGGCCGAATGGCCTCCTTCTGCACTGTAAATTCTATGATCTATGATGGTTGGGGTGGCATTGCATGGCACACACACCAGTGGAGTAATTGACACCCTTATGCTAGTTCAACAGCCTCATCCCACCGCTGCTGGGATAGAACCGGCGGTGGGAGAGGCCAACGGCAAGCGGCCAGCCCCACAGACGTCCCTGCGTGGGCTGGCTCTGTGCAGCGGGGAGGCCGCTCCTTAAATGGCCACGAGGGTTCATCAGAGGGTGCCTCAAAGTCCTCCTTCCCCATGGTCTCCCAAATCCTGGCGCCAGCCTCCCCCCCCTCACTGACCTGCAAACACATGCAAAGTTCCAATCTGGCTCCCACCTGGCTTTTCAGCTGGGTGCGGTGAGGGGGAGGTGCAAGTGAGGACCAATCTGCCTTGTCTAATTTAGCCCCTAGATTCTGTAAAAGATTCCAGTGGGTGATAACATCGCTTCTTCACTGTCGCTGGGTAAAACGCCTGGAACTCCCTTCCTCATAGCAGATGGGCTGCAGAAGTTCAGGAAGGCAGCTCACCACTCATCTTCTCAAGGGGAATTAGAGATGGACAACAAATGCTGGCCTTGCTCACGTCCTGTGAAATGATTTGTAGAAAATTTGAATGCCTGTTTGAGAAAGGAACAAAACAGTCAGTTAACCTCAACATCTGTCTTTGAGAAAATGCTCGAAACCATTATTAAGGAAGTGGCAGCATTAAATCACAACACAATCAAGCAGAAACAATATGGTTTTATAAAAGAAAGGCTGTGTTTTACAAATTTATTAGAGTTCTCCGAGGATGGATAAAACGTAATCAGTAGATTTTTATTTTCAAAAGGCATCTAATAAGGTGCCACATAAATGTTCACTGCACAAGATAAGAGTTCATGGTTGGGAAATATATTAGCATGGATCTTGGATTGGATTGGATTTGTTTATTGTCACGTGTCCCGAGGTACAGTGAAAAGTATTTCTCTGCGAGCAGCTCAACAGATCATTAAGTACATAGGAAGAAAAGGGAATAAAAGAAAGTACACAATAGGGCAAAACAAGGTATACAATATAACTACATAAGCACCGGCATCGGATGAAGCATACAGGGTGTAGTGTTAATGAGGTCAGTGCATAAGAGGGTCATTTAGGAGTCTGGTAACAGCGGGCAAGAAGCTGTTTTTGAGTCTGTTCGTGCGTGTTCTCAGACTTCTGTATCTCCTGCCCGATGGAAGAAGTTGGAAGAGTGAGTAAGCCGGGTGGGAGAGATCTTTCATTTTGCTGCCCGCTTTCCCCAGGCAGCAGGAGGTGTAGATGGAGTCAATGGATGGGAGGCAGGTTCGTGTGATGGACTGGGCGGTGTTCACGACTCTCTGAAGTTTCTTGCGGTCCTGGGCCGAGCAGTTGCCATACCAGGCTGTGATGCAGCCAGGTAGGATGCTTTCTATGGTGCATCTGCAAAAGTTGGTAAGGGTTAATGTGGACAAGCCAAATTTCTTTAGTTTCCTGAGGAAGTATAGGCGCTGTTGTGCTTTCTTGGTGATAGCGTCGACGTGGGTGGACTAGGACAGATTTTTGGAGATGTGCACCCCTAGGAATTTGAAACTGCTAACCATCTTCACCTCGGCCCCGTTGATGCTGACAGGGGTGTACAGTACTGTGCTTCCTGAAGTCAATGACCAGCTCTTTAGTTTTGCTGGCATTGAGGGAGAGATTGTTTTCACTGCCTACTCCACTAGGTTCTCAATCTCCCTCCTGTATTCGGACTCGTCGTTATTCGAGATCTGGCCCACTATGGTCGTATCGTAAGGAAACGTGTAGATGGAGCTGGAACCATATTTTGCCACGCAGTCGTGTGTGTACAGGGAGTAGAGTAGGGGGCTAGTACGCAGCCTTGCGGGGCCCCGGTATTGAGGACTATTGTGGAGGAGGTGTTGTTGTTCATTCTTACTGATTGTGGTCTGTTGGTCAGAAAATCGAGGATCCAGTTGCAGAGTGGGGAGCCAAGTCCTAGGTTTTGGAGCTTTGATATGAGCTTGGCTGGGATTATGGTATTGAAGGCGGAGCTGTAGTCAATGAATAGGAGTCTAATGTAGGAGTCCTTGTTGTTGAGATGCTCTAAGGATGGGTGTAGGGCTAGGGAAATGGTGTCTGATGTGGACCGGTTGCGACGGTATGCGAAGTGCAATGGATCAAGGCGTTCTGGTAGTATGGAGGTGATGTGCTTGATGATCAACCTCTTGAAGCACTTCATTACGATGGACATCAGGGCCGCCGGACGGTAGTCATTGAGGCACGTTGGCTGGTTCTTCTTTGGCACCGGTATGATGGTGGTCTTCTTGAAGCAGGTGGGGACCGCGGAGTGGAGTAGGGACAGGCTAAAGATGTCCGCGAACACCTCTGCCAGCTGGTCCGCGGAGGCTCTGAGTACGCGACCAGGGATCCCGTCCGGGCCCATCGCCTTCCGAGGGTTCACTTTCAGGAAGGCCAATCTGACTTCGGAAGCTGTGATGGTGGGTATGGGTGAGCTATGGGCTGCTGGGGCACTCGACAGCGGATTGGTGGTTACCTGCTCAAACCGAGCACAGAATGCATTGAGTTCATCGGGGAGGGGTGCGCTGCTGCCGGAGATAATGCTCGGCTTTGCTTTGTAGCCCGTTATGTTGTATAGTCCTTGCCACAACTGTCGAGAGTCTGTCTGTGAATCTAGCTTGCTTTGATATTCTCTCTTGGCATCTCAGGTGGCTTTGCGGAGGTCGTACCTAGATTTCTTGTATAGGTCAGGGTCGTCTGACTTGAAAGCCTCAGATTTGTCCTTCCCGCGATTGAGCCATGGTTTCTTATTGGGGAACGTACGTGCTGCTTTCTTTGGCATGCAGTTGTCCACACATTTGCTGATGAACAAAGAACAAACAAAGAACAAAGAAAAGTACAGCACAGGAACAGGCCCTTCGGCCCTCCAAGCCCGTGCCGACCATGCTGCCCGACTAAACTACAATCTTCTACACTTCCTGGGTCCGTATCCTTCTATTCCCATCCTATTCATATCTTTGTCAAGATGCCCCTTAAATGTCCCTATCGTCCCTGCTTCCACTACCTCCTCCGGTAGCGAGTTCCAGGCACCCACTACCCTCTGCGTAAAAAACTTGCCTCGTACATCTACTCTAAACCTTGCCCCTCTCACCTTAAACCTATGCCCCCTAGTAATTGACCCCTCTACCCTAGGGAAAAGCCTCTGACTATCCACTCTGTCTATGCCCCTCATAATTTTGTATACCTCTATCAGGTCTCCCCTCAACCTCCTTCGTTCCAGTGAGAACAAACCGAGTTTATTCAATTGCTCCTCATAGCTAATGCCCTCCATACCAGGCAACATTCTGGTAAATCTCTTCTGCACCCTCTCTAAAGCCTCCACATCCTTCTGGTAGTGTGGCGACCAGAATTGAACACTATACTCCAAGTGTGGCCTAACTAAGGTTCTAGTCTGTGACGATGGTGGCATACTCATTTAAGTTGGTCGCTGAGTTCTTAAATATGGACCAATCCACTGTCTCTAAGCAGTGGCGTAAGACCTCTTCTGTTTCCTCGGACAATGATGCATGATCAATTACACAAAGAGAGTAGGATGTAATCGAGGCTTTATTACACTGAGATGAGTGGCCTCCTACAGCAGCTGATGAAATGGCTGCTCTACTGGGAGCACACATATTTATACTCCGCCTACTGGGCAGAGCCAGTAGGCAGGGATCTACCCCCGTACCTGTAGTACAGGGGCCTTACCGTAAAGCACCTATATCAACATCCTATATATACAATATATACATCAGTGGTGACTACCACATTCACCCCCTGTTAAAAAAATGAGTCCGGCGGGGGTGGTGGAGACTGTATACAGAAAGTTATATTTTAAAAGTACAGATAATATTACAAACTCAGGCGGTCCGGAGCCTTGATCTGTCGTTGAGAGCGCCGCAGTGCTGGTGACGACTCTGGCGGTGGCTTGGTCTTCAGTAACTCCGGGAGCGTGTCATAATCCTCTTCATCCCCGGGTGTGAGCAAGGGGAGGATGGATTGTCCCGGAGCGGGGGTGGCGGTGGGGTGCGCCGGGGGGAGGGTGTGTGTGTGTGGAACCAGCTGGTGTCAGGTCCCTGAGGGAGACTGTGTCTTGGCGGCCGTCGGGGTATGCTACGTAGGCACACTGCGGGTTAACGTGATGTAACTGTACCCTCTCAACCAACGGGTCCGCCTTGTGGAGTCGAACGTGTCTATGGAGGAGAACGGGACCTGGAGCTGCCAGCCATGTCGGGAGCGAAACTCCGGAGGTGGACTTCCTAGGGAAGGCAAAGAAACGTTCATGGGGGGTTTCATTAGTCGCGGTGCACGGGAGCGACCGAATGGAGTGAAGGGTGTCGGGGAGGACCTCCTGCCAGCGGGAGGCCGGGAGATCTCTGGACCGTAGGGCCAGCTTGATGGCCCTCCAGACCGTCCCATTCTCCCTCTCCACCTGCCCGTTTCCCCTGGGGTTGTAGCTGGTCGTCCTGCTGTAGGCAATGCCCCTGTTGAGCAGGTACTGCCGCAGAGTGTATTCGTCCGCTGAGCGAAGTTTTCCTTCAGTAGCGCCATGGCCTCTGCGTAGGTCGGCATGTCCTGGACTAGTGGAAAGACGTTGGGGCTCAGCCACGTGTAAAGGATCTGGAGCTTCTGTGCTTCTGGAATTTCATCTGGCGCAGACCCGATGTACGTTTCAAAACAGGCTAGCTAATGTTCAAAGTCCTTTTTGGCGTTATCTGCTTGTGGATCCAGCTGCAGGCGATCCGGCTTGATGCGGAGGTCCATCTTCTGAAAAGCTCAGAGTAATAAATTGATCCACGAACAATTACACAAAGACGAGAGTAGGATGTAATCGAGGCTTTATTACACTCAGATGTGTGGCCTCCTACAGCAGCTGACAAAATGGCTGCTGTACTGGGAGCACACATATTTATACTCCACCTACTGGGTGAAGCCAGCAGGCAGTGATCTACCCCCTTACCTGTAGTACAGGGGCCTTACTGTAAAACACCTGTATCAAAATCCTTTCTCTTCAATATATACATCAGTGGTGACTACCACAGCACGACCTTCTTAGCTGGATTCTCCCACTTGCGTTCTAAGGATCTAGGATTGGATAACAAAAAGAAAAGTTATATTAGGGATTATTGGGTCATTTTCAGCATGGTAAATGTACCTAGAGAGTGCCATAGGGATCAGTACGGTGGTCTCAACTACTTTCAATCGACCATCTAATGGGGTTGGATTTTATGAAGCCTACGAGGGTGCAAAACAGAGCAGGGTGAGGTAATTAAGTGGGATGAGAAATTTTGATTTCTATACAGTGATTTGAGATGCAAAGATTAATCAGCAGCGTGCTCATGGTGTGTGGAGCATCATGCCAACCTGTGGCAGTTGCTACTTCTAACACATTTTCATGCCATGAAGTCTTGTTAGCGTAATATGTGTTTATAAAACTGATGTCCTACCTTCAAGTTAAAGTTAGCAGCGCACAGGAATCCCGTGGCTCGCGGCTCATGAACAGTTAAAAATGTCAAGCACATATACACTTCGGGCAGTTGTGTGTAAGGTCCAGGGGACTGGTAGGCCCTTGCTCTCTCTTGACATTCCTGGCAAGCTGTGGGTCCTGTTTGCTAATTGAGATCAATCAGAAGTTGAACTACTGCGAATGGAAATCTTTTAAGTGAGAAATTCTGCTCAATGCCACTGTCTCCAGAGGAGCATTAATAATCCACAACTTAAATCATCAGGAGTGGCGCAGACACAATGGGCGAAGGGCCTTTTCTGTGCTGTAGACCTCCATGACGTTATGATTCTATGACACCAAAGAAATGTGTGCTTAAATATGTGTGGCATCTGCATTTATCTCCCGAATACCTGTTTGATGCATCCTTCCATAATCACAGTATGTAGACAGTTAAACACTTACAGTATTAACAAGTACCTCCTTTGAAATTAAAAAAAAATTGTTATGAACAAGCAAGGAGTGGGGATAAAAGGAATCCATTTCACACCTCCTCACCCAGTCATAACACCATCAAAATGTGGAATCATTAAGTGTGCTACTTCTTTAGCTCTCTGACTAAGTAAGTCTCAATAAATAGCAATGAATAAAGTGAAATCAATGTCATGTAAAATATTTACAAGTCAAATTTAATTTTAAATAACACACGTGCCACCTTTTGTGCTCTTAAGTCATGTGCTAATGGCATTATAGTTGAGCAGGAGAGTTGTGTCCGTGATGCATCGCCTCCCTATTTGACCACTGAGGCACGATCAATTGGACAAAGATAATAGTTGAATCCAACTGAGGCTTTATTGGTATCAGATGTGTGGCCTCCCACAGCAGCTGACAAAATGGCTGCTAGCTGGAGGACACGCATATTTATACCCTGCCTTCTGAGCGGAGCCAGCAGGCAGGGACTACTGGCGAACCTGTAGTACAGGTCCTACCGTACAACACCTAATACAGGTTCAACAGTGGTTTACCACAACCACGAGACTCCCTGGCCCTACACTCATTCCTAGAGCATCTTGACAACAAGGACTCCTACATCAGACTCCTATTTATTCACTACTGCTCTGCCTTCAACACCATAATCCCAGCCAAGCTCATATTAAAACTCCAAAACCTAGGATTCCGATCTTGGGTGACTGCTTGTGTAGAGTTTGCACGTTCTCCCCGTGTGGGTTTCCTCTAGGTGCTCCGGTTTCCTCTCATGTTCCAATTAAGTGCAAGTGAGGTGGTTTGGCCATGCTAAATTGCCTCTTAGTGTTAAAAGGTGAGGTGGGGTTACGTTGATAGAGTAGGGGCATAGTCCTAGGAAGGTGCTCTTCTCGACAGGCCGAATGGCCTCCTTCTGCACTGTAGTGATTCTATTCTATAAATGTGTAGGCGAAGCCAAAATGACCTTACCTCCTTTCCTGTGAGCTCTTAGGTTTATGTTTGTGCAGTGGAGGGAGATGGTGTCGCTGGATTAGCAATCCAGAGGCCCAGGCAAATGCTCTAGCGACTGGGGTTCAAATCCCACCATGGCAGCTGGTGGAATTTAAATTCAAATAATAATTCTAGAATTAAAAGCTAAATACCATCAGGAAATTATCATTGAATGTTGTAAATACCTATCTGGTTCACAAATGCCCTTCAGGGAAGGAAATCTGATGTCCTTAGCTGGTCTGGCCTACGTGTGCCTCCAGTCTCACAACAATGCAGTTGACTCTTAATTGCTCTCTGAAATGGTCTCGTAAGCCATTCAGTTCAAGGGCTATTAGGGATGGGCAACGAACGCTGGTCTTGCCAGCGACGCACACATTACATGAAAGAAGAAAGAGAAAAAAAGGAAATACTCAGTCAGGCTATGAATTCAAAGCTTGCAATGCAGGAGGATGATTCAATGAACAACAGTGCATTGTGTTTCAGGTGCTTTGAAAAGAGTTGTCCTGAGTTCATTATTCACTGTATTGCAATGAGGACATCCATCAGCAGTTCATGTAGATGTTGATGTTTAAAATGAGAGAAAGAAAAATGCAGCAAACAAGCAAGGGGATTCTTCTGTTCAATATTGCTGATCTGAAAATAAGTAGAATGATAGCATACCTTAATACAATTGTATTTCCATAATTTCTGCACCTTGACACAAATGCAAGCCCATGGCAAAAGTGACCTTTACACATATTCTGATTTCAGCTGCTATTATAAAAGGTTGGAAAAGTGTTATTATGCCATGATGGGGCAGGGCAAATTTTTGACATATCGCAGTAAAGAGGTGTGATAAATTATTAAGATGTGAGAGACCCCAGGAATTATTTCAGAATTAAAGAGGTTTAACAGAATCCACACAATTGAAATAATCCTGTGCAATGGCAGCAACAAGGATATTAAGAGATTCACATAAAACCCCCCTGTTTGCTCTATTACCACAGGAAAGAATACATTTTAAATAAAGAGGTTAACAATTTGACTGAAACAGGAAAGGAAAAAATGCAGTTACTGTTGCAATGTAGGGGAAACGCAGCAGCGGTTTTATACTAAGCAAGGTCCCAAAATTAGCAAAGAAGGCAAATGACCTGATATTTTTTGTTTCAGTGGTGTTGGCTGAGGGGCAAATATTGGCCTGGGGTCTTCTTTGGATGGGATTTTCCAGCCACTAGTGGGGATTTTAAAAAACATTTTCATGGGATGTGGGCATCGCTGGCTGGCCCGGCATTTATTGCCCATCCCTAATTAAATGTCTTGAGAAACACTTTGGGAAGCTTTACTATTCGTTATTTGGTCACACAGAACATGAGTATTGCTGAAAAAGGTGACATGCTTTCGCAGCTTTTCATCTTGCACTTATTACGATAGCTGTCAAGAATCTTTAGATGTTTTTTCCTACAGTGCTTTTGGAAATTTCTTGAGTTATCCTGATGAGTCCAAGGCAAAAAGCTTTGATAGCATGTCTCCTTTTTTCAGCCAGTGGATTTTGAACCCCCGAGTAAGAAGAAAGTGAAATTTCATGCAGATTCATCACTTGTGTTGCTCAGCATGACAAGTGAGCTGCTTGATACACAACTATAATAATTAGGATCTATGTGTAAATTTACAGATGTACATCAAGAGGTGGAATCATAAATTATCTCAAGTTGCACTTCCTCCTGCCTGAGGCAACGATTGATGAGGTACCTGCATATAATGCTGAAAGTCCCTCTGGTGGTAGTTTGCGTAGTCAAGATCGAAGCGTACAGTAAGTACCAGTCAGAACAATGGCACACGGAACTAACATATGCCAGGATACATTCCCTGCCAAGAAGGAATGCACAGATGTAAAGTGGCATCAATTTTTGATCAATAGATGCTATGATTGTCAAGCTGATTACCCCAACATGCACAATGCCAATATGTATTATTCAGGTTGTGTGGCAAACCAACTCACTTTGCAAGATGTTGACGTGTAGATGAATCTACAGAGTGAAGTGCCGCCTGAATTTCTGAAGGCTGGTGCTCAAAGCAGCATGGAGTGAATAACATTCAGCCAACAGATAATACTGATGAATATACCCTAATTATCAGAACAAATGTTAAATATATGAGTGTTATATGCTGCTTGGCCTATTCCAAATAATTTACGGTCGGAATAGTCGCGCAGAAAGAACCTTGCCAGTTCAATTACAAATGAGCCACTTTTCTAATACTTTGGATTCAGAGAAGAATCACAGCAAATGGGCCCACAACAAATGCTGTTACCATGCTTGACGGAAGTGGTATAAAAAAAAGCTGCTGCCGTGGAAACATGAACTACACTAATTCTTACCAAACTGCTTTGCAGCTGCACATCAGAGCAGCAGTGAGTCTCTGGAAGAATTTTTATTTCATTGAAGGCAGTAAATCGAACTTCCTAAGCTCACTGGTCCAGTAGATAATGTGGACATTAATAATCAAATCAAGGACTGAAAAGCAAAATCAAGATACGTGCAGATCACTCATTCAGAGTTAACCATTGAAAGTCATAGAAGCAGCTTCAAATATTTATTTAACTTTCTATTAAAAGACATATTGGCCTGTGCCCCAACCATATCCTGTGTCCATACGTTGCCAATCTTCAATATGAAGAAATCACTCCAAAAGTCTCTTCCATGTTCTTAGAGATAATTTTAAGTGATGACCTGCAACATTGGCTCATTTTTTAATCATAGAATTTACAGTGCAGAAGGAGGCCATTCGGCCCATCGAGTCTGCACCGGCTCTTCGAAAGAGCACCCTACCCAAGGTCAACACCTCCACCCTATCCCCATAACCCAGTAACCCCACCCAACACGAAGGGCAATTTTGGACACTAAGGGCAATTTATCATGGCCAATCCACCTAACCTGCACATCTTTGGACTGTGGGAGGAAACCGGAGCACCCGGAGGAAACCCACGCACACAGGGGGAGGATGTGCAGACTCCGCACAGACAGTGACCCAAGCCGGAATCGAACCTGGGACCCTGGAGCTGTGAAGCAATTGTGCTATCCACAATACTACCGTGCTGCTCATGGGGAAACATTCCTTCAGACAAATCAAGCGACAGACTGAGATACTTATGCCGACTTTCTTGCTTTCTTGACAAATATATGAATAGGATGGGAATAGAAGGATACGGACCCAGGAAGTGTAGAAGATTGTAGTTTAGTCGGGCAGTATGGTCGGCACGGGCTTGGAGGGCCGAAGGGCCTGTTCCTGTGCTGTACATTTCTTTGTTCTTTGTTCTTTGACAGAATCAGACCTTTCAGCCAATGCCCCGGATACCGCCTCATCATACTTGGAATGGCTTGTCCCATTGTCAGGACACACCTACCAGAGGTGGTGACTCAATGGTTGACAGCCCTGCGAGTCCTCAACGTTGACTCTGAACCTAATGAAGCCTAATGGCATGAGGTCGAGAACGGACAAGGAAACCTCCTGCTAATTATCACCACCCTGCCACTCATGAATCAGTGCTCATCCATAATGGACACCGCTGGGAGAAGACAATGAGGGCAGAAGAACACAAAATGTACTTTGGATGGGGGACTTAGCTGTTCAGATGTTAACCCATCAGCAGGAGTGACTTGTTAGCACCATGCTGATTGAGTTGGCCAAGTGCTGAAGCACGCAGCTGGGCCTGGAGCAGCTAATGAAAGAAATGATATGAGGGAAAAACCGACCATACTTTTCCATCAACAACAGGCCTGTCACAGATATGAAGGCCGGAACATTATAATTGGACCTAAACAATCTTACAACCAATAAATCAGAGCTAAGCTCTGCCATTCTATCACTTCCTGGGCGAAATTCTCCCCCAACGGCGGGATGTCCGCCGACTGGCGCCAAAGCCGGCGCCAATCAGACGGGCATCGCGCCGGCCCAAAGGTGCGGAAGGCTCCGCATCTTTGGCGGCCTAGCCCCAACATTGAGGGGCTAGGCCGACGCCGGAGGAATTTCCGCCCCGCCAGCTGGCGGAAATGGTGTTTGTTTCACCGCCAGCTGGCGCGTAAATGCGGCGCATGCGCGGGAGCATCAGCGGCCGCTGTCAGTTTCCCAGCGCATGCGCGGGAGCGTTAGCGGCCGCTGTCAGTTTCCCGCGCATGCGCAGTGGGGAGAGTCTCTTCCGCCTCCGCCATGGTGGAGGCCGTAGCGGAGGCAGAAGGGAAAGAGTGCCCCCATGGCACAGGCCCGCCCGCGGATCGGTGGGCCCCGATCGCGGGCCAGGCCACCGTGGGGGCACCCCCCGGGGTCAGATCGCCCCGCGCCCCCCCCCCCCCAGGACCCCGGAGCCCGCCCACGCCGCCTGGTCCCGCCGGTAAATACCAGGTTTGATTTACGTCGGCGGGACAGGCAATTCCTGGGCAGGACTTCGGCCCATCCGGGCCAGAGAATCCAGCGGGGGTCCCGCCAACCGGCGCGGCCCGATTCCCGTCCCCGCCCAATCTCCGGGAGCGGAGACTTCGGCGGGGGCGGGATTCACGGCGGCCAACGGCCATTCTCCGACCCGGCGGGGGGTCGGAGAATGATGCCCCCTGTCTTTGATGGTGGTAGTCATAGAGTCATAGAGGTCTACAGCAGAGAAAAGGTCCTTCGGCCTATCGCATCTGCGTCGGTCAAAAATAACCACCTAATTATTCTAATCCCCTTTTCCAGCATTTGGTCCATAGCCTTGGGTGCACATGGGCGGCAGGGTAGCACCGTGGTTAGCACTGTTGTTTCACAGCGCCAGGGTCCCAGGTTCGATTCCCGGCTTGGGTCACTCTCTGTGCGGAAATGGTGTTTGTTTCACCGCCAGCTGGCGCGTAAATGCGGCGCATGCGCGGGAGCATCAGCGGCCGCTGTCAGTTTCCCAGCGCATGCGCGGGAGCGTTAGCGGCCGCTGTCAGTTTCCCGCGCATGCGCAGTGGGGAGAGTCTCTTCCGCCTCCGCCATGGTGGAGGCCGTAGCGGAGGCAGAAGGGAAAGAGTGCCCCCATGGCACAGGCCCGCCCGCGGATCGGTGGGCCCCGATCGCGGGCCAGGCGATCCGGTTGCTCCGGTTTCCTCCCACAAGTCCCGAAAGACGTTCTGTTAGGTAAATTGGACATTCTGAATTCTCCCTCTGTATTCCCAAACAGGCGCAGGAATGTGGCGACTAGGGGCTTTTCACAGTAACGTCACTGCAGTGTTAATGTAAGCCTGCTTGTGATAATAAAGATTATAAAAGATTACATAAATATTTAAATACTTCTTAAATGTTGTGAGGGTCTCTGCCTCCGTCACCCTTTCAAACAGTGAGTTCCAAACTCTCACCATCCTGACCACCACAGATATCAGTTTTCAGAGGAGAAATGGCTGAGCACACAGGATACCACAAAGGCAATGGGCCCTGAAAATATGCAAGCTTGAGTGTTGAAGATTATGGGTGCTCAAGAACTAGCCGCACCCATAACCAAGTTATGCAGGTGCAGCTGCAACATTGGCATTGATCCAACAATGTGGAAAATTACCCAGGTACATCCTGTCCACAAAAACTGCAAATTTAATCAGCCAATATTTCCTGAAGAAGGGAGAGCCCCTGAACTGATTACAGCCTTGGTCCAATTTGGACATAAGAGTTGAGTGCCAAAGGTCAGGTGAAAGTGACTGGTCTTGACATCAAAAAAATCATGTGACCAAGTGTTGTATTAAGGAGCCCCATCAAACCTGAAGTCAAAGATAATCAGGAGGAAAACACACCACTGGTTGGGGTCCTGCTTAGCTTAAAGGAAGATGGAAGGATGATTATGGTTATTGGAGGCCAATAATCTCAGCCTTACGACATCGCTCCACACATACCTCAAGGTAGCGCCCTAGGTCATATCATATTCACTTGTTCCTTCTATTACTTTTCTTCCATTATAAGATCAGAAGTGTGGATGTTCACTGATGATAGTACAGCTCTATCCACAACTTTTTATACAGTGAAGCAGATTGCACTCACATACAGCAATACCTGGGCAACATTCAGGTTTGAGCTTCTCCGTGACAAGTAACAGCTGCACCTCACAGTACCCGGCAATGGTCAACTCTAAAAAAAGAATATCTAACCACCTCCACCTAATATTCAACAGCAAGCTGGTCACAATTGACCGTAAGCTTAATTGGACCACCTCTATAAATATTTTGAGTGGGATTTTCCGAGCCCCCCGAGGTGTGTTTCCGAGCGGTGGAGCCAGCTGTCATTGGCCGGTGACAGCATCTTCTGATCCTACCACTTTCAATAGGGTGTCCTGTTCTGATCCCACCGCTGTCAATAGGGTGTCCCGTTCTATGCACCACCGTGGTCGGGAAACCCGCAGTGGGAATTCATCATAGGAGGGACTAGCAGATCCCGCCAGTGAGAATGGCAGGAAATCCACTGCCTATGACTACAAGAGCAGATCAGTATCTGTGGCAAGTAAATCACCTCATAACTCCCTCTATCCACCATCTATAAAAGTACAAGTCAGGAATGTGAAGGAATATTCTTACCTTGTCTGGATGGGCAGCAGCAACAACACTCAAGAAGCTTGATACCATTGTTACAACACCTTGGGTGAGTGCGTGGTCAATTCCAGCCCCACAGGCCCCGACATCCCAACATAAGTGAATTAACCAACAATTTGTGAAAATGGGATTGTTGGCCCTCGACTGCTCCAATGACTTACAGAGACTAGGTTTGTAATTAAAATACAAAATAACTGTTTATTTATAGCAAGAGAAGAGTTAAACATGTAATGGTGATAATAGAACAACGGTCTGCTAACCTAAATACTCCCCAAGCACTGTTGGGCCCTCCACTCACACACACACAAGACAAACACACAGTGGGGTAGGGAAGGATTGAAATAATTGGGATTAAAAGACCGTGCGTGATGGGTATCTCCACTGCTGATATTGAGGTCTTTGTAGTCGGCGAACGTCTTGGGGCGCAAAGTGCTGAACTCCACCGGCTGGATGGACCTTCTAGTTTGTGCCTTCAATTCGAACCTGCAGGCTATAGAATTTCCTCTGGGGAGTCACATTCACTTGACTGACCTTCCCCAGATTTGCTCTCAGTCTCCCTGAGACAATCTTAGAATTCTGTGCCGAAGAGTTTAAAAGAGGGTGTTCCGTCCTCTCTGCCTCTTGAATGCTTAACTGGCCTTTTTGCAGATTTTCTGGCTGCAGGGTGGAGAGAAGAGAAAAGACTTTTCCTAACTGACCTTTAGAGATCTCAGGAGAGAACTGTCGGCACTGTGGCATCCCTTGCCTTTCAAACAGAGGTTAGGCTTTGTCATGTGAGAGTATCTTTAAGAAATGGGTGTTTATAAATAGGTGTGTATCTAAATATCTGTAGTGAGAGTACCTTTAAGAAATGGATGTTTATTACTGCAGCGATGTCAGAGAGTGGGTGGAGCTGGGCTGTCGGTCAGCTTTTTACTTTCACTTTAGGCTTTTTGCTGCAGGGTGGGTTTAGGTTTTGTTTTAGATTTGGAGAAGCTGCAATCACAGCAAGATGTGTATGAATCTCTGCAAGCTTATGAATGTTCATTTGGTGCTTTCAAAGTGGTAACTGCTCTCAGTAGTGAATTTAAACCTGATCTCTGTGTTAAAAAGGGTCCTTTGTCTTATGGATGTTAATAAGGAAAAATTAAGAGTTACTTAGAGAGTAATGTGTTCTTTGGGGAATTTATTGCTGTTGATAGTTGTTAAGATGTTTACTGTGGGTTTATAAAGTGTTATCTGGTTTCATAAATCAACATTGTTTTAATTTCAAAGTACTGTAGATCTCTGTTTGTATCACACCTGTAGAGTGGGCCGTGTGCTCCCCATACCACAATCTATTAAAAGCTGTGGGTCAGGTGAACTCCATGATACACTTTGGGGTTCTCTAAACCCTGGCCCATAACAGCTTTCACAGACCTGGCTACAGAGTCTTTTAATCAGAAGGTAAATGTCAGCCTTAGCTGACGGAGAGAGTCCTAATCTGCTCCCTCCTGGACTGAAACAGAACTGAAGTCAAAAATGGAGTCTGCCTTCTTTGCCAAAATGTCTGGAACTCCTTACACAAATTAAAATCGAAAGCCAGCAAGCCCCGGGATTCCAGAGGCGCTGATTGACTGCTAGCCAAGAATACAGCATTGCTGGACTGTGCCACATAGCACACTGCACTGAGGTGAGTTCTCGGACCAGTTCAAATAGCACCTTGTACCAGGGGTGTTTCAGTTTAAAACCAAAGTCTGCAGAATTGTGGAATCCAGCATGACAAAACATAAAGGATCACAGGAAGCAAGATTTAAACATGAGTACCCTTACATAATCCTGAACAAAGAAGCCTGCTTTAATGGCCTTATTCATGACCACAAACATTCATTCCATCGACTACTGGCACACAATGGCTGCAGTATGTACCATCTACAAGATGTCCTGCAACAATTCATCAAGGCATCATCCATAGTACCTTCCAAACCCATGATCTCTATACCCTAGAACAACAAGGACAACAGTTGCAGAAAGACAACATGACCTGCAAGTGCCTTTCCAAGTCCCTTATCATCCCGACTTGGAAATATATTTGGCGGGATTCTCTTGTCCTCCAGCCGTGTGTTTTTTGGTTACGTGCCGTTCGCTGGCGGCGGGATTCTATCTTCCCACTGAATGACAATGGGATTTCCCATTGTAACCACCCCACGCTACCGGGAAACCCACTGTTGCTGTCAACAGAGTGATCTCCCACCCCATGGTGCCAGCTTCATGGAGGAGCCTCTATGTGACAACCTGGAGACTCAATGGCATAAGGAGGGGTCCTCGGGCAGGAATGGAAGCCGCCATGCTCCCTCCAAATCTCGGCCCCTGATTTGTTTTTTTATTTTGAGTTCATTTATTCATGGGGGCTGCCCTGAGCTCAGCTACCTGCCAGCGGGGTCGCTGAGCCCTGTTGAATCAGGAGGGACTTGTAGTGATATGCATCACTGTATATACACAAGGAGTTAATACGCTACAACTAAGTAACCACTAGAGGGAGCACCAGAGATGTATATATACACAGACAAATAGGAAGTCAAGACACTCTTCACAGGAACGGCAGCTGGTGAGCAGGACAGACAGTCAGCTCACATGCAACATAGTATAAGCGCTGGAGAGAGAACAAACTCACAGAAATAAAGCTTCTACTTCAACTGTAAGACTACGAGCTTTATTCAGACACAAGGAATAATACATGGTACCAGGGGACTTCAGAATGCTAACTAGAAGGTTACACAAAATGCAGACAAAGCAAGATCGAAAACAGAAGAAAACTCGTACGTGGGGAGACTTCGCTGAGTCGATGAAACTCATTGGAACTCCACCGCAGCAAAAAACAACCGGTAATTTAAGTCATAGATGGAACATTTTTAAACAAACGTTCAAACTATATATTGTAGCTAATGAATTGAGCACGGCCTCAGAAGAAATGAAAATAGCACTTCTACTAGCAGGACATGAAGCTAGAGAAATCTATAACTGCTTTAATTACTTGAAAGGTGAAGAAAATACCAAATTAGAAGTAATACATAAAAAGTTTGAAGATCACTGTAACACCAGTAACAATGCTGCTTTAAGACATTCAATACTCAGAGACCAAATTGCACAGGGAATGAGTGTTGCGAAACTCAAACAATCATCAGAACAGAAAGGTTTAATGCTGGAAATTGCGATTAACAAGTGCAGATCGCAACAAAAAAAAACTTTAAGTTTTTAACAAGACAAGACGGCAAAAAAGTTCTTTTACATGGATCTGAAGAAATTAAAATGGCATCTGAGCACATTTTAAACTGCCCGGGGAACAAAAAACACAAATAGGGGTTTGTGCATGCGCAGGAAACTGCAGCTGCACATGCGCAATTGAAAAAAGAATTTTTGAGCGCAGGTCTTTCTGCACATGCGCACGCCGTGCATGCGCAGTTTAGAAAAAGCCCACAGTGAAGAGAAATCGATTCACGCATGCGCAATCGATTCCTATGCTTTACGTCACGAGCGTCATGACGTCGGACAACTCAGACCACACCCACTTAAAGGGGAAATGCCCAAACATAACAAACAAGACTCTTAAAGGCAGAAAACCAACAAATTTAACCTCAAAAGACACAACAATGCCTGAACTTCTACCAGCAGTTGAACATAACTTTTGCAGCACCCTGGAACAAGCAGTTTGCACCACCCAAAGTGAAGAGCACAATGACAAATCCGAAACTAAAGAAGATGATTTGTTCATCGAACATGAAGAGGACAATAACAAATCCGAAACAAAAAAAGATGGTTTGTTTATCGAAAAATACTGCTCCGACATGGCTGAGTTATTCGGATGTGCTAATCGTAGCATCAGCGACAAGGTTGAAAACCTTAATACGACTCTACTCATGGTAGATGAATCCAATACCATGATGCAATGGCAAATCGTCGATACATTGGATGACAGCAACCTGTCAAATACCCAAGAAGAAAATGATGCCACACAGTGAGTACTGAATGACTCCGTTGAGAAAGCACAGATCGATTCCACAGCGAGAACACTGCACGTCTCCACACAGCGAGCGATGAAAGACTCCACACAGAGAGCGATGCAAGCCTCCACTGAAAGCACGTTGACAAAGTCCATGCATGAACAAGACCATGAAGGTCTATCAACCTTATCTGAGCAACCAGAAGCAGATTATGAAAGCCTACCAAGCTCACATAATCAACAAGAAGACAATGTAAGCCTACCCACTGTATGTGAGACAGGTGATGAAGAATCACAATTCCCAGACAGGGGGCAAAATTCTCCCCAAATGGCGCGATGTCCGCCGACTGGCGCCCAAAACGGCGCCAATCAGACGGGCATCGCGCCGCCCCAAAGGTGCGGAATGCTCCGCATCTTTGGGGGTCGAGCCCCAACATTGAGGGGCTAGGCCGCCGCCGGAGGAATTTCCGCCCCGCCAGCTGGCGAAAACAGCCTTTGTTGCCCCGCCAGCTGGCGCGGAAATGACATCCCCGGGCGGCGCATGCGCGGGAGCGTCAGCGGCCACTGACAATTTCCCACGCATGCGCAGTGGAGGGAGTCTCTTCCGCCTCCTCCATGGTGGAGACCGTGGTGGAGGCGGAAGGGAAAGGGTGCCCCCACGGCACAGGCACGCCCGCGGATCGGTGGGCCCCGATCGCGGGCCAGGCCACCGTGGGGGCACCCCCCGGGGCCAGATCGCCCCGCGCCCCTCCCCAGGACCCCGCCCACGCCGCCTTGTTCCGCCATTCAAAAGGTGGTTTAATCCACGCCGGCGGGACAGCCAATTTATCGGCGTGACTTCGGCCCGTCGAGCGGGGGGGCCCGCCAACTGGCGCGGCCCGATTCCCGCCCCCGCCGAATATCCGGTACCGGAGACTTCGGCAACCGGCGGGGGCGGGATTCACGGCAGCCCCCGGCGATTCTCCAACCCGGCGGGGGGGGTCGGAGAATGACGCCCAAGATGTGCACGATCACAGTGAGTCTGACAGCTCTCAGCTCGTCTGTACAAAGGAACTTGACAATCAAAGCACTACCACTCATGAGTCTAGTGAGACCGCATCAATTGAAACCTCATCTACTCTAAACTACCCACAAGAAAATTAAATCTTGAAGATTTTGACTCCAGAAGGGTGTCACCAAGAAACTAAAGATGATTCAAATGAACCAGAAATGACTCCAGAAGAGGAGCACCAAAGAAGCAAAGAAGAGGAATCATCCACCATGAATGACTGATGTCAGCAAGATCAATGCAACATCAGATCATTCTCACAATCCACAAGAAGAAATGCTCAATGAAACATCAGATACCACAAAGGACACTGCCACCAATAAATCTGAGAATATTTCAAATTATCCACATGGAACAGTCATTGAGCGCAATAAGAACAACAAAAACCACAGGAAGCAAACAGAAACAAGAACAACAGCAGCAACAACAAAAACAACAAGAAGCACAAGAACAAAAACAAAATCGACAAGAACAAAAACAACAAGAAACATAACAAAGACAACAACAGCAACAACAAACACGACAAGAACAACAACAAAAACCAGAAACAACAAGCATGACAAAAACAAGAACAAGTACGACAACAAAAATAACAAGGACAGAAATGACAGAAACAACAACAATGAAACAATGACCTGTACAACATGGTACACATCTGCACATGAAGGACAATGCAACAGCGCACTCCAAAATAATGACAAGACTACAAACACACCATGGCATGACAACGAATCTCACAAATTCACATTTACTCCAGAACAAACCAGCACATCAGCTTTCAAGACAGATGACACACTAAATCGATACCACAAACATAGAAAAAAGTCCATGTCAGTCAACATCAGTGGTTCGACCACTCGAACACCTTGTGATGATTTGTTGCTAACTTGAAAACAAGAACACTGATGACATTCACAAAGAAATTACAAAATCAATATCACCACGTCAACAACAGAAAAAAACCCTCAAACGAACAAATTCATAAAGTTTGGACTCATAATTTTTTTTTAAAGATTGGACTCATAAATTTTAATTGGCTTTGTATAATCATCAATATCATCACAACTTGTATATATCATTTATCTTCTTGTTTTGTACAATTTTCTTTCACAAAGTACAGAAAATATGTAAAAAGAAAAAAAGGGGATGTAGTGATATTCCTCACTGTACATACACAAAGGGTTAATGTGAATACACTGCAACAAAGTAACCACTAGAGGGAGCACCAGAGATGTATATATACATAGACAAACAGGACATCAAGACACTCTTCACAGGAGCGGCAGCTGGTGAGCAGGACACAGACAGGCAGCTCAGATGTAACATGGTGTAAGCGGTGGAGAGAGAACAAACTCATAGAAATAAAGCATCTACTTCAACTATTAGACTACGAGCTTTATTCAGACACATGGAATAATACAGAACTCACCATACTTAATTGACTGTCAGGCCTGTGGGTGGCCAGTTAGGAGGCCCCCTGTGGTAAATTAACCCAGATAATCCTGCTGCAAGCAAGTGCAATCTTGGAACCTACCTTTTGCCCAGACAGTGCAACCGAAGCTTGTGGTAAAGCTCTGACTCAATGAATGCATTTAAGCAGACTCAGGAAATACGTGTGTGTCTCCCTCCAGAGGTCACAGGGCTATGCGACAGCTGCAACAGTGGTACAAGTCATTCCGAGGAAGGTCATTGTATCTCCAAGTCTGTGATCTCTGGTTGTTTGTCTCAGAGATAAACGAAATGTAAGAAACCATTTAAACGGAAATCAAAGGTTAGGAATTACAATCAATAATTTTAGCTGATAAATGCTAAATACACATGTGCTAGCAAATGAAAAAACATATATATTCATCTGTTTAAAATCTATGGACCTCCCTTTGACAACCAACTAGACATTAAATCATTGATTTCAAATAGCTAACACCTCTTCTTAAACAGCAAAGCAATATTATATAAACACATTAAGTGTTCCTTCACTAATGTCATCAACAGCAATTCTTAGTCTTATGTGAGGTAACTCAATATAAGGCTCCATGATCATTTCTCAGCCAAAAGGATGAAATAGTAACTGGGAATTTATTGAACATTAACAGCATCCTACATTTCTCTCTGACATGCAACAAAATAATTGTGATGCTATCATAAAGTTTGTTTACAAAAGCAGCAACCATGTGAAAATCCATTCAATTGCTGCAGCTGTTACTCTATAAAGCCAAAAAGAAGGCAAATGTGTGACCCAGAAATCATAGAATCATAGAGTCCCTAAAGTGCAGAAGGAGGCTATTCGGCCCATTGAGTGTGCATCGACCTTCCGAAAGAGCACCCCAAGCTAGGCCCAACCCCCCACCTTTCCTTGTAACCCCTTGTAGGGGCAATTTAACATATCCAATCCACCTAACCTGCCCATCTTTGGATTGTGGGAGGAAAGCGGAGCACCCGGAGAAACCCATGCAGGCACAAGGAGAATGTGCACAGTCCATTCAGACAGTCGCCTGAGGCCGGAATCGAACCCTGGTCCCTGGTGCTGTGAGGCGGCAGTGCTAACCACTGTGCTACCATGTCACCCCTATGTAGCCCCTTAAATTTCAAAGAAAATCTGCTGCGAAGTTCAGCTGAGCCATTCCATTTCATATTTTGTGACAAAAGAGTTGCTTGCAATAGGTTGCCAGTGACAATGTTGGAGCACAAAACTAAAATACTGCAGGTGCTGGAAACCTGAAATATAAACAGCATATGCTGGAAATACCCAACAGGACTGGCAGCATCCATGGAGAGAAGCAGAATTCAGATTTTTGGTCAATGACCTTTCAACAGAAAAGCTGGAAATGTTTGAGCAAGTGAATGGAATGTGGGGTGGTGAGGGGCGGGGGGTGGGGGTGAGGAGGCAAAGGGAGAAGAACGGAATAAGTGGTCCAAGATAGGTGGATGGCAAGAGAGGATTAAATAACAAAATATTCCATGGTGCAAAGGCAAAGTTAATGGTAACAAACAAATAACGCACCTCCTGCACGATAGCAGCTTTCTGAATGTTTTGTCGACTACAAATGAGTCTGAACCAAATTAGTGGGAAAAAAACTTGATTTATTGCAATCCACTTACATTTACAACATACGACAGATCTCAGCCTGATCTGGTCCATAAGTTCCATAGCTGGCCGACTTCAAACTTTGACTAGCCATGTGATTTATGCCGCAGACCAAGCGGTCACACAGCATTTCAGATAGGGAAGTTCTGCCATAGGTCTCCTGCGGGTTATAACAGAATCCAAACTAAAGTGAAAAGAGACAAGCAAGAGACCAGTATAATTGTTGAGATCAATATTGATTCTAGAAGTCTGTAAAGTATTCAAGGTGAAAAATGAGGTGCTGCCCCTCAAGCTTATGTTGTGCTTCATTGGAACATGGTAACAGGCTAAGGGCAGAAAGGTCAGAGTGAAAGGAAGATGGAAAACTAAATTGACCGGGAACAGGAAGCTCGGGGACTGAACAGGCGTTCGCCCAATTGCCAATGGAGAGGAGGCCACAGTGTGAGCAACGAGCACAGTGTAATAAATCTAAAAAAAAAATCTATGTTTCACTTGGAAGGAGTGTTGAGGGCCTTGGATGGTGTGAAGGGAGGAAGCAAAAAGGAATCTCGGCCCTATAATGGAAAGGTGCCATGGGTAGGGGATAGGTTGTTGGCAGTGACTCTGCAGAGTGGAGCATGGTGTTGTAGAGCACACATGTCCCTTTGGAATGCTGAAAGGGAAATGCAGGGGAACATCAGTTTAGTGCTGCCGTCATGCAGGGGGTGGTTAAAATGAAGGAGGATGGTCTGTTGAATACGGCAACTGGTGGGGTAAAAGGGAAGGATAAGGGAAGCTCGATCATGGTACAGGGAGGGAGGGGAAGATGTGAGAGGATAAGAGTGTGAAATAAATTGGATACAATTGGAGGGGCTGTTCAGCACAGGGCTAAATCGCTGGCTTTGAAAGCAGACCAAGGCAGGCCAGCAGCACGGTTCGATTCCCGTAACAGCCTCCCCAAACAGGCGCCGGAATGTGGCGACTGGGGGCTTTTCACAGTAACTTCATTTGAAGCCTACTTGTGACAATAAGCGATTTTCATTTCATTTTCATTTCACAATGGTGTTCGCTGTCAACCATGTGGGGGGGAATCCCTTGATTGAAGATAAAGGAAGACATATCAGACATGCTGATATGGAAGGTTACATGGTCTGAATTGATAGGACAGAGACAGAGAAACTGGGTGAATGATATAGAGTCCTGACCATAAGTGGAATGTGATGGTGTAGTCAAGATAGCTGTTCAAGTTTGTGGACTTATAATGAAGATTAGTGAGCAGCCTGTTGCCAGGAACGGAGACAGAAAGTAAAAGAGAAGGAAAAAGTTAGAGATGGACGACATGAAGATGGGAAAAATTGAAAGCAAAGTCACTGAAATTTCCCGGTTCAGGGCGAGCACAGGTAATGGCACCAATACAGTCATTAATGTATTGGAAAAAGAGGCGAGGGAGTGGGCCAGAGTAAGACTGGAACAAAGAATATTTTACGTATCTGCAATAACTGCAAAGGGAACTGCCTTAAACATAACTGTATTTATTTACATATTAAACAAGTTTCAGTTATCCTTGTGCCTTACTGGGAGGATAGGTCATACCAGTTCCTGACCAGGGCCTGCTTTTATCTTTCATTCTGACGAGTCCCAGGTGGTGATCTCCACCCCCTATCAGGGGAGCTCATACTCAATCAGCCACATTGGAAGATCTTTAGTTGTTGTCTCATGATCGTCATGAGGGTTAGAACAATATCCCACAACAAGACAGACAGGAGTCATGCATGTGTCCACAGCAGCGTCTTTCATTTGGAGGGGATGAGTGGAATCGAAGGAGAAGTTGTTGAGCACAAGTTCAGTGAGGCACAGGACGGACATAGTAATTGTGGACTGGTTGGGTCTCCATTCAGGAAGAAGCAGAGAGTTCTCAGACAGTCCTGGTGATATAGGAGCACCTGGTCAAGAAATAAATTGCAACACAATGTTTCGGAGGTTGCTTTGAACAGAAAATCCACACACACATTCACAGGAGAAAACACGAGACTTGTTTGATCCTTTGCTTTGGAAATATGGGAGTCACTAAGCTGAGAAATCCTATCCCTCACACCAAGGGGATGGAGTTCTTTATGCTTTTCCCCACCAACATCATTCCCCCCTCCCATCTGTCTCCCAACACCCCCCCTCCTGCCCCTGCCCCCACCCCCGACCCGACACCCCGTGGTTGAAACATTTGTGAGTGCAATTACCAATGAAAGCAGAGTGGGAACAGATCTGAGAACACTCAAATGCAGCTGATTAAAGTTTGCACTTTGGACCCCCACTGGTTTGATATAACTCATTTGTGGTAATGCCTCATTTGAACTAACCTGTATTAACTCACTGAAGGATAGACTTCTCAGTATAATATTCAATTTAGAAGTGAAACTAAACGGAATAAAGTGCAAATTTCACTGAAATGTGGATATGAACACAGATGGACCAACATGTTCAATCACTTTGATGCTGAATGTTAAAAGACCTACAAGTGGATTAAATAATTGGCTATACTGTTTCATTATCAATGATCAGTCATTTGTATATCTTCCAAATTGTATAAATGAGTTGCACACCTCTCATGAGAGGGTTAATCCACTTCAGTCTTCTTAGGCACTCAGTTTAACATTCAGAATCCAAGGGAGTCTCTGCTGATTGAATTTCTGTCATGAATGTGGAACAGTAAATAGGGATCAACATCACAACTGCTACGTGTATTTAACAGCAGCCGAATCTGGAAGTGCCAGTGTTCAGATTCATCACTCAGTAAACTAGTAACCCTTTCATTGCCACAGACAACATGAATATTTCACTTTGGAAATCCCCAATCTTCGGAAACAAAAACAGGTTGAGACAAAGACTGGTGCTGTTTCTGGATAACAACTTTAGGGGCTGAGAAAGACCAGGCAGCCCCCCAGACCTGTTCCTGCCATTCGATTAGATAATTTCATATGCGCATACATATTTGAAATTTTTGTTTTTGCCACCCTCTTCGGTTTTAGTAATTTTGCTGGCAAAAGGTGCTGGCCTATCCATTCTGAAGTGTTTTGCCCTCTGAAACTTCCTCATTTAGGTCTCACATGTGAGATTCTTGAGTCAGTCATGAGGTAAAGGTAGCTGAGGAGACTTCAAGTGGTCATTGTGGTGAAGAAAAATTCAGGATAATTTTCAATCGCCAGCTACCTGCTTCTCAGATGGAAAGGAGGGAGAGGCAGGAGGGGTATGGGGATGGGGTGCTGATGGCGCACTTTGACTACCTTGTTGATGCCCAAAGCCCACCAGCTGCAACGTTCAGGTATGCCTGTGAAAAGACGAGGAGGCCACCTGCCGGGGCGAGATTCTCCGACCCTCCAGCGGGTCGGAGAATGGCCGTTGGCCGACGTGAATTCCGCCCCCGCTGCCCGCCGAAGTCTCCGAAGGGAGAAAAGTCGGCAGGGCGTCAATGGCGCCGCACACCCCGGAGAATGGCACGGGTGGGCGCAAGGCAATGGATTTGGGGGCTGCCGATATCCTCCCGTCCGGATGGGCCGAAGTCCCGCCGACGTGATGACGGGTCACATCGGTGTAAATCAAACCACCTTTCAATCGGCATCAACCAGTGCTCAAGGTTTACGCCGACCAGCGTGGAGGTGGGTGACGGCCTGGGGGGGTTGGCCACTGGAGAGGCGATGGCGTGGCCACAGTCTGAATGTGTGGGGAGAGATGTGTCTCGGGTTGTGTGTGTGTGTGTGTGTGTGTGTGCGGCGGGGGGGTGGTTAGAGTGGGCTGGGCTCCGGGGGAGTGCCGGGATGGTTGGGTGAGTGCCAGGGAGGAGGATGGGGTCGGTGCCGGGGAGGGGGATGGGGGGGAGGGGGGGCCGTGCCGGGGAGGGGCATGGGGACGTGCCGGGGAGGGGGATGGGGGGACGGGGTCCGTGACGGGGAGGGGGACGGGGTCCGTGCCGGGGAGGGGGATGGGGTCCGTGCCGGGGAGGAGGATGGGGTCCGTGCCGGGGAGGGGGATGGGGGGACGGGGTCCGTGCCGGGGAGGGATGTGGGGGGGGGGGGGGGGGGGCAAGTGAGTTGGTCCACCTGGCCAGATGCCAGCTTCCAACAGTCGGACCCATGCAGTCCATGCCACCTGGCTGGGGGGAGGAGGGGGTATGGGCAATGATGACATGCCGTCGTTCCCCCCCCCCCCCCCCACCAGGCCGTCAGGTTTTCCGATCAGCCAGCGATGTTGGCCGCCATGGTGGCAGCCGCTAATGTCCATGTTACCCTGGATGAGGAGGAGGAGCGTGCCAGAGAGGCGGCGCAGTCTGCCGCAGAGGGGCAGGCGGCAGCCGACCAGGCTGGAGGGACACCTGACCGACAGGACGAGGAGGGGGAGGAGGACGTCGCGGCCCCACGGCAACGGAGGCACCCGAGGGCGCCCCGTGTTTACCGGCCCCGGCAGTCATACCACGACCTCACGGACCGAGAATGCAGGTGGAGACTCCGGGTGAGCCGGGAAACCGTGGCACACATCTGCCACCTGCTGGCGCACCTGTCACCACGTGGCACTGGCGGGGGACACCCTCTCCCCGTGTCCGTCAAGGTTACGGTGGCCCTGAACTTTTATGCAATGGGGTCATTCCAGGCACCGAGTGGGGACCTGTGCGGCATATCGCAGACATCGGTGCACCGGTGCATCCGGGCAGTGACAGACGCCCTATATGCCATAGCGCAACGCTACATCCGCTTCCCTGTGGACCGGGCCAGCCAAGATGCCCGGGCCGTGGGCTTCTCTGCCGTGGCCGGGTTCCCCATGGTCCAGGGCGCGATTGATGGGATGCACGTCGCCGTGCGGCCACCTGCAGATAACAGGGCCGTGTTCACCAATAGGAAGGGGACCTATTCGATGAACATACAGGTGGTCTGCGACCACCGCATGATGATCCTGCACGTCTGCGCCCGTTACCCGGGCAGTGTACATGACTCATACGTGTTGTCACGGTCATACATCACCGGCATGTACGAGGGACGCCATCCCCAGCTGAGGGGCTGGTTGCTGGGCGACAGGGGCTACCCATTGCGATCGTGGTTGATGACGCCTATACGGAGGCCACGCAATGAGGCGGAGAACCGCTACAATGATGCCCATGTAGCGACAAGGGGAGTGATAGAGAGGTGCTTTGGCGTGCTGAAGATGCGTTTCAGGTGCCTGGACATCTCTGGGGGCGCCCTCCAGTATCGGTCAGATAGGGTCGGCGCATCATTGTGGTGTGCTGCGTACTGCACAATATAGCCCAGCAGAGGGGCGATGTGCCGCAGGCAGAGGAGGGCTGAGTGGAGGAGCAGCAGGAAGAGGCGCAGTCCTCCCCAGATGAGGGGGATGGGGGCAATGGTCAGGGCAGACGGGCTAGACCCGGGCGGGTGGCTGTCCACCGTTACCGGCTAGGCCAGCGGGCACGGGACAGGCTGATAGCCGCCCGCTTCACTGACTAGATGGGCGTGGGAATCGGGTAGTATGGCCACAGACCGCACACCATGGCAACAGCCGACCACCCACACCCCCCACCCATCCACCCACCCTCACCCCCTTCCCCAACCCCACCCACCCCACCCGCATGCACACCACCCCCCCCATTGCTGATCCACCTGCGGCACAGCGGCCGGGCTCACACAGTTGCCGGTGGACGCGTGTCTATTGTAGGCCATGGAGGATGATGACAACCCGCCCTGCGATGAGCTCCTGGCTCCACATCGTTGGACTATGTATGACCCATGGCCACAGTACCACCATCCACCCGGACCATCCCTGCATGCGGCTGTGACACTGCAGCGCACGGTCCCGTCCTCTGCCTGGGGGATGTTGATGGCGGCCCAGGGGGAAGGGGGCAGACTCACCTGTGGCTGAGGTAAGACCACCCCTCACACACACACTTGCGCTCAACGTACATGACACCCCCGCATGCTTTGGACAGAGCACAAAGGCAGCTTCTGTAGGTGTAACATTGACTTTAATAACGAACGGAGTTCATGCACGTGCCCTAGCCCCTAAAACTCACCTGTGCCCTGCACCCATGCCAACTTACTCAGTGTCTAGTTGTTTGGCCTTACGGACCCTATGACTACGTCTACGTGGTTCCCCATACGGTACAGCAGAACTGGAGGTGGACTCCTGTGATTCCTGCCCTCTGACACGGGATCCCTTTGGCGGCAGTTTCCTGGTGCGTCCTGGCCTAGATGGGCCAGGCTGCGGCCCGGGCGACTGGGATGGCGAGCTGCCAGCCTGTCCTGCCCGTTGCCCATCCGATGCACCTGGGACGGAAGGGGGGGGTGGGGAGTCCGAGGTGTCGCGGTGTTCCGGGACCTCCCCTACAGGGGGACCCGGGACGGACCACAGCGCTTCCTCCTCCCTCGGGGTGCCCGATGGCCCCCAGGCCTCTACATGGGTGGGGGATGCGAACGGACTGGCCATCCGACGCCTTCCCGACATCTGGCGCTGCCAGTCCTGGAGGCCCGTGCTGGTATCGACAGGGGTCTGCAGGTTTTCAGCCATGGAGCTCAGGGGATTGGCAAACCCTGTCTGTGACTGTGCGACGCTGGCTCGCACATGGGCAATGGCGCCGATGCCCTCAGCGATGGCCTGCTGAGACTGGGCCATGGCCTGCAGAGACTGGGCCATGGCCAGCTGAGACTGGGCCATGGCCTGCAGAGACTGGGCCATGGCCTGCAGAGACTGGGCCATGGCCTGCTGAGACTGGGCCATGGCCTGCAGAGACTGGGCCATGGCCTGCAGAGACTGGGCCATGGCTTGCAGAGACTGGGCTATGGCGTTGAGCGCCTCTGCCATCTGCTGCTGGTGCTGGCTCATGGCCTCCTGTGAGAGGGCAGCCATGTCCTGGGCCACAGACGCCGCCTGCACGGAAAGCCCCAGGGCTCGCAAACCGTTCCCCATGTCTGACACCGTCGCACCCATTGCCTCCAACGCGGACGCCACCCGTGCGGTGTCGGCCTGGGTGGCACGCATGACCGGCACCACTCCCAGCTCCTGGACGCGGGTGGACTCCTCCACCTGCGACTGCAGCCGCCGCAAGCCAGCCATCGCCCTCTTCGCTCGTCCCAGGTTCGGTGGTTGCATCGGATCTATGGGTGGGTGTGGTAACTCCAGGAACCCGGGATCCATCTAGGCGGCAGATGTTCGCTTGGGCTGGGCTGCCCTCCGACTGCCCGGCCCCTCTGCTGCTCCTACCTCCACCTGCTGTACCGGGACGGCTGTGTTGTGCGCACCAGTGAGTGTACCAGATGCCTCATCACTAAAGTGCCCAACCGAGGTGAGTGTTTCTGCGATGGTGGAGGGTGTTGGGGACAGCAGTGGCGTTGTGTCGTGCGCATCGTCCCACTCTGAGTCCATGGCACTTTGGGGTGGCAGTTCGTCTCCGCCCATCCAATCTGTGTCACTGTCCTGTATTTCAGTTTCCTGGGTAGTGGTGTCCTGGGTAGGGGTGTCCTGGGTAGTGGTGTCCTGGGTAGTGGTTTTGTGGCTCGGCTGTGACGGGGGCCTGTGGCTGCTCCTCTCGTCGCTGGGTGGCACACGCCTGCGTCGTCGCACCTGCACGAGACGGGGGTGTCGTCTCCCTGTTGCTCCAGGTCTCTCCATCTCCAGTGGTCTCCGAGGGACATCGTGCGGGCGTCGCATGCCAGAGGGTCCGGGTCTCTCCATCTCCAGTGGTCTCCAAGGGGCATCCTGCGGGCGTCGCATGCCAGAGGGTCCGGGTCTCTCCGTCCCCCGTGGTCTCCGAGGGGCATCATGCGGGCGGTCTGCATCTGCGGGGATGGGTGCCTCGACGTTTGCTCCTGCGATACACAATGAAGCATGCATGGTTAGACACGCAGGCAGTGGTCAGGTTATATGGGGGAGGGGGGATATTGGGGAGGGGGGATATGGGGAATATGGATATCGGGCAGGGGGGGAGGCTCACCCTGGCTGCTCTGACAAGGTCGTTCACCTTCTTGTGGCACTGGGTGCCTGTCCGTGGTGTCAGGGCCACAGCGGTGACGGCCTCTGCCACCTCCCTCCACAGACGCCGGCTGTGGCGTGGGGCAACTCTGCGGCCGTGCCCGGGATACCGGGCCGCCCTCCTCTGCGTCCAGGAGCGCCTCAATGTCACGAGACTGGAACCTCGGGGCTGAGCGGTGGGCGGCCATCCGGTCAGGTGTTCTGGTCGGGTGGGGGGAGCAGCGCGTCCTTAATGAGCCGTCACGCCGTGCGGCATGTATAACGCCGCATGGCGTGAACCACGTGAGCCAGCGCGGATAGCGTCACGTTGCTGCTAGCCCATTCCGGGCCGGAGACTTTGCGACGTTTTTGGCGGCGTGATGCAGGTGGGATTTGCGCCGTTTTTGCCGCCGGTCGGCGGACTTTGCGCCGATAACGGAGAATTTCGCCCCAGGCTTTTGCCCCTGCTCTGCCAACATGGGACCAGGCCAGGGCGGCTCTTTGGCACAGTGGTTAGCACTGCTCATACACGGCGCCAAGGAGATGGATTCCATCCCGGGTCACTGTCCTTGTGTAGTTTGCACATTGACCCCGTGTCTGCATGGGTCTCGCCCACACAACCCAAAGATGTGCATGGTAACATGTGTGCATGTGATTGGCCATGCTAAATTGCCCCTACATTGGAAAACATTTTTAAAATGGAAAACAAAAACATGGGACCAGACCAATGTGTCTCCGTCCCACAACTGGCAAGCTGTGGCTAGGCACTTATTTGTTGCACACACCTCACACATGGCATGGAGAATGTTGTCTAGTCTGGCTACTTGAGGAGGTAATACAAGCACCTCTGTGGGTTTTATTTGTGTAGATGCTTTATGAACAACTCTTAGAATCTCAAAAGCTTATAATTAGATTAGGCCGGGAACAGATGTTGGAAAGCTTTTTCTCAGCTCGGCTTGTAAAATTGAGTAGCCCCTCTGAAGTTATCAGGAGGACAAATAGGACAGACAGATCTATGAATGGTGAGCATAACTTCTATTTTTTTTAGTCTTTCACGGGATGCGAGTGTCGCTGGCTAGTCCAGAATTTATTGCGCGCCCCACACAGTGCCCTTGAGAAGATGGCGGTGAGATGCCTCTTGAGTCTCTGCAGTCCACGTGGCGCCGGTGCACCCACAGTTCTGTCAGGGAAGGAATTCCAGAGTTTTTAATGTGTGACACTGAAGGAACGACAATATAGTTCCACATCTGGATGGTGTGTGGGGCTTGGAAGGAAACCTGCTGATGGCTGTGCTCTTTGTCATTCTAAGTGACAGAAGGGGTTTGGAAGGGAAGTTTAAATGTGCTGTCAAAGGAGCCTTGGTGAGATGCTGCAGTGTATCTTATAGATGCCACACAGAGTAAATCGACTTGAAAATCCATCGGTCTTCATTGTCAGCAGAAATATTAGTCTGTGTCAACTGGAAAGGTCTGCTGCTCATTTCACTGGACTTGCCACAGAACACTATTTAATAAATATTGCCAGAACACTATTTAATATCTATTGCCAGTAGACCTTTTGCAGGCAGAAAGAAAACCCTTTCAAATGCATTCAAGGCTAAAGATTGATAATCGTGTCTATTATATTCGGCAGTGATGTAACCTGGACTGAGAAAACAACTTTTGAGCAGTTCTTTTTCTGAATATTCCTTGCCATGCCAAGCGCAAGATTTTCTCTTTTTCTCTCAAGATTGTCAACTCAGGTGGTAAAATTGGCATGAGCCCACGGGCCGCACTGCTGGGGCTTTTCCCACCAAATTTTTAAACACTCTGAAAAAAGAATATCCGAGAGAGGGCTCGCATGACGTTGTGCTGGCGGGTCGGAATCATTTCGAGCCCTGCTCATGACAGATCAGGGCACTGATGTAAAAAGAATAAAAGCAAAAACAGAATCACACCCGCTCTCCCACTCCAAAACACGGAATCCTACCCACCTCCCCCATGTGGAACTCTCCCCCCACAGGCACAAAATCCCTTACCCCCACCCATCCTCTGCAAGGGAAGCCCCCCCCCCCCGATACTGTCCTTGGCAATGTCCCCTGGCAGTGCCCAGGCACTTCCCCAAGGGGTATTTCCCAGGCAGGACCCTTTCCCCCGGGCACCCCCAGCAGGTTCTGTTCGCCAGTTCCTGATCTGTAATTCCTGTTGGAAGCCCCGTGATAGTGTCGTCACACTGGGAGATGGCGCAGATGTTTGTACGTGAGGGGAATTTCCAGCTGGGAGACCTGCTTATTGTACAGAAATGAATACAAATGGGGTTCCCAGCATTGCATAGCAGGGACGCCGTTATGTCACTGGGAGGGGGGGTGGGGTGGGGGGGCGCGGTTGGGACAATTGAGCAGGGAGGTCTCGCCGGCGTAAAATCCGTTATGGGACTCCTGCTTGATTCTCCGTACCCTTCGCCATTCCTGCCCACTGAAGAAGAGGGTGGAATATTCCCCTTCCAGCCCAAGAAACTAAAACAAAAGCAGTCAAGGGAAGCTACATATAGCAAGCTAGTTAATAGCATATTTGAGTTGGAAATTGGTGAAGTGTTTAACTGACGGAAGTAACATATTTGAGTGTTCTGAAGCCAGATATGAGGGAAGCATTGATTTTGCTGGGAGTAAAGCATCTAAAGCAGCTGGGTTTTTTTCTTTAAATGAATTTATTATATTTTCCTTTTTCAACCTGTTTAAAATTGGAGCAATTTTAATTCTCCTGTAGTCATTTAATTCAGTGCCCATTTTAAATCTTTAATCCTGAGTACAAAATAAACAAACCCCTTTAAGCAGAACAACTTGAGGGAGTTAGCAGCTTGTAACTCGTGGATCAGAAGAACAATAAGTAGAGAGAGTGCTTTAAAAAAGATTTTAAAAATTCTCCTCCACTTTGCGCCCCTATGCGCAGAGTCAGTGTTTACGGAGGAAGCAGTGCCGAGCACTCGCTGATACCACTGGCAGGAACACGTTTGCTCGATCCAAGCCTAATTTCAAAGCTTTCTGCCATGTTCTCAGCGGACCTACATTGGGACGACACCAGGAAAAGCCACATAATTTTGAGGCCAATATTTATGTTGAAGTTTAGTGCAGCAGATGTGACTGTTATTTTCGCCCAAATCAAAGAGAGATAGTTAAGCTTATCGACGCTATAAAATGTGCAATGTGCTCCCTGATCCATTTACTATTTAATAAAACTGTCTGGCAGTTATACTCTATATCGCAGCCTTTTAAAGTGCTTTTCCAGATCAAGGAATGCCACTTGGTGATATAGAATCATAGAATACAAAGTGTAGAAGGAAGCCATTCTGCCCATTGAGTCATACTCACCCTTGAAAGAGCACCCTACCTAGGCCCAATCCCCCAACCTATTCCCGTAACTCTGTAACCCCAATTAACCTTTGGACACAGAGGGGTAATTTAGCATGGCCAATCCACCTAATCTTTGGATTGCGGGAGGAAACCGGAGCACCCGGACAAAACCCACGCAGACAACGGGGAGAACGTGCAGACTCCACACAGTCATAACTTTTGTGCGGTTTTTTTGTCCGCCAATAATCCTCACCATTTCAAAATTGGCACGGGTATCAGGTGAATACCTATGCTTTTCTTTGAATGTGAGGACTGTTGGTTTTACATCTCACTTGATTTGGAATTGAACCCGGATACCTGCCGCAGTGAGGCAGCAGTGCTAACTATTGTGCCACCATGCCGCCATGTGACTAGTAAGCCAAAATTAGGGACCAGGGCTTTCAGTTCAGTCCCTGAATTTATCACAAATGATTTCAATATTGGATGGCTAAAGGTTTTTTGTCAGTTACTGGAAGCGAGGGATCAGCTACAGGATAGGTTTAAGATATTGAACCCATGTAAGAATGCAAAAAGACGTGTCAACGGTATTAAGGAGAGTAAATTAGTAAAAAAGATCAGATGCTGTAGCATGAAAACTGCCATTAATTGATGGATTTAGTCGGAATGAATTGGAATTGAATACCAAGGCGAATGTTTTAACCTCCTGCCTCTGAGTCATGGAGAATGTAATCCAGGGAGAAACGTAAGTACAATACTAAAGGAGCGTTGTACTGGCAATGCTATCTTTCAAGTGAGATGTAAAACCAACAGTCCTCACATTCAAAGAAAAGCATAGGTATTCACCTGATACCCGTGCCAATTTTGAAATGGTGAGGATTATTGGCGGACAAAAAAAACGCACAAAAGTTATTTTCTCAGTCCAGGTCATTTCATTGCAAAACGTCTTTGTGCATTTTGGTTGCTGTTTCCTACTTCACAACACTGACATCATCAAAAGTTCACTATGAAGCGCCTTGAGATAAACGGAAAATTCTGAACAAACCCAACAAGTTTGGCAGCATCTGTGGAGAGAAACAGAGTTAATGGAGGCGATTTTGAGCCCGCGTTAACCGTCAGTGAGAACAGTGACAAAATCCAGAGAAAATGGGAAAATGCGATTCTTTCCGGCGTGATGGCGACTTACAATTTTCAACCCCTCTCACCGATGGAGTAATGTGAAGCAGCCGCGGGAGCCCGGGAACCTCATTTTAATACATTAGTATGTCATCAGCGAGCACTCACACCAGGGCTTCCCCTCACTAAATATTCAGCGGGGATCGGACGGCGTTTACAACAGGTGTACATAAACGTGAACCTGGCGGCCGCACCTCTGAGGCAGATTTCTGAGGTGATCTCTCAGGCAGCCATCAGCCTCCAGTGTGTTCAATGCACAGGGCGCACTGGAGAGGACGCGGGGGACACCGATAAATTCAACTTGGAGTCAGAGGTAGCATTCATTGAGTGTCAGGTAAGGTTGGATGGCTGTGGCTGATGGATGGTTGGTTACCTCTGCAGCCATTGTGACCTGGGAGAATGAGGATGCCCTCTCTGGTTGTATTTGACATGCTAATAGCAGTCTTCACACGTATCATCTGTGCATCATTTACCACAAGACGTAGTCAATTGCCTGATCAACTCCTTCACCCATCCTTGACTAGTCAATTGTGCCAATTAAATCAGGAGAGCTAAACATGAGTGCCACTGATTGGAGCAAGTTTTCAATCTTTTGGAAGCGTTGGTTCCAAGCATTGAACTCCAAACTTCATACGAGCATTAACATAAAACCGATAACACTGATGTGTGCCCGTATGCAAGAAGTGATGGTGATGTCGACCATGACTCATCCCATTCAAACAATGACTGTAGGGCGGCATCTTTGAGGTCTCACATGAGGATGTAGACACTGTCCCATGCATGTGCTCAACTGCCCTTTTACCCAACGCCAGGATTTGTGGGATGGTGTTAGATGGGGGAGGGGACGGTTGCTGTGGGAAGGGGGGAATAGTCAGAGGTTTGGTGCGACTGAGGCTCTCGAGGGTCAATGCACTTCACCTCGATGGAGTTGAGAGGAACAACTGCAGGGAAGTTCCTAGAGTGTGGGAGGGGAGGGTGTGAGACTTAGTGGTGAGGCACTCCCTCAGGGGAAAGTGCATGTATGTATGTCCCAGATGTGTGGAGGGCTGAGGGTCAGGGCTCTGTCAGGAATCCTTATGTTCATTCTAGTGTTCTCTTCTTTTCAGTGTATGATTCTGGAGAATCATGGGGTCAGTTGAGTTGGCCATTCTACTCATAACGATCGAGCTGTAGCAGAGACATCAACATGCCACTGCACATGGCCGAGACTAGTGCCCTGCAGAGTAGGGGAGGCTGCGTCGTTGTTTTTCTGGGAACAGCACCACAGATGTTGGAGCCTCGGAGGAGAAACTATCGGAAAAGGGTGTTCCGACGTCGGACATCCTAACTGCAGATATCTGAGCTTCAATGCCGGAGAAGATTGCATCTATCCCGGGGAACAGTGGACCGCCTTTGCCGCGTTATGCAGCAGCACGCACCACATGGAATGGGAAGTCTGTGGCCATTAAAGTTTCCACTGCTCTGAACTTCTATGCATGTGGTTCATTTCAGTGCAGCAGAGGTGACCTATGCGGCATTTCCCAGTCAGCCACAAACAAATGTATAATGGAGGTTACAGATGCACTTTTTTGCAAGGGCCCACATATATATAATCCTGGACAGGGACCAGGTAAGCCAGGATGCCAGGGCTATGGGCTTCACCCACTTAGTAGATATGCCCCAGGTACAGATAGACTGTGATAGACTGCTCCAATGTGGCTAAGCTGTCTCCATGGCATCATGCATCACCATTCATGAACCATAAGGGATACCATTCCCTCAATGTCCAATGTTTGTGACCACATGGTGTGCATAATGTAAGTCGTGCCTTTTTCCCGGGGACCTTCCGTGACAGTTTCACCTTGGGGTGCTCTCAGATCCCAGACATTTTTGAGGGTGAGTAGCAGCTGGAGGGATGGCTCCTTGAGGACAGGAGGTACCCACTCAGGAGGTGGCTGATGGCACCAGCGTGAAGGCCAGAAACACCCACTGAGACTCACTATAACGCGGTCCATGCTTCAATGTGTGAGCTGGTCAAACAGGCGATTGGGCTGCTCAAGACGTGGTTCCGGTGCCTAGACCATTCAGGGGGTGCCTCCAATACAACCCTTAGAGGTTGTCCCGCATAATTGTGGTCTGCCACACACTCCACAGCTTGGTACTGCAGAGGGGAGACCTGCTGGAAACATAAGACCATAAAGACCATTAGAAATAGGAACAGGAGTATACTGTTCGGCCCCTCGAGTCTGTCCCACCATTCAACAGGATCGTGGCTGATCCAACATTCCTCGTGTCCACTTTCCTGCCATTTCCCCCCAAACCTTGATTCCCTTCCTGATCAAGAATCTATATATCTCAGCCTTAAATATACGCAAGAACTCTGCCCTCACAGCTATCTGTGGTGAAGAGTTCCAAAGACTCACAGCCCTGAGAAAATAAATTCTTCTTTATCTCGGTCTTAAATTCGCACCCCTTTATTCTGAGACTATGCCCTTTGATCCGAGACTCTCCCATGAGGAGAAACATCCTCTCAACATTTACCCTGACCCCACAGCTATGAGACTCCTCAACGACTCCCCCTCGGACTGATCTGTTCCCTGTAAAAACACTATTCATGGTGCCCTATGTTGTTCTTGCTCAGGTATTTGCTTTGTTTGGCCCCGTGTTCCGCACTGTAACCAATCACTGTTTGTCAATGTACCATTTGTCAACTCAGTCGATTATTCTTTTTTGTCTACTATGTACATACTGTGTACGTTCCCTTGGCCGCAGAAAAATATTTTTCACTGTACTTCGGTACATGTGACAATAAATCAAATCAAAAATCAAATGAATTCCCTTAAGAATCCAATGAGTCGAGTCCCAACCTATTGAACCTTTGCTCACAGGACAAATTCTCCATCCCGGGGATCATCCTAGGGAACCTTCTCTGAATTGTCTCTAATGACATAATATAGTTCCTTACATAAGATAGCACAGTGGTTAGCACTGTTGCTTCACAGCGCCAGGGTCCCACGTTCAATTCCCGCTTTGGTCACTGTCTGTGCAGAGTCTGCACGTTCTCCCTGTGTCTGCATGGGTTTCCTCCGGGGGTTCCAGTTTCCTCACACAGGTCCCGAAAGACGTGCTGTTACGTGAATTGGATATTCTGAATTCTCCCTCTGTGCACCCAAACAGGCGCCGAAGTGTGGCGACTAGGGGATTTTCACAGTAACTTCATTGCAGTGCTAATGTAAACCTACTTGTGACAATAATACAAATGATATTTTTTTAAAATTGCTCACCATATTCCAGATATGGTCTCACCAGTACCGTGTACAGTGGCAGAAAGACCTCGCCACACTTATATTCCAACCACCTTGAAATAAGGGCCAACATTCCATTAGCATTCCTAGTTTCTCACTCTTACTCATAGGTTTATATCAAAACGGCTGTTTAGGTGTCAGTGATATTATATTGCTTGCTTTAAGTAATATATGTTGTTACGAACTGTAGACGATGTTGAAGGACAGTCGAATCTTCGAAGTAAACTGAAAGAATTTATTAAATAATGACAAAACCAGTAAATGAGTTTGACACTCTACTGATTTAACTCTAGCAACAAAGTAAGAATTACTAACTTTATAAACTTTATCTAAGCTACACGTGGTGGCTGGACTGAGATCTCTCTGGTACACTGATGTTTTCCTGTAACTCCTGCTGGAAGTGAGAGAGAGAGCTTCTGGGAGCTCCGGTAATATAGTGGGTTGTGTAATGCCCTCTAATGGTTATGTCACAGCTGGGTGTTGTGATTAACCCTTTAGTGACATGTCTGCCTACATATCATTACATCCCCCTTTTTTTTTTTACATTTCTTGCTTGGCAACAGGAAAAATGGAGAACAATATTAAAGGTAAGAACATGATGGCCGGGATTCTCCGAACCACCGCTGGGGCAGAGAATCCCCGGGGGGGAGGCGCGAATCCCGCCCTACCGCCCCAACGTCGGCTACCCTATTCTCCGGCGCCGTTTTTCGGGCGGCTGCGCGATACCCGCCACGCCTGTCGGGGGCCGTTGACAGCAGACCTCCGGTGATTCTCCGGGCCCCGATGGGCCGAGCAGCCGTCCATTTTTGGCCAGCCCCGCCGGCGTGAATTACTCACCTCACGCACGGCAGGACATGGCAAGTGAGTATAAGGGGGCAGTCCTCGGGGGATGCGGGGGGGATCCGATCCCATGGGGGCCCCCACAGTAGCCTGGCCCGCGATCGGGGCCAACCGATCTGCGAGTGGGGTGGTTCCGTGGGGGGCCTTCTTTCCTTGGAGCCGGGCTCCGCCATATTTCCCGGGGGCCGGCGCGGAGAAGTGAACACCCGCGCATGCCCGGAAATACGCCGGACAGTCCGCGCACGTGCTAGATCACGCCGCCCCTTACGCGCATGCGCAAACTCGCACCGGCCCTTCAGCGTGGGTTGAAGCGGCGCCAACCCCTCCTAGCCCTCTAGAAAGGTGAGAATTCCTCACCTTGGGGGGGTCGTTGATGCCGGAGTTGTTGGCGCCGGTTTACCTGCTGGCGTGGGGACATAGCCCCATTTTCAGAGAATCCTGCCCAATGTGTATGGCTTACATACACAGCAAACATGTGAACGAAAATGTTCATAAGTCCAGTCTTTGAGGTCGCCATCTCGTTCACGATGACCTTCTGAGAAGTGGTGGTGGAGACGTCAATGGCTTGATAGTTGTGTAGGAATCACGACTAGCAGAGTTGTTGGTTATGGTGTCCCGAAATATCGCTTAATTAAATGACACTTGAGGAGAAATCGGTTGTGGGCGTGTGATTTTTTGAAGCGCCCTTCGATTTCTGCGAATGATGGTGCCATCATCTGTTTTTATTTTTTTTTTAAATTTAGGGTACCCAATTATTTTTTCTTCCAATTAAGGGGCAATTTAACGTGGCCAATTCACCTACCCTGCACATCTTTGGATTGTGGGGCTGAAACCTACGCAGACACAGGGAGAATGTGCAAACTCCACACGGATAGTGACCCAGGGCCGGGATTCGAACCAGGGTCCTCAGCAATGCTAATCACTCTGCCACATGCCGCCCATCATCTGTTTTTAAAATGTAGGATCTGGGTGCGGCTCATCAAATGATGCCAGCAGAACAACCGCCATTAGGTACCTTGATTCTGACGGTGTCTTCTGGAGATAGCAAGCCCAGATCGGTTCCATGTCTGTCATAGTGATGTTTCTGATCATCACAAACTGTTGCATCTCCTTTGTCACCGGTAGGTGATCTGGATTAGGTAGTTGTCGAGCCGGAAGCATTGTTCTCGGGTCTCTGTTCTTCAGAAGTTGAGCTGGTGACATGCCAGTCGATAATGGAGTCACACAATATGAGAGTACTGCTAAGTGAATGTCGGATGCGGAATCCGAGGCTTTGTTGATGAGCTGTTTGACTATGTGCACCCCCTTTTCAACTTTGCCATTGGACTTTGGGTAGTGCGGACTAGAGGTGACATGCTTAAAGTTGTTACATTTTGCAAACACAGTCCAGTCTCAACTGTGAAAGCTTAGTCCATTGTCAGTCATAACAGTATTCAATATGCCATGAAAAAAGAAAGTTTCTTTGCATGCTTTGATCACGGTCTTTGAGGTGAAGTCAGACAGCTTCATTACTTCAGGGTAGTTTGAGTAGTAGTCTATAAGGAGTATGTAGTCACGACCATTAGAGTGGAATGGGTCAATGCCTACCTTGGACCACGGAGAGGTTTCCAAGTCATGTGGTTGAAGAGTCTCCTTACACTGCGCTGGTTGGAACTTCGAACAGGTCAATGTCTACCTTGGACCACGGAGAGGTTTCCAAGTCATGTGGTTGAAGAGTCTCCTTACACTGCGCTGGTTGGAACTTCTGACAGGTCTCACAGCCCAAGACCATGTTCATGATGCCCTGATTGATGCCAGGCCAGTAGATGGCTTGTCGAGCCCTTAGTCTGCATTTTTCTATTCCAAGGTGTCCCTCATGAATTTGACAAAGTACCATGGGCCTCAGACACAGCGGAATCACGATTCTGTCCATCCTCAGCAGTATTCCGCTGATCATCGTTAAGTCGTCTTCAACATTGTGGAATTGCGGACATTGCCCTTTTGGCCACCCATTGTTGAGGTTATGAATGACTCATTGCAGTAATGGATCTTTTTTCGCTTCTTCCCTGATGAGGATTATTTTTTCGTCGGTTGCAGGAAGGTTGTTTGCACACTTGACACTCGATGTGTTGGATTATCTCTAGTGGTTCACTTGGTGAAGTGACTGAACGAGACAACGCGTCTGCAATAATTAGATCTTTGCCAGGCGTACATAGAAGATTAAAGTCTTGGGCGGGATTCTCCGACCCTCGCCGGGTCGGAGAATCGCCGGGGGCTGGCGTGAATCCCGCCCCCGCCGGTTACCGAATTCTCCGGCACCGGAGATTCGGCGGGGGCGGAAATTGCGCCGTCCCCCCCCCCCCCCCCCGGCGATTCTCCGGCCCGGTTGGGCCTAAGTCCTGCTGCTGGAATGTCTGTCCCGCCGGCATGGATTAAACCACCTCTCTTACCGGCGGGACAAGGCGGCGCGGGCGGGCTCCGGGGTCCTGGGGGGGGGGGGGGGGGGGCGCGGGGCGATCTGGCCCTGGGGGGTGCCCCCACGGTGGCCGGGCCCGCGATCGGGGCCCACTGATCCGCGGGCCGGCCTGTGCCGTGGGGGCACTCTTTTCCTTCCGCCTTCGCCATGGCCTCCACCATGGCGGAGGCGGAAGAGACCCCTCCACTGCGCATGCGCGGGGATGCCGTGAGCGGCCGCTGACGCTCCCGCGCATGCGCTGCCCGACAATGTCATTTCCGCGCCAGCTGGCGGGGCACCAAAGGCCTTTCCCGCCAGCTGGCGGGGCGGAAATCAGTCCGGCGCGGGCCTAGCCCCTCAAGGTTAAGGCTCGGCCGCTCAAGATGCGGAGGATTCCGCACCTTTGGGGCGGCGTGATGCCGGACTGATTTGCGTCGTTTATGGCGCCGGTCGGCGGACATCGCGCCGATTACGGAGAATTTCGCCCCATATCTCCTGAGTTTGAGTATTATCCTTTGTGATCGAGGAGTCATATCATTTAGGTTCTTTTGAATGATGTGCACCAGAGGTCTATGATCCGTTTCAACGGTGAATGTTGGTAGGCTGTAGATGTAATCATGGAATTTTAAAATGCCGATGAAAAGACCTAAGCACTCCTTCTCAATTTGAGCGTAACGAGTCTCTGTCAGTGTCATTGCACGTGATGCATATGCTATTGGAACCCAAGACGTGGTGTCATCTTTCTGTAACAACACTGCTCCAATTCCATCCTGACTTGCGTCAGTCGAAATCTTGGTTTCACGATCCGGGTCAAAGAATGCTAAGACGGGTGCAGTGGTGAGTTTTGCCTTTAACTCCAACTACGCTTTTTGATGTTCTGTTGTCCACTCAAACGAGGTCGATTTCTTGATTAACTGTCTTGGAGAGGTTGTATGGTTGGCCAAATTTAGGATAAAGTTGCCTTAAAAATTCACCACTCCAAGGAAACGAAGAACTGCTTTCTTGTCCTCAGGGACTTTCATCGCTTCAATGGATTTTATCTTGTCTCTGTCTGGTCGGACACCGTGTTCCAATATCTGATCAACCAGGAACTTGAGCGTGGACATGCCAAAGCTGCATTTAGATTTTTTCAGCTTGAGGCCATGCTCGTGTATGCGTTTGAATACTCTCTTCAGTCTCAACAAATATTCCTCTGGAGTTGAAGACCAAATGATGATATCATCCACGTAGACATAAACTCCGTCTATTCCTTCTATCATCTGTTCCAAGATGCGGTGGAATACTTCAGACGCCAAGATGATCCCAAATGGCATTCTATTGTAACAAAATCTGCCGAAAGGTGTATTGAAGGTGCAGAGCTTTCTGCTGGATTCTTCTAGTTCTATTTGCCAGAATCCTTGGGATGCATCTAGCTTGGTGAAGAAGCACACATTGTGCCATTTCGCTTGTAATTTCATCTCTTTTCGGGATCGGGTAGTGTTCCCGCATGATGTTTCTGTTTAGGTCCTTGGGGTCAATGCAAATTCTTAAATCACCCGAAGGCTTTTTTACGCCTTTTTTTCGAACTGACCCGGTCAGTTGGTTCCATGGCTTTGGAGATGATGCCTTTCATCTATAGACTTGCGAGTTCTGATTTTAACCATTCCCTCAGTGGAGCGGGCACTCACCTTGGTGGATGAAATACCGGCTGCACATCAGCACGCAGCAGAATTTTGTACTTAAATGGAAGTGTGCCCATTCCGCTGAAGACATCCGGGTATTGATCCAGTATTCCTTCAATTCTGAGCTGAAGAGCTTGATGAGACAATGTCAATGTGTAAATCCTTTGAATAAGGTTCAACTGCTTGCAGGCTTTCGCACCTAAGAGCGAAGACTTGTCTAATTGGACAATCTCAAATTTCAGGCTCGTCTGTGTTTGTTGGACACTACTAAATGGCATGACCCCAATGATGAGATTGCATTGCCATTGTAGTCCTGAAGTTTGCAGGTAGCTGGAAGGAGTTTGGGAGCTTGCTTGATCTTCGTGAAGTCGAGCTTTGAGAGCAGGTTAGTGGAGGCACCTGTATCCAGCTTGAATTTAATTGGGCATCTGTTTGCATCCAACACTATGTTCCGTTCAGCTTCGGAATCAATGGCATGGATGGATTGCACTTGCGATGCATTCTTTGTGGAGTTTTCAAACTTTTCAATAATTCCCACTTGGGATGTTTTATCCAGGTAGTCGTCTTCTGAATCCATTGCACTATCTTGATCAGACTCATCCGTTTGGAGTTGTACACTTCTAATGCGACTCTGCATTGAATTCGGTCTTTGACTTTTAAATTGTGGTGCAGATCTGCACTGAGCAGCATAGTGGTTTATTCTCACACATTGGAGACATTGTTTGCCTTTCGCGGGGCATTTTTTTTGAAAGTGGGCGGTTCCACCTCGTGCACATTATTGCGTCAACGTCATGACGTTCCGTGCGTCGTCGCGCATGCGCAGCACGGTTCTCGGCCGTTTCGCATCTTTTTTCATACCGCGCTAGCGCAGGGCCCGAGAACGTGCACGCAAGATGGCTGCCACCGGAAACATGGTGCCCCTTCAATCGGGACACGTTCTGGATGCACTCGACCTCGTAGAAGGATTTTACGCCACTTTCAGCGATCTTGTACTGTAAGTATAGATTTTATGACTGTTCATGTACCAAACACGCTCCCATAGTGATTTCAAGGGTCATTTTTTTTGCTCAAGTAATTGCTCTCTAAGAGGTTCATCAATGATTCCAAATACTATCTGGCCTCTGATCATTAAGTCATTTAGTGCAGCAAAATTGCAGGATTGAGCTAACAGTTCAAAGTCAGTAAAAAAGCTGGTAAAAGATTCCTCTTTGCCTTGCATCCTTTTTTTGAAGAAGTAGCGCTCAAATATTTCATTTGTCTGAACCTTGCAGTGGCTATCAAATTTTTCAAGGATGGTTTCATATTTTGTTTTATCCTGACCTGTGTAGTTAAAAGAGTTGTAGATCTCTATTGCGTGTTGGCCGGCCATAGTCAGTAAAAGAGCTATTTTTCGAGCATCTGTCGCGTGTTAAGTCAAATGCTTCTATATACAGTTGAAATTGTTGTTTAAACAACTTCCAGTTAACATTAAGATTACCGGTGATCCTGAGGTGATGAGGAGCTTGTGCTCTGTCCATCGTGCCTGGAATCAGCAGGTTTTGTTCCGAAGGCGATGCTTCTGTTGCCGAACAGCTATCTGGTTTTCTCTCTGTACTTACTAAATTTAACTAGGTAGATACAGTAGTTACTCTGGTACCATATTATATTGCTTGGTTTAAGTAATATATGTCGTTACTAACTGTATACGATGTTGAAGAACACTCGAGTCTTCGAAGTAAACTGAAAAAACGTATTAAGTAATGATAAAACTAATAAATGTGTTTGACATTCTACTGATCTAACTCGAGCAACAAAGTTAGATTTAGTAACTGTACAAACTGTATCTAAGCTACACGTGGTGGCTGGACTGAGATCTCTCTGCTACACTGATGTTCTTCCTGTAACTCCTGCTGGAAGTGAGAGAGAGCTTCTGGGAGCTCCGGTTATATAGTGGGTCATGTAATGCCCTCTAGTAATTATGCTACAGCTGGGTGTTCTGATTAACCCCTTAGTTACATGTCTGTCTACATATCATGACAAGTGATAGTGGGAACATGGATACTATGAGGTCTCATAGCTTCTGGTCAAACAAAGCCAAAGAAGCATTTTGTCAATCACAACCTATCTCTGATAAATCAGCTCTCCTCAATGTTGCACACTACTTGTAGAAAGCACCACTTGGTATAGCGAGAAACTGGAGGTGGCAGACTTACCGTGGCTGCACGAAGAAGCTGATTCATCTTCTTGCAGCATTGCTGCGCTATGCTCTTCTTCAGTGAGCTGGCAGTGTCTCAGGCTGCCACTGCCTCCCTGGCGGTGCTGACTTTGCTGGAAGGATGTCTGCGCAACATTGCATGGAGGATATCCCACTTTTTGCTGCATACCATCCAAGAGTTTGTTCAGGTCTCCCTCTGTGAATGGTGGTGCTGGCTTCCTGACAGCCTCCCCTCTAATGGATCTGGAACGAGTGCTGGTGAGGCGTTTATATGGAGCTCCCCACTGATTGCAGAGATTAAGTTGCCCCAGGCCAAACAAACCAGTGGCAGGCTGCCACCAGTGTGAGATGATTTATTTACAGAGGCTCTATGTTCCGTGAGATTTCTCACCGCCGGCAGGATTTACACCAGTTTCCTCACCGGAACGGACACTTTGAAACAATATGGTAAGATTCTGTTCAGTGTTTCAATTCTGTCTGGCTCTTCTTCAGACCTGAAGAGGAGTAGAAATGCGAGCGGATTTATACTGTTGAAGAGTGGGTCGAGCAAGTGGAACAAAATAAGAGGTCAGGGACTGATGGGAGTTCAGGAGAGACTTGACTAAAAGGACACAAGACAAAGGGAGCATTAATGGTCATGTTAAAGATTGAAGAAGATGCTTATGGTGGCATAAAGGTAAGATAGCGGAATGTGTTAATATCAGAACAAGGGCATGCAGTCTGTGAAAACAATACATAAGAACAAGTTACAGATATCCCTGTGGGGGTGAGGGGTTGGGAAAACAGAATAAGATTTAATAAAAGATCAATATGGAGGAGTTCATTAAAGCTGTAGCGGTAGGATCTGGTCCATATAGGGTTAATGTGGGGATGAGTAACTTATCGCTCACACACTGATGTAAGAAGACACACAATCCAGAGCCAGGGTCGGTCTGTAGCTGGACAGCTTAGGTATTCGTAGAATCTACAGTGCAGAAGGAGGTCATTCGGCCCATCGAGTCTGCACCGGCCCTTGGACAGAGCACGCCACTTAAGCCCACACCTCTACCCTATCCCCATAACCCCACCTAACCTTTTTGTACACGAAGGGCAATTTAGCATGGCAAATCTACCTAACCTACACATCTTTGGACTGTGGGAAGAAACCGGAGGAAACCCACGCAGACACCGGGAGAACGTGCAGACCCCACACAGACAGTGACCCAAGCCAGGGATTAAACTTGGGACCCTAGAGCTGTGAAGCAACAGTGCTAACCACTGTGCTACTGTGCTGTATACATTGTACAGCAATGTATAAGGTCGTAACATGGAGTCAGCTCCATATTTATATCCTCTACAGTATATATGTATATAGCTATGAGTTGTTCATAATTTGTTGTTAATACTCTCATAGAACATAGAACAATACAGTGCAGTACAGGCCCTTCGGCCCACGATGTTGCACCGAAACAAAAGCCATCTAACCTACACTATGCCATTATCATCCATATGTTTATCCAATAAACTTTTAAATGCCCTCAATGTTGGCGAGTTCACTACTGTAGCAGGTAGGGCATTCCACGGCCTCACTACTCTTTGCGTAAAGAACCTACCTCTGACCTCTGTCCTATATCTATTACCCCTCAGTTTAAAGTTATGTCCCCTCGTGCCAGCCATTTCCATCCGCGGGAGAAGGCTCTCACTGTCCACCCTATCCAACCCCCTGATCATTTTGTATGCCTCTATTAAGTCTCCTCTTAACCTTCTTCTCTCCAACGAAAATAACCTCAAGTCCATCAGCCTTTCCTCATAAGATTTTCCCTCCATACCAGGCAACATCCTGGTAAATCTCCTCTGCACCCGCTCCAAAGCCTCCACGTCCTTCCTATAATGCGGTGACCAGAACTGTACGCAATACTCCAAATGCGGCCGTACCAGAGTACTGTACAGCTGCAACATGACCTCCCGACTCCGGAACTCAATCCCTCTACCAATAAAGGCCAACACTCCATAGGCCTTCTTCACAACCCTATCAACCTGGGTGGCAACTTTCAGGGATCTATGTACATGGACACCTAGATCCCTCTGCTCATCCACACTTTCAAGAACTTTACCATTAGCCAAATATTCCGCATTCCTGTTATTCCTTCCAAAGTGAATCACCTCACACTTCTCTACATTAAACTCCATTTGCCACCTCTCAGCCCAGCTCTGCAGCTTATCTATATCCCTCTGTAACCTGCTACATCCTTCCACACTATCGACAACACCACCGACTTTGGTATCGTCTGCAAATTTACTCACCCACCCTTCTGCGCCTTCCTCTAGGTAATTGATAAAAATGAAAAACAGCAACGGCCCCAGAACAGATCCTTGTGGTACTCCACTTGTGACTGTACTCCATTCTGAACATTTCCCATCAACCACCACCCTCTGTCTTCTTTCAGCTAGCCAATTTCTGATCCACATCTCTAAATCACCCTCAATCCCCAGCCTCCGTATTTTTTGCAATAGCCTACCGTGGGGAACCTTATCAAACGCTTTGCTGAAATCCATATACACCACATCAACTGCTCTACCCTCGTCTACCTGTTCAGTCACCTTCTCAAAGAACTCAATAAGGTTTGTGAGGCATGACCTACCCTTCACAAAGCCATGCTGACTATCCCTGATCATATTATTCCTATCTAGATGATTATAAATCTTGTCTCTTATAATCCCCTCCAAGACTTTACCCACTACAGACGTGAGGCTCACCGGTCTATAGTTGCCGGGGTTGTCTCTGCTCCCCTTTTTGACCAAAGGGACCACATTTGCTGTCCTCCAGTCCTCTGGCACTATTCCTGTAGCCAATGATGACATAAAAATCAAAGCCAAAGGTCCAGCAATCTCTTCCCTGGCCTCCCAGAGAATCCTAGGATAAATCCCATCAGGTCCCGGGGACTTATCTATTTTCAGCCTGTCCAGAATTGCCAACACCTCTTCCCTACGTATCTCAATGCCATCTATTCTATTAGCCTGGGGCTCAGCATTCTCCTCCACAACATTATCTTTTTCCTGAGTGAATACTGACGAAAAATATTCATTTAGTATCTCGCCTATCTCTTCAGACTCCACACACAATTTCCCATCCCTGTCCTTGACTGGTCCTACTCTTTCCCTAGTCATTCGCTTATTCCTGACATACCTATAGAAAGCTTTTGGGTTTTCCTTGATCCTTCCTGCCAAATACTTCTCATGTCCCCTCCTTGCTCGTCTTAGCTCTCTCTTTAGATCCTTCCTCGCTACCTTGTAACTATCCATCGCCCCAACCGAAACTTCACACTTCATCTTCACATAGGCCTCCTTCTTCCTCTTAACAAGAGATTCCACTTCCTTGGTAAACCACGGTTCCCTCTCTCGACGCCTTCCTCCCTGTCTGACCGGTACATACTTATCAAGAACACGCAGTAGCTGATCCTTGAACAACCCCCACTTATCCAGTGTGCCCAACACTTGCAGCCTACTTCTCCACCTTATCCCCCCCAAGTCACGTCTAATGGTATCATAATTGCCCTTCCCCCAGCTATAACTCTTGCCCTGCGGTGTATACTTATCCCTTTCCATCATTAACGTAAACGTCACCGAATTGTGGTCACTGTCCCCAAAGTGCTCTCCTACCTCCAAATCCAACACCTGGCCTGGTTCATTACCCAAAACCAAATCCAACGTGGCCTCGCCTCTTGTTGGCCTGTCAACATATTGTTTCAGGAAACCCTCCTGCACACACTGTACAAAAAATGACCCATCTATTGTACTCGGACTATATCTTTTCCAGTCAATATTTGGAAAGTTAAAGTCTCCCATAATAACTACCCTGTTACTTTCGCTCATATCCAGAATCATCTTCGCCATCCTTTCCTCTACATCCCTAGAACTATTAGGAGGCCTATAAAAAAAACTCCCAACAGGGTGACCTCTCCTTTCCTGTTTCTAACTTCAGCCCATACTACCTCGGAAGAAGAGTCCCCATCTAGCATCCTCTCCGCCACCGTAATACTGCTCTTGACTAGCAGCGCCACACCTCCCCCTCTTTGCCTCCTTCTCTGAGCTTACTAAAACACCTAAACCCCGGAACCTGCAACATCCATTCCTGGCCCTGCCCTGTCCATGTCTCCGAAATGGCTACAACATCGAAGTCCCAGGTACCAACCCATGCTGCCAGTTCCCCTACCTTGTTTCGTATACTCCTGGCATTGAAGTAGACACACTTCAAACCACCTACCTGAACACTGGCCCCTCCTGCGACGTCAAATCTGTGCTCCTGACCTCTATACTCTCATTCTCCCTTACCCTAAAACTACAATCCAGGTTCCCATGCCCCTGCTGCATTAGTTTAAACCCCCCCAAAGAGCACTAACAAATCACCCCCCAGGATATTTGTGCCCCTCAGGTTCAGATGTAGACCATCCTGTCTGTAGAGGTCCCACCTTCCCCAGAAAGAGCCCCAGTTATCCAGAAATCTGAATCCCTCCCGCCTGTAGCCACGTGTTTAAATGCTCTCTCTCCCTATTCCTCATCTCACAATCACGTGGCACGGGCAACAACCCAGAGATAACAACTCTGTTTGTTCTAGTTCTGAGCTTCCATCCTAGCTCCCTGAAAGCCTGCCTGACATCCTTGTCCCCTTTCCTACCTATGTCGTTAGTGCCAATGTGGACCACGACTTGGGGCTGCTCCCCCTCCCCCTTAAGGACCCGGAAAACACGATCCGAGACATCACGTACCCTTGCACCTGGGAGGCAACATACCAAACGTGAGTCTCTCACGCTCCCACAAAACTCCTATCTGTGCCCCTGACTATAGAGTCCCCAATTACTAATGCTCTGCTCCTCTCCCCCCTTCCCTTCTGAGCAACAGGGACAGACTCCGTTCCAGAGGCCCGTACCCCATGGCTTACCCCTGGTAAGTCGTCCCCCCCCCCCACAAGTATCCAAAGACTATACTCTCAAGACTACAAAGCCTACTCACAGTGTCCAAAGCAGGGTTCTTCAGAAACTACCACTAATATTAATCTGCTCAAGAGGCAGCATGGTGGTGCAGTGGTTCGCACTGCTGCATCACGGCGCCGATGACCTAGGCTCGATCCCGGCCCTTGGTCATTGTCCGTGTGGAGCTCACTCATTCTCCCCGTGCCGGCATTGGTCTCACCCCACAACCCAAAAAGGTGGAAGGGTAGGTGAACTGGCCATGCTAAATTGCCTCTTAATTGGAAAAAAAAGAATTGGGTACTCTAAATTTATTTTTAAAATGAATCTGCTGACAAGTTTATACCAAATGGATGCTTAGGTACAAGTGATAGCGGGAACATGGATACCATGAAGTCCCACAGCTTCTAGTCAAACAAGGCCAAAGAAGCATTTTGTCAATTACAACCTATCACTGATGAATCAGCTCTCCTCAATGTTGTAGAAAGCACTAAGTTTTCAATGTACTTTGGGTGGGTGAATTCAATATTCATCTCTCATTGCCTTGGTAGTAAGACCACTGATTAAGTTGACTGACTCCTGAAAGGCACAAATGTCTGACTGGACTCGCAACAAGAAGTGAGAGAACCAATATGATAGAATAACCTATGTGGTGTCATCCTCCCCAATCTACATGCTGCAGATCACAGGTGTGTCTGTCCGTGACAAAATTAGTAGAAATGATGTGGTTCAGCCACAGTCTCGCCTCTGTGAAGAAGGCAATGACAATACATATGAGAGCCAAAAAAGGGCAAAAGTTTGGCACACCTTCCACTTGGCAGGCAGGCAGTTACTAGGTGGTCCATCATTCTCAAGCTTCCTTCATTGTTTTCAGTGCATGGCAATCAATTAATTATTGATTAAGGTAGATAAGTCCCCAGGGCCGGATGGGATCTACCCCAGAATACTGAAGGAGGCTGGAGAGGAAATTGCTGAGGCCTTGACAGAAATCTTTGGATCCTCGCTGTCTTCAGGGGATGTCCCGGAGGACTGGAGAATAGCCAATGTTGTTCCTCTGTTTAAGAAGGGTGGCAGGGATAATCCCGGGAACTACAGGCCGGTGAGCCTTACTTCAGTGGTAGGGAAATTACTGGAGAGAATTCTTCGAGACAGGATCTACTCCCATTTGGAAGCAAATGGACGTATTAGTGAGAGGCAGCACGGTTTTGTGAAGGGGAGGTCGTGTCTCACTAACTTGATCGAGTTTTTCGAGGAGGTCACTAAGATGATTGATGCAGGTAGGGCAGTAGATGTTGTCTATATGGACTTCAGTAAGGCCTTTGACAAGGTCCCTCATGGTAGACTAGTACAAAAGGTGAAGTCACACGGGATCAGGGGTGAACTGGCAAGGTGGATACAGAACTGGCTAGGCCATAGAAGGCAGAGGGTAGCAATGGAGGGATGCTTTTCTAATTGGAGGGCTGTGACCAGTGGTGTTCCACAGGGATCAGTGCTGGGACCTTTGCTCTTTGTAGTATATATAAATGATTTGGAGGAAAATGTAACTGGTCTGATTAGTAAGTTTGCAGACGACACAAAGGTTGGTGGAATTGCGGATAGCGATGAGGACTGTCTGAGGATACAGCAGGATTTAGATTGTCTGGAGACTTGGGCGGAGAGATGGCAGATGGAGTTTAACCTGGACAAATGTGAGGTAATGCATTTTGGAAGGGCTAATGCAGGTAGGGAATATACAGTGAATGGTAGAACCCTCAAGAGTATTGAAAGTCAAAGAGATCTAGGAGTACAGGTCCACAGATCACTGAAAGGGGCTACACAGGTGGAGAAGGTAGTCAAGAAGGCATACGGCATGCTTGCCTTCATTGGCCGGGGCATTGAGTATAAGAATTGGCAAGTCATGTTGCAGCTGTATAGAACCTTAGTTAGGCCACACTTGGAGTATAGTGTTCAATTCTGGTCGCCACACTACCAGAAGGATGTGGAGGCTTTAGAGAGGGTGCAGAAGAGATTTACCAGAATGTTGCCTGGTATGGAGGGCATAAGCTATGAGGAGCGATTGAATAAACTCGGTTTGTTCTCACTGGAACGAAGGAGGTTGAGGGGCGACCTGATAGAGGTATACAAAATTATGAGGGGCATAGACAGAGTGGATAGTCAGAGGCTTTTCCCCAGGGTAGAGGGGTCAATTACTAGGGGGCATAGGTTTAAGGTGAGAGGGGCAAAGTTTAGAGTAGATGTACGAGGCAAGTTTTTTACGCAGAGGGTAGTGGGTGCCTGGAACTCACTACCGGAGGAGGTAGTGGAGGCAGGGACGATAGGGACATTTAAGGGGCATCTTGACAAATATATGAATAGGATGGGAATAGAAGGATACGGACCCAGGAAGTGTAGAAGATTGTAGTTTAGTCGGGCAGTATGGTCGGCACGGGCTTGGAGGGCCGAAGGGCCTGTTCCTGTGCTGTACATTTCTTTGTTCTTTGTTCTTTGTTCTTTGATGGATTAAGGAAAATTGAAACATCTTCATCCGTACAGCTTCTAACAGCGGTGATGTTCCGCAATCGAAAATAATGAGGATACTGCAAAGCAGAAACATAAAATCACATTGTGAAATCTCAGGAACCATCATGTTGGGCCTCTGAATACATAAACCAATTAAAACTTGTGTAAATAGAAATCTACTTTAGCCCAGCATGGTTATGTGAAATGAGGTAGCAATATCAAAAGCCTGTTGAATTATGTTGAAGTGTTTTTTGCTATTAACATTGCATCAGGAATAGCACCATTCCTCACACGTCAAGGGCCATTAAAATCAATTAAACCCAAAGGAAAACTATTTCTGTTGAAGTATGTATCAAGGTATAATTGCAGTATTTTGAAATATTATTGAATTATCCATCCCCACTTAGCCCCCTCACCACATAGCTGTCAACCGTTCCAGAAACAGGTTCATCACTACCTTCTCTAGGACAATTAGGGTTGGGCAATGTCTGTGCCCACATCCTGAGAATAGAATTTTGAAACGCGTGTAACATCCATGTGACATTTCTTAACAGAATTGGTGCAGTCAGGGTCGGTAAATATCTCAGGATTTGATGCTTTCTTGGAGTCTAAAATGAGGTTTTCCTTGCACTTAACCATTAGGTTTAGTAGAGATACAGCTTTTCCCATTCCTGGCATAACTCAAATGTGCCGCAAATTGCTGTTAGGCTGTTAGCAAGACAGCAGAAGAACTGCCAGTCACCACCAGATGGGAATATTCTTCTACTTTTGTGAATGGAGCTGATCAATGTCCTCCCCATTCCCAGATCTGGAGTTCCGATCCAAATTCTAAACATCCCGTCCCATCTGCACCAGAATTCTGCTACCTTAAATGGGTGGAATGTCTCGGTTAGCATCAGAAAAAAAACCTAAGGCTGAAATGAATCACGAGGGCCAAGGGAATATCTGAAAAGGATTGGGAATCAGCAATGGAAAAGATTTAGTCGACTGTCTCAGAAGTGGGAGCAAAAAGCAGGTAGAAAGCATAAAATGAAAACCAAAAAAATGATAGGGATACACAATGTATTCAACATCTGTCAGTCCAAAGGAGTATGATGGGAAGGCAGCAGGTGCACAGAAGGAATAATTAGAGGAAGATGTTGAAATTGTCCTGCCTGGTGCAAATTTACCACTAATTCCTCCTCATACATGTTTTGTATTTGAACTTTAATGATATGTGTATTCAGAATAACGTCATTGCTATTATTAAATTCTTATCCAAAAATTGAACAGCAATGTTGGGACCAAATTAATTCCCTTCAGTGTTGTTGGTTTTAAACTAGAATGGCTGCTTCAGTCATCCATGTGCCTTTCTGTGACAAGTCACGCTTGACACTCTCTGCTTATGGCTTCCTTCATCTTTTTATTCCACATTCATCTGTGTACAGCTCTACGAAAGGTATTCTGGCTGTTTCCATTCGTCAAATATGCCCATTGCAGATAAGTTGCCTTCCTTCCATTATCTGTGTGAACATCATTTGTTTCGATGGCGTGGTGAGGGTGCGCTGCTTGACTTTCATGAGCTGCTGGTGAAAGGAATCGGAGTGGACCCCGAAAACGATCTGATCCCGGATCATGGAATCAGTGGTCGAGTCATTGTTACATGGCTGCGCAAGGATGCGGAGATGGGTCAGAAGGATTGAAAAGGTTCATCCTTACCCTGAAGCCTCTGCTGATGAACACATAGAATAGGACACGACCAATGGGCAGTCAAGACACCCAGAGGTGACACTACCACAAGGGGACATTACACAACCCATATATAAGGACAGGGCACACATGCTCTGTCTCTTTCCACAGGCAACACTTAGAGAGTAGGACAGGGGCAGATCAGAAGCATCACACTCACCACGTGGCTTAGAGCAGACTGGTTAGTTAGACTGAGTTACTACAGCAAGATTAGCAGGAGAGTCAAACTCATAGAGGACTGTGCTAATGGTTCAATAAATCACATTGAACTTATGTCAAAGTCTGGAGTATCTTTTGGTCAAAGCTGCATCGGGTTGCAGCCTGTGTTATCCCAGAGTACATAACACAACATGGTACCAGTAATGCCTGGTGAATCTATATAGTTCAACTCAGCAAGATCCGTGACTATCAGCAACAGCACAGAGGCAAGATGATCGCGATTCCGGTTCCTCAGCAGCTCAGGTACCACGGCAATCTCAGTGCCAACTGGCGTGCATTCAAGCAGAGATTTGAGATTTACATGGTAGCATTCGACCTAGATGGTGTGGCTGATTCTGAGAAGATATATCTTCCATTGGATTGGATTGGATTTGTTTATTGTCATGTGTACCGAGGTACAGTGAAAAGTATTTTTCTGCGAGAAGCTCAACAGATCATTAAGTACATGAGAAGAAAAGGGAATAAAAGAAAACACATAATAGGGCAACACAACATACACAATGTAACTACATAAGCACTGGCATCGGATGAAGCATACAGGGTGTAGTGTTAATGAAATCAGTCCATAAGAGGGTCATTTAGGAGTCTGGTGACAGTGGGGAAGAAGCTGTTTTTGAGTTTGTTCGTGCGTGTTCTCAGACTTCTGTATCTCCTGCCCGATGGAAGAAGTTGGAAGAGTGAGTAAGCCGGGTGGGAGGGATCTTTGATTATACTGCCCGCTGTCCCCAGGCAGCGGGAGGTGTAGATGGAGTAAATGGATGGGAGGCAGGTTCGTGTGATGGACTGGGCGGTGTTCACGACTCTCTGAAGTTTCTTGCGGTCCTGGGCCGAGCAGTTGCCATACCAGGCTGTGATGCAGCCTGATAGGATGCTTTCTATGGTGCATCTGTAAAGGTTGGTAAGAGTCAATGTGGACATACCGAATTTCCTTAGTTTCCTGAGGAAGTATAGGCACTGTTGTGCTTTCTTGGTGGTAGCGTCGACGTGGGTGGACCAGGACAGATTTTTGGAGATGTGCACGCCTAGGAATTTGAAACTGCTAACCATCTCCACCTCGGCCCCATTGATGCTGACAGGGGTGTGTACAGTACTTTGCTTCCTAAAGTCAATTACCAGCTCTTTAGTTTTGCTGGCATTGAGGGAGAGATTGTTGTCGCTACACTACTCCACTAGGTTCTCTATCCCCCTCCTGTACTCGGACTCATCGTTATTCGAGATCCGGCCCACTATGGTCGTATCGTCAGCAAACTTGTAGATGGAGTTGGAACCAAGTTTTGCCACGCAGTCGTGTGTGTACAGGGAGTAGAGTAGGGGGCTAAGTACGCAGCCTTGCGGGGCGCCGGTGTTGAGGACTATTGTGGAGGAGGTGTTGTTGTTCATTCTTACTGATTGTGGTCTGTTGGTCAGAAAATCGAGGATCCAGTTGCAGAGTGGGGAGCCAAGTCCTAGGTTTTGGAGCTTTGATATGAGCTTGGCTGGGATTATGGTGTTGAAGGCGGAGCTGTAGTCAATAAATAGGAGTCTAATGTAGGAGTCCTTGTTTTCGAGATGCTCTAGGGATGAGTGTACGGCCAGGGAAATGGTGTCTGATGTGGACCGGTTGCAGCGGTATGCGAATTGCAGTGGATCAAGGCGTCCTGGGAGTATGGAGGTGATGCGCTTCATGATCAACCTCTCGAAGCACTTCATTACGACCGAAGTTAGGGCCACTGGTCGGTAGTCATTGAGGCACGTTGCCTGGTTCTTCTTTGGTACCGGTATGATGGTGGTCTTCTTGAAGCAGGTGGGGACCTCGGAGTGGAGTAGGGACAGTTTAAAGATGTCCGTGAATACCTCTGCCAGCTGGTCCGCGCAGGCTCTGAGTACACGACCAGGGATCCCGTCTGGGCCCGTCGCCTTCCGAGGGCTCACTTTCAGGAAGGCCAATCTGACTTCGGAAGCTGTGATGGTGGGTATGGGTGAATTATGGGCTGCTGGGGCACTCGCCAGCGGATTGTTGGTTACCTGCTCGAACTGAGCACAGAATGCATTGAGTTCATCGGGGAGGAGTGCGCTGCTGCCAGAGATACTGTTCGGCTTCGCTTTGTAGCCTGTTATGTTGTTTAGTCCTTGCCACAACCGCCGAGGGTCTGTCTATGACTCTAGCTTGGTTTGATATTCTCTCTTGGCATTCCGGATGGCTTTGCGGAGGTCGTACCTGGATTTCTTGTATAGGTCAGGGTCGTCTGCCTTGAACGCCTCAGATCTGTCCTTCAGTAGGGAGTCAATCTCGTGATTGAGCCATGGTTTCCTGTTGGGGAACGCACGTACTGCTTTCTTTGGCACGCAGTCGTCCACACATTTGCTGATGAAGTCTGTAACGGTGGTGGCATACTCATTTAAGTTGGTCGCTGAGTTCTTAAATATGGACCAGTCCACTGTCTCTAAGCAGTCACGTAAGAGCTCTTCTGTCTCCTCGGACCAGCACTGCACAACCTTCTTAGCTGGATTCTCCTGCTTGAGTTTCTGCTTGTATGCCGGGAGAAGGAGCACCGTCTTATGGTCTGATTTCCCAAAGTGCGGTCAGGGGATGGAACGGTAGGCGCCCTTGATTTTTGAGTAGCAGTGGTCAAGAGTATTGTCGCCCGTGGTGGGATAGGAGATGTGCTGGTGGAATTTTGTCAGTACACTCTTGAGGTTGGCCTTGTTGAAGTCTCCGGCCACGATGAACAGGGCCTCCGGGTGTTCTGTTTCGTAGTTGTTTATTACTGTGTATAGTTCGTCCAGCGCCTTCCTCACTACTGCCTGGGGTGGGATGTAGACCGCTGTGATAATGGCTGAAGTGAACTCACGTGGAAGATAACATGGGCGGCACTTCACGGTCAGGTATTCCAGGTCTTGGGAGCAGTAGGTTGCCAGAGTCGCCACATCCAAGCACCAGGAGGAGTTGATGAGGAGGCAAACCCCTCCACCCTTCGCTTTGCCTGATGATGCCGTGCGGTCCGCCCGGTGAATTGAGAAGCCTTCAGGTTGTATGGCACAGTCCGGTGAGGCAGGGATGAGCCATGTCACTGAAACAGAGCACACAGCAGTCTCTTACTTCCCTCTGAGAGGTAAGTCTGACGTTAAGTTCATCCAGCTTGTTTTCGATCGCTTGGACGTTTGCCAGGAGTATGCTGGGAAGAGGGGTCTTGAAACCGCGTTGCTTCAGTCTAACATGCAGACCGCCGCGTTTCTCTCGCTTCCTCGGTCGGCGGCTGCTGCTGGATGATCCTGGGATCCGATGGCCGATGTCAGCTCTTGTGGAAGGTAGGTGGTTGCGTCTGGCGGGGTCCAGGGCGCTGGCGGGGACCAGGGCGCTGTTTACGTATCTGGGGCCGCGTCTGGCAAGGTCCCGGGCACTGGTTGAGGTAGAGAGATTGCTAGGGGGGGCATGTTTGCGATCTGGATGGGTCCCGGCGTTCTGCGGGCGTGGGAATACCTTGCAGCGCGTTCGGGTCCTCATGCGCGGTCTCCGCCGTTTTGGGGGTCATGGGTCGTGGGCAGGGGCATCCTGAGGCAGGTTGGGCTGGGTCCCGTGGTCTGTTCGTTCCCTGGGCGCTCCTGGGGTCGGATCTTGAAGTAGGCCCGGTCGAGCCTCCACGTGGATTTTTCTTTCTTCCATCACCAGGTAGGTCGGGTCGCTGGGCGGGTCTCTCGGGGTCGGGTCGCTGGGCGGGTCTCTCGGTGTCGCGTTGGGCCAGGTCTTGCTGTCGGGGGTCGGGTCGGGAGCTCCGGGAACTGGGCAAGATGATCCGGGGACTGGCGTCGGTAGTTAGGCCGGGTTTGGTGCTATGAGGTCCGGGTCGGCTCCAAATCGAGGTCGGGGCTTCACTTCCGGTTTGGGCCCGATCTTCTTCCAGGTCGCAGAGGTCAGGTCGGGTCAAAAGGTCTCCAAGGGCCTCGGAGGATGTTCAAGCCTGCAAGAGAGGATAAAAGAGAGAGGTTAGTAAAAATGTTAGGTTTGGAATTCATTTTTAAAAGATTAGAACGAGTATAAGTTAAGTAAAAAGTGGATCTGTTTGGGAGAGCTCGCAGAGAGTCGCCTCTCTCCGGCGCCATCTTGGTAAAAAAAAACTCTACTCACCATTGCGGGAGAAAGTGCAACAGAAATCTTGAGCTCCTTCAAGTACTCCAAAGGGCAGGACAAGAGAGACTTCCAGACAATCATAAGAACATAAGAACTAGGAGTAGGCCATCTGGCCCCTCGAGCCTGCTCCACCATTCAATGAGATCATGGCTGATCTTTTGTGGACTCAGCTCCACTTTCCGGCCCGAACACCATAACCCTTAATCCCTTTTATCTTCAAAAAACTATCTATCTTTATCTTAAAAATCCTGGACAAGTTTGAAAACTAGTGCGAGGTGAACACAACAGAAATCGGTAAAACTGGCGCCTATACTCACCACGAGGCAAAGGTAGGTTTGCAACAGAAGCAAACGGCAACTTGATTGGCAGCCACCTTGCGCAAGGAGCCGCACATGCGCAGTTCCCGAGAAGACGCGAACCGGCGAGACAGTGTTTTGCGCATGCGCGAGAAGCGAAAAGAGCGCACAGTGAAGGAAAAGCGATCTGCGCATGCGCAATCCATTCCTACATTCTACGTCACAAGCGTCATGATGTCAGAGGCCCTGGACCACGCCCACTTAAAGGGGAAATGTCCGAAAATAGTGAGAAAAAAAATTTAGAGCCAGAAAACACAATTCTTTCACCTGGAACGACAGCACAATGCCTGAACTTCGACCAGTAGCTGAAAGTAACCTCTGCAGAACCCTGCAACAAGCAGTTAGCACCACCCTAAGAGATGATCTAGTCCTTGAAGACTACGACTCAGACGATGATTTCACCATTGGACGTGGCGACCTCAGTACCAAATCCGAACCGCAACGAGATGTGTTGTACATTGAAGCATCCGACACAGTCATGGACGAGTTCTTCGGATTTGAGGATCCTCAGCCCAGCAGGATTCTGCTGCGGCCTGACGCCAAGAGACAGAGAGCGGTACAAGCCTCCACAGCGAGCTCATTGACAGACTCCACGAAGGAAGCAACGCAAGACTCCAGAGCGCAGTCCTTGCATGAACAAGACCATGAAGTTCTAGCAACCTTATCTGAGCAACCAGCAGCAGACGATGCAAGTCTGCCACGCTCAAGTGCACAGCAAGACGACTATGACAGTCGACCACGCTCACGTGAACAACAAAACGACTATGACAGTCTACCCAGATTATTTGAGCCACTAGAAGAAGACTCTGACAGTCTACCCAGCTCATCTAACCGACAAGAAGACACTGAAGGTCAACCCACTGTATGTGCGACAAGTGACAAAGGCTTCACAATTCCCAAACGATGTGCGACATTTCAGCGAGACTGACAGATCTCAGCTAGCATGTACAGAGGCACTCGACAATCAAAGTGAGGCTACTAGTGACTCCAGTGACACCACGTTAATTCAAACCTCATCTCGAGCCTCTCCACAAGAACCTGAAATGACTCCAGACGGGGAGCATCAAGAAACCAAAGGTGATTCAGGTGAACCAGAAAGGGCTCCAGACGGGGAGCATCGACAAGCCAAAGCTGATTCAAGTGAACTGGACATGACTCCAGACGAGGAGCGCTGCGGACTCAGTGACGGCACGCTCAAGGAGACAGCAGCTGCCACAAAGGACACTGACACAAGTAGTTTTGTGAAGGACTCAAATTCCACTCAGTGTGGTCATTGAGCACAACAAACACAACAACAAGCACGTCAATAACAACAATGACAACAACAATAGAATAACAACTGGTACGACATGGTACAACTCTGCCCATGAAGGACAATGTTAATGCTCAGCTCAGAACAATGGCAAGAGTGCAAACAGACTGTGGTAAACCACGTTATTGCATTATATGTACTGTATTGTATTGTTCATGCCTGGGCTTGTCCAGGCTGGCTCCGTCTGTGGCTCCTCCCCTCGGGCTTCTGTATAAAGGTGGCGAGTCTTCGCCTCCGGACCTAGTTTGGGTCCAGAGGCAGGAGGCTTGCTGTTTAGTGTATTAAAGCCTCAGTTACATTCATCTCTCGTCGTGTGTTACTGATGGTGTATCAATTTAATACACTGAACTCCTAAAGATGAACTCATCACTCAAGCCTGACTGCTTGGAGCTGGACCTACAAGCAGCCGACGCTACATAAATATTTGAACACTGGCTAAGCTGCTTCAAGGAGTAACTCGCATCCTTCAACGAAGACCTCACAGACCTCCAGAAGAAGCAGGTCCTCCACGCATGGGTGAGCCCAAGAGTCTTCCCCCTCATCAATGACGCCCCCTTGTACACGGAAGCAGTAATGCTGCAAAAAGAACAATACGTGAAATCCGTTAACCAGGTACATGCTCGGCACCTCCTTGCCAAGAGACGGCAGCGCCCTGGGGAATCACTCGCAGAATTCTTGTGTGCCTTCCGCATCCTCTGCCGGAACTGTGATGGCTGGGGCGCTATCGGCTGCCCAGCACGCGGAGCTGTTGACCAGCGATGCTTATGTTGCGGGCATGAACTCTAACTGTATCAGCCAGCGCCTACTAGAAGGGGGGACACTTGGCCTCCCAGAGACAGTACAACTCTCCAACTCGCTGCAGGTGGCCTCTCAGAACATGGGGGCCGACACCTCCGACTGTGCGGCACCCTCGTGGGCCTCGTGGCCGCAGCCATCAACCGACCCGGGTGCGACACAAGCCAACGACGGAAGCCCCAGGTGCTACTTCTGCGGCCAGGGTAATCCCCCCAGAGAACGCTGCCCGGTACAGAACGCAACTTGTAATGGCTGTGGGAAGAAGGGCCACTTCGCAAAAGCCTGCCAGGCCCGATCCCCCCCTAAATCTTCTAGGCCCAGCAGCGCTGCCTGCTGCCTGTCGGGGCCGCCCCCAGCTGCCGCGCCACCCACCATGTGCGACCCGTGGGCACCGCCATCTTTAACTTAGGCTGACACATGCGACCCACGAGGGCCGCCATCTTGGACACCATCGCACACGCCACCCGCCATGTGCGACTCATGGGGGCCGCAATCTTGGGATCACTCCGCAGCCTCTCGGGAGCCCAGCTCACCCGACCGTACGCTGGCCGCCGCTACCTCCGACCGGCCTACCGACCACCTTCCGACACTCGCCTCCGTCACACTCGACCAGTCCCGGCCGCACCACTTCGCGAAGTCTACGATGGTCATCCGGATCAACGGGCACGAGACGGCCTGCCTTTTCGACTCCGGGAGCACAGACAGTTTCATACACCCAGATATGATAAGGCGCTGCTCCCTCCACATCCTACCTGCGACCCAGAAAATCTCCCTGGCTTCCGGATCCCATGCTGTCTAAATCCGGGAGTACTGTGTCGCGACCCTTACCGTACAAGGCGTAGAGTACACCAACTTTAAGCTCTACGTCCTCCCCCATCTCTGCGCTGCCCTATTACTGGGCACCTCCAGGGCCTTACCCTTAAGTTCAACGGACCCTTGCACCCCCTCACCATCTGTAGCCTCGCGACTCTTAAGGTCACCCCACCCTCCCTCTTCGCAAACCTTGCCCCGGACTGTAAGCCCGTCGCTACCAGAAGCAGACGCTACATTGCCCAGGACAGGGCCTCTATCTGGTCGGAGGTCCAGCGACTCCTGCGAGAGGGAATCATTGAGGCTAGTAACAACCCGTGGAGAGCCCAAGTGGTGGTCGTCAAGACTGGGGGGAAGCACCGGATGGTCATCGATTACAGGCAGACCATTAACCGGTACACGCAGCTCGATGCGTACCTCTTTCCCTGCATATCTGACATGGTCAATCAGATTGCGCAGTATCAAGTCTTCTCTGCAGGCGACTTGAAGTCTGCGTACCACCAGCTCCCTCTCCGCCTGGAGGACCACCAATACACTGCCTTCGAGGCAGATGGCCGCCTCTACCACTTCCTCAGGGTCCCCTTCAGCGTCACCAACGGCGTCTCGGTCTTCCAAAGGGAAATGGACCGAATGGTTGACCAGTACGGGCTGCGGGCCACATTCCCATACCTAGACAACGTCACCATCTGCGGCCATGACCAGCAGGACCATGACGAGAACCTCCAGAGCTTCCTCCACACCGCTAAATGCCTGAACTTCACCTATAATAAAGAAAAATGCGTCTTCCGCACAACCCGCCTAGCCATCCTTGGCTACGTCGTGGAACACTGAGTCCTAGGGCCCGACCCCGACCGCATTCGCCCCCTCCTGGAACTCCCCCTTCCCCACTGCCCCAAGGCCCTGAAGAGATGCCTGGGGTTCTTCTCTTACTATGCCCAGTGGGTCCCCAACTATGTGGACAAGGCCCGTCCACTGAACAAATCCACCATTTTTCCCCTGACGACTGGGGCCCGTCTGGCCTTCAATCGCATCAAGGCAGATATTGCCTAGGCCGCGATGACACTGTGGATGAGTCCATGTCATTCCAAGTGGAGAGCGATGTGTCAGACTTTGCTCAGTCCGCTACACTCAACCAGGCGGGCAAGATTAAGAATGACGCAATCCTGAGATGGAGGATCGAGCTCTCCACCTACAGCTATAATATCCTGTATCGACCCGGGAAGCTCAATGAGGCCCCAGATGCCCTCTCCCGCGGTACATATGCCAGCGCACAAGTAGACCTACTCCGGGCCCTCCACAACGATCTCTGTCACCCGGGGGTCACCCGTTCTTTCCACTTCATCAAGGCTCGCCACCTGCCTTACTCCATCGAGGAGGTCAGGTCCGTGACCAGGGTCTGCCAGGTCTGCACGGAGTGCAAACCGCACTTCTATCGGGCAGACAGAGCACATCTGGTAAAGGCCTCCCGCCCCTTTGAGCGCCTCAGCTTTGCGCAAGTCAAGGAGACACAGCCAGAGTGAGACACATCCAGAGTGGGAATTTGGAACTTGGTAATTTGGTGCAGTGAGGTAATTCGGTGCAGAGTGGGAGAAGGTGCTTTTTCCCTACTGTTTTGTTCTCTCTCTTCTGGCCTGTAACATTTAATCTGCAGGGAGAGAGCCAGAGAGCATCTGAGAACCTCGGAAGGTAAGTCAGTGATTTTTATTCATTTTTATTTTTATTAGCTTGGGTGGGGGGGGGGGGGGGGAGACTGAAGTGACATCACAGTAAAGCTGTGACCTGATTGGCTGGTTGGGAAGCTACACTAAATTAAAAAAATTAAGCATTGTTAAACTAATTAAACAGAATTACTTATTATTTATTTATAATTTAGAGGGGTATCTAAGCCAGAGATTGGAGAGTACTGTATTTACCTTTCACATTATAGTAGAAATCTAGTGCTAGGAAATATATAGTTAACAGTAACTTTCTTTTAACTTTTAAATTTAATTTACTAATTAATTGACGCAATGTCAATTAGAGGGGTGCAGTGCTCTGACTGTGAGATGTGGCAGGTCTGGGAGGCTTCCAGCGTCCCGGATGGCTTCATTTGCAGAAAGTGTACCCAACTGGAGCTTCTCACAGACTGCATGGTTTGGTTGGAGCAGCAGTTGGATGCACTTAGGAGCATGCACGTGGCGGAAAGCGTCATAGACTGGGACTCACTTCGTGCCAGGGGCTTAGACCGGCAGAGTTTGTAAGGAGCATCCAGGAGGACTTCTTAAAACAACATGTAGACAGTCCAACTAGGGAAGGGGCTGTAGTGGACCTGGTATTGGGGAGTGAGCCCGGCCAGGTGGTAGAAGTTTCAGTAGGGGAGCATTTCGGGAACAGTGACCACAATTCAGTAAGTTTTAAAGTGCTGGTGGACAAGGATAAAAGTGGTCCTAGGGTGAATGTGCTAAATTGGGGGAAATCTAATTCTAACAATATTAGGCAGGAACTGAAGAACCTAGATTGGGGGCGGATGTTTGAGGGTAAATCAACATCTGACATGTGGGAGGCTTTCAAGTGTCAGTTGAAAGGAATTCAGGACCGGCATGTTCCTGTGAGGAAGAAGGCTAAATACAGCAGATTTCGGGAACCTTGGATATCGAGAGATATTGTAGGCCTCGTCAAAAAGAAAAAGGAGGCATTTGTCAGGGCTAGAAGGCTGGGAACAGACAAAGCCTGTGTGGAATATAAGGAAATTTGGAAGGAACTTAAGCAAGGAGTCAGGAGGGCTAGAAGGGGTCACGAAACGTCATTGGCAAATAGGGTTAAGGAAAATCCCAAGGTTTTTTACACGTACATAAAAAGCAAGAGGGTAGCCAGGGAAAGGGTTAGCCCAATGAAGGAAATGCAAGGGAATCTATGTGTGGAGCCAGAGAAAATGGGCGAAGTACTAAATGAATACTTTGCATCAGTATTCACCAAAGAGAAGGCCTTGATGGATGTTGAGTCTGGAGAAGGGTGTGTAGATAGCCTGGGTCACATCGAGATCCACAAAGATGTGGTGTTGGGTGTCTTGAAAAATATTAAGGTAGATAGGTCCCCAGGGCCTGGTGGGATCTACCCCAGAATGCTGAAGGAGGCTAGAGAGGAAATTGCTGAGGCCTTGACAGAAATCTTTGGATCCTCACTGTGATGTCCCAGAGGACTGGAGAATAGCCAATGTTGTTCCTTTGTTTAAGAAGGGTAGCACGGATAATCCAGGGAACTGTAGGCCGATGAGCCTTATGTCAGTGGTAGGGAAATTACCGGAGAGAATTCATCGAGACAGGATCTACTCCCATTTGGAAGCAAATGGGCGTATTAGTGAGAGGCAGCATGGTTTTGTGAAGGGGAGGTTGTGTCTCATTAACTTGATAGAGTTTTTCGAGGAGGTCACAAAGATGATTGATGCAGGTAGGGCAGTGGATGTTGTCTACATGGACTTCAGTAAGGCCTTTGACAAGGTCGCTCATGGTAGACTGCTACAAAAGGTGAAGTCACAAGGGACCAGGAGTGAGCTGGCAAGGTGGATACAGAACTGGCTAGGTCATAGAAGGCAGAGAGTAGCAATGGAAGGATGCTTTTCTAATTGGAGGGCTGTGACTAGTGGTGTTCCGCAGGGATCAGTGCTGGGACCTTTGCTGTTCATAGTATAAATGATTTGGAAGAAAATGTAACTGGTCTGATTAGTAAGTTTGCAGACAACACAAAGGTTGGTGGAATTGCGGATAGCGATGAGGACTGTCAGAGGATCCAGCAGGATGTAGATCATTTGGAGACTTGGGCGGAGAGATGGCAGATGGAGTTTAATCCGGTCAAATGTGAGGTAATGCATTTTGGAAGGTCTAATGGAGGTAGGGAATATACAGTGAATGGTAGAACCCTCAAGAGTATTGAAAGTCAGAGAGATCTAGGTGTACAGGTCCACAGGTCACTGAAAGGGGCAACACAGGTGAAGAAGGTAGTCAAGAAGGCATACGGCATGCTTGCCTTCTTTGGCCGGGGCATTGAGTATAAGAATTAGCAAGTCATGTTGCAGCTGTAAAGAACCTTAGTTAGGCCACACTTGCAGTATAGTGTTCAATTCTGGTCGCCACACTACCAGAAGGATGTGGAGGCTTTAGAGAGGGTGCAGAAGAGATTTACCAGAATGTTGCCTGGTATGGAGGGCATTAGCTATGAGGAGCGGTTGAATAAACTCGGTTTGTTCTCACTGGAACGACGGAGGTTGAGGGGAGACCTGATAGAGGTCTACAAAATTATGAGGGGCATAGACAGAGTGGATAGTCAGAGGCTTTTCCCCAGGGTAGAGGGGTCAATTACTGGGGGCATAGGTTTAAGGTGAGAGGGGCAAGGTTTAGAGTAGATGTACGAGGCAAGTTTTTTTACACAGAGGGTAGTGGGTGCCTGGAACTTGTTGCCGGAGGAGGTGGTGGAAGCAGGGACGATCGTGACATTTAAGGGGCATCTTGACAAATACATGAATCGGATGGGAATAGAGGGATACGGACCCAGGAAGTGTAGAAGATTGTAGTTTAGTCGGGCAGCATGTTCGGCACGGGCTTGGAGGGCCGAAGGGCCTGTTCCTGTGCTGTACTTTTCTTTGGTCTTTGTTCTTTGACTTCAAAGGCCCCCTCCCCTCCACTGACCATAACGTGTACTTCCTCAACATCGTTGATGAGTACTCCAGATTCCATTTCGCCATCCCCTGCTCTGACATGACCTCTGCCTCCGTTATCAAGGCTCTGCATAGTCTTTTTACCCTGTTCGGGTTCCCCGCCTACATCCACAGTGATCGGGGCTCCTCCTTTATGAGCGACGAGTTGCGTCAGTTCCTGCTCAGCAAAGGCATCGCCTCCAGCAGGACAACCAGCTACAACCCCCGGGGAAACAGGTGGAGAGGGAAAACGCGACGGTCTGGAAGGCTGTCCTTCTGGCCCTATGGTCGTAAAGTCTCCCAGTCTCCCGCTGGCAGGAGGTCCTCCCCAAGGCGCTCCACTCCATCTGGTCACTCCTATATACAGCCACTAATGAGAGTCCTCATGAATGTATGTTTGCCTTCCCCAGGAAGTCCACATTGGAGTCTCGCTTCTGTCCTGGCTGACAGTCCCGGGGCCCGTCCTTCTCCGGAAGCATGCGAGGAGCCATAAAACCGACCCCCTCATCGAGAAGGTCCTGCTCCTCCATGCAAACCCCCAATATGACTACGTGACACACCAGGACGGGCGGCAGAACACTGTCTCCCTTCGGGATTTGGCTCCTGCAGGCTCCCCGGCGACCATCACCACCACCTCCCAACCTACACCATCTTCCCCCACCTCTGCCCACCTCCCTCACGAACTGACACCCACAGGCCCACCGGCGACAAGCACCACCTCCTCCGTCCATACACCACCCCCACTTTGCCGACTCAACATCTGGGTGAAGAAGAAGAAGCCAACACGCTCCCGGACGCGCAGGTCTCGATGCCGGCGCCAACACCACAGCCGAGACTGGGGCGATCATGACAGATGGTCAAGGCCCCCGACAGACTTGACCTTTCAGACCACTTCACCCCCGCCGGACTTTTTTTTAAAAAACGGGGTGAATGTGGTAAACCACGTTATTGCATTATATGTACTGTATTGTATTGTTCATGCCTGGGCTTGTCCAGGCTTGCTCTGTCTGTGGCTCCTCCCCTCGGGCTTCTGTATAAAGGTGGCAAGTCTCCGCCTCCGGACCCAGTTCGGGTCCAGAGGCAGGAGGCTTGCTGTTTAGTGTATTAAAGTCTCAGTTACGTTCATGACTCGTCGTGCGTTATTGATGGTGTATCACAGACCATGGCATGTCAGCGCATCTTACCAATTCACATTGGCTACATTACGTACAAGCAAACCAGCTTTCAGGAAAGATGTCATCAAGAATTGCTACCACAAGCATAAAAAAAAAGTCCACCTCAGACAATGAGGTGATTTGACTATTTGAACACCTCCTGATGACTTCTTGGTTATGTAAACACCAGAACACTGATGGCGTTCACAAGGATATAACAGCATCAACATCACCACTTCACCAACAAAACAAGAAAGCCACTCGACCGTACCAAATCATAAACTTTAGACTCATAACTATTATTTGGTATTGGATAATCCTCAATGTCATCATAACTATTCTTTGATCTTGTATCGTCATCACAGTCATCATAACTTGTACTTGTCATCACTTATTTACTTTTTTCTGTTCAATTTTTCTTTAACACTGTGCAGAAAATGTAACACGATAAAAGGGGGGATGTGGTGATATGCATCACTGTAAATACACAAGGGGTTAATGTAAATACACTACGACTAAGTAAACACTAGAGGGAGCACAAGAGACGTTATGACATGCAGACATACAGCTGATGAACACATAGAATAGGACACGGCCAATGGGCAGTCAAGACACCCAGAGGTGACACTACCACAAGGGGGCATTACACAACCCATATATAAGGACAGGGCACACATGCTCTGTCTCTTTCCACAGGCAACACTTAGAGAGTAGGACAGGGGCAGATCAGAAGCATCACACCCACCACGTGGCTTAGCGCAGACTGGTTAGTTAGACTGAGTTACTACAGCAAGATTAGCATGAAAGTCAAACTCATAGAGAACTGTGCTAATGTTTCAATAAATCACATTGAACTTACTTCAAAGTCTGGAATATCTTTTGGTCAAAGCTGCATCGAGTTGCAGCCTGTGTTATCCCAGAGTACATAACACAACTGCCTCCAGTTTCAGCAACTAGGTGTGGTGGAGGGGTAACTGGATGGGGGATGGATACCTCATCCCACATCCACACACCTCCCTCCCCGACCTGCCTCTTGCCTGCAACCCCTCCATGATACATATCTGCCGCACCACGCGATGTGGGCTCTGGGTTGGCAGGTAGAACGGGGCTGATCCACCAGATGCGCCAGGGACAGGAGGGGGGAATCCTAGGTGCTGCGGGGTTCCGGCACCTCACATGCGAGAGTCACCGGCACGGGCCCCAACACCTCCTCCTCCCTTGGTGTGCCCGATGGCACCCGGCTACTCCATGGGACTGGGGGACAAGTGGAGCTATCCCCTGTGGATATCCAGCCACCTGCCGCTGCCAGTCTTGGAGGCCCACTCTGGTCTTGACCAGGGTCTGAATGCTCGCGGTCATGAGCACAGGGAGTAGACCATCTCCGTCTGGGACTGCGCCACATCACCCATTGACTGTCCCACCATCTTCTGGTTTTGTGTCACATTCGCTATCTCCTTCTGGGACTGGCCATCTCCCTCTGTGTCTACGCCTGCCGCCAATGTTCCCAGCCAAGGCCTGCTGTGATTGGGCCATGCTTAGGAGTGCCACTGTGAGTTCCAGGTGGCTCTGGCACATGGTTGCCTGTGAAGAGGCAGCCCTGTCCTGAGCCTCGGTCAGTGCCTGCACAGAATTCCCAGGCCTTGACCATGCTGATCCACAGCCAAAACCGTCGCCCCCAATTCTAAACATTGGGGGCAAACAGAAAATGACAACGTTAGACAGTCAGACGCATGCAGACCAGGGCTGGGTAGCACCTGGCCATGATGGCCAGTATGGGTGCAGACACAGGGTTGGGGGCTCAGGTTACAGGTGTGAGGGACGGGGGTGAGTTCCAGGGACACAGTGTTGCCTAGTCACCCTGGCTGCCCTGAGGAGGTCATGCAGTTTTTTCTTGCACTGCTGTTCGGTCTGGACGATGTTATCCATGGTGTTGTCCACCTCTGCCACCTGGCGGTGGCTGGCAGCCTCCTTCCCAGGCTGGGTATAGTTCCATCCTCCTCTCCTCCACCATGTCCGAGAGGGTCTCCAGCTCGGCATCCGTGAAACGCCTTGCTGCTATCTTGTTTCCTGGGATGGTGTGTGTGGGGAGTGCAATGTGTATATGTGGCTGCAGCTTGCCAGCCTCCTGAGTGTCAGTCGTGAAACCGGCGAATCCCGCACAGTTTCTCATTGGAATCGATTGTGTTCCACGTGGCACATCGGTGCCAGCCTCTTGACAGTAGTAGAATTGGTCCAGGTGCGGCGCAAATTTTGCTGTGGTGGAAGTCCACGAATTCTGCGCTGGCTTCAACGCTTAGTCTCAGAAACTGAGAATCCAGCCCCTATAATTCCTCTCCTCTTGACCAACTCATTTAAATGCAACTCAGCTCTGCCGTTAATATTGTTTTCTTGTCAACTCTTTTTCTTGCATTTTGACTCACTCGCATTGAGAATAATGCATTACTGTGATGGGTGCAAGGAAGGACTATCGCACATAAACCATTGTACATCGATATGCTTAATACATATCCGTAATTATGTTTAATGCTCCTATTTACATAATTACAGATATGTATTAAGCATATCGATGTACAATGGTTTATATTTAATGCTCCTATTTACATTGGTATAATATGCTCATGCATTTTCATTGAGACATTCTGGATGATGGCAAAAACAAATCAACCTTCATGGCACTGACAGCATTAAGATAAGTTAAGCCCTGGTCTGAGTATGATTTATACCTCTGTGCAGATAATGACATGGAAAATGCTGGTTTATTAAAGTTAATTATATTGGTCCTTCCTTCCCCCTTAAAAAAAATGATTACATTAATGTTTTTGCTCCAATGGCATAAATAATTTACCACTAGACTAAACTTAAATCAGAAATTGCAAGGTGCTATTAATAATAACCAAATGCCCTTTTGCACATATACAGTTGCTGTTCACATGACAATAAGTCAGCATGAAAATTACCATCGAGCAGAGACGCAGCAAGTACTTCACATTGACAGCTGATAAGTTGTGGAACAGGCTGCAATCTCGCACAAGTGAGTAAAAGACTGTACACAGGATTCAAAAATTAAATAGACTGATTGCCGATTCACGAAGGAGTAAATAGATGTACATTCTGTTCCAACACAGTGAGGAAATTGAAGCAATGAGCTGAGCTAAATTGCTGGAGAACCATTTTCTCACATTACTGCCCTTCAAAACTGAAGACAGCAAATGCAGAGATCCAGCTTGCAGACTCCTGCAACCATTTTGAAAGATTTTGGGTTGTGGGGGGTAGAGTTTCCACTTTGGGTGCAATCAGCAATCCGGGGGTAATTCATGCCCAAAATAGTGTGAGTTTTGAGAAGTGGTTTTTCACTCCCCACATACAACCATTCAAACTAATTTGCATAAAACTGGACATCAAATCTGCCCTGAACTGGAATAATTAGGCACCGGTTTAGAATGGATTTTATTTTTATAATTTGAGTTAGAAAATTATTTCATGGTATATTTAGCAGTGGTAAGTTGGTGTGGTTTGATTAATATAGCTGAAAATGGGTTTATCACAAAAAAAATAAACATTTTAATCAGAGTGTCCAATCAATTGAGTAGGATTCTCCGTTTCTGAGACTAAGAGCTGGATTCTTCGATTCTGCGGCTATGTCCGAAGAATCCGCCTGGTCTTATGACCTGAAAGTCGGCGCCGCCCCCACACCGATCCTCAGCCCGGTGGGGGGCTTGCATCTGTGCAGCATAAAGCCCCCGGCTGCACCTGTGGATATGGACGCAGAATGGCTGGGTCTGTGGCTGCGCATGCGCACGGTGACGGCTGCATCGTTCAACATGGTGCCGGCCGCGCACGGACCCGGCCTGCCAAAAACTGCCCCCCTGTAATCCCCCTCGTCACCCCTGGACCACCCCCCGTTAGTCTCCCCAGCATCCACCAATGGAATGGCTCCCCCCGCCCCCCAACTGTGGCGACGCTGGACATAGTCTGCAGACACCACGCGAGGTCGCCGAACATTGTGAGGAGACGTGCCCCAATGCTGTCGGGGACTCAGTCCATTGGAGGAGGAGCATTGGGAGAGGGCCTCAGGTGACGTCCTGAGGCCGTCCATACGACGTGCAGTGCAGTTCCCGAGTACTCCATTTTTGAGTGGGTGGAGCATCGCAAAATAGAAGGCGCCCCGATTCCATGCGTAAACGTGGATTCTCCAGCCGATTGCTGAACACGATTTCATCATCGCCGATCGGAAAATCCCGCCCATGATGTTGATCCCAGCGCAGAATCTGTGGACATTTACAATAGAATAACCGGCTCAGCACCTGGACCGATTCTGCTCATTGAGCGGCTCACCGGAGCCGCATGGAACACCATCGTTTCCAATGAAAAATGGTGCGGGATTCGCCGGATCCATGATTGACATTCGGGAGGCTGACAAGCTCGCCACATACACATTACACTCCCCACACACTGTTATCCCAGCCGAAAAGATGGCACTGGTTGTGCTGGAGCGCACCCATGCAGCTGATGGGTCGGCCGGGACCAGAGGGCACTCGGGGGCGACCTGGGAGGACACCTGTACGACCTATGGCACTACATTAAAATTGGGCTGTTAACGGTGTGCGCAGCTGCATGGCTGCCTTGCCAGTTGTAGCAATGGTGTTCCATGTCCCTCTACCCCGACCCTGACCGCACAGCCCACCTCCTGGCTACCCCCACTACCCCTCCCAGCCCTGACAGAACCCACCCAGCCAGTGGCACAACTGCCAGCAAACTACGGCGATGTTGGACACCTTCCATAACTCCCCTCTCTCCCTCAACAACCGCCAAACCTGGTTTCACAATTTTTAAAAGCACAAGTGAACCACGGCGCCGGAAATCTCGGAGAATCATGGAGGCCCCAGAGAATACTGGATAGAGCCTGGTAACGCCGCTGTCAAGGTGCTGGAGCATTGTGATTTGGCGTCAATTCGGCACCTGCCGCGATTTTGCATCAGAACCGATTCTCCGCCCAATCATCTTTCCTGATTTTGCAGTCGGCTAACGGCTAACAGGAACTGCAATAATCGGTGCCCCATCTGGCACGAATGATCCATCCCTTTCTGTCCTTTACTTGGTATGAAAGGTGTCCATTCTTAGAGACAATAATTCCAGGGATCCAACTGGATCCACTATCGAAGTTTCTCACATAAAGCATCATTTACCATAGCAAATCTATGTTGACCTCTGCAAGCAATATGTGTTGAATAGTGATTGGGTTGCACTATGTGAATCGTGGCTTTCTTCCTGATTACTTCGGCTTGCTTCTACCCTCCATGGCTAATTTGGAAACATAAGGCTCAGTCTCATTCTAAGACAGTTTCATTAGTAGTTATGCTGGTGGAGCTCAATGTCGTTGTATGTGGAGTGGTTTAATAGCTAAGGAGGAATCATGAGTTTTGAATCTCAGCACTTGTGAATATGGTTCTATTGTCTGATATTATTACTTCAGGTAATCCATGAGTTGAAATGCATTGTTGTAATCTTTCGATGGTAGCATGCAATGTAGTTGACTTCAACTACAACCCGTGGTATCCCCTGTAGCATGCTCTCCATTGTCCATTGAAATGCTGTACATGTCGAAGAAAAGGCAAAAGGCATGTACTGGAACAGGCCTCTATCTGTGCTTATCACGACATACCCCTGGGAAGCGTCATCTGATTCAAATTTCTCATATGCATAACTCATATCTAGCTTTGTGTAAGATTGACCTCCTGCCAGCTCTTCAATTCTCGGGAGCAGATATTGATCCAGTTTGGTAGCCTAATTAACTGTTAGCTCATAATCACCACAAATGTGGATCGTGTTGTCCAGTTTCAAAACGGGGACTATAGGTGCTGCCCATTCCATATTCGAACTGGCTGGATAATTCCTAGTCCTTCCAACCTGTTTAACTCAGTATCCACGTTCCCTTGTACGGAATGTGGCTTCAATTGTTTCCCACTTTCTGGCTGCTTTGGCATTTTGGCTGCAGGTTCTGGCTGCAGGTTCCACCCGAAATGGTAAATGCCGCCATATTGTGCGCTCTGCTCCTTTTCCTGTGTTTTCCATGGCCAACTACCTTCTTTGCTTGTTTAAAATCTATGTTGACCTCTGCAAGCAATATGTGTTGAATAGTGTTGTCATTCACACCACAGACTAATCTATCCCATAACCTATCTTTTAGGGTGGCTCCAAAATCACAATTGCTTCAGTTTAGCAAGGTAATTTGTGATCGATTCACCTGGGGCTCTTACCCTCAAATTAACTTAGAATTTCTAGAGTATGACTGATGATTGAGGTTGCAGCTGAGCCTTCACTAAATCCACAAGCTCACTAAATGATTTAGAGTCAGGAGAGCTCGTAGCTGTCAGGCTGTAAATAATGTTATTGCTGTCTGAGCTCCACAAACACTTAAGGCAAATTGCTTTGTGTTTCGCCTCCTCCCATATTTTGTTTGCTTCAAAATAATATCCAAAACACTCAACGTATTGTGTACAGACCTCCATGGAAGAGTCAAATGGTTCGATTCGCCCCAAGAAAGGTATTATGGTGAATACATTTTTTTTCTCAGACTTCGAGTAAAACAGGAGTCGGGCCATAGGCTATGTCAGAAGAATTTATCCTCGTCACCAAATGTAAAGATGCACTTTCAAAGATTTCATTGCTGAACACAAAAGGTATTTATTTATGAATAAGAATTGTACAGCGACTGCATGGCTGTAGCTAGCTCCCAAAATGTCTCTGCCTAGGAGCCTCACCCACCATGCGGTGATACCACAATTTCAGTCCCAATTGGTCACCCAGACCAAGCGACCCTTACTCTGCTGTGTTGCCCTTAAAGGGATAATCACCACATTACCTCTGCAAATGATTGCGGAAACTTGATTGACATTGAACTTAATTTGCATTCAAAATCCACAATTTGTTGCACTGGTGTTGCTAATGTTGGCTGCATTGCACCAATACTGCCAGCAGAACCAAGCAACAACTCCAGGCCCTGATAATCAGCATCGCATTGATGATCCACAAATACATGTGCCTTTACATTGTATCTGTTTTATCAGTGTGATGCCCTTGTTATTTATTTTGCATTTGCAAAATAGGCAGGAAATGTGATTGCAACTGTGGGTTTCTTGGTCTTGCAGCTGCATAACAAGTCTCCAAAATTAACACTTTCTTCTGCTCGCAGAGATTGACAGGGAAGGTCCCAACTGATAAATCATTTTTGGAAGAAGAGATACTAGCAATTAAGAAACAAAGCTTGCTTGCCAATCTTTGGCTTCCCTCTGGCACCTCTGAAGACCTTTTCATCAGTTGTGGAACCTAGTGGACGGGATTCTCCAATTCCCCAGCCGTGTGTTTCCCGGCAGTGCCGTTCGCTGGTGGTGGGGCTCTATCCTCCTGCCGCTTGTGAAACCCACGGGCGGGGGTGCGCTGCCAGCGGGTAAAGTGAATCCCAATGACCGGAAAATTCTGTTCAGTTATCTCCAGGAATAGGAACACTCCCTTCTACCTCCTTAACATCGTTGGGATGGGCCTGTGCCTACCACGGAGAAACTCCAGAATCAGCAGTGCAAAAAGGGAAAAGCCTCTGCCCTTTTATTCCTGTCCTTGGCATCTGGGAAAATGTCTTCCTTGAGTGGAAGAGTCAGGAATAACGATCTTGTAACTTATGCACAGTCTGCATCTGAAATCAGCGCTTGACCGAACACAGGAGGAATGTGAACTGAGACTAAATAGTTCCAAAGGAAAGTCATGTAGGATGAAACTGTTTCTCTGGTCACAGGTGCTCCTGACCTGCTTGGTTTTTCCATAATTTTCTGTTTTTATTCAGCTTGAGCCATTGGGAAATAGGAACAGGAGTAGGTCATTCAACTTCTCAAGCCAGTTCTGGAATTCAACTAGATAATGCTGATCTGTACCTGAACTTCATCTGCCCTGCCTTGGTTCTGTAACCAAAAATCTATCCATCTCAGTTTTGACATTTTCAATTGACCTTGCCTCAGTAGCTCTTTGGGAGAGGGGTTTCCTAATTTCCACTACCCTTTGAATGTAAAAGAATTTCTCGATATCACCTCTGACTTGGTTCTTTATAGTTTTAAAATTCAGTCCCTTTGTCCTGCACTCCACTTACGAGGAAATTGATTCTCTCTATCTATCCGAGCGATTCTTTAATCATCTTCAACAAACATCCCTGAAACCAGCAGAGAATTAAGGAAAATAAGGGCATTTAAACACCTTGCTGCCTGATCAACATTGCCATCATCATCACCAGGACTGCGTCTGGTTGGAGATGCAGGTTGCAGGTTACTCACTAGTCCACATGTCGCTTCAGTGGACAACTGTAGGGAAGATAGCAATAGACGCAGAGAGTTGGGATATCACCTGAAGGAAAAGTGACTTGAAGCAGCTTCTTCCTCCTTTTAACCCCATCATTTGCCTTTTGAAAGGACAAAATATGGCGAGTGATGTGTGCACACTCAGAGCCGAACGTTACGGGGCTCTCAGGAGTAGGATAGAAGGTTGTGGGGGGTTTGGGTGGGGGGGAGGGTGGCGAGTGAGGTTGCTGTTTGCTGAAAGATCAGGATTTCCCTCACTTCTTGCTGTAGCTCCAGCAGGTGCCACGTGGCAGACACCAGACTCCTGTCATCAGCATGGAGCTCACCAGGGGCCTGTTCTCACAGACTGTCATTGGCCTCAGCTATCAGTTTATGTCAGTTGATTGGGTGCATCTGTGATATGCTCACCAGCTTGTGACCCTGAATCTAGCTAAAGCCCCAATCCCACAAACATGTGTTTGCCTGCATTAGCTGAGTTTGCGGGTTGGATGATGTGAAATGGCACCCCCTGAGGATCCCTCCTCATCTTCAGATGTTGACTGAAGGCCCCTGGTCTCAGTCACTGCCTGTCTTTCTGGAGTATGGAAACCTGTACCAGAGGGCAGTTAGTGCTTCACATCTTCTCCTCGCAACTGTCCCTGCTGTGGATCTCTCTATGCCCAGAGGCGGGCACATGAGCTCAATGTCTCCTCACTTTTCCAGGTTGCCACTCCAGTGTCGCCATCTGTAATCATGCAGCCACCCTTCGAACCAATCAGTTCCAGGGCCTCCTTCTTTGCAAGCATCCATACTTCCGCAATGAGTACCCCATCACCGGTCTGTGACCTCTCTTGATTGGTCTGGGTCTATTTCTCCTGCAGGCTCGAGAGGTGATGTGAGTTTCCATACACTCACTAGCACAACACAAATACTGGTGGCATCCAGTACACCCATGAAGCCCATAATGGGAAGGTCCTGAGTGTCTCCTCCAAATGCTCACTGTCATGGGACACGGAGGATGTTGGCAAACATATGTACCTGGCTGTCCTCAAGATATGGCTGTGCAGCAGGAAAGAAACTGGTGTTGGTGTTCCCCCAATGCCAGCGCCTGGTTGGTCACTCACTCTGCATGTGGTGATCAACCTGTGGTGTCACAAGCTCCAGCGAGGAGGGCAGTATGTAGAACTTACCCTGGCGGTACATGGAAGGCTATTGAACCATTTGTGGCACTCCACAGTGCAGAAGGAGGACATTCGGCCCATCATGTTTGCACCCCACCTAGGCCCACTCCCATGCCCTATCCCTGTAATTATGGGCTGAACTGATCTCTTCACACATCTTCTCTATTGAGTAGTTCTACACTCCGTATTGTTCGCCTGCTGCCTGTGTCTATGTATTTACGTTGCGTATTTATGTATGTCCTATGGCTTTTTTTCATGTGTGGAACAATCCGTATGGAACAATACTTTTCACTGTACCTCGGTACACTTGACAATAAATCGAATCAATCAATCAAACCCCTTAACCTCGCCTAACCTGCACATCCCTTAATACTAACGGACATTTTATCATGACCAGTCTACCTAACCTGCACATCTTTGGACTATGGGGAAAAACTGGAGCAGCCGGTCGAAACCCATGCAGACACGGGAGAACGTGCAGACTCCGCACAGACAGTCACCCAAGGACCAGGACCCAGGCACTGTGAGACAGCAGTGTTAACCACTGTGCCACCATGCCGCCTGCATGACTGCTTGCCTCCTCTGCTTTTTCTGACAAGGTTCAGGCAAGAAGGTTGTTTCTTGACTGAACCTGAGGATCTGTCTATTCTTTAGAGTATGGAGGAAAACCTGCAAGGAAGCATTGCAAAACCATGGTGTACCCAGTGTCTTCCCTCCCCCAGGTCTTGTGCCTACTGTTGATATCATTGACTCCCCAGTTGAGCCGCTGGCCTCCTGTTGGATTCAATAATGGCAAGTCTCTGAGGCTCTTGGATTGCACAATTTTGAGCTTTCAGGTTGGAGGAGTGTACTCTGGAGGAAGCAACCTCTCTGGAGTGCTGATGTGCCTTTTGTAATATCTGAGGTTGGACTGAATGTAGGGCTGGCAGGCCTTTGAAAGTGGAAGTAGAAACTGCTTCTGGTGACACTGAGATTGTGCCTTGTGGTTCACTCCTGTGCCAGAATTGGACAGACGCCTCACTTTCAGGCTGTTAAGTGGCCAGCCATCATGTGATCATGGTCAGCCTGCTTCATTTCTCCAGTGACGTGATGATACACATTTCCAGATTAACCAGCAAGACCCATGCCACATGTATTAAATTAAGCCCTTGGTGCTCCTGAAGGTGGGTTTGCTGCTGGATTAGTCATGACTCTTTGTAGCCATCCCAGATATGTGCCTGAACCTGATGTGAAACGAATTGCACCTGCAAATCTGCCGCTTAACATCTGGTTCATATCCGTTTATGAAATTGGTCTTCAAGCTTTTGACAGCAAAATCAGTTATTGCTGAAGGAGTCAAAGGAGGCTGACACCCAAAAGGTAAGTTTGAAGTTTCTTTCTTTCCCTATTGTGCAACAATGAGAAATGGGAATGAGACTCAGGCATCATGTTAAACCTATAGGTCACCGCCAAGCACTGCATTCCCCCTTTATGATCTCTTTAGCTTCTGCATCCCCTATCTCCCCACATACACTGCTCCCCTCCTCTCCCCCTCCCCCACCCCCAGCTTTGCCCTCAAACTCTCCTGAGAAGATTGGTCATCTGCCACAAGGCAGAATCCCTCTTAATCCCACACTGAGGCACATGGGATCAGGATAATTGTTTGGGTGCAGGTGAACCAGCAACACAGACTAATTTCAATGCACAGTCCACATGGTCAAGAGGTGGATAAATGAAAGCCTCTCTTTTGTTTTCCAAACTCTTGCATACAAAGAAAATCAATAAATCCACAGAGTCTGCTGTCTTTGCACAACCTGTCCAATCACCTACCTTGTCCATTTCCATTGGTTCCTTATCCACCAAACAAATTGATTTCAAAATCATTCATGCCTGCCCTAGCTTGACATCCTCTTCCTACACTACAACAGTGATTGTCATGATATTCAAACATACATCATAACACATACATAATGATAGACAGAGCAACGGACCAATTAGCACACATAACACAACAGACAAGAGCAGATACAGTATAAAACAAGAAACACAACACTTCCTGAGCAGTCCATCTGGAAACGGCACAGGGCCAGGACCTCAAAGCAAGACACTCACACAGTCACAACGTGCTGAGTACCAAGTCTGATGTATAAATAGTTGAATGGAATAAAACTGCGTTGTACCAATCGCAACCATGTTGGTTCGTCTGTACCTCAGAGCACCCAACACTTCATGATACCAGGGGTGAATCGATACCTACCAGCAAATCTGCCATCCTGAGTCATGGACACCCTCAACAAACCGCAGCCGCTGCAAGTCGCTGGGAACCTGGGCACAAATTAGACGCTCTTCAAGCAGCGCTTCGAACTCTTCATGCAGGCCAATGAAAAACAGGGCATCTCGGACGACACGAAGATTGCCATGCTCCTCACTACCACAGGTCAGCATGCCATCCATGTATACAACTCCTTGGTGTTCGCGGAAGGCGAGAACAAAGCTAAGTATGACACGGTCCTCCTCAAGCTCAACAAGCACAGCTACAGAGGGCGGTGGAGGCCGGGACGTTGAGTGTCTTTAAGACAGAAGTTGATAAATTCTTGATTTCTCGAGGAATTAAGGGCTATGGAGAGAGAGCGGGTAAATGGAGTTGAAATCAGCCATGATTGAATGGTGGAGTGGACTCGATGGGCCGAATGGCCTTACTTCCATTCCTATGTCTTATGGTCTTATAAGCACTTCAGCGTTGAGGTCAATGAGAGCTTTGAGAGGTATGTCTTTCAGCAGCACCTGCAAGGTAAGGATGAGCTCTTTCAGTCCTTCCTGACGCACCTCTGCATACTCGCGCAGTCCTGCGGTTACGACACCACCTCAGAGTCCATGATCCGGGACCAGATCGTTTTTGGGGTTGCCTCGGGCAGCCTCCGCCAGCAGCTTCTAAAAATAAAAGGCCTGACCTTAGCATCTGCAGCTGAAGCCTGTGTCCTGCATGAGAATGCGACTAGCCGCTATGCCCAATTTCAGGCGACCAAATCGGCACGGAGCGGGTACCACGCGACCGAATCAGCAAGCCAGGCCACCCACGACGCCGAACGCGTCCAGGCAATCTCCCGGCCCGCGCTTTTCAAGGCCTCCCGCGTTTCAGCGCGCCAAAACCCACGGCAACACTGAGGGACGTGCTGCACAGACGCACCTGACACAAGACCGAACTGCGCATGCGCAGTGGCATAACGAACGCCATGACGTCATGACGTGCGGCAACTGTGGAGCTGCACATTTAAAAGGGCAATGTCCTGCAAAAACTCGACAATGCCTACGCTGTGGCAAGATGGGCCACTACGCTGCCTACTGTCGAGCGGCTCAACCTGTTGATCTTCCACATCTCCGACAACCTCGCAGGAACGTGCGGACCATTCAGCCTCCACATCACGACATCCAAACCGATGACACAGATGACCAAGACGCCTTCCGGGTTGCGGTCATTGATGGGAACCGGGTCAACACCATCAATCCAGACGATGAATGGTGTGCCACCCTGATGGTCAACCGATCGCCGATCACTATCCGGCTGGACACTGGCGCCTCAGCCAACCTCATAGCATGGTCAGCCTTCTGCGCCATGAAGGTCAGACCACCAATCTGGCCATCCCGGTGCATGATGGTTGACTACAACGGGAACATTATCCCGGCCATGGGATCCTGCCAGCTCCAGGTGACACACAACACACACACGGCCACACTCTCATTCGAGATAGTCGGCTCATCGAAGGACTCCCTGCTGGGCGCACAGGCATGCAAGGCTCTCCACCTTGTGCAACGAGTCCACTCTCTCTCTCCAGACGGCACGTCTGACTTCCCGGATGCAGAGTTCAACGCACAGCTCCAATCGCTCCTCGCCCACAACCAGGAGGCATTCGAGGGCATGGGAACACTGCCATACACCTACCGAATTCGCCTCAAACCAGACGCCATCCCGGTCGTTCACGCACCTCGCAGGGTTCCTGCGCCACTTAAAGAATGCCTCAAGCAGCAGCTGCAGGATCTCCAGGACCAAGGGGTCCTATCCAGGGTCAGCTCCATGGTGTGTGTCAAGAGGTCCTCTGGCGAGCTCCGTATCTGTATTGACCCCAAAGACCTCAATAATAATATTATGAGGGAACATTATCCCATACACAAACGGGAGGAGATCACCAGTGAAATGGCCCAGGCGAAGATATTCATGAAACTGGATGCTTCTAAGGGTTTTGGCAGATCCAACTGGACCCGTCCAGCCGAAAGCTATGCACCTTCAACACCCCTTTCGGCAGGTTCTGCTACAACCGGATGCCATTTGGTATCATCTCGGCATCCGAAGTCTTCCATAAAATCATGGAGCAGATGATTGAAGGCATCGAAGGGGAGCGCGTATATGTGGACGATGTCATCATCTGGTCCACCACACCGCAGGAGCACATATATCGTCTCCAACGCGTTTTTGCCCGCATACGGGAAAACGGCCTGCGCCTCAACCGAGCCAAGTGCTCCTTTGGCCAGACTGAGTTGAAGTTCCTGGGGGACCATATCTCCCGGTCAGGGGTCCGTCCGGATGCAGACAAGGTGAGCGCCATCACAGCCATGCCGCAGCCGGCCGACAAGAAAGCTGTCCTACGCTTCCTTGGCATGGTCAACTTCCTGGGGAAGTTCATTCCCAACCTTGCCTCCCACACGAAGGCTCTGCGCCACCTCGTCAAAAAGTCCACCGAGTTCCAGTGGCAACACACACACCAGCTGGAATAGGAGGAGCTCAAACACAAACTCACCACGGCACCAGTATTGGCGTTTTTTCACACGTCTCGTGCCACAAAAATCTCAACTGATGCCAGCCAATCCGGCATTGGAGCAGTGCTCCTGCAGAGGGATGACACGGCATCATGGACCCCAGTGGCCTATGCATCGCGGGCCATGACCCCCACAGAGCAGCACTATGCGCAGATCAAAAAAGAGTGCCTGGGCTTGCTAACCGGTTTAGACAAGTTCCATGGTTACGTATATGGTCTTCCCCGGTTCACTGTCGAAACTGACCACCGCCCCCTGGTCAGCATAATAAACAAGGACCTGAACGAGATGACCCCTCGCCTCCAGCACATCCTACTTAAACTCAGGAGGTACGACTTCCAACTGGTCTACACTCCAGGGAAGGACCTCATCGTGGCGGATGCCCTATCCAGAGCAGTGAGCACGCCGCCAGATGCGGAGGGGTTCGTATGTCAGGTCGAGGCACGGGTGGCTTTCACATCGGCAAATTTGCCGGCTGACGACTTCAGTCTGGCCCGTATCCACCGAGAGACTGCGGCCGACCCCCTTCTGCAGCGAGTGATGCGCCACATGATGGGAGGATGGCTCAAAGGGCAGTGCTCGCAGTTCTACAATATACGAGATGACCTAGCCATCATTGATGGTGTCCTTCTGAAGCTGGACCGGATTGTGATTCCGCACAGCATGCGCCAGCTGGTTCTCAACCAACTACACGAAGGCCACTTGGGGGTATAGAAGTGCAGATGGAGGGCCTGAGGGGCGGTATACTGGCCGGGCATCAGTGACAATATTGCCAACATAGATCATAGATCATAGAATTTACAGCGCAGAAGGAGGCCATTCGGCCCGTCGAGTCTGCACCGGCTCTTGGAAAGAGCACCCTACCCAACGTCAACACCCCCACCCTATCCCCATAACCCACTAACCCCACCCAACACTAAGGGCAATTTTGGACACTAAGGGCAATTTATCATGGCCAATCCACCTAACCTGCACATCTTTGGACTGTGGGAGGAAACCGGAGCACCCGGAGGAAACCCACGCAAACATGGGGAGGATGTGCAGACTCCTCACAGACAGTGACCCAAGCCGGAATCGAACCTGGGACCCTGGAGCTGTGAAGCAATTGTGCTATCCACGATGCTACCGTGCTGCCCGTCAAAAAGGGGTTTTTGCACATGGTGCTCAACTGCACAACATGCCAAAGGTTTCAGCCGGCGCAACCTCCTGAGACGCTTCTGCCCCATGAGCTGGTGACGTCCCCCTGGGCGAAAGTGGGTGTCGACCTGTTTTGTGCGCTCGGCAGGGACTATGTCATCATAGTTGACTACTTCTCAAACTACCCTGAAGTCATGCGCCTGCACGATTTAATGTTGTCTGCTGTCATCAGGGCCTGCAAAGACACATTTGCTCGCCACGGCATTCCGATGACTGTCATGTCGGACAATGGGCCCTGTTTTGCCAGCCAGGCATGGTCGTCCTTTGCGACTTCGTATGGCTTCACACATGTGACGTCCAGCCCTGTGCACCCCCAGTCAAATGGAAAGGCGGAGAAGGGCGTTCACATTGCCAAGCGGCTCCTCTGCAAGGCTGCTGCTGCCGGGTCGGACATCTGCCTCACCCTGCTGGCCTATCGCTTGGCCCCACTAGCCACTGGTCTCTCACCAGCACAGCTGCTGATGGGTCGTGCCCTCAGAACCACCGTGCCTTCCATCCTGGCACCAACAATAGACCATGCTCCGGTACTGCATAGGATGCAACTGCAGCGCGGTCACCAGAAGAGATCATATGACACACGGGCAACTGATCTTCCCTCCCTGGCCCCTGGAGACAACGTCCGCATCCACCTACCAGATGGTGGCTGGTCAGCACCTGCCGAAGTTCTCCGACGCATGGTACCCCGCCCGTTCCAGGTATGCATGCCTGATGGATCCATGCGTAGGCGCAATCGCCGAGCTCTTCGCTTACTTCCACGCTCGCAACGGGACCTTACACAGACGCCGTGTCCTCCACTGGTTCCTGATAGCGACTTTGTGGAGCTGCCATATACCATGCCCCTTCTGTCGCTGCCCGTGGCCAGGCTCGCACCTCAGCCGGTGGTTCTCAACCCACCCTTGAGGCGGTCAACCCGAAATCGTCGCCCACCTACTAGACTGGACTTATGAGACTGTTCACACGTTGAACGTTTGCAAGCACTGTTTTATAACATGTCTCTGTTTTCTCGTTACAGGCATTCGTTTGATCGTTCCAAATTTCCACGTTGTTTTTCTTTTTGTTCTGGTACAACCTCGTTAGCATGTCACACCTGACATCGCCCCTTGTCTATAGTTAGGCCCCATGTACATGATGTAAATATTACGCGCACACACACATTTAGCTTCACTCAGGACACATTTATATTTATAACCACGTAGGCACATAATCTTGTAAAAAAGGGGGGATGTCATGATATTCAACCATACATCATATCACATACATAATGATAGACAGAGCAACGGACCAATTAGCACACATAACACGACAGCCAATCACAGACAAGTGCAGACACAGTATAAAACAAGAAACACAACACTTCCTGAGCAGTCCATCTGGAGACGGCACAGGGCCAGGACCTCCAAGCAAGACACTCACACAGTCACAACGTGCTGAGTACCAAGTCTGATGTAAAATAGTTGAATGGAATAAAACTGCGTTGTACCAATCGCAATGTGTTGGTTCGTCTGTACCTCAGAGCACCCAACACTTCAGTTATGACACTTCAAAAATACTTAATTTTCTGTAAGGAGCTTTAAGGTGCCTGAGGCCATGAAAGGCATTATGTCAAGGTAAGTCTTTCTTTTACTCTTTCATCCAACTGCTCTTAAAATTTAGGCATTTTGTGTCTCCCACCTCCCTCTCCTTCATAAAAATTGACAGACTCCCTGAACTATTACAATCTTAGTCACACAACTCTCTTCCCAAATCCTTTCACTGCAGAGTAGACAGAGAGAAACAGTTCATGTTCATCAATGGATTGAGAACAAAGAGTTACCGCGATTTGCAAAAGAAGCAAATGCGATGTGAGAAAAGGCATTTTCACGCAAGGTGGTTCGGGTCTGGAATGCACTACCTGGAAGTGTGGTGGAGGCAGTTTCAATCAAGGCATTGAACAGGGAATTAGCTGATTATTTAAATGGAAACAATGTGCAGGGAAACGGGGAAAAGGTCGGAATAATGCGAATTCGGAGAGCCGGTGCAGGCACAATCAGCCGAATGGCCTTTTCCTGCACCATAACTATTCTGTGAGCTCTCCCCTTCTTCAACAGTCCCCTCAATACCTACATCTTTGACCACATCGTTGGGCATCTTCTTTAACTGTTCCAACCCGGTCGATGCTGAAGGATTTCGCAATGTTTTCTAATGCGAGAGGCGCTCGATAAGCGCAAATTGTTATTGGGCTGAAAAGTGTAGGCTTCCCACACTTGTGGGGAGTACTCATTATTAAGCAGCAGGAGAATACATTATTGCTCAAAAATGTGCATCTTCGTTCAATGGAGAAAAGCTGCTGAGTAGTACTAAGTTACTTCAAAACACAACAAAGCCACAGTAATATATCTGCATCACTGCACGAAGCTTAGACAAGAAACCTTTTACAGAAATTCAACTTCACCAACAAGCTGCTGTGCACTAACTGGTCTTGACGTGACCTTTTTAGTCTTGTCAAGCCTTATTTAGATAAAATGTGGATGCTGAAAGGATGCCTAATGATTTCATCAGTCTTAATTATAACAGTGATTTATCATTAAAAGCATATCTAACACCAAGGACTGATGAAAGTAATGAAAATATATCAGACATTTGTTTGAGAACAATTAGGACCTGCTATTTTATTGCAGCACCTTATCAAAGAGGACACAATGGTCTGTCAGTAAAAGAACCCAGACAATGTATCCAATGTTTCGCTGATAAAGTGTGGATTATATTTGATTGTTTTTGTTTATGTATAACATTCAACAGTAACGATGCGCCCTCAGGTAGCAAAATGTTCCAAGTTGCTTGGTGGGGATGATGGATTTAAGCAGGAATAGTGTGATGAACGGTTACTGTAACACTGTACCCTTGTCATCATGTTAGGTGCTGTCCCCTTTAAGACCGGGCTTGGAGCCCTGGGGACTCCGCCTCCGGCTCTGCCCATCTGGGAGCCGTATACAAGAGGCCGTCTTGTGGGCAGCACCCCAGCTAGCACACGAATCGGCACCAGGCTAGTTCTTAGCTTATTAAAGCCTTCTTTACCGTTTACACTCTAAGCATCGTTATTGAGGGTACCACAAATAGGAAGAACGCTGGGCAGTAAATATCCAACTTTAGCACTCCCGTAACAGAGCTGGTCAGGAACTGAGGTGCACACACAGGCTTCGAACATATACTCCACGCATAGGAAGCTTCAACCTGGCAGTGTGCTCCAGATAAGCCTGAGTAATACTAATATAAAACTGGAAAATTAATTATTAGAGATCGATTATTAATTTGAGTCACAGTTAAAATAAGGAGCAATTTTGAGCCCGCATTAGTGGGCTGCAGGATTGCCAACGCGGGCTGAAGATCCGGAGAACATCGGGAAAGGCGATTCTCTCAGGAAAGATTGTGTTTTCCAATTTTTCACAGTCCTCACTGGTGACATCACGAGGTTCAAGCCCACAAAGGCCGAGAAATCTAATATTAATGTTTATGAATACGTTTCATGGTAATTACTCAGCACCGCCCCCCCCTGCCCCACCTATGTTCAAATGTTCAAACCTTGCCGGCATGACATCAACTTGAAGACATGGATCAGCAAGGGGATTCCCCAGGGGGCACAAAGGTAAGTATAGCCCCCAGGAAGAGAGGGACATTGTGCCCTGGCACAGCCCCGACATTACCCCTTGGCACAGATTGGCACTGCCAGTTTGCCACTGTGCCAACCTGGCAATGTGCCAACCTGGCAGTGCCAGCTTGTGCCAAGGGGAGTTCCAGGACAGGACCCTCTAGCGAGCCACATTGTGGGGGCGGGGGGGGGGGGCTTCCCATTATGCTTACTAAGGAGAGAGCGTGCCGAGGCTATTGAGAGGGGAACTTGCAGGCACAGGGGGGAGTGAGCAGTGACGGGATAACTTGCAGTTATGGGGGAAGCGGTGATAAGGGGAGGAATGCCGGTGATACTTGCACGGTGGGGGAAAGGGAAGAGCCCCCTATAACTGTGCGGGGTTGGAGGGAAACAGCGAGAGCTCCAAGGTGGTGGGGTGGGGTGCCTTTTAAAGATGGCATTTTTTACTGAATCATTTTACTCAGAGAGGCCCAGGATCTGGAGTGAAAACTAGGATAGGCAGGTGAAGAGCTACCCACTGGTCTTCAGTCTGAACCAGCTACTTTGAAAGAATCTTCTGATTTCCAGAATTCATTTTTTCCTTGTTAAGGATCCGTCGTATTTATCGCTTGAAATTATAGGCACATTAACAAGCCACACAGCATCCTTACTTGGAAATATATAACATCGTTCCTTCATTGTTGCTGGCTCAAAATCTTGAAACTCCCTCCCTAACAGCATTTTGGGTGTACCTGCACCACAGGCACCTCAGCAGTTCAAGAAGGCAGATCACGGACATTTTCTCAAGAGCCATTAGGGATGGGCAACAAATGCTTGCCTCGTTCGCAATGCCAACATCCTGTTAAATAACTTTTTTTTAAATGCCGTGCTGATATATTATTCAGCATAAATTGCAAGTCAACAGAAAGTGTTAATTTCGCAGACCTTGGCTCAGCATAATCATGGACATTCTACTGAAGTTAAAGATAAGCCGAAAACCTCATCCTCAACAGCATTAAGTTAATCATTTGCTTTAAAGGTAATGCACTCACCACAGGAATCTGAACAAAGAACTTTACTGAGCCCTGATTAAAGTTTCAGAGAAGTCATTTATAACTTCATGTCAAATATTCAAAGAAATATTTTAGAATGCCATTGAGAAATAGAAACTCCGCAGGGAAAAGTGACCCATCCTTGACTAACCAAAGAGGATAGGGATAATTGCAGATTAAAAGAAGAGGTTTATAATATTGAGAAGGAGAGTAGTAAGTCTAATTGCTAGGAGAGTTTTAGAAATCAGCAAAGGATGACCAAAATACGTATGAAGAGAGTGAAAATAAAATACGAAAATAAACAAGCCAGAAGTATGAAAGTAGACAGTAAGAGTTCCTACAATGATAAGAAATAGATTAGCAAAACTAAACATGGGCACCTCAGAGATTGAGACAAGGAGCATTGAAATATAGGCGCAGGAGTGTTATATTTTAAATAATGACTTATCTAAAATATATATATTATTTTTGAATCCACCAGGATGAGAAAATGACCAATAGTCTTCTTGTTGAAAGATGAATTATTTATTGAGTAATAAAATAATAAACTGTGAGTCCTTTTACTCAATACTGAACTAACAATAAAGAATTAAAGTACAATACAGATAACTGTCTTAACTATACATTATTATAACAAACTAGGTCTAACTTCTCTCACTCTAGCTTTTCTATGTCTTGCTTGTTCACTGTTCTGAATCACATCATCATATTACTTAGAAAAGGCGGGAAACCAGTTCTTATAGTATCTGACTGTGAGTCATCTAGTGTTGAAATGACTGGACTACATTTACATACATTGATTGTGGTGAGCCATGTATGGCTATTGTGTATACTCACTGTTCTATTATTACTATTGTCATCGACATCCACTATTGTATATACTTACTGTTGTTGCTGTTACTGTTGTTGTTGAATTGTTGTGTTGATGCTACTGTTGGCTCTGCCTGTGGCTCCGCCCCTCTGAGGAGGTATATCACCGGCCGATCTGAGACAGGCTCTCAGTGCGGGAGAAGCTACAGGTTGGCACACATCTAGTTGGTTAAATCCACTGTTCTTTGGTACAAACTGTCTCGACTGAATTGATGGTCATCATTGATCATGTATATTGATATCTGAATATTACTACAAGGCGTAGACCATGCAGCCCTTTGAGCATACTGTTCCATTCAATAAGGTCATGGTGATCTAGCCTTCCTGTTCCAATTTTCTCTGTTTCTCATAATCCCTGAGTCTTGCCTGACAAAAAGATGTCCAACTCTGCCTTCAACAAATTCAATGACCAATCTGGGAAGGAGAATTCCACACACTAACGGCCGTTTGAGAGGAAAAGTTTCCCGCCATCTCTGTCTCAAAAGGAGCCCTCTTATTTTTAACCTCTGCCCCAGTTTTAACGTCCCCCACAAGAGGAAACACCCTTTGGGTGTCCACCCTGTCAAGTGCCCTCTGGTGGAGGGAGTGAATGTTGTTGAGCACCCAAGTGGCCATCAAATCACATAGTGACCAGCCAGAGAGATCCATCAATAAGAATCCATCCAATTGGTTTGCCACCAAAACAAGAAATAGAGATAGAAAATCTGACAGTGGAGGTGTCCGTTAAGCCCATTGTGTCCAACCTAATCCACTACATTGTAATATTTTATTTTATGCTATGTAAGAGCTTTCTCCACGTGTGAGTTCACATTCCTGAACAATTTGGACCTGTTGGTCAGTTGCTGAAAGTAAATGTGTTAACTTTAATTGTTTTGTTGATACTTTAAAGAGAAATTTACATTTAGATCATAATATAACATTTTATATCATTCATACAAATTGGGAAGATTGAATGGTAACTTGGCTACAAATCCACAGCAATTTTGTTTCTGTTACAATTATGAAGTGTGTAAGATTGTTATGTTTTGGGACTGTCAGTGGAATTCTCCGTTCCTGAGACTAAGGGTGGGATTCTCCGATAGCCAACACCAAAATTGCGTTCGGCAATTGGCAGGAGAATACATTTTCATGCCGAAATCGGGGGCGGCGTGTTTTTCAGATGCTCGGCCCCCTCAAAAACAGCATAATTGCTGAGTACGCCACACGCCATTGGGACAGCCCAGGATGTCACCTGAGGTCCTCCCGCAATGCTCCGCCCCCGATGGGCTGAGTCCCCGACTGCTTGGGGCATATGGCCTATCAGTTTTCGGGGACTTCGCTTGGCGGCTGCGGACTGTGTGGAGCCGTTCTGCTGGCCGGGGGGGCTTCGGGGGTGGGAGGGAGGGGGGGGGGGGGGGGGGCTGGGAGGACAGGTGGGAGGGGTGTCCGGGGAAGTCGAGGTGGTTTAATGGGGGGCACTATCTGGCAGACCGGGTCCACGTGCGGCTGGCGCCATGTCATACGGCGCGGCCGCCGCAGGTCGCCGCCTTGCGCAGAGCGGCCAGGGACCTGGCCATTTTCCGTCTGTATCTGCAGGTAAAGCCGGGGGATTTACATGGCGCGGCTTCTAGCCCCCATCATAAGACAAGACAGAACCTGCGGACATAATAATAAATGCTTATTGTCACAAGTAGTCTTCAATGAAGTTACTGTGAAAAGCCCCTAATTGTCACAAAATCGGAGAATCCAGCCCAAAGTATTGACACTGAGACCGGATTCGGGCAGTTCTAAGACAGCAAAACTGTCGCCGCGCCTGGACAAATTCAACGACCGATAAGGGGCTCACACCGGCGCCACGTGGAACACAATCGATTCCAATGAGAAATGGCGCGGGATTCGCCGGATTCACGATTGACACTTAGGAGGCTGACAAGCTGCAGTCGCATATAAACACTTCACTCCCCACACACACCATCCCAGGCAACAAGATGGCAGCAAGGAGAGCGGCGCATTGTTTGACTGACGCTGATATCTAGACCCTGCTGGATGCCGTGGAGGAGAGGCAGGCGACCATGTCCCCCGGCCCAGGAAGGAGGCTGCCAGCCGCCGCCATTCGCCATGCCTGGGCGTAGGTTCACCTGAGGAAGGAGCAGTGCTCCCAAAGCTAGTGTTTGAAACAAACCTGTTGGACTTTAACCTGGTGTTGTAAGACTTCTTACTGGGCGAAGGTGGCAGAGGCTGTAAGCATCACAAGCAACACCGTTAGGACCGGCCAGCAGTGCCATAAGAAACTGCACCACCTGTTCAGGGCAGTCAGAGTGAGTAGTCTATGCCCCTCATAATTTTGTAGACCTCTATCAGGTCACCCCTCAACCTCTTTCGTTCCAGTGAGAACAAACCGAGTTTATTCAACCGCTCCTCATAGCTAATGCCCTCCATACCAGGCAACATTCTGGTAAATCTCTTCTGCACCCTCTCTAAAGCCTCCACATCCTTCTGGTAGTGTGGCGACCAGAATTGAACACTATACTCCAAGTGTGGCCTAACTAAGGTTCTATCCAGCTGCAACGTGACTTCAATTCTTATTGTCAATGCTCCGGCCAATGAAGGCAAGCATGCCGTATGCCTTCTTGACTACCTTCTCCACCAGTGTTGCCCCTTTCAGTGGCCTGTGGACCTGTACACCTAGATCTCTCTGATTTTCAATACTCTTGAGGGTTCTACTGTATATTCCCTACCTGCATTATGCCTTCCAAAATGCATTACCTCACATTTAATGTCACATTTTATGTCCGCAGGATCCGTCTGGTCTTATGATGGATTAAACTCCATCTGCCATCTCTCCGCCCATGTCTCCAAACAATCTAAATCCTGCTGTATCCTCTGACAGTCCTCATCGCTATTCGCAATTCCACCAACCTTTGTGTTGTCTGCAAACTTACTAATCAGACCAGGTACATTTTCCTTCAAATCATTTATATATATTACGAACAGCAAAGGTCCCAGCATTGATCCCTGCGGAACCCACCACTAGTCACAGCCCTCCAATTAGAAAAGCACCTTTCCATTGCTACTCTCTGCCTTCTATGACCTAGCCAGTTCTGTATCCATCTTGCCACCTCACCCCTGATCCCATGTGACTTCACCTCCTTGAGCAGCTCCAGTTTGTACAGCCACAGTGCATCCCCCCAGGGTTGCGGTGATTAGGATGAAGGCCACCATTCTTGGTTGAATTCCAAAGTCCATTGTCTGCAGGAGTGAAAGACAGACATGTTAGCATGGTGCGTACCCTTGTGCCCAACCTGGTCCACTCCACGGGCTGTACTGCACTGCAGCCCCTTCTCCCGCATGTCCCCCTCCTCTCCTCCCCCATCCCCACATCCAACCCCGTCATTCCCCCGGCACTCTGCCATTCTCACCCCTGTCCCCATCAGTGCCCAGCAGCGTGAGGGCCTCTATCCCTGGTGCACATCCCTGCTGCCAGGGGTACCAGTAGCTGGCACTACCCATGTGACACCCTACAATCCCCATCTGGCGCCCACCTACAATGGCATTGCCCGTGGGTAGGCCGCGTTCTGACCCGCCAGCGAGTGGCGGCCGGTTTGGGGGTAGGAGTGTTGATGTGGGCTGGGGTGTGGGGGCTCCAAATGGCTGGTGTCACACTGCATGACCAGAGGCCACAGTGAGCGGTCAGTGGGGTGCGCAGCAAGATGGCTGCCACGACGATGGTGGTCCATGCGTGGACACCCCGGACCCATGGAGGACCCCATGGCCCATTCCTTGGTCACTCCCGCCACCCCCACTGCTCCCCCTAGGCTTGGCGGGTCCCCTGAACTGCTCCCCTATCCCCCGCCAGCTACAGGACCGGCAGGTAATGCATATCCTACCACCTCTCTCTTCCTCGCCAGCCATGGCACCTGTTTCACAGTTTTTAAATGCACAAGTGACACTCGCCGTTGGGAATTCTCCCCGATGCTGGCTGAGCATTGTTGAGGCCCTGGAGAATATCTGGTGGGGCCAGCTAAGGATATGCAAATGTGACATGCAATGCGGGGTAGAACGCATTGATGCCACTGTCAAGCACCGGAGCATTGAGAATTGGCATGCGCCTGGCGTCCGCCAAGATTTTCACTTCTTTGACCGATTCTCCACCCAATCGCCTTTCCCGATTTCGCCATCGGCCCAAGGAGAATCCGATCCCTTGTCTGGTTGTTCTGGCCTCCCACGGCAGCAGAGGTTCAGATACTTGGACCGCTCTGGAGGGGCACTCCAGTATAGTGCTAGGAGGATCTCCCACATGGTGGTGGTGGCCTGCTGTGTCCTCCACAACATCGCGCAGCAGAGGGGCAATGTGCTGGAGGAGGAGGATGAACGCCAGTAATTATCCGATGAGGAAGATGTGGGGGAGGGCGAGGATGGGCAAGACACGGGCCCAGGCAGGCAGAGGAGGCCACATAACGTGTGCGCCAGTGCCAATGCGCATGGGATGTTCTGATCGCATCCGGGTTCACTGACTAGATGGACTGGACAGCAGCACGGACATCCCATCCACCCTACACCCAGCCACCCTCTCTTATGAATACCCTCCCTGCGCAACCTCCGCCCACACCTACCTCCCTATGGGGTGGAGGCCCTGGATTGCAGTAACATGGGGGTGCAGCCCATGGGACGGAGAATGTTGACAACCCGCTCTGGGATGAGCTCTGGTGCTCTGCATCGCTCAACCGTATGACACCTGCCCATGGCAGCACTTTTCACTGTCCACCTGGGTGAAACTTGCATGTGAGCTGGCCTTTCCATCACACGGTCCCATCGGATCCCAGTGGTGGCAGAGGTAGGGATGGTGAGGTGGGGAGTGGGATGTGGGTGAGACACCGGAGTGGTGAACTCTGGCTGAACTGCAATCCCTGGGCCAAGCCCACCACAAAGTTCCCCCAAACCCCCCCGCCCCCCTCTCCCCACCCCCGCCACTCTGTGACCAGCTCAGACAAGCCCATCCCTCACACTCTTCTGACAGAGCACCGAGGCATGTTGTATCATTATGCATAGTGTTTAATCTGAACAAATATACACAGGTGTGTGCCCTCGCCCCTATCGCGAAACTGTGCTCTGCACCCGTGGCAACTTAACTGGTGTCTACTTTTCTAGCCTGATGGGCCCGAACACTGCATTTAGGTGGATCCCCAGACGGTACAGCAGGAGTGGAGGTGGCTTGCTGTGTTTCTGCCCTGTGACCTGGGTGCCCTTTGGCGGTTGCCTTCTGCGATGACCGGGCGCTGCTTGGCTGACATGGTGCCGCCCTGTTCTGCCCACTGTCCACCAGATGTGCTAGGGACAGGAAGGGGAGATCCATGTCGCTGTGGTCTTCCGGAACTCCCCTGCGGAAGTCAACAGACATGGGCCTTATCAACCCCTCCTCCCTCCGGGAGCCCTTTGGCCCCCCAGGCTATTCCATGGGATGCGGGTGCAAACGGAGCTATCCCTTGAGGCTCCCCTGCCACCTGATGCTGCCAGTCCTGAAGGCCCATGCCCGCCTCGACCAGGGTCTCGATGCTCGCGGGCATGGAGCACAGGGAGTGGACCCTCTGGTACTGCAACACATCAGCCATTGACTGCGACACCTCCATCTGGGTCTGTGCAATACCGCTGATACCATCAATCATGGCCCGCTGTGACTGGGCCACGCTCAGGAGCACCGCTGCACCATCCAGATGGCCCTGGCACATGGCAGCCTGTGAGACTGCAGCCCTGCCCCGGGCCTCAGCCATTTCCCGCACAGAGTGCCCCTGGCCTTAGACATCTTGACCCAAAGGCCTCCACCGCAGACACCACCGTGCGTTGTTGGCCTGGATGGCACGCATGGTCGGCACCATCTCGTGCTCCTGTAGTGGTTTGACTCCTCCAACTGCACCATCCGGCGCTTGATGGTTGCTGACACCTCCTCATGTAGTCCCTGTCTCTGAGTCTGCATCTCCACAACAGATGGGACCATCCTTTCCAGAAGCCTGGAATCTGTCTGGGCAGCAGCCAGACCCTGGGATCAGAGATGGTGGGGGGTTAGGGGTGTGTGGTATGGGAATTGGTGACTGGGGCACAATGCTTCCTATTCACTCTGGCCGCCATGAGGAGGTTGAGCAGTTTTTTTCTGCACCGCGTTATTGCCACGGTGCTGGCGACCTCTGGCACCTGCATCGAGGCCCGGTGAATGGCGGCAGCTAGCAGCCTCCTTCCTACCCCGGGGTACAGGATGGCCCGCCTCTCCTCCATGACGTTTGCAGGGTCTCCAGTTTAGCATCAGAGAATCGTGGTGCTGCTGGTTTTTCTGCCATCTTGTTGAATGGGATGATGTGTGGGGAATGGAGCGCTTATATGCGGCTGCAGCCTGTCAACCTCCCAAGTGCCAATCCCAAAACCGTCGAATCAGACCCGTTTTTCATTGGAATCAGTGATGTTCACAGAATTTACAGTGCAGAAGGAGGCCATTCGGCCCATCGAGTCTGCACCGGCTCTTGGAAAGAGCACCCTACCCAAGCCCACACTTCCACCCTATACCCATAAACCAGTTACCCCACCCAACACTAAGGGCAATTTTGAACGCAAAGGCCAATTTATCATGGCCAATCCACCTAACTTGCACATCTTTGGACTGTGGGAGGAAACCGGAGCACCCGGAGGAAACCCACGCACACGGGAGAACGTGCAGACTCCGCACAGACAGTGACCCAAGCCGGGAATTGAACCTGGAATCCTGGAGCTGTGATGCAATTGTGCTAACCACTATGCTATCGTGCTCCACATGGCGTCATTGCTAGCCCCTCGGGGCGGCACGCTGGCACAGTGGTTAGCACTGCTGCCTCACAGTGTCAGGGACCCGGGTTTGATTCCTACCTCGGGTGACTTCATGGAGTCTGCATGTTCTCCCCGTGTCTGCGTGGATTTCATCCGGGAGCCGCGGTTTCCTCCCAGTCCAAATATGTGCGGGTTAGGTGGATTGGCCATTCTAAATTGTTCCTTCATGTCCAAAGGTAGGTGGGGTTATGGGCTTAGGGCGAGAGTGTGGGCCTAGTGGGCCGGTGCAGACTCGATGGGCCAAAAGGCCTCCTTCTGCACTGTAAGGATTCTATGATTCCATGATTCACGGTCAGTGAATTGGTCCAGGTGCGGCGCCAATTTTGCCATCACAGAAGTCCATTAATCCTGCCCCAGCATTAACACTTATTCTCAGCAACGGAGAATCCAACCCAAGAACTATTATTGGTTGGTCATCAACACAGAGTTTATGTCATTTGTATAGATATGCAGGCAGTACTCTGTATAAGTGATAGACATATATCTGCACACTCAGTTGGACTGTTCCCATCCCTGAAAATACTTGGTGGCTTCCAGATAGGAAGTTAGTGATCTGAGAATCTTATTGCGAAACGTGCTTACTTGATTAGTCACATTGGATTTTTAAGAGCACTCACATTATTAAACAGTTCCCATTTTGCAAAATTGTCTATTAAAGTGGATGGGTGACAGAAAGGAACAGATTTTGCATAATATGCTATGCTTGAGATCTTTATAATTATGTTTTCAGATGTTATTTCACATTGATATGTTTGATTGTATATTTTATAAAAAATGATACAGTTGGTATTCAAACGTTTTATGGATAAATTGAGACTAAACTGTTTAATTGGAACTTATTTAATAAAATGTTAGAGCTTTTTAATGTTCTAATCATCTGAACTATATGAAGTCAGCAGTATAAAAATCATTTTGTTCAGCTTAATTTCCCTCAAAATCTAAATCAGTAATTGCAAAATATTAGGATCTGAATCTAAACAGCAAAATGCAACTACTTCATAAATTAGCTGATAACTTAATTAAATCAAAAATGAATGTGACATTATCTGAGTAATGTCGTGAGGCACACTCCAAATAGCCCATCTAAATAGTGTGCATAATGCTGAACGTGATTTGTCGCCAAAGATTTTCCTCCAGGTCTCAAACCATTCATTATTTAAACACAGTTCTGAATCTAAAATTTCACATTAAGTCAGTATTCAGAGTTACTAAAATAATTTAGAACTTTTACCTCGAGCATTTAATTTGGAGTATTTAATTCTAGTCATACCTGCTGCTTTAAGACAGAAATGCTTGGCACCTGCAGAATGAATTGGGCGGGGTTACCGCGCAACCCATCACGTGTTTCGCGGTGGAGGGAGGCGACCTGCCATCGGCCGGCGTCACGATTGTCTGTTGTTAACGGGGTTTTCCCTCATCACCAGCAAACCCACGGCAGGGCCAGTCTGTTGCCGGGACTGGAAGATCCCGGCAGCCTGAAGCGTCGGAAAGTTCTTGCCCCGGGCGGGATTTACCACACAACCCGCAGCGTGTTTTGTGGCAGCAGGAGGTGGCCTACCGTTGACTGGTGGCGGGCTCTTCTGGTCCCATGGTTGCCAATGGGTTTACCATTGAATGCACCACTCACCGCTGGGGCTGTGCCGTCGGCACGGCTGGAAGGTTGGTGTGAACAGGTAGAAAGCTCCGGCGTATGTGTGCATCTTTTCATTCATCTTCATTTGATTTGTATTCTGCATTAGGCAGTAACATGGGAAAGTCAGAAGGAGGAGAAAGGAACTCCGCCTTTGGGACTTGAAAGTCTTTGCTGCGCCCTGGCACTCCAATGCTTCTATTCTGCTAACTCTAGCTGTCACAATTCAAGGTCTGCCACTGCACAAAACAAATCAGAGCCCTGATTAACTGCAAGTTTTTGTAGATTTGGATGGGCATCTTTGGACTGGTCTAGCAAAAGACAAGCACTGTGGGCCAAATTGTGCTTTGAGCTCCTTTCCTCTATGGCAGCCCTCTTTGCTTCTATACATCATCTTCCATCATATCAATTGACGGAGTGGAATGAAAGACAAATCAAAGTAGTGAACTGTGCCAGAAAAAACTAATTTCCATTGCTGCACATAAGTTATGCCTCTTGACATGTGAGAGCTTGCATGCTCTGATTGCAGCAATATTAGACCATTACATGAGCATTGAACAAAGGGAACACCTTTTGGATCTCCCTCATCCCCTCCACCTAACTGTCCTTGTGGATGCCCACCTGATCAGGCTTCTCGATGTTGTGAATGAGAGGCCGGGCATCCTGTTTCCCTGAGGGCCACCGATGCCACCTGGGAGGCAGTGGCAACGCCTGTTAGTGCGGGCATCATGACCAGGTGGACTATCATCCAATGTCGGAAGAAAAAGATCCTGCACCGAACTGTAAGGATAAGTTACCACATCTCTCCTGGCATCAGTTCTGTTTGCCACCTCTAATATTCCAACCCCCCACTCCTCCACTCTCAAATCACTGGCTTACACCTTGTGGTAAACCACTGTTGCACGTGGTGGAGAATTATATACAACAACTGAATTTTACATGTACAATTTTTGTGAGAACAAAAATGTCTTTTGAAGTCCAGTGGACCAGTTAGAGATTCAACCGGTCCGGGGCCTTGATGTGCCGCTGGGAGCGACGCAGTGGTGGCGGCGATGCCGATGCTGGTCTGGTCTTCGGTGACTCCGGGAGCATGCCAAAATCCTCTTCATCCTCGAGCGTGGGCAGGGGGAGGATAGATGGTTCTGGGGGGGTTGCTGCTGGGAGCGCCGGGGGAGGGGAGGGTGGCGCCAGGCCGGAGGGGTGTGTGTGTGGGGAACCTGCTGGTGCCAGGTCCCTAAGAGAGACCTGGTAGCCGTCAGGCATACTGGGGGTTCGCATGGAGCAACTGCACCCTCTCCACCAACGGGTCCATCTTGTGGATTCGGACGTGCCTACGGAGAAGGACGGGTCCTGGAGCTGCGAGCCAAGTCGGGAGCGACACCCCGGATGTGGACTTCTTGGGGAAGGTAAAGAGACGTTCATGGGGTGTGTTGTTAGTGGCGGTGCACAGTAGTGACCAAATGGAGTGTAGTGCATCAGGGAGAACCTCCTGCCAGCGGGAGGCCAGGAGGTTCCTGGACCGTAGGGCCAGTTGGACGGCCCTCCATACTGTCCTATTCTCCCTTTCTACATGTCCATTTCCCCGGGGGTTATAGCTTGTCATCCTGTTGGAGGTGATACCCCTGCTGAGCAGGAACTGACGCAGCTCATCCCTCATGAATGAGGATCCCCTGTCACTGTGGATGTAGGCGGGGAAACCGAGCAGAGCGAAGATTGTGTTGAGGGCTTTGATGACGGTGGCAGACGTCATGTCGGGGCATGGGAAGGCGAAGGGGAATCTGGCGTACTCATCGACCACACTGAGAAAATACGTGTTACGGTCGGTGGAGAGGAGGGGGCCTTTGAAATCCACGCTGAGGTGCTCAAAGGGGCGGGAGACCTTCACCAGGCGCGCACGGTCCGGCTGATGTCTGGCTTGCACTCCGCACAGACCTGGCAGTCCCTGGTGATTGTCCGTACTTCCTCGATGGAGTAGGGCAGATTGTGGGCCTTTTATAAAATGGTACAACCGTGTGACTCCCGGGTGCCAAAGGCTGTCGTGCAGGGTCCGCAGTCGGTCTACTTGTACGCTGGCACATGTACCTCGGGATAGGGCATCTGGGGGCTCGTTGAGGTTGCCGGGGCGATACAAAATCTCATAATTGTAGGTGGAGAGCTCGATCCTCCACCTCAAGATCTTATCATTCTTGATCTTGCCCCGCTATGCGTTATTGAACATGAAGGCTACCGACCGTTGGTCAGTGAGGAGAGTGAATCTCCTGCCGGCCAGGTAATGCCTCCAATGCTGCACAGCTTCAACAATAGCTTGGGCCACTTTTTCAACGGATGAGTGCCGAATTTCTGAGGCATGAAGGGTGCGGGAAAAGAATGCCACGGGTCTGCCTGTCTGATTGAGAGTGGCGGCTAGGGCGACATCTGATGCGTCGCTCTCCACTTGAAAGGGCAGCGTCTCGTCTACTGCGTGCATCCCGGCCTTGGCGATATCGGGTCTGATACGGGCGAAGGCCATGTTGAGCCTCGGCCATCAGGGAAAAATGGACTGTATGAGTGGGCGGGCCTTGTCCGCATTGTTTGGGACCCATTGGCTGTAATTTTCTTTGAGTAGCGTCATGGCGTCAGCGTAGTTTGGCGCGTCCTGGATCAGCGGAAAGACGTTGGAGCTCAACCTCGAGTATAGTATCTGTATTTTCTGAGCCTCCGGAACAGGGCTTGACGCCGAGTTGATGTATGCTTCGAAACAAGCTAGCCAGTGCTGAAAGTCCTTTTATGGCGTTGCTTGATTGCGGATCCAGCTGCAGGCGATCCGGCTTGATACGGAGGTCCATCTTCTGAAAATCTTAGAGCAATAAATTGGTGCACGATCAATTGCACAAAGACAAGAGTTGGATACAACTGAGGCTTTATTGCTCTAAGGTGTGGTCTCCCACAACAGCTGGCGAAATGGCTGCTGTACGGAGGATACACATATTTATACTCCGCCTACTGGGCGGAGCCAGCAGGCATGGACTACCGTCGACCTGTAGTGCAGGTCCTACCATACATCACCTAATATAGGTGCAACAGTGGTTTACCACACACCTCACACCCTCCCGACATTCGATCTTCGTGCTTGTTCCTCAGAACACCCTGGCGCCCACCAGCACAATCACTTCATGTCCAGGTGTGGTGCCCACACATGCCTCCTGCAGGATGCCAGAGATCTGACGCCTCGCCCCCTATGAGGAACTGGCCCTGGAGATCGCGGGGTTGAATGAGGAGAGAGCAGTCACTGACAGCGAGGTTGGCCTGCACCACAGATGTGACGATCCACTGCCCCTTCACCCAGATGACCTGCCTCAAGTGTGTTATTTATGTCACACAAAATGATCCTCAGGGCGTTCCCCACCTGGAACCAAAAAAAGCCCAGAGTGCTGTTCAATAGCGGGGTCAATTGCGACCCAGAACTGACTTATTTTTCTTTTGTTAAATTGCGCCTTTTCATATCCTGATAGGCTCAAGGTCAATATGGTGATTTTGATGTGTCCTGGACCTCAGAAACTTGAATACATTTCTAAGAAAGGATAGACCCTAGATTTGGCCTTTCAGTTATGAAGAAGTTTAGACAAACTTTCAGTGAGAGCAAAGTGCTGTTATATCCAAGCCAATTCCACTTAATTTTTGGCTCCACTGGGTTGTAACTTACGATTGGCAAAAAATTAAGAAGTCTAATCATTTTGAGGCAGTGGTAATCATTGTTAAGCACTCAATTAGGAAATGAGACACTTAATCCAATAAAAGTAAAAACTTAGAAACTTCTCTTTTGTGAATCATACAGCACATTACGGGCTGAACGGTAGCACAGTGAGTAGAACTGTTGCTTCACCTCTCCAGGGTCCCGGGTTCGATTCCCAACCTGGGTCACGGTCTGTGTGGAGTCTGCACGTTCTCCCCATGTCTGTGTGGGTTTCCACCGGGTGCTCCGGTTTCTTCCCACAAGTCCCGAAAGACGTGCTGTTAGGTAATTTGGATATTCTGAATTCTCCCTCTGTGTACCGAAACAGGCGTCAGAATGTGGTGACCAGGAGCTTTTCACAGTAACTTCATTGTAGTGTTAATGTAAGCCTACTTGTGACAATAAAGATTATTATTATTCGGTGTCCACTGCGTCTGCTTGAGAGTCCCAAGAAATCTTACCTCAGATTGTCTGGCAGAGTTTTCATTAGTTGTGATATAAAAAGATAGATACCTTTCTAAAGAATAAAGGGATTTGGGGATATGGTGTACGGGCCGGAGAGTGGAGCTGAGTCCACAAAGATCAGCCATGATCTCATTAAATGGCGGAGCAGGCTCGAGGGGCCAGGTGGCCTACTCCTGTTCCTAGTTCTTATGTTCTTATGTTCTTATATGATAATGCTTGTCTTGACCTATTTTTTTCACCATACTTGTGAGAGGCCCTGGTGAGAAGCAGCTGAGAGATAAAGTTACGGCCTGAGTCTGCACTGACTAAACATTTGCTTGACCCCGAATGTCTAGAAGGAACAGAACAGCAGAAAGGCAAATGTCACTGAAATTCAAGCGGAGCATGTGTATATGGGAAGTAAATGTCTACATGTTGATAGAATTCCAAATGCTCGGATAGAGGGCTGAGAAAACAATAGTGCCTTGAATGCTAGATACGGCAACTGGGTGCCAACGTCACGTTGTTTTCCTTGCTTTGCCAGGCAATAATATTGAAATATCAATGTGTTGATAAGGTGCCAAGAGTATTTTTCAACAGATGGTCCAAGAGCATGAGTCATGGGCAAGGACCCAGCATGGACCATTCAGATGTGTAACTGACATCTTTTGCAATTGTGCGGCACGGTAGCACAGTGGTTAGCACTGTTGCTTCACAGCGCCAGGGTCCCAGGTTCGATTCCCGGCTTGGGTCACTGTCTGTGCGGAGTCTGCACGTTCTCCCTGTGTCTGCAAGGGCTTCTTCCGGGTGCTCCGGTTTCCTCCCACAAGTCCTGAAAGACGTGCCGTTAGGTGAATTGGACATTCTGAATTCTCCTCTGGGTACCCAAGCAGGCGCCAGAATGTGACGACTAGGGGATTTTCACAGTAACTTCATTGCAGTGTTAATGTAAACCTCCTTGTGACAATAAAGATTATTATTCTTAATTGGGCAGCACGAATAAAATCAAGGCAATTGTTATGTTAAATCGATCTCCACAGGCTTTGATTTGCAGCAAGGGTAGAGGAAAGAGTATTCTGAACGTGACAGGTATAGTTGGCGAGGGGTTCAAGACCTTTGAAAATGAAAATTTAGTTTAACATCACGCTGAAACAATAGTCCCTTCTTCCCTCAATTATGATTTCAGCCATTGGTGGGACTTGACTCGAAGCATATGTTCAAAATGGCATTTGAGGGCAGCAAAAGAAAAGAAAACTGCTTGCTGAAGGGTTCCCACCGGCTATTCCCTTTACTCACGGTGCAAAATAAATTCTAACGTCACTGGAACTGGGTAGCTATTTAGATATAAAAGCAAAATACTGTGGATGCTGGAGATCTGAAATAAAAATAGAAGCCCTGGAACACCTCAGCAGGTCTGGAAGCATCTGTGGAAAGAGAAACGGTTAACGTTTCGAGTCCAATGTGATTCTTCTTCAGAATTGGGAACTAGATACGTTGATCTATGCCGTGTGAACTATATCAAACAGTAATTCAACAGGAATAAAAGGCCATTGCTGCTTGAAGGACAGTGAGTAATGTCATGATATTCAGATAAACATCATGGTGCAAACACGCATACACACTAATGGACAGATCAACGGACCAATCAATACACACGCAACATCACAGCCAATCACAAGAAAGAGCAGACGCACTATAAAACGGGAAATACGACACTTCCGATTCATTCCAGCAGGAGACAGCTCAGGGCACAGAGCTCACAGCAAGCCACTCAGACATTCACCATGTGCTGAGTGCCTCTCCAAGATAGTGTTAGGGCTGGGTCCACAGGTTAGAGGGTAATGAACGAACCACAGTAACCAGATTACAAATGTTAATATGGTGAGTAATAAAACGGAGTTGTACCTTCCGCAACCATGTTGGTTCGTCTGTGTAGCAGAGCACCCAACACGACATAGTACCAGGATTGGAACCCAGTACCTGTGAGGCCTACCTACGCATCGTCAGGAATCCGCCATCCTGCGCCATGGACACCATCAGCCCGTCGCAGCCGCTCCAAATCGCTGGAAAACTCGGCGTTAACTGGAAGTTGTTCAAACAGCGCTTCCAGTTCTTCCTAGAAGCCACAGAAAGGGAGAATGCTTCGGACACCAGGAAAATCGCCCTCCTCTCCACGGCAGGGCAACACGCCATCCACATCTGCAACTCCCTGGTGTTCGCGGAAGGTGAGGACAAGACGAAGTACAAGACGGTCCTTCCCAAACTCGAGCAACACTTCAGCGTCGAGGTAAATGAGCGTTTCGAGAGATACCTCTTCCAGCAGCGCCTGCAGGGTAAGGATGAGTCTTTTCAATCTTTCCTTACACACCTCTGTATCCTTGCGCAGACCTGCGGTGACGAGGTCACCTCCAATTCCATGATTCGGGACCAGATAGTTTTTGGGGTCACCTCGCTCCTCGCACCTATGCCAGCAGCTCCTCAAGATAAAAAGTCTCACACTAGCCACCGCCATCGAAGCCTGTGTCCTCCATGAAAACGCGACCAGCCGCTACTCCCAATTCCAAGCGGTCGAATCGGCACGGCAGGGGTCCTACGAGGCCGAGCGGGTCCAGTCTATCGAGTTCCTCCCGGCCCGCGGCCCGGACGGGGGCAGCCATTTCGCGCGCTTTTCGCGGTCTCCCGTGCTTGTACGCTCCAAAAGAGACGTCGACGCAGAGGGACGTGACACGCAGGCGCGCTCTACGCAGGACCAAACTGCGCATGGGCGATGGTGCAACGAACGCCATGACGTCACGACGTGCTGCAACTGTGGATCCGCACATTTAAAGCGGCAATGTCCAGCAAAGAACCGACAATGTCTCCGCTGTGGCAAGATGGGTCACTACGCTGCCTGCTGCCGAGCATCTCAACCTGCCAACACTCCCCAATTCCAACAGCCTCGCAGGGACGTGCGGACCATTCAGCCTCCATACTCCGAATCATACCCGGACGATATACAGACCGGCGATACAGACGACCGGGAGGCCTTCCACATTGCGGTCATCGACAGGAACCGGATGTCTCCAAGTAGGGCCCACCAGCCGATGCCAATGAACAGTGTCAATCCGGGTGATGAATGGTGTGCCACCCTAACGGTCAACTGATCACCAATCACATTCCGTCTGGACACTGGTGCCTCCACCAACCTGATAGCATGGTCAGCCTTCTACGCCTTGAAGGTCAGACCACCAATTCGGCCATCCCGTTGTAAGATGGTCGACTATAGAACATAGAACATAGAACAATACAGCGCAGTACAGGCCCTTCGGCCCACGATGTTGCACCGAAACAAAAACCATCTAACCTACACTATACCATTATCATCCATAATTCCTGACTAAGTCACAAGATGGGGTATTTATTCTGGGCCAATAATCTATAACCCTATTCCACAGCAACCGAGATTCATATTCATGAAGATATAACGGAAACGTTATCCCGGCCATGGGATCCTGCCAGCTCCAGGTGACGCACAATGCGTATAAGGCCACACTGTCCTTCGAGATTGTTGGTTCATCAAAGGACTCCCTGCTAGGCGCACAGGCGTGCAAAGTTCTCCACCTCATTCAGCGGGTACACGCTCTGTCTCCACTCGCTCCTCGCCCACAACCAGGAGGCATTCGAAGGCATGGGCACACTGCCCTATAATCCTCACCAAGGTGGGCTGATGAAGTAATTTAGTGTGACCCTTTAATTTACGGGCTATAAGCAGTGCCGAGCTATTTCTCAAGGTATCCATTCTACTTCTTTGAAAACTGTGAAGGATTGAAATGTACAACCACTCACGGTGCTCCTGAGTGCAGATTTCTGATGAGAATTTGTTTTTCAAGAAATGTTGCACTATCTAATTTATTTAATCAAGCATGATAATTATGGTTGTGATAAATTAGTGGAGATTCTCCAGGCTTGTTGCATTGTTTTGGCACAGTAATGTTGGAAAATCAGATGGTTTGAAGATTAATGCAGGCGCAGGAAAGTCTCTTCTGTGTGACAACAAAGGAAAGGACATTGAAAATAAAAAGGGGAGACTATTGATAAACTAATTGAATTTAAGGGAGGATAAAATCTCTGATTTGGATGGAGTGCATCTGCCCATATTTAAAAAAAAGTTAAGGAAAGATTTCAGAGGCACTATGTAAAAAACATCATTAAAAAAAAACGAGAACAGGAGCAGCCATTTTAAAAAGTAGTCAATGAGGAGTCCCGAAAAGGAAAGTCAAAAATAGTTAAATTTCCTGCTCACTGTAAGAAATGCCGTAACAAAGTATCAGTCCAAGTCCCAGCCTGCACCATCTTGAGATGCCGGCTCCTTCCTCAGCAGGGGAACCCCAGGGGGAGATCAATCGGGTAGTTCCTGCGGGTCTCGTGGTAGTTATAATAGAAACAAAGCACTGGGGTTCCTATCCAGAAGGAGAGAATTGAGAAATGGAAAAGTTGTGTTTCCAGTGATGGCGTGGCACCTCGGTTTAGTTACATTCAGTTTGCTGTGAAAGGTTTGGCATGCTATATTCAAAACAAAAATATATGAGGCATTGCTGAAGGTTCAAAAAAGATTGACAAGAATGGTACCACAACCTAAAGGTTATTGTAATAGCTCGAGCCGAGGCCATGCTAACACAAAACTCAGGTTTATTCCTTGAACAAAAAGAAGCCGCAACCGTGACGTACTAGGCTAGCATCCCAGCCTGGGACCATCGGGAACACTGGTCCGGGTCTGGGTTGCACATTTAAAATTTCCGCCAGTGAGCCCCTATTGGGTGAGCCTCCACCCGCTCAGTATGGGAACTCGCAGTCCACAAACCCCCCCCCGTGGTCTTTGTGGGCATCATAACAGTTATACCCAAGCCTTGATTCCCTTCTGTAGAACTGAGAAGGCTGAGAGGGCTATCTGATGGAGTCATATAATAATACTCTTTATTGTCACAAGTAGGCTTATTAACACTTCAATAAGGTTACTGTAAAAATCCCCTAATCGCCACATTCCGGCGCCTGTTTGGGTACACACAGAGAGAGAATTCAGAATGTCCACCTCACCTAACAAGCATGTCTTTCGGGACTTGTGAAAGGAAAACAGAGCACCCGGAGGAAACTAAGGAGAACTTGCAGACTCCACACAGACAGTGACCCAAGACAGTAATCAAACCTGGAACCTGCCATTGTGAAGCAACAGTGCTAACCACTGTGCTACCGTAGTACCGCACATAGATTCTGAAAGGTTTTGACAGGGTAGACAAAGCGAAGATATTTGTACATTTGGGTGGGGAAAAAACAAGAAGGTATAAACATACCACATCCACTAACAAATGCATTGGGGACTTCAGGATAAAAATCGCTTTAATCAAAGGATAACAAGAATGGGAACTCACCACTAAAATTCTCAACTCTCTCAGATTTATCATTGGGAGAGTTCATTGCCCGATTAATGAAGCACACTCCAAGGGGACCCAAACATTTCTTATTGGTTATATTGAATTTTTTAAAATAAATTTTTATAACAATTTTTTTTTCCAATTATACCTACCCTGCACATCTTTTGGGTTTGTAGGGGTGAGACCCATGCAGAGGCAGGGATAATCATATTGGTTGTATTTCAAATCCCTTTTAACTGGTGAATAGTTTGTTGTTGCGTGTAGATGTGCTGAGAAACCCTTAAACTTAGCCATTATTTTAAAGGAGTTTTAGAAAGAATAACATTAATTTATGTGATGCAGCAATTATTAACGTGGGGTGAAACTTCAGCATTAAACTGACACCTTTCTGATTTAAGGCTTGTTCTGAATAATATTGTAGCATTGCCCATTCATCTCTGGGTACAGCTGGAAGTAATAGTTTGATAATCAATCTCTCACTTTAATAATAAATGCACAGAAGAATAAATTACATTACATGGAATATCTGTGCATGGTCTATGGCTGCTCTGTTGGCTTAAGCAGCATAAATGTTTCATAATCTCTCTGTGCAGGCTCTAATAAAGTACACAAGCATAGAAACATAGAAAATAGAAGCAGGAGGAGGCCATTCGGCCCTTCGAGCCTGCTTTTCCATTCAATATGATCATTGCTGGATCACTACATTCAATACCCTGATCCTGCCTTCCCCCATATCCCTTGATCCCTCTAGCCCCAAAATCTATATCTAATTCCTTCTTGAAATTACACAATGTCTTGGCCTCAGTTACTTTCTGTAGTAGCAAATTCCACAGATTCACCACTCTCTGGGTGAAGAAACTTCTCCTTACCTCAGTCCTAAATGGTTTACCCCTTATCCTCAACCTATGACCCTGAGTTCTAGACTCCCCCACCATCGGGAACATTCTTGTGAATCTACCCTGCCTAATCCTGTTAGAATTTTTAAAGTTTCTATGAGATCCCCTCTCACTCTTCTAAACTCCAATGAATATAATCCTAACCAATTTAGTTTCTCCTCATGTCAGTCTCGTCATCCCAGGAATCAGCCTGGTAAACATTCACTTCACTCTCTGCAGCAAGGACATCCTTCCTCAGATAACGACACCAAAACTGCACTTAATACTCCAGGTGTGGCCTCCCCAATACCCTATACAATTGCAGTAAAGTATCTCTATCCTATACTCAAATCCTCTCGCTGTGAAGGCCAAGATACCATCAACACGGTGCCAGCCGGAGACCGTTGAAAGACGCCCCCGTGGCGATTCTCCATAGTCGACCAGCTGAGTTCCCGCCGGCGTGGTTCACGTATGGTTCCACCTGGCGGGAGCTCGGTGTTGCGGCTGCTGTGGCCGTCCTGGTGGGAGGGTAGGGGGATCAGTCTTGTGGGGGGGGGGGGCCTCCCCGATGGCCAGGCCCACGATTGGGAGCCACCGATCAGCGGGCGCATGTGATCTTTTAGGGGCTTACCTTCCATGCCGGCCCGCTGTGTGGGTCCACCACGTCACGCGGGGCTGGGGCAGAAGCGGACGCTGCGCGAATGCGCGGACCCGCAGTCGGAAGTGCTGGGCTGCGTATCGGCATCCTGAGCTGCGTGGAGGACTCCGGCGCCGTGCTGGTCCCCTGTGGGCCACGGAATCGCTGGGCCAAGTGGCCCGTTGACGCCGACGTGAAACACTCACTCCAGTGTTTACGCCGGCGTCAACATGTAGCCACCGTTTTGAAGAATCCCGGCCTTAGTTTTCTTGTCCAAATCATTATTATATAATGCGTACACAGAACATCAGAGTCTCTGATTTTGCTTCGCGTAGCTGTTATGTTTGCATCAAAAATGTGACTTTTGCCACCAGGTCCGGTTCCATAACATGACATGAAATACTGAACACAGCTGGGGAACATGAGGTGACTGGATAAAATTAGCTACAGATGCAATACCGTAATTTATATATCATCATGCTTATTCAACAGCCTTTGATTCAAATTTAAATTCAGCAATCCCATTCTTCTATTGGCAAGCCAGGGAATTCTTAGAGTGCAGAAGGTGGCCATTCATCCCATCAAGTCTACACCAGCCCTACGAAAGAACCCTCCACCTATGTCCACTCTCACGTCCACCCTACCCTATCCCCGTAACCCCATAACCTAACCTGCACATGAAGGGGCAAATTAGCATGGCCAATCCACCTAGCCTACACATCCCTGGACTGTGGGAGGGCGCCTGAGCTCCCATGCAGACATGGAGAGTACGTACAAACTCGACACAGACAATGACCAAAAACCAGAATTAAACCCGGGTCCGTGATGCTGTGAGGCAGCAGCGCTAACCACTGTGCCACCTCGTGTGGAAGAACTGTTAGGTAGCATCTCCAGTCCTTTGTTGCACGTGGGACCACACATTTCATGGACACTGTCTATTCAGAGCGGTGGATACTATGGGGTGGAATTTAGATTGGTGTTGTGTTAAAATATGGTTGTACACATTTGGAGCACTGTATTCTTGGCACTACAGCTCAGTAAGCGCATATTGACCTTGTCAGGGGCGCAGTGGTAATTCAGCTGAATGACACTAGAGTTAAAAGGGTTAAATTATTAGGGTAGGATGCAACGGATAGAACAAAGAACAAAGAAATGTACAGCACAGGAACAGGCCCTTCGGCCCTCCAAGCCCGTGCCGACCATGCTGCCCGACTAAACTACAGTCTTCTACACTTCATGGGTCCTTATCCCTCTATTCCCATCCGATTCATGTATTGTCAAGATGCCCCTTAAATGTCACTATCGTCCCTGCTTCCACCACCTCCTCCGGTAGCGAGTTCCAGGCACCCACTACCCTCTGCGTAAAAAACTTGCCTCGTACATCTACTCTAAACCTTGCCCCTCTCACCTTAAACCTATGCCCCCTAGTAATTGACCCCTCTACCCTGGGGAAAAGCCTCTGACTATCCATAGGTTGATTAATGATGCTTTAATTGAGGTGCTCAAGATGAATAACAAGTGTTCTTAGGTTAGATAGAGAGAACCATTTCCTCTTGTAAGGGAGTACAGGAATTTTTAAATTAGGAATAAAAACAGAAAATGTGGGAAATATTCAGCAGGACTGATAGCATCTTGAAAAGAGAAAAATAGTTAACGGGGTGAATTTTGCGAGGCATTAAAGTTCGGCTGGGAGGCAGGAGGACTGGCAATATGGCAGAGGAAGGTGTCCGGATGGGAGCCCGACATCTCCCCGCTGCTGTGACATGTTGACATGATGGGAAACTTAGTGGCACAACCACCCATTAGGTGGTAAATTGAGATGCTTATTGACCCAACCTAATGGCCCATTTCCTGCCCTCACAGGCATTTTGTTCATGTTGGAAGGTCTCGTTATCACTTAGTGAGACTTACAGGTCCTCGTCGCTGAATCCCCACAAGCAACATGCTGGGGGGATTACCACGAGATTATTCATGCAGGCCTGTCTTCTCAACCTTGCACCTCGCCTGATCTGTGGTGATCCTCAGGCTAAATCACCATTAAAACAACCTATGGTCATCTGGGACTATGGCGACTTTACCGGGGGTTACCATTAACCAGAAACTGAACTGGACTAGCCATATAGATACTGTGTCAACAAGAGCAGGTCAGAGGCTAAGAATCCTGTGATGAGTAACTCACTTCATTGCTCCCCAAAGTCTGTCCATCGTCTACAAGGCACAAGTCAGGGGTATGATGGAATACTTCTCATTTGTCTGGGTAAGTGCAGCTTCAACAATACTTAATAAGCTCAACCATCCAAGTCAAAACAATCCACTTGATTGGCACCCTATCTATAAACATTCACTCTCTCCACTACCAATGCATAGTGGCAGCCGTGTATACCATCTACAAGATGTACTGCAGGAACTCACCAAGGCTCCTTAGGCAGTGCCTTCCAAACCCATGACCACTACCATCTAGAAGGACAAGGGCAGTAGGTACCTGGGAACACCAGCACCTAGATGTACCCCTCCATGTCATTCACCACCCCGAATTGGAAAATAAGTCGCCGTTCCTTCACTGTCGCTGGCTCAAAATCCTATAATCACTTGCTGAAAACCACTGTGGATATACATGGACCACATTGACTGCAGTGGTTGATGAAGATAGCTCACCACAATCTTCTCAAGGGAAATTAAGGATGAACAATATATGGTGGCCAGCCAGCAAAGCCCACATTCAATAATAAATAAATAAAGATAAATGGTGGCCTCCCTGTGGGTTCCCACCAATGGGATGGGTGATCAACTTTCTTGCTGCGTGTTTTCTGGCCCACTTGGGGCATCCCGGGAGTATTGGTCACCTCACGCTGCCTGTATAACAATAACACCCTCCTCCTGATACCACTTGTCAGTGCCTGCTTGCTTGGACCAAATGCCACTATGCATTTCTCCAAAGAAATTCCCCTTTTTATCATGGTACCATGCTTGGTAGATATAGATATCTATAGATCAGTATTAATCTAATTGAATAGCGAAACATGCTCTAAGGAATGAATGGCTCCGGCTATTCCTGTGTTCCCTATGTTCCAGAACAAAATAATTGATACCATTTGAGTACCATCTTGCCTGACTTCCAGTAGACCATGGTTCCCTACAGTTTATATTCGCAACTCTAAAACAGACTTGACTTGTATGTGGTTTGAAAGTTTAAATGGACAGGTTGTTAGCCTGAATCACCACATAGTACCAGGGGAATACCATAAGACCATAAGACATAGGAGCAGAATTAGGCCACTTGGCCCATCAAGTCTGCTCCGCCATTTAATCATGGCTGATATTTTCTCATCCCTATTCTCCTGCCTTCTCCCCATAACCACTGATCCCCTTATTAATCAAGAATCTATTTATCTCTGTCTTAAAGACACTCAGTGAGTTGGCCTCCACAGCCTTCTGCGGCAAAGTGTTCCACAGATTCACCACCCTCTGGCTGAAAAACGTCCTCCTCATCTCTGTTTTAAAGGATCGTCCCTTTAATCTGAGATGGTGTCCTCTGGTTCTAGTTTTTCCTACAAGTGGAAACATCCTCTCCGCGTCCACTCTATCCAGGCCTCGCAGTATCTTGTACGTTTCAATATGATCCCCTCTCATCCTTCTAAACTCCAACGAGTACAGACCCAGAGTCCTCAAACGTTCCTCATACGACAAGTTCTTCATTCCAGGGATCATTCTTGTGAACCTCCTCTGGATCCTTTCCAAGGGTCCTTTATTGTGGATCCTGCACTTCAACTTGTTTAATTTAGATAACCACATCAGGAGTTCATGCTCCTGCCAGCATAGCTCTTAGGTCTTAGGGCCATCGGAGTTGGTAAACTTTCAACAAAATTGAGGTGCTGGGCCTAGGCCAGGGTATATGGCTAAAACACTCTAGAAACGATATTTTAACCAGTGCTCCCTTTGGTCCAGGCTTGCTATTGGGGGCATGGGATTGCTGAGTTTATCCTTGTCATCAGGATAGCGTTTGACTGAGTGTAAAGTCAGTGAGCCCTGATAAAATTGAAATCAATGGGAATCAAAGGAACAATTCTTCCACAAAGGAAAATGGTTGTGGATGTCAGAAGCAAATCACCTGAGCCCCAGGATTTTGAGACAGTTATTCCTGATGTCAGTATCCTAGACTTAACCATTTTCAGCTGATTTGTCAATGATCTCCCCTCCATCATAAAGTCAGATGTGTGAATGTTATTGATGGTTGTATCGTATTCAGTTCCATTTGCAACTCTTCAGATACAACAAGACTGAGACAGCATTCAGGCTTGGGTTGCTAAGTGACAAGTAACATCCCTGACACACAGATAACCTTCATTTAAAAAAAAGAGCATTACAACCTCATTTTGAAATTCAGCAGGTTTATTATCATTGTTAAATTCTCCCCACCCCACACCTGACCCATCCCCAGCAACATCCATGGGGATCAACTGGCAAAATTTCCTTTAACAACATCTTCTAACCCACATCCTCTGCCGCCTAGAAGGAGAAGGACAGCAGACATCTGGGAACACCGCCATCTGCAAGTTCCTCTTCAAGTTGTACACCAGCTTGACTTGGATTGTATTTGTTTATTGTCACGTGTACCGAGGTACAGTGAAAAGTATTTTTCTGCGAGCAGCTCAACAGATCATTAAGTACATGGGAAGAAAAGGGAAGCAAATAAAATACATAATAGGGCAACACAAGGTACACAATGTAACTACAATAAGCACCGGCATCGGATGAAGCATGCAGGGGTGTAGCATTAATGAGGTCAGTCCATACGAGGATCATTTAGGAGTCTGGTAACAGCAGGGAAAAAGCTGTTTTTGAGTCTGTTTGTGCGTGTTCTCAGAATTCTGTACCTCCTGCCTGATAGAAGAAGTTGGAAGAGTGGGTGGGAGTGGTCTTTGATTATGCTGCCCGCTTTCCCCAGGCAGCGAGAGGTGTAGATGGATGGGAGGTAGGTTTGTGTGATGGACTGGGCTGTGTTCACGACTATCTGAAGTTTCTTGCGGTCCTGGGCCGAGCAGTTGCCATACCAGGCTGTGAGGCAGCCAGATAGGATGCTTTCTATGGTGCATCTGTAAAAGTTGGTAAAAGTTTCATGCCAAATTTCCTTAGTTTCCTGAGGAAGTATAGGCGCTGAGGTGCTTTCTTGGTGGTAGTGTCGACGTGAGTGGACCAGGACAGATTTTTGGAGATTTTCACCCCTAGGAATTTGAAGCTGCTAACCATCTCCACCTCGGCCCCGTTGATGCTGACAGGGATGTTACAGGACTTTGCTTCCTGTAGTCAATGACCAGCTCTTTAGTTTTGCTGGCATTGAGGGAGAGATTGTTGTCGCTGCACCACTCCACTAGGTTCTCTATCTCCCTCTTGTATTCTCACTCGTTGTTATTCGAGATCAGGCCCACTATAGTTGTATCGTCAGCAAACTTGTAGATGGAGTTGGAACCAAATTTTGCCACGCAGTCGTGTGTGTACAGGAAGTAGAGTAGGGGGCTAAGTACGCAGCCTTGCGGGGCCCCGGTATTGAGGACTATTGTGGAGGAGGTGTTGTTGTTTATCCTTACTGATTGTGGTCTGTGGGTCAGAAAGTCGAGGATCCAGTTGCAGAGTGAGGAGCCAAGTCCTAGAATTTGGAGCTTTGATATGTGCCTGGCTGGGATAATGGTGTTGTAGACGAGGCTGGTTTAGCACAGGGCTAAATCGCTGGCTTTGAAAGCAGACCAAGGCAGGCCAGCAGCACGGTTCAATTCCCGTACCGGCCTCCCCGAACAGGCGCCGGAATGTGGCGACTAGGGGCTTTTCACATTAACTTCATTTGAAGCCTACTTGTGACAAGAAGCGATTTTCATTTCATTTCAAGGCGGAGCTGTAGTCAATAAATAGGATCTGAAGTAGGAGTCTTTGTTGTCGAGATGCTCGAGGGATGAGTGTAGGGCCAGGGTAATGGCGTCTGCTGTGGACCGGTTGCAGCGGTATGCGAATTGCAGGGGATCAAGGCGTTCTGGGAGTATGGAGGTGATGCACTTCATGGCCAACCTCTCGAAGCACTTCATTACGACTGAAGTCAGGGCCACCGGACGGTAGTCACTGAGGCACGCTGCCTGGTTCTTTGGCACCGGTATGATGGTGGTCTTCATTAAGCAGCTGGGGACCTCGGAGTGGAGTAGGGACAGGTTAAAGATGTCCGCGAACACCTCTGCCAGCTGGTCCACGCAGGCTCTGAGTGCACGACCAGGGATCCCGTCCGGGCCCTTCGCCTTCCGAGGGTTCAGTTTCAGGAAGGCCGATCTGACTTCGGAAGCTGTGATGGTGGGTATGTGTGAGTTATGGGCTGCTGGGGCACTCGGCAGCGGATTGAGGGATTCCTGCTTGAACAGAGCATAGAATGCATTGAGTTCATCGGGGAGAGATACTGCTCGGCTTCGCTTTGTAGCCCGTTATATTGTTTCGTCCTTGCCACAACCACCAAGAGTCTGTCTGTGACTCTAGCTTGGTTTGATCATCTCTCTTGGCATCTCGGATGGCTTTGCGGATGTCTTATCTGGATTTCTTGTAGAGGTCAGTGTCGTCTGACTTGAACCCCTCAGGCCTGTCCTTCAGTACGGAGTCAATCTCGCGATTGAGCCATGGTTTCCGGTTGGGGTATGTACATACTGCTTTCTTTGGCACGTAGTCGTCCACACTTTTGCTGATGAAGTCTGTGACGGTTGTGGCATACTCATTTAAGTTGGTCGCTGAGTTTTTAAATATGGACCAGTCCACTGTCTCTAAGCAGTCACGTAAGAGCTCTTCTGCTTCCTTGGAACAGCACTGCACGACCTTCTTAGCTGGATTCTCCCGCTTGAGTATCTGCTTGTATGCCGGGAGAAGGAGCACCGTCTTATGGTCTGATTTCCCAGAGTGCGGTCGGGGGATGGAATGGTAGGTGCCCTTGATTTTTGAGTAGCAGTGGTCAAGAGTGTCGTCGCCCCTTTTGGGGCAGGAGATGTGCTGGAAGAATTGGAACTGGATCGACATTCCTTTTTTTGTCCCTTGGTCAAAATCCTGCAATTCCCTGCTGAACAATGCTGCAGGGATATCTGCACTACATGGACTGCAGAGGTTCAAGAAGTTACCTCAGCATCGCCTTCTCAAGTTCACGTTGAGGTGGGCAATAAATCTGTCGGCAGTGATGTTCACAACCCATGAACATAAAACCGTGCAACACCAAATAGGCTGTCAGCGTTTGCGTCTTACAACAGAATATAACATGTTCAAACTTAAAGGTCGATCTATTTGCAGAGTTTTGGGGATCTGTAAAATTGAAATTTGGGTTCACCGCTGTTTTTCATTTTATGAGTGGCATCATTCTGTACTTGGTTCTCAGACTGGTAATGTCATATCAACCCTTTATTTGCTGTACATTGCTCTGAAAGAAGCACATTTTGATTTTCAGAATTCCAGGAGATACCCCATGACACTCAAAATAATTGCATGGCCTGAGACAAATGCCACCAAATTAAATGATTAATAATTGTTTCAATATCCTTTTTTGGAAGATTATTATTGATGTAACATAAAATTAAAAAAATCTGTTGCCAGATCTTTTTCCACTTTGCAATTTGAATCCCAACCATGTTCCTTCAACACATAACAGAGCAATTGTAAAAGAACCATGCCACAAAGCAGACCTTGTGCAATTCTAAATTGGAATAGTACAAAACAATTATGTTGTCACCTTATAAAGATAACTTAAACTTTATCAGCAATGCTTTCAACAAGATACACCATGCAGCTTTGGAGAAAAAAATCTCGACAAGCGACCGGTGCATTTTTAATTCAATCATGAGCATGCTGGCATTCAGATATTCTTCTTCTTTCTGTTTACCAAGAAGATCCCTTACATACCCTTTTTCTAAACACACTACCTTCACTGAATATTAATCTTAATTGTTCAAAAGAAGTTTTGGACTTGTTTACCAATGTGTAGCTTCTGGACTTAACTTTGCTGTTCTGCCAAGTAACTTTGGAGAATCAAATGCAGGAATTCCAACTTGCTGGTTTCAGCCAGAACTAAAAATAGTTACCACATCCTAGTTTTAATCATCTGCAGTTCTACAACCGAGACCTTTGTTCTTTGATGTTTGGCTGACAACAAGCTCAGAGGGAATTGTTACAATTCTGGACTTGACAAGAAGATTATGTTTAAACTGTCTCCTTTAATTTAAATGGCAATAGGTGGGGCCTCCAATGGTTTCTGCTTGGAGACAAGCCCGTGGGAACTCACACTGCATCTGCCTGGAGACAAGCCCGTGTAATCTGGTTGCCATGAGGACAGGGCATCAGGTCAAAAATCATTGAACTGAATTAATATTTGGAGACAAAGAAGGATACAGCAAACCTTACTGCTGCCAAACTATCAAATTCTAAGGGGTAGTCAGAATGAGTTTTAGGGACGAAGATCCACAACAGGTGCTGCTATGTTGGGCAGGAGAAAAGAACAGTTTTTGGGGTAATCATCAAGCAATAAGCTGATAAGCATGGCACCCCTGTTCAAGGTGATCAATATTGAGAAGAGGGGTCTGGGCAGAATTGGTAGAGAGAAACCATTCACTCCGATGAAGGACCCAAGACCTGAGTGCACAAATTTAAAAGGTGATTGGCAAAACGTTGCAGAATCATTTATTTAAGCAACCGGTGGTTAGGATCTGGAATGCTCAGCCTGAGAGTGTGGTGGAGGCCAATTCAGTCTTGGCTTTCAAAAGGGAATTGAATAAGCACCTGAAGAGAAAACAAGCTACAGGATTAAGGGTAGAGGACAGGGACGTGTTATTATCTGAATTGCTCCTGCAGAGAGTACCAGAGACACAACAAGCCAAATGGCCTCATTCCGTACTACAGCCATTTCACGATTCCATTTCAAAGAAGGCAAATTTCAAGAAAAAAAATCTTATCGAGCTCAATCTCTGTGGGGCTAAATTGGATCATCCTCGAATATGGGTGTGGGGATCTCGGTGTGCGATCAGACCACGCTCGTCCAATGCAACCTGGGCAGCACCTGATTCTTTTTTTTTCCCAGTTAAGGAGCAATTTAGCATGGCCAATCCACTTATCCTGCACAACTTTGGGAGAAACGGGGAGAATGTGCAAACTCCAGTGACCAGGGCCGGGATCGAACCCAGGTAATCGGCACTGTGAGGCAGCAGTGCTAACCACTGCACCACAGTGCTGCACCATCTTTGCACTTGACATACTCACCCAACTACTGTAATGCTTTTCGAGAGCTGTTCAACTCCCCTCAGCATGCAGATTGTTGCTTTGATCACATTTTTGTGCAGCGTATTCAAACAATTGAAAGCCACATTACAACGTGTGCTAGTTTTATGAACCGGGGGCAGGAATCTCCGGTCGCCAACGGCGAAATCGTGTTCGGCGGTCGGCCGGAGAATCCACGTTCATGTCCAAATCGGGGGCAGTGCAACTTTCGCAATGCTCCGCCCCCTCCAAATTGGCATACTCTCCGAGGCCCTCTCCCCAATGCTCCGCCCCGACCGCCGAGTACCCGATGGCATGTGTCTCTCATGGTCTCACCCGTCGGGAACGCGGCGTGGCGGCTGCGGACTCAGTCCATCGCTGCCACAGTCGGGGTGGGCCAATCCACGGGCAGAGTGGACTTTATCAGGGGCTAAGGGGCACTGTGGTGGGGTGGTCCAGGGCGCGCGAGCCGGCCAAAGGGCGGGCACTATTTCGCAGGCTGGGTCCGCGAGCGGCCGGTGCCATGTTGCATGGCGTGGCCAGTGCAGGCCGCCACCGTGCGCATGCGCAGCCATGGACCCGGCAATTCTCTGGGCCGTAACGGCAGCTCAAGCCACGTGCTCTGCGCTGCCGGCATGCCAGTCCCCCCCCGCCAGATGGAGGATCGGTGGCCATTTTGCGCTGAATATTCTGGTGTAAAACACCCCCGTTCCCACGCCGGCGTGAGGACACAACCTCACAATCGGAGACTCCAGCACTCGAATTATAAGTCATGTCATGTCATCAGCAGATATCCCTTGTTACCCAATAGCTGCTAACTTTTGGTTAACCATCGTGTCTGAAATATAGCTGGAACAGGTGATGATTTCTAGTAAAAGCATCATGACTGTTTTCAGGGCAGTGGGCACAAACCAACATCATGAGCTGCCTGTTGGTGCACACATAGTGGAAAGCTGCACAACATGTGGAGATGTAGTATCAGCGAGAAGAAATCAACCAGCAATTTAGCTCTCTGTAGTTGACAATCACTTTAAATAGCATAGGTGTTGGAGTCCCTTCATGCTGCTGAACACATGCTCAGCTGTGTGAGGTTAAAAGTGGTCACTGGCTGGAGTGTGGAGTTCCAAAGTTGCAGTGCTGGCATTAATTTAGCATTGTACACTGATTTCCAGCATGACTTGCCTGCCCTCCATATCTCCAGTGATTGTTAGAATCATAGAATTTACAGTGCAGAAGGAGGCCATTCGGCCCATCGAGTTTGCACCAGTGCTTGGAAAGAGCACCTTACTTAAGCCCATGCCTCGACCCTATCCCCGTAACTTCATCTAACCTGGACACTCAGGGACAATTTAGCATGGCTAATCCACCTAACCTGCGCAACTTTGGACTGTGGGAGGAAACCGGAGTACTCGGAGTAAACCCACGCAGACACGGGGAGAAAGAGCAAACACCACACCACCCAGGACCCTGGAGCTATGAGGCAGCAGTGAACAAAGAACAATACAGCACAGGAACAGGCCCTTCTGACCTCCAAGCCTCTACCGGTCATGATACCAACTGTTGCCAAAACCCTCAGCACTTCCTTGTGCCGTATCCCTCTATACCCATCCTATCCATGTATCTGTCAAGATGCCTTTTGAATGCCGTTAATGTATCTGCTTCCATAACCTCCCCTGGCAACGCGTTCCAGGCACTCACCACCCTCTGCTTAAAAAACCTGCCTCGCACATCTCCCCTAAATTTTGCCCCATGGACCTTAAACCTGTGTCCCCTGGTGACTGACCCCTCCACCCTGGGAAAGAGTGCCTGCCCATCCACTCCATCCATGCCCATAATCTTGTAGATCTCTATCAGATCACCCCTCAACCTCCATCTTTCTAATGAAAATAGTCCGAGTCTATTCAGCCTCTCCACACAGCTAAAGCCCTCCAGACGAGGCAACATCCTGGTAAACCTCCTCTGCAACCTCTCCAAAGCCTCCACATCCTACTGGTTGCGCGCAATTCTGGTCGCCACACTATGTTCCAAGTGCGGCCTTACCAAGGTTCTATACAACTGTAGCATGACTTGCCAGTTTTTATACTCGATGCCCCGTCCAATTAAGACAAGCATTCCGTATGCTTTCTTGACTACCTTGTCCACTTGTGTTGCCACCTTCAAAGATCTGTGGACCTGCACGCCCAGATCTCTCTGACTTTCTGCATTCCTCAGAGTTTTGCCATTTACGGTATATTTCCCCTCCATGTTTGACCTACCAAAATGCATTACCTCACATTTGTCTGGATTAAACTCCATTTGCCACGTCTCTGCCCAAGTCTCCAACCTATCTATGGCCTGCTGTATCTTCTGACAATCCTCAACACTATCTGCCACTCCACCAACCTTGGTGTCATCCGCGAACTTACTAATCTGACCGGCTACATTTTCTTCCAAATCATTTATGTACACCACAAATAACAGAGGCTCCAGCACAGATCCCTGTGGAACACCACCAGTCACAACCTTCCATTCAGAAAAACACCCTTCTACTGCTACCCTTTGCCTTCTGTGACCGAGCCAGTTCTGTATCCATCTTACCACATCACCTCTGATCCCGTGTGACTTCACCTTTTGTACCAGTCTGCCATGAGACACCTTGTCAAAAGCTTTACTGAAGTCCATGTAAACAACATCCACTGCCCTCCCCTCATCAATCATCTTTGTCACCTCCTCAAAAAACGCGATCAAGTTAGTGAGGCACGACCTCCCCTTCACAAAACCATGCCGTCTGTCGCTAATGAGTCCATTTGTTTCCAAATGGGTATAAATCCTGTCCCTGAGAATTCTCTCCAATAATTTATCGACTACCGACGTGAGGCTCACCCAGCCTATAGTTTCCAGCATTATCCCTGTTACCGTTCTTAAACAGCGGTACCACATTAGCTATTCTCCAGTCCTCTGGGATCTCACCTGTAGCCAATTAGGATACAAAGATTCCAGTTAAGGCCCCAGCAATTTCCTCCCTTGCTTCCCTCAGTATTCTGGGATAAATCTCATCTGGCCCAGGAGACCTATCTACCTTAATATCTTTTAAAAGACCCAATACCTCCTCCTTTTCGATGTTAACATGATACAGACTCTCCACACACCCTACCCAAGAATCAACTTCTACAAAGTCCCTTTCTTTCGTGAACACTGACGCAAAGTATTCATTTAGTGCCAACCACTGTGGTACTGTCCCGCCCCATGCATCCAATAACTCCTTTACCAAGATGGTGTCTGACGAAGTTCACATCAAAAGTTCGTGTCTGCAGAAACGGATACCATTTTGGAACCCTGAGGGTACTCGTAGCATACATCCCAAAAGGATACTGCCAAACTAATTCCATTCTCCGAAAGTACAGAACCCATGACCACTGACACAGAGGTGAACAGTCACACTCGTTAGCAAGTGATCGCCAGAGAGAAGAGAAAAATAAAGAGTCCTATCACCATTAATGTGTCACCTAGTTCATAAATAATGGCATACCGTTAACTACATTACATTAATATACATTTAGAAGTGTAAGCTTTGATTGCGGATCTGACTATCTTTGGAAGATCCCTTTGTTGTTTTTATGGATGCTATCAATTCAATCCAAGACACATTCCAGCAAAACAGGAAGTGGGCTGATTTAAAGAGAACATAAAGATTTCAGGAGGGTGTTTGAAAACCCCACCTATTGTACTATTGTTTCTCCTTAGCACCTTGTAGAAGGATTACCTTCAAATGGCCTATGTTGAGTCATTAAGACTCTTTTCCTTTCTGCAATGGCCTCAATTTTATTTGGTGTCTACAATAAACTCTTCACTTATCTATTGATAAACTTGATAGACATTTCTCCGAGACCGTCTATTTTGGGAAAGGGCAGAGCTTTTGCGGGAGTCGAGGGCGATGATTGACGTTCATCTTCTGCAAAAAAAAATATTTGTTTGAATTAAATGTTTCATTCCAATCTCTTGTGTGGGGTAGCACTATATGTTGATTACACATTTGGGTGTTTATAACATACTGATAGAACAGCATTAGAATCTGACCTAAATAAGTGTAATAAGATTAACTATGCATTGGTAATTGATCAATTAAATGGGGACACATGAGTTCATGATAAAACATTTAAGATTGCTTTGTTTAGATCTGTGGCAAAGAAATTACCAATTTTACTGGATATCACATTGCTTAAAGTCACCTCATGCTCGGCTCAGGTCTCCCTTGAGCCCATGGTTGAGTTCACTTACATCTCATTGTCATTCTGCCTAATATTCCACTTTTTCATTTCATGAATGTGAGATTCTTTGTGGGAGTTTTATTGAGCAGCACTGCAGCAATCTATCTTCCTGTATCAACTGTATCTCCTGTAATCAAGGGTAATATTATTGTCAGGAAACAGAGGGAGTTTTTAGTCTTTTATATTTGTATTTGTGGTTATTAGAAATAGGGGACAGGGTTATAAATTTAGGAGATTATGTTCTCCCTCCAGAGCTAGTTTGCGTTGGAACGAGGAGCGAAACCCAGAGCAATTCACTCTCCCTTGAAATGCAAATATATGCATGGCGGGGATCAAGAGGAATTCCGTTGTGAATCCTGCTATCGGGCAGCCATTTTGAGCGGGTGGCCTGATAGCGAGGTTCGGCGACTGGCCCCCCACAATGTATAACCTGCCTCCCCTGCCCCCGCTGACAAGTATAGGCATTCTACACATACACAGTATGCATGCATGAGGGTGACTCAGCCCCACCCCACCAGACTTCTGCCCCATCAGACCCCCAACTAGTTCCCATATCGGAGTTACCTGCACCAGAGACCCCCTATCAGAGACCACGCATCAGAGATACCCCCATATCAGAGACCCCCATATCAGAGAACCCCTCTATATAAGAGAAGTCCACATAACTGAGAACCCCCCATAACAGAGAACCTCCCACAACAAGAACACTTCCATAACAGAAAACTCCCGCATATCAGAGAACCCACACAAATCAGAGAACCCCATATATAAGAGAACATCCCCACATCAGAGAACCACCTCCTAACAGAGGAACTCCTCCCCCATAACAGAGATCCACCCCCTCAACCCCCCAATCAGTCACTGTTTTTTCACTCACTTGTCCCTTACAGCTGCAGCATCAGGTAGATGTCTAGAAAACAGTAACTTTATCGAAAATGAAAACCACATCACTAGGCTTTAAGCTACCCTCAGCTCCTTTGATCTGCAAGACTTCTATTTACTTCAAAGAAGAAGAATTTTATACTCGGCTGCACTTGACAGCTTCTGTACAGCCAGATGTATGGATTGTTTAATTTAATTTCCCTTTAAGCTTTAATGAATCTCAAAGAGTCTGCTGTGAAACAAACTACAATGTTTGGGTACCATGATGGCACAGTGGGTAGCACGGTTTCCTCACAGAACCAGGGCTCCAGGTTCAATCCTGGCCTTGGGTGACTGTCAATGTGGAGTTTGCACTTTCTCCCCACCAGCTTCAAGGTCGTGCAGTGCTGGTCCGAGGAAACAGAAGAGCTCCTACGTGACTGCTGGAGACAGTGGACTGGTCCATATTTAAGAACTCAGCGACCAACTTAAATGAATATGCCACCACCGTCACAGACTTCATCAGCAAATGTGTGGATGACTGCATGCCAAAGAAAGCAATACGTACATTCCCCAACCGGAAACCATTGCTCAATCGCGAGATTGACACCCTACTGAAGGACAGGTCTGAGGCATTCAAGACAGGCGACCATGACCTCTACCAGAAATCCAGGTACGACCGTCACAAAGCCATCCGAGATGCCAAGAGAGACTATCAGATCAAGCTAGAGTCGCAGACTAACGTTACAGACTCTCGACGGTTGTGGCAAGGCCTAAACAACATAACTGGCTACAAAGCGAAGCCGAGCAGTATCTCCAGCAGCAGCGCACCCCTCCCCGATGAACTCAATGCATTCCATGCTAGGTTCAAGCAGGAAACCAACAATCCGCTGTTGAGTGCCCCAGCAGCCCATAATACACCCTTACCCACCATCGCAACTTCCGAAGTCAGATCGGCCTTCCTGAAAGTGAACCCTCGGAAGGCGACGGATCCGGATGGGATCCCTAGTCGTGCACTCATTGCCTACGCGGACCAGCTGGCAGATGCGCTCGTGGACATCTTTACCCTGTCCCTACTCTGCTCCGATGTCACCACCTGCTTCAAGAAGACCACCATCATACCAGTACCAAAGAAGAACCAGGCAACGTATCTCAATGATTCCTGTCCGGTGGCCCTGACTTCAGTCGTAATGAAGTGCATAAACTCCATAATGAAGAGAGGTTGGTCATGAAGCGCATAAACTCTATACACCCAGAATGGTTTGATCCACTGCAATTCGCAAACCGCCGCAACCGGTCCACAGCAGATGCCATCTGCCTGGCCCTACACTCATCCCTCGAGCATCTCGACAAGAAGGACTCCTACATCAGACTCTTATTTATTGACTACAGCTCCGCCTTCAACACCATAATCCCAGCCAAGCTCAGATCAAAGCTGCAACACCTAGGAATTGGCTCCTCACTCCGCAACTGGATCCTCAACTTTCTAACCCACAGACCACAATCAGTAAGGATAAACAACAACACCTCCTCCACAATAGTACTCAATACCAGGGCCCGCAAGGCTGCGTACTTAGCCCTCTACTATACTCCCTGTACACACACGACTGTGTGGCAACATTTGGTTCCAACTCCATCTACAGGTTTGCTGATGATATGACCATAGTGGGCCGGATCTCGAATAACGACGAGTCAGACTACAGGAGCGAGATAAAGAACCTAGTGGAGTGGTGCAGTGACAACAACCTATCCCTCAATGCCAGCAAAACTAAAGAGCTGGTCATTGACTTCAGAAAGCAAAGTACTGTGCACATCCCTGTCAGCATCAACGGGGCCGAGGTGGAGATTGTTAGCAGTTTCAAACTCCTAGGGGTACACATCTCCAAAAATCTGTCCTGGTCCACCCACGTCGACGCTATCACCAAGAAAGCACAAAGGGCCTATTCTTCCTCAGGAAACTAAGGAAATTCAGCATGTCTACATTAACTCTTACCAACTTTTACAGATGCACTATAGAAAGCATCCTACCTGGCTACATCACAGCCTGGTATGGCAACTGCTCGGTCCAAGACCGCAAAAAACTTCAGAGAGTCGTGAACACAGCCCAGTCCATCACACGAACCTTCCTCCCATCCATTGACTCCATCTACACCTCCCACTGCCTGGGGAAAGCGGGCAGCATAATCAAAGACCCCTCCCACCCGGCTTACTCACTCTTCCAACTTCTTCCATCGAGCAGGAGATACAGAAGTCTGAGAACATGCACAAACAGACTCAAAAACAGCTTCTTCCCCGCTGTTACCAGACTTCTAAATGATCCTCCTATGGACTGACCTGATTAACACGACACCCTTGTATGCTTCACCTGTTGACGGTGTTAGCTAGTTACAGTATGTGCCTTGTGTTGCCCTATTATGTATTTTCTTTTATTTCCTTTTGTGTACATTGTGTACCTTGTGTTGCCCCATTATGTATTTTCTTTTAATTCCTTTTCTTTTCATGTACTTAATGATCTGCTGAGCTACTCACAGAAAAATACTTTTCACTGTACCTTGGTACACGTGACAGTAAACAAATCCAAATCCAATAATAAGTTGAACAAGATTCTGTTCAGGAGAATTGAAGTAAACAGTAAAGAAAGTGCTCTGAGTTAGAGACAGCTGCAAGAACCAGGTTTAATGTTACCAGTGTGAAAAGCCAGACATCTGAGGGAAACCAAAAGTTTGGTGATATCTTAATCCAGCCTGTGAAGCAGTGGTGTTCCGTTGGCATAGCTGAGTACCTGAGAGATTGTGTGTAAATCTGAATGCATGAAGCAATCCAGGACAGAGGAATACTGAAAGGTGAGATTGAAATCCTCATGGTGGATCATTGGTGAAGGTATCCGAGAGAAAGCAATGTCTGGGAACAAATTCTCAGGCATGTTTTTCAAGAGTGGAGTTTGGAAACATTCATGTGGAAGCTTAAGTTCCAGTGAGACCAGGTGGCTCACTGTATAACAAGCATTTGGGGGAGTTTGATGATAAATCCACAGAGGTTGTATTGAGTGGCATCTGTCACTTGGTTTTAGAGTGTGGTGTGTTGACCACATTTTGCCTATTGGTTTATATACGGTTTCCCTATGGCATGGGATGACTTCAATGGGAATTCCCATTGACAGCGGCGAGAGCAGAGAATCCCGTCGCCAGTGAACGGCACACCTATCAAAGGAGATGGTGGGAAAGTGGGATTAGGCGATTGAGTTGGATGATCAGCTGTGATCATAATTAATGACGGAGCAGGCTTGGATGGCCGAATGGCTTTCTCCTGCTCCTATTTTATTTCGTTCTATGTCCCTCTGCCAAGAAAAATGTGTCTGGCAGTCCAGAGAATCCTGTCCACTATGTACTTACTGAGAAACAATGGCACTGCGGTTAGCACTGCTGCCTCACAGTGCCAGGGACCTGAATTTAATTCCGACCATGGGTGACTGTGTGGAATTTGAACGTTCTCCTTGTGTCTCCATGGGTTTCCACTGGGCGCTCCGGTTTCCTCCCACAGTCAAAAGATGTGCAGGTAGGTGGATTGGCCAAGCTAAATTGCTCCTTAATGTCCAAGGGTGTGCTGGTTAGGTGGAGTTACGGGGATAGAGTGGGGGAGTGGGCTACTGGTGCTCTTTCAGAGGGTTAGTGCACGCTTGATGGGCTGAATGGCCTCTTTCTGCACTGTCAGGATTCCATCGTTCTATTCTATGGTTCTATTTCGTAACTTGTGTAATCCTTTCAAATCTGGAAAGTTAGGTGGGGTGAAGGAGTGGTGTATTATAGTTAATCTTTTCTTGTTTAATAAATGTTTTATTCTTTTGTTAAATGTTTGTCAGCAGTCCTGCAAACCTGCTCATCCATGTCACTGAACAGAAAAACGAAACAATTCACTGGCGGGATTCTCCCTCTCGCCAGTGGCTAATACGGTTTCCCATTGTGGGCGCCCCATGCCTTTGGGAAACTCCGGGCATGGGTGCGCTACCGTTGCAATGGAGAATCCCGACAGCGGAGAATCCAGCCCATTACCTATTGAGTCGTGGTTCCACTCTGGAACCAAACTACCCACTAGTAACATCAGCTGGAATTGTAAAATTATGTTATGAATAATGTTGTTTGGATATCAAATATGTATATTCTTCATTTTGAAAATAATTAAATGCATTATAAGCATTGATCACCTTTGCTCCGTGGGGCAATGTTTCGAGGAGATGCGCGAGGTAGGTTTTTTACACAGAGGGTGGCGTGCCTGGAAGCAGAGACATTAACGGTGTTCAAAAGGCATCTTGACAATACATGGATAGGATGGGGATAGGGGGATTCGGCACAAGGAAGTGCTAAGGGTTTTGGCCAAGGTTGCTATCATGACCGATACAGGTTGAAGGGCCGAAGGGCCTATTCCTGTGCTGTATTGTTTGTTGTTTATAAGATCTACCCAATGTACCAATTGTCATAATATACACATCAGTATGTGATGGTGCAGAGACACACACTGACTGACACACTGCAAGACCAATCAACACACACAACACAGCAGCCAATCACCAGTTCGGGCACGGTCACCATAAAGACAGAGGGCACTATTTTTCCCGCTCATTCGGATGCAGCCTCTGAGACAGACAGAGCTCGCAGTCAGTAGCACAAACATCCACCATGTGCTAGCAGCATAGGCTGGTCAGGTTAGGCATAGGTCTTCAGTCAATCTAACATCGTGTCGACCCACAGTGCAAGTATGTTTAACAGCTCTTAGTTAAATAAAATAGAGTTGTACTATTACAAGGGTTGGTAGCCTGTCTATGTTACTGCAAGGTAAACGCAGTCTCCACAGATCCAGAGTACCCAACACATCACCAATATCACCGCATGTACCTTAGAATTATTTTCCTTAACAAATTGCCATCTCTGCTCATCATTTTAAAGGAATGACTTTTTAATGGGATAGAGCTAATCAGCTCCTGCTGTATGCAGTAATTACTGGTCTGTGAACCTTGGCTGCACATTGGGTATATTGATAGAGCTGACCCTCCTCATCTGATATCTGTTTACACATGCACACTTCCTATTAACATCACTGGTCAGGAAAATAACCTTTTGTCCTGTACAGTATGAGGCACTGAAGCCAACTACCCCATTACAGCTTAAACAGGGAAACAGCTGCCTCAGAGCAGAGTAGGAATCGAGACTGGTCTCTATGGCTTAATTCACAGAGAACCTGGCAGAGCCATCAGGGGACATGGGAACATTTACATTAGGTGAAGCGGCTCTCCCACATTTGTTCTTTATCGCGCTCACATGTAGGGAAGAACTAAAAAGAAAGATTTAGTTACTCACCGCATCGATACGAAAATATGTTCTTCATCCAAATAAGGGGTCATTTTGGATGTCCCTGAATTTGGGTGCAGAGATCATAATGTGCAATTTACCATGCACCCGATTGAAGTGATGCTGCCTGCTCATTTCTATCATTGTAGCATGCAGCCCAGCACTAAACATACTGCTAAGTGACTACTTGCTTCAGCAAGGGGCTCATGTCTGTCCGAGGTTAATACCATCTATTCCTGGTCTGTTCTTCTTGAAAACAAACTGTATCTCTTAAAGGTGAGGTGCTTTCTGATTGCATTAGGGGCTGTAAGTGGCTGGGCAACCTTGGAAGACCTTCCAAAAGGACCCAAAATGATACAACAGTCATTAGGCCATGTAGTGATAGTAATACATGATCAGACTATGTTAAGCTAGTACAGCAACTGAACACTAGATGGCCACACTATCAAGACCTATAAAAAGGTTTCCCCACTCTTTCCGAGAGGAGAGTGTGTGTGGAGTGCAGAGAGTACAGAAGAGACAGCTAGAGAGAAGTAGTTAATAGATATCAGTATTTAGCATTATCTTATTTAATAGTTTAATCTACAGTTATTAGCTTGTTTACTAGTTTAGTATTAAGTAAAAAGAACTCGCAAGATTATTTTATATTACTCATTAAATTACTTTATCATCACTGGAAGATTACGTCTATATTTCAACAACTGTTGAAATATGACTTTTTGAGGGGCTGTTTAGCACAAGGCTAAATCGCTGGCTTTGAAAGCAGACCGAGGCAGGCCAGCAGCACGGTTCAATTCCCGTTACAGCCTCCCCGAACAGGCGCCGGAATGTGGCGACTAGGGGCTTTTCACAGTAACTTCATTTGAAGCCTACTTGTGACAATAAGCGATTTTCATTTTCATTTCATTTCATTTTCATTTTCATTCATTCATTTCATTTAACTCGGCTCGACAAAAAAGAGAACTATATATATTACAATATTGTAATATAACAGGCCATGCTCTCAGATTACCAGAATCTGCAGATTCCTGCCAGAGGAATTATGTTCTTTTCCTTCTGTAAAGCTAGGTGGCCGTCTAGACAAGCATTCAGAAGAGAATGGGATCAAATGGCTGTTGGTTGAAGCCATTAGTCTCGTGAGAAAAATATGGATGCAGTGTTGCAAGACCTTTCCACAAACAGTCAAGGTCAGTGAATGTATCCTTGGAATCAAAACCTAACAATAGCAACACTAACCTTGCACATTGTTCCATTTGCCACATTCCTTTCACTCTTTCACCAACATCTACATTGACCACAGCTAAAATTTGCTTCATTTGGGTTTTGCACACTTAGCACTTAGCACTGCTGGAAACTGCCCATGTGCATTTCCCAGCTATCCAACTGTGGCTGGAACAACTCCTAAAACTATTACACCACACTCATCGACACTCTTCCCATGATTTTGCAGAACAAAGTGGCACACAATGGATCACAGCTTCAACAAACCAGCAATGGACAGGCCCAGCTACATTTGCTGACCCCATGGAGGAGATGGTACTGGGAAAGATTAGATTGCCCATCACTGAGGCCATGAAGGATGCCAGTATGTTCTTGCCATATGTACATTCTGAATTTCCTCTTCATTGTCATCCAGCAATCTGATACGATATATAAGTTGCAGATAATGCAACTATGCAGCCCTTGCTTTCCTCTGATCTGTACTTCCCTCACCTCAACCTTTCACTTGTGCAGTTGTTCTTTTAGATACCCAAGACCTGCTGCCTAGTCAGTCAGTGGTGCCTGAGGCTGCTAGTCAGCCCTGGGCATGTGCTCCACGGGGCCTGACAATTCTCTGGCTATTTTCTGTGCATTCCATGGGTGTTTCACATGGCGTCGGTGCTGGCCCTCACCGGTACCGGAATCATGAGGAAGGAGCAGTGCTCCAAAAGCTAGTGTTTGAAATAAACCTGTTGGACTTTAACCTGGTGTTGTAAGACTTCTTACTGTGTTCACCCCAGTCCAACGCCGGCATCTCCACACCTGTGGAGCACAGCCAATCTGGAACATAGATGTTCCACCTGCCTCCTCCCTTCCAAGTCCTCCTCATCACCATACCATCCACCCTGAGGTTGTCACCAAAGCTGTGGTGGCCACATTTTGGAGGATGCAACAGACCACCATGAATTAGCACTGTTGCCTTACAGTACCAGGGACCTGGGTTCGATTCTGGCATTAGGTGATTGTGTGGCATTTTCTGCATCTGTGAGGGTTTCCTCAATGTTCTCTGGTTTCCTCCCACAGTCCAAACTTATGCAGCTTAGATGGTTTGGCCATGACCAATGTACATGGAGACAGGAGAGGGCAGGGAGTGGACTTAGGTCGGGTGATTTTTTGGAAGGTCGATGGGCCTAATGGTCTCCTGCTGCACTGTCGGGATTCTAGGGAATTGGGACATCCACTCTGGAGAGAATGGGAGGGCCGCCAGGGATGCCCACTGTGCGGTCCAGGCAGTGGGGCCACTGCTCCAGGGCGCAAATGGTCTGCTCAACAAGGTATCTCACAGCAGCATGATTCTGACTGTATAAATGCTGATCATGTGTAGTGGAATTAAAGAGGGTAGTCATCAGCTACATATACAGTGGATAGACCCTGTTATCCGGCAGGCAATCTTTCGTTCAATATGGTGCTGGAAGATTTCTGAACTGTAGACTAGCTGCCATAGGATGAAAACATTGTGACTGCTGGCAGGAAATCATGTTCTGGGCATTGTTGCACACTGACTTTAAATTAAATGATTGGTACCACTTGTGATTTTGATTCATCTCCCCATTAAGATACAGTGCTTGCAACCCATGTATTTCTCTTTGCTTAGAGAGAGAGAGGTCAATGAAGTTCCTTCTTTGGAATACACAGCCCCTCTGTCCTTTCAGAGGCAGTAATAGATTGCAAACTGCGTGACATTTGCAATATCACCTGCCCCAACTTAGAAGGATCCAGTGGCGGAAGAATTCAGGGCCGTGTCACCCTGACAGTCACTGACATGGCCGTCCTCCCCCTACTCTGAGGCTGCATGTATATGCAGTGTTCTGCATAAATCTATCAATGGCTTTATGAAAGTGACATTAAAATGGCAGAAAACGTACAAGAAGAATTCAACAGTAAAGACAATTGAATTTACTTACTAATTGAACAATAAACTACACTTTCCATGTATGAATAGCAGATAATTGCATGGAAAGATTTCTTTTCATGAGAAGGTGGCAAATAATTTGACAGATTTAATGGCGAGTGACTCCATAAATCACTAAATGTTTTGTTATTTTTCAATAGAGAAGCCGATGGTTAAAGGGCTTCTGGTCAGGAACTTGTCAATCAATTTCAATAATATTAACAAATGGGTACAGTTCTCTTCCAATGCCCTGAAAATGTAAGCAATTTAGACTATAAGACGTAGGAGCAGAAGTCGGCCATTCAGCCCATCGTGTCTGTTCCACCATTCAATGAGATAATGGCTGATCTGATATAATCCTCAGCTCCACTTTCCACCTTATCCTCATAGTCTTTGATTCCCTTAGTGATTTAAAATCTGTCTCTCTCAGCCTTGAATATACTTAACAATCAACCTCTTGTGGCCATCTAAAATGGCCTCCAAAAAGAGTGATCGGAAATGTGGTCAAGCTGGGCACAGACAGGTTCCAGTTTGCAAATATACAAGCTGCAGCCCAGACTTTATGCAGAAACCCACACCTGCAAAAGAGCCATTAAAAGGCAATTAAAGGAACAATAGGACTATGCTGTCCATCACATTGTCTCCCAGACACAGCGGCACCAGCCCCTGCTCGAAGCACTCCCAGGATTGGCCACTGAGTGCCCACCCCAAAATTGATGTGGCAGCCTCTGATTGGATGTGACCGATCACGGTGTGGAGCTCCCATCAATTGGTTGACAGCGACCCAGAGACCACCCACAAAAGGGGCAGGAAAAATGAAAGCAGCTTAAAAGGCATTGTGCAGCCACCACTCGTTGTCTTTCGACTGGACTCTTTCGACTGATCTCTGACTGCAGCACAGCTACCAACATCAGCCAAGTTCAAGGGCCCACGACATCCATCGAAGGACAACAACAGAACACAGACGACCTCCAAGAACTCCAGCCCCGCCAAAAGTCAAGAACCAGATAAGGCCTTGTCTACCCTATAACTGCCGGTCACCTGGAAGTTAAGTTAAGGTCATTTAAGTGTGTTAGTTATAGTCCAATGTGCATGAACGTGTGATTACTTATGTAAATAACCTTGTGTAGTAAATAAACTCTGATTGTACGAAAATACTTGTGTGATTATTTATCCACCGTACGGGTTAAAACACACACTGTGGTTATAAAAGAGCAACACTCTTTCAGTTCTCTGCGGTAAAGAATTCTACAGAATCAATATCACCTGAGAGAAGAAATTCTTCCTCATCTCTGTCTCTTTTTTTAGTTTAGAGTACCCAATTATTTTTCTTTTCCAATTAAGGGCAATTTAGAGTGGCCAATCCACCTAACCAGCACATCGTTGGGATGTGGGGGTGAAACCCACGAGACATGGGGAGAATGTGCAAACTCCACATGGACAGTGACCCAGGGCCAGGATTCAAACCTGGGTCCTCAGCGCTGTAGTCACAGTGCTAACCACTGCGCACGTGCCGCCCTTTCATCTCTGTCTTAAATGAGTGACCACTTACTCTGAGATTATGCCCTCTGGTCCAAGTCTCTCCCAGAAGGAGAATCAACCCCTCAATATCAAGTCCCCTAAGAATCCTATATATCTCAATAAGGTCAACCCTCATTCTTTTACACTCAAGTAGGTACAGGCCCCCTAACCCACTCAATCTCTCCTCATAAGAAAATCCTTCCATGCTCAGAATCAACTTAGTGAACCTTCTCTGTACTGCCTCCAATGTCAGTATGCCTTTTCTTAGATATGGGCACCGAAACTGTTCACAGTATTCCAGGTGTGGTCGAACTCGTCCTTGTATAGTATAGATTGCCCTATTTTTATCAGACAGAAAATGCTGGACAATCACGGCAGCACAGTCGTTCGCACTGTTGCTTCACAGTTCCAGGATCGCAGGTTCGATTCCCGGCTTGGGTCACAGTCTGTGCGGAGTCTGCACGTTCTCCCTGTGTCTGCGTGGGTTTCCTTCGGGTGCTCCAGCTTCCTCCCCCAAGTCCCGAAAGACGTGCTGTTTGGTAATTTGCACATTCTGAATTCTCCCTCAGTGTACCCGAACAGGCGCCGGAATGTGGTAACTAGGGGCTTTTCACAGTAACTTCATTGCAGTGTTAATGTAAGCCTACTTGTGACAATAAAGATTATTATACAATCTCAGCAGGTCTGACAGCATCTGTGGAGAGAAAACAGAGCTAACGTTTCGAGTCTGGATGACTTTTTGTTAGAGCTTTGACAAAGAGTCATCCAGACTCGAAAGATTAACTCCCTCTCTCTCCACAGATGCTGTGATACCTGCTGAGAATGTCCAATATTTTCTGGTTTTGTTTCAGATTCCAGCATCCGCAGTCATTTCCTTTTATTTTTCCCTATTTTTATACTCCATTCCCTTTGAAATAAAAGCCAACATTCCATTTGCTTTCCCTATTATCTGCTGAACTTGCCTGCTGGCCTTTTGTAATTTATGAACGAAGACCCCCAACTTCTCACAGTTTTCCCCACAACTCAGTACTTTCACTAACACTGCAACAGTAAATAGATAGTTAAAAAGCAACTAACCTGCGAACAGGATGGTGATGCCTTCAATTGGTGAGGAGTCCATCACATTGCTCAACACGTGTTCAGCTGGGTGTGGAAAAGATAAGACGGGGTCAAAATGACAGGTCAGGCATCAAATCAGTATTAGAGGCTGACTAACACTATGATCTTCATACTTTTGGTTTATAAATTTACAAATAAAAACATTTTTGGGATGTGGGCGTTGCTGGTTAGGCCAGCATTTATTGCCCATCCCTTCAAACGGTGGTGGCAATTTGCCTTCTTGAATCACTGCAGTCCCTGAGGTGTAGGTACACCTACTGTGCTCTGAGGGAGGGAGTTCCAGAATTTTGACCCAGTGAAAGTGAAGGAACGCCAATATATTTACAAGTCAGGATGATTGTTAAGTTCTGTCTTGGGGCCGTAGTACAGATGCACACAGAACATCCTGTTCTTTGACTAGTAAGTAGTACGGTAACTACCGAACTACAATACAAATGGGAACGAATAATTGAATTCCGTGAATTCTCTTGGAGCTACTTCTAGTGCGACTGTCCTCAAGTACGACTTGCTACCAACTGCTGGATACCTCGAGTCACATGGTAGATCTCTGTCGCCACCTGCTGGTTGGAGGTCGTATTGATAACTATATTAATTAAAAGATAACTATGTATAAAACTGCACAGGCATATCACCACAGTGGTGAGTTATTTGGAGGGACACCTGCAGGTGGTGGGGTTCCCAGGTATCTCTGCTCTTGTCTTTCTAGACGGTAGTGTCATGGATTTGGGAGGTGCTGTCGAAGGAACCTTGCCGAGTTCCTGGACTGCATCTTGTAGATGGTACACAAGGCTGCCACTGTTCGTAGTGGTGAAGGGATTGAATGTTTGTGGAAGGGGTAGCAATCAAGCTTTGGTATGCATGGAGCACCCTGAACTAACATGACAATTGGAGCAGGCCATGCCTAAAATGTTCGGAAGTGACCCACAACTATTATTCACCTCATCGAGCTTCCACTGTGCCTTTGGTGATCTGAAAAATCATTGGAAAAGAAAATCGAGCTCAGTAATTGACTGATGTGCTGCTGATTTGCAATTGGCCATTTTGTGCTGCAATTCAAGACCAATTTCATTGCCATTGAATTGGGAATAAAAAATAGCATTGCATCATCATAGGCATTATCTGCAAACTGTGGCAAGGCACTGCAATATAGGTTTCTGGCTTGAGGCACAACAATCAGCATGACGACATGATGGTAACAATAGTGTTTTCCAAAGCAATACCTCGCAAATTGCTGGTTCGAGTATTTTGAAATTGAAAGTACACAATCACTTTCCCTCCACGTCAAGAACGGACAGATGCAAACCATTGCATTATGTATATGATTTGTTCTGCATTGATTCACTAATAGGTTTGCAAAACTGACATGAAAATAACATGAAATTTACACGAATTCACCACAAAACAGTAAAGATAATTGAGCAATAAATTACAATTTCCATGTACAAATAATAGATAATTGCATGCAAAGAAAATTTGTTTAAAAATAAGCAAGAAAGCAAATATTTGGACAGATTTAATGGCTGGTGGTTTCTGTAAATCGCTAAATGTTTGTTGCATTTTTTTGACAGAAGACACTGATGAAAGGGGATTCAGGTCAGGGATACGTCAATCAACATTGACAATTTCTATATTTTAATTGTTACCTACTTCACCCAAACAGGAAAATGACAGTGCAACAATTTGATGCCACAGGCGATATTACAAGAGGAAGTGAGTCAACCATTATTTAATACTACAACAACTGACAAGTACCTTTTAAGTATATTTGACAGCAAAATGGGTGAAAGGCAGTTTTGTAATTAAAGCAGAATGAATTCCTCCATTCAACAGCACTGTTTGCTTGTTCTGCCAGACAAATTTCAAATAAAGTAAACAGCAGGTTGAACAGAGAGGTTAGAATCTCCATCTGTGATACTGCTATGATCTGAGGATACCAATTATTAACACCCGCCTTTGGCAAGTTATCCAATTTTTCGGTCTGTTGAAATTTATTAAACAATCAGCGCATCGCAGGGTATAATTGTTTGCAGCTCATTGTTCTCCTGCATAGTCAGACAGTCAATGGGTATGATTACTAAAATGTAGAATGAGGAATCATATGGCACAGTCACGAGCTGCTGTGCAACATTGAAGCTTTAGTACATTCTGTTTGGAGCCCTTTAAAATTGACTTTACTCGTTTCCATCATGAAACTCCCAGATTTTGCTGGATCGTTTAAAAAAAACACTACATTTTCCTGATTGTTTCGGACAAGGAGACAAGCTCTCCCCGGTTCGAAAGGATTCTGATATGTAAACATTAAAAAAACATGTGATGATTTCACTAACTCAAGCGTACACATTCTAATACCCAGCCTTCAGTATCAAACTCTGGAAGGGAAGTGATCAGAGTCAAGTCCGTTAAGCATTCAAGCTTCAACCTGAGGTATAGCACTAGTCAACATCCAAAGCACTCAACTGAACTCAATGTTGGTTGTTTTTCATGAAATCAGCAGAGGAAACAAATAATAAATTGTATCAAGATGTCTGTGTTGTGTTATGTACTCTGGGATAACACAGGCTGCAACTGGATGCAGCTTTAACCAAAATATACCCCAGACCTTGAAGTTAGTTCAATCTGATTTATTGAACCAGTAGCACAGTTAGCACAGTTCTCTCTGAGTTCGACTCTCTGCTAACCTAAGTGTGGTTACTCTGTCTGACTGAACCAGACTAGCTCTTAGCCATGTGCTGGAGGTGTGATACTGTACATACACCCTGACTCACTCTGTAAATGTTCATCAGTGGAAAGAGGCGGAGTGTGAGTGTCTCGTGCCTTTTATAGTGAGATACCAACCCTGAGTGTCCTGCCTGCTCATTGGTCATGTCCTGTTCTCTGTGTTCATTAGCTGCCTGTCTGTATATCATTATCTGCATGTCTGCATATCATGACATCTCCCCTTTTATTTTATGTTTTGTTGGCATATGGGAACGTGCTTACATGTGGTGGCATATATTAACATATTTACAAGCGGTGGCATATGTGAACGTATTTACATGTGAAGACAGCTGTCTCATGTGAGAAAACAGAACATAGCAAACAAAACAAATGTTCATAAGGGCTTGCGTCTGATCCTTGTCGACTGCCGGAGAGGTGGCGGTGGGGACGACGGCGCCTTGACAGGTGGGACGGAAGCCTGACTGGTGGCCTCATAGTTCGACGTATCAGGAGGTGGCAAAACAATGGACGGAAATGGAGAAGAAGGTGGTTGCGGGCAGGCAACTTTGCGCAGTGCCCGCCTGTTTCATCGCACAACAGAACCATCAGCCATACATACAACATACGAGCGGGGCGCAGCCTGTCGAACAACGACAGCTGGAGCAGACCAGCCACCCTCCGGTATCTTGATCCTGACAGTGTCTGCCGGGGATAACACGGGCAAATCGGTGGCATGAGCATCATAGCCCTGATTTTGCTGGTTTCGGAGCTGCTGCACCTTCTGCAGCAGGAGGAGGTGATCCAGGTTGGGCAAGTGTATGGCTGGAAGTCTCGCCCGCAGGTCCCTGTTCATCAGGAGTTGAGCCGGCGACATACCAGTGGACAGTGGGGTCACCCTGTACGCAAGCAGCGCGAGGTAGATGTCAGAAGCGGAATCCGCGGCCTTGCAGATCAGCTGTTTCACAATGTGCACCCCTTTTTCAACCTTCCCATTGGACTGCGGACAGTGTGGGCTGGAAGTGACATGTGTGAAATGGTATGATTTGGCAAACATAGACCACTTGGGGCTGTTGAAGCACGGACCATTATCACTCGTGACAGTGAGTGGGATACCATGCCTGGAGAACGTATCCTTACAGGCCTTGGTTACGGTCGGAGATGTGAGATCTGAGAGCTTCACGACTTCAGGGTAATTGGAGAAATAGTCAATAATCAACACGTAGTCATGACCGTTCGCACGAAAGAGGTCGATGCCAACCTTGGACCACGAGGAGGTCTCAATTTCATGCTGCTGGAGCGTCTCCTTGCTCTGCGCTCGCTGGAAGCGTTGACAGGTCGTACAGTTGAGGACCATGTTCGAGATGTCCTGGCTAATACCGGGCCAGTAGACAGCCTGCCTGGCTCGACGCCCAGGTGTCCCTCATGGATTTGACGTAGCACCAAGCTCTGGAGACTGAGTGGAATGACAATCCGGTCCAGCTTGAGGAGGATACCATCAATCACCGTCAGGTCGTCCTTTACATTGTAAAATTGAGGGCACTGCCCTTTCTGCCAGCCATTGGTGAGGTGGTGCATGACACGCTGCAAGAGGGGGTCTTTGGCAGTCTCCTCGTGGATACAAATCACATTCTCATCAGTTGCCGGGAGGGTGCTAGCACACAGCTGCACCTGTGATTCAATCTGCCGGATGATTTCCAGCGGTTCACTGGGCAATGTGATGGAGCGGGACAATGCATCAGCGATGATGAGCTCCTTGCCAGGCGTGTACACAAAGTCAAAGTCGTACCTTCTGAGTTTGAGGAGGATGCACTGCAACCGAGGTGTCATGTCGTCAGGTCCTTGTGGATAATGTGGACCAGAGGCCTATGATCCGTCTCGACAGTGAATGTCGGCAGGCCGTAGACATAGTCGTGAAACTTGAGAATGCCAGTGAGAAGACCCAGGCATTCCTTCCCGATTTGTGCATACCTTGTTTCGGTGGGTGTCACGGCCCTCGATGCGTAGGCTACCGGTGCCCAGGAAGATGTGTCATCGTGTTGAAGCAGCACCGCACTGATGCCATCCTGGCTCGCATCTGTTGAGATCTTTGTTTCTCTGTCTGGGTCGAAAAATGCCAAGACGAGTGCAGTGGTGAGCTTGGCTTTCAGCTCCAACCACTCTGCCTGATGTGCTGCCTTCCACTCAAAGGCAGTGGACATTTTCACCAGGTTTCGTAGGGCCGTGGTGTGTGAGGTCAGGTTTGGGCGAACTTGCCCAGAAAATTGACCATGCCCAGGAAGCGCAACACCGCCTTCTTGTCTTCAGGGACCTTCATGGCTTCGATGGCCTTGACCTTGTCTGTGACGGGGCACACGCCCTGCTGAGAGATCTGGTCACCTAGGAACTTGAGTGTCGACATGCCAAAGCAACATTTGGACCTGTTCAGCTTCAGGCCATTGGCATGGACACAGCGGAATACCTGCTGGAGATGGGAACCATGCTCTTCAGGGGTCGTGGACCATATGATGATGTCGTCCACGAACACACGAACCCCTTCAATGCCCTCCATCATCTGCTCCATGATGCGAAGGAAGATCTCCGATGCCGAGACAATGCCAAGCGGCATGCGATTATAGCAGTATCTGCCAAACGGTGTGTTGAAGGTGCAGAGCCTTCTGCTGGACTCATCCAGCTGGATTTGCCAAAATCCATGTGGCACATCTAACTTGGTTAAAAAACGTGCTTGTGCCATCTCACTGGTGAGTTCCTCCCCCTTCGGGATGGGGTAGTGTTCACGCATTATATTCTTATTGAGATCCTTGGGATCAATACAGATGCGCAGGTCTCCCGAAGGCTTTCTGACACATACCATCGAGCTGACCCAGTCAGTCGGTTTGGTTACCTTGGAAATGATGCCCTGTTGCTGAAGATCCTTGAGATGTGCCTTCAGGCGCTCCCTCAGCAGAGCTGGGACCCGGCGTGGTGCGTGGACAACTGGCTTGGCATCAGGTCGTAGCAGAATCTTGTATCGATATGGCAGCGTGCCCATCCCGTCGAATACATCCGGATCCTGAGCGAGGATGTCGTCAATGCCGGCCTGAAGATCCACATAGGAGGATGTCGTTGTGTAAACCCGCTGCACGAGGTTCGGCTGCTTGCATCCCAAGTAGGGATGCCCTGTCTGGATTGACAATTTCAAAACGTAACCGTGCATGGGTGCTCTGTTGGAGACGGGTAGATGGCAGGATCCCAGTGCCGCGATGGCATTTCCGTTGTAGTCCAGGAGCCTGCAGGCTGCTGGATGGACCTTGGGGGGCTTCTTGATGAGTTTGAAATCTGCCTGTGAGAGGAGGTTGGCAGAAGCACCTGTGTCCAGCTTAAACTGGATGGAGCAGTGGTTGACCTGCATCACAGCACGCCATTCGTCCGCAGAATCCACAGCGAGGATGGATTGAATTTGTGATGAGTTGGATGTGGAATATTCACATTTGGTAATGATGCCCACACAGTAGGCGGAGTCCAGGCATTCGTCCTCTGGATCCGTTGTGCTGCCAGGATCAGAATCCTGTAATCTGAACGCGCCATCGTCGGAATTGGGGGCACTGGCCCCTGACTGGTTGTGCAGACCTGCACAAGGCTGCATAGTGGCCAGGCTTCCTGCAGTTTAAACATTGCCTGCCTCTTTCAGGGCAGTGTTTCGTTAAGTGGGCAGTGCCGCAGTTCGAGCACGTCATGACGTCGGCATCCTGACGCTCCGCGCGTCGTCGCACATGCGCAGTGTGGGAGTCGGCCGCTTTGTTATCCCATTCGCATCGCGCATGCGTGGGCCCTGGGAAAAGCACGTGAAATGGTCACTTTCATCAATGCTGAGGTGCTGCATCCGGGAGATGGCCTGCACACCCTCTGCCTCGTGGGAGGCAAATTTCTCATTTTCAGCCGATTTGTACAGGGCACAGCGATTTCTAGCGTGCTCATGCACTGTGCATGTTTCAATCGCGACTGGCAGGGTCATATGCCCAATCTTCAGTAGCTGCTCTCCCAGAGGACTAATCTGAACTCCAAAAATGATTCGGTCTCTGATCATGGAGTCAGCAATACCACCAAAGTTGCAGGACAGCGCTAGCAGGCGGAGGTTAGTTAAGAAGGAGTTGAAAGATTCATCTTTACCTTGTAGACGCTTGAATATATAGCGCTCGAAGATTTCATTGGTGTCCACTTCGCAGTGACTGTCAAACGTGTCCAGGATGGTCTGAAATTTTGTCTTGTCCTGGCCTTTGGTGAAGTGAAAAGAGTTGAAGAGTTTGATGGCTTGATCATCCGCTGTTGAGAGGAGAAGCGTGATCTTCCTTGCATCAGACGCACCCACTGTCATTATATACACCAGTATATCATGGTGCAGACACACACTGATGGACACACAGTGGGACCAATCAACACACACAACACCGCAGCCAATCATCAGTTAGAGCACATGCACTATAAAGACAGGGGGCATCAGAGTTCCTGCTCATTCGAGCTGCAGCTAGCTAGGAGGACAGAGCTCACAGCCTGCAGCACAGACATTCACCATGTACTGAGTGCAACGACTGGTTAGGACAAGGCAAAGGTCTTAAGTTAAAGCTAGTATTGTGTTAACCCACAGTCAGAGTATGTTACAACAGTTAATGATTCAATAAAATAGTGTTGCACTATTTCAAGTGTTGGTGACCTGTATATATTCCACGGATCCAGAGCACCCAACACAACATGATACCAGGAGTTGAGGGATATTAGCACTTCTTAGACCTACCAGCAAGTGATCTGCCTTCCGCCAGCATTCCGTCATCCTGCAACATGGGCAACATCAGCCCGCCGCCGCCGCTCCGCATCGTCGGCAACCTAGGGGCCAACTGGAAGATATTCAAACAGCACTTCCAGCTCTTCCTTGAGGCCACAGACAGGGAGGACGCCTCGGATACCAGGAAGATTGCTCTCCTCTCCACAGCCGGAGACCATGCCATCCACATTTTCAATTCACTCACCTTTGCGGATGATGAAGATAAAACAAAGTTCAAGACGGTCCTCCTCAAGTGTGACACTCACTGCAGCGTAGAGGTGAATGAATGTTTTGAGCGCTACATGTTCCAACACCGCTTGCAGGGTAAGGATGAACCTTTCCAATCCTTTCTCATGCACCTCCGCATCCTTGCGCAGTCTTGCAGCTACGGGCCCACCTCCGACTCCATGATACGTGACCTGATCGTTTTTGGCGTTCAGTCGGACCCCCTACGACAGCAGCTCTTCAAAGTAAAGCAGCTCACCCTCGCGACCGCCATTGAGACCTGTGTCTTACACAAAAACGCCACGAGTCGGTATTCCCACATCCAGGCGGCTGAAACGGAACGGGTCCAAGCAATTGAGCAACTCCAGTGCATCAGCATGGATGAGGGCGGCCATTTTGCGCGCGTTTCACAGACGCCTGCGCTTGTACGCACCAAACGAGGGGACGGCGGCGCCAAAGAACGTAATGCGCAGGAGCGCACCACGCACGACCGCACCGCGCATGCACGGTGGTGCAGCGAACTTGCTGACGCTGCGACGGGCGGCAACTGTGGCTCCGCCCATTTAAAACGGCAATGCCCTGCCAAATCTCGACAATGCCTAAGATGTGGCAGACTTGGCCACTGTGCTGCCTTCTGCCGAGCAGCTCAGCCTGCCAATACATATCGCTTCAGCCAGCCTCGCAGGCATGTCCGGGCAATTCAACCCATGGTCACCGAGTCCGATGCGGACCTCCCACACAGCAGTGACACCGAGGACGAAGGCGCCTTTTCGAGTCGGTGTTGTGACAAAAAACAGGCTGTCCCCAAAGCAAAGACACCAGCAGCTGTCGGTATACAGCATTGATCCAGACGATGAGTGGTGTGCCACCCTGATGGTCAACCGGTCCCAAATATGATTCTGCCTGGACACTGGTGCCTCCGCCAATCTCATTCCGACTTCCAAAGCCTTTGTGTCAAGCCAGCCATCCTTCCATCAACCTGCCAGCTATTGGATTACAATGGCAATGTCATTGCTGCTAGCGGCTCATGCCAACTTGAAGTGACGCACAGGTCACGCAAAGCCATCCTTCCTTTTGAAATCGTGGGCTCCTCGAAAGCCTCCCAGCTTGGCGTGCAGGCATGCAAGCTGCTGAACCTAGTTCAGAGAGTTCACTCTCTCTCTCCTGATGACACGTCTGCCTTTCAGGACACTGACTTTAGGGAGCAACTCGACGCCATCATTGACCAGCATCACAACGTCTTTGAAGGCACGGGCACGCTCCCATATACCTACAAGATCTTATTGAAACAGAATGCCACACCTGTGGTGCACGCACCTCGCAGGGTCCCAGCACCCCATAAGGACCGCCTCAAGCAGCAACTGCAGGACCTCCAGGACCAAGGAGTGATCTCTAGAGTCACGGAACCAACCGACTGGGTCAGTTCCATGTTGTGTGTGGAAAGGTCTACCGGCGAATTGAGAATTTGCATTGATCCCAAGGATCTAAATCGCAATATCATGAGGGAGCATTATCCAATTCCCAAGCACGAAGAGATCACATGCGAGATGGCTCGAGCCAAGCTCTTCACCAAACTCGACGCCCCAAATGGATTCTGGTAAATCCAGCTCGACAAATCCAGCAGGAAACTGTGTACATTCAATACCCACTTTGGCAGATATTGTTACAACAGGATGCCGTTTGGAATCATATCTGCAGAAGTGTTCCATAGGATCATGGAACAAATGAAGGAAGGCATTGAAGGTGTTTGCGTCTATGTCGACGACATAATCATTTGGTCCACCACCCCGCAGGAGCATGTCAGTCGCCGCCAGCGCATGTTCAAACGCATACGTGAGCAGGGCCTACGCCTCAACAGGTCCAAATGCTCTTTTGGTCAGACGGAACTCAAGTTGAGTTTGCGCAGGTCAAAGAGACACAGCCTGAGTGAGTAAGACACATCCAGAGTGGGAATTTGAAACTTGGTAATTTGGTGCAGTGAGGTAACCAGGAAAGGTAAGTGTAAATCTAATTCTGCTGTTTTTCAGTTAAAAGTGCAGTGTAGATTAGTGTCTGATTGGCTGAAGCTGCCCCCACCCTAATTGCTGAGAGGCAGTTACTTGGCAGTCACCTGAGGCCTGTTTAGGGGCACAAAGGTACACATTATATTCTTCTCTTTGAAGTTTAAGTAGTGTGAGTCATCCTGAAGTCTATATATAAGACAGACAGAAAGTGCATTCAGTAAACGTTGTACAGGTCAAAGAGACACAGCCTGAGTGAGACACATCCAGAGTGGGAATTTGAAACTTGGTAATTTGGTGCAGTGAGGTAATTCGATGCAGATTGGGAGAAGGTGCTTTTTCCCTACTGTTTTGTTCTCTCTCTTTCTTCTGGCCTGTGCCTTTTAATCTGCAGGGAGAGAACCAGAGAGCATATGAGACCCTCAGAAGGTAAGTAAGTGATTTTTACTCGTTTTTACTTTTATTACCTTTTCAAATTGTGTGTGTGTGGTGGTGGCGGGGGCGGGGGGGGGGGGGGGGGGGGGTGTGGCAGGGGGTGGTGGTGCGGGGAACTGAAGTGACATCACAGAAAGCTGTGACCTGAGTTGCTGGTTGGGAATCTACACTACATTTGAAAAATTAAGCATTGGTAAACTAATTAAACGTAATTACTTAATTTTAATTTAGAGGGGTACCTAAGCCAGAAATCGGAGAGTACTGTATTTGGCTTTTACATTTATAGTAGAAATCTAGTGCTAGGAAACAGACAGTTAACAGTATTTTTTTTTGTAAAATTTTAACTTTTAACTTTAATTTACTAATTAATTGACGCAATGTCAGTTAGAGGGGTGCAGTGCTCTGACTGTGAGATTTCAGCGTCCCGGATAGCTTCATCTGCAGAAAGTGCACCCAACTGGAGCTCCTCACAGACTGCATGGTTCGGTTGGAGCAGCAATTGGATGCACTTAGGAGCATGCAGGTGGCGGAAAGCGTCATAGATAGCAGTTATATAAATGTGGTCACACCCAAGGTGCAGGCAGAGAAATGGGTGACCACCAGAAAGGGCAGGCAGTCAGTGCAGGAATCCCCTGTCGTTGTCCCCCTCTCGAACAGGTATACACCTTTGGATACTGTCGGGGGGGATAGCCTATCAGGGGAAAACAGCAGCAGCCAGAGCAGTGGCACCAAGGCTGGCTCTGATGTTCAGAAGGGAGGGTCAACGTGCAGAAGAGCAATAGTCATAGGGGACTCTATAGTCAGGGGCACAGATAGGCGTTTCTGTGGACGTGAAAGAGACTCCAGGATGGTATGTTGCCTCCCTGGTGCCAGGGTCCAGGATGTTTCCGAGCGGGTAGAGTGCATCCTGAAGGGGGAGGGCAAACAGGCAGAGGTCGTTGTACATATTGGTACTAACGACATAGGCAGGAAGGGGCATGAGGTCCTGCAGCAGGAGTTCAGGGAGCTAGGCAGAAAGTTAAAAGACAGGACCTCTAGGGTTGTAATCTCGGGATTACACCCTGTGCCAGTGAGGCTAGAAATAGGAAGATAGAGCAGCTAAACACGTGGCTAAACTGCTGGTGTAGGAGGGAGGGTTTCCATTATATGGACCACTGGGAGCTCTTCCGGGGCAGGTGTGACCTAGATAAGAAGGACGGGTTGCATCTAAACTGGTGAGGCATAAATATCCTGGCCGCGAGGTACGCTAGTGTCACACGGGAGGGGTTAAACTAGTATGGCAGGGGGGTGCGCACGGGAGAAATAGTTCAGCATGTGAGAGCATTGAGGGAGAACAAGGGGATAGGGCCAGTATGGCTCTGAGGCAGAGCAGACAGGGTGAAGTTGCTGAACACAGCGGGTCTGGTGGCCTGAAGTGCATATGTTTCAATGCAAGAAGTATTACGGGTAAGGCAGATGAACTTAGAGCTTGGATTAGTACTTGGAACTATGATGTTGTTGCCATTACGGAGACCTGGTTGAGGGAAGGGCAGGATTGGCAGCTAAACGTTTCAGGATTTAGATGTTTCAGGCGGGATAGAGGGGGATGTAAAAGGGGTGGCGGAGTTGCGCTTTTGGTTCGAGAGAATATCACAGCTGTACTACGGGAGGACACCTCAGGGGGCAGTGGGGCTATATGGGTAGAGATCAGGAATAAGAAGGGTGCAGTCACAATGTTGGGGGTTTACTACAGGCCTCCCAACAGCCAGCGGGAGATAGAGGAGCAGACAGGTAGACAGATTTTGTAAAAGAGTAAAAACAACAGGGTTGTGGTGATGGGAGACTTCAACTTCCCCAATATTGACTGGGACTCATTAGTGCCAGGGGCTTTGACGGGGCAGAGTTTGTAAGGAGCATCCAGGAGGACTTCTTAAAACAATATGTAGACAGTCCAACTAGGGAAGGGGTGGTACTGGAGCTGGTATTGGGGAATGAGCCTGGCCAGGTGGTAGAAGTTTCAGTAGGGGAGCATTTCGGGAACAGTGACCACAATTCAGTAAGTTTTAAAGTGCTGGTGGACAAGGATAAGAGTGGTCCTAGGGTGAATGTGCTAAATTGGGGGAAGGCTAATTATAACAATATTAGGCGGGAACTAAAGAACCTAGATTGGGGGCGGATGTTTGAGGGTAAATCAACATCTGACATGTGGGAGGCTTTCAAGTGTCAGTTGAAAGGAATTCAGGACCGGCATGTTCCTTTGAGGAAGAAGGATAAATATGGCAATTTTCGGGAACCTTGGATAACGAGAGATATTGTAGGCCTCGTCAAAAAGAAATAGGAGGCATTTGTCAGGTCTAAAAGGCTGGGAACAGACAAAGCCTGTGTATAATAAAAGGAAAGTAGGAAGGAACTTAAGCAAGGAGTCAGGAGGGCTAGAAAAGATCACGAAAAATCATTGGCAAATAGGGTTAAGGAAAATCCCAAGGCTTTTTACACGTACATAAAAAGCAAGAGGGTAGCCAGGGAAAGGGTTGATCCACTGAAGGATAGGTAATGGAATCTATGTGTGGAGCCAGAGGAAATGGGCGAGGTACTAAATGAATACTTTGCATCAGTATTCACCAAAGAGAAGGAATTGGTAGATGTTGAGTCTGGAGAAGGGTGTGTAGATAGCCTGGGTCACATTGAGATCCAAAAAGACGAGGTGTTGGGCGTCTTGAAAAATATTAAGGTAGATAACTCCCCAGGGCCTGATGGGATCTACCCCAGAATACTGAAGGAGGCTAGAGAGGAAATTGCTGAGGCCTTGACAGAAATCTTTGGATCCTCACTGTCTTCAGGTGATGTCCCGGAGGACTGGAGAATAGCCAATTGTGTTCCTCTGTTTAAGAAGAATAGCAAGGATAATCCAGGGAACTACAGGCCGGTGAGCCTTGCTTTCAGTGGTAGGGAAATTACTGGAGAGAATTCTTCGAGACAGGATCTACTCCCATTTGGAAACAAATGGGCGTATTAGTGAGAGGCAGCATGGTTTTGTGAAGGGGGGGTCGTGTCTCACTAACTTGATAGAGTTTTTCGAGGAGGTCACAAAGATGATTGATGCAGGTAGGGCAGTAGATGCTGCCTAGATGGACTTCAGTAAGGTTATTGACAAGGTCCCTCATGTTAGACTAGTACAAAAGATGAAGTCACATGGGATCGGGGGTGAGCTGGTAAGGTGGATACAGAACTGGCTAGGTGAATAGTAGAACCCTCAAGAGTATTGAAAGTCAGAGGTGTACAGGTCCACAGGTCACTGAAAGGGGCAACACAGGTGGAGAAGGTAGTCAAGAAGGCATACGGCATGCTTGCCTTCATTGGCCGGTGCATTGAGTATAAGAATTGGCAAGTCATGCTGCAGCTGTATAGAACCTTAGTTAGGCCTCACTTGGAGTATCGTGTTCAATTCTGGTCGCCACACTACCAGAAGGATGTGGAGGCTTGAGTGAGGGGGCAGAAGAGATTTACCAGAATGTTGCCTGGCATGGAGGGCATTAGCTATGAGGAGCGGTTGAATAAACTCGGTTTGTTCTCACTGGAACAACGGAGGTTGAGGGACGACCTGATAGAGGTCTACAAAATTATGAGGGACATAGACAGAGTGGATAGTCAGAGGCTTTTCCCCAGGGTAGAGGGGTCAATTACTAGGGGATATAGGTTTAAGGTGCGAGGGGCAAGGTTTAGAGCAGATGTACGAGGCAAGTTTTTTATGCAGAGGATAGTGGGTGCCTGGAACTCGCTACCGGACGAGGTGGTGGAAGCAGGGACGATAGTGACATTTAAGGGGCATCTTGACAAATACATGAATAGGAAGGGAATAGAGGAATACGGGCACAGGAAGTGTAGAAGATTGTAGCTTAGTCGGGCAGCATGGTCGGCGCGAGCTTGGAGGGCCGAACGGCCTGTTCCTGTGCTGTACATTTCTTTGTTCTCTTTGTTCTTTAAATTGCTTCACTCAGAGGGTGATGAATCTTTGGAATTCTGTACTCCAGAGGAAAGTGGAGGCTGAGCCATTGAGTCAGAGATCAGTAGTTTTCTAGACACTAAAGATACCTAGGGATATGAGGATTATGCAGTAAAATGGCAATGAGGTAGAAAATCAGCTATGATCCAGTTGAATGGGGACCACATCTCCCAGTTGGGTGTGCGGCTGGATGCGGACAAGGTGACTGCTATCACAGCCATGAAAACGCCAGAGGACAAGAAGGCGGTCCTCCGATTTCTGGGCATGGTCAACTTTTTAGGGAAGTTCATACCTAACCTCGCCTCTCAAACCACAGCTCTCAGGAACCTCGTCAGGAAGCCGACAGACTTCCAATGGCTCCCTGCCCGCGAGCGCAAATGGAGAGAACTCAAAACCAAACACACCACGGCCCCGGTCTTAGCTTTCTTTGATCCAGCAAAAGAGATCAAAATTTCAACCGATGCCAGCCAATGCGGCATTGGGGCAGTGCTCCTGCAACGCGACGAGGCCTCAACATGGGCCCCCCTTGCATATGCGTCACGCGCCATGACCCCCATGGAACAGCGCTACGCGCAGATAGAAAAGGAGTGCATGGGCCTTCTGACCGGTGTGGGTAAGTTTCACGATTATGTGTACGGACTTCCTCAACTCACCGTCGAGACCGACCATCGCCCACTGGTCAATATAATACAGAAAGACTTGAACGACATGACGCCATGCCTCCAGCGTATTCTTCTCAAACTCCGGCAATACGACATCTAGCTGGTATACACCCCAGGCAAAGACCTCATCATTGCCGACACTCTCTCCAGGGCAGTCAACACTCTGTGTGACAAAGTGGGATTCGTCTGCCAGGTTGACACCCATGTGGCCTTCGTGGCCTCCAATCTACCTGCCACGGATGAAGCCTCATCCAAATTCGCCGCGAGACGGCGGCTGACCCTTTGCTACAGCGTGTCATGCGCCACCTGACAGACGGGTGGCTCAAGGGCCAATGCCCTCAGTTCTATAACGTCAGAGATGATCTGGCGGTAGTAGACGGGGTTCTACTGAAACTGGACCACATTGTCATCCTGCTTAGCATGCGCCAGCTCGTCCTGGAACAGCTACACGAGGGCCATCTTGGCGTAGAAATGTGCCGGCGACGGGCCCGAGAGGCACTGTACTGGCCCGGCATTAATGAGGACATAGCCAACACAGTGCTCAACTGCCCACTTGTCAGCGCTTCCAGCCGGCCCAACCACGTGAGACCCTGCAGCCCCATGAGTTGGTTACGTCACCTTGGACCAAGGTGGGCATTGACCTGTTCCACGCGCTGGGTAGAGACTATGTCCTGATTGTGGACTACTTTTCAAATTACCCGGAGGTGATACGGTTGCATGACATCACATCGTCTGCAGTCATCCGTGCCTGTAAGGACACCTTTGCTCGACACGGCATCCCACTCACGGTTATGTCGGACAATGGCCCCTGCTTCGGAAGCCAGGAATGGTCCAACTTTGCCAGTCGGTACAATTTTGCACATGTGACATCCAGTCCCCTGTACCCCCAATCCAACGGCAAAGCGGAGAAGGGCGTCCCCATAGTCAAACGGCTCCTCTGCAAGGCGGCCGATGCTGGGTCCGATTTCTACTTCGCCTTGCTGGCCTATCGCTTCCCCCCACTGTCCACTGGCCTGACGCCAGCCCAGTTGCTCATGGGTCGCACCATGAGGACAACGGTGCCGTCCATTCATGTCCCAGACCTCGACCACGTTCAGGTCCTTCGACGGATGCAGCTGTCTCATGCACAGCACAAGGCGGCTCATGACTCTCGTGCAGCTGATCTGCCTGCTCTGGCTCCAGATGATAACGTCCGCGACCATCTTCTGGATGGTGGCTGGTCTGCAACCGCTTTTGTCCTTTGGCAGGTGGCCCCCCCGCTCAAACCTGGTTCGTCTACTGGATGGCTCTATTCTCCGCTGCAATTGACGCGCCCTTCGTCTCGTTCAACGCTCGCCAGGTGATCCTCCAGTGTTGCCTCGCCCTCCTGCTGACCCTGCCATGGACTATGGAGAGATCCCGGTTACTCTGTATCCTCCTCACTCTGACGCAGTACAGCCCGCTCCTCAGCCGGCGGCTCCCAACCCACCCTTGAGGCAGTCAACCAGAATTCATCGCCCACCTCAGAGACTTAATTTGTGAACTTTGTGGACTTAAGGACTTTCTGATTTGTTCTGTTCTTCCGTTTGATCGTTTACATGGTTTGTATATAGTGTTCATCTCGTTATTCTTGTGACATACTGTTTTTCTGCACCAGACACCTTCCCATGTAAATAGCCTCGTTCTCATGTACATAGTCCTGTAAATATTTTGCACACACGTAGTTAGGGACATTCTCACCATACATTATTTATTGCCACACAGGTACATTATTTTATAAAAGGGGGGATGTCATAATATACACCAGTATATCATGGTGCAGACACACACTGATGGACACACAGTGGGACCAATCAACACACACAACACTGCAGCCAATCACCAGTTAGAGCACACGCACTATAAAGACAGGGGGCATCAGAGTTCCCGCTCATTCGAGCTGCAGCTAGCGAGGAGGACAGAGCTCACAGCCTGCAGCACAGACATTCACCATGTGCTGAGTGCATCGACTGGCTAGGACAAGGCAAAGGTCTTTAGTTAAAGCTAGTATCGTGTTAACCCACAGTCTGAGTATGGTAAACAGTTAATGATTCAATCAAATAGTGTTGCACTATTTCAAGTGTTGGTGACCTGTCTGTGTTCCACGGATCCAGAGCACCCAACACAACACCCACGAGGTCTGAAGCTTCGATGTACAGCAGAAACTTTTTCATGAATGTCCACCAGTTGGCACTGAGATTACTGGAGGCCCTGAGCTTGTGAGGAGCCTGAATCTTCTCCATGGTGCCAGGATACATTCGCTGGTCATCACGGAACGGACTGAGGTAAACCATCTCGATTAAGCAGTCTCCTGGTAGCATGTCGCGTTATGTACTCTGGGATAACACAGGCTGCAACTGAATGCAGATTTAACCAAAAGATATTCCAGACCTTGAAGTTAGTGCAATCTGATTTATTGAACCAGTAGCACAATCAGCACAGTTCTCTACAAGTTCGACTCTCTGCTAACCTAAGTGTGGTTACTCTGTCTGACTGAACCAGACTAGCTCTTAGCCACGTGCTGGAGGTGTGATACTGTAAATAATGAATGAAAGGAAAATCACTTATTGTCACAAGTAGGCTTCAATGAAGTTACTGTGAAAAGCCCCGAGTCACCACATTCCGGCGCCTCTTCGGGGAGGCTGGTACGGGAATTGAACCGTGTTGCTGGCCTGCCTTGGTCTGCTTTAAAGCCAGCGATTTGCCCAGTGTGCTAAACCAGCCCCAGATACACCCTGACTCACTCTGTAGATGTTCATCAGTGGAAAGAGGCGGAGTGTGAGTGCCTCGTGCCTTTTATAGTGAGATACCAACCCTGAGTGTCCTGCCTGCTCAGTGGTCATGCCCTGTTCTCTGTGTTCATTAGCTGCCTGTCTGTGCCTGTCTGTATATCATTATCTGCATGTCTGTATATCATGACAGTCTGTTGATTGTAACTCTCATGTTGTGGAACAATGAGACAAAATGTACAAGTCTAATATACTGTGGAAGAACTAATTGACAACAGCTACAGCAATATTATCAACAAAATGAACACTCTGATAAATTAAGCTTTAGCTAATTAAATGTTAGTATTATTGTAAAAGTATTATAGCTTCATCATATTACTTGAAGCTATACCTTCGTAGTCAACTGACACAGGAGACAAAGGTTACCATGGGCAGGTATAATGTGGACTTGAGAACACAATCAGATCAGCAATGAGCTTACTGGATGGCAGAGCAGACTCGAGGGCTGAATGGCCTACTCCCGCTCCTCATTTGCATATCCGTGTGTTCGAATTTACATAGCGCAGTCCATAGGCAGCATTTAGAATAATCTGATGGTATTCTGTGATCATGGATGCTTATATTATGGAACGGCTATTGAGATACATGAAAGCAATAGGCGGGATTCGCTGTTCCTGAGGCATGGGGCGGGATTCTCTGCGAACTGGCGGGGTGGGCCACTCTGGCGCGAGGCGTGGCGTGAACCACTCCGGCGTTGGGCCGCCCCGAAGGTGCGGAATCCTCCGCACCTTCAGGGGCTATGCTGGCGCCGGAGTGTTTGGTGACGCGCCAGCCGGTGCAGAAGGGCTTGCCACACGCCAACCGGCGCCGAAGAGCATCTGCCGGCTGGCGCGATTTGACGCACGTGCGGGAGCTCCAGAGTGTGCTGGCGTCATCCCACTGCAGGGGGGTTCGTCTCAGCACCGGCCATGGCGGAGGTTGACAGCGGCCGGTGCGGAGGGAAAGAGTGCCGCCCGCGGATCAGTGGGCCCCGATCGCGGGCCAGGCCACCGTGGGGGCAGCCCCCGGGGCCAAATCCCCCCCCCCCCGCCTCCCCGAGGACTCTGCATGCCGCTTGTGGAGCCAGGTCCCGCCAGTGAGAACCTTTGTGATTTACGCCGGCGGGACCTGCCGAAAACGGGCGGCTACTCGGCCCATTGCGGGCCGGAGAAACGCTGGTGGGTCCACTGCCAGCAGCCGCCGACCGGCGCACCGCGATTCCCACCCCCGCCAAAACCCCGGCGCCGGAGAATTCGGCAGCCAGCGGGGGCGGGATTCACGTTCCCCCCCCCCCCCCCCGGCGATTCTCTGACCTGGCGGGGGGTCGGAGAACCCCGCCATAAGTGTTTACGCCAGCGCAGGATTCGTGAACTTCCACGACAGCAAAACTGGTGCCGCATGTGTACCAATTCAGCGACTGTTGAGGGGCTAGCCCTGGGTCCACTTAAACACAATCAATTTCAATGAGAAACGGTGCCAGAATTGCTGGTTTTGCGATTGACACTCAGGAGGCTGACAAGCTGCAACGACAAATACATATTTCACTCCGCACACACACCATCGCGGCCAACAAGATAGCAGTAAGGAGAGAGGGACCCCGTTTCACGGACGCCGAGCTGGAGACCCTCCTAGACGCGATGGAGTAGAGGCACGTGACCCTGCACCCCAGCCTGGAAAGGAGGCTGCCGTCCACCATGGATCCAGGTGACAGAGACAGTCAGCGCCGTGGGCAACACCATCAGGACCAGCTGGCAGTGCAATAGAAAACTGCACAACCTCCTCAGGGCCGCCAGGATGAGTAGGCAACACTGTGCCACTGGCACAAAACCCCATCCCACACACCCGTAAACACCCCGTCCCCCCCGTCCCCCTGCCCTGTCCCGGAGGGTGCCGAACCTCCACCCTTCACCACATGTTGGCACCCATACCAGCCGCCATGGCTAGGTGTTCTGGCCACTGAGGCCACCGGCTACCCACCCCAAGAACTAGCTGTTGGCCAAACGGGTTTCTGGCTTCTGGAACGGACAGTCCCATTGATTGCGGAGATGCAATCGCAGAGCCAGGGACTACATGAGGGGTTGTTGACGAGTATCCAGCACCTGCAGGTGCAATTGTAGGAGTCCAACCATGTGCAGGAGCAGGAAGTGGTGCCGACCATGCGTGCCACCCAGGCCAACACCACAGGGGTAGTGTCCATGGTGGAGGCATTGGGGATGAGGGTTTTGGCTGTGGATCAGCATGTCCAAGGCCTGCGGCATTCTGTGCAGGTGTTGGCCGAGGCCCAGGACAAGGTTACCACCTCACAGCCAGCCATGTGCCAGAGCCACCTGGAATTTGCAGAGGCACTCCTGAGCATGGCACAATCAGAGCAGGCCATGGCTGGCAACACCGGTGGCATTGCCCAGGTACTGGCCGATGTGGCAAAGACACATAGGGATGTGGCCCAGATCCAGAAGGAGATGGCGCATTCACTGGCTGATGGGACACTGGTCTTTTCACAGTAAGTTCATACTTATGACAATGAAAGGTTATTATTATTATTACATTTCTCAAAGGCTGTTATTAGAATTGATCTTTTTGTGTACGCTATGCTGAGTTTCAAATGCCCCAAAATCACTTATCACAGCAGTGGGGGGTGCATTCATATTTTGATTGACAGTTTTAAGCGGATGTTAAAGGATTAGCTATCTTTTATGTGGTTATTGAGTAGGAGTTTGTTTTTTTGACAGATTTATCAATTGAGAGGGGGTTTAAAATCTTTGATTGGGCTTCACGAATGAAAGATTATTTCCCTAACAGTTTGCATGAGTGAGAAGTGCTTAGATTGTTCGAAGTTTATAATTTTCATCTCCAAAAAATTCCTGAAATTTTCCATAGTGAGTAATGGGTGGGGGGGGGGGGGGGGCTGTGAGGGTGAGGGGTGCAGACTAGAGACCCTAGCAACAGTCTTTTGTAAAACATGGCCAAAGTCTCAGAGAACCAGGGTGGGTCTTCTAACTATCTTTCTTCAGCCCTCACTCCTCACTCACCTCCATGTCTACCTCCAAACCGCATCTGGAGCTGGCAGGCTGGATTCTATCATGCCCCTTCCCATTCCACCACTGGACTGAAAAACATGCATGTGGGATCGTTTCCATTGAAACATTCTGACTCAAACTTCCCACCTCAATAGCAAAAATCCAGCCCAAAATGTGCATGGCCTATGTCAGTCAGGTTCTTACTGTATGTAATTCTCTGGCACTAAATGTCTGCATAAAGACTTAATGAGAGGGTAATGTCTGGTATTTGCAATGGAAAAACACTGGTGCAGCAAATCTACAGTAGTGAGTATTCTTTTGAGATTCAGCTAAAACATAATGAGGGGACGGTTCCTCCATTCCTTCTGTGTTGCCAACACTTATCTTATAAAAAGTTCAAGGATTGCAATGCACATAGAATACTGAGGAAATCTGTTCAAACAACACCTTACCTCAGAGTTATCTAAAACATACGTCCAATTACTTTGAAGTATGATGGTGAATGAATAAATGAATGAATGAATGGAATGGTAGATGTTTTGCAAGGAAATAGCTTGTAAGCAGCAAGATTACCATGAGGAATGATTTGCTAATCATTTTTAAAAATCATTTTGTCATTCTGTGGACAACAGGGGACAACTTACTTCTGTCTAGGCAAATCAACAGCCATTTTACATGCGGTATGAACCTGTGATTATTGGTGATGTTGGTTGAAGGAGGAACATTTTCCCAGGAGCAAAGAATTTCACCCTGGTCATAAAACCCACATGAATCACTTGAAGAGGAATACAGTGTCATGTCTCGTCTGATGTCTTCTACTCCCTCCATACTGAACTTGAATAAATTATATGCTCAAGTCTCATCGTATGTTTGATCCCCAATACACTCAGCCAAAGGTGAGTGTGCTTCCTACTATCAGCACTCAATGGTTTAGTGGCAGCTTTCTGTTGTATTTAGCCCCTGTCGTACCTTACCTGGGCCACTTTGATGCTTTTATACTGTGTGAAATGGAGAAATGCCTTCCGAATTTAAGAGTAAATTTTGCGAATGTCAGTTCTGAGCACATTGTGACTTTACTTTTAATAATAACTTACTAGTGTCACAAGTAGGCTTACATTAACACTGCAATGAAGGGGCAGCAGGGTGGCATAGTGGATAGCACTGTTGCCTCATGGGGCCGAGGTCCCAGGTTCGATCCCAGCTCTGGGTCACTGTCCGTGTGGAGTTTGAACATTTTCCCCGTGTTTGCGTGGGTTTCACTCCCAGAACACAAAGATGTGCAGAATAGGTGGATTGACCACGCTAAATTGCCCTTTAATTGGAAAAAAAAATGAATTGGACACTCTAAATTTATATTTAAAAAAAAATAACACTACAATGAAGTTACTGTGAAAATCCCTCAGTCACCACACTACGGCACCTGTTCAGGTACACTGAGGGAAAATTCAGAATGTCCAATTCACCGAATAAGCACGTCTTTCGGGACTTGTGGGGGAAAACCGAAGCACCCGGAGGAAACCCATGCAGACAACTTGCAGACTCTGCACAGACAGTGACACAAGCTGGGAATCAAACCCGGGTCCCTGGCACTGTGAAGCAATAGTGCTAACGACTGTGCTACCGTGCCGCCCTGTAAAGAACCATCCTTTGTCAGTGATTATCTTCTAATTCTTGACACTGTATTTTAGGAAGGAAGTCAAAGGGGTACATTTTCCAGTCCCAACCAGACTTTTGGGAATCGTCACGGGAGAGAGCGGAAAATTTGATGGAACATTTTAAGGTCAGTTGCCTTCGGTGGGAATTTCCGATCTCGGAGCGGTCACAACTGGAAAATCCCACCCTTGTCTTGGAGAGGAGATTTACCAGATTGGTACCAGGACTGAGGGTGGACAGACGTAAGAAGCTCAGATTGTTCCCCTCAATCAGAGAAGATTAAAGTGAGATTTAATTGAGGTATTCAAAATAATGAGGGGTTTGATAGAATAAGGGAACAAAATGATTCCATTAGCAGAGAGTCAGTGTCATATATTTAAGATCATTTGCAAAAGAATATAGACTTAAAAGAGAAAGAGCAGGACATTGAAACATATTTGAAAATTCTTTCAAATAGTTTGTTCAGAAGTAATGGATTGTAAGATAGAGGGTGGGATTCTCCTTTGCCTGATGGCAAAATCGCAAAACGTGATTGGGCGGAGAGTATATTCCGACTCCAAAGTCAGGTGGGCGCCAATTTGACGGCACATCACAATTCGGCATCACCTCGACAGCGGCGTCAGTGTGGTCCGAAACGCTTGTACAGTAAATACCGTTTGCATATCATTAGAGGACCTGACCCGGCATTCTTCGTGATTCTCTGCCTCTGATGGGCCGAGTTCCCTCGGCGATGGTTTTGAAAATCATAAAACCAAGGTTGTGGCTACTGAGGGAAAATGAGGGGTACTGAAAGTGTCCAACATCACCATAGTTTGCTGACAGTTGTGCCGCGGGCTGCGGGGGGGCTTCTGCCAGGGCCAGGCAGGGGGTGGTGTGGAGGGTGGTTGGCAGGAGTGGGCTATAGGGTCGGGGTGGAAGGGCATGGAGCACCATTGCCACAGCCTGCAAGGCAGGCGCACACCGATGACAGACCCTGTGAACTTAGGACCACGAGTCGTATATGTGTTCCCCCAGGCTACCCACTGGGTGTCTTCTGGCCCCAGACGACCCATCAGCTATATGGGTGCGCTCCAGCACAACCAGCGCCACCTTGTTGGCTGGGATGAGTGTGTGTGTGGGGATTGTAATGTGTATATGCGGCTGCAGCATGTCAGCCTCCCAAGTGTCAATCACGGACTCAGTGAATCCCACACTGTTTTTCATTGGAATCGATTTGTTCCACGTGGTGTCGGTGCTAGCCCCTCCACAGTCGCTGAATCGGTCCAGTTTTGCCAATTTTGCTGTGGTGAAAGGCCACAAATCCTGCGCCAGCGTCAACACTTAGTCTGAGGACCGCAGAATCCGCCCATGATGTGTCTATCTGCAACCATTTTCTGTCTGTATTATGTGACTACCTGTTGCCACATTTTGTCATGCTTTTATGTCAGTCTTTTTCATTATGATTTCTTGTATCTACGTATATAATGGAGACTATCTATACAAACCGCTTATACAACCCTGCTGGTGGTGATGATATGATGTAACAGATCGTCCAGTCTTTGCCTCCATTGGACACTGGCGTCCAATCCGAGATGCATGTCTGGACACCGCGGAAGCCCCGATGAACTGACCTTCTGTGGGAATTGACTGGGAAGCTTGAATTTCCAATGGACAATTCCCCTGCTCCCCTGACCTTTGTGAATGTCTCTGACTCTGACTTAGAGCTGATTTCTGACAGATTTGCTTGCCTGGATAGTTACCCAGTGTGTGTTAGACAGACAAATCTTACTCTAACACCTAGGTAACTATAGAACTGAACCATTTACATCCTTCTTTAAATGAGGTGGGCTGTGGGGTCGGCATGGTGGCACTGTGGTTAGCATTGCTGCCTTACAGCACCAGAGACGGAGGTTCGATTCTGACCTCGGGTGACTGTGTGGAGTTTGCACATTCTCCCCGTGTCTGCATGGGTTTCCTCCGGGTGCTCTGGTTTCCTCCCACAGTCCAAAGATGTGCAGGTTAGGTGGATTGGCCATGATAAATTGCCCCTTAATGTCCAAAAGGTTAGGTGGGGTTACTGGGTTAAGGGGATAGGGTGGAAGTGTGGACTTAAGTAGGGGCTCTTTCCAAGGGCCGGTGCAGACTCGAGGGCCAAATGGCCTCCTTCTGCACTGTAAATTCTATGAAATCTAGGTGACAAAACTGCACACAGTATTCCAGATGTGGTCTCACTAGTGCCCTGTATAATTGAAGTATAACCTCCCTATTTTTATATTTAATTCTCCTGGCAATAAATTATAACATTCTATGAGCTTCCAATTGTTTGCTGTACCTGCATACTGCGAGTGGGCAAATCAATGGCAGATGCAGTATAATTTGGATAAGTGTGAGGTTATTCATTTTGGAAGCAAAAACAGGAAGGCAGATTACTACCTGAATGGTTGTAAATTGGGAGAGGGGAGTGTGCAGCAGGATCTGGGTGTTCCTGTGCACCATTCGCTAAAGGTAAGTATGCAGGTGCAGCAGGCGGTAAAGAAGACTAATGGTATGTTGACCTTCATTGCAAGAGGTTTCGTGTATAGAAGCAGGGATGTGTTGCTGCAATTATACAGGGCCTTGGTGAGGACACACTTGGAGTATTGTGTGCAGTTTTGTGTGCGTTGCGCAGGTCAAGGAGACACCGCCTGAGTGAGTGAGACACAGACAGAGTGAGAATTTGAAACTTGGTAATTTGGTTCAGTGAGGTAACCAGGAAAGGTAAGTGATAAATCTAATTCTGTTGTTTTTCAGTTAAAAGTGCAGTGTAGATTAGTGTCTGATTGGCTGAAGCTGCCCCCACCCTAATTGCTGAGAGGCAGTTATCTGGCAGTCACCTGAGGCCTGTTTACGGGCACAAAGGTACACATTGTATTCTTCTCTTTGAAGTTTAAGTAGTGTGAGTCATCCTGAAGTCTATATAAAAGACAGACAGAAAGCGCACTCTGTAAGTGTTGCGCAGGTCAACGAGACACAGCCTGAGTGAGTGAGACACATCCAGAGTGAGAATTTGAAACTTGGTAATTTGGTGCAGTGAGGTAACCAGGAAAGGTAAGTGATCCATCTAATTCTGTTGTTTTTCAGTTAAAAGTGCAGTGTAGATTAGTGTCTGATTGAGTGAGTTCTCCCAGTGAGCCAGAGAAGACAGAGCCAGGGGTGAGACACAGCTAAGAGTGAGTTTGGGAATTTGAATCTAGGTGGGAATTGAATCAAATCAGTAAGGCAGCTCCTTTTAAATTTCAGGAGATTAAATTAATTTAAATTAAGCTCGAATTGTGCAGTGTAGGTTAACAAGGGCTGCCCCACCCACTCACATAACTGGTTGGTAGTTAAGTGTCAGTCACTTAAATCTACCTTGATCTAAAAGCAGGTGGGGGAGGGAAATCAATTCAGGACAATTTAATAAGAGCAACTTGTAAACTCACTCCCAGTGAGTTCTCCCAGTGAGCCAGAGAAGACAGAGCCAGGAGTGAGACACAGCTAAGAGTGAGTTTGGGAATTTGAATCTAGGTGGGAATTGAATCAAATCAGTAAGGCAGCTCCTTTTAAATTTCAGGAGATTAAATTAATTTAAATTAAGCTCGAATTGTGCAGTGTAGGTTAACAAGGGCTGCCCCACCCACTCACATAACTGGTTGGCAGTTAAGTGTCAGTCACTTAAATCTACCTTGATCTAAAAGCAGGTGGGGGAGGGAAATCAATTCAGGACAATTTAATAAGAGCAACTTGTAAACTCACTCCCAGTGAGTTCTCCCAGTGAGCCAGAGAAGACAGAGCCAGGAGTGAGACACAGCTAAGAGTGAGTTTGGGAATTTGAATCAAGGTGGGAATTCGAAGCTGGGTGGGGAGGAAGTGCTTTTTATCCCTGGTAAGTGACTGGTAAGTAATGTTTCTGTTTTTCTGTTTCTTTTTATTGGTATATTAATTTATTTTTTCTTTGTTGCTTTTTTTGTTGAAATTGTAGTTGTTGAAGTTAACCGAAGGCAGGAGATCTCAGACCCGTGTTATGCTCCTTGTGTGCGATGTGGGAGCTCAGGGACACGTTCACTGTCCCTGGCTCCTTCACGTGCAAGAAGTGTGTCCAGTTGCAGCTCCTGTAGGACGGCTTGACGGCTCTGGAGCTGCGGATGGACTCACTTTGGAGCATCCACGATGCTGAGGACGTCGTGGATAGCACGTTTAGCGAGTTGGTCACACCACAGGTGAAAGGTACTGAGGGAGATAGAAAATGGGTGACCAAAAGACAGAGCAAGAATAGGAAGGCAGTCATCTGCGGTCATCTCCCTGCAAAACAGATATACCGCTTTGGATACTGTTGAGGGAGATGGCTCACCAGGGGAAGGCAGCAGCAGCCAGGTTCATGGCACCATGGCTGGCTCTGCTGCGCAGCTGGGCAGGAAGAAGAATGGCAGAGCTATAGTGATAGGGGACTCAATTGTCAGGGGAATAGATAGGCGGTTCTGCGGACGCAATCGAGACTCCAGGATGGTATGTTGCCTCCCTGGTGCAAGGGTCAAGGATGCCTCGGAGCGGCTGCAGGACATTCTGGGGGGGGAGGGTGAATAGCCAGCTGTCGTGGTGCACATAGGCACCAACGATACAGGTAAAAAAACGGGACGAGGTCCTACAAGCTGAATTTAGGGAGCTAGGAGTTAAACTAAAAAGTAGGACCGCAAAGGTAGTAATCTCAGGATTGCTACCAATGCCACGAACTAGTCAGAGTAGGAATGTCAGGATAGAGAGGATGAATGCGTGGCTCGAGAGATGGTGCAAGAGGGAGGGATTCAAATTCCTGGGACATTGGAACCGGTTCTGCGGGAGGTGGGACCAGTACAAACCGGACGGTCTGCACCTGGGCAGGACTGGAACCGATGTCCTAGGGGGGGTGTTTGCTAGAGCTGTTGGGGATAGTTTAAACTAATGTGGCAGGGAGATGGGAACCGATGCAGGAAGTGGGAAGGTAGTAAAACAGGGACAGAAATAAAAGGCAGTAAGGGGGAAAGTGTAAGGCAGAGAAGCCATAGTCAAAAATCAAAAAGGGCGACAGTACAAGGTACAGTGACTGAGGGGAGCTCAGTGAATAGGACCAGGAATACTAAAAGGAATAAAACGGGAATTGAAAACATTAATGGTATGCGACGCGGCAGGTTGTTACATGAAGATATGGGTTCAACGACAAGGAAACTTAGGAGAAAGGTTAAGAGCAAATATAACTTAGGAGAGGTTACTGATCGAGGTGTTAAGATTCAGAACAGAGGTAAAAAAGCCAACATAAGTGTACTTTACCTGAATGCTCGTAGTATTCCGAATAAGGTAAATGAGTTGATGGCGCAAATCATCGTGAATGACTATGATTTAGTGGCCATTACTGAAACATGGTTAAAGGATGGTCACGACTGGGAGTTAAATATCCGAGGGTATCAAACTTTTCGGAAGGACAGAGTGGATGGTAAGGGAGGTGGTGTAGCTCTGTTATTTAAGGATGACATCCGGGCAACAGTAAGGGATGACATCGGTGCTATGGAGGATAAGGGTGAATCCATTTGGGTGGAAATCAGGAATAGTAAGGCGAAAAAGTCACTGATAGGAGTAATCTATAGGCCACCAAATAGTAACATACAATAGTAGCAGGCAATAAACAAAGAAATAACTGATGCATGTAGAAATGGTACAGCAGTTATCATGGGGGATTTTAATCTACATGTCGATTGGTTTAACCAGGTCGGTCAAGGCAGCCTTGAGGAGGAGTTGAGAGAATGTATCCGCGATAGTTTCCTAGAACAGTATGTAATGGAACCTACAAGGGAACAAGCGGTCTTAGATCTGGTCCTGTGTAATGAGACAGGATTGATTCAGGATCTCATAGTTAGGGATCCTCTCGGAAGGAGCGATCACAATATGGTGGAATTTAAAATACAGATGGAGGGTGAGAAGGTAAAATCAAGCACTAGTGTTTTGTGCTTAAACAAAGGAGATTACAATGGGATGAGAGAAGAACTAACTAAGGTAGACTGGGAGTAAAGACTTTATGGTGAAACAGTTGAGGAACAGTGGAGAACCTTCCAAGTGATTTTTCACAGTGCTCAGCAAAGGTTTATACCAACAAAAAGGAAGGATGGTAAAAAGAGGGAAAATCGACCGTGGATATCTAAGGAAATAAGGGAGAGTATCAAATTGAAGGAAAAAAACATACAAAGGAGCAAAGATCAGTGGGAGACTAAAGGACTGGGAAATCTTTAGGGGGCAACAGAAAGCTACTAAAAAAGCTATAAAGGAGAGTAAAATAGATTATGAAAGTAAACTTGCTCAGAATATAAAAACAGATAGTAAAAGTTTCGACAAATACATAAAACAAAAAAGAGTGGCTAAGGTAAATATTGGTCCTTTAGAGGATGAGAAGGGAGATTTAATAATGGGAGATGAGGAAATAGCTGAGGAACTGAACAGGTTTTTTGGGTCGGTCTTCACAGTGGAAGACACAAATAACATGCCAGTGACTGATGGAAATGAGGCTATGACAGGTGAGGACCTTGAGAGGATTGTTATCACCAAGGAGGTAGTGATGGGCAAGCTAATGGGGCTAAAGGTAGACAAGTCTCCTGGCCCTGATGGAATGCATCCCAGAGTGCTAAAAGAGATGGCTCGGGAAATTGCAAATGCACTAGTGATAATTTACCAAAATTCACTAGAATCTGGGGTGGTCCCGGCGGATTGGAAATTAGCTAACGTGACACCACTGTTTAAAAAAGGAGGCAGGCAGAAAGTGGGTAATTGTAGGCCAGTGAGCTTAACTTCGGTAGTAGGGAAGATGCTGGAATCTATCATCAAGGAAGAAATAGCGAGGCACCTGGATGGAAATTGTCCCATTGGGCAGATGCAGCAGGGGTTCTTAAAGGGCAGGTCATGCCTAACTAATTTAGTGGAATTTTTTGAGGACATTAACAGTGCGGTAGATAACGGGGAGCAAATGGATGTGGTATATCTGGATTTCCAGAAAGCCTTTGACAAGGTGCCACACAAAAGGTTGCTGCATAAGATAAAGATGCATGTCATTAAGGGGAAAGTAGTAGCATGGATAGAGGATTGGTTAATTAATAGAAAGCAAAGAGTGGGGATTAATGGGCGTTTCTCTGGTTGGCAATCAGTAGCTAATGGTGTCCCTCAGGGATCAGTGTTGGGCCCACAACTGTTCACACTTTACATAGATGATTTGGAGTTGGGGACCAAGGGCAATGTGTCCAAGTTTGCAGACGACACTAAGATAAAAGCAAAAAGTGCAGAGGATACTGGAAGTCTGCAGAGGGATTTGGATAGGCTAAGTGAATGGTCTAGGGTCTGGCAGATGGAATATAATGTTGACAAATGTGAGGTTATCCATTTTGGTTGGAATAATAGCAAAAGGAATTATTATTTAAATGATAAAATATTAAAACATGCTGCTGTGCAGAGAGACCTGGCTGTGCTAGTGCATGAGTCGCAAAAAGTTGGTTTACAGGTGCAACAGGTGATTAAGAAGACAAATGGAATTTTGTCCTTCATTGCTAGAGGGATGGAGTTTAAGACTAGGGAGGTTCTGCTGCAATTGTATAAGGTGTTAGTGAGGCCACACCTGGAGTATTGTGTTCAGTTTTGGTCTCCTTACTTAAGAAAGGACGTACTGGCACTGGAGGGTGTGCAGAGGAGATTCACTAGGTTAATCCCAGAGCTGAAGGGGTTGGATTACGAGGAGAGGTTGAGTAGACTGGGACTGTACTCGTTGGAATTTAGAAGGATGAGGGGGGATCTGATAGAAACATATAAGATTATGAAGGGAATAGACAGGATAGATGCGGGCAGGTTGTTTCCACTGGCGGGTGAAAGCAGAACTAGGGGGCATAGCCTCAAAATAAGGGGAAGTAGATTTAGGACTGAGTTTAGGAGAAACTTCTTCACCCAAAGGGTTGTGAATCTATGGAATTCCTTGCCCAGTGAAGCAGTAGAGGCTCCTTCATTAATTGTTTTTAAGATAAAGATAGTTTTTTGAAGAATAAAAGGATAAAGGGTTATGGTGTTCGGGCCGGAAAGTGGAGCTGAGTCCACAAAAGATCAGCCATGATCTCATTGAATGGTGGAGCAGGCTCGAGGGGCCAGATGGCCTACTCCTGGTTCTTAAGTTCTTATGATTGGCTGAAGCTGCTCCCACCCTAATTGCTGAGAGGCAGTTATCTGGCAGTCACCTGAGGCTTGTTTAGGGGCACAAAGGTACACATTGTATTCTTCTCTTTGAAGTTTAAGTAGTGTGAGTCATCCTAAAGTCTGTATAAAAGACAGACAGAAATCGCACTTAGTAAGCGCTGCGCAGATCAAGGAGACACAGCCTGAGTGAGTGAGACACAGACAGAGTGAGAATTTGAAACTAAGTAATTTGGTGCAGTGAGGTAATTCGGTGAAGAGTGGGAGAAGGTGCTTTTCCCCTACTGTTTTGTTCTCTCTCTTTTTTCTGGCCAGTAACTTTTAATCAGCAGGGAGAGAACCTGAGAACATCTGAGACCCTCAGAAGGTGAGTCAGTGATTTTTACTCATTTTTACTTTTATTACATTTTCAAATTGTATGTGTGTGGCGGGGGGGGGGACTGAAGTGACATCACAGAAAAGCTGTGACCTGAGTGGCTTGTTGGGAATCTACACTAAATTAAAAAAAATTAAGCATTGGTAACTAATTAAACATAATTACTTAATTATAATTTAGAGGGGTATCGAAGCCAGAGATCGAAGAGTACTATATTTAGCTTTCACATTTGTAGGAGAAATCTAGTGCTAGGAAACAGATAGTTAACAGTAACTTTAAATTCTTTTTTAAACTTTTAACTTTAATTTACGAATTAATTGACGCAATGTCAGTTAGGGGGGTGCAGTGCTCTGACTGTGACAGGTGACAGGCCCGGGAGGCTTCCAGCATCCCGGATGGCTTCATCTGCAGAAGGTGCACCCAACTGGAGCTCCTCACAGACCGCATGGTTCGGTTGGAGCAGCAATTGGATGCACTTAGGAGCATGCAGTTGGTGGAAAGCGTCATAGATAGCAGTTATATAAATGTGGTCACACCCAAGGTGCAGGCAGAGAAATGGGTGACCACCAGAAAGGGCAGGCAGTCAGTGCAGGAATCCCCTGTGGTTGTCCCCCTCTCGAACAGGTATACCCCTTTGGATACTGTTGTGGGGGGATAGCCTATCAGGGGAAAACAGCAGCAGCCAGAGCAGTGGCGCCACGGCTGGCTCTGATGTTCAGAAGGGAGGGTCAAAGTGCAGAAGAGCAATAGTCATAGGGGACTCTATAGTCAGGGGCACAACTAGGCGCTTCTGTGGACGTGAAAGAGACTCCAGGATGGTATGTTGCCTCCCTGGTGCCAGTGTCCAGGATGTCTCCAAACGGGTAGAGGGCATCCTGAAGGGGGAGGGCAAACAGCCAGAGGTTGTTGTACATATTGGGACTAACGACATAGGCAGGAAGGGGCATGAGGTCCTGCAGCAGGAGTTCAGGGAGCTAGGCAGAAAGTTAAAAGACAGGACCTCCAGGGTTGTAATCTCGGGATTACTCCCTGTGCCACGTGCCAGTGAGGCTAGAAATAGGAAGATAGAACAGCTAAACACGTGGCTAAACATCTGGTGCAGGAGGGAGGGTTTCCATAATCTGGACCACTGGGAGCTCTTCTGGGGCAGGTGTGACCTAGATAAGAAGGACGGGTTGCATCTAAACTGGAGAGGCATAAATATCCTGGCCGCGAGGTTTGCTAGTGTCACACGGGAGGGTTTAAACTAGTGTGGCAGGGGGGTGGGCACGGGAGCAATAGGTCAGAAGGTGAGAGCATTGAGGGAGAACTAGGGAATAGGGACAGTGTGGCTCAGAGGTAGAGCAGATAGGGAGAAGTTGCTGAACACAGCGGATCTGGTGGCCTGAAGTGCATATGTTTTAATGCAAGAAGTATTACGGGTAAGGCAGATGAACTTAGAGCTTGGATTAGTACTTGGAACTATGATGTTGTTGCCATTACGGAGACCTGGTTGAGGGAAGGGCAGGATTGGCAGCTAAACGTTCCAGGATTTAGATGTTTCAGGAGGGATAGAGGGGGATGTAAAAGGGGTGGCGGAGTTGCGCTACTGGTTAGGGGTCACGAAAAGTCATTGGCAAATTGGGTTAAGGAAAATCCCAAGGCTTTTTGCATGTACATAAAAAGCAAGAGGGTAGCCAGTGAAAGGGTTGGCCCACTGAAGGATAGGCAAGGGAATTTATGTGTGGAGCCAGAGGAAATGGGCGAGGTACTAAATGAATACTTTGCATCAGTATTCCCCAAAGAGAAGGAATTGGTAGATGTTGAGTCTGGAGAAGGGTGTGTAGATAGCCTGGGTCACATTGAGATCCAAAAAGACGAGGTGTTGGGCGTCTTAAAAAATATTAAGGTAGATAAGTCCCCAGGACCTGATGGGATCTACCCCAGAATACTGAAGGAGGCTGGAGAGGAAATTGCTGAGGCCTTGACAGAAATCTTTGGATCCTCACTGTCTTCAGGTGATGTCCCGGAGGACTGGAGAATAGCCAATGTTGTTCCTCTGTTTAAGAAGAGTAGCATGGATAATCCAGGGACTACAGGCCGGTGAGCCTTACTTTCAGTGGTAGGGAAATTACTGGAGAGAATTCTTCGAATCAGGATCTACCCCCATTTGGAAGCAAATGGACGTAATAGTGAGTGATAGAGTTTTTCGAGGAAGTCACAAAGATGATTAATGCAGGTAGGGCCGTGGATGTTGTCTATATGGACTTCAGTAAGGCCTTTGACAAGATCCCTCATGGTAGATTAGTACAAAAGGTGAAGTCACACTGGATCAGGGGTGAGCTAGCAAGGTGGATACAGAACTGGCTAGGTCATAGAAGGCAGAGAGTAGCAATGGAAGGATGCTATTGTAATTGGAGGGCTGTGACCAGTGGTGTTCCGCAGGGATCAGCGCTGGGACCTTTGCTGTTTGTAGTATATATAAATGACTTGGAGGAAAATGTAACTGGTCTGTTTAGTAAGTTTGCAGACGACACAAAGGTTGGTGGAATTGCGGATAGCGAGAGGACTGTCAGAGGATACAGCAGGATTTAGATCGTTTGGAGACTTGGGCGGAGAGATGGCAGATGGAGTTTAATCCGGACAAATGTGAGGTAATGCATTTGGGAAGGTCTAATGCAGGTAGGGAATATACAGTGAATGGTAGAACCCTCAAGAGTATTGAAAGTCAGAGAGATCTAGGTGTACAGGTTCACAAGTCACTGAAAGGGGCAACACAGGTGGAGAAGGAGTCAAGAAGGCATACGGCATGCTTGCCTTCATTGGCCGGGGCATTGAGTATAAGAATTGGCAAGTCATGCTACAGCTGTATAGAACCTTAGTTAGGCCACACTTGGAGTATAGTGTTCAATTCTGGTCGCCACACTACCAGAAGGATGTGGAGGCTTTAGAGAGGGTACAGAAGAGATTTACCAGAATGTTGCCTGGTATGGATGGCATTAGCTATGAGGAGAGGTTGAATAAACTCGGTTTGTTCTCACTGGAACGCCGGAGGTTGAGGGGCGACCTGATAGAGGTCTACAAAATTATGAGGGGCATAGACAGAGTGGATAGTCAGAGGCTTTTCCCCAGGGTAGAGGGGTCCATTACTAGGGGGCATAGGTTTAAGGTGAGAGGGGCAAGGTTTAGAGTAGATGTACGGTGCCTGGAACTCGCTACCGGAGGAGGTGGTGGAAGCAGGGACGGTAGTGACATTTAAGGGGCATCTTGACAAATACATGAATCGGATGGGAATAGAGGGATACGGACCCAGGAAGTGTAGAATATCGTAGTTTAGTCGGGCAGCATGGTCGGCACGGGCTTGGAGGGCCGAAGGGCCTGTTCCTGTGCTGTACATTTCTTTGTTCTCTGAGGAAGGATGTTCTTGCTCTCGAGGGAATGCAGCGAAGGTTTACCAGACTGATTCCAGGGATGGCGGGACAGACATATGAGGAGAGATTGACTAGTTTGGGATTGTTCTCGCTGGAGTTCAGAAGAACGAGGGGGGATCTCATAGAGACTTATAAAATTCTAACAGGACTAGACAGGGTAGATGCAGGGAAGATGTTCCCAATGATGGGTGTGTCCAGAACCAGGGGTCACAGCCTGAGGATTCAGAGTAAACCATTTGGGACAGAGATAAGGAGACATATCTTGACACAAAGAGTGGTGAGCCTGTGGAATTCATTCCCACAGGAAGTAGTTGATTCTAAAACTTTGAATATATTCAAGAGGCGGCTGGATATAGCACTTGGGAAGAATGGCATCAAAGGCTATGGGGAGAAAGCCGGATTAGGCTATTGAGTTGGATGATCCGCCATGATCGTGATGAATGGCGGAGCAGGCACGAAGGATCAAAAGGCCTCCGCCTGCTCTTATCTTCTATGTATGTATCTCTGTATACTCGCCTTTTGTATTTCAAACACATTTGTTGAGGCCTATAAAAAGGGAAGCCACTCAATGCTGCTTCTCTGCGCTGTGAGTGCTACTTGGCTAAACAAGTGTACTTTTGGAGTTGGGAGAAAGTCAAGGAGTTCAAGTGGCAAGTTGTAAGGGGTAAGTAGTAATTAAACTTAATTTCAGAGATAATTTCAAGCTAAATTAGTTCTTTAGTCTGGTAACTACAAGTTGCTCGTTTGATTATTGCAGTTTCGTTGCATTCCTTAAACAGAAGTCAGCTGTGTCACTCTCAGCTGTAGCCTGTTAACTGTGCAACTGGTTTAAAAGGAGTAAATAAGGGGCTTAGGGGTAGACATGGCAGGAGAGCGTGCGCCTGTAATATGCTCCTCCTGTGCTATGTGGCAAATCATGGAAGCTTCAGTTGTCCCTGGTGGCCACGTGCGCAGGAAGTGTGTCCAACTGCAGCTACTGACTATCTGCATTTCAGAGAAGGAGAGGAGGGTGGGTTCACTGTGGAGCAACCGCGATGCTGAGCAGGTTGTGGATAGCACGTTCAGTGAGATCACACCATAGATGAGGATTGAGCAGTCAGAAAGGGCATGGATGTCCACCAGAAGAGTGGAGGAAGGCAAGTAGTGCAGAAAATCCACTGGGGCCATCCCCCAGATATACCGTTTTGGGTTTGTTGGGGGAAATTACTATTTAGGTGAAAGCAATGGGATCCAGCTTCATGGCACCATGGGTGGGTCTGCTGCACAAGAGAGGAGGAGGAAGAATGTAAGCGCTAGTGATAGGGGGTTCAATTGTAAGGGGAACAGACAGGCATTTCCATGGCTGCAAAAGAGACTCCAGGCTGGTATGTTGCCTCCCTGGTGTCAGGATCAGGAATGCCACTGAACAGCTGCAGGGCATACTGAAGGGGGAATGCAAACAGACAGATATCGTGGTACATATTGGTAGCATCGATGCCGGCAGAAAAAGGGATGAGGCCTTGCAAGCAGAATTTAGGGAGCTAGGAAGTAGATTTATAAACAGGGCTCTGAAGGTAGTAATTGCTGGATTACTTCTGGTGCCACATGTTAGTGAGGATAGAAACAGAAGGTTAGTGAATGCGTGGCTGGAGAAATGGTGCAGGAGGTAGTAGGTTTCTCGGACATTGGGACCATTATTGGGGATGGTGGTTCCTGTACAAGGTGGATGGTTTGCACCTGAACCAAAATGAGAACAGCATCCTTGCAGGCAGCTTTGCTAATGTTATTGGGAGGGATGAAACTAACTTTGCAGGGAGCTGGTATCCTGAGAGAAGGTTCAGCAGAGATAGGTGCACGGCCAAAATTAGAATGGAAATCAGGTGAGCCAGGAAGGCATAGAATGTCTGGATCAATAAGGTCACAAGGGGGTTTGGCAAGATTGGATGGTATTTATTGCAATGCATGGAGTCTGATAAACAAGGCAGAGGAATTGAGGGCACAAATTAAAACATGGGGGTATGATGTCATTGCTGTCACAGAGACATGATTCAGAGAGGGACATCTCAATATTCCAGGCTACAGGATTTTCAAGCAAGACAGGTGTAGCCACCTAAAGTGGCCAACTCCCGATTTAAAATGGTGAACGGCAAAAGCTGATGGGAAAGTCAGCCACCAAGACAGAAACCAGCGGCTGCAGGTTTGCTGTGTATTCACCTCTGCAAAAAACCAGACAACATCGATACCAGCGGCCATCAGCATAACAAAGTAGCAGCCATCTGCACACTGAAGAGTAATCCCCGGGAACAATAAGTAACATTTTTGACACACAAAGCAAAGCCAGACTCCTCGGCGCCAGCAGGAGGCAACACAAAGGAGGTGAACGAGCACCTAAAGACCGCCCATCGATCAGGGAACCACTCCAATATTGGAGAAAATCGAACCAAGCGATTGGGACAAAGTCCAATCACTTGGGACCAGGTACAGGGTCCGCCCCGAAAGGCGGGAAACCCCTGGGAACTATAAGAGTTAAGCCCCAAGTTCAAATCGCTCCCTTCAGCTCTTCAGCAACTCTTCAGCAGCTCTCTTCAGCAGCTCTCTTCACCTCTGCGTCCTGCCCAGGTCACCCAGCAACATGAACCAACATTGACCGTAACCGGTGCAGTGACTCCAGTGATCACCGAAGCCCGTAAGTCTTAATTCAACGCTCGCTATGAGATAGGCGCTCCTAGCTACCAATCCGTACCAACTTCGAATCCTGCAGACTCAGAACCCGAACGAAAGGCCATTTGTTCCCCTGACCTGGTGGGCCAGTCCAAAGTTAAGTATAGGCCTGTTAGTTGTAGAAGTAGCTTAGAGGTAGAATTTGTGCATGAGTAGCGATTACTGTGTATAATAAATGTGCTTTGATTTAAATCTTACTAATCGGTGTATTGGGTTATTGATCATTACTCGGACTTGAACCTCGTGGCGGTATCATAAAGATACCTGGCGACTCGAGAGCAAAGGTAATAAAACAGAGCAATTGAACCAAGGAGAAAATCAGCAACACAGGGAAGGAAGTTTAAAAAAAGGAGGGGACGGTTGCTGTTGCAATTTTGATCAGGGAATCCATGACAGCAGTAAGGAGGAATGACATCTTAGAAGGCTCTTCAACTGAAGCCATATGGGTAGAACTTAAAAACCAAAAAGGAGCAATCACATTGCTGAGAATGTTCGATCGACCTTGAATATTCTGAGGGAAATAGAAGAGCAGATATGTAGGCAAATTTCAGAGAAGTAATAGGGTAGTGATAGTGGGGGATTTCAACTTCCATAACATTAACTGGGGTAGCCATAGTGTAAAATGTTAGAGGGAGCTGAATTCTTAAAATGCATCCAGGAGAACTTTATAAGCCAGGAGGTCCTACAAGAGATTAATCTGTATTTGGAGAGGCAGGGATTAATTGAGAACAGTCAGCATGGTTTTGTTAAGGGGAGGTCAAGTCTGACCAACTTGATTGAATTTTTTGAAGAGGTGACAGGTGTGTTGATGAGGGCAGTGCATTTATGGTAGTCTATTTGAACTTTAGCAAGCCTTTGATCAGGTCCCACATGGGAAACCGATTGCGATGGGAATAAAGGGAATTTGGCAAATTGGTTCCAGAATTGACTGAGTGGCAGGAAGCCAGACAATGATGGTCGAGGTGTGTTTTTCTTGGTGTGTTTTTCTGACTACTTGTCCAGTGGGATCCTGCATGGATCAGTGTTGGGGCCCTTGCTTTTTGTGGTTTGTACAAATGATTTCAACATAAATGTAAGAGGGTTGATCAGTAAGTTCGTAGATGATATGAAAATTGGTGGAGTGGTAAATAGTGAGGAGGATAGCCTTAGATTACAAGAAGATACAAGAAGGGGCTGTTTAGCACAGGGCTAAATCGCTGGCTTTGAAAGCAGACCAAGGCAAGCCAGCAGCACGGTTCAATTCCCGTCTCAGCCTCCCCGAACAGGCGCCTGAATGTGGCAACTAGGGGCTTTTCACAGTATCTTCATTTGAAGCCTACTTGTGACAATAAGCGATTTTCATTTCTTTTCATTTCATATAGTCAGATTGATCAGATAGGCTGATCAGTGGCAAATTAAATTCAATCCAGGTAAGTGTGTGGTGATGCACTTTGGCAGGACAAACAAGGCAAGGGAATACATGATCAACGGCAAGATTCTGGGTAACACCGAGGATCAGAGGGACTCGGTGTGCATGTCCACTGGTCCCTTAATGTAGCAAAGCAGGTGAACACAGTGGTTAGGAAGGCATATGGCATACTTGCCTTTATTAGCTGTGGCATAGAATTTAAGAGCAGGTAGGTTATGCTAGAACTGTGGAAAACATTTGTTCGGCCACAGCTAGAGAATTGTGTGTAGTTCTGGAATGCACATTCTCAGAGAGATGTGATAGCACTGGAAGGGGTGCAAAGGAGATTTACCATGATGTTGCCTGGACTGGAGAACGTTAGTTCTGAAGCGAGATTGGAACACTGGGGTTGCTTTCCTTGGGGCAGAGGAGACTGAGGGAGTCTTGTTTGAGATGTATGAAATTATGAGGGGCATAGATAGAGTAGATTAGAAGAAACCTTTCCCCTTGATGGAAGGATCAATGACCAGGGGACATAGATTTAAGGTGAGGGGGCAGGAGGTTTGGAGGGCATGTGAGGAAAACCTATTCATCCAGAGGGTGTTGGTACTCTGGATCTCACTGCCTGAAAGGATAGTGGAGGCAGAGACCCTCCTAACATTTGAGAAGTATTTAGATGTGAACTTGCAATGCCAATGATTGGATCAGAATTGATTTATTGTCACGTGTACCGTTTCCGATTCCAGCATCCGCAGTAATTTGCTTTTCAATAAATTAATAAACGATGAACACGAATCAACTATTGTGGAACTGCTGCAAATACATCTACCCTCCAGCACGACCTATTCCCAACTCCCAGACCACAAGGTCACGTGTTGGGTTTACAAGGCCACCTAGTGGTCGAAGGTTGTACATAACATTATGTACAAACTTGCCTGATGCATATCATCACGTCCCCTTTGTTTTGTCAAAGAAAATTATTTACGTGCATTAAATTACTTTTATATTTCATCATGATATGCATAACGATATACGTGTTGAGAATTTGAAAAAAAATTCTACCGTCTGTTACAAGTTCAGTCTTTCTGGTTTGAACTTTGGCCGGGATTACCCGCCGGGTCGGAGGCTCCCTGGGGGGAGGCGCGAATCCCTCCCCACTGCCCTGACGCCGGCTGCCCTATTCTCCAGCGGCATTTTTCGGGGGCCGACGGGATTCCCGCCATGCCGGTCGAGGGCCGTTGGCAGCGCGCCCCCGGCGATTCTCCGGGCCCTGATGGGCCGAGTGGCTGTCCAGTTTTGGCCAGTCCCGCCGGCGTGAATTACTCACCTCCCACATGGCGGAACCTCGCAGGTAAGTGTGCAGGGACGGTCGTGGGGGGAGCATGGGGTGATCCCACCCCGGGGGCCCCCACGGTGGCCTGGCCCGCGATCGGGGCCAACCGATCCTGCGAGCAGGCTGTTTCCGTTGGGGCCTTCATTCCTCCGTGCCGGGCCCCTGTAGGGCTCTGCCATGTTGCCCGGGGGCCGGCGCGGAGAAGAGAACCCCCACGCATGCGCGGAAATACGCCGGCCTGTCCACGCATTCGCGAACTCACGCCGGCCCTTCGGTACCGGCTGGAGCAACGGGAACGACTGGTGGCAACCTAGCCCCCTAGAAAAGTGGAGCCATTGACGCCGGAGTCGTTGGTGCCAGTTTTCCCACCGGCGTGAGGACATAGCCTCATTTTCAGAGAATCCCGCCTCTTATTCTTGTAGACCTTCTCAGCACAGATTCTTCATGTTCTTTAATATTTGTTGCTTGCGTTTATTATTCTTTATGTGTTGATGTATCTTCCTCTTGTTGTGTTTGTTCCCGATGTTCTTCAGATGTTTTAGGACTGTTTGCTTCTTCTAGTGGCTGTATCACACATGGAACAGTACAGTACAGAGCAGGCCCTTCGGCCCTCGATGTTGTGCATGGTTTGAGGCATTTCGTAGGCTCATCGGCAAACCTCATTATGGATTTGAATTGTAATCGCTCTGTTGCCCCCTTTTGTTTCAGTGTGGTTGTTTCTCTGCTTCGATTAGCAAAGTTCTCTAACACTTGGAATTGAAGTATATTGCACTATGTGCCTTTCGTTTGCTTCCCGCCCTGTGTGCAGACGTTCACTCTCCTGCATCTTGTGCAGTTTCGTACTGTTGTATTGATGTCCCTGAGGATGCCCGGCCAATAGACCGTAGGCTGGATTCTCTGCTCTCTGACGCCGAAATCACGTTGGGCGACGGGGCTGAGAATCCGTTTTGGCGTCAATATCGGGTGCAGTGACGGTGTTTGTATTCTTCGTCCCCTGAAATGCGGCGGACTTTAGGAGTATGCCGCGCCGATTATCCACAGCCTCAGGCCATTGCCTGAGGCCCACCCTGTGATCCTCCATCCCTGACCGACCAAGTTCCCGATGGCGTGGGACTCTCTTGGTCCCACCTGTCATGAATGGAGTTTAGCGGCTGCGGACTCAGTCCGGGGCCTCCACAGACGGGGGAACGCCGATCCGCGAACGGGGGGGGGCTTCATTCGGGACTGGGGGCACTGTGGGTGGGCAGTCCGGGGCGCACGAGCGGCCGAAGGGGAGCACGACTTTTGCGGTCTGGGTCCGCAGGCTGAGTCCGCCATGAAGCACGGCGCGGATGCTGCAGCCCACCGCCATGCGCATTCGTGGCCTCGGAACGGAAAGTGCTTAGTTCCGTATCGGCAGCTAGAGCTGCGAGCTCTACCCTGCCTCCCTGCTAGCCCCCAGCAAAACGGGAAATCGGTGGCTGTTTTACGTAGTCTCCAAAAAGGGAGAATCCAGCCCCGTGTCTACGGATTTCTTTTTGCACTTTATCATTGCATTGTGCTAACTCAACTTTGCTCTCACGTCGCAGAAACCAGAGCAGGATTCTCTGGGCCATCCTTCGCGAAGATATCCTCTCACCTTCTGCGACATTTGTACCTTTTTAGTTTCTTCTTTTAATTTGAGATCGTCAACACAGGAGGTTCTTTGTGGAGGTTCTTTATTGCGCTTCTTTATACATGCCATCGAATTAACCCAGTCTGTAGGGGTTTAATAATAGTGCTGATACTCTTTGTTTGTTCAGGCCTTTTTCTTGTATATCATTGGGCTGCAAAATGATTCCTGCCATTACAGATGTCAAATGATTTTCTGTAAGCAGGGCATTGTTGTGGAATATGCCGTTTGCCACATCACGGATACAAAATGGAGGATTGAGTCGACCGCTCAAAATGGCCACCCACAAAGGGACCATGTTTCTTATTCAGCTGCACCACCATTCTAATGGCGTCTGCTGCCTCTTCTGCCTTCACATCAAAATTACGGAGATTCAATGTGTCATGCTGCTTTGCGGCAAGCTCACTAGCATGACATATTTGAATCGCACTTTCAAGTTGCAGGTCTGTTTCCCGCAGAAGCTGCACACGCACTTTATTATTGGAGATTACGAAAACTATCTAGTCTCGTATCATTGACGACTGCAGTGTGTTGAAGTTGCACGACTGTGCTTTCAATCACAAGTCAGTGAGGAAGCTTTTGAATGCCTCTCCCACATTCTGGGTAAGTGCACGGAATATATAGCACTCAATGTTTCATTTTGTTCTAGGGGAGCAATGCTGATCGAATTGTTTAAGCACTTCTTCGAAGCTTTTGATGTTAGCCTCGTCTCCAAAAGCAAAAGTGTGAAGATCTCAATTGCTTGGGGACTTGCTACAGTGAGCAGCAACACAATATGCCTCTCATCGGGCTGTGCCTACAGATCAAGGGCTGCAACATAAGTTTAATCTGTTGTTTAAACATCCTCCAATTCTCGCCTACATTGCTGGTAAACCAAAACTGGTGAGGTGCCTTGATGCCTTCCATTCCAGGCTTCGAAATTTTACTGCGTGTTCATTGAATTTATAGTGCAGAAGGAGGCCATCCGGCCCATCGAGTCTGTACTGGCCCTTGGAAAGGGCACCCTACTTAAATCCACACCTCCACCCTATCCCCATAACTCAGTAACCCCACATAACCTTTTGGACACTTAGGGAAAATTTAGCACGGGCTAATCTGCACATCTTTGGGCTGTGGGAGGAAACCGGAGTACCCGGACGAAACGCATGCAGACACGGCGAGAAGTGTAAACTCCACACAGACAGTCACCTGAGGTCAGAATTGAACCTGGGACCCTGGAGCTGTGAGGCAACAGTGCTGACCACTGTGCCACCGTGCTGGTCACATTGAGCACCAGTGCGAGTCAGAACACCAAAAACACTTAACTCCTGGAAGGATCTTGGCCTGCAGCCTCCAAGGCATTTGGAGCAAAGATGCATTTCCTTCCTTGTCCTGTAAAGTTATCTTTAATGGTTCGGATTCTTTTGTACAGAATTTTTGGGTTTTTGTTAAATAATCAATACTGGTACCATGTCAAGTTCTGTAGACTGGTCGAATTGAGTGATGAACTGCAGTTTAAATAATTTATTGTAGAACAACTTTGTGATAAGATAACTAGGATAAATAAAATAATAAACGACGAACACTAATCAACAGTTGTGGAACTATTGCAAATAGGTCTATCCTCCAGCATGACTTACTCCCAACTCCCAGACCAGAGGGTCATGTGATGGGTTTACAATCCCACCGAGTGGTCGGAGGTCATGCATAACATTATGTGCAAGCTTGCCTTATGCATACCATCGCATCCCACCATGTATGAAAATAGGAAAGCATGAATACCTCAATGGCCTTGACGACTTCTGGGATCAGACAATGAGTTTAACAGCTGATTGTAAACTGTACAAGGATGCGTGTATCCATATCGTAAATGTGTCTCCAAAGATAAAGAGCATGATGAATTCTGTGAAAGTCACTCAGTCATGTCCATGATGATATAAAGTATGTCAGTTTGATCACCTATGTTTATGGAAAATGAAATTGAGTTTACACTGCAACATAACCATTGCAAGGAGATAATTAGAAATGATTGAGCATGGCTAAGTACATTTTTGCAGGGTTCATGTCTGTTGTTCTGTTATCATTGCACATGTCTTTGCTTCATTGCAAATTATTGATGGCATGTGATGAACAAGGTAAAGATAGTGTACATGTAGTATTCATGTCAAAGGTAATTTACATGTCTGAGTGAATCACTATCTAGTAGGGCTCATACAGAAATCATATGGATGGTGTCTCAGTAAAGACCTACTTTTGCATTGCTACATGTCTACATGTTTTTGCATTGCTACAGCACAGTAACACAGTGGTTTTCACAGTTTCTTCACAGCGCCAGGGTCCCAGTTTCGATTCCCAGCTGGGTCACTGGCTGTGTGGAGTCTGCATGTTCTCCCTGTGTCTGCGTGGATGTCCTCCGGGTGCTCCGGTTTCCTCCCACAATTTCCGAAAGACCTGCTGTTAGGTAATTTGGACATTCTGAATTCTCCCTCTGTGTACCCGTACAGGCGCCGGAGTGTGGCGACTGGGGAATTTTCACAGTAACTTCATTAGTGGGCAGCACGGTAGCACAGTGGTTAGCACATTGCTTCACAACGCCTGGGTCCCAAGTTCGATTCCCGACTTGGGTCACTGTCTGTGCGGAGTCTGCACGTTCTCACCGTGTGTGCGTGGGTTTCCTCTGGGTGCTCCGATTTTCTCCCACAGTCCAAAGTTGTGCAGGTTAGGTGGATTGCCGATGCTAAATTGCCCTTAGTGTCCAAAAAGGTTAGGTGGGGTTGTTGGGTTACGGGGATAGGGTGGAGGCATGGGTTTAAGTGGGATGCTCTTTCCTAAGGGCCGGTGCAAACTCGATGGGTTAAATGGCCTCTTTCTGCACTGTAAATTCTATGATAATTGCAATGTAAGCCTACTTGTGACAATAAAGATTATTGTTATTATTATCTACATGTATGTGTATATACTCTGTGATTTAAGGTAACAAGATTAATTTGCACAAGAAAGCAGCCCAACTGCATCTTATTGTCCAGAAACAATATTCCACAAAGGATCCCAGCCCATCATAAACAGTTCTCAGTCTGCAGCTACTGTCACTGAGCCTTATAATGTTGAACAAAATGCAACTACATTTAACTATAGCTTCAAGGAGCATCTCCAATTACCTGCCTGGATGGCAGTCCTTGTAAATATTTTTTTTGAATTATGAAGCCAAATAACATTAGTTTCTTCAATGAATATTTATGTTACTTTTAAAACTGCCTGCGGTGTTCTTTGCTGTTGCCCTGTCGAGATGATTTATGATATGCAAAAAATGCCTTTACTTACTTTTCACCGTGTCAGTATGTAGTGTGACATCTTTAACAGCGCTCTAAAACAGACTTTAGCTATGTTTCATTCTTTACAGACCATCAAAGCAGAGGGAGAGACATGCAGTAGCATCATAAATATATATTAAAACCTCGGCGCTCCAGCGTGACGTTTAAAAAAGATTTCCTCTCACAGCCTGCAAAAGCCAGATGCTTCCAGGAGTTAAATGTTTTTGGTGTTCTGACTCATACTCTGCTGCAAGGCAGGGGAGCATGCATGATAGACCATGTGACAATGTCATTACTTCAGGCTGTTCATTGTCATGTTGCAAGAACCAATTCGCTCGGCGTGTAATGGAGCAAGAAATGGTATCACTAGATATTGTACACAGAACTGTAACTCGATTGAAAAAGTGAAAGCGGACTATTTGAAACTGACTTAAGGAATTAATTTCCAAATGAGCAAATTCTAAACTAATTCCACTGCAGACCAACTTGGCCAAGTCTGAACAAATGAGGCATAAAATGAGACCAGTATAGCATTGCAATAGACGGCCATGAGACAGATGGAGCCACAATGTAGTGGTTTTGACTGAGGTTCTGCGCTTGCAGTCCACGATTTTCAGTGCATCAGAGTAAATGGACGGATAATTGCAAGCTGATGAGCACAGATGTAGAAAGCCATCCACTTACAACGGACATTGTGATCCTTAGCAGAAGGGTTATGTGTTACATAGACCGCTTCAGTGAATATCAGAGCTTTGTGGGTGACATTTAAAGCTTAATGTTCTCCTATACCTTAAGGAACTGGTATTTTTATTCAGGAAATATCAATACAACCGCTAAGTGCTCTGTCTCAAACTTTCAGGCCAACTAAATTGAAGTAGAAAAACCAATGACTACAAATTTAGGTCTCAGAGGAGAAGGGGGTGCCTGGTTTCATTGTGAGTATTGCAGAGTTGATGAGATACAATTATACTGATTGGAATCATCCCGTGTCTGCGTGGATTTCCTCCGGTGCACCGGTTTCCTCCCACAAAAGTCCCGAAAGACGTGCTTGTTAGGTGAATTGGATATTCTGAATTGTTCCTCAGTGTACCCAAACAGGTGCCGGAGTGTGGCGACTGAGGGGTTTTCACAGTAGCTTCATTGCATTGTTAATGTAAATCTACTTGTGACTCTAATAAAGGTTATTATTATTTTGTTCATTCATGGGTTTTGGAGGTCACCGAAGAAGCAAGGATTTTCTTGAAGCAATGCAGCCTATCTGGTGTAGGTGCACCATTGTGATTTTGGGGAGGGAGTTCCAGGATTTTGACCCGCAATAATTAAGGAATTCTGATTTATCTCCGAGTCGAGATAGTTTGTTACTTGGAAACGTTGCAGGTTGTGCTGTTTGCATGTGTCTGCTGCCCTTGTCTTTCTATGTGGTAGAAGTTGTGGGTTTGGAACATGGGATCATAGGAGCAGGATTAGGCTATTCAGCCCATGGAGCCTGTTCCGCCATTCAATAGGATCATGGTTGACCTTTCACTTCAATGCCTTTTCCCCACATCCCTTTGGTTACTGGTATTTAGAAATCTGTCAGACTCCGCTTTAAACCTACTCAATAACTAAACTTCCACGAGCCTCTGGGGTTGGGCATTCTAAAGATCCACAATGCTCAATTTCAAAAACATTCTCCTCATCTCAATCCTAAGTGGCTTCACCCTTATTTTTAAATAGTTATTTCTCAGAACTTAAGAACTAGGAGCAGGAGTGGGCAATTTAGCCTCTCGTGCCTGCTCCACCGTTCAATATGTTCATGGCTGATCTCATCTCGGCCTCAACTCCACCATCCTGCGCGTTCTCCATAATCCTCAACCCATTACCAATTAAAAATCTATCTAACTCCTCCTTAAATGTGCTCACTGTCCCAGCATCCTCCGCACTCTGGGGTAGAAAATTCTATAGATTCACAACCTTTTGGGAGAAATAGTTTCTCCTCATCTCTGTTTTAAATTTACTACTCCTTATCCTGAGATTATGACCTCTCATTCTAGAATGCCCCGCAAGAGGAAACATTTGCTCCATGTCTATTTTATCCATACCTTTTATTATCTTACATAACTCAATTTGATCTCCCTTCATTCTTCTCAACTTTCGAGAGTATGGGCTTAAACTGCTCAATCTCTCTTCACAAGACAAACCCCTCATATCTGGAATCAACCGAGTGTACCTCCTCTGAACTGCCTCCAATGCCATTACATCTTTTGTTAAATATGGGGGTTCCAAAACTGTGCACAATACTCCAGGTGCATTCGAACCAAAGCCTTGTCCAGTTGCAACAACACTTCCTTACCTTTATATTCGATTCCTTTTGCTAAAACCACCACCAAAGCACCAATTTGCTTTCTTTATTACCTGCTGGATCTCCATCGTAGTTTTCTGCCACTCATGCACGAGGACATCCAGATCCCTCTGCACCGGAGCACTCTGAAGTCTCTCCCCATTTAGATAATAGAACAAAGAAAATTGCAGCAACAGAACAGGCCCTTCGGTCCTCCAAGCCTGCACGGACCATGCTGCCCGTCTGAACTGAAAACCCCTATCCTTCTGGGAACCATATCACTCTATTCCCATCCTATTCATGTATTTGTCAAGACGTCCCTTAAAAGTCACTATTGTATCTGCTTCCACCAACTCCCCCGGCAGCGAGTTCCAGGCACCCAATGCCCTCTGTGTGAAAAACCTGCTTTGTACATCTCCTTTAAACCTTGCCCCTTGCACCTTTAACCTATATCCCCTAGTAATTGACTCTTGTACACTGAAAAAAGCTTCTGCCGATCCACTCTGTCCATGCCCCTCATAACCTTGTAGACTTCTATCAGGTCACCTCTCAACCTCCGTTGTTCCAGTGAGAACAAACCAGATTTCTCCAACTCCTCCTCATAGCTAATGCCCTCAATACCAGGCAACATCCTGGCAAATCTTTTCTGTGCCCTCTCCAAAGCCTCCACATCCTTCTGGTAATATGGCGACCAGAATTGAACACTACATTCCAAGTGTGGCCTAACTAAGGTTCCATAAAGCTGCAACATGACTTGCCAATTTTTAAATTCAATGCCCCCGCCAATGTGAAGGCAAGCATGCCATATGCCTTCTTGACTACTTTCTCCACCTGCGTTGTCACTTTCCATTTTTTTGACCAAACTGGATGACCTCGCACTTTTCCACATTAAACTCATCTGCCACATTTGGGCCACTTTACTAACCTATCTATATCCATTTGTACGGCTCTTATTTCCTTACTGCAACTTACTGTCCCACCTATTTTAATGTCATCTGCAAATATGACTATAAACCCTTCTATCCCTGTATCCAAGTCATTAATTTAGATTGTCAATAGCTGAGGCCAAGGACCGAACCCTGTTGCACACCATTAGTTACACTTTGCCATCCAGAAAAAGACCCATTTACCCCGACTCTCTGTCTTCTGTCCGTCAGCCAGTTTTAATCCAAGTTAAATCATCCCTAACCCCATGTGATCTAATCTTGTGTATAAATCTTCTGTGCGGTACCTTATCAAATGCCTTTAGGATGTCCAGATACACTACATCTACAAGATCCCCACGATCCACTTGGCTTGTTACATTTTTGAAGAATTCTCACAAATTAGTCAAACATCATTTACCCTTTATAAAACTATGCTGACTTGGATGGATTGCATTTTGATTTTCAACCCAGACCCACAGATAATGTGACCCCTAGCAGACATGACCGACAACCACAACACTTAACCTCCGAGGGGCAACATCCCCCAAATCGATAAAAGTTATCATGAGCCCCGACCCCACTACCCTACACCCATCTATCCTTATGGCCATCAGGGCACAGCCCCTCCCCCCTAGTGAGCATACGCCACTATGTGGTCACTGAGGGATCCCCCACCTTTATGCCCCTTCTTTTCAATCTCCCCCTTTCAACTCCCTCCTTTTAGAGCCCCCCTTCCATCCCTCCCAAACTTAATAATGTCCCTTCATATCCCCCATCACCCTCCCAGCCTTCAGACCCCCCATATACTCTATTTCATGGGCATGTCCCTCCCTTAGTCCCGTCTTTTGATACTACCACCCTGGCACTGCCAACCTGGCACCCAGGCACTGCCCCGGCACCCTGGCAGTGGCAACCTGGCACATTCGTACTGTCAGGTTGGTACTGCCAGGGTGCCTGGGTGCCAGGGCACTTCCCTGGCCCGACCACTCTGGGATGGGGTCCAATGATCTCCAAGACTCCCGAAGTGACCATAGGACCATAGAGCCATCGAATTCCTATTGTGTAAAAGAAGGCCATTCAGCCCATCAAGTATACACCTAGAACCACACACCCGCCCTATCCCCCAGTGATGGCGTGATGCAGATTGTGACGGATGCCACGGGTTGATGATTCGTGCATGGCTCAGAGCCCAGCCTGAATCTCATTTTGGGCCTCTCCCACAATGCACCCTGGATCGCTGGTGGGAAAACTGTGCCCGAGATCTTCTAAAGGTAGAATCTCTTGAGAATTTCTGCAAACTCACTCTGGTCCTGAGTCCCTTCAATTACTCTTGAGGCTGCCCCACAATTCATTGACGAAAATATTCTTTCCAGGACTTTTCTGCCTCAATCCTCATCGCCAGTTTTCTCTCTTGTTGTATTTCATTGTTGCTACAAAGAGAAAAGGTCTGGAGGTGTTCACACTCTGGATTCTTGTAAAACCCCATGATGAGAGATTTATTAAGGGTGTTGCTCATACAATGAATATGGAGATCTGCTCAAAGCCCATGCAAATATGCTGCTGATGTCACTACAAATCATTTGATACAGAATGTATTCCCAGATGCATAACAATTTTCCAATAGCATTTTGGGAGAACTGTCCACCTTCTTTCGGCAGTGATAAGAGAACCTCACTTCCCTCTGTGTGAGGTTGCTCCATTATGGCCAATGGGAGGAATGGAGCCACGGTAGTCTCATTTTCTGTAAGTAGACAAAGTTCCTGTTTGATTTGATTTGATTTATTGTCACATGTACCAAAGTGCAGTGAAAAGTATTTTTCTGCGGCCGAGGGAACATATACAGTACGTACATAGCAGACAAAAAGAATAATCGACAGAGTACATTGACAAATGGTACATCAACAAACAGTGATTGATTACAGTGCGGAACAAGGGGCCAAACAAAGCAAAGACGTGAGAAGAGCAGCATAGGGCATTGTGAATAGTGTTCTTACAGGCAATAGATCAGTACGAGGGGGAGTCATTGAGGAGTCTTGTAGCTGTGGGGAAGAAGCTATTCCTATTTCTGGATATGCGGGTCTTCAGATTTCTGTACCTTCTGCCTGATGGAAGGGTCTGGAGGAAGGCAATGCCTGGGTGGGAGGGGTCTCTGACAATGCTGTCTGCCTTCCTGAGACAGCGGGTGGTGTACACAGAATCAATGTGGGGGTGGCATGTTTGTGTGATGTTGGGCTGAGATCACCACACTCTGCAGTTCCTTGCGATCTTGGTCCGAGCAGTTGCCATACCAAGCTGTGATGCAGCCGGATAGAATGCTCTCTATCACACAGCTGTAGAGGTTTTTGAGAGGCGATGCAGACATGCCAAATTTCTTTAGCTTCCCTAGAAAGTAGAGACATTATTCGGCTTCCTTGACTGTTGCATCAACGTGAGTGGACCAGGACAGACTGTTGGTGATGGTGACCCCCAGAAACTTAAAGCTATCGACCATCTCCACTTCGGAGCTAATGATTCTGATGGGAGTGGTGTGTCATTGACAATTAACTGAGAGATCAGGGCTGGGATTCTCCCGGAATCAGCGGGGCAGCCCGTACCGGCGCCAAAGAGCGGCGTGAACCACTCCGGCATTGGGCCGCCTGGAAGTTGCGGAATCCTCCGCACTTCCGGGGGCTAGGCCGGTGCTGGAGGGATTGACGCAGCGCCAACCGGCGCCGAAGGGCCTCCGCCGGCCGGCGAGAGTTGGTGCATGCGCAGGACCGCCAGCATGTTCTGCCGCATGTGCAGAACCGCTGGCATGTTTCCTGCGCATGCGCAGGGGGGTTCTTCTTCGTGCCGGCCATGGCGGAACCTTACACAGGCCGGTGCGGAGGGAAAGAGTGCCCGCACGGCACAGGCCCACCCACAGATCGGTGGGCCCTCACCGTGGGCCAGGCCATCGTGGAGGCCCCCCTGGCCCGGATTCCCCCCGCCTCCCCGCCCTCCCACCCCCGATGGCTCCGCTAGCCGCCCTCCAAGCCGGGTCCCACCGGTATGGACCATGTCTAATCCACGCCGGTGGGACTGGCCAAAACGGGCGGCCGCTGGGCCCATCGGGGCCCGGAGAATTGCCGGGGATTGCTGCTGCCAAAGGTCCCTGACCGGCACAGCGCGATCCCCGCCCTCGTCCAAAAACCGGCGCCGGAGAATTCGGCAGCCGGCGTCGAAGCGGCGTGGCGGGATTGTACGCCCCCCCCCCCCCCCGGGCAATTCTCTGACCCGACGGGGGGTCGGAGAATCCCACCCCTGATTTCAGCACAGAATTCTGCAGCTACAGAAGTGCTCAATATTCTGCCACAGCTTCTGTGCTGACCTCCAGCTCTAGACGGAAGGAGACTTTCAACTGGGAGTAAAGGATGTGTGTTAACCGACTTTCACCCCTGGAAGGTACCAGCTCTTTAACAATGTGATCCACTATGGACTCTGACCTGGCTCAGGCAAGGTATCATCTCTATAAATTACTTCATGGACGACAGGAGATAGGTTCAGCAGAACTAAGATCAGAATGCTGTTCAACCACTAGAAACACAGCTGAGTCCTCCTAAAACACAACAGAGACTTCATATGATGTGTCCATGACTGTTCCATGAATGGCAATGAGTCATTAAAATGATGAGCATGAGGAAGCAATGGCGTAGTTGTGTTGTCACTGGGCTGGTAATCCACTGACCGAGTGTAATGTTCTGGGGCCCCTGGTTCGGATCCCACTCTGGCAGATGGTGAAATTTGAATTCTGGAATTAAAAGTCTAATGATGACCATGAAGCCATGTTCTTCAATTTCCCTTATCCCTCTTTTATTGCATGAACGTACCAGAGGCTATATATTAGTGCCCTTCCCATATTTTTAGTGTGTGTAAAATAAACAAACCCCTTTGAGTTTACCCTATCTTGAGTTTGCTTGTGGGGTTAGTAATAGAAATTGGATCACACCAAAATTTAGAGTTGGAAAATATTCCACCCCTTACAAAGGGCAAAATATAAACCAAAAACACCGTTTTGTTTCTGGATTGGTATTCAGAAGAGAAATCAGGGCTGTTTATATTAAACTCCCCTCTTGTCCATAACACTGCACTGGAAGCATTCTGCACCCCCTACTGGGCAGTCCTGCTGTCTATGCTTGTTTTATGCACAACACTTTTGTGCCCTTTTTCCCAATTTGACGGGCTTTCTTGTGAGTGGAGTCACTGCCTGTGAGCCTATCCAGTCAATGGAGTCACGTATAGCCTCCAGGTCTCACTGAATTGTAGCCTGATTTCTTTCTCGAACCTCAGCCTGCCTCACATATTGGACCCCTTGTTCAATAACAGGATTCTATGGTGGCTAAAGGAAGTTTCAAAGGCTTTAAGAGCGGGCACAATATCTGCTGTGGACTCCTCAATCCATTGCCTTCGGAGAATGTCATCATGAATGGACATCCCGTGTAAAGAAAAGAACTGCCTTGAATCTTTTGCTGATTTTTGTGAAGGCCTGGTGTTGTTCTGCACTGGATAAATGCGGTTTTCATAACTCACACTGCTGGCCTGTCTGGAGGTGCTGCCAACATGTTCTGAGATTAGATCCTCCGATCTTGGACTTTAGTAGACAAACTGTAGACCGACTCCGGTATCTGCTTAACACTTGTTTATTACCACTTCATCTAAAGTGTTCCGGAGTAGGAATGTTCAATTCCAACTCCCTCTCTCACATGACTGACTGATATCAGTGGTTAATCATCATCTACTTCATAAATTTGCATTTATCTTTGGTTAACCCTTTCTACTTCATGCCATGCCTCTAGACAACGACAAGCTCATTCATGGCTGCCAATCTTTTGAAGACACCCTCCATAAATGGGTCCCACTCCCAGCCAACCCCCAGTGCTGCCAATTGGGCACCAACCTCCTCCCTGGACAATTAGGACATTTGCATTTCAAAAGAACACCGGAAGATCAAGACCCTAAATTGACAACCGCCAGAAGTGAGGCATGGAAAGGAAGAGAAAATACAGTAAAAAAAAAAAAGGGGGCATTGAGAGTATTTGAAAAACAGTGAATAGATGGCAATGTGAAAATGCCATAAAGAAACATTTTAAGGGTGGGCATTCAAACCGGCAGTCACTAATGGTGAAGGAGGGCACATAACAACCAGTGGCTGTAATTGTTCAGGAAATAAAATGAAAAAGAATATTACACCATGGGGTATATGGAATCTGTGGAAACAATTAAAACAGGGAAGAAAATGTTAGTTCATGTTTCTGATGAAGTCCTTCACGAGATCAACCTACTTTGCATCTTCTTTCAGGTACTTCATTGTATATATGTAGAAAGAGAGCAGTTGACAGGAGGATTTAATGCTCCCTGCACATTCCCTGATACATAACCAGTAGTCTGTCCTTTACTCCAATTTTATGATTATACAGTAGGTAGACAGAAAGGGCAGAGGAGTAGGTGAGGCAGAGCTGAAAAAACATTTTTACAATCTTATAACAATGCGAATAATTAGGAATCATCCTGAGCTATTGAAAAGGCATAACAATACACCATGTGCAATTGATTGTACACCTGCTATTATTTCAGCTAATGGTTCGCACAAAAGAGAAATGGAAGAGAAAAAGCTTGACATGAACAAGAGATCAATGAATCAATGCTTTGGTTTCTGTAGGATATTCCTCTGGGGGTGTTAAATACAGACATCTGCACTTGAATTGTCCCTACTTCGAAATAATGCAAATGAAAAATAAATCCAAAATATATGCTCCGTGCATCATTATGATGGTTATGTATTTGTTCCGATGCAATTCATCCTATCTACCATCATGAGAACGCATAAAGTTAGATTTAAAACTAACAGGGTAGACTTTTCATTTAAGTTACACACAATGAAGTAGGCAGAATTTATTGGATTTATGGGTGGCATGGTGGCACAGTGGATAGCACTGTTATCGCACAGCATCAGGGACCCGGGTTCAACTCTGGCCTTGGGCGACTGTCTATGTGAAGTTTGCACTTTCTCCCCATGTCTGCGTGGGTTTCCTCCAGGTTCTCCGGTTTCCTCCCACAGTCCAAAGATGTGCAGGTTAGGTGGATTGGCCATGATAAATTACCCCTTAGTGTCCAAGAATGTGTAGGTTAGGTGGGATTACGGGGATAAGGCGGAGGAATGGGCTTTGGTAGGGTGCTCTTTCAGAGAGTTGCTGCAGACTTAATGGGCCGAATGGCCTTTTTCTGCGCTGTAAGAATTCTATGGTGGTAAATGGGAAGAGTTCCATAAAACCAAGTTGGCAGCTATTTAATGCCCAAATTTCAGGGTGTGTTTTCTATTGGTGGCTGATTCATCCACAGGGATGCTGCTAATGATGCTAAATTTAACTACTGAAGGCATCATTCAGATGTGTAGGCAATTTACCTGCATAAACACTGATATCATGCTCTATTTAAGCGAGAATGCTCTGTTTAGAGAAACATTTTTCAAAAGCTTGGTCAAGTAGCAGCACATTTAAGGAACCCTATAACAATATTGGTAGCTATTTCTGAACCTTTCTCTTACTTTTTTTTCTTCTTTTTTTTCCACTTTGTTGGCTACCAATGGGAAGAAAATAAAGGACACATTTTAGAAAGTTGCATCAACTCTAAAGTAGCTCTTCAATTATCCTAATATAGCCAAAGTATCCTAATATCGGTAAAGTATCAGTGTGAAGGGAAAAGAGGGAACGCATTATTTAGAACAGCTGGCGCATGTTTCAGTGGGACCACATTTAGGAAACAGCGATCACAATATTATTAGGTTTACAGTAGATATGGAAAAGGATGAAAATATTCAACTGAACGAGGGCTAATTTCACTGAATTCAAAGGTATTCTCGGCCATATATATTGGAATCAATACCATTAAATAAGCAACAGTAATGAGGAGATTGTTTCAACAAGGGGAAAATGTTGGACATCCAAAGCAAGAGCTCTCAGGATGACCCAAAGATTAAAATGTAGTAGAAAATGGAGGCTTCTGATAAAATATTTGGTTCATAATACAGGAGAGAATCAAGCTGAATACAAAAGTAAATGAGGAACTATGCTGGCTTGAGACATACACTGGAGCCTTCCAGTGGTACAAAAAGGTTTATTTATGACAGGCAAAGGCAGTCAAGTAACAGGCACAGAATAATATACAACAGGCCTTAACACTTCGTCTCCCTGGTCCACATTGCTTGGGGTCCTGCTCCCAGGGTGCCTTGCAAACTCCCTATTGGCCGTGGTTTGTGCGTTCTCAAGTGATTGGCCCTGAGATGGTCATGTGGTCTGTGGATTCCACCTCCCTTAAAGGGTCACTCTACCATAGGAACCTACTAAGGAAATAAAAGAAGAGAGTGCACAAGAACAGATTAACAGCTAACATCAAAAGGAAACCAGAAGTCATTTATAAACAATAAATGGTAAAAAGGTAGTCAAAAGAATAATAGGGCTGATTAAGGATGAAAAAGAAGGTCCGCTCATGGCGTACTTTGTTTTTGTCTTCTCTAAAGAGCATTCTGTTAATGTTATAGCAAAGAAGGAGGTAGTAGAGAAATTGGATAGGATAAAATAGGTGGACAGATACTACTTAAAAGGACAGCAGCGCTCAAACTAAATAAGTTGCCTGGTCCAGATATGATGCACCTTAGGTTGCTGAGGGAAGTAAAGGTGACCACAAACCTCCAGTCTTGTTAGGATGAAAGAGATCTGAAATATTGCAAATGCCACCTCTTGTTCAAAAAATGAGAGCGAGTTAAACCCAGCAACCAATGGACAGTCAACCTAATGTTACAGTAAGAAGTCTTGTAACACCAGGTTAAAGTCCAACAGGTTTGTTTCAAATGCTTTTGGAGCACTGCTCCTTCCTCAGGTGACTGAAGAGGTGGGTTCCAGAAACATCTATATCTAGACAAAGTCAAAGATGCAATACTATACTTAGAATGCAAATCCTTGCAGGTAATTAAGTCTACAGGTCATAGAATTATCATAGAATTATCATAGAATTTACAGTGCAGAAGGAGGCCATTCGGCCCATCGAGTCTGCACCGGCTCTTGGAAAGTGCACCCTATCCAAGGTCAACACCTCCACCCTATCCCCATAACCCAGTAACACCACCCAACACTAAGGGCAATTTTGGACACTAAGGGCAATTGATCATGGCCAATCCACCTAACCTGCACATCTTTGGACTGTGGGAGGAAACCGGAGCACCCGGAGGAAACCCACACACACACGGGGAGGACGTGCAGACTCCACACAGACAGTGACCCAAGCCGTAATCGAACCTGGGACCCTGGAGCTGTGAAGCGATTGTGCTATCCACAACGCTACCGTGCTGCCCCTGACGGAGCAACTGGAGAGAGGGATAATCACAGGTTAAAGAGGTGTGAATTGTCTCAAGCTAGGACAGTTGGTAGGATTTTGCAAACTTCGGTCAGATGGTGGGGAGTGAATGTAATGCGGCATGAATCCAAGGTCCCGGTTGAGGCCGTACTCATGTGTGCGGAACTTGGCTAAAAGTTTCTGCTCGGCGATTCTGCGTTCTCGCGTGTCCTGAAGAACGCTTGTCCTTGGAGAACACTTACCCGAAGATCAGAGGCTGAATGCCCTTGACTGCTGAAGTGTTCACAGACTGGAAGGGAACATTCCTGTCAAGCGATGGTCGTTCATCCGTTGTCGCAGCGTCTGCATGATCTCGCCAATGTACCATGCTTCGGACATCCTTTCTTGCAGCGTATGAGGTCGACAACGTTGGCTGAGTCGCACAAGTATGTACCACATATCTGGTGGGTGGTGTTGTCATGTGTAATGGTGGTACCCATGTCAATAATCTGGCACCCATGGTACCCATGTCGATGACGCTGGCACCTCCACATCAAACTAATGTTCGTCATTGGGAATATTGTCAAGAAGTGATCCAGGATAAAATGTATTGCTACTGGGAGAAACATGGATCAATGAATGGTAGCTTGGAAGAATGTTTTAAATGGAAAGTGTGTTTTGCTAACACATTGATTGACAATGAAGTACAAAGAATGTTGATTAAAGTATACTGGTTCTGAAGAAAGTTTGTTGACCTGAAAGGTTAACTTTGTTTCTTTCTCCACAGTTGCTGCCAGACCTTCTGAATATTTCTAGAAATTTTGTATTTCTGATTTCCAGCATCCATAGTTTTGTTTTATTCTAGATTGGTTCATGTTGCCTCTATGTAACTTCAAATCACTTTTGTTAAAATACCACATACTCTTTTAAAAATGCAGTGTAAAAATAATGGACAAATGTCTAATGCATGAAATTCTGTTATCTGTTATTTTACTGTGTGTCTTATAAAACAGCAGTTCTAATCCAGTAATGTTTGGAGTATAATAAAAACAGAAAATGCTGCAAACACTTGGCGGCTTAGGCAGTATTTGTGGAGAAAATAAGGAAGGGTTAACGTTTCAAGTCATTGATGCATTGTTTTGCAACAATACTGTGAACGGAAATGACCTTGGTCATTCATCTCTGAGAAGGTTACATGGGCAACTGATTTACTGTGACTGAATAAGTCAAATTCTAGTCTGCCCATTCAACAAAGTGCTTGTTTTGTGAAGTAAATGTGACACACTCAGACACACAAAAAGCTCACATTTACATAGCATCTCCCAGGATGTCCCAAAGTATTTCACAAGCAATTAACTACTTTGAAGGGCATTGATTGTTGTGTAGACAAGTACAACAGTTATTTTTGGCATGGCAAAGAACATTCAAGCGGCAGTGAGCTGACTGAGCACTTAAATGATTTTACTGCAGCATGTTAAGAGATGAATATTATCAAGAATCACTGACCCGCCATCCCCGTTTTCCGGCGTGGCACGCCCCCCCCCCCCCCCCCCCGGCACCGGGATTCTCCATTCCTGCAGCCGGCCAATGGGGTTTCCCATTGTTGGGGAAACCCGTGGGTGCGTGTGAGCTGCCGGCGAAGTGGAGGATCCCACTGACAGAGAATCCCGCAACCTGTATTCTTCCTTGAATAGCATCAAGAGAGTTTTATCACCCTCCTTATCCACCAGAATAGAAGGAACAGGCTTAAATGTAAACATCATAGCCAGAAGACTGACATTGCAGCACTCCCTCAGTACAGTAGTGAAGTGACAGCCTAGTTCATGCTCTCCGGCCTTTAAAGTGGGATTTGATATCAGCAGCAACTCGCATTTATAAAGCATCTTGAGCATAATAAAATGTCCCAATGTAATTCACGAGACATTTAGAAACAAAACATGACAGCGAACCATATGAGGAGATACTTGAAAGGTGAGCAAAAGTTTGGTGAAAGAGGTAGGTTTTAAGGAATAGGTTAAAAGAAAGAAAGAGAGACAGAGAGATTTGGAGAAGGAATGCAAGAACATAGGTGTCATGTTCTGTAGATTGGCCGAAGTAAATGATAAACTACAGAACATTTAATCCAAATAATTTATTATTTAACAACTATGTGATTAAGATAACTAAGATAAATAAAGAAATGAACTATCAACACTAATTAACTGCTGTAGAGCTACTGCAAAATATGGCTGTTTCTTAGCACGATCTACTCCCAAATCCTAGAACCAGAGTCATGTGGTGGGTTAACACTGCCACCTAGTGGTTGGAGGTCGTGTATAAAATGATGTACATATCTGCATTATGCATATCATCGCAATAGGGTGTTGGCAGCCGAAGGCATTGATGAAAGGAAATCAGGGATGTACAAGAGACCTCAAATGGAGGAAGGCAAAGGATTATAGGGCTAGAGTCAGTGGCAGAGTAAGTAACAGGCAATTTCTTGATGATATTCAAATACAAGAATGCAAATTTGAAGTGTCGCTCGATTGAAAGCCAAATTGGGTTAGTGCGCATATAGTGACTTTGTGCAAGTTAGGATCCATGTAGCAAAATTTTGGGTGAGCTGAAGTTTTGATCAAATTTTAATCACGTTTTGTGGAATGGAATGACTCACAATATGTTGAGTGGGATGAAAATAACATTCCACATTTGCCAATTGTAAGTGTTTCATTTATACAGCTGAAAAATCTGCTTGGTATTTTAAAGTGCTTGTAGTTATTACATTTAACAAGATTAAACATTTTACTCAGTGCCTTCTTTTCCTCCGAGGCTTTGTACAGCTATTTCTACTCCAGAAATTGCAGAGGACAACACACACGCACACAAAAATTCTTCCTTTAAAATATCATGTTGCCTGACAACTGTTTTCAGCGAGTTTTTATTTGGTCTTCATTTAAATATCTTCTGCAAAATTCAGGCACTTCCTATTGCTTACCAAGTAGCATTTTCTCTCTGAAAGAAAATATTTGAAAAGCCTGCAGCTTCTTCCTTCAACCATTCGAGACAAGTTACATGCGACATATTAGGAAGAATGCCAGAAACTATCCAAGGGGCTTTTAATTTGAATATTTTATTCTCATTGGAGAAAAGTATCTACCACCAGTCAGAAAATGTTCTATTGTTTTTTGTGATGCATGTCTATCGGTTGGTTACATTGATGATAATGGAACGCTCTCAGGCACTGCATTCACAGATCGTTCTCAGATAATCTTCTGTCTACCCTCTCATGTGTGGGCGTAATCATTCCAGATCATCTACATTGCTTTTTGTTGCAGCTTTATGTGCACACATTGGCTGCCAATTCGCCATGTTGCCAGGGGAGCTTGTGAAAGCAGATACAATAGCGGCACCTTGACAAATACAGGGATAGGTTGGGTATAGCGGGATATGGCACGAGGAAGTGCTGAGGAATTTGGCAAAAGTTGGTATCATGACTGGTACAGGCTTGGAGGGCCATAGGGCCTGTTCTTTGTCCTTTGTACATCAGCATATCAAAGAGTTTTTTCTGGGTTACGGGGTGCTCTGGGCATGCTCAGGTCATGAAAGAAATGGGGAGGGATTCTCCGTCGGCCGATGCTGAAATCGGGACAGGCGGCTGGATGGACAATCGGTCCTGGCGATGAAATCGTGGCGGGCACCAGGTTCACACAAAATTGTAATTCTCCGGTGCCTCGACAGTGGCATTGATGCGCCCACTCCACACATACAGTAAATGCCGTTCGCAAATCATTAGCGGGCCTGACCCCGGTACTCTCCGGGTCTCCGCGATTCTCCGCCGAGGGGAATTTCTAATGAAATGAAATGAAAATCGCTTATTGTCACAAGTAGGCTTCAAATGAAATTACTGTGAAAAGCCCCTAGTCGCCACATTCCGGCGCCTGTTCGGGGGGGGTGCTGTTACGGGAATTGAACCGTGCTGCTGGCCTGCCTTGGTCTGCTTTCAAAGCCAGCGATTTAGCCCTGTGCTAAACTGCGAGGGTCATGTGTGTCTTTAAAAATCGGGAAACAGCCGTCATGGCTACTGAGGGAGACAGAGTGGGTACGAAAAGTGTCCAACATCTCCATAATGTGCTGGACACTGGCCAGGGGACTTCTGCCAGGACTGGAGGGAGTAGCGGATGGTGACCAGGAGGTGGGCCATGTGGTAGGGGTAGACTGGGTACAGAACACCATTGTCGCAGTCTGCATGGCAGCCATGTGGCTCTGCTCCAGCACAACCAGTGCCATGGGATGAGTGTGTGTGGGGAATGGAGTGCTAATGTGCGGCTGCAGTTCGTCAGCCTCTCAAGTGACAATCCCGACCCGGCGAATCTGACACGTTTTTTCATTGGAATTGACCGTTCCATGTGGCGCCGGTGCAAGTCCCTTAACAGTCAGTGAATTGGTGCAGGTGTGGTGCCAATTTTGCTGTTGTAGAAGTCCACTAATCTTGTCCGGTGTCAACACTTAGTCTCAGGAATGGGGAAGCTGGCCCATGATACAAATGTCAAATCTTTCTTGGTTTCAGTTCAGTGGAATCAGTGACACGGCACTCTTCCAAATATGGAAGCGAAATAAGAATGTGTAGAAATAACAACTGATCCTTTTGAATTTGTTCATGTGTTAATTATACAACAGTACCTATCACACATGATGATTAACGGTGATGGCTGCATATATATGTTTTTTAAATCTGCCATGCCATGTCCATAAAGATGCCAGTGATAACATAAATGATGCTAAAGAAATGTTAAAATGTGAGTCACAGCTCATCGCAGTACTAATTAAATCAAAGTAACTACAATTCAGCTGCCGCTGTAATTAATTCCATTTCCACATTGTGTATGTATGTGATCAAATTTAATCTTCCAATCGACACATCTCCACTCAGTTTTCATTTTAACCTTCTGGGTAGTAAGTTGCTGCTTTATAGGATATATCTGAATTTCATTCCATTGTTATTAAAAATGGTGAGGACACAAATCTTTCCCCTGTCATGTCCTATCTCAGCCGTTTTTCTGAGGTTAGGTTACTGGCCTTACCATTTCAAATGAGGTTAAAATGAAGCATAAAAACCATGGCCTCAAAGTCCAAGAAAAGGGGCTCTTTCAGATGTACGCACTGATGAGTGGCACGGTAGCACAGTGGTTAGCACTGTTGCTTGACAGCGCCAAGGTCCCAGGTTCGATTCCCGGCTTGGATCACTGTCTGTGTGGAGTCTGCATGTTCTCCCTGTGTCTGCGTGGGTTTCCTCCAGGTGCTCCGGTTTCCTCCCACAAGTCCCGAAAGATGTGCTGTTAGGTGAATTGGACATTCTGAATTCTCCCTCTGTGTACCCAAACAGGCGCCGGAATGTGGCGACGAGGGGCTTTTCACAGTAACTTAATTGCAGTGTAAATCTAAGCCTACTTGTGACAATAAAGATTATTGTTATTAAGGTGTGCCCACTCCAAACACACTTCAGACTAATCCAAAGTTCAGGGGCAATAGATTGGTGTTTTCCTTGAAGTTGCAATTGATTGAGGGCAACCGTACAATTGTATCGAACAGTTCAGGTACCTGCCTCTAACTAAAGAAAGTCTAGCCGAAAAAGATCATCTTATTAAATCCTCATGCTGTTCTGGACATGTATAGCTGGCAAGCCCATGCCAGGCCATTCAAAGAGTGTAAAAGGCTGTAGATTGTGCAAAAATCATTTCAAAACCAAAAGGTGTAAGTGTGGATGCATGAAAAAGTCATTGGGATGAAAGGTAATTGGGTGAACCATATTCATCACCAATATGGATGGAAAGAATAGAACTGAATGGGAATGATGCTTGGGATAATGTTTTGGGAGCTCGGAGATGGTGTTGATGCCCAAGTTGTCAGCTGAAGTACAAATGCTGGAAATTGCCCATGATGATGGGATATTGGAATTTGGGATGCCTGGCAAGGAACAGTGCTTCTTTTTAATCCCTACATTTGACATGAGCATCACTGGCTGAGTCAGCATTTATTGCTAATCCTTAATTGCCCTTGAGAAGGTGGTGGTGAATTGCCTTCTTGAACTGTTGCAGTTCATGCGGTAGGTACACTCACAGTGCAGTTAGGGAAGAAGTTCCAAAATTTAACCCAGCGACAGCGAAGGAACAGAGAAAGGGGATCGAATTCTTCAGTCTCATCCGTGGCGGGAATCATTGCGAGCGAGAACAGAAAGTTTGGCGCTCCAGCCAAAACTCCATTCACTTGCAGCAGCACCAAAAATCCCAGCCGCAAACGAGGAAGGAAGATGTCGCTCATAGTTACAAGTCAGGATGGCGTGTAACTTGGAGGGGAACTTGCAGGTGGTGATGTTGCTAGGCATACAATACCATTATTCTTACAAGTGGCAGGTGTCGCAAGTTTGAAAGGTGCTGTCTAAGTAGCCTTGGCAAGTTTCTGCAGTACACCTTGTAGATGCCACTACTGCTACTATCCTTTGTGCTGGAGGGAGAAAATGAATGATTAAGGTAGTGGATGTGGTGCTGATCAATGGGCTACTTTGTCCTGATGTGTCGAGCTTCCTGAGTGTTGTTGAAACTGCATTCATCCAGGCAGAGGAGAGTATTCCGTGACACTCTTGACTTGTGCCTTGTAAACAGTCTTTAGGAAGCAAGAAATAAATGTGAAGATGAGACCTTGTCTCCACAAGGACTGTGTTATGGTCAGTCCTACCAATACCATGATGGACATGTTCATGTGGGTCTCTGATTTACCAACCCACATCTCTGTAAACTCTGGTTCTTCTTGAGTTCATTTGAGCATGGACTAAGCTCAGTTGCTTTAGCTCAGGCTGAACTTAATTAAATTAGTGTAATAAGCCAAAGACAGAGCAAAGTGGGAAGGGGGGCGGTGTTGAAGTGGACATATACGATCATATTCGCAGAGATGGTGAGTAAAGCTGTCATCAAATTTGGATTTGATTTCCTCAATATACAAAACAATGAGGGTAATGATGCTTGCCAGAATTTATGTGTAAATGGTACAGCAACATCGGCAAGGGGCTGAACCATAATTAATCATGTATACCCAAAAGTTACTACCCGAGTTGTACCTTTCCACTGTTAGCTTTCCAAATCTTGCTGCCTGCCTCAGCAGTGGAAAGCATTGAACAGCGCGAAGTTGCTGTATTAACATGGTAAATATAAACTAACCTTTCCAAAGGAAGTTATGGGCAGCACGGTAGCACAGTGGATAGCACTGTGGCTTCACAGCGCCAGGGTATCAGGTTCTATTCCCCGCAAGGTCACTGTCTGTGCGGAGTCTGCACTTTCTCCCCATGTCTGCGTGGGTTTCCTCTGGGTGCTCTGGTTTCCTCCCACAGTCCAAAGATGTGCAGGTTAGGTGGATTGGCCATGCTAAATTGCCCTTAGTGTCCAAAAAGGTTAGGAGGGGTTATTGGGTTACGGGGATAGGGTGGAAGTGAGGGCTTAAGTGCGTCGGTGCAGACTCGATGGTCTGAATGGCCTCATTCTGCACTGTATGTTCTATAAAGTTTAACCTTAACCAATGCATAGTTACTGCCAATAGACCAGTATGAACGAAACTCACTGCCATATTTTAGGGATAATAATTATAAGTGTAAGTACTCTTTTAACAGTGTGCTAATTGTTAATTACAGCCTAATAAATTCTTTGGCATCAAAAATTAGTGATTAAAAATGAAGAGCTTCATTTCTTCCAGTTTTATGTGTTCACAGAATCACAGAGAACTGCAGTGCAAATAACGCCCTTCGGCCCACCGAGTCTCATGAAAGGCACTAACCTGCCTACCAAATCCCACTTGCCAGCACTTGGCCCATAGCCTCGAATGTTAAGACATGCCAAGTAATCATCCAGGTATTTTTAAAGGATGTGAGACAACCCATCTCTACCACCCTCCCAGGCAGTGCGTTGCAGACCGTCACCACGTTTTTAAATACGGAAATACGTTTTTCCTCATATCCCGCCTGAACCTCCCATCCCTCACCTTGAACTTGTGTCCCCTTGTAACCAACCCTTCAAGTAAGGGGAACAGCTATCCATCTTGTCCATGCTGTTGCTCAATCGGCACCAATAATGCTGCCAAATTAACTAGATCAGGCAGTTATTAATGATAATATTGCTTTTCAGAGTCGGCAGGTATCAAATGATACCACCACAAGGCTTTACCGGATATCGATCAAAGACCAAACAACCAGTTAGTCAGTTCAAGTTCAAAGATAGTTTATTTACACACAAGGAATAATTCGACATGCAACATAAAACACTACAAGTTAAACTACACCTAACAACTACAATAACCTATACTTAACTTCAGGGCAACCGGCTCTATGCAGATGAACAGAGCCTTAGTTCGGATCTTGCGTGGCTGGGTAGAAGAAGTGGCTTCGTTTCTGCTGGGCTCCGCCGTCTGATAGCGATCGTTGGTCTTGAATTTGTCTTAGAACAAAGAACAAAGAAAAGTACAGCACAGGAATATAGGCCCTTCGGCCCTCCAAGCCTGCGCCGACCATGCTGCTCGACTAAACTACAATCTTCTACACTTCCTGGGTCCGTATCCCTCAATTCCCATCCTATTCATGTATTTGTCAAGATGCCCCTTAAATGTCACTATCATCCCTGCTTCCACCACCTCCTCCGACAGCAAGTTCCAGGCACCCACTACCCTCTGTGTAAAAAAACTTGCCTTGTCCATCTATTTTAAACCTTGCCCCCTCACCTTAAACCTATGCCCCCTAGTAATTGACCCCTCTACCCTTCTGGTCTTCTGGTCATAATGCTATACTTGGTTTTAGGCTTAGGCCGGGGCCAAGAGAGACCAAACACATGGCTGTGTCTCTTTTTATCCCTCTGGGATTTTGCGCTCTTTGGGGTGGTCCTTAGTTTTGGACCCAATAATTTGACAGGCTTCAATCACTGCCTTCAATTTTGGCCAATAAAGGGGTGGGTGCCTTGATGGCTGGGCATGTCCTGAGCGGTCATTGACCTTGGCTGTTTGGGCTTTCTTAACAAAGGGAGTGGCGCCAGTTAGTCTGCATCTGTATCGGTTACCTGAGTACAGTCCTTTTGTTATGGGGAAATGGGCCATTAGAATGCAAACGAGCAGGGGGTTTTGATCGCATCTAGCTATCTGGGTTGCAAGTACACACACAAGCTCTGAGTGTGTCTGAGTCTTGGGTTGGCCATAATTCGCATGGTCCTTTGCAAGTGGCCATCTGAGATGGCTACATCCCGTCCTCTTGATCCTGAATGCGAAGCGCGGTGGATCACACTGTTGATTCCTCAACTGTCCTTGGTGTGCCGGTTACCCTTAGTCAAGGACAGGTTCTACATTACTCTGTCCTATGTTTTGCAGCATTTACCTAAGTTTTATTAACATATCATACATTCATAATCTCTAAGGGGTCACTGTAAAACATTCAACTATTACCCATTTAACTTATTTGCACAAGGGAATATCTAACTATCACTATCTAAGCTACTCTCATGCTGCTGGCAAATATAAAAAGGCAACTTATACCAAAGTTTTAAACCAACGGCAGCATCACATTTCTACGTAACTTATCAACGGTACAGAGATGTACAATCTTTACTTTTTATCGGTGGTTACATTGTTTGTTGGGTCGGGTGAATTCCGAAGAAGGGGCTGGGAGTGTATATATCGGGGAATGGGGGGCTCTTTTTCGCCATTTGCGGAGTCTAAATGTCTGGATGATACTGCAGATTATCGCTATCACCAGAAGGGCCTCTACTGTGTAGGAAAGGGAATACCATTTAACAATGTTTTCGCGGACTTCCGAGTGCGGCGATGACCAGCTAAGTCGCACATTTCGGCACCTCCTGTTTTAACGGACTTTTGGGCTCTTATCGGGAGCCCCAACGGCAATTTTCGAAGGCTAAACCCACTGTGAGGCGACATAGAAGGGAGTCCCCCCGGATGTGAATGGATAGAAGAGATAATAGTGGCCAGATTGCGGAGGATCCTCTGGAGCAGCGGCAAAGAAGGGAAGTGAGAAGCAAGATGGCGGCGGAGGGAGGCCAGTTGGTATGGGGCCTGGGACAGCAGGAGTTCCTCCGGCGAGGTGTGGAGGAGCTCAAGAAGGAGGTGCTGGCGCCGATGTTGCAGGCGATTGAGGGGTTAAAGGAGGCGCAGAAGACCCAAGAGATGGAGCTCCGTGGAGTGAAGGCAATAGCTGCCGAAAATGAGGACGAGATACATGGCTTGGTGGTGAAGACGGAGACGCACGAGGCACTGCATAAGAGGTGTATGGAGAGACTGGAAGCCCTGGAAAATAGCTCGAGGAGGAAGAACTTAAGAATCTTGGGTCTTCCCGAAGGGGCAGAGGGAGCGGACGTTGGGGCGTATGTGAGCACGATGCTCCATACCTTAATGGGAGCTGAGGCCCCGACGGGATCCCTGGAAGTGGAGGGAGCGTACCGAGTCCTCGTGAGAAGACCAAAGGCAGGAGAAATACCTAGAGCAATAGTGGTGAGGTTCCACCGCTACAAGGACAGGGAGATGGGCGAAAAAGACACGGAGCAGCAGGTGGGAGAACGCGGTGATCCGCGTGTATCAGGATTGGAGTGCGGAGGTGGCGAGAAGGAGGGCGAGTTTAAATCGGGCCAAGGCGGTTCTCCACAAGAAGAAAGTGAAATTCGGAATGTAACAGCCGGCAAGACTGTGGGTTACACACCAGTGTAAACACCACAACTTCGAGACGGCAGAGGAGGCGTGGACATTTATTGAAGAGGAGAAGTTGGACTAGATTTGAGAAAGAGTGTTTGAAATGAAGTAGCAAGGTGGTGGCAAGGGACTGTGAATCAGATGGGGGAAAATGTTCTTTCCCCTCGAAGGGGGGACACACGAAGAAATGTGGGCGCCGTGGGGAAGGGGAGGGGGAAGGAGAGAGGGAGCTGCGCCATCAGGGGTGGGGCCGAGAGGGAAGCGTGGGCTTTGTTCCCGCGCTATGGAAATTGTGGCGGGAAAAGGGGGCGCAGGAAGGAGGGGGCCTCACATAATGGGGGGCTGACGATAAACGGGGGAAGCCGAGGTCAGCCAGAGTTTGCTGACTTCCGGAAGCAATATGGGGGGAGCAACTAAGCTAGAGAGGGATCTAGCGGGGGGGGGGGGGGGAGAACTGGGTTGCTGCTGCTAAGGGGAAGGGGGAGCTGTTACGGGATGGGATGGTCGGGACGGGAGGGCACCCTCCGGGGGATAAGCAGGTGCGCGGGAACCGGGTGAGGAGCTGGTCTAAAAAAGGGGATGGCTAGTCGACGAGGGGGGGGGGTAAAGAGCCCCCCAACCCGGTTGATCACGTGGAACGTGAGAGGGTTGAATGGGCCGATTAAGAGGGCAAGGGTATTTACGCACCTAAAGAAGCTAAAGGCAGACGTGGTCATGCTTCAGGAGACGCACCTAAAACTGGCGGATCAGGTCAGATTAAGAAAAGGATGGGTGGGACAGGTATTCCACTCGGGCTTGGATGCGAAAAATAGAGGGGTGGCAATACTGGTGGGGAAACGGGTATTGTTTGAGGCGAAGACCATAGTGGTGGACAGTGGGGGTAGATACGTGATGATGAATGGCAGATTGCAAGATGAGGCGGTGGTGCTGGTGAACATATATGCCCCGAACTGGGATGATGCGCATGTTGGGGCGCATCCCGGACCTGGAGATGGGAAAGTTGATAATGGGGAGGGGACTTCAACACGGTGCTGGACCCAGGGCTGGACCGATCCAGATCTAGGACCGGGAGGAGGCCGGCAGCGGCCAAGGTGCTTAAGGGCTTTATGGAGCAGATGGGAGGAGTGGATCCCTGGAGATTTACTAGACCAAGGAGTAAAGAGTTTTCCTTCTTCTCCCATGTCCACAAAGTGTACTCCCGGATAGACTTCTTTGTCCTGGGAAGGGCGCTGATCCCGAAGGTGGCAGGAACGGAGTATTCGGCTATAGCCATTTCAGATCATGCCCCACATTGGGTAGATCTGGAAGTAGGAGAGGAAAAGGAGCAGCGCCCACTCTGGAGATTAGATATGGGACTGTTGGCGGATGAGGGGATATGTGTAAGGGTGAGGGGATGTATTGAAAGATACCTAGAGATCAATGATGACGGAAAGGTCCAGGTGGGAGTGGTCTGGGAGGCGCTGAAGGCGGTGGTTAGAGGGGAGCTGATCTCCATAAGGGCCCATAAGGGGAAACAAGAGGGTAAAGAAAGGGAAAGATTGTTGGGGGAGATTTTGAGGTTGGATAGGCAATATGCGGAGGCTCCAGATGAAGGACTATACAGGGAAAGACGGAGATTGCACACGGACTTTGACTTGTTGACCACGGGTAAGGCGGAGGCACAATGGAGGAAGGCACAGGGAGTGCAGTATGAATATGGAGAGAAGGCGAGCCGGCTGCTGGCCCAACAACTTAGGAAGAGGGGGGCGGCAAGAGAGATCGGTGGGGTTAGAGACGAGGAGGGAAAGATGGAACGGGGAGTGGAGAGGGTGAACGGGGTGCTTAAGGTATTTTACGAGAGGCTATATAAGGCTCAACCCCCGGAAGGGAAAGAGGGAATGATGCGTTTCCTAGACCAGCTGGAGTTCCCGAAGGTTGAGGAACAGGAGATGACAGGACTGGGAGCACAGATTGAGGTGGAGGAGGTGGTAAAAGGAATTGGGAACATGCAGGCAGGGAAGGCCCCGGGACCGGATGGGTTCCCGGTGGAGTTCTATAGGAAATACGTGGACCTGCTGGCCCCACTTCTGACGAGAACCTTTAATGAGGCTAGGGAAAGGGGGACACTACCCCCGACGATGTCGGAGGCGACGATATCGCTGATCCTGAAAAGAGACAAAGACCCGGTGCAGTGCGGGTCATACAGGCCTATTTCCCTCTTGAACGTAGATGCCAAGCTTTTGGCCAAGGTGATGGCGACGAGGATAGAGGACTGTGTCCCTGGGGTGGTGCATGATGATTAAATGGGGTTTGTTAAAGGGAGGCAATTGAATGCTAATATACGGAGGCTGTTGGGGGTGATGATGATGCCCCCACCGGTGGGGGAGGCGGAGATAGTGGTGGCGATGGATGCAGAGAAAGCATTTGATAGAGTGGAGTGGGACTACCTGTGGGAAGTACTGAGGAGATTTGGATTTGGAGAGGGGTTCATTAGATGGGCTCAGCTCCTGTACAGGGCCCCGGTGGCAAGTGTGATTACAAATAGGCAACGATCTGACCACTTCCGACTTTATAGGGGTACAAGACAGGGATGTCCCCTGTCCCCGTTACTGTTTGCGTGGCAATTGAGCCATTGGCCATAGCGCTGAGGGGCTCTAGGAAGTGGAGGGGGGTACTTAGAGGAGGAGACGAGCATCGGGTGTCATTATACACGGATGATTTGTTGTTGTATGTCGTGGACCCAGTGGAGGGGATGCCTGAGATAATGCAGACACTCAGGGAGTTTGGAGAATTTTCAGGATATAAATTGAATATGGGGAAGAGTGAACTGTTTGTGATGCACCCCGGGAACAGGGCAGGGGAATAGACGATTTACCGTTGAGGAGGGTAATAAGAGATTTCCGGTATTTAGGGATCCAGGTGGCCAAGATCTGGGAACCTTGCATAAGCTTAACTTGGCACGACTGGTAGAGCAGATGGAAGAGGACTTTAGGAGGTGGGACATGGCGCCCCTGTCATTGGCGGGCAGGGTGCAGGTGGTTAAAATGGTGGTCCTTCCGAGGTTTCTTTTGTGTTCCAGTGCCTCCCTGTACTGATTACAAAGGCCTTTTTTAAGAAGGTGGACAAGAGTATTATGAGCTTTGTGTGGGCTGGAAAGACCCCAAGAGTAAAGAGGGGGTTCCTGCAGCGCAGTAGGGACAGAGGGGGACTGGCACTGCCGAGTCTAAGTGATTATTATTGGGCCGCCAACGTGTCAATGATATGTAAGTGGATGAGGGAAGGGGAAGGAGCGGCGTGGAAAAGACTGGAGATGGCGTCCTGTAGGGGAACTAGCTTAAAAGCACTGGCGACAGCGCCGTTACCGTTCTCCCCGAAAAAATACACCACAAACCCAGTGGTGGTGGCAACTCTGAAAATTTGGGGGCAGTGGAGACGACATAAGGGAGTGACGGGTGCCTCAGTGTGGTCCCCGGAACAACCATAGGTTCGTCCCGGGAAGGATAGATGGGGGATTTAAATCTTGGCAGCGAGCAGGAATTGCGAAATTGAAGGACTTGTTCTTAGACGGGATGTTCGCGAGTCTGGGAGCACTGACAGAAAAATATGGGTTGCCACCTGGGAATGCATTTCGCTATATGCAAGTGAGGGCATTTGTGAGGCAACAGGTGAGGGAATTTCCGCAGCTCCCGGCGCAAGAGATCCAGGACAGAGTGATTTTGGGGGCATGGGTGGGTGATGGTAGGGTGTCAGATATATATAGGGAAATGAGAGACGAGGGGGAGACGATGGTAGAGGAGCTGAAGGGAAAATGGGAGGAGGAGCTGGGGGAAGAGATTGAGGAGGGGCTGTGGGCAGATGCCCTAAGTAGGTTAAACTCTTCGTCCTCGTGTGCCAGGCTCAGCCTGATACAATTCAAGGTTCTACACAGGACGCATATGACGGGAGCAAGGCTGAGTAGATTTTTTGGAGTGGCGGATAGGTGCGGGAGATGCGCGGGAAGCCCGGCGAACCACACCCACATGTTTTGGTCATGTCCGGTATTGCATGGGTTCTGGGTGGGTGTGGCAAAAGTGATCTCGAAGGTGGTGGGGGTCCGGGTCAAACCAAGCTGGGGGTTGGCTATATTTGGGGTTGCAGATGAGCCGGGAGTGCAAGAGGCGAGAGAGGCCGACGTGTTGGCCTTTACGTCCGTAGTAGCCCGGCGAAGGATTCTACTTATGTGGAAAGAAGCTAAGCCCCCGGGTGTGGAGGCCTGGATCAACGACATGGCAGGGTTTATAAAACTGGAGCGGATAAAATATGCATTAAGAGGTTTGGCTCAGGGGTTCACCGGGCGGTGGCAACCGTTCCTCGACTATCTCGCAGAGCGATAAGGGAAAATAGGAAAGGCAGCAGCAGCAACCCTGGGGGGGGGGGGCTCATTTGGGTCTTCAGGGGTTTTATGTGTGAGTTTATATATTAGTTATTTATATTTGATTTCACAAAGTTACTATTTTAGTTATTATTTTTGTTGTTTCTTATTTTGTTATTGGCAGTTGCCTTTAGTTAGCATATTATTTATTTAAAAAACGATCAATGGATATATTATTACAAAGTTGTAAAATGGGAAATTTTTGTTTGATCGAAAAACTTTAATAAAATATATATATTTTTAAAAAACAATGTTTTCGCACCAAGTGGGGGTATCAGTGTTTATTTCTATGTGTGGTACGGTGTCCGGGCTAGGGGTATCAAGTTGTGTGGTCATGTTCGGGACTGGTGTGGTGTAGGGCACAAAAGCTTGTAACACGCGCAGTTGTAGGAGTCCAGTGATGATCGCAATGGAGGTCATCAGTCCTGTCTTTATCTTGTCTTCTGTTCTTCGTATATTCCTGGGGGTGCAAGCATAATATCTGTTATTATCGTTGGTTAACATCTCGTTTTGTTTGTCTTTCTCTCCTTAACTTCAATTATCCATTAGAATTGTGACCATGTGTGACTCCCTCATTTTCTTTTTGAAATAACCTTTTTGGAGAGACAAGAAATGCAAATTCTTGAAGTGCAGAGACTCGTGCAGTTTGTGGTCGATGCTTAGAGTGGGTGGACAATTTATTCGACCAGTCTTTCTGAAATCACAACCATGGGAGATTGAGGCTTATCTTAACCAGCCGAATTTTAGGGCGGCCAGTTTTATAAAGCTTCTTCGTTCCAGGGTCCAGAGGTAGTTCGCGTAAAGCAGCATATGTGGCAACCAAGTGTGTCAAATGTGTAAATAGCAGGTGGGGAAAGACCAGAGGGTCGCGGATGGTAAAGGGATGAGTGGACAGACTGTGGCAAAGGGCATTCTTTAAACCACAATAAGAGCAGAGAAGGTAAAACTAAGACCTGCCAAAGAGTGAAAATGTAATGAACCATTCCAGAGTACTCGAAGTGACGGGAACATGGGGCGGGATTCTCCGACCCCCCACCGGTCGCTGTCAACCTCTGGCATGGCTGATGCGGAGAAGAACCCCCCTGCGCATGCGTTGGGATGACGCCAGCACACGCTGATGCTCCCACGCATGCGCCAACTCGCGCTGGCCGGCAGAGGCCCTTCGGCGCCAGTTAGCTTGGCGCCAAGCCCTTCCGTGCCAGCTGGTGCGGTGGCAAACACTCCGGCGGCGGCCTAGCCCATGAAGGTGCAGAGGAAAGGGGCAGCCCGACGCCGGGGTGGTTCACGCCACTCCTTGGCGCCGGAGTGCCCCACCCCGCTGGTTCGCAGAGAATCTCGTCCATGTGGTGCGGGATTCAACAATTATTCCTGTAACGGCCATTGGTCAGTAAATGGCGTCGGAAGAGTAACTATGACTGTATCAAGAAAATGGGTGTCAGGCCGACATTAATTAAAACCATGTAGCTGTTATGTTATGTAATTTGGAATAACACAAGCTGCCATTTGATGCAGTTTTGAGTAAAAGATGCTCCAGACTTTGAAGTGAGTTCAATGTGTTTTATTGAACTATTAGCACATTTCTCAATGCATTCGACTCTGCTAATCTAAATGTAGTAACTCAGTCTAACTGAGCTTTGCTCTAAGCCACGTGCTGGGGTGTGATGCTGAGGATACGCCATGTCTCACTCTGTAGATGTTGGTCTGTGGAAAGAGGCGGGGTGTGAGTGCCTCATCCCTTTTATAGTGAGATACCACCCCTGAGTGTCCTGACTGCTCATTGGTCATGTCCTATTCTATGTGTTCATTAGCTGCATGTTCATTAGAGCAAACAAAACAAATGTTCACAAGTCCAGTCTCTGAGGCTTGCATCTGATCCTGGTCGACTGCTGGAGAGGTGGCGGAGGGGACGACGGCGCCTTGACAGGTGGGACGGAAGCCCGACTGGTGGCCTCATGGTTCGAGGTATCAGGAGGTGGCAATTCAACATATGGAAACGGAGGAGAAAGTGGTAGTGGGCAGGCAACTTTGCGCAATGCCTGTTGATTCCTTCGCACAATGGAGCCATCAGCCATACGTACAACATAGGAACGGGGCACAGCCTGTTGACCAACAACAGCCGGGGCAGACCACCCACCATCCGGTATCTTGATCCTGACAGTGTCTGCCGGGGGTAGCACGGCCAGATCGGTGGCATGGCATCATAGCCCTGCTTTTGATGGTCTCTGAGCTGCTGCATCTTCGGCACCACCGGGAGGTGATCCAGGTTGGGCAGGTGTATGGCTGGAAGCGTCATCCGCAGACCCCTGTTCATCAGGACTTGAGCCGGCGACATGCCAGTGGACAATGGAGTTGCCCTGTACGCGAGCAGTGCAAGGTATATGTCGGGAGCAGAGTCCGGAGCGAGACAATGCATCAGCGACGATGAGCTCCTTGCCAGGTCTGGACACCAAGTTGAAGTCATACCTTTTAAGTTTAAGCAGGATTCTCTGCAACCGAGGCGTCATGTCGTTCAGGTCCTTGTGGATGATGTAGAACAGAGGGCTATGATCTGTCTCGACAGTGAATATCGGCAGGCTGTAGACATAATCATGACATTTGAGGATGCCGGTGAGAAGACCCAAGCACTCCTTCTCAATCTGTGCATATTGTCATGCAGGAGTGCCTTTAAGAAATGGATGTGTAAGCAATGTACCTTTAAGAAAACAGTGATGTCAGAGAGTGGGTGGAGCTCAGCCCAGGTCAGCCATTTTGCAGGTTTTTAGTTTCAGTTTTAAAAGCAGTGGGTGTGTGTCTGTGTGTGTCCAGAGAGCTGCAGGAAGAAAACAAGGTGCTGGAGCTGAAGTCAACCAAGCTAAAATGTCTCTGCCATTCTACAGAAAATATATATATCCTTTAACCTGATGTGATTTTGTTTAAAGGTGTTAAGTCTCTTGGAGGTTTGATGGAACATTTTAAGGTGTTATTTACTGTTGCAATATTTTCTGAGTTATCTTTGTTAAGAGATCCAATGTTTATTGAAGATGTTAAGTTGAGTTCATGGAATCAACAGTGTTTTGTGTTTAAAAACCCACGTGTCCATATTTGTAATCCCACACCCAGGGAAAAAGCCGTGTGCTAGGAAAAGCAACAAATCCATTAAAGGGAGAGGTTGGTTGAACTCCATGATACATTTTGGGGTTCTGAGAATGCCTCCCCCATAACAATTGAGGTCTCGAGGGGGATAAAAGTCTATCTATTGGATTGGCTTTTGTGAACTTAAAGACAGTGAAGGATTGTTGCTTTTCCGGTGTGGTATTTTAGATTAAGTGGGGAGAGTGTTGTGAACAATGGCTCTTTCAGAGGCTCAGAAGTTTTTGGGGGTTGAGAAAGTCACATGTAGTACTTTACGGTCAGAAACGAAAAGCAAACTGTTAGGTTTGGCTAGAACATTGCAGTTAACATTACCTGACAAAATGCGAAAAAAGGAGGTAATTATGGCGGTGGTTAAGCATTTAAAGTTGCCTGAGAAAGAGTTTGACTCATTGGAAATGGCAAAAATTCAGTTGCAAATTAAACAAATGGAACATGAGAAAGAATTAAAGTGGCTGGCACACGAGTGAGAGAGAGGAAAAAGAAAGAGAAAGAGAGAGAGAGAGGAAAGAGAAAGATAAAGAGAGAGAGAGGAAAAAGAAAAGGAGAGAGAAGAAAGGAGAAAAGAAAGAATAGCCCTAGCAGAACAAAAAGAAAAAGAAACGGAGATACAGATCAGGGAAAAAGATAAAGAGAGGGAGTTTGAACTTCAGAAAATGGCCGTGAAACATGACAATCAGTTAAAGTTGGCAGACGTAAAGGGAAACATACAGTTGGAGACGGATGAGGATAATGAGACAGAGCATGATAGTCGAAGACGTGGGGATCTATTTAAATATGTCCATGCATTGCCAAGGTTTGACGAGAAGGAAGTGGAAGCCATTTTCATTTCATTTGAGAAGGTAGCTAAACAAATGAAATGGCCACAGGACATGTGGGTGTTACTGATTCAAACAAAGCTGGTAGGTAGAGCTAGTGAAGTGTTCGCATCACTACCGGAGGAGGTATCTGGAACGTATGAGGAGGCGAAGAAATCCATCTTAAGTGCATATGAGCTAGTGCCTGAAGCTTACAGACAAAGGTTTAGAAATTTAAGGAAAGAATTTGGCCAAACATACATGGAGTTTGAAAGGCTCAAACAGAGTAAATTTGATAGGTGGATAAGGGCTTTGAAAATAGACCAAACGTATGAAGTTCTCAGAGAAATTATACTTTTGGAGGAGTTTAAAAATTCAATTCCTGATGTAGTGAGAACTCATGTGGAAGAACAGAGGGTTAAAATTGTGAGATGAGCAGTGGAAATGGCAGATGATTATGAATTAGTTCATAAATCAAAGATTGGTATAGAAACTGGAGACATGAGAAATACTCAAGTGGTAAAGGTAAAGGTGATATGATGGGCGACAATAAAGTGTACCTCAGATTAAAAAAGAAATCCAGGAGGGTGGAAAAGAAATGAAAAGTTTCAGATGTTTTCAATGTAATAAACTAGGCCATGTAAAGTCACAGTGTTGGTGGTTGAAGAAAAGCACTGGGAAGGCTGATGTGGTAAAACAGGATAAGACGGTGGGGTTTGTTAGAGTGGTAAAGGAAAGCCCACGGGAAGCGAAGGAGGTGCAAATGATTGTACAGCCTGTTCAAGAAGTAATTGTCAAGAAAGTGCCAGATGTCTTTAAAGAATTTACTTGTGTGGGTAAAGTTTACTCATGTGGATCAGGAGGAGCAGGTAAAGAAGTCACAATTTTAAGAGATACAGGGGCTAGTCAATCTTTAATGGTAAGAGATGAGGAATTATGTAGTTTGGGAAAAATGTGGAATTCTGGGTGCGAGAAGTAGCATTCTATTATATAAGGTAAGGTTGGAAAGTCCAGTGAAGAATGGTGAAGTGGTAATAGGAGTAATAGATAAACTATCTTGTCCAGAAATACAGTTTATCTTGGGTAATGATATAGCTGGATTGCAGGTGGGAGTGATGCCTACTGTGCTTGATAAGCCAGTGGAAAATCATTCAACAGAAGCGTTGAAGGACGAATATCCTGGGATTTTTCCGGATTGTGTAGTAACACGGTCACAAAGTCACAGGTTAAGACAAGAGGAGAAATCAAAGGGTGAAGACGAAGTTGAAGTGCAATTATCAGATACGATTTTTGATCAGTTGGTTGAAAAAGAACAAGAACAGGTGGAGGATGAGGCGGATATTTTCAGTTCAGGAAAATTGGCGGAGTTACAACAGAAAGATGTAGAAATAAAACGGATATATCAGAAATCATATATGGAAGAGGAATCTGAGAGTATACCAGAGTGTTATTACCGTAAAAATGATGTCTTGATGAGAAAATGGAGACCTGTACATATGCAGGCGGATGAAAAGTGGGCAGACGTTCATCAAGTAGTATTGAAAAGGTATAGAAAGGAGGTGTTGCGAGTTGCACATGAGGTACCAGTGGGAGGTAATTTAGGAATAAGGAAAACTCAAACTAAAATCCAGAAACATTTTTATTGGCCTGGACTACATAAAGATGTAGTTAAATTTTGTCAATCATGTCACACATTTCAAGTGATAGGAAAACCTCAAGCAGTGATAAAACCAGCATGCTTAATACCTATTCCAGCATTTGGGGAACCTTTTACAAGGGTCCTAATCGATTGTGTGGGACCGCTTCCTAAAACAAAAAGTGGAATCAATATCTTTTGACTATAATGGATGTGACTACTAGGTTTCCTGAGGCCATTCCAGTATGTAATATTACAGCTAAAAGGATTGTGGAAGAGTTACTTGAATTCTTTACGAGATATGGACTACCCACAGAAATTCAATTGGATCAAGGAACAAATTTTACTTCAAAGTTATTCAAAGAAGTTATGGATACCTTAGGAATAAAACAATTTAAACCATCCAGAATCGCAGGGAGCGCTAGAAAGTTGGCATCAGACATTAAAGACAATGTTGAGGGCGTATTGTCAAAATTATCCAGAGGATTGGGATAAAGGAATCCCATTCATATTGTTTGCAATTAGGGTGCACCTAATGAGTCTACCAAATTTAGACCTTTTGAACTAATTTTTGGTCATGAGGTAAGAGGACCACTTAAATTGATTAAGGAAAAATTGGTGGGTGAGAAATCTGAAATTACACTATTGGATTACGTGTCAAATTTTAGGGAATGATTAAATAGAGCAGGTGAATTGGCTACGCAACATTTGAAAGTTGCACATAATGTGATGAAACGGGTAGCGAAAAATAAATCCAAAGTTCGTAGTTTTGCCAGTGGGAATAAAATTTTAGTGTTGTTACCAGTGGTAGGGGAGCCTTTAAAAGCTAGGTTTTGTGGACCAAATCCAGATGATTGTGAATTTGGCATACCTCAAATTAAATTGAAAAATGAGGATGTTCTTAAAAATTGGGATGAATTGTTAAGTTACCTTCCAGAGGAAAAACAAACTGACCTGAAAGAGTTATTGATATCACATGGGCAAGTTTGTAGAGATAAATTGGGAAGTACTAAAATGGCTATACATGATGTAGATGTGGGAAATGCTGTTTCTATCAAACAACATCCATCTAGACTTAATCCTTTTCAATTGGCACAGGTTAATAGAGAGATTGAGAGTATGCTGAAGAATGGCATAATTTAAGTGGGTTGCAGCCAATGGAGCTCACCCATAGTGATGGTACCTAAACCAGACGGCACCCAACGGTTGTGTGTGGACTATAGAAAGGTGAATGCAGTTACAAGAACGGACTCTTACCCTATCCCACGTTTGGAGGATTGCGTTGAGAAAGTGGGACAATCTGCTTTTATTTCCAACTTACAGACATGGAAAGAACATTTAAAACATCGTATGGAGTTCTTCGATCGACTTCAAGAGGTGGGTTTGGTGATGAACCTAGCCGAAAGTGAATTTGGAGAAGCCCAAATCACTTTCCTTGCGGAGTTTCCGATACCCTCAAGACGAAGGGAAATAATGCGATCTCCTAGCATGAATGAATTGGATCGAACGGTTGTGCAAAAGTTTTGTGGCATGATTACTCCACTGATGGAATTGCTGAAGAAACGTAAAAAAATTCAATAGACAACGGACTTTCAACAGGCATTTGACTGCCTGAAAGCTGTGGTAACCAATGTTCCTGTATTGGAGAATTGCAAGGGACTCTGTGGTCAGATTGAACTAAATTATCTGATTCTGAAGAGAAATGCTGAGGAGTAGAGGAATAAATGGATCGTGCAGAGACTTTGTTCAAAGAGACTGTCAATCGAGAAGGTTTTCGTTAGGAGGAAGAAGAACAAAGAAAAATGGACTATATTATTATACCTGTTTGATGTATTGTTTTCTTTAAATGAAAAGGTATATTTACTGTGTACATTTCTTAGTGGATGGTGCAAAAGTGAAAAATGAAACCATCTTGAAGTTGATGGTTTATTTTTTTTTCTTGGGGGGAGGTGTCATGCAAGAGTGCCTTTAAGAAATGGATGTGTAAGCAATGCACCTTTAAGAAAACAGTGATGTCATAGAGTGGGTGGCGCTCAGGTCAGGTCAGCCATTTTGGACGTTTTTAGTTTCAGTTTTAAAAGCAGTGTCTGTGTGTGCCCAGAGAGCTGCAGGAAGAAAAAAAGGTGCTGGAGCTGAAGTCAATCAAGCTAAAAGGTCTCTGCCATTCTACAGAAAAAATATATATCCTTTAACCTGATGTGATTTTGTTTAAAGTTGTTAAGTCTCTTGGAAGTTTGAAGGAACATTTTAAGGAGTTATTTACTGTTGCAATATTTTCTGAGTTATCTTTGAAGTAAGGGGTGTTAAGAGGCTGAATGGCCTCCTTCTGCACTGTAAATTCTATGATAATTCTATGAAGAGATCCAATGTTTATTTAAGATGTTAAGTTGAGTTCATGGAATAAACAGTGTTTTGTGTTTAAAAACCCACGTGTCCATAATTGTAATCCCACACCGAGGGAAAAAGCCGTGAGCTAGGAAAAGCAACAAATCCATTAAAGGGAGAGGTTGGTTGAACTCTATGATACATTTTGGGGTCCTTAAAACGCCTCCCCCATACCAATATCTGGTTTCAGTGGGCATCATCGCTCTTGATGCGTATGCTACTGGTGCCCAGGATGATGTGTCATCTCGTTGAAGCAACACCGCACTGATGCCATCCTGACTCGCATCTGTGGATATCTTTGTCTCCCGGTCCGGGTCAAAGAATGCCAGGACTGGTGCAGTGGTGAGCTTGGCTTTCAGCTCCAGCCATTCTGTCTGGTGTGCCGCCTTCCACTCAAAGGCAGTTGACTTTTTCACCAGGTTGCACAGGGCCTTGGTGTGTGTGGCCATGTTTGGAATGAACTTACCCAGAAAATTGACCATACCCAAGAAGCGCAGCGCCGCCTTGTTGTCCTCAGGGACCTTCATCGCCTCGATGGCCTTGATTTTGTCTGTGTCCCGGCGCACACCGTGCTGTGAGGTCTGATCGCCGAGGAACTTGAGCGTCGATGTGCCAAAACAACATTTGGACCTGTTTAACTTTAGGCCGTTGGCATGTACACGGCAGAATACCTTCTGGAGACGGGACACATGTTCTTCAGGGGTTGTGGACCATACGATGATGTCGTCCACGTACACACGAACCCCTTCAATGCCTTCCACCATCTGCTTCATGATACGATGGAATATCTCTGATGCCGAAATGATGCCAAATGGCATGCGATTGTAGCAGTATCTCCCAAAAGGCCTGTTGAAGGTGCAGAGCCATCTGCTGGACTCTTCCAGCTGGATTTGCCAAAAATTTGGTGAAGAAGCGCACGTGTGCCATCTCACTCTCCCTCCCGCTTCGGGATGGGGAAGTGTTCCCGCATGATATTCTTATTGAGATCCTTGGGATCAATGCGCAGGTTTACGCACACCATCGAGCTGACCCAGTCAGTCGGTTCGTCGTGGTGCATGGACCACTGGCTTGGCATCAGGTCGTAGCAGAATCTTGTATCGATATGGCAGCGTGCAATTCCCTTTGAACAAATCTGGATACTGGGCAAGGATGTCGTCGATGCCGGCCTGAAGATCCACATGGGAGGATGTCGTGATGTAAACCCTTTGAATGAGGTTCAGCTGCTTGCTGGCGTGCGCACCTAGTAGGGATGCCCTGTTCGGCTTCACAATTTCAAAGCATAACCGTGCTTGTGTGTGTCGGTTGGATACATGCAGATGGCAGGATCCCAGTGCCGTGATGGCATTCCCATTGTAATCCAGGAGCTTGCAGACAGCTGGAAGGACTATGGGGGCTTCTTAATGCATCTGAAGTCTGCCTGTGTAGAGGAGGTTGGCAGAGGCACCTGTGTCCAGCTTGAACTGGATGGGGCAGTGGTTGACCTTCATCATTGCTCGCCATTCATCCTTGGAATCCACAGCTAGGATCGATTGGACTTGCGATGTGTCTGGTGTCGCATATTCACATGTTGTAATAATGCCCACACGGTAAGCGTTGTCCAGGCATTCAGCATCTGGCTCCATTGCACTGCCGGGATCAGAATCCTGTAGGCATTGTTGCACACTCCGGATGCGTCGGAATTGGGAGCGCTGGCTCCTGACTGGTGGTGCAGATCTGCACAGGGCTGCATAGTGGCCTTGCTTCCCGCAGTTTAAACAGCATCTGCCTCTTGCAGGGCAGTGTTTCTTTAAATGGGTAGTGCCACAGTTCGAACACGTCATGACATCGGCGCCTGATGCTCCGCGTGTCGTTGCACATGTGCAGTGCGGTTCTCAGACGTCTGCACCAGCGCAGTGCGGGTTTCGGCCGCTTCGTTATCCCGTTCGCATCGCCCCGATAAGAGCCCCGGGAAGAGCGTGCAAAATGGCCGCTTTTGTCAACGTTGAGGCGCTGCATCCAGGAGATGACCTGCACACGCTCCGCCTTGTGGGAGGCTAGTTTATCATTTTCTGCCGTTTTGTACAGGGAATGGTGATTTTTAGCGTGCTCATGCACTGTGCATGTTTCAATCGCGACTGGCAGTGTCATATGCTTGATCTTCAGCAACTGCTCTCGCAGAGGATCAGAGTGAACTCCTGAAAAGATTTGGTCTCTGATCATGGAGTCAGTGATATCACCGAAGTTGCAGGATTGCGCTAGCAGTCTAAGGTTAGTTAAATACGAGTTGAAGGATTCGTCTGTACCTTGCAATCGTTGCTTGAATATGTAGCGCTCGAAGATTTCGGTGGTGTCCACCTCACAGTGGCTGTCAAACTTGTCCAGGATAGTCTGAAACTTTGTCTTGTCCTGATCTTCGGTGAAGTGAAAGGAGTTGAATATTTCCAAGGCATGATCACCCGCTGTGGTGAGGAGAAGAGCTATCTTCCGTGCATCAGATGCATCATTGAGGTCTGATGCTTTGACGTAAAGCTGAAATTGATGCTTGAATGTCCACCAGTTGGCACTGAGATTGCCGGCGGTCCTGAGCTGGTGAGGAGCCTGAATCTTTTCCATTGTGCCGGTATACTTTCGCTGGTCGTCACGGATCTTGCTGAATTGAACTAACTAGATTGAACAGACTCCTGGTATCATGTTGTGTTTTGTAATTTGGAATAACACAAGCTGCCACTTGATGCAGTTTTGAGTAAAAGATGCTCCAGACTTTGAAGCGAGTTGAATGTGTTTTATTGAACTATTCGCACAGTTCTCAATGAGTTCGACTCGCTGTTAATCTAAATCTAGTAACTCAGTCTAACTGAACCAGCCTTGCTCTAAACCATGTGCTGGGGTGTGATGTTGAGGATACACCCTGTCTCACTCTGTAGACGTGGGTCTGTGGAAAGAGACGGGGTGTGAGTGCCTCATCCCTTTTATAGTGAGATACCACCCCCTGAGTGTCCTGACTTCTCATTGATCGTGTCCTATTCTGTGTGTTCATTAGCTGCATGTTTGCATATCATGACAGTAGCAATAAGAAAGAAAGAAGGCGGGCAGGCTCCATCAGTAAATAGGACACCGTAAATCTAATGCGGTTCCTTTTTCTCATCATCTGGACACCTCAGGGTTCTGTATCGAAAAGCATTGTAAAAGGTTTACCGTAACGGGAGTCAGACTCTGAATCGTCACCTTCTCCCGGTTGCCAGACTCGTGTCTGCCTTTTTTGTGCCGTGGGCGTCGTAGAATCCGAATCGCCATGACTTACGAGTCTACAAAAGTTGTCGAAGTGCCAAAGAGGGGTTCGTTTGTCGTGAGGGGCAGTGGCAGTGAAGGGCAAATTATTGTTGTCTGGCGGTGGGGCTGGCTCTGACTGTGGAAGGGGCTATTGGAGGCCAAACATGTCCTGGTGGTGGTTCCAGGGGCTGGAGTGACTGGGGCCAGGGAGGTTGTACCAGTGGTCAGTGATCATGGTCAATTCGGGAAGGCTGGCACTATCGTCTGAATCAACTCAAGGTGGAAAGTCATACTTGAGGGCGGAGACAAGGTCAGGTCTGTGGGCGTGGACGTGCTGTCATGGCTGCGGGAGGGCTGGATGAGGTTGTCGATGGGCGTGGCGGAATCGTCTGCTATTGCTAGGGAGATGTGGTGGGAGTGGCTACATTGGGTTCCATAGACTGTGAGCTGGTTGATGTGGAACCAACCAGTTTTACCATTGGGGTACGTTATCTTGTACACAGAGGGGCTCACTTTATCCGAAATGGAGTCGGGTCCTCCAAATGTAGGGGAGAGGAACGAACTGGGATTGTACAGGGAAACCATCACTTGCTGACCGACTGTATACTCTACGGGGTGGACTGTTTTATCAAAGCAGGCCTTACTCTACTTTTTCCTAGCACCTAGTCGGACAGCTGCAGTAAGCTGTGCTGCTTTAATATTTTCCGTGACTTGTTGGACTGCTTTTTCATGGGTGAGGGCGGTGACTGTGGGGCTTGCGAAATCGAGACCTAATAAATATTTAGTTCCTTTCATGGGCCGTCTGGTCATGAGAGTGTGGGGGGTGAAACCTGTGGAACTGGATACTGTGTTCCTAATAAACATAATGAAAAAATGAAATGAAAATCGGTTATTGTCACAAGTCAGCTTCAATGAAGTTACTGTGAAAAGTCCCTAGTTGCCACATTCCGGCGCCTGTTCGGGAAGGCTGGTACGGGAATTGAACCGTGTTGCTGGCCTGCCTTGGACGTCTTTAAAAGCCAGCAATTTAACCCAATGTGCTAAACCAGCCGGGTCGAATGGAAGGACTGTGTCCCATGTGGTGTTATGCTGTTTGTGATGAACGGTTACTGTATTACTTTACCCTTGTCATCATGTAAGGTGATGTCCCCTTTAAGACCGGGCTTAGAACCCTGGGGGACTCCGCCTCTGGTGTCGCCCATCTGGGAGCCGTATATAAGTGGCCGCCTTGTGGGCGCACCCCTGTTAGCACACGTCTCGGCACCAGGCTAGTTCTTAGGTTATTAAAGCCTTCTTTACCGTTTACACTCTCAGCGTCGTTAATGAGGGTACAACAATTTAATAAGCTAAACTACATCAGGATGGACGCAGGTCTAAAACCAGAGGAGCTCAACCTGGAAGCACGGACACCGGAGGCAAAGGACATTTTAAATACTGGCTCCGATGCTTCGAGGCCTACCTGGACTCCTCAGAAATTCCCATCCTGGGGCCACACAAGCTGCGCCTACTCCACGCCCGGGTGAGTCACAGAATCTCCGCCACGCTCGAAAAGGCAACGACTTATGAAGAGGCGGTCGAGCTACTCCGAACAAAGAACAAAGAACACCCGTTTCAAATTTTATATCCTCCCCCACCTCTGCGCCCCCCTGCTGATTGGACTGGATTTCCAGTGCAGCCACCGAAGCCTGACACTGAGGTACGGCGGACCTTTGCCCCTCCCTCACGGTACGCAGCCTTGCGACACTGAAATTCGCACCCCCCTCGCTATTCGCGAACCTCACTCCCGACTGTAAGCCCGTCGCCACCAGGAGCCGGCAGTACAGTGTCCAAGATATGTCTTCTATCAAGTCAGAGGTCCAGCGTTTACTGGGAGAGGGGGTCATCGAGGCTAGCAACAGCCCTTGGAGAGCACAAGTGGTGGTAGTCCGGTCCGGGGATAAGAAACGGATGGTCGTGGATTATAGCCTGACCATAAACCGCTTCACGCATCTTGATGCATACCCCCTTCCTCGCATAGCATAAATGGTCAATCGGATCGCCCAATACCGAGTATTTTCCACGGTCGACCTCAAATCCGCCTACCACCAGCTTCCCATCCGACCAAAAGACCGCCCCTATACTGCCTTCGAAGCAGCCGGCCGGCTCTTCCACTTCCTCAGGGTCCCCTTCGGCATCACAAATGGGCTCTCCGTCTTTCAAAGGGCGATGGATCAAATGGTGGACCAGTACGGTTTGCGGGCTACATACCCGAACTTGGACAATGTCACCATCTACAGACATGACCAGCAGGACCATGACGCAAACCTCGAAAAGTTCCTCCAGACCGCCCAAGCCCTTTACCTGAACTATAATGATGAAAAATGCGTTTTCCACACAACCCGGCTAGCTATCCTCGACTATGTCGTGGAAAACAGGGTCCTAGGTCCCGACCACGACCGCATGCGCCCCCCTAAAGGAACTTCCCCTCCCCCGTAGCCTCAAGGCCCTCAAACGGTGCTTGGGGTTCTTCTACTACGCCCAGTGGGTCCCCAAATATGCAGACAAAGCCCCCCATTCATAAAGACCACCATATTCCCCCTTTGGCTGAGGCTCGATTGGCCTTCAGTCGCATCAAAGCCGATATCATCAAGGCCGCTATGCACGCGGTGGACGAAACCATCCCTTTCCAGATAGAGAGTGATGCGTCAGACATCGCCCTGGCTGCTACCCTCAATCAGGCAGGCAGACCAGTAGCGTTCTTCTCCCGGACCCTCACCGCCTCTGAGGTTCGACACTCTGCAGTCGAGAAGGAGGCACAAGCCATTGTGGAGGCTGTACGGCACTGGAGGCACTACCTAGTCGGTAGTAGGTTCACCCTCGTCACCGACCAACGGTCGGTCGCCTATGACGCACGATCAATGACCACTAAAGCGAGGTTGTAGTCCAACTGAAGGCTTTAATAAGCTAGATGTTTCCCCCAGCAGCTCAGGTACAGAATGAGTGCTGCTGGGGCGGCACGGGTTCTTACACCCCACCTATCAGGGCGGAGCTATCATACACTCTAACCAATAGAAAGCATACAGTTTCCACCAATGGTGCTTTAGCCTATCAGGCACCGTAATACCTATAATACCACAGCCTATATGTTCGATAACACGCAACGGGGCAAAATAAAAAACGATAAAATTTTGAGGTGGAGGATCAAACTCTCCACCTACACGTACGATATCAAGTATCGTCCAGGGGAGCTCAACGAGCCCCCAGATGCCCTGTCCCGCGGCACGTGCGCCAACACGCAGGACGACTGCCTGCAAGCCATCCACAATGACCTCTGCCACCCGGGGGTTACCCGGCTCGTCCACTTTATCAAGTCCCGCAACCTATCTTACTCAACCAAAGGAGGTCAAGGCCATGACCAAGGCCTGCGGAGTGCAAACCGCACTTCTACCGGCCAGACAAGGCTTGGCTCGTGAAGGCCTCGGGACCCTTTGAGTGACTGACCGTGGACTTCAAGGGGTCCCTCCCGTCCACCAACCACAATGCCTATTTTCTCACCATTATCGATGAGTTCTCCCGCTTCCCATTCGCCATTCCCTGCCCTGACATGACCCCAGCCACCGTGATTACAGCACTGCACAGCATCTTCACACTATTCGGTTTCCCCGCTTATATCCACGTGGACCGGGGTACATCGTTCATGAGCGATGAACTGCGTCAGTATCTGTTCGGCAAAGGCATCGCCTCGAGCAGAACGACCAGTTAAAACCCGTGGGGAAACAGGCAGGTAGAGAGGGAGAACGCGACAGTGTGTAAGGCTGTCCTTCTGGCCCTACGGTCGAGAAGTCTCCCAACCACCAGGAGGTCCTGCCCGATGCCCTACACTCCATTAGGTCGCTTCTCTGCACGGCCACGAATGAGACCCCTCACAACCGATTGTTTGTCTTCCCCAGGAAGTCTACCTCCGGGGTCTCGCTTCCACCTTGGCTGACGGCTCCGGGACGTGTTCTTCTCCAGAAGCACGCGAGGAGCCATAAAACGGACCCCCTGGTTGAGAGGGTCCGATTACTACACGCCAACCCCAGTTATGCCTACGTCGAGTACCCCGACGGCAGGCAAGATACGGTTTCCTTCCGGGATCTGGCACCCGCTTGTTCCCCCACTACAGACGCCCCTTCCCGCGCCGCTCCCCTGCAGGACCCGGCACCCCTACAACACACCCCCTACAACACATCCCCTCCCGGATCCACTCCCCGTTGACAACCCCCCAAAAGTGAACCGATACACGCAGTCCAGGTTTCACAGACCAATATCGCGAGCGCCCCCTACCGCCCCCCCTCTACACACCCCGCCAGCGCAGGCACCGCTACCCCCGGCCCCACCTATTTCCCCTGCGCCCTGTTCTCCTACCCCGACCCGGACCAAGGCTCCGACCACCGTGCTCCCGGACGTACCCTCAACTGAGACGTCCGTGTCCGCCATACCACCGCCCGAGCTGAGGAGGCCGATAAGGACGATCAGGCCACCGAAACGAATGGACTTATGATGGCACTTCACCCCCGCCGGACTTTTTTTTAAAAAAGGGGTGAATGTGATGAACGGTTACTGTATTACTGTCTCCTTGTCATCATGTAAGGTGATGTCCCCTTTAAGACCGGGCTTGGAACCCTGGGGGACCCCGCCTCCGGCTCCATCCATCTGGGAGCCGTATATAAGGGGCCGTCTGTTAGCACACGTCTCAGCACCAGGCTAGTTCTTAGCTTATTAAAGCTTTCTTTACCATTTACACTCTAAGCGTCGTTATTGAGAGTACAACACTGTTGCACCATTTTTCTAATGGTCGCTTTCAAGGTGTGATTCATTCGTTCAACAATGCCGCTGGATTGGGGGTGATACGCTATGTGAAATTTTTGCTTGATTCCAAAAATCATTAGGACATTTTGCATGACTCTGCCGGTAAAATGGGAACCTTTGTCTGACTCAATGCTGCGGGGAAGACCCCAGCCTGTAAATATCTGTTGGGTCAAAATCTTAGCTGTGGCTTTCGCTGTGTTCGTCGGGAGGGAAACGCTTCCACCCATTTTGTAAAGGTGTTGATTACTACTAATACATATTTAAAACTATTTCTGCAGGGGGGGGGGGAAGAGGGGACCAATGTAGTCGAGCTGTAAATTTGTCCATGGGCCATTAACAGGTCAGGTGTATCTCAATTGTTCTTCACAGAGGATTGTTCTGTGCACAGATTAAACAATTGTCAACATGATGCGTGATGTCTGCTTTTAAATTGGGCCACCAGCACAAAGGTCTTAAATGGGCAATGGTCTATCCCCTGATGTCCGTGTCCGTCATGAAACTGGTAAATTACCTGGTTTCTGTCCTGGGTGGGGACCACATGAATTCCATTTGTCAAAACTATACTGTCCTATACCGTCAGTGAGTCCTTGAATTAGTCGAAGGTGGCTGGGAAGTTACCGTCCAAAACATGCTTAAGAGTGTTGTTTGCCTTTTGGGCCTGGGCTAAATCTTCCATATTGGTCTGTGAAACCTGGACTGCGTGTATCGGTTCACTTTTGGGGGGTTGCCAAACGTGACCGTGTCGTGATCCTGACTTGGCTATGGCGTCTGCCTTTACGTTACCGGGTGGGGAGGAACAATGATGGCTTCTCACTTTGATTATGTCATATGTGCGGTCTTTTGCTGTCTTCAGGATATGCTTCAACAATGGGGCTGAGGGTAAGGATTTACCATCAGCGGATACAACTCCTCGAGATTCCCACAGGGGCAGGAATTCCTGTCAAACTATTGCAGACATACAAAATGTCCGAATAGATGTCCACTGGGGTCGGAAAGGAATCTGGGTGCTGCACTACATAGGTTACAGCTGCTAATTCGGCTGCTTGTGATCCTAGGTGGTCGGGCAGTTTTAACGATATTTCCTCTAATGCATGTCCCTGTGCTTCTTCCACATAAATTCCACAACTAGTTATTCTCTTTCCATTCTCAATGGTGGAGGAACCGTCTACATAAATCTTTAAAGTGTTGTCCGTGGTCTGGGGATACTGTGTTCTGATGCCTGCTCGTGTGTGTAGTGACTTTGGAATAAAGGGTCCTGTGTGGTGTCTGGTGAACCACTGTTGCACCTGTATTAGGTGATGTACGGTAGGACCTGTACTACAGATTCGCCGGTAGTCCCTGCCTGCTGGCTCCGCCCAGGAGGTGGGGTATAAATATGCATGTCCTCCAGCCAGCAGCCATTTCGCCAGCTGCTGTGGGAGGCCACACATCTGATAGCAATAAAGCCTCAGTTGGACTCAACTATCGTCTTTTGTCCAATTGATCATGCCTTAATTTATTGCTATCAGTTTCTAAGGATGGACTTCCGTATCAAACCGGATCGCCTGCAGCTGGATCTGCACTCAAGCGATGCCAGAAAGGACTTCCAGCACTGGCTAGCTTGCTTCGAAGTGTATATCAACGCTGCACCAACCCCTATTCCGGAGGCTCAGAAGATTCAGATTTTATATTCCAGGTTGAGTTCCAAAATCTTTCCGTTAATCCAGGACATGCCGAACTATGCCGAAGCCATGACTCTACTCAATGACAACTACGCACAGAAAACGAACCACTCTTCGCCAGGCACGCACTCGCCACTCGCTCTCAACTCCCTGGTGAGTCCATAGAAGACTTCTGGCGGGCCCTAATCCCACTAGTCCGGGACTGTGACTGTCAGGCCGTTATGGCCACGTAACAATCAGACCTCCTTATGCGGGACGCTTTTGTGACTGGAATTGGGTCAGATCTCATATGCCAGCGGCTCCTAGAAAAGGCCACGCGCGACCTCGCAGAGACTAAAATGCTAGCGCTCTCCATGACGGTCGCCCTGCGCAACATCCAGTCCTGCACCCCCAGCCGCGCGGCCCACCCCTCCTACGCTTCGTGGAACCCACAGACAGCCACCCCAGCTGGGGCGCTGCCCACCCAATACGCCTGCGCTGCACGCCAGCCAGCGAACCCCGGGGGCCCCCGATGCTATTTATGCGGCCAACAGAAGCAACCCCGCCAACACTGCCCGGCCCGCGCTGCCTTTTGTAAAGCCTGCGGGAAGAAGGGCCACTTCGCCACGGTGTGCCAGGCCCACTCCGTAGCCGCTATCACCCCCACCCCCCTCTGTCATGGACAATGGGTGCCGCCATCCCACCAGCGTGAAAGTCAACGGACATGTAACCTCCTGCCTGCTGGACTCTGGGAGCACCGAAAGCTTCACACACCCGGATACGGTAAGGCATTGCTCCCTCACGATACACCCCGCCAACCAAAAAATCTCCATGGCCTCCGGATCCCATTGCGTAGCGATCCGGGGGTACTGTACGGTCACGCTCACAGTCCAGGGCATAGAATTCAGCGGCTTCCGCCTCTAGGTCCTCCCTAACCTCTGCGCTGCACTAATCCTCGGCCTGGACTTCCAATGCAACCTCCAGAGCCTAACTCTCATATTCGGCGGGCCCTTACCACCCCTTACTGTGTGTGGCCTCGCGACACTGAAGGTCAACCCACCTTCCCTCTTTGCCAATCTAACTCCAGATTGCAAACCCCTCGCGACCAGGAGCAGACGGTACAGCACCCAGGACAAGACCTTCATCAGGTCCGAAGCCCAGCGGCTGCTTCGGGAAGGCATCATCGAGGCCAGCAACAGCCCCTGGAGAGCTCACGTGGTAGTCGTTAAAATTGGGGAGAAACACCGAATGGTCGTGGACTACAGCCAGACCATCAACTGGTACACCCAGCTCGACGCGTACCCCCTCCCACGCATATCTGACATGGTTAACCAGATTGCGCAGTACCGGGTCTTCTCAATGGTAGACCTGAAATCTGCCTACCTCCAGCTCCCCATCCATAAATCGGACTGTCCATACACTGGCTTTGAGGCAGACGGCCGCCTATACCACTTCCTTCGGCGTCACAAACGGGGTCTCGGTCTTCCAAAGGGAGATGGACCGAATGGTCGACAGGTACGGGTTGCGGGCCACCTTTCCGTACCTAGACAACGTCACCATCTGCGGCCATGATCAGCAGGACCACGACGCCAACCTTGCTAAGTTTCTGGCCACCGCTACTCTCCTAAACCTCACTTACATCAAGAAGTGTGTGTTCAGCACAAACCGCTTAGCCATCCTCGGCTATGTGGTCCAGAACGGAGTTCTGTGGCCCGATCCCGACCGCATGCACCCCCTCATGGAGTTCCCCCTCCCCCACTACCCCAAGGCCCTCAAACGCTGCCTGGGGTTCTTTTCGACTACGCTCAGTGGGTCCCAAACTATGCGGACAAGGCCCGCCCACTCATACAGTCCACCCAGTTTCCCCTGACGGCCGAGGCCCAACAGGCCTTCGCCCGGATCAGAGCTGATATTGCCAAGGCCACAATGCACGCTGTAGATGAGACACTGCCCTTCCAAGTAGAAAGCGACACTTCAGACGTCGCCCTTGCTGCCACTCTCAATCAGGCAGGCAGGCCCGTGGCATTCTTTTCCCGCACCTTCATGCCTCAGAAATACGGCACTCATCCGTTGAAAAAGAGGCCCAAGCTATCGTTGAAGCTGCGCAGCATTGGAGGCATTACCTGGCCGGCAGGAGATTCACTCTCCTCACTGACCAACGGTCGGTAGCCTTCATGTTCAACAACACACAGCGGGGCAAGATCAAAAATGATAAAATCTTGCGGTGGAGAATCGAGCTCTCCACCTATAATTATGAGATTATGTATCGCCCGGGCAAACTCAATGAACCTCTAGGCACCCTATCACGAGGTACATGTGCCAACGCACAGGTAGGCCGACTCCGGGCCCTGCACGACAACCTTGTCACCCAGGAGTCACATGGTTGTACCACTTCGTTAAGGCACAGAATCATACTCCGTCGAGGAAGTAAGGACAATCACCAGGGACTGCCAGGTCTGTTAAGCCGCACTTCTACCGGCCAGACCGCGCATGCCTGGTGAAGGCCTCCTGCCCCTTTGAACGCCTCAGCATGGACTTCAAAGGCCCCCTCCCCTCCACCGACCATCACACATATTTTCTCAGTGTGATCGACGAATACTCCAGATTCCACTTCGCCATCCCATGCCCCGACATGACGTCTGCCACCGTCATTGAAGCCCTCAACACAGTCTTCACTCTGTTCTGTTTCCCCGCCTACATCCACAGTGACAGGGGATCCTCATTCATGAGTGACGAGCTGCGTCAGTTCCTGCTCAGCAGGGGTATCGCCTCCAGCAGATCGACAAGCTATAACCCCGGGGAAATGGACAGGTAGAAAGTGAGAATGGGATGGTATGGAGGGCCGTCCAGCTGGCCCTACGGTCCAGAAACCTCCCGGCCTCCCGCTGGCAGGAGGTCCTCCCTGATGCACTCCACTCCATTCGCTCATTACTCTGCACTGCCACTAACAATACACCCCATTAACGTCTTTTTGCCTTCCTCAGGAAGTCCACATCCGGGGTGTCACTCCCGTCTTGGCTTGCAGCTCCGGGAACTGTGCTTCTCCGTAAGCACGTCCGACTCCACAAGGCGGACCCGTTGGTGGAGAGGGTGCACTTCCTCCACGCAAACCCCCAGTACGCCTACGTGACATTCCCTGACGGCCGCCAGGATACTGTGCCCCTCGGACCTGGCACCAGCAGGTTCCACCCCCACACCCCCTCTGCCCCCGGCGCCACCCTCCCCTCCCCCATCGCTCCCAACAGCACCCCCCCCCAGGACCATCCATTCCCCCCTGCCACGCCTGACAATGAAGAGGATTTTGGCATGCTCCCGGAATCACCATCGACCAGATCAGCACCAACATCGCCGACACCACTGCGTCGCACCCAGAAGAACATCAAGTCCCCGGACCTGCTAAACCTCTGACCGGTCCACCGGACATCAAAGGACATTTGTTTGCTCAAATCCTGTAAATATAACTCATTGTTGTATATAGTTATCCACCACCCCTGCCGGACTCAATTTTTAACAGGGGGTGAATGTGGTAAACCACTGTTGCACCTGTATTAGGTGATGTACGGTAGGACCTGTACTACAGGTTCGCCGTTAGTCGCTGCCTGCTGGCTCCGCCCAGGAGGCGGGGTATAAATATGCGTGTCCTCCAGCCAGCAGCCATTTCACCAGCTGCTGTAGGAGGCCACACATCTGATAGCAATAAAGCCTCAGTTGGATTCAACTAACGTCTTTTGTCCAATTGATCGTGCCTCATGGTGTTTGGCTGCAATGATCTGGCACTCGTGGGGTTCCTGCATACTGAAGGTTGTCTGCTAAAAATGTGTGGGTCTTTGTACGTTTAACTGTAATGTCCCTTCCTTGTAACAACAGTGTCCAGCGAGCTGCTCTAATCTGGCTGGCTGAACCGTCCTTTAACCTACCATCTAACAATAGCTGCGTTGGGGTGAGCTCGGTTAAAATCATTACAGGGTTGAGGCCTGTGATATCTGCAAAATACTGCACTGCCCAAAAGACTGCGAGCAAGTGCCGTTCGCAGGCTGAAATCCTTGCTCTATGGGATCCAAAATTCGTGAGGCATAGTCTACGGGTCCTAAGCGGTCATGCCTTTCCTGCAGGAGTACTGCTGATAGGCTTCGGTCGGTGGTCGCTATTTCTATGGCGTAGGGAGAGTGTAGGTCTGGAACTTGCAAAGCGGGGGCTGTGCCTAGGGCGCGTTTTAATTTATTGATGTCGTCCGTATGCTGAGGAAACCATTCCCATGGTACATTCTTTTTAAGGAGCTCTGAGAGTGGGGCTGCTTTTGTGGCAAAACCATCTATATGTTTCCTACAATATCCAACTAATCCTAAGAATGACCGGAGTGCAGTGACATTGTGGGGCAGGGGCAATTTAACCATTGACTCAATTCATTTGTATTCAATCTCTCTCTTCCCGTGGGTGATAATGGTGCCTAAATAAAGGACCTTTTCTTTTAGGATCTGGGCTTTTTTCGGGTTAACCTTGCATCCAATTGATTGTAAGAGACCTAGCAATTCTGAAAGAAGCTTAACATGCTCTTCCTTTGTTTCCGTCTGTAGGAGTAAGTCATCCACATGCTGCATAAGGCATCAGGGCGGGAAAGTTTGGAAAGTCCGTTGGCCAATTGTCCGTGGAAAATGGAGTGGGAGTTGTGGAAACCTTGCGGGAGGCATGTCCATGTATATTGCTGCCCTTGAAATGTGAACGCGAACTTGTATTGACAGGCCTTATCTAAGGGGATGGACCAGAAGCCATTGCTAATGTCCAGCACTGTAAAGTACTTTGCTTGTACTCCCTGCTTGAGCATGGTTTTGGGATTCATGGCAACGGTGGGGGCTATTAATGGGGTAACCTTGTTGAGCTCTCGGTAGTCAATGGTTAATCTCCATGAACCGTTGGGTTTCTTTACGGGCCAAATTAGGCATTATTTGTTGAGGCTACGGGCCGAATTACTCCTTGATCTAGTAAGCTATTGATGACTTTTGAGATCTCACCCTCGGCTTGCTGTGGGAAACCGTATTGCTTCTGGGGCTTGGGATAGGGACCTGAAATTGTGACCAGGCCTGTCATCTTCCCACAATTGTGTTTGTGTTGGGCGAAGGCTGCTTTATGTTTTCTGAGGACCTCTCTAATTGTCTGGTCTATACTAATTGTTTGCGGATCAAACCAATAGTCTCCTACTGAGCAAATCCTATGTTCGTAGTCCCCTACCGTGAGCGGAGCGGAGGCTCTCGCTGTTTTGGCCATTTTCCATACACACCTATTCACGGGGTCAAAGGAAAGGTTGTGGGAGCTCGTAAAGTCAATTCCTAGAATGTGCTCGGCTGTTTGGGGCAAGTCAACTAAAACAACGGGGTGCCTGGTGTTTATGGTTCCTATCTGAATATCTACGGGGGCTGTAATGTATCCCTGCTGTATGTGTCCGGTAAATCCACTAAGGGTGATGGTGTCTATGGTGGGCCATTTGTCACGCTGAAACATTGTGGAGGAGTTTAAAGTGGTGCAGAACCCTCCTGTGTCCCAAAGGAACTCTACTGGATGTCCTCGGACTGTGCCTGTGACTACTGGTCTGCCTGATGTGTCCCAGAGTGTGTCGCAGACCCAGGTTGGGGAGTCCGAACACCGTTAATCTGTGGTGTTGATTACTGCATTGTCTGTTTGGGCGCTAATGCTATGTATGGGCCTAACATTGTTCCTAGGTGGGGCGTTCGATTGCTGGTGCCGTTGCTGGTTCGGGGGGGTTTTGTCTGCATTCGCGGGCATAATGTCCCATGTGTCCACAATTATAGCAACCTCGGGGTGCCTGTGCTCTGGGGTGCTGTCCTTCATGTCTGCCCTCATTTACCCATGCTGGGTCCTGATTAGTCCTGACTGGGTGCATATTCGCCTCTGCATTTTCCTGATCTGCCTTCCTATGTAGGGATTGTTCCCGTGCTCTGGAGAGTCGCTTTAAAACCCAAACTTCATCATGTATGGCATCTGCGGGGTTGTAATTTACACAAGTCTTTTGACCTGCTTCTGTGGTGTGGGAGACAAAAGTTCGGGACTATTTAGTTGTGTCATCTTCATTTAAGTGTGCGCGGTTCAAATCCCCAAATACTGCTTTAAAATGGATCCAAAGGCGACCTGCAAATGCAGTCGGATGCTCTCCCTTCTTTTGCCAACAACGGTTCAAACCTTCGACTGGGTCTCTTTTGTTGTACCCGATCGCATCTAAAATGGCCGTTTTCATCTCCTGTAGGGTTCCTCCTACATTCTGGGGTTCTGGTAAAGCTGAGCTGACGGACGGGTCAAGGCTCATGACAAGAAGCTTAACTTCCTCCGGTTCGTCTAGACCGTACATAACCGTTTGCTGTCGCACTCTCTCAAAGAAATTATGTGGGTCTGCGGTGGGTTTGAATGGTTCAATTTTGGCGCAGGCATCTCTCAATTGGGTGATGGTTAGTGGGGTGGTGTAAAGAAAATCAGGCTCATTCCGATCTAAGGACTTGCGCTCTGTGGTGACTGGATTCATGGAGTGTGTGCTGCCTGTGCAGTCGGTGGTGTGGGTGCTTTCCTTTTTGGGGCCTGGGGGCTCTATTGTGATTTTCGGTATCCTCCACATATCTATGGGCAGTTTCATTTAGTTCTTGCCAATTGGGACCATTCTCCTCATCTAAATCTTGTCCAAAGGTATCTCTGAATCCGTTTTGCACTGACAGCAGTGATTGCAACTTCTCTATTTGTCGTCTACATTTCGAGTGATCTACTGTGCTCTGTCTTTGTTCTGTCGTGGAGCTATGGAGCGCTTGTAAAGCTGCCTTTAAATCTGCACATTGTCTTGTTAACTGTGCTACCTACTATTCTGTCTCTTCTCGTACCAAGACTGCGCGCTGTGTATCTTGGTTGGCTTTATCGTACTGGGTCTGAAAGTTGCTAAGGTGAACTAAACAAGATTGGTGTGCCCATTTGACATCAGCCATCTCTTTTTCTTTAGCTGCCAACTGTTCCCGGAGTTGCTCATTAATCTTTTCACTTTCACTATAGATTCCCTCATTCTTCTCCTCTTTCTCCACTAGCTGTCTGCGGAGCGTCCCACGACCTCCTCTGTGCCTCGCAACTGTGCCAAACAGGACACTATTGCCATCAGCTTACGAACTTTCGCTGCATTCTTCTTATGTACCTTGGTTAGGTTGTCCCACCAGGTTTATCCTATGCTTCCTGGACCTGACTCATTATTTGAACAAAATTCGGACCAAAGGGGCCATCCTTCCCCCCTCAAATACTTCCTCAATTCGTCTTCCCATATGGGGCTCTGCTCTGCTCTGTTGGTCGCTGCGACCTCGGGTTCCTGTGGGTTCATTAGGCATTCCATCGCTTTTGTGGCCATTGCTACTATTATCTCTGTTCTCCTACCTCTAAGTTCTCTTTTGCTCTGGTTCTAACTTCTCTTTTCCGACCGTCAATTTGGGGCAGGGGAAATAAGGCAGTGATTCGAACAGCGGGTATGGCCTCGGCTATTTTCCGGTTCACAATACTCCCGATAGTTTTACGCAAAATCTAACGAGTTTACCTTATATCCCTGTTAGTACGCATGCAGGTTAATACACACTTCTGAATCTTGGTGATCTGATCAATACGGGCTTTACACTTGTGGTTTCTTTCACTTTTCCTCAATTGGATTTCTAATGCAAAGTTTTGTGGGTCCTCTCGGAGTGACAAAATCACTTCTAAATCGAGTCCCGTCAGAGTTCGCCAATAATGTTGCTCAATCAGCACCAATAATGTTGCCAAATTAACTAGATATGGCAGTTATTAATGATAATATTGCTTTTCAGAGTCGGCAGGTATCAAATGGCACCACAACGGGGCTTTACCGGATATCGATCAAAGACCAAACAACCAGTTCATCAGTTTAAGTTCAAAGATAGTTTATTTACACACAAGGATTACTTCGACATGCAACATAAAACACTACAAGTTAAACTACACCTAACAACTACAATAACCTATACTTAACTTCAGGCCAACCGGCTCTATGCAGATGAACAAGGCCTTAGTTCGGATCGTGCGTGGCTGGGTAGAAGAAATAGCTTTGTTTCTGCTGGGCTCATCCATCTGGTAGCGATCATTGGTCTTGAACTTGTCTTCTGGTTGTAATGCTACACTTGGTTTTAGGCGTAGGCCGGGGCCAAGAGAGACCGAACACATGGCTGTGTCTCTCTTTATCCCTCTGGGATTTTGCGCTCTTTGGGGTGGTCCTTAGTTTTGGACCCAATAATTCGACAGGCTTCGATCACTGCCTTCGATTTTGGCCAATAAAGGGGCGGGTGCCTTGATGGCTGGGCGTGTCCTGAGCGGTCAGTGACCTTGGCTGTTTGGGCTTTCTTAGCAAAGGGAGTGGCGCCGGTTAGTCTGCATCTGTATCAGTTATCTGAGTACAGTCCTTTTGTTTTGGGGAAATGGGCCAGTAGAATGCAAATGAGCGGGGGGTTTCGATCGCGTGTAGCTATCTGGGTTGCAAATACACGCACAAGCTCTGAGTGTGACTGAGTCCTGGGTTGGCCATACTTCCCATGGTCCTTTGCAGACGGCCATCTGAGATGGCTACAATGCCTCTCATTATCATGTACACCTCGATCAGGTCACCCCCTTAATCTTCTCTGCTCCAGCGAAAACAAACAAAGCCTGTCCAGCCTATCTTCATAACTAAAATGTTCCATCCCAGGCAACATCCTGGTGAAACGCCTCTGCACCCTCTCCAGTGCAATCACTTCCTCCCTATAATGTGGCGACCAGAGCAGCACACAGTACTCCATAGATCATAGAATTTACAGTACAGAAGGAGATCATTTGGCCCATCGATTCTGCACCGGCCTATGAAAAGATCACCCTACCTCAGCCCACACCTCCACCTTATCCCCGTAACCCAGTAACCCCATTTAACCTTTTTGGACACTAAGGGCAATTTAGCATGGCCAATCCACCTAACCTGCACATCTTTGGCTGTGGAGGAAACCGGAGTACCTGGAGGAAACCCACGCAGTCACGGGGAGAACGTGCAGACTCCGCACAGACAGTGACCCAAGCCGGGAATTGAACCTGGGACCCTGGAGCTGTGAAGCAACATGCTAACCACTGTGCTGCTGTGTCCTCACCAATGTTCTATATTCAACTTTTGTAATCCATGGCATGATTGAGAAAGGCAAGTGCACATATAGCTTTTTCACCACCCTATTAACCTGTGTTTCTGCCTTCAGCAGAGATCTATTTAGCAACTCACCAAGGTCTCTGTTCATCAGGACTTCTCAGTGTGGTGCCATTCGTTGAATATTTCCCTGTAACATTGCTCCTTCCAAAGTGTAATGCCTTATACTTCCCAGGATTAAATTCCATCTGCCCATCCCTATATCTTCCTGTAACCCAAGACTCTAAGAGTCACTGTTAACCACCCGGCCTATCTTTGTGCCATCCACAAACTTATTGATTCTACCCCCCCATATCGTCATCTAAGTCATTTATATAAATGACTAACAATAGGGGACCTAGCACAGATCCCTGTGGTATGCCACTGGACACTGGTGTCCTGTCACTAAAGCAGCCGTCTGTCATCACCCTCTGTTTCCTACAGCTCAACCAGCTTTGAGTCCATCTTATCAAGCTCCCCTGTATCCTATGTACATTTGGCCTTCTTTATAAGTCTCCCATGTGGGACCTTGTCAAATGGTTTGCTGAAATCCAGGTAAAGTACATCAACTGCACTACCCTCATCGATACACTTAATCACGTGCTCAAAATATTCACTCAAATTTGTTAGGCATGATGTCGCTCTGACAAAGACATGCTGACTAGTCATGATCAAAGCTTGCATCGCCAAGTGGGGATAGATTCTCTCCTTCAGAATTTTCTCCATTAGTTTCCCAACTGGCCTGTAGTTCACTGACTTATCCCTACAACCTTTCTTAAATAGTGGGACGACATTTGCTGTTCTTATGTCCTCTGGCACTTCTCCATGGCCAGAGAAGAATGTTACATTTGGATCAAGGTCCCTGCGATTTCCTCCCTTATCTCCCATGGCAACCTGGGATACAATTTGTTCGGACCTGGAGATTTGTCCACTTTTAAGCCTGCCAACACCTCTTGTTCAATGTCTTCATCTATGCAGCCTGCACTTTGTGAGAAACATCTTCATATTTCTCATGTTAACATGGCACACATTCACACATTTAACAATAAGATATTGGATTGTGGCACAAGAGCCTTATCAAAGTTTAACTATTCACTCTGATGTATTTGATCAAACAGTTAGCCAATACAAAATATTAATATTGCTTTCCAGTTACATGCTTTATATGCAGATTTTAAAAATGGCAGGGCCAGAATTCTTCAGCCGCTGGGATTCTCTGTTCCCATAGGTTTCCCACTGGTGTAGGGAGGCTTCAATGGGAAATCCCGTTGACAAACAACGGGAAGAGAGAACCCCACCGCCAGCGAACGGCGCACCGCCCAAAAACACGCGGCTGAGAGACCCGAGAATCTAGCCCCGGATTTCACTTTTAAAATTTTGCCATTCGGTCTTCTTTTTCTCTCTCCTTTCATCTAATATTTCTTTCCTCTTTCTATTCCTTTCTCTGTATCTTGACACTGAATTCATGCACTCCCATTCACACTGCCTTGCGGGGTCATTTTCATACTCCTTCATTTTGATTGGTGAAGGAAATGCAGTGTCGATTATCCGATTCACTCAGCCCTCAGATGCCCTGTCCCCTTACGGAGTCATTGTCGACTCACACGTGCAGCAACTTGCCGCGTAAAGGAAATGTGGAAAGCCACGTGTTGCGAGGGCAAGTCTCACAGCAGACGCTGTTAAATGCCCTGTCAGTGCAAAATCTGGACCATTATCTTTTATTCCCACTGAGTAAAAATTCAGCAATAAAACAAATCCTTCAGTGTTCTGAAAGAGTTAACAACAATCAAACTTGCGATTGACAGGTCACTGAATACAAACTGAACATTATTTATGAAGTTAAAAAAAGAATACTGCTTTCTTAAGCATCTGACATCACAGAAAGCAGCTAAATAAAAGACTGAGTGAGAGGTAATTAAAGTTTCACATGGCATTGGATGAAGTCTAAATTTAACTGCATTCTCTCAGCAGACTAGTGTTTAGTGCTCATATCACTAAAGCTTAAGTACACCTCCAGAAATAAACTTCAACTGGAAAGGTTATCATGCTTCTTAATATAGAGAAGAGAAGAGTACCTTTGTGTACGATAATCCATTCGCTCCATCTGTCATTTCTGCCTTTGCGTCTAGACCTAGTTTTCTTTTCCTTCTTTAGTCAAAGTATTCAAGTTTGGAAAAATTGCATATTATCACACCAACATGTACGGCAGCACAGTGGTTAGCACTGTTGCTTCACAGCGCCAGGGTTAGGTATGATTCCTGGCTTGGGTCACTGTGTGGAGTCTGCACGTTCTCCCTGCGTCTGCATGGGTTTTCTCCGGGTGCTCCAGTTTCCACCACAAGTCCCGAAAGATGTGCTGTTAGGTAATTTTGACATTCGGAATTGTCCCTCAGCGTACCCGAACAGGCGCCAGAATGTGGCGACTAGGGGCTTTTCACAATAACTTCATTGCAGTGTTAATGTAAGCTTACTTGTGACAATCAAGATTATTATTATGTTTTTATTCTAGGAGAGCGCAACTATCTTGGTTCACTGTTCATTGTCCTGGCGGTGCTGCGGGTGCTGCCGACATGGTCGTTGATTCCAGGAGCGTGTCGTCTGGAGCTTCGATCCGGTGTGTCGGCGACGGTTGAGTAGTGGGGGTAGGCAGGGGGGTGGTGGTTAGCGGTAAGGGGGAGGTTGATGGCAGCAGCGTAGGCTCAGGACAGTACAGGAGCCCCGGGGAGGTGTAAAGGGTTGCGGGGGTGGCGGTAGGCTTGGGGGGGGGGCGCGTTGGCATGGGATCCAGCAGGGGCCAGGTCCCGGAGGGAGACCGTATCTTGCCGTCCGTCTTGGTGCGCGACGTAGGCGTATTAGGGGTTGGCGTGCAGCAGCTGGACCCTCTCGACCAGGGGGTCGGTCTTATGGCTCCTCATATGCTTCCGGAGAAGGACAGGTCCCGGAGTTGTCAGCCAGGATGGAAATGATACCCCGGAGATGGATTTCCTCGGGAAGACAAACAAACGGTCTTGAGGGATCTCGTTCGTGGCTGTGCAGTGGAGCGATCTAATGGAGTGGAGCGCGTCGGGGAGGACCTCCTGCCAGCGGGGAATCGGGAGACTTCTAGACCGAAGGGCAAGAAGGACGGCCTTCCATACCGTTGCGTTCTTCCTCTCCACCTGCCCGTTTTCCGGCGGGTTGTAGCTCGTAGTCCTGCTCGAGGCGATGCCCTTACTGAGCAGGGACTGACGCAGCTCATCGTGCATGGACGAGGTGCCCCGGTCACTGTGGACTTATACAGGGAAATCGAACAGGGCGAAGATGCTGTGCAGTGCCTTTATAACGGTGGCCGAGGTCATGTCGGGACATGGAATAGCGAAGGGGAAGCGGGAGTATACGTCAGTGACGGTCAGGAAGTATATATTACAGTTGGTGGAAGGGAGGGGCCCTTTGAAGTCGATGCTGAGGCGCTCAAAAGGCCGGGAGGCCTTTACCAGGTGGGCCTTGTCTGGTCAGTGGAAGTGCGGCTTGCACTCCGCACAGACTTGGCAATTCCTGGTCATGGCCCTGACCTCCTTGGTGGAGCAGGGCAGGTTGCGGGCTTTAATAAAGTGGATAAGCCAAGTGGCCCCGGGTGACAGAGGTCAATGTGGATAGCCCGAAGTCAGTCGTCTTGCGTGCTGGCGCATGTGCCGCAGGACAGGGCATCTGGGGGCTCGTTGAGCTCCCCAGGAGGATACTTAATATCGTACGTATAGGTGGAGAGTTCGATTCTCCACCTCAAGATTTTGTCGTTTTTTATTTTGCCCCCTTGTGCGTTGTCGAGCAGAAAGGCAACCGACCGTTGGTCGGTGATGAGGGTGAACCTCCTATTGGCTAGGTAGTGCCTCCAATGCCGCACAGCTTCCAGAATGGCTTGCGCTTCCTTCTCGACAGAGGAGTGTCGAATCTCGGAAGCGTGGAAGGTTCTAGAGAAGAAGGCTACTGGCCTGCCCGCCTGGTTGAGGGTGGCGGCCAAGGCGACGTCTGACGCATCGCTCTCTACCTGGAAGGGGACGGACTCGTCCACCGCGTGCATCGCAGCTTTGGCAATATCTGCCTTGATGCGGCTGAATGCCACACGGGGCTCAGCCATCAGGGGGAATATCGTGGCTTTGATAAGTGGGCAGGCTTTGTCCGCATATTTACAGACCCAATGGGCGTAGTAGGAAAAGAGCCCCAGGCAGCGTTTGAGGGCCTTGAGGCTGTGGGGAAAGGGAAGTTCTGTGAGGGGGCGCATGCGGTCGGGTCGGGCCCTAGGACCCCGTTTTCCACGACATCGCCGAGGCTGGCTAGCCGGGTTGTGCGGAAAACGCACTTCACTTTGTTATATGTGAGGTTGAGGGACTGGCCGGCCTGGAGGAACCTCTGGAGGTTGGCGTCGTGGTCCTGCTGATCATGGCCGCAGATGGTAACATTGTCTAAGTACGGGTATGTAGCCCGCAGCTCATACTGGTCCACCATTCGGTCGATCGTTCTCTGGAAAACCGAGACCCCATTCGTGACGCCGAACGGGACCCTGAGGAAGTGGAAGAGTCGGCCGGCTGCTTCAAAAGCAGTGTAGTGGCCCTCTACCGGGTGGATCGGGAGTTGGTGGTCGGCCGACTTCAGATCTACCGTGGAGAACACCCCGTACTGTGCGATCTGGTTGACCATCTCCGCTATGCGGGGGACGGGATACGCATCAAGTTGCGTGAACCGATTAATGGTCTGGCTATAGTCCACTACCATCCGATTCTTTTCCCCGGTCCTGATGACCACCACTTGTGCTTTCCAGGGGCTGTTGCTGGCCTCGATGACCCCCTCCCTCAAGAGTCGCTGGACCTCCGACTTGATAAAAATCATGTCTTGTGCACTGTACCGCCTGCTCCTGGTGGCGATGGGCTTACAGTCGGGGGTGAGGTTCGCGAAGAACGAAGGGGGGTGACCTTAAGGGTTGCAAGGCTACATACAGTGAGGGGGAGTAGGGGTCCACCGAATTTTAGGGTCAGGCTTCGGTGACTGCATTGGAAGTCGAGTCCAAGCAGTAGTGGGGCGCAGAGGTGAGGGAGGACATACAGTTTAAAACGGGCGTACTCAGCGCCCTGTATCGCGAGGTTCGCAACATAGTACCCCTGGATCTGTACCGAATGGGATCCGGAGGCGAGGGAGATTGTCTGGGATGCGGGGTAGATGTGGAGGGAGCAGCGCCTTACTGTGTCGGGGTGGACAAAGCTCTCTGTGCCCCCGAAGTCAAAAAGACAGGGGGTCGCGTGCCCATTGACCCGGATGGCCATTATCGAATTCTTCAAGCGCTTTGGCTGCGACTGGTCGAGGGTGACTGCACCGAGCTGCGGGTAGTCTGCGTGGTTGGAGGTATTGGGGTCATAAGATGGGTCGCACGTGTCGGGCTGGGTCGGAGATGGCGACCAAGATGGCCGCCCCCATCGGTCGCACGTGTCGGTTGGTGCTGAAGATGGCGGCCAATATGGCGGCCCCCACGGGTCGCACTTGTCGGGCTGGGTTAAAGATGGCGGCCCCCACGAGCTGCACGAGGCAGATGATGCATCTGAAGGGGGTGGTGCCGGCAGGCACGCAGGCACGTTTTGGGGTCTGCGGGCCTGTGAGTCCGTGGGTCGTGCCTGGTATGCTTACGTCTTCGGGGCTTTGGATCGGGCCAGACAGACTCTGGCGAAATGTCCCTTCTTGCCACAGTCTCTGCATGTCGCGGTGCGGGCTGGGCAACGCTGCCGGGGGTGTTGGCCCTGACCGCAGAAGTAGCAAGGCGATCCCCGGGCTGAACGGGCAGCCACGCGGCACAGGCCTGTGATGTAGTCGGGTATGGTGAAGGCTGCGTCTGTGGTGCCCACGAGGGGTTTGCTGGGTCTGCCGGGAATGCGCTGAGGCTCTGGTAGGCCACCTCTAATGAGGAGGCTAGCTTTACCGTGTCCTGTAGGTCAGTGGCCCCGTTTTTCAACAGCCGCTGCCGGATGTAGTTAGACCGGACCCCAGCAACGTAGGTGTCCCGGATCATCAGTTTCATGTGCTCGACGGCCTTCACATCGTTGTAGTTGCAGTTGCGGGCAAGTAGAGTCAGGCTCTCCAGGTACTCGTCCAGCAATTCCCCGGCGTGTTGACGGCGGGTAGTGAGGAGGTGCCGCGCAAACACTTCGTTCACGGGCTTCACGACCTGTCTCTTTAGAATCGCCACTGCCGCATCGTACGTGGCTGTGTCCTGAATCGTACCCGTGATTCGGTGGCTCACCCAGGCGTGGAGGAGGCGCAGCTTGAGGGCGTCGGAGGGAGGCGTTGCAGAGGAGTCGAGGTAGGCCTCAAAACAGCGAAGCCAGTGGGAGAAGATTTCCTTAGCTTCTGCTGCTCGTGCGTTGAGTTCCAATTTATCAGGCTTCAGAGCGGCTTCCATAGTGATGTCTTTGTGTAATAAATTGATGTACCATTAATTCACTGCTAGACGATGAGAGCGAGAGAACATAGGCTTTATTACACAAGAACCTGCCTGCCTGAGATTGCTGTAACAACTGAGCGCCGCCCCAGGCGACCAGTCTATATACCGTCCGGGGGGGCGGAGCCAAAGGCGGAGCCCACCAGGGTTCCAGTACATTCATGGAAAAGGGATCATATTACAGTACTCTACAGACAACTTATTCTGGTGAATACATTCACCACAAGGAGAATATTATAGTTGTACTGTGGGAGGACACCTCGGAGGGCTCATACAATATGGCCCTCTGGGTAGAGCTCAGGAACAGAAAGGGGGCAATCACAATGTTGGGGGTTTATTACAGGGCCCCCAACTGCCGGTGAGCTATAGAGGAGTAGATAGGGAGATTCTGGATAGGTGCAAAAGTAACAGGGTTGTTGTGGTCGGGGACTTAATTTTCCCTATGTTAACCGAGACTCATTTAGTGTTAGGGGCTTGGATGGGGCAGAGTTTGTAAGGTGTATCCAGGAAGGCTCTTTGATGCAATATGTAGATAGTCCAACTAGGGAAGGGGCCGTATTGGATCTGGTAATGAGGAATGGACAGGTGGTTGAGGTTTCAGCCGGGGGAACATTTTGGGAGTAGTGACCAGAATTCCGTATGTTTTAGGCTACTTTTGGACAGGGATGAAGGTAACCCTCACGTTAAGGTGCTAAACTGGGGAAAGGCAAGTTACAATAACATTAGACACGAATTGAAGAATTTGGATTGGGTGCGACTGTTGGATGGTAAATCTACATCGGATATGTGAGAGTCTTTCAAGTGACAGTTGATTAGCACTCAGGAAAGTCACGTTCCTGAGATGCCGAAGGATAAGTATGGGATGTTGAGGGAGCCTTGGATAATGAGGGATATTGTGAACCTTATCAAAAAGAAAAAGGAGATTCTTGTACGGTCTAGAAGGGGGAGGACAGTCAAAGCCCATGAGAAGTATAAAGAAAGTAGGAAGGTACTTAAGCAGGAAATTAGGAGGGCTAGGGGGGCCATGGAAAGTAGCATTAAGGTGAATCGCAAAGCTTTTTATTCATATGTAAAAAGCAAATGGGTGGCCAGGGAAGGATTGGACAACTTAAGGACAGTGGGGGAAATCTATGTGTTGAGCCAGAGGAAATGGGCGAGGTACCAAATGAGTACTGTGCATCAGTGTTCACCAAAGAAAGGGACTTTGTGGAAGATGATTCTTGGGTAGGGTATGTGGACAGTCTGGATCATGTTAACATCGAAAAGGAGGAAGTATTGGGTCTTTTAAAAGATATTAAGATAGATAAGTCTCCTGGGCCGGATGGGATTTACCCCAGAATGTTGAGGGAAGCAAGTGAGGAAAATGCTGGGGCCTTAACTGACATCTTTGTATCCTCACTGGCTACAGGTGAGATCCCAGAGGACTGGAGAATAGCTAATGTGGTACCGCTGTTTAAGAAAGGTAACCCAGGGATAATCCCGGAAACTATAGGCCGGTGAGCCTCACATCGGTAGTAGGTAAATTATTGGAGAGAATTCTCAGGGACAGGATTTATACCCATTTGGAAACAAATGGACTCATTAGCGATAGACAGCATGGTTTTGTGAAGGGGAGGTCGTGCCTCACTAACTTGATCGAGCTTTTTGAGGAGGTGACAAAGGTGATTGATGTGGGGAGGGCAGTGGATGTTGTTTACATGGACTTCAGTAAAGCTTTTGACAAGGTGTCTCATGGCAGAGTGGTACAAAAGGTGAAGTCACACGGGATCAGAGGTGAGGTGGTAAGATGGATACAGAACTGGCTCGGTCACAGAAGCCAAAGGGTAGCAGTAGAAGGGTGTTTTTCTGAATGGAAGGTTGTGTCTAGTGATGTTCCACAGGGATTTGTGCTGGGGCCTCTGTTGTTTGTAATGTACATAAACAATTTGGAGGAAAATGTAGCTGGTCTGATTACTAAGTTCACGGATGACACCAAGGTTGGTGGTGTGGCAGATAGTGTTGAGGATTGTCAGAGGATACAGCAGGACATAGATAGGTTGGAGACTTGGGAAGAGAAATGGCAAATGGAGTTTGATCAGGACAAATGTGAGGTAATGCATTTTATGTGAGGTCTAACATAGAGTGGAAATATACCGTGAATGGCAAAACTCGAGGAATATAGAGGTCAAAGAGATCTGGGCGTGCAGGTCCACAGATCTTTGAAGGTAGCAACACAAATGGACAAGGTAATCAAGAAAGCATATGGAATGCTTGCCTTTATTGGACGGGGCATCGAGTATAAAAACTGACAAGTCATGCTACAGTTGTATAGAAACTTGGTAAGGCTGTACTTGGAATATTGTGCACAATTCTGGTCGCCACACTACCAGAAGGTGAGGGTGCAGAGAAGGTTTACCAGGATGTTGCCTTGTCTGGAGGGTGTTAGCTATGTGGAGAGGCTGAATCGACTCCGATCGTTTTCATTGGAATGATGGAGGTTAAGGGGTGACCTGATTGAAGTTTGCAAGATTATGAGGGGCATGGATAGAGCGGATGGGCACACACACGTTCTCAGGGTGAAGGGGTCAGTCACCAGGGGGCATAGGTTTAAGGTCCATGGGGAAAGGCTTAGGCAGGTTTTTTACACAGAGGGTGGTGAGTGCCTGGAACGAGTTGCCAGGGGTAGTTGTGGAAGCAGATACATTAACATTAACGGGGTTCAAAAGGCATCTTGACAAACACATGGATAGAATGGGTACAGAGGAATATGGCACAAGGAAATGCTGAGGGTTTTGGCAAAGGTTGGTATCATGACCGGTACAGGCTTGGAGGGCCAAAAGGGCTGTTCCTGTGCTTTATTGTTCTTTGTTCTTTGTGTCATGTGAGTGTCCCCTTTAAGAAAGGTTGTTGTCTTATCACATAGCTTCAGTAATGTCATTGTGTGGGTGGAGCTGGGCTATGGCTCTGTGAGCTGTTACTGGTTTCACTTTAAGTATCTATTTTCATTTTAAATATCTGTTCCAGTAAAAATCACCTTGGTGGTGGCGTTAGATGTAGTTTGCTTTCCGGAAGGGTTTAAACCTGCTGGTGAGACGGGGTCAGAATCTCAGGAAATGCCACTCAAGTGAGAATTCAAGAGAGAATGCAGAGTGCTGGGCCATGCCCTTGAAAAGGGGTTTTGGTTTATGGGATTTTGTTTTTGAGTTGGAACAGTTAAGGGGAAATTCATTAAGTATAGATTATTATAGCTGTGGGTATCTTTATGTAATTGATAAACATGATTGCTGTCTGTTTATATAAATGTCAACTAAGTTCTTCGAGTAAAGCTTATTTTGATTAAAATATCTAGGAAGACTGTTGAATCATACCTCAAGTGAAGGCTCTTGTGCGCACCCTAGCCAAATTCAACAAAACGTTATCGGTCAGGTGAACTCCATAATATACTTTGAAGTTTCTAAACCCTGGCCCATAACATTTGTTCCATATAAGCTCATTTAAATGCCCACAGCTTATTTTAAAGAATATCGCACAGACCATGCTTTTGGATTCATTTTACAAACATGTCTTTCATATTTTCTTTCATTACTGTAATCAAAAAGCAAAACATACGAACAGGAGTAGTTAATTCTAACCCTCAAGCCATCATTTAATGAGATCATGGCTGTACCGTCTGTACAACACCCCCCGTCTTTAATCCACATCCCATGATAAAAGGAAGAAGGACCTGTATTTATATAATGCCAACACCAGGATGTCTCATTACACTTTACAGTCAAAAAATAACTTTTAAGGTACAGGCAGCATTGTAATTTTTATTTATTTATAATTTAGAGTACCCAATCATTTTTTCCAATTCAGGGCAATTCAGCGTGGCCAATCCACCTATCCTGCACATCTTTAGGTTATGGGGGCGAAACCCACACAAACACGGGGAGAATGTGCAAACTCCACACGGACAGTGACCCAGAGCCGGGATCGAACCTGGGACCTCGGCGCCGTGAGGCTGCAGGGCTAACCCACTGCGCCACCGTGCTGCCCGGCACCATTGTAATTTAGGAAACATGACAGCTAGTAGGCACACAGTATCATGAATATGGAGAAAAACTTTGCATTACGTGCAGATATATTGAACTTTTAAATAGGACATGTGTTTTAAAAAATGGGCAGACACACCAAAGATCAGAGAACCATAGAATATACAGTGCAGAAGGAGGTGATTTGGCCCATCGAGTCTGCACTGGCCCTTGGAAAGGGCACCCCACTTAAGCCCACACCTCCACCCTATCCCCATAACAAATCCCAACCTTTTGGACACTGAGGGGCAATTTAGCATGGTCAATCCACCTAACCTGCACATTTTTGGACTGTGGGAGGAAACCGGAGAACCCAAAGGAAACCCACGCAGACACGAGGAGAAAGTGAAAACACCACACAGACAGTGATCCAATGTCAAAATTGAACCCGGGCCTGTGAGGCAGCAGTGTTAACCATTGTGCCACTATGCCACTGAGGATGTAAATTCAGTCACTGGAAGAATTGCTGATGGGTGATACAAAGAGAGAGAGAGAGAATGGAATCACACCCCTTGTTTCAAGACAAGGATACATTAAAAGCACAAAAGTCATATGGAAACTAAATGCCATCTCCTGTGGAGATAATTGGAGATTATTATCACCTCAGCAGGAATGACGGTCACAAAGAAATTCTCCAGACTGGTTTGTGGATTTTCACCTTCCAGGACTGGGGAAAAAAGTCGGCTTAAAAACCTGGTCAGGGTTAACTGCTGCCAGATTTCATAGATTTCATAGAATTTACAGTGCAGAAGGAGGCCATTCGGCCCATCAAGTCTGCACCGGCTCTTGGAAAGAACGCCCTACCCAAGGTCAACACCTCCACCCTATCCCCATAACCCAGTAAACCCCACCCAACACTAAGGGCAATTTTGGACACTAAGGGCAATTTACCATGGCCAATCCACCTAACCTGCACATCTTTGGACTGTGGGAGGAAACCGGAGCACCCGGAGGAAACCCACGCACACACGGGGAGGATGTGCAGACTCCGCACAGATAGAGACCCAAGCTGCAATCGAACCTGGAACCCTGGCGCTGTGAAGCAATTGTGCTATCCACAATGCTACCGTGCTGCCGATGTCGAGTAAAGACAACCAACAGACACCTGCAAAAGCTTTTGCTGGTAACTCTCTCTCTCTCTCTAATTGTTGAAGCAAGCCAAGTCAGCAAAGCCTCAACTGTAAAGGAAACAGGGCATGCTGGCAGCCAAAGTACTGAACACTGGTTTCTCAAAACCAACAATTCACCTGCTCAAGTCAATACGACTGGAATCACAAATTGCAACAGCCATAATGTTCCACCATCTAGTCTTCACAGATTTATTTGCATATTTAAAAACTTATTTTGGAGTCGCTACTCATTACCCTGTGCGAATATATATGTATATGCTTTATAGGGCACAATTTAATGGCCGCATTGCTCCCGGCATGGATTGGTGCATGCTAGTTAGATCGCGGAGAGGTCCAAATCTGGGATGGGATTTACCGACCACCCCGCTGCACGTTTTTCAGTGGCCGCAGCGGCATGCCAGCATAATCTGCCGGTCCCACCATTGTCAGCATCCCTCGTCACCAGGAAACACATGCGCCGGTATAGGACAGAATTGTCCATCGGTGTGAACAGCCGGTAAATCCCGCCCTGTGTTCCGTGCTGGGTGCCAATCTGTTTGAGATCTAATTGGCCCGCTCCCATTGGTGGATCTGGGAACCTGTCTGGATGTAGCGAGAAACCAATTATCACCAATTAATTGCAATCTCCATCTCATTAACAAGATGGTACTCTATCTCACGGCCTCCCGCAATCTATACTTCTCCTCAATGGGAGGTTATGCACCCTTTAGTACACCTATTTAAAAATGTCTGCTTGCTATTGTAATGTTTACTTTTTAATGCCTGGAGGCTGTGGGCTTATTTTCTGTAGCCCTTTTTACTTCTGCTGTCTGGAGTCTTCAACCACCACCAGTGCTGGAGAGGGGGTGATGTTTCGCTCTTCACCATGCTCTGTGTCGGTGTTTCTGGTGTTTTGTTTTGCTCATCTTTGAGCGACTTTCCACTGATGCGGGTCTACTGCTGGAAGTGCAGGGGGCGGGGGAAGAGGGAGCAGGGGGAGATTTATTGTACTGTTGATTGTTTACTGTTTGATATCTGGAGGCCGTGTGTGTGCCTGCTGCATCCCCTTTTGACTGTGGCGGTAGTCTGGAAAGGTGTGCTCTCTCACTCTTGCGCAATGCTCTGCATCAAAGTGGCTTTCGTGTGTGCTGCCTCGGGAAAGCGGGCATCATAATCAAAGACCCTTCCTACCCAGGGTATTCTCTCTTCCAACCTCTTCCAATGGGCAGGAGATACAAAAGCCTGAGACCAGGCACTAACATGTTCAAAACATCTTCTTCCCCACTGGTACTCCTGAGTGACCCTCTTATGGACTGAACTCATCTCTCCTCACATCTTCTCTACTGTGTAGTACTACACGCCGACTGCTTTACCCGATGTCTATTTCTATGCATTTACTCTGTGTATTTATTGTGTGTCCTATGTTTTCATGTCTGGAACTGCCTGGACTGTACATAGACCAAAACCTTTCACTGTACCTCACTACACGCAACACTAAATCTCGATTTTATCCTCAGATGACTTTCCACGGATGCGAGCCTGCTGCTGGGTGCTGCAGGAGGGGGAGACAGCAGTGGCTTGTTTTGGATGCTGGTAACCTTATTGTACTGTTGCCTGTCTGGAGGCCATCATATGTTTGTCTGCTGGAGACACTTTTGTCTGCTTCAGGAGTCTGGCTGCTCTTTTGCTCATGTGCCATGCGCTGCACCAGTGTGACTTTCCGGTTAGTCTGCTGCTGGGAGCTGCTAAAGGGGGAGTGAGCGGCGGGTTGATTCGGATACTGGTAACCTCTTTGTGCTGTTGACTGTTTTATGTTTAATGTGTATTTGGCTTGTGGTTGTATTGATATTTTGTACTGAACAGATGCCAGTGTGCATGGCATGGTGCCTTTTCCTTGTCGGTTCATGGTTAATGTGATATGTGGACTGTTGAGTTGTTTGATTTTATCCTTTTGTATTCAGGTATTGGTTTTTTAAAATTTAGAGTACCCAATTCTGGTTTAGCACACTGGGCTAAATCGCCGGCTTTGAAAGCAAACCAAGGCAGGCCAGCAGCACGGTTCAATTCCCGTAACAACCTCCCCGAACAGGCGCCGGAATGTGGCGACGAGGGGCTTTTCACAGTAACTTCATTTGAAGCCTACTTGTGACAATAAGCGATTTTAATTTTAATTTCAATTCATTTTTTCCAATTAAGGGGCAGTTTAGCGTGTTCAATCCACCTACTCTGCATATCTTTGTGTTGTGAGGGTGAAACCCACACAAACACGGGGAGAATGTGCAAACTCCACACGGACAGTGACCCAGAGCCGGGATCGCACCTGGGACCTCGGCGCCGCGAGACTGCAGTGCTACTGCTGCGCCACCGTGCTGCCCGTATTCAGGTATTGTTGACCGTTAATCAACAAAATATTCTCAAGTGGCTGTGAAGGGTGTGATTGCTAATTACTCCTGCCTGTGGGTTGCAACTGCTTGCAGGCTGCCAGAGCCGAGTGCTTATTGGCTGCTGTGTTCTATTTTTGTAACCTGCAAGAGGAACAATGAAGGAGAGGGAAGTTCTTTCTCCCTTTATGCTTACCTGCTCTGGATCTGGGCAATTCTGCCTACTGAAGAGGTTGCTGCAGGGAGCTGCTGGAGGTAGAGGGAGAGAGAGGCAGTCCTGTGGCTGGGGCCCTGAACCTGGGCCTAAGTTTGGGACTGGATTTACAAACAGCCTGTTTTCATCTGTGACACTTGCAACAGAGGGGGCGGAAGAAGCCCGGGCAGCCACTTTCATCAGCTGTGGGGGCCTAAGGCCTGGAAGCCTGCAATGGAGGGAGAGGCAGGTGGCTTTTTTGGGCTAGGAGGTCAACAATAACTGCCAGCAGAAGAATGAGAGAGAAAGGTTGATACCTTGTCAGTCTCATTTTGATCATTCTGCCGATTGTGATGAACCATAGGTGGGAGTGGGAACTACAAGAACCAAGAGACTTTACTTTCTGGGTCCCGTCTGAGCTGAAGTCTGCACGTGATATCATGTCCTCCCATGCACCGACTGCACTGCAGGACTGCACCAAAAGATCTTTCTGCAGGCCAACCCCTCTTCTCCTCTCCACCGGATTTGGGCCCTGGGCCATTCTTCTATGCCCGCCCTCCTGTGCCTCCTCTTCCACCCCCACCCCACCGCCCTCTATCTCCATCCCACCCTCCCCTCCTCACATCAGGAAGAGAGTATCATCCGCACCCTGCCCCGCCCCACCCTCATGGCTTTTTCTCACAAACACTCAAGTCCTCACACCAGCATGGGTCCCCAGGGTTGATGGCGGTGCAATGCGTGACCTTGAGCCGGTGGTCATGGTTCACAAACCACAATGCTTGTGGCAGTGTGTCAGGGGCATGGGGGGTATTGCAGGGCAATCCCCAGTGATGGCCGTCTCCCTCGTACATGCAACCTCCTGAAAGATGCGCCACTCCTTGGAGATGGGGAGGAGTAACCCCCCCAGAGAAGGCAAAGTGCCACCCAAGCCTTTATGCCTCGACTTTCAGGCAGTGGGCGATCGAGGGGGTCATCCAGTCTCACTGTTTGCCCCTCTTCACATAGATAGGATGCAGAGCTGGGCTGAGAAGTGGCAGATGGAGTTTAACCCTGAAAAGTGTGAGTTTGTCCATTTTGGAAGGACAAATATGAATGCGGAATACAGGGTTAACGGTAGAGTTCTTGGCAATGTGGAGGAGCAGAGAGATCTTGGGGTCTATGTTCAAACATCTTTGAAAGTTGCCACTCAAGTGGATAGAGCTGTGAAGAAGGCCTATGGTGTGCTCGCGTTCATTAACAGAGGGATTGAATTTAAGAGCCGTGAGGTGATGATGCAGCTGTACAAAACTTTGGTAAGGCCACATTTGGAGTACTGTGTACAGTTCTGGTCGCCTCATTTTAGGAAGGATGTGGAAGCTTTGGAAAAGGTGCAAAGAAGATTTACCAGGATGTTGCCTGGAATGGAGAGTAGGTCTTACGAGGAAAGGTTGAGGGTGCTAGGCCTTTTCTCATTAGAACGGAGAAGGATGACGGGCGACTTGATAGAGCTTTATAAGATGATCAGGGGAATAGATAGAGTAGACAGTCAGAGACTTTTTCCCCGGGTGGAACAAACCATTACAAGGGGACATAAATTTAAGGTGAAAGGTGGAAGATATAGGAGGGATATCAGAGGTAGGTTCTTTACCCAGAGAGTAGTGGGGCATGGAATGCACTGCCTGTGGAAGTAGTTGAGTCGGAAACATTAGGGACCTTCAAGCAGCTATTGGATAGGTACATGGATTACGGTAAAATGATATAGTGTAGATGTATTTGTTCTTAAGGGCAGCACGGTAACATTGTGGATAGCACAATGCTTCACAGCTCCAGGGTCCCAGGTTCGATTCCGGCTTGGGTTGCTGTCTGTGCGGAGTCTGCGCGTCCTCCCCGTGTCTGCGTGGGTTTCCTCCGGGTGCTCCGGTTTCCTCCCACGGTCCAAAGATGTGCAGGTTAGGTGAATTGGCCAATGATAAATTGCCCTTAATGTCCAAAATTGCCCTTGGTGTTGGATGGAGGTGTTGAGTTAGGGTAGGATGCTCTTTCCAGGAGCCGGTGCAGACTCATAGGGCCGAATGGCCTCCTTCTGCACTGTAAATTCAATGATAATCTATGATTAATCTAGGACAAAGGTTCGGCACAACATCGTGGGCCGAAGGGCCTGTTCTGTGCTGTAGTTTCTATGTTTTCTATGTTTTCTTCTGCTCCTTAATTTTCAGCCTGGGGAGGCAGCATGTGGTGTCCACTGGCACCATTATGGCCTTCCATGCCTGGTGGGCAACGCATCTGGGGTGCTTTATAGACCTTTTAATCCTTAGCCCAAACATCTTCAGCTGCTTCATGAATTACCTCCCTTCCATCATAAGGTCAGAAGTGAGGATGTTTACGGATGACTGCACAATGTTCAGCACCATTTGTGACTCCTCAGATAATGAAGCAGTCCATGTCCATAAGCTGCAAAACCTGGACAAAAACCAGGCTTGGGTTGACAAGTGGCAAGTTACATTCATGCCACACAAGTGCCACGCAATGACTATCTCCTACAAGAGAGGATCTAACCACCGCCCCTTGACATTCAATGGCATTACCATCGCTGAATCCCCCACAAACAACATCCTGGGGGGTACCATTGACTAGAAACTGAACTGGACTGGACATATTAATACAGCAAGTAACTCACCTCCTAACCCCCAAAGTCTGTCCACATCTATAAGGCACAAATCAGGAGCACAATGAATACTCTCCACTTGCCTGGATGAGTGCAGCTCCAACAACACTCAAGAAGCTCGACACCATCCAGGACAAAGCAGCCCCCTGGATTGCTCCCTTCCACAAACATTCAAATCCTCCATCACCAATGAACAGTGGCAGCCGTGTGTACCATCTACAAGAGGCATTGCAGTAACTTACCAAGGTTCCTTAGATAACACCTTCCAAACCCACGACCACTACCACCTAGAAGGACAAGCGCAGCAGATACCTGGGAACCCCACCATCTGGAGGCTCTCCTCCAAGTCACCCACCACCCTGACTTGAAAATATATCGCCGTTCTTTCACTGTCGCTGGAGCAAAATCCTGGAACTCCCTCCCAAACAGCACTTTGGGTGTACCTACACCTCATGTAGTCCAGTGGTTCAAGAAAGCAACTCACCACCATCTTTTGAAGGGCAACTAAAGATGGGCAATAAGATTTTCATGACGTCCCAACCAAGGAAGCTATAAGTGCTGGCCTAACCTGCGATGCCCACATCCCATAAATGAATTAAAACAATTACAAACTCACATTTTGGTTAAGTTTTCTAAGCTTCAGTTAGTCTTTGTTTTAATTTGGGCAGTGCCCCTTTTGCTTTGTCCCTTAATTTTGTTACTTTAGCTTCCTTGGTTGGGACGTCATGAAAATCTCAGGTTATATTTGCTGCTTGCTCCTGCTGGTAGCCGCCAATGCCTGACTGCCGTGTGTTTGTTTGCTTCCTCCTCTTCTGCTTCTGTGGTCTGTTGAGAGGAACTGGAGGATCTGTGACCTGCTGCCAGTGCTGGAGAGGGGAAGGGGAGCTCTTTCTCCCTTCTGATGTGTCCCGTGTCAGTGTGACCTTTTCCTTGCTGTGGAGTCGACTGCTGAAAGCTGCAGGAGGGAGAGAGGGAGGTATACCTATTCAAATGAGCAACTCGATGGGGCATTGACCAAATGCTTTTGCAGACTGCTGATGACGTTATTGCAAAGATGTGCAGGTTAGGTGGATTGGCCATGATAAGTTGCCTATAGTGACCAAAAAGGTTAGGAGGGGTTATTAGGTTATGGGGATAGGGTGGAAGCGAGGGCTTAAGTGGGTCGGTGCAGACTCGATGGGTCGAATGGCCTTTTTCTGCCCTGTATGTTCTATGTTCTACTGTTGCCTGGTTACTGTTTAACATGTATTTGTTTTTTTTGTATAAATGCACTGTAATAGCTTTGTGTTTGTACAGCTTTGTGTTTGTACCGATATTCTGTAACAAAATGGTGCTTGTGTGGGTATGGCATTGTGCCTCTGCATTGTCGATTAATGGTTAATGTGATATATGGACTGTTAGGTTTTTTATCTTTGTCTTTTATCTTTTCCGCATGAAGGTGGACCGTTTAATAAACAAAATATTCTCAGCCCATTCTCATGGGTACATGTGCCATGTCTCAGGTGGGTTCCATTAGAATCATAGAAGTTTACAGCATGGAAACAGGCCCTTCGGCCCAACAAGTCCATGCCGCCCAGTTTTTACCATTAAGCTAGTCCCAGTTGCCCGCACTTGGCCCATAACCCTCTATACCCTCATTGCCGAGCATTCCAATCAATTGTGACCCCTGGACACTTTACCTGAACCATGGCGGCATCAGCATCACAGAGGCAGCAGCCAACAATCAAACACTCTGGAGGTGGGCTTCGGCACTGGGGATATCCCCGCGACCAGATGGTGAATGTGTGGATCAAGGGTGGATGCCTGAGCTCGGTCCAGGGTCCAGGGGCTGGGGGTGCGTGTGCAGGGTAGGGTCCCCCAGCACAAAAGGCTCACCGTATGGCACTAAGATAAGGTGGGACATGTGAGGTTGGGGAGACTTGGGAGATTTGAGGGTCCCGGGATGGAGGCCCTAACTGATTGGCCCCTCGCCAATTCCTTACAGACGTAACAATATGGATGGTGTTGGCAACCCCGCAGCGGCTGCCCTCGGGGTGCTGGTGGCAGCCCAGGCAGCGAGATGCCAGAGAAAGTAGCAGTGACGATGCAGGCTGGAGGTGGCACCCCATGTGCAGGGGGCTGCCGCACATCCTGCAGAGCCAGACCCCCATCACGCTGGGGATAGACCCAGAGGGGAAGGCCAGCGACGGCCCAAGATGTACAGGCATCATTTGTCATTCGGGGAGATGCCGGACAGCATGTGCCGCAGGAGGCTCCGCCTCAGCAAGGAGATGGTGAGGCAACTGTTCCACGTCCTCAAACCTGGCACCCTGTGGATGATACCCGCTCCCGGTGGCCATGGGGGTCACCGCAGCCGAGAGCTTTTATGCCACCAGTTCATGGTTCGAGAAGGGCAAGAGCGGAGACTTGTGCTACCAATAGTACCCCCCCCCCCTCCCTCCCAACTCCCCAGTGCCTACTCAGTGATCCTCAATCTTCTTAAGGCAGCACAGTGATACAGTGGTTAGCACTGTTGCCCTACAGCTCCAGAGTCTCAGGTTCGATTCCCGGCTTGGGTCACTGTCTGTGCGGAGTCTGCACATTCTCCCCATGTCTGTGTGGGTTTCCTCCAGGTGCTCCAGTTTCCTCCCACAGTCCAAAGATGTGCAGGGCAGGTGGATTGGCCATGCTAAATTGCCCCTTAGTGTCCAAAAAAGATGTGTAGGTTGGATTAAAGGGTTATTGGGATCGACGGGAGAGTGAGCTTGGATGAAGTACTCTTTCAGAGGGTGGGTGCAGACACGATTGGCCAAATTCTATGATTCTATGATTTTTAAGATTCCATGCTCTGCTGCTGTGTCTAGTTGTATCCGCAGGATGCACATCGGAGGTGAAGGCAGCCTGTTGCTTTTTGAGCCCTGTAGCCTTTGATGCCCCGGTGAGCATCCTCTGGAGGGCCTGGGACCGGAGGACTCCGGCCACCTTACGAGTTACAGATGTCACCATGCCATCCTGTTCTGCACGCTGACCTTGTGACATAAGGAGTAAGGAGGGGGAGACTTGGAAGCACTGGAGACTATGGTTACCTCCCTAGTGTATGGCTCCTGATCCACCTCCAGCACTCCCTCCTCCCGAACGGTGCCTGTGGGGCTCTGGAGGACTCCATGGGATGGAGTGGCAGCTGGAGTGAACTCCAGAGGTCCCTTTGTCATTCGGCCCTGCCGGCCCTGGCAGCTCCCCATTGTCTGTACCATGGTGTCGACACCCTCAGCGATGTTCTTCAGTGATTGGGACATGCTCTGCAGTGCCCCTGAAATGTCCACCTGCCCTGTGACATGTCCCCCAGCGACTGCGACATCCTGTCGAGGCCCTCACCCAAGGCCGTCACTGACTGAGCCATGCCTTGGACACCTCCACTCATGGCACTGATGTCGTGCTCCAGACTTTCCACTGCGGTCACCAGCCAGCATTGTTGACCTCGGTGCCACGCATTGTCGATGCCATCTTCTGCGCCTGTAGCCTTAGGGACTCCATCAATCAGCTAAGCACTCACCGGAGTGTCGCTGACATCCCCTCCTGAACCTTCCGACCATTTTTCTCGCTTCTGCATCAGCTCCGGAATAACCTTGTCCAGAGTCTCGGCATCTGGCCGGGAGCCAGCTGAGTCCAGGGATCCAGCAGACCTCCGACTGCTGACTCCCATGGATATTCCTGCCTCCATCAAATGTGCATCGGCAACTGTGTTTTGCTCGTCAAATTGCGCCCCAGAAGCCTTTCTGCTAATGTTCCACTGAGGTGTGTCTCTGCGCTGGTGGAAGGTGGGGGAGTGATAGCTGAGATGCCTCGATGGTGCTCTCCTCAGAGCTCTCCTCCAGGTCTTTTGGGTGGCTGGGAGGGGAACAGTTCCTGACCCCATCAGATGGAGAACCTGTGAGACAATGGACACGTGATCAGTGAGAGGATCATTTTGTCTGATATGAACAACTCACTTGAGACAGGTCATCTGGGTGAAGAGGCAGTGGATCCTCACCTCTGCAGCAGGCCAAACTCGCTGTCAGTGACTGCTCTCTACTCGGTTAATCCCGCAAACTCCTGGACCCGTTCTTCATATGGGGTGAGAATTGATGTCCGGCACAACACTGCCTGTCTGAGCCCTTTGTCATCTCTTATGTGCAAACTTCTCCTGTGGGGACAAAGAGAAGGCATCATGAGCCACACACTTGACGTATCAACGGGGCTCTATGGCAGGTCACAGGTATGAACGCCGCTGCTGGGCATATGGGGTTGTGCTGGTGGGTGCTAGGGTGTGCTGGGGCATAGCTCTGTATTATGCTGGGGGGGGTAGTGGTATGAGATGCCAGCTGCCAACTCATGGTGGGGGGTTGTGGCAAGTGAAGCCAATGCCAGGGGGCCAGTGTCAATTTAGCCGTGCAGCCTGGTACTGCCCAAACTGATGGCTGCTGCCACTGCCTCCCCAGTGGCTGATCATCCAACCCCTTTAATGTCCGCCGACCAGCGCCAAAAACGGCGCGAATCAGTCCGGCATCGCGCCGCCCCAAAGGTGCAGAATCCTCCGCATCTTGAGCGGCCGAGCCATAACCTTGACGGGCTAGGCCCACGCCGGACTAATTTCCGCCCCGCCAGCTGGCGGGAAAGGCCTTTGGTGCCCCGCCAGCTGGCGCGGAAATGACATTGCCGGGCGGCGCATGCGCGGGAGCGTCAGCGGCTGCTCACGGCATCCCCGCGCATGCGCAGTGGAGGGGGTCTCTTCCGCTTACGCCATGTTGGAGACCATGGCGAAGGCGGAAGGAAAAGAGTGCCCCCATGGCACAGGCCCGCCTGCGGATCGGTGGGCCCCGATCGCGGGCCAGACCACCGTGGGGGCACCCCCCGGGTCCAGATCGCCCCGCGACCCCCCCAGGATCCCGGAGCCCACCCCTGCCGCCTTGTCCCACCGGTAAGAGAGGTGGTTTAATCCACGCCGGCGGGACAGACATTCCAGTAGTGGGACTTCGGCCCATCCGGGCCGGAGAATCGCCGGGGTGGCCCCGCCAACCAGCGCGGCGCGATTCCCGCCCCCGCCGAATCTCCGGTGCCAGAGAATTCGGTAACCAGCAGGGGCAGGATTCATGCCAGCCCCCGGCGATTCTCCGACCCGGCGGGGGGTCGGAGAATCCCGCCCAAGGTGTCCCGTCTCGCCGCCATGGCATCCAGTAGCCTAGTCAGGTCGGCCTCCCCGTAGCGTGGAGCAGATCTCCGTGGTGGTGCGGCTGTGTGCTGACTGAAGTGTGTTCAGAGGTAGCCGTTTATGACCTGCTCCCCTTCTTAGCGGAGAGCAGCCGGGCACGTTCCAGGTGAATCCGCTGGGGACACAGCCATTTCCGCCGTGAAGTCCATAGGGGACCAGTTCCGGCACTAATTGCCGTTATGTACGGGCTATAGTTTTGCCGGGTTGGCCGTCGGGAAGTTGCCCCCGCTCCGGCACCGAGTGTTTTTCCCTTTAGAACGCACCCATAATGTTTCTTGCATTTAGTAGCAATTTTTAAAAAAATTTAGACTACCCAATTATTTTTTTCCAATTAAGGAGCAATTTAGCGTGGCCAATCCACCTACCCTGCACATATTTCGGTTGTGGGGGTGTGGTAATACCAGGTATTGCAGTACCTGAGAGGTGGATGACCATTGGCTAGACCCAGGAGTCTACCATTGGCTAATGTACATAGCTCCGCCCTGAGAGGCGGGGTATAAGAAACAATGCCATCCCAGCAGCCTTCACTTTCTGTATCGAAGCTGCTGGGGAACAGTTCTAGCTGATTAAAGCCTATTAGTTATGACTCACCTTGTCTCGAGAGTAATTGATTGCGCATCAATTTAATCTGCTACACCTTCAGTTGAAAGGATGGACCTCCGCATCAAGCCGGAGTGCCTTCAGCTCAGCCCCCACGCAGACAACTCCGCTGCTATCTTCAAGCATTGGCTGGCATGTTTTAAGGGCTACCTCGACACGGCCGCCGACACCCCCACGGAAAGGCAGAAAATGCACCTTCTACGCTCGCGGGTCAGCCCTGGGATCTACCCTCTGATCAAGGAGGCGGTGAACTATGATGCAGCTATCGAGCTGCTAGAAGGACATTACATCCGTCCTGTGAACCAGGTCTACGCTCGTCACCTGCTGGCAACTAGAAGGCAAAGCCCTGAAGAACCACTGGAAGACTTCTATCGGGCACTGCTAGTGCTGGGCCGAAACTGTGGCTGCCCACTAGTTTCGGGGAACGAGCACACGGAACTTTTAATTAGGGATGCTTTCATGGCAGGTATGACTTCCCGCGACATCCGCAGAAGGCTCCTTGAAATGGACACACTGGGTCTCACTGAGGCACGGGCCCTAGCGGGGTCCATGGACATTGCGTATAAAAACGTGCTGTCTTTTGCCCCCAGACGCGCGGCGCCCCACTGGGCTGCGTGGCACCCCGTCGCGGCAGCCCCCCAGACTTTTCCGCTAGCCCCGCACGCCTGCGCAGCGAGACGGCCCGCTATCGCCGCCGGCCAATGCTGTTTCTTCTGCGGGCAGGCGAATCATCCCCGCCCGCGCTGCCCGGCCCGCATCGCCGCCAACAAAGGGTGCGGCAAGAAGGTCTGCCAGGCCCGCGCCATGCTGGCGGTCGCCAGCGACTATCGGCAGCCTTTCTTTCAGGTCCCGGCCGTCCAAGGCCCACCGCCACCCTCCTATCCCCAGGCCGCGTGCGACCCACGGCCGGGGCCATTTTGCCCCCCGGCCACCACGCTGGACGGGTGGGCGCTGCCATTTTGTCCCTCGCCGCCGCCATATTAGGCATCCCCGGACTCCATGTGCGACCCATGGCTGACGCCATCTTGGATGCGGCCTCAGGCCCCCAGCACAGCCGACTACAAGCTGCCCGACCAGAACTCTCCTTTACTCCAGCTGGCCTCTGTAACTCTGAACCAGAGTCGGCCCCGGACGCTAGCGAAAGCCACTACAACGATCGCCATTAACGGCCACGTGACGTCGTGTCTGATCGACTCCGGCTGCACGGAAAGCTTTGTGCACCCCGACACGGTAAGGCGCAGTTCCCTTGTCACCCATCCCGTAAACCAAAGGATCTCCCTGGCCTCCGGGTCACACGCGGTGGAGATCAAGGGGTTCTGCCTAGCGAACCTCACTGTCCAAGGCGGGGAATTCCGCAATTTCCGCCTGTACGTCCTGCCGCACCTCTGTGCAGCCATCCTTCTTGGGCTTGATTTCCAGTGCCATCTGCAAAGCCTGACCTTTAAATTTGGCGGCCCTATACCCCCCTTACTGTCTGCGGCCTCGCGACCCTTAAAGTCGACCCGCCTTCCCTGTTTGCGAACCTCACCCCGGATTGCAAACCCGTCGCCACCAGGAGCAGACGGTACTGTGCCCAGGACCGGACGTTTATCAGGTCAGAGGTCCAAAGGCTGCTGAAGGAAGGGATCATCGAAGCGAGCAACAGCCCCTGGAGGGCTCAAGTAGTGGTGGTAAAGACCGGGGAGAAACATAGGATGGTCATCGACTATAGCCAGACCATCAACAGGTTTACGCAGCTGGATGCGTACCCTCTCCCCCGTATAGCCGACCTGGTAAACAGGATTGCGCAATACAAGGTCTTCTTCACGGTGGATCTCAAGTCTGCCTACCACCAGCTACCCCTCCGTAATGGTGACCGCCAGTACACTACCTTCGAAGCAGATGGGCGGCTCTAACTCTTTTTAAGGGTCCCCTTCGGTGTCACGAACGGGGTCTCGGTCTTCCAACGTGAGATGGACCGAATGGTTGACCGATACGGATTACGCGCAACGTTCCCGTATCTTGATAACGTCACCATCTGCGGCCATGACCAGCAGGACCATGACACCACCCTCCGAAAATTTCTCCAGACCGCAAATATCCTTAATCTGACTTACAATAAGGATAAATGCGTGTTTAGCACCGACCGTCTAGCCATCCTAGGCTACGTAATGCGAAGTGGAGTCATAGGCCCCGACCCTGAGCGCATGCGCCCCCTCATGGAATTCCCCCTCCCTCACTGCCCCAAGGCCCTAGAGCGCTGCCTCGGCTTCTTAAGCTATTATTCACAATGGGTCCCCAATTACGCAGACAAGGCTCGACCACTGATCCAGTCCACAACCTTCCCCCTGTCGGCGGAGGCCCGCCAGGCCTTCTGCCGCATCAAAGCGGACATCGCAAAAGCCACGATGCGCGCCATCGACGAGTCCCTCCCCTTCCAGGTCGAGAGCGATGCGTCCGACGTAGCTCTGGCGTCCACCCTCAACCAAGCGGGCAGGCCCGTGGCTTTCTTCTCTCGCACTCTCCATGCTTCCGAAATCCGCCACTCCTCGTTCGAAAAGGAGGCCCAGGCCATAGTAGAAGCTGAGCGACACTGGAGGCATTACCTGGCCGGCAGGAGATTCACTCTCCTCACGGACCAACGGTCGGTTGCCTTCATGTTCGATAACGCACAGCGGGGCAAGATTAAGAACGACAAGATCTTGCGGTGGAGGATAGAGCTCTCCACCTACAATTACGAGATTTTGGACCGTCCTGGGAAGCTGAACGAGCCTCCTGATGCCCTGTCCTGCGGCACTTGTGCCGCCGCACAAGTGGACCGTCTCCGATCCCTCCATGAGTCCTCTGCCACCCGGGGGTCACTCATTTCTTTCATTTCATCAAGACCTGCAACCTGCCCTACGCCATCGAGGAGGTCAGGACAGTCACCAGGGACTGCCAAATCTGCGCGGACTGCAAGCCGCACTTTTACCGGCCAGAGAGGGCGCACCTAATAAAGGCTTCCCACCCCTTTGAACGCCTCAGCATGGATTTCAAAGGCCCCCTCCCCTCCACCGACTGCAACACGTACTTCCTGAACGTGATTGATGAATACTCCCGTTTCCCATTCGCCATCCCCAGCCCAGACATGACCACAACCACCGTCATCAAGGCCCTCCAGGGGATCTTTACACTGTTTGGCTTCCCCGCATACATTCACAGTGATAGGGGGTCCTCCTTTATGAGCGACAATTCCTGCTTAGCAAAGGCATCACCTCGAGCAGGACGACCAGTTACAAACCCCGGTGAAACGGGCAGGTTGAGAGGGAGAACGGAATGGTCTGGAAGACCATCCTGCTGACCCTACGGTTCAGGAATCTCCCAGTCTCCCGCTGGCAAGAAGTCCTCCCGGTGGCCCTTCACTCCATCCGGTCGCTGCTCTGCACTACCACAAACCAGACACCTCACGAACGTCTCCTTGTTTTCCCCAGGAAGTACTCCTCCGGGACCTCGCTCCCAACCTGGCTAGCGACACCCGGACCCGTCCTGCTTCGGAGACATGTGAGGGCGCACAAGTCGGACCCGTTGGTCGAGAGGGTCCATCTGCTGCATGCCAACCCCCAGTACGCCTACGTAGCGTTCCCCGACGGCTGCCAAGACACGGTCTCCCTTCGGGACCTGCCGCCCGCCAGAGCCCCACGTGCACCCACGCCATTGCCCCCACCCCCACTCTCCCCACAGCACCTGACCCGAGGGTCAGTACTGCCGCCGCCCCTACCCAGCGCTGAACAAGCACTGACACCCCCTACAAGCGCCACTCCCCCTGCCCACTTTTCGCCCCAACAGCACCGCCTAGGGGTGACGAAGCTGCCTGGGAGGAAGACACCAATTTCCCGGAGTCGCAACCGCCGGGGCCCCCACCAGGATCATCGCCGAAGCTCAGATGCTCCAGAAGGACGACCAGGCCATCCGATCGACTGATTGCTGCACCATGAACATTTTTCTGTTACCCTCGACATCACGGTACCTCCATTCCTGGTCCTAACATGCGAAAGGCGACATTAACGCTGGCCATCACCGCGCCGGGTTCTTTTTTAACAGGGGGTGAATGTGGTAATACCAGGTATTGCAGTACCTGAGAGGTGGATGACCATTGGCTAGACCCAGGAGTCTACCATTGGCTAATGTACATAGCCCCGCCCTGAGAGGCAGAGTATAAGAACCAATGCCGTCCCAGCAGCCTTCACTTTCTGTATCGAAGCTGCTGGGAACAGTTCTAGCTGATTAAAGCCTATTAGTTATGACTCACCTTGTCTCGAGAGTAATTGATTGTGCATCAGGGGGCGAAACCCACGCAGACACGGGGAGAATGTTCAAACTCCACACAGACAGTGACCCAGAGCCGGAATCGAACCTGGGTCCGCAACGCCGTGAGGCAGCAGTGCTAACCACTGTGCCACCTTGCCGCCCCCTCATTTAGCAGCAAATGACTCTTTCTTTTACTCAAGAAAGTCTGGTTAAAGTGGCTTTCTTTAAGACACAAATCTTGGCCTGGGAAAAGGTCTGTCAGGGAAGGGATCCTTTGTCCATTAATCTTGTTGTGAAACTGAATGGGTTGAATAAAGAAAGGGAGCCAGTTCATCCTACCTCAATTTGGGTAACCTTACCTGGGGAGAGGGGGCAGACGTAACAACAGCAATGAGATAATGATGACTCACATTTTTGCGATGTCGATTGAAGGATAGCTATTGGCCAGGACACTGTGGATAACACCTCGGCCCTTCTGTGGGATAGTGCCTTACGATCTTTCACATTCACCTGAGGGGATGAGATGGGCTTCTGATTGAACACCTGAACTCAGACACAAGAGTTCTACCAACTGAGCCATGACTGACACCGTACCAAACAAAAATCCATGGATTTTCGCTTGAGGTGAAAACAGAAAATGCTGGAAAAACTCAGCAGATCTGGCAACATCTGTGGAGAGAGAAACAAAGTTAATGCTTCGAGTCCAATATGACTCTTCTCGCCCTGCACAAGCATAAATTAAAGGGACAGGCACCCATCATGCAGGTAAGGTAATATTTTGGAACATCACAATGTGTCTAGACAACATTGGGGGTATTTTGCAGAGCCCTTGGATTTTCATCCCCCCCTCACCCCCAGCCTCCCTCACCCCTCATCCCCCTCAAACCCTCCATTCCCCCCCCCCCCCCCCTCCACATGCACCCCTGACCCTGGCCCGCTGTCTAATCATGCATGGCGTCTTCTGTCTTACAGGACCTGACAGAGATGGGGCGGGTCCATCCGGAACCCCCCGCCCCCGCCCAGCACCCCCCAGACAGCCAAGCACTGAAGGGGAGAATACCAGCCCTCCGCCCAAGACTCAGGACACCCCGGAGCTCGGGTTGGAGGATGACACTGATGTTCCATCACAGCAGACTTCTACACCCTTCACCTTCCCAGAGACTATCAGCTCGGTTGGGCAGATTAGTGAAGAGGCCCCTGGGACACTCACTGGTGCGCACCACACATCACATCCGGTAGAGCAGGTGGAGGTAGGAGCAGCCGAGGGGCTGGACAGTCAGAGGGCAGGCCGGCCCCAGGAACCAGACGGGTCTTGGGCTTCTGGAACATCCAGTCCCAGCGACAGTGCAGATGCAGTCAGAGACCCAGGGACCACAAGAGGGGATGACGGTGGGCTAACAGCACCAGCAGGCGGAGGAGTCCATCCACGTGCAGGAGCAGGGTGGGGTGCCGGTCATGCGTGCCACCCAGGCCGACACCGTAGGGGTGGCGTCCGCAGTGGAGGCATTGGGGGGCGATGGTTTCAGCTATCGATCAGCGTGTCCAACGTCTGGGGCATTCTGTGGAGGCGGTGGCCAAGGCTCAGGACACGGCTGCCCTCTCACAGGCTGCCATGTGCAAGAGCCACCTGGGCATTGCAGGGCGCTCCTCAGCATGGGCCAGTCACAGCCATGGCTGAGAATGTTCGCGGCATTGCCTAGGCGCTGGCCAACATTGCGCAGACACTGGGCGGAGTGGCCCTGTCCCAGAGGGAGGTGGCCCAGTCACTGGCTGATGTGGCACAGTTGCAGCGTGATATTGTGCAATCCCAGACGGAGATGGTCCACTCCCTATGCTCCATGGCCACAAGTGTGCAGACCCTGGTCAAGACCAGAGCAGGCCTCTAGGACTGGCAGCTCCAGGTGGCGGAGGTCCTCAGGGGATGGCTCTGCTCACACCCCAATGGAGTAGCCCGAGGGCCATCAGGTATCCCGAGGGAGGAGGAGGTGATGGAGCCTCCCACAGGAGAGATGCCGGAACACCGCAGCACCTCGGACTGCCCCGCTCCTGTCCCCGGTGAATCGGATGAGCAGCGGGCAGAACAGGGTGGCACCAGGCCACCTATGACACCCGAGCAGCGACCGGGCCCACCAGGCCAGGTCGTCCCAGGAGATGCGCTCCAAAGGGAGCCTTGTCTCAGGGCAGGAGTCACAGCCGACTTTTCTGACCACATTGTCTAGCACTTCAAAAAAAGAAATCGTGGAGGCATGGCCCACGTCGTCATGCTGTCAGGGTGGGGCCTGAATGAGCAGAGATCATCAGCTTTCCAGAAATCGTGTCTACGTGGGATTCCTCCGGGCGCTCCGGTTTCCTCCCACAGTCCAAAGATGTACAGGTTAAGTGGTTTTGCCATGCTAAAAATTGCCCCTTAGGATGCAGGAATAGGGTGGGGATTGAACCTACTTTCGAAAAGCCAGTGCAGACCCGATGGGCCAAATGGCCTCCTTCTGCGCTGTAGGAATTCTATGTTCTATGAAATAATGGAGGGACATGCTCAGTTTTCCAATCTGAATGCACAACTCCTGAATCTATGGAGTGAGCGGCATGATAGAAGAGGCTGAGCGCAGAATGGAGGGAAGGGGGATAAAACGGAGAGGCTGAGAGTAGGGTGGAGAAGAACAGCATGAAAGGAGAGGCCAAGAGTGAAGCAGCATAAAAGACGAAGCCAAGAATGGAGTGGTACCATGAAAAATAAGAAGACAAGAGCAGAGTGGAGCTTCTAAAAGGAGAGGCCAGGAGCACAGCAGAACAGTTGTGCAGGGAATTCAGGAGCAGAATGGAGAAGCACTATGTTCTATGATTGGACAGGGAGAAAAAATCTAATAAAGTGATGTCATCGGACAAAGAGTCCCATGGGTTTCACATACTGGTAAACCTTTAATTTAATTTAAATGAATCAGTTGTAAAGAAAGACTAGGTCTATTAATTAGCACAAGGCCTAAATCCAATTTGATATTTTATCATATAATTACAATCAATGCTCAATTAATTAATCAAATCCAGGTGATGAATTTAAAACCACATTGCAAGAGATACCGATTTTTCCATTAAATTAAAATCTACTGTGTCTAGATGATAAGAATGAAGTAAAATTATTTAAGTTAACTCCTTACAAAATAATGTGATATCAGCACCAGGGAAGTGGTTGACTGCTGTGTAGCTGGTACTTATTTAAATGCTGTGTTTATTTCTATTCAATCAGTTAATACTATAATAAATCGAGGTATAGCAGGGTATCTCAGTGAAATGAATGAAAATCGCTTATTGTCATAAGTAGGCTTCAATGAAGTTACTGTGAAAATCCCCTAGTCGCCACATTCCAACGCCTGTTCGGGGAGGCTGTTACGGGAATTGAACCATGCTGCTGGCAGTGGAATGCAATGCATATCCTGTTCCAGGTGGGAAATACAAGGGGCTGGTAAATATGGCAGGGGAATGAAGGGTGATGGGGGGGTGAGTCAGACAGGGGGCGGGATTCTCCGAAATGGAGGCAAAGTGTCCACACCGTCGTGAACGGGCGCGGGCACTACCGATTCTGGCCCCAACAGGGGGCCAGCACGGCGCTGGAGCGGTTTACGCCGCTTCAGCGCCTCTTCCATCCAGCAGAGGGCAGTAGAGCGGAGCTGCTGATTGGTGTTGCAAGGGAAATTTGCATACCTCCGTCGTGGTCACCCTAACTTGAAGGTGTACCTGAGCTAAAGACCCTAGTTGTTCGAGTGAAGACAAGCATCCAGCAGAGGGCAGTAGAGTGAAGCTGCTGATTGGTGTTGTAAGGGCAATTTGCATACCTCCGTCGTGGTCACCCTAATTTGAAGGTAGTTTGTGGAGGAGCTGTTGGCAAGTGACACTTAAACACGAAACACTTCTTCAGTGTTTCCCTCCCTACCCCCTTCTCTAACCGAAAAAACCCAACCGCTGTAAAGATCAAGAGGAAGGCTTGAGGTCAGGAAGAAGTTGAACCGTGACGCCACAGCCTGCAGGTAGGGATTGGCTGGTGACTGGTAAGTAGTTTTTCTTTTATATTCCCTCAGGTGTTATCGTGCAGGGCGCAGAGGTTGCTGAGTGAGTGCTTGCTGGGAAGGGGAGTGAATAACAGGTAAGCGCTTTCTTTTTCTTTTTTATCTAGGGGGATGGCAGGGAAGGTAGTGCAATGTTCCTCCTGCAGAATGTTTGAGGTGAGGGACGCTGACAGTGTCCCTGCTGATTTCATCTGTGGGAAGTGCACCCATCTCCAGCTCCTCAGAAACCGCATTAGGGAACTGGAGCTGGAGCTGGATGAACTTCGGATCATTCGGGAGGCAGAGGTGGTCATAGAAAGAAGCTTCAGGGATGTAGTTACTCCAAAGAATAAAGATAGATGGGTGACGGTGAGAGGGGCTGGGAGGAAGCAGTCAGTACAGGGATTCCCTGTGGTCGTTCCCCTTAGTAACAAGTATAACGCTTTGGATACTGTTGGGGGGGGGGACTTACCAGGGGTAAGCCATGGGGTGCAGGTCTCTGGCACAGAGTCTGTCCCTGTTGCTCAGAAGGGAAGGGGGGAGAGGAGTAGAGCATTAGTCATTGGAGACTCCATAGTTAGGGAGATAGATAGGAGATTCTGTGGGAACGAGAGAGACTCGCGGTTGGCGTGTTGCCTCCCAGGTGCCAGGGTGCGTGATGTCTCAGATAGTGTTTTCGGGATCCTTAAGGGGGAGGGGGAGCAGTCCCAAGTCGTGGTCCACATAGGTACCAACGACATAGGTAGGAAAAGGGATAGGGATGTAAGGCAGGAATTCAGGGAGCTAGGGTGGAAACTTAGATCTAGGACAAACAGAGTTATTGTCTCTGGGTTGTTACCCGTGCCACGTGATAGCGAGATGAGGAATAGGGAAAGAGAGGAGTTGAACTTGTGGCTACAGGGATGGTGCTGGAGGGAGGGTTTCAGATTTCTGGATTACTGGGGCTCATTCTGGGGTTGGTGGTACCTCTACAAACGGGATGGTCTACACCTGGACCAGAGGGGTACCAATATCCTGGGGGGGAAATTTGCTAATGCTCTTCGGGAGGGTTTAAACTAGTTCAGCAGGGGCTTGGGAACCTGAATTGTAGCTCCAGTATACAGGAGGTTGAGAGTAGTGAGGTCATGAATAAGGTTTTAAAGTTGCAGGAGTGTACCGGTAGGCAGGAAGGTGGTTTAAAGTGTGTCTTCTTCAATGCCAGGAGCATCCGGAATAAGGTGGGTGAACTTGCGGCATGGGTTGGTACCTGGGACGTCAATGTTGTGGCCATTTCGGAGACATGGATAGAGCAGGGAGAGGAATGGTTGTTGCAGGTGCCGGGGTTTAGATATTTCAGTAAGCTCAGGGAAGGTGGATAAAGAGGGGGAGGGATGGCATTGTTAGTCAAGGACAGTATTACGGTGGTAGAAAGGACGTTTGATGAGGACTCGTCAATTGAGGTAGAATGGGCTGAGGTTAGAAACAGGAAAGGAGAGGTCACCCTGTTAGGGGTTTTCTATAGGCCTCCGAAAAGTTCCAGAGATGTAGAGGAAAGGATTGCAAAGATGATTCTGGATAGGAGCGAAAGCAACAGGGTAGTTGTTATGGGGGACTTTAACTTTCCAAATATTGACTGGAAACGCTATAGTTCGAGTACTTTAGATGGGTCCGTTTTTGTCCAGTGTGTGCAGGAGGGTTTCCTGACACAGTATGTAGATAGGCCAACGAGAGGCGAGGCCGTATTGGATTTGGTACTGGGTAATGAACCAGGACAGGTGTTAGATTTGGAGGTAGGTGAGCACTTTGGTGATAGTGACCACAATACGATTACGTTTACTTTAGTGATGGAAAGGGATAGGTATATACCGCAGGGCAAGAGTTATATCTGGGGGAAATGCAATTATGATGCGATAAGGCAAGACTTATATCTGGGGGAAATGCAATTATGATGCGATAAGGCAAGACTTAGGATGCATCGGATGGAAAGGAAAACTGCAGGGGTTGGGCACAATGGAAATGTGGAGTTTGTCCAAGGAACAGCTACTGGGTGTCCTTGATACGTATGTGCCTGTCAGGCAGGGAGGAAGTGGTCGAGCAAGGGAACTGTGGTTTACTAAGTCAGTCAAAACACTTGTCAAGAGGAAGAAGGAGGCTTATGTAAAGATAAGACATGAAGGTTCAGTAAGGGCACTCGAGAGTTACATGTTAGCTAGGAAGGACCTAAAGAGAGAGCTAAGAAGAGCCAGGAGGGGACATGAGAAGTCTTTGGCAAGTCGGATCAAGGATAACCCGAAAGCTTTCTATCGATATGTCAGGAATAAAAGAATGACTAGGGTAAGAGTAGGGCCAGTCAAGGACAGTAGTGGGAAGTTGTGCTTGGAGTCCGAGGAGATAGGAGAGGTGCTAAATGAATATTTTTCGTCAGTATTCACACAGGAACAAGACAATGTTGTCGAGGAGAATACCGAGATTCAGGCTACTAGACTAGAAGGGCTTGAGGTTCATAAGGAGGAGGTGTTAACAATTCTGGAAAGGGTGAAAATAGATAAGTCCCCTGGGCCGGATGGGATTTATCCGAGGATTCTTTGGGAAGATAGGGAGGAGATTGCTGAGCCTTTGGCTTTGATCTTTAAGTCATCTTTGTCAACAGGAATAGTGCCAGAAGACTGGAGGATAGCAAATGTTGTCCCCTTGTTCAAGAAGGGGAGTAGAGACAACCCCGGTAACTATAGACCAGTGAGCCTTACTTCTGTTGTGGGCAAAACCTTGGAAAGGTTTCTAAGAGATAGGGTGTATGATCATCTGGAAAGGAATAATTTGATTAGACATAGTCAACACGGTTTTGTGAAGGGTAGGTCGTGCCTCACAAACCTTATTGAGTTCTTTGAGAAGGTGACCAAACAGGTGGATGAGGGTAAAGCAGTTGATGTGGTGTATATGGATTTCAGTAAAGCCTTTGATAAGGTTCCCCATGGAAAGCTACTGCAGAAAATACGGAAGCATGGGATTCAGGGAAATTTAGCAGTTTGGATCAGAAATTGGCTAGCTGGAAGAAGACAAAGGGTGGTGGTTGATGGGAAGTGTTCAGACTGGAGTCCAGTTACTAGTGGTGTACCACAGGATCTGTTTTGGGGCCACTGCTGTTTGTCATTTTTGTAAATGACCTGGAGGAGGGCGTAGAAGGATGGGTGAGTACATTTGCAGATGACACTAAAGTCGGTGGAGTTGTGGACAGTGCGGAAGGATGTTACAAGTTACAGAGGGACATAGATAAGCTGCAGCGCTGGGCTGAGAGGTGGCAAATGGAGTTCAATGCAGAAAAGTGTGAGGTGATTCATTTTGGAAGGAATAACAGGAAGACAGAGTACTGGGCTAATGGTAAGATTCTTGGCAGTGTGGATGAGCAGAGAGATCTCGGTGTCCATGTACATAGATCCCTGAAAGTTGCCACTCAGGTTGAGAGGGTTGTTAAGAAGGCGTACGGTGTGTTAGCTTTTATTGGTAGAGGGATTGAGTTTCGGAGCCATGAGGTCATGTTGCAGCTGTAAAAAACTCTGGTGCGGTCGCATTTAGAGTATTGCGTGCAATTCTGGTCACCGCATTATAGGAAGGATGTGGAAGCATTGGAAAGGGTGCAGAGGAGATTTACCAGAATGTTGCCTGGTATGGAGGGAAGATCTTTTGAGGAAAGGCCGAGGGACTTGAGGCTGTTTTCGTTAGAGAGAAGAAGGTTAAGAGGTGACTTAATTGAGGCATACAAGATGATCAGAGGATTGGATATGGTGGACAGTGAGAGCCTTTTTCCTCGGATGGTGACGTCTAGCACGAGGGGGACATAGCTTTAATTTTAGGGGAGATAGATATAAGACAGACGTCAGAGGTAGGTTCTTTACTCAGAGGGTAGTAAGGGTGTGGAATGCCCTGCCTGCAACAGTAGTGGACTCGCCAACACTAAGGGTATTCAAATGGTCATTGGATAGACATATGGACGATAAGGGAATAATGTAAATGGGCTTTAGAGTGGTTTCACAGGTCGGCGCAACATCGAGGGCTGAAGGGCCTGTACTGCGCTGTAATGTTCTATGTTCCCGGTGCCAACTGGGTGCCGCGCCAACCCACGCATGCTCAGTGGTTCCGCGCTAGCCCGCGCATGCGTGGGGAACTTCCTCAACGCGACGGCCCCAATGCAACATGGCACGGGGGTTCAGGGGCCGGCCACGTAACACAATAGGGCCGGGGCTTGAGAGGCCTGCCCCCATCGGAGACCCCCCCCGGTGAAGGAGCCCCCCCTCCCCACAGGCCGCCCCACGACCCTGCACGCAGAGTTCCCACCGGCTGCCATTTCCGCGCGGCCGCTCGGCCCAAGAAGGCCGGAGGATCGGCGGCCCAGCCGTGGTACAGCGGCCCGCGACCGGCGCCATACCAAACGCGCTGGCGCAAATGGCGCCGATTCTCCACTCGGAGAATCGCGTGCCGGCATCGGGGCGGCGTGGCACGGTTGCGGCGATTCTCCGGCGCGGGGCTCGGAGAATCCCGCCCCGGGTATATGGTACAACACCCCAGAAACTACATTGGTATGGAGCCAACACATTCTTTGCCGACCCGCTCTGCAGCCATAAAGTGCTGCGGAGCTGATCCATGAGCATCGAGTAGGCCTTCGGCGCCTCATTGGGACAGAAGTCCCGCCCTCTTGAGCTCCAATTGTCCAGCAGTTTCATCAGTTCTAACAACACCAGGTAGAATTGTTGCGAACTTTGGCTGTTTCTTAATTTAGCTCTGTTTAATTACGTTTGCTCAAGAGTCGCCAGGTATCTTTCGACACCATCACAAGGTTCAGAACCGAATACAGATCAATGACTCGATACACCAGTTAGTTTATTTATTTACACACAGTCAAATCTACTCATGCATAAACTCTACAAACTAAACTACCACTATTACTAAAGCCTATATTTAGCTTTGGGTGCCCACTCACTCAGAGGAACAATGGCCGTTGCTCGGTTCTGAGGCTGCTGGGTTGAGCTGTTTACAGGGTAGCAACTAGGAGCGTCTATCTCGTAGCGTGCGTTGACTTGGAACTTACTTGGTCTGATGCAGCTGCTAGGCTAGTCTTCTCTTCGCTGAGAGCCAAAGCCAAAGGAGAAAGATTCTCCCTTGGGGAATACCTTTTATACTAAAAAGGGCTTCGCGAGATTTGGGGCGGGTCTTGAACTTGGCCTCAATTAATTGGGTATTTCCCAATCATTCGTATCGATCTTCCTCCAATAGAGGGGTGGTTCCCTGATTGCTGGGTGTGTCCTGGTGACCGTTGGTCTGCTTTGTTTTAGTCTCTTCTAGCGCTGGGGTGTCTGCCTTAACATTGTGTATCTAAATGTTTCCCTTTTGTCCCCGGAGATGGCTCATTAGTATGTAGATTGCTTAGCAGTTTCTGTCCTGTCTGAGAGCTTAAGGTTCTAATCAACAGACAGACCTTGCACCTCCTCGTTTCTTAGTATTGTCCAATTTTTCCTGCATTCTTTGCAAGTGTCCATTTTGTAATCGGGACGTGGCCATCCCAGATGGCTACAGAATTCAATGGCCGCTGCTGGGAGTCCTGGTGAAGAGCGGACCCGAAGATCTTGGATCCCTGAAGCAGGCGAGCCGGGTGTCTTGGGCTGGAGTTGGCTAGGTTAGGGAGAGGGGCAGTGGTGATGAGTTTAAGGGAACATGTGGGTTGGAAGGAAGCCACAGTGGGTGTGTGGGGCGGGGGGTGGGCTGCAGATATATCCCACAATCAGGCAGTTAAGTAGGACCAGGCAGGTAGTGTCGAATTCCACTGAATGTACCTTACTCTCCAACTATTATTTTAGTTATGAATTCTAGGGAGAGTGATGATTCTTCTGGAGAGTGCAGTCAGAGCTAAATCCATGGCACAGTGGCTGGATCAGCTGTAATGGGGAGCAGGAAGAAAATTGGGAAAGCAACACTGATAAGGAGATTATATAGTAGGAACAGAAAGCTATTTCTGTGGCGTCAGACTTGAATTTGAGATTGCATATTGACCCCCTGATGTTGGGGTCAAGGATGTCATTGAATGGTTGTCGAGCACACTGAATAGGGAATGTGAACAGCCAGCAGTCGTAGTCTTTATCAGTACCAAGGGCATTGGTAGATAAATGGAGGAGGTCCTGCAGATAGATTTAAAGGAAGATAGAAAAGAATCTAGCAAGTATGTCCAGTGTGAAGTGCTCCATTTTGACAGGAAGTTTCAAAGAAAGGTTACAACCTGGGGTCATTATGCACATATTGTAGAAGTTGCCAGAGCAGGTGGAGATAACAGTTCCTAAGTTATCGGGGATCCTGGTTCTGATAAATAGAGGCATAGAATACAAAAGCAAAGGAGTTATGGTGAAACATTTCTAAAATGCTGGTTAGCCATCAATTCTGGCCACTACACTTTCAGGAGGATATGAAGGCATTAGAGGGTGCACAGAAGAGATTTAGGAGAATGGTTTGAGGGATGACGAACTGGTACGTGGTTAGCACTGCTGCCTCACAGCGCCAGGGACCCAGGTTAAATTCCGACCTTGGGTGACTGTGTAGAGTTTGCATCTTCTCCCCATGTCTGCGGGGGTTTCCTCCATGTGCTCCGGTTTCCTCCCACAGTCCAAAGATGTGCAGATTTTGTTGGATTGGCTATGCTAAATTGCCCTTTTGTGTCCAGAGGTTAGGTGGGGCTATGGTGTCACGGGAGAATCAGCCTAGGTAGGGAGCTCTTTCAGATGGTCGGTGCAGACTTGATGGGCCAAATAGCCTCCTTCTGCACTGTCGGGATTCTATGTGAAGGCGAGAGATTTAATAGAGGTGTTGAAACCCATCAGGGATCGGGATAGAGTAGATAGGGAGAAATTGGTCTTATTGGTAGAAAGGTTGAAAGCCAAAGGGCATGGAATTAAGTTGAATGCAAAAGAACCAGAGGTGACATGGGAAATGTTTTTCTTTTTGCAGTGCGTGTATACGATTTGGAATACAGTGCCTGAGAGTGTGATGGAGAATGCTAAATTATAGCTTTCAGAAGGAAATTGGAGAATTATCTGAAGAGAAAGAAATGCAGGGCTATGGGGAAAATGCAGTGGAATGCAACTACCTGAGCTGCTCTTGCAGAGAGCTGGCACAAACATGACGGGCAAAAGGGCTTCTACCTGTGCTGTAGCCATTCCAGGATTCTATGGTCTGAACTTTCCTGCGGTGGAGGTGGCTCACCATTGGGAGCCGGAAGATCTACCGCTCCCGCCAAAGTCAATGGCAGTTTGAATGGCTCACCCGTCCCACCGCCGGGAAGGGCCGGAAAACCCTGCCCTGTGATCTTAACTGTCTCTTACCTCCTCACCAGAAAACCGAAGTACAGAAGTGGAATAGTTTGACACTACTTCTATTGTTACTGATGATGGGATTGAGTCAAAGCACTGCATCTCACTCACCATATTCCAATTAGACTCGAATGCAAATGAACTTGAAGTAAATAGTGTAATTATACCCCCCATGAGTGATGATCCCATTTCTGTTTCTTCGTACATAATGCACAAACAGTAAACTAGCACTCTGCTTAATACAGCGTGAGATCGATCATGTTCACGCCCATTTATCAAACTGAATGGTTAAAACAGGAGTGGTTTTTAGCTGTCGCTTGCCAGACAGTGTGCAAATTTCTGTTTAATAATGAGTGTAAGAGCAATGTGTCAGAGCCACAGTGTTGCAGAAAGCCTGCATCACGAATGACTGACACCTTACTACCTGCCAGTACAAGTAAATAGGCTGTCCCATTGTACTATGATTCACAGTCAGCCCTGTTAGTGACAGTGAAACACTTGCTCCAAAAACAAATGAGCGCAATTAATTTGCTCTGCCATCATGTGAACACAAAAGGCAAGCATTGCGTTAACGCCGAGGGCTCGATAATATAACTGTTTATGAGGTGTTGCTGCCCTCTGCTGCAGAAGATCTTTGTGATTTGCTGACTGCAATATTGATTGCATGCACAGGCACCAAGGGCAATAACAATAAGACTGCTTTTTTTTCTCCCCAGTGACTACATTTTAAAGACCGTGTTTTAAATAAATATGATGTTGTGCGGTTCCTCCGAATGCAATCCTGTCAGTCAAAAAGATTAGGTGGAATGTGCTGGGCTGGAAGCTCAATGTGTCAGGGTGAAAAATGTATCAGCCATGGCTCAGTTGCTAGCCCTCTCACCTCTGAGTCAGAGGGCTCCATAGACTTGAGCACAAATTCTAGGCAGACACTCCAGTACTGTACTAAGGGAGTGATGCATTACTGGAGGACAAGATGATAAACCAAGATGTCTGGCCTTTCAAATGGATCTAAAGATCTCATGGCAGTGTTCACAGAAGAGGACAGTCTTTCTCCGCTTATCCCTCAATCAGCATATCACAAAAACAGATCATCTGGCCATCAGTGGATTATAGAACCGTGCTGTGTGCAAATGGGCTGCACGTTTTCTGGCACTTACAACAGTGACTACACTTGACATTCAACTTCAATGCTTGTAAAATGCTTTCAGGTCTCCTGTGGAGACAATACATAAGTGCAAGTTCTTAAAAAAAAAATTATTGCAAAGTGCCTTGTGCTCAGAACAGAATTTTACAAATAAAGGTTTCTTTTATAATAGATTTGAATCAAAATTATATTTTAAACGTTCATCAAAAGTCAAGCATAACTTAAAAAGTATATCAATTTGTGATGTTCAAAATAAAATTAGTTGATCCAAAGGCTACAACAGAAACATTCTGAATCTGTCTGATTAGTGAGTGCACAATACAAGTTTAGTTTTTCTCTGTGGAGCAATGTCTGTGCAAGATCCCTTCCAGCACCAATAAGGACCTGACCAGTCGGAATCAAAGGTAAAGGGGTTAATGCGCATGAACCTACCATCCACCGACAACATGAAAAACAAGAAAATCATGGCATCAATCAGTGTTCAGGACTAAATGGAAGACAGCGTTGCCATTTTGGACCTAGCCATGGTGGAGAGGCTTGACCTCTCCATTGATACCAAGAGCAATGCCATCGGGAGTCTTCAACTCCAGACAGGGCAACCCATGACGATAATGTTGGAGGGAAGGGGCCAGACAAAGCTCAATCCAAAACTTGTCCTCTACGTTAGATCAGGTAGATCATGAAGATACTCATATGGTATTAATGGATGAAGGCTGCATCAGTAGGGAGATACCCAGTCATCGAGGTTCCCTTGCCCCTGGAACTGGACCTACCTTCTGTCAAGGACCGCGTGTCTGCTGATGTGCAATGACATACCTACGTTAAAAGATGCCCCGGACCAGGCGTTTAACGAGAGGAATGTAAACACTATCCCCCCGCCCCCCCCCCCCTCTACCCCACAAAAACAAACCCTGCAGTGATTGGCGAGAGGTGATGTGGACAGCACCGTGAGATCTGGAAGTCCCTAACTTTAGATCAGCACATAGGCGGTGGAGTTTGATTCAGTTGTGTCCCTCTTGGAATTGGAGCAGGAGAGCATTTTGACAGTTATCTACACAACTGAGCAGCCGTCTTCAAGATCCACCCTGCTCACCTCGCATGAAAGGGCTGGAAAAGGTGCCCTAAAAATCATCTGTTCTGTACCCAATCTGTCTGGAAAACCTCATCCAGCAGGTTCATCAACCTGTGGTCCGAAAATCAAAGTTTTACTCAATTTTGAAACCTGGAATGTACGAACCGTCATGGATGATGAGCAAGACAGTCCACCCGAATGTAAAAGCCCTTGTTGCCCGTGAACTCAGGCACTTAGCCATCGACGTGACCGCCCTGCAATAGACTCAAAAAGCAGGTGAATGGCAGCTCAGGCAAGATGGAGGAAAACCCGAGGATAACCCAGGATGCATGGAATTGGATGCGCTATCAATAACGGACCGATCAACCGACTCTCGGAGCTCCCTGTCGGCATCAATGACTGCCTCATGATCCTCCATCTACAACCTGCCAAGAACCGGCAGGTAACAGTCGTGAATGCCTGCGCCCCAACACCCTTGATGTCAGTCATTCTTTTTTTTTTCTTATAAATTTAGTGTACCCAATTCATTTTTTCCAATTAAGGGGCAATTTAGCGTGGCCAATCCACCTAACCTGCACATCTTTTGGGCTGTGGGGGCGAAACCCACGCAAACACGGGGAGTATGCACAATCTCCACACGGAGTGACCCAGAGCCGGGATCGAAGCTGGGACCTCAGCGCCGTGAGGCAGCAATGCTAACCCACTGCGCCACCATGCTGCCCGCTTGATGTCAGTCATGAGTCAAAAGAAGGCTTCTACTCTATCCTGGACACTATACTCTCCAACATTCTGAAGGAAGATAAGTCCTCCTTCAAAGCCAGGGTTGGAAAGGATTCCCAACTCTGGAAAGGAAGGAGTTGGGAATTCATCACTAACAGATTGTCCCACTAAAAAGACAAGTTCAAAGCACTGGCACATGATTGACTTTGTCATTGCCCGATCACGAGACCAAAATTATGTCCTTCTGACCAAAGCGATGACCAGTGCAGATGACTGCTGGATAGGCCACTGGCTTATCCGCTCCTCTATGTCAAACTCCACCAGAAGCAATGGTGAAGAACCAGCTCAGACAAAGATCAATATTGAACAGCTTCAAGGGCCAAGCATGCCAGTGAACGTCCAACAATATCTTCTCCGGTTTCCTCTCACAGTCCAAAGATGTGCACATTAGGTGGATTGGCCATGATAAATTGTCGTTAGTGTCAATGCATACTTGATGGGCTGAATGGCCTCCTTCTTCACTGTAGGGATTCTATGAACACCATATGGAGAGACGTCGCAGGTCAATATTAGTTCTTTAGGTGGGTCAAAGTCTATTAAAAGGTTTGAAGAATGCAGAAATTGCTTTACTCTGTTGAAAACCTCTTCCTGGGGAACCTCCCAAGACCAACAATAGTGTTTATTTGCAAGAATAAGCAAGGGGGACAATACCATCAATAAGTTTGGTAAAAAAATGTCCATAGTCATTTATCATCCCCAAAAGTGATTTGAGTGCAGTCGTGTTTGTGGGAGAAAGCCTTTATTGCCTTAAGGTTGTCTTCCATGGGGTGTAATCCTTGTACATCTACATGATGCCCCAGGTAGGTCACCTCAGTGGCTTGATGGGCGAACGTCTCTTTCCTGAGATGAGTTTCAGCCTCCTGAAATCTCTTTAAAACCTTCTCTAAGTTTGCTAGCAGCTTGGCCTCTATAGATCCAGTTATGAGACCATCATCAAGAATTACTACAGCCCACAGTAGCCCCTGTAGTGGACTGCCCATTGCTCTTTGGAGTGTTTCACATGCTGAAGACACGGCAAAGACAGATATGTGTACCAGAACAGGCCTTTGTGTGTGTTCATCATGACATACCCCTGTTAAGCACTATCTAATTTGAGTTGCTGGTACGCGGTTCTCGTACCCAGCTTTGTGTAAAATTGACCTCCTGTCAGCTTTACATACAGGTCTTCAATTCTTGGGATTGGATATTTGTCCAGCAGGCAGCCTGATTAACTGTTAGCTTATAAATACCACAAATGCAGAAGGTCGTATCCAGTTTCAACACAGGGACTATAGATGCTGCCCATTCTGAGAACAGAACTGGCTGGATAATGTCTAGTTTTTCCAACTTGTTTAACTCAATACAAAGAACAAAGAACAAAGAAATGTACAGCACAGGAACAGGCCCTTCGGCCCTCCAAGCCCGTGCCGACCATACTGCCCGACTAAACTACAATCTTCTACACTTCCTGGGTCCGTATCCTTCTATTCCCATCCTATTCATATATTTGTCAAGATGCCCCTTAAATGTCCCTATCGTCCCTGCCTCCACTACCTCCTCCGGTAGTGAGTTCCAGGCACCCACTACCCTCTGCGTAAAAAACTTGCCTCGTACATCTACTCTAAACTTTGCCCCTCTCACCTTAAACCTATGCCCCCTAGTAATTGACCCCTCTACCCTGGGGAAAAGCCTCTGACTATCCACTCTGTCTATGCCCCTCATAATTTTGTATACCTCTATCAGGTCGCCCCTCAACCTCCTTCGTTCCAGTGAGAACAAACCGAGTTTATTCAATCGCTCCTCATAGCTTATGCCCTCCATACCAGGCAACATTCTGGTAAATCTCTTCTGCACCCTCTCTAAAGCCTCCACATCCTTCTGGTAGTGTGGCGACCAGAATTGAACACTAGAATATCCACTTTCTCTCGTAAAGCATATAGTACCAGACCTGCCCTAATGAATTGGGGAGTTGCCTTAGGATCCACATAAATCTTAGCTTGGAATCCTTTGATTTTTCTCAATTCATCACAGAAGATGCTTTGAAGACCAATTCATCACAGAAGATCCATATTTCTTATCAGTTCAGGCAGTCCCCCTTCCTGCACTTGAAAAATCTTAGGCCAATTCAACTTTATTTCTTTAAGCCAGTCCTAACCAAGAAGGCTAACAACACATATTTTTATCACAACTGGTTGCATTGGTGAGCACAATAGTGCTCACAAATTAATTTGTATTTATTTCAATCTTATCAGAGAGATTTAAGTCAAATGCAGCAGCCTCCACGGAATGACCCAACTCCCCATTGGAAAGTCACACAAGTGTTGTTTAGTGCACCTTTTCAAAAACGTGAAGCTGGCATGATGATTTCTGAGGGGACGTGAGGAGATGAGTAGCCCTTTCCATTGACTGGCATGCAGCTCTAGGCCACCTGAGCTGCTGCATCATTGCTCAGGGAGGAGGGGGTTGGGCTTGGCCAGGGGCTAGGTTGGGGGGGGAGGCTGAGGTGTCTTGCGTCTGTGAGAACTTGAACCCATCTTATAATATTGTGGAACCCTTAACTGGGGGAACCACAGCTTTGGCCTGTCTGTCCTACCAAATGCTTCCAGGACAGAGCCCTGCTGTGACTTCTATCCTCAAAGTCAATTTCACTCCCTTTAACTGTGAACAGCCTCTAGCTTCACAGATTAAGGCTAAAGAGGAATTGGCCATGTTAGTAGAGCACTTCAAACTCCTCAATTCCTAAGCACCTCCTCGAGGGCACACATGCCATGTCTGACAGGGTGATAAGTGCAATCCATGTCCAGCAAACATTGATGTCTGTACAGTGAGCCTGAACTCCAGGAGCATCAGCATCATAGAGGCAGCTGCCAACAATCAAACACTAGAGAGCAGGACTTCAGTACGGAGGATTCTCTCGCGGTCATAGGGTAAGTGTATGGATAAGCAGAGGGAAGCAGAGCACAACCACCTAAATATTCCCAGCAGAGGTCTGGGTTCTAGGGGCTCCTAATGTGGCCGGGGGTGAGTGTGCAGAGCAAGATTTGCCAGCACATCTGGCTCGCTGGATGGCTCTCTGAGAGAAGGTAGGACAGTCATGGTAAAGGTGGGGGAGGCTTGATGGATTTGAAGGTCCTGACATGGAAGCCTGAACTGATTGTCAGTCTCCCTCCTTCTCCAGTTCCTTCCAGACATAATGGTGTTTGCTGGAATTTATCCTACAGAGGCTGCCCTCGCTGTGCTGGTGGCAGCCGAGAAGAGCAGGTTCTGGAGACCGCAAAAAGGCCAACACAGGCTGGAGGCGGAATCCCATGTGTAGGGGGCCGCCGCACACCCTGAAGACCCAGCTACCCATCTGACTGAGGAAGAAGCCAAAAGGGGAGGCCAGCCCCGGCCCAAGGTGTACAGGAGTTGATGGTCCATCCATGAGTTGACAGAAAGCATATGAGACTGCATCTCATGACATGGTACCCATGGAGGAGGAGGAAACACACTCCTGCTGGCTATGAAGGTCATTGCAGCTGTAAACATTCATACCGTGAGTCATTCCTGGGCTGGAGCGGGAACCTGTCTTATCATAAGCTTCCACACAGAGGTGCATTCGGGAGGTGACCCATGCCCTGTATGCCTGGACATCAGGCTATACCACCTTTGAGATGGACCAGGCCTACCAAGATGCCTGGGTTGCAGGATTTGCTGCCAACGCTGGGATGCCCCAGGTCCAGGGGTGATCGATGGCATGCATGTCACCCTGTGAGCTCTAGGGCATCAGGGAGTACCCTATGTTTTTTTCAATAAATTTAGAGTACCCAATTCATTTTTTCCAATTCAGAGACAATTTAGCATGGCCAATCCACCTACCCTGCACATATTTGGGTTGTGAGGACGAAACCCACGCAAACAGGAGGAGAATGTGCAAACTCCAGATGGACAGTGACCCCGAGCCGGGATCAAACCTGGGACCTCGGTGCCATGAGACAGCAGTGCTAACCACTGCACGTCCATGCTGCCCTAGGGAGTACCCTATGTTAACAGGAAAGGGTTCCACTGCCTGAATGTTCAGATCATGTGCGACTATCATCTCCGAATCATGCACGTGAGTGCCCGCTACCCTGGGAACATGCATAACTGTGCATCCTGGGGTACTCGGAGATCTTCGGTATCTTTGAGGACCATCCCAGAATGATGGGTTGGCTCGTGGGTGACAACAGATACCCACTGAAGTTTTGGTTGGTAATGGCAGTCCGGAGGCCTGAGACTGAGGCGGAGATCCGTTATAATGAGACCCACACTGCCACTTGCTGAAAATGCAGTTCTGATCTCTGGATGACTGCTGGTGCCCTGCAGTTTACCCCTCAGAGGGTCTCCCACTCTGCGGTGGTCTGCTGTGCCTTGCACAACCTGCCACAGTAGCTGGGTGACGTGCAGGAGGAGGAGGAGGTGGAAGGACATGTGACCTCTCCTGAGGGGGAAGGTGGTGGACCAGGAAGGGCTACAGGCAAGCCCAAGGAGGAGCCGGAGGATGGAGGCGGCAAGGCTCCGACATACGCGAAGGACCAGGAAGGCCCTCATCGTCTCCAGATTTCCTTAGGTTGCGTCAATCAGCTCAACCCACCCTCCTCCCAATCCGCTCTGTCCCCCTATTTCCCTCCCTCCACTCCTCCACCATTTTCTTCCCTGCCCCTCCTCCTCCGCTTTCCCCCCTTTTCCCTCCCGCATCCCAATTTCCCTCCATCGCCCCGTCCTCACCATTTCCCTTCCAGTGACCCCAGGATATACATCAGAGGCTGGGACAAACCGCTGCCTTCTGCGTGCTGAGGCCTTTGATGCATCTGAAAGGGAAGGGGGGAATCTGTCTGACTTACCGGTGTCTCTGGCATCACCTTGCCACCCTGTTCTGTCTGCTGCCCTTGGGATTCACCACTGTCAGGACGGGTGGAATTCGGAAGAACTGGTGACTGCCTTTGTCCCCTTGGCGGCAGGCTCTGGGTTGGCCCCCTGCGCTTCCTCTCTGACGGTGCCCGTATGGCCCTGGGGGCCTCCATGGGAAGGAGGGGCAAGTGAAGTGAGCTATAGAGGTCTCTGTGTTATCTGGAGCTGCCAGTGCTGGAGGCTCCCCACTGTCTCCACCATGGTGCTAATTTATAATAATCTTTATTAGTGGCACAAGAAGGCTTACATTAAAACTAATGAAGTTACTGTGAAAATTCCATAGTCGCCACATTCTGGCGCCTGTTCGTGTGCACTGAGGGAGAATTCAGAATGTCTAATTCACCTAACCAGCATGTCTTTCGGGACTTGTGGGAGGAAACCAGAGCACCCGGAGGAAACTACGCAGACAGAGGGAGAATGTGCAGACTCCCCATAGACAGTGACCCAAGCCGGGAATTGAATCCGGGTCCCTGGCGCTGTGAAGCAACTGTGCTAACCACTGTGCTACCGTGCCGCCCATAATTGTGAATGATAAAAAAACATTTATCGAAGCCGATGCCTTTTTCTAAATATTGATCTTTCTTTCCTGAAAGTGCGAACTTCTGTTGAGGGTCCAGACCCCCAGGAACCCAGGCAAATGTTCCTTTATTCTGTTTGAGGCACTCAGTGCAGGAGCATCAGGAAAAGACAGCGGAATAGCAGCAAGCCATGATGCTCAGTTGGAGAGCCAGCGCAGACACACTGGGGAAAATAAAGGTGAGCCAAATGAACTCCTTCAGCATCGTAACAATTCTGTGATTCTGGGTGTTAATTGATTGACTATTGGTTAATACTGGGCAGAATCCTCCTTTTCTTCAATGGGAAGCTGCTACCAAACCATTGTGAGGAATAACACTCCTGATCAGGCTGGACCAGCATGGACAGGGCGTGGAATCCAACTCTGTTACAACCTTAAAACAGCCATAATCAGGTGAACAAGCAGCAGCACGAAGATTTCCAAGGATGCCTCCTTGGAAATATTGCTGGTCTGAGCTATTGGGTGCTTAGGGCAGGAAGCCCCATAAGTTGTTGACTTTATGGAAGGAGGTGACAGATCAATCAGTGCAACCCCCACCACTTCTGTCACACAGTTTCACTGACTGCACAAGGATACTTGATAAACCTGGCACTAAGGCCATTTTTACATTTTTAATGACTCATGATGCTTTCATTCACCTCATTAGCAATTGTCCTCTTCCTATTTCAGCAGCAAGGGTCTGGAAAATCCATTAATGCAAAGGGCAACCTTAAAACACTCAAGCAACTAAGGGCAGCACGGTAGCATAGTGGTTAGCATAATTGCTTTACAGCTCAAGGGTCCTAGGTTTGATTCCCGGCTGGGTCACTGACTGTGTGGAGTCTGCACGTTCTCCCCGTGTGTGCGTGGGTTTCCTCCGGATGCTCCGGTTTCCTCCCACAGTCCAAAGATGTGCAGGTTAGGTGGATTGGCCATGCTAAATTGCCCTTAGTGTCCAAAATTGCCCATAGTGTTGGTTGAATGGGGTTACTGGGGATAGGGTGGTGTGGGTTTGGCTAGGGTGCTCTTTCCAAGAGCCGGTGCAGACTCGATGGGCCGAATGGCCTCCTTCTGCACGGTAAATTCTATGATTCTTAACCGTCAGCCAGTCAATCACTTAGCCTTTTACTAATGTTCTGGCTAGCTTTTAACAGCACAACTTTTAAAGGGGTACCCTTCGCTTGTCATGGGATGCAAGCATTCATATGGGCCAGATGTGTAAACCATTCGTATGCCTGCTCTCTCCTTCCAAAGGCTCACCCATAACCATCACATGAGAAGTACAAATAGCGAATGAATACCATCACTCAAAGTTTAAACTACAGCAAGAGGAGGACTTGTAGAAAGGCAGGAGAGGCTCGGAGAGATGGTGACGTAACGGGTCAGGTGGGGACAGAGGATTGGTAAAGAGCAGTAAAAAAGTCATCATATACAGTCTCAGCGTCATGTACTATCTAAAAGAATTGTCACACCCTAAGCAGGAGAATGTGTTGTACATAATGGACAGGAGCAGTGTCATGGTTATTGTGAGTGGAGACAGAGGAGGCATCAAATAGTATCACTTCACACTTTGCCTTCTTTCCCTCTTCTCATTTCTGCCTTGTCCTGTCGACTCTCCACACCAAACTACAATTGTTTTTTTGCTAGCCATTCATCTCTCTATGCTTCACGCCAAACTACAGTTTTTTTTTGTCAGCCATTCATCTCTCTATGCTTCACACTAAAAGCTATTCTTTGTCCTCCTCAATTATTTCAAGCACTGAAAACATTGTGTTCCCCCATTCCAATAAAGGAAAAAGAAGACAGCTGAAGGACTCATAGAGTCATAGATGTTTACAGCATGGAAACAGGTCCTTCGGCCCAGCTTGCCCATGCCGCCCAGTTTCCTTCACTAAGCTAGTCCCACGTGCCCGCATTTGGCCCATATTTCTGTATACCCACCCTGCCTATGTAACTGTCTAACTGCTATTTAAAAGACAAAATTGTACCCGCCTCTACGACTTTTAGATGCTCATCACCCTCTGTGAAGAAATTTCCCCTCTGGTCTCTTTTGTATCTCTCCCCTCTACCTTAAACCTATGCCCTTTAGTTCTAGACTCCTCTACCTTTGGAAAAAGTTGTTGACTATCCACCTTATCTATGCTCCTCATTATTTTATAGAGTTTTATTTTATAAGATCACCTCTAAGCCTCCTATAAGTCTTATATGGGAAATAAGTCTCAGCCTATCCAGCCTCTCCTTATTACTCAGACCATCAAGTGCTGGTAGCCTCCTCGGAAATCTCTTCTGCACTCTTTTTAGCTTAACAATATCCTTCCTATAATAGGGTGACCAGAACTGAACACAGTATTCCATGTGTGGTCTTACCAATGTTTTGTACAACTTCAACAAGGCGTTCCAACTCCTGTATTCAATATTCTGACCAATAAAACCTAACATGCTGAATGCCTTCTTCACCACGCTGTCCACCTTCAAGTAGCTATGAACCTGTACCCCTAGATCTCTTTGTTCTGTAACTCTCCCCAACTCCCTACCTTTGACTGAGTAGGTCCTGCCCTGATTTGATCTACCAAAATGCACCACCTCACATTTATCCAAATTAAACTCCATCTGCCAATCATCGGCCACTGGCCCAATTGATCAAGATCCTGTTGCAATCTTATATAACCTTCTTCACTATCCACTATGCCATCAATCTTGGTGTCATCTGCAAACTTACTAACCATGCCTCCGACTTTCTCATCTAACTGACCACAGCAAACACCAGCTCAGTGCCTGGCTCCACACTAACTCTAGAGGACAGAGGAGGAGACATCAAATGATTAATGGTCTAAGGTGGGGGACACAATGCCACAGGTATCTGTTCATTCAGGAGTGAGATTTTATACTAGCTCTAAGAATGTGGCTGTTGAATTCAAGGACTACTCTACTGAAGAAGGCTGAAGAGCAGAAAGCAGGATATGTTAGATGCACTCGAGGGGAGCGCAATGGCTGAGAAGCAGAAAGGTGCTCAGTTTCAGCTTGTGTCAGGTCGGACCATGGAGAAGCTTCTGTCAAGCACACAGTGAGTGATCAGCTTCATGAATAGAGGCACGAAGGTGCCGCTAGTGTCAGTTCTAACCATTTTCATGGCAGCTCACAATACTACCACAGAATCAAAGACCATTGTCTTATTGACTCAGGGGATTGGCATTGACAGGGGCTCCCAGAGAGGCATATGCAGAGCTGTAGGAGCCGTTGTGGGCAAGACGATCATCAGAGCTTCCACAGAAGAGGGACCAGCTTTCCTGTTTCAGGATAACATCCACTCTCCTGCCACCCAGTGTTCTTGTCACTCCCACACGAAAAGCTGGACCGGACAGACCTAAAATACAGCCAGCTCCTCAGGGCCAAACTGCCTATGACTGCCCAGCTGAGATGTCTTCAGTGGGACTTGGCAGTTTTCCACCTCCCTAGCTGAAGCCATTGGGGAAACAATTTGTAAGAACAGCAGGAGGGGGCAATCCAACACATAAGACAGGCACAAGGAGATTGCAGAGGACAATTTTTCATTCATCTGCCGTTATTCAGATCTGAAGTGAGCTGTTGTAGTGAAGTTTCTGCATTTGACGTCATTTGACAGAACTGACAGTAACGTTTACGAGGCTAGACTGGCAAGATGCAGTCTGATGGTACTACTAAGGACAATGGGGGAGGCAGTGGCATACTGGTGCTGTCACTAGACTAGTAATCCAAAAACCCAGGGTAATGCCAGGTAACCCAAGGACCCGGGTTCAAATCCCACCGTAACAGATAGTGAAATTTGAATTCAATAAATGTTTGGAATTAAAAGATAGCCATGAAAATGGTTAGCACTGTGGCTTCACAGCGCAAGGGTCCCAGGTTTGATTCCCCGCTGGGTCACTGTCTGTGCGGAGTCTGCACGTTCGCCCCGTGTCTGCGTGGGTTTCCTCCGGGTGCTCTGGTTTCCTCCCACAGTCCAAAGACGTGCGGGTTAGGTGGATTGGCCATGATAAATTGCCCTTAGTGACTAAAAAGGGTGGAAGGGGTTATTGGGCTACGGGGATAGGGTGGAAGTGAAGGCTTAAGTGGGTCGGTGCAGACTCGATGTCCCGAATGGCCTTCTTCTTCACCGTATATTCTGTGTTCTATGTTCTATGAAACCACTGTTGATTGTTGTAAAAACCCATCTGGTTCACTGATGCCCTTTAGGGAAGGAAAGAAATCTGTCATCCTTAACAGGTTCACAATGTGGTAGACTCTTAAAAAGCCCCCTACAATAGTCCAGCGAGCCAGTCAGTACAGAGGCAATTAGGAATGAGCAATAAATGCTGGCCCCATCAGCGGCACCCACATCCATGAATTAATTAACTAAAATGGTTCTGCAATTAGTTATGGTTCAGATGAAGTGTTGATGAGTTTTTCTTCAGGAGCTCTTGAAGGTAGGGCATTGGCAAGTGATTCTGTTCCTGCCCCTCTTCTTCCTCCAATTCTTGTTGCCCAGGTAACGGTAAATAGCTAGCACTTCAGCACAACAAAGTAATGCAGCAAAGAACCACAAATCTGGATACCATGCAAGGCTGTTCCTGCAGATCTTCTCCCAAATGGCCCGGGCTCAGAATCATTACTTGTAAATGCCAACAGTTATGTTTGCTGATATTGTTGGTGAGGCATGACTTTTGTTGGAGGTTTGATCTGCCTTTCTGCCTGGGTTACTGACAGGAGTAATGAGGGACATCCAGTGAAGCTGTTCCTTGACACCAATAGACTTGATGACCTGGTTGCAATAAACGCTACGCAGTGCAGGATGAAGGAACCATGAATGGTGCCAAGAAACAAGGTGAAGACCTAAATGATGTGCAGTAACAAACAAAACTGTCAGTGTCTCTTACTGTTGCGAAAAATTGCCAGTCTGCCAATTGGCATCACACAGTGCCGTGTGAATGCAGCCAATGGCATTGGGGAAGTCTGCAGCGTGGGAAAAACCTAATGCTCTTTAGGACTTCAGCACTCTGCCCGTGGCCAAAGTGATGTGTGGACATGTTTTATTTGTTTATGGGATGTGTATATTGCTGGCCTGGAAACCCAGTATTTTAATTATCCATGGCTAATTTAATGGTGATTCACCTGTAATGATATGCAGTAACAGTGTATATAAAAGTGCAAATAGCCTCCAACCATTAGGTGTCATGTAAGAGGAACAGGACACTGGAACCGAACAGAGCCAGTCTTGATCAGAGTTGGTAGCATGGTAAAATTTTCCAGTTTGGTTAGCAACAGTTTAGTTTGCCCAGAGTTTATTTAACATTAAATAATTGCTTTGAACTAGATGTTCTGTTGTAAACTGATTCATTTATTATCATAGTACACGAACATAACACCACCCTATTGAACCGCTGCAGTCCATGTGGTGTGGGGATAGGGCTGTTGCCGATTTCAATCCAGCAACAGTGAGGAAATATTTTCACACCCCTAAATCAGGATGGTGCGTGGCGGAAGTGAACTTGCATGTGACGGATTCCCATGCACCTACTGCCCTTGTCCTTCTGGGTGATAGAGGTCACAGGTTAAGGTGGTGTCAAAGGAGCCTTGATGAGTTTCTGCAGTGCAAATAAACTGGAAGAATTTCCATACAGCTTGCAAAATAAGACAGAACTCCGTTCATCAGACGCAATCCTCAGTATACCAATGAAACTCTCTTTCAACACTCATGTACAAGACAGATTATGTGAATTTATTTAAATGTCAATTATATTGGAAGCATATAAGTGATGGAGTTCCTTCTGAAGAAAAATAATAGTTAATCCGAAATCCATAATTTGGAATTGCGTATTTTACAAAGATAATGGCTGATACATTTTGAGGTCTGATAAAAGCTTCCAATGAACAAAAGTGCAAAAGAATGACTTAAAATCTTTCCTTTTAGTTAACTTCAGTAGCAATGAGGCTCACCAAAAGAATTATGCAGCTGTTTTACTGCCAGACAGTGCTAATCAGGATATTCTTGACAGTATTAATTTGCAGATATTAAAGTAATGTAAAATTTAGTGGACTGTGAAAATTCTGCAGCAACTGAATGTGTTTTATGTCACATTTTTAAACACTGAAAGATTTAGTGAAAGATATTGGAAATCGGCATGGGAAGGGATTGATAAGGGGAAACTGTGCCAATCTAGCTTTTTTTATTGCCAAACAAATATCACTACACCTCAAATCAGAAATTTTGCATAACAAAAATATATGAAGTAAACTATGTAATAAAATCATTGCATTAACTGAAACACATTCATAGAGCGAAAGATCTTCTGCAATACTTTTTGCCGTGAGTTGGAATGTAACTTGCAAATTCCGAAACTCCTCAATGTAGAAATTAAAATAAATCAGAAGCTGCCAGTGGACCTGAATTTTGGAAAAGTTTTGGTGAAGAAGGAGACAGTGAAATAAGCTTTTAACCGGTTTCTGGGAAATTGAAAGCTAAAAGCCACGGCAGATTTATTGCTTTGACCACAAGAACGCGTATGCGTTAATTAAGAATTTTGATTTATTGCCAATGGAGCATAAATACTCTGCTTGCAGTAAATTAGATGAGAAGCTGCTTTACGTGAGCAGGAGTGTTGTGCCATGTAATCTATAATATATTATCCTGCTTCAGAAACATAGTCCTGAGATCAGAGTGTGTGCTCTAGACCTTTCAGAGCACTAGGTCCTGCACTTTCCACAAAGTTAGTGGTGCAGTGTTGGGGGAGTCTCTTCGGCTCCAGTAAGTTCTCATGGAGCTGATGTGCCGGATCAGTTGACGTATACCGCACCGGTGAACGACATTAGCGGCAGGAACGATGTGGCAGACAATCATGAGGAGGTGGCTGAACTACGGACAACACAACGTCGGGCATGCTGGCGCCGAGAGAGACTGGAGGCGTCACCGCAGGCTGGTCCGGCAATGGAGCCGGAATATCCAGGGCAGGCTCCTTCCGAGGCACTTCAGAAGGGAATAACCGCCACGAGCGAATGAGATCCAGGAGTTGCTTCATTAGTTGCCCCCGGACCCAAACTTGGTATGAGACTGGTCCCGTTTGACAGACGACAATCCCAGAGAGCCAGCGAGCACCGTGGTTGAAATTTGGAATGAAAACCGCGGCATTAGGATCGAAGCAGCAAAAGGTTGCCGTTGAACCGGGCAATGCCCTTCAAAATCCTGGTTATGACTCACCTCTGCACCAATGTCCAGTATAATCAAACTGAGTTATGTACGAAGTCTACGACCTATTCACATCTCAGCGGGGGCTAAACCAGTTGCTGCGTGTGGCCTGATCCTGTGCGACAATAAAAATCGATCCGGTCGTGTGACCATTGAGCCAAACATATGTTTCTTGAGCCCCTGTTTAACCATCTGCATGGCCCTCTCCGCCAATCCATTTGAAGCCGGATGGTATGGGGCGGGGATGGCGAATGACGTTGCTCTTCACAAAAGTGGCAAACTCTTCACTCAGGGAAGAGGCCCTGTTATTGGTCATGGGTATCTTCGGAACCCAGGAAGGGACCGGCAAAATCTGCATGTATCCGAGCCCAAGGGCACCCAGGTCACTCCCAAAGCTGAAGAGGTGCTTCTGCGGGGAGTTTCTGGTGCTCTTGGCAGATGGAGCACTGCTGGGCCAACATCACGCTATCCTGACTAACCCAGGCGCAACCGCTCTGGTCTTGCACAGGAGGATGCCATCCTCCCCAGTCAACTCTGAAAATTTTGAGGATAAATCTTCAACTCCACTGGTAGCTGCCATTGCTGCCCACCATACAGCACCAGATGACGCACCTTGGCAAGTACAGGGTCGCTTTGCATTCAGTCATGAACACATGAGGCAGTGACAGGCAAGGAATCTATGTAGTTCAGGACAGCAATCACTTTATCTGCCATAGGAGGGTTCACAGATTTGTTCTTTAGGGGAAATCAGCTCAAAGCATCAGTATGCGCGGTCTGGGTCCCTGGGTGATGCTCGAAAGAGTATTTGTAAGCAGCCAATAACAGAGCCCATCACTGAATCCTTGCAGATGCGATTTGAGATTGCGTTGTCTTCACGGAAGAGGCCTAGCAATTGCTTGTTATCAGTGATGATATACAAATGGCGGCCATAGACGTATTAATGGAATCACTTTACGAAGAATACGACCGCTTGAGCTTCTTTTTCGATCTGGGTGTACGTTATCTTGGCCGCAGCCACAGCTCTATCGACAACAGCTTCCAAACCTGTGACCTCCAACACCGAGAAGGACAAAGGTAGCAGATGTAGGGAAAAAAACACAATCTGCAACTTCCCCATTCGGTCACACATCCTGGTTTGAAACTATATTGCTGTTTCTTCACCGTCACTGGATCATAATCCTGGAACTCCCTTTAACAGCACTGTGTGTGTACCTCCATTAGGTGGACTGCAGCATTTCAAGAAGGCATCTCAACATCCCTTTTTCAAGGATCATCAGAGATAAGCAACAAATGCTGACGTTGCCAACAATGCTCCCATCCCATTTAGAACTGAAACAAACTCCTTTGCTTTTACTTCCATATTTTCATTGACATTTTTTCTGTCACTCCGGTTCACTACATACAATTTTTACAAAGAGAACATTCCATTCTGACCACATATGTTCTATTACTTCACAGTAATATTTATTCTTCATCATTGTACTCTTGTTAAGTTGTGCACCTTTTTCATTCATCATTGTTGACACTGGGTCCTTTACCAATGACCAAGCTTTTATTTCCTCTTTTACCTATTTAAACTTGTCCTCCCTCATCATAAAAGCTTCTGCAATGTTCCTTTGAAAAGCTCACCAGGACTTGTCGCACCTAGTTGGTAAATTGGTACAGACTCAGCTAGCAGTGATAATATGATTGCACACTCCACAGCTGCTTTAATGAACTTCTCAACATTTATACCCATTAGCAGTTCATTAGCTGATTGAGAAATGTGAACGTATCATTATTGTGGTTTGGTCACGATTGGCTGAATTTCCTCATCACCCGCATAGCAATTGCTCTCTCTGAAAGTGTACATTTGAAAAATGTATATCACTGCAGTCTCATTAGTAGGTCATCAATTTGAACAGAAACAAATGTGTTGCCCGTTTTTTTTTTCTAAAGAAAATTAGGTATTTCAGCCCTTGACTTCGCAGGAAGTGCCAAGTATTTTGTGCTTATCATAAAGAACCCGACATCAACTACTTCATGAAAAATTCAACAAAGAAATCATCCAACTGTGCAAAGGAAGAATGTCTTTCTTGTGACCACTGTTGGAGAGAGAAAAACAGAGAGCTTGGTGTAAAGCTACATTACCGCTAGTCTGGGTTTTATTGAACAATTGCAATAGAACCAAGTGCAATCAGTCCAAAACCTCACCACCAAACATCAATCCAGATGTCACAAATGTGTTCATGCTACGTCTGCATCAAACAATGGTTAGATATACATCAATAAACATCACATCACTGGAGTCTTTGCATTGGTTCTTTTGAGTCTCATGTTGAGCTTTCTCTACCACAAGCCCGTCATGAATATTTGACATGTTGCAGGTCTTCTTACAGATCATGCCTCACTGACAATTGCTGATCTGGAATTAAGCCATTTCCTTGCTACTTAAATGAACCTTTAAATATACTGACAACAGAAGTCGACAATGCAAATGTATTCTGCCAACTTAAGGCACCAGCTAAGGCTGCTTTTTGGCTGGACTTTGTGCTACTTAGTCACACAAGTATCTTATTCTTGTATTCTTGCCGTGTAAGATACTTAGATGAAGTGTGTAAAATTAAGAAGCCTCCTGCAAAGCTAGTGATAAAACAGTTTTTTTTGCTTTACAATCTTGGATATGTCTCCCAGAAATAGCAGTTGATGCAATACACATTAAGCTGCAAAGTGTTTAAGTATCTGATTGTAAAATGGGGTACAATATTGCACTAAAAATAATGAAAGGAATGAAAAAAAACACTTGTGTTTGTATTGCATTTTCTTTGCACCTCAGGAAGTTGTAAAACATTCTGCAGTGAAGGAAACACTTTTGGTCGAAGTTGCAAAGTTTTACAGACTGATGACAAGCGATTAAAGAGCAGAAGAGTTTATTCAACAATCTTAGCAGTTCCTATATTTCCGTGCTGAGGGAGAACTTGCTTGCTACTCACACGTCACTTCTTATGTCCACGTCATCCCGATGTATACATGACCACCCGGACTACATCTTCCCCATTTAAGTTAGAACAACCAGTAATATGACAATGGAAGCCAGCAGTGACAGGTTATAAACTACTCACGATGTACAGCACACAAACTTGGGCAACAGAACATAAACTATTTAAAATATGCAGAGCACTGACGTGGACTACTACACCTGACACATGGACCATCACATCCCTTCTCCCCACCCCCTTTCTAAAAAACAGTCTATATGTAGACCAGATCAGTGGATTGTCAAAGAACAAAGAACAAAAAATAATACATGATGTGGTGATGCCGGCGTTGGACTGGGGTGAGCACAGTAAGAAGTCTTACAACACCAGGTTAAAGTTCAACAAGTTTATTTCAAACACTAGCTTTCAGAGCACTGCTCCTTCCTCACCTGCAGAAGGAGCAGTGCTCCAAAAGCTAGTGTTTGAAACAAACCTGTTGGACTTTAACCTGGTGTTGTAAGACTTCTTAAAGAACAGCACAGGTACAGGCCCTTCGGCCCTCCAAGCCTGCGCCGACCATGGTACCTGCCTAAACTAAAACCGTATGCACATACGGAGTACGTATCCTTCCATTCCCACCCTATACATATATTTGTTCAGATGCCCCTTAAATGCCGCTATAATACCTGCTCCCACCGCCCTCCTAGGCAGCGTTGTCCATATATTTACGACCCTCTGTATAAAAAACTTGCCTCACACATCAGTTCTAAACTTTTCCCCAAGCACTTTAAACCTTTGTCGCCTCATACTTGACTAGTCTACTCTAGGAAAGAGCATCTGACTATCCACTCTGTCCATGCCACTCATAATCTTGTAGACCACTATCAGGTCTCCTCTCAACCTCCGTCGTTTCAGTGAGAACAGATTGAGTTGGTCTAACCTCTCTTCATAGCTAATGCCCTCCATTCCAGGCAACATCCTATAAACCACTTCTGTACCCTCTCCAAAGCATCCACATCCTTCTGGTAGTGTGGCGGCCAGAATTTTACACAATATTCCAAATGAGGCCTAACTAAGGTCCTGTACACCTCAACATGACTTGCCAATTTTTATATTCAATGCCCCGACCTTCTTGATCACCTTATCTACAAGCGTTGCCACTTTCTGTGATCGGTGGACATGCACACCCAGATTTCTCTGCCTGCCAGTACTCGCAAGAGTTCTGCCATTTATTGTGTAATTCCTACATGCATTGGACTTTCCAAAGTGCATTACCTCACACTTGTCCGGATTAAACACATCTGCCATTTCCCCGCCCAAGACTCCAGCCAGTTTAAATCCTGCTGTATCCTCTGACAATTCTCTTCACTATCCGCAACGTCACCAATTTTTGTGTCGTCTGCGAACTTACTAATCAGACTAGCTACATTTTCTTCCAAATCATTTAGATACATCACAAACAATGAAGGCCCCAGAACTGATCCGTGTGGAACGCCATTAGCCACAGCCTTCAAATCAGGAAAACACCCTTCTACAGCTAGCCTCTGTCTTCTGTGCCCAAGTCAGTTCTGTATCCAACTTGCCAGTTCTCCTCTGATCCTGTCTGACTTCACCTTTTGTACCAGAGTACCATGAGGTACTTTGTCAGAGGCTTTACTGAAGTCCATGTAAACAACATCTACTGCCTTTCCCTCATCTATTATCTTTGTCACTTGCTCAAAAAATGCAATCAAATTAATGAGGCATGACTTCACCTTCATAAAACCATCACTAATAAGTCCATTTGTTTCCAAATATGAGTAAATCCTGTCTCTAAGAATCTTTTCCAATAATTTCCCTACCACTGACGTAAGGCTCACCAGCCTATAATTTCCAGGATTATCCCTGCTGCCCTTCTTAAACAATGGAACAACATTGGCTACTCTCCAGTCATCTGAAACTTCACTTGTAGCCAATGAGTTACAAAGATTACTGTCAAGGCCCAGCAATTTCCTCCCTTGCCTCCCTCAGTATTCTGAGGTAGATCCCATCAGGCCCTGGGGACTTATCTACTTTAATGCTTTTTAAGATGTCCAACACCTCTTTATTAATATCAACATGACTCAGAATATCTACACACTCTACCCTATACTCCTCATCCACCAAGTCCTTCTCTTTGAGGCAAAGTATTCATTTAGTATCTATCCCATTTCCTCTGGCTCCATACATAGATTCTCTCCAATATCCTGGAATGGACCAACCCTTTCTCTGGTTACTCTTTTGCTCTTTACATATGTATAAAACGCCTTAGGATTTTCCTTAATCCTGTTTTTCAATGACATTTCATGACCCCTTTTAGCCTTCCTAACCCCTACCTTAAGTTCCTTCCAACTTTCTTTATATTCTTCAAGGGCTTCATCTGTCCTAAGCCTTTTAAACCTGCCGAATGCTTTATTTTTCTTTTTGACAAGGTTCATAATATCCGGGTTTCCCTGTACTTGCCACCCTTATCTTTCATTCTCACAGGTACATGCCAGTCCTGAATTCTAATCAACTGGCATTTGAAAGCCTCCCACATGTCGGATGTTGATTTTCCCTCAAACAGCCTCGCATAGTCAACACTCTCCAGATACTGCCTAACGCTGTTGTAATTAGCCTTCCCCCAGTCTAACACCTTCACCTGAGGACCACTCTTGTCCTTTTCCATAAGCAGGTTAAAAGTTACAGAATTATGATCATTGTTCCTGAAATGATCTCCGACTGAAACTTCGATCACCTGGCCCGGGCCCATTCCCCAGCACCAGGTCTAATATGGCCCCTTCCCGAGTTGGGCTATTTACATATTGTTTCAAGAAACCCTCCTGGATGCTCCTAACAAATTCTGCTCCATCCATGCTTCTAGCAGTAAGTGTGTCCCAGTCAATATAGGGAAAGTTAAAATCATCCAGCACAACAACCATATTGTTTCTGCATCTTTCCAAGATCTGTCTGCATATCTGCTCCTCTATCTCTCACTGACTCTTAGGAGGTCTGTAGTAAATCCCCAACATTTTGACAGCACCTTTCCTACTCCTGAGCTCTACCCAAATTGCGTTGCTGCCTGAACCATCCAAGGTGTCCTCCCTCAGAACAGCTGTGATATTCTCCTTCACCAATAATGCAACACCCCCATCCCTTTTGCATCCCCCTCTATCCTGCTTGAAGCATCTAAATCCTGGAATGTTTAGTTGCCAATCCTGTCCTTTACATTGACATGCTCAGGAGCACTGTGTATAGGATTGTGCCATTTTGCTGTGCTTGGGATACTCTTGGGTGGTTGTTCTCAGGGTGAATAGCATCAGGTGGCCTTGTGGCATGCCCAGTGGCTGCAGGACTTGTTGCATTGGCTTCAGGAGGGGCCTCCATTTCCACCAGTGCAGAGGGTGCAGATTACAGACTCAGTGCATTGGACTCTGTAGTGGTTGGTGGTGCTAGTTCAGGTGCCCGCAACATGTAATGCCTGTTCATGACATAGAGAGCCCATCCGAGCAACCGTATAGCTATTTAGTGGCGTGCATGGCTTTGCACCACCATCAGTTTGTCGTAGCCATATGTGGTTTAGATACTGACTGTTTGGCCTTGTTATAGAGTGCTGAGCCAGTGTGTATTTTGGTCATAGTTCCTTTAACCTCTTTGTCGCTTCTTCATGAGGGTGGCCCGTGCATTTGTCACCACATTTGGTGACAGGATGTAGAGATGCCGGCGTTGAACTGGGGTGAGCACAGTAAGAAGTCTTACAACACCAGATTAAAGCCCAACAGGTTTGTTTCGAATCGCTAGCTTTCGGAGGGTAGCTCCTTCCTCAGGTGAATCTGAGGAGCTGTGCTCTGAAAGCTAGTGATTCGAAACAAACCTGTTGGACTTTAACCGGGTATTGTAAGATTTGGTGACATGGATTGTGGTTCTGGTATACCTGGAGAATATTCTCTGTGCTGACGAGGGCAAGCCCTTTCTTGGCAGGTTTCGCAGCATAAAAGTCCATGTTTTCTCAGGCACATTTCTCAAGGAGATATTTTGCTGAGCAAACCACCCATCTGCCGGACCATTCGATTGGGTTGAGGAGGCTTGTGATGTTCTCAAAGTCCCATGTTTGCGCAAAGTCCTTAAACTTCCTGGAGGCAAACTGCTGAGCGTTATTTATCATTGGAGCAGCACGGTAGCATAGTGGTTAGCACAGTTGCTTCACAGCTCCTGGGTCCCAGGTTCGATTCCCGGCTTGGGTCACTGTCTGTGTGGATTCTGCACGTTCTCACCGTGTCTGCGTGGGTTTCCTCCGGGTGCTCCGGTTTCCTCCCACAGTCCAAAGATGTGCAGGTTCGGTGGATTGGCAATGCTAAATTGCCGTTAGTGTCCAAAACGGTTGGGTGGGGTTACGGGGATAGGGTGAAGGTGTAGGCTTGTGCAGAGTGCTCTTTCCAAGGGCCGGTGCAGACCCGATGGGCCGAATGGGCTCCTTCTGCGCTGTAAATTCTATGATTATCCTTTGGGGGATGCCGTATGTGACAAAATGTCTCTTCAGGCTACCAATGACTGTGTATCTTTTCAGATCAGGCAGGTAGTCAATTTTATACCAACCAGAGTTCGAGTCAATCAGGACCAAGTGCTGTTTTCCATTCCATTCTGATATGTCTGCACTCATGAAAGGCCAGGAGAGGTTCGGGACCTCATGTAGGTACAATGGTTCTTTGATTTGATTGTACTGGAGCGTGCTACATGGCCCACACCTGGACACTTCCTTCGCTGTGTGCACATACATGGAGGGCCAGTAAAAGGGTTCCTTTGCCTTATATCGTGCTGCATCCGACCCTGGTACCCTTAGCAGAGTTGCTGGGTTTAGTACCTCAGCAGAGAGGTGGGGATAACGAATGTCTGGCCATGCAGTAGCAGTCCATCTTGCATAGTTAACTTATGTCTCATAGCAAATAAGGTGCGGAGCCCTTGGGGACGATCCTTTGATGATTTGGGCCAGTCTTTCATAATGAAATTTTGAGGGCAGCACGGTAGCACGAGTGGATAGCACTGTGGCTTCACAGCGCCAGGTCCCAGGTTCGATTCCCCGCTGGGTCACTGTCTGTGTGGAGTCTGCACGTTCTCCCTGTGTCTGCGTCGGCTTCCTCCGGGTGCTCCGGTTTCCTCCCACAGTCCAAAGACGTGCAGGTTAGGTGAATTGGCCATGATAAATTGCCCTTAGTGACCAAAAAGGTTAGGAGGGGTTGTTGGGCTACGGGGATAGGGTGGAAGTGAGGGCTTAAGTGGGTCGGTGCAGTCTCGATGGGCCGAATGGCCTCCTTCTGCACTGTATGTTCTGTGTTCTGTGAAATCATGGAGCTGTCTGCATATGAGATCCACCAGGAGGGAAGCTTTTAATTGATCAGTTCCATGAGATGACAGGACTTGAAACACAATGATATCATTGTCCTCCTCACAATCTGCTTGTTAAGTGGTGGGCAAGTAAACCCCGGAGAGGGCATCAGCAAAACACAACTCTTTACTGCACTTATAGAGAATATTGAGGTTTAGTGTTATAGTTTGAGCATTCTTCCGCTGTAGTCGTGCTGATGTAGTCTTAAGAGACTTTCTGAGAATAGTTATGAGCAACTGGTGATCACTTTCAACATTGGCAGGATGGCCATAGATGAAGTTGTGGAATTTCTGATAAGCAAAGACTAGGACAAGGAGTTGTTTATCGACCTGGGCATAACGCGTTGCAGTGTTAGTGACAGCACTCGATGCAAAGCCTCCTGGTCTGCCAATCTGGATGCAGACTGTGCCAAGTTTGTGCTGCGAGGCATCTGCTGATAAGAGTGCAAGTGTTGAATGTCAAAGTATTGTAGAATTGGAGGGGCTGAGAGTGCATGTTTGTGTTTGTTGAATGCAACAATGTGGTATTCCTGCCAACACCATTCAGCATCTTACTGGAGAAGCTAACAGCATGGTCCAGTCACCTCACTGTAGCATGGAATGAATATCGATGAATAATTCATCATACCAAGGAAGTGCTGCGAAGCATGCTTGTCCTCGGGAATGGGCATTTACCGTCTGACCATTGTCTTGTCTGGATCTGGCTTCACACCATCCACTGTGGGCAAGTAACCACATAAAAAAAACTGGTTGACCCTAAATTTGCATTTAACAGAGTTGAGCTTTAACTATATAGTCCTAATTCTGTCGAGGACAAAACAAAGATTGCATCATGTTCTTGCATTGTAAAACCCCAGACAGTTTGTCATCGACAATGATCTCACAGGGTTGACCTGCAAAGAGTTGCTCCATGTACTGTTGGAAGACCTCACTGACAGTGGAGATCCCATATGGCATGCAGAGAAATGCCTACCTGAGACATGAACGTAGTGAGCTTCAAGATTAACCAAATCCCGAGCTTCACATCCAAGTCACTGAAAACCTTGGAATTGGGCGTGTCAGCCAGAACCTGTTCATAGGGTGATGAGGTCTCAGCAGTGCCTTGTTGTGGTGAACTGAGTCCATGCCGATCTTGATTGCGTTGTCTTTTTTTTACCACAGTTACCATCGCTAAAACCAAATCTGTGGCCTCGTCTAAAAGGTATATGACACCTTGCACTGTCATCCGATCCAGTTTATTGATTACTTTCTGTGGGCACTCTTCTTAGAGCGCAAACAGCGGGTGTTACCGAGTCATCCAAGCTCATATGATATACCACAAGTAGTTTCCCAACGGTGGTGTAGTGGTAATGTTGCTGCATTAGTAATCCAGAGACCAAAGCTATTGCTCTAGGAACATGGGTTCAAATCCCACCCATGGAAGCTGGTAGAATTTAAGTTCAATAAATTGGAATATAAAGCTAGTTTCAGTAATGGTGGCCATAAAAGGCTCATTAATTTTCATTAAACAACAACCATCTGGTTCACTAATGTCTTGCTGGGGGGGGGGGGGGGAGAATTTGCTGTCCTTACCCTGTCTGGCCTACATGTGACCCCAGACCCACAGCAATATGGTTGACTCAGAACTGGCCTAGCAAGCCACTCAGGCCAAGGACACTTTGGATGGACAACTAATGCTGGACTTGCCAACGATGCCCACAATCCATGAAATCATTTTTTAAAAATGTTGCAATTAAACAGGTCTTTATATTCTAGCATCTCTGATGTCTGGTGTTACTGAGCCTGTTCATCAGAATCAAGGTGGATTAGTCCCAGTGCAATGTTGTCCTGGAGACCCAATCGTGGCATTACCTCATGGCCGACCACATGAAACTGAAAGTAACCCTGCACGCAACCGAGAATAGCCACACCTTCCGTACGGATGACTTGTCCTCCATATGCCATGTTGGTGCTGGAATCTGGTGCAGCACATGGGTCAATTTCTCCCAGCAGCTACTTGGGCAGGACTTTGCACTTTGCTCCAATGTAGACCTTGACATTGAGTTCTGCATTGTTGCAGGCAGCGTTTAAAACAGCAAAGATTTCAGCTTATCCCCTTCATGGAATCAACTCTCTGGCAATATAGTGTTTTGAGAGGCTCAATGCTCCGGTTTCTCTGATTAAACTCCAGTTCATTCACCTGCTTCATGTTCTGAACCCTGGAGGAGTAATCAGACGCACTATCGACAGTTACAGAAACAGATGGCTGTGACGTGGACTCAATGCTGCAGCATTGAGCAATGCGGTTCCACCTTCCGCAGTGGTTACAGCATTTATTGGTTGTGGAGCACGCACTTCTGTTTTGTGAGTGATGGCCGCTGCAGTTGGAGCAGGGCATGTTCCGTAGCGCAAAACCTCTGTTTCCCATCTGAACTCTTTGGTGCTCCTTTCCAACTGCTCATTTAGCATGCAGATGCTGATGGCGGATTCTCACGTTAGATTTTTCTCTTGAAGCAACCTTTTAAGCACAACATCACTATGGATTCCACAGGCAATGCGACTTCTCACAAGTTCATTAGTGAAGGCGCCTCTAAGTAAAACCTTGTTCTTATGTGGGAGTGCCCTAACGCATACTTCTTGGCAAGGAATTTTGAAGTCACACTATAAAACTGTATGTACTTGTCAAGTTTTTGGTTAATCATGTTAAACACATGAATCTCCAATATGATATTTTTCACCAGCATGCATATCTACTTAAATTTCTTCAGCAATATCTCCAGGTCTTTTTTCTCTTCCTCCTCTTGGAAGACACAGGATTAAGTTTTATCGACCCACTAAGTTTAACAGTGTATATGCTTGTACCTTTTTTGATTTTGCAGAGAGGCTGGCACGACAGTAGATGCACCATTTTGTTGAAAACTTGGTTCAATTATCAGCAATGTTTTCATCGAAGATGAATGGGTCGATGCGGCGAAGTCCCTGTGCCATCTTGGTCAGCTCCTGACACCATGTAGAAGTTGCTGCGTTATATAGACTGACGACAGGGGACTAACAAGCAGAAGGGTGTATTCAACAATCTTAGCAGCTCTTACATGCTGATGCTGTGTGTCTGCCCCTGCTAGGGAAGAAATCCCACGCTACTGACAAGTCATAGCCTGTCACACGTCATCTTGATGTGTACGTAACCGACTGGTCTACAATTTTGATGTGTACCTGCAATGTTGCTGACATGCAGTTGTGCGTTGGCCGATTGGAATGATGCACTACAGAACGTCTAGTTCTTGACTAGTTAAAACAATTTATTATAAAACAAATGCGTGGTAAATCTTAAGTTACAACTTAAGAAAGAGAGTCATCAAGTTGCATACATCAAGGTCCCACAAATAGTAATGGAATAATGACAAGATAATTTGTTTTTACTGGTGCTGGTTGAAAGCAAAGTACTTGAACATTTTGTCGATCTTCTCACGGGTCACTCCTCACTGACAAACACTGTTCAGAAACTAAGCCATTTCCTTGCTGCTGAGGAAATATTGGTTCGGATACCAGTGACTAGAACAGAACAGGCTGAGATACTCTGGAACACAAGGGTTGCTGTATTGCTAGGGCAGTGGGTTTCTATGGACAGTCTTTGGCAAGAGCTGAAGAGTGAAGATAAGGGATTGATTCGATACCGAGGACATAATATCATTGAAGATCTGGAAATATTTTTGAAGTACATTTTTCAGGAGATTAAACAGTGAGGATACACACCATGATAAAGACATGTTTTCATGCATTTTAATCCACATATTACAGATTAATAGTTCAGTGATCATTTTCAGTAGACTCATGAATCAAAATCTATTGCATGTCACACATGGCATTGCATTCGGACGTCACAAAATATACAAAATGAAGTATGTGGGAAAACATCTGTATTTTTCAAGCCCCTCTTTAGATAATTAATCACCATCTCCCAGAAGTGGGGCAGTGTATTTAGCGCATCACTTTTGTCTCTGCTGATGATGAAAATATGCTTCAGAATGGTGCAGTTTGCAGTGCGCTGTCTTCTTCTGTGTATTGACATGACATGCAGTAAAAGTTCATTACTGAGGGAGATTTTGAAATGAGCAGCACCTTTATACTGGCAGTGATGTGCCAGCTGAGGATCTTAAAATGTGTATCATGCTGCATTCTCGTATAGTGTACAACTTTCACTTACGTTAGATATTCCCTAATGTGTTACATTGTGGAGGTTTGGCAGTGAACTATTCTTCATTTCTGCTGAGATTCTGCAATGCTACACTGTGCAATCTTCACTGAGGATTCTACTCAGCTTCATCTGCACATCCATTGAGAGAATGCTTCAAGGGATTGCTATGTAGAATAAAATATCAAAACCGAAACATAATGCGTGACACAGCCACGAAGCGATTTTAGACGCAGCTGGATACAAGGGACATGTGGGATTGGATTCTCCGCAGCTCCGCGCCGGAATCGCGTTTGGTGTGGGGGCAGAGAATCCACTTTTACGACAGGATCGCCCGGTGCCGCTCCCGCCGGTCCCCGGAGAATCTCTCCCGTGCTAATTACGCAGCGCGGCTGGGGGGCCATTGCCAGAGGCCCTCCCAGCGATGCTCCGGTCCCGAGCAGTCGAATTCCCGACGGCATGGTTCTATCCACGTATGGCCGGTTGGGACTCACGCGTGGTGGCTGTGGACTCAGTCCACGGCCGTCCTGGTGGGGGGATCAAATACCGGGTGGGGGGCCTTATAGGCGGCCACGGCGGCGATCGGGCGGGATAGATCGAGGGGCGTGGGGCAGATCGTTGGGACATTCTTTGTTGGTCCAGGTCCGGCGGTTGAGTCCGCCATTGCGTTCGGCGCCGCCGCCGCAGGCCGCCACCATGTGCATGTGCGGACTCGCAACCGGAAGAGTGGAGACCCGTTCGTGCAGCTGAAACTGCGAGAAACTCTCCGGGGCCCTGCCAGCCCCTTCAAGGTCGGTGAATAGCTGTAAAAAAATTTATGGAAAGTGCAGCGTGAAACGCCAGTGTTTTTACGCTGGCGTGGGACATAGCCCCATTTTTGGAGAATCCAGCCCATGATCTTAATATTCTTATGTTAACTGTCCAAAAGCAAACATGATACATATTAAATTTCTGCTCAGGTTCCGGTCCCTGAAAGAAATGTGTTTTTGTCAGAGTGGTTGTTTAGAAGTGAGTAAGACAAAGATATATTGTGTAACCTTTCAAATGTGCAACGGTGATTAACATACTTTACATACAGAATTATATTTAGATGCATGAATATATTAGAACAGTGTTAAGCAGACAGTAAAATGGGATTACTGATTCGTGACTGTTCAGGGCCCACAGCTTGTAGCTATGAGTTATCTCTTCTAATTTGAGAAGAATTAGAACTGTACATCAAAACAATCTTATGCAGTGGAGCCTCCTTCATAATGTTTTGCTGGAATGAAAGAAAGGAATGTTTCACTTATCCAGGATGGCTAATAAAGCATCTGTGATGTTTAACAAAATGATATGCTAAATCATAAGAAGAAAAGAGAAAATCCCAGCAGATAATGTGAAAGGAAAGGATGGATCATAACGATTGTTCAGGGAGAAAGATATTCTGTTTGGCAGAGCATATTAGCAGTGGTTCCTCAGCAAACCGCTCTTGGCCCATATCAATATTTCAACATCAACAAAGGTAATTACTCATGCAATATCGTATAGATAAGGCAACAATGAAGTTGGAAGAATGTTAATAGTGCTAGTTAGCCTCTCACTGTATGTTTATCATGATCGCGATTGTGCAGTTGACTACTTTAACACGTAAATGCTTGTAAGTATAATTTTGATCTTAGCATTTAATATTAAGGCACCTATATTTTCTTGTATTCCATCCCAATAAAATTTCAGATTTACTGTTTTAATCAAGTTCTTTATATTTGTTGCTTATCCTCTGTGCATTAATATTTATTTATTTATTTTTATTTATCTTCACTGCCATACAGTGAGAAGCACATAAGCACAATATTAAAAACAAGAACATCAGCAACAACATCAGACACTACATTCATCAAAATCACACGATCTTTCTAACAACTCTTCTAAAAGTCACTACGTTTTCAGCATTCACAACAGAATCAGGCAAAGCATTCCAAGTATGACAATTCTGTCTGGGAGTTTTTTTAACGAATATCAAGACATGAACCAAATTTCTGTAGTCTATACTGATGACCACGCTCTAATTACGAGTAAAGAACTTTTCAGGCTTCGAGGCAGTAAGGCCATGTATCAATTTATAAACTTCAACAAAATAAAAAATCAATCTCTTTTATAAATATTGTAATCCAAGAATTCTTAAATGCTCCTCTTAAGGAGGAAGATTCACTTTATAAAATCATAGAATCTCGACGGTGCAGAAGGAGACCATTCGGCCCATCATGTCTTCATCGCTCCTGCTGAAAGAGCACCCTATCTAGACCCTAGCCCACCCCCGCTCCCCCCAATTCTATCCCTCCAATCCCACCTAACCTTTAGACACAAAGGGCAATTTAGGATGGCCAATCCACCTAACCTGCACATTCTTGTACTGTGGGAGGAAACCGGAGCACCCAGAGGAAACCCATGCAGACATGGGGAGAATGTGCAAACTCCACACAGTCACCCAATGTGCCACCATGCCACCCTATTCATGCCTTCCATTTTCCTGGTAACAAGACTTTGCACTTTCGCTATCAGCTATATATCTCTATGAAAGTGTGGATTCCAAACTTTGGATGCATAATCCAGATGTGGGCATACCAGCTGCTTATAGAGTTTAAGATGAACACTATATCCCAATGCAAAAAAAGATGCATTCAGTGCTCGTAAAACATTTTCTGCCCGGTGTACTGCCTACGATTCATGTACGACATGAATCGTAAACTTCAAATTATTTGGAAGAATCAAACCCAAATCCTTTCAATCCTTTTCACATGTGGCACAGTGGTTAGCATTGCTGCCTCAGGGCCTCGGGGGGTAGGGGAGGTTGGGGGGTGCAGCCGGGAAGGAGAGCAGAGAAGACTTAAGTAGGCAAGGGGGGGGGTGGCTCGTGGAAGAAGGTCGCAGGTTGGATCGCTCCCGCCCGCGATGGGCAAACGGACCTTTTAAACGGACTTTTGCGGGACGTGGCGACCTGGTTAGGTTGAGAAGACGATAGGGAAGAGGCTTCCCCTCCCCCAGGGTATGAGCAGCTGGACCAGAGGTGGTCGAGTGGAGCAGCAGGGCTCGAAGTGGGAGCAGCGGGGACCCCAGGCCAGACGGCAAAACATGGCGGACGGCAGGGACCAGGGAGCGGAGGCTCAATGGCCAAGGGAGCAGCAGATGGAGTTTTTTAAGAACTGCTTCGCCGAATTGAAGAGGGGCACGTTGGACCCGATGAGGGCGGTAATGGACCGAACGGTCGAGGCGCAGGCGGTCCAGGAGAAGGCATTCAGGTAGGTCGAGGTGAAGCTCTCCAGCCAGGTGGATATGGTGGTGGGGCTGGAGCACGAGGTGGATGAGCTGATAGCCCACCAGAGGAGGATGCAGGAGCAGCTTGAAGAGCTGGGGAACAGAGCCAGGAGGCAGAATTTGAGGATCGTTGGCCTCCCCGAGGGCTGCAAGGGATCGGATGTGGGTACATACGTGAAAGGTATGTTCGAGGCGCTGATGGGGCCGGAGGCCATCTCCCGATCCCTGAAGTTGGATGGGGCGCATAGAGCCCCTGCAAGGAAGCCCAGGATGGGCGACTGACCGAGGGCCTTAGTGGTCTGCTTTCACCGGCTGGCTGACAGGAACGTGTGCTGCGATGGGCCAAGGCGGAGAGGAGCAGCAGATGGGAGAATTGTGAGGTGCGCATCTACCAGGACTTGGGAACAGAGTTGGCCAAGAGGCGTGCAGGATTCATCAAGGTAAAGGCAGCCCTCTACAAAAAGGAGGTAAGGTTTGGAATGCTGTATCCTGCGAAGCTTTGGGTTACGTTTGAGGAACTCCATTGCTACTTTGAGACACCAGAACAGGTTTGGACTTTTATTAAAGAAAAGAAGCTGGACTTGAACTAACGGACACTTAGCTTTCTCAGTGTTGTACAGTGGCGGCGGTCTGTTAACCTAATTTGCTCTGACTAGGTGTGAACTTTTATTAAAAGAAGAAGCTGAACTTGGACTAAAGGACTCTGGGCTCTCAGAGCTTTTGTGTGGCAGCGGTGTGTTAAATTTTCCTGTACTGTAATGTTCTATCCAAGATTGTTTTCAGCTGGGACAGAGAGCGGGGGCTGGAGGGCACATTGTGTCGGGTGTTTTGGGGGGATAGCATCGAGGGGGAGGGGGGTAGAGAGAGGGGCTCTGCAAAGGGGGCCCTGCGCTTCGTACCTTTTGGTGGGAGATCGGAGCCTTGGAGAGGGGCGTGGGCTAAGGGCTGGCTAAGGGACTTGAAAGGGCACGGTGAGATACAGTCAGGTTAATGGGCCCTTGGTGTGTGGGGGGAGGGCCCGAGTTCTCGGGTGGGAGACAGACAGGCGCCAAGGGCAGGGGTCAACGTAGCTAGCGTAGGTCAGGGGGCCCCAGGGAGAGGAGGGGCGGGCTAGGGCCAAGCGCAGGGCTGGCCTGGCAGGCCAGGCCTCGGGAGGTAGGGGAGGTTGTTAGAGAGCAGCCGGGAAGGAGAGCAGAGAAGACTTAAGTGGGCAAGGGGAGGGGGGGTCCAGTATGTCCTTCCTGAGGTGTGGGGCCCCAAATTGCTCACAGTATTCTAAATAGGGCCTAACTAATGCTTTATAAAGCTTCAGAAGTACATCCCTGCTTTCTATTCCAAGCCTCTTGAGATAAATGACAACATTGCATTTGCTTTCTTAATTACGGACTCAACCTGCAAGTTTACCTTTAGAGAATCCTGGACTAGGACTCCCAAGTCCCTTTGCACTTCAGAATTATGAATGTTGTCACCGTTTAGAAAATAGTCCATGCCTCTATTCTTTTTTCCAAAGTGCAAGACCTCGCACTTGCCCACGTTGAATTCTCTTCAAAGAACTCTAACAGGTTTGTCAGGCACGACCTCCCCTTATTAAATCCATGTTGACTTGCCCTAATCCGACCCTGCACTTCCAAGAATTTAGAAATCTCATCCTTAACAATGGATTCTAGAATCTTGCCAACAACCGAGGTTAGGCTAATTGGCCTATAATTTTCCATCTTTTTCCTTGTTCCCTTCTTGAACAGAGGGGTTACAACAGTGATTTTCCAATCCTCTGGGACTTTCCCTGACTCCAGTGACTTTTGAAAGATCATAATTAACGCCTCTACTATTTCTTCAGCTATCTCCTTTAGAACTCTAGGATGTAGCCCACCTGGGCCCGGAGATTTATCAATTTTTAGACCTCTTAGTTTCTCTAGCACTTTCTCCTTTGTGATGGCTAACATATTCAACTCTGCCCCCTGACTCTCCGGAATTGTTGGGATATTACTCATGTCTTCTACTGTGAAGACTGACGTAAAGTACTTATTTAGTTCCTCAGCTATTTCCTTGTCTCCCATCACTAGATTACCAGCGTCATTTTGGAGCGGCCCAATGCCTACATTTGCCTCCCATTTGTTTTTAATGTATTTAAAGAAACTTTTACTATCATTCCTAATGTTACTGACTAGCCTACCTTCATAATTGATGCTCTCTTTCCTTATTTCTCTCTTTGTTATCCTCTGTTTTTGTAGCCTTCCCAATCTTCTGACTTCCCACCACTCTTTGCCACATTATAGGCTTTCTCTTTTGCTTTGATGCATTCCCTAACTTTCTTTGTCAGCCATGGCTTCCTAATCCCCCCTCTGATAACCTTTCTTTTCTTTGGGATGAACCTCTGTACTGTGTCCTCAATTACTCCCAGAAACTCCTGCCATTGCTGTTCTACTGTCTTTCCCACTAGGCTCTGCTCCCAGTCGATTTTCGTCAGTACCTCCCTCATGCCCATGTAGTTACCTTTATTTAACTGTAACACCTTTACATCTGATTCTACCTTCTTTCTTTCAAATTGGAGATTGAATTCTACCATATTATGATCACTGCCTCCTAAGTGTTCCCTTACTTTAAGATCTTTAATCAAGTCTGGCTCATTACATAACACTAAGTCCAGAATGGCCTGTTCCCTCGTGGGCTCCATCACAAGCTGTTCCAAAAAGCCCTCCTGTAAACATTCAATGAATTCCCTTTGCTTGGGTCCACTGGCAGCATTATTTACCCAGTCCACCTGCATATTGAAGTCCCCCATGATCACTGTGACCTTGCCTTTCTGACATGCACTTTCTATTTCGTGGTGCATTTTGTGCCCCTGGTCCTGACCACTGTTAGGAGGCCTGTACATAACTCCCAATATGGTTTTTTTGCCTTTGTGGTTCCTCAACTCTACCCACACAAACTCCACATCATCTGACCCTATGTCGTTTAGTGCTATTGATTTAATTTAATTCCTAATTAACAAGGGAACCCCGCCCCCTCTGCCCACCTCTCTGTCTTTTCGATAGGTTGTGAATCCCTGGATGTTTAAATGCCAGTCCTGAACCCCCTGCAACCACGTCTCTGTGATGCTTACCACATCATACCTGCCAGTCACAATCTGGGCCACAAGCTCATCTACCTTGTTCCGTACACTGCGCGCATTTAAATATAGCACCTTTAATTCTCGATTGACTGTCCCTTTTTGTTTTCTTAGTGTGGTGGACCTTGGTTTACTGAGCCTTTCCATACACTGTGTCATATTTTGTGGGATGGGGACTATCGTAACATCTCCTGAGTTCTGTCTTTTTGTGCTTTTTTGTATTCCTAAGCAGCTACGCTCCCCACTGATTACTTCACCTCTTGGTTCCCTGACTTTCCCTTCCCCCCCCCCCCCCAATCTCTAGTTTAAAGTCCTATTGACCACCCTATTTACTCTTTTCGCCAGAACACTGGTCCCAGCTCAGTTCAGGTGGAGACCATCCCAACGGTATGGGTCCCCTCTGTCCCACGTTAGTTTAGTTGAACACGTGGGGCAGGGCAAACAGAGCTGACAGGGGAAGTGCTTTATTAACATGTTTATTCTTTCCCACTGTTTGTTTTCACTATGTTAAGGCTCTATGCATAGGGCCTGTTTTCTCTCTGGAAATGTTACAAATTTGTTTTGAATAAAAAATTTCAACAAAAAAAAAGCATTGCTGCCTCACAGTGCCAGGTACCCAGGTTCAATTTCTACCTTTGGTGACAGTGTGGAGTTCTCCCCGTGTCTGCGTGGGTTTCCTTTGGGTGGTTTAGTTTCCTTCCACAGTCCAATGATGTGCAGGTTAGGTGGATTAGTCATGCTAGAAATTGCCCCTTGGTGTCCTAAGATATGCAGGTTCAGTAGGGTAACACCGATAAGATGGGAGAGTGGGCCTAGCTATGGTGCTCTTTCCGAGGGTTGGTGTAGACTAGATGGGCCAAATGGCCTCCTTCTGCACTGTGGGGATCCTATGGTTCTAATCGTTAAATGTGCTAAAAGCTGGGTATTGATACGATTCTGTAAATTAGGATTATTGTGGCCAAAATGGAAAACTGAATCCTTTGCCATGGAACCACAGAATTACCATTAAAGGTCAGTTGCCACTCCTTCGACAACTGCTCAATATTAGAGAGTTCACCTGAAGAAGAGCATTCGAGAGCCCTGGATTATTTTTCTTAACTTCCAAATACGTTTTAATGTTGTCCGCATATTTTAAAACTGAATGCTGAATCTAGCCATCAATGTTATTAATAAAAGCCACAAATAAAAGGGACCCTAAGACATTTCCTTGAAGGACTCAGAAATCATGCGTGTTGGATTTGCTAATTGTCTACCAACAGTGACCACTTCCACACAGTCTGGTAAAAATGATCTTATCCACTGGTAAAGTTTGCTTTTAATCCCCTTACTCAATAACTGCATTTGTGGCACTGAATTAAAAGCTTTAATTTGGTATTTCCTCCCTTTCTTTCGTTTTCCCAAATAGTGAATGTGTTTTTACTGTCTTGCCCCTTTTAACCTGATTCACATTTCTACTTCCTTAATTCCTTAATTTCTGCACACATACAGTTTAATTTCCCTTCCAAATATTTTACGAGCACCTTTTTGCATTGGGATATAGTGTTTATCTTAAACTATAGGGAAATTGCTTCGCCTACTCTATTGTTGTTGGCTTAGGCTTCAAACAAATGGTCCAAAAGCAACGCAGTTTTCATATCATGCATTGTCGATTGGCATCATAATCGCCATGATGCTTTAAAACCTTTTCTTGATTACATGACCGTAGAATTGTTAAATGTAGAAGGAGTTAATTCGGTCAATTGAATCTGCACCAAGCCTCTGAAAGAGCACCCTACTTAGGCCCATTCCCCTGTTCTATACACATAACCCCACCTAACCTACACATTTTTGGGCATGAAGAGGCACATCTTTGGACTGTGAGAGGAAACCAGAGCACCCGGAGAATACCCACGCAGACACAGGGAGAAAGTGCAAACTCCACACAGACAGTGGCCCAAGGACCAAATCAGTGAGTTTTCAATAGCTTCTTTCTGAAAACTTTGATTTCCTGTGTTTACTTTCAGTCACTTTCAGAGATGATTTGTTGTGTCTTACATTAGTTTCTGCTATTGGTTCAGTTCAAGATTTGGTTTGCAAGGCCCAGGCATAACTACCCAGGAGAATGTTTGACTGAACTGTTTTCCATAGTTAGAATTCTTCTAAAATAAGCAATTGAACTGCACTTGGGCGATTTATTAGGATTGTTGCCATGATTGCATTACATGCGTGTGACATTCTATTGAGAGAAAGAGAGCATGTCAACAGCTTGCAGACCATAGTCACAAGTATGTTGTCAGTGGATAGCCCTTGCCACCAGTTGGCACCCTGCGTGGTGATGGTTGAAATTTGATTTGGTTTGATTTTGATTTGACTTGATTTATTGTCACATGTACCGCAGTACAGTGAAAAGTATTTTTCTGCGGCCAAGGGAACGTACACAGTACATACATAGTAGACAAAAAAAGAATAATTGACAGAGTACATTGACAAATGATACACCGACAAACAGTGATTGGTTACAGTGCGGAACAAGGGGCCACACAAAGCAAATACATGAGCAAGTGCAGCATAGGACGTTGTGAATAGTGTTCTTACAGGGAACAGATCAGTCCGAGGGGGGGTCGTTGAGGAGTCTAGTAGCTGTGTGGAAGAAATTGTTCCTACGTCTGGATGTGCGGGTCTTCAGACGTCTCCTGTCTGATGGAAGGGTCTGGAAGAAGGCAAAACGTGGGTGGGAGGGGTCTCGGATAATACTGTCTGCCTTCCTGAGGCAGTGGGAGGTGTAGGCAGAATCAATGTGCAGTGGCAAGCTTGTGTGATGCGTTGGGCTAAGTTCACCACAATCTGCAGTTTCTTGCGATCTTGGGCTGAGCAGCTGCCATACAAAGCTGTAATGCAGCTGGATAGGATGCTCTCTATTGCACATCTATAGAAATGCAGCTGGCACTGAGAAATGCTGTGGAATGAAAACATTGGGACATTGATCTGCATGATGTGCTACCTATTTTCACACAGTGGTGACATTTTGTGGGAGTGGAATCCCTTTTGTTTCAAGCACATAGTAGAGTTGACATAGTACTGTGAACCATGGGAAATCCTGCAATTCTTGAAAATTTTACACGTCTAATCCCCTGCTTCTCTCTTTGCCTGGAGAACCTCAGTGATTTCCCTTATGCAGCAGTGCACTGCAAAAGTAGAAAATATTGCTGCTAATACATCCAGCAGCAGCCTACAAGGAACCTAATACATGAAAGCTCATTGCCATATTCGTCTTGACAACCACTGGCAAAGTGGTCCCTATCCTGCACAGATATTGGAGCTGTGGCTACATCCATTGGCAGATTTCAGTGATGACTTCCTGAGTGGAGCACAGCTCAATGCTGAAGTTATGGCATGAGAATTGCTCCCTAAACACCCCGGGCAAATCCTGTCTCCAGCAATGAGCTCTTCTTTCACTTCTCCTCCCCCATCTTTGAGCAGCTTGTCCTGCTCTGCATGGCCTCCTCTGCTCATTCTCCCAACCATGCCTAGTTTCAAGATCAAAGCCCACTAGTACATCCAAGGCTGGAACAAACTGTTTATGTGGAAGATTAAAGTAGGGAAAATGTACTTCAGCACTTACCATGCCAGTCCCTGTCATGTCTTGAAATATTAAACAAGTATAGGAACAGCTAGAGAAAATCAACAAGCAGCTAAGCTTTAATTAATTAATGATCTCTTTGAATAGTGCAGCTGTAGTTCTTTATACCTGTTTCATATGTTGTAAGATTAAGAAATAGCATAGCATGGATCCTGAAGGTCGAAAATGGCAGAACTGGGATCAAACCAGCATTGCATACTGATTAATGTCTTTGATATGCTATATTAGCATATTCTATATGCTGCCAAGAAAATTAGGTGTGCGCTAATTGTCGCTTGGAACCTTAACAGGTCTCACAGCACCCAAGAAGATTGGCCCCACCAAACTCAATTCCACCTCTTGCTTTGTACTTCCTGGCGTCATGGTGGTGCAGTGGTTAGCACTACTGCCTCACAGCACCGAGGTTCAATCCCGGTCCCAGGTCACTGCCTGCGTGGAGTTTGCACATTCTTCCTGCGCCTGCATGGGTCTTACTCCCACAACCCAAAGGTGTGCAGGGTAGGTGGATGGGCCACGCTAAATTGCCCCTTAATTGGAAAACTTTTTTAAAAAATGTTTGCTTTGCACCAAAGTGAGTGGGAGGTTACTGACGATGCAGCCTCATCAAAGCATTAATCAGTTTCAGAATGGCATTCTCAAATTTGTACCCTATTGATAGACAGTGCACCTCAGCATGTGTATGAAAGATACAGTGTCACATACAAGCTTGGAAGGCAGAAGAAAAGAAAGTTATGAGGAGCATTTCCTGGAGCGGCGTTGGTCAGATAGATAAAGGGAAAAAAGTATGATGGCGAGATAGTGAGCAACATCGTGGAAGTTAGACGAGAGAGAGAACAGGGTGGAAAATCTGCTACACAAGCTGTTTGTGCAGATGAGAAATTGGGTGGGAGGGAATATGAGAGCAATAAAGGATGCTGATACTGCGTTTAAACAAAGTTTATAAGATTATAAATATTAAAATAGGGAAACATGCCAATTCTACCAATGTTTAAATCCATCATTTTCTTGTGCGTGAAAATTTTGAAATCACTTATTATTTGGAGTTTAATCAGCTTGTCACTGCAGGGGCTTAGTTTCTGCAAAGGCAGCACTAGTTCCTGAGCTGTTACCAAGTGAATTTCATTTATTTCTATGCACAACTGGTGAGGAAACCATGCAAAGACTGAGATATCTGACATGAAACACAATGAGCAATTTAAACTTTAGACATATCTCTGGAACTAAGCACCAAGGTAACCTAATATCGCACGCAAGCTTTGCCAATATCGATCACACAAAGTTTTGTTTTTGAGCAACTTAAATGTTGGAGGACAATATAGTACTATTAATTGAATCTTCCTGCTTTAATGTTGTGAGTTATATTTGGTCAGAGCTGCAGTCATAACTGTAATTAGAGATTTCCGCCAACTCTAAACATCTTACAAAACTGTTAGATATTTAACAAATATTAAAATTAATATATATATTTAGGAGGGTAACATTTTATGCGAATAGCATGTACCAACTTAATAATATTTTTTATATTTTTCAGTTACTGGTTCTTATTCTAGCACATTAGAGAGTCTGTTTTGTAGGTTGCAGTAACATCTCAAATTAATTCATTGTTAAATTATATGTAATTGGACAAAGTTCAGTTCATGCTTTTACCTCTGGGTAATGACTTTTAAAATGGTTCCACAAGATTCCAGTTTTAAATCACAGAATTGTTACAGTGCAGAATGTGGCCATTCTGTCCCTCGTGCCTGCAATGGCAATTCACCTAGTGCCGTACCACTCTCCCCACAACACTGCACGGTCTTCTTTTTCTGATAGCAATCAGATTTCTTTCTGAATGGCTCGATTGAACCTGCCTTCATCACACACTCAGTGCATTTTGGATCCTAAGCGCTCACCGCATGAGAAAGGGGTTAGTATTGTTGCTTCACAGCGCCAGGGTCTCAGGTTCGATTCCCGGCTTGGGTCACTGTCTGTGCGGAGTCTGCACGTTCTCCCCGTGTCTGCGTGGGTTTCCTCCGGGCGCTCCGGTTTACTCCAACAAGTCCCGAATGATGTGCTTGTTAGGTGAATTGGACTTTCTGAATTCTCCCTCTGTGTACCCGAACAGGCGCCGGAATGTGACGACTAGGGGCTTTTCACAGCAACTTCATTGCAGTGTTAATGTCAGCCTATTTGTGGCAATAATAAAGATTATTAAAGTTTTACCTCAATGTCACCATTGCTTCTTTTGCCATTGACCTTAAATCTGTGCCTTTTTTGCATTCTCAGCCCTTCCATGAGTGGGAACAGTTTCTCACCATCTACCCCTCACCCCTCATAATTTTGAATACCTCTATTAAACCTCCTATGAGCCTTCTCTTCGCCAAGGAAAATAATCCTAACTTCTCCAATCTATCCACGTAACTGAAGCTCCTCATCACAGAATCACAGAATAATACAGCGCAGAAGAGCCCTTCGGCCCATCAAGTCTGCACCAACGCATGAAAAACACCTGACCTGCCTACCTAATCCCATTTCTCAGCACTTGGCCTCTCGCCTTGAATGGGGCAGCATGGTGGCACAGTGGTTAGCACTGCTGCTTCTCAGCGCCAGGGACCCCGGTTCAATTCCGGGTTGGGTCACTGCCTGTGTGGAGTTTGTATGTTCTCCCCTTGTCTGCGTGGGTTTCCTCCTGGTGCTACGTTTCCTCCCACAGTCCAAAGATATGCAGGTTAGGTGGATTGACTGTGATAAACTGTCCCTTGATGTGCAGGTTAGGATACGGGGATAGGGGGGAAGTGGATATGAATGGAGTGCTCATTTGGGGGGTCGGTGTAGACTCAAATATGCCGCATGGGCTCCTTCTGCATTGTAGGGATTCTATGATTCAATGAATTATGACGTGCCAAATGCTCAGCCAGGTACTTTACAGAACATCCCTGGATGAGAAAATTCCCTGTACGATTAAATGATGCAATCCTTGTTGAACTTGTTGAAGGAAAGCATTTCTAATGAAGATAAAACAATTGGCTGCAAAAATACTATCGCATAGACTGGTTTCTCCTTCCTGCTGGGATAATGACTGGCGTGAGGGTGGTGGATTGAGGGTCGTTCCGCATGCAGGACAAGCACCCAGCTTGATTATTGTGATCAAGTGGAGTCCACCGCTGCTAAATCAGAGAGTTCAAGTGGTGTTGCTGTGGGATTGTCTCTGCATCATGAAAAAACAGGAAAATGATTTGAAGGGGCAGGAAAGCCCCAAGGAAGAAGACACCTGAAGGTTTGCCAGGCTTTGGCTGAGACACTTACGGTGACAAAGGCAAATCTTTAGGACCAAACCTTTTGGACCAAATTGGTAGGAGAGAAGGCTTTGACAAAGGGTCATCTGGACTCGAAACGTTAGCTTTTTTCTCTCCCTACAGATGCTGCCAGACCTGCTGAGATTTTCCAGCATTTTCTCTTTGGAGAGAAGGCCCCCTCTTTCCACCCTGATAGTTTGAGGCTGGTCTGCTCGAATCCCAGTAGCTATTCCCAGGTAGCTCCAAGAAGCGGTAGGAGGAAAATCTGTTGGGACATAAGCCCTGTCTCCTCACTGGCATTTGCTTGCAGTAAGTTTTGAAAAAATTAATTGACAGGATGTGGGCGTCGCAGCCTAGGCCAGGATGTATTGCCCATTCCAAGGCAGTAGATAGGGATGAGCTAACTAGGGATGTTGTTGAACATGCCATTTGATTTTTTTTTAAATTGAAAGTACCCAATTCCTTTTTTTCCAACTAAGGGGCAATTTAACAAGGCAAATCCACCTGTCCTGCACATCTTTGGGTTGTGGGGTTGAGACCAGCGCTACACGGGGAGAATGTGCAAACTCCACAGGGCGGGATCCCAGGGCTGGGATCGAACCTGGGTCCTCAGCGCCATGAGGGACCGCTGCGCCACCATGTCGTCCAACATGCCACTTAATTTTGTCCCATTTTCCATCATTGTTCTGCCTGACTTCTGGCAGGATCAAGATCTAGCTCTATGGTTTCAGTTTGTATTTTTTAAACGGCTTCTGTTTCTCATGTTTCGCGCCCAGCAGAAAAGCATATTGTCAGAAATTCTCCAACCTTTGTAGTAGAACAGATTTCGTCAGAGTCCAGAACATAGCAGCGGAGATCCGTGCATGTGTTGAAGCTTCTCCCATCACCTTCATTGGTGTTTAGCCTGAATTTGTTAAAATAATACTGAACCTTCAAAATGTATTTTGGTTCATGGGATCAGAGTCTGTACCAATGCCGACTGTGGGTACATGTCCAAGCTACAAATGTATGGGGTGTGATATACCGGCTTCGTCGCAACCAACTTGGTGGCACGACAAGGCCGTTGAATCTCACGAGAGGCTTCTCGCCGAATTTGCGACGCTTGAAAGGTCTCGCGAGATTCAATAAAATCTCATGAGACGTTGCGATCTGGATCTCACCCTCACTGGGCGTGATCCAAATATGTCTGCACCAGATTCTCCCGGCGACCGGGACCTAACGGTCATGCCTGGGAGACCTCGCCACACAAACGTGGACCAGGCATAACTGCACCTGCGCAGATCACCCAGGCCATTAGAGACCCCTGGGTGGTCGGGATCTGGGCAGAGTGGCACGCTTGCACTCCCACTCGCACCAGCCTGGCATCTTGGCACTGCCATATGGGAACCGTGACAGTGCCACCCAGGTGCCAGGTTGCCGATGCCAGGGTTCGGGCCCAGGGTGCCTTGCCCAAAAGAGGGAGGTGGGTGGTGGCTCAAGAACCCTGGAACAGGTAAGTTTGCTGCAATGGGTGGGCCTGGCGGCCATGAGGGGAGTCAAAGGAGTGGGGCGGCCTTTAAAAATGGCATCCCGACCTGCGACTCGTCTTCCTGCATTGGCAAGCTGAAATGATGTAAGCGTGGCCTCGGCAGGGCCAAAAAAAAAAGTAAAATACTGTCGAATAGCTGCAGGTGCAGAGAAACAACCTGCTAACTGTGCTTGAAATGGGACTCTGTTTTTGTCCGGTTGAATCACGCCCATTGTCTCCATTAATTTTGTTTTTTCAAAAACCTTTCTGTAGCCTGCTTCAGGCATATATTTAGAACCTTACATTTTTTCCTCTTTCAGAGTGGTAGACCACACACTTCCAGATGAAAATGTGTACACACCTCCTGTCTGTCACATTGGACAATCCGTAGGCCTGTAAGTATTCAAAAATGAACATTGCACAGCTGTACTTATAGTCCCATATCTTTGCAATCCATTTAATTGAGCTCCCTTTTCACCTTACTGCACGTTATTCCTAGATGTATCCTTATCATTATTACTCCAAATTGCTCATCAATCACAAAAATGACAACGTGCCAGAGGTTAATGATGTTCATATTTTTATTCCTATTGTACTGTATTGTGTGCCAGAATTTTGTCCCCTTCTGTTTGATGAGATAGTGAGGTCCGCCATATTAAAACTTAATGGAAATAATAATAAAATGAGCGCGCAGCAACAGCTGTCGCAATATCTTTTCCGCCATCAAGAACCTAACATGCTTTTGACAGCATCAAGAACCAGAGATCTACAAGCTATCATGTAACCAACTTTTGATGTGAAAGCCAGATGCCTGTCCTTATGGTGCTGCAGCAGGCTGAGTCCTGACTGACAAGATCCAGATCATGATTTTGCCATGGATCCCCAAATTTCTCATTAAACATCCTGTTCAAAGTATAGTAAGAAGTCTTACAACAACAGGTTAAAAACAGGCTTCTTTCAAATCACTAGCTATCGGAGCACTGCTCCTTCCTCGGGTGAATGAAGAGGTAGGTTCCAGAAACATATATAGAGAAAGTCAAAAATACTTTGAATGCGAGCATTTGCAGATAATTAAGTCTTTACAGATCCAGAGACAGGGGTAACCCCAGGTTAAAGAGGTGTCAATTGTCTCAAACCAGGCCAGTTGGTAGGATTTCACAATCCCAGGCCAGATGGTGGGGGCTGAATGTAATGCGACAGGGATGCCAACATCTTCATGTACAAGTTTGAACAAGACCTCCTCACCACACAGGACCTTCAACCGACGTTATACACCAGATACCTCAATGACATTTCTTTCCTTTGGACCCATGGCGAAGAATCACTGAAACGACTACACGATGGCATCAGTAAGATCCATCCCACCATCAGACTCACCATGGACTACTTTCCAAAATCAGTTGCATTCTTGGACACACTCGTCTCCATCAAGGACGGTCACCTCAGCACTTCACTTTACCGCAAACCCACGGATAACCTCACGATGCTCCACTTCTCCAGCTTCCATCCTAAACACATTAAAGAAGTCATACCCTATGGACACGCCCTCCGTATGCACAGGATTTGCTCAGACGAGGAGGAGCGTAACAGACATCTACAGATGCTGAAAGATACCCTCGTACGAACGGGATATGGCGCTCGACTCATCGATCGACAGTTCCAACGCACCACAGCAAAAACACGCACCAACTTCCTCCGAAGACAAACACGGGAATCAACCGACAGAGTGCCCTTCGGCGTCCAATACTTCCCCGGAGCAGAGAAACTATGACATCTTCTTTGCAGCCTTCAACACGTCATTGATGAAGACAAACATCTTGTCAAGGTCATCCCCACACCCCCACTACTTCCCTTCAAACAACCGCACAACCTCAAACAAACCATTGTTTGCAGCAAACTACCCAGCCTTCAGAACAGCGACCATGACACCACACAACCCTGCCATGGCAATCTCTGCAAGATGTGCCAGATCATCGACATGAGTGCCACCATTACACCTGAGATCACCACTCACCAGGTACGCGGTACATACTCGTGCGACTCGGCCAACGTTTTCTACCTCATACGCTGCAGGAAAGGATGTCCCGAAGCGTGATACATTGGCGAGACCATGCAGACGCTGCGACAACGGATGAACGGACATCGCGCGACAATCGCCAGGCAGGAATGTTCCCTTCCTGTCGGGGAACACTTCAGCAGTCAAGGGCATTCAGCCTCTGATCTTCGGGGAAGCGTTCTCCAAGGCAGCCTTCAGGGTGCGCGGCAACGCAGAATCGCCGAGCAGAAACTTATAGCCAAGTTCCGCACACGGCCTCAACTGGGACCTTGGATTCATGTCGCATTACATTCACCCCCCCCATCATCTGGTCTGGGTTTGCGAAATCCTACCAACTGTCCTGGCTTGAGACAATTCACACCTCTTTAACCTGGGGTTACACATCTCACTGGATCTGTAAAGACTTAATTACCTGCAAAGACTCGCATTCAAAGTATCGTATTGCATCTTTGACTTTGTCTAGATGTATGTTTCTGGAACCTACCTCTTCATTCATCTGAGGAAGGAGCAGTGCTCCGAAAGCTAGTGATTCAAAACAGACCTGTTGGACTTTAACCTGGTGTTGTAAGACCTTTTACTGAGCTCACCCCAGTCCAATGCCAGCATCTCCACATCAAAACAATGGTGTTTTAGATAAAATCAACAGTGCCCCATCTTCACTATGTTCTGCTTCTTTGGCAGAGCTTAATAATCACAGAAGTTTCTCAGTGACTTATAAAAGTGTAAATGGAAGTGTATATGCAATCGTGAAAAAGTATTACGAGTGTTTTGTGCGAACGTGAATTCTTTCGAGATTTCTATATCCTTACAGGTAATGACTGTCTCCCAAAGTTTAGCATACTGTAATAATTTAAAATAAAATAAATACAAATACGATAAAAGCTGAATACTTAAACATCTGACTTTTTTTTATTCTTGAAAATGTCCTATTTAAATGCGAGACTATGCGAGAATGCTTATTGGTGTATTCTTTCCTCTGTTTTGGCACAATGCCAATGCAGCATATTGGATAGCTGATGCTAACTCTCTTTATACCGGCATCTTAATCGGTGAGCCCTGTGGGAAGGTGGTGCATAACTAAGTCAATTATACACATCCACCCTCTGCCTTGTGCAAATTTCCACCACTGGCAGATGGGTATGTCAAACTGAACAGCTCAGGCCATTTCTTATGCTGTTTCTGCATAGATTGCTTAGGGACATGGCAAGTGAATTACTTAAAACTTAAGCCAGATTTATGTAAATTGCAATAACTGGAATATATTTCACTTTAGATTGAAACAGCTTGGGCTCTCCATTTATCAACAGGGAAAAACTGCAAAAACAAAATGGTCGGTATTCCTCTAATGTGCTGAAGAAAGGGGCGGGGGTGGTCAGGCACTGCATATATTCACCTCAGGACTCCCCCAAAGATGCATCCTCTCTCAATAACCATTATCTAGTAACTGTAAAGTAACCCAAGTCACATTACTGTGGTGTAATCAAAATAAACAAGGTCATCAATCCAAGGAAAAAGCAATTAGGAGCTATGGTCAGAAACTTGGCATGGACTTGAATTTTAAAAAGAGCTTAGAGGGGGGTGAAGTGGAGAGGTGGAGAGGATCAGTAAGTGAATTTAGAGAGCACGAGAATTATAAATCTACACACTGTCCTTTGGCAACATTAGACATTGACATGTGTGCCAATGACACCCAGTTCTGTCTGTCTCACCACCTCCGTTGTATTGACACGATCAGGCTTTGTTGCCACGTTAAGTTTTGGATAAAGTGCAATTTCTTCCAGTTAATAATACTGGGAAGAATTAAGCTTTAATCCTCTTCCCAACACAGATTCTGGAGCCTCGCGCACAATTCCACCCCTCTCTCCAGACACCAATTTGACCCTGAACTGAGCTTCTCTCTCCATATTCTCAAAGTCTCTCTGGGTAACATAGCCAGACTCAGCCCCAACTTCAAACCATTGGTCACTGAAATCTTCATGCATAAAATCATAGAGTCATAAAAAATGTACAACACAGAAAGAGGCCATTCAGTGCGCTGTGGCTGCGCTGATTGAAAAATAAAATACCAGTCATCTATTTTAATCCCACCTTCCAGTGCCTGGCCCAGAGTCTTGCAGGGTACAGCACTTAAGGTGCAGATCCAAATACCTTTCAAATGAGTTGACAGTTCATGCCTCCACCGCTGAACCATACAGCGAAGTCCAAACACCCACCACCTCTGAGTGGAGAAGTTTTACCTCATGTCCCCTCTCATTCCTTCTACCAATCATGTTAAATCTATTTCCCCTCGACAATTGACCTCTCCGCTGGAGGAAACTGGTCTATCTCTTGCCTACACTGTCTAGGCCCCTCATAATTTTGTACACTTCAATTAAGTCACCCTTAGCCTTCACTATTCCAAGGAAAACAGTCCCAGCCCATCCAATATTTTCTTATCGCTAAAACTTTCAAACCCTATCAGCATTCCTGTAAATCTTTCTTCCACATTTTCCAGAGCAATTATGTCCCACCTATAATGTGGTGACCAGAACTGTGCACAAAACTCCAGCTGGGCCTAACCAGTATTTTAAACAGTTCCAGCATTACATCCCTGCCTTTGTATTGAATACCTCATCCAATGAAGGAAAGTATTCCCTCTGATTCTTTACCACTTTATCCACCTGTCCTACCATCTTCATGGACTTGTGAACATGCACCTCAAAGTCTCTCATTTCCCCAACCCCTCTTAATACGTTCCCGTTTATTGAGTATTCCTTTGTTTTGTTTTCCCTCCCCAAATGCATTACCTCACACTTCTCTGGATTGAATTCCATTTGCTCCTTCTTTTCTCCCCTCAACCAAACCATTGATATTGCTCTGGAGTCAACTCTTCAACATCAACTACACAAGTTTTTGTGTCATCTGCAAAATTCTCAATCTTACCTCCCACATTTAAGATGTGGAGATGCTGTCCTGGCTTGAGCCAATTTCCCACATTTAAGTCCAAATCATTAATATGCACAACAAACAGCAAGAGCCTCAACACTGAGCCCTGCAAAATGTCACTGGAAACTGTTTTCCATTCACAAAAACATCCATCAACTGTTACCCTGTGTTTCCTACCATTGCGACAATTTTGGATACAACTCACAGCATTCCCCGGTATCCCACTGGCTTTTACTTTTCTGACCAGTCTGCCATGTGGGACCATCTCAAATACCTTACTGAAATCCATGTAGATAACACTCACATCACTCCTCTGTTACTTCCACAAAACATTTGATTAAATTTGTAAGATATAACCTTCCACTAACAAAACCATGCTGACTATCTCTGTTTAACCTGTTCCTTTCTAAGTGATGGTTTATCCTGTTACTCAGAATTGATTTTAATAATTTTCCCACCACCAAAGCTAGACTGGCCTGCTTATAATTATTTGGCCTATCCAAAGATGCGCAGGTTAAGTAAATTGGCCATGTTAAATTGCCCCTTAGTGTCCAAAGATGTGCAGGTTACAGAGATATGGCGGGGAGTGAGCTTGGTAGGGTGCTCTTTCGGAAGGTAGGTGCAGGCTCAACGGGCCAAATGACCTCCTGCACTGTAGGGATTCTATCCCTCAAGCATTTTTAAAATAATGGTACAAAGTACACAGACTTCTAATGCTCTGCGACCTCATCCTTATCGAGTGAAGATTTGAAAATGATACTCAGAGCATCCACTATTTCCTCCCTGGCTTCATTTAACAGCTTGGGTTAGAATCCATCTGGACCTGGTCATTTATCCACCTTCAAAGGTGACAATTCCTCCAGTGATTCTTCTCTCATTATGCATCGAATATTTCATAATCCTCCTCTTTAACTGGAACGTCTGCATCATCCCTCTTCTTTCTGAAGACAGAGACAAAGTACTCATTACAAACCCTGTCCACATCGTCTGCACCTACGCATATGTTACCTTGTAAATCTCTAATAGGCCTTAGTTATTCTCTTGCTCTTTATGTACTGGTAAAACATCTTTAGGTTATCCCTGACTTTATTTACCAATATTTTTTCATATGCTTTCTTTTCTTTCCTGATTGCCTTTCACCCATGTATTTTCTGTACTCCTCTAGACTTGCTCATGTATGAATTTTTTGTGACCATCAAGCTTTCTTTTTCTGCTCTATCTTACCCTGTATGCTTCAGGTAAGCAGTGGGCTCTAGATGTTTTCCTTTGTGAGGACATGTCTACACTGTGCCCGCAGTATCTCGTTTTGAATGCTGCCCATTGATTTGTCATTGACTATCCTTCTCCTACCTGTATCCAGTCTACTTTTGCCAGATCACTTCTTCCCCCAGTTTAGAACTCTTACTTCTGTTCTACCTTTCTCTTTTTTCATAATAATGCCAAATTTAAATATATTATGGTCATCCATACCCTCGTTACCTCCAAATCTGATCAGTTTAATGGTCTCCTAGCTGGTTACCCATCCTCCATAGTCCAAAAACTGCAGCTAATCCAAACCTCTTATGCACATATCCGTCTGACCAAAATTAATCTCATACAGCCACAGGATCATAAGTAGGCCATTCAGCACATCAAGTCTGCTCCACCATTAGGTTAGATCATGGGCTGATCATTACCTTCATATCCTTTGATGTCATTAGGATCCAGAAATTTATTGATTTCTATCTTGAACATGCTGAATGATTGAGCTTATACAGCTCTCTGCCGGGGGTGGGGTTCTTTTGTATCATGGGGCAGAGAGGTAGCACGGTGGTTAGCACTGTGGTTTCATCGTGCCAAGGTCCCAGGTTCGATTCCCTGCTGGGTCACTGTCTGTGCGGAGTCTGCACGTTCTCCCCGTGTCTGCGTGGGTTTCCTCCGGGCGCTCCGGTTTTCTCCCACAGTCCACAGACGTGCAGGTTAGGTGGATTGGACATGCTAAATTGCCCTTAGTGTCCAAAACGGTTAGGAGGGGTTATTGGGTTACAGGTATAGGGTGGAAGTGAGGGCTTAAAGTGGGCCGATGCAGACTCAATGGGCCGAATGGCCTCCATCTGTGCTGTATGTTCTATGTCTCGAGTTCTTGGTCGTTTCAGATTAGAGAATTCCAAATATTCCAGTGTGTCCCCTGGTTCGAGGCTAACCAACAAGATCTACATCTACTCTGTCGCACCTTGTAAAAATGTTATAAGTTTCAGTGTAATCACCTCTCATTCTTCCAAACTGTAGAGAATACTGGTCCAGTTTCTCCAATCTCTCCTCGTAAAACTGTCCCGCCATCCCAGGGATTAGTCTGGTGAACATCCATTGAACAAAGAACATGAACAGGCCCTGTGGTCCTCCAAGCCTGCGCCGATCACGTGTCCTATCGAGATCAACCACCTGCATCCTTCAATACCCTGTCTGTTCATGTGCCTATCCAGATAAATCTTAAAGGTCGCTAACGTATCTGCCTCAACCACCTCACTTGGTAGTGCATTCCAGACCACCACCACCCTCTGTAAAAAAATTCCCCCACCACCACCCTCTATGTAAAAAACTTCCTCCACACATCTCTACCGAACCTTTCCTCCCTCACCTTGAACTTGTGCCCCCTTGTAATTGTCATTGCCGCCCTGGGAAAAAACCTCCAACTGTTCACCCTATCTCTACCCCTCATAATTTTATAAACTTCTATTCGGTCGCCCCTCAGCCTCCATCTCTCTGGGAAGAACAATCCCAGTTTAATCAATATCCCCTTATTGCCAATACCCTCCATACCAGGCAACATCCTCGAATGAACTCCCTCTACCGCAAGTGTATCCTTCCTCAGATAAGGAGGCCAGAACTGTCCACAATACTCCAAGTGCACCTCACAATCTTTACTCTTGTGCTCCATGCATGACTCAAATGCCCTTGTGATGAGATTGAACACATCATTTGTCTTCCTAATTGCTTGCAGCACATTCCTGCCTGTTTTTATTGACTCCTAAACAAGGGTACCCAGGGCCCTTTAGACATCAACACTTCCCAACTTCTCACCATTGAATAAATATTCTGACTTTCCGTTCTTTCTACCAAAGTGGATAACGTATTCGCATTTTACTCCATGTCACACTCCTGTACTCATGCTCCGAGTCACCCAATGCTCCACATTCAAGGTTTGATTCTTTCTGCTTAAATCCCTTCAATTTTTTGATTTGATTTGATTTGTTTTATTGTCACATGTACCCAAGTGCAGTGAACAGTATTTTTCTGCGGCCGAGGAACGTACACAATACGTACATAGTAGACAAAAGAATAATCAACAGAGAACAGTGACAAATGGTACATCGACAAACAGTGCAGAACAAGGAGCCAAACAAAGCAAATAAAGCAAATACATGAGCAAGAGCAGCATAGGACGTCGTGAATAGTGTTCTTACAGGGAACAGATCAGTCCGAGGGGGAGTCATTGATGAGCCTTGTAGCTGTGGGGAAGAAGCTGTTCCTTTGTCTGGATGTGTGAAACTTCTGTACCTTCTGCCTGATGGAAGGGTCTGGAAGAAGGCAATGCTTGGGCGTGAGGGGTCTCTGATAATGCTGTCTGCCTTCCTGAGGCAGCGGGAGGTGTATACAGAATCAATATGGGGGTGGCATGCTTGTGTGATGCGTTGGGCTGAGTTCACCACACTCTGCAGTTTCTTGCGATCTTGGACCAAGCAGTTGCCTTACCAGGCTGTGATTCAGCCGGATAGGATGCTCTCTATCGCACATCTGTAGAAGTTTGTGAGAGTCGATGCAGACATGCCAAATTTCTTTAGCTTCCGTAGGAAGTAGAGACATTCTTGGGCTCTCTTGACTGTTGCATCAACGTGAGTGGACCTGGACAGACTGTTGGTGACGGTGACCCCCAGGAACTTAAAGCTATCGACCATCTCCACTTCCGAGGCATTGATGCAGATGGGAGTGTGTGTCGTGCTACGCTTCCTGAAGTCGATGATCAGTTCCTTGGTCTTTCCAACATTTCGAGAGAGGTTGTTTACGGTACACCATGCAACCAAGTGATTTATCTCCCTCCTGTAGTCTGATTTGTCATTGTTTGAGATACGGCCCACCACAGTCGTATCATCCGCAAACTTATAGATTGCGTTGGAGTTAAATCTTGCCGCACAGTCATGTGTGTATAGGGGGTACAGTAGAGGACTGAGCACATATCCTTGCGGGGCTCCGGTGTTGAGGACTATTGTGGAGGAGGTGCTGTTGCCTATCCTGACAGATTGTTTAGCTAAGGGCTAAATCGCTGGCTTTGAAAGCAGACCAAGGCAGGCCAGCAGCACGGTTCAATTCCCGTAACAGCCTCCCCAAACAGGCGCTGGAATGTGGCGACTAGGGGCTTTTCACAGTAACTTCACTTGAAGCCTACTTGTGACAATAAGCAATTTTCATTTCATTTCATTTCAGATTGCGGTCTGTTGGTGAGAAATGTGATTCAGGGTCTAACTGTGTAAGGATCTCAGTGACACATCTGACTGATATCATCAAACAAGTGCAGCAATCACTTCCACTGCACACAGATTGCCATCATAATCTTACATTGTGGCTGTGTTTGGTTTCAGGAGCTGACCTTATTGAAGTGCATACTGCTCCTCACTGAAGTTCAGGTAGGCCACAGGGATCATCTTGCACTCCTACCTCCTCAGAACTAAAATGTGCTGAGCTGTGATGTCCTGTTGTTGTTGCTCCTCCACCATCCAACACTGGGGAACTTACTGTAACACACGCAGAGTTCAAAATCTCCTGTGCTACTTATCATTTTACCTTAATATAACCCCTTTCTGCAACCTCAGGTTCTCCTGAAGTTTTTCACCATCAATGAATTGCTTTTTCTTTCGAAATGTAGCCTCTGATGTAATACAGATAAACAATTCAATTTAATATCAGAGGTAAAGGGAAGAAATTATGACAATCTAAGAATTAAATAAATTTTATGTATCACACTCATTGCTGTTTGACAGAGAGAAAAAATCTCAATATGCAATTAAATGAGATCTGAAATAAAACAGAAAATGGTGGAAATATGCAGCAGTTCCTTCAGGGTGTAAAGAAAGAATGCAGGATGTTTATTTCTTTAAATTTCAGTTGAAAACCAGGAATTACAAAATTGCAGAATAATTATGGATGGTGAATGAAACTTTGGTCCATTTCACCAAATCCATTGGTTTGCAAATTGAGTTTGTGTGATCTTTATTGATGCAAATCCAGAGTACAAAACGACCAAGAATTCGAGACAAATGAACCGTAAATGAATTATATTCCTCTCAAATAGACCGCAAGAATATTTTGTGTGGCAACAGATGAAAATGTTTGCAGGTTAAGAAAAGATGCTCTTGAGAGATCGAGGATAGAGAACATTGTTCACTTTTCTTGTATTTAAATACTCATTTAGAAGTACAGAACTTGAATATTGATGCAAAAATGAATTTGTCAAATATTTTTGTCTTGCACTCATCAGAACATTCACAAAAATGTCAATCTCTGGGGAACCAACACCTTTACAACCCGTTACAGCCTCCCCGAACAGGCACCGGAATGTGGCGACTAGGGGCTTTTCACAGTAACTTCATTGAAGCCTACTTGTGACAATAAGCGATTTTCATTTTTTCACTTTCATTTTCATTTCATTTTACACTGTATGAGAAGATAGTGTGGATTGGTTGGGTCGCAACTGAACTGAACTCCGATTGGTTGAGGTATTGCCATGGAAAATGCACCAGTTATTGGTGAATGAAGTTAACTGCCTCGGAGACCTTGTGCCAGTGCCGTTCAGTGCTGGTCTCCACAAACAGGGACAAGACGGAACGGCACTTGTTGGAGTCTGCCAGGAGATCAGAGCCCTCCAGGTGGTTGCCCACTGGGCAGGGTGGCACCCTTGTACTGCTGGTGCCACTTGGGCACCTTGGCATTGCCAGTCTGGCACCCTGGAAGTGCTACCAAGGTGCCAGCCTGACACAGCCAGGATGTCAGGCTGGCATTTTACCTGTGCTGGGGATTGGGCCTGGGGTTGCCCTACCCATGTGAGGTGGGGTGCGGGGGGCCCCCCGAGGACCCCCTTGAAATGAAATGAAAATGAAAATGAAAAATGAAATGAAAATCGCTTATTGTCACAAGTAGGCTCCAAACGAAGTTACTGTGAAAAGCCCCTTATACGTGAGTTGGGGGTTCAGGTTCGTGTAGGGGGAGGTCTAGCGATTGGGACGCCATTTTTAAATGGTGTCCCAATCTCATCCTGCACTGACAAGTTCTGGCGACTCATCAGTGCAGGGAACAGGACTAAGTGCAGCCTTGGCAGAGCTTCCCCGCTGAGACCCCGGATTGTAACAAAGTCCCGATATATAGAGTGCTGTTTCTCCGTGCTGTGAGCGCCAGGAAACACCCAGCGAAACACGCTCATCACAGGACTCCGTTGCAATTTGGTTAGATCATGCCCAAAATGTCTTTTTACTGCAATTTTCTTGCATTTTTACCTCAACAATAAGAAATATTTATTTGGTCAGTTAAACATTGCCCTTCTAATACATTAATCTTTAATTCTTGGATTTCAATTGCATTAGAAATAATCAGAAAGCGTTTGCAGCTATTATTTTCTTGGTGTTCTAGCAAATGAAAAAGGAACCTTTACAAAGAAACTTGTACTCTTTCGATCACAGCGAATCAAGAGGCTCTCAATTCCCTTCTCTAATTCATCAGCAAGTGTATAATGTTTTCCCCGGTGGTGTGCTGCAGAATAAGTTACGAACTAGGTTAGCAGCCATTATGGATTGGCACCAATTTGTGTTTCCAGATTTTTATCCTTAAAATAAAGATTTCAATACCTGTCTTTTCTCTTTCCAGATGCTGACTGATGTGCTGTGTAGTTCAAGCATTTTCAAAACATTTATTTTATTTCTGATCGCCAGTAGTCACTTCCTCAATAATTGAGGCAATATTTCCTTGGTTTACAACGATGTCCTAGCTTTTATCGAATAGCATTTTCCAAGATAATTTCTCTATAACCCACATCGATTTCCTTCATCATTCAAATAAATTACATCAATGTTTATTTCCCCCAAGTGAGGCCAGATCATTTTATTTTAGCAGCTCGTCAAAGTACCAGTCTGATGAAATATTTTCCATTTATTTTGAACATCCTACTTTCTTTAGCAATGTATAATTATTCAAAATTGAGAAATTTCACTTACAATATCTTTATAGACACTTGTGCAGAATCATTAATAAGTATCATTATGAATAGCGGGGGGTGTAAAAGGATCAGTTCCAAGGGGATGCTGTTGGTCACAGCTGCTCAATTAGATTAATTATCATCAATGACTGCCCTCTTTTCCAATTATCTAGAAATTAATAATTTCATCTTGAGTCATATGAGCTTTCACTTTTGCTATAAGTCTTCCCTGAGGAATCTCATCAAATGCTTTCTGAAAGTTCAGATATAGAACATGCATAACCCTCCCTCACAATAACGTCGAAGAATTCCAACAAATCTCCTGGGGCAAGACAGGCTTTCACAAGCCTTCATTAACTAGGATTAGTTACCCATTGTCTTCTAGGTGGTTCTTTTGATATTTTTCCTCTGGAGAAGATGGGATGGATTCACAAGTGAACTTTCACCCTGATATGAATACCCTTTCTCTGGCCATGGCCATATCCACACCTGCTAATTGGTTGGTTAGCCCCATACAATGGGATGGTTTTATGGACTTCTAACATTCACCGTACTGGATGAATCTACAATCCAGAATTGAGGGGGGGCGTTCCAGTCTCAATTTACAAGGATAGAAAATACTGGACAATCTCAGCGGGTCTGACAGCACCTGTGGAGACAAAGAGTTATCCAGACTCGAAATGTTAACTCCCTTTTCTCCTGCTGTCAGGAGATTGTCCAGTATTTTCTGTTTTTGTTTCAGATTCCAGCATCCGCAGTAATTTGCATTTATCAATTCACAAAAAACTGTCTGGGGCAAGGTTTGAACTCTCTCACCTTCTACCTAAGGCAGAATGGTGATCTACCAGATAATAAAATAAAGTATTCTATTGTAGGAGGCAACACTGATGTCCCACCCAAGTTTTAGATCAGTTTAAACTTACTATTTTGCCTTTGCTTAATACTATACATTGTTTGATTTCCCTTCTTCCCTAAGACATTTCAAATATGTCAGTTTCTCCTTCGGGTGGCACAGTGGCACTGCCTCGGGTGGTTACTGGGGATGTGGCGGAGGCGTGGACTTGGGTAGGGTGTTCTTTCCAGAGGCCGGTACTGACTCGATGGGTCGGATGGCTTCCTTCTGCACTGTAAATTCTATGATTCATAAGTTTATTCAGCTTTCTGGGATTTGGAGCTTCTGTAATGGTGACAATCCTTCATTGCAATCTCTAACAAGAACAAATGCTTTTTTCAGCCCCCAGGTCAGAAATGAGGAGCCCCCCCACCCCCCCCCCCCGCCCTCACCCAAACAGCTTTGTCTCTGTTCTCTCATAACTGGGTTATTATAGCAAGAATCTAAAGGCAGAAGACCTGCTGATCCTGGAAATCGGAAATAAAAATGGAAAGCACTGGAATCACGCAGCAGGTCTGGTAATATCTGTGGAGAGAAATAGATATTTCAGAACTGGGAAAAGTTTAGTAATGTAATCGGCTTGAAGCAAAGGATTGGTGCAAAAAAAGGACAAAACAAATGTAGTGATCTCTATATTTAAGAATACATGATCAGACTATGTTAACCAAGTACAGGTAAATGAACACTGGATGGCCACACCATCAGGACCTATATCAATGTTTTCCCGCTCTTTCTTAGAGGAGTGTGTGTCAGGATTGCAGAGAGAACAGAAGTGAGAAAGCTAGAGAGAAGAAGTTATTAGTTATCAAGAGTTTTATACCAAGTTATTTAATAGTTAATATTCTACAGTTGTTTATTTGTTTTGCTGGTTTAGTATTAAGTAAAAAGAACTCATGAGAGTAGTTTAGATTACTAAATAAATTACTTAATCATTACTGGAAGATTGTGGCTATCATTTAACAACACAGCTTGATTAAGAGAGTAATAAATATATTACATATCTTAATATAACATGGTACCAGGATAGATTAGGCTTTAAAGAACGACTAGTAAAGAAATTTAAACAAAAAAGACAAAGTTCGGAATCGACTATTCGACTAGTGGAGTCATCGCAACAACTGAATCCTCGACTACAAAGAGCTTTTCGATAAGCTCCCAGACATCTAAAGACAACCGGTAATCTTTATCTTAATTGGAGGTTGTCCAAACAACAGTTCCAGCTTTATCTGGAAGCCAGTGACTTAAATACTGCTTCTGACGCAAGACGAATTGCTTTGCTTCTGTCCCTAGCAGGACAGCAAGCAATTGAGATCTACAATTCGTTTATTTTTGCTCCGGGTGAAGATAAATCGATATTTGAACAAGTAATCGTGAAATTCGATGATCATTGTAAAATGCAAACTAACTAAATTTTGGAGCGATTTAGATTTCATAAGCGAGTGCAAAAAGTTGGAGAACCAGTGAATAACCTCATTACCAATCTAAAACTCCTACCTCAGACCTGTAATTATGCTGTGCTTCATGATTCTCTAGTGAGAGATCAGATTGTTTATGGCATAACAGACAAATCTGTAAGAGAAGCTTTAATACGGCAAAATGATCTAACATTGAAAACTGCTATTGAAAAGTGCATTTCCAGTGAACAAACTAAAAGTCAGTATTGAGAGTTTTGTCCAAAAGAAAAAGGCGCAAAAGTCTACCACGAGGCTGAGAAAATAAAAATGGTTATTAGGGTAGGGCAGGAAGTGAGCTCGGGTGGAGTACTCTTTCAGAGGGTCAGTGCGGACTTGTTGGGCTGAATGGCCTCCTTCTACACTGTAGGGATTCTATGGTACAGTCCTTCCTTTCGCTCCCTGTTCCACCCACCCCTTGCCCAACACCTATTGGGTGGGATTTCAACCCCTGGTGTATTTTCAAACCCTTTGGTCCTTCCAATGTCTGCAGATTTTGCATGCCACGCATCCTCCACTGCCGGGAAACACACCGTGGAGGATAATCATCAGTGGGACTGGAAGATCCCGCTGGCGGGAAGGGATGGAAAAGTTTGGCCATTATGATTCTAACTTTTCCCAGTTCTGATGAAAGATCATTGGGGAAACGTTAACTCTGCTTCTCACTCCACAGATACTGCTTGACCGGCTCAGTATCCTGAGCATTTTCTAGTTATTTTTGTTATTGTGAGCACCCTTTTTAAGGTGAAAAATAGGTGCTAATGAGTTCGATTAGGACAATCATTCAGTGGTTATTTTATTATTATTAACATTATTTTAATAACTTGGGGCTAAACTTTGAAGTTTCTTTTGTCATGCACATCTCATTGACAACCATTTGTATTTACACTAAAATTATTCATTTGTGTTAATCCCAACTCATTCCTGTTTAGCACACTGGGCTAAATCGCTGGCTTTTAAAGCAGACCAAGGCAGGCCAGCAGCACGGTTCAATTCCCATACCAGCCTCCCCAAACAGACGCCGGAATGTGGCGACTAGGGGCTTTTCACAGTAACTTCATTTGAAACCTACTTGTGACAATAAGCGATTTTCATTTCATTTCCCAATTTCATTTTCTAATATTTACATCCCCATTTCCATCATTGTCTTAATACAATCAGCTCTTCTGAAATCTAGAGCATTAATTGTATTATTTCTCATCCACAAAGTGATGGGACAAAATCGAATGAGATTATTTTTTTTTAAGGGGCAATTTACGTGGCCAATCCACCTACCCTGCACATCTTTGGGTTGTGGGAGTGAGACCCACGCAGACCCAGGGAGAATGTGCAAACTCCACATGGACTCGAGGCTGGAATCAATCCAGGTCTTCGGCACCATGAGGCAGCTAACCAGCACACCAGCATGCCGCCCTAAAATCGAGTGAGATTACAATGGTTATTGTAAAGCTCAGAAACCACCAAAATGATTACTTATTTACTATTAACTGGAAAATTAAACGATGACTTCAGCACTTCACTCTTATTAGTAGTTGCGTCAAGAATGAATTGAATTCCCCTTCTGAAAGACACACGCTTTCAATCTATTAAACTTAAAGTAATTAATCGCATTCAAACTCTGAATCTTCCCTTTCCCTGATGGTTCTGCTCTCTCCTTTTCACCTGGTGGTCTAGATCAAGCTTTAATTATTAATATTTTCCCCTCAGAACAAGCTGCCTGACTCAGAATGACTCCGTTGCCCTCTCAATCTGATGTTAAAATTATGATAATCAAATTATAACGATAAAAATTATCTTTTGATTATTCAGGTCAGGAATTAGTGTCAGATTTCCTTTTCAGTTAGATGTTATGGAAATGCACATGTGAATATGCAGGCAAACAATCCCAGCAGAAGACTAATGCCATTTTCTCGTGTTGTGGTTGCTATGTTAAAATATCTGGATTAGGGATAGATTGCTTGTTAAAACGTATTGACGCTTTGGCAAAGGGCAATCAAGAGAAAATCATGAACAAATGAATGAAGGCGAGATAAAGCAAATTATGCTCATTATTCAAAATTAGACCCTTCAAATTAATGACATGAAGGAAAGGTAAAAATATCATAACTGCAAAGACAAAAAGATGATCAATAAAAAAAATTCATCACTGCATGTGACTGGGTTCAGTATGGTGTTACAGTTTCAGTGTCCTCTGTAAGATCCATCAGGACACAAGTTAGAATTCACACAAAGGGTGGAATCTTCAGAGAGATTGCCAGATTGTCAGATTCAGACTGAGGCCATGTAGCCCTCCAGCTGCATAGCCTGGTTTCCTCACCAGATTTTCTCTGGTACCCTGAGTGTCTGGGGGCATGGGTTCTGCCGTCACACTGGTGTGGCAGGGCCTGGTCCAGCAGTCAGCGCGGTTCTGCAGAGATCATGCTGCATCTTTAAAGGTTTCTCCGATCTGCATTGAAAAGGAACCCCTCGCCACCCCCCCAAATCCCCTCCAGACAAGCAACAGGGCAACTCACCCACATGCATAAGGGGAATCCATTCAATTGGGCTCTCCAGAGGGACTGCCCTGGCACATCTGGCTACTGCAAGGTTGGCACTGTCAGCTTGGTACTGTCAGATTGGCATTGCCTGGGGCTGTGCCAGCGGTCACTGCCAAGGCACGTCCCTCTCCACCCAGGGGTTATACTTACCTTTGTGCCCCTGATGGGTTCCCCTTGACAGCTTCATGTTTTGCTGAAGCTGTTGCAAATCTCACTGATGTGATGCCGTGTCGCGGAGGGGGGAATTCCCTATTTGGGGGTGGGGGTGACATCTGGCAGGCAAGCCCTTTAAAAAGATTTAAACTTATTGAAAATCCAACTGAATTTAAATTTATTGAATTTAAATTTAAATTTACATTTAAATTTATTGAAAATACTAAAAATCCAAAAATGTTTCAAAAATGAGGGGGTGACTATGTCAAGGCATTGTTTACCATGCAGGACAATAGGAGCTGCCCCAAAATTGGTCCATAATAGTCGTGGGTTGCCCTGCTCATTTTCTCTTTCTCTCAAAAGTGTCGGACTTGGCCGAGCTATCAATCTTTGAACTTTCCTTCAAATCATTAACCATGCCTCTCTGATGTCTGGATGTAACAGACTCGGGCTGCCCACGTACAACTACAAAAGCTCCAATCTGCAGCAGATTTATCCCAGTTGTGGTCAAAATGCACGACAAGGTAGCACAGTGTTTAGCACTGTTGCTTCACAGCGCCAGGGATCTGGTTTCAATTCCCAGCTTGGGCCACTGTCTGTGCGGAGTCTGCACGTTCTCCCCGTGTCTGCGTGGGGTTATTCCGGGTGCTCCGGTTTCCTCCCACAAGTCCCGAAAGACGTGTTGCTAGGTGAAGTGGACATTCTGAATTCTCCGTCTTTGAACCCCAACAGGCACCGTAGTACGGCGACTAGGGAATTTTCACAGTAATTTCATTGCAGTGTCAATGTACGCCTACTTCTGACACTAATAAAGATTATTATTATTTACAATCTGTGGCACATTACTTATCAGACATTTTCATTCAGCTCCCAACATAGCAGAAGTTTACATTGGTGACTGCTACTGTTCTGCAATTTACAGAGAATTCACAACCCAGTCTGATAGATACATGTTGATCAATTGTTAGCATTAACCTTGGATGGATGATCTTTCTGATAGATTATTCAACATATTTGGAAGTGATCAATGGGCCATGCCATTTCATTCAATGGTATGCATCCTGCAGGGAGGTTTATAATACTTTTGGGTGACACGTGATTTAGCATGGGTCTTGGTAACTGAGTTTTATTAGAGTACCAGGCACCGAGTCTGCCTGTTCTAATTTGCTCCTCAGCCAGAGTATGGATAGCGTAGGGAATCTTCACCACTAAGTGAGGTCCTCATTCGCAGAGCTGGTGCAGATACAATGGACCAAAAGACCTCCTTCTGCCACATAGCAATTGGGTGATTCGATGCCACTGCTCCACAGGGATACTGACATAAGGCAGGTATCCAGCGCATTCTTGTCCCAGCTGAATTTCTGTTCATACTTTTGTGAAACCAAGAAGGTCACAGCAGGAAGATGGGAAACTTAAAGCTCCATATCTATCATATTCAGTACACAGGACATATATTTCAACGTAAAAACTATCGCATCAGTTTTGCTGATGCTTTAACCCAGGACAGTACTTGTTATGCTGTGAGTTTACTATGTGTATCAATGTGGCAATGAGAGCAGAGAATCAGAGAATTTACAGTGCAGAAGGAGGCTATTCGGCCCATCAAGTCTGCCCACGGTAGCAGAAAATAGTCTACAAGTAAAACTCAATGATGGGGAACACTTGCGCTGCACCGACAAGCAATCCATATGTTGATAAACTCAACATCCTCAATGTGATCTCCTAACATCTTCCGTTTTATGAATCGTGAAATACCATTAATTTCCCCCTATTCCCAAAGACTTGGAGCACAGTCAAAATTGATGCAGCCATAAATATATGGTTCGAATAGGTTGGTACACACCTTCTTCCGCACACCACCAGCCGAGTCCCAAATTTGGCTGCTCTGCAGATAGAGACGATGCACTTTGAAGAAGTATATCATTAATAACTTGCTTTGGATTAGGACCTTTATCATAAGAAGCCATACCAAGGTACTTCACAGAGGAGAGAGATGGACGGAGCAGTAATTTAGGAAGATGCATTTATAAAGATTCTGAGGGAGGTTTTAAAGTGGAAAGGATTGTAGCAAAGAAAAAAAGTTTGGGGTGTACTTAAAGTAGGAGCAAGATGGCCAAAAGCTCTGCCGCCAAGTGAAGAATGCTCGGAGGTCAGCATGCACAAGACTGCGGAATCTGAGGGCAGTAGGCCTTGAGGTGGGATGTAAGGTTCCAGAGATCTGCAGAGTCAAGGATTGAGGTAAACATGGACCAAGATTTTAATTTTGATGTCCTGGGTCATATAGGTGACCCCCCCAGGACACCCCCCTGAGGGTCCTCTGGCTCCAGCCGACACATCAGCACAACCTGTCCCATCTTTTCGCCCTGATCAGTGTATGTATGGGGGGGTGTATTGTTTAAGCGCAGCTGTAGCTTGTCAGACCTGCGAGTGTCCATCATGTGCCCGCCCATTCCCGCACTATTTTCCGTGGGTTTCGATGATGTTCCACATGAAACCGGTGCTAGTTTCTCACCGGTAGCAGAATGGTGCAGGTTCTGACAGATTCTCTGGTGCGTCAGCACTTGGACTCAGAAACGGAAATTTCGGCCCGTGGGCTTTCAAGAAGTCACCTCTTACAAAAAGTATGGACAAAATGTTTCGGCAGCAGAGGGAATGAAAAGGAGTGCAAACAGATAATGCTATAGAGATGGACGTATACCATGTTAGTAACAGATAGGAGATGGGATTTGAAGTTCAGTTGAGGGCTACATTGGTCATTTCAACTCATGAACATCTGGAGGTAGGACTATAATCAATAACAAGGTCATTGTCCTTTTGGTGGGAGTCAACAAAGATGGTCTATATATCCAATGTCCATGGGGAGCATATTATGACTTCAAAATGTGACATAAAATTCACTATTTGCTTTTGATTTACTATGCGCTTTTGGTGTGTGCACAGATAAACAAGCGCCCTTTTTCCTAGTCTTACATGATAATAATAATCACTTATTGTCACAAGTAGGTTTCAGTGAAGTTACTGTGAAAAGCCCCTCGTCGCACATTCCGGCGCCTGTTCGGGGAGGCCGGTATGGGAATTGAACCTGCGCTGCTGGCATTATTCTGCATTACAAGCCAGCTGTTAAGCCCACTGTGCTAAACCAGCCCCTGGTTCCAGACATATTCCATACAATTTTGGGCCCCCCACCTCAGGAAGGACATACTGGCACTGGAGCGGGTCCAGCGGAGATTCACACGGATGATCCCAGCAATGGTAGGCCTAACATACAATGAACGTCTGAGGATCCTGGGATTATATTCATTGGAGTTTAGGAGGTAGAGGGGAGATCTAATAGAAACTTACAAGATAATGAATGGCTTAGATAGGGTGGACGTACAGAAGTTGTTTCCATTAGCAGGGGAGACTAGGACCCGGGGGCACAGCCTTAGAATAAAAGGGAGTCACTTTAGAACAGAGATGAGGAGAAATTTCTTCAGCCAGAGAGTGGTGGGTCTGTGGAATTCATTGCCACAGAGGGCGGTGGAGGCTGGGACGTTGAGTGTCTTTCAGACAGAAGTTGATAAATTCTTGATTTCTCGAGGAATTAAGGGCTATGGAGAGAGAGCGGGTAAATGGAGTTGAAATCAGCCATGATTGAATGGTGGAGTGGACTCGATGGGCCGAATGGCCTTACTTCCGCTCCTATGTCTTATGGTCATAAGTGGGGTGAATTTTTCATTCTGTTTGGTGGGCAGGGGTCTGTCCCGGAAGTGCGCGGATCGCCATAACACGCCAAGGGACTAATTAATGACTGCTGGGCACGTTCTCAGCCAAAGTGGTTGCTTCAAGGTGCGCTGCTTTCCCCAATGGGCCATGGAGAGTGGGATGCGCAGGCATCGAACTACTAGGCCGCGATCTGGTCACCAAGAAGGTCGTGGGTGCTCATTTAAAGGGACCGCTGACGCGGGAATGTGTTAGGTGCACCAGCAGCAAGGATAAGATTTTGGCAACATAAAGCTGAACGCATTTGAAGCGTAACCTTGATGAGCTTAGGAAGATTTTGAGGCATCAGACTGTTAATACTCGTTATCTCTCCACAGATGGCCGAGAGAAGGGGGGGAAGTGATGACCAGAACAGAAGGACAAAGGTGGTCCCAAGGTTCAGTGACAACTCCTTGCGAGTCCTCCTTTAGGCTGTAAGCACAAGGAGGGAAGTCCTCAGGCTAGTTGATGGTAAGAGGAGATCTCCCAACCTGACCAAAGGAGCCCATGAGCAGGTACTACTAACGTCCAAGAGTAGCCAATCAAAATCCTCCCGGCATTCTCTCTGGCTGAAGTCAGGCATTTGATTGAACATTTCAAAAAGGCAGGCTCAGAATCTGTCCGTCCGCTCACCATAGTATTGCCACCTGGTGTGATGGCATCAGGACTGTGACCCAATGGCACTATGGTGACACTGTCCCCGTGAGTCAAAAGCAGTCCCATTTTAATGAGGTAAAATTCAGCCAAAGATTAGATTTAGTGAACTGACGGGTATGATCATGGGGTTTGTTACCTGGATTTTACAGGGTGAGCAGTGAAGGTGGTTCAGAAAAGCCAATTGCCTGAATCAAAATTGAAACAAGGGCAGTATTAGCACAGCTGCACCACATACAGGTTTCCTGACATTATCCCTGATCTACCTCCTGTTAATTTTAAAGCATTCTCCCTCGTTCTGAATCTTCCCACCAGAACAAATGGTTTCCCTCTAATCCTTTAATCACACCCTCAGCAATTTGTCCTTCCCATTGCCCTTCCTATTTAAAGTTGTGTCCCTCTGTTGGCTCACTCGTCTTTCCAATAGCATCAGCAGTCAAGCCCTATTAACTGGGACCAAGATTTCTAAGTTCAATTAGCAAGTGTGTTTGTACAATACTTTTTTTCTACTGTATTGAAAACAAAGTAAAAATGAAATGGTTGCTGACAGAAATGTCGTCTCTTACGAGCTGTACTAAACCTTCACTAGACCATATGGGTGCAGCAGGCGCCCGAGGTACTTATTGTCTAAATACTGTGTGAAGGGTTGTCATATCTGCTTTAGGATTCTTGTCGAGCATTCTCAGGAATTGCCTCCAATGCTGTAAGATATTCCTACAGGAAAATACGATGACAAGAAGGGTCAAGTCAATAGGTGCCAAGAGTCTTTCCTGTGCCAGGAGAAGAACTCATCACTTGATGCTCCCCATCGGTCAGGGATAATTTAATGTCAAATTAGCTTGGTGCCAGCTGGTAACAAAGCATTACGTGCCCAATGAGAATTGATCAGTGACGGCACATCAATCTATCTCCATTGGAGTTGCTTCTGTGAAAGCACATGCCATCTTTATAGCCCTCTGCCAACCTCCTTCGCATCTTGCCCCAACCAGCGGACTCTCCAGTTGCAGGCAAGGACACAGTCCACCCCTCCCATACGGCTGCTCTGAGCCAATGAGCAAACTCAACTACCCTGAGCTACAGTTTGGAGCTTGTTTCATCCAGAATCTGTTTTCAGTGCTGGACAGGAAACATTATTTGCTGTTAAACCTCCAGCCAACAAACTAACTGCAGCTTAACACTGCCATCTCTAACAATAATGCATTTATTCATGACCCCACCTTGCCCCTCGCCTGAGGCGTGATGACCCGCAGGCTAAATCACCATCAGTGAGCTCTTTCCCCTCAAAGGGGAAAGCAGCCTATGGTCATCTGGCACTATGGGGAATTTTTTATGTATACTGCATAACTGGTAAAAGAAGATGACATAATAACAAGCAGAAGGAAGTAACACAGCTGTAGAAATATGGTCTAGGAGAAAATAAATTGCCATGCCGATGAGCTAAAAAGTCCAAGTGCAGACATTTAAAAAAAAAAAAAATTTAGTGTACCCAATTCAATTTTTCCTCCAATTAAGGGGCAATTTAGCGTGGCCAATCCACCTATCCTGAACATCTTTGGATTGTGGGAGCGAAACCCACTCAAACACTGGGAGAATGTGTTAACTCCACACGGACAGTGACCCAGAGTCGGGATCGAACCTGGGACCTCGGCACCGTGAGGCAGCAATGCTAACCACTGTGCCACCGTGCTGCCCCTCAAGGGGAGCATGAGACCAAACTAGGAACCATTCCACTGTGGAATCTGTTTCATGAAGAGTTCTAACTAGCTCACAAATTTGCATCATTGTTACTCCTACTCTTCCCCTCCACAAGTCACATTTCCGGGAGTTTGGAATACTGCTAGTATTCCAAATACTAGACAGAGCGAGGTGACACTCTGCGAGCTCTCCCCAACAGATCCACCTTTTACTTAACTTATACTCGTTCTAATCTTTTAAAAATTAATTCCAAAACTAACATTATTACTAACCTCTTTTATCTTCTCTTGCAGGCTTGAACATCCTCCGAGGCCCTTGGAGACCTTTTGACCCGACCCGACCTGACCTCCGCGACCTGGAAGAAGATCGGGCCCAAACCGGAAGTAAAGCCCCGACCTCGATTTGGAGCCGACCCGGACCTCGGAGCTCCCAACCCGGCCTAACTACGGACGCCAGCCCCCGGATCGCCTGGCCCAGCCCCCGGAGCTCCCGACCCGACCCCCGATGGCAAGACCCGGCTCAATGCGACCCCGAGAGACCCGCCCAGCGACCCGACCCAGAGAGGCCCGCCCAGCAGCCCGACTGTGATGAACGGTTACTGCCTTATCATCATGTAAGGTGATGTCCCCTTTAAGACCGGGCTTGGAACCCTGGGGACTCCGCCTCTGGCTCCGCCCATCTGTGAGCCATATATAAGGGGCTGCCTTGTGGGCTGTACAGCAGTTAGCACATGTCTCAGCTCTAGCATAGTTCTTAGTCTAATAAAGCCTTCTTTACACTCTAAGCGTCGTTATTGAGGGTACCTCAATTTATTAGACTAAACTAGATTCAGGATGGACGCAGGCCTAAAACCGGAGAAGCTCAACCTGGAAGCACGGATTCCGGAGGCGAAGGAAATTTTTAAATACTGGCTGCGGTGCTTCGAGGCCTACCTGGACTCCGCAGAGACTCCCATCCTGGGGCCACGCAAGCTGCGCCTACTCCATGCCCGGGTGAGTCACAGAATCTCCACCACGCTCGAAAAGGCGACGACTTATGAAGAGGCAGTGGAGTTACACCGCAAGCGTTTGTCAAGCCCATCAACGAGGTACACGCCAGGCATCTGCTCTCTACCTGCTGGCAGCGCTCGGGGAAATCGCTAGACGAATTCGTCGAGAAACTCACCGCGCTTGCCAGGGACTGTGACCATCAGGATGTGACAGGAAAAGTCCATATGAACCTGCACATCAGAGACGCTTTCATGTCCGGCATCCGCTCGACCTACATCCGGCAGCGGCTGCTCGAAAACGGGGCAAAAGACCTCCAGGACACGCTAACGCTCGCCTCCTTGCTGGAGGTGGCCCGACATAACTTGGGTACGTACCCCGCGGACTCTGCGAGCCCCCGCCGGACTTCCTCAGACTCAGCCGTATTACAGGCCTGCGCGACGCGGCAACCCACTCACCATGGGGGCACACCGTGCTACTTCTGTGGGCAGGGCCAGCATCCACGCCCACGTTGCCCAGCCCGCTCCGCGATCTGCAGCGACTGCGGGAAGAAATGGCATTTTGCGAGGGTCTGCCTGGCCAGACCCAGGGGCCAGAAGAACAAAGAACAGCCGGCCCGGAAATCAGGCTCTCAGGCCCATAGGCCTCGCAATGCGGCTGCGCACCGACCCAACACGCTCCCTTGTGACGCGTCATCAGCCTCGTGTGAATTATGGGGCGACCATCTTCTCGACCCGACACGTGCGACCGACGGAGGCGGCCATTTCACGAGTCCGACTCGGCTGAGGACTCCGACTACCCGCGAGTGGGAGCGATCAACCTCGACCAAACTCGGCCAAAACACCTGCAGAACTCTATGATGCAGGTCCAGGTCAATGGGCACGACACTGCATGCCTCTTCGACTCCGGGAGCACGGAGAGCTTTATCCACCCTGAAACGGTAAGGCTCCCTACGCACCCATCCCGCATCCCAAACCATAGCCCTCGCATCCGGGTCCCACTCGGTACAAATCAAGGGGTACTGTATTGCGGATCTCTCGATCCAGGATGCCAAATACACCCGTTTCAAATTTGATATCCTCCCTCACCTCTGTTCCCCCCTGCTGCTCGGACTGGATTTCCAGTGCAGCCACCGAAGCCTGACACTGAAGTTCGGCGGACCCTTGCCCCCCCTCACGGTATGCAGCCTTGCGACACTGAAAGTCACACCCCCCTCGCGATTCGCGAACCTCACTCCCGACTGTAAGCCAGTCGCCACCAGGAGCCGGCGCTACAGTGCCCAAGATATGACTTTTATCAAGTCAGAGGTCCAGCGTTTACTGGGAGAGGGGGTCATCGAGGCTAGCAACAGCCCTTGGAGAGCGCAAGTGGTGGTAGTCCGGTCCGGGGAGAAGAAACGGATGGTCGTGGATTATAGCCAGACCATAAACCGATTCACGCAGCTTGATGCGTACCCCCTTCCTCGCATCGTGGAAATGGTAAATCGGATCGCCCAATACCGAGTCTTTTCCACGGTCGACCGCAAATCCGCCTAACACCAGCTCCTCATCCGACCTAAAGACTGCCCATATACTGCCTTAGAAGCAGCCGGCCGGCTCTTCCACTTCCTCAGGATCCCCTTCGGTGTCACAAATGGGGTCTCCGTCTTTCAAAGGGCGATGGACACAATGGTGGACCAGTACGGTTTGCGGGCTACATACCCGTACTTGGACAATGTCACCATCTGCGGCCATGACCAGCAGGACCATGACGCTAACCTCGAAACGTTCCTCCAGACCGCCCGAGCCCTTAACCTGACCATATAACGAGGCCAAATGCGTTTTCCACACCACCCGGCTAGCCATCCTTGGCTATGTCATGGAAGACGGGGTCCTAGGTCCCGACCCCAACCGCATGCGCTCCCTTAAGGAACTCCCTCTCCCCCGCAGCCTCAAGACCCTCAAACGGTGCTTGGGGCTTTTCTCTTATTACGCCCAGTGGGTCCCCAAGTATGCGGACAAAGCCCACCCACTAATAAAGACCACCATTTTTACCCTCTCGGCTGAGGCACCAATGGCCTTCAACCGCATCAAGGCCGACATCATCAAGGCCGCTATGCACGCGGTGGACGAAACCATCCCTTTCCAGGTAGAGAGCGATGCATCAGACATCGCCCTGGCTGCTACCCTCAATCAGGCAGGCAGACCAGTAGCGTTCTTCTCCCGAACCCTCACCGCCTCCGAGGTTCTCAGATTGCAGTCGACTGCAGTCGAAAAGGAGGCACAAGCCATTGTGGAGGCTGTGCGGCGCTGGAGACACTACCTCGCCGGTAGGAGGTTTACCCTCGTCACCGACCAACATGAAGTGCCATCATAGGTCCACCCATCTCGGTGGCCGGATCGTCCTCATCGACCTCCTCAGTTCGGGTGGTGGTGGTGCGGGCACGGACGTCCCGGTTGAGGGCACATCCGGGAGCACAGCGGTCGGAGCTTCAGTCCGGGTCGGGGCAGGGGGACTAGGCAGGGCCGGGGGTAGCGGTGCCGGCGCCGGCGGGGTGTGTAAAGGGGGCGCGCAAGGGGGGGTTAGGTGCTCACCAATGGGGGAGGGCCGGAAGGGGTGTGTTGTAGGGGGCGCCGGGTCCTGCAGGGGAGTGACGCGGGAAGGGGCGTCTGTGGTGGGGGATCCAGCAGGTGCCAGATCCCGGAGGGAAACCTGCCTGCCGTCGGGGTACTCAACATACGCGTAACGGGTTGGCGTGGAGCAGTCGGACCTTTGCTCTGGTCCCGTACCATCCTCCCCGAACAGGCGCCGGAATGTGGCGACTAGGGGCTTTTCACAGTAACTTAATTGAAGCCTACTCGTGACAATAAGTGATTTTCATTTCATTTCATTTCATCTGCTCCAGTATCAATTTTAAAACTAGCATTGAAGCCTTGAACATGGACCATAACTGTCTAAATGTTCAGATTAAAACTATCTACTTCCCATAGGAACTCTGTAATTTCGATTTTTCTTGACTTTCCATTTTTTGAATTGAATGTGTTTCATGAGGGGTGGCACGATCACCCAGTGGTTAGCACTACTGCCTCACAGCTCCAGTGTCCTGAGGTGATTCCGGCTTTGGGTCGACACATTCTCCCCATGTCTGCGTGGGTTTTCTCCGGGTGCTCCCCATATCTGCGTGGGTTTCCTCCGTGTGCTCCCCATGTCTGCATGGGTTTACTCCGGGTGCTCTGGCTTCCTCCCGCAGTCTAGATATGTGCAGATTAGGTGGATTGACCATGATCAATTTATGGGGCTTAAAGGGATACGGTGGAGAGTGGGCATTGGTGGGGTGCTCTTTTGGTGGGCTGGTGCAAACCCGATACGTCAATTGGCCTCCAATTGGAATTTTTTGAGGAGGTCACAAAAATGATTGATGCAGGTAGGGCAGATGGATGTTGTCCATGTGGACTTCAGTAATGCCTTTGACAAGGGGCTGTTTAGCACAGGGCTAAATCGCTGGCTTTGAAAGCAGACCAAGGCAGGCCAGCAGCACGGTTCGATTCCCGTAACAGCCTCCCCGAACAGGTGCCGGAATGTGGCGACTAGGCGCTTTTCACAGTAACTTAATTTGAAGCCTACTTGTGACAATAAGAGATTTTCATTTCATTTCATTTTCACAAGGTCCCTCATGGCAGACTGGTACAAAAGGTGAAGTCACACGGGATCAGAGGTGAGCTGGCAAGATGGATACAGAACTGGCTAGGTCATAGAAGGTAGAGAGTAGCAATGGAAGGGTGTTTTCTGATTGGCGGGCTGTGACTAGTGGTGTTCCGCAGGGATCAGTGCTGGGACCTTTGCTGTTCGTAGTATATATAAATGATTTCGAGGAAAATGTAACTGGTCTGATTAGTAAGTTTACAGACGACACAAAGTTTGGTGGAATTGCAAATAGCGATGAGGACTGTCAGAGGATACAGCAGGATTTAGATCGTCTGGAGACATGGGCGGAGAGATGGCAGATGGAGTTTAATCCGGACAAATCTGAGGTAATGCATTTTGGAAGGCCTAATAAAGGTAGGGAATATACAGTGAATGGTGGAACCCTCAAGACTATTGACAGTCAGAGAGATCTAGGTGTACAGGTCCACAGTCACTGAAAGGGGCAACACAGGTGGAGAAGGTAGTCAAGAAGGCATATGGCATGCTTGCCTTCATTGGCCGGGGCATTGAGTATCAAAATTGGCAAGTCATGTTGCAGCTGTATAGAACCTTAGTTAGGCCACACTTGGAATATAGTGTTCAATTCTGGTCGTCACACTACCAGAAGGATGTGGAGGCTTTAGAGAGGGTGCAGAAGAGATTTACTAGGATGTTGCCTGGTATGGAGGGCATTAGCTATGAGGAGGGGTTGAATAAACCCGATTTGTTCTCACTGGAATGACGGAGGTTGAGGGGCAACCTGATAGAGGTCTACAAAATTATGAGGGGGATAGACAGGTTGGATAGTCAGAGACTTTTTCCCAGGGTAGAGGGGTCAATTACTAGGGGACATAGGTTTAAGGTGCGAGGGGCAAGGTTTAGAGGAGATGTACGAGGCACGTTTTTTACACAGAGGGTAGTGCGTGCCTCGCTGCAGGAGGAGGTGGTGGAAGCAGGGACGATAGTGACGTTTAAGGGGCATCTTGACAAATACATGAATAGGATGGAAATAGAGGGATACGGATCCCAGAAGTGTAGAAGAGTTTAGTTTAGACAGGCAGCATGGTCGGCGCAAGCTTGGAGGGCCGAAGGGCCTGTTCCTGTGCTGTACTTTTCTTTGTTCTGCACTGCAGGGATTCCATGGAGTCAATGAATACATTTGTGCCTTTAACTTTAATTAAAGTTACTGAGTTTTGTTATTGAAAATATGGAAAGATGTGTCATTTGAAACATGGAAGTCTGGCAATATCTGGTCTGAGAGAAACATGAGAGGATACAGGAAATGATCCCACAAAGGGGTAACAGCAGCTGCCAGGAGAGGATTGTAAAATGCAGATAGCCTTGGTCAAGCAGGCTTCGCAAACAAGACAAACAGGATTTTGAATGAAGCCAAAAACAATGGCTCACACCTTCATTGAAAGTAACTATCTTAGTAAGCAGCTGGAAGAAAGGATGAGGTTCAGTTGAATTTGGTGATAATTCTAGGTGTGAAAATTTGCTAAACCAGGTAAATTAAAGAAAACTGGAGACTATCAGTCTACGAGAAACATAATTCAAAGCCAAAATCAAAGTCAAAATTGGAAACAATGTAATCAGATCAATGAGATGAAGTCATGTCAAAATGAATACTTAGTTGGATTAGAATGTTTAGATCAAAGATACTTTTTACAATCAAAGTTAGTCAAGAGTTACTTTACAATAAAGTCATAAAAACTAGATAACTGTTAGAAAAATATATAAACCCGAAAAAAGGGGACACAGGCAGAACCAGAACTCAGAGAGGGGAGAAGCAGAGTCCGATTACAGTCAGCTTGGCCATGGGAAAGGTACACGGCAAAGCAGCCGAGCTAAAATAGCTAATACATCTAAGGAAGACTAGAATTTAAAGAGTAGGCAGATTCAGCTCAGAGACAGCCAGCAGATTCAGCTCTCACAGCTCGCCACATGGGAAAGACAGGGCACAGCAACCGAACTAACCAGCAAATACATCTGAAGAAGATCAGACTTTAAAGAAGATTGATTGTCAAGGTGGGCCTGAAGGTCCCTTCAACCAACCAGAAGGATCCAGAAGCAAGATCTTTTTACTTTTCTGTAAAGAAAGTATTTGCAGTTTTTAAAAGAAAAAATATAATAATAAAATAACTTAATTTAACCTGAAATAGTGGCTATTCCAAAGTCTAATTTACTTACTTAGCAATGCGGGACCCAGGATCCATGTTACTAAGTGGTAAGTAGATGAAATCTTCAGTGAAGGTATGGGTTATACCGGGGGATAACTTGAAAACATAGTTTGACCTGAATAGCACCCACTGAAGCCTGTATCGGAATCAGGGATTGAGAATCCCTGATCACCATTTAGAATGTCGGCCCTTTTTGGTATAGGGGGACTTCTCAGAATAGTGGTGAGTTTTCAAAAACAGTTTGGAGAAACATTTGAAATGTCCAGTTTTGACACTTTGGAAGCAATCCACAGCCACATTCCACAGCTGAGCTATCCGGTGTCCCTGCTTGTTTCTCATGCCACCACACTTTTGTGGGCTTACTTGTGGATAATGCCCATGCGGCTATCCAGTCACAGTCATCTGAGGCCTCAGTGTTGCCCCAGATTATAACCTGACTTTATGCTCATGGTTAGGGCGGCTCCACGTTAAACTGACTGCTTGATAACAGCGTTCTATGGTAGACTTATCAGTTAACAATGAATGCAGAAACCATAGTGGACCCCTGCACATCCTGTCTTGGAGAACATTGTCTGCCTCTGGAACTACTGCATGAAGAAAGGAACTATCTTGAAGTTTTGGCTCTTTTACATGAAGGCCTGACACTGCTTGGTACTGGCATAAATTAAATTTCCACAGCTTCCTCTGGAGTTGTCCTCTCTACAGCCCTTGAGGCAGTAAAGTGGGTGTGACAAGGGCAGGGACTGATCACGAGGTACAGTCATCGTTGCTTCTCTCCAATGTGCCTCCTTCGACCGCTGAAATTGCTGGAGCTGCTTTTAATGGTTTCTTCACTCTATGGTTCCTTCGATAACACCAAGGCCTCTTTGACATTGATATCTCCACAGCTGCCACCATGCTGTATAATTGGATCCTTCTACCTTGGACTTGGTTTTTAGACAGACTGTAGATAATCTTTGGTGCCTGCTTAACGTATGTTTATTAGTTTTACATTGAAACAAGTTTCAGAGTGGACATAAATAGGACAGAAAATACTGGACAAATGCAGTAGGTCTGGCAGTATCTGTGAAGAGAGAAACAGAGTTAATAGGCTGGATCTTCGGCACTGCCCGCCACAAGATTGCTGTCATAATATCCACTCATGTATATAATGAGATGCAGACAGGCAGTGATTGACACACAGGATAACCAATGAACACACACGTCACATAACAACCAATCACCATAAAGGTCACCACAACTATAAAGCACACAGGGCATTAAGACTCTCCCTCTCTCTACAGGACACAGCTACTGAGATAGTAAGAGTGCACAAGCCAGTGAGCACGATCACCATGAGGTAGAGAGTTGGTCTGGTCAAGCCAGTAGGAGGTTATCAGTTAGATTGATAGAGTGTCAATTCACAGCAGACTATGTACAGCAATCAGGAAGTTCAATAAAACAGTGTTGGACCATCTCCTGTGTCAGAAGCCTGTTTCTAGTTTCACTGCATCCAGTTGCAGTCAAGGTTGAACCAACTTACTTAACACATCAATCGCCACGGACAGGATGTGGACCATGTAAAGGTCCGTTGACCACGGGCGGGAATTTCCGGTCGCTGGGCGGGTGCGGCCGAAGAATCCTGTCCAATGTTTTGAATCCATTCTAACTTTTCTTTGGAACTGGAGTGTGATATGATGGGTCTTACGCTGTTCAAAAATGGGGAGAGACAGGTGGAACAAAATAGAAGGTCAAGAATCATCTGGAGAGCAGGAGAGATTAAATGGCAAAGATATTACAGAACAAAAGACAAAGGGAGTTGGAATGATAGCATTAAAGACTAAGGGCGTGATTGAGTGGAAAAGGTTTGGAGTGTCATTTTAGGCGAGTTTGGTGGGGTGTTTCATGTTGGGCGCATTGGCGACATCGCAGCCTGTATTCAACCACATTTATTCCCTATCATGAGCTCCCACGTGAACCTCGATATGCCTGGCTCCCTCGCTGTCTGATTCTCACAACTCACACCTCAGCTCTCACCGCTAACAAGGGGCAGCAGCTTTTAAATACTCCCTCACCACTCACTTCGAGTCAACACACAAAGATAGCAGTGCGCAGACCTGCTCCTCGCAATGGCGATGCCGACCTAGCTAGGCTTCTCGACGCTGGGATCAGCAGCAGGGTCAGCAATGCTGCCTGGGAGACAGTGGCAGTAGCTATCAGTGCGGGCAGCATGACAAGGAGGACCGTCATCCAATGTCAGAAGAAGCCCAATGACCTTCAAAGAGCTGCAAGTGAACGTTGCCATATCTCTCCTCCTGCCATCAGTTCTGCTTGCCAACCCACAATTTCCCAAACCCCCATCTTCTCCCCCCCCAGTCTACTGGGTGACACCGCACACTCTCCCAACATCTGATCTTCAAGCTTGTTCCTCAGCACCCCCTGGTACCCACCATCCAACCCCTTTATGTCTAGGTACGGTGCCCACACATGCCACCTACACTAGATCCTCCTGACCCATCAAGCATGCGGCTCACAATGCCCTCTCTTTGCCCCCGCAAGAAAGGATAGCCCATAATAAGAGGGAAAGAGTGAAGATGGGGGGAGGAGTCTCAGAGATCCGATTTCGTAACCCCAATGAGGAACGGGCCATTGAGATTACGGGGTTGCCCAAGGAAAAAAAACAGTGAGCAACTGCGATGAGGACCCACTTCCCCTTCACCCAGATGACCTGTCTCAAGTGAGTTTGTTGGTGTCTCACAAAATGATCCTTCACTCTCACTGATGACATGTCCATCGTCTTGCAGGATCACCATCTAATGAAGATGGACCATCTGGAGTCATACACCCACTTGCCACCCAAGAGAACACTTCTGAGGAAAGTTCTGAGGAGACCACCATCGAGGTGTCACAGCTGTCACCCGCAACTTCCACCAGCACAGGGACACACATCACGGTGGGCAACATTAGTGGGCAGGCTTCCGGGGCACAAACGGGTGAGCACCACACAGCTGCTGATGCACGTCAGGTGGAGGCAGGAACATCCAAGGCAGACAGCAGTCTGAAGTCTGCTGCATCCCAGGATACAACGTGGTCCCAAACTGATGGCAAATCTATGGACAAGTTTCTTCCAGAGCTGATGCAGATGGTAGGACACAGCCATGAAATTCAGGAGGAGGTGTCAGCGACATTCCAGCGACTGCAAGGCTGATTGGACGAGTCCCAAAACCTTAAGGTGCAGGAGATGCTGCCGACAATGCATGGCACCTAGGCCAACACTGCTAGACATAGCAGGAGGCCACAGAAGATCAAGGAGAGTGAGGAGCACGGAGTGGGCACTGGTGAGGTGACTATCCATAGCTAGGGGGAATGGAAATCTGTCACCTTACAATGTTCATCATTAAAACATCTCACATCTGATACATGTGCAGCCTCTCTCACGTTAATCTTTACAGCATGCCTGCCTGCACCCCCACACCCTGCTCTCCCCACCAGCTGCATTTGGACATGGACAGCTTCATTATCTGAGGAGTCGCGAATGGTGCTGAACATTGTGCAGCCACCCGCAAACATCCCCACTTCTGACCTTATGAAGGAAGGGAGGTCATTGATGAATCAACTGAAGGCGTTTGGGTCTAGGACACTACCCTGAAGAAGTCCTGCAATCATGTCCTGGAGCTGAGATGATTGACCTCCAACTATCACAACCGTCTTCCTTTGTGCCAGGTATGACTCCAACCAGCGGAGTGTTTCCCCTGATTCCTATTGACTCCAGTTTAGCTAGGGCTCCTGATGCCATACTCGGTCAAATGCAGCCTTGATGTCAAGGGCAATCACTCTCACCTCACCTCTGGCTTTTTTGTCCATGTTTGAACCAAGATTGTAATGAGCTCAGGAGCTGAGTGAACCTGGCGGAACCCAAACTAACGATCCGTGAGCAGGTTATTGCTGAGTAAGTGCCGCTTGATAGCGCTGTTGATGACTCCTTCCATCACTTTGTTGATGATGGAGAGTAGACTGATGGGGTGGTGATTGGCTGGGTTTGACTTGTCCTGTTTCTTGTGTACAGGACACACCTGGGCAATTTTCCACATTGCCGGGTAGAAGCCATTGTTGGAAAACTTGGCTAAGAGTGCGGCAAGTTCTAGACCACAAGTCTTCAGTACTATTGCTGGGATATTGTCAGGGCCCATAGCCTTTGCTGTATTCAGTGCCTTCAGCTGTTTCTTGATATCATGTAGAGTGAATCGTATTGGCTGAAGAGTGACATCTGTTGGTGACCTCCGGAGGAGACCGAGGTAGATCATCCACTCGGCACTTCTGGCTGAAGATTGTTGCGAAAGCCTCAGCCTTGTCTTTTGCACATATGTGCTGGGCTCCTCCATTCTTGAGCATGGGAGTCTCCTCCTCCAGTGAGTTGTTTAATTGTCCACCACCATTTACTGCTGGATGTGGTAGGACTACAGAGTTTAGATCTGATGCATTTGTTGTGCAATCGCTTAGCTATTCCTATTACTTGCTGCCTATGATGTTTGCTGCACAAGTAGCCCTGCATTGTAGCTTCACCAGGTTAACACCTCATTTTTCAGTCTGCCTGATGTTGCTCCTGGCTTGCTCTCCTGCACTCTTCATTGAACCAGGGTTCATCCCCTGGCTTGGTGGTAATGGTAGAGTGGGGGATATGCCGGGCCATGAGATGGCAGATTGTGGTTGAATACAATTCTGCTGCTGCTGATGGCCCACAACACTTCATGGATGTCCAGTTTTGATTTGCTAGATCTATTCCAAGTCTATCTCATTTAGCACGGTGGTAGTGCCACACTACACGATGGAGGGTGTCTTCAATCTGAAGATGGGGCTTTGTCTCCGCAAAGACTGGGCGGTGGTCACTTCTACCGATTTTGTCAGGGGCAGATGCATCTGCAGCAGGCAGGTTGGTGAGAATGATGTTAAAGTATGTTTTTCCCTCTTGTTTGTTCCCACCTGCTGCTGCCCCAGTCTAGCAGCTATGTCCTTTAGGACACGGCCAGCTGGGTCTGTGCTGGTACTACCGAGCAACTCATATTCTGTGCCCTTGCCACTCTCAGTGCTTCATCCAAGTGGTGTTCAACATTGGGGAGTACAGATTCATGAGCTGATGGTGGACTGTACGTGGTGATCAGAAGGAGGTTTCCTTGCCCATGTTTAACCTTAAGCCATGAGACCTCATGGGGTCCAGAGTCGATGTTGAGGACTCCCAAGGCACCTCCCTCCTGACTCTGTACCACTGTGCTACCACCTCTGCTGAGTCTGTCCTGCCAGTGAGACAGGATATACCCAGGAATGGTAATAGCAGTGTCTGGGATATTGTCTGTAAGGTATGATTCTGGGAGTATGACTATGTCAGGCTGTTGCTGGACGAGTCTGTGAGACAGCTCACCCAACTTTGGCACAAGCCCCCAGATGTTAGTAAGGAGGAATTTGCAGGGTTGACAGGGCCGGGTTTGCCTTGTCGTTTCCGGTGTCCGGTTCAAAGACGGGTGATCCGTCCGGTTTCATTCCTTTTTTGTATTTTTGTAGGGATCGAATACAACTGAGTAACTTGCTGGGCATTGCTGTGAGTCTGGAGTCAGTTGTAGACCAGACCAGGTAAGAATGGCAGATTTCCTTCCCTAAAGGACATTAGTGAATCAGATGGGTTTTTAACGACAATTAACAATGGTTTCATGGTCATCCTTGGACTTTTAATTCAAGATATTTAATTGAGTTTAATTCCATTACCAGCTATGGTGGGATTGGAACCTGGGTCCTGAGATCATTATCCTGGGTCTCTGGATGAGTAGGTGGGGCGGGAGGGGGGGGCGGGATTTGGGGGAATGGGATGGAATTGGGGGAAATGGAGGGGGAAATGGCGTGGGTGGGTTGGGGTTTGAGCTGCCGGTCAAGACTCACCCTAGGAGAATCTGGATATGACGAGGGTCTCCCTGGTCCTCCTGATATATCAGAAACTCGCCGCAGGCTGTGCTCCATCCTTTGGCTCCTCATTGGGCTTGGGACTCCAACCCTTCCTGGTCTGCCTCCTCCTCCTTCTCAGATGAGGCTGCATGTCCCTCCAGCAGCTCCTCCTCCAGCACGTCGCTCTGCTTTTCTGCTAGATTGTGGAGGGCACTGTCGACCCCCACAAGGCGGGAGACCCTCTGGGGGGGATGTACAGTCCAGAAATTGGAACAGCATTTCAGCAACCCCTTGCACTGCTCAGTGACAGCACAGGTGACAGTGATGGCCTCATTATATCCAGTCTCCCCCCACCTCTGTCTCAGCCTTCGCAGCGGCATCACCAGCCATATCCACAGTGGGTATCCATTGCCTGCCATAAGCCAATCGGCCAACCTGAGGTGGTCTTCGAAGACACCGGTGATCTCCGTGTGTCCCAGGATATAGCTGTCTATAGCTGCCGTCTATGCTCCCAGGGTAGCAGGCATACAGTGCATGATTCTGAGGTTGTGGCTCTGATAACATTCTGCTAGTATAGGGCACTTCCATGATGTTCCGGTGCTAGCAGGGCGACATGTATGCCATTGATTACCGCTGGACCTGGGGCATCCCACAATTGCAGCAAATCCTGCAGCGTGGGCATCTTGGTGGGCCTGGTCCAGGTAGAAGGTGATATAGTCTGATTCTCGGGCATACAGAGCATCCAACACTTTCCCCTGAGGAGGTCTGACGATTGCGAGATGCCACACAGATCCCCACCCGAGCCCTGGAATGACCCAGTGGCATCGAGGTTTAGAGCTGCAGTGACTTTCACGGCCACCAGGAGCAGGTGTTCTACTCTTCCACATGATGCCATGTCCATGTGGATGTGGTACAGATGCTGCACTATCTCTCTGTTGAAATGGTGTCTTCTGCGGCACAAGCGGCCTGTCGGTTCATGGAAGGACCAATGACGCCTGCACACATTGAGCCGTTGCTGGCCTCTGCTTCTGGCTACCTCCTCAGCCAGGCTTTTTCATAGAATCCTGAAAGTGTAGAAGGAGGCCATTCGGCCCATGGAGTTTTCACCCACCCTCTGAGGGAGCACCAGACCTAGGCCCACTCCCCGCCCTTTCCTTGGAACCCCACCTAACCGCCATATCTTTGGACAGTCAGGGGAAATTTACCACGGTCAATCCACCTAACCTGCCAATCTTTGAACTATGAGAGAAAACCCCAGCACCTGGAGGAAACCCACCCAGACACAGGTAGAAGTGCAAACTCCACGCAGTCACCCAAGGCCAAATTGAATCTGTGTCCTTGGCACTGTGAGACAGCAGTGCTAACCACTGTGCTGCCCATATGTGGTGCTGCCTCCAACCTGTGTTGGCGTTGCTGCCTTCTACTGCTTCTGCCCACCTTGGGTGCCACAAGCACATGGAGGGCAGCCTCCGCGGGATCCACACCGACAACCATTTTTGTTCCGAGAATGAATTGGAGAAGAAGAGAGACCGACAATCAGTTAGGGCTTCCATCCCAGGACCCCCAAATTCCTAAATCTCCCCCATCCTTACCATGACTGTCACGCCTTCTCTCAGAGTGCCATTCAGCGAGCCAGTTCTGCTCATCTCGGCCATATCAGGAGCCCTTAGATCCCAGGCCACTGCCGGCAACAATAGGTAGGCTGTGCAGGGCTGCCCTCAGCTCACCCACATACTTACTATTTGGCCGCATGGACTTCAGTGCTGAAGCCCTTCTCTTTCGTGTTTGATAGTTGGCAGCTGCCTCTATGGTCCTGACGCTCCTCGAGTTCAGTCACACTGATGTGGAGATGCAGACGTTGGACTGGGGTGAGCACAGTAAGAAATCTTACAACACCAGATTAAAGTCCAACAGGTTTGTTTCAAATCGCTAGCTTTCGGAGCACTGCTCCTTCCAAAGATTAATAATAATAATCTTTATTATTGTCACAACCAGGCTACCGTTAACACTGGTTACTGTGAAAATCTGAGCGGCAGCAATCTGTTCAAGGAATTTGAAGGAGAAAGGGAAGGAACCTTTCCAAAAGTGAACTTAACACATTTAATTATGGTCTTCCTTCAATCCAGGAACTGAATTCTGTTTCCCAGACAAACAGTGCACATTTGTAAAACAAATAGTTGCTCAGGAAGCTCTTCAGATAGGCCTTCTTCCATCGGGCAGGAGATACAGAAGTCTGAGAACACGCACGAACAGACTCAAAAACAGCTTCTTCCCCACTGTCACCAGACTCCTAAATGACCCTCTTATGGACTGATTTCATTAACACTACACCCTGTATGCTTCATCCGATGCCAGTGCTTTTGTAGTTACATTGTATATGTTGTGTTGCCTTATTATGTATTTTCTTTTATTACCTTTTCTTCTCATGTACTTAATGATCTGTTGAGCTGCTCGCAGAAAAATACTTTTCACTGTACCTCGGTACACGTGACAATAAACAAATCCAATCCAATCCAATCCAACTGTAACACAGAGCGGCAGAATATTCAGATCAACAGGCATTTCAGATTCCACCTGTGATTAGGAGGGATCAGGTGGCGGTCAAAAATCTGACCCTTCCTTTTAGTGATGTCTTCCTTCAGGCAGTCTAACTTCAGCAGCAAGCTGAAATGGATGCCTTTAATTCAACATGCAGTCTTTTGCCCCAGGCTTCTGTCACTATTCTGGTTGGTTACTAAATCCTCAGCTCACAGCAGACTAAATAACTCGAAGATTCCTTTGAGGGAAAAGATCTTTTCAGTAAGCTGCAGAGGTTTGTTAGGGTGGAAAAGATGGCTTGTGGTGCCAGCAGCATCTCAAGATTGCATCATTTATTAAGGATCAATTTATCAACGAAGACACAGCCACTATCAAGAGATCTTTCTGAATCACTCTGGACTCAAAGGACAGCATACTTTGGTGAGAGAAGCCAAATCCCCTGGCTGTCTCCAGAACAACACTCATCAACGGCCATTCCTAAACTGGATTTATGCAGTGAGATGTGTAAAAATGTGTTTTGTTCATCCCGGATGATCAATAAAGTTAGTGTCTAAATCGGAAGCATTACTTTTATCTGTCTGAGCTATTTTACTATCTTGCAAATCATTTCATTGAATAAACTTTATTTTCCCTGCAAGTCAAACGTTTAACTCAGTGCTGTGGCTAGGAAACTGCGGTTATTTCTTCATTTTCTGCAAGATCTGGTTGACAAATGAGTTTGTCATCAATGAGTTGTGGAAGAGATGCAGTAAGATTTGCATCCAAATAATTCTCCACAGCCCTCAGCATTTAATTAAAATAACTTTATTTGCCACCAGTGTGCAAGAAAGTTTTTAAGCAAAAGGGTAGACCAAGGAGGGAACATCCAGAACTCGCTCCCAAACAGCACAGTGGGTGTGCCTACACCCAAAGGACTGCAGCAGTTCAGGAAGGCGACTCACCACCACCTTCTGAAGGGCAACGAGGGATGGGCAATAAATGCTGGCCTAACCAGCAACATCCACATCCCATAAATGAATTGAAAAAAACTTTCCTTGTCTAGAAGTTTTTGAAGACAGAGATGGCGGGTTTGGTTAGTTAGCATGAGCTTCTCTGAGGAGCTCTTGATATTTAGTTGTCCCATCTAATAAGGTCTCAAACCCAGTTGTCTAGCTGGCCAGATAATGGCTGTCTGACTTGGGCTTCAGTAACTGAGGTCCCTCTCAAGTTGAGTTCCTAAAATGGTATGCCCAGAGAAGAAAACATGGAACTCAGTCAACTCTCTGAGGCAGCCTTGATAATCAGGTACCTGAGCAAAACAGATTGAAAATACAGCAACACACGTTAATGACCAGCCAACATAGCACATTAAGGAAGTTGGTATGATATGTATGATCTGTCACTGGGGCATTGGAATCATTTCGCTCGGCCTAATTAGAAATCTGCAAGCCAATGTCCTAACCAGTGTGTTGACTTGGCTGAAGAAGCAAGATAAGGTTTGTTGTGTTATTATAATGATATTATATATATACCTTGGGCTTACTTTTTCTGCAAGACACGAGGCATCGATCGCTCATTGTACGCTTTAATATGTAATGAGCTCTTGGGACTTCTCCATGAGGTGCACTGACTAGTAACTAGGCTTCACATCAAATTGAAAGAAGAATTTTGCACCTGTAAGTCTCGGAGTTAACTCTTTCTAATGTGGGTATTTTGTTTGGACAGCATGTGTTTAAACATTGTGGATGAAGATATTATCTTAACGATCTGTCCTTCTTTATGGCACATATAATTGAGCTTCGCCAATCGTTACGCTCTTGTACACGTCTAACAATAATAATCATCTTTATTGTCACAACTAGGCTTACATTAACACAGCAATGTAGTTACTGTGAAAATCCCCTAGTCGCCTCACCCCGGCGCCTGTTCGGGTACACAGAGGGAGAATTCAGAATGTCCAATTCACCTAACAGCACGTCTTTCGGGACTAATGATTATATCTCTCTCCATCTGATCTCGTTAGACCTTCAATTTATCTTGTATGTGGATGCTGCACTTATGAGGCAGATGGACTTGCATTCCTCTGTGAGTGAAATGCTGTAGCTCCCTTGAAACTGCCATTTTTGTCAAAACTTTCTGGGCATTTCAATATTAGGCCATGAACCGAGGAGACAGAAATAGTTACGAAGGTTGATCTGCCTGGTGATGTCTTATTGATTCCATAGATTGTTCCCAGTTTGACGTCACAACCTGCCAGTAGATCTGCAATCATTGAACATTTAGTTTCCATGATGTAGAGTATTTGCCCTGCACAGGTAGCCGTCCGAAAATGTGTTTTAGATTGCAAACTTCGGATGGTTCTGACTGTCTTGCATCAGATACTGACTGACCACCTGACAACCCTGACCCACCAACCCCACCCCTTTCTCCCTGACCACCTGACACCCCCTCAAGCACCCGACCCCCTGACCATACCTCAACCACGTGACCCCCGGATCCAAATCTTAACTACTTACCTTACAACACATACCTGATTGATTTAATGATTGATTGATTGATTTATTATCACATGTACCACAGTAGAGTGAAAAGTATTTTTCTGCAGCCAAGGGAACATACACAGTACATACATAGCAGACAAAAAGAATAATCGACAGAGTACATTGACAAAGAATACATCGACAAATAGTGATTGGTTACAGTGAGGAACAAGGGCCAAACAAAATAAATACATGAGCAACTTAACTTATAGAACATAGAACATATGTATGTATATTAGCTATATTCTGTAAGGTAAGAGGGGATGGAGGCTAGGCCAGTTACATGCTCCTCCTGTAGGATGTGGGTGGTGAGGGATACCACCGGTGTCCCCGCTGACTATACCTGCGGGAAGTGCACCCAACTTCAGCTCCTCAAAGACCGTGTTAGGGAACTGGAGCTGAAGCTGGATGAACTTCGGATCATCCGGGAGGCAGAGGGGGTGATTGAGAAGAGTTACAGGGAGGTAACCACACCCAAGGTACAGGACAAGAATAGCTGGGTTACAGTCAGGGGGAAAAAAACAAACAGGCCGACAGTGCAGGGATCCCTCGTGGCCGTTCCCCTTCAAAACAAGTATACCGTTTTGGATGCTGTTGGGGGGGATGACCTACCGGGGGAAGGCCCTAGCGGCCAGGTCTCTGGCACTGAGTCTGGCTCTGGGGCTCAGAAGGGAAGGGGGGGAGAATAGAAAAGCAATAGTTGTAGGAGATTCAATGGTTAGGGGAATAGATAGGAGATTCTGTGGTCGCGAGCGAGACTCCCGGAAGGTATGTTGCCTCCCGGGTGCCAGGGCCAGGGATGTCTCGGATCGTGTCTTCAGGATCCTTAAGGGGGAGGGGGAGCAGCCAGAAGTCGTGGTGCACATTGGTACCAACGACATAGGTAGGAAAAGGGGTGTGGAGGTAATAAACAAGTTTAGGGAGTTAGGCTGGAAATTGAAAGCCAGGACAGACAGAGTTGTCATCTCTGGTTTGTTGCCGGTGCCACGTGATAGCGAGGCTAGGAATAGAGAGAGAGTGCAGTTGAACACGTGGCTGCAGGAATGGTGTAGGAGGGAGGGCTTCAGGTATTTGGATAATTGGAGCGCATTCTGGGGAAGGTGGGACCTGTACAAGCAGGACGGGTTGCACCTGAACCAGAGGGGCACCAATATCCTGGGAGGGAGGTTTGCTAGTACTCTTCGGGAGGGTTTAAACTAATTTGGCAGGGGAATGGGAACCGGATTTGTAGTCCAGCAACTAAGGTAGCCGATATTCAGGACGCCAAAGCTTGTAATGAGGCAGTGGGGAAGGGAACACTGACAAAGGAGAGTATTTGCAGGCACGGAGATGGGTTGAAGTGTGTATACTTCAACGCAAGAAGCATCAGGAATAAGGTGGGTGAACTTAAGGCATGGATCGGTACTTGGGACTACGATGTGGTGGCCATCACGGAAACTTGGATAGAAGAGGGGCAGAAATGGTTGTTGGAGGTCCCTGGTTATAGATGTTTCAATAAGATTAGGGAGGGTGGTAAAAGAGGTGGGGGGTGGCATTATTAATTAGAGATAGTATAACAGCTGCAGAAAGGCAGTTTGAGGAGTATCACCCTATTGAGGTAGTATGGGTTGAAGTCAGAAATAGGAAAGGAGCAGTCACCTTGTTAGGAGTTTTCTATAGGCCCCCCAATAGTAGCAGAGATGTGGAGGAACAGATTGGGAAACAGATTTTGGAAAGGTGCAGAAGTCATAGGGTAGTAGTCATGGGCGACTTTAACTTCCCAAATATTGAGTGGAAACTCTTTAGATCAAATAGTTTGGATGGGGTGGTGTTTGTGCAGTGTGTCCAGGAAGCTTTTCTAACACAGTATGTAGATTGTCCAACCAGAGGAGGGGCAATATTGGATTTAGTACTGGGTAATGAACCAGGGCAAGTGATAGATTTGTTAGTGGGGGAGCATTTTGGAGATAGTGACCACAATTCTGTGACTTTCACTTTAGTAATGGAGAGGGATAGGTACGTGCAACAGGGCAAGGTTTACAATTGGGGGAAGGGTAAATACGATGTTGTCAGACAAGAATTGAAGTGCATAAGTTGGGAACATAGGCTGGCAGGGAAGGACACAAGTGAAATGTGGAACTTGTTCAAGGAACAGGTGCTACGTGTCCTTGATATGTATGTCCCTGTCAGGCAGGGAAGAGATGGTCGAGTGAGGGAACCATGGTTGACAAGAGAGGTTGAATGTCTTGTTAAGAGGAAAAAGGTGACTTATGTAAGGCTGAGGAAACAAGGTTCAGACAGGGCATTGGAGGGATACAAGATAGCCAGGAGGGAACTGAAGAAAGGGATTAGGAGAGCTAAGAGAGGGCATGAACAATCTTTGGCGGGTAGGATCAAGGAAAACCCCAAGGCCTTTTACACATATGTGAGAAATATGAGAATGACTAGAGCGAGGGTAGGTCCGATCAAGGACGGTAGCGGGAGATTGTGTATTGAGTCTGAAGAGATAGGAGAGGTCTTGAGTGAGTACTTTTCTTCTGTATTTACAAATGAGAGGGGCAATATTGTTGGAGAGGACAGTGTGAAACAGATTGGTAAGCTCGAGGAAATACTTGTTAGGAAGGAAGATGTGTTGGGCATTTTGAAAAACTTGAGGATAGACAAGTCCCCCGGGCCTGACGGGATATATCCAAGGATTCTATGGGAAGCAAGAGATGAAATTGCAGAGCCGTTGGCAATTATCTTTTCGTCCTCACTGTCAACAGGGGTGGTACCAGGGGATTGGAGAGTGGCGAATGTCGTGCCCCTGTTCAAAAAAGGAACTAGGGATAACCCTGGGAATTACAGGCCAGTTAGTCTTACTTCGGTGGTAGGCAAAGTAATGGAAAGGGTACTGAAGGATAGGATTTCTGAGCATCTGGAAAGACACTGCTTGATTAGGGATAGTCAGCACGGATTTGTGAGGGGTAGGTCTTGCCTTACAAATCTTATTGAATTCTTTGAGGAGGTGACCAAGCATGTGGATGAAGGTAAAGCAGTGGATGTAGTGTACATGGATTTTAGTAAGGCATTTGATAAAGTTCCCCATGGTAGGCTTCTGCACAAAGTAAGGAGGCATGGGATAGTGGGAAATTTGGCCAGTTGGATAACGAACTGGCTAACCGATAGAAGTCAGAGAGTGGTGGTGGATGGCAAATATTCAGCCTGGATCCCAGTTACCAGTGGTGTACCGCAGGGATCAGTTCTGGGTCCTCTGCTGTTTGTGATTTTCATTAATGACTTGGATGAGGGAGTTGAAGGGTGGGTCAGTAAATTTGCAGACGATACGAAGATTGGTGGAGTTGTGGATAGTAAGGAGGGCTGTTGTCGGCTGCAAAGAGACATAGATAGGATGCAGAGCTGGGCTGAGAAGTGGCAGATGGAGTTTAACCCTGAAAAGTGTGAGGTTGTCCATTTTGGAAGGACAAATATGAATGCGGAATACAGGGTTAACGGTAGAGTTCTGGGCATTGTGGAGGAGCAGAGAGACCTTGGGGTCTATGTTCATACATCTTTGAAAGTTGCCACTCAAGTGGATAGAGCTGTGAAGAAGGCCTATGGTGTGCTCGCGTTCATTAACAGAGGGATTGAATTTAAGAGCCATGAGGTAATGATGCAGCTGTACAAAACCTTGGTAAGGCCACATTTGGAGTACTGTGTACAGTTCTGGTCGCCTCATTTTAGGAAGGATGTGGAAGCTCTGGAAAAGGTGCAAAGAAGATTTACCAGGATGTTGCCTGGAATGGAGAGTAGGTCTTACGAGGAAAGGTTGAGGGTGCTAGGCCTTTTCTCATTAGAGCGGAGAAGGATGAGGGGCGACTTGATCGAGGTTTATAAGATGATCAGGGGAATAGATAGAGTAGACAGTCAGAGACTTTTTCCCCAGGTGGAACACACCATTACAAGGGGACATAAATTTAAGGTGAAAGGTGGAAGATATAGGAGGGATATCAGAGGTAGGTTCTTTACCCAGAGAGTAGTGGGGGCATGGAATGCACTGCCTGTGGAAGTAGTTGAGTCGGAAACATTAGGGACCTTCAAGCAGCTGTTGGATAGGTACATGGATTACGGGAAAATGATATAGTGTAGATTTATTTGTTCTTAAGGGCAGCACGGTAGCATTGTGGATAGCACAATTGCTTCACAGATCCATGGTCCCAGGTTCGATTCCAGCTTGGGTCATTGTCTGTGCGGAGTCTGCACGTCCTCCCCGTGTCTGCTTGGGTTTCCTCCGGGTGCTCCGGTTTCCTCCCACAGTCCAAAGATGTGCGGGTGAGGTGAATTGGCCAATGATAAATTGCCCTTAATGTCCAAATTGCCCTTGGTGGTGGGTGGAGGTGTTGAGTTTGGGTAGGGTGCTCTTTCCAAGAGCTGGTGCAGACTCAAGGGGCCGAATGGCCTCCTTCTGCACTGTAAATTCAATGATAATCTATGATTAATCTAGGACAAAGGTTCGGCACAACATCGTGGGCCGAAGGGCCTGTTCTGTGCTGTATTTTCTATGTTCTATGTAAGAGCAGCATAGGGTGTTGTGAATCGTGTTCTTACAGGGAACAGATTAGTCCGAAGGGGAGCCGTTGACGAGTCTAGTAGCTGTGGGGAAGAAGCTGTTCCTATGTTTGGCTGTGCGGGTCTTCAGATTTCTGTATCTTCTGCCTGATGGAAGGGTCTGGAAGAGGGCAAAGCCTGGATGTGAGGGGTCACTGATAATGCTGTCTGCCTTCCTGAGGCAGCGGGAGGTGCAGACAGAATCAATGTGGGGTGGCAAGCTTGTGTGATGCATTGGGCTGAGTTCACCACACTCTGCAGTTTCTTGCGATCTTGGGTCGAGCAGTTGCCATACCAACCTGTGATGCAGCCGGATAGGATGCTGTCTATGGCACATCTGTCGCAGTTTGAGATAGTCGATGCAGACATACTGAATTTCTTTAGCTTCCGTAGGAAGTAGAGACGTTGTTGGGCTTTCTTGACTGTTGCATCTACGTGAGTAAACCAGGACAGACTGTTCGTGATGGTGATCCCCAGGAATTTAAAGTTATCAACCATTTCCACATTAGCGCCATTGATGTTGCGGGGGGGCGGGGGTCATGCTACTCTTCCTGAAGTCGATGATCAGTTCCTTGGTCTTTCCAACATTTAGAGAGAGGTTGTTTTCGGTACACCATGCAACCAAGTGATCTATCTCCCTTCTGTAGTCTGATTCATCGTTGTTTGAGATACGACCCACCACAGTTGTATCATCCTTGATGACGCAAGATGGTGCCGGAGCGAAGCGACTCTCTGCGAGCTCTCCCCAACAGATCCACTTTTTACTTAACTTATACTCGTTCTAATCTTTTAAAACTTAATTCTAAAACTAACATTATTACTAACCTCTCTCTTTTATCTTCTCTTGCAGGCTTGATCATCCTCCGAGGCCCGTGGAGACCTTTTGACACAACCCGACCTGACCTCCACGACCTGGAAGTGGATCGGGCCTGTGATGAATGATATCTGTATACATATGTACCCTTAATGTGTAGGCCCCTTTAAAACCGGGTTTGGAACCCTGGGGGACTCCGCCTCCTGCTCCACCTCCAGGAAGCTGTATATAAGGTTACGTTCAGTAGACAGCGTGCAGTGAGCACACTTCTCGGCAGCTGTCTGGTTTTCTGGTTATTAAAGCCTTTGTATTGTCAAACTCCTCTCCTGAGTCGTAATTGAGGGTATCTCAATTTAATAACCAGACTACATCAAGATGGACAGCGGTCTAAAGCCGGAGAAGCTCAATTTGGACGCTCGGTCGCCAGAGTCCACTGAAATTTTTAAATACTGGCTCCGGTGCTTTGAGGCCTATCTGAATTCCTCAGAGACTGAAGTTGACGGACCTCGCAAGCTGAGCTTACTACATGCCCGGGTGGGCCACCGACTATCCTCCGTGATCGAGAAAGCTACGACGTACGAAACGGCGGTCGAAATCCTATAGAAGCACTTCGTAAAGCCGATAAATGAGGTACACGGCAGACATTTGCTCTCGACCTGCCGCCAGCGCTCCGGGGAAATGCTAGATGAATACTTGGGGAGACTCACCGCGCTCGCCAGGAACTGCGACCATAAAGAGGTGACGGCAGAAGTCCACATGAACTTACATATTCATGATGCTTTCGTGTCCGGTATCCGATCCACGTACATCCGGCAGCGGCTCCTAGAAGACGGAGGGAAGGACCTCCAAGGCACGGTAAAGCCCGCCTCTTCCCTGGAAGCGGCCCACCATAATCTCCGCACGTACTCCGCGGACCTTGCGAACCCCTCTCGATCCCCTCCAGACTCAGCCACGCTTCAGGCCTGCGCCGCGCAGCGACCCGCTCACACCGGGGGCCCCCAATGCTATTTCTGTGGGCAAGGCCAGCACTCACGCCAGCGTTGCCCGGCCCGCTCTGCTATATGCGGTGAATGCAGAAAGAAGGGGCACTTCGCGAAGGTCTGCCTGGTTGGGCCCAAAGGCCAGAAACAAAAGCCTCATCGGGCCCAGAAATCGAACTCCCGGGACCACAGGTCCCGCAATGCGGCCACGCGGCGGCTGGACATGCCTACTTCCGACGCGTCATCGTCGAATTCTCCCACTTTCCATTCGCTGTCCCCTGCCTCGATATGACCTCTGCCTCTGTAATCAAAGCACTGCACAGCATCTCCACCCTGTTTGGTTTCCCCGCTTATATCCACAGCGACCGGGGTACATCGTTCATGAGCGATGAGCTGCGTCAGTATCTACTCAACAAGGGCATCGCCTTGAGCAGAACGACCAACTATAACCTGCAGGGAAACGGGCAGGTGGAGAGGGAGAACGTAACAGTTTGGAAGGTTGTTCTTCTAGCCCTACAGTCAAGAAGTCTCCCAATCGCCTGCTGGCAGGAGGTCCTACCCGATGCCCTACACTCCATCGGTCGCTCCTTTGTACGGCCACGGACGAGACCCCTCACAACCAGGAAGTCCACCTCTGGGGTCTCGCTTCCACGTTGGCTGACGACTCCGGGACCAGTTCTACTCCGGAGGCACGTGAGGAGCCATAAGACAGATCCACTGGTCGAGAGGGTCCAACTATTACACGCAAACCCTCAATACGCCTACGTCGAGCACCCCGACGGCAGGCAGGACACCGTTTCCCTGCGACACCTGGCACCCGCTGGCTCGCCCACCGACGCCCCCCCCTTCCACAGAAGCTCCCCTCCCCACACCGGCGGTCGACTCCGACAGCGCCCCCCCATCGCGCCCCCCAGCCGGCGCCGGCACCAATCACCCTAGTCACCCCAGATATCCCCCCCTGCTCCAACGCGGGAAAAGGCTCAGACAACCGTGCTCCCGGATATACCACCACCGAGGACGACCGTATCCGCCGCACCACCACCGGAGCTGAGAAGGTCGACACGGGCAATCAGACCACCCAAAAGACTGAACTTGTAATTCCACTTCACCCCCGGCGGACTGTGCGTTTTTTTTTAAACAGGGGGTGAATGATATCTGTATACATATTTACCCTTAATGTGTAGGCCCCTTTAAGACCGGGTTTGGAACCCTGGGGGACTCTGCCTCTGGCTCCGCCCCCAGGAAGCTGTATATAAGGTTACGTTCAGTAGGCAGCGTGCAGTGAGCACACTTCTCGGCAGCTGTCTGGTTTTCTGGTTATTGAAGCCTTTGTATTATCAAACTCCTCTCCTGAGTCGTAATTGAGGGTATCTCAGGGCCCAAACCGGAAGTGGAGCACCGACCTCGATTTGGAGCCGACCCCGACCTCGGGGCTCCCAACCCGGCCTAACAACCGAAGAGAGCCCCCGGATCGCCCGGCCCATTTCCCGGAGCTCCCGACCCGACGATTAGACCCGGCCCAACTCGACCCCGAGAGACCCGCCCAGCGACCCGACCCGGAGAGGCCTGCCCAGCAGCCAAACCTATCTGGAGATGGAAGAAAGAAAAATCCACGTGGAGGCCTGACCGGGCCTACTTCAAGACCTGACCCAGGAGCGCCCAGGGAGGGAACAGACCAGGGGACTCAGCCCAACCTGCCTCAGGAAGCCCTTGCCCATGACCCAGGACCCCTGAAATGACAGAGACCCCGCGCGGGGACCCGAATGCGCTGCAAGGTATTCCCGTGTCTGCAGAACCCCTCTAACTCAACCCTAGCAACCCCTCTACCTCAACCAGTGCCCAGGACCCTGCCAGACACAACCCCAGAAATGTAACCAGTGCCTTGGTCCCCGCCAGCACCCCGGACCCCGCCAGACGCAACCACCTACCTTCCACAAGGTCATTCTTCTCCCATCGGATCCCAGGACCATCCAGCCGCAGCCGCCGACCAAGGAAGCGAGGGAAACGTGGTGGTCTGTGTGGTAGGCTATATTAGTGGTATCGTGGTGTGGTGGTATGTATTAGGGGTAGTACGGTACCCAGTGATGCCAAGAGGCTATTGGTGGACAGACACTAAGTCCTGATTGGATCTGCCGTCTGCTGGCTCCACCCAATAAGGCGGAGTATAAGAACCCGGGTTCTCCCAGCAGCCACATTCTGTAACCGAGCTGCTGGGGAACAAGTCTGCGTAATAAATCCATCGATTGACTTCATCTCTTCTCGCCTCATGAGTGATTGATTGTGCTACAATTTATTACGCACACTTTAAAGGACTATGGAGCTCCAGATCGCCCCAGAGTGTCTGCGAATCAGTTCCCATGCAGCAAACCTCGCGGCCACGTTTAAACACTGGCTAGCGTGCTTTGAGGGAAACCTCCAAACGGCCCCTGGCAGACCTACAGAAGAACCGAAAATGCAGTTCCTGCATTCCAGGGTGAGTCCGGAGATCTACACGCTCATCGAAGACGCGGAGGATTTCCCGACGGCGCTCACCATGCTGAGAGGGATCTACATTTGGCCCGTAAACCCGGTCTACGCACGCCACCAACTCGCGATGAGACGGCGAATCCCCGGAGAATCGGCGATGAGTTCTACAGCACACTGCTAATATTGGGAAGGAGCTGCAACTGCCCACCGGTGACGGCTAACGAACATACGGAACTCCTAATCAGGGTTGCTTTCGTAGCAGGTATGACCTCATCCCAAATTCGCCAGCAACTGCTGGAAAGAGACTCGCTGGGGCTCACGGAGGCACGGGCCTGTACGGCCTCCCTCGATGTGGCCTCGCAGAATGCCCGCGCTTACGCCCCCGACAGTGCGGCAGCCCCTTGGGCTCCGTGGACCCCCACCGCGACCGACTCACCAGCACCCCCCAGCCTGCATGGCCAGAGCACCAGACCACCCAGGGGGGGCCCCGCCACCATCTTGTGACCCTCCGGGCACATGCGATTCATGGGCGTGGCCATATTGTCCGCCCCCGACCACGTGCAATCCGTGGATGCCGCCATCTTGGCTGACAGCCAAGGACCCCAGCATGGACAGCTCCACGGGGCCTGAAGGAAACGCCCCGATGCAGCAACCGCGACTGGCTTTGGTGACCCTGGACCAGTCGCGGCCCCGGACGCTCCAAACGGCAACGACGACGGTGCTGGTTAACGGGTACGAAACGCCATGTCTGATCAACTCTGGGAGCACGGAAAGTTTTATCCATCTGGATACGGTAAGACGCTGTTTTCTTTCAATCCACCCGAGTACCCAAAAGATTTTTCTGGCAGTGGGATCCCATTCCGTAGAAATCAAAGGGTTCTGCATCGCGAACCAAACGGTGCAGGGGAAAGAGTTTAAGAATTACCGACTTTATGTCCTCCCCCACCCCTGCGCTCCCACTCTCCTAGGGTTAGATTTCCAATGTAACCTCCAGAGCCTAACGTTCCAATTCGGCGGCCCTATACCCCCACTTACTATCTGCAGCCTCGCGACCCTCAAGGTTGAACCGCCTTCCTTGTTTGCGAACCTCACCCCGGATTGCAAACCCGTCGCCACTAGGAGCAGACGGTACAGCGCCCAGGACCGAACATTTATCCGGTCTGAAGTCCAGCGGCTGCTGAAGGAAGGCATAATCCAGGCCAGCAATAGTCCCTGCAGAGCTCAGGTAGTAGTTGTAAAGACTGGGGAGAAGCAGAGGATGGTCGTAGACTATAGTCAATCCATAAATAGGTACACGCAACTAGATGCGTACCCTCTCCCCTGCATATCCGACATGGTCAATCGGATTGCACAGTACAAGGTCTTTTCCACCGTGGACCTTAAGTCCGCATATCATCAGCTTCCCATCCGCCCGAGCGACCGCAAGTACACTGCCTTCAAAGCAGACGGACGACACTATCATTATTTAAGGGTTCCATACGGCGTCACTAACGGAGTTTCGGTCTTCCAATGGGAGATGGACCGAATGGTTGACCAGCACGGTTTACGTGCCACATTCCCGTAGTTCGACAACGTCACCATCTGCGACCATGACCAGCAGGACCACGACGCCAACCTCCGCAAATTTCTCCAGACCGCTAACGCCCTGAACCTCACCTACAACAGGGAAAAATGAGTGTTTAGCACCGACCGTCTAGCCATCCTTGGCTACGTAGTGTGTAATGGAGTGATAGGCCCCGACCCTGAATGCATGCGCCCCCTTATGGAGTTCCCCCTCCCTCACTGTTCCAAAGCCCTGGAACGCTGCATGGTCTTCTTCTCTTATTACGCCCAGTGGGTCCCCAACTACGCGGACAAGGCCCGCCCGCTAATTCAGTCCACCATCTTTCCCCTGTCGACAGAGGCCCGCCAGGCCTTCAGCCGCGTCAAAGCGGATAGTGCAAAGGCTACGATGCACGCAATCGATGAGTCCCTCCCCTTCCAAGTCGAGAACAACGCATCCGACGTAGCTCTGGCGGCCACTCTAAACCAAGCGGGCAGACCCGTGGCCTTTTTCTCCCGTACCCTCCACGCTTCAGAAATCAGCCACTCCTCAGTGGAAAAGGAAGCCCAAGCCATAGTAGAAGCTGTACGGCATTGGAGGCATTACCTGGCCGGTAGGAGATTCACTCTCCTCACTGACCAACGGTCAGTAGCCTTCATGTTCGATAATGCGTAGCGGGGCAAGATCAAGAGCGACAAGATCTTGCGTGGAGGATCGAACTCTCCACATATAATTATGAGATCTTGTATCGTCCCGCAAAGCTGAACGAGCCGTCCGATGCCCTATCCCGCGGCACATATGCCAATGCACAAGTGGACTGTCTCCAAGCCCTCCACGAGGACCTCTGCCACCTGGGGGTCACTCGGTTCTACCACTTCGTGAAGACCGCAACCTCCCCAACTCCATCGAGGAGGTCAGAGCAGCCACCAGGAACTGCCAAATCTGCGCAGAGTGAAAGCCGCACTTTTTCAGGCCAAATAGAGCGCACCTGATAAAGGCTTCCCGTCCATTTGAACGCCTCAGTCTGGACTTCAAAGGCCCCCTCCCCTCCACCGATCGCAACATGTACCTCCTAAACGTGGTTGACGAATACTCCCGTTTCCCTTTCGCCATCCCCTGGCCCGACATGACCGCGGCCACGGTCATTAAAGCCCTCTGCACCATCTTTACACTGTTCGGTTTCCCCGCCTACATCCATAGCGAGAGGGGGTCCTCCTTCATGAGCGACGAACTGCGTCAATTCCTGCTCAGCAAGGGCATCGCCTCGAGCAGGACGACCAGTTACAACCCCCTGGGGAACGGTCAGGTAGAGAAGGAGTACGGTCTGGTCTGGAAGACCGTCCTACTGGCCCTACGGTCCAAAAGTCTTCCAGTTTCCCGTTGGCAGGAAGTCCTCCCGGATGCCCTCCACTCCATCCGGTCGCTGCTGTGTACCACAACTAATCAAACGCCTCACGAACGCCTCCTTGTCTTCCCTCGGAAGTCCTCCTCCGGAACATCACTTCCGACCTGGCTGGCAGCCCCAGGACCCTTCTTGCTCCGAAAGCATGTGCGGGCGCACAAATCGGACCCGTTGGTCGAGGGGGTTCATCTCCTCCATGCGAACCCTCAATACGGCTACGTGGCATACCCCGACGGCCGACAGGACACGGTCTCCCTGCGGGACCTGGCGCCCGCCGGAGCTCCCCACACACCCCCAACACCAATCACCCCCTCCCTCCCGCCGGTGCACCCGACAGCCGCTCCCTTCCCGGGCGGATCGGTCCTGCTCCTGTGCCCGCCCAGGAGTCGTGAAACAGGAACAAACATCGCGACGCTCCCAGAGACGGCAGTGCCCGAGCCAGGGCCTGCACCACCGCCGGAGCTGAGACAATCGGCAAGGACGACCAGGGCACCCACTCGACTCATTGAATCTGCGTGACAAAGCAAGATCTGTAAATAATTCAGTAGCCCAGTAAAAGCGGCATTGTCAATAGTTAACCGTTGATATCGATGCATAGCCACTGTGTTAATGGAATCCCAGTACCGACTTTGTAAACCCCTACCACCATGCGACCCACCACCCCGCCGGGTTCTTTTTTAACAAGTGGTGAATGTGGTGGTATGTATTAGGGGTAGTACGGTACCCAGTGATGCCGAGAGGCTATTGGTGGACAGACACTGGGTCCTGATTGGATCTGGCTCCACCCAGTAAAGCGGAGTATATGAACACGGGTTCTCCCAGCAGCCGCATTCTGTAACCGAGCTGCTGGGGAACAAGTCTGCGTAATAAAGCCATCAATTGACTTAATCTCTTCTTGCCTCGTGAGTGATTGATTGTGCTATACATGGTACCTGGGTGGGATGTACCATATACTGCAGTATGAGTGGTGGAACCTGCCTGCTGGTTCCACCCAGCAGGCGGAGCATAAGAGTCTGTGTTTCACCTACTGCAGTCATTCTGTACCGGAGCCGCTGGGGTAACTACTTGTTCATTATGGCCTTTAATTGGACTGCAATCTCGCTTCAGCAGTGATTGATCGTGCATCAATTTAATGAACAAAATTGAAGAATGGCTGCTCTCCGCAGCAAGCCAGAGTGTCTACAAATCAACCCCCACGCGGCAAATACAGCAGCAACTTTTAAACATTGGCTGGCATGTTTCAACGGGTACATCAGGACGGCCCCAACTACCCCCACGGAGGAACAGAAAATGCACGTGCTCCACTCAAGGGTGAGCCCAGAAATCTACATGCTTATCGAAGACGCAGACGGTTTCGAGGATGCAATGACTTTGTTAAAAGAGCACTACGTCCGCACTGTGAATCAGGTATACGCTCGGCATCTTTTAGCTACCAGACGGCAGATCCCAGGGGAATCACTGGACAATTTTACCACGCATTGTTAGTGTTAGGTAGAAACTATAACTGTCCACAAGTCTCAGCCAATGACCACACCAAACTCTTTACACGGGATGCTTTTGTTGCGGGCATGCTGTCCTCTAAAACCCGACTGCTGGAAAACGACACGCTAGGGCTTAAAGAGGCACGGAAACTTGCGCACTCCCTAGATGTAGCCTCCCGCAATGCCCAGGCCTGCGTTCCCGACCGCGCGGTACCCACATGGACAGGGTGGACCCCACCTGCGTCCGATTCCAAAGCACCCCTAAATTCCCCACAAGCTTGTGCAGTGCGGCAGCCAGGAGACTGCGGGGGGGGGCCCAATGCTATTTTTGCGGGCAAAACCAGCACCCCCGACAACGCTGCCCGGCCTGATCCGCAATCTGCAAGGGCTGCGGGAAGAAGGGGCACCTCGTGGCAGTATGCCAGGCCCGGTTGTCTGCAGATTTCTCCACAGGCGATCCGGGCCCGCTGCCATTCCTCTCCTCACAGGCCATGCACGATTCATGGGGGCAGCCATCTTGGATGACGTCTCAGGACCCCGACTCGGCTGGCTATGTATCGCCTGATGAGATCTCCCAGCCGGCCATGTACGATTCATGGGGGCAGCCACCTTGGATGACGTCGCAGGACCCCGGCTCGGGTGGCCGTGTATTGCCTGATGAGACCTCTCAGCTTCTGCCATAACTTACCTCAGTGATACTGGACCAGTCTCGACCCCGAACGCTTTCAACCGCTACGACATCGGTACTCATCAATGGGCACAAGCCATCCTGCTTGATCGACTGGGAGCACGGCGAGGTTTATCCATCCCAATACGGTAAGGCACTGCTCCCTCGCTGTACACCCGATTAAAGAAAAGATCTCCCTGGCCTCTGGGTCCCACTCTGTGGAGATCCGGGGGTACTGCATATCCTTCTTCACGGTCCAGGGCATGGAGTTCAATAACTTCCGACTCTACGTCCTTCCCCATCCCTGCCCTGCCACAATCCTGGGACTGGATTTCCAGTTAACCTGCAAAGTTTAACTTTCAGATTTGGCGGCCCCATACCCCCCTCACTGTATGCGGCCTCGCGACCCTCAAGGTCGACCCGCCTTCCCTGCTTGCAAACCTTACCCCCGATTGCAAACCTGTCGCCACCAGGAGCAGACGGTACAGTCCCCAGGACCGAACCTTCATTAGGTTGGAAGTCCAACGGTTACTAAAGGAAGGCATTATCGAGGCCAGCAACAGCCCCAGGAGAGCTCAAGTGGTGGTTGTAAAGACCGGGGAGAAACATAGGATGGTCATAGACTATAGTCAGACCATCAACAGGTATACGCAGCTCGACCCGTACCCTCTCCCTCGCATATCTGAAATGGTCAACCAGATAGCGCAATACAAGGTTTTCTCCACGGTAGACCTTAAATCAGCCTACCACCAGCTCCCCATTCGCCTGGACGACCGCATGTACACTGCATTCGAAGCAGATGGGCAGCTCTACCACTTTCTAAGGGATTCCTTTGGTGTCACAAATGGGGTCTCGGTCTTCCAACGGGAGATGGACTGAATGGTTGATCGGTACTGTCTGCGGGCCACGTTCCCGTACCTCGACAATGTCACCATCTGCGGCCACGACCAGCAGGACCACGACACCAACCTCCGCAAATTCCTCCAGACTGCAAAAATTCTTAACTTAACCTATAACAAGGACAAATCCGTGTTTAGCACCGATCGCCATGCCATCCTTGGCTACGTAGTGCATGATGGAGTCATAGGCCCAGATCCCGAACGCATGCGCCCCCTCATGGAGTTTCCCCTCCCCCACTGCCACAAGGCCCTGAAACGTTGCCTGGGCTTCTTTTCTTATTACGCCCAATGGGTCCCCAATTATGCGGACAAGGCCCACCCACTAATCCAGTCCACGGTTTTTCCCCTATCGGCAGTGGCCCGCCAGGCTTTCAGTCGCATCAAAGCAGACATCGCCAGGGTGACGATGCACGCAATCGATGAGTCCCTCCCCCTCCAGGTCGAGAGCGACGCATCAGACGTAGCTCTGGCTGCCACCCTCAATCAGGCGGGCAGACCCGTGGCCTTCTTTTCACGCACCCTCCACGCCTCAGAAATCCGTCATTCCTCCGTCGAGAAGGAGGCCCAAGCCATCGTCCAAACTGTGCGGCATTGGAGGCATTACCTGGCCAGCAGGCGATTCACTCTCCTCACTGACCAACGGTCGGTAGCCTTCATGTTTGACATTGCACAGCGGGGCAAAATTAAGAATGATAAGATCTTACGGTGGATCTTATGATGAGTACGACAGGGCATCATAGAATTCCTAGCGTTCAGAAGGAGGCCATTCGGCCCATCCATCCAAAAGAGCACCCTACCTAGACCCACGCCTCCACTCTGCCTCCGTAATCTAGTAACCCCACCTAACCTTTTATCAGTTAAAACACAAGGAAAAATTTAAAATTACTATCAATTTCTGCTACCAATTCCAATGAAGTAACTCAATGGAGTTCAAATGCCACTTATAAATAAAGTTAGCAAACTTGCTCAGTTATGTAGAGACAACTTTGGATAGAGAGACCCTTTCAGGAGCAGAATCACTTCTGCTCAACCTAGCAGCATTTGGCAAATCTGCTGTTCAATTTAAAATCCTTCCATCTTGTCACACTCCAATCCTATGGTAAACTGCAAAACTACAGAAAAACCTGACTCCTCCCATTAATTGTATCATCTGTATCCCACTAAGATGTCAAATGACTTGTTTAACTATGACTAAATACAACCCTCATGATTTATTTACTCTACAGGGAATCTCCAACAATCAGTGCAATGTTCCATTAGCCCACAATATGTAAACAAGGAAATGGTTCGAATCAATCATGACCTCACCTTTTACAACTTCTTAATTATAGCTTTAGCAGACGCACTATCTGGATATCTTAACCTTTGTTCGTTAATGATACTCCTGCAACAAATATATACCGAACTAAAGCTTTTAAAATATATAATATATATCAATTTCTACATTCATCACAAGGGTTCCCTCCAAAATCTGATGCTGGGGAGCCAGGAAGGTACGGGCCATTAATATTTGAGGAGGGCGAACAAACCTGAGAGCTTTGTCTTTCAGAGGACCGCTGTATTTGTGATTGTGTCCTGCCATGAGATGCCCATAATGTACCACAGACAGCGAAGATTGATATTATTGAGCTGTTTTTCCACCCCATGAGGCCTCTCCCGTCAACACCCTGACCCTATACTTTGAATCTGGATGTTTGTAGTCCCAGTCCTGGCCATATCTGCCTCTAACACTGCTGAGACTACAGATCTGCTTATAATCTGATTGATCAGCAGATCTCTGAGGTGGTAATTCTCTCCAAGTGTGGGGCAGAAATCCTAGGCGGGATTCTCTCAGCCCAGGCCGGGCCGGAAAATTGCCAGGACGGACGCGAACCGCAAGATGGCGCCCCGACGCCGGTCTGGCGATTCTCCGGAGAGCAGAGAATTGGCACCATTGATGCCGGCATGGTCGGCTCTAGGCGCCTCCCCCCACCCCCCCCCCCACCCCCCCCAGCGATTCTCCGCCCGGGATAGGCCGTGCGGACACACAAATCCGAGTCCCACCGCGCCGTCCATGTGTGCTCTCACCCAACAGCGTGCATGCATCCGGAGGTGGCCGGAGGGGGGGGGGGGGGAGGGGGGTCCGGCCCCAGGGGGGTCTCCGCTGTGGCCCGGCCCGTGATCGGGGCCTACCGATCGGCAGGCCGGCGTCTCGGGCTGTGGGCCTCTTTCGGTCCGCGCCGGCCCCTGTAGCCCTACGCCATGTTGCGTCGGGGCCGGCGCGGAGAAGGGAACCACTGCGCATGCGCGGAATCCCGCTGGTCCCACTGCGCATGCGCAGACCCGCGGCGCCCATCTGACACCCAGAACTGCATCTGGAGCAGCGTGGGTTGCTCCAGTCCCGTGCTGGCCCCCTGCAGGGGTCAGACTCGCTGCTCCTGAGGACATGTTGACGCTGTCGAGAAACGCAACAGCGTTTACGACGGCGTCAACATTTTGCCTCATGTTAAGAGAATCCCGCTCCCTGTCTCCAGCCAATTAACACTCCTCAGAAACTTGACAACGAATAAAATTCTGCCCCATCACTCTCCCTGGCAAATACCTGAGCTTAACCAACTCTGTTTGCAACCTTGATATCATATTTGACCTGTCTCAATTGAGTAGTTCATGTCAGATAAAATGATCCATCCCTCCCACTGACCACATGTCCATTCTCCCACAAGATTTCCATCTGATGAGGTCAGGCCACCCAAAGAGTACCACTCCTCGTCACCCAAGGTAACATCTCAGTGGAGAGCCCCAACAAGACCACCAGCGAGGCATCAAAGTTTCACCCAGACCTTCCATCAGCACAGAGACACACACCTCGGTGGGCTACATTAGTGAACAGGCTTCCGGGACCCAATCTGGTGAGCACCGCACAGTTGCTGATGCACATCAGGTGGCGGCAGGAACATCCAAGTGGCACAGCACTCGGAGATCAACTGGATCTCAGGACAACGCTGTGTCCCAACCAGTGCTGAGCCACTAGACAAGATATTCCCAGAGCTACTTATCATGGGAGTCTCTCTTTAAGAAATGTTTTTGTCTTATCACATGGCTTCAGTGATGTCATTGTGTGGGTGGAGCTGGGCTGTGGCGCTGGGAGTTGGTTTTACTTTCACTTTGGGTTTGGCGTGGGTTTGTGCTCTGCGTTTTTACTTTCATTTTCACATTTGGCTGCTGTAGACTCAGACAGAGAAGTATTTTGGCCTGTCTCTCTATTTTCAATTTTAAAGAGTTATTCCAAGGAAGAAACCCAATTATTATAATAACCTACTGTTTTGGTAAAAAGGTGTTTTTGGTTTATGGGATCTTGTTATTGAATTGGAACAGTTAAGGAGGAATTTATTAAGGGTTATACACAGATTGCTGTAGCTATGTAGGATCTTTATGATTGTAGTTGATAATAATTCTTGCTGTGTGTGTTTATAAAAATGTTAACTAAATTCGAAGAATAAAGCTTGTTTTTTGATTAAATGCGTCTAAGAACTATGTTGAATAACACCTGAAAGGCAGGCTTTTCTGCTCATCATAACCAAAATCAATAAATGGTTTCAGGCCAGGTGGGCTCCACAATATATTTTTGAGTTGTTAAACCTTGGCCCATGACAGAATGCTGATGATAGGACACAGCCATGACATTCAGGAGGGGGTGTCAGCAACACTCCAGTGACCGCAAAGCCTACTGGATGAGTCCCAAAGTCTTCAGGCGCAGGAGATGGTGCCGGCAGTGCATGACACCGAGGCCAACACTGGTAATGTGGCGATCACAGTGGAAAACCTGCAGCACGACCTCCACGTCTGGAGTGGTGGTGCCCATGCATGGCGTAGTCTGAGACGACCATTGCTGAGGGCCTCGACATCATATCGTAGTCGCTGAAGGATGTGTCCCAAATGCAGGTGGACGTTGCAGAGGCTGCAGACCATGGCCCAATCACTGAGGGCATTGACATCATGGTGCAAACAATGGGGAGGTTCCAGGACTGGAAACGCCAGATGACTCAGAGGCCTATGTAGCTCACTCCAGCTGCCCCTCCAACCCATGGAGCCCCCCCAGGTCCTCCAGAAGACGTCTGCCAAGGGCATCAAAGGCCACAGGTCATGGAATGCAGCAGGTTACATGCACCTCTGATGTGTATCCTGGGGTCACCTCTAGATGTAGCGGTAGGCCAGGGAAGATCAAGAAGAGTGAGGAGCACTGAGTGGGCACTGGTGAGGTCATTATCTATAGCTAGGGGGAATGGAAAACCGTCACATTCAAAATAGTGGTGAAGGATCTCAAGCCCTCGACGCAGACCCCGTTCAGAGGATGGGTGTTTGCGCGCTGTCAGCTGAAAGACAGGAGTCAGAATTCAGCAGAAACCGATGAGCACCAGACCTTTCTTCACAGTGAATCATCATCAATCTCCTAACTTTATGCCAACCCAATGACAGTGCCAACACATATCAATCACCCTGGCAATAGATGGTTAATTCCACGCCATCGTGAACTTGGCCAGTCAGGAGCGGAGGATTGCTGGGCGGGCCTCTGGCAATGGCCCCCCGGCCACACGACATACTCCATGGCATCGCCGATTTTCGGTGCCCGGAGAATCGCCGAATCGGCGTCGGGCCCGATTACAGCATGAGGCTGCGGAGAATCCAGCCTCTGGTCATTGACTTCAGGAAGCAAAGTCCTGTACACACCTCTGTCAGCATCAACGGGGCTGAGGTGGAGATGGTTAGCAGTTTCAAATTCCTAGGGGTGCACATCACCAAAAGTCTGTCCTGGTCCACCCACGTCGACGCTATCATGAAAAAAGCACAACAGTGCCTATACTTCCTCAGGAAACTAAGGAAATTCGGCATGTCCACATTGACTCTTACCAACTTTTACAGATGCACCATAGAAAGCATCCTATCCCCACTGTTACCAGACTCTTAAATGAGCCTCTTATGGACTGATCTGATTAACACTACACCCCTGTATGCTTCACCCGATGCCGGTGTCTATGTATTTGCATTGTGCACCTTATGCTGCCCGATTATGTATTTTGTTTTATATTATTTTCTTTTCATGTACTTAATGATCTGTTTGAGCTGCTCGCAGAAAAATACTTATCACTGTACCTCTATACACGTGACAATAAACCAATCAAATCAAATCAACCTGTGCTTTGTAGATGGTGGACAGGTTTTGGGGGGTCAGGAGGTGAATTACTTGTCATAGGATTCCTAGCCTTTGAGCTGCCGTGGTAGCCACAGTATTAATATGGCTAATCCCATTTAGTTTCTGATCAGTTGTAGCTCCCAGGATGTTGATTATGGGAGATTCAGCAATGATAATACCATTGAATGTCAAGGGACGATGGTGAGATCCTCTCTTGTCGAAGATGGTCATTGCCTGACACTTGTGTGGCACAAATGTAACTTGCGACCTGTCAGGCCAAGCCTGGATATTGTCCAGGTTTTGCTGCATTTAGACATGGACTGCTTCATTATCTGAGGAGTCGCGAATTGTGCTTAACATTATGCAGTCATCCGTAAACATCCCTACTTCTGACCTGATGATGGAAGGGAGGTCATTCATGAAGCAGCTGAAGATTGTTGGGCCTAGGACAACATTCTGAGGAACTCCTGCAGTAATGGCCTGGAGCTGAGATGATTGACCTCCAACCACCATGACCATTTTCCTTTGTGCCAGGTATGACTCCAACCAGCGGAGAGTTTTCCCCCTGATTCTCATTGACTCCAGTTTAATCTTTAAGACAGAGATAGATAGGTTCCTGATTAATAAAGGTATCAGGTGTTATGGGGAAAAGGCAGGAGAATAAGGATGAGAAAATACCAGCCATGATTGAATGGCAGAGCAGACTCGATGGGCCAAGTGGCCTAGTTCTGTTTCCATGTTCTATGTCTTATGGTCTTAAATGCTGCCTTGATGTCAAGGGCAGTCACTCTCACCTCACCTCTGGCATTCAGCTCTTTTGTCCAAGTTTGACCCAAGGCTGTAATGAGGTCAGCAGCTGAATTACCCTGGCAGAACCCACATTGAACGTTCATGAGCAGGTTATTGCTGAGTAAGTGCCACTTGATAGCACTGTTGATGACTTCTTCCATCACTTTGCTGATAATGGAGAGTAGACTGATAAGACGGTAATTGGCTGGGTTGGATTTGTCCTGTTTGTTGTATACAGGACACACCTGGGCCATTTTCCACATTGCCGGGTAGATGCCAATGTTGTAGCTGTACTGGAACACCTTGGCTAGGGGTTACTTGGAGTGTGGAAATAGACCGGTGCCCAAGTGACAAAACAGATAACTAGTCTGGTGCCGCACAATACTGGTGCAGCACCTTCCCAAATTGTCCAGGTAAGTTATTATTTATTTTCTTCAATTCAAATTGACGCATGGCACATGCTAAAAATGTGTGGTTTTCGCAAGGTTTCAATTTTCGGACAGCCAGATTTGAGACACTGTACTTGTAGAAGATCTCTGTGCTAGTGCTGTAATAACCACATAAAATCACTGAGTTATGGGATGAGGATCAGTCATTATATTACAGTGACCTTTTTCAGCTTATCACCACCTGGAAACGTACAGCATTACATGTTGAAAAGAACGATGAAGACATTACCTGGTATATCCCACAGAAGACATAACATTTTCTTTTCCATACAAAGAGTGATTGCACTGGGAATGTGCTACGTGATTGGTGTGAGATTGTGCAGTCCCAGTACAATTGAGATTGACCTTGCTGTTCATGACCATATCATAATATAAGTGATTACGGGCCAACTGTTTAAATGGGGAATGGAGTGCTGCCAATTGCTTCATATTCAGTGGCAAATTCATGAAAGCTGAAATATAGTGTTTTTCTGAAAACATAATTAACCAAAGAGAACCACTGCAACTTCTTGCTTTCTTTTTACTTCTTCCTTGTTTTTGCTGATAGGAATATGAATGCCAACCTTCGAATGTGAGTTAAAATTCACCCCTCATGCATGTGGGTACAAAAAGTTCCTTTGTGAACTTTTCCTTATTTTTAATTATAATTTTTATTTTTTCGAGTACCCAATTTTTTTCCAATTAAGGGGCAATTTAGCGTGGCCAATCCACCTAACCGGCACATCTTTGGGTTGTGGTGAAACCCACGCAGACACGGGGAGAATGTGCGAACTCCACCCGGACTGTGACCCAGGGCCGGTGAAGGATTTCTACCATTCGGTTACCAGCAGCACTTTGCGATTACTGGAACTCAGTAGAAATTTAAGTTAAAACTTCTCAGGTGCCAATAAGAATTGTTTTATTTGTCTTCTATTGATTACAATTTGAAAGTCATTTAAAAGGCAATTCGTAGACAGTTTGAAGCTTTCAAAGAATCACAGACATTATCTTCTTGCTTAGGCAAACAGCTTGACAATAACTTTGAAAAGTCAAAGTCTGAAAATTAAATATGAATACAGGGAGACAGTGAATTGAAAGAGAGAGAGAGAGAGAGCTAATCTTCAGCTTCAAACCATTGAAACAAAAACTAACAAACTACCCACAAAAACCCACCTAAATCTACCCTAACCTACCTACAAAACTAATCTAAAAATGGCAGAACGGAACTTCTTCTGTTATACTCGTTCATATCTGTCTTGAGTCATCTAATCACACCCCAATAGAATCCTAATTGGTTTGGGTTAGACTCAAACACATTTGATTTGACGGCAAGCCGTCCATCTTCAATATGTAACACCACCTCTAATTGTGGCGTATCTGCATTCTTGTGTATGCTAAAGAATGCAATAGGGTGCTTTATCAAAACCAGCAAAAACTGTCTGTATGCTGGCTTGGCTATTGTAACAATGGAGACTTCATGTAATCTTTTCATGCAATGCTGGACAATGATTTGCAAAATGTAAATCAAATCTGTTTTAATCTAGTAAAGTGAATTATGCTGCTTCTATAAAATTGTTATGTTTTGAGAAAGTTGGAATCAAATATATTTGATTCGATGTTTTGTAAACTGTCCATTAAAATGTTTCAGCCTTATAAGTTATGGAATGTGGTTCAGGCTATTATCACTAGTGGCCCGAAATCAGAACAATAGAGCCTTTACCCCTGCCACCTCTTTGCCATGGAATTCAGTCCTTGTCCTTGAAGAAATGTAGTTAAAAGTGTTTGTTTTATCAGATTTCGGTGTTACTTTAAAACTATGTCCCTAAAAGTTGTGTTGGACAAAATGATTAAATGAATTTGCAGAATATGTGTTTTTAATCCTTAATTTAAAACTGGGGCTTAATATTGGGGCAGCACAGTAGCATTGTGGATAGCACAATTGCTTCACAGCTCCAGGATCCCAGGTTTGATTTTGGCTTGGGTCACTGTCTGTGTGGAGTTTGCACATCCTCCCCATGTGTGCGTTGTTTTCCTCCGGGTGCTCCAGTTTCCTCCCACAGTCCAAAGATGTGCAGGTTAGGTGGATTGGCCATGATAAATTGCCCTTAGTGTCCAAAATTGCCCTTAGTGTTGGGTGGGGTTACTGGGTTATGGGGATAGGGTGGAGGTGTTGACCTTGGGTAGGGTGCTCTTTCCAAGAGCCGGTGCAGACTCGATGGGCCGAATGGCCTCCTTCTGCACTGTAAATTCTATGATAATCTATGATAATATTTACGCTTAAACAGCTATCTTTTACCTATATTAGGTAAATACCTGGCTTCTACAGTCGGTCCTTTGATAAATCGAAAGATTAAGTGAGATGTATCAGAATAAGATAAAATATATCATTAATGCGATAGGATAGGTAAAAGCGAAAAGAATAACTCATTCATATTGTCATTGCAGTTTTAAACAATAGAATGGACACTTAGCATTGCAACAGGCATTTCAAAATAATTATTATAATTCTTAAAGAATAACAATTAATAAATTAATTAAATTTGATACTACTGATTCAGTATTAATAAATTAAACAATATGTTAATAATACAGTCAGATAGTTGATTGATCAGTAACTTTTCAACAATAGTATTTCATCTCAATAGTATTGTCCATAGTGTCCAAAATTGCCTTTAGTGTTGGGTGGGGTTACTGGGTAATGGGAATAGCGTGGAGGTGTGGGCTTGGGTGGGGTGCTCTTTCCAAGAGCCAGTGCAGACTCGAAGGTCCGAATGGCCTCCTTCTGCACTGTAAATTCTATGATAAATTCTATGACCTCAAATTCCTCAATTGGGTGTGCAGTTAGGTGAGTTTGAATCATTCTGATAATTGGCCCCCTGCGTTTAGCGAATTGTTCTTTGATGCACTTAGCACATTGGCATGTTATGTAAATGATGAATTCAGCTACACAGGAGAATAGGATTATTCTTATTGTGGACATTCCAGTGTGTCCAAGCCACCTGCAAATGTTATCCCAGAGAAAGATAAATTGGGTGGATCAATTTTTTGATTTCTTTTTGGATATGTAATGCCAAATCTTCAACTTCTTTTGAGTTATCTGGAATGAAAATGCAACATTCTGCACCAATCAGGGCGCAGGTGTCATCTTTTTCGGCTAGCACATAGTCAAGTGCCATTCGATTTTGTAATACGCTCGCATGAAATGAATTGCTCGCATTTCGTCTGAAATTGTAGCTAGGGCAGTGGCGGTGTAATCTGCTACGTTTTGTATGATGGTTGTTATTTTATTCAATTCATTCTCCATCTTCATTACCCAAAAGAAAGGAATAATTCTAGCATAAATTGCATCTCTTAAGGTAATGGAACGTTTATTTCTTCGAGCAGCTGCTTCTGAAACATGAGGGAGATAAGTCGCATGACCAATGGTGGGTACAATGTGTCCTAAATAGCAAGATCCTGACCACGATCTTGGGAGCCAGGGATATACTTTATCATCACAAATAAAATAAGTTCCATTATAAGCAGAATGTAAGTAAATATATTCTAAGAACCATTGGTCTTCAAATGTTTTATTATTTTTGAGGTTAGGTATGCCTGTTATCCTTGAGGACCGCAGAACTCTTTGTAAGCGATCGTTTGTACATTTATAAGCTGTGTTAACATCTACATAATTAGTACAAACACTATTACCCATTTGTATCCCTTTAGGGTTCTTACTGATGAGGTAAATTGATCTTTTTTGTTTAATATTAGTTGGGAGGTTAAGATGTTGAGTTTTTTTGTCAAGGTTATATTTAAGTTGGTGCCATCCTGAAAAGGTATTTAGTGGATAGCCTGCAGATTTCCATAAGTTAATAGATTTTTGGATGTGAACCTGGTACCTTCCTTTTCCACATGAATATGCTCCAGAACGGATCACCACAGAGTGAGGGACACTTTGATAGATGTACCATTCTGCTGTTTCTGAAGCATTAAAGGGAATAGTTAGAAAGGAAATACCCTCCCCTGAGTTAGTCAGTGTTGCAATGCATACCAAACAATTGGAAATATTAAAAGTTTTTAGCATATATCTTAGATGTGTAAAGGAATGTGTTCTTATTCAGTTCTGGTACAACGTTCACAAGCCAATCAAATAACTGAAAATTAAAATTGCGGCAAACATTTTACAGATCCTAACATTGATATAATGATTGAAAATTGATATCTTGATTACATAATTCAGCAATAAACAATGAATAATAATAACTTCATGTGTACAAATAAAATGATTATACAATAAAAAGTTGAACATATGATCTAGTAATAAATGGTAAAATGATTATCAAAATTGATTATGTAATTTATTAATACATTATTAATAATAATTCACTAATAAATGAATAATAATGAAACTTTGTATTGGATTGAATTGTCAAGTCTTTGACATCTTCTGGATTATACACAAAAGCTTGTTGAAAGGGTTAATTTTGTTGCAGATACAAAAGGGGCGTATAATGGGTGGATAAATTGGAATGATGCCATTTGCATCTGTAAACGTTTTTTTAAATATTTGTCACTCAAATGGACTGGGAGTAAAAGTTGGATTGCTGCCAAATTCCCGTTATCAAATGTCTTTGAACGATCTGTTCTTTTGGAATATCGATTTGCTTTTAATCAGAGTTTTTTTTTTAAAAAACAGCTTCCACATTGTTTGAAATTTTAATTTCCAGGCTAATTTTAAACATTTATTATAAAATATCAAACACAAAAACTTATTAAATATATAGCTGAACCAATCTTGCGCTGTCTCTTGGTTGTCTGTAGATGAATTCGTCGATTCTATTAAAGGAAGCACAACTAACAAGATATGTTAATTTCTTAAAATTAATAAAGCAACATTCAGAATAATGACAGTTTTCTCAAGTTGAGAGTTCTTGGCAACTTTTTAGCGACACATGACTTGTCCTGTATCCCTGTAGCCAGGAGGCTGGCCTTCATCATAGACCAGCCTGCGACCATGAAATCTGAAACTCACAAAATGGCTGTCTTCAACACGAGAAAGGAATCTTTTGGAATTATTTTTTGAAGTGAATGCAAGGGTTGGATTTGTCGTTAACGGAGGAGGAGAGGCAACGATTGACGTGCCTTTGTTAGCAATTGAGGTTTCGAACTGAGGTCTGGGTAGGAAATTTGTAGATAAGTTTAAAGTTGCAAACAGTCCTGGTGGCTGTTTGGTGCTTAATTGGATCATGGCCAGCAGCATTTCGTGGTCGGTCTCAGAGTAAAATAACGGTTTGTTCTGGGGTAAAAGTGTCCTTGACAGATAGTTAATTTGGCCAGACTCCCCTTGTGGAACCTCGATCAGTGTATTCATTGTTTTCATGTCAGTAGCAGCTTGCAATACTGTAAGATTTGATTTAGTTATCACTGGTACACCTTGGGTCTTAGTTAACATCATTTCAAATTGTCTGGTTGGTGGCGTTGTTTGCTTTGGAGAGTACAGCTGATTTTTTAAAAATAGGTTTGAAGTCTCTTGTGTAATTAATTTGTCTGTCAGTAATTTGTTATGACATTTCATGGTGTCCATGTCACTTTCCAAAATACATTTTTCCTCAAGTAACTGGCAATTTTGATTTTTGATTTGCTCAATTTCTGTTTGTAACTGTTGTTATTTTGACTCTCATTCAACAACTTGATGTTGCAGTTCTGCTATTTGAAAAGATAGCTGTTGAACCTTAAAGGTTTCATTTTCCAACAATGTTTTAATTTCATCATAATGCTCAAGTTTGGATTTTGCATCTTGTAATTCCTCAACAACTGCTGCTAGTTGGTCTTTAGTGGACTGAAGCTCATGATCGAATTTAGTTTTTGCAATTGTCTCTTGATGTTTTTGGAGCTGTGCCATTACTGCAAAAGACCATTTCATATGTCTTCCACCGTTTAACCATGTGGTCTTACCCCATGCCTTATTGATATTATCAAGGGACCACTGTTGTTTGGGGATATCATATTTTGATTCAATTTTTGTGGCAACTTCAGACAGTCCAAATTATCTACAAATAAAAGATCCAAGATCATCCAATATATCGTCAATAGAGACATCCAGTACAGCGCGACCTCCCTTGCACGTTGTGGGAAGTAGTTCTCTACCATTTGAAGATTTTGAATCTATTTTCGGAGCCATGTCCACCATAAACTCAGCCTTACACCCAATGCTTTGGTCGTCAACTCCTTTTATCTACCTGTGTACACTACGTGACTATTTTTTCAGTCCCGTTTTATTTTAGTTTCAACGACCGGCACCTGATTGACTTAACACAGTCTATAAAAATGTCCTTTTCAGTGGTCGAAGGACTGATTGATGCGGCTTTAAGACTTTTAATGGGTGAAAAAGATATTTCTTACCCAAGTCTATCCGCGGGTTCCGACTGTCTTCCGGGCCACCTCTGATTATTTCCGAAGCTTTCCGAAGGTCGTCATCAGAACTCCTCCAAACTCCTGCCATCCTGCCGACTACGCCAGTTGAAGGATTTCAGCCATTCGGATACCAGCAGCACTTTGCGATTACTGGAACTCAGTAGAAATTTAACTTCAAACTTCTCAGGTGCCAATAAGAATTGTTTTATTTGTCTTCTATTGATTACAATTTGAAAGTCATTTAAAAGGCAATTCGTAGATAATTTGAAGCTATCAAAGAATCACAGACATTATCTTCTTGCTTGGGCAAACAGCTCGACAATAACTTTTAAAAGTCAAAGTCTGAAAATAAAATATGAATACAGGGAGACAGTGAATTGAAAGAGAGAGAGAGAGCTAATCTTCAGCTTCAAACCATTGAAACAAAAACTAACAAACTACCCACAAAAAACCACCTCAATCTACCCTAACCTACCTACAAAACTAATCTAAAAATGGCGGAACGAACTTCTTCTGTTATACTCTTTCATATCTGTCTTGAGTCATCTAATCACACCCCAATAGAATCCTAATTGGTTTGGGTTAGACTCAAACACATTTGATTTGACGGCAAGCCGACCATCTTCAATATGTAACACCACCTCTAATTGTGGCATATCTGCATTCTTGTGTATGCTAAAGAATGCGATATGGTGCTTTATCAAAACCAGCTAAAACTGTCTGTATGCTGGCTTGGCTATTGTAACAATGGAGACTTCATGTAATCTTTTCATGCAATGCTGGACAATGATTTGTAAAATGTAAATCACATCTGTTTAAATCTGGTAAAGTGAATTATGCTGCTTCTATGAAATTGTTATGTTTTGAGAAAGTTGGAATCAAATATATTTGATTCGATGTATTATAAACTGTCCATTAAAATGTTTCAGCCTTATAAGTTATGGAATGTGGTTCAGGCTATTATCACTAGTGGCCCAAAATCAGAACAATAGAGCCTTTACCCCTGCCACCTCTTTGCCATGGAATTCAGCCCTTGTCCTTGAAGAAATGTAGTTACAAGTGTTTGATTTATCAGATTTCGGTGTTACTTTAAAACTATGTACCTAAAATTTGTGTTGGACAAAATGATTAAATGAATTTGCAGAATATGTGTTTTTAATCCTTAATTTAAAACTGGGACTTAATATTGGGGTAGCACGGTAGCATTGTGGATAGCACAATTGCTTCACAGCTCCAGGGTCCCAGGTTCGATTCCGGCTTGGGTCACTGTCTGTGCGGAGTCTGCACATCCTCCCCGTGTGTGCGTGGGTTTCCTCCGGGTGCTCCGGTTTCCTCCCACAGTCCAAAGATGTACAGGTTAGGTGGATTGGCCATGATAAATTTCCCTTAGTGTCCAAAATTGCCCTTAGTGTTGGGTGGGGTTACTGGGTTATGGGGATAGGGTGGAGGTGTTGACCTTGGGTAGGGTGCTCTTTATGCTTAAACAGCTATCTTTTACCTATATTAGGTGTATTAGAAATACCTGGCTTCTACAGCCGGGATTCAAACCCGGGTCCTCAGTGCCATAGGCAGCAATGCTCTCCCTTTAGGTCCCTGATTAGCACAAATACCCTTAACACCGCATACTCTCACCGTCTTCTTGGCTCAAAAAGAAGCCGTCACTCCAGGAAGCGTGGAAAACATGCAGGCCTGCAGGAGAGAGTGAAGCAACGTGGCCCCAAAGCCCCTCTGCCTAGCTTATTCCTATCTAATGTCCAATCTCTAGAAAACAAACTAGACAAACTTCACGCCAGACTCACTTTTCAAAGAGAACTGAGGGACTGCTGTGTGCTCTGTTTCACGGAGGCATGGCTCACTCCTACTTCACCGGACTGTGCCCTGCAACCAGGGGGCTCCTCAATCCACCGAATGCACCATAGGGCGGCCTCAGGCAAGGTAAGGGGAGGTGGGGTCTGCCTCCTAATCAACACCTCCTAGTGCCTAGATGTAGCAACACAGGTGAGTTTTTGCTCCCCAGACCTAGAATACCTGACGCTAAAATGCTGCCCCTTCTACCTTCCGCGGGAGTTCAGCTCTGTTATCCTGACGGCATTTTACATCCCACCCTATGCAAACATGAAAATCGCACTGGACCAAGTATTCATCACCACAAATAGTCTTGAAATGAAACATCTCGAGGCCTTGTTCATTATAGCTGAGAACATCAATCAGGCCAAGCTCAAGAGCGTACTACCAAATTACCACCAACACGTCACCTGTTCCACCAGAGGCCCAAACATCCTGGACCACTGCTACCCAAATATCAAACATGCCTACCGCTCTATCGCCTGCCCACACTTTGGCAAATCCGACCACAAGGCTGTGCTCCTGCTCCCAGCTTATAAGCAAAAACTGAAGCGGGAGAATCCGTCAAAGAAAGTCGTGCATTGTTGGTCTGAGGAATCGGATGCTTGGAGTCAGTGGACTGGTCAGTATTTGAAAAACTCTGCGACCAGCTTGAACGAGTTCGCCACTACAGTAACTGACTTCATTAGTAAGTGTGTAGAAGACTGTGTGCCAAAGAAACAAATCCGCGTGTTTCCCAACCGGAAACCCTGGAAGAACAGGGATATCCATTGCTTGCTGAAGTCTAGGTTCAAGTCAGGCGACCCTGACCTATACAAGAAAGCCAGATATGATCTAAGGAGATCCATCAAAGTTGCCAAAAGACAGTACCGGACCAAGCTCGAGTCCCACATGGACCTCCGCCGACTTTGGCAAGGTCTGCAAGACATAATGGGCTACAAGATGAAGGCATGTAAAATCACCAGGTCAAATGCATCCCTCCCTGATGAGCCCAATGCATTCTATGCACGCTTTGAACAAGAGGTCAGTGAGAGCAAGCCCTACACCCTAGAAGCCTCGGATGAACTTGTATCGGAGATCACCATTGCAGATGTCAGAGCAGCCTTCTCGAAGGTCAACCCCTGGAAAGCCGTGGATTCCGGACGGGCACTCAGGTCTTGCGCGGATCAGCTGGCGGGGGTATTCGCAGACATCTTCAACCTCTCTTTACAACAATCTGAGGTCCTTATCTGCTTCAAGAAGACGACCTTCAACCCTGCACCAAAAAACGCCAAGCAGCGTGCCTTAATGATTATCGTTCAGTGGCACTGACATCCATCATCATGAAGTGCTTCGAAAGGTTAGTCATGGCACGAATCAACTCCAGCCTCCCGGATTGCCTTGATCCACTACAGTTCGCCGACTGCTGCAACAGGTCCACAGCAGACGCCATCTCCATGGCCCTGCACTCTGCCCTGGAACACCTAGATGACTAAGACACCTATGTCAGACTCCTATTTATCGACTACAGCTCAGCCTTCAACACCATCATTCCTACGAAACTCATCTCCAAACTCCGTGGCCTTGGCCTCGGCTCCTCCCTCTGCAACCGGATCCTGAGCTTTCTAACCCACAGGCCACAATCAGTAAGGATAGGCAACAACACCTCCTCCACGATCATTCTCAACACCGGTGCCCCACGAGGCTGTGTCCTCAGCCCCTTACTATACTCCTTGTACACCTATGACTGTGTGGCCAAATTCCCCTCCAACTCGATTTTCAAATTTGCTGATGACACCACAGTAGTGGGTCGGATTTCAAACAATGACGAGACAGAGTACAGGAATGAGATAGAGAATCTTGTGAACTGTGCGACGACAATAATCTCTCCCTCAATGTCAACAAAACGAAGGACATTGTCATCGACTTCAGAAAGCGTAGTGGAGAACATGCCCCTGTCTACATCACTTGGAATGAAGTAGAAAGGGTCAAGAGCTTCAAGTTTTTAGGTGTCCAGAACACCAACAACCTGTCCTGGTCCCCCCATGCTGACACTATAGTTAAGAAAGCCCACCAACGACTCTACTTTCTCAGAAGACTAAGGAAATTTGGCATGTCTCCTCCGACCCTCACCAACTTCTACAGATTGTTATAGGTTCGGGTTTACAGAACCCCCAAGTGTTTCATGGAGTTCAACCGACTCCACAACTTTTAATAGATTGTGGGGTGGGAAGCACACGGTGTACTCTCCAGGTCTGATACAGCAAAATAAACAAAACAATGTTCATTCTATGAGCTCAAGTTAACCTTTTAAGAACAAACATTGAATATCTTAACACCCATTACTTCAAAGATAACCCCAAAAGACTACAACAATAAATAATCCTGCAAACTGTTCCTTTAAACATCCAAAAAACTTCAAACCTTCAAAAATAGGAGCACATTAGGTTACATTCAATATATTCATAGTCTTTGGATTGCAGAAATCAACAGACCAGCTCTGTGTTTCTTCATGCAGCTCACAACAAAACACACAGACACTTCCAGCTGTGTTCTCAAACTGAAGCTCAAAAAACAGAAGTGAGCTTAGCTCCCCCCACCCTCCGACATCACTTCAGTAATATGATCAGCTCCATTTCTTAAAGATACATTGCTTAAACATCCATTTATTAAAGGTACTCTCACATGACACCTCCCCCCAGGAAAAAATTCAACTTTAAGATGGTTTCATTTTTCACCTTTGCACCATCAATTAAGAAATGCCACAGTAAAAACACTTTACTGGTTCAAAAAAAACAACAGACGCAAACAGGTATAATAATATAGTCCATTTTTCTTTTCCGTTCTTCTTCCGCCAACCAAAATCCTTCTCGATTGACAGTCTCTTTGAACAATAAAGTCTCTGCACAATCCATCCATTCCTCTACGCCTCGGCATTTCTCTTTGAAGTTAGATACTTCAGTTCAATCTGATCACAGAGACTCTTGTAATTCTTCAATACAGGAGTATTGGTTACCACAGCTTCCAGGCAGTCAAATGCATATTGAAACTCCGCTGTCCATTGAAATTTCTTTACGTTTCTTCAGCAAGTCCATCAGTGGAGCAACCACACCACTAAAATTTGGGACAAATTTCCGGTAAAATCCACTCACACCAAGAAATCTCATTATTTCCCGTTGTGTCGAGGGTATTGGAAACACCCTAATAACTTTTGTTTTCACATCCCGTGGGACCAATCGACCCTGTTCGATTGTATGGCCAAGGAAAGTGACTTGGGCTTTTCCAAATTCACTTTTGGCTAGGTTTATCACCAAACCAGCCTCCTGAAGTTGATTGAATAACTCTATAAGATATTTTAAATGTTCTTTCCACGTCTGGCTGAAAACTACCAGATCGTCGATATATACCGCACAATTGGGTAATCCTGAAACGACTGTATTAGTTAACCGTTGAAATGTGGCTGGGACGTTTTTCATGCCAAATGGCATAACTTTGAATTGGTACATACCATCTGGAGTCACAAAAGCTGAAATCTCCTTCACCCTTTCGGATAAAGGTACCTGCCAGTAACCTTGAAGTAAATCCAATTTGGAAATAAAAGCGGATTGTACAACATTCTCAATGCAATCCTCCAAACGTGGGATAGGATAAGAGTCCGTTCTTGTAACTGCATTCACCTTTCTATAGTTCACACACAACCATTGGGTACCGTCTGGTTTCGGTACCATCACTATGGGTGAGATACGTTGGCCGCAACCCACTTCAATTATGCCATTTTTAAGCATACTCTCAATCTCTCTGTTAACCTGTGCCAATTTTAAAGGATTAAGTCTATATGGATGTTGTTTGATAGGAACAGCATTTCCCACATCTACATCATGTATAGCCATTTTAGTTGTTCGAAATTTATCTCTCCAAACTTGCCCATGTGGTGACAATAACTCTTTCAGGTCAGTTTGTTTTTCCTCTGGAAGGTAACATAACAATTCATTCCAATTTTTAAGAACATCCTCATTTCCAATTTAATTTGAGATATGTCAAATTCACAGTCATCTGGATTTGCTTCGTCACTTTGAATTAGAATAATTAAAACCTCCTTTTTCTCTCCTTCCCTTTCAAACTACGCTTTAAGCATATTCACATGACACACTCGATGAGTCTTCCTTCTATGTGGTGTTTTAACCACATAATTCACCTCACTTAATTTCCTTTCAATCTGATACGGTCCACAAAACCTAGCTTTTAAAGGTTCACCTACCACTGGTAACAACACTAAAACTTTATCTCCACTGGCAAAACTACGAACTTTGGATTTCTTGTCCGCTACCCGTTTCATCACATTTTGTGCAACTTTCAAATGTTGTCCAGCCAATTCACTTGCTCAATTTAATCGTTCCCTAAAATTTGACACAGAATCCAATAGTGTAATTTCCGATTTCTCACCCTCCAATTTTTCTTTAATCAATTTAAGTGGTCCTCTTACCTCATGACCATAAATTAGTTCAAAAGGACTAAATTTGGTTGACTCATTAGGTGCATCCCCAATTGCAAATGGAATTCTTTCATCCCAATCCTCTGGATAATCTTGACAATAAACCCTCAACATTGTCTTTAATGTCTGATGCCACCTTTCTAACGCTCCCTGCGATTCTGGATGGTACGCAGTTGATTTAAATTGTTTTATTCCTAAGCTATCCATAACTTCTTTGAATAACTTTGAGGTAAAATTTGATCCTTGATCCGATTGAATTTCTGTGGGAAGTCCATATCTAGTAAAGAATTCAAGTAACACACCTATTATAATCAAAAGATATTGATTCCCACTTTTTGTTTTAGGAAGCGGTCCTACACATTCAATTATGACCCTTGTAAACGGTTCCTCAAATGCTGGAATGGGTATTAAGGGTGCTGGTTTTATCACTGGTTGAGGTTTCCCTATCACTTGACATGTGTGACATGATTGACAAATTTAACTACGTCTTTATGTAGTCCAGGCCAATAAAAATGTTTCTGGATTTTAGCTAGAGTTTTCCTTATCCCCAAATGACCTCATGTGCCACTTGCAACACCTCCTTTCTGTACCCTACTGGCAATACTAGTTGATGAACTTCTGCCCACTTTTCATCCGCCTGCATATGTACAGGTCTCCATTTTCTCATCAAGACATCACTTTTACGGTAATAACACTCTGGTATACTCTCAGATTCCTCTTCCGTATATGCTTTCTGATATATCCGTTTTCTTTCTGCATTTTTCTGTTGTAACTCTGCCAATTTTCCTGAACTAAAAATATCCACCTCATCCTCCACCTGTTCTTGTTACTTTTCAACTATTTGATCAAAAGGTGTTTCTGATAATTGCACTTCAACTTCATCTTCACTATTTGATTTCTCCTGTTGTCTTAACCTGTGACTTTGCGACCTTGTTACTACACAATCCGGAAACATCCCAGGATATTCGTCCTTCAACACTTCAGTTGTCTGATTTCCCATTGGCTTATCAACGACAGTAGGCATCACTCCCACTTGCGATCCAGCTATATCATTACCCAAGATAAACTGTATTCCTAAACAAGATAGTTTCTCTTTTACTCCTACTACCACTTCCCCACTCTTCACTGCACTTTCCAACTTTACCTTATGTAAAGGAATGCTACTGCTCTCACACTGAATTCCACATATTACCACCTTTTCTGGCAACATTCTTCCCAAACTACATAATTCCTCATCACTTACCATTAAAGATTGACTTGCTCCTGTATCTCTTAAAATTGTGACTTCTTTACCTGCTGAGTAAATTTTACCCACACAAGTAAATTCTTGAAAGACATCTGGCACCTTCTTATCAATTACTTCTTGAACAAGCTGTACAATCGTTTGCACTTCCTTCGCTTCCCTTGGGTTTTCCTTTACCACTCTAACAAACCCCACTGCCTTATCCTGTTTTACCACATCAGCCTTCCCAGTGCTTTTCTTCAACCACCAACACTGTGACTTTACATGGCCTAGTTTATTACAGTGAAAACATTTGAAACTTCTCATTTCTCTTCCACCCTTCTGGATTTCTTTTTTAATCTGAGGTACACTCTCCTTATTATCGCCCATCAGATCACCTTCACCTTTACCACTTGAGTATTTCTCATGTCCCCAGTTTCTATCCCTCACCGGCTGAAACTGATGTCGGAAACCAAGCCTTGATTTATGAACTAATTCATAATCATCTGCCATTTCTGCTGCTAATCTCACAATTTTAACCCACTGCTCTTCCACATGAGTTCTCACTACATCAAGAATTGAATTTTTAAACTCCTCCAAAAGTATAATTTCTCTGAGAGCTTCATACATTTGGTCTATTTTCAAAGCCCTTATCCACCTATCAAAATTACTCTGTTCGATCCTTTCAAACTCCATGTATGTTTGACCAAATTCTTTCCTTAAATTTCTAAACCTTTGTCTGTAAGCTGTTGCCTTTTTTACCTGCTATAAATATGGCAATCAATAAGGTTGCACTTCTTTCTTTAGATATCGACAATATATTGCTCAGAGTCGCCAGGTATCAAATGATACCACCACAAGGTTCAACTGGATATCGATCAAAGAGCCAAATACCAGTTAGTTAGTTCAAGATCAATGATGCTTTATTTACACACACGATTAATCATGCAACATGAACTACTAGTTAAACTACACCTATCAACTATGACAACCTGTACTTAACTTCAGGCACCCGTTTTAGGGCAGAATAACAGTAGCCTTTGTTTGAATCTGGATCTACTGCATCTGGAGAAGTAACTGCTGCTCAGCTGGGCTCACCCGTCTGGTAGCAGGCGTTGAATATGAACTTGCTTCTGGTGCTGCTGCAATTGGAGATGGTCGTGGCCGGGGCGCCAGGTCCAAAAGAGGACAAACACATGGCGGTCTCTCTCTTTATCATTGGGGAGTTTCGCGCTCTTTTGGGTGGTCCTTAGGTTTGGAACTCATTAATTGGGTCGTTCTTGATCACTGTATTCGATTTGAGCCAATAAAGGGGCGGGTGCCTTGATGGCTGTGTGTGTCCTAAGCGGTCATTGACCCTGTTGATGCTTCCTGAGTAAAGGGAGTGGCGCCAAAATGTCTGGGATTGTATCGGTTACTCAAGTATCAGTCTTTTGTCTTACGGAGATGGGCCATCAAACTGCTAATCGGTTGGGGGTTTCGATGCTGTCTGGATTCTTCGCTTACAAATATACATTCAGGCTCTGAGCCTGCCTGAACCTTACATTGTCCACATTTCCCTTTATGCTTGCGACCCTCCATGTTTCTTATTGTAAGTGGCCATCCCAGATTGCTACAGTCCGTCTTCTTGATCCTCAACGTGAAGCGTGAAGAATCACACTACTGAATCTTCTCCTGTTCTCTGATAAGCCGGGTACCCTCAATCAAGGACAGGTTCTATCCGACTCTGTCCTGTGGGTCGAAACATTTACCAAAGTTTTCCCTAATACAACACATATCTATAAAAATTCTAAGGGGGCACTATAACATTCAATCATACATTTCAATTTCTTTCCACAAAAAGGGGAGCCTCTAACTGTCCGCAACTAAACTATACTCATGATTCTGTCAAATGACCAAAGGAACTTACAGTACAGTACGAAATAAACAATAGCGGCATCACATTCCTACTTAACACTAACGTCAATTTACAGAGATAGAAATTTTATTAAACAAACGCCCGGAATTTATTAGGGAGTAAAGGGTTCAGAAAAAGTGTGGGGTTTGCTGAAGTCCGAGAAAGGGGGCTCTGAGTGTGTATACTGGAGGGCGGGAGGCTCTCCTTCGCCATTTCCAAGGTCTGATCGCCTGGATGACACTGTACGAAAGGGAAAAACAGTTTATGATATTGTCACATGATCAGTGGCTGTGTCTATGTGTGGTGTAGTGTCTGGGCTAGGGGCGTCGTGTTGGGTGGTCATGTTCAGGACCTGTGTGGTGAGGTGTATGGGGTCTGATAACGTGTGCAACTGTATTGATCCAACGATGATCATGCTGCAGATCATCAGGTTTGTCTTCATCTTGTCTGTATCTTCCTCTGCCTTCTGGTATATTTGTATCTTCTTGGGGGTACAAGCATAATATCTGTTGTTATCTTGTTGTTTAATATCTCGTTTGTCTGTCTGTTTCTCCTTAACGTCAACTTCCCATTTAGAATCGTCACCATATGTGACTCCCTCATTTTTTCTTAAAAACAACCATTTGGGAGACAAGACATCCAAAACATAATTCTGTCACAGTGCAAGCACTCTCGCAGCCTGTGTTTGATGGGCTGAGTGGGCAGACAGGTTCTTCATCTGGTGCAAATTCGACTCAACCAAATGTTTTAACATGTAAATAGCAATCGGGTGTTGGCAACCGAAGGGTCGCCGGAGAGGGAACAAAAGTTGTGGCAAAGTGCATTCTTTAAACCACAAAAAGAACAGCAAAAGAGTTTTGAAAAGAACTTTCCGAATGGGGTGCGTATGATCCGCGGCAGAGCAAGAATGGGTGGATTACCCGGGTAGGGCGGTGATCAGTACTGTTGCTCCAGTACCCGAGCTTGGCTGACCAAATACATAGCGGGTCCTAAGGCAGGGCGGGGATAAGTGCCGTTACTCCACTGCCTGGGTGACCTTACAAGTAAGAACAGTAAGAATTTAAATATTTATGGTCTTTCGACAAACCTGTCCCTTTAAATACCATGTGGCATCAAAGGAGTAGTCATAACTGCGTCAAGAAATTTGCCTGAGATCGACACACAAAGTCGTACAAGCGAGAAACATTCAACATTAAAAAAACGAAAGAAGAAAGCGGGTAGGTTCCATCGGGGAGTAGGACACCGTAAATCTCAATCGGTTCCTTTCTCTCATCATCTGGACACCTCAGGGTTCTATTCCAAAAAGGGTCTCAAAGAGGTTAGCATGGTGGGAGTTAGACTCGGAGTCATCACCATCTCCCGGTTGCCAAACCCGTGACTGGAGTTTCTGTGCCAATGCGGCATGGGCCGATGTGGGATCCATCTCGTCGTTTCTTATCAGCCGATAAGAATTGTCGCGGTGCCATTGTTTCTTATCCTGTAGGGCGGTAGTGAAGTGCGAACTTTGGTCTGACTCAATACTTGGGGGAGTCCCCATCTAGTGAAAATCTGTTCAGTTAGAATTTTTGACGTGGTTTTGGCCGTGTTTGTTCTTGAAGGGAAAGCTTCTACCCATTACGTGAATGTGTCGATGACGACCAACACATATTTGTATCGATTTCTGCAGGGGGAGAGGGGACCAATATAGTCTAATTGTAAGTTCGTCCATGGGCCATTAACAGGGCGGGTGTGTCTTAGCTGACCTTTCTTTGCACATCTGTCCAGGTTGTTCTGGGCGCAAATCAAACAATTCTCAATGTAATGGGTCACGTCAGTTTTTAAATCGGGCACCAGCAGAGAGGTCTGAGGTGGGCAAGGGTGGATTCTATCCCTTGGTGTCCGTGTCCGACGTGAAATTGACAAATAATCTGGTTCCTGTCCTGGATGGGGACCACATAAATACCATCCTTTAATATGATTCCCTTGTGTATCGTTAAAGTGTCTTTAAACCTATTATTGGGAGCTGGGAAGTCTCCTTTTAAAGTTTCCTTCAGCGTGTCATCTTCCTTTTGTGCCTGTGCCAAATCTTGAATATTGGTCTGTGAGACCTGAACCGCGTGTACTGGGGCACTCTCGGGGGATTGCCAAAAGTGGCCATGTCGTGAGCCTGATTTTGCTAAGGCGTCTGATTTCATGTTACCGGGTGTGGAGGACCGATGTTGGCTTCTAATTTTTATGATTCCGTATTTTCTACCTTTCGCTGTCTGGAGAATGTGTTTTAGTAATGGCACCGAGGGTAGGGGTTTCCCGTCGGCGGATATAAATCCTCTAGATTCCCACAGGGGCAGGAATTCTGTCAAGCTGTTGCAGACATACAAACTGTCTGAATATATGTCTGCTGGGGTCGGGAACGAATCTGGGTGCTGCACAATGTAAGCAATGGCTGCTAACTCGGCTGCCTGCGAACCTAAATGTCCAGGCAACTTAAACGAGATTTCCTCTGAAACGCGTCCCTGCATGTCCTCGACATAAATTCCACATCCTGTGATCCTTTTTCCATCTAGAACTGCGGAGGAGCCATCTACATACATTTTTAGAGCTTTGTCTGTGGGCTGGGTCGTTTGTGGTTGGATGCCTGTCTTTTTCGGCACCAATTTGGGAACAAAGGGGCCTGTCTTGTGCTTGGCAGCAATGATCTCACACTCATGTGGGGTTCCTGCATATTCTAAATTGTCGGCCAGAAACGTGTGCGTCTTTGTCCATTTTACCGTAATGTCGCGTCCTTGTAGGAGTAGGGTCCAGCGCGCTGCTCGGATGTGGCTTATTGTGCCGTCTTTTAGCCTACCGTCTGATAGTAGCTGTGTCGGAGTGTGCTCGGTCAAAATGGTTACGGGGTTGAGTCCTGTTATGTATGAGAAGTATTGGACAGCCCAAAAATCTGCGAGCAGGTGCCTTTCACAGGCTGAAAATCCCTGCTCTATGGGGTCTAAAACGCGAGGAATAGGCTGCGGGTCCTAAACGATTGTGCCTTTCCTGTAGAAGTACGGCCAAAAAGGTTCGGTCGGTGGACGCTACCTCTATCATGTATGGGGAGTGTGGATCTGGGGCCTGCAAAGCGGGGGCAGTGATTAGGGCGCGTTTCAATGCATCTATGGCATCCGTGTGCTGTGAAAGCCATTTCCATGGGGCCTGTTTCCGAAGGAGCTCAGAAAGTGGGACTGCTTTTGTGGCAAAACCGTCTGTATGGTTCCTGCAATAACCAATCAGTCCTAAAAATGACCGGAGTGCTGTGACATTTTGGGGCAAGGGCAATTTTACAATTGAATCTATCCGTTTCTGTTCTATCTCACGCATACCATACGTAATGACCGTACCTAAATAATTGACCTTTTCCTGGTGAATTTGGATATTTTGGGGTTAATTCTGCATCCAATTTCTGTCAGGAGTCCTAATAGTTCCGAAAGAAGTGAAATGTGCCCTTCCTTGGTGTCAGTCTGTAGGAGCAAGTCGTTCACATACTGAACGAGGCATTCAGGTCGGGAAAGTTTTGCTAATCCATTCGCCAATTGTCTGTGAAAAATGGAGGGGGAGTTGTGGAAGCATTGAGGAAGACATATCCACGTGTACTGCTGTCTCTGGAAAGTGAACGCAAATTTGTACTGGCACCTTTTGTCCAATGGAATGGACCAAAAGCCATTGCTAATGTCCAAAACCATGAAAAATTTTGACTAAAGTCCCTGCTTTAACATGGTCTCGGGACTCGTGGCAACGGTGGAGGCTGCTAACGGATTACTTTGTTTAATTCTCTATAATCGATGGTCAGTCGCCATGAACCGTCTGGTTTTCTTACGGGCTAAATCGGAGCATTGTACGTTGATGCTACGGGCCGAATTATGCCTTGGTCCAATAAACTCTGGATTGCTTTAGCTATCTCTCCCTCGGCTTGCTGTGGAAAACCATATTGTTTCTGGGGCTTAGGATCGGGTCCTGTGATGGTGACCATTCCTGGAATTTTACCGCAATCGTGCTTGTGCTGGGCAAACAATGCTTTATGTCTTTTCAAGACTTCTCTAACTGTTTTGTCTGTGGTAATGGTTTGTGGATCAAACCAGTACTCTCCCACTGAGCTAATCCTGTGTGCGTAGTCTCCTACTGTGAGCGTGGCGCGGGCTCGTGCTGCTCTAGCCATTTTCCACATGCATTTATTTAGGGGTCGAAAGAAAGGTTGTGTGAGCTCTTAAAATCTATTCCCAAGATGTGTTCTGCTGTCTGGGGTAAATCTACCAAAACGACTGAGTGCTTAGTTTTAATGTTGCCAATCTGGATATCCACAGGGACTGTAATGTGTTCCTGCTGGAAGTGACTTGTAAAGCCACTAAGAGTGATGGTGTCTGTAGTGGGCTGTATATCGTGGAGGAGTTTAACATGGTTCGAGACCCTCCTGTGTCCCAAAGGAACTCTACTGGGTGTCCCCGGACTGTGCCTGCAACTACCGGTCTTCCGGACTTGGCCCAAAGTGTGTCACAGACCCAAGATGGGGAGTCCGAACACCGTCAATCGGTGCCATTTATGGCCAAATTATCTGCACGGGCGCTAACGCTGTGGATAAGTCTGGCATTGCTCCTAGGGGGGGCATTTGTGGCCTGATTCCGTTGCTGTTTCAGGGGGGCTTGGCATTCTCGTGTGTAATGTCCCTCCTGTCCACAATTGTAGCATTCCTGCACTTTAGGGTGCTGCGTGTTACCTCTACCTTCATTTACCCATGCAAGGTCTTGGTGTGCCCTTACTGGATTCATGTTGGCGTCTACTCTCTCGTGCTCTGTTTTTTTCTGTAGGGATTGTTCCCAAGCTCTAGATAGTCGCTTCAGTACCCACACTTCATTGTGTGCCGGGTCTGAGGGGTTGTAATTCGCACATGCCTTTTGTCCTGCCTCCGTGGCGTGGGAGACTAGAATACGGGTCCATTTGGCTGTATTGTGCACAGATAAATGGGCGCGTGTTAAATCACTGAATACTGCGGTCAAGTGGATCCAGAGGCATCCAGCAAACGCAGTTCGATGCTCTCCCTTTTTCTGTCTGCACCGGTTGAGTCCTTCTACTGCATATCCTCTATTTTAGCCAATGGCATCTAAAATGGCTGTTTTCATATCTGGGGGCTACCTCCTCCTACATTTTGTGGGTCAGGAAGGGCTGAACTAACAAACGGGTCAAGGCTCATCACTGTGAGTTTTACTTCTTCCTGCTCGTCCAGACCGTACATCACGGTCTGTTGCCTAACTCGTTTGAAAAAGTGGTGTGAGTCTGATGTGGGGTGAAAAGTTTCTATTTTATCGCGGGCATCTCTTATCTGGGTGATGGTTAGTGGGGTGTTGTACACAAAATCGGGTTGGTCTTCTGTCGGTACTCTGCGCTGCGTGGTGACAGGATTCATAGGGTTGGGTGCTGCCTGTGCAGTCGGTGGTGCGGGTGCTTTCCTTTTCGGGGCCTGGGGGGCTCTATTCTGACTTTCTATGTCGTTCACATATCGATGGGCCATTTCATTAAGTTCCTGCCAATCGGGGCCATCTTCCTGATCTAACTGTGAGCCAAAGGTATCTCTGAACCCATTCTGAATGGGTAGCAGTGATTGGAATTTTGCAATTTGCTGCCTGCACTTGGCATGGTCCACGAACTCTGCCTCTGTTCCGTGGTGGAACTGTGGAGTGCTTGTAGGTCTGTCTTTAAGTCCTCACATTGTTTTTTCAACTGTTCTGCTTGGTTTTCTGTTTCCTCTCTGACCAAAACCGCACGTTGCATGTCCTGGTAGGCCTTATCGTATTGAATCTGAAAGCTACTGGGTCTGGAGAAGTAACTGCTGCTCAGCTGGGCTCATCCGTCTGATAGCGAGCGTTGAACTTGAACTTGCTTCTGGTGCTGCTGCAATTGGAGGTGGACGTTGCCGGAGTGGCAGGTCCAAAAGAGGTCGAACACACGGCGATCTCTCTCTTTATCCTTGGGGAGTTTTGCGCTCTTTTGGGCGGTCCTTCAGTTTGGACCTCATTAATTGGGTAGTTCTTGATCACTTTATTCGATTCAGACCAATAAAGGGGCGGGTACATTGATGGCTGGACGTGTCCTAAGTGGTCATTGACCCTTTTGTTGATGCTTCCTAAGTATGCGCCAAAATGTCTGGGATTGTATCGGTTACTCAAGTATCAGTCTTTTGTCTTACGGAGATGGGCCATCAAAATGCTAATCGGTTGGGGGTTTCGATGCTGGCTGGATTCTTCGCTCACAAATATACATTCAGGCTCTGAGCCTGCCTGAGTCTTACATTGTCCACATTTCCCTTTATGCTTTGCGACCGTCAATGTTTCTTATTGTAAGTGGCCATCCCAGATGGCTACAAAGCTTCAGGCACTAGTTCATATGCACCTAAGGTGGATTTTTTCACCTCCTCATACGTCCCAGATACCTCCCCCGGTAGTAATGCAAACACTTCACTAGCCCTACCTACCAGCTTTGTTTGAATCAGTAATACCCACATGTCCTGTGGCCATTTCATTTGTTGCATAAGATAAAGATGCATGGCATTAAAGGGAAAGTAGTACCATGGATAGAGGATTGGTTAATGAATAGAAAGCAAAGAGTGGGGATTAATGGGTGTTTCTCTGGTTGGCAATCAGTAGCTAGTGGTGTCCCTCAGGGATCAGTATTGGGCCCACAACTGTTCACAATTTACATAGATGATTTGGAGTTGGGGACCAAGGGCAATGTGTCCAAGTTTGCAGACGACACTAAGATAAGTGGTAAAGCAAAAAGTGCAGAGGATGCTGGAAGTCTGCAGAGGGATTTGGATAGGCTAAGTGAATGGGCTAGGGTCTGGCAGATGGAATACAATGTTGAGAAATGTGAGGTCATCCATTTTGGTAGGAATAACAGCAAAAGGGATTATTATTTAAATGATAAAATATTAAAACATGCTGCTGTGCAGAGAGACCTGGGTGTGCTAGTGCATGAGTCGCAAAAAGTTGGTTTTCAGGTGCAACAGGTGATTAAGAAGGCAAATGGAATTTTGTCCTTCATTGCTAGAGGGATGGTGTTTAAGACTAGGGAGGTTCTGCTGCAATTGTATAAGGTGTTAGTGAGGCCACACCTGGAGTATTGTGTTCAGTTTTGGTCTCCTTACTTGAGAAAGGACGTACTGGCACTGGAGGGTGTGCAGAGGAGATTCACTAGGTTAATCCCAGAGCTGAAGGGGTTGGATTACGAGGAGAGGTTGAGTAGACTGGGACTGTACTCGTTGGAATTTAGAAGGATGAGGGGGGATCTTATAGAAACATATAAGATTATGAAGGTAATAGATAGGATAGATGCGGGCAGGTTGTTTCCACTGGCGGGTGAAAGCAGAACTAGGGGGCATAGCCTCAAAATAAGGGGAAGTAGATTTAGGACTGAGTTTAGGAGGAACTTCTTCACCCAAAGGGTTGTGAATCTATGGAATTCCTTGCCCAGTGAAGCAGTAGAGGCTCCTTCATTAAATGTTTTTAAGATAAAGATAGATATTTTTTTGAAGAATAAAGGGATTAAGGGTTATGGTGTTCGGGCCGGAAAGTGGAGCTGAGTCCACAAAAGATCAGCCATGATCTCATTGAATGCTGGAGCAGGCTCGAGGGGCCAGATGGCCTACTCCTGCTCCTAGTTCTTATGTTCTTATGTTTAGCTACCTTCTCAAATGAAATGAGAAAGGCTTCTACCTCCTTCTCATCAAACCTTGGCAATGCTTGGACATATTTAAATAGATCTCCACGACGCCTTCGACTTTGACACTCTTTCTCACTCTCCTCATCAGTGTCATCCAACTGTACATTTCCCTTTACGTCTGCCAATTTTAACTGACTGTCATGTTTCATGGCCATTTTCTGAAGTTCAAACTCTCTCTCTTTATCTTTTACCCTGATCTGTATCTCCCTTTCTCTTTCTTTTTGTTCTGCTGTGGCTATTCTTTCTTTTCTCCTTTCTTCTCTCTCCTTTTCTTTTTCCTCTCTCTCTCTTTCTCTCTGTTTTTCCTCTCTTTCGTATTCAAGCTGTTTTAATGCTTTCTCATGTTCCATTTGTGGAATTTGTAACTGAATTTTTGCCATTTCCAATGAGGCAAACTGTATCTCAGGCAACTTTAAATGCTTAGCATAATTACCTCATCTTTTCGCATTTTGTCAGGTAATGTTAACTGCAATGTTTTTGCCAAATCTAACAGTCTGCTTTTAATTTCTGTCCGTAAGGTACTGCGTGTGACCGTCTCCACCCTCAAAAACGTCAGAGCCTCTGAAAGAGCCATTGTTCACAACACACTCCCTACTTAAACTAGAATACCACACCTGAAAGGCAACCACAATATGCTCACCCCTCACTGTCTTTAAGTTCACTAAGCCAATCCAATAGATAGACTTTTATCCCCCTCGAGCCCCCAATTTGTTATGGGCCAGGGTTTAGAGAACCCCAAAGTGTATCATGGAGTTCACCTGACCCACAACTTTTAATAGATTGTGGTATGGGGAGCACACGGCCCACTCGACAGGTGTGGTACAGCAGAAATGGAAAAGTATTTTTTAAAGCAAAACAATGTTTATTCTATGAATTCAAGTTAACCTTTTTAAAACAAACAGTGAACATCTTAGCAACCATTAATTCAAATACAACCCCCAAAGAATGCAACACTAAGTAATCCTTTAAACTTTCCTTTTAACATCCATAAGACTTAAAAAGCATAACCTTTAACAAAGCACATCAAGTTAAAGTCACTACTGAGAGCAATTATTAGTTTTAAATCACCAAAGGATCGATTTACATTCTTTAGATTACAAAGAGAGAGAGACTCATACATCTTCTGGCTATGACTGCAGCTATCCAGCTCGGAAAACAAAACTAAAACACACCCTGCAGCAAACATTGTAAAACGAAAGTAAAAAGCTGACAGACAGCCCAGTTCCACCCACACTCTGACATACTGATAATCATCCATTTCTTAAAGGTACTCTCACATGACAACTCTGTCTACAATTCCCACTACCTTGGAAAGGCAGCCAGAATAATTAAGGACCCCACGCACCCTGGGCATACTCTCTTCCACCTTCTTCCATCAGGGAAAAGATACCAAAGTTTGAGGTCATGTACCAACCGACTCAAGAACAGCTTCTTCCACACTGCCATCGGACTTTTGAATGCCCTGCCTCGTATTAAGTTGATCTTTTCTCTCCACCTGGCTATAACTATAACATTATATTCTGCAGTCTCTCCTTCCTTCCCTATGTACGGTATGTGTTGTCTGTATAGCATGCAAAAAACAATACTTTTCACTGTATACTAATACATGTGACAATAATAAATCAAATCAAATCAAAATTGTAATTTGGGTTGTTTTGCCCACCTTTAATGTTGTTTAAACTGCACACTTCAGATCCATTTTTAGGATTATCCTCAACACTCTGTACTGGAGTCGGAGTTTTATTTTGTTAGCCCCATGTCATCTCTACCCAGCCTTGCACTCCTTCCTAATGTGCCCCTTCTTATTGCAGGCATAGCATGTATCTTCCCTGAATTTTACATCTCTCCTGGGGGTGAGCTCACCCACATCGGTAGCATTCTTCCTGGTCTGCGAACAAAATTCCCTATCTCTCTGCACTGTATTTGGGTCACTGTCTGTGCGGAATCTGCACATTCTCCTCGTGTCTGCATGGGTTTCCTCCGGGTTTTTCGGTTTCCTCCCACCAGTCCCGGAAAACGTGCTGTTAGGTAATTTGGACATTCTGAATTCTCCCTCTGTGTCCCCGAACAGGCGTTGGATTGTGGTGACTAGGGGCTTTTCATAGTAACTTCATTGCAGTGTTAGTGTTAGCCTACTTGTGACAACAAAGATTATTATTATTGTTATGACTGCCAGCAGCTTCCCAACAAACTTGGTAGACCTCGCCTGCAAGCATGCTCTGCAGTTCCATTTTCCCTGTTTTGGCACTAGCTCTGCCTCTGCTCGCAATTACTTTTGTATGACCATGTCGTTAACACCACAGATTAGCCTGTCTCTCAACATGTCATTGAGTGCAGTCCTGAATTCGCCAGCTCAGTCATCTGTTTTAGGCGCTCCATGAACATCCAAAGATGTGCATTTAGGTGGATTGGCCATGGTATATTGCCCCTTCATGTCCAAAAACATGCAGGTTAGTTGGATTGAACATGACCAATGCACAGGGTTATGGGGAGAGTAGACTTTGGCAGTGCACTCCTTTGGAGGGTCGGTGCAGACTCAATGGACCGAATGGCCTCCTTCTGCACCAAGAGGAATTCTATGGATTCTATGATTCTATCCTCATTGCTAAATGTAATATATTGAAAGACTAGCAACCACCAACTAAATTAACGAATAAACGGTGTTTCAAGGCAAATAACTATTTCCAGAAAATTAGATGAAGGCTAGTACTCCATGACTCCAAACTCCTAACCAACAGTAAAATTTGCTCTCAGTCCCAGTATTCACGCATTCCAGCTCGATTGGCCCTTCGGGCCACATGATGCTCCGAGATCTCACCCCCTTAACGGGGCACACCACTACATGGTCAAGGCCAGATAATCTGTGTGTTCCTCCAGCGTCTAGGGGCCACGTTAAAAAGTTCCTAAACTTCTATGTGCATTTCTGCTTTTGAAAGAGTTTGATGGAACACCATCAAATGTGGGTTATGTCTCTGTAAAATTTCTAAAAGGTTTCAGAATTTCACTAAAATAATTGTCTGGAGGCTAAATGTTTCATTTTGCAATAGAATACTTAAAGGCTTCTATGTAACCCCATTGTAACCTCAGGTTTGGTGGCCGTAGGCAGGTACTTAGGAATTTCAGGGCCCTCTTAAGGGTTGAGCAGAATTTGACAGAATTAACAGAATGCACTTTCAGACTGGCCTCATATATCTACTTCATTCAAGGTTTTATATTCTGTGAAAATGCAATGCCACAGATTTGCCAGACCACCCAGTGTTGCTGAATGATTCATGCTACTTGTATGATTATAGTCACGATGAAATGATAATCTCGAGATCAATGGATCTTATGAGAATACACAATATATATAATATATAAAAATATATAACGCTGTTGGGACTTGTCTTTTCTCACTTGAATTTTCTTCATAATAATTTACTTATTCTATTCTTTTCAATTCTTGCCATTCTTCGCTTAAAATGTGTGTGGCTGCGTATCAATGTTCAGCGTTTCTGCCCTGTCCAATCCAAATCTCTTTTCTTTAATAATAATAATAATAATTGCTTATTCATTGAATCATAGAATCATAGAAGTTTACAGCATGGAAACAGGCCCTTCGGCCAAACCAGTCCATGCCGCCCAGTTTTTACCATTAAGCTAGTCCCAGTTGCCCGCACTTGGCCCATAACCCTCTATACCCATCTTACCCATGTAACTATCTAAATGTTTTTTAAAAGACACAATTGTACCCGCCTCTACTACTACCTCTGGCAGCCCATTCCAGACACTCACTACCCTCTGAGTGAAGAAATTGCCCCCCTGGGCCCTTCTGAATCTCTCCCCTCTCACCTTAAACCTATGCCCTCTAGTTTTAGACTCCCCTACCTCTGGGAAAAGATGTTGACTATCTACCTTATCTATGCCCCTCATTATTTTATAGACCTCTATAAGATCACCCCTAAACCTCCTACGCTCCAAGGAAAAAAGTCCCAGTCTATCCAGCCTCTCCTTATAACTCAAACCATCAAGTCCCGGCAACATCCTAGTAAATCTTTTCTGCACTCTTTCCAGTTTAATAATATCCTTCCTATAATAGGGTGACCAGAACTGCACACAGTATTCCAAGTGTGGCCGTACCAATGTCTTGTACAACTTAAACAAGACGTCCCAACTCCTGTATTCAATGTTCTGACCAATGAAACCAAGCATGCCGAATGCCTTCTTCACCACCCTGTCCACCTGCGACTCCACCTTCAAGGAGCTATGAACCTGTACTCCTAGATCTCTTTGTTCTATAACTCTCCCCAACGCCATACCATTAACTGAGTAGGTCCTGGCCTGATTCGATCTGCCAAAATGCATCACCTCACATTTATCTAAATTAAACTCCATCTGCCATTCGTCGGCCCACTGGCCTAATTGATCAAGATCCCGTTGCAATCCTAGATAACCTTCTTCACTATCCACTGTGCCACCAATCTTGGTGTCATCTGCAAACTTACTAACCATGCCTCCTAAATTCTCATCCAAATCATTAATATAAATCACAAATAACAGTGGACCCAGCACCGATCCCTGAGGCACACCACTGGTCACAGGCCTCCAGTTTGAAAAACAACCTTCTGTCGTCCAGCCAATTTTGAATCCAATTGGCAACCTCACCCTGGATCCCATGAGCTTTAACCTTCTGCAACAACCTACCATGCGGTACCTTGTCAAAGGCTTTGCTAAAGTCCATGTAGACAACGTCTACTGCACTGCCCTCATCTACCTTCTTGTTCACCCCCTCAAAAAACCCAATCAAATTTGTGAGACATGATTTTCCACACACAAAGCCATGCTGACTGCCCCGAATCAGTCCTTGCCTCTCTAAATGCTTATAGATCCTGTCTCTCAGAATACCTTCTAGCAACTTACCTACTACAGACGTTAGGCTCACCGGTCTGTAGTTCCCAGGCTTTTCCCTGCTGCCCTTCTTAAACAAGGGCACAACATTCGCCACTCTCCAATCTTCAGGCACCTCACCTGTGGCTGCCGATGATTCAAATATCTCTGTTAGGGGACCCGCAATTTCCTCCCTAGCCTCCCACAACACCCTGGGATACATTTCATCAGGTCCTGGGGATTTATCTACCTTGATGCGCTTTAAGACTTCCAGCACCTCCTCCTCTGTAATATGCACACTTCTCAAGACATCACTATTTATTTCCCTTAGTTTCCTAACATCCATGCCTTTCTCCACCGTGAATACCGATGAGAAATATTCATTCAGGATCTCACCCAACTCTTGTGGCTCTGCACATAGATGCCCTTGTTGATCCTTAAGAGGCCCTACTCTGTCCCTAGTTACTCTTTTCCCCTTTATGTATTTGTAGAATCTCTTTGGATTCTCCCTTGCATTGTTTGCCAAAGCAATTTCATGTCCCCTTTTTGCCCTCCTGATTTCCCTCTTAACTCTATTTCGACAATCTCTATACTCTTCAAGGGATCCACTTGATCCCAGTTGCTTATGTACGTCATATGCCTCCTTCTTCTTTTTGACCAGAGTCTCAATATCTCGAGTCATCCAGGGTTCCCTACTTCTACCAGCCTTACCCTTCACTCGAAAGGGAATGTGCTTACCCTGCACCCTGGTTAACACATTTTTAAAAGCCTCCCATTTACCAGCCGTCCCTTTGCCTGCCAACAGTCTCCCCCAATCTACCTCTGCAAGTTCCTGTCTGATACCATCAAAATTGGCCTTGCCCCAATTAAGAATTTTAACTCTTGGGCCAGACCTATCATTCTCCATAGCTATCTTAAAACTAATGGAGTTATGGTCACTTGTCCCAAAGTGATCTCTCACTAGCACTTCTGTCACTTGCCCTTCCTTATTTCCCAAGACAAGGTCAAGTTTTGCCCCCTCTCTAGTCGGTCCATCCACATACTGAATGAAAAATTCCTCCTGAATACACTCAACAAATTTCCCTCCATCCAAGCCCCTAATGCTATGGCTGTCCCAGTCAATGTTGGGAAAGTTAAAGTCCCCTACTACTACCACCCTATTATTCTTGCAGCTATCTGTAATCTCCTTACATATTTGCTCCTCAATTTCCCGCTGACTATTTGGGGGCCTGTAGTACAGTCCTACCAAGGTGATCTCTCCCTTCTTATTTTTCAGTTCCACCCATATAGACTCAGTGGGCGAACCCTCGGATATATCCCCTCTAAGTACTGCCGTGATGTTCTCCCTAATCAAAAACGCCACTCCCCCTCCTCTCTTACCTCCTGTTCTATCCTTCCTATAGCATCTGTACCCCGGAACATTGAGCTGCCAGTCCTGCCCCTCCCTTAGCCATGTTTCAGTCATAGCTATAATATCCCAGTCCCATGTGCCCGTCCATGCCCTGAGTTCATCCGCTTTGCCCGTCAGGCCCCTTGCATTGAAATAAATGCAGTTTAATGTAGACCTTCCTTGCTCTCTGCCCTGCTTTCTCAGGTCATGCTTTACACACTCTCCCTTCCTGCCTTTTGTTTCTGTCCCCACTGACTTCCTACATCGGTTCCCATCCCCCTGCCACATTAGTTTAAACCCTCCCCAACTGCACTAGCAAACACACCCCCGAGAACATTGGTTCCGGTCCCACCCAGATACAGACCGTCCGATTTGTACAGGTCCCACCTCCCCCAGAACCGGTCCCAATGTCCCAGGAATTTGAAACCCTCCCTCTTGCACCATCTCTCAAGCCACGTATTCATCCTAGCTATCCTGTCATTCCTACTCTGACTATCACGTGGCACTGGTAGCAATCCTGAGATTACTACCTTTGAGGTCCTACTTTTTAGTTTAACTCCTAACTCCCTAAATTCAGCTTGTAGGACCTCATCCCGTTTTTTACCTATATCGTTGGTGCCTATATGCACCACGACAGCTGGCTGTTCACCCTCCCCCTCCAGAATGCCCTGCAGCCGCTCCGAGACATCCTTGACCCTTGCACCAGGGAGGCAACATACCAACCTGGATTCTCGTTTGCGTCCACAGAAACGCCTGTCTATTCCCCTTACAATTGAATCCCCTATTACTATAGCTCTGCCACTCTTTTTCCCGCCCTTCTGTGCAGCAGAGCCAGCCACGGTGCCATGAACCTGGCTGCTGCCTCCTTCCCCTGGTGAGCCATCTCCCCCAACAGTTTCCAAAATGGTAAATCTGTTTTGGAGGGAGATGACCGCAGGGGATCCCTGCACTGCCTTCCTACTCTTCCTCTGTCTGTTGGTCTGTTGGTCCCCTCCATTCGAAGCCCCTCCATTCGAAGGTGGGACTGTTGAGTTCTTTGTGTCTCTTACACACAGGATGGATTTCAGAGTGTCCACCAAGACTGAAAATGGAATCATAGAAGCATAGAATTTACAGTGCAGAAGGAGGCGATTCGGCCCTTCGGGTTTGCACCGGCCCCTGGAAAGAGCTCCCCACTCAAGCCTACACCTCCACCCCATCCCCATAACCCACTAGCCCCACCTAACCTTTTTGGGACACTAAGGGCAATTTAGCAGGGCCAAATCCACCTAACCTGCACATCTTTGGACTGCGGGAAGAAACCCACACAGATACGGGGAGAACGTGCAGACTCCGCACAGGCAGTGACCCAAGCCGGGAATCGAACCTGAGACCCTGGAGCTGTGAAGCAACAGTGCTAATCACTGTGCTACCATGTCGCAAGCTAAGTTCAATAACAAAGCTAACATTAATTACACTATTTAATATACAACTCGACCACTTTGTCTGTTCCCAGCTCGATCTAGTGGTCAATTATGATATTACATTAACCCTTTATACACTAGACATTCTACATAATGTCACAAGGTCACTGCCAAGTTCCATGCAGACTCTTTTCTCCAATCTCGCCTTGACCTGCACATTAAGAACTTGGGATTACTCGGTCTCTCTGCTCTCCCAAACCTAATGGGACAGCGTTCTAATTTTGTGATAATGTAAAATTGGCAAGAGAAAATCCGCAATATGTTTCACATCCAAGTTTTATCCCAATTTTCATTTCCTCTGAAGGTCGATTAGTGAGTTGTAAGGCAATGAAAATTAGAATCTTGTCAGCTGACATCTCCTGATTTAAAACATGAGGTGTTGGTTACCTCGATGTCACTGCCATCTCATAGGTATTCAGTGGCCGCTTGCTGAGGATTTTAATGCTAAAAATAGTAAAAATGCTGTTGAATAGTTAAATTTGCGAAATAAAATTCAGCATTTCACCATTTTAGAATGCTTGAAAACTATTAATTTTGCTGAAATTTTTAGTATGCCTCAACCATGAATGGTTTTCTGTAAAATCTCTATTCTCATGCCACAGAAATTGATTGCTACAGAAGCTAGCCTTGAGGGTGTGAAAAGTGAGGCCAACCCCTTGACGGTAATCTGGGAAGAATAAAGCATTAGTTACCGCCTTGATGTATCTGTGGCTGCCAAAAGTGAGTGTCATTGAAGATATCTTGAGAGCTGATCAGAGGCAGCCACACAGACTGACGGTCACGGTATCCTTAGTGGCTACTTGTGGCAAAGTTCATATTGCAAATGGTAGCTGGAATTCTTTGAGAAGATCAATCACTGCCTTTTTGTTCAACCATACTTTAGTTATTGCAGTTTAATTCCCAGTAGCTGTGTCTGGGTTGATGCACAAGATGGATGGTCGTGAGTCCGGACGGTACTGTATGTCTTCAGTTCAACCTAACACCTCAAGAAGCCCGTTCCTGTTTCTGCTCCTGTACCTTTTTAACAGCTGAGCCCAGTGTCAGGGCAGTACTCAATACTATCTCCATGATGCTGCATCTGTAGAATAACCAAAGTCAAAAGTAACATCTTCCTCAGGATTCTTTTATGCTGTAGAAATGAATTCCTTACTCAGAACCATCCATTGCTGCTGACACTTTCTTAATTCTAGATGTTTATGTCCTATGAGAATGCATTTCATGTACAATAGGAAAACTCATCAATATGGGGTGGAATATTGAGCTCTCCCCCATGGCGGGTTTTGTGGTGGGGGGGGGTATTTAATCAGGTGGGTGGTTGGCAGGCGAAGACCCATCACCTTCCTCCAACCTGATTAAATCCATGGTAGAAAGGCCTATAGACATCGCCCTTCATGAGTATCTTTATATCTTTTTCTTTAGCGCACATGCATCCTGACCTAACAGCCCGTTCATCAGAGTTGATTCCATAGGAGCAGGGCTTCAAGGCTGCTGGGAGATGCAGCTTCACGGAGGACAATAGTATTCCAGAGAGGCTGCAGAAAAGTCAGTGGTATGGATGGATCTGGGTGTCTTGGTGCATGAATCACAAAACGTTAGCTTGCAGGAACAGCTAATTATTAGTTTGGTGAATGGAATATTGTTGTTTAATGCAAGGGGAATGGAATAGAAAAATAAGGAAGCTTTACTGCAGCTATGTAGGGCTTTGCTGAGTCCACATCTGGGATACTACGTACAGTTTTGATCTTCTTATTTGAAAAGAAAGATGTTAAGTAAAGTTGCCATAGCACCAGGTGACTACAGGCTGTTTTCCCCTTTGAGGGGGAGAGCTGACTGGTGGTGATTTAACTTGAGGATCACCATTTCTCAGGCGAGGGGCAAGGTTGAGAACGTGACACTTTCATGAATAACCTCAACCTGTACGGGAATTGAACCTTGCTCTGTGCTGTGAACCAGCTGTCCAGCCAACTGAGCAAAATCAACTAAATGGAGCTAAAAAAAAGATATAATTGTGCTGGAAGCAGTATGGGCAGCACGGTAGCAGTGGTTAGTCCTATTGCTTCACAACGCCAGGGTCCCAGGTTCGATTATCACTTGGGTCACTGTCTGTGTGGAGTCTGCACGTTCGCCCTGTGTCTGCGTGGGTTTCCTCCGGGTGCTCCGGTTTCCTCCCACAAGTCCTGAAAGACGTGCTTGCTCGGTGAATTGGACATTCTGAATTCTCCCCCTGTGTACCTGAACGGGCTGGACTGTGGTGACTAGGGGCTTTTCACAGTAACTTCATTGCAGTGTTAATGTAAGCCTACTTGTGACACTAATAAAGATTATTATAATATTATTATTAAGAGAAGGCTCACTTGACTATTCTGGGCTGGTGAATTTATTTAATAAAGAAAGATTGTGAAGGTTGGGCCTATACTCATTTGAGTTCAGAAGAATGGTAGGTAATCTTATTGCACCATATAAGATTGTAAGAGGATTTAATAGTTATATACTGAGAGGATGTTTCCACTTGTGGGAGAGACTAAAACTAGGACACAGTACAAGAGTAAGAGGTCTACTGTTTAAGACTGAGATGAGGAGAATTTTATTTTCTCTCAAGAGGATCATTAGAGAGTAATGGAGGCTGGGCAATTTAATTTATTCAAGGCAGAGTTAGGTATACTTTTGATACACAAAGGAGTCAAGGGTTATTGGAGCAGCTGGCAAAGTGGAGTTGAGGCTGTTATTAATGCAGGCATTATCCTATCAGATGGCAAAGCAGGAATGAAGGTCTGAATGACCTATTCCTGCTCCTATATCCTATGTTCCTAGCTACGTGGTTATAATGACATTCTCTTTCTTTAATATGGCATTCCTTTTTGTAAGAGATTGAGTACTTGAAGGAAATGCTTGGTTTTAAAAGGCACTAACTAGTTAAAGGATTGTTTGATTTTATGATGGATTACATTCTTAAACAATATTTTTGTGTTTACATAGGATTAAGAACTTGATGGGATTTACATGTATTAAATTGGCTTTTATGAATGAGTGTTGTTTTAATATAGCTAAATCGGTCATTGTTACTTAGATTTTATTTATTTAATCTCGGTATGGCTTTGAGGTCTGCCCATGGTGGATACTAGGTGAGTTGGCAAGAAGGGTAGAAGGGAAAAGGGTTTTGGGTAATTCCATGGGTTAACATGTGTTGAACTAAGTTGGCATAGGGCTACAAAGAGTAATGCTAGATATGTAGGGGTATGGGTTGGCATGGAGGTTATGAGGGTAGGTAGAGGGGCATGGAGATGTTTTTTTTAATTCATTTATAGGAGGTAGGCATCACTGGTTTAACCAGCATTTATTACCCATCCTTTGTTGCCCTTCAGAATGTGGTGGTGAGCTGCCTTCTTGGACCGCTGCAGTTGCTGAGCTGTAGATACACGCAGAGTGCTGTTAGGGAGGGTGTTCCAGGATTTTGACCCGGCGACAGTGAAAGAACGGCGATATATTTCTAAGTTGGGGTGGCGAGTGATTTGGAGGGGAACCTCCAGGTGGTGGGGTTCCCACCTGTCTGCTGCTTTGCTAGTGGTTGTGGGTTTGGAAGGTGCTGTCTAAGGAACCTTGGTGAGTTACTGCAGTGCATTTTGTAGATAGTACATACGGCTGCCACTGTTCGTCAGTGGTGGAGAGTTCGAATGTTTGTGAAAGGGGGAGCAATCAAGCGGGCAGTTTTGTCCTTGATGGTGTTGAGCTTCTTGAGTGTTGTTGGAGCGGCACTCATCCAGGCTACTGGAGTATTTCATTGCGCTCCTGATTTAAGCCTTGTATGGGGGGGAGAGCATGGGGGGGTCTTGGGGGTACAAAGTGGCATGGGTTGGCCTGGATGGGCATGGGGAGTGTGTGGGGAAGGAAAGGTAACTTTTAAAATCAGCCCGCCACAGCACCCAGCAACACCCTGTGCTGTCTCCACACTGCTTCCAGGGTTGGTGTATCCGTCCTCAATTAACAACATCACCACCATACCACCCCCACCGCACCCTCCCTTCCCCCCGGCACTCCCACGACTCCCCCATCCCGGAACATAAGTCTGACAGAACGGAGCAGTTTTTCCGGAGTCAGGTTTTCAGAGCCGGCTCTTCTCTCCTGACACTGAGGAGCAAAATTTTGGTTGAAAATATGTGTTCAATACTTCCACCATTTCCTTATTCCCCATTATTAATTGCCCGGATTCACTCTCCAGAGGACCAACAATCAATTTAGCTTCTCTTTACCTTTCTAAATGTTTCTACCTAGCTTACTCTCATACGCTAACTTCTCCTCCTTCTGATATTTCTTCGACATTCTTTGCTGTTATTTAAATTCTACTGCTGCCGAGTGGTCTGCACTGACTAATATGGGAAATACATGTGTGATCTGTCCTGCTTGGTGTTCAGATTTTTTTCCACCCTTCAAAATCCCAGCCAATATTGACCATTTTGCAAAGGGAGTTGAGATGCCAGTTTTTGTTTCTTTTTGGAGTGGGCCCTGATAGCCCTCACCCAGATCCAGTTCTATGGGGTTCCTGGTCTTGTTTGTTGATTAGATGGCCAAGATCCACACAGTGGCATGGACACCTACCACATAAATAAAGGGACCCCCCCTCAATGTTATGAATCTTAACAATTTCAGGGGCGGCAGGTGTACCTATCTGGGCATTGATATTCGGATGGTGCCATGAATGTTTGGTTCCACAGCTTTTGGCAACAGTGAGGGTGGTGCAATGACAAAGGCAGATAAGTGACCAGTCTTGTATACAGGATATTATGTTCAGCACATATTGAAGTGGGGCACTGAGGTTGTTTACAACCTGGCTTTACCTGACTGAATGGTTGATGAAGAGGATGGGGTCAGGGAAAAGATCAGAATTTTTGGAAAGAGCCAATTTCAATTGCAGGAGGTTCTGGTGCTTTATGTGACTTGATGTCAGACAAGCTGTTGGAGAAAGTTCAAGAAATAATGCCACAATGCATGCATTCCTTTACAGGCTTCTTCTAAGTGTTAGCCTGCATCTCTTGTCATGTATTACCAAACTATGTGGTGAATTTAGCGATGACCCACTCCCAAAGGAGGCATTTAAAGGTTGTAAAATTGGACAAGTGGGCATGTGCGCACAAGACAATAACAATAATAATAATAATATTTATTGTCACAAGTAGGCATACATTAACACTACAATGAAGTTACTGTGAAAAGCCCTTAGTCGCCACATTCCGGCAAGAAGTATTACGGGTAAGGCAGATGAACTTAGAGCTAGGATTAGTACTTGGAACTATGATGTTGTTGCCACTACAGAGACCTGGTTGAGGGAAGGGCAGGATTGGCAGCTAAACGTTCCAGGATTTAGATGTTTCAGGTGGGAGAGAGGGGGATGTAAAAGGGGTGGCAGAGTTGCGCTACTGGTTAGGGAAAATATCACAGCTGTACTATGGGAGGACACCTCAGAGGGCAGTGAGGCTTTATGGGTAGAGATCAGGAATAAGAAGGGTGCAGTCACAATGTTGGGGGTTTACTACAGGCCTCCCAACAGCCAGTGGGAGATAGAGGAGCAGATAAGTAGACAGATTTTGGAAAAGAGTAAAAACAACAGGGTTGTGGTGATGGGAGACTTCAACTTCCCCATTATTGACTGGGACTCACTTAGTGCCAGGGGCTTAGATGGGGCAGAGTTTATAAGGAGCATCGAGGAGGGCTTCTTAAAATAATATGTAGACAGTCCAACTAGGGAAGGGGCGGTCCTGGACCTGGTATTGGGGAATGAGCCCGGCCAGGTGGTAGAAGTTTCAGTAGGGGAGCATTTTGGGAACAGTGACCACAATTCAGTAAGTTTTAAAGTGCTGGTGGACAAGGATAAGAGTGGTCCAAGGGTGAATGTGCTAAATTGGGGGAAGGCTAATTATAACAATATTAGGCGGGAAGTGAAGAACCTAGATTGGGGGCGGATGTTTGAGGGTAAATCAACATCTGACATGTGGAAGGCTTTCAAGTGTCAGTTGAAAGGAATTCAGGACCGGCATGTTCCTGTGAGGAAGAAGGAGAAATACAGCAATTTTCAGGAACTTTGGATAACGAGAGATATTGTTGGCCTCGTATAAAAGAAAAAGGATGCATTTGTCAGGGCTAAAAGGCTGGGAACAGACGAAGCCTGTGTGGAATATAAAGAAAGTATGAAGGAACTGAAGCAAGGAGTCAGGAGGGCTAGAAGGGGTCACGAAAAGTCATTGGCAAATAGGGTTCAGGAAAATCCCAAGGCTTTTTACACGTACATAAAAAGCAAGAGGGTAGCCAGGGAAAGGGTTGGCCCACTGAAGGATAGGCAAGGGAATCTATGTGTGGAGCCAGAGGAAATGGGCGAGGTACTAAATGAATACTTTGCATCAGTATTCACCAAAGAGAAGGAATTGGTAGATGTTGAGTCTGGAGAAGGGTGTGTAGATAACCTGGGTCACATTGAGATCCAAAAAGACAAGGTGTTGGGCGTCTTGAAAAATATTAAGGTAGATAAGTCCCCAGGGTCTATGGGATCTACCCCAGAATACTGAAGGAGGCTAGAGAGGAAATTGCTGAGGCCTTGACAGAAATCTTTGGATCCTCACTGTCTTCAGGTGATGTCCCGGAGGACTGGAGAATAGCCAATGTTGTTCCTCTGTTTAAGAAGGGTAGCAAGGATAATCCAGGGAACTACAGGCCGGTGAGCCTTCCGTCAGTGGTAGGGAAATTACTGGAGAGAATTCTTGAGACAGGATCTACTCCCATTTGGAAGCAAATGGACGTATTAGTGAGAGGCAGCATGGTTTTGTGAAGGGGAGGTCGTGTCTCACTAACTTGATAGAGTTTTTCGAGGAGGTCACAAAGATGATTGATGCAGGTAGGGCAGTGGATGTTGTCTATATGAACTTCAGTAAGGCCTTTGACAAGGTACCTCATGGTAGACTAGTACAAAAGGTGAAGTCACACGGGATCAGGAGTGAGCTGGCAAGATGGATACAGAACTGGCTAGGTCATAGGAGGCAGAGAGTAGCAATGGAAGGGTGCTTTTCTAATTGGAGGGCTGTGACTAGTGGTGTTCCGCAGGGATCAGTGCTGGGACCTTGGCTGTTCGTAGTATATATAAATGATTTGGAGGAAAATGCAACTGGTCTGATGAGTAAGTTTGCAGACGACACAAAGGTTGGTGGCATTGCGGATAGCGATGAGGACTGTCAGAGGATATAGCAGGATTTAGATTGTTTGGAGACTTGGGCGGAGAGATGGCAGATGGAGTTTAATCCGGTCAAATGTGAGGTAATGCATTTTGGAAGGTCTAATGCAGGTTGGGAATATACAGTGAATGGTAGAACCCTCAAGTGTATTGAAAGTCAGAGAGATCTAGGTGTACGGGTCCACAGGTCACTGAAAGGGGCAACACAGGTGGAGAAGGTAGTCAAGAAGGCATACGGCATGCTTGCCTTCATTGGCCGTGGCATTGAGTATAAGAATTGGCAAGTCATGTTGCAGCTGTATAGAACCTTAGTTAGGCCACACTTGGAGTATAGTGTTCAATTCTGGTCGCCACACTACCAGAAGGATCTGGAGGCTTTAGAGAGGGTGCAGAAGAGATTTACCAGAATGTTGCCTGGTATGGAGGGCATTAGCTATGAGGAGCGGTTGAATAAACTTGGTTTGGTCTCACTGGAACGACGGAGGTGGAGGGGCGACCTGATAGAGGTCTACAAAATTATGAGGGGCATAGACAGAGTGGATAGTCAGAGGCTTTTCCCCAGGGTAGAGCGGTCAATTATTAGGGGGCATAGGTTTAAGGTGCGAGGGGCAAAGTTTAGAGGAGATGTACGAGGCAAGTTTTTTACACAGAGGGTAGTGGGTGCCTGGAACTTGCTACCGGAGGAGGTGGTGGAAGCAGGGACAATAGTGACATTTAAGGGGCATCTTAACAAATACATGAATAGGATGGGAATAGAGGGATACGGACCCAGGAAGTGTCGAAGATTGTAGTTTAGTCAGGCAGCATGGTCGGCACGGGCTTGGAGGGCCGAAGGGCCTGTTCCTGTGCTGTACTTTTCTTTGTTCTTTGTTCTTTGTTCTGTTCGAGAGGGAGAATTCAGAATGTCCAAATTACCAACAGCACGTCTTTCATGACTTGTGGGAGGAAACCGGAGCACCCGGAGGAAACCCACGCAGACACGGGGAGAACGTGCAGGCTCCGCACAGACAGTGACCCAAGCCGGGAATCGAACCTGGGCCCCTGTGAAGCAACAGTGCTAACCATTGTGCTACCGTGTCACCCACCAACTGTATTTTATTTTGTGGCAAAGATATTTCAGGTTGTGGGACAGACTATGCTCTGGACCAGTAGAGGCTTGTAAATGATGACAATTAATGCCTCACGGAATTTCCCATATCGTTCAACATTGTCCAGCCTGGCAGCAGGGCTCCACTCATAGGCACATGACTAATCATGTGATCTACAAATTCCATTCTGTGCTTGCATAATGAGCTTCTTCTATTTTAGCTGTGCTTCTCTTTCTGCCCCCACTTCCACATCAATCTGAGCAAAGAATGAAAAGTATTTAAATTGCACATAATTCTTCATGTTTCAGATGCTGGCACGGTTTCTCCAGATTCCTCACTAGAATTACTGCCAATCCAAGGTTGAAGCTGTGTTGGGTGACTGTGTGAATTAATGGTATGAGCTAATGCAACATTAGGCAAAGTCACTTTTAGTTTACACTCGCGCCCCCAGCACAGACTTTACAGCTCTTATAAAATTCAGGCTATAGGAGTATGTCAACTGTTCCATGAACATGTAAGTGGCACGAAAATCCAAAATGTAACTTTGTGTCAACGTCTTCAGTGCCCTTTAATTCTGAGTAATGGTGATTCACAAGGATGATAGCAGCCTTTGTATTGCTCCTGTGATCAATGACTTAAATTGAAACCAGAGCCACGCCTGCAAGGTGCTGCGGTGCAACACCATGACTTTTAGTCACACGAGCGATGTCCTTACATTGCCGTGCAACCATCATGGCTGATTGAAACGTCCGAATAGTAATCTTCCCTGCTGTGGATGCAACAGCAAGGTGCAAAGCTCTCAAGCTAGCAACATCCGCTTAATTGAGAGTCTTACAGAAGACTCAGGAACTGATCTGTTTTCTACCCTTTTCCAACAAATTCTTGGCCAGAACCTTTGGGATACTGATGCAGCAACTCCTCTGCCAAGACAAATCAGGAGGGACCCTGTAGCATTCTCTTAAAAAAAACACATTGTGAAGTATTTTTAGCGTGCTGTTTAGTGATCCAGAATGATGCTAGCATGTTCAAGTGATAGAGGGTGTTGAGCCTTCAAGCAGAGGCAATGCCCATGTACTGGAAAATCTGTTTCTGGAGTTATTCATTTTAAATTTTGCACCTACAAATTGTTTAGTGTCTAATATCAAAGCAATACAAAAGCCAAACAAGGCAGTTTCTTTCTTTACAAAACAACATCAAGTTATATTCTTTCATGCGATGTGGGCTTCACTGGCTAGGCCAGCATTTATTGGTTAGTTGCTGCCTTCTTGGTACACTCACAGTACTATTGGGGAGACACTTCCAGGATTTCGACCCAGTGACTGTGAAGGTACAGTGAAACAGTTCCAAATCAGGATGGTGAGTGACTTGGAGAGGAACGTCCAGGTAGCGGTGTTCCTATGTATCTGGTGCCTTCGACCTTCTAGATGGTAGTGGTTGTGGGTTTGGAAGCACTGTTTAAGGAGTATCGGTTTAAGGAGCATTCGGTTGAGAAACTGTGATTGGGACATTTAATGTAAAAGCAAAATACAGTGGACGCTGGAAACCTGAAATAAAAACAGAAAACGCTGGAAAAACGCAGCAGTTCTGGCAGCATCTGTGGAGAATGGAGCGGTGAGTTCCACAAATTCACCACCCTCTACGAGAAGTAGTTCCTCCTCATCTGAGCTCTAAATCTGTCACCTCTCAACCTATATCCATGACCTCTCATTCTAGGTTGCCCCACAAGGGCAACGTTTACAGTGCTCTACATTTACATTATCAATCTCATTATGATTTTATATACCTTGATCAGTTCCCATCTTATTCTTCTAGACTTCAGCGAGTATAAGCCCGAACTGTTTAATCTCTCCTCGTATGTCAACCCATTCATCCACAGAAACAATCTGGTGAACCTCCTCTGAACTGTTTACAATGCCACCACATCCTTCCTCAAATAAGGAGACTAAAACTGCTCCAGATGTGGTCTCACCAACGCCCTTTACAATTGCAACACTTCTCTACTTTTATACTGCAGTCCTTTCACAATAATTGCTAACATTCCATTTGCCTTTTTAATTACATTCTGAACCCACATAACGACTTTCTGCAATTCATGAACAAAGACACCCAGATCCCTCTGCCCAGATGCATTTTGAATCTGCTTTCCATTTTGATAATAATTTGCCTTTCTACTTTTTTGGCCAAAATGGATAACCTCGCACTTATCTACATTAAACTCCATTTGCCAAATTTTGGCCCAATCCGGCAAATGGGATTAAGATCCTCAGATCAGGTGCCTTTCATGTGGCAGTGCAGTGTCAATGGGTCGAAGGGCCTTTTCTGCACTTCATTTTTCTGTGATTCTGGGAGATGTCCCTCACCCTGGCACCGGGCAGGCAACAAACCATGCAGGATTCTCGGTCCTGCTTGCAAAGGATGCTATCAGTTCTCCTAATTATAGAATCCCCTACAACCACCACTTGTCTTTTTGCTTAGGGGCGGTATGGTAGCACAGTGGTTAGCACAGTTGCTTCACAGCTCCAGGGTCCCAGGTTTGATTCCCAGCTTGGATCACTCTCTGTGCGGAGTCTGCACGGTCTCCCCATGTCTGTGTGGGTTTAGTCCGGGTGCTCCGGTTTCCTCCCACAGTCCAAAGATGTGCAGGTTAGGTGCATTGGCCATGATCAGTTGCCCTTAGTGTCCAAAATTGGTTAGGTTGGGGTTACCGGGATAGGGTAGAGGTGTGGGCTTAGGTAGGGTTATCTTTCCAAGGGCCGGTGGAGACTCGATGGGCCGAATGGCCCCCTTTTGCACTGGAAATTCTATGATTTCCCCCCCTTGAATGGTCTCCTGTACTATAGTGCAGTGGTCAGCTAGCTCATCATCCTGCCAGCCCTTTTCCTCATCCACACCGGAAGCAAGTATCTCATACCTTTTCGACAAGTCAAGGGCTGAGGCTCCTCCATTTCTTAATTCAGGATCCTTCTCCCTGCCTCACTCGCAGACACATCCTACTGTGCCTGACGACTTGCCGAATGTGAGGTCCATGGGGTGTGACTGCCTCCTGAAACAAAGCGTCTAGGTAACTCTTCTCCTCCCGAATATGCCGCAGTGCACCACCCTTCTTGCTCCTCTCATGCTCTTTCCTATTTGTAGGCCAGACCAGTTAAGGCCAACAGATTTCCTCCTCTAAAGGACAATAGTGAATCAGATTGGTTTTTAACTACAATTGACAATAGTTTCATGGTCACCTTTTAGACTTTTAATTCCAGATTCTTATTAAATTCCAATTTCACTATCTGCCAAGGCGTGCTTCGAACTCGGGTCCCCAGAGCAAGACTCTGGGTTACTAGTCCAGTGATCATACCACTTCGCCACTGCTTCCCCCAGCTGGGTACTTGAAATCCATTCAAGTGTGAAGAGAAATGAAATTAAAAAATACAGACATGCCTATGTGTAAAGTGTCAATCACAGCCCAGTAATGCGAATGAAAGCCTTGTAATCAAAGAGCTGAGGGGGTTTAAACCCAGCTGATATAGTTTTCCGTTTCTAGGAATTTACAGGTGGTGCTTTCTTTGCCTGAGCCAGCAGATGTAGGGCACAGATGAGAGTTAAAGCAGTAATTTTGTTTCATTGTCTCTGTCTGGATTGCTCATTCGCTTCCAACCAGACGTCTCTGGAATCAAGGGGGCCGAGTCACTTTTGGGTGTCCCTGTATTGGGGGGATTGCTTGTGGGGGTCCCCCTTATGGGGCGTCTCTGGTGGACAGGGTTGGATCAATCTCTTACTGTGGGGAAGAGAGTGACCTAGCAAACCCCGTGGTTGGGGGGATGGAATTGCGTTATCGGGGGAGGGGGTCCAGCCATCGGACCTCACTAGCGGGCTGCCCGCTCAAAATAGCAGCCCATTTGCAGGGTTTACCTCTCGCAATCTCTGCCATGCAAAATTTGCATGGCAAGGGGAAGAGGATGGGATACTCCGGTCACCCAGCCGTGTGTTTCTCAGCGGCGCACCGTTCGCTTGCGGTGGGACTCTCAGATCCCGCCGCTTGTTGATGAGATTTCCCATTGTAGCCACCCCACGCTGCCAGGAAGCCCATGGGAGGGTGTGCTGCCGACGGAACAGAGCATCCCGATGGCAGAGAATTCTGGCCGAGGAATCGCCTCTGGAAACCTGCTCCCAGTGAGAGCACAAATCAGAAGCCATTCATCTCCGCCGGGATAACATAGTATTCCAAAACAAATTTCTTTTCAACATCAATGCACAAATTAATTATGTGTTTTTCTTAGTAGTCACAGGAGTTGAGTATGTTGGCCAGCTCCCGATTTGCCAGTGTTGTATGTATCATTTGCTTCAAGGTGCACAAGGATGATCTGCAACTTTGGATTCAGATTTCTTTTGTTGTGACAGAGAGAAGTTTCTTTGCATGTAGTTTTGTGCTTGTACTTAGAATCCTATCTCACAGAGTCCCTACAGCGCAGAAGGAGGCCATTCGGCCCATCGAGTCTGCACCAATCCTCTCAACCAAGCTCACTCCCCCACCCTATTGCATTAGCCCCTTAATCTAACCTACTAATTTTTTTGGACACTTAGGGGCAATTAGCATGGCCAATCCACCTAATTTACACATCTTTGAAATGTGGGAGGAAACCAGAGCAGCTGGAGGAAACCTGCGCAGACACGGCGAGAATATGCAAACTCCACACAGTCACCAAGGCCACAATTGAACCTGGGTCCCTGGCACTGTGAGGCAGCAGTGCTAACCACTGTGCCACAGTGCCCCCTTTTTTTGGCCTTGTTTGGGCTTCACTTGTTTGGGTTAATTGGCTTGTATCATGGGTGAAATTGTTCATTTTGACGTCTATGTTCAACGGCAACAGTAAAAAGCAGAGTGTTTTCCGCTGGGAGACAGAACAGCTGACCACGTGCGATCTTGTGCTGGTCAGCACAGGATTTGTGCATCTGTGCACAGCACATGTCCTATCCGCCCTTACCTCCTGAGTGCTGTATTTATAGGGCACTTCGAAATCCTTCCTCCCTTCCCCCCTTATCTTGCCTCCCAGGTCCAGCCTCTGCTCTGTCTTTGACCCTACCCTCACCCCACTTCCAAGTACAACTTGTCAAATTGTCAGCGAAGCAACGCAAAGCCTCTTCAAAGACATGGAAGAGGTCAAACTCGCCAGGTGCACAACTCTTATATACGGATGTAAAAGTGAAGATTCTAGTATCTCACTGGCGGGTAGCTTGATTCTGGCAAGGTGGCTTTAAAACATTTTCCGAACTGTGTAAGATGAAAAGAAAACCCATGGTGTTATTTTTTTCAAAACATTAGTCAGTATTTTTTAATGTGAATCTGGTCCATCTCCAACTGGACCTCCCCTATGGTGCTGTTTCTTTTTAAACCTGCTCTTCCATCGTCAAAGAGAAAGGACAAAGTTAATTACTCAAGATGTTCATTGTATTAAAATGCTGGGAAATGTAATTAATGTTTGGAATCAGAGATTCCTAATATCCCAGGTCACAGTGTCTGCCAAATGTAGGGGAAGGCAATTGCATTATGTCGATCGTAAACACGGAGAACATCAGGGAAGCCAAATCAGGGCTTTACAGAGCTCTACATGCAGTTACCCCTTAGCCAATGCTGGCTGCATAATTCCTCTTGCCAACCTTGCTTTCAATTCAATTAGCCAACTTGCTATTGTGGTGCCACATGTTTCAATCATCTTTAGAAACCTCACGTGTGGAACTTTATGAAAACATTTTAAAAATTACTTTTCTAAATCATCCATTCTTACAACTGTTACTCAATTCAGCTGATGTTGTATATTGCATAGAAGTGAAGCCACAGAAACAGGCTGTGTTTTTCTGTTGTTGCCTATTGTCTGCATTTTAAGTTGAGATTCTCCACTTTTCATTCGTTGCCGCTCATGTACTACTAATTTATCTTGTTCTCAGACAGTGTGGGAGAAATTAATCTCACAAGGGATTTTCTCACTGTCATAACCTCCATGAGGACCACGGGGAAACCTTCATTGATTCCCGCGGGACTCGTGGAGCATGAGTTCCCCAGGTAAGGGGCGGAGACTTATCACCTGGGGCTGGTTATGGTTAAAAGGTTAAAAGCAGGCCCAGATCAGGGCCGAGTGAGATCCCAACTAGGATTGCACTAGGAATGAGGGCAGCATGGTGGCGCAGTGGGTGAGTACTGCAGCCTCACGGTGCCGAGGTCTCAGGTTCGATCCCAGCTCTGGGTCACTGTCTGTGTGGAGTTTGCACATTCTCCCTGTGTTTGCATGGGCTTCGCCCCCACAACCCAAAAGATGTGCAGGTTAGGTGGATTGGCCATGCAAATTAGTCCCTTAATTGGAAAAAAATAATAATTGGGGACTCTAAATTTTTTAAAAAAGGAATGAGATTCTTCGTTATGCAGACACTGGCAAATGCTTGTAAATGAATCTATGTTACGTTTACAGTCAGACTCCTCTGCGTCATTATAGTCACAGTTCAAATGTACTCTCGAAGAGACCGTTGAGTGGTCCGAGCAATCCAGATTTGAATAAAACCAGTTAGCTGCCAGTTCCAAATGGGACATCCTAGTGCAGATCAACAGTTGGGGCCTTAGGAAGGAAGCAAAGCAAAAATCAAGCCTGGTTGACAGCTGCCGTTAAGTAATATTGCCAACTTTAGTTGCACGTATTCCTGGAGATTACATATCATAGAATTTACAGTGCAGAAGGAGGCCATTCGGCCCATCAAGTCTGCACCGGCTCTTGGAAAGAGCACCCTACCCAAGGTCAACACCAACACCCTATCCCCATAATCCAACTCCACCCAACACTAAGGGCAATTTTGGACACTAAGGGCAATTTATCATGGCCAGTCCACCTAACCTGCACATTTTTGGACTGTGGGAGGAAACCGGAGCACCCGGAGGAAACCCACGCACACAAGGGGAGGATGTGTAGACCCCACACAGACAGTGACCCAAGCCGGAATCGAACCTGGGACCATGGAGCTGTGAAGCAATTGTGCTATCCACAATACTACCGTGCTGCCCCACGTCACACAACCTCCCTCCTCCAATCACCCCACTTTCGCACCCTGGCTGTTGGTCGATCAATACTTCCAATTCCCCTCCCTCAGCAGTTGGGAAAGAACAGAAAATTCAGTAATTCTTGATGGTCATTTTTCCCATTATATTGCCAGCTATGACTCCATCCATCAGTAATGCTCTGAGTCAAACGTTTGTGGGTCTAAGTCCCACTTTGAACACAAAATTCAAAGGGTAGTGTTTAATTGAGGGGACTGTGGGTCTTGCCACTGGCCACAGACCCGCATCATTTCCTTTGGTGGAGGCACTAGAATTAAGTGCCAAATAGGTTAAAAGACCCCAGGGCAGGAATCCTTCCCGCTGAGAGCTGCCAGCCAACAAGAGGTCGGCAGTAGAGCATTGGAGGCAGCATCCAGCAGGAAATGTGGCACGCAGGGAACAGCTTAGAACCGGCAAGTGATTTCGGCTACAGGTGAGTGAGGGTGAGATGGGGGTCCTGGGATGGATATCAAAGGAGTGTGGAGATCATCAATAAGGGCAGGGAGGTCGATCTCAACGGTTCCCCAACCCCACCCTTTCCAATGACAGGTCCCTTGATTTGGCACTGGGACTCCCCCCGCCCCCTTCCCCCTCCCCCCAGTCTCTCCCTCCACCACTGCCTCTCCCCTCCCCTACTGCCACCCCACCTCTTTCCTTTCCAAGCAACCCCCAATATGATTTTGGGGTTTCCTGCCTGGCAGTGAGGTTAGACCCTTATGTAGGCACCAATTGGTGGCTGGGCAGGGAGGCCATCCGTGAGCTTTCCAAACATAGACTTAATCAGGGCAGAGGCGGGCTGGTACCCTCCCAACCAAATAAATGTCCCCACCTCCAAACACACCTCAGGGAGGGTATTAACTTGTAGCCTCAGGTGACTTATCACTTCAGTACTGAGCGAGCGCTTCACTCTCATGTGCCACCATTTTTGGATGAGATATTAATTTCCCTTCTTACCTGCTTATAAAAAGACCCAATGGCACTGCTTTGAAGAACACAGGAGCCCTTTGTTGTACGTTGCATGTTAAGTAGGACTCAGAGAGGTTTTGAGTCCCGTATGGTTAAACGTTAACAGCTTATAGGTAGCTGCACATTGTTCAAATGAACTTCAATGTTGTATCAGAATTTTTGTTTTTTGCAGAATTCATCTCTTCAGAAAATGTAAAATCTCACCAGCTGCATATTAATTCTTTTAGCAAAGAGACCCATTTTCTTTAACCTCGGCAGTCCCATATTGATGAGCCAAGAGAGAAGGGAGCTTCATTATCACTTTGCACCTGGACTAAAACCCTCCATTAGTACTGATTTTAACTGCAGTGGCTGTGTGAAGCAATCCAACGAACGTACTGATGTGAGCATTGTCGATGTTGGAATCAACACAAATTGCCTTTCTCATGGTAGGAAGAGGGATTAGCAGATGATACTGCAAGCACCAGCTAATCACCGCAGTCAGCCAAAGATGGAGGTGGCTGCCATTTCCTGAGGACATAGGGAGCATCATCAAGATGAGTGTCATGTTCCATCTAAATGATCTCTTTGGCTTAGTTTCCTGCCTACAGGAGACACCTCTAAATTTGCATGCCCAAAGGCAAGTAAGTGGCTGTGATGTCGCAGCTTGTCTCCCAGTTCTGGCTGGATAACCTGAAGGGTTAGCTGCAATGAAAGGAAGTCATATCTTTTGTGAGGGCCACGAAGAATCCAGCACGAGTTTTAAGGACACAAAGTAATAACATTTATTTACAATAACATATGTATATATAACAGCAGCAACAACTTCCCTTGCTGCACACTCCTTCCTGCTGTTTCCAAACTGGCCAGCTTTATTTATACTTGGAGTTTACTAATGGTTTCTCTGCCCCCCCTCATTGGGGAAGCTCATACTCCCTCAGGATTGTGGGATTGTCATTAGTCCCCAGCCAATGGTAAGTAGGCAGGTTATAATATCCCTCCCCCCCAAAGTCCAAGGAATCCACCAAAGACCCTGGCGAAGGAGGGCGTCGGACTCATTTTGCCGCAGGCCGGACACCATTTGCACGCGGCGCTGGATCAGTCGGCGTGTAACGAGACGGAGACTGGCGCTTCCGTGATGAACAGCGCAACGGTTGTACATCCACGGCCCGTGGACCCGAGGATTCCCCCTCTGATGCATCCTGTGTCTCCATCTTGGAGTCAGAGTCTGCTGGCTCCGTCATGTCAGCGTCTCTATCTCCATTCGGTTCTGTAACCACCTGCGCAGGTTTCGAGTGAGGCACCAGTGGAAGATTGTGAGGAGTCCCTTCCCTTGTCTCTGGTCTCTGCGGCTGTAGAAATTAGTTCCGGGGGCGGGGAATCTTTTGAGGGGATAGTCTTCTGGACCGAACGTGGTCTACATGTTTGCGCTGGTGACGACCCTGGGCTTGCACCTGGTAAGATATAGGGCCCGTTTGGCGAAAGATTACACCAGGAACCCACTGGGCACCACCAGCAAAATTCCGAACGAACACTGGGTCACCGGGCGCAAACTGCCGAATCGGACGATGCCGAGAAAATCCCTGTCACTGCCGTTCTTGTGTGCGGCGTACTTTTGCGCCAATGTCCGGGAAAACCATACTAAGGCGGGTGCGAAGTCTCCGGCCCATTAGGAGTTCTGCGGGAGCTACCCCAGTCACCGCATGGGGGGTGGTCCTATACGTAAACAAAAAGCGAGCCAGTCTCGTGTCCATTGATCCGAAAGACTGCTTCTTTAGGTCTCTTTTGAATGTCTGCACTGCGCGTGCTGCCAACCCATTTGAAGCCGGGTGGTAAGGGGCAGTGCGGATATGGCGTATGCCGTTCATCTTCGTGAACCTCGCAAACTCCTCACTCGTGAATGGAGTGGCGTTATCCGTGACCAGCACCTCGGGGAGGCCATGCGTACTAAACAACAAACGCATCTTTTCAATAGTTGCGCAGGATGTTGTCCCCTGCATCTTATGCACCTCTAGCCATTTAGACTGGGCGTCAATTAATAGAAGGAACATGGATCCTTGAAAAGGGCCTGCGAAATCTGTATGGAAGCGTGCCCAAGGCCGCCCTGGCCATTCCCAGTGATGCCGGCGGAAGCTTCTGATGCTCCTGGCAAATGGAGCAGTTTTGGGCCACCTTCTCAATGTCGGTGTCGAGACCTGGCCACCAGACATAACTCCGGGCCAACATTTTCATTTTGGTCACACCTGGATGGCCATTGTGCAAGTCTGTTAGTATCAGCTCCTGTCCTTTTTCCGGGACAATCACACGCGTCCCCCACAAGAGGATGCCGTCTTCCACGCTGAATTCTGACAGCTTGGAGGAAAATGCCCGCAACTCGCCTTGGAGTTGTCTATGCTGCCCACCATACAGGACTATGTGCCGAACCTTTGACAGGACTGGCTCCGTCTGGGTCACCTCACGGATCTGTGATGTCGTGACAGGCAAGGCGTCCATAACATTTAGGGTTGCAACCACCTCACCGGTCATGGGGGTCGACATGGGGCCGGTCGATGAAGGCAATCGGCCCAGTGCGTCGGCATTTGCTATCTGCGTACCTGGTTTGTGCTCCAGAGAATACTAGTATGCAGCAAGCAACAAAGCCCAGCGCTGGATCCGTGCAGAAGCAATGGGCGGTATTGGCTTATCCTCTCTGAAAAGTCCCAGCAGAGGCTTATGATCAGTCATGATAGTGAAGTGGCGGCCATACACGTACTGGTGGAAGCGTTTCACCGCAAAAACCACTGCCAGGCCCTCCTTCTCGATCTGCGCGTACTTTTTCTCCGCTGCAGTCAATGTGCGGGAGGCGAAAGCTATCGGTCGCTCGGCCCCGTTCTCCATCTTGTGGGACAGTACGGCCCCAATACCATACGGGGATGCATCACATGTGACGAGCAAAGGCTTTCCAGGATCATAGTGGGTTAGTAACCCAGACGACGACAATTGTTGCTTTACCCGCCGGAAAGCGGTTTCTTGCGGCTGACCCCAAATCCAGGTGTGATTTTTCTTTAGCAGAAGGTGCAAAGGGGCCAGCGTAGTTGCCAGATTGGGGAGGAACTTCCCGTAATAGTTTACAAGACCGAGAAAAGAACGAAGATGCGAAGTGTCAGTCGGGGCGGGGGCCTGTTGAATTGCACGCACCTTCTCTGCGACGGGGTGCAAACCTTCGCGGTCCACCCGATAACCTAGGTAGATTACTTCCTTTGCCTGAAATGCGCACTTTGTGCGACGTAAACAGACTCCAGCCTCCGAAAAGCGTCTAAGGACAGCCTCCAGATTTTCCAAATGTTCCTTCTCCGATGTCCCTGTAATCAAAACGTCATCTAAGTAGGCAGCAACACGTGGTAAACCTCTCAAAATGCCCTCCATAACACGTTGAAAAATTGCGCAGGCAGAGGATACTCCAAAGGGCAACCGTGTATATTCATACAGGCCCCGGTGTATATTAATCGTTACATATGGTCGGGAGGCAGGGTCCAGCTCCAACTGCAGGTAGGCGTGACTCATATCTAATTTTGTGAATGAGAGTCCACCTGCAAGCTTCACGTAGAGATCCTCTATGCGAGGCATTGGATATCGGTCGAGTCGGGAAGCCGTATTCACTGTAAGTTTATAGTCGCCACACAAGCGAACTGTGGCATCTGGCTTCATTACAGGTACAATTGGTGCTGCCCAGTCAGCAAAACGGACGGGCCTGATAATACCCAAACTCTCCAAATGAGTGGGCTCCCCTTCTACCTTCTCGAGCAAGGCGTAAGGCACCGGGCGCGCCCGGAAATAGCGCGGCGTGGCTCCTGGTTCAACTTGGATACAGGCTATGGCCCCTTTTATTTTCCCCAAACCGGGCTGGAATACATCTGGGTATCGTCCTAGCACCTCAGTCAACCCTCCAGAAACGGTTTGGAGGATGTGCTGCCACTGCAAGTGCAAATGGCGCAACCAGTCCCGACCCATGGCCGCGCACCACGATAAGTGGGAAACGCCCCTCCTGGCGTCCATAAACAACAGGGGTCATTGTAGTTCCTGCAATGTCCAGTGGTTCCCCCGTGTAGGTGGCCAACCTAGCCTGTGAGTCGGTTAATGTAAGGGTCTGTATACCCTGCTTGATGCGGTCGAATGTCCTCTGGGCGATCACGGAGACCGCTGCGCCAGTGTCCAACTCCATCTCAAGCGGGTGGTCATTGACCCGTACTGTCACCTTAATGGGGGCCACACGGGGAGCTGCCACACAATGCAGCTGCAGGCAGTCGTCCTCCGTCTCCACGTCTTCAGGAGTAGTCGCCGCAGGTTCATCCACATGGAAGGTACGGCCCTGGGCTGGTCCCAGTTACGGCCCCTGGGCTGGTCCCAGTTTCGGTCGGAACGACGGCGCCTCTAGCGCCCCCAGGACCGCCGTCCGCGACGGGGTCAAAGCCTACAAGTCTGACACGGACATGGCTCCTCATCCATTGGTTCTGGAGAAGGCTCCCTTCGGGGAGGAATGTCCGACGGCCACTGGCGTCAGTCCGGACGTTGCCTCGCCCAAGGTACCGCAGGAGTGCGGGGGGCTTTTCGGACGGAAGGGGTTGCGCCCCAAGGCATGCACTTCCATTCCCTGTAGCTCCTGCACTCCTCGTTCTGCGCTCTCTCGGGACAATACTATTTGAATGGCCTGTTGAAAAGTCAATGTTGGCTCAGCTAACAACTTTCTCTGGGTGGCCGCATTGTTAATACCGCAAACCAAACGGTCGCGTAACATTTCTGACAAGGTCTCACCATAGTCACAGTGCTCCGCAATCCTGCGTAGCCTGGATAGAAAATCGGCAAGGGATTCTCCAGGGTTCCTCTCAGCGGTATTAAACCGGTAACGCTGGACTATCGTGGACGGGGTTGGGTTAAAATGTTGCCCCACTATATTCACAAGTTCATCAAACGTTTTGGTGTCCGGCGCAGCTGGGTACGTAAGGCTCCTAATCACCCCAAACGAATGCGGGCCGCAGGCGGTGAGCAATATGACCACCTGGCGCTCGTTTTTGGTGATATTGTTTGCCCGGAAATAGTAACGCATCCGTTGTGTGTACTGGTTCCAGCTTTCCAGCGCAGCATCAAAAACATCCAAACGTCCGTACAGAGGCATGGTATAATAGAAAACAACTTCCAACCTGTATGCAACAAATATCCAGGGAGGTGGCTTCAGCAGTGTAGACAGCTATTCACTTTAACCTTCGTCGCCAGTTTTGTGAGGGCCACGAAGAATCCAGCACGAGTTTTAAGGATACAAAGTAATAACATTTATTTACAATAACATATATATATAACAGCAGCAGCAACTTCCCTTGCTGCACACTCCTTCCTGCTGGTTCCAAAAACTGGCCAGCTTTATTTATACTTGGAGTTTACTAATGGTTTCTCCGCCCCCCTCATTGGGGAAGCTCATACTCCCACAGGATTGTGGGATTGTCATTAGTCCCCAGCCAATGGTAAGTAGGCAGGTTATAACAATATCTAAAACCGCAGGGCGCCCGCTTGCACCTCGACGTGAAGAGTACACACGATACTCACAGGCTTGGGAGCAGGTCAACTGCCTCGCGTCCAGCTGGACAATGGTGCACAACCCTAAAGGGAAGCATAATAAAAAGTAAGGCAACTGGCATTCGAAACACAAATCAAATTTGCTGTACCTAGCAGAGGTTTCCAAATATTATGAAACAAAGCACATGTACCATCAAATTAGAAAAAGGAGAAATGCTGCAGATCTATTTCTCCTTCATCTTGTAAAATCAAATGCGTGGCCATCTGTTAAAGTCAAGACCTCGCAGGCAGCATTTGTGTGCAGACTGGAAAGGAAGGGATAGTTTCTCCGGGATTTAGTGAAACTCCCGATTCTACACCGTCACTGGTAATCAAAAGCAACCCGAGCATTCATCATTGCTGGATCATTATACAGATGACAGCTGAGTTATTCAAACCAGCCTTGAAGATTTCTGCTCCAGTACCTGTTTCAAACAATTTGCATCTGAGAAAAGGAGAGGGAACTGCACGGAATTATAATTGGATGGAAGCAGCAATTGCAGGAACAAAAGATCTATTTTAGAAATCACTGTGGTCTTATTTCAGATGTGATCAAGACAATATTAACCAAATGGAGGCAAAGTTAGACTTGAAGTGCCTGTTAATGGTCCCATCATGATTACTATGTGCATCGTGCTCCTGCATTAGTTTGCATACTTGATAAATAGGCAATATGATGATGTAACCTCTAATCAGATCTATTAGGCTTCATCGGAAATTTTCATTGGTCTTATGTGGATCATGGTACTTAAAATCTGACTGCTGCAGTCCTTTTCTGTCATTCCATGTTTATTTCTATTCATGATTTTGGTTCCACAATTATACCGGTTTTCTAAGCAGTGATGCTTTTCCCCTGAGATTTAATGTGAATTTCCCTGGGTAATTGACCATGCCTAGAAGTATCTACACATCTTTACAGCATTATGTATGGGCTGTGTGATACGTGGCTGAGATTTCAGTCAGAATGCTTTCATTGTTAATAAGATCATCAACAAGTATCAGCTTAATTGGTGTCAGTAAGTTTCGGGCTGATTCTTCCTGTTATTTCAGGTGTCTATTATGTTGCATGTTGACACTGCCAATGTTCATGTGTATGCCGGATGAATGGTTGCACAATATATTTCCAGAACCAAAGTAATGCCAAAGGGAAATTGTAATCCTCTAGTTGCCCACAAAGAAATTAAATATACCCAGCTTCGAACTTACACTGTCCAGCTTCATTCTCATTGAGGTTGCTCTGAATTTGCTAAAATATTTTGCATAAACAGCACAACTTTGTCTTGAAATATTGCCTTTGAACAGGCTTACGTAGGTCCCTGCGTCCAAGTAAATTCATAGAACATAGAACATACAGTGCAGAAGGAGGCCATTCAGCCCATCGAGTCTGCACCGACCCATTTAAGCCCTCACTTCCACCCTATCACCCTAACCCAATAACCCCTCCTAATCTTTTTGGTCACTTAGGGCAATTGATCATGGCCAATCCATGATGGGGAGGAAACCGGAGCACCCAGAGGAAACTCACGCAGACACAGGGAGAACGTGCACAGACAGTGATCCAGCGGGGAATCAGACCTGGGACTCTGGCGCTGTGAAGTGCTATTCACTTGTGTTACCGTGCTGGCCACTTAATAATTTACAATTTGCAATTTATAATTCAGGCAGGTATGAAGGGGCCACATAAATGTTGGGGGGGGGGAATTAAGGGTGGAGGTCCTGAAAGGAGGGGCCCAAAAGGGAGGGGTGGGGAGGCCTGAGAAGGGGGACCCTCAGCGATCCCATAATGGGGTGTCCTCACTGGTTAGGAGAGGGGGGTCCTGTGTGGGACATGACATTGCCCGTGGGAGGGAGGTGTGAGGAACCCTCAAGCTCACTTAGAGATCGGGGCACCCTTTCAAAATGGCGGCCCAATCCTTGAGGAGTGGCTCTCACCGGGGGGTTCAGCTCACCAGTGTTGAAATAATTTCTAAGTGTGGGCTTGACCGGGGAGAAACTCCCCAAGGACAAACAAATGACTCAGATGTGAATTCTCCATCTCGTGATGCCCGAAGCGCGTTCCGTGCGGATGGTTTTTCTGCCATAACCCACGAGGTCCACCTGGGTATTGGAGTCCAGTGCTGTATTTTGGTCTTGTTCCCATAGCATTCGTCTGGGCAATCCGTTAGTTCCACTTTGCTCCGGTGCCAATCTGTATCTTCAGTCTTGCATTGTTGCAAATTATGTTGAAGTTAGTGACCCTTTTCTGTGACCGTGGAGACATTCTTTCAATAGAGTGTTGTTGAAGCTCAGTGGTTTTGCTGCTTTGGCTGAGCTCCAGTTTGTTCACTTTGCTGACGCTCCTACCCTTGGAATATTGGCCGGCTGCAATGTGGCTGGTGGCAAAGGGAGGTTCCTGTGGTTTTGATCTGCAGCATTTTTCAAAATAATTCCACGTAAGACATTTTTTACAGTGATTACCAGACCCAAAACAAGCTGTTCTGTTCTGAGGTTGATGGCATCGCAGTTGGAGCAGGGCATGCCCTGTATCGTGAAAACTTCTGTTTCCCGCCTGCTTTTTTCAGACTCTTTGTTTAAAATGCAGATGCTATTGGTTGCTTGCAGTGTTAAATCAATTCTCTTGCAGCAGCTTCCTGCAGTCAAGATCGCTGGGTACCCCATCGGAACCTGAATGGAGGGTGCCAAAAGCACATTTATTTGCTGAGATTTTCAGTGTTGCTGTATGTGGTGATACACCACTGTACTTCCCTACCATTGTACATAGTTACATAATAGTTGTGTGTAACGTGGCCCTGTAATCCTGTGTATGGTACTGTGTATTGTACTGTAGCTCTGTAGAGGTTCGGTCACCTGTATGTAACCTGACCTGGCCACGGAGAGCTCCGCCTTAGCCAATCCCCCGGGAGTTAAGTATAAGACCCAACTTCTGAGACCGGACCCATTTTGCTTCCTATGCAGTGTATTAAAGCCTTAGTTAAAGTCTCACGTGTCTTTGTGGTTCTTGACGCTTAGTGCATCACTGTATTGATTCATCTGCTCTTTGGCTTGTTGAATTAAATGCATGCCTTTTGAGTATTATATTCTTTACCAGGAGACAAATACTCTCAAATGTTTTAAGAATTATTTTGGGCTCTTCTTTCTCCTCCACCATTTGGAAAATAAACAACTCACATTTTTCGATGGCCTCAGGGCCCACTAAGTTTTGTAAGGTGTTAGCTTGAACATTTTCTGACTTTTCAGACAATGGAGTACCGCAGTAAATACGCCACTCCTTCTCAAACTTTTACCAAATGTTTGCAATGTTCTCGCTGAAGACAAGTGGGTTGATGTCCTTGTGTCATTCCTGATACCATGTAGAAGTGCCTGGTTCCCAAACACTGCAAACAAGGACTTGCAACATAAATACATTATTTATGAGCTGAGCAGCTTGCCCTCTGCCAGAACCCTCGAGGAGAACTCCCACACTTCCTTCACATGACCATTTTTCTAACCGCACCATCACATTATCACGTGACCACTCGGTCTACAATGACCGTTTTTTTCTGTCAATCTGGAAACAACCTGGGAAAGAATTCATGGAGCTGGATATTCTACAGTTTCTAGGCCCTTTTTCAACCCTCACATCCTTCAGGTTCCCAGAACCGGCTACCGGGCGTCATTCTCCGACCCCCCAGCGGGGGGCTGAAGTCCCGTCGACGTGATGACCGTTCACGTCAACGTAAATCAAACCTCCTTTTCATCGGGGTGAACCTGTGCTCCAGGTTCACGCCGACCAGCGTGGAGGTGAGTGATGGCCTGGGGGGTTGGCTGCAGGGCAGGCGATGGCGTGGCCGCAGTCTGAATGTGTGGGGAGAGGTGTGTCTCGAGTTGTGTGTGTGTGTGTGTGCGGCGGGGGATGGGGGGGGTGGTTAGAGTGGGCTGGGCTCCGGGGGAGTGCCGGGAGGGGGGTCCGTGCCGGTGAGGGGGATGGGGGGTCCGTGCCGGGGAGGGGGATGGGGGGGGTCCGTGCCGGAGGAGGATGGGGGTCCGTGCCGGGGAGGAGGATGGGGGGTCCGTGCCGGGGAGGGGGATGGGGGGGTCCGTGCCGGGGAGGAGGATGGGGGGGGGGTCCGTGCCGGGGAGGAGGATGGGGGGGGTCCGTGCCGGGGAGGAGGATGGGGTGTCCGTGCCGGGGAGGAGGATGGGGGGGGGGGGGTCCGTGCCAGGGAGGGGGATGGAGGGGTCCGTGCCGGGGAGGAGGATGGGGGAGGGGGGGGCCGTGCCGGGGAGGGGGGGTGCGAGGGCAAGTGAGTGGATAGTCAGAGGCTTTTCCCCAGGGTAGAGGGGTCAATTACTAGGGGGCATAGGTTTAAGGTGAGAGGGGCAAGGTTTAGAGTAGATGTACGAGGCAAGTTTTTTACGCAGAGGGTAGTGGGTGCCTGGAACTCGCTACCGGAGGAGGTGGTGGAAGCAGGGACGATAGTGTCATTTAAGGGGCATCTTGACAAATAAATGAATAGGATGGGAATAGAGGGATACGGACCCAGGAAGTGTAGAAGATTGTAGTTTAGTCGGGCAGCATGGTCGGCACGGGCTTGGAGGGCCAAAGGGCCTGTACCTGTGCTGTACATTTCTTTGTTCTTTGTTTGTTCTTTGAGTTGGTCCACCTGGCCAGGTGCCAGCCTCCAACAGTTGGACCCTTGCGGTCCATGCCACCTGGCTGGGGGGAAGGAGGGGATATGGGCAATGATGACATGTCGTCGTTCACCCCCCCCCCCTCCCCCCCCCCCACCAGGCCGTCATGTTTTCCGATCATCCAGCGATGTTGGCCGCCGTGGTGGCAGCCGCTAATGTCCATGTTGCCCTGGATGAGGAGGAGGAGGAGGAGCGTGCCAGAGAGGCGGCGCAGGCTGCCGCAGAGGGGCAGGCGGCAGCCGCCCAGGCTGGAGGGACACCTGACCGACAGGACGAGGAGGGGGAGGAGGACGTCGCGGCCCCACGGCAACGGAGGCACCCGAGAGTGCCCCGTGTGTACCGGCCCCGGCAGTCATACCAGGACCTCACGGACCGGGAATGCAGGAGGAGACTCCGGATGAGGCGGGAAACCATGGCACACATCTGCCACCTGCTAGCACACCTGTCACCGCGTGGCACTGGCGGGGGACACCCTCTGCCCGTGTACGTCAAGGTTACGGTGGCCCTGAACTTTTATGCAACGGGGTCATTCCAGGCACCGAGTGGGGACCTGTCCGGCATATCGCAGACATCGGTGCATCGGTGCACCCGGGCAGTGACAGATGCCCTATATGCCATGGTGCACCGCTACATCCGCTTCCCTGTGGACCGGGCCAGCCAAGATGCCCGGGCCGTGGGCTTCTCTGCCGTGGCCGGGTTCCCCATGGTCCAGGGCGCAATCGATGGGATGCACGTCGCCGTGCGGCCACCTGCAGATAACAGGGCCGTGTTCACCAATAGGAAGGGGACCTATCCGATGAACGTACAGGTGGTCTGCGACCACCGCATGATGATCCTGCAAGTCTGCGCCCGTTACCCAGGCAGTGTACACGACTCATACGTGTTGTCGCGGTAATCCATCCCCAGCATGTACGAGGGACGCCATCCCCGGCTGAGGGGCTGGTTGCTGGGCGACAGGGGCTACCCATTGCGATCGTGGCTGATGACGCCGAACGGAGGCCACGCAATGAGGCGGAGAACCGCTACAATGATGCCCATGTAGCGACAAGGGGAGTGATAGAGAGGTGCTTTGGCGTGCTGAAGATGCGTTTCAGGTGCCTGGACCTCTCTGGGGGCGCCCTCCAGTATCGGTCAGATAGGGTCGGCCGCATCATTGTGGTGTGCTGCGTCCTGCACAATATAGCCCAGCAGAGGGGCGATGTGCCGCAGGCAGAGGAGGGCGGAGTGGAGGAGCAGCAGGAAGAGGCGCAGTCCTCCCCAGATGAGGGGGATGGGGGCAATGGTCAGGGCAGATGGGGTAGGCACAGGCGGGTGGCTGTCCACCGTTACCGGCTGGCCCAGCGGGCACGGGACAGACTGATAGCCGCCCGCTTCATTGACTAGATGGGCGTGGGAATCGGGTAGTATGGCCACAGACCGCACACCATGGCAACAGCCGACCACCCACACCCACCACCCATCCACCCACCCAGCACCCTCACCCCCCTCCCCAACCCCGCCCACCCCACCCGCATGCACACCACCCCCCCCCATTGCCGATCCACCTGCGGCACAACAGGCCGGGCTCACACAGTTGCGGATGGACGCGTGTCTATTGCAGGCCATGGAGGATGATGACAACCCGCCCTGCGGTGAGCTCCTGGCTCCACATCGTTGGACTATGTCTGACCCATGGCCACAGTACCACCATCCACCCGGACCATCCCTGCATGCGGCTGTGACACTGCAGCGCACGGTCCCGTCCTCTGCCCGGGGGGATGTTGATGGCGGCCCAGGGGGAACGGGGCAGACTCACCTGGGGCTGAGGTAAGACCACCCCTCACACACACACTTGCGCTCAACGTACATGACACCCCCGCACGCTTTGGACAGAGCACAAAGGCAGCTTCTGTAGGTGTAACATTGACTTTAATAACCAAACGGGCTCATGCACGTGCCCTAGCCCCTAAAACTCATCTGTGCCCTGCACCCGTGCCAACTTACTCAGTGTCTAATTGTTTGGCCTTACGGGCCCTTTGACTACGTCTACGTGGTTCCCCAGACGGTACAGCAGAACTGGAGGTGGACTCCTGTGATTCCTGCCCTCTGACACTGGATCCCTTTGGCGGCCGTTTCCTGGGGCGTCCTGGCCTAGATGGGCCAGGCTGCGGCCCGGGCAACTGCGATGGCGAGCTGCCAGCCTGTCCTGCCTGTTGCCCACCCGATGCACTTGGGACGGAAGGGGGGGAGTCCGAGGTGTCGCGGTGTTCCGGGACCTCCCCTACAGGGTGAGCCGGGACGGACCACACCACCTCCTCCTCCCTCGGGGTGCCCGATGGCCCCCAGGCCTCTACATGGGTGGGGGATGCGAACGGACTGGCCATCCGACGCCCCCCCGACATCTGGCGCTGCCAGTCCTGGAGGCCCGTGCTGGCATCGACAGGGGTCTGCAGGTTTGCAGCCATGGAACCCAGGGGGTTGGCAAACCCTGTCTGTGACAGTGCGACGCCGGCTCGCACATGGCCACTGGCGCCGATGCCCTCAGCGATGGCCTGCTGAGGCTGGGCCATGGCCTGCAGAGACAGGGCCATGGCCTGCAGAGACTGGGCTATGGCCTGCTGAGACTGGGCTATGGCCTGCTGAGACTGGGCCATGGTGTTGAGCGCCTCTGACATCTGGCGCTGGCACTGGCTCATGGCCTCCTGTGAGAGGGCAGCCGTGTCCTGGGCCACAGACGCCGCCTGCACGGAAAGCCCCAGGCCTCGCAAACCGTTCCCCATGTCTGACACCGTCGCACCCATTGCCTCCACTGTGGACGCCACCCGTGCGGTGTTGGCCTGGGTGGCACGCATGACCGGGACCACTCCCAGCTCCTGGACGCGGGTGGACTCCTCCACCTGCGACCGCAGCCGCCGCAAGCCGGCCGTCACCCTCTTCACTTGTCTCCGGGTCGGTGTTTGCATCGGATCTATGTGTGGGTGTGGAAACTCCAGGAACCCGGGATCCATCTGGGCGGCAGATGTTCGCTTGGGCTGGGCTGCCCTCCGACCGCCCGGCCCCTCTGCTGCTCCTACCTCCAACTGCTGTACCGGGACAGCTGTGTTGTGCTCACCAATGAGTGTACCAGACGCCTCATCACTAAAGTGCCCAACCGAGGTGCGTGTTTCTGCGATGGTGGAGGGTGTTGGTGACAGCAGTGGTGTTGTGTCGTGCTCTTCGTCCCACTCTGAGTCCATGGCACTTTGGGGTGGGGGTTCGTCTCCACCCATCCACTCTGAGTCACTGTCCGGTATTTCGTCTTCCTGGGTAGTGCTGTCCCCGGTAGTGGTGTCCTGGGTAGTGGTGTCCTGGGTAGTGGTGTCTTGGGTAGTGGTGTCCTGGGTAGTGGTGTCCTGGCACGGATGTGACGGGGGCCTGTGGCTGCCCCCCTCGTCGCCGGGTGGCTGCTCCCGCACGTGACGGGGGTGTCGTCTCCCTGTTGCTCCAGGTCTCTCCGTCTCCCGTGGCCTCCGAGGGGCATCCTGCGGGCGTCGCATGCCGGAGGGTCCGGGTCTCTCTGTCTCCCGTGGTGTGCGAGGGGCATCCTGTGGGCATCGCATGCCGGAGGGTCCGGGTCTCTCTGTCTCCCGTGGCCTCCGAGGGGCATCCTGCGGGCGTCGCATGCTGGAGGGTCTGGGTCTCTCTGTCTCCCGAGGTGTGCGAGGGGCATCCTGTGGGCATCGCATGCCGGAGGGTCTGGGTCTCTCTGTCTCCCGAGGTGTGTGAGGGGCATCCTGCAGGCGTCGCATGCCGGAGGGTCTGGGTCTCTCCGTCTCCTGTGGTGTGCGAGGGGCATCCTGCGGGCGTCGCATGCCGGAGGTTCCGGGTCTCTCCGTCTCCCGTGGCCTCCGAGGGGCATCCTGCAGGCGGTCTGCATCTGCGGGGATGGGTGCCTCGACGTTTGGTCCTGCGATACACAATGTAGCATGCATGGTTAGACACGCAGGCAGTGATCAGGTGATATGGGGAGGGGGGATATGGGGACGGGCTGTCGGTGGCTCACTTGCTAGTACGCCCCCGACCTCTGCATCAGCAACCTCCCGGTCGTCAGGTCCGCCAGCCAGTTCCAGGGCCCTTTCCTCGTGTTCGGTCAGTGGCCTCTCATTAGTGGGGCCTCCTCCAGTCCTCACATGCTCCCTATTGTTGTGTGCGCGCTTCTCCTGTGGCGGGGGGTGGGGGAGGGGGGGGGAGGAGGGTGGTGGTGGCAGGGGTAAAAGGCAACACTGTTAGGCAGGTACATGAATGCACGCCATCGGTTGCATGTGCATTGCAGAGGTTAAGGTTAGGGCTGGATTCACTTGGGGATATGGGGGATATGCGGGAGGGGGCATATGGGGGAGGGGGGATATGGGGGAGGGGGGATATGGGGGAGGGGGTATATGGGGGAGGGGGGATATGGGGGATATGGGGAGGGGGATATGGGGAGGGGGATATGGGGAGGGGGGATATGGGGGAAATGGGGGAGGGGGGGTATGGGGGGGTATGGGGCAGGGGGGATATGGGGGAGGGGGATATGGGAGAGGGGGATATGGGGGAGGGGGGATATGGGGAGGGGGGATATGGGGGGATATGGGGGAGGGGGGATATTGGGAGGGGGATATGGGGGAGGGGGGATATGGGGGAGGGGGGGATATGGGGAGTGGGGATATGGGGCATGGGGGATATGGGGGAGGGGGGATATGGGGAGGGGGATATGGGGGAGGGGGGATATGGGGAGGGGGATATGGGGGGGATATGGGGGAGGGGGGATATGGGGGATATGGGGGAGGGGGGATATGGGGGAGGCTCACCCTGCCTGCTCTGACGAGGTTGTTCACCTTCTTGTGGCACTGGCTGCCTGTCCGTGGTGTCAGGGCCACAGTGGTGACGGCCTCTGCCACCTCCCTCCACAGACGCCGGCTGTGGCGTGGGGCAACTCTGCGGCCGTGCCCAGGATACAGGGCGTCCCTCCTCTGCTCCACCGCGTCCAGGAGCACCTCCACATCCCTTGACTGGAACCTCGGGGCTGAGCGGCGGCCAGCCATCCAGTCGGGTGTTCCGGTCGGGTGTTCCGGTCGGGTGGGTGGAGCAGCGCGGCCTTATGAGCCGTCACGCCGTGCGGCGCGTATGACGCTGCATGGCGTGAACCACTGCGCAAGCGCGGATCCCGTTACGTCGCTGCTAGCCCATTTCGGGCCGGAGACTTTTGACCCATTTTTCCGGCGTGACGCAAATCGGATTTGCGCCGTTTTTTGCGCCGATCGGCGGACTTTGTGCCGATAACGGAGAATTTCGCCCACCATCTTCACAGTAGTATCGGGCTGTTTGATACAGGCTCAGGAATACCTCTTTTGTACTCCATGCCTCTATTTATGAACCACATTTAAAGCTCAGGAATCAGTATGCTAGATTTTACAATCAAGGTGTTGTCAGACAATTACACACCATGGGCGTCATTCTCCGCCGGCGGGAGTCTCCGTTTTGCCGGCGCCCGAGGGTTTCCTGACGGCGTGGGGTTGCCCCACAATGGGAAACCCCATTGACCGGCCGGTGTTACGGAGACCCCCGCCGGCCGGTGGCGCAGAAATGTGGCGGGGCGGGTAGGAGAATTTCGCCCCATGTGACTGTTAATGTTGTGCAACCAGCTCCGCTTCTTTGAAACTGGCCCTATATCCAGACAACAATATCCAAAAGACTTGAACCTCACAAGTGCCACAAACAACAATCCAATGTACAAATGAGAATATCTTGCACTAGGACGGCATGATGGCATAGTGGTTAGCACTCCTGCCTCACAGTTGCAGGGACCCAGGTTCAATTCCAGCTTCGGGTGACTATCTGTGTGGAGTTTGCACATCCTCCCCGTGTGTGCGTGGGTTTCCTCCGAGTGCTCCACTTTCCTCCCACAGTCCAAAGATGTGCAGGTTAGGTGGATTGGCCATGATAAATCGCCCCTTAGTGTCCAAAAGGTTAGGTGGGGTTACTGAGTTATGGGGTTAGGTTGGAGGCATGGGCTTAAGTCGGGTGCTCTTTCTAAGGGCCGGTGCAGACTCAATGTGCTGAATGGCCTCCTCCTTCACTGTAAATTCTATGATTCTAGGGGCGGGATTCTCCCACAATTGGCGGGGTGGCCCGTACCGGCCCAAGAGCGGCGCAAACCATTCCGGCGTCGGGCCGCCTGGAAGTTGCAGAACCCTAACCCTAATCCTCCTGAGCTGGTGCTGGGAGGGTTGGCGCCGTGCCAACCGGCGTCGAAGGGCCACCGCTGGCCGGCGTGGATTGGCGTATGCGCAGGACTGCCAGCGTGTTCTGCCGCATGTGCAGAATCACCAGCATGTTTCTTGGTCATGTGCAGGAGGTTTCTTCCCTGCGCTGGCCATGGCGGAGCCTTCTAGAGGCCGGCGCGGAGGGGAAAGAGTGTCCCCACGGCACAGGCCCGTCTGCAGGTCAGTGGGCCCCGATCGCAGGCCAGGCCACCATGGGGGCTCCCCCCAGGGCTGGGTCCCCCCACGCGCTCCCCACTGAGAACCCAGCTAGACGGCCGACAAGCCAAGTCCCGCCAGAATGAACCATGGCCCTTTCACGCCGGCGGGCTTGGCCAGGAACGCGCGACTGCTCAGCCCATCGGGGCCCGGAGAATTGCCGGGGGGCCACTGCCAAAGGCCCCCGACCGGCGCGACATGATCCCCACCCCGCAAACCAGCACCGGAGAATTCGGCAGCCGCCGTTGGAGTGGCGGGGCGGGATTCACACCGCCCCCCCGGCAATTCTCCGACCCAGCGGGTGGTCGGAGAATCCCGCCCTATGATCCTAACAGTATTTAATTGACACCAGACACCTGCTTTCACTCCCAAGTTTAAAAAAATGGCAAAACTTTCCAGTAAATTACCACCACCAATTCAACTGCAACAATGTGCTATTTCTATCCACAAAAGTGGCTTTGCTAACAGAAAAATTACACATTGCATTAAATTCTAAATATTTTCTCATTTTAAATTGAAACTAACCACTCTTCTGAATACCCAGCATGGAGTATATAATAAGACAGAAAAGTACAACTGGAAATCTGAAATGAAAATAGAGAATGCTGGAAATATTCAGGAGGCAAGACAGCATCTGTGGGGAGAGGAAAAACAGTCAACTCTGCAAGTCCATGATCTACACTAGTTTTGTCAAACAGCCATTGACCTCTGCTTCTCTCTGCACAGATTCCAGAAGACGTGCTGAACATTTCAAGCACTTCTCGTCTCTATTGGAGCGAAAATAACAGGCGCGTTTCAGCAACCGTATTGCGGCCAGCGCAGACCCAAGCACAATGGGTAAATCATGTGAGAGCCCCAAATCATGCCTGCACCAGGCACCAGGCCGATCGCAGGTCAGCCGAGTCAGTCCATGAAGTATATTTTGCTTTTGCCATCACTGGGCACAATGAGGACCAGGCGTAACATCATCTCAGGTGGTGGTTGGGGATAGGGCAGGGTGGTACTCTGGCACTCCACCTTGCACCTTGCCACTGGCAACCTGGCAGGCTGGCAGTGCCACATAGGCACTATTGCAGTGCCATCCTAGCATTGCCAGGATACCTTGATGGCACTGCCAGGGTGCCCAGGTGATAGGTTGGAACAGCCAGGGCAGGAACCGGGTGCCTTTCAAATTGGTGGGGGAGGGGGGGGGCATAAGGTGGGGGGGTTCCAGGGGCCTCAGCAAGATTGGAGAGTGAAGGAGGATCAATACAATGTGGGCCTAAAGGGGTAAGGAGGAGAAAGATCGGGGCTGCCATTCAAAATGGCCCTCCAATCTAAGTTCCTGGTGTCAAGATCAGCACACCAGCAGGAAATCAACTAAAGTATGGTCTCGGTGGAGAGAAACTCCCTGAAGCCAAATACAACGGCAAAGTGCCATTGAATAGCGGAGTATTCTTGGTGCTGCAGCCTCCAAGAAACACCCCGCCAAATGTGCCCAAAATCGGGCTTTAACTTTTGTCCGCTGAAACGCGCCCAAGCTGTCTCACAAGTAACAGAGCTAGAGAAAAACAGACAAGGCCCCAGGTTCTGGTCACCGAGCGAGGGGGAGCTGACTGGTATAAGGGTCCTCCCGTTTTCACCCTGTTTGTTCCCCATTTTCTCCTTTTAAGTTCTGTTATTTTTGCTATTACAAATTTTGTCCATGGATGATTAATGACGTTAAAGCAAAGCGATTTACCTTTAATTAAAGCAGAAACCTGGGTTGGGCAAATTGAAGATTGACCTGTGATCTCAAGGCAAAGCAGTCTGCATTTTGAAACAGCAGATTCCAGAATGATTTGACTGACTCTTGATAAACTTGGCTGCCTGTCAATGAACTGGCTCAATTTGCTTGGCTTTGCCAACAGCCCGTGCTAATTGGTTCTGATTTCTCTGGAATGTATCTCTCCCCGATAACATAGAACATAGAACATTACAGCGCAGTACAGGCCCTTCGGCCCTCGATGTTGCGCCGACCTGTGAAACCAATCTAAAGCCCATTTACACTATTCCCTTATCGTCCATATGTCTATCCAATGACCATTTAAATGCCCTTAATGTTGGCGAGTCCACTACTGTTGCAGGCAGGGCATTCCACACCCTTACTACTCTCTGAGTAAAGAACCTACCTCTGACATCTGTCCTACATCTATCTCCCCTCAATTTAAAGCTATGTCCCCTCGTGCTAGACATCACCATCCGAGGAAAAAGGCTCTCACCGTCCATCCTATCTAATCCTCTGATCATCTTGTATGCCTCAATTAAGTCACCTATTAACCTTCTTCTCTCTAAAGAAAACAGCCTCAAGTCCCTCAGCCTTTCCTCATAAGATGTTCCCTCCATACCAGGCAACATCCTGGTAAATCTCCTCTGCACCCTTTCCAATGCTTCCACATCCTTCCCATAATGCGGTGACCAGAATTGCACGCAATACTCCAAATGCGGTCGTACCAGAGTTTTGTACAGCTGCAACATGACCTCATGGCTCCGAAACTCAATCCCTCAACCAATAAAAGCTAACACACAATGTGGTGATACCAGGTATTGCAGTACCTGAGAGGTGGATGACCATTGGCTAGACCTAGGAGTCTACCATTGGCTAACGTACATAGCTCCGCCCTGAGAGACGGGGTATAAGAACCAATGTCGTCCCAGCAGACTTCATGTTCTGTATCGAAGCTGCTGGGTACAGTTCTAGCTGATTAAAGCCTATTAGTTATGACTGACCTTGTCTCGAGAGTAATTGATTCTGCATTACACAGTACGCCTTTTTAACAACCCTCTCAACCTGGGTGGCAACTTTCAGGGATCTATGTACATGGACACCAAGATCTCATCCACACTACCAAGAATCTTACCATTAGCCCAGTACTCTGTCTTCCTATTATTCCTTCCAATTGAATCACCTCACACTTTTCTGCATTCAACTCCATTTGCCACCTCTTAGCCCAGCGCTGCAGCTTATCTATGTCCCTCTGTAACTTGTAACATCCGTCCGCACTGTCCACAACTCCACCCACTTTAGTATCATCTGCAAATTTCCTCACACATCCTTCTACACCCTCCTCCAGGTCATTTATAAAAATGACAAACAGCAGTGGCCCAAAACAGATCCGTGTGGTACACCACTAGTAACTGGATTCCAGGCTGAACATTTCCCATCAACCACCACCCTTTGTCTTCTTCCAGCTAGCCAATTTCTGATCCAAACTGCTAAATCACCCTGAATCCCATGCCTCCGTATTTTCTGCAATAGCCTACCGTGGGGACCTTATCAAATGCTTTGCTGAAATCCACATATACCACATCAACTGCTTTAACCTCATCCACCTGTTTGGTCACCTTCTCAAATAACTCAATAAGGTTTGTGAGGCACAACCTACCCTTCACAAAACCGTGTTGATTACCTCTAATCAAATTATTCCTTTCCAGATGATTATATATCCTATCTCTTATAAACCTTTCCAAGACTTTGCCCACAACAGAACTAAGGCTCACTGGTCTACAGTTACTGGGGGTTGTCTCTACTCCCCTTCTTGAATGAGGGGACAACATTTGCTATCCTCCAGTCTTCTGGCAATATTCCTGTTGACAATGATGAAATAAAGATCAAAGCCAAAGGCTCAGCAATCTCCTCCCTAGCTTCCCAGAGAATCCTAGGATAAATCCCATCCGGCCCAGGGGACTTATCTATTTTCACACTTTCCAGAATTACTCACACCTACTCAAGCCCTTCTAATCTAGTAGCCTGTATCTCAGTATTCTCCTTGACAACATTGTCTTTTTCCTGTGTGAATACTGACAAAAAATATTCATTTAGCACCTCTCCTATCTCCTCGGACTCCACGCACAACTTCCCACTACAGTCCTTGACTGGCCCTACTCTTACCCTAGTCATTCTTTTATTGCTGACATATCTATAGAAAGCTTTAGGATTATCCTTGATCCTACCTGCCAAAGACTTCTCATGTCCCCTCCTGGTTCTTCTTAGCTCTCTCTTTAGGTCCTTCCTAGCTTACTTGCAACTCTCGAGCACCCTAACTGAACCTTCACGTCTCATCTTTACATAAGCTTCCTTATTCCTCTTGACAAGTGATTCAACTACTTTAGTAAACCACGGTTCCCTCGCTCGACCACTTCCTCCCTGCCTGACAGGTACATATTTACAAAGGACACGCAGTAGCTGTTCCTTGAACAAGCTCCACATTTCAATTGTGCCCATCCCCTGCAGTTTCCCTCCCCATCCGATGCATCCTGTCTTGCCTCATCGCATCATAATTGCCTTTCCCCCAGATATAACTCTTGCCCTGCGGTATATATCTATCCCTTTCCATCGCTAAAGTAAACGTAATCGAATTGTGGTCACTATCACCAAAGTGCTCACCTACCTCCAAATCTGATACCTGTCCTGGTTCATTACCCAGTACCAAATCCAATATGGCCTCGCCTCTCGTTGGCCTATCTACATACTGTATCAGGAAACTCTCCTGCACACATTGGACAAAAACGGACCCATCTAAAGTATTCAAACTATAGCGTTTCCAGTCAATATTTGGAAAGTTAAAGTCCCCCATAACAACTACCCTGTTGCTTTCACTCCTATCCAGTATCATCTTTGCAATCCTTTCCTCTACATCTCTGGAACTTTTCAGAGGCCTATAGAAAACCCCTAACAGGGTGACCTCTCCTTTCTTGTTTCTAACCTCAGCCCATACTACCTCAGTAGACGAGTCCTCATCAAACGTCCTTTCTGCCACCGTAATACTGTCCTTGACTAACAATGCCACCCCTCCCCCGCTTTTACCACCTTCCCTGAGCTTACTGAAATATCTAAACACTGACACTTGCAACAACCATTCCTGTCCCTGCTCTATCCATGTCTCCGAAATGGCCACAACATCGAAGTCCCAGGTACCAACCCATGCCGCAAGTTCACCTACCTTATTCCAGATGCTCCTGGCATTGAAGTAGACACATTTTAAACCACCTTCCTGCCTGCCGGTGCACTCCTGCAACTTTGAAACCTTACTCATGACCTCACTACTCTCAACCTCCTGTATATTGGAGCTACAATTCAGGTTCCTAACCCCCTGCTGAACGAGTTTAAACCCTCCCAAAGAGCATGAGCAAATATCCCCCCCCCCCCCCCCCCCCCCCCCCCACGCAGGTTATTGGTACCCCTCTGGTCCAGGTGTAAACCATCCCGTTTGTAGAGGTAGTAGGTTAGCTTGCTGTTATTCCGTTACAATCACTGCATATTTTATCTTTATTTCTGTTTCAAATAAACATTAATTTTGTTCCAACTTAGAAACCAGTTGGCCGTACATTATTGGGCAGCCAAGGGCCAAAGGTTTCGGGAATTTTATCACTTGTGTTGGGACTCCGAGGTCTGTGGGGCTGGAATTGACCGGCAATAGCCCAGGGTGTCATCACACTGGGGCTAAACTAAGGAGCTGGGTTTAACTAACACCGACAGATAAGATCAAAGCAAATTACTGTGAATGCTGGAATCTGAAACAAAATCAGAAAATACTGGACAATGTCAGCAGGCCTGGCAGCATTGGTGGAGAGTGGAATGATCTAACGTTGAATCGCAGGCTTTGACAAAGAGTCATCCAGTCTCAACACGTCAGACCCCTTCTCTCTCCACAGATGCTGTCAGACCTGCTGAGATTGTCTGGTGTTTTTCTGTTTTTGTGAACTAACACCGCCTTCTGGTGGTGCATACTCAGGCTCAAGTCTCAGGGTTCCTCCTCTTTCACACTCAGTTATTCTCACACTCACACACACACACTCACTCACTCGCACACACTCATTCACTTACATGCAACCACACATACACACACATACAGTCACTCACACAGACCCACTTCTTCACTTACACCCACTCACTCACTCACATTCCCACACTCAAAAACACAGGGCGGAATCTTATTGAGGCATTGGGCATCACACGTGTCAGCTCGAGTTGGTTGGTGTAAATTCTGCTCCTAGAGTCACGGTTCCAGGAGAAAGCCTGCCGAACCCCAAAGTAATCAGGCAGTGGCAAGGCCAGCAATGGTCCTTACCCTGGAATCAGGACTCCAGAGGTGGAAGACTCGCCTCGGAATGCTGTCAGCCAAACAGAGGCTGGCAGCTCCTGCACTCAGCAGCATGAACAGCCGAACAGGCGCCGGAATGTGGCGACTAGGGGCTTTTCACAGTAACTTCATTGAAGCCTACTTGTGACAATAAGCAATTATTATTATTAAGGGGAAGGCTGTGACTGCAGCCGGAAGGAAAGGCACTAGATCGCAGAGCAGCCCAGGCCACAGGTAAATAATGTGGGGAGGGGTGGTAATTTAGCAGTGTCAGTTTCAGACTGAAAACTGGAGTTTATCTCTCCGGCTGCACAGCCATGTTTTCTCTCCAGATTATCTGACACTGATAGCACAGAGAATCTGGGAACATGGGGTGGGATTCTCCAATCCCGCAGCAGAGTGTCCACGCCGTCATAAACGCCGTCGCGTTTTACAACGGCGTGAACGGGCCGCTCCCAGGGGTAATTCTGGCCCCTACTGGGGGCCAGCCCGGCGCTGGAGCGGTTCGTGCTGCTCCAGCTGCCGTTCCCAGCGCGAACTGTGCGCCGTGGGATCCGCGCATGCGCAGCTGTGCTGGCGCCGACGCGCACATGCGCAGAGGCCTCCTTCAACGCGCCATCCCGATGCAACATGGCGCAGGGCTACAGGGGCTGGCGCGTAGGAAAGGAGGCCCCCAGCCACAGAGGCCGGCCCGCCAATCGGTGCGACCCGATCGTGGACCAGGCCACATCGGAGGCCCCCACTGGGATCGGACACCCTCTCCCCCCACAGGCCGCCACCCGACCCTTCAACGCCGAGGTCCCGCCGGCCCAGAGCAGGTTAGAACGGCGCCAGTGGGACTCGGTTCTTTTCATACGGCCGCTCGGCCCATCTGGGCCGGAGAATCGCCGGGCCGGCCAGGTAGAGCAGCCCGCGACCGGTGACGCGCCAACCACACCGGCACTAATGGCACCGATTCTCCACTCTGCGGAGAATCGCATGCCGGCGCCTGGGCGGCGTGGCCCGTTCGCGGGCATTCTCCGGCACGGCCCCAGGCTGGGAGAATCCTGCCCATGGTTTGCACCATCACTCTGGTGGGATGAGAACCGAGAGACCCAGAGATCGGAGTGCCATCTTTAAAGGGCAACTCAATCTGCGCAAATGATAAACTCCTACCCCCTCACAACAGAAATGCAGATCCCTGCCCCTACCGCACAAGCATCAGGCCCCATCCTCTCACAGGAATTGGGCACCCCTCCCCCCCATAGGCATTGGGGCTGCACTCACCACCCCACAATGATCAGGAAATAACCCCTCCATTCCACAAGCATTGGGGTTGGCACGGCCAAATTGGCACTGCTCAGTTGGCACTGCCAGGATGCAAGGGAGAGTGCCAGGGCAATGCCCAAGCATGTTCCTCAGCAACTGCGGGCTATACTTACCTTTATGCCCCTGGTGTGGTCATCATGACTGGTATTCATTTTTGAAAACCAATAATGATTTGCGCCAGAGTGACATCACGCCGGCTGGATGGGAAGATACATTGAGGGCGGAAGCAGCGGAGTTAAGCCTGCTAATTATATGATAATCAATGCTAATATATGCTGATCAGGCCACACCTACACCAGGCAAGAACCTGATCATGTCACTGGGGGTCAGGTGGGGCGGTACATTGCGGAGAGGATCTCAAATTGAATTCTCACTGGCACAAATCCCACTTTTGGCCTCTCGTGAGATTTAGTGGCCATGATTTGCGCCCGCGGCTAGCACAGCTGCTAAATGGTGGCCAGACACTCACTCACACTGGCTCACTCCCACACATACACGCACTCACTCTCACTATCACACAAGCTCCCACACTCACTCTCACACACACTCACTCAGACTCACGCTCACACGCACGTTCACACATTCACTCACTACCACAAGGTCTCACACAAGTTCTCACGCACGTTCATTATCACACACTTTCACTCACTCTCAAACACACTCACTCACTCAATCTCAAACACATTCACTCACTATCACACTCTTGCACACACTCACTCTCACACTTATTCTCATACTCGACCACTTCCACAATCACACTCATTTACACTCACTCTCATACTCATCACAATCCCTCCTACTCACTCTCTCTCTCTCACACACAGACATATGCACACAACACACACACAGCCATTCCCCATGGGCAAGGGAAGTTTGGAGATTTATATCACTGAGGAGAAATTTGAGAAGGCTGTGAATGTGGCAAGACCGGCTACTTCTCCACCCTGTCTATCGCTCCAGGTGCCCTGGACCGCACTGTGCTGCAGCCGCTCCTTCACTTGCATCACTGGCCCACCCTGCTTTCTTGATGTCAGGGTGATTCCTGTGGCTCTTTGGCTGGGCTGGCACCTGAACTGAAGTGTGGGAGCACAGCCGAGGGTGGAAGCAGACTACAGAAAACTGCCCTGGTACCTGCTTTATCATTCAAACACTTGCTGCATTGTTGTCACATACTGGATCAGCTTCCTTCTGAAGGACTCTCCCTCATCTCTTTTCCACCTTGTCAATTGTTTTTCTGCTGTGAGTCTCGGATGTGTCTTAACTTACTTCAGTTCAATGTTGGGAAGATCAAAGCTTTTGAGTTTTGGCAGTCGTACAGAATCATCAGCATGAGAGAATTGGCAGCCCACTGGCTGAAGTTTTCTATTGAATATTCCACAACCTATCCATTGATCTCTATCTCCTCTTAGATCATGAGACCATAAGACATAGGAGCAAAATTAGGCCACTTGGCCCAAGCCTGCTCCGCCATTTAATTTTGGCTGATATTTTTCTCATCCCCATTCTCCTGCCTTCTCCCCAGAACCCCTGATCCCCTTATTGATCAAAAACTTATCTATCTCTGTTTTAAAGACACTCAGTGATTTGGCCTCCACAGCCTTCTGCAGCAGAGTTCCACAGATTCACCACCCTCTGGCTGAAGAAATTCCTCCTCATCTCTGTTTTAAAGGATCGTCCCTTTCGTCTGAGATTGTGTCCTCTACTTCTAGTTTTTCCAAAAAGTGGAAACATTCTCTCCGCGTCCACTCTATCCAGGCCTCGCAGTATCCTGTAAGTTTCAATAAGATCCCCCCTCAACCTTCTAAACTCCAACGAGTACAGACCCAGAGTCCTCAACCGTTCCTCACATGACAAGCACTTCATTCCAGGGATCATTCTTGTGAACCTCCTCTAGACCCTCTCCAAGGCTAGCACATCCTTCCTTAGATACGGGGCCCAAAACTGCTCACAATACTCCAAATGGGGTCTGACCAGAGCCTTATATTGCCTCAGAAGTACATCCCTGGTCTTGTATTCTAGTCCTCTCGACATGAATGCTAACATTGCATTTGCCTTCCTAACTGCCAACGGAACCTACACGTGAACCTTAAGAGAATCGTGAACAAGGACTCCCAAGTCCCTTTGTTTTGTATGATTTCATAAGCATCTTCCCATTTAGAAAATAGTCGATGTCTCCATTTCTCCTTCCAAAGTGCATAACCTCACACTTTTCCACATTGTATTCCATCTGCCACTTCTTTGCCCACTCTCCTAGCCTCTCCAAGTCCTTCTGCAGCCCTCCTGCTTCATCAATAGTACCTGCCCCTCTACAGATCTTTGTATCATCTGCAAACTTAGCAACCATGCCTTTAGTTCCTTCCTCCAGATTATTAATGTATATTGTGAAAGGTTGTGGTCCCAGCACCGACCCCTGACGTACACCACTAGTCATGGGCTGCCATCCTGAAAAAGACCCCTTTATCCCCACTCTGCCTTCTGCCATGAAGCCAATCCTCTATCCATGCCAAGATCTTACCCTAAGGCTTTTAACTTATTTAAAGTCTCCTATGCGGCACCTAGCCAAAGACCTTATGGGAATCTAAATAAATCACATCCATTGGTTCTCCTTTGTCCAACTTCCTTGTTCCTTCCTCAATGAACTTGAACAGATTTTTCAGACATGACCTCCGCTTACTCTAAAATCTTACCAATGACCAAAGTCAGGCTAACAGGCCTATAATTTCCCGTCTTCTGCCTCCCTCCCTTCTTAAACAGTGGTGTTACATTTGCCACTTCCCAGTCCTGTGGGACCCTTCCTGCCTCCAGTGATTCCTGAAAGATCATCACCAATGCCTCCACAATTTCCTCAGCTATCTCTTTTAGTACCCTGGGGTGTAGTCCATCCTGTCCAGATGACTTATCCACCTTCAGACCTTTCAGTTTCCCCAGATACTTCTCCTTAGTGATGGCCACTGCACTCACCTCTGCCCCCTGGTTCTCCAGGAGCTCTGGCATCCCACTTGTGTCTTCCACCGTGAAGACTGATGCAAAGTAACTATTCAGTTTGTCTGCCATTTCTTTGTTTCCTATTATTACTTCTCCAGCCACATTTTCCAGTGGTCCAACGTCTACTTTTGTCTTTCTCTTACCTTTAATATATTGAAAAACACTCTTCCTATCTTCCTTTATATTACTAGCTAGCTTGCACTCATACTTCATCTTCTCCCCCCTTATTGCTTTTTTTAGTTGTCCTCTGCTCGCTTTTAAAGGTTTCTTCATCCCCAGTCACCCATCCCTCAACACTCAGTCCTCTCCCTCCAACCTCTTTTGCCTTCGTCTCACCCCACTCCCACAACATTCTTTCCTCCCACTATTGGTGGCAGAACCTCCAGATGCCTGGATCCTGCTCTTAGTTTTAAGGTTTTGCCCTGTGTGAGGCATCCATTTGGGCGGATGGATGTGCTGTCGGCAAAGGCAAAGGCCAAAGCTGCGAGTTGAGCCCAGGGCCCTCAAAGGCTTGGTGTTTTGCAGCTTGCACACCACTCTCTCCCAGGCTTTCAGCATAATACAAGCCAAAATAAGAAATTTAATTCATGTAAACCATCGAGAGAAGCAAAGAATAATAAGAAACTTGGAAGCATTGTGAAATGTGAGGTGGATCGTGTCGAACCTCAAAACGACATAGTCAAGTTAGTGAAATGGGCAGACAGGTTCGATGCAGAGAAATGTGACGTGAAGTGATTCATTTGGGTTGGAAAAACAAGGAGAGACAATATAAAATAAATGGTACAATGCAAAATGGGTTCAGGAAGAGAGTGACCTGAGTGGGTAGGTGCATTCGTCATTGAAGGTTAGAGGACAGGTTGAGAGCACAGTTAATAAAGTACACTGTATTCTGGGCTCTAATAATAGGGGCATTGAGTATAAGAGCAAAGGTGTTATGCTGAACTTGTAGAGGACTTGTATAAGACTCTAAATTGACCATTATTGAGTCCAGTTCTAGGCTTCATTCTTGAGGAAGGATTTAAAGGCATTGGAGAGAGTGAATTCAAACATGATTCACGAGAATAGTTCCAGGAAGAGGAACTTCAGTTATGAACATAGATTGGAGAAGTTGGGACTGTTTTGGGGAAAAGAAGACTCTGAGGAGATTTGCTGGAAGTATTCAAAACCATGGGGGGCCTGGACAAAAGAAATTGGGAGACACTGTTCCGTTTGAAGTAGTGCAGCTGTAAATACTGATTTATAAGAAAATCCAGAGAGAAATAAGATTAAAAAGGGTGATTCTGCTGGACCAAAGGGCAAGAATGATAAAGTTCCAAACATACGTGGGTAATAATAATAATCTTTATTATTTTCACAAGTAGGCTTACATTAACATTGCAATGAAGTTACTGTAAAAAGCCCCTGGTCGCCACATTCCAGTGCCTGTTCGGGTACACAGAGGTAGAATTCAAAATGTCCAAATTACTTAACTACACGTCTTTCGGGACTTGTGGGAAGAAACCGGAGCACCTGTAGGAAACCCACGCAGACACGGGGGAGAACATGCAGACTCCGCACAGACAGTTATCCAAGCCAGGAATCGAACTTGGGACCCTGCCGAACCATATCCTGTGCCATATCCCTCAACACAAGGCAGTTTTGAAAATCAGGAACCTGGCATTTACATCACCTCAGCAATTGGGCATTGATAAATTGTAAGATACTGCAATCTATCAATGCATAACATTAAAGATTACCCGAAATAACTTGTTCACTGAATCTTGGAAACTGGGTGTTGCAAGGAAGTGACCACGTTCTGCACCTCTGGGTTTCCTGTTTGCTTGGAGGTTATTCATAGAATCATAGAATCCGACAGTGCAGAAGGCCTATCGTGTCTGCGTCGACCCTTTGAAAGACCACCCTACCTAGATCCAATCTCCTTCCCTATTTCCATCACCCCACCCATCCTTTGGACACTAAGAGCCAAGATATCCCACTGTAATGTTGCGATGATAGTTCTCTTAATTGGGATAGAGGTATCCTTGCTAGAGTCAGTAGCTCTCTACTCAGGGATTTAAGGTAAATACTACTTTAACAAAGAACAAAGAACAGTACAGCATAGGAACAGGCCCTTCAGGCCTCCGCGCCTGCGCCGACCATGGTACCTGCCTCAGCTAAAACCATATGCGCTTAGGGAGTCCATATCCTTTCATTCCAACCCTATTCATATATTTGCCTAGATGCTCCTTAAATGCCGTTGTCACTCCCACGACCTCCCCAGGCAGCGTGTTCCATTTATTTACCACCCTCTGTGTAAAAATCTTGCCTTGCACATCTGTTCTAAACTTTTGCCCCTGCACTTTGAACCTATGCCCCTAGTACTTGACTCTTCTACCCTGGGAAAGAGCATCTGACTATCCATTCTGTCCATGCCACTCATAATCTTGTAGACCTCCATCAGGTCGTCTCTCAACCTCCATCATTCCAGTGCGAACAGACCGAGTTTATCTAACCTCTCCTTGTAGCTAATGCTCTCCATACCAGGCAACACCCTAGTAAACCGTTTCTGTACCCTCTCCAAAGCACGCACATTCTTCTGGTAGTGTGACGACCAGAATTGTACATAATATTCCAAATGAGGCCTAACTAAGGTCCAGTACAGCAGCAACATGACCTGCCAATTTTTATATTCAATGCCCTGACTAATGAAGGCAGGCATGCCGCCTGCCTTCGTGACCACCTTATCCAAATGCGTTGCCACTTTCAGTGATCGGTGGACATGCATGCCCAGATCTCTCTGTCTGTCAGTATTCGCAAGAGTTCTACCAGTCAATTCTCACAAAGTTCTACCATTTACAGTGTAATTCCTACGTGCATTGGACCTTGCAAAGTGCATTAACTCACATTTATCCGTATTAAACTCCATCTGCGATTTCTCCGCCCAAGACTCCAAACAGTTTATACCTTGCTGTATCCTCTGACAATCCTCTTCACTATCTGCAACTCCACCAATTTTTGTGTCGTCTGCGAACTTACTAATCAGACCAGCTACATTTACTTCCAAATCATTTATATACACCACAAACAAAGGGCCCAGAACTGATCCCTGTGGAGCTAGTCACAACCTTCCATTCAGAAAAACACCCTTCTCCTGCTAGTATCTTCTGTCCCCAAGCCAGTTCTGTATCCAACTTGCCAGCTCTCCTCTGATCCCATGTGACTTCACCTTTTCTACCAGTCTACCATGAAGTACCTTGTCAAATGCTTTACTCAAGTCCGCGTATACAACATCTATTGCCTTTCCCTCATCTTTCATCTTTGTAATTTCCTTAAAAAACTTGATCAAATTAATGAAGCACGATCTCCCCTTCACAAAACTATGCTGTCCATCACTAATACGTCCATTTGTTTCCAAATGTGAGTAAATCCTGGGCGTCATTCTCCGACACCCCAGCGGGTCGGAGAATGGCCGTTGGCCGCCGTGAATCCCGCCCCCGCCGGTTGCCAAAGTCTCCGAAGGGAGAAAAGTCGGCGGGGCGTTAATGGCGCCGCTGCCGTCGGAGAATGGCACGGGTCTGCGCAAGGCAGCCGATTTTCGGCCTGCCGATATTCTCCCTTCCGGATGGGCCGAAGTCCCGTCGACGTGATGACTGTTCACGTCAACGTAAATCAAACCTCCTTTTCATCAACGTGACCCTGTACTCCAGGTTCACGCCGACCGGCGTGGAGGTGAGTGACGGCCTGGGGGGTTGGCTCTGGGCAGGCGATGGCGTGGCCGCAGTCTGAATGTGTGAGGAGAGGTGTGTCTCGGGTTGTGTGTGTGTGTGTGCGACAGGGGGGGTGGTTAGAGTGGGCTGGGCTCCGGGGGAGTGCCGGGAGGGGGGTCCGTGCCGGGAGGGGGGTCCGTGCCGGGGAGGAGGTTGGGGGGGGGTCCGTGCCGGGGAGGGGGATGGGCGGTCCGTGCCAGGGAGGAGGTTGGGGTCCGTGCCGGGGAGGAGGTTGGGGGGGGGTCCGTGCCGGGGAGTAGGTTGGGGGGGTCTGTGCCGGGGAGGAGGTTAGGGGGGGTCCGTGCCGGGGAGGGGGATGAGGGGTCCGTGCCGGGGAGGAGGTTGGGGTCCGTGCCGGGGAGGAAGTTGGGGGGGTCCGTGCCGGGGAGGAGGTTGGGGGGGTCCGTGCCGGGGAGGGGGATGGGGGTCCGTGCCGGGGAGGAGGTTGGGGTCCGTGCCGGGGAGGAGGTTGGGGGGGTCCGTGTCGGGGAGGAGCTTGGGGGGGTCTGTGCCGGGGACGAGATTGGGGGGGGGTCCGTGCCAGGGAGGGGGTGGGGGGTCCGTGCCGGGGAGGAGGTTGGGGTCCATGCCGGGGAGGAGATTGTGGGGGTCCGTGCCGGGGAGGAGGTTGGAGGGGGTCCGTGCCGGGGAGGGGGATGGGGGGTCCGTGCCGGGAGGAGGTTGGGGTCCGTGCCGGGGAGGGGGATGGGGGGTCTGTGCCGGGGAGGAGGTTGGGGTCCGTGCCGGGGAGGAGGTTGGGGGGGCCCATGCCGGGGAGGAGGTTGGGGGGTCCGTGCCGGGGAGGGGGATGGGGGGTCCGTGCCGGGGAGGGGGATGCGAGGGCAAGTGAGTTGGTCCACCTGGCCAGATGCCAGCCTCCAACAGTTGGACCCATGCGGTCCATGCCACCTGGCTGGGGGGAGGAGGGGATATGGGCACTGATGACATGTCGTCGTTCCCCTTCCCCCCACCAAGCCGTCATGTTTTCCGATCATCCAGCGATGTTGGCCGCCGTGGCGGCAGCTGCTAATGTCTATGTTGCCCTGGATGAGGAGGAGGAGGAGGAGGAGGAGCGTGCCAGAGAGGCGGCAGCCGCCCAGGCTGGAGGGACACCTGACCGACAGGACGAGGAGGGGGAGGCGGACGTCGCGGCCCCACGGCAACGGAGGCACCCGAGGGCGCCCCGTGTGTACCGGCCCCGGCAGTCATACCAGGACCTCACGGACCGGGAATGCAGGAGGAGACTCCGGATGAGGCGGGAAACCGTGGCACACATCTGCCACCTGCTGGCACACCTGTCACCGCGTGGTACTGGCGGGGACACCCTCTCCCCGTGTCCATCAAGGTTACGGTGGCCCTGATGCAACGGGGTCATTCCAGGCACCGAGTGGGGACCTGTCCGGCATATCGCAGACATTGGTGCACCGGTGCATCCGGGCAGTGACAGATGCCCGAAATGCCATGGCGCACCGCTACATCCGCTTCCCTGTGGACCGGGCCAGCCAAGAGCACGGGCCGTGGGCTTCTCTGCCGTGGCCGGGTTCCCCATGGTCCAGGGCGCGATTGATGGGATGCACGTCGCCGTGCGGCCACCTGCAGATAACAGGGCCGTGTTCACTAAGAGGAAGGGGACCTATTCGATGAACATACAGGTGGTCTGCAACCACCGCATGATGATCCTGCACGTCTGCGCCCGTTACCCAGGCAGTGTACACGACTCATACATGTTGTCGCGGTCATCCATCCCCGGCATGTACGAGGGACGCCATCCTCGGCTGAGGGGCTGGTTGCTGGGCGACAGGGGCTACCCATTGCGATCATGGCTGATGACGCCTGTACGGAGGCCCCGCAATGAGGCGGAGAACCGCTGCAATGATGCCCATGTAGCGACAAGGGGAGTGATAGAGAGGTGCTTTGGCGTGCTGAAGATGCGTCTCAGGTGCCTGGACCTCTCTGGGGGCGCCCTCCAGTATCGGTCAGATAGGGTCGGCCACATCATTGTGGTGTGCTGCGTCCTGCACAACATAGCCCAGCAGAGGGGCAATGTGCCGCAGGCAGAGGAGGGCGGAGTGGAGAAGCAGCAGGAAGGGGCGCAGTCCTCCCCGGATGAGGGGGATGGGGGTAATGGTCAGGGAAGACGGGGTAGACACAGGCGGGTAGCTGTCCACCGTTACCGGCTGGCCCAGCGGGCACGGGACAGACAGCCGCCCGCTTCACTGACTAGATGGGCGTGGGAATCGGGTAGTATGGCCACAGACCGCACACCATGGCAACAGCCGACCACCCACACCCCCCACCCATCCACCCACCCAGCACCCTCACCCCCTTCCCCAACCCCACCCACCCCACCCGCAGGCACACCACCCCCCCCCATTGCCGATCCAACTGCGGCACAACGGGCCGGGCTCACACAGTTGCGGGTGGACGCGTGTCTATTGCAGGCCATGGAGGATGATGACAACCCGCCCTGCGGTGAGCTCCTGGCTCCACATCGTTGGACTATGTCTGACCCATGAACACAGTACCACCATCCACCCGCACCATCCCTGCATGCGGCTGTGACACTGCAGCGCACGGTTCCGTCCTCTGCCCGGGGGGATGTTGATGGCGGCCCAGGGGGAACGGGGCAGACTCACCTGGGGCTGAGGTAACACCACCCCTCACACACACACTTGCGCTCAACGTACATGACACCCCCGCACGCATTGGACAGAGCACAAAGGCAACTTCTGTAGGTGTAACATTGACTTTAATAACCAAAGGAGTTCATGCACGTGCCCTTGCCCCTAAAACTCATCTGTGCCCTGCACCCGTGCCAACTTACTCAGTGTCTAATTGTTTGGCCTTACGGGCCCTTTGACTACGTCTACGTGGTTCCCCAGACGGTACAGCAGAACTGGAGGTGGACTCCTGTGATTCCTGCCCTCTGACACTGGATCCCTTTGGCGGCCGTTTCCTGGTGCGTCCTGGCCTAGATGGGCCAGGCTGCGGCCCGGGCGACTGGGATGGCGAGCTGCCAGCCTGTCCTGCCCGTTGCCCACCCGATGCACCTGGGACGGAAGGGGGGGAGTCCGAGGTGTCGCGGTGTTCCGGGACCTCCCCTACAGGGTGAGCCGGGACGGACCACACCACCTCCTCCTCCCTCGGGGTGCCCGATGGCCCCCAGGCCTCTACATGGGTGGGGGATGCGAACGGACTGGCCATCCGACGCCCCCCCGACATCTGGCGCTGCCAGTCCTGGAGGCCCGTGCTGATATCGACAGGGGTCTGCAGGTTTGCAGCCATGGAGCCCAGGGGGTTGGCAAACCCTGTCTGTGACAGTGCGACGCCGGCTCGCACATGGCCACTGGCGCCGGTGCCCTCAGCGATGGCCTGCTGAGACTGGGCCATGGCCTGCTGAGACTGGGCCATGGCCTGCAGAGACTGGGCCATGGCCTGCTGAGACTGGGCTATGGTGTTGAGCGCCTCTGCCATCTGACGCTGGCACTGGCTCATGGCCTCCTGTGAGAGGGCAGCCATGTCCTGGGCCACAGACGCCGCCTGCACGGAAAGCCCCAGGCCTCGCAAACCGTTCCCCATGTCTGACACCGTCGCACCCGTTGCCTCCACCGCGGACGCCACCCGTGCGGTGTCAGCCTGGATGGCACGTATGACCGGCACCACTTCCAGCTCCTGGACGCGGGTGGACTCCTCCACCTGCGACTGCAGCCGCCGCAAGCCGGCCGTCACCCTCTTCGCTCGTCTCCGGGTCGGTGGTTGCATCGGATCTATGTGTGGGTGTGGTAACCTCAGGAACCCGGGATCCATCTGGGCGGCAGAAGTTCGCTTGGGCTGGGCTGCCCTCCGACCGCCCGGCCCCTCTGCTGCTCCTACCTCCACCTGCTGTACCGGGACGGCTGTGTTTGTGCGCACCAGTGAGTGTACCAGACGCCTCATCACTAAAGTGCCCAACCGAGGTGAGTGTTTCTGCGATGGGTGGAGGATGTTGGTGACAGCAGTGGGTGTTGTGTCGTGCTCTTCGTCCCACCCTGAGTCCATGGCACTTTGGGGTGGGGGTTCGGCTCCACCCATCCACTCTGAGTCACTGTCCGGTATTTCGTCTTCCTGGGTAGTGCTGTCCCAGGTAGGGTTTGCTGGGTAGTGGTGTCCTGGGTAGTGGTGTCCTGGGTAGTGGTGTCCTGGGTAGTGGTGTCCTGGCTCGAATGTGACGGGGGCCTGTGGCTGCCCCCCTCGTCGCTGGGTGGTCGCTCCCGCACGTGACGGGGGTGTCGTCTCCCTGTTGCTCCAGGTCTCTCCGTCTCCCGTGGTGTGCGAGGGGCATCCTGCGGGCGTCGCATGCTGGAGGGTCCGGGTCTCTCTGTCTCCCGTGGCCTCCGAGGGGCATCCTGCGGGCGTCGCATGCTGGAGGGTCCGGGTCTCTCCGCCTCCCGTAGCCTCCGAGGGGCATCCTGCGGGCGGTCTGCACCTGCGGGGATGGGTGCCTGGACGTTTGCTCCTGCGATACACAATGAAGTTTGCATGGTTAGACACGCAGGCAGTGATCAGGTGATATGGGGGATGGGGGATATAGGGGAGGGGGGATATGGGGACGGGCTGTCGGTGGCTCACTTGCTAGTACGCCCCTGACCTTTGCATCAGCAACCTCCCGGTCGTCAGGTCCGCCAGCCAGTTCCAGGGCCCTTTCCTCGTGTTCGGTCAGTGGCCTCTCATCAGCGGGACCTCCTCCAGTCCTCACATGCTCCCTATTGTTGTGTGCGCGCTTCTCCTGTGGGGGGGGGGGGCGGTGGTGGCAGGGATAAAAGGCTACAGTGTTAGGCAGGTATATGAATGCACGCCATCGGTTGCGCGTGCATTGCAGAGGTTAAGGTTAGGGCTGGATTCACTTGGGGATATGGGGGATATGGGGGAGGGGGGATATGGGGAGGGGGGGATATGGGGAGGGGGACTATTGGGGAGGGGGATATGGGGTATATGGGGAGGGGGGATATGGGGGAGGGGGGATATGGGGGATATGGGGGAGGGGGGATATGGGGGAGGGGGGTGACATGGGATATGGGGGAGGGGGGATATGGGGGAGGGGGGATATGGGGGAGAGGGGATATGGGGAGGGGGGATATGGGGAGGGGGTTATTGGGGAGGGGGGATATGGGGGATATGGGGGAGGGGAGATAAGGGGGAGGGGGGATATGGGGAGGGGGGATATGTGGGAGGGGGGATAAGGGGGAGGGGGGGATATGGGGGATATGGGGAGGGGGGATATGGGGGAAGGGGAATATGGGGAGGGGGGTATTTGGGGGAGGGGGGGATATGGGGGAGGGGGGATATGGGGGGGATATGGGGAGGGGGGATATGGGGGATATGGGGTGGGGGGATAGGGGGGAGGGGGGATATGGGGATATGGAGAGGGGGGATATGGGGGAGGGGGGATATGGGGGGAGGGGGGATATGGGGGAGGGGAACATGGGGGATATCGGGTGGGGGGATATGGGGAGAGGGGATATGGGGATATGGGGGAGGGGGTATGGGGGATATGGGGGGAGGGGGGGATATGGGGAGGGGGATATGGGGGAGGGGGGATATGAGGGAGGGGGATATGGGGGAGGGGGGTATTGGGAGGGGGATATGGAGGATATGGGGGATAGGGGGGAGGGGGGATATGGGGGAGGGGTGATATGGGGGAGGGGGGATATGGGGGGGAGTGGGGATATGGGGGAGGGGGGTTATGGGGGATATGGGGGAGGTGGGATATTGGGGAGGGTGATATGGGGGAGGGGGGATATGGGGATATTGGGGAGTGGGGATATGGGGGCTATGGGGGATATGGGGGAGGGGAGATATTGGGGAGGGGGGATATGGGGAGGGGGATATGGGGGATATGGAGAGGGGATATGGGTGAGGGGGGATATGGGGAGGGGGACATGGGATATCGGGTGGGGGGATATGGGGGAGAGTGATATGGGGGATATGGGGAGGGGGGATATGGGGGATATGGGGGAGGGGGGTATGGGGATATGGGGAGGGGGGATATGGGGGAGGGGGGATATGGTGGATATGGGGAGGGGGATAATGGGGATATGTGGGAGGGGGAAATGGGGGAGGGGGGATATGGGGGATATGGGGAGGGGGGATAAGGGGGAGGGGGATATGGGGATATGGGGAGGGTGGATACGGGGGATATGGGGGAAGGGGAATATGGGGAGGGGGGATATGGGGGAGGGGGGATATGGGGTAGGGGGGATATGGGGGATATGGGGGGATATGGGGGAGGGGGGATATGGGGTGGGGGGATATGGGGTGGGGGATATGGGGGAGGGAGGGTTTGGGGGATATGGGGAGGGGGATATGGGGGAGGGGGATATGGGGGATATGGAGAGGGGGGATATGGGGAGGGGGGATATGGGGGAGGGCGGATTTGGGGAGGGGGGACATGGGGGATATCGGGTGGGGGGGGATATGGGGAGGGGGATATGGGGTAGGGGGATATGGATGAGGGGGGATATGGGTGAGGGGGAAATGGGGAGGGGGGAATATGGGGGAGGGGGGATATGGGGAGGGGATATGGGGGAGGGGGGATATGGGGGAGGGGGGATATGGGGAGGGGGATATGGGGAGGGGGATTATGGGGGAGGGGGATATGGGGAGGGGGATATGGGGAGGGGGGATATGGGGATATGGGGGAGGGGAGATATTGGGGAGTGGGGATATGGGGAAGGGAGGATATGGGGAGGGGATTATGGGGGATATGGGGAGGGGGGATATGGGGGACTATGGGAGAGGGGTGTATGGGAGGGTGGATATGGGGGAGGGGGGATATGGGAGGGGGGATATGAGGAGGGGGATATGGGGAGGGGGATATGGGTGAGGGGGGATATGGGGGATATAGGGGAGGGGGGATATGGGGAGGGGGGATTTGGGGGATATGGGGGAGGGGGATATGGTAGATATGGGGGACATGGGGAGGGGGATATGGGTGAGGGGGGATATGGGGGGATATGGGGAGGGGGTATATGAGGGATATTTGGAGGGGGATATGGGGGAGGGGGGATATGGGGGAGGGGGTTATGGGGGAGGGGGATATGGGGGAGGGGGGATATGGGTGAGGGGGATATGGGGGATATAGGGGAGGGGGGAGGGGGATATGGGGACATGGGGGAGGGGGGATATGGGTAGGGGGGATATGGGAGGGGGATATGGTGGAGGGGGGATATTGGGGATATTGGGAGGGGGATATTGAGGTGGGGGATATGGGGGAGGGGGGATATGGTGGAGGGGGATATGGGGAGGGGGGATATGGGGATATGGAGGAGGGGGGATATGTGGATGGGGGTTATGAGGGATATTGGTGAGTGGGATATTGGGGAGGGGGATATGGGGAGAGGGGATATGGGGCTATGGGGAGGGGTGATATGGTGGAGGGGGGATATGGGGGAGGGGGGATATGGGGGAGGGGGGGATATGGGGGAGGGGGGATATGGGGGAGTGGGGATATGGGGGAGGGGGATATGGGGATATGGGGGAGGGGGTATATGGGAGGGGTGATATGGGGGATATGGGGAGGGGGATATGGGGATATTGGGGAGTGGGGATATGGGGGATATGGGGGATATGGGGGAGGGAAGATATTGGGAAGGGAGGATATGGGGGATATGTGGGAGGGGGATATGGGGGAGGGGATATGGGGTAGGGGAAATGGATGAGGGGGGATATGGGGATATGTGTGAGGGGGGAAAATGGGGGAGGGGGGAATATGGGGGAGGGGGATATGGGGAGGGGATATGGGGGAGGGGGGATATGGGGGATAAGGGGAAGGGGGGATATGGGAGGGGGCATATGGGGGAGGGGGATATGGGGGCTATGGGGAGGGGGGATATGGTGGAGGGGGGATATGGGGAGGGGGATATGGTGGAGGGGGGATATGGGGAGGGGGATATGGGGGAGGGGATATGGGGATATGGGGGAGGGGAGATATTGGTGAGGGGGGATATGGGGAAGGGGGATATGGGGAGGGGTATATGGGGATATGGGGGAGGGGGGATATGGGGAGGGGGATATGGGGTGGGGGATATGGGAGGGGGATATGGATGAGGGGGATATGGGGGATATGGGAGAGGGGGGTATGGGAGGGCGGATATGGGGGAGGGGGATATGGGGAGGGGGATATGGGGAGGGGGATATGGGTGAGGGGGGATATGGGGGATATAGGGGAGGGGGGATATGGGGAGGGGGATTTCGGGGATATGGGGAGGGGGATATGGGGAGGGGGGATATGGGTGAGGGTGTTATGGAGATATGGGGACATGGGGAGGGGGGATATGGGTGAGGGGGATATGGGGGGATATGGGGAGGGGGTATATGGGGGATATGCGGAGGTGGATATGGGGAGGGGGATATGGGGAGGGGGATATGGGGGAGGGGGATATGGGGATATGGGGAGGAGATATTGGTGAGGGGGGATATGGGGAAGGGGATATGGGGAGGGATATGGGAGGGTGGATATGGGGGAGGGGGATATGGGGGTGGGGGGATATGGGGGAGGGGGGGATATGGGGGATATAGGGGAGGGGGGATATGGGGAGGGGGATATGGGGGATATGGGAGGGGGATGTGGGGATATGGGGAGGGGGGATATGGGGAGGGGGGATATGGGGGAGGGGGGATATGGGGAGGGGGATATGGGGGATATGGGGAGGGGGGGATATGGTGGAGGGGATATGGGGGAGGGGGATATGGGAGGGGGATATGGGGATGGGGATATGGGGGAGGGGGATATGGGATATGGGGGAGGGGATATATTGGTGAGGGGGATATGGGGAAGGGGGATATGGGGAGGGGTATATGGGGATATGGGGAGGGGGGATATGGGGAGGGGGGATATGGGTGAGGGGGATATGGGGGAGGGGATATGGATGAGGGGGATATGGGGGTATGGGAGAGGGGTTATGGGGGAAGGGGGATATGGGGGAGGGGGATAAGGGGAGGGGGGATATGGGGAGGGGGGGATATGGGTGAGGGGGGATATGGGGGATATAGGGGAGGGGGGATATGGGGAGGGGGGATTTGGGGGATATGGGGAGGGGGGATATGGGGGAGGGGGATATGGGTGAGGGGGTTATGGGAGATATGGGGACATGGGAGGGGGATATGGGTGAGGGGGGATATGGGGGGGATATGGGGAGGGGTATATGGGGATATACGGAGGGGGATATGGGGGAGGGGGGATATGGGGAGGTTGGCTATGGGGAGGGGGATATGGGGTGGGGGATATGGGGGAGGGGGATATGGGGGATATAGGGGAGGGGGATATGGGGGAGGGGGGATATGGGGAATATGGGAGGGGATGTGGGGGATATGGGAGGGGGGATAAGGGGAGGGGGATATGGGAGGTGGACTATGGGAGGGATATGGTGGAGGATATATGGGGGATATTGGAGGGGGATATTGAGGAGGGGGGATATGGGGGAGGGGGGATATGGTGGAGGGGGGTATGGAGGGGATCTGGGGATATGGTGGAGGGGGGATATGTGGAAGCGGTTATGAGGGATATAGGGGAGGGGGATATGGGGGAGGGGTTATGCTGGGATATGGGGGAGGGGGTGTGGGGGATATGGGGGAGGGGGGTATGGGGCGGGGGGATATGGGGGAGGGGGGATATGGGGAGGGGGTTATGGTGGAGGGGGATATGGGGATATGGGAGGGGATATGAGGGGGATATCGGGGAGGGGGATATGGGGTATGGGGGGGATGGGGATATGGGAGGGGGGAATGGGGGAGGGGGATATGGGGGAGGGGGGCTATGGGAGGGGGATATGGTGGAGGGGGGATATGGGGGATATTGGGAGGGGGATATTGAGGAGGGGATATGGGGGAGGGGGGATATGGTGGAGGGGGATATGGGGAGGGGGGATATGGGGATATGGGGGAGGGGGGATATGTGGAAGCGGGTTATGAGGGATATGGGGGGGGGGATTTGGCGGATAGGGGATATGGGGGAGGGGGGATATGGGGGAGGCTCACCTGCCTGCTCTGACGAGGTCGTTCACCTTCTTGTGGCACCTGGGTGCCTGTCCGTGGTCGTCGGGCCGCAGCGGTGACGGCCTCTGCCACTTCCCTCCCCAGACCGCCGGCTGGGGTGTGGGGCCCACTGCGGCCGTGCCCGGGATCCAGGGCGTCCCTCCTCTGCTCCACCGCGTCCAGGAGCGCCTCCACATCCCGTGACTCGAACCTCGGGGCTGAGCGGCGGCCAGCCATCCAGTCGGGTGTTGCGGTCGGGTGTTCCGGTCGGGTGGGGGGGAGCAGCGCGACCTTATGAGCCGTCACGCCGTGCGGCGCGTATGACGCTGCACGGCATGAACCACCGTGCGCAATCGCGGATCCCGTTACGTCGCTGCAAGCCCATTTCGGGCCGGAGACTTTCAACCCATTTTTCCGATGTGACGCAAGTCGGATTTGCGCCGTTTTTTGCGCCGATCGGCGGACTTTGCGCCGATAACGGAGAATTTCGCCCCCTGTCTCTAAGAATCTTTTCCAATAATTTCCATACCGCTGACGTAAAGCTTGTTGCTAACTTTTAGTTGGTTCAATTGGCTCTGTTTTATAACCTTTGCTCTCGAGTCGCCAGGTATCTTTATGATACCGCCACGAGGTTCAAGTTCAAGTAATGATCAATAACTCAATACACCAATTAGTAAGATTCAAATCAAAGCACATTTATTATACACAGTAATCGGTACTCATGCACAAATTCTACTTCTAAGCTACTTCTACAACTAACAGGCCTGTACTTAACTTTGGACTGACCCACCAGGTCAGGGGAACAAATGGCCTTTCGTTCGGTATCTGAAACTGCGGGATTCAAAGCCGGTATGGACTGTTAGCTAGGAGCGCCTATCTCGTAGCGAGCATCGACTTGGGACTTACTTCAGGGATGCGGCAGCTTGGACCGTTCACTCTCAGGGGTTGCTTCGCGTTGCTGAGTGACCCAGTCAAGGAGAGCGATTTGAACTTGGGGCTTAACTTTTATAGTCCCCAGGGGCTTCCCGCCTTTCGGGGCGGACCCTGTACCTGGTTCTAGTTGATTGGACTTTATTCCAATCGCTTGGTTCAATTTCTCCAATACTGGAGTGGTTCCCTCATCAATGGGTGGTCTTGAGGTGTTCGTTAACCTCTTTTGTGTTGACTACTGCTGGCGCCAGGGAGTCTGGCTTAGTTTTGTGTGTCCCAAATGTTGCTATTGTTCCTGGGGATTGCTCATTAGTATGTAGATGGCTGCTACATTATTATGCTGATGGTCGCTGGTATCGATGCTGTCTGGGCTTTTGCAGAGTTAAATACACAGCAAACCTGCACCTGCTGGTTTCTGCCTGTGTTGGCTGAATTTCCCTTCAGCCTTTGCCGTTCGCCATTTTAAATCGGGACTTGGACAACTCAGGTGGCTACAAGCTAACCGGCCTATAGTTTCCTGGATTATCCCTGCTGCCCTTCTTAAACAATGGCACAACATTGGCTACTCTCCAGTCTTCACCTGAAACAGATGAGGATACAAAGATTACTGTCAAGGCCCCAGCAATTTCCTCCCATGCCTCCCTCAGTATTCTGGGGAAGATTCCATCAGGCCCTGGGGACTTATCTACTTTAATGCTTTTTAAGATGCCCAACACCTCCTCTTTATTAATATCAACATGACTCAGAATATCTGTACACTCTACCTTGTACTCCACATCCACCAAGTCCTTCGCTTTGGTGAATACTGAGGCAAAGTATTCATTTTGTATCTTCCCATTTCCTTTGTTTCCATATATAGATTCCCTCCAAGATTCTTGAATGGACCAATCCTTTCTCTGGCTACCCTCTTGCTCTTTACATACGTATAAAACGCCTACTTTCTTTATATTCTTCAAGGGCTTCATCTGTCCTAAGCCTTTGAGACCTTATGAATGCTTCCTTTTTCTTTTTGGCAAGGTTCATAATGTCCCTCATTATCCAGGGTTTCCTATACTTGCCACCCTTATCTTTCATCCTCACAGATACATGCCGGTCCTGAATTCCAGTGAATTAAAATTTGAAAGCCTCACACATGCCGGATGTTGATTTCCCCTCAAGCAACGTCACCCAGTCAACGCTCTCCAGATCCTGCCTATGGGCAGCATGGTAGCACAGTGGGTAGCACTGTTGCTTCACACTCCAGGGTCCCAGGTTCGATTCCTGGCTTGGGTCACTGTCTGTGTGAAGCCTGCATGTTCTCCCACTTCGACCTGCTCCGCCATTCATCACGATCATCCAACTCAATAGCCTAATCCTGTTTTCTCCCCATAGCCTTTGATCCCATTCTCCCCAAGTGCTATATCTAGCTACCTTTTGAAGATATTCAATGTTTTAGCATCAACTACTTGCTGTTGTAATGAATTCTACAGGCTCACCACTCTTTGCGTGAAGAAATATCTCCTTATATCTGTCCAAAATAGTTTACCCTGAATCCTCAGACTGTGATCCTTGGTTCTGGACACGCCCATTATTAGTAACATCTTCCCTGCATCAGCTGAGAGTGTGCTGGAGACATTTGCAATCGAAGCATTCTAAAGGGAATTAGACTGAAATGGAAAAATGCGCAGTGTTAGGGGAACGCAATAATGCACTTTCATGGACTTCATTAATTAACACAAAAAAAGATTTATTAATAAGATTAGTTTAGCAGCCCCATGGCTGCACCTTGCTCCCTCCAAAATTCCTGCCAAAGAGGACTCATCTCCTGGCGCGATTATCTACTCTGAGTCCCAATTGGGGAGGTGACACTTTTCAGCTTTGTTATCTTAAAGGGGCAATCTTAACATCCCTCCACCTTTAACTCCTTCATACAATCTTCAGTAACTAATTTACTCAGTCCTAAATTCCAGCTAAACATTATGTACACAAGTTGGATAAATCGAGTCTTTGAGGGTTTTCTTGTTTCTTGTCGAGTGGCATAATTCCACAGGATCGACATTAACAGGAACTGCAGTAATGGATATCACTTCTGACACAGACAGTTCATTGCTACTTGTCCACGGAGACATCAGTTGTCTGTAACAGGTCGATCAGGTACCTTGGTGCTTATGAGTTTGAAAACATTTATTTACGGCAACACTGATTGCTGGAGGGTCTCTCTACTCCACATGTAATCCACATGTTTAGGAGCAATCCATTCAGCCATGTCTCCTTGGTACAACCTCAGAGACAATAATTCTAGGGATCAAAATTGATCCACTATCGAAATTTCATATTGTGTACTTAATGTTTTTTTATGCTGCAGTGGTGATGGCTCATTGATAAGATCTTGAGGGTTGTGTGTTTAAATATAAACACTTCTATTGGTAGACTTTAACTCTATACAATTCTGAAATAAGTCTTGCATGGAGCTGTTCCACACAGGCTTGCTGCTTACCGCGTTCTGTCCTAAACTACTCTCTGACCATGTGACGACATACATCATTCTGTGGCCGGTGCCAGTCTCCAATCTCACGTTAACCCTTGCTCTGCCAAAACATTAGAATGCATGCAGGCACATATCATCACAAACGAACAAAGTTTGATATCTTGACAGTTCTTTCACAATCTTGGTCTGTCATATGTGAAGGAGTAGTCATATTACTCTATTTAGCATTTTTAGGCCATCTGATAATGTTTCTTCCCTTTCCAGCATTTCAACTCAGCATCTTTTTCATTGACCATTTTATCATATTGGTGTTTATGCATTTCAATTCATGTGACCCTTTCAGCAATCTTGTTCTGGCACGTAATCTCAGTTTCTTTCTCTGTCTGAATTTTTGATTCTTTTGCCAACTTCAATGTTTTTAACTGGTCAGTTAATTTCTCATTGTCAACCTTCCCTTCTTCAAACTCCTGATTCAGTTTTTCACTGGACCTGTTCTTATTTTCTAGTTGTTTATTTCATGGAGTTCAGTTTAATCATCATTGTCTCATTGATCTTTCCTTCTTAACTTCATTTAGTACATTTTTGCAACTATGTTTTTCAAGTTTGCCGTCAGTCATTTCATCTCGTTGTTTTAATGTCTTCTCTTGAGCTTCAATTCCGTAGAATCCCTACAGTGCAGAGAGAGGCCATTTGGCCCATCAGGTCTGCACTGACCCTCTGAATCAGCTCCCTACCTAGGCCCACTCCCCCACTCTATCCCCGTAACCCCACATAACCTGCACACCTTTGGACAGGAAGGGGCAATTTAGTATGGCTAATCCATCTAATTTGCACATTTTTGGTACTGTGGGAGGAACCGGAGCACCCAGAGGAGGTCCACGCAGACACGGGGAGAAAGTGGGCCAGGGTTTAGAAACTCCAAAGTATATTATGGAGTTCACCTGACCTCTAACTTTTTGGTTAATTTGCCTAGGATGAGCACAAGAGCCTTCACATGAGGTGTGATTGAACAGTCTTCCTCAACACTTTAATCAAAATAAGCTTTATTCTAAGAACTTATTCTAAGAATTTGTATAAACACACAGCAACATTTTTTATCAATTACAAACATAAAGCTACCCCACAGCTACAGTAATCCATGTATAACACCTAATGAATTCCCCCGTAACTGTTCCAATTCAAAAACAAAATCCCATAAACCAAAAAGCCATTTTCAAGGGCATGGCCCAGCACTCTGCATTCTCTCTTGAATAAGCCAGGCTTTTCCTGAGATTCTGACCCCGTTTCACCAGCAGGTTTAAGCACTTATGGAAAGCAAACTATTTTTTTTAAGTTATAAAAGCAGGTAGCTAGAATCAATGTTTTTTTTTTCCTGGAACAACTCTTTAAAATGGAAATAGAGAGAGCGAGGCCAAAACACTTATTTTCTCTGTCTGTAGTCCACAGCAGTCAAACCTAAATTAAAGCGAAACCAATAACCTCACACAGCGGCAGCCCAGCTCCACCCACAAAATTACATCACTAAAACCAAGTGATAAGCCAAAAAGGGATACTTACATGACAGCTCCCCCCCCCCCCCCAAGAAAAAAAACTAAACTTCAAAGATGGTTTCATTTTTCATCTTTTCACTTCCCATTCCTAACACTTGACAATAAACACTTTAAAACATCGAAACAGGCATACATTTACTATAATACAGGCCATTTTTAGTTCTTTGTTTTCCACCATCGAACCTGCTTCTCTTCATCACATTCATGACAAAGCATCAGCTATCACGTTGTCTCGTCCTGCCACATGTATAAGTTTTAAATTAAATGGCTGTAATAATAAACTCCATCGAAACAGTCTGGCATTTCTATTCTTGAATTACTCCAAAAACATCAATGGATTGTGATCAGTATATACAATTGTTTCAAATGAATTGCTGGTAACATAAATGTTAAAATGTTGCAAAGCCAGCACCAAGCTCAAAGACTCCTTTTCAATTGTTGAATACTTCCACTGGTGATCTATTCCTTTGTTGTCTTCGTGCAAGAGCACTGCACCTACAGAAGCCCTCATCACATAGCCACCTTGAATGCTTTTGTGTAATTTGGGGTGGCCAACACAGGAGCAGTGGTTAACACAGCATTTAGACCGTCAAATATCTGTTGACATTTCGCCGTCCACTGAAATTTGCTACGCTTCTTCAGCAAGTCCATCAGTGGAGCAACCATGCTGCTAAAAGTCAGCACATATTTACGGTAAAAACCAAGAAATTTAATTATTACCCTTTGTGTCAAGGGTATTGGAAACTCCCCAATAACTTTTGTTTTCACATCCCGTGGGACCATTTGTTCATATCCAATTGTATGGCCAAGGAACATAACTTGGGCTTTTCCAAATTCACTTTTGGCTAGGTTTGCCACCACACCTGCCTCCTGAAGTCGATCGAATAGCTCCATCAGATGCTTCAAATGTTCTTTCCATGTCTGACTAAAAATCACCAGATCGTCTGTGTACACTGCACAATTGGATAATCCTGAAATTACATTGTTAGTTAACCGTTGAAATGTGGCTGGGCCGTTTTTCATGCCAAATAGCATAACTTTGAATTGTTATATACCATTTGGAGTCACAGAAGCTGAAATCTCCAATGCCCTTTCGGATACAGATACCTGCCAGTAACCTTTAAGTAAATCCAGTTTAGAGATAAAAGCTGATTGTCCCACTTTCTCAATGCAGTCCTCCAACCGTGGGATAGAATAAGTGGTTGTTCTTGTAACTGCATTAACCTTTCTATCGTCCACTCACAATCGTTGTGTACCATCTGGCTTTGGTACCTTCACTATGGGTGAACTCCATTGACTGCAACCCACTCCAATTATGCCATTTTTAAGCTTACTTTGAATTTCTCTTTGAACCTGTACCAATTTTAGAAGGTTAAGTCGATATAGATATCGTTTAATTGGAACAGCATTTTCCACATCTACATCATGTATAATCATTTTAGTACTTCCCAACTTAATTCCACAAACCTGCATATGTGGTATTAATAACTCATTCAGGTCAGTTCGTTTTTCCTCTGGAAGATAACTCAATAAGTTACCCCAATTTTTAAGAACAACCTTGTTATCCAATTTAATTTGAGGAATGTAAAATTCATAGTCATCTGGATTTGGTTCTTCACTTTGAGTTAGAATCACTAAAACCTCCTCCTTTTGTTCTCCTTCCCTTTCAAAATATCTTTTAAGCATATTCATATGACAACTCACTGTGTTTTCCTTCTATCTGGCGATCTTACCAAATAATTCACCCCACTCAACTTCCTTTCAATCTGATAAGGTCCACAAAACCTTGCTTTTAAAGGTTCACCTGCCACTGGTAACAATACTAAAACTTTATCTCCACTGGCAAAACGAAGAACTTTTGCTTTCTTGTCCGCTACCTGTTTCATCACATACTGTGCAACTTTTTAATCATTCCTTAAAATATGACACGTAATCCAAGAATGTAATTTCGGACTGCTCACTCACTAATTTCTCCTTAATCAATTTAAGTGGTCCTCTTACCTCATGACCAAAAATTAGTTCCAAAGGACTGAATTTGGTTGACTCATTAGGTGCATTCTTAATTTCAAACAGTACGAATGGAATTCCTTTATCCCAACCCTCTGGATAATCTTGACAATAAACCCTCAACATTGTCCTTAATGTCTGATGCCACCTTTCTAATGCCCCCTGTGATTCTGGATGGTACGCAGTTGATTTAAATTGTTTTATTCCTGGGCAGCACGATGGTGCAGTAGATTGCACTGCTGCCTCACAGCGCCAAGATCCCAGGTTTGATCCCTGCTCTGGGTCACTGTCTGTGTGGAATTTGCACATTCTTCCCGTGTTTGCGTGTGTTTCGCACCCACAACCCAAAGATGAGCAGGGTAGGTGGATTAGCCTCGCTAAATCGCCCCTTAATTGGGAAAAATGAATTGGACTCTCTAAATTTATTTTAAAATTTTTTTTTAAAAAATGGTATTATTCCTAAGCTATCCATAACCTCCTTGAATAATTTTGAGGTAAAATTTGATCCTTGATCCGATTGTATTTCTGTGGGTAGTCCATATCTAGTAAAAAATTTAAATAACTCCTCCACAATCTTTTTAGCTGTAATATTACATACTGGATTGGCCTCTGGAAACCTGGTAGACACATCAATTATAGTCAAAAGATATTGATTCCCACTTTTTGTTTTAGGAAGCGGTCCTACGCAATCAATTAATACCCTTGTAAAAGGTTCCTCAAATGCTGGAATGGGTATTAAGGGCACTGGTTTTATTACCGCTTGAGGTTTCCCTATCACTTGACATGTGTGACATGATCAACAAAATTTGACTACATCGTTATGTAGTCCAGGCCAATAAAAATGTTTCGTATTTTAGTTTGAGTTTTCCTTACTCCCAAATGACCTCCTATTGGTACCTGATGTGTGACTCGCAACATCTCCTTTCTATACCCTACCGGCAATACCACTTGATGAACGTCTGCCCACTTTTCATCCGCCTGCATATGCAAAGGTCTCCATTTCCTCATTAAGACATAGCTTTTAAGGTAAGATGGTAACATAATGCTTAAGACATGGCTTCACAGCCCCAGTGTCCAGACTTCTGGGGGACAGAAAGTGCAAGGTGAAGCTAAAGAAAACAACGAGGAGAGCAAAGAGGGGATAAGAGAAATCTTGAGCTGGAAAAAGTAGGGAATATCTCAAGATATTCTATAAGTATATCAATGGGAAGACGATAACCAGGGAAAATGTAGGCCCCATTAAGGACCAAGGGTGGAGCCAGAGGACAGTGGTAGGGTGTTTAATGAATATTTCACATCTGTCTTCACCCAAGGGAATGAGGAGGCAGATATGGAACTCGGGGAGAGAAACTGTGAGGTTATTGAGCAAGTTGTCAAAGGGAGGGACAAGTTACTGGAGGAGTTGGCAGGCTTAAAAGTGGAGAAATCTCTAGGTCCGGATGAATTGTGTCTCAGTTTGCTGTGGGAGGTGAGGGAGGATATTGCAGGGACCCAGATCCAAATTTTTTATTCTTCTCTGGCCACGGGAGAGGTGCCAGAGGAATGTGGTCCCACTACTTAAGAAAGGCTGCAGTGATAAGCCAGAGAACTACAGGCCAGTGAGTAAACATTTTAGGACTGAGGTGAGGAGACATTTGTGCACCCAGCGAGTAGTGAATTTGTTGAATTCACTACCACAGAAAGTAGTTGAGGCCAAAACATTGTGTAATTTCAAGAAGGAATTATATATAGCTGTTGCGGCTAAAGGAATCAAGAAATGTGGGGGGAAACAAAAGAAAAAATGCAGGAAAATCTCAGCAGGTCTGGCAGCATCTGGAGGGCAAGAAAAGAGCGAATGTTTTGAGTCCGAAGACTCTTTGTCAAAGCTAACAGCCCGAGAAAGTGGGAAATATTTATACTGTGGAGTGAGAATGAAAGATGAATCATCGCCACAGAAACCCAGGGAAACCGGGTGCTAATGGCCACAGAAACCAAGGGGAAGAATGCTAATGGCAGTCCCCAGAGAGAATAAGAGATATTAAAGGTCAAACAGCAGAGAAACTAACATCAGAGGATGAACTGTAGATGTGGGGGGAGGGGAAGGGGGAAGCAAAGAGGAGAAAGGTTAAGGAAAGGTGGATAAGATTGGGGGGGGGGGGGATTAAATGGATATTAAGAAAGAAAGAAATGGTAAAAGACAGTTGAAATGAAATGGGATGAAAACAAATGGGTCGAGGTGGGGTAGGAGCTGATCATATGAAGTTGGTAAATTCGATGTTGAGACCAGAAACTGTAGCGTGCCTAACCGGAAGATGAGATGTTGTTCCTCCAGTTTGCGTTGAGCTTCACTGGAACATTGCAGCAGGCCAAGGACAGACATGTGGGCATGGGAGCAGGGTCTTTTGTTAAAACGGCAAGCAACGGGAAGGTCGGGTCCAGAATGCGCACAGACCGAAGGTGCTGAGCAAAGCGATCACCCAGTCTGCGTTTGGTCTCTCCGATATAGAGGAGACCACATTGGTAGCAGCGAATGCAGTAGACCAAGTTGGAAGAGATGCAAGTGAAACGCTGCTTAACCTGGAATGAGTGTTTTGGGCCTGGGATGTTCAGCATGGAAGAGGTAAAGGGGCAGGTGTTACACTGTTGCCAATCGGCACCAGAGTAATGTCGCCAATTAATAATGATGCTCTTTAGAGTCATCAGGTATCAAATGATACCACCACAAGGCTTTACCGGATATCGATCAAAGGCAAAACAACAAGTTAGTTAGCTCAAGTTCAATGGTAGTTTATTTACACACAAGAATTACTTCGACATGCAACATAAAACACTACAAGCTAAATTACACCGAACACTACAACAACCTGTACTTAACTTCAGGCACCCGGCTTTATGCAGAGGAACAAGGCCTTTGTTCGGATCTTGCGTGGCTGGGTCTGGAGAAGTGACTTTGTTTCTGCTGGGCTCATCCGTCTGGTAGCGATCGTTGGTCTTGAACTTGCTTCTGGTCGTGATGCTGCAATTGGTTTTAGGCGTAAGCCAGGGCCAAGGGAGTGCCAGTGCGCCGGGGTCAAAAGAGACCGAACACATGGCAGTGTCTCTTTTTATCCTTCAGGGGTTTTGCGCTCTTTTGGGCGGTCCTTAGCTTTGGACCCAATAATTCAGCAGGCTTCGATTACTGCCTTTGATTTTAGCCAATAAAGGAGCGGGTGCCTTGATGGCTGGGCGTGTCCTGAGCGGTCATTGGCCATGGCTTTTTGGGCTTCCTGGGTGAAGGGAGTGGCACCGATGAGTCTGTATCTGTATCTGATACCTGAGTACAAGTCTTTTGTTCTGGGAAAATGGGCCATTAAAATGTAAATCGGCTGGGGGTTTCGATAGTGTCTGGTTATGTAGTGGTCAATATACACTTAAGCTCTGAGTTCGTCTGGATCCTGCATTGGCCATATTTCCCCTGATTCTTTGCAAGTGGCCATACTTCCCTTTGTAAGTGGCCATGTTTCCCTTTGTAAGTGGCCATCACACTATTGATCCCTCATCCGTCTTTGGTGTGCTGGTTACCCTTGGTCAAGGACAGTTCTACACTACTCTGTCCTATGTTTTTGGAGCATTTACCTAAGTTTTTAATACATCCCACATTCATAAATTCTAAGGGGGCCACTATAAACATTTAATCATACATTTAACTTATTTACACAAGGGAACCTCTCACTGTCATTACCTAAGCTACACTCATGCTGCTGGCAAATATCAAACGGAACTTACGTACAATGCAAAAATTTTAAATAACAACAGCAGCATCACATCTCTACGTAATTCATTACAATCATAGAAAAATACAATCTTTATTTTGTCAGATAAAAGGTTCAAAAGGTTTGTGGGGTTTGGTGGATTCCAAGGAAAGGGGCTCGGAGTGTGTATATCGGGGAGCGGGAGGCTCCCCTTCATCATTTACGGAGTCGAAGTGTCTGAACAACACTGCAGAGTATTGCGATTACCAAGAGGGCTTCGACTGTATAGGAGAGGGAATACCACATTACAATGTTTTTGCACCATGTGGGGATATCAGTGTATATTTTCATGTGAGGTGTGGGGTCCGGGCTAGGGGGTCTCATATTGTATGGTCATGTCGGGGACCGGTGTAGTGTGGGGTACAAAGGTTGTCAACGCACGCAACTGTAGGGATCCAACGATGATCAGAATGGAGGTCATCAGTTCTGTCTTCATTTTGTTGTCTTTTTGTTCTTCGTTCTTTGTGTATTCCTGGGGGTGCAAGCATAATATCTGTTATTACCCTTGGTTAATATCTCGTTATGTTTGTCTTTCTCTTCTGAACTTCAATTACCCATTAGAATCGTCACCATGAGGTCGATGCGTATAGCAGCAAATTTTGTTACAACCAAGTGTGTTGAGCATGTAAATAGCAGATGGGGTCGCAACCAAAGAGCCACTGAAAGTAAAGAGTTGAGTGCAGAGACTGTGACAAAAAGCATTCTTTAAACCACACACAAAAAGAACAGATAAGGGGAAACAAAGACCTGCCAAGGACAGTAAGGAGTGTTAAGAACTTTTCCAAATTACTCGCAATGACGGGAACATGGGGTGCGTGTGAGCCTTGGCAGGGCAAGAATGGGTGGAATTCCCCGGGTAGGGCGGTGATCAGTGCCACTGCTCCACGACCCGAGCTTGGCTGACCGAATACATAGAGGATCTCAGGCAGGGCGGGGATTAGTGCCGTTACTTCACTGCCTGGGTGATCTTACACGAGTGGAAAGAATTTGTAACATATGGACTCCGACAATGTGCAGAAGAGTAATCATGACTGCATCAAGAAATTTAGTAAATGGGCGACATTAATTAAAACATGTGGCAATAAGAAAGAAAGAAAGCAGGCAGGCTCCATCAGAAAATAGGACACCGTAAATCTCAGTCGGTTCATTTTTCTCATCATCTGGACACCTCAGGGTTCAGTATCAAAAAGCGTCACAAAAGGGTTACCGTAACGGGAGTCAGACTCAGAGTCATCACCATCTCCCGGTTGCCAAACTCGTGTCTGGCGTTTTTGTGCCGTGGCCGTTGTGGGATCCGAATCGTCGTCCCTTATCAATCGATACGAGTTATCGCGGTGCCAATGGGGAATTCTTTGGTCATCAGAGGCGGTAGCTGCAAAGGGCAAATTTCTCTCGTTGGGCGGTGGCGGTGGCAATAAAAGGGGGTATAGGGTATAGGTCGTGGTTCCAGGGTCTGGAGCGACTGGAGCCTGGGCGGTTGTGCCATTGGTCATTGATTTCAAATAAGTCTGGAGTGCTATCGCTACTCTGAATCAAGTTCAAGGTGGAAAGTCGTTCCTGCGGGTGGAGACATGGTCGGGTCTGTGGATGTGCTGTCCTGGCTGGGGGAGGGTCGATCTAGGTTGTCAGTGGGCGGGGCATACTCATCTGCCGTTGCCAGGAAGACGTGGTGTGATGGCTGCATTGGGTTCCATAAACTTTAAGCTGGTTGATATGGAACCAACCTGATTTTGCATTAGGGTACGTTATTTTGTATACAAAGGCGCTTACTTTATCCAAAATGGAGTCGGGTCCTGAAAATTTAGGGGAGAGGAACGAACTTGGGTTGTATAGGGAAACCATCACTTGCTGACCGACTGCATACTCTACTGGGTGGACTGTTTTATCAAAGCAGGCCTTACTTGGCTTTTTCCTAGCGCCTAGTTGGACAGCTGCAGCGAGCTGGGCTGCTTTAATATTTTCCTTGACCTGTTGGACTGCTTTTTCATGGGTGAGGGCGGTGACTGTGGGGCTGGCCAAATCAAGTCCTAATAAATATTCAGTTCCTTTCATGGGTCGTCCGGTTATGAGGGTGTGGGGGGTGAATCCTGTGGAACTTGAGACTGTGTTCCTAATAAACATAAGGGCGAATGGGAGGACCATGTCCCATATGGTGTTGTGCTTTTGCACCATTTTCCTAATAGTAGATTTCAGGGTCCGATTCATACGTTCCACAATGCCGCTGGATTGTGGGTGATAAGCAATATGGAACTTCTGTTTAATGCTGAAAATTGTCAGGACATTCTTCATAACTCTGCCTGTAAAATGAGAACCTTGGTCCGATTCAATGCTGCGGAGGAGTCTCCAGCGTGTAAATATCTGCTGCATTAAAATCTTGGCTGTTGCCTTAGCCTTGTTGGTCCTGGAGGGAAATGCTTCCACCCATTTTGTGAAGTTGTCGATCACTACCAACACAAATTTCAAACAATTTCTGCAGCTGTAATCGAGCTGTAAATTCATCCATGGGCCATTAACAGGTCGGCTGTGTCTTAATTGTCCTTTCCTGGAGTACCTTTCTGGATTATTCTGTGCGCAGATCAAACAATTGTCAACATAATGCGTGACGTCTGCTTTTAAATCAGGCCACCAGCACAAAGGTCTTAAGAGGGCAATGGTGGTTTCTATCCCCCGATGTCTGTGTCCATCATGAAACTGGCAAATTATCTAGTTTCTGTCCTGGGTGGGGACCACATAAATTCCATTCTTTAAAATTATTCTGTCCTGTACCTTCAGTGTGTCCTTGAATTTGTCGTAGGGGGCTGGGAAGGTACCATTTAAAATTTGTCTCAGAGTGTCATCTGCCTTTTGGGCCTAAATCTTCGATATTTGTCTGTGAGATCTGAAATGCGTGTATCGGCTCACTCTCGGGGGGTTACCAAAAGTGACTGTGTCGTGACCCTGCCTTTGCTAGGGCGTCTGCCTTTACGTTACTGGGTGGGGACGAACAATGATGGCTTCATTTCATTTTCTGACTTTTATTATGCCATATGTGCGGTCTTTAGCTGTTTCAAGAATGTGCTTCAATAATGGGGCTGAGGGTAGGGGTTTACCGTCAGCAGATATAAATCCTCTAGATTCCCACAGGGGAAGGAATTCCGTCAAACTGTTGCAGACATATGAACTGTCCGAATATATATCTGCGGGGGTTGGGATGAATCTGGGTGCTGCACTATATATGCAATTGCTGCCAATTCGGCTGTCTGCGATCCTAAGTGACCTGGCAATTTTAGCGATATCTCCTCTAATGCGGGTGCCTGCGCATCTTCCACATAAATATCGCATCCTGTTATTCTTTTTCCATTATCAATGGTGGAGGAACCATCTACATACATTTTTTAAGAGTTATCTGTGGTCGGGGGATTCTGTGCTTTAGTACCTACACGTGGGTGTAGCGGTTTTAGAATAAAGGGTCTTGTGTGGTGTTTGACTGCAATGATCTGGCACTCATGTGGGGTTCCTTCATACTGTACATTGTCCGCTAAAATGTGTGGGTCTTTGTCTGTTTAACTATGATGTCCCTTCCTTGTAATAATAGTGTCCAGCGAGCTGCTCTGATCTGGCTAACTGAAACATCTTTTAACCTCCCATCTAACAGTAGCTGCGTTGGGGTGTGCTCGGTTAAAATCGTTACAGGGTTGAGGCCGGTGATATGTGCGAAGTATTGAACTGCCCAGAAAACTGCGAGCAAGTGCCATTCGCAGGCTGTAAATCCTTGCTCCATTGGATCCAAAACTCATGAGGCATAGGCTACGGGTCCTAAATGATCATGTCTTTCTTGGAGTAGTACGGCCGATATGGTTCGGTCGGTGGTCGCTACTTCTATGGCATATGGAGAGTGTGGGTCTGGTACCTGCAAAGCGGGGGCTGTACCTAAGGCGCGTTTTAATGCATCAATGGCGTCCATATGCTGTGGAAGCCATTCCCATGAGGCATTCTTTTTAAGGAGCTCGGAAAGTGGGGCTGCCTTTGTGGCAAAACAATCTATATGGTTCCAGAATACCCAACTAATCCTAAAAATGACCGGCGTATAGTGACATTGTGGGGCAAGGGCAATTTAACTATCGATTCAATCCGTTTATGTTCTATCTCTCTTTTTCCGTGTGTGATAATGGTGCCCAAGTAAAGGACCTTTTTTTTAGAATCTGGCCTTTTTTCAGGTTAACTTTATATCCAATTGAGTGTAAGAGACCTAGTAATTCGGAAAGAAGCTTAACGTGCATTCAGCTCGGGGAAATTTAGATAGTCTGTTTGCCAATTGTCGGTGAAAAATGGAGGGGAGTTGTGGGAACCTTGCGGAAGGCATGTCCATGTATATTGCTGTCCTTGGAACGTGAAGGTGAATTTGTATTGACAATTCTTATCTAAAGGAATGGACTAAAAGCCATTGCTAATGTCCAGCACAGTAAAGTACTTAGCATGTACTCCCTGCTTTAGCATTGTTTCGGGACTCGTGGCAATGGTGGGGGCTGCTAATGGGGTTACTTTATTGATTTCTCTGTAATCTATGGTACGTCTCCATGAACCGTCTGATTTTCGTACGGGCCAAATTGGGGCATTGATTTTTGAGGCTACGGGTCGAATTACGCCTTGATCTAGCAAGCTTTGTATTATTCCCTCGGCTTACTGAGGGAAACCGTATTGTTTCTGGGGCTTGGGATCGGGACCTGTAATGGTGACTGTTCCTGGAATTTTTCCGTAATCGTGCTTGTGCTGGGCGAAGGATGTTTTATAACTTCTTATAGCCTCTCTAATTGTCTTATCTGTGGTAATCGCTTGTGGGTCAAACCAATAATCTCCCACTGAGCATATTCTGTGTTCGTAGTCTCCTACTGTGAGCATGACGGGGGCTCTTGCTGTTCTGGCCATTTTCCAAACACGCTTATTCACGGGGTCAAAGGAAAGGTTGTGCGACCTCATAAAGTCGATTCCTAAAATGTGCTTGGCTGTTTGGGGCAAGTCGACTAAAACAAAGGGGTGCTTTGTATTAATGTTTCAAATTTGAATATCTATGGGGGCCGTAATGTATCCCTGCTGTACATGTCCTGTAAATCCACTAAGAGTGATGGTGTCTGTGTTGGGCCATTTGTCACGCTGAAACATTGTGGAGGAGTTTCAAGTGGTGCGGGACACTCCTGTGTCCCAAAGGAACTGTACTGGATGTCCCCGGACTGTGCCTGTGACTACTGGTCTGCCTGATGTGTCCCAGAGTGTGTCGCAGACCCAAGTTGGGGAGTCCGAACACCGTCAATCTGGTCGCTGCATTATCTGATCGGGCATGAATGCTATGTATGGGCCTAACATTGTTTCATAGAATTTACAGTGTAGAAGGAGGCCATTCGGCCCATTGAGTCTGCACCAGCTCTTGGAAAGAGCACCCTACCCAAGGTCAACACCTCCACCCTATCCCCATAACCCAGTAACCCCACCCAACACTAAGGGCAATTTTGGACACTAAGGGCAATTTATCATGGCCAATCCACCTAACCTGCACATCTTTGGACTGTGGGAGGAAACCGGAGCACCCAGAGGAAACCCACGCACACACGGGGAGAATGTGTAGAATCCGCATAGACAGTGACCCAAGCCGGAATCGAACATGAGACCCTGGAGCTGTGAAGCATTTGTGCTATCCACAATGCTACCGTGCTGTTACGGGGCGTTCGATTGCTGGTTCCGTTGCTGGTTCAGGGGGCATTGCATTCGCAGGCGTGCTGTCCCTGCTGTCCACAATTATAGCATCCTCATGGTGCCTGTGCTCTGGGGTGCTGTCCTTCATTTCTACCCTCATTCACCCATGCGGGGTGCTGATGTGTCCTGACTGGGTTCATATTCGCTTCTGCCTTCTCCTGATCTTCCTCTCTATGTAGGGATTGTTCCCAAGCTCTGGAGAGTCTCTTTAAAACCCACACTTAATTATGTGTGGAGTCTGCGGGGTCATAATTCACACAGGCTTTCTGACCTGCTTCTGTGGCGTGGGAGAGTAAAGTGCAGGCCCATTTGGTTGTGTTGTCGTTATCTAAGTGTGCGCGGACTAAATCCCCAAAGACCGCTTTAAAGTGTATCCAAAGGTGTCCTGCATATGCAGTCGGTTGCTCTCCCTTCTTTTGTCTACAACGGTTTAGACTTTTACAGGATCTCCTCTGTTGTAACCAATTGCATGTAAAATAGCTGTCTTCATGTCCTGGAGGCTTCCTCCTCCTACATTCTGTGGGTCTGGTAATGCTGACCTAAAGGATGGGTCAAGGCTCATTATTATAAGCTTCACTTCGTCCAGACCATATATAACTGTCTGTTGTCTTAATCGCTCAAAGAAATGATGCGGGTCTGCTGTGGATTGGAATGGTTCTATTCTGTCGCACGCATCTCTCAATTGTGTGATGGTTAGTGGGGTGGTGTATACAAAACCGGGCTCATCGTCAATCGGTGACTTGCGCTGCGTGGTGACTGGATTCATGAGGTTGTGTGCTGTCTGTGCAGTCGGTGGTGCGGGTGCTTTCCTTTTCAGGGTCTGGGGGGCTCTGATTCTCAGTGTCTTCTACATATTGATGGGCAGTTTCATTGAGTTCCTGCCAATCGGGGTCATCTTCCTGATCTGAATTCGGTCCAAAGGTGTCTCTGAATCCGTTGTGCACTGAGAGCAGTGACTGTAACCTGGCTATTTGTTGCCTACATTTGGCGTGGTCTACTGAACTCTGCCTTTGTTCCGTTGTGGAACGATGGAATGCTCGGAAAGCTGCCTTCAAATCTGCACATTGTTTCTTTAACTGTTCTACCTGTTGTTCCATCTCTTCTCTTACTAAAACTGCGCGTTGTGTATCTTGGTAGGCCTTATCGTATTGTGTCTGAAAGCTGCTTAAGTGAGCTATACAAGATTGGTGTGCCCGTTTGACATCAGCCATCTCCTTATCTTTAGCTGCTAGCTGCTCTCGGAGTTGCTCATTAACTTTCTCACATTCACTAAAATATCCCTCATTCTTCTCCTCTTTCTTTACAAGCTGTCTGCAGAGCGTCCTCACGACCTCCTCTGTGCCTCGCAATTGTGCCAGACAGGATACGATTGCCATTGGCTTACGAACTTTTCCTGCATTATTTTTATGTATCTCGGACCAGAGGGGCCATTCTTTCCCTTTCAAGTGCTTTCTCAATTCCTCTTCCCATATGGAGCACTGCTCTGCTCTACTGGTTGCTGCGACCTCGGATTCCTGCGGATTCATTAGGCGTTCCATTGCCTTTGCTGCCATTGCTCCTAGTATCTCTTTTCCTCTACCGTAAATTTGGGACGGGGGGAATAGGGCGGCGATTCAAACAGCGGGTATGGCCGAAGCAATTTTCCGGTTCACACTACTCCCGATAGTTTTTCGCAACAAAATCTAACGAGGTTACCTTATATCCCTGTTAGTACGCATGCAAGTTAATGCACACTTCCGAACCTTGGTGATTTGATCGCTCCGGACCTTACACTTTTGGTTTCTTTCACTTTTCCCAATTGGATTTCTAATTCAAAGTTTTGTGGGTTACTTCTAGGTCGAATCCCACCAGAGTCGCCAATAATGTTGCCAATCGGCACCGGAGTAATGTCGGCAATTAATTTTTTTTAATTTTTAAAAATAAATGTAGAGTACCCAATTTTTTCCAATTAAGGGGCACTTTAGCATGGCCAATCCACCTAGCCTGCACATCTTTGAGTTATGGGGGCGAAACCCATGCAAACACGGGGAGAATGTGCAAACTCCACACGGACAGTGACCCAAAGCCGGGATTGAACCTGGGACCTCGGCGCCGTGAGGCAACAGGGCTAACCCACTGCGCCACCATGCTGCCCATGTCGCCAATTAATAATGATGCTCTTTAGAGTCACCAGGTATCAAATGGTACCACCACAAGGCTTTACCGGATATCGATCAAAGGCAAAACAACCAGTTAGTTAGTTCAAGTTCAATGATAGTTTATTTAGACACAAGACTTGACATGCAACATAAAACACTACAAGCTAAATTACACCTAACACTACAACAACCTGGACTTAACTTCAGACACCCAGCTTTATGCAGAGGAACAAGGCCTTTGTTCGGAACTTGCGTGGCTGGGTCTGGAGAAGTGACTTTGTTTCTGCTGGGCTCATCCATCTGGTAGCGATCGTTGGTCTTGAACTTGCTTCTCGTCATGATGCTGCAATTGGTTTTAGGCGTAAGCCGGGGCCAAGAGAGTGCCGGTGCGCCGGGGCCAAAAGAGACCAAACACATGGCAGTGTCTCTTTTTATCCTTCGGGGGTTTTGCGCTCATTTGGGCGGTCTTTAGCTTTGGACCGAATAATTCAGCAGGCTTCAATTACTGCCTTCGATTTTAGCCAATAAAGGGGCGGGTGCCTTGATGGCTGAGCATGTCCTGAGCGGTCATTGGCCTTGGCTGTTTGGGCTTCCTGCGTGAAGGGAGTGGCACCGATGAGTCTGTATCTGTATCTGATACCTGAATGCAAGTCTTTTGTTCTGGGGAAATGGGCCATTGGAATGTAAATCGGTGGGGTTTCAATAGTGTCTGGTTGTCTAGTGGCCAATATACACTTAAGCTCTGAGTTCGTCAGTATCCTGCATTGGCCATATTTCCCATGATTCTTTGCAATTGGCCATACTTCCTTTTGTAAGTGGCCATGTTTCCCTTTGTAAGTGACCATCCCAGATGGCTGCAACACCTTCTGCGATTGCATGGGAAGGTGCCATGGATGGTGGGAGAGGTACTGAGCATGGCGGAGGAGTGGACTAGATTATCTCAGAGGGAAAGGTCTCTGTGGAATGCTGACAGAGGGAGTGAAGGGAAGATGTGTTTAGTGGTGGCATCACGCTGGAGTTGGCGAAAATGTCAGAGGATTATGCTTTGCATACGGAGGCTGGTGGGATGAAATGCGAGAACGAGGGGTCTCTATCCTTGTCCTGGGAAGGAATGGAAGGGGCGAGGGTAGTGGCGCGAGAGATGGACCGCACACTGTTGAGGGTCCTGTCAACAACTGTAGCTGGGAAATCACGGTTGAGGAAGAAGAAACACATGTTCGAAGCACCATTTTGGAAAGTGGCATCAGCAGTGTCCCCCCTCCCCCCCCCCCCAATATAATCCACCTTTCCTTCACCTTTCTCCTCTTTGCCTCACCCGTCCCCTCCCCCCACATCTACAGTTCATCCTCTGATGTTAGTTTCTCTGCTTTTTGACCTTTCACAGCTTTTGTTCTCTCTGGGGACTGCCATTAGCACTCTTTCCCCTTGGTTTCTGTGGCCATTAGCACGCGGTTTCCCTGGGTTTCTGTGGCTATGACTCATCTTTCATTCTCACTCCACAGTATAAATAGTTCCCACTTTCTCTGTCTGTTCGATTTGACAAAGAGTCATTGGACTCGAAACGTTAGCTCTTTTCTCTCCCTACAGATGCTGCCAGACCTGCTGAGATTTTCCAGCATTTTCTCTTTTGTTTCAGATTCCAGCATCCGCAGTAATTTGCTTTTAATATGGGGGAAAGGCAGGATCAGGGTATTGAGCTTGATGATCAGTCATGATCATAGTGAATGGTGGAGCAGGCTTGAAGGGCCGAATGGCCTCCACCTGCTTCTATTTTCTCTGTATGTTTCTATGAATGACTCTCCGTCATTAATCCTTAAATCTCTTTTGTTTCCTTGGCATTCAGCTAAGACATTCCTATTACATGTCTGAAATGACGTTTCTCTCATAGCAACCACTTGTGTTCTTACCTCTGCTGCATATTAATGATATTTTCTTTTCTCAGAATTCAAGTGCGATTTTCCGAGAGTTGAACAACATTTGGATCTACACTGTGTTTTCTGTGGCCTCTGCCACTGCCAATAACCTCTTGCTCACTGAACTTTGATTGACAGCATTTCTCACCAAACTGATTTTTAATCAATTTCTAGTTACTACTTGAAGCTGAAGGGGCTTCAATTCTACTCATTTCAAAGCTTTTCAGCTCTTGAGTTTGCAGTTGCAATCTCTCCTGCCTTGCCTAAGATCAGGTCAGGTTTCCATCGCAGATATATTCTTGGAGAGCTACTTAACATTCTACGAATTTTTACATCAAACCCACAGATCTCACAGTTGAGATCCGGATTCACTGACTTGCACCCCTGTGATAAATGTTGCTTTTTCATAGTTGATAGCCGAATTTTCATCTGGGTGCAGAGGTGTTTATCGATACACAAATGGCACTACTTCATTTTTTGTGTGGGGAGTGTCATGTGAGAGTCCCTTCAAGAAACGTGTGTTTTATCAAATGGCTGGAGTGATGCCATTGTGTGGGTTGAGCTGGAATGTGATTCTGCTTTTTACTTTTGTTTTGAGCTGGAAGCTCTTTTAGGCTCTGTGTTTTAGTGTCGCTTTCTGTTGGAGAGCTGCATTCAAACCAAGCAGATGTATGTTTGGTCTCTCTCTCTGATGATAAAGAATGTCTCCAGATCACTTGATGATTTCCAAGTAGTACCTGTTTCTGTAAGAAATGCAAACCTACTGTCTTTGTTAAAAAGTGTTTTGGCTTATGGATGTTGTTAGGGAAGTAACTAAGAGTTACCGATAGAGTACTGTATCTTTTTGGGGGTTATCAGGGTTGGTAATTGATAAGATGTATACTGCGTGTTTATAAAATGTTAACTGGATTCATAGAATAAACATTGTTTTTGTTTAAAAATACTTTTAGTTCTCTGTTGCATCACACCTGTAAAGTGGGCCCTTGTGCTCCCCATAACCAAAATCTATTAAAAGTTGTGGGTCAGGTGAACACCATGATATGCTTTTGAGTTCTCTAAACCCTGGCCTATAATAGTAGAACCCAATTTTCCATTGCATTCTGACCCCTCATCAATTTCAGGACTGCTTACTGTGCAATGTACTGGCTGCACGGTGGCATAGTCATTCGGACTGCTCCTCACAGCGCCAGGAACCTGGGTTCAATTCCATCCCTGGTGACTGTGTGGAATTTGTATTTTGTCCCCGTGTCTGCATGGGTTTCCTCCGGGTGCTCTGGTTTCATACCACAGTCCAAAGATGCATAGGTTAGGTGGATTAGCCATGATAAATTGCCCCATAGTATCCAAAGTTTAGGTGGGGTTACAGGGATAGGGCAAGGGTGTGGGCCTAGGTAGAGTGTTCTTTTGGAGGGTCAGTGCAGACTCAATGGGCTGAATGGCCTCCTTCTGCACTGTAGGAATTCTGTGATGACACCAACACATGCTGAAGTCGAGTTTCCCATTTTCAATGGGGGATGAAAATTGAGTTCCTCCCAAACAGTCTTATATTCGGGTTTTTGGAAACCCATTAAAAGCACACCAAGTTTGAGAATTTGTGAATAAAATGGGAAAGCCTGTTGTGGCGTCTGGAACATTCTGCAAAGTAAGTGTAACATACTTTTACACCACAAATGTCGCTCTCAGGTACTGCATTGTAATGCAGATGTCTTTTTAATGCAGGAATTTATCACTGGCATCTGTCATTTAAAGGTAAGTTGACCCTTACATTGACCTGCCTTGTGTATTTTTTTCACATCCATTACAGTGCTTTGCCAGAATCCAATGAAAAAATGCTACAAAATGTCCTCTCAGTCTGCTGTCATCTTTTCTACTGTGATTTAAATATCTCTTGTTGAGATTTTAAAAAACGGTTTTGACACTTTTAAAAAAATCTAACCACCTGCTCCTTTACATTGATTGACAAGCATTTGAAATTGAAATGAGCACTTGCTATTATTTCCTTCCCAGATATCAGTCTACTCTTTGGACAGCTGTGGATATTACCACTGATTGGCTGCGTTTGAAGTGTTAATGACCTGGATTTCTCAGGTGGCAGGGAACTCTGAGTGCCCCCCAGGTAAATGATAATTAAGTGACTGCAGGTGAGTGGTCTGTCCCTCACATGGGAGGAAGCCCCGCCTTAGAGAGCTGTTGCCCAATCTGATTGGCCACCAGCTCTCAAGTCCCTGCAGCAACAAGTGCTTCAGTGGACTGATGAGAAATTGCATTTTTGCCTGAGATTAAGGGCATGATTCAGTGGCCTCGTTTCGCTCGAGCAAAAGTGCGATAATGCCGATAAAGAGCCGGAGAGGCCATAAACGAGAACTGCACCAGTGTTGCAACTGGCCTGTTCCCATAGGCAAAATCAGGATCTCACTGTAGCGTGGCGAGAAAGCAATAATCACCACTTAAGCTCTCTATTTCCATACAATTAACGGGAGCCTCTCTACATCTAACAGCCTCCCATCATCCAGCGGCCTCTCCAACAAGTGGTCACGCTTGTGTCGATTAATACTCCTTTTGACAAATGTGAACCTGGCGGAACAGCTGCTATGGGGACTCGAGGAGGTGAGTAGCCATCTTTGCTCACAGGCAATGAGCCCGAGGACAATGGGCTTGCTGCCCATATTCTCAGAGGGGTGTTGGGGGGTGACCGGGTGTGTGGGGGGGGGGGGGGGTGAAACCCCAGTTGGAGTGGATCACCATGGGGTTTGGGCATGTCAGGGCTAGGGGGGTTGTTTAGTAGCTTGAGGGTGGGGCTCTGCTGTTGGGGGGGGGGGAGGGGGGAGACTGTGTTTGGGACCTCCAAACCAACCTCTGGATCATGTGTACCTGTTCCAGCGCCAACCCTAGTCCCTGCCTGTCTGCCCCACTGACCACCCATAACTCCCACTGACTGCTGAGGCCTCTGGCCATGCGGCTGGAGGCCATGGAGGCCATTGCTGATAGGGAATTGGCAGTCGTGGTTCAGTGAGCATTTCACACAACCCAAACTGATTCCCGTGGACGGCTGAGCCCTGTAGCATGTAGCGTTTATTGCCTAGCATCCCAATCAGATCGTGATGCCGAGACACTATGCTTGAACACTGTGGGATTCAGCACCACAGTCGCAGCAGCCAGCATCAAACACCCAGTGGATGGGCCCGAGGTCCCACTCATGTCCACAGCCGGGATTTGGTGACGTTCTGTTTGGGTGTCTGGTGTGCAGGGAGTGCAGTCGGGTGAGCAGGCCCCCGCTGCGGCCGGGTGTGCCTGGGCAGTGTTGGGGGTCACGGATGGAGCCAGGACCCCATGTCTGGAGGGATAGGGGCATGGGATTGGTGGCCTGCAACGCAGGACAAAGAGCCAGAGGCATCACACTGGCTGTGGTGAGAGTCTTTTAATTGGTCTTGGACAAGTGTACACCATTGCCCAACTCCCCCTAATGGTGCGGCCCTTCTCTCCACACCCTCCCACCCTCCCCCCCAGCCCCCAGCCCCCTCTCCCCCACCCCCAAACACACATTCCCCTCCCTAGCCCCTACCTACCCCGGTTCCCCCCCTCTCCCCCCCCCCCCCCCCCCCCCCAGTGTCCTCAACGTGCTTAGCCTTCCTTGCTCTACCGCTGCCTCTAGGTGTGTCTCCAGGATACACATCAGCAGTGTCCCATGGCCTTTGGTGACCCTGGCAGGTGTTTTCTAGGGGCTCTGGGTCACGAATGCCCCGGCGCACTTGCCGGCGGCACATACATAGCTGTGCCGCCCTGACCCGGGTGCTGACTGCGATACGTGGCATTGTCAAAGGGGTGGAATGCGGGGGAACTTAGCCATAGAATGGGTCCGCGGAGGTTGGCGCCCAGCACCCCCGTCTCCCGATCGGTGCTCAATGGACCCTGGGGTTGATCTGGGAACAGAGGGGCAACTGGATTGAGTCGCAGCTGTCCCAGCGTCATCTGGCCCTACCAGCTCTGGCGCCTCTCCATTGTCTGCACCATAGTGTCGACACCCTCGGCGATGCTCCTCAATGACTGGGACATGTCCCCCAGTAACTGGGCCACCTCTGCAGCGCCTCGGCAATGCCCACCTGTGACTGGGATAAGCTCCACCATGCCTCGGCCTTTTCCATCTGAGACCAGGACCTGTGCCTCCTCAAGATCTGCCTGGTACTGGGCCATGTCCCCCAGTGACCTGGACACTCTGTCCCGGTCTTGCTATATTTGAACAAGGACTGCTTCAGTACCTGAGGAGTTGCAAATGGTGCTGAACATTATCCAAACTTCAGCAACATCCCCACTTGTTGATCTCAGAGTAGAAGGAGGGTCATTGATGAAGCAGCTGAAGATGGTTGGGCCAGGGAGCCTACCCTGTGAACTCTTGCGGTGATGTGCTTGAACTGAGATGATTGACCTCCACCAAACACAACCATCTTCCTTTGTGCCAGGTATGACTCCAACTAACGAAGGGTTTTCTCCCGACTCCTATTGACTCCAGTTTTGCGAGGGCTCCTTGATACCATACGCAGTCAAATGTGGCCTTGATGTCAAGGACAGTCACTCTCCAATCACCTCGAGAGTTCAGCTCTTTTATAGAATTTCATAGAATTTACAGTGCAGAAGGAGGCCATTCGGCCCATCGAGTCTGCACTGGCCCTTGGAAAGTGCGCCCCACCCAAGCCCACACCTCCACACTATCCCCACACCTCTGCCCTATCCCCGCCTACCCTTTTTGGACACTAGGGGCAATTTAGCATAAACAATCCACCTAACCTGCACATCTTTGGACGTGGGAGGAAACCGGAGCACCTGGAGGAAACCCACGCACACACGGGGAGGATGTGCAGACTCCGCACAGACAGTGACCCAAGCCGGGAATCGAACCTGGGACCCTGGAGCTGTGAAGCGACTGTGCTAACCACTGTGCTACCATGCTGCCCCATGTTTGAACCAAGACTGTAATGAGATCAGGAGATGAATGGCTCTGGCTGAACCTGAACTGAGCGTTAGTGAGCAGGTTATTGCCAAGTAAGTGCCGCTTCACAACATTGTTGATGACTCCTTCCACCACCTTACTGATGATCAAGAGTAGACAATTGACCAGTTTGTATGTGTCCTGTTTTTTGGGTACAGGACATACCTGGGCAATTAACACATGGCAAGGCAGCTGCATTTGAACAACTTGACTGGGAATACAGGAAACCTTCAGGACTATTGCCGGAATATTGTCAGGGCCCATAGCCATTGCAGTCTCAAGTGTCTTTAGCCGTTTCATAAGAGCATAAGAACATAAGAACTAGGAGCAGGAGTAGGCCATCTGGCTCCTCGACCCTGCTCCACCATTCAATGAGATCATGGCTGATCCTTTGTGGACTCAGCTCCACTTTCCGGCCTGAACACCATAACCCTTAATCCCTTTATTTTTCAAAAAACTATCTATCTTTATCTTAAAAACATTTAATGAAGGAGCCTCTACTGCTTCACTGGGAAAGGAATTCCATAGATTCACAACCCTTGGTGTGAAGAAGTTCCTCCTAAACTCAGTCCTAAATCTACTTCCCCTTGCTTTGAGGCTATGGCTATGCCCCCTAGTTCTGTTTTCACCCGCCAGTGGAAACAACCTGCCCGCATCTATCCTATCTATTCCCTTCATAATTTTATATGTTTCTATAAGATTCCCCCCTCATCCTTCTAAATTCCAATGAGTACAGTCCCAGTCTACTCAACCTCTCTTCGTAATCCAATCCCTTCAGCTCTGGGATTAACCTAGTGAATCTCCTCTGCACACCCTCCAGTGCCAGTACGTCCTTTCTCAAGTAAGGAGACCAAAACTGAACACAATACTCCAGGTGTGGCCTCACTAACACCTTATACAATTGCAGCATTACCTCCCCAGTCTTAAACTCCATCCCTCTAGCAATGAAGGACAAAATTCCATTCGCCTTCTTAATCACCTGTTGCACCTGTAAACCAACGTTTTGTCACTCATGCACTAGCACACCCAGGTCTCTCTGCACAGCAGTATGTTTTAATATTTTATCATTTAAATAATAATCCATTTTGCTGTTATTCCTACCACAATGGATAACTTCACATTTGTCAACATTGTATTCCATCTGCCAGACCTAGCCCATTCACTTAACCTATCCAAATCCCTCTGCAGACTTCCAGTATCCTCTGCACTTTTTGCTTTACCACTCATCTTCGTGTTGTCTCCAAACTTGGATACATTGCCCTTGGTCCCCAACTCCAAATCATCTATGTAAATTGTGAACAATTGTGGGCCCAACACTGATCCCTGAGGGACACCACTAGCGACTGATTGCCAACCAGAGAAACACCTATAAATCCCCACTCTTTGCTTTCTATTAATTAACCAATCCTCTATCCATGCTACTACTTTACCCTTAATGCCATGCATCTTTATCTTATGCAGCAACCTTTTGTGTGGCACCTTGTCAAAGGCTTTCTGGAAATCCAGATATACCACATCCATTGGCTCCCCGTTATCTACCGCACTGGTAATGTCCTCAAAAAATTCCACTAAATTAGTTAGGCACGACCTGCCCTTTATGAACCCATGCTGCCTCTGCCCAATGGGACAATTTCCATCCAGATGCCTCGCTATATCTTCCTTGATGATCGATTCCAGCATCTTCCCTACTACCGAAGTTAAGCTCACTGGCCTATAATTACCTGCTTTCTGTCTACCTCCTTTTTAAAACAGTGGTGGCACGTTTGGTAATTTCCAATCCGCCGGGACCACCCCAGAGTCTAGTGAATTTTGGTAAATTATCAGTAGTGCATTTGCAATTTCCCTAGCCATCTCTTTTCGCACTCTGGGATGCATCCCATCAGGGCCAGGAGGCTTGTCTACCTTTAGCCCCATTAGCTTGCCCATCACTACCACCTTAGTGATAACAATCCTCTCAAGGTCCTCACGTGTCATAGCCTCATTTCTATCAGTTACTGGCATGTTATTTGTGTCTTCCACTGTGAAGACCGACCCAAAAAACCTGTTCAGTTCTGCAGCCATTTCCTCATCTCCCATTATTAAATCTCCCTTCTCATCCTCTAAAGGACCAATATTTACCTTAGCCACTCTTTTTCATTTTATATATTTGTCGAAGCTTTTACTATCTGTTTTTATATTCTGAGCAAGTTTACTCTCATAATCTATCTTATTCTTCTTTATAGCTTTTTTAGTAACTTTCTATTGCCCCCTAAAGATTTCCCAGTCCTCGAATCTCCAACTAATCTTTGCCACTTGGTATGCTTTTTCCTGCAGTTTGATACTCTCCCTTATTTCCTAAGATATCCACGGTTGATTTTCCCTCTTTCTACCATCCTTCCTTTTTGTTGGTATAAATCTTTGCTGAGCACTGTGAAAAATCGTTTGGAAGGTTCTCCACTGTTCCTCAACTGTTTCACCATAAAGTCTTTGCTCCCAGTCTACCTTAGCTATTTCTTCTCTCATCCCATTGTAATCTCCTTTGTTTAAGCACAAAACACTAGTGTTTGATTTTACCTTCTCATCCTCCGATACTAAAGAAGAACCAGGCAACGTGCCTCAATGACTACCATCCAGTGGCCCTGACTTCAGTCGTAATGAAGTGCTTCGAGAGGTTGATCATGAAGCGCATCACCTCCACAATCCCAGAACGCTTTGATCCACTGCAACCGGTCCACATCAGACGCCATTTCCCTGGCCCTACACTCATCCCTAGAGCATCTCGAAAACAAGGACTCCTACATCAGACCCCTATTTCTTGACTACAGCTCTGCCTTCAACACCATAATCCCAGCCAAGCTCATATCAAAGCTCCAAAACCTAGGACTTGGCTCCCCACTCTGCAACTGGATCCTCGATTTTCTGACCAACAGACCACAATCAGTAAGAATGAACAACACACCTCCTCCACAATAGTCCTCAACACCAGGGCCCCGCAAGGCTGTGTACTTAGCCCCCGACTCTACTCCCTGTACACACACGACTGCGTGGCAAAACTTGGTTCCAACTCCATCTACAAGTTTGCTGACGATACGACCATAGTGGGCCGGATCTCAAATAACGACGAGTCAGAATACAGGCGGGAGATAGAGAACCTAGTGGAGTGATGTAGCGACAACAATCTCTCCCTCAATGCCAGCAAAACTAAAGAGCTGGTCATTGACTTCAGGAAGCAAAGTACTGTACACACCCCTGTCAGCATCAACGGGGCCGAGGTGGAGATGGTTAGCAGTTTCAAATTCCTAGAGTTGCACATCTCCAAAAATCTGTCCTGGTCCACCCACGTCAACACTACCACCAAGAAAGCACAACAGCGCATATACTTCCTCAGGAAACTAAGGAAATTCGGCATGTCCACATTAACCCTTACCAACTTTTACAGATGCACCATAGAAAGCATTCTATCGGGCTGCATCACAGCCTGGTATGGCAACTGCTCGGTCCAGGACCACAAGAAACTTCAGAGAGTCGTGAACACCGCCCAGTCCATCACACAAACCTGCCTCCCATCCATTGACTCCATCTCCACCTCCCGCTGCCTGGGGAAAGCGGGCAGCATAATCAATGATCCCTCCCACCCGGCTCACTCACTCTTCCAACTTCTTCCATCGGGCAGGAGAAGTCTGAGAACACGCACGAACAGACTCAAAAATAGCTTCTTCCCCACTGTCACCAGACTCCTAAATGACCCTCTTATGGGCTGACCTCATTAACACTACACCCCTGTATGCTTCATCCGATGCCAGTGCTTATGTAGTTACATTGTATATGTTGTGTTGCCTTATTATGTATTTTCTTTTATTCCCTTTTCTTCCCATGTATTTAATGATCTGTTGAGCTGCTCGCAGAAAAATACTTTTCACTGTACCTCGGTACGCGTGACAATAAACAAATCCAATCCAATCCAATTCATCTGTATTTTAAATTCCACCATATTGTGATCGCTCCTTCCGAGAGTATCCCTAACTATGAGATCATGAATCAATCCTGTCTCATTACACAGGACCAGATCTCGGACCGCTTGTTCCCTCGTAGGTTCCATTACATAGTGTTCTAGGAAACTGTCGTGGATACATTCTATAAACTCCTCCCCAAGGCTGCCTTGACCGACCTGGTTAAACCAATCGACATGTAGATTAAATTCCCCCATGATAATTGCTGTACCATTTCTACATGCATCCATTATTTCTTTGTTTATTGCCTGCCCCACCATAATGTTACTATTTGATGGCCTATCAGTGACTTTTTCGCCTTACTATACCTGATTTCCACCCAAATGGATTCAACCTTATCCTCCATAGCACCGATGTCATCCCTTACTATTGCTCGAATGTCATCCTTAAATAACAGAGCTACACCACCTCCATTACCATCCACTATGTCCTTCCGAATAGTTTGATACCCTCGGATATTTAACTCCCAGTCGTGACCATCCTTTTACCATGTTTCAGTAATGGCCACTAAATCATAGTCATTCACGATGATTTGCGCCATCAACTCATTTACCTTATTCCGAATACTACGAGCATTCAGGTAAAGTACACATTTCTTGGCTTTATTAGCTCTGTTTTGAATCTTAACACCTCGATCAGTAAACTCTCCTAAGTTATATTTCTTCTTAACTTTTCTCCTAATTTTCCTTGTCATTGAACCCATATCTTCATGTAACAACCTGCCGCGTCAGTTACCATTAATGTTTTTACTTCCCGTTTTATTCCTTTTATTATTACTGAGCCTATTCACTGAGCTCCCCTCAGTCACTGTACCTTGTACTGTCGCCCTTTTTGATTTTTGACTATGGCTTCTCTACCTTACACTTTCCCCCTTACTGCCTTTTGTTTCTGTCCCTGTTTTACTACCTTCCGACTTCCTGCATCGGTTCCCATCCCCCTGCCACATTAGTTAAAACCCTCCCCAACAGCTCTAGCAAACACCCCCCCTAGGTCATCGGTTCCAGTCCTGCCCAGGTGCAGACCATTTGGTTTGTACTGGTCCCACCTCCCCCAGAACCGGTTCCAATGTCCCAGGAATTTGAATCCCTTCCTCTTGCACCATCTCTCAAGTTCCGCATTTATCCTATCTATCCTGACATTCCTACTCTGACTAGCTCGTGGCACAGGTAGCAATCCTGAGATTACTACTTTTGAGGTCCTACTTTTTATTTTAACTCCAACTCCCTGAATTCAGCTTGTAGGACCTTGACCCATTTTTTACCTATATCGTTGGTGTCTATGTGCACCACGGCAGCTGGCTGTTCACCCTCGCCTCCCCCAGAATGTCCTGCAGCCGCTCCGAGATATCCTTGACCCTTGCACCAGGGAGGCAACATACCACCCTCGAGTCTCGATTGCATCCGCAGAACTGCCTGTCTATTCCCCTTACGATTGAGTCCCCTATCACTATAGCCCTGCCATTTTTATTCATGCCCTGCTGCGCAGCAGAGCCAGCCACGGTGCCATGAACCTGGCTGCTGCTGCCTTCCCCTGGTGAGCCATCTCCCTCAACAGTATCCAAAGCAGTATATCTGTTTTGCAGGGAGATGACCGCAGTGGACACCTGCACTGCCTTCCTACTCTTGCTCTGTCTTTTGGTCACCCATTTTCTATCTCCCTCAGTAACTTCCACCTGCAGCATGACCAACTCGCTAAACGTGCTATCCACGACGTCCTCAGCATCGCGGATGCTCCAAAGTGAGTCCATTCTGATATCTTGTGAAATGGATCGAATTGGCTGACGACTGACATTAGTGATGCTGGGGACCTCCGGAGGAGACCAAGATGAATCACCCACTCGGCAATTCTGGCTGAAGACTGCTGTGAATGCTTCAGCCTCGTCTTTTGCACTGATGTACTTTTCTCCCCCATCATTGAGGATTGGGTTATTTATGGAGCCTCTTCCTCCAGTTAACTGTTTAATTGCCCACCAGCATTCATGCTGAATGTGCCAGGACTGCTCAGATCTGATCGATTGGTTGTGGAGTCACTTAGCTCTGTCTAACAGCTTATGCTCTTTGGCACACAAGTAGTCCTGTGTTGTAACTTCACCAGGTTGACTCCCTCAATTTTAGTTATGCCTGCTGTTGCTCCTAACACACTTTGACAAAGAGTCATCCAGACTCAAAACATTAGCTTCCATTTCTCTCCTCAGGTGCTGTCAAAGCTGCTGAGATTGTCCAATATTTTCTGTTTTAGTTTCATGTATGTTGCTGCTGTCTTCATTGAACTAAGGTTGATCCCCTGGTTTGGTGTTAATGGTAGAGTGGGGGATATGCCGGGCCATGAGGTTGCAGATTGTGGTTGAGTCCAATTCTGCTGCTAATGATAGCCCATAGCTCCTCTTGGTTTGCAGTCTCCCGTTGCTAATCTGTTCAAAATCTATCCCATTTAGTACAATGATAGTGTCACACAACATGCTGGAGGGTATTCTCAATGTGAAGATAATATTTAGTCTTCACAGGGATTATGCGGAGGTCATTCCTACCGATACTGTCATGGACAGATGCACCTGCTGCAGGCAGGTTAGTGAGCATGATGTCTAGTATGTTTTTCTCTCTTGTTGGTTACCTCACGACCTGCCACAGATCCTATCTAGCAACTATGTCCTGATGGACTCTGCAGGTCTGGTCAGTAATGGTGCTACCAAATCACTCTTGGCGATGGTCATTGACGTCATCCACCCAGAGTACATCCGGCATCCTTTCCACTCTGAGTGATTCCTCCAAGTAGTGTTCAACATGGAGGAGCACTGATTCACCAGCTGAGGGGGTAGGGATGCAGTACAAGGTAATCAGCAGGAGGTTTCCTTGCTCATGTTTGACCTAGGGAGCAAAGTTGATGTTGAGGTCTCGCCAACTATATATCAATGTGTCACCACCTCTGCTGGGTCTGGTTTGCCAGGGGGACAAGACATACCCAGGGGTGGTGATGGCGGTGTCCGTACATTATCTGCAAGGTATGATACCATTAGTACGACTATGTCAGGCTGTTGTTTGACTAGTCTGTCATACAGCTCTCCCAATTTTAGCACAAGCCTTCAGATGTTAGTTTGGAGGAATTTGCAGGGTTGACAGGGCTGGGTTTGCAATTGTCATATCCGGTGCCTTGACCAATGCCAGATGGTTCGTCTGCTTTCATTCCTTTTGAGCCTTTTTAGCAGTTTGATACAACTGAGTGGCTTACTATTCCATTTCCGAGGCATTGCTGTGGGACTGGAGTCACCTGTGGGCCAGACCACATAAGGATGGCAGATTTCCTGCCCTGAAGGACATGAGTGAAGCAGATGGATTTTTCATGACATTCGACAATGACTTCATGGCCATCGTTAGACTTTCAATTCCAGATATTTTAATAATAATAACTTATTGTCACAATGAAGTTCCTGTGAAAAGACCTGAGTCACCACATTCCGGCACCTGTTCGGGGAGGCCGGTACGGGAATTGAACCCGCGCTGCTGCCTTGTTCCGCATTACAAGCCAGCTGTTTAGCCCACTGTGCTAAACCACCCCCTAATAATGAATTCAAATTCCACCTCCTGGTTTGAATCCGGATCCCCAGAGTATTACCCTGGGTCTCTGGATTATTAGTCCAGTGACAAAATCACTATGCCACTGCCGCCCTCTGCTGCCCTCTTTTGTCCCTACACCTCTGTAAGTGTTTGGTTTGTTCCTTCTGCTTTAATGGTACTGCAGGAATGCAGGAGATTATTGGTGTTAACCTGCTCCAAATATCAGACTGCGACCTCATAGCCAGAAGTGAAACTGTTTTAGTCATATTCAATTCACTAATAAACTATCTTTTAAAAACAATTCTTACACAAACCATCAAAATGTCATTGATACATTCACAACCATCCAGGGAAAAGTGACAGGAATGATGACAGCTCTTCCAACTAATTTTTACCAGCAGGTGTCCAGATTATAATCCATATACTTAGAACAATCAAAGGCAGAGATTAACGTCGCACAAGTGGGCTATTTAACTTGCTCCATGATCGCAGAAACTGAGAAAATGAGTATCATATTAACAAGCCTCCAGTAAAACTCAAGACTCAAACACTGTTTTCCCCAAAGCGCTTCGCTGAAGCAGATTCTGTGCAAAAGTGCTTAATGGATTCTAATTTCTTTAAATTAGCTGGGTTAACATTTCATTAAGCATAAACAGCTACCAATCCTTGATTTCCACAGGCATCGAGAGGGATTTTTGCAGAGATCCAATAACTTCAGGTGTCCATGCTCCTTAATTTCATTTGTGGTAATCCATTTGGTGAACAATGTGGACTAAGAACTTGGTCCATCCACTTCCCCAACCCCCAGTGGCCACAGGAAAAGTGATGGTGAAACCGGCAGTATGATACCATCACCTGAATCTCTTCCAGTTCTTCCTTCTTGGCTCCAAAGAGACAATGCGCCAACATCCAGCGGGCGCACTTTTCTAGCTAGCATTGAGCATTTGTGAGCGGCAATCATGTGACTGATTTCCAAATGCCTACCTACCTTGTACTTGTGATTCTGTCCTTGGTGCTTGAGGGGAGGGGGAGTGTTAGAACAAAGATTACTTGCTCTGCCTCAAAACCCAGCTACTCAATGATAATCTGATTTAGGAATTCTGACACTGAGCATAGAGTAGCAAAAGATCACCATGTAACACTGTAATAAAAGAAAATTACTGCGGATGCTGGAATCTGAAACCAAAGAGAAATTGCTGGAAAATCTCAGCAAATCTGGCAGCATCTGTAAGGAGAGAAAAGAGCTAACGTTTGGAGTCCAGATGACCTTTGGTCAAAGACATGTAACACTGTAGCCTAATCTTCCATTCAGGGTTGGAATCCCTCTTTCCAGAAATTACACATTTACCTTGCTTTGATTTTTCTGGGTCTTCTCCCATTGGAGGATGCTGCAGATGCCAATCTTCAGTCAATTGTACTCGCCCCACGTGTTATCAAGAAACGGCTGAAGACACTAGATACTTCAAAGGCTATTGTCACTGACAATATGCCGGCAATAGTACTGAAGACTTGTACTTTAGAATTTGTCGCGCACCTAGCCCAGCAGTCCCAGTACAGCTATAATATTAGTATCAACCTGGCAATGGGGAAAATTGCCCAGATATGTCCTTGGATAAATCCAACCCAGCCATTTACCACCTCATCAGTCTACTGTCGATCATCGGTAAAATGATGGAAGGGGCCATAAGCAGTGCTATCAAATGGCACTTGCTGAGCAATAACCTCCTCACTGACGTTCAGTTTGGGCTCTGTCAGAGCTACACAGATCCTAACCTCATTATAGCCTTGTTCAAATATGGACCAAAGAGCTGAAATGTAGAAGTGAGGTGAGAGTGGCTGTCCTTGACATCAAGGCAGCATTTGATCGAGTATGGCATCAAGGAGCGTCGCAAAACTGATGGGAATCAGACGGAAACCCTCTATGGTTGGAATCATACTTAGCACAAGGAAGATAAGCAAAATACTGCAGATGCTGGAATCTGAAACAAGACCAGAGAACGCCAGAAAAACCCGGCAGCTCTGTCAGCATCTATTAGGATAGAAACAGAGTTAACATTTTGAGTAAAAAGGAAGTACAAACGGAGATGGTTGTGGTGGTTGGAGGTCAATCATCTTAGCTCCAGGGCATCACTGTAGGAGTTCCTCAGGGTAATGGCCTTGGCCACACCATCTTCAGGTGCTTCATCAATGGTCATCTTTCCATCAAAAGATCAGAATTGGGGATGTTCACAGAGGACTGCACAATGTTCAGCACCCTTTGTGACTCCTCAGACACTGAATCAGTCCATGTCCAACTATAACAAAACCTGGACAAAATCCAGGCATGGCATGATAAGTGGCAAGTAACACAATAATAATCTTTACTGTCACAAGTAGTCTTACATTAACACTGAAATGAAGTTACTGTGAAAAGCCCCTAGTCGCCATATTCCGGCGCCTGTTCGGATATACCGAGGGAGAATTCAGAATGACCAAATTACCGAACAGCACGTCTTTATGGGACTTGTGGGGGGAAACCGGAGCACCCGGAGGAAACCCACACAGACACAGGGAGAACGTGCAGACTCCGCACAGACAGTGACCCAAGCCGGGAATCGAACCTGGGACCCTGGTGCTGTGAATCAACAGTGCTAACCACTGTGACGCCTTACCACACAAGTGACAGGCAATGACCAACTCCTCCAAGAGAGAATCTAACCACTGCAGTTCCATCACTGAATCCCCACTAGTGACATCTACTATTAACCAGAAACATGAGCTGGACTAGCCACATAAATACTATGACTACAGGAGCAGGTCAGAGTCTAGGAATCCTGCGGTGAGTAACTCACTTCCTGACTCCTCAAAGCCAGTCCACCACCTAGAAGGCACTAGTGAGGAGCATAATGGAATACTCTCCACTTGCCTGGGAGAGTGTAGTTCAAACAACATTCAAGGGGCATGATGCCACCCAAGGCAGAGCAGCCTGCTTGATTATCATCCCTTAAATCCCTTAAATATATGAATAGGATGGGAATAGAAGGATACGGACCCAGGAAGTGTAGAAGATTGTAGTTTAGTCGGGCAGTATGGTCGGCACGGGCTTGGAGGGCCGAAGGGCCTGTTCCTGTGCTGTACATTTCTTTGTTCTTTGTTCCACAAACATTCAATCCCTCCACCACCGATGCACAGTTGGAGTCATGTGTTCCATCTACAAGTTGTATGGCAGGAACTCACCAAGATTCATTAAACAGCATCTTCCAAACTCATGACCATTACCATCCAGAAGGACATGGTCAGCAGATACGTTGGAACACCACGACCTGGAAGTTCCCCTCCAAGCCACTCGTAATTCTGACTTGGATGGATTTTGTTTATTGTCACATGTACCAAGGTACAGTGAAAATAATTTCTCTGCAAGCAGTTCAACAGATAATTAAGTACATGAAAACAAAAGGAAATAAAAGAAAGTACGTAATAGGGCAACACAAGGTACACAATGTAACTAGATAACACTGGCATCGGGTGAAGCATACAGGGGTGTAGTGTTAATCAGGTCAGTCCATACGAGGGTCATTTAGGAGTCTGGTAACAGCGGGGAAGAAGCTGTTTTTGAGTCTGTTTGTGCGTGTTCTCAGACTTTTGCATCTCCTGCCCGATAGAAGAAGTTGGAAGAGTGAGGAAGCCGGGTGGAAGGGGGCTTTGATTATGTTTCCCAGGCAGCGGAAGGTATAGATGGAGTCAGTGGATGGGAGGCAGGTTCGTGTGATGGAGTGGGCTGTGTTCACGACTCTCTGAAGTTTATTGCGGTCTTGGGCCGAACAGTTGCCATACCAGGCTGTGCTGCAGCCTGATAGGATGCTTTTCATGGTACATCTGTAAAAGTTGGTAAGAGTTAAAGCGAACATGCCAAATTTCTTTAGTTTCCTGAGGAAGTATAGGCGCTGTTGTGCTTTCTTAGTGGTAGCGTCGACGTGGGTGGACCAAGGCAGATTTTTGGTGATGTGTTCTCCCAGGAATTTGAAACTGCTAACCATCTCCACATGGTCCCGTTGACACTGACAGGGGGTGTGTACAGTATTTTGCTTCCTGAAGTCAATGACCAGCTCTTTAGTTTTGCTGGCATTGAGGCAGAGATTGTTGTCGCTGCACCACTCCACTAGGTTCTCTATATCTCTCCTGTATTCTGACTCATCGTTATTCAAGATCTGGCCCACTATAGTCGTATCGTCAGCAAACTTGTAGATGAAGTTGGAAGCAAATTTTGCCACGCAGTCATGTGTGTACAGGGAGTTTAGTAGGGGGCTAAGTACGCAGCCTTGAGGACTATTGTGGAGGAGATGTTGTTGTTTATTCTTACTGATTGTGGTATGTGGGTCAGAAAGTCGAGGATCCAGTTGCAGAGCGAGAAACCAAGTCCCAGATTTTGGAGCTTTGATATGAGCTTGGCTGGGATTATGGTGTTGAAGGCGGAGCTGGACTCAATAAATAGGAGTCTGATGTAGATGTCCTTTTGTCTAGATGGTGCCTGCTGTGGACCGGTTGCGACGGTACGCGAATTGCAGTGGATCAAGGCGCTCTGGGAGAATGGAGGTGATGCGCTTCATAATCAACCTCTCGAAGCACTTCATTACGACTGAAGTCAGGGCCACTGGATGGTAGTCATTGAGATACGTTGCTTGGTTCTTCTTTTTTTAAAAACAAATTTAGAGTACCCAATTCATTTTTTCCAACTAAGGGGCAATTTAGCGTGGCCAATCCACCTACCCTGCACATCTTTGGGATGTGGGGGCAAAACCCACGCAAACATGGGGAGAATGTGCAAACTCCACATGGACAGTGACCCAGAGCCGGTATTGAACCTGGGACCTCGGCGCCGTGAGGCAGTAGTGCTACTCACTGAGCCACCGTGCTGCCCGTCTAGTTCTGTAAAGAAGTTAGGGGTTGAGTCCAATAGTGAGGATGGATCAGGTTGGAGGCCTGGGAGATTTAGAGTGTCAGAGGGAGATTTGAGTGGCTGCGGCTAGACAAATTGGGTCCAAGTGTAGCCAGAGGCTCAGGGGGATGCCAGGGGTCAGGTTGGGAGACAGGGCTATTGAGAGGAGAGCTGAGGATGAGGAGAGTCAGTTCTTGGACTCGGGGAAAGACTTTATACTCCCCAACAAGCGGGTTCTGAGGTGGGAGTGTAAAATTACATGAACGGGATTCATTCCAGGATCGCTGGGACTGCACCCACCCCCCACCCCCCGACCCAAATCCAATTTATAGTAGGGCGGACAGGGTCTCGGACGGGAAGCCTGCCCGTTAGGCCTATTGGCCAATTCAGGTCAATTAATGGCTACTTAAGGACTTTTGCTTGTGCAGCCTCAATTTTTAGGCAAGCAGGCAGCAGTTAGATCAGGATGCAGGATAGAAAATGTTAACAAAATCAATCTCAGGCAGGAAGGGTTTGTGGGGGGGGTGGGGGGGGGTGGGATGCTGGCGATGCGGTGGGGCAGTGTTCAACCTGAAGGCACTTTCAGATTTGGAGCAACACTCTAAAGGGACCTGGGAGTTCCAGCCCCCAGGGACCTGGGACCTCCCCCCCCCTCAACCGCCCCAACCTACTGAGATTGCTTCCTGCCCTCCACCCCCTCCCCGCTCGTAATGCTCCACTGCAGCACCTCTTCTGGCTACTGTACCTGCAGGGTATAAAAAGCTGTTGGCCAATATGATTGACTGAGAGCTCTCCAAGGGAGGCCTTCCATCCAAGGGCAAATGGAAGTCCTCTCTGCTGCCAATCAATGCTCAATTGAGTGTGAATTGGCAGCGCGCCTGCTGGACTTGACAGGGTTGCGTTCCCTGAGTGTTTGGCATTCAGGCCTAGATCTTAATCTGTCTAATATTTCCTGGGTAACTATTTAGGTACAATATGACTCTTCTTTAGAGTTGAAGAGGACTCGGAATGTGATGGATTTTACTCTGTTGAGAAAGTGAGGAGGGGCAGATGGACCATAAGTAAAGGTCAGTAATAGGTTTCCCCCACCCACTAACTTATCCCTGACCTCTTTTGACAGTGCCCCTCCCAACCTTTTCAACAGCATAAAACCTATCACATTCCTCGTTCTCTTCAGTTCTGAAGAAGAATCACACGGACTCAAACATTAGCTCTGTTTCTCCCTCCACTGATGCTGCCAGGCCTACTGGAGTTTTCCGGCACTACTTGTATTTATTTCAGAACTCCAGCATCCACAATATGGTGCTTTTAGTTAGCTGTTCAGGGAACAAGTCAAAACTGTTAAAAATCTCCAAATCTAACTCAAAAGTTTTACACCTTTTTGGAGGGTGCCAGGTAGCTTGGAATTGTCCATCAGATGTTTAAACTTTCCAGGCAGTTCCAATGGAGTCATTGCATTTTGCGTGGTCCCTTCGGCTGGAAGATCTGGGTCCATGGTTCTATAGGTGCAATTTTACCACACGTTGCACCTGGTGCTGATGCAGGCATCCCGGGAGCATCACAGCAGATGCCCAAATTGGAGGCCATTGGAGACCCAGGGTGGTTGAGGTAAGGGCAGCACACTGACACTGCCCCTGGCATCTGGGAACCGTGGCAATGCCAACCTGGCACTGCTAGGGTGCAAGGAGCACTGCTCTGGCAGTTTGGCAGCGCCAGGGTGATAGATTGGCACTATCAAGTGTCGGGGCCTGAGGGGGCCATGCCCTTGAAAGGAGGAGAGTGAAGGGGGAATGAAGGTTGGACGGTGATGCGTTGTGTGAAGGGGCTTCATAAATGTTTTGGTGTGAAGGGGATGGTCTTGAAAAGGGGTTAGGGATAGCCGGAAAGAAGGAAAGGATCTTTTGTGACCACCATAGCGGTGAGCACACTTGGGGAGGGGGAGGGGTGGAATGCCCATGATTGTTCGAGGTGGCATTGTCCATGGGTGGGGCATGTGGGGAACCCTCAAGTTCATTTCAAGTTGGGATAACCCTTTCAAAGTGGGGCCCCGATCTCTGAGGAGCTGGTCTCGCCACTGATGAGTTCAGCTCCCCATTGCTGGAAACATTTCTAAGTGTGGGCTAGACCGGTGAGCAACTCCCCAAGTCCAAAAAAACAACTAAATATGGGTGAACCCATGTCTGGATCGCACCCAAAAAGCCGGCGGGTAAGCACCCCGCCATTAATGCCAAAATGGGACACCCAACATTGACCTTTCACCTTTGACCATCTGAATTAATATCATGATAACAGCAGGCCGCACTTGTCCCAAACCTCTGCAAAGGTCTACTGGCAGTCATGACTCCCCACCAGCCCTGTGACCTCATAAATTGCCTTATTGTCGTCATCCTGGAGTAATAAAAGTGCCCTTTGGGTCTGACCTAATTTCTATAGTTGTTCCGCGTCTTAAATACAGCTTTATACAATTCAACATTTGACAAATGCTGTTTTATTCTGAAATTTCTGTGGAACTTGCAGATTTATTTGTTCTTCATAAATTCCTAATCAGCAGTAATATGTTGTCACCATATGCCTTTGACACATAACCGAGTCATTTTCCTAATGGTTATATACTGACAGCATGGGAAGATGAAAAATATGCTGGCTGAAAATAAGCAGCATTAATGCTGCCGCAATGTGCGAAATCTTTCACAAAGATCATTTAGGTAATGTTCCATTCATTTTAGATTCATGAATATGCCTTTTCAGATTAGATGAGCACACTGTAAATCTGAGGTTATCTGTTATTGTGTGTCATGTTGTTATTTACAAGTTTACATGCCTGCACTGTGCATAACTAGCTGTATAATAGTTGCCTACTTTCCTATGCGGAATGTACACTGTAACTTTCTCTGTTACAAAGGTTAAATAAACAGCAGCTTCAAACACAGCAGCTCAATTTTACATCCCACTCAGCAAAATTGCCCCACAAATGCTTACAACCATTGTGTTAATTTTTGTGCAGTTTTCACACCAGGAAATTAAATATTACACTGTTTTTTAGAAAAGCAGAAAATGTTGGAAATACTGACCAGTGTCTGATAACATCAGTGGAGAGAGAAACCGTTCGCATTTCAGGTCTATGTCCTTCCAGCAGTTTGGGAAAAAGATAGAATAATAATAATAATCTTTAATGTCACAAGTAGGCTTACATTAACACTGCAATGAAGTTACTGTGAAAAGCCCCTAGTCGCCACATTCCAGGACCTGTTCAAGTACACAGAGGGAGAATTCAGAATATCCAAATGACCTGACAGCACGTCTGTTGGGACTTGTGGCAGGAAACCGGAGCACCCGGAGGAAACCCACACAGACACGGGGAGAATGCGTAAAGTCCGCACAGGCAGTGGCCCAAGCCGGGAATCGAACCTGGAACCCTGGCGCTGCGAAGCAACTGTTCTAACCACTGTGCTGCCGTGCCGCCCAAATACAATACAGCAAGTGAAAAGGTGGGGTAGGGTTGCGGGGAAAGTACCAAAGGGAAGATCCATGATAGGATGGAGGATGAAAGAGATTAAATGACAAAGGTTTTCATGGTGCAGGGCCAAAGGGACAAGTTACAAGACAAAAGATGTGTCGAGAGAAGCTGTGAATGGCAGGATTCTGAACAGTTGACATCCAAAAGCAACGGAAAATAAGGGAGAAACAAGAGAGAAATAACAGCCCCAAGAAACAAGCAAAGTAAAACAACATGAGGGCAGTGGTTACAATCTAAAACCGTTGAGCCTCTTGAGTCCACAAAGTTTTAGTCAAAAGAACAGGGCCATTCCTCAAGTTTGATTCGAGCTTCATGTCATGGACAGATTTATGTATTTTCTTACAATCCGTGATCAATGTGAGGTCCTTGTATTTTCTTACCTTCAGGGTGATTGCTCCAATTTAAATAATCCCAGCAGCAAACTTACTCTGTGAGTTTCTAAAATAAAGAGTTATGATTCTATGCTTGCTATAGAGAAAGTGCAGCAAAGGTTTACCAGCCTGATTCCTGGGATGGCGGGACTGTCATATGAGGAGGGACTAAATCGGTTAAAATTATATTCATTGGAGTTTAGCGTTCAGAGGGGATCTCATAGAAACTTACAAAATTCTAAGAGGATTAGATAGGGTAGATTGAGAAAGAATGTTCCCCATAGTGGGGGAGTCCAGAACTAGGCATCATAGCTTGAGGATAAGGGTTAAACCATTTAGGACTGAGGTGAGGAGAAGTTTCTTCACCCAGAGAGTGGTGAATTTGTGGAATTCGCTACCAAAGAAAGTAGTTGAGGCCAAAACTTTGTGTAATTTTAAGAAGGAATTAGATATAGCTCTTGGGGCTAAGGGGGTCAAGGGATATGGTGAGGAAGGCTGGATCAGGTTATTGACCGTGATGATCAGCCATGATCATAATGAATGGCGGGGTAGGCTCGAAGGGCCGAATGGCCTCCTCCATTTTCCACGTTTCACTCACTCGCCTCACACGTACTGTCACTCACACAAAGACTAGATACAGATAAATATTATAATATATAAATTACCTCAATAGACCTGTAGTTCCTGAGATGAGTTGATGTTTTTAAGTGAAGTGAAGGTCTGATAAGCAGAAGATTTGCAATAAGTTGTGAGTCTTTTTGCAGTTTAATTTCCAGGATATTTTTTGTTCTCAAGTGAATTTGAAGTTGGTACAGGTTGGGCAAAGTCCTTCTCCCACCTTCAAGGTATGGTTGTTTATTATGTTGGCTGCGTGGTTGACTTGCAGCTGGTAAGATGGCGGTTTGATGGATTTGAATCCAGAACAGCTCTTTTTATTGTTTTAATAGCAGGCTGAAAACATCACACTCTCATCATATGACATGTTATAAGTCCAAAGTCCTTTCCAAATAAGGCGTGTGGCCAGGTTCATTATATAACTTGTGTGTTGACTTTCACACGTTGAGAGTTTAAGACAGCCAGTGTATTTGATTCTGAATGGCCTATTCAATTTGAAATTACCCTTTTGAATTAATTTCAGGGAAAAGGCATTGAGTCAATATCAGTTTGAAAAGTTACTTTTGCTCCCTCTTGAGACAGATCTAGAGGCCACCAGATCACACAAGGGAGCCCTGACTTCAGAAAGGGGCTTCGGATGGAGGAGCTCTCGCTCCCCCCTCCCCCCCCCCCCCACCCCCGCTACCCACAACCCCACCTCCCCTTGATTTCCCATTTGAGATGTAACTCTTTTTATTTATCGATCTTCCCCTCACAAGTTCAATTCTCCAGCTAGCCTCGACTATTAACTGGTTCTTTGAGGGCCTCAACTGGGGCAAGGGTGGGCTTCTAGTTTGAGACCTTGCACACCACAGTGCCATAACTCGCTCCCGTGGGAATTTAGCTTTGGTCGGGAAGGCCTGCCAGCGGTTGGAGAGACCGCAAAGTAAACCTTGGCAGCCTCCCAGCAGGCTTTGCCATGCCTAATGCACCGCTACTGGAATAACTCATCTCCCTGCCCCCAACCCCCCACCATCTCTCGATTGTCAGGATTTGCCTGGCTGGCTCTGACTTCCTCAGAGAAACTTACATCTATGGGCAAATCTTGGAATTGAAGTAAACCCTCCCCCTCATGCTGCAGCCTCAGCATTGCCCAGCGCTAAGGGTGGAACAGCTGCCATCACTCTGATTTGACCAAAAGCATTGGTGGGGAGCTGGCCATCATTCTCAACTGGACGTCAGCCCCGGTGGCAGCCTAATAATTGGTCACGACTGTTAAAATACCACCCAAGGGTCACGCTGCCCATTGGAGCGGGGTCAGCTTCTGCTTTCAGGCTGGGTGGCAGGACTTTATCCTCAGTGGCAAAAATTATTTCTCCATTTCTGCTTCCTTGTATCTCACCAGAAGATGTTGGTTGAAAGATAGCTGGTTAGTCTGAAGTGCATTCCAATTTGCAAGTCGAGGGTAACTAAGGCCCAGATGAAGTTGTCAACTGAGGCAGGGTAAGTTACAGATGCGGAAATAGGCTGTTTTAATTCTGGTGCAGACATGTAGTTTGAAGCTCACCTGAGAGTCAGCCACAACACGTGAGTTTGCAAATGCTCTGGGCAGCTTCAGACAGCAGCCACAGAGAGTGGATGGTAGAGGTAGCCAGAGAACAACATCAGTGAGAGGTGTCAAAGACAATAGTTTCAGTGTTCCTAATTGGAAGAAATTCCTCCTCATCCAATACTGGATGTCGGACAAGCTGTGTGGCCAATCCAACACCAACGCACCTGGTTTGAAGATTCAGCACACTGAGCTAGTCAAGCAGTACATTGCAATGAACACTAAAGCACAGTTTGAAAGCTTCTTTCCAGGACACAAGTAACTATAAATCTGGAACCATGTTCAGAACATGAACTGCACAAGTTTCTTCTTCTAACAAATTGACTGCATCTCTATACATTAGAAATAGCAGCAATATGAAAAATATTTTGAAGATAGAGAGCTCTGACGAGGAATCATATCGACTTTAAAAATTGGCTGGAATTCTCCGGCCATTGGGATTTTCTTTTCCCGCTGGCAGCGAACCCCCTGCCTGCGGGTTTTCCGGTGGCAGGCTTCAATGGGAAATCCCGTTGTCAAGTGGCGGGAAGAGCGAGTCCCACTGCCAGCGAACGGCGCACCGCCAAAAACCAAATGGATGGGGTTCCGGAGGGTCCTGCTCATTAACTCTGTTTTTCTCTCCACAGATGCTGCCAAACCTGCTCAGCTTTTTCAGAAATTTCTGTTTTTATTTCAGTTTTCCGGCATCCGCAGTATTTTGCTTTTATGAAAAGTATTTTGTTTTTTGTGATCCATAACTCGGTTGTCCATGTGACCAAATACTTGTTCCAGAGAGCTAATGTATCAGATTAACCATTTTGCAATCAGCAATAAAATGGTGACTGTAGCATAATGAAATTTAAATTAGTCCAGGCAGGGCTCCCTGATGTTTTTGTTGGGGAAATGCTGTGTGTTAATTTGCCCACAAGAGATGTATGACGAGTAGGAAATTGACAGGAAGTCAGCGGGAGACCAGCTGTATGTTCCTTTGAAGCATTTATGAATGTCGATGATAGCCCTGAATTTCATTGATGTGATTTACAAAGTGTTAGATCACCCACTGGCCTCCAGAGGCAAATACACAGCATCTCCTGAGGGAAGCTCATTTGTATTTCACGAGCTGTACACGTATCCCATTTCTGTAATTGGTGCAAGCAGTCAAACGCTCAGGAAATATCTGTGCAGCCTTCCAAAAACATTGTTCAGCCTGTGCTTCCCAGAAGAATATTGGGACCAGAAGGACAAAGATAGGAAAAGCGCTTGGCTCTTTTATTTTTCGCTCTAAAATTGTTTCAGTGCCAGTCTTGCTAATAGTCTTACTGCAGTTGTCTAAAATAATGAATATTCAAATTGCCATTTGTGCCCAGAGGGTAATACAGCACTGAACCAGAGATGAACAATATACAAACTTCCTGTACTTGGGACACTGAAAGTGGTTTAGCCATATTCTTGTGTGTGGATTCCACTGTCATGATATTCAGGTCAACATCATGGTGCAAACATACATACATACAAAGAACAAAGAACAAAGAAATGTACAGCACAGGAACAGGCCCTTCGGCCCTCCAAGCCCGTGCCGACCATACTGCCCGACTAAACTACAATCTTCTACACTTCCTGGGTCCGTATCCTTCTATTCCCATCCTATTCATATATTTGTCAAGATGCCCCTTAAATGTCCCTATCGTCCCTGCCTCCACTACCTCCTCCGGTAGTGAGTTCCAGGCACCCACTACCCTCTGCGTAAAAAACTTGCCTCGTACATCTACTCTAAACTTTGCCCCTCTCACCTTAAACCTATGCCCCCTAGTAATTGACCCCTCTACCCTGGGGAAAAGCCTCTGACTATCCACTCTGTCTATGCCCCTCATAATTTTGTATACCTCTATCAGGTCGCCCCTCAACCTCCTTCGTTCCAGTGAGAACAAACCGAGTTTATTCAATCGCTCCTCATAGCTTATGCCCTCCATACCAGGCAACATTCTGGTAAATCTCTTCTGCACCCTCTCTAAAGCCTCCACATCCTTCTGGTAGTGTGGCGACCAGAATTGAACACTATACTCCAAGTGTGGCCTAACTAAGGTTCTATACAGCTGCAACATGACTTGCCAATTCTTATACTCAATGCCCCGGCCAATGAAGGCAAGCATGCCGTATGCCTTCTTGACTACCTTCTCCACCTGTGTAGCCCCTTTCAGTGATCTGTGGACCTGTACTCCTAGATCTCTTTGACTTTCAATACTCTTGAGGGTTCTACCATTCACTGTATATTCCCTACCTGCATTAGCCCTTCCAAAATGCATTACCTCACATTTGTCCAGGTTAAACTCCATCTGCCATCTCTCCGCCCAAGTCTCCAGACAATCTAAATCCTGCTGTATCCTCAGACAGTCCTCATCGCTATCCGCAATTCCACCAACCTTTGTGTCGTCTGCAAACTTACTAATCAGACCAGTTACATTTTCCTCCAAATCATTTATATATACTACAAAGAGCAAAGGTCCCAGCACTGATCCCTGTGGCACACCAGTGGTCACAGCCCTCCAACTAGAAAAGCATCCCTCCATTGCTACCCTCTGCCTTCTATGGCCTAGCCAGTTCTGTATCCACCTTGCCAGTTCACCCCTGATCCCGTGTGACTTCACCTTTTGTACTAGTCTACCATGAGGGACCTTGTCAAAGGCCTTACTGAAGTCCATATAGACAACATCTACTGCCCTACCTGCATCAATCATCTTAGTGACCTCCTCGAAAAACTCTATCAAGTTAGTGAGACACGACCTCCCCTTCACAAAACCGTGCTGCCTCTCACTAATACATCCATTTGCTTCCAAATGGGAGTAGATCCTGTCTCGAAGAATTCTCTCCAGTAATTTCCCTACCACTGAAGTAAGGCTCACCGGCCTGTAGTTCCCGGGATTATCCCTGCTACCCTTCTTAAACAGAGGAACAACATTGGCTATTCTCCAGTCCTCCGGGACATCCCCTGAAGACAGCGAGGATCCAAAGATTTCTGTCAAGGCCTCAGCAATTTCCTCTCCAGCCTCCTTCAGTATTCTGGGGTAGATCCCATCCGGCCCTGGGGACTAATCTACCTTAATATTTTTTAAGACACCCAACACCTCGTCTTTTTGGATCACAATGTGACCCAGGCTATCTACACCCCCTTCTCCAGACTCAACATCTACCAATTCCTTCTCTTTGGTGAATACTGATGCAAAGTATTCATTTAGTACCTCGCCCATTTCCTCTGGCTCCACACATAGATTCCCTTGCCTATCCTTCAGTGGGCCAACCCTTTCCCTGGCTACCCTCTTGCTTTTTATGTAAGTGTAAAAAGCCTTGGGATTTTCCTTAACCCTATTTGCCAATGACTTTTCATGACCCCTTCTAGCCCTCCTGACTCCTTGCTTAAGTTCCTTCCTACTTTCCTTATATGCCACACAGGCTTCGTCTGTTCCCAGCCTTTTAGCCCTGACAAATGCCTCCTTTTTCTTTTTGACGAGGCCTACAATATCACTCGTCATCCAAGGTTCCCGGAAATTGCCGTATTTATCTTTCTTCCTCACAGGAACATGCCTGTCCTGTATTCCTTTCAACTGACACTTGAAAGCCTCCCACATGTCAGATGTTGATTTGCCCTCAAACATCCGCCCCCAATCTATGTTCTTCAGTTCCCGCCTAATATTGTTATAATTAGCCTTCCCCCAATTTAGCACATTCATCCTCGGAACACTCTTATCCTTGTCCACCAGTACTTTAAAACTTACTGAATTGTGGTCACTGTTACCGAAATGCTCCCCTACTGAAACATCTACCACCTGGCCGGGCTCATTCCCCAATACCAGGTCCAGTACCGCCCCTTCCCTAGTTGGACTGTTTACATATTGTTTTAAGAAGCCCTCCTGGATGCTCCTTACAAACTCTGCCCCGTCTTAGCCCCTGGCACTAAGTGAGTCCCAGTCAATATTGGGGAAGTTGAAGTCTCCCATCACCACAACCCTGTTGTTTTTACTCTTTTCCAAAATCTGTCTACCTATCTGCTCCTCTATCTCCCGCTGGCTGTTGGGAGGCCTGTAGTATACCCCCAACATTGTGACTGCACCCTTCTTATTCCTGATCTCTACCCATATAGCCTCACTGCCCTCTGAGGTGTCCTCTCGCTGTATAGCTGTGATACTCTCCTGAACAAGTAGCGCAACTCCGCCTCCCCTTTTACATCCCCCTCTATCCCGCCTGAAACATCTAAATCCTGGAACGTTTAGCTGCCAATCCTGCCCTTCCCTCAACCAGGTCTCTGTAATGGCAACAACATCATAGTTCCAAGTAGTAATCCAAGCTCTAAGTTCATCTGCCTTACCCGTAATGCTCCTTGCATTAAAACATATGCACTTCAGGCCACCAGACCCGCTGTGTTCAGCAACTTCTCCCCGTCTGCTCTGCCTCAGAGCCACACTGTCCCTATTCCCTAGTTCTCCCTCAATGCTCTCACCTTCTGACCTATTGCTCCCGTACCCACCCCCCTGCCATACTAGTTTAAACCCTCCCGTGTGACACTAGCAAATCTCGCGGCCAGGATATTTATGCCTCTCCGGTTTAGATGCAACCCGTCCATCTTATACAGGTCACACCTGCCCCGGAAGAGCTCCCAGTGGTCCAGATAACAGAAACCCTCCCTCCTACACCAGCTGTTTAGCCACGTGTTTGTCTGCTCTATCTTCCTATTTCTAGCCTCACTGGCACGTGGCACAGGGAGTAATCCCGAGATTACAACCCTCGAGGTCCTGTCTTTTAACTTTCTGCCTAGCTCCCTGAACTCCTGCTGCAGGACCTCATGCCCCTTCCTGCCTATGTCGTTAGTACCAATATGTACAACGACCTCTGCCTGTTTGCCCTCCCCCTTCAGGATTCCCTCTACCCGTTCGGAGACATCCTGGACCCTGGCACCAGGGAGGCAACATACCATCCTGGAGTCTCTTTCACGTCCACAGAAGCGCCTATCTGTGCCCCTGACTATAGAGTCCCCTATAACTATTACTCTTCTGCGCTTTGACCCTCCCTTCTGAACATCAGAGCCAGCCGTGGTGCCACTGCTCTGGCTGCTGCTGTTTTCCCCTGATAGGCTATCCCCCCCGACAGTATCCAAAGGGGTATATCTGTTCGAGAGGGGGACAACCACAGCGGATTCCTGCACTGACTGCCTGCCCTTTCTGGTGGTCACCCATTTCTCTGCCTGCACCTTGGGTGTGACCACACTTACATAACTGCGATCTATGACGCTTTCCGCCACCTGCATGCTCCTAAATGCATCCAGTTGCTGCTCCAACCGAACCATGCGGTCTGTGAGGAGCTGCAGTTGGGTGCACTTTCTGCAGATGAAGCCATCCGGGACGCTGGAAGCCTCCCGGACCTGCCACATCTCACAGTCAGAGCACAGCACCCCTCTAACTGACATTGCGTCAATTAATTAAAATTAAAATTTGTCTTTTTTTTTTTTAAATAGCTAACTATAATATTCTCCGATCTCTGGCTTAGATATCCTCTAAATTATAATTAAGTTATTATGTTTAATTAGTTCCCAAATACTCAAAAAAATTTAGGTTAGAATCCCAACCAGCCACTCAGGTCACAGCTTTTCTGTGATGTCACTTCAGTTTCCCCCCGACACACACAATTTGAAAAAAAGGTATAAAAGTAAAAATCACTTGCTTACCTTCTGAGATGTTCTCAGGTTCTCTCGCTGACAGAGACTGCTCCTCCACCTCCAATCCTTGACCTGCACAATGCTAATAATATAATAATATAATATGGCACTTACCTTACACCAATGGGTCTTATTATTAGGTTAGAGGAGGAGGGTGGGTGGGAGACACTACACGTGTAGTGTCTCGGGTTTCCTCTCCACCAGAATTTATTGGTTTGGGGGGGGGGGGGGGGGGGGAAACTTGCCAGAGGTCGAACTTCCGGTTCCCGCCGAAATCCAAAGGGCTGCTCCTGTAAAGGTAAGTGGTTTTAAACTCACTACTCACCTCCAAGAAGGCCCCTGCGCACCGCTGCCGCCGAAATCCAAAGGGCTGCTCCTGTAAAGGTAAGGCTTTTAAATACACTACTCACCTCCCAGAAGGCCCCTGCGCACCGCTGCCGCCGAAATCCAAAGGGCTGCTCCTGTAAAGGTAAGTGGTTTTAAACTCACTACTCACCTCCAAGAAGGCCCCTGCGCACCGCTGCCGCCGAAATCCAAAGGGCTGCTCCTGTAAAGGTAAGGCTTTTAAATACACTACTCACCTCCCAGAAGGCCCCTGCGCACCGCTGCCGCCGAAATCCAAAGGGCTGCTCCTGTAAAGGTAAGTGGTTTTAAACTCACTACTCACCTCCAAGAAGGCCCCTGCGCACCGCTGCCGCCGAAATCCAAAGGGCTGCTCCTGTAAAGGTAAGGCTTTTAAATACACTACTCACCTCCCAGAAGGCCCCTGCGCACCGCTGCCGCCGAAATCCAAAGGGCTGCTCCTGTAAAGGTAAGTGGTTTTAAACTCACTACTCACCTCCAAGAAGGCCCCTGCGCACCGCTGCCGCCGAAATCCAAAGGGCTGCTCCTGTAAAGGTAAGGCTTTTAAATACACTACTCACCTTCCAGAAGGCCCCTGCGCACCGCTGCCGCCGAAATCCAAAGGGCTGCTCCTGTAAAGGTAAGTGGTTTTAAACTCACTACTCACCTCCAAGAAGGCCCCTGCGCACCGCTGCCGCCGAAATCCAAAGGGCTGCTCCTGTAAAGGTAAGGCTTTTAAATACACTACTCACCTCCCAGAAGGCCCCTGCGCACCGCTGCCGCCGAAATCCAAAGGGCTGCTCCTGTAAAGGTAAGTGGTTTTAAACTCACTACTCACCTCCAAGAAGGCCCCTGCGCACCGCTGCCGCCGAAATCCAAAAAAGAAATCCGAAATCTGATGGACAGATCAACGGACCAATCAATACACACACAACACCACAGGCAAGAGCATACACAGTATAAAACGGGGAACACAACACTTCCCGTTGATTCCAGCAGTAGACAGCTCAGGGCACGGAGCTCACAGCAAGCCACTCAGACACCCATCATGTGCTGAGTGCCATTCCAAGATAGTGTTAGGGATAGGTCCACAGATTCAAGGGTAATGAACGAACCACAGTAACCAGTTTGCCATTGTAAATATTGTTAGTAATAAAACTGAGTTGTACCATCCACAACCGTGTTGGTTCGTCTGTGTAGCAGAGCACCCAACACGACATCCACCAAGTCACTGTGCATTATCGCTACTGTTTATTAAATCGCAGCGGTGTCTGTTCCCACTTCTGCATAATTACCTATGGCATCCCCCAGGACCTTTACAGCTCCCTCCCCCTTCCCCATGCCCCGTCCACCCCGTTGCCCCACCCTCCCGTCCACTTGTTGCCTCTTGGTGAAATCATCAGAAAACACAATGGGCAGGATTTTCCGGTCATGCCTGCCCCAAAACAGGAAATTCCCACCCGAGGTCAAAAGACCTTTATGTGGTCCAGCATATTTCCGCCCCCCACAATGATTCCAGCTGCGGGAGGGACCGGAAAATGTATCCCAATGTCAGGGACCGCATATACACTAATGACACCCAGTCTTATCTCACTGTCATTTCTCCTGAACTGTTTGCTATCCCTGATTTGCCACGCTGCCTATCCACCGTCCAGTACTAGATGAGGAGAAATCTCCTCCAATTCGATACTGGAACACCGATTGCCTTTGGTCCCTGTCACTCACACTGTTCTCTGGCCACTGGCACCAACCCCCTCTGTGGCAACTGGCTGAAGTTGAGCTAGAGCATTCGCAAAGGCAGGACTCCCAGGTGAGCTTCAAACTGTGTGTCTGCACCAGCGCTAAAATTGTCTCTTCCCATCTCTGTAACATTGCCTAATCTAGCCCCTGCCTCAGATCATCTGCTGCTGAAATCTCTGTCTTTGTTACCACTAGACCTGACTATTCGAATGCAGCCTTGGCTAACCAACCACCTTTCACCCAACATCTTCTCGCATGGACTTTATGGGCTGATTGGCCTCCTTCTGTCCTATAATGATACTTTAACATCAACTTGTATTTATGCATAGCTCACCGACCAATACGTTTTAATATATTTGTTCATGGGCTGTGGGGATTACTGGCAGGGCCAGCATTTAGTGCCTATCCCTTATTGCCCTTCAGAAGGTGGTGGCGAGTCACCTTCTTGACCTGGTGAAGCGCAGGTGGTGCCAGTACATACACAGCGCAGCTAATGTAGGATTTGCACAATTTTTACCAATCGACCCATCTTACCTCGCATCAAGCCCTATTCACGCATCGTCCTGCGTTTTCGATGCCTCAACCTAGTTTCTAAATCCCTTCATGATCAAGTCCCTCCCTATGTTTTGTTTCTTATGATAATGCATTCACTGGAGATTTTAAGTCAGTTGAGTGTGCATGTTGGTAGTGTTATCTAACTCATCGAGCACAGTAAGACTGGCACCTATCCTTCTATGGAAACCGACTGTCCTTTTCTTATCCATCTTCAAGGCATCAAAAGTGAAATAAATTCCAGGAATTTGTCAACTCTTGGACCAATCCTTCACAATAACTTGCCTTCAAAGAGCAAAATTCTGATAAAAAGGTCTCCATCAGTAATACATCACCACCAAAGTGACAAACTGCAATATGAGAAGCTGTCAACAATGTGCTCACCTTTAACTGATCCCAGCACTATAGAACTCACAATATAATCTGATCTTCACAATCCCAGCAAACTGAAAAATGTTTAGTGTTTGATATTTTCACTGCTAGCAGAAGCAGTGCCCTCTGAGCAGCAGGAGGAAGAGAAAATTAACAACGTTAGAGGCAAAACCTTCACCTGGAAAGAGGCCACAGAGATGTTTTGCCTATGGTGACAGAGGAATCGTGTATGCGGAGGATTGTCCTGTCAACAATTCTAAAGTTATCTGCAAATGGTAAAAACTGATTTAAGGAAATCAGCAGTGACTAAGTGCTCTGAGAGCATGAAAGTGAATCCTGCCATTAATGTTCTTGAGAATTGAGTGTCTCCTAGCACAAGGAAGTATTTTTTCAGATGCTGCATGAAGTACTGGTCCACTGTATTAAATAAGTGACTGGTGCATTATACTGGAAGGATTACTTTCCTTCATTTCCACAAGAAGCATCATGGGCGATATTCTCCACTCCCGCACCGGTTGGGAGAATCGCCTGGGCCGCCAAAATTTCCCGGGACGCCGGTCCGACGCCCTCCTGCGATTCTCCCAAGCGGTGGGAACGGCCCCGTCGAGTTCCGTGGGCTGCAGGCCAGAGAATCGCCGGAGACACCCAAAATGGCGATTCTCCGGCACCCCCGCTATTCTCAGGCCCGGATGGGCCTAGCGGCCAGGCCTAAACGGCGGGTTCCCCCCGGCGCCGTCCACACCTGGTCGTTGCCGTCGGGAACAGTGCTGAAACGCTGGGGGGGGCAGCCTGCGGGGGGGGCGACGGGGGATCCTGCACCGGGGGATACCTCACATGTGGCATGGCCCGCGATCGGTGCCCACCGATCGTCGGGCCGTCCTCTCTGAAGGAGGACCTCCTTTCTTCCGCGGCCCCGCAAGATCCGTCTGCCATCTTCTTGCAGGGCGGACTCAGAGAGAACGGCAAACACGCATGCGCGGGTGACGCCTGTTATGCGGCGCCGGCTGCGTCATCTATGCGGCGCCGCCTTTACGCGCCGACAAGGCCTGGCGCGTGTAGATAAGAACATAAGAACTAGGAGCAGGAGTAGGCCATCTGGCCCCTCGAGCCTGCTCCGCCATTCAATGAGATCATGGCTGATCTTTTGCGGACTCAGCTCCACTTTCCGGCCCGAACACCATAACCCTTAATCCCTCTATTCTTCAAAAAACTATCTATCTTTAGATGACGCGGCCCCGATCCTAGCCCATTGTCGGGCCCTGAATCAGTCCGGATCGGGGCCGTCTCATGCCGTCGTAAACCTCGACGGCGTTCACGACGGCGTGGATACTTCGGCGCGGGAGTGGAGAATCCCGCCCCATGAGTTTTCAATGACAGCAATGTGTTGACATGGTCCTCCTCACACATAAGAACACTGAGTGCTTCACAGGCTTTAGAGGTGGACATCAATCTGCAAAAATAAAAGATTGGAGTGGCAGATAAATGATCGGTACTCTTAGACATTTTTGGATCGAGAAGCCTTAAATTGACATGAATAGACTCTTTGGAGAGCCAAGGAGGTAAGTAGCCATCTACGCTCACAGGCAAAGAGCCCGGCGGCACTGGGCTTGCCGGCTCCCATGGGAAGTGGAGGGGGGGTGGAAGAGGGAGATGCTGGGGTGGCAACCGCGGGTGGCACCAGCAGATAACCCCTGGATCATGCATACCTGTTCAGGGGGCAACCCGAGCTCCTGCCCGTCTGCTCCACCGACCACCATAAGCCCCACCGACTGCCGAAGCCTCTGGTCGCGCAGCGGAAGTCTGTTGCTTATGGTGAATTGGCAATCATGGTTAAGTGAGCATTCCACACAACCCAAGTGGATTCCCGTGGGTGGGCAGGCCCGGTAGCATGTGGGAGTCATTGCCCAGCATCCCAATCACACCTTTATGCATGGACACTGTGCCTGAACAATGTGGGAGGCAACAACACACACGCAGCAGCCAACATCCAAACATCAAGGGGATGGGACACAGCTCTGGGGTCATGTCCACGGCCAGAGGGTGGTTCTATGCTACTGGGTGGGGGGAGATGCCTGGAGAGATGAGCCAAGAGTTCGGATGTCGGCCCGCTTGGCGGAAGAAAGTGACAGAGGCGTCATACTGGTTGTGCTCAAGTGTTTCTAATGTGTCAGAGGTGTCATACAATTCCCCAGTCCTGATGGTGCCACCCCACTCTCCCCCTCACATCCACCCCTACCTACCCTCCCCCTACTCTCCCCTACCCCGGTGCCCTCAGTGATCCTCAATGTGCTTAACGTTCCCTGTGCTACTGCTACATCTAGGTATCTCCGCAGGATGCACATCTGAGGTGGATGTAGCCAGCCGTTTACCTTGTCCCGTGGCCTTCGATGCCCCTGGCGGTTGTCCTCTGGGGGCTCTGTGGCCGGAGGGCTCCGGCTCAATTTTCGATGACACATGCACAGCCGTACCGCCCTGTCCCATGTGTTGACCTCCAGATGCTACATTATCAGAGGGGCTGAACTCGGGGGAGCTCGTGGCCACCATTCCCACTGCATGGGACGGGTCCGGGTTTGCACCCAACACGCCCTCGTCCCGCGAGGTGGCCATAGGGCTCAGGGGTTCACTTCGGGATGGAGTGGCATCAGGTTCGAAGACCGGCTGCCCCTGAATCTTCTGGCTCTGGCAGCCCTGGCTGCTCCGCGATGTCTGCACCAAGGTGTTGATGCCATCGGCAATGATCCTCAGTGACTGGGACATAGAACATAGAACAGTACAGCACAGAACAGGCCCTTCGGCCCTCAATGTTGTGCCGAGCATTGTCCGAAACCAAGATCAAGCTATCCCACTCCCTGTCATTCCGGTGTGCTCCATGTGCCTATCCAATAACCGCTTGAATGTTCCTAAAGTATCCGACTCCACTATCACAGCAGGCAGTTCATTCCACACCCTAACCACTCTCTGAGTAAAGAACCTACCTCAGGTATCCCTTCTATATCTCCCACCCTGAATCTTATAGTTATGCCCCCTTGTAACAACTTCATCCACCCTAGGAAATAATCTCTGAACGTCCACTCTATCTATCCCCCTCATTATCTTATAAACCTCTATTAAGTCGCCTCTCATCCTCCTCCGCTCCAAAGAGAAAAGCCCTAGCTCCTTCAACCTTCCCTTATAAGATCTATCCTGCAAACCAGGCAGCATCCTGGTAAATCTCCTTTGCACCCTTTCCAATGCTTCCACATCCTTCCTATAATGAGGTGACCAGAACTGCACACAATACTCCAAATGTGGTCTCACCAGGGTCATGTATAGTTGCAGCATAATCCCGCGGCTCTTAAACTCAAGCCCCCTGTTAATAAGCGCTAACACACTATAAGCCTTCTTCATGGCTCTATCTATTTGAGTGACAACCTTCAGAGATCTGTGGACATGAACCCCAAGATCTCTCTGTTCCTCCACATTCCTCAGAACCCTGCCATTGACCCTGTAATCCGCATTCAAATTTTTTCTACCAAAATGAATCACCTCGCACTTATCAGGGTTAAACTCCATCTGCCATTTTTCGGCCCAGCTCTGCATCCTATCAATGTCTCTTTGCAGCCTACAACAGCCCTCCACATCCACTACTCCACCAATCTTGGTGTCATCAGCAAATTTACTGACCCACCCTTCAGCCCCCTCCTCCAAGTCATTGATAAAAATCACAAATAGCAGAGGACGCACCACTGATCCCTGTAGTACACCGCTGGTAACTGGTCTCCAGTCTCAAAATTTACCATCTACCACCACCCTCTGTCTTCTATGTGATAGCCAGTTACTTATCCAATTGGCCAAATTTCCCTCTATCCCACACCTCCTTACCTTCTTCATGAGCCGACCATGGGGAACCTTATCAAACGCCTTACTAAAATACATGTATATGTCACCAACTGCCCTACCTTCATCTACACACTTAGTTACCAAAGAATTCAATCTAATTTGTGAGGCAAGACCTACCCTTCACGAATCCGTGTTGACTATCCCGGATTAAGCTGCATCTTTCCAAATGGTCATAAATCCTATCCATCAGGACTTTTACCATTATCTTCCCGACCACCGACATGCTGTGCAGCACCTTGGCAATGCCAACATGTGACTGGGAGAAGCTCTGCAGTACCTCGGCCATTCTCAGCTGAGAGCTATACATGTCCCGCAGAACCTCGTCAAGGTCAGCTGGTATTGGATGACATCTCCAGTGAGGCGGACATTCTGGCGAGACCCTCAGCAATATATGTCAGCGACTGCACGCGCCTTGGATACCTTCACTCATGGTGCCAACATGGTGCCCTAGCAGTGTTGGTCTCGGTGCCACGCATTGCTGGTGACATCCCCTGTGCCCGTAGCCTTTGGGACTCCTCCAATTGGCTATGGACCTGCTGGAGTGTTGCTGACAGCTATCTCTGAATGTCCTGACCACTCCCTCATGTCTCCATCAGCTCCGGGTAACCCTGTACCAGAGGTTCAGCATCAGGCTGGGGCCCAGCTGTGTTGTGGGATCCAATAGCCGTCCGACTGCTGTCTCGACTGGGGTCTCCTGCCTCCACCTGATGTGCATCAGCAACTTTGTGGTGCTCACCAGATTGTGCCCCAGAAGCCTGACCACTAACGTTTCCCAATGAGGTGTGTGTCTCTGCACTGGAAGAGGGCGGGGATGACAGCTGTGATGCATCGGCCGTGTCTTCCTCGGCGCTCTCCTGCAGTGTTCTCCTGGGAGGCAAGAGAGGAAGGACCTGTGGGACAACGGACATGTGGTCAGTGGAAGGGATGGGTTAGTCAGTATGGCAATAACAACTCAGGTGTGACAGGTCCTCCAGGTGGGTAGGTGGATCCTCACCTATGCGACTTCCTCTAACCTCCTCGTTGGTGACCACAATGTCCTTGGCCACCCTCGTCACCTCCAGGACCTGTCCCATGAAGGTGGTGAGGATCCGTGTGTTCAGCATCCCTCCGCCTGTCTGGACCCCAGCGATTGTGGGGGAGCTTCTCCTGCGGAGACGCAGAGAGGGCATCATTAGCCATATGCGTGGTTCAGTGGTGGGAGAAGGGGTGTGAAGGAAGGGATGGGGAGAGTTGGAGGGAGAGGGGGGTTGAAGGGAGAAGGGGGAAGGTTGGGGATCGCATGGAGTTTTGGAGGGTGGATGCTCACGTGAGGGTGGAAAGGTCTTGATAGGAGGAGGTGGGGGATGTCAACCCGGTGTAGGTTATTGGCCTTCTTACGTCAATGGAGGCCAACCCTCCTGGTCACACTCGCCGAACTTACGACCACCGCCTCCTCATACCAGGCGGCTCTCGCTGCCCCGTGGTGCACCCTCCGGGACCCTCAGGGGAACAGTACATCGCTGCTGGCCTCTAGCATGTCAAGAAGCCTCTCCAGATCTGCATCGCCAAATCTTGGGGCCAATTTTCTCGGTGCCATGGTTGCGAGTTGAGTGGGGCTGGCTGTGCAAGTGCTGTTTAACTGCTGCTTGACCTTGTTAGCGAGGGGCAGGCGAGTGCGATCCCAGCTAATCGACTGCCGAGTCTTCATTTGTGGCGAGAAGCCTGTGTGTGAGGTCTCGTTAAGTGGACCAATTAACGTTGAATTGCATCGCCAGCCTCTATGGGCCGAGCGCCGGGAAGCTCGCAGCAGTTCCCGCTCGTTACCACACTGAGAAATCTGTCCAGAGTATCGCACCATATATGTTTCACAAATGTTCTTTGAGGAAGGAAATCTGCCAACTCTACCTGGTCTCATCTACATGTGACTCCAAATCCACAGCAATGTGGTTGACTTTAAATGCTCTCTCAAAGCAATAAAGAATGGGCAATAAATACTGGCCTATCCAGCAATGCCCACATCCCATGAAAGATTTAAAAAACACTGATTCTCTAAATGCACCATTTTTCCTTTTGCTTTTCCATTTCTCATTTACCCTCCTCCTTTCGATAATCTACTCATAACCATTTTTCAGTCACTTGCTGTTTCCATATACTCTTTACATTCTTCATTTAATTTAATTAATTACTCTTTCAGGGGCATCTTTTTGTCACAGACTTTGTGACCGCATGGAACCCATACTTAGCCCCTTTACTTGTCCTCTTGCTCCCACTCTGATTTGTTCATGCCCTGCCTGACCTGTTCAACTTCTCCTGCAATGTCTCTTCATATTGCTGATCTTCATGTGCTAAAGGATGTGCGGAAGGATGTTACAAGTTACAGAGGGACATAGATAAGCTGCAGCGCTGGGCTGAGAGGTGGCAAATGGAGTTTAATGCAGAAAAGTGTGAGGTGATTCATTTTGGAAGGAATAACAGGAAGACAGAGTACTGGGCTAATGGTAAGATTCTTGGCAGTGTGGATGAGCAGCGAGATCTCGGTGTCCATGTCCATAGATCCCTGAAAGTTGCCACCCAGGTTGAGAGGGTTGTTAAGAAGGCATACGGTGTGTTAGCTTTTATTGGTAGAGGGATTGAGTTTCGGAGCCATGAGGTCATGTTGCAGCTGTACAAAACCCTGGTGCGGCTGCATTTGGAGTATTGCGTGCAATTCTGGGGCGAAATTCTCCGTTATCGGCGGAAAGTCCGCCGATCGGCGCAAAAAACGGCGCAAATCCGACTTGCGTCACATCGGAAAAATGGGTCGATAGTCTCCGGCCTGAAATGGGCTAGCAGCGACGTAACGGGATCCGTGCTTGCGCAGTGGTTCACGCCGTGCAGCGTCATACGCGCCGCACGGCGTGACGGCTCATAAGGCCGCGCTGCTCCCCCCCACCCGACCGGAACACCTGACCGCAACACCCGACTGGATGGCTGGCCGCCGCTCAGCCCCGAGGTTCGAGTCACGGGATGTGGAGGCGCTCCTGGATGCGGTGGAGCAGAGGAGGGATGCCCTGTATCCCGGGCACGGCCGCAGAGTTGCCCCACGCCACAGCCGGCGTCTGTGGAGGGAAGTGGCAGAGGCCGTCACCGCTGTGGCCCTGACAGGCACCCAGTGCCACAAGAAGGTGAACGACCTCGTCAGAGCAGGCAGGGTGAGCCTCCCCATATCCCCCCTCCCCCATATCCCCCATATTCCCCCTCCCCCATATCCCCCATATCCCCCCCTCCCCCATATCCCCCCTCCCCATATGCCCCATATCCCCCCTCCCCATATCCCCCCTCCCCCATATCCCCCATATCCCCCCTCCCCCATATCCCCCCTCCCCATATCCCCCATATCCCCCCTCCCCCATATCCCCCATATCCCCCCTCCCCATATCCCCCCTCCCCCATATCCCCCCTCCCCCATATCCCCCCTCCCCCATATCCCCCCTCCCCCATATCCCCCATATTCCCCCTCCCCCATATCCCCCCTCCCCATATCCCCCCTCCCCCATATCCCCCCTCCCACATATCCCCCATATCCCCCCCTCCCCCATATCCCCCTTTGGTAGTATGCATTAGGGGTCATGTGGGACTGTGAAGCCGTGATGTCATTGGCTGACAGATCCCGGGTCCTGGTTGGCTGTTGATCTCTAGCTCCGCCCTGAAGGCGGAGTATAAGAACCAGGAGTTCTCCCCCGCACGCCAGTCTGTTGCTGACCTGCGGGGAACAAGTCACGCTTAATAAAGCCTCATCGACTTCATCTCTATTCGTCTCTCGTGAGTCTTTGTGCGCTACAATTTATTAAGCATGCTTAAAGGACTATGGAGCTCAGGATCGTCCCGGAATGCCTGAGGATCAGCCCCCACGCAGTGAACTCAGCAGCAGTTTTTAAACACTGGCAGACTTGTTTCGAAGCCTACCTCCGAACGGCCCCCGGCCGGGTCACAGAAGACCAGAAACTACAGGTCCTGCACTCGAGGGTAAGCCCGGAAATTTACCCTCTCATAGAAGATGCAGAGGATTTCCAGAGGGCGTTCGCAGCACTAAAGAGCATCTATGTTCGCCCAGTGAACCAGATCTACGCACGCTACCAACTGGCAATGAGACGGCAAAGTCCCGGAGAATCGCTAGACGAATTCTACGCCGCGCTGCTAATTTTGGGACGGGCCTGCAGCTGCCCGCCGGTAAACGCGATTGAACACACGGACATGTTAATTCGCGTTGCTTTTGTGGCAGGTATGAACTCTCCCCAAATCCGCCAAAGACTTTTAGAAAAAGAGTCGCTAGGACTCTTAGAGGCACGGGCCCTTGCAGCCTCCCTAGATGTGGCCGCGCGAAACGCCCGCGCCTACGGCCCCGACCGCACGGCAGCCCCTTGGGCTCCGTGGACCCCCGTCGCGACAACCCCCCCCCCCCGCCCCCACAGGCTTGCGCGGTTCAGACGCCAAGTCGTCCCGGGGGGGCCCGCTGCTATTTCTGCGGCCAGGCGAAACACCCCCGGCAGCGCTGCCCGGCCCGCGCAGCGATTTGCAAGAGCTGCGGGAAAAAGGGCTTTTCGCGGCTGTGTGCCGGTCCCGGGGGGGTCGCCGCTGTCCCCGGAGAAGAAGGAGTCCTGCGCGTTTCAAACGCTCCCCAACCCCCCCCCCCCCCCAGCGCCCCATGTGCGACCCGCAGGCGCAGCCATTTTGGGTCCCGGCAACCGCTGTCCCCGGAGAAGAAGGAGTCCTGCGCGTTTCAAACGCTCCTCAACCCCCCCAGCGCACCATGTGCGACCCGCAGGCACAGCCATTTTGGGTCCCGGCCACCACGAGGGGAGGAGGGGCGCCGCCATCTTGGGACCCCCCAGCCCTGTGCGACGCATGGGGGTGGCCATTTTGTCCACCCCTGCCGCCATCTTGGACGGCAACAATGGACCCCAGCATCGACGGCTCCACGGGGTTCGAGGAAGACGCTGAAGCACTACGACCACGTCTGGCCTCAATGACGCTGGACCAAGCACAGCCCCGGACGCTCCAGACGACGACAACAACGGTGCTGATCAACGGGCCCATATCCCCCCTCCCCATATCCCCCATATCCCCCCCTCCCCCAGATCCCCCCCTCCCCCATATCCCCCCTCCCCCATATCCCTCCCTCCCCCATATCGCTCCCTCCCCCATATCCCCCCTCCCCCATAACCCCCTCCCCCATATCCCCCATATCCCCCCTCCCCCATATCCCCCATATCCCCCCTCTCCCATATCCCCCATATCCCCAAGTGAATCCAGCCCTAACCTTAACCTCTGCAATACACGCGCAACCGATGGCTTGCATTCATATACCTGCCTAACAGTGTTGCCTTTTACCCCTGCCCCCCCACCCCACAGGATAAGCGCGCACACAACAATAGGGAGCATGTGAGGACTGGAGGAGACCCCGCTGATGAGAGGCCACTGACCGAACACGAGGAAAGGGCCCTGGAACTGGCTGGCGGACCTGACGACCGGGAGGTTGCTGATGCAGAGGTCGGGCGCGTGAGCCACCGACAGCCCGTCCCCATATCCCCCCTCCCCTATATCCCCCTCCCCCATATCACCTGATCACTGTCTGATGTCTAACCATGCATGCTTCATTGTGTATCGCAGGACCAAACGTCCAGGCACCCATCCCCGCAGATGCAGACCGCCCGCAGGATGCCCCTCGGAGGCCACGGGAGACGGAGAGACCCGCACCCTCCAGCATGCGACGCCCGCAGGATGCCCCTCGGAGGCCACGGGAGACGGAGAGACCCGCACCCTCCAGCATGCGACGCCCGCAGGATGCCCCTCGCACACCACGGGAGACGGAGAGACCTGGAGCAACAGGGAGACGACACCCCCGTCACGTGCGGGAGCGACCACCCAGCGACGAGGGGGGCAGCCACAGGTCCCCGTCACATCCGAGCCAGGACACCACTACCCAGGACACCACTACCCAGGACACCACTACCCAGGACACCACTACCCAGGACATCACTACCCAGGACACCACTACCCAGGACACCACTATCCAGGACACCACTACCCGGGACACCATTACCCGGGACACCATTACCCGGGACACCATTGCCCGGGACACCACTGCCCGGGACACCACTACCCGGGACACCACTACCCGGGACACCACTACCCAGGACACCACTACCCGGGACACCACTACCCAGGACACCACTACCCGGGACAGCACTGCCTGGGACAGCACTGCCCAGGACACCACTACCCGGGACGCCACTACCCGGGACAACACTACCCGGGACACCACTACCCGGGACACCACTACCCGGGACAACACTACCCGGGACAGCACTGCCCGGGACAGCACTGCCCAGGACACCCCTACCCGGGACACCACTACCCAGGAAGACGAAATACCGGACAGTGACTCAGAGTGGATGGGTGGAGATGAACCCCCACCCCAAAGTGCCATGGACTCAGAGTGGGACGAAGAGCACGACACAACGCCACTGCTGTCACCAACACCCTCCACCATCGCAGAAACACTCACCACGGTTGGGCACTTTAGTGATGAGGCGTCTGGTACACTCACTGGTGCGCACAACACAGCCGTCCCGGTACAGCAGGTGGAGGTAGGAGCAGCAGAGGGGCCGGGCGGTCGGAGGGCAGCCCAGCCCAAGCGAACATCTGCCGCCCAGATGGATCCCGGATTCTTGCAGTTACCACACCCACACATAGATCCGATGCAACCACCGACCCGGAGACGAGCGAAGAGGGTGACGGGCGGCTTGCGGCGGCTGCAGTCGCAGGTGGAGGAGTCCACCCACGTCCAGGAGCTGGGAGTGGTGCCGGTCATGCGTGCCACCCAGGCCGACACCGCACGGGTGGCGTCCGCGGTGGAGGCAATGTGTGCGACGGTGTCAGACATGGGGAACGGTTTGCGAGGCCTGGGGCTTTCCGTGCAGGAGGCGTCTGTGGCCCAGGAAATGGCTGCCCTCTCACAGGAGGCCATGAGCCAGTGCCTGCACCAGATGGCAGAGGCGCTCAACGCCATAGCCCAGTCTCAGCAGGCCATGGCCCAGTCTCAGCAGGCCATGGCCCAGTCTCTGCAGGCCATAGCCCAGTCTCTGCAGGCCATAGCCCAGTCTCTGCAGGCCATGGCCCAGTCTCAGCAGGCCATGGCCCAGTCTCAGCAGGCCATGGCCCAGTCTCTGCAGGCCATGGCCAAGTCTCTGCAGGCCATGGCCCAGTCTCTGCAGGCCATAGCCCAGTCTCTGCAGGCCATGGCTCAGTCTCAGCAGGCCATGACCCAGTCTCTGCAGGCCATCGCTGAGGGCATCGGCACCAGTGGCCATGTGCGAGCCGGCGTCGCACTGTCACAGACAGGGTTTGCCAACCCCCTGGGCTCCATGGCTGCAAACCTGCAGACCCCTGTTGATACCAGCACGGGCCTCCAGGACTGGCAGTGCCAGATGTCGGGGGGCCGTCGGATGGCCAGTCCGTTCGCATCCCCCACCCATGTAGAGGCCTGGGGGCCATCGGGCACCCCGAGGGAGGAGGATGTGGTGTGGTCCGTCCCGGCTCCCCCTGTAGGGGAGGTCCCGGTACACCGCGACACCTCGGACTCCCCCCCCTTTCCGTCCCAGGTGCATCGGGTGGGCAACGGGCAGGACAGGCTGGCAGCTCGCCATCCCAGTCGCCCGAGCCGCAGCCTGGCCCATCTAGGCCAGGACGCCCCAGGAAACGGCCACCAAAGGGATCCAGTGTCAGAGGGCAGGAATCACAGGAGTCCACCTCCAGTTCTGCTGTACCATCTGGGGAACCACGTAGACGTAGTCAAAGGGCCCGTAAGGCCAAACAATTAGACACTGAGTAAGTTGGCACGGGTGCAGGGCACAGATGAGTTTTAGGGGCTAGGGCACGTGCATGAACTCCTTTGGTTATTAAAGTCAATGTTACACCTACAGAAGCTGCCTTTGTGCTCTGTCCAAAGTGTGCGGGGGTGTCATGTACGTTGAGCGCAAGTGTGTGTGTGAGGGGTGGTCTTACCTCAGCCCCAGGTGAGTCTGTCCCCTTCCCCCTGGGCCGCCATCAACACCCCCCGGGCAGAGGACGGGACCGTGCGCTGCAGTGTCACAGCCGCATGCAGGGATGGTCCGTGTGGATGGTGGTACTGTGGCCATGGGTCAGACATAGTCCAACGATGTAGAGCCAGGAGCTCACCGCAGGGCGGGTTGTCATCATCCTCCATGGCCTGCGATAGACACGCGTCCACCCGCAACTGTGTGAGCCCGGCCCGTTGTGCCGCAGGTGGATCGGCAATGGGGGGGGGGGGTGGTGTGCATGCGGGTGGGGTGGGTGGGGTTGGGGAGGGGGGTGAGGGTGCTGGGTGAGTGGATGGGTGGGGGGTGTGGGTGGTCGGCTGTTGCCATGGTGTGCGGTCTGTGGCCATACTACCCGATTCCCACGCCCATCTCGTCAGTGAAGCGGGCGTCTATCAGTCTGTCCCGTGCCCTGGTCCACGGGGAAGCGGATGTAGCGGTGCGCCATGGCATATAGGGCATCTGTCACTGCCCGGATGCACCAGTGCACCGATGTCTGCGAAATGCCGGACAGGTCCCCACTCGATGCCTGGAATGATCCCGTTGCATAAAAGTTCAGGGCCACCGTAACCTGTGCCACGCGGTGACAGGTGTGCCAGCAGGTGGCAGATGTGTGCCACGGTTTCCCGCCTCATCCGGAGTCTCCTCCTGCATTCCCGGTCCGTGAGGTCCTGGTATGACTGCCGGGGCCGGTACACACGGGGCGCCCTCGGGTGCCTCCGTTGCCGTGGATGATCTGAAAACATGACGGCCTGGTGGGGGGAGGGGAACAATGACATGTCATCATTGCCCATATCCCCTCCTCCCCCCAGCCAGGTGGCATGGACCGCATGGGTCCAACTGTTGGAGGCTGGCACCTGGCCAGGTGGACCAACTCACTTGCCCTTGCATCCCCCCCCCCCCTCCCCGGCACGGACCCCCCCCCCCCCAACCTCCACCCCGGCACGGACCCCCCCAACCTCCACCCCGGCACGTACCCCCCCCAACCTCCTCCCCGGCACGGACCCCCCCCCAACCTCCACCCCGGCACGGACCCCCCCCCATCCCCCTCCCCGGCACGGACCCCCCCCAACCTCCACCCCGGCACGGACCCCCCATCCCCCTCCCCGGCACGGACCCCCCCCCAACCTCCACCCCGGCACGGACCCCCTCCCGGCCCCCCCCCCGGAGCCCAGCCTACTCTAACCACCACCCCCCCCCCGCCGCACACACACACACACAACCCGAGACACACCTCTCCTCACTCATTCAGACTGCGGCCACGCCATCGCCTGCCCAGAGCCAACCCCCCAAACCGTCACTCACCTCTACGCTGGTCGGCGTGAGCCTGGAGCACAGGGTCACGCCGATGAATAGGAGGTTTAATTTACGCTGACGTGATCGGTCATCACGTCGACGGGACTTCGGCCCATCCGGTAGGGAGAATATCGGCAGTCCGAAAATCGGCTGCCTTGCGCAGACCCGTGACATTCTCCGACGGCAGCGGCGACATTAACGCCCCGCCGACTTTTCTCCCTTCGGAGACTTCGGCGTGGGCGGGGGCGGGATTCACGGCGGCCAATGGCCATTCTCCGACCCTCTGGGGGGTCGGAGAATGACGCCCCTGGTGGCCGCATTATAGGAAGGATGTGGAAGCACTGCTCTGCCCTGGCATGAATTCTCCTGAGCAACTCTCTCTAGCAGATTGCAATGTGAGATCCTAGCCAGGAGATACACTGGTCATCTCTTCCTTGTGACAAAATGATCCAATCTCACAGTCCTGATTACTAGGAGCTAGAAAATGGAAGATGCTTTCCTCCCTGCTTTGGCACCAAAAGCAAGTAAGTACATTGTGCTTGGCAGCAAGTGTACATGCAGGGAACATGACCTGCTCATTGCTGCTGCTTCTGGTTGGAATACTGCACACAGCCTCATTTCATTCTCTTTTAAAAGCCAGTAGCAGCCATTTGACCCTTCTTCCATGATTGGGACCACCACGGGAATGCCACGACCGACTTCTCTGCAACAATCCCGACAGCCAGCCGGTTGGCAAAAATGGTTCCTGGGAAAGAAAGTTTGAAAAACACAGCTTTAGAGGGTCAAAAGCAGCCAGAATGACACATACCCATTTCTCTTTTAAAGGTACTTCCTTACTCATATACTGTCCTACCTGCCCTTCCACTTTCACTGAACAGGCCCACACTGGGAGCCGAAATCTATTGGTCGGTGAAGCTGCATGTTCCATCTTACACTCTTAGTTCTAATATCTGACCTGAAACCATGCAGTTGGAGAAAATGGTTGAAACTGCCACCTCAGTGTGCCTCAATATTCTTTTAACAGCTTTTGTACTCTCAAAAGCTCAGTTCCCTCTGAAAACTTACAAATGTTACTGCTCTCCTTCGTTCAAGTTAAACTAATACACACAAATGCTATTGCTTTATTTATTAATTTATTCCAATTAAGAGGCAATTTCATAAGTAGAAGTCACTTCATTATGTCTGAAGTTTCATTTCTACATTTTTTATTCCAAAGCCTTGTGGAATTCTGGGCTGTGAAACTTGGGCCAATTTCTGATAATTGTCCATTACAAATGACCTTTTTTGCAGTACCATCACTAGAAATTTAAATGTTGGTCCACTTTAAGTTGAATGCATTCTTGCTGAAGGACTGACTACAAATGCTACCATTATTGAGTCCCGTACTCTCAACATCTTGGAGGTCACCATTTATGTGACATAGGTATTACATGTTAGGAAATGGAACGTTACCAATGGAAGATAGTTTCAATGGAGCTTATGGTTACTGACATTTAATGTAAGAATACACACATTGCTGGAAAGAACAAAGGCTCTATCGAGAGATAGCCTGGGGATTCAACCAACAGGGGGAACCATAACAATGCTAGATTCCTGTCTGAGTATCAGAATCTGTAATCCAATCTCTCCTATAGGTTGGCATTGGCTGATTCAATATCACAGGACTTGTGACTGGAGTTGAACATTATGCAATCAGCAAAAAAGCTGAGTTCTGACTTTATGGGGGAGGGCAGATTATTGATGAAGCAGCTGCAAATGGTTATAATGATTCCCAGAAATTGTTCTAATGTGATTCTCCGGCGCTACGATGATTTGGTTCTGACAGCAAGAACCATCAAACTTTGTGCGAGTTAACTCCAGCCATGTCATGTTTTCCCTTTGACACCCATTGACCTGCACTTTGCTCGGACTCCTTGGTACCATACTCATTCAAATGCTGCCTTGTTGTTGGCTTGACATAAGCACATGGATTTCCATATCACGATCAAGGCTGTGTTGCATTTAAAGTCACAGTATCCTGGCCAGACTCAACTGAAGCATCGGCAAACAAATGGAAGAGTGTGGGAGTTGTTTGATGGCATTATGGCTCATTCCTGTCATTGCTCTACTTAACAAACAAAGAACAAAGAAATGTACAGCACAGGAACAGGCCCTTCGGCCCTCCAAGCCCGTGCCGACCATACTGCCCGACTAAACTACAATCTTCTACACTTCCTGGGTCCGTATCCTTCTATTCCCATCCTATTCATATATTTGTCAAGATGCCCCTTGAATGTCCCTATCGTCCCTGCTTCCACTACCTCCTCCGGTAGTGAGTTCCAGGCGCCCACTACCCTCTGCGTAAAAAACTTGCCTCGTACATCTACTCTAAACTTTGCCCCTCTCACCTTAAACCTATGCCCCCTAGTAATTGACCCCTCTACCCTGGGGAAAAGCCTCTGACTATCCACTCTGTCTATGCCCCTCATAATTTTGTATACCTCTATCAGGTCGCCCCTCAACCTCCTTCGTTCCAGTGAGAACAAACCGAGTTTATTCAATCGCTCCTCATAGCTTATGCCCTCCATACCAGGCAACATTCTGGTAAATCTCTTCTGCACCCTCTCTAAAGCCTCCACATCCTTCTGGTAGTGTGGCGACCAGAATTGAACACTATACTCCAAGTGTGGCCTAACTAAGGTTCTATACAGCTGCAACATGACTTGCCAATTCTTATACTATAAGTTTTGAACCAGGCTGACAGGACAGTGATTGCTTGGGCTAGATTTTTCCTTTCATCGTGGCGAGGAAATACATACTCAACCTCCACATACATGGAAACATACATAGAAAATAGAAGCAGGAGGAGGCCATTCAGCCCTTCGAGCCTGCTCCGCCATTCATTATGATCATGGCCGATCATCAAGTTCAATACCATGATCCCGCCTTCTCTCCATATCCCTTGATCCCTTTAGCCCCAAGAGCTATATCTAATTCCTTCTTGAAATCACACAATGTTTTGGCCTCAACTACTTTCTGTAGTAGCAAATTCCACAGATTCACCACTCTCTGGGTGAAGAAACTTCTCCTCACCTCAGCCCTTATCCTCAAACTATGACTGAGTTCTGGACTCCCCAACGATTGGGAACATTCTTTCTGAATCTACTATGTCGAATCCTGTAAGAATTTTATTTGTTTCTATAAGATCCTCCATCATCTTCTCAACTCCAAGGAACATAATCATAACCGACTTAGTCTCGCCTCAAAAGACAGTCCCGCCATCCCAGGAATTAATCTGGTAAACATCCGCTGCACACCCTCCACAGCAAGATCATCCTTCCTCAGACACCAAAACTGCACACAGTACTCCAGGTGTGGCCTCACCAATGCCCTATATAATTGCAGTAAAAAATCCTATACTCAAATCCTCTCGCTATGAAGGCCAAAATATAATTTGCCTTCTTTACTGCCTGCTACTGCGCGCTTACTTTCAGTCACTGATGCATGAAGACATCAAAGTCTCGCTGAGTATCCTCCTCTCACAATTTACACCCATTCAGATAATAATCTGCCTTCTTTTCTTGCTTCCAAAGTGGATAACCTCATATTTATCCACATTATATTGCATCTGCCATGCATATGTCCACTCACTCAGTCTATCCAAATCCAGCTGAAGCATCTCTGCATCTTCCCCACAGCTCACTTTCCCACCTCACCCTCCCACCCAACTTTGTATCATCTGCAAATTTGGAGATAATACATTTAGTTCCCTGGTCCAAATCATGAATATATAATGTGAACAGATAGGGTCCTAGGACAGACCCCTGCACTACCCCACTATTCACTGCCTGTTAACCGGAGCACAGTAAGAGTCTTACAACACCAGGTTAAAGTCCAACAGGTTTGTTTTGATATCACTGTTGGACTTTAACCTGGTGTTGTAAGACTTCTTACTGTGCTCACCCCAGTCCAACGCCGGCATCTCCACATCATGTTAATCGGAAAAACATCTATTTATTCCAACTCTTTGTTTCCTGTCCGCTAACCACAAAAAGTGTCACTTCCTTGCTTTTATACTCTATGCCTCTATTTATAAACCCAAGGATCCTATAAGCTTTCATAGTAACTGTTTCAACTTGCCTGACCACCTTCAGAAAATTATACACAGACCCCGAGGTCCCTTTGCTCCTTTACTCTTGAGCCTGTATTGTCTTCCCATGTTTCTTCTCCCAAAATGCATTACCTCACATTTGTCTGAAATTCATCTGCCAGGTGTCTGCCCATTTGGCCAACTTGTCAATGTCCCTCTGAAGTTGCTCAGCATCATCCTCACAATTCACTCTTCTCCCTAGCTTAATATCAATTGCAAATTTAGAGATTATGCTTTCAACACCCATCTCTAAATCATTTATATAAATCAGAAAAAGCAAGGGTCCCAACACTGAGTCCTGAGGAACACAACTTTCAACTTGTCTCCAGTATGAGAAACGCCCATCTGTACCTACCCATAATTTCCTATCTCTAAGTCAACTTCTAATCCATGCTGCCAAGGACCCATCAATCCCAACCATTTCTAATTTGCTAATCAACCTGTCATGTAGCACCTTATCAAATGCTTTCTGCAAGTCCAAATGTACAACACCCACAGAACTACCCTCATCTACTGCCTGTGTCACCCTGTCAAAGAACTCAATTAAATTTGTCAAACGTGACCTGCCCTTGACAAAGCCATGTTGACTGTCTAGTATTGAATTCTTTTTCTCTAAGTGTACATTTATCTTATCCCGTTTTATGGCCTCCTACAGTTTTCCCACTATTGATGTCAAGCTAATAGGTCTGTAGTTTCCTGTATTATCCTTTGCCCCTTTCTTAAATAACAGTATCACATTTGCAATCCTCCAATCCCCAGGAGCTGATCCTGTGTTCAGAGAGTCCTGGAAATGTTTTGCCAAGGGCTCTGCAATTTGCTCCCTTACCTCTCTCAGGAATCTAGGATGCATCCCATCTGGGCCTGGCGACTTCTCTCCCTGGATTGCTGACAGCGCTTTTAGCACCTCTCTTTTATTTCTATACTGCTCAGTTGTTCAATATCCACATTTGCATCTGGGCCATTGTCACCATCATTTATTTTGGTGAAGACGGAGGCAAAGTCCTCATTCAGCAGCTTTGCCATACTGTCTGCTTCAGTGAGCAGCTTACCCTGCTTCTCCCTTATGGGCCCCACTCTATCCTTCACTACTCTTTTACTATCAATATGTTTGAAGAACATTTTACTATTTGTTTTAGCACAGCCTGCCATCCTTTCCTCATGCATCAGAATTATATTATGGAATGAGATGCCTTTCCATCACTTTGACAAAGCATTCATTTGTTCTCGAAGCATTTTTTAAAATTTTGCAATTCATCCTATTGATCAAAAGCCACAGTCAAACAATTAAAAATAACTCCAGAGTGGAATTAGAATGCAAGATGGGAGACAATATTTGTAAAATATTGAAAAATGACATTCACATAGTTAAGACCTGGTGCTAATCCAACTAGAATTGTGACTTGCTGGCAAAACAAAAATTTCCTGGGTCAACCCATTTTCACAGGTCTCTGTGTGAATTTGGGCAGGTAAAAGAAGCACACTCGCTGTAGGTAAAGACATTTGCACACAGGCAACATTTGAAGACATCAAGACCTTGGACAGTAAGTATCTCAATATGAGGTAATTTCTGGAAGTCCATAGAAGGGCATTAAAGCTTTCTCCACCCTGCAAATGTGCCAGGGATGGAACGATAGACAATTAATTAGTGACATAGAAAATTTAAGGGAAAATAATTCCGGAAGCTCCCAGCTCACAGGCAGGTCGATGTGTTGTGGTTGGCATGGGGGTGAAACTCAGACAGAAACCTACTGAAATCATATGACAGTTTTAATATCTTCCCACAGTTGCTCACAGTATAATGATAGCTGCTTTTGTGAGACAATGGCCGAGGGATACAAGAAATATACTGCTTTGGAGAAGCCATTTGCTTTTAAGGAAGGGAACAGAACAGATGGGTCGTTTGGCGATGTAAAGAACAAGGATTCACTGAGGTGGGCTGTACTCGTGGAAATTGGACACGGGAGACTCAGACTGAGTGGAATGACTTTCGAAGAACACTGGGTTGCAACCTAATGTGGCACTGAGAAGTTAGCATGATGGAGAGGCAGGAATAATACTGGACTTGTTCTTGCAATGCTGCACATATGTCAGAGGTGTAGCCTCTGATTATTTTTCTTTCCTGAGATGTTGGCAATCCTGGCAAGGCCAGCATTTGCTTCCCATCCGTAATTGCCATGCTGGAGGTGGTAATGAACCACTTTCTTGAACTGTTGCAGTCTATCTGGTATAGGTACACCCAAAATCCCGCTGGGAAGGAAGTTCCTGGATTTTGATCCCGCTGGTGTAAGTCGCATTAGTTAGCGAATGCAAAAGTACCTTTTCTTTAGTTAAATGTTTTAGTTGCCTGCTAAGCAATGCTTGATTTTGTTGATTTTAGTTTGTTTTTTACAGTAAGAGCCTTAAAATGTGAAATCTTGCCCTTTGTTTTTTTCTGTTGGTCATTTGGGAAATTCATCTCTTTTTAAAAAGTTGTCGGTCTCTCCGAGGATTGTGAAATTTTGCAGGCTTGTGGCTGCAATTGACTAATATCATCACTGACTATATCAGCTCTGTGTTAACAACAGGTGCACAAGCAGGAAATGACTGTCAGTCCCTGTGAAGAACATTCTCCATGAATAGTTGCCAAACAGATGAGCCAATACCTGAGACTAGAAGTGAAGCCAATCTGGCTTTGTTAGATGATGACCATTTCATCATCCCTTCTTTCACCTTCCCCTGTGGATCCGTCTAATAGAATAGATAGTAACATATATTTGTTCCTTTGGGTCTCCTGTTCTACCAGCCTACAGAGTTGGAGTTCCTGGATGCACTGAATATCTGCTAAAATGTGCTGTCACCTCTGCCTGAAGATGCAAGTAGATAAGTACAGAGAAGCACTGCATAGTTTGATCCAATCGTTCCCCTCTCATTCTGCTCAGATAAAAAATATCCCATTGATGCCAGTAATGGTGCTGGGGCAAGCAAAAATTAAAACCACCCTGAAAAATGAAAGTGTAAACGCTAGAGAAAAAAATAAAATTAAAAATTTGCAACATGATTTATGTTGATGAATTTGGGAAATAGTGAAGATTCAGCGCAATGAAAACGTTGTTTTACATATTGTTTGAATATTTTGATGCAGTCACTGATTACTGCTGGCAAGGAATTCGAGACTTCAGTTATTGGCTTGCCTGAGACGGACATTTACTCCAAATGGGGAGAAGCGTGATGTTACTGGCCTCCATCTGGTCGATGTTATCCCTGATTATGGAGCATTACAAACTTGAAAACTGTCCCTGGACACTTGAGACTTGGCTCTGGATTGAGTAATGGTGATGGTTTTGCATGAATTTTGTGTAGTCCAAAATCAAACTTGAAGCAATTGGTTCAGATTCACTAAAGTCAAAATTTTAAATGTGAAATTGGTGACCCCTTCCATTCAAAAACAAAAGCCATACTAAGCCATAACAAAATTATTGACTATTCAAGTCATATAATTTAAATAAATCCTGATTAAACATCCATTCGGACATGTTGCAATAACAATAATTAATGGCAAGTGGCTGGATTTGGTTGATGCGTATATTCAACAATCAACTCCAGCAATTAGGTGGTTAAAGTACTTGGGCCACTATGTAACTCTAAAATCCACTGACCTTCTGATTTTCCATTGCCAGCTTTCACAGTAACTCAAAGTATACAAATAGTTCACCACACAGCATATATCATTGTCAACATCAAATAAATAACAATTCCCAAAGTACTGAGCTATAACTTACACCGGTGTACTTGTAACAGAGCTATAACTTGAAGCTGCTTCTGTGCTAATTCTATGATTTACAGTAATGGAATCAATATGATTGATGAGTTTCCTAAAGCAATTCTACTATAAAGAAGCAGGCGATGGCCATCTTCAGTTCTTCCAAGTGGAATCGATAATGTTTTTCGTTCCATGGAATAATATCCACAAATATATTTGTAAATATGTGCTATTTGTGATATTTGAAAAGCTTATCAAATCTTTTGGAACAACCTATGCTGGTGGGCATCTGAGTTGACACCAATATCCTTCATGCATGATGAACCCAGAAAGATCAAGCTGACGTGGTGTTGTTCTTGTGGTATAGTTTTTGCTGTATTCAGGGATCTATCACTGGTTTATAATTGACTGTGGAAAAAACTTGTCAGTCATGACAGAAGATAACCACCACGTAATAAATCACTGCACATTGGCTTTGCACAGTTCAGCCCGGACATCATTACTGATTGTGTTCACTGTTGAGGAAGGTAAGTGTCATTACAGGGGATTGAACTGTAGATATGAATTAATCTCCTCAGTGTAGCTGCTACTCTGAGGGTGCTGCTTGAGCATGCCGGTACAAATTAATTATAATGGTCCTGAACTCGGGAAGAGCTTGTGTAATACTTTACCAGCAGTATTTCCACAGGCCTGCTACAAAACATGTCCGAGATCTTTTGGAATTAACTCATCGAAGATTGTTCTTATTTGTGAAAGACTCTTGTGAAATTCCGAATTACCGTAGCAGATTACAAATTCCATATTATTTCCAGTGTCAATCATTGTCAATACAGTTCTTCCATGTAAGTATGATATTGGAGACCATGCAACTGCTCATGCTAAACTGTATGATATTAGGGGTTGTTATCCACTTCTGGCTCGGGTGTGAGTACTGTAGGTCAATAGCCTAGTCATTTTTAAAGGTTTATAGCTAGTACACTGCCCCTTAACTGCACTATGCTGGATGAAACCAATAGATGGGTTTCAGGCAGGCACAAGCTAATAAATAAACATATGGAATATTTTGTGAGGGCCACGAAGAATCCAGCACGAGTTTGTAGAATAAAAAGAAATAACTTTATTTACAATTACATATATATACAACAGCAACAATACTCCCTTGCTGCTCACTCCTCTCTAGCTGGTTCCATACTGGCCAGCTCTATTTATGCAGGGGCTCTGCTAATGATTTCTCCACCCCCCCCTCATTGGGGAAGCTCATACTCCCTAAGGATTGTGGGATTGTCATTAGTCCCCAGCCAGTGGTAAGCAGGCGGTTATAACAGAATATCACTACCATAAATGGAAACTAATGCGTTACTCCAACCTGACTCAAATTTGTTCTTTTAAATTAACAGTGCCCCACAACCCAGCAGGTTGAATGTATAAGAAAAGTAACAAAGTATCTTCAGATACATGACATTGTCCTGTAGCGAATGCCATGGAATGTAAGAGCTGGAAAGCTTTATTACTGTGTCTTTTAAAGTTAATTAAAGGCTAGTTGTTCTCAGCAAGAGCACTGGGTGAGATGGAGGTTTGATTGATTTTCTTTTTAATGTAGATTTTTGTTGGATCCAAGGAAGCAACTTCACGGGAGCGTAGAGGGTATAAAGGTTTATTTTAACATTGAATGACTCTACACCATCACTCCCCGAAGGGACTCCTGCAAACAGCCCACACCGGGGCCGGGGTTTTCATGTCCAGGTTTGTCCCCTGCTAATGAGGGAATTCCGACCCCTCAGCGGGATAACTCGTATTCCTCGAGAGTCACGGGGAACCTAGTCGGCCCGGTCCCATGGCTCTTGTATAGGTCAGAACACTCCTCCCCCTTCTAAGTTTGAACATGCATCCACCGTAAAAGGGCATGGGGGAGACCACTGTCCCTGGCATCATCCGCGGGAGGTGTCCCCATCTCCGATGTCCTAGTCATCAGCAACTCAGCTTTGAAGATCTCATTGGACTGCGGCGGAGGTGACGGCAGCGGTGGCATGCCCAAGGGCTCTGCTGGGACCTCCACAAGGGCGTAGCTTAATACGGATGTTCAGCTGCGGCGATGGTCCAGGTATCTGTTGGACTCCCAATCTTGTACAGACGACCCAACCTATACACAAAATCCAGGTACGACCTCCGCAAAGCCATCAGAGGTGCCAAGAGACAGTACCAGACTAAGCTGGAATCACAGATTAATGACACGGACTCTCATCAGTTGTGGCAAGGCTTGAACAATAGACTGGGCTACAAAGCAAAGCTGAGCAGAATCCCCGGCATCAGGAGAGCCCTCCCTGATGAATGCAATGCATTGTATGCTTGTTTTGAGCAGGAAACCAACACACCATTGTCAACTGCCCAAGCAGCCTCAGACACACCGATACCTACCGTCACAGCCTCCTAAATCAGATTGGCCTTCTCGAAAGTGAGCCCTCAGAAAGCAACGGGTCCGAAGTCCCTGATTGTGCACTCAGATCCTGCGTGGACCAATAGGCGGGTGTGTTCGCAGACATCTTCAACCTCTCCCGTTCTGAGGTTCCCAACTGCTTCAAGAAGACCGGTGCCAAAGAAGGACCAGGTAATGTGGCTCAACAACTATCGTCCAGTAGCCTTGATATCTATCATTATGAAGTGCTTCAAGAGATTGGTCATGAGACACATCAATTCCATACTCCCAGAATGCCTTGATCCACTGCAATTCGCATACCGCCAGAACTGGTCCATAGCAGACCTATATCCCTGGCCCTACACTCATCCCTGGAGCATCTTGACAATAAGGACTCCTACATCAGACTCCTATTCATTGACTGCATCTCCACCTTCAATACCATAATCCCAGCCAAGCTCATTTCAAAGCTCCAAAACCCAGTGCTTGGTTCCTCCCTCTGCAACTGGATCCTCAACTTCCTGACCCATAGACCACAATCAGTAAGGACAAACAACAACACCTCCTCCACAACAGTCCTCAATACTTGGCTCCATCTTCATCTACAAGTTTACTGATGACCCGAGCGTAGCGGGTCGGATCTCAAATAACGATGAGTGAGAGTACAGGCGGGAGATAGAGGGCTGGATTCTCTGCCGTCGGGATGCTCCGTTTGGCCAGCAGCCCGGGGGCTTCCCAATGGCGTGGGGCTGCCCCACAATGGAAAACCCCATTGACGAGCCGGAACCAGAAATCTGGTGCGACGGGATGGAGAATCCAGCCCAGAGAATCTAGTGGCATGGTGTATCAACAACAATCTCTCCTTCAATGTTAGCAAAACTAAGGAGCTTGTCATTGACTTCTGGAATCGAAGTATCGTACACACCGCTGTCTGCATCAATGGTGTCTCGGTGTGACTGGTTGACGGCTTCAACTTCCGTGGTGTGCACATCACCAATAGTCCGTCCTGGTCCGCCCAAATTGATGCTATGACCAAGAAAGCACAACAGCGCCTATACTTCCTCAGGAAACTAAGGTGATACGCAGGTTTTACGCAGAGGGTAGTGGGTGCCTGGAACTCACTACCGGAGGAGGTAGTGGAGGCAGGGACGATAGGGACATTTAAGGGGCATCTTGACAAATATATGAATAGGATGGGAATAGAAGGATACGGACCCAGGAAGTGTAGAAGATTGTAGTTTAGTCGGGCAGTATGGTCGGCACGGGCTTGGAGGGCCGAAGGGCCTGTTCCTGTGCTGTACATTTCTTTGTTCTTTGATAAATTGAGGGAAGGCTAACACGATTAAGGAGAATCCCAGGGCATTTTATATGTATATTAGGAACAAGAGGGTAGCTAGAGAAAGAGTTGGTCCACACAAGGACAAAGGAGGGAAATTATTTGGAGAACCATAGGAAGTAGGTGAGATCCTTAATGAGTATTTTGCAATGGTATTCACAAAGGAGAGGGACACATTGTTTGGTGGTGTTTCAGAGGGATATGTATATACTTTAGAACAGGTTGTTATTACGAGTGAGGAAGTGCTAGGAGTGTTAAAAAGCATTAAGGTAACCAAACCCCCAGGGCCAGATGGCACCTATCCCAGTTTTCTGAAGGAGACAAGAGGTGAAATCATTAGGCCTCTAACAGAAATCTTTGTTTGCTCGTTGGCCACTGGTGAGATCCCAGAGGATTGGAGGATAGCCAATGTTGTCCCGTTAATTAAGAAGGGTAGCAAGGATAACCCGGGTAATTATAGGCCAGTGAGCTTGATGTCAGTGATAGTGAAATTGTTGGACAAGATTCTCAGACATAGGGGGCAGGATTTTCCATTATCGTACTCGACGATCTGGCGGAGAATCCATTCCGATGCCCAAATCGGGATCAGTCCTGGTATGACGCGAGCTTTCGAGTCTATGCCCCCTCCAAAATGGCATCATCACGTCATGAACGCACAGCATCGCAATGGCATTGGCGCGTCACTGGCTGGCCCTCACGCGATGCTCCGCCCCCGATGGGCCAAGTTCCTGACCGTGCGGTTGACGTGTGATCTGAGCACTTAGGCACCCGGCGTGGCAGCTGTGGACTGTGTCCAGCATCGCCACACTCGGCCGGGATCCGTGCCGCTGGCTGAGGGGGCTTCTGCGAGGACTGGGGGGCCTGATGGGGGGTGGCCAGGGCTTGTCTTGGGGAGTCGCAGATGGCGGATCGGGTCCGTGCACGGCCGGCGACATGTTGTATGGCGCGACCACTGAAGATCATCGCGTGCGCATGCGCGGCCAGGGACCTGGCCATTCCCCAGCCGTTTTTGGTGTGGGAGTCAGGAGTTTCATGCGGCACTACTGCGAGCCCCTCACCGGGCCCAGAAAAGGTGAGTGTTCAGCGCTGATTTTGGCGTCGTAAAACACCCGCAAATTCACAGTTTCAGCCAGCACTTAGCCGTTGAAACGGAGAATCCAGCCGAGGATTTATACACATTTGGAAATGAATGGTCTTATCAGCGACAGACAGCATGGTTTTGTACAAGAGAGGTCATGTCTCACTAATTTAATTGAGTTTGTTGAGGAGTTAACAAAAATGGTTGATGAGGGAACAGCGTGGATGTTGTCCACATGTCCACAGTAACGCATTTGACAAGGTCCCTCATGGCAGGCTGGTGCAAAAGATTAAATCACATGGGGTCAGGGATGAACTAGCTGGATGGATTCAGAACTGGCTTGGCCATAAATCACAGAGGGTAGCAGTGGAAGGATCTTTTTCGAATGGAGGTCTGTAACTAGTGGTGTTCCTCAGGAATCAGTACTGGGATATCTGCTCTTTGCAATATATATAAATGACTTGGAAGAAAACGTAATTGGTCTGATTGGCAAATTTGCGGATGATACTAAGATTGCAGGAGTTGCGGATAGTGATGAAGATTGTCAGAGAATACAGCAGGATAGAGATAGGCTGCAAAATTGGGCAGAGAAATGGCAGATGGAATTTAATCCAGACAAATACGAGGTGATGCATTTTGGCAGCGATAAAATAAATGGCAGAACCATCAGGAGCATAGAGACACAGAGAGATCTGGGCATGCAGGTCAACAGATCCTTAAAAGTGGCAGCACAGGTGGAAATGTTGGCAAAGAAAGCATATAGCATGCTTACTGTTGCTCTTTTTAGCCTTAGTTTTATTACCTCTGATTATGTCACCTTTGCTCACGAGTCGCCAGGTATCTTTCGGACACCGCCAGTTGGTTCAAGCTCGAGTTATGATTAATAAGTCAGCACACCGCTTAGTAAGATTGAAATCAACGGTCATTTATTATATACAACAATTAATGCTTACACAATAATCCTACTATCTATATAGAAACCTACCACTACTGGCCAATACTTAACTTTAGGAAGGGCCCACCAGGTCAGGGAAACGAAGGGCTTATCGAATCGGATCTGGCCCGCGGGATTCAAAAAGGCTGATACGGGTCGATGGCTAGGAGTCTTTATCGGGTAGCAATCGCTGGAGTCAAACTTACAGTTTCTGGTCGATGTTCTTGCGAAGGTCTCGAGCAGGAGAAGAAGGGAGAGAGCGCGAGATCTGAACTTGGCCCCTCACTTTATAAGGCCCAGGGGCTTCCCGCCTCTCGGGGCGGCCCTTGACCCTGAGTCCCAAGTGATTGGACTTGTTCCCAGTCACTGGGTTCGATACGTCCAATAACGGGGCGATTCCTCGATCGGGGGGTGGTCGTTCACCTGTCTTTGTTTCGGCCACTGCAGGCGCCGACAGGTCTGGCCCGGCATTCAATTGCTAATATGTTGCAATTGTTCCCGGGGATAGCCGATTAAACTACAGATGTCTGGGTTGATGTGCTGCTAATAGTCTTGAGTATCGATCTGGGCAACTTCCCCAGAGCCGAATACGCTATTCTGTCTGTAGCTGTCCGTTTGTGTCCTGTTGGCTGCTTTTCCCATCAGCCTTTTCGGTTAGCCATTTTAAATCGGATTTTGGCCAAATTAATAGGGAATCAGCCATTTTAGGTGGCTACAGGAGTCTGCATGTTCTCCCCGTGTCTGCGTGGGTTTCCTCCGGGTGCTCCAGTTTCCTCCCACAGTCCAAGGACGTGCAAGGTTAGGTGGATTGGCCATGCTAAATTGTCTTTAGTGTCCAAAAAGGTTAGGAGGGGTTATTGGGTTGTGGGGATAGGGTGGCAGTGAGGGCTTAAGTGGGTTGGTGCAGACTCAATGGGCCGAATGGCCTCCTTCTGCACTGTATGTTCTATGTATCTATGTATATCAGACTCCTAATTATTGACTACAGCTCCGTCTTCAACACCATGATCCCAGCCAAGCTCATTTCCAAGCTCCAAAATCTAGGAGTTGGCTCCTCACTCTGCAACTGGATCCTCAGCTTTCTGACCCACAGACCACAATCTGTAAGAATAAACAACACCTTCTCCACAATAGTTCTCAATACCGAGGCCTCGCAAGGCTGCGTACTTAACCCCCTACTACACTCCCTGTATACACACGACTGTGTGGCAAAATTTGGTTACAACTCCATCTACAGGTTTGCTGACAATACCACCATAGTGGGCAGGATCTCGAATAACGACGAATGAGAATACAGGAGGGGGATAGAGAACGTAGTGAAGTGGTGCAACGACAACAATCTCTCCCTCAATGCCAGCAAAACTAAAGAGCTGGTCATTGACTTCTGGAAACAAATTACTGTTCACACCCCTGTCAGTGTCAACGGGACCATGTGGAGATGGTTAGCAGCTTCAAATTCCGAGGAGAACACATCTCCAAAAATCTGTCCTGGTTCACCCACGTCGCACTACCACCAAGAAAGCACAGCAGCGCCTATACTTCCTCAGGAAACTAAAGAAATTCGGCATGTCCACATCAACGCTTACCAACTTTTACAGATAGAAAGCATCCTATCTGGCTGCATCACAGCCTGGTATGGCAACTGTTCGGCCCAAGACCGCAAGAAACTTCAGAGAGTCATGAACACAGCCCAGTCCATCACACAAACCTGCCTCCCATCCATTGACTCCATCTATACCTTCCGTTGTCTGGGGAAAGTGGGCAGCATAATCAAAGACCCTTCCCACCCGGCTTACTCACTCTTCCAACTTCTTCCATCGGGCAGGAGATACAAAAGTCTGAGAACACGCACGAACAGATTCAAAAACAGTTTCTACCCCGCTGTTACCAGACTCCTAAACGACCCTCTTATGGACTGACCTGATTAACACTCGTCCCTGCATGCGTCACCCGATGCCAGTGTTAAGGAGTTACATTGTGTAACTTGTGTTTGCCCTATTATGCATTTTCTTTTATTTTGTTTTCATGTATTTCATGATCTGTTGAGCTGCGCGCAGAAAAATACTTTTCACCGAACCTCGGTACACGTGACAATAAACAAAATCCAAATTCAAGAAGGTTGTGAGGCCAAATCACTGAGTGTCTTTAGGACAGAGATAGATAGGTTCTTGATTAATAAAGAGATCAGAGGTTATGGGGAGGAGGCAGGAGAATGGGGATGAAGAAATATCCGCCATGATTGAATGGCGGAGCAGAGTTGATGGGCCGATTCTGTTCCTCTGTCTTCTGGTCTTCTGGTCTTTACACAGCCCTGTCCATCACGCGAACCCACCTCCTATCCATTGACTCTGACTATATCTCCCGCTGCCGTGGGAAAGCGGGCAGCATAATCAAAGACCCCTCCCACCCCTTCCATAATGCAGGAGATACAATTGTCTGCGTACACACCAACAGATTCAAAAACAGCTTCTTCTCCGCTGTTACCAGGTTCCTGGATGACCCTCTTATTGGCTGAACTGATCTCTCCACGCATCTTCTCTACTGAGTAGTGCTACACTTCATATGCTTCATAATAACAATAATAATAACCTTTTATTGTCACAAGTATGAAGTTACTGTGAAAAGCCCCTGGTCACCACATTCCAGCGCCTGTCACGGTAAGCTGGTACGGGAATTGAACCCGTGCTGCTGGCCTTGTTCTGCATCACAAACCAGCTATCTAGCCCACTGAGCTATCCCAGCTCTCCACACGATATCTCTGTATTTACGCTGTGTATCTATCGTATGTCCTATGTTTTTAAATGTATGGAACTATCTGTCTGGACTGTACGCAGAACAATACTTTTCACTGAACCTCAGTATACATGACAATAAATCGAAATCCAATCCAATCTTATGCGAACCTGGTACGATACCAATCCAGTCTGTCAGGACCACATTGTCCCATCGCCAAAATTTCATATATGTGTCCTCAGGTGCAAAATTCCGAGGTGGTGTATGTCTGCAAGGACCATGTTCTACACAGTCCTGCTCACAGCAGATCTTCCCGTCTACATTGGGTCGCAAGAAGCTGGGACAAGTCTGGAGTCAACAACCCATAAGTAGTTCTGCTGGTGCCACAGCCGGTGGTAGCGTGGAGCATGGCGTGGTAACTAAAGAGAAAATGCGCTAAAGGCATGTCAAAGGACCCCGTCATTGATAATAGAATTTACAGTGCAGAAGGAGGTTATTCGGCCCATCGAGTCTGCACCGGCTCTTGGAAAGAGCACCCTACAAAAGGTCAACACCTCCACCATATCCCCATAACCCAGTAACCCCACCCAACACTAAGGGCAATTTTGGACACTAAGGAAAATTTATCATGGCCAGTCCACCTAACCTGCACATCTTTGGACTGTGGGAGGAAACCGGAGCACCTGGAGGAAACTCACGCTCAAACGGGGAGGATGTGCAGACTCCGCACAGACAGTGACCCAAGCCGGAATCGTACCTGGGACCCTGGAGCTATGAAGCAATTGTGCTATCCACAATGCTACCGTGCTGCCCTATTTGCCCTTCCCATGCTTAAAAATGTTGAAACCACTCACTCGGCCAAACCGCTGGCCGCGGAATGATATTGCGCAGTGCGGATGAGGCGAACCCCATCCGCTCGCATGAATGTCCTGAATTCCATGCTGATAAAAGGTGTCCTGTTATCCAAAACCAAGACTTTCGGGATGCCATGGATACTGAATGATAGCCGGAGTTTTTCGACCGTCGTTTTTGAAATCGCCGACGGAATGTGGTGGTCATCACTATGGAGAAGAAATGGCGATCCCTGAAAGGATCATACAAAGTTGGCAAGGAGCCATGCCCATGGGCGCCACAAGTGGAAGTTTCTACTGCTCCTGACATATCCCGTAGTTGTGGGCGAGCCGTTCGATCTCTCATACCTGGCCACCATGCGTAACTGCAGGCAAGCATCTTCTTCTTCAACACCCCGGGGTGCAGTTGAGGAGGCCCACCAGGATGGGGCCTTGCCCTTTTTGTGGGACGACCACACATGTCCCCCACAGGAGGATCCCGTCTTCAATACCGAATTCCGCGATCTTGGGTGTAAATGCTTTCAGCTCGCAGGGAAGCGCGCGATGCTGGGCCCCATACAAAACAATGTGGCAAACCCAGGATTGTAGGGGATCAGGGGACTGACCTGGGTCTCCGCGCATGTACAGGCTACCGGGACAGGCAAGGTGTCCATGAAGTGCAGGACGGTGATGATTTTGTTGGTGTTAGAGGGCGTAGGAAGCCTAGTAGAGAGCAGGAGCCTACTAGGACAGCACGGTGGCACAAGTGGATGGCACTGTGGCTTTACAGCGCCAAGGTCCCATGTTCGATTCCCCGCTGGATCACTGTCTGCACGTTGTCTGCGTGGGTTTCCTCCGGGTGCTCCGGTTTCCTCCCACAATCCAATGTGGGATTGGATCTGTTTATTGTCACGTGTACCGAGGTACAGTGAAAAGTATTTTTCATGCTAGCAGCTCAACAGATCATTAAGTACATGATAAATTGCAGTTAGTGACCAAAAAAGGTTAGGAGGGGTTATTGGGGATAGGGTGGATAGTGGATCGGTGCAGACTTGATGGATCGAATGGCCTCCTTCTGCACTGTATGTTCTATGTTGTATGTTCAAAGCGGCAGCATTTGCGATCTGTGCCCTGGGGCTGTGCTCCAGCACGTAATCGTATCCACCAGAATGAAGGCAGGTCTTTCAACTGCACTTCTTAGCAAGCAGTGGAGGCATCACATCCACAGCTCTCCAACCAAGTATACTTCTCTGGTGTTTTAGAAGAGGCTGTTAACCCTTTAAGTCAATATAGCCCCAACAGTTTCGCTGTAATAGAATCCAAGCTACTTTAGTCGCAGTATTTCTGTTGTTTACAGTTAAACTTTAAGCTCCCCAGAACCAATAATGACCTCTAAAATATTATCATGAACCACATGTGAAATGTATTAATATTTTCTTCTTTGAATCGATTACTGGTTGTTGATTGCATGGCATTGGAAAGTATTGTCAGCAAATCATTTTTGCACGCCATTTTGTTCAATTGTGTTTAAAGAAAGGGAGAAGAAAACAGTCAAAATCCTCTCTTTTCATAAGTGGAATCAATTCCCTGAGTGGTTGATTCATTTTGCTATAGCAGCAGTGTCGTGTCTCTGATATGGGTTGGAAAATCTTCCACAGTGTCCAACATATCTTCGCATACACACTCTCAGGCAAGACTCCCCATGGGAGCTTTAAGTCAGAAAATGACCCCTTAAACTTCTGTTGTTATTGTTGCGGGGGGGGGGGGGGTGCTGGGAAACATTCAGTGGCAACATTTCAGTCAGCTGTACCAATCCAATCACACCACTGCTCCACATTTTAATGTTAAACACTCCAGTCTCCTAATAGTAATCACAAATCCATAAAATCTCCGCTGAATTTCTTAGTAAATTGCTTCTATTTACTGGATAAGTGAAAATTTGTGCACCATGAAAGAACAGTGGGTTGTTATGCTGTATCTCATGGGGACAAGACTAGAATATTTATGCTTTTTTAAAATTTTCTTATGAAAATGCATGGAATGAGACCAAAGTTACAGCTGGGAAGGAAACCACTTCTGCTGTATAAAATATTCCATTCACCACCCTTATTATTCATTCAAATTGCAAACAGACAAAATTACATCTAATAGGTCTCATTGAAGATAACACTGCAGTGGGCCAAACAAATGACAGACCTGTACTTAATATCAGCATATGATTTATTTGGCTGAGAACAGTATGTTGCTTCTTTTTCTTGATAAATTAATGAGCATTCGTTTGAGTAAAATGTGAAACTTTTCGCCAGGAATTAAAACTTACCTCTCTGTTAAATGCAGTGGGAAATTTGCAGAAATGGCCCTCTCGCCATTTAACCTCACCCCCTCGCAGCACGTATTGAAACCTTGGCCATGCCTTCCCTCAATTATTCACTGATTAAAATTAATGGATCGAAAATCAAGTGCAAGGTGTGGGCAGGAGGGAGAGTGGGGAAGATCTCTTGGTGGGGTCTGTGGGATGGGGTGGATCGGGACGGTGGGGGGGAGGGGAGGGTGCAATTCCATCCAAATTATTAAGATTGCCATTTTCCTATCTTCTAAAAACTATTAACTCCATAATGCGAATGCTGCGGGTATGAAGTAATTGTGCGTTTTCATTTTATTTCCATTTCACCCGAATCGGTTTGTACTGCACATTGGTTAGCCAGGGCATCTTTCAAAGGTACTGAACTCTACGATACTGTTTTTCTCCCCTTTTAGTAACATGCTTACAATCAGAGATTTCTGAGTTCTACACTCTGAACGCTCCTTGGAAAAAGCAGAGAAATTCTGCCAGTTTCACAGGTCCTGTATGTTGTCCAATGTGACACAGGTCAAAGCAGTGAGCTGCAACATTTCTGTCACAATTGCCTCTGAGTGCAAAAGGTGATTCTGATTAGTGCTCCTTTTCAGTCTCAGGGCGGCTGCCTTGCACCCGCCAGTAATTAGGGGCAAAATTCTGCGTAATCGCCGCGATGTCCGCCGACCGGTGCCAAAAACGGCGCAAATCAGTCCGGCAACGCGCCGCCCCAAAGGTGCGGAATCCTCCGCATCTTGACTGGCCGAGCCCTAACCTTGAGGGGCTAGGCCTGAGCCGGACTGATTTCCGCCCCGCCAGCTGGCGGGAAAGGCCTTTGGTGCGGCGCCAGCTGGCGCGGAAATGACATTGCCGGGCGGCGCATGTGCGGGAGCGCCAGCGGCCGCTCACGGCATCCCCCGCGCATGCGCAGTGGAGGGGGTCTCTTCCGCCTCCGCCATGGTGGAGACTGTGGCGGAGGCGGAAGGAAAAGAGTGCCCCCACGGCACAGGCCCGCCCGCGGATCGGTGGGCCCCGATCGCGGGCCAGGCCACCGTGGGGGCACCGCCCCGGGGCCAGATCGCCCCGTGCCCCCCCCAGGACCCCGGAGCCCACCCGCGCCGCCTTGCCCCGCCGGTAAGAGAGGCGGTTTAATCCACGCCGCCGGGACTGGAATTCCAGCAGCGGGACTTCGGCCCATACGGGCCGGAGAATCGCTGGGGGGGGCGGGGCCCGCCAACCAGCGCGGCGCGTTTCCCGCCCCTGCCGAATCTCCGGTGCCGGAGAATTCGGCAACCGCCGGGGGCGGGATTCACGCCGCCCCCGGCGATTCTCTGACCCGGCGGAGGGGTCGGAGAATCTCGCCCAAGATCTTCCATTTATTCTACTGGCACCCATGTCATAAAAATTTTTTCTCAACCCTTTCTATAAACCATTTTCAAATGGACTGTGCTGCTGTCAGCTATTAAGTAATCATTTGCAAAGGAAATCTGCGCATATGCGAATTATCTGACAGATGTGGAGTTTAAATTGCCAATCGCGTTCATGGAATGAGAACGGATTACAATGAAGAGGGTGTGATCAATTGCAAATGGTTTTGATGGTCTGACTTATGAGTTGGGTGAACTATTTCAGTTGTATATTCTCTGTGCCTCAGGTAATATGTTTTCCAAAATGATTCCTGATCCATGATACAAACAAAATAAGCCATAAAAAGGACCTGAGGATTTATTTTATGGTTCCTAAGGCATGACCAGAACAGACACTTGGGGAATTCAAATTCTGGAGCAGGTCCCTTTAAACTGGAGCTTTGGGCTGAATCATAGAAACCCTACCGTGCAGAAGGAGGCCATTGGACCAATTGAGTCTGCTCCGACCCTTCAAAAGAGCACTGCACATCGGCCCAATTCCCCGCTCTTTCGCCACAATCTCACGTAGCCTTTGGACCCGAAGGGGAAATTTAGCATGGCCAATCCACCTAACTTGCACATCTTCGGACTGTGGGACGGAATGGAGCATCCGGACAAAACCCATGCAGACATGGGGAGAATGAACAAACTCCACACAGTCAGAAATAACACGAGAGACACAACTGCAGCTTTTGTGATGCATTGAAATAAGTAATTTGTGTGACTTTACAAATTCATCAAAATGGCTTTGCGATTATTATTACCTCTGTTGCATTTGATCCTGCTGCTTTAGCTCTAAGAATAGGAACATAGGAGCAGAAGCATGGAGAGGGGGGGGGCGGCGGGGAGTTTGCATCCGTGAGAAGCCGCTTTTAACTTTGGGCATCCAAACTCCCCACCTTAAGGTCCATTAACCACAGGACCTCCCTCTCCACCACCTCCATTCCACCCTCCGCAGCCTCTCCATCATAGAATCATAGAATTTACAGTGCAGAAGGAGGCCATTCGGCCCATCGAGTCGACACTGGCCCTTGGAAAGAGCAACCCACTTAACGCCCTGCCTCCACCCTATCCCCATAACCCAGTAACCCCACCTATCCTTTTTGGACACTAAGGGCGATTTATCATGGCCAATCTACCTGACCTGCATGTCTTTGGACTGTGGGAGGAAACCGGAGCACCCGGAGGAAACCCACGCACACACGGGAAGAACGTGCAGACTCTGCACAGACAGTGACCCAAGCTGTGAATCGAACCTGGGACCCTGGAGCTGTGAAGCAACTGTGCTAGCCACTGTGCTGTCGTGCTGCCCATTGACACCCTAACTTCTTTTTGTCCCAGGCCTCACCCATCCTCCCGCCCTGAGACCCCAAAACTTACGTGATCCTCGACTCTCGAGACTGGACTCTTGGCTCCATGCATTGCTTGTAGTCCCAGTCTGTCCACTGCAGCTTCTGGTGCTGCAAGGGTTTAGAGAGCTGAGGCCGGATTCCCTCTCAACTGATAGTTGCAGAAGCCCTCATCTAGCCAATTAATGTTCATTAGGGCATGAAATGGCTGCGGGGATGTGTTTGCTGTTGAATCCTCAGATGGCAGGAAGGGAACGTCTGCCATCCGAAATATCCCGCCCGGCCTTGAAATATTGGAACTTGCATTTGCAGGATACCTGTCCAGCCCCAAAGCACGCACATGACATTATTCAAAGACAGGGGCCTAAAATTAGGAGCGTGCGCAGAAAGGTGGAAGGCACAATCCCTGTGCCTAAGCGATAAATCCGGATCATCATAGCTGGGTCAAAACTTTAAGTAACAAGTAGATGAGAAATATTGGAATCTTATACCCATCGAATGCTTTGAAAATACTTTTGGGAAGTCAGTCTGAGAGAAAGGTGCATTTTACTCAGGGAATGTGGATGGCATGGTGGCACAATGGTTAGCACTGCTGCCTCACAGCGCCATGGGCCCATGTTCAATTCCGACCTTGGGTGACTGTGGGGAGTTTGCATGTTCTCCCTGTTTTTGCATGGGTTTCCTCCGGGTGATCCGGTTTCCTCCCACAGTTCAATGATGTGCAGGTTAGGTGGATTGGCCATGCTAAATTGCCCCTTACTGTCCAAAGGTGTGCAGGTTAACCGGGGTTACGAGGATAAGGCAGGGCAGTGGGCCTAGGTGGAGTACTATTTAAGAATGTCGGTGGAGACATGATGGGCCGAATAGCCTCCTTCTGCACTGTAGACATTCCATGAATCCAAATGTGCAGAAATTCTATTTTAGCTAAGAGTTATTAGGATCTGGAACACTCTTCCAGAAAAGGTGAGAATAACTGATGGTAAAAATAATTTCAGCCAGCTGGACAGGTATTTGAGGTAAAGAAATTTGCAAGGTTACGGGAACAAAGCGGAGATGTGGAATTTAGCCAAATGCTCTCTCAAAGAGCCAGCAAAATGGGCCGAATGGCCTCCTGTGCTGTAAGTTTTTAAAGATCCATAAGACAGAAACTGTGTTGTTTGGTTAACAAGTGTTACCTTTATTAACGATGTCTTAATTAGAAGATAACTAGGGGCTGGTTTACCACAGTGAGCTAAACAGCTGGCTTGTAATGCAGAACAAGGCCAGCAGCGCAGGTTCAATTCCCGTACCAGCCTCCCCGAACAAGCGCCGGAATGTGGCGACTGGGGGCTTTTCACAGTAACTTCATTTGAAGCCTACTTGTGACAATAAGTGTTCTTTATTATTATTATTAATAATCTTAATAGCCACATAAATTATTTTAGCTCTTAGTTGTGCTTGAATTTACTGTTTGCTTGGTTTCAAGTGTAAAGACACGTTCTATGCTCTTCTATCCTCCTCCTTCAGGTACCATGGGCGTGATTCAACGACCCCGGGCCGGGTCGGAGATTCGCCGGTGACCTGAGAACCGGCGCCATTGGCACTGGCGCGGTCGGCGTGCCGCCGGTCAGGGGCCGCTCTATGCAGCCCCCCGCGATTCTCCGTGCGCGATGGGCCAAGTGCCCACCGAGATAGGCCGAGTCCCACCGCCGCCATTCACGTGTGGTCCTACCCCGCGGGACCTCGGCGTTCATGTTGCTGGTGGGGGGGGGAGGGATCCGACCACAGGGGGGGCCTCCATGGTGGTCTGACCCGCGATCGGGGCCGATCGATCGGCGGGCGGGCTTATCCTGTTGGGGGCCTATGTTCCTCTGCCCTGGCCTCTGTAGCTCTCCGCCATGTTGCGTCGGGGCTGGCGCAGAGAAGGGAACCCATGCGCATGCGTGAATTCGCGCCGGCCGTTTGCGCATATGCGCAGACCCACGGCACCCATTCTGACGCCGGTATCGGCAGCTGGAGCTGCATGAGCCGCTCCAGTGCCGTGCTGGCCCACTGTGCGGCGCAGGATCACTGCTCCTAGGGGCCTGTTGATGCCATCGTAAAATGCGACGGCGTTTACAACGGCGTCAATACTTAGCCTCAGGATCAGAGAATGCTGCCCCATGTCCTCAGAAGGTATTGACAACCATGGACTTCCATTGCACTGGCCCATGTTTATGTTTGGCAAAGTACTGCAGTAGTTTGCACTTGCCTCAGCAGTATGAATGCCCAGGAAACTCTCCCACTCTTACCACGTGCCGTCAGGTGGATTGGAAGAATTTCTAGGCTGATAATTGACCTATTTGGCCATGCTAAAAAGATACCTTTTGTTGTCATCAAGTCCTAAAATAGGACTCGTACCCAGAGCTTCCAGTCCAGAAATAAGGATGCTACCAATGCATCAGAAGATTTCCTGGACATTGTCTGCACAACAGGAAAATAGCACAGCATAGGAACAGAGCAATTAATCAGCAAACCAGCCCCTCGAGCCTGCTCCGCCATTTAATCAGATCATGGCTGGTCTCTTCCTGGTCACAAATCTACCTTACCATCTGTTCTCCATGTCCCTTTAACCCTATTTTTTCACAGAAATATATCTATCTCCTTCTTGAAACCATTTAATGACTCAGATTCCACTTCACTATGGGGCAGCGAGTTCTACCAATTCACCATCCTCTGCAAGAGGTTCCTCATCGTCTCGATAGATTAAAACAATGCCAGCAGCATTGAAAGTATTCTTTGTAGAGTGAGAATACAAATCTAAATCCCGAGACAGAGAGGAACAGGAGTAGGTCATTCAGTTCCTCGGGTTTGTTCCAAGATTCAATTGGACCATGCCTGATCTATGCATTAATTCCACTTACCTGCCATATTTTCATAAAAGCTTGATAATATTACCATATTATTACATGGTAATATTACTGACAAATTTCTATGACCATTCTTTGTTCGAAAATAATTTCCGATTTCCCTCCTGAAGGCTAAACTCTAACTTGAAGATTATGGGCGCAATCTAGCCAAAATAAAACAGAGTCCGTCCTGGGTGGGCAGCACGGTAGCATTGTGGTTAGCACAATTGCTTCACAGCTCCAGGGTCCCAGGTTCGATTCCGGCTTGGGTCACTGTGCGGAGTCTGCACATCCTCGACGTGTGTGCATGGGTTTCCTCCGGGTGCTCCGGTTTCCTCCCACAGTCCAAAGATGCAGGTTAGGTGGATTGGCCATGATAAATTGCCCTTAGTGTCCAAAATTGCCCTTGGTGCTGGGTGGGGTTACTGGGTTATGGGGATAGGGTGGAGGTGTAGGCCTTGGGCAGGGTGCTCTTTCGAAGAGCCGGTGCAGACTGGATGGGCCGAATGGGCTCCTTCTGCACTGCAAATTCTATAAGCGGGTTGTTTAGGAGTCTGGTGACAGTGGGGTAGAAGCTGTTTTTGAATCTGTTTGTGCGTGTTCTCAAACTTTTGTATCTCCTGCCCGATGGAAGAAGTTGGAAGAGTCAGTAAGCCGGGTGGGAGGGGTCTTTGATTATGAAATGAAAATCGCTTATTGTCACGAGAAAGCTTCAATGAAGTTACTGTGAAAAGCCCCTAGTCGCCACATTCCGGCGCCTGTTCGGGGAGGCTGGTACGGGAATTGAACCATGATGCTGGCCTGCCTTGGTCTGCTTTAAAAGCCAGCGATTTAGCCCAGTGAGCTAAGCCAACCCCTGCTGGTTATGCTGCCCGCTTTCCCCAGGCAGTGGAAGGTGTAGATGGAGTCAATGGATGGGAGGTGGATTTGTGTGATGGACTGGGCTGTTCACAACTCTCTGAAGTTTCTTGCGGTCCTGGGCCGAGCAGTGCCATACCAGGCTGTGATATAGCCAGATAAGATGCTTTCTGTGGTGCATCTGCAAAAGTTGGGAACAGTCGATGTGGACATACCGAATTTCCTGAGGAAGTATAAGTGCTGACTGATTCAGGATCTCATAGTTGGGATCCTCTCGGAAGGAGCGATCACAATATGGTGGAATTTAAAATACAGATGGAGGGTGAGAAGGTAAAATCAAGCACGAGTGTTTTGTGCTTAAACAAAGGAGATTACAATGGGATGAGAGAAGAACTAGCTAAGGTAGACTGGGAGCAAAGACTTTATGGTGAAACAGTTGAGGAACAGTGGAGAACCTTCCAAGTGATTTTTCACAGTGCCCAGCAAAGGTTTATACCAACAAAAAGGAAGGACGGTAAAAAGAGGGAAAATCGACCGTGGATATCTAAGGAAATAAGGGAGAGTATCAAATTGAAGGAAAAAACATACAAAGTAGCAAAGATCAGTGGGAGACTAGAGGACTGGGAAATCTTTAGGGGGCAACAGAAAGCTACTAAAAAAGCTATAAAGAAGAGTAAGATAGATTATGAGAGTAAACTTGCTCAGAATATAAAAACAGATAGTAAAAGTTTCTACAAATACATAAAACAAAAAAGAGTGGCTAAGGTAAATATTGGGCCTTTAGAGGATGAGAAGGGAGATTTAATAATGGGAGATGAGGAAATGGCTGAGGAACTGAACAGGTTTTTTGGGTCGGTCTTCACAGTGGAAGACACAAATAACATGCCAGTGACTGATGGAAATGAGGCTATGACAGATGAGGACCTTGAGAGGATTGATATCACCAAGGAGGTAGTGATGGGCAAGCTAATGGGGCTAAAGGTAGACAAGCCTCCTGGCCCTGATGTAATGCATCCCAGAGTGCTAAAAGAGATGGCTAGGGAAATTGCAAATGCACTAGTGATAATTTACCAAAATTCACTAGACTCTGGGGTGGTCCCGGCGGATTGGAAATTAGCAAACGTGACACCACTGTTTAAAAAAGGTGGTAGGCAGAAAGTGGGTAATTATAGGCCAGTGAGCTTAACTTCGGTAGTAGGGAAGATGCTGGAAACTGTCATCAAGGAAGAAATAGCGAGGCATCTGGATGGAAATTGTCCCATTGGACAGACGCAGCATGGGTTCATAAAGGGCAGGTCGTGCCTAACTAATTTAGTGGAATATTTTGAGGACATTAACAGTGCGGTAGATAACGGGGAGCCAATGGATGTGGTATATCTGGATTTCCAGAAAGCCTTTGACAAGGTGCCACACAAAAGGTTGTTGCATAAGATAAAGATGCATGGCATTAAGGGGAAAGTAGTAGCATGGATCGAGGATTGGTTAATTAATAGAAAGCAAAGAGTGGGGATTAATGGGTGTTTCTCTGGTTGGCAATCAGTAGCTAGTGGTGCCCCTCAGGGATCAGTGTTGGGCCCACAACTGTTCACAATTTACATAGATGATTTGGAGTTGGGGACCAAGGGCAATGTGTCCAAGTTTGCAGACGACACTAAGATAAGTGGTAAAGCAAAAAGTGCAGAGGATACTGGAAGTCTGCAGAGGGATTTGGATAGGCTAAGTGAATGGGCTAGGGTCTGGCAGATGGAATACAATGTTGACAAATGTGAGGTTATCCATTTTGGTAGGAATAACAGCAAAAGGGATTATTATTTAAATGATAAAATATTAAAACATGCTGCTGTACAGAGAGACCTGGGTGTGCTAGTGCATGAGTCGCAGAAAGTTGGTTTTCAGGTGCAACAGGTGATTAAGAAGGCAAATGGAATTTTGTCCTTCATTGCTAGAGGGATGGAATTTAAGACTAGGGAGGTTATGCTGCAATTGTATAAGGTGTTAGTGAGGCCACACCTGGAGTATTGTGTTCAGTTTTGGTCTCCTTACTTGAGAAAGGACGTACTGGCACTGGAGGGTGTGCAGAGGAGATTCACTAGGTTAATCCCAGAGCTGAAGGGGTTGGATTACGAGGAGAGGTTGAGTAGACTGGGACTGTACTCGTTGGAATTTAGAAGGATGAGGGGGGATCTTATAGAAACATATAAGATTATGAAGGGAATAGATAGGATAGATGCGGGCAGGTTGTTTCCACTGGTAGGTAAAAGCAGAACTAGGGGGCATAGCCTCAAAATAAGGGGAAGTAGATTTAGGACTGAGTTTAGGGAGAACTTCTTCACCCAAAGGGTTGTGAATCTATGGAATTCCTTGCCCAGTGAAGCAGTAGAGGCTCCTTCATTAAATGTTTTTAAGATAAAGATAGATAGTTTTTTGAAGAATAAAGGGATTAAGGGTTATGGTGTTCGGGCCAGAAAGTGGAGCTGAGTCCACAAAAGATCAGCCATGATCTCATTGAATGGTGGAGCAGGCTCGAGGGGCCAGATGGCCTACTCCTGCTCCTAGTTCTTATGTTCTTATGTTCTTATGCTGTTGCGCCTTCTTGGTGGTAGCATTGACGTGGGTGGACCAGGACAGATTTTTGGTGATGTGCACATTAGGAATTTGTCTTTAAAATAATTTGATAAGTTAGATACAGTGAAGCGATTTTCTCTGATGGGGAATTCAATAACAAAAGAACGGCGTGATCTATCAGCTGTGTCCCTCCGGAATTGGGACGGGTCAAGGCTGGTAGATCCCTGGAGAGGCCAGCTCCCGGGATACCCCGACAGCTGTTATGCCTCGCGAGAGCTAACCAGATTTCGTGAGTGTCACAAAAAGCCACTGAGCCATGCAGACGCCGGGTCGACCGGCCACCCAGCATCTGCTGGCCTCGCCATAGAGGCTCCAGCTGGGCACTGTTCAGTACTGGTCTCCACAAATGGGGCCAGATGGAACAGTACCTGGGAGAGTCTCCCAGTTGATCGGAGGTCCCCTGGTGGTCAGCCTCTGGGCAGGATGGCACCCTGACCCTGCTGGTCTCAGCTGGGCACTTTGGCACTGACAACCTGGCACCGTGGCAGTGCCACCTGGGTGCTAACCTGGCACTGTCACGGTGCCCAGTTGGCACTACCAGACTGGCAGGAGCACTACCAGGTGCCAAGCTGGCATTGTGCCCGCGCCGAGGATCGTGGTCAGGGTGTGCTCTGCCAGTATGTGGTGGGGTATGGGGGAGAATGACCCCACAAACCCCACCCAGGACGGACTCTGTTTTATTTTGGTTAGATTGCACCCATAATCTTCAAGTTAGAGTTTAGCCTTCAGGAGGGAAATCGGAAATTATTTTCCAAAAAAGAATGGTCTTAGAAATTTGTCTGGGATATTGTGAGAATTCAAGACAGAGTTGGACAAATTTGCATTCGGTAATATTATCAAGCTTTTATGAATTATGGACTGACCTGATTAATACTACACTCCTGCATCCTTCACCCGATGCTAGTGTCTATGTATTTACATTGTGTACCTTGTGTTGCCCTATTACGTATTTTCTTTTCATGTACAACTGATCTGTTTGAACGGCTCGCAGAAAAATACTTTTCACTGTACCTCAATGCACGTGACAATAAACAAATCCAATCCAATCATTCCTCAATCTTCTGTAATCGACAATCTTCTGTAAACTACAAACCAAGCCAATGCAACCTGCTCTCATGATTTAACGCTGAGTCCTAGGAAGGGACTCTATGACCCCACGCCGGGTCGGAGAATCCCCGAGGGGTGGCATGAACCCCGCCCCACTGCTCCGATGCCAGCTGCCGAACTCTCTTGCGCCGGTTGGGGGCCGTTGGCAGTGGCCTCCCCGGCGATTCTCTGGGCCCCAATGGGCTGAGCGGCCGCCCGTTTTCAGCCGGTCCCACCGGTGTGGATTAGACATGGTCCATGCCGGCGGGATCTGGCTCTGAGGGTGGCCTGCGGAGTCCTCAGAGGGACGCGGGGAGATCCGGCCCCGGGGGGGGGGTGCCCCCACGGTGGCCTGGCCCGCGATCATCGCCCACCGATCTGCGGGCGGGCCTGTGCCATGGGGGCACTCTTTTCCTCCACGCCGGCCTCTGTAAAGCTCCGCCATGGCCGGCGCGGAGGAGAAATCCCCTGCACATGCGCGGGGTTCCCGGTAGCAGTTCTGTGCATGCGCCAGAACACGCTGGCGCTCCCGCGAATGCGCCAACTCGCGCCGGCAGGCGGAGGCCCTTGCGGACGATTCCGCAACTTCCGGGCGGCCCGATGCCGGAGTGGTTCACGCCACTCTTTGGCGCTGGTACGGCCCGCCCGCCGGTTGGGGGAGAATCCCGGCTCTAGTGTCATTCAATGTTCCCGATTCTCCCAAAAAAATTCTCAGTGTTATTTTGGGCCGGTGTGTTTGGGTGTTTCCCATCGGCTTTTTGTATGAGATCCGGACCATTCACTCACACTTTTTTGAGCCTTGGGGAGTTTCTCCCTGGTCTAGCTCACACTCAGAACTTTTTTCAGCAGTGGTGAGCTGAACTCGCTGGCGAGACCGGCTCCTCAGAGATCAGGCCGCCATTTTGAAATAGTGCCCCGATCTCTTGGTGAGCTTGGGATTCCCCCACACCTCCCACCCACGGGAAATGCCACCACCGCAGACATGGCCATTATCCCTCCCCCAAGTAAGGATACCCCACTGTGGGGTCGCTGAGGGCCCCCTTCTCAGGCACCCCAACACCACCTTTTGGGCGCCCCCCCCCCCCACCTTTAGGACCCCCTCTCTTCACCTCTCCAACCTTTATGAGGCCCCTTCATACACCCCTTCACCCCCCTCCCACCCTGCATATAACCAAGTCCCCCTTTCATGGACATGGCCCCTCTCAGGCTCTGACCCATGGCAGGGCCAACCTGACACCCAGGCACTCTGGCATTGCCTGGCACATGGGAAAATCCAGGTTGGCACTGCCAGGATGCCTAGGTGCCAGGGGGAGTGCCAATCTACTGCCCTCATCTGTCCCTGACCACCTGGGGAGCTCTAATGACCTCCAAGACTCCCATATGGTCATCATGACTGGGCTCCGCTTATGGAGATAAGTTCTAATCGACACCCGGTTGAGGCCTTGCTGGTGCGGCTGGTGACTCCTAATGACCTAACAGCTCATTTAATGTCATTGTCTGATTCATGCCCAGGAGTGTGTGATCAAGATCGTACTGGGCGCCACGAGTCAAGTTCCCCATCAAGTCACACATGATCCTGGCTTGGAAATATATCTCAGTTCCTTCACTGTCACTGTTCCTTCAAAATCCAGGAACTCCCTCCCTAACAGCATTGTGGGTGTACCTACACCGTATGTATAGCAGTGGTTCACAAAGGCAGTTCACCAACACCTTCTCACGAACAATTAGGGATGGGCAATAAATGCTGGCCTTGCCAGTGAGAGATACAAATTTGTCAGGGTACCAGATCGAACTCCCTTGTTTTTCTTCAATGAATGAAATGAAAATCGCTTATTGTCACAAGTAGGCTTCAAATGAAGTTACTGTGAAAAGCCCCAAGTCGCCACATTCCGCCGCCTGTTCGGGAAAAAATGCTGAGTTATAATTTATGCCCATCTGAGACGACAGATGTTTAACATCTCCTCCGAATGATGGCACCTGTGACAACGCAGTACCCCTTCATGCGGCATTGGAATGCCAGCCTAAATGCTCTGCTCAAATCTCTGGATTGCAAAATGCTTTTACCAAATTCAATCAATCTGACAGAGCATGGGTACCATTACTACCAAATGCAGGTGACTCAAAGTGCACCAAAACATAAAAGTTGGATTGAATGGAAATGAGAAAGAACATTTCTCAAATCCCTCATATTGCAATATATCAACATTGACTGTCAGTAACATTGACTGAAAAACAACCATATCCAAGGCCACTAAAAGCAAATTTTCACAGACATTTGAACAAAATCATAGCATGCAATCCCTAAGCACCACTATACTGGCTCATATCACATTTAAGTAAAAGCAGATTAGATTTATTGGCTCCAATATTTATACAGGGCAACAAGGAGAATGAGGGGAGGGGAAGATTTAAGATCTAAAGCCTAAAAGTAAGGATTTAACTGCTGGACATCTTTTATTTTAGTGGGTTTCCCATCCAATGGCCAACCTAATTGGGTTGCTAACTAACTGTCGGCTGGAAAACCAATAAGGAGCATATGCCAGATAAGTGGGGGAGCCCGTGATTGATGTGGGGGAGGGGGAGGACTGCAGAGGGGGTGCAGGAAGTTCAGAGATCATGCTGCAGGGGTCAGAGTTCATTGGAATTGGAGGTTGTGGGGAATATTGGCCATAAAGCTGGTGGGCCTGCCAGAAACATTTCTGCTCCTGTAGGCCCACAGTCAGTGCTGGAAATGCATTAAACTCATGGAACCAGACTTTCTCGTCATCTGTTACATTTTGGGATACCTGCTCCTGGAAAACCTGACCAATATTACTTAAAAAATGAGAATCCCCATTAGAATAGAGAGACACAGGTTCCTTGAAAGATTTTTGTGGCTGACTCACTTCCTGAGTTCAAATTTGTAACATACCCCCCTCACCTGTCTCTTTGAAAGTAGGTGGGTTGGGTCAGGTTTGATTTTATTTTTCATTTTTATTTCTGACACTAATCAAACCCACACATTATTGGGGCTTAAAATTACGGCCAGTGAATTATTGTAAACTAATATCCAATTGATTATTTTTTTAATATTCGCTCTTGAGGTGTGAACATCACTGGCGAGGCGAGCATTGATTTCCCGCTCTTAATTGCCCTCAAGAAGGTCTCATAAGCCGCATTCATAAACTGCTGCAGTTCAGGTGGTGTATCTATAGCCACAGCACTGTTAAGAAGGGAATCCCAGGATTCTAACCCAGTGATAGTGAAGGAATGGCAAAGTATTCCCAAATCAGGATGGTGAGTTACTTGGAGGGGTCTTCCAGGTGGAAGGTTTCTGCTGCCCTTGTCCTACTAGATCCTAACGGTTGTGTGCTTGGAAAATGCTGCCGAAGAAACCTTTGTATGCAATGCTGGCACTGAGTGAATTTGAGACCAAAAGGGATTTATACATTTGCCATCTGCATTTTGCAGCCCACCAATCACAAATGGATCTTATCCCCTTGTCCTTCATGATGGAAGATGTCATGGGCTTGGGAGAGCCTTGATGAATTGTTACAGTGCACTTTGAGGATAGTACACACTGCGCTTCAGAGGTAAAGGAAGTGACTGTTTAAGATGGTGGGTGATATTCTGAGATTGAGATCTTGGGCGTCATTCTCCGACCCCCCAGAGGGTCGGAGAATGGCCGTTGGCCGCCGTGAATCCCGCCCCCGCCGGTTGCCGAAGTCTCCGAAGGGAGAAAAGTTGGCGGGGCGTTAATGTCGCCGCTGCCGTCGGAGAATGGCACGGGTCTGCGCAAGGCAGCCGATTTTCGGCCTGCCGATATTCTCCCTTCCGGATGGGTCGAAGTCCCGTCGACGTGATGACCGTTCACGTCGACGTGAATCAAACCTCCTTTTCATCGGCGTGACCCTGTGCTCCAGGCTCACGCCGACCAGCGTGGAGGTGAGTGACGGCCTGGGGGGTTGGCTCCGGGCAGGCGATGGCGTGGCCGCAGTCTAAATGTGTGAGGAGAGGTGTGTCTCGGGTTGTGTGTGTGTGTGTGCGGCGGGGGGGGGGGGTGGTTAGAGTGGGCTGGGCTCCGGGTGAGTGCCGGGAGGGGGGTCCGTGCCGGGGAGGGGGATGGGTGGTCCGTGCCGGGGAGGAGGTTGGGGGGGTCCGTGCCGGGGAGGAGGTGGAGGGGTCCGTGCCGGGGAGGATGTTGGGGGGGGTCCGTGCCGGGGAGGAGGTTGGGGGGGTCCGTGCCGGGGAGGAGGTTGGGGGGGGGTCGGTGACGGGGGATGGGGGGTGCGTGCCGGGGAGGAGGTTGGGGTCCGTGCCGGGGAGGAGGTTGGGGGGGTCGGTGACGGGGGATGGGGGGTGCGTGCCGGGGAGGAGGTTGGGGTCCGTGCCGGGGAGGAGGTTGGGGGGGGGGGGTCCGTGCCGGGGAGGGGGATGGGGGGTCCGTGCCGGGGAGGAGGTTGGGGTCCGTGCCGGGGAGGAGGTTGGGGGGGGTCCGTGCCGGGGAGGGGGATGGGGGGTCCGTGCCGGGGAGGAGGTTCGGGGGGGTCCGTGCCGGGGAGGGGGATGGGGGGTCCATGCCGGCGAGGAGGATGGGGGCCGTGCCGGGGAGGAGGTTGGGGGGGGGGGGGTCCGTACCGGGGAGGGGGATGGAGGGTCCGTGCCGGGGAGGAGGTTGGGGCCCTTGCCGGGGAGGAGGTTGGGGGGGGTCCGTGCCTGGGAGGGGGATGGGGGGTCCATGTCGGGGAGGAGGTTGGGGTCCGTGCCGGGGAGGAGGTTGGTGGGGGGGTCCGTGCCGGGGAGGGGGATGGGGGTCCGTGCCGGGGAGGAGGTTGGGGGGGGGGGTCCGTGCCGGGGAGGAGGTTGAAAGGGGGGGTCCGTGCCGGGGAGGAGGTGGGAGGGGGGGTCCGTGCCGGGGAGGAGGTTGGGGGGGGTCCGTGCCGGGGAGGAGGTTGGGGGGGGTCCGTGCCGGGAGATGGGGGGGTCCGTGCCGGGGAGGAGGTTGGGGTCCGTGCCGGGGAGGAGGTTGGGGGTGAGGGTCCGTGCCGGGGAGGGGGATGGGGGGTCCGTGCCGGGGAGGAGGTTGGGGTCCCTGCCGGGGAGGAGGTTGGGCGGGGTCCGTGCCGGGGAGGGGGATGGGGGGTCCGTGCCGGGGAGGAGGTTGGGGGGGGTCCGTGCCGGGGAGGGGGATGGGGGGTCCGTGCCGGGGAGGAGGTTGGGGTCCGTGCCGGGGAGGAGGTTGGGTGGGGCCCGTGCCGGGGAGGAGGTTGGGGGGGTCCATGCCGGGGAGGAGGTTGGGGTCCGTGCCGGGGAGGAGGTTGGGGGGGTCCATGCCGGGGAGGAGGTTGGGGCCCGTGCCGGGGAGGAGGTTGGGGGGGTTTCCGTGCCGGGGAGGGGGACGGGGGGTCCGTGCCAGGGAGGAGGTTGGGGTCCGTGCCAGGGAGGAGGTTGGGGTCCGTGCCGGGGAGGAGGTTGGGGGGGGGTCCGTGGCGGGGAGGAGGTTGGGGTCCGTGCCGGGGAGGAGGTTGGGGTCCGTGCCGGGGAGGAGGTTGGGGGGGGTCCGTGCCGGGGAGGGGGATGGGGGGTCCATGTCGGGGAGGAGGTTGGGGTCCGTGCCGGGGAGGAGGTTGGGGGGGTCCGTGCCGGGGAGGGGGAATGGGGGTCCATGCCGGGGAGGAGGTTGGGGGGGGGTCCGTGCCGGGGAGGAGGTTGGAGGGGGGGTCCATGCCGGGGAAGCGGTGGGGGGGGGGTCCGTGCTGGGGAGGAGGTTGGGGGGTCTGTGCCGGGGAGGAGGTTGGGGGGGGGTCCGTGCCGGGAGATGGGGGGTCCGTGCCGGGGAGGAGGTTTGGGTCCGTGCCGGGGAGGAGGTTGGGGGTGGGGGTCCGTGCCGGAGAGGGGGATGGGGGGTCCTTGCCGGGGAGGAGGTTGGGGTCCGTGCCGGGGAGGAGGTTGGGGGGGGTCCGTGCCGGGGAGGGGGATGGGGGGTCCGTGCCGGGGAGGAGGTTGGTGGGGGGTCCGTGCCAGGGAGGGGGTTGGGGGGTCCGTGCCGGGGAGGAGGTTGGGTGCGGGTCCGTGCCGGGGAGGGGGATGGTGGGGTCCGTGCCGGGGAGGAGGTTGGGGTCCGTGCCGGGGAGGAGGTTGGGGGGGGTCCGTGCCGGGGAGGGGGATGGGGGGTCCGTGCCGGGGAGGAGGTTGGGGTCCGTGCCGGGGAGGAGGTTGGGGGGGTGCCCGTGCCGGGGATGAGGTTGGGGGGGTCCGTGCCGGGGAGGGGGATGCGGGGTCCGTGCCGGGGAGGAGGTTCGGGGGGTCCGTGCCGGAGAGGAGGTTGGGGTCCATGCCGGGGAGGAGGTTGGGGGGGGGTCCATGCCGGGGAGGAGGTTGGGGCCCGTGCCGGGGACGAGGTTTTGGGGGGGTCCGTGCCGGGGAGGGGGTTGGGGGGTCCGTGCCGGGGAGGAGGTTGAGGTCTGTGCCAGGGAGGAGGTTGGGGTCCATGCCGGGGAGGAGGTTGGGGGGGGTCCGTGCCAGGGAGGAGGTTGGGGTCCGTGCCGGGGAGGAGGTTGGGGGGGGGGGTCCGTGCCGGGTGGGAGATGGGGGGTCCGTGCCGGGGAGGAGGTTGGGGGGGTCCGTGCCGGGGTGGAGGTTGGAGGGGTGCGGTCCGTGCCGGGGAGGAGGTGGGGGGGGTCCGTGCCGGGGAGGAGGTTGGGGGGGGTCCGTGCCGGCGTTGAAGTTGGGGGGGGTCCATGCCGGGGGATGGGGGGTCCGTGCCGGGGAGGAGGTTTGGGTCCGTGCCGGGGAGGAGGTTGGGGGTGGGGGTCCGTGCCGGGGAGGGGGATGGGGGGTCCGTGCCGGGGAGGAGGCTGGGGTCCGTGCCGGGGAGGAGGTTGGGGGGGTCAGTGCCGGGGAGGGGGATGGGGGGTCCGTGCCGGGGAGGATGTTGGGGGGGTCCGTGCCGGCGAGGGGGATGAGGGGTCCGTGCCGGGGAGGAGGTTGGGGTCCGTGCCGGGGAGGAGGTTGGGGGGGTCCGTGCCGGGGAGGGGGATGGTGTGTCCGTGCCGTGGAGGAGGTTGGGAGGGGTCCGTGCCGGGGAGGGGGATGCGGGGTCCGTGCCGGGGAGGAGGTTGGGGGGGGGTCCGTGCCAGGGAGGAAGTTGGGGTCCGTGCCGGGGAGGAGGTTGGGGGGGTGTCCGTGCCTGGGAGGGGGATGCGGCGTCCGTGCCGGGGAGGAGGTTGGGGGGGTCTGTGCCGGGGAAGAGGTTGGGGTCCGTGCCGGGGAGGAGGTTGGGGGGGGTCCGTGCCGGGGAGGAGGTTGGGGTCCGTGCCGGGGAGGTGGTTGGGGGGGGTCCGTGCCGGGGAGGGGGTTGGGTGGTCCGTGCCGGGGAGGAGCTTGGGGTCTGTGCCGGGGAGGAGGTTGGGGTCCGTGCCGGGGGAAGAGGTTGGGGGGGGGGTCCGTGCCGGGGAGGATGTTGGGGTCCGTGCCGGGGAGGGTGATGGGTGGTCCGTGCCGGGGAGGAGGTTGGGGGGGGCCGTGCCGGGGAGGAGGTTGGAGGGGGGGGTCCGTGCCGGGGAGGAGGTGGGGGGGGTCCGTGCCGGGGAGGAGGTTGGGGGGTCCGTGCCGGCGAGGAGGTTGCGGGGGTCCGTGCCGGGGGATGGGGGGTCCGTGCCGGGGAGGAGGTTGGTGTCCGTGCCGGGGAGGGGGTTGGGGGGTCCGTGCCGTGGAGGAGGTTGGGGTCCGTGCCGGGGAGGACGTTGGGGGGGGTCTGTGCCGGTGAGGGGGATGGGGGGTCCGTGCCATGGAGGAGGTTGGGGGGGGGTCCGTGCCGGGGCGGGGGATGGGGGGTGCGTGCCGGGGAGGATGTTGGGCTCCGTGCCGGGGAGGAGGTTGGGCGGGGGGTCCGTGCCGGGGAGGGGGATGGGGGGTCCGTGCCGGGGAGGAGGTTGGGGTCCGTGCCGGGGAGGAGGTTGGGGGGGTCCGTGCCGGGGAGGGGGATGGGGGGTCCGTGCCGGGGAGGAGGTTGGTTGGGGTCCGTGCCGGCGAGGAGGTTGGGGGGGGGGTCCGTGCCGGGGAGGAGGTTGGGGGGGGTCCATGCTGGGGAGGGGGATGCGGGGTCCGTGCCGGGGAGGAGGTTGGGGGAGGTCCGTGCCGAGGAGGAGGTTGGGGTCCGTGCCGGGGAGGAGGTTGGGGGTGGGTCCGTGCCGGGGAGGGGGATGGGGGGTCCGTGCCTGGGAGGAGGTTGGGGTCCGTGCCGGGGGGAGGTTCGGGGGGGTCCGTGCCGGGGAGGGGGATGGGGTTCCGTGCCCGGGAGGAGGTTGGGGGGGGTCCGTGCCGGGGAGGAGGTTGGGGGGGTCCGTGCCGGGGAATGGGTTACGGGGTCCGTGCTGGGGTGGAGGTTGGAGGGGTCCGTGCCGGGGAGGAGGTTGGGGTCCGTGCCGGGGAGGAGGTTGGGGGGGGTCCGTGCCGGGGAGACGGATGGGGGGTCCGTGCCGGGGAGGAGGTTGTGTTGGGGTCCGTGCCGGTGAGGGGGATGGGGGGTCAGTGCCGGGGAGGAAGTTGGGGTCCGTGCCGGGGAGGAGGTTGGGGGGGTCTGTGCCGGGCAGGGGGATGGGGGGTCCGTGCCGGGGAGGAGGTTGGGGTCCGTGCCGGGGGGAGGTTGGGGGGGGGCCGTGCCGTGGAGGTGGATGGGGGGTCCGTGCCGGTGAGGAGGTTGGGGTCCGTGCCGGGGAGGAGTTTGTGGGGGGGTCCGTGCCGGGGAGGGGGATGGGGGGTCCGTGCCGGGGAGGAGGTTAGGGTCCGTGCCGGGGAGGAGGTTGGGGGGGGGTCCGTGCCGGGCAGGGGGATGGGGGGTCCGTGCCGGGGAGGTGGTTGGGGTCTGTGCCGGGGAGGAGGTTGGGGGGTGTCCGTGCCGGGGAGGAGGTTGTGGGGGGTCCGTGCTGGGGAGGAGGTTGGGGTCCGTGCCGGGGAGGAGGTTGGGGGGGGTCCGTGCCGGGAGAGGGATGGGGGTCCGTGCCGGGGAGGAGGTTGGGGGGGGGTATCCGTGCCGGTGAGGGGGATGGGGGGTCCGTGCCGGGGAGGAGGTTGGGGGTGTCCGTGCCGGGGAGGAGGTTGGGGTCCGTGCCGGGGACGAGGTTGTGGGGGGGGTCCGTGCCAGGGAGGAGGTTGGGGGTGTCCGTGCCGGGGAGGGGGATGCGAGGGCAAGTGGTAGCCTCCAACAGTTGGACCCATGCGGTCCATGCCACCTGGCTGTGGGGAGGAGGGGATCTGGGCAATGATGACATGTCGTCGTTCCCCTTCCCCCCCACGTGCGGCCACCTGCAGATAACAGGGCCGTGTTCACCAATAGGAAGGGGACCTATTTGATGAACATACAGGTGGTCTGTGACCACCGCATGATGATCCTGCACGTCTGCGCCCGTTACCCAGGCAGTGTACACGACTCATACGTGTTGTCGCGGTAATCCATCCCCAGCATGTACGAGGGACGCCATCCCCGGCTGAGGGGCTGCTTGCTGGGCGACATGGGCTACCCATTGCGATCGTGGCTGATGACGCCTATATGAAGGCCACGCAATGAGGCGGATAACCGCTACAATGATGCCCATGTAGCGACAAGGGGAGTGATAGAGAGGTGCTTTGGCGTGCTGAAGATGCGTTTCAGGTGCCTGGACCTCTCTGGGGGCGCCCTCCAGTATCGGTCAGATAGGGTCGGCCGCATCATTGTGGTGTGCTGCGTCCTGCACAACATAGCCCAGCAGAGGGGCGTTGTGCCGCAGGCAGAGGAGGGCGGAGTGGAGGAGCAGCAGGAAGAGGCGCAGTCCTCCCCAGATGAGGGGGATGGGGGTAATGGTCAGGGCAGACGGGGTAGGCACAGGTGGGTGGCAGTCCACCGTTACCGGCTGGCCCAGCGGACACGGGACAGACTGATAGCCGCCCGCTTCACTGACTAGATGGGCGTGGGACTCGGGTAGTATGGCCACAGACCGCACACCATGGCAACAGCCGACCACCCACACCCCCCACCCATCCACCCACCCAGCACCCTCACCCCCCTCCCCAACCCCACCCACCCCACCACATGCACACCACCACCCCCCATTGCCGATCCACCTGCGGCACAACGGGCCGGGCTCACACAGTTGCGGGTGGACGCGTGTCTATTGCAGGCCATGGAGGATGATGACAACCCGCCCTGCGGTGAGCTCCTGGCTCCACATCGTTGGACTATGTCTGACCCATGGCCACAGTACCACCATCCACCCGGACCATCCCTACATGCGGCTGTGACACTGCAGCGCACGGTCCCGTCCTCTGCCCGGGGGAATGTTGATGGCGACCCAGGGGGAACGGGGCAGACTCACCTGGGGCTGAGGTAACACCACCCCTCACACACACACTTGCGCTCAACGTACATGACACCCCCGCACACTTTGGACAGAGCACAAAGGCAGCTTCGGTAGGTGTAACATTGACTTTAATAACCAAAGGAGTTCATGCACGTGCCCTAGCCCCTAAAACTCATCTGTGCCCTGCACCCGTGCCAACTTACTCAGTGTCTAATTGTTTGGCCTTACGGGCCCTTTGACTACGTCTACGTGGTTCCCCAGACGGTACAGCAGAACTGGAGGTGGACTCCTGTGATTCCTGCCCTCTGACACTGGATCCCTTTGGCGGCCGTTTCCTGGGGCGTCCTGGCCTAGATGGGCCAGGCTGCGGCCCGGGCAACTGGGATGGCGAGCTGCCAGCCTGCCCTGCTCGTTGCCCACCCGATGCACCTGGGACGGAAGGGGGGGAGTCCGAGGTGTCGCGGTGTTCCGGGACCTCCCCTACAGGGGGAGCCGGGACGGACCACACCACCTCCTCCTCCCTCGGGGTGCCCGATGGCCCCCAGGATATGAGGGAGGGGGGATATGGGGGAGGGGGGATATGGGGGATATGGGGGAGGGGGGATATGGGGGAGGGGGGGATATGGGGAGAGGGTGATATGGGGAGGGGGGATATGGGGGAGGGGGGATATGGGGAGGGGGATATGGGGAGGGGATATGGGGGAGGGGGATATGGGGGATATGGGGGAGGGGGGATATGGGGATATGGGGGAGGGGGATATGTGGGGGGTGATATGGGGGAGGGGGGATATGGGGAGGGTGGATATGGGGGAGGGGGGAATATGGGGGAGGGGGGATATGGGGGAGGCTCACCCTGCCTGCTCTGACGAGGTCGTTCACCTTCTTGTGGCACTGGGTGCCTGTCCGTGGTGTCAGGGCCGCAGCGGTGACGGCCTCTGCCACTTCTCTCCACAGACGCCGGCTGTGGCATGGGGCAACTCTGCGGTCGTGCCCGGGATACAGGGCGTCCCTCCTCTGCTCCACCGCGTCCAGGAGCGCCTCCACACCCCGTGACTCGAACCTCGGGGCTGAGCAGCGGCCAGCCATCCAGTCGGGTGTTCCGGTCGGGTGTTCCGGTCGGGTGGGGGGGAGCAGCGCGGCCTTATGAGCCGTCACGCCGTGCGGCGCGTATGACGCTGCACGGCGTGAACCACGTGCGCAAGCGCGGATCCCGTTACGTCGCTGCTAGCCCATTTCGGGCCGGAGACTTTCGACCCATTTTTCCGACATGATGCAAGTCGGATTTGCGCCGTTTTTTGCGCCGATCAGCGGACTTTCCGCCGATAACGGAGAATTTCACCCCATATGTTTTGGACTTTATGGTGGAAATTTTGCAGTCCATCCCCCTCCTCCCCTCCCCCCCCACCCACTGTAGCGGGTTTTCCCGCAGCAGATGCGGTGGGTCTATGATTTTTACATGTCTCGTCCGCCTTGCCTCTGGGGAACTCAATACCGAGGGGGTCAACTTTGAAGGAATAGGAAGATCCCATTTCTGGAAGGATCTGAAAATGCCATCCTTGGTGTGGGACTGGTTCTTAGACAGACTGCAGACATATCCTAATATTTGTTGAACACTTGTTTATTAGTACTATATCAAAGCAGTTTACAAAGTAGGCATACAGATCTTAGGCATGATTCCAACCTCTCTCTTGAGAGTCTGGCACATGACTGACTAGTGCCAGTTGGGGTGGCACTCGTGGTGGGTACAGTGGTTAACACTGCTGCCTCATAGAGCCAGGGGCCCGAGTTCGATTCCAGCCATGGGTGGCTTTCAGTGTGGTTTTCCCTGTACCTGCGTGGGTTTGCTCTGGGTCCTCCTGTTTCCTCCCACAATCCAACGACTTGCAGGTTAGGTGGTTGGCCATGCTAAAATTGCCCCTCAGTGTCCAAAGGATAGGTGGCGTTGTGGGGTTTGTATGGCAGGGGAGCGGGCCTCAGTAAGGTTCTCTTTCGGATGGTCGGTGAGGACTCGATGGACAGAATGAACTCCTTCCGCCCTGTAGGTATTCTATACTGTCAGTGATACATTATCATCTGTGTCATATATTGGCATATCTCATCTGTTATCCCTTTATTCTACACATCCCTGCAAGTATGCTATCCTACTTTTTAGCAACATTAAACTGTGGACAGAGAGCCCACCACAGGGTATTGCCTTCAGTGGGACCAAAAGATCCCGCCAGAAGGACCACAAAATCCCATTCTATGTCTTTAACTATTTACATTACGGACACGATCTAAACAAATTGCATTGGAGTCCGGTAACGAGTGCGTTTAGCCAGGTGTTTCCGGTGCTCGCAGCACCAAACAACACCATGCAATCTATCCGGACTTTGTTGAAATTCAGGGCCACATCAGGGAACACGCTGCCGAGGCTGCACAGTCCCACTTCCTGCACTGAGCACCTCTGTTTCCCGGAACTTCTCAGTGCAGGGAGAGATCGGGATGCCATTTTTAACTCCGTCCTGATCTCTCGCGCCCCAACACCCCCACCCAATGCAACCCTTAATTCACCGACAATGGTCTTCTCAGGCTCCCTCCCCGCACCCGTCTCGGCAGAGCACCCCCAAGCCCGACCCACAGTTTGGGAAAAATGGCAGCCTGGCAGTGCCAGCTGGGCATCTTGGCAGTGTCAGGCAGGCACCCAGTTGACAGTGCCAGGGTGCAAGGCCAACAATGCGAAGGTGCCCAGGTGGCGCCAGCAATGCCAAGGAGCCACCTTGCCTAGAGGGCAACCACCTGGGGGCCTCCAATCCCCTAAGTACCATTCCATCTGGTCCCCGTTTGTGGGAACCAACTCTGAATGGCACTTACCTGAGGTCTCCGAGGTGAAGGGGTTAGATCCCAGAGCCTTGGTAGATCAGCCGAGTTCATATTAGAGTGCAGATTTGCCAGATAGTGATCCCGCGGGATTTAAATCGCGATGTCTCATAGATCGGGAGGTGTGGTGAGCCGGGAAGATTTCGGAAGAAGGAAAGGTAAAAAGAGAAAGGGAAAGGGAAAGGAAGGGAAGGAAGGGATGAATTTATATAGCATCTTTCAACCAATTAACTGCTTTTGAAAGACTAGTCGCTGTTGTAATTTAGGAGAGTCTCAAAGGAGGAGAGAAAGGTGGAGTGGCAAGATAGTTTAATGAAGAAATTCCAGGGCATCAAGGAGCTTACTCATTTCATTTCATTTCATTTTCATTTTCATTACAGAAATTGGGAGAAAAAAGACCATGAAGGGATTTAAACATGTGATGATGTGAATTTGAATTTGAGATGTTGGTCCGCTTGATTGCTCCTCCTTCCACAAACATTGAAACCCTCCACCACCGACGAACTGTGTCAGCCGGGGAGACCATCTACAAGATACACTGCAGTAACTCACCAAGGTTCCTTAGACAGCACCTTCCAAACCCACGACCACTACCATCTAGAAGGACAAGAGCAGCAGATACCCCACCACCTGGTGGGTTTGGAGTCAATTTAGGTCAGAGAGCACAGATGGTAAGGGTGGGAGAGATGGACAATAGGCTGCAAAGTTTTAAATAAGCTGAGATTTGAACAGGGTGGGAGACTGGCCAGAAAGCACAAGAATAATAGAGTGATGAGGTGACAAGGTGTGGTTGAGGGTATCAGCAGCACATAGGACTGAAAGCAGGTGATACTTCAAAGATGAAATTTAGCAGCCTTAGTGAAGGAGAGGATAGGGGTCGGGATTCTCCCACCCCACGCGGGGTCGGAGAATCCCCGGGGGGGGGTCGAGAATCGTGCCACGCTGCCCCAACGTCGGCTCGCCGATTCTCCGGCGCCAATTTCTGGGCGCCCGTGGGATCGCCGACGCGCCGGTCGGGGGCCATTGAAAGGCCCCCCCCGATTCTCTGGTCCGGGCCTCGAGTATGGTCCCACCCGGCAGGACCTGGGAGTTCTGTCTGCAGGGGCCGTCCTGGTGGGGGGAGTGGGGGGGATCCGACCCCGGGGGGGTGGGGGGGCCTCTGCGGTGACCTGGCCTGCGATCGGGGTCTACCGATCGGCGGGCGGGCTGGTTCCGTGGGGGCCTATGTTCCTCCACGCCGGGCCCCTGTCGGGCTCCGCCATATTGCGCGGGGGCCGGCACGGAGACAGGAACCCACGCACATGAGCGAACTCGAGCCGGCCGTGGCGCGCCACTTTTCACGCCGGCGTCAGAACCTGGCCGCAGGATTAGAGAATCCCGGCTATGGTGTTTGAAGATTAGCTGTAGAAAATATACACGGGAAGATTGTGCCCTGTGCCACTTCATGCGGAGGACGAATTTAACTCCTTTGAAAACCTTCATTGGAATCAATAGGAAGTTCAGGTATTGCTAAAACAAGATGACGGCATTAGGGAAGTACAATTGAACGAAAATCAGAATGAGAATAAGAATGAAGTGTATGGAGGTAGAGATTAGTTGCAATACCTTTTAACATATTATGGATGGAGATTTACCTCTATGACTTATCAAAGAAAATAATTTAACATTACTCTTTAGTTAAGGGACCATCACAAGCACAAAGTTCATGTCAGCCAGCATCACATCAATATAACTTCATTAAAAGAATACATTTACATTCGTCTCTCCTCTATTTCGGGCTATAGTACAAGTGTCAATTTCTTTTATATTTAACAATGGGTTTTGCATTTGCAATAAGCTCTGGAAAGAAGATAAAGATTTTCTGGAGCTGAGAGCTATTGACTGTCATAAACGAATTTGATTTTATGAGACTTACTGTCACTCATAGCTAGTACCATCTTCACAATACATCAAAGCCCGGCAAATGTACCATTTGATTGAATAATTTCCGTTCCAGGAGCCCGGATTAAAAGGCAGCTAAGCACAGAGTATGAAATTGTGTTGACATGTGGGAGAAAAAAGCCGCTTCGTTTTGAAGGAGGGAGCTTTGTAGAGAGATTAAACAAGAGTTCCAAAAGGTACAATGTTCAACCTACTTCTCAAAGTACACAAGGTATAAAACTGTCCCCTCTCTGCAGCTGTCTTCTTCCTCCGCAGAGTCTAATCTATTGTTGCCGAGTTGCATTTTGTTGATGTATCAGTGGTGTTTAAATCCCTGCTGTTTAGTTTCTTCTCCCCGTAACTGATGGTGTGAACAGCCAGATTTATTTGAGTAATTGGTCAAACTCATTTACAACATTAACTCCACCAGAATACATTATTTATGTAGCACAACCAATCTATTGTTGCCAAATATAAAGTTAAGAATGGCATAACATGTCAGGAAAAGAATTGATAAAAATAAAATTATTACTAAATAGCTGAGCGTGCGGGGGTCTTGCGGTGCAGTGGGAATGCCCCTGTATTTGAACCAGAAGCTTCAAATTTAAATCCAACCCCTAAAGGTAATGACCAAGGCATGCATATTCATACCATGGTTAACCAGATTGAGTCTCAACTTTAAATCCTCGCAACATATGCCAGAGGCAGACAGGAAGAATGGGAGAGGTTCCTGGTTAGTCATTTGATGGGAAGCTTCAACCATCACTATCCATAGCTCCAGACTACAGCATGCATAGAAAGTTTATGTTGCCACAGCAACTTGGACATCTTTGTGTGGATGCAGTTGGCTCAGTTGTCAGTGTGGCCAATGAGGATCAGGTTAGTGCCAACAGCATGAGGTTTGATCCCTGTTCTGGCTGGATGGATGCAGAACCTGCCCTCTTGCCCTACCCGTGGTTGAGATTGTGGCACTGTGAATCAGACCTGCTTTCCTACAGAGAACTGAAGAAGCAGTTGAGTGTGGCTAACAATGACTCTCCACAAAATCTAAGTTCTATTTTAGTAAGCTTTGTTCAGGAGTAGTTTATACTGAGTCATAAATGGACATGAGCACATGAACTTCATTTGCCCTTCAGCAAATAATGTGCAAACAAAAGGGAGATTGCAATAAAAGACAATGCTGTGAGGTTAAAAAAGGTACTAGTCGCAAAAAGGTTGCAAAGTTAAAAGGTTTGTTTATGCTTCGTTGAATTTTACGGTGTTTTAATGTTACAATACATTTTAAAGCTCCTTGCTGCTAGCTTGGTGCAGTATCAGGCAGGGTGAATGCACAAAGCTCCGGTAACTATCCAAGAGCATCAAATGTTGGCCTTGCCAGTGGTTCCCGAATCCGAAGGAATCACTGGAATGCAATATTGACATTATGACCCATTAATTGTGGCAATCAATAAACGTTAAACAAACTGCCAAAAAAAGATTAAAAGCAGAATGACAGAATCACAGAATCCTACAGTGCAGAAGAGGCCCTTTGGTCCATCAAGTCTGACCGACGCATGAAAGGCCCTGACCTGTCCACATTATCCCACTTGCCAGCACTTGCCAGCAGTTGGCCCATAGCCTGGAATGTTATGACGTACCAAGTACTCATCCAGGTACTTTTTAAAGAATGCGAGACACCCTGCCTCTCCCACCCTCCCAGGCAGTGCATTCCGTCTCTGGGTAAAACAGTCTTTCCTCAAATCCCTCCTAAACCTCCCACCCCTCACTTTGAATTTGTGTTCCCTCTTCAACTGAGGGAAACAGCTGCTCCCTATCCACCCTGTCCATGCCCCTCATAATCTTGTACACCTCAATCAGGCTGCCACTTCGTCTTCTCCACTCCAGCGAAAACAACCCAAGCCTAGCCAACCTTTCTTTATAACTTAACTATTTCATCCCAGGCAATATTCTGGTGAGTCTTCTCTGCACCCCCTCCAGTGCAATCACTTCCTCCGATAATGTGGCGACCAGAACAGCACACAGTACTCCAGCTGTGGCCTCACCAAAGTTCTACGCAACTCCATCATGACCTCTGTGCTTTTGTAATCTATGCCTCAATTGATAAAAGTGAGTGTCCCATATGCCTTTTTCACCATCCTATTAACCTGCCTTCACAGATCTATGGACAAACACGCCAAGGTCCCTTTGTTCTTCGGAACGTCCCAGTGTCAAACCTTTCATTGTATACTCCCTTGTTAAATTACCCTTTCCAAAGTGTATCACCTCACACTTTTCAGGGTTAAATTCCATCTGCCCATTTGACCATCCCTTCTATATCTTCCTGTAACACAAGACACTCAACCTCACTGTAAACCACATGGCCAATATTTGTGGCATCCGCAAATGGACTGATCCTGCCCCCCACATAGTCATCTATGTCATTTATATAAATAGAACATAGAACATAGAACATTACAGCGCAGTACAGGCCCTTCCGCCCTCGATGTTGCGCCGACCTGTGAAACCACTCTGAAGCCCATCTACACTATTCCCTTATCATCCATACGTCTATCCAATGACCATTTGAATGCCCTTAGTGTTGGCAAGTCCACTACTGTTGCAGGCAGGGCATTCCACTCCCTTATTACTCTCTGAGTAAAGAACCTACCTCTGACATCTGTCCTATATTTATCACCCCTCAAATTAAAGCTATGTCCCCTCGTGCTAAACATCACCATCCAAGGAAAAAGGCTCTCACTGTCCACCCTATCCAATCCTCTGATCATCTTGTAATGGCAAACAATAGGTGACCCAGTGCAGATCCCTGTGGTACAGCACTGGTCATTGGCATCCAGCCGTCTATCATCACCCTCTGTCTCCTACCGCTAAGCCAATTATTAGTCAACATTATCAAATCACCCCGTATCCAATGTGCATTTTCCTTCTTAATACGTCTTCCATGTGGTCCTTGTCAAAGGCTTTGCCGAAATCCATGTAAGCTACATCAACTGCACTACCCTCATCTCCACATCTGCTCACATGCTCAGAAAATTCAATCAATTTTCTTAGGCATGACCTCCCTGTGACAAAGTCATGCTAACTATAAGAACTAGGAGCAGGAGTAGGCCTCAACTGCTTCACTGGGCAGGGAATTCCATCGATTCACAACACTTTGGGTGAAGAAGTTCCTCCTAAACTCAGTCCTAAATCTACTTCCCCTTATTTTGAGGCTATGCCCCCTAGTTCGGCTTTCACCCGCCAGTGGAAACAACCTGCCCGCATCTATCCTATCTATTCCCTTCATAATTTTATATGTTTCTATAAAATCCCCCCTCATCCTTCTAAATTCCAACAAGTACAGTCCCAGTCTACTCAACCTCTCCTCATAATCCAGCTCTTTCAGATCTGGGATTAACCTAGTGAATCTCCTCTTCACACCCTCCAGTGCCAGTACGTCCTTTCTCAAGTAAGGAGACCAAAACTGAACACAATACTCCAGGTGTGGCCTCACTAACACCTTATACAATTGCAGCATAACCTCCCTAGCCTTAAACTCCATCCCTCTAGCAATGAAGGACAAAATTCCATTTGCCTTCTTAATCACCTGTTTCGCCTGTAAACCAACTTTTTGCGACTCATGCACTAGCACACCCGGGTCTCTCTACACAGCAGCATGTTTTAATATTTTATCATTTAAATAATAATCCCTTTTGCTGTTATTCCTACCAAAATGGATAACCTCACATTTGTCAACATTGTATTCCATCTGCCAGACCCTAGGCCATTCACTTAGCCTATCCAAATTCCTCTGCAGACTTCCAGTATCCTCTGCACATTTTGCTTTACCACTCATCTTAGTGTCGTCTGCAAACTTGGACACATTGCCCTTGGTCCCCAACTCCAAATCATCTATGTAAATTGTGGACAATTGTGGGCCCAACACTGATTCCTGAGGGACACCACTAGCTACTGATTGCCAACCAGAGAAACACCCATTAATCCCCACTCTTTGCTTTCTATTAATTAACCAACCCTCTATCCATGCTACTACTTTCCCCTTAATGCCATGCATCTTTATCTTATGCAGCAACCTTTTGTGTGTCACATGATTTAGAAGTAACAGAGGTCTGGAAGGAAGAGATGTTTCAATATCATGTACAGGTCCAAACATAAAAATACTTGCTGTGAAAAAAAGTAATGGTTTTGAGAAACTACATACTTGAACAGCTTACTTTGGAAGAATAGACAATCCTCCAAAACCCCCATCTAGACCCCAATCACCCAACAAAACATGGTAGCAGCGAGTAAGGATCCAGAAAACCTTAAAAGAAAGATGAAAGCACAGATAAGAAATTCATAGAATGTTTTCCAGGTGGTTACGTAAACAGTATATTCTGGTGTTAACTAGAGTGCAGTGACAGCAGCCCTGGTATTGTGCAATGAGATAGGATTAGTTAAAGATCTTAGAATAAAGGCGCCCTAGATAACAGCGATCATAATATGATTTAATTTTATGTTCAGTTTGGCGGAGAGAAGAGTGGATCCAAGAATATTTTATACTTAAATAAGGCCAATTATGAGGGCATGCAAATACAGCGAGCCAAAGTGAACTGACAAATTAGGTTAACAGATAGATCAATAGAAAGTGTCAGACATTTAAAGGAATATACAGAAGAGATAAACTCCAACGAGAAAGAACGCTTCCCAGGGGAGGACCCACCAACCATCATTAACTAAAAAAAATGGAAAGTAAGGAAATATTAGAGTATGAGAAAAACTGGCTAGAAATATAAAGACAGATATAGTTCAAAATGGTTTTATTAAACTAAAACCTGGATTGGGTGGGTTGCCTTGTGTGGAAAGGATGGACAGGCTAGGCTTGTATCTACTGGCGTTTAGAAGAATAAGAGATGAGACAAAAAAGAATGAAACTGGACCACCCGGCATCAAACCAGGCACTGGAAACGATAACGGCAAACCAGGCCCGTCGCCCCTGTCAAGTCCTCCTTACTAACATCTGAGGGCTTGTACCAAGGTTGGGAGAGCTGTCTCACAGACTAGTTAAGCAAAAGCCTGACATAATCATACCTACAGAATCATACCTAACAGACAAAGTCCCGGCACCACAAACACCATTCCTGGGTATGTCCTTTCTCACCGGCAGGACAGACCCAGCTGTGGTTGCGGCATGGTGGCATACAGTCGGGAGGGAGAGAGTTGCCCTAGAGTCCTCAACATTGACTCTGGACTCTATTAAGTACCATGGATTCAGGTTAAACATGGGAAAGGAAACCCACTGCTGGGGCGGGATTCTCCGACCACCCACCGGGTCGGAGAATCGCCAGGAGGAGGCATGGGGCGAAATTCTCCCCCAACGGCGCGATGTCCGCCGACTGGCGCCAAACACGGCGCCAATCAGACGGGCATCGTGCCAGCCCAAAGGTGCGGAATTCTCCGCATCTTTGGCGGCCTAGCCCCAACATTGAGGGGCTAGGCCGACGCCGGAGGGATTTCCGCCCCGCCAGCTGGCGGAAATGGTGTTTGTTGCCCCGCCAGCTGGCGTGGAAATGCGGCGCATGCGCGGGAGCGTCAGTGGCCGCTGTTAGTTTCCCACGCATGCGCAGTGGGGAGAGTCTCTTCCGCCTCCACCATGGTGGAGGCCGTAGCGGAGGCGGAAGGGAAAGAGTGCACCCACGGCACAGGCCCGCCCGCGGATCGGTGGGCCCCGATCGCGGGCCAGGCCACCGTGGGGGCACCCCCCGGGGTCAGATCGCCCCGCGCCCCCCCCCAGGACCCCGGAGCCCGCCCACATCACCTGGTCCCGCCGGTAAATACCAGCTTTGATTTACGCCGGCGGGACAGGCAATTTCTGGGCGGGACTTCGGCCCATACGGGCCGGAGAATTGAGCGGGGGGTCCCGCCAACCGGCGCGGCCCGATTCCCGCCCCCGCCCAATCTCCGGTACCGGAGACTTCGGCGGGGGCGGGGGCGGGATTCACGGCGGCCAACGGCCATTCTCCGACCCGGCGGGGGATCGGAGAATGACACCCATGAATCCCGCCCCAGCCGGCTGCCGAATTCTCCGGCGTCTGGCATTTGGCGGGGGCGGGAATTGCGCTGCGCCTGTCGGGTCGGGTAGGCCTGAAGTCCGCCCCGTGATGGGCCGAGTGGCCGTCCGTTTTATGCTGGCCCCGCCGGGTAGGGGAGAATCCTGCACCTTATTACCACGTATCGGCCACCATCAGCTGATGAATCAGTACTCCTCCGTGTTGAACATTACTTAGAGGAAGCACTGAGGGGGTAAGGGTGTAGATTATGCTCTGTGGGGCGGACTTCAATGTCCATCATCAAGAGTGGCTCGGTAGTACCACCACTGACCGAGCTGGCCGGCTCCTAAAAGACATAGATGTTAGACTGGAATTGCAGCAGATAGTGAGGGAACCAACAAGAGGGAAAATATGCTTGACCTCATCCTCACCAATCTGTCTGCTGCAGATGCATCTGTCCATGACAGCATCAGTAGAAGTGACCACCACACAGTCCTTGTGGAGATAAAGTCCCGTCTTCAGATTGACGATACAATCCATCATGTTGTGTGGCACTACCATCGTGCTATATGGGATAGACTTTGAACAGATCGAGCAACTCAAGGTTGGGCATTTATGAGGTGCTGTGGGCCATCAGCAGCAGCAGAATTTTATTCAACCACAATCTGCAACCTCACGGCCCGGCTTATCCCCCACTCTACCATTACCACCAAGCCAGGGGATCAACCCTGGTTCAATGAAGAGTGCAGGAGAGCATGCCAGGAACAACATCAGGCATATCGAAAAAATAGGTGTCGACCTGGTGAAACTTAAACACAGGATTATTTGTGTTGTCTGCCAAACAGCATAAGCAGCAAGTAATAGACAGAACTAAGCGATTTTACAACAAATGCACCAGATCTAAGCTCTGCAGTCCTGCCATATCCAGCCGTGAATGTGGTTGGCCATTAAACAACTCATTGGAGGAGAAGGCTCCACAAATATCCCCATCCTCAATGATGGAAGAGCCCAGCACGTTTGTGCAAAAGACAAGACTGAGGCATTTCTAACAGTCTTTAGCCAGAAGTGTTGAGTAGATGATCCATTGTTGAGTGGATGATCCATTTTGGTCTCCTCCAGCGGTCCCCAGCATCACAGATGTCAGTCTTCAGCTAATACGGTTCACTCCACACGATATCAAGAAATGGCTGAAGGCACTGGATACTGCAAAGATGATGTGCCCTGACAGTATTCCAGCAATAGTACTGAAGACTTGGGCTCCAAAACATGCTGCACCCCTAGCCAAGCTGTTCTAGTACAGCTACAACACTGGCATCTACTTGGCAATGTCTAGGTGCGTCCTGTACACAAGAAACAGGACAAATGCAAACAGGCAATTACCGCCCTATCAGTCTACACTCCGTCGTCAGAAAACTGATGGAAGGAGTCATCAACAGCGCTATCAAGCGGCATTTGCTCAGCAATCACCTGCTCACAGATGCTCAGTTTGGGTTCCTCCAGGTCACTCAGCTCCTGACCTCATTACAGCCTTGATTCAAACATGGACAAAAGAGCTGATTACCAGAGGGAAGATGTCAGTGACTGCCCTTGAAATCAAGGCAATCAAGGAGTCCTAGCTAAACTGGAGTCAATGGGAATCGGGGGGGAAACTCTCCATTGGCTGGAGTCACACCTGGCACAAAGGAAGATGGTTGTGGTGGTTGGAGATCAATCACCTCATCTCCAGGATATCACTGCAGGAGTTCCTAGGTCCAACCATCTTCAGCTGCTTCATCAATGACCTCCCTTCCATCATAAGGTCAGAAGTGAGGATGTTTGCGGAGGCTGCACAATGTTCAGCACCATTCGCAACTCCTCAGATAATGAAGTAATCCATGTCCAAATGCAGCAAGACCTGCACAATATCCAGGCTTGGGCTGACAAGTGGTATGTTACATTTACACCACACCAGTGCCAGGCAATGACCATCTCCCACAAGAGAGGATCCAATCATCGCCCCTTGACATTCAATGGCATTACCATCGCTGAATCCCCCACAATCAACTCCCTGGGGTTACAATTGGACAAAAACTGTACTGGACTAGCCATAATAATACTGTGGCTACCAGAGCAAGTCAAAGGCTAGGAATCCTATGACGAGTAACTCACCTCCTGATTCCCCAAAGCCTGTCCACCATCTACAAGGCACAAGTCAGAAGTGTAATGGAATACTCTCTACTTGCCTGGATGAATCCAGCTCCAACAACACTCAAGAAGCTTGATACCATCCAGAACAAAGCAACCCGCTTGATAGCTCCTCCTTCCACAAACATTCAAACTCTCTACCACTGATGAACAGTGGCAGCTGTGTGTACCATCTACAAGAGGCACTGCAGTAACTCACCAAGGTTCCTAAGACAGCACCTTCTAAACCCACGACCACTCACATCTCGAAAGACAAGAGCTGCAGATACCTGGAACCCCACCACCTGGAGGTTCCCCTCTAAATCACTCACCACCCTGACCTGGAAATATATCGCCGTTTCTTCATTGTCACTGGAGCAACATCCTAGAAATTCCTCCCAAACAGCACAGTGGGTGTACCTACAGCTCAAGGACTGTAGCGGTTCAAGAAGATAACCCATCTTCTGAAGGGCAACTAGGTATGAGCAACAAATGTTGGTCTAACCAGCGACGCCTACTTCCTGTCAATGAACAATAAAATAATTAAAAACAAGATTGAGGCACAGAGATCCTCAGGAGTCTTGACAGGGTGGATATGTTGAGGATGTTTCCTTTTGTGGGAGAATCAAGAACGAGGGGTAACTATTTAAAAATAAGGGGTCGCCCATTTAGAAGATACATGAGGACAATTTATTTTTATGAGTGGGTTATGAGTCTTTGGAATCCTTTTCCTCAAGAAGTGAATTTAATTTTTCCTTTCTTATCTATCTTTTCGTCATCCTTTGCTGTTTGAGTGGAACCAGCATCTTTGAATATTTTTAAATCATACCTCTTGATAAGCAATGGGAGGAGAAGATTTCGGGGTAGGCGGGGATGTGAAGGTTAGATTACAGTCAGATTAGCCTTGATCTTGAAAGTCCAAGTGGCATACTCCTGCTTTTAATTTGTATGCCTGTTTTTTAAATTCATTTTAAATTCGTGGGATACAGATCTCTGGCACAGAGTCTGTCCCTGTTGCTCAGAAGGGAAGGGGGAGAGGAGTAGAGCATTAGTCATTGGAGACTCCATAGTTAGGGGGATAGATAGGAGATTCTGTGGGAACGAGAGAGACTCGCGGTTGGTGTGTTGCCTCCCAGGTGCCAGCGTGCGTGATGTCTCTGATCGTGTTTTCGGGATCCTTAAGGGGGAGGGGGAGCAGCCCCAAGTCGTGGTCCACATAGGTACCAACGCATAGGTAGGAAAAGATATAGGGATGGAAGGCAGGAATTCAGGGAGCTAGGGTGGAAATTTAGATCTAGGACAAACAGAGTTATTATCTCTGGGTTGTTACCCGTGCCACGTGCTAGCGAGGCGAGGAATAGGGAGAGAGAGGAGTTGAACACGTGGCTACAGGGATGGTGCAGGAGGGAGGGTTTCAGATTTCTGGATAATTGGGGCTCATTCTGGGGTCACTGGGACCTCTACAAACGGGATGGTCTACACCTGGACCAGAGGGGTACAAATATCCTGGGGGGGAAATTTGCTAATGCTCTTCGGGAGGGTTTAAACTAGTTCAGCAGGGGCTTGGGAACCTGAATTGTAGCTCCAGTATACAGGAGGTTGAGAGTGGTGAGGTCATGAGTAAGGTTTCAAAGTTGCAGGAGTCTACCGACAGGCAGGAAGGTGGTTTAAAGTGTGTCTTCTTCAATGCCAGGAGCATCCGGAATAAGGTGGATGAACTTGCGGCCTGGGTTGGTACCTGGGACTTCGATGTTGTGGCCATTTCGGAGACATGGATCGAGCAGGGACAGGAATGGTTGTTGCAGGTGCCAGGGTTTAGATATTTCAGTAAGCTCAAGGAAGGTGGTAAAAGACTGGGAGGGGTAGCATTGTTAGTCAAGGACAGCATTACGGTTTGATGAGGACTCGTCTACTGAGGTAGTATGGGCTGAGGTTAGAAACAGGAAAGGAGAGGTCACCCTGTTAGGGGTTTTCTATAGGCCTCTGGAAAGTTCCAGAGATGTAGAGGAAAGGATTGCAAAGATGATTCTGGATAGGAGCGAAAGCAACAGGGTAGTTGTTATGGAGGACTTTAACTTTCCAAATATTGACTGGAAACGCTATCGTTCGAGTACTTTAGATGGGTCCGTTTTTGTCCAATGTGTGCAGGAGGGTTTCCTGACACAGTATGTAGATAGGCCAACGAGAGGCGAGGCCATATTGGATTTGGTACTGGGTAATGAACCAGGACAGGTGTTAGATTTGGAGGTAGGTGAGCACTTTGGTGATAGTGACCACAATTCGATTACGTTTACTTTAGTAATGGAAAGGGATCGGTATATACCGCAGGACAAGAGTTATATCTGGGAGAAAGGCTATTCTGATGCGATGAGGCAAGACTTAGGATGCATCGGATGGCGAGGAAAACTGCAGGGGATGGACACAATGGAAATGTGGAGCTTGTTCATGGAACAGCTACTGCGTGTCCTTAATAAGTATGTACCTGTCAGGCAGGGAGGAAGTGGTCGAGCAAGGGAACCGTGGTTTACTAAAGCAGTCGAAACACTTGTCAAGAGGAAGAAGGAGGCTTATGTAAAGATGAGACATGAAGGTTCAGTTAGGGCACTTGAGAGTTACAAGTTATCAAAGAAGGACCTAAAGAGAGAGCTAAGAAGAGCCAGGAGGCGACATGAGAAGTCTTTGGCAGGTAGGGTCAAGGATAACCCTCAATCTTTCTATAGATATGTCAGGAATAAATGAATGACTAGGGTAAGAGTAGGGCCAGTCAAGGACAGTCGTGGGAAGTTGTGCGTGGAGTCCGAGGAGATAGGAGAGGTGCTAAATGAATATTGTTTGTCAGATTCACACAGGAAAAAGACAATGTTGTCAAGGAGAATACTGAGATTCAGGCTACTAGACTAGAAGGGCTTGAGGTTCATAAGGAGGAGGTGTTAGCAATTCTGGAAAGTGTGAAAATATGTAAGTCCCCTGGGCCGGATGGGATTTATCCTAGGATTCTCTGGGAAGCTAGGGAGGAGATTGCTGAGCCTATGGCTTTGATCTTTAAGTCTTCTTTGTCTACAGGAATAGTGCCAGAGACTGGAGGATAGCAAATGTTGTCCCCTTGACAAATGTGATATAAAATACTTACTTTAGAGATATTAGTTACTGTAATGTAGAGATAGGCCAGTCTCATTCTGGTGAGTTCACAGACAAAGGATTTCAGACCGCATGGCAAAGCAAGGAGGAGGTGTCCACCAAAGGAGGAGAAAAGGATGCTGGGTAATAGGGGCCAGAGGAAGGGATTGGAAGTGAGCCAATCAGAATGTATGACCAGGTCAGGAGGGATATAGGATGACCTATGGGAATCGTGTATGTGAAACTTGATACCATTTGAATTGATTTGCAGAGATCCCTTTGTCTCTTTGTTCATTCGCTTTCCGGGGTGTAGGAGACTGGATGTGTTTTATGCCTCTGTGAAATGAATCAAGCTTGCAAGCCAAATAAAATAATTAATGCTGTACCTGCAAATCCATCTCGACTTTTATTGAGGCCAGACTGACGGGTAAAGAAATTTGTATTTTGTCATTTGGTGCCGAAACCCGGGATTTCTCAAGACGGTTCTGACCAACCGCGAAATCAGAATTAGACTGATTATGAACAGGGAGAGTGGGAAGAAGGGGCCCACAATGTATAGCTGGAAAATGACCGCGCATTGCTTTTTCCCCTCTTCTTATCGTCTGATTAGTCTGGTCACTCGCGGTTGGTACGGAAAGATCGTCTTGACGAAATCAAAGGTCAGTCTGGGGGTTAGCAAATTAAACTGATGGGATATCATAATTGATAGTTCAGTTTTGGGTTAATTGTGTTGTTGACGACTGCTGTGACTTCAGCAGATGAGGGTTCAGTTAAATAAGTGTTTTTAAATCTGAAGATGGTTCAATTCCATGTGTGAGTTCTGATTCGGCTTGGGTTAGGTTATGGGTTGATGTGACATCTAAATTTGAAGATGGTTCAACTCCATGTGTGAGTTCTGATTCGGCTTGGGTTAGGTTATGGGTTGATGTGACATCTAAATTTGAAGATGGTTCAACTCCATGTGTGAGTTCTGATTCGGCTTGGGTTAGGTTACGGGTTGATGTGACATCTAAAACAGATGATTCAATTCCATGTGTGAGTGTTTTAAATCTATAGTTGATTAAGCTAAAATTGTACCCTTGGACTGTGGTGGCGAAGGGCGCAGTTCTGAGGACTAGTTGAGATTGTGGGGAATTGCTTGGATAAATTTCAAGACAAAGAACATCCATAGAGCTGGATGCTGCATATTGGTTGAAGCAGAAGTCTCTCAAAGGGTTAACAGCAGCAGCCAAAGTTAAAGATGACAGACAGTGCTTCTCACTCAGGCCTTGAGATAACAGCAGCAGCCTGTAGTGTAATCGGATACCTTTCCTTTGAGTCAGTGAACTCCAGCAAAGTTACGTTTTGAATTAATTAAAGGAAACCAGTGGGTTTCTCCACCTCTTTGATAAAAGTTATTATTTTCGAAAGCAATTGATTGAAATTGCCAGAATCTTAAGTTTTAATTACTTGAAATAATGTTTATCTCATTTTATTTGTGAATTAATAGAAACTTAAAGAAGATCACTGACACCATTTTAAAAAGTGTAAATCTGGAGATGACAGTTGACTTTGCTCCGGTATACATCACCGCAGCTAACTGCTCCCTCATTGATAGCAGCCAACATTTTTGAGAATGTAAGAAAAACTTGTTAAAAGAAAAATTGTTAAGATAAAGAATTAATTAAGTTGCAAATATTATACAAGTTTGTGTTAAGCAAATTGTAAATTTAGTTCTGAGTTGAGATCAGAGCTAAGCTTGCAAGTTGCAGTAATTCAATTTGAATTTTCAAACATTTTAAGTTTTAAAAGAACACTGTTAGAACCTTTTCAATCGTTTTGCCAAGGAGCAAAAATTGCCATTGGTTATAAATAAGCAAATAAAAATATATATATATAATTTAAAAAAAAGAAAGAGCCAAAGTATGAAAGCTAAAGAGTTAATTAGATTATGGAGACAATATTGTCAAGAGGAAAGAGATAGGATCATGTTATCAAGTTGGCAGGACAATGCCCTTAAAATGGGAATTCCAATTAGTGAACAGGGAAAAAAAATTAAAAAACATTACAGGTCTTGAAAAAGGAATGTGCATTCAAATTTAAAAAAACCGCGCAAGTAAAGACAGGAAAGGCTCAGGTCAAACAAAAGATGGGCTACGTAGTTCAATGGCTGGCCTTGAATTGACAGGAAATGATCAATTCGATGATTTAAAAATGTCAGTAAAAGTTCCGACTGCACCTGTAGCATTGTCTGCACTAATTCCAGAACCACCAGAGTATAATAATTTATATCCAGTCACTGCTCCCCAGATTCCAATCATGCCAGTAACTCCAGCCCTTTTGGTTGATAGCGTGGGTCCCGATTTACCATCTTCACGATCAGTAGGGGAAGAGAAGCTCTGTTCCGCAAGCCCAGTTAGCTCTAGGACCCGATCTCGGACAGCGAGAGAAGGGCTTGATCCTAACCAGAAACAATTAAGCATACCACCTAAATCCCTTCAGACCAAGGGGAAACCGCAAATTTCGAGAACAAAGGGAGATGCCAGGATTGAAAGAGAAAGAACTCCCTCTAGTGACAGGGAGGGACGTTGAAGTCTTGGAAGAACCAGAGGAAATAGCTAGAGTGCCCCCTGGTGAGACTCGGAGACAGTTGCCGATTAGGAAGATACCAATCACCTGAATTATGCTAGCCACGCCGCACTTCAGCAAGCCCATGCGTTCGACTACGATAGAGGGACACAATTCCTGAATGCATTGAATAGCACATTTCAAAAGCCCATAAATATTTCTGCTATCTTAGACCTAAAACCTAAGAAGATTGAAGAGCCAGAGGAATTTCTGGAACGTTTTAATGAAATCTACCGTGGGCAGTCAGGCGACTTGCCATATCAAAATGGTCAGAATGCCCCTCAATATTGTGCTATGTTAATGCATTGCTTACCACCTTCTGTGGCTACTGCTGTGAAATGTAATAACATGAATTGGACAGAGAACGACCCTTCCCAGATGGCAAGGGCAGTCAGATTTTATTGGAAGGAGGGTGTAGGCCAGGAAGGAGGCTCAGTTACAAAGGTTAAGACTGAGTATGTAATGAAAAAGGATGATCTGAGACCCCCAACGAGCGGCAGGAATGGTAGCTTACCAGCTGGAGCCCCAATATTGTGACTTTGGGTGGGTGGATCAGCGAGGGGGAGGATATCAAACCCACCCAAAGGGACCCTCAGCTCCTTTTTATGGCCCACCGTATGCACCAACAGCTTTACAACCGCCGCCCCCTCTGAGGGGCCATTGGTCTACTGGGAGAAGAGGACGGGGCAGATATAGAGGGAACAATTTATGTTTTAATTGCGGCCGTGCATATCACCGGCAACAGGAATGCCCCTTTAAAAGACAGGCAGCAGAAGGAGGGGGTACCCACCAAAGGGAGGACAGACGAGATACACTGACTTCTCCTAGGCAAACCCTTTCCCAACACAGGATTGACTAGCTAATTTAGTCATAAGGACTCTCCAATCGGACAGGGAACCTATTATCTCTCTGCAGATAGGAGATGAACATCACCCATTTGTAATCGACACTGGAGCAGCCCTGTCTTCTCTGCAATCAGAACTTCGCCTACCACTATCTGACCACACCCAGCATTTGTCGAGGTTCCAAGGACAGGTGTGGGAGTAGCCTATTTCTGAACCTGTGACAGTCACTTACGAGAATAAGTCTGCAGATCATCAGTTTGTAGTGACTACTGGGTTGGACTGTAATTTGTTGGCCGGAGATTTACTGTGTATCTTCCAGCTACAGCTAGAGTACGGAGACGAAGGGGTAACGGTCCAATCATGGAGGATGAGACAACAGTGCTATATTTCTATCACCCCCCAGTGGTGGACGTTAGACATTGAACATTCACTGCATCATGTTACCCTGGCCTATGACAGAACCGGACAAAACAGGGAGTTGGAGGACAAATACCGGCCATTAATTGGGACCGAATGGCCAGTCAAAGTTACAGCCACAGTCACGGGAAAAGAAGGTACAGCCGATTTTGTTACAATACCACCACATTTATGGCCACAATCAGCTTCGGTAAGCCCTCATATTGCACGTCAGGTCCACGACCAGTACCATGCCAGGGATTTGGGGTCTATGGTAAGGAGTGCAGTGGATCATTCAGATCCAACAGAGTACGCACTTCAAGTCACGCCAGACGGCACTGCCATAAAATATTTTGAGGTCCCTGAAACGATTAACACTCGACTGCAGCCCCGTCTATGGACAAATTAATCCGAGAGCTGCTGCAACAGGGTATTTTGGTCCCTTGCCAATCAGAATGTAACACCCCCATACTTGCTGTGCCTAAACCAGCCAAGCCAGACCAGTACTGATTAGTACAGGATTTACATTCAATCAATGTCATCGCATAGCCGTTACATGCTCTCACTCTCCAACAGGATATTACGGTGTATAGCTTCCACTCGGTCATCGCACTACTGAGGCAACTGCAGACTCAGCATCTTACTGCAGCTCGTCAGAATAGGTATGAGATATACCTTTTGAACAATCCACGTCTGACATTTAAACACAGTACCACTATCAATCCAGCCTGTTTTCTTAGTGGTCCCCCTGTCCATGAAGATGCACCTGGCCACGACTGTTTAGCCTTGATTCAGGAAACTACCACAATAAGGGACGATTTGAGTGATATTTCGTCAGAACAACCTGACATGATTATGTGTGGTCAAATATCCCACCGGGGTTTAGTTAATGACTTACTGCAGGCCCTCCTTATGCCTGCGCAGATTTTCGTCATTAAATGCGCTGCCCACACAAATGGTAAGACCCCAGTTGACGTTGGTAATGAACAAGCAGATTGTGCAGCGCGGACAGCCGCGCAAATTCAGCAAGAGATGGTGCCTACAATGTTAAGTCAGACTAAACGATCTACTATAAATATGTCTGCTTCTGACAAGTCAATGCCAACCATCCAAGACGTCATAAGTGTCATGATATTCAAACACACACATCATGATGGACACACTAACAGGCAAATCAGAGTACACAACACCACAACCAATCACAGACAAGAACACCAACCACATAAAAAGCACGAGCACGACACCTGGTGGTCAGTAGGTCTGGGGAGAAGGGAACAAGAAAGAGCTGTTAAAACATCACAAGCAGGGAACCCCCACGTGCAGAGTGCAAAGACCAAACTGTAAATAGTAAGTTTAAATAAAATAGCGTTGTACCATATGCAACCGTGTTGGCTCATCTGTGTGTCAGAACACCCAACACCACATGGTACAGGAGTGGATCGATACCTGCCTACTAACCTGCCATTCTGGACATGGACCACACCGACAAACCGCAATAAGGTTACAGGAGGACGCTCCTGAGAGTGATAAACAAATGTGGAAACGGTTAGGTTGTACATATGATTCTGTTTCCTCTTTATGGGCCACGCCAGCACATCAGACTTGTATGTCTGATGTACTGGCTTTATGGGTCATCGAATGTGTACACTTTGCAACTCATTGTGGGGCTCGGGGGACTAGTGATTTGTTGCTGGACACTTGGTGGCACCCTAAAATGCAGGGGTTGGCCCAGAGTATCAGTAATCGGTGTTTGATTTGTCAGCAATATAACACCGGAAAAGGTATCCCTTGTGGGATGGGGCAAACCCCGTTGCCCAGTGGTCCCTTTGAGACGCTACAAATGGATTACATTGAGTTGGAAAGGTGTCAATGTTATAAATATGTTTTGGTCATTGTGGATGGGTTCAGCAGGTGGGTTGAGGCGTATCCGACTACCGATAATAAAGCTGCTACTGTGGTTAAAGTTCTGATGCGGGAAATCATTCCCCGGTACAGTATACCAGCTCAGTTAAGTTCTGATAACGGGCCTCATTTTCTTGGACAGATTAACCTGCCTCCCTTCCCCAGTGCTATTTTACAGGTGTGGAGCATGATGGGGTGGCTACGCACCATCTGTGTGATATTCAGCCGCACCTCGCTTGGAGTGTTATTGGCGACGGACATGGAAAAGGGAAATATTATCTACATTTGTAACCCCAACTAAGCTACAAGGACATTTCAGTTATGCAAAGGTGATGTTCTTCGCTGCCCCCATATACGAGGACATGGTATCGACTCATGGAAGGTCGTCAAAGTTAAGGAGAATGCAGGAGTCATGAAGCAATTGCACCGGTCCCGGCGATGGGAAGGGAACATTATATGGACATTGCCTTGTTTTTGGAGTACATGTAAATTTGATTTTTGATGTGTTAAGATTGGTGCGATAAAGGTAACATCAGACCGTCAGGAGAGGGTAGGAAGAGGCTGTGAGAGAGAGAGAGGGACTAGAGAGAGGACGGGGCGTGCGAGAAGGGAAGTACAGCTAGAACGTAGGTTATCGGGAGATACACTTAATTTAGTTAAAGGCCAAACTGAGGAAAACCTGGGTAGTATGAATCACTTCTACCAGATTTACCACCGCTTGTATGGCCACGGACGGGTTGTCTGCTACCCGAACCCCGCAGCGGTGTCTAGGTTATTTTCTATTTCACCGCTTTGGGGCACTCCCCAAACAGTGGTTCATTGTCAGCGTTCCGAGCCACCGCCCGAGCAAGTCACTCTTCCTTACGATCCGGGTTCAGCACCATCGGTTATTTGCCTTCCCCTTCCTCGGGATAATCCCCACTCACAGTATGATAGGCTGCAACAGTGGAGGGCGTATATACCTAGCCACTTCGCTCCCAATAGGGATTCCCGATCGTACGAGAATTGTTTCAGCAGTGAAGTATACGGCTGTTTGCTGGTAGAGGTGGAACCGAATATAACATGTCTGTTCCCCACCTGTATGGACAGGAGGTGTCATATCACCCAGGCGTCTGGCCAATGCGTTTATTACAACACCACTGGCGTTCTATTGAACGCCGGCCTCCAGCTTCTTTGTGGCTGGGCGAATGTCTCTCATATCACTGTTGGGACTAGGGCTTTCCGCATTGCTAGGCGGCCCGAATGGGCGTTCCAAAGCTGGATAAACTGGGCTACTGGGGGATCCTTACGCAACCGATATACTGATTGTGATGCTAGCCTGCACACGGAGCAAGGATACTACTTTTTATTTAATGGCACAGCGACCAATGTTTTGTCACCCCCATTTCCCCGCCAAATTGCTATTGGGATTCTAGTCCCTACCACAGTCCCCTGCCCTTCGGCGTGGATGCTGCATAATCAGTTAGCATGCCGGGCAGTCTCAGCTGAATTCTGCGAGAACTGGAAAAAACCTCAGGTTCTCGCACCCAACCGGGGCCCCTCAGCCGGATGGGGGATTCTGAGCGTCTTGACACTGGGAGGTGTGGGGGTTCCTTGGCTGTCAGCGATAGGAATTATTTTATTTGAGGCCTTACCATCTTGGGAAATGAAACCTTGGGAGCCCTCGGGGCAATAACCAAGGAATTGTCTCAGCTGCGGTTGTTTGCAATGCAGAACCGGTATGCTCTTGACTATCTTCTGGCCCGTGAGGGTGGGGTATGCGCCATAGTACAGGGCAAGTGTCTCATGGGAGTTCAAGACTTAACCGCTAACATCACTAAATTTATGGATCACATACGGGATCACCTGGACGGATCCTGGCTCTTGGGGTAACTGGGGATTTGGAGGTTGGAAGGACTGGTTGATAAATATGGCCATGTATTTAGCAGTGGCTATTGGCTGCATCTTTGTGGACCCAGCCATCCTTAAATGTGTGATGGGTAGAATGCGGGGTACACTGGAACAGATCAACGCCCCTAAAATCTTAGCTGTCAAAATCCATGAGGGTGCAGCAGATGAAGGGGGGCTAGGCCAGGAATTGGAAATGCAGTGACGGATCTTTTTAGATGAGGGACAGTAGCTATGGATTGAATAGTTCGGTTATCGTGGAATGATAAAAGGAGGGAATGACGAATGTGATATAAAATAGTTACTTTAGAGATATTAGTTACTGTAATGTAGAGATAGGCCAGTCTCATTCTGGTGAGTTCACAGACAAAGGATTTCAGACCACATGGCAAAGCAAGGAGGAGGTGTGTCCACCAAAGGAAGAGAAAAGGATGCTGGGTAATAGGGGCAAGAGGAAGGAATTGGAAGTGAGCCAATCAGAATGTATGACCAGGTCAGGAGGGGTATAGGATGACCTATGGGAATCGTGTATGTGAAACTTGATACCATTTGAATTGATTTGCAGAGATCCCTTTGTCTCTTTGTTCATTCGCTTTCCGGGGTGTAGGAGACTGGATGTGTCTTATGCCTCTGTGAAATGAATCAAGCTTGCAAGCCAAATAAAATAACTAATGCTGTACCTGCAAATCCATCTCGACTTTTATTGAGGCCAGACTGACGGGTAAAGAAATTTTATTTTGTCACCCTTGTGCAAGAAGGGGAGTAGAGACAACCCTGGTAACTATAGACCAGTGAGCCATACTTCTGTTGTGGCAAAATCTTGGAAAGGTTTATAAGAGATAGGTTGTATAATTATCTGGAAAGGAATAATTTGTTAAAGATAGTCAACACGGTTTTGTGAAGGGTAGGTCGTGCCTCACAAACCTTATTGAGTTCTTTGAGAAGGTGACCAAACAGGTGGATAAGGGTAAAGCAGTTGATGTGGTGAATATGGATTTCAGAAAAGCGTTTGATAAGGTTCCCCACGATAGGCTACTGCAGAAAATACGGAGGCATGGGATTCAGGGTGATTTAGCAGTTTGGATCAGAAATTGGCTAGCTGGAAGAAGACAAAGGGTGGTGGTCGATGGGAAATGTTCAGACTGGAGTCCAGTTACTAGTGGTGTACCACAAGGATCTGTTTTGGGGCCACTGCTGTTTGTCAATTTTATAAATTACATGGCGGACCGGAAGGAGAAGGATGGGTGAGTAAATGTGCAGATGACACTAAAGTCGGTGGAGTTGTGGACAGTGCGGAAGGATGTTACAAGTTACAGAGGGACATAGATAAGCTGCAGCACTGGGCTGAGAGGTGGCAAATGGAGTTTAATGCAGAAAAGTGTGAGGTGATTCATTTTGGAAGGAATAACAGGAAGACAGAGTACTGGGCGAATGGTAAGATTCTTGGCAGTGTGGATGAGCAGAGGGATCTCGGTGTCCATGTACATAGATCCCTGAAAGTTGCCACCCAGGTTGAGAGGGTTGTTAAGAAGGCGTACGGTGTGTTAGCTTTTATTGGTAGAGGGATTGAGTTTCGGAGCCATGAGGTCATGTTGCAGCTGTACAAAACTCTGGTGCGGCCACATTTGGAGTATTGCGTGCAATTCTGGTTGCCGCATTATAGGAAGGATGTGGAAGCATTGGAAAGGGTGCACAGGAGATTTACCAGAATGTTGCCTGGTATGGAGGGAAGATCTTATGAGGACAGGCTGAGGGACTTGAGACTGTTTTCGTTAGAGAGAAGAAGGTTAAGAGGTGACTTAATTGAGGCATACAAGATGCTCAGAGGATTGGATAGGGTGGACAGTGAGAGCCTTTTTCCTCGGATGGTGATGTCTAGCACGAGGGGACATAGCTTTAAATTGAGGGGAGATAGATATAGGACAGATGTCAGAGGTAGGTTCTTTACTCAGAGAGTAGTAAGGGCGTGGAATGCCCTGCCTGCAACAGTAGTGGACTCGCCAACACTAAGGGCATTCAAATGGTCATTGGGCAGACATATGGACGATAAGGGAATCGTGTAGATGGGCTTTAGAGTGGTTTCACAGGTCGACGCAACATCTGGGGCCAAAGGGCCTGTACTGCGCTGTAATGTTCTATGTTCTATGTTGTATGTTCATTCATGGGATGTTGTTGTCGTTGGCTGGGCCAATACTTAATGACCATCCTTAATTGCCCTTGAACTGAGGGCATGTTAAGAGTCAGCCACATTGCTGTGGGTCTGGAGTCTCATGTCGGACAGACCAGGTAAGGAGAGCAAATGGGATTTTACGACAATTGACAATGGTTTCATGGTCACCATTTGGCTTTTAATTCCAGATTTTTATTCAATTCAACTTTCATCGTCTACAGTGGTGGGATTTGAACCTGGGTCACCAGGGTATTACCCTGGATCTCTGGAATGCTAGTCCAGCAACAATATCATTATGCCACTATCAGTTACCTCTTCAAAGAAACTCCAGCAAGTTAAACATGATTTCCGCTCAGGAAATCCATGCCGGCTTTCCATAATTAACCAGCATATTTTCCATGTGACTATTAATTTTGTCCCAGATTATTGTTTCTCGAAGTTTCCCCACTGTGGTGGTATGCATTAGGGGTATTAAGGTACCCTGTGATGCCGAGAGGCTATTGGTGTATAGACGCCGGGTCCCGATTGGATCAGCCGCCTACTGGCTCCACCCAGTAAGGCGGAGTATAAGAGCCCGGGTTCTCCCAGCAGCCGCATTCTGTAACTGTGCTGCTGGGGAACAAGTCTGCGTAATAAAGCCATCGATTGACTCTTCTCGTCTCGTGAGTGATTGATTGTGCTATAATTAATTACGCAAACTTTAAAGGACATGGAGTTCCGAATCACTCCGGAGTGTCTGCGAATGAGCCCCCACGCGGCAAACACAGCAGCCACTTTTAAACACTGGTTAGCGTGTTTTGAAGGATACCTCCGAACGGCCACCTGCGTACCTACAGGAGACCAGAAAATGTAGGTCCTGCATACCCGGGTGAGCCCGGAAATCTACACTCTCATAGAGGATGCGGACGATTTCCAGCCGGCGCTCGCAATGCTGAGAGGAATCTACGCTCGGCTCATCAACCAGGTCTACGCGCAGGTATGCTCTCATCCCAAATTCGCCAGCGATTGCTGGAAAGAGACTCACTAGGCCTCAAGGAGGCACGGGCCCTCGCTGCCTCGCTCAATGTGGTATCACAGAATGCCCATGCCTACGCCCCCGACCGTGCAGCAGCCCCTTGGGCACCGTGGACCCCCGCCGCGACCGACCCCCCCAGCACCCCCCACCCTCCCGCAGGCCTGTGCTGCCAGAGTGCCAGACCACCCGGGGGGGCCCCGCTGCTACTTTTGCGGGCAAACAAAACATCCCTGGCTGCGCTGCCCGGCCCGCTCAGCCCTCTGCAAAGGGTGCGGCAAAAAGGGGCACTTTGCAGCAGTGTGCCAGGCCCGGAGGGTCGCCGCAATCTCCATGGGAGAACCAGGACCCCAAACTCAACCCCCACAACGATCCATGTGCGGCCAATGGGCGCCACCATCTTGGGTCCCGGACTCCATGCTGGAGGGATGGGCGCCGCCATTTTGTGCTCCCCCGGCCACGTGCAATCAATTTGTGGCACCATCTTGTCCACCCCCGACCGTGTGCGACACGTGGACGCCGCCATCTCGGCTGACGGCTAAGGATCCCGGGATGGACGGCCTCACGGGGCCTGAGGAAAACGCCCCGATGCAGCAACAGCGACTGGCTTCGGTGACCCTGGACCAGTCGCGGCCCCGAACGCCCCAAACGGCAACAATGACGGTATTCATAAACGGGTACGGGATGCCCTGCCTGATCGACTCTGGGAGCACGGAGAGTTTTATACACCACGATAGGGTAAGACGCTGTTCTCTTTCGATCCACCCGAGTAATCAAAAAATTTTCCTGGCAACAGGATCCCATTCCGTAGAGATCAAAGGGTTCTGCATGGCTTTTCAGTGCCACCTCCAGAGTTTAACGTTTCAATTCGGCGGCCATATACCCCCACTCACTATCTGCGGCCTCGCGACCCTCAATGCCTTCCCTGTTTGTGAACCTCACGGATTGCAAACCCGTCGCCACTAGGAGCAGACGGTACAGGACCCAGGACCGAACCTTTATCCGGTCAGAAGTCCAGCGGCTGCTGAGGGAAGGCATAATGCAGGCCAGCAATAGTCCCTGGAGAGCTCAGGTTGTAGTTGTAAAGACCGGGGAAAAGCAGAGGATGGTCCTAGACTATAGTCAAACCATCAATAGGTACACGCAGCTGGATGCGTACCCTCTCCCCATATCCAACATGGTCAATCGAATAGCACAGTACAAAGTCTTTTCCATGGTGGACCTTAAGTCCGCCTATCACCACCTTCCCATACGCCCGAGCGACCACAAATACACTGCCTTTGAAGCAGATGGGCGGCTCTATCACTTCTTAAGGGTTCCATTCGGTGTCATTAATGGAGTCTCGGTCTTCCAACGGCAGATGGAACGAATGGTTGACCGGTACGGTTTGCGGGCCACGTTGCCGTACCTCGATAACGTCACCATCTGTGGCCACGACCAGCAGGACCACAACGCCAACCTTCGCAAATTCCTCCAGACCGCAAACGCCCTGCATCTCGCTTGCAACAGGGAGAAATGCATGTTTAGCTCCGACCGTCTAGCCATCGTTGGCTACGTTGTGCGAAATGGAGTTATAGGCCCCGACCCTGAACGCATGCGCCCCCTTATGGAGTTCCCCCTCCCTCACTGTTCCAAGGCCCTGAAACGCTGCCAGGGCTTTGTCTCTTATTACGCCCAGTGGGTCCCCCACTACGCGGGCAAGGCTGGTCGCTAATTCAGTCCACTGTCTTCCCCCTGTCGACAGAGGCCCGCCAGGCCTTCAGCCACATCAAAGCGGATATCGCAAAGGCCAGGATGCACCCGATCGACGAATCCTCCCCTTCCAAGTCGAGAGCGACGCTCCGATGTAGCTCTGGCGGCCACCCTCAACCAAGCAGGCAGACCTGTGGCCTTTTTCTCACGCACCCTCCACGCTTCAGAAATCCGCCACTCCTCAGTGGAAAAGGAGGCCCAGGCCACAGTGAAGCTGTGCGACATTGGAGGCATTACCTGGCCGGCAGGAGATTCACTCTCCTCACTGACCAATGGTCGTTTGCCTTCATGTTCGATAATGCACAGCGGGGCAAGATCAAGAACGACAAGATCTTGCAGTGGAGGATCGAACTCTCCACCTATAACTATGAGACCTTGTATCGACCCGGAAAGCTGAACGAGCCTTCCGATGCCCTATCCCGCGGCACATGTGCCAACGCACAAGTGGACCGTCTCCGAACCCTCCACGAGGACCTCTGCCACCCGGGCGTCACTCGGTTCTATCACTTCGTGAAGACCCGCAACCTGCCCTACTCCATCGAGGAGGTCAGAGCAGCCACCAGGAACTGCCAAATCTGCACAGAGTGCGAGCCGCACTTCTACAGGCCAGATAAAGCACACTTGATAAAGGCTTCCCATCCCTTTGAGCGCCTCAGTCTGGACTTCAAAGGCCCCCTCCCCTCCACCGACCGCAACACGTACTTCCTGAACGTGGTTGACGAGTACTCCCGGTTCCCATTCGCCATCCCCTGCCCTGACATGACCGCGGCCACGGTCATTAAAGCCCTCTGCACCATCTTTACACTGTTCGGTTTCCCCGCCTACATACATAGCGATAGGGGGTCCTCCTTCATGAGCGACGAACGGCGTCAATTCCTGCTCAGCAAGGGCTTCGCCTCGAACAGGACGACCAGTTACAACCCCCGGGGGAACGGTCAAGTAGAGAGGGAGAACGGTACGGTCTGGAAGACCGTCCTGTTGGCCCTACGATCCAGAAGTCTCCCAGTTTCCCACTGGCAGGAAGTCCTCCCGGATGCCCTCCACTCCATCCGGTCGCTACTTTGTATCACGACAAATCAAACACCTCACGAACGCCTCCATGTCTTCCCTAGGAAGTCCTCCTCCGTAACGTCACTCCCGGCCTGGCTGGCAGCCCCGGGACCCATCCTGCTCCGAAAACATGTGCGGGCGCACAAATCGGACCCGTTGGTCGAGAGGGTTCATCTCCTCCACGCGAACCCTCAATACGCCTACATGGCATACCCCGACGGCCGACAGGACACGGTCTCCCTGTGGGACCTGGCGCCCGCCGGAGCTCCACACACCCCCCCAACACCAATCATCCCCTCCCTCCCACCGGCGCACCCCACAGCCGCCCCTTCCCGGGTGGATCGGTCCTTCCCCCGGTCCCGCCTAGGGGTAGTGAAGCAGGAAGAGACATCGCTATGCTCCCAGAGACGACGGTGCCCGAGCCAGCGCCTGCATCACCACCGGGGCTGGGACGATCGGCGAGGACGACCAGGGCATCCATTCGACTCATCAAATCTTTATAACAAAGCAAGAAATGCCTCTGTAAATAATTCAGTTGCCCAGTAAAGGCGGTGTTGTAAATAGTACTGGTAGTTTGATATTGGAGCATAGCCGCTGTGTTAGTGGCATCTCAGGTACCGACTCTGTAAACCCCTACCACCATACGGCCCACTACCCCTGCCGGGTTCTTTTTTAACAAGGGGTGAATGTGGTGGTATGCATTAGGGGTATTACGGTACCCTGTGATGCCGAGAGGCTATTGGTGGATAGACGCCGGGTCCCAATTGGATCAGCCGCCTACTGGCTCCACCCAGTAAGGCGGAGTATAAGAGCCCGGGTTCTCCCAGCAGCCGCATTCTGTAACTGTGCTGCTGGGGAACAAGTCTGTGTAATAAAGCCATCGATTGACTCCATCTCTTCTCGTCTCGTGAGTGATTGATTGTGCTACACCCACCACGAAAGTTAAGGTGACTCACATCTTGCTGCTAGGAGTCTGTTGGCCTTTGGAGCAAATTATTAATTGTTTTGGTAGCATTATCTGTGGAGGCAAGTTTTAATATTAAATTGTGCGCTAAACGTGAACTATAAACTTTTTAATTATACCGTGTGGGAAGAGGGAAACACTTATTCATTAATTTACAGCAGACACAGAAAACTATTATGGAAACATCTACATTATACCTGAAGATTAATAAGGCTTTAAAATGAAGCTGGCTTGAGTATGAGATGAAACACTGCAATGTTAATATTATTTATAAAACGTGCGTCAGCCAGCATTTATATCAGTTGCTAGGCTTAGCAACAGCCTCTGATGCTTAGACTGCTGGTATTTCAGTGATTGGACTTTGTCAGGCTGTGAGAGCTATTTCATTTCCTGCTATGCTACATGATTAGTTTATGTTTCTTATTATGCTGTAATTTAGCAATAGCAAACCTTTTTTAGGTCATTAATTTGCATCCCACTTCCAGCTGCATTTGCTGATATTTACATACATTGACTTTACGGTAATAAACGCCTTGTGATGGTTCAATTTTTTTTACTAATGGTGTTTCAGAGATAAACTGTTGTAATGGTGTTGGTTATAGAATGTGTCTGTTAAGTAAAATCTTCGTAGTCTTCTCTATGGTAACAGAAAGTCTTTATTATCTACTTGTAAATTTATACATATACATGTAAAGATTGCAGGTAAGGAGATATCTCCAGGTCTAGATCTTAATACGTTCCTGCTCAACAACACACTGACCCTCAGTCTGAATCGTATGTCTTCTTACATCACGATGTGGCGGTATAGCACTCAGCCCCACATTAACCCTGTATGTACTAGACCTTTATACAACATTGACCATGTCTGTTTTATTATGTTTTAGCCTGTACAAGCAATACATGAAGTTCCACTTCAGTAAAACAATGCGGAATAAAAACAGAAATTGCTGGAAATACAACACTGACATCTGCCCAGCAATGTGGAATATTGCTCAGGTATGTGCTATCCCCAAAAGTAGGACAAATCCAACACAATAAATTACTCCCTGCCCCTGCATCGGCCCACTCTCCATCATCAGAAAAGTGCCGGAAAGTGTCGTCAATAGTGACATCAAGCAGCACTTAGCAATATCCTGCTCACCGATGCTCAGTTTGATTTCTCCAGCAACTTCTGATTTTGTTGGTCCAAATATAGACAACACCGCTGAACTCAAGAGGTGAGTTGAGAGTGGCTGCCCTTGACATCAAGACAGTAATTGACTTATTATGGCATCAAGGAACACTAGCAGACTGGGAATCAGGGGGAAAGTTCTCCACTGATTCACAGAATCACAGAATCCTACAGTGCAGAAGAGGTCCCTCAGCCCATCGAGTCTGACCGACACTTAAAAGGCTCTGACTTGCCTACCTAATCCCATTTGCCAGCACGTGGCCCATAGCCTTGAATGTTATGATGTGCCAAGAACTCATCCAAGTACTTTTTAAAGGATGTGAGGCATCCTGCCTCTATGACCCTCCCAGGTAGCCATGATGTGGAGATGCCGGCGTTGGACTGGGGTGAGCACAGTACGAAGTCTTACAACACCAGGTTAAAGTCCAACAGGTTTGTTTTGATGTCACTAGCTTTCGGAGCGCTGCTCCTTCCTCAGGTGAATGAAGAGGTCTGTTCCAGAAACATATATATAGACAAATTCAAAGATGCCAAACAATGCTTGGAATGCGAGCATTAGCAGGTGATTAAATCTTTACAGATCCAGAGATGGGGTAACCCCAGGTTAAAGAGGTGTGAATTGTACTAAGCCAGGACAGTTGGTAGGATTTCGCAGGCCAGATGGTGGGGGATGAATGTAATGCGACATGAATCCCAGGTCCCGGTTGAGGCCGCAACATGTGTGCGGAACTTGGCTATAAGTTTCTGCTCGGCGATTCTGCGTTGTCGCGGGTCCTGAAGGCCGCCTTGGAGAACGCTTACCCGGAGATCAGAGGCTGAATGCCCTTGACTGCTGAAGTGTTCCCCGACTGGAAGGGAACATTCCTGCCTGGTGATTGTTGCGCGATGTCCGTTCATTCGTTGTCGCAGCGTCTGCATGGTCTCGCCAATGTACCACGCTTCGGGACATCCTTTCCTGCAGCGTATGAGGTAGACAACGTTGGCCGAGTCGCACGAGTATGTACCGCGTACCTGGTGGGTGGTGTTCTCACGTGTAATAGTGGTATCCATGTCGATGATCTGGCACGTCTTGCAGAGATTGCCATGACAGGGTTGTGTGGTGTCGTGGTCACTGTTCTGAAGACTGGGTAGTTTGCTGCAAACAATGGTTCGTTTGAGGTTGCGCGGTTGTTTGAAGGCAAGTAGTGGGGGTGTGGGGATGACCTTGGCAAGATGTTCATCGTCATCAATGACGTGTTGAAGGCTGTGAAGAAGATGACGTAGTTTCTACGCTCCGGGGAAGTACTGGACGACGAAGGGTATTCTGTCGGTTGTGTCCCATGTTTGTCTTCTGAGGAGGTCGGTCCGGTTTTTCGCTGCGGCGCGTTGGAACTGTTGATCGATGAGTCGAGTGCCATATCCCGTTCGTACGAGGGCATCTTTCAACGTCTGTAGATGTCTGTTACGCTCCTCCTCGTCTGAGCAGATCCTGTGTATACGGAGCGCTTGTCCATAGGGGATGGCTTCTTTAATGTGTTTAGGGTGGAAGCTGGAGAAGTGGAGCATCATGAGGTTATCCGTAGGTTTGCGGTAAAGCGAAGTGCTGAAGTGACCGTCCTTGATGGAGACGAGTGTGTCCAGCACGAGTTTTAAGGATACAAAATAATAACGTTTATTTACTATAACAATATATACATAATAGTAGCAGTAACTTCCCTTGCTACCTTCTCCTTCCTGCTGGTTCCTGAACTGGCCAGCTTATTTATACTAGGAGTTTCTCCGCCCCCCTCATTGGGGAAGTTCATACTCCCATAGGATTGTGGGATAGTCATTAGTCCCCAGCCAATCGTAAGTAGGCAGGTTATAACATCCCTCCCCCACAAAGTCCAAGGAATCCACCGAAGACCCTGGCGAAGGAAGGCGTCGAACTCGTTTGGCCGCAGGCCGGACGCCATTCGACTCATCGATCGACAGTTCCAACGCGCCACAGCGAAAAACCGGACCGACCTCCTCAGAAGACAAACATGGGACACAACCGACAGAATACCCTTCGTCGTCCAGTACTTCCCCGGAGCGTAGAAACTACGTCATCTTCTTCACAGCCTTCAACACGTCATTGATGACGATGAACATCTTGCCAAGGTCATCCCCACACCCCCACTACTTGCCTTCAAACAACCGCGCAACCTCAAACGAACCATTGTTTGCAGCAAACTACCCAGTCTTCAGAACAGTGACCACGACACCACACAACCCTGTCATGGCAATCTCTGCAAGACGTGCCAGATCACCGACATGGATACCATTATTACACGTGAGAACACCACCCACCAGGTACGCGGTACATACTCGTGCGACTCGGCCAACGTTGTCTACCTCATACGCTGCAGGAAAGGATGTCCCGAAGCGTGGTACATTGGCGAGACCATGCAGACGCTGCGACAACGAATGAACGGACATCGCGCAACATTCACCAGGCAGGAATGTTCCCTTCCAGTCGGGGAACACTTCAGCAGTCAAGGGCATTCAGCCTCTGATCTCCGGGTAAGCGTTCTCCAAGGCGGCCTTCAGGACCCGCGACAACGCAGAATCGCCGAGCAGAAACTTATAGCCAAGTTCCGCACACACGAGTGCGGCCTCAACCGGGACCTGGGATTCATGTCGCATTACATTCATCCCCCACCATCTGGCCTGCAAAATCCTACCAACTGTCCTGGCTTGGTACAATTCACACCTCTTTAACCTGGGGTTACCCCATCTCTGGATCTGTAAAGATTTAATCACCTGCTAATGCTCGCATTCCAAGCATTGTTTGGCATCTTTGAATTTGTCTATATATGTGTTTCTGGAACAGACCTCTTCATTCACCTGAGGAAGGAGCAGCGCTCTGAAAGCTAGTGACATCGAAACAAACCTGTTGGACTTTAACCTGGTGTTGTAAGACTTCGTACTGTCCTCCCAGGTAGTGCATTCCAGACCTTCACCACCTTCTGGGTAAAAAAGGTTTTCCTCAAATCCTCCCTACGCCTCCCACCCCTCACTTTGAACTTGTGGCCCCTCGGAACTGATCCTTCAACTAAGGGGAATAGCTGCTCCCTATCCACACTGTCCATGCCCCTCATAATATTGTACATCTCAATAAGGTCACCCCTCAGTCCTCTCTGCTCCAGAGAAAATAACACAAGCCTACCCAACCCCTCTTTATAACTTAAATGTTCCATCCCAGGCAACATCCTGGTGAATCTTCTCTGCAACCCTCCAGTGCAATAACATCCTTCCTATAATGTGGCGACTAGAATTGTACAAAGTACTCCAGCTGTGGCCTCACCAAAGTTCTATACAGCTCCATCATGACCTCCCTGCTTTTGTAATCTATGCCCCGATAAACCCAAGTGTCGCATATGCCTTTTTCACCACCCTATTAACCTGTCCTTCTGCCTTCAGAGATCTATGGCCAAATATGCCAAGGTCCCGTTGTCCTTCGGAACTTCCCAGAGTCAGATCTTTCGTAGTATACTTCTTGTCAAATTACTCCTTCCAAAGTGTATTACCTCACTTTTCAGGGTTAAGTTCCATCTGCCACTTATCTGCCCATTTGACCATCCCATCCATATCTTCCTGTAGCCGAAGACACTCAACCTCCCTTAACTGCCCCCTCAAAATTAAGGGTGGGCAATAAATGCTGGCCCAGCCAGCAATGCCCACGTCCCATGAGCGAATAAAAAAAACACCCGGCCAATATTTGTGTCATCCGCAAACTAACTGATCCTTACCCCCACATAGTCATCTATGTCATTATAAATGACAAACAATAGGGGTTGCAGCACGGATCCCTGTGGTATGCCACTGGTCACTGGCTTCCAGACACTAAAGCCACCATCTGTCATCATCCTCTGCCTCTGACCGCTGAGCCAATTATGAATCTACCTTATCTAATCATCCTGTATCCCATGTACATTTGCCTTCTTAATAAGTTTCCCATGTGGGACCTTGTCAAAGGTTTTTCTGAAATCCATGTAAATTACATCAACTGCACTACCCTCATCTACACACTTGGTTATGTGCTCAAAAAATTCCATCAAATTTGTTCGGCATGACATCTGACAAAGCCATGCTGACTATACCTGATCAAACCTTGCCTCGCCTTCAGCATCTTCTCCAGTACGTTCCTACCACTGACGTGAGACTCACTGGTCTGTAGTTCCCTGGCTTGTCTCTACAACCTTTCTTAAATAGTGAGACCACATTAGCTGTTCTCCAGTCCTCTGGCACCTCCTATGTGGCCAGAGAGGAATTATAAATTTGGGTCAGAGCCCCAGCAATCTCCTTCCTCACCTCCCACAGCATCCTAGGACACAATTCATCCAGACCTGGAGATTTGCCAACGTTTAAGTCCGCCAATACCTTCTCACTGCCTATGACAATTTGCTCAAGAACCTCACAATTTCTCTCCTGAGTTCCATATCTACCTCCTCATTGGGTGAAAACAGATGTAAAATTTTCATTCTCCATCATACCAATGTCCTCTGGCTCCACAGATTTCCCCACTTGGTCCTTAATGGGCCCTATTCTTTCCCTGGTTATCCTCTTCCCATTGATATACTTATAGAATATCTTGGGATTCTCCCTACTTCTACCAGAGCTTTCTCATATCTTTCTTTGCTCTCCGAATTGATTTCTTAAGATCCAACCTGCACTGTCTGTACTCCACTAATCCCTTTGCAGAGTGCTCCCCTAGGTGAATTGGAATTCTCAATTCTCCCTCAGTGTACCCGAGCAGGCACCGGAATGTGGCGACTCGGGCTTTACACAGTAACTTAATTGCAGTGTTAATGTAAGCCTCCTTGTGACAATAAAGACTATTATTATTATAGTATTTAATACTCTGATACACCATCAATTCACAGCGAGACTATGAGAACGAGTGAACATAAGGCTTTATTATCCAGGAACTTGCCTGCCAGTGTCTGCAGTACAAATGAGTGCTGCCCACAGGTGGCAGGTCTATATATCGCCCTGGGGAGGCGGAGCCAGAGGCGGAATCCACTGGGGTTCTAGTACAATACCTGGAAGAAGATCGTATTACCATTTCCTGGCTATAGGTCACAGTACTATACAGGGGCGAAATTCTCCCAAAACGGCGCGATGTCCGCCGACTGGCACCCAAAATGGCGCCAATCAGACGGGCATCGCACCGCCCCAAAGGTGCGGAATGCTCCACATCTTTGGGGGCCGAGCCCCAACATTGAGGGGCTAGGTCGGCGCCGGAGGAATTTCCGCCCCGCCAGCTGTCGGAAACGGCCTTTGTTGCCCCGCCAGCTGGCGCGGAAATGACATCTCCGGGCGACGCATGCACGGGAGCGTTAGCGGCCGCTGACAGTTTCCCACGCATGCGCAGTGGAGGGAGTCTCTTCCGCCTCCGCCATGGTGGAGACCGTGGCGGAGGCGGAAGGAAAAGAGTGCCCCCACGGCACAGGCCCGCCCGCGGATCGGTGGGCCCCGATCGCGGGCCAGGCCACCGTGGGGGCACCCCCCGGGGCCAGATCGCTCCGCGCCCCTCCCCAGGACCCCGGAGCCCGCCCACGCCGCCTTGTCCCGCCGTTCAAAAGGTGGTTTAATCCACGCCGGCGGGACAGGCAATTTATCGGCAGGACATCGGCCCATCCGGGCCGGAGAATCGAGCGGGGGGGCCCGCCAACCGGCGCCGCCCGATTCCCGCCCCCGCCGAATATCCGGTGCCGGAGACTTCAGCAACCGGCGGGGGCGGGATTCACAGCAGCCCCCGGCGATTCTCAAACCCGGCGGGGGTTCGGAGAATGACGCCCCAGACAGCTCATATTCAGGTGAATACATTCACCACATACTCAGTCCACATACAATCAGCTATCATCATGGAAATGCCCTGGAAAAGCATTTAAAATTGTTTCTCTGGGGAAAAGAGCGGGAGCCCTTCTCCAGGCCTGTTTCAGCCTTGGGCTCATTCCTCACCATGTCCATGATTGGGATATTGGGCGAAATTCTCCGATATCGGCGCGATGTCCGCCGACGCCCAAAACGGCGCAAATCAGTCGGGCATCGCGCCACCCCAAAGGTGCGGAATGCTCCGCATCTTTGGGGGCCGAGCCCCAACCTTAAGGGACAAATTTCCGCCCCGCCAGCTGGCGGAAAAGGCCTTTGATGCCCCGCCAGCTGGCGCGGAAATGATATCTCCGGGCGGCGCATGCGCGGGAGCGTTAGCGGCCGCTGACGGCATTCCCGCGCACGCGCAGTGGAGGGAGTCTCTTCCGCCTCCGCGGGTGGAGACCGTGGCACAGGCCCGCCCGCGGATCGGTGGGCCCCGATCGCGGGCCAGGCCACCGTGGAAGCCCCCCCCGGGGCCAGATCGCCCCGGGCACCCCCACAGGACCCCGGAGCCCACCCGCGCCGCCTTGTCCTGCCGGTAAGAGAGGTGGTTTCATCTACGCCGGCGGGACAGGCATTTTAGCGGCGGGACTTCGGCAGATTCGGGCCGGAGAATTGCGGGGGGGGGGGGCGTCAACTGGCGCGGCGCGATTCCCGCCCCCGCCGAATATCCGGTGCCAGAGAATTCGGCAACCGGCAGGGGCAGGATTCACGCCAGCCCCCGGCTTTTCTCCGACCCGGCGGGGGGTCGGAGAATCTCGCCCGTTGTGTCAATGTGCTCTCCTACAGTTAAAAATGTAGAACAGGAAAGTGGGGTGTGACCAATGATGCAATTGCAAGGCTCCCATATCAGAAGGACATAAAATTGCTCAGCACGTGCAGAACAGAAACTGGGGCCATTTGGTCTAACTGTTCCATGTTTGTATTTATGCTCCAGAAGAGCCTCCTCCCGCAGTAGTTCACCTGGCCATTCCAGTGCTCCTATTCATTTCCCCCTCATGCACTTATCTAATTTCCCCTTAAATGTATCGAGGGATTACACTATGTACACCAGGTGCTGTGATAATGCTGCTTTCTTTTCTCTGCAACACCTAAAATGTTTCCTTTAGCCAATTTGCAATAAAATGCACCTCTCGCAAATTATCTGGAATTATTAATCTGTTGAAAGTCGCTTTTGTAAAGGCCACGAAGAATCCAGCACGAGTTTCAAGGTTACAAAATAATAACGTTTATTTACTATAACAATATATACATAATAGTAGCAGTAACTTCCCTTGCTACCTTCTCCTTCCTCCTGGTTCCTGAACTGGCCAGCTTATTTATACTAGGAGTTTCTCCGCCCCCCTCATTGGGGGAGTTCATACTCCCATAGGATTGTGGGATAGTCATTAGTCCCCAGCCAATCGTAAGTAGGCAGGTTATAACATCCCTCCCCCACAAAGTCCAAGGAATCCACCGAAGACCCTGGCGAAGGAAGGCGTCGAACTCGTTTGGCCGCAGGCCGGACGCCATTTGCACGCGGCGCTGGATCAGGCGGCGTGTAACGAGACGGAGACCGGCGCTTCCGTGAAGAACGGCGCGGTTGTACATCCACGGCCTGTGGACCCGAGGATTCCCCCTCTGATGTATCCTGTGTCTCCATCTCGGAGTCAGAGTCTGCTGCCTCCGTCATGTCAGCGTCTCTATCTCCATTCGGTCCCGTAACGACCTGCGCAGGCTTCGAGTGAGGCATCAGTGGAAGATTTTGAGGACTACCTTCCCTTGTCTCTGGTCTTTGCGGCTGTTGAAATGAGCTCCGGGGGCGGGGAATCTTTTGAGGGGATGATCTTCTGGACCGGACGTGGTCTACATGTTTTCGCAGGAGACGATCCTGGGCTTGCACTTGGTAAGATATAGGGCCCGTTTGCCGAAAGATTACACCAGGAACCCATTGGGCACCACCAGCAAAATTCCGCACGAATACTGGGTCACCGGGCGCAAACTGCCGAATCGGACGATGCCGAGACAATCCCTGTCCCTGCCGTTCTTGTGTGCGGCGTACTTTTGCGCCAATGTCCGGGAAGACCATACTAAGGCGGGTGCGAAGTCTTCGGCCCATTAGGAGTTCTGCGGGAGCTACCCCAGTCACTGCATGGGGGGTGGTCCTGTACGTAAACAAAAAGCGAGCCAGTCTCGTGTCCATTGATCTGGAAGACTGCTTCTTTAGGCCTCTTTTGAATGTTTGCACTGCACGCTCTGCCAACCCATTTGAAGCCAGGTGGTAAGGGGCAGTGCGGATATGGCGGATGCCGTTCATCTTTGTAAACCTAGCAAACTCCTCACTCGTGAATGGAGTGCCATAATCCGTGACCAGCACCTCGGGGAGGCCATGCGTACTAAATGATGAACGCATCTTTTCAATTGTTGCGCAGGACGTTGTCCCCTGCATCTTATGCACCTCCAGCCATTTGGACTGGGCGTCAATTAGTAGAAGGAACATGGATCCCTGAAAAGGGCCTGCGAAATCTGCATGTAAGCGTGCCCAAGGCCGCCCTGGCCATTCCCAGTGATGTAGGGGCGCGGCCGGCGGAAGCTTCTGATGCTCCTGGCAAATGGAGCAGTTTTGGGCCACCTCCTCAATGTCGGTGTCGAGGCCTGGCCACCAGACATAACTCCGGGCCAACATTTTCATCTTGGTCACGCCCGGATGCCCATTGTGCAAGTCTGATAATATCAGCCCCTTGCCTTTTTCCGGGACAACCACAAGCGTCTCCCACAAGAGGATGCCGTCTTCCACGCTGAACTCTGACAGCTTGGAGGAAAATGCCCGCAACTCGCCTGGGAGCTGTCTATGCTGCCCATCATACAGGACTATGTGCCGGACCTTGGACAAGACTGGCTCCGTCTGGGTCCACTCACGGATCTGTGATGCCGTGACAGGCAAGGTGTCCATAAAATTTAGGGTTGCAACCACCTCACCGGTCGTGGGGGTCGACATGGGGCCGGTCGATAAAGGCAATCGGCTCAGTGCGTCGGCATTTGCTATCTGCAAATGCCTGGTTTGTGCTCCAGAGAATACTCATATGCAGCAAGCATCAACGCCCAGCGCTGGATCCGTGCAGAAGCAATGGGCGGTATTGACTTATCCTCTCTGAAGAGTCCCAGCAGGGGCTTATGATCAGTCACGATAGTGAAATGACGGCCGTACACATACTGGTGGAAGCGTTTCACCGTGAAAACCACTGCCAGGCCCTCCTTCTCGATCTGCGCGTACTTTTTCTCTTCTGCAGTCAATGTGCGGGAGGCGAAAGCTATCGGTCGCTCGGCCCCGTTCTCCATCTTGTGGGACAGGACGGCCCCAATACCATACAGGGATGCATCACATGTGACGAGCAAAGGCTTTCCCGGATCATAGTGGGTTAGTAACCCAGACGACGAAAATTGTTGCTTTACCCGCCGGAAAGCGGTTTCTTGCAGCTGACCCCAAACCCAGGTGTGATTTTTCTTTAGCAGCAGGTGCAAGGGGGCCAGCATAGTTGCCAGATTGGGGAGGAACTTCCCGTAATAGTTTACGAGACCGAGAAAAGAACGAAGGTGCGAAGTGTCAGTCGGGGTGGGGGCATGTTGAATTGCACGCACCTTCTCTGCGACGGGGTGCAGACCCTCGCGGTCCACCCGATAACCTAGGTAGACTACTTCTTTTGCCTGAAATACGCACTGTGTGACGTAAACGGACTCCAGCCTCCGAAAGGCGTCTAAGGACAGCCTCCAGATTTTCCAAATGCTCTTGCTCCGACGTCCCTGTAATCAACACGTCATCTAGGTAGACAGCCACACGTGGTAAACCTCTCAAAATGCCCTCCATAACACTTTGAGAAATTCCGCAGGCAGAGGATACTCCAAAGGGCAACCGTGTATATTCATACAGGCCCCGGTGTGTGTTAATTGTTATATATGGTCGGGAGGCAGGGTCCAGCTCCAACTGCAGGTAGGCGTGACTCATATCTAATTTTGTGAATGAGAGTCCACCTGCAAGTTTCGCGTAGAGATCCTCTATGCGAGGCATTGGGTATCGGTCGAGTCGGGAAACTGTATTCACTGTAAGTTTATAGTCGCCACACAAGCGAACTGTGGCATCTGGCTTCATTACTGGTACAATTGGTGCTGCCCAGTCGGCAAAACGGACGGGCCTGATAATACCCAAACTCTCCAAACGAGTGAGCTCCCCTTCTACCTTCTCGAGCAAAGCGTAAGGCACTGGGCACGCCCGGAAATAGTGCGGCGTGGCTCCTGGTTCAACTTGGATACGGGCTACGGCCCCTTTTATTTTCCCCAAACCAGGCTGGAATACCTCTGGGTATCGTCCTAGCACCTCAGTCAACCCTCCAGAAACTGTTTGGAGGATGTGCTGCCATTGCAACCGCAAATGGCGCAACCAGTCCCGACCCAACAGGCTGGGCCCATGGCCACGCACTACGATAAGTGGGAAATGCCCCTCCTGGCGTCCATAGACAACAGGGGTCATTGTAGTTCCTGCAATGTCCAGTGGTTCCCCCGTGTAGGTGGCCAACCTGGCCTGTGAGTCAGTTAATGTAAGGGTCTGTATACCCTGCTTGATGCGGTCGAATGTCCTCTGGGCGATCACGGAGACCGCTGCGCCAGTATCCAACTCCATCTCCAGCGGGTGGCCATTGACCCGTACTGTCACCTTAATGGGGGCCACACGGGGAGCTGCCACACAATGCAGCTGCAGGCAGTCGTCCTCCGTCTCCACGTCCTCAGGAGTGGTCGCCGCAGGTTCATCCACATGGAAGGTACGGCCTCTGGGCTGGTCCCAGTTACGGCCCCGGGGCTGGTCCCAGTTTCGGTCGGAACGACGGCGCCTCTGGCGCCCCCAGGACCGCCATCCGCGACGGGGTCGGCGCCTCCAAGTCTCACACGACATGGCTCCTCATCCATTGGCTCTGGAGAAGGCTCCCTTCGGGGAGGAATGTCCGATGGCCACTGGCGTCAGTCCGGTCGTTGCCTCGCCCAAGGTACCGCAGGAGTGCGGGGGGACGTTTTTGGGCGGAAAGGGTTGCGCCCCAAGGCATGCACTTCCATTCCCTGTAGCTCCTGTACTCCTCGCTCTGCGCTCTCTCGGGACAAGACTATTTGTGTTGCCTGTTGAAAAGTCAATGTTGGCTCCACTAACAACTTTCTCTGTGTTGCTGCATTGTTAATACCGCAAACCAAACGGTCGCGTAACATTTCTAACAAGGTCTCACCATAGTCACAGTATTCCGCAATCCCACGTAGCCTGGATAAAAAATCGGCAAGGGATTCTCCAGGGGTCCTCTCAGCGGTATTAAACCGGTAACGCTGGACTATCGTGGACGAGGTTGGGTTAAAGTGTTGCCCCACTATATTCACAAGTTCGTCAAACGTTTTGGTGTCCGGCGCAGCTGGGTACGTAAGGCTCCTAATCACCCCAAACGTATGCGGCCCGCAGGCGGTGAGCAATATGACCACCGGGCGCTCATTTTCAGTGATATTGTTTGCCCGGAAATAGTAACGCATCCGTTGTGTGTACTGGTTCCAGCTTTCCAGCGCAGCATCAAAAACATCCAAACGTCCGTACAGAGGCATGGTATAATAGAAAACAACTTCCAACCTGTATCCAACAAAAATCCAGGGAGGTGGCTTCAGCAGTGTAGACAGCTATTCACTTTTACCTTCGTCGCCAGTTTTGTAAGGGCCACGAAGAATCCAGCACGAGTTTTAAGGATACAAAATAATAACGTTTATTTACTATAACAATATGTATATAACAGTAGCAGTAACTTCCCTTGCTACCTTCTCCTTCCTGCTGGTTCCTGAACTGGCCAGCTTATTTATACTAGGAGTTTCTCCGCCCCCCTCATTGGGGAAGTTCATACTCCCATAGGATTGTGGGATAGTCATTGTCCCCAGCCAATCGTAAGTAGGCAGGTTATAACAGTCGCATAGTTTGAGATATTTTCTGCAACAATTTAGTTTAACTTAAGAGTTGCAACTTAGCTAGATGTCACACAACACAGCTGCAGGTCTGAGGAAAGAGTGAGGCTAGTTGGATGGATCCCTTCCAAAGTGCTGGCACAGGCACAGTGATTGGAAAGGTGGTGTACATGGCACCTTAACAATGTTAATTATTATTAGCCTGGTAATTTCAGCTTAGACCAACTGGCTAAAAACAAGGTCAGGAAAAATTAACCTAATGGTTCGTAGCAGCCGGGCATGGGGGGGGGGGGGAGAGTTGCGGGGAGCAGTGTTTGGGGGGGGGGGGAGGGGAGAGTTGTGGGGAGCAGTGTTGGGGGGGTACATAGTGTTTGCTATCAAAGTTATTCTTGACAGCAAACTAATCTAACCATAAATATTTAATATTTTTTGCAGTTTAAAACAGTTAAGGGTATCACAGGAATAAATCTCCACAAAGAAGAATAACAGACAGTAATCAGAGCCATTACTCTGCATGATTGCTGACCATATAAATGGTTTTTCCAGCTTCATTTGGGCTTCTCAGAATAACAATCACCAGCGAGTCAGTGAATCATGTGATACTTTGATGCCCTGAAAGCAAAAAATTAAAGTGGGATAAAACTGCTCCATTTAGAGCCTTATTAGCATTTCACAGAGTGGCCTTGATGGCAATTTCCCCCTCACTATCATGAACAATTTTCATAAAAAACAGTAATTTTAGCAGTCTTAATGTGAGGAGGGCCGGTGGGGGGGGGGCAGTTTGGGGGTTGGGCGGGGGGGTTAGTGCAGGAATGGAGACAAGTTTGCAGCCTTATATGGCTGTGCATTTTAAAATAATTTGAATTGTTCTGAGATGTGCATTTTATCACAGCATCTCGAGCCTCTGCTTCAATTTAGTGCTTCAGTGACCAAATTCTTGCAAACTGCCATAGGACTGACACTTAGTCCAGCCAGAGACACAAAACACACTTTGCAAAAATAATCACTATTACCTCCTCACCCAGAGACATTTGCAATGACACAAATGCATAATAAATTCTCTATCTCTCTATTTTGCAGTGCAAACAATGAAATATGAATCCAATGCTATATGACAACAGGCATCTACCAATTAAATGAAGTATTGTTGAGATCCTCCTGGCATACCTTAGTTTCTTCATGAAACTCCAAACAGGTTTTTCCATGCATAAAAATCAGGAAAAAGGGAAATTGCTAATGTTATACTGGGAGTCGTGAAAAATCAACTACACCAGTAATTTGGTGATGTTTCGTCTGCTGCAATGTCATCTTGGGCAAAACTATTACGTCAGCCGGACTTATTTAATTTTAGTTTAAAATTTGGCCTGTGTGGACTAATAAAATGAGAAGTAGTTGTTGCATCTCACTCAAACATTTTGTGTGAGGGTCAAGTCATGACCACCATAGCTGCAGAGCTGAGGTTATGGTCTATGATATTTTCCTTATCATCATTCGACTGTAAAACAAAGGTTAAGGGCTAAAAATTAATCTGCTCTCACTTATGGACACGGGAGTCACGGTTCGTTATCTGCCTGTAACTTGAACCATCCAGACAGGCAGCACCGAAACTTAGTGCAGCCTCCTCATTTCCATGATTTCAGCTAGCAACTGGATGTGAGCCACGTGGCTGGCTGGCTACATGCTCAACTGGGCATCTTGAAACCCATCGTACAAGGAACGCCCAGCTTCTGTTGCGATACAATGGCATTCTTACAGAAACTCAGCACCCATAGACCAGTTGAACCAGGAACATTCCTCGTCACAATGGACTCTCGGCACTCTACACCAGCATCCCCCATGACGACAGCATTGCTGCAACAGCCTCAGTACTCAACACCGACAACTGCCAATCTCCAGACGCAATTCTGCAACTCATCCGCTTCATTCTGGATCACAACGTCTTCACCTTCGGCAACAAGTTCTTCATCCAGACACATGGAACAGCCATGGGGACCAAATTCGCACCCCAATATGCCAACATCTTCATGCACAAGTTTGAACAAGACCTCCTCACCGCACAGGATCTTCAACTGACGTTATACACCAGATACATCGATGACATTTTTTTCCTTTGGACCCACGGCGAAGAATCACTGAAATGACTACACTATGACATCAATAAGTTCTATCCCACCATCAGACACACCATGGACTACTCTCCAGAATTGGTTGCATTCTTGGACATACTCAACTGCATCAGGGACGGTCACCTCAGCACTTCGCTTTACCGCAGGCCCACGGATAACCTCACGATGCTCCACTTCTCCAGCTGCCACCCTAAACACATTAAAGAAGCCATCCCCTCTGGACAAGCTCTCCGTATACACAGGATCTGTTCAGATGAGGAGGAGCGTAACAGACATATAGAGACGGTGAGAGATGCCCTCGTACGAATGGGATATGGAACTCGACTGTTCCAACACGCCACAACAAAAACTGCACCAACCTCCTCAGAAGACAAATACGGACACAACCAACAGAGTACCCTTCTCCCGGAGCGGAGAAACTACGACATCTTCTTCGCAGCCTTCAACATGTCATCAATGAAGATGAACATCTTGCCAAGGTCATCCCCACACTCCCACTACTTGCCTTCAAACAACCGCGCAACCTCAAACAGACCATTGTTTGCAGCAAACTACCCAGCCTTCAGAACAGCGACCACGACACCAGGCAACACTGCCATGGCAATCTCTGCAAGACGTGCCAGATCATCGACATGGGTACAACCATTATATGTGAGAAAACCACCCACCAGGCACGTGGTACATACTCGTGTGACTCGGCCAACATTGTCTCCCTAATATATTAGGATGTCCCGAAGCGTGGTACATTGGCGAAACTATGCAGACGCGATGAACAGACATCGCGCGACAATCACCAGGCAGGAATGTTCCCTTCCAGTCGGGGAACACTTCAGCAGTCGAGGGCATTCATCCTCTGACCTTCAGCTAAGTGTTCTCCGAGGCGGCCTTCAGGATGCGTGACAACACAGAATCGACGAGCAGAAACTTATAGCCAAGTTCCGCACACATGAGTACGGCCTCAACCGGGTCCTTGGATTCATGTCGCATTACATTCACCCCCCCACAATCTGGCCTGGGCTTGTGAAATCCTACCAACTGTCCTGGCTTGAGACAACTCACACCTCTTTAACCTGTGATTATCCATCTCTCCAGTTTCTCCATCTGGACCTGTAAAGACTTAATTACCTGCAAAGAATTGCATTCAAAGTATCGTCTTGCATCATTGACTTTGTCTATGTACATGTTTCTGGAACATACCTCTTCATTCACCTGAGGAAGGAGCTGTGCGCCGAAAGCTAGTGACTCGAAACAAACCTGTTGGACCTAAACCTGGTGTTGTAAGGCTTCTTACTGTGCCCACCCCAGTCCAACGTCGGCATCTCAACATCATAGGGAGATGGAGGCTGAGGAGCGACCTGATAGAAGTTTATAAAATTATGAGAGGTATAGATCGGGTGAACAGTTGGAGGCTTTTTCCTAGGGTGGAAATGACAATTACAAGGGAGCACAAGTTCAAAGTGAGGGGGGAAAGGTTCAGTGGAGATGTGCGGGGAAAGTTTTTTACATAGAGGGTGGTGGTGGCCTGGAATGCACTGCCAAGTGATGTGACAGAGACAGATACATTAGCGACCTTTAAGACTTACCTGGGTAGGCACATGAACAGACAGGGTATAGAAGGATACAGGCGGTTGGCCTCGATAGGACACGTGATTGGCGCAAGCTTGGAGGGCATTGTTCTTTGTATATCCATTTTTAAATTTCTTATGTCCTCATTGCTACTTACTGACCCACCTATTTTATTGTCACCTGGAAATTTGGCTATACTACCTTCTATCCTTTCAAAGAACAAAGAACAAAGAAAAATACAGCACAGAAACAGGCCCTTCAGCCCTCCAGGCCTGTACCGATCATGTTGCCTGTTTGAATTAAAATCTTCTACACTTCCGTGGTCCATATCTCTCTATTCCCATCATATTAATGTATTTGTCAAGATGCCCCTTAAACCTCACTATCGCCCCTGCCTCCACCACCTTCTCCGGCAGCGAGTTCCAGACACCCACTACCCTCTGTGTAAAATACTTGCCTCTTACATCTCTTCTAAACCTTGCCCCTCGCACCTTAAACCTATGCCCCCTAGTAATTGACCCCTCTACCGTGGAAAAAAGTCTCTGCATATCCACTCTGTCTATGCCCCTCATAATTTTGTAGACCTCTATCAGGTCGCCCCTCAACCTCCTTTGTTCCAGTGAGAACAAACCAAGTTTATTCAACCTCTCCTCATAGCTAATGCCCTCCATACCAGGCAACATTCTGGTAAATCTCTTCTGCACCCTCTCTAAAGCCTCCACATCCTTCTGATAGTGTGGTGATCAGAATTGAACATTATACTCCAAGTGTGGCCTAACTAAGGTTCTATACAACTGCAGCATGACTTGTCAATTTTTATACTCAATGTCCTGGCCAATGAAGGCAAGCATGCTCTATGCCTTCTTGACTATCTTCTCCACCTGTGTTGCCCCTTTCAGTGACCTGTGGACCTGTACATCTAGATCTCTCTTCTTGTCAACCCTCTTGAGGGTTCTACCATTCACTGTTTATTCCCTACCTGCATTAAACCTTCCAAAATACATTACCTCACATTTGTCTGAATTAAACTCCATCTGCCATCTCTCCGCCCAAGCCTCCAAACGGTCTCAATCATGCTGTATCCTGTGATAGTCCTCATCATTATCCGCAATTCCACCAACCTTTGTGACGTCCGCAAACTTACTAATCAGACCAGTTACATTTTCCTCCAAATTATTTATATATACTATGAACAGCAAAGGTCCCAGCACTGATCCCTGCGGAACACCACTAGTCACAGCCCTCCAATCAAAAAAGCACCCTTCCATTGCTACTCTCTGCCTTCTATGACCTAGCCAGTTCTGTATCGATCTTGCCAGCTCACCTCTGATCCCAAGTGACTTCACATTTTGTACATGTCTGCCAAGAGGGACCTTGTCAAAGGCCTTACTGAAGTTCATAAAGACAACATCCACTGCCCTACCTGCATCAATCATCTTTGTGACCTCCTCGAAAAACTCTATCAAGTTAGTGAGCCACAACCTCCCCTTCACAAAACGGTGCTGCCTCTCGCTAATACGTACACTTGCTTCAAAATGGGAGTAGATCCTGTCTCGAAGAATTCTCTCCGGTAATTTCCTTACCACTGATGTAAGGCTCACCGGCCTGTAGTTCCCTGGATTATCCTTGCTACCCCTTCTTAAACAAAGGAACAACATTGGCTATTCTCCAGTCCTCTGGGACATCACTTGAAGGCAGTGAGGATCCAAAGATTTCTGTCAATACCTCAGCAATTTCCTCTCTTGCCTCCTTCAGTATTCTGGGGTAGATCCCATCAGGCCCTGGGGACTTATCCACCTTAATATTTTTCAAGATGCCCAACACATCTTCTTTTTGGATCTCAATGTGACCCAGGCTATCTACACACCCTTCTCCAGACACAACATCCACCAATTCATTCTCTTTGGTGAATACTGATGTAAAGTATTCATTTAATACCTTGCCCATTTCCTCTGGCTGCACACATAGATTCCCTCCCCTGTCCATCAGTGGGCCAACCCTTTCCCTGGCTACCCTCTTGCTTTTTATGTACGTGTAAAAAGCCTTAACCCTATTTGCCAATGACTTTTCTTGACCCCTTTTAGCCCTCCTGACGCCTTGCTTAAGTTCCTTCCTACTTTCCTTATATTCCGCTCAGGCTTCACCTGTTCCCAGCCTTCTGGCCCTGACAAATGCCTCCTTTTTCTTTTTGACGAGGCCTACAATATCTCTCGTTATCCAAGGCTCCCGAAGTTTGCCATATTTATCCTTCTTCTTCACAGGAACATGCCGGCCCTGAATGCCTTTCAACTGACATTTGAAAGCCTCCCACATGTCAGATGTTGATTTACCCTCAAACATCCACCCCCAATCTAGGTTCTTCAGTTCCTGCCTAAAAGCACAGGGCTAAATCACTGGCTTTGAAAGCAGACCAAGGCAGGCCAGCAGCACGGTTCAATTCCCGTAACAGCCTCCCCGAACAGGCGCCGGATTGTGGCGACTAGGGGCTTTTCACAGTAACTTCATTGAAGCCTACTTGTGACAATAAGCGATTTTCATTTCATTTCATATTGTTAGAATTAGCCTTCCCCAATGTAGCACATTCACCCTAGGGCCACTCTTATCCTTGTCCACCAGCACTTTAAAACTTACTGAATTGTGGTCACTGTTCCCGAAATGCTCCCCTACTGAAACTTCTACCACCTGGCCGTGCTCATTCCCCAATACCAGGTCCAGTACGGCCCCTTCCCGAGTTGGACTATCTACATATTGTTTTAAGAAGCCCTCCTGGTGCTCCTTACAAGCTCTGCCCCATCCAAGCCCCTAGCACTAAGTGAGTCCCAGTCAATATTGGGGAAGTTAAAGTCTCACATCACCACAACCCTGTTGCTTTTACTCCTTTCCTAAATCTGTCTATTTGCTCCTCCATCTCCCGCTGGCTGTTGGGAGGCCTGTAGTTAAACCCCCAACATTGTGACTGCACCCTTTTTATTCCTGATCTCTACCCATATAACCTCGTTGCCCTCTGAGGTGTCCTCCCGCAGTTCAGCTGTGATATTCTCCCTAACCAGTAGCGCAACCCCTCCACCCCTTTTACATCCCCCTCTATCCCGCCTGAAACATCTAAATCCTGGAATGTTTAGGTGCCAATCCTGTCCTTCACTCAACCAGGTCTCTGTAATAGCAACAACAGCATAGTTCCAAGTACTAATCCAAGCTCTAAGTTCATCTGCCTTACCTGTTATACTTCTTGCATTAAATCATATGCACTTCGGACAACCAGACCTGCTGTTTTCAGCAATATCTCCCTGTCTGCTCTGCCTCAGAGCCATACTGGACCTATTCACTAGTTCTCCCTCATTTTTTTCGCCTCCTGACCTATTGCTCCAGTACCCACCCCCCTGCCATACTAGTTTAAACCCTCCCGTGTGACACGAGCAAACCTCGCGGCCAGGATATTTATGCCTCTCCAGTTTAGATGCAACCTGTCCTTTTACAGGTCACACCCCGGAAGAGCTCCCAGTGGTCCAGATAACTGAAACCCTCCCTCCTACACCACCTGTTTAGCCACGTGTTTAGCTGCTCTGTCTTCCTATTTCTAGCCTCACTGGCATGTGGCACAGTGAGTAATCCCGAGATTACAACCCTAGAGGTCCTGTCTTTTAACTTCCTGCCTAGCTCCCTGAACTCCTGCTGCAGGATTTCATCCCCCTTCATGCCTATGTCGTTAGTACCAATATGTACCACGACCTCTGCCTGTTTGCCCTTCCCGCTCAGGATGCCTGCCCTAGTCATTAATATACATCGAAAATTGTTGGGGCCCGAGGATCGAACCTTGTGGCACCCCACTAGTTACATCTTGCCAAACAGAAAAAGACCCATTTATCCCGACTCTCTGCCTTCTGTCGGTCTACCAGTCTTCTATCCAAGCTAATAAATTACACCTAATTCCATGTGATCTTGCCTTGTGCATTAAGCTTTTATGTGACACCTTATCAAGTGCCTTCTGGAAGTCCAGATATATTACATCTACAAGGTGCCCAATTATCCACTTGGTTTGTTGTATCTTCAAAGGACTCTGGAAAATTTGTCAAATAATCGACCCTTCATAAAACCATGTCGACTCTGATTGATTGTGTTTTGACTTTTAAAATATTCTGTTATTATTTCCTTAATAATGGATTCAAACAATTTCCTAATGACAGTTGTTAAACTAATTGGTCTATATTTTCCTACTTTCTGCCTCCCTCCCCTTTTGAACAAGGGCGTTACATTAGTATTTTCACAATACACTGGAATCTTTCCCACATCCACAGATTTTTGAAATATTACAACCAATGGACCACTATCTCCGCTGCCACTTCCTTTAAGACCCTATGGTGTACGCCATCAGGCCCTGGGGACTTGTCTGCCATCAATCCCAATAATTTGTTTAATGCTTTTTCCCTATTGATGATGATTGTTCTAAGTTCCTCCCTTTCTATTACCTCTGCATTATCTGTTACTATTGGTACGGTACTAGTGTCCTCCATCATGAAAACTGAGGCAAAATTTGATTTAGCATCTCTGCCATTTCTGTGTTTCTCACTATTAACTCCTCGGTCTCATCTGCCAAAGGACCACATTCACTTTAGCTACTCTCTTCCCTTTTATATATTTATAGAAGCTTTTGCTATCCTTTTACATATTTTATGCTTGTTTTCTTTCACAATTTATCTTTGCTCTTTTTATTGCTTTTTTAGTAAACCTTTGTTGATCTTAAAAGTTTCCCAATCTTCCAGCCTGCCACTAGCCTTTGCAATATGGTATGCCTTAGATTTTGTTGATACTTTGAAGAAGGCTCAGAACTCATCTACTGGATTGATAGCAAACCTGAGAGGGTACATCCATTAGGCTGGAGCTCTTTTCTCAATTACAAAAGATAATGCTGAGGCGTGACCTGATAAAAAACTTTAATATTATGAAAGTGTTTGACAGGATAGGTGTAGAAAAGCTTTTTCCATTTATAAACAAGACCAACATAGTCATCAATAAATCCAAAAGGAAATTCAGGAGAAACCTCTTGACCTGGGGAGTGGAACTCACTACCGCAGGCAGTAGGTATGGTGGTTAGCATACATGCAGTTAGGTGGAAATTAAATCAACTCACATAGGGTGTGTTCAATGAGTTAGATGAAGAAGAGTGAGAGGATACTCATGTGGAACATAAATATCAGCAAAATCCGGCTGGGCCAAATGGTCTATTTCAGTGTTGTAAATAGAGTCATAGTATTTTACAGCACAGAAGGAGGACCTTCAGCCCATCGTGTCTGTGCCAGCCATCAAGCACCTATCTATTCTAATCCTATTTTCCAGCACTTTGTCTGTAGCCTTGCATGGGCCCTGGTGTTTCAAGTGCTCATTTAAATGCTTCTTCAATGTTGTGAGGATTCCCGCCTCTACTACCCTTTCAGGCAGTGAGTTCCAGATTCCCACCATCCTCTGGGTTATAAATGTTTTTCCACAACTCCCCTTTAAATCTCCTGCCCCTTACTTTCAATCTACTCCCCCTGGTTATTAACCCCTCAACTGAGGGGAAAGGTTTCTTCCTATCTATCCTAGGACAAATCTCAAACGTGCAATAAAGAGGTCTAAAAGGGGTCATGAAATATCTTTGGCTAACAGGGTTAAGGAAAATCCCAAAGCCTTTTATTCGTATAGAAGGAGCAAGAGGGTAACTAGAGAAAGGATTGGCCCACTCAAAGACAAAAGAGGGAATTTATGCAGGGAGTCAGAGGAAATGGGTGAGATTCTTAATGAGTACTTTGCATCGGAGAGGGACATGACGGATGTTGAGGCTAGGGATGGATGATTAAATACTCTAGGTCAAGTCGACATAAGGAAGGGGGAAGTTTTGGGTATTCTAAAAGGCATTAGGGTGGACATGTCCCCAGGTCCGGATGGGATCCATCCCAGGTTTCTGAGGGAAGCGAGGGACGAAATAGCTGGGGCCTTAACAGATATCTTTGCAGCATCCTTGAGCACGGGTGAGGTCCCGGAGGACTGGAGAATTGCTAATGTTGTCCCTTTGTTTAAGAAGGGTAGCAGGGATAATCCAGGGAATTATAGGCCTGTGAGCTTGACGTCAGTGGTAGGCAAACTGTTGGAGAAGATACTGAGGGATAGGATCTATTCACATTTGGAAGAAAATAGACTTATCAGTGATAGGCAGCATGGTTTTGTGCAGGGAAGGTCATGTCTTTCAAACCTAATAGAATTCTTTGAGGAAGTGACAAAGTTAATTGATGAGGGAAGGGCTGTAGATGTCATATACATGGACTTCAGTAAGGCGTTTGATAAAGTCTCCCGTGGCAGGTTGATGGAAAAAGTGAAGTTGTATGGGATTCAGGGTGTACTAGCTAGTTGGATAAAGAACTGGCTGGGCAACAGGGGACAGAGAGTAGTGGTGGAAGGGAGTGTCTCAAAATGGAGAAAGGTGACTAGTGGTGTTCCACAGGGATCCGTGCTCGGACCACTGTTGTTTGTGATATACATAAATGATCTGGACGAAGGTATAGATGGTCTGATTAGCAAGTTTGCAGATGATACTAAGATTGCTGGAGTTGCAGATAGCGAGGAGGACTGTCAGAGAATACAGCAAAATATAGATAGATTGGAGAGTTGGGCAGAGAAATGGCAGATTGCGTTCAATCCAGGCAAATGCGAGGTGATGCATTTTGGAAGATCTAATTCAAGAGCGGACTATACGGTCAATGGAAGAGTCCTGGGGAAAATTGATGTACAGAGAGATCTGGGAGTTCAGGTCCATTGTAGCCTGAAGGTGGCAATGCAGGTCGATGGAGTGGTCATGAAGGCATTCAGCATGCTTGTCTTCATCGGACGGGGTATTGAGTACAAGAGTCGGCAGGTCATGTTACAGTTGTATAGGACTTTGGTTAGGCCACAATTGGAATACTGCGTGCAGTTCTGGTCGCCACATTACCAGAAGGATGTGGATGCTTTAGAGAGGGTGCAGAGGAGGTTCACCAGGGTGTTGCCTGGTATGGAGGGTGCTAGCTATGAAGAAAGGTTGAGGAGATTAGGATTGTTTTCGTTGGAAAGACGGAGGTTGAGGGGGGACCTGATTGAGGTCTGCAAAATTATGAGAGGTATGGACAGGGTGGATAGCAACAAGCTTTTTCCAAGATTGGGTGTATCAATTACAAGGGGTCACGATTTCAAGGTGAGAGGGGGAAAGTTTAAGGGAGATGTACGTGGAAAGTTTTTTACGCAGAGGGTGGCGGGTGGTTTTTACGCAGAGGGTGGTGGGTGCCTTGAACGCTTTGACAGCAGAGGTGGTAGAGGCGGGCACGATAGCATCATTTAAGATGCATCTAGACAGATATATGAATGGGCGTGGAACAGAGGGAAGTAGATCCTTGGAAAATAGGCGACAGGTTTAGATAAAGGATCTGGATCGGCGCAGGCTGGGAGGGCCGAAGGGCCTGTTCCCGTTCTGTAATTTTCTTTGTTCTTTATAACTTTGTACATCTCAGTCAAGTCCCCTTTCAGCCTTCCACTGTTATTTGTTATTTATGTTAATGATTTGGATGATAATTTAGGAGGCATGTAAGTTAGTAAGTTTGCAGATGAAGCCAAGATTGGTGGCATAGTGGACAGTGAAGAAGGTTATCTAGGATTGCAACAGGATCTTGATCAATTGGGCCAGTGGGCTGATGAATAGAATTTAATGGAATTTAATTTAGATAAATGTGGTGATGCATTTTTGTAGATCGATTCGGGGCATGACCTACTCAGTGTTGGGGAGAGTTGTAGAACAAAGAGATCTAGGAGTACATGGTCATAGCTCCTTGACAGTGGAGTCACAGGTGGACAGGGTAGTGAAGGAGGCATTTGGCATGCTTGGTTTCATTGGTCAGAACTTGAATACAGAAGTTGGGACGTCTTGTTGAACTTGTACAAGACAGTAGTAAGGCCGCACTTGGAATACTGTGTATAGCTCTGGTCATGCTATTATGGAAAATATATTATTAAACTAGAAAGAGTGCAGAAAAGATTTACTAGAATGCCACTGGGACCTGATGGTTTGAGTTATCCCAGACTGGGACTTTTTTCCCTGCAGCGTAGGAGGCTTAGGGGTGAACTTATAGAGGTCTTTAAAATAATGAGGGGCATAGATCAGGTAGATAGTCAACATCTTTTCCCAAAGGTAAGGGAATCTAAAACTCGAGGGCATATGTTTAAGATGAGAGGGAAGAGATACAAAAGGGTCAAGAGGGGCAATTCTTTTACACAGAGGGTGGTGAATGTCTGGAACGAGCTGCCAGAGGCAGTAGTAGTGGCGGGTTCAATTTTGTCTTTTAAAAAGCATTGAGACAGTTATATGGGTAAGATGGGTACAGAGGGATATGGGCCAAATGCGGGCAATTGGTACTAACTGGGTGGCATGGACAAGTTGGGGCAAAGGGCCTGTTTCCATGCTGTAAACCTCTATGACTCTTCTCTGCTTGAGTCAAAAGAACGATTGAACGCAAATTGTTCATTGACGTATAGATCATGAATCAAAGTGGTGTTAATTTTTCAAATTATGGCATATTACCGATCAAATACTAGACATGTGCAGAAATGTTATACCGAGAACAATCTTAAATGCAGATTTGTGATTAAAGTTTCAGGATTACCCGATTAACAATGCAGTTTGTGTGAAGTAAATGCCTTGTGATGACATTTCCCTGGCATCATAATTTTTGTTTAAAGAATAAAAAATGTTGCGCCATTCTACAGGCCGGAGTGATGTGAGGCTCCTATCTCACAATTACATTGTGACATAAATTCATTTGGCAGCATTAATTATACATTAAGACTTAAGTGGTTCTAATATCATCTACTTGTTCACCAGCTGTAGCATAATGGTTGTGGAAGCTGCAGCTTTCATCAGTGACATTCATAAATCAGAAACTGCCAGAGGGTCAGGCATATTTTGAAGAATGCTGCTTTTATGAAAGACACACATTTATGTTGCTGTTTTGTCATGCTTCTCAGAATTATCACAAAATGTTTCACATGCAATTCATTACTTTGAAGTGTAGTATCTGTTGCTACATAGGCCAACAACAACTCCCATCATAATTAGCCACCTTCATACTTTCAAATGTTCACCCCATTTCTCAACCTCTTCCTTCCTCAGGTGCTTGAACAGAATAGATGCACTAAACTCTGAACTAGGTTGCATCTTGTGTTTTAAAAAAAAAAATAGTTCTGATGGTGTGGGCAGCAATGACAAGGCCACATGTATTGCCCATCTGTACTTGGCCTGCAAAAGCTGTGGTGCGAAGAAAAAAAGACTTGTGCTTATGTAATGCTTTTCATGGCCTCCAAAGTGTTTTACAGTCAACAAAGTACTTTTGAAAGTACGGTAGCACAAGTGGATAGCACTGTGGCTTCACAGTGCCAGGGTCCCAGGTTCGATTCCCCGCTGGGTCACTGCCTGTGCGGAGTCTGCACGTTCTCCCTGTGTCTGCGTGGGTTTCCTCCGGGTGCTCCGGTTTCCTCTCACAGTCCAAAGACGTGCAGGTCAGGTGGATTGGCCATGAGAAATTGCTCTTAGTGACCAAAAAGGTTAGGAGGGGTCATTAGGTTACGGGGATAGGGTGGAAGTGAGGGCTTAAGTGGGTTGGTGCAGACTCGATGGGCCGAATGGCCTCCTTCTGCACTGTATGTTCCTAGTTTTATGTACTGCTCTAGTGTAGGAAAATGCAGCAGCCAATTTGCATACAGCAAGATCTTTTCTCAAGGACAATTACGGATGAGCAGCGAATGTCGGTCTTGCCAGCAAGACTTAAGTTCACAAAAGAATAAGATCATAAGACCATAAGACATAGCAGCAGAATGAGGCCACTCGGCCCATTGAGTCTGCTCCGCCATTCAATCGTGGCTGATATTTTTCTCATTTCCATTCTCCTGCCATATCCCCATAACCCCTGATCCCCTTACTAATCAAGAACCTATCTCTGTCTTAAAGACACTCAGTGATTTGGCCTCCACAGCCTTCTGCGGCAAAGAGTTCCACAGATTCGCCACCCTCTGACTGAAGAAATTCCCCCTTATCTCTGTTTGAAGTGATCATCCCTTTAGTCTGAGATTGTGTCCTCTGCATCCTCTCCATGTCCACTCTATCCAGGCCTCGCAGTATCCGGTAAGAATAAGGCAAGAAAACCCCACAAACAGCAATGAAATTTGACCGGATAATCTGTTTCGCTGATGTTGACGTGGGGATAAATGCTGGCCATACCACTGCTGAGAACTCACCGTTTCTTCTTCAAAATTGTCCCACAGGAACCTTCCCATCCATCGAAGGGAGATAGGACTGTGGTTTGAAAGACATGGGGCTGATCTTTCTGGCCGTCATGGCTGGGGAGTCCTTCTCATGTCGCCAAAGGCGGCCCCCCCATTCCCTGGTGGTGGAGGCCGTGAACCACACAAGAACGCCACAGAACCCCCCAGGACTGGGAGCTCCAACCGACGGCCATTAGGGAGCAGTCTCCACCACCGGAGAATAAGCTGCGGGAGGAGGGGGGGCGGGAATCCTGCCCATGCAGCTGAATGAAGAGTGGAGAGTTAGATTTGGTTGTTATCTACAATCATGTGATGCTGATCTCATACCTCTAGATAATATCACTGATCTACATTTCTCTACATTACTGAGGAGAGAGGAAGAGGCAGGATTTGGAGTGTTGCTTATGGAAGCTGAAAGTAGCTTATTTCTTCGCAATACTAAAGACAGTTAAACAAGTTAACAGCAAAGATGCCAAAAATGGTATGGTTTTCATGGTGTTTAAGTTCCTCAGACGAGCTGTCATCTCTTAACTTTATTCAATCTATTCCAAAAACCATTGTTCGTTCTGAAGACAGTGATGATGCAGCAGTGGGAGGAGGCAATAAACTACTACCAAACACAAGTCTCAACACTTTTATAAGATTATTCGGCCCATCGTTTGGAAAGGGCAGCCTACCCAAGCCGACTCATCCACCCTATCCCAATAACCCCACCCAACCTTTTTGGCAAGCCCAATCCAGAGGTGAGAAAGCCTCGCTGTTGCCAGAGGCATCCAAAATCGTGGGTCACGCCAAAGGCATACCTAGAATCAGTGTAAACATTAGTACTTTTATCTGTGGCCAAAATACATGCTCGAGTGAGGGCAAATAGCTCGGCTTTATGTGCAGAGACAGGGGTCTGGAAGGCTGCTGCTTCCTGCTCGTCAGTGTCGGTTACTATGGCATATCCCAACTGTGGGATGCCAGTGAGAGTAATGGAGGAACTGCCATCAACATAAAAAATTAGATCTGGATTATCAATAGGCCTTTGTGAAAGGGGGGGATGTCATGATATCCACATCAGCATATCATGGTGTAATCACACACACACTGATGGACAGGCAGTTGGACCAACCAACACATAGTAACATCGCAGCCAATCATCAGTGAGAGCACACGCACTATAAAACAGGGAACACCACAGTTCCCGCTCATTCTACCAGGCTATAGCTCAGAGCAGCACGGTAGCATTGTGGATAGCACAATTGCTTCACAGCTCCAGGGTCCCAGGTTTGATTGCCGGCTTGGGTCACTGTCTGTGCGGAGTCTGCACATCCTCCCCGTGTGTGCGTGGGTTTCCTCCGGGTGCTCCGGTTTCCTCCCACAGTCCAAAGATGTGTGGGTTAGGTGGATTGGCCATGACAAATTGCCCTTAGTGTCCAAAATTGCCCTTAGTGTTGGGTGGGGTTACTGGGTTATGGGGATAGGGTGGAGGTGTTGACCTTGGGTAGGGTGCTCTTTCCAAGAGCCGGTGCAGACTCAATGGGCTGAATGGCCTCCTTCTGCACTGTAAATTCAAAGCACAGAGCTCACAGTGTGCCACTCAGACATAGACCATGTGCTGAGTGCCTAACTAAGATAGTGATAGGGCTGGGTCCACAGGTTAACTGGTGAAGCACGTACCCAAGCCAGCAGTTAGTTGTTACCGTTGTTTAGACAATAAAACAGAGTTGTACCATCGACAGCCATGTTGGATCATTTGTGTATCAGAACACCGAACACGACAACTGGGAGTGCAATGCTTGTGAGAAAAGGGTTGGAGAATGAATGAAGCCCTGTGGGAGCCTAGTCCAAGTGTATTGGTTGCCCTTAAATGTAAAGGCAAACAAATACAGTGATTCAGGGGCGAGGGGTATCGCAAAAAAGGCATGTTGTAAATCAATAAGGGTGAAAACAGTCGCTTCCGTTGGGACATTACTAAGGATTGTCGCCGGGTTTGAGACAATAGGATGTAAGAGTTCCACTATCTGATTAATACGTTGGAGGTCTTGGACCAAACGCCATTTGGATGGTCTTCTTATCTTAGGAACTGGAAGAATCGGGGTGTTACAGGGCGATTGGCATGGTACCACAATTCCCTGTTGAAGGAACGATTGAATCATGACCAAGACTCCTTCTTCAGCCTCGGGGTGCAAAGGGTACTGTGAAATCGAGGGCAAGGGCATGTCAGGTTTAACTTTAATAACAACGGGAGGGAAATTAGTGAGACCAACTTCGTGTTTGGAGGCCGCCCATAAATCTGCGGGTAGTTCAGAAGTCGTAGATTGGACTGAATGATGGTGGTACAGTGTGTCAATGAGGACAACTGGGTGTTGACCCTTCTTTTCCCTTAGCGAAGCCAACAAAGGAAACGGATTGTAGAGAACCGAGGGCGTCTTGGTAAATGCTCTCCAAATCACGCGAGCATCCTGTATGATTGTAGCAAAGAGTGACATGTGGATCGGGAATATCTAAGGGAGGTGAAAAGTGTGAGGGATCAAAATCAACCGACCACCACTGTGGAATAGTGAAAAGGGGAACATTTCGAAGCTGGGCCTGCGGGATAGCTGATATAGTAATGCCGTTATCAAGGCAAACAATTTCCACCTGCAATGGACACAGCAAGTCACGTCCGGCCAGGTTGACACCGAGGACGCGGGTAACTGTGAAAGGGATGCAACATTCCCGGCCCTCAAATTGAACAGAGAGCGGCTTCGTAAGCGGATAAACAGCACCTTCCCCCATTAAACCAGCAAGTTCCACATGCTTATCAGAAAGGGGAAAGCCATGTTTCTGAATTAATGTCCAGTCAAGCATAGAATGAGTCGCGCCGGTGTCAATCAGGAAGGGGATAGGCACACCCTCTATGTAAATCATAGTGGTGGGCTCGTCAGAGTGGCCTGTTGAGAGGACCGGAGTGTTCGATCTGGCTAGTCAGTAGGGGTTAGAGGTAGTGAAGGGTGTCTGCCGACGGGGTTGAAATCTACCTTGTCGTCGGGGTGGTGGACAATCCCTAGCATAGTGGCCTGTACGTTGACAGTTGAAGCAAGTGACAATATATTTCGCAGGAGGACGACGCGGAGGAGCACCGTCGAAATCCTCCATGTTTGGAGTGAAGGGGTAAGGACCCTGTGAGCAGTAACCAAATTCAGGAGGGTCCGTGCAATCCGGGCGATAGTAACGTGAATCTGTCTGAGAGTTTTGATCTTTAGGAGCTCTTCTTTGAGAGGGACGTTGGATGAATTCGGATTTAATTTTGGACGAAGTGTCTTTGTAACAGGTCCCACGGTTGCGGCCATTGCTCCAATAAGACACAGCACGTTTCATTTGAGGTTTAGAATTGTCAGACCAGTCCATGTTATTAGTTTTAATACTGGATGCTACGCAGTCAGGTAAAACCTGCATTAGTAGTGCATTAAATTGGGGAGACTGTGTGCCTGCATTGAAAGCAATGTCCCCGGAGTAAAGAGTGTACACGCCACAAAAGCGGTCAACAAATTCTGGACCATCTTCCTTAGAAGTGGGGGTACATTCAAGGAGTTTGGCGATGTCAATGGGTTTACGGAGAGCCCGTTTTAGTGCAGGGAACGTTAAAGTACGCTGATTGTCCTCCGTTTGGTGTGCAGCGCTGAAGGCCGTCCACGTGTCCTCATGAAGTCCTAATTCATTTTTCCATCTTTCTCCTAATTCTGAATTCTGGGGGAAGGGATGAATAAATCAGTGAATATTGATCATGTGCGATAGCACCGTACATGGTCGCAGTTCTCCTCAAAAACTCAGTGAACCCCTCTGGGTCATCTTTGCAGGAGGGACATTGGGCCATGATCAAACATAGCTCATGGGGTTTAAAAGCCTGCCACACCTCAATGAATGGGTCATCATTATCACCAGGATGGGGGTTCACTCCTAATGGGATAATTTGCGTGGGGGTAGGTGGTGGCGGAAAGGTTTCCTCCTCCTTAGGTTGGAGTGATAAATCAAGAAAAGCCTGATTAACAGAGGTGAAGAGTTGTTCCATATTAACTGCTTGCGTATGGGACCATAAGGGGGAGTCTGGACTTGGGACGGTGTAATTGTAGGGTCAGGATGTGCAGGATAAGGGTGGGGTCCAGGGGTCAAATCCTCCTCCTCTTCCGTATCGCCTGAATAGGGAAACATCGGCATGCCTGGGCAACTGGGAGGATCCTCCTTTCGTTTAATCTGATGGGCTAACCCTCCCTGCTTATTGGTTGGAGATTTTTTATTTTCACCTTGTTGTTTATGCTTTCTATCCCAAAGTTCACATTCCAATTTTAAAGTCTCCCAATTATTTGCTTTACCATCCACACAATCATCAATCCCTATTCTACGGGAGTTATCTCTCCAACTCATGAATAGTGATTGTTCGTGGCGCTCAGTGGTCTGTTTTTTCCACTCCGAAATTAAAAATTTCCATTTGAAGCTGGTGTTTTTCTGCCAAATGATTTTCTCAGCCGAAATGTTCATAGTTATATCATAGTTCATAGTTCCAAGTGCCCCCTAGTGGCTAAATATCGTTGCCCAATTTATTGTTCAGCGCTGCAGATAATCTCCGGAAATTACGTTCTTGAGAAGGGTTTTCGGAACACATAAAAAATAGAGGGGAATTGCCCCCAGTTTTGTCTAAACTCTGTCCCATAATGTCAATAAAATGTGCCCCTGGCAACAAAAAATATCAAAAAAAATCCCTAGTACCAAATCAAATTGCAGGGTCCCTGACTCAAACTTAAGCCTGCATAACAAGAGGTTCCTGACCTAAGGCTAACCACAATTGGGGTCCCTGACCTGAAGTACTCTACTAACAGTACAATTTAGATTCGAGCACCGTCACTTGTTTAGTTACTTCCGTCAGGGATGAGGGGTCGAACCACCAATCCGAGAGAGAGAGAGAACAAGGTTAATCTTACCTTGTGCCAACGTCTGTCTCCTATCTCCGTGTCTGGCTCGATCACTTCTTCAGTCCCCCACGGAATTCACTCAGGATAACTGCTCGCAGTGCCAAATGCTAAAGTCAATATTTTCCCACTTCTGTTGTAGAAAGATTCAACACACTCGTTAAGACAAAATAACAAAGCGTTATTTTCGAAAAGACTGCATGTACTGGCTGAATCTTGAAGTCAGAGAGCAGTCAACAAAACTGCTGAGTCTTTCGCAAGTTCCGCGCTTTCGCAGAGAATTAGCTCAATATTTATACATTATCATTATCAAGATTGCATGACAACAGAATAGTCAGGAATTTGATCGTAAATACAAACGGAAGCATAGAACAGACCTTTTTTGGTCACATCACTCATACCATTATCTTGTCATTGGAGGGAACATTGAAAGGTCGGAATAGAATTATTTCTTCCTGAACTTATCTTGTTTAATTCCTATGGCCCTGGGTTATGACGAGTTTGTTTTATCAGGAGTTGCCGAGGTCCTGTGTTTTGGAATGGCTCGACCTTCGTTGATCTTTTCAGACTTCAAATTATGCAGAGTTGGCCTTATCAGTCTTACAGTCTGAAATGGTTAGGGCAGCATTTCTTACAGGGGTCTGGTGAGCTGGAATGATTGTTCAGCCTTTCTTACATTGTATCAAACATTTTGACCAGTCTTCCCATTGACCAGTTTTCCCATCAAGCCATTACTTAATTCGTACCATATCACGCCCAGAGCCGGGATCGAACCTGGGACCTCGGCGCCATGAGGCTGCAGGGCTAACCCACTGTGCCACCGTGCTGCCCCAATACAGTAATGATGTAAAGGCTGGAGCAGCAGCTCTATCCTGCTCCAGGGCTGCAAGGCCAGTGACCTCTTGTCAACAAACTTTGTTCACACGAACAGTCTCCACCTTGCTGCTGCGGACATTGCCTGTGTCAGACATATACACTAGCATCAACCAAATGGGCTGAATGGCCTGTTGCACTGCAAATTATGTGTCAATTTTTTGGAGATAAATTTACAAGGAGTGAGGACAGGTGGTTATGTGAGAGTGGCGGGGGTTGGTGCAGGGTGGGAGGGGTAAAGGGGGCTCATTCCTTTGAAATTAAAGTAACAAGAATTTGTATTCTATTGGTTGTGCTCTTGAAGTGTGGGACCCCGTCACTCTTTGAAGAGAGTTTTTCATAGATTCACAATAGACAGGTGTTGACATTTAAATGCCCTCGCAAGTCACTCAGTTCACGGGCAATTAGGGATGGGCAATAAGTGCGAGCCCAGCCAGTGTTGTCCACATCCATGAAGGCATGAACAAAAAAAATAAAATCTCGAACACACATATCCAAAGATGCAAGAGAATTGGTACCTCAGTCTACTCAAAATGCCACTGAAGGTTTAACTGGAGGTATAGGGGCAAGCTGCTTCTGCAATTTGACCGCATCCAATTGATGAAGCATGCAAGCAATTCAAATAGTCTGGTCAGAAAGCAATAAATCTCACCCCTGCAGGTCTCTTTAGAACTATATTGAGTTGTTGGAAAATCATTCAGCACAGGTTGTGAAGCCAGCATCAGTTCCGCAACAGGCAAGAAAATGTTTGTTAGCTCCTTCACGGTTGACGAAAGGTAGAGAAGCACTTTGCTGACATAATCTTTCAAGTTGGATATGCTTTGGAAAGTTGGGCACCATGTTGGTGAGCAGAAAACCAAAACCATGCTGGGCGTTTGTAAAGCAACAAAACTAGACGGTGCTATCAAGAAGCAACATGAGACATTGTGTACTTAAAAGGAGCTGCTTGTGTAAACGAGGCCTTGATGAGGTTATACAGAACTCAATATGCCTCATCGATAAATAACCCTGACCAGGAAAGTTGCCAGCGAGGCAGTTGAAATTCGATCTATTCAACCAATCAACTGTTACCGTGGTCTTCACATGATGTAATTTACTGAAAGAAAGTCCAAGAGGGATAGTGTGATGCGAGCTTTAGGTTTTAAACAAAAGAGAGATCATTGGTGATCATGATTGAAGGCTATCATCGATAGGTCAATGAGGCCCTGACAATGTAACAACCTGTTCACCATTAAAAGGAAAAAGATCTAAAGGAAGCTGATAAGATAACTTTGTTACTGCAGAGAAGGTATGAACCCGGCTGACCACACAAGGAGCTGCATGGCTGCCTTGATCATGCAGCCAAGGGAACCAATTGTCGGAAAGAGGGAGCCAAAGACTGATCTCGATGCATTGAATATCTGTGCTGCGCTTATAACTAGATATTAAACGGAGCTCGACTCATTATCAGCAGGGTACTTTAAAAATCCTGACCCAAGGATATCTACAACTAAAAGGTGTTTGTCACCTTGGGTGATTGTATGACTATTTATTGAGAACGTATTTGGGCATTGTATTGCTAGATCAGCTTCATTGCTAACAGTCGACTGAGAAGGTCATTGTGTTGCCACATACACGAAGAAGGGTATTTGGTTCCCATGGAAACAGAAAAGTTCATTGTATAGCCAATGAGCTTTACGCATGAGCAGTGGAAGAGGCCACATCCAGAGTGAGGCACAAACAGAATGAGTTTTAAACTTGGGAATTTGGAACAGAATGGGAATTTGGTGCAGAGTGGGAAGAGGTGATTTTTTTTGCTTTTCTTCCTCGCTTTCTAACTTTTAAATCTCCAGAGAGTGTTCTTGCCCTGCTGCCACTAAGGCTACAAGGGGTGAGCTGATTGGTAAAGAGTGGGAAAGGTGCTAAGTCTTTACAGATTTCACCACTTGCAGGTTGAAATTAAGTTTTGTAGTTTATAATCTGAAGGGGCTATAATTGATAGTGTCGAGGACAAGGAAAGAAGGGCTATAGAGAATTAGATATATTCTAATATCAAGCATCTTCCGAGCTTTAATTAAAAAGGGTACGTCATGGCGAGAAAACTCAAAGCCTTGGTTTGCTCCTGTTGCACCATGTGGGAGACCGGAAACATTTTCAGTGCCCGGGGCAGCATGTGTGCAGGAAGTGTCTCCAGCTACAGCTCCTGGAAGCTCGGGTTTCGGATCTGGAACGTCGTCAAAGACACCATGGCGCTGGAGAGTGTCGTGGATAGCACGTACAGAGAGATGGTCATACCGCAGGCTCAGACTACACAGGCAGGAAGGGAATGGGCGACCACCAGGCAGAGCAAGAGAGTTAGGCAGGGAGTGCAGGAATCTGATGTGTCATTCCCCAGCACAACAGATATACCGTTTTGGATACTGTTGAGGGGAATGAACTCTCAAGGGAAAGCAGCAACAGCCAAATTTGTTGCATCACTGTTGGTTCTACTGCAGAGAGAAGAAGTAAAAAGTGTGGGAATGAAATAGGTATAGGGGATTCAAATGTAAGCAGAACAGATAGGCATTTCTGTGGCCACAAACAAGACTCCAGGGTGGTATGTTGCCTCCCTGGTGCTAGGGTCAAGGATGCCTTGGAGCAGTTGCAGGAAATTCTGGAAAGGAGGGTGAACAGCCAGTGGTTGTGGTACACATCGGTACCAGCGACAGTGAAAGCAGAATATAGAGAGTAAGGAAGAAAGTTGAGAAGTTGAACCTCAAAGGCAGTGATCTCAGGATTACTATCAGTGCCACGTGCTAGTCAGAATAGAAATAATAGGATGTATTGGGTGAATGGGTGGCTGAAGAGATGGTGTAAGGGTGAGGGTTTCAGATTCCTAGGGCACTGGGACCGGGTCTATGGGAGGTGAGTCCTGTGAAAATTGGACAGGTTGCACCTGGGCAAGACCGGGGCTGATGTCCTTAGGGGGATACTTGCTAGAGCGGTTGGGGAGGGTTTAAACTAATGATGCAGGGATATGGGAACCTATGTAAGGATTCAGAGCAGGAGAAATCAAGAACAAGAAAAAAGACAGCAAGGAGAATAAGAAAAATGATAGGACGATAAATCAAGGGCCTGTATCAGATAATGACACTGTAAAAATTAGTAGGAACGAGACAAGGAATGTTAAAAGGACATTAACATTAAAAGGACGCGTAGAACATTCAAAATAAAATGGTAAATTAGTTGCGCAGATAGATTGAAAGGAATATGATATAGTTGGGATTACGGAGACATGGCTCCAAGGTGGTCAGGAATGGGAACTAAACATTGAGGGCTATTCAGTTTTTAGGAAGGACAGACAGAAAGGAAAAGGTGGCAGAGTTGCATTGTTGATTAAAGAAGATATTGATATAATATTGAGGAAATATATGAGTACAGATAATGTGGAATCTGTCTAAGTCGAGGTAAGAAACATCAAGGGGCAAAAAACATTCATATGAGTGGTATACAGACAACTAAACTGCAGTGGTAAAGTTGGGAATAGTATGAGACGGGAAATCATAGATGTGCGATAAAGGAACATCTGTGAATATGGATGACTTTAAGCTGCATATAGATTGGGTGACTCAAATCAGTCACAGTACAATAGAGAAGGAATTCCTGGAGTGTATACGGAATGTTTGTCTGGCCAAATATGTTGAGGAACCAACAAGGGAACAGGCCATCTTGAACTGGGTGTTGTGCAATGGGAAAGGATTAGTTGGCAATCTAGTTGTGAGACAACCTTTAGGATGAGTGACCACAATGTGATAGAATTCTTTATCAAGGCGGTTAGTGAGTTAGCTGATTCTGAGACCAGGGATCTGAACATCAATAAAGGTAACTATGATGGTATGAGGAATGAGCTGGCTATGACGGACTGGAAAACATTATTGAAAGGAAGGACAGTGGACGGGCAGTGGACAGACATTCAAGGAACAAATAGATGAACTCCAAAAGTTGTTTATTCCTATTTGTGTAAGAGTAGAAAAGGAACTGTGGTCAAACCATGGCTCACAAGGGACATTAGAGATTGTATTATATTCAATGAAGAGGCACACAATTTAGCTAGAAAAAACAATAGATCTGAGGATTGGGAACAGTTTAAAATTCAGCAAAGGCAAACCAAGGGACCATTAGGGCTGGTTTAGCACAGTGGGCTAAGACAGCTGGGGTGTAATGCAGAACAAGATCAGCAGCGCGGGTTCAATTCCCGTTCCAGCCTCCCCAAACAGGCACCGGAATGTGGCGATTAGGTAATTTTCATCGTAACTTCATTGAAGCCTACTTGTAACAATAAGTGGTTATTATTATTAAGAAGGGGAGAATACAATTTTAAAGTAAACTAGAGGAGAGCATGAAAACTGCCTTTAAATGTTTCTTTGGGGATGTAAAGAGAAAGCGGTTGATAAAAACGAATGCAGTCAGAAATGGGGGAATTTATAACAGGGAACAAAGAAATGGTTGAGGAACTAAATTCAAAATTTGCTTCTGTCGTCACAAAGGAAGACGCAAATAATGTACCTGAAGTTCTGAGAAACACAAGTATTATTGAGAAGTTAAAGGAAATTAGTATTAGTAAAGAAATGGTTTTCGGGAAATTAATGGTGGGGTTGAAGGCGAATAAATCTCCAGAGTCTGATAATCTTCATCCCAGAGTACTTAAGGAAGTGGCCCTAGAAATAGTAGATCCATTGGCAGTCATTTTCCAAAATTTTTTGGACTCTGAAATTGTTCCTACAGATTGGAGGCTAGGTAATATAACCCCACTATTTATAAATGGAGGTAGAGAGAAAACAGGGAACTATAGATCGCTGAGCCTAGTGTCGGTAAGTTGCCAGAGTCCATTATCAAGGATTTCATAGTACAGCATTTGGAAAGCAGTGGTGTAATCAGACAAAGCCAGCATGGATTTATGAAAAGGAAAATCATACCGGCCAAATTTGCGACAATTCTTTAAGGTGTGACTGTTGACCAGGGAGAACCGGTGGATGTGATGTATTTCACCAAGGTCTCACAAGCAGACTACTATGTAAAGTTAAAGTGCATGGGACTACGAGTAGTGTATTGAGATGGATAGAAAGCTGGTTAGATAGCAGGAAGAAAAAGTTGGAATAAATGGGTCTTTTTCTGATTGGCAGGTAGTGACTAGTGGGGTACCACAGGAATCTGTGCTAGGCCCACAACTATTCACATTATATATTAATGATTTGGATGAGGGAATTAAATGTATTATCTCTAAATTTGAAGATAATACAAAGTTGGGTGGGAGGGAGAGCTGTGAGGAGGATGCAGAGGTACTTCAGCGGGTTTTGGACAGGCTGAGTGAGTGGACATATGCATGGCAGATGCAGTATAATGTGGATAGATGTGAGCAAAAATAGGAAGGCAGATTATTATTTGAATAGGTGTAAATTGAGAGAGGTGGATACTCAGCGAGACCTTGGTGTCCTTGTGCATCAGTAAGCGCACAGGTACAGCAGGCAGTAAAGAAGGCAAATGGTTTGTTGGCCTTCATAGCAAAAGGATTTGATTATAGGAATAGAGATGTTTTACTGCAATTGTATAGGGCATTGGTGAGGAATTGTGTGCAGTTTTGGTGTTCTTATCTGAGGAAGGATGCTCTTGCTATGGAGGGAGTACAGCGAAGGTTTACCAGGCTGATTCCTGGCATGGCGGGACTGTCACATGAAGAGAGACTAAATTGATTCGGATTATATTCATTGGAGTATAGAAGAGTGAGAGGGGTTCTCATATATACTTACAAAATTCTAACAGGAATAGACCGGGTAAATTCAAAAAGAATGTTCCCAATGGTGGGGGAGTCCAGAACTAGGGGTCATAGTTTGAGGATAAGGACTGAGGTGAGGAGAAATTTCTTCACCCAGAGAGTGGTGAATCTGTGGAATTCACTACCACAGAAAGTAATTGAGGCCAAAATGTTGTGTAATTTCAAGAAGGAATTAAATATAGCTCTTGGGGCTAAAGGATTCAAGGGATATGGGGGAAGACAGGTTCAGGGTGTTGAACTTGATAATTAGCCATGACCAAAATGAATTGCGAGCAGGCTCGAAGGGCCGAATGGCCTTCTCCTGCTTCTATTTTCTTTGTGTTTGTATGTTAGCGAGAATGAATCCAGAAGCATCACTCAAAACTCGGGTCTTTTCCAAATGTTAAACGGTTTATTATGCCAGCGAGGAGTAAGTTGCTGGATACACCATGCGCCTCTCTGCTAAACATAACAAAGTATCCATCTTTTATAGAATTCGAACAGGTACAGAGCCCACCTCAACTGGATACAATCCGGGCATAATAATTACTGGTTACTGGGCAACATGAGGATTCGTGGTCAGTTCACAGCAGATTGAGGCCCCTCAAGATGTTTACCAGACCCTCTTATCAATTGCCTTGGGTTCTCTTACGACCTTACAAACTTAAACTTTCCTATCTCACCTCATGACAGACTGGTACCACAGGCAACACGGCTTAAAGACAGCTGCTCGGAGCTACTGATTCGGAATTTCTTGCTGAATAAACCATTTCTGTGTATGTCTGTGGGAACTAAGGCTGTGCCCAGCTAGTTGGCTAAAAATCCCATGATGCCCCATACACTGCAATATTTTATATATGCTCTGGGCCCACGCCAACACCAAGCACAGAAAACGATCATACTCTATCTGAAACATATAACTGATGTGTCTGCCTGTGTGCATGAGACTGCTGGTGTAAGCTCTGACCTTTCTTTGTATCTAGAACATTTACAGTTAGGTACCACATAGTTCATAGTAGAATAGTATTTTACATTTAATTCAGATATTTGACTTTTCTCTTCACGTCATTTCCAAACTGTAGAGTAACCTATTTAAAGTAGTAAGTTATGTCCAAAACTGTGTGATAACTGCTCTGGTTACAGTATAATTTCATATTTAAAATCCAAGTATGTTCCCTTTTGTGGTTGTGTGAGCTTCATGATGCTACATCCATCATGCACACATCATTTCGACTTGGCGCTGAAGCGATTAACTTGGGTTTCACATCACAGTTTCCATTACCTGCTTTCGCGAAAGGAAGAGAAGCATAAAATTCAGGAGTTGATGTACATAAGTTAACGTGTCGCCTAGCAGCCTTCCTCCAGTTAATTGCCATCACAGAAGCTTCTTAATCCCAAATCAGTAAAGAAAAATGAGTCATGGGTGCTGCCAGATGAATTTGACAACGCATCTGTGTTGGGTATTCTTGGCATATCTTTCCACCTGCACAACGATGAAATGGAAGCCCTCTCTGCTCATGCAGACCTCCTCATTCTCAGTAGGTGCACAGACTGATGCATGAGGGATGCTCAATGGTAAAGGCCACAATGTGATTCTCGATAGCTGCAGAGGTGATGCTGGGAGTCTGGTGGAGTCCACTTGACTCCTGGGAACAGGAGTATTGACTGGAGGAATTAGAATGAGTGCTGCTGACTGACTGAAGACCACGGAAGCTCCAGTGGGGATCTGAAAGATTGCTGATAGCATAATAACTGAGTGTAGCAGCCACTATCAATAGCACTGGCTCAGCATGATTAGTGTGAGCCTGATATGCAGTGCTCTCTCAACTTATCACAAAAGCCACACTGCATTTACTTCTTAAACATAAACATAAATCTTGCCAAACATTCAGCACAGTCAAACTTGCAAAATGAAACATATTTTGTGCTTCTTTTCACTGAAGCCGAGCACTGAAGAACAGTTTAGAACCAATGAGTCATTGAAAAGATACAGCACAGAAGGTGGACCATTCAGCCCATCCTTTCCATGCCGACCAAAAACACCCAGGTGCCCTTTCCAATTCCACCCACATGCACACAACCTATATCCCGGCAGCTTACAGCATTTAAGGTGTAGCTCCAGGTACTTTATAAAAGAGTTCAAGGTCTGCCTCCAACTCAGGCAGCGAATTCCAGACACGCACAATCATCTGCGAGATAGATTTTTTCTCATATCCCCTCTAATTAGGTAATTTGGACATTCTGAATTCTCCCTCTGTATACCTGAACAGGCGCCGGAATGTGGCCACTAGGGGATTTTCACAGTAACTTCATTGTAGTGTTAATGTAAGCCTACTTGTGACAATAAAGATTATTATTTATTATTTTAATCCTTCTGCCACTAAGGCTGAATTTACGACCTATGGTTATTGAACTCTCTGTAAAGGGAAACAGGGGCGTCATTCTCCGCCGGCGGGAGTCTCCGTTTTGCCGGCGTCCGGGGGTTTCCCGACGGCGTGGGGCTGCCCCACAATGGGAAACCCCATTGACCGGCCGGTGTTACGGAGACTCCCGCCGGCCGGTCGGCGCAGAAATGTGGCGGGGCGGGTAGGAGAATTTCGCCCCAGGTTCCTCCTGACTACTCGATCACTACCCCTCACACATTTTTAAAAATCTTAATTATGTCTCCCCTCAGCCTTCTCTGTTCCAAGGAAAATAAGCCCATCCTCTCCGGTTTCACCTCGTAACTACAAATCTCCAGCCCTGGAAACATTCTAGTGCAGGGTTTCTCAAAGTTCAGGTCATGGGACAAAGGTGGGTAACAGGCGGGTGACAGAAGGATTGGGGATCGATCAGTTCCCGCGGTGGTCCCAATCACAGGAGAACCGCCCAACAGTTGCTGCCATCATCTAAATTGAAAATGGAGGTTGCTACCGGCTTTTAAATGAGAAAGAAATGAGGCTGTGTGCAGTCTTCCGACCATAAGCAGCAGCAGTGAGCTGGTCACAGGCCCTGAACATACCCTTGATATCAAGCGCTCTGTACATATGTACTTTTGGAGCCAAATCATGGAGGAGAACTTCTTCTATCTTCTGGCAGCTAGCAAGCAAAGCAAGGGGACCAGGCTGATGACCTGCACCAGACGCGCCACACAACATGGCCTGGCCGTACTCGTAACCTAACCCGCAAACCGCGACCCCACAGCCACCCCCCACCAGTCCCCCCCAGCCCTAGCAGACACCCCCCGCCCCCGGCCAGCGGCATGGGTCCCTGCCGAGTGTGGCGGCGTTGGACACATGTTCGACACAGCGCCGTAGTGACGCCATTTTGGAGGGGGGGGCATGGTGGACCGGCGTCAAACTGGCACTGGCCCCGATTTCAGTATCAGAGTCCATTCTCCGCCTGATCGACGAACACGATTTTGGCGTCGGGCTACGGAGAATCCCGCCCCATGTGTATTACATACAGAGAGCTACCGAAAATGAGAGGAAAACGTTCAAATATTGGACAAGAAATGGTGGATCAAAAATTCCTTTTGAGGTTGAGACCCTCGTGCCAGTTATTAACTTAGAGATTACTCCAAATTAAAAGACTGAGCTGCTGTACCTGACCTGTGACAGCACATTGAAAATGCCAGAGGTCCATGAGGTTGACAGCATTCTGGAGTAGCATCTCCCAGGAGTATCCAGCTCGCAATAAAACATGCAGTTTGTTGCTATTGCCCTTCACGATGACCTACATGTGCAAGGTTGGATTTTCCGTTCTCACAAAGGTGAAGACGGCACAAAGGAACTGGCTGAACTCTGAACCTGATGTGCGCATTACCCTTTCCACCTGCGAACCTGACTGCAGTAAGATTGTGAGGACTAAGCAGGCCTCCCTTTCACATTAAGGGTGAGCGAACATGATGCGTATCGCAAAGGTCAGCCATCGTGGGTCCTGAATGTCGACTGGTTGGCAAAAGTGGATCCCGGGAAAGAAAGTTTGAAAAACACTGTTCCAGTAAATCTTCTCTGCACTCTCTGCAGAGCAATCATGTCCAGATTTCCGGTGGTGGCCATGGTGTGAGTGGCTACACACAGAGCAGCTCCTGCTTGCAGGCATAGAAAAGAGCTCCTTTTCCCTGAAATCAGGTGTGAATTCGATGGAGAAGTGTAGCTGAAGGCCGGAGGAGAGGTTCCATCCAGTAGAGGGATGTCTGCTGGTCACCAAACCCGGCAGAAGACCTGGCCAAGGAGTTGGAAGAGACCTGTGGTGCAGCAGCCAGTGGAAGGATGGCGGGGGGGGGAAGGGTCAGTGCAAGTTGGACGACCCTAGATGCAACAGTCGATGGCCTTCATCAGGGAAGAGTTCCGTCATCAGAGGAAGGAGGTGCAGGAGGATACATCGAATGCTATCGAAGGGGCTGTGGCACCCCTGAAGGGCTCGATGGAAAGGGTGGAAAAATATCTGGAGGCACAGGGGCTGCAGATCTGAGAAATTAAGAGGGTGATGTTGATAACAGCGATAGAGCGGTGGCTCTGGAGGCGGAGGTGGGGCTCTTAGGTGACCTTTGCAAGGCACTGAAAGCGAAGGTGGAGGAGGAGGAGGAGCAGGAAAACAGGTCGAGAAGGCAGAATCTGTGAATAGTTGGCATGCTTGAAGGAGTGGAAGGTGCGAGTGCCGCGAGGTACTCGCACGAGGTTTCGAGGAAGCTGGCAGAGCTGGTGGTGGAGGGGGTGCTGGATTAGGCCCCTGAGGTGCACAGGTCTCTGAGGCAGAAACCAGGATCTGGGGAGCCACCGCGGGCAGGGACCGTGAGACTCCACAAGTTTGTAGAGAAAGAGAAGATCCGACAGTGGGCCACGGAGAAGCAGAACTGCAAATGGGAGGGGAACAAGGCCCGAATATGTCAGGACATTGGAGCTGAACTAGCAAAACGGCGTGCAGGACTCAACAGGGTCAAGGCGGTTCTGTATCGACGGTAGATCAGGTTTGGGGTGCTGTACTCGGCAAAACTGTGGGTGATGTATGAGGGCCGGGAATATTATTTTCAGACTCCAGAAGCGGCCAATGACTTTATCACAATCCTCCTGTGTGGCCTTACCAGTGTCTTATACAATACCATGATGTGGAGATGCCGGCGTTGGACTGGGTGGGCACAGTAAGAAGTCTTACAACACCAGGTTAAAGTCCAACAGGTTTGTTTGGAATCACAAGCTTTCATTACACAACACCATCATTACATCCCTACTTTTGTATTCATGTGCCTTCTTTACAACTTCTAATAATAATGATAATTCTTTATTGTCACAAGTAGGCTTACATGAACACTGCAATGAAGTTACTGTGAAAATCCCCGAGTCGCCACATCCCGGCGCCTGTTCGGGTACACTGACGGAAAATTCAGAGGGCTGGATTCTCCGTCCCGCTGTGCCAGATTTCTCTTTCAGCAGCTGGTCAATGGGGTTTCCCATTGTGGGGCAGCCCCATGCCGTCAGGAATCCTCTGGGCTGCCGGCAAAACGGAGCATCCCGACGGTGGAGAATCCAGTCCAGAATGTCCAAATTACCTAGCAAGCACGTCTTTCGGGACTTGTGGGAGGAAACCGGAGCACTCGGAGGAAACCCACGCAGACACAGGGAGAACGTGCAGACTCCGCACAGACAGTGACCCAAGCCGGGAATCGAACCTGGGGCCTTGGAGCTGTGAAGCAACAGTGCTAACCACTGTGCTACCGTGCCGCCCACCTTTATCGACCTGTACTGTTACCTTTAGGGACCTATGCACTTGCACGCCAAGATCTCTCACTACATCTACCCCCTCAGTAAATTTCTGTTTGTTGTGTATTCCCTCTTATTGTTTGACCTCCCTAAATACATTATGTCACACTTATCCGAGTGAACTCCATCTGCCACTTTCCTGCCCACTCCATCAACCCATCTATTTAATTTTGGAGCTTACAGCTATCCTCTATACTATCCACTACACGGCCAATTATTCTGTCATCTTCAAACGTCCCAATCGTGTTTCCCCATATTCAAATCCAAATTATTATATGTAAAACAAACAATAGGGGTCTCAACATAGATGCCCTGTGGAACATGACTTGAAACAGCTTTCCATTCGCAAGGGCAGCCATCAACCATGACCCATTGTTTCCTGTTACAAATCAACATACTTACAGCTTAGGGTTCTTACTTACCAATATCATGGGCAAGAAAGGGATGTCTTCCAACAGATGCTGAGATTCAGGGGACGATTTTGCGGTGTGGTCATTCTCGTCGAACCAGTCTTGGCGTATCCCGGTCTTGTAGCTGATGGTTTCTTCACAGCATGAAATGATGGCTGTCTTCAGCTCTTCCCAGTTATCCTCCACTCCATTAGAAATGGCACTCTGGAGATTTTGGAGAAGATATTGTTGGAGGTTCACCAATGACAAATGTTGAATTCTTTACCCGTCAGTCTGGCCTCAATAAAACTCGAGATAGTATTATTTATTTTTACCAACTTGCAAGTCTGACTCGCTTCACAAAAACCCAGAACACAAGCTGCCTCCTGGGTCTTCCGAACCAAGTGCTATTGGAGACAAAGGAATCTCTACAAATACATTCAAATGGCATCAAGTTTCACATACACGATTCCCATAGTTCATCCTATACCCCTCGTGACCTGGCCATACATCCTAATTGGCCCACTTCTCATTCCTTAACCCTGGGCCTCTTGTTACCCAGCATCCTTTTCTCCTCCTCCACCAGACACCCCTCCCCCCTTCCTTGCCATGCTTTCTGAAATCCTTTGTCTGTGAACTCACTAGAATTAGACTGGCCTACATCTACATTACTGTAACTAATATATTTCAACTAACTATTTTATATCACATTCGTCACCAGCATACTTCACTCTTGAAGCCGCTCAGTTGATCTTTTTCTGAGCTGTTTCTTCATCTTCCATTGCTTCTGATGGAGTTTGATGTTCATTAAGGAGCAGATGAACTAGTGGTCTGTCCAGGAGTCAACTATACTGGTTATCGCTTTGGTGATGAGGGCATCCTTTTGGTCTCAGGATCGGACGATGACAAAGTCGATCATGTGCCAGTGCTTTGATCGTGGATGTCTCCAGGAAGTCTTTCTTGTCTTTTTGGCTGAATAGTGTGTTAGCGATGACAAGCTGGTGTTCTGTGCATTTGTAGAGCAGGAGAATCCCGTTGGAATTGCAATTCCCAACTTCTTCCTTTCTGATGGTTCCTTTCCAGAATTGTGAGTCATTTCCAAACCTAGAGTTGTGGTCACCAAGGAGGCTGATCTTGGGCGAAATTCTCCGGAAATGGTGCGATGTCTGCCGACTGGCGCCCAAAACGGCGCCAATCAGACGGGTATCACGCCGCCCCAAAGGTGCGGAATGCGTCAGCGGCCGCCGACAGTTTCCCACGCATGCGCAGTGGAGGGAGTCTCTTCCACCTCTGCCATGGTGGAGACCGTGGCGAAGGCGGAAGGGAAAGAGTGCCCCCACGGCACAGGCCCGCCCGCGGATCGGTGGGCCCCGATCGCGGGCCAGGCCACCGTGGGGGCACCCCCCCGTGGCCAGATCGCCCCGCGCCCCCCCAGGACCCCGGAGCCCGCCCGTGCCGCCTTAGCCCACCGGTAAGGTAGGTGATTTAATTTACGCCGGCGGGACTTCGGCCCATCCGGGCCGGAGAATCGAGCGGGGGCCCCGCCAACCGGCGCGGCGTGATTCCCGCCCCCGCCAAATCTCTGGTGCCGGAGACTTCGGCAACCGGCGGGGGCGGGATTCACGCCAGCCCCCGGCGATTCTCCGACCCGGCGGGGGGTCGGAGAATGTCGCCCCTTATCTTTCTTTGGAATGTTGGTGCCCAAGGTGAAATCAAAGCCTTCTTTGGCTTATCATTAGCATCAAGGGTTGAGATGCAGGCACTCACAATCGTTGCTGGCTCTTGGCAAAATGTAGGCAGAGGGTCATGAGGCTCTCGTTGATGCCATCAGGGAGTTCTGAGAGTCAGTTGACTAGTTTGTTCTTGATGACAAAACCAATTCCATGCATCCTGGGCTGATCCCCGGGACTTGTTCTCCAGAAGAAGGTGCAACCACTGCCATTTTCCATCAGCTGCCCTTCACCTGTCTTGCCTGAACCACAGTGTGTTTTAACCCATATATGGTGGACAAATGACTACAAGTCTGTTTGATATATCAATTCAATATTTATTCGCTATCACACAATTGTTAATGTTAAGCAATCACACACACATACAACACAAGTTTAATTACAAAGCAAGTTCGCACAAGACCTTAACTTGTGCCCTTAGGGGCTGGTTTAGCACAGTGGGCTAAACAGCTGGTTTGTAATGCAGAACAAGGCAGCAGCGCGGGTTCAATTCCCGTATCAGCCTCCCCGAACAGGCGCAGGTATGTGGCGACTAGGGGCTTTTCACAGTAACTTAATTGAAGCCTACTTGTGACAATAAGTGATTATTATTATAAACTCAACTTCAAGTGATTGGCAAGTAACGGGTAGATAAGGCCCATAGTCCTGCAGTTTTCGATGGTTGATTGTTGGTCTTCCTCGTTCATTGTATCGTCTCATTGGCGAGACCATGCAGACGCTGCGACAACAAATGAACGGACATCGTGCGACAATCACCAGGCAGGAATGTTCCCTTCCAGTCGGGGAACACTTCAGCAGTGAAGGGCATTCAGCCTCTGATCTCCGGGTAGGCGTTCTCCAAGGCGGCCTTCAGGATGCGGGACAAAGCAGAATCACTGAGCAGAAGCTTATAGCCAAGTTCCGCACACATGAGTACGGCCTCAACCGGGACCTGGGATTCATGTCACATTACATTCATCCCCCACCATCTGGCCTGCGAAACCCTACAAACTGTCCTGGCTTGAGACAATTCACACCTCTTTAACCTGGGGTTACCCCTTGTAGCGCACAAAGACTTACGAGAGACGAATAGAGATGAAGTCGATGAGGCTTTATTAAGCGTGACTTGTTCCCCGCAGTTCAGCAACAGACTGGAGCTGCGGGGAGAATTCCTGGTTCTTATACTCCGCCTTCAGGGCGGAGCTAGAGGTCAACAGCCAACCAGGACCCGGTATCTGTCAGCCAATGGCATCACGGCTTCACAGTCCCACATGACCCCTAATGCATACTACCACATTCACCCCTTGTTAAAAATGAACCCGGCGGGGTGGTGCTTCGCATGGTGGTAGGGGTTTACAAGGCTGGTCCTGTGAGGGAAAAAAAACTTTTGCATGTCATTACAGTGCCCTACACTGGGCTATGTACAGAGTTTGTGAACTATCTACAAAATAGTAAGAAGAAAAAGAACATTCTCGTTAAAGTCCACGACATTCTTGTGTAACACCGATGCCACGAGTCGAGCGGGCGGTCTGGTCTTCCTTGTCGATCGCCTCAGCCCCGGTGGTGGTGCAGTTGCTTGTTCCAGCGTTGTCTTCTCCGGGAGCTCTACGGTTTCTGCTTCAGCTTCACTCCTGGTCGGACCTGGGAGGAGGACCGATCCTCCCGGGAAGGGGGCGGTCGCGGGTTGCGCCGGTGGCAGGGAGGGGGTGATTGGTGTCGGGGGGGTGTGCGTGTTGCTGGCGGGCGGCAGGTCTCGCAGGGAGACCGTGTCCTGTCGGCCGTCGGGGTACTCCACGTAGGCGTACTGCGGGTTCGCGTGAAGGAGATGAACCCTCTCGAACAACGGGTCCGACTTGTGCGCCCGCACATGTTTCCGGAGCAAGATGGGTCCTGGGGCTGCCAGCCAGGTCGGCAGTGACGTTCCAGAGGAGGACTTCCTGGGGAAGACAAGGAGGCGCTCATGAGGCGTTTGATTAGTGGTGGTACACAGCAGCGACCGGATGGAGTGGCGAGCGTCCGGGAGGACCTCCTGCCACCGTGAAACTGGGAGATCCCTGGACCGTAGGGCCAGTAGGACGGTCTTCCAGACCGTGCCGTTCTCCCTCTCTACTTGCCCGTTCCCCCGGGGGTTGTAGCTGGTCGTGCTGCTCGAGACTATACCCTTGCTGAGCAGGAACTGGCGCAGCTCGTCACTCATGAAGGAGGACCCCCTGTCGCTATGGATATATGCGGGGCAACCGACCAGTGTGAATACGGTGCTAAGGGCTTTAATAACTGTGGCCGCTGTCATGTCGGGGCAGGGGATGGCGAAAGGGAAACGAGAGTACTCGTCCACCACGTTCAGGAAGTATGTGTTGCGGTCGGTGGAGGGGAGGGGCCCTTTGAAATCCAGACTGAGGCGTTCAAAGGGGCGGGAAGCCTTGATCAGGTGCGCTCTATTCGGCCTGAAAAAGTGCGGTTTGCACTCTGCGCAGATGTGGCAGTTCCTGGTGACTGTACGGATCTCCTCCACGGAGTACGGGAGGTTGCGGGACTTTATAAAATGGTAGAACCGAGTGACCCCCGGGTGGCAGAGGTCCTCGTGGAGGGTTTGGAGACGGTCTATTTGTGCGTTGGCACATGTGCCGCGGGATAGGGCATCGGACGGCTCGTTCAGCTTTCCGGGACGGTACAAGATCTCGTAGTTGAAGGTGGAGAGCTCGATTCTCCACCTTAAGATCTTGTCGTTTTTAATTTTGCCCCGCTGTGCATTATCGAACATGAAAGCTACCGACCGTTGGTCAGTGAGGAGAGTGAATCTCCTGCCGGCCAGGTAATGCCTCCAATGTCGCACAGCTTCCACTATGGCTTGGACTTCCTTTTCCACTGAGGAGTGGCGGATTTCTGAGGCGTGGAGGGTTCGGGAGAAAAAGGCCACGGGTCTGCCCGCTTGGTTAAGGGTGGCCGCTAGAGCTACATCGGAGGCGTCGCTCTCGACCTGGAAGGGGAGGGACTTGTCGATGGCACGCATCGTGGCCTTTGCGATAGCCGCTTTGATGCGGCTGAAGTCCTGGCGAGCCTCTGTCGACAGGGGGAAGGTAGTGGTCTGTATTAGGGGGTGGGCCTTGTCTGCGTACTGGGGGACCCACTGGGCGTAATATGAAAAAAACCCTAGGCAGCGTTTCAGGGCTTTGGAGCAGTGGGGGAGGGGAAATTCCATGAGGAGGCGCATGCGTTCGGGATCGGGGCCTATTATCTCATTGCGCACTACATATCCCAAGATGGCTAGCCGGTTTGTGCTAAACACGCACTTGTCCTTGTTGTATGTGAGGTTCAAGGCTTTAGCGGTCTGGAGGAATTTTTGGAGGTTGGCGTCGTGGTCCTGCTGATCGTGGCCGCAGATGGTTACGTTGTCGAGATACGGGAACGTGGCCTGCAACCCGTGTTGATCAACCATTCGGTCCATCTCCCGTTGGAAGACCGAGACCCTGTTTGTGACGCCAAATGGGACCCTTAGGAAGTGGTATAATCGCCCGTCTGCCTCGAAGGCTGTGTACTTGCGGTCACTTGGGCGGATGGGGAGCTGATGGTAGGCGGACTTGAGGTCCACGGTGGAGAAGACCTTATAGTGGGCAATCCGATTGACCATGTCGGATATGCGGGGGAGAGGGTACGCATCTAGCTGTGTGTACCTGTTGATGGTCTGGCTATAGTCTATGACCATCCTTTGCTTCTCCCCTGTCTTTACTACTACCACCTGTGCTCTCCAGGGACTATTGCTGGCCTGGATTATGCCTTCCTTCAGCAACCGCTGGACTTCGGACCGAATAAATGTCCGGTCCTGGGCGCTGTACCGTCTGCTCCTAGTGGCGACGGGTTTGCAATCCGGGGTGAGGTTTGCAAACAAGGGTGGGGGTTCAACTTTGAGGGTTGCGAGGCCGCAGATAGTGAGTGGGGGTATTGGGCCGCCGAATTGAAATGTTAGGCTCTGCAGGTTGCACTGGAAGCCTAATCCCAGTAATGTGGGCGCGCAGAGTTGGGGAAGGACGTAGAGCCTGTAGTTTTTAAACTCCCTCCCTTGCACCGTTAGGGTAACTATGCAGAACCCTTTGATCTCTACGGATTGGGATCCTGCCGCTAGGGAAATCTTTTGCGTACTGGGACGGATGGTCAAAAAACAGCGTCTTACCGTGTCAGGGTGGATGAAGCTTTCTGTGCTCCCGGAGTCGATCAGGCATGGTGTCTCGTGTCCGTTGATCAGCACCGTTGGTGTCGTCGTCTGGAGTGTCCGGGGCCGCGCTTGGTCCAGCATCACCGAGGCCAGACGTGGTCACAGTGTTTCAGCATCTTCTTCGAACCCCGTGGGGCCGTCGAAGCTGGGGTCCATTGTTGTCGTCCAAGATGGCGGCGGGGGTGTATAAAATGGCCACCCCCATGCATCGCACGTGGCTGGGGGGTCCCAAGATGGCGGCGGGGGTGGACAAAATGGCCACCCCCATGCATCGCACATGGCTGGGGGGTCACAAGATGGCGGCGCCCCTCCTCCCCTCGTGGTGGCCGGGACCCAAAATGGCGGCGCCTGCGGGTCGCACATGGGGCGCTGGGGGGGTTGGGGAGCGTTTGGGATGCGCTGGACTCTCTCTTCTCCGGGGACAACAGCGGCGACCCCCCGGGACCGGCACACAGCCGCGAAATGGCCCTTTTTCCCACAGCTCTTGCAAATTGCTGCGCGGGCCGGGCAGCGCTGCCGGGGGTGTTTCGCCTGGCCGCAGAAATAGCAGCGGGCCCCCCCGGGGTGACCTGGCATCTGGACCGCGCACGCCTGTGGGAGGGGGGGGGGGGCGGGGGGTTTGTCGCGACGGGGGTCTACGGAGCCCAAGGGGCTGCCGCGCGGTCGGGGCCGTACGCGCGGGCGTTTTGCGCGGCCGCATCTAGGGAAGCTGCAAGGGCCCGTGCCTCTGAGAGTCCTAGCGACTCTTTTTCTAACAGTCTTTGGCAGATTTGGGGCGAGTTCATACCTGCCACAAACGCATCGCGAATTAACATGTCCGTGTGTTCAGCCGTGTTTACCGGCGGGCAGCTGCAGGCCCGTCCCAAGATTAGCAGCGCGGCGTAGAATTCGTCTATCGATTCTCCGGGACTTTGCCGTCTCGTTGCGAGTTGGTAGCGTGCGTAGACCTGATTCACTGGGCGAACGTAGATGCTCTTTAGTGCTGCGAACGCCGTCTGGAAATCCTCTGCGTCTTCTATGAGAGGGTAAATTTCCGGGCTTACCCTCGAGTGCAGGACCTGCAGTTTCTGGTCTTCTGTGATCCGGCCGGGGGCCGTTCTGAGGTAGCCTTCGAAACAAGTCTGCCAGTGTTTAAAAATTGCTGCTGAGTTCACTGCGTGGGGGCTGATCGTCAGGCATTCCGGGATGATCCTGAGCTCCATAGTCCTTTACGTCACGCTTAATAAATTGTAGCGCACAAAGACTTACGAGAGACGAATAGAGATGAAGTCGATGAGGCTTTATTAAGCGTGACTTGTTCCCCGCAGTTCAGCAACAGACTGGAGCTGCGGGGAGAATTCCTGGTTCTTATACTCCGCCTTCAGGGCGGAGCTAGAGGTCAACAGCCAACCAGGACCCGGGATCTGTCAGCCAATGGCATTACGGCTACACAGTCCCATATGACCCCTAATGCATACTACCACACCCCTATCTCTGGATCTGTAAACACTTAATTACCTGCAAATGCTCACATTCTAAGCATTGTCTGGCATCTTTGAATCTGTCTATATATATGTTTCTGGAACATACCTCTTCATTCACCTGAGGAAGGAGCAGTGCTCCGAAAGCTAGTGTTTGAAACAAACCTGTTGGACTTTAACCTGGTGGTGTAAGACTTCTTACTGTGCTCACCCCAGTCCAACGCCGGCATCGCCACATCATTCCTAGTTCTTGGCTTTGGTCTTCCATCTGATAGTGTCGTGGATGGTTTACTTCTTCGGCCGGTGAAGGGTCACCATTGTTGGTTGCTGCTGACCAGAGAGAGGTCGAGGTGCTGAGCAGCATCATTTATCCCTGGGGAATTTGTGCCCTTTTGGGCAGTCCCAGGTGAGTTACCAATCAAACGGTCAGTGCTTGATCATCCTGATCGATTAAGTCCAATCAAGATCCGCCAACTTGATAGCGGGGTGTGTCCTTACCGGCCATGTCTGTTAGTGTCCAAGGCATGTAGGCCTTTCCAACTAAGGGAAGCAGACGCCGCTGAGTCTGATACTTTCGAGGTGATTTGCATTTAAGCCCATTGTCCCGGGATGGCATCTTGATGGCCTTTTTCTTGTATTACTTTGCAAAGTCTGAGCTGCAGCCTTTGTTCATTCGGACCTGCAGCCTGCTTGTCCTCGAACTTGGCCACTTTTCCCAGTGTCTCTTGTCGGACGCCATTTTAGCTGGCCACATAGGGCAGTGGCATCAGTGTTGAAGTGCCTGAGTTAACAGGCAACAAGAGATGTTCTCTTTTCCAATCGTTTGTTATGCTCATCATTCATGACGCTTCGTATATTCCAGGCTTCGAAATTGAGTTTAACTTTGATTGTCTGACTGCAGGTATACGAGCCTGTGGATGCGGGTTTTCCAGTCGACTTGTGGATGGAAGAGACTATTTTTAGGGCCTTTTCTAGCCCTTTCCCCATGTGGGGCGAGCAGAGTGGATCCTGAAGAGGGCTGCCCAGTCGGGAAGAAAGTTGCCAAATGCTCTCCTGTTCCTATTCTAAGAGCGAGACAACTGAATCAAACGCCACCGCCTACATGCTGGTCCAAAGCTAGGGTTTCCAGATCTCATGGTCCTGTCCCCGTCATCCCTTGCCGATCACCACAGGGCTTGGCTGTGTGGGTGATGTGCTGGTTTCCTCTAGGGAGACACATGGTAAGGGACATCTTTTAACGTGGGTATGCCGTTGCACATCACCAGACACACAGTCCTTGAGAGCGTAGGTCCCGTTCCTGTGGCAAGGGAACCACGGTGACTGGGAACCTCAATACTGCTGAAGCCTTCATCTGCTTTGCAGCCAGATACCTTACAAATATCTTCCACCTGATCTGCCATTGAGGACTTGGTATAGCAGCACAGTGGTTAGCATAGTCGCTTCACAGCTCCAGGGTCCCAGGTTCGATTCCTGGCTTAGGTCAATGTCTGTGTGATTGTGCAAAGATGTGCAGGTTAGGTGGATTGGCCATGCTAAATTACCCTTAGGTTAAGTGGGGTTACAGGGATATGGTGGAGGTGTGGGCTTAAGTGGGGTGTTCTTTGCAAGAGCCGTTGCAGACTTGATGGGCTGAATGGCCGCCTTCTGTACTGTTATTTATTCTATGATTTTATGATTGCGTTTTGTCTGGTTCCTGCCCTCTGACCTTATCGTCATCGATGAATCTGCCAGCAGCATTGCTCTCTGGATCAATGGAACTTTCAAGTCTCTCCACCAAGGCAAGATGCCAATCCAAGGAAAGGATTTCTTAGCTAAGTCCAGTTGCAATGAATTGTGCCCATAAATAACTAGCACACTCGCATTTCAACAAATCCTCCTGCAGGATGTTTGAGGTGAGGGATGCAGTTAGTGTCCCTGCTGATTTTACCTGCAGGAAGTGCTGCCATCTCCAGCTCCTCCAAGACCGAGTTAGGGAACTGGAGCTGGAGTTGGAAGAACTTCGGATCATTCGGGAGGCAGAAGGGGTCATAGGTAGCAGCTTCAGGGAATTAGTTACACCAAAGATTGGAGATAGGTGGGTAACTGTAAGAGGGACTGGGAAAAAGCAGTCAGTGCAGGGATCCCCTGCGGTCGTTCCCCTGAGAAACAAGTATACCGCTTTGGATACTTGTGGGGGGGGGGACTTACCAGGGGTAAGCCATGGGGTACGGGCCTCTGGCACGGAGTCTGTCCCTGTTGCTCAGAAGGGAAGGGGGGAGAGGAGCAGAGCATTAGTAATTGGGGACTCTATAGTCAGGGGCACAGATAGGAGATTTTGTGGGAGCGTGAGAGACTCACGTTTGGTATGTTGCCTCCCAGGTGCAAGGGTGCGTGATGTCTCGGATCGTGTTTTCCGGGTCCTTAGGGGGAGGGGGAGCAGCCCCAAGTCGTGGTCCACATTGGCACTAACGACATAGGTAGGAAAGGGGACAAGGATGTCAGGCAGGCTTTCAGGGAGCTAGGATGGGAGCTCAGAACTAGAACAAACAGAGTTGTTATCTCTGGGTTGTTGCCCGTGCCACGTGATAGTGAGATGAGGAATAGGGAGAGAGAGCATTTAAACACGTGGCTACAGGGATGGTGCAGGCGGGAGGGATTCAGATTTCTGGATAACTGGGGCTCTTTCTGGGGAAGGTGGGACCTCTACAGACAGGATGGTCTACATCTGAACCTGAGGGGCACAAATATCCTGGGGGGGAGATTTGTTAGTGCTCTTTGGGGGGGTTTAAACTAATGCAGCAGGGGCATGGGAACCTGGATTGTAGTTTTAGGGTAAGGGAGAATGAGAGTATAGAGGTCAGGAGCACAGATTTGACGTCGCAGGAGGGGGCCAGTGTTCAGGTAGGTGGTTTGAAGTGTGTCTACTTCAATGCCAGGAGTATACGAAACAAGGTAGGGGAACTGGCAGCATGGGTTGGTACCTGGGACTTCGATGTTGTGGCCATTTCGGAGACATGGATAGAGCAGGGACAGGAATGGATGCTGCAGGTTCCGGGGTTTAGGTGTTTTAGTAAGCTCAGAGAAGGAGGCAAAAGAGGGGGAGGTGTGGCGCTGCTAGTCAAGAGCAGTATTACGGTGGCGGAGAGGATGCTAGATGGGGACTCTTCTTCCGAGGTAGTATGGGCTGAAGTTAGAAACAGGAAAGGAGAGGTCACCCTGTTGGGAGTTTTTTATAGGCCTCCTAATAGTTCTAGGGATGTAGAGGAAAGGATGGCGAAGATGATTCTGGATAAGAGCGAAAGTAACAGGGTAGTTATTATGGGAGACTTTAACTTTCCAAATATTGACTGGAAAAGATATAGTTCGAGTACAATAGATGGGTCGTTTTTTGTACAGTGTGTGCAGGAGGGTTTCCTGAAACAATATGTTGACAGGCCAACAAGAGGCGAGGCCACGTTGGATTTGGTTTTGGGTATTGAACCAGGCCAGGTGTTGGATTTGGAGGTAGGAGAGCACTTTGGGGACAGTGACCACAATTCGGTGACGTTTACGTTAATGATGGAAAGGGATAAGTATACACCGCAGGGCAAGAGTTATAGCTGGGGGAAGGGCAATTATGATGCCATTAGACGTGACTTGGGGGGGATAAGGTGGAGAAGTAGGCTGCAAGTGTTGGGCACACTGGATAAGTGGGTCTTGTTCAAGGATCAGCTACTGCGTGTTCTTGATAAGTATGTACCGGTCAGGCAGGGAGGAAGGCGTCGAGCGAGGGAACCGTGGTTTACCAAGGAAGTGGAATCTCTTGTTAAGAGGAAGAAGGAGGCCTATGTGAAGATGAGGTGTGAAGTTTCAGTTGGGGTGATGGATAGTTACAAGGTAGCGAGGAAGGATCTAAAGAGAGAGCTAAGATGAGCAAGGAGGGAACATGAGAAGTATTTGGCAGGAAGGATCAAGGAAAACCCAAAATCTTTCTATTGGTATGTCAGGAATAAGCGAATGACTAAGGAAAGAGTAGGACCAGTCAAGGACAGGGATGGGAAATTGTGTGTGGAGTCTGAAGAGATAGGCGAGATACTAAATGAATATTTTTCGTCAGTATTCACTCAGGAAAAAGATAATGTTGTGGAGGAGAATGCTGAGCCCCAGGCTAATAGAATAGATGGCATTGAGGTACGTAGGGAAGAGGTGTTGGCAATTCTGGACAGGCTGAAAATAGATAAGTCCCCGGGACCTGATGGGATTTATCCTAGGATTCTCTGGGAGGCCAGGGAAGAGATTGCTGGACCTTTGGCTTTGATTTTTATGTCATCATTGGCTACAGGTATAGTGCCAGAGGACTGGAGGACAACAAATGTGGTCCCTCTGTTCAAAAAGGGGAGCAGAGACAACCCCGGCAACTATAGACCGGTGAGCCTCACGTCTGTAGTGGGTAAAGTCTTGGAGGGGATTATAAGAGACAAGATTTATAATCATCTAGATAGGAATAATATGATCAGGGATAGTCAGCATGGCTTTGTGAAGGGTAGGTCATGCCTCACAAACCTTATTGAGTTCTTTGAGAAGGTGACTGAACAGGTAGATGAGGGTAGAGCAGTTGATGTGGTGTATATGGATTTCAGCAAAGCGTTTGATAAGGTTCCCCACGGTAGGCTATTGCAGAAAATACGGAGGCTGGGGATTGAGGGTGATTTAGAGATGTGGATCAGAAATTGGCTAGCTGAAAGAAGACAGAGGGTGGTGGTTGATGGGAAATGTTCAGAATGGAGTACAGTCACAAGTGGAGTACCACAAGGATCTGTTCTGGGGCCGTTGCTGTTTGTCATTTTTATCAATGACCTAGAGGAAGGCGCAGAAGGGTGGGTGAGTAAATTTGCAGACGATACTAAAGTCGGTGGTGTTGTCGATAGTGTGGAAGGATGTAGCAGGTTACAGAGGGATATAGATAAGCTGCAGAGCTGGGCTGAGAGGTGGAAAATGGAGTTTAATGTAGAGAAGTGTGAGGTGATTCACTTTGGAAGGAATAACAGGAATGCGGAATATTTGGCTAATGGTAAAGTTCTTGAAAGTGTGGATGAGCAGAGGGATCTAGGTGTCCATGTACATAGATCCCTGAAAGTTGCCACCCAGGTTGATAGGGTTGTGAAGAAGGCCTATGGAGTGTTGGCCTTTATTGGTAGAGGGATTGAGTTCCGGAGTAGGAGGTCATGTTGCAGCTGTACAGAACTCTGGTACGGCCGCATTTGGAGTATTGCGTACAGTTCTGGTCACCGCATTATAGGAAGGACGTGGAGGCTTTGGAGCGGGTGCAGAGGAGATTTACCAGGATGTTGCCTGGTATGGAGGGAAAATCTTCTGAGGAAAGGCTGATGGACTTGAGGTTGTTTTCGTTGGAGAGAAGAAGGTTAAGAGGAGACTTAATAGAGGCATACAAAATGATCAGGGGGTTGGATAGGGTGGACAGTGAGAGCCTTCTCCCGCGGATGGAAATGGCTGGCACGAGGGGACATAGCTTTAAACTGAGGGGTAATAGATATAGGACAGAGGTCAGAGGTAGGTTCTTTACGCAAAGAGTAGTGAGGCCGTGGAATGCCCTACCTGCTACAGTAGTGAACTCGCCAACATTGAGGGCATTTAAAAGTTTATTGGATAAACATATGGATGATAATGGCATAGTGTAGGTTAGATGGCTTTTGTTTCGGTGCAACATCGTGGGCCGGAGGGCCTGTACTGCGCTGTAATGTTCTATGTTCTATGTAGGAAGATTTTCACAATTCAGGACTCCCAGCGCATTTCCCATCCTCCCAATTGGGAAACCAGCTACCAGTAGCATGATTTGCACTGGCAACTCATTGCTTCAATGTTAATTTGATTGGTTGGACAGCACAGACTGCAGAAGGGAAGTCATACTCACCGCTCATCTGGCTGATCCTCAAATCAAAAATTGCCCCCTCTGGCTCCCTACTGGAGTGTATATCTACAGGAACATCTACTCTCTGTTACTTTCCTTAAAGTGACCATTATTCACATCTATACTGTGACATCCAGTGTTAGCAGGCTTTTCTGAACTAGTGAATTTTGTAGCCTTGCACATCAGAGTTGTTGGATACCGATCAAGAATGGGCACTGTGAACCACTATTCCTTCCTACTCCAACTGCGCAGTAACTACTGTCAATTCAATTAAGGTCAGCTTATTTCGAACACATCATAGATAAACATAAAGATGCTTTCAGACCAGAAATAACCCTACATTATGCTTCTTCAGATAGGCATTACTTTGTACTTTAAGCAGAAACCTCTCGCATGCATTCATTTTGCGTTGAATAACAATGATAATCAAGTACTTTCTGCAATTCTGGAATCCTTTTATCTTGACGATGTTCTTCTGATTGCTCTAAATGGATAAAATACATTAGACAAGGGAAATGCCTAGATAAGAGAGCTGCTTACCAGATGAACGCATGTGGGTCGAAATTGGTCAATGTCTGTCTGCCAACCAGACCCATTCCAGGGTTTAGATCTTCCAGCAGCAGGTGGAGGGCTGCAGGTGGTACAGTCAGCAATGATCTGTGCTGGTGCGTGTTGGTGGGTGGGGGGAATGAAGAGGTGGGGTAGATGTATAGGTCTGGAGGTTGGTGGGGGACATTGGGAATTGTGGAAAAATGAGAGAGATTCTACGGAAACGTGGAATGGATGAGCTAATATGGTTAGAAGGGCGGGAAGGACTGTGCTCGGTGGGGCTGAGGGATAGCAGGTGTGAAGCGGATGGGGGAGGCGTTGAGGTGTGAATGGACATGGGGGATGTTGAGGTATGGGCGGGCATGCAGGGGTGGGGGAAGAAGAGGGGAAAGGAATTCACAGGCAGATGTCTCTCGAGTTTATGGAGGAGTCCTGGCAGCTTTTAAAAGCTACTGCTGATAGAACAGTCTGGTGATGATTAGAGGGGGCAGTGGGAGTTGGTAGGGTAGGGGGTGAGGGCATGATGATGGCAGGTGAAGGGGCGTTGAGGGCTGTTGGTGGCGATGTGTGAAAGGACACGGATTATGAAGGTCAGCAGGATGAGGGGGGAGCATAACAATTGTAACAGGGGTAGGCTCGTAGGGAAGGTAGGGAACTTTAAAATACACCTGCACAGGACAAGAGATGATGATGAGGGTTCAAGAGTGAGAGGTTACATGTAACACTTTAGGGTTCAATGGCTAGGGGTTGTAGTTTTTACCTCACCACTATTCTTAGAATTGCCCCCACACCAAAAAGGGCCGATTTATTCTAAATGGTGAGCAGGGATTCTCATTGGATTCGATTGGATTGGATTGGATTTGGTTATTGTCACGTGTACCGAGGTACAGTGAAAAGTATTTTTCTGCGAGCAGCTCAACAGATCATTAAGTGCATGAGAAGAAAAGGGAATAAAAGACAATACATAATAGGGCAACACAACAGATACAATGTAACTACAAAAGCACTGGCATCGGATGAAGCATACAGGGTGTAGTGTTAATGAAGTCAGTCCATAAGAGGGTCATTTAGGAGTTTGGTGACAGTGGGGAAGAAGCTGTTTTTGAGTCTGTTCGTGCGTGTTCTCAGACTTCTGTATCTCCTGCCCGATGGAAGAAGTTGGAAGAGTGAGTAAGCCGGGTGGGAGGGATCTTTGATTATACTGCCCACTTTCCCCAGGCAGCGGGAGGTGTAGATGGAGTCAATGGATGGGAGGCAGGTTCGTGTGATGGACTGGGCGGTGTTCACGACTCTCTGAAGTTTCTTGCGGTCCTGGGCCGAGCAGTTGCCATACCAGGCTGTGATGCAGCCTGATAGGATGCTTTCTCTGGTGCATCTGTAAAAGTTGGTAAGAGTCAATGTGGACATGCCGAATTTCCTTAGTTTCCTGAGGAAGTATAGGCGCTGTTGTGCTTTCTTGGTGGTAGCGGCGACATAGGTGGACCAGGACAGATTTTTGGAGATGTGCACCCCTAGGAATTTGAAACTGCTAACCATCTCCACCTCGGCCCCGTTGATGCTGACAGGGGTGTGTACAGTACTTTGCTTCCTGAAGTCAATTACCAGCTCTTTAGTTTTGCTGGCATTGAGGGAGAAATTGTTGTCGCTACACCACTCCACTAGGTTCTCTATCTCCCTCCTGTATTCGGACTCATCGTTATTCGAGATCCGGCCCACTATGGTCGTATCGTCAGCAAACTTGTAGATGGAGTTGGAACCAAGTTTTGCCACGCAGTCGTGTGTGTACAGAGAGTAGAGTAGGGGGCTAAGTACGCAGCCTTGCGGGGCGCCGGTGTTGAGGACTATTGTGGAGGAGGTGTTGTTGTTCATTCTTACTGATTGTGGTCTGTTGGTCAGAAAATCGAGGATCCAGTTGCAGAGTGGGGAGCCAAGTCCTAGGTTTTGGAGCTTTGATATGAGCTTGGCTGGGATTATGGTGTTGAAGGCGGAGCTGTAGTCAATAAATAGGAGTCTAATGTCGGAGTCCTTGTTTTCGAGATGCTCTAGGGATGAGTGTAGGGCCAAGGAAATGGTGTCTGATGTGGACCGGTTGCAGCGGTATGCGAATTGCAGTGGATCAAGGCGTTCTGGGAGTATGGATGTGATGCGCTTCATGATCAACCTCTCGAAGCACTTCATTACGACTGAAGTCAGGACCACTGACCACAGTCAGTAGGAGTCATTCCCCGACTCCTACGCAGACTTAGGCGAGTTCTATTCGGGTCAAACTAGTATTTCAAGTTATCCCCCGGTATAACTCGTATCTTCGTAGAAGAATTTTATCTGCTTACCACTTAGTAACTTACACACGGGTCCAGCTTGCTAAGTGAAGTATAGTAAACTTTAAAGAGAATAATAATAACCACTCTTTCAGGTTATCAATTTGAACTTAACTTTATTTTCAAGTTAAAAGAGAATAACTACTTTTACAGAAAGGTAGAAAGATCTTTTCTTGTTCGGACCAGTTGCAGACTTTTAAGTCTCTCTTGACAATCAGTTTTCTTTATCTTTTGGTCTTCTGCTGAGTTCTCTGGGCTGCTCGGCCTATCGATGTTGCTTGTCCCATCACCGAGGAAGATGCTCTTCTGATTATCTGCTCATTATACCCAGTTTTTATAGCCATTTGGGGCCCCTTAACCTTTGCACCTGGCACCCTTCAGTCTGTCTGCATGACTTTTGGAATGCTAAATTTTAGTAGTTTAGAAGCGTGGTGCTACTTCTACAGCAACAGTGCAGTTTCCTTCTCCCTAGCTCGCCATCTTTGACTGCATTTTTCTCGCTTTGCTTGACATGTCATAAATTTGTGTGCCTTAGTTCGCACTCTTTTGGTTTCATGTCTTTCCTGATGCACTTTTTCTCTGATTCGACTCGGGTCATCTTCAGGTTAAGCTAATGTCATGTTAGTGTTATCCCCTGATTCTAACTTTCTCTGCTTTGACCATCTTCAAATTGTTTTAACTTCAAATGCGATGTACGTTAGAATGTTACTTTGTCACCTTCTAGTTTCCTCAATTTATTAATCAGTTGTTTCATTTTATTACTAGTTTTAGCAACTTTTCACACTTAACAGTTGTCCCTTATCTTATACCTTAGATTCTGGCTGCTTTTCCCAATTGTTCAATTAAATAACTCCTTACTAAAGATTTGTGAGATACTGTTCCCTTTCATATAACTGTCATGATATTCAAACACACACATCATGATAGACACACCAACAGACAAATCAGAACACACAACACCACAACCAATGACAGAAAGATATAAAAGCACAGACACGACCCCCGGTGGTCAGTATTAGCTGCAGAGGAGGACCAGGACAGATCTGTTACCAAACACACTCAGGGAGACAGCACGTGCAGAGTATCCAGAACGAACTGTATTATAAGAGTTAAAATAAAATAGAGTTGTACCACATACAACTGTGTTGGCTCATCTGTGCACCAGAGCACCCAACACCACATGGTACAGGAGTGGATCGATACCTGCCGGCATACCTCAGTGTACAGAGACAACCAGCAGTGCCCAGGCAAAATGATAGAGCTCCCGGTTCCGCAGCCGCTCCAGTGCCACGGCGATCTCCGCGAAAACTGGCGGCGATTCCGGCAATGGTTCGAATTGTTCCTGGTGGCAGCTGAACTCCAAGACCTGGATGATAGCGAAAAAATTGAATTTCTCCTCACCATCGCCGGTGCAAGGGCAAGAGAAATATTCACAAGGTTCAGGTTCTTCAGGAGGCAGCAAAGGTACGATTACCAGGCAGTCCTGGACAAATTCTCCAAGTACTGTGAAGAAAACGCAATCCAATCGGCAAGTAAAGGTAAGAAAAGCTGCAGTACTCACCTCGTGGCTGGGATCCCGGAGCCCGAATTCCCAGAGGCCGAAATCCCGGGCCTGAGAGAGGGCTGGGTCGAGGTTGGCGGCCATCTTGCTAAAGGTATCACGCTAGCACAGTTGCGCGAGCAGTGCGCAGAACCGGAAGTTTCGTTTGCGCATGCGCGAGATGCTGCGCATGCGCAGTCAAGAAAACGGCCATCGGTAAAGGAACAGCGATCTGAGCATGCACAGTCGCTTCCTACGTGCTACATACCGAGCGTCAGGATGTCAGAGGCCCCAGACTGCACCAATTTAAAGGGGAAATGTCCCAAATCCAATTTAAAAGGGAAACGTCCCAAATCAAAAAAACAAAAATCTGTTAAAGCTGTAAAACAACCTTCCCTCACCTGGAATGACAGCACATTGCCGCAAATTGACCCAGGAGATGAATTTGACCTCCGAAGAACCCTCCGACAAGCAGTTACCTACGCACAAGCCGATGATTCCGACCTCGAATACTTCGATGACGATCTTTACAGTGTTTCCGGACCTCGCGAGCCCAACGATAGCTCCGTGGTCCTATACGACTATGACTCGGACGAACCTTTCGTGTTGCACATTGGCGGCCCCCACATTGAATCCGACGCAGATGCGGATTCATTTTTCGGATTTGAGGATCTTCAATCCAGCAGATATGACGTTCCAACTTATCAGTACCGGATGATGCTGCAGCCTGACATTAACAGACAGGGAGCGGTGCAAGCACACGGAGAGCGCCCTGCTGCCACACAGAGCGTGGTCCACGTCCCGCTCAACGTTCCCGACTCTATAAAAGAAGACATGCAAGACTCCAGAATGCAGTCCTCGCATGAACCAGAAGTGACTCCAGTGTCACAAGCTTCCACAGCAAGCTCGTGGACAGACTCCACAATTGCAGAAATACAAGACTCCAGAGCGCAGTCCTTGCACTATCAAGAAGTGACTCCAGTGTCACAAGCCTCCACAGAGAACTCTGATTCGACTCGGGTCATCTTCAGGTTAAGCTAATGACATGTTAGTGTTATCCCCTGATTCTAACTTTCTCTGCTTTGACCATCTTCAAATTGTTTTAACTTCAAATGCGATGTACGTTAGAATGTTACTTTGTCACCTTCTAGTTTCCTCAATTTATTAATCAGTTGTTTCATTTTATTACTAGTTTTAGCAACTTTTCACACTTAACAGTTGTCCCTTATCTTATACCTTAGATTCTGGCTGCTTTTCCCAATTGTTCAATTAAATAACTCCTTACTAAAGATTTGTGAGATACTGTTCCCTTTCATATAACTGTCATGATATTCAAACACACACATCATGATAGACACACCAACAGACAAATCAGAACACACAACACCACAACCAATGACAGAAAGATATGAAAGCACAGACACGACCCCCGGTGGTCAGTATTAGCTGCAGAGGAAGACCAGGACAGATCTGTTACCAAACACACTCAGGGAGACAGCACGTGCAGAGTATCCAGAACGAACTGTATTATAAGAGTTAAAATAAAATAGAGTTGTACCACATACAACTGTGTTGGCTCATCTGTGCACCAGAGCACCCAACACCACATGGTACAGGAGTGGATCGATACCTGCCGGCATACCTCAGTGTACAGAGACAACCAGCAGTGCCCAGGCAAAATGATAGAGCTCCCGGTTCCGCAGCCGCTCCAGTGCCACGGCGATCTCCGCGAAAACTGGCGGCGATTCCGGCAATGGTTCGAATTGTTCCTGGTGGCAGCTGAACTCCAAGACCTGGATGATAGCGAAAAAATTGAATTTCTCCTCACCATCGCCGGTGCAAGGGCAAGAGAAATATTCACAAGGTTCAGGTTCTTCAGGAGGCAGCAAAGGTACGATTACCAGGCAGTCCTGGACAAATTCTCCAAGTACTGTGAAGAAAACGCAATCCAATCGGCAAGTAAAGGTAAGAAAAGCTGCAGTACTCACCTCGTGGCTGGGATCCCGGAGCCCGAATTCCCAGAGGCCGAAATCCCGGGCCTGAGAGAGGGCTGGGTCGAGGTTGGCGGCCATCTTGCTAAAGGTATCACGCTAGCACAGTTGCGCGAGCAGTGCGCAGAACCGGAAGTTTCGTTTGCGCATGCGCGAGATGCTGCGCATGCGCAGTCAAGAAAACGGCCATCGGTAAAGGAACAGCGATCTGAGCATGCACAGTCGCTTCCTACGTGCTACATACCGAGCGTCAGGATGTCAGAGGCCCCAGACTGCACCAATTTAAAGGGGAAATGTCCCAAATCCAATTTAAAAGGGAAACGTCCCAAATCAAAAAAACAAAAATCTGTTAAAGCTGTAAAACAACCTTCCCTCACCTGGAATGACAGCACATTGCCGCAAATTGACCCAGGAGATGAATTTGACCTCCGAAGAACCCTCCGACAAGCAGTTACCTACGCACAAGCCGATGATTCCGACCTCGAATACTTCGATGACGATCTTTACAGTGTTTCCGGACCTCGCGAGCCCAACGATAGCTCCGTGGTCCTATACGACTATGACTCGGACGAACCTTTCGTGTTGCACATTGGCGGCCCCCACATTGAATCCGACGCAGATGCGGATTCATTTTTCGGATTTGAGGATCTTCAATCCAGCAGATATGACGTTCCAACTTATCAGTACCGGATGATGCTGCAGCCTGACATTAACAGACAGGGAGCGGTGCAAGCACACGGAGAGCGCCCTGCTGCCACACAGAGCGTGGTCCACGTCCCGCTCAACGTTCCCGACTCTATGAAAGAAGACATGCAAGACTCCAGAATGCAGTCCTCGCATGAACCAGAAGTGACTCCAGTGTCACAAGCTTCCACAGCAAGCTCGTGGACAGACTCCACAATTGCAGAAATACAAGACTCCAGAGCGCAGTCCTTGCACTATCAAGAAGTGACTCCAGTGTCACAAGCCTCCACAGAGAGCTCGTGGACAGCCTCCACGATAGAAGCAACGCAAGACTCCAGAGCGCAGTCCTTGCAAGAACAAGAAGTGACTCCAGTGTCACAAGCCTCCACAGAGAGCTCGTGGACAGCCTCCACGTTAGAAGCAACGCAAGACTCCAATGTGCAGTCCTTGCAGGAACAAGACCATGAGGGTCTAGCAACCTCTCCTGACCAACCAGCGGCAGACGATGCAAGTCTGCCATGCTCACGTGAACAGCAAGAAGGCTATAACAGCCTACCATGCTCCACTACACAGCAGCATGACCATGACGGTCTCTCATGCTACAATGAAGGGCACAGCGCTGAAGACTGTTCAAGCCCAACTGAAGACAAGCCAAAGGAATCGCCTCGTCCAAGCCCGAAGAAAAAAGGTTTATGCGCTGACCTTCAGGATCATTATAGCCGAACAGAGATTAATAATGCTGCACGGCCACAGAAGGATGCTGAGGATTTGCTAACGAAATTAATTGAATGTTTAACTTGCAAGGAGCAGACTGAGAATTGCCAGTGTTTTAGTACGGATCGAAAAAATGGACAAGACATTGATCCTCAGGTAATGGAAATAACACAACCTGAATCATATCTACAGCAGGGACAAATGTCTCCCTTCAACACAACGCCGCAAAATCCCAACTTCGGAGACCAGCAGTTAGTCAGTAATGACTCTTCAAACCTTGAGGGGAACATTAATTGCATTGAACCTATACACACTCCACTGATTATTGAGCAGAACATTGGAGCAAGAATCCTGAGGACACCGACATCGAGTAGCCAGATAACGAATTTAAAACCCACAGCAGTTTCAAGTGAACCAAGTGTGCTTTCCACTAATGGTGAAGATGCAGATAAGGTCGACCCGATTATCCATTGTACCACACTAACCCCAGTGATTAAGCAGTTATGTATGGGGAGTATAATGTGGGCAATTGAGAACAGTAAAAGAGAGACTGTGACCATGCCAGTCCCAGCAAAATCAGACCCAGAGACCATGAAGGCATGTACATTAGACAAAGATACATATGAGGTACCTGAGAAGAAAAGTGAAACGGAATGTTCTTTGGAAAATAGTACAATGTCGATAGAAACATTGGATCCTATATTCGAGACCATACATATGGGAGAATTTGGGGGTAATAAACAAGGTTCTGCAATGTCTGGGGGAAGATTTAAAATTCCAAAGAAGAAAAGCCCAAATGAAGGACAACGGCAAGACAATGACAGTCCACCGACATGGTGTGCACCACCAGATGAAAACTCTGACAATTTACCCAACCCTAGTGAACAGCAAGCTGCTAATGAGGATCTATCCACGGGATGTGAGACGAGTGACGACAGCATCCCACTTCCCATGCAAAAGGTGCAAGGTGACAGACCTCGCCTAGTGCTTACCGAGGCACTCGACGATCACGGTGGGACCACTGACGACTGCGGTGGCGGCGCACCGCTTCCACCCTCGATGGCTCGACCCTCTCCACTGGTTGGTGCATTCCTGCATGTTCCGACTCCAGAAGTGCAGCTTCAGGGAATCTCGGCTGCCTCCAGTGAACCTGTTGGGACTCCGGACGGGGGGCATCGACGGAAGGCAGACCGGACTCCAGATGGGGAGCAGCCAAGCGCCGACTCTGATTTGCGCACGCCAGACCTTGCTCCGGACGGGCGGTGTCGCGGCCTCGGTGATGGCACGCTCATGGTGACGGCGGATGCCACGGCGACAGGGAATGGATCGCGTGGCAGTCCCACTGGGTCGGCAGTGGCAACCAGCACCGGCGGTCCAAGATGGACACACCAATTCGCGCCATCGCCAGACGTTGATGCGAGCAACAATTCTCTCTCCAAGGCGACATGCTTCGACGTTTCTCTGCGGAGTCGCCCTTCCGGCACAGCAGGTGGCCGGAACCAGCGTGCACGGTCTCGGCCAACTTCCACATCTGGCACAGTCATCGCCTTGCATGATATTAGTGATGGTGCTACTTCGATGGCAACGACCCATCGGCTACAAGATGCCGTCCACCACAAACATAAAAAGAAAAAGACTCCACCTTGTTCCTGGCATGCAGGGCGGATGGATTGGTGCGTAGGCGCAATCAGCGAGCTTTGCGCCGCCTTCCACGCTCGCAACTGAACCGTACGCACACGCCGGATCCTCCACTGGTTCCCAAGGATGACTTCGTGGAGATGCCACGGATCATGCCCCTTCCATCGCCACCAGAACCAAACCACAGCCAAGGCACCACTAACAAAGATGTTGAATGTTATATTTGCATGAATGAAAAAACCAAGAACTGCACGAAGTACAACAAATGGTAAAGTAGAGACTTCGGCAACAGCATCACCTCCAATAGTCCAAGGTGAACCAATGTGACCCCAAATCTCCACAGCTGAACCGGCTTGAGGACCAGCCCATTCTTGAGGCGGTCACCCATTAGACTGGACTTATAACGCTGTTCATACGTTCAAAAAGTCAAACACTTCTGTATTATAACCTGTTGTTGTTTATTGTTCCAGATATCGTCTGACCAGACCAATGTTCAAGTTTTTTTTTCTCTCGCATCCAAGTTTTGTTATGGTACAACCTTGTTAGTGTGACGCACCCGACATCGCCCCATGTAAATAGTTACGTCATATACACACGCTGTACACAACACACACACACACTCTTAGATGCACTCACGACACAATTATATTTATAACCACGTAGGCACATATCTTTGTAAAAAGGGGGGATGTCATGATATTCAAACACACACATCATGATAGACACACCAACAGACAAATCAGAACACACAACACCACAACCAATGACAGAAAGATATAAAAGCACAGACACGACCCCCGGTGGTCAGTATTAGCTGCAGAGGAGGACCAGGACAGATCTGTTACCAAACACACTCAGGGAGACAGCACGTGCAGAGTATCCAGAACGAACTGTATTATAAGAGTTAAAATAAAATAGAGTTGTACCACATACAACTGTGTTGGCTCATCTGTGCACCAGAGCACCCAACACCACAATAACTTTAAGAGTTTTTAAGTCAATCAAATGTCTTTTCTAACTTTGTGAATTCAAATGAAACTCCTATCTGTTTTCATCCCTGTCTGTGAAGTTGTCTGCTTTCAAAACAGGCTGCTGCTGTTAACCCCTTGTGGGACTTCTCCTTTTCATTTAAAAGCCTCAGGTATTCTGAGTGTTATTTTCATGTTTCAAATGTCATATTCTTCCAAGTTTTCACAACAGGGTGTGTATGATGGGCGGAGGGGTAAAGTCATTGGACTCAGTTTCAAACCTTACTTGCACTATGGCTACTCGAAACTATGCAAAGCCTTGTGGTGGTGGTAGTTCTTAAGCCTATGCGTTCTCCCCACTATCTTCCGAGATGCTGCATGGGAGGTTGGCGATCGGAGGTGGATGGAGATGCAGGTCATCACAACTGGACAACTGAAAGGGAACCCCAGCATGTAGTATTTACAATGTTCAGCGTATGCAGGAGACATCTTGTACATGCTCGCAAGGGCCCAGGCAAATACCTTTGCCTCACTGCAAATGCCTGATTCCGGGGGCCAAGGGGGTACCTCGGAGGATAGTGGGGGGAGGGGGGCGGGGGGGGGGGGGGAGGGGGTGCAGGTGCACATAGGCTTGATAACTAATGCAGATCAACCATATCAGGCATGATTAAAGTGCAAATGAACTTGCTCCTTAACTCCCTCAGGATATACTGTCCCTCCGGCAGCATAGGCTGGAGATATGCAACAGGGCCCCTTGGATGTCCTGGCACATACGCACTCCCCTAAAAGCATGTTGGATTTGAACATCCAAGTCATTTTTTGTTACTGTCAAGCTGACTACTGTTATGCGTCTTTGTTTTCTCAAAGAAAAAATGTATGGACGAGCCCACTCTTATAAAACACATATAAATTCTTATAAGTTTTATTAGAGATGTTGCTCAGGCAATTAAGATGTTGATCTGCTCAATAAGATGTCTTACAACACGAGGTTAAAGTCCAACAGGTTTGTTTCGAATCACTAGCTTACGTAGTGCAGCTCATTCATTATCTGCTCAAAGCCTAGGCAAACATTCTGCTGATGTTACCACACATGATGCATAGCCAGATTAAATGTATTCCCAGATGCATAACACTCCTCCCCTTTACTTCATCAATGAAATGACAAAAATTAACAGTTATACAACAGATCTCTTGATATGTTATTTCTAAAATTCAATAAGAAAGTCTCTGTGGTGGACGTCTTTTCCTTTTTGGTGGAAATTGGCGTTCTTGACCTTGGCTACTTGCGACCTGAGAAGAGTCCTCCTTCCTTTCTGTAGATGGTATTTCTTGAGTAGTTATTTCAGTATATGTCACTGTGAGCATTGAAAAGTGCTCAGAAACAGAATCTGAACTCATCACTGTACCTGTTCCCCATTCCAAAGTAAAGCTCCCTAGATCTTCTAAAAATAATCTAATAATAATCTTTATTAGTGTCACAAGTAGGCTTACATTAACACTGCAATGAAGACTTCCGGTTGCGGCTATGCGGAGCTAAGTCGCACGTTCGGCAGCTCCCGCCAGAAACGGACTTTAGGGCCCCCAGCGGCATTTGTTCGACGGTTCCCAGTGTGGGAAGGTGATAGTAACATTTCCCCGGCACTGTATGGATTGGACCAGGAGTGGAGCGGTGAAAAAAGTAGTTTTGGAGCAGCGAAAAGTGCGATGGAGGAAAATCAAGATGGAGGCGGGTGGAGACCAGGCAGCATGGGAGCAGTTGTCGCAGGAATAGCAGGAGTTTCTCCAGCGCTGCTTCACGGAATTGAAGGTCGAGCTGTTGGAGCCGATGAAGACTTCGATAGACAAGCTGCTCGAGACCCAGAAGGACCAAGGGGCGGCGATCTGGGAGGTGCAGCAAAATGCCTCGGAGAACGAGGACGAGATCTTGGGCCTGGCGGTGAAGGTAGAGGCGCACAAGGTGATGCATAAGAAATGGCAGGAGAAGTTTGAGGAAATGGAGAACCGGTCGACGAGGAAGAACCTGCGGATTCTGGGCCTCCCGGAGGGAGTGGAGGGGTCGGATGTTGGAGATTACGTGGTCACGAAGCTGAACACGTTGATGGGTGCGGGGGCCTTTCTGGGGCCCCTGGAGCTGGAGGGTGCCCACCGTGTCCTGGCAAGGAGGCCCAAGCCCAACGAGCTGCCGCGGGCGGTGCTGGTGCGGTTCCACCGCTTCGTGGACAGGGAGTGTGTCCTAAGGTGGGCAAAGAAGGAGCGGAGCAGCAGGTGGGAGAATGCAGAGGTTCGGATATACCAGGACTGGAGCGCGGAGGTGGCCAAGAAGAGGGCCGGGTACAATCGGGCTAAGGCGGCTCTGCATCGGAAGGGGGTGAAATTTGGAATTTTGCAGCCGGCGCGACTGTGGGTCACTTTCAAGGACCGCCGCCACTACTTTGAGACGCCGGAGGAGGCGTGGACCTTTATCCAGGCCGAAAAGTTGGACTCGGATTGAGGGTCAGTTGCGAGGGGATGTCGCGAGGGGATTGATGTGATTGTTGTGTTTTGGGGGGGATGTTCTGTTCTGGTTGGTACTGTCTTTTTTTGGGTGCTGGGTGGATTAGGGTGAAATGGTTCGTAGTGGGGGTTTGGGGAGAGTGTGGGCATTGGTGGTTGGAAGAGGGGGCCCCATTTGGGGGCGGGGGGTGGGGAGGGGAGAGGGGAGGCCCGAGGTGGGGGAGCTCGGATCAGGCCGCGAAAGTGAGCTGCGCCTGAGGGGGCGGGGCCGGCTTGGTGGAAAGCGCGTTCTTTTTTCCGTGCTAGGGAAGGAAGGGGGCAGGGGAGGGGGAGGGGTGGTGCTGGAGAAGAGCGCCCGTTGTTGGACAGGAGGGGGGGGGGGGGATTCTCACACTGGGGGGGTCGATGGAGTGGCGGGAGCGGCCGGGGTCAGCAGGAGTCAGCTGACTTACGGGAGTGCTATGGGGGGAGCAACGCAGCCAAGGGGGGACCTAGCTGGGGGGGGGGGGGGGGGGAGTGGGGGGGGGGGAGACTGGGTTGCTGCTGCATTGGCCAAAGGGGAGCTGGAGCCTGAAGAGAGAGTCGGGGCGGGGGTCTGCCGCTGGGGGGAATGGAGAGTGCAGGATGCGCGGGCACGCGGCTGGCCTAGAAAGGGAGATGGTTAATCAGCAGGGGTGGTGCGGGCAGCCCCCTGATCCGGCTGATAACTTGGAATGTGAGAGGCCTGAACGGGCCGGTCAAGAGGCCCCTTGTGTTCGCGCACCTGAAGGGACTGAAGGCAGATGTGGCCATGCTCCAGGAGAAGCATTTGAGGGTGGCAGACCAGGTTAGGCTGAGAAAGGGGTGGGTAGGGCAAGTTATCCACTCTGGGTTGGACGCAAAGAATCGAGGGGTGGCGATTTTGGTGGGGAAGCGGGTGTCGTTTGAGCGCTGAGCATCGTGGCAGATAATGGAGGTAGGTATGTGATGGTGAGCGGTAAGCTGCAGGGGGTGCAGGTGGTCTTGGTGAACGTGTATGCACCGAATTGGGACGATGCCGGATTTATGCGGCGCATGTTGGGCCTGGAGGCAGGGAGCTTGATAATGGGGTGGGACTTTAATACGGTATTGGATCCAGCATTGGAACGCTCTAGGTCCAGGACGGGTAAGAGGCCGGCGGCGGCCAAGGTGTTGAGGTAGTTTATGGACCAGATGGGAGGAGTGGACCCATGGAGGTTTGTTAGGCCGGGGGCCAGGAAATTCTCTTTCTTTTCCCACGTACATAAAGCCTACCCCCGGATTGACTTCTTCGTTTTGAGCAGGGCGCTGATCCTGAGGGTGGAGGACACGGATTATTCGGCCATAGCCATCTTAGACCATGCCCCGCACTGGGTGGAGCTCGAGCTAGGGGAGGAGAGGGACCATCGCCTGCTGTGGCGCCTGGAGGTGGGTTTGCTAGCGGATGAGGAGGTGAGTGGGTGGATCCGGGGGTGCATTGAAAGCTACCTAGAGGTGAACGATAATGGGGAGGTGGTGATTAGGGGAGAGCTAATCTCCACTAGGGCCCACAAGGAGGGAAAGGAGAGGAGAGAGAGGGAGAGGTTGGTGGGGGAGATTTTAAAGGTAGATAGGAGGTATGCAGAGGTCCCCGAGGAGAGACTACTCAAGTAGCGACGAAGCCTCCAGGCCGAGTTCGACCTGTTGACTCCCAAGACGGCAGAGCTGCAGTGGAGGAAGGCGCAAGGGGCGGTGTATGAATATGGGGAGAAGGCTAGCCGGATGCTGGCACACCAGCTTCGGAAGCGGGAAGCGGCGATGGAGATTGGGGGAGTTAGGGATGAAGGGGGGAACACGGTGCGGAGTGCGATGGGAATAAATGGGGTATTTAGAGACTTCTATGAGGGGCAGTATAGGTCTGAGCCCCCGACGGAGGAAGGGGGGATATGTCGTTTTCTGGACCGGCTGAGGTTCCGGTGGGTGGAGGAGGAGCAGGTGGCGGGGCTTGGGGCACCGGTCGGGCTGGAGGAACTGACAAAGGGACTGGGGAGTATGCAGGTGGGGAAGGCACCGGTGCCAGATGGGTTCCCGGTTGAATTTTACAGGAAGTATATGGACCTGTTGGGCCCACTACTAGTGAGGACTTTCAATGAGGTGAGGGAGGGGCGGGTCCTACCCACGACGATGTCCAGGGCGCTGATCTCGCTGATCTTGAAGCGGGACAAGGACCCTTTACAGTGTGGGTCGTATAGGCCAATCTCGCCCCGAGAACGTGGAATTGAGGACTATGTTCCGGGGGGGTGATTCACGAAGACCAGGCGGATTTCGTGAAGAGAAGGCAGCTAAACACCAATGTGCGGAGGCTCCTAAATGTAATCATGATGCCTGCAGTGGAGGGGGAAGCGGAGATAGTGGCGGCTATGGATGCGGAGAAGGCCTTCGATAGGGTGGAGTGGGGATACTTGTGGGAAGTGTTGAGGAGGTTCGGGTTCGGGGAGGGGTTCGTTAGTTGGGTTAGGTTACTGTACGAAGCCCCAGTGGCGAGTGTGGCCACAAATCGGAGGAGGTTGGAATACTTTTGGCTGTACCGGGGGGGCGAGGCAGGGGGGCCCCCTATTCCCCCTGCTATTTGCGTTGGCAATTGAACCTTTGGCGATGGCCTTGAGGGAGTCCAAGAACTGGAGGGGGCTGGTGCGGGGAGGGGGGGGGGAAGGAACACCGGGTATCGCTGTATGCTGCCGACATGTTACTGTATGTGGCGGGCCCGGTGGGGGGGATGCTGGAGGTGATGCGGATCCTCAGGGAGTTTGGAGACTTTTCCGGGTATAAGCTCAACATGGGGAAGAGTGAGCTATTCGTGATACACCCAGGGGACCAGGGAAGGGGGATAGACAAGCTTCCACTGAAGAGGGCGGAAAGGAGTTTTCGATACCTAGGGATCCAGGTGGCCAGGAGCTGGGGGGCCCTACACAAGCTCAGCTTGACGAGGCTGGTGGAGCAGATGGAGGAGGAGTTTAAAAGGTGGGATATGCTGCCACTCTCCCTGGCGAGTAGGGTACAGTCGGTGAAGATGACAGTGCTCCCGAGGTTCCTTTTTATATTCCAGTGCCTCCCTATCCTGATCCCTAAGGCCTTTTTTAAGCGGGTCAGTAGGAGCATCATAGGGTTTGTATGGGCGAAAAGACCCCGAGGGTGGAAAGGGTGTTTCTGGAACAGAGCAGGGACAGAGGAGGGCTAGCGTTGCCGAATCTGTGCTGGTACTACTGGGCTGCCAATGTGGCGATCATATGCAAGTGGGTAATCGAGGGGGAGGGGGTGGCATGGAAGAGGCTGGAGATGGCGTCCTGTGTGGGACCACGAGCCTGAGAGCGCTGGTGACGGCACCGCTGCCGCTCCTGCCGACAAGGTACACCACGAGTACAGTGGTGGCAGCGACCCTCAAAATTTGGGGGCAGTGGAGACACCACAGGGGGGAGGCAGAGGCTTCGGTGTGGTCCCCGATCCGAGAGAACCATTTGTTTGTCCCGGGGAGAATGGATGGGGGGTTCCTGAGCTGGCATAGGGCAGGTATTAAAAGGGTGGGGGACCTGTTTATAGATGGGACGTTTGCGAGCCTTGGGGTGTTGGAGGAAAAATTTGGGCTCCCCCCTGGAAATGCCTTCAGATACATGGAGGTAAGGGCGTTTGTAAGACGGCAGGTGAGGGAATTCCCACTGCTGCCAGCAAGTAGGATCCAGGCTAGGGTGCTCTCGAGGGTGTGGGTTGGAGAAGGCAAGGTCTCGGCGATCTACCAGGAGGTGCAGGAGGAGGAGGAGGCCTCGGTGGAGGAGCTAAAAGGTAAATGGTAGGAGCTGGGGGAGGAGATAGATGAGAGTACGTGGGCGGACGCCCTGGGTAGGGTAAATTCTTCCTCCTCTTCCGCCAGGCTTAGCCTGATACAATTTAAGGTTCTGCACAGGGCGCACATGACTGGGGCAAGGCTGAGTCGGTTTTTTGGAGTGGAGGACATATGTGTGAGGTGTTCAGGGAGCCCAGCAAATCACGCCCACATGTTCTGGGCGTGCCCAGCGCTGGATGGGTTCTGGAGGGGCGTTGTGAGGACGGTGTCGAAGGTGGTAAACACCCGGGTTAAGCCGAATTGGGGGCTCGCACTATTTGGGGTATCGGACGAGCCGGGAGTGCAGGAGGCGAAAGAGGCCGGTATTCTGGCCTTTGCGTCCCTGGTAGCCCGGCGTAGGATTCTGCTTCAGTGGAAAGATGCGAGGCCCGCAAGCGTGGAAGCCTGGCTCAGCGACATGGCAGGGTTCATTAAATTGGAGAGGGTAAAATCTGCCTTAAGAGGATCTGTGCAAGGGTTCTTCAGGTGGTGGCAACCTTTCCTAGACTTTCTAGCGGAGCGCTAGGAGGTGGTCAGCAGCAGCAACCCGGGGGGGGGGGGGGGGGGGGGGGGGGCGCGGGGGGGGGGGGGGGGGGGTACTTTGTGTTTACTACTGTGTTTAGTATCGATAAATGGGGGGCTTGTATATTGGGGGAATACGTGACATAGCTATAAGATTTTATTTATGTGTTCTTTGTTTTTTCTTATTTCTGTAAGGGGGGAGGGTTTGTTGAAAATATGCAAACATTTGAATAAAAATATATTTTTAAAAAACTATGCAATGAAATTACTGTGAAAAGCCCCTGGTTGCCACATTCCGGCACCTGTTCGTGTCCACAGAGGGAGAATTCAGAATGTCCAAATTACCTAACAACGCGTCTTTCGGGATTTGTGGGAGGAAACCGGAGCACCCGGACAAAACCCACACAGACACAGAGAGAACGTGCAGACTCCACAATGACAGTGACCCAAGCCGGGATTCGAACCTGGGACCCTGGAGCTGTGAAGCAACAGTGCTACCCACTGTACTACCATGCTGCCCATATGGGAGAAACCGGAGTGCCTGTAGGAAACGCAGGCATTTACAGGAAGAATGTGCAGACTCCACACAGACAGAGACCCAAGCCAGGAATCGAACCCAGGTCACTGGAGTTATGAAGATACAGTGCTAACCACTGTGCTACCGTGCCACCCACTAAAGGTAGAACCTCTTGAGAAGTTTCTGCAAACTTACTTTGTGCAGCAAGTAACTGATCCACATGACGTCGCCAAATTCTTTCATCATCTGTCTGAATGGTGTATGGTATTGGCCCTGCCTTTGTTAGGATCATAGCTGGTAACCATTTCCTAGCTAACACTTTCTCTCCCTGATTGAATGCTCGCTTTTTAGAGATTAAATCTCCACTAATCCACACTGAGCCATCCCGTTTTAGTACAGGGACGATTGGTGGCACCCAATCATTTGTAGCAATAGGTTCAATGACTCCCGTCCTTGCTGATCTTTCTACTTCTTCTTCAACTTTATGCTTGATAGGGTATGGCACGGTTCTTGCTTTGAGGCATTGGGTGTGCTGCCTGGCTTCATCTTTTGGTGTAGCTCAACTACAGTCATAAAGTCCAGTGAATCTTCAAACACTTACTCATACTTCTTCAGAAGTTGTTGTAACTTGCTCTTTGAATCCATGAATTAATTGACTGTTTCCAAACTAAGGCTAATCTTAGCCAACCATGCTCTGTCAAATAGCAGGAAAATGTCCACAAACGACATGCAGAGGTAACTTCACTGTCTGCCCATTTGTTTCTACTTTCACCATAATACATCTTTTAATAGTATGACCGCTTCAATGTACATCCCTAGCCTTACATTTGAGTGTTTTAAAGGCAGATGCTTCAGGTTTTGATGATAAATTGTCTCAGATATTAATGATACTGCTGCACCCGTAACCGCTTCCATTGTAATTTCATGCCCATTCAGTTTTGGATGTGCACAAAAATGTTGTTGATCGCCATGCATTGACAAAACACCATGTTTAAACTCTTCCAGTAAATTGGTTTCGCTGTTGTTTGAGTGATTGCAAGCTTCATCCACTAATTTGTTGACATTTTTTTTTAATAAATGTTTTTTATTGGGTTTTTGAACAAAGTATACTTGCCGTTATGTACACAGGGTATGATATATATATGTATATATAGAAGAAGAGAAGGGCACACACACACAAAGCACAAAGGGAAAGAAAAAAAAGAAAAAAGGTAACAACATGAGAGAAATACAAAATCAATTATTCACACACAGAAGTAAGCATCTGTTTGTGGGGGTGGGTGTGGGGGGGTGGGGGGGAGACTGGGAGGGGGTGGGTAGATATACATTTAGGTGCCGGAGAGACAATTACGGAGGGCAATACTCGAATGGGTCTGGTGCTGGTGTTGTCTCTTGCTTCTCCCGGACGGATTTCGCTGCCGTTGTCGTCTCGCGCTCACTACCGCTTCAGCCGGCCCTCCCGTCTTCCGCCTGTATTCTCCTTTTTCTCTGTTCCTGTGGATGCCAAGTTTGTTAGCGTTTCCCTGCCTTCCCCCCCCTTACCTTCCAGGCTCTCCTCTGTTGTTCCCTGTCTCTTCCCTCTTCCCCCCCCCTCCCCCCGCCTCTGCCCCCGACCCACCCCGTGGTTCACCTTTCCTTCCTCTTAGATTTAGCTGTCCCCCCACTCCTCTCCCGGTCTATCTCTCCCTCTCATGCTTTGGCTACTCGCCCCTGTTTCTTGGCTACCTGGCTATTCTTCTGCTTGTTTGTTGGCCACAAACAAATCCTGGAACAATTGGGTGAATGGCTCCCACGTTCTGTGGAAGCCGTCGTCTGACCCTCGGATGGCGAATTTGATTTTCTCCATTTGGAGAGATTCCGAGAGGTTGGACAGCCAGTCTGCAGCTTTGAGTGATGCTGCTGACCGCCAGCCGAACAGGATTCTATGGCGGGCGATCAGGGAGGCAAAGGCAAGGGTGTCCGCCCTCCTCCCCAGGAATAGATCTGGCTGGTCTGATACCCCGAAGACCGCCTCTTTCGGTCATGGCTCCACTATCACCCCCGCCACCTTGGACATTGCCTCGAAGAAGGCTGTCCAGTACTCCACAACTCTGGGGAAGACCACAACATGTGGGTGTGGTTGGCCGGGCCTCCTTGGCACCGTTCACATCTATCCTCCACCTCCGGGAAGAACCTACTCATACGGGTTCTTGTTAAGTGGGCTCTATGTACCACTTTTAGTTGCGTCAGGCTGAGCCTTGCGCACGTGGAGGTGGAGTTGACCCTATGCAGTTTTTCGCTCCAGAGTCCCCACCCTATTTCAATCCCCCGGTCTTCCTCCCATTTTGTTGCGTCCAGTACGGTGACGGCCCCTTCTACCAGTCGGTCATAGATGTCGCTACAGTTTTGCTTATCTAGTATGCCTGCGTCCAGTAACTCTTCCAGTAATGTCTGTCGTGGCGGTTGTGGGTATGTCCTTGTCTCCTATCGTAGGAAGATTTTGAGTTGCAGGTACTTTAGCTCATTCCCCCTGGCTAGCTGGAATTTCTCTGTCAGTTCGTCCATTGTTGTGACCCTGCTGTCCGTGTATAGGTCCCTGACTGTCAGTGTCCCTCCGTCCTGACCCCACCTTTTGAAGGTGGCGTCAGTCAGTGCTGGTGTGAACCTATGGTTGTTGCAGATAGGAGCTTTGTCTGACATTTTGGTCAGGCCGAATTGCTGCCGTAGTTGGTTCCAGGACTCGAGGGTGGCTATCACCACTGGGCTGCTGGTGTGTTTTTTGGGTGGGGTTGGGCGTTCCAACGTGGCGAGGGACCGGAGGGAAGTCCCTGTGCAGGAGGCCTCTTCCGTGCGCACCCACTCGTCTTCTGGCTCCTTGATCCATCCGCTTATTCGCTCGGCTGTCGCCGCCCAGTGGTAGAATTGTAGGTTTGGGAGGGCTAGCCCCCCCGCTGGATTTTGTTTTTTGTAAGACCTTCTTTGGGATCCTAGCATTCTTCACCCCCCATACGAACACCATGATTAGTTTGTCCAGTGCTTTGAAAAAGGCCTTGGGGATATAGATCGGGATGGATCTGAATAGGAAGAGGTACCTGGGCAGCATGTTCATTTTGATTGTCTGAACTCTCCCTGCGAGGGAGAGTGGGAGTGTGTTCCATCTTTGCAGGTCCTTTTTTACTTCCTCTGTCAGGCTGGTGAGGTTCCATTTGTGGATCCCTTTCCAGTCATGGACTATTTGGATCCCCAGGTAACGGAATTTGTGTTGGGCTTGTTTAAGCGGCAGTCCCGTTAGTGCTGCCCCACCTACTTGTGGGTGTACCGGGAAGATCTCGCTTTTGCTCATGTTGAGTTTGTAGCCCGAGAAGGCGCCAAACTCTTTCAGGAGCGCGATGATTCCGTCCATGCTGCTCTGTGGATCCGAAATGTAAAGGAGCAGGTCATCTGCATAGAGTGAGACTCTGTGCTGTCTGCCACCCCTTCGGATCCTCCTCCAGCTTTTTGCTGCTTTGAGCGCAATTGCTAGTGGCTCGACCATTAGAGCAAACAGCAGCGGGGACAGTGGGCATCCTTGTCTGGTGCCCCTGTGCAGCTGGAAGAATCGGGAGTCGGTGTTGTTTGTCCGTATGCGTTGTATAGGTGTTGTATGGGAGCGTTGTGTCGAAGGTCTTTTCTGCTTCTATGGAGACGACCACCTCTGGTGTCCTCTCCCCGGATGGGGTCATTATCATGTTCAGCAGGCGCCTAATGTTCGAAGTAAGCTGTCTACCTTTGACAAAGCCCGTCTGGTCCTCTGCGACCACCTCAGGTACACAGTCTTCTAGCCGTTTGGCTAGAATCTTGGCCAGTATTTTGGCATGTGCGTTCAGCAGTGAGATAGGTCTGTATGACCCACATTCCGTTGGGTCTTGATCTTTCTTGGGTATCAGCGAGATTCAGGCCTGTGCTAGCGTGGGTGGCAGTGTGCCCTTAGCTAGCAAGTCTGTGAACATCTCCCGCAGGTGCGGGACCAGTGCTGTCGCAAATTCTTTGTAGAAGTCCGCCGGGAACCCGTCTGGTCCCAGCGCCTTCCCCGCCTGCATGGAGCTAATGCTGTCCATGATCTCTCCCAGTGCTAGCGGTGCTTCCAGGCCCCGTTTTCTGCCCTCCCCCACAACTGGTATGTCCAGTCCATCAAGGATCCGTTTCATCCCAGACTCCCCCATTTGGGGCTCTGAGGTGTGCAGCCCTTGGTAAAAGGCCCTGAAGGCTTTGTTGATCTTTTCTGCTTCTGTTTTGAGATACCCTCAATTACGACTCAGGAGAGAAGATTGATAATTCAAAGACTTTAATTACCAGAGAACCAGACAGCTGCCGAGAAACTGCCGAGTGCTCACTGCACGCTGCCAACTGAACGTAACCTCATATACAGTTCCCTGGGGGCGGTCTTAAAAGGGCGTACGCATTAAAGGTACATGTGTATACAGATATCATTCATCACATTCACTCCCTGTTTAAAAAAAAACGCATAGTCTGTCGAGGGTGAAGTGGAATTACAAGTTCAGTCTTTTGGGTGGTCTGATTGCCCGTGTCGACCTTCTCAGCTCCGGTGGTGGTGCGGCGGATAAGGTCGTCCTCGGTGGTATATCCGGGAGCACGGTTGTCTGAGCCTTTTCCCGCGTTGGAGCAGGGGGGTATCTGGGGTGACTAGGGTGATTGGTGCTGGCGCCGGCTGGGGGAAGGGGGGCGCTATGGGGGGACGCTGTCGGGGTCGACAGCCGGTGCGGGGAGGGGAGCGTCGGTAGAAGGTTGGTGGGCGAGCCAACGGGTGCCAGTTCTCGCAGGGAAACGGTGTCCTGCCTGCCATTGGGGTGCTCGCGTAGGCGTATTGAGGGTTTGCGTGTAATAGTTGGACCCTCTCGACCAGCGGATCTGTCTGATGGCTCCTCACGTGCCTCCGGAGTAGAACTGGTCCCGGAGTCGTCAGCCAACGTGGAAGCGAGACCCCAGAGGTGGACTTCCTGGGGAAGACAAACAAACGGTTGTGAGGGGTCTCATTCGTGACCATACAGAGGAGCGACCTAATGGAGTGTCAGGCATCGGGTAGGACCTCCTGCCAGCGGGTGGTTGGGAGACTTCTTGACCGTAGGGCTAGAAGGACAGCCTTCCAAACTGTCGCGTTCTCCCTCTCCACCTGCCCGTTTCCCCGCGGGTTTTAGCCGGTCGTTCTGCTCGAGGCGATGCCGTTGTTGAGCAGATATCGATGCAGCTCATCGCTCATGAACGATGTACGCCGGTCGCTGTGGATATAAGCGGGGAATCCAAACAGCGTGAAGATGCTGTGCAGTGCCTTGACTACGGAGGCCGAGGTCATATCGGGGCACGGGACAGCGAAGGAGAAGCAGAATTCATTGATGACAGTGAGGAAATAACTGTTGCGGTTGGTGGACAGGAGGGGCCCTATGAAGTCCACGCTTAGTCGCTCAAAGGGCCCAGAGGCCTTTACCAGGCGAGCCTCATCTGGTCGATAGAAGTGCGGTTTGCACTCCGCACAGATCTGGCAAGCCTTGGTCATGGCCTTGACCTCCTCGGTGGAGTAAGGTAGGTTGCGGGACTTGATGAAATGGGAAAGCTGGGTGACCCCCGGGTGGCAGAGGTCATCGTGGATGGCCCTCAGGCGGTTTTTTTGCGCGTTGGCGCACGTGCCACGGGACTGGGCATCTGGGGACTCGTTGAGCTTCCCCGGACGATATGTAATATCGTACGTGTAGGTGGAGAGTTCGATCCTCCACCTCAGAATTTTATCATTCTTTATTTTGCCCCATTGTGCGTTATCGAACATAAAGGCGACCGACCATTGGTCGGTGATGAGGGCGAACCTCCTACCGGCTAGGTAGTGCCTCCAGTGCCACACGGCCTCCACTATGGCTTGTGCCTCCTTCTCGAATGCAGAGTGTCGAATTTCCAAGGCGGTGAGGGTTTGGGAGGAAAACACTACTGGTCTGCCCGCCTGGTTGTGGGTAGCAGCCAGGGCAACGTCTGGTGAGTCGCTTTCTACCTGGAAGGGAATGGTTTCGTCCACCACGTGCCTGGCGGCCTTGATGATATTAGCCTTGATACAACTGAAGGCCAACTGAGCCTCAGCTGTCATGGAAAAACCGTGGTCTTAATGAGTGGTCGGGCTTTGTCCGCATATCTGGGGACCCACTGGGCATAATAGGAAAAGAACCCCAGGCACCGTTTGAGTGCCTTGAGGCTACGGGGGAGGGGAAGTTTCTTAAGGGGGCGCATGCGGTCGGGGTCTGGGCCTAGGACGCCGTTTTCCACGACGTAGCTGAGGATGGCTAGCCGGGTTGTGTGGAACACGCATTTCTCTTTATTGTATGTCAGATTGAGGGCCCGGGCGGTCTGGAGGGACTTCCTCAGGTTTTCGTCATGGTCCTGCTGGTCATGGCCGCAGATGGTGACGTTGTCCAAGTATGGGTATGTAGCCCGTAAGCCATACTGGTCCACCATTTGATTCATCATCCTTTGAAAATGGAGACTCCGTTTGTGACACCAAAAGGGACCCTGAGGAAGTGGAAGAGCCGACCGGCTGCTTCGAAGGCTGTATAGGGGCGGTCCTCTGGGCGGATAAGGAGTTGAAGTTTGGCCGATTTTAGGTCAACCGTGGAGAATACTTGATACTGGGCGATTTGGTTCACCATGTCTGCTATGCGGGGAAGTGGATACGCATCGAGTTGCGTAAAGTGGTTTATGGTCTGACGATAGTCCACCACCATTCGTTGTTTTTCTCCGGAGTGGACTACCAGTACTTATGCCCTCCAAGGGCTGTTGCTAGCCTCTATGACCCCTTCTTTTAGTAGCCGCTGAACCTCTGACTTGATGAAAGTCATGTCTTGGGCACTGTACCGCCGACTCCTGGTGGCGACGGGGTGAGGTTCGCGAAGAGGGGGCGTGGTGCAACTTTGAGTGTCGCCAGGCTACATACCGTGAGCGGGGGCAGGGGTCTGCCGAACTTCAGTGTCAGGCTTCGGTGGCTGCACTGAAAGTCCAGACCGAGCAGCAGGGTGGCGCAGAGGTGAGGGAGGACAAAGTTTAAAACGAGTGTATTTGGCCCCTTGAATAGCGAGGTTCATGACACAATACCGCGTGATTTGGACCGAATGAGACCCAGATGCGAGGGCGCTAGTTTGGGAGGCGGGATAGGTGCGCAGGGAGCAGCGTCTTACGTGTCTGGATGGATAAAACTCTCTGTGCTCCCGGAATCAAAGAGGCAGGGGTGTCGCGGCCGTTGATTTGAACCTGCATCATTGAGTTTTGCAGGTGCTTCGGCCGAGATTGATCGGGCGTAATCGCTCCTAGTTGCGGGCAGTCAGAGTCCTCAGTTGAATCGGACTCGCAAAATGGCCACCGCCGTCAGTCGCACGTTTTGTGTTTTGAAGATGGCCGCCATCAAGATGGCCGCCCCCATGACTCGCACGAGGCCGATGACGCGTTGGAAGTAGGCGTGTCCGGGGCCTGCGGTCCCGGGAGTTCGATTTTTGGGCCCGATGAGACTTTTGTTTCTGGCCTTTGGGCCCAGCCAGGCAGACCTTCGCGATAGCTCCTTCTTTCCGCATTCGGTGCAGATAGCGGAGCGGGCCGGGCAACGATGGCGTGAGTGCTGGCCTTACCCACAGAAATAGCATGGGGGGCCCTCGGTGTGAGCGGGTCGCCACGCGGCGCAGGCCTGCAACGTGGCCGAGTCTGGAGGGGATCGAGAGGGATTCGCAAGGTCCACGGAGTACGTGCGGAGATTATGGTGGGCTGCTTCCAGGGAAGAGGCGAGTCTTGGAGGTCCTTCGCTCCGTCTTCTAGGAGCCGCTGCCAGATGTACGTGGATCGATACCGGACACAAAAGCATCACGAATATGTAAGTTCATGTGGACTTCTGCCGTCACCTCTTTATGGTCGCAGTTCCTGGCGAGCGCGGTGAGTCTCTCCAAGTATTCATCTAGCGTTTCCCCGGAGCGCTGGCGGCAGGTGGAGAGCAAGTGTCTGACGTGTACCTCGTTTATCGGCTTTACGAAGCGCTTCTGTAGAATTTTGACCACCGTTTCGTACGTCGTAGCTTTCTCGATCACGGAGGATAGTCGGTGGCCCACCCGGGCATGTAGTAAGCTCAGCTTGCGAGGTCCGTCAACTTCAGTCTCTGAGGAATTCAGATAGGCCTCAAAGCACCGGAGCCAGTATTTAAAAATTTCAGTGGACTCCGGCGACCGAGCGTCCAGATTGAGCTTCTCCGGCTTTAGACCGCTGTCCATCTTGATGTAGTCTGGTTATTAAATTGAGATACCCTCAATTACGACTCAGGAGAGAAGATTGATAATTCAAAGGCTTTAATTACCAGAGAACCAGACAGCTGCCGAGAAGTGTGCTCACTGCACGCTGCCCACTGAACGTAACCTTTTATACAGTTCCCTGGGGGCAGAGCCGGAGGTGGAGTCCCCCAGGATTCTAAACCCGGTCTAAAAGGGGCCTACGCATTAAAGTTACATGTGTATACAGATATCATTCATCACATGTTTCTAATGTGCCTCGGGTATCCCTGATTTGTGCAATTTCTCTGGTGGCTACCTACTTTCTCAGCTGGTGTGCCAGCAGGCGGCTGGCTTTGTCTCCGTGATCGTATGGGATCCCACGTGCCTGGCGGAGTTGATGCACTGCTTTCCTGGTGGAGAGCAGATCAAAGTTCCTTTGTAACTCTTTCCTCTCCGCCAGGAGTCTATGGTCGGGGCCTTGGAGTATTTTCGGTCTACCTCCAGTATGGAGTCGACCAGCTGCTGCCTAGCCGCCCTTTCCTCCCTATCTCTTCGCAGATGATTTCCCCTCTGAGCACGGCCTTTAGCGCTTCCCAGAATGTGGAGGGTGAGACCTCCCCGTTCTGGTTGTTCTCCGTGTACTCTGCTATGACCCACGATATCTTTTCGTTGACGGCCTTGTCAGCTCGTAGGGCAACGTCCAATCGCCATGTGGGACGTTGGGCCCTGCCCGTCTCCAGCCTCACGTCCATGTAGTGTGGAGCGTGGTCTGATGTCACAATTGCGGAGTATTCCACTTTGTCTAACCCTGGAAGCCCTGTTTTCCCCACCACAAAGAAGTCAATTCTGGTGTATACGTTGTGTACTGAAAAGAAGAAGGAAAACTCCTTCTCCCCTTGGTGGGTGAACCTTCAGGGGTCCACCGCTCCCAACTTTCCATAAAGTGGCCGAATTCCCTTGCCATTTTTGAGGTTTCCCCCGTCTTGGGGCTCGATCTGTCAGTCGTTGGGTCGTGTACACAGTTGAAGTCCCCACCCTCCCCCCATGATTAGCCGGTGCATTGCTATGTCAGGGATTTCGGCCATGGTCTTCTTGATGAAGCTTGTGTCATACCAATTGGGCGCGTATACGTTAATTAGTACTACCGGTGCCCCATCCAGGGCCATGACCATGACGTACCGCCTCCCTGGGTCCGTAGCCGTCTTTGTCGCCCTAAACATCGTCCATTTACTGACCAGTATTGCCAGCCCCTCCGGCCCTCATCCCGTAACAGGAATGGTAAGTCTGTCCCACCCAGCCCTTTCTTACCCGCAGTCAGTCCTGCTCGCTCAGGTGTGTCTCTTGGAGGAAGATTATGTCGGCCTTCATGTTTCTTAGGTGGGTGAGGACTCTGGATCTTTTCACTGGGCTGTTGAGTCCCCTTACGTTCCAGATGATTATCTTGGTGGGGGGGCCTCTGTCCCCTCGCTCCTGTGGGATTAACCATATTTAGCTGGTGGACGTGCCCGGGCCCTCCGGGGTTCCCCTTTGTTAGGGGGCCGTCCAGGATAGCTGCTGTCACTGCTCTCTCCATGCGGTCGGGCCTCTGCGCTCCGGGGTTTCCCTTCATCCAGGGGGCGCCCGAGATGGCTGCCCGCTGCGCGACCGCCACTCGGGTAGCCCCCTGCACTCTGGGGTCTCCCTTCGCCCAGAGGCCATACTGGGTGGATGCTTGCAGAGATTCCTTGTTCAGAGCCCTTTTTTGTGGCACTTTGTAGCCCTTTTCTAACCTTGTTTGTGCCTCAGTCCCTGTGTTCCCCCCTCCATGGTCCCTCCCTTCCTGTGCCCCCCCCCCCCGGTTCCTCCCTTTCCTCCTCCTCTTCCGTATATACCTCCTTTGTCCCTCTTTCCCCTGTTCCTATCTCCGTTTGCTCTCCCGCCTCTGTTGAGTGGTTTCCCCCCCCCCACCCCCCCCCTCTGCCTGGCGTCTTCCCCCCCTGTTGGGGGCACGCTGCGGCCCTGCTTTGTTGCATGTCCCCGGTGCTAGCTTTCTTGCTAGTGCAGTGACCCCCCTCTCGGGCGTTACTGTCTCGCTTCTCCCCTGCCCAGCCTCTGCGTTTTTCTGCCCGCTCTTCCCCCATCTTACCCTGCGTTCCCCTCGCTTGCTTTCCCTTCTCCGCTACTCTCATTCCCTCATGCTGGGGCCTGGTCTCCCACCTGTGGCGGTCCCTCGGGTAGTGCTTTGCTTTATGTTCAGGGTGCGCTTGCCATGGTGGGGGTGGGGACAGGGGGGCCTGGCGTTGCCTCACCCCCTCCCAACCCCTCCGTCGGGGTGTTGTTGCTCCTCGCCAGGGGCCCCGTATTGCTACCCTCACTGTTGGTTTTCCAGCCCGTGTTCCTCGATAAACTTGTTTGCTTCGGCGGGGGCTGTGAAGAAATACTCTCTTCCTTGGTATGTGACCCAGAGTTTCGCTGTGTACAGCACACCAAAACGCACATTGTTCTTGTGAAGAGCTGCTTTCGCTCTATTGAATTCGGCCCGTCTCCTGGCAAGCTCTGCCCCAATGTCCTCGTAAACTCTAATGGAGTGTGCTTCCCATTTGCAAGTTCTGTTTTGCCTGGCCCAGCGCAGGATTGTTTCCCTATCTTGGTAGTGGTGCAGTTTAGCTATAACTGCCCTCGGGTGGTCCCCTGCCCTGGGCTTCGGGCGCAGCGACCGGTGTGCTCTGTCCATTTCTGGTGGGTTGGGGAAAGTTTCACTCCCCACTAAGTTACCCAGCGTCTTGGCCACGTAGACTGTGGGGTTTCTACCCTCGGTCCCCTCTGGTAGGCCCACTATCCTGACATTTTGTCTTCTTGAGCGGTTTTCCTGATCGTCCAGCCTACCCTTCAGGCTCCCCGGCATTGTGCCCAGTCTTGCCACCTCTTTCTCCAGGGCCGTGATCAGGTCGCTCATGTCAGTCGCGGCTTTTTCCAGCTCCTTAATGGTTGCTTCTTGGGTTTACAGTTTCTCCTCTTGGACTTCCAGTTTCTTCTCTGCTCTGCCCCCTCCGCCAGGGCCTTGGCCATTACTGCCTGTACAGCGGCCTCTATGTCTGCTCTGTGATATGTTAGGCAGGTTGGTTCGATGCAGGGAAGTTAGAAACAGACGTCGAACACAAGAGAAGATCCAACACTGTTTTATTCAACTAGAAGTACTGCTGTACATATTCAGCTGTGGGTCGATACTATATTGATCTGACTGGTGACCTTGTAGTAGCCTGACCAGACTTACTAGCTACCGCATGGTGTTTGTGCTTGCTAGCTCGTGGACTCTGACTGTCTCAGTAGCTGGGTCCCAAGAGAGCGGGAAACCTAGTGCCCTCTGGCTTTATAGTTGTAGTGTCCTGTCTGGTGATTGGCTGTGCTGTGTTGTGTGCTTACTGGTCATCCTGTGTGTCAATCACTGTCTGTCTGCATCTCATTGTATACATGTGTGGATATTATGACATCTCCCCCTTTTGTTTTTGAGTTAAATAAATACTGAGGTATGTATATGTATATGCCTGACTATATACAAATGGTGATTGAACAAACGTACATACATGGGAAGGTGTTGATAGTGCAGATACATGGCAAACTAAGCAATATTTACAAGAGTTAAATCGATGGATTATCATAGATTATCATAGAATTTACAGTGCAGAAGGAGGCCTTTCAGCCCATCGAGTCTGCACCAGCTTTTGGAAAGAGCACCCTACCCAAGGTCAACACCTCCACCCTATTCCCATAACCCAGTAACCACACCCAACACTAAGGGCAATTTTGGAGACTAAGGGCAATTTACCATGGCCAATCCACCTAACCTGCACATCTTTGGACTGTGGGAGGAAACCGGAGCACCCGGAGGAAACCCACGCACACACGGGGAGAATGTGCAGACTCCGCACAGACAGTGACCCAAGCCGGAATCAAACCTGGGACCCTGGAGCTGTGAAGCAATTGTGCTATCCACAATGCTACCGTGCTGCCCTAATTCATTCATTCACAAAAATTTACAAAGGTTAAGTCTACAGATTTAGTCTTTGTGGCGGGCGACGAATTCTTGTCGATCGCCGCAGAGGTTGATCAGGAGCCGCCTGCACGTGGAGAGGTGGGATCGCTGCCATTGCGGTGGTCGCGAGGACCGGCAGGACCGCTGGCAGATCGGTGGCCTCATGGCAGGGTACGTTCAGAGGAAGCATGATAGCCGGCAGAGCACTACGGTCAGGCGGTGGGTGTGGAACTCTTCGCAATGCCCGTCTGTTGCGAGGTAGCAGGGAGCCATCATTTATGCGAACAATGAAAGACCTCGGGGCAACTTGTTTGACCACAACAGCTGTGGCTGACCAACCGCCCTCAGGCAACTGGACGTGAACATGATCGGCTGGAGCCAGCTCAGGTAAATCCGTGGCAAGAGCATCATATGTGGCCTTCTGTTGGGCCCGGGACTGCTGCACTTTTTGTAGTACCGTGAGGTGGTCAAAGTCTGGAACATGGATGGCTGGAACTGTGGTCCTCAGAGTGCAATTTATGCGCTGGGGACAACCCAGTGGACAGTGGGGTTGCCCTGTATCCCAGCATTGCCAGGTTGAAGTCGGAGCCTGAGTCTGCAGCTTTGCACAGCAACCGCTTGACAATATGGAGTCCTTTCTCGGCCTTCCCGATTGATTGCGGGTAGTGGGGACTGGAGGTAACGTGACGGAAGTTGTAGGACTGTGCAAAATCAGACCACTCTTGGCTGTAAAAGCATGGACTGTTGTCGCTCATTACTGTGAGCGGTATCCCGTGCCTAGCGAACGTTTCTTTGCAGACTTTGATGACCGCCTTCGACGTGAGGTCGGACAGTTTCACCGCTTCTGGGTAACTGGAGAAGTAGTCGACCAGGAGTACGCAGTCACGCCGCTTGGCGCGAAAAAGGTCTACACCTACTTTGGACCACGGAGAGGTCACGATCTCGTGCTGTTGCAGTGTTTCCTTGGGTTGAGCCGGTTGAAACATCTGACAGGTGGGGCAGTTGCGGACCGTGTTGGCAATAGCCTGGTTAATGCCCGGCCAGTAACCCGCCTCCCGAGCTCTGCGTCGGCATTTCTCGACTCCAAGGTGACCCTCATGGAGTTGGCCCAGCACCATGGCCTGCATGCTTTGAGGAATAACGATCCTGTCGAGTTACAGAAGGATTCCTTCCACAACCGTCAGCTAGTCTTTAACGTTAAAGAATTGGGGACATTGTCCCTTCTGCCAGCCATGGGTAAGGTGCTGCATCACACGCTGCAGTAAAGGATCCTTGGCCGTTTCCTCATGAATTTAGACCACCCGTTCGTCAGAGGCTGGGAGGTTGGTGTCACACAATTGCACTTGCGCTGCTATGTGGCAGATGAAGTCACCTTGTTCACACAGTGTGGTGATGGACCGGGGTAGGGCATCTGCAATGATTAGCTCTTTGCCTGGCGAGTAGACAAGTTTGAAGTCATAGCGGCGGAGTCGAAGAAGAATTTGCTGTAACCGAGGTGTCATGTCATTTAAATCCTTCTGCATTATGTGGACTAGAGGCCTGTGGTCCGTTTACACGTGAATTTCGGCAGGCCGTAAACGTAGTCATGAAACTTGACCCAGACACTCCTAAGCACCGCCCCAATGCCGTCCTGGCTTGCATCAGTTGATATCTTGGTTTCCTTGGTTGGGTCGAAGAACTGGGGCTGTGGTGGACTTTGCCTTCAGTGCACGCCATTCCGCTTCATGTGTGGGCAGCCACTGGAATTGCATTGACTTCTTGATGAGATGGCGGAGGGCCGTGGTGTGGGATGCCATATTGGGAATGAATTTCCCGAGAAAGTTGACCATCCCGAGGAAGCGGACGACCACCTTCTTGTCCTCCGGGGTCTTAATGGCTTTGATCGCTAAGACCTTGTCGGCGTCTGGCCGCGCACCCTGCTGCGAGATGTGGTTGCCTAGAAACTTTATATCAGATTGACCAAATGAGCACTTGGCCTTGTTGAGCTGGAGACCATGTTCATGAATTCGCTGGAAGACCTGCTTGAGGCGAGCGATGTGTTCCTGGGGCGTTGTGGACCAGATGATCACGTCGTCCACGTATACTCGTACTCCCTCGATGCCCTCCATCATCTGCTCCATGATGCGATGAAACACTTCGGAGACAGATATGATATCAAAAGGCATCCGGTTGTAACAGTAGCGGCCGAACGGGGTGTTGAACGTGCGCAGCTTGCGACTGGACGCGTCCAGCGGTATTTGCCAAAAACCCAGGGAGGCGTCCAGCTTAGTGAAGAATTTGGCATGAGCCATCTCACTGGTTAACTCTTCACGCTTTGGGATCGGGTAGTGCTCCCGCATGATGTTGCGGTTTAGATCCTTGGGATCAATGCAAATACGGAGCTCCCCTGATGGCGTTTTTACGCATACCATGGACCCAGTCTGTTGGCTCCGTGACCTTCGAGATGATGCCCTGGACTGGGAAGTCCTGTAGTTGCTTTTTCAGATGATCCTTGAGGGGCGCCGGCACCCGGCATGGTGCATGGATTACAGGGGTGGCGTTCGGCTTGAGCAGTATTTTGTATCGGTATGGGAGCGTGCCCATTACATCGAATACACTGTGGTACTGTGTGATAATGTCGTCTATGTCGGCTTGCAAATTTCCATCGGGTGAGGACGTCGCCGGTGATGATGACATGGTGTGGACTCGCTGAACCAGGTTCAGGAGCTTGCAGGCGTGAGCACCGAGCAGGGACGCTCTGTCAGGCCTGACGATTTCAAATAGTAACGTTGCCTTGATCGCCTTGTTGGATACCCCTAGTTGACACGAGCCACTGGCAGCTATGGCATTGCCATTGTAGTCAAGGAGCTGGCAGGCCAGTGGAAGAATCCTTGCCTGGCCCGGATGGTGTCGAGGTCGGATTGTGAGATGAGGTTCGCAGATGTGCCGGTGTCCAGTTTAAATTGGATTGTTAAATGTGAGGACAACACACCACTCGTCGTCGGGATCCGCACTGAGGATCGAGAGGCGTTGCACAGGTGTGGTGGAGGCCAGCTCATGTGTGGTTATGATGCCCACCCGATATGGAGACGTGAGGCAGTCAGCATCAGGGTCCGTTGGGCTGTCGGGATCTGAATCTGGCATGCCTTGTTGTATTGAGCGTATACTTCTGCGCCGCAGCTGGGATCGCTGGCTGCTGAGCGGTGGAGCGGATCTGCAGAGGGCTGAGTAGTGGCCAAGCTTGCCACACTGAAGACATCAGCGTCCTCTTGCTGGACATTGCCGCTTTAAGTGGGCGGAGCCATAATTCGGACACGTCATGACGCTGACGTCAGCGCGATCCGTGTGCCATTATGCATGCGCAGTGCGGTCGGCCAACGTACGCTCCTACGCAGTCGGGTTTTCGGTCTTGTCGTCCACTCGGTCGTGGCGCACATGCGCAGGGATCCGAGAAAAGCGTGCGAAACGCCCACTCTCCTTGATGCTCAGGCCCTGCATCTGTGCAATGGCCTGCACCATTTCTGCCAGCTTTGCAGTTTCTGCCGCCCTGATGTGGGAGTAACGATTCTTGACATGCTCATGGACAATGCACGTCTCGATAGCGACAGAGAGGGTCAACTGTTTGATTTTAAGGAGCTGCTGCCGCAGGGAGTCGGAGTGAACCCCGAAAACGGTCTGATCCCGGATCACGGAATCAGACGTTGAGTCATAGTTACATGACTGCGCTAGGATGCGGAGATGGGTCAAGAAGGACTGAAAAGGTTCATCGTTACCCTGAAGTCTCTGTTGGAAGATGTACCATTCAAAGCTCTCATTCACCTCAATGTCGCAGTGGCTGTCGAACTTCAGCAGGACTGTTTTGAATTTCGTTTTGTCTTTGCCGTCGGCGAACGTAAGCAAATTGTAGATATGGATGGCATGGTCCCCCGCAGTGGAGAGAAATAGAACATAGAACATAGAACATTACAGCGCGTTACAGGCCCTTCAGCCCTCGATGTTGTGACGACCTGTGAAACCACTCTAAACCCATTTACACTATTCCCTAATCGTCCATATGTCTATCCAACGACCATTTGAATACCCTTAGTGTTGCCGAATCCACTACTGTTGCAGGCAGGGCATTCCACACCCTTACTACTCTCTGAGTAAAGAACCTACCTCTGATGTCTGTCTTATATCTATCTCCCCTCAATTTAAAGCTATGTCCCTTCGTGCTAGACATCACCATCCGAGGAAAAAGGCTCTCACTGTCCACCCTATCCAATCCTCTGATCATCTTGTATGCCTCAATTAAGTCACCTCTTAACCTTCTTCTCTCTAACGAAAACAGCCTTAAGTCCCTCAGCCTTTCCTCATAAGATCTTCCCTCCATACCAGGCAACATTCTGGTAAATCCCCTCTCACCCTTTCCAATGCTTCCACATCCTTCCTATAATGCGGTGACCAGAATTGCACGCAATACTCCAAATGTGGCCGCACCAGAGTTTTGTACAGCTGCAACATGACCTCATAGCTCTGAAACTCAATCCGTCCACCAATAAAAGCTAACACACCGTATGCCTTCTTAACAACCCTCTCAACCCGAGTGGCAACTTTCAGGGATCTATGTACATGGACACCGAGATCTCTCTGCTCATCCTCACTGCCAAGAATCTTACCGTTAGCCCAGTACTCTGTCTTCCTGTTATTCCTTCCAAAATGAATCACCTCACACTTTTCTGCATTAAACTCCATTTGCCACCTCTCAGCCCAGCGCTGCAACTTATCTATGTCCTTCTGTAACTTGTAACATCCTTCCGCACTGTCCACTACTCCACCGACTTTAGTGTCATCTGCAAATTTACTCACACATCCTTCTACGCCCGCCTCCAGGTCATTTATAAAAATGACAAACAGCAGTGGCCCCAAAACAGATCCTTGTGGTACACCACTAGTAACTGGACTCCATCAACCACCACCCTTTGTCCCTTTGTCTTCTTCCAGCTAGCCAATCCCTGATCCAAACTGCTAAATCTCCCTGAATCCCATGCTTCCATATTTTCTGCAGTAGCCTACCATGGGGAACCTTATCAAACGCTTTACTGAAATCCATATACACCACATCAACTGCTCTACCCTCATCCACCTGTTTGGTCACCTTCTCAAAGAACTCAATAAGGTTTGTGAGGCATGACCTACCCTTCACGAAACCGTGTTGACTATGTCTAATCAAATGATTCCTTTCCAGATGATTATACATCCTATCTCTTATAAACCTTTCCAAGAGTTTGCCCACAACAGAAGTAAGGCTCACTGGTCTATAGTTACCGGGGTTGTCTCTACTCCCCTTCTTGAACAAGGGGACAGCATTTGCTATCCTCCAGTCTTCTGGCACTATTCCTGTAGACAAAGATGACTTAAAGATCAAAGCCAAAGGCTCAGCAATCTCCTCCCTAGCTTCCCAGAGAATCCTAGGATAAATCCCATCCGGCCCAGGGGACTTATCTATTTTCATCCTTTCCAGAATTGTTAACACCTTCTCCTTATGAACCTCAAGCCCCTCTAGTCTAGTCGCCTGAATCTCATTATTCTCCTCGACAACATTGTCTTTTTCCTGTGTGAATACTGCCGAAAAATATTCATTTAGCACCTCTCCTAACTCCTCGGACTCCAAGCACAACTTCCCACCACTGTCCTTGACTGGCCCTACTCTTACCCTAGTTATTCTTTTATTCCTGACATATCTATGGAAAGCTTTCGGGTTATCCTTGATCCTACCTGCCAAAGACTTCTCATGTCCCCTCCTGGCTCTTCTTAGCTCTCTCTTTAGGTCCTTCCTAGCTAACTTGTAACTCTCGAGTGCCCTTACTGAACCTTCATGTCTCATCTTTACATAACCCTCCTTCTTCCTCTTGACAAGTGTTTTGACTTCCTTAGTAAACCACGGTTCCCTTGCTCGACCACTTCCTCCCTGCCTGACAGGCACATACTTATCAAAGACACGCAGTAGCTGTTCCTTGAACAAGCTCCACATTTCCATTGTGCCCATCCCCTGCAGTTTTCCTCTCCATCCGATGCATCCTAAGTCTTGCCTTATCGCATCATAATTGCCTTTCCCCCAGATATAACTCTTGCCCTGCGGTATATACCTATCCCTTTCCATCACTAAAGTAAACATAATCGAATTGTGGTCACTATCACCAAAGTGCTCACCTACCTCCAAATCTAACACCTGTCTTGGTTCATTACCCAGTACCAAATCCAATATGGCCTCGCCTCTCATTGACCTATCTACATACTGTGTCAGGAAACCCTCCTGCACACATTGGACAAAAACGGACCCATCTAAAGTACTCGAACTATAGCGTTTCCAGTCAATATTTGGAAAGTTAAAGTCCGCCATAACAACTACCCTGTTGCTTTCGCTCCTATCCAGAATCATCTTTGCAATCTTTTCCTCTACATCTCTGGAACTTTTTGGAGGCCTATAGAAAACCCCTAACAGGGTGACCTCTCCTTTCCTGTTTCTAACCTCAGCCCATACTACCTCAATTGATGAGTCCTCATCAAACGTCCTTTCTGCCACCGTAATACTGTCCTTGACTAACAATGCCACCCCTCCCCCTCTTTTACCACCTTCCCTGAGCTTACTGAAATATCTAAACCCCGGCACCTGCAACAACCATTCCTGTCCCTGCTCTATCCATGTCTCCGAAATGGCCACAACATCGAAGTCCCAGGTACCAACCCATGCTGCAAGTTCACGCACCTTATTCTGGATGCTCCTGGCATTGAAGAAGACACACTTTAAACCACCTTCCTGCCTGCCGGTACACTCCTGCAACTTTAAAACCTTACTCATGACCTCACTACTCTCAACCTCCTGTATACTGGAGCTACAATTCAGGTTCCCAAGCCCCTGCTGAACTAGTTTAAACCCTTCCGAAGAGCATTAGTAAATTTCCCCCCCAGGATATTGGTACCCCTCTGGTCCAGGTGTAGACCATCCCGTTTGTAGAGGTCCCAGCGACCCCAGAATGAGCCCCAGTTATCCAGAAATCTGAAACCCTCCCTCCTGCACCATCCCTGTAGCCACGCGTTCAGCTCCTCTCTTTCCCTATTCCTCATCTCGCTATCACGTGGCATGGATAACAACCCAGAGATAATAACTCTGTTTGTCCTAGATCTAAGTTCCCACCCTAGCTCCCTGAATTCCTGCCTTACAGCCCTATACCTTTTCCTACCTATGTCGTTGTTACCTATGTGGACCACGACTTGGGGCTGCTCCCCCTCCCCCTTAAGGATCCCAAAAACACGATCCGAGACATCACGCACCCTGGCACCTGGGAGGCAACACATCAACCGCGAGTCTCTCTCGTTCCCACAGAATCTCCTATCTATCCCCCTAACTATGGAGTCTCCAATGACTAATGCTCTACTCCTCTCCCCCCTTCCCTTCTGAGCAACAGGGACAGACTCTGTGTCAGAGACCTGCACCCCATGGCTTACCCCTGGTAAGTCCCCCCCCCCAACAGTATCCAAAGCGGTATACTTGTTACTAAGGGGAACAACCACAGGGAATCCCTGTACTGACTGCTTCCTCCCAGCCCCTCTCACCGTCACCCATCTATCTTTATTCTTCGGAGTAACTACATCCCTGAAGCTTCTATCCATGACCACCTCTGCCTCCCGAATGATCCGAAGTTCATCCAGCTCCAGCTCCAGTTCCCTAACGCGGTTTCTGAGGAGCTGGAGATGGGTGCACATCCCACAGATGAAATCAGCAGGGACACTGTCGGCGTCCCTCACCTCAAACATTCTGCAGGAGGAACATTGCACTACCTCCCCTGCCATCCCCTAGATAAAAAAAAGAAAAAGAAAGAAAGAGCTTACCTGTTACCCGTTATTCACTCCCCTTCTCACCAAGCACTCACTCAGCAACCTCTGCGCCCTGCACGATAACACCTGAGGGAATATAAAAGAAAAACTACTTACCAGTCACCAGCCAATCCCTTACCTGCAGGCTGTGATGTCACGGTTCAACTTCTTCCTGACCTCAAGCCTTCCTCTTGATCTTTACAGCGGTTGTTTTTTTTGGGTTAGAGGAGCGGGTAGGGAGGGAAACACTGAAGAAGTGTTTCGGGTTCAAGTGCCACTTGCCAACAGCTCCTCCACAAACTACCTTTAAATTAGGGTGACCACGACGGAGGTATGCAAATTTCCCTCGCAACACCAATCAGCAGCTCTGCTCTACTGCCCTCTGATGGATGCTTGTCTTCACTCGAACAGCTAGGGTCTTTAGCTGAGGTACACCTTCAAATTAGGGTGACCACGACGGAGGTATGCAAATTTCCTTTGCAACACCAATCAGCAGCTCCGCTCTACTGCCCTCTGCTGTAGCGCGATCTTTCTGGTATCCGATGCTGCCTCGAGGTCGGAGGCCTCGATGTACAAGAGGAACTTTTGCTTGAAGATTTTCCAGTTGAACAAAGAACAAAGAACAAAGAAATGTACAGCACAGGAACAGGCCCTTCGGCCCTCCAAGCCCGTGCCGACCATGCTGCCTGACTAAACTACAATCTTCTACACTTCCTGGGTCCGTATCCCTCTATTCCCATCCTATTCATGTATTTGTCAAGATGCCCTTTAAATGTCACTATCGTCCCTGCTTCCACCACCTCCTCCGGTAGCGAGTTCCAGGCACCCATTACCCTCTGCGTAAAAAACTTGCCTCGTTCATCTACTCTAAACCTTGCCCCTCTCACCTTAAACCTATGCCCCCTAGTAATTGACCCCTCTACCCTGGGGAAAAGCCTCTGACTATCCACTCTGTCTATGCCACTCATAATTTTGTATACCTCTATCAGGTCTCCCCTCAACCTCCTTTGTTCCAGTGAGAACAAACCAAGTTTATTCAACCGCTCCTCATAGCTAATGCCCTCCATACCAGGCAACATTCTGGTAAATCTCTTCTGCACCCTCTCTAAAGCCTCCACATCCTTCTGGTAGTGTGGCGACCAGCATTGAACACTATACTCCAAGTGTGGCCTAGCTAAGGTTCTATACAGCTGCAACATGACTTGCCAATTCTTATACTCAATGCCCCGGCCAATGAAGGCAAGCATGCCGTATGCCTTCTTGACTACCTTCTCCACCTGTGTTGCCCCTTTCAATGACCTGTGGACCTGTCCTCCTAGATTTTTTTGACTTTCAATACTCTTGAGGGTTCTACCATTCACTGTATATTCCCTACCTGCATTAGACCTTCCAAAAGCATTACCTCACATTTGTCCGGATTAAACTCCATCTGCCATCTCTCCGCCCAAGTCTCCAAACAATCTAAATCCTGCTGTATCCTCTGACAGTCCTCATCGCTATCCGCAATTCCACCAACCTTTGTGTCGTCTGCAAACTTACTAATCAGACCAGTTACATTTTCCTCCAAATCATTTATATATACTACAAAGAGCAACGGTCCCAGCACTGATCCCTGTGGAACACCACTGGTCACAGCCCTCCAATTAGAAAAGCATCCTTCCATTGCTACTCTCTGCCTTCTATGACCTAGCCAGTTCTGTATCCACCTTGCCAGCTCACCCCTGATCCCGTGTGACTTCACCTTTTGTACTAGTCTACCATGAGGGACCTTGTCAAAGGCCTCACTGAAGCCCATATAGACAACATCCACTGCCTTACCTGCATCAATCATCTTAGTGACCTCCTCGAAAAACTCTATCAAGTTAGTGAGACACGACCTTCCCTTCACAAAACCGTGCTGCCTCTCACTAATACGTCCATTTGCTTCCAAATGGGAGTAGACCCTGTCTCGAAGAATTCTCTCCAATAATTTCCCTACCACTGAAGTAAGGCTCTCCGGCCTGTAGTTCCCTGGATTATCCTTGCTACCCTTCTTAAACAGAGGAACAACTTTGGCTATTCTCCAGTCCTCCGGGACACCCCCTGAAGACAGTGAGGATCCAAAGATTTCTGTCAAGGCCTCAGCAATTTCCTCTCCAGCCTCCTTCAGTATTCTGGGGTAGATCCCATCAGGCCCTGGGGACTTATCTACCTTAATATTTTTTAAGACACCCAACACCTCGTCTTTTTGGATCTCAATGTGACCCAGGCTATCTACACACCCTTCTCCAGACTCAACATCTACCAATTTCTTCTCTTTGGTGAATACTGATGCAAAGTATTCATTTAGTACCTTGCCCATTTCCTCTGGCTCCACACATAGATTCCCTTGCCTATCCTTCAGTGGGCCAACCCTTACCCTGCCTACCCTCTTGCTTTTTATGTACGTGTAAAAAGCCTTGGGATTTTCCTGAACCCTATTTGCCAATGACTTTTCGTGACCCCTTCTAGCCCTCCTGACTCCTTGCTTAAGTTCCTTCCTACTTTCCTTATATTCCACGCAGGCTTCGTCTGTTCCCAACCTTTTAGCCCTGACAAATGCCTCCTTTTTCTTTTTGACGAGGCCTACAATATCTCTCGTTGTCCAAGGTTCCCGAAAATTGCCGTATTTATCCTTCTTCCTCACAGGAACATGCCGGTCCTGAATTCCTTTCAACTGACACTTGAAAGCCTCCCACATCTCAGATGTTGATTTGCCCTCAAACATCTGCCCCCAATCTATGTTCTTCAGTTCCCGCCTAATATTGTTATAATTAGCCTTCCCCCAATTTAGCACATTCATCCTAGGACCACTCTTATCCTTGTCCACCAGTACTTTAAAACTTACTGAATTGTGGTCACCGTTACCGAAATGCTCCCCTACTAAAACATCTACCACCTAGCCGGGCTCATTCCCCAATACCAGGTCCAGTACCGCCCCTTCCCTAGTTGGACTGTCTACATATTGTTTTAAGAAGCCCTCCTGGATGCTCCTTACAAACTCCGCCCCGTCTAAGCCCCTGGCACTAAGTGAGTCCCAGTCAATATTGGGGAAGTTGAAGTCTCCCATCACCACAACCCTGTTGTTTTTACTCTTTTCCAAAAGCTGTCTACCTATCTGCTCCTCTATCTCCCGCTGGCTGTTGGTAGGCCTGTAGTAAACCCCCAACATTGTGACTGCACCCTTCTTATTCCTGATCTCTACCCATATAGCCTCACTGCCCTCTGAGGTGTCCTCCCGCAGTACAGCTGTGATATTCTCCCGAACCAGTAGCGCAACTCCGCCTCCCCTTTTACATCCCCCTCTATCCCGCCTGAAACATCTAAATCCTGGAACGTTTAGCTGCCAATCCTGCCCTTCCCTCAACCAGGTCTCTGTAATGGCAACAACATCATAGTTCCAAGTACTAATCCAAGCTCTAAGTTCATCTGCCTTACCCGTAATACTTCTTGCATTAAAACATATGCACTTCAGGCCACCAGACCCGCTGTGTTCAGCAACTTCTCCCTGTCTGCTCTGCCTCAGAGCCCCACTGTCCCTATTCCCTCATTCTCCCTCAATGCTCTCACCTTCTGACCCATTGCTCCCATGCCCACCCCCCTGCCATACTAGTTTAAACGCTTCCGTGTGACACTAGCAAACCTAGCGGCCAGGATATTTATGCCTCTCCGGTTGGTGCCGAGGTTGCCGGAGATCCGCAGTTGCGGAGGAGGCTGGATGTTTTCCATTTTGCTGGATGGCTTGCTGATCGATGCTGATTCACTCGAGGTAGGTCTGTCAAGATCAATATCACTCTGGTACCATGATGAGTTCGGCAGGTTGGTTCGATGTGGACTGCACTCGATGCAGGGAAACTAGAAACAGACGTCTGACACAGGAGAAGATCCAACACTGTTTTATTCAACTAGAAGAACTGCTGTACATATTCAGCTGTGGGTCGACACTATACTGATCTGACTAGTGACCTTGTACTAGCCTGACCAGACTTACTAGCTACCGCATGGTGTTTGCACTGTGCCAGCTCGTGGACTCTGACTGTCTCAATGGCTGGGTCCCGAGATAGCGGGAAACCTAGTGCCCTCTGGCTTTATAGTGGTGGTGTCCTGTCTGGTGATTGGCTGTGCTGTGTTGTATGCTTACTGGTCATCCAATGTGTCAATCACTGCCTGTCTGCATCTCATTATATACATGAATGGATATTATGACACTCTGGTCCCTGCCTTGTTTTCCTGCTGATGTTCCCTCAGTGCCTCGGCGAAGGCTGCCTTCCAGTTCCCCTCTGGCCCAGGTGGGAAATATTCCTATCTGACCAGTTCTTTTTGTTGCGGCGAGGCTTCCGTTGCCCTGCTTCGTGCGCCGATTAGCTCGTCTGAACGGGCTCGCGTATTGCCCCGTTTGCTTTTGGTGCCCTTTCTCCCTCTGCTTTGGCTCCCTTCTGGCATTTTTTTCCCCCTTTTCTTTTCTTTCCCCCCCTCCTCCTCTCTCCCCCCCGCCCCCCTCTAAAAAGGCTCGTTTCAGGTAAGTTTGGTTTTGTTTTCCAAAAAGTGGAAAAAAAGAAGAAATCTTCTCTCCCTTTAAAAGTTTTCTTTTCAAAGTTTTTGTTTGGAAAAAGGGGAAGTTCTTCATTTCTTCTTCTCCTCCTCCCTCACCCAGATTCGAGAGAGAGAGAGAGAGAGAGAGTGGCTTCTGGTGGGACCAGGAGTCCCCCTTTGTTCCGCCGCCTGCCTCGTGGTGGTTGCCGGGCGGAGGGGGGGGGAGTTGTTTGCAGGTTGTTCCTGCTGTCTCGGTCCCCGCTTCAGTGCCGCTTCTCCCCGGCCGCCCACGTTCTGCTGTGCGGGGGGGGGGCGGGGGGTGGCTCGGTCGGGCTGGCTCGCAGGCCCGCACGCCGATGCGCTAGCTCCGATCGGGGGGACGCGCGACCCTCCCCGGCCGTTTCCAAGTCTCCGGCTCTTCTCGCACCCCTTTCCCTCCTTTCCTCCCATGGGCCACAGCTTACCGGTCCCTTGCGGCCTCTTCTCTTTTTCTTCCCCCGGTTCGTACGTCCAGGTGAGCGCTGCATGGGTCCTTTCTTTTTTTTTCTCCTCTCCGTTTTTTTTTAAAGAGCACAAAAAAGTAAAAACCAGTTTTAAGAAGAGGAAAACCCCCGGACCAAAGGAGCAAATAAACCCAAAAAACAAGAAAAGCAAGAGAGAAAAAACCATGAGAACCTAGTTTTGTAGCGGGAACTGCCCTGTGCACATCTTCCCTCTACAGAGACCTACTGGAATGCCTCTAATTTGTAGACATGACTAAATTGTTTACTTGTATTGTTTTTCTTGCACACTCCTGTTTTAGGAGACATTTTCTGTGCCGGACACACCTTGGCAATATGTCCCTTCTTACCGTCGTTCTTGCATGCATTTGGTTTACTCCAGCATTCCCCCACTAAGTGGTTTCACCTTTGTTACACCTTTGCAGCACTGTTCCTTGAGCATCCATTTTGTGAATCTTCACTCCAGCTCTAATCTCCAAAGACTCTCTTGTTGCAAGTTCCAAAGAGGTGGCAACTTTCGCAGCAGTTGCAGTAAGCAGTTTTCTCTCAATAGCTTCACTGAGTAATCTGCAATCCAGCCTGTCTGGAAAAGTATCATCAAGTATTGCACAATATCTAGCTGATCTTCTTTAAAAAGCTATAAATTGTAAAATACTTTTACCTTCTTCCTGACTATGGCAGTGGAACTGAATCATACCTGCAATCAATAATGGTTTAAGAGAGGAATGTCCCTCTAAGGGTAATTCACTGAAGGACTTGTCTCCTGGTTTTGCTGGGTGAATAAGATTCTGTAGTAGCATAAATGGCATATGGCCAACTGAACTGAGAAATGTTGCAGCCTTTCGGTCCTCTGGTGTCTGATTAGCTGATAAAAGCAATTGGAATCTTTCTTCATATGAATTCCATGTTTCATAATCTTCATCAAACGCGTCCATGGTGCCCATTTTTCCTGCCATTTCTGGATCCCGGCTCTTAAGGTCTACATTTCCTCCCTTTCAACTGTGTCCACCTCTGTTGCGGGCTCGCGTAGGCACAGGGACCATGAGAGAAGGGTTAGGCAATACGTCCACTTGCCAAGGATCAATGTCTGACCGTATATAGGTAAAGGATATCATATGGAATGAAAAACAGGAAAATTAAATTCACCACTCACCTCTTTAATTACCACACTGCTCCAAATTATCAAGTTTCAATCCTCATTCAGGCTCTCTCCCTCAGGTTGTCTCTAACTTCACGTGCGCAAAGCTTACTGAGTGTGCACTTTATGCCTCTCTCTAATATAGAGCTCAGCTAAGCTGAGATAACTCACACGAGTTAAGCTTCAAACAGAAGAATGCAATTTACACCTTTGCTTCTAATCAGGCTTCAGGTGATTGACAGATAACTGCCGCTCAGCAATTAGGGTGGGGGCAGCACCAGCTGACTAGACCACTGAACTTTTTACTGAAAAACAGGAAAATTAAATTCACGTGCTATGGATTTCAAATGCTATTGAAATCCATGTGCTGTTCTTCCTGTTACAGACATACTGGGTGCGATTCTCCGCTCCCGCGTCGGTTGGGAGAATCGCCTGGGTCGCCAAATTTTCCCGCGACGCCGGTCCGATGCCCTCCCGCGATTCTCCCAAGCGGCGAGGATGGCCCCTTCGAGTTCCGCGCGGCGCAGGCTGGAGAATCGCCCGAGACACCCAAAATGGCGATTCTCCGGCACCCCTGCTATTCTCAGGCCCGGATGGGCCGAGCGGCCAGCCCAAAACGGCGGGTTCCCCCCGGCGCCGTCCACACCTGGTCGCTGCCGGCAGGAACAGCGCGGGAACGCTGGGGGGGGGGCGGCCTGCGGGGGGGCTGGAGGGGGGATCCTGCGCCGGGGGGGGGGGGGGGGGCTCAAAAGGGGTGTGGCCCGCAATCGGTGCCCAGCGATCGTCGGGCCGTCCTCTCTGAAGGAGGACCTCCTTTCTTCCGCAGCCCCACAAGATCCATCTGACATCTTCTTGCGGGGCAGACCCGGAGAGGATGGCAACCACACATGCGCGGTTTGGCGCCGGCCAACCCGCGCATGCGCGGGTGACGGCAGTTATGCGGCGCCGGCCGCGTCATGTATGTGGCGCCGCCTTGACGCGACGCCAAGGCCTGGTGCGCGTAAATGACGCAGCGCCGCTCCTAGCCCATTATCGGGCCCTGAATCGGTTGGGATAGGGGCCGTCTCACGCCGTCATGAACCTCGACGCGTTCACGACGGCGCGAACACTCTGCCTCCATTTCGGAGAATCCCGCCCACTGACTCAGAGAATTTTGAATGGCGAAAGAGAGAGAGAGAACTAGAGAGACAGACAAGGGCAGCAACTGCTGTAGTCAGCAGAGAGAAAAAGGTTACCTCTATTAACTACCAGACAGGATGAGGGTGGGAGATATTCTCTGGTTGAAAAGACAGAACCCATGGAAATGGAAGGACACAGGAAGATTGCTTTGGGATTTCTCAGAACTCTGAGGGCAAGGAATTTCAATGGTCACTGGATGTTGCAACACAGCGAAATGCTGAAAAATAAACTCATTGGAAGGCTTTGAACTGATTACTGTAAAAACTGCAATTATGTGACGAGTGTGCGGCAATCTATTAATGGAGCATGGGGGTTTCAAGTGTATTTTAAATGCTAATTAGGGATATATTTTCTGTAATTTAGAATATTAATTGCCAACTAAGTAACATTACGGCAATGTTGATTTTAGCTTGCTTGTTACAGTAAAAGTAGTAAATCCTGATCTCTTATTGTGTGATTGTTTCATTGTTTTTAATCTTTTATGATATGTGGGTGCTGTTGGCAAGGTCAGCATTTACACATCCCTAATTGCCTGTGAGAAAAGTCACATTGGAAGCTGGGAGTGACTTTGAACTTGTTCCTTTCTTAAAGTCTGCAATTCTGTGCAAGAGAGCATTCAACCATCTCCCCTTCACATTTAGTAATGGTACCATCACTGAATCCCCTACTACAAACTATCCCATCGGCCAGAAACGGACTGAACCAGCCATATAAATACAAAAGTCGGCCAGAGACTGGGAATTCTGCAAAGTGTAATTCACCTTCTGACTCCCCAAAGCCTGTCCACCATCTACAAAAGTCATGAGTGTGATGGAATGCTCTCCACTTGCAAGGATGAGTGCAGCTCCAACATCACTCAATAAGCTTGACGCCTTCCAGGACAAAGCAGTTGACTTGCTTGGCACCCAATGCATCACAATAAATTGACTCCCTCGACCAACAATGCACTGTAGCGGCAGTGTGTACCATCTTCAAGATGCACAGCAGCAACTCACATAGTACCTTCCAAAACCACGACCACCAACATGTAAAACAGGCTTTTTCAAAGTGGGGGTCATGACCCACTGGAGAGTCACGGGCGGGTGTCTGAAAGGTCGTGGAGCTAAGTGTCACAGTGTTCTGAATCCATCAGCTACGAAAGCAGGGTTTCCCAACGTCAGCATTCAGAAACCTACAGGGAATATCCTGCCTAAAGTATCAATTCAGTCCTCCAGAGGGAGCAATTATTGACAGATTTCCTGTAAGCCGAGCGGAGACCCCGTCCCCAACCCACCACCACCAACCACTTCCTGCCGTTGGCTCCACTTCAAAAATCATGTTCTGCGCAACTTGTGACGGATTCCTCACCCTGGCCAAAGCTGCGGGCCAAGAGTTCACCCAGGCGCGGTCCATTTCCATTTCCATCCCCCTGTACAAGGACCCCATGTGTTCTGCCCCATACCAGAACAGTGATCCGGTGGACAACATCAAGGGGACTATACGGGCACCCCTCGGGGAGACCATCCTGCAGAAAAAAGAGACCATCATAAAACATCATAAATCTGTAAATTCTAAGACGGGACTATCAGAGAACATACCGCCAAGCTCAGCAGATCCGAGAGTCAGAGTATGTCAAAGTCCTTGATGAGTGGGCAGAATTTCCTACATGTGTGTGTGTGTGTAATGTCTCTGTGCAGACAAATAGCTTGAAAATCTTCTGCATATCTTGCAATTTTATTGCTGTTGAAGGGCTAGAAGAGTGCACGTCAGCCACGTATTGGAGGCACATTCAGTGGGGGGGAACCGGCTGCCATTGCAGCAAGAGCTACATTATTGGAGACAACAGTCTCCACCAAGTGGCTGCAATGGCATGTCTTCTGGTTGGGGAGACATGAACACATCACGCTGCCACAATTGAATATCTGGGAAAATAATGAATATTTGATAAAAGGGGCAGGATTCCCCATCCCGCCACAATAGATATCTGGTGCAGCCTGCCTCCCGGAATTCTCCGTCTCGCCAGCCAGCCAATCGGGTTTCCCATTGTGGGCAGCCCCACGCTGACAGGAAATCCCCGGGCTGCCAGTGCAACAGAGAATCCCAACAGCGGAGAATCCAGCCCAAGGTTTTTGAATGTCTATTTTGTCCGATTGATAACAACCAGAATAGTTAGTTAGTCAGTTGTCTGTCGGTCAGCTTTACTGTTATCAGCATTCATCAATATTGGTGAACTTGTTTCTAATAGTGTCTTTGAAGTTGAATAAACTTGTATCAAATAATTGAATTGCATTTGAGCCAATTATAAATCTTGATTTTAATATCATTACCTTCAGATTTCTGGCCGTTTATTTACAAGAACCACTTACGGCTCTCTCCCACTCTTATCTGTTCTTTGCTCTCCTCTCCTCAGTCTTCTTCCTTCACGTCTTTGTTTCCTCGAGGCAGTGTCTCACAATAAATATAGGTTCACAATTGTTGGTGGCTCTCCAGTATCTCTCATGAGGACCTATTCTTCATGTGTGACCCTGGACAGTGAACCTTTATAGATGGGAGGGCATCACAGACATATATGATCCTGTCCTCACTCAATGTTGACATAAATTCAATGCACCAGAGGCTACTGGATAGTGAATAAGAATAGGAAAACTAGACTACTTATTCTCCCTCCCTTGCCTAGGGCAAGAAAACTTTAGTGTCTGAAACACTGCCTTGAATCAGGGTTGACTGGGTTAGCAAACAGGGCGTGGGTTCCGAAGGTCAACTGCAGAAAATACGGAAGCATGGGATTCAGGGAGATTTAGCAGTTTGGATCAGAAATTGGCTAGCTGGAAGAAGACAAAGGGTGGTGGTTGATGGGAAGTGTTCAGACTGGAGTCCAGTTACTAGTGGTGTACCACAAGGATCTGTTTTGGGACCACTGCTGTTTGTCATTTTTATAAATGACCTGGAGGAGGGTGTAGAAGGATGGGTGAGTAAATTTGCAGATGACACTAAAGTCGGTGGAGTTGTGGACAGTGCGGAAGGATGTTACAAGTTACAGAGGGACATAGATAAGCTGCAGTGCTGGGCTGAGAGGTGGCAAATGGAGTTTAATGCAGAAAAGTGTGAGGTGATTCATTTTGGAAGGAATAATAGGAAGACAGAGTACTGGGCTAATGGTAAGATTCTTGGCAGTGTGGATGAGCAGAGAGATCTCGGTGTCCATGTACATAGATCCCTGAAAGTTGCCACTCAGGTTGAGAGGGTTGTTAAGAAGGCGTACGGAGTGTTAGCTTTTATTGGTAGAGGGATTGACTTTCGGAGCCATGCGGTCATATTGCAGCTGTCCAAAACTCTGGTGCGGCCGCATTTGGAGTATTGCGTGCAATTCTGGTTGTTGCATTATAGGAAGGATGTGGAAGCATTGGAAAGGGTGAGAGGGGATTTACCAGAATGTTGCCTGGTATGGAGGGAAGATCTTATGAGGAAAGGCTGAGGGACTTGAGTCCGTTTTCGTTCGAGAGAAGAAGGTTAAGAGGTGACTTAATTGAGGCATACAAGATGATTAGAGGATTGGATAGGGTGGACAGTGAGAGCCTTTTTCCTCGGATGGTGATGTCTAGCACGAGGGGACATAGCTTTAAATTGAGGGGAGATAGATATAAGACAGATATCAGAGGTAGGTTCTTTACTCAGAGAGTAGTAAGGGTGTGGAATGCCCTGCCTGCAACAGTAGTGGCCTAGCCAACACTAAGGACATTCAAATGGTCATTGGGTAGACATATGGACGATAAGGGAATAGTGTAGATGGGCTTTAGAGTGGTTTCACAGGTCATCGAGGGCTGAAGGGCCTGTACTGCGCTGTAATGTTCTCTGTTCTATGTTCTATGTTCTATGTTGAGGGTCCCGAAGGTCGGCCAGTTGGCAAAAATTGTTCTCGGGGGAAAAAGTTTGAAAAACACTGATCTAGAAGGACAAGGGCAGCAGATACATGGGAAAACCATCACCTGGAAATTCCCCTCCAAGACACACACCATCCTGACTTGGAAATATGTCACCATTCCATCATTGTTGCTGGGTTAAAATCCTGGAACTCCTTCCCTAACAGCACTGCGGATGTACCTACACCACATGGACTGCAGCGGTTCAAGAAGCCAACTCACCACCACCTTCTCAAGGGCAATTAAGGAAGAGCAATAAATGCTTCCTAGCCAGTGACACCCAAATCCCTTGAACAAATACAAGGGGCGAAATTCTCCTACCCGCCCCGCCACATTTCTGCCCCGACCGGCCGGCGGGAGTCTCCGTAACACCGGCCGGTCAATGGGGTTTCCCATTGTGGGGCAGCCCCACGCCGTCGGGAAACCCCCGGGCGCCGGCAAAACGGAGACTCCCGCCGGCGGAGAATGACGCCCAAGTAGTGATAGCATATATTCCGGATGCAAAGAGAGGCTCCAGTCTTTCACAGAAGTTCAGTTACTTTCAAAATATACACACTTTTACTAATTAGATGATCCTTGTCCTACCTTTGTACTCCATTTGCTCTTGATCCTGCATTTTCCAGATGTGCACAGTGTTATCTTGAGGGATTTATAGTTTTAATATTTCTACTTGTCATGAATATTGAAATTATTACATCATTACTAATCAGGAAGAATGGTCCTATATGTATTACACCATCTGTATCTCTTTAATATTTAATAAGCTTCAGATTCTGAAAAGAAAATTATGTGGAAATTGCTTTGTATTGGGAAATATGTTGCAAGGCTTAAGTCTGCCTCAGTGAGCGCTCAATTTGATACGTTCAGTACTTATTTGCAACCACTGTTAAAATAACCCAGTATTTTTATTCCTTTGGGTGTGTTGTGTGGTAGAGAATTGAATGTCTTTCATACAGAAGCATACCGAGGTCAGGCGCAGCGTAGTGAGTATAGAGTGAAATTGGCAACACAATAATGTGCATCCGTGGCAAAAATCAGAAGTACACATTCTACTTCATCAGTGTGACATTTTTTTCCATTTCCCACACTAGCCATTCCGTGTTTTTACTGAGTGTGATTGTCAGTCAGTCGAGAAATAGGACAGGTTGTGCTGTGATTGGCACCCATGAGGAGCTGATTTTGAAACCACCCGACCATATTTCACTTGCATCTTTTACAGACAATGGACAAAAGAGACAATTCGAGTAGTTCAAACTTGATTTTAGTCTGGAAGCTGGAAATGAAAGGTTAGGATCTGCCCAGTTTTTGACGATAACACTCAGTAATTTTGTGACAAATAATTTTAGTCAACATTATTACACTAATAAGTTACTTTAGGGTTTGTTTCATCCTTTTGTTGTATTAAGACGCCGGGAATGTGTTAATTGAAGGGAAGCATATCATGTTTAAATACAGATATTAACAACTACACTTGAAGATATTTGGTATTGGGAATGGGGATGATTAAAGGTTCGGAATAGTTGGAGAATAAAACAGGAAACAGTTTAATCTGGAACTATCTGTGTGAGTGATGAGAGCCACAGCACTATTAGCACGGGAGGGATTTGACGCTGAAGCGGCCTCTCTCACGTGAAATAAAACGATAAATGATGACTCAAGATCCAGCAGTTGAGCAATTGGTGTAGTAGCACGAGGTCCTTGATTCAGGACTGCCTGCAACTCAATCTGATCCCATTGCCTGAAGTACTCCTGATTTTGCATAAAGATTATGTGAAACATGTGGATTTTGCAGCGTGATTAGACTAGCTGCAAATCCCTCTCTTGCACATCTAGAATCATAGAATTCCTACAGTGCAGAAGGAGGCCATTCAGCCCATCGAGTCTGCACCGACCCTCTGAAAGAATATCCCACCAAGGCCCACTCACCCACCCTATCCCCGTAACCCCACCTATCTTTGGCTAATATTGTATATGTATTACACGGCAGGCCCAGATTTTATATTGAGATTTAGCACATTCGCCCTGAATCAGTAAGCCTCAGTCCCCAGTTAGGCAGTGGGGAAACTGCATTTGCAGAAAGTATGCGTTTCAACCGCACAATTACTTGCTGGGGATACAGAGCTGTGGATTAACATGTCTAATGATGATTGGTGAGCTGTACAGCTCAAGGCGGCAAAACCAACTGACAAACTCATAATAGCAATACAAAAGAAATGTTAAAAATAATGCTTGCAGCTCATAAAAGTGATACAAATTGTAAATCCATTTAAATAATCAAGCTGTGACAATTTTGAAGGCATGATGCACACTAAACGTTACTGAATACTATTATACTCTTTAAGGCTTTAACGGAGAGAGCTGATTGGCATGTGATGGGTAAGGCCGGTAAGTCTTCACAACTTTTAGCTCTTATAGTTTGAAAATACTTTTTGTGGTTTATAATCTGTAAGGGCTACAATTGGATATAATGAGGAGAAGTGGTGAAGCGCCATAGAGAATTATATTTAATCTAATATTAAGCTTTAATTTAAAATGCAAAGTCATGGCAGGAGAGCTCGAAGCATTGATTTGCTCCTCTTGCTCCATGTGGGAAGACGGGAACATTTCCAGTGCCCAGGACCAGCATGTGTGCAGGAAGTGTCTCCAGCTACAGCTCCAGGAAGCCTGGGCTTCGGAACTGGAGTGGCAACTGGGGACACTGTGGAGCATCCGCGAGGCGGAGAGTGTCATGGATAGCACATATAGAGAGGTGGTCACAATGCAGGCTCAGACTCCATAAGCAGGAACGGAATGGGTTACGGTCACCCTGAACATAATTGCCACAGGGTCCTTCCAGGCGCCAAGTGGGATCCCGCAGACTTCGATGCACAGGTGCATCTGCGCGACAATGGAGGACCTATATGCCTGGTCAACACAATTTATCAATGTGGACCGAGCCCACCAGGCTGCCCGGGCAGCAGGATTTGCCGCCATCACCGGGATGCATCAAGTCCGCGGGTGATTGTCGGGTCGCATGTCCTAATACGAGCACCTGCCACATGAGGGGGTTGGTCTTCACAAACCAAAAGGGATTCACTCCATGAACATGCAGCTGGTGTGTGACTATGAGATGTGCATCATGCATGTCTGCGCCCAACACGCAGGCAGTGTGCACGATGCCTTCATCCTGGCACTCTCGAAGGTTACCAACATCTTCGAGGCACATCCCCAGGTGAGAAGTTCTCTCCTGGGTGACAGGGGTTATCCACTGTAATCATGGCTGATGATGCCTATCCAGAGGCCACAGTCCAGTGTGGAGACCCACCACAACGATGCCCATGCCACGACCAGGGCTGTGATCAAGGGGCGCATCAGCATCCTGAAGATGCAGCTCAGGTGCCTGGGCCATTCTGGAGGGGGTCTCCAGTATAGCACTAGGAGAGTCTTCCACATAGTGGTGGCCTGCTGTGTCCTCCACAACATTGCACAACAGAGGGATGATATGCTGAAGGAGGGAGTTGAATGCCAGGCCTTGTCAATGAGGAGGATGCGAGGGAGGCCGAACGGTGGCACAAACATTCCCCCCCCCCCTCCCCACCCCCCCCACCCTCCGCACATGCAATGCCCTCCGTGATTCCTACCTGCCTCACTACGGAGTGTGAACTCGTCGTTGGCAGTAACAGTGGATCTGGTCCATGGGATGAAGGGTGATGATGACCCGCTCTGCTATGAGCTCTAGTGCTCCACATCGTTTGACATGCCCCTGGGTGATCCCTGCATGCAAGCTGACCATTCCATCACAAGGTCCCACTGAACGTTTGGGGTGGCGGAGGTGGGGCAGGGTGTGGGGTTGGGGTGGAGAGAGATGGGGGATGCTGGGTACTGGGGTAGTGAGCGGTGGCTGACATGGGATCCTGGCCTGTGACCCCCTCCCAGCGACTCCTCTGCAGCCAGCCCAGTCCAGCCCATCCCTCATACCCTTCTGACAGAGCACCGAGGCAGGTCAAAATGTTTGTGAACAGGTGTTTGTTGTGAACAGGTGAACATGTCTCTGCAGGTTTGTGCCCTAGACCCTAACACTATCCGTTGTGCTGCACCTGTGCCAAATTAACTGGTGTATTGGCCTTATGCACCCGAACGAATGCCTAGGTGGATATCCAAGTTGAACATCAGGCGTGGAGGCTGCGATTCCCTGTGACCTGGGTCCCCTTTGCTGGCTCTCCTCTGGAGCGACCGGATCTGAACAGGCCAGGCCCTCTCGCGGGTGTCCCAGGTGACATGGTGCCACCCTGTTCTGTCCGCTGCATGTCAGTGACAGGAGGGGGGTGAGGGTATTCTGAGGTGCTGTATTGTTCTGGCACCTCACCTGTGGGGGTCACCTGAACAAAAACAAAGAAAATTGCAGCACAGGAACAATCCCTTTGGCTCACAAAATCTCCTGTTATCCAATGTTACCAAAACTTGCCATACGTATCATTCATCCATACAGGAACGTGCCGGTACTGAATTCCCATGAACTTATACTTGAAAGCTTCCCACATGCCAGATGTTGACTTGTCCTCAAACATATGTCCCCAATCTACATTCTTCAGTTCCGGCCTAATATTGTTGTAAATAGCCTTCCAAGAGGCAATTTAGCATGGCCAATCCATCTAACCTGCACACCTTTGGACTGTGGGAAGAAACCCGACCACCCAGAGGAAACCTATGCAGACATGGGGAGAACGTGCAAACTCCACACAGTTACCCAAGGTCGGAATCGAACTCTGGTCGCAAGTGCTATGAGGCAGCATGCTAACTGTTCTGGCACCGTGCCACCCCCTGCATGGGTCCCATCTCCTCCTCCTCCTTCAGGGTGCCTGATGGCCCCCAGGCTACTCTTTGGGTCGGGGTTGCAGCCAGAGTGAGCTCTGGGGGCTCCCCCACCACCTGGCGCTGCCAGTCCTGGAGGCCCGCTATTGTCTTGATCGGGGCCTCAATGCTCGCAGCCCCAGAGCAGAGGGACTGGGCCACCTCCATCTGGGACTGTGCCATGTCACTCAGAGATTGCGCCAGGTCCCTCTGTGACTGGCTCAGGTCAGCCAGTGGCAGGCTAATGTCATTGAAGTCCAAATCCATGACTGTGATGGGGCCAAACTGTGGAGCATCGCTGCAATGTCCAAGTGGCTCCCGCACACAGTTGCCTGTCACAGGGCAGTCCTGTCCTGTGCCTGGCCACCGCCCACACAGAGTGCCCCAGGCTAAGGACATCCTAACCCATGACCGATACCTTTACCCTCAAGGCCTCCACCACAGACGAAACCCGTGCGGCATTGGTCTGTGTAGCACGCATGGTCAACACCGCCTCCTGCCCCTGCAGGCAGTTGGACATATCCAATTGCACTGGCAGGCACTGGATGGTTGCTGACAGCCCCTCATGCAATCCCTGGCTAAGTGTCTGCATCTCCATTATCAATGGGACCGTCATTTCTAGAAGCTCGAGACCCATCTGGATGGCAGCTAGTCCCAGGGGTTGAGCCCCTCCGACAGTCCTCCCCCTCAGGGTTCGTATCTCCACCTGATGTACTGCTGCATGTATGTGATGTGCACCAGATAGTGCCCCAGGAGCCTCTTCACTAAAGTGCCCAACCGAGGTGAGTGTCTGTGGGATGGTGGAGGGTGTAGGAGGCAGCTGTGATGGGAAGTCGGTGTAGTCCCCGGACTGGTGCTCCAAGCTGTCATGGGCTGGCATTTGGAGAACCGTGTCACTGTGTCCTCATTGTTCGACGTGTCCTGCCGTTTTGGCCAGGGTAGGGGAACACCAGAAGGGCCTACCTCATCGCCAGGTGATCCTGCAAGACACAAGAGCTGAGGCATGGTTGGATCATGGGGTGGGCTGGCATGGGGTGGTGGGGTGCTGGGGTTGGGGTGGTGGTGTGGGGGAGGCGGGGAGGTGGGCTGGTGTGGGGTGCTGGGGTTGGGGTGGTGTGGGGTGATGGGGAGCTGGGGTTCGGGTGTGGGGTGACGGGGAGCTGGGGTTGGAGTGGTGTTGTGGGGGAGGAGGGATGGTGTGTGGGGGAGGTGGGGAGGTGTGGGGTTGTGTGTGGGAGAGGTGGGGTGGTGTGGGGTTGTAGGGTGCTGGGGTTGGGGTGGTGGTGTGGGGGAGGCGGGGAGGTGGGCTGGTGTGGGGTGCTGGGGTTGGGGTGGTGTGGGGTGATGGGGAGCTGGGGTTCGGGTGTGGGGTGACGGGGAGCTGGGGTTGGAGTGGTGTTGTGGGGAGGAGGGATGGTGTGTGGTGGTGGTGTGGGGGAGGTGGGGAGGTGTGGGGTTGTGTGTGGGAGAGGTGGGGTGGTGTGGGGTTGTAGGGTGCTGGGGTTGGGGTAGTGATGTGGGGGAGGTGGGCTGGTGTGGAGATGTTGGTGTGCTGGGGTTGGGGTGGGGTGGGGTGGTGGGGTGGCGGGGTGGTGTGGTGGTGTTGTGGGGTCTGTGCCACGCGAACCATAGGGGATCACTTGACCTCCCCTCAGCAACTACCCTCTCCCCTGGCCCACTGACATGGTCCAGTGCCCGCATCTCTGTGACGATGATAATAATAATAATAACAATCGCTTATTGACGCAAGTAGGCTTCAATGAAGTTACTGTGACAAGCCCCTAGTCACCACATTCCGGCGCCTGTTTGGGGAGGCCGGTACGGGAATTGAACCTACGCTGCTGGCCTTGTTCTGCATTACAAGCCAGCTGTTTAGCCCGCTGTGCTAAACCAGCCCCTTAAGAGACTGCATGCCCGGCAGGCCCCCTCCAGTCTTCACTCTCTCATCTGCACCGCCTTCACCTGGGGCAGGAGACAGAAAATGCAAAATGTTGGGCAGTCTGACGTGGGCAGCACAGGGGGTGGACTGCTGGTGGCCTTTGTGAACCGGGCACCCGGCCATGGTGGGCGGTATGGGTGCTGGCATGTGGTACAGGGTGGGGTGCGAGCAGCCAGCGTGTGGCCCTCCGGGTGGGGGGGGGGGGGGCAGGGTTTGTGTTATGGGTGTGCGGGTTGGGGGTTCATGCATGGGGCACGGTGCTGGCTAATCACCCTGGCTACCCTGAGGAGGTCGTGCAGGTTTTCCGGCAATACTTTCTGGTCCTGGCGTCGGGCCCACGGCACTCATGGCCTCTGCCACCTGCTCCCAGGCTCAGTGTATGGTGGTCGGTGGCACCCACCTTCTCAGCCCGGTGTACAGGCTTCCCGCCGGTCTTTCACGGTATCCAGCACGGTCTCGAGCACCGCATCTGTGACCGGGGTGCCACTCTTCGGAATGCCATCTTGTTAGCTGGGATGACTGTGTGGAATGAAATGAAATGAAAGGGTCAAGTAGGCTTCAATGAAGTTACTGCGAAAAGCCCCAAGTCGCCACATTCCTGCGCCTGTTCGGGGAGGCTGGTACGGGAATTGAACCCGCGCTGCTGGCTGCCTTGGTCTGCTTAAAAAGCCAGCTATTTAGCCCAGTGTGCTAAACCATCCCCTGATGTTTGTGGGCAGTGCTACAGCTTGTCAGCCTTTTGAGTGTCAAACCTGACCCCGGTGAATCAGACACTGTTTTTCATTGAATTGCTCTAGATCAACGTGACGCCGGTGCTAGCCCATTAACCGATTCTGAATTTCTCCGAGACTGGCACTGCCTTGTAGAATACCACCGCTTCTGTCTTGGTGTTGGCACTTAATCTCTCAATCGGAGAATCCCAGCTATAGTGAGTGAAGCATGCCTGAGGGGAATGGGTCTTTTTGTTTCTCAAAGCCAACCGCCACTGAGGTTTTCCTTGTCTAAAGCCTGGACCAATGGATAGAACTCAATTGCCATAATGGTGAACAACTACACTATTATTGGGCAAAATTCTCCGTTATCGGCGGAAAGTCCGCCGATCGGCGCAAAAAACGGCGCAAATCCCACTTGCGTCACGTCATAAAAATGGGCCGATAGTCTGCGGCCCGAAATGGGCTAGCAGCGACGTGACAGGATCCGCGCTTGCGCAGTGGTTCACGCCGAGCAGCGTCATACGCGCTGCACGGCGTGACGGCTCATAAGGCCGCGCAGCTCCCCCCCACCCGACCGGAACACCCGACCGGAACACCCGACTGGATGGCTGGCCGTCGCTCAGCCCCGAGGTTCGAGTCACGCGATGTGGAGGCGCTCCTGGACGCGGTGGAGCAGAGGAGGGACGCCCTGTATCCCGGGCACGGCCGCAGAGTTGCCCCACGCCACAGCCGGCGTCTGTGGAGGGGAAGTGGCAGAGGCCGTCACCGCTGTGGCCCTGACACCACGGACAGGCACCCAGTGCCACAAGAAGGTGAACAACCTCGTCAGAGCAGGCAGGGTGAGCCTCCCCCATATCCCCCCTCCCCCATATCCCCCCTCCCCCATATCCCCCCCTCCCCCATATCCCCCCTCCCCCATATCCCCCTCCCCCATATCCCCCATATCCCCCTCCCCCATATCCCCCCTCCCCCATATCACCCCTCCCCATATCCCCCCTCCTCCATATCCCCCATATCCCCCCTCCCCCATATCCCCCCCTCCTCCATATCCCCCCTCCCCCATATCCCCCCCTCCCCCATATTCCCCCTCCCCCATATCCCCCCTCCCCCATATCCCCCACATCCCCCCTCCCCCATATCCCCCCTCCCCCATATCCCCCCACCCCATACCCCCCCTCCCCCATATCCCCCATATCCCCCCCTCCCCCATATCCCCCCTCCCCCATATCCCCCCTCCCCCATATCCCCCTCCCCCATATCCCCCCCTCCCCCATATCCCCCCTCCCCATATCCCCCCTCCCCCATACCCCCCTCCCCCATACCCCCTCCCCCATATCCCCCCTCCCCCATATCCCCTATATCCCCCCTCCCCCATATCCCCCCTCCCCCATATCCCCCATCCCCCATATCCCCCCTCCCCATATCCCCCCCCTCCCCCACATCCCCCTCCCCATCTCCCCCCTCCCCCATATCCCCATATCCCACCCTCCCCCATATCCCCCCTCCCCCATATCCCCCCTCCCCCATACCCCCCTCTCCCATATCCCCCCCTCCCCCATATCCCCCCCTCCCCCATATGCCCCCCTCCCCCATATCCCCCATATCACCAAGTGAATCCAGCCCTAACCTTAACCTCTGCAATGCACGCGCAACCCGATGGCATGCATTCATATACCTGCCTAACACTGTTGCCTTTTACCCCTGCCACCACCCCCCCCCCCCCCCACAGGAGAAGCGCGCACACAACAATAGGGAGCATGTGAGGACTGGAGGAGGGCCCGCTGATGAGAGGCCACTGACCGTACACGAGGAAAGGGCCCTGGAACTGGCTGGCGGACCTGAGGACCGGGAGGTTGCTGATGCAGAGGTCGGGGGCCCACGAGCAAGTGAGCCACCAACAGCCCGTCCCCATATCCCCCCTCCCCTATATCCCCCTCCCCCGTATCACCTGATCACTGCCTGATGTCTAACCATGCATGCTTCATTGTGTATCGCAGGACCAAACGTCCAGGCACCCATCCCCGCAGATGCAGACCGCCCGCAAGATGCCCCTCGGAGACCACAGGAGACGGAGAGACCCGCACCCTCCAGCATGCGACGCCCGCAGGATGCCCCTCGGAGACCACGGGAGACGGAGAGACCCGGACCCTCCAGCATGCGACGCCCGCAGGATGCCCCTCGCACACCACGGGAGACGGAGAGACCTGGAGCAACAGGGAGACGACACCCCCGTCACGTGCGGGAGCGACCACCCAGCGATGAGGGGGGCAGCCACAGGCCCCCGTCACATCCGAGCCAGGACACCACTACCCAGGACACCACTATCCAGGACACACCTACCCGGGACACCACTACCCAGGACACCCCTACCCGGGACACCACTACCCAGGACACCCCTACCCGGGACCAGCACTACCCGGGACAGCACTACCCGGGACAGCACTACCCGGGGACAGCACTACCCAGGACACCCTACCCGGGAAGACGAAATACCGGACAGTGACTCAGAGTGGATGGGTGGAGACGAACCCCCCACCCCAAAGTGCCATGGAGTCAGAGTGGGACGAAGAGCACGACACAACGCCACTGCTGTCACCAACACCCTCCACCATCGCAGAAACACTCACCACGGTTGGGCACTTTAGTGATGAGGCGTCTGGTACACTCACTTGGTGCGCACAACACAGCCGTCCGGTACAGCAGGTGGAGGTAGGAGCAGCAGAGGGACCGGGCGGTCGGAGGGCAGCCCAGGCCAAGCGAACATCTGCCGCCCAGATGGATCCCGGGTTCCTGCAGTTACCACACCCACACATAGATCCGATGCAACCACTGACACGGAGACGAGCGAATAGGGTGACGGGTGGCTTGCGGCGGCTGCGGTCGCAGGTGGAGGAGTCCACCCGCGTCCAGGAGCTGGGAGTGGTCCCGGTCATGCGTGCCACCCAGGCTGACACCGCATGGGTAGCGTCCGCGTGGAGGCAATGGGTGCGACGGTGTCAGACATGGGGAACGGTTTGCGAGGCCTGGGGCCTTCCGTGCAGGCGGCGTCTGTGGCCCAGGAAATGGCTGCCCTCTCACAGGAGGCCATGAGCCAGTGCCAGCGCCAGATGGCAGAGGCGCTCATCGCCATAGCCCAGTCTCAGCAGGCCATGGCCCAGTCTCAGCAGGCCATGGCCCAGTCTCAGCAGGCCATAGCCGAGTCTCAGCAGGCCATAGCCCAGTCTCTGCAGGCCATGGCCCAGTCTCAGCAGGCCATCGCTGAGGGCATCGGCGCCAGTGGCCATGTGCGAGCCGGCGTCGCACTGTCACAGACAGGGTTTGACAACCCCCTGGGCTCCATGGCTGCAAACCTGCAGACCCCTGTCGATACCAGCACGGGCCTCCAGGACTGGCAGCGCCAGATGTCGGGGGCGCGTTGGATGGCCAGTCCGTTCGCATCCCCCACCCATGTAGAGGCCTGGGGGCCATCGGGCACCCCGAGGGAGGAGGAGGTGGTGTGGTCCGTCCCGGCTCCCTCTGTAGGGGAGGTCCCGGTACACCGCGACACCTCGGACTCCCCCCCTTCCGTCCCAGGTGCAATCGGGTGGGCAACGGGCAGGACAGGCTGGCAGCTCGCCATCCCAGTCGCCCGGGCCGCAGCCTGGCCCATCTAGGTCAGGACGCCCCAGGAAACGGCCGCCAAAGGGATCCAGTGTCAGAGGGCAGGAATCACAGGAGTCCACCTCCAGTTCTGCTGTACCCGTCTGGGGAACCACGTAGACGTAGTCAAAGGACCCGTAAGGCCAAACAATTAGACACTGAGTAAGTTGGCACGGGTGCAGGGCACAGATGAGTTTTAGGGGCTAGGGCACGTGCATGAACTCCTTTGGTTATTAAAGTCAATGTTACACCTACCGAAGCTGCCTTTGTGCTCTGTCCAAAGTGTGCGGGCGTGTCATGTACGTTGAGCGCAAGTGTGTGTGTGACGGGTGGCCTTACCTCAGCCCCAGGTGAGTCTGCCCCCTTCCCCCTGGGGCCGCCATCAACATCCCCCGGGCAGAGGACGGGACCGTGCGCTGCAGTGTCACAGCCGCATGCAGGGATGGTCCGGGTGGATGGTGGTACTGTGGCCATGGGTCAGACATAGTCCAACGATGTAGAGCCAGGAGCTCATCGGAGGCGGGTTGTCATCATCCTCCATGGCCTGCGATAGACACGCGTCCACCGCAACTGGGTGAGCCCAACCCGTTGTGCCGCCGGTGGATCGGCAATTGGGGGGGGGGGTGGTGTGCATGCGGGTGGGGTGTGTGGAGTTGGGGAGGAGGGTGAGGGTGCTGGGTGGGTGGATGGGTGGGGGGTGTGGGTGGTCGGCTGTTGCCATTGTGTGCGGTCTGTGGCCATACTACCCGATTCCCACGCCCATCTAGTCAGTGAAGCGGGCGTCTATCAGTCTGTCCCGTGCCCGCTGGGCCAGCCGGTAACGGTGGACAGCCACCCGCCTGTGTCTACCCCATCTGCCCTGACCATTGCCCCCCATCCCCCTCATCTGGGGAGGACTGGGCCTCTTCCTGCTGCTCCTCCACTCCGCCCTCCTCTGCCTGCGGCACATCGCCCCTCTGCTGGGCTATGTTGTGCAGGACGCAGCACACCACAATGATGCGGCCGACCCTATCTGACCGATACTGGAGGGCGCCCCCAGAGAGGTCCAGGCACCTGAAACGCATCTTCAGCACGCCAAAGCACCTCTCGATCACTCCCCTTGTCGCTACATGGGCATCATTGTAGCGGTTCTCCGCCTCATTGCGTGGCCTCCGTATAGGCGTCATCAGCCACGATCGCAATGGGTAGCCCCTGTCGCCCAGCAACCAGCCCCTCAGCCGGGGATGGCGTCCCTCGTACATGCCGGGGATGGATGACCGCGACGACACGAATGAGTCGTTTACACTGCCTGGGTGACGGGCGCAGACGTGCAGGATCATCATGCGGTGGTCGCAGACCACCTGTATGTTCATCGAATAGGTCCCCTTCCTATTAGTGAACACGGCCCTGTTCTCTGCAGGTGGCCGCACCGCGACGTGCATCCCATCGATCGCGCCCTGGACCATGGGGAACCCGGCAACGGCAGAGAAGCCCACGGCCCGGGCATCTTGGCTGGCCCGGTCCACGGGGAAGCGGATGTAGCGGTGCGCCATGGCATAAAGGGCATCTGTCACTGCCCGGATGCACCGATGCACCGATGTCTGCGATATGCCGGACAGGTCCCCACTCGGTGCCTGGAATGACCCCGTTGCATAAAAGTTCAGGGCCACCGTAACCTTGACGGACACGGGGAGAGGGGTGTCCCCCGCCAGTGCCACGCGGTGACAGGTGTGCCAGCAGGTGGCAGATGTGTGCCACGGTTTCCCGGCTCATCCGGAGTCTCCTCCTGCATTCCCGGTCCGTGAGGTCCTGGTATGACTGCGGGGGCCGGTACACACGGGGCGCCCTCGGGTGCCTCCATTGCCGTGGGGCCGCGACGTCCTCCTCCCCCTCCTCGTCCTGTCGGTCAGGTGTCCCTCCAGCCTGGGCGGCTGCCACCTGCCCCTCTGCGGCAGCCTGCGCCGCCTCTCTGGCACGCTCCTCCTCCTCCTCCTCCTCCTCATCCAGGGCAACATAGACATGAGCGGCTGCCACCACGGCGGCCAACATCGCTGGATGGTCTGAAAACATGACGGCCTGGTGGGGGGGAGGGGAACGACTACATGTCATCATTGCCCATATCCCCTCCTCCCCCCAGCCAGGTGGCATGGACCGCATGGGTCCAACTGTTGGAGGCTGGCACCTGGCCAGGTGGACCAACTCATTTGCCCTCCCATCACCCACCCCGGCACGGACCCCCTCCCCAACCTCCACCCCAGCACGGACCCCCCCAGCCCCCAACCTCCACCCCGGCATGGACCCCCCCCCCCCAACCTCCACCCCCGGCACGGACCCCCTCCCCAACCTCCACCCCAGCACGGACCCCCCCCGAACCCCCAACCTCCACCCCGGCACGGACCCCCCCCAACCCCCAACCTCCACCCCAGCACGGACACCCCCCCAACATCCACCCCGGCACGGACCCCCTCCCCAACCCCCAACCTCCACCCCAGCACGGACCCCCCCCAACCTCCACCCCGGCACGGACCCCCTCCCCAACCCCCAACCTCCACCCCAGCACGGACCCCCCCCAACCTCCACCCCGGCACGGACCCCCTCCCCAACCTCCACCCCAGCACAGACCCCCCCCAACCCCCAACCTCCACCCCGGCACGGACCCCCCCCCCAACCCCCAACCTCCACCCCAGCACGGACCCCCCCCCCACCTCCACCCCGGCACGGACCCCCTCCCCAACCCCCAACCTCCACCCCAGCACGGACCCCCCCCAACCTCCACCCCGGCACGGACCCTCTCCCCCAACCCCCAACCTCCACCCCAGCACGGACCCCCCCCCCCCAACCCCCAACCTCCACCCCGGCACGGACCCCCTCCAACCTCCACCCCGGCACAGACCCCCTCCCCAACCCCCAACCTCCACCCCAGCACGGACCCCCCCCCCCAACCCCCAACCTCCACCCCGGCACGGAACCCCCCCAACCTCCACCCCAGCACGGACCCCCTCCCCAACCTCCACCCCAGCACGGACCCCCCCCGCAACCCCCAACCTCCACCCCGGCACGGACCCCCCCCCCAACCTCCACCCCAGCACGGACCCCCTCCCCAACCTCCACCCCAGCACGGACCCCCCCCAACCCCCAACCTCCACCCCGGCACGGACCCCCCCCCAACCTCCACCCCAGCACGGACCCCCTCCGGCACTCCCCCGGAGCCCCAGCCTACTCTAACCACCCCCCCCCCCCCCGCCGCACACACACACACACAAGCCGAGACACACCTCTCCTCACGCAATCAGTCTGCGGCCACGCCATTTCCTGCCCAGAGCCAGCCCCCCAGGCCGTCACTCACCTCCTCGCTGGTCGGCGTGAGCCTGGAGCACCGGGTCACGCCGATGAAAAGGAGGTTTGATTGACGTCGACGTGAACGGTCATCACGTCGACGGGACTTCGGCCCATCCGGAAGGGAGAATATCGGTAGGCCGAAAATCGGCTGCCTTGCGCAGACCCGTGACATTCTCCGCGGCAGCGGCGCCATTAACGCCCCGCCGACTTTTCTCCCTTCGGAGACTTCGCCGGGGGCGGGGGCGGGATTCACGGCGGCCAACGGCCATTCTCCGACTCGGCGGGGGGTCGGAGAATGACGCCCCTGATGTCATACAACAGGATGGTAGAAAATAAACTGCAGTAGGTGTACTTGGGGCTGAATATTAGGGGGACGGGGAGAACTTGACAGCAGCACTCCCCTCGGATTGGCCTGCTGCCAAGTGGGACTTCCTTCCCGCCTGCTGCCAATCAACGTTCAATGGAGTGTGAAATGGTAGTGGACTTGCCGGAGTTGGTGCGGATGGGTTAGGCGCGACTCTCAGGGTGGCGGGCGCCGAGCACTCATCATCCTGTAAATTCAGGTCCGGGAATATCTTGAAACTTTCACTCTGACTGTGGAAGTCAATCAGCCACCAGAAGGACCACAGTTTGAAAAAGAAGTGAACTCTATTAAATCACAGAACCCCTGAATCGAAGAATCAACAATTTGTCAGTCTGACGCTGACAAATTGAGGGGTTTCACCCAGATCAACAACTTTAGGGGCGCCTTACCTGGGCTTGTGAAATGGCAGCCCCTGAGGATAGAGCCATCCCACTATCTGAAGAACTTTTTTTAAACATCAGACTGCCCACTCCTGCCTGACTGCCTGCTTCAAACGTTTGATGGTTGGGAACTGTATTATAATGGACAATGCTTGGCAGCAAGCCGAATTGACCCTTGATTAACTATTTAAATATGACAGGCAAGCTGCCAATTTTGGCACCCACCCAATCCTCCCATCCCACCCCGATATTATGGGGATGTGTTCGGGGGTGGTGGATGGGAAGGTGGTGGGATGGGACTATTTTACATGTCCCCGAACCAAAATGACACCCGTCAGGAGCACATAAAATGCAACCCTTGGTCTTTTTCCATCTGTTAGTTCTTATGCTCTTCAAAAGAATTCTAACTATACAACTTTGTTCCGATTTCTCTGTGCTATCATATTCCTATCACTGAACCTTGACTTCATAAAATGGTTCAACAATAGTGTCCAAGACATGGTGGGATTTCCAGAATGTAGTCTTCATCTTCAAGGTTTATTCTCTGCATTATGTTTACATTCATTTTAATTCAGACTCCTTAGTTAAGACAAGGTGACAACAGAATTACCAAAACAAAGCAGAAAACTGCAGGTGCTGGATGAATCAGAAACACACACAGAACATTCTGGAAAAAGATTGCAGGTCAGTCTGCAGAGAGAACAGATAAGCTAACATCTTAAACATGGACACTTCTTCAAAGACAGGGGGTAAAGATGGAAAAAACAGGGCAGTTGACTAAATGCAGAATAAAATGGCCAGGGATCCGGGTTCGATTCCAGCCTTGGGTGACTGTCTGTGTGAAGTTTGCATGCTCTCCCCGGGCCTGTGTGGGTTTCCTCCAGGTGCTCTGGTTTCATCCCACAGTCCAAAGATGTGCAGGTTATGTAGATTGGCCATGCTAAAATTGCCCTTTAGTGTCCAAAAGTATGCAGATTAAGTGGGGTTACGGGGATAGGACAGTGGAGTGGGTCTAGGTAGGGTCAGTGCAGATACGATGGGCCGAATGTTCTCCTTATATGCTCTCAATGTATTTTATGGAAGGAGATACGTTTGAAGATTATCAAGCAATATTGTCACACTATAATGATGTTACTGGTAAATATGGGGTGTGCTTGATTATCCCGTTCTCGCAACTGTGTTTAAAAGTGGTGATTGTCTTGTTTCTGGGCTGGATTCATCCGCCCCGCCTGTCGCAAGATCGCTACTGCCGGGACGTAAAGGTCGATTGACCTTGGGCGGGAATTTCCGGTTGCTGGGTGGGCCCGGCCGGAGAATCCCGCCCATTTCTTATGGGTGGATGTTTGGGTAAGCAATCCCCTTTATCCCTGTATACTTTATCCCTGTTCACCCTTCTGGCCTGAATCACTGCAGCTTGGGAGACCAGGAACATGGCCTGTTCTCAGGCTCCCACCAATGCCCTCAGTCAAAATCAAGACAGACTTAAGAACAATTAAGAACTGATAGGAGGGAGAACATCTTTCAATGGACACATCCTGGCTCAAAGAAGCTTTGATCACTGATGTGAACCGTGACCTGAGACCTGTGCTGCTCACCGCTCCATACCACTTAGAGCTGTCGCACGATCACATCAAACACTGCTACCTATTGAACTTTTTTCAATGGGTAGGAAATGTTCTAGTGCTGATAAACGAGCAGCAGAAGGTGACGAGAGGCAAAGCGAGTGCAAACATTGAAACTTAGATTGGAAAGCTGGATGTGCAATTCTGAGCAGAACTTTATGATCAAAGCTATTTCAAAGAGTCATTAATAACTGGATTATACTTTTAAAAATAACGCTCAAAAACTTGCTTCAGATACAGACTACTACTTATTTTTATTTTTTAATTTTTTTAAATTGCTTTGTGACACTTCGTTTGAACAATCCACTTTTCAATGCAATTGTGTCCTTTGTGATCACCGAAGTGCTCTTCTAAACAAGCAATATAATGATGTTTTGATTTTACACGGCATAGTCATGCAGCGAACTGTGAGATATAAGGAAGGACCCTTACTCCCATTTCCATAGTGATTTCTGAACTGTTGGCGTAATGAGTGAACATCAGAAATAATCTCCCATTGATATGATGTTGAATCTTTATGAATTCCCCCAGCGCAAAAGATTACAAAGGCTAACAGCAAACAGGAATAAAGAAAGTCTGGCAGAGAATAGTGGAAGATTCTGATCAACAAGATAAAAGGTTGAGGATAGAAGGGGTAGGCTTGATTAGGGATGATTTAAAAAATTGTTTGCTTGGTTTTCTTTCAGATGAAAGTGCGGTAGTGAGAATGAAAAAGCACAAAAGGAAATTGTGGATCAATGAGACGGTAACTGGAGACAAGCAAGAAGTTTATTGTAATTAACTCATGGGATTTGGGTGTTACCAATATTTATTGCTCATGTGGAATTGCCTTTGGAAAGCGGTGGTGAGTTACCGTTTTGAACAGCGACAGTTCTTGATGTGTAGGTACAGTGCCATTAGGGAGAAGGACCCAGGAATTTGAGCCAGCAATGGTGAAAGATAGGTGATATAGTTCCAAGTGAGGATGGAGTGTAACTTGGAGGGTGCAGACCGAGTGGTCACATGATGACGTGATAATGCAGTTACTTAAAAGGTCACATGACAGAATTGGGACCGTACTCCATTGGGCGAGGGCAGAGTACAAGCACGGATTAGCTACTCAACTAGTACTACTCAATAAACTATTGTTTTTACAAGTAGTTGGTCATCTGTCGTTGGGAATCCTGCACTTCTACATGGTGTCAGGATTTGGCAGTGTAATACAAGGATGTTGCCGCATCGACTGGCTCGTGTTCGGTGAAAATATTGCGGACAGCTGGCCAAGATTGAAAAGGAGTGGCGCATATATTGCGGTGCTGGATTATCAGATAAATCAAAAAAGGTACAAGCTTTTGATTTTGATTTGATTTGAATTATTGTCACATATTACCGAAGTACAGTGAAAAGTATTTTCGTGCGGCCGAGGGAACGTACACAGTACGTACATAGTAGACAAAGAGAATAATCAACAGAGAACATTGACAAATGGTACATCGACAAACAGTGATTGAGTACAGTGCGGAACAAGGGACCAAACAAAGCAAATACATGAGCAAGAGCAGCACAGGGTGCGTGAATAGTGTTCTTACAGGGAACAGATGAGTCCTACGGGGAGTCGTTGAGGAGTCTTGTAGCTGTGGGGAAGAAGCTGTTCCTATGTCTGGATGTGCGGGTCTTTAGACTTCTGTACCTTCTGCCTGATGGAAGGGTCTGGAGGAAGGCAATGCCTGGGTGGGAGGAGTCTCTGATAATGCTGTCTGCCTTCCTGAGGCAGCGGAAGGTGTAGCTCAGTGGGTTAGACAGCTGGTTTGTAATGAGAACAAGGCCAGCAGCGCGGGTTCAATTCCTGTACTGGCTTACCCGAACAGCCACTGTAATGTGGCGACTAGGGGCTTTTCACAGTAGCATTATACTTGTGACAATAAAATATTTTTATTATTATTATTAGGTGTATACAGAATCAATGTGGGGGTGGCAAGCTTTGTGATGAGCTGGGCAGAGTTCACCACACTGCAGTTTCTTGCGATCTTGGACCGACCGAGCAGTTGCCATACCAGGCTGTGATGCAGCCGGATAGGATGCTCGCCATTGCACATCTGTAGAAGTTTGTGAGAGTCGATGCAGACATGCCACATTTCTTCAGTTTCCGTCGGAAGTAGAGACGTTGTTGGGCTTTCTTGACTGTTGCATCAACGTGAGTGGATCAGGACAGACTGGTGACTGCCAGGACCCTAAAGCTATCGACCATCTCCACTTCAGAGCCATTGATGTAGATGGGGGGGGGGGGGGGGGGGGGGGTGACGTGCTACGCTTACTGAAGCCGATGATCAGTTCCTTGGTCTTTTCGACATTTAGAGAGAGGTTGCTTTCGGTACACCATGCAACCAAGTGATTTATCTCCCTCCTGTAGTCTGATTCGTCGTTGTTTGAGATACAACCCACTACAGTCGTATCATCCGCAAACTTATAGATTGAGTTGGAGTTAAATCTTGCCACCCAGTCATGTGTGTATCTGGAGTACAGTAGAGGACTGAGCACACATCCTTGCGGGTCTCCGGTGTTGAGGACTATTGTGGAGGAGGGGCTGTTTCCTATCCTGACAGATTGAGGTCTGTTGGTGAGGAAGTCAAGGATCCAGCTGCACAGGGAGGGGTGAAGTCCAAGATTGCAGAGTTTGGTTATTAGTCATGTCATGATAATGGTGTTGAAGGCGGAGCTGCAGTCAATGAACAGCAGTCTTACATAGGTGTCCTTGTTGTCGAGGTGTTCGAGTATTGATTGTAGAGCCAGGGAGATAGGATCTGCTGTGGACCAGTTGCGGTGATAGGCAAACTGCAGTGGATCGAGACCATCTGGGCGGTCATCAGTGGAAATGGAGGCATCTCCAGAGGCCAATGCAACAAGACCTGCACCCACTGAGCACACCAATGGACAATCGACGCTGAGCACACCAGCTCCAGGACATCCAGTCGATCAACACAATCACATGCTCAGGGCATATGACAAAAACAAACACAAGATTCTCAGACTATGTAATAAACTAGTCTACAACTGGCCTTCATCTTTCTTCTTTGCACAACATAATGCGGGGGGGAGGGGGGTAGCAGAGGAGATCCAATGGGCTATGCACCAGCTGCAGTACTCAATCCATGTCTCACCCTATGTAAATATACTGTTAGTCTGTTAAAACTGTATGTTATAAAATGGTTTGTTAATAATTAATGTTCACTCGCATGTAGTAGCTGTTCAGCGATTGTTTTTTATAAACTCTTGGTCGTCTGTCTTTGCGAACCCAGCATTCTACAGAGGGGAACTTGTTAATGGTAGTGTTGTCACGTCCATGTTCTTCCAGGTAGTCGATGTCACAGGTTTAGGATGTGTTGTGGAAGACGCTTTGGCACGTTTCTGCCACACACCTTGTAGATGATGCACACTGCAGCCATTGTGTGCCGACCTGGAAGAGATAAATGGGTGGGATTTTCTAGCCCTGCCTGCCACCATTATCGTCCAGTCCTGCCGAATGTCAATGGACTTTTGGCTTGACCGTCTGAGACGGGTCTCACCATGTCGGGACCGGAAAACCCCGCCAATGTTTAACGTGGTGGATGGGGCGTCGATCAAATGGACTGCCTTGTCCCAGATGGTGTCAAGCTTCTTGAGTACTGTTGGAGCTCACACATCCAGGTAAATGGAGAGCAATGCATCACACTCCTGACTTATGCCTTGCTGATGGTGGGCAGGCTTTGGGGAGTCAGGAGATTATTCGCCGCAGGATTCTTAGCCTCTGACCTGCATTTCTGGGCCCATCTCCAGCACAAATGAGTGGCCTTCTTGACCTGAGTGAATCAAATCAACTTTTAATCCAATAACCTTAATGCCACCTTTACTGGTGCCAGCCTTTTATTTCCAGATTTAAAAACATTGAAAGCAATTTATCAATTTGCCATGGTAAAATTAAACTCATGTTCTCTGGATTATTACTTGGCAACTGGGGATCGCTAGTCCAAAAATGGAACCATTACTTTGTCTTGCCAGTGACTGGGGAAGTGGGGGCTCCCAGTCAAGACCCAGTGATCTTACACTCGATGGATGCAGCATTGGAATGGCTGAGGAAAGCTAGCTCCAGAAATTGGAGTGGGCTGCGTAGTCCTTTTAGGGATTGTTGGTTTTGGCATTCTTGTCCCACTCAGTAAGAGACCTGCATACTGTGTAAAACGTAGTCTGAAACATTTTAATGAGAGCTTCTCCACACTTCAGGCTTGCCACATGTTTACCTATCATCCCATGCATGTTACAAAACCAAGTAATGGGTGGTCTTGGATGGTACGGTGGCACATGGTTAGCACTGTTGCCCCGCAGCACCAGGAACCCGGGTTCAATTCTGGCCTTGGGTGACTGTGTGGCATTTGCATGTTCTCCCTGTGTCTGCATGGGTTTCCTCCAGGTGCTCCAGTTTCCTCCCACAGTCCAAAGATGTGGAGGTTAGATGGACTGGCCATGCTAAATTTCTCCTTTGTCTAAAAGGTTAAGTGGAGTTACTGGGTTACGGGAATTGGCTAGGGGTGTGGGCCTAGGTAGGGTGCTCTTTCAGAGGTTTGATGCAGACATGATGGGCTGACCTCCCTCCTTCTCCAATCTCGGGATTCTATTCTATTTACTGGACACTATTGTGGTATTATCATAACTATCAGCATTACAAAGGTTAATGTAGTGTCAAGAGTAGCCACTAGAGGGAGCTGTCGATACAACAATATAAAGCAGTGATGCTAGAGCTGAGGGGAGGAATGTTTAGGAGACAGCAGTGAAGGACATAAGAGCAGTTAGTGTGAGAAGGTTAGATTTAATTTTATCCCAGTAGTGAGATTAGCAGTGTAGCTAGATGTCATTGATCGATTCTGTATTCTAAAGGACTGTGTGTCGAAACCCAGTTTAGTAGTGTAAATAAAATCATAGCCTTGTTTAAGTAAAAGCTATACTGTGGTCTTTGTGTAACACTACGTCAAACATCCTAAATGAGCAACACAAAGAACACCACGACTATGACTCCAAAAAGCTTCTGACACGGTTTAGCTGCTTCAAATATGCTCTCCCTTTTGGAAATTAGCACTTCAAGACACACCTTACCACATAAGGACGGACTTTATTATAGGTTGGTCGTTTCCAGCATATAGGGTCACCTTTCTTTTCAGGACTTCCTTCTGTCTGGTCTCCAATCCATGATTTGTGAATAGGACCATTTTTCCAAAGCAACTTCTCAATAAAAATGTTCAACCTAAATAAGCATCATCAGCTGGTCAGCTTTGCAAAGTGTGGACCATTAAGTCCATACCTTACATGTCCAGAGCTGATTGGATGGTCCTTGGAAAGGAGTTGGGTGCAAGTGGTCTTCCATATTACTGAAGGCTGGAATGGAAATCTGAGGGAAATATAAGCTGGGGAAAGGGTCCCACGGATTCACCAACTGGACCAATACCTGCACAGATTAGATGCATTTTGTTCCAAAAACTGGTGCGACCAATCCTGATTTCTACCCTAGTGCATTTTGGCACTGCCATTGATTGAACACGTGATTATTGTATTGATGCTGATGGAGTGATTAACTCACTAGTACGTCAGTTATATCACCAAGATGATGTGAATTGATTTTGGTGTGACATTCCCAGATGCGGCATGGCGCAATACTGCAGGAAGGATTCCCAAATTGAATTTAGGTGCGAGGTGTTAGCGAACACCTCCAGGGGATCGCCTTACATCACTTCAATGGTATCACCTTAAACTGCAAATTGATATGGAGCAAATGTTCTGAGATCCTGCCAAGTAGTTAGAGAATTCATTGCTTCCGTTTAAATGTTAGCAGGGAACTGATGGTCCCATGGGCTGCTTGCTAACATTGAAACTGACCGGCTTTACGCGCTTTTATTTTTCTTAATCAAAGAGTGACAAGAAAACAAAGTATGTGGCTTGAGTCAATCCAACCCAGGCAGATTCTGATCTAAAGCTAGGAAAGCAGATGTATACACTGCCTCTGAATCGATGTCTTGTATCACACTCTAAAAATATAGATGGGAGACACTTTCCTATTATCTTCTGACAGTTAGTTACTAGAGGCAGGAGATGTGCAATGACCAGACACATTTATAGAGACATAAAACATCCAATATGCATATTGCAATAAAATGATAGCATTCGTAGACAAAGTGTCTATCCAGACAGGTCCTCTGTATTCTTGCAATCAAAACACATCAGAGTCTGAAGTAGTTCAAATGAGGAACAACGAATGATTTATACAGTAGTCCTACACACCTAAAAAGAAAATCATTGATTCAAAATGTCCCAGGATTTCATAGCATTTTTTAATGTCTATCACCTATATTTTGTTCTATGTTGAGCATTGAATCGCCAGTAAATGGTTGGTTTGTCATCAATGCATAATATGGTATTTTCTGCTCCGGCTACGATAATAGACTGCCGAGAATAATAATACAGGTTCATACCGGACAAAGAAAATCAGTTTAACAACACACAGGAAATGAGCCATGTTACTTTTGGATTTGGATTTAGGTTTATTGTCATGTGTACCGAGGTACAGTGAAAAGTATTGTTCTGCTACAGTCCAGAGAGATCATTGAATACATAAAAAAACATAGTACGTACATAAATACACAATGTAAATACATAAGCACAGACATCGGGTGAAGCATATGAAGTGTAGTACTGCTCAGTAGAGAAGATGTGTGGAGAGATCAGTTCAGTCCATAAGAGGGTCGTTTCGGAGTCTGGTAACAGGGGGGAAGAAGCTGTTTTTGTATCTGTTAGTGCGTGTTCTCAAACTTTTGTATCTCCTGCCCGATGGAAGAAGTTGGAAGAGTCAGTAAGCCGGGGGGGGGGGGTCTTTGATTATGCTGCCCGCTTTCCCAAGGCATCAGGAGGTGTAGGCAGAGTCAATGGATGGGAGGCGTGATGGAATGGGCTGTGTCATGACTCGCTGTAGTTTCTTACGGTCTTGGGCTGAGCAGTTGCCATAGCAGGCTGTGATGCAGCCTGATAGGATGCTTTCCATGGTACATCTGTAAAAATTGGTAAGAGTTAATGTGGACATGCCGAATTTCATTTGTTTCCAGAGGAAGTACAGGCGCTGTTGCGCTTTCTTGGTCGTAGCGTTGACATGGGTGGACCAGGACAGATTGCTGGTGATGTGCACACCTGGGAATTTGAAGCTGTCAACCATCTCCACCTCAGCACCATTGATGCAGACAGGGGTGTGTACGATACTTCACTCCCTGAAGTCAATGACCAGCTCCTTAGTCTTGCTGATGTTGAGGGAGAGATTGTTTTCGTTACACCACACCACTAAGTTTTCTATCTGCCTCCTGTGCTCTGACTCATCGTTGTTCAAGATCTGACCCACTATGGTCATGTCATCAGCAAATTTGTAGATGGAGATGGAGCCAAATGTTGCCATGCAGTCGTGTGTATAGGGAGTATAGTAGGGGGCTAAGTACACAGCCTTGCAGGCCCACGGTATTGAGGACTATCATGAAGGAGGTGTTGTTGTTTATCCTCACTGATTGTGATCTCTGGGTCAGGAAGTCGAGGATCCAATTGCAGAGGGAGGAGCCATGTCCTAGGTTTTGGAGTTTTGATATGAGCTTGACTGGGGTTATAGTGTTGAAGGCTGAGCTGTAGTTAATGAATAGGAGTCTGATGTAGGAGTCCTTGTTGTCGAGATGCTCCAGGGATGAGTGTAGGGCGAGGGAGATGGTGTCTGCTGTGGACGGTTGTGGGTGGTATGTAAATTGCAGTAGATCAAGGCATTCTAGGAGTATGGAGTTAATATCTCTCATGGCCACTTTTCTCAACAGGCATTTCACTAGTGAACAGCAAAGGGAAACAATTCAGGCCCTCAAATGAGGCTCTAGTAAAAGCAGAAGTGGCCTGTAGTGATTGTCCCTTTAAGCGGTCACCTGGCCTCATGGGAATCAATTGGGATTCAGAGCAAGGAATCACTCCAGAGGATGGAGTCCTCATAGGCAAAGAGACATTTTGGGGGTAGAGGGAGGAAGCTATCTTGGGCAGGAGATATGTAGGGAGCTATATAACTGCAGCCATGCTGACTGCTGAATTCTTATTAATAAAAACATTTTGTGTTCATTAATGAAGTGTGTGGAAGTGCATCAATACAGGGGCAAACTTAAGATTCACAAGTCGCAGTCCAGTGATGTAATCAGCACCACAAGGTATTTTTACCCTTAACACAGGCGAAGTGCCACAATCCCTGTTACCCAGCAGCAGAAACATGGTGGGAGGAGTCAATCGGCTGGGGCAGCTCTGCCTATCTTTACAATCTTTATGGGCCTAAAAGAGCAAGAATTCTCCCCACAGGCCTCGCAAGGAAGACTTCAGCCTCCCCAACCTCAGTCTACACAAATCTCCTCCAGAGAGAAAAAAAACCCAGTAAAATGGACAAATAAGAATACTGGTCTGAACAGTCTTTTCCTTCTGGAATTAGCACTTATTTGTTTGTTAATTTATTTAAATTAGGCACTGCAGTTAGGGTCACCTCCGTGCTTCTAATCTTGCTGGGTTCTTTGTCTGTTGTTGACCCACGTCCTTCCACCTTCCAAAGAAAAAAGAACAATACAGCACAGGAACAGGCCCTTCAGCCCCCCAAGCCTGCACCCACCATGCTACCTGCCTAAACTAAAACCATATGCATTTACAGAGTCCATATCCTTTCATTCCCACCATATTCATATATTTGTCCAGATGCCCTGTAAATGCTGCTATGGTACCTGCTCCCACCACCTCCCCAGGCAGCACGTTCCATATATTTACCATCCTCTGTGTAAAAAATATCTGTTCTAAACTTTTCCCCATGCACTTTAAACCTATGTCCCCTAGTACTTGACTCCCCTGCCCTAGGAAAGAGCATCTGCCTATCCACTCTGTCCATGCCACTCTTATTTTGTAGACCTCTATCAGGTCACCTCTCAACCTCCGTTGTTCCAGTGAGAAAAGACCAAGTTTATCTAACCTCTCCTCATAGCTAACGCCCTCCATACCAGACAATTAACATAGGGGCCAAAGTTTCATGAAAGAAATTATATTTATGCCCTTTTTATCCTACATTAAAGTCCAATGTCTGGTCCATTTGCATGTTGTGAAAATGAAAAACACTGATTGAAAAGAGATGTGCCAGAGGCAATAGCCTTTGGACATAAATATTAAAGTTTTCCCATTTTTGTTTCTATCTGCTGTGGTGTTCTTTATGTTGCTTATTTAGGATGGTTGGCATAGTGTTCCACAAAGACCACAGTCTCGCTTTTATTTAAACAAAGCTATGATTTTATTTACACTACTAAACTGGGTTTTGACACTTAGTCCTTTTAGAATACAGATTTGACCTTCACCACCTGTCTCCTGAATACACTCCTCCCCTAAGGTCGAGCATCACTGCTTTATATCGTCGTATCTGCAACTCCCTCTAGTGGCTATTCATGCACTACATTAACCCTTGTAATACTGATAGTTATGCTAATACCACATCAACTATTAATTAAAATAGCATCCATCACTAAACCGCTGGCAGTTAGATTTGCACCTCAGAAATGTGATAATTCTGTCCACCACAAGCTGAAAATGTGGCACTTTTCTACACCAGCTATCAATGCTTGAAGCATTGCGCAGGTCAAGGACACACAGCCTGAGTGAGAGAGATACAGACCGAGTGAGAATTTGGTGCAGTGAGGTAACCAGGAAAGGTGAGTGGTGAATCTAATTGTGCTGTTTTTCAGTTAAAAGTGCAGTGTAGATTAGTGTCTGATTGGCTGAAGCTGTCCCCACCCTAATTGCAGTTATCTGGCAGTCACCTGAGGCCTGTTAAGGGGCACAAAGGTACACGTTGTTTTCTTCTCTTTGAAGTTTTAGTGTGAGTCATCCTAAAGTCTGTATAAAAGACAGACAGAAAGTGCACATTAGTAAGCATTGTGCAGGTCAAGGACACACAGCCTGAGTGAGAAAGATACAGACCGAGTGAGAATTTGGTAATTTGGTGCAGTGAGGTAATTCGGTGAAGAGTGGGAGAAGGTGCTTTTTGCCTACTGTTTTGTTCTCTCTCTTTCTTCGGGCCTAATTTCGGGAGCCGTTCGGAGGAGGAGGAGCAGTCTCTGTGGGTATAAAAACCTAACGGAAACTTCCTGTTTTCCAGTTTGTTTCCCAAAAGTGACGTCAGAGGGAAGCTGTGATCTGAGTGGTTGATAGCAAATCTGCCCCAAATTTAAAAAAAAACACAGCTAAACTCATAAACTTAAATTAAACTAATTAATTAATTAGTGATGGCTGGTCAGGTGATGTGCTTGAGCTGCTTGAAGTGGGAGCTGGCAGATCCCATTGCGAGCTGCAGCGACCGCATCTGCAGTAAGTGTTGGCTGCTCGAAGAGCTCCGGCTCAGAGTTGATGAGCTGGAGTCTGAGCTTCAAACACTGAGGCACATCCGGGAGGGGGAGACTTACCTGGACACTGTGTTTCAGGAGGCAGTCACACCTGTCAGAGTAAGTAGTTTAAATCCTGCCAGTGGCCAGGGACAGCAGGGTGTGACTGCAAGTCAGGCAGGTAAAGGGAACCAGCAGTCAGGAACTCAGGAGCCTCAGCCCTTGACTCTGTCCAACAGGTATGAGGCACTTGCTCCCTGTGTGGATGGCGAACAGGGCTGCAGGAAGGATGAGTCAGCTGACCAAGGCACCATGGTTCAGCAGGCCATTCAAGGGGAGGGAGTAAATAGGCAAGTTGTAGTTGTAGAGTATTCTATTATCAGGGGGATAGATAGTATCCTTTGTGAGCAGGATAAAGAGTCCCGCATGTTGCCTGCCCGGTGCTAGGGTGCGGGACATCTCTGACCGGCTGGAAAGGATACTGGAGAGGGAGGGGGAGGATCCAGTTGTTGTGGTCCATGTCGGTACCAACAACATAGGCAAGTCTAGGAAAGAGGACCTGTTTAGAGATTATAAAGAGCTAGGATTCAAATTAAAAAACAGGTCCACAAGGGTCATAATCTCCAGATTACTGCCCGAGCCACGTGCAAATTGGCATAGGGAGGCAAGAATAAGGGAAGTTAACACGTGGCTGAAAGAGTGGTGTGGGAAAGAGGGGTTCCTTTTCATGGGACACTGGCATCAGTTTTGGGACAGGGGGGACATATACCGTTGGGATGGTCTCCACCTGAACCGAGCTGGGACCAGTGTTCTGGCGAAAAGAATAAATAGGGTGGTCAATAGGACTTTAAACTAAAGATTGGGGGGGAAGGGAAAGTCAGGGAACCAAGAGGCGAAGTAATCAGTGGGAAGCGTAGCTGCTTAGGAATACAAAAAAGCACGAAAAGACAAAACTCAGGAGAGGTTACAATAGTCCCCATCCCACAAAATATGACACAGTGTATGGAAAGGCTCAGTAAACCAAGGTCCACCACACTAAGAAAACAAAAAGGGACGGTCAATAGAGAATTAAAGGTGCTATATTTAAATGCGCGCAGTGTACGGAACAAGGTAGATGAGCTTGTGGCCCAGATTGTGACTGGCAGGTATGATGTGGTAGGCATCACAGAGACATGGTTGCAGGGGGTTCAGGACTGGCATTTAAACATCCAGGGATTCACAACCTATCGAAAAGACAGGGAGGTGGGCAGAGGGGGTGGGGTTGCCTTGTTAATTAGGAATGAAATTAAATCAATAGCACTAAATGACATAGGGTCAGATGATGTGGAGTCTGTGTGGGTAGAGTTGAGGAACCACAAAGGCAAAAAAACCATAATGGGAGTTATGTACAGGCCTCCTAACAGTGGTCAGGACCGGGGGCACAAAATGCACCACGAAATAGAAAGTGCATGTCAGAAAGGCAAGGTCACAGTGATCATGGGGGACTTCAATATGCAGGTGGACTGCGTAAATAATGCTGCCAGTGGACCCAAGGAAAGGGAATTCATTGAATGTTTACAGGAGGGCTTTTTGGAACAGCTTGTGATGGAGCCCACGAGGGAACAGGCCATTCTGGACTTAGTGTTATGTAATGAGCCAGACTTGATTAAAGATCTTAAAGTAAGGGAGCACTTAGGAGGCAGTGATCATAATATGGTAGAATTCAATCTCCAATTTGAAAGAAAGAAGGTAGAATCAGATGTAAAGGTGTTACAGTTAAATAAAGGTAACTACAGGGGCATGAGGGAGGAACTGACGAAAATCGACTGGGAGCAGAGCCTAGTGGGAAAGACAGTAGAACAGCAATGGCAGGAGTTTCTGGGAGTAATTGAGGACACAGTGCAGAGGTTCATCCCAAAGAAAAGAAAGGTTATCAGAGGGGGGATTAGGAAGCCATGGCTAACAAAGGAAGCTAGGGAATGCATCAAAGCAAAAGAGAAAGCCTATAATGTGGCAAAGAGTAGTGGGAAGTCAGAAGATTGGGAAGGCTACAAAAACGAACAGAGGATAACAAAGAGAGAAATAAGGAAAGAGAGGATCAAATATGAAGGTAGACTAGCCAGTAACATTAGGAATGATAGTAAAAGTTTCTTTAAATACATTAAAAACAAACGGGAGGCAAAAGTTGACATTGGGCCGCTCCAAAATGACGCTGGTAATTTTGTGATGGGAGACAAGGAAATAGCTGAGGAACTAAATAAGTACTTTGCGTCAGTCTTCACAGTAGAAGACCCACCAATTCCGGAGAGTCAGGGGGCAGAGTTGAATATGGTAGCCATCACAAAGGAGAAAGTGCTAGAGAAACTAAGAGGTCTAAAAATTTATAAATCTCAGGGACCAGATGGACTACATCCTAGAGTTCTAAAGGAGATAGCTGAAGAAATAGTGGAGGCGTTAGTTATGATCTTTCAAAAGTCACTGGAGTCCGGGAAAGTCCCAGAGGATTGGAAAATCGCTGTTGTAACCCCCCTGTTCAAGAAGGGAACAAGGAAAAAGATGGAAAATTATAGGCCAATTAGCCTAACCTCGGTTGTTGGCAAGATTCTAGAATCCATTGTTAAGGATGAGATTTCTAAATTCTTGGAAGTGCAGGGTCAGACTAGGACAAGTCAGCCTGGATTTAGTAAGGGGAGGTCGTGCCTGACAAACCTGTTAGAGTTCTTTGAAGAGATAACAAATAGGTTAGACCAAGGAGAGCCAATGGATGTTATCTATCTTGACTTCCAAAAGGCCTTTGATAAGGTGCCTCACGGGAGACTGCTGAGTAAAATAAGGGCCCATGGTATTCGAGGCAAGGTACTAACATGGATTGACGATTGGCTGTCAGGCAGAAGGCAGAGAGTTGGGATAAAAGGTTCTTTTTCGGAATGGCAACCGGTGACGAGTGGTGTCCCGCAGGGTTCAGTGTTGGGGCCACAGCTGTTCTCTTTATATATTAACGATCTAGATGACGGGACTGGGGGCATTCTGGCTAAGTTTGCCGATGATACAAAGATAGGTGGAGGGGCAGGTAGTATGGAGGAGGTGGGGAGGCTGCAGAAAGATTTAGACAGTTTAGGAGAGTGGCCCAAGAAATGGCTGATAAAATTCAACGTGGGCAAGTGCGAGGTCTTGCACTTTGGAAAAAAGAATAGTGGCATGGACTATTTTCTAAACGGTGACAAAATTCATAATGCTGAAGTGCAAAGGGACTTGGGAGTCCTAGTCCAGGATTCTCTAAAGGTAAACTTGCAGGTTGAGTCCGTAATTAAGAAAGCAAATGCAATGTTGTCATTCATCTCAAGAGGCTTGGAATATAAAAGCAGGGATGTACTTCTGAAGCTTTATAAAGCATTAGTTAGGCCCCATTTAGAATACTGTGAGCAATTTTGGGCCCCACACCTCAGGAAGGACATACTGGCACTGGAGCGGGTCCAGCGGAGATTCACACGGATGATCCCAGGAATGGTAGGCCTAACATACGATGAACGTCTGAGGATCCAGGGATTATATTCATTGGAGTTTAGGAGGTTGAGGGGAGATCTAATAGAAACTTACAAGATAATGAATGGCTTAGATAGGGTGGATGTAGGGAAGTTGTTTCCATTAGCAGGGGAGACTAGGACCCGGGGGCACAGCCTTAGAATAAAAGGGAGTCACTTTAGACCAGAGATGAGGAGAAATTTCTTCAGCCAGAGAGTGGTGGGTCTGTGGAATTCATTGCCACAGAGGGCGGTGGAGGCCGGGACGTTGAGTGTCTTTAAGGCAGAAGTTGATAAATTCTTGATTTCTCGAGGAATTAAGGGCTATGGAGAGAGAGCGGGTAAATGGAGTTGAAATCAGCCATGATTGAATGGCGGAGTGGACTCGATGTGCCGAATGGCCTTACTTCCGCTCCTATGTCTTATGGTCTTATGGTCTATCATTTCCACATTCCTCAGCAAGTTAACCAGTTGCTTCCTCAGAACAACGATTTCAAAAGTACCACATAATAATAGATTAATAGATAAAGTCAGAGCATGAAGATTCAGGATTCAATTAACAGAAAGGATAGCTGACTAGTCGAAAGTTAGAAACTAGGGCTATTCCGAATATTCAGTGGGAAGTGGGTCTCACGAGTGTGGTGTTCTTTGTGATTCTTGTTATCAGGATGGATGTTGTAGTGTTCACAAAGACCACAGAAACTAAGTTCATTAACAAAGCTAGCATTTATTTACACTACTTATCAAAGCTTGACCACTTACTCCAATAGTAAACAATAATCTAGTAATCTACAATCTGCACTCAACTAACACTAGCCTCTACACTCTATAGCTGTTCTCTGATCTCTCTCACTACTCCTATGCTTCCCCCAGAAGCATGTGAGTCAGTGCTTTATATAGTTCTGCATCTAGCTCCATCTAGTGGTTAATTATGACATGACATTAACCCTTTGTATTCTGAACATTTCCCATAATGTCACAATGAGAATCAGCGCTTGGACCACTGTTGTTAATCATTTATATTGCTGATTTAGACTTTAGAATCTAAAACATCAGTTCTTAATTTGCAGATGACATCAGATACTCAATACTGAGGTACTGCAAAAAATTACAAGAAGGCATTAATAAACTTGAAGACCAGGTGTATAATTAAAAAATAACAGGACTAGACACAGGGAAGATGTTACCAATGATGGGTGTGTCCAGAACCAGGAGTCACAGTCTGAGGATTCAGGGTAAACCATTTTGGACAGAGATGAGGCGACATTTCTTCACCCAAAGAGTGGTGAGCCTGTGGAATTCATTACCACAGGAAGTAGTTGATGCTAAAACATTGCATATATTCAAGAGGCGGCTGGATATAGCACTTGGGGAGAATGGGATCAAAGGCTATGGGGAGAAAGCAGGATTAGGCTATTGAGTTGGATGATCAGCCATGATCGTGATAAATGGCGGAGCAGGCTCGAAGGGCCAAAAGGCCTCCTCCTGCTCCTATCTTCTATGTAACTTTCCACACAGATAAAATTATATTTTGATATGAAAAATTAAGAGGTTACATATTACTTGGAAAACAAGAAATTAAATTGGATAGAGAAGCAAATCCTCTAGGGGCTGGTTTAGCACACTGGGCTAAATCGCTGGCTTTTAAAGCAGACCAAGCAGGCCAGCAGCACGGTTCAATTCCCGTACCAGCCTCCCCAAACAGGTGCCGGAATGTGGCGGCTAGGGGCTTTTCACAGTAACTTCATTGAAGCCTACTCGTGACAATAAGCGATTTTCATTTTTTTTCAAATCCTTTTATTCATTCATGGATTGCGGGTATGTCAAGTACAAATACACAAACCACTAAAATGTGCAATGCAGGCCACATGGAAGGACACAGAGGGACAGAATTGAACAGTAGAGAAATCATTCTCAACTTGTATGAACCTTAGTTAGACTACACTTGGAGAACAGCATGCAGTTCTGGCTGCCATTTTATAAAACGGCCATTTTATAAAACTGGAGAGGGTGGTAGAAAGATTCGCAAGGGTGATAGCAGAACTGTAAGGTTTTGCCTATTAAGAGAGGATGAACAGGCCGGGTCTATTTTCTCTTGAAAAGAAAAAACTGAGTAGTGATCAACTTGAGGTCGTTAAAATCATGAAATGTTTTGATAGAATCGATACAGAGAGAGAATTTCCACTTATGGGGGAGAGCAAAACTGAAGGCTATCAATATAAGCTGATCACCATGAAATCAAAGATGTACGGCGGGATTCCAATGCCAGTAGTGACAGCAATTGGACAATTTCCACTTCATGAATTAGGACAGCATCTTACCAGTTTTGAGTAGTTTCTGCCATCAGGTAGATTTGTCTGGGGAATTGAATCCTTAAGCAGGGATGTTTTTCCCCAGTTGTACAGAGCATTGGTAAGAACCCACACCTGGAGTAGTGTGTACGTCTTTGGCTGCTTTACTTAAGACGGAATCATAGATCATAGAATTTACAGTGCAGAAGGAGGCCATTCGGCCCATCGAGTCTGCACCGGCTCTTGGAAAGAGCACCCTACCCAAGGTCAATACCTCCACCCTATCCCCATAACCCAGTAACCCCACTAAGGACAATTTTGGACACTAAGGGCAATTTATTATGGCCAATCCACCTAACCCGCACATCTTTGGACTGTGGGAGGAAACCAGAGCACCCGGAGGAAACCCACGCACATACGGGGTGGATGTGCAGACTCCGCCCAGACAGTGACCCAAGCCGGGAATCGAACCTGGGACCCTGGAGCTGTGAAGCAATTGTGCTATCCACAATGCTACCGTGCTGCCCTATGGGATATAGTTCCATTAGAAGCAATTCGCAGAAGATTCATTCGACTAATTCCTGGGATGAAGAGGATGTCTAATGAGGAAACGTTAGACAGGCAGGGGCCGGTTACCATTGAATCACAGAATCACAGAATTGTTACGATGCAAAAGAACATCATTTGGCCCATCGTGTCTGCATTGCCTCCCCAAATGAGCTTTATGGCTTAATGCCTTTTCCCCAAAGCCCTACACAGTGTTTCTATTTAAATAATCATCCAATGCCCCATTGAATGCCTCAATTGAACCTACCTCCACCCCACTTCCAGGCAGTGCAATCCGGACCTGAACCATTCTCTGTGTGATAAAGTTTTTGCAAATCATCTTAAATTTCTGCCCTCTTGTTTTTGATCCTTTCCGAGCCCCAAGTGTTTCTCCCTGTCCAATCTATCCAGCCCCCTTACAATTTTGAGCAGCTCTATCAAATCTCCTTTCAGCCTTCTTCTCTTCATGGAGAATAGTCCCAACCTCTCCAATCTATCCTCATAACTGAAAGCATTCTTGTAAACCCCTTCTAAACTCTCTCCAATGCATTCACATTGTTCCTATAATATGGCACCCAGAACTGTACACAATATTCTGGCTGAGGTCTAACAAGTGTCTGGTATAAGTTCAGCACAGCTTCCTTGCCCTTGTGCTCTATGCCCCTATTAATAAAGCCCAGAATACCATATACTTTACTAACTGATTTCTTCACCTGTCCTGTCACGATCAGTGATCTGTGCACATATACATCCAGGTCCCTCTGCTTCTGAACACCCTTTTAGAATTCTACCCCTTATTTTATATTGTCTCTCCATGTTCTCCCTACCAAAGTGCATCACCTCACACTTCTCCACATTGAACTTCATCTGCCCCCTATCTGCCACTCCACCAACCTGCCCAATGTCCTTTAGATGTTTTACACTGTCCACTTCACAGTTTAAAATTCTTCAAATTTTGTGTCATCTGCAAACTTCTAAATTGTCCACTGCACACCAAGATCTAGATCATTAACATATATCAAGAAAAGCAAGAGTCCCAATACCGACACCTGGGGAACACTACCTTCCTCCAGCCTGAAAAACATCCACTGGCCATTACTCTCTGCTTCCTATGATTCAGCCAATTCTGTATCCATGTTGCTATTGTCCTTATTATGTTATGAGCCATATCCTTTCTCACTGTTGTGTGGCACTGTATTGGCTGACTTCTGAATGTCCATATACACCACATCAACAACATTACCCTCATCAACCTTTTTTGTTACCTCCTCAAGAACTCTAGCAAGTTAGTTGGTTCAGTGGAGTTTTCATGAATGAGATGTGATCTTATTGAAATATATAAAATCCTGAGGGGACTGGACAGGGTGGATGCTGAGAGGATGTTTACCCTTGTGGGACAACTGCGAAACACAGTTTAATAATAAGGGGTCTTCTATTTAAAGGGTTATGAGTCTTTGGAACTCAGAGAGCATTGGAGGCAGAGTTTGATAGATTCTTAAAAAACAGAAAATACTGGACAATCTCAGCCGGTCTGACAGCATCTGTGGAGAAAGAAGGGAACTAACGTTTCGAATCGGGATGACACTTTATCATCCAGACTCAAAACATTAGCTCTGTTCTCTCTCCACAGAAGCTGTCAGACCTGCTAAAATAGTCTGTTATTCTTTTGTTTTAGTTTCAGGTTTCAACATCTGCAGTAATTTGCTTTTGTTTTTGATAAATTCTTGATTGAGAAGGGAGCGAAATATTATAGGGGCCAAGCAGGAAAGTTGTGCTAAGATCAAAATCAGGTCAGCCAATGCCTTATCAAATAGAGGGGAAGAATCAAAGGACTTGTTCTTTGTTCTTTAATGGATAGGATAGGTATAGAAGGATACGGCACAAGGAAGTGCTGAGGGTTTGAGGCAAGGTTAGTATCATAACCGGTACAGGCTTGGAGGGCTGAAGGGCCTTATCCTGTGCTGTATTATTCTTGTTCTTCGTTCTTTGACTGAATAGCCTATTGCTGCCCATGATGTGTTGTCGTGTGAAGCTCTGGGCAGCTGGCGCAGCCCTACCAGAGGAAATGGGCATTGTTGAGGCAAGTAGGGGACAACAAGGGTGCCTCAAGATGGAGGCATTCTTTGAAGCCTTCTGAAAACTTTTTTAAAAAGCATATCATAGCTCTCAGGCCATCATTGTATGGGGGGGGTTTCTCCCACAGGACTGCTGTAGCTACAGATGTGACCATTATTTGTCATGGCTCCAGGATAGATAGGTTGAAATGCAGCCTTGCTGACCATTGGCCCATCGCCAAGCAGACACTACCCAGTACCTGCCGAGCTCCTACCTGAGCTTGGAAACCTTCCAATATTGGGAAGGTCATCTTGTCTTAGTTGGGCCCTCAATATGTGTAATTGGCTAACCGCCATTGCTGCATCTATCCCGGCTCCAGCATGCTCCTCAGAGGTGGGTGAACATCAGGGAGCTGACCCAATTGCAACTTTCTCATTTTACTCCCGCTCCAGCTTCTCCTCCACAGGGCTAATAAGTTTCCAGCCTCAGTCTTTTTCTCGTCAGATTGAGACAAATCATTTCTAAAGTCCGAATGTGCACTTGCCAAGGACATTGCCTCAGGCGCAAATAGATACTTTTTTTCATTCATTCTCCCCTTTGGTTTCTGCCCTGATATATAAGAGATTTCAGTGGAGCCATGCTTCTTGTGCCTGTAAGTATATTGTTATTGTGCTGTGAAATTATTAACTCTCACTTGGCTCGAATAATTTGCAAGACTCTTGCGCAGCGTTTTTGGCATGAGGGGATACATTTCAGGCAGAGGGAGGCCATTCAACCTGTTGGGCTGCACTGATTTTTTCCAAAAGCAACCTATTTCACTCCACCGCCTACACTTTCCCCACATCCCTGCAATTTTCCCTCTTCAGGACTTTTCAAGGCTTCAATTGAATTGGCATCTACCACCCTGTCAGGCAAATCCTGACCACTCGAGTAAAAAAGATTTTCCTCCTGTCATCTCTGGTAGTTTAGCAAATTCGGTTAAATCGGTTCTTTGTGGTTATCGACACATCAGCCAGTGGAAAAAGTTTCTCTGTATTTTCTGTGCCAACCCCAGATTCTCAGTCTCTCCTTCATCCTTCATCAGTGGACTTCCTGGGCAATCCTGACCTTTACATACAATAGAATGGCAGCCGGGTTCAACTGGACACCATTGCATTTTATGTGTCAGGTATGTTTGGTTAAATAGGAGATTCTCCAGGTCAGTCAACTGGCTTCAGAAACCGAGATCGGTGCAACAACCTTTCTGCCAAATGGCTGCACTACTCCCAGTGCGATTTTCACCACTCTACTAGGGCAAACCGGTTCCTGCCCTCCCTCTCCATGCCGAGCTGGTCTTCATGGGCAGCACCGTGCTGCTGGACACATGGACTCTACTGTGTCAGTCTCAGTTCAGTACTGTGCCTGGGCTTGGGGAGCACAGGGATCTCCTTCCCCGTGGTGCCACACACCAGTGTCTATCTGGATAGCACTGTGCTGCAGGACTCATGCAGCCCCTGCAACAAAGGAAAACATTTGACTAGGAGTTGAGTACAAGGTAAAGTGGGGGAACGGGGGGAGTTTTTTGGGGGGAACGGAGGGCAGTGATCTGAAAAAGACAAGGAGGCGATGTGGCTCACGTTGGCAGGCAGAGGGGCAAGATGGTATCTGAAAAAGACAAACAATGGAAGGTAGAATGAAGACCGGGATGGCTGGGGGGGGGGGGTGGGGGGGGGGGAAGCTGGAACACACCATGCCTTCACAAAAGTACAAAGCAATACCATATTGTTTACTGGAAGGGAATGGATGAAACCCCAGGTACTGTGGGTAGAGGTCCAAGTGAAGCATGGGCACTCAGAGGTGATGGGTTTAGGGGGAGGGTAGTTGAATCAAGGAACTTCTTCTTGATGCTGCTTGTCTTTTCCCTCTGGGTTGCTGACATCCTACACGATCTGGTGAAGACACTGGGGGTAATTTCTTGTCAGCGGTATTTCCCTGCTCGTTTGTCCACATCTCCTGCCAGTAACATAATGGGGTTCCCACCACGCAATAACAGGAATCCCATTTAAATACATTAACATGTACTTATTGGGACTCCCCACTTTATCGTTTCCCCCCCCCCCCCCAATGTAGGGATTCCGCCCCCCTGCAGGCATAACGTCATGGTAGGAAAAATAACCACTGTAGTGTAAGAATATTAGATGCATATTGTTAATTTGCACAGTTGCAGCAAGACAGCAGCATGGTAGCCTTGTGGATAGCACAATTGCTTCACAGCTCCAGGGTCCCAGGTTTGATTCCGGCTTGGGTCACTGTCTGTGCGGAGTCTGCACGTCCTCCCCGTGTGTGCGTGGGTTTCCTCCGGGTGCTCCAGTTTCCTCCCACAGTCCAAAGATGTGCAGGTTAGGTGGATTGGCCATGATAAATTGCCCTTAGTGTCCAAAATTGCCCTTAGTGTTGGGTGGGGTTACTGGGTTATGGGGATAGGGTGGAGGTGTTGACTTTGGGTAGGGTGCTCTTTCCAAGAGCCGGTGCAGACTCGATGGGCCGAATGGCCTCCTTCTGCACTGTAAATTCTAATTCTAATTCTATGACATCCCAACTTTTATACTCAAAACCCCTTGAAGTAAGGGCCAACATTCCATTAGCCTTCCTGATTACCTGCTGCACCTGTGTGCCAGCTGTCTGTTCTGTGCACAAGTACCGCCAAGTCCCTTTGTGTTGCAGATTTCTGCAGCTTTTCTCCATGTAAATAGTAACCTGTTATTTTGTTCTGACTTCCAAAATGAACAACTTCTTATTTTCCCATATTATACTCCATGTGCCAACCTTTTGTCCACTTACGTAACCTTTCAATATACCTTTGAAAACTATTTGTATCCCTATCACAACTTGCCTTTCCACCTATTTTTATATTCTGATGAGAAGGTTTTTGCCATGTAAAGTAAACAAGCTTGGAGAAGAAAAGAGATGTTGCCTAGCAACCAGGGGCACCTTTGCAGCAAAGAGCTTTCCAGTTTACTGCTTAACTGGAAGTCAGTGGAGTAGAAGCTTCATAGCTAGAGAGGGACTATCTCTCTAAGCTCTGCTTGAATAAAAGCTATACCATGGATTAAAGGGCAAAGAAGGCTAATGCCAGAAACTTAAAGAACAGCTAATTAAACTAGAGAAATAAAGAGAGGTTTCCAGGACATTTGAAGTTAAAATAACAGAGGAAACTGGAACCAGAAAGATATCTGAGATTGTTCTCAGGTTTGTGATACCTTACTACAATGTGAGTTGTTCATTGAAATAATTGTGATGGCTGGATAGGTGGCAGATCATAGTTAAACAGTGGAGAGGAAACTTTGTTTCGAAAGATAGGTGGAAAATCTGGAGGCGAATCCTTGGTGAAAAAGCTGAAAGAACGCATTGGTTTGTAAGAAGATTTTAAAACGTGGCTTTTTGTGAGTGGAATTTTGAAATATTCATGTGACAATCATCTAGGGGGAATTTGTGGGGAAATCCATGAAAGATCAATCTGGTTTCAGAGTGGGGTGTTATCCTTGCAATCTGAGTACATTTGTGAAGATAAGGGGGAGTGGCAGAGTATTACAATATAACAACATTTTCCATATTTAATAAATGTGTTTTTATTGTTGTTAAAAGCAAATTGGCAATCTTGTGACTGTGTTTCTCCACCTTTTCTAAAAAAAATTGAACGTTATAGTCTTCTGAGCCAGTGTTCCATCTGTGACCTTCCCGCCCAGTAGCAGTAACACCAATTGGGATCTTAACAGTGCTCACTGAGTCTGAAAAAACTCAACAGGTAAAAATGAGTGGAGAAGGCTGAAATCCATAAGTGTATTTGTAGCTCTGCTTGTAGAGCTGAAGCAGCAGGATCATCACCACAGCCTAACAAGCATACTTGCTGTTATAACCTGCCCGGGTCCTATTGGCTGGTTACCTCATATTCCTTGGAGAGGGGGTGGTAGGGTAATTGTTAGCTTTGCAGCTGTATAAATAGAGCTGACCAGCTAGAGAGAGAACCAGTCGTGAACTACTGGTGCTGTGTATATATTGTTATAAATAAAGTTACTTTCTGTTTGACTCTGCAAACCCTTGCTGGATTATTTGTGGCCCTCACAAAACTGGCGATGAGAATGGGATATGGCATACACGCACTGCCCCATACCACCCAGCTTCCAATGGGTTGGCGGAGCACGCAATGAAGACGGAGCCTCAAGAATCAGTCTTTCGGTCCATGGACACCAGACTGGCTTGTTTTTTGTTTTGTTACAGGAAAACTCCACATGCGTTGACTGGGGTAGCTCCCGTGGAATTCCTAATGGTTCGCAGACTTTGTACCCGCCTCAGCATAGTTTTCCGGGACATTGCCATGAAATTATGCTGCAATCAGGAACAACAGGGCATTGCCCTTCTCGACATCTGCATGTCCAGCAGTTTGCACCAGGAGACTTGCTATTTGTTCGCAATTTTGCTGCCGGCGCTCAGTGGCTCTTCTGCGTTATCCTTTGACAACCAGGGCTGATCTCTGACCAAGTGGAAGCCCAGGGTCATGTTCAATGTAAGCATTTGGACTACATTCCATCCAGGAGGCCACCTCTTCGGCAGATTCCTCATCCCTGGAAATCGCTTCTCCAGCCGCAGCACCACTTCATCCAGATACAGTGGATGCTCACCCTCAGGATCTCTCACTGGCACCATGTTCATGGCCTGCTTGGGTCGCTACAGAGCCCCACGAAAATAGGGACGCCGAGATGATGAAGGTTCTCAACTCTGACTCCCAGGTGGACATGAAGGACACCTCTAAGGGGGAGCTCTTGGGTCCACAGCTCATGGACCTACCGTCGTTCCAGCATTCACCTTGGAAGCGCAACTCACCTTCTCATACACGTTGCCTGATCTGTCGCCTCGTGCCCATGACATCCAGCCTAACGTCAAAAGAATCCGATGACCTCCTTCGCCAGGGTGTTTGGCGGATTCCTCAGACTTTGGGGGGGACGGATGTTATAACCTGCCCAGATCCTATTGGCTGGGGACAATTGGTTCTCCCATGTTCCTTAGAGAATATGAGCCCTCAATAAGAGGGTGCCAGGGCAATCGTTAGCTTTGCAGCTGTATAAATAAAGCTGGCCAGTGTGGTACCAGATAGAGAAAGAACCAGTGGTGAACTACTGGTGCTATGTATATATTGTTGTAATTAAAGTTCCTTTCTGTTTGACTCTACAAGTTCATGCTAGGTTCTTCATGGCCCTCACAAAACCTGCTTTACTCGCTGTGCTCAACCAACCACCCTCACTTGGCTCAGCCAGCTCTACAATCACCGACACCACAATTCCCCTCAGTATGAAATTCCGGGCCTACATGACAAGCTCTTGTACCCAGTTAAGAAATTATTGTCAGCTGGAAGGGAGGCAGGGTCTCCTGAATTGTTAAATGTCTTGAGGAATATTGCAAACTGATAAGGTCAAACGTCTCTTCAAGCAACTATGAGTTTTTCTTTGCATACCTGAAATATAAAAGAAGATCTTGAAAATCAAGATGATAAACTCAATAAAATTGTTGTTAACCTGCAGACTGCTGCATTGGATTGGACTTTGTATATTGTCACGTGTACCGAGGTACAGTGAAAAGTATTTTTCTGCGAGCAGCTCATACAGATCATTAAATACATGAAAATAAATGAAAAGAAAAGAAAATACATAATAGGACAACACAAGGTACACAATGTAACTACATAAACACTGGCATCGGGTGAAGCATACAGGGGTGTAGTGTTAATGAAGTCAGTCCATAAGAGGGTCATTTAGGAGTCTGGTAACAGCGGGGAAGAAGCTGTTTTTGAGTCTGTTCGTGCATGTTTTCAGACTTTTGCATCTCCTGCCCGATGGAAGAAGTTGGAAGAGTGAGTAAGCCAGGTGGGAGGGGTCTTTGATTATGCTGCCCGCTTTCCCCAGGCAGCGGGAGGTGTAGATGGAGTCAATAGATGGGAGGCAGGGTCGTGTGATGAACTGGGCTGTGTTCACGACTCTCTGAAGTTTCTTGCGGTCTTGGGCCGAGCAGTTGCCATACCAGGCTGCGATGCAGCCCGATAGGATGCCTTCTACGGTGCATCTGTAAAAGTTTGTAACAGTTAATGTGGATCTGCCGAATTTCCTTAATTTCCTGAGGAAATTTAGGCGCTGGTGCTTTATTGGTGATAGCGTCGACGTGGGTGGACCAGGACACATTTTTGGTGATGTGCACCCGTAGGAATTTGAAGCTGTCAGCAATCTCCACCTCGGCCCCATTGATGCTGACAGGGGTGTTCCAGTACTTTGCTTCCTGAAGTCAATGACAAGCTCTTTAGTTTTGCTGGCATTGAGAGAGAGATTGTTGCCGTTGCAGCACTCCACTAGGTTCTCAATCTCCCTCCTGTATTCTGACTCATTTCTTCATCTGTCCACCATCCTTATCCTTGTTGACCTGCAGTGCCCCCCTCTTTAGTACTCCTTACACCACAAATGACCCCACTGTATTGAATTTAAAATTCTTACAGCTGTTTTTACATTTCTTCGAAGCTTGGCCCCACCCTATCTCTGCCACCTTCAGAGTCCCCTCCATGAGCAGTTCCTCAGTGGGCTTCATTCTTAATTTCCTCTGCAGCATTCCTTCCTGATCAAAGAAAATGCATCTGAAATCTCTTGCTCAAGTGGAGTGCTCGGGATTTCACTCGCTTCCACTGCACAACCTCTCACTTTGGAAACTTCAGATGAAAAATTAATAAGACTCTTTAATTAACGGGCCAACGAGACACATCCACAATATTTTTTAAAAACACGCTGATCTATGCAGTTTGGAACAGCACTCTATGCTAAAAAACAGTGCGCAGCTGCTGTAACCCGCAAAGCTCCGGGGCATTTTTTGTCACTTGGTTTACTTTACAAAACAACTTATTTTCTTTAATTGTTCTGCACAGATGTCAATTTGTTAAGAGCCCTTGTGGCTATCGTTTTGATGAATTCCGCTAAGATAAGACTCTTATGAACGCATCAGTCATGCAATGTGCAGAACAGATTGCAGGTCCTAGTCCATTAGTCTTTGGGCTCAACATTTTAGTATTTTATCAAACCTCTGTATTAATGACACACTACATTAACTGTTATATTTAGGTCCAAAGTGGCTCACTAATCGCAAATGTTATATCATGCAATACTAATGAACAGGAAGAAGTTAAGAAAAAAGCTATAAAATATTTCAGTCATTTTGCAGGCATATTTCCTGAAATGCATTTTATGTACAAAATAAAGAGAAACATCTTTATTTATTCAAAGCTCAAAACAAAATTCACAATCAATTTCTCCTGCATTCTGTGTCCCTTAGCGTCAGACCTTGATGTCTACCCTATTTAACTGTCTGTTTTTTTTCCATCCATCTTCCACTTTGATCTTTTCCATTTTGAAGCTGTTTTACTTTTGATTTGTGTTTCTGAAGCCCAGCAGTGAGAAGATCTTTATGAAAACTTTTTTTTTTTAATGAGTACAGGTCTACGTCAATGCTATGTTTTGTTGCTTCAATTTCACAGCTTGTAGATGGCATTACCATTGCTGAATCCCCCACAATCAACATTCTGGAGGCTTACTTTTCAGCGGGAGCTGTGCGGAAGTGGCTGCTGGGAGGTAAGTCTGTCCTTGTCCTGTCCACTTGTCTTTGCAGGGACAGGCCAATCGATTTCGGCGGGAGTGGAGCTGGCTGGTTAGTCAATTTCAGCGGGAGCTGAAAATTTTTTAAAATTTTAGTGTTTAAGGCGGGAACAGGAAGTCGACCCGGGGACTTCTGGGAAGACCCTCACCAATAAATTCTGGTGGAGAGGAAACCCGAGACACTACACGTGTAGTGTCTCCCACCCGCCCTCCTCCTCTAACCTAATAATAAAACCCTTTGGTGTGAGGTAAGTACCATATTTTATTATTATTATTTTTTTTTATAAAAAAATTTAATTTAGTTGTTAGCCAGATCTTGGTAGAAAGTTAGAGGAATGGCAGGGAAGGGAGTGCAATGTTCCTCCTGCAGGATGTTTGAGGTGAGGGATGCAGTTAGTGTCCCTGCTGATTTTACCTGCAGGAAGTGCTGCCATCTCCAGCTCCTCCAAGACCGAGTTAGGGAACTGGAGCTGGAGTTGGAAGAACTTCGGATCATTCGGGAGGCAGAGGGGGTCATAGATAGCAGCTTCAGGGAATTAGTTACACCAAAGATTGGAGATAGGTGAGTAACTGTAAGAGGGACTGGGAAAAAGCAGTCAGTGCAGGGATCCCCTGCGGTCGTTCCCCTGAGAAACAAGTATACCGCTTTGGAGACTTGTGGGGGGGGGGGAATTACCAGGGGTAAGCCATGGGGTACGGGCCTCTGGCACGGAGTCTGTCCCTGTTGCTCAGAAGGGAAGGGGGGAGAGGAGCAGAGCATTAGTAATTGGGGACTCGAGAGTCAGGGGCACAGATAGGAGATTTTGTGGGAGCGTGAGAGACTCACGTTTGGTATGTTGCCTTCCCGGTGCAAGGGTACGTGATGTCTCGGATCGTGTTTTCCGGGTCCTTAGGGGGGAGGGGGAGCAGCCCCAAGTCGTGGTCCACATTGGCACTAACGACATAGGTAGGAAAGGGGACAAGGAAATCAGGCAGGCTTTCAGGGAGCTAGGATGGAAGCTCAGAACTTGAACAAACAGAGTTGTTATCTCTGGGTTGTTGCCCGTGCCACGTGATAGTGAGATGAGGAATAGGGAGAGAGAGCATTTAAACACGTGGCTACAGGGATGGTGCAGGCGGGAGGGATTCAGATTTCTGGATAACTGGGGCTCTTTCTGGGGAAGGTAGGACCTCTACAGACAGGATGGTCTACATCTGAACCTGAGGTGCACAAATATCCTGGGGGGGAGATTTGTTAGTGCTCTTTGGGGGGGGTTTAAACTAATGCAGCAGGGGCATGGGAACCTGGATTGTAGTTTTAGGGTAAGGGAGAATGGGAGTATAGAGTTCAGGAGCACAGATTTGACGTCGCAGGAGGGGGCCAGTGTTCAGGTAGGTGGTTTGAAGTGTGTCTACTTCAATGCCAGGAGTATACGAAACAAGGTAGGGGAACTGGCAGCATGGGTTGGTACCTGGGACTTCGATGTTGTGCCATTTCGGAGACATGGATAGAGCAGGGACAGGAATGGATGTTGCAGGTTCCGGGGTTTAGGTGTTTTAGTAAGCTCAGAGAAGGAGGCAAAAGAGGGGGAGGTGTGGCGCTGCTAGTCAAGAGCAGTATTACGGTGGCGGAGAGGATGCTAGATGGGGACTCTTCTTCTAAGGTAGTATGGGCTGAAGTTAGAAACAGGAAAGGAGAGGTCACCCTGTTGGGAGTTTTTTATAGGCCTCCTAATAGTTCTAGGGATGTAGAGGAAAGGATGGCGAAGATGATTCTGGATAAGAGCGAAAGTAACAGGGTAGTTATTATGGGAGACTTTAACTTTCCAAATATTGACTGGAAAAGATATAGTTCGAGTACAATAGATGGGTCGTTTTTTGTACAGTGTGTGCAGGAGGGTTTCCTGAAACAATATGTTGACAGGCCAATAAGAGGCGAGGCCACGTTGGATTTCGTTTTGGGTAATGAACCAGGCCAGGTGTTGGATTTGAAGGTAGGAGAGCACTTTGGGGCCAGTGACCACAATTCGGTGACGTTTACGTTAATGATGGAAAGGGATAAGTATACACCGCAGGGCAAGAGTTATAGCTGGGGGAAGGGCAATTATGATGCCATTAAACGTGACTTGGGGGGGATAAGGTGGAGAAGTAGGCTGCAAGTGTTGGGCACACTGGATAAGTGGGGCTTGTTGAAGGATCAGCTACTGCGTGTTCTTGATAAGTACGTACCGGTCAGGCAGGGAGGAAGGCGTCGAGCGAGGGAACCGTGGTTTACCAAGGAAGTGGAATCTCTTGTTAAGAGGAAGAAGGAGGCCTATGTGAAGATGAGGTGTGAAGTTTCAGTTGGGGCGATGGATAGTTACAAGGTAGCGAGGAAAGATCTAAAGAGAGAGCTAAGACGAGCAAGGAGGGGACATGAGAAGTATTTGGCAGGAAGGATCAAGGAAAACCCAAAAGCTTTCTATAGGTATGTCAGGAATAAGCGAATGACTAGGGAAAGAGTAGGACCAGTCAAGAACAGGGATTATCATCATAGATTATCATAGAATTTACAGTGCAGAAGGAGGCCATTCGGCCCATCGAGTCTGCACCGGCTCTTGGAAAGAGCACCCTACCCAAGGTCAACACCTCCACCCTATCCCCATAACCCAGTAACCCCACCCAACACTAAGGGCAATTTTGGACACTAAGGGCAATTTACCATGGCCAATCCACCTAACCTGCACATCTTTGGACTGTGGGAGGAAACCAGAGCACCCGGAGGAAACCCACGCACACACGGGGAGGATGTGCAGACTCCGCGGATGGAAATGGCTGGCACGAGGGGACATAACTTTAAACTGAGGGGTAATAGATATAGGACAGAGGTAGGTTCTTTACGCAAAGAGTAGTGAGGCCGTGGAATGCCCTACCTGCTACAGTGGTGAACTCGCCAACATTGAGGGCATTTAAAAGTTTATTGGATAAACATTTGGATGATAATGGCATAGTGTAGGTTAGATGGCTTTTGTTTCGGTGCAACATCGTGGGCCGAAGGGCCTGTACTGCGCTGTATTGTTCTATGTTCTATGTTCTATGTTACCATTGATCAGAAACTGAACTGGACTAGCCATATTAATACTGTAGCTACCAGGGCAGGCCAAAGGAATCATAGAATCATAGACTTTACACTGCAGAAGGAGATCTTTCGGCCCATCGGGTCTGCACCGGCCTTGGAAAGATCATCCCACATAAGCCCACACCGCCACCCGATCAGTGTAACCCAGTAACTCCACGTAATCGTTTTGGACACTAAGAGCAATTTAGCTTGGCCAATCCACCTAACCTGCACATCTTTGGACTGTGGGAAGAAACCGGAGCACCTGGAGGAAACCCACGCAGACATGGGGATAACGTGCAGACTCCGCACAGACAGTGACTCAAGCCGGAATCGAACCTGGGAGCCTGGAGCTGTGAAGCAACTGTGCTAACCATTGTCCTACCATGCTGCCCATGAATCCTATAGCAAATAACTCACTTCCTGATCCTCTTTGGCTACCCACAGTACAGTCGAGGTGACTGAGTTGACTTCTCCCAGAATCCTCATCTGGTGCAAATCGGACCATGACAGCTGGTGCAATTTAAGTTCAATTAATAAATCTGGAATGAAAAATTAATCACAGTAATGGTGACCATGAAACTGCCATTGATTGAGGCATGGAGGTCATGTTGGAATATTATTTGAGAAGGAAGATAGGGTATGCAGCTACTTTCATCTTTAATGGCTTCAGCCTGACTAATGAACAGAAACTCAACAATGGTCCTTACTGTAATGGCCATGGGTTTGATCTCCTACTCCAGCCAGTGTCTTTGGTTGAATACCAGCTTCTCCAGCGAGACAAAGGGAAGTGTGTCAATTAATGTTGTGCAATCTGTGTGGTGTGATTAATTTTGGGAGTTTTTAATATATATTGTATTATGTGTCTGTTGCAATATGTTATTAAAAGAACATAAACGTTATCCAGAATATGAGCTGGATTTTCCACCACATTGGGAATCATTAAGACCCATCTACGTCCTATTGACAGCCAAGGCACCATATTCTCCAGTCCTCTGGGCCGGGAATCACATGACTAAGGATTGATGGAGGTCTTGACAAATGTGGCTTTGATGCAGTGGACCTCGCAGTGGGCCAAGGGTAACTCTTTAAGGAAGATTCCCCCAAAGTCCATTAGAGGGCCACCCTCCCCCACAATGCAAGACCTGCACTCCCCCACCACCACCACTAGACCTCCCTCCCCCTGCCATTAATTCTCTTTGATGTAGTCCAGGAGCTGTCAATCAGCGTGATGTTTATAAAAATTGTGGTTAGCTTCACAGCTGCCCACTTCAAAGCCACTCAAGCGAGAAGGGAGAGGAATAAAACAATGCAGACAGCTGTGTGTGTGGAAACAGCCAATCACAGCCTAGTTAAAGCAATTTCACAGAGAAATGAATGAAAGGCTTGCAGATCAAAGATCTGAGTGGAATTAAACTCAGCTAACTGCTTTACACTTCCCAGGAATTGACAGGTATAATAATAATAATCTTCATTATTGTCACAAGTAGGCTTACATTAACACTGCAATGAAGTTACTGTGAAAAGTCCCTAATCGCCACATTCTGGTACCTGTTCGGGTACACAGAGGGAGAATTCAGAATGTCCAATTCATCTAAAAAGCAGGTCTTTTGGGACTTGTGGGAGAAACCAGAGCACCCGGAGGAAACCCACACAGACATGGGGAGAACGTGCAGACTCCACACAGACAGTGACCCAAGGGGGAATCAAACCCGGGGCCCTGGCGTTGTGAAGCAACAGTGCGAATCACTGTGCTACCGTGCCCCCCCGTACTATGCTGTCCCTGTGCCTGAGCCAGCAGTGTATTGCACAAATGAGTTTTAAAGCAGTGAAGCAGTATTTTTTTTCCACTGCCTCTATCTAGACTGCTCTCTAGCTTCTAGGCAAGCGTCTCTCTTCCTGATTTGTGTTCCCACCGTGAGCAACCGAGGCTTTGGTGTTTGGATACGAGCTTGGCTGGAATTATGGTGCTGAAGGCAGAGCTATATTCAATGAATAAGAGTCTGACGTAGGTGTCATTGTTGTCTTGATGCTCCGGGGATGAGTGTAGAGCCAGGGAGATAGCATCTGCTGTGGACCGGTTGTGGCGGTATGCGGATTGCAGTGGATCAAGGTAATCTGGAAGGGTGGAGATGATGTCTCTCATGACTAACCTCTCCACTCACTTCACAGTAATATGTTCAGGGCCACCGGTCAGCAATCGTTAAGGCACATTGCCTGGTTCTTCTTTGGCACCGGTATGATGGTGGTCTTCTTGAAGCAGGTGGGAACCTCAGTATGGAATAGGGAGAGGTGGAAGATGCCCGCAAACACACTCGCCTGTTGGTTCTCACAGGATCTGTGCACAACCAGGAACTCAGTCAGGACCAATTGCTTTCAGTGGGTTCACTTTCAAGAAGGTCGGTGTGATTTCTGATGCTGTGAGCGTTGGTATGGGTGTGTCCGAGGTTGCTGGGGCAGTTGACAATGGTTCGTTGGTTTGCTGCACGAAACAAACATAGGATGCATTGAGTTCATCGGGGAGGGGTGCTCTGTTGCCAGAGATTCCACTCTGCTTTGCCTTGTAGCCCATTACGTTGTTTAAGCCTTGCCACAACCGATGAGAGTCTGTGTCGTTAGTTCGTGACTTAGTCTGATATTGTTTCTTGGCATCCCTGATGGTGTTGCGGAGGTCATCCCTGGGTTTCTTGTACAAGTCAGGGTCGCCTGTCTTCACAGAATCATAGAATTTACAGTGCGGAAGGAGGCTATTTGGCCAATCGAATCCAGACCAGCCCCTGAAAGAGCACCGACCTAAGCCCACACCTCCACCCTATCCCTGTAACCCAGCAGCCCCATCTGACGTTTGGACACGGCAGGGCAATTTAGCATGACCAATCCACCTAACCCGCACAACTTTGGACTGTGGGAGGAAACCGGAGCACTCAGAGGAAACTCACGCACACACGGGGAGAACGTGCAGACTCCGCACAGACAGTGACCCAAGCCGGGAATCAAACCGGCTGTGAAGCAACAGTGGTAACTACTGTGCTACCATGCCACCCTAACCACCTTAGTGCTATCCTTGATCGCCTCAGACCTGGACTTCAATGGGGAGTGAATCCCCCGATTAAACCATATGTCCGGCTGGGATACGCCATATGCACGACCTTCTTTGGCACGCAATGTTTATGGACTTTCTAGATTTATTTAACAATATTTAACAATAATAGCTTGAATTAACATAGTGCTTTTAATGTGGTAAAATGTTCCAAGGTGTTTCTCAAACTTCTTAACAAACTTTGAGGCTAAGTCATGGTCACGTGACCATATGCTTGGTCAAAGATTGATCAAGGGAGGGATTGTCCACTCCTATTTTCGGGGGTTGGAATCAGTGGCCGGAGCAGGAAATCCTGCGGGATTTCAGAAAAAGTGGTTTACACCGATGGGATTTCCCGTTCCTATTGCTCTTCCCCTGTAACATAACAGGAATCCTAGTGTTCCCCATTTGAATGAATTCAGATATAATTATCAGGCATTTACCCCTGATAGTGCCACATCCCTCCCCCTGTTAGACTGTCCATTCACGCCAACATGAATCACAACAGATACCCCACAATTTTAACCTGGTGAGCAGAACCTGCCAGAGGCATGTAGGAGAGTACATCCCCCAGGGAGCGGGTCATGCCCGGGCAGTACCCAGTGCAGAGTTTTAGGGGATAATTCCATAGCTTTAGGTCCAGGAGGCTAAAGGCATATCTGCCAATGGTGAAGTGATGAAAATTTGAGATTGGTAAAAGACCAGAATTAAATAAGTGCAGAGATCTCAAAGGGTTATAGGGCTGGAGGAAGTTACAGAGGTAGGGCGGGATGAAGCCATGGAGGGATTTGAAAAGTATGAGGAGAAATTCATTGATTTTGCTCCACTTCTAGTTTCCAGTTTTGCTAGGCAAATTTAGCATGATTCCCTGGGGGCACACAACGCACACAGTTCAGCTCATTGCTCCAGCTGTAGAAAGCAAAACAGGCTGCACAGGTAGCGGCCTGCAACACTGCCTGTTGACCAGGGAATCAACATAGTCTGTGCAGAACTAATAAAAGTAGTTCAATGTTTCTGATTTTCTCACTGCTGGGGTGAAAATTTTAAAACTGAGGAGTTGTCAGACCAGGAACCAGTTTCTGTCAGTAAGCACAAGAATTTAAGGACACTGCATTGTGTGTACACCACTGATGTCCAAAATGTGACCTCATGAGAAGATGCAAGTCCTTGCCATATTCTTGATCTGTGGCTGGGAGTTTTTTAAAGGGATGGTATGGGGAATTACAAGTCACTGAAGGGCTGTTGGAAAATTAAAGGAGGGTGAGTCTAGGTAAAAAGGAAGCAGCTTAAAAAAAATCATTTATCCCTTAATAAGGTTGTAAGTGTTGAAAACATACGTGTCAACGTTTTCAAAGGTTGCCTGGGGAAAGTGGAACAAACTAACTGTTCATAAGTGTTAAAAAATAAATGTGCAGTAGATATTTGCAGCACCAAAGGTGGTCCTGAGGCTCATTAGGGGGGTGAAAGTTGACTTCAGAAGCAGACAAACTAATGGTGTAACCTCCATGTTCTTTCTTTTCATTTCAGTTCTGATCTGTTGCTCTGCTTTGCTCTTTGCCAAAATTGAATTTGACCCCCTATATTCTGTTGGAATAATCCGTGAACTAATTCCACTGCCCTTGAAGCTTTGTATCTTCTTCTTCTTCAGATATTTCTCCACTTTATCTTGTAAAAGAAGCAACGGCCTTTACCTCAACTGTTCCCAGTGGAAATGCAATCTGTGCTCCCCCAAATTGTTGCGTAAAGTAATTTTCTCCCAATCGCTCCCCTCCATTCTCTGAATGACTGTTCTAAATCGATAACTTCTCACCACCAAGTCTCCAGCCCAAGGAAGTCATTCTTCCCTCAAGCAGACCATCTAAAGACTTAAGAAATTTTTAAAAAACTCAATCAAATTTCCGTAGTCCTATTTGCTACATTGTGAAAAAAGTCTCAGTATCTCATGTCTCTGCTCATCACTTTAGATTCCTATCCCTGGCATCAGCTGAATGAAACTGCTCCTAAAATGGCTATAATGTCCTTTCCATAATAGGATATCCACAACTGACACACAGTACTTGTAATTATTTCCCGAACAAATGTTTTGTTGCTTTATCTAGCTGTGCACATTTTCAGGGAATTATCTACTTGAATGTCTAAATCTCAGTTTATCCATGCTCCTCTGTGTCTTTTCGTTACGTGCCTACTCACATGCCTTGTTTGTTTCCTTCCTAAATGGATTGCCTCACATTTATGCACTTGAATTTATTTTCCACCTATCTGACCATCTGCTAACTATCTGTGTCTTCCGAAAGGTTTTATAGCCAGGCCGAGCATGGCACTTGTGCACAGCGTCCTTCCCTGCTATTAGCCAAGCTTGTTACATGCTTGATGTCAGCTAACTTCAAGCTGGAGCTCCCAATGCCCACGTCCGAATCATGCACTGAGAGGAAAAGTAGCCCAATCCCAACAGTAGCACAGCACTTGTAACCCCGTTCTGATCAGAGAAACGCATGTTAGCCCTGTTCATGTTGATGGCTGTCATGCCACCTTCCAAGTCCATATAAGGGAAGGCAATGCTGTAGCGTCTTTCTGGCCATCCGAAGGAACCAATGCCCGAGATTTTGGACAAGGTAAGTGAGTGTACCGGCAGGCAGGAAGGTGGTTTAAAGTGTGTCTACTTCAACGACCGGAGCATCCGGAATAAGGTGGGTGAACTTGCAGCATGGGTTGGTACCTGGGACTTCAATGTTGTGGCCATTTCGGAGACATGGATAGAGCAGGGACAGGAATGGTTGTTGCAGTTTCCGGGGTTTTGATATTTCAGTAAGTTCAGGGAAGGTGGTAAAAGAGGGGGAGGGGTGGCATTGTTAGTCAAGGACAGTATTACGGTGGCAGAAAGGACATTTGATGAGGACGTCTACTGAGGTAGTATGGGCTGAAGTTAGAAACAGGAAAGGAGAGGTCACCCTGTTGGGAGTTTTCTATAGGCCTCCGAAAAGTTCCAGAGATGTTGAGGAAAGGATTGCAAAGATGATTCTGGATAGGAGCAAAAGTAAAAGGGTAGTTGTTATGGGGGACTTTAACTTTCCAAATATTGACTGGAAACGCTATAGTTCGAGTACTTTAGATGAACAAACAAAGAACAAAGAACAAAGAAATGTACAGCACAGGAACAGGCCCTTCGGCCCTCCAAGCCCGTGCCGACCATACTGCCCGACTAAACTACAATCTTCTACACTTCCTGGGTCCATATCCTTCTATTCCCATCCTATTCATATATTTGTCAAGATGCCCCTTAAATGTCCCTATCGTCCCTGCTTCCACTACCTCCTCCGGTAGCGAGTTCCAGGTACCCACTACCCTCTGCGTAAAAAACTTGCCTCGTACATCTACTCTAAACCTTGCCCCTCTCACCTTAAACCTATGCCCCCTAGTAATTGACCCCTCTACCCTGGGGAAAAGCCTCTGACTATCCACTCTGTCTATGCCCCTCATAATTTTGTATACCTCTATCAGGTCGCCCCTCAACCTCCTTCGTTCCAGTGAGAACAAACCGAGTTTATTCAACCGCTCCTCATAGCTTATGCCCTCCATACCAGGCAACATTCTGGTAAATCTCTTCTGCACCCTCTCTAAAGCCTCCACATCCTTCTGGTAGTGTGGCGACCAGAATTGAACACTATACTCCAAGTGTGGCCTAACTAAGGTTCTATACAGCTGCAACATGACTTGCCAATTCTTATACTCAATGCCCCGGCCAATGAAGGCAAGCATGCCGTATGCCTTCTTGACTACCTTCTCCACCTGTGTTGCCCCTTTCAATGACCTGTGGACCTGTACTCCTAGATCTCGTTGACTTTCAATACTCTTGAGGGTTCTACCATTCACTGTATATTCCCTACCTGCATTAGCCCTTCCAAAATGCATTACCTCACATTTGTCCGGATTAAACTCCATCTGCCATCTCTCCGCCCAAGTCTCCAGACAATCTAAATCCTGCTGTATCCTCAGACAGTCCTCATCGCTATCCGCAATTCCACCAACCTTTGTGTCGTCTGCAAACTTACAAATCAGACCAGTTACATTTTCCTCCAAATCATTTATATATACTACAAAGAGCAAAGGTCCCAGCACTGATCCCTGTGGAACACCACTGGTCACAGCCCTCCAATTAGAAAAGCATCCCTCCATTGCTACCCTCTGCCTTCTATGGCCTAGCCAGTTCTGTATCCACCTTGCCAGTTCACCCCTGATCCCATGTGACTTCACCTTTTGTACTAGTCTACCATGAGGGACCTTGTCAAAGGCCTTACTGAAGTCCATATAGACAACATCTACTGCCCTACCTGCATCAATCATCTTAGTGACCTCCTCGAAAAACTCTATCAAGTTAGTGAGACACGACCTCCCCTTCACAAAACCGTGCTGCCTCTCACTAATACGTCCATTTGCTTCCAAATGGGAGTAGATCCTGTCTCTAAGAATTCTCTCCAGTAATTTCCCTACCACTGACGTAAGGCTCACCGGCCTGTAGTTCCCGGGATTATCCTTGCTACCCTTCTTAAACAGAGGAACAACATTGGCTATTCTCCAGTCCTCCGGGACATCCCCTGAAGACAGCGAGGATCCAAAGATTTCTGTCAAGGCCTCAGCAATTTCCTCTCCAGCCTCCTTCAGTATTCTGGGGTAGATCCCATCAGGCCCTGGGGACTTATTTACCTTAATATTTTTTAAGACACCCAACACCTCGTCTTTTTGGATCACAATGTGACCCAGGCTATCTACACCCCCTTCTCCAGACTCAACATCTACCAATTCCTTCTCTTTGGTGAATACTGATGCAAAGTATTCATTTAGTACCTCGCCCATTTCCTCTGGCTCCACACATAGATTCCCTTGCCTATCCTTCAGTGGGCCAACCCTTTCCCTGGCTACCCTCTTGCTTTTTATGTACGTGTAAAAAGCCTTGGGATTTTCCTTTACCCTATTTGCTAATGACTTTTCGTGACCCCTTCTAGCCCTCCTGACTCCTTGCTTAAGTTCCTTCCTACTTTCCTTATATGCCACACAGGCTTCGTCTGTTCCCAGCCTTTTAGCCCTGACAAATGCCTCCTTTTTCTTTTTGACGAAGCCTACAATATCACTCGTCATCCAAGGTTCCCGAAAATTGCCGTATTTATCTTTCTTCCTCACAGGAACATGCCGGTCCTGTATTCCTTTCAACTGACACTTGAAAGCCTCCCACATGTCAGATGTTGATTTGCCCTCAAACATCCGCCCCCAATCTATGTTCTTCAGTTCCCGCCTAATATTGTTATAATTAGCCTTCCCCCAATTTAGCACATTCATCCTCGGACCACTCTTATCCTTGTCCACCAGTACTTTAAAACTTACTGAATTGTGATCACTGTTACCAAAATGCTCCCCTACTGAAACATCTACCACCTGGCCGGGCTCATTCCCCAATACCAGGTCCAGTACCGCCCCTTCCCTAGTTGGACTGTTTACATATGTTTTAAGAAGCCCTCCTGGATGCTCCTTACAAACTCCGCCCCGTCTAAGCCCCTGGCACTAAGTGAGTCCCAGTCAATATTGGGAAAGTTGAAGTCTCCCATCACCACAACCCTGTTGTTTTTACTCTTTTCCAAAATCTGTCTACCTATCTGCTCCTCTATCTCCCGCTGGCTGTTGGGAGGCCTGTAGTATACCCCCAACATTGTGACTGCACCCTTCTTATTCCTGATCTCTACCCATATAGCCTCACTGCCCTCTGAGGTGTCCTCTCGCAGTATAGCTGTGATATTCTCCCGAACAAGTAGCGCAACTCCACCTCCCCTTTTACATCCCCCTCTATCCCGCCTGAAACATCTAAATCCTGGAACGTTTATCTGCCAATCCTGCCCTTCCCTCAACCAGGTCTCTGTAATGGCAACAACATCATAGTTCCAAGTACTAACCCAAGCTCTAAGTTCATCTGCCTTACCCGTAATGCTCCTTGCATTAAAACATATGCACTTCAGGCCACCAGACCCGCTGTGTTCAGCAACTTCTCCCCGTCTGCTCTGCCTCAGAGCCACACTGTCCCTATTCCCTAGTTCTCCCTCAATGCTCTCACCTTCTGACCTATTGCTCCCGTGCCCACCCCCCTGCCATATTAGTTTAAACCCTCCCGTGTGACACTAGCAAACCTCGCGGCCAGGATATTTATGCCTCTCCAGTTTCGATACAACCCGTCCTTCTTATACAGGTCACACCTGCCCCGGAAGAGCTCCCAGTGGTCCAGATAATGGAAACCCTCCCTCCTACACCAGCTGTTTAGCCACGTGTTTATCTGCTCTATCTTCCTATTTCTAGCCTCACTGGCACGTGGCACAGGGAGTAATCCCGAGATTACAACCCTCGAGGTCCTGTCTTTTATCTTTCTGCCTAGCTCCCTGAACTCCTGCTGCAGGACCTCATGCCCCTTCCTGCCTATGTCGTTAGTACCAATATGTACAACGACCTCTGCCTGTTTGCCCTCCCCCTTGAGGATTCCCTCTACCCGTTCGGAGACATCCTGGACCCTGGCACCAGGGAGGCAACATACCATCCTGGAGTCTCTTTCACGTCCACAGAAGCGCCTATCTGTGCCCCTGACTATAGAGTCCCCTATTACTATTACTCTTCTGCGCTTTGACCCTCCCTTCTGAACATCAGAGCCAGCCGTGGTGCCACTGCTCTGGCTGCTGCTGTTTTCCCCTGATAGGCTATCCCCCCCGACAGTATCCAAAGGGGTATACCTGTTCGAGAGGGGGACAACCACAGGGGATTCCTGCACTGACTGCCTGCCCTTTCTGGTGGTCACCCATTTCTCTGCCTGCACCTTGGGTGTGACCACATTTACATAACTGCGATCTATGACGCTTTCCGCCACCTGCATGCTCCTAAGTGCATCCAATTGCCGCTCCAACCGAACCATGCGGTCTGTGAGGAGCTCCAGTTGGGTGCACTTTCTGCAGATGAAGCCATCCGGGACGCTGGAAGCCTCCCGGACCTGCCACATCTCACAGTCAGAGCACAGCACCCCTCTAACTGACATTGCGTCAATTAATTAAAACTTTTTTAAATACTTTTTTTTAAATTTCAAAGTTACTGTCAACTATCTGTTTCCTAGCACTAGATTTCTAATAGAAATGCGATAGCTAACTATAATACTCTCCGATCTCTGGCTTAGATATCCTCTAAATTATAATTAAGTTATTATGTTTAATTAGTTCCCAAATACTCAAATTTTTTTTAAATTTAGGTTAGAATCCCAACCAGCCACTCTGGCCACAGCTTTTCTGTGATGTCACTTTAGTTTCCCCCCGACACACACAATTTGAAAAAAGGTATAAAAGTAAAAATAACTTACTTACCGTCTTACCTTCTGAGTGTCTGAGATGTTTTCAGGTTCTCTCGCTGACAGAGACTGCTCCTCCACCTCCGATCCTTGACCTGCACAATGCTAATAATATAATAATATAATATGGCACTTACCTTACACCAATGGGTCTTATTATTAGGTTAGAGGAGGAGGGCGGGTGGGAGACACTACACGTGTAGTGTCTCGGGTTTCCTCTCCACCAGAATTTATTAGTTGGGGGGGGGGGGGGGACTTGCCAGAGGTCCGCGGGTCGAACTTCCGGTTCCCGCCTTATATAAAAACAAATAAAACAGAAAAGAAGAACAGACACGGGACCAGGCAAGGCTTTTAAATACACTACTCACCTCCAAGAAGGCCCCTGCGCACCGCTGCCGCCGAAATCCAAAGGGCTGCTCCTGTAAAGGTAAGAGCTTTTAAACTCACTACGCACCTCCCAGAAGGCCCCTGCGCACCGCTGCCGCCGAAATCCAAAGGGCTGCTCCTGTAAAGGTAAGAGCTTTTAAACTCACTACTCACCTCCCAGAAGGCCCCTGCGCACCGCTGCCGCCGAAATCCAAAAGGGTCTGTTTTTGTCCAATGTGTGCAGGAGAGTTTCCTGACACAGTATGTAGATAGGCCAACAAGAGGTGAGGCCACATTGGATTTGATACTGGGTAATGAACAAGGACAGGTGTTAGATTTGGAGGTAGGTGAGCACTATGGTGATAGTGACCACAATTCGATTATGTTTACTTTAGCGATGGAAAGGGATATGTATATACCACAGTTCAAGAGTTATGGCTGGGGGAAAGGCAATTATGCTGCGATGAGGCAAGACTTAGGATGCATAGGATGGTGAAGGAAACTGCAGGGGATGGGCACAATTGAAATGTGGAACAACTGCGTATCCTTGATAAGTATGTGCCTGTCAGGCAGGGAGGAAGTGGTCGAGCAAGGGAACCGTGGTTTACTAAAGTAGTTGAATCACTTGTCAAGAGGAAGAAGGAGGCTTATGTAAAGATGAGACGTGAAGGTTCAGTTAGGGCGCACAAGAGTTACAAGTTAGCTCGGAAGGACCTAAAGAGAGAGGGATAAGAAGAGCCAGGAGGGGACATGAGAAGTCTTTGGCAGGTAGGATCAAGGATAACCCTAAAGCTTTCTGTAGACTTGTTAGGAATAAAAGAATGACTAGGGTAAGAGTAAGGCCAGTCAAGGACAGCAGTGGGAAGTTGTGCGTGGAGTCCGTGGAGATAGGAGAGGTGCTAAATGAATATTTTTCATCAGTATTCACACAGGAAAAAGACAATGTTGTCAAGGAGATACAGGCTATTAGACTAGAAGGGTTTGAGGTTCATAAGAAGGAGGTGTTAGAAATTCTGGAAAGTGTGAAAATAGACAAGTCCCCTGGGCCGGATGGGATTTATCCTAGGATTCTCTGGGAAGCTAGGGAGCAGATTGCTGAGCCTTTGGCTTGGATTTTTATGTCGTCATTGTCTACAGGAATAGTGCCAGAAGACTGGAGGATAGAAAATGTTGTCTCCTTGTTCAAGAAGGGGCGTAGAGACAACCCCGGTAACTATAGACCAGTGAGCCTTACTTCTGTTGTGGTCAAAGTCTTGGAAAAGTTTATACGGGATAGGATTTATAATCATCTAGAAAGGAATAATTTGATTACGGATAGTCAACACGGTTTTGTGAAGGTTAGGTCGTGCCTCACAAACCTTATTGAGTTCTTTGAGAAGGTGACCAAACAGGTGGATGAGGGTAAAGCAGTTGACGTGGTGTATATAGATTTCAGTAAAGCGTTTGATAAGGTTCCCCACGGTAGGCTATTGCAGAAAATACAGAGGCATGGGATTCAGGGTGATTTAGCAGTTTGGATCAGAAATTGGCTAGCTGTAAGAAGACAGAGGGTGGTGATTGATGGGAAATGTTCAGCCTGGAGTTCAGTTACTAGTGGTGTACCACAAGGATCTGTTTTGGGGCCACTGCTGTTTGTCATTTTTATAAATGACCTGGAGGAGGGCGTAGAAGGATGGGTGAGTAAATTTGCAGATGACACTAAAGTGGGTGGAGTTGTGGACAGTGCGGAAGGATGTTGCAGGTTGCAGAGGGACAAAGATAAGCTGCAGAGCTGGGCTGAGAGGTGGCAAATGGAGTTTAATGCAGAAAAGTGTGAGGTGATTCATTTTGGAAAGAGTAACAGAGTACTGGGCTAATGGTAAGATTCTTGGTAGTGTGGATGAGCAGAGAGATCTCGGTGTCCATGTACATAGATCCCTGAAAGTTGCCACCCAGGTTGAGAGGGTTGTTAAGAAGGCGTATGGTGTGTTAGCTTTTATTGGTAGAGGGATTGAGTTTCGGAGCCACGAGGCTGTACAAAACTCTGTTGCAGCTGTACAAAACTCTGGTGCGGCCACATTTGGAGTATTGCATGCAATTCTGGTCGCCGCATTATAGGAAGGATGTGGAAGCATTGGAAAGGGTGCAGAGGAGATTTACCAGAATGTTGCCTGGTATGGAGGGAAGATCTCATGAGGAAAGGCTGAGGGACTTAAGGCTGTTTTCGTTAGAGAGAAGAAGGTCAAGAGGTGACTTAATTGTCCGCAGCTTACCCAAATTATGTTAATGAGGTCGGGTCCTTGCAATCTCCAGACTGTTCCTGACCAGAATTCCGACCCGATGCCTGGGCTCAATTCTTGAAGTTTTAAATAGTTTTGGCAGGCGAGCTACGGATCAGAGGATATCGTAGCTGTTAAATGGGCAGCGAGTCTGTGAGGAAGGATAGACAGTTGATAGGGCAAAGTTGCACTCAGTGGAATGGGTTAAAGTGTGTCTGTTTCAATGCAAGGAGTGTCAGGAATAAGGGTGATGAACTTAGAGCATGGATCAGTACTTTGAAATACGATGCTATGGCCATTACGGAGACATGGATTTCACAAGGGCAGGAATGATTGTTAGATGTTCCGGGGTTTAGGTGTTTTAAGAATAATAGGGAGGGAGGTAAAAGAGGAGGGGGAGTGGCACTGTTAAATAGAGAGTGCACCACAGCTGCAGAAAAGGAGGTAGTACTGTACCTGTCCTTTATTGGGAGTTTTCAAGAGAACCCCAATAACAGCAGAGAGATGGAGGAACAGATTGGGTGGCAGACATTGGAAAGGTGCAAAAGTAACAGAGTTGTTGTCATGGGTGACTTCAACTTCCCTCATGTTGACTGGAAACTCCTCAGTGCAAATGGTTTGGATGGAGAAGATTTTGTCAGGTGTGCCAAGGAAGGATTCCTGACTCAATATGTAGATAGGCCAACTAGGAGGAAGGCCATATTGGATTTGGTGCTTGGCAACGAACCAGGCCAGGTGTCAGGTGTCTCTGTGGGAGAGCCTTTTGGTGAGAGTGACCATAATCCCTTGACCTTTACCATAGTCATGAAGAGGGATAGGAATACACAGTATGGGAATGTATTTAATTTTGGGAGGGGAAATTATACTGTTATTAGACAGGAGCTGAGGAGCATAATGTGGGAACAGATGTTCTCAGGGAAATGCACAACAGTAATGTGGGGGGTGTTTAAGGAGCACTTGCTGGATAGTTTTGTCCCACTGGGACGAGTAAGGAATGGTAAGGTGAAGGAGCCTGGGCTGACAAGAGAAGTGGAGTTTCTAGTCAAGAGGAAGAAGAAAACTTACTTAAGGTTGAGGAAGCAAGGATCTGGCACGGCTCTAGAGGGTTATAAGGTAGCCAGGAAGGAACTCAAAAATGGACTTAGGAGAACTAGAAGGGGGCATGAAAAAGCCCTGGCGGGAAGCATTAGGGAAAACCCCAAGGCGTTCTACACTTATGTGAGAAATAAGAGGATGATCAGAGTGAGAGCAGGGCTGCTTAGGGATAGTGGAGGGAACTTATGCCGAGAGTCTGAAGAGGTAGGGGAGGCCCTAAATGAATATTTTGCTTCATTATTCATTAGAGAGAGGGATCTTGTTGCTCGAGAGAACAGCGTGAACCAGGTTAATAGGCTCGAACAGGTTGATATTAAGAAGGAGGATGTGCTGGAAATTTTGAAAAGCATTAGGATAGATAAGACCCCTGGGAATCGAGGGAGGAGATTGCTGCGCCATTGGTGGCGATCTTTGCGTCCTCACTCTCCACTGGAGTAGTACCAGATGATTGGAGGGAGGTGAATGTTGTTCCCTAGTTCAAGAAAGGGAATAGGGAAATCCCTGGGAATTACAGAGCAGTCAGTCTTACATCTATGGTAAGCAAAATACTGGAAAGGATTCTGAGAGATAGGATTTATGATTATCTAGAAAAGCATAGTTTGATTAAAGATAGTCAGCATGGGATTGTGAGAGGCAGGTCATGCCTCACAAGCCTTATTGAATTCTTTGAGGATGTGACGAAACACATTGATGAAGGTCGGGCAGTGGATGAGGTGTATATGGATTTCAGTAAGGCATTTGATAAGGTTCCCCATGGTAGGCTCATTCAGAAAGTTCGGGGACATGGGATACAGGGAAATTTGGCTGTTTGGATACAGAATTGGCTGGCCGAAAGAAGACAGCGAGTGATAGTGGATGGAAAGTACTCCGATTGGAGGTCGGTGACCAGTGATGTCTGGCAGGGATCTGTTCTGGGAGCTCTGCTCTTTGTGGTTTTTATAAATGACTTGGATGAGGAAGTGGAAGGGTGGGTTAGTAAGTTTGCCAATGACACGATGGTTGGTGGAGTTGTAGATAGTGTTCAGGGCTGTTGCAGATTACAACAGGACATCGACAGGATGCAGAGCTGTAAAGTGGCAGATGGAGTTTCAACCTTGATAAATGTGAAGTGATTCATTTTGGAAGGTCAAATTTGAAGGCTGAATAAAGGGTTAAAGGCAGGATTCTTGGAAGTATGGAGGAGCAGAGGGATCTTGGGGTCCACTTACATAGATCCCTCGAAGTTGCCACCCAGGTTGATAGGGTTGTTAAGAAGGTAATTGGTGTGTTGGCTTTCATGAACAGGGGGATTGAGTTTAAGAGCCGTGAGGTTTTGCTGCAGCTTTATAAAACCCTGGTTAGGCCACACTTGGAATATTGTGTCCAGTTCTGGCTGCCTCATTATAGGAAGGATGTGATATTTGGAGAGGTGCAGAGTAAATTTACCACGATGCTGCCTGACCTGGCAGACATGTATTATGAAGAAAGGTTGAGGGAGCTCGGGCTTTTCTCACTGGAGCGATGAAGGAAGAGAGGTGACTTGATAGAGGTGTACAAGGTGCTGAGAGGCATGGATAGAGTGGATAGCCAGTGACTTTTTCCCAGGGCAGAAATGGCTGTCACAATAGAACATAATTTTAAGGTGATTGGAGGAAGGTATTGGGGAGATGTCAGAGGTAGGTTTCTTTACACAGAAAGTGGTGGGTGTGTGGAATGCACTGCCAGTAGAGGTGGTGGAGTCAGAGTCATTGGGGACATTTAAGCGACTCTTGGACAGGCAGTAAATTGAAGGGGTGTAGGTAAGGTTGATCTTAGATTAGGATAAATGGTCAACACAACATCGTGGGCCAAAGGGCCTGTACTGTGCTGTACTGTTCTATGTTCTAACCACTGACCCTAATCCAGACTTGATTCCAAGGACCGATGCCTGACCCAACTACTGACACTGGTTCCAACATCAGCTTGAAGGGTTGAATGGCCCACTCCTGCTCCTATTTTCCATGTATCTATGTCAGCATTGTTGGCAAGGCCAGAATTTATTGTCCATCCTTAATTACCCTTGATAAGGTGGTAATGAAGCACCTTCTGAAAGACTAATGGAAGGGTGCTTTTCTGATTGGAGGGCTGTGACTAGTGGTGTTCCGCAGGGGTCAGTGCTGGGACCGTTGCTGTTTGTAGTATATATAAATGATTTGGAGGAAAATGTAACTGGTCTGATTAGTAAGTTTGCAGGCTGGTGGAATTGCGAATAACGATGAGGACTGTCAGAGGATACAGCAGGATTTAGATCGTTTGGTGACTTGGGCGGAGAGATGGCAGATGGAGTTTAATCCGGACAAATGTGAGGTAATGCATTTTGGAAGGTCTAATGCAGGTAGGGAATATACAGTGAATGGTTGAACCCTCAAGGGTATTGACAGTCAGAGAGATGTAAGTGCACAGGTCCACAGGTCACTGAAAGGGGCAACACAAGAAGGCATACGGCATGCTTGCCTTCATTGGCCGGGGCATTGAGTATAAAAATTGGCAAGTCATGTTGCAGCTGTATAGAATCTTAGTTAGGTCACACTTGGAGTACAGTGTTCAATTCTGGTCGCCACACTACCAGAAGGATGTGGAGGCTTTAAAGAGGATACAGAAGAGATTTACCAGGATGTTGCCTGGTATGGAGGGCATTAGCTATGAGGAGAGGATGAATAAACTCGGTTTGTTCTCACTGGAACGACGGAGGTTGAGGGGCGACCTGATAGAGGTCTACAAAATTATGAGGGGCATAGACAGGGTGGATAGTCAGAGATTTTTTTCCCAGGTAGAGGGGTCAGTTTCTAGAGGGCATAGGTTTAAGGTGCGAGGGGCAAGATTTAGAGGAGATGTACGAGGCAAGTTTTTTACACAGAGGGTAGTGGGTGCCTGGAACACGCTACTGGAGGAGGTGGTGGAAGCAGGGACGATAGTGACATTTAAGGGACATCTTGACAAATCCATGAATAGGATGGGAATAGAGGGATACGGACCCAGGAAGTGTAAAAGATTTTAGTTTAGATGGGCAGCATGGTCGGCACAGGCTTGGAGGGCCGAAGGGCCTGTTCCTGTGCTGTACATTTCTTTGTTCTTTGTGGTGTACATATACCAACAGTACTGTTAGAGAGTGAGATCCAGGATTTGGGCCCATGAGGAAATATCAATCATTTCAGTCAAGATGGGCAAACTTTCTGGTGACAGTTGAGTTAGTAACCAGACGTCTCAGATTTAAAGTAATAGGCAAAAGGGTCAGAGGGTACCAAATTTGTAGATCTAGCAAACACTTGGGCTGGGAGTCTCTGAAATCCCGGCCAAGTGTTGATGCTGGCGTCAAAACCGGTGGGTGCGACACCGGCCTCAACGGGCCTCCAGGTCCAGTCATTCGCCCCGTCCTCAGGGGTTAGAACGGCACCAAAGTGCTGTGCGCTGCTCTGGCACCGAAAGCCGGCATGCCACGGCCGGCGTGGGTCCGTGCTTGCGCGCCACCGCCGTCTCCGCGCCGGCCCACAGGCAACATGGCAGAGCCCTACAGGGGCCCGGCGCGAAGGAACATAGGTTCCCCCCCCGTAATTAGCGCGCCCACTGATCGGTTGCCACGATCGCGGGTCTGGCCACCGTGGAGGCCCCCACCGGAGTCGGCTCCACTCACCCCCCCCACCAGGACACTCCCGCAGCCAGAACGGCGAGACCATACCCAAACGACGCTGGCGGGACTCGGCGGAACTAGGCTGGCACTCGGTCCACCGAGCGTGCAGAATCACAGCGGGGGCTGTTTTCAACGGCCCCCGATTTGCGCCGCGGCGACCGCACTCGTGCTATTGCTGACTACTCTCTGGTCGCCAGAGAACCTGTGGCCCAGCGTCAGAGCGGCGTGGCGGGAGTCACCCCCCCCCCCCCCCTCCCCCCCCCCCCCCCCCCCCCCCCCCCCCCCGGCCAATTATCAGCCCCAGAGCGGGCTCAGAGAATCCTGGCCTTGATCTACAATTCTGGTCGTGGATAGCAGTTAGCCATAACTGAATTCAGTAGACTTTTGGATTCAGTATTTGAATTCAGTCGATTTCTGGAATTGGAAGTCTAATATTGATCATGAAACCATTGTCAATTGTAGTAAAAAACAATCTAGTCCATTAATGCCCTTAAGTGAAGGAAATCTTAACTGGTCTGACGTACATGTGACTCCATCGATGGGGTTGACACGTAACTGCCTTCCAAAATGGCCCACTAAATTCAGAGGCAATTGGGGATGGGCGTAAATGCTGGTCAACCATGAATGAATTTTTAAAAATAGTTTGAGGGGGCACCATTCCACAAGCATGGACAAGGCAAAGTGGCAGGCTTCCATGATCTACCACAGCCCATAAAGATTGAAATATTAAAGCATAATTTCCATTACCTGCAGCAAGCCCCAGGACATCTCTGACTGAAGGCCTCCACAAGCAATCTCCCCTTAATGTTTTGAGATGGGCATCTCAGTGATTAATTTGTTTATGCACTTGAGAAAATTAGCGCTGAAAATGCATTGTCTGTTCCTGCCGGAGGTGTAGTTCAGGTTTACATTTTCAGAAGAAGGATGATGAATGTAATGGAAAGTGAAGAGTGTGTGGTTTTAGATCAAGGTTTTATATTTTGAGAAAATTGAAAATTAGGAACATGTTCCCTGAAGATGTGGAACAAATTACCGATGCACTTCGTAGCAGCTCATTTAAAATACGCCGTGAGGTTATTGAATCCCAGGTCTAGATGTAAGAGTTAGAGAGAGGATGTAGTGACTGCGTCAGAAATGCTTTTCGGTCTCTCCACATTGTCTTTCCCTTTTCTTCACTTTTTCCCTCGGTGGCACCGTACTGCAGGTCACAGTAAAGCAACATTTATATTGGCAAGGAAAAAGCAAACCAGAAAATGCCGGAAATATTCAGTGGGGCAGGCAGCATCTGTGGAGAGAGAAAGAGTGGCGATGTGACTTTGACGTTATTGTCGAGAGGTGTGACCCACATCATTGTTGACATTAAATCAACAGGGTGTGATAAAGAGGGTATGTTTGGTTTTGTTGTCTGTATTGCAGCATTGCAGTGGTACAATTGTCAAAATAATAAAGGTTTTACGTTTACTGTCAGACAAATTATCTTTATTCCAATTGTTTGTTACTTGAGAATTTATGCCCCCTCCCCACCCCACAAACAGTTTCCATACCCAGATTTGGCCACCAAGCTCAAAAGTTTGCCACTCCTGTTTTAAATAAGAGAAGTTGCAGGTTAGGAAAGGTGCTATCGAAAGAGTGAGTTGCTGCAGTGCATCTTGTTGATGGTACATATTGCTGCCACTGTGCATCTATGGTTGAGGGAGTGAATTCTCCTGGATGGTGTTGAACTTCCTAAATATTGTTGGAACTGCACTCATCCAGGCACTTGGGAGCATTCAATGACACTCCTGACTTGCGCCTTGTAGATGGTAAGGGGTCAGGAGATGAGTTCCTGAGGACAAAGCCTCAATCTCTGACCTTCTCCTGTAGCCACAGTATTTATATGGATGGTCAGGTTAAGTTTCTGATCAATACTAACCCCCAGGATGTTGTTCATGGCGGGTTCTGTGATGATAATGCCATTAAATGTCAAAGGGAGGTTATAGATTTTCTCTTGTTGGAGATGGTCTTTTTTTGATACTTTTGCTGAATGCGTGTTATTTGCAACTCATTAGCCTAAGCCTGAGTGTTGCCTAGCTCTTGCTGCATGTGGGTATTTACTCTGTTTCAGTATCTGATGTGTTGATAATGATACTGAACAAATTAAGCAGTTTTGGATTTGGATTTGTTTTCTCGTGTACAGTGAAAAGTATTGTTCTGCTTGCAGCCCAGACAGATCATTCCGTACATGAAAAGAAAATACATACTAGAGCAAACATAAAATACACAATGCAAACACATGGACACAGGCATCGAGTTGTACAACTCGGTAGAGAATATGTGTGACGAGATCAGATCAGTCCATAGGAGGGGCGTTTAGGAGTCTGGTAACAGTGGAGAAGAAGCTGTTTTTGAATGTTTTGTGCGTGTTCTCAGACTTTTGCAAATCCTGCCCAATGGAAGAACTTGGAAGAGAGCGTAAGCCGGAGGGGAGGGGTCTTTGATTACGCTGCCCACTTTCCCAAAGCAGGGGAAGGTGCAGACAGAGTCAATGGATGGGCTGCGGGTTTGTGTGATGGACTGGGCGATGTTCACGACTCTCTGTAGTTTCTTACGGTCTTGGACCGAGCAGTTGCCATACCAGGTTGTGATGCAGCCAGATAGGATGCTTTCTGTGGTGCACCTGCAAAAGTTGGTACAAGTTAATGTGGACATGCCGAATTTCCTTAGTTTCCTGAGGAAGTATGGGCGCTGTTGTACTTTCTTGGTCGCAGAGTTGAAATGGAAGGGCTAGGACAGATTGTTGGTGATGTGCACACCTAGGAATTTGAGGTTGTTAACCATCTCCACCTCAGCCCTGTTGATGCTGACAGGGGTGTATATGATGCTTTGCTTCCTGAAGTCAATGACCAGCTCTTTAGTTTTGCTGACATTGAGGGAGAGATTATTGTTGTTACACAACTCCACTAGATTCTCTATCGCCCTCCTGTTTTCTGACTCATTGTTGTTCGAGATCTGACCCACCATGGTCGTGTCTTCAGCAAACTTGTAGATGGAGTTGGAGCCAAATGCTGCCACACAGTCATGTGTGTAAAGGGAGTATAGTCGGGGCTCAGTGCCCAGCCTTGCGGGGCGCCGGTATTGAGGACTATTGTGGAGGAGGTGCTGCTTATTCTTACTGATTGTGGTCTGTGGGTCAGAAAGTCGAGGATCCAGTTGCAGAGTGAGGAGACAAGTCTAGGTTTTGGAGATTTCATATGAGCTTGGCGGGATTCCAGATTGTCCCCAATTACCTGACCAAGTTCCTTTATGCCTGGTGTTATAAAGAGAAGGGTAGTCGAATGGCTCCCATCATTTCTTTCTCCTTGTTTGACTGCAACAGTTTTTCTTAATTAATATACTTGCCAATTCCGAGTATTTAACTGTTTATGTGCTATGAGCATAAAATACATAAACAGACAGTTTTAAAAGAAAAGAGGATAATTTTCATTATACTTAATTCAGTTTCAATAAAATAATAAAATAAATGTTATGATTTTCATTCACACACACACAGGTTCTTGTTCTTTTAGCACCTCAGCTGCTTGAGCAGTTTTACAGAGAAAACAGCTGCTTAAACGCGCAAAGTGTTGGCTTGTCACATGACCTTCTTCCTCCGACTTCCCAGTGACCGAAATATGGCTGTGACCAGCGCATTCCAGTTACCTTGGTTAGACCATAGCTGGGAATTCCTCTCTCAGCCAGGTTTCCGTTTTCCAAGTGATTATGTCAAAATAGTTTGTCTCCACCCAGGTGATTGGCTAAATACTGTGCTAGTTCGATATGGGATGCCCGTCCACACCTATTCAAAGGGCAGGATTTACCGAGCAATCCGGCACAGTTTTCCGGCGGCAGAGGCGGTCCGCCCACAGGAATTTGTGGTCCTGCCATTGTCAATGGGATTTCCCATTGAATACACCCCTCGTCGCCAGGAAACCCGAGGCGGGGTGCACCGTCGGTGGGACCGGAATATCCCCCCGGCGTGAACAGCCAGTAAATTCAAGAACCATTTTTTTTTTTTACATTTAATGTACCCAATTCATTTTTTCCAATTAAGGGGCAATTTAGCGTGTTCAATCCACCTACCCTGCACATCTTTGGGCTGTGGGGGTGAAACCCACGCAAACACGGGTGAATGTGCAAACGCCACACGGACAGTGACCCAGAGGCAGGATCGAACCTGGAACTTTGGCGCCGTGAGACTGCAGTGCTACCACTGCGCCACCGTGCTTGCCCTCAAGAACCATTTTTTGAATGAAGCATGGTTTCACAACACTGAGAATTCCCAGTTTCAGCATTGTGAATGACCCGTTTGTACAACTGGAAACTTTCCACTGCCAGTAATTGAGTTAATGGTGGTTTGGGAAAAACAGGGATGGTTACAAAGGTTCACTGAGAATTAACATCAGTGTGAATCAGAAATTGCATTGCACCATCACTAAACCTGCAGTGTTAACACTGAGGTACCTGTTGCAAAGTGCATTTCAATTTCCTTCAAAGATGTTAACAGAATTCACTGGTGTGCACTGGCAGCAGGTTAAGTTGAATTGGTGGCATGGGGCTTTGTCAAGTTCACCCTTGTACCTTTAACCTCTTGCTTTACTGGGAGAACAATGGGCTGGATTCTCCGCTGGCGGGATGCTCTGTTTTGCCGGCGCCGGGAGTTTCCCGACGGCGTGGGGCTGCCCCACAATGGGAAACCCCATTGGCCGGCCGGTGTAACGGAGCATCCTGCCGGCGGGGTGATGCGGAAATGTGGCACGGTGGGGCGTAGAATCCAGCCCAATGTCTTTTACATTTCTACAATGCTGGGCTCCGGGGTTAAGTTTGTTCCCTTGTAGAATATCTTGAATGACATCATTGCCATTTCGTCAGTCCAGATAAATGTTTCTTGAAATTCATCAAAGCCTCTTCAGTGGTTTTGTTTGGAGCTCTGAGAATTAAATCAGTTTATTTCCTGATGTTGTTTGCTCATTTACAGGTTTCTTGTGGTGTTTGTCAATTGCGAGCACTCATTGTTGCTTACATTTTCTTCCTGAAGTTGGTTGTGTGGGTTTATTAGTAAGGAATATAATGTTGTATTTCATAAACAGCTTGATGTGAGCTGGTACTTCTGATTTGGTGAACCTCAATTATATTTCTGCCTCCTTATTTCTATTTGGCCACTCGTCTCATTGGAGGATATCAGGTTCAGAATATGGGGCGGGATTTTCCCCTACCCGGCGGGGCGGGAGGTCCCGGCGTGCTGGAGTGGCGGGAACCACTCCGGTGTCGGGCCGCCCCAAAGGTGCGAACTTCCGCACCTTTAGGGGCCAAACCCTCACCTTGAGGGGCTAGGCCCATGCCGGAGTGGTTTCCGCTCCACCGGCTGGCGGGAAAGGCCTTTGGCGACATGCCAGCCGGGGCCGAAAGGTCTTTGGCAGGCGACGCGGGTACGCGCATGCGCAAGACCATGGCGAAGGCGGAAGAAAAAGAGTGCCCCCACGGCACAGGCCTGCCCGCGGATCGGCGGGCTTCGATCGCGAGTCAGGCCACCGGGGGGGGGGCCCCCCGGGGCCAGATCGCCCCACGCCCCACCCCCCCCTCCCCAGGACCCCGGAGCCCTCAAGCGCCGCCTTGTCCCGCCGTTCAAAAGGTGGTTTCATCCACGCTGGCGGGACAGGCATTCCAGCAGCAGGACTTCGGCCCATCGCGGGCCAGAGAATCGGCGGGGGTGGGCCCGCCGACCGGCGCGGCGCGATTCCCGCCCCCGCCGACCGGCGCGGCGCGATTCCCACCCCCGCCGAATCTCTGGTGGCAGAGACTTTCGGACACGGCGGGGGCGGGAGTCACGCCAGCCCCCGGCGAATCTCCGACCCGGCGGGTGTTCGGAGAATCCCGCCCATGAATGTAGGTGATTTGTGAAGACAATTAGATTATTATCGTTCACTTTGATTTTTAGAAGCCAAACAATGGGTGGGATGGGTTTTGGTCATATATTAACATATTAGAAATCATGGCGGAGGGGAATTTGGGCCTGCGTTAGCCGCAAGGGCAAATGGTGACATGGGTGCAAGTTTCTGAGAGAGCTGGAAAATGAGACTGTTGCCAATGAGATCTTGGGAACAATTTTGTGCTCGCGTTCACCATGAGGGCAAATGGCGATGTGGGTGCAAAATCTCTCAAGAATCGGAAAAGGAGATTCACGCCGGCAAGATTTTGTTTTCAAAATTTCAATTTTCCCCACTCCTCGCTTGTGACGTAATGAGATACCCGCCCAGAAATGGTGAGAACCTCATTTCAATGCATTTTACTTCATTGTATTTAAAGGGCTTTCCCACCACATGTTCCCCCAGGTAAAGGATTTACCCCCCGCCTGTGATGTTTACAACAGCAGTTGCAAAAGAGGAAGCAGTCGAGGGGAAGCTGCCGGGAGCGCGAAGGTAAGCATAGCCTTGGGAAGAGAAGGATATGCCGGGGCAGTGCCTTGACAGTGCCAGGGGTGGGAGCTCCATTGAGAATGAGAGTTGACCTTATGTGTGTATGGGGTGCTTCCCCAGCCTGTGTCTGGTGGGGAGGGGGGGTGGAGGAACATGCCAGGATACTTGTGTGCAATGCATTGCCCCTGTGCTTGTGTGGGGGAGGGATTTTCACCATTGCTTATGTGGGGGGAGGGGGTGTGCCATATTCCTTGTACGGAGTTCCCCCGTCCACATAGGGGGTGGGAGCACAAAGAACAATACAGCACAGGAACAGGCCCTTCGTACATCCAAGCCTGCGCCGACCATGGTACCTGCCGAAACTAAAACTGTATGCATTTATGGAGTCCTTATCCTTCCATTCCCAACCTATTCATACATTTGTCTAGATGCCCCTTAAATGCCGCTATCGTACCTGCTCCCATCACCTCCTCAGGCAGCACATTCCATATATTTACCACCCTCTGTGTAAAAACCTTGCCTCGCACATCTGTTCTAAACTTTTCCCCACACTCTTTAAACCTATGTCCCCTAGTACTTGACTCTCTTACCCTAGGAAAGAGCATCTGACTACCCACTTTGTCTATGTCACTCATAATCTTGTAGACCTCTATCAGGTCGTCTCTCAACCTCCGTTGTTCCAGTGAGAACAGACCGAGTTTATCTATCCTCTCCTCAAAACTAATGCCCTCCAGACCAGGACCAGTCCTAGTAAACCGCTTCTGTACCTTGTCCAAAGCATCCACATCCTTTTGGTAGTGCGCCGACCAGAATTGTACACAATTCTAACTAATTGTCCTGTACAGTTGCCACATGACTTGCCAATTTTTATATTCAATGCCCCGACCGCTGAAGGCCAGCATGCCGTATGCCTTCTTGACCACCTTATCCACATGAGTTGCCACTTTCAGTGATCAGTGGACATGCACACCCAGATCTCTCTGCCTGTCAGTACTCACAAGACTTCTACCATTTATTGTGTAATTCCTACATGCATTGGACCTTCCAAAGTGCATTACCTCACACTTGTCCGGATTAAACTCCATCTGCCATTTCTCCGCCCAAGACAGATACTAAATGGCACGACTGTTAGGTCCAGGGCGCCGGGTGAATCCCACAACCGTGTATTTAAATCAGCCTAATGTTTTCATTTCAATATGCAGATCTGGATCACATAGATCGAGGACAAGATCCAGATCATAATGTCTCACGACACACCATTAAATCTTGCAAGGCTTTTTGAGAGTCCCAAATCCCACGAAGGGCCTCTAGCGAGATTCAACGGCCCCGTCCTGACACCACAAGGCCGTTAAATCGCGCGCGTCATGTTTGTTAACAAAGAAACATTACACAAGAAAAGTAATTAATTAACTAAGAAGCACTTTAGGTCATTCTGAGGATGTGCAAGGCACTACGTGAATCCAAATTATTTCTATCACAGTAACAGAAGTGCAAGCTTTATCCCAGAACAATGTGTGGAACCATCAAGAGGGAGACTCGAGGGTAGGTAGAAGTAGAAAGAAGTTGAACCGTGATGTCACAGCCTGCAGGTAAGTGATTGGCTGGTGACTGGTGAGTAGTTTTTCTTTTCCCTGAGGTGTTATTGTGCGGGGTGCAGGGGTTGCTGAGTGAGTGCTTGCTGAGAAGGGGAGTAAATTTTTAAAAAAAAATTGCTGTTGGGAGTTTCCAGCTGAATCCGGTCGGAGTGAGGACAGAGGGACTGCTGGGTAAGTAGTAAAGATTTAAATTGTTTGTGCAGGCCCATAACAGCTGATTGCTGTTCTCATGTGGGGTGCAGTAGTTACTGGTTAAATGTTTTATTTTTACCTGTAATTAAATTGGGCAGTTTCTAAACCCTAGACACTACACCTGTAGTGTCTCCCACCCTTCCACCTCCTTTAACCTAAGGGGTAGAGTGAATAACAGGTAAGCTCTTTCTTTCTTTTTCTTTTTTATCGAGAGGGGATGGCAGGGAAGGCAGTGCAATGTTCCTCCTGCAGGATGTTTGAGGTGAGGGACGTCATCAGTGTCCCTGCTGATTTCACCTGTGGGAAGTGCACCCATCTCCAGCTCCTCAGAAACCAGGGAGCTGGAGCTGGATGAACTTCGGATCATTCGGGAGGCAGAGGTGGTCATAGATAGGAGCTTCAGGGGTGTAGTTACTCCGAAGAATCAAGATAGATGGGTGACGGTGAGAGGGGCTGGGAGGAAGCAGTCAGTGCAGGGATCATCTGTGGTCGTTCCCTTCAGTAACAAGTATACCGTTTTGGATACTGTTGAGGGGGACGACCTACCGGGGTAAGGCACGATGAGCGGATCTCCAGCACTGAGTCCGTCCCTGTGGCTCAGAAGGGAAGGAGGGAGAGCAGGAGAGCAATAGTTATTGGAGACTCAATAGATAGAGGGACAGAAAGACGATTCTGTGGCAACGAAAGAGACTCACGGATGGTATGTTGCCTCCCGGGTGCCAGAGTCTGTGACATCTCGGACCGTGTTTTCAGAATCCTTCAGGGGGAGGGGGAACAGTCACAAGTCGTGGTACACATCGGTACCAACGACACAGGTAAGAGAAGGGACGGTAATTTAAAACAGGAATTTAGGGAGCTAGGGTGGAAGCTTAGAGCCTTGTCAAACCATGTTGTCATCTCTGGTTTGTTGCCGGTGCCACGGGCTGGTGAGGTGAGGAACAGGGAGAGAGTGCAGATAAACACGTGGCTACAGGGATGGTGTAGGAGGGAGAGTTTCAGGTACGTGGATAATTGGAGCACATTCTGGGGAAGGTGGGCCCTGCACAAGACAGGACGGTTTGCACCTGAACCAGAGGGGCACCAATATCCTGGGAGGGAAACTTGCAACGGCTCTTCGGAGGGGTTTAAACTAATTTGTCAGGGTGCTGGGACAATGGGCTTTTGCCCAGAATACAGTGTCGAGAGTAGTGAGGTACTGAGGTGGGTTCAAGTGTATCTACTTCAATGCAAGGAGCATCATAATAAGGTAGATGAACTTGGAGTGTGGATTGGTACTTGGGACTACGATGTTGTGGCCATTACGGAGACATGGTTAGAACAAGGACAGGAATGGTTGTTGGAAGTTCCGAGGTATAGATGTTTCAGCAAGAGTAGGGAAGGTGGTAAAAGAGGTGGAGGAGTAGCATTGTTAATCAAGGATAGTTTAACGGCTGCAGAAAGGCAGTTTGAAGTGGATCTGCCTACTGAGGTAATATGGGCTGACGTTAGAAATAGGAAAGGAGCGGTCACATTGTTAGGAGTTTTCTATAGGCCCCCAAATAGTTATAGAGATGTGGAGGAATAAATTGCAAAACAGATTATGGATAGGTGTGGAGGTCTCAGAGTAGTTGTCATGGGTGACTTTAACTTTCCAAATATTGATTGGAACCTCTATAGGTCGAATAGTTTGGATGGGGCAATTTTTGTACAGTGTGTGCAGGAGGGTTTCCTGACACAATATGTGGATAGGCTGACAAGAGAGGGGGGGCCACATTGGATTTGGTACTGGGTAATGAACCGGGCCAAGTGTTAGATTTGTTTGTGGGAGAGCACTTTGGAGATAATGACCACAATTCAGTGTCGTTCACTATTGCAATGGAGAGGGATAGGGCCATACGGCAGGGCAAGGTTTATAATTGGAGGAGAGGTAATTATGACGCGATTAGGCAAGAATGAGGGAGTATAAAATGGGAACAGAAACTGCCAGGGAAAGGCACAAATTAAAAGTGTAGCTTGTTCAAGGAACAAATACTGCGTGTCCTTGATAGGCATGTCCCTGTCAGGCAGGGAGGAAATGGCCATGTGAGGGAACCATGGTTCACAAAAGAGGTTGAATGTCTTGTCAAGAGGAAAAAGGAAGAGTATGTAAGGATGAGAAAAGGAGGTTCAGTAGGGTCACTTGAGGGTTACAAGGTAGCAAGGAATGAGCTGATAAAAGGGCTTAGGAGAGCTAGGAGGGGGCATGAGAAGTCCTTAGCGTGTCGGATCAAGGAAAACCCCAAGGCTTTTTACTCTTATGTGAGAAATAAAAGAATGACCAGGGTGAGGGTAGGGCCGGTCAAGGACAGTAGTGGGAAATTGTGCATGGAGTCAGAAGAAATAGGAGAGGTGTCGAATGAATACTTTTCTTCAGTGTTCACAAAGGAGAGGGGCCATGTTTTTGAGGATGAGAGCGTGATTCAGGCAGGTAGGCTGGAGGAAGTAGATATTCTGAGGAAGGATGTATTCGCAATTTTGAAAAACCTGAGGGTCGACAAGTCCCCTGGGCCGGATGGGATATACCCAAGGATTCTTTGTGAGGCAAGGGATGAGATTGCAGAGCCTTTGGCTTTGATCTTTGGGTCCTTGCTGTCCATGGGGATAGTGCCAGAGGACTGGAGAGTGGCGAATGTTGTTCCTCTGTTCAAAAAAGTGAATAGGAATGACCCTGGTAATTATAGGCCGGTTTGGTGGTCGGGAAGATAATGGAAAAGGTCCTGAAGGATAGGATTTATGACCATTTGGAAAGATGCAGCTTAATCCGGGATAGTCAACACAGATTCATGAAGGGTAGGTCTTGCCTCACAAATTTGATTGAATTCTTTGAGGAGGTAACTAAGTGTATAGATGAAGGTAGAGCAGTTGATGTCATATACATGGATTTTAGTAAGGCATTTGATAAGGTTCCCCATGGTCGGCTCATGAAGAAAGTAAGGAGATGTGGGATAGAGGGAAATTTGCCCAATAGGATAAGTAACTGGCTATCACATAGAAGACAGAGGGTGGTGGTGGATGGAAAATTTTCAGACTGGAGACCAGTTACCAGCGGTGTACCACAGGGATCAATGCTGGGTCCTCTGCTATTTGTGATTTTTATCAATGACTTGGAGAAGGGGGCTGAAGGGTGGGTCAGTAAATTTGCTGATGACACCAAGATTGGTGGAATAGTGGATGAGGTGGAGGGCTGTTGTAGGCTGCAAAGAGACATTGATAGGATGCAGAGCTGGGCCGAAAAATGGCAGATGGAGTTTAACCTTGAGAAGTGCGAGGTGATTCATTTTGGTAGAAAAAGGTTTGAATACGGATTACAGGGTCAACGGCAGGGTTCTGAGTAATGTGGAGGAACAGAGAGATCTTGGGGTTCATGTCCACAGATCTCTGAAGGATGCCATTCAAGTGGATAGAGTCGTGAAGAAGGCTTATAGTGTGTTAGCGTTTATTACCAGGGGGCTTGAGTTTAAGAGCCGCGGATTTATGCTGCAACTGTACATGACCCTGGTGAGACCACATTTGGAGTATTGTGTGCAGTTCTGGTCACCTCACTATAGGAAGGATGTGGAAGCATTGGAAAGGGTGCAAAGGAGATTTACCAGGATGCTGCCTGGTTTGCAGGATAGGTCTTATGAGGAAAGGTTGAGGGAGCTTGGGCTTTTCTCTTTGGAGCAGAGCAGGATGAGAGGCGACTTAATAGAGGTTTATAAGATAATGAGGGGGATAGATAGAGTGGACGTTCAGAGACTATTTCCTAAGGTGGATGTAGCTGTTACAAGGGGGCAGATGTGGAGGAACAGATTGGGAAACATATTTTAGAAAGGTGCAGAAGTCACAGGGTAGTAGTCATGGGTGACTTCAACTTCCGAAACATTGAGTGGAAACTCTTTAGATCAAATAGTTTGGATGGGGTGGTGTTTGTGCAGTGTGTCCAGGAAGCTTTTCTAACACAGTATGTAGATTGTCCGACCAGAGGAGGGGCAATATTGGATTTAGTACTTGGTAATGAACCAGGGCAAGTGATAGATTTGTTAGTGGGGGAGCATTTTGGAGATAGTGACCACAATTCTGTGACTTTCACTTTAGTAATGGAGAGGGATAGGTGCATGCAACAGGGCAAGGTTTACAATTGGGGGAAGGGTAAATACGATGTTGTCAGACAAGAATTGAAGTGCATAAGTTGGGAACATAGGCTGTCAGGGAAGGACACAAGTGAAATGTGGAACTTGTTCAAGGAACAGGTACTACGTGTCCTTGATATGTATGTCCCTGTCAGGCAGGGAAGAGATGGTCGAGTGAGGGAGCCATGGTTGACAAGAGAGGTTGAATGTCTTGTTAAGAGGAAAAAGGAGACTTATGTAAGGCTGAGGAAACAAGGTTCAGACAAGGCGCTGGAGGGATACAAGATAGCCAGGAGGGAACTGAAGAAAGGGATTAGGAGAGCTAAGAGAGGGCATGAACAATCTTTGGCGGGTATGATCAAGGAAAACCCCAAGGCCTTTTACACATATGTGAGAAATATGAGAATGACTAGAGCAAGGGTAAGTCCGATCAAGGACAGTAGCGGGAGATTGTGTATTGAGTCTGAAGAGATAGGAGAGGTCTTGAACGAGTACTTTTCTTCTGTATTTACAAATGAGAGGGGCCATATTGTTGGAGAGGACAGTGTGAAACAGACTGGTAAGCTCGAGGAAATACTTGTTAGGAAGGAAGATGTGTTGGGCATTTTGAAAAACTTGAGGATAGACAAGTCCCCCGGGCCTGACGGGATATATCCAAGGATTCTATGGGAAGCAAGAGATGAAATTGCAGAGCCATTGGCAATGATCTTTTCGTCCTCACTGTCAACAGGGGTGGTACCAGGGGATTGGAGAGTGGCAAATGTCGTGCCCCTGTTCAAAAAAAGGACTAGGGATAACCCTGGGAATTACAGGCCAGTTAGTCTTACTTCGGTGGTAGACAAAGTCATGGAAAGGGTTCTGAAGGATAGGATTTCTGAGCATCTGGAAAGACACTGCTTGATTAGGAATAGTCAGTACGGAATTATGAGGGGTAGGTCTTGCCTTACAAGTCTTATTGAATTCTTTGAGGAGGTGACCACTGTTAGGAGGCCTGTACATAACTCCCATTATGGTTTTTTTGCCATTGTGGTTCCTCAACTCTACCCACACACTCTCCACATCATCTGACCCTATGTCGTTTAGTGCTAATGATTTAATTTCATTCCTAATTAACAAGGCAACCCCGCCCCCTCTGCCCACCTCTCTGTCTTTTAGATAGGTTGTGAATCCCAAGATGTTTAAATGCCAGTCCTGAACCCCCTGCAACCACGTCTCTGTGATGCCTACCACATCATACCTGCCAGTCATAATCTGGGCCATAAGCTCATCTACCTTGTTCCGTACACTGCGCGCATTTAAATATACCACCTTTAATTCTCTATTGACCGTCCCTTTTTGTTTTCTTAGTGTGGTGGACCTTGGTTTACTGAGCCTGTCCACACACTGTATCATATTTTGTGGGATGGGGACTATCGTAACATCTCCTGAGTTCTGTCTTTTTGTGCTTTTTTGTATTCCTAAGCAGCTATGCTTCCCACTGATTACTTCACCTCTTGGTTCCCTGACTTTCCCTAGTTTAAAGTCCTATTGACCACCCTAATTACTCTTTTCGCCAGAACACTGGTCCCAGCTCGGTTCAGGTGGAGACCATCCCAACGGTATAGGTCCCCCCTGTCCCAAAACTGATGCCAGTGTCCCATGAAAAGGAACCCCTCTTTCCCACACCACTCTTTCAGCCACGTGTTAACTTCCCTTATTCTTGCCTCCTGATGCCAATTTGCACATGGCTCAGGCAGTAATCTGGAGATTATGACCCTTGAGGACCTGTTTTTTAATTTGAATCCTAGCTCTTTATAATCTCTAAACAGGTCCTCTTTTCTAGACTTGCCTATGTTGTTGGTACCGACATGGACCACAACAACTGGATCCTCCCCCTCCCTCTCCAGTATCCTTTCAAGCCGGTCAGAGATGTCCCGCACCCTAGCACCGGGCAGGCAACATACCATGCGGGACTCTTTATCCTGCTCACAAAGGATACTATCTATCCCCCTGATAATAGAATCCCCTACAACTACAACTTGCCTATTTACTCCCTCCCCTTGAATGGCCTGCTGAACCATGGTGCCCTGGTCAGCAGACTCATCCTTCCTGCAACCCTGTTCGCCATCCACATAGGGAGCAAGTGTCTCATACCTGTTGGACAGGGTCAAGGGTTGAGGCTCCTGAGTTCCTGACTGCTGGTTCCCTTTACCTGCCTGACTTGCAGTCACACCCTGCTGTCCCTGGCCACTGGCAGGATTTAAACGACTTACTCTGACAGGTATGACTGCCTCTTGAAACACAGTGTCCATAAGTCTCCCCCGCCCGGATGTGCCTCAGTGTTTGAAGCTCAGACTCCAGCTCATCAACTCTGAGCCGGAGCTCTTCGAGCAGCCAACACTTACTGCAGGTGTGGTCGCTGCAGCTCGCAATGGGATCTGCCAGCTGCCACATCAAGCAGCTCAAGCACATCACCTGACCAACCATCCCTAATTAATTAATTAGTTTAATTTAAGTTTACGAGTTTAGCAGTGTTTTTTTTAAAATTTGGGGCAGATTTGCTATCAACCAATCAGATCACAGCTTCCCTCTGACGTCACTTTTGGGGGGAAAAACTGGAAAACAGGAAGTTACCGTTAGGTTTTTATGCTCACAGAGACTGCTCCTCCTCCCCCGAATGGCTCCCAAAATTAGGCCCGAAGAAAGAGAGAGAAAAGAGTCGGGAAAAAGCACCTTCTCCCACTCTTCACCGAATTACCTCACTGCAACAAATTACCAAATTACCAAATTCTCACTCTGTCTGTGTCTCACTCACTCAGGCTGTGTCTTCTTGACCAGCGCAATGCTTACTAAGCGCGCTTTCTGTCTGTCTTTTATACAGACTTTAGGGTGACTCACACTAAAACTTCAAAGAGAAGAATACAATGTGTACCTTTGTGTTCCTTAACAGGCCTCAGGTGACTGCCAGATAACTGCCTCTCAGCAATTAGGGTGGGGTCAGCTTCAGCCAATCAGACACTAATCTACACTGCACTTTTAACTGAAAAACAGCACAATTAGATTCACCACTTACCTTTCCTGGTTACCTCACTGCACCAAATTCTCACTCTGTCTGTGTCTCACTCACTCAGGCTGTGTCTCCTTGACCAGCGCAATGCTTACTAAGTGCCCTTTCTGTCTGTCTTTTATACAGACTTTAGGATGACTCACACTAAAACTTCAAAGAGAAGAATACAATGTGTACCTTTGTGTTCCTTAACAGGCCTCAGGTGACTGCCAGATAACTGCCTCTCAGCAATTAGGGTGGGGTCAGCTTCAGCCAATCAGACACTAATCTACACTGCACTTTTAACTGAAAAACAGTACAATTAGATTAACCACTTACCTTTCCTGATTACCTCACTGCACCAAATTACCAAATTCTCACTCTGTCTGTTTCTCACTCACTCAGGCTGTGTCTCCTTGACCAGCGCAATGCACCACGAAATAGAAAGTGCATGTCAGAAAGGCAAGGTCACAGTGATCATGGGGGACTTCAATATGCAGGTGGACTGGGTAAATAATGCTGCCAGTGGACCCAAGGAAAGGTAATTAATTGAATGTTTACAGGAGGGCTTTTTGGAACAGCTTGTGATGGAGCCCACGAGGGAACAGGCCATTCTGGACTTAGTGTTATGTAATGAGGCAGACTTGATTAAAGATCTTAAAGTAAGGGAACACTTAGGAGGCAGTGATCATAATATGGTAGAATTCAATCTCCAATTTGAAAGAAAGAAGGTAGAATCAGATGTAAAGGTGTTCCAGTTAAATAAAGGTAACTACAGGGGCATGAGGGAGGAACTGACGAAAATCGACTGGGAGCAGAGCCTAGTGGGAAAGACAGTAGAACAGCAATGGCAGGAGTTTCTGGGAGTAATTGAGGACACAGTACAGAAGTTCATCCCAAAGAAAAGAAAGGTTATCAGAGGGGGTATTAGGCAGCCATGGCTGACAAAGGAAGTTAGGGAATGCATCAAAGCAAAAGAGAAAGCCTATAATGTGGTAAAGAGTAATGGGAAGTCAGAAGATTGGGAAGGCTACAAAAACAAACAGAGGATAACAAAGAGAGAAATAAGGAAAGAGAGGATCAATTATGATGGTAGGCTAGCCAGTAACATTAGGAATGATAGTAAAAGTTTCTTTAAATACATTAAAAACAAACGGGAGGCAAAGGTAGACATTGGGCCGCTCCAAAATGACGCTGGTAATTTTGTGATGGGAGACATGGAAATAGCTGAGGAACTAAATAAGTACTTTGCGTCAGTCTTCACAGTAGAAGACATGAGTAATATCCCAACAATTCAGGAGAGTCAGGGGGCAGAGTTGCATATGGTAGCCATCACAAAGGAGAAAGTGCTAGATAAACGAAGAGGTCTAAAAATTGATAACGCTCCGTGCCCAGATGGGCTACATCCTAGAGTTCTAAAGGAGATAGCTGAAGAAATAGTGGAGGCGTTAGTTATAATCTTTCAAAAGTCACTGGAGTCAGGGAAAGTCCCAGAGGATTGGAAAATCACTGTTTTAACCCCCCTGTTCAAGAAGGGAACAAGGAAAAAGATGGAAAATTATAGGCCAATTTGCCTAACCTCGGTTGTTGGCAAGATTCTAGAATCCATTGTTCAGGATGAGATTTCTAAATTCTTGGAAGTGCAGGGTCGGATTAGGACAAGTCAGCCTGGATTTAGTAAGTGGAGGTTGTGCCTGACAAACCTGTTAGAGTTCATTGAAGAGATAACAAATAGGTTAGACCAAGGAGAGCCAATGGATGTTATCTATCTTGACTTCCAAAAGGCCTTTGATAAGGTGCCTCATGGGAGACTGCTGAGTAAAATAAGGGCCCATGGTATTCGAGGCAAGGTACTAACATGGATTGACGATTGGCTGTCAGGCAGAAGGCAGAGAGTTGGGATAAAAGGTTCTTTTTCGGAATGGCAACCGGTGACAAGTGGTGTCCCGCAGGGTTCAGTGTTGGGGCCACAGCTGTTCTCTTTATATATTAACGATCTAGATGATGGGACTGGGGGCATTCTGGCTAAGTTTGCCGATGATACAAAGATAGGTGGAGGGGCAGGTAGTATGGAGGAGGTGGGGAGGCTGCAGAAAGATTTAGACAGTTTAGGAGAGTGGTCCCAGAAATGGCTGATGAAATTCAACGTGGGCAAGTGCGAGGTCTTGCACTTTGGAAAAAAGAATAGAGGCATGGACTATTTTCTAAACGGTGACAAAATTCATAATGCTGAAGTGCAAAGGGACTTGCGAATCCTAGTCCAGGATTCTCTAAAGTTAAACTTGCAGGTTGAGTCCGTAATTAAGAAAACAAATGCAATGTTGTCATTTATCTCAAGAGGCTTGGAATATAAAAGCAGGGATGTACTTCTGAAGCTTTATAAAGCATTAGTCAGGCCCCATTTAGAATACTGTGAGCAATTTTGGGCCCCACACCTCAGGAAGAACATACTGGCACTGGAGCGGGTCCAGCGGAGATTCACACGGATGATCCCAGGAATGGTAGGCCTAACATACGATGAACATCTGAAGATCCTGGGATTATATTCATTGGAGTTTTGGAGGTTGAGGGGAGATCTCATAGAAACTTACAAGATAATGAATGGCTTAGATAGGGTGGACGTAGGGAAGTTGTTTCCATTAGTAGGGGAGACTAGGACCCGGGGGCACAACCTTAGAATAAAAGGGAGTCACTTTAGAACAGAGATGAGGAGAAATTTCTTCAGTCAGAGAATGGTGGGTCTGTGGAATTCATTGCCACAGAGGGCGGTGGAGGCCGGGACGTTGAGTGTCTTTAAGACAGAAGTTGATAAATTCTTGATTTCTCGAGGAATTAAGGGCTATGGAGAGTGAGTGGGTAAATGGAGTTGAAATCAGCCATGATTGAATAGTGGAGTGGACTCGATGGGCCGAATGGCCTTACTTCCGCTCCTATGTCTTATGGTCTTATGGTGACAAAGCATGTGGATGAAGGTAAAGCAGTGGATGCAGTGTACATTGATTTTAGGAAGGCATTTGATAAGGTTCCCCATGGTAGGCTTCTGCAGAAAGTAAGGAGGCATGGGATAGTGGGAAATTTGGCCAGTTGGATAACGAACTGGCTAACCGATAGAAGTCAGAGAGTGGTGGTGGATGGCAAATACATTTGGACATTTGGAGTACTGTGTACAGTTCTGGTCGCCTCATTTTAGGAAGGATGTGGAAGCTTTGGAAAAGGTGCAAAGGAGATTTACCAGGATGTTGCCTGGAATGGAGAGTAGGTCTTACGAGGAAAGGTTGTGGGTGCTAGGCCTTTTCTCATTAGAACGGAGAAGGATGAGGGGCAACTTGATAGAGGTTTACAAGATGATCAGGGGAATAGATAAGAGTAGACAGTCAGAGACTTTTTCCCCGGGTGGAACAAACCATTACAAGGGGACATAAATTTAACGTGAATGGTGGAAGATATAGGGGGGATGTCAGAGGTAGGTTTTTTACCCAGAGAGTAGTGGGGGCATGGAATGCACTGCCTGTGGAAGTAGTTGAGTCGGAAATATTAGGGACCTTCAAGCAGCTATTGGATAGGTACATGGATTACGGTAAAATGATATAGTGTAGATTTATTTGTTCTTAAGGGCAGCACGGTAGCATTGTGGATAGCACAATTGCTTCACAGCTCCAGGGTCCCAGGTTCGATTCCGGCTTGGGTCACTGTCTGTGCGGAGTCTGCATATCCTCCCCGTGTCTGCGTGGGTTTCCTCCGGGTGCTCCGGTTTCCTCCCACTGTCCAAAGATGAGCAGGTTAGGTGGATTGGCCATGATAAATTGCCCTTAGTGTCCAAAATTGCCCTTAGTGTTGGGTGGAGGTGTTGACTTTGGGTAGGGTGCTCTTTCCAAGAGCCGGTGCAGACTCAATGGGCTGAATGGCCTCCTTCTGCACTGTAAATTCAATGATAATCTATGATTAATGTAGGACAAAGGTTCGGCACAACATCATGGGCCAAAGGGCCTGTTCTGTGCTGTATTTTTCTATGTTCTATGTTCTATATAACTATAAGATTCAGGGTCGGAGATATAGGTGGGATGTCCGAGGTAGGTTCTTTACTCAGAGAGTGATTAGGGTGTGGAATGGACTGCCTGCTATGATAGTGGAGTCGGACACTTTTGGAACTTTCAAGTGGTTATTGGATAGGCACATGGTGCACACCAGAATGACAGGGAGTGGGATAGCTTGATCTTGGTTTTGGACAATGCTCGGCACAACATCGAGGGCCGAAGGGCCTGTTCTGTGCTGTACTGTTCTATGTTCTATGATTATGCCTCGCCATTCGTGCAGATTCCCTGTACAATGGATAGTCAACTCACTAGTCAGCTGCCCTGAGAGGGAATTGGTTAATCTCAGTTTAACCTGGTGAACATCAAAAGCTAAAAAATCAATGACAATCCAAGACAACAAATGGTCCCTTAGTTCTACTGTCCATCAGCTCAGAATTCAAATATTGCGGAGACATGACATAAAATCATAGAATCATAGAATCGCTACAGTGCAGATGGAGGTCATTCAGCCCACCGAGCCGGCACAAACCCTCTGAAAGAGCATGCTACCTAGGCCAACGCCCCACCCTATCTCCGTAACCCAGTAACCTCCACCGAACCTTTCTGACATCAAGGGGAAATTTAGCATTGCCAATTCACATAACCGGCACCTCTTTGGGCTGTGGAACGAACCCGGAGCTTCCGGAGGGAACCCACACCAAATAATCCGAATGATGGAAATCTGAAAAGAAAGCAGAATATATTGTAAAAAGAAAGGCTTAAAAATAAAGACTCGCGTTTATACACCTTTCACAGCCTTGAGATGCATCAGAGAGCATTTGAGCTGATTGTGTAATATTTGAAGCTTGGTCACTGTTGCAATGCAGGCCAGGCAGCACCTACAGAGAAGATAAATGTTAGGTTAATAATTCTGATCCATCTCGCATTTTGTTTCGATGATGTGCCACAGGTTTGAAAACTTAACCCACAATTACCTTGTTCCCTAGATGCTGGCTGACCCGCTGAGTGTTTTCAGCACTTGCTGTGTCGCTTTGACTAAGCTATTCCTTTGTTTCGTTTGCAGAAAGAGAAAATAAGATTCCATGCTGCCATTGAGCAATTTCTGTTTTTTGTCATGCCTTTCATGAAAAGAGTGCTTTGCAAAATTTCAAAAGTGGGAATTTTAAGTATGCACTTAAAGCAAATCTTCCTTGCTTCAGAATAGTCTAGTTTATGCGCTGAGGTGAAAGGACATTTCAGTATCAGTATGTGCTGGCAGCATGTGTCCCTTTTCCGGCCAGAATTTAATAGATGAAGGCAAATCCATTACTCCTTAATTGCCGCCCTCCACTATCAATTCATGTCTGTGCATTAGTCACGAATGTGACAGGCGCAGGTGGCATAATCCTTAGTACTGGAAATGTTTTCAACTGTGATCGAAGTGATGGGCTAAATTGTTCAGTGCAACAATAGCTAAATGTGTAGTTTCTGGACCTTGCTCACTGCACAGTATTCATATCGTTTCTTATACATAAGGGAAGGCTATAGGTTTTGAAAATGCAAATTATTCCACATTCTGGGGTGCTCATGATATCAGCCACATTGTATTAGTGGCCTCAAACTAGATAACCCTTTAAATTCAGGGTCAACAGGATCAAGTATTCCTGCAGGACTTCAGACTGAGTGTCACTGTGTTAAGCAAAAATGCCATGATTCTATGGTTTCTCAAAAAATAACACACCATCATTTAGCCAATATAGCATTTGGCTGCTGTTTCTGAAAGATTGGCAACGTGACTTATTAGCGTATATGTTTCAAGTACATTCTAAATTATGGTCCTGATATTTATTGAAGCAATCATGACATGTAAGGCATGTAAGTAAGGTACATTTTGCCTTTCAGCTTTTATTAAAAGTGTACAAAAAAGGTTTACAAAATGGAATGAAAACTGTTTTGCATACAAATAGGGCCTTCTGATATCTTGTAAGAGAGGATCACATGACATATTGCTTTCTGTGCCAATCTCCCACTTCACTGCATATCGAATCAAAGATTGTTACAGCATAGAGACATGGGACTTAGCTCATCACATTTGCACTGATGTATTTCTCTAAAAACGTCCAATCTTACCCTACTTCTCTGTTTGCTGTCTATCAACAAAGAACAAAGAAAAGTACAGCACAGGAACAGGCCCTTCGGCCCTCCAAGCCCGTGCCAACCATGCTGCCCGACTAAACTAAAATCTTTGACACTTCCTGGGTCCGTATCCCTCTATTCCCATCCTATTCATGTATTTGTCAAGATGCCCCTTAAATATCACTATCGTCCCTGCTTCCACCACCTCCTCCGGCAGCGAATTCCAGGCACCCACTACCCTCTGTGTAAAAAACTTGCCTCGGACATCTACTCTAAACCTTGCCCCTCATACCTTAAAACTATACCCCTGAGTAATTGACCCTTCTACCCTGGGGAAAAGCCTCTAACTATCCACTCTGTCTATGCCCCTCATAATTTTGTAGATCTCTATCAGGTCGCCCCTCAACCTCCGTCGTTCCAGTGAGAACAAACCGAGTTTATTCAACCGCTCCTGATAGCTAATGCCCTCCATACCAGGCAACATCCTGGTAAATCTCTTCTGCAACCTCTCTAAAGCCTCCACATCCTTCTGGTAGTGTGGCGACCAGAATTGAACACTATACTCCAAGTGTGGCCTATCTAAGGTTCTATCCAGCTGCAACATGACTTGCCAATTTTTATACTCAATGCCCCGGCCAATGAAGGCAAGCATGGCGTATGCCTTCTTGACTGCCTTCTCCACCTGTGTTGCCCCTTTCAGTGACCTGTGGACCTGTACTCCTAGATCTCTCTGACTGTCAATACTCTTGAGGGTTCAACCATTCACTGTATATTCCCTACCTGCATTAAATGCAGTACCTCACATTTGTCCGGATTAAACTCCATCTGCCATCTCTCCGCATAAATGTCAAAATATTTGGCCATAGTTTAATCCAGCCCATCTACGGAGGCAGGGAAACTCCCCGCAATGAGGTGGGAATCGGCACAGAACACGCCTGCTCGTAGCAGGATGTCAATTGGTATTTTTTGGTAGCTCAACGACACTGGACACTTCCAATGGTAAACAAAAGAGGGGTAATTCTGGTGCGGTGTGCCGCCGGGATTCTCCGTCTCACCAGCCGGCCCATTGTGGGCAGCCCCATGCTGTGGGGAAATTCCTGGGCTGCCGGTGCAATGGAGAATCCCGACGGCGGAGAATCCAGCCCCAGGAGATTATTGACGAAAGGCAGTCAGACAACCGACACAGAACATTATACTAAGGTCTTTACTCTTCATGTCTCTAGTCCATACTCCCCGGGGTCCTGTTCCCAGGGCCCCGTGCAAACTCCCCATTGGCCAGGGTTTGCGTGATTGTCCCCTAGCCGGTTACGGTGTTCGTCCCTTTAAAGGAGCCCCGTGACTACATCCGCATTGTTGCTACACAGCGGCAGGGACCTGGGGCGACATTCTCCGTTATCGGCGGAAAGTCCGCCGATCGGCGCAAAAAACGGCGCAAATCCCACTTGCGTCACGTCATAAAAATGGGACGATAGTCTCCGGCCCGAAATGGGCTAGCAGCGACGTAACGGGATCCGCGCCTGCGCAGTGGTTCACGCCGTGCAGCGTCATACGCGCTGCACGGCGTGACGGCTCATAAGGCCGCGCTGCTCCCCCCAACCGACCGGAACACCCGACCGCAACACCCGACTGGATGGCTGGCCGTCGCTCAGCCCCGAGGTTCGAGTCACGCGATGTGGAGGCGCTCCTGGACGCGGTGGAGCAGAGGAGGGACGCCCTGTATCCCGGGCACGGCCGCAGAGTTGCCCCACGCCACAGCCGGCATCTGTGGAGTGAAGTAGCAGAGGCCGTCACCGCTGTGGCCCTGACACCATGGACAGGCACCCAGTGCCACAAGGGGGTGAACGGCCTCGTCAGAGCAGGCAGGGTGAGCCTCCCCCATATCCCCCTCCCCAAATCCCCCCTCCCCCATATCCCCCCTCCCCCATATCCCCCCTCCCCCATAGCCCCCCTCTCCCATATCCCCCCTCCCCATATCCCCCTCCCCCATATCCCCCATATCCCCCCTCCCCCATATCCCCCCTCCCCCATATCCCCCATATCCCCCCTCCCCCATATCCCCCATATCCCCCCTCCCCCATATCCCCCCTCCCCCATATCCCCCTCCCCATATCCCCCTCCCCCATCTCCCCCTCCCCCATAGCCCCCATATCCCCCCTCCCCCATATCCCCCCTCCCCATATCCCCCATATCCCCCCTCCACCATATCCCCCATATCCCCCCTCCCCATATCCCCCCCTCCCCATATCCCCCATATCCCCCCTCCCCATATACCCCCTCCCCCATATCCCCCATATCCCCCCTCCCCATATCCCCCCTCCCCATATCCCCCATATCCCCCCTCCCCCATCCCCCATATCCCCCATATCCCCCCTCCCCCATATCCCCCCTCCCCCATATCCCCATATCCTCCCTCCCCATATCCCCCCTCCCCCATATCCCCCATATCCCCCCTCCCCCATATCCCCCCTCCCCCATACCCCCCATATCCCCCCTCCCCCATATTCCCCATATCCCCCTTCCCCCATATCCCCCCCTCTCCCATCTCCACCATATCCCCCCTCCCCATATCCCCCCTCCCCCATCTCCCCCCTCCCTCATATCCCCCATATCCCCCCTCCCCCATATCCCCCATATCCCCAAGTGAATCCAGCCCTCACCTTCACCTCTGCAATGCACGCGCAAACGATGGCGTGCATTCATATACCTGCCTAACACTGTTGCCTTTTACCCCTGCCACCACCCCCCCCCCCACAGGAGAAGCGCGCACACAACAATAGGGAGCATGTGAGGACTGGAGGAGGGCCCGCTGATGAGAGGCCACTGACCGTACACGAGGAAAGGGCCCTGGAACTGGCTGGCGGACCTGAGGACCGGGAGGTTGCTGATGCAGAGGTCGGGGGCCCACCAGCAAGTGAGCCAACGACAGCCCGTCCCCATATCCCCCCTCCCCTATATCCCCCTCCCCCGTATCACCTGATCACTGCCTGATGTCTAACCATGCATGCTTTATTGTGTATCGCAGGACCAAACGTCCAGGCACCCATCCCCGCAGATGCACACCGCCCGCAGGATGCCCCTCGGAGACCACAGGAGACGGAGAGACCCGCCCCCTCCAGCATGCGACGCCCGCAGGATGCCCCTTGGAGACCACGGGAGACGGAGAGACCCGGACCCTCCAGCATGCGACGCCCGCAGGATGCCCCTCGGAGACCACGGGAGACGGAAAGACCCGGTCCCTCCAGCATGCGATGCCAGCAGGATGCCCCTCGGAGACCACGGTAGACGGAGAGACCCGGACCCTCCAGCATGCGACGCCCGCAGGATGCCCCTCGCACACCACGGGAGACGGAGAAACCCGGACCCTCCAGCATGCGACGCCCGCAGGATGCCCCTCGCACACCACGGGAGACGGAGAGACCTGGAGCAACAGGGAGACGACACCCCCGTCACGTGCGGGAGCGACCACCCAGCGATGAGGGGGGCAGCCACAGGCCCCCGTCACATCCGAGCCAGGACACCACTACCCAGGACACCACTATCCAGGACACCACTCTCCAGGACACCCCTACCCGGGACACCACTACCCAGGACACCCCTACCCGGGACAGCACTACCCGGGACAGCACTACCCAGGACACCCCTACCCGGGACAGCACTACCCGGGACAGCACTACCCAGGACACCCCTACCCGGGACAGCACTACCCGGGACAGCACTACCCAGGACACCCCTACCCGGGAAGACGAAATAACGGACAGTGACTCAGAGTGGATGGGTGGAGACGAACCCCCACCCCAAAGTGCCATGGAGTCAGAGTGGGACGAAGAGAACGACACAACGCCACTGCTGTCACCAACACCCTCCACCATCGCAGAAACACTCACCACGGTTGGGCACTTTAGTGATGAGGCGTCTGGTACACTCACTGGTGCGCACAACACAGCCGTCCCAGTACAGCAGGTGGAGGTAGGAGCAGCAGAGGGACCGGGCGGTCGGAGGGCAGCCCAGGCCAAGCGAACATCTGCCGCCCAGATGGATCCCGGGTTCCTGCAGTTACCACACCCACACATAGATCCGATGCAACCACCGACCCGGAGACGAGCGAAGAGGGTGACGGGTGGCTTGCGGCGGCTGCGGTCGCAGGTGGAGGAGTCCACCCGCGTCCAGGAGCTGGGAGTGGTCCCGGTCATGCGTGCCACCCAGGCTGACACCGCACGGGTGGCGTCCGTTGTGGAGGCAATGGGTGCGACGGTGTCAGACATGGGGAACGGTTTGCGAGCCCTGGGGCCTTCCGTGCAGGCAGAGTCTGTGGCCCAGGAAATGGCTGCCCTCTCACAGGAGGCCATGAGCCAGTGCCAGCGCCAGATGGCAGAGCGCTCAACGCCATAACCCAGTCTCAGCAGGCCATGGCCCAGTCTCTGCAGGCCATGGCCCAGTCTCAGCAGGCCATGGCCCAGTCTCAGCAGGCCATCGTTGAGGGCATCGGCGCCAGTGGCCATGTGCGAGCCGGTGTCGCACTGTCACAGACAGGGTTTGACAACACCCTGGGCTCCATGGCTGCAAACCTGCAGACCCCTGTCGATACCAGCACGGGCCTCCAGGACTGGCAGCGCCAGATGTCGGGGGGGCGTCGGATGGCCAGTACGTTCGCATCCCCCACCCATGTAGAGGCCTGGGGGCCATCGGGCACCCCGAGGGAGGAGGAGGTGGTGTGGTCCGTCCCGGCTCCCTCTGTAGGTGAGGTCCCGGTACACTGTGACACCTCGGACTCCCCCCCTTCCGTCCCAGGTGCATCGGGTGGGCAACGGGCAGGACAGGCTGGCAGCTTGCCATCCCAGTCGCCCGGGCCGCAGCCTGGCCCATCTAGGCCAGGACGCCCCAGGAAACGGCCGCCAAAGGGATCCAGTGTCAGAGGGCAGGAATCACAGGAGTCCAACTCCAGTTCTGCTGTACCGTCTGGGGAACCACGTAGACGTAGTCAAAGGGCCCGTAAGGCCAAACAATTAGACACTGAGTAAGTTGGCACGGGTGCAGGGCACAGATGAGTTTTAGGGGCTAGGGCACGTGCATGAACTCCTTTGGTTATTAAAGTCAATGTTACACCTACCGAAGCTGCCTTTGTGCTCTGTCCAAAGTGTGCGGGCGTGTAATGTACGTTGAGCGCAAGTGTGTGTGTGAGGGGTGGTCTTACCTCAGCCCCAGGTGAGTTTGCCCCCTTCCCCCTGGGCCACCATCAACATCCCCCCGGGCAGAGGACGGGACCGTGCGCTGCAGTGTCACAGCCGCATGCAGGGATGGTCCGGGTGGATGCTGGTACTGTGGCCATGGGTCAGACATAGTCCAACGATGTAGAGCCAGGAGCTCACCGCAGGGCGGGTTGTCATCATCCTCCATGGCCTGCGATAGACACGCGTCCACCCGCAACTGGGTGAGCCCGGCCCGTTGTGCCGCCGGTGGATCGGCAATGGGGGGGGGGTGCATGCGGGTGGGGTGTTTGGAGTTGGGGAGGGGGATGAGGGTGCTGGGTGGGTGGATGGGTGGGGGGTGTGGGTGGTCGGCTGTTGCCATGGTGTGCGGTCTGTGGCCATACTACCCGATTCCCACGCCCATCGAGTCAGTGAAGCGGGCGGCTATCAGTCTGTCCCGTGCCCGCTGGGCCAGCTGGTAACGGTGGACAGCCACCCGCCTGTGTCTAGCCCGTCTGCCCTGACCATTACCCCCATCCCCCTCATCTGGGGAGGACTGTGCCTCTTCCTGCTGCTCCTCCACTCCGCCCTCCTCTGTCTGCGGCACATCGCCCCCCCTGCTGGGCTATGTTGTGCAGGACGCAGCACACCACAATGATGCGGCCGACCCTATCTGACCGATACTGGAGGGCGCCCCCAGAGAGGTCCAGGCACCTGAAACGCATCTTCAGCACGCCAAAGCACCTCTCGATCACTCCCCTTGTCGCTACATGGGCATCATTGTAGCGGTTCTCCGCCTCATTGCGTGGCCTCCGTGTAGGCGTCATCAGCCACGATCGCAATGGGTAGCCCCTGTCGCCCAGCAACCAGCCCCTCAGCCGGGGATGGCGTCCCTCGTACATGCCGGGGATGGATGACCGCGACAACACGAATGAGTCGTGTACACTGCATGGGTGACGGGCGCAGACGTGCAGGATCATCATGCGGTGGTCGCGGACCACCTGTACGTTCATCGAATAGGTCCCCTTCCTATTGGTGAACACGGTCCTGTTATCTGCAGGTGGCCGCACGGCGACGTGCATCCCATCAATCGCGCCCTGGACCATGGGGAACCCGGCCACGGCAGAGAAGCCCACGGCCCGGGCACCTTGGCTGGCCGGGTCCACGGGGAAGCGGATGTTGCGGTGCGCCATGGCATAAAGGGCATCTGTCACTGCCCGGATGCACCGGTGCACCGATGTCTGCGATATGCCGGACAGGTCCCCACTCGGTGCCTGGAATGACCCCGTTGCATAAAAGTTCAGGGCCACCGTAACCTTGACGGACACGGGGAGAGGGTGTCCCCCACCAGTGCCACGCGGTGACAGGTGTGCCAGCAGGTGGCAGATGTGTGCCACGGTTTCCCGGCTCATCCGGAGTCTCCTCCTGCATTCCCGGTCCGTGAGGTCCTGGCATGACTGCCGGGGCCGGTACACACGGGGCGCCCTCGGGTGCCTCCGTTGCCGTGGGGCCGCGACGTCCTCCTCCCCCTCCTCGTCCTGTCGGTCAGGTGTCACTCCAGCCTGGGCGGCTGCCGCCTGCCCCTCTGCGGCAGCCTGCGCCGCCTCTCTGGCACGCTCCTCCTCCTCCTCCTCATCCAGGGCAACATAGACATTAGCGGCTGCCGCCACGGCGGCCAACATCGCTGGATGATCTGAAAACATGACGGCCTGGTGGGGGGGAGGGGAACGACGGCATGTCATCATTGCCCATATCCCCTCCTCCCCCCAGCCAGGTGGCATGGACCGCATGGGTCCAACTGTTGGAGGCTGGCACCTGGCCAGGTAGACCAACTCATTTGCCCTCCCATCACCCTCCTCGGCACGGACCCCCTCCCCAACCTCCACCCCAGCACGGACCCCCCCCCCAACCTCCACCCCGGCACGGACCCCCTCCAACCCCCAACCTCCACCCCGGCACGGACCCCCTCCCCAACCTCCACCCCGGCACGGACCCCCCCCAACCCCCAACCTCCACCCCGGCACGGACCCCGTCCAACCCCCAACCTCCACCCCAGCACGGACCCCCCCCCCAACCTCCACCCCGGCACGGACCCCCTCCAACCCCCAACCTCCACCCCGGCACGGACCCCCTCCCCAACCTCCACCCCGGCACGGACCCCCCCCAACCCCCAACCTCCACCCCGGCACGGACCCCGTCCAACCCCCAACCTCCACCCCAGCACGGACCCCCCCCCCCAACCTCCACCCCGGCACGGACCCCCTCCAACCCCCAACCTCCACCCCAGCACGGACCCCCTCCAACCCCCAACCTCCACCCCAGCACGGACCCCCTCCCCAACCTCCACCCCAGCACGGACCCCTCCCCAACCTCCACCCCGGCACGGACCCCCCCCAACCTCCACCCCGGCACGGACCCCCTCCAACCCCCAACCTCCACCCCAGGGAACAGGCAGAGGCTCGGAGTAGGAGAGGTTTGTTCATCATCTTTTCATTGACCAGAGAGAGGCAGGAAGAGTGAGAACATGGGGTTTCCAGTAGTGCAGACACGTACGTGACTCTGTGAGCCATGCGTGTTAAGTGACAGGTAGGAGGGGAGTGCCAGAACCACAAGAGATCTTTGTACATGTTTATATATGTTTTGGAAGCTTCTGGATGACCCATTCAAAAAGAAAATTGAACTGCCAGGTTCAAACACACTCAGCTTTCAAGAGATTTTCTTCTGTAGCACCTGACCCAAATGTGTGTGGAACCATGAACTTGTAGAACAGTTTTCTAGATCTCAAGTCAGCATCGTGATAGTAAATACTCGACATGAAGTTTCCAGTTCTGTGCCTGAACTCTAATGGCAAAAGGCATTTTTTGTGAGGGCCAAGAAGAATCCAGCACGAGTTTCAAAGATACAAAGAAATAACATTTATTTACAATAACATATATACAACAGCAACAACCTCGCTTGCTGCTTACTCTTTCCTGCTGGTTTTAAACTGGCCAGCTTTATTTAAACAGTGAGGCTGCTAATGATTTCTCCGCCCCCCTCATTGGGGAAGCTCATACTCCCACAGGATTGTGGGATTGTCATTAGTCCCCAGCCAATGGTAAGAAGGCAGGTTATAACATCCCTCCCCCCCCCCAAAGTCCAAGGAATCCACCGAAGACCTTGGCGAAGGAGGGCGTCGGACTCGTTTTGCCGCAGGCTGGACACCATTTGCACGCGGCGCTGGATTAGGCGGCGTGTAACGAGACGGAGACCGGTGCTTCCGTGATGAACGGCGTAACGGTTGTCCATCCACGGCCCGTGGGCCCGAGGATTCCCCCTCTGATGCGTCCTGTGTCTCCATCTTGGAGTCAGAGTCTGCTGCCTCTGTCATCTCGGCGTCTCTATCTCCGCGCGGTTCTGTAACGACCTGCGCAGGGTTTGAGTGAGGCACCAGAGGAAGATTGTGAGGACTACCTTCCATTGTCTCCGGTCTCTGTGGCTGTAGAAATGAGCTCCGGGGGCGGGGAATCTTTGGAAGGGATAGTCTTCTGGACCGAGCGTGGTCTACATGTTTGCGTTGGAGACGACCCTGGGCTTGCACCTGGTAAGATATAGGGCCCGTTAGGTGAAAGATTACGCCAGGAACCCACTGGGCACCACCAGCAAAATTGCAAACCAACACTGGGTCACCGGGCGCAAACTGCCGAATAGGCCGATGCCGAGAAAACCCCTGTCCCTGCCGTTCTTGTGTGCGGCGCACTTTTGCGCCAATGTCCGGGAAAACCATACTAAGGCGGGTGCGAAGTCTCTGGCCCATTAGGAGTTCTACGGGAGCTACCCCAGTCACCGCATGGGGGGGTGGTCCTATACGTAAACAAAAAGCGAGCCAGTCTCGTGTCCATTGACCGGGAAAACTGCTTCTTTAGGCCTCGTTTGAATGTCTGCACTGCGCGCTCCGCCAACCCATTGGAAGCCGGATGGTAAGGGGCAGTGCGGATATGGCGTCAGCCGTTCACCTTCATGAACCTCGCAAACTCCTCACTTGTGAATGGAGTACCATATCTGTGACCAGCACCTCGGGGAGGCCATGTGTACTAAAAGACAAACGCATCTTCTCAATTGTTGCGCAGGACGTTGTGCCCTGCATCTTATGCACCTCTAGCCATTTAGACTGGGCGTCAATTAATAAAAGGAACATGACTCCTTAAAAAGGGCTGGCGAAATTTGCATGCAAGCGCACCCAAGGCTGCCTTGGCCATTCCCAGTGATGTAGGGACGCGGCCGGCGGAAGCTACTGATGCTCCTGGCAAATGGAGCAGTTTTCGGCCACCTTCTCAATGTCGGTGTCGAGGCCTGGCCACCAGACATAACTCTGGGCCAACATTTTCATTTTGGTCACACCTGGATGCCCATTGTGCAAGTCTCTTAGTATCAGCTCCTGCCTTTTTCCGGGACAATCACACGCGTCCCCCACAAGAGGATGCCGTCTTCCACGCTGAATTCTGACAGCTTGGAGGAAAATTCCTGCAACTCACCTGGGAGATGTCTATGCTGCCCACCATACAGGATTATGTGTCGAGCCTTTAACAGGACTGGCTCCGTCTGGGTCCACTCACAGATCTGTGATGCCATGACAGACAAGGGGTCCATAAAATTTAGGGTTGCAACCACCTCACCCCTTGTGGGGGTCGACATGGGCCGGTCGATAAAGGCAATCGGCTGAGTGCGTCAGCATTCGCTATCTGCGTTCCTGGTTTGTGCTCCAGAGAATACGCGTATGCAGCGAGCAACAAAGCCCAGCGCTGGATCCGTGCGGAAGCAATGGGCGGTATTGGCTTATCCTCTCTGAAAAGTCCCAGCAGAGGCTTATGATCAGTCATGACAGTGAAGTGGCGGCCATACACATACTGATGGAAGCGTTTCACCGCAAAAACCACTGCCAGGCCCTCCTTCTCGATCTGCGCGTACTTTTTTTCCGCTGCAGTCAATGTGCGGGAGGCGAAAGCTATCGGCCGCTCGGATCCGTTCTCCATCTTGTGGGACAGGACGGCCCCAATACCACACGGGGATGCATCACATGTGACGAGCAAAGGCTTTCCAGGATCATAGTGGGTTAGTAACCCAGACGACGACAATTGTTGTTTTACCCGCCGGAAAGTGGTTTCTTGCGGCTGACCCCAAACCCAGGTGTGATTTTTCTTTCGCAGAAGGTGCAACGGGGCCAGCGTAGTTGCCAGATTGGGGAGGAACTTCTCGTAATAGTTTACAAGGCCGAGAAAAGAACTTCCCGTAATAGTTTACAAGGCCGAGAGATGCGAAGTGGCAGTCGGGGCTAGGGCCTGTTGAATCGCACGCACCTTCTCTGCGACGGGGTGCAAACCTTCACGGTCCACCCGATAACCCAGGTAGACTACTTCCTTCGCCTGAAAGACGCACTTTGTGCGACGTAAACGGACTCCAGCCTCCGAAAAGCATCTAAGGACAGCCTCCAGATTTTCCAAATGTTCCTGCTCCGACGTCCCTGTGATCAAAACGTCATCGAAGTAGACAGCGACACGCGGTAAACCTCTCAAAATGCCCTCCATAACGTGTTGAATAATAGCGCAGGCAGAGGATACTCTAAAGGGCAAACATGCATATTCATACAGGCCCCGGTGTGTATTAATCGTTACATATGACATATGATCGGGAGGCAGGGTCCAGCTCCAACTGTAGGTAGGAGCTAATATCTAATATTGTGAACGATAGTCCGCCTGCATGCTTCGCATAGAAATCCTCTATGCGAGGCATTGGATATCGGTCGAGTCGGGAAGCCATATTCACTGTAAGTTTATAGTCGCCGCAAAAGCGAACTGTGGCATCTGGCTTCATTACAGGTACAATTGGTGCTGCCCAGTCAGTGAAACGGACGGGCCTGATAATACCCAAAGTCTCCAAACGAGTGAGCTCCCCTTCTACCTTCTCAAGCACGGCGTAAGGCACCAGGCGCGCCAGGAAATAGCGCGGCATGGCTCCTGGTTCGACTTGGATACGGGCTACGGCCCCTTTTATTTCCCCAAACCGGGCTGGAATACATCTGGGTATCGTTCTAGCACCTCAGTCAACCCTCCAGAAACTGTTTGGAGGATGTGCTGCCACTGCAACCGCAGTGGCGCAACCAGTCCCGACCCAACATGCTGGGCCCATGGCCGCGCACCACGATAAGTGGGAAACGCCCCTCCCGGCGTCCATAAACAACAGGGGTCATCGTCGTTCCTGCAATGTCCAATGGTTCCCCCGTGCAGGTGGCCAACCTGGCCTGTGTGTCGGTTAATGTAAGGGTCTGCATACCCTGCTTGATGTGGTCGAATGTCCTCTGGGCGATCACGGAGACCGCTGCGCCAGTGTCCAACTCCATCTCAAGCAGGTGACCATTGACCCATACTGTCACCTTAATGGGGGCCACACGGGGAGCTGCCACACAATGCAGCTGCAGGCAGTCATCCTCCGTCTCCATGTCCTCAGGAGTAGTCGCCGCATGTTCATCCACATGGAAGGTACGGCCCATGGGCTGGTCCCAGTTTGGGTTGGAACGACTTCGCCTCCGGCGCCCCCAGGACCGGCATCCACGACGGGGTCGGTGGCTACAAGTCTGACATGGACATGGCTCCTCATCCATTGGTTCTGAAGAAGGCTCCCTTCGGGGAGGAATGCCCGACGGCCACTGGTGTCAATCCGGATGTCGCCTCGTCCAAGGTACCGCAGGAGTGCGGGGGAACATTTTAAGACGGAACGGGTTGCGCCCCAAGGCATGCACCTCCATTCCCTGTAGCTCCTGCACTCCTCGTTCTGCGCTCTCTTGGGACAATACTATTTGAATGGCCTGTTGAAAAGTCAATGTTGGCTTCGCTAACAACTTTCTCTGGGTGGCCGCATTGTTAATACCGCAAACCAAACAGACACGTAACATTTCTGACAAGGTCTCACCATAGTCACAGTACTCCGCAATCCTGCGTAGCCTGGATAGAAGTCAGCAAGGGATTCTCCTGGGGTCCTCTCAGCAGTATTAAACCGGTAACGTTGGACTATCTTGGACGGTGTTGGGTTAAAATGTTGCCCCACTAAATTCACAAGTTCATCAAACGATTTGGTGTTTGGTGCAGCTGGGCATGTAAGGCTCCTAATCACCCCAAACATATGCGGGCCGCAGGCGGTGAGCATTATGACCACCTGGCGCTCATTTGTAGTAATATTGTTTGCCCGGAAATAGTAATAGTTCTGCGTACTGGTTCCAGCTTTCCAGCGCAGCATCAAAAACATCCAAACGTCCGTACAGAGGCATGGTGTAATAGAAAACAACTTCCAACCTGTATCCAACAAAACTCCAGGGAGGTGGCTTCAGCAGTGTAGACAGCTATTCACTTTAACCCTCGTCGCCAGTTTTGTGAGGGCCACAAAGAATCCAGCATGAGTTTCAAGGATACAAAGAAATAACATTTATTTACAATAACATATATAGCCCAAGAAAGTTGGTGCCCTGTGCAGACTTAAATAACTATCAAGGATTTAAAGATGTGCCACAGACCAAAAAGGCGAGTGGTATGTGGCAGGGAGCAGATGCTTTTCAATCGGTCTCCTGATCCACAAGTAAGTACCAGCATAGCCCTGTCCGTAAAGTGGTTTCAAAGTAGAAGCAGCCAGTTCTACCAGCTGCAGTGTTTTTATTTAACTTCTGTACACAGGCAGGAATGCAGTATGATATTATTCTGATAACCATTGTCATACTTTTGTCCTGTAGCCTTAAGCAGCTGTCATTGGTTCGGTGCATCACTAGCCATACAGCTGCTTCAGAGGCTGCTCAAGGGCACCATAATGAGAAAGAAAATGGTGAAAATTGCTGGAAGGCAGTGCAGAGCCAGCAACAGGAAGTGACAGCTGCGATGGCAATGGTACATCTCTCTCTGTCATTTGAGTAAATTTCTAATGATGTACCAAATATTGTACTGCAGCATTAAATTGTGCATAACTTGTAAAATGTCACATCTTTTGCTTGCTTCGATGTGTGTTATCCTGGATAAATCAACTGGACAATCAAAACTGAAGAAGCAGATCTATTTGATGCTATTGCATCAAAGGCTTTGACCTACTGTACTATTCCCCTCATGCTGAACACGACCCTACAACAATGTCAGATCGGACATTGCAGCTGTCCTATATATTTACAATGCCTGGAAGTGCAGTGGAGGCAGATTCAATAGAGGCATTCAAGAGGGCATTGGATAATATTATGAATAGAAACAATATGCAGTGGTACAGGGAAAAGCCGGGGAATAGCACTAAGTCATGAAGCTCGTTTAGAGAGCTGGTGCAAGCATGATGGGCCAAATGGCCTCCTTCTGCCCAGTAGCAAATGTGTGTGATTTGCTGGTCGAAGCAAGCAACTGTTGTTGGATCCCAAAGGCAGAGGACCCCGCAGTAACAAGGTTCAACTGTCCACCTCTTTTTTTTGTCAGAATTTTATTCTGCAATGTAGAATGCACTATAATTGAGCACTGGTTTCCCCAGAATACAGGGCAGGATTCTCCTACCCCCCACTGGGTCAGAGAATCCACGGGGGGGCGGCGTGAATCCCACCACCCCTACGCAGGCTGCCGTATTCTCCGGCATCGGTTTTCGGGCAGGGATCACGCCACGCCGGTGGGGGGCCGTTGGCAGCGGGCCCCGATGGGCCGAGCGCCTTCCCGTTTTTGGCCAGTCCCGCTGGCGTGGATTGGACATGGTCCCACACAGCGGACCTGGCAGGTAAGTTGGCTGGTGCGGTCCTCGGGGTGGAGCGGGCTGATCCGACCCCGGGGGGCCCAACCGTGGCCTGGCCCGCGATCGGGGCCCACTGATCTGTGGGCGGGCCTGTGCCGTGGGGGTACTCCTTCCTTCCACATTGGCCACTGTAGGGCTCCGCCATGGCCGGCGCAGAGAAGACATCCCCCTGTGCATGCGCCAGAATACGCCGGCCAGTCCACGCATGCGCTGAACCACGCCGGCGGTTCTGCGCATGCTCTAACTCGCGCAGTCCCTTCAGCGCCGACTGGCATGGCGCCAACCCCTCCGGCACCGGCCTAGGCCCCGGAAGTACCGAGAATTCCGCAACTTCCGGTCGGCCCGACGCCGGAGTGGTTCGCGCCGTTTTTTACGCCAGCGTCGGGCCAACGCACCGAGTTTGATTTTTATTCCCGGTTTAAGCGTCAGGAAGAGCTCGGAGCTAGTAGATGCAAACAGGCTGCTTCCAGTGACTGAGGAGTCGAGAGCTAGGGATCATAAATGTAAGAATAAACACGAGAGATAGAGGGCAGAGAACTGTGGCCGGGATTCTCCGATCCGGTGCCGGGTCTGAGAATCTCTGGGGGGGCACGAGAATCGCGCCCGCCGCCCCGACACGGCTTCCCCATTCTCCAGCACCGTTTTTCGGGCACCGGCGGGATCACCGCCACGCCGGTCGGGGGCCGTTGACAGCGGCCCCCACAGCGATTTGCCGGGCCCCGATGGGCCGAGTGGCCGACAAGTTGGGCCGAGTCCCGCCGGCATGGACTACTCACCTCCCACACGGCGGGACCTGGAAGGTGAGTGTGCGGGAGCCATCCTGGAGGGGGGCGGGGGGATCCAACCCCGGGGTGGGGCCCCATGGTGGACAGGCCCGCGATCGGGGCCTACCAGTCGGCAGGCAGGCTGGTTCCTTTACTCCACGCCGGGCCCCTGTAGGGCTCCGCCATATTGCCCTGGGCCCGGCGCAGAGGAGGGAACCCCCGTGCATGCGTGGAAATACGCCGGCCGTTCCGCGCATGTGCAGGAATATGCCAGCCGTTCTGCGCATGCGCAGACTCACGTGGGCCATTCCCCGCCGGTTGGAGCTGCGGGGACAACTCCAGCGGCAACCTAGTGGCAATCTAGAAAGAGAATTCCTCACTTACGGGGGGCATTGACGTCGGAGTCGCTGACGCCGGTATTCACGCCGGCATGGGGACAGCCCCATTATTAGAGAATCCCGCCCTGTATCTGAGGCTAATGAATGCCCAAAGGTGTTGGAATTAAAGCAGAGAATATGGCATATAGGTTTAAGACTAGGGAAGATAGGTGGTTGAAGTACAAGAGGATTAAGAATTATGGGAAAACAGTGGACACTTGTTCAGGTTAATTTTTATGTGAAGAAGAACCACCAATATGGAGAAGTTCAAGCAAACAGCTAATTTTCCATGTTGTAATTTCTATATTAAAAAGTTATAACTATTGCTGCCGGGATCGCTCAGCAGTGAAAGAGTTTTGTGAAACTCCTGCCTTAATCTTCTATTAACTATGCTACAGGTTGGCCTTCAAGTGGTAACTTCGCTTCATTCTGGTTCTCTTCTCTTCGTGGGCAGCACGGTAGAACAAGTGAATAGCACTGTGGCTTCACAGCGTCAGGGTCCCAGGTTCGATTCCCTGCTGGGTCACTCACTGTGCGGAGTCTGCACGTTCTCCCTGTGTCTGCGTGGGTTTCCTCCGGGTGCTCCGGTTTCCTCCCACCGTCCAAAGATGTGCAGGTTAGGTGGATTGGCCATGATAAATTGCCCTTAGTGACCAAAAAGGTTAGGAGGGGTTATTGGGTTACGGGGGTAGGGTGAAAGTGAGGGCTTAAGTGGGTCGGTGCAGACTCGATGGATCGAATGGCCTCCTCTGCACTGTATGTTCTATGTTCTGGGCACAGTAGCATAGTGGTTAGCATGGTTTCTTCACAGCTCCGGGGTCCCAAGTTCGATTCCTGGCTTGGGTTACTGTATGAGGATTCTGCACATCCGCCCCGTGTCTACAGGGGTTTCCTCCGGGTGCTCCTGTTTCCTCCCACAGTTCAAAGATGTGCAGGTTAGGTGCATTGGCCATGCTAAATTGCCCTTAGTGTCCAAAAGGTTAGGTGGGGTTACTGGGTTGTGGGGATAGGGTGGAAATGAGGGCTTGGGTGGGGTGCTCTTTCCAAGGGTTAGTGCAGACTCAATGGGCCAAATGGCCTACTTCTGCACTGTAAATCCTATGTAAATCTATGTATGTTCCACATCCACTTTGATCTCGGTTCGCCAATATTTTCAACATCTGCCCCTCGAGCCATTTTCCTTCAGAACTGGAGGAGATCCAGAGTTCGATGTTTCTACAGAAAATGCATGTTTAATGCACAAAGCATTATACTTCAAACATCTTCACTATTGTCAGCCTGCAACATGGTGATTTTGCACCTCCTTCTTTCAGATTTCAGCCCTGAATGTTGACCTGAGGAAGTCAGCCTCAACAACTAGAACCAGGTGTTCACTTTCTCTTTCTCGAACATCCAATATCCCCATCTCACAAAAGTGGTTCTGACAAGACTAATTAATCTCCTTCATTTCTGACCATTAGACACTTCCCAATTTTCTTCCTCCAGCTATGATGGTCAGGCACTCCTAGGCTCTGGAATTCCCTTCTTAATCGTATTTGCCACACAACTCTTTTACCTCATTTATGGACCAGGCGTAACACACATGGGGGGTCTCACAAGCCTTTGGTGGTCAGGGACAGGAAAGGGTGGCACCCTGACTCTCCCTCTGGCACATGGGCACCATGGCACTTTCTCCCAGGCACCGAGGCAATGGCGCCTGGTACTACCAAGGTGCCCAAGTGGTCCTGCCAGGTTTCCAGGGTGCACTGCCAGTGTGCACAGGTGCTAGGAGAGCACTGCCAAGGGTCTGGGCCTGAGAGGGTCCATGCCCATGAAAAGGGGATGCGGGAGGTGTGAAGGGTGGTGGTGGTGGGGGTGAGAGGGGGGTGTGGAAGGACGAGTATGAAGGGGCCTAATAAAGGTTGGGGTGGTGAAGGGTGGGGGTCCTGAAAAGGAAGGGCCCAAAAGAGGGGGAGGACTGGGGAGTCCTGAAAAGATAGGGGCCCTCATCGACTCCATAGAGGGGTATCCTCATTTAGGGGAGTGACATTACCCGTGGGTAGGTGCTATGGGGGGGACCCTCATAGTCACTTAGAGATTGAGGTACCCTTTCAAAATGCTGCCTGATCTCTGGAGAGCCAGTTTCACCAGTGAGTTCAGAATTTCTAAGTGTGGGCTTGACTGGAGAGAAATTCCCAAAGGCCCCAAAAAATGACAAATCTGGTAAAAGGCATGTGATGAATGGTTACTGTACCCTTAACACCATGTAGGTGATGCCCCTTTAAGACCGGGTTTGGAACCCTGGGGGACTCCGCCTCCGGCTCCGCCCACCAGGGAGCCGTTTATAAGGTGATGCCCTGTAGGTGGCACTCAGTAAGCACACGTCTCAGTAACTGGTTAGTTCTCTGCTTATTTACCATTCTCTGCCTTCATTTACCATTCCACACTCTTGTGTCGTTATTGAGGGTACTACAAGGCATGTGGATCTCACCCAAAAACCGTCAAGAAACATCCAACCAAAATCACCCAAAATGACACTTAGAATTTTTATGGTGAATCAAGCCCAGGGATTAAAAATGTTAAATATAATCAGTGAATAAAATTTTATTTTAAACTGAGTTCTGGAGTAATCTTTCGGAGTCACTTAAAAGTGTATCTGTCCTGGAGGACTTTAGTGGCTCGAGACAATATACTGGAGACTTCCAGTAACCACAAAGGGGGTTTATTACCAGTAGCAAAAGGGCCAGAGTACAAGTGGACCTGACCAGGAGTGTGCACCCAGGTTAGTGAAGGAGACAGTAGGCCTGAAAATGTGCAAAAACAAAACTTCTGGTATCAGCCCAGTGACCATTTTTATGCAGAAGACTGGACAATGCATCATTGGACTGTATCACCGCTCACAGCCGAACCTGGAATCCGCATTGGTGTTTGGATCTCAGTCAGGGGCCAATAGCTACACCGCTTCCCCCTGCGGACCATCACCCCACTATTCCTCACTCCAGTCAGGCTGTGCAAAATGTAGCACCCGAACACCTGCGATCAGTTGCTTCGGGACAAGGCCAGGCATCCCCTTATTGTGTACTGATCTGCACATCATCAAGCACAAACGACATTAGTTACCTATTGAATGATCAATGGAGCTGTTCTCACAGTTTGCGACCGTATAATGCAATTTGTTAAAGGGTCAACTACAGCTCGGATGGTAGTCCTCTCATTGCTGGTTCAGAAGGTCCCAGAGACTTAGAATAATAATAATAATCTTTATTGTCACAAGTAAGCTTACATTAACGCTGCAATGATGTTGCTGTGAAGAGCCCCTAGTCGCCATATTACACCACCTGTTCGGGTACACAGAGGGAGAATTCAGAATATCCAATTCACCGAAGTCATTTGGGACTTGTGGGATGAAACCGGGGCACCCAGAGGAAACCCACGCAGACACAGGGAGAACGTGCAGACTCCGCACTGACAGTGACCCAGGCCAGGATTCAAACCTGGGATCCTGGCGCTGTGAAGCAATAGTGCTAATCACTGTGCTACCAGAGAGTGTAGGCTGATACTCTGGTGCAGTACTGAAGGAGTGCTGTAGCGTCTGCAGGGACTGTCTTTTTGGATGAGACATTAAACCAAGGCACCATCTGTGCTCTTGGCGGGGATGTAAATGATCCCACAACATTATTTAGAAGGTGGCAAGGGAGTTCTCCCCAGTGTCTTGGCCAATATTTATCTCTTAACGAACATCATTAAACTCATTATTTGGTTAACTGATTATCACATTGCTGTTTCTCGGAGCTTGCTGTGTGAAAATTGACTGCCATATTTCTTACATTATGGCAGTAACTACACTTATAAAAATATTTAATTTGCTGTAAAGTGCCTTGCAATGTCCTGAGGAGATGAAAAATGCTTTAGAAATGCAAATCTTCCTGCATATAACCAGCGTTTGCAGCTTTTGCAGGCATTTAATCCACTAAAACACTGCTAAAACTGACGTTCTAACATTTGGGATGAGCAGGCACCAAATGCAAATTGCTTTCATTTATCCTGGGTTCAGGGTTGGCCTCCTTTCCGTTAATCCTTCTGCCGTGAATGAAGACAAAGATGTATTAGGTGTGGTGTGTTTTTGAATGCCTGGTTTGTGTGAGTCTTCAGCTGTAGTCCTTCCCCAAACTGGTACGTGGCAGACAACTTAAAACTGCATCATGGAGAGTGATTTCACATGCATGGGAGGTGACATTACATCTACCAGCTTTCCCATTATTTTGATGAAGTTGACGAGATTGCTGAAATGTTTCCAGTTCACTTGAACCATCCTGAATCACAAGCTGGAGATTTTCATGCTCTCCTAAGTAACATATGTCACATTTCTTTACTGGGGTTTCTTTTTAAAGACATATTTGCTGTGTATGATCTCTGCCATTCGGAATATCTCTGTTACGGTAAACAACATGTGTCCTTGGGTCATTTTCATACCACTAATCACTCAATGAAGGCATACAAAGCTAAGTAACCACGTATGTGGGCAATTTAGTACCATATTAAACTGATATGTAACAAAATCCTCCACCTTAATGTACATGCAAAGAAAGTAGATTAATATCACCAAGGAGGGAGCCCAGAACCTCCAAATCCTGGGGGCCAGGTCATACCCCAAAGGTAGGCTTGGGACCCCCCCCCCCCCCCCCCCACCCACCCCCACCCCCCACCCACCCACCCCATCCCCATGCAAAGACTGCGCGGGAATCGCCCAAGAGGTTTAAACTTCCATTTGGCAATTATCCTGCACTGGGAGCCAACCAATTTAAATTGGAGACTTCGGAGTGTCCAGACTGTCTTACCAGAATAGCTAACCAAGAAAAGTTAGAAGAATTAAAACCACTTCCAATTCCTGGGTAATTATAGTACTGACTCGTCCGACCTCCCATTGGTACCCCTCAACTACACCCTGGACACACTCGATTACATCCCTCAGCACTCCCAAGTCCTGACTAAACCCACCCCCCGCCAAATCACTCACTGCCCCTGACCAACCCAAACCCCAAATACCCACCCCTGACTACTCCCCCTCCTCACTACCCTTCCAAACCCCCCCAACTACCCTCCTGTCTACCCCCAAACTATTCTCCCGACCCTCTGACTGATCATCCAACCCCTCGACCCATCCGACGTCCCAGCAGTTCTGATTCCCCCCTTCCCATCCTATCCATCCTAACTAAATAAAAGCAAATTACTGCGGATGCTGGAATCTGAAACCAAAGAGAAAATGCTGGAAAATCTTAGCAGGTCTGGCAGCATCTGTAGGGAGAGAAAAGAGCTGACGTTTCAAGTCCGGATGATCCTTTGTCAAAGCCATCACTCCGGGTGGCTATGCCCACTCACGTCTGTTGTGCTCAGTTTTGTCCTGCGAAGAGACAGATGGGGAGAATGTAGGCGGCAGTCATGCCAGTTCAGCTAGTTGAGGAGTGGCATGCATGGGACTGGAGTGGGGAATGTGAGGATCAGAGGAGGGACTGGGGGGCACCATGGGAATTGGCAGTGGCAGACGGCCTCATGACAGGTGGGCAACACGCAAAACGGCTGGGTGAAAAGTCACCTTGGATGGGTGGGTGAGGGGGTGCAGCGAGAGACTGGAGGTGACAGGCTTATCGTTGTCGGGCGAAGAAGACCATTCTTTTTTTTGGTATTGCTGCCCCGTTCTCTTCTGTAAGGAGCTGTTACTCATGAAAGCAACTGATGCACGATCAATTACACTCAAGACGAAGTGATTTCATAACTGAAGGCTTTAATCGACTAGAACTTGTTCCCCAGCAGCTTCGGTACAGAAAGTGAAGGCTGCTGGGACGGCACCGGTTCTTATACTCTGCCTGTCAGGGCGGAGCTACGTATCAACAGCCAATGGTAAACTCCCAGGTTTAACCAAGGGTCATCAGCCTCTTCAGTACAGCAATACCTGATAATACCACAGCAACCAGGCAAGTGTGGTCACCTTGCTGGAGGGGCGCCTTTTGAAACGTGGGTATAGGACATCCCGCTTCTACTGAACTCCATCTGGTAGTCTGGTGAGGGCTGCCGCTGAGAATCTTGGAGCAGGCTTCCTGGCTGCCATCCCCTCTGTTGGGTCTGGAACAAGTGCTGGGTTGTGCTAGGGAGGCGTTTCAATTGCACCCCCTATTGATTGTTGTTATCAAGTTTCCCCAGGGTGAGCAAATCAGCGGGAAGCCACCAAAGGAGTGACATGATTCACATGAAGAAAAAAACTTTTGCTTGAGAAGGTCAAAATTCTGTGGAAATTCCCGCCAATGCTGATGGGATTTGCACCATTTTTCTTTCCGTTTTTTGGTAAGATTCCATTCATGGATAGTACCTATTGTGTCACATGATCTCCTCACAAGACTCAGCCATGTTTTCTGATTAGTGCTTTAATTGTCTTAATTTGGTGCCAATCTGAATGAGAAAGTTTGGCCAACTGGAGTGTTGTGTCCAATTCTGGGCACTACACTTTAGGAAGAATAAGACCTTGAAGAGCTTGAAGGAGGGATTTACTGGAATAATGCCAGGTATGCAGTTATGTGGAGGGACTGACGAAGCTGCTGTTGTTCTCCTCAGAGAAGGGGAGGCAGTGGCGTAGTGGTATTATCGCTGGACGCGTCATCCAGAAACCAAAAGTCATGCTACGGGGACCCGGGTTCAAATCCTGCCATGGCAGATGGTGAAATTTGAATTCAATAAAAATCTGGAATTAAACGTCTAATGATGATCATGAAACCATTGTCAAGTGTCATTGAAACCCACCTGTCCGAGAAGCAAATCTGTCGTCCTTACCTGGTTTGGCCTGCATGTCATTCCAGATCCACACCAATGTGGTTGACTCTTAAATGCCCTCAGAGATGGGCAATAAATGCTGGCTCAGAAGATAAAGGCGAGATTTAACAAAAATTAAAACCATTTTACGCAGAGTTGTTCTAATCTGTATTGCACCGTCTGACAGTGGAAGCAACTTCAGTAGTAACTTCTTTTGAAAGTTACAAAAATGTGCGGGGCTTTGGGGAAAGAGAAGGGGAGTGTAGCTAATTGGTTTCTATGAGTACACAATCGAGACAGATGTTTCATTGCAGTGCTGGGGGATTGCTACATTGTTAGAGATGCTGGGGTTTAAATTATCCTTGGATGGCAGCATAACTCGATGACAGCAAATCAACAGTCTGTCTTAGACAATGGCCTGATTTTCTTCAAACAGAGATTAAAGAAAGGAAAATGCTGAAAATACCAAGCAAGGTCAGTTCGAACCTCCAAAGGGAGAAGACAGAAAAACATTTCATGAAAAAATGAAAATGCTCGGTGTCTGTAAAGAGCAGACTTCACTCCAAATATTCAACGTACTCCATTCGCAACACCATCCTGACCTGGAACTAGATTACCGTTCCTTCACCATTAAAGGGTCAAAATCCTGGAACTCCCCTCTTTCACAGCAGTGTGGGTGTAACTACACCACATGGACTATAACAATTCACGAAGGTGGTTCACCATTACGTCATCAAGGGCATTTAGGGATGGGCAAAAATAGAATTTACAGTGCAGAAGGAGGCCATTCGGCCCATCGAGTCTGCACCGGCTCTTGGAAAGAGCACCCCACCCAAGGTCAACACCTCCACCCTATCCCCATAACCCAGTAACCCCACCCAACACTAAGGGCAATTTTGGACACTAAGGGCAATTTATCACAGCCAATCCACCTAACCTGCACATCTTTGGACTGTGGGAGGAAACCGGAGCACCCGGAGGAAACCCACGCACACACGGGGAGGATGTGCAGACTCCGCAGAGACAGTGACCCAAGCCAGAATCGAACCTGGGACCCTGGAGCTGTGAAGCAATTGTGCTATCCACAATGCTACCATGCAGGTCTAGCCAGCAACACTCACGCTGAAAGAGTTTTTTAAAAATCTGACAGTGGTGACAGAAAAAGATTAGATGGCAAGAATCATACAGGCTCCTAGGAGGGGCTGGAGTGCTGGAATGCTGGGGGCTGAGCCAGTAAAATGGCAGAAAGCCACTTCATTGACTGCCAAATGCAGTCCCGCTGTCGGAACAATTTTCCAACAGTTGGGACTGGATACAGTGAGGCTGTCCACTCCAAGAAGGTGGGCAGCCTACTTCCATAATTAAAGACCCAATCAGAGGTCACTTTACACGGCTTTCAGCATTTTGTCAACAGTGAGACCACTTGCCCCCTTCAGACCCTCCCCCCCCCCCCAGCACCCAACAAGATGTTTTCTGCACTGTATGTGGGGAGGCTGCCAGCTAAATGGAGGTGGAGACCAAGAACAGCCCAAGATAAGAATTTATTGAGCAAAGGGGGGGGCCGCAGGCAGGAAAGGCAGCTCCTGTGGCACAGTTTCTACGGAGGGTCTTTCCTTGTGACACTGAGCACAATAGAAACTTGCACTTGTGTAGCATTTTTCACAAACACAAGTTGTCTGTATGACGAACCATCAATGACGACAGAGAGTCGGAAGAGTAAACTGTGGCTTTAATCAGCTAAAAGATACCTGGGCAGCACGGTAGCACTGTGGATAGCACAATTGCTTCACAGCTCCAGGGTCCCAGGTTCGATTCCGGCTTGGGTCACTGTCTGTACGGAGTCTGTACATCCTCCCCGTCTGCGTGGGTTTGCTCCCACAGTCCAAAGATGTGCAGGTTAGGTGGATTGGCCATGCTAAAAATTGCCCGAAGTGTCCAAAATTGCCCTTAGTGTTGGGTGGGGTTATTGGGATAGGGTGGAGGTGTGGACCTTGGGTAGGGTGCTCTTTCCAAGAGCTGGTGCAGACTCCAATGCCGCACAGTTTCAACGATAGCTTGGGCCTCTTTTTCGGCGGATGAGTGCCGAATTTCTGAGGCATGAAGGGTGCGGGAAAAGAATGCCACGGGTCTGCCTGCCTGATTGAGGGTGGCGGCTAGGGCAACCTCTGATGCATCGCTCTCTACTTGAAAGGGCAGTGTCTCGTCTACTGCGTGCATCCCTGCCTTGGCATTATCAGCTCTGATACGGGCGAAGGCCTGTTGTGCCTCGGCCGTCAGGGGAAAATGGGTGGACTGAATGAGTGGGCGGGCCTTGTCCGCATATTTTGGGACCCACTGAGCGTAGTACAAAAAGAACCCCAGGCAGCGTTTGAGGGCCTTGGGGCAGTGGGGGAGGGGGAGTTCCATGAAGGGGCACATGCGGTCGGGATTGGGCCTCAGAACTCCGTTCTGGACCACATAGCCGAGGATGGCTAAGCGGGTCATGCTAAACACGCACTTCTCCTTGTTATAGGTGAGGTTTAGGAGAGTGGCGGTGTGGAGAAATTTGGCAAGGTTGGCGTCGTTAATCCTGCTGATCATGGCCGTAGATGGTGACGTTGTCTAGATACGTAAAGGTTGCCGGCGGTGCAGACTCGATGGGCCGAATGGCCTCCTTCTGCACTGTAAATTCTATGATACCTGCTGGCAGCCGATCCCAGAATGAGGGCAGGGCTGGGGAGGTTAGCCACCGTTATACTTGAGCCCGAGGGGAGGAGCCATAGGTGGAGCCAGCAGGGACAAACCCAGACATGTAACGAACAGTAAGTACAATAAGTAAAAACAGCAAGTACAATATAATACAGTGGTTTACCACATTCACCCCCTGTTAAAAAAAGAGTCCGGCGGGGGTGAAGTGGACGGGTTGAATTAGAGATTGAGTCTGTTGGGGACTTTGACCTTCCGCTGTGATCGCCTCAGTCCCGGCTGTGGTGAGGACACTGGTGTCGGATGAAGTGTTGAGGCCTGCGTATCCAGGAGCGTGTCATCTTCCGGATAAGTAGCAATGGAGGGAGACGGTGTAGAGTCATGAGTAGCAACGGGGGAGACAGTGTAAAGTCGGTGTTAGTGGTGATGGTCGCTGGGGAACCTGCGGGTGCCAAGTCCCGAAGGGAGACTGTTTCCTCCCGCCCATCATGGTGTGCCACGTAGGCATATTGGGGGTTAGCATGTAGGAGAAGGACCCGTTCGACCAGGGTATCCGACTTGTGACTCGTCGCATGCATCCGGAGGAGGACGGGCCCTGGGACCATCAGCCAGGACGGGAGCGAGACCCCTGAGGTGGACCTCCTGGGGAAGACATACATTCTCTTGTGAGGTGTCGCATTGGTGGCGGTACACAGGAGCGACCGGATGGAGTGGAGCGCATCGGGAAGGACCTCCTGCCAGTGGGAGACAGGTAGACCTCTAGACCGTAGGGCAAGAAGGACGGCCTTCCAGACAGTCGTGTTCTCCCTCTCCACCTGCCCGTTTCCCTGGGTGTTGTAGCTGGTAGTCCTGCTTGAGGCAATGCCCTTGCTAAGCAAGAACTGACGCAGCTCATCACTCATGAAGGAGGAACCCCGATCACTATGGATGTAAGTGGGGAAACCAAACAAGGTGAAGAGGCCGTGCAGGGCCTTGATGACTGTGGCAGAGGTCATGTCAGGGCACGGGATGGCGAAAGGGAAATGTGAGTACTCATCAATGATGTTGAGAAAGTACACATTACGGTCAGTGGAGGGGAGGGGCCCTTTGAAATTGATGCTGAGGCGCTCAAAGGAGCGGGAGGCCTTTACCAGGTGTGCTCTGTCCGGCCGTTGGTAGTGCGGTTTTCACTCCGCGCAGACCTGGCAGTCCCTGGTCATGGTCCTGACCTCCTCGATGGAGTAAGGCAGGTTGCGGGCCTTGATAAAATGAAAAAACGGTTGACCCCCAGGTCATTGCGGAGGGCCCGGAGTCGGTCTACTTGTGCGCTGGCACGTGTACCGCGGGATAGGGCATCTGGGGGCTCATTAAGCTTCCCAGGTCGATACAATTATCATAATTATAGGTGGAGAGTTCGGTCCTCCACTTTAGGATCTTGTCATTCTTGATCTTGCCCCGCTATGTGTTATTGAACATGAAGGCAACTGACCGTTGGTCAGTGAGGAGAGTGAATCGCCTGCCGGCCAGGTAATGCCTCCAATGTCGCACAGCTTCCACAATGGCCTGGAGTGTCGAATTTCAGAGACATGGAGGGTATGGGAGAAGAAAGCCACGGGCCTGCCCGCCTGGTTGGGGGTAGCGGCCAGAACAAAGTCAACACGCATCGCTCTCCACCTGGAACGGATGGACACGTCTACTGCGTGCATCGTGTCTTTGGCAATATCTGTTTTGATGTGGTTGAAGGCCTGGCGGGCCTCAGCCGCCAGGGGAAAAATGGTGGATTTAATGAGTGGGCGGGCCTTGTCCGCATAATTGGGGACCCACTGGGCATAATAAGAAAGGAATCCCAGGCATCTCTTCAGGGCCTTGGGGGAGTCGGGGAGTGGAAGTTCCAGGAGGGATCGGAACCTAGGACTCCGTTTTCCACAATGTAGCCAAGGATGGTTAGGCGGGTTGTGCGGAAAACGCATTTCTCCTTATTGTATGTGAGGTTAAGGAGCTTGGCGGTGTGGAGGAAATGTTGGAGGTTAGCGTCATGGTCCTGCTGGTCATGGCCGTAGATGGTGACATTATCCAGATACGGGAACGTGGCCCGCAGCCTGTACTGGTCAACCATTCGGTCCATCTCCCGTTGGAAGACCGAGACCCCATTGGTGACGCCGAAGGGGACCCTGAGGAAGTGGTAGAGGCGGCCATCTGCCTCGAAGGCAGTGTATTGGAGATCCTCCGGGCGGATAGGGAGCTGGTGGTACACGGACTTCAAGTCAATAGTGGAGAAAACTCGATACTCTGACCATGTCAGATATGTGGGGGAGAGGGTACGCAACGAGCTGCGTGTACCGGTTGATGGTCTGATTGTAGTCGATGACCATCCGGTGCTTCTCCCCAGTTTTGATGACCACCACTTGGGCTCTCCAGGGGTTAGTGCTGGCCTCTATGATCCCTTCCCGCAGGAGGCGTTGGACCTCCGACCTGATAAAGGCCTTGTCCCGAGCACTGTATCGTCTGCTCCTAGTGGCGATGGGCTTACAGTCCGGGGTGAGGTTAGCAAAGAGTGGGGGTGGGACGACCTTAAGGGTCGAGAGGCTACGGATGGGCAGGGGTCCATCGAACTCCAAGGTAAGATTTTTGAGGTGGCATTGGAAATCTAGACCTAGTAGTGGGGCAGCGCAGAGTTGGGGGAGGACGTAGAGCTTGATATTTTTGTACTCGATGCCCCGTACTGTAAGGGTTGCGACACAGTACCCACGGACTTCCACGGAATGTGATTCAGAAGCCAGGGAGATTTTCTGGGTCGTGGATAAGATTGGGAGGGAGCAACGCGATACCGTATCTGGGTGAATGAAACTCTCTGTGCTCCTGGAGGCGAAGAGGCAGGTCGTCTCGTGCCCATTGATCTGGACGGCTATCGTGAATTTAGTGAGGTGATGAGGTTGAGATTGTTCGAGGGTGATGGAGGCGAGCTTCGGAAGGTGGGTGAGCTGATTGAGGGTGGCGGAGGCCAGCGTACGATCTGGTGAGCAGGGGTTCCGGGAGACGGCGGGGAGATTCCAAGATGGCGGCCTCCACGGGTTGCACGTGGCGGGTGGGGTTGAAGATGGCTGCCAAGATGGCGGCTGCCAAGATGGCGGCCGCCATGGGTCGCACGTGGCGGGTTGGGTCGAAGATGGTGGCCCCCACAGGTCGCAGATGGCGGATGACATGGAAGATGGGGGCTATCCCCACGGGCTACATGCAGCGCTGCTGGGTTTAGAAACAGGTCGGGCCTGGCAGACTTTAGAGAAGTGGCCCTTCTTTCCGCACCCGTCGCAGATCGCGCTCCTCGCTGGGCAGCGTTGTCTGGGGTGCTTACCCTGGCCACAGAAGTAACATTTCGGGCCTCCGGAATTAGCGGGCCGTGTCGCTGCATGGCACAGGCTTGCGGCGCCCCTGGGCCTGGTGATGGCGGCGCCCACGACGTCCACAAGGTGACGTGTGGTCGGAGGTGTAGGCATCCATGTTATGGAAGGCCACTTCCAACGAGTCCGAGAATTGTACTGTGTCTTGGAGGTCGAGTGTAACCCCCTCTAGTAGGCGCTGGCGGATGTCACTAGATTTTATGCCTGTGACATAGGCTCCCCGGATCAGCAATTCGGTGTGCTTGACAGCCGATACCGCCTTACAACTGCAGTTCCGGCCGAGTACCCACAAGGCGCGCAGAAATCCAGCTTGCGATTCTCCGGGGCGCTGTCGCCCCGTGGCAAGGAGATGCCTAGCGTACACCTTGTTGACTTCCTTAACATACTGCCACTTCAACAGCGTTATCGGATCCTCGTACGGGGTAGTGTCCCTGATAAGAAGGAAAACGTGCGGGCTCACCCGGGAGTTGAGGACTTGCAGCTTGTGGGTCTCAGCGACGGCGGCGGCGGTGGAATCAATGTAAGATTCGAAGCAGCTTCGCCAGTGTTCAAACGTGGCAGTGGCATCGGCTGTTTGGGTGTCTAGCTCCAGGCGATCAGGCTTGAGTGATGGATCCACCTTAAAATGTTAGCTGACTAAATTGATGAACCATCAATGACGACACATGAGTAAACTGTGGCTTTAATCAGCCAAAAGATACCTGCTGGCAGCCGGTCCCAGAATGAGGAAAGGGCTGGAGGTTAGCCACCTTTATACTTGAGCCCAATGGGAGGAGCCACAGGCGGAGCCAGCAGGGACAAACCCAGACATGTAACAAACAGTAAGAACAGGAAGTACAATATAATACAGTGGTTTACCACACTGTAAGTGCTTTACAGTCAATGATGTGAAGTGTAGTGACTGTTGTAATTTCGGAAAGGCAGCAGCTAAATTGCACTCAGCCATCTCCCAAAGCACAGCAACGTGGTAATGACCAAGTCATAGGAGACTTGCATGGCTGATGCGGAACCTGCCACGGGGGCTGGAAGGTGGTGGGAGGGGGTGTGAGGGGGTGTTATTTGGATGTTGATTGAGGGAGAAATTTTGGCCACACGTCAGAGATAACATCCTTGCTCTTCAAAATAGTGCTGTGGGATCTTTCATATCCATACAAGTAGGCACATGAGGCCTCAGGTCAAATCCAAAAGGTGGCACTTCTGAGAGCACAATGCTCCCTTCGTAATGGATGTGAGGGACAGCCTTAATTTCTGGGCACAAGCCCTGGAGTGGGTCTTGAACCCAGAACCTTATATTTCAGAGGTCGGTGTGCTACCAGCTAAGTCAAGGCTGCCACAACATTTTTCTGAAAATTCACCCTCCCATTTGTCAAAGTCTCCTATGTTGTTCAGCAGTCCCCACCTCTGCCAGTGGTGTTTCTGAGACTTCAAAGCTGCTGGTTATTCCATTGGAGCAGCATCATCAGGAGATCACCCGCCATCTTTAATTGGGCAGTGGGCCCACAGATGGTCAATTAGGGACAGGTTTTTCCTGCCCTTTCCGCCGGTGGAATTTTCCAGTCCCACTGAAGTTGAGACCCCCTCACACCCCCTCCCACCACCTTCTAGCCCCTGTGGCAGGTTCCGCATCAGCGGAAACAGGCGAGCCATGCAAGACTCCATAGACTTTGGTCGGACTGGAAGATCACGCCGGCAGCCTCAGTCATGACGGGAAATCCCAGCCCCGGGATCTGTCTATGGTAAAAGTGCCAAGCAGGTCCGACTCGAAACCCACTTTTTACCCTGACATCAGGGTCTTGAGTCCTAAACAAATTCAGCCCAATGCTGCAGTTCCCCAATCTATTGGCAGACATGGTTTCACTCTCCACAGGTGCTGCCTCAACTGCTGAGTATTTCCAGCTTTTTCTGTTTTTATTTGTTATTTTGTTAAAAAGATCCCTTCTCATTCCTGCACAGCTTGGCTGCTGTGTTTGGTTCCAAGGATCACAGTGAAGTGCTTGGGGATTCCTGAGAATGTCACCAGGTGCTGCATATATGCAACTCTGCTATCAAAATCTATGAAGGCTGTGATGCGACCATCAATTCACACGAGACAGAGAGTTGGAGTGAACAGTGGCTTTAATCAACTAGAACAGTGCCTGCCTGCGACTGCTCTGCACTGAGAGCCGCCTACAGGGCAGCTGCTCCATATACCTCCCCTTAAGGGGCGGAGCCAGGGGCGGAGCCCACAAGGCCACCAACATGATACAAGGGGTGTCATACAATACAATGGTCCATAGGTGAAGCCCACAAGGGCAATAACATAGCACAGTGCAATACAGTGGTGAATGGTTGCCATAATATGTTCACCACATTCACCCCCTGTTCAAAAATTGAAGTCCAGTGGGGGTGAAGGGCTCACAGGTTGAGTCTGTCCGGCACCCTGATCGTGCGCTGCGATCGCCTGAGCTCTGATTTCGCAGCGGGCACGGGTGTTGAACTCGTCGGTGTGAGCACGGGGGTTGAACTCGCCGATGCGGGCACGGGTGTGGACTCCTGGAGCGTGTCTTCTGGAGCTTCATTCCTGTAGACCGGTGATGGGGGGGAGGGGGTATAGGAGGGGGTGTGGAGGCCATGTAGGGGCTCTGTTCGGTGTAGGTTGGGGTAGGGGATCCTGTGGGTGCCAGGTCCCGGAGGGAGACCGTATCGTGTCAGCCGTCGGGGTGCGCCACGTATGCATACTGGGGGTTGGCGTGAAGGAGCTGGACCCTCTCAACCAGGGGGTCGGACATATGGCTCCTCACGTGTTTCTGGAGGAGTAGGGGCCCCAGTGTCTTCAGCCAGGCTGGAAGGGAGACCCCGGAGGTGGATTTCCTAGGGAAAATAAATAGGCGGTCATGAGGGGTCTCGTTCATGGCTGTGCAAAGAAGTGACCTAATGGAGTGGAGCGCGTCGGGGAGGAAGTCCTGCCAGTGGGAAACTGGGAGATTCCTGGACCACAGGGCCAGGACGATGGCCTTCCATACCGTCTCGTTCTCCCTCTCTACCTGTCCGTTTCCCCAGGGGTTGTAACTGGTAGTCCTGCTCGAGGCGATGCCCTTACCGAGCAGGCACTCAGTCGCACATAAACGAGGAGCCCCGGTCACTGTAGATGTAAGTGGGGAAACCGAACAAGATGAAGATACTATATAGGGCCTTAATGACGGTGGGCGCGGTCATGTCGGGACAAGGGATTGCAAAGGGGAAGCGGGAGTACTCGTCAATGACGTTGAGGAAATACGCGTTGCGGTTGGTAGAGGGGAGGGCCCCTTTGAAGTCGATGCTGAGGCGCTCGAAGGGCCGGAAGTAGTGGATAAGTCGGTGGAGTAGTGCAGGTTTCGGGCCTTGATGTAGTGGATAAGCCGGGTGGCAGAGGTCATTGTGGATGGCGCGAAGTTGGTCATCTTGCGCGCTGGCGCATGTGCCACTGGACAGGGCACCTGGGGGCTCATTGAGCATCCCAGGACGATACACTATATCGTAATTATAGGTGGAGAGTTCGATCCTCCACCTCAAGATATTATCGTTCTTGATCTTGCCTCGCTGCGTATTGTCGAACATGAAGGCTACCGACCGTTGATCGGTGACGAGAGTAAACCTCCTACCAGCGAGGTAGTGCCTCCAGTGCCGTACAGCTTCCATGATGGCTTGACCTTCTTTTTCGACTGAGGACTGTCAATCTCGGAGGCGTTGAGGGTACGGGAGAAATATGCTACGGGCCTGCCTGCCTGGTTAAGGGTGGCAGTGAGGGCGACCTCTGACGTGTTGCTCTCCACCTGGAAGGGGACAGACTTGTCCACCGTGCGCATCGCGGCTTTGGCAGTATCTGCCTTGATGCGGTCGAAGGCCTTGCGGGCCTCAGCCGCAAGTGGGAAGATTGTAGCTTTGATCAGTGGGCGGGCTTTGTCCACATAGTTGGGGTCCCACTGGGCATACTAGGAAAAGAATCTGAGGCATCTTTTCAGGGTCTTGGGGCAGTGGGGAAGGGGGAGTTGCAGGAGGGGGCGCATACGGTCAGGGTCGGGCCCTAGGACTCCGTTTTCCACGACATAGCCGAGGATGGCGAGTCTGGTTGTGTGGAAAACGCATTTCTCCTTGTTATAAGTGAGGTTGAGGGCTTGAGCGGTTTGGAGGAACTTCTGAAGGTTGGCGTCGTGGTCCTGCTCGTCGTGGCCGCAGATAGTGATGTTGTCCAAGTACGGAAATGTGGCCCGCAGCCCCTACTGGTCCACCATTCGGTCCATCGTTCTTTGGAAGACTGAGACCCCAAAGGGAACCCGGAGGATGTGAAAGAGGCGGCCGTCTACCTCAAAGGCCGTGTAGTGGCGGTCCTCCGGGCGGATTTGGAGCTGGTGGTATGCGGACTTCAGACCTACCATGGAGAACACCCGGTAGTGTGCAATCTGATTCACCATGTCCGTTATCCGGGGGAGGGGGTACGCATCGCGTTGCGTGTACCGGTTTATGGTTTGGCTGTAATCTACAACCATCCGGTTCTTTTCCCCCATCCTGACGACCAGCACCTAGGCTCTCCAGAGGCTATTGCTGCCTCAATGATCCCTTCCCGCAAGAGCCGCTGGACCTCGGACTTGATAAAAGTCCTGTCCTGGATACTGTACTACCTGCTCCTGGTGGCGACGGGTTTACAGTCGGCGGTGAGATTCGCGAAGAGCGGGGGAGGGTCGACCTTCAGGATCGCGAGACTACAAATGGTGAGGGGGGGTAGGGGCCCGCCGAACTTTAGGGTCGGGCTCCTGAGGTTGCACTGGAAATCCAGTCCCAACAGAAGAGGAGCACAGAGATCGGGCAGTACATATAGTTTAAAGTTTGCGTATTCGACGCCCTGTCTCGTGAGGTTCGTGACAGATTACCCCCGGATCTGCACTGAGTGCGATCCGGAAGCGAGGGAGATTGTTTGAAATGCGGGGGAGATTTGGAGAGAACAGCGCCTTACCGTGTCTGGGTGTACGAAGCTCTCCATGCTCCCGGAGTCAAACAGGCAGGGCGTTTCGTGCCCATTGACCCAGATGGTCATCATGGAGTTCCTGAGGTGCTTTGGGCGTGAGTGGTCAAGGGTGACCGCGCCGAATTGTGGGTAGCCGGCGTGGTCAGAGGTGGTGGGGTGGTCCCAAGATGTCTGCCCCTGTAGGTCGCACGTGTTGGGCAGCGTTGAAGATGGCGGGCCCCGTCGGTCGCACGTGTCGGGCAGCAATGAAATGGCAGACAAGATGGCAGCTCCCATGAGTCGCACATGGCGGGGCGCGTGGGAGACGGCGGCCAAGATGGCAGCCCCCGTGGGTCTCACGTGTTGTGTAGAGTCGAAGATGGCTGCCCCCACGGACAACACGAGGTGGGTGACGCGTCCAAAGGGGTCAGAGCTGGCAGGCACGCAGCCACGCTGCGAGGTCTGCGCCTGTGAGCCTGAGAGTTGGGCCTGTGATTTGGAGGACTTCGACCTGGCCAGGCAAGCTTTGGCAAAGTGTCCTTTCTTGCCGCCATCGCTACAGTTCACGTTCCGAGCCGTGCAACGCTGCCTGGGATGCTGGTTCTGGCCACAAAAGTAGAAGGGCAGCCCCCCAGGTTGGGCTGGGCAGGCAGCCGCGCGGCACAGGCCTGGGGTATTCTCTGGTCGGGTGTCCACGAGGGGGTCGCATGGTCGGAGGGGAAAGAGTTGAGGCTCTGAAACGCTACTTCTAGGGACGTGGCTAGTTTTACCGTCTCTTCTAGGTCGAGGGCGCCCTTCTCGAGCAGGCACGGCCTGACATAGTTGGACCGGACTCCAGCCACGTCGGCGTCCCAGATGGCGAGTTCCATGTGTTGCGAGGCCGTGACGGCCTTGTAGTTGCAGCTTTGCGCGAGGACGTTCAGGTCACGTAGGTACTCCTCCAGCGATTCACCGGGGCGTTGGCGGCGAGTGGTGAGGAGATGCCGCCTGAACACTTCGTTCACCAGCCTCATGTATTGCCGCTTCAGGATCGCGAGCGCGTCTGTGTATGTCGTCGCTTCCTCGATTTGCATGGATATTCGATGGCTCACCCGGGCGTCGAGGAGGCTCAGCTTCTGTTCGTCGGTGACGGAGGGTGAGGAGGAGGTGGCGAGGTAGGCCTCGAAACATCGGAGCCAGTGCGAAAAAATCCCTTTGGCCTCGCGGCCTGTGGGTCGAGTTCCAGTCGGTCAGGTTTGAGGGCTGCTTCCATCGCGATGTTGTAGTTGATTAAATTGATGTGACCATCAATTCACATGAGGCAGAGTTGAAGTGAACTGTGGCTTTAATCAACTATAACAGTGCCTGCCTGCGACTGCTCTGTACTGAGAGTCGCGTGCAGGGCAGCTGCTCTATATACCTCCCTCAAGGGGGCGGAGCCAGGGGCGGAGCCCACAAGGGCATCAACATGATACAAGCGGTGTAATACAATACAATGGTCCATAGGTGGAGCCGACAAGGGCAACAAGATAGCACAATGCAATACAGTGGTGAATGGTTGCCATAATACGTTCACCACAGGCTGTGAAACATGCCTGTTATTTCACACACATGCCGTTTCTTCCATATCGATGTATGAGATAGCAACCTCAACAAGAACTACTTTTCCTGAACTACCAGCTGTTTAAATATAAATTCGAAAGTTCTGCACCCCTGCACCATCAATGAGTGCCAGGTGTAACCATGGCAACTTTTCTCAACATGACTGTCCCTAATTATTGCAAAGCATTACCAGCATAAGTAAAAAAACGCTCCCAGCAATCATGAAGAAGCATACAGCCACTTAGACAAGCTGCAGTTTAATGAAAGAGATGGATATTCCACCAAGCTCCTCATCGAACAGGCAGCAGAGACATGCAATGTGTCATTATGCCCTTTTCAATCAGACAGCGCCTGATAACTTTGCCAGCATGTTGATTTCGCCCTGTGCACTGGGTTACTGCCACATGTCACATTGCAACAGAAAAAGACCATCGCATTCAAAAGTACAAAATGCAAATTAATCACTCAGCACCTCAATGAGAAAAGATAGGCCCCGATTTTCAAGTGCCCACCTGGCAGAAACGGGTGTAGGATGGGGTCTAGGGGAGCAGGAGGCAGCTAAAACAGTAGCAGTAGTTACGTCGTGGTAGATACCTTGTTGTTCGAGTGCCTCCACAATGTAATTGACTTTGGACTTTTTACAGCAGAAATACTTATGCTAAAGTGTGGTAGCAAGGTTCCTTTGGGCAGTTTATTGGGCAGCTCGGTCGTGTCGTGTTGGGTGTTCCGATACACAAACGAACCAACACGGTTGTAGATGGTACAACTCTGTTTTATTATTCTGTACAATAATAACTATTAACTTCTGGCTGTGATTCGTACTTCACCAGCTAACCTGTGGACCCTGCCCTAGCACTTCCTTAGTGAGGCACTCAGCACATGGTGTATGTCTGAGTGGCACGCTGTGAGCTCTGTGCTCTGAGCCATCTCCTGTTAGAATGAGCGGGAACTGAGGTGTTCCCTGTTTTATAATGCGTGTGCTCTCACTGGTGATTGGCTGTGATGTTGCGTGTGTGTTGGTTGGTCCAGCTACGTGTCCATCAGTGGGTGTGTGTGATTGTACCATGATGTGTTAATATGGATATCATGACATCCCCCTTTTCATAAGGATATGTACCTACATGGTAATAAATATTGGTGTGTACTGAATGCATCTGAGTATGTGTGTGCAATATTTACAACATGTACATGAGGCTAAACTATATACATAGGAAGGTGTCAGGTGCAACAGAGCAACGAGGTTGTACCACAAACAAAACAAGTGCAATCATCAAAAAAAGAAAGAGAACTCCTGGAACGACAAGAAAGAAACACGTTAACATTATTGCACAACAAATCAGTGAGTCCAATGTGCAAACAGGCTCATAAGTCCAGTCTATTAGGTGGGTGACGAATTCGGGTTCACCGCCTCAAGGGTGGGTCAGGATCCACCGGCTGACGAATGGGCCTGGCCACCGCGAGAGAGGAATAGGCAGAGTGGCAGGAAGCTCCACGAAGTCGACATCAGGGACAACAGGAGTGCGTGGCACCGCGCATGATCACGTAGCGAGCGAGGAAGCAGCCGAAGGGCCCACCGATTACGCCGGCGAATGGAGCCATCAGGCATGCGAACCAGGAACGAGCGGGGAGCCATGCGGCGGAGAACCTCGCGGTTGCCGACCAGCCACCCTCCGGTAGGTGTATGCGGACGTTGTCTCCAGGCGCCAGGGCAGGAAGATCAGTTGCCCGAGCGTCATGTGCCACCTTCTGCTGAGCACGCTGCTGTTGCATCCTTTGCAGTACTGGAGCATGGTTGGGTTTAGGAACATGAATGGACGGCACAGTGGTCCTGAGGGCGCGACCCATCAACAGCTGGGCTGGCGAGAGGCCTGTGGACAGTGGGGCCGAGCGATAGGCCAGCAGGGCTAAACAGAAGTCAGATCCAGCATCAGCAGCCTTGCAGAGGAGCCGCTTCACGATATGGACGCCCTTTTCCGCATTGCCATTTGACTGGGGATGCAGAGGGCTGGACGTCACGTGTGTGAAGCCATACGAAGCGGCAAAAGAAGACCATTCTTGGCTCGCAAAACAGGGCCCATTGTCCGACATGACGGTAAGCGGAATGCCTTGGCAAGCGAAGGTTTCTTTGCATGCTCTGACGACAGCTGATGATGTCACGTCATGCAGGCGTATGACCTCCGGATAATTGGGAAAATAGTCAATTATGATGACGTAGTCCCTGCCAAGCGAATGAAAGAGGTCCACACCCACCTTTGCCCAGGGGGACGTGACCAACTCATGGGGCTGAAGTGTCTCAGGGGGTTGCGCCAGCTGAAACCTCTGGCAGGTGGGGCAATTGAGCACCATGTTGGCGATGTCGTTGCTGATGCCCGGCCAGTACACAGCTTCCCGGGCCCTCCGCCTGCACATCTCAACCCCAAGATGGCATTCATGCAATTGTTCGAGGACAAGCCTGTGCATGCTGTGTGGGATCACAATCCGGTCCAACTTTAGGAGGACACCATCAATGACGGCCAAGTCGTCCCGGTCATTGTAGAATTGTGGGCACTGCCCCTTGAGCCACCCTTTCGTTATGTGGCGCATCACACGTTGTAGAAGGGGGTCAGCCGCAGTCTCACGGCGAATGTGGGCCAGACGTGCATCAGTAGCCGGCAGATTGGCCGATGTGAAGGCTACTTGTGCGTCGACCTGACAAACGAACCCCTCCGATTCGGGCGGTGTGCTCACTGGTCTGGACAGGGCATCCGCGATGATGAGGTCCTTTCCCGGGGTGCAGACAAGTTGGAAGTCGTACCTACGGAGCTTGAGCAGAATGCGCTGGAGGCGAGGGGGTCATCTGGTTGAGGTTCTTCTGAATGATGCCGACCAGGGGCTGATGGTCGGTCTCCACAGTGAACTGCGGAAGACCATACACATAGTCGTGGAATTTGTCGATTCCGGTTAACAAACCCAGGCACTCCTTTTCAAACTGTGCATTGCGCTGTTCTGTGAGGGTCATGGCCCGCGAGGCATAGGCGACTGGGGCCCATGATGCAGTGTCGTCCCGTTGCAGGAGTACCGCCCCAATGCCGGACTGGCTGGCATCAGTTGAGATCTTTGTGTCCCGAGTAGTGTCGAAGAACGCCAATACCGGGGCGGTGGTGAGCTTGATCTTGAGCTCCTCCCATTCCTTCTGGTGTCCGGGCAGCCACTGGAATTCCGTAGTCTTCTTGACCAGGTGGCGAAGAGCCGTTGTGTGCGAGGCCAGGTTGGGAATAAACTTCCCCAGGAAGTTGACCATCCGTAGAAAGCGTAGCACTGCCTTCTTGTCTGACGGCTGCTGCATGGCTGCGATGGCTGCCACTTTGTCGGCATCTGGACGCACCCCTGACCGGGATATGTGGTTCCCCCAGAAACTTTAGCTCAGTTTGGTCAAAAGAATACTTGCCTCGGTTGAAGCGCAGGCCGTGATCCCATATCCGTGCAAAGACACGCTGGAGACGACTGATGTGCTCCTGCGGTGTGGTGGACCAGATGATGATGTCGTCAACATAGACGCGCACCCCTTCGATGCCCTCCATCATTTGTTCCATGATGCGATGAAACACCTCGGATGCCGAGATGATGCCAAACGGCATCCTATTGTAGCAGTATCTGTCAAAGGGAGTGTTGAAAGTGCACAGCTTCCTACTGCACTGATCCAGTTGAATCTGCCAAAAACTCTTTGAGGCATCAAGCTTGGTGAAAATTTTAGCGCGGGCCATTTCGCTCGTGATTTCTTCCCGTTTGGGTATGGGGTAGTGTTCCCTCATGATGTTATTGTTCAGGTCTTTCGGGTCGATGTAGATCCGGAGCTCGCCAGAGGGCTTTTTTATGCGCACCATGGAGCTGACACATGGCGTTGGCTCCATGACCCGGGAAAGCACTCCTTGGTCCTGCAGGTCCTGCAGCTGCTGCTTGAGGCGGTCTTTGAGTGTTGCTGGGACTCTGCAAGATGCGTGAATGACCGGGGTGGCATCCGGTTTGAGCCGTTTTCTGTAAGTGTATGGCAGTGTGCCCATGCCCTCGAAAACCTCCTGGTTGTGCGCGATGAGTGAGTGGAGCTGTGCCCTAAAGTCTGCATCCGGGAAATCGGACGTGCCTTCTGGAGACAGAGTGTGTACCCGCCGAACGAGGTGGAGGATCTTGCACGCCTGTGCGCCTAACAGAGAGTCCTTCGAGGATCCAACTATCTCTAAAGACAGTGTGTCTGTGTATGAATTGTGTGCAACTTCAAGTTGGCAGGACCCCATGGTCGGGATGACGATCCTGTTGTAATCAACCAGCTGACAGTGGGATGGCCGAATCAGTGGTTTAACCTTCAAGGCGTAGAAGGCTGACCATGCAATGAGATTGGCGGAGGCACCAGTATCTAAGCGGAATGTGATTGGTGATCGGTTGACCATTAGGGTGGCACACCATTCATTGCCCGGATTGATGCTGTGCACTGGCATTGGCTGGTGGGTCCTACTTGGGGACATCCAGTTCCTGTCTATGACCGCAACGCGGAAAGGTTCCCGGTCGTCGGTGTCACCGGGTGTCTGCACGTTGTCAGGGTATGACTCGGTGTATGTGGGCTGAATGGCCCGCACGTCCCTGCGAGGCTGGCGGAATTGCAGAGGGTTGGTAGGTTGAGCTGCTTGACAACAGGCAGCGTAGTGGCCCATCCTGCCACAGCGGAGGCATTGTCGCGCTTTGGCCGGACATTGCCACTTTAAGTGTGCAGATCCACAGTTGCCGCACGTCGTGACGTCATGACGTTCGTTGTGCCACTGCACATGCACGGTGCGGTCCTGCGTAGAGCGCGCCTGCGCATCACGTCCCTCTGCGTCGACGTCCCCTCTTTTGGCGCATACAAGCGCGGGAGGCCTCGGAAAGCACGTGAAATGGCCGCCCTCGTCCGGGCCGGGAGGAACTCGATCGACTGGACCCGCTCGGCCTCGTAGGACCCCTGCCATGCCGATTCGGCCGCCTGGAATTGGGAGTACCGGCTGGTCGCGTTTTCGTGGAGGACGCAGGTTTCGATGGCGGTAGCTCGGGTGAGGCGCTTTATTTTGAGGAGCTGCTGGTGTAGGGTGTCCGAGGTGACCCAAAAACTATCTGATTCCGAATCATGGAGTCGGAGGTGGCCTCATAGCCGCAGGACTGAGCGAGGATACGGAGGTGTGTCGGATAAGATTGAAAAGGCTCATCCTTACCCTGCAGGCGCTGCTGGAAGAGGTACCTCTCAAAGCTCTCATTAACTTCCATGCTGAAGTGTTCCTCAAATTTTAGAAGGACCGTCTCGGACTTTGTTTTGTCCTCGCCTTCCGCGAATGCCATGGATTTGTAAATGTGGATGGCGTGTTGCCCCGCCGTGGAGAGGAGGAGGGCGATCTTCCTGGTGTCCGATGCATTCTCCCTGTCTGTGGTTTCTAGGAAGAGCTGGAAGCGCTGTTTAAACAGCTTCCAGTTGACACCGAGATTTCCAGCGATTTGGAGCGGCTGCGGCGGGCTGATGGTGTCCATGGCGCAGGATGGCGGATCGCTAAAGAGGTGCAGGTAGGTCTCAAAGTTGCTGGGGAGTTTCCAGTCCTGGTATCATGTCGTGTTGGGTGTTCCGATACACAAATGAACCAACACGGTTGTGGATGGTACAACTCTGTTTTATTATTCTGTACAATAATAACTATTAACTTCTGGCTGTGGTTCGTACTTCACCAGCTAACCTGTGGACCTAGCCCTAGCACTATCTTAGTGAGGCACTCAGCACATGGTGTATGTCTGAGTGGCACGCTGTGAGCTCTGTGCTCTGAGCTATCTCCTGTTAGAATGAGCGGGAACTGTGGTGTTCCCTGTTTTATAGTGTGTGTGCTCTCACTGGTGATTGTGTTGGTTGGTCCATCTACCTGTCCATCAGTGTGTGTGTGTGATTGCACCATGATATGTTAATATGGATATCATGACAGGTAGCACAATGGTTAGCACAGTTGCTTCACAGTGCCAGGCTCCCAGGTTCAATTCCCAGCTTGGGTCACTGTCTGTGTGGAGTCTGCATGTTCTCCCCGTGTCTGCGTGGGTTTCCTCCAGGTGTTCCGGTTTCCTCCCACAAGTCCAAAGATGTGCAGGTTAGGTAAATTGGCCATTCTAAATTGCCCTTCGTGTCCAAAAAGTTTAGGTGGGGTTACTGGGTTACAGGGATAGGTTGGAAGTGTAGGCTTAAATGGTGTGCTCTTTCCAAGGGCCGGTGCAGGCTTGATGGGCCAAATGGCCTCCTTCTGCACTGAAAATTCTATGATCCTTTAAAGGGACGGGCTCCACAGACCAAAGACAGGTTTGGGGCCAATCGTGTGGGAGCATACGAACCCCAGCCAATGGGGAGGTTGCGCAGGGCCCTGGGAGCAAGAATCTGGGCAGTGTGAATCACAGAGCTGAAGAGTAAAGACCGTGGTACAGTCTTCTGTGCTTTTGCCTTTAATTAATTGGGCCATTGGCTGTCACTCTCAGATCAGCAAAGGGGTGGAGAGCATTCAAAGGGGAGACAGAGAGCATAGTGTCTCACTCTACATGGATGATAGGGTGAATGCAACTTGGCGGAAGTGACCATGTGTGCATTCATGAAGGCTGCGCCTTCTCAACCTTGTCCCTCGCCTGAGGTGTGGGGATCCTCAGGTTAAATCACCACCAGTCAGCTCTCTCCCTCAAAGGGGAAAGCAGCCTACAAGTCTGGGACTACGGTGACTTTACCTTTACTGTAGGTGAGAACAGAACTGAGCTTCATATTTTAAAATCCTTCCCTAATTTGGGCTCAGCATTTCTGCCCAGGCCCTGATGAGTGAAGGGTGTTTAAGGTGGCACTTGATCAATCTACCAAATTGCTAAAGTGTGGGAGGCAACTTCTCTATTGAAGGGTAGGACTGGCAAGATCATAAACATTGTAGTTAATCGGTTTATCTGTATTAACTAAGGGAGGGAGTCACCTACTCTCATTAAATGATCGAGGTGAAATTGTGTATTGGCTCGAAGGCAGATTTATATGGCCCTATCCTAAATTCAGTTCTAATTGCTGAATATAATTGAGCATTGTGACTGTTTAGAAAGGTCTGCAAATGGGATTCAGGCTGTTTCGTGACTCTGCACATATTTCTTGACCCTCCACACCACGAAAACTGTCAGTCCCTTCTCTCTCTTTTTAATTAAATGTCTGTCCACTTGTGCTGATTTCATGTGTCTGAACACGGATGTTTTCAATCCCACAACTCATCCAGTTGACATAAATCTCAGCGTTCAGACCACTTGGAATATGGAAGGCACCATGTCGCTGAGGGAGGGGAGATGGGGGGGGCTGGATTCTCCGTCCCGTCACGCCACATTTCTGTCTCAGCACGCCGGCGGGATGCTCTGTTACGCCGGCTGGTCAATGAACCCCATTGAACCCTCCCATTGCGGGGCTGCCCCACGCCATCGGGAAACCCCCTGGCTGCCGTAAAAACGGAGAAGCCTGACGGCTGAGAATGCAGCCAGGATGCCTTTCCCTTACCTTTCATTTTAGCTTTGAGCTGCGTTTCAAAGTTTAATGATTAAAACAAAAGGCTAAACTTTTCAGATCAATGGTCTTCCGTCACAACCATCAGGTGTTGCCTGATCTGCTGACTATTTCCTGTACAGTCTGTATTAAATTCAGGTACGTCTCATTCTGGGGGTTGGTTAACTCAATATTGACATAAGTTCAATGCAGCAGGTGCTACTGAATAGTGATTAAGAACTGGAAAACAAAATGATTTTCTTTCTCTTCCTTGTCTGGAGCAAGAAAACGTTGCCGTGACTCAGCGAAGACTGGGGAAGTGAACGTGATGTGGGCTCCAAAGGTCGGCTGTCGTCGGTCCCGAAGGTCAACCAGTGTGGAATCCGAAGGTTGTCCTGTTGGCAAAAGTGGGTCCCAGGAAAAAAAGTTTGAAAAGCACTGCTATACGTAGACAGCAGAATAACAACCCTGGGGGGACTCCCGGAAAAGCTCCAACTCCCGAAAGGAAAAGAGTTAAGATACATGGAAATTAGAAACTTCCTCCGAAAAGAGACACCGACGTGCCCCCAGACACCAGGACGCACAACTGGACAGACCTCTGACCACAGGCGAACTAGGGGACAGTAATTGTGCTGGCATGTGCGGACGACTATTGGAGGAGGAATATTCACCCCATGATGAAACACAGGAGAAATGGGAGGAGGAACTAGGCATGAAGATAGCAGGAGGACTCTGGATCAATGGACTGCACAGGGTGAACTCCACCTCCTCATGTGCAGGGCTGAGTCTAACGTGGCTAATGGTGGTGTACAGAGTGCAACTAACCAGAACAAGAATGAGCAGGTTCTTCCTGGAGGTGGAGGACAAATGTGAACAGTGCGGGCGGCCCGGCCAACAACACCCAAATGTTCTGGTGTTGCCCCAGGCTTGTCGGATTCTGAACGACCTTCTTTGAGGCCATGTGCAAGATTGTGGGGGTGAGGGTGGAGCCGTGCCTACTAGTGTCGGTCTTCAGGGTCTCGGAACAGCCAGAGCTCTTCATGGGGCGAGGGGCATACTCCATAGTCTTTGCCTCCTTGATTGCCCACCAAAGACGCCTGCTCGGCTGATGATCGGCTGCGCCATCCACGTTGGCAGACTGGCTATCCGATCTGGATCAGAGGAAAGCTCCCACAACACATGGAGGCTATTCACCAGCCTGTTCCAAGACCTGTTTGTGACCAACTGAAGGAATAGAGGAAGGAGAGGAGAGGGGGGAGGGATGGAGAGGAGGGAGGGGTGTGGGGGGTAGGGGGGATGGGAAAGACACCAAGAGTAACACAGAGCAAGCAGGAAAGGGGAACCAAAAGGGACAAAGAGCAAGAGCACCGGTTGGAAGCGACCACACCCGGCAGATGCCGAGCATGCCTCCCTCTGGCACAGTTTAGTACCAGGAAACAATGAAGCCAGGGGGCAAAGCTACACAGTGACCACTGGCCATCACTGGGAGCTCGCAAACCGGGGCTAACAGGTTAAGGTTTGCTGTTGGGTGCGATTAGCAGAGTGTTCCTCAGCAGCTACAGCGCCAGGAAACATCCTGCTTTCCAATGGCACTTTTCCATTTCTTTGGCCTCGGGGAGTTTCTCTCCGCCGAGGCCATCCCTGCTCTGCTTTTAGAACCCCCCCCCCTTGCATTATTTACTCCCCTCACCCCCCCCCCCCCCAACTATGGGAGACACCCAGGATCCTGCCTCAACCCCCTCCAAGTGCAAGGCCCCATCTGGCCCGACCTTGGCACTGCCATCCTGGTACCTGGGCACCCAGGCACTTTCAGCCTGGCACCCTAGCAGTGCCACCTGGGCGAAATCCAGATTGCGTCGGGCGGATCTGGTCGGGTGACATGCATTCGTCCTGGCACGGATCCCGGTTTGGCACTCGCACACAATTCACCCATTGAGCCCGGATCCGTGTTGGGCACAAATAGTTTGCTAAATTGCGGCCATAGTCTTTCATTGTATCCCAAACAAATTAACTCCCTTTCTCTCTCAAGGATAAATCAACATATTGGGAAAATCACAGAAATCTCCCTTGCTTCAGGTTTGTGGCATTGAATATTTTTTCCCCTGACATCACAGCAAGCACGCCCAATTTACACCATCTAATGGCAGTAGCATTTAGCTTTCACTGTCCCTGGATGGAAGCAGACTTTGCACAGTCAATTATTATGTTCTCCGTGTCTCCTTTTCTCTTTTACTGCCAAAATTGGATAGACCACAGGATATGAGTCTAATACAAACAAAGGCAGTAACTTGTTTGCCTCGGTTACAGATACAGCATGGCAACATGCTGTGGTGCAAACCACTGAGATACACGACACTGCTCATCAACTGTCTGATACACATTCTGAGGTCTGCTTCATCAGACTCCCTGTTGGTATACAGGACTGAACAAACTTCTGATGGAAACAACCATTCCAGCAATTTGTGAATCCCTGATGTAATCTGTGATCATAATACCTTTTTAAAATTCTGCTTCCAGACTCAGTGATATGGCTCAAGGCACAGAGAAACAACACCCTCAGTTTACTGCATCTGGTATTAAGCACCATGAGCAAACCCCATACTAACCTTGACAAATCACACAATTGATGGAATATTATAATCAATGACTATCAGAGCTCAGACTATCAGAGTTATACAGAGATGCATTTGATATTATTACAACAGCATAGATGTATCTCCTGTATCCTTTCTGAAGATCGGCTTTCTATTTTAGCAACATTGGAAGTATGCATCTTGAGTGAATTCAACAATTTCAACAAGGCCAACTTTATTTCGGAGTGCCGAATAGTGGAAAAATATAATTGTGCATTCAGCAACAGCTAGTGATGGAGCAGCTCAGAAGTTGCTCATATTAATTATTGTCCCGCTGCAGTCATTTGGAATCAGTTAGGAAGGACCAGGGATATCAAAGCTGGGACGTCATGGTTCAATGTGGCATGATTGGGGGTTGGTTAGCTCAGTTGGCTAGACAGCTGGTTCATGGTGCGGAGCAAAGCCAACAGTACGGGGGTTATTCATGAAGCCCTCCCTTCTCAACCTTGCCCCTCGCTTGAGGTGTGGTGACCACCAGTCGGCTCTCCCCCTCAACGGGGAAAGCAGCCTCTGGTAATGTGGTAACACTTCTCTATTTTTACATATGGTGTAATGCCACCCCTGTTGTATAGAGCAGTTATCCACTGTGCTTTTGAGGGAGCTGCTATATGAATATTAATGTCTTCTTCCACTTTCAGGTGCCATGCGCTAAGGGGGCATTGGTGGCCATGGACTCCCATTGGATTGGTCCGTGATTATGCTGGGCAAAGTACTGCAGTGGTTTGCCAAAGCCTTCTGCAATATGGTTCACCAAGAAACTCTCCCACTCCTACTGCCTTATCAGGCACTTTGAAAGGATTTACAAGCTGATAAACAATCTGTGCGCCACATTATGTACATACTTTCCATGGGCATCAAGTCCCCAAGATGGTCTTGAACCTATAGGTAATAATAATAATCTTTATTAGTGTCACAAGTAGGCTTACATTAGCACTGCAATGAAGTTACTGTGAAAAGCCCCTAGTCGCCACATTCCGGCTATCACTGTGCCACAAGACTTATCATCATAGATTTATCATCATAGAATTTACAGTGAAGAAGGAGGCCATTCAGCCCATCGAGTCCGCACCGGCTCTTGGAACGAGCACCCCACCCAAGATCAACACCTCCACCCCATCCCCATAACCCAGTAACCCACTCAACACTAAGGACAATTTTGGACACTAAGGGCAATTTATCATGGCCAATCCACCTAACCTGCACATCTTTGGACTGTGGGAGGAAACCGGAGTACCCGGAGGAAACCCACGCACACACGGGGACGATGTGCAGACTCCGCACAGACAGTGTCCCAAGCCGGAATCGAACCTGGGACCCTGGAGCTGTGAAGCAATTGTGCTATCCACAATGCTACCGCGCTGCCCCTGGAATATTAATGCATATTATGAATTTAATATTTCTTATTTTGTTCAGGACTAGTTCCTGGCGTTATTTCTCTTTTGGGTCTGATGTATTCTGCTGAAAATAATGGAGGACCAAGAAGCATGGATAAGATGATGTGGCCCATGACTTGATGCATTTACTTAACTCTCATGTAATCTCACTGTAAGTTAAAATGAGCTCTGATAGTCATTGATTATAATAACAACCTGCTGTCTCTGTGAGTTAAATGATAAGTTAATTATTTTTCTGTTATTCCCTGCAAGAGATCGTTCAATACTGCCATTTTAACTATCATTTTTAAACAGTATTTTACCTATCTTTCATTATTTCTTTGTCAAGCATTTAATTTTAGTTAAATAAATTTGTAATTTCTGCCTTGGTCGACACACCTGTTTTTTCTTTTTTAAGATTTCTAAAATATATGGGAATGCATCGAAGTTCTTACGCAACACTAGTCTTTCAAGCTGCACTGAACTACAAAAATAATGTCAAGTGCGTTTGCCGTGCTTCCAATATCTACGATGTCCAGGCTAGTTTCTGATCCTGCACCCATTGCACATTGATCTAATTAGTGGTATTTCCTTTACACTTGTAGGTAAAAAAGAATGTAGCTTACAAAACCCACCTTCCATCCGAATTGAAGGATCTGTCCACTGCCGCTTCAGCTCCTTCACAAGGTTCATGCTGTGTCAGGTTGAGCTGAATGCGTAAGTAAAGGCTGATATTTTGCTCGAGGGACCCTCAGTTGGCTTTTCGGCTCTCCCGATCATACCATCCTCAGCCACTGCACCTTGCTCCCTCCTGCCTTTCCCCTACCTCAGCCTATCTTTTCCATCCTGCTTTCCAACATCCTTTTGAACTCATCCAGTGCTGCACCATCCTTCTCATGTTTGAGATATGAAAAAACAAACATACAAATTCGGAGCCTGCTCTGCTGTCCGATAAGGCCATGGCTGATCTGACTTCCCACTTTGCTGCCTGCCTCCAATGCCCTTTGACTCCATTGTTAATCAAGAATCTACGTACCTCTGCCTTCAAAATATTGAATGAGCCACCCTCTACCGCTCTCTGAGGAAGTGTTCCACAGACTCACAACCCTCAGAGAGAAAACAATTCTTCTTAACTCTGTCTTAAATGGGGCAGCAGGGTGGCACAGTGGTTAGCATTGCTGCCTCACGGCGCCGAGGTCCCAGGTTTGACCCCGGCTCTGAGTCACTGTCTGTGTGGAGTTTGCACATTCTCCCCGTGTTTGAGTGGGTTTCACCCCCACAGTCCAAGATGTGAAACATAGGTGGATTGGTCACGCTAAATTGCCACTTAATCGGACAAAATGAATTGGGTACTCCAAATTTTTTTTTTTAACTCTGTCTTAAATGAGAGATCCCTTATTTTCAAACTGTGTTCCCTCGTTCTACTCTCCCATAAGCGGAAATATTTTTTCAGCATCCACCCTCTCGTGTCCCCTCAGGATCTGTTTCAATAATATTCCCGCTCATTCTTTGAAAAAACTACTGGATACAGGGCCAACCAGTCCAACCTTTCCTCATAAGATAATCCTCTATCCCAGGAATCAGTCAATTCAACCTCCTCTGAGCTGTGTCTGTCGTGTTATTGACCCTGTGGTAACACGGACTGCAACTGGATGCAGTTAGACTGGAAAGCAGACACCAAACTTCGACATTGGTTCAATGCGATTTATTGAACTTCTGTAACAATGCACACAGCTTGCTGTGGGTTGTCACTCTACTACTCAAAGTGTGCTAACTCTAACTAATTAGACCAGACTAGCTCTGAGCCACGTGTAGAAGGTGCTAACTAATATATACACCCTGACTGTCACTACAGTTGTCACCAGTGGAAAGAGGCGGAGTGCTGATGTCTTGTGTGTTTTATAGTAGGAAGTCCCCCTCTAGTGTTCTGTCTAGTGATTGGTTGTGTTCTGTCCTGTGTGTTGATTGGCTAACCTGGGTGTCTATCACTGTCTGTCTTTACCTCATGTTGTGCATGAGTGCATATTATGATAGTGTCTAATGCTGTTATCTCCCTTCTTAAATCAAGGGAGAAAAACTATGCACAGTACTCCAGGTGGGGCCTCGCCAGCACCCTGTACAACTGCAGTAAAACATTTCTACTTTTATATTCCATTCCCCCTGAAATCAACAACTTTCCATTTGCCTTCCTAATCACTTTCTGTACCTGCAGACTAATGTCTTGTGATTCATGCACCAGGACACCCAGGTCCCTCTGTACCACAGAGTTCTGAAACTTCTCTCCAGTTAAATAACATGCTGCTTTTCTTTTCTTCGTGAATGTATGTATTTTTTAATGTTTTCAAGAGCCTTGAACAAATGAAATGGAACATACAGGTAGGCTGCTCTTTCAGAGGGTGGTGCAGACCCTGTTGCTAACTTTTGCCTTAGTTTAATTGCTCTGTTTTATCACCTTTGCTCTTGAGTCGCCAGGTATCGTTCTGATACTGTCACGTGGTTCAAGTCCGAGTAATGATCAATAATCCAATACACCGCTTAGTAAGATTTAAATCAAAGCACATTTATTATACACAGTAATCACTACTCATGCATAAATTCTACGTCTAAGCTACTTCTACGACTAACAGGCCAATACTTAACTCGGAACTGGCCCACCAGGTCAGGGAAACGAATGGCCTTTCGTTTGGGTTCTGAGCCTGTGGGATTCGAAGTTGGTACAGATTGGTAGCTCGGAGCGTCTATCTCGTAGCGAGCATTGAAGTAAGACTTACTGGATTTCAGCGATGGCTGGACCGGTCACTGTCAAGGGTTGGTTCGCGTTGCTGAGTGACCCGGTCAAGAAGAACGATTTGAACTTGGACTCTATTCTTATAGTCCACAGGGGCTTCCCGCCATTCAGGGTGGACCCTGTACCTGGTTCCAAGCGATTGATCGATTTGATCGATGGGCGGTCTTGAGCTGGTCGTTCACCTCCCTTTGTGTAGGCTTATGCTGGCGCCGACGAGTCTGGCTTGGCTTTATGTATCTAAATATTGCGCATTGTTCCCGGGGATTGCTCATTAATATGCAGATGGCTGGAGTTTTGTTATGCTGATGGTTGCCGGTATCGATCTTGTCTGGCCTTTCCAGAGGTAAATACACACTCAACCTGCAGCTGCTTGTTTGTGTCCTGTTGGCTGACTTTCCCATCAGCCTTTGCCGTTCGCCATTTTAAATCGGGAGTTAGCCATTCTAAATCGGGAGTTAGCCGTGGCAACTAGGGACCTTTCACAGTAACTTCATTGAAGCCTACTCTTGACAATAAGCGATTTTCATTTCATTTCATAACTGTCTACAACCCGATGAGCTAAACGGCCTCTCTCTGCACCATAGGGATTCTATGAAGTAGGGATTCTACAAAAATAGCTGCAGCAGAAATGTATGAAAAGGAGGAATTATGATTTGCGAGATTCCAGCTTTTAAATTATTTAGTGATAAGACTACATGGATAAAGTTCAGATTTGAAAGCTGTACATGTCAGCAAGCTAGATGAACCACTGTAGCCAAATCTCATGTCCTCGCCTGGGGGATAGCAGGGATCAGGAGTTAGAATCCTGGTACAATTCCCCTTTGCTTAATCCAGGTAGACAGAGCCCAATTTTAACTCCTGCATGGCCAACTTGGGTGATATCAAATTGACTTTCCCAGCTCAGTACAGTGGACAATAACAAAGCACAGAAGGCAGCCATAATCCAAGAGAATTGAAAGGCTGTGGCATTTCACTTGAGATACACTGAATTGACTTTTCAGCTGTCCCAACCATCCCTCACTGAAAGAGCTCTGTTAGACTCCCTAATCTATCCTTTCCCATAGCCCTGCAAATGTCTTCATTTTAATTGACCAACTCCCATTTGGAAGTTATCATAAATTGGTTCCAACACCCTTTCAGGCAGTGCATTCCAAATCACTGTGTTAAAAAATTCCATTTCACCTTTGGCTCTTTTGTTAATCAGGTTAAATCAGTAACTTTTCATTACTGACCCCTCCATCAATGGAAACAGTTTCTCCTTATGAAAATGAAATGAAAATTGCTTATTGTCACAAGTAGGCTTCAATGAAGTTACTGTGATAAGTCCCTAGTCGCCACATTCCGGCGCCTGTTCGGGGAGGCTGTTATGGGAATTGAACCGCACTGCTGGCCTACCTTGGTCTGCTTGCAAAGCCAGCGACTTAGCCCTGTGCTAAACAGCCCCAGTTAGGAGCCCCTTATTTACTCTAGCTATAGTTTTTTTTAAAAAGGAAAGACTTGCACTTATAAGAACATAAGAACTAGGAGCAGGAGTAGGCTATCTGGCCCCTCGAGCCTGCTCCACTATTCAATAAGATCACGGCTGATCTTTTGTGGACTCAGCTCCACGTTCCGGCCCGAACACCATAACCCTTAATCCCTTTATTCTTCAAAAAACTATCTATCTTTATCTTAAAAACATTTAATGAAGGAGCCTCAACTGCTTCACTGGGCAAGGAATTCCATAGATTCACAACCCTTTGGGTGAAGAAGTTCCTCCTAAGCTCAGTCCTAAATCTACTTCCCCTTACTTTGAGCCTATGCCCCCTAGTTTTGCTTTCACCTGCCAGTGGAAACAACCTGCCCGCATCTATCCTATCTATTCCCTTCATAATTTTGTATGCTTCTGTAAGATCCCCCCTCATCCTTCTAAATTCCAATGAGTACAGTCCCAGTCTACTCAACCTCTCCTCGTAATCCAACCCCTTCAGCTCTGGGAATAACTTAGTGAATCTCCTCTGCACACCCTCCAGTGCCAGTCCTTTCTCAAACAAGGAGACCAAATCTGAACACAATACTCCAGGTGTTGCCTAACTAACACCTTATACAATTGCAGCATAACCTCCCTAGTCTTAAACTCCATCCCTCAAGCAATGAAGGACAAAATTCCATTTGCCTTCTTAATCACCTGTTGCAACTGTAAACCAACTTTTTGCGACTCATGCACTAGCACACCCAGGTCTCTCTGCACAGCAGCATTGTTTTAATATTTTATCATTTAAATAATAATCCCTTTTGCTGTTATTCCTACCAAAATGGATAACCTCATATTTGTCAATATTGTATTCCATCTGCCTGACCCTAGCCCATTCACATAACCTATCCAAATCCCTCTGCAGACGTCCGGTATCCTCTGCACTTTTTGCTTTACCACTCAACTTAGTGTCGTCTGCAAACTTGGACACATTGCACTTGGTCCCCAACTCCAAATCATCAATGTAAATTGTGAACAATTGTGGGCCCAACACTAATCCCTGAGGGACACAACTAGCTACTGATTGCCAACCAGAGAAACACCCATTAATCCCCACTATTTGCTTTCTATTAATTAACCAATTCTCTATCCATGCTACTACTTTACCCTTAATGCCATGCATCTTTATCTTATGCAGCAACCTTTTGTGTGGCACCTTGTCAAAGGCTTTCTGGAAATCCAGATATACCACATCCATTGGCTCCCCATTATCTACCGCACTGGTAATGTCCTCAAAAAATTCCACTAAATTAGTCAGGCACGGCCTGCCCTTTATGAACCCATACTGCGTCTGCCCAATGGGACAATTTCCATCCAGATGCCTCGCTATTTCTTCCTTGATGATAGATTCCAGCATTTTCCCTACTACCGAAGTTAAGCTAACTGGCCTATAATTACCCGCTTTCTGCCTACCTCCTTTTTTAAACAGTGGTGTCACGTTTGCTAATTTCCAATCCGCCGGAACCACCCCAGAGTCTAGTGAATTTTGGTAAATTATCAGTCGTGCATTTGCAATTACCCTAGCCATCTCTTTTAGCACTCTGGGATGCATTCCATCAGGTCCAGGAGACCTGTCTACCTTTAACCTCATTAGCTTGCCCATCACTACCTGCCTCATTTCCATCAGTCACTGGCATGTTATTTGTGTCTTCCACTGTGAAGACCGACCCAAAAAACCTGTTCAATTCCGCAGCCATTTCCTCATCTCCCATTATTAAATCTCCCTTCTCATCCTCTAAAGGACCAATATTTACCTTAGCCACTCTTTTTGGTTTTATATATTTGTAGAAACTTTTACTATCTGTTTTTATATTCTGTGCAACTTTACTCTCATAATCTATCTTTCTCTTCTCTATAGCTTTTTTAGTAGCTTTCTGTTGCCCCCTAAAGATTTCCCAGTCCTCTAGTCTCCCACTAATTGGATTGGATTGGATTTGTTTATTGTCACGTGTACCGAGATACAGTGAAAAGAATTTTTCTACGAGCAGCTCAACAGATCATTAAGTACATGAGAAGAAAAGGGAATAAAAGAAAATACATAACATGGCAACACAACATATACAATGTAACTACATAAGCACTGGCATCGGATGAATCCATTAATATCCAGATGATCTGTGATGACCAGATGGGGATAATGCATGTTTGCGTGTTTTCCAGGGAAACATGATAGCTACATCCTTGGGGGATCTCAAATCTCTGGGATATTCGAGGGTCCCCCCAGACTGCAGGGATGGTTCTTTGGGGACAAGGGTTACTCCGTTGAGGTATTGGCTGATGATGCCAGTGCGGAGGCCTGAGACCGATGCAGAGGCCCGGTACAATGAATCTCACAGTGCCACCTGGTCTGTGATTGAGCGGTGCTAAAGATGATCTGTGTTGCAAAAGATGCACTTCCTCTGCCTCAACAGGTCCAGTGGGGCCCTGCAGTACAGACCCTAAAGGGTGTTGTGCATCGTGGTGCTCTGCTGTGCCCTACATAACTTGGCACAGCAGCCGGATGACATTCTTGATGATGATGACCAGGAGGAGTGGAACATCTCCTCAGATGAGGAGGAAGTCTAGGAGGGTCTCGAGGGAGAGGACAAAGAGGAGCCAGAGCATGGAGTCCAGGCATGGGCGAGGTTTTGCATGTGCAGAAGGATGAGGGATGCCCTCATCACTCCCTGCTTCACACAATAATATTATCATGTTGTCCACCAGTTCTACAACTATCGCACCCCACACCCCCAACCCCCACCACCCCAAGAGCCTGTGACCGCTCTGCGACCTATGGATTGGATTGGATTGGATTTGTTTATTGTCACGTGTACCGAGGTACAGTGAAAAGTATTTTTCTGCGGGCAGCTTAACAGATCATTAAATACATGGGAAGAAAAGGGAAGAAAAGAAAATACATAATAGGGCAACACAGCATATACAATGTAACTACATAAGCACTGGCATCGGATGAAGCATACAGGGTGTAGTGTTAATGAAGTCAGTCCATAAGAGGGTCATTTAGGAGTCTGGTGACAGTGGGGAAGAAGCTGTTTTTGAGTCTGTTCGTGCATGTTCTCAGACTTCTGTATCTCCTGCCCGATGGAAGAAGTTGGAGGAGTGAGTAAGCCGGGTGGGAGGGATCTTTGATTATGCTGCCCGCTTTCCCCAGGCAGCGGGAGGTGTAGGTGGAGTCAATGGATGGGAGGCAGGTTTGTGTGATGGACTGGGCGGTGTTCACGACTCTCTGAATTTTCTTGCGGTCCTGGGCCGAGCAGTTGCTATACCAGGCTGTGATGCAGCCCGATAGGATGCTTTCTGTGGTGCATCTGTAAAAGTTGGTAAGAGTCAATGTGGACATGCCGAATTTCCTTAGTTTCCTGAGGAAGTATAGGTGCTGTTGTGCTTTCTTGGTGGTAGCGTCGACGTGGGTGGACCAGGACAGATATTTGGAGATGTGCACCCCTAGGAATTTGAAACTGCTAACCATCTCCACCTCGGCCCCGTTGATGCTGAGAGGGGTGTGTACAGTACTCTGCTTCCTGAAGTCAATGACCAGCTCTTTAGTTTTGCTGGCATTGAGGGAGAGATTGTTGTCGCTACACCACTCCACTAGGTTCTCTATCTCCCTCCTGTATTCGGACTCATCGTTGCCACTTTGTATGCTTTTTCCTTCAATTTGATACTCTCCCTTATTTCCTTAGATATCCATGGTCGATTTTCTCTCTTTCTACCGTCCTTCCTTTTTGTTGATATAAACCTTTGCTGAGCACTGTGAAAAATCGCTTGGAAGGTTCTCCACTGTTCCTCAACTGTTTCACCATGAAACCTTTGCTCCCAGGCTACCTTAGCTAGCTCTTCTCTCATCCCATTGTAATCCCCTTTATTTAAGCACAAAACACTAGTGTTTGATTTTACCTTCTCACCCTCCATCTTATTTTAAATTCCACCATATTGTGATCGCTCCTTCTGAGAGGATCCCTAACTATGAGATCATTAATCAATCATGTCTCATTACATAGGACCAGATCGAGGACCGCTTGTTCCCTTGTAGGTTCCATTACATACTGTTCTAGGAAACTATCATGGATACATTCTATAAGTACAGTCCCAGTCTACTCAACCTCTCCTCGTAATCCAACCCCTTCACCTCTGGGATGAACCTAGTGAATCTCCTCTGCACACCCTCCAGCGCCAGTACATCCTGTCTCAGGTAAGGAGACCAAAACTGAACACAATACTTCAGGTGTGGCTTCACTAACACCTTATACAATTGCAGCATAACCTCCCTAGTCTTAAACTCCATCCCTCTAGCAATGAAGGACAAAATTCCATTTGCCTTCTTAATCACCTGTTGCACCTGTGAACCAATATAGCGCCTTTCATTCATTGCTATTGGATGTCTCATAGCAGTTTACAGCTAGTGGAGTTGTTTGAAATTCAATCGTTGTTGTGGTTGAGGAAAGGCAGCAGCCATTTTCCCTACAAGATCCCACAAACAGCAATGAGCGGGATTTTCCACACAGGCATGATTCGCAGGGGAGGAGGCAATCCAGCATTGGCTGCCAGTGGGACCTTCAGACCCAGCCGCTGTCAATGGGGTCACCCGTTCGATGCACACGGGAAATCTGCGGCGGGGGTTCGCCGTCGGCAAGATGGGAAGATCCCGCCGGCAGGAATAGTCGGAAAATTACAGCCAATGTGTTCATGGCCAGATAATCGTTCCTTGGGGGATAGATGTAAGGGAAGATATTGAGGATGACTCTCTTGACCATCTTTAAAATAGCACGCTGGGATCCTTTACATCTATCTGAGAGGGGACAGAACTGTGTTTAACTTCTCATCCAAAAGACGGCATCTCTAACAGTGCAGTTTCCCCTCCAGTACAACACACTTGATGTTTGTTCTGAAGCCTAAATTAAGACTAAAGTCACAATTTTCAGGCACAGAGCAAAGGTGGTTACCCACTGAGACACAGCTGAAGTAACTGAAATCAAGAGAGGAAGGACTGAGAATCATAGAATCATAGAATTTACAGTGCAGAAGGAGGCCATTCGGCCCATCGAATCTGCATCGGCCCTTGAAAAGAACGCCCCACTCAAGCCCACGCCTCCTCCACACTATCCCTGTAACCCAGTAACCTCACTCAACCTTTTTGGACACTAAGGGCAATTTAGCAAGGCCAATCCACCTAGCCTGCATATCTTTGGACTGTGGGAGGAAACAGGGGCACCCGGATGAAACCCATGCAGACACAAGAAGAACGTGCAGTCTCCGCACAGACAATGACCCTAGCCAGGAATCGAACCTGGGACCCTGGAGCTGTGAAGCAACTGTGCTAACTACTGTGCTACCGTGCTGCCCAGGAGAAGGAGGGTGCTCACCAATGGCTCAGCTGCACAGGCAAGAAGGAAGAAAAGTGGAAGCGGAATCGTGAGAGGGAATTCCATACTTTGGAGAACAAACAGGACTATCTGCAGGCCGTAGACATGACCCCAGGATGACATATGTTGCCTCCCTGGAGCCCGGGTCAAGGATATTCCAGAGCGGCTGCAGGACATTCTTAAGATCAACAGCCAGATATCGTGGTTCACATTGGTACCAATGACGTAGGTAGAAAGGGGGATGAGGTCCTGAAAGCAGATTTTAGGGAATTAGGCAAGACATTTTAAAAAACAGGACCTCAGAGATAGTAATCTCCAGATGCCCTGCGCTAGTGATTGGCATTGGGACTGATTCTGGGGGAGGCAGAACGTGTACAAGCCAGACGGTTTGCACCTCACTGGGCCCGGACTTCGTTGGGAGGTTTGCTGGTGCTGTTGGGAGGGTTTCAACAAGTTTGGCAGGCGAATGGGAACCTGAGGGTACACTCCGATGCAACAAAAGCAGAAATGTCAATGGAAGGCAGAAAATCAGTGGGTGAGTCTGGAAGTCAAGGAAAACAAACTATAGAAATTTAAAAAATAGAATTTGGCAGTGTTCAAAGGGATATACTTCAATTCAAGGAGTGGAGCAAATAAAGATGATAAGCTCAGGGCATAGTTGGAAATGTGACACTCTAAAATCATAGCTGTTGCAGAGACATGGCTCAAAGAGGGACGGGAATGACAGCTCAACGTTCCTGCTCACAGCGTGTTCAGATGAGATAGAGACAGAGAACGAAAGGGAGGGAGCTGGCAAGTTTAGTTAGAGATCACCAATTAAGGCCAAATGCATTAATCTTCAGAACAAAAAAGGTGCAACCACACTAACTGTGAGATGAGACAGTGGAATGTGATAGGGTGAGGGTCTGGGTGAGCCTAGAGTAGCTTTCATCTGGGGAGTCATTGGAGGGGATAAGAAATTTAACACAGGTCTTGCGGGTGGGAAAGATCAGGGTGGCCATGGGAACTGTGACAGGTGGGGGCTCATTGGGAGGGAAGGCACTTGGGCAGCACGATGACACAGTGGATAGCAGTGCTGCTTCACAGCGCCAGGGACCCGGGTTCAATTCCAGCGTGGATGGCTGTGTGGAGTTTGCACATTTCTCCTGTCTGCATAGATTTCTTCCGGGAACTCCGGTTTCCTCCCACAGACCAAAGATGTGCAGGCTAGGTGGGGTTATGGAGATAGGGGGTGAGCATAGATAGAGTGCTCTTTCAGAGGGTCGAAGCAGACTGGATGGGCTGAAAGGCCTCCTTCTATACTGAATGGATTCCATGCTTCTATGATGGGTGATGATGATAGTCTCTGGAGTGATGGGTGGGGATTAAAGGGTGATTGATTGGAGGGTGAAGGTAACACCGGCGAGATAGATTTTGTGGGAGTTTTGAGGGGTGGGGAGTGGTCAATTGTGATGGAGGCGAAACGTTGGGTTATAGGAGGAAGTTGGAAGGTGTTGGAGACAGTTTGGAAGGTGACGCACACCATCTTGAGGCAAGGGCAGATCAAGATGTTGATGCCCTCAATGTCCAAGAGGAAAAATGCTAAGTGGGAGGTGGGTCATCAGGTGGGTGAAGCTGAAGGTCAGCTCAACTGGACAACTGAAGGATAACCTTGTAATATACCCTAACAAAGCAGAAGTCTCTATAGGGTCAAAAAGGCAGTGGAGGGCAGAGGAATAATGTACATTCCTGATTTCATCTGTGGGAAGTGCGCCCCTCTCCAGCTCCTCAGAAACCGCGTTAGGGAACTGGAGCTGGAGCTGGATGAACTTCGGATCATTCGGGAGGCAGAGGTGGTCATAGATAGAAGCTTCAGGGATGTAGTTACTCCGAAGATTAAAGATAGATGGGTGACGGTGAGAGGGGCTAGGAGGAAGCAGTCAGTACAGGGATCCCCTGTGGTCATTCCCCTTAGTAACAAGTATACCGCTTTGGATACTGTTGGGGGGGGGGGGGGGGACTTATCAGGGGTAAGCCATGGTGTGCAGGTCTCTGGCACAGATTCTGTCCCTGTTCCTCAGAAGGGAAGACGGGAGAGGAGTAGAGCATTAGTCATTGGAGACTCCATAGTTAGGGGGATAGATAGGAGATTCTGTGGGAATGAGAGTGACCCGCGGTTGGTGTGTTGCCTCCCAGGTGCCAGGGTGCGTGATGTCTTGGATCGTGTTTTCGGGATCCTTAAGGGGAAGAGGGAGAAGCCCCAAGTTGTGGTCCACATAGGTACCAACGACATAGGTAGGAAAAGGGATAGGGATGTAAGGCAGGAATTCAGGGAGCTAGGGTGGAAACTTAGATCTAGGACAAACAGAGTTATTATCTCTGCGTTGTTACCCGTGTCACGTGAGAGCGAGACGAGGAATAGGGAAAGAGAGGAGTTGAACACGTGGCTACAGGGATGGGGCAGGAGGGAGGGTTTCAGATTTCTGGATAATTGGGGCTCATTCTGGGGTCGGTGGGACCTCTACAAACGGGATGGTCTACACCTGGACCAGAGGGGTACCAATATCCTGGGGGGGAAATTTGCTAATACTCTTCGGCAAGGTTTAAACTAGTTCAGCAGGGGCTTGGGAACCTGAATTGTAGCTCCAGTATACAGGAGGTTGAGAGTAGTGAGGTCATGAGTAAGGTTTTTAAGTTGCAGGAGTGTACCGGCAGGCAGGAAGGTGGTTTAAAGTGTGTCTTCTTCAATGCCAGGAGCATCCGGAATAAGGTGGGTAACTTGCGGCATGGGTTGGTACCTGGGACTTCGATGTTGTGGCCATTTCGGAGACATGGATAGAGCAGGGACAGGAATGGTTGTTGCAGGTGCCGGGGTTTAAATATTTCAGTAAGCTCAGGGAATGTGGTAAAAGAGGGGGAGGGGTGGCATTGTTAGTCAAGGACAGTATTACGGTGGCAGTAAGGACGTTTGATGAGGACTCGTCAATTGAGGTAGTATGGGCTGAGGTTAGAAACAGGAAAGGAGAGATCACCCTGTTAGGGGTTTTCTATAGGCCTCCGAAAAGTTCCAGAGATGTAGAGGAAAGGATTGCAAAGATGATTCTGGATAGGAGCGAAAGCAACAGGGTAGTTGTTATGGGGGACTTTAACTTTCCAAATACTGACTGGAAACGCTATAGTTCGAGTACTTTAGATGGGTCCGTTTTTGTCTAATGTGTGCAGGAGGGTTTCCTGACACAGCATGTAGATAGGCCAATGAGAGGCGAGGCTGTATTGGATTTGATACTGTGTAATGAACCAGGATAGGTGTTAGATTTGGAGGTAGGTGAGCACTTTGGTGATAGTGACCACAATTCGACTACGTTTACTTTAGTGATGGAAAGAGTTATATCTGGGGGAAAGGCAAGTGTGATGCGATGAGGCAACACTTAGGATGCATCAGATGGAGAGGAAAACTGCAGGGGATGGGCACAATAGAAATGTGGAGCTTGTTCAAGGAACAGCTACTGCGTGTCCTTGATAAGTATGTACCTGTCAGGCAGGGGGGAAGTGGTCGAGCAAGGGAACCGTGGTTTACTAAGGCAGTCAAAACACTTGTCAAGAGGAAGAAGGAGGCTTATGTAAAGATGAGACATGAAGGTTCAGTAAGGGCGCTCAAGAGTTACAAGTTAGCTAGGAAGGACCTAAAGAGAGAGTTACGAAGATCCAGGAGGGGACATGAGAAGTCTTTGACAGGTAGGATCAAGGATAACCCTAAAGCTTTCTATAGATATGTTAGGAATAAAAGAATGACGAGGGGAAGAGTAGGGCCAGTCAAGGACAGTAGTGGGAAGTTGTGCTTGGAGTGCGAGGAGATAGGAGAGGTGCTAAATGAATATTTTTCGTCAGTGTTCACACAGGAAAAAGACAATGTTGTCGAGGAGAATACTGAGATTCAGGCTACTAGACTAGAAGGGCTTGAGGTTCATAAGGAGGAGGTGTTAACAATTCTGGAAAGGGTGAAAATAGATAAGTCCCCTGGGCCGGATGGGATTTATCCTAGGATTCTCTGGGAAGCTAGGGAGGAGATTGCTGAGCCTATGGCTTTGATCTTTAAGTCATCTTTGCCAACAGGATTGGTGCCAGAAGACTGGCGGATAGCAAATGTTGTCCTCTTGTTCAAGAAGGGGAGTAGAGACAACCCCGGTAACTATAGACCAGTGAGCCGTACTTCTGTTATGGGCAAAATCTTGGAAAGGTTTATAAGAGATAGGTTGTATAATCATCTGGAAAGGAATAATTTGATTAGACATAGTCAACACGGTTTCACGAAGGGTAGGTTGTGCCTCACAAACTTATTGAGTTCTTTGAGAAGGTGACCAAACAGGTGGATGAGGGTAAAGCTGTTGATATGGTGTATATGGATTTCAGTAAAGCGTTTGATAAGGTTCCCCACGGTAGGCTACTGCAGAAAATATGGAAGCATGGGATTCAGGGAGATTTAGTAGTTTGGATCAGAAATTGGCTAGCTGGAAGAAGACAAAGTGTGCTGGTTGATGGGACGTGTTCAGACTGGCGTCCAGTTACTAGTGGTGTACCACAAGGATCTGTTTTGGGGCCACTGCTGTTTGTCATTTTTATAAATGGCCTGGAGGAGGGCGTAGAAGGATGGGTGAGTAAATTTGCAGATGACACTAAAGTCAGTGGAGTTGTGGATAGTGCGGAAGGATGTTATAAGTTACAGAGGGACATAGATAAGCTACAGCGCTGGGCTGAGAGGTGGCAAATGGAGTTTAATGCAGAAAAGTGTGAGGTGATTCATTTTGGATGGAATAACAGGAAGACAGAGTACTGGGCTAATGGTAAGATTCTTGGCAGTGTGGATGAGCAGAGAGATCTCGGTGTCCATGTACATAGATCCCTGAAAGTTGCCACTCAGGTTGAGAAGGTTGTTAAGAAGGCGTACGGTGTGTTACCTTTTATTGATAGAGGGATTGATTTTCGGAGCCATGAGGTCATGTTGCAGCTGTACAAAACTCTGATGCGGCCGCATTTGGAGTTTTGCGTGCAATTCTAGTCGTCGCATTATAGGAAGGATGTGGAAGCATTGGAAAGGGTGCAGAGGAGATTTACCAGAATGTTGCCTGGTATGGAGGGAAGATCTTATGAGGAAAGGCTGAGGGACTTGAGGCTGTTTTTGTTCGAGAAAAGAAGATTAAGAGGTGACTTAATTGAGGCATACAAGATGATCAGAGGATTGGATAGTGTGGACAGTGAGAGCCTTTTTCCTCGAATGGTGATGTCTAGCACGAGGGGACATAGCTTTAAATTGAGGGGAGATAGATATAAGACAGATGTCAGAGGTAGGTTCTTTACTCAGAAAGTAGTAAGGGTGTGGAATGCCCTGCCTGCAACAGTAGTGGACTCGCCAACACTAAGGGTATTCAAATGGTCATTGGATAGACATATGGACGATAAGGGAATAGTGTAGCTGGGCTTTAGAGTGGTTTCACAGGTCGGCGCAACATTGAGGGCCGAAGGGCCTGTACTGCGCTGTAATGTTCTATGTTCTATGTTCTATGTACATTGGAGGCTTCTTGCACATCGGCTGCAAGAGTCTGGGAAACAGCAATGTCTCCATGTGCTGACATGATGAAGGGGGGCACGGACTGAGCCATGGTTCCCCCTTGGTCAGCTATGGTTGGGGGTGGGGGGGTGCAGTGTGCACAGACAATAGCACAAGCAGCAGCAAGAAAAACCCAGGGACCTCCAAGAAGTGCAATGAATCATATATTTACATAGGTCCAATAACTTGTGTGTTCCTGCATGCCATTATAATGTAAAGGTACTTGACAGAGTGAGGGTTAGTGTGGGACTGGAGGATAGCACCGCCCATGGTATGGTGTATAGAGCCACATGGTAATCGAATCAAAGAACAATTTAGAGAGATCACTCTGCATGTCAGCAGCATCATGAATGCCAGTAACCTGGAATCTGTAAAAGTTAAAGACTAACAATAAATGGTTCATGTTTAAACATGCTAGGCTCAAGCTCCTGATCAATGAGCCACAACAGCTGGCACCACATTACAACAATAACTTGATAGGCTGATTGTGCACCAATGCCACCTGTGTGAGCTAATATTTCTTATTTTTACCCTATGATTGCATCTAAGTACTCATCCAACATCTGCAGCAGAGGTAGAAACAACCTGCTGACTGCTATGCCCTGTTGGCTTTGATTACTTTGACACACGTCCTCTGGCAGGCCAAGGCTTGCTTTGGGACTCCAGCTCTGTGGAAGTTGCACCCTCAGCGGTCTCAGAGGCTGGGGCTGATAAGGTCACAGGCAGAGGGGTTGCACAATGCATGGGGACCTTTGGAGACTCCTGGTTGGAAGCCCCAGGGCTCTCTGTCTCATGCTCCTCTTTCCTTTGAGTGCTCCCTGACTCCTTAATGAGAAGGGGAACATGGTGAAGGTGCCACATCCCCCTATTGTGCAGCTACTGCAAAAGTTTACCCAATGGCGACACTGAGAGAATCCAGGTCTGAGTGCATGCCCAACAGACACTAGGCATTCTGCGGGATCATGTTCTTCATGGCGTCCTCTATCCGCCCCATGGAAGCTTTACTATACTCACATGTTGGAGCCATTACATCAGAGAGGATGTCTCTCCTGTCCTCCACAGCCTGGAGGAGTGTCAAAGAAAATATGTGCTGGCCTTGGAGGGAGTCCAGAGGAGGTTCAGAAGTATGATCCGTGGAATGAAGGATTTGCCATTTGAGGAGCTGCGGAGGATTCTGGGTCTGTGCTCGATGGAGTTTAGAAGAATGAGGAGGGATCTCATTGGAACTTACAGAATATTGAGAGGCCTGGATAGTGTGGCCGTGGAGAAGATGCTTCCACTATTAGACTAAAAGGCTAGAACCCGAGGGCACAGCCACAGACTGAAGGGACAATCTTTTAAAACTGGACTCCTGAATGACTCTCTTAGGGTCTGAATTGATCTTATGGACTGAACTGATCTTCTCTCCAGTTGCTGCACTATATACTGTATACTTCACCCGCTGTCTATGTTTTTTTTATTCGTTCATGAGATGTGGGCATTGCAGGCTGTGCCAGCATTTATTGCCTATCCCTTATTGCCCTTGAAGGGGCAGTTAAGAGTCAACCACATTGCTGTGTGTCTATGTATTTTCATTATGTATCCTTATGTATTAATAGTATGTTCTATGTTTTCATGTATGGATCTGCCTGGACCGTACGCAGAACAATACTTTTCACTGTACCTTGGTGCACGTGACAAATCAAAATCTAAAAGAGGCCTGATAAGTATATGCTAATGTATGGAAATAATGTGGCATATGGGCGGCGTGGTAGCACAGTGGTTAGCACAGTTGCTTCACAGCTCCAGGGTCCCAGCTTCGAATTCCGGCTTGGGTCACTGTCTGTGCGGAGTCTGCACATCCTCCACGTGTGTGCGTGGGTTTCCTCCGGGTGCTCCAGTTTCCTCCCACAGTCCAAAGATGTGCAGGTTAGGTGAATTGGCCATGCTAAATTGCCCTCAGGTTAGGTGGGATTACTGGGTTATGGGGATAGGGTGGAGGTTGGGCTTCGTGCACATTCCAAGGGCTAGTGCAGACTCGATGGGCCGAATGGCCTCCATAGGCATTGTAAATTCTATGAGTCTATGAAATCTACATCTAAAACTGAGATGAGGAGGAATTTCTTCGGCCAGAGGGTTGTAAATCTGTGGAACTCATTGCTGCAGAAGGCAGTGGAGGCCAAGTCACTGAGTGTCTTTAAGACAGAGATAGATTTAGCATTGCTGCCTCACGGCGTCAAGGTCCCAGGTTCGATACCGGCTCTGGGTCACTGTCCATGTGGAGTTTGCACATTCTCCCTGTGTTTGCGTGGGTTTCGCCCCCACAACTCAAAAGATGTGCAGAATAGATGGATTGGCCGCACTAAATTGCCCTTTAACTGGAAAAAATGAATTGGGTAGACTAAATTTCGAAACAAAATTAAAAATTAAAAAAGACAGAGATAGATAGGTTCTTGATTAATAAGGGGATTGTGGGTTATGGGGAGACGACAGGAGAATGGGGATGAGAAACATATCAACCATGATTGAATGGCCGGGTGGGAATGAAGTTGCCTCCTACATGGTACACTGCCTCAACCTCAGGTTCCAGTTTGCAGAGGTTAAGCATGCTTCCTCGCTGGATGGTTGGGGGAGCTGACCTCACCATGGGCATTGTCATAATATACACATCAGTATATGATGGTGCAGAGACACACACTGACTGACACACTGCAAGACCAACCAACACACACAACACAGCAGCCAATCACCAGTTAGGGCACAGTCACTATAAAGACAGAGGGCACTAGTTTTCCCACTCGTTCGGGATGCAGCCTCTGAGACAGACAGAGCCCCCAGTCAGTAGCACAAACATCCACCATGTGCTAGCAGTATAGGCTGGTCAGGTTAGGCTTAGGTCTTCAGTCAATCTAACATAGTGTCGACCCACAGTGCAAGTATGTTTAACAGCTCTTAGTTAAATAAAATAGAGTTAGTAGCCTGTCTATGTTACTGCTAAGGTAAACGCAGTCTCCACAGACCCAGAGTACCTAACACATCATGGTACCAGTATGTGATGTTAGAGTTTAATAGACCTACCTTCAAGTGATCTGCCTTCGACCAGCAACCGGCCATCCGGTAGTCTGGACAGCGCCCGCCCTCCCCCGCCGCTCCGCGTCACCGGCAACCTCAGTGCGAACTGGAAAATCTTTAAACAACGATTCCAGCTATACCTCGAAGCTACAGACCTGGAAGCAGACGCCAGGAAGATTGCTCTCTTCCTTTCCACGGCCGGGGACCATGCCATCCATATCTTCAACTCTCTCACTTTCGCTGAAGGTGAAGACAAATCTAAGTTCAAGACAGTCACTGTGACATCGAGGTAAATGAAAGTTTTGAGTGCTATGTCTTTCAACAACGTCTGCAGGGTAAGGATGAACCTTTTCAATCTTTCCTCACCCACCTTCACATCCTCGCGCAGTCCTGCAATTACGGCTCCACCTCCGACTCGATGATCCGTGACCAGATCGTTTTTGGTGTGCAATCGGACCCCCTACGCCAGCAGCTCCTCAAGGTTAAGCAGCTCACCCTTGCGATAGCCATCGAGACCTGTGTTCTGCATGAACACGCCACTAATCGATACTCGCACACACAAGCGGCTGAAACGGCGCGGCAAGGTCCCCACGAGGCAGAGCGGGTGCAAACCATTAAACAACTCCAGGGCCTAAGCCTGGATGAGGGCGGCCATTTAACGCGCTTTTCGCGGGCTCCTGCACACGCGCGCACTGACCGAGGATACGGCGAGGCCGAAGACTGTACTGAGTACGACCGCACCGTGCATGCGCGAATGTTCTGACGTCACGACTTGAGGCAACTGTGGCTTCGCCCACTTAAAGCGGCAATGTCCTGCAAAATCCCGATGCTGTTTCCAATGTGGCAAGCTTGGCCATTATGCAGCCCTATGCAGGTTTGCTCAACCTACTACCTCTCGTCGCTCCAACCAGCCACACAGGGATGTCGGAACCATCCATCCACCGGTCACCAATTCCGACTCCGACTTGATTCTGGACCTTGACACCGAGGACCCTAAAGCACCATTTCGGGTGGGAATCATCACCAAACACAAGATGCTCAAGAAGACAAAAGCCAAGTCTCACCCAATATTCCTCACTGATCCGGACGACGAGTGATGTGCCACCCTCACGGTCAACCGATCCCACACCCGATTCCGCCTGGACACCGGCGCCTCAGCCAACCTCATTACGTGGTCTGACCTCGAAAGTCTCCATGTCAAGCCTACCATCCTGCCATCCGCCTGCCAGCGTCTGGACTATAATGGTAATGCCATTGCTGCCAGTGGCTCTTGCCAGCTTGAAGTGTCGCACCGGTCATTAAAGGCTAACCTGCCATTCAAAATAGTGGGATCCACTAAAGCCTCACTGCTTGGTGCTCAGGCGTGCAAACTTCTAAACCTTGTCCAAAGGGTTCACTCCCTGTCACCCGCTGACGCTTCCGCATCTCAGGACGCTGACTTTCGGACACAGCTGAACGCCATCATCACCCGATACCGTGGTGTATTCGAGGGCATGGGCACACTCCCATACACTTATAAAATCTTGTTAAAACCAAATGCCACGCCCGTGGTGCACGCACCTCGCAGGGTACCAGCACCCCTCAAGGACCGCCTCAAGCAGCAACTGCAGGATCTCCAGGACCAGGGCGTAATTTTAAAAGTTACAGAACCGACTGGGTCAGCTCTGTGGTGTGTGTGAAAAAAACATCCGGAGAATTACGCATATGTATTGATCCCAAGGACCTCAACCGCAATATTATGAGAGAACACTATCCCATTCCAAAGCGCGAAGAGCTCACCTGCGAGATGGCTCGCGCCAAATTTTTCACCAAGCTAGACGCATCCAAGGGGTTCTGGCAGATCCAACTCGACGCATCCAGTCGGAAGCTCTGCACCTTTAACACCCCATTTGGCCGGTATTGCTACAACCGGATGCCGTTTGGCATCATCTCTGCATCGGAAGTGTTCCACAGAATAATGGAGCAGATGATGAAAGGTATCAAAGGGGTTCATGTATATGTGGACGACATCATCGTCTGGTCTACCACCCCGCAGGAGCACATTGATCGCCTCCAACACGTCTTCCGACGAATCCATGAGCATGGCCTCCGCCTCAACAGGGCCAAATGCTCCTTTGGTCAAACAGAACTTAAATTCCTAGGAGACCACATTAAGGCGTGCAGCCGGATACTGACAAGGTATCTGCCATTAAGGCCATGAAGACACCGGAGGACAAGAAGGCGGTCCTCCGCTTCCTGGGCATGGTCAATTTCCTGGGGAAATTCATCCCTAACCTCGCCTCCCATACCACGGCTCTCAGGAACCTGGTTAAGAAGACAACCGAGTTCCAATGGCTCCCCAACCACGAACAAGAATGGCCGGAACTCAGGGCGAAGCTGACCAAAGCCCCGGTGTTGGCATTTTTCGTCCGGCCAAAGAAACAAAGATCTCCACGGATGCCAGTCAGTCCGGCATTGGAGCAGTGCTCCTTCAACCTGATGACGCCTCCTCATGGGCTCCTGGCGCATACATGTCACGTGCAATGACGGCCACTGAACAGCTATGCGTAAATTGAAAAAGAGTGCCTGGGCCTTATTACCGGAGTCGTCAAATTCTATGACTATGTCTATGGACTCCCAAAGTTCACAGTCAAGACAGACCACAGACCATTGGTCAATATCATTCAAAAAGACCTTAATGACATGACGCCGCGCCTGCAGCGCATTCTCCTTGAACTCAGGCGGTACGACTTCGAACTCGTCTACACCCCGGGTAAGGAGCTCATTGTTGCCGACGCACTCTCCCAATCTGTCACCACGCCCTGCGACCCAGCGGGCTTCGTGTGCCAAATTGGTGCTCAGGTGGCATTCGCAGCATCCAATCTGCCCGCCACGGACGAACAACTCATCCATATTCGTCGTGAGACGGCCAACGATCCCCTGCTCCAACGTGTCACGCGCCATCTGATAGACGGGTGGCTCAAGGGCCAATGCCCTCAATTCTGTAACATTAAAGATGACCTGGCGGTGGTAGATGGAATTCTACTAAAGCTGGACATGATCGTCATTCCGCACAGCATGCGGAACCTCATCCTTGAGCAGCTCCATGAGGGCCACCTGGGAGTGGAGTAAGGCCGCCGACGGGCCCGTGAGACAGTGTACTGGCCTGGAATCAACGAGGACATTGCCAACGTCGTTCTTAACTGCCCAACATGCCGGTGTTTCCAGCCTGCTCAGCCAAGGGAGACCTTGCAACCCCATGAGTTGGTCACATCCCCCGGACCAAAGTGGGCATCGACCTGTTCCATGCACTTGGCCGGGACTACGTCCTCATAGTGGACTATTTCTCAAACTACCCAGAGGTAGTTAGGCTACACGACCTTACCTCAACTGTGGTCATCCATGCGTACAAGGAAACCTTCGCTCACCATGGCATCCCGCTCACGGTCATGTCCGACAATGGCCTGTGTTTTGCCAGTCAGGAGTGGTCCAATTTTGCCAAACGATACAACTTCACACATGTCACGCCCAGTCCCCATTATCCCCAATACAATGGCAAAGCTGAAAAGGGGGTGCACATTGTCAAACGACTCCTGTGCAAAGCGGCCGATGCAGGATCCGATTTTAACCTCGCCCTGCTTGCTTACAGTTCAGCTCCATTGTCCACCGGCCTGTCACCGGCTCAATTGTTGATGAATCGCACGCTGCGGACGACGGTGCCGGCCATTCATGTCCCGAACTTGGACAACCATCCGGTCCTTCGTCGAATGCAGTTGGCTCGGGCCCAACACAAATCGGCGTACGACACCCGCGTCACGGATCTCCCTGCTCTGGCTCCTGATGACAAGGTCCGTGTCCAACATCCCAATGGTGGTTGGTCCACCACCGCTGTGGTGCTCAGATGAGTGGCCCCCAGGTCATTTTTGGTTTGTCTACAAGACGGCTCTCTTTTTCACCGAAATAGGCGGGCACTACGACTCCTTCCTCGCTCGCCACCAGATCACCATGTCCTGCCTCGCCGTCACGACGAACCCGTCACGGACTTTGCAGATCTCCCTTTCACTCTGCCACCCTCTGAGTCCAGCACAGTCCCGCCCATTCCAGAACAGGCGGCCGCTGACCCACCCTTTAGGCGGTCAACCAGAATTTGTCGCCCACCTCAGAGACTGAATTTATGAACTGCCTGAGTTCATGGACTCTATGAACTCATGAACTGATTGTTTTGTTACCCTGTTTGATTAACTCACTGGTTTGTACATCCTGTTGTTCTAGTTATATTTTGTGTTACATACTGTCCATCTGCACTAGACACCTTCCAATGTAAATAACTTAGAGTTTCTGTACATAGTCCTGTAAATATGCTCGCATGTGCCACACATAGTTAGGACCATTCACATACTACATTAGTTATTGCCACGAACACACATTTTTTTCAGAAAAGGGGGATGTCATAATATACATATCAGTATATGATGGTGCAGAGACACACACTGACTGACACACTGCAAGACCAATCAACACACACAACACAGCAGCAGCCAATCACCAGTTAGGGCACAGTCACTATAAAGACAGAGGGCACTAGTTTTCCCGCTCATTCGGGATGCAGCCTCTGAGACAGACCGAGCCCGCAGTCAGTAGCACAAACATCCACCATGTGCTAGCAGTATAGGCTGGTCAGGTTAGGCATAGGTCTTCAGTCAATCTAACATAGTGTCGACCCACAGTGCAAGTATGTTTAACAGCTCTTAGTTAAATAAAATAGAAGTGTTGGTAGCCTGTCTATGTTACTGCTAAGGTAAACGCAGTCTCCACATATCCAGAGTACCCAACACATCAGGCACATCCACGGTCACAGTCCTCTCTTGCCAGTTAGCAGCCTCAGGCTGTATGTCGGGCAGGAACCCTCCTGTCACATGCTGACCTACTCGATGGGTGAATGGCCTTATTCTGCTCCTATATCTTATGGTCTCAGGCATCGTTGATTTGTGAGGTGCTGCAAACAAAAACAGAAAATGCTGGACAATCTCAGTATGTCTGACAGCATCTGTGGCGAGAGAAAGGTTTTGAGCCTTTGTTAAAGCTGAAACTGAGACTTCTGCTTTCACAAGACCATCTCGGTGCCCTGATGTTCTGGCTCACTGAATCACTGGCTGTCCGGGTACCTCTCATGCATGACAACTGGATTTAACAGCTGGGTGTGCAACTTCCTGTCCACCCTGCCATGCGATGCAACATAATCTTGGCTGCATAATCAATCAGGTGAGCAGCGCACGATCCAACACGCTCACCCGCCCTGCTCTCCAACAAAAGTCATTCCGATTTCCAATTCCCACCAACTGGAGTCAAAAATTCCACTTAGTAATTTTTCTATGCATCCTCACTAAGGCCTGGACTTCGTTTCGGAACCACAGAGCTGGATTCTCCGGTCGCTGATCTCAAATTGCATTTGCCGTACGGCCAGAGAATCCAGATTCCCGACGAAATCGGGGACGGCGCTGCTTTTGCGATGCCCCGCCCCTGACCGGCCGAGATTGGACGGGACACGTGTGGTTTTATCCATCAGGAACTCAACGTGGCAGCTGCGGACTCAGTCCAGCGCCACCACAGTTGGGGGAGGGCCGATCTGCGGGCACGGGGGACATTATTCGGGGCTGGGAGCACTGTGGTGGGGTGGTCCGGGCTGGCTGAAAGGGGGGATCTATTTTGTGGGCCGGGTCCGGGAGCTCTACACTGCCTTCCTGCTAGCCCCCAGCAAAATGGGGAATCGGTGGTCGTTTTGCGCCAGTTTTCCTGCCATGTGTCCAGAATTTGAACAAAACCTCCAAATTGAGCACCAACTACTGATTTATAAATGTTTAGCATAACTTCCTTGCTTTTGAACTCTGTGCCTGTTTCTATAAAGCTAAGGATTTCTTATGGCTTTTTAATAGCTTTCTCCAATTGTCCTGCCGCAAACAGTTTCAACAACTCTTCAACTGTTAATCCGTAGTGGCAGCTGATATTCTCCAGGCTATCCTTCAGTACACTACGATCAGATCCATGGGAGAGCTGCAACAAGCAATCAATCAGATGAAAAACAACAAAGCCCGCAGTCCTGATGGCATTCCAGCTGAAGTCCTCAAAGTTGACGGGCCTTTGCTCACATCAAGACTCCGTGGACTCATCTTAAGATTTGGGAAGGAAAAGAACTTCACCCCCAGAACAGGACAATTATAACTCTCTTGAGAAGGGAGATAAATCACGATGAGGTATTTCCCTCTTGTCCGCAGCAAGGAAAATTCTGACATGCATTCTCCTGGATCGCCTGTTCCAGTTTCCTCCCACAAGTCCCGAAAGACGTGCTGTTAGGTAATTTGGACATTCTGAATTCTCCCTCTGTGTACCCGAACAGGCTCCATAATGTGGCTACTGGGGGCTTTTCATGTAACTTCATTGCGGTGTTAATGTAAGCCTACTTGTGACAATAAAGATTATTATTCTTACATTATAAATCTTCCCTGAGAAATCTTGAGGCACAGTGGTAGCGCTCCATCTCTGAATCAGAAGCTCCAGGTTCATGTCCAGCACCACACCTCGTTGGCCACGGAAGGATCATTCGTAATGCAGTTCAACAGGCTGATAATTAGCTCAGGAATCCTTCCACCATTATTCACCAAAGGGTTTGAGGACATGCTTAAAAAATGTGGCTTTAGACCTTCCAATGGAACCTTTTAAATGGTCTTTGTTGAAAGACAAGTACAACAAAAATGTTGAGAACAATACCGGGAGCTCTTCATTGCATTCACTGGCCGGGCCAAAACATTTGACTACATAAATCACAAGGCTCCGTGAATTGTGCTTCAACAATTTGGATGTCCAGGAAACCTCATCACAATCCTGCAATTGCTTATGGCTGCAGCTGTCTTGAGTGGGAGATCTGAACTACCCCCCTTCAGATTCCAGACCAGTGTCAAGCAAGGCACTGTGACAGCCCCCATACTATTTTCAATCCACCTGACAGTGACAATTCACCTCATCAAAGATCAACTGCCATGAGCTGTCAGTATGAAATACTGTCAAGATGGAAAACCCTTTAATCTCAATTGCCTCCAAGCCAAAACTAAACAGACCACCACAGAGATACATGATCTATAGTTTGCAAATGACAGCAGTGTCATTGTCCACTCTGCACCAGGTTTGCAAACCACTATTGATCTCTTGAATTCCGCACACAAAAACTCAGCCTATTTCCTTGAACGTTTTCAAAACAAAACTCATATGTCAACCCTCACCTGGTCAGCCAAGTATTCTACCTCACGTACAAGTTGGAGGAAAGATTCTGCATTATGTTGAGCTCTTCCTATATCTTAACAGTTGTTGGAGGGAATAAACGAGCTGGGCCCTTGAGGCCGTATCGAACTTCAACAAAAATAAATTTATTCAACATGCATGAGGGAGAGCTGAACTCGAAGCTGTAAACTTCAGCTTGCTTTCAAGTTGCTCTGCATTCACACAGTTCATATACCTTTTTTGTGTTACAGTGTTACATTACATTAAGTCATCAATACTGATAGTTTTGAATTGGTCACAGTTGTGTTCCGATTACATTATGCAAATCCATTGTCCTGTAAGTTTTTTTAAAATTGTTTTTCGGGCATCTCTTGTTTACCTGTTTTACAATACAAAAGCGATGTGCTCGACCAACAGATTCTGATGATGTGGCAATTGTCCCATCTCCCTGACAGTTGGCTAGTTTGCAGAGGCACAATGGCTCCTCCAGACATTTGGATTTGTTTCTTCATTGTCACGTGTACTGAGGTACAGTGAAAAGTATTTTTCTGCGAGCAGCTCAAGTAGATCATTTGGTAATTGGAAAGAAAATAAAATACATTGTGGTAGCACCAGATATTGTGGTACCCGAGAGGCTGTAGACCATTGGGTAAGCCTAGCAGCTTACCATTGGCTGTTTGGTATGTGGCTCTGCCCTGACAGGCGGGGTATATGAACAGGTGCCGTCCCAGCAGCCCTCATTCTGTACCGAAGCTGCTGGGGAACAGATCTAGTCTATTAAAGCCTTCAGTTCTGATACAACCTCATCTTCGAGTCTAATTAATCGTGCATCAATTTAATAGACTACTCTTGAGTTGAAAGAATGGATCTCCGAATCAAGCCGGAGTGCCTACAACTCAGCCCCCACGCGGAGAACTCGGCTGTGATTTTTAAGCACTGGCTGGCGTGCTTTAAAGGCTACCTCGGGACGGCCGGAGGCACCCGCTCAGGAGAACAGAAACTGCATCTCCTGCACTCGAGAGTAAGCCCTGGAAACTTCTCCCTCATCGAGGAGGCGGAGGACTATGATGATGCGATCGAACTGTTAAAGGGATATTATATACGTCCTGTAAACCAGGTCTACGCATGTCACCTGCTCGCAACTAGACGGCAAAGCCCCAGGGAATTGCTGGAGGACTTCTACTGTGCGCTACTGGTGCTGGGCAGAAACTGGCTGCCCGCAAGTTTCGGGCAGCGAGCACATGGAACTTCTAATCCGGGATGCATTCGTAGCAGGTATGAGCTCTTCAGAGATCCGACAAAGACTTTTAGAAAAGGAAACCCTGGGACTTAGAGAGGCACGGGCCTTGGCAGGGTCCATGGATGTGGCCTCCAGAAACGCGCAGTCCTATGCGCCCGACCGCGCGGCGGCCCCCTGGGCTGCGTGGCATCCTGCAGCGGCAGCCCCACTGACCTTCCCCATGTCCCCGCAGGCCTGCGCTGTAAGACGGCCCGCTAGCTCCGTTGGGCCCCGTTGCTTCTTCTGTGGGCAGGCGAAGCACCCCCGCCAGCGCTGCCCAGCCCACACCTCCACCTGCAAAGGATGCGGCAAGGAGGGCCATTTTGTGGGGGTCTGCTAAGCACGAGCCGTGGCCACGGTCTCCAACGACTCCGGACCGCCGCGGCAACCTTCCCTTCGGGCCCCAGGCGGCCAGCACTCACCGCCACCCCCCTATCCGAGGACCACGCCCGATGCACAGCCGCGGCCATCTTGCCCCTCGGACGCCACGCTGGACGGATGGGTGCCGCCATTTTGTCCATTCCCGCCACCATTTTGTACATCCATGACCACCATGTGCGATCCATGGGAGACGCCATCTTGGATGGGGCCCCAGGCCCCCAGCACAGCCGACTACATGCTGCCCGATCACAGCCCACAACTGCTCCATCTGGCCTCGGTGACGCTAGACCAAAATCGACGTTGGACACTCGCAACAGCAACGACGACGATCTTCATCAACGGCCACGAGACGTCTTGCCTGATCGACTCTGGGAGCATGGAGAGCTTTATACACCCCGACACGGTAAGGCGCTGTTCACTTGTTTTTTTTAATAAATATTTTATTGAAAATTTTGGTCAACCAACACAGTACATTGTGCATCCTTTACACAATATTATAACAACACAAATAACAATGACCTATTTTATGAACAGAAAATGAACAAATAATAAATAACAAAAATGAAAACTAACCCTAATTGGCAACTGCCTTATCACAAGTAACACTCTCCAAAAATATAATTTAACAGTCCAATATATAATTATCTGTAGCAACGACCTATACATATGATACAGTATATATTAACAACCCTGAGAGTCCTTCTGGTTCCTCCTGCCCCCCCTCCCCCCCTCCCCCTCCCCCTCCCCCCCCCCCCTGATCCTGGGCTGCTGCTGCTGCCTTCTTTTTTCCATTCCATCTATCTTTCTGCGAGGTATTCGACGAACGGTTGCCACCGCCTGGTGAACCCTTGAGCCGACCCCCTTTGAACGAACTTAATCCGCTCTAGCTTTATAAACCCTGCCATGTCATTTATCCAGGTCTCCACCCCCGGGGGCTTGGCTTCTTTCCACATTAGCAATATCCTGCGCCGGGCTACTAGGGACGCAAAGGCCAAAACATCGGCCTCTCTCGCCTCCTGCAATCCCGGCTCTTGTGCAACCCCAAATATAGCCAACCCCCAGCTTGGTTCGACCCGGACCCCCACTACTTTTGAAAGCACCTTTGCCACCCCCATCCAAAACCCCTGTAGTGCCGGGCATGACCAAAACATATGGGTATGATTCGCTGGGCTTCTCGAGCACCTCGCACACCTATCCTCCACCCCAAAAAATTTACTGAGCCGTGCTCCAGTCATATGCGCCCTGTGTAATACCTTAAACTGAATCAGGCTTAGCCTGGCACACGAGGACGACGAGTTTACCCTGCTTAGGGTATCTGCCCACAGCCCCTCCTCGATCTTCTCCCCCAGCTCTTCTTCCCATTTCCCTTTTAGTTCATCTACCATAGTCTCCCCTTCGTCCCTCATTTCCCTATATATATATCTGACACCTTACCATCCCCCACCCATGTCTTTGAGATCACTATGTCCTGCACCTCTTGTGTCGGGAGCTGCGGGAATTCCCTCACCTGTTGCCTCGCAAAAGCCCTCAGTTGCATATACCTGAATGCATTCCCTTGGGGCAACCCATATTTCCCGGTCAGCGCTCCCAGACTCGCGAACTTCCCATCCACAAACAGATCTTTCAGTTGCGTTATTCCTGCTCTTTGCCACATTCCATATCCCCCATCCATTCCCCCCGGGGCAAACCTATGGTTGTTTCTTATCGGGGACCCCCCCAAGGCTCCAGTCTTTCCCCTATGCCGTCTCCACTGTCCCCAAATCTTCAGTGTAGCCACCACCACCGGGCTTGTGGTATAGTTCCTCGGTGAGAACGGCAATGGGGCTGTCACCATAGCCTGTAGGCTAGTCCCCCTACAGGATGCCCTCTCTAATCTCTAAACGCCGCTCCCTCCTCCTCTCCCATCCACTTACTCACCATTGAAATATTAGCGGCCCAATGATACTCACTTAGGCTCGGTAGTGCCAGACCCCCCCCTATCCCTGCTACGCTGTAAGAATCCCTTCCTCACTCTCGGGGTCTTCCCGGCCCACACAAAACCCATGATGCTCTTTTCAATCCTCTTAAAAAAAGCCTTCGTGATCACCACCGGGAGGCACTGAAACACAAAGAGGAATCTCGGGAGGACCACCATCTTAACCGCATGCACCCTCCCTGCCAGTGACAGGGATACCATATCCCATCTCTTGAAATCCTCCTCCATTTGTTCCACCAACCGCGTTAAATTTAACCTATACAATGTGCCCCAATTCTTGGCTATCTGGATCCCCAGGTAACGAAAGTCCCTTGTTACCTTCCTCAACGGTAGGTCCTCTATTTCTCTACTCTGCTCCCCTGGATGCACCACAAACAACTCACTTTTCCCCATGTTCAATTTATACCCTGAAAAATCCCCAAACTCCCCAAGTATCCGCATTATTTCTGGCATCCCCTCCGCCGGGTCTGCCACGTATAGTAGCAAATCGTCCGCATACAAAGATACCCGGTGTTCTTCTCCTCCTCTAAGTATTCCCCTTCACTTCTTGGAACCCCTCAACGCTATCGCCAGGGGCTCAATCGCCAGTGCAAACAATAATGGGGACAGAGGGCATCCCTGCCTTGTCCCTCTATGGAGCCGAAAATATGCAGATCCCCGCCCATTCGTGACCACGCTCGCCATCGGGGCCCTATACAACAGCTGCACCCATCTAACATACCCCTCTCCAAAACCAAATCTCCTCAACACCTCCCACAAATAATCCTACTCCACTCTATCAAATGCTTTCTCGGCATCCATCGCCACTGCTATCTCCGTTTCCCCCTCTGATGGGGGCATCACCATTACCCCTAACAGCCTCCGTATATTCGTGTTCAGCTGTCTCCCCTTCACAAACCCAGTTTGGTCCTCGTGGACCACCCCCGGGACACATTCCTCTATTCTCATTGCCATTACCTTGGCCAGGATCTTGGCATCTACATTTAGGAGGGAAATAGGTCTATAGGACCCTCATTGTAGCGGGTCCTTTTCTTCTTTAAGAGAAGCGATATCGTTGCTTCAGACATAGTCGGGGGCAGTTGTTCCCTTTCCTTTGCCTCATTAAAGGTCCTCGTCAATACCGGGGCGAGCAAGTCCACATATTTTCTATAGAATTCGACTGGGAATCCATCCGGTCACGGGGCCTTTCCCGCCTGCATGCTCCTAATTCCTTTCACCACTTCTTCTACCTCGATCTGTGCTCCCAGTCCCACCCTTTCCTGCTCTTCCACCTTGGGAAATTCCAGCCGATCCAAAAAGCCCATCATTCTCTCCCTCCCATCCGGGGGTTGAGCTTCATATAATTTTTTATAAAATGTCTTGAACACTCCATTCGCTCTCTCCGCTCCCCGCTCCATCTCTCCTTCCTCATCCCTCACTCCCCCTATTTCCCTCGCTGCTCCCCTTTTCCTCAACTGGTGTGCCAGCAACCTGCTCGCCTTCTCCCCATATTCGTACTGTACACCCTGTGCCTTCCTCCATTGTGCCTCTGCAGTGCCCGTAGTCAGCAAGTCGAATTCTACATGTAGCCTTTGCCTTTCCCTGTACAGTCCCTCCTCCGGTGCTTCCGCATATTGTCTGTCCACCCTCAAACGTTCTTGCAGCAACCGCTCCCGTTCCTTACTCTCCTGCTTCCCTTTATGTGCCCTTATTGATATCAGCTCCACTCTAACCACCGCCTTCAGCGCCTCCCAGACCACTGCCACCTGGACCTCCCCATTATCATTGAGTTCCAAGTACTTTTCAATGCACCCCCTCACCCTTAGACACACCCCCTCATCTGCCATTAGTCCCATGTCCATTCTCCAGGGTGGGCGCCCTCCTGTTTCCTCCCCTATCTCCAAGTCTACCCAGTGTGGAGCGTGATCCGAAATGGCTATAGCCGTATACTCCGTTCCCCTCACCTTCGGGATCAACGCCCTTCCCAGCACAAAAAAGTCTATTCGCGAGTAGACTTTATGGACATAGGAGAAAAACGAGAACTCCTTACTCCTAGATCTGCTAAATCTCCACGGGTCTACACCTCCCATCTGCTCCATAAAATCTTTAAGTACCTTGGCTGCTGCCGGCCTCCTTCCAGTCCTGGACTTCGACCTATCCAGCCCTGGTTCCAACACCGTATTAAAATCTCCCTCCATTATCAGCTTTCCCATCTCTAGGTCCGGAATGCGTCCTAGCATCCGCCTCATAAAATTGGCATCATCCCAGTTCGGGGCATATACGTTTACCAAAACCACCGTCTCCCCCTGTAGTTTGCCACTCACCATCACGTATCTGCCCCCGTTATCCGCCACTATAGTCTTTGCCTCGAACATTACCCGCTTCCCCACTAATATAGCCACCCCCCTGTTTTTTGCATCTAGCCCCGAATGGAACACCTGCCCCACCCATCCTTTGCGTAGCCTAACCTGGTCTATCAGTTTCAGGTGCGTTTCCTGTAACATAACCACATCTGCCTTAAGTTTCTTAAGGTGTGCGAGTACCCGTGCCCTCTTTATCGGCCCGTTCAGCCCTCTCACGTTCCACGTGATCAGCCGGGATGGGGGGCTTCCTACCCCCCCTTGTCGATTAGCCATCCCCTTTTTCCAGCTCCTCACCCGTTTCCCACGCAGCTGTATCTCCCCCAGGCGGTGCCCCCCCGCCCATCCCCTCCCATACCAGCTCCCCCCTCTCCCCAGCAGCAGCAACCCAGTAATTCCCCCCTCCCACCCCCCCCCCCGCTAGATCCCCCGCTCGCGTAATTACTCCCCCCATGTTGCTCCCAGAAGTCAGCAAACTCTGGCCGACCTCGGCTTCCCCCCGTGACCTCGGCTCGCACCGTGCGACGCCCCCTCCTTCCTGCTTCTCTATTCCCGCCATGATTATCATAGCGCGGGAACCAAGCCCGCGCTTCTCCCTTGGCCCCGCCCCCAATGGCCAATGCCCCATCACCTCCACCTCCTCTCCTCCCCCCATCACCACCTGTGGAAGAGAGAAAAGTTACCACATCGCAGGATTAGTACATAAAACTCCTCTTTCCCCCCTTTTTAACCCCCCTCTTCGCCCCCCACATTCGCCCCACCACTTTGTTCAAACGTTCTTTTTAATAACCCGCTCATTCCAGTTTTTCTTCCACAATAAAAGTCCACGCTTCATCCGCCGTCTCAAAGTAGTGGTGCCTCCCTCGATATGTGACCCACAGTCTTGCCGGTTGCAGCATTTCAAATTTTATCTTCTTTTTATGAAGCACCGCCTTGGGCCGATTAAAGCTCGCCCTCCTTCTCGCCACCTCCGCACTCCAGTCTTGATAAACGCGGATCACCGCGTTCTCCCATTTACTGCTCCGAGTTTTCTTTGCCCATCTAAGGACCATTTCTCTATCCTTAAAACGGAGGAATCTCACCACTATGGCTCTGGGAATTTCTCCTGCTCTCGGTCCTCGCGCCATCACTCGGTATGCTCCCTCCACCTCCAACGGACCCGCCGGGGCCTCCGCTCCCATTAACGAGTGCAGCATCGTGCTCACATATGCCCCGACGTCCGCTCCCTCCGCACCTTTAGGAAGACCAAGAATCCTCAGGTTGTTCCTCCTTGCGTTGTTCTCCAGTGCCTCCAACCTTTCCACACATCGTTTCTGATGTGCCTCATGCATCTCCGTCTTCACCACCAGGCCCTGTATGTCGTCCTCATTCTCGGCTGCCTTTGCCTTCACGACCCGAAGCTCCCGCTCCTGGGTCTTCTGTTCCTCCTTTAGCCCTTCGATCGCCTGTAGTACATTTCCTTTTTGAGCTCTTCCACACAGCATTTCAAGAACTCTTGTTGTTCAGGGCCCCATGTTAAACTGCCACCTTCCGACGCCATCTTGGTTTTTGCTTGCCTTCCTTGCCGCTGTTCTAAAGGATCCACTGCAATCCGGCCACTTTCTCCTCCTTTTTTCATCCGTATCCAGGGGGGATTCCCTTCTGGTTTACCGCACAGTGTTTTTAGCCGTCAAAATTGCCGTTGGGGCTCCTATCAAGAGCCCAAAAGTCCGTTTCACCGGGAGCTGCCGAAACGTGCGACTCAGCTGGTCATCGCCGCACCCGGAAGTCGCTGTTCACTTGTTACCCACCCTATAAACCAAAGAATCTCCCTGACCTCCGGGTCACACTCAGTGGAGATAAAGGGGTTCTGCCTAGCAAACCTCACTGTCCAAGGCAGGAAATTCAACAATTTCCGCCTTTATGTCCTGCCGCACCTCTGCGCGGCTACACTCCTGGGGTTGGACTTCCAATGTAAATTGAAAAGCCTCACTTTTAAATTCGGCGGCCCTATACCCCCCCTTACTGTCTGCGGCCTCGCGACTCTTATGGTCGACCCGCCTTCCCTGTTTGCGAACCTCACCCCGGATTGTAAACCCGTCGCCACCATGAGCAGACGGTACAGTGCCCAGGACCAGACCTTCATCAGGTCTAGAGGTCCAAAGGCTACTGAGGGAAGGGGTCATTGAAGCTAGCAACAGTCCCTGGAGAGCTCAAGTAGTGGTGGTAAAGACCGGGGAGAAGCATAGGATGGTCATTGACTACAGTCAGACCATCAACAGGTTTACGCAACTTGATGCGTACCCTCTCCCCCGCATATCCGACCTGGTGAACCGGATCGCGCAATACAAGGTCTTCTCCACGGTGGATCTCAAGTCCGCCTACCATCAGCTACCCCTCCGCACTAGTGACCGCAAGTACACTGCCTTCGAAGCAGATGGGCGGCTCTACCAATTTTTAAGGGTTCCCTTTGGTGTCACTAATGGGGCCTCGGTCTTCCAACGCGAGATGGACCGAATGGTTGACCGGTACGGCTTACGCGCAACGTTCCCGTATCTTGATAATGTCACCATCTGCGGCCATGACCAGCAGGACCACGACACCAACCTCCGAAAATTTCTCCAGACCGCGAAAGTCCTTAACTTAACGTACAATAAGGATAAATGCGCCTTTAACACTGACCGCCTAGCCATTCTCGGCTACGTAGTGCAAAATGGAGTTATAGATCCCGGCCCTGAATGCATGCGCCCCCTTATGGAATTCCCCCTTTCTCACTGCCCCAATGCCCTGAAGCGCTGCCTCGGGTTTTTCAGCTATTACGCACACTGGGTCCCCAACTACGCAGACAAAGCCCGACCCCTAATCCAGTCCACAACCTTTCCCCTGTCGATGGAGGCCCGCCAGGCCTTCTGCCGCATCAAAGCAGACATTGCAAAGGCCACGATGCGCACCATTGACGAGTCCCTCCCCTTCCAGGCCGAGAGCAATGCGTCCGACGTAGCTCTGGCGGCCACCCTCAACCAAGCAGGCAGACCCGTGGCCTTCTTCTCCCGTACCCTCCATGCTTCAGAAATTCGCTATTCCTCGGTCGAAAAGGAGGCTCAAGCCATCGTAGAAGCTGTGCGACACTGGAGGCCTTACCTGGCCGGCAGGAGATTCACTCTCCTCACTGACCAAAGGTCGGTGGCGTTCATGTTCGATAATGCACAGCGGGGCAAGATAAAAAAACGACAAGATCTTGCGGTGGAGGATCAAACTCCACCTACAACTACGAGATCTTGTACCGTCCTGGGAAGCTAAACGAGCCTCCCGATGCCCTGTCCCGCGGCACGTGTGCCACCGCACAAGTGGACTGCCTCCGAGCCCTCCACGAGGACCTCTGCCACCCAGGGGTCACTCGCTTTTTCCACTTCATTAAGGCCCGCAACCTGCCCTACTCCATCGAGGAGGTCAGGACAGTCACCAGGGTCTGCCAAATCTGCGCGGAGTGCAAACCGCACTTCTACCGGCCAGAGAGGGCGCACCTGATAAAGGCTTCCCGTCCCTTTGAACGCCTCAGTATGGACTTCAAAGGCCCCCTCCCCTCCACCGACCGCAACATGTACTTCCTGAACGTGATTGACGAGTACTCCCGGTTCCTGTTCGCCATCCCCTGCCCCGACATGACCACTACCACTGTCATCAAGGCCCTCCAGGGTACCTTTACACTGTTCGGGTTCCCCGCGGCATACACAGTGATAGGGCGCCCTCCTTAATGAACGACGAACTGTGTCAATTCCTGCTCAGCAAGGGCATCGCCTCAAGCAGGACGACCAGTTACAACCCCCGGGAGAGAGGGAGAACGGAACGGTCTGGAAGACCGTCCTACTGTCCCTACAGTCCAGGAATCTCCCAGTCTCCCGCTGGCAGGAAGTCCTCCCAGAGGCCCTCCACGCCATTTGGTCGCTGCTCTGTACAACTACCAATCAGATACCTCATGAACGTCTCCTTGTCTTCCCCAGGAAGTCCTCCTCTGGGACCTCGCTCCCAACCTGGCTAGCGACACCCGGACCCATCCTGCTTCGGAAGCACATGCGGGCGCACAAGTCGGACCCATTGGTCGAGAGGGTCCACCTGCTGCACGCTAACCCCCAGTACGCCTATGTGGCGTTCCCTGATGGCCGGCAAGATACAGTCTTCCTCCGGGACCTGGCGCCCGCCGGAACCCCACACGCACCCGAACCATTGCCCCCACCCCCTCCCCTCCCACAGCGCCTCACTGGGGGGTCGGTCCTCCCGCCGCTCCTACCTAGGCCATCCCACCCACCGACGCCCCCTACAGGCACCCCCCCCTCTCCTGTCAACCATTTGCCCCACCAGCACCGTCTCGGGGTGACGGAGCTGCCATGGACGATGAAGCCATGCTCCCTGAGTCGCAGACGCCCGGACCCCCACCAGAACCACCACAGAGGCTCAGACAATCCAGGAGGACGACCAAGCCACCCGACCGACTGATTGCTACACTGTAACTGTAACTGTACATGAACACTGACTATATATATTTCTCCCACACTTGTAAATACTCACGGTACCTCCATATCTGATCATACCATGTTCAATGCAATTGTAACCACTGGCCACCAGCCCCATCGGACTCCTTTTTAACAGGGGGTGAATGTGGTAGTATCAGGTATTGCAGTACCCAAGAGGCTGTAGACCATTGGGTAAGCCTAGCAGCTTACCATTGGCTGTTTGGTGTGTGGCTCCGCCCTGACAGGTGGGGTATAAGATCAGGTGCCATCCCAGCAGCCCTCATTCTGTACCGAAGCTGCTGGGGAACAGATCTAGTCTATTAAAGCCTTCAGTTGTGATACAACCTCGTCTTCAAGTCTAATTGATCGTGCATCATTCATAATAGAGCAACACAAGGTACACAATGTAAATACATAGACACTGGCATTGGGTGAAGCATACAGGAGTGTAGTATTAATCAGATCAGTCCATGAGAGGGCCATTTAGGAGTCTGGTAACAGCGGGGAAGAAGCTGTTTTTGAATTTGTTAGAGCGTGTTCTCTGACTTTTGTATATTCTCCCCGATGGAAGAACATTGTGGAGCCTGGCTAAACTGTCTTTATTGTTAGCAGGGCCTCGAAAAGATCTGACCTGGGGTGTACTGTGTTTGCTATCTGAGATATGGTAATTGGTTGTGACTGTCTGTGGACACTGTCTTTTTAACCCTTTCCTTACTTTTATCCCTGCTACCACATGCACGCTCTGGAATTGCCCTACTGCAGCAGGCGCCTCTCCCAAAAGGAGATTGTCAAGGAGATTAAACATTGGATCAGCTGGGTCAGCTCAGCTTTTACAAACTCTAGCAGTGAGTCTTTAACACCAAAGACCGGCACATTCAACAAAAGTCCAATGCCAGAAATTAACAGCCCTCCCCCCCGCACCTCCTCCCCCCCCCCACTCCTCCCCCTCCCTCCCCCCCCTTTACCCCCCCTCCCCCACCTCCTCCCTCCCCCCCCACCCCTTCCCCCCTCCCCACCCGCTCCCCACCCCCTCCACCCTTCCCCATCCTTCCCCCCCCCCCCCACCCTTTCTCCCACCCCCTCCTCTTCTGGCCACTGCACCGCGGTTCTTGAAATGACTGAAGAGCTGCTGACCAGGTTGGCCGTCAGCTGTCCAAGATGGGACTTGCTCCCAGGCGGTTGGGAGTCCTGCCTTCAGCCAATCAATGCTTGTTGGAGTGTGAAATTGCATCAGGACTGCTGGAGTCAGCAGGGATGTATTCCACGCAGTACTGAACATTCTGGCCCCAGTGCTCAGAGCAGTTGTCACCACCGCTTTCCTGCACTGGAGTGAGATGTAGAATGTGTGCGAATGACACACAAAAGTGCAAGAGAAATTCCATCAACGATGTTTCTGCTGCATACTTTAAGTTAAATGGAAGGATCACCAAAACAATGCTTGTGTTCTTCTTGAAGGCAGCTGCACAAGTATTCAGGCAAAACTGCAAAATCAATTATGCTGGTCTGGACACTCTGAAGGACTGAAAAGTAATTCTCCTGCCAAGTCTTGTTTTCTCAACTCTCTCTTGGTCATTTTTCCAGGAGAGGACAAAGACGCTCTCCTTGAAGCGCAGCAGCACTGACATAAACGGCTGGGAAGAGCTTGCTGCCCACTTATTCAAAATGACGCCAACTTTTCTATCAAGCTGCATCACGCTTTGAGTCACAATGTTTTAATGATGGGGCAGAGAATGGAAGTAAAGGAAGCTAATCCTGCACTCTAGGTCCTGTTACCGTATGGGACATCATGTCCCATGTACTCAAACATTTTGTGGGTTGAGAATTAGCCCATTCACAGTCACATGAAGAGCCACGGCAGGGTGTCACAATCTTGAATAAATATTATCCTTGAATCGAGAGAAAGCCAACAATTATTTCGCAAGCAAGGATTTGTGCTTATCCAACCCCAGGCCTCTTTCATCCAGCAGTCCCTTTAAAAGAGTACTATTGAGTTTATATTGACACTTCTCGGGCGTCATTCTCCGACCCCCCGCCGGGTCGGAGAATGGCCGTTGGCCGCCGTGAATCCCGCCCCCGCCCCCGCCGAAGTCTCCGAAGGGAGAAAAGTCGGCGGGGCGTTAATGGCGCCGCTGCCGCGGGGAATGTCACGGGTCTGCGCAAGGCAGCCGATTTTCGGCCTGCCGATATTCTCCCTCCCGGATGGGCCGAAGTCCCGTCGACGTGATGACCGTTCACGTCGACGTGAATCAAACCTCCTTTTCATCGGCGTGACCCGGTGCTCCAGGCTCACGCCGACCAGCGAGGAGGTGAGTGACGGCCTGGGGCGTTGGCTCTGGGCAGGAAATGGCGTGGCCGCAGACTGATTGCGTGAGGAGAGGTGTGTCTCGGCTTGTGTGTGTGTGTGTGCGGCGCGGGGGGGATCGGTGGTTAGAGTAGGCTGGGCTCCGGAGGAGTGCCGGGAGGGGGTCCGTGCCGGGGTGGAGGTTGGGGGTTGGGGGGGGTCCGTGCTGGGGTGGAGGTTGGGGAGGGGGTCCGTGCCGGGGTGGAGGTTGGGGGTTGGGGGGGGTCCGTGCTGGGGTGGAGGTTGGGGAGGGGGTCCATGCCGGGGTAGAGGTTGGGGGTTGGGGGGGGGTCCGTGCTGGGGTGGAGGTTGGGGGTTGGGGGGGGGGGTCCGTGCTGGGGTGGAGGTTGGGGAGGGGGTCCGTGCTGGGGGGGAGGTTGGGGGTTGGGGGGGGGTCCGTGCCGGGGTGGGGGTTGGGGGTTGGGGGGGGTCCGTGCTGGGGTGGAGGTTGGGGAGGGGGTGCGTGCCGGGGTGGAGGTTGGGGGTTGGGGGGGGTCCGTGCTGGGGTGGAGGTTGGGGAGGGGGTCCGTGCCGGGGTGGAGGTTGGGGGTTGGGGGGGTCCGTGCCGGGGTGGAGGTTGGGGGTTGGGGGGGGTCCGTGCCGGGGTGGAGGTTGGGGGTTGGGGGGGGTCCGTGCTGGGGTGGAGGTTGGGGAGGGGGCCCGTGCCGGGGTGGAGGTTGGAGGTTTGGGGGGTCCGTGCTGGGGTGGAGGTTGGGGGTTCGGGGGGGTCCGTGCTGGGGTGGAGGTTGGGGGTTGGGGGGGGTCCGTGCTGGGGTGGAGGTTGTGGAGGGGGTCCGTGCCGGGGTGGAGGTTGGGGGTTGTGGAGGGGGTCCGTGCCGGGGTGGAGGTTGGGGGTTGGGGGGGGGTCCGTGCTGGGGTGGAGGTTGGGGAGGGGGTCCGTGCTGGGGTGGAGGTTGGGGGTTGGGGGGGGTCCGTGCCTGGGTGGAGGTTGGGGGTTGTGGGGGGTCCGTGCTGGGGTGGAGGTTGGGGAGGGGGTCTGTGCCGGGGTGGAGGTTGGGGGTTGGGGGGGGTCCGTGCTGGGGTGGAGGTTGGGGAGGGGGTCCGTGCCGGGGTGGAGGTTGGGGGTTGGGGGGGGTCCGTGCTGGGGTGGAGGTTGGGGAGGGGGTCCATGCCGGGGTAGAGGTTGGGGGTTTGGGGGGTCCGTGCTGGGGTGGAGGTTGGGGGTTGGGGGGGGTCCGTGCTGGGGTGGAGGTTGTGGAGGGGGTCCGTGCTGGGGTGGAGGTTGGGGTTTGGGGGTGGGGGGTCCGTGCCGGGGTGGAGGTTGGGGGTTGGGGGGGGTCCGTGCTGGGGTGGAGGTTGGGGAGGGGGTCCGTGCCGGGGTGGAGGTTGGGGAGGGGGTCCGTGCCGGGGTGGAGGTTGGGGGTTGGGGGGGTACATGCCGGGGTGGAGGTTGGGGGTTGGGGGGGTCCGTGCTGGGGTGGAGGTTGGGGAGGGGGTCCGTGCCGGGGTGGAGGTTGGGGGTTTGGGGGGTCCGTGCTGGGGTGGAGGTTGGGGGTTCGGGGGGGTCCGTGCTGGGGTGGAGGTTGGGGGTTGGGGGGGTCCGTGCTGGGGTGGAGGTTGTGGAGGGGGTCCGTGCCGGGGTGGAGGTTGGGGGTTGTGGCGGGGGTCCGTGCCGGGGTGGAGGTTGGGGGTTGGGGGGGGGGTCCGTGCTGGGGTGGAGGTTGGGGTGGGGGGTCCGTGCTGGGGTGGAGGTTGGGGGTTGGGGGGGTCCGTGCCGGGGTGGAGGTTGGGGGTTGTGGGGGGTCCGTGCTGGGGTGGAGGTTGGGGAGGGGGTCTGTGCCGGGGTGGAGGTTGGGGGTTGGGGGGGGTCCGTGCCGGGGTGGAGGTTGGGGAGGGGGTCCGTGCCGGGGTGGAGGTTGGGGGTTGGGGGGGGTCCGTGCCGGGGTGGAGGTTGGGGGTTGGGGGGGGTCCGTGCCGGGGTGGAGGTTGGGGGTTGGGGGGGTTCCGTGCTGGGGTTGAGGTTGGGGAGGGGGTCCGTGCCGGGGTGGAGGTTGGGGGGGGTCAGTGCTGGTGTGGAGGTTGGGAGTTGGGGGGGGTCCGTGCTGGGGTATAGGTTGTGGAGGGGGTCCGTGCCGGGGTGGAGGTTGGGGGTTGTGGAGGGGGTCCGTGCCTGGGTGGAGGTTGGGGGTTGGGGGGGTCCGTGCTGGGGTGGAGGTTGGGGAGGGGGTCCGTGCTGGGGTGGAGGTTGGGGGTTGGGGGGGTCCGTGCCGGGGTGGAGGTTGGGGGTTGGGGGGGGGGTCCGTGCTGGGGTGGAGGTTGGGGAGGGGGTCCGTGCCGGGGTGGAGGTTGGGGGTTGGGGGGGGTCCGTGCTGGGTGGAGGTTGGGGAGGGGGTCCATGCCGGGGTAGAGGTTGGGGGTTGGGGGGGGTCCGTGCTGGGGTGGAGGTTGAGGGTTGGGGGGGGGGTCCGTGCTGGGGTGGAGGTTGGGGAGGGGGTCCGTGCTGGGGGGGAGGTTGGGGGTTGGGGGGGGGTCCGTGCCGGGGTGGGGGTTGGGGGTTGGGGGGGGTCCGTGCTGGGGTGGAGGTTGGGGAGGGGGTCTGTGCCGGGGTGGAGGTTGGGGGTTGGGGGGGGTCCGTGCTGGGGTGGAGGTTGGGGAGGGGGTCCGTGCCGGGGTGGAGGTTGGGGGTTGGGGGGGGTCCGTGCTGGGGTGGAGGTTGGGGAGGGGGTCCATGCCGGGGTAGAGGTTGGGGGTTGGGGGGGTCCGTGCTGGGGTGGAGGTTGGTGGTTGGGGGGGTCCATGCCGGGGTGGAGGTTGGGGGTTGGGGGGGGTCCGTGCTGGGGTGGAGGTTGGGGAGGGGGTCCGTGCCGGGGTGGAGGTTGGGGGTTTGGGGGGTCCGTGCTGGGGTGGAGGTTGGGGGTTCGGGGGGGTCCGTGCTGGGGTGAAGGTTGGGGGTTGGGGGGGTCCGTGCTGGGGTGGAGGTTGTGGAGGGGGTCCGTGCCGGGGTGGAGGTTGGGGGTTGTGGCGGGGGTCCGTGCCGGGGTGGAGGTTGGGGGTTGGGGGGGGTGTCCGTGCTGGGGTGGAGTTGGGGAGGGGGTCCGTGCTGGGGTGGAGGTTGGGGGTTGGGGGGGTCCGTGCCGGGGTGGAGGTTGGGGGTTGTGGGGGGTCCGTGCTGGGGTGGAGGTTGGGGGTTGGGGGGGGTCCGTGCCGGGGTGGAGGTTGGGGGCTGGGGGGGGTCCTTGCCGGGGTGGAGGTTGGGGGTTGGGGGGGTTCCGTGCTGGGGTGGAGGTTGGGGAGGGGGTCCGTGCCGGGGTGGAGGTTGGGGGGGGTCAGTGCTGGTGTGGAGGTTGGGAGTTGGGGGGGGTCCGTGCTGGGGTATAGGTTGTGGAGGGGGTCCGTGCCGGGGTGGAGGTTGGGGGTTGTGGAGGGGGTCCGTGCCTGGGTGGAGGTTGGGGGTTGGGGGGGGGGTCCGTGCTGGGGTGGAGGTTGGGGAGGGGGTCCGTGCTGGGGTGGAGGTTGGGGGTTGGGGGGGTCCGTGCCGGGGTGGAGGTTGGGGGTTGGGGGGGGGTCCGTGCTGGGGTGGAGGTTGGGGAGGGGGTCCGTGCCGGGGTGGAGGTTGGGTGTTGTGGGGGGTCCGTGCTGGGTGGAGGTTGGGGAGGGGGTCCATGCCGGGGTAGAGGTTGGGGGTTGGGGGGGTCCGTGCTGGGGTGGAGGTTGGGTTGGGGGGGGGTCCGTGCTGGGGTGGAGGTTGGGGAGGGGGTCCGTGCTGGGGGGGAGGTTGGGGGTTGGGGGGGGTCCGTGCCGGGGTGGGGGTTGGGGGTTGGGGGGGGTCCGTGCTGGGGTGGAGGTTGGGGAGGGGGTCTGTGCCGGGGTGGAGGTTGGGGGTTGGGGGGGGTCCGTGCTGGGGTGGAGGTTGGGGAGGGGGTCCGTGCCGGGGTGGAGGTTGGGGGTTGGGGGGGGTCCGTGCTGGGGTGGAGGTTGGGGAGGGGGTCCATGCCGGGGTAGAGGTTGGGGGTTGGGGGGGTCCGTGCTGGGGTGGAGGTTGGGGGTTGGGGGGGGTCCGTGCTGGGGTGGAGTTTGGGGAGGGGGTCCGTGCTGGGGTGGAGGTTGGGGGTTGGGGGTGGGGGGTCCGTGCCGGGGTGGAGGTTGGGGGTTGGGGGGGGTCCGTGCTGGGGTGGAGGTTGGGGAGGGGGTCCGTGCCGGGGTGGAGGTTGGGGAGGGGGTCCGTGCCGGGGTGGAGGTTGGGGGTTGGGGGGGTCCGTGCCGGGGTGGAGGTTGGGGGTTGGGGGGGGTCCGTGCTGGGGTGGAGGTTGGGGAGGGGGTCCGTGCCGGGGTGGACGTTGGGGGTTTGGGGGGTCCGTGCTGGGGTGGAGGTTGGGGGTTCGGGGGGGTCCGTGCTGGGGTGGAGGTTGGGGGTTGGGGGGGGTCCGTGCTGGGGTGGAGGTTGTGGAGGGGGTCCGTGCCGGGGTGGAGGTTGGGGGTTGTGGCGGGGGTCCGTGCCGGGGTGGAGGTTGGGGGTTGGGGGGGGGGGGGTCCGTGCTGGGGTGGAGGTTGGGGAGGGGGTCCGTGCTGGGGTGGAGGTTGGGGGTTGGGGGGGTCCGTGCCAGGGTGGAGGTTGGGGGTTGTGGGGGGTCCGTGCTGGGGTGGAGGTTGGGGAGGGGGTCTGTGCCGGGGTCAAGGTTGGGGGTTGGGGGGGGTCCGTGCTGGGGTGGAGGTTGGGGAGGGGGTCCGTGCCGGGGTGGAGGTTGGGGGTTGGGGGGGGTCCGTGCCGGGGTGGAGGTTGGGGGTTGGGGGGGGTCTGTGCCGGGGTGGAGGTTGGGGGTTGGGGGGGTTCCGTGCTGGGGTGGAGGTTGGGGAGGGGGTCCGTGCCGGGGTGGAGGTTGGGGGGGTCAGTGCTGGTGTGGAGGTTGGGAGTTGGGGGGGGTCCGTGCTGGGGTATAGGTTGTGGAGGGGGTCCGTGCCGGGGTGGAGGTTGGGGGTTGTGGAGGGGGTCCGTGCCTGGGTGGAGGTTGGGGGTTGGGGGGGGGTCCGTGCTGGGGTGGAGGTTGGTGAGGGGGGTCCGTGCTGGGGTGGAGGTTGGGGGTTGGGGGGGTCCGTGCCGGGGTGGAGGTTGGGGGTTGGGGGGGGTACGTGCTGGGGTGGAGGTTGGGGAGGGGGTCCGTGCCGGGGTGGAGGTTGGGGGTTGGGGGGGGTCCGTACCGGGGTGGAGGTTGGGGGTTGGGGGGGTCCGTGCTGGGGTGGAGGTTGGGGAGGGGGTCCGTGCCGGGGTGGAGGTTGGGGGTTGTGGAGGGGGTCCGTGCCGGGGTGGAGGTTGGGGGTTGGGGGGGGTACGTGCTGGGGTGGAGGTTGGGGAGGGGGTCCGTGCCGGGGTGGAGGTTGGGGGTTGGGGGGGGTCCGTGCTGGGGTGGAGGTTGTGGAGGGGGTCCGTGCCGGGGTGGAGGTTGGGGGTTGTGGAGGGGTGGAGCTTGGGGGTTGGGGGGGGTCCGTGCCGGGGTGGAGGTTGGGGGTTGGGGGGGGTCCGTGCTGGGGTGGAGGTTGGGGAGGGGGTCCGTGCCGAGGAGGGTGATGGGAGGGCAAATGAGTTGGTCCACCTGGCCAGGTGCCAGCCTCCAACAGTTGGACCCATGCGGTCCATGCCACCTGGCTGGGGGGAGGAGGGGATATGGGCAATGATGACATGTCGTCGTTCCCCTCCCCCCCCCCCCCACCAGGCCGTCATGTTTTCAGACCATCCAGCGATGTTGGCCGCCGTGGTGGCAGCCGCTCATGTCTATGTTGCCCTGGATGAGGAGGAGGGCGGTGTGGAGGAGCAGCAGGAAGAAGCCCAGTCCTCCCCAGATGAGGGGGATGGGGGCAATGGTCAGGGCAGACGGGGTAGACACAGGCGGGTGGCTGTCCACCGTTACCGGCTGGCCCAGCGGGCACGGGACAGACTGATAGCCGCCCGCTTCACTGACTAGATGGGCGTGGGTATCGGGTAGTATGGCCACAGACCGCACACCATGGCAACAGCCGACCACCCACACCCCCCACCCATCCACCCATCACCCTCACCCCACCTCCCCAACCCCACACACCCCACCCGCATGCACACCACCCCCCCCCCCCCAATTGCCGATCCACCGGCGGCACAACGGGCCGGGCTCACCCAGTTGCGGGTGGACGCGTGTCTATCGCAGGCCATGGAGGACGATGACAACCCGCCCTGCGGTGAGTTCCTGGCTCTACATCGTTGGATGTAGACCCATGGCCACAGTACCACCATCCACCCGGACCATCCCTGCATGCGGCTGTGACACTGCAGCGCACGGTCCCGTCCTCTGCCCGGGGGATGTTGATGGCGGCCCAGGGAGAAGGGGGCAGACTCACCTGGGGCTGAGGTAAGACCACCCCTCACACACACACTTGCGCTCAACGTACATGACACGCCCGCACACTTTGGACAGAGCACAAAGGCAGCTTCGGTAGGTGTAACATTGACTTTAATAACCAAAGGAGTTCATGCACGTGCCCTAGCCCCTAAAACTCATCTGTGCCCTGCATCCGTGCCAACTTACTCAGTGTCTAATTGTTTGGCCTTACGGGCCCTTTGACTACGTCTACGTGGTTCCCCAGACGGTACAGCAGAACTGTAGGTGGACTCCTGTGATTCCTGCCCTCTGACACTGGATCCCTTTGGCAGCCGTTTCCTGGGGCGTCCTGGCCTAGATGGGCCAGGCTGCGGCCCGGGCGACTGGGATGGCGAGCTGCCAGCCTGTCCTGCCCGTTGCCCACCCGATGCACCTGGGACGGAAGGGGGGGAGTCCGAGGTGTCGCGGTGTACCGGGAACTCCCCTACAGAGGGAGCCGGGACGGACCACACCACCTCCTCCTCCCTCGGGGTGCCCGATGGCCCCCAGGCCTCTACATGGGTGGGGGTTGTGAACGGACTGGCCATCCGACGCGCCCCCGACATCTGGCGCTGCCAGTCCTGGAGGCCCGTGCTGGTATCGACAGGGGTCTGCAGGTTTGCAGCCATGGAGCCCAGGGGGTTGTCAAACCCTGTCTGTGACAGTGCGACGCTGGCTCGCACATGGCCACTGGCGCCGATGCCCTCAGCGATGGCCTGTTGAGACTGGGCCATGGCCTGCAGAGACTGGGCCATGGCCTGCAGAGACTGGGCCATGGCCTGCTGAGACTGGGCTATGGCGTTGAGCGCCTCTGCCATCTGGCACTGGCACTGGCTCATGGCCTCCTGTGAGAGGGCAGCCATTTCCTGGGCCACAGACGCCGCCTGCACAGAAGGCCCCAGGCCTCGCAAACCGTTCCCCATGTCTGACACAATCGCACCCATTGCCTCCACCGCGGACGCCACCCGTGCGGTGTCAGCCTGGGTGGCACGCATGACCGGGACCACTCCCAGCTCCTGGACGCGGGTGGACTCCTCCACCTGCGACCGCAGCCGCCGCAAGCCACCCGTCACCCTATCCGCTCGTCTCCGTGTCGGTGGTTGCATCGGATCTATGTGTGGGGTGTGGTAACTGCAGGAACCCGGGATCCATCTGGGCGGCAGATGTTCGCTTGGCCTGGGCTGCCCTCCGACCGCCCGGTCCCTCTGCTGCTCCTACCTCCACCTGCTGTACCAGGACGGCTGTGTTGTGCGCACCAGTGAGTGTACCAGACGCCTCATCACTAAAGTGCCTAACCGTGGTGAGTGTTTCTGCGATGGTGGAGGGTGTTGGTGACAGCAGTGGCGTTGTGTCGTGCTCTTCGTCCCACTCTGACTCCATGGCACTTTGGGGTGGGGGTTCGTCTCCACCCATCCACTCTGAGTCACTGTCCGGTATTTCGTCTTCCCGGGTAGGGGTGTCCTGGATAGTGCTGTCCCGGGTAGTGCTGTCCCGGGTAGTGCTGTCCCGGGTAGGGGTGTCCTGGATAGTGCTGTCCCGGGTAGTGGTGTCCCGGGTAGGGGTGTCCCGGGTAGGGGTGTCTGGGTAGTGCTGTCCCGGGTAGTGGTGTCCCGGGTAGGGGTGTCCTGGATAGTGGTGTCCTGGGTAGTGGTGTCCTGGCTCGGATGTGACGGGGGCCTGTGGCTGCCCCCCTCATCGCTGGGTGGTCGCTCCCGCACGTGACGGGGGTGTCGTCTCCCTGTTGCTCCAGGTCTCTCCGTCTCCCGTGGTGTGCGAGGGGCATCCTGCGGGCGTCGCATGCTGGAGGGTCCGGGTCTCTCCGTCTCCCGTGGTGTGCGAGGGGCATCCTGCGGGCGTCGCATGCTGGAGGGTCCGGGTCTCTCCGTCTCCCGTGGTCTCTGAGGGGCATCCTGCGGGCGTTGCATGCTGGAGGGTCCGGGTCTCTCCGTCTCCCGTGGTCTCCGAGGGGCATCCTGCGGGCGTCGCATGCTGGAGGGTCCGGGTCTCTCCGTCTCCCGTGGTCTCCGAGGGGCATCCTGCGGGCGGTGTGCATCTGCCGGGATGGGTGCCTGGACGTTTGGTCCTGCGATACACAATGAAGCATGCATGGTTAGACATCAGGCAGTGATCAGGTGATACGGGGGAGGGGGATATAGGGGAGGGGGGATATGGGGACGGGCTGTTGGTGGCTCACTTGCTCGTGGGCCCCCGACCTCTGCATCAGCAACCTCCCGGTCCTCAGGTCCGCCAGCCAGTTCCAGGACCCTTTCCTCGTGTACGGTCAGTGGCCTCTCATCAGCGGGCCCTCCTCCAGTCCTCACATGCTCCCTATTGTTGTGTGCGCGCTTCTCCTGTGGGGGTGGGGGGGGGTGGTGGCAGGGGTAAAAGGAAACAGTGTTAGGCAGGTATATGAATGCACGCCATCGGTTGCGCGTGCATTGCAGAGGTTAAGGTTAGGGCTGGATTCACTTGGGGATATGGGGGATATGGGGGAGGGGGGATATGGGGAGGGGGGATATGGGGGATATGGGGGAGGGGGGATATGGGGGATATAGGGGAGGGGGGATATGGGGGATATGGGGGACGGGGGATATGGGGGATATGGGGGATATGGGGGGAGGGGGGATATGGGGGCGGGGGGATATGGGGATATGGGGATATGGGGGAGGGGGGATATGGGGGATATGGGGAGGGGGGATATGGGGGATATGGGGAGGAGGGATATGGGGATATGGGGGAGGGGGATATGGGGGAGGGGGGGTATGGGGGATATGGGGAAGGGGGGATATGGGGAGGGGGGATATGGGGAGGGGGATATGGGGGATATGGGGGAGGGGGGATATGGGGGATATGGGGGAAGGGGGGATATGGGGAGGGGGGATATGGGGGATATGGGGGAGGGGGGATATAGAGGATATGGGGGAGGGGGGATATGGGGGATATGGGGGAGGGGGGATATGGGGGATATGGGGGATATGGGGGATATGGGAGGGGGGATATGGGGGAGGGGGTATATGGGGGATATGGGGGAGGGGGATATGGGGGAGGGGGGATATGGGGGATATGGGGGAGGGGGGATTTGGGGATATGGGGGATATGGGGGAGGGGGGATATGGGGGATATGGGGAGGGGGATATGGGGGATATGGGGGAGGGGGGATATGGGGGATATGGGGGAGGGGGGATATGGGGGAGGGGGGATATGGGGGAGGGGGGATAAGGGGTTATGGGGGATATGGGGGAGGGGGGATATGGGGAGGGGATATGGGGGAGGGGGGATATGGGGGATATGGGGGATATGGGGGAGGGGGATATGGGGGATATGGGGGAGGGGGGATATGGGGAGGGGGTATATGGGGGATATGGGGAGGGGGATATGGGGGAGGAGGATATGGGGGAGTGGGGATATGGGGATATGGGGGATATGGGGGAGGGGGGATATGGGGGATATGAGGGAGGGGATATGGGGGATATGGGGGAGGGGGGATATGGGGGATATGGGGGAGGGGGATATGGGGGATATGGGGGATGGGGGATATGGGGGATATGGGGATATGGGGGAGGGGGGATATGGGGGATATGGGGGAGGGGGGATATGGGGGATATGGGGGATATGGGGGATATGGGGGACGGGGATATGGGGATATGGGGGAGGGGGGGATATGGGGAGGGGGGATATGGGGGATATGGGGGAGGGGGGATATGTGGGATATGGGGAGGGGGGATATGGGGAGGGTGGATATGGGTGAGGGGGGATATGGGGGATATGGGGGATATGGGGGAGGGGGGATATGGGGGATATGGGGGAGGGGGGATATGGGGGAGTGGGGATTGGGGGATATGGGGAGGGGGGATATGTGGGATATGGGGGAGGGGGGATATGGGGAGGGGGGATATGGGGGATATGGGGAGGGGGGATATGGGGGAGGGGGGGTATGGGGGATATGGGGGATATGGGGGAGGGGGGATATGGGGGATATGGGGGAGGGGGGATATGGGGGAGGGTGGTATGGGGAGGGGGGTATGGGGATATGGGGGATATGGGGGAGGGGGGATATGGGGGAGGGGGGATATGGGGGAGTGGGGATATGGGGGATATGGGGGAGGGGGGATATGTGGGATATGGGGGAGGGGGGTATGGGGGAGGGGGATATGGGGGATATGGGGGAGGGGGATATGGGGGAGGGGGATATGGGGGAAGGGGGGACATGGGGGATATAGGGGAGGGGGGATATGGGGGATATGGGGGAGGGGGAATATGGGGGATATGGGGGAGGTGGGACATGGGGATATGGGGGAGGGGGGATATGGGGGAGAGGGGATATGGGGGATATGGGGAGGGGTGGAGGGGGGTTATGGGGAGGCTCACCCTGCCTGCTCTGACGAGGTCGTTCACCTTCTTGTGGCACTGGGTGCCTGTCCGTGGTGTCAGGGCCACAGCGGGTGACGGCCTCTGCCACTTCCCTCCACAGACACCGGCTGTGGCGTGGGGCAACTCTGCGGCCGTGCCCGGGATACAGGGCGTCCCTCCTCTGCTCCACCGCGTCCAGGAGCGCCTCCACATCGCGTGACTCGAACCTCGGGGCTGAGCGACGGCCAGCCATCCAGTCGGGTGTTGCGGTCGGGTGATCTGGTCGGGTGGGGGGGAGCTGCGTGGCCTTATGAGCCGTCACGCCGTGCAGCGCGTATGACGCTGCACGGCGTGAACCACTGCGCAAGCGCGGATCCCGTTACGTCGCTGCTAGCCCATTTCGGGCCGGAGACTATCGTCCCATTTTTATGACGTGACGCAAGTGGGATTTGCGCCGTTTTTTGCGCCGATCGGCGGACGTTCCGCCGATAACGGAGAATTTCGCCCCTTATTCTATAAAAGATTATTATTATTATTCCTTCAAAAATGCGTCGCTTCCGCATTAAATTCCCTCTGCCATGCCCCTGCCCATATCATCAGTTTGTCTGTGTCCCCCTGAAGTCCATTACTATCCTCCTCATTGTGTCATACTTTTCCAAATTCCAAACACTGCAGTGAAGGAGGGAGGATGCTAAACCTTGCTCTTGGCATCTTCATAGGGACCCTCTCAATCACCCATCCTAACTTCATTGGAAGATCAATGGAAGCCCCTCATGTTTAGAGTCAGGTCAATTCTTTTGGGACTAAGAACACTGTGTAGCTAAGAATTCACATTTTGATTTTCAGCTTCAGAGGTTTAAAGTATGATGAATTTGTTTTCATTTTTGTAAACTCCCTGGATTCATGGAAGGTCCCATTAAATTGGAAGATAGCAAATATAATCCTTTATTCAACATTCAAGAGAGACAGAAAGATAGATATTGAGCTAACTGGTCTAGAGTTTCTGTCATAGGAAAATGTTAGAGGCAATTATGAAAGAAGATATAGAGGGCACTTGGAAAACTCTTAAGGTAATCAGGAATAGCCAGCATAGTTTTGAGAAAGGGAAATCACTTTTAACCAACTTTTGGAGTTCTTTGAGGAAGTGACCTATGCCATGGTTAGAGGGGAATTGTTGGATGTACTGTGCTCAGATTTCCAGGAGATAAAGTGTCGCATCAAACATCATTCCAGAAAATAAAAGCTCCTGATATAGGAGGTAACATTTCGGCATGGATGGAAGATTGGCCAACTAACAGGAAGCAGAGAGTAGGCACAGATGGGTCTTTTTCAGGGTGGTAGGATGTAATGAGTAGTGGGATACAGGCATCAGTGCTGGGACCTCAACTGTTTAGAAGTTATATGAATGACTTAGATGAAGGGATGATTGCCAAATCTGCTGATGACAGGTATGAAAGGAGGTTGTGAAGAGTATATAAGACTACAAAAAGATACAAATAGGCTAAGTGAGTGGGCAAAGATCTGACAAATTGGTATAACGTGGGGAAATATGGCATTTCCCATTTTGGCAAGAAGAATAAAAAAGAAGCATATTATCTAAATAGAAAAATTGCAGCGCACTGAGCTGCAGAGGGATGTGGGTGTCTTAGTGCATGAACCACAAAGGGCTAGAATGCAGGTCCAGCAAGTAATTAGGAATTCTAATAGAATGTTATCATTTTTTGTGAGGGGAATTAAACACAAAAATAAGGAGGTTGTGCTTCAGCTGTACAGGGCATTGGTGAGCCCACAGCTAGATTATTGTGTACAGTATTGGTCACCATATTTAAGGAAGGATGCATAGATACACAGATACATAGAAGATAGGAGCAGGAGGAGGCCTTTTGGCCCTTCGAACCTGCTCCGCCAATCATCACGATCATGGCTGATCATCCAACTCAATAGCCTAATCCTGCTTTCTCCCCATAGCCTTTAATCCTATTCTCCCCAAGTGCTATATCCAGCCACCTCTTGAAGTGCATTGGAAGCGGTTCAGGGAAGGTTTACTGTATTAATACCAGGAATGGGTGGATTGTCTTCTGAGGAAAGGTTGGACAGGTTAGGCCTGTATCTGCTGGAGTTTCAAAGCATAAGAGGAACTTGAATGAAACACATCAGATCCTGAGTGGTTTTGACATGGTGGATGTGCATAGAGGGCGTGATTCTCCGCTTGCCGACGACAAAATCGTGGGCGAAATTCTCCTCCTCGCCCCGCCACATTTCTGCCCCGACCGGCCGGCGGGAGTCTCCGTAACACCGGCCGGTCAATGGGGTTTCCCATTGTGGGGCAGCCCCACGCCGTCGGGAAACCCCCGGGCGCCGGCAAAACGGAGACTCCCGCCGGCGGAGAATGACGCCCCGTATTCGGTGATCGGGCGGAGAATCCCTTTTGATGTCGAAATCGGGGGAGGCGCCTGTTTCGGATGCTCTGCCCCATCCAAAATGGCGTCATCGGTAAGTACGCCACACGCCGTTCGGACAAACTCAAGACGTCACCTGAAGACCCTCCCCTGATGGCGTGGGGTGCGTGTGCTTTGAGTTTTTGGTAACCGTGCCTGGCGGCTGCGGACTGTGTCCAGCGCCACCACAGTCGGGGGGTGGGGGGAGCCATTCCGCTGGTCGTGGGGGCTTCGGCGGGGGCTGGGGGGGCTTGTGGTGGGATGGTCCGGGGGTGGCAAGTGGGTTTACAGGGCCGGGCAGGCCGGGTCCGCATGTAGCTGGCACCATGTTGTACGGTGCGACCGCTGCAGCTCGACGCCGTGTGCATGTGCGGCCGTGGAACCGGCAATTCTCCGGCCGTTTCTTTCGGGAACACTGGGAGTTTTACGTGGCATGGCTGCCAGCCCCCCACCGGGCGGAGCATCGGTGCGGGGGCGTCGCTGACGTTTTCATCGTAAAACTAGACACTTCCTCCGGACATAGCCTCAAAATCAGAGAATCCAGCCCAGGATGTTTTGTTCAGTAGGAGAATCTAGTCCTGGAGGTTACTGTTTAAAAATATGGAGCTGGATTCTCCGCCGGCGGGATGCTCCGTTTCCCGGTGGCGTGGGGCTGCCCCACAATGGGAAACCTCATTGACCGGCCGGCGTAACGGAGCATTCCACCGGCGGGGTGAAACAGAAATGTGGCATAAAATGCAAATTAGGTGAACTTTTTTCGCTCTCAGAGGGTCGTCAATATTTGGGACTTTCTTCCTGAAAAGGTGGAGGAAGTAGAATATTTTTAAGGCGGAGGTGGATAGATTATTGGTAAGCAAGGGGGTGACAGTTTATCAGACGTAGGCAGGATGCAGATTTGAGGTTACTATCTGATCATTCTGAACCGAGAAAGCAGCAATGACTTGCTTTTCATGACAAATCAGACAAATAAATCAAGCCGTGAAGAATAAAAGAATAATGATGCTACCCAAGCCAGCAAATATGTACTTCTCCAGAAATATCTGTTGGTTCTTCATGGCCACTAGAAAGAAGTCAAATTGAACAGATTGAGTGACTTTAAATGCAGCTTCAATATAATGTGGTTTATAGTCTCAGCTGGTGGAGCTATTTGATTTAAATCTTCTTGTTATGTGTACCCTATATTTCACTCTGCACCCTCCATGGTGTTTTGAATGTACTGGACGTTCACATTTGTTTAATCTTCCATTAAAAAGAGCCTCACTGTGATGTTAATATATTTCATGGTAAGAAGCATTTCCAAATAACAGATACCTCTTTCCCCTGCCCTTTTCTCTCTTCTCTTGGTCATATAGCAGGACGCTGCTCCAGGAACCTCATCAGTCATTTACAGCAAACTGAGAAAGTGTCTGTCGGCTGGTTGTTTGAACAGAGGTGACCTTGTATCTGAAACCAGTCGTGTCTTCAACCAATGCACTCTGCAGTAGAAGGTAAAGGGATGGGGGCTTGTGGGGGGTCACTTGATAGCAATCCACGTTACAACAGCTCTCAGGCACAGTGGTGGGAACAGAAAGCTCAGAAGTGGATTCTTACATAATTTGTTTTTCATTTCAGACTCGATGTATGGACTTTTAATTTACATGGGTATGATTTCAGATTGCACAATAAAGTTCATTAATCATTTGCTCATACTTAATGGGTATTGCCATGTAGCCTGTTGAAAGAAACTGAACATTTTGAATAATTTAAAAGATGGTCTGCATTTAACAGAGTGTGCAAGAATGGGAAATTACTAATATATTAAAATCCAGATCCACTGTAGATGTCAGTGTTACTATGCAAATGTCTGTTATATTTTTTTTCCAAATTTAGAGTACCCAATTCATTTTTTCCAATTAAGGCGCAATTTAGCACATTCAATCCACCTACCTTGCACATCTTTGGGTTGTGGGGGCGAAACCCATGCAAACACGGGGAGATAAACTCCACACGGACAGTGACCCAGAGCCGGGATCGAACCTGGGATCTCGGCGCCATGAGATTGCAGTGCTACCACTGCGCCACCATGCTGCCCCCATGTCTGTTATATTTGAACTGTGTTCAACTTCTTTAAATATTTTCAGTTGTGTCCAGAGTTGTCTTATGGTAAGGGCAAAATTTTCCTAAATTTGGCAAAGACCGATGGCGGGCGGGAAAATGCCTGCCACTGTATCATCCAGGACTTAGGCTCAGAAAGCACAAGGGGTGGGTCCCACATCATCACGCTGGCAATCAGGGTGCCAGTGCAGAATAGTTCAACAGGAACTCCCCCCAAGATGCATCCCCCATCCCCAAGTAAAACCGCCAGCACTGTCTGGGCAGTGGGCAGTGCCAGTTCTCAGATAGTGCCTGGGCACTGACCAAACATGACCGCGGCCCCATATCCCTCCCCCGCACCCCCCCCCCCCCCCCCCCCCCAGGTGATGCACTCACCGGAGAACCTCTGGGAGGTCTGCTCGCCAGGTGCACGCTTAGCAAAACCAATTGGGTTTCAAGCCGGTCTGCCCTCACGCCGACGTTAATGGACTTTCTTACGGTTGAGGGAGAGGGGAATCATTCAGGAATGGAGGCTGGGTAATTATCTGCTAATGTATGGAAATAATGTTCCCAATATTCAACGTTGGGAAACGCACTGCGTCACTGGCTGGGGGGAAGGTGGGGCAATCATATCAAGCTGTTACATCAGCGTGAAATGTGATTTGGAAATCTCGCAAGATTTTTCACTCCCTTAACTGAACCTGGCTGAAGAAAAAGCTGCAAAACGTGAGTCACAGAAAAAGATGTGGACAGAAAGCTCTCAACGACTATTCAACCAGAAATCGCTCAAACTTTTTCCATCAAAATTCGAGCAGTTTCTGAAGCTTTTCGCTGAAAATAGATTGTAATGTCATTAAAGGCAGTGCAAGTGGTGCCATGGATCTGTTCAGCAACCCCTCACCTAATGCGAAATGGTGACACATGCCCAGAGATGCAGTTCCCACAATGTGTGTTTGAGACTAACTGGGCATTCAGGGAGGTTGTTTTACAACAAGGTGGGAAGAAAGTATAGACAAGAGCCTTTCTCTGACACCCCAGAATACCCACTTGCAGAGATATTCACAAGGTTTTGTAAGTCAGCTGTCCGTTCATCCTTTTTAAAAAACGTTTGTGAACAGGTGATTATTGTGCACAGGTGAACGTGTTTCTACAGGCTTGTGCCCTAGTCCCGAACGTTATCCTGTGTGCTGCACCCGTGCCATTGAGGAAAAAGGTGTGTGTGACGGAGGATCCTGACAAGCTGGAGAAGAAAAGGCAGAATAAAAAATGATTTTGAATGTGGTGCCTTTTGTTGCTGCCTTCCCAGAAGATCCTGGAAGGTCCGGTCAAAGAGCTAAGTGGCCCATAGTTCAGAATCTAATTAGTGGATCAGAGTCAAAGCCAAAGCCAGGATCCAACAGGTTCAAATTTACATGATTTTTCTGTCCCAGTTCAATTATATGGGGAGAAATAAAAAAACTTGTGAACTAAGATCAGGCTGCATGGATGCTGATCACGTTCAATGATTGCGGAGAAGAATAGGCTCAGCTTTCCAAATACAGAGACATTAGAATTTTGAGTTGACACTGCTTGCACTAATGTCGACTCACTCTTCCAGGGCTGGACTCATTCATTTGTTACCTCTCTTTTCCTGAGGCTCTGTTCCAAGTATGGCAATCAGTGAGTTCGCCCTCCTTTCTTTTGATATCTATATTCTAATGCTCAGAGTCGCCAGGTATCAAATGATACCACCACAAGGTTCAACCGGCTATCGATCAAAGAGCCAAACATCAGTTAGTTAGTTCAAGGTCAAGGGTACTTTATTGACACACATTGGATTGGATTTGTTTATTGTCGCGTGTACCGAGGTACAGTGAAAGGTATTTTTCGGCGAGCAGCTCAACAGATCATTAAGTACATGAGAAGAAAAGGGAATAAAAGAAAATACATAATAGGGCACCACAACATATAGAATGTAACTACATAAGCACTGGCATCAGATGAAGCATACAGGGTGTAGTGTCAATGAGGTCAGTCTATAAGAGGGTAATTTAGGAGTCCGGTGACAGTGGGGAAGAAGCTGTTTTTGAGTCTGGTCGTGCGTGTTGTCAAGACTTCTGTATCTCCTGCCCGATGGAAGAAGTTGGAAGAGTGAGTAAGCCGGGTGGGAGGGATCTTTGATTATGCTGCCTGCATTCCCCAGGCAGCGGGAGGTGTAGATGGAGTCAATGGATGGGAGGCAGGTTCGTGTGATGGACTGGGCGGTGGTCACGACTCTCTGAAGTTTCTTGCGGTCCTGGGGCGAGCAGTTGCCATACCAGGCTGTGATGCAGCCTGATAGGATGCTTTCTCTGGTGCATCTGTAAAAGTTGGTAAGGGTTAATGTGGACATGCCGAATTTCCTTAGTTTCCTGAGGAAGTATAGGCGCTCTTGTGCTTTCATGGTGGTAGAGTCGACGTGGGTGGACCAGGACAGATTTTTGGAGATGTGCACCCCTAGGAATTTGAAACTGCTAACCATCTCCACCTCGGCCCCGTTGATGCTGACAGGGGTGTGTACAGTACTCTGCTTCCTGAAGTCAATGACCAACTCTTTAGTTTTGCTGTTTGAGGGAGAGATTGTTGTCGCTACACCACTCCACTAGGCTCTCTATCTCCCACCTGTATTCTGACTCGTCGTTAGTCGAGATCTGGCCCACTATGGTCGTATCGTCAGCAAACTTGTAGATGGAGTTGGAACCAAGTTTTGAAACACAGTCGTGTGTGTACAGGGAGTAAAGTAGGGGGCTAAGTACGCAGCCTTGTGGGGCCCCGGTGTTGAGGACCATTGTGGAGGAGGTGTTGTTGTTCATTCTTACTGATTGTGGTCTGTTGGTCAGAAAATCGAGGACCCAGTTGCAGAGTGGGGATCCAAGTCCTAGGTTTTGGAGCTTTGATATGACCTTGGCTGGGATTATAGTGTTGAAGGCGGAGCTGTAGTCAATAAATAGCAGTCTGACGTAGGAGTCCTTGTTTTTGCGATGCTCTAGGGATGAGTGTAGAGCCAGGGAAATGGCGTCTGATGTGGACCGGTTGCAATGGTATGTGAATTGCTGTGGATCAAGGCGTTCTGGAGTATGGAGGTGATGCGCTTAATGATCACGACTGAAGTCAGGGCCACCGGACGGTAGTCATTGAGGCACGTTGCCTGGTTCTTCTTTGGTACCGGTATGATGGTGGTCTTCTTGAAGCAGGTGGGGACCTCGGAGTGGAGTAGGGACAGGTTAAAGATGTTCGTGAATACCTCTGCCAGCTGGTCCGCGCAGGCTCTGAGTGCACGACTAGGGATCCCGTCTGGGCCCGTCGCCTTCCGAGGGTTCACTTTCAGGAAGGCCAATCTGACTTTGGAAGCTGTGATGGTGGGTATGGGTGAATTATGGGCTGCTGGGGCACTCGACAGCGGATTATTGGTTACCTGCTCGAACCGAGTATAGAATGCATTGAGTTCATCGGGGAGGGGTGCGCTGCTGCCAGAGATACTACTCGGCTTCGCTTTGTAGCCTGTTATGTTGTTAAGTCCTTGCCACAACCACCGAGAGTCTGTCTGTGACTCTAGCTTGGTTTAATATTCTCTCTTGGCATGTCGGATGGCTTTGCGGAGGTCGTACCTGGATTTCTTGTATAGGTCAGGGTCGTCTGTCTTGAACGCCTCAGATCTGTCCTTCAGTAGGGAGTCAATCTCGCGATTGAGCCATGGTTTCCGGTTGGGGAACGCACGTACTGCTTTCTTTGGCACGCAGTCGTCCACACATTTGCTGATGAAGTCTGTGACGGTGGTGGCATACTCATTTAAGTTGGTCACTAAGTTCTTAAATATGGACCAGTCCACTGTTTCTAAGTAGTCATGTAAGAGCTCGTCTGTCTCCTCGGACCAGCACTGCACAACCTTCTTAGCTGGATTCTCTCGCTTGAGTTTCTGCTTGTATGCCGGGAGAAGGAGCACCGTCTTATGGTCTGATTTCCCCAAGTGCGGTCGGGGGATGGAACAGTAGTTGCCCTTGATTTTTGAGTAGCAGTGGTCAAGAGTGTTGTCGCCCCTGGTGGGACAGATGTGCTGGTGGAATTTTGGCAGTACACTCTTGAGGTTGGCCTTGTTGAAGTCTCCGGCCACGATGAACAAGGCCTCCGGGTGTTCTGTTTCGCAGTTGTTTATAACTGTGCATAGTTCTTCCAGCGCCATCCTCACTTCTGCCTGGGGTGGGATGTAGACCGCTGTGATAATGGCTGAAGTGAATTCACGTGGAAGATAATATGGGCGGCATTTCACGGTCAGGTATTCCAGGTATGGGGAGCAGTAGGTCGCCAGGGTCACCACATCCAAGCACCAGGAAGAGTTGATGAGGAGGCACATCCCTCCACCCTTCACTTTGCCTGATGATGCCGTGCGGTCCGCCCAGTGAATTGAGAAGTCTTCAGGTTGTATGGCACAGTCCGGTGAGGCGGGGGTGAGCCATGTCTCTGTGAAACAGAGCACACAGCAGTCTCTTACTTCCCTCTGAGAGGTAAGTCTGGCGTTAAGTTCATCCAGCTTGTTTTCGATCACTTGGACGTTTGCCAGGAGTATGCTGGGGAGAGGGGTCTTGAAACCACATTGCTTCAGTCTAACCTGCAGTCCGCCGCGTTTCTCTCGCTTCCTCATTCGGCGGCTGCTGCTGGATGATCCTGGGATCCGATGGGAGACGTCAGCCCCTGTGGAAGGTAGGTGGTTGCGTCTGGCGGGGTCCAGGGCGCTGGCGGGGACCAGGGCGCTGTTTACATATCCGGGGTCGCGTCTGGCAGGGTCCCGGGTGCTTGTTGAGGTAGAGGGGTTGCTAGGGGGGCATGTTTGCGATCCGGATGGGTCCCGGCATTCTGCGGGCGCGCAAATAAATACCTTGCAGTGCGTTCGGGTCCTCGCGCGGGGTCTCTGCCATTTTGGGGGTCCTGGGTCATGGGCAGGGGCTTCCTGAGGCAGGTTGGGCTGGGTCCTGTGGTCTGTTCCCTCCCTGGGCACTCCTGGGGTTGGATCTTGAAGTAGGCCCGGTCGGGCCTCCACGTGGATTTTTCTTTCTTCCATCACCAGGTAGGTCGGGTTGTTAGCCGGACCTCTCCAGGTCAGGTCGCTGGGCGGGTCTCTCGGGGTCGCGTTGGGCCGGATCTTGCCGTCGGGTGTCGGGTCGGGAGCTCCGGGGACTAGGCCAGGCAATCCAGGGGCTGGCATCGGTAGTTAGGCCGGGTTGGGAGCTCCGAGGTCCAGGTCGGTTCCAAATCGAGGTTGGGGCTTCACTTCCGGTTTGGGCCCGATCTTCTTACAGGTCGCGGAGGTCAGGTCGGGTTGGATCAAAAGGTCTCCCAGGGCCTCGGAGGATGTTCAAGCCTGCGAGAGAAGATAAAAGAGAGAGGTTAGTAATAATGTTAGTTTACGAATTAATTTTTAAATGATTAGAACGAGTATAAGTTAAGTAAAAAGTGGATCTGTTGGGGAGAGCTCGCAGAAAGTCGCCTCGCTCCGGCGCCATTTTTGAATCTTTTAGTCAATTAGACAATTAGTCAGGCAACATAAACATTACTAGTTAACTACACCTATCCAGTAAGACAACCTGTACTTAACTTCAGGCACCCGGCTTAGGTCAGAGGAACAGTGGCCGCTGTTCGATTCTGGATCTATCGTGTCTGGGGAAGTAACTTCTGCCCAGCTAGGCTCATCCGTCTGGTAGCAGGCGTTGAACATGGACTTGTTTCTGGTGGTGCTGCGATTGGAGATGGTCGGTGCCGGGGCGCCAGGTCCAAAAGAGGTGAGCTCTCTTCTTATACTTGGGGGTTTTCGCGCTCTTTCAGGCTGTCCTTCAGTTTGGACCCCATTAATTGGGTGATCCCTGATCACTATGTTCGATTCCTAACCAATACGTGGGCGGGGATCTGGATGGCTGGGCGGGTCCCAAGCGGCCACTGACCCTGTTGTTTATGCTTCCCTAGAACAGTGAGTGGCGCCAAAATGTCTGGCACTGTACCGATCGCTTGAGTACCAGTCCTTTGTCCTGGTGAAGATGGGCCATCAAATGCTGATCGGCCCATCAAAATGCTAATTGGTCGGAGTTTCGATACCGTCTGGACACCTTGCTTGCAAATATACATTTCAGGCTCTGAGCCTGCCTGTGTCTTGCCTTGTCCATTTTACCCGCTATGCTTGGCGATCTTCTCTGTTCCTGGTTGTAAGTGGCCATCCCAGATGGCTACACTCTGTCCTCTTGATCCTCAACGCGAAGCGTGAAGGACCACACTACTGGATCTTCTCCTGTCCTCTGAAATGCCGGGTACCCTCAATCAAGGACAGGTTCTATTCTACTCTATCCTATGGGTCAAAATATTTACCTAAATTTCCCTAATACAACACATATCTAAAAATTCCTAAGGGGGCATTTAACATTCAATCCTATATTCCATTCTCCTTATAAATAATAAAAAGAGAACCTCTAACTGTCTCTAACTAGACTACATTCATGCTGCTATTTAACAATCAAAGAACTTATCTTACAACACAAATAATCCAATAGCAGCGTCACATTTTTAATTATCACTAACATTCATATCCAGAAAGATAAGCTTTATTAATGAAACAGCAACTGCGGAATTTATTGAAGAGAAAGGTTCAGAAAGAGTGTGGGGTTTGCTGGAGTCCGAGGAAAGGGGCTCTAAACGTGTATACTGGAGGGCGGGAGGCTCTCCTCCATTTCCACAATCTAATTGTCTGGATGACTCTGCACAATATGGCTATCACTAGTAAGGCTTCCACTGCGTAGGACAGGGAGTACCATTTAACAAGATTCTCACACCATGTGGGGGTATCGGTGGCTGAGTCTATGTGTGGTGTCGTGTCCGGGCTGGGGGTGTTGTGTTGGGTAGTCCAGTCCGGGGCCTGTGTGGTGAGGGATGTAAGAGTGGGCAACGCGCGCAACTGTACTGTTCCAGCGATAATCATGATGCAGATCATCAGGTTCGTCTTCATTTTGTTCGGGCTTTTCGCCGCCTGTAAGTATCTTTGTATTTTCCTTGGGGAACAAGCATAATATCTTATTATCTTGTTGCTTAATATCTCGTCTGTCTGTCTGTTTTGCCTTATCGTCAATTTCCCATTTAGAATCATCACCATATGTGACTCCCTCATTTTTTTTTAAAACCAATCATTTGGGAGACAAGACATCCGAAAAGGTTCTGTGTCACAACGCGAGCACTCTCGCAGCCTGTGTTTGATGGGCTGAGTGGGCAGACAATTTCTCCGTCCTCTGCAAACTCGTTTTTCCAACCAAGTGATTCTACCATGTAAATAGTAGGTGGGGGAGATAGCAACCGAAGGGTCGCCGTAAAGGGGCAAAATTGTGGCAAAATGCATTCTTTAAACCACAGGAATGAAAACGAACAGCAAAAGAGTTTCGAAAACAATTCTCCGAATGGGGTGCGTATGATCCGCGGCAGGGCAAGAATGGGTGGAATCCCCGAGTACGGCGGTGATCAGTGCTGTTACTCCACTACCCGAGCTTGGCTGACCAAATGTATAAGTGGTCCTCAGGCAGGGCGGGGATCAGTGCCGTTACTCCAATGTCTGAGTGACCTTCCAAGAGCAGTAAAAATTTGGAAATATATGGGCTCCAGCAAACTGGTTTCCTTAACTGCCATGTGGCGTCAGAAGAGTAATTATGGCTGTATCAAGAAAGTGTCCGTGAGGCCGACACACAAATCGTACAAGAGAGAACATACAACATTTAAAATGAACTAAGGATAAAAAAGGGCATGTTCCATCAGAGTGTAGGTCACAGGGGGCGCGATTCTCCGAAATGGAGACAAAGTCCCGATGCCGGAGTGAAAACCGGAGTGTTTCACTCCGGCATCGGACCCCGCTCCCAGACCCCTATTCTTCCGCCCCCGGGGGGCTCGGAGCGGCGTCGCGTATTTTACGCGCGCTGGGCCTTGGCGCCGCGTAAAAAGCGGCGCCGCGTAAATGACACGGCCGGCGCCGCATAAATGAAGTCACCCGCACATGCACGGGTTGGCCAGCGCCAACCCACGCATGCGCAGTTACCGTCCTCCCTGAGGCCGCCCCGCAAGAAGATGGATCTTGCAGGACGGCGGAGGAAAGGAGGTCCTCCTTTAGAGAGGTCGGCCTGCCAATTGGTGGGCCCCGATCGCGGGCCAGACCCCGTCGGAGGCCCCCCCCCCGGTGGAGGAACCCACTGCCCCTCCCCCACAGGTCGCCCCCCAGCGTTCACGCACAGTTCCCGCCGGCAGCGACCAGGTGTGGACAGCACCGGTGGGAACCTGTCGTGTTGGGGTGGCCGCTCGGCCCATCTAGGCCGGAGAATAGCGGGGGTACCGGAGAATCGCCGTTTTGAGTGTCTCGGACGATTCCCCGGCTGGCGCGGCGCAGAACTCGACGGGGCTGTTCTCGCCCGTTGGGCGAATGGCGGGACAGCGTCGGACCGGCGTCGCGCGGTAAAACAGTGCGGCCAGCGATTCTCCCAACCGGCGCGGCCTCGGAGAATCGCGCCCCGTAACTCTCAATCGGTTCCTGACTCTCGTCATCTGGACACCTCAAGGTTCCATTCCGAAAATGGTCTCAAAGAGGTTACCATGGTGGGAGTCAGACTCGGAGTCATCACTATCTCCCGGGTGCCAAACCCGCGTGTGGAGTTTTCGTGCTAACGCGTCGTGTGCCAATGTGGGTCCATTTCATCATTCCGTGTCAGATGACAGGAATTATCACGGTGCCAGTGTTTCATGTTCCGTAGGGCGGTCTAGGCAAGGGGGGGTGTCGCTATCGTCGGGAGGTGGGTCAGGTTCCAGTGTGGGCAAATAAATCGTCTCTAAGGGGCTGAACATATCCTGGTCGGTGTCTCTGGGGCTGTAATGACTGGGGCCTGGTCTGTGTGTCCATTGCTCGGGTTTCCCAGGGGCTTCAGTTGTGCTGTCGCTGTCACTGTCGCTAGCAGCCGAATCAAGCGTCAGTGTGAAATTTGATCCTGGGGGCGGGGTCAAGGTCATATCTGTGGACTGCTGCTGCTGCTGGGGGAGGGGGGATTGGGTTGTCAGTGGGCGGGTCCTCATTGTCTGCCATCGCCAGTGAGAGGTGGTGCGAGTGGCTGGACTGCGTTCCATAAACCGTAAGCTGATTTACATGGAACCATCCTGATTTTCCGTTCGGATATGTGATTTTATAAACTGAGGGGCTTACTTTGTCCGAGTTTGAAGAGGGTCCTGCAAATTTAGGGGAGAGGAATGAGCTGGGATTGTATAAGGTGATCATTACTTGCTGTCCGACTGTATACTCTGTCGGGTGTACTGTCTTATCAAAGCAGGCCTTACTCTGCTTTCATTTAGCACCTAGTCGAACAGCTGCAGCGAGCTGTGCTGCTTTAATATTTTCTACCATGTGCTGGACCGCTTTCTCATGGGTCAGGGCGGTGACTGCGGGGCTGGCCAAATCAAGTCCAAATAAAGACTCGGTACTCTTCATGGGTTGTCCGGTCATGAGGGTATTGGGGGTATATCCTATTGAACTCGACACAGTGTTTCTAATAACCATCAGTGTGAATGGGAGCATTGTGATCCATGTCGTATTGTGCTGCTGCACCATTTTCCTAAGTGTGGCCTTCAGTGTCCGGTTCATGCGTTCCACAATGCCGCTGGACTGCGGGTGTTAGGCAATGTGGAACTTTTGCTTCATACCAAAAATTGTCATGACATTTTTCATAACCCTGCCAGGAAAGTGCAAACCTTAGTCTGACTCAATACTACGGGGGAGTCCCCATCTAGTAAAAATTTGCTCGGTTAAGATCTTTGCCGTGGCCTTGGCTGCTTTTATTCTCGAGGGGAAAGCTTCGACCCATTTCGTAAAAGTGTCGATGACCACCAACACATATTTGTATCCATTTCTGCAGGGGGGGGGGGGGGACCAATATAATCTAACTGAAGGTTTGTCCACGGGCCATTTACAGGGCGGGTGTGGCGTAGCTGGGCTTTCTTTGCATATCTGTCCTGGTTGTTCTGTGCACAAATCAAGCAATTTTCAACGTAATGGGATACGTCGGTTTTCAAATCAGCCCACCAGCAGAGGGAAAGACCACCCTAGTGGAAAAGACAGTAGAACAGCAATGGCAGGAGTTTCTGGGAGTAATTGAGGACATAGTACAGAGGTTCATCCCAAAGAAAAGAAAGGTTATCAGAGGGGGGATTAGGCAGCCATGGCTGACAAAGGAAGTTAGGGAATGCATCAAAGCAAAAGAGAAAGCCTATAATGTGGCAAAGAGTAGTGGGAAGTCAGAAGATTGGGAAGGCTACAAAAACAAACAGAGGTTAACAAAGAGAGAAATAAGGAAAGAGAGGATCAATTATGAAGGTAGGCTAGCCAGTAACATTAGGAATGATAGTAAAAGTTTCTTTAAATACATTAAAAACAAACGGAAGGCAAAAGTAGACATTGGGCCACTCCAAAATGAAGCTGGTAATCTAGTGATGGGAGACAAGGAAATAGCTGAGGAACTAAATAAGTACTTTGCGTCAGTCTTCACAGTAGAAGTCATGAGTAATATCCCAATAATTCAGGAGAGTCAGAGGGCAGAGTTGAATATGGCAGCCATCACAAAGGAGAAAGTGCTAGAGAAACAAAGAGGTCTAAAAATTGATAAATCTCCGGGCCCAGATGGGCTACATCCTAGAGTTCTAAAGGAGATAGCTGAAGAAATAGTGGAGGCGTTAGTTATGATATTTCAAAAGTCACTTGAGTCAGGGAAAGTCCCAGAGGATTGGAAAATCGCTGTTGTAACCCCCCTGTTCAAGAAGGGAACAAGGAAAAAGATGGAAAATTATAGGCCAATTAGCATAACCTCGGTTGTTGGCAAGATTCGAGAATCCATTGTTAAGGATGAGATTTCTAAATTCTTGGAAGTGCATTGTCGGATGAGGACAAGTCAGCATGGATTTAGTAAGGGGAGTTCATGCCTGACAAACCTGTTAGAGTTCTTTGAAGAGATAACAAATAGGTTAGACCAAGGAGAGCCAATGGATGTTATCTATCTTGACTTCCAAAAGGCCTTTGATAAGGTGCCTCACGGGAGACTGCTGAGTAAAATAAGGGCCCATGGTATTCGAGGCAAGGTACTAACATGGATTGACGATTGGCTGTCAGGCAGAAGGCAGAGAGTTGGGATAAAAGGTTCTTTTTCGGAATGGCAGCCGGTGACGAGCGGTGTCCCGCAGGGTTCAGTGTTGGGGCCACAGCTGTTCTCTTTATATATTAACGACCTAGATGACGGGACTGGGGGCATTCTGGCCGATGATACAAAGATAGGCGGAGGGGCAGGTTGTATGGAGGAGGGGGCGAGGCTGCAGAAAGATTTAGACAGTTTAGGAGAATGGTCCAAGAAATGGCTGATGAAATTCAACGCGGGCAAGTGCGAGGTCTTGCACTTTGGAAAAAAGAATAGAGGCATGGTGTATTTTCTAAATGGTGACAAAATTCATAATGCTGAAGTGCAAAGGGACTTGGGAGTCCTAGTCCAGGATTCTCTAAAGGTAAACTTGCAGGTTGAGTCTGTAATTAAGAAAGCAAATGCAATGTTGTCATTTATCTCAAGAGGCTTGGAATATAAAAGCAGGGATGTACTTCTGAAGCTTTATAAACATTAGTTAGGCCCCATTTAGAATACTGTGAGCAATTTTGGGCCCCACACCTCAGGAAGGACATATTGGCACTGGAGCGGGTCCAGCGGAGATTCACATGGATGATCCCAGGAATGGTAGGCCTAACATACGATGAACGTCTGAGGATCCTGGGATTATATTCATTGGAGTTTAGGAGGTTGAGGGGAGATCTAATAGAAACTAACAAGATAATGAATGCCTTAGATGGGGTGGACGTAGGGAAGTTGTTTCCATTAGCAGGGGAGACTAGGACCCGGGGGCACAGCCTTAGAATAAAAGGGAGTCACTTTAGAACAGAGATGAGGAGAAATTTCTTCAGCCAGAGAGTGGTGGGTCTGTGGAATTCATTGCCACAGAGGGCGATGGAGGCCGGGACGTTGAGTGTCTTTAAGACAGAAGTTGATAAATTCTTGATTCCTCGAGGAATTAAGGGCTATGGAGAGAGAGCGGGTAAATGGAGTTGAAATCAGCCATGATTGAATGGTGGAGTGGGCTCGATGGGCCGAATGGCCTTACTTCCACTCCTATGTCTTATGGTCTTATAGGGTCTGAGGTGGGCAAGCGTGGATTCAATCCCTTGGTGACCATGGGCAGCACGGTCGCATTGTGGATAGCACAATTGCTTCACAGCTCCAGGGTCCCAGGTTCGATTCTGGCTTGGGTCACTGTCTGTGCGGAGTCTGCACATCCTCCCCGTGTGTGCGTGGGTTTCCTCCGGGTGGTCCGGTTTCCTCCCACAGTCCAAAGATGTGCAGGTTAGGTGGATTGGCCATGATAAATTGCCCTTAGTGTCCAATAATTGCCCTTAGTGTTGGGTGGGGTTGCTGGGTTGTGGGGATAGGGTGGAGGTGTTGACCTTGGGTAGGGTGCTCTTACCAAGAGCCGGTGCAGACTCGATGGGCCGAATGGCCTCCTTCTGCACTGTAAATTCTATGATAATCTATGATGTCCATCATGGAATTTACAAATGATTTCATTCCTATCCTGGGTGGGGACGACATAAATGCCATCTTTTAAAACGATGCCCTCATGGATCGTTAAAGAATTCCTAAACTTTTCGGTGGGAGCTGGGAAGTTTCCTTTTAAAATTTCCTTCAATGTCTCGTCTTCCTTCTGTGCCTGGGCTAAGTCTTGGATGTTGGTCTGTGAGACCTGAACTGTGTGTACTGGGGCACTCTCGGGGGGGTTGCCAAAAGTGGCCATGTCGTGAGCCTGCTTTCGCTAGGGCATCAGCTTTCATGTTAGCGGGTGGGGAGGAACGATGGTGACTTCTTACTTTAACTATGCCAAATTTCCTGCCTTTCGCTGTCTGAAGGCTATGTCTGGGCAATGGGGCTGAGGGTAGAGGTTTTCCGTCAGCGGATATAAATCCTCTAGATTCCCAGACGGGTAGGAATTCTGTTATGCTGTTGCAGATATACAAACTGTCTGAATATATGTCTGCTGGGGTCGGGAACAAATCGGGGTGCTGTACAATGTGAGCGATGGCTGCTAACTCTGCTGCCTGCGAACCTAAGTGTCCAGGCAACTTTAAAGCAATTTCTTCTAAAGCGCGTCCCTGCGCGTCCTCTCCATAAATACCACATCCTGTGATCCTTTTTCCATCAAGGAAAATTACATAAATTCGCAATGCTTTGTCTGTGGGCTGGGTTGTCTTTGGTCGGATGCCTGTCTTTTTTGGTACCGTCTTGGGTACAAAGGGGCCTGTACTGTGCTTGAGGGCTATGATCTCACACTCATAAGAACATAAGAATTAGAAGCAGGAGTAGGCCATCTGGCCCCTCGAGCCTGCTCCGCCACTCAATGAGATCATGGCTGATCTTTTGTGGACTCAGCTCCACTTTCCGGCCCGAACACCATAACCCTTAATCCCTTTATTCTTCAAAAAACTATCTATCTTTATCTTAAAAACATTTAATGAAGGAGCCTCTACTGCTTCACTGGGCAAGGAATTCCATAGATTCACAACCCTTTGGGTGAAGAAGTTCCTCCTAAACTCAGTCCTAAATCTACTTCCCCTTATTTTGAGCCTATGCCCCCTAGTTCTGCTTTCACCCACCAGTGGAAACAACCTGCCTGCATCTATCCTATCTATTCCCTTCATAATCTTATATGTTTCTATAAGATCCCCCATCATCCTTCTAAATTCCAACTAGTACAGTCCCAGTCTACTCAACCTCTCCTCGTAATCCAACCCCTTCAGCTCTGGGATTAACCTAGTGAATCTCCTCTGCACACCCTCCAGTGCCAGTACGTCCTTTCTCAAGTAAGGAGACCAAAACTGAACAAAATACTCCAGGTGTGGCCTCACTAACACCTTATACAATTGCAGCATAACCTCCCTAGCCTTAAACTCCATCCCTCTAGCAATGAAGGACAAAATTCCATTTGCCTTCTTAATCACCTGTTGCACCTGTAAACCAACTGTTTGCGACTCATGCACTAGCACACCCAGGTCTCTCTGCACAGCAGCATGTTTTAATATTTTATCATTTAAATAATAATCCTTTTTGCTGTTATTCCTACCAAAATGGATAACCTCACATTTGTCAACATTATATTCCATCTGCCAAACCCTAGCCCATTCACTTAGCCTATCCAAATCCCTCTGCAGACTTCCAGTATCCTCTGCACTTTTTGCTTTACCACTTATCTTAGTGTCGTCTGCAAACTTGGACACATTGCCCTTGGTCCCCAACTCCAAATCATCTATGTAAATTGTGAACAGTTGTGGGCCCAACACTGACCCCTAAGGGACACCACTAGCTACTGATTGCCAACCAGAGAAACACCCATTAATCCCCACTCTTTTCTTTCTATTAATTAACCAATCCTCTATCCATGCTACTACTTTACCCTTAATGCCATGCATCTTTATCTTATGCAGTAACCTTTTGTGTGGCACTATGGCAACGGCTTTCTGGAAATCCAGATATACCACATCCATTGGCTCCCCGTTATCTACCGCACTGGTAATGACCTCAAAAAATTCCACTAAATTAGTTAGGCATGACCTGCCCTTTATGAACCCATGCTGCATCTGTCCAATGGGACAATTTCCATCCAGGTGCCTCGCTATTTCTTCCTTGATGATAGATTCCAGCATCTTCCCTACTACCGAAGTTAAGCTCTCTGGCCTGTAATTACCCGCTTTCTGCCTACCTCCTTTTTTTTACAGTGGTGTCACGTTAGCTAATTTACAATCCGCCGGGACCAGCCCAGAGTCTAGTGAATTTTGGTAAATTATCACGAGTGCATTTGCAATTTCCCTAGCCATCTCTTTTAGCACTCTGGGATGCATTCCATCAGGCCCAGGAGACTTGTCTACCTTTAGCCCCATTAGCTTGCCCATCACTACCTCCTTGGTGATAACAATCCTCTCAAGGTCCTCACCTGTCATAGCCTCATTCCCATCAGTCACTGGCATGTTATTTGTGTCTTCCATTGTGAAGACCGACCCAAAAAACCTGTTCAGTTCCTCAGCAATTTCCTCATCTCCCATTATTAAATCTCCCTTCTCATCCTCTAAAGGACCAATATTTACCTTAGCCACTCGTTTTTGTTTGGGGTTCCTGCATAGTGCAAATTATCGGCCAGAAACGTGTGCGTTTTTGTCCGTTTTACGGTAATGTCGCGTCCTTGTAGGAGTAGGGTCCATCGCGCTGCTCGAATTTGGCTTACTGTGCCGTCTTTTATTCTGCCGTCCAATAAAAGCTGGGTCGGGGTGTGCTCAGTCAAAGTGGTTACTGGGTTGAGTCTGGTTATGTACAAGAAGTACTGCACCACCCAGAAAACTGCTAGCAGGTGCCTTTCGCAGGCTGAAAATCCCTGCTCTACTGAATCTAAAACTCGTGAGGCGTAGGCTACGGATTCTAAACGACCGTGCCTTTCCTGCAGGAGTACGGCCGAAAGGATTCGGTCTGTGGTCACTACCTCTATCGCGTATGGACAGTGTGGATCTGGGTCTTGCAAAGCGGGGGCTGTGCTCAGGGCACGTTTCAATGCATCCACGGCATCCGTGTTTTGTGGAAGCCATTTCCATGGGGCCTGTTTCTTTAGGAGCTCGGAAAGTGGGCTGCTTTTGTGGCGAAACCGTCTATGTGGTTTCTACAATATTCAACCAGTCCTAAAAATGGCTGGAGTGCTGTAACATTTTGGGGCAAGGGCAATTTTACAATAGAATCTATCCGTTTCTGTTCTATTTCACGCTTCCCATGCGTGATGACCGTACCTAAATATGTGACCTTTTTCCTGGAGGATTTGGGCTTTCTTGGGGTTAATTTTGCATCCAATTGTTTTGAGTAGTCCTAATAATTCTGAAAGACGCGAAATGTGCTCTTCCTTGGTGTCCGTCTGTAGGAGCAAGTCGTCCACTTACTGAACAAGGCATTCAGGGCGTGAATATTTAGATAAGCCGTTCGCCAATTGTCTGAAAAATGGAGGGGGAGTTGTGGAAGCCTTGTGGAAGGCAAGTCCACGTGTACTGCTGTCCCTGGAAAGTGAACGCAAATTTATACTGGCATGCTTTGTCCAGTGGTATGGACCAAAAGCCATTGCTGATGTCCAGTACCGTGAAAAATTTCGACTGGAGTCCCTGTTTTAACATGGTCTCGGGCTCATGGCAACAGTGGGGGCTGCTAGGTGAGTCACTTTGTTCAATTCCCTGTAGTCGATGGTCAGTCGCCATGAACCATCTGGTTTTCTTACTGGCCAAATCGGGGCATTGTTCGTTGATGCTACGGGTCGAATCACTCCTTGATTTAATAAACTTTGGATTACCTTGGCTATCTCTCCCTCGGCTTGCTGGGGGAAGCCGTACTGTTTCTGGGGCTTAGGATCGGGACCTGTAATGTTAACCACTCCTGGGATTTTGTCGCAGTCATGCTTGTGCTGGGTAAATGCTGCTTTATGTCTTTTCAAGACCTCTCTAACTGCTTTGTCTGTGGTAATGGTTTGTGAATCAAACCAGTACTCTCCTACTGAGCTGATTCTGTGTGCAAAGTCTCCTACTGTGAGCGCGGCAGGGGCTCGTGATGCTGTAGCCATTTTCCATATACATCTATTAACTGGGTCGAATGAAAGGTTGTGCGCGTTCATGAAATCTATGCCCAGGATGTGTACTGCTGCCTGGGGTAATTCTACTAACATGACAGAGTGTTTTGTTTTCATATTGCTAAGCTGTACGTCCACAGGGGCTGTGATATGTCCCTGCTGGAGGTGACCTGTAAAGCCACTAAGGGTAATCATGTCCGTAGTGGGCCATATCTCGCTCTGATACATGATGGCAGAGTTTAACGTGGTTCGGGACCCTCCTATGTCCCAAAGGAACTCTACGGGGTGTCCCCGGACTGTGCCTGCAACTCCCGGCCTTCTGGACTTATCCCAAAGGTTAGCGCAGACCCAAGTTGGGGAGCCCGAACACCGTCAATCAGTGCCATTCATGGCCGAATTATCTGGTCGGCGCTAACACTGTGGATGGGTCTGCCATTGTTTCTGGGGGGACGTTTGGGTTCTGATTCCTTTGCTGCTTCGGTGGGACATTGCATTCTCGAGCATAATGTCCTTCATGTCCCCAATTATAACATTCCTGTGCTTTAGGGTGCTGCGCGCTACGTCTGCCTTCATTTACCGATGCGGGGTCTTGGTGTGCCCTTACTGGATTCATTGTGGCGTCTACTCTCTCCTGCTCTGTCTTTCTCTGTACAGACTGTTCCCAAGCTCTCGATAAGGTCGGAGTTTCGATACCGTCTGGACTCCTTGCTTGCAAATATACATTTCAGGCTCTGAGCCTGCCTGTGTCTTGCCTTGTCCATTTTACCCGCTAGGCTTTGCGAGTTTCTCTGTCCCTAGTTGTAAGTGGCCATCCCAGATGGCTACACATTGGAGTGTTTTCATTCACTCGGTGTTAGATAAGTTTGCCTTTGAAAGGAGAGTAAATGTTCAGCAAAGGGCAAAATGCTGCCTCTTCAATATATTAAAATTGTTCCTGCTGTGCTGTCAGGAAGGCATCAGAGCCCACTACTATTTATAGGCACCTTTGTATTGGTCAGTGTCTCCACAGAATTTGTGGCTGTAGACTTCTTTCTTTCCATTGCTCATTTATTCATCTGCTAATGCTCCCATTGGTTAAATCAAACAGACAGCAGGTCTCGGGCTTCATTCACCCTGGACAATTCTTTTAATTGAACAGCAGGAGTTCTTGGTTTGTAGCCTGATAGCTTGTCAAACTTTATCATTCCATGTGTAATGTGTTACAGGCAGGAGGGGGGGTTAATTTAAACTAATTTTTCATCTTACCCCCTCTCACGCCATCCGTAAACAGAAAGATGTTTTGATTTATTTCCCTCTTCACAACCGACGGTGTATTTCCCAATGACTCGGTTTTTGCGTGATCCAATTCTCTAAGAAATTACCCCCAGCAAACTTGAGACATGATGAACTCAATGGGTTAGTTTACTTGCACACAATCAAAATGCGAAAGGAGGATCGCTACATCACCTCCCATGCACTCACACAGTAAAAGGGAAGGATTCATAGTGCAGAGACCACAAAGTAGATTAACATTGGTTCACGTGAGTTCCAGAGTCCAGAATCAAAATCCAATGGTGTTTTTTTCCACTGGTATTGACTTCACACGATGTGATAGGCACATAGATGAATCAGTCTTATTGGTTGATGGTACGGAACGTCCAGCAGAAGCAGTGCAGATGGGACCAGGTGGCTTAACTGGGCCAAGAACTCCTTGCCTATGTAGCTGCAAGGTGATAAAAAAGCAGACTGAGATTTTGCAGTCCAGCAGGGCAATATTACTGGATCCATAAGCTAGAAGTCCATGTCATATGACTCCCACCTCACTGCACTTGTTTTTGACAAAGGATGCGTGTCCCTCATTTGCATTCCTTGAGATTGTTAAATGTCTCAGCCATTAAGAATTGAAATGAAGGTTGAAGGGCACTTTGTCTTAGCAGAGGAGAAGACTCCTGTTGACCAGCCTTGGGTTATGAAATGCAGGTGATCTTTGTGTAACTCTCTTTGAATTTAGTCTGTGCAACCCACAGTGGTTCTTCAGTGATAACGATGTAAAAGTTTGCACAATATTGCCAAGCAGTTTCTTTCGTTTGGCGTTAGAGGCAGACATAGATTCAGCCTTAGGTCTTTGACCAGTTTGAAATTTTTAGCGACAGCAAATGAGCTTATTTCTATATATTTTCTAAGAAAAATATGTAGGGTGAGGTCTGAGCCCCTCACAAACACTTGGTGTGAGGATAAAGCATATGGAAGTCGAGATTCTTTACCTTGGGAAGCACTTGCCTGTATTGCCATCACTCAACTCTCTTTCATAATGAATAATCTCTGAATTTACAATCAAAATTAACAATGAGATGTCACAAATTTTTATTGCAGTAGCAATGACAACTTCTCCATAGAATATATTCTATATATTTAAACAATAAGATCAATTTTATATATTTCTCATCTCCAAATGCTCCTTACTATAGCTTCCCTGACGCCAGAAAAATACAACTCTGCAGGAATGCTTATCAATACCCTCTCCACAGGCAGCCAGCAGAAGGTGCAAGTTAAATAAGGAGGTGGGGTTCATTATGGCGCCGCCATTCATTATGATCATGCCGGCCAGGTTTGGGACTGGCATGATCGGGATTCTTTTTTTTTTAATACATTTAGATTACCCAATTCATTTTTTCCAATTAAGGGGCAATTTAGTGTGGCCAATCCACCTACACTGCACATCTTTGGGTTGTGGGGGCGAAACCCACGCAAACACGGGGAGAATGTGCAAACTCCACACGGACAGTGACCCAGAGCCGGGATCGAACTTCGGACCTCGGCCCCACCATGCTGCCCCATGATCGGTATTCTTGGCTTGGACCTATGTGCTGTATGTGGCATTGCAGCCTTCAATTTGTTTGCTGAAATGAACCTTTGTTGTTTAAACTTCTCGGGTCTCCTGAAGCTTTATACTGGTGACGAGGATAAAGTACAGCTGGGATTCTGGACTCCGGACCGTGTTTGAATTCCTAAACACAAGAGCAAGGTCAGAGGAAGTTTAGAAATACCGCTTTTTGGGAGCCTTGAAGCTTTTGGCGCAGGTGTGGAAGATTGCGCCCAGGATGCTGAACAGCTGCGGTATTTCTTTCAGACAAATGCATTTACAGGAAACGACCTACAAAATGTATTACTTCTGACCGCCTATGGAGCCCCAACCTTTTGTGTAATCAACAGCCTTACCTTTCCGGTGGCCCCAGATTCAAAGACCTTTGTTCAGCTGGTAGCAGTTGTCCCAGACCATTGGGACCCCAAACCGTCGGCGATTGTGCAGAGGTACACGTTCAGGTGAACCCTGGGAGAGTCGGTAAAGAATTCCTGAAGCACCTACGCAAACGAGCCCAGCATTGCGACTAGGGGCCATCCCTTCCAGAGGTGCTGTCGGACAACCTTGTGTGTGGTGTAAACAACAGGGCGACCCAACCTAAGTTGTTGGCAGAACCTTCTTTGGACTTTAAAAGGTTGTCCCTCTCATGTACATGGAGAAAAGAGTCCAGGAACTCCAGTGCTCTGTGCATATGGAGGTAAATAGAAATGGGCCCCCATTACGGCGAGTAATGCCCCCCAGGCCTATGGGAATCAGTTGCCACCCGAGTAACATGGTGGTCAAACCCACTGGCCAAGTGGCACTGCAGCCCGACGAGACATCCTTCCTGAGCTCCCGTATTATTGACGACTCACAGTAATAATAATCTTTATTGTCACAAGTAGGCTTACATTGATACCACCAATAGAGTCATCCAGGATCCAGCGATTGGCACTATTGTTGGTTGCGTAAGAGTATGTCTCTGAGTATCCCCCGGGCGCACAGTTTGCACATGTAGATGCCCTGAACCAACTCCCATTGCTGACATGCCCTCCATCCCCACCAATAGCGGACAAAGTCATGTTGAGGCCAAATTTTATGGACACCTTGCTGGTCACAGCTTCGCAAATTTGTGTGTAGATGCAAAAGGATCCTACATTGGCAAAGTTGCACAACATCATCCTACATGGGGGACTACAGGGAAAACTGCCTGAAGAACTACAGGTTTTCACAATTAAGCAAAAGGAGCTCAGCGTTGAAGATGACATTCTCCTGTGGGGAGCCAGTGTACTGGTCCCAAGGCAAGGCAAGAAAGCCATTCTGCAGGACCTGCACAATGGATACCCGGCTGTCCAAATGAAGATGCATGCTAGATGTTACGTGTGATGACCTGTGGATACAGGGGACCATAGTAGAGAAGACTGGAACAGTCTTTTATACGGTCAAAACCAAGGAGCAGACAGTACGCAAACATGTGGACCATCTCAAAGGCAGGAAAGCCGCACTAGTGCCAGCCCCGCCAGATGAGTCAGTCCTTCGTCCCTCTTGCTCAGCATCCATGGGCCAAGAAACAATACTCCCCAAGGGCCAGGGCATAGATATGCATGAGATGGAGGATTCTGGGTCAGACATGAAGACAGAAGCATCAATAGTCCTGCCAGGTGATTGTCATGTGAGAGTTTCTAAACTCCATTCCGAAAAACAGATTTTAAAACTTTCTCTCATAATTATGCTTCCCCTCAGCGATTTGCATGCTGAAATCCAGCCCATGTTTTACAAATGACTCTTTTAATTCAAGCTTTAGATCTACTTTTAACAGAAAATCCAGTCCAGGCTTTTACACCATCCCCTTTTAGGTTTCCTTTGCCTTAACTGCTTTTACACAAACTCCAAGATCCAGCCACCAATTTCCATAATGATTTCAACTCATATTCCACAGGTTGTAGTAAAATCTTACAAACCTGAAAATCATTCAAATATCTATTTGGGATCTCAACCTTCTTCTCAGCTCTGTCTGTCTTTACTGAACAGTTCTCTGTTCCAGGACTATTACCTTCAGGCTTCTTGCAAACCTTTCTTAATTTCTCTAGTTTCCATAACACATATCTCTGCACTTGATTTCTTAACCATTATTCCATGGTATGGCTTTTCTTCTAGCAAAGCCATGAGAGATGTTCCCTCTCTAAACACCTAAATCAACTGCTTCCAGTAGAACTGTAAGAGCTGTCTTCTCATACATACCTCCAACTGCAATCAAATTATTTAAACTAAAACTTAAAAGCTTCTCTAACTTACGAGGTCCCAGTTGCTAAGCAATTCCTGTATACCTCTGCTGGCCAATTTATTCTTCATGTCATAGCCCTCTGTAAACAAAATAGAAACACAGTTTGAACTTAGCCAAGCCCTACACATACAAATACCCTTGTCCAACACCCTTGTCCAACATGAATCAAACTTCCAGGCGCAGAATAATTAAATTAAAAATACTTAGAAATATACCTTATTTGATGTCTAGCGATAAAAGTATAAATCCCTTAAAACAACCTTTTTTCTGACATTTTCTACGAGTTATAGTTTACCAACCTGAAAAGATCAATTTATACAGACTTTGTTTCCTGTTAGTTAGCCAATCCCATATCCATGTGAACATATCACCCCCAACACCATGAGCTCTCATCTTATGCAGTAACCTATTATAAGGCACCATATTGAGTGCCTTTTGGAAATCCAAAGGCCCTCAATCTACTGATTTCCCTTTATGTACCCTGCTTGTCACAGCCTCAAAGAATCTTAATAAATGATAACATGGAAAATGTTGCTTGCGTGGGTTTCACCCCAACAACCCAAAGATGTGCAGGGTAGGTGGATTGGCCACGCTAATTTGCCCCTTAAATGAATTGGATACTCTTAAATTAAAAAAAAAAGATGTTACAGGTTCAAAGGCAAAGTAAGGTGTGAACTTTGCAATTAAATTCTGAAGGGTGGACTCAAGAAATCAAAGTAATCGTGTTTGACTTCTCAACAGGTTGATTTAGATAAGGGGGGAAATTCTATATCGGAAGTCATTCAAACTATGCGATTAGCTGATTTGAGACCTCAGCCAACAGCAAAATAGCTGTTTGAACTCCCAGCAAGTTGCACCTGTTCAAACAACCAGTTGTTCTGTCCTACGTGAGAATCGACCCCAAAAGATATAACTGCCTGGTGTGGTAACTATTACTGTGTATTTCTTATAGTTTTGTTTAAAAACCTGTAGGATGTTGTTTGGGAAAATTAGTTCTGAAATGAAATGAAAATCGCTTATTGTCACAAGTAAGCTTCAAATGAAGTTACTGTGAAAAGCTCCTAGTCGCCACATTCCGGCGCCTGTTCGGGGAGGCTGTTACGGGAATTGAACGGTGCTGCTGGCCTGCCTTGGTCTGCTTTCAAAGCCAGTGATTTAGCCCTGTGCTAAAGTTAGGAGAGTTAATGGTACTGGGTAAATTTAAGGATACTACGTATTGCTATTGAAGTAGTGAAGTGCATTTCTAGTTGACTTTAATGGTGTTTCTTTCATTGTTTAATAAGCATTTATTTTGTTTGGAGTCATCACAAAGATGCCTAGGACATCATTTTCTGGTTTCAAATTTTTCCTCACATTATATCAAATTGCAAAATACAGCTGAGGGCAGGTGTTTCAAGTTTCCCATTTGAGATTTGGAATATCCTGGCATTTCCATCAGCTCTTAACAAAATATCAAACACAATTTCCCTTTCACAAAACCCAATTAATTTTTTCCAATTAAGGGGTAATTTAGTGCGGCCAATCCACACCTACCTTGCATATCTTTGGGTTGTGGGGGTGAGACCCACGCAAACACGGGGAGAATGTGCAAACTCCACATGGACAGTGACCCAGAGCCGGGATCGAACCTAGGACCTCGACGCCGTGAGACTGCAGTGCTACCACTGCGCCAGCATGCTGCCCGACAAAACCATGTTGACTCTGCCTGATTGTATTATGATATTCAAAATGCCCAGCTACTACCTTCAGAGTAATGAATTCTCACATTATTCAAATGACAGATGCAAGACTAATTGACCATTTAGTTTCCTACATTCTGTCTCCACCCTTTCATGATAGTATTGTTACATTTGCGGTTTCCCAATCTGCTGGGATCGTACCAGGATCTAGGGAATTTTTTGAAAATGAATCATAGAATTTACAGTGAAGAAGGAGACATTTGCCCATAGAGTCTGCACCAGCCGTTGGAAAGAGCACCTTACTTAAGGTCCCGCCTCCACCCTATCCCTGTAACCCTGTAACCCCACCGCACCTTTTGGACACTAAGTGGCAATTTAGCATGGCCAATCCACCTAACCTGCACATCTTTGGACTGTGAGAGGAAACCGGAGCACCCGGAGGAAACCCATGCAGCCTGGGGGGAAAGCGTAGAATCCGCACAGTCACCCAAGGCTGGAATTGAACCCGGGACTCTGGAGCTGTGAGGCAGCAGTACTAACCACTGTGCTACCATGCTGCTCCCATGACAGCCAATGCATCTAATATCTATGCAGTTACGTCCTTTAACACATAGGGCCAAACATTAGTTTTAGCTACGCTCGTCCTCTTCACATACTTGTAGTAGCTTTTACCATCTGTTTTATGTGTATGGCTAGTTTTCTTTCATTCTTCAATTTCTCCCTCCTTATTTGTTATCCTTTACTGATTTCTGATTGTTTTCTTAATCTCCATGAATCTTTGCAGCATTTTACATCATTTCTTTAAATTTGCTACCATCCTCAGGTAGCCATGAATGGTGCATTCTTCCCATTGAGTCTTTTTATCTTTCTTTCTCAATGATACATCCCAATCCATTACCTCAACTGAGCCGCTCGACCTCCTGGAACTAGGCCAGGAAGCAACTGATATTATTGATGATCACATTTGCATTCAAGATGTTACAAGATGAATTTTTATTATATGGAAATGAATGCAGAAAACATCCCAAAAAGTCCAACATTTCAAGTAGCTTGTTTGAAAATTTGGAGTGTTTATCTGCCCTGGTAAAGAAAATACTGGCGGTAGCAGAAAATGAGCACTGTTGAATCAGTTGCCATTATACAACTCATTGATTTTCCTGTTTTCCTTCAATGCAAAGGGACAGGTGAGATGTACAGTGGTTGATTGATCAGATAGCACCTGGCTTTTTAAAAATGTACTCATTGACAAGATGTGGGAATCACTGACAAGGCTTTAACTGATCTTGAGAAGGTGGTGCTGAGCTGCCTTCTTGATCCTCTGCAGTTTGTGTGCACATAGAAGTAACGGCAATAGAATTCCATGTCAGGATACTTGGAGGGAACTTAAAGATAGTAGTGTTCCCAAATGTCCACCCTCCTTGTCCTTTTAGACAGAGACAGAAGAGGGGAAAATAGACAGGTACTCAAAGATCAACATGTGGAAGGCAGTGTCCTGAAGGTGTCCGTGTTGGGACCTCAACTATTCACCATATTTCTAACAGCTTCGAAGATGGAATAGTTAGTTATCCAGAATAGCCAATGAACAAAGATCAGTGTCAGTATAAGCAGTGCAAATTAATGTGTAAAGTGACAAAGAGGTATGGATGGATTATTTAATTAAGACCATAAGACATAGGAGCAGAACTCGGCCCATCGTGTCTGCTCCGCCATTCAATCATGGCTGATATTTTCTCATCCCCATTCTCCTGCCTTCTCCTCATAACCCCTGATCCCCTTATTAATCAAGAACTTAACTATCTCTGTCTTAAAGACACTCAGTGATTTGGCCTCCACAGCCTTCTGCGGCAAAGAGTTCCACAGATTCACCACCTTCTGGCTGAAGAAATTCCTCCTCATCTCGGTTTTAAAGGATCGTTCGTTTAGTCTGAGATGGTGTCCACTGCTTCTAGTTTTTCCTACAAGTGGAAACATCCTCTCCGCATCCACTCTATCCAGGCCTCACAGCATCCTGTAAGTTTCAATAAGATCCCCCCATATCCTTTGAAACTCCAATGAGTGCAGACCCAGAGTCCTCAACCGTTCCTCATACGACAAGTTCTTCATTCCAGGGATCATTCATGTGAACCTCCTCCGGACCCTTTCCAAGGCCAGCGCATCCTTCCTTAGATACGCGGCCCAAAACTGCTCACAATACTCTCCGCCCCCCCCCCTCTCTACAGATCTTTGCATCATCTGCAAACTTAGCAACAGTGCCTTCAGTTCCTTCTTCCAGATCGTTAAAGTATATTGTGAGAAGTTGTGGTCCCAGCACAGACCCCTGAGGCACACCACTAGTCACCAGCTACCATCCTGAAGAAGACCCCTTAATCCCCACTCTCTGCCTTCTACCAGTCAGCCAATCCTCTATCCATACCAGGATCTTACCCTTGACACCATGGGCTCTTAACACTTAACAGTCTCCAATGCGACACCTTGTCAAAGGCCTTCTGAAAATCTAAATAAATCATGTCCACTGGTTCTCCTTTGTCTAACTTCCTTGTTACCTTCCCAAATAACTCTAACAGATTTGTCAGACATGACCTCCCTTTGACAAAGCCATTCTGACTCAGTCCTATTTTAACATGCACTTCCAAATACTTCGCAATCTCATCTTTAATAACAGACTCAAAAATCTTACCAATGACCGAAGTCAGGCCAACCAGCCTATATAGCCCATCTTCTGCTTCCCTCCCTTCTTAAACAGTGGTGTTACTTTTGGCGCATGCGCGGGGGGTTCTCTTCTCCACACCGGCCATGGTGGAGCCCTACAGGGGCCAGCGCGGAAGGAAGGAGAGCCCCCATGGCCCATCCCGCCCACAGATTGGTGGGCCCCGATCGCGGGCCAGGCCACCGTGGGGCCCCCCCCCCAGGATCTGATCCCCCTCCCCACCCCAAGGACCGCCTCAGCCGACTTACCTGCCAGGTCCCACCGTGTGGGACCATGCCTCACCCACCCCAGCAGGACTGGCCAAAAACGGATGGCAGCTCTGCCCATCGGGGCCCGGAGGATTGCCGAGGGGTGCAGCTGCCAACGGCCCCTGACAAGCATGGCGTGAACCCCGCCCCCACCCGAAAAACGGCAGCGGAGAATACGGCTGCCAGTGTTGGGGCGGCGGGGCTGGATTCGCGCCGCCCCCGGGCATTCTCCGACCCGGCGGGGGGTTGGAAAATCCCGCCTCATGCCTTTGGAGGGATATATTAATATATCATAGATTACAGAATTTACAATGCAGAAGGAGGCCATTCGGCCCATCGAGTCTGCACCAGCTCTTCGAAAGAGCACCCTACCCAAGGTCCACACCTCCACCCTATCCCCATAACCCAGTAACCCCACCCAACACTTAGGGCAATTTTGGACACTTATGGGCAATTTAGCATGGCCAATCCACCTAATCCGCACATCTTTGGACTGTGGGAGGAAACCGGAGCACCCGGAGGAAACCCAAGCACACACGGGGAGAATGTGCAGACTCAGACTCCGCACAGACAGTGACCCAAGCCTGGAATTGAACCTGGGACCCTGGAGCTGTGAAGCAATTGTGCTATCCACAATGCCACCGTGCTGCCCATGATCTTAGAGAATGTGCGGTATAGATTTACTGGAATGATACCTGAACCTCAAGGGTTAAGGATTATCTTTAGGTTCTATCTGACGCCGTTTCGATGCTAATCCTATGGGACAAATCTTCCACAAAATGCAGGACAATTATAGGTTAAAATTATAATAACCGGCTGCATCTTGTAAAAGGCAACTGAGAACACGTAAAGATAATTTTCCTCTTTTCAGATTTCTTGATCATGTACAATTTACTTACGTTCAGTTGTGTGGAGTGACAGACAGATAATAGACAAAACTTGTCAGTAATCAAAATAATTTGAAAATAAGTAATAGCACACCATTTAGAAAAAAACAATCAATGAGCAATGTTGAGAAGCACTTATTACTAAACACGAGTCCTAACCTATTTATTGCAGTCATTTTCTGCTTATCAAAATGATAGGTAACCTTTGAAGAATGGAATATTTTTCTTAATTGCAGTCAGCCATTGCATCAAAAGCTCACTGATAAATCAAGAATCAGTCACGAATAAATAGTATTATTCCAGTAGAGTGCTACAATACTCGACTTAGAAGGGAGCCCGAATCACCATGTATTATCCATTTCCAATCTGCTTCCAGTTTGTTTCCTGCACAGGGCGTGTTGAGTGCTGGACTTTTTGTGCATTTTTGTTTGCTTTATTCTGTACTGTTAATTTAACTTCTTTTTTCATGAACTAGGTAGGGAAAGAATGCCATAATACAATTGGAACAGTCAGGTAGAGAGAGAGAGAGAGAGAGAGAGTTTGAACAGGCAGAGTAGAAGAAAGCAAAAAGAGAGAGAAAGGATGAAAATATGCAAAAGACATGTTTCTGAATTTTATTGAAACACCCAAAAGCTTTTTGCTAAGCATGGGGAAATTTACATAGAAGATACCTGCAAGCAGTGCTGTAGAAAAATATTGACAATCCAGGAACATGTGGATGGTTCCAGAATCCCATGTATAGCATCAAATGTGTAACCTAGCACAAAGGAAGATGGTTATGGTTGTTGGAGGTCAGTCTCAGTCCCGGGACATCACTGCAGGGGTTCCTCAGGGTAATGTCCTCAACCATCTTCAGCTGCTTCATTAATGACCTTCCTTCCAACATAAGGCCAGATGTCGGGATGTTCGCTGACGACTGCCCAATGTTCAGCACCAACTCCTCAGGCACTGAAATAACCCACGTGCAAATTCAGAAAAAGCTTGGGTCAGTCTTGGGCTGACAAGTGGCAAGTTACATTCACACCACACAAGTACCACGCAATGACCATTTCCAATAAAAGAGAATCAAACCATCGCCCATTGACTAAACATTTAAGATTAATGATACCACTATGAACAAATTTTATTTAATAATTATGCAAACTGACATCCAAAAAATTGAAAATATCCAAGGTGTCTTAGGTTAACGAACTGTAGAAAAATTGTTATTTACGAAAATGCTTGAAAACAGTGACTATTTCTGAGATTTAAATAGAGTAATACGTCAGGATATGCATCGACAGAGGAAAACGATTTACCTGATGACACTAAATTTGCCATGGTGTTAGGTAAGGTATTGGGATTATAGAGAGCATGCGTTAAATATCCATGGTGTGCTGTCAGAGCCCAGGACCCTGATGTATATTTTATTGGAGCTTTGTCATTTTTTACAGATAACACAACAAATTCTCAAAACACAACTGATACAGTATGGAACAAATTTTCTGCAAATGTAAAAACAGAGAGAGGCGGGATATATTCAGAAGAACAGTCCTTAAATGGTATTGCCTCTATTTATAGACTGGATCAGTTAGAAAATTAGGGGGGCGGGTAGAGGTTAAGGCCATATAAACATGATAGGGTTACATCACAAGACAATATGCATAACAAGGTCGCGACTTGCAATATGGCTCAGGGAAAAACTTTCAAGAGCAGGTCAGACAAAGTGGTGCCGAGAAATTTGAGATCGGGTCTCACCCTTTACAGATTTAGGACGGAGCACAGATGTCAGAAATTCCACAGGAAAATATTTCATGGCTATTTTATGTCAACTTTGAATCAAAGGTACTTGTCACTGATCCAGGAGCAGAGAATATTATACACCCTTTTTTCGTTAATGCCAATAATTCTCCTATCTGGAAGACCCAGAATTAGGAACAACTGTTCAAATTCTAATGCCCTGCCAAATATCCTCTCCAGCACATTAACCACACCCGTTCAATAGGATTGAATCTTGACACAGGTACATATGCAATGTATATATTCACCCTCGACTACCAGGCACATTGGGGATGTCTCAAACTCGGTGGGCACGATTTAATAGGGGAAAAAAAAAGAGTCCCCTTTTGGGCATGTTTAGCAACCCAGCTATCAAACTGGACTCTGGGGCGAGATTCTCCGATCCCCCGCTGGGTCGGAGAATCGCCGGGGGCTGGCGTGAATCCAGCCCCCGCCGGTTGCCGAAGTCTCCGGCACCGGATATTCGGCGGGGGCGGGAATCACGGCGCGCCGGTTGGCGGGACCCCCCGCTCGATTCTCCGGCCCGGATAGGCCGAAGTCCCGCCACTAAAATGCCTGTCCCGCTGGCGTAAATTAAACCACCTACCTTACCGGCGGGACAAGGCGGCGCGGGCAGGCTCCGGGGTCCTGGGGCGCAGGGCGATCTGGCCCCGGGGGTGCCCCCACAGTGGCCTGGCCCGCGATCGGGGCCCACCGATCCGCGGGCGGGCCTGTGCCATGGGGGCACTCTTTCCCTTCCGCCTCCGCCACGGTCTCCACCCTGGCAGAGGCAGAAGAGACTCCCTCCAATGTGCATGCGCGGGAATGCCGTCAGCGGCCGCTGACGCTCCCGCGCATGCACCGCCCGGAGATGTCATTTCCGCGCCAGCTGGCGGGGCACCAAAGGCCTTTTCCGCCAGCTGGCGGGGCAGAAATTCGTCCGGCGCCGACCTAGCCCCTTAAGGTTGGGGCTCGGCCCCCAAAGATGCGGAGGATTCCGCACCTTTGGGGCGGCGTGATGCCCATATGATTTGCGCCGTTTTGGGTGCCAGTCGGCGGACATCGCGCCGTTTCCGGAGAATTTCGCCCCTGGTCTTGACAGCTCGTCAGCACAGGAAGAGATCGGTGCAACTTTTTAACATGCTGCCCCGATCTCTGGAACAACCACCGTGGCCTCCAGACCCCCCGAATCCCCAACTTACCTGTTAGGGGGTGCTCAAGCCCCCCGCAAGACAACCTCTTAAGGACAGAGCACCTCCAGATCCTATCCTTGGCAGAGCCAATATGGCACCTGGGCACCTTGGCATTGCCAGCCTGGCATCCTGGTAGTACCCCTGCAAGCTTGGCAGTGCCATTCAGGCACCCTGCAGTGTCAATGTTCCCAGGTGGCAGTGCTAGGATGCCAGGCTGGCAGTTCCAAGATGCCAGCTGCCAACATGAGTGCCAAGGTACCACCCAGTACAGAGCCCAACCACCCGCATGCCTCCGATGGCCAGATAGTCGCAGTGACATTGAATCACTCCTCCACTCTTATCCAACTCTGGCAGCTCCAGCAGCAGACTCTCAAGGCAGAAACAATCATTACCTGAAACCACACCAACACAGAGCATAGCAGAAGGAGCAAGAAAGCACCCCTCCCCCATTATCAGTGTTGTAGTAAGCCAGACAATAGATCCCTTTGCCCCACTCCAGGTCAAAGAAGCAGAAGGGGTTGTGACGAGCAGACACACAACCTCCAGGTAGCTGCAGTAGGATCCAAGTCACTCCTCCTCTCCCTCTTACAGTGAGAAAGCACCCCTCTCCTTTCTGCAGTCCAGTAGCAGGCCAGCTAATACCTCCCCATTCCCTTGCCTTACTCCAGGTCAAAGAAGCAAAAGCACAGAAAATAGAAACTAAGCCTGCAGGCAGTTTGCTGTTGAAAGTACGAGCTTGCACAAAAAACAACCTGCAGCCACCCATAGAATGGGAGATGTGAGCTCCCCTGATAAAGGGGTGGGGCATTCGTTAACTTATTCTGTTGTATCGAGCCGGCCAGTTAGGTACCGGCTAGAGAAAAGACCAGCAGTGAACTACTGGTGCTGTGTAAATATTGGTGTAAATAAAGTTAAGTTTCACTTGACTCACAAACTCATGTTGGACTCTTTGGGATCCTCAAAAAGAAATAGATGGCAGATTATTGATAATCTGTTTGAGGCGAGAGAAATCCTTAATATAGTCTAGCAGTTATGTCCTTTCGGACACGGCCAACTCAGTCAGTGGTGGTGATACTGAGACACTCTTGGTGAAGAGTATTGAAACCCATCCAGAGTACATTCTGTGCCCTCACTGCTTCACCCAATTGGTGTTCGACATGGGGAAGTACCGATGTACGAGTTCAGGGAGAGCAGTAAGTGGCAAAGAGCAGATGATATCCTTGCCCATGTTTGACCTGATGCCATGAAACTTCATGGGTTCAATGTCAAGGGCACCCAGGTAATTCTATTTTGACTGTATACCACATGTGGTGAGACAGACAGCAGTCCAGGACATTCTCAGGGATAGTGATGGAAGAACCCAAGACATTGGCTTTATGATTCGGTCAGTATGATTCTGTCAGACTTTTGCTTATCTAGTCTTTAAGACAATTTTGACACAAGCAGCCAGGGACAGTTCAGTTGAAACAATGCAAGCAGTGTAACATAATTCAAAAATACGATTGCTTCATGTGGCTCTGAAAATACTCCTCTCATTGTAAGTTAAGATAAGGAATCAAGGGTTAATTGACATTATTCAATTCCACTCCATCAACAAGCCACTTATATGTGCTAATATATGTTAATTCAGGCCAACAAATGTAAATTAATGTAAAGCATATACTGCTGGTGGTAAAGTAACAAAATGTAATTCAACAGGAGATGGGAGCAGCCATGTTTCCCTGTCCCTGAATTGTTCATTCTTTATGAAACAACTGGTTAAGTGCGTTTTTCAGAATATAAGCAATGTTACTACATTGGAGAAATGGTCAATGCTATTATGATTAGCATCCATCCATCTCAGAGGTGATGGGCTACGTCACTTCTGTATTCAACATCGTCTATGTGGTTGTAGAAGCCAATTTGAGGGTAGCAGTCCCTTCCGCAGCTGGCGTAGATGAGTAACATTGACCTGAGGTAAACTGATCGTTTTTTTTTCCTTCAGACGAATCCTCTTTTCTTCCACATGGTCATTTATTTTGACTTCTGCATTTTTCACATACTTCCTGACTGCTTGTCTCCAGGCAACCCTGTCAGTAAAGAGGACTTCCTGTGCACTGTCTCCAGTCCAGCCCAACTTCAAGTCTCGCTTGGAAAGGTGATTGTGTGGAGAGGGGGCAATGACTTTGGGAATGGGGCAGTCAGCAGTTTGGCTCACATGACCCAGCTGATGGAGTCGCCACTGACTCAAGAGGGCAAACATGCTGGGGATCCCTGCGCACTTTGTCTTGCCAGGACATGCCCAATGTTCACCTGCAGCAGCGTATTTCTGAAGCTGATCAGCCACTTTTCTAGGCTGGCATAAGTAGTCTATGCCTCACCACATAAAGGAGGGTGCAGACACTGCAAGCCTGATAGACAAAGAGTTTTGTATTTTCATTTAGTTTACTGTTGGTCCACACGTATCTTCTTAACTTTGACATGTAGTTGCGGCCTTGGCAAATCTGGTGCTGATTACAGCATCAAAGGAAAGGTTATTGATGATTGTTGAACCAGAGTATGTGAAGTGGTTGACAACATCCGGAGTGAGATTGTCAATGGTGATGGAAGGTGGAGTATATCGTCCTGGCCCAGAGCTCTGGTCCCACTGACATTGACTGTCAATCCAAACTACTTGCAGGCCCGGGAGAACTGAGCTCAAGCTGCTGCAAGTGAACTGCATTATGGGATGCCAGTGCGACATTATTAGCAAGCAGTAACTCATAAGTTCATAATAATAATCTGTATTGTCACAAGTAGGCTTACATAATAATAATAACTTATTGTCACAAATAGGCTTCAATGAAGTTACTGTGAAAAGCTCCTAGTCGCCACATTCCAGCGCCTGTTCGGGGAGGCCGGTAAGGGAATTGAACCTGCGTTGCTGGCCTTGTTCTGCATTACAAGTCAGCTGTTTAGCCCACTGTGCTAAACCAGCCCCTAATTAACACTGCAATGAAGTTACTGTGTGTAGCGCACAAAGACTCCCGAGAGACGAATAGAGGTGAAGTCGATGAGGCTTTATTAAGCGTGACTCGTTCCCCGCAGTTCAGCAACAGACTGGAGCTGCGGGGAGAATTCCTGGTTCTTATACTCCGCCTTCAGGGCGGAGCTAGAGATCAACAGCCAACCAGGACCCGGGATCTGTCAGCCAATGACATCACGGCTTCACAGTCCCACATGACCCCTAATGCATACTACCACATTCACCCCTTGTTAAAAATGAACCCAGCGGGGTGGTGCTTCGCATGGTGGTAGAGGTTTACAAGGCTGGTCCTGGGAGGAAAAAAAACTTTTGCATGTCATTACAGTGCCCTACACTGGGCTATGTACAGGGTTTTTTGTTTTGAACTATTTACAGTATTCGTAAGAGGGAAAAGGAAAAAAAAAACATTCTCGTTAAAGTCCACAACATTCTAGTGTTACACCGATGCCACGAGTCGGGCGGGCGGTCTGGTCGTCCTTGTCGATCGCCTCAGCCCCGGTGGTGGTGGTGCTTGTTCCAGTGTTGTCGCCTCCGGGAGCTTTACGGTTTCTGCTTCAGCTTCACTTCTGGTCGGACCTAGGAGGAGGACCGATCCTCCCGGGAAGGGGGCTGTCGCGGGGTGCGCCGGTGGCAGGGAGGGGGTGATTGGTGTCGAGGGGGTGTGTGTGTTGCCGGCGGGCGCCAGATCTCGCAGGGAGACCGTGTCCTGTCGGCCGTCGGGGTACTCCACGTAGGCGTACTGCGGGTTCGCGTGGAGGAGGTGAACCCTCTCGACCAACGGGTCCGACTTGTGCGCCCGCACATGTTTCCGGAGCAAGATGGGTCCTGCGGCCGCCAGCCAGGTCGGCAGCGACGTTCCAGAGGAGGACTTCCTGGGGAAGACAAGGAGGCGCTCATGAGGCGTTTGGTTAGTGGTGGTACACAGTAGCGACCGGATGGAGTGGAGGGCGTCCGGGCGGACCTCCTGCCACCATGAAACTGGGAGATCCCTGGACCGTAGGGCCAGTAGGACGGTCTTCCAGACCATGCCATTCTCCCTCTCTACTTGCCCGTTCCCCCAGGGGTTGTAGCTGGTCGTTCTGCTCGAGGCTATACCCTTGCTGAGCAGGAACTGGCGCAGCTCGTCACTTATGAAGGAGGACCCCCTGTCGCTATGGACGTATGCGGGGCAACCGAACAGTGTGAATATGGTGCTGAGGGCTTTAATGACTGTGGCCGCTGTCATGTCAGGGCAGGGGATGGCGAAGGGGAAACGGGAGTACTCGTCCACCACGTTCAGGAAGTATGTGTTGCGGTCGGTGGAGGGGAGGGGCCCTTTGAAATCCAGACTGAGGCGTTCAAAGGGACGGGAAGCCTTGATCAGGTGCGCACTATCCGGCCTGAAAAAATGCGGTTTGCACTCTGTGCAGATGTGGCAGTTCCATGTGACTGTACGGACCTCCTCCACGGAGTAGGGGAGGTTGCGGGACTTTATAAAATGGTAGAACCGAGTGACCCCCGGGTGGCAGAGGTCCTCGTGGAGGGTTTGGAGATGGTTAATTTGTGCGTTGGCACATGTGCCGCGGGATAGGGCATCGGACGGCTCGTTCAGCTTTCCGGGACGGTACAAGATCTCATAGTTGAAGGTGGAGAGCTCGATCCTCCACCTTAAGATCTTGTCGTTTTTAATTTTGCCCCGCTGTGCATTATCGAACATGAAAGCTACCGACCGTTGGTCAGCGAGGAGAGTGAATCTCCTGCCGGCCAGGTAATGCCTCCAATGTCGCACAGCTTCCACTATGGCTTGGGCTTCCTTTTCCACTGAGGAGTGGCGGATTTCTGAGGCATGGAGGGTTCGGGAGAAAAAGGCCACGGGTCTGCCCGCTTGGTTAAGGGTGGCCGCTAGAGCTACATCGGAGGCGTCGCTCTCGACCTGGAAGGGGAGGGACTCGTCGATGGCGCGCATCGTGGCCTTTGCGATATCCGCTTTGATGCGGCTGAAGGCCTGGCAAGGCTCTGTCGACAGAGGGAAGGTCGTGGTCTGTATTAGGGGGCAGGCCTTGTCTGCGTACTGGGGGACCCACTGGGCGTAATATGAAAAGAACCCCAGGTAGCGTTTTAGGGCTTTTGAGCAGTGAGGGAGGGGAAATTCCATGAGGGGGCGCATACGTTCGGGGTCGGGGCCTATTATCCCATTGCGCACTGCATATCCCAAGATGGCTAGCCGGTTTGTGCTAAAAACGCACTTGTCCTCGTTATTTGTGAGGTTCAAGGCTTTAGTGGTCTGGAGGAATTTTTGGAGATTGGCGTCGTGGTCCTGCTGATCGTGGCCGCAGATGGTTACGTTGTCGAGATACGGGAACGTGGCCTGCAACCCGTGTTAATCAACCATTCGGTCCATCTCCCGTTGGAAGACCGAGACCCCGTTTGTGACACCAAATGGGACCCTTAGGAAGTGGTATAATCGCCCGTCTGCCTCGAAGGCACTTGGGCGGATGGGGAGCTGATGGTAGGCGGACTTGAGGTCCACGGTGGAGAAGACCTTATATTGGGCAATCCGATTGACCATGTCGGATATGCGGGGGAAGAGGGTACGCATCTAGCTGTGTGTACCTGTTGATGGTCTGGCTATAGTCTATGACCATCCTTTGCTTCTCCCCTGTCTTTACTACTACCACCTGTGCTCTCCAGGGACTATTGCTGGCCTGGATTATGCCTTCCTTCAGTAGCCGCTGGACTTCGGACCGAATAAATGTCCGGTCCTGGGCGCTGTACCGTCTGCTCCTAGTGGCGACGGGTTTGCAATCCGGGGTGAGGTTTGCAAACAAGGATGGGGGCTCAAACTTGAGGGTTGCGAGGCCGCAGATACTGGGTGGGGGTATTGGGCCGCCGAATTGGAAAGTTAGGCTCTGCAGATTGCACTGGAAGTCTAATCCCAGTAATGTGGGCGCGCAGAGTTGGGGAAGGACGTAGAGCCTGTAGTTTTTAAACTCCCTCCCTTGCACCGTTAGGGTCACTATGCAGAAGCCTTTGATCTGTACGGAGTGGGATCCTGCAGCTAGGGAAATCTTTTGCGCACTGGGACGGATGGTCAAAAAACAGCGTCTTACCGTGTCGGGGTGGATGAAGCTTTCTGTGCTCCCGGAGTCGACCAGGCATGGTGTCTCGTGTCCGTTGAACAGCACTGTTGTTGTCGTCGTCTGGAGCGTCCGGGGCCGTGCTTGGTCCAGCGTCATTGACGCCAGACGTGGTCGTAGTGCTTCAGCGTCTTCCTCGAACCCCATGGAGCCGTCGATGCTGGGGTCCATTGTTGCCGTCCAAGATGGCGGCGGGGGTGAACAGAATGGCCGCCCCATGCATCGCACATGGCTGGGGGGTCACAAGATGGCGGCGGGGGTGGACAAAATGGCCGCCCCCATGCGTCGCGCAGGGCTGGGGGGTCCCAAGATGGCGGCGCCCCTCCTCCCCTCGTGGTGGCCGGGTTGGGGAGCGTTTGGAACGCGCAGGACTCCTTCTTCTCCGGGGACAGCGGCGACCCCCCGGGACCGGCACACAGCCGCGAAATGGCCCTTTTTCCATCAGCTCTTGCAAATCTCCACACAGACAGTGACCCAACCAAGTTTTGAACCTCGGACCCAGGCGCTGTGAAGCCACAGTGCTAACCACTGTGCTACCATGTTGCTCATAAGATATAAGAGCAGAATTAGGCCTTTCGACCCATCGAGTCTGCTCCGCCATTCGATCATGGCTGATATGTTCCTCATCTGTTACCTACAATGTTATAGACCAAGAGCTGGATTGCGAAATCAGCCAGAGCATCTCCTCCCCAGAACACATGACCTCGGAGCAGGTATAGGCAACTTAGCTTCCCAAGCCTAACACCCTCAATGTGATCCATGGCTGATTCCATCCTGGCCTCAACCCCACTGTCCTAACCGTTCTCCATAACCCTTCAACCCATTACCAATTAAACATCTGTCCAACTCCTCCTTAAATTTCCTCACTGTCCCTGCATCCACCGCACTCTGGGGTAGCAAATTCCTTTGGGAGAAGTAGTTTTTCCTCAAATCTGTTTTAAATTTGCTCCCTCTTATTCTAAGATTATGACCTCTCGTTCTCGAATGCCCCACAAGAGGAAGCATCAGCTCCACATCTACTTTATTCATACCTTTTAGCATCTTGTATACCTCAATTAAATTGCCCTTTATTCTTCTAAACTCTAGAGAGTACATGCCTAAACTGTTCAATCTCTCCTCATACTGACAAAACATAAATTTCTTTACCCGTCAGTCTGGCCTCAATAAAAGTCGAGATGGATTTGCAGGTACAGCATTAGTTATTTTATTTGACTTGCAAGTCTGTCTCAACTCACAGTAGTACAGAACACATCCTGTCTCCTGCACTCCCGGAATCGAGTGAGTCTGTAGAACAAAGAAGTCTCTACTGATACATTTCAAATGGCATCAAGTTTCACATACACGATTCCCATAGGTCATCCTATACCCCTCCTGACCTGGCCATACATCCTAATTGGCTTACTTCCAATCCCTTCCTCCGGCCCCCTATTACCCAGCATCCTTTTCCCCTCCGTAGCTGGACACACCTCCTCCTGGCTTTGCCTTGCGTTCGGAAATCCTTTGTCTGTGAACTCACCAGAATGAGACTGGCCTATCTCTACATTACAGTAACTAATATCTCTAAAACAATTATTTTATATCATATTCGTCATTCCCTCCTTTTATCATTCCATGATAACCAAACTATTCAATCCATAGCTACGGTCCCTCATCTAAAAAGATCCGTCGCTGCATTTCCAATTCCTGTAGTAGCCCCCCCTTCATCCACTGCACCCTCATGGATTTTGACAGCCTGGATTTTAGGGGCGTTGATCTGTTCCAGTGCACCCCGCATTCTACCCATCCCACATTTAAGGATGGCTAGACCCACAAAGATGCAGCCGATAGCCACCACTAAATACATGGCCATATTTATCAACCAGTCCTTCCAACGTCCAAATCCCCAGTTACCCAAAGAGCCAGGATCTTGCATTCCGTCCAGGTGGTCCCGTATGTGATCCATGAATTTAGTGATGTTAGCGGTCAAGTCTTGAACTCCCATGATACACTTGCCCTGTACTATGGCATATACCCCACCCTCACGGGCCAGAAGATAGTCAAGAGCATACCGGTTCTGCATTGCAAACAACCGTAGCTGAGACAATTCCTTGGTTATTGCCCCAAGGGCTCCCAAGGTTTCATTTCCCAAGATGGTAAGGCCGCAAATAAAATAATTCCTATCGCTGACAGCGATAGGAACCCCCACACCTCCCAGTGTCAAGGCGCTCAGAATCCCCCACCTGGCTGAGTGGCCCCGGTTGGGTGCGAGAACATGAGGTTTTTTCCAGTTCTCGCAGAATTCAGCTGAGATTGCCCGGCGGGTTAACTGAGTATGCTGCATCCACGCCGAGGGGCAGGGGACTGTGGTAGGGACTTGAGTCCCAATAGCAATTTGGCGGGGAAATGGGGGTTACAAAACATTGGTCGCTGTGCCATTGAATAAAAAGTAGTATCCTTGCTCCGTGTGCAGGCTAGCATCACAATCAGTATATCGGTTGCGTAGGGATCCCCCAGTAGCCCAGTTTATCCAGCTTCGAAACGCCCATTCGGGCCGCCTAGCAATGGGGAAAGCCCTAGTCCCAACAGTGATATGAGAGACATTCGCCCAGCCACAAAGGAGCTGGAGGCCGGCGTTCAATGGAACGCAGGTGGTGTTGTAACAAACGCATTGGCCAGACGCCTGGGTGATACGACACCTCCTGTCCATACAGGTGGGGAACAGACATGTTATATTCGTTTCCACCTCTACCAGCAAACAGCCGTATCCTTCACTTCTGAAACAATTCTCGTACGACTGGGAATCCCTATTGGGAGTGAAGTGGCTAGGTATGTACGCCCTCCACCGTTGCAGCCTATCATACTGTGAGTGGGAATTATCCCGAGGAAGGGGAAGGCAAATAGCCGGTGGTGCTGAACCCGGATCGTAAGGAAGAGTGACTTGCTCGGGCGGTGGCTCGGAATGCTAACAATGAACCACCGTTTGGGGAGTGCCCCAAAGCGGTGAAACAGAAAATAACCCAGACACCGCTGCGGGGTTCGGGTAGCAGACAACCCGTCCCTGGCCATACAAGCGGTGGTAAATCTGGTAGAAGAGATTCATACTACCCGGGTTTTCCTCAGTTTGGCCTTTAACTAAATTAAGTGTATCTCCTGATAACCTACGTTCTAACTGTACTTCCCTTCTCACATGCCCCGTCCTCTCTCTAGTCCCCCTCTCTCTCTCACAACCTCTTCCTACGCTCTCCTGACGGTCTGATGTTACCTTTATCGCACCAATCCTACCACATCCAAAATCAAATTTACATGTACTCCAAAAACAAGGCAATGTCCATATAATGTTCCCTTCCCATCGCCGGGACCGGTGCAATTGCTTCTTGAGTCCTGCATTGTCTGTGAATTTGATGACCTTCCATGAGTCGATGCCATGTCCTCGTATATGGGGGCAGCGAAGAACATCACCTTTGCATAAATGAAATGTCCTTGTAGTTTGGTTGGGGTTACAAATGTAGATAATATTTCCCTTTTCCATGTCCGTCGCCAATAACACTCCAAGCGAGGTGAGGCCGTAGATCACACAGGCGGTGCGTAGCCACCCCATCATATTCCACACCTGTAAAATAGCACTGGAGAAGGGAGTCAGGTTAGTAACCGACCTTTTTACAGTAGTGGAGGTGGACCCAAGCACTCCGCCCCTCCACTTTAACTGCTGTGGGGGTGGTAAGGAGAACCTGGAAGGGCCCGTCCCATCGCGGCTCCGACCCCTTCCTATTCCAATTTTTGACCATGACATAACTACCGGGCTGGACTGAAAGTGAGCTAGGTACTGGGGGCGATGGCTGGTGAGCCGCACAGACCTGGCCATGGAGCTCCTTGAGCACCTGAGTGAGGGCTAGAACATAGGTGGTCATCTCTTCAGTCATATGGTGAAACTGAACCAGTCTGGAAGCATGCAGGCCCCAGGGAGTTCTAAGAGGCCTGCCATAAAGAATCTCGGCAGGAGAGAGCCGGGCCGGGCCCGCAGGTGTAACCCGCAGCTGGAAGAGGGCAACGGGGAGCAACTTAAGCCATGTCAGTCCCGTGTCTGCTCTTAATTTAACCAATTTAGTTTTGAGGGTCTGTTGTGTCTCTCAACCAACCCGGCCACCTGCGGTCTGTAAGCACAGTGTAACTGCTGGCGTATGCCCAACTGGGAGCAAAACTCCTTGTTAATTTGTCCAATAAAAGGAGGCCCATTATCAGAACTTAACTGAGCTGGTATGCCGTACCGGGGAATGATTTCCTGCATCAAAACTTTAACCACAGTAGCAGCTTTATTATCGGTAGTCGGATACGCCTCGACCCATCTGCTGAACACATCCACAATGACCAAAACATATTTACAACATTGACACCTTTCCAACTCAATGTAATCCATTTGTAGCGTCTCAAAGGGACCACTGGGCAACGGGGTTTGCCCCATCCCACAAGGGATACCTTTGCCGGTGTTATATTGCTGACAAATCAAACACCGATTACTGATACTCTGGGCCAACCCCTGCATTTTAGGGTGCCACCAAGTGTCCAGCAACAAATCACTAGTCCCCCGAGCCCCACAACAAGTTGCAAGGGTAACAAGGATAATCCCGGGAACTACAGGCCGGTGAGCCTTACTTCAGTGGTAGGGAAATTACTGGAGAGAATTCTTCGAGACAGGATCTACTCCCATTTGGAAGCAAATGGACGTATTAGTGAGAGGCAGCACGGTTTTGTGAAGGGGAGGTCGTGTCTCACTAACTTGATAGAGTTTTTCGAGGAGGTCACTAAGGTGATTGATGCAGGTAGGGCAGTAGATGTTGTCTATATGGACTTCAGTAAGGCCTTTGACAAGGTCCCTCATGGTAGACTAGTACAAAAGGTGAAGTCACACGGGATCAGGGGTGAGCTGGCAAGGTGGATACAGAACTGGCTAGGCCATAGAAGGCAGAGAGTAGCAATGGAGGGATGCTTTTCTAATTGGAGGGCTGTGACCAGTGGTGTTCCACAGGGATCAGTGCTGGGACCTTTGCTCTTTGTAGTATATATAAATGATTTGGAGGAAAATGTAACTGGTCTGATTAGTAAGTTTGCAGATGACACAAAGGTTGGTGGAATTGCGGATAGCGATGAGGACTGTCAGAGGATACAGCAGGATTTAGATTGTCTGGAGACTTGGGCGGAGAGATGGCAGATGGAGTTTAATCCGGACAAATGTGAGGTAATGCATTTTGGAAGGTCTAATGCAGGTAGGGAATATACAGTGAATGGTAGAACCCTCAAGAGTATTGAAAGTCAAAGAGATCTAGGAGTACAGGTCCACAGGTCATTGAAAGGGGCAACACAGGTGGAGAAGGTAGTCAAGAAGGCATACGGCATGCTTGCCTTCATTGGCCGGGGCATTGAGTATTAGAATTGGCAAGTCATGTTGCAGCTGTATAGAACCTTAGTTAGGCCACACTTGGAGTATAGTGTTCAATTCTGGTCGCCACACTACCAGAAGGATGTGGAGGCTTTAGAGAGGGTGCAGAAGAGATTTACCAGAATGTTGCCTGGTATGGAGAGCATTAGCTATGAGGAGCGATTGAATAAACTCGGTTTGTTCTCACTGGAACGAAGGAGGTTGAGGGGAGACCTGATAGAGGTATACAAAATTATGAGGGGCATAGACAGAGTGGATAGTCAGAGGCTTTTCCCCAGGGTAGAGGGGTCAATTACTAGGGGGCATAGGTTTAAGGTGAGAGGGGCAAGGTTTAGAGTAGATGTACGAGGCAAGTCTTTTACGCAGAGGGTAGTGGGTGCCTGGAACTCGCTACCGGAGGAGGTAGTGGAAGCAGGGACGATAGGGACATTTAAGGGGCATCTTGACAAATATATGAATAGGATGGGAATAGAAGGATACGGATCCAGGAAGTGTAGAAGATTGTAGTTTAGTCGCGCAGCATGGTCGGCACGGGCTTGGAGGGCCGAAGGGCCTGTTCCTGTGCTGTACATTTCTTTGTTCTTTGTTCAAAGTGTACACATTCGATGACCCATAAAGCCAGTACATCAGACATACAAGCCTGATGTGCTGGCGTGGTCCGCGCTGCACAATCTGCTTGTTCATTACCAACGTCAACTGGGGTCTTACCATTTGTGTGGGCAGCGCATTTAATGACGGAAATCTGCGCGGGCATAAGGAGGGCCTGCAGTAAGTCATTAACTAAACCCCGGTGGGATATTTACGTGCCTGCCGAGGTAAGGAATCCCCTATTCTTCCAGAGTTGTCCGAAGTCATGAACTACCCCGAAAGCGTATCGGGAGTCAGTGTAAATATTTACCCGACTATCTACCCCAAGTATACATGCACGGGTGAGGGCAAAAAGTTCGGCTTGTTGGGCTGAATAAGGGGTCTGGAAAGCTGCCGCTTCTAGGATCAGACCATCCTGTTCTACGATTGCATAACCGGACAATCTCCGGCCAGTGGAGCTTACTAATGCACTGCCATCAACATACATAATCATGTCAGGTTGTTCTAACGGAATATCACTCAGATCGTCCCTTATTGTGGTAGTTTCCTGAATCAAGGCTAAACAGTCGTGACCAGGTGCGTCCTCATGGACAGGGGGACCGCTAAGAAAACAGGCTGGATTGATACTGGTACAGTATTTAAATGTCAGACGTGGATTGTTCAAAAGGTATATCTCATACCTATTCTGACGAGCTGCGGTAAGATGTTGAGTTTGCAGTTGCCCCAATAGTGCGATTACCGAGTGGGAGCTATATACCGTAATATCCTGTTGGAGAGTGATATTGGCAGCAGCTTGCAAACTATTGTATATCGCTGCCAAGATCTGTGTGTAAACAGGGTGGCCCAACGCCACTGGGTCGAGTTTGGAAGAGTAATATGCTATGGGCCGGTGCTTGTCCCCATGTTGCTGGGTGAGTACCGCTGTTGAACATCCTTCCTGAACAGTACAGTATATCTGGAACGGTCGGTCGTAGAAGGGCCTCCCGAGGGCCGGTGCTTGTAACAAGGCCTGCTTCAGGCAACGGAAGGCCTCGAGTGCCTCGGTGGTGAGAGTAAAGTTCCCCCCTTCACTAGTGTAAGGCGTCAGCAGCTTTGTATAGACAGCGATGTTTGGTATCCACTGCCGACAAAATTCACCATACCCAGCCAATGACGGACCTCCTTGACTATTGTAGGGGTGGGGAATTGGCATATTGGTTCAATCCTACTGGGTTTGAGACTTCTTTCTGTGGCTGTAAGTAAAACTCCTAAGAACTTAACCTTTCTCTGAGCCACCAAGACCTTTGATTATGAGACAACATAACCCAACGAGGATAGGTGGTTTAATAGCTGGATCACATCATCCCTATCACTCGTCAGGACTTGCTACCAATATGTCAACTACATACTGCACTAGAGTGGAACCATGCTCCAATGTCAAGGCCTGGAGTTGGGTCTCCAGACATCTGGAGAAGAGCATAGGTGAGTTGAGTTGACGAACCCCTGTGGCAGTCGGGTCCAGGTATACTGCTGTCCATTGTAAGTGAAGGCAAACAAATATTGGCTTTCAGTTGCAAGTGGGAGGGCAAAGAAGGTGTGCTGAAGGTCAATTATGGCGAAGACCCGGGCTTGAGCTGGAATTTGAGCCAGTATGTGGGCAGGGTTAGGGACGAGAGCATGTAACGGCTGTACGATGGCATTGATTGAACGTAAATCCTGTACTATTTGGTACTGGTCTGGTTTGGCTGGTTTAGGCACAGCAAGTATGGGGGTGTTACATTCTGATTGGCAAGGGACCAAAATACCCTGTTGCAACAGCTCTCAAATTAATTTGTCTATAGACGGGGCAGCTTGGGATTTCAGGGGGTATTGCCGAATGGAAGGCAGCTTTACATGGTCCTTAATCGTTACCTTTATAGGTGTAACATTTGTCTTTCCCACTTGTGATGGGTATTCCGCCCAGACCTGTGGATTGATATATTCCAAAACATCATGTCCCCAGTGATGCTGCAGTCGAGTGTTAATCGTTACAGGGACCTCAAAATATTTTATGGCAGTGCCGTCTGGCGTGACTTGAAGTGCGTACTCTGTTGGATCTGAATGATCCACTGCCCTCCTTACCATAGGCCCCAGATCCCTGGCATGGTACTGGTCGTGGACCTGACGTGTAATATGAGGGCTTACCGAAGCTGACTGTGGCCATAAATGTGGTGGTATTGTAACAAAATCAGCTGTACCTCCTTTTCCCGTGGCTGTAACTTTGACTGGCCATTCGGTCCCAATTAATGGCCGGTATTTGTCCTCCAACTCCCTGTTTTGTCCGGTTCTGTCATAGATCAGGGTAACGTGATGCAGTGAATGTTCAATGTCTAACGTCCACCACTGGGGGTGATAGAAATATAGCCTGTTGTCTCATCCTCCATGATTGAACCGTTACCCCTCCGTCTCCTCATTCTAGCTGTAGCTGGAAGATACACAGTAAATCTCGGGCCAACAAGTTACAGTCCAATCCAGTAGTCACTACAAACTGATGATCTGCAGACTTATTCTCGTAAGTGACTGTCACAGGTTTAGAAATAGGATACTCACACACCTGTCCTTGGAACCCCGACAAATGCTGGGTGTGGTCGGATAGTGGTAGTCGAAGTTCTGATTGTACCGAAGACATGGCTGCTCCAGTGTCGATTACAAATGAGTGATGTTGATCTCCTATCTGCAGAGAGATAATAGGTTCCCTGTCCGATTGGAGAGTCCTTATGACTAAATTAGCTAGTCAATCCTGTGTTGGGAAAGGGTTTGCCTGGGAGAAGTCCGTGTATCTCATCCGTCCTCCCCTTGGTGGGTACCCCCTCCTTTGGGTCTGGTAGTCTCCTTCTGCTGCCTGTCTTTTAAAGGGGCATTCCTGTTGCCGGTGATATGCACGGCCGCAATTAAAACATGAATTGTTCCCTCTATATCTGCCCCGTCCTCTTCTCCCAGTAGACCAATGGCCCCTCAGAGGGGGCGGCGGTTGTAAAGCTGTTGGTGCATACGGTGGGCCATAAAAAGGAGCTGAGGGTCCCTTTGGGTGGGTTTGATATCCTCCCCTCGCTGATCCACCCACCCAAAGTCACAATATTGGGGCTCCAGCTGGTAAGCTACCGTTTCTGCCGCTTGTTGGGGGTCTCAGATCATCCTTTTTCATTACATACTCAGTCTTAACCTTTGTAACTGAGCCTCCTTCCTGGCCTACACCCTCCTTCCAATAAAATCTGACTGCCCTTGCCATCTGGGAAGGGTCGTTCTCTGTCCAATTCATGTTATTACATTTCACAGCAGTAGCCACAGAAGGTGGTAGGCAATGCATTAACATAGCACAATATTGAGGGGAATTCTGACCATTTTGATATGGCAAGTCGCCTGACTGCCCACGGTAGATTTCATTAAAACGTTCCAGAAATTCCTCTGGCTCTTCAATCTTCTTAGGCTTGAGGTCTAAGATAGCAGAAATATTTATGGGCTTTTGAAATGTGCTATTCAACGCATTCAGGATTTGTGTCCGTCTATCATCATCCAACGCATGGGCTTGCTGAAGTGCGGCATGGCTAGCATAATTTAAGTGATTAAGATGATTGCGGTACTCTGCTGGGGTTAAAACCTGCTGGACTAGGGCCCAGAGGTCTCTAGAATCAGCTTGATAAATTGAGATGGTAGTTCTCAGGGAATCCACAAAAGCAGCAGGAGATTTTTTTCCATCTGGGATTGTAGCCATAATAGCCATCATCTCACTGGGTGTCCATGAGAAATAAACGTCTATCGTGGGCTGGGCCCCGGCGGTCACCGCATCAGGGTTTGGTATCTTCCTAATCGGCAACTGTCTCCGAGTCTCACCAGGGGGCACTCTAGCTATTTCCTCTGGTTCTTCCAAGACTTTGACGTCCCTCCCTGTCACTAGAGGGAGCTCTTTCTCTTCAGAACCATCCCTTTCTTCCCCCTTTGTTCTCGAAATTTGCTGTTTCCCCTTGGTCTGAAGGGATTTAGATGGTATGCTTGATTGTTTCTGATTAGGATCAGGCCCTTCTCTCGCTGTCCGAGATCAGATCCTAGAGCTAACTGGGCTTGTGGAACAGACTCCTCTTCCCTCTTAGATCGTGAAGATGGTAAATTAGGACCAACACTATCAACCAAAAGGGCTGGAGTGACTGGCATGATTGGAATCTGGGAGCAGTGACTGGATATAAATTATTATACTCTGGTGGTTCTGTAATTAGTGCAGACAATGCTACAGGTGCAGTTGGAACCTTTGCTGACATAATCAAATCATCCAATTCGTCATTTTCTGTCAATTCAAGGCCAGCCATTGAACTACGTAGCCCATCTTTTGTTTGACCCGAGCCTGCCCTGTCTTTACTTGCACGTTTTTTGAATGCACATTCCTTTTTCAAGACCTGTAATGTTTTTTGGTTACCCTGTTCACTAATTGGAATTCCCATTTTAAGGGAATTGTCCTGCCAATTTGATAACATGATCTTATCTCTTTCCTCTTGACAATATGGTCTCCATAATCCAATTAATTCTTTTGCTTTCATACTTTGACTCTTTTTCCAGATGTGTCCCTGAATTTTCTTAATGATTTCTAGGTCTTTGGTGCCCCCTAGTGGCCATTCATCACCCATTTTGCTCCTTAATCGATTGATAGTTTTTTGAAGAATAAAGGGATTAAGGGTTATGGTGTTCGGGCCGGAAAGTCGAGCTGAGTCCACAAAAGATCAGCCATGATCTCATTGAATGATGGAGCAGGCTCGAGGGGCCAGATGGCCTACTCCTGCTCCTAGTTCTTATGTTCTTATGTTCTTATGTCCTTAACGTTGCTGACATTTTCCTGAAATCTTTTGCTTTATCCGGATAAATATCGCATAATATTTGCAGTGGCATGCCTGGATCATTTGTGTTATCCAAGCAATTCCCCATAATCTCAACTAGTCCTCAGAACTGCGTTTTTCACCACTACAGTCCAAGGGTACAATTTTAGCTTAATCAACTATAGATTTAAAACACTCACACGTGGAATTGAATCATCTTCAGATTTAAAAACACTCATTGAACTGAACCCTCCTCCTGAAGTCCCATCAGTCCTTTAAAACACTCACATATGGAATTGAATCATCTTTTAGATGTTGCATCAACCCAAAACCTAAACCAAGCCGAATCAGAACTCACACATGGAATTGAACCATCTTTTTTAGATGTTGCATCAACCCAAAACCTAACCCAAGCCGAATCAACAATATGAAATCCCATCAATTAAATTTCTAATCCCCAGACTGACCTTTGATTTCGTCGAGACGATCTTTCCGTACCAACCGCGAGTGACCAGACTAATCAGACGATAAGAAGAGGGGAAAAATCAATGCGCGGTCATTTTCCAGCTGTACATTGTGGGCCCTTTATTCCCATCCTCCTGTTCATAAATCAGTCTAATTCTGATTTTGCGGTTGGTCAGAACCGTCTTGAGAAATCCCGGGTTTCCCTAGGAGGCCCTATTACCCAGCATCCTTTTCCCCTCCGTAGCTGGACACACCTCCTCCTTGCTTTGCCATGCGTTCTGAAATCCTTTGTCTGCGAACTCACCAGAATGAGACTGGCCTATCTCTACATTACAGTAACTAATATCTCTAAAACAATTATTTTATATCACATTCGTCAATACGACAAACCCCTCATTTCTGGAATCAATCTAGTGAACCTCATCTGAACTGCCTCCAATACCACAACATCTTTCCTCAAATAAGGGGACCAAAACTGTGCACAATACTCCAGGTGCAGTGTTACCAATGCCTTATATAGTTGCAACACTTCCTTACCTTTATACTAAATTCCTTTTGCTATAAATGCCAACATTCCATAAACTAAGTATTATGCATTTGGGTTTGGTGTGCAGTCTTGCCAAGTTGAATAGTTTGCCATCAGCTCTGGCATTCAGGTAGACACCTCCATTTGAGTCACCAAAAATGTACAAAAGCAACATTGGGAAAAATCGGCCAAAGAGAGTTGGTGGCAGGATGTAGTCCTGCTTTACTGCCGCTGCTGTTCTTGGAAGCCACTGGTAATGCCCCACTGTAACTGACAGAAAGGTGCATGTTCTCAAGGAAAGAAGAAATGGCGCCCAGGGAGTCTAGGCAGATGTTTAAAGAGTCTGTCTCTGCTAACAAGGTCGATGGCCTTTGTGAGGTCTATGAAGGCAATGCAGGGTGGTCTGCACTGTTCACAACACTTCTCCTGTAACTGCTGAAATGAGAAAACAATGTCATCCGTCAATCTGTCAGATCTGAAGCTGCTCTGCGACTCGGGTGGATATGTGATGCCAGGGTCTGCAATCTGGTCAGAGCAACGGTGAGCAAAGACCGTAACAAGGAGATCCCTCAGGTTGATGCAATGCATCATGTGTTAGCATTGTGAGTGGTGCGTAGCAACCACTCTGCTTGTCATCTCTTGCTTTCAGCTCTCACTGCTGGCGATCACTATAACTATCATAAAACAAGAGCCAGAGAAAGCAGGTTTGAGAAAACACTGGAGTTAGTGAAACATCAAAAGCCAGAGACTGTAATGAAGGAGTGAAAAGCATGATGTGATTGGAAGATAATGGAAGGAGAATTCAGTTCCCCAAAATCAAAAGCTCATCAGTCCCACCAAAAGCAAAGGCATTCATTTCAATATAAGCTTTTCAAAGAATGCCCTCGGGTCCTTGGCTTATTGTTTCATAGAATCATCGAATTTACAATCCAGGAGGAGGCCATTTGGCCCATCGGGTCTGCACCGGGCCCTGGAAAGAGCACCTCATTTAAGTCCACACTTCCAACCTATCACCATAACCCAGTAACCCCACCTGACCTTTTTGAATGCTAAAGGTAATTTAGCATGGCCAATCCACCTAACCTGCACATCTTTGATCTGTGGGAGGAAACCGGAGCACCCGGAGGAAACACACGCAGACACAGGGAGAGCATGCAGACTTTGCACAAACAGTGACCCAACCGGGAATCGAACCTGGGAACCTGGAGCGGTGAAGCAACTGTGCTAACCATTGTGCTACCGTTTGCTGATGCTTTGAGGAGGTAGATTTCAGTATAAAAGGTAGATTAGGTATAAAAGGAATATACAAGGTTTAAATTAAAACCGAAGGGCTCCTGGTTGTGGAGACATAGAAAGTTCTGGTGATAGATAACCTCAGGTTCCTGCTATGGCAACAGATACAACTTCCAAGGACTCGTAACTGAGGCAAGGATGCCTGCATGCATAAAATTGATTGATACCAGGAGGCTGCCACTCACGTGATCATCAGAGAACACAGGACAATGGAGGAGAGATTTTTGGGGGCTGTAACTCAGGCAGCTACTTAATATACTAACTGTCTCAGAGCTTGTAGATAAGATGTGGCACCTATGCACATTATAATATTGTTATATGCCTTGGTTAGGATTGGTTTCCAAAAAGGCAGGAAACTTAAAAAAAAGCAGGGAATGTTCCTGCAGTTCCTTGCACACCAAGGAACAGGTAAATATCAGGACGAAGTACTTCTGCGTAAACCATGTGGTCAAAAGCACAAATTAAGACAGTGTCCAGCGTTTGGTAAGTTTTGTTCCATATACAAAAAAAAAATCACGTTGCTCAGAATTGTTACTCTAATCTCAGCCCCAGACCAGTAAGCACAGTAGAAGACACAGTCTCCAGTGATGAAGCAGTATTATTTGTTGGAGTTATAACACAGAAGAATAATTTTTTGGAGACATCAAAAAATGCTCCAGCACTTAAACGGGAGTACTTTACTCCGGCGCCGGATCCGAGACCCGATTCTCGGGTCCTGGGGGGGCCAGCACGGCACTGGAGCGGCCCACGCCGCTACAGCTGCCGGTCCCGGCGTTGACCAGGTGCCGCGGTATCCGCGCATGTGCAGTTAGGTCGGCGCCAACTAGCGCATACGCACTGCCCGTCATCCACGTGCCTGCCCCGACGCCAAATGGCGCAGGGATCCAGGAGCCCGCGTGGAAGAAAAGATGTCCGCAGCCAGAGGCCGGCTTGCCAACCGGTGGGCCCCGATCGCAGGCCAGGATATTACGGAGGGCCTCCCCGGGGTTGGACCCCCCCCTCCCCCCCCCCCCCACAGGCCACCCCCAGACCCTTCAACCCCGATGTCCCTACGGCCCAGAGCATGTTAGAACGGCATCGGCGGACTTCGATTTTTTTCGGACGGTCGCTCGGCCCACACGGGCCGGAGAATTGTGACACGCTGTAGAATCGCCGCTACGGCCATTTGCGGCGATTCTCCGTGCGGCCTGCCGCCATTCGCATGTGGCCGTTTTCACAGAGTTGGGAAAATTGCATCGCGGCGTCGGGGCACGTTTCGCACGGCGCCGTGGCGATTCTCCCACCCGACGGGGGGTTGGAGAATTCCGCCCACAGTTTATTCCGTCACATTCTATATTGTATCGGAGGGCGTGGATTCATTATTAGGTGATCAGTCCTGTGAAGAATAAGGTCTAGTGCAGTTGGTATATAGCATCCCCAATGGATTGGAACACCACTCCAATGATTTTGAGAACATTATCATCAAATTCAGTGATGTGTTCACATGTTTTGGTACACTACCATTCACTTGCAAGATACAACTCAAAGAGGATGCAAAACCTGTAATACAGGCACCAAGAAGAGTACCTGCACCTCTTCAGCATTGCTTCAAAAAAGAGCTAGACAGAATGACAAAATTCTGTAATAAAAGTAATCGGAAAAATAGAAAAACCTACCGGCTGGGTAAAGTCCATGGTTTGTGTAAAGAAAAAGAATGGTGATATTTGCATTTGCATGGATAATAAAGATTTTAACAAGAATATCAAAAGAGAGCATTACCAAATACAGCATGAGGAAATCACATCTGAGATGGCTGATGCACAATTCTTTACGAAACTTGACGCATCTCAGGGTTTCTGGTAACTAAAGCTGGAGGAACAAAGTACAAAATACTGCACTTTTAATACACCATTTGGACGGTGCTGCTTTCGGAGAATGCCATTTGGCATAATTTCGGCAGCAGAAATTTTTCACTGTACCACGGAGCACATAATCGAAGGTGTACCTGTGTATGTGGATGATATCATCGTTTGGAGCTCAACCATAGAAGAGCACAATACAAGGTTGCGTAAAGTTCTGACGAGCGTCAGGAGAAATGGGCTGAAGCTCAACAAGCAAAAGTGCCAATTTGGAGTAACTGAGGTCACGTTCCTCAGTGACAAGCTCTCATCGCATGGCATTGAACCTGACAAGGACAAAATCCAAGCAATTCTCAACATGCCAAAACCACACAACAAGAAAGACATCTTAAAAGCGACGGATGTGATCAATTTTATAGAGGGAAATTCATTCCATACCTGTCAGCAAAAGCAACACATCTGCGTGATCTCCTGCACAAGACAATGGATTTCACTTGGACTGAGCAATATGAGCAAGAGTGAAAGAAGCTCAAGACTTCATGAACCACCACCTCAGTTCTCACATTTTTTGGCCCGTCTAAGCAGATTAAAGTGTCAACAGACATGTCCAAAGATGGTCTGGGAGCAGTTCTTCTGCAACTCGAGCATGATGATTGGAAACCAGTCACGTACGCATCATGATCCATGATGACAACAGAGCAGAGGTACGCTCAAATCTAAAAAGAGGCTTGGAGAAATTCCACGACTACGTCTATGGGTTTCCAACCTTCACAGTTGAGACAGATCATCGGCCTTTGGTTAACCTCATCAAAATAAATCTCAACCAGATGTCTCCACGCCTTCAGAGGTTGATGATGAAGTTACAGCGCTATGACTTCAATCTCATGTACATGCCAGGAAAATATTTGTTCTTAGCAGATGCATTATCAAATGCTCCGATGCAAAGTATTGGTGGTGAGATTGCTGAGGATGTAGATCTGCATGTCCATCTTATTTCCACACTGCTACCATTATCAGATGTGAAACAACATGAGATCCAAGAAGAGACCAGTAAGGATCAACCTCTTCAAGAGGTGATGAGGATCATCAACTCACACTGGCCCAGAGGTCAATGTACGGAGTCCTACAATATAAGATCTGACCTCAGTGTCATTAATGGAGTGGTACTTCATTTGAACACTATAGTCATACCGCAAACTTTTCTCAAGGATGTACTAAAGAGGATACCTGAATGACATCTTGGGATTAAAAAATGTAAACAGAGAGTTTGTGACTCTGTTTACCGGCCAGGTATAACCGAGAATATTGAAAGGATGGTCAAATGTTGGGACAATTGTCAGATGCATCACTGCAAGCAAACAAGAGAACCTATGCAAATATCTGATTTACCTGTGGCTCCATGGCAGAAAGTAGCTATTGATCCCTTTCACCTATGAGGGAAAGATTATTATGATCATAAACTATTTTGATTTGATTTGAATTATTGTCACATGTACCGATGTACAGTGAAAAGTATTTTTCTGCAGCCGAGGGAACGTACACAGTAGACAAAAAGAATAATCAATAGAGAACATTGACAAATGATACATCGACAAAAAGTGATTGGTTACAGTGCGGAACAAGGAGCCAAACAAAGCAAATACATGAGCAAGAGCAGCATAGGGCGTCATGAATAGTGTTCTTACAGGGAACAGATCAATCCGAGGGGAAGTGGTTGAGGAGTCTTGTAGCTATGGGGAAAAAGCTGTTCCCGTGTCTGGGTGTGCGGGTCTTCAAACCTCTGTACCTTCTGCCTGATGGAAGGATCTGGAAGAAGGCAATGCCTGGGTGGGAGGGGTCTCTGATAATGCAGTCTGCCTTCCTGAGGCAGCGGGAGGTATATACACAATCAATGTGGGGGTGGCAAGCTTGCGTGATGTGTTGGGCTGAGTTCACCACACTCTGCAGCTTCTTGCGATCTTGGACCGAGCAGTTGCCATACCAGGCTGTGATGCAGCCGGATAGGATGCTCTCCATCGCACATCTGTAGAAGTTTGAGAGAGTCCATGCAGATATGTCAAATTTCTTTAACTTCCGTAAGAGGTAGAGACGTCGTTGGGCTTTCTCGACTGTTGCATCAACCAGGACAGACTGTTGGTGATGATGACCCCCAGGAACTTAAAGCTATTGACCATCTCCACTTCGGAGATATTTTTCAAACTATCCCGAAATGGCTCTACTGTCAAGCATAACGGCAGGTAGTGTAATACAGCAATTTGTACTAGACACAGAATTCCGCAAGTCACTGTGAGTGACAAGGGTCCTCGTTTTAGCTGTAAAGCGTGGCAACACTTCGCAGTCACGTATGATTTCAATCACGTCACGTTGAGTCCATTGTATACTCAAGCCAATGGAAAAGCTGAAAAGGTGTCCATAGTATCAAGCAATTGTTGAAGAAAGCAATGGACAGCTAATCTGATCCATATCTCGCACTATTGAGTTGCAGAGTATCACCATTGTCACATGGTAGATCGCCAGCAGAGTTACTCATGAATAGAAGGTTGCATACCACACTTCCATACTTGGCAAAGAAGGAGGAGAATGCAGTGGTACTGCAGGAAATGCAAAATATTAAAAAGAAACAACAGCAGTTCTATGATAGAGTGTCTTGAACTTTACCACCTCTGAGTAGTGATGACATTGTGAGAGTAGAAGATTCAGGCACGTGGTCGAAATAAGCCATTATACTTGAAGAAGTAGCACCTCGTTCCGATAACGTACAGACAGAGGATGGGTTGGTTTTAAGAAGAAATCGTCGTGCACTCTTGAAAACCAGGGAAGACTTTCACAACAATGTGATGGATGACAAATCTACATCAGAATCAATGCAAGCTGCAGTGAACTGCCCAGCAGTCCTGGGCATGAGAATGTCTTGGAGAACATTGAATCTACAAGTTTTGAGCAACAAGGTCAAACTTTGAGACGATCAGCCAGAGTCAGGAACAAACCTGATCGACCCAATTTGTAGATTTGGACAATTTGTACATATTATGCTTGCTGTCCTTGTGCATATATGTCTCTACATTTGTGTATTTGTTAAACCAGTTTTAAACATTTATAAACAAATACTGTTAGACTCATAGGCTCATGATATCACATGTAAATATACTAGAACATAGAACATACAGTGCAGAAGGAGGCCATTCGGCCCATCAAGTCTGCACCGACCCACTTAAACCCTCACTTCCACACTATCCCCATAACCCAACAACCCCATCTAACCTTCCTTTTGGTCACTAAGGGCAATTTATCATGGCCAATCCACCGAACCTGATGATAATGTATTAATTTATTCTTTCAAAGGAAAGGGGATGTAGTGATATCATGGTTCTGTTGTAATTCACTGACTGACTACCAGGGGTCTTACTAGTATATAAGTAAATGTAAAGTCAGCTGCCAGAGACTGTCTGGAGGAGGTAAAAGAGAGAGCTTGCATGTGCATGATTTTGCTGTTGTTCATCTGTTGTCTTGTATGTAGTTTACCCCCAGTTAATGTTAATAAATCATTTATAACTTTAACTACATGTATTCTTAAGAACATTACAGTGTTCCAGGAGGAATTAGGAAAGATCAAAGGATTGCAAGTAAAAATGTATGTCCACCCCGAAATGTGCCTTACACATTATTAGAGAAGGTAGAAACTGAATTAAAATGATTGGAAGATGTGGGAATCATTTGACTCATACAATTTGCAGGGAGGGTAGCACCCATTGTGCCGGTAGTTAAACCACCCAAGACCTTCCGCAGTTGCAGAGGTTACAAGCTGACAGTATACCAGGCCACGAAACTAGATAGGTAACCCATCCCCAAAATAGATAATCTTTTCGCTAGGTTGCCTGTGGACTTGGCATATATCAAGTTCGACATGAGCCATGCTTACCAACAATTAGAACAGGACAACGCATCAAGAGAATCTGTCACCATAAATACTCACATAGCGTTATAACATTAAACACATCTACCGTTTGGAGTGTCATCATCTTGTACCATCTACAGCGGACTCTGGAGAGGCTTTGCCCAGGATTGTTGTTTATTTGGAAGACATTTTAAAAGAGGATCCACTGTAGAGGATCAACTGCCCATTTGGACAGTTTTGAATAGGTTTCAGGAAGTGAGAGTGGGCTTAAAGAGAGAGACATGCACCTGACAAGCAAATTAGGTGGTTTGCCTTGGTTGTTGGTTGGACGCTCAGAGGTTACACTCCGTAGAAGACAAAGTTAGGGTGGTTAAGGAGGCCCCGGTGCCTAGGACCACCTCAAATCTCAGATCTTTCCTGGGAATGATCGACTATTGTGGACGATTCCTCCCGAAACTATCGACATTGCTCACACCATTTCAAGTACTGTTAAAGAAATGCCATAGGTAGAGTTGGAAAGTGCCCCAGGAAGAGACCTTTATCCAAGTTAAGCAGGCATTTCAGTTTCCATGCTAACGGGTGCTTTTTGGCACCTCGAAGAAGGTAGTACTTACATGCTATACACCACTATGTAGGGCAGGAGCTGTTACCCCATACCATGGAGAATGGGTCCAAGAGTATCAAGAACGCTAAAAGACGTAGAAAGAGGATACTCTCAGATTGAAAAAGGTCTGGCTTTTATCTCCAGCATCAAGAAGTTTTATAAGTAGATATATGGGAGGTATTTCACTATCATCACAGACCACAAGTCACTTTTAGGGCTCTTCAAAGAAGACAAAGCAATTCCAACAATTGCTTCTGCTAGGATACAATGTTGGGCACTATTCTTGTTGGCCTATGAATATCCTTTCAACATCAGCCAGGAGCTCACGTAGACTCCCATTACCAGAAAGCACGCTATTCCCTCTAGAACTGCAAGAGATTGTAATGGCCTTAAGCTTTCTGGACTCCTAACCTGTGACAGCGCAGCAAATTAAGTACTGGACTAACAAAGACTCATTGTTCGCAAAGCTTAAACATATGATACTCCTTGAATGGTGAAATGAAAAAACCTCAGAGGAAATGAAGCCTTATCAGCTCAGGAAAGATGAGCTTAATTGCAATTGTGGTGCCATTACTTGAGAAACAAGAGTGGTTATTCCCATGTCAGGAAGAGAATCATTGCTTGATGATCCATATGGAGCCCAATCGGCCATGTCAAAGATAAAAATGCTGACTAGAAGCTATATGCGATGTCGGGTATCGATGCAGATATAGGAAGGACTGTGAAACAATGTGACCCATGCCAGTTCTTTTATTCATTTATGTGATGTGAGCCTCGCTGGTTAGCCCAGCATTTATTGCGCATCCTTAGTTGTCCTTCAGAAGGATGGAGAGTTGCCATCTTGAACCGCTGCAGTCCTTGAGGTGTAGGTACATCCACTGTGATGTTAGGGAGGGAGTTCCAGGATGTTGCCCCAGCAACAGTGAAGGAACGGTGATATATTTCCAAGTCAGCGTGTTGAGTGACTTGGAGGGGAACCCCCAGGTGGTGGGGTTGCCAGGTATCTGCTGCTCCTGCCCTTCTAGATGGTAGTGGTTGTGGGTTTGGAAGGGGCTGTCCAAGGAACCTTGGTGTGTTACTGCAATGCATCTTATAGATGATACACATGTAACCAGAAGCTACCAGTCACAGCTCCCTTGCACCCATGGGAGTGGCCAGGGTGACCTTAGGTGAGAGTTCATGTAGATTACATTGGCCCATTCATGGGGGTTTTGTTCCTTTTGCTGGTGGACATCCATTAAAAATGGATGGAGATATTTGAAATGAAGACAACAACTTCATATTCCACAGTTGAGAAACTGCACCACTGTTTCGCCACCCACAGTGTACCAGGAGAACTTGTCTCGGGAAATGGAACTGCGTTGATAAGTACGGAATTCCAGCAGTTCATGACATTTAAATGAATAAAACATATGCACACCACACTATATCACCCCGCATCAAATGGGTTGGCTGAATGCGCAGTTCAGCCATTCAAGGCTGGTCTCGAGAAGCCAAGATAGCACGGTTCTTGTTAGCTCACCCCCCCCATACCACCATACCCCATGCCAAACAATGCTTGGAATGCGATTTAATCACCTGCTAATGCTCGCATTCCAAGCATTGTTTGGCATCTTTGAATTTGTCTATATATGTGTTTCTGGAACAGACCTCTTCATTCACCTGAGGAAGGAGCAGCGCTCCGAAAGCTAGTGACATCTAAACAAACCTGTTGGACTTTAACCTGGTGTTGGAAGACTTCGTACTGTGCTCACCCCAGTCCAACGCCGGCATCTCCACATCATTAATTTGAACATCAGAGAGGGAACATAATGGCCCCAATATTTCTTATAATCTGATTTCTATCTATTCACACGTCGTGTGCAAATGGCAGATATGCATGGGTTCCAGTGCTAACAGTGACAACCATGCATGTAGAAAAAACATATAGTTAAATGCATCAGTACATAATTTCATACAAGCAGAATAAACAAAGTAATTAGCCATCCACTGTTCAAACCTGGAATTTTTGTGGGGTTTCTCCCAATCTTCTGCAATATTTTAGATGTGAGATGGGGGGAAACGCTGAAGGAACAAAGCAAAAAAGTCATTAATGGCATTGCTGTAGGGTTTGCACTGATCTTCAAATAAAATTACACTGGGAGAAAGGAGGAACTTAGTGGATGTTAAACTCCATGCACTAAAATTCTCCAGCTGTGAGTCAGGACACTGATGGGAAATGGGAATTCAAACACATGGATATTCCCTATCACTTTTTCGCCATGATTAAAACTCAAAAGAATTTCATTTGCTAATCGTAACAGGCGACAAGGTGGCATCGTGGTTATCACTGCTGCTCCACAGCACCAGACACCGGGTTCAATTCTAGCCTTGAGTGACTGTATGGAGTTTGCACGTTCTCCCTGCGTCTGCGTGGGTTACCTCCGGGTGCACCAGTTTCCTCCTACAGCCCAAAGATATGCAGGTTAGGTGGATTGGCCATGATAAATTTCCCGTTAGTGTCCAGGGATGTGCAAGTTAGGTTCTTGGAATGTGGGGGAGGTGGGGGTGGGCATGGTGCTCATGACGAATATGATATAAAATAGTTAGTTTAAATATTAGTTACAGTAATGTAGATGTAGGCCAGTTTAATTCTAGTGAGTTCACAAAAGACAAAGGATTTCAGCAAGCATGGCAAGGAAGGGGGGAGGGGTGTCTGGTAGAGGAGGGGAAATGGATGCTGGGTAACAAGAGGCCCAGGGTTAAGGAATGAGAAGTGAGCCAATTAGGATGTATGGCCAGGTCAGGAGGGGTATAGGATGACCTATGGGAATCTGTATGTGAAACTTGATGCTATTTGAATGTATTTGCAGAGATCCCTTTGTCTCGGACCTCATTCATTTCCAAGGGGTCCAGGAGATTGGTTCTGTGTTCTGTGTCCCTGAGAAGCAAGTCAGACTTGCAAGTTGGGTGAAAATAAATAATACTATGGCTACAAATCCATCTCAAGTTTTAATGAGGCCAGACTGACGGGTAAAGAATTCAACATTTGTCATTTGGTGCCCGAAACCCGGGATTTCTCCAGACGGTTACTGACCAACTGCGAAATCAGAATTAGGCTGATTTTGGACAAGGAAAGTGGAAACGGGCCCTCAATGTGTGTAGCTGGAAAATGACATACATTGGTTTTCCCCTCTTTTCATGGTCTGATTGGTCTGGTCACTCGCGGTTGGTACGGAAAGATCGTCTCAACGAAATCAAAGGTCAGTCTGGGGATTAGAAAATTTAACTGATAGGATATCATAAATTGATAGTTCGGTTTTGGGTTAATTTTGGAATTGATGGGACATCGAATTGATGGTTTAATTCCATATGTGTGTAGTTTTGGGATTGATGGGACATCAAATTGATGGTTTAATTGCACGTGTGAGTGTTTTTGATGAACTGATGGGACCTCAGAAAGGAGGGTTCAGTTCCATGAGTGTTTTTAAATCTATAGTTGATTAAACTAAAATTGTATCCTTGGACTGTAGTGGCAAGAAACGCAGTCTTGAGGACTAGCTAGAGATTATGGGGAAATGTTTGGATAAAGTTCAAAACAAAAGAACATCCATAGAACTGGATGCTGCATGTTAGTTAAAGCAGAAGTCTCTCAAAGGGTTAACAGCAGCCAAAGTTACAGACTACAGACAGTGCTTCTCACACGGGCCTTGAGATAACAGCAGCAGCCTGTGGTGTAATCGGATACCTTTCTTTTGAATCAGTGAAACTCCAGCAAACTTACATTTTGAATTAATTAAAGGAAACCAGTGGATTTCTCCACCTCGTTGATAAAAGTTAATTATTTTAGCAAGCAATTGATTGAAATTGCCAGAATCTTAAGTTTGAATCACTTGAAATAATGTTTATTTCATTTTATTTGTGAATTAATAGAAACTTAAAGAAACTCACTGACACCATTTTAAAAAGTGTAAATCTGGAGATGACAGTTGACTTTGCTCCGGTATAAATCACCGCAGTTAACTGCTCCCTCATTGATAGCAGCCAACATTTTTGTGAATGTAAGAAAAACTTGTTAAAAGAAAAATTGTTAAGATAAAGAATTAATTAAGTTGTAAAAGTTATACAAGTTTGTGTTAAGCAAATCGTAAATTCAGTTCGGAGTTGAGATCAGAGCTAAGCTTGCAGGTTGCAGTAATTCAATTTGAATTTTCAAACATTTTAAGTTTTAAAAGAACACTGTTAAAACCTCTTCAATAATTTTGCCAAGTAGCAAAAATTGCCATTGGTTATAAATAGGCAAATTTAAAAAAAAAGAGAGCCAAAGTATGAAAGCTAAAGAGTTAATTAGATTATGGAGACAATATTGTCAACATGAGAGGGATAAGATCATGTTATTAAGTTGGCAAGAAAATGCCCTTAAAATGGGGATTCCAATTAGTGAAAGGGGGAACCAGAAAACTCTGTAGATCTTGAAAAAGGAGTGTGCATTCAAAAAACGCGCAAGTAAAGAGAGGGTGGACTCGAGTAAAAAAAAAAAAGAGCTATGTAGTTCAATGGCTGGCCTTGCATTGACAGAAGGAGATGAGGACCTAGAGAATTGGACCATGTCAGGTAGAGTCCCGACTGCACCAGTAGCATTGTCTGCACTAATTCCGGAACCACCAGGGTATCATAATTTATATCCAGTCACTGCTCCCCAGATTCAAATCATGCCAGCCTCTCCAGCCCCTTCGGTTGATAGTTTGGGTCCTATTTCAGCTGCTTCACCATCTGTTAGAGAAGGGGAGCTCTGTTCAAAAAGCCCAGTTAGCTCTAGGACCCGATCTCGGACAATGAGAGAGGGGCCTGATCCTATCTAGGAACAATCACGCATACCACCTAGATCCCTTCACACCGATATGGTAGGACAGAAAAGTATGAGAACAAAGAAAGAGGATGGGAATGGTTCTGAGGAGCTGGAGCTCCCTAGTGGAAGGGAAGGACGTCAAAGTCTTTGAAGAGCCAGAGGAATCCGCTAGAGCGCCTCTGAGACAGTTGCCGATGAGGAAGATACCAAACCCTGATGCTGTAACGGCGGCTGCCCAGCCCATGATAGAAGCTCACTTTCCTAGCTCACTTTCAGTGCAGCCCGGTAGTTATGTCATGGTCAAAAACTGGACTCGGAAAGGGTCGGAGCCACGATGAGAGGGGCCCTTCCAAGTTCTCCTTACCGCCCCCACTGCAGTTAAAGTGGAGGGGCGGAGTGCTTGGGTCCACCTCCACCACTGTAAATTGGGTCCACCTCTACCACTGTAAAAAGGTCAGTTACTAACCTGCCTCCCTTCCCCAGCGCTGTTTTACAGGTGTAAAGCATGATGGGGTGGTTGCGCACCGCCTGTGTAATCTTTGGCCTCGCCTCGCTTGGAGTGACATCGGCGAAGGACATGGAAAAGGGAAATATCATCTACATCTGTAACCCCAACCAAACTACAAGGACATTTTGTTTATGCAGAGGTGATGTTCTTCGCTGCCCCCATATATGAGGACATGGTATCGACTCATGGAAGGTCATCAGGTTAACGGACAATGCAGGACTCATGAAGCAATTGCACCGGTCCCGGCGATGGGAAGGGAACATTACATGGGCATTGCCTTGTTTTTGGAGTACATGTAAATTTGATTTTAGATGTGTTAAGATTGGTGCCATAAAGGTAAAATCAGACCGTCAGGAGAGGGTAGGAAGAGGTTGTGAGAGAGAGAGGGGGACGAGAGAGAAGACGGGGCGTGTAAGGAGGGGAGTGCAACTAGAACGTAGGTTATCAGGAGATACACTTAATTTAGTTAAAGGCCAAACTGAGGAAAACCCGGGTAGTATGAATCTCTTCTACCAGATTTACCACCGCTTGTATGGCCAGGGACGGGTTGTCTGCTACCCAAACCCCGCAGCGGTGTCTAGGTTATTTTCTGTTTCACCGCTTTGGGGTACTTCCCAAACGGTGGTTCATTGTCAGCGTCCCGAGCCACCGCCCGAGCAAGTCACTCTTCCTTATGATCCGGGTTCCGTACCACCGGCTATTTGCCTTCCCCTTCTCGGGATAATTCCCACTCACAGTATGATAGGCTGCAACGGTGGAGGGCGTACATACCTAGCCACTTCACTCCCAATAGAGACTCCCGGTCGTACAAGAATTGTTTCGGCAGTGATGGGTACGGCTGTTTGCTGTAGAGGTTGAAACTAATATAACATGCCTGTTCCCCACCTATACGGACAGGAGATGTCATATCACTCAGGCGTCTGTCCAATGTGTTTGTTACAACATCACCGGCATTGAATGCCGGCCTCCAGTTCCCTTGTGGCTGGGCGAATGTCTCTCATATCACTGTTGGGACTAGGGCTTTCCACATTGCTGGGAGGCCCGAATGGGCGTTCCAAAGCTGGATAAACTGGGAGGTGTGGGGGGATCCTTGGCGGTTAGCGATAGGAATTTTTATTTGTGGCCTTACCATCCTGGGAAACGAAACCTTGGGAGCCTTCGAGGCAATAACCAAGGAATTGTTTCAGCTGCGGTTGTTTGCAATGCAGAACCGGTATGCTCTTGACTATCTTCTGGCCCGTGAGGGTGGGGTATGCGCCATAGTGCAGGGCAAGTGTATCATGGGAGTTCAAGACCTAACCGCTAACATCACTAAATTTATGGATCGCATACAGGATCACCTGGACGGAATGCAGGAGCCTTGGGGTAACTGGGGATTTGGAGGTTGGAAGGACTGGTTGATAAATATGGCCATGTATTTAGCAGTGGCACTCGGCTGCATCTTTGTGGGCCTGGCCATCCTTAAATGCATGCTGGGTAGAATGCGGGGTGAACTGGAACAGATAGACGCCCCTAGAATCTTGGCTGTTAGGATCCACGAGGGTGCAGCGGATGAAGGGGGGCTGCAACAGGAATTGGAAATGCAGCAACAAATCTTTTAGATGAGGGGATGTAGCTACAGATTGAATAGATAGGTTATCATGAAATGATAAAAGGATGGAATGACGAATGTGATATAAAATAGTTAGTTTAAATATTAGTTATAGTAATGTAGATGTAGGCCAGTTTAATTCTAGTGAGTTCACAAAAGACAAAGGACAAAGGATTTCAGCAAGCATGGCAAGGGGGATGGGTGTCTGGTAGAGGAGGGGAAAAGGATGCTGGGTAACAAGAGGCCCAGGGTTAAGGAATGAGAAGTGAGCCAATTAGGATGTATGGCCAGGTCAGGAGGGGGTCACTCATTTGAAGGGTCGCTGCAGACCTGATGGGCCAAATGGCCTCCTTACACTGTAGTAACTTTATGGTTCTATATAACAAATAAGAATGCGTTCTCCAATCTTGCAAATTCAGAGCAAGATGCAGCTCTGTGATTGTTCAGTGGGCCAACTATACCATGACGTGCACAGCTGAGGTTTGTAGATGATTTGTGTAAGGGTGAAGTGACACTTAAGGTTTCAGCACTTCTGGCTCGAGCGACAATACTGACAGTGCCCTCTGACTCCGGGTAATATAGGCTTGATTTGGGCTGTGATGCTCCTCCATAGCCCGTCATAAAATCCCTACAGTACAGAAGGAGGCTATTTGGCCCATCAAGTCTTCACGGAGCCTCTGAATGAGCATTCCATCCAAGCGCACTTCCCTGCCCCATCTTAATAACCTCTTAACCTAACCTACACATCTTTGGACACTACGGGCAATTTTAGCATGGTCAATCTACCTAACCTGCACATCTTTTGACACTAAGGGGAAATTTATCATGGCCAATCCACCTAATCTGCACATCTTTGGGCTGTGGAAGGAAACCGGAGCACCCGGAGGAAACCCACGCAGACATAAGGAGAAAGTGCAAACTCCACACAGTCACCCAAGATGGGAATTGAACCCGGATACATGGCGCTGTGAGGCAGCAGTACGAACCACTGTGCTACCCTGCCGCCTTTGTAACCTCATACTGTCCCTATCTTTGTAACTGCCCCCAGCCCTATACCCCTGAAATCCTAACACACCCTCTACTTAAATCACTCGATGTTGGTGGCCATGCCTTTAGATGCCAAGGCCCTAATGCTGGAATATCCTCCCAAAATCTCTTTTCTCTCCTCTAAGTTGCTCCATAAGGCCAAACGCTTTTGTCCAAATCTTTTGACCTTTTTGTCCCCTGTCCTAATACTTCATTGTGTGAATTGGTGTCAGATTTTGTTTGACTATGCTCCTGTGAAGCACCTTGAGATGTCTTCCTAAATTAAAGGTGCCAGAGATATGCAAGCTGTTATTGATGTTAAACAGCTCGCTCACACACGGAGAATGAGCATGAGGAGATGCAAAAGATGGAGGCCAGCGAATAAGGTATAGCGGGGGCGATTCTCCGATATGGAGCACAAGTATTCGCGCCGTCGTGAACGCCGTCGCGTTTCACGATGCCGCGAACCGGGCCCTGGTACGAGTGGTTCACACCACTCCAGCCTCCTTTCGCAGCGCCAAATGGGCACCGCGCCAACCCGCGCATGCGCAGTTGGGCCATGCCAACTTGAGCATGCGCGGAGAACTTCTTTAGCGCGCCGACCCGACTCAACATCGAGTTGGTGTTCAGGGGCTGGCATGCCAGAAAGTAGGCCCGGGGGATGGGAGAGGCCGGCCCGCCGATTGGTGGGCCCCGATCACGGGCCAGACCCCATCGGAGGCCCTCCCCCCGGTGAAGGAGCCCTCCTCTCCCCCCCCACAGGCCGCCCCCCGACTGTTCCCGCAGAGTTCCCGCCAGCAGCGACCAGGGGTGAACGGCGCCGGTGGGACTTTGTCGTATCGGCGCGGCCGCTCGGCCAATCTGGGTTGGAGAATCGGTGGCCCCGCCGATTCCAGCGGCCCGCGGCCAGCACTACGCTAAACTCGCCGGCGCAAATGGTGCCGATTCTCCGCACCTCGGAGAATCGCACTCTGGAGTCAGGCGGTGGGGCGTGGTTGCAGTGATTCTCCAGCCCGGCGCGGGGCTCCGAGAATCGCCCCCAGCATCTATTTATCAGTAGGCTGATTCAGAATGTTTCGTTGAAACATTGGACTCGAACCCTGGTCCTCAGCACCATGAGTCAGCAGTGCTAACCACTGCGCCACCGTGCCGTCTCACTGCCACAAGTTGAGGCAAATAGCAGAAACACCGTCATAGACCAGTTCATTTTTCCCTCATTCATGGGTTGTAGGCATTGCTGGCTGGCCCAGCATTTACGGCCCTTGAACTATGGGCAATTAAGAGTTGCTGTGGGCCTGACCAGGTAAGGATGGCAAATGTTCTCCCCAAAAAGGCCATCGGTGAACCAGATGGGGTTTCACGACAATGGTTTCATGGTCATCATTAGACTTTTGATTCCAGATTTTTATTGAATTCACATTGCACCATCTGCTGTGCTGGGATTCGAACCCGGGTCCCCAGATCGTTTAACAAAGCATCATCCAGGTTCGAAACTGTATAGAACCTTAATTAGGCCACACTTGGAGTATAGTGTTCAATTCTGGTCGCCACACTAACAGAAGGATGTGGAGGCTTTAGAGAGGGTGCAGAAGAGATTTACCAGAATGTTGCCTGGTATGGAGGGCATTAGCTATGAGGAGCGGTTGAATAAACTCGGTTTGTTCTCACTGGAACGAAGGAGGTTGAGGGGCAACCTGATAGAGGTCTACAAAATTATGAGGGGTATAGACAGAGTGAATAGTCAGAGGTTTTCCCCAGGGTAGAGGGGTCAATTACTAGGGGGCATAGGTTTAGAGGAGATGTATGCGGTAAGTTTTTTTACACAGAGGGTAGTAGGTGCCTGGAACTCGCTGCCAGAGGAGGTGAAGGAAGCAGGGACAATAGTGACGTTTAAGGGGCATCTTGACAAATACATGAATAGGATGGGGATAGAGGGATACAGAGCCCGGAAGTGTAGAAGATTTTAGTTTAGATGTGCAGCATGGTTGGCGCAGGCTTTGAGGGCCGAAGGGCCTGTTCCTGTGCTGTACTTTCAGCTACTGGTCAAATTTCAGGCATTGTGCTGCCGTTCCAGGTGAAAGAATCTGGTCTTGAGGCTTTAGAATTTTTTTTCTTTTTTTGGGACATTTCCCCTTTCAGTGGGCGTGGTCCGGGGCCTCTGATGTCACGACACATGTGACGTAGTGCGTAGGAAGCGATTGCGCATGCGCAGATCGCTGTTCCTTTACTTGGGGCCTTGTTCTCAATTGCTCATGCGCGGCTTCTCGCGCATGCGCAAACGGACCTTCCCGTTATGTGGGCTCTTCGTGCAACTGCGCATGTGCAGCACCTTTTCCAAGATGGCTGCAATTCAAAACTGCCGTTCGTTGCTACAAGCCTACCTCGCGGTGAGATTTGGTGCCTCTTTTACCTTTTCTTCTTGTATTTTCCTCGCAGAATTCCTGGAATTTGTCCAGGACTGCCTGGAAGTCGCCCTTGTTTTGCCCCTTTGAGTATTTGAAGGACTGGAAGATTTCAGCTGCTTCTGGACCCGCGATGATAAGTAGAAGTTTTATTTTCTCTGCATCCACCACACCATCTACGTCGGATGCTACCAGGTAGGTCTCGAATCTCTGCCTGAACCAACGCCAGTTTTCACTGAGATTGCCTTTGTACCTGAGCTGCTGTGGAACCGGAATCTTGAACATCATCTTGCCTGGCTGCTGTTGCTGGTTGTCACTGTTTGCTGAGTTGTAACTATATGAATTTAACAGTCACTCCTGTGTACCATGTTTTGTTATGCTCTTGACGTCGCATAAGCTTCTTCCTTGATGTGCACTCTGACAAAGGAAGGGTCGGACTTGGAGATAGCTTTAACACATTTTTTAAACTATCAACAATTCTCCTACTTGGATTCGACTCTACTGTTAATCCTGCTATAGCTACTCAGACTGACAAACTAGTCTACTACAATCCACGTGGTGGGTGTGATGTGTTTCAAATCAACCCTGTGTCTATACTCACTGAGTGTCTCCACTGGAAAGAGGAAGAACATGTGTGCTGTGTCCTTTTATATGGGTTGGTGTAATGCCCTCCTGTGGTAGTGTCACCTCTGTGTGTAACTTGACTGCCTATTGGTCGTGTCCTATCTTACTGACCTATTGGTTGAATGTCTGTGTGTCATGTCTCTGGTGCTTCCTCTAGTGTCTAGCTAGGTGTAGTGTGTTCACATTAACCGCTTGTGTATTTACAGTGATGCATATCACCACAGCGGCTACCCTGATCGCACTGTATATCACTCAAACACATGATTGGGCTGAAGGCGCTAATTTCCACCTTGAAAAGTGCACAGTCTACCTCAGATTAACCTTGAAGGGTAAGATGTTTCAAAGACAGGTGAAGCGAGCTTCTTCATGTTGTTACTATGCAGCAGCAACATGTGGTATTCACCACTAACAGGATGCTACTGTCAAACCAGAAGGCGTTCTGCCTATCACACAAATGACTGATGCAGTAGCTGAACTTCAGTGTCAATGTAATGCCAGGTATGTAGCCCGCACATCTCAACAACTGGCAGATCTTATTAAGCAGCACGTCCCTTCAGCTGTTCACAATCGGCAAAGTACTGACAATATTTAACCAGCTCATGATTGCAAAGCTCAAAACATAGGCCGTGATTCAACGGGACAAAAACAGTCCCATTTTGGGCACGTTTAGCGGAGTATTTCTGGTGGCTGCAGCACCGAGAAAGGCCCCGCTATTCAATGGCACTTTGCCATTTTTTTTTTGCCATGGCAGGGAACACCACGCTGAGGCCGCACTGACATAATTTCCTGAACGGACGAGCTCAACGTGCCTATGCAGGAAGACGGCCCACAGATCGGGGCGCCAAATTTCATTAGATGTGATTCAATGATTCTGTACATTATTTGCTAATCAATCCTGATTGCACTAAGAATTACGCTGAATATCAACATTAGGTTATAAGTTGGGCTTGCAGTGTCGGTCACTTACCCATGCTAGAAGATACATATATTCACACACAGGCCGCTGTCCTTTGCAAATGGAAGGAACATGGCCGCACATTGTGCCTTTTTCAACTGAACAAAAACTTGGGAGACAACCGTTCCATGGTTCATTCATGGCAAAATGTTGACCAATTGGAGTTAATGACGGGGTTCTCTTGGTCCACAAGCAAGCAGAGTGAATTGAAAGAGCCTGGAGAATGGGTAGGAGGCAGGCAAAAAAAAAAAGTTTTCACGCCGGGCTCCATACCTGTTCTAAGTTTCCAGGCCCTCCCCACCATCCCCGATAAAGTTCCCGCCCAGACCCGGCAGGAGAACACAAATACCTCATTAAACGTAATTTTAATATCATTATCAGGTACAACGCCCAATTCACTTGCCTCCTGGGATGCCCCCAGCCCTCCACACCACCCCCCCCCCCCCACACCCCCGCCCACAATCCGGCAGTCCCACTGATGTGATTGATGCAAATCCTGAGAAATGGGGAACGACAGCTTGAATTCCGAGGGGAAGGGGCTGAGTACCATGCCTTCACTTGCCCCCAGGTGTCGAGGCGGGCATTCAGTGGACATAGGGGTCGGGGTGTTTGGGCTGGGCTGGAGGAGCTCCGATCTGGGGTCTTTCCTGGAATGGGGGTCATTTGGCTGATCTTCCCATCTGCAGCTTTAAACCCTTCAAATATCTGTCAGCATGCCAAGATGAAAGATCCCTGAGAATAGAATGAAAGACATCCCCTTTGTAGCTTTAAACCCTTTAAACTGTCTCCCAGCATGATAAAATGAGAGGTCTGTGAGAGGTAGGAAAGAGTATTCCTTTTAATGTGGTGGAAACATTTGAAGTGTTTGTATCTACAGTCAATTTCATTGTTTTTTTATCTTTTTCAAAAGTGTGTGCATGCCTGGAAACCTAAAATCTTTGAACTGCATTGTTTACATTCAATTTCATTGACTTGATTGACAGGTACAAGCAGTTTCAAAGAAAGACTAACCATTGTTTATTTATAAAGCTCTGCAGGGATCCATTAACTCTGAAGTACTTCCTCTTTTGAGCAGCTGTTCTTTCTAACCGCAGTGCTTTAAAAGAGGCGACCTGGATAGGTGCTCTGTATGAGTGCTGCCCCAACACCTTCTAATTATAGGTTGGCACTGCCAAGGGTGCCAGGGCAGTGTCAGTTTAAAGATAGGAACATAGGAATTAGGAGCAGAGTAGGCAATTCAGCCCCTCAAGCCTGCTCTGCCATTCAAGCAGATCAAGGCTGATCTCTTCCTGGTCCCAAATCCACCTCCCTGTCGGTTCCCCAAATCCTTTTACACCAGTTTTAAAATCAGAAATATATCTACCTCCTTCTTGAAACCATTTAATGACTCAGACGCCACTGCACTATGGGGCAGTGAGTTCCACAAATTCACCATCCTCTCCGAGAGGTAGTTCCCCCTCATCTCAGTTTTAAATCTACCAGCTCTCAACCTATATCTGTGACTTCTCATTCCAGATTGTCCCGCAAGGGCGACATTTCTTCTATGTTTACTTTATCAATCCCTTTTAGTATTTTATATACCTTGATCAGATCCCCTCTTGTCCTTCTAAACCCCAGAATCAATCTGATGAACCTCTTCTGAACTGCCTCCAAATCAACCACTTCCTTCCTCGAACAAGGAGACCAAAACGTGACAGAATACTGCAGATATGGGGCGGGATTCTCAATCCCGCCGCTCCAATTTTCTGGTGCAGCGTGTCCCCGCTAGAAGCGGGATTCTCCGTCTCGCCAGCCGGCCAATGGGGTTTCCCATTGTGGGCAACCCATGCCATCGTGAAATCCCTGGATGTGGGTGCGCTCCTGGCGCAACAGAGAATCCAGCCCGTGGTCTCACTAACACCCTGTACAATTGCCATGGGGTAGAACCTGAAGGGAGTATGAAGGGGACATGAAGGGGGCATGAAGGGAGGCCTGCTGGAAGTCATGAAAGGGTGAGGCATGAAAAGAGCATGAAGGGGAGTATAAATCTAGGGGCATGAAGGCGAGGACATGAATGTGGGCATTAGGGGGCCAGGCATCTGGTGACACCGATCTCAAAGTGCAGTCATCAGGATCCCCAGCAGACAAGGGGAACATCCTCAACCCTCCAACACAGAGGGCCAACTTCACCCTATTGCTCAAAGGTTGGGTCACCACAACCGCATACCATGCAAGCATCAGGGTGACCTGAATGTCCCACCCCCCTCGCCAGCATCAGGGCATTATCTACCCCCTCCATCATCTCCAGTACCCCCAAATAATGGGAACACAACCCTGCCAGTGGGGTTCTCTCCTGCCCCACCCCTTGGACCCTCCCTTGACACCCTGGCAATGTCCAGCCATGTCCGTCACCACCTGGGGGCTATACTCGCCTCCAAGCCCCCAGAATTGTCAGCACGACTGGTTTCCATTTTTGGAACATCTGTCAACCCCGGAAGCAACGGAGTCCTTGTTCAAGATTCTCTTAAGGTTAATGTGCAGGTTTAGTCGGCAGTCAGGAAGACAAATGCAATGTTAGCATTCGTGTCCAGAGGGCTAGAATACACGACCAGGGATGTACTTCTGAGGCTGTATAAGGCTCTGGTCAGACTCCATTTGGAGTATTGTGAGCAGTTTTGGTCCCTGAATCTAAGGAAGGATGTGCTGGCCTTGGAAAGGATCCAGAATAGGTTCACAAGAATGATCCCTGGAATGAACAGCGTGTTGTACGAGGGACGGTTGAGACTTTGGGTCTGTACTCGTTGGAGTTTAGAAGGTCGAGGGGGATCTTATTGAAACTTGCAGGATACTGCGAGGCCTGGATAGAGTGGACGTAGAGAGGATGTTTCCACTTCTAGGAAAAACTAGAATAAGAGGACACAATCTCAGACTAAAGGGACAATTCTTTAAAACAGAGATGAGGAGGAATTTCTTCAGCCAGAGGGTGGTGGATCTGTGGAACTCTTTGCCGCAGAAGGCTGTGGAGGCCAAATCACTGAGTGTCTTTAAGACAGAGATAGATAGATGGATTCTTGATTAATAGGGGTTATGGGGAGAAGTCAGGTGAATGGACATGAGAAGAATATCAGCCAAGATTTAATGGTGGAGCAGACGCGATGGGCCGAGTGGCCTAATTCTGCTTCTATGTCTTATGGTCTTATGAACCTGATTATGCCACTGGCTGGGAGAGGGGAAGATCTCAAACTGAGATAATGCCGCGGCAAATCCCATTGTGGCCTCTCTTAGCGGCCATTACGAAATTTGCGTCCGCGACGAATGGGCCCGGAAATGTTTGCCCATCACGTCAAATTTGATGTTGCATTTACTCACTCAAATTTACATTTCCTTCCCATCCTTTGCATTGTCGGTAAAGAAGATAAAGAGTTACTGATGCAGCTACATTAGGTCTCAGATACCCGGATTCTGTTGCCGTACCACTATCGGCTCCCACTTTCAGCAATTTACCATGTAAAAAATGCAAAATCCTAATTGCACAAGGACATGCCTCATGAATGGAAGAGACCGGTAGGTGCCCTGCTACATAGATTTAGCAGCACAATATTTTTTGCTCAGCAACACAATTTACAGATAATTGAAAGACTTCCAAACGGTGAGACACAGAAAATTCATTGCGGCGATTTTTTCCACAAGCTCTATAGATGGTGAATGAATTTCAAGCACTGGTAGCTTTTGTGTATTGTGTATTCTTAAGGAACAGATGCTGCGTCACTTGTGCAAGGAACTAAAAGTTGATTTGGAATGTCAGCCCCCCTCAGGAATTCGTGTCTCACTTGCGAGAGTTCTGTACCTTTGCTACTTTAGAGACTCCTGCAGATGCCACTCGAGGCATTAGTCAATCAGCAACATCAGAAAGGATTTCTCAGCTCACTGATGCATCAGTTTAAAAGCATCAACTACTTCATCTTCTTTCCTGTCAAACCCTAAGCAGTAAGTCAGAATAGAATAGCCATTATTCGCTGCTGTAGGATTTTTAAATGTCATGAGACTCATTTACAGCACTTAACAGAACCTTCAGGAGGAAGCTAAGTTGTTTTTATAAAACGAAGAATTTAATGAATATGCTGCTTCTATGATACAAGAACTAATGGCTGTGTTTATCAGGCCCTCAATTATGAGCTTGATTCACAAGATTGCAAAATACTGGAAGCGATTCAGCGACCCTGTGGCACCCAGCACAGTCCAGACGTAGCAGGTGAATTGTACAAGATCCCCAAATTAGGTTCGATATCGGGTGCGGGCCTATTGCAAGTCACCCGACTTGTTCCACCTGGCATGATCTCGCCCTCGCTGGGCGAGACCCAGATCAGCCTTATGGCTCATTTAAATACCCAAACGCCGGATTCACACAGCGCCTGGTACTCATCAGCGGCGCCTGGGAGGCCTCGCCAGTGCGTTGCTTATGGGGTTATAATGGGGTGTCTCCCACGTCATTGGAGACCCCTGGGTGGCTGCGGACAAGGCAGAGTAGCACCCTGGCACTACTCTGGCACCCGGGCACCTTGACACTGCCAGCTTGGAACCTGGCAGTGATAACTGGGTGCCCTGACAGTGCCACCCTGGCCCTATCATGTTACCCAAGTGGCACTGACAGATGCCAGAGGAGCTGTCAGGGTTCCTGGATGGCAGTTTCAGGGTTCCCAGGTACCAGGCTGGCACTGCCAGGGGTCTGGATGGGGGTGGGTGGTGAGGTCTTGCCAGGCAGAGGGGGGAATGAGGGGATGTTTCTGGGACCTGGCTAAGGCTGGGAGTGTGAGCTGGGAATGAAAAGAGCCGGGGGGGTGGGTCGATTGAAAGGAGGGAAGAAAGATCAGGGCTGTCAGACAAAATGGTGCACCATTCATCCCGTTCTGCTGAAGCTTGCCAACACAAAATCCCTCCAAGTGCGGCCTCAGGGGGAAGAAACCCCAAGGCCAAAAAAAAAGGGCGCATGACATTGGATAGCGGGATAATTCTCACCCCTGTCGCTGCCAAGAAACACCCTGCTCAACGTGCCAGTCATCAAACTTTAACTTGAGTCCGCTGAACCACGACCCTAGTCTGAGAAACTCCACTGTTACACAAGTATATATGAGAATTACAGATGAGGTCGGCCTTTCAACCTGTCTCAATCAATCAATGCAGCAACATCCTAAAGTTCTCCCGCTGCTCGGAATGCTATTTCCTCAAAAGGCACCCAAAACATTGGTCAGGCAGGAAGCTCCTCTGTTTTGTGAGCTGCTGGCCAAATTAGAGGGGCCGGTTAGCTCAGTTGACTGGACAGTTGGTTTGTGATCTGGAGCCGATGCCAACAGCATGGGTTCAATCCCTGTACCGGCTGAGGTTATGCAGGAAAGCCCTGCCTTCTCAACCTTGCCCCTCACCTGAGGTGCAGTGAATCACCGCCAGCTAGCTCTCTTGCTCAAATGGGAGTGCATCCTCTGGGACTGTGGCGACTTGAATTCAATTTCAACCAAATGAACGGATGATCTTCAGATTTACCCCTGCACTTGAGTTCATAGTTTTGCACGAGACTGCTGGACTAACCTGCAGGTCTCTGGAGTAATTACATGATTCCACACTTTTGGTGGCAGACAGCCAATTGAGGAATCAAATCTGTTTCTCTGAAACCAACCAAAGGCTTGTTTGGGAAAATAAATTGAGACAAAAATTACTTCTTTGCTATTATATGCCTGACAAACAATACTCCTCCCACTTTTCTGCAACTCAAATGGTTTATTGTTGGTGCCATTGATCAATTCACAAACTAAAATTAGAAGAGGGATAATTGTGATAAGTTCATCTCAGTCAGTTTTACGTTATCGTATTTTGTTTACGACTGGCTAATGACCGATTGATGAGCCAAAGGTATGCCTGAAAATAACTGGTTTACTGGGCAAACAGAACTATTCACAGATATACATGACTAGATGTTACACAGTCTAAGCAGTATTCTCCCCCTCGACTCTAGGTCATGTGTCACTTAAATCATCACATAGGCGGGACTGTTTTTCCAATAAACACAGAGGCCGAAACTTTCTGGCCCTTCCCGCCAACAGGTTCTACCTGCCCGGCTGCAGGTCACCCCTCCCACCCCACACCCTCACCTCACCCAACCCCCATCCACGGCGAGTTCCCCGGCAGCACAGCCAGCGGACAATGCAAATGGCCATTGACTTTGGCTGGACCAGAAGCTCCTGCCACCGAGCCACCTCCACTGCTGAAAAACCTGCCACAGGGGAGCCGGAAAATCCCGGCCACTAACATTTTCAACTCCGATCACCGTAATACGAAGGATGGGAATAGAAGGATACGGACCCAGGAAGTGTAGAAGATTGTAGTTTAGTCGGGCAGCATGGTCGGCACGGGCTTGGAGGGCCGAAGGGCCTGTTCCTGTGCTGTACATTTCTTTGTTCTTTGTTCTATATCACACTCATTTCAAATCGGTGGACATTACTGCGGAAACATCAATAAAGAAAGAAGGAAGGAAACCCTGATATGCAATGTCTTACATACCCTGAAACGTAACAAGATACCAATGTTTAGATAGATACTGAAGGGGCAATTTGGAGCCTGCGTTAGCCAGCACCGTAAATGGTGACTAGGGTCCAAAATGTCATGAGAGTCGGGATATTAGATTCTCGCCAGTGAGTTCTCATTTCCCAATTTTCCACACCTCTTGTCTGTGACACAACACATTTCAATAAATTTTATTGAACTTAAATATTAATGCATTCCAGGCCGTCACCACCTTCTGGGTAAAAAGGTTTTTTCTCAAATCCCCCCTAAACTTCCTGTCCCCCATCTTGAACTTGTCTCCCCTCGTAACTGACCCTTGAACTAAGGGAAACAGCTGCCCCCTATTCAACCTGCCCATGTCGCTCATAATCTCGTACACCTTGATCAGGGCGTCCCTCAGTTTTCTCTGCTCCAGCGAAAACAACCCAGGCCTATCCGACCCCTCTTCAGAACTAATTGTTCTATCCCAGGCAACATACTGGTAAATCGCCTCTGCACCCCCTCCAGTGCAATCACATCATTCCTATAATGTACCAACCAGAATTGAACACAGTATCCCAGGTGTGGCCTCACCAAATTTCTATACAACTCCAACATGACCTCCCCGCTTTTGTAATCTATGCCTCGATTGAAAAAGGCAAGTGTCACCACCCTATTAACCTGCCCTTCTGCCTTCAGAGATCGATGGACAAACACGCCAAGGCCCCTGTTGTGTTGGGTGTTCCGATACACAAAACAAACCAACACCGTTGTAGATGGTACAACTCTGTTTTATTATTCTGTACAATAATAACTATTAACTTCTGGCTGTGGTTCGTACTTCACCAGCTAACCTGTGGACCCAGCCCTAGCACTATCTTAGTGAGGCACTCAGCACATGGTGTATGTCTGAGTGGCACACTGTGAGCTCTGTGCTCTGAGCTATCTCCTGTTAGAATGAGCGGGAACTGTGGTGTTCCCTGTTTTATAGTGCGTGTGCTCTCACTGGTGATTGGCTGCGATGTTGTGCATGTGTTGGTTGGTCCAACTACCTGTCCATCAGTGTGCGTGTGTGATTGCACCATGATATGTTAATGTGGATATCATGACAGTCCCTTTGTTCCTCAGGACTTCCCAGTGTCATGTCATTCATTGAACACTTCCTTGTCAAATGACTCCTTCAAAAGTGTATCACCTCACACTTTTCAGGGTTAAACTCCATCTGCCACTTTTCTACCCATTTGACCATCTTTTTCTTCCTGTAATGCAAGACACTCAACCTGACTATTCATCACCAGGTCAATCTTTGGGTCATCTGCAAAATTACAGTTCCTATCCACCCACATAGTCATTTATATAAATGACAAGCAAAGGGGGCTCAGCACAGGTCCCTGTGGTACGCCACTGGACACTGGCTTCCAGACACTAAAGCAGCCGCCTGTCATCACCCTGTCATCTGTTTCCTACAGCTCAGCCAGCTTTGAATCCACCTTATCAAGTCATCCTGTACCCCATGTGCATTTGCCTTCTTTATAAGCCTCCCATATGGGACCTTGTCAAAAACTTTGCTGAAATCCATGAAAACTACACACCTAGTCACATGCTCAAAAAGTTCAATCAAATTTGTTAGGCATGACCTCCCTCTGACATGCCATGCTGACTATTCTTGACCAAACCTTGTCTCTCCAAGTGGAGATAGATTCTCTCCTTTTTGAATTTTCTCCAATAGTTTCCCTACCACTGATGTGAGAGTCACTGGTCTGCAGTTCCCCGGCTTATCTCTACAACCTAAATAGTGGGACCACATTAGCTGTTCTCCAGTCCTCTGGCATCTCCCCGTGGCCTGAGGGGAATTAAAAATTTTGGTCAGTGCCCCTGCAATCTCCTCCCTTTCTTCCCCAGCATCCTGGGACACAATTCATCTGGACTTGGAGATTTGAACACTTTTAAGTCTGCCACCTTGTCACTCCCAATGATAATTTTCTCAAGAACCTCACAGTCTCTCTCCCCGAGTTCCACATCTCCATCCTCATTCTCTTGGGGTGAAGACAGATTGTTCAACACACGACCAATGCCCACTGGCTCCACACAAAGATTTCTCTCTTGGTCCCTAATTGGCCCTGCTCTTTCCCTGGTTCTCTTCTTCCCATTGAAATACATGTGGAATATCTTTTCGATACTTTTACTAGCCAGAGTTTTCTATATACCTCTTTGCTCACCTAATTGCTTGCTTAAGCTCTATCCTGCACGCTCTGTACTCCACTAATGCCTCCATTGATTTGCTCCCCTTGTTAAATGCCTCTCTTTTCCTTCGCTTCGTATCCTGAATGTCTGTGGTCATCCATCGGTCTCTGGGTTTGTTACTCCTCCCTATTAACCCAGAGGGAACATGTTGGGCCTGTACCCTCCCCAGCTGGAGAACTACGACTCAGTTTTCATACTGAAACTGATGCTCTGACAAAATATCAGAAGATTCTGCCCTAACTAATTTAATTTGTAATTTGCAAACCAAGAACAACTAGTGGACCGGAAACAGAAAAATAAAAGCAAAATACCCCGGATGCTGGGAATCTTAAATAAAAACAGAAAATGCTGGAAATACTGAACAGGCCTGGGAGCATCTGTGCAGAGAAAAACAGTGGCAAAATCTTCCAGTTCTTCTCACCAGCGGAATCTTCTGGTCCCGCTGATGACAGCTCCCCGTGGTGCATTTGGCGACGGAAGATGCAGGACACGCAAAACCCCATGGGCTTCCATATATTACTGCCGGTGGAGTCTTCTGGTCCCGCCAATGGCACATACCAGCCGCGACTATCACCATGGCGTGGAGTGCACACAACAGGAAACGCCGTTGACAGTAGTGGGGCAAGAAGATCCAGCCGCTCGCCAATGGTGGGCTGTCTCTACCATGGCAAAACAATAAGAAGTCTTACAACACCAGGTTAAAGTCCAACAGGTTTGTTTTGAATCACTAGCTTTCGGAGCACAGCTCCTTCCTCAGGTGAATGAAGAGATGGGTTCCAGAAACATATTTCTGGACAAAGACGATACTTTGAATGCGAGTCTTTGCAGGTAATTACGTTTTTACAGGTCCAAATGGAGCAACTGGAGAGAGGGATAATCACAGGTTAAAGAGGTGTGAATTGTCTCAAACCAGGACAGTTGGTAGGATTTCGCAAGCCCAGGCCAGATGGTGGGGGGTGAATGTAATGCAACATGAATCAAAGGTCCCGGTTGAGGCCGTACTCAAGTGTGCGAATCTTGGCTATAAGTTTCTGCTCAGCGATTCTGCATTGTCGCGCGTCCTGAAGGACACCTTGGAGAACACTTACCTGCAGATCACAGGCTGAATGCCCTTTGACTACTGAAGTGTTACCCGACTGGAAGGGAACATTCCTGCCTGGCCATTGTCGCGCGATGTCCGTTCATCCATTGTTGCAGCGTCTGCATGGTCGCACCAATGTACCACGCTTCGGGACATCCTTTCCTGCAGCGTATGAGGTAGACAACATTGGTAACGAGTCGCACGAGTATGTACCGCGTACCTGGTGGGTGGTTTTCTCACGTGTAATGGTGGTACCCATTGATCTGGCATGTCTTGCAGAGATTGCCATGACAGGGTTGTGTGGTGTCGTGGTCGCTGTTCTGAAGGCTGGGTAGTTTGTTGCAAACGATGGTTTGTTTTATGTTGTTTGAAGGCAAGTAGTGGGGGTGTGGGGATGACCTTGGCAAGATGTTCGTCTTCATGGATGACGTGTTGAAGGCTGCGAAGATGATGTCGCAGTTTCTCAGCTCCGGGGAAGTACTGGATGACGGAGGGTACTCTGTCGGTTGTGTCCTATGTTTGTCTTCTGAGGAGGTCGGTGCATTTCTTTGCTGTGGCGTGTTGGAACTGTCGATCGATGAGTCGAGCGCTATATCGCATTCGTACGAGGGCATCTTTCAGCGCCTGCTCATCCCAGTTTAACGCCAGCATCTCCACATCATGGCAAAACATGCCACGGACTGGGACATGGAAAATCTCACCTGTAGACATTAACGGGGCTGAAAGATCCCACCTCCAGCCAATGTCGGTCCGCCTTCACCACTGAATAATACACCACCAAGGCAGGGCTGTAATTCTCCGCTCACCATTTTGAGTCAATACGACTCTTTAAAACAGAAAATGCGGGCAATTTTGGCATTTCCTGAAAACATATGCCCTGTCAGAGTTGGCATGATCTCATCCAGAGTTAGAATATGGTAGTGATTTTGGCATTTAAGAACATAAGACCTAGAAGCAGGAGTAGGCCATTTGGCCCCTCGAGCCTGCTCCACCATTCAATGAGATCATGGCTGATCTTTTGTGGACTCAGCTCCACTTTCCGGCCCGAACACCATAACCCTTAATCCCTTTATTCTTCAAAAAACTATCTATCTTTATCTTAAAAACATTTAATGAATGATCCTCTACTGCTTCACTGGGCAAGGAATTCCATAGACTTACAACCCTTTGGGTGAAGAAGTTCCTCCTAAACTCAGTCCTAAATCTACTTCCCCTTATTTTGAGGCTATGCCCCCTAGTTCTGCTTTCACCCGCCAGTGGAAATAACCTGCCCGCATCTATCCTATCTATTCCCCTCATAATCTTATATGTTTCTATAAGATCCCCCCTCATCCTTCTAAATTCCAACAAGTACAGTCCTAGTCTACTCAACCTCTCCTCGTAATCCAACCCCTTCAGCTCTGGGATTAACCTAGTGAATCTCCTCTGCACACCCTCCAGTGCCAGTACGTCCTTTCTCAAGTAAGGAGACCAAAACTGAACACAATACGCCAGGTGTGGCCTCACTAACACCTTATACAATTGCAGCAGAACCTCCCTAGTCTTAAATTCCATCACTCTCGCAATGAAGGACAAAATTCCATTTGCCTTCTTAATCACCTGTTGCACCTGTAAACCAACTTTTTGCGACTCATGCACGAGCACACCCAGGTCTCTCTGCACAGCAGCATGTTTTAATATTTTATCATTTAAATAATAATCCCTTTTGCTGTTATTCCTACCAAAATGGATAACCTCATATTTGTCAATATTGTATTCCATCTGCCAGACCCTGGCCCATTCACTTAGCCTATCCAAATCCCTCTGCAGACTTCCAGTATCCTCTGCACTTTTTGCTTTACCACTTATCTTAGTGTCGTCTGCAAACTTGGACACATTGCCCTTGGACCCCAACTCCAAATCATTTATATAAATTGTGAACAGTTGTGGGCCCAACACTGATCCCTGAGGGACACCACTAGCTACTGATTGCCAACCAGAGAAACACCCATTAATCCCCACTCTTTGCTTTCTATTAATTAACCAATCCTCTATCCATGCTACTACTTTCCCCTTAATGCCATGCATCTTTATCTTATGCAGTAACCTTTTGTGTGGCACCTTGTCAAAGGCTTTCTGGAAATCCAGATATACCACATCCATTGGCTCCCCGTTATCTACCGCACTGTTAATGTCCTCAAAAAATTCCACTAAATTAGTTAGGCATGACCTGCCCTTTATGAACCCATGCTGCGTCTGCCCAATGGGACAATTTCCATCCAGATGCCTCGCTATTTCTTCCTTGATGATAGATTCCAGCATCTTCCCTACTACCAAAGTTAAGCTCACTGGCCGAGAATTACCCGCTTTCTGCCTACCTCCTATTTTAAACAGTGGTGTCACGTTTTCTAATTTCCAATCCGCCGGGACCACCCCAGAGTCTAGTGAATTTTGGTAAATTACCACTAGTGCATTTGCAATTTCCCTAGCCATCTCTTTTAGCACTCTGGGATGCATTCCATCAGGGCCAGGAGACTTGTCTACCTTCAGCCCCATTAGCTTGCCCATCACTACCTCCTTGGTGATAACAATCCTCGCAAGGTCCTCACCTGTCATAGCCTCATTTCCATCAGTCACTGGCATGTTATTTGTGTCTTCCACTGTGAAGACCGACCCAAAAAACCTGTTCAGTTCCTCAGCCATTTCCACATCTCCCATTATTAAATCTCCCTTCTCATCCTCTAAAGGACCAATATTTACCTTAGCCACTATTTTTTGTTTCATATATTTGTAGAAACTTTTACTATCTGTTTTTATATTCTGAGCAAGTTTACTCTCATAATCTATCTTACTCTTCTTTATAGCTTTTTTAGTCGCTTTCTGTTGCCCCCTAAAGATTTCCCAGTCCTCTAGTCTCCCACTGATCTTTGCTACTTTGTATGTTTTTTCCTTCAATTTGATACTCTCCCTTATTTCCTTAGATATCCACGGTCGATTTTCCCTCTTTTTACTGTCCTTCGCTGAGCACTGTGAAAAATCACTTGGAAGGTTCGCCACAGGTCCTCAACTGTTTCACCATAAAATCTTTGCTCCCAGTCTACCTGAGCTAGTTCTTCTCTCATTCCATTGTAATCTCCTTTGTTTAAGCACAAAACACTAGTGCTTGATTTTACCTTCTCACCCTCCATCTGTATTTTAAATTCCACCATATTGTGATCGCTCCTTCCGAGAGGATCCCTAACTATGAGATCCTGAATCAATCCTGTCTCATTACACAGGACCAGATCTAGGACCGCTTGTTCCCTCGTAGGTTCCATTACATACTGTTCCAGGAAACTATCACGGATACATTCTATAAACTCCTCCTCAAGGCTGCCTTCACCGACCTGGTAAAACCAATCAACATGTAGATTAAAATACCCCATGATAACTGCTGTACCATTTCTACATGCATCAGTTATTTCTTTGTTTATTGCCTGCCCCACCATAATGTTACTATTTGGTGGCCTATAAACTACTCCTATCAGTGACCTTTTCGCCTTACTGTTCCTGATTTCCACCCAAATGGATTCAACCTCATCCTCCATAGCACCGATGTCATCCCTTACTGTTGCCCGGATGTGATCCTTAAATAACAGAGCTACACCACCTCCCTTACCATCCACTCTGTCCTTCCAAATAGTTTGATACCCTCGGATATTTAACTCCCAGTCGTGACCATCCCTTTAACCATGTTTCAGTAATGGCCACTAAATCATAGTCATTCACGATGATTTGCGCCATCAACTCATTTACCTTATTCCGAATACTACGAGCATTCAGGTAAAGTACACTTATGTTGGCTTTTTTACCTCTGTTATGAATCTTAACACTTCGATCAGTAACCTCTCCTAAGTTATATTTCCTCTTAACCTTTCTCCTAATTTTCCTTGTCATTGAACCCATATCTTCATGTAACAACCTACCTCGTCGCTTACCATTAATGTTTTCACTTCCCGTTTTATTCCTTTTAGTATTACTGGGCCTATTCACTGAGCTCCCCTCAGTCACTGTACCTTGTACTGGCGCCGTTTTTGATTTTTGACTGTGGCTTCTCTGCCTTACACTTTCACCTTACTGCCTTTTGTTTCTGTCCCTGTTTTACTACCTTCTTCGGTTCCCATCCCCCTGCCATATTAGTTTAAACTCTCCCCAACAGCTCTAGCAAACACCCCCCCCTAGGACATCGGTTCCAGTCCTGCCCAGGTGCAGGCCGTCCGGTTTGTACTGGTCCCACCTACCCCAGAACCGGTTCCAATGTCCCAGGAATTTGAATCCCTCCCTCTTGCACCATCTCTCGAGCCACGCATTCATCCTATCTATCCTGACATTCCTACTCTGACTAGCCCATGGCACTGGTAGCAATCCTAAGATTACTACCTTTGAGGTCCTACTTTTTAGTTTAACTCCTAACTCCCTAAATTCAGCTTGTAGGACCTCGTCCCGTTTTTTACCTATATCGTTGGTGCCTATGTACACCACGACAGCTGGCTGTCCACCTTCCCCCCCCAGAATGTCCTGCAACCGCCCCGAGACATCCTTGACCCTTGCACCAGGGAGGCAACATACCATCCTGGAGTCTCGATTGCGTCCGCAGAACCACCTGTCTATTCCCCTTACAATTGAGTCCCCTATCACTATAGCCCTGCCATTCTTCTTCCTGCCCAGCCGCGCAGCAGAGCCAACCATGGTGCCATGAACCTGGCTGCTGCTGCCTTCCCCTGGTGAGCCATCTCCCTCAACAGTATCCAAAGCGGTATATCTGTTTTGCAGGGAGATGACCGCAGAGGACACCTGCACTGCCTTCCTACTCTTGCTCTGTCTTTTGGCATTTCCTGAAAACATATGCCCTGTCAGAGCTGGCATGATCTAGTCCAGTGGTAGTGATTCCTCTTTATTGCTTGCTGAAGATCTTTGAAATCCCAGTAAATCAGGAGTCACCCATTTGGCTTCTCTCTCACCATGATGGAACTTACCCAACCTGTCAGTTCGGTCTTTCTGACAATCACTTTCTTTTCTTCCATCTTCTCGAGCTCTCTTTCAAGCTTTCTTCATAGTTCTTTTGGTACTTTAAATAGGGAGGTGGCGGAGGTGAACAACTGGTTTAATTGCTGGATCAATACTGATGAGATACTCAAAACCTTCAGAGTACCCAACCATTACATCAAAACACTCGAGCTACATTAGTACCGGGTGGGATTCTCCCCTACCCGGCGCCAATGAGTGGCATGAACCACTCCGGCGTCGGGCCGCCCCAAAGGTGCGGAATACTCTGCACCTTCAGGGGCTAGGCCCGCCCCGGAATGGTTTGCGCCCAGCCGGCTGCCGGGGAGGGGCTTGGCGCCATGCCAACCGCCGCCAAAGGGACTCCGCCGGCTGGCGCAAGTTGGTGCATGCGCGGGAGCGCCAGCATGTGCTGGCGTCATCCCGGCACATGCGTGGGAGGGTTCATCTCTGCATCGGCCATCGAGGGGGACCACAGCGGCTGATGCGGAGGAATAGAGTGCCCCCACGGCACAGGCCCGTCCGCGGATCGGTGGGCCCCGATCACGGTGGGCCAGGCTACCGTGGGGGCACCTCCCGAGGCCAGATCTCCTCGTGCCCCCCGGAGAACCCCGGAGGCCGCCCGCGCTGCCAGGTCCCGCCGGTAAGGACCTACTTCAATTTACGCCGGCGAGGCTGGCAAAAGACGGGCGGGACTTTGGCCCATCGCGGGCCAGAGAATTCAGGCGGCCCCGGAGCCCATTGAGTCACGGCGGTCCCCGCCATTCTCCGAGGCGGGGGGCGCGATTCACGCAGGTGCGAATTTTGGGGGACTGGAGAATTCGGAGGACAGCGGGGCGGGATTCACGCCGACCCCTGGCGATTCTCCGACCCGGCGGGGTGTTCACCTCCACCCAGATCTTCCTTGCTTCTGATTAGATGGCTTCAATTTGTGTACTATCTGCAATCCTCATTGCAACATCTTTCATCTCATGGTTTACGGCGAGGAGCTGCAGCACTTCACAACCCCAGGATAGCAGGACCATCTGTTTCAGTGCCATAAAACATACAGTTAACATCTTTTCCCTTGTGTGTCCCTCTGATTTGGGTAGTTCCCAGCTCGTGACTCTCAACTCCACCATGTGTGTCTCGGAAGCTCTTTATTAATATGTTAATGTGCTAAAATATACGCAAATGAGGTTCCCTTTGGGGAATGGGAAAATCGGAAAATGAGATCTCGCTAGCGAGAACCTCGTTTCTCAATTCTTGCGGGATTTTGTGCCCAAGTCGCCATTTGCGCTCATGGCAGAAGTGGGCGCAAAATCCCTATTCCCCCCCCCCCCCCAATATCTGTGGCATAAATGAAGGGATTGAATGGATGGTTGCTGAGTCTGCTGATGCATAAAGATAGGTAGGAAACTAAGTTGTGAAGAAGACATAAGGAGCCTGCAAAGGAATGTAGGTAGGTTAAGTGAGTGGGCAAAAATTTGGCAGAGGGAGTATAATATGGGAATCGGTGAAAACATCTGGAGTACAGTTTTGGTCTCCTTATTTAAGAAAGGAATATAAATGCATTAGAAGCCACTCAGAGACGGTTCATTTGACTGGTACCTGGGATGGAGATGTTATCTTATGAGGAAAGGGTGGACAGACGGGGCTTGTATCGCTGGAGTTTCGAAGAATGAGGGGTGATCTTGTTGAGTCATACAAGATCCGGAGGTGACTTGACAAGGTGGATGCTGAGAAGATATTTCCACCTGTGGGAAAGACTAGCATGAGGAGCACCATTTAAAAATTAGGACTCTCCCATTTAAGACGGAGATGAGGCGAAATTGTTTCTCTCAAAGGTTCCTGAGCCTTTGGAACTCAATTCCCCAGAAAGAAGAGGTGGTGCCATTGAATGAGGCAGAGATTCTTGACGAAGAAGGGAATCAGAGGTTATCAGAGGTCGATGGCAATGTGGAGTTGAGAATGATCTTATTGAACTGCTTGCAGGCTCGAGGGAGTGAACAGCCTCCTGATCTTGATTTGTATGTCCACATGTTTGTATAATTCATTATGAACTGGAGTTATGCGCTCAGTGCTCCGGTGACAGCCATTTCATTTTCACACAAATGACCCAGTTTTTCTTTCTCTCTCTCTGGCACTTTCTCAAATAGATTTTTTTTTCAATGTAACTCAGCATTAAATCCATTTAAAATGATTTTACTTACAGACAACCACTGCCACCATGCTATGTCGTCAGGTTGCCAGAAATTTGAAATGATCACAATCTGCAGCGGTTCAAGAAGGCAGCTCACCACCATCTTCTGAAGGCAACCAGGGATGGCCAATAAATGCTGGCCTAACCAGCGACACCCACATCCTGGAAGTGAATAATGAAAAAAGTCAGATTCAAAACCCTTGAGCTTCATCTAGTGTTTCTTTACATTGTTTCATGTAAACACTTTGGGACATCCTGGCCGGGATTCTCCGACCCCGCGCCAGGTCGGAGAATCGCCGGGGGGGGGGCACATGAATCGCGCCATGCCGCTCCGTCTCCGGCCCGCTGATTCCCCGGCGCCGGATAAGGGGCGTTGAAAGCACCCCCCCCCCCCCCCCCCGGCGATTCTCCATGCCTCAACGGGCCGAGTGCCCACCAAGTTCAGCCGAGTCCCGCCGGCGTGGATTACATATGGTCCCACCCGGCGGGACCTCGGAGTTCTGACTGCGGGGGCCGTCCTGGTGGGGAGGGGCGGGGGGAAATCGGACCCCGGGGTTGGGACCTCCATGGTGACCTGGCCCGCGATCGGGGCCTACCGATCGGTGGGTGGGCTATCTCCGTGGGGGGCCTATGTTCCTCCGCGCCGGGCCTCTATAGGGCTCTGCCATATTGCCCGGGAGCCGGCGGGGAGACGGGAACCCACGCGTATGCGCGGACTCGCACCGGCCATGGCGGCATGTGCGGACTCACGCTGGCCATGGCGCGCCGGCTTTCGGGCGCCGGAGCTGCGGACACCGTACTAGTGCCGAGGAAGGGGTGGATACCTGCCACTTGAGGCCCGTTGACGCCGGAGTAGCTCACGCCGCTTTTCACCCCGGTCCCTGAGATTGTGACAAAGCTCTGGATAAATGTAAGTCTTTATTTATTTTAATGCAACTTTCTATGGACAAGAGTAGGACACATGAGCCACAATATTTTAATCAGCGATGGTGTAACTTGTACTGTCCCTTTAAGGCCAGGAGTTCTAATTCAACGATACCTAAACCATGGACATGTAACACTCACAGGGCTTTGTGAGGTAAATTATGAGGACCGATTGCATAAATTAGGCTTGTATCCCCATGAGTATAAAAAAATGATCTTTATTATTGTCAGAAGTAGGCTTACATTAACACTGCAATGAAGTTACTGTGAAAATTCCCGAAACACCACACTCCAGCACCTGTTCGGGTACACTGAGGGAGAATTCAGAATGTTCAATTCACCTAACAAGCATGTCTTTCTGGACTTGTGGGAGGAAACTGGAGCACCCAGAGGAAACCCACCCAGACACAGGGAGAACGTGCAGACTTGGCACAGACTTGGCACAGACAGTGACCCAAGCCGGGAATTGAACCTGGCACCCTGGCGCTGTAAAGCAACAATGCTAATCACTGTGCTATCGTGCTGCCCAAGATCGTGGGGTGATCAAACCAAGGTATTTACAGTGGCAAAAGTCTTCTATTGCAGAGCCACTGGAAATGTATTTGCAAAGCAATTAGTTCCTAACTCTTCGTGAATTAGATAATAATATAACACTGAGCTTAGCCATCCAAGACAAAGTTCAGAGGCGATAAGACAGAGGAGCAGAATTAGGCCATTCAGCCCATTGAGTCTGAGAAGTAGGTGTGTTCTTCACATGTCCCGTCTACGGGCAATGAGGGGAAGGAATGTTGAGTCACTTTAATTTTTTTCTTTGTTCAGTATAAAGAACATAGCCTGTCGACAGCCTATCATTTCACTTCACAACTTGTAATTACGGCTGAAGCCAAAAATAGCATTACAGGTGCACAAGACATCAGAAAAGTATACCTCGGAGATCTGATGAAGCCTGCAGGGATTATAACGTTGGAAGCAGAACCAGAAAGTAGAACATTGGGAAAAAGTGGGAAGATGATTTTAAATTATCTGGAAGCAAATATATCCCTGTGTGGGAAAATGAAATATTAATGCCAAAATTGCAGTGGTAAAATATTACAGATACAAGATATAAAGGTAGCGAATGAGAAATGTCTGAGTTTAAGTGAACAGCCCTTCAAGGCAGAAATTCTTCAAGTGTAAACCAAGCAGAAGGTGGAAAGAGACATCCAAAGCTGGACATTCCTGGATAACAAAGGAAACAGAGATTAAGCAGTTTATAACAAATAGCAGGTCCAGGATACAGTGGAAAACCGGGCTGAATACAGACTGCCAAGGAAAATAATGACGTACAATGTGTAGAAAGATTATGAGGAAAGGTAAAGGAATAATGGGGCTGAGGTACTGAATAAATATTTGGCACCTGTCTTAATAGGTGCAGGTAATTAGGGTGCTCTTTCCAAGTGCCAGTGCAGATTCGATATGCCGAATGGCCTCCTTCTGCACTGTACATCCTATGATTCTATGAAAATTGAGTTTTGCCTGGAGAAACAGGAGTTAACCACTGGGGATCATTGCCACAGGCCCGCTCCGATATCCTCCGCCCCCGACCGGCCGACTTCCCAACAGCATGGAACTAACCTGCTATTGCCAGTCAGGCTGCTCACATGGCAGCTGCGGACTCAGTCCGCGGCCGCCCTGATCTGGATGTGTGGGGGCCCGTATCTGCAGCAAAAACTGTGAGATTTACTCCGGGTCCCTGCTAGGCCCTGCAGGGCTAGGAATTTGTTTCACTTTTTTCCAGTATTTCCACCATTTTGACGCTGGCGCGGGGACATAGAGAATCCAGCCCATGAACTTTCATAATGTATCAGATAAAGTTCCATGTAACAATGCTCATGGAATTAAGGGATAGGAGAGAGAGAGAGAGAAGAGCAGTGAACAATCTTTGTCAGACTGGAGAGAGATATGTAGTACTACCCCCAGCACTACCCCCCTCCCCCCCTGGATAATAATTTTTAGAATTGTTGATTTCCTAATTATGTATAAATAACCTGGGCCGGAATTTCCCGGCTCCATCATGATGCAACCCATCGCGCGAGACTCGGTGGCCCAACCAAAAATCCATTGACTTTCGGTGGGACCAGCCAATCCCTGCGGTGAGCGGGGCCAGGAAATCCCCTGCCCTGAACTTGGGCACACAGTGTCCAGTTTTGAACTTTGTGAATGACACTAAACCAGGCAATGTAATTTCATTGTGAGGGCAACAGTAATGGATTTTAGAAGTACATAAACAGACTCTTCTTCTTAAGCAGTCCTTTGGGATTGAGGATGACTTGTTTCCACTCCAGAACAGACTGCTGGGATGTCAGATGTAATTTACTATATTCACAAATATTTGTAGATAGCAAGGCAACTTAGTAAGGCACCGAGTTAGAAAGCATCTAGGGTACTTAACTTTGTACGTAGGTATATTAAACACCAAAACAAAGTGATTCTAAACATTACAAATCACTGTTTAGGCCGAACAGGAGCAATGCATCCAATTCTGGGCAACACGAAGGCAGGCAAGGCCAAAGAAAGGGTACAGAGGATATTTACCAAGAGGATAGCAGTTATGTGGAGACTGGACTTTAAACAGCTGTCAAGAGAAGTAGAAGGTTATTAGGATAATTCTTTTTAACAAAGTTGATTATTATGATCTGGAACAGGCCTCAAGAAAGGATGTTGGATGAAGATTCCAAATGAATTTCAAAAGGCCAATGAACATCTATTTGAAGAGGATTACATTTCGGATTTGTGCGAAAATAGTTGGAGCTTGGGAGAGTTCTTTAAAAAAGCATGCACAGACATAAAGGTTCTTCCATGCTATGAGGGTCAATGAAAATTGACAGCGTAGTTGGAGGCCATTCGGCCCATCGAGTCTGCTCCAGCTCTCGGAAAGACTGCCCTACTTAAGCCCGCATTCCACCCTATCTCTGTAACGCAGTAACCCCACCTAACCTTTTTTTTTGGACACTAAAGGCAATTTAGTATAGCCAATCCACCTAACCTACATATCTTTGGACTGTGGGAGGAATTCGGACCACCCGGAGGAAACCCACGCAGACACGGGGCGAACTCCTCACAGACGGAGACCCAAGCTGGGAATCGAACTTGGAGCTGTGAATCAATCATGCTGACCACTGTGCTACCGTACCACCCTAATGAGTAATCCACCAAAATGGGTATGATGGGATTAGATGTGATGACATAAGTTTAAAAACTCTAACCTGACCCCAGCTCTCGCAGTTCTGGGTTTAGCAGAGGTGGGACAAAGGATAGGTTGGCTATTTAAATATTTGAATGAGGTTGGAAGCCGCAGGTTGGATAAGACCCTGTCCCTGATATATTTTTTTAATGATCCATTCATGGGATGTGGCCATATCTGACTCGGCTAATATTTATCGCCCATCCCTAATTGACCTTCAGGAGGTGGTGGTGAGCTGCCTCTTGAACCACTGTGGTCTATATGTTGTAGAATCACATACTGTGCTGTTAGGGAGAGAATTCTTGGTAAAGGTCTGATGTACCCTCTCTGGCCTCGAGAAACCTGGCAGATAAAAGGGGGCAAGAACTTCAGGGAATGGGTAAGTGGTTTTACAGCACTGGTTGTGGTCCAGCTAGAAACAATTCTGCTGGCCAGAAAATTAACACTTATCTACCCTGGAAATACTTTGCTCATGCTGGGAATATAGAATGTAAAAGCAAAGGCATGCTGTTTATTACATGCTGTAAATGGCCTGAGTAAAGAAGCGTCTAAGATGGTGATCTTCCCCTGTGCATGCTCATTAAAAAATGATTAAACAAGATCACAAGATGGTACAAATGAGGAAACCTATTTTGGCCCAACCCAGTTCATCCATCCAGAATGATCTTAAAGTCCCCTTAGTGCAACATCCAATTGTTTCTTAATTGGCCCCAAAGGTTTTGCTTTCATGACCCTGTACCATGAATTAATCATTTTGTGTGTGAAGGCGAACTGCCTCATTTCAGTCCTAAGTTATCTTTGTACCAGTTTGAGCTTATGCTCCATTGTCCAATTATCCAATGTGCTTTAACTCAGAACTTCCTTCCCAACTATCAAACTAAGTTCCTCCACTCCAATTTTCCTGATGTGTCTGCAACCCACAACTGAGCATAATACTCAAGGTAGATAGGAATATAGAGCTTCCGGGGAGGTTCTGATTGAGTGGTATTGTCACTGGACTAATCCAGAGACCCTGGGTGCCCAGGTTCAGAGCCCGCCGCGGCAGAATGTGGAATGTGAATTTAATAAAACATTTGAAATCAAAAGTCAAATTAAACCATTTACCAAAAAACATTTGGTTCACAAATGCAGGAGAGAAATGCCCTCCAGATCCCACAGCAATGTGGTTGATTCTTAAATGGCCTAGCAAGCATCAATCTACAAAGCCTCAAAGAATGCAAACTGGATGGATCACCCACAACACCGGAAACGACAATGGCAAATCCAGCTCTGTCAACCCTGCAAAGCCCTCATTACTGTCTGGGGGGCTTGTGCTAAAATTGGGAGAGCTGTCCCACAGACTGCAAAGGCTATGGGCCCTTCCAACATTCTCCCAATATGACTGAATACTTGTATTCTAGAACTTGCCATGCTCCTAATCAAGGTGTTCCAGTTCAGCTACATCACTGGCATCTACTTGTACTCAACATGCAGGACAAATCCACCCTGGCCAATTACCAGCAGTCTACTCTCGTTCATCAGCAAAGTGATGGAAGGGGTCATCAACAGCGCTATCAAGCAACACTTACTCAGCAATCACCTGCTCACTCATGCTCAGTTTGGGTTCTGCCTGAGCCACTCAGCTCCTGACCTAATTACTGTCTAGGTTCAAACATGAACAAAAGAGCTGAACTCCAGAGGTGAGGTGAGAGTGACTGCCCATGACATCAAGGCCGCATTTGACTGAGTATGGCAATTAGTCCTACAAAACCTGGAGTCAACGGGGATTAAGGGGGGGGGGGGGGGTAGGTTGATAGTGGATCCCAAGAAATGGAATTTGTGGAATGACAAAGAGATGGGGCGGGATTCTCTGATCCTGAGGCTACGTGTTGATGACATCGTAAACGCTGTCTCGTTTCTCGATGGCGTCAACATGGCCTCAGGATCAGCAATTCTGCCTCCTGTAGGGGGCCAGTACAGCACTGGAGCGTCCCACGCCGCTCCAGCTGCTGATCCCGGTGTCAGATGGGCGCTGCCGGTCCGCGCATGAACGGTGGGACTGGCGCAATTTCTCATCATGCGCGGTGTCTCCCTTCTCCACGTCAGCCCCGATGCAACATGGCGTAGGGCTACAGGGGCCGGCGGGGAACAAAGGAGTCCCCCAGCCAGAGAGGCTGGCCTGCCGATTGGTGGGCCCCGATCGTGGGCCAGGCCACACTGGAGGCCTCTCCAGGGTGAGACCACCCCCTCCCCCTCCCACAGGCCACCACCGGACCCTTCCACGCCGAGGTCCCGCCAGGTAAGACCAGGTTAAAACGGGACTCAGGTTTTTTGGTAGGGCCGCTCGGCCCATCCCAGGCGGAGAATCGTTGGGGGTGTCCCGTAGAGAGGCCCCCAGCCGGCGCCATGCCGACCACACCGGCATCAATGGCGCCAATTCTACGCTCTGTGGAGAATCGCGTTCCGGCATCGGGGAGGCGTTGTGAGATTCGTGTCGATTCTCCGTCCTGGCCCCGGGGTCAGAGAATCCCGCCCATGGTTTTTTTGGAGCAGCTTGTGATAGAGCCTACTAGGGAACAGGCAATTCAGATTTGGTGATGTTTAATGAGGCGGACTTGATTAGGGAACTTTTAAGGTGAAGGAACCCTTAGGGAGCAGTAACCACAACATGATAGAATTTAACCTGCAGTTTGAGAAGGAGAACCTGCAATCAGATGTAACGGTATTACAATTAAATAAGGGTAACTGCAAAGACATGAGGGAGGAGCTGGCCAGAGTTGATTGGAAATGGAGCCTAGCAGGAAAGACAGTGGACCAGCAATGGCAGGAGTTTTGGGGGTTATCAGGGAGGCGCAACAGAAATTCATCCCAAGGAGGCAGAAACATGCGAAGGGAAGGACAAGGCATCCATGGCTGATGAGGGATATCAAGGACAGCATAAAGGCTAAAGAAAAAGCATACAAAGTGGCAAGGATTAATGGGAAACCAGAGGATTGGGAAGCCTTTAAAAGTGAGCAGAGGACAACTATAAAAGCAATAAGGGGAAGAAAATGAAGTATGAGTGCAAGCTAGCTAGTAGGAAAATATAAAGGAAAATAGGAAGACATTTTTTTCAATGTATAAAAGGTAAGAGAGAGGCAAAAATAGACATTCGACCACTGGAACATGTGGCTGGAGAAGTAATAATAGCAAGCAAAGAAATGGCAGACGTACTGAATGGTTACTTTGCATCAGTCTTCACGGTGGATTGCATTGGATTGGATTTGTTTATTGTCACGTGTACCGAGGTACAGTGAAAAGTATTTTTCTGCGAGCAGCTCAACAGGTCATTAAGTACATGGGAAGAAAAGAGAATAAAAGAAAATACATAACAGGGCAACACAACATATACAATGTAACTACATAAGCACTGGCATCGGATGAAGCATACAGGGTGTAGTGTTAATGAAATCAGTCCATAAGAGGGTCATTTAGGAGTCTGGTGACAGTGGAGAAGAAACTGTTTTTGAGTCTGTTCATGCGTGTTCTCAGACTTCTGTATCTCCTGCCCGATGGAAGAAGTTGGAAGAGTAAGCCGGGTGGAAGGGATCTTTGATTATACTGCCCGCTTTCCCCAGGCAGCGGGAGGTGTAGATGGAGTCAATGGATGGGAGGCAGGTTCGTGTAATGGACTGGGCGGTGTTCACGACTCTCTGAAGTTTCTTGCGGTCCTGGGCCGAGCAGTTGCCATACCAGGCGGTGATGCAGCCTGATAGGATGCTTTCTATGGTGCATCTGTAAAAGTTGGTAAGAGTCAATGTGGACATGCCGAATTTCCTTAGTTTCCTGAGGAAGTATAGGCACTGTTGTGCTTTCTTGGTGGTAGCGTCGACGTGGGTGGACCAGGACAGATTTTTGGAGATGTGCACCCCTAGGAATTTGAAACTGCTAACCATCTCCACCTCGGCCCCATTGATGCTGACAGGGGTGTGTACAGTACTTTGCTTCCTGAAGTCAATGACCAGCTCTTTAGTTTTGCTGGCATTGAGGGAGAGATTGTTGTCGCTACACCACTCCACTAGGTTCTCTATCTCCCTCCTGTATTCGGACTCATCATTATTCGAGATCCGGCCCACTATGGTCGTATCGTCAGCAAACTTGTAGATGGAGTTGGAACCAAGTATTGCCATGCAGTCGTGTGTGTACAGGGAGTAGAGTAGGGGGCGAAGTACGCAGCCTTGCGGGGCGCTGGTGTTGAGGACTATTGTGGAGGAGGTGTTGTTGTTCATTCTTACTGATTGTGGTCTGTTGGTCAGAAAATCGAGGATCCAGTTGCAGAGTGGGGAGCCAAGTCCTAGTTTTGGAGCTTTGATATGAGCTTGGCTGGGATTATGGTGTTGAAGGCGGAGCTGTAGTCAATAAATAGGAGTCTAATGTAGGAGTCCTTGTTTTCGAGATGCTCTGGGGATGAGTGTAGGGCCAGGGAAATGGTGTGTGATGTGGACTGGTTGCAGCGGTATGCGAATTGCAGTGGATCAAGGCGTTCTGGGAGTATGGAGGAGATGCGCTTCATGATCAACCTCTCGAAGCACTTCATTACGACTGAAGTCAGGACCACTGGTCGGTAGTCATTGAGGCACGTTGCCTGGTTCTTCTTTGGTACCGGTATGATGGTGGTCTTCTTGAAGCAGGTGGGGACCTCGGAGTGGCGTAGGGACAGGGTAAAGATGTCCGTGAATACCTCTGCCAGCTGGTCCGCGCAGGCTCTGAGTGCACGGCCAGGGATCCCGTCTGGGCCCGTCGCCTTCCGCGGGTTCACTTTCAGGAAGGCCAATCTGACTTCGGAAGCTGTGATAGTGGGTATGGGTGAATTATGGGCTGCTGGGGCACTCGCCAGCGGATTGTTGGTTACCTGCTCGAACCGAGCATAGAATGCATTGAGTTCATCGGGGAGGGGTGCGCTGCTGCCAGAGATACTGTTCGGCTTCGCTTTGTAGCCTGTTATGTTATTTAGTCCTTGCCACAACTGCCGAGAGTCTGTCTGTGACTCTAGCTTGGTTTGATATTCTTTCTTGGCATTCCGGATGGCTTTGCGGAGGTTGTACCTGGATTTCTTGTATAGGTCAGGGTCGTCTGCCTTGAACGCCTCAGATCTGTCCTTCAGTAGGGAGTCAATCTCGCGATTGAGCCATGGTTTCCGGTTGGGGAACGCACATACTGCTTTCTTTGGCACGCAGTCGTCCACACATTTGCTGATGAAGTCTGTGACGGTGGTGGCATACTCATTTAAGTTGGTCGCTAAGTTCTTAAATTATGGACCAGTCCACTGTCTCTAAGCAGTCACGCAAGAGCTCTTCTGTCTCCTCGGACCAGCACTGCACAACCTTCTTAGCTGGATTCTCCCGCTTGAGTTTCTGCTTGTATGCCGGGAGAAGGAGCACCGTCTTATGGTCTGATTTCCCAACGTGCGGTCGGGGAATGGAATGGTAGGCGCCCTTGATTTTTGAGTAGCAGTGGTCAAGAGTGTTGTCGCCCCTGGTGGGACAGGAGATGTGCTGGTGGAATTTTGGCAGTACACTCTTGAGGTTGGCCTTGTTGAAGTCTCCGGCCGCGATGAACAGGGCCTCCGGGTGTTCTGTTTCGTAGTTGTTTATTACGGTGTATAATTCGTCCAGCGCCTTCCTCACTACTGCCTGGGGTGGGATGTAGACCGCTGTGATAGTGGCTGAAGTGAACTCACCTGGAAGATAATATGGGCGGCACTTCACGGTCAGGTATTCCAGGTCTGGGAGCAGTAGGTCGCCAGAGTCGCCACATCCAAGCACCAGGAGGAGTTGATGAGGAGGCACACCCCTCCACGCTTCGCTTTGCCTGATGATGCCGTGCGGTCCGCCCGGTGAATTGAGAAGCCTTCAGGTTGTATGGCACAGTCCGGTGAGGCAGGGGTGAGCCATGTCTCTGTGAAACAGAGCACACAGCAGTCTCTTACTTCCCTCTGAGAGGTAAGCCTGGCGTTAAGTTCATCCAGCTTGTTTTCGATCGCTTGGACGTTTGCCAGGAGTATGCTGGGGAGAGGGGTCTTGAAACCGCGTTGCTTCGGTCTAACCTGCAGACTGCCGCGTTTCCCTCGCTTCCTCGGTCAGCAGCTGCTGCTGGATAATCCTGGGATCCGATGGCCGATGTCAGCTCTTGTGGAAGGTAGGTGGTCACGTCTGGCGGGGTCCAGGGCATTGGTTGAGGTAGAGAGGTTGCTAGGGGGACATGTTTGCAGTCCGGATGCGTACCGGCGTTCTGCGGGCGTGGGAATACCTTGCAGCGCGTTCGGGTCCTTGTACGCAGTCTCCGCCGTTTCGGGGTTCCTGGGTCGTGGGCAGGGGCTTCCTGAGGCAGGTTGGGCTGGATCCCGTGGTCTGTTCCCTCCCTGGGCGCTCCTGGGGTCGGATCTTGAAGTGAGCCCAGTCGAGCCTCCACGTGGATTTTTCTTTCTTCCATCACCAAGGTAGGTCGGGTTGTTGGGCGGGCCTCTCCGGGTAGGGTCGCTGGGCGGGTCTCTGGGGGTCGCGTTGGGCTGGGTCTTGCCATCGGGGGTCGGGTCGGGAGCTCCGGGGACTGGGCAAGGCGATCCGGGGGCTGGCATCGGTAGTTCGGCCGGGTTTGGTGCTCCGAGGTTCGGGTCGGCTCCAAATCGAGGTCGGGGCTTCATTTCCGGTTTGGGCCCGATCTTCTTCCAGGTCGCGGAGGTCAGGTCGGGTCGGGTCAAAAAGGTGTCCATGGGCCTCGAAGACACCATTGGGATGCCAGAGCTCCAGGAGCACCAGGAGGCAGAGGTGAATACAGTGACCATTACTAAGGAGAAGGTTCTGGGGAAACTGAAAGGTCTGAAGGTGGATAAGCCACCTGGACTGGATGGACTACACCCCAGGGTCCTAAAAGAGATAGCTGAGGAAATTGTGGAGGCATTGGTGATGATCTTTCAGGAATCACTGGAGGCAGGAAGGGTCCCAGAGGACTGGAAGGTGGTGAATGTAACACCACTGTTTAAGAAGGGAGGGAGGCAGAAGACGGGAAATTATAGGCCGGTTAGCCTGACTTTGGTCATTGGTAAGATTTTAAAGTCTGTTATCAAAGTTGAGATCGCGAAGTACTTGGAAGTGCATGGTAAAATAGGACTGAGTCAGCACGGCTTTGTCAAAGGGAGGTCGTGTCTGACAAATCTGTTAGGGTTCTTTGAGGCGGTAACAAGGAAGTTAGACAAAGGAGAACCAGTGGACGTGATTTATTTAGATTTCCAGAAGGCCTTTGACAAGGTTCCACATAGGAGACTGTTCAATAAGTTAAAAGCCCATGGTGTTAAGGGTAAGATCCTGGCATGGATAGAGGATTGGCTGACTGGCAGAAGGCAGAGACTGGGGATAAAGGGGTCTTTTTCAGGATGGCAGCCGGTGACTAGTGGTGTACCTCAGGGGTCTGTGCTGGGACCACAACTTTTCACAATATACATTAATGATCTGGAAGAAGGTACTGAAGGCACTGTTGCTAAGTTTGCAGATGATACAAAGATCAGTAGAGGGACAGGTAGTATTGAGGGAGGAAGGGGGCTGCAGGAGGACTTAGACAAGCTAGGAGAGTGGGCAATGAAGTGGCAAATTAAATACAATGTGGAAAAGTGTGAGGTTATGCACTTTGGAATTTAGGCACAGACTACCTTTTAAATGGGGAAATGCTTTGGAAATCAGAAGCACAAAGGGACTTGGGAGTCCTTGTTCACGATTCTCTTGAGGTTAACGTGCAGGTTCAGTCGGCAGTTAGGAAGGCAAATGCAATGTTCGCATTCATGTCGAGAGGGTTAGAATACAAGACCAGGGATGTACTTCTGAGACTGGAAAAGGCTCTGGTCAGAGTGGAGTATTGTGAGCAGTTTTGGGCCCCGCATCTAAGGAAGGATGTGCTGGCCTTGGAAAAGGTCCAGAGAAGGGTCACAAGAATGATCCCTGGAATAAAGAACTTGTCGTATGAGGAACGTTTGAGGACTCTGGGTCTGTACTCGTTGGAGTTCAGAAGTATGAGTGGGTATCTTATTGAAACTTACAAGATCCTGCGAGGCCTGGATGGAGTGGACGCGGAGAGGATGTTTCCACTTGTAGGAAAAACTAGAACCAGAGCACACCATCTCAGACTAAAAGGACGATACTTGAAAATAGAGATGAGGAGGAATTTCTTCAGCCAGAGGGTGGTGAATCTGTGGAACTCTTTCCCGCAGAAGGCTGTGGAGGCCAAATCACTGAGTGTCTTTAAGACAGAGATAGATAGACTCTTGATTAATAAGGGGATCAGGGGTTATGGGAGAAAGCAGGAGAATGGGGATGAGAAAATATCAGCCATGAATGAATGGCGGAGCAGACTCGATGGGCCAAGTGGCCTAATTCTGCTCCTATGTCTTATGGTCTTATAATGCTGGAAGTGGGAATGTTCGCTGATGACTGCACAATGTTCAGCACCATTTGTGACTCCTCAGATACTGAAGCAGTCAAACAAATCAAGTCAACTTGGGCAATATCCAGACTTGGGCTAGCAAGTTGCAAGTGCAAGGCTATGACCATCTACAAAAAGAGGGAATCTAACCCTTATCCCTCTATCAGCATCCTGGTTCTCACCATTGACGAGAAACTGAACTGGACTCGCGATTTAAATACTGTGGCTACAAGAGCTGGTCAGTGGTTAGGAATCCTGCAGCCAAAAACTCATCTCCTGACTCGCCAAAGCTTCACCACCATCTAAAAGACACACGTCAGGGATTTAATGGAATACTCTCCGCTTGCCTGCATGAGTGCAGCTCCAACAACACTGAAGAAGCTCAACGCCATCCAGGACAAATCAGCCCGCTTGATTGGCACCCTTTCCGCAAATATTCACTCCCTACTCCACCGACAGAGTGACAGCCATGTGCACCATCTACAAAATGCCCTGCAGGAACTCAACAAGTCTCGGTAGAAAGCACCTTCCAAACCCACAACCACTACTATCTAGATGGACAAAGGAAGAAGATACTTGGAAACAGCACCACCTGAAAATTCACTGACAAGTCATTCACCATCCGGTCTTGGAAACGTTTTGCTGTTCCTTCACGGTAGCTTTACGGGAGCATGGTAGAACAGTGGTTAGCACTGTTGCTTCACAGCTCCAGGGTCCTAGGTTTGATTCCCGGCTTGGGTCACTGTCTGCGTTTGTTTCGTCCAGGTGCTCTGGTTTCCTCCCACAAGTCCCGAAAGACGCGCTGGTAGGTAATTTGACATTCTGAATTCTCCCTCTGTGTACCCAAATAGGTGCCGGAATATGACAACTAGGGGCTTTTCACAATAACTTCATTGCAGTGTTAATGTAAGACTACCTGTGACAATAAAGATTATTTTATTATTTTATATCGCAGAATCCGATCCTTTCTGGATTTATTTGGTGGCGGAGATTTAAAAAGAAAATGAACATTTTTTAACTATTATTCTCTCTTAGTCATTTCTTTTTTTCCCTCTCATTCTATCTCTGCCTGTATGTGGTTTTAATAATGAATTATGCATTCTCATTCAGACTGTGTATCTCAGTGAGGACTCCGCAATATGACTAAACTCACATATCAGGCGGTGGCACATTTGTTAGCACTGCTGCCACACAGTGCCCGAGACAAAGGTTCAACACCGACATTGGGTGACTGTGTGGAGTTTATACTTTCTCCCGGTGTCTGCATGGGTTTCCTCCCGGTGTCTGCATGGGTTTCCTCCCGGTGTCCCGTTTCCTTCCACAGTCCAAAGATGTGCAGATTAGGTGGATTGGCCGTGTTAAATTGCCCCTTAGTGTCCAAAGAGGTGCAGGTTAGGTGGGGTTACGGGGTTAGGGCGGGGGAGTGGGCCTAGATAGGGTGATCTTTCAGAGGGTCGGTGCAGACCTGATGGGCTGAATGGCCTCCTTCTGCACTGTAGGAATGCTATGATGTGCTACATATTCCCTATAGAGGGCACTATGCCAAAAAAGATCCCAAGGAGTTATGATCCGGATTTCATCTTTGACTCGCAAATGCAAATCAGGCCATGATTTTGCCTTGGGTTTTCATTTTTTTCAAGCAGCGGATTGGTTCCCATGTGCAGTTTGCAAGCAGCAATGCAATATGGGAGGAAAATAAGAGATGTGGGTATGCAGAGGTGAGCTAGTTGGAAGGCCTGCCTCGATTCTCGGTGACAGCAGCCCAGCTTCCAACATTACTCTTATGTCCCTTTGTGGTAGTATGCATTAGGGGTCATGTGGGACTGTGAAGCCATGATGTCATTGGCTGACAGATCCCGGGTCCTGGTTGGACGTTGACCTCTAGCTCCGCCCTGAAGGCGGAGTATAAGTACCAGGAGTCCTCCCCCGCAGGCAGTCTACTACTGAACTGCGGGGGAACAGTCACGCTTAATAAAGCCTCATCGACTTCACTCTATTCGTCTCTCGGAGTCTTTGTGCGCTACACCCCTAAACCTCACTCCTACCCCCCACCCCTGCCCACCTTCCCATGCCCTCTCCTTGTCCCTTCTATTTCCGGTCATCCCTCCAGTCCCTCTTGTATCAAACATTCCACCAACTTCGCCTTTTTCTCCCTCCCAAGCCACTCACTCAGCATCCACTTTACAGTCTTCAGAAACCATGCACAAACAATGGGTGCAGTGAAGAAAAATAAATTCTAACAGTCCAATTAAATTTTTATTCAAACCTCTGCTATTGATACTGAAAAGAAAGCTGTTGTCCCATAGAAAATAATTTAATCCCTTAAGTGACTATTAAGTTGTGTAAACAAGCAACCACATAAAAGGCTGATTGTTATTACAACCGATGAAACTGTTCGTGCAATCTCAATGGAGTTGTTTAATGCATGAGATATTTGGAACTTAGCCAAGCATTCACAATATCCACAGCGATCAAAAAATTAATTTTCTGTTCCAGACCTTCTTTAAATTGAAAGAACGGGTTATATCTTTTCAACTTCAAAGCAGATTGTTGGTCAAACAATGGAGTCGAGCAGAGTGGTTAGAATCTTTTAACATTTAACAGCAGGGCAACCTTTTTCAAAGTGGAAGACATCTGGGCACTTCAATCTCAGTCCAAATAATAAGAGGAGGGTTTCACAGCACATTATTCTCCAGATTTGAATGCATTACGGCACTTTCTCAGTCAGGAAAATTAGCATAATTCATGTCAACACTTACATAAAGCTGGTCAATGTAATGGTCAACTTATCTTTCCAGGCCTGAGCCCTTTGATCAATTACTGCATTAAAATTACATCTGCATTACAATACAGCATCGAATAGTGACATTTGCAGGTCTCAAAACATTTAACACTTCCCTTTCAGAAAGTTTCCGACTCTTCAGCAGATTTTCCCCCTTGTCATGAATTCCTAGTGTGTTTTTTTATTTGCTTCCAAATCCCGCACCAGCAGACAAAGATAGCGGCAGGAAAGAAATTCAATGTGGCGGCCCTGACCTCAGAAGGGATTTGTGTGCGATTTGACACCTAAAGCCTTCCTAACCCATGGAAAGGCCACAGAAAAATACTGTTGGCTTGGGAATGTGGAGGATTTTTTTTTTGCAGCCAAAAGAATCATTGGGGGGGAATTTCTGACCGTGCGGCGAGACCAGAAAATCCAAGCTCCAATTTGATATTTCCCAGCCTATTGCTGCTCTGCTGGGAGATTGAAATTTTCCCGAAAGTCAATGAACCGTCTGTTCCTTCAGCATTGACTGCCCAGCCTGGGCAATATTGTATTTCGTAACTGTTAAGACTAGATGTAAGCTTTAAAGGGTTTGGAGCAAAACAAATGAAGGGTCATTTTGAAATAAAAACAGGGAAAATGCTGGAAGTACTCAGCAGATCAGGCAGCATGGGTGGAGAGAAAAACAGTCTGATGTTTCAGATTGATGACCTTTTCATTAGAACAAGAAAAGGTTAAAGATGTGACAGGTTTTAAGTGAATGCAGAAGCAGGAGTGCGGGGATAAAAGGACAAGAGTGAAGGTCTATGATGGGGAGCAGGCAGGAGAGAATAATTAATAAAGGTGGCAATGGTGCAAGACAAATGAAGATAATAATGGGCAATGATTATTTACACCCGGAGGTGTAAATGGAAACAGAAGCTGAGGGCGGAGGGTGGGATGTTGCTGTTTTTTAACATGTGCTATTCAGGATTCAGGGTAAACCATTTCGGACAAAGATAAGGAGACACAACAATCCACTTTATTGTGGATAGACATTTCCTGTGTATGTGGAGCATGCGACAGATTTGACAATGAGGTACTGGATACATACATAGATACATGGAATATAGGAGCAGGAGGAGGCCTTTTGGCCCTTCCAGCCTGCTCCGCCATTCATCACGACCATGGCTGATCATCCAACTCAAAGTCTAATCCTGCTTTCTCCCCATAGCCTTTGAGCCCATTCTCCCCTATTGCTATATCCAGCCACCTCTTGAATATATTCAAAGTTTTAGCATCAACTACTTCTTGTGGTAATGAATGCCACAGGCTCACCACTCTTGTGTGAAGACGTGTCTCCTTATCTTTGTCCGAAATGGTTTACCCTGAATCCTCAGGCTGTGACCCCTGGTTCTGGACACACCTATCATTGGTAACATCTTCCCTGCATCTACCCTGTCTAGTCCTGTTAGAATTTTATAAGTCTCTATGAGATCCCCCCTCATTCTTCTGAACTCCAGCGAGAACAATCCCAACCTAGTCAATCTCTCCTCATATGACAGCCCCGCCATCCCTAGAATCAGTCTGGTAAACCTTCACTGCACTCCCTTAAGAGCAAGAACATCCTTCCTCAGAGAAGGAGACCAAAACTGCACACAATGTTCCAGGTGTGGCCTCACCAAGGCACTGTATAATTGCAGCAACACATCCCTGCTTCTATTCTCGAAACCTCTCACAATGAAGACCAACATACCATTAGCCTTCTTTACCGCCTGCTGCACCTGCATGTTTGCCTTCAACGAATGGTGCACAAGGACATCCAGGCCCCGCTAGACACTCCCTCTCCCAATTTGCAACCATTCAGGTAGTAATCTGCCTTCCTGTTTTTGCTTCCAAAATGAATAACCTCACACTTATCCAAATTAGACTGCATCTGCCATTGGTTTGCCCACTCGCCCAACCTGTCCAGATCTTGCTGTAGGATCCCTGCATCCTCGTCACAATTCACCCTCCCACCTAATTTGGCATTATCTTCAAACTTTGAGATGTTACATTTTGTTCCCTCGTCCAAATCATTAATATATATTATGAATAGCTGGGGTCCCAGCACTGAACCCTGTGGTACCCCACTGGTTACTGCCTGCCAATTTGAAAAGGACCATTAATCCCACTCTTTGTTTCCTCTTTGCCAACCAGTTTTCTATCCACTTCAATAAATTTCCCCCAAACCCATGCGCCTTAATTCTGCACAATAATCTCTTATGCGGGACTTTGTCAAACGCCTTCTGAAAGTCCAAATATACCACATCAACTGGTTCCCCCTTGTTGACTGTACTGGTTACCTCTTCAAAGAATTCCAACAGATTTGTCAAGCATGATTTCCCCTTCATAAATCCATGCTGACTCTGACTGATCCTGCCACTGCTTTCTAAATGTTCCGCTATAAAGTCCTTGATAATGGATTCAAGCATTTTCCCCACTATCGATGTTAGACTTACTGGTCTATAATTCCCTACTTTCTCTCTGCCTCCTTTTTTGAATATCGGAGTGATGTGAGCTACCCTCCAATCTGCAGGGACAGTTCCAGAGTCTATCGAATCCCGGAACATGACCACCAATGCATCCATTATTTCCAGAGCCACCTCCTTAAGCGCTCTGGGATGCAGATTCAGGTGCAAGTATTATTACTTTGCATGAAGGCCCCGCTTTCTCAGCCTTGCCCCTGGCCTGAGATGTGATGATCCTCAGGTTAAATCACCACCAGTCAGTTCTCCCCCTCAAAGGGGAAAGCAGCCCATGGTCATCTGGAACTATGGCGAGTTTACCTTTTCCTTTTACTGTGCACTGCCCAAAATATCCTCACTGCAATAGTGTCAAATAGATGGGAGCAAGTCAACAGCATACTTTACATAGTTACAGATTTTCACATCCAATCAGAAGACATGTAAAACTAGCCACTCTTTCACCAATGCCCATTTTGCTCCCTTGCCCAAAGTTAAAATGACACCTGTAGTGTATTTACAACATTATGTCTTCCAAAGATTTTATGGATTTTGAGTGTCTACCTATCGATGAAGACTTGGCTCATTGCACAAAAACTCTGTCCAGACTTGAATTCACCTCTGCCTTTTTAAGCTGGAATCCATTTCATCAGCAAGATATTTAAAGCTTGTTGTCGGTCATTATTAATTAAAACTGACACCGAGTCAAATAGCAGCGTATCGGATTTGTTTAGCTCCAGCTCAGTTGCATTCACCCAGTTTGGCATTGCTGTTAAATCGTAATTAAATAAGTCATCAATATTATTTGGACAAAGCCCCTTTCTGGTTTGTTATATGGGACAATATTAATTGTTAAAGTTCCATTCTATAGTACTGCTGAATGTCGATTGAGCCATGACCGGCTCAGAGGACGATGGTATTATTGGCTCAGTGACCACTGCATATTTTGTGCAGGACTACATCATGTTGTCATTTAAATGACACTGGTGGTTTGATTTGATTTGATTTATTATTGTCACATGTATAGTATACAGTGAAAAGTATTGTTTCTTGCATGCTGTACAAACAATGCACATCTTACATAGGGAAGGAAGGAGAGACTGCGGAATATAATGTTCCAGTTATAGCAAGATGTAGAGAAAAGATCAACTCAATACGAGGTAGGTCCATTCAGAAGTCTGATGGCAGTAGGGAAGAAGCTGTTCTTGAGTCGGTTGGTACGTGACCTCAAACTTTGGTAACTTTTTCCTGACGGAAGAAGGTGGAAGAGAGTATGTCCAGGGTGCGTGGGGTCCTTAATTATGCTGGCTGCCTTCCTGAGGCAGTGGGAATTTTAGATAAGAGTCAATGGATGGGAGGCTGTTTTGCGGTAACCTGAAGCTCTCGACCCTTTCTACTTCGTTCTCATTGATGTAGACAGGGGCATGTTCTCCACTTCGCTTCCTGAAGCCGATGACAATCTCCTTCGTTTTGTTGACATTGAGGGAGAGATCATTGTCGTCGCACCAGTTCACCAGATTCTCTATCTCATTCCTGTACTCTTGTCTCGTCATTGTTTGAAATCAATGAAATCAGTGTTACTAAATAAACTTACCAAACGAATTGACTGGAAACAGTGTAAATAGAGCATTTCAGTTGAAAAGGATATCAAGTAGAAATATTGCAATAATAATAATTGCTTGTCACAAGTAGGTTTCAATGAAGTTACTGTGAAAAGCCCCTAGTCGCCACATTCCGGCTGCCGTTTGGGGAGGCTGGTACGGGAATTGAATCTGCGCTGCTGGCTTTCTTCTGCATTACAAACCAGCTGTTTAGCCAATTGTGCTAAACCATACCCTGATCCTAAATTATTTACCCTAAATTATTCCGTAGCATTCATACAGAAAGTCATTTTTTATCTTTGGTAATAGGGTAAAATGGGGTGTCCCCACTAAACACCTCCATTGATTTTTGTTACTATTGAAGTCAATCAGGAGAGGTGATAAGTTTGTTGCCAAGCTGATGTGCTTTGGGCAATTGTCTGAAGCCTAAATGACCAGATCTGCTGTAAGCCTTTGCAGGTTTGCCTCACTTGCACGGTTTGCTTCACGGTTTTGCTGAGGAAGTTAACATGGATGAAATAATTATTTATTTCATTTTTTCAGGATGTGAGCATTGCTGACGAGACCAACATTTGATTCCCATCTCGAATTGCCCTTGAGAAGGTGGTGGCGTGCTGCCTTCTTGAACCGCTGCAGTCCATGTGATATAGGTACACCCAATGTGCTATTCGGGAGGGAGTTCCAGGATTTTCACCCAGTGAAGGAATGGCGATATAGTTCCAAGTCAGGATGGGGAGTGACTTGGAGGGGAACGTCCAGGTGGTGGTGTTTCCGTGTCTCTGCTGCTCCTGTCCTTCTAGATGGTAGTGGTTGTGGGTTTGGAAGGTGCTGTCTAAGGAGCCTTGGTACCATCTTATGGATGGTACACAATGCTGCTACTGGGCGTCGGTGGTGGAGGCAGTGAATGTTTGTGGACAGGATGACAATAATGCAGGCTGCTTTGTCCTGGATGGTGCTGAACGTCTTGAGTGTTGTTGGAGTTGCACTCATCCTGGCAATTGGGGAATGTTCCATCACACTCTGACTTGTGTTTTGTAGGTGGTGGTTAGGTTTTGGGGAGTCAGTAGGTGAGTTGCTCACTGCAGGATTCCTAGCCTTGACCTGCTCTTCTAGCCACAGTATTTATATGGCTTGTCCAGTCCCATTTCTGGTCAATGTTAACTGCCAAGATGTTGATAATGGGGGATTCAGTGATGATAATACCATTGAATTTCTTGTCAGCCCAAGACTGGATATTATCCAGGTGTTTCTCATTTTGGAGATGAATGTGAGACAGAAACAAAGAGATCAGAAACTACACCACGACATGCACAGCGGGACACATACATTCAAAGTAGGTGACACCCGTGTATGTGCATAACTTTGGAAGTGGACAATGCTGGACTCCAGGATCCACCACTTCAGGAACAAGTCATTTTGAGTTGAAGTTGAGAACCAAGTAGTGTGCAGACATGTGGATCACATCTGAGCAAGAGATACATCTCCAAGAATGAAGGGTCAACCTAGAATTGATGTCAAGCTCTGGCGTGTGTGCTCCCCTGCAGCTGTTGTTCCTGGTACACCCAGCAAGCTGTCAGGTGCAGAGCCACCCAGTCTAGTGGCACATCTTTTACTGCAGCTCAAGACCCCATGATTCCTGCTTCGGAAACTCTCCCCGGTAGAGTTGCATTGCTCTGGATCTCCCTGCAGAGCACCTCAATGACTTTATTTGTAGAAGAGAAGTTAAAGCTGAGAGACATTGCTATTGTTGCGTGGTTTGTATGAGGGACTTAAGGGGGAGATGAAATGTGGTCATGTGTATGTTTGCCCCTCCCTCCTGCTAATTACGAGTGTGTGATACAAGAGCTGTGCTCTGGGTAGTAAGATGGTGCCGAGCCTATAAATACCTCAATGTGTGTTCTCAATAAAGTTTACGTTTGTTTGCAACAAACTGGTGCTTGCCTCAAGTTATCACACCAGCCCTAATTGTCATTGAGAAGGTGGTGGTGAGCTGCATTTTTGAACCACTGCAGACCATGTGGTGTGCATACACTTATGATGCCGGCGTTGGACTGGGGTGAGCACAGTAAGAAGTCTTACAACACCAGGTTAAAATCCAACAGGTTTGTTTCGATATCACTAGCTTTTGGAGCGCTGCTCCTTCCTCAGGTGAAAGAAGAGGTATGTTCCAGAAACAAATATACAGACAAATTCAAAGATGCCAGACAATGCTTGGAATACGAACATTAGCAGGTGATTAAATCTTTACAGATCCAGAGATGGGGTAACCCCAGGTTAAAGAGGTGTGAATTGTGTCAAGCCAAGACAGTTGGTAGGATTTTGCAGGCCAGGTGGTGGGGGGTGAATGTAATGTGACATGAATCCCAGGTCCCGGTTGAGGCCGCACTCATGTGTGCGGAACTTGGCGTCCTGAACACGGGACAATGAAGCATTGTCTGGCATCTTTAAATCGGTCTATAGACATGTTTCTGGAACAGACCTCTTCATTCACCTGAGGAAGGAGCAGCGCTCCGAAAGCTAGTGACATCGAAACAAACCTGTTGGACTTTAACCTGGTGTTGTAAGACTTCTTACTGTACATACACTTAAGTGCTCTAAGAATGAGAGCTCCAGAATTTTGACCCAGCAACAGTAAAGGAATGGTGATACAGTTGCAGTTTGGATGGTATATGACCAGGTGGTGGTGTTCACTTTTCCTTCTAAGTAGTAGGTGGCGGGTTGGAAAGTTCCCATAGAAGAAGCCTTAGCGAGTTGCTGCAGTGCATCTTACGGATGTGTCACTGTGCACTGGTAGTACAGCAAATACCAAACAATCAGGTTGTTTTGTCCTGAATGATGTTGAGTTTCTTGAGTGTTGTTGGAACTGCACTCGCACAGGCAAGTGGAGAGCATTCCATCACACATGCACCTTAGCAGATGGTGACCGGCTTTAAAGAGTCAGGAGGTGAATTACTTGCTGCAGAATTCCCAGTCTATAACCTGCTGTTTGGGGGAGCGATATAAAATGATGCAATGGGTGACAATAAGGGATTTGAAGCAGAGGAAGAAGAACAGGATCATTCCTTGGAGATTAAGTTCCAGGTATTACTTTAACTTCAATTCTAAACATGTTCATTTGAGTCTTTAACCATTTAGGCAACAAGAGACAGTTTGGTGAAGTAACTCAGGAAATCTACCTGTTAAATATCAGACGGGACTTGACCAGCTTACCACAGCTCTTGCTTTCAGGTTCGGACTTGGGCGCAGTTTGACACTCAATCTCTGTTCTCTTTCTGTAACTTTTACTTCCCTCTGGACAGCAATCACTTGCTGAGCAACTTGCTCAGTGAAATCTTCTGCTTCTCAACTCATTGTAAACCACAACCCACCGTGTGATCAATGATGTTATTGGATTCTAATTGGCCTGAATGAGGTGAGGCTTATTCTTAATTGGCTTAATGAATATGTGATCAATGTGTCATTGGTCTAGGCGAGCATGATCAGTTTCTAATTGGTGTCTTGCGGGTGATGGTCATCTATTGATGCCATTTCCCATAGTCCCCAAGATGTCAATTACTTGTGAGACCATCCCTTTCATCAAAGTTTGCTCTTGGTACTTCTTGCTAAGATAAAGAGACTCCTTCTAAACATCACAAGTCAGACTGCATTAATGTAATGCACAAGGCTGAATGTTTTAATACTTGCTTTTCTTTCCACAACCAGATTTTGAATTTAGAGAACGGAACTGATAATTTTAATTGTGAGGGAGGTGGATAGTTCTGTACCAGTACTTGTTCAACCTTGATATCTTCCATCACTGCCTTAAGGCCATATGTTCTTTGGCCCTTGTCAAGTTTGAGCGTGATGTTAAGAACTAGTCAAGTGATCAGCTTGTGTCCCAGAATTTAGTATGAAGCCAGATTAGATTGACATACTTCAATTGTATGTAAACTAAAATAAAACTAATCATGAAACATAAATTTACCCACAGGGACCTCTGTGATAACATTTACTCCCTGCTGTTGGTCCTTTTCTTCATCTCCTACCTTATGTTGCTATAATACATCTGCAGAAAAAGAGAGTGCAAGCTCAAGGTGGGCGAGTATGACACCCTTGCAATTAAAAGGCAAAGAAGCAGCTAGAAGCTTATGATCATCTGGAGCTTCAACTTAATGCAATAGTGACAGTTTTCAGATATTTTTCTTTTTAGGCAGTGCCTTGGGATCGAGGATGTCTCTGAGATGGCTGATCAGTCCGATGCGTGATCTGCAGACTCCGCCACATGAGGGGCAGGCGTGCGTGGAGGGTCAAGTCGATGAATTGTTTGGGAGTTTGCGTGCTCTCACTGATGCCTTGACTTAGCACTGCGTTTTCTCAACAGAATAACTCGATTTGTTTGCTGCCTTCCTGAATCTTTCCCATTTTGGTTGGTCACATGCCAGAGACTCGCATATGTTCAGGGAACCTTAGGATATTCCTGACACTGCTATCTGCTAAAGAAAGAGAAGAATGCCTCTCCATGGCTTGTTCTTGAAAAGGCATGAGGTGTTTCTGAATTGAGGCTACTGGAGCAGTATTAGAGTCATAGAGTCATAGATGTTTACAGCATATAAACAGGCTCTTTGGCCCAGCTTGTCCATGTCACCCAGTTTCTATCACTAAGCTAGTCCGACTTGCCCGCATTTGGCCCATATCCCTCTATACCCCCCTGCCCATGTAACTGTCTAACATTTTTAAAGGAAAAGAATTGTACCTGCCTCTACCACTGCCTCCGGCAGCTCATTATAGATGCTCACCACCCTCTGCGTGAAGAAATTTCCGCTCTTTTGTATCTCTCCCCTCTCATCTTAAACCTATCCTCTAGTTCTAGATTCCTCTACCTTTGGGAAAAGATGTTGACTATCTATCTTATCTATGCCCCTCATTATTTTACAGACCTCTCTAAGATCACCCCTAAGGCTCCAGGGAAAAATGTCCCAGCCTATCCAGCTTCTTCTTCTAGATCAGACTATCAAGTCCTGGTAGCACCCTCATGAATCTCTTCTGCACTCTTTCTAGTTTAACAATATCCTTCCTATAATAGGGTGACCAGAACTGGACACAGTATTCCATGTGTGGTCTTACCAATGTCTTGTACAACTGCAACAAGATGTCCCAACTCCTGTATTCAATATTCTGACCAATGAAACCTAACATGTTGAATGCCTTCTTCACCACCCTGTCCACCTGCAACTCCACCTTCAAGGAACTATGAACCTGTACTCTTTGTTCTGTAACTCTCCCCAACTCCCTATCATTAACTGAGTAGGTCCTGTCCTGATTTGGTCTACCAAAATGCATCACCTCACATTTATCCAAATTAAACTCCATCAGCCATTCATCTGCCCACTGGCCCAATTGGTCAAGATCCTGTTGCAATCTTATATAACCTTCTTCACTGTCCACTATGCCGCCAATCTTGGTGTCAACCGCAAACTTACTACTAATAATAATCTTTTTATTGTCACAAGCAGGCTTACATGAACACTGCAATGAAGTTACTATGAAAAGCCCCTCGTCGCTACATTCCGCCGCCTGTTTGGGTACACAGAGGGCGAATTCAGAATTCTCAGTTGGAACGGGAATTGAACCCGTGCTGCTGGCCTTGTTCTGCATCACAAACCAGCTGTCTAGCCCACTGAGCTAAGCCAGTCCTCCAACCATGCCTCCTACATTCTCATCCAAATCATTAATTATATATCGCAAATAACAGTGGACCCAGCACCCATCCCAGAGGCACACCGCTGGTCATAGGCCTCCAATTTGAAAAACAACCCTCCACAACCACCCTTTGGCTTTGGTCGCCAAGCCAATTTTGTATCCAATTGGATACCTCACCTTGGATTCCATGAGATTTAACCTTTTGCAACCACCTATCATGTGATACCTTGACAAAGGCCTTGCTAAAGCCCATGAAGACTACATCGACTGCACTGCTCTCATCTACCTTCTTGGTTACCCCTTCAAAAAACTCAATCAAATTGATGAGACATGACTTTCCCCTTACAAAGCCAGTCTGACTTTCTCTAATTAGCTCTTGCCTGTCTAAATGCCTGTAGATCCTGTCCCTCAGAATACCTTCTAACAATTTACCCACTACAGAAGTAAGGCTAACCGGTCTGTAGTTCCCAGGCTTATGCCTACAACCCTTCTTAAACAAGGGCACAACATTTGCTATCCTCCAATCTTCAGCCACCTCTCCTGTCGCAGTCGATGATTTAAATATCTCAGCTAGGGGGCCGACAATTTCTTCCCTAGCCTCCCACAACGTCCTGGGATACATTTCATCAGGTCCCATGGATTTATCTATCTTGATGCACTTTAAAAGCTCCAGCACCTCCTCCTCTGTAATATGTACACTCCTCAAGACATCATTTTTTATTTCCCTAACATTCATGCCTTTCTCAACAGTAAATACTGATGAGAAATATTCTTTTAGGATCTCTTGCATCCCATGTGGATCTGCACATTGACGACCTTGTTTATCCTTAAGAGGCCCTACCCTCTCCCTAGTCACCCTTTTACCCTTTATGTATCTGTAAACGCTCTTTGGATTTTCCTTTGCCTTATCTGCCAAGACAATCTCATGTCCCCTTTTTGCCCTCCTGATTTCTCTCTTAACTTTACTCCTACAAGCCCTATTCTCTTCAAGGGATCCATTTGATCCCAGCTGCCTATGCATGTCATATGCCTCCTTCTTCCTTTTGACCATGGCCTCAATATCCCGAGTCATCCAGGGTTCCCTCCTTCTACGAGCCTTACCCTTCACTCTAAGAGGAGTGTGCTCACCTTGAAACCTAGTTAACACCCTTTTGAAAGATTCCCACTTACCAACTGTCCCCTTGCCTGCAAATAGGCACCCCCAACCAACTTTTGAAAGTACCCGCCTAATACCCTCAAAATTGGCCTTGTCCCAATTTAAAATGTTAACGTGTGGGCCAGAACTATCATTCTCCATAGCTATCTTAAAACTAATGGAATTATGGTCACTGGTCGCAAAGTAATCCCTCACTAACACTTCCGTCGCCTGCCTTCCTTATTCCCCAAAAATAAAGAACCTTTGTGTGCAATTTCCTCCTGTAATAGAGGGACAAAGGCAGGAGGACTCTGCAAACCTTTAAAATGGCATATATACAATCTCAGATGTAGAAGTCCCACAACCATTTCCAACAAATTCCATTTTTTCCAGTAGAGGAAAGGGTGCAGGTGTGATTGAGACTGGAGAAAACCTGAACTCAGCAGGGACTTTTGAACTTTGTGTGGAGTTCAACCATAATCCATTTTGGCTGTTGCAAAGACCACAACCCGTATTGTGGGGGTCACGAATTTGTTGAGTAGACATAAATGTTCTTGAAGAATATAAAATATCTGCTTATCAGACATGATCGGAAGTATTTTGAAAAATCTCCCATTCTCCTTTACTGCAAAAAAAACTGATTACAACTGTCAGGGATTGTTTAAAAAAAACACTTCTGCTGGACTGCTTTGATTGACAGGGCAACTAGTGTAACATTTGTTCAATCAGTATCAATAATGTTCTTTGCAGATATTCTCCGAAATACTATTCATTGTGAATGCTTGGCTGAATTTAAAGCTATAATTATCTCAGCAGGTTTTCTGAGCTCATGGTTTCATTAACAGCTTAAATACGTTATTAAAGTATTAGGGGTAAGAAGAGAGGTTTGGTTTTATAATAGATCAACTACTTGAGGAGACGTAAAAACCCTGGCATTTTTTAAAAACTATCAAATTTACTGTGGCACAATGGATAGCATTGCTGCCTCACAAGGACCCACCTCTTGCTGATCTTCTGCATCCCTTCAACCTCAACAACCTTTACCCAGATTTGACAGTTGCTTTCTCATTTACATATGCCATAGCAGACTACACTTTCACATGGATGTTCCAAAAATCATTATTTCAATTAATATGCAAATAAGCTGACCTAGCAACTCTAGTGTAGACAACCCCCCATACCATTGATAGAAATACATTGTGACTCACTGGATATCATTTCTAGGCCTATTGTGACGAATTCAGGATTTTAGATATGTTGGATTATAAACATTTGCCAATTTAAGGGTTAGCAGCGTGGGTTAGAGTGTGTTTGACTGCAGTCGGCATGTTTTTTAAAAGAAACTTGCTTTGCAAGACCAGACACTTTTAGGAGCTAGAGATTGACCAGAGCAAAAACAGCCTGGGCTAATGCAATGTGGATTGACTAGGGGAAGCCTCTGGGAGTTAATGTGTTTTCAGCCTGCAGAGTTCATTTGTTTTCAACTTGGGGAGATTATGTCATTGTTGGCTGGAGCTAAGGTATTCAGACATTTTTCAGAAAACTTTCTGAGTTGAGTTCTGATCTGATGAATCCTTTAGACCAGGTAAGGTATTTTGCTCTGACATTAGGTTAGTTAAAAAAAGATAATGGGCGAAATTCTCCAGAAACGGCGCGATGTCCGCCTACTGGCGCCCAAAACGGCGCCAATCAGACGGGCATCGCGCCGCCCCAAAGGTGCGGAATGCATCTTTGAGGGCCGAGCCCCAACATTGAGGGGCTAGGCCGACGCCGGAGGAATTTCCGCCCCGCCAGCTGGCGGAAACGGCCTTTGTTGCCCCGCCAGCTGGCGCGGAAATGACATCTCCGGGCGGCGCATGCGCGGGAGCGTCAGCGGCCGCTGACAGTTTCCCACGCACGCGCAGTGGAGGGAGTCTCTTCCACCTCCGCCATGGAGGAGACCGTGGCGGAGGCAGAAGAGAAAGAGTGCCCCCACGGCACAGGCCCGCCCGCGGATCGGTGGACCCCGATCGCGGGCCAGGCCACCGTGGGGCACCCCCCGGGGTCAGATCGCCCCGCGCCCCCCCCAGGACCCTGGAGCCCGCCCACGCCGCCTTGTCCCGCCGGTAAGGTAGGTGATTTAATTTACGCCGGCGGGACAGGCAATTTATCGGCGGGACTTCGGCGCATCCGGGCCGGAGAATCGAGCGGGGGGGCCTGCCAACCGAGAACAAGGGGAAAGTTGAAACAAACCAGTTGAAACAGCTTTCTGAAGGTATCCAGCCAGAGTCTGCAGAGGTTCTAGCAGGAGCCAAATCTGTTCTGGAAAGCAGGTATTAATAACAAAGAACAAAGAACAATACAGCATAGGAACAGACCCTTCGGCCCTCCAAACCTGTACCGGTCATGATACCAACCTTGGCCAAAACCCTCGGCATGCCTCTTAACATTCAATGATTTGTTGAAGCCTTGTCTGCACACAACACATTCTTACTGTTTTCTTCAAGCTGTATAACTGATTAAAGCTCTTTCCACATTCAGTGCACTGGAACACTATCATTCGGATGCGTGAGTATCCGACAATTAAAGACGAATGAATAGAGCAGATTTGCAGCTGATCTTTAGTGTGAGGTTTCTGTCTGAAAATCCTCTCCTTCTGATATCCTGAATCAGCCAAGAGGAATCACTCTGCTCCCCGGTGATGTCTCCGGGTTCCAGTGCGCAGATCCGGCGTGCCGGACACGGGAGTCCCGCCCCTACCCATTAATTCCTCCCTCCCCGACACGTCCTCGAGACAAGGTTTCCAGGCAACTGGTTGACGGCTCTGGCCAGAGCGAGAAGCTGCTCGATGGCCACCTCATCCCCTCCATGGCCAAGCCTGCCATTGGGATGTCGGATGGATTGGGAGCTGAATGTTTTCCTTTCTTGTTGTTTAATTGGTAATATAAATAGTAATTAATGGTATTGTATTTACTGTATTGAGTAGTATTGTTTAAGGGTAATTGTAAGCTATTTTTGGGTATGTTGTTAAAATACCCAAATATTGTATTAATAATAGTCTTGTTTGAAAATACCAAATCTCTATTTCTTTGTGCAATTACTCCTGGAGTGTCTTACAAAATGAAATATTGGGGTCACGGTCCAGTATCCTAGCTACTGTTGGGCATCTGGTCTGGAAACCTAATACTTTTTTGCACAAAAATGGGGCGGGATTCTCCGACCCCCCCCGGCGGGTCGGAGAATCGCCGGGGGCTGGCGTGAATCCCGCCCCTGCTGGTTGCCGAATTCTCCGGCACCGGATATTCGGCGGGGGTGGGAATCGCGCCGCGCCGGTTGGCGGGCCCCCCCGGCGATTCTCCGGTCCGCGATGGGCCGAAGTCCCGCTGCTGGAATGTCTGTCCCACCAGCGAGAATCAAACCACCTCTCTTACTGGCTGGACAAGGCAGCGCGGGCGGGCTCCGGGGTCGGGCGATCTGGTCCCGGGGGGGTGCCCCTACGGTGGCCTGGCCCGCGATCGGGGCCCACCGATCCACGGGCGGGCCTGTGCTGCGGGGGCACTCTTATCCTTCCGCCTTCGCCATGGACTCCACTATGGTGGAGGCGGAAGAGACCCCCTCCACTGCGCATGCGCGGGGATGCCGTGAGCGGCCGCTGGCGCTCCCACGCATGCGCCGCACAGCAAAGTCATTTCCGCGCCAGCTGGCAGGGCACCAAAGGCCTTTCCCGCCAGCTGGCGGGGCGGAAATTAGTCCGGCGTGGGCCTAGCCCCTCAAGGTGAGGGCTCGGCCCCTCAAGAAGAGGAGAATTCCGCACCTTTGGGGCGGTGCGATGCCGGACTGATTCGTGCCGTTTTTGGTGCCGGTCGGCGGACATCGCGCAGATTGCGGAGAAACCCGCCCATGTTGTGTATTCCTTGAGTTTAAAAGGCGGATGGGTGATATATTCAAGGTGTTTAAAATATTAATTTGATTCGGTAGACTAGATACAGAGAAACTATTTTCTATGGTTGGGGAATTATGACCAAAGGAACATTATCTTAAAATTAGAGTTCGACTGCTCAGGAGGGAAAGCAGGAAGTACTTTTTTTTATAATGGCAAGTAGAAATCTGGAATTCTATACCCCGGTGGTTTATGAGTGCTAGCATAATTGGAGCATTCAGGACTGATAATGTTTTTTGTTAGAGTGATGAAGTTAAGGCGGTAAATGGAGTTGAGATTATGGATTCACAGGACAGAGATTTATGGGCCGACAGAATTGCAGGTAGGGGTAAACCTATGAATTACCTGGATGTCCTTCCCTCCCCTTATCTATCCAGCCCCAAACTGTCTGCAGTTTTACATGATGGGAGGGAGAGCAGAGGGCTGCCCACCCATCCTCACCCCAATTGAGGCCCTTAAGTGGCCAATTCATGGTCACATAAAGGTCCTTTCCTGCCCACCCTCAATTTTGAAGTAAGGTGGAGGAGTACAGGGACAGACTCGGGCATCAGGTGGAAAAGTGGGGGTGAGACACTTCCTTCACTGATCCTCTTTCCAGATTGGGCAAACCCACACCCACCAAGGACTGCCCCCTCATTGTGCTCCCTCCTGACATGATCTTCCGGCCATGCCATCAGGACCCCCACTTCCGATCCCCTCACCTTCCGGGCCTCTCCTCCTATCCCTAACATGAGACCATGCACCTCAAAACCTGTAGACTCTGACACTTAGGCCTGCCTGTAGCCTCAACAATGGCCAGTGTTCCCGTGGTGCTTCTTGGACACCTACAGGGCTGTTAGGAAGGGAGTTCCAGGATGTGTGACTGTGAAGGAACGGCGATATATTTCCAATTCAGGGTGGTGAGTGACGTGGAGGGGAATCTCCAGGTGCTGGGGATCCCAGATATGCGCCTAAGGAACAGTCTTGAGCAGCTGATTGGCCTACCTCTCTATATATAAAGGTCCGAAGTTTGACCGAGGGTGGAGTACGAGGTGAGGTTGGTGGGTGGGAGGTGGCCTGATAAAGACAAGGGGGCAATGTGGAAGGAGGACTATGCAAGAAGGAGGGTGCAGGGTGAAGGGTCACAATGGTAGGCAGAGGGGCAGGAAGGTGGATGAAGATGATCAACAATGGAAGGCAGAGGAAAGACAGAGAGCAGGGAATCTGGATCCTGACAAAGTTGCATGAAAAGCTCACAAACAAGGGGGTCAAAGGGATGCCACATTGTTTCCTGGAAGGGGCTGCACGAAGACTCCAGATGAGGTGGGTAAAGGTCCAAGTGAGGCATGGGCACCTCACAGGTTTTTTTGTGCATTTCTATGGGACATGGCCATCGCAGGCTGGGCCAGAATTTATTTCCCATCCTTAGTTGCCTTTGAGGAGGTGGTGATGAGCTGCCTTCTTGAACCGCTGCAGTCCCTGAGGTGTAGGTACACCCACAGTGCTGTTCAGGGGGGGGAGATTTTGACCCAGCGACAGCGATGGAATGGCGATATATTTCCATGTCAGGATGGTGAATGACATGGAGGAAACGCCCAGATGGCGGTGTTCCCAGGTATTTGCAGCTCTTGTCCTTCTAAATAGTAGTGGTCGTAGGTTTGGAAGGTGTTGTCGAAGGAGCCTTGCTGAGATCCTGTAATTCATCTTTAAGATGATACACATGGCTACCAATGTTCATCGGTGGTGGAAGGAGTGAATGTTTGTGGAAGGAGTGCCAATCAAATGGGCTACTTTGTCCTGGATGGTGCTGAGCTTCTTGAGTGTTGTTGGAGCTACACTCATGCAGACAAGTGGGGAGTATTCCATCACACTCCTGACTTGTGCCTATTGGTGGTGAACAGGCTTTGGAGAGCCAGGAGGTGAGTTACTTGCTACAGGATTGTCAGCCTCTAACTTGCTTTTGTTTCTTTCAATTATGTGGACATCACTAGCAAGGCCAGCATTTATTGCCCATTCCTAATTGCCCTTGGTATGAGTGGCTTGCTGGGCCATTCAGAGGACATTTAAAAATCAACCGCATTGCTGTGGGTCTGAAGTCAATTGTAAGTCAAACCAGGTAAGTACGGCAGATTTCCTTCCAAAAGAGCATTGGTGAACAAGATGGATTTTTACAACCATCAACAGTGGTTTCACAGTCATCATTAGATTCTTAATTCCAGACTTTTATTTTGAATTCAAATATCACCATGTGCTATGTCCAGTGACCATTTCCCGACACCACTACCTCCCCTAGCCGCAGTATTTATATGGCTGGTCCAGTTCAGTTTCTGGTCAATTGCACCCCCTGGGATGTTTATAGTGGGAGATTCAGTCAATGGTAACTTCATTGAATGTCAAGGGGCAATGCTTAAATTCTTTCTTGTTGGAGATGGTCATGTCTGACACTTGTGTAATGCGAATGTTACTTGTCACTTGTTGGCCCAAGATTGGATATTGTCCAGCTCTTACTGTATTTAGATCTGAGGAGTCATGAATGGTGCTGAAAATTGTGTCATCAACAATGAACTGCCCCACTTCAGACTTTATGATGGAAGGAAGGTCATTGATGAAGCTGCTGAAGATGGTCTAGCCTTGGACATTATCCTGAGTAACTCCTGCAGTGATGTCCTGGAGTTGAGCTGATTAACCTCCAACCACCACGACCATTGTCTTTTGTACCAGGTGTGACTTCAACTAGTTGAGAGTTTCCCCCCTGATTTCCATTGAATTCAGGTTTGTTAGGACTCCTTGATGCCAAACTTGGTCAAATGCTGTCTTGATGTTTATAGACTCAGGGGTTGGCAGTTGAATCAGGGAACAGACTTCTTCTTGAGGCTGCTAGCCTTTTCCCTCTTGATTGCCTTCATGTTGCACTTTCACAGACTTCATTTGTGAATACAAAAAGGATTTATTAATAAGAAAACAGCAGCCTCATGTCTCCCGCCTAGGACAACTCCACACCCTAGGACAACTACACCCCCTCGGGTGATTACCCAGTCTGAGTCCCAATTGGTCCTCCAAGCCAGGTGACCCTTACTCTGCTGTGTTGCCCACAAAGAGACAATCACCACAAATCACCACAGTTGCTGACATCTTGCACAATCTGGTGAAGACCGGTGGGTGGAGGGAGTGATATGAGTGTGCTGGACTCATGAGGAGAAACCATGGGAATATAATTGCCTTTCTTTTTCTTTTCTTACATACTTTTGACAGTTTGATGTGTGATGCCTCAAATGTGATGGGTGCACTAGACAGGATAGTTTTGCACATAAATTAATCATTCTGAAGCCATTTTGTGGCTGCAATCACATTTCAGGGTTAAGATGGCAATTATAAAGCACTTTGGCCTGTTAGGTTATGATCTGTTCTGAATTACATGATCAAATTATCGTCCAATCTCACAGAAGGTCACCTCAAACAGATTCCTACAGTAAAAAAAAAGACAATGGCCCAACTTGCTGTTTAATTCCAGTGAAGGTTTGATAATGTTCATTGCCTGATTCCGATCTCCCATCTTCCCAGCTCGAGACGTGTGTGCCACGTGAAATCACCTCCCGGGAAGTAAGAATTATAAAAATGAAGGAAAAAATTGTTATTTCAAGTTTTTAAATTGGATTTCAATAGCATGATTCTGTGGGATAAACATTTATGGTTTGAGAATTCATGTTCTCTTTTTTTTAATATAGTGTCTGAGCTCAGGTTCAGTAACACAAAGTGATATTCTTCTCAACAGTACATTGACGAGCTAAGCTCTGTTCTCTCCATCGCCCGGATTCCCCGCCAGACTGCTGGCAGAGCTGCAGAAATTAGATGTCAGTATAAATTATGGTACAAGATGAGCCACAGGCTTGGGCTATGAACAGTAGACACACAAAACAAAGTGCTCATGAAGGTAATTGCTTCTGATCTTAAAGTTCTTAAATGACAGAAATTGGTGCTGATGTGGCATTTGCGTCACAAACCCTCTGTTAATTGAGAACGACTTGATCTGCTTTTTTGTGTTCGCAATTCACCTTCTCACTATGATGTGCTGCAGTGAGTCAGAAAGTAATTCCCCTCCACATGAAAACAATATTGACTCTGGTGGTGCTTTGGAGGGTGATATATGCCATAAGAATTATGCTGAGCACAAATTAAACAAGTGCTGTAGGGAGAAACGACTTGATAGTAGGTCTCCCCCCATTGCAGAGGGAATAACGCAATGATGTTGCAAAGACAACAATATCGGGCCCTGGGCCCTGCATTTTTAATAGTTTCAAAAGAATGGTTTGTTTTTGCCAAACATTCTTCAGGGAAGTAAGTACTGTAAAATTGTTAACATTTTTGTACTATATTTAATAAGATAGTATATGAAACCTGCCATGAAATTGTCTTGCCTGTTAATTTTGACAACAGCCTGTCATTTCACTGCTCCAGTGAACTATAACTATTCTATTCACGCAAGAGAAATCAGCAAAATGCCCAGAATAGAAAATATTGAGAGTGTGCCCAAGAATAAGACCGAAGCAGGTAAGATATTTGAGCCGACACAGAGGGAGAGATGCCCTTTATTGCACCCCTTTTACTCTATTGGAAGAATTTGGGGATTTTGGGATCTTGCCACCGTTATTTGGGCCTACCGCCATTTTGTTTTGCACATCGGGCGGCACGGTAGCACAGTGGTCAGCACTGTTGCTTCACAGCGCCAGGGTCCCAGGTTCGATTCACGGCTTGGGCTGCTGTCTGTGCGGAGTATGCATGTCCCCACCGTGTCTGCGTGGGTTTCCTCCGGGTGCTCCGGTTTCCTCCCACAAGTCCCAAAAGACGTGCTTTTAGGTGAACTGGACATTCTGAATTCTCCCTCAGTGTGCCCGAACAGGCGCCGGACCGTGGCGACTGAGGGATTTTCACAGTAACTTCATTACGGTATTAATGTAAGCCTACCTGTGACAATAATAGAGATTATTATTATCAACCAAATCAGCATGGATTTATATATGGTGGGTGGGGAAAGAGGTGGTCCCAACAGCCTGGAGAAGGGAAACTGGCCTTCAGGCCATGGAATCCCGGGTGGCTTTAGTGTTTGACCGTGCCCCCTATTCTGCATAAATGTGAACATTGTCAGCAAGGCGAGCATTTGTTGCCCATCCATAATTGCCCATAAACTTTGTGCTTTGCTATGGCCAATTTAGAGGGCAGTTAAGAGTCAATCACATTTTGTGGGTCTGGAATCACATGTAGGCCAGACCTGGTAAGGGTGGCAGATGTCACGTACAAGTGAACCAGATGAGTTTTTAACAATAATCGGTGGTCACCATTATGGAGACTAGTTTTCTATTTCAGATTTATTAATTAATTGAATTGAAATTCCTCCAGATATCAAGGCAGGATTGGAACACATAGCGCAAGAGCCTCTGGGCCTCTGCATTAAAGTCCAATGACACAACCACTCTGCCACCATCTCCCGTATGCATTCCCTACAATAGAACTATACTTCAAAAACACGTCAATGGTTGTAAAGTGCTCTGGGACACCCCAAGGCTGTGGAAGGTGTTATATAAATGTTCATCTTTATTTTAAGCATGTTTTAATGCGGTTCCTCCAGTCATTATTAACCACTGGTGAAACCATTTTGGGAATTCTAACTCCATCAGAAACCTAGCCAGGGAGGTGCATTAAAATCTTAAAGAGTGAAATACTCACTCCAATGTACTGCAATTTTACAATGTCTGAATTTTCAGGTTTCTGAAGCTGTACTGGACAGAATTGATATAAGGTTCTGGAATGGCAGTGCTAAGTCGACATCATTATTTTTTTCAACAAAGCTTTTACTGTACTTACTCCTCGGTTAGCCACCCCAATAGCTTGTGGGAGGCTAGTGTAGTTGTTGTGTCGATAAATCCATACTCTTCTGTGAACTTCTTAAAAGCGTGGCCATTGTCTGAAATGACTCAATCTGGAATGCCACGTGTAACGATTCTCTTGTTAGTCTTTGCCGGGATCTTAGCTGATAGTCTGTGCTGATTGGTGCTGGCCATTCTGTAATGTTCTGCCAGGTGGAAGAAGGCTTCATCTGTTTTTTAGTGTTGGTTTGATCAAGAAGCTGGAGGGCCACAACCCCCGATCTCTCTCTCTCTCTTACCTGATCGACTCTGTTCAAAGGTTCAAAGCAAAGGCCTTTCTCTCTCTGAAGTCAGATTGAACATCAGTCCAGCAACATCTGCTGGCTGGACCAGTTGTTTAAAAGGACCCTCTTTAAAATCTTCTGAGGAGGGTTCTGTTTTTTCTCAGTAAAGCTAGGGGAAATTCTGGTGGATTTGGAAACGAATAAGAAATTACACGGCCCGAGGCGGATCTTCTGAGTGAAGGCCCAGGTTAATAAAAATGAAAGGGCAGCACGGTAGCATTGTGGATAGCACAATTGCTTCACAGCTCCAGAGTCCCAGGTTCGATTCCGGCTTGGGTCACTGTCTGTGCGGAGTCTGCACATCCTCCCCGTGTGTGCGTGGGTTTCCTCCAGGTGCTCCGGTTTCCTCCCATAGTCGAAAGATGTGCAGGTTAGGTGGATTGGCCATGATAAATTGCCCTTAGTGTCTAAAATTGCCCTTAGTGTTGGGTGGGGTTGCTGGGTTCTGGGGATAGGGTGGAGGTGCTGACCTTGGGTAGGGTGCTCTTTCCAAGAGCCGGTGCAGACTCGATGGGCCGAATGGCCTTCTTCTGCACTGTAAATTCTATGATAAAGTGACTCCTCAGAGGGAATCCCACAGTCTGGGAGTTCAGACTGAATATTCCAGCCAGAAGATTCTCATTAGCCATCCAACCAGTGGTTCTCAATCACTCCATGTCCTGGAAGGATAGTCATCTAAAAAAACATCCAAAAAACATCACCTTCCACCTCACATTAATCCTCTTTTATTTTGCCCCTCCCCCTGCCTCTGCATGTATATACTTTGTATGTGTTTAGATTGAGGTAGGATGGCAAAAGGGTGGAGTAGTAGATTAGCTGGCCACTATTCTGCTATAACTATTGCATGCCTTATCTCTATAAATAAACAGTTGTTGTGTTTCACTTATAAATCTGGTGCCTGTAAGTCATTGGAGAAGTCAAGGGCCAAAGTTCTCAAAACCTTTACACAAATTATTGGTCACTTTACTTGTGGTGAGACTCTGATGACTGTGAGGCTGGAGTTGACTGCATACCAGCCCAGAATGTTGTAACGCATGTTTGACAAAAATTTAGTTTGATCTCTTAATGACTGCTTCTGAGGCCAGACCATGAATACATTTGACTTCAGACCAGCTGGAATAATAATCAGCAGCTTTTAGGATTGTCCTCTCTTCAGCTCAATAAGATCTATCCTGAGACATTCACATTGTCTGGATTGAAGTGAGGATGCCAGCAATAATTCTCTTTGGTCCTGGGGATGGATTGTGCACATGATGCAGTTCAAAATCATTTCCTCTATTGATTTTGTCATCCCAGGCCACAGACTGAATTCACATTCTAGCACAATTATTTGTAATTCTCCAGGTGGCCCTGGCATATCCTTAGGAAGATCTTGAGCCTGAGGACACTTGGTATGAAAAACCTCTCATCTGAAATTAGCAAGTCATCGTTACTGGAAATATTAGAAAATAGAACATAGACCATAGAACATTACAGCACAGTACGGACCCTTCGGCCCTCGATGTTGCGCCGACCTGTGAAACCATTCTAAAGCCCATCTACACTATTGCCTTATTGTCCATATGTCTATCCAATGACCATTTGAATGCCCTTAGTGTTGGCGAGTCCACTACTGTTGCAGGCAGGGCATTCCATGCCCTTACTACTCTCTGAGTAAAGAATCTACCTCTGACATCTGTCTTATATCTATCTCCCCTCAATTTGAAGCTATGTTCGGTCGTGCTAGACATCACCATCCGAGGTAAAAGGCTCTTACTGTCCACCCTATCCAATCCTCTGATCATCTTATATGCCTCAATTAAGTCACCTCTTAACCTTCTTCTCTCTAACGAAAACAGCCTCAAGTCCCTCAGCCTTTCCTCATAAGATCTTCCCTCCATACAAGGCAACATTCTGGTAAATCTCCTCTGCACCCTTTCCAATGCTTCCACATCCTTCCTATAATGCGGCGACCAGAATTGCACGCAATACTCCAAATGCGGCCGCACCAGAGTGTTGTATAGCTGCAACATGACCTCATGGCTCCGAAACTCAATCCCTCTACCAATAAAAGCTAACACACCATACGCTTTCTTCACAACCCTCTCAACCTGGGTGGCAACTTTCAGGGATCTATGTACATGGACACCGAGATCTCTCTGCTCATCCACACTGCCAAGAATCTTGCCATTAGCCCAGTACTCTGTCTTCCTCTTATTCCTTCCAAAATGAATCACCTCACACTTTTCTGCAGTAAACGCCATTTGCCACCTCTCAGCCCAGCTCTGCAGCTTATCTGTGTCCCTCTGTAACTTGTAACATGCTTCCGCACTGTCCACAGCTCCACCGACTTTAGTGTTGTAGCGCACAAAGACTCCGTGAGACAAATAGAGTGAAGTCGATGAGGCTTTATTAAGCGTGTCTGTTCCCCCGCAGCTCGATAGTAGAATGGCCTGCGGGGGAGGACTCCGGCTTCTTATACTCCGCCTTCAGGGCGGAGCTAGAGGTCAACGGCCAACCAGGACCAGGGATCTGTCAGCCAATGACATTAGGGCTTCCAGTCCCACATGACCCCTAATACATACTACCACAAGTGTCATCTGCAAATTTACTTACCCATCCTTCTACGCCCTCCTCCAGGTCAATTCAGGATGAGATGCTTGGAACATATTCTCTCATTTTTGCACACTGGCATTGTGGCATAGCCACCATTGTTAGCACTGCTGCCTCACAGCACCAGGGACCCGGGTTCAATTCCAGCCTTGGGTGACTGTGTGAAGTTTCCACTTTCCCTCGGCGCCTGCGTGTGTTTTCTGCGGGTGCTCCTGTTTACTCCCACAGTCCAAAGATGTGCAGGTTAGGTAGATTGGCCATGATAAATTGCGCCTTAGTGTTCAAAGGTTAGATCAAAAGTCTTTCAGATTTACGGCGGAGTGGGCCTAGGTAGGGTGCTCTTTCAGAGGGTCGGTACAGACTCGATAGGCCGAATGGCCTCCTTCGGCACTGTAGGTATTCTATGATTCTATTCTATGATTCACCTGCATTATGAGCCTGTAATATTTCATTCAGCCTTTGTGTTGTTGTTGGTAGGATTCCACAGCCTCAACAAAATTTATGTCATCCTTAACATAAGCTTAACTTCGGTTGTAGGGAAAATGCTGGCATCTATCATTCAGGAGGAAATAGCGGGGCACCTGGAGGGAAATTGTCCCATTGGGCAGACACAGCATGGGTTCACAAAGGGTAGGTCGTGTTTGACTAATTTGGTAGAATTTTTTGAGGACGTTACCAGTGCAGTAAATAATGGGGAGCCAATGGATGTGGTATACCTGGATTTCCAGAAAGCTTTTGACAAGGTGCCACACAAAAGGTTGCTGCATAAACTAACGATGCATGGCATTGAGGGTAAAGTGGTAGCATGGGTGGAGGATTGGTTAACTAACAGAAAGCAGAGAGTGGGGATAAACGTAACTAGTGGGGTCCCTCAAGGTTCAGTGTTGGGCCCGCAGTTGTTCACAATTTACATAGACGATTTGGAGTTGGGGACCAAGTGCAATGTGGCAAAGTTTGCAGACGACACTAAGATGAGTGGTAAAGCAAAAAGTGCAGAGGATACTGGAAGTCTGGAGAAGGATTTGGATAGGTTCGGTGAATGGGCTAGGGTCTGGCAGATGGAATTCAATGTTGCCAAGTGTGAGGCTATCCATTTTGGGAGGAATAATAGCAGAATGGATTATTATTTAAACGGTAAGATGTTAAAACATGCTGCTGTGCAGAGGGACCTGGGTGTGCTGGTGCACGAGTCGCAAAAAGTTGGTGTGCACGTGCAACAGGTGATTAAGAAGGCTAATCGAGTTTTGTCTTTCATTGCTAGAGGGATGGAGTTCAAGACTAGGGAGGTTATGCTGCAATTGTATAAGGTGTTAGTGAGGCCACACCTGGAGTATTGTGTTCAGTTTTGGTCTCCTTACCTGAGAAAGGGCATATTGGCACTGGAGGGAGTGCAGAGGAGATTCACTAGGTTGATCCAGAGTTGAGGGGATTAGATTATGACGAGAGGTTGAGTAGACTGGGACTGTACTCATTGGAGTTTAGAAGGATGCGGGGGGATCTTATTGAAACATATAAAATTATGAAGGGAATAGATAGGATAGATACGGGCAGGTTGTTTCCACTGGTCGGGGAAAGCAGAACTAGGGGGCATAGCCTAAAAATAAGGGGAAGTAGATTTAGGACGGAGTGTAGGAGGAACTTCTTCACCCAAAGTGTTGTGAATCTCTGGAATTCCTTGCCCAGTGAAGCAGTTGAGGCTCCTTCTTTAAACGTTTTTAAGAAAAAGATAGATACCTTTCTAAAGAATAAAGGGATTCGGGGATATGGTGTACGTGCCGGAGAGTGGAGCTGAGTCCACAAAGATCAGCCATGTTCTTATCCTGTTAAGGCTTTTCAACAGGAATGCCTGGCAATGCATCTAATGTTTGTTGTTTTCTTTGGAGAAGATTGTCTATCGATTTCTTGCTTGATGCAAGCTGCTCTTCTATATAATGGACTTGTGGTTCCTTCACCACCTGATGATGGGAACTCTTTTGACTGTTTTTATTTTCGAGATTTTCACATGGTTCTATTCAGTTCTGGTGCTCCTGCTTCACAGCACTTGTTTCAGTCTTTTCAGGATCTCTGAATAATTTTGGAAATTCTGTAAATTTTTCTCAGCTTCCCAGTTCCTCTAATTATATCTGCGCAAACATTTCGACGTAACAATGAACATTCTTAGTTGTGGAGGTCATACAAAGTTTCTGTGATTTCTCTTCCTATATACTGAAGTTTAGCTGTCAGCTATCCCTTAACTTGCAGCTGAATGTTGCATGGACTCGCACGTTCGATGGCTGAAGGAAGTCTTGCTTTAGACTCTTCTGTGTCATGAAAAATTGATGCTACAGCTCTACTGTATTATTTTAAGCTTACTTTATGCCTATTGACCATAATATCTGTGCTCCAATAGTTCCCACTTGATCCTGGAATTTCTCCCAAGAATGGCACTTAATTATCTTTTTCCTTTTCAATAACTTGAGTACTACATGATTTTAGTTGCTTCTCTTTTACGTTTTGTGACAGGAGTTTATTTGCTCTGACATACCAATTTAATATGTCCTCTCTTCTCGCAGGAATGGCACTCCACATTTTTGGTGGGACACTATCCACTGCAATATAGCCTTTTCCAGCAACAATGAATAACAGCAGCTACCATGCCATCTTCACCCCTTCTCTATTTTGGCTAGATGCACTGCTACTTCTGTGAACTACACACTGCACTCTGTCAGCCATTTTTCTCCATGAGATCTTTGTCACCTCAAATAAAAATCTAGGGCGAGATTCTCTGACCCCCCGCCGCGTCGGAGAATCGCCGGGGGCTGGCGTGAATCATGCCCCCGTCGGGTGCCGAATTCTCCAGCACCGGATATTCGGCGGGGGCGGGAATCGCGCTGTGCCGGTTGGCACCCCCCCCCCCCCTGCGATTCGCCGGCCCGGATGGGCCGAAGTCCCGCCGCTAAAATGCCTGTCCCGCCGGCGTAGATTAAACCACCTACCTTACCGGCGGGACAAGGCGGCGTGGGCGGGCTCTGGGGTCCTGGGGGGGGCGTGGGCCGATCTGGCCCCGGGGGATGCCCCCACGGTGGCCTGGCCCGCGATCGGGGCCCACCGATCCGCGGGCGGGCCTGTGCCGTGGGGGCACTCTTTCCCTTCCGCCTTCACCACGGTCTCCACCATGGCAGAGGCGGAAGAGACTCCCTCCATAGCGCATGAGCGGGAATGCCGTCAGCGGCCGCTAACGCTCCCGCGCATGCGCCGCCCGGAGATGTCATTTCCGCGCCAGTTGGCGCGGCACCAAAGGCCTTTTCCGCCAGCTGGCGGGGCGGAAATTTGTCCAGTGCGGGCCTAGCCCCTTAAGGTTGGGGCTCGGCCCCCCAAGATGTGGAGCATTCCGCACCTTTGGGGCGGCGCGATGCCCGACTGATTTGCGCCGTTTTGGGCGCCAGTCGGCGGACATCGCGCCGATACCGGAGAATTTCGCCCCTGTTTTTTTTTCTCACTTCTGGCTGCCTTGTTAACTGGACACCCTTCGATAGGGTCAAATCCTCTGTCAACTGTAGAAAATATGATCAAGGCCCCTCTAAGACTGTGAACCTGAGTTAATTTGTCTTTCGGGGCTTTAAAATCACAACTGTCACTCCTTGATGTAACTCATTCCTGAAGGAATATACATTCTTTCCCCATTTTGGGTACATTTATTAAACTTCTCCTTTCTATAATGGTGTTTCTTTTAAGACTAAAATGAGTGTCAAAGTCTTCGATAACTGCTGTGTATGTTGCCATCTCATTATTCATGCCCTGTCTGACCATTATGTCATCTGCACTATGACATCGAGAAGGGTACTGACCTGTTCCTTGCTAGCCTTCTTTGCTTGTCCTGAAGCAATTCTGTACGTGGTGAACCTATAAAACCAGTTCTACCACTTCTCGGCTTGATCTGGGCTGTCCACATGGTTGAAGCACTCTGGTAAAGGTAGGATTTTCTCCATTGCTTTTCTTCATTTCACTGCCCTTGAATTCTATTGGTGATTTTCCCATGCTATCCTTGTCTTACTGTTTTATTCTCTTTCTGTTTCTTCTAATCCCTGGGCTCATTACTTGTGTTTGCTGCTTTTATCATCTGTTATCATTGTCGTGGGACTTAGAAAGGGTTGTTCATGGTCTGGACTTATCGATAATCACAGAATAATACAAGGCGGAAAAGGCCCTTTGGCTCATTGAGTCTGCACTGACGCATGAAAGACACCTGACCTGCCTACCTAACCCCATTTTCCAGCACTTGGCCCATAGCTTTGGATGTTATGACGTGCCATTTGCTCATCTATGCACCTTTTAAAGGATGTGAGGCAGACCACTTCTACCACCCTCCCAGGCAGTGCATTCCAGACCGTCACCACCCTCTGGGTAAAAAGAATTTTCCTCAAATCCCCCCCAAAACCCCCTGCCCCTGCCCTGGAATCTGCCCCCTCGTAAATGACCTTTCAACTAAGGGGAACAGCTGCTCCCTATCCACCCTGTCCATGCCCCTCATAATCTTCATCACTCACCTGATGAAGGAGCCATGCTCTGAAAGCTAGTGATTATAAATAAACCTATTGGACTTTAATCTGGTGTTGTAAGACTTCTTACTGTGCCCACCACAGTCCAACGGCGGGCGGCATCTCCACCTCATAATCTTGTACACCTCGATCAGGTCCCAGTATTCGTTCAACATGAAGTATTCGTTCAACACCCTACCAATGACCCAATAGGGGACCCAGCACAGATCCCTGTGGTATGTCACTGGACATTGGTTTCCCATCACTAAAGCAGCTGTCTGAAATCACTCTCTGTCTTCTACAATAAAGCCAATTTTGAATCCACCTTAGCAAGTTACCCTGTATCCCACGTGCATTTGCCTTCTTTATAAGTCTCCCATCTGGGGCCTTGTCAAAGGCTTTGCTGAAATCCATGTAAACTACATCAACTACACTACCCTCATCTACACACCTGGTCACATGCTCAGAAAATTAAATCAAATTTGTTAGGCATGCCCTCCCTCTGACAAAGCCATTCTGACTCATCCTGATCAAACCTTGCCTCTCCAAGTGAAGATAGATTTTCTCCTTCAGAATTTTCTCCAATAGTTTCCCGGCCACTGACGTGAAACCCACTGGTCTGTAGTTCCCTGGCTTATTTCTACAACTTTTCTTAAATAGTGGGACCACAGGGCGGCACAGTAGTGCCATGGTTAGCACTGCTGCCTGACAGCGCTGAGAACCCAGGTTCGATCCCGGCCGCAGGTCACTGTCCATGTGGAGTTTGCACATTCTCCCTATGTCTGCGTTGGTCTCACCCTCAAAACCCCAAAGGTGTTCAGGGTAGGTGGATTGGCCATGCTAAATTGCCCCTTAATTGTAAAAAAAATGTTTTAAACAGTGGGACCACATTAGCTGTTCTCCAGTCCTTTACACCTCCCCCAAGACCAAAGAGAAATAAAAAATTTGGGTCAGGGCCCATGCAATCTCCTCCTTTTCTTCCCACAGCATCCTGGGACGCAATTCATCTGGACCTGGAGATTTGTCCACCTTTAAACCTGCCAACACCTCCAATACATTGTAACTCCCTATGATAATTCGCTCAAGAACCTCACAGCCTCTCTCCCCAAGTTGTATATCTACCTCTCATTCTTTTGGGTGAAGACAAATATGAAGTATTCGTTCAACACCCTACCAATGTCCTCTGATTTCCCTGTTGGCTCCTGATGAGCCCTACTCTTTCCCTGGTTATCCTCTTCCTATTGATATACTTATAGAATATCTTGGGATTTTCCATAATTTTACCAGCCAGAGCTTTCTCATATACTCTCTCAGCTCTCCTAGTTGCTTTCTTAAACTCCGTCCTGCATTTTCTGTACTCCACTAATGCTTCCGTTGATTTGCTCCCCTTTTACTTGTTAAAAGCCTCTACTTTCCTTCTCATCATACCCTGAATGTCGTTGGTCATCCATGGTCCTCTGAGCTTGTTACTCCTTCCTATTACCCTAGAGGGAACATGTTGGGCCTGTACCCGCCCCATTTCCTTTTTGAACACCACCCCTGCTTTTCTGTAGATATACCTACAAGTAACTCTTTCCAAACTACCTTGGCCAGATCCTGCCTTCTTTTACTAAAAACCCCCCTTCCACCAATTCACAACCTTTTTTTGCAACTTGTGCATTTCTTTGTCCATAACAAACTTAAATTGCACCATGTTCTGGTTGCTATCACTAAAATGCCCCCCACCATCACATCACCCACCTGTCAGGCCTCATTCCCCAGAATTAGGTCCAGCACTGCACCATCCCTTGTTGGACCCTGCACATATTGAGCTAGAAAGTTCTCCTGTATAAATTTTAAGAACTCCACTCAAGCCCTTAAGATAATCACTATCCCAATTAATGTTGGGAAAGTTGAAACTGCCTAATATAATGACCTATTATTATTTTTACATAACTCTGTGATTTGTGCACATATTTGCTCCTCAATTTCCTGCTGACTATCTGAGGGTATATAATAAACACCTAGCATTATGGCTGTCCCTTTTTTATTCCGAAGTTCTACACACAAAGCTTTATTTGATGTCCCCTCCAATATATAATTTCTCCTTACCGCAACAACTGATTCCTTAACTAACAATGCAATGCCTCCTCCTCGTCTACCCCTCCTCTGTCTTGCTAGAAGATTCTATATCCCAAGATGATGAGCTGCCAATCTTGTCCCTTCCTCAACCACGTCTCCGTGATGGCTACTATATCACAGTTCCACGTGTTAAACCTTGCCCTTAACTCATCCATTTTACCTGTAATACTCCTGGCATTAAAGTAGAAGCCATCCAGCCTTGTCTTACTCCCTCTGACTTGATTGCTTTTCTGTATTATGCTGTGTGCCTATTCTGCTAACAGGCTGCATCCCCTCCTACTGCCAAATTAGTTTAAACTCCTCCCAACAGCACCAGCAAACCCGCCAGCAAGGATGTCAGTCCCGCTCTGGTTCCTATGTAGACCGACCCACTTGTACAGGTCCCACCTTCCCCTGAAACGGTCCCAGTAGTCCAGGAATCTAAAACCCTCCCTCCAGCACCAACTCTTAAGGAGGCAAGGCTGTTTGGTAGGCTTTACCTCTTTATTGAACAGTATAATAACTATTTTCAGTACAGGCTTAGCATGAGACTCTATATAGAACTATCTCTCAGCGTCCTTTGTTGTCATGTGATGTTATATCTCTGATAACTTAGAATTTGTATTTACATATTTAACATTCACTATTTATATGAAATAACATTTATACTTAAGAGGCCAGCTTTGCATTCCAAATACCTTACTGCTGTGGTTCCTTTCCATTGAATAAGTGAGGTACCAGGACAAAATGTGGCCTGAGTAGACAGCTCACTAATTGGAAGGGTAAAAAAAATCTGTTGGGGGTGGATGATCCTGATGGTGGTCAAAATCATCTGAAAAGAGAAGAGTGGAAGGTTTGGATTGAAGCGGAGCAGCAGTTTTGTGCAGGAGGGAAATGTTTTGCAGCACCTACAAGGAGAAGGGCGGCACGGTAGCACAGTGGTTAGCACTGTTTCATCACAGCTTCAGGGTCCCAGGTTCAATTCCCGGCTTGGGTCACTGTCTGTGGAGTCTGCACGTTCTCCCCGTGTCTACGTGGGTTTCCTCCGGGTGCTCCGGTTTCCTCCCACAGTCCAAAGACATGCAGGTGAGGTGGATTGGCCATGATAAATTGCCCTTGGTGTCCAAAGGGGTTGGGTGGGGTAGCTGGGTTGCGGGTACTTCAAGGAGTTGGTCGGGGGTCTTCATAGTGGATAGTCACAAATTGTACTAACTTGAAGTTAATTTACTATAGTCACTAGATTTTGATAATATTCTTATGGTTACCTTACCCACGCAATTGTTCAACAATAACATTTTAATTAGTCTAGAACTAAACGTTCTTTAGTGCATTTGTTCCAACCGGCCAAGCACCAGGACGTAATACCCACATCCCATGAAAGAATTTAAAAAGCAGGGCTGACGTTCAGTCCTTTGTGTCCATCCTGCCAGTGAGTCATGGAAATAGTACTTAAGGCTGAGATAGATTTCCTCCATAGCAACATGTGAGGTCACCCAGGGCCTTCAGAGACTGGCAGAAAAGTGTCACATTCACTGAACATCTGTTGTATGAACACGATTATTCCTTTTCAGTCAACATTTCATTCTGAACGTTTCTTCTGTGCCATATTCATGATAAAATTGTAAATCCATTGAGTAGGGACAGTTTGCGACTCTGCCACATGCAAGCAAACCCTAACCCATCAGTAAAAGTGTAAGCTCAAGCTGGCTGTAATGTGTCGCAACATTTTACCACAGGGCAGCATAGTGGCGCAGTGGTTAGCACAGCTGCCTCACGGCACTGAGTTCCCAGGTTCGATCCCGGCTCTGGGTCAATGTCCGTGTGGAGTATGCACAATCTCCCAATGTTTGCGTGGGCTTCGCCCCCACAACCCAAAGATGTGCAGTGTAGGTGGATTGAACACGCTAAATTGCCCCTTAATTGGAAGAAATGAATTGGGTACTCAAAATTTTAAAAAATAATTAAATAACATTTTATCATGAGATATACTTGCTTTAATTACCTAAAATATTCTGCAAAACATTGGAGTTACATTTTCGGGTGGCCCTGGTTCTAACTTTGTTTCCAGTGAACCTCTTGCTGTATGGTGCTTCTGCTTTTATGTAACAATATATTGAGGCCAAAGCATTAATTAATTATTCAGAATCACTGTATCATTGTTTTACTGCTGATGAAGTAAATGAGGTTTCCTTCAGTTTTGTCTATCTTCCAGAAAAATCAATAGTCCAGTTTCAGGCATGCAGCACAATTAGTGATGGCAGCACTCTACAATTCCAAACATCAGGCAATTAATTGGACAACTAAATAGCTCTTGCGGCCTCGACCTAAAAATTGAATATGCAAATAGAAACTATGTGAAACAGAGCGACAAAAACAATGTAAGATTGTGGGCTTAGATGAACGCTGGGAATTAACGTACTTGACAATAGATGGCAGCAGTTTTTAAAGCTTTCACATTAGTCTGGGTGATGTACCGTCAATTACCACGAGACGAGAATGGTGGAACAATTGAGGTTTTATTGCACAAGATGTTGTGCCTCCCGCAGCTGGAACCAGAATAGAACCTGCGCAGGAGAGCATACACTTTTATACGCCGCCTGCTGGGCGGAGCCAGCAGGCAGGGATTTACTGTGGTACCTATAATATACGGGCAGTGCCGTAATACATACAATATACCACTAGCGGTGTCTACCACATTGGGTTTCACCAGCATTATGGAGACGGACTGAGAGGTAAAATGGCAGCAGAAGTTAACATAAGCCCAAATTCTTACCCCCGCCACAACATGTTCCCAGAAGGGGGAATAGCAGTGGCATGATCCCACAACTCCAGCTGGTATGTCTCTGTCACCTTCCATCACTGGGATTGAGTGACTGTTTCTTCTCTGTGAAAAGGGGAGTGGCTGCTGGAGGCTGGAACTGTGGTGAAGTAATAATCTTTATTATTATTGTCACAAGTAGGCTTACATTAACAACAACACCTCCTCCACAATAGTCCTCAACACCGGGGCCCCACAAGGCTGCGTACTTAGCCCCCTACTCTACTCCCTGTACACACACGACTGCGTGGCAAAACTTGGTTCCAACTCCATCTCCAAGTTTGCTGACGGTACGACCATTGTGGGCCGGATCTCAAATAATGACGATTCAGAATACAGGCGGGAGATAGAGAATCTAGTGGAGTGGTGTAGACAACTGATGACGTACCGTCAATTACCACGAGACGAGAATGGTGGAACAATCGAGGTATTATTGCACAAGATGTTGTGCCTCCCGCAGCTGGAACCAGAATAGAGTCTGCGCAGGAGAGCAGACACTTTTATACGCCGCCTGCTGGGCAGAGCCAGCAGGCAGGGATTTACCGTCGTACCTGTAATATACAGGCAGTGCCGTAATACATACAATATACCACCAGCGGTATATCAACAATCTCTCCCTCAATGCCAGCAAAACTAAAGAGCTGGTCATTGACTTCAGGAAGCAAAGTACTGTACATACCCCTGTCAGCATCAATGGGGCCGAGGTGGAGATGGTTAGCAGTTTCAAATTCCATGGGGTGCACATCTCCAAAAATCTGTCCTGGTCCACCCACATCGACGCTACCGCCAAGAAAGCACAACAGCGCCTATACTTCCTCAGGAAACTAAGGAAATTCGGCATGTCCACATTAACCCTTACCAACTTTTACAGATGCACCATAGAAAGCATCCTATCGGGCTGCATCACAGCCTGGTATGGCAACTGCTCAGCCCAGGACCGCAAGAAACTTCAGAGAGTCGTGAACACTGCCCAGTCCATCACACGAACCTGCCTCACATCCATTGACTCCAGCTACACCTCCCGCTGCCTGGGGAAAGCGGGCAGCATAATCAAAGATCCCTCCCACCCGGTTTACTCACTCTTCCAACTTCTTCCATCGGGCAGGAGATACAGAAGTCTGAGAACACGCACGAACAGACTCAAAAACAGCTTCTTCCCCACTGCCACTCGACTCCTAAATGACCCTCTTGCGGACTGACCTCATTAACACTACACCCTGTATGCTTCATCCGATGCCAGTGCGTATGTAGTTACATTGTACATGTTGTGTTGCCCTATTATGTATTTTCTTTTATTCCCTTTTCTTCCCATGCACTTAATGATCTGTTGAGCTGGTCGCAGAAAAATACTTTTCACTGTACCTCGGTACACATGACAATAAGCAAATCCAATCCAATTAATACTGCAATGAAGTTATTGTGAAAAGTCCCTTGTCGCCACACTCCGGCGCCTGTTCGGGTACACAGAGGGACAATTCAGAATGCCCAATTAACCTAACAAGCACATCTTTCGGGACTTGTGGGAGGAAACTGGAGGAAACCCACTCAGGCACGGGGAGAACATGTAGACGCCGCACAGACAGTGATCCAAGCCAGGAATCGAACCTGGTACCCGGGCACTGCGAAGCAACAGTGCTAACAACTGTGCTATCGTGCCGACAAGTATGCTCCACCCACCTTTTTTATTCATTCACATAATGTGGCCATCAAGCATTTATTCACTACTTCCAATTGTGACAATTGGGGGATTTTAGGAATATGAGCTTCGAAATGTAGAGACAAGTTAAGAATTAAAAGCGTGGTGTCTCGTGTGCGGCTGCAGTGATCATGGTTTTAGAAAGGATTTTGCTTTGCTTCTAAGGATTAGCAGGTGAAATTGATGAAGGAATGTGTTTTCAGTCGAGCTAATGGACTGTGGTTTGACTGGCGAGGCCCCTGCGGAGTTAATGTGCTTTTGCAGCATGCAGAAATAATTTGTTTTTTTGCTTGGGGAGATGAGGTGAGAAAAGCAGTGAGGCAACGGGCGGGATTCTCTGTCCAGTGATGCCGGAATCGCGATCGGGCAGAGAATAGCACATCAGCCAAAAATCGAGGCCGGTGCCGGGCGTCCAACAGAATGCCATGCTCCGGCTCCTTGACAGCAGCGTGAATGTGTTCCACGCCACATGCCAAGGGGGAGTAGCCTGGGGCCGACCAAGCAATGGGCCATGGGGCCAGGGTGTCCCGCCGGCATGTCCAGGCACAAACGGCCATTGCCGCATCCTTCATGGCGGCCTTTGGCTGTGCACCTCACTGACCGCCCACCTTGGTTGTGCAGAGCGTTACCAGCCTTCCCCACTCTCCCACAACGGGGCACCACCCTACTGTTGGGGCATAATGTGGTCCACCCAAGTAGGATAACCAGTAGACTCCGCCGGAGGGCGCAAAACAGGCGCCGGAGAACAATACCACTGGTCAATGCTCTTGACACCTACAGTCATGGCCCATTGTGCTTGAACTCCTCCAACTGCACTTGCAGGTGCTGGATGATTGCTGAGACCCCTCATGTAGCCGTCGGCTCTGCGCCTGGATCTCCGACATTGATGGGACCACACTTTCCAAAGGCCTGAGACACATGAGGACGGCAGCTAGTCCAGAGGGTGCTGGTGACAGCAGTGTCAAGACGTCGGTGTCACCCTTGGACGGGTGTCGTGGGGTTATGGCTGAGGGTGCGGTTCAAAAGCAGGCCATGAGTAATGGGGTTGCGCTGGGGGTGGGGACACAAGATGGACCTGCCTCATCATCAAGTGATCCTGCAAGGCAAAAGACAAGATGCATGGTTAGATCATGGGTGGGGGTTGTGAGGGTGTGCCACACGTGCCATAGATTCTGTGCTATTCATTGGGGCTCACTTGGATCTCTGCTGCCGACCTCCGCCTCGGTGACTGTCTGCTCTCCAACCCCACTGACTAGGCCTGCTCTGCAACAGTGAGGGGTCACAGGTCCGGTGAGCCTCGTCCAATCTTCTCCTGCTCACGGTCATTGAGAGCCGCTTTCTCGTGGGGGGAGACAGATAATGCACAGTGTGAAACACTTGGATGCGGGCAGCACAAGAGGTCCTGTGTGGGTTAGCTCCATCAAATCTCCTGTCAACCGTCTCTTCTCCAAGGAAAACTGTCCTAAATCTCCAATTAAACAATCTTCTTACCTGAAATTCCTCACGCCGGAACCATTCTTTTGAATCTTTTCTGCACTGTCTCCAATGCCTCCACCTCTTTCCTGGAGCGCAATACCCAGAATGGGAAGCAGCATGCTTTATTAACTACTCTCTCAACTTGTCCTGCCACCTTTAATGATTTATGTACATATACACCCTGTGCCTCCACTTCTGCACCCCTTTAGAATTGTTTCCTTGTATCCTTTATTGTCTCTCCATGTTGTTCCAATCAGAAGTAATCACTTCACATTTTGCATTGATCTTCATTTGCCTCCTGTCTGCCCATTCCACCAACTTGTCTATGTTCTTCTGAAGTTCTGCACTATCATCCGCACAGTTCTCAATACCACCAAGTTTTGCATCATCCCCAAACTTTGCAATAGTGTCTTATGCACCAAGGTCCAGGTCATGAATATATATCAGGAATAGCAAGTGTCCCAATACGGACCCCAGGGGAACGACACCACAAATCTTCCTCCAGTCAAAAAAACAACCACTAACCACTGCTCTCTGTTTCCTGAAACTCAGCCAATTTTATATCCATGTTGCTACTTTCTTTTTGATTCCATGAACAATAGTTTTGCTCATAAGTCTGTTGTGCATCACTGTATCAAATTCCTTTTGGAAGACCATGTCCACCACATCAACAGCATTGGCCTCCATGAGCCGTCTCTGTTGCCTCTCTCAAAAAACTCCAGCAGGTTAGTTCAACATGATTTGCTCTAAACAAATCCATTCTGGATTTGCTTAATTAACCCACATTTGTCCAAGTAACTCCCAATCTTGTTCCGATTTATTGTTTCCAGAGGTTTCCCCATCACCAAAGCTAAAGTGATTAGCCTCGAATTTCTGAGCTTATCTTTAAACCCTTTTTTTGATCAAGTGTGTAACATTTGTAATTCCCCAGCCCTTTGGCACCACCCCTGAGTCTAAGGGACACCGGAAAATTATGGCTGGTGCCTCCAACATTCCACCTGGTCCTCACCTTATGATAGAGGGAAAGTCATTGACGAATCAACGAAAGGTGATTGACTCTAAATTCTGGGATAGATTTGACTAAACACTGGAATAAATTGAGTCCATAGATCCTCCACTTGGTTTCTCTTGTCCTGGCACAATAGCAAAACCTCGCAAATCTCAGCATCGGGCTGGCCGTGACACGAGCAAGAACCTTTGAGGGAAAAAGGAGATAAACGCAAAGCTAGATAGGGAAAATAATATAAATAGGACAGGAATACCTCGCAGCGACTTGGACACTCTCTTGCAACCGTATGACAGATGCATGTTGTTTTTGGCTAGGTTGAATGCATTTGGCATCACCTCAAGTGTGCTGCGAATATCAGTAAATCTCATCTCTAGAATTTGATCAATGTTGACAGCTCTGCGGCTGATGGTTCCTAATTCTGCACAAATTTCTTCGACAAGACATAAGACATAGGAGCAGAATTAGACCACTCGGCCCATCAAGTCTGCTCTGCCATTCAATCATGGCTGACGTTTTTCTCATTCCCATTCTTCTGCCTTCTCCCCATAACCCCTGATCCCCTTATTAATCAAGAACCTATCTATCTCTGTCTTCGGGGCTTACACTTCGGGGCTGGTTTAGCACACGGCTAAATCGCTGGCTTTGAAAGCAAACCAAGGCAGGCCAGCAGCACGGTTCAATTCCCGTACCAGCCTCCCCGAACAGGCGCCGGAATGTGGCGACTTGGGGCTTTTCACAGTAACTTCATTTGAAGCTTACTTGTGACAATAAGCCATTTTCATTTCATAAAGACACTCAGTGATTTGGCCTCCACAGCCTACTACGGTAAAGAGTTCCACAGATTCACCACCCTCTGGCTGAAGAAATTCCTCCTCATCTCTGTTTTAAAGGATCGTCCCTTTAGCCTGGGATTGTGTCCTCTGGTTCTAGTTTTTCCTACAAGTGGAAATATCCTCTCCACGTCCAATCTATCCAGGCCATGAAGTATCCTGTAAGTTTCAATAAGATCCCCCCTCATCCTTCTAAACTCCAACGAGTACAGACCCAGAGACCTCAACTGTTCATCATACGACACGTTCTTCATTCCAGAGATCATTCTTGTGAACCTCTCTGGACCCTTTCCAAGGCCAGCTCATCCTTCCTTAGATATGGGGCCGATAACTGCTCACTATATTCCAAATGGAGTCTGTCCAGAGCACTAGAACATAGAACATTACAGCGCAGTACAGGCCCTTCGGCCCTCGATGTTGCGCCGACCTGTGAAACCACTCTAAAGCCCATCTACACGATTCCCTTATTGTCCATATGTCTATCCAATGACCATTTGAATGTCCTTAGTGTTGGCGAGTCCACTACTGTTGCAGGCAGGGCATTCGACGCCCTTACTACTCTCTGAGTAAAGAACCTACCTCTGACATCTGTCTTATATCTATCTCCCCTCAATTTAAAACTATGTCCCCTCGTGCTAGACATCACCATCCGAGGAAGAAGGCTCTCACTATCCACCCTATCCAATCCTCTGATCATCTTGTATGCCTCAATTAAGTCACCTCTTAACCTTCTTCTCTCTAACGAAAACAGCCTCAAGTCCCTCAGCCTTTCCTCATAAGATCTTCCCTCCATACCAGGCGACATTCTGGTAAATCTCCTCTGCACCCATTCCAATGCTTCCACATCCTTCCTATAATGCGGCGACCAGAATTGCACGCAATACTCCAAATGCGGCCGCACCAGAGTGTTGTATAGCTGCAACATGACCTCATGGCTCCTAAACACAATCCCTCTACCAATAACAACTAACACACCGTATGCCTTCTTAACAACCCTCTCAACCTGTGTGGCAACTTTCAGGGATCTATGTACATGGACACCGAGATCTCTCTGCTCATCCACAATGCCAAGAATCCTACCATTAGCCCAGTACTCTGTCTTCCTGTTATTCCTTCCAAAATGAATCACCCCACACTTTTCTGCATTAAACTCCATTTGCCACCTCTCAGCCCAGCGCTGCAGCTTATCTATGTCCCTCTGTAACTTGTAACATCCTTCCGCACTGTCCACAACTCCACCGACTTTAGTGTCATCTGCAAATTTACTCACCCATCCTTCTACGCCCTCCTCCAGGTCATTTATAAAAATGACAAACAGCAGTGGCCCCAAAACAGATCCTTGTGGTACACCACTAGTAACTGGACTCTAGTCTGAACATTTCCCATCAACCACCACCCTTTGTCTTCTTCCAGCTAGCCAATTTCTGATCCAAACTGCTAAATCACCCTGAATCCCATGCCTCCGTATTTTCTGCAGTAACGTACCATGGGGAACTTTATCAAACGCTTTACTGAAATCCATATACACCACATCAACTGCTTTACCCTCATCCACCTGTTTGGTCACCTTCTCAAAGAACTCAATAAGGTTTGTGAAGCACGACCTACCCTTCACAAAACCGTGTTGACTATGTCTAATCAAATTATTCCTTTCCAGATGATTATACATCCTATCTCCTTTAAACCTTTCCAAGATTTTTCCCACAACAGAAGTAAGGCTCACTGGTCTATAGTTACCGGGGTTATCTCTACTCCCCTTCTTGAACAAGGAGACAACATTTGCTATCCTCCAGTCTTCTGGCACTATTCCTGTAGACAAAGATGACTTAAAGATCAAGGCCAAAGGCTCAACAATCTCCTCCCTAGCTTCCCAGAGAATCCTAGGATAAATCCCATCCGGCCCAGGTGGCTTATCTATTTTCACACTTTCCAGAATTGCTAACACCTCCTCCTTATGAACCTCACGCCCTTCTAGCCTAGTAGCCTGAATCTCAGTATTCTCCTCGACAACATTGTCTTTTTCCTGTGTGAATACTGATGAAAAATATTCATTTAGCACCTCTCCTATCTCCTCGGACTCCAAGCACAATTTCCCACTACTGTCCTTGACTGGCCCTACTCTTACCCTAGTCATTCTTTTATTCCTGACATATCTATAGAAAGCTTTAGGGTTATCCTTGATCCTACCTGCCAAAGACTTCTCATGTCCCCTCCTGGCTCTTCTTAGCTCACTCTTTAGGTCCTTCCTAGCTAACTTGTAACTCTCATGCGCCCTAACTGAACCTTCATGTCTCATCTTTACATAAGTCTCCTTCTTCCTCTTGACAAGTGTTTCGACTGCTTTAGTAAACCACGGTTCCCTCACTCGACCACTTCCTCCCTCCCTGACAGGTACATACTTATCAAGGACACGCAGTAGCTGTTCCTTGAACAAGCTCCACATTTCCATTGTGCCCATCCCCTGCAGTTTTCCTCTCCATCCGATGTATCCTAAGTCTTGCCTCATCGCATCATAATTGCCTTTCCCCCAGATATAACTCTTTCCCTGCGGTATATACCTATCCCTTTCCATCACTAAAGTAAACGTAATCGAATTATGGTCACTATCACGAAAGTGCTCACCTACCTCCAAATCTAACACCTGTCCTGGTTCATTACCCAGTACCAAATCCAATATGGCCTCGCCTCTCATTGGCCTATCTACATACTGGGTCAGGAAACCCTCCTGCACACATTGGACAAAAACGGACCCATCTAATGTACTCGAACGATAGCGTTTCCAGTCAATATTTGGAAAGTTAAAGTCCCCCATAACAACTACCCTGTTGCTTTTGCTCCTATCCAGAATCATCTTTGCAATCCTTTCCTCTACATCTCTAGAACTTTTCGGAGGCCTATAGAAAACCGTTAACATGGTGACCTCTCCTTTCCTGTTTCTAACCTCAGCCCATACTACCTCAGTAGACGAGTCCTCATCAAACGTCCTTTCTGCCACCGTTCCTTTCGCTGCCGTCATTTCTAATCAGGACAGTAGGACAAAATAACTTTCATTACAGGGGCTGATGCTGATGGCAGCAAGCTGGAAGCTGATAGCGAGAGTGAGAGAAAAAAACACACAGGAAGCTGAATAGTGGGTGAAATCATCTGTACCATCAAGAAAGCAGTGTCAGAAAAACAACCAAAAGCCCTGGCATCAGGCACTCCATTCTGGCAGCACTCCCTTCAATAATTAAAAAGTTTTAGTATGTGGTTTCATCTTCCACCCACATCTATCAAAGCCCACTTTCTTGACATGTGTACTAGAAGCAATATGTTACGCATAGCTTATTTCTGGAATTGTATTACTTAGTGTAATAGAGTCCTGTCATGTTCCTGTATTGCATAGGATAGACCTGCCATGGCTGCAGCAGTTTATTCAATCTCTGGTTTCATATCCTATCAAGCATGCATGAGTTGAACTTACAGCACGGACATGCAAGCAGCATTGTGCCTTGGGTGGGGGCGGGGGGGGGGGGGGGGGGGTGAAAGGCAGGCTTCTCTCCTCTACTAAGCAGCTTTGCCGCTTCTTGCTTGTGTTGAAATTAGCTCTGAAATACTCAAATCGAACTTTCTGCTCAAGCGTTTCATTTTATCCAGCTTTCCATAAAGGGGAATTGGGGAATTAAACGTATCCTACTATTAGCTGGTTTAGCACAGGGCTAAATCGCTGGCTTTTAAAGCAGACCAAGCAGGCCAGCAGCAATCTTCAATTCCCGTACCAGCCTCCCCGAACAGGCGTCGGAATGTGGCGACTAGGGGCTTTTCACAGTAGCTTCATTTGAAGCCTACTTGTGACAATAAGCCATTTTCATTTTTTATCATTATTAATCCAAGCCTCACAAATTGCATTCAGACCATGGGGATAAAAGACTTCTGAGTGTTAGACGGTCGGTGCTAATACTAAGCAATTGCTTTTTCGCTCAACCACCAAGATTATGGGGGGCAAGCAGGGGAAAGTCCATGGGCACTCGACTCCAACATCTTTTACTTCAAACCAGGCCTGTCCTTTGGGTATTGTGAGGTAAGAGGCGGTTTTGTGGCATGGTGGGTTGAGCCCTGCTTCTGAGCTGGTAGCTCTGGGTTCAAGTCCCACTCCAGGTCTGGATGACCAACGAAGATGCGTTCATAATGTGGCCAAACAGGTTGTGTCTCAAATGATAAATCCTTCCCACATACGTCAATGGCAGTCAGTAAGAGTTGGGGAGTTCCTGGTCAGCCATGTGTGAGAAATACATTGGAGCCTCTTCCATCACTATCAGTCCAAAGGTGTGCAGGTTAGATGGATTAGCCATGCTAAACTGTCCCTTAGTATCCAAAGATGTGCAGGTTAGGTGGGGTTACGGGATTTGGGCGAGGGAGTGGGCCTAGATGGGTGCTCTTTCAGGGGGTTGGTACAGGTTCAATGGGCTGCATTGTCTCCTTCTGCACTGTAAGAATTCTTTGGTTCTATTCATAGTTCCAGACTACAACATGCATGCAAAGTGTTGCCACAGCAAGTCGGACACCTTGTTTAGCCTTGGGGGGCTGTTGGCTGAACAGTCAGTGTGGATCAGATCAGTGTCAACAGCACAGGGTTAATCCCTGCCCTGACTAGAGTGGATTCAGGACTTGTTTCCTTTTCCAATCCGGTGTCGCTGTGTAAGGAACTTGCTAAAATCATTGTTTCGTGTTTCTCGTTTAATCCCTATCCTGTTAGCCGGTTTTAAAATCACTGAGTTAGTTTTAAACTGACACCCCACCCCACACCACACCCCCTGAAAGCTCCTATGTGGGATGATCCAGCTGATCCCCACTGATTCAGTATGCTCTGTGGCATAGCCTGTGATGCCATGTTGATGGACTTGGCAAGCAGCCATAGAGCTCATTTGCAATCCGGGCCTTGGACCAATTCTCGTTTGGGATTGGTGGAGCTTTTCAGAAACTTCTGGAACAGGAGTAGCAAGCCCCATTTTGTGCCGTTCTATGAAAAGGTTCAGGCAGGAAGAAGCTTGAAGGCCCTCGCTCTCTGCTCTCTCTCTCTCTGTGTCAGGCGATTTAAGAGGCTCCCAGACAGACCTCTGGAAGGCACTTCTGTTTGAAAAACTGCAGGTGGTAGCCAGACATGTGAAAGGAACTAATGGTTTGAAAGGCTGAAAGTCCTCCCAGCAAGCCTGTAACAGTTTGATTCTCTGTCTGAATGGCTGGGAAAAGCCCAGTTTGTGGGCTCTCTTCACAATACAGCCAGAGATTAGACCAGCAGGAATATGTGGTCATTATCACATTGTTGTTTGTGAGAGTGTGCTGTGGATAGGTTGACTGCCACATTTCCTATATTACAACAGTAACAACATTTTAAAAATACTTAATCCATTGTAAAGCACTTCGGAATACCCTGAAGTTATGAAAGGCATCAATGAAACAAAAGTTCTTTCTTTCTTACTTCCAGAATTTCTGAAAAATCCATTTGCCGTAGGGTGCTCCCAACCCAGCACAAGAAAATGTCTGCTGCATCAGTCAGTACCTTAGGGCAACACTGTAGCACAAGTGGATAGCTCTGTGGCTTCACAGCGCCAGGGTCCCAGGTTTGATTCCCTGCTGGGTCACTGTCTGAGTGGAGTCTGCACGTTCTCCCCGTGTCTGTGTGGGTTTCTTCCAGGTGCTCCGGTTTCCTCCCACAGTCCAAAGATGTGCAAGTTAGGTGGATTGGCCATGATAAATTGCCCTCAGTGACCAAAAAGGTTGGGAGGGGGTATTGGGTTACGGGGATACGGTGGAAGTGAGGGCTTAAGTGGGTCGGTGCAGACTTCTGGGCGGCTCTGAAGGAGTAACTCGCACATTTGGTGGCTCCTGCTCTGGTCTGACTTTTGGACCTTTTCTTCCGATTTTTTAACGGACTTGAATTGTAAACGGATGTCAGTGGCAATTCTCTACTGAATTCCCACTTTGGTGCATGGAGAAAAGGACGAGAAGTGTTCGTAAGGGCAGAAATAAGAAGACAGAGAAGACTTGGGTTGTAGTTGCAACAGGGGACAGCATGGCGGAGGGGCGGGTCTCTGGCTTGTCGACCGAGCAGTCTATGGAGCAGCTGATGCAAGTCAGCCAGGAGGGCTTTGCTACGCAGAAACGGGACTGCTTGGACCCGATAAAAGCGTCGATTGAGCGGCTGGAGCTCAGGTTGGGCGCTCAGGATCGGGCGTTCCAGAAGGCGCAGGCTGAGCAGGAGGAGCATCAGACCGCAGTGGAGCTGGAGGTGGGAATGCTGAGGGACCAGCAAAAGAAGCTTCTGGAGAAGGTGGTGGACCTAGAAAATAGGCCGGCAGAAACTAAGAATTGTCGGGCTCCCGGAGGGGTCCGAAGGAACGGACGCTGGGGCATACGTCGCAGGCATGTTTGAGAAGCTGCTGGGGGATGGGGCATTCTCCCGGCCCTTGGAGGTGGATAGGGCTCACAGAGCATCTGCGAAGAAGCCGTGAATGCGAGACCCCCCGAGAGCAATGGTGATGAGATTCCACAGGTTCTCGGATAAGGAGCGTATTCTACAGTGGGCCAAGCAGACACGGAGCTGTAAATGGGACAATAGCATCCTGCGGGTTTACCAAGACCTGAGTTTGGAGGTGGCCAGGAGGAGAGCAGGCTTCAATCAGATCAGGGCGATCCTTTTCAAGAAAAAGGTGAAGTTTGGACTGTTATACCCAGCCCGTCTCTGGGTCACGCGTGAGGATCAGCACTTTTACTTCAAGTCGCCAGAGGACACGTTGGACTTTGCAAGAAAGAAAGGGCTGCCGAAGGACTGAGAACTTTTGAATTTGGCTGCAACGTTCGTGTTTTTGTTTTCTCTGTTTTGTTTCTCTGTTTTTTGTAAAAGTTTCTCATTTTGCTTGGAACCAGCAGTTGAGCTGAGTGAGTTTAGGTTTTCATTTGCACTGTTGGGGGATGGAGGTGTACTAGTTTTGACTTGGTGTTTTTCTGTTGGGCAATTGTGTGGGGATTGTTTGATGTTGGAATTTGTTTGTATGAGCGGGGGGGACGGGACACAATAGGTGGGAGACTATCTGGCGCTGGGGGTGGGGGCCACCAAACTAGCTGGGTGAGCTAGCTCTCGGAAGCGAAGTGAGGGGTGTGCATATGTTTGGTTTAGTAAAGGGGTTGGGTTACAGGGTGTTGTTGCTAGGGGGGAGGAGGGGGGTGAATGGTCTGCTGGCGAGGGAGGGACTTGGGCTGAGGAACAGAGAGGAGGTCGGGGGCAGGTGCTGCCTGGGGATGGACCGGTGAAGGCGTGGATCACGGGTTGGTGGCGGGCCTAAAAAAGGGTGATGACTGATCGGCGGAGGAGGGGTGCAATGAGCCCCCCAACTAGGCTGATCACCTGGAATGTTCAAGGGTTAAATGGGCCGGTCAAAAGGGCATCTTACGGGATTGAAGGCGGACGTGGTGATGTTGCAGGAGATTCACCTTAGAGTAACAGACCAGGTTAGACTGAGGAAAGGCTGGGTCAATCAGATGTTTCATTCGGGACTAGATTCAAAGACTAGAGGGGTCACGATCCTGATCAATAAGCGGGTGGTGTTTGAGGCGGGTAGAATAGTCTCGGATGTGGGAGGTTGGTACATTATGGTCAGTGGGAAACTGGAGGGGGTGCAGGTGGTATTAGTGAATGTATATGTGCCAAATTGGGATGATGTGGAGTTTATAACGAGGATGTTGGGGAAGATACCGGACCTGGACTCGCACAGGTTGGTCATGGGAGGGGACTTCAACACAGTTATGGATCCAGGCTTAGACCGGTCAAGCTCGAAAACAGGCAGGGTGCCAGCAATGGCAAAGGAACTAAGAGGGTTCATGGAGCTGATGGGGGGGTGGATCCATGGAGGTTCGGCCAGCCGGGGGCGAAGGAGTTTTCCTTCTACTCACACGTGTATAAAGTGTACTCCCGGATTGATTAATTTATTTTGAGCAGGGTCTTTCTGACTGGGGTAGTGGGCACGGGTATTCGGCGATCACAATCTCAGACCATGCACCGCACTGGGTTGACCTGCAGGTTAGTAAAGACAGTAACCAGCGCCCTCAATGGAGGTTAGATGTGGGATTTTTGGCGGATGAAGGGGTGTGCAAGTGGCTGAGGAAATGCATTCAGAGCTACCTGCAGGTCAATGACACGGGGGAATCATCGGCAGCGGTGATTTGGTAAGCACTGAAGCGGTGATAAGGGGGGAGATGATCTCGATCTGGACACATAGGGAGAAGGTTGACAAGGCAGAGTCGGACAGACTGGTAAAGGAGATATTACTGATCGATAGGAGGTATGCGGAGACCCAGAGGCAGGGCTTCTGAGGTAACGGCGGAGTTTGCAGGCAGAGTTTAGCTTGCTGACCACAGGGAGGGCGGTGGAGCAGCTGAGAAAGGTGAGGGGGGCAATTTACAAACATCGGGAGAATGCCAGCAGAATGCTTGCACAGCAGCTTAGGAAGAGGGATGCAGCTATGGAGATAGGGAAAGTAAAGGACGGTGAGGGGAACCTGGCTGGTGATTCGGTAGGGGTGAATAAGGCGTTTAGGGATTTCTACAGCAGGCTGTACAGGTCGGAACCCCCGACGGGGCCGGAAAGGATGAGGCGCTTCTTGGAGGGGCTGAATTTCCCAACAGTGGACGGAGAGCGGGTAGAAGGGCTGGGGGCCCCAATTGGGCTGGAAGAGACAGTGGAGGGCTTGAAGGCCATGCAGGCGGGTAAGGTCCCGGGTCCGGACGGGTACCCAGTGGAGTTTTATAAAAAGTTCTCGGGGATACTGGGGCCAGTGTTGTTGAGGATGTTCAATGAGGCAAGGGAAAGAGGGGCGCTGCCCCCAACGATGTCACAGTCTATGATTTCACTGATTCTTAAGCGGGTCAAGAACCCGGAGCTGTGTGGGTTCTACAGGCCGATCTCCCTGCTGAATGTGGATGCCAATTTGCTGGCCAAAATCTTGTCCTCCAGGATCGAGGGTTGTGTTCCTGACGTTATTGGGGAGGACCAGACGGGGTTTGTTAAGGGCAGGCAGTTGGCGGCCAATGTAAGAAGGCTGTTAAATGTGATCATGATGCCCCCGGAAGGTGGGGAGGTGGAGGTAGTGATCGCAATGGATGCAGAAAAGGCTTTTGATCGGGTCGAATGGGACTATCTGTGGGAGGTACGGGGACGGTTCGGATTTGGGCAGGGCTTTATTGACTGGGTCAGGTTACTATATTAGGCTCCTGTGGCAAGTGTGCGGATGAACAGGACAACTTCAGACTATTTTAGATTGCACCGGGAGACGAGACAGGGATGCCCCCTCTCCCCACTGTAGTTTGCACTGACTACAGAGCTGTTGGCAATCGCCCTGAGAGCTTCAATGGGCTGGAGGGGACTGGTCCGGGGGTGGGGTGGAGCACAGAGTTTCGCTCTTTGCGGACGGTCTGCTTCTGTACGTTTCGGACCCAGTAGAGAGGATGAAGGAAATCATGAAGATTTTGGGGAAATTCGGCCGGTTCTCGGGGTTTAAGCTAAACATGGATAAGAGTGAGATGCTTGTAGTTCAGGTGAGGGGACAGGAGGGGCGACTGGGAGAGCTGCCGTTTAGGTCAGTAGGGGGTAGTTTTAGGTACCTGGGCATCCAAGTGGCGCGGGAATGGGACCGGCTGCATAAATTGAATCTGGCCTGGCTGGTGGACCGAATGAAGGACGATTTTCGGAGATGGGACGCGCTTCCGTTGTCTCTGGCCGGGAGGGTGCAAACGGTGAAAATGACGGTCCTCCTGAGGTTCCTATTTGTATTTCAATGTCTCCCCATTTTTATTCCACGGTCCTTTTTAAGCGGGTCAACAGAGTGATCACGGGCTTCGTCTGGGCGGGTAAGACCTCGCGAGTAAGGAAGGTAATGCTCGAGTGGAGTCGGGGAGGGGGCGGGCTGGCGCTGCCAAATTTTAGCAACTATTACTGGGTGGCTAACATAACCATGATCAGGAAGTGGGTGATGGGGGAGGGGTCGGCATGGGTGCGTATGGAGGCGGCTTCTTGTAAGGGCACCAGTCTGGGGGCGTTGGTATCTGCGCCTCTGCTGTTCCCACCGGCGCGGTACTCCACCAGCTCCATGGTGGTGGCGGTCCTGAGAGTTTGGGGCCAGTGGAGGCGGCATGTGGCAGCAGTGGGAGCATCGGTCTGGACCCCAATTTGTGATAACCACCGGTTTGCCCCAGGGATTATGGATGGGGGATTCTGGGTATGGCGGATGTGTTCATAGAGGGGACCTTTCCAAGTATGAGGGCGCTGGAGGAAAAGTTTGGGCTGGCGAGGGGAAACAAACTCAGGTATTTGCAGGCGCGAGACTTCCTTCGTAAACAGGTGGCAACCTTCCCGCTCCTACCGCTGAGGGGGATTCAGGACAGGGAAATTTCCAGAGGGCGGGTAGGGGAGGGAAGCATCTCGGACATCTATAAGGAGCTTATGAGATCAGAGAGAAGCAGACCGAGGAGCTGAAGTGTAAGTGGGAGGAGGAGCTGGGAGGTGAGATAGAGGATGGTTTACGGGTAGACGCGTTGAGTAGAGTCAACGTGGCCGCAACATATGCCAGGCTCAGCCTGATACAATTCAAGGTTGTGCACCAGGCTCACATGACAGTGGCCCGGATGAGCAGATTCTTTGGGGTGGAAGACAGGTGCACAAAATGCGCGGGAGGACCAGCGAACCATGTCCAAATGTTGTGGACATGTCCAAAGCTTCGGGGATTTTGGCAGGGGTTTGTGGACGTCATGTCCAAGGTTTTAAAAACAAGGGTGGCGCTGGGTCCAGAGGTGGCAATTTTCGGGGTGTCGGAAGATCCGGGAATCCAGGAGGAGAAAGAGGCAGATGTTTTGGCCTTTGCTTCCCTGGTAGCCTGGAGACAGATACTATTGGCATGGCGGGACCCAGAGCCCCAAAGTCGGAGACCTGGCTATCGGCCATGGCTAGCTTTCTCTGCATGGAGAAAATTAAGTTCGCCATGAGAGGGTCACTGTTCGGGTTCACCCGGAGGTGGCAACCGTTCGTCAACTTCCTTGCGGAAAATTAATCGTCAGCAGACAGGGGGGAGGGGGAGTAGTTTAGGTTAGAGTAGGGGGTCAATAAGGGACTTGTACGAAAGGTAAACGGTTTTTGCACTATGTTTATGGTTTCATTTATCTTATCTATTTTGTTGTTGTTTCTATACCTAAAATACCTCAATACGTGATAGTGAGATGAGGAATAGGGAGAGAGAGCATTTAAACACGTGGCTACAGGGATGGTGCAGGCGGGAGGGTTTCAGATTTTTGGATAACTGGGGCTCTTTCTGGGGAAGGTGGGACCTCTACAGACAGGATGGTCTACATCTGAACCTGAGGGGCACAAATATCCTGGGGGGGAGATTTGTTAGTGCTCTTTGGGGGGGTTTAAACTAATGCAGCAGGGGCATGGGAACCTGGATTGTAGTTTTAGGGTAAGGGAGAATGAGAGTATAGAGGTCAGGAGCACAGATTTGACGTCGCAGGAGGGGGCCAGCGTTCAGGTAGGTGGTTTGAAGTGTGTCTACTTCAATGCCAGGAGTATACGAAACAAGGTAGGGGAACTGGCAGCGTGGGTTGGTACCTGGGACTTCGATGTTGTGGCCATTTCGGAGACATGGATAGAGCAGGGACAGGAATGGATGTTGCAGGTTCCGGGGTTTAGGTGTTTTAGTAAGCTCAGAGAAGGAGGCAAAAGAGGGGGAGGTGTGGCGCTGCTAGTCAAGAGCAGTATTACGGTGGCGGAGAGGATGCTAGATGGGGACTCTTCTTCCGAGGTAGTATTGGCTGAAGTTAGAAACAGGAAAGGCGAGGTCACCCTGTTGGGAGTTTTTTATAGGCCTCCTAATAGTTCTAGGGATGTAGAGGAAAGGATGGCGAAGATGATTCTGGATATGAGCGAAAGTAACAGGGTAGTTATTATGGGAGACTTTAACTTTCCAAATATTGACTGGAAAATATATAGTTCGAGTACAATAGATGGGTCGTTTTTTGTACAGTGTGTGCAGGAGGGTTTCCTGAAACAATATGTTGACAGGCCAACAAGAGGCGAGGCCACGTTGGATTTGGTTTTGGGTAATGAACCAGGCCAGGTGTTGGATTTGGAGGTAGGAGAGCACTTTGGGGACAGTGACCACAATTCGGTGATGTTTACATTAATGATGGACAGGGATAAGTATACACCGCAGGGCAAGAGTTATAGCTGGGGGAAGGGCAATTATGATGCCATTAGACGTGACTTGGGGGGGATAAGGTGGAGAAGTAGGCTGCAAGTGTTGGGCACACTGGATAAGTGGGGCTTGTTCAAGGATCAGCTACTGCGTGTTCTTGATAAGTATGTACCGGTCAGACAGGGAGGAAGGCGTCGAGCGAGGGAACCGTGGTTTACCAAGGAAGTGGAATCTCTTGTTAAGAGGAAGAAGAAGGCCTATGTGAAGATGAAGTGTGAAGTTTCGGTTGGGGCGATGGATAGTTACAAGGTAGCGAGGAAGGATCTAAAGAGAGAGCTAAGACGAGCAAGGAGGGGACATGAGAAGTATTTGGCAGGAAGGATCAAGGAAAACCCAAAAGCTTTCTATAGGTATGTCAGGAATAAGCGAATGACTAGGGAAAGAGTAAGACCAGTCAAGGACAGGGATGGGAAATTGTGTGTGGAGTCTGAAGAGATAGGTGAGATACTAAATGAATATTTTTCGTCAGTATTCACTCAGGAAAAAGATAATGTTGTGGAGGAGAATGCTGAGCCCCAGGCTAATAGAATAGATGGCATTGAGGTACGTAGGGAAGAGGTGTTGGCAATTCTGGACAGGCTGAAAATAGATAAGTCCCCGGGACCTGATGGGATTTATCCTAGGATTCTATGGGAGGCCAGGGAAGAGATTGCTGGACCTTTGGCTTTGATTTTATGTCATCATTGGCTACAGGAATAGTGCCAGAGGACTGGAGGACAGCAAATGTGGTCCCTTTGTTCAAAAAGGGGAGCAGAGACAACCCCGGCAACTATAGACCGGTGAGCCTCACGTCTGTAGTGGGTAAAGTCTTGGAGGGGATTATAAGGGACAAGATTTATAATCATCTAGATAGGAATAATATGATCAGGGATAGTCAGCATGGCTTTGTGAAGGGTAGGTCATGCCTCACAAACCTTATTGAGTTCTTTGAGAAGGTGACTGAACAGGTAGACGAGGGTAGAGCAGTTGATGTGGTGTATATGGATTTCAGCAAAGCGTTTGATAAGGTTCCCCACGGTAGGCTATTGCAAAAAATACGGAGGCTGGGGATTGAGGGTATTTAGAGATGTGGATCAGAAATTGGCTAGCTGAAAGAAGACAGAGGGTGGTGGTTGATGGGAAATGTTCAGAATGGAGTACAGTCACAAGTGGAGTACCACAAGGATCTGTTCTGGGGCCGTTGCTGTTTGTCATTTTTATCAATGACCTAGAGGAAGGCGCAGAAGGGTGGGTGAGTAAATTTGCAGACGATACTAAAGTCGGTGGTGTTGTCGATAGTGTGGAAGGATGTAGCAGGTTACAGAGGGATATAGATAAGCTGCAGAGCTGGGCTGAGAGGTGGCAAATGGAGTTTAATGTAGAGAAGTGTGAGGTGATTCACTTTGGAAGGAATAACAGGAATGCGGAATATTTGGCTAATGGTAAAGTTCTTGAAAGTGTGGATGAGCAGAGGGATCTAGGTGTCCATGTACATAGATCCCTGAAATTTGCCACCCAGGTTGATAGGGTTGTGAAGAAGGCCTATGGAGTGTTGGCCTTTATTGGTAGAGGGATTGAGTTCCGGAGTCGGGAGGTCATGTTGCAGCTGTACAGAACTCTGGTCCGGCCGCATTTGGAGTATTGCGTACAGTTCTGGTCACCGCATTATAGGAAGGACGTGGAGGCTTTGGAGCGGGTGCAGAGGAGATTTACCAGGATGTTGCCTGGTATGGAGGGAAAATCTTATGAGGAAAGGCTGACGGACTTGAGGTTGTTTTCGTTGGAGAGAAGAAGGTTAAGAGGAGACTTAATAGAGGCATACAAAATGATCAGGGGGTTGGATAGGGTGGACAGTGAGAGCCTTCTCCCGCGGATGGATATGGCTGGCACGAGGGGACATAACTTTAAACTGAGGGGTAATAGATATAGGACAGAGGTCAGAGGTAGGTTCTTTACGCAAAGAGTAGTGAGGCCGTGGAATGCCCTACCTGCTGCAGTAGTGAACTCGCCAACATTGAGGGCATTTAAAAGTTTATTGGATAAACATATGGATGATAATGGCATAGTGTAGGTTAGATGGCTTTTGTTTCGGTGCAACATCGTGGGCCGAAGGGCCTGTACGGCGCTGTATTGTTCTATGTTCTATGTTCTATGTTCTAAAATGTTTATGAAAAGAAAAAGTGGATCGGTGCAGACTCCTTCTGTACTGTATGTTCTGTGTTCTATGTACCCTATGCCTAAATGTATCATTGATGTTTTACTTCATACAATGCACAACTTACCTATTACATCTGCCGCCTCACATAACTGGCTGGCAGTTAAGTGTCAGTCACCTTAATCTACTTTGATCTAAAAGCAGGTGGGTGGGTGTCAACTCAGGCCAATTTAAAAGAGCAACTTGTAACTCACTCCCAGTGAGTTCTCCCAGTGAGCCAGAGAAGACACAGCCAGAGTGAGGCAGCAAAGAGTGAGTTTGGGAATTTGAAGCTCGGTGGGAATTCGAAGCTGTGTGGGGATTAGGTGCTTTTTAACCCTGGTAAGTGACTGGTAAGTAGTTTTTCTTTTCATTATCTAATTTATTTATTTACTTTTTCTTTCGTTTTTTGGAATTATAGTTGTATAAGTTAACCTAAGGTTTAAGACATGGCAGGAGAACCCAGACCCGTATCATGCTCCTCGTGTACGATGTGGGAGCTCAGGGACACACCCACTGTCCCTGGCTCCTTCACATGCAAGAAGTGTGTCCAGTTGCAGCTCCTGTTAGACCACTTGACGGCTCTGGAGCTGCGGGTGGACTCACTTTGGAGCATCTGCGATGCTGAGGACGTCGTGGATAGCACGTTTAGCGAGTTGGTCACACCGCAGGTGAAAGTTACTGAGGGAGATAGAAAATGGGTGACCAAAAGACAGAGCAAGAGTAGGAAGGCAGTGCAGGTGTCCTCTGCGGTCATCTCCCTGCAAAACAGATATACCGCTTTGGATACTGTTGTGGGAGATGGCGCACCAGGGGAAGGCAGCAGAGCCAGCCACGGTGCCATGAACCTGGCTGGCTCTGCTGTGCAGAGCAGAAGAAGAATGGCAGTGCTATAGTGACTGGGGACTCATTAGTAAGGGGAATTGACAGGTGGTTCTGCGGACGCAATCGAGACTCCAGGATGGTATGTTGCCTCCCTGGTGCAAGGGTCAAGGGTGTCTCGGAGCGGCTGCAGGACATATTGGGGGGGGGGGGGGGGGGGGAGGAGGGGAGGGGGGTGGAGGGAGGGGGGGGGGGAGGGAGGGGAGGGGAGGGGAGGGGGGGTTGAACAGCCAGCTGTCGTGCTGCACATAGGCACCAACGATATAGGTAAAAAACGGGACAAGGTCCTACAAGCTGAATTCAGGGAGTTAGGAGTTAAACTAAAAAGTAGAACCTCAAAGGTAGTAATCTCAGGATTGCTACCAGTGCCACGAGCTAGTCAGAGTCGGAATGTCAGGATAGATAGGATGAATGCGTGACTTAAATGATGCTGCAAAAGGGAGGGATTCAAATTCCTGGGGGAGGTGGGACCAGTACAAACCGGACGGTCTGCACCTGGGCAGGACTGGAACCGATGTCCTAGGTGGGATGTTTGCTCGAGCTGTTGAGGAGGGTTTAAACTAATGTGGCAGGGGGATTTGAACCGATGCAGGAAGTCGTAAGATAGTAAGACAGGGACAGAAACAAAAGGCAGTAAGGGGGAAAGTGTAAGGCAGGGAAGCCACAGTCAAAAATCAAAAAGGGCGACAGTACAAGGTACATTGACTGAGGGGAGCTAAGTGAATAGGCCAAGTAATACTAATAGGAATAAAACGGGAAGTAAAAACAGAAATGATAAACAGATTGTTACATGAAGATATGGGTTCAACGACAAGGAAAATTAGGAGAAAAGTTAAGAGGAAATATAATTTAGGAGAGGTTACTGATCGAGGTGTTAAGATTCAAAACAGAGGTATAAAAGCCAGCATAAGTGTACTTTACCTGAATGCTCGTAGTATTTGGAATAAGGTAAATGAGCTGATGCCGCAAATCATCGTGAATGACTATGATTTAGTGGCCATTACTGAAACATGGTTAAAGGATGGTTAAACATCCGAGGTCGGTCAAGGCAGCCTTGAGGAGGAGTTTATAGAATGTATCCGCGATAGTTTCTTAGAACAGTATGTAATAGAACCTACAAGGGAACAAGCGGTCCTAGATCTGGTCCTGTGTGATGAGACAGGATTGATTAATGATCTCATAGTTAGGGATCCTCTCGGAAGGAGCGATCACAAAATGGTGGAATTTAAAATACAATGGAGGGTGAGAAGGTAAAATCAAACACTAGTGTTTTGTGCTTAAACAAAGGAGATTACAATGGGATGAGCGAAGAACTAGCTAAGGTAGACTGGAAGCAGAGACTTTATGGTGAAACAGTTGAGGAACAGTGGAGAACCTTCCAAGCAATTTTTCACAGTGCTCAGCGAAGGTTTATACCAACAAAAATGAAGGACGGTAGAAAGAGGGAAAATTGACCGTGGATATCTAAGGAAATAAGGGAGAGTATCAAATTGAAGGAAAAAGCGTACAAAGTGGAAAAGTTTAGTGGGAGACTAGAGGACTGGGAAATCTTTAGGGGGCAACAGAAAGCTACTAAAAAAGCTATAAAGAAGAGTAAGATAGATTATGAGAGTAAACTTGCTCAGAATATTAAAACAGATAGTAAACGTTTCTACAAATATATAAAACGATAAAGAGTGGTTAAGGTAAATATTGGTCCTTTCGAGGATGAGAAGGGAGATTTAATAATGGGAGATGAGGAAATGACTGAGGAACTGAACAGGTTTTTTGGATTGGTCTTCACAGTGGAAGACACAAATAACATGCCAGTGACTGACAGAAATGAGGCGATGACAGGTGAGGACCTTGAGATGATTGTTATCACTAAGGAGGTAGTGATGGGAAAGCAAATGGGGCTAAAGGTAGACAAGTATCCTGGCCCTGATGGAATGCATCCCAGAGTGCTAAAAGTGATGGCTAGGGAAATTGAAAATGAACTAGTGATAATTTACCAAAACTCACTAGACTCTGGGGTGATCCCGGCGGATTGGAAATTAGCAAACGTGACACCACTGTTTAAAAAAGGAGGTGGGCAGCAAGCGATTAATTATAGGCCAATGAGCTTAACTTCGGTAGTTTAACTTCGGAAAATGCTGGAATCTATCATCAAGGAAGAAATAGCGAGGCATCTGGATGGAAATTGTCCCATTGGGCAAACGCAGCATGGGTTCATAAAGGGCAGGTCGTGCCTAACTAATTTAGTGGAATTTTTTGAGGACATTACCAGTGCGGTAGATAACGGGGAGCCAATAGATGTGGTATATCTGGATTTCCAGAAAGCTTTTGACAAGGTGCCACACAAAAGGTTGCTGCATAAGATAAAGATGCATGGCATTAAGGGTAAAGTAATAGGCTGGATAGAGGATTGGTTAATTAATAGAAAGCAAAGAGTGGGGTTTAATGGGTGTTTCTCTGGTTGGCAATCAATAGCTAGTGGTGTCCCTCAGGGATCAGTGTTGGGCCCACAATTGTTCACAATTTACATAGATGATTTGGAGTTGGGGACCAAGGGCAATGTGTCCAAGTTTGCAGATGACATTAAGATGAGTGGTAAAGCAAAAAATGCAGAGGATACTGGAGATCTGCAGAGGGATTTGGATAGGTTAAGTGAATGGGCTAGGATCTGGCAGATGGAATACAATAAAGACAAATGTGAGGTTATCCATTTTGGTAAGAAGAACAGCAAAAGGGATTATTATTTAAATGATAAAATATTAAAACATGCTGCTGTGCAGAGACCTGGGTGTAAAAATGAAAAATGAAAATCGCTTATTGTCACAAGTAGGCTTCAAATGCAGTTACTTTGAAAAACCCCTAGTAGCCACATTGGCGCCTGTTCGGGGAGGCTGGTATGGGAATTGAACCGTGCTGCTGGCCTGCTTGGTCTGCTTTCCAAGCCAGCAATTTAACCCTGTGCTAAACCAACCCCTAGTGCATGAGTCGCAAAAAGTTGGTTTACAGGTGCAACAGGTGATTAAGAAGGCAAATGGAATTTTGTCCTTCATTGCTGGAGGGATAGAATTTAAGACTAGAGAGGTTATGCTGCAATTGTATAAGGTGTTAGTAAGGCCACACCTGGGGTATTGTGCTCAGTTTTGGTCTCCTTACCTGAGAAAGGACATACTGGCGCTGGAGGGTGTGCAGGGGAGATTCACTAGGTTAATCCCAGAGCTGAAGGGGTTGGATTACGAGGAGAGGTTGAGTAGACTGGGACTGTACTCGTTGGAATTTAGAAGGATGAGGGGGGATCTTATAGAAACATATAAAATTATGAAGGGAATAGATAGGATAGTTGCGGGCAGGTTATTTCCACTGGTGGGTGAAAGCAGAACTAGGGAGCATAGCCTCAAAATGAGGGGAAGTAGATTTAGGACTGAGTTTAGGAAGAACTTCTTGACCCAAAGGGTTGTAAATCTATGGAATTCCTTGCCCAGTGAAGCATTTGAGGCTCCTTCATTAAATGTTTTTAAGATAAAGATAGATAGTTTTTTGAAGAATAAAGGGATTAAGGGTTATGGTGTTCGGGCTGGAAAGTGGAGCTGAATCCACAAAAGACTCAGCCATGATCTCATTGAATGGCGGAGCAGGCTCGAGGGGGCCAGATGCCCTGCTCCTGCTACTAGTTTTCATGTTCTTCTGTTCTATCCTCCTAATGTTCTAGTGTAGTTCACAAATGGAAAGAGCAAGGGCTGACAGCAGACCTTCATATGACAAACTCACGTGAAAACAGATTTACATCATTGAAAAATTGGTGCAATTCTGATGCCATGTCACCTGCATGGTTGTGAACATAAAGAACTCTCTCTGGGAGTCATTCTGTACCTGCCACTGTGAATTCTTTCTGGCACTCAACCTGCCCTTATTGAGGGGAGGGGTTATATCATGATCCAGGAGTGCCACCAATAGCAGAGCCAATCAAATGATCTGAGACAGTGCTCGCTGCTTGAAGTCACATGAATCAGAGAATACAAAAGTGAGCATTTATGAGGTCAGAAAATAATTGTCTCGGGCTTCCAAAACCATTCCAAGTTATGTTATGGCAATCTAATAAAATGTCTTATAAGTTGGTCCCCATAGCCTTATAACTGCAGTAGCATTCATGAAGTCACTGCTATGCTGAGTCCAATATATTTACATTGGGGTAGCCAAGGTGAGCATGGCACAGAGATGCCCATTTGTTATATTATTGGACAAAACAACAATCCATGAGGCTACTAGCCCCCAACTTTGAGATGGCATCCAACTTTGGGATACCTATTCGGTCAACTTCAACCTAACTTCAAATATGTTACAAGATCCCATATTCTCATAGTTCTCTTCAAGTACACTTTTGCTGAAAGTTGGAAGAGGCGAACGGCGCCCTTCTCTTCAATCTGTATTTTCTGTCCAAACTGGAACAGTGCCTGAAACATTAGTGGGTGTCATATATAGACCTCCAAATTACAACGGTGATGTTGGGAACGTCATTAAACACAAAATTAGAGATGCATGTAAAGAAGGAAATATCGGTGATCATTGCTGATTTTACTCTTCATATAGATTGGGCAAATCAAATTAACCACAGTGCCTTGGAGGCGAAATTCCTTGAGTGTATACGGATGGTTTTCTTGATCAATATGTGGTGGAACCAACCAGAGAGCAGGCCATCTTAGACTGTGTACTATATAATTATAGAATCATAGAATTTACAGTGCAGAATGAGACCATTTGGCCCACCGAGTCTGCACCAGCCCTTGGAAAGAGCACCCGACACAAGCTCACACCCCACCCCATCCCTGTAACCCAGCGACCCCACCCAACCTTTTTTGGACACTAAGGGCAATTTAGCATGGCCAATCCACCTAACCTGCACATTTTTGGACTGTGCGAGGAAACCGGAGCACCCGGAGGAAACCCACGCAGACATGGGGAGAACGTGCAGACTCCGCACAGACAGTGACCCAAGCCGGGAATCGAACCTGGGAGCCTGGAGCTGTGAAGCTAACCACTGTGCTACCGAATCATTGCCAATCTGGCTGTGCGAAACCCCTTGGGGATGAACGACCATAACATGGTAGAATTTATTATGAAGATGTAGAGTGAAGTAGTTGATTCAGAGACGAGGGTGCTGAATCTTAATAAAGGGAACTATGAAGATATGATGCGTGAGTTGGCGTTGATAGATTGGGGAGAGTTACTTAAAGGTATAACAGTGCAAAGACAATGACAAATATTCAAGGAATGAATGGGGGAACTGCAGCAACTGTTCATTCCTGTCTGGCAGAAAAGAAAAATGGGCAAGAGGGTCAATCCATGGCTTACAAAGGAAATGAGAAATAGTATCCAATCCACGGAAGAAGCATACAGATTGGCCAAGAAAAATAATAGGTCTGAGGATTGGGAGCAGTTTAGAATTCAGCAAAGAAGGACTAAGGTATTGATTAAGAAGGGCAAAATACAGTATGAAAGTAAGCTTGCAGGGAACATAACGACTGACACTAAGAATTTCTATATATATGTGAAGAGAAAGAGATTGGTAAAGACAAATATAGGCTTCCTACAGACAGAAACAGGGGAATGGATAATAAGGGACAAAGAAATGGCTGAGCAACTGAATACATACTTTGGTTCTGGCTTCACAAAAGAGGGCATAAATCAGATACCAGAAATGTTGGAGAATGAAAGGTTTAGTGAGAGGGAAGAACTGAGGGAGATCAATAATAGTAGAGAAATGGTGCCTGGAAAATTGATGGGATTGAAGGCGGATAAAGCCCCAGGGTCTGAGAATCTGCATCCCAGAGTGCTTAAGGAGGTGGCTTATAGTGGATGCATTGGTGGTCATCTTCCGGGATTCTACAGACTCTGGAACTGTCCCTGCAGATTAGAGAGTAGCTCACTTCACTCCGATATTCATAGGACTTTGTAGCGGAATATTTAGAAAGCAGTGGCAGGATCAGTCAGAGTCAATGTAAATTTATGAAGGGGAAATTATGCTTTACAAATCTGTTGGAATTCTTTGAAGATGTAACTTGTACAGTTGACAAAGTGGGAACCAGTCGATGTGGCATATTTGGACTCTCAGAAGGCGTTTGACAAAGTCCCGCATAAGAGATTATCGTGCAAGATTAAAGCACATGGGATTGGGGGAAGTGTACTGAGGTGGATAGAAAACTGATTGGCAGAGACGAAACAAAGAGTAGGAATTAATGGGTCCTTTTATAATGGGCAGGCAGTAACTGGTGGGGTGCCACAGGGATCGATGCTGGGACACCAGGGGCGAAATTCTCCATAAGCGGCGCGATGTCCGCCGACTGGTGCCAAAAACAGCGCAAATCAGTCCGGCATCGCGCCGCCCCAAAGGTACGGAATCCCACCCCTTGACCAGCCGAGTCCTAACCTTGAGGGGCTAGGCCCGCGCCGGAAGTGCCCCGCCAGCTGGCACGGAAATGACATGGCCGGGCGGCGCATGCGCGGGGGTGTTAGCGGCCGCTCACGGCATCCCCGCACATGCGCTGTGGAGGGAGTCTCTTCCGCCTCCGCCATGGTGGAGACCGTGGCGAAGGCAGAAGGAAAAGAGTGCCCCCGGGGCACAGGCCCGCCCGCGGATCGGTGGGCCCCGATCACGGGCCAGGCCACCGTGGGGGCACCCCCCGGGGACAGATCTCCCCGTGCCCCCCCCAGGACCCCGGAGCCCGCCCGCGCCGCCTTGTCCCGCCGGTAAGAGAGGTGGTTTAATCCACGCCGGCGGGACAGGCATTCTAGCAGCGGGACTTCGGCCCATCCGGGCCAGAGAATCGCGGGGGGGGAGGCGCCAACCGGCGTGGCGCGATTCCCGCCCCCGCCGAATCTCTGGTGCCGGAGGATTCGGCAACCGGCGGGGGCGGGATTCACGCCAGCCCCCGGCGATTCTCCGACCCGGCGGGGGGGTCGGAGAATCTCGCCCCAGGTATTCACAATATATATTAATGATTTGGATGAGGGAATAAAATGTAACTTCTCAAAGTTTGCAGATGATACCAAGTTGGGTGGGAGGGTGAACTGTGATGAAGGTGCAGAGATCCTACAGCATGATCTGGACAGGTTGGCGAGTGGGCAAATCAATGGCAGATGCAGTATAATTTGGATAAGTGTGAGATTAGTCACTTTGGAAGCAACAACAGGAAGGCAGATTACTATCTGAACGGTTGTAAATTGGGAGAGGGGAATGTGCAGCAGGACCTGGGTGTCCTTGTGCACCAGTCGCTGAAGGTAAGCATGCAGGTGCAGCAGGCGGTAAAGAAGGCTAATGGTATGTTGGCCTTCATTGTGAGAGGTTTCGAATACATGAGCAGGGATGTGTTATTGCAATTATACAGGGCCTTGGTGAGGCCACACCAAGAATAGTGTGTACAGTTTTGGTCTCCTTTTCTGAGGAAGCATGTTCTTGCTCTCGAGGTAGTGCAGCGAAGGTTTACCAGACTGATTCCAGGGATGGCGGGACTGTCATATGAGAAGAGATTGAAACGGTTAGGATTGTTCTCGCTGGAGTTCAGAGGAATGAGTGGGAATCTCATAGAGACTTATAAAATTCTAACAGGATTAGACAGGATAGATGCAGGGACGATGTTCCCGATGGTGGGTGTCTCCAGAACCAGGGGTCACAGTCTGAGGATTCAGGGTAAACCATTTCGGACAGAGATGAGGAGACATTTCTTCATCCAAAGAGTGGTGAGCCTGTGGAATTCATTACGACAAGAAGATGCTAAAACATTGACTATATTCAAGAGGCGGCTGGATATAGCACTTGGGGAGAATGGGAACACAGGTTATGGAAAGAAAGCAGGATTAGGCTATTGAGTTGGATGATCAGCCGTGGTCGTGATGAATGGCGGAGCAGACTCGAAGGGCCAAAAGGCCTTCTCCTGCTCCTATATTCCATGTATCTATGTATGTATCCAGTACCTCATTGTCAAATGTGTCGCATGCTCCACATACATAGGAAATGTCTAGCCACAATAAAGTGTTGCTCTTTCATGTGCTGGGAGCTACTTATATGCCAGTTCAATCTCCTTTAAGCCAACTTGCAGCTCTACTGCAATTGGGAGCACTATTGTGAGTATCAATGTGAGTGATCAAAAAATGTAGATTAGCACATGTTAAAAACAGCAACATCCCGCCCTCAGCTGTATACTTACCACTGTTTCCAAATCAAAACATCGCCAACATTAATTTCTATTTAACGCTCAAATGAGTGAAAATGATAAATAAAAAGAGTCATTTGGGAAAATGGTGACAAGGAGATAGTGGTGTAGTGGCAATATCACTGAACTAGTAATCCCAGGGCCCAGGCTAATCCTCCCTGGACATGGGTTCCAATCCCACCTCAGCAGCTGATAGAACTTCAATTCATTTCGTAAAATTTGGAATTGAAAGCTAGTCTAAGTAATGAACCTATCTTCAACTGTCGTAAAAACAATCTGGTTCACTAATGTCCTTCTAGGGAAGGAAATCTGCCATCCTTATCTGGTCCGGCTGACATGTGACTGCAGACTCGCATAAGTGTGAACATAGAAAAATACAGCACAGAACAGGCCCTTCGGCCCACGATGTTGTGCCGAACCTTTGTCCTAGATTAATCGTAGATCATCACAGAATTTATAGAGAAGGAGACCACTCGGCCCATCGAGTCTGCACCGGCTCTTGGAAAGAGCACCCTACCCAAGGTCAACACTTCCACCCTATCCCCATAACCCAGTAACCTCACCCAACACTAAGGGCAATTTTGGACACTATGGGCAATTTAGCATGGCCAATCCACCTAACCTGCACATCTTTGGACTGTGGGAGGAAACTGGAGCACCCGGAGGAAACCCACGCAGACACGGGGAGGATGTGCAGAGTCCGCACAGTGACCCAAGCCGGAATCGAACCTGGGACCCTGGAGCTGTGAAGCAATTGTGCTATCCACAATGCTACCGTGCTGCCCTTAAGAACAAATTAATCTACACTATATCATTCTACCGTAATCCATGTACCTATCCAATAGCTGCTTGAAGGTCCGTAATGTTTCCGACTCAACTACTTCCACAGGCAGTGCATTCCATGCCCCCACTACTCTCTGGGTAAAGAACCTACCTCTGACATGCCCCCTATATCTTCCACCATTCACCTTAAATTTATGTCCCCTTGTAATGGTTTGTTCCACCTGGGGAAAAAGTCTCTGACTGTCTACTCTGTCTATTCCCCTGATCATCTTATAAACCTCTATCAAGTCGCCCCTCATCCTTCTCCGTTCTAATGAGAAAGGGCCTAGCACCCTCAACCTTTCCTCATAAGACCTACTCTCCATTCCAGGCAACATCCTTGTAAATCTCCTTTGCACCTTTTCCAAAGCTTCCACATCCTTCCTAAAATGAGGCGACCAGAACTGTACACAGTACTCCAAATGTGGCCTTACCAAGGTTTTGTACAGCTGCATCATCACCTCACGGCTCTTAAATTCAATCCCTCTGTTAATGAACGCTAGCACACCATAGGCTTTCTTCACAGCTCTACCCACTTGAGTGGCAACATGTGGTTGACTCTTAAATACACTCTGAAATGCCCCAGCAAGCTACTCAAGAAAAAGATTCAAAAACATCTTCTTCCCCACTGTTACCAGACTCCTAAACAACCCTCTTATGGACTGACCTGATTAATACTAGACTCCTGTATGCTTCACCCAATGCCGGTGTTTATTTATTTACATTGTATACCTTGTGTTGCCCTATTATATATTTTCTTTTTATTTTATTTACTTTTCATGTACTTGGTGATCTGTTTGAGCTGCTCGCAGAAAAATACTTTTCACTGTACCTCGGTATACGTGACAATAAACAAATCCAATCCAATCCACTTAGGGAAGGGCAAGAAATTCTGGCCTTGCCTGCACTGTCCACAACCCATGAAAGAATAAAAACATTGGCCGAGATTCTCCAAAATCATGGCCAAGTGATGACCCCGGAGTAAACACTGGAGTGGTTGTACGCCGGTGTCAACGGGCCTCCTGGCCCAGGAATTCACCCGTCTTCAAGGGGCTAGCATGGCGCCGGAGTGCTGCGCGCTGCTCTGGCGCCGAAAGGCAGCCCTGCACGGCCATCTCCGCGGCGGTGCATGCGCGTGGTTGCCGTCTCCGCACCGGCGCAGAGCAACATGTAGGAGACCTAACAGCAGGCCCGCGCAGAAGGAGGTCGCAGGCGCCCACCGATCATAATGCCCCGATCGCGGGCCAGGACCTTGTGGGGGCCCCACCCGGAGTCAGATCCCCCACGCCCTCCCACCAGGACGTCCACCGCGGCCGCGAGTACGACCTCCCGCCAGGTGGTACCAGGCTGGAACCATGCCAGCAGGACTCGGCGGAACTCGGCAGGAGTTCGGCCGGTCGCCCGTGGAGAATCGCCGCAGGGGCCTCTTTCAGCGACCCCCGTGGCAACCGTGCGGGCGCGATTGGCGCCGATTCTCTGGCCAGCGGAGAATCACGGCCCGGTGTTGGAGCGGCATGGCAGGAATTACCTGGGTCCCCAGCGACTCTCCGACCCGGTGCGGGTTAGGAGAGTCCCGCCCAATATGTGAGGAACAGTGCAAAGAGATGAATTCAAATCCTACAGCCAATTGGGAAATCAATGGCAGGTGTACACAATGTTCAAGGAGTGCAAAATATCTAATATAGAAGCCAAAGATGGAGTGTATACTAAGTGGAACAGTAGACCAATATGCTGGTCAAGAAAGAAATTTAAAGTTAATATTGGATAAATCAATGGGACTGTCAGGAAAGTGTTTGACTCTGGTAAATCAAGTGCAGGAAAGGATTACCATTGCTGCTGTATAAGGTATTGGTACAATCTCCTCTGGAGTGCTTGCTTGGTGCAGCTTTGCTTACTTAATCATAGGAAGGGCATCAATACCCTTGAGAAAGTGCTGAAATAAGCAACAGAGCAGGCATCCAGAATTTAAGTTATAAGGAAATCTTAATGAACTCGGGCTTACTTTCCTTAGAAAAGGAATTTCAAGGTAACCCATGTGTTCAAGGCCACCCATCAACTTGCTGCTAAATCCTCCAGACTGAGGTAGGTTTTATCAGTTAAGGAGCTATCTTCACGCCTCTTAAACTGATTTTATTTGTGCATGGGCTTGCCCTTAGCTTGGTGTGGAAACCTTTAAGCATTGAAATGTGTATGAGTGGAAGTAAAAGTTCCCAAATGGCGTGCCAAGAATTATATTGAATGGGCTGGACATAATTCAGTTTGGATTGTCTGTGTTTTGATTCAACCACCTCTATCACTGATTGTTCCTCAACCAGCTCTGTTTATTTTAGATACAGTTTCACTCCACTTGACCACAAACTAACGGCAACACGATGATTAAATCCAATGGAATAGCAAAATGCTCTGAGTCACATCAATCAGTTTGAACAGTAAGACTATATGATGAAAGACAACTGGAGTTTAAACAATTAATCACATTGTATGCAGCATAATGCTGACTTAAAATTATTTCTCACGGAATTTAATCCTCTGAAAATTGTGGCTTTGCTGACAGTCAGTCCAAACTGAGAAATAATGCAGCTTCTGAAATAAAACTACTTTAAATTGATTCGTGTTCCAGATGAAACTTTTCAAAAACAAAAATCTGCTTTTAGTTTAGCTGTTAACCCAGAAAAGACTGTGACATTAACAAATAATTATGTGGAGAAATTAACCAATTTATTGTAAACAAGCTTATGTCATGCCGATGCACGGAACTGTCAAACATTGATATTTCAAATAATTCCCAGGCCACAAAGAGTGAGAGACGGAGAACAATGTGGGGATGAACTTTGGTCCGACAAATGAGTAGATGGAGAATCAGCAATCCATTTTACACACTACTTGGATTTCATTCCTATTGACTTCACTGGGGAAGGCATAAAGCAGGCTCCTTTTCTAAGACCATTTCTATGGTATCACCAAAGACAAATTTCACCCTCTATTCTCAAAATTAGCCATACATATGTAGATCTTTAAGCCTATTCATGGTTATTCATGAAGGCCTCGCCTTCTCAACCTTGCCCCTCACCTGAGGTGGGGTGATCCTCAGGCTAAATCACCACCAGTCAGCTCTCCCCCTCAAAGGGGAAAGCAGTCTATGGTCATCTGGGCGACTTTACCTTACCTTTATTAAACCTATCGCTGTGTGGACACTGGGACTATTTGGATTATCAATCCTACAGATATTTCATTCAAAATCTTCAAAGATCAGTCGTGGTTGCCATTGTCAGGACTGAGATGGAGTAATGTGCAGTTTATCTAGCCCCACTACTCCTCGCGTCATAACATAAATTTAAAAGTTTCATTCACTCACCGAATGGCCAATTATTTACATTCGCTGATGTTAGACTCAGAATAAAAGACTTTAATCAGGTTTATTTCAATAAACTAATATGAAACAAAATTTATTTTGTTAAAACAAGTTGCAGGAATATGTACACACACTATACTCTGGAAATGTAGCCATCTATTCCTGTTTAAAAATACCATACACATACACAATCATCATAGAATCATAGAATTTACAGTGCAGAAGGAGGCCACTCGGCCCATCGAGTCTGCACCGGCCCTTGGAATTATGCACCCCACTCAAGCACACATCTTCTCCACCCCACTCCCTTAACCCAGTAACCCCAATTAACCTTTTTGGACACTAAGGGCAATTTAGCATGGCCAATCCACCTAACACACACATCTTTGGAATGTGGGAGGAAACCGGAGCACCCGGAGGAAACCCACACACACAGGGAGAACGTGCAGACTCCACACAGACAGTGACCCAAGCCGGGAATTGAACCTGGGACCCTGGAGCTCTGAAGCAACTGTGGTAACCACTATGCTACCGTGCTGCCCTTAAACAAAGGACATACATGTAGGGTCTCCACAGAGATGGGTTTAGGATGACATGTTTTATAATCTGAAGAATAATGTTTGCAGGGCTTAAATGCTGTTGATCTGGAGACGACTCATACCTCACAGATGTCTGGAGGTTCTCACCAACTGTGCTTTGGGGTGGAAAAAATATAGATCTGGGTCAATTCTTCTCATCTCACGTGTTCAGATTTCCAAATGCAGATAAGTGGTTATACTCAGGTGAGTATTTTCTGGCAGTAGGTTGATAACCACACATGAAATTTCATGTAAGGTCGGGAAAGAGCAAGAGACCGAGAGAGCCTTGCTTCTCAGCTTATTCCTGAAAACTCACTGATTTTAAAAACCATAGGTCCAAAACTTAAAGCTTGTCTCTGAAATGTGATCTCCAGTAAATCACCAGCCTTTGCCAGTTATTTTCCCCATCAATCAAAGTGATTGCAGCTCAAGCAATCAGACAGCTCATTCCTCCTCAAGCACCTTGGTGATCAAGTGATTTCTTGGAAAAAGGCAGGCTTGCTCTCAGTCCAGAACTTACAACCTTCCTTAAAAAAAAATCCAGGTCAGTATCCAAGAGTCCAGATTAAAATATAAGGCAGAATTTCCCTTAAAAAATGGTCAAGTGCCATATTCAGCAAAAATCGGTTCGATTCCCATCAGTGCTGGCAGCACAATCTGGATCGTAATCCTCAGGCACTTTGAAAAAAATGTTTTTTCTCCATATGAAAAATGCCATGCCTGAGGTGCAAAGCATCTGATTTTCCTGCCCCAGGGGTCATCTGGGTACTTCAATGAAATAAAGCTGCATTTCAATGAAGCTGCATTTAAATGGCTCCGCAACACTGAATCTCATTGAAGCCAGGAGGATGGCTGCTTGCAGATCAGCTCCAAGACTTGGAGGGGGTGTTGACAGGAGGGGGGTAGACAACCATCTAAGAACGTATTGGTAGAAAGCCCCCGAGCAACGTGACAAATCCCGTCTGGACGGAACCAGTGGTCAGTGCCAGCTGTATGACCAGAAGGACGGGGAATCCAATGTTGAAAAAAGATGATTGACCTCCTCAGCTGCGAGGCTGAATTCCCCCTGTCTCCCCTCGGTATTCTATCCTTCAGTCACCTTGGATTGTCATCGTTAACCCACTCTCTGCCACCTCGCAGGTTCTCAGCATTCAACCTCCCAGCATCATCCTCAAAACCTCCTGACATTTCTTTTCAGAACCCCTTTCCATCCAGCTGCAGTGCCCACAAATGCCAGTTATCCTCGACCTCCGACCTGCCAGGCAGTGTACCCTTTGGTTTCCTGTCGGAGAAGATAGCCCATAACAGGCGTGAGAGGAAGAAAACGGGCGGAGGACTGCCCGAGCTGTGTTTTTTGACTTCCTTCAAGGAATGGGCAACGGAACGCAAAGGGGAGGACCTGCCCTGACTGTGAGGTTGACCTGCAGCAGAAATGTGAGGAGCCACTGCACCTTCATCCAGATGATATGTCTCAAGTGAGTTTGCAAGTGCCCAAATTCTTGACCTTGTCACTTACTGAAACCATGTCCCTTGCCTTGCAAGAACATCACCTGATGAGTTTGAGTCTTTCCCAAGCATAGCCCCTACTTCCACCCATCGATAGCACCTTGAAGGAGGTTTCCAAAGAGAATCAAAGCTATCAATTTCATCACTCACCATCGCAAGGAGAATCACCTCAGTGGGCAATCTTCGCAGACAGGCTTCTGGGCAACTCTCTGGTGAACATCTACTGCCTCTGATGCACATCAGGTGGAGACAGAAACATCCCAGGGATCGACAGTCGGACGTCTGCTGAATCCCAGGTCACAACTTTGCCCCATCCAGTTGCTATGCCTTTGGACAATTTCCTCCCTCACCTGCTAGAGATGCAAAGGCAGAACCAGGAGGGGGGTGACAGCAACATTCCTGCAACTGCAAGGTTGAATGGAGGGCTCCCAAAACATTCAGTCGCAGGAGATGTTTCCGGAGATGCGTTGCACCTCCGACAACACAGCAAGGGTGGTGGCCGCAATGGAAAGCCTGGGAAAGAATGCTCAAGGCATGGTTAATTCTTGAGGACCATGACTGAGGGGTTTTGAGAGATTAGTTTAAACTCAGAGAAATATTGTTGGGGGGCTCCAGACTATGGTTCAGAAACAGAGGACTATTACTGAGGGGTCCGACACCATGGCACCGACGCTGGCGGGCCTCCAGGACTGGCAGCGCCAGGTGATGTTGAGGCTTCGAAAGCTTGCTCCAGCTGCTCCTCCATCCCATTGAGCAACCCTGAACCCATGAGCACCCCAAGGGAGGAGGGAACACTGGAGCCTATCCTGAGGCCTTCATCCAAGGAGTCTCTGGCAGTCTTCAGCCCACCTGATTCACCCCTTCCTGACTGCAGCAGATCTCAGGGGTATAGGGCAGAAACAGTAACACGGCAACACCAATGGTACTCGAAAGTCGACCGTGTCCTTCCAAGTCCAGACCCTCCAGAGGACACCCGCCAAGGGCATCTCAGGCTGCAGGCAGCAGCCCACCTCCATTTCTGATATGCGTCCTGGGAACAAACCTAGATGTAGTGGTATGCCTCATAAGATTCAGGAGTTCTAGGGGCACACAGTGACCTGGGAGAAATGAGAGTAGGCGAGGAAGACCATCTCACTGCCCTCAAACACTCTCAACACCACTTGTCCGCCTGGTCCTGGAAGTAGTTAATCCTGCACCGCCGCTGGCAGCCAGTGCTAATTCAAATGTCTAATGCCCATCAAGCATCATTACTGACCGACCATGGTCACTGCACTCGTTCCTTCAGAGTCACCTATGGGCTGGCATCTGGTTGTTCCCTCCCTTAATATCACCAGCACTGGGGTCTCTGGCAGGCGGCTTCAATGGCCACCCACCCATCATGTGCAGGGTCAACTGAATGTCCACACAAAACATGACGGCAGGAAATTCAGGTGGTCGTAGCTACAAGACTCAACACATTCCCTTCTGATGCCCTGCACACAACCTTCATCCCTTGACACAACCCCTATCCTTAACTTTGAGACTTTGGGCAGCTGGCATGGGTGAGTGTTTAATGATGATGGCCAATTCGTGGACAAGCAAGACTCTCAGGAATGTGAAAAGGCACAACAACTCTCTGAGGCAGAGAATAACAACACTAATAGGCACCGTTCATACCTGATCTAATTGCAGTCACGCCTTTACACTTAGACTCCTTGGCAGCCACTGCGTTATCTCTGAATAAATGCACAGTGAGAAAGATTTTCAGACAAGAAGCCATTCTCTCTAATCTTTCAGAACAGTCAGCAGCTGGGAACACAACAGGCCATTTCATTCACTCTGGGCTGTGAAGTGCTTTGAAAACAGGCAGGCTGAAGAATAGCTCTGGGCTGTGAAGGGGTTTTAAAGCAGACACAACTTCTATTGCAACCTCACACTTTTTACTCTTCCCCTGTCCAACAGAGCCAACCGGAGTGCAATGTATTTGGCTGTTGCTGCTTTCCCCTGAGAAGCCATTCCTCTCAATAGTATCCAAAACGGTATATCCGTTTTTCAGGGGAATGGTCACAGGAGATTCCTGCACTGCCTGTCTAGTCTTCTTGCTCACCCATTCCCTTCCTGCCTGTGGAGTCGTAACCTTGTGGTGTGACCCCCTCTCTATACCTGCTATCCATGATGCTTTCGGCCTTGCAGATGCTCCACTGTGTCTCCGACCGCTGCTCCGGCTCCAAAATCTGGGTTTTCAGGAGCTGCAGCTGGGGACACTTCCTGCTCTCATGCTGACCCCAGGCACTGGAAATGTTCCTGGCTCCCCACATAGAGCAGGAAGAGCATACCACAGCATTGTTCTCTCCTGCCATGACTTATCCCTTTAAATTAAACCTTTTGGAAGATGCTTCAAATCAAAAAATACTCTTGGGCTCTTATTCCCTGGTCCTTCTTACTACCAAATATAGTCTTTCCAAACGATAAACCAAAAACAGACTGTACAAACTCTAAGCAATAAATGTAATAAAAGTAGTAAATACTTACCCGACCGTACTCACCCAATCAGCTACTTCCACCTCCCCCATGTCACCTTTGAATTCTGAGGTCACCTCAGGAGCTTCAATCAAGCACTGCACTCTCAGTCTCACTCTTCCTCGCACTATTTAATCTCCCAGTTCCTCTTCTCACACTGCTTCACCATGATGCTGACTGCAGGACATGTTCAGTCTACATCATCCCGAGATCTCATTGATGTCAGGACCTTGCATTTAAGACTCCTGGAGAGCCGCTCCATTGATTTTAAATGCTTACCCCACCTACCGAGAGGGAATGTGTAAGCATAATTGTCAGACACCGATGCCCGCAATAGAGGATCCATTAACCCTCAAGGTATGTGTCCAGTTGACCCTTTCCGTGAGGAATGGGCTACCACTGAAACAGCCTGTCAGAACCTACAGTGATGCATACGTTATGGGAGGGGAGAACCACACGGGAGACCACAGTTGACTTTGAAGTGGCGAGAGCATTGACCAGGGCTGGTCAAGCGATTAAGTTGGAATGTGAGTGAGCACTCGCCGCCGGATAAGATGTAGGAATTGTTGCTTCCAGAGTCAGGAAGGCAAAGGGTGAGGGGACAGTCTGAAGGTTGGGACACCAACCTAACTGTCTCTCACTCTCTCTGTATCTCTCATTCCTTGCAGCTTTCTGGGAGATCTTGGGATGGAGCCAGTGAGGCTGACAGTTCTGCTTATAACAGCGCTGGAGGAGCACAGACCCCAGCAGGAACGAGCAGCTGCTCCCAGGCAGAACACAACGCAAGGAGGCCAGGGGACCACAGGACTGGCTCAAGGGCCGGAGGCAGCACAAACCAAACAAAGGGCTCAAAGGTGAAGAAGGAAACCAAGAGTTTACAAGACCCGAATGCTCTTCATGGAGTTGTTGGACAACATGTGCCTCAGGGGAGACAGTGCAGCACCTGTGCGATATTCTTGCCAAATTTGTGCCATGTGGAGGGGGAGGGCATCTGCTCCCAGTGGCCGAGAAGGTCACGACAGCCCTAAACATCCAAGCCACGGAATTATTCCAAGGCTCAACGGGTGACCAATGTGGCATCTCACAGTCATCCACCCACAAATGCCCATGTATACATTCTATGCCAGGGCTCCAGACCACACTACTTTTGTCCTGGACCAGGTCTATCAGGACGAGAAGGCTGCAGGATTCGGCACCATAGCTGGTCTGCCACAAGTGCAGGGGCGATTGATGGCACTGGTGCGTCTCTACGTACCCATGCGTCAGGGAGTCCCGTTTATTAACAGAAAGATGTCTAATCCATTAATATCCAGATGATGTGAAGACCAGATGGGGATAATGCATGTTTGCGTGTTTTCCAGGGAAACATGATAGCTACATCCTTGGGGGATCTCAAATCTCTGGGATATTCGAGGGTCCCCCCAGACTGCAAGGATGGTTCTTTGGGGACAAGGGTTACTCCACTGAGGTATTGGCTGATGATGCCAGTGCGGAGGCCTGAGACCGATGCAGAGGCCCGGTACAATGAATCTCACCTGGTCTGTGATTGAGCGGTGCTAAAGATGATCTGTGTTGCTAAAGATGCACTTCCTCTGCCTCAACAGGACCAGTGGGGCCCTGCAGTACAGACCCTAGAGGGTGTTGTGCATCGTGGTGCTCTGCTGTACCCTACATAACTTGGCACAGCAGCCGGATGACATTCTTGATGATGATGACCAGGAGGAGTGGAACATCTCCTCAGATGAGGAGGAAGTCTAGGAGGGTCTCGAGGGAGAGGACAAAGAGGAGCCAGAGCATGGAGTCCAGGCAGGGGCGAGGTTTTGCATGGGCAGAAGGATGAGGAATGCCCTCATCACTCCCTGCTTCACACAATAATATTATCATGTTGTCCCACAGTTCTACAACTATTGCACCCCACACCCCCGACCCCCACCACCCCAAGAGCCTGTGACCTTGTATATTGTATATTGTCACGTGTACCGAGGTACAGTGAAAAGTATTTTTCTGCGTGCAGCTTAACAGATCATTAAGTACATGGGAAGAAAAGGAAAGAAAAGAAAAAACATAATAGGGCAACACAACATATACAATGTAACTACATGAGCACTGGCATCGGGTGAAGCATGCAGGGTGTAGTGTTAATGAAGTCAGTCCATAAGAGGGTCATTTAGGAGTCTGGTAACAGTGGGGAAGAAGCTGTTTTTGAGTATGTTTGTGCGTGTTCTCAGACTTTTGTATCTCCTGCCTGATAGAAGAAGTTGGAAGAGTGAGTAAGCCGGGTGGGAGGGATCTTTGATTATACTGCCCGCTTTCCCCAGGCAGCGGGAGGTGTAGATGGAGTCAATGGATGGGAGGCAGGTTCGTGTGATGGACTGGGCGGTGTTCACGACCCTCTGAAGTTTCTTGCGGTCCTGGGCCGAGCAGTTGCCATACCAGGCTGTGATGCAGCCCGATAGGATGCTTTCTATGGTTCATCTGTAAAAGTTGGTAAGGGTTAATGTGGACATGCCGAATTTCCTTAGTTTCCTGAGGAAGTATAGGCGCTGTTGTGCTTTCTTGGTGGTAGCGTCGACGTGGGGGGACCAGGACAGATTTTTGGAGATGTGCACCCCTAGGAATTTGAAACTGCTAACTATCTCCACCTCGGCCCCGTTGATGCTGACAGGGGTGTGTACAGTACTTTGTTTCCTGAAGTCAATGACCAGCTCTTTAGTTTTGCTGACATTGAGGGACAGATTGTTGTCGCTACACCACTCCACTAGGTTCTCTATCTCCCTCCTGTATTCGGACTCATCGTTATTCGAGATCCGGCCCACTATGGTCGTATCGTCAGCAAACTTGTAGATGGAGTTGGGACCAAGTTTTGCCACGCAGTCGTGTGTGTTCAAGGAGTAGAGTAAGGGGCTAAGTACGCAGCCTTGCGGGGCGCTGGTGTTGAGGACTATTGTGGAGGAGGTGTTGTTGTTCATTCTTACTGATTGTGGTCTGTTGGTCACAAAATCGAGGATCCAGTTGCAGAGTGGGGAGCCAAGTCCTAGGTTTTGGAGCTTTGATGTGAGCTTGGCTGGGATTATGGTATTGAAGGCGGAGCTGTAGTCAATAAATAGGAGTCTGATGTAGGAGTCCTTGTTTTCAAGATGCTCTAGCGACGAGTGTAGAGCCAGGGAAATGGCGTCTGATGTGGACAGGAGAAGATCCACATGAAAACCAAGCCTTCAGGGTGCTGGGCCTGTGGAGTCACTGTGTCTGCTGAGCCGATCGATGCAGGAGGGCGATGATGACTCGCAGTAAGGAAAGCTGTGATGCTCCTCAGCTTTTGGTTATGTCTGACTCCAGTCTGTCTGCTGCGAGCACGCTGACTCCACAGCTCATGTGTGAGTGAGGTTCGGGCCTAGAGGGGGATTAGGGGTGATGGTCTAGGGTTCATGATTAATGCCCGAATCCTTCCAGGATGTATGTTACTCTTGGTTTAAGTGGGCCTAACCGCTTCCCTTACATTGAGGGCCTGTGAAAAAGATGTGTCCAGGTAGGGTGAAGACTTATCTAAGTGGGAGGAGGGTCAAAGAGAGAGAGGCCTTAAGGTTGTGAACATGAGGTTTTAATAAGGTGACAATTGCAATTGTGACATTTCATTATGGCCCCCAAATATCTTTGCCTAATTTCACTCATGTCCACTCTGTGCCTCTACAACTTGCGAGCCCTCTGACTACATCTCGGTGGTTCCCAGGATGCACATCGAAAGTGGAGATGGCCTGCTGCTTGCCATGGCCTATTGCCTGGGTTTCCCTTTGCGGACGTTGTCTGGCGAGGCGGGACATGAAATGGCCTACTTTTGGGTGGCTCTGGTGATGTCGCATCATCCTGTTTTGCCTGTTGCCCCTGCGATGTGCTGGTATCTGGAAGGGGGGATTCATAAGGGCTGGTTACACCCAGGGTCCCCTGGGTGAAAGTTCCTGTTTTGTTATGCTCTTGACGTAGCATAAGCTGCTTCCTTGATGCGCACTCTGACAAAGGAAGGTTCAGACTTGGAGATAGCTTTAACACGTTTATTAAACTATTAACAATTCTCCTACTTGGATTCGACTCGACTGTTAATCCTGCTATCGCCACTCAGACTGACTAACCAGTCCGCTACAATCCACGTGGTGGGTGTGATGTGTTTCAAATCAACCCTGTGTACTCACTGAGAGTCTCCACTAGAAAGAGACTGAGCATGTGTAATGTGTCCTTTTATATGGGTTGGTGTAATGCCCTCGTGTGGTAGTGTCACCTCTGTGTGTATCGTGACTGCCCATTGGTCGTGTCCTATCTTACTGACCTATTGGTTGACTGTCTGTGTGTCATGTCTCTGGTGTTTACTCTAGTGTCGAGCTAGGTGTAGTGTATGTACATTCACCCTTTGTGTACTTACAGTGATGTATATCACCACATCCCCCCTTTTTTCGTATTACATATTTTATGTACAGTGTTAAAGAAAATTGAACAAACTAGGTAGATGAGTGATACTCTGTACAATTATGATAACAGTGATCATTAAACAATAAGTCCAAATCATATGCATGAGTCCAAAGTTCACTAATTATTATGTACGAGTGGCTTTCTTGTTTGGTTGGTGAGTGGGTGATGTTGATGGTGGCATTGCATTGTAAACGCCATCAGTGTCCCTGTGCTGAAGGAACCAAGAAGTGGTCAAATCACTTTGTTGTCGGATTTGGACTCTTTTTTTTTCTTTTGGTGGTGGTGGTAATACTTGATGGCATCTGTCCTGAAAGCCAGGTTGCCTGTTGGTAGTGCAGCAAACGTGAATTGGTAAGATGCATTGTCCTGCCATGGTATGTCATTGTACTGAGCTGAGCAGTAACAGTGTCCCTCATTTGCAGAGTTGTACCATGTCGTACCAGTCGTAGTTCCATTGTTGGTGTTTTTGTCGTGCTTGTTGTCGACGTTGTTGCCTTTGGTACACTTCTTGCTATTGTCTTTGATGTTGTTGTTGTGTTGATTGGTTTTGTTGTCATGTTTGCTGCGCTCAAGGACCACACTCTGAGGATAATACGAGTCCTTTACACAGTTACTCGTGTCAGCGTCCTTTGTGGCATCTGCTGTCTCCTTGAGCGTGCCGTCACTGAGTTTGCGGCGCTCCCAATCTGGAGTCATGTCCAGCTTACTTGAATCAGCTTTGGCTTGTCTATGCTCCCCGTCTGGAGTCTGGTCTGTTTCACCCAAGTCAGTTTTGGCTTCTTAATGCTCCCCGTTCGGAGTCATTTCAGGTTCACTTGCATCTTCTGAAGTTTCGTGATGCTCCCCGTCCGGGGTCAAAACAGTCAGAAATGCATTTGTTTGCGGAGAGGCTCGAGCGAGTGAGGTTTGAATTAGCATGGTGTCACCAGAGTCACCAGTAGTCTCACTGTGATTGTCGAGTGCCGCTGTACATTCCAGCTGAGGTCTGTCACGTTGCACACCTGGTATGGGAAGAGGGATGCCGTCGTCACTGGTCGCACATACAGTGGGTAGAGCCTCAGTCTTGAGGTTCACTTGAACCGGGTAGACTGTCAGAGTCTTCTTCTTGTTCACTTGAGTATGGCAGACTGTCATAGTCTTTCTGTTGTTCACTTGAGCATGGCAGACTTGCATTGTCTGCAGCTCGTTGCTCAGAGGAGGTTGCTAGACCCTCATGGTCTTGTTCATGCAAGGACTACGCTCTGGAGTCTTGCGTTGCTTCTATCATGGAGGCTGTCCACGAGCTCGCTGTGGAGGCTTGTGTCACTTGAGTCACATCTTGTTCATGCAAGAACTGTGCTGTGGAGTCTTGTGTTGCTTCTGTCGTGGAGTCTGTCCACGAGCTCACTGTGGAGACTTGTGTCACTGGAGTCACTTCTTGTGTGGAGACGTGCAGTTGTCTCGCTGTGGAATCTTTCATCGCTTTCTGTGTGGAGGCTGGGACACTTTGTGGTGCGTGGACCACTCTCTGTGTGGAGTCGGGGACCCTTCGCGGTGCATGGACCACTCTCTGTGTGGCAGCAGGCTGCTCTCTGTGGGCTTGTACCGCTCTCAGTCTCTTGGTGTCAGGCCGCAGCATAATCCTGCACTCACGAGTTGGGATGTCATATCTGGGGCTGGTTTAGCACACTGGGCTAAATAGCTGGCTTTTAAAGCAGACCAAGGGAGGCCAGCAGCACGGTTCAATTCCCGAACCAGCCTCCCCAAACAAGTGCCGGAATGTGGCGACTAGGGGCTTTTTACAGTAACTTCATTTGAAGCCTACTTGTGACAATAAACGATTTTCATTTCATTTTCATTTTATTTCATTTCATTCCATTTCATCTGCTGGGCTGAAGATCCTCAAATCCGAAGAACTCGTCGTCGGGGTCTTCAATGTACAACACGTCTTGTTGCGGATCGGATTTGGGACTGCTGTAGCCTCCCAAGGTGAAAGCTTCATCTGAGTCGTTGTCTTCCAAGACCATATCATCACGTTTTGTGTCGGAGCTGGCATTGGGCTGGCGATGTCCAAAGAAGAATTCAAGGTGTGAGTCATAGTCTTCAAGGACTGTATCATCTCTTTGGGCGGTGTTAACTGCTTGTTGCAGGGTTCTGCGGAGGTTACTTTCAGCTACTGGTTGAATGTCAGGCATTGTGCTGTCATTCCAGGTGAAAGAAGCTAGTTTTGAGGCTTAAAATTTTTTTTTTCTTGTTTTGGGACATTTCCCCTTTAAGTGGTCCTGGTCTGGGGCCTCTGGCATCACGACGCATGTGACGTAGTGCGTAGGAAGTGATTGCGCATGCGCAGATCGCTGTTCCTTTACTTGGGGCCTTGTTCTCAATTGCTCATGCGCGGCTTCTCGCGCATGCGCAAACGGACCTTCCCGTTCTGTGGGCTCTTCGTGCAACTGCGCATGTGCAGCACCTTTTCCAAGATGGTGCAATTCAAAACTGCCGTTCGTTGCTACAAGCCTACCTCGCGGTGAGTTTTGGCGCCTCTTTTACCTTTTCTTCTTGTATGTTCCTCGCAGAATTCTTGGAATTTGTCCAGGACTGCCTGGAAGTCGCCCTTGTTTTGCCCCTTTGAGTATTTGAAGGTCTGGAAGATTTCAGCTGCTTCTGGACCCCCGATGGTAAGTAGAAGCTTTATTTTTTCTGCATCCGCCACGCCATCGAAGTCGGACGCTACCAGGTAGGTCTCGAATCTCTGCTGGAACCAACGCCAGTTTTCACTGAGATTGCCTTGGTACCTGAGCTGCTGTGGAACCGGAATCTTAACATTTTGCCTGAGTGTTGTTGCTGGTTGTCACTGTTTTGTTGAGTTGAGCTATATGGATTTAACAGTCTCCTGGGTACCATGTTTTGTTATGCTCTTGACGTAGCATAAGCCGCTTTCTTGATGTGCACTCTGCCAAAGGAAGGTTCAGACTTGGAGATAGCTTTAACACGTTTATTAAGCTATTAACAATTATCCTACTTGGATTCGACTCTACTGTTAATCCTGCTATAGCTACTCAGACTGACTAACCAGTCTACTACAATCCACGTGGTGGGTGAGTTGTGTTTCAAATCAACCCTGTGTACTCATTGAGAGTCTCCACTGGAAAGAGACTGAGCATGTGTGATGTGTCCTTTTATATGGGTTGGTGTAATGCCCTCCTGTGGTAGTGTCACCTCTGTGTGTGTTGTGACTGCCCATTGGTCGTGTCCTATCTTACTGACCTATTGGTTGACTGTCTGTGTGTCATATCTCTGGTGTTCCCTCTGGTGTCTAGCTAGGTGTAGTGCATGTACATTCATCCTTTGTGTACTTACAGTGATGTATATCACCACAGTCCCCAGAAGCTGCTCTGGTGCTTCCTTCTACCTCTGGGTGCTCGTGTGCCCTAGAGATTCTCCATGGGATAGAGGGGCAGCTGGAGTGCGCTCCATAAGCCTCAACATCACCTGTTGCTGCCTGTCCTGGAGGCCCACCATTGTCTGCACCATACAGTTAAAACACTCAGCCATGGCTCTCAGGCACTAGGCCATGCTTCAAGTTCTCCAGTCATGGCTCGGACATGTTGCCCCAGGCTTTCCAGCGTGGACGCCAGCCTTGCAGTGATGGCCTGGGTGCCCCGCATCACGGGCAACATCTCCTGTGACTGAAGGCTTTGGGGTGCCTCCAATTCAGGCTTGCAGCCACAGAAAGTTTGCTGACAAACCCTCTTGGTATTCCCGGCTCTGCCTTTGCATCTCCAGCAGCTGAGGGATGAATATATCCAGAGGCATGCACCTGGCTGGGGCACAGCTGAGACCTGGGATCCAGCAGACCCTTGACCATCCAATCCCTGGGACGTACCTGCATCAGAAGCAGTGTGGTGCTCACCAGCTAGTGACCTAGAAGCCTGCCTGCTAAATTCTCCCACTGAAGTGTGTGTCTCTGCGATGGTGGATGGTGCAGGTGATAGCTGTGATGCATCATTCGTGTCGTACTTGGATATCTCCTCCACAGTGGTGTTGAGGGTGGCCAGTGGAGGCACTCCTGGTTAACAGCCGAGGCTCATCAGTTGATGTTCCTACAAGGCAAAGGACATGGTTTTAGGACTTTGCGTGGTCAAGGATATGGGCAACAAAACGTTCACTTAAAACTGATCATCTGGAAGATGTACAATGGCACCTCATTAATCTATCGCAGGCCAAACTCAGTGCAGGCCCACTCCTGCTCATTGCCTCTGAGCTTCATGGCCCTCTCCTCAAAGTCAAGCCCCTTAGTCAGAGCATTCCACCACCCGTCACCTCTCTCTCTCTGCCGTTGTGGGCAGTCATCGCCTGCAGGGACATAAATGGGGATACCGTGAGCTGAGCATTTGGCGGGTCAGAGGTCGAGGGAAACTGGCATGTGTGGACACTGCGCTTAAGCAAGGAGAGATCCTGATGAGGAGTGCAGGGAAGGGCATGGTTTGTGAATGATGCTGGGAGGTTAGATGCGAGGTGGTGGCATGTGGGTTCAGGGTGACATTCCAAAGGTTGATGGAGTGCCAAAGAGAGCCAGGGGCACTTACCCTTGCAGATTGCGGTACGCTATTCATTTTTTACCTACATTGAACCTCTTGGTCAGGTTGCTGGCATTGACCAGTACTGCCACCATCCCCCAGGCAGGATTGGTGACCTTGCTGGAGCGACTCCTGCCAACCTGTGGGCAAATTGTAGCCCGCCTTGCCCCATGGCATCCAGAGTGAGGGTCCCTTTCGAAAATCTTGGAGCTGGCCTTCCAGTTGCCATCCTCCTGCTTTGAATGAGAGCAAGTGCTGTGGAGCTATTAAATTGACTGAAGTGCTCGGATGACCCCCGGAACAGACGAATCAGACTCTTATCACCTCAGGCAGGTGTTTTTCATGTGAGGCCAAAAATCTTTTCCAAGCACTGAAGAATTGTAATCTGGATCGTGCCGCCATGGTCGACGGGAATTGTACCAATTTTCAGACCGAAAATTACACTTTGCCATTTTTTCAGACAATTCCGCCCAAGGCTGCTGGTTAACTGGGAAGCAAATGATCCACAATTATTAGCCAGAGTTGGATATAAATGAATTATGCAGGGTCAGGGTACAGCAGAGTATTTGTCCCAGGTCTAGTTAGAATCATAGAATGATACATTACAGAAGGTAGGCGTTTGGCTCATCATGCTGTGTCTTTGAGAGAGCCAGCCAATTAATTCACCCCAGATTTACCTCCATAGCCCTGTACTTTTTTCCCCATCAAGTATGCATCCAATTCTCTTTTGAATTTTACTATTGTATCTGCTTCCAGCGCCCTTTCATCGACTGTATTTCAGATCACAACAGCTCGCTGTGTATGTCCCCCACATAGTTCACCTTTGCTCCTTTTTCCAATCTCCTTAAATCCCTGTCTTCTCTTTCCCCATCCATCTGTCACTGCAAACAGTTTATCTTCATTTACGCTATCAATAGACTTCATTATTTGACCTCCCTCTCCTCCTAAACGTCGAAGAACAATTCCAACTTCTCCAGTCTCAACATGTAATTCATTTGCAGCCTCGCCAGGCCTTTTCCGTCCTTCTTAAAGTGTGGTGCCCAGAACTGAACACATAAACCCACATGAGACCTAAACAGTGGTTTATTAAAGCATAATTGCCTTGCTTTTATTATTCTATTTTTCTATCGTAAAGCTGAGGATGCCATATGCTTTTTCACAAACTTGTTCTGCCACCTTCAGAAATTTGTGCACAAACGCTTTTAGTCCTGCACTCCCTTTAAAATGGTATAATTTAGCTCATATTGCTTCTCCTCATTCTTCCCACTAAAATGGATTAATTCAAACATGCCCCCATTAAATTTCATCCTCTATCCGTCTTCCCATTTCATCAGTCTGTTTCCATCCGTTTAACATTTCATCATTATTTGCTTCCCTGTTTGTTGAATTTCTGAAGTTTGGGATCATCTGCAAACTTTGAAATTATGCCCCGAAGGCAAGGTCATAATCTGCCAAAAAGCATAGTAGTCCTAAAATCAACTCCTGGGGAATAGTACTTTATACTTCCCTCCAGTCTGAAAAGAATCAGCCCTTAACCAATCTTGTATCCATGCTGTACCTTTTATCACATTAGATTTGCTGTCATGTCTCCTAAGGGTGTTATGGAAAATAAAGGTCATTTTAAGGTTTTATATTTGTATTGCTAAAAATTAGAAATAAGGGCCGGGATTCTCCCCTACCCGGCGGGGCGGGGGGCCGTGGCGGGATGGAATGGCGGGAACCACTCCGGCATCGGGCCGCCCCAAAGGTGAGGATTTCTCCGCACCTTTAGGGGCCAAGCCCTCACCTTGAGGGGCTAGGCCCGCGCAGGAATGGTTGGCGCGCCGCCGGCCGGCGAGAAAGGCCATTGGCGCCACTCCAGCCGGGGCCGAAGGGACTGCACCAGCCGGCGGAAGTCCGCGCATGCACGGGAGCATCAGCGGCTGCTGATGTCATCCCCATGCATGCTCAGGGGGGGTGTCACTTCCGCATCGTCCATCGCAGAGGCTATGGCCGTGGCGGAAGGAAAAGAGTGCCCTCACGACACAGGCCCGCCCGCGGGTAAGTGGGCCCTGATCGCGGGCCAGGCCACCATGGGGGCACCTTCCCGGGGCTAGATTGCCCAGCGCCCCCCCAAGGACCCCGGAGCCCGCCTGCGTCGCCAGTCCCGCCGGTAAGGTAGGTTTGATTCACGCCGGCGGGACTGGCATTGACAGCAGCGGGACTTCGGCCCATCGCGGGCCAGAGAATCACCAGGGTGGGCCCGCCGACCGGCGTGGCACGATTCCCGCCCCCACCAAATTTTCGGTGCCGGAAAATTCGGCGGCCGGCGGGGGCGGGATTCACACCACCTGCCGACGATTCTCCGACCCGGCGGGGGGGTCAGAGAATCCCGCCCAAGGTGTTGTTTTAAGTGTGTTAAACGCAATGTTTCTGTGCCTCGAAATGCAATACCTATAGTTAGATTCATGCTGGACAAAGGTGTTTGTATGTGTGGCGACTGTTTTCAATTTCAACTGTGATTCTATTGTACTTAGGGAGAGCTATGGCATGAAGAGTGAATAAAGCAGCAATGGTTGCTTAGCAACTGGGGCCTTGTAAAGTAGAGAAGCTTTTAAGTTTTAGTCGAGCTAATATGATTGCACTTGGAGACAGGTAGTGAAAGAGAAAGCAGCTCTTACAGCTCTGTCCGAAGCAGTTGCTCTGAAGTAGAAGGCTAAAGAGGAAACCTCTCTCAGGCTTGCTAGAAGAAAAGCCATACTATGGATTAATGGTGAAGAAAACAGATGTCAGAAACCTAAAGTCCAGCCAGTTAACAAAACTAGAGAAATAAAGAGAAGGTTACAAGAAGTCTGGAGTTAATGGAACAGAGGAAATTGGGAACCAGGATAGATTAATATTCAGTAAATTAACAGAGAGTTGAAAAGGCATTGGGTTGTGAGAAGTCAGAAATATATCTGCAGTCGTATTAAGGTTTGTGAGAAATTATTGCAGTTTGGGAGACTTAGATGCGATTTAGCCATTACATTGCGCCTGGCATGCGAATCCCTGCACAAGTCACCCGCCTTCACTGGCCGTGATCCAGATCAGCATATTTATCTGAGCCAGCGGCATTGCCAGGATGCCAAGGTACCCGGATGTTAAATTGGCACTGCCAGGAGTTGGACCTTGAGAGGGGGATTCTAGGGCCCTTGAAAAGTTTGGGGGGGGTGAATGGGGGCCATAAAGTGGGGAGGGACTGAAAGGGTGGGGGTGCAGAGATCGGAGCTGCTGGTCAAAATGGTGCTCCGATCTTGGGGAGCCGTTCATGCTCGCAAAATCAACTTACCAGTGCAGGAAATCCATGAAAGTGTGGCCATGAAGGGGATAAACTCTCCAAAGCCCAAAAATAGTGGGGTGAATCTCAGCGCTGCAGTCACCGAGAAACTACTCAGCCAAATGCACGTGAAACCAGACTTGTTTGAAGTCCGCTGAATAGTGCCCATCATTTGAAATAGCTGGAGATCGGTGACTGGTCCTCTGAGTTTGTGTAAAAGCCTTCAAGACAAAGGAAACCTGAAGGATGAGGTGTAAAACCTGAATGTGATACTTTGATGGAAGCAGCGGAGGGAAAGCATAAATTAAGAGAAAATTTAAAAGTGTGACTCTTGAAAGCGGAATTTGAAATCACTCGCGGGGAAGCTGGAATTTAGTGAGACAAGGCAACTCAGAGTATAGAATGAACTGGAGGGAGTTTGAGGAGTAATCAACAGACATTCACTTTGATTCAGAGAGGAATGTGTCTTACCACAGTCATCTGATGTGCTTAAAAGGGACTTTGTGTGTTAATAAGAACATTGCAGCTTAAGATGCACTTTGTAATCTATGTTAATCCTAAAACATGTGCACAATTTCTTAGCTGAAAGGGAATAAAGGAGTAATTATAATCCAATTTTATCATGTTTAATAAATGTTTTTTTCTTCTTTTTAAAACTAATTAACAGTCCTGTGACTCTGTTCCTCCACATTTTGTAAAACAAAGAAAAAGGTACTGAAATGAAATGAAAATCGCTTATTGTCACAAGTAGGCTTCAAATGAAGTTCCTGTGAAAAGCTCCTAGTCACCACATTCCGGCGCCTGTTCGGGGAGGCTGGTACCGGAATTGAACCGTGCTGCTGGCCTGCCTTAGTCTACTTTCAAAGCTAGCGATGTATCTGGAAATGTATTCTTGCTGGTTCTGCGTCACATAGGGCAGCACGGTAGCACAAGTGGCTAGCACTGTGGCTTCACAACATCAGGGTCCCAGGTTCGATTCCTCACTGGGTCACTGTCTGTGCGGAGTCTGTATGTTCTCCCCATGTCTGCATGGGTTTCTTCCAGGTGCTCCGGTTTCCTCCCACTGTCCAAAGACGTGCAGGTTAGGTGGATTGGCAATGCTAAATTGCCTTTAGTGTCTAAAAGGTTAGGAGGGCTTATTGGGTTACGGGGATAGGGTGGAAGTGAGGGCTTAAGTGGGTCGGTGCAGACTCGATGGGCTGAATGGCCTCCTTCTGCACTGTATGTTCTATGATGCATTGATATAAGTAGAGTGTTTGCGTGGGCTTTGAGAAGAAAGCTATTTTTTTTTAATATAAGTTTAGAGTACCCAATTCATTTTTTCCAATTAAGGGGCAATTTAGCATGTTCAATCCACCTACCTTCCACATCTTTGTGTTGTGGGGGCGAAACCTACGCAAACACGGGGAGAATGTGTAAACACCACATGGACAGTGACCCAGAGCCTGGATCGAACCTGGGACCTCGGTGCCATGAGACTGCAGTGCTAACCACTGAGCCACTGTGCTGCCCAGATCACCATCTTAATTGTATGAACAACACACTTAATCAACCTCTCATTGTGTTTTGCAAGAATGCAGAGTGTGGACACTTCCCTACCTTTTCTCTTTGCGCAACAAAGAAATATAACAGGAGAGAAAACTGGCGATGAGGATTGAAGCAGAAAATCACTGGAAGATTTTCATCTACTAATTGTGGGACAAGCATTGGGAGCAACAAAAGATTTTTGGGACCGGACGTGCGCACACATAGATGTCTAGCAAAGCACTGCCACCAATGTGAAGGTTTCATACAGCAACTGTGAATAAAAAGACCCACAGTCGGGAAGACTTGCTTGTGTTGAAGTGAGTGGGGCCTGGGCTGCAAGGACCACACATGTTGCGAAGCTACACAGGCTGTGGGGAACGGGGATTTCAAATTCTGCTGACTCTGCATGGTGAAAAGTCAAAATACTCCGGCACAAAAGGGTAAGATTTCCTAGTGACTTGCTCAAGAGATTATTTGTGCTATACTTTCCAATACCGTCAGAAGGGAGGAAGTATAGACCCTAAGAGCAGGGATCTGAAAAATGGGCACCATGGATGTGCATAAGGATTATGAAACATGGAATTCATTTGAAGAAAGATCCCAATTGTTTTTAATAGTTAATCAGGCACCAGAGGACCTAACGTTTGCAACATTTCTCAGCTCAGTCGGCCACGAAACATGTATCCTGCTACAGAATCTTGTTTGCCCAGCAAAACCAGGAGACGGTCCTTCAGCGAATTAATGAGAATTTATAGGGACATTTTTCTCCTAAACTGTTAATGATTGCAGAAAGATTTTGTTTCCACCACTGTGTCCTGAAAGAAGGTGAATGTATTTTCTGTTTAAATAGTTTTTAGGAAGATTAGCTAGATATTGTGACTTTGGTACAACACTTGATGATACTCTGCGAGAGGCTGGTTTGTGGGTTATGCAGTGAAGCAATTCAAAGGAAACTGCTTACTGTAAGCGATTTAACTCTGAAAGCTGCCATGGAAGTCACTACATGCAAGGACCTTGCTACGAAAGAGACTTTGCTGATAGGGGCTGGAGTGAAGATCTATAAAATGGATACCTCAAGGAACAAGGCTGAAAAGGTGCAAGCATGTCGCCGTTGTACTCAGGTTGGACACTTAGCGGGGGAATGCTGCTGTAAATCGAATACATGCAAAAATGTTGGTAAGAACGGCCACATTACCAAGACATGTTGGGACCAGAAAACGTCTCCTGCAAGAAAGTGCAAGAAGAACAAGTAAACAATCTAGTTGTGTTTGCAAATTTGTGAATGAAGCTCATAACTCAAAAGCCAGCAAAACCAATCTGCTGCTAGAGCTCGGTATTTTGTCAAGACAGGGTGATCAACAATGTTTTTGTGCATATCCAAAACTTGAAAGTCATGTCATTAAAATGGAACTGGATACAGTGCAGTCGTGTCGCTAATACCTGATACAATTTATCAACAACAGCTGAAGCATCGGCCTTTAAAACTGTCAAATGTAAACAAAAGGATGCACACTGAAGAGATTATACCATTAAAAGGAGGCACGATGGTGAAAGGAGAAGCAAATGGGCACATGACGAAGTTGCCTCTTCACGTTGTCCGTGCATATTTTCCTGCTCTATTTGACCAGAGCATGGTTAGCTAAGGTTAGGCTTAACTAGCAAATGGTCAATCAATTAGTGGATTCAAAGAAGAAGTTGCAAAAACCTCTGAAGAAGTACGTAAAAGTCTTCGAAGATTCGCTAGGCTCTATGACTAGAGTTAAGCTAAACCTAAAAATCAAGCCCAACAGCAGACCTAAATGTCTCAAAGCTAGAACCATATCATATGCCATCAAGCCTAAAGTTGAAGAAGAACTATAAAGATTAGTAAGGACAGGAATCATCAAACCTGTTGATACAAGTGATTGGGCAACATCGGTCATTCCTGTATTAAAGCAGGATGGCCCAGTGAGAATTTGTGGTTTTAAAACTACTATTAACCTAGTTTTGTACTTATATCATTATCCACTGCCACTGATTGAAGGCTTTTTTGCAAGACTTTCTGGAGGACAGAAATTCAGTAAAACTGATCTTTCACAGGCATACCTGCAGATGAATATGGCTGCTGAATCACAGCCGCCACTCACCATCATAACTCACAAAGACCTGTTTCATTACAGGAGACTTCCTATTGGAATAACATCTGTGCTTGCTTTATTTTAAAGATCTATGAATTAAATTCTGAGTGGGTTGAATGGAGTGCAGTGTTATTTAGAGAACATGGGCGAAATTCTCCTACCCGCCCCGCCACATTTCTGCCCCGACCGGCCGGCGGGAGTCTCCGTAACACCGGCCAGTCAATGGGGTTTCCCATTGTGGGGCAGCCTCACGCCGTCGGGAAACCCCCGGGCGCCGGCAAAACGGAGACTCCCGCCGGCGGAGAATGACGCCCCATATTCATCACGGGTTCAAGTGAACAGGAACATTTGGAGGATTTGGAAGCTACCCTGAAGCTGTTACAGAGCCACAACCTGCGAGTCAAGAAGGAAAAATGTGCATTTTTCAAGTCATGCACAATTTACCTTGGTCATATCATCAACAAAGATAGTATATGTAAAGAATCAAAGAAAATGTCAACAATCTTAAAAGCACCAGGTCCTCAAAATGTGACACAATTAAGGTAGTTTTTAGGATTGATCAATTATTATGGTAAATTTATGGCAAATCTAGCAGCACGATTGAAGCCTTTACACAATTCGTTATGTGTCAAACAGGCATGTCACTTGTCAGAAGAATGTGAGAATGCACACAATGAAGTGGAAGAAGCTTTACTGAAGCCAGAGCTGTTGGTTCGTTATAATCCCAAATTGAAGTTACAATTAGTTTGCGGTGCCTCACTCTACGGGGTTGATGCAGTTGTGTTGCACATTATACATTCAGAAGAGGGATGACTGATAACATTTGCTTCACAAACTCATACAAGCACAGAAATGAATTAGGCTCAGCTAGAAAAAGAAGCTTCAAGCATCATTTGCGATGTAAGAAGGTTCCACCATTACATTGATGGGCGTCATTTTACTCTTTTGACCGAGCATCAACATTTGACCATAATATTTGGGTCATATAAAGGTATACCTTCTTTGGCAGTTATTTGATTGCAAAGATGGTCATTGATATTGTCAGCACACACGTACAGTATCCAGTATCGTAAGTCCGAGCAGCTTGCAAATGCTGGTGCTTTATCACGATTGCCATTACAAGTCAAGCATGACAAAGAACAAACAAAGAACACAGAACAGGACAGCACAGAAACAGGCTCTTCAGCCCTCCAAGCCTGCCCCGATTACGTGTCCTATTTAGTCCAACCGCCTGTATCCTTATATACCCCGTCTGTTCATGTGTCTATCTAGATAAGTCTTAAAGGTCGCTAACGTATCCTCCTCAACCACCTCACTTGGCAGTGCATTCCAGACCACCACCACCCTCTATGTAAAAAAACGTCCCCACGCATCTCCAATGAACCTATCCCCCTCACCTTGAACTGGTGCCCCCTTGTAATTGTAATTTCCGCCCTGGGAAGAAGCCTCCAACTGTTCACACTTTCTTTACCCCTAATAATTTTGCAGAAACTTCTCAAGAGGTTCTACCTGAGAAGACCAGGGGCGGGATTCTCCGACCCCCCGCCAGGTCGGAGAATTGCCGGGGGGGGCGTGAATCCCGCCCCCGCCAGCCGCTGAATTCTCCAGCACCGAAAATTTGGCGGGGTGGAAATCGCACCACCGGTGGGACCCCCCCCCGGCGATTCTCTGGCCTGCGATGGGCGAATGTCCCGCTGCTGTCATGTCAGTCCAGCCAGCGTGAATCAAACCACCTACCTTACTGGCGGGACTGGTGGCGCGGGCGGGCTCCGGGGTCCTGGGGGGGGGGCGGGCGCGGGCCGATCTGGCCCCGGGGGGTGCCCCCACAGTGGCCTGGCCCCCGATCGGGGCCCACCGATCCCAGGGTGGGCCTGTGCCGTGGGGGCACTCTTTTCCTTCCGCCTTGGCCAGAGCCTCCGCGATGGCCGATGCGAAAGTGACCCCCCCTCCCCTTGCGCATGCGCGGGGATGACATCAGCAGCCGCTGACGCTCCCGCGCATGCGCGGACTTCCGCCGACCGGCGAGGTCCCTTCGGCCCCGACTGGCGAGGCGTCAAAGGCCTTTCCCACCGGCTGGCGGCGCACCAACCACTCCGGCGTGGGGCTAACCCCTCAAGCTAAGGGCTTGGCCCCTAAAGGTGCGAAAAAACCCGCCGAAGTGGTTTCCGCCACTCCATCCCGCCGGGACACTACGCCCCGCCGGGTAGGGGAGAATCCCGCCCCCGCCCCTGGAGAGCTATACTTTGGAACGTGCAAACAGATAGAGTGATGAGTTCCGATTCTGTTTCTGAGAACTATCATGAAATAACTACTCAAGAGGTACCACCTACAGAAAGAAATAAGGACACTTCAAACGTTGCAAGTAACTGAGATCAAGAACACCGAATTCAACCAAAAATGAATAGACATCCACCACAGAGACTGTCTTATTGAATTGCATATATGTACAAAATAATACATAAAGAGATCTCTTGTATAAATATTAATTGTTGCCTTTGCACTAATGATGCAAAGATGGAGGGATGTTATGTTTTTGGAAATACGTTCTTGCCGATTCTGCATCACGGGACGTGCAGTCACGTCAGCTGTTTGTGTGGGCTTTGAGAAGATCACCATCTTGATTGTATGAGAAATAACTTAATAAACCTTTTGTCATGTATTTCAAGAATCCAGAGTATGGGCACCTCCACACTTTTTCTCTTCATGGAAACAAGAAATATAACAGGTACGGTCTTTTGAGCCAGCGTTCCATTCTGGGAACTTCCCGTTCAGTTATAACATCAACTGGGATCATAACAAGGCTACATTGTCAGATGCATGTTTAAGGTCCACACACACACGCACGCACACATCAATTGTACTACCTTCATTATTTTCCCACTTGATCGAAGAACATAATCAAGTTAGTCACAAATGATAGGCAAAATTGAGTGGCCACAGTGGTTGGTCCCTCCTGGCCAATTTTGTGCTGCACCTCTGCAAACTTCTTGTCAATCTGCCAGTACTGGATGCACCATTGAGAAAAGTAGCCACTGCTACTGGTACTGCAGAAGAATGAACATCGGCACTGGATTTAGGTGAGTGGGGTGATCACTGGAAACTGTCAGGGCGGCCCTGGTGAGGGGTGGGGGGAGGTTATTAGCTGCAAGTCTGCTGCCAGAATTTACCTGGTGGGTTATCCACATTACACAGCCCCCATCTTCCATTTGTAAAATACTAGCAGTGGCAGGGTGAAGCCCTTAAGTAGCCCTGAAGTGGCCTTTAGGAAGATGATGTTGTCATGAAAATAACTTCATTGTCACTAATCCAGCAGCCCAGGCTAAAACTCTGGGATCATGGGATTAAATCTCACCATGACAACAAAAATCTGGAATACGAAGCTAATCTCAATGATGGTGACCATAAAAATATCATTGATTGAGTCATGGTTCATAGTGAACCATTGCTTCGCTGATGTCCTTTGGGGAAGGAAATCTGCCATGGCCTACATGTGACTCCAGACACATGGCAATGTGGTTGAGGCTTAACTGAAATGGCCTTGCAAGCCACTCAGTTCAAGGGCAATTAGGATTGCTGACTCTGCCAGTGACGCCCACATCCCACGAAAGAATAAAGAATTTTTAAAAAGCATCTGGCTTGAATTGGCCTCTGGGCAGGAAGGCTCTCCTCGACTCTTTTCACTTGGACATAATTTGAGGAAGGGGAACGTGATGGCACCTCCACTTTGCACCTTCCTGCTCCATTATATGATGCACGGACACCCCACCCCCTGGCCTCCCCGCCCACCAATGTGGGAAAGACTATACCACCCAATGGGCACATAACAAATTTGTGTTGGCTTCAAATTATTAACCCAGATTTTTTAAATGCAAGTTAATTTTGTCTCAGATTTTTATCTCTAAAACCTCCCTCACCACCAATGTTAGGATGACTTGTCTGCAGTTGTTGCATTTCTCTGCTTCCCTTTTATAAACATACAGTCCTCCAGTCATCACACCACCTCCATAACCAAGGAGGACTTTTTTTGTTTGACAATGGGATGTGAGTGTTGCTGGCTGGGCCTTCATTTATTGCTCATCCCTAATTACCCAGAACTGTGTGGCTATTTCAGAGAGTATTTGAGCATCAACCACATTGTTGTGAATCAGGAATTAAAGAACAAAGAACAATTAAAGAACAACGAATAAAGAGAGATAGAGGAACAGATTGGGTGGTAGATCTTGGAAAGGTGCAGAAGTAACAGAGTTGTTGTGATGGGTGACTTTGACTTCCCTACTATTGGCTGGAATCTCCTTACTGCAAATGGTTTGGATGGTGCAGATTTTGTCAGGTGTGTACAGGAAGGTTTCCTGACTCAATATGTAGATAGGCCGACTAGGGGGAGGCCATATTGGACTTGGTGCTCAGCAACGAACCAAGCCAGATGTCAGATGTCTCGGTGGGAGAGCATTTCGGTGAAAGTGACCACAACTCCTTGACCTTTACCATAGTCATGGAGAGGGATAGGAACAGACAGTATGGGAAGGTATTTAATTGGGGGAGGGGAAATTATATTGCTATTAGACAGGAGCTGAGGAGCATGAAGTGGGAACATGTGCTCTTGGGGAAATGCACAACAGTAATGTGGGTGTTGTTTAAGGAACACTTGCTGCGAGTGCTGGATAGTGCTGAGATGAGGAAGGAATGGTAAGGTGAAGGAGCCTTGGATGACAAGAGAAGTGGAGCTTCTAGTCAAGAGGAAGAAGGAAGCTTACGTAAGGTTGAGGAAGCAAGTATCTGGCACGACTCTAGAGGGTTACAAGGTAGCCAGGAACTCAAAAATGGAGTTAGGAGAGCTAGAAGGGGGCATGAAAAAGCCCTGGCAGGAAGAATTAGGGAAAACCCCAAGGCGTTTTACACTGATGTGAGAAATAAGAGGATGATCAGAGTGAGAGTAGGGCCGATCAGGGATAGTGGAGGGAACTTGTGCCTAGAGTCTGAGGAGATGGGGGAGGCCCTAAATGAATACTTTGCTTCAGTATTCACTAGAGAGAGGGAACTTGTTACTAATGAGAACAGAGAGAACCAGGTTAATAGACTCAAACAGGTTGATAGTAAGAAGGAGGGTGTGCTGGAAATTATGAATAGCTTCAGGATAGATAAGTCCCCGGGATATACCCAAGGTTACTACGGGAAGCAAGGGAGGAGATTGCTGCGCCGTTGGCGATGATCTTTGCGTCCTCACTCTCCACTGGAGTAGTACCGGATGATTGGAGGGAGGCGAATGTTGTTCCCCTGTTCAAGAAAGGGAATAGGGAAATCCCTGGGAATTACAGACCCCTCAGTCTTACATCTGTGGTGAGCAAAATATTGAAAAAGATTCTGAGAGATAGCATTTATGATTATTTAGAAAAACATAGTTTGATTAAAGATAGTCAGCATGGCTTTGTGAGGGGCAGATCATGCCTCACAAGCCTCATTGAATTCTTTGAGGATGTGACGAGACACATTGATGAAGGTCGGGCTGTGGATGCGGTGTATATGGATTTCAGTAAGGCATTTGATAAGGTTCCCCATGGTAGGCTCATTCAGAAAGTTAGGGGACATGGGATACAGGGAAATTTGGCTGCCTGGATACAGAATTGGTTGGCTGAAAGAAGACAGCGAGTGGTAGTGAATGGAAAGTATTCCGCCTGGAGGTCGGTGACCAGTGGTGTCCCACAGGGATCTGTTCTGGGACCTCTGCTCTTTGTGGTTTTTATAAATGACTTAGATGAGGAAGTGGAAGGGTGGGTTAATAAGTTTGCCGATGACACGAAGGTTGGTGGAGTTGTAGATAGTGTTGAGGGCTGTTGCAGGTTACCACAGGACATTGACAGGATGCAGAGCTGGGCTGAGAAGTGGCAGATGGAGTTCAACCTAGATAAATGTGAAGTGATTCATTTTGGAAGGTCAAATTTGAATGCTGAATACAGGGTTAATGGCAGGATTCTAGGAAGTGTGGAGGAACAGAGGGATCCTGGGGTCCACGTAGAAAAATCCTTCAAAGTTGCCACCTAGATTGATAGGGTTCTTAAGAAGGCGAATGGTGTGTTGGCTTTCATTAACAGGGGGATTGAGTTTAAGATCCGCGAGGTTTTACTGCAGCTTTATAAAACCCTGGTTAGACCACACTTGGAATATTGTGTCCAGTTCTGGTCGCCTCATTATAGGAAGGATGTGGATGCTTTGGAGAGGGTACAGAGGAGATTTACCAGGATGCTGCCTGGAATGGAGGGCATGTCTTATGAAGAAAGATTGAGGGAGCGAGGGCTTTTCTCTCTGGAGCGAAGAAGGAAGAGAGGTGACTTAGTAGAGGTGTACAAGGTGATGAGAGGCATGGATAGAGTGGATATCCAGAGACTTTTCCCCAGGATGGAAATGGCTGTTATGAGGGGACATAGTTTTAAGGTGATTGGAGGAAGGTACAGGGGAGATGTCAGAGGTAGATTCTTTACACAGAGAGTGGTGGGTGTGTGGAATGCACTGCCAGCAGTGATGGTGGAGTCTGAGTCACTAGGAACATTTAAGCAACTCTTGGACAGACACATGGACAGCAGTAAATTGAAGAGGTGTAGCTTAGGTTGATATTAGATTAGGATAAATGGTCGGCACAACATCGTGGGCCAAAGGGCCTGTACTGTGCTGTATTGTTCTATGTCTATGTTCTAAACCTCCAAGCCTGTACCATTGGCCAAAATCCTCAGCATTTCCTAGAAAAGAACATGTAGGCCAGACCAGGTAAGGATGGCAGATTTCCTTCCATAAAGGACATTAGTGAACCAGATGAGTTTTACGACAATCATCAATAGGTTTAATTCTAGATTTTTATTGAGTTCAAATTTCGACATCTGCCATGGTGGGTTGTGGACTCTGGGTCTCTGGATCACTAATCCAGTGACAATATCACAATGCCATTGCCTCTCCAAGATTGGGAGATTGCAGCCAGAGCCGCTGGAGTTTCTCCCCTTATTTCCCAAATTAACCTTGGAAGCATCATTATTGCGTTTTGTACTCCTGATTTGTGATCGATAAATCCTGATTGTTGCCAGTAGTGAATTGCTTAACACAGATTTGAGTCATCTAATGGCAGATATTTCCTGTCAAGATTCAAGTTAGTTTATCAAGCTACTGCTATGCGAAACGCCAATTGACTCACATTTTACATGTCAAGAAATGATGTATTACTACCACGTTGTACAAGGGGAAGATTTTGTTCTCTTTTCTGATTGAGTTTTTAAATATTGACAGGATGTGGCATCACTGGCAAGGCCAACATGAATTTCCCATCCCGTGTTGCTCTCAGGAAGATATTGTTGAGCTGCCTTCTTGAACCATTGCAGTCCGCAGGGTGACGGTTACTCTTAACGTGTTATTAGAGTTCCAGAATTTTGACCCAGAGATGTTGAGGGAATGATGATGTGCCCAAATCAGAATGGGGTGTGACTTGATGAGGAACTTGGAGGAGATGGTGTTTCAATTCACCTGCTGCTGTAACCTTCTAAATGGCGGAAGCTTGGGGAATTCTGCCACAAAATCCTTGACGATTTGTTGCAGGACATCCTGTACCTAGTATAAAAGCAAATTACTGCGGATGCTGGAATCTGAAACGAAAGAGAAAATGCTGGAAAATCTCAGCAGGTCTGGCAGCATCTGTAAGGAGAGAAAAGAGCTCTTTGGAGAGGGTACAGATTTTCCAGCATTTTCTCTTTCAATCCTGTACCTAGTGCACACTGTAGTCATGGGGTGCAGTGCGGAGAGATTTGATATTTATGCTGGTAAATGAGATACTGGCCAAGGGAAATGTTTTGGCTTGAATGATGTTTAATTTCAGACTGTTAATGCAGCTGCAGTCATCCAGACAAGTGGAATGCATTCAATCACGCTCCTGAGTCCAGCTTTTTGATGTTGGAAAGTCTTATTTGTGGAGTCAGGAGGGCACACGCAAAAGAATACCCAACCTTTGACCTGCTCTCGTAGCCCCAGCATTTATGTGGTCCAGTTAAATCTCTGGTCAATGACACCCCTGGATTTTGGTATTGGAGGATTTGACAGTGACAGTACAATTCAATGTCGTGGGGAGGTGATTAGGCTCTCTCTTTTGTTGGAACTAGTCATTGCCTGGCTCTTGTGTGGCACAAACATCACATGCCACTTGCCAACCTGAACCTGGATGTTTTCCAGGTCCTGTTGCATTCCAGGATGGACTGATTCATGATCTGAGTAATTGTGAATGGAACTGAACCATGCAATCATCAGGTAACATCTGCACTTATGATGGACGGAAAGTCATTAATGATGGTTGGGCCTCGGGAACTGCCTTGAGGAACTCCTGCAGCGAAGTCCAAGAGCTGAGATGTTTTGCTTCCCTAACTCACCTCACCTCTTCATCCTTAATGCTTGTGCACAAATAGCCTGATATGTCAACATGTTGTCATCAAATTAATTCACTGCAGAATTCACAACTTCTCTTCACTTTCACAGGAGAGGGTGATGTACCACCGGTGGGCCTTTTATGGTATTCATCCTGATATTAGACTTCAGACCCTTCATTCTTTTTTTTAGTATAAACTTAGAGTACCCAATTCATTTTTTCCCAGACCCTTCATGAGATTAAAGCTTGGAGCTCCTGGAAGTCAATATTAGGCAACGAGATCGGAATGGGCCAGCGACTGCACCAAATTTATCTGAACTATCTGCAGGATCTTAAAATTAGATCCAGAAAATCAGGAACCATTGCTTGATTCCAAGTGAAGTGGATATTTGGAACTCGCTCATCCAATTAAAATGTTGAGGCTAAGGCTTATCACAACATATTTCAACAACCAAATTGACTGCATTTCAACATGCATTTTAGAATGTGTGTTACTCCGGCATTTCTGAATTGCGAGCCAAATTCTGGCTGAAAATGCCCTAATCAACAAAAGAAATTGGGCTGAATTTTATATTAATAATAATCTTTATTGTCACAAGTAGGCTACATTAATACTGCAGTAAAGTTATGTGAAAAGCCCCTAGTCGCCACATTCTGGTGCCTGTTTGGGTACACAGAGGGAGAATTCAGGATGTCCAATTCACCTAACAGCACATCTTTTGGGACTTGTGGGAGGAAACCGGAGCACCCGGAGGAAACCCACGCAGACACGGGGAGAACGTGCAGACTCCGCACAGACAGTGACCCAAGCCGGGATCCGAACCTGGCACCCTGGCGCTGTGAAGCAACAGTGTTAACCAGCTAACCACTGTGCTACCGGGACTCACAAGCTGGGTCTGTGGACCATTAGGAGTTTTTAGAAACATTCCAGGGATCTGCAAAATAGAATGAAATAAACAGAATGAAATACAAGTCGGGAGACGGGAATCCAATGCATCTTTCACATGTGCAGCACCGAATGGGGTTGGCTGTCTGATTCAGAAAGGGAACACACAGTATGGACAAACAAGGCAGTGAGAAGTAGGCACAGTGATCCCTGGAAGTAAATATCGATTTTCTTAAAAGCATTGCAAAATAATAATTATAATAATCTTTATCAGTGTCACAAGTAGGCTTACATTAACACTGCAATGAAGTTACTGTGAAAATACCCCAGTCGCCACACTCCGGCGCCTGTTCGGATACACGGAGGGAGAATTCAGAATGTCCAAATGGCCTAACAGCACGCCTTTCGAGACTTGTGGGAGGAAACCGGAGGACCCGGAGGAAACTCACGCAGACACGAGGAGAACATGCAGACTCTGCACAGGCAGTGACCCAAGCCGGGTATTGAACCCGGGTCCCTGGCGCTGTGAAGCAGCAGTGCTAACCACTGGCACTTTCATATTATGAATATTGCACAGGATTATGATTTGGGAGAGTGGGGGACCATGCTTACTATCCATTTGAATTTCCCTCATTACAGCAGTAACTACTTTTCAAACTAACTTCATTGGCTGGAAAACGCTTGGCTGTAAAACATGTCAGGTAATTGCAAAAGGCACCATGAAGATTTTTTATTTGTTGTTTCAGACTGAAAATAATAGACAGCTGCTCATTCAAAAGGAGTCGGGTGCAATCTAGCTGAAAAATACTTCAATTTCACCCGGCCAAGAACAAGTTGAAAGTTGGAGGAATGGCAGGGAAGGGAGTGCAATGTTCCTCCTGCAGGATGTTTGAGGTGAGGGATGCAGTTAGTGTCCCTGCTGATTTTACCTGCAGGAAGTGCTGCCATCTCCAGCTCCTCCAAGACCGAGTTAGGGAACTGGAGCTGGAGTTGGAAGAACTTCGGATCATTCGGGAGGCAGAAGGGGTCATAGATAGCAGCTTCAGGGAATTAGTTACACCAAAGATTGGAGATAGGTGGGTAACTGTAAGAGGGACTGGGAAAAAACAGTCAGTGCAGGGATCCCCTGCGGTCGTTCCCCTGAGAAACAAGTATACCACTTTGGATACTTGTGGGGGGGACGACTTACCAGGGGTAAGCCATGGGGTACGGGCCTCTGGCACGGAGTCTGTCCCTGTTGCTCAGAAGGGAAGGGGGGAGAGGAGCAGAGCATTAGTAATTGGGGACTCTATAGTCAGGGGCACAGATAGGAGATTTTGTGGGAGCGTGAGAGACTCACGTTTGGTATGTTGCCTCCCAGGTGCAAGGGTACGTGATGTCTCGGATCGTGTTTTCCGGGTCCTTAAGGGGGAGGGGGAGCAGCCCCAAGTCGTGGTCCACATTGGCACCAACGACATAGGTAGGAAAGGGGACAAGGATGTCAGGCAGGCTTTCAGGGAGCTAGGATGGAAGCTCAGAACGAGAACAAACAGAGTTGTTATCTCTGGGTTGTTGCCCGTGCCACGTGATAGTGAGATGAGGAATAGGGAGAGAGAGCATTTAAACACGTGGCTACAGGGATGGTGCAGGCGGGAGGGTTTCAGATTTTTGGATAACTGGGGCTCTTTCTGGGGAAGGTGGGACCTCTACAGACAGGATGGTCTACATCTGAACCTGAGGGGCACAAATATCCTGGGGGGGAGATTTGTTAGTGCTCTTTGGGGGGGTTTAAACGAATGCAGCAGGGGCATGGGAACCTGGATTGTAGTTTTAGGGTAAGGGAGAATGAGAGTATAGAGGTCTGGAGCACAGATTTGACGTCGCAGGAGGGGGCCAGCGTTCAGGTAGGTGGTTTGAAGTGTGTCTACTTCAATGCCAGGAGTATACGAAACAAGGTAGGGGAACTGGCAGCGTGGGTTGGTACCTGGGACTTCGATGTTGTGGCCATTTCGGAGACATGGATAGAGCAGGGACAGGAATGGATGTTGCAGGTTCCGGGGTTTAGGTGTTTTAGTAAGCTCAGAGAAGGAGGCAAAAGAGGGGGAGGTGTGGCGCTGCTAGTCAAGAGCAGTATTACGGTGGCGGAGAGGATGCTAGATGGGGACTCTTCTTCCGAGGTAGTATGGGCTGAAGTTAGAAACAAGAAAGGAGAGGTCACCCTGTTGGGAGTTTTTTATAGGCCTCCTAATAGTTCTAGGGATGTAGAGGAAAGGATGGCGAAGAAAAAAAAAAAAAAAAAGTCTATAAAATAATGAGGGGCATAGATAAGGTAGATAGTCAACATCTTTTCCCAAAGGTAGGGGAGTCTAAAACTAGAGGGCATAGGTTTAAGGTGAGAGGGGAGCTATTCAGAAGGGCCCAGAGGGGCAATTTCTTCACTCAGAGGGTAGTGAGTGTCTGGAATGGGCTGCCAGAGGTAGTAGTAGAAGCGGGTACAATTGTGTCTTTCAAAAAGCATTTAGATGGTTACATGGGTAAGATGGGTATAGAGGGTTATGGGCCAAGTGCGGGCAACTGGGACTAGCTTAATGGTAAAAAACTGGGCGGCATGGACTGGTTGGGCCGAAGGGCCTGTTTCCATGCTGTAAACTTCTATGATTCTATGATTCTAAGTTTATCCCGGGAAAGTTGGAATGACAGTTTGCAGTCAAATCTGCAGAGCAATGGGAAGCCTTTAAAGAGGAGATGATTTGGGTGCAGTTGAGGTACATTTCCATGAGGAGAAAAGGAAGGACAATCAAAGTCAAAGCTCCCTGGGTGATGAAAGAGACAGGAGCAAAAGTAGAAAACAGGTGCATAAGACAGATGTCAGGTTGATAATGTAAGTGAGAAACTGGAAAATCTAGAAAGTTTGGGGTGCAGTGAGAAGGGAAATAAGGGAGACAATGAGAGAGTAAGAGAAGAGACTGGCAAATAATATTAAAGGGAATCTAAGCTGTTCTATAGGAATACAAGTAGTAAAGATGTATTAAGAGGATACTAAAGCCATACTTTATATCTGTCTTTACTAAGGAAGATGATGCTGCAAAGCCATATTACTGGATAGGTTAAAAATAACATAAAGAAGTTTTAAAAAGGCTGGCTTTAATAAAAGTTCATAAGTTACCAGGGTCAAATGTACCAGGGTCAAATGGGATGGATCCAAGGAGGGGTGGCACGGTAGCACAACGGTTAACACTGTTGCTTTACAATGTCAGGGACCCCGGTTCCATTCCGGCTTGCGTCACTGTCTATGCGGAGTCTGCACGTTCTCCCCGTGGCTGCATGGGTTTTCTCCGGGTGCTTGTTAGGTGAATTGGACATTCTGAATTCTCCCTCAGTGTACCTGAACAGGCGCCAGAGTATGGCGACTAGGAGACTTTCACAGTAACTTTATAATAATAATCTTTTATTGTCACAAGTATGAAGTTACTGTGAAAAGCCCATAGTCGCCACATTTGCTTGTTCGGGTAAGCTGGTACGGGAATTGAACCCGCCCTGCTGGCCTTGTCCTGTATCACAAGCCAGCTGTCTAGCCCATTGAGCTAAACCAGCCCTATTGCAGTGTTCATTGCAGTGTTAATGTATGCCTACTTGCGACACAAATGAAGATTATTATTATGCTGAGGGAAGTAAAGGTGGAAATTGCAGCCATTGGGCGGGATTCTCTGGTCCCCCAGTTGCTTGTTTCCTTGTGGTGTTCCGTTCGCTGGTGATGGGATTCTTTATTCCTGCCACTTGTCAATGGGATTTTCCATTGAAGCCACTCCAAACCGCCGGGAAACCCATAGATGGGGGTGTACTGACGGCGGGAAAGAGAATCCCAATGGCCGGAGAATTCTGGCCATTATCTTCCATAGATACAGAGGTGGTGCACTGCAAGAGGGTAGAATTGCAAATCTTGTTCAAAAAAGGGTGTAAGAATAAACCCAGCACCTATAGGCTAGCCAGCTTAACCACCATGGTGGAAAAGCTTTTCGACAGAATCTGGGACAAAATTAGCAATCACTTACTTGGACAAGTGGGGCTTAATTAAGGAAAACAAGCATGCATTTTTTAATGGCAAATCACATTTCGATAACGTCACTGATCTTTAAAAATGAAATAACAGAAAGAATGGTGAGGGCAATTTGGTTGAAATGGTGCATACATGGACTTTGAAACTGTGTTAAATATGAAATAAAAAGGACAGCAGCAGCAAGGGTAGAACGTTGCTAGGTAACAGGCGATGGAGAATAATAGTGAATGGTTACTTTTTGGATTGGAGTAAAGTACAGAGCGGAATTCCTAGGGTTTGGTATTGGGACCAATGTTTTTTATTGATCTGTATTAGTGACTTAGACCTGGGTATACAGGACACAATTTCAAAATGTGTACCACAAAACATTGACACTTTGTGAACTGTGTGTTATCTTCGTGTACTATGATAATAAATGAATCAGCGTACGACAGAATATCTGGTTCAAAACTAGATATTTAATGTTGAATAAACTGTGGGTAGACTAAACTATTACCAACCAATAGTGGAGCTTCTAACCATGCTACTAACAGCTCCTGTAACTCTGATCAAGACTGACTCTGTCCGGTTCCAGTGTCCCGTTCCTCTTGCATGACACCTAGTGGTCGGAAGCTATATACACTTGTTATATACACTTACTGCATATCATTACACTGTGAAAATAGTGGTGAACTTCAAGAAGACACAGATAGTCTGTTGCAATGGGCAGACATGTGGCAGATTAAATATAGTGCAGAGAAATATGCAAAACATGAGGACATGCTATATAAACTAAATGGTACAATTCTAAAGGATGTGCAAGAACTTCGGCACCTATGGTTATAAGTACACAAATCATTGATAATAGCAGGGCAGAGTGATAAAGCGGTTAGTACAGAATCCTGGCTTCACAAATAGAGGCATAGAGTATGTGGTGAACCACTGTATTATATTGTACTTACTGTTCTTACTTATTGTACTTACTGTTCTTACTGTTTGTTACATGTCTGGGTTTGTCCCTGCTGGCTCCGCCCCTCGGGCTCAAGTATAAAGGTGGCTAACCTCCAGCCCTGCCCTCATTCTGGGACCGGCTGCCAGCAGGTATCTTTTAGCTGATTAAAGCCACAGTTTACTCTTCCGACTCTCGTCTGTTGTCATTGATGGTTACGCGACCCCCGAGCGTGGAGCTGAGTCCACAAAGATCAGCCATGATCTCATTAAATGGCGGAGCAGGCTCGAGGGGCCAGATGGCCTACTCCAGTTCCTAGTTCTTATGTTCTTATGGTACATCAGAGTACAAAACCCATGACGATCTGATGAACATTTATAAAGTATTGGTTCAACCTTAACAAGTAGTGTGTATAATTCTGGGCACCACACCTTAGAAAGGATGAGAAGGTATTAGGGTACAGAAAATATTCACACAAATGGTTCCAGGAATGAGGGACACAGATAGATTGGAGAAACTGCTTTTGTCCTCCATAGAAAAGTTTGAGAGCAAATTTGATTGATTTTTTTCACATTACCTTTCCTCGCTCTCCCTGGCAAAATGTATCACGTCATACTTCTCGCACTAAACTTCATCACGTTTCTGCCTATTCTACCATCGCATCTGTTGACTGAATCAAAATCAAGAGAGATCAGGGCAGTGTAGGTAAAAGGAAACATAGCATCATAGAATTGTTACAGCCCAGAAGAAGACTATTCAGTCTATTGAGAATGCACCAGCTCTCCGAATGAGCATTCAATTAGTGCTTTACTCCCGCCTTCTCCCCGTAACCCTACATAGTCTTTCTTTTCAGATAATCCAATTCTCTCTTCAATGCCTCGATTGAACCTTCCTCTAACACACTCTCAGGCAGTACATTCCAGATCCTGACCACTCACTATGTGGAAAAAAAATTCCCCATGTCTCAATTGCATCTTTTGCTAATTACTTTAAATCTGTGCTCTCTTGATTTCACTCATTCCACAAATGGGAGAGTCTCTCCCTATCTACTCTGTCAAGACCCCTCATGATTTTGAATGCTTCTTTCCAATCTCCTCTCAACCTTCTCAAGGAAAACAGCCCCAACTTCTTCAAACTATCTACATAACTGAAGTTCCTCACGCCTAGATTTATTGTGGGAATCATTCCTGCATGCTATCTAATGCCTTTGTATCTTTCCTGAAGTGTGGTGCCCAGAAATGGACACAATATTCCAGCTGAGGTTAATCTAGGCTGAAGTTCTCCAGCTGTTTGCTGGCGGTGGCTGCTGTGCACTCCCACCCATGGGTTCCACAGCAGCTTAGTGTCTAATTGTGTCCCTGTGAATAAAGCCTTGTGTACTGTATGGTTTATCATCTGTTCTACCACCTTCAATGACTAATGCACATATACACCCAACTCCGTCTGCTCCTGAATCTCCTTTAGAATTCTCATCTTTATTCTATATTGCCTCTCTGTGTTTTTCCGACCAAATTGAATCACTCCATTTTGTTGTTCACATTGGTGGAAGGGTTGAGAACAATTGAATTCAGATCCAAGGTAAAATAAAATGACAACATGAGAAAAAACATTTTTGTGCATCAAGCGATCGAGTGATTAGAAAGTGGGATGCATTACCTGAGAATGTGATGTGGGTTTAAAAAAAAAGGGAATTGGATAAGCACCTGAAGAGAAAGAAATTGCAGAGATATGGGGAAAGGGCGGCGGAATGGGACTATCTAAATTGCTCTTGCAGAGAGTTGGCACTGTCCTGATGGGCCGAATGGCCTCTTTCTCTGCTGTAATCATTCTATGATTCTACAACTTGGCACCTGAGGTATGGTTCTCAGAGGTGTAGCACCTTTAGATGTTCTACACCGTTCTGTATTCGACGAGATGTAGTGCCTGAAGTTTTAAGATTCAGTAATTTTAAAGCCACACTTTTACATGTGGCACCTTTATTTGGTGTGATCAGATCAAAATAAATGAGGCACAAAGATTGTTAGTTAAATATTATTTCTGCCCATCTCTTTTTTACTCCCCTTTTTGTTCTCAACTGGTGGTTCTTTTCAATGCATCAATATTGAATAATAAAGCCTGTGGAATTGGGAGGGCCAGCTAACTTTGAATATAACAAGGTGGTCTTCCACCAATAGGGACACATCATGGATACCCTTCAAACTCCAAAAATGCATAAAGCATGCCTGTTCCAAGGGGCACAAAACCTTGAAATATTCTTATATTGTGCCCTCTCTAAAGAAAATATCTACAGTTATTGAAACTTTTTGATCCAGACTTGGTATCTTCCTTCTATTCAGCACTCTTAAAATTTACAATGCAGAAGGAGGCCATTCGGCCCATCGAGTCTGCACCGGCTCTTAGAAAGAGCACCCCATCCAAGGTCCATACCTCCACCCTATCCACATAACCCAGTAACCCCACTCAACACTAAGGGCAATTTTGGACACTATGGGCAATTTAGCATGGCCAATCCACCTAACCCCCACATTTTTGGACTGTGGGAGGAAACCGGAGCACCCGGAGGAAACCCACACACACACACACGGGGAGAAGGTGCAGACTCCGCACAGACAGTGACACAATCCGGGAATCGAACCTGGGACCCTGGAGCTGTGAAGCAATTGTGCTATCCACAGTGCTACCGTGCTGCTCAACTCCTCTTACACCACTCCTTTCCTGGAACTCCCTCCCTTTCAAATTGTACTGTATGCATTCATATGATACATGGATGACAGCAGGTCAAGAAGGCAGTTCACCACGGCCTTCTCAGGCATAACTAGGGGCGGGAAACGAATGCTAGCTCAGCCAGTGATGCTCGCACACCATGAACAAATTTTTTAAAAGCATCCCCCTGAAGGATGCAGGAGCTGGCTGCTTAAACTGCACCCTTACCCATATCTCCTCTTGCAGTGCTAACCTACTCTACGGTGGACAGTATTACGGGCCAGGGTTCAGAGAACCGCAAAGTGTATCAGGGGGTTCACCTGACCCATAACTTTTAATAGATTTTGGTTACGGGCAGCACAAGGGCCTACTCTATAGGTGTGATGCAACAGAGATATAAAGTACTTTTAGAACAAAACCATGTTTATTTATGAATCCAGTTAACACTTTATAAACCAACAGTAAACATCTTAAAAACTATCAACACCAATAATCCCCACAGATACAATATTCTATAAGTCACCCATCATAACTTTCCTAACAACATCCATAAGTTCAAAAGACCCTTTTTACAGAAAGGCAGCAGGTTTAAATTCTCTACAGAAACCGGTGTTACTGTGAAATCCTCAAATGCGCGGAAGACAGTCTGTAGCTTGTAGAGAGAGATCATTATACAGCTGCTTGCTTTGCCTGCAGTTATCCAGCTCTGAAAATGAAACTCAATCACACTGTAGCTGTCTGCTCAAAAACGAAAGTGAAAGACAGACAGCCTAGTTCCACCCACACTCTGACCTCACTCCAGCTATTTGATAAACACCCATTTCTTAAAGGTACATCCACTACAGCTATTTGATAAACATCCATTTCTCAAAGGTACCCTTACATGACAACAGAGGCTCCATCCCAATAAAACCAGCAGGAATGCCTGGGAAGGATCAGGCCCTATTTGGGTTGGAACATTCATCCACTGCAAATAAGGGGCGGCACAGTGGCACAGTGTTCAGAACTGCTGTCTCACAGTGCCAGAGAACTGGGTTTGATTCCGGCCTTGGCTGACTGTCTGTGTGGAGTTTGCACGTTCTCCCCGGGTCTCCTTGGGTTTCCTCCGGGTGCTTCGGTTTCCTCCCATAGTCCAAAGATATGCAGTTTCAGTGGATTGGCCATGTTAAATTGCCCCTTTGTGCGCAAAGATTAGGTGGGGCTACAGGGATAGGGCAGGAATTGGGCCTCAGTGGGGTGCGCTTTCAAAGGGTCGGTGCAGACTCGATGGGTCAAATGGCCTCCTTCAGAACTGTAGGGATTCTATGATCCTGTAAGATCACCAGAGGGATCATGGCTGGGAGTGAAGGGACTATCACACTGGGAGCTTCCTCACTCCCTTGCCCAGTATTGGTTAGGCAAGCAGGCTGGCAGATGAGTCGAGAATGATTAATCTGTGAGCCAATATAATTAGAACGACTTTGAAATCCAAATCTGGATACAGTGTTGACCTATGTAGTTTTTGGCTCCATTATCAGAAATCTTCTTTTCAGGTTGGTATATCATTTGGGCTGAGGGTAGGGATGCATGTGGCTAGTCAGCTGTTAGATTTTTCAATACCCCCACCCCTACCATGCAATGTCTGGTAGATATAAAAGTTGTGCCCATGGTGGTGTGGGTACTTTCTAGTGAGTGGATCTCTCCTAAACCTGGAAAGTCTGTTACATTCAACAGCAGAGCATTCCAGCTAGTGCATCCAATCAGACCAGGGATATTTGTCCCACAGGTCTTTGGTTCCTTGAACCTTATGTTGTCATCATGCAAATCTTGGTGCCAATGTTTGGCAGGGTATTCAGGGTTTGCTGATGGATAGGGCAGCATGGAAAAAGAAATGTTGGCAGATAGGCAATCACAGACAAATATCGGACTGAACAGCATCCAGAGCAATTTACAACTGTTGATGCCCATTGTACTGCTCCTTATGGCAAACGGCCAAAGTAGGTGGACACAAATTCTGAATGACAGATTCAGTATAGATCAGTGAATTTGCATTGACTTCCAATCTTCACCAGTCAAATCTTGCATGAAATCGACTGAGCTGTTGTTGAGTTATATTGGTTTTTGCTCAATTGCCTCTTCCCTTTCCTTTGAGCTGTGCATTTGACCTGAACTTTCCTGGACTGAGGTCCCTTGTGCTTTAGTTTTTATTGACGTGCATTTTCCTCTTCGACCTTTTGTTTTCAGTTGACTAATTCAAGCTGTGAATAATGAAGTCTATCTCTTGTGCTCGGCTGTTTATTCCCTATGCTGCTGATTGTATTCATTTCACCAGTCAGCCTGAGGCGCCCACGTGCCAACACACGGATACTGCCAGGTCCTAACTTCCTCCAAATGCTTGACTAAATCAATTCATTAAATCCCTTTCCTCAGTAGTTAAAGCACAATCTTAAATTGTTAAAATAACAGCTTGTGTTTATTGTGCAGGTAGAGCTGAATCGTGACATCTGGCATTTGCACAAATTACAACCAAGTTTTGCTGCTTAAGCAGTCAATAATTGTGTACCCAGTCCAGCGACATGCAAACCTCATTGTTATATATTCTTTTGACTGCATTTAAGACACTTTCTTCTGTTACAATGGGTATGTAATTATGCATAATTTGTAATAATTCATCAGTGTTTATGTACCAAAATCCTGTGTGGGCATTTTTCACAGATTTGTTCACCATCTCAATTTAAGTGGGTTGATGAAATCATTAAAATAGCACATGGAAATTTTTCATACAAATAGACCAATGTGTTGTTTTTTTTAAAATTACCTCAGGATCAGGTTCTAGGAAACTGCTTCAACCTTGATAAAGAGATATTCATGTAAATATTTGTTGTTTAATCAATGAGGAGCAGGGGCACTTGTGGTGAAGACGGATCTCAATGAAAGGATTATGGTCTAATTCACTTGATACACAGTTTACGAAGAAACTGTTGTTTGCTTTCTCCCTCTTCGATAGTTCTTCCATGATGTACACATGCTGCCACCAAGAGGACAGCAGGAGGCCTGTTCCAAGCCTCTTCTCATTTCATTCCCAAAATAGCTGGTAGAATATAGACAAGGATAAAGTGGATTGAAACATCCTGTGATATCTGTCTCTGCCACTCTGAGCGAATGCCTAACCTCCACTTAACACTTCACCGCAGTCATGATGGCTCATGATATGAAGAATCATAAGAGACAGTCCTAGATCTTTTGCCTCCATGAAAGGAACGCTATTGCTTCAAGTTATTATACGAACTGTAATGTTTCACATTTAGCTGGATTGTAGGTAAAATATGGGGCTGGTTTAGCGCAGGGCTAAATCGCTGGCTTTGAAAGCAGACCAAGGCAGGCCAGCAGCACAGTTCAATTCCTGTACCAGCCTCCCCGAACAGGCGCCGGAATGTGGCGACTGGGGACTTTTCACAGTAACTTCATTGAAGCCTACTTGTGACAAGCGATTTTCATTTCATTTCAAAAGGTTTTTTCTGACAATAGTCAGTAGGGAACTGTTGTTACAGTCAGTTGAAATATCCCCCTATTTCTAATGCCAATTTAAAGAATCTATTCTTGTGTCTTAAGAAATAGGATTCCAAGAAAGCAAGGGAAATGCCATTTGAAGAAACAGTTGCCTCCTCAGACTCTGTACACTTCAGCAAGACATTTGTTTGGAGATCAGACTGATCACATTGGAAGCAAAAGGTTGTCACACGCGATTCCAAATTTAAGTAAGGCAAAACCTAACAATGTAGTTCTGCCAGATCTTGTGCTTGGGAATATTACATTGATTGGGTAAAGGACATATAAGAAAGTTGCATGAAAAGGATTGCCTGATGATAATGGAGCCTGTCCAACTTTCCATTAATTTTAACAACTGGTTTCCTTATGAGTTTGCGATCTGCATCTGACTTTCCTCAGATGCTGCCCCCAGGCAATTTGGTGTGGTCAGATACTAGAAGAGGAAATTCTACTCTCTGGAGACTGGTCGTCTTAAACAATGTCTTCTGCTACCTCAATATCAAAATTGATGGACTGACGAATAGAGAGTTTTATGTTTGGACCATCAGGAAGAAACGCTCCACTGTCAGGGGAAAATCTACTCTTCTGTAAAATATATTTGGATTAAGCTACATCTTTGCTGCCTGAGTATTAAGCATTGCATGTTCAAACAGGAAAATCTGGTGGGCGGGGGGGGTGGTGTGCAGGATTCACAAGTTAAAACAATACTTTGTAAACTATTTTCCGATGCAACAATATGTTAACAATTGAAAATCAATGTGACGTCAGACGTCAAAAACAAAACAGAAATAAATTGCTTAGTAACATTCAGTATGTAGCAAGGTTTGTATACTATAGTGTTGTAAGAGTCCTTTATTCCCATTTCTTTTATTTTATTTTTATTATTTTGGTCTGTGGGCCCACAATCAGGTTGTGCCTTTCAGCAGAAACCTTAAGGTTGAAACAGAATGCTTTCCAGGACACTATGTTTCCAGGTTTTGTATTTTGGAAATGGGGAAGCAGACTTATCAGCCCTGAGTGGATCTTAGGATCCAGCTTTGGAGGGAGTTGGTTTGATTGGTTAAGTGGCAACAGGTGGGTTGGCCAGGAACAGTGTCCTGCCTGACCATGGCCAGTAATTGGTTCTTGGGTGACGCTTTCTGAGTGAACTTGGCAGAAGTGTTTAGACCTTGGAAGAGAATGAAACAGTCTCTCTCTCTCTCTCCTGCTTGCTGAAGTGAAAGAACTGTTCTACTGTTTGAAAGCAGTGTTTGCCTGACACATCTTTTGCTGTAAACGTGAAATGATGCTGAGTCTGCAGAGAAAGTAAACAACCTTTCCATAGAAAACCATCTCAAGCCTAGAAGGAAGAAGTACCAAAATGAAAGTCTGAACTTCAGAAAGACATTGACAGGAAGTCATCTGAGTACATCAAAGATCCTTATCCTTTTATTTTTATTAATATTTTCTTTCCCTTTCCGCCACTCTTTCTCCTCTGTGCTGTTTGTCTTTGTGTGTAGAGAGAGTAAGGCAAGGTAGGAGGGGGGGGTTGACGATTGGTGAGTGGGTAGTAGATAGTTACATTTTCTGTCCATTTAATTATAATACTGTAGATAAAAGGTTACTTGTGTTTTACAGTTACAAACTGGTGACTGGAGTTTATTGGGCTCAACCAAGGGTATTTTAAATACAATCTAATTTCACCTGTGTTGCAACTCTGGGTCAAGCGGGGCTGGAATTGACCACACACTAGCCCAGAGTGTGGTGACAATAGATCAAATTATAAATACGAAAATCTGTGATGAAGAACCTAGGCCCTGAACTGGACCATGAACTCTTCTCTTCCAAGCTCCAAGCAACCCAGCAATGTGACCACCTCTGCACACATCACTGTGCCTTTCCCCTACCCCTCTCACAGCACCGAGACCAGTAAGCCGCATCCCCTCTCCCCACACACAAAACATGCCACCTCTAAACGTGCTGCCACCAAAACCTTACAGGGGAACCAGCAGTGCACCATCAATGTAAAGAAGTATAGAAATAGGTGCAGGCATAGGTCCCGCTGCTCATTGAGCCCGCTCCACCATTCAATATGACCCATGGCTGGCACATACTTCTGGACTGTTCTGTTGGGGACTACACCGAGCAGTAATTGGCTGGAAACAGCTAAGTTTAAACCAAAATCTGATTCAGTGAAATGCTGGAAACTACTGGTCGTGAATGGCTGCTTTTCAATCTGTCAATTTCAAAAAGCCCGTCAATTTCAGTGCTAAAGGAACCATCTAAACAAAAGAAAAGTTAATATTATTCTGCATGTTTCCGTCATCAATGAAAGAAATCTTCACGACCCCACTCGCTGTGCCTGTGACTTCCCAATTGTGGTCAAGGCCCATAGTTTCCAAACTGCTGCTTTAATAGAACTCACCTGATTTTCCATCTGAATGAAATTAACTTAGGTGCAACTTGCAACAGTTTCGACCTATTTGCCTTTCCCCAAGATACTTCATGATCAGGCAGCAAAGAAACAAAATCTGCCCCATAATGTATGTGATACAAATCTGAAATACTTATTTTTGGGAACATTCTCTGATATAGCGACAAACGGAAGTTACATTATTTTTTCTTTTTAAAAAAAAATATATTTATTCAAATTTTTCAACAGATTTTCAACAAACCCCACCCCCCAACAAAAAGAAAGAAACAAGAACACAACAATCAAAAATTATACAAAAATTGTACATTGGATTTCCCCCATATACAATAACCCCCCAATAGGGAAGCCCCCCCCCCACCCCCCCCACCCACCCAAACGCTCCCCCAAAAGAACCCGGGCTTTCACCACCTTGAACATAGTCCTCGCAAAACCCCTCCAAAACCCATCCAGTGCCGGGCACGACCAGAACATATGGACGTGATTTGCCGGGCTTCCCGAGCACCTCCCACATCTGTCCTCCACCCCAAAGAACCTACTCAACCTCACCCCTGTCATATGCGCTCTGTGAGTAACTTTGAACTGTATTAGGCTGAGCCTGGCGCAAGAGGAGGAAGAATTAACCCTACTCAGGGCATCAGCCCACAGATCCTCATCTATCCCCTCCCCCAGCTCCTCCTCCCACTTGCCCTTTAACTCCTCCACCGAGGCCTCCTCCTCTTCCTTCAGCTCCTGGTAAATCGCCGAAACTTTGCCTTCGCCAACCCATACACCCAAAATCACCCTGTCCTGAATCCCCTGTGCTGGGAGCAGCAGGAATTCCCTCACCTGCCGCCTCACAAACGCCCTCACTTGCATGTACCTGAAAGCGTTTCCCGGGGGTAACCCAAACTTCTCCAGTGCCCCTAGGCTCCCAAACGTCCCATCGATGAACAGGTCCCCCATTCTTCTGATCCCTGCCCGATGCCAGCTCCGAAACCCCCCATCCATCCTTCCCGGGACGAACCGATGATTCTCCCGAATCGGGGACCAAACCGAGGCTCCCCCCTTGCACCTGTGTTGCCTCCACTGCCCCCAGATCTTCAACGTCGCTGCCACCACCGGACTCGTGGTGCACCTTGTCGGCGAGAGCGGCAGCGGTGCTGTCGCCAGCACCCTCAGGCTCGTGCCCACACAGGACGCCATCTCTAGCCTCTTCCATGCCGTCCCCTCTCCCTCCATTACCTACTTACGGATCATCGCCACATTGGCTGCCCAATAGTAGCCGCACAAATTCGGCTGCGCCAGCCCCCCCCCCTGTCCCTGCTACGCTCCAGAAACACTCTCTTCACCCTCGGGGGCTTATTCGCCCACACAAAACCCATGATGCTCCAACTTACCCGTTTGAAAACGGCCTTGGGGATCATAATGGGAAGGCACTGGAACACAAAGAGAAACCTCGGGAGGACTGTCATTTTTACCGACTGCACCCTACCCGCTAGTGAGAGTGGCAGCATATCCCATCTTTTTAAATCCTCCTCCATCTGCTCCACCAACCGCGTCAAATTGAGCTTGTGCAGGGCCCCCCAACTCCTAGCTACTTGGATCCCAAGGTACCGAAAGCTCCTTTCCGCCCTCTTCAGCTCCTCTATTCCCCTTCCCTGGTCCATTGAATGTACCACAAAGAGCTCACTCTTCCATGCGTTGAGTTTATACCCCAAAAAGTCCCCAATCTCCCTTAGGATCCGCATCACTTCCGCCATCCCCTCCACTGGATCTGCCACATACAACAACAGGTCTGATGCGCTAAGCGTCAAGAACCACAAAGACATGTGAGACTTTAACTCAGGCTTTAATATACTACATGGGAGGCTTACCCGACACAGACGACCCCAGACAGAATGGGGGCTGTCCCAGAAGAGGTTCTTATACTGACTCCCGGGGGAGTGGCTAAGGCGGAGCTCTCCGTGGCCAGGTCGGGTTACCTACCAGTGACCGAACCTCTGCAGAGTTACAGTACAATACACAGTATTACAGGGCCACGTTACGCACAACTATTATATACTATGTACAATGGTAGGGAGGTACAGTGGTGTATCACCACAAGGTCGTCAGCATACAACGACACCCGGTGTTCCTCTCCCCCCCCCCGGACCAGTCCCCTCCATTTCCTGGATTCCCTTAGTGCCATGGCCAGAGATCAATTGCCAGTGCAAACAACAGGGGGGACAGGGGGCACCCCTGCCTGGTCCCCCGGTACAGCCGAAAGTACTCCGACCTCCGCCGATTCGTAGCCACACTCGCCACCGGAGCTCTATATAGCAGCCTGACCCAGCTGATGAACCCCTCCCCGAACACAAACCTCCGCAACACTTCCCAAAGATACTCCCACTCCACCCGGTCAAAGGCCTTCTCCGCGTCCATAGCTGCCACTACCTCCACTTCCCCCTCCACCGGGGGCATCATAATCACATTGAGGAGCCTCCGGACATTTGTATTTAATTGCCTACCCTTCACAAATCCCGTCTGGTCCTCATGAATCACCCCCGGGACACAGTCCTCAATTCTCGTAGCCAGCACCTTTGCCAGCAACTTAGCATCAACATTGAGGAGCGAGATCGGTCTATACAACCCGCATTGCAGTGGATCCTTGTCCCGCTTCAGGACCAAAGAAATCAGCGCCCTAGACATTGTCGGGGGCAAGGTCCCACCCTCCCTCGCCTTATTGAAAGTCCTCACTAGCAACGGGCCCAGCAGGTCAACGTATTTCCTGTAGAATTCAACCAGGAACCCATCCGGCCCCGGGGCCTTCCCCGCCTGCATGCTCCCCAATCCTTTAACCAGCTCCTCCAGCCCAATCGGCGCCCCCAAACGAGCCACCTCCTCCTCCTCCACCCTCGGGAACCTCAGCTGATCTAAGAATCGTTGCATCCCCTCTTCCCCCGCTGTGGGCTCAGACCTGTACAGATCCCCATAGAAGTCCCTAAATACCTTGTTTATTCTCACCACACTCCGCACCGTATTCTCCCCTCTATCCTTAGCTCCACCAATCTCCCTCGCTGCCTCCCTCTTACAAAGTTGGTGTGCCAGCATCCGACTCGCCTTCTCCCCATACTCATACGTCGCCCCCCAGCGCTTTCCTCCACAGTGCCTCTGCTTTCCCCGTGGTCAACAGGTCGAACTTCGTCTGGAGGTTCCGTCGCTCCCTGAGTAGCCCCTCCTCGGGGGCCTCTGCATACCTCCTGTCCACCCTTAAAATCTCTCCCACCAACCTCTCCCTCTCCCTCCCCTCTCTCTTCGCCCTGTGGGCCCAAATGGAGATTAGCTCTCCCCTGACCACCGCCTTCAGCGCCTCCCAGACTACCCCCACCTGCACCTCCCCGTTGTCGTTGGCCTCCAAATATCTTTCAATGCACCCCCGCACCCACCCGCACACCTCCTCATCCGCCAATAGTCCCACATCCAGGCGCCACAGCAGGCGCTGGTCCCTCTCCTCCCCCAACTCCAGCTCCACCCAGTGTGGGGCGTGGTCTGAGATGGCTATGGCCGAATATTCCGTTCCCTCCACTTTCGGGATTAGCGCCCTACTCAAAATGAAAAAATCTATCAGGGAGTAGGCTCTATGGACGTGGGAAAAGAAGGAAAATTCCCTGGCCAGCGGCCTGACAAACCTCCATGGATCCACTGCCCCCATCTGGTCCATAATCCCCTGAGCACCTTGGTCGCAGTCGGCCTCTTACCCATCCTGGACCTAGAGCAGTCCAGTGCTGGGTCCAGCACTGTGTTGAAGTCCCCCCCCCCCCCCATTATCAAGCTTCCTACCTCCAGATCCGGAATTTGACCCAGCATACGTTTCATAAATCCGGCATCATCCCAATTCGGGGCATATACGTTCACCAGTACCACCCGCACCCCCTGCAACCTACCGCTCACCATCACATATCGACCTCCAGAATCCACTACAATATTCATTGCCTCAAACGACACCCGCTTCCCCACCAGTAATCCAACCCCTCTGTTCTTCGCATCCAGCCCTGAATGAAAGACCTGCCCTACCCATCCCTTTCTCAGCCTAACCTGATCTGCCACCTTCAGATGCGTCTCCTGGAGCATAACCACTTCTGCCTTCAGTCCCTTTAAGTGTGCGAACACCCGGGCCCTCTTGACCGGCCCGTTCAGGCCCCTCACATTCCACGTTATCAGCCGGATTTGGGGGCTACGACTAGCCATCTCCTTTTCTAGGCCAGCCACGTGCCCGTGCCTCCCGCACCCTCCAGTCCCCCAGGCGGTGGACCCCCGCCCTGACTACCTCTCCTACTTCCAGCTCCCTTTTGGCCAATGAGCAGCAACCCTGTTCCCCCCCTCCCCCCTCCCCCGCTAGATCCACATCTAGCCATTTTGCTCCCCCCATGACACTCCCGTAAGTCAGCTGACTCCTGCTGACCCCGGCCTCTCCCGCCATTCCATCGACCCCCCAGTGTGAGAATCCCCCCACCCCTTGGCAGTCAGTGCGCGCTCCTCTCCAGCACCGTCCTTCCCACCCACACCCCACCCCCACACACCCCCCACCCCCCCGGCCCCACCCCCATCCTTCCCTACTACGGGAAAAAGCCCACGCTTTCCAGAGCCGGCCCCGCCCCCTCTGGCGCAGCTCCTTGTTGCGGCCTTACCCCAACTCCCCATCCCCATGCCTACACTCCCCTCTTCCTCCATGGGGCCCTGCCCCTCCAACACCGACGCCCACACTCTCCCACAGCCCCCACATCAAATCCATTCACCCATCCCCACCCAGCACTCAAACAAAAAGAACATTCCCCAAACGCGGTAAACACAGTAAACATCCCCCCACGACAAACCCTCAATTTGAGTCCAACTTTTCAGTTTGTATAAAGTTCCATGCCTCATGGGGCGTTTCAAAATAGTGGTGCCGATCTTGGAACGTGACCCACAATCGCGCTGGATGCAGCATCCCGAACTTCACCCCCTTCCGATGGAGCACCGCCTTAGCCCGGTTAAAACCAGCTCTCTTCTTAGCCACCTCCGCACTCCAGTCCTGGTAAATTCGTATCTCCGTATTCTCTCACCTGCTGCTCTGCTCTTTTTTGGCCCATCTCAGGAAACATTCTCTGTCCACAAAGCGGTGGAACCTCACCACTACAGCCCTTGGCGGCTCGTTGGCTTTGGGTCTCCTTGCCAGGACCCGATGAGCCCCATCCAGCTCCAGGGGCCTCGGGAAAGCTCCCGTGCCCATCAGCAAATTGAGCATCATGCTCATATATGCCCCAGCATCGGGCCCCTCCACTCCTTCAGGGAGACCCAGAATCCGAAGATTCTTCCTCCTCGACCTATTCTCCAGGTCGTCGAATTTTTCCGCCCACCTCTTGTGCAGCGCCTCCACCTTCACCACCTGGCCCAAGATCTCGTCCTCGTTCTCCGAGGCTTTTTGCCGCACCTCCCGGATCGTCGCCCCTTGGGCCTTCTGGGTCTCCACAAGCTTCTCAATCGCCGCCTTCATTGGCGCCAGCATTTCTGTCTTCAGCTCCTCAAAGCAACGTTTAAGAAACTCCTGCTGCTCCTGCGACCAGTGCACCCATGCTGCTTGGTCTCCACCCGCCGCCATCTTGCTTTTCCTCCCTCGCACTTTTCGCTGCCCCAAGATCACTTTTTTAACCGCTCCACTCCTGGTCCAATCCATATAATGTCGGGAGGGCCTTGCTGTCACCTTCCCACACTGGAAGCCGTCGAACAATTGCCGTTGGGGTCCTGCCGAACGTGCTACCTACCTCGGCATAGCCGCACACGGAAATCGTTACATTATTTTCTCAACCTGGGATGTGGGCCTTTCTTGCCTATTCTTAATTGCTCTTGAACTGAGTGGCTTGCTGACTATTCCAGAGGGCATTTAAGAGTCAACCACATTGCTGTGCTTCTGGAGTCACATGTGGGTAAGACTGGGTGTGGACATAGAACATAGAACATTACAGCGCAGTACAGGCCCTTCAGCCCTCGATGTTGCGCCAACCTGTGAAACCACTCTAAAACCCATCTACACTATTCCCTTATCGTCCATATGTCTATCCAATGACCATTTGAATACCCTTAGTGTTGGCGAGTCCACTACTGTTGCAGGCAGGGCATTCCACGCCCTTACTACTCTCTGAGTAAAGAACCTACCTCTGACATCTGTCTTATATCTATCTCCCCTCAATTTAAAGCTATGTCCCCTCGTGCTAGACATCACCATCCGAGGAAAAAGGCTCTCACTGTCCACCCTATCCAATCCTCTGATCATCTTGTACGGCAGATTTCCTTCCCTCAAGGACATTAGTGCACCAGATAGTTGTTATAACAATCGGTGTTAGTTGCCATGGTCACTATAACTCAGACTACATTTTTATCTTCTGGATTATATTAATTGAATTTAACTTTCACCAGCTCCCAAGCTGGGCCGTGAACCTGTCTCCCCAGAGCATTAGCTCGGGCCTCTGGATTACTCGTCCAGTGCACATTTAATAGAATAAATACAAGATTCTTATGCTGTACAAAATAATGTTCTACTCCAGGTTAAAAATGATGCTGGCATGAGTAATGGGTATATCAATAGGTTGTCATCTAGCTAAAATTAATCAAAATTCATATACCCCGAAGCAAGAACAAAATCATTGCAATGTGCACTCCCTTTGCAGATAATACTATTTCCCAAAGCTTAAAGTCAGATCTAGTAGTCTTAAAATGGATTACTCTGTCCAATACTCAGGCCGAATGGGCGGCATGCTGGCACAGTGGTTAGCACTGCTGCCTCACAGCACCAGGGGTACAGGTTCAGTCCTGGGCTTGGGTGACTGTGTGTGTGGAGTTTGCACGTTCTCCCCGTATCTGCGTCGGTTTACTCAGGGCGCTCCGGTTTCTTCCCACGATCCAAAGAAGTGTAGGTTAGGTGGATTAGCCATGCTAAATTGTCCCTGTGTGTCCAAAACGTGCAGGTTAGGTGGGGTTACGGGGATAAGGCTGGGGAGTGGGCCTACGTAGGACTTCTTTAGACTGTGGGAGGAAACAGGAGCACCCGGAGGAAACCCATGCAGACAAGGGAAGAATGTGCGCACGGTAGCACAGGGCAGCATGGTAGCACAGTGGTTAGCACAGTTGCTTCACTGCTCCTGAGTCCCAGGTTCGATTCCCTGTTTGGGTCACCGTCTGTGTGGAGTCTGCACGTTCTCCCCGTGCCTGCGTGGGTTTCCTCCGGGTGCTCCGGTTTCCTCCCACAGTCCAAAGATGTGCAGGTGAGATGGATTAGCCATGAGAAATTGCCCTGAGTCCAAAGAAAGGTGAGGTTGGGTGGGGTTACTGGGTTACGGGCCTGGGGTGGAGGTGTGGACTTGGGTGAGGTCTTTCTAGGGGCTTTCTTTTTTTCTAAAAAATATTTTTATTAAGGTATTTGAAAACTTTTATTAAAATAAAGTAGACAATGACATCAACATGGTATAATAAACATTTCCCACCTCCCCCCCATCTCAATCTTCGCACACCCCAACCATACAACAACAATCCGGCCCTCCCCCCCTCCCCCCGCCTTGGAATATTGCATCTGCTGACATTTTAATTTCCCCCGAGAAAGTCGACGAACGGCTGCCAGCTCCGGGTGAACCCAACCATTGACCCCCCTTAAGGCGAACTTTATTTTCTCGAGACTGAGAAACCCAGCCGTGTCACTAACCCAGGTCTCTACACTCGGGGGCTTCGAGTCCCTCCACATTAACAAGATCTGTCTCCGGGCTACCAGGGAGGCCATAAGACCATAAGACATAGGAGCAGAATTAGGCCACTCAGCCCATCGAGTCTGCTCTGCCATTCAATCATGACTGATATTTTCTCATCCCCATTCTCCTGCCTTCTCCCCATAACCCCTGATCCCCTTATTAATCAAAAACCTCTCTATCTCTGTCTTAAAGACACTCAGTGATTTGGCCTCCACAGCCTTCTGCATTCCACAGATTCACCACCCTCTGGCTGAAGAAATTCCTCCTCATCTCTGTTTTAAAGGATCGTCCCTTTCGTCTGAGATGGTGTTTCCTGGTACCGGCCAAGACGTCTTTCGCCCCCTGAACTCCGGCTCTTCTGACACTCCAAAGATCGCTACCTCCGGACCTGACACCACCTGTGTTTTTTTTAAATAAATTTAGAGTACCCAATTAATTTTTCCAATTAAGGGGCAATTTAGCGTGGCCAATCTTCGCTGCACATCTTTGGGTTGTGGGGGCGAAACCCACACAAACACGGGGAGAATGTGCAAACTCCACACAGATGGTGACCCAGGGCCGGGATCCAACCTGTGAGGCAGCAATGCTAACCATTGCGCCACCGTGCTGCCCGCACCACCCGTGTTTTTAGCACCGTGGACATTGCCGTAGCAAAACCCTGCCAAAGCCCTCTAAGCTTCGGGTATGCCCAAAACATGGGGACATGATTTGCTGGGTTTCCCCCTCACCTCACATATCTACCTTCCACCCCGAAAAACTTGTTCATCCTAGCGGTGTCATATGTGCCTGGTGGACTACCTTAAATTGTATCAGACTGAGCCTGCCACATGATGAGGAGGTATTAACCCTGCTTAGGGCATCTGCCCATCGACCCATCTCTATCTCTCCTCCTAGCTCGTCCTCCCACTTGCCCTTAAGCTCCTCCACCGGAGTTTCCTCCGCCTCCAAAAGCTCCTGGTAAATGTCTGATACCTTCCCCTCTTCCACCCAGGTACTGGAAACTACGCTATCCTGTATCCCCCGTGGCGGCAGCAGCGGAAAAGCTGGCACCTGTTTTCTCAGGATGTCTCGCACCTGCAAATACCTAAACCCATTCCCTGCTGGCAATTCAAATTTATCCCCCAAGGCTTTCAAGCTGGGGAAGCTCCCATCCTTCTAATTCCTGCTCTTTGGCATCTCCGGAACCGACCATCTAGCCTACCCGATACAAACCTATGATTATTATAAATCGGGGTCCAAACCGATGCTCCCTCCACTCTCTTATATCTCCTCCATTGCCCCCAGATTCTCAGAGCCGCCACCACCACCGGACTTGTGGAGTATCGAGCCGGTGAGAACGGAAGAAGTGCCGTTATCAGTGCTCCCAAACTGGTGTCTTTGCATGACGCCGCCTCCATCCGCTCCCACACCGCCCCCTCCCCCACTACCCACTTCCTAATCATGGCTCTATTAGCTGCCCCGTAGTAATTGCAGAAGTTCAGCAGCACCAACCCACCCTCCCCCCGACTGCATTCCAGCAACACTTTCTTCACTCGCGGAGTTTTACCCGCCCACACAAAGCCCGAAATAACCTTATTTACCCGCTTGAAAAAGGCCTTTGGGATGAAAATGGGGAGGCACTGAAAAACAAACAGAAATCTTGGTGGGACAATAATTTTCACGGTCTGTACCCTCCCCGCCAGTGACAGCGGGAGCATGTCCCATCTCTTAAAGTCCCCTTCCATTTGTTCTACCAACCGGGATAGGTTTAACTTGTGCAGTGCTTCCCATTCCCAGGCCACCTGGATTCCCAGATATCGAAAGCTCTTCCCTGCCATTCTAAGCGGCAGCTCTCCCAGTCTCTTCTCCTGTCCTCTTGCCTGGATCTCCCTTCTCTCTTGCTTCGTTAAATGTCCTCGCTTTTCCCCATGTTCAATTTATACCCTGAAAAATTGCCAAATTCCCCCAAGATTCGCATTACTTCCCCCATCCCCTCCAACCGGTCTGAAATATCTTAGATTATCATAGAATTTACAGTGCAGAAGGAGGCCATTCGGCCCATCGAGTCGGCACTGGCTCTTGGAAAGAGCACCCTACCCAAGGTCAACACCTCCACCCTATCCCCATAACCCAGTAACCCCACCCAACACTAAGGGCAATTTTGGACACTAAGGGCAATTTAGCATGGCCAATCCACCTAACCTGCACATCTTTGGACTGTGGGAAGTGTAAGGTTTTCGGGCAATTCGGCCTTTTTGGAACTGCCCAAGAATAAAAACTCAGAGACTGTAAACTGACTTTTCAGCCAAGAGAACGGAACCAGTTTTCCCAGCAGGCCTGGTCCGCTGAGCTGAGTAGGGAACATAAGTATTTACACACCCCCCCCCTTGGAGCTACAAGGAAGAAGGAGCCAGACAACGAGATAAGATCAAAACACAGACCAAGGGGCACGGGAATACACAGGGGGCCTGCCTGCAAGCAGGACAATGGGATGGTCATAGCCCCATGCAAATGTAAATGACCTGGCCTCCACCAGAGCAGAATCCAATCAACACCCCATCAACATAGCAGCTATCTCCGGAGCAGATGGAAGTCTTTGAAAATCTTCAAGGGAGCTCAACCTCGTTATCTCAAAAAAAAACAGACTGGAGGCGGACCTAGGGGAGGTACTCCCATCTCGACAGGTCTGACCGGCTCAAAGGGGGCAGGACCAGCGGGAACTTTAAATCTTACCTTTTTCAATGCAAAAGGGGCTGGCCGATCACAGGACAAAGCCAGGTAAAACAATATAAAAGGGGCTGTGTTTTCGATTGGGGGTCTCTTCGTTCTTGGCTCGACCTCTGCACCCCTGACTTGACCTCTGCAGCCTGTGACCGTAAGTACTCTGCAGCAGCTTGCGAAGCTCCCTTGACTTTAATAGTGGTTGAGGCTTTGGGGAAGGGAACTTGTTTTTGTGCCTTGTGATATTGCTAAAACCTGTGTAAGCATAAGAATTTTTGTTGTGTCCGCTATATTACTTTTGAATATACATAGTGTATATTAGAGCATAAGATTTTATTGTGTTTCTTCTGTTGATGATTTTGACCTGGGTTTTACAATAAACCTTGATTTGATGCTAATTGGAGTCGTTTAAATTCTTCAATCCTTCACCAGCGATCTCTGACCAAGTCATTGTTAAAAATACTCCTCACCTTAATTCCGGGTTCAAGAATCGAGGGCCATCTTGAGCGATTCACTCAGGACAGACTGCTGGTTAGGAAATAAACAGCAGTGTCCTATTCTCTCTCTTGGGAAAGCTACTCTAGTGGAGTAGGAACCGGGTGGGTGTTGTACCACCGGCAAGAGAGAGAGTCACCTGGGTATTGGTAGGGGTCTGGAGATCTGTGTGATATAAGTCTCAGGCTGTCGGTTAGGAATAAACGGCAGGCTTGAGTCAGTGCTCTCTTCAGTGGAAGTGTCCCAGTGCGACATCCCCTGGCCTCTGAAGTTTCAGTGCCAGCTGGAGAGAGACACACACAGATATTCAAACCCCAGATATCGGCCCAGTAGTGGAGTAGCGGAGATGGCACCCTCTACAGAAGAAACTGGAGCACCCGGAGGAGACCCATGTACACACGGGGAGGATGTGCAGACTCCGCACAGACAGTGACCCAAGCCGGAATCCGAACCTGGGACCCTGAGCTGTGAAGCAATTGTGCTATCCACAATGGGTGCACGTGCTGCAATATACAAGAGCAGGTCATCTGCGTAAAGCGAGACCCGGTGCTCCAACCCCCGTACCAGCCCTTTCCAGTTCCTAGAGGCTCTTAACACCATGGCCAATGGCTCTATGGCCAGAGCAAACAGTAACAGTGGAGAGGGGGCACCCTTGCCTTGTCCCTCGGTGTAGTTTAAAGTACCCCGACCTCAATCGGTTCGTACACACACTCCCAACTGGTGCCTGATAGAGCAACCACACCCAGTCAATAAAGCCCTCACCAAACCCAAACCTTCCTAGCGTCTCCCACAGGTAGTTCCACTCCACCCGATCAAAAGCCTTCTTTGCATCCATCACGACCACCATCATAATAATAGTTAAAACCCTTCGAACATTGGCCTTGAGTTGCCTGTCCTTTACAAACCCCATCTGGTTTCTCCTATCACCCCCGGGACACAGTCCTCTATCCTTGTGGCCAATATCTTAGCCAACAGTTTGGCGTCCACATTCAGTAGAGAAATTGGCCTGTATGACCCGCATTGCTCCGGATTCTTCTCCTGTTTCAGGCTCAATGAAATCGAGGCCTGCGACATTGTTGGGGGGAGGACTCCCTTCTCTCTTGCTTCGTTAAATGTCCTCACCAGCAGTGGGCTCAATATCTCTGAAAACGACTTATAGAATTCCACCGGGTAGCCATCAGGCCCTCCATGCCCCTTGATTATTTCCTCAATCTCAATTGGGGCTCCCAGCCCTTCCAACAGATCCTCATCTACCCCCTGGAACCTCAACTTATCCCAAAAACTGCCTCATTCCCTAAACCCCAGCCGGGGGCTCCGACTCATATAATTTACAATAGAAGTCCTTAAACACCTCGTTCATCTCCGTGGGTTCAGGACAGTATTCCCGCCTCTACTCTTTACTTTACCTATATCCCTGGCCGCCTCCCTTTTCTTGAGCTGGTGCGCCAACATTCAGCTTGCCCTTTCCCCGTATCATAAATCACCCTCCTTGCCTTCCTAACTGTTCCACCGCTTTCCCTGTGGTCAATAGCCCAAACTCCGCCTGTAACCTCCGCCGCTCCCTCAGTAGCTCCGCGTCCGGAGCCTCCGAGTATCTCCTGTCCACCTGGAGTATCTCCACCACTAATCATAGAATTTACAGTGCAGGAGGCCATTTGGCCCATCGAGTCGGCACTGGCCCTTACAACGAGCACCCTACTGAAGCCCACATATCTACTCTATCCCCGTAGCCCAGCAATCTCCACTTAACATTTTTTGGACACTAAGGGCAATTTAGCATGGCCAATCCACCTGCCCTGCACATCTTTGGACTGTGGGAGGAAACCGGAGCACCCAGAGGAAACCCACGCAGACATGGGGAGATTGTGCAGACTCCGCACAGACAGTGACCCATCCGGGAATCGAACTTGGGACCCTGGAGCTGTGAAGCAACTGTGCTAACCACTATGCTAATCTATCCCTCTCAGCCCGTTCCACCTTTTCTCTGTGGGCCCGTATCGAGATTAATTCCCCTCTGACCACTACCTTCAGACCTTCCCAAAGCGTCGCTGTGGAGACCGCCCCCAGATCATTTGTTTCCAGGTAGTTCTGGATGGACTTGTTAACCCGCTCACAGATCGCTTCATCCGCTAGCAACCCCACATCCAGTCTCCACAGCGGGCGTTGCCCTCTCTCCACACTAACCCGTAGATCCGATGCATGATCCAACACTGCAATTGCCGAGTACTCAGTGTCCACCACCTCCGGTATTAGCGCCATGCTCAGAAAAAAGTCGATGCGGGTGTATACCTTGTGGACATGTAGGAAGAAGGAAAACTCCTTCGTCCTTGGCCGTGCAAACCTCCATGGGTCTATTCCCGCCATCTGTTCCATAAACCCCTTCAATTCCTTTGCCGCATCCGGCCTCCTCCCTGTCCTGGATTTTGACCGGTCCAATTCCGGATCAGTGACTGTGTTAAAGTCTCCTCCCATGATCAGGTTATGTGACTCTAAGTCTGGGATCTTACCTAAACCCGCCTCATAAATTCCAAATCGTCCCAATTCAGAGCATATCTGTTCACGAGTACCACCCGCACCCCCTCCAGCTTCAAACTCACCAATTTGTACCTACCTCCCTTGTCGAATGATTCTCCCTGCCGCGAATGCCACTCGTTTGCTGATCAAGATCGCTACCCCCTGGTCTTTGAGTCCAGCCTGTCGTGTTAAGCACACTGAGATAACACGGGCTGCAACTGGATGCAGCTATAACTGAAATATACTTCAGACCTTAAAGTTAGTTCAATTTGATATATTGAACCTGTCACACAGTTAGCTCAGTTCTCTGTGAGTTCGACTCTCTGCTAACCTAAGTGTGATTACTCTGTCTGACTGAACCAGACTAGCTCTTAGCCACGTGCTGTAGGTGTGATGTGATATATGCACCGGACTCACTCTGTAGATGTCCCCAGTGGAACGAGGTGGAGTGTGAGTGCCTCGTGCCTTTTCTAGTGGGAAACCACCCCCAAGTGTTCTGCCTGCTGATTGGTTATGTCCTGTTCTCTGTGCTCATTAGCTGCCTGAATGTATCTCATTATGTGCATGTCTGCATATCATGACATCTCCCCTTTTGAAATGTTTTTCTGTTGCATATGTGAAAGTATTTAATTGTGTAGGCCGAAAAACTAACTTAATTACATAAAATGGTAGATGGGAACATATCTACATGTGAAAACAGGTGTCTAATGTGCGAAAACAGAACATAGCAAACAAAACAAATGTTCATAAGTCCAGTCTCTGTGGCTTGCGTCTGATCCTGGTCGGCCAACGGAGACGAGGTGGTGGGGACGACGGCTCCTTGATGGGCGGGGTTGCAGCCGGACTGGTGGCCTCATGGTTCAAGGTGTCAGGAGGTGGCACAATAACAGATGGAAACAATGAAGAATGTGGTTGCGGGCAGGTAACTGTGCGCAGTGTGCGTCTGTTGCGCCGCACAACAGAGCCATCAGCCATACGCACAACATACGATCGAGGAGCAGCCTGTCGAAGAACAACCACTGGAGCTGACCAGCCTCCATCAGGTAGCTTGATTCGAACAGCATCTGCCGGGGATAGCACAGGCAAATCAGTGGCATGAGCATCATAGCCCTGCTTTTGCCGGTCCCTGAGTTTCTGCACCTTCTGTAGCACCGGGAGGTGATCCAGATCAGGCAAGTGTATGGCTGGAAGGATCGTCCGCAGGTCCCTGTTCATCAGGAGTTGAGCCGGTGACAGGCCGGTAGACAGAGAGGTTTCCCTGTAAGCAAGCAGCGCAAGGATGATGTCAGAAGCAGAATCCGCGGCCTTGCAGATGAGCTGCTTCATATGTGCACCACTTTCTCAACCTTCCCATTGGACTGCGGGCTGGAAGTGATGTGATGAAACTGATATAGCTGGGCAAATCTTGACCACTCTTGGCTGCTGAAGCAAGGCCCGTTATCACTCATGACAGTGAGTGGAATACCATGCCTGGAGAACGTCTCTTCACAGGCCTTGATGATGGTCTTGGATGTGAGGTCCGAGTGCTTCACGATTTCTGGGTAATTGGAAATGATTAGCACATAATCGCGACCATTGGCATGAAAGAGGTCGATGCCCACCTTGGACCACGGAGTGGTCATGATTTTGTGCTGCTGCAGCGTCTCCTTGCTCTGTGCTGGCTGGAAACGTTGACAGGTCGGACAGTTGAGGACCATATTTGAGATGTCCTGACTAATCCCAAGCCAATAGACAGCTTGCCTGGCTCTGCGTCTGCACTTCTCGACACCCAGATGTCCCTCGTGGATTTGCCGGAGCACCAAGCTCTGGAGAGTGGAATGTCAATGCGGTCCAGCTTGAGGAGGACACCATCAACCACCGTCAGGTCGTCCTTCACATTGAAGAATTGAGGGCACTGCCCTTTTTGCCAGCCATTGGCGAGGTGGCGCATGACACGCTGTAGAAGAGGGTCTTTGGCTGTCTCCTCGCGAATGCGAATCGCCTTTTCATCCGACGCCGGGAGGTTGCTGGCCCATAGCTGCACCTGATTCGATCGGTTGCACGAATACTGGCGGGTCAGCAGGCAAGGCTACGGAGCGGGGCAAGGCATCCGCAATAATGAGCTCCTTGCCAGGCATGTACACGGATTAAAAGTCGTACCTTCTGAGTCTGAGGAGGATGCGCTGCAGCCGGGGCGTCATGTCGTTCAGGTCCTTGTGGAAAATGTGGACCAGAGGCCAGTGGTCCTACTCGACGGTGAACATCGGCAGGCCGTAAACATCATCGTGGAACTTGGTAATTCCAGTGAGAAGGCGCAGGCATTCCTTTTCAATTTAGGTGTACCGCTGCTCGGTGGGTATCATCGCCCGTGATGAGTAGGCAACCAGTGCCCAGGATGAGATGTCATCGCGCTGGAGCAACACCGCGCCGATGCCGTCCTGGCTCGCATCTGTCAAGATTTTCGTTTCCCTGTCAGGGTCAAAAAATGCCAATACAGCTGCAGTGGTGAGCTTGGCTTTCAGCTCCAACCACTCTGATTGATGAGCTGCCTGCCACTCAAAGGCAGTCGGCTTTTTCACCAGGTGTCCGAAGGCCGTGGTATGTGAGGCCAGGTTTAGGATAAACTTTCCCAAAAAGTTTACCATGCCTAGGAAGCGCAGCACCGCCTTCTTGTCTTCAGGGGTCTTCATGGCTTCGATGGCCTTGACCATGTCTGTGTCCGGGCGCAAGCCCTGCTGAGATATCTGGTCACCTAAGAACTTCAGTGTCGACATGTCAAAGCAACACTTGGCCCTGCTCAGCTTGAGGCCATTGACATGGACACGGCGGAATACCTGCTGGAGACGAGAGATGTGCTCTTCGGGAGTCATGGACCATATGATAACGTCGTCCACATACACACGAACCCCTTCAATGTCCTCCATCTTCTGCTCCATGATTCTATGGAAGATCTCCGAGGCCGCGACAATGCCGAACGGCATGCGATTATAGCAGTACCTGCCAAACGGTGTGTTGAAGGTGCAGAGCCTCCTGCTGGACTCATCCAGCTGGATTTGCCAGAACCCGTGTGACGCATCTAACTTTGTGAAAAAACGGGCGTGTGCGATCTCACTTGTTAGTTCCTCCCGCTTCGGGATGGGGTAGTGTTCCCGCATTCTTTTCTGGTTGAGATCCTTGGCATCAATGCAGATGCGCAGCTCCCCCCGAAGGCTTCTTTACACATACCATCGAGCTGACCCAGTCAGTCGGCTCTGTAACTTTGGAGATGATGCCCTGGTCCTGAAGATCCTTTAACTGCGCCTTCAGGCGCTCTTCAGTGGAGCCGGGACCCGGCGTGGTGCGTGGACCACAGGCGTGGCATCAGGCCGCAGCACGATCTTGTACCGATATGGCAGAGTGCCCATCCCGCCAAACACATCCGGATACTGAGCGAGGATGTCGTCAATGCCGGCTTAAAGATCATTGGGGGAGGTCATTGTGTAGACCCGCTGCACAAGGTTTAGCAGCTCGCATGCATGTGCGGCGAGCAGGGAGGCCCTGTCTGGCTTGACGATTTCAAACCTTAGCCTTGCGTGAATGCTCCTGTTGGAGATGAGCAGATGGCAGGATCCCAGTGCTGTGATGGCATTGCCGTTATAGTCCAGGAGCTGGCAGGCTGCTGGAAGGAGCTTGGGTGGCTTCTTGATGCGGTTGAAATCTGCCTGTGAAAGGAGATTGGCAGAAGCACCTGTGTCCAGCTTGAACTGGATAGAGCATTGATTTATTTGCATCACCGCACACCATTCGGCCGCAGAATCCACAGTGAGGATGGGCAGGCCCCATGATGACAAGGAAAAGATGGAAAATTATAGGCCAATTAGCCTAACCTCGGTTGTTGGCAAGATTCTAGAATCCATTGTTAAGGTTGAGATTTCTAAATTCTTGGAAGTGCAGGGTCGGGGATTAGGACAAGTCAGCATGGATTTAGTAAGGGGAGGTCGTGCCTGACAAACCTGTTAGAGTTCTTTGAAGAGATAACAAATAGGTTAGACCAAGGAGAGCCAATGGATGTTATCTATCTTGACTTCCAAAAGGCCTTTGATAAGGTGCCTCACGGGAGACTGCTGAGTAAAATAAGGGCCCATGGTATTCGAGACAAGGTCAATGCTGGCTTAAAGATCATTGGGGGAGGTCATTGTGTAGACCCGCTGGAGACATGGATTGACAATTGGCTGTCAGGCAGAAAGTTGGGATAAAAAGTTCTTTTTCGGAATGGCAACCGGTGACGAGTGGTGTCCCGCAGGGTTCAGTGTTGGGGCCACAGCTGTTCTCTTTATATATATTTTTTTAATTAAATATTTTATTGAAAATTTTTGGTCAACCAACACAGTACATTGTGCATCCTTTACACAATATTATAACAACACAAATAACAATGACCTATTTTATAAACAAAAAATGAATAAATAATAAATAACAAAAATGAAAACTAGCCCTAATTGGCAACTGCCTTGTCACAGGTAACACTCTCCAAAAATATAATTTAACAGTCCAATATATAATTATCTGTAGCAACGACCTATACATACTATACAGTATATATTAACAACCCTGAGAGTCCTTCTGGTTCCTCCTCCCCCCCCCCCCCCCCCCCCGATCCTGGGCTGCTGCTGCTGCCTTCTTTTTTCCATTCCGTCTATCTTTCTGCGAGGTATTCGACGAACGGTTGCCACCGCCTGGTGAACCCTTGAGCCGACCCCCTTAGGACGAACTTAATCCGCTCTAGCTTTATAAACCCCGCCATGTCATTTATCCAGGTCTCCACCCCCGGGGGCTTGGCTTCTTTCCACATTAGCAATATCCTGCGCCGGGCTACTAGGGACGTAAAGGCCAAAACATCGGCCTCTCTCGCCTCCTGCACTCCCGGCTCTTGTGCAACCCCAAATATAGCCAACCCCCAGCTTGGTTCGACCCGGACTCCTACTACTTTTGAAAGCACCTTTGTCACCCCCATCCAAAACCCCTGTAGTGCCGTGCATGACCAAAACATATGGGTATGATTCGCTGGGCTTCTCGAGCACCTCGCACACCTATCCTCCACCCCAAAAAATTTAATGAGCCGTGCTCCAGTCATATGCGCCCTGTGTAATACCTTAAACTGAATTAGGCTTAGCCTGGCACACGAGGACGATGAGTTTACCCTGCTTAGGGCATCTGCCCACAGCCCCTCCTCGATCTCCTCCCCCAGCTCTTCTTCCCATTTCCCTTTTAGTTCATCTACCATAGTCTCCCCTTCGTCCCTCATTTCCCTATATATATCTGACACCTTACCATCCCCCACCCATGTCTTTGAGATCACTCTGTCCTGCACCTCTTGTGTCGGGAGCTGCGGGAATTCCCTCACCTGTTGCCTCGCAAAAGCCCTCAGTTGCATATACCTGAATGCATTCCCTTGGGGCAACCCATATTTCTCGGTCAGCGCTCCCAGACTCGCGAACTTCCCATCCACAAACAGATCATTCAGTTGCGTTATTCCTGCTCTTTGCCACATTCCATATCCCCCATCCATGCCCCCCGGGGCAAACCTATGATTGTTTCTTATCGGGGACCCCCCCAAGGCTCCAGTCTTTCCCCTATGCCGTCTCCACTGTCCCCAAATCTTCAGTGTAGCCACCACCACCGGGCTTGTGGTGTAGTTCCTCGGTGAGAACGGCAATGGGGCTGTCACCATAGCCTGTAGGCTAGTCCCTCTACAGGACGCCCTCTCTAATCTCTTCCACGCCGCTCCCTCCTCCTCTCCCATCCTCCTCCATCTGTTCCACCAACCGCGTTAAATTTAACCTATGCAATGTGCCCCAATTCTTAGCTATCTGGATCCCCAGGTAACGAAAGTCCCTTGTTACCTTCCTCAACGGTAGGTCCTCTATTTCTCTACTCTGCTCCCCTGGATGCACCACAAACAACTCACTTTTCCCCATGTTCAATTTATACCCTGAAAAATCCCCAAACTCCCCAAGTATCCGCATTATTTCTGGCATCCCCTCCGCCGGGTCTGCCACGTATAGTAGCAAATCGTACGCATACAAAGATACCCGGTGTTCTTCTCCTCCCCTAAGTACTCCCCTCCACTTCTTGGAACCCCTCAACGCTATCGCCAGGGGCTCAATCGCCAGTGCAAACAATAATGGGGACAGAGGGCATCCCTGCCTTGTCCCTCTATGGAGCCGAAAATATGCAGATCCCCGTCCATTCGTGACCACGCTCGCCACTGGGGCCCTATACAACAGCTGCACCCATCTAACATACCCCTCTCCAAAACCAAATCTCCTCAACACCTCCCACAAATAATCCCACTCCACTCTATCAAATGCTTTCTCGGCATCCATCGCCACTACTATCTCCGTTTCTCCCTCTGGTGGGGCCATCATCATTACCCCTAACAACCTCTGTATATTCGTGTTCAGCTGTCTCCCCTTCACAAACACAGTTTGGTCCTCGTGGACCACCCCCGGGACACATTCCTCTATTCTCATTGCCATTACCTTGGCCAGGATCTTGGCATCTACATTTAGGAGGGAAATAGGTCTATAGGACCCGCATTGTAGCGGGTCCTTTTCCTTCTTTAAGAGAAGCGATATCGTTGCTTCAGACATAGTCGGGGGCAGTTGTCCCCTTTCCTTTGCCTCATTAAAGGTCCTCGTCAGTACCAGGGCGAGCAAGTCCACATATTTTTTATAGAATTCGACTGGGAATCCATCCGGTCCCGGGGCCTTTCCCGCCTGCATGCTCCTAATTCCTTTCACCACTTCTTCTACCTCGATCTGTGCTCCCAGTCCCACCCTTTCCTGCTCTTCCACCTTGGGAAATTCCAGCCGATCCAAGAAGCCCATCATTCTCTCCCTCCCATCCGGGGGTTGAGCTTCATATAATTTTTTATAAAATGTCTTGAACACTCCATTCACTCTCTCCGCTCCCCGCTCCATCTCTCCTTCCTCATCCCTCACTCCCCCTATTTCCCTCGCTGCTCCCCTTTTCCTCAATTGGTGTGCCAGCAACCTGCTCGCCTTCTCCCCATATTCGTACTGTACACCCTGTGCCTTCCTCCATTGTGCCTCTGCAGTGCCCGTAGTCAGCAAGTCAAATTCTACATGTAGCCTTTGCCTTTCCCTGTACAGTCCCTCCTCCGGTGCTTCCGCATATTGTCTGTCCACCCTCAAAAGTTCTTGCAGCAACCGCTCCCGTTCCTTACTCTCCTGCTTCCCTTTATGTGCCCTTATTGATATCAGCTCCCCTCTAACCACCGCCTTCAATGCCTCCCAGACCACTCCCACCTGGACCTCCCCATTATCATTGAGTTCCAAGTACTTTTCAATGCACCCCCTCACCCTTAGACACACCCCCTCATCTGCCATTAGTCCCATGTCCATTCTCCAGGGTGGGCGCCCTCCTGTTTCCTCCCCTATCTCCAAGTCCACCCAGTGTGGAGCGTGATCCGAAATGGCTATAGCCGTATACTCCGTTCTCCTCACCTTCGGGATCAATGCCCTACCCAGCACAAAAAAGTCTATTCGCGAGTAGACTTTATGGACATAGGAGAAAAACGAGAACTCCTTACTCCTAGGTCTGCTAAATCTCCACGGGTCTACACCTCCCATCTGCTCCATAAAATCTTTAAGTACCTTGGCTGCTGCCGGCCTCCTTCCAGTCCTGGACTTCGACCTATCCAGCCCTGGTTCCAACACCGTATTAAAATCTCCCCCCATTATCAGCTTTCCCATCTCTAGGTCCGGAATGCGTCCTAGCATCCGCCTCATAAAATTGGCATCATCCCAGTTCGGGGCATATACGTTTACCAAAACCACCGTCTCCCCCTGTAGTTTGCCACTCACCATCACGTATCTGCCCCCGTTATCCGCCACTATAGTCTTTGCCTCGAACATTACCCGCTTCCCCACTAATATAGCCACCCCCCTGTTTTTCGCATCTAGCCCCGAATGGAACACGTGCCCCACCCATCCTTTGCGTAGCCTAACCTGGTCTAACAGTTTCAGGTGCGTTTCCTGTAACATAACCACATCTGCCTTAAGTTTCTTAAGGTGTGCGAGTACCCGTGCCCTCTTTATCGGCCCGTTCAGCCCTCTCACGTTCCACGTGATCAGCCGAGTTGGGGGGCTTCCTACCCCCCCCCTTGTCGATTAGCCATCACCTTTTTCCAGCTCCTCACCCGGTTCCCATGCAGCTGTATCTCCCCCAGGCGGTCCCCCCCCCGCCCATCCTCCCCCATACCAGCTCCCCCCTCTCCCCAGCAGCAGCAACCCAGTAATTCCCCCCTCCCACCCCCCCCACTAGATCCCCCGCTAGCGTAATTACTCCCCCCATGTTGCTCCCAGAAGTCAGCAAACTCTGGCCGACCTCGGCTTCCCCCAGTGACCTCGCACCGTGCGACGCCCCCTCCTTCCTGCTTCTCTATTCCCATCATGATTATCATAGCGCGGGAACCAAGCCTGCACTTCTCCCTTGGCCCCGCCCCCAATGGCCAACGCCCCATCTCCTCCACCTCCCCTCCTCCCCCCATCACCACCTGTGGGAGAGAGAAAAGTTACCACATCGCAGGATTAGTACATAAAACTCCTCTTTCCCCCCTTTTTAACCCCCCTCTTTGCCCCCCACATTCGCCCCACCACTTTGTTCAAACGTTCTTTTTAATAACCCACTCATTCCAGTTTTTCTTCCACAATAAAAGTCCACGCTTCATCCGCCGTCTCAAAGTAGTGGTGCCTCCCTCGATTTGTGACCCACAGTCTTGCCGGTTGCAGCATTCCAAATTTTATCTTCTTTTTATGAAGCACCGCCTTGGCCCGATTAAAGCTCGCCCTCCTTCTCGCCACCTCCGCACTCCAGTCTTGATAAACGCGGATCACCGCGTTCTCCCATTTACTGCTCCGAGTTTTCTTCGCCCATCTAAGGATCATTTCTCTATCCTTAAAACGGAGGAATCTCACCACTATGGCTCTGGGAATTTCTCCTGCTCTCGGTCCTCGCGCCATCACTCGGTATGCTCCCTCCACCTCCAACGCACCCGCCGGGGCCTCCGCTCCCATTAACGAGTGCAGCATCGTGCTCACATATGCCCCGACGTCCGCTCCCTCCACACCTTCAGGAAGACCAAGAAACCTCAGGTTGTTCCTCCTTGCGTTGTTTTCCAGTGCCTCCAACCTTTCCACACATCGTTTCTGATGTGCCTCCTGCGTCTCCGTCTTCACCTCCAGGCCCTGTATGTCGTCCTCATTCTCGGCTGCCTTTGCCTTCACGACCCGAAGCTCCCGCTCCTGGGTCTTTTGTTCCTCCTTTAGCCCTTCGATCGCCTGTAGTATCGGGGCCAACAGCTCTTTCTTCATTTCCTTTTTGATCTCTTCCACACAGCATTTCAAGAACTCTTGTTGTTCAGGGCCCCATGTTAAACTGCCACCTTCCGATGCCATCTTGGTTTTTGCTTGCCTTCCTTGCTGCTGTTCTAAAGGATCCACTGCAATCCGGCCACTTTCTCCTCCTTTTTCCATCCGTATCCAGGGGGGATTCCCTTCTGGTTTACCACACAGTGTTTTTAGCCGTCAAAATTGCCGTTGGGGCTCCTCCTATCAAGAGCCCAAAAGTCTGTTTCACCGGGAGCTGCCGAAACGTGCGACTCAGCTGGTCATCGCCGCACCCGGAAGTCTATATATTAACGATCTAGATGACGGGACTGGGGGCATTCTAGCTAAGTTTGTCGATGATACAAAGATAGGTGGAGGGGCAGGTAGTATTGAGGAGGTGGGGAGGCTGCAGAAAGATTTAGACAGTTTAGGAGAGTGGTACAAGAAATGGCTGATGAAATTCAACGTGGGCAAGTGCGACGTCTTGCACTTTGGTAAAAAGAATAGAGGCATGGACTATTTTCTAAACGGTGACAAAATTCATAATGCTGAAGTGCAAAGGGACTTGGGAGTCCTAGTCCAGGATTCTCTAAAGGTAAACTTGCAGGTTGAGTCCGTAATTCAGAAAGCAAATGCAATGTTGTCATTTATCTCAAGAGGCTTGGAATATAAAAGCAGGGATGTACTTCTGAATCTTTATAAAGCATTAGTTAGGCCCCATTTAGAATACTGTGAGCAATTTTGGGCCCCACACCTCAGGAAGGACATACTGGCACTGGAACGGGTCCAACGGAGATTCACACGGATGATCCCAGGAATGGTAGGCCTAACATACGATGAACGTCTGAGGATCCTGGGATTATATTCATTGGAGTTTAATAGAAATCTTCAGGGGAGATCTAATAGAAATTTACAAGATAATGAATGGCTTAGATAGGGTGGACGTAGGGAAGTTGTTTCCATTAGCCGGGGAGACTAGGACCCGGGGCACAGCATTAGAATAAAAGGGAGTCACTTTAGAACAGAGATGAGGAGAAATTTCTTCAGCCAGAGAGTGGTGGGTCTGTGGAATTCATTGCCACAGAGGGCGGTGGAGGCCGGGACGTTGAGTGTCTTTAAGACAGAAGTTGATAAATTCTTGATTTCTCGAGGAATTAAGGGCTATGGAGAGAGAGCGGGTAAATGGAGTTGAAATCAGCCATGATTGAATGGTGGAGTGGACTCGATGGGCAAAATGGCCTTACTTCCGCTCCTATGTCTTATGGTCTTATGTTCGCACCTGCGCAGTGTGGTGATCGGCCGCTTCATTATCCCATTCGCATGCGTGGGGCTCCGGTAAGAGCGCACAAAATGGCCGCTTTCATCAATGTTGAGGTGCTGCATCAGGGCGATGGCCTGCACCCTCTCTGCTTCGTGGGAGGCAAGCTTCTCATTTTCAGCCGATTCGTATTGGGAATATCGATTTTTGGCGTGCTCAGCACTGTACACGTTTCAATCGCGACTGACAGGGTCATATGCTTGATTTTTAAAAGCTGCTCTCTCAGAGGATCAGAGTGAACTCCAAAAACGATTTGGTCTATGATCATGGAGTCAGCAATATCACCAAAGTTGCACGACAGCGCTAGTAGACGGATATTAGTTCGGAAGGAGTTGAAAGATTCATCTGTACCTTGTAGGCGTTGTTTGAATACATAGTTCGCAAAGATTTCATTGGTGTCCACTTCACAATGACTATCAAACTTGCCCAGGATGGCCTGAAACTTTGTCTTGTCCTGGCCTTCGGTGAAGTTAAATGAGTTGACGAGTTGGATGGCTTGATCCACCGCAGTTGAGAGGAGAAGCGCGATCTTCCTTGTATCAGACGTACCCTCGAGGTCTGAGGCTTCGATGTACAGCAGAAACCTTTGCTTGAAAGTCCGCAAGTTGGCACTGAGATTGCCAGAGGTCCGCAGCTGTTGAGGAGCCTGGATCTTCTCCTTGGTGCTGGGATACATTTGCTGGTCGTCACGGAACAGATTGAGGTAAACCACCTGGGGATAGCAGTCTTCTGGTACCATGTCGTGTCAAACACACTGAGATAACACGGGCTGCAACTGGATGCAGCTATAACTGAACTATACTCCAGACCTTGAAGTTAGTTCAATTTGATTTATTGAACCTGTCACACAGTTAGCACAGTTCTCTGTGAATTCGACTCTCTGCTAACCTAAGTGTGATTACTCTGTCTGACTGAACCAGACTAGCTCTTAGCCACGTGCTGTAGGTGTTATGTGATATATACACCGGACTCACTCTGTAGATGTCCCCAGTGGAAAGAGGTGGAGTGTGAGTGCTTCGTGCCTTTTATAGTGGGAAACCACCCCCAAGTGTTCTGCCTGCTGATTGGTTATGTCCTGTTCTCTGTGCTCATTCGCTGCCTGAATGTATCTCATTATGTGCATGTCTGCATATCATAGCACAGCTCTGAGTGGAATACTTGGCAGACCCACCCCTTTCTCAATCGAGTTTGATCTGTAACCTTTACGTGTGTCTCTTGTAGTATTGCCACATCCGCCTTCAGCCCCCTCAAATGCGCAAACACGTGTGCCCTCTTGACCAGTCCATTCAGCCCTCTGACGTTCCATGTAATCAGCCTGGTCAAGGGGCTTCCACCCCCCCCCCCCGCCCTGCTGACTAGCCATCCCCCTTTATAGGCCAGCCTCTAGCTTGTGCCCTTCACCTCCTCGGGCCCCCATCGGGCAGTCGGCATTCCCGACCTCCCATTTGTCCCCAAGTAACAGTTCCTCCCCTGTCAGAAAAGCAGCTCCCCCTGTCCCACCCCCTCTACCCAGCAACAAGACTAGAAACCCAACCCCCAAGTCAAGCTCCAGCTTAATACCTGCTCACCCCCCACTGCGCTTCCGAGAGTCAGCTGACCCATGCTGACTTAATAGCGCCCGCCCCTGGCACCAAGCAGTCTGGCTCCCCAATTTTTCTCTCTCCTCTCCTCTCCCCCCACATGGATAAACATTTTAAAAGCATCACATTCCCCAGTAAACAAACATCAGAAAAAACAGTGAAGAAACAGCCACTTTAGAAAAATAATCACCCAAAAAGCAGAACCCACTCCAAGCCCATCCCCCCACTAACCAGCTCCCTGCAAGACAAAGCTACCTTTAGCCATCCATGAAGTGGAGATGCCGGCGTTGGACTGGGGTGAGCACAGTACGAAGTCTTACAACACCAGGTTAAAGTCAAACAGGTTTGTTTCGATGTCACTAGCTTTCGGAGCGCTGCTCCTTCCTCAGGTGAATGAAGAGGTCTGTTCCAGAAACACATATATAGACAAATTCAAAGATGCCAAACAATGCTAGGAATGCGAGCATTAGCAGGTGATTAAATCTTTACAGATCCAGAGATGGGGTAACCCCAGGTTAAAGAGGTGTGAATTGTATCAAGCCAGGACAGTTGGTAGGATTTCGCAGGCCAGATGGTGGGGGATGAATGTAATGTGACATGAATCCCAGGTCCCGGTTGAGGCCGCACTCATGTGTGCGGAACTTGGCTATAAGTTTCTGCTTGGCGATTCTGCGTTGTCGCGGGTCCTGAAGGCCGCCTTGGAGAACGCTTACCCGGAGATCAGAGGCTGAATGCCCTTGACTGCTGAAGTGTTCCCTGACTGGAAGGGAACATTCCTGCCTGGTGATTGTTGCGCGATGTCCGTTCATTCGTTGTCGCAGCGTCTGCATGGTCTCGCCAATGTACCACGCTTCGGGGCATCCTTTCCTGCAGCGTATGAGGTAGACAACGTTGGCCGAGTCGCACAAGTATGTACCGCGTACCTGGTGGGTGGTGTTCTCACGTGTAATAGTGGTATCCATGTCGATGATCTGGCACGTCTTGCAGAGATTGCCATGACAGGGTTGTGTGGTGTCGTGGTCACTGTTCTGAAGACTGGGTAGTTTGCTGCAAACAATGGTTCGTTTGAGGTTGCGCGGTTGTTTGAAGGCAAGCAGTGGGGGTGTGGGGATGACCTTGGCAAGATGTTCATCGTCATCAATGACGTGTTGAAGGCTGTGAAGAAGATGACGTAGTTTCTCCGCTCCGGGGAAATACTGGACGACGAAGGGTATTCTGTCGGTTGTGTCCCATGTTTGTCTTCTGAGGAGGTCGGTCGGTTTTTCGCTGTGGCGCGTTGGAACTGTCGATCGATGAGTCGAGTGCCATATCCTGTTCGTACGAGGGCATCTTTCAACGTCTGTAGATGTCTGTTACGCTCCTCCTCGTCTGAGCAGATCCTGTGTATACGGAGCGCTTGTCCATAGGGGATGGCTTCTTTAATGTGTTTAGGGTGGAAGCTGGAGAAGTGGAGCATCATGATCTGCACACAGGATCTGCTCAGACGAGGAGGAGCGTAACAGACATCTACAGACGTTGAAAGATGCCCTCGTACGAATGGGATATGGCACTCGACTCATCGATCGACAGTTCCAACGCGCCACAGCGAAAAACCGGACCGACCTCCTCAGAAGACAAACATGGGACACAACCGACAGAATACCCTTCGTCGTCCAGTACTTCCCCGGAGCGGAGAAACTACGTCATCTTCTTCACAGCCTTCAACACGTCATTGATGACGATGAACATCTTGCCAAGGTCATCCCCACACCCCCACTACTTGCCTTCAAACAACCGCGCAACCTCAAACGAACCATTGTTTGCAGCAAACTACCCAGTCTTCAGAACAGTGACCACGACACCACACAACCCTGTCATGGCAATCTCTGCAAGACGTGCCAGATCATCGACATGGATACCACTATTACACGTGAGAACACCACCCACCAGGTACGCGGTACATACTCGTGCGACTCGGCCAACGTTGTCTACCTCATACGCTGCAGGAAAGGATGTCCCGAAGCGTGGTACATTGGCGAGACCATGCAGACGCTGCGACAACGAATGAACGGACATCGCGCAACAATCACCAATGTTCCCTTCCAGTCGGGGAACACTTCAGCAGTCAAGGGCATTCAGCCTCTGATCTCCGGGTTAGCGTTCTTCAAGGCGGCCTTCATGACCCGCGACAACGCAGAATCACCGAGCAGAAACTTATAGCCAAGTTCCACACACATGAGTGCGGCCTCAACCGGGACCTGGGATTCATGTCACATTACATTCATCCCCCACCATCTGGCCTGCGAAATCCTACCAACTGTCCTGGCTTGATACAATTCACACCTCTTTAACCTGGGGTTACCCCATCTCTGGATCTGTAAAGATTTAATCACCTGCTAATGCTCGCATTCCTAGCATTGTTTGGCATCTTTGAATTTGTCTATATATGTGTTTCTGGAACAGACCTCTTCATTCACCTGAGGAAGGAGCAGCGCTCCGAAAGCTAGTGACATCGAAACAAACCTGTTGGACTTTAACCTGGTGTTGTAAGACTTCGTACTTTAGCCATCCAAACAGCCCCTTATTACAAATAGCACTACTTATACTTATACAACCCAGCACAACAAATCGCCGCCACAGTACTCTCCAAGGCTTCAGTGTCTTTTAATTCGCCTTCAGCCTCTTTTCTTTGATGGAAGTCCATACTTCGTCTGGTGTTTCAAAGTAGAAGTCCCGTTCCTTATGTATGACCCACAGACGGGCTGGGTACAGCATTCCAAACTTCACTCCCTTCTTAAAGTGGGCCGTTTTTGCCCGTCGACATCTGTGCCATCTCCCCGAGGCCCTGCTCTCGGCCATGCTTCCCCGCGTTACCAGCTCTGCTCGTGTCTTCCTTATAGGACTTTGTCTTCTCACACGGCCACTTCTGGTCCAATTCTCCACACACCAGAGGGGGATTTCTCCTTACTGTCTCACTCTTCACCGATTTATCCCATAAAATCTGGAAAAAAACAGGGAAAAAGGTCCAAAAGTCCGTCACAGGCGGGAGCTATCAAATGTGCAACCTACTCTTCCATTGCCACCACCGGAAGTCCCGGGCCGGTGCAGACTCGACGGGCCGAATGGCTTCTATCTGTACTGTAAATTCTATGATTCCACACAGTCACCCGAGGTCAGAATTGAACCTGGGTTCCTGGCGTTGTGAGGCAGCAGTACTAATCACTGTGCCACTGAACCGTCCCAAGTTTCTCTGGTGTTTTTGGAGCTGCGCACTTCCAGACAAGTGTGGGGTATTCCAACCTGCTCTTCTAGCCACAGTATTTATATGACTGGTCCAGTTCAGTTTCTGGTCAATGGCAAACTCCAGGATGTTGATGCTGGGGAATTCAGAAGCGGCAGTCAAAGGATGATGATTAGATTCTCTTTTGTTGTATATGATCGTTATCTAGCACATGTGGGTCACAAATGTTACTTGTCACTATTAGCCCAAGCCTGAATGTTGTTCAGTCCTTGCATGCAGGCATGGACTGCTTCAGTATTGATTCATGTTGAATACTGTTCAGTACTTTTTGCAATTTCTCAGGCACGGACTGCTTCAGTGCCTGAGAAATTGCAAAAAGTACTGAACAGTATTGAACATTAATCAATCATCAGCGTACATCCCCACTTCTAACCCTATGATGGAGGGGAGGTCATTGATGAAGCAGCTGAAAATGGTTGTGTCTAAGCAACTCCATCAGTGATGTCCTGGGGCTCAGATATTTGGCAACAAACAACCACAGCCATCTTCCTCAGTATGAGATATGACTCAAACCAGCAGAGAGTTCTCCCCTGATTCCCATTGACTCCAGAACTCAGGCTCCTTGATGTCATACTCGGTCAAATGCTGGCTTGACGCCAAGGACAGTCACTCTCACCCCATCTCCGGGATTCAGCTCTTTTGTCCATGTTTGAACCAATGTTCTAAAGAGCTCTGGAGCGGAGTGTTGATGAGCAGGTTTTTGCTGAGTCAGTGCCACTCGACTTGTTAGCACTGGTTGACCATTTTTCTGATGGTTGAAAGTAGACTGGTAGATTGATAATTGGTTGAATTGTATTTTTGTGGACAGGATTGTTCTCCTTTGAATATAACGGGCTGATTGACATTGCAATACGAAATATTCTCTGGAATTTCTACATGGTGAAGAAATGCTGACAAAAATACATTTTACCAGAAGGCAAAAGCAAGGAAAACAGGATGACTATATGGAATGTTTGCATATCCTGACTATTGTTGATAAAAGCACATTGTTCAATAAATTCTATGATAGTCAGTCAACAGAATCCTCACTTTAGTCTCAGATTCAAATTTGGCTCAGTGACCGTAATGTTCAATGTTGACGTATATTTTTTGCACTTGATTCGGTTTATACAAGGCATTCTTCCTTTGATAACACAGGGTTAATTTGATGGGTAGTTCTCAAGCACGTTAATCACATAAGCAGAGATATATGCTGTAACGCAGCCAAAGTAAAAATAGGAAGTTTTCTCTTAGGTTTAGTACTATGACAGGAAAGATTTACTTCATACCTCAGTGGTTCAATAGAATTGTCTATATTAAAGTATAAATCTGGCATAGTTTGAGCATTGAAGAAAGATCTGTACTGCATCATTGCCTGTGTAAATATACTGCTGTTAGATCACTGTGAAGCTTCACTCCAGGAGCTGTGGATTCAGAAGTGGTCTGATGCCAACAGTGTGCTTGTCAAAATAACTTCCTGAGGCGGTGTTTAAAGAAAAATCCCAGCAGCCTTTGCTGTTTCTTTCAGAGCTCTGATTAAGGTGTGAGCCGATCATGAGACACGTTTTTGCTTGGTTGATTTATACTTAGATACGACAAAACAACAAGATGTATTCTACAGAACCTATCCCTCATTATCAAATTATATAGGAATTCCTTTTAAAAGGTATTCTCAGCCATCTTATTACTATTGCACCCAGAAAGCTGTGCAGCTTAGCAATGAGTGAAAAATTGCATTAAGGAGCTTGTAATTGCCATTAATTATTTACACATTGCAAATATATTTCAGCTGCTGGACTTTTATTTATTCATTCAGGGAGCGTTGCTGGCTAGGCCAACATTTATTACCCATCCCTCATTGCCCTTGAGAAGGTGTGCTGAGCTGCCTTTTTGAACTTTCTAGTACATGTGGTGTAAGTACACCCACAGTTCTGTTAGGAAGGGAGTGCCAGGATTTTGACCCAGTAACTGTGAAGGAACGGCAATACTGTTACAAGTCAGGATGGTGTGTGGCTTGTAGGGGATCTTGCAGGTAGTCATGTTCCCATGCATCTGCTGCCCTTGTCCTTCTCAGGGGTAGAATGTGTGTATTTGGAAAGTGCTCTCAAAGGATCCTTGGTGAGTTGCTGCAGTGCATCCTGTAGATTGTACACACAGCTGCCACTGTGCATTGGTGGCGGAGGGAGTGAATGCTGAAGGTGGTGTATGGAGTATTTAGTCCTGGATGGCATTGAGATCCATGAATGTATTTTGGAGCTGCACTCATTTGGGCAAATGGAGAGTATTCCATCACACTCTTGACTTGTGCCTTGTAGATAGTGTACAGGCTTTGGGGAGTCAGGAGGTGGGTTACTTGCCACAGGATTCCCAGTCTCTGGCCTGCTCTTCTGCCCACAGTATTTATAGTCCAGTTAAGTTCCTGGTTAGCGGTAACCCCCAGGATGTCGATAGTGGGGCCTCAGAAATGGTAATGCCATTGTACGTCATGGGGAGATGGTTGATTCTCTCTCTTGTTTAAGACTGTCATTGTCTGTCATTTGCCTGGCATGAATGTAACTTGCCCAAGGCTGGCTCTTAGACAGTGCAGATCCAAAGGTCAGATCCAAGCCAAAGCAGAAGTCTGACTTGGGATTTGAAAAATGGGATGCTGCTATTGGGATTCCAGCAATTTTCTTTTCTGGCTTGCTATTTTATGGTAGGGAAAGTGAAGGACAGGGCTTCCAGCCACCTCTTATATCAAAGGGGTGAACCTGGGGAAAATCTTAGGATATAGCTCAAGAAACTGTTCTCAGCATTTTTACAGTGACATCATTTCCAGCTGAGAAATGGTATGAGTCCCATGAAAAGCCACAAAATGTATCTGAACTAAAGTCACCTCAGTCACAGGAGATTGATTGCCGTCTGATGAACTAAAGCTAACTTTTTGGAACTGCACACTGCCCTCAGCCACCCACTGGAAGCACCTCAGCAGGTCTGAAGGGAATTCCATTCTGTAGGTTGATTGGTGCCAATGTCATTGAAACGTTCTTGCTGGCATTGGAGGCCCTCTCACCATGCACCTGAACCCTTCCATTAATGTGGGAGGTAGCCAGTGCCAGTTAGACCTCAGCTGGAGTATTGTGTACAATACTGGGTGCCACAGGTACAGAAAGTGTTGTGTTATTCACCCTGGGGTAACACGGGCTGCAACTGGATGCAGTTGTACTGTAAAGCAGACACCAAACTTAGACGTTAGTTCAATAAGTTTTATTGAACTTCTGCAGCAGTGCACACAGCTTGCTGTGGGTTGACACTCTACTAATCTAAGTGTGCTAACTATAACTAACTAGACCAGGCTAGCTCTGATCCACGTGTAGCAGGTGCTAACTGATTTTTTCCGGAAGAGGCGTGCAGGGGCCTGTCGGGAGGTGAGTATTTGCTTTAAAAACACTTACCTGGTCCCGTTTCTGTTCTTCTTTTCTGTGTTATTTTTGTAAAAAAAAATTTTAATATAAGGCGGGAACCGGAAGTTCGACCCGGAACCGGAAGTTCGACCTGCGGACTTCTGGGAAGGTTCCCCCCCCACCAATAAATTCTGGTGGAGAGGAAACCCGAGACACTACACGTGTAGTGTCTCCCACCCGCCCTCCTCCTCTTACCTAATAATAAGACCCATTGGTGTGAGGTAAGTGCCATATTTACATTATTATTTTTTTTTAAAAATTTTTATTTATTAATCAGATCTTGGTTGGAAGTTAAAGGGATGGCAGGGAAGGGAGTGCAATGTTCCTCCTGCAGGATGTTTGAGGTGAGGGATGCCGTTAGTGTCCCTGCTGATTTTACCTGCAGGAAGTGCAGCCATCTCCAGCTCCTCCAAGACAGAGTTAGGGAACTGGAGCTGGAGTTGGATGAACTTCGGATCATTCGGGAGGCAGAGGGGGTCATAGATAGCAGCTTCAGGGAATTAGTTACACCAAAGATTGGAGATAGATGGGTAACTGTAAGAGGGACTGGGAAGAAGCAGTCAGTGCAGGGACCCCCTGCGGTCGTTCCCCTGAGGAACAAGTATACCGCTTTGGATACTTGTGGGGGGGACGGCTTACCAGGGGTAAGCCATGGGGTACGTGCCTCTGGAGTCCCTGTTGCTCAGAAGGGAAGGGGGGAGAGGAGCAGAGCATTAGTAATTGGGGACTCGATAGTCAGGGGCACAGATAGGAGATTTTGTGGGAGCGAGAGAGACTCACGTTTGGTATGTTGCCGCCCAGGTGCAAGGGTACGTGATGTCTCGGATCGTGTTTTCCGGGTCCTTAAGGGGGAGGGGGAGCAGCCCCAAGTCGTGGTCCACATTGGCACTAATGACATAGGTAGGAAAGGGGACAAGGATGTCAGGCAGGCTTTCAGGGAGCTAGGATGGAAGCTCAGAACGAGAACAAACAGAGTTGGTATCTCTGGGTTGTTGCCCGTGCCACGTGATAATGAGATGAGGAATAGGGAGAGAGAGAAATTAAACACGTGGCTACAGGGATGGTGCAGGCGGGAGGGATTCAGATTTCTGGATAACTGGGGCTCCTTCTGGGGAAGGTGGGACCTCTACAGACAGGATGGTCTACATCTGAACCTGAGGGGCACAAATATCCTGGGGGGGAGATTTGTTAGTGCTTTTTGGGGGGGTTTAAACTAATGCAGCAGGGGCATGGGAACCTGGATTGTAGTTTTAGGGTACGGGAGATTGAGAGTATAAAGGTCAGGAGCACAGATTTGACTTCGCAGGAGTATACGAAATAAGGTAGGGGAACTGGCAGCATGGGTTGGTACCTGGGACTTCGATGTTGTGGACATTTCGGAGACATGGATAGAGCAGGGACAGGAATGGTTGTTGCAGGTTCCGGGGTTTAGGTGTTTTAGTAAGCTCAGAGAAGGAGGCAAAAGAGGGGGAGGTGTGGCGCTGCTAGTCAAGAACAGTATTACGGTGGCAGAGAGGATGCTAGATAGGGACTCTTCTTCCGAGGTAGTATGGGCTGAGGTTAGAAACAGGAAAGGAGAGGTTACCCTGTTGGGAGTTTTCTATAGGCCTCCAAATAGTTCTAGGGATGTAGAGGAAAGGATGGCGAAGATTATTCTGGATAAGAGCGAAGGTAACAGGGTAGTTATTATGGGAGACTTTAACTTTCAAAATATTGACTGGAAAAGATATAGTTCGAGTACATTAGATGGGTCGTTTTTTGTACAATGTGTGCAGGAGGGTTTCCTGACACAATATGTTGACAGGCCAACAAGAGGCGATGCCACATTGGATTTGGTTTTGGGTAATGAACCAGGCCAGGTGTTAGATTTGGAGGTAGGTGAGCACTTTGGGGGCAGTGACCACAATTCGGTGACGTTTACGTTAGTGATGGAAAGGGATAAGTATACCCCGCAGGGCAAGAGTTAAAGCTGGGGGAAGGGCAATTATGATGCCATTGGACATGACTTGGGAGGGGTAGGTTGGAGAAGTAGGCTGCAAGTGTTGGGCACACTGGATATGTGGAGCTTGTTCAAGGAACAGCTACTGCGTGTTCTTGATAAGTACGTACCGGTCAGGCAGGGAGGAAGGCGTCGAGCGAGGGAACCGTGGTTTACCAAAGAAGTGGAATCTCTTGTTAAGAGGAAGAAGGAGGCCTATGTGAAGATGAGGTGTGAAGTTTCAGTTGGGGCGCTTGGTAGTTACAAGGTAGCGAGGAAGGATCTAAAGAGAGAGCTAAGACGAGCAAGGAGGGGACATGAGAAGTATTTGGCAGGTAGGATCAAGGAAAACCCAAAAGCTTTCGATAGGTATGTCAGGAATAAAAGAATGACTAGGGTAAGAGTAGGGCCAGTCAAGGACAGGGATGGGAAGTTGTGTGTGGAGTCTGAAGAGATAGGCGAGATACTAAATGAATATTTTTCGTCAGTATTCACTCAGGAAAAAGAAAATGTTGTGGAGGAGAATGCTGAGACCCAGGCGATTAGAATAGATGGCATTGAGGTACGTAGGGAAGAGGTGTTGGCAATTCTGGACAGGCTGAAAATAGATAAGTCTCTGGGGCCCGATGGGATTTATCCTAGGATTCTCTGGGAAGCCAGGGAAGAGATTGCTGAGCCTTTGGCTTTGATTTTTATGTCATCATTGGCTACAGGAATAGTGCCAGAGGGCTGGAGGATAGCAAATGTGGTTCCTTTGTTCAAGAAGGGGAGTAGAGACAACCCCGGCAACTATAGACCGGTGAGCATCACGTCTGTTGTGGCTAAAGTCTTGGAGGGGATTATAAGAGACAAGATTTATAATCATCTAGATAGGAATAATATGATTAGGGATAGTCAGCATGGCTTTGTGAAGGGTAGGTCATGCCTCACAAAACTTATCGAGTTCTTTGAGAAGGTGACTGAACAGGTAGACGAGGGTAGAGCAGTTGATGTGGTGTATATGGATTTCAGTAAAGCGTTTGATAAGGTTCCCCACGGTAGGCTATTGCAGAAAATACGGAGGCTGGGGATTGAGGGTGATTTAGGTATGTGGATAAGAAATTGGCTAGCTGAAAGAAGACAGAGGGTGGTGGTTGATGGGAAATGTTCAGAATGGAGTTCAGTTACAAGTGGCGTACCACAAGGATCTGTTCTGGGGCCGTTGCTGTTTGTCATTTTTATCAATGACCTAGAGGAGGGCGCAGAAGGGTGGGTGAGTAAATTTGCAGACGACACTAAAGTCGGTGGTGTTGTCGACAGTGCGGAAGGATGTTGCAGGTTACAGAGGGACATAGATAAGCTGCAGAGCTGGGCTGAGAGGTGGCAAATGGAGTTTAATGTAGAGAAGTGTGAGGTGATTCACTTTGGAAGGAATAACAGGAATGCGGAATATTTGGCTAATGGTAAAATTCTTGGAAGTGTGGATGAGCAGAGGGATCTCGGTGTCCAGGTACATAGATCCCTGAAAGTTGCCACCCAGGTTGATAGGGTTGTGAGGAAGGCCTATGGAGTATTGGCCTTTATTGGTAGAGGGATTGAGTTCCGGAGTCATGAGGTCATGTTGCAGCTGTACAAAACTCTGGTACGGCCGCATTTGGAGTATTGCGTACAGTTCTGGTCACCTCATTATAGGAAGGACGTGGAAGCTTTGGAGCGGGTGCAGAGGAGATTTACCAAGATGTTGCCTGGTATGGAGGGAAAATCTTATGAGGAAAGGCTGATGGACTTGAGGTTGTTTTCGTTAGAGAGAAGAAGGTTAAGAGGAGACTTAATAGAGGCATACAAAATGATCAGGGGGTTAGATAGGGTGGACAGTGAGAGCCTTCTCCCGCGGATGGAAATGGCTAGCACGAGGGGACATAGCCTTAAACTGAGGGGTAATAGATATAAGACAGAGGTCAGAGGTAGGTTCTTTACGCAAAGAGCGGTGAGGCCGTGGAATGCCCTACCTGCAACAGTAGTGAACTCGCCAACATTGAGGGCATTTAAAAGTTTATTGGATAAGCATATGGATGATAATGGCATAGTGTAGGTTAGATGGCTTTTGTTTTTTGACTTCCCATGTCGGTGCAACATCGTGGGCCGAAGGGCCTGTACTGCACTGTATCGTTCTATGTTCTATATACACCCTGACTGTCACTACAGTTGTCACCAGTGGAAAGAGGCAGAGTGCTGATGCCTCGTGTGTTTTATAGTGGGAAACTCCCCTCTAGTGTTCTGCCTGGTGATTGGTTGTGTTCTGTCCTGTGTGTTGATTGGCTGTACTGGGTATCTGTCACTGCCTGTCTGTATCTCATTATGTGCATGAGTGCATATCATGACATCCCCCTTTTTTTTAAAAAATGTGTCGGTTGCTTAGAGCACATGTGACTGTATGTACATGTATAACTATTTACATTAAATGGCAAATGAATGAATATGTACATGAAAGGTGTCTAACGTGCAGATACAGAACAATATTTACAAGCTAAATGTCTATAAGTGCAATCTCTGGGGCTGGCGTCAGTTCCTTGTCGACCGCCTGAGAGGTGGAGGTGGGGACGACAGCGCCTTGACAGGCGGGATTGCTGCCAGAGTGATGGCCTCGTGGTGCGAGGTATCCGGAGGAGGCAAAACAACATCTGGAAAGGTGAGATTTGGTGGTGGGCAGGCAAATTTGCGTAGTGCCCTTCTGTTGCGCCTGACAATGGAGCCATCAGCCATACGAACCACAAATGATCTGGGAGCAGCCTGTCGAACAACAACAGCTGGGGCTGACCAGCCTCCATCAGGTAACCTGATGCGAACAGCATCCTCCGGAGATAGCACAGGCAAATCAGTAGCATGAGCATCATTTGTCAGCTTTTGCCGGTTCCTGAGTTGCTGCACCTTTTGCAGCACTGGGAGGTGATCCAGGTCTGGTAAGTGTATGGCCGGAACAGTCATCCGCAGGTCTCGATTCATGAGGAGTTGAACCAGAGACATACCGGTGGACAGAGGGGTTGCCCTGTATATGCCAAGAGCGCTTGGTTGAAGTCAGAAGCAGAGTCCGCAGCCTTGCAGAGCAGTTGCTTCACTATATGGACCCCAATCTCGACCTTCCCGTTGGACTGCGGGTAGTGTGGGCTTGAGGTAATGTGTTTGAAGTGGTACAACCTGGGGAAATTGGACCACTCTTGGCTGTGAAAGCAGGGACCATTGTCACTCATGACAGTGAGTGGAATACCATGCCTGGCAAATGTTTCCTTGCAGGCCTTGATGACTGTCCTTGATGTGAGGTCTGACAGCTTCACAACATCCGGGTAACTTGAGAAGTAATCTATGATGAGCACATAGTCACGCCCATTGGCGTGAAAAGGTCGATTCCCACCTTGGATCACGGAGAGGTCACAATCTCGTGTTGCTGGAGTGTTTCTTTCGCCTGAGCAGGCTGGAAGCGCTGGCAGGTCGCACAATTGAGGACAATGTTGGATATGTCCTGGTTGATTCCAGGCCAATAGATAGCCTGCCGGGCCCTGCGCCTACACTTTGCGACACCGAGGTGTCCCTCGTGGATTTGTTTGAGCACTAAGCTCTGCAGGCTGCGAGGAATAACAATACAATATAGCTTGAGGAGGATCCCCTCGACGACTGTCAGGTCGTCCTTGACTTTAAAGAACTGAGGGCATTGCCCTTTTTGCCAACCATTTGCGAGGTGGTGCATTACACGCTGCAGAAGAGGGTCCTTGGCAGTCTCTTCTCGAATGTTGATCACTCTTTCATCTGAGGCCGGGAGGTTGCTGGCACACTGTTGCACCTGCGCCTCAATTTGGCGGATGAAGTCCACCTGTTCACAGCGTGAGGTGATGGAGCGGGCCAGGGCATCTGTAATTATTAGCTCCTTGCCTGGTGTGTATACTAACTCAAAATCATATCTGCGGAGTCAAAGGAGAATGCGCTGAAGCCTGGGCGTCATGTCATTCAAGTCCTTGTGAATGATATGGACCAAGGGTCTGTGGTCAGTCTCCACTGTGAAGGTTGGTAGACCGTAGACGTAGTCATGGAACTTTACAATGCCGGTTAGGAGGCCCAGGCACTCTTTTTCTATCTGGGCGTACCTCTGTTCAGTAGGAATCATGGCCCTTGACGCATAAGCTACTGGATCCCAGGACGAGGAGTCATCTTTCTGGAGGAGCACCGCACCAATGCCATCTTGGCTTTCGTCCGTGGAGATTTTTGCCTCCCTGTCCAGATCAAAATACGCTAGTACCGATTTCTCGCCCGTTCATGCACTTTACACGTCTCAATAGCGACTGGCAGGGTCATGTTTTTAATTTTGAGGAGCTGCTCCCGCAAAGCATCGGAGTGGACCCCAAACACGATCTGATCCCTGATGATGGAATCAGCGGTGTCACCATAGTTGCAGGACTGCGCCAATATACGGAGATGAGTTATAAAGGATTGGAAAGATTCATCCTTACCCTGAAGACGTTGCTGGAAGACATAGTGATCAAAGCTCTCGTTCGTTTCGACTTCACAGTGACTGTCGAATTTAGCTAAAACGGTCTTGAATTTGGTCTTGTCCTCGTCGTCGGCAAAAGTGAGCGAGTTGAAGATTTGGATGGCTTGGTCCCCCGCAGTTGATAGGAGCAGCACGGTTTTTCTGGCATCGGACGCATCCTCGAGGCCCGAGGCCTCAATGTAGAGAAGGAACCTCTGCTTGAAGACCCGCCAGTTGGCGCCGAGATTGCCGGAGATCCGTAGCTGTGGAGGGGCTTGGAGGGGCTGGTTTAGCACACTGGGCTAAATAGCTGGCTTCTAGAGCAGACCAAAGCAGGCCAGCAGCACGGTTCAATTCCCGTACCAGCCTCCCCGAACAGGCGCCGGAATGTGGCGACTCGGGTCTTTTCACAGTAATTTCATTTGAAGCCTACTTGTGACAATAAGCGATTTTCATTTTCATTTTCATTTCTTCTTCATGCCACTGGAAGGCACTCGCTGGTCGTCACTGAATCACTCAAGGTAAACCACTTAGATAAGGTAGATTACTGGTACCATGTTGTGTTATTCACCCTGGGGTAACACGGACTGCAACTGGATGCAGTTTACTGTAAAGTAGACACCAAACTTAAACGTTAGTTCAATACGCTTTATTGAACTTGTTAAGCAGTGCACACAGTTTGCTGTGGGTTTGACACTCGACTAATCTATGTGTGCTAACTATAACTAACTAGACCAGACTAGCGCTGAGCCACGTGTAGAAGGTGCTAACTGATATATACACCCTGACTGTCACTACAGTTGTCACCAGTGGAAAGAGGCAGAGTGCTGATGCCTCGTGTGTTTTATAGTGGGAAACCCCCCTCGCGTGTTCTGCCTGGTGATTGGTTGTGTTCTGTCCTGTGTGTTGATTGGCTGTACTGGATGTTTGACACTGCCTGCCTGTATCTCATTATGTGCATGAGTGCATATCATGACAGAAAGGATGTGAACGCATTGCAGAGAGTGCAGAAGAGGATTACAGGGATGAGAAGCTTCAGTTATGAGGATAGATTGGAGAGGTTGGGACTGTTCTCCTTGGAAAGGACAAGGTGAAGAGGAGATTTGATAGAGATGTTCAAAATCATGATGAGGCTGGACAGAGTAGATAGGAATAAACCCCTCGTAAATGTCTCAAAAATAAGTAGGGATAGATTTAAGGTGATTTGCAAAAGAAGCAAATGTCATGTGAGAAAAAGCTTTTTCGCACAATGAGTGGTTAGGAATCTGGAAAGCACTGTCTGCAAGTGTGCTGGAAGCAAGTTCAGTTGAAGCATTCAGGAGGTGATTATTTGAATAAAAACAATATTCAGGAGTAGGGGAAAAGGTAGGGAATGGCACTAAGTGGTGACACTCGTTTGGATAGCCGGTGCAAACACGATGGGCCAATTGGCCTCCTTCTGCATCGTAACAATATATGTGAGTAGATAGCGAGTTCTGCTCAGTAACCTTTCCATCAATGAAAGTGACAAACGCGAACGTTTGCGCAAACGTGTTTTGAGCTAAATCCTCAATGGTTTCCCTGCTTTTCTGCCAAATGAAGAGAAGAGTGAAAATGCAAATGCAGCATACAGTTTGGACTTTCTTTTAATGATAAGTATTTTGTTTGAATTCTAATAATTTCCTACAGATACGTATATAATGAAACTACCAAAGCACCTGTGAGCACAATCCATTGACTGCAGGGTCACATCCCCCTTCAGTGAACTCAAATTCTAATTTTAAATGAGCTGAGGTGAACTAAGCTCTTGCCAATACTGACATTTGAAAGCATGCTGTTAATTAAAGGTGAGACGAAACTGCAAAGGGTGATTCCCACAACAACATGAAACTTGTGCGCAAAGTTCTATGTCAAGAAACTAAATGGACATTCTGACCTCCTTATTTCCAAGAAGGTGGCCAGGAAAACCCCAAATTCTTGAACCCCAAATTCTTGAAGGCACCATGACCATTGAGAGAGATTTAGCATGATGTAATTTCATTATAGCATTTTTACGATGTTGCATGCCAGGCAGCCAGACAAAAGATTGGGGGGGGGGGATTCTCCGACCCCTCGGCGGGTCGGAGAATTGCCGGGGGGGGGGGGCGGCGTAAATCCCGCCCGGCCGCACCTTGATATTCTCCGGCTCCCCAAAAATCCTGTCAACGTGAATCATGCCGCGCGCCTCGGAGAATGTTGAGGACCTGCGCGACACAACGGGCCCCGGGGCCGCCCCAATTCTCCTGGGCCGGATGGCCGAAGTCCCACCGACGTGACCACGGGTCACGCCGGCGTAAATCAAAGCACCTATTTAACGGCGTCAACCAGTCACGACTGGTTGACGCCGGGTAGCGCGGAGGTAGGGGTCGGCGTGGGGCGGCCGCGGGAGAAGTGACGGCACGGTCGCAGGTGGTGGGGGGGTGGGGGGTCGCAGGAGCTGTTGGAGTGTGTGTGCTGGGGGGGAGGGGCTGGGGAAGTGAGGGGCTAGGGGGCGGAAGGGGCTGGGGGGAAGGAAGGGCTGGGGGGAGGGAGGGGCTGGGGGGAGGGGCTGGGGAATGGCTGGGGGAGGGGAGGAGAGGAGGGGGTTGGAGAAGGTGTGTGATGGAGAGGGTGCGTGATGGAGAGTGATGTGTTGGGTGTTCTGGATCACATACAGGTCACCAACACTTGAAATAGTGCAACACTATTTTATTGAATCATTAACTGTTTAACATACTCAGACTGTGGGTTAATATGATACTAGCTTTAATTAAAGACCTTTGCCTTGTCCTAACCAGTCGATGCACTCAGCACATGGTGAATGTCTGTGTTACAGGCTGTGAGCTCTGACCTCCTCGCTAGCTGCAACTTGAATGAGCGGGAACTCTGATGCCCCCTGTCTTTATAGTGCGTGTGCTCTAACTGGTGATTGGCTGCGGTATTGTGTGTGTTGATTGGTCCCTTTGTGTGTCCATCAGTGTGTGTCTGCACCATGATATACTGGTGTATATTATGACAGAGAGGGTGCGTGCGTGCGTGCGTGCCGGGGACGAGGGGGGGGGGGGTTGGGGAGGGTGCGTGCCGGGGAGGAGAGGGGGGGGGGAGCCGAGGAGGGCGAGTGATGGAGAGGGTGCGTGCCGGGGAGGAGGGGGGGGTATTAGGGAGGGTGCGTGCCGGGGGGGGGGGGGGGGGGTGTTTGGGAGGGTGCATGCCGGGGAGAGGGGGTGTCCGCCTGGCCATGTGCAAGCTGGCAACAGTCGTGGCCATGCAGCCCATGGCACCTGGCTGCGGTGGGAGGGGTGTGGGCAATGGTGACATGTTGTCTATTCCCCCCACCCCCACCCCCCATCCCCTGCAGGCCGTTATGTTTGGTCATCACCCAGCGATGTTGGCCGCCGTGGCGGGAGCCGCCTTTCTACATGTTGCCCTGGGGGAGCTGGAGCAGGAGCGTTCCAGGGAGGCGGCGAAGGCTGCCGCAGAGGCGCCCGCACGACAGGACAAGGAGGAAGAGGAGGTAGTGGTGGTGCCACAGTGACGGAGACGACCGATGAGGCCCCGTGTACCAGGACCTCACGGCCCGGGCATGCAGGAGGAGACTCCGGATGAGCCGGGAAACCGTGGCACACATCTGCCACCTGATGGCACACCTGGCACCGCGTGGCACGGGGGAGGACACCCTCTCCCTGTGGCCGCCAATGTTATGGTGGCCCTGAACTATGCCACGGGGTCATTCCAGGCGCCGAGTGGGGACCTGTCCGGCATCTCGCAGGCATCACTGCACCAAGATGCGGGGAAATGGGGGATAGGGGGATATGTGGGTAAGGGGGATATGGGTGAAGGGGGGATATGGTGAAATATGGGGGAAGGGGGGATATGGGGGAAGGGGGATATGGGGCATGGGGGATATGGGGGAGGGGGGATATGGGGAAAGGGGGATATGGGGCATGGGCGATATGGGGGAGGGGGGATATGAGGAAAGGGGGATATGGGGAAGGGGGATATGGGAGAAGGCAGGTGGGGGAAGGGGGAAAGGGGGACAGGCAGTGGTGGTCTCACTTGGCGCTGTCAAAATGGGTGGCCATTTTGCCGGGTTTCCAGGCGGGCGGGCGTCTTTTGTGCAGTGACGGCGAACGGCGTCACTGACGGCGCGCGTGTCCGTGACGGGTGATGCCGTCGCGACATTTCGGGGGGCCCAACGCCGGAATGATTTGCGCCATTTTTGGTGCCGGGTTCGGGGCATTGCGCCGATTCAGGGAGAATCCCGCCCGGGATGTCTGGCGCTTCCTGTTGGCAAAATCTTCCGGTCCCGCCAAAGGCGCTCACCCCCGCCACCCCCCGGCGACATGACGGCCGAGACATGCAAACCGCCATAGACCTCTGGACCGGCAGATCCCGCTGGTGGCCAATGGCAATCTGCCTCTGCCGCAGGAAAACATGCCGCAAGGGGGGCAGGAAAATCCCGGCCATTGAGAGACTGGTGTGGTTGCCAGGTAGGAAAATCTACAGTCCAATGGCTCTCGATGGGTTCCACTAGGGACAATACTGGGAGGTGATTGTGATTTTGCTGGGGAAGGAGTGTAGCAAACAGGAGGAATGGAAGGAAGAAGAGATTATGGAAGATGGTAGTGGAAAAGAGATCATGGGGCAGGTGGAATATCTCTGGGTAATATGGGAGGGGAGTCAGCGGATGGTGGTGGGAGGAAGAGGCTGCAGGTGAACGTTTTCTCGATGGATCAGGGGGAAGCAGTTCTGCTCCTCCTGACCCAAAATTAGTACGGGATGAACATTTTCCTGCTGGAGCTGGAATCTCGGACTCTCTTCGCATGTCACATTTCCCAACACCTTGGAAAATTTGGCTTGCAGCTGTTAAACTCAAGAGTGGCCAGCCACATCTGAGGAGCAGAACTACATTATAATTATATAATTAATGAGCGGCCTGCTCTGCATGGTTTACCCCCCAAATGGATTTGTCCTCTTACCAATATTAGCAACATCCTCTCCACCCTTCTCTCCTTATCGTGGAGGGTGTGCAAGTTAACATTCTCCCTTTTTCTGTATTCGAGAATAAGAAACTCACTTGTTACATGTTGAGATTTTTGCTCTTCAGCCTGCAAAGAGATTTAAGAAACAAAATTTGCCTGGGTTGGTAATTGCAATAGCAAATCAGTTTGACACATTTGTAAAATGGGCTGCTAATTTGCTTTTTCCCACTTTGTCAAATCACTCAAAGTAAATCACCCCCTTTGGGTTTTATCTGTATTAAGTTATTGCTATTTAGCTAAATGCAGCCAAGGAGTTAACTCACAACAATACAGAATCTGTCTGGCAATGCTGATTAGAACCATTGACTGGGACCCGGTGAAGGAGCTGATAGAATTGTGTTTCTCCCACCGCATACCAATTACTATCAATGGAGTGGAGACGTATATGATAGAGACATTTGCACACAATGAGGGCAGCAAGAATTCTATCTGGCCAGATAATATGTTGCGGTGACCTCATAACCAGGAGCCGAGGTGCAGCTAGTTTTGATTTTTGGCTTAATGAGCCAATGCCAAACACAGTAAGTGTGTTTTGGGAAAATAACATAAATTAAGCTGTTCAAATGTTTTTTCGCTCTCAGTCAGGGAAAAAGTCCATTTGAATTTGAAACAGTCAGTGAGGTGCAGAACTGCTTTTCTGAAGCTAATGGCAGTCAGTTTCGCAACTATAACTGGCAAAGAGAAGATACGTTATAGGCTAAGTTTGTATAATTTATACTTTTGATGTTATGAGGAGTGGAAGAAACAAACTGATTTTCAGTTAATACTGTATTCTGTTCAGTTATGCATTTTGTGTAATTGGCCAAGTCTCACTCCAGTGTTTATCAGTGCACATCCCAGTATTTTTAAAAAACGCACAGAGGGTTTGTGAAAGATTACCAGAACTAGCACAGACAGCAGAGGATTCCATTATTGTGGCTTAAGGTAATTCTATCATCTCGTTAAATATTTGGTAATATTATACAGGGTGGAGGTCCCTGATGTGGCTAACTGGCAATGCTGAATTAGGGACGAGGGCAGATCTGACATTTTTAACACCTTTACATCTCGATGTTACCAAATGCAAAACATTTCTTTCCCACATTAAAACATCAACTACACTTCAGGGAAAAGCAATTAATGGGCTGTAAAAGATGTTGAGGTTTTGAATGGTAATGTATAAATCGAATGGGTACTGACACCGCTGTGTCACTGTGAATGGTTGGAGGCAGAGTGAAAGTTGTTTTAGTTTATTTATCAACTAGAGCAGAGTCTTTTTGCTGATAAACTACTGCAAGCAGACTCTCCCGACGTACAGCTGGATCATTTCAGCAGCAAAATGCAGTGAGTGGATCCTCATTCCAATTATGTGTATAAAATTATTATGGTAGTGTGGTTTCTAGGCATGATTGAAAGGAAAATTAACCAACCTTCTCCATTCTGGCCTGAACTAATGTTATCACTCTATGCTAACTGCTCTTCCTTTTCTTTTTATATGTCAGGTTGTTGCTCTTCTCCCTTTTGATGACAGGGCTCAATAATTGACCCCTTTAGTTAACATGCAGTACAGTAGCTCCCAGGAGATTTCCAAATATGTTCAAGGATTAATCATACAATTCTCAGTTCATTTGCCTGCACCGAAGACATGTTTTTCCTGTTGGGAGACAATTTTAAAAATATATAAATTTGAAGTACCCATTTCTTTTTTTTCAATTAAGGGGCAATTTTAGCATGGCCAATCCACCTACCTGCACATCCTTGGGTTGTGGAGGTGAAACCCACGCAGACACGGGGTGAATGTGCAAACGCCACACGGACAGTGACCCGGGGCCAGGTTGAATCCGGGTCCTCAGCCCTGTCAGACAGCAGTGTTAACCACTGCGCCACCGTGCCTCATCCTGTTGGGCGACAAATAAGTATTTAATGAGCAAATGGTCCCTGATATCAATCGCCAAATGCTTAAACTCAGCCCCTGCTATTTACCCAATGATATGCATTCTTTTTTATATTTTCCTGTTAGAACATACATCCAGTGCAGAAGGAGGCCATTCGTCCCATCGAGGAGTCTGCACCGACCCACTGAAGCCCTCACTGCCACCCTATCCCCGTAACCCAATAACCCCTCCTTACCTTTTTTGGTCACTAAGGGCAATTTATCATGGTCAATCCACATAACCTGCACATCTTTGGACTGTGGGAGGAAACTGGAGCACCCGGAGGAAACCCACGCAGACACGGGGAGAACGTGCAGACTCCGCACAGACAGTGACCCAGCGAGGAATCGAACCTGGGACCCTGGCGCTGTGAAGCCACAGTGCTATCCACTTGTGCTACCGTGCTGTTCTTCTTGGAAGGGAATTTTTTTCCAATCGCTCTTGCCGATCTGTTGCTGCTTCCAGTCAACTCCTTCCACATTTCGATGTCTCGAGATGCTAAATGAATTATCTTTGTCAATGTTTTGTCCTGCAGATGATTAGAATCTTATGGATTTGCTGAATGGAAAGTGCTTTCAATAATTTCCCTACTCACCAGGCGAAGAGCTAACTGGTGGCATTTATAGTGGCAGAAGGGGTTCGGCTGCCGGGTATGCATCTTGTTGGTGGAGCCAATCAAGTGGCTGCAGCCTAGACTCCTTTGTCTCTATCAAGGATGGTTTCCCTTCCCTAAGAACTGCTGGTCAACCAGAGGGCTGATCACACAGAATCCTCAGTGTTGCTCCCGCTAGTGGTGGCCACTGCTGGGACTCCCCTGCAGGATAAGGAAGCATCGTTGGGCGTGTGCCTCAAAGTCAAGAAAGTGGGGTCTTGGGGTATTGTGACCAGTCAGGGAAGCCCTGGTTGGATGGGGAGGGGGGGGGGGCAGTCGAGGGATGGCAGTGGTGGTCAATGAGGGCAAGAGGCACCATTGCCAAAGAGTACCCAGTCTCATCAAGTGGCGGTGAGCCCCCAAGCATTGGTAAAATGCGTGAGGAGGTGGGAAGAGGCCCTTAATTGACTACATAAGTGGGTCAATTGGACTCCAGGCAGGTGGGCTGTCCTCCACCCTTCCCACCGCCATCGAGGGACGTGGCGGTGGGAAGATAATGGGTATGGTACGCACCATGTTTCCTCTGAATTTTGCCAGCCAGCTCTCAAAGAACTGACTGTATCCAACCAGTGATCTCAGAAATATCATTGCGGCCAAGCAATGCTGCGATGGTAAGTGACAGAGGGAGGGTAAAGAGTGGGACTATTGGTTGAAGTTGGGGTTGCATTTGCTGGTATCAAAGTTGGATGAGTTGACCGTTGAAGCCAATTAGAAAGAGGTTGTTTTGGTTGACATTAAATCAGTGTTAAAAGCCTATTGATGTCACAACCTGCCAATGCTGAATACCTTCAATGAATACTTACCAAAATGGTATCTGGTGAGACTAGCACCAGAATTGTGCATGGGCTCCACCGATGGCATTTTGGAGGCAAAATGGGCACTATGGAGTCAGGTTTCGCTGCAGTCCTGTTTTAAGGATCGGAACACTCCTCCAGCGAAAATTTTCAATTTGCAACTTTGGACTGAAATGGCAAACCTTTCTGAGTTGTTACTGAATGTAGAAAAATAAATATGTATCTCTCAAATACAAAGCCATTTTCTTAGCACAAAGTAAACATTCCAGGTGAAATTTATAAATCAAGCCATGCTATATTGCATATAGACATCAACGAATTACCTTTGTGCAGTCTCTTAGTACCTGTTTTTTAATATGTTTTGCCTATCTCAGTATTCCTACATGGTGCTACCCCAGTTGCAGCCACCTGGTTAATGGAAGGATTTGCAGTGAGCAGGATCACAGATGGCTTTTTAGGAAAATCCCATGCAACACTGGTGCTAGAAGGCTCGACTTTAGCCTTAACTACCTCGGCACGGGCAGCAATGGTCTAAGCTGGCTGACAGCTATTGGCAAAGGCACCAGAGTGACCGTGATGGATGTGTGGATGCTGCGCACCCTGAGAGAGGACAGTAGATTCATTCCCAATGATACCACAGTCACAGCCCTGGGGTGATGCCGCAGCAAGTCCAGCAATTGCACCCATTCAAATAATAATCTGCCTTCTTATTTTTGCTACCAAAGAGGACAAGCTCATATTTATCCACATTATACTGCATCTGCCATGCATATGCCCACTCACTCAGCCTGTCCAAATCTCGCTGAAGCATTTCTGCATCGTCCTCAATGCTCAACCTCCCACCCAACTTTGTATCATCTGCACATTTGGAGATACTACATGATGATGCTATGGCACCCCTGGAAAACTGTAACCCATAGGTATGATGGCCGTCTAGATCGGGGAAGCAGCAATCTGCAGCACAGCCTCCCTTCAATGTTGGAAAATCTTGGAACCTCTTCTCTGCCACTTTGTAGCATTCTTGTGTATTTCCCACATCAAGCTCACTTTTAGAATACCTTCCATGCCCTGTTCTAACCAAAATGAACCTTCATTTGAAAAGGTTCAAGCTGGTTGTCAGTAGTGCAAATTTACACGGGCGGCCATTGAATGTGGATGTAACATTTTAGAATGGAAACATAAACATGAGGACAGAATGTCTGACTTTAAGCCATCCTAGCCTTTCTTGATTTTGTCCAGTCCTCAGGCATACAACCTCCCAACAGTGCCCATGGTGCGGTATGCATGTTACAATTGTTTAAATTAACAAGTAGTACAAAGCTTAATAATAATGTTATTATTATTGCTTGTGCACTATCTCTGTTGGAAACAACAGACACAAGGGGCGAAATTCTCCCCCAACGGCGGGATGTCCGCCGACTGGCGCCAAAGACGGCGCCAATCAGACGGGCATCGCGCCCTGCACTCAGCACTGCAGTGAAGCAGACTGGGGAGAGTGTCCTGCAGTCAGAATCACAGTGAAGCCGACGGGGAAGAGAGTCCTGCAGTCAGAATCGCAGTGAAGCAGACTGGGAAGAGTGTCCTGCAGTCAGAATCACAGTGAAGCACACTGGGGAGAGTGTCTTGCAGTCAGAATCACACTGAAGCACACTGGGAAGAGTGTCCTGCAGTCAGAATCACAGTGACGCTGACTGGGAGAGTGTCCTGCAGTCAGAATCGCAGTGAAGCAGACTGGGGAGAGTGTCCTGCAGTCAGAATCACAGTGACGCTGACTGGGAGAGTGTCCTGCAGTCAGATTCACAGTGAAGCAGACTGGGGAGAGTGTCCTGCAGTCAGAATCACAGTGAAGCCCACTGGGGAGAGTGTCCTGCAATCAGAATCGCAGTGAAGCAGACTGGGGAGAGTGTCTTGCAGTCAGAATCACACTGAAGCACACTGGGAAGAGTGTCCTGCAGTCAGAATCACACTGAAGCACACTGGGAAGAGTGTCCTGCAGTCAGAATCACACTGAAGCAGACTGGGAAGTGCGTCCTGCAGTCAGAATCACAGTGAAGCAGACTGGGGAGAGTGTCCGGCAGTCAGAATCACAGTGACGCAGACTGGGAAGAATGTCTTGCTGTCAGAATCGCAGTGAAGCAGACTGGGGAGAGTGTCCTGCAGTCAGAATCACAGTTAGGCAGATTGGGAAGAGTGTCCTGCTGTCAGAATCGCAGTGAAGCAGACTGGTGAGAATGTTCTGCAGTCAGCATCACAGTGAAGCAGACTGGGGAGAGTGTCCTGCAGTCAGCATCACAGTGAAGCAGACTGGGAAGAGTATCCTGCTGTCAGAATCACAGTGAAGCCGTCGGGGAAGAGTGTCCTGCAGTCAGCATCACAGTGAAGCAGACTGGGGAGAGTGTCCGGCAGTCAGAATCGCAGTGAATCAGACTGGGAAGAGTGTCCTGCAGTCAGAATCACAGTGAAGCAGACTTGGAAGAGTGTCCTGCAGTCAGCATCACAGTGAAGCAGACTGGGAAGAGTGTCCTGCAGTCAGCATCGTAGTGAAGCAGACTGGGGAGAGTGTCCTGCAGTCAGCATCACAGTGAAGCAGACTGGGAAGAGTGTCCTGCAGTCAGCATCGGAGTGAAGCAGACTGGGAAGAGCGACCTGCAGTCAGAATCGCAGTGAAGCAGACTGGGAAGAGTGTCCTGCAGTCAGAATTGCAGTGAAGCAGACTGAGAAGAGTGTCCTGCAATCAGAATCACAGTGAAGCAGACTGGGAAGAGTGTCCTGCAGTCAGAATCGCAGTGAAGCAGACTGGGAAGAGCGTCCTGCAGTCAGAATCGCAGTGAAGCAGACTGAGAAGAGTGTCCTGCAATCAGAATCACAGTGAAGCAGACTGAGAAGAGTGTCCTGCAGTCAGCATCACAGTGAAGCAGACTGGGGAGAGTGTCCTGCAGTCAGCATCACAGTGAAGCAGACTGGGGAGAGTGTCCGGCAGTCAGAATCACAGTGAAGCAGACTGGGGAGAGTGTCCTGCAGTAAGAATCGCAGTGAAGCAGACTGGGGAGAGTGTCCTGCAGTCAGAATCGCAGTGAAGCAGACTGGGGAGAGTGTCCTGCAGTCAGAATCGCAGTGAAGCAGACTGGGGAGAGTGTCCTGCAGTCAGAATCGCAGTGAAGCAGACTGGGGAGAGTGTCCGGCAGTCAGAATCGCAGTGAAGCAGACTGGGGAGAGTGCCCTGCAGTAAGAATAGCAGTGAAGCAGACTGGGGAGAGTGTCCTGCAGTCAGAATCGCAGTGAAGCAGACTGGGGAGAGTGTCCGGCAGTCAGAATCGCAGTGAAGCAGACTGGGGAGAGAGTCCTGCAGTAAGAATCACAGTGAAGCAGACTGCGGAGAGTGTCCTGCAGTCAGAATCGCAGTGAAGCAGACTGGGGAGAGTGTCCGGCAGTCAGAATCGCAGTGAAGCAGACTGGGGAGAGTGTCCTGCAGTCAGCATCACAGTGAAGCAGACTGGGGAGAGTGTCCTGCAGTCAGAATCACAGTGAAGCAGACGGGGAGAGTGTCCTGCAGTCAGCATCACAGTGAAGCAGACTGGGGAGAGTGTCCGGCAGTCAGAATCGCAGTGAAGCAGACTGGGGAGAGTGTCCTGCTGTCAGAATCATAGTGAAGCAGACTGGGAAGAGCGTCCTGCAGTCAGCATCACAGTGAAGCAGACTGGGGAGAGTGTCCTGCAGTCAGAATCACAGTGAAGCAGACTGGGAAGAACGTCCTGCAGTCAGCATCACAGTGAAGCAGACTGGGGAGAGTGCCCTGCAGTCAGAATCGCAGTGAAGCAGACTGGGAAGAGCGTCCTGCAGTCAGCATCACAGTGAAGCAGACTGAGAAGAGTGTCCTGTTGTCAGAATCACAGTGAAGCAGACTGGGGAGAGTGTCCTGCAGTCAGAATCACAGTGAAGCAGACTGGGGAGAGTGTCCTGCTGTCAGAATCACAGTTAGGCAGATTAGGAATAGTGTCTTGCTGTCAGAATCGCAGTGAAGCAGACTGGGGAGAGTGTCCTGCAGTCAGAATCGCAGTGAAGCAGACTGGTGAGAATGTTCTGCAGTCAGCATAACAGTGAAGCAGACTGGGAAGAGTGTCCTGCTGTCAGAATCACAGTGAAGCCGTCGGGGAAGAGTGTCCTGCAGTCAGCATCACAGTGAAGCAGACTGGGGAGAGTGTCCGGCAGTCAGAATCGCAGTGAATCAGACTGGGAAGAGTGTCCTGCAGTCAGAATCGCAGTGAAGCAGACTGAGAAGAGTGTCCTGCAATCAGAATCACAGTGAAGCAGACTGAGAAGAGTGTCCTGCAGCCAGCATCACAGTGAAGCAGACTGAGAAAAGTGTCCTGCAATCAGAATCACAGTAAAGCACACTGGGAAGAGTGTCCTGCAGTCAGAATCACAGTGAAGCAGACTGGGAAGAGTGTCCTGCAGTCAGAATCGCAGTGAAGCAGACTGGGGAGAGTGTCCTGCAGTAAGAATCGCAGTGAAGCAGACTGGGGAGAGTGTTCTGCAGTCAGAATCACAGTGAAGCAGACTGGGAAGAGCGTCCTGCAGTCAGAATCACAGTGAAGCAGACTGGGGAGAGTGTCCGGCAGTCAGAATCACAGTGAAGCTGACTGGGGAGAGTGTCCTGCAGTCAGCATCACAGTGAAGCAGACTGGGGAGAGTGTCCTGCAGTCAGAATCACAGTGAAGCACACTGGGGAGAGTGTCCTGCAGTCAGAATCACAGTGAAGCAGACTGGGGAGAGTGTCCGACAGTAAGAATCGCAGTGAAGCAGACTGGGGAGAGTGTCCTGCAGTCAGAATCACAGTGAAGCAGACTGGGAAGAGCGTCCTGCAGTCAGAATCGCAGTGAAGCAGACTGAGAAGAGTGTCCTGCAGTCAGCATCACAGTGAAGCAGACTGAGAAGAGTGTCCTGCAATCAGAATCACAGTGAAGCAGACTGAGAAGAGTGTCCTGCAGTCAGCATCACAGTGAAGCAGACTGAGAAGAGTGTCCTGCAATCAGAATCACAGTAAAGCACACTGGGAAGAGTGTCCTGCAGTCAGAATCACAGTGAAGCAGACTGGGAAGAGTGTCCTGCAGTCAGAATCACAGTGAAGCACACTGGGGAGAGTGTCTTGCAGTCAGAATCACACTGAAGCACACTGGGAAGAGTGTCCGGCAGTCAGAATCACAGTGACGCTGAATGGGAGAGTGTCCTGCAGTCAGAATCGCAGTGAAGCAGACTGGGAAGAGCGTCCTGCAGTCAGCATCACAGTGAAGCAGACTGAGAAGAGTGTCCTGTTGTCAGAATCACAGTGAAGCAGACTGGGGAGAGTGTCCTGCAGTCAGAATCACAGTGAAGCAGACTGGGGAGAGTGTCCTGCTGTCAGAATCACAGTTAGGCAGATTAGGAAGAGTGTCTTGCTGTCAGAATCGCAGTGAAGCAGACTGGGGAGAGTGTCCTGCAGTCAGAATCGCAGTGAAGCAGACTGGTGAGAATGTTCTGCAGTCAGCATAACAGTGAAGCAGGCTGGGAAGAGTGTCCTGCTGTCAGAATCACAGTGAAGCCGTCGGGGAAGAGTGTCCTGCAGTCAGCATCACAGTGAAGCAGACTGGGGAGAGTGTCCGGCAGTCAGAATCGCAGTGAATCAGACTGGGAAGAGTGTCCTGCAGTCAGAATCGCAGTGAAGCAGACTGAGAAGAGTGTCCTGCAATCAGAATCACAGTGAAGCAGACTGAGAAGAGTGTCCTGCAGTCAGCATCACAGTGAAGCAGACTGAGAAAAGTGTCCTGCAATCAGAATCACAGTAAAGCACACTGGGAAGAGTGTCCTGCAGTCAGAATCACAGTGAAGCAGACTGGGAAGAGTGTCCTGCAGTCAGAATCGCAGTGAAGCAGACTGGGGAGAGTGTCCTGCAGTAAGAATCGCAGTGAAGCAGACTGGGGAGAGTGTTCTGCAGTCAGAATCACAGTGAAGCAGACTGGGAAGAGTGTCCTGCAGTCAGAATCACAGTGAAGCAGACTGGGGAGAGTGTCCGGCAGTCAGAATCACAGTGAAGCAGACTGGGGAGAGTGTCCTGCAGTCAGCATCACAGTGAAGCAGACTGGGGAGAGTGTCCTGCAGTCAGAATCACAGTGAAGCACACTGGGGAGAGTGTCCTGCAGTCAGAATCACAGTGAAGCAGACTGGGGAGAGTGTCCGACAGTAAGAATCGCAGTGAAGCAGACTGGGGAGAGTGTCCTGCAGTCAGAATCACAGTGAAGCAGACTGGGAAGAGCGTCCTGCAGTCAGAATCGCAGTGAAGCAGACTGAGAAGAGAGTCCTGCAATCAGAATCACAGTGAAGCAGACTGAGAAGAGTGTCCTGCAGTCAGCATCACAGTGAAGCAGACTGAGAAGAGTGTCCTGCAATCAGAATCACAGTAAAGCACACTGGGAAGAGTGTCCTGCAGTCAGAATCACAGTGAAGCAGACTGGGAAGAGTGTCCTGCAGTCAGAATCACAGTGAAGCACACTGGGGAGAGTGTCTTGCAGTCAGAATCACACTGAAGCACACTGGGAAGAGTGTCCGGCAGTCAGAATCACAGTGACGCTGAATGGGAGAGTGTCCTGCAGTCAGAATCGCAGTGAAGCAGACTGAGAAGAGTGTCCTGCAGTCAGAATCACAGTGAAGCATACTGGGGAGAGTGTCCTGCAGTCAGAATCACACTGAAGCACACTGGGAAGAGTGTCCGGCAGTCAGAATCACAGTGACGCTGACTGGGAGAGTGTCCTGCAGTCAGAATCACACTGAAGCACACTGGGAAGAGTGTCCTGCAGTCAGCATCACAGTGAAGCAGACTGGGGAGAGTGTCCTGCAGTCAGAATCGCAGTGAATCAGACTGGGAGAGTGTCCTGCAGTCAGAATCACAGTGAAGCAGACTGGGGAGAGTGTCCTGCAGTCAGAATCACAGTGAAGCACACTGGGGAGAGTGTCCTGCAGTCAGAATCGCAGTGAAGCAGACTGGGGAGAGTGTCCTGCAGTCAGCATCAGAGTGAAGCAGGCTGGGAAGAATGTCCTGCAGTCAGCATCACAGTCCAGCAGACTGGGGAGTGCCATGCAGTTACAAAGGCATCACAGTCAAACCGTAAGTGCATTGATTGGTGAGATACTGCTGTGAGGGATTGTCTGCAAATTGCTGTAAATTAGAAAAGCATATGTACTTTCAACAAGGACCTGTCTTTGGACCTGACTGAGAAAGATAGTTCCAATATAATAAGGTAACAAAATAGGGGGTACAGTGACACAGTGGTTAGCATGGCTGCCTCACAACACCAAGTACCTGGGTTCAATTCTGGCCTTGGGTGACTTGCTGTGTGGAGTTTGCACATTCTCCCTGTGCCTGTGTGGGTTTCCTCCGACTGCCCCGATTTCCTCCTATATTCCAAAGATGTACGAGTTTGGTGGATAGGCCAAGCTAAATTGCCCCTCAGTTTCCAGGGATGTGCAGTTTAGGTGGATTAGCCATGACCAGTGCATGCGGTTATGTGGATATGGCGGCGGAGTGAGCTCAGAAGGTAAGAAGGTAAGTAAGTGATTTTTACTCATTTTTACTTTTATACTTTTTTCAAATTGTGTGTGTTGGGGGGAAACTGAAGTGACATCACAGAAAAGCTGTGACCTGAGTGGCTGGTTGGGAATCTACACTAAAATAAAAAAATTAAGCATTGGTAACTAATTAAACATAATTACTTAATTATAATTTAGAAGGATATCTAAGCCGGAGATCGGAGAGTACTATATTTAGCTTTTGCATTTCTATTAGAAATCTAGTGCTAGGAAACAGATAGTTAACAGTAACTTTGAAAAATTTTTAAAAATATATTTTTTTTAAAAAAATTTATTTTAATTTTAATTTTAATTAATTGACGCAATGTCAGTTAGAGGGGTGCAGTGCTCTGACTGTGAGATGTGGCAGGTCCGGGAGGCTTCCAGCGTCCCGGATGCCTTCATCTGCAGAACGTGCACCCCACTGGAGCTCCTCACAGGCCGCATGGTTCGGTTGGAGCAGCAATTGGATGCACTTAGGAGCATGCAGGTGGCGGAAAGCGTCATAGATCGCAGTTATGTAAATGTGGACACACCCAAGGTGCAGGCAGAGAAATGGGTGACCACCAGAAAGGGCAGGCAGTCAGTGCAGGAATCCCCTGTGGTTGTCCCCCTCTCAAACAGGTATACCCCTTTGGATACTGTCGGGGGGGATAGCCTATCAGGGGAAAACAGCAGCAGCCAGAGCAGTGGCACCACGGCTGGCTCTGATGTTCAGAAGGGAGGGTCAAAGCGCAGAAGAGTAATAGTAATAGGGGACTCTATAGTCAGGGGCACAGATAGGCGCTTCTGTGGATGTGAAAGAGACTCCAGGATGGTATGTTGCCTCCCTGGTGCCAGGGTCCAGGATGTCTCCGAATGGGTAGCGGGCATCCTGAAGGGGGAGGGCAAACAGGCAGAGGTCGTTGTACATATTGGTACTAACGACAAAGGCAGGAAGGGGCATGAGGTCCTGCAGCAGGAGTTCAGGGAGCTAGGCAGAAAGTTAAAAGACAGGACCTCGAGGGTTGTAATCTCGGGATTACTCCCTGTGCCACGTGCCAGTGAGGCTAGAAATAGGAAGATAGAACAGCTGAACACGTGGCTAAACAGCTGGTGTAGGAGGGAGGGTTTCCGTTATCTGGACCACTGGGAGCTCTTCCGGGGCAGGTGTGACCTATATAAGAAGGACGGGTTGCATCTAAACCGGATAGGCATAAATATCCTGGCCGCGAGGTTTGCTAGTGTCACACGGGAGGGTTTAAACTAGTATGGCAGGGGGGGTGGGCACGGGAGCAATAGGTCAGAAGGTGAGAGCATTGAGGGAAAACTAGGGAATAGGGACAGTGGGGCTCTGAGGCAGAGCAGACAGGGAGAAGTTGCTGAACACAGCGGGTCTGGTGGTCTGAAGTGCATATGTTTTAATGCAAGAATTATTACGGGTAAGGCAGATGAACTTAGAGCTTGGATTAGTACTTGGAACTATGATGTTGTTGCCATTACAGAAACCTGGTTGAGGGAAGGGCAGGATTGGCAGCTAAACGTTCCAGGATTTAGATGTGTCAGGCGGAATAGAGGGGGATGTAAAAGGGGAGGCGGAGTTGCGCTACTGGTTTGGGAGAATATCACAGCTGTACTGCGGGAGGACACCTCAGAGGGCAGTGAGGCTATATGGGTAGAGATCAGGAATAAGAAGGGTGCAGTCACAATGTTGGGGGTTTACTACAGGCCTCCCAACAGCCAGCGGGAGATAGAGGAGCAGATAGGTCGACAGATTTTGGAAAAGAGTAAAAACAACAGGGTTGTGGTGATGGGAGACTTCAACTTCCCCAATATTGACTGGGACTCACTTAGTGCCAGGGGCTTAGACGGGACGGAGTTTGTAAGGAGCATCCAGGAGGGCTTCTTAAAACAATATGTAGACAGTCCAACTAGGGAAGGGGCGGTACTGGACCTGGTATTGGGGAATGAGCCCGGCCAGGTGGTAAATGTTTCAGTAGGGGAGCATTTCGGTAACAGTGACCACAATTCAGTAAGTTTTAAAGTACTGGTGGACAAGGGTAAGAGTGGTCCTAGGATGAATGTGCTAAATTGGGGGAAGGCTAATTATAACAATATTAGACGGGAACTGAAGAACATAGATTGGGGGCGGATGTTTGAGGGCAAATCAACATCTGACATGTGGGAGGCTTTCAAGTGGCAGTTGAAAGGAATTCAGGACCGGCATGTTCCTGTGAGGAAGAAGGATAAATACGGCAATTTTCGGGAACCTTGGATAACGAGAGATATTGTAGGCCTCGTCAAAAAGAAAAATGAGGCATTTGTCAGGGCTAAAAGGCTGGGAACAGACGAAGCCTGCGTGGAATATAAGGAAAGTAGGAAGGAACTTAAGCAAGGAGTCAGGAGGGCTAGAAGGGGTCACGAAAAGTCATTGGCAAATAGGGTTAAGGAAAATCCCAAGGCTTTTTACACGTACATAAAAAGCAAGAGGGTAGCCAGGGAAAGGGTTGGCCCACTGAAGGATAGGCAAGGGAATCTATGTGTGGAGCCAGAGGAAATGGGCGAGGTACTAAATGAATACTTTGCATCAGTATTCACCAAAGAGAAGAAATTGGTAGATGTTGAGTCTGGAGAAGGGTGTGTAGATAGCCTGGGTCACATTGAGATCCAAAAAGACGAGGTGTTGGGTGTCTTAAAAAATATTAAGGTAGATAAGTCCCCAGGGCCTGATGGGATCTACCCCAGAATACTGAAGGAGGCTGGAGAGGAAATTGCTGAGGCCTTGACAGAAATCTTTGGATCCTCACTGTCTTCAGGGGATGTCCCGGAGGACTGGAGAATAGCCAATGTTGTTCCTCTGTTTAAGAAGGGTAGCAAGGATAATCCCGGGAACTACAGGCCGGTGAGCCTTACTTCAGTGGTAGGGAAATTACTGGCGAGAATTCTTCGAGACAGGATCTACTCCCATTTGGAAGCAAATGGACGTATTAGTGAGAGGCAGCATGGTTTTGTGAAGGGGAGGTCGTGTCTCACTAACTTGATAAGAGTTTTTCGAGGAGGTCACTAAGATGATTGATGCAGGTAGGGCAGTGGATGTTGTCTATATGGACTTCAGTAAGGCCTTTGACAAGGTCCCTCATGGTAGACTAGTACAAAAGGTGAAGTCACACGGGATCAGGGGTGAGCTGGCAAGGTGGATACAGAACTGGCTAGGTCATAGAAGGCAGAGAGTAGCAATGGAAGGATGCTTTTCTAATTGGAGGGCTGTGACCAGTGGTGTTCCACAGGGATCAGTGCTGGGACCTTTGCTCTTTGTAGTATATATAAATGATTTGGAGGAAAATGTAACTGGTCTGATTAATAAGTTTGCAGACGACACAAAGGTTGGTGGAATTGCGGATAGCGATGAGGACTGTCAGAGGATACAGCAGGATTTAGATTGTTTGGCGACTTGGGCGGAGAGATGGCAGATGGAGTTTAATCCGGACAAATGTGAGGTAATGCATTTTGGAAGGTCTAATGCAGGTAGGGAATATACAGTGAATGGTAGAACCCTCAAGAGTATTGAAAGTCAAAGAGATCTAGAAGTACAGGTCCACAGGTCATTGAAAGGGGCAACACAGGTGGAGAAGGTAGTTAAGAAGGCATACGGCATGCTTGCCTTCATTGGCCGGGGCATTGAGTATAAGAATTGGCAAGTCATGTTGCAGCTGTATAGAATCTTAGTTAGGCCACACTTGGAGTATAGTGTTCAATTCTGGTCGCCACACTACCAGAAGGATGTGGAGGCTTTAGAGAGGGTGCAGAAGAGATTTACCAGAATGTTCCCTGGTATGGAGGGCATTAACTATGAGGAGCGGTTGAATAAACTCGGTTTGTTCTCACTGGAACGAAGGAGGTTGAGGGGAGACCTGATAGAGGTATACAAAATTATGAGGGGCATAGACAGAGTGGATAGTCAGAGGCTTTTCCCCAGGGTAGAGGGGTCAATTACTAGGGGGCATAGGTTTAAGGTGAGAGGGGCAAGGTTTAGAGTAGATGTACGAGGCAAGTTTTTTACGCAGAGGGTAGTGGGGAGGAGGAGGTGGTGGAAGCAGGGACGATAGTGACATTTAAGGGGCATCTTGACAAATACATGGATAGGATGGGAATAGACGGATACGCACCCAGGAAGTGTAGAAGATTGTAGTTTAGTCGGGCAGCATGGTCGGCACGGGCTTGGAGGGCCGAAGGGCCTGTTCCTGTGCTGTACATTTCTTTGTTCTTTGTTCTTTGTTCTTTTTGTTCTAGATAGTGTACTCTTTTGGGGGTCGGTGCAGACTCAAAAGTGTGGTCAGGTGACCCGTGACCTCCAGGATTGTTACAGAAATATTGATATTTTTTCATGAAGAAAACTCAAAATGGGGAAGCCAAATTTAAACCAAGCCAGACTCTACAATTTGCAAACTGGAGAGCAGGAACACACAGTCATCATGCAGCCAGGCCTTGGATAATCAACTTCCTGTCGAAACCAGACAGATCTGGAACTGCCAGACCAGGTGCTAGCGGCCACATTGTTTCAGAATGAATCGTTATTTACACCTCCAGTGAACTGCTTTGTTTGAAGAATGCTGCACAGACTTGATGGCACCCAGCTCAGTAGGAGGCCAGAGGCATAGCGTGACAAGGGCGGTTGAAGGTTCAAAACCCAGTTCTGCGACTTAAAAGAGGCAATCTGGAGCCCCAGCTCTGCTTTTTGCACTTTCCTCAACGGTGTCTCCAGAGAACACCTTCGACTGGCAGCCAAGCAGAACAGCATCGCCCTTGCGATGAACGTCATCAGGCTGACCAACCCAAAAGCCCACCCCGATGAGATGACCCGAAGACCAGAACCAGCCCTAGATAAGAGGGGAAGCCCAAATCGACGACTGCAGATCCTGAAACATCTGGCAGCCCTCAAAGGCCGAGGCCCAGCCCGTCCCGGCCTTACTGGATGGGTGTTACCAGCCTTTTCACACAAACAGGTCGAATACAGTGATACGGATGTGTGGACAGAGTGTGGAGAATCTTAGGAAACGCGTGTCAGAAGTAGATAGTTAGTGTAGAATTGAGACTGTTTACTTAGAGATTTAAGACTGTTTACTGAGGAGTCCTGTGAAGAGATTGATAAGGTTTAAATAAAGTACCATAGCAGAGTCTGATAAATATTGTTTTTTCTTGATAAAGTGTTCAATAAAGCTGTGTTGGGCCTCCACCTGCCTCTTGTCCCCTTTATCTATCTCACCGCTGAATGCGCCTGAGTTGAAAAGGATTACTGCAAACTGATTAAGGTTTGTCGGGGTACATTTACCCACCTTCCAGTTTACATCAATAGGCTGATTGGCCTCCTTCTGCACTGTCGGGATTCTGTGGATTCTATGGACTCTAGGAAGGACAGACAAAAGGGAAATTAGGTGGGGTAGCGTTTTTAGTAACGGAAGAAATCAGTGCAATAGTATAGAAGGATAGTGGCTCGTAGCATAGAATTTACAGTGAAGAAGGAGGCCATTTGGCCCATCGAGTCTACACCGGCCCTTGGAAAGAGCACCCTAATAAAGCCCACCTTATCCCCGAAACCCAGTAATGCCACCTAACCTTTTGTGCACGAAGGGGCAATATATCATAGTCATTCCACCTAACCTGCACATCTTTGGACTGTGGGAGCACCCGGAGGAAACCCACACAGAGACGGGGAGAATGTGCAGACTCCGCACAGACAGTGACCCAAGCAGGCAATCGAACCCGGGTCCCTGGCGCTGTGAAGCAACAGTGCTATCCACTTTGCTACCGTGCCGCCCCCGAGACCCTGACTGTAGAGCTTCTGATGTAGAATCATGATGTAGAATCTGTATAGTGGAGATAAGAAACACCAAGAGGCAGGAAACGTTGGGGGTTGTCTGCAGGAAGATTTAAAAGAAAAATTCAGAGTTGCATGCAATCAGGGTACAATTATAATCATGGGTGACTTTAAGTTACACACAGATTGGACAAAACAAACTAGCAATGATATAGTGGAGGAAGGGTTACTGGAGTGTATACATGACGGTTTTTTTAGACTCAATATGTTGAGGAACCAATCAGAGAACAGGTTATTCTGACTGAGCATTGTGCAATGAGAAAGGATTAATTAACAATCTTGTTGTGTGGGTACCTTGGTGAAGAGTGATAGAATGTAATAGAATTCTTCATTAAGGTGGAGAGTGAAGTAATCAAATCCAAAACCAGGGTCCTGAATCTAAATAAAGGGAACTATGAGTGTATGAGCTGCGAAGTGGCAAGTTAGAGTGGGGAATCTTACTAAAGGGGTTGACACAGGCAATGGTTCATATTTAAGGAATGTGTACATGAATTACAACAATTATTCATTCCTTTCTGGTGCAAAACTAATAGTGGAATGGTGGATCAACCATGGCTTATAAAATAAATTGGGAATAATATTAAATCCAAAGAGGAGGCATATAAAATTGCCAGCAAAAGCAGCAAGCCTGAGGATTTGGAGCATTTTAAAATGCAGCAAAAGAGAACAAAAATTGTGATCAAGAAGGGGAAAATTGCAGAAAATATAGAAACTGGTCACAAAAGCTTTTATAAATAAGTGAAGAGAAAAATGACTCGTAAAAGTCAAATGTAGGTCTTTTATAATCAGAAGCCATTATAATGGGGAACAAAGAAATAAAAGGATTGAACACCTACTTTGGTTCTATCTTCACAAAAGAGGGCACAAATAACCTCCCAGAAATGTTCGGGAACAAAGGGTGGGATTGAAGGAAATCAGCATTAGTAAGAAAATGGTGTTGGGAAAATAATGTGGTTAAAGGCTGACCTGATAATCTACATCCAGAGTATGAAAGGAAGTGGCCCTGGAAATGTTGGATGCACTGGTGGTAATCTTCCAAAATTCTATAGACTCTGGGGCAGTTCCTGCAGATTGAAGGGCAGCAAATGTAGATAGAAAGTCAATTATAAAAGGCATGCTAGCAGAACATTTGGAAATCATTAACGGGATTGGACAAAGCCAGCATAGGTTTATGAAAGGCAAATCATGTTTAACAAATCTGTTGGTGATTCTTTTATTAAATTAAGGGGCAATTTAGCGTGGCCAATCCACCTAACCTGCACAGGTGGGATTCTCTGAGCTCAGGGACGGGCCGGAGAATCCCCACGACTGGCGCGAATTGCGCCACGCCGCCCCGACGCTGGCAGAGCGGAGAAACGGCGCCATTGGCACCGGCGTGGTTGCGCTGCGTCGGTCAGGGGCCGCTGTACGCGACCGGCCCGCTGATTCTCGGCCCGCCGAGCGGTCGTCGTAAAAATGGCGAGTCCCGCCGGCGCCGTCCACACCTACTTTCAGCCGGCAGGAACTCAGCGTGGAAGGGTCGGTGGGTGGCGTGTGGGGGGGTAGGGGAGGTCCGACCCCGTGGGAGGCCTCCGATGTGGCCTGGCCCGCAATCGGGGCCCACCGATCGGCGGGCCGGCCTTTCTGGCTGGGGGCCTCCTTTCTTCTGCGCCGGCCCCTGGAGTGCTGCGCCATGTTGCGTCGGGGCCGGCGCGTTGAAGGAAACCATTGCGCATGCGCGCGTTGGTGCCGGTGCCACTACGCATGCGCGGATCCCGCGGTGCCCAGTTGACGCCGGGATCAGCAGCTAGAGCGGCATGAACCGCTCCAGTGCCGTGCTGGACCTCTGTAGGGACCAGAATTGCTGATCCTGAGGCCGTGCTGACGCCTTCGAGAAACGCGACAGCGTTTCCGATGGCGTCAACACTTAGCCTCAGGATCACAGAATCCCGCCCCACATCTTTGGGGGTGAATCCCACGCAGACACGGGGAGAATGTGCAAACTCCACACAGACAGTGACCCAGGGCCGGGATTCGAACCCTGGTCCTCAGCATCGAAGTCCCAATGCTAACCACTGTACCACGTGTTGGTGGTTTTTGAGGGTGTAACAAGTAAAATAGATAAGGGAGCACCAGTGGATATGGCCGGCCACATTGCTGCCTCACCCCGCCGGCGGGATGCTCCGTTACGCCGGCTGGTCAATGGGGTTTCCCATTGTGGAGCAGCCCCACGCCGTCGGGATCCCCTGGGCTACCGGAAAAACATAGCATCCCACCGGCAGAGAATCCCACCCAGTGTATTTGAATTTTCAGAAGGCTTTTGATAAGGTCCTTCATAAGAGATGTTGGGCAAAATTAACGCATAAGGGGTCATGTATTTTCATGGATCAAGAATTGACAGACAGGAAACAGAGAGTAGAACTAAATGGGTCCTTTTCAGAGTGGCAGGCAGTGACTAGTGGGATACCGCCTGGGCCCAGCTTTTCACAATATGTGTAAATCACCTGGATGAGTGAAGTGTAACATTTCCCAGTTTACTGGCAACACAAAATTGGGAGGAATTGGGAGTTGTGAGAATGCAAGGAGGCTTCAAGGTGATTGAGACAAATTCAATGAGAGGGCAAACATGGCAGATGCAGTCCAAGATGGCTAAATGTGAAGCTATACACTTTGGTATGAAAAACAGAAAGGAAGAGAATAATTTAAATAGCGATATATTAGGAGGCGTGGAATTACTGAGCGATCTGAGTGTCCTTATACACCAGCCAATAAAAGTGGAGAGGCAGGTACAGCAAGCAATTAGAAAGGCCAATGGAGCTGGTTTAGCACAGGGCTAAATCGCTGGCTTTGAAAGCCGACCAAGGCAGGCCAGCAGCACGGTTCAATTCCCGTACCAGCCTCCCCGAACAGGCGCCGGAATGTGGCGACTAGGGGCTTTTCACAGTAACTTCATTGAAGCCTACTTGTGACAATAAGCGATTTTCATTTCATTTCATTCCAATGGTATGTTGGCCTTCATTGTAAGAGGATTTGAGTTCAGAAGTTGAAATGCCTTCCTGGAGTTATACAAGGTATTGGTGAGACCACACCTGGAGTGCTGCAGCAGTTTTGACCTCCCTACATAAGAAAGGATATACTTGTCATCGAGGCAGTGCAGCGGAGTACACTAGGCTGATACCAGGGTTGGTGGGACTGTTCTATGAGGAGAGATTGGTTTGACTGGGCTTGTATTCACTAGAGTTTAGAAGGATGCGAGGAGATCTGATTGAAACGTGTAGAATTCTAACAGGGCTGGACAGATTAGATGCAGGAAGAATGCTTTCCCTGGTTGGAGAATCTAAAACCAGGGGACACAGTCTCAGGATACAAGGTAGACCAATTAGGATCGAGATGAGGAAAGATTCCTTCACTTAAAGAGTGGAACCTGTGGAATTCTGTACCTCAGAAGGCTGTGGAGGCCAAGTCACTGAATGTGTTCAAGAAAGAGATAGATAAGTTTTAGACTCTAATGACATCAGGGGGTACGGGAAGAAAATGGCATTGAGATCGAGGATCAGCCATGATCACCATGAATGGTGGAGCAGGCTAGAAGGGCAGAATGGCATACTCCTGGTGGAGCAGGCTAGAAGGGCAGAATGGCATACTCCTGCTCTTAGTTTCTATGTTTCTATATCACCTGTTACGGTCCAGTTGCTACTGGGAGTTTGAAGGGAACTTTTGAAACATATCAAGAGACTTTAATGACAAGGGGAAGGGGACAGATTGGTGATCAGCATCTTACTAAATGTACCCCTTGGCCTGCAGGAGGAATGGGAGGAGGACATGAGACCATGCAGAGCAGCATTGGCTGCTGCAGGAGTGAGGGAGTGGAGGATGGAAAGAATGAGGTGGTCCCCTACCCCCATGGATGCAGGACATCCCTCTTCTCTGGACCTCACTCCTGGACCTCTAGTGATGTGTCCACAAAGCTGTGAGCTCTCTCTCTCAGTCCCTCAGCCATCCTGAAACCTGCTGCTGTTTGCCACACTTTCAGTGGATGGAGCCCACATATAATTATGTCAAATCAAGACTTGAGTGTTAAAGTTGCCAGTGTCCATCTTCAGGAAAGTTCAGGTGATGGTAATTATCAATTAAGACTACGACTGCCTGTTAAATGCACATTTTTCAAACAGGTGTGTCTTCTGAGCACAACACCCATTTATGAAATGAAAATGAAAATTGCTTATTGTCACAAGTCGGCTTCAAATGAAGTTACTGTGAAAAGCCCCTAGTCGCCACATTTCGGCGCCTGTTCGGGGAGGCTGGTACGGGAATTGAACCGTGCTGATGTCCTGCCTTGGTCTGCTTTAAAAGCCAGCTCTTTAGCCCTGTTCTATACCAGCCCCATGTATTGCCTGTTTTCAATGTCCCCTGAACTGGCTGCCAGGAACTGAAGAAGAATCAGGCAGACTTGAAATGTTAACTCTGTTTCTCTCGCGAAAAACGTTGCTGAGCTTTTCCAGAGTTTTTCTGTTTTTTATGCCAGGAACTGATCTCTCATGCACTTCTGAACCAGTGACAACTGACAAAAGCAGGGGGGAAACACTTGCTCCTGGAAAACATTTAATCATGACTCTCTAAAGGCCAAAGAAGACAGAATCCTGCAATCCTTACTCACGACAAGAGCTTTTTGCCCTTGGAGGTCAAATGATAGGAAACAGTAGATAAATCTGAGAAGAACACTGTTTTGGCAAGATATTTCCTTTATTTATTTTTTCTAAAGACAGTGGGCAGGATTCTTTAAGTGCTGAATTCTCCGCCGTTGGGATGCTCCGATTTGCCGGCAGCCCGGCGGCTTCCCGACGGCGTGCGGCTGCCCCAGAATGGGAAACCCTGTTAACCAGCTGCGAAATGGAGAATCCCGAAGGATACTGGTGCGGCGGGACGGAGAAAACCGCCCTAAGTATTTTTAAAAATAAATTTAGTGTGCCCAATGCATTTTTTTGTCCAATTAAGGGGGTCAATTTAGCGTGCCCAATCTTCCTACCCTGCACATCTTTGGGTTGTGGGGGCAAAACCCACGCAGACACGGGGAGAATGTGCAAACTCCACACGGACTGTGACCTAGAGCCGGGATCGAACCTGGGACCTCGGCGCTGTGAGGCAGTAGTGCTAACCCACTGTGCCACCATGCTGCCCTAAACCTGCCCTGTGTTGGCGTCGGTTCAGAATCGGTGGACTTCTACGACAGCAAAATTGGAGCCACACCCAGTGCAATCCATCAACTGTTAATGGGCTAGTGCTGATGCTACGACTGGAACATGATCGATTCCAATGAAAAAAGGTGTCGGATTCGCCGGGGTCGGGATTCACACTCGGGAAGCTGACAAGCTGCAGCCCCAATTTAACACTTTGCTCCCCACACACTCAACCCAGCCAATAGGTTGGAAGCATGGTGAGCGGCACCCCGGTTTGCAGATGTGGAGCTGGAGACCATGCTGGACGCTGTGCAGGAGAGGCACCCAGGGTGGGAAGGAGGCTGCCAACCACTGGGCCTGGGCGCAGTTGGCAGGCTCTCCACCATCCCAGGGACACTCATCTCGGTTGGGCACTTGAGTGAAGTGGCTCCAGGAGCACGAGCGAGTGCGCACCACACATGTGCTGTAGTACATCAGGTGCAGGTAGGAACCCCCAAGGAGGTGGACAGTCAGAGGCGGCCCGACCCCAGGGACCAGCTGCCATCCGGAAGGGTTTCTGGCTTCTGCGAACAGCAGTCGATAGTGGAAATGCAGTCACAGAGCCAGGGACTGCATGAGGCCTGCAGGTGCAATTGGAGGAGGCCAACTGCCTGCAGGGTTAGGAGGTGGTGCCGACCATGGGTGCCACTCAGGCCAACATCGCATGGGTGGCGTCCGTGGTGGAGGCCATGGGGGCGGAGATGTCGGCCATGGGTCAAGATGTTCAAGGTCTGTGCAGACGATGGTCGAGTCCCAGGTCAGGGCTGCACTGACACAGGTAGCCATGTACTAGGGCCACCTGTACTTTGTAGCGGCACTGCAGAGCGTGGCCCAGTCGCAGCAGGTCATGGCTGAGGGTGGCGGCAGCATTACCCAGGCACGGCTGAACTAAGCCAGTCACAGAGGGAGGTGGTACAGTCATTGGGTGATGTTGCACAGACCCAATGGGAAGTGGCACAGTCACTAGCTGATGTGCACAACCCAGAAGACGGTGGCACAGTCGCAGAGATAGGTGGTGCGCTCCCTGTGCTCTATGGCCGTGAGCATTGAGACCCTGATCACGACGGGTGCATGCCTCCAGGACTGGCAGTGCCAGGTGGCGGAGGAACCTCAGGGATTAGCTCCGCTTGCACCCCCGTCCCATGGAGTAGCCCAGGGGCCATAGACACTCTGAGGGAGGAGCTGGTGACACCCCCAGGGGTGGTGACAGAACACCACAGAACCTCGAACTCCACCATCTTCCTGTTCCATCTGATCTGCAGCCGGCAGAACAAAGTGGCACCATGCCACCTGGGACACCCGAGCAGCAGCTGGGCCCATCCAGTTCCGGTTGCCCAGAAGACAGCTGGCAAAAGGGCCATAGGGCGGGTGCCGCAGTAGGTCGCTCCTACCCCTGATGTACCACTTGGATATCCACCTAGGAGTAGCTTTAGGGCCTGTAAGACCAGAAAGGTAGATGCCAGTGGCAGGACAGGCAGCCCACGGTGGCGCCTCTGCACCTCCTCTCTCTCCCTCATCGGCGATGGTGCCTGTTTCCCGATTTTTCAAACCACAAGTGAAAGATGCCATCAGTAATTCCTCCCGGTAGAGATGGAGCATCGCGGACGATTGGATTGGATTGGATTTGTTTATTGTCACGTGTACCGAGGTACAGTGAAAAGTATTTTTCTGTGAGCAGCTCAACAGATCATTAAGTACATGGGAAGAAAAGGGAATAAAAGAAAATACATAATAGGGCAACACAAGGTACACAATGTAACTACATAAGCACTGGCATCGGATGAAGCATACAGGGTGTAGTGTTTGTCATAATATGCACTCATGCACATCATGAGGTAAAAACAGTCAGTGACAGATACGCAAGTTAGCCAATCAACATACAGTACAGAACACAACCAATCACCAGACAGAACACCAGAGGGGGGCTTCCAACTATAAAACACACGAGGCATCAGCACCCCGCCTCTTTCCACTGGTGACAACTGTAGTGACAGTCAAGGTGTATATATCAGTCAGCACCTTCTACATATGGATCAGAGCTAGTCTGGTCTAGTTAGTTAGAGTTAGTACACTTAGAGTAGTAGAGTGACAACCCACAGCCAGCTGTGTGCATTGTTACAGAAGTTCAATAAATCGTATTGAACCAACGCCTACGTTTGCTGTCTGCTTTACAGTTCATCTGCATCCTGTTGCAGTCCGTGTTACCCCAGGATGAATAACACGACAGTGTTAATGAGGTCAGTCCATAAGAGGGTCATTTAGGAGTCTGGTAACAGCAGGGAAGAAGCTGTTTTTGAGGCCCCGAAGAATACCAGATCAGGCCCGCTCATTCAATGTGTATGGCGTTTATTGTATGTGCGGAGTAGAACGCCTTGATGCCTATCGAGGCACCGACCATGGCGTACTGCTGGGCGCCCGACGCCGGCTACAATTTTGGCCTCACATGCAATTCTCCAGCCAAATCACCTTTCCCGATTCCGGCTCCGGCCGACGGAGAACCCGTCCAATATACATAGAATAGAACAGAAATTAGAAACAGGATTAGGTCATTCAGTCCTCCAAGCCTGCTACATCATTCAGTATGATCAGATCTGACCCTATATCTCAATGCCATACTCTTACACTCTTGCCATACCCCTTGACATCTTTAGGGTGTGATTCAGTGGACATAAAACTAAGTCCACTGTCAGGTGCATTTGGCAGTGTGATTCTCGGCAGCTGCAGTGCTGAGGATCACCCTGCTGTTCAAAGGCAGTTTGCCAGTTTTGTTTTACCCTGAGTTTCTCTCCGCCAAGGCCACATTTAAAGTGCGCAACCTGCTGGCCTGCAAGGCTGTTCGTAGTTCGGGGCACCATTTTGATCGGCAGCCCCGAATTTCCACCCTCCCCCTGGGAACTCCCCCTAGTCTAAAAGAAATCATCTTTCAGACATTTCAAGAATTCATTATCTTTCAAACCATATTCCGTCATGCTGCACAGTTCATAACATGCTCTGCACTGCATGTAGCTTAATAGCAGAACAAAACATTTCACCAGGCCAAAAATTGAACTCACATTGGGGTTTTCCTTCCTTATTCATAAAACTCTAATTTGAAAAAAATGATTCAAGTGTCATATTGAATCGTATTTCCTTAATTATTTAGATTGTGCTTTATTAAATCCAAAAGAATAATATAAAAGAAATTTCTGAGTCTGAAAGAGACTTATTTTCAAGTGGATTGTTTGATTACTGCCCTATTTTTCAGAGGTTATTGTTTTCCACGTGGCAAAGCTAAACAGATGCTGATACGCCCTCCCGAATCGGCAAACCTTTACCAGTCCGTATCATTTTTAGAATAATAATAACCTTTTATTGTCACAAGTATGAAGTTACTGTGAAAAGCCCCTAGTCGCCACATTCCGGCGCCTGTTCGGGGAAAGCTGGTACGGGAATTGAACCCGCGCTGCTGGCCTTGTTCTGCATTGCAAGCCAGCTGTCTAGCCCGCTGAGCGAAACCTTGGATCGGATACTATTTCTAATTTCCTTTGTAAGCCATGGATTGGCCCTCTTACCCCCTTTGCTTTTGTGCCAGACAGGAATGAACAGTTGCTGTATTGCTCCATGTGTTCCTTGAATGTTTTCCATTGTCTATCCACTCTCATCCCTTTAAGTAACTCTCCCCAATCTATCAAGGCCAACTCACGCCTCATATCCTCATAGTTCCTTTATTAAGATTCAGCACCCTAGTCACCGAATCACTCTCCATCTTGATAAAAAATTCTATCATGTTATGGTCGCTCATCCCCAAGGGGTCTCGTACAGCCAGGTTGGCAATAATTCCCTTCTCATTACACAGTACCCAGTCTAAGATGGCCTGCTCTCTAGTTGGCTCCTCCACATATTGGTCAAGAAAACCATCCCGTATACACTCCAGGAATTCCTCCTCTACGGCATTGTGGCTAATTTGATTTGCCCAATCTATGTGAAGATTAAAATCACCCATGATCACCCTTATTCCCTTATTACATGCATCTCTAATTTCTTGTTTAACGCCATTCCCAACCTCACCAGTGCAGTTTGGGGGTCTATATATGACACCCACTAATGTTTTTTGTCCCTTGGTATTTCTCAACTCTACCCATACAGATTCCACATTGTCAGAGCTAATATATTTTCTCATTATTGTGTTAATTTCCTCTTTAACCAGCAGTGCCACGCCACCACCTCTTCATTTATGCCTGTCCTTCCTAAATGCTGAGAACCCTGGGACATTAGTTCCCATCCCTGTTCATCCTGCAGCCGTGTCTCCGTAATCCCAATTATATCATACCCATTTATATCTATCTGCGCGATTAGTTCATCCACTTTATTGCAAATGTTCCGTGCATTAAGGCACAGAGCCTTTAAGTTTGCCTTTTTCACAATGCTTGCCTTGCTCCCAATATTTTTCTCTATTGCCCTGTTTGAATTTTGTCCTTGGTTTCGCCACCTATCATTTTTCTTATTCACTTTTCTACCTTTTGCTTTTGTCCTTGCTCCCTCTTTCTCTGACTTCTTGCGTAGGTTCCCATCCCCCTGGCATGTTAGTTTTAACCGTTCCAGTCCTGCCCAGGTGTAACCCGTCCAGTTTGTACAGGTCCCACCTCCCCCAGAACCGGTCCCAATGCCCCAGGAATCTGAAACCCTCCCCCTGACACCATCCCTTCAGCCACGTATTCATCCTATATATCCTGCCATTTCTACTCTGACTCGCACGTGGCACATCACTACCTTTGAGGTCCGATTTCTTAACTTCCTTCCGAGCTCCCTGTATTCTGCCTTTAGGACCTCATCCCTTTTTTTACCTATGTCGTTTGTACAGATGTGTACCACGACCACTGGCTGTTCACCCTCCCCCTCCAGAGTGTCCTGCACCCACTCCGAGACATCCTTGACCCTAGCACCAGGGAGGCAGCATACCAACCTGGAGTCTCGTTTGTGGCCACAGAAATGCCTGTCTATTCCCATTACAATTGAATCCCCTATAACCATTGCACTGTCACACTTATCACCCCTCCCCTCTGCAGCAGAACTAACCGTGGTGCCACAGGTTTGGCTGTTGCTGTTTTCCCCTGAGAGGTCATTCCCCTCAACAGTATCCAAAATGGTATATCTGTTCTGCAAGGGAATGGCCACAGGAGATTCCTGCACTACCTGCCTAGCTCTCTTGCTCTGTCTGGTGGTCACCCATTCCCTTCTTGCCTGCGGAGTCTGAGCCTGCGGTGTGACCACCTCTCTATACGTGCTATCCACGATACTCTCCGATTCGCAGATGCTCCACAGTGTCTCCAGCCGCCGCTCCAGCTCTGAAACTCGAGCTTCCAGGAGTTGTAACTGGAGACACTTCCTGCACACATGCTGACCCTGGGGACTGGAACTGTCCCCAGCCTGCCACATGGAGCAAGAGGAGCAGACCACGCCTTGGAGCAGTCCTGCCATGAATTATTCCTTTAAATTAAACCTTTGAAATTAAACTTTAGAAAGATGTTTTTGTGTCAGATTAAATCCAATCTCCGTAAACTATTTAATTAGATTTTTTTTTAAAACTGTGTATCTGACAACAAATTAAAAATAGTTATTTAATTGAAATTGAAAAAATTATTTAAATCAACTTAAAAATTGTAATTTAAATCAACCCAAAATAGTTATTTAAGTCAAATTTAAAAAATTAAAAAATAGTAATTCAAATCGACTTAAAAATAGTAATCTAAGTCAAATCAAAACTAGTATTTAAATCTGTAACTCCTGATATTCAAGTTTAGCCCAGTCTGCCTTTCAGCCAATCCGGTCACAGTTTCGTGTGACGTCACTTTACCGGGTTTTTTTCAATTTTGAAACAGACATGGTAGCATTAAGGACTAAAGAAGTATTGATAGTGGCATAACAGTAATGTGTTAATGTGTTAACAGCAGAATGTGTTAATAGTAGATCAGAGGTCAGTGCAAGCAATAGAAGCACGAGTGACTGATGGCACTGCGGGTGTCCCATTTGCATTGGGACAAACCAAGGAAACAAAAAAGAAAAAGGAGGTCAAGATGGAGGGGAATGTTCACAGTCAAAAGTTGTTGAACTCAATGCTCAGTCCAGAAGGCTGTAACATGCCTAATAGTCCATGGTATACACCAGTGAACCTGTTCATTGTTGTAAAGGGTAAATTGTCAAATGTCTGGAAGTATTGTTTTGATGCAGAGGATGACCAAAAGCTGGATCTGATGACCAGAAACAGTGGTTGATGTTATCTAGTACGAAGTCTTACAACACCAGGTTAAAGTCCAACAGGTTTGTTTCGATGTCACTAGCTTTCAGAGCGCTGCTCCTTCCTCAGGTGAATGAAGAGGTCTGTTCCAGAAACACATATATAGACAAATTCAAAGATGCCAAACAATGCTAGGAATGCGAGCATTAGCAGGTGATTAAATCTTTACAGATCCAGAGATGGGGTAACCCCAGGTTAAAGAGGTGTGAATTGTATCAAGCCAGGACAGTTGGGAGGATTTCGCAGGCCAGATGGTGGGGGATGAATGTAATGTGACATGAATCCCAGGTCCCGGTTGAGGCCGCACTCATGTGTGCGGAATTTGGCTATAAGTTTCTGCTCGGCGATTCTGCGTTGTCGCGGGTCCTGAAGGCCGCCTTGGAGAATGCTTACCCGGAGATCAGAGGCTGAATGCCCTTGACTGCTGAAGTGTTCCCCGACTGGAAGGGAACATTCCTGCCTGGTGATTGTTGCGCGATGTCCGTTCATTCATTGTCGCAGCGTCTGCATGGTCTCGCCAATGTACCACGCTTCGGGACATCCTTTCCTGCAGCGTATGAGGTAGATAACGTTGGCCGAGTCGCACGAGTATGTACCGCGTACCTGGTGGGTGGTGTTCTCACGTGTAATAGTGGTATCCATGTCGATGATCTGGCACGTCTTGCAGAGATTGCCATGACAGGGTTGTGTGGTGTCGTGGTCACTGTTCTGAAGACTGGGTAGTTTGCTGCAAACAATGGTTCGTTTGAGGTTGCGCGGTTGTTTGAAGGCAAGTAGTGGGGGTGTGGGGATGACCTTGGCAAGATGTTCATCGTCATCAATGACGTGTTGAAGGCTGTGAAGAAGATGACATAGTTTCTCCGCTCCGGGGAAGTACTGGACGACGAAGGGTATTCTGTCGGTTGTGTCCCATGTTTGTCTTCTGAGGAGGTCGGTCCGGTTTTTCGCTGTGGCGCGTTGGAACTGTCGATCGATGAGTCGAGTGCCATATCCTGTTCGTACGAGGGCATCTTTCAACGTCTGTAGATGTCTGTTACGCTCCTCCTCGTCTGAGCAGATCCTGTGTATACGGAGCGCTAGTCCATAGGGGATGGCTTCTTTAATGTGTTTAGGGTGGAAGCTGGAGAAGTGGAGCATCATGAGGTTATCCGTGGGTTTGCGGTAAAGCGAAGTGCTGAGGTGACCGTCCTTGATGGAGACGAGTGTGTCCAAGAATGCAACTGATTTTGGAGAGTAGTCCATGGTGAGTCTGATGGTTGGATGGAACTTATTAATGTCATCGTGTAGTCGTTTCAGTGATTCTTCGCCGTGGGTCCAAAGGAAAAAAATGTCATTGATGTATCTGGTGTATAACATCGGTTGAAGGTCCTGTGCGGTGAGTAGGTCCTGTTCAAACTTGTGCATGAAGATGTTGGCGTATTGGGGTGCGAATTTGGTCCCCATGGCTGTTCCGTGCGTCTGGATGAAGAACTTGTTGTCGAAGGTGAAGACGTTGTGATCCAGAATGAAGCGGATGAGTTGCAGAATTGCGTCTGGAGATTGGCAGTTGTCGGTGTTGAGGACTGAGGCTGTTGCAGCAATGCCGTCGTCATGGGGGATGCTGGTGTAGAGTGCCGAGACGTCCATTGTGACGAGGAATGTTCCTGGTTCAACTGGTCCATGGGTGCTGAGTTTCTGTAGGAAGTCCGTCGTGTCGCGACAGAAGCTGGGTGTACCTTGTACGATGGGTTTCAAGATGCCCTCGATGTAGCCAGAGAGGTTCTCACACAGGGTCCCATTGCCTGAAACGATAGGGTGGCCTGGTCTGTTGGCCTTATGTATTTTTGGGAGGCAGTAGAGATCTCCAATGCGGGGAGTACGTGGGATGAGAGCACGTAGGGTGCTCTGAAGATCTGGATCCAAGGTCTTGATCAGTCTGTTAAGTTGGCGGGTGTGTTCCTTGGTCGGATCTGCGGGTAACTGTCTGTAGTGTTCTTGGTTGTTCAGTTGTCGGTATTCTTCTTTGCAGTAGTCCGTTCTGTTCAGTACGACAGTGGCCCCCCCCTTTGTCTGCTGGTTTGATGACGATGCTGTGGTTGGTCTTGAGAGCGCGGATGGCATTGCGTTGTGCTTGGGTGACGTTCGGGGTTGTCTTGTGAATGCGACTGATGAATCGGGCATTGACGCGACTCCTGACGGCTTGAGCATACATGTGGAGTCTAAGGCAGCGGCCTTCCGGAGGGGTCCAATTCGACTCTTTCCTCTTCGGTTGCCGCACCGCAGATCTCTCGGTCTGCTGTTCCGGTTCATTGGTAGTCTGCTTGGGTTCGCTGTTGGCCTCTTGGGGTCTGTGGAAGAATTCCCAGAGCCTCATTCGCCTGATGAATTCCTCCGTGTCTGCCGCAAGACTGATGGGGTCCATTTTGGTGGTGGTGCAGAAAATAAGCCCTCTGCTGAGGACTTCGATTTCGTCTGGTTGAAGGGTGTAGTCTGACAAGTTGACAATAGATTTCCCTGTATTGTTTTCTACTGTGACACCAGGGGTGGCTTGGTTGCTGCCGGTGGTGATGCCAAGTTTCTCAAGCTTTCTCAAGCCAACGCACAAGTAGACTTCCTCCAAGCCCTCCACGAGGACCTCTGCCACCCGGGGGTCACTCGATTCTACCATTTTGTGAAGTCCCGCAACCTCCCCTACTCTAATGAGGAGGTCCGTACAGCCACCAGGAACTGCCAAATCTGCGCAGAGTGCAAACCGCACTTTTTCAGGCCAGGTAGAGTGCACCTGATAAAAACTTCCGTCCCTTTGAACGCTTCAGTTTGGATTTCAAAGGCCCCCTCCCTTCCACCGACCGCAACGCATACTTCCTGAACGTGGTGGACGAGTACTCCCGTTTCCCCTTCGTCATCCCCTGCCCTGACATGACAGTGGCCACAGTCATTAAAGCCCTCGGCACCATATTTACACTGTTTGGTTTCCCCGCGTACATTCATAGCGACAGGGGGTCCTCCTTCATGAGCGACGAACTGCGTCAGTTCCTGCTCAGCAAGGGCATTGCCTCGAGCAGGACGACCAGCTACCACCCCGGGGGAACGGTCAGGTAGAGATGGAGAACGGTCCAAGCGCCACGCGCCACAGCGAAAAACCGGACCGACCTCCTCAGAAGACAAACATGGGACACAACCGACAGAATACCCTTCGTCGTCCAGTACTTCCCCGGAGCGGAGAAACTACGTCATCTTCTTCACAGCCTTCAACACGTCATTGATGACGATGAACATCTTGCCAAGGTCATCCCCACACCCCCACTACTTGCCTTCAAACAACCGCGCAACCTCAAACGAACCATTGTTTGCAGCAAACTACCCAGTCTTCAGAACAGTGACCACGACACCACACAACCCTGTCATGGCAATCTCTGCAAGACGTGCCAGATCATCGACATGGATACCACTATTACACGTGAGAACACCACCCACCAGGTACGCGGTACATACTCGTGCGACTCGGCCAACGTTGTCTACCTCATACGCTGCAGGAAAGGGTGTCCCGAAGCGTGGTACATTGGCGAGACCATGCAGACGCTGCGACAACGAATGAACGGACATCGCGCAACAATCACCAGGCAGGAATGTTCCCTTCCAGTCGGGGAACACTTCAGCAGTCAAGGGCATTCAGCCTCTGATCTCCGGGTAAGCGTTCTCCAAGGCGGCCTTCAGGACCCGCGACAACGCAGAATCGCCGAGCAGAAACTTATAGCCAAGTTCCGCACACATGAGTGCGGCCTCAACCGGGACCTGGGATTCATGTCACATTACATTCATCCCCCACCATCTGGCCTGTGAAATCCTACCAACTGTCCTGGCTTGATACAATTCACACCTCTTTAACCTGGGGTTACCCCATCTCTGGATCTGTAAAGATTTAATCACCTGCTAATGCTCGCATTCCTAGCATTGTTTGGCATCTTTGAATTTGTCTATATATGTGTTTCTGGAACCGACCTCTTCATTCACCTGAGGAAGGAGCAGCGCTCCGAAAGCTAGTGACATCGAAACAAACCTGTTGGACTTTAACCTGGTGTTGTAAGACTTCGTACTGTGCTCACCCCAGTCCTACGCCGGCATCTCCACATCGATGTTATCTAGGTTATTTAAGAGTCAGCTGGACATTTTAATGGGGCGTTGGTTTTGCTGCTAAGTTCCTGAAGAAACTGACCATTTCTGCTGTGGTCCTGCTTAATCAAATTGAGGAAGGGGATCTAAAATGGATGTTCGGCCTTCCACTTACATGTGGAGTGTGCCTTCCTTGGATACCTAAAGAGGAATTTCAATCTATATGGCAGGTAGCCACACTCAGCATAAAACAAACAACTCAGCTTCCCAGTTGGATCCTCACTTGTCTGTTTTACTCCAATGAAACAGATGCGTCATCCAATTTCTAGACCAGTTAGAATAGTATTCCATTAATTTAGAGTAATAAGGTGAAGGGGCCTCCTTCGACTAAAGCTTGACGGAGATGCTTTGTGATGCTTTCTGGGCAAGCCAACTTTTACAGCATCCATCAGATTCAGAAATGTGATTCTGCTAAATCAGGTTTTCTTTCTAGTTTTATCTTAAAACTTTTCACATTATGTAAGATGTGTGATTTTTGCATTCTGCAAACTTTGCCCACTGGCCCAACGAGTTTTAAAGACGTAAAGAACTTGGATTTTTAATGCTCACTTGAGTTGGAAACTTTATAGACGATTACAAACAGAACCTAATTAATGACAAATAATTTATCGACAACATCATTACCTTCCCTTATCAGAAGCAGGCATTTAGCATGAATTTGCAGTGAGACATGTGCAATCCTGTCTTCTCTTCTTAACTTGCTACGATGATTGAGATGTTTCTCTCAGCCAGCTTGCTGCAATATGGATGAACAGGGAAGTGTTTTCTCGCAGACCAAAAGAGAAATGATGGAATGTCACGGCTGATTTTAATGCAGTCAAGGCATATCATAAAATGGGGAACATTGTTTTAAAAATCATGAACTTGGCAAAAAAAAAATTTAGCCAGCAGTAATGAAAGACAGCAGAAGGAAGAAGAGATTAACAGAAAATTAGTTAGTGTCTCCATTCTGAATTAATCCAGGTATTAATAAAGTAATGTTTATTTTAAGTACATAGCAATAAACCAGAAAAGCACTTCCAGGCATGTCATTGAATGCTTAAGGTGGACAAATATAGTAACAGCACAGGGCTACTGTTGTAACTATTTCATACATTTTCATTATCTTTCTTCTCTGGGTGCACTCGAAAAATTGCCCAACAGCATCATCTAGTGGTCAATTACTAAGTACAGATGTGCAGCTTCTCCTGCTGCCTTTAAGAGCTTTGCACCAAGCCCAGTCAGTCACTGTTTGTCTTCCATATAAGCAGTAGATGCCATCCCATGTGCTTGACCTGTTTCGAGATAGCCCTCAGTCTCCTTTTCTTCGACCACCTATCCTTAAATGTTGACCTGGTCTCTACTCCAATCACTAACTCTTGTAGTGCACTCAACAAACTTGCAAAGCTTTTGTTTAAAAACTGTTCCTTCTCTAGCTCTCAAATGTCTTAAAATTAAATTTATATATCTCCTTAATCGTAGCCTGTTTTTATTTAACCTTTCTCTGTCCCATCCCTTCATCACTTTAAAGACTTCTATCAAATCAACCCTTCATGTAATCAATTCGCTACATATTAAATGGTACGTGACTCACTTGAAATGAAAATGAAATGAAAATCGCTTATTGTCACAAGTAGGCTTCAAATGAAGTTACTGTGAAAAGCCCCTAGTCACCACATTCCGGCGCCTGTTCGCCCAACTTCCTGATTACCCAAAGCCTGTCCTCCAGTGGAGTGTAATGGAATACTCTCCACTTGCCTGGATGTGAGCAGCTCCAACAACACTCAAGAAGCTTGACACCATCCAGGACAAAGCAGCCCAATTGATTGGCACCTCAACCACTGTAGCGCAACAATTACTCACTCAAGTCGAGAAGTGATGAAGTCAATCGAGGTTTTATTAAGCAAGACTTGTTCCCTCAGAAGCTCAGTTACAGAATGCGGCTGCTGGGAGAACTCAAGCTCTTATACTCCGCCTTCAGGGCGGAGCCAGCAGGCGGCAGATACAACCAGGATCCGGGACCTGTCAGCCAATAGCCTCTCGGCTTCACAGATACCGTACTACCCCTTGGTAAAAAAGAACCCGGCGGGGTGGTGGTTCGCATGGTGGTAGGGGTTTACAAGGCTGGTCCTGGAACAAATTTCGTACAGTGGCTATGCATTTTGCCCAACAGTTAACTATGTACAGGTTGTCAGAATTATTTACAAGCTTTTTGTGTCACGCGGATTCCACGAGTCGAGCGGGTGCCCTGGTCGTCCTTGTCGATCGCCTCAGCCCCGGTGGTGGTGCAGGTGCTGGCTCGGGCACTGTCGTCTCTGGGAGCATTGCACTGTTCGTTCCTGTTTCTTTACTCCTCGGCGGGCACGGGAGGAGGACCGATCCACCCGGGAAGGGAGCGGTCGTGGGGTGCGCACCAGGGAGGGGATGAGCGGTGTTGGGAGTGTGTGTGTTTCCGGCGGGCGCCAGGTCCCGTAGGGAGACCGTGTCCTGTCGGCCGTCGGGGCACGCCACATAGGCGTACTGAGGGTTTGCGTGGAGAAGGTGAACCCTCTCGACCAACGGGTCCGATTTGTGCGCCCGCACATGCTTTCGGAGCAAGATGGGTCCTGGGGCTGCCAGCCAGGTCGGCAGCGACATTCCGGAGGAGGACTTCCTAGGGAAGACAAGGAGGCGCTCGTGAGGCGTTTGGTTAGTTGTGGTACACAGCAGCGACCGGATGGGATGGAGGGCATCCGGGAGGACTTCCTGCCATCGGGAAACTGGGAGATTTCTGGACCATAGGGCCAGTAGGACGGTCTTCCAGACATTACCGTTCTCCCTCTCTACCTGACCGTTCCCCCGGGGTGGTAGCTGGTTGTCCTGCTCGAGGCAATGCCCTTGCTGAGCAGGAACTGACGCAGTTCGTCGCTCATGAAGGAGGACCCCCTGTCGCTATGGATGTACGTGGGGAAACCAAACAGTGTAAAGATGGTGCCGAAACCTTTAATGACTGTGGCCGCTGTCATGTCGGGGCAGGGGATGGCGAAGGGGAAACGGGAGTACTCGTCCACCACGTTCAGGAAGTATGCGTTGCGGTCGGTGGAGGGGAGGGGGCCTTTGAAATCCAAACTGAGGCGTTCAAAGGGACGAGGAACCTTTATCAGGTGCGCTCTACCTGGCCTGAAAAAGTGCGGTTTGCACTCTGCGCAGATTTGGCAGTTCCTGGTGGCTGTACGGTCCTCCTCAACAGAGTAGGGGAGGTTGCGGGACTTCACAAAATGGTAGAATCGAGTGACCCCCCGGGTGGCAGAGATCCTCGTGGAGGGCTTGGAGGCGGTCTACTTGTGCGTTGGCACATGTGCCGCGGGATAGGGCATCGGACAGCTCGTTCAGCTTTCCGGTACGATACAAGATCTCATAGTTATAGGTGGAGTGCTCAATCCTCCACCTCAAGATCTTGTCATTCTTAATTTTGCCCCGCTGCGCATTATCGAACATAAAGGCTACCGACCGTTGGTCAATGAGGAGAGTGAATCTCCTGCCGGCCAGGCAATGCTTCCAATGTCGCACAGCTTCCACTATGGCTTGGGCTTCCTTTTCCACTGAGGAGTGGCGGATTTCTGAGGCATGGAGGGTCCGGGAGAAAAAGGCCACGGGTCTGCCCGCTTGGTTGAGAGTGGCCGCCAGAGCTACATCGGATGCGTCGCTCTCGACCTGGAAGGGGAGGGACTCGTCGATTGCGTGCATCGTGGCCTTTCCGATATCCACTTTGATGCGGCTGAAGGCCTGGCGGGCCTCTGTCGACAGGGGGAAGGTAGTGGACTGGATTAACGGGCGGGCCTTGCCTGCGTACTGGGGAACCCACTGGGCATAATACGGAAAGAAGCCCAGGCAGCGTTTCAGGGCTTTGGAGCAGTGGGGAAGGGGAAATTCCATGAGGGGGCGCATGCGTTCGGGGTCGGGGCCTATCACTCCATTGCGCACTACGTGTCCCAGGATGGCCAGGCGGTTGGTGCTAAAAATGCATTTTTCCTCATTATAAGTGAGCTTCAGGGCGTTAGCGGTCTGGAGGAATTTGCGGAGGTTGGTGTCGTGGTCCTGTTGGTCATGGCCGCAGATGGTTACATTGTCGAGGTATGGGAACGTGGCCCGCAACCCGTGCTGGTCAACCATTCGGTCCATCTCCCGTTGGAAGACCGACACTCCGTTCGTGACGCCGAATGGGACCCTTAAAAAGTGGTAGAGCCGCCCGTCTGCCTCGAAGGCCGTGTATTTGCGGTCACTCGGGTGGATGGGGAGCTGGTGGTATGCGGACTTGAGATCCACGGTGGAAAAGACCTTGTACTGTGCAATCCGATTGACCATGTCGGATATGCGGGGGAGAGGGTACGCATCGAGCTACGTGTACCTATTGATAATCTGACTATAGTCTACGACCATCCTCTGCTTCTCCCCGGTCTTCGCAACTACCACCTGGGCTCTCCAGAGACTATTGCTGGCCTGGATTATGCCTTCCTTCAGCAGCCGCTGGACCTCAGACCGGATAAACATCCGATCCTGGGCGCTGTATCGTCTGCTCCTAGTGGCGACGGGTTTGCAATCCGGGGTGAGGTTCGCAAACAAGGAAGGCGGTTCAACCTTGAGGGTCGCGAGGCTGCAGATAGTGAGTGGGGGTATTGGGCCGCCGAATTGGAACGTTAGGCTCTGGAGGTTACACTGGAAATCTAACCCCAAGAGAGTGGGAGCGCAGAGTTGGGGAAGGACATAAAGCCTATAATTCTTAAACTCCCTCCCTTGCACCGTTAGGTTCGTGATGCAGAACCCCATGATCTCTGCGGAATGGGATCCCGTTGCCAGGGAAATCTTTTGGGTGCTCGGGCGAATAGAAAGAAAACAGCGCCTTACCGTATCCGGGTGGATAAAACTTTCCGTGCTCCCAGAGTCGATTAGGCAAAGCGTCTCGTACCCGTTGACCAGCACCGTTGTCGTTGCCGTTTGGAGCGTCCGGGGCCGCGATTGGTCCAGGGTCACCGAAGCCAGTCTTGGTTGCTGCAACGTGGCACTTTCTTCCGAACCCGTGGAGCCGTCTATGCTGGGGTCCTTGGCTATCAGCCAAGATGGCGGCGCCCATGGATCGCACGCGGTCGGTGGTGGACAAAATGGCCGCCCCCATGGATCGCACGTGGCTGGGGGGGGTCACAAGATGGTGGAGCCCATCCTTCCCACGTGGTGTCCGGGACCCAAAATGGCGGCGCCCGCTGGCCGCACATGGATCGCGGGGGGGTTGAGTCTGTTGTCCCCGTTCTGCCCCGGAGATTGCGGCGACCCCACCGGGACTGGCACATCGCTGCGTAATGCCCCTTTTTGCCGCAGCTTTTACAAATAGCTGAGCGGGCCGGGCAGCGCTGCCGGGGGTTTTTCGCCTGCATGCAAAAATCGCAGCGAGGCCCACCGGGATGGTCTGGTGCTCTAGCCATTATTAAGCAATGGCTTGTTGCCCAGCAGCTCAGTTACAGAATGCGGCTGCTGGGAGAACTCAAGCTCTTATACTCCGCCTTCAGGGCGAAGCCAGCAGGCGGCAGATCCAACCAGGACCCGGGACCTGTCAGCCAATAGCCTCTCGGCTTCACAGGTACCGTACTACCCCTAATACATATCACCACAACCACCACCTTGGGGCCACCGATCAGCGGGCCGGCCTCTCGGGCTGGGGGCCTCTTTTGTTCCATGCCGGCCCCCTGTAGCCGTACGCCAATTTGCATCAGGGCCTGCGCAGAGAAGGGAGCCACCGCGCATGCGCGGCAATCGTGCCGGTCCCACTGCATATGCGCGCGTTGGCATCGGCCCCACTGCGCATGCGCAGACCCACGGCGCCCATCTGATGCCGGGATCGGCAGCTGGAGTGGCGTGGGTCACTCCAGTGCCATGCTAGCCCCCTATAACAGTCAGAATTGCTGCTCCTGAGGCCATGCTGACGCCGTCGAGAAACGCGATGGCGTTTACGACGGCGTCAACACTTTGCCTCAGGATCAGAGAATACCGCCCACTATGTTGTGAATCCAGCCAGGGTTCAAATTGTTTTGAATCTGGTAATGTGACATGCGTCAGATTTAACAGCTTCAGGGTAAAAGATCCCAAGGAAATAGTGACCATGGTGGAATTCAGCATTCAATTTGAGAGTGAGAAACTTGGGTTCGAAACAACTGAGCTGAACCTTAAGGGTAATGTAGCAATCTGGGATGGCCACTTCCAGAATACAAAATGGATGTTTGCAAAGATTGCAGGGAACTATAGACAATGCTAAGAGAACAAGCAGGCCCAGAGCCGGTACGTGTATTGGAACGGCAGCTCCCAGATGAGACTGAAACTGTAGGTCTATTAACATATTGATAGTCTATCTCCGGGAACAAAGGGGAGATACTCAAGTAACCGATCTGGCTCCAGACCTCACGGCACCAGTTCCCCAAACCAAAAGCACAAACAAAGCCAGGCCAACGGCCACCTAGGACACGCCCAGCCATCAGGGCACCCACCTCTTTTTTGGTCAAGATCAATACGAGTGATCAAGTTCAAGGCCCGCCCAAAAGCGCGCGAAGCCCTTTCAGGTATAAGAAGAAGGCACCAGGAGAGAATCGCTCTCTTGGAATTGGCTCTCAAAGCGGAGAGACCCTTCCACCAGCTGCACCAGAAGCAATTAAGTCCAAGGTCAACGCTCGCTACCAGACGGACGACCTTAGCTGTTCTCTTGTACCACTTCAACCCCAGCAGCCTCAGATCCGAACAACGGCCATTGTTCCTCTGACTGAGTGGGCACCCGAAGCTAAGTATAGGCTTTAGCATTAGAGATAGTTTAGTTTGTAGTATTTCGTGCATGAGTAGATATTGCTGTGTATGTATTGACTTTGAACTAACTAACTGGTGTATCGGCTCTTTGATCAGTATTCGGGTTTGAACCTTGTGGCGGTATCGAAAGATACCTGGCGACTCTAAAGCAAACGTAATTAGGATTAAGGAAGGCGACCATATTGACCGCCATATTTAGAACCAAATAAAGAGAGCAACTGTAATTACAAAGGAATGAGGGCAGAGATGGTTGAAATAGACTGAGAAAGGAGTTTAGTAGAAAAGACAGTTTATCAACGGCAGATGTTTATGAAAATAGTTCATGACTCACAACAAAGATATATCCCAGCGAGGAAGAAGGATTCTAGGAAGGGGATAAATCAACCATGATCAACCAAGGAAATTAAGGACAGTATTTAACAATGTGGCAAAGCTTAGTGTAAGACAGAGGATTGAGAAAGTTTTAAAATACAAGAATAAATTACCAAAAAATAATAAAGGGGGAGAAGATATCCCATGAGGATAACCTAGCACGTAATATAAAATGGGCATTCAGAGTTTTAAAAAATATATATAAAAAGGAAGGAGCAACAGAGGTAGTGGATGAACTGGGAGTAATCTTTCAATAATCCTTAATTCTGGAAATGTTCTGTATGACCTTTATTCAAGAAGTGGGGGGGCAGGGGGGGGGGGGGGCGGGGGGGGGGGACGACAAAAAACAGGTAACTATATGCCAGTTAGTTTAACATCTGTCATTGGGAAAATGTTAAGAGTCCATTGTGAAGGATGTAATAACAGGGCATTTAGAAACACGGAATGTAATCAAGCAGAGTCAGTATTGATTCATGAAGGGGAAATCATGCCTGGCAAATTTATTAGAATTCATTGAGGTGGTAACAAGCAGGATAGATAAAAGGAGCAAGTAGATGTAGTATACTTTGATTTTCAAGAAGCATTTGGTTAGGTACTGCACATAAGGTACTGAACATAAGGCTCCTTAAGAGTCTATGGTGTTGAGGGTACTATATTAGGATGGATAGAGGATTGGCTAACTAATAGAAGACAGAGAGTTGGGATAAGAGGGGCATTTTCACGGTGGCAACCTGAACCCAGTGGAGTGCCACAGGAATCACAATTATTTACGACACATTTGATGACTTGGTCAAGGGAAGTGAATGTACTGTTGCCAAGTTTGCAGACAACACAAAAAAAATTGCTGAAAAGTTGTTTCCCCCTCTGGTAGAGACTCGGATCAGAAGGCAGAATCTCAGAGTAAGGGGTCACCAATTTAAGACAGAGATGAGGAGGAATTTCTTCTCTCAGAGTGCATCTGTGGAATAATTTTTTGCAGAGTGCTGTAGAGGTTGGGTCGTTAAGTCTGTTCATGGTTGAGATAGAGAGATTTTTAATCAGTAAGGGAATCAATTATTATGGGGATAAGGCAGGAAAGTTTAGTTGAGGATTATCAGATCAGATCAGTCATAATCTCATGGAATGGCAAAGCAGACATGATGGGCCGAGTGGTGCATTTCTTCTCCTGTGTCTTACTGTTGTTCTTATTGTTACAATTCAAATAGTTTTTGAGCAGCAAATGATTGAGTGCGACAGATTCCCTTCAGGTTACATGACATGACAATGTTGAAGTTGATAACTCATTTGCCCAAACGATGGGATGTCTACTGCATATATCATATACTTCTATTCCATAAGACCATACGACATAGGAACAGGATTAGGCTATTCGGCCCATCGAGTTTGCTCTGCCATTCAATCATGGATGATATGTTTCTCATCCCATAGGGGTTGGTTTAGCACACTGGGCTAAATCGCTGGCTTTTAAAGCAGACCAAGGCAGGTTAGCAGCACGGTTCAATTCCCCTACCAGCCTCCCTGAACAGGCACCGGAATGTGGCGACTAGGGGCTTTTCACAGTAACTTCATTTAAAGCTCACTTGTGACAATAAGCGATTTTCATTTCATTTTATCCCCATTCTCTTGCCTTCTTCCCTTAACCTTGATCCCCTTACTAATCAAGAACCTATATCTGCCTTAAAGACACTCAGTGATTTGGCCTCCACAGCCTCTGCGGCAAAGAGTTCCATAGATTCACCATCCTGTAGCTGAAGAAATTCTTTCTCATCTCTGTGCTTATTAAGGTTAGCGAAATTGAAAAGATGGACAGACAGAGACACAGTTTTCTCTAATAGAGGAGTCCAGAAGAATGGGTGCATGATCTTAAAATTAGAACTATCAGTCAGGCGTGAGATCAGAAAGTAATTGTTCATGCATCTGGCAATGAAAATCAGGAACTCTCTCCACCAAAAGGCTATTGGGGGCTAGGTTGATCGAAAATTTAAAAACCAAGTTATAGTTTTTTGTTAACAAGCAGTATTCCTGATTACAGAATAAAAGTGGGTAGATGGAATTCAGATCAGCTATGACATAATTGAATGATGTAACAGGCTTGGGGCCTACTTCTGTTTCCTTGCTCCTTTTAGTGCATTTAAACACAATGGGCGTGATTCTCCACTCCCGCGCCGATTGGGAGAATCGCCTGGGTCGCCAAATTTTCCCGCGACGCTGGTCCGACTCCGTCCCGCGATTCACCCAAGCGGCGAGAACGGCCCCGTCGAGGCCCGCGCGGCGCAGGCCGGAGAATCGCCCTAGACACCCAAAATGGCGATTCTCCGCCACCCCCGCTATCCTCAGGCCAGGATCGGCCGAAGTCCCGACGGCGTGACCCCAGTTCACGCCGTCACCGTTCACACCTGCTATTTAAAGTCGTCAGCCAGCACAGCATGAGGAGGTGAGCGGACTGTTCCGCAGCTCCTGGAGACCGGGCCGGCTTCCCCAAGAAGGCTGCGGCCTGGGAGGGGGGCAGGGGGGTGAGGGAGAGTGTGCAGGTGAGAGGGGGGATGAGGGAGAGTGTGCAGGTGGGAGGGGGGATGAGGGAGAGTGTGCAGGTGGGAGGGGGGATGAGGGAGAGTGTGCAGATGGGAGGGGGGATGAGGGAGAGTGTGCAGGTGGGAGGGGGGATGAGGGAGAGTGTGCAGGGTGGAGGGGGGATCAGGGAGTGTGTGCAGGTGGGAGGGAGGATGAGGGAGAGTGTGCAGGTGGGAGGGGGGATGAGGGAGAGTGTGCAGGTGGGAGGGGGGATGAGGGAGAATGTGCAGGTGGGAGGGGGGATGAGGGAGAGTGTGCAGGGTGGAGGGGGGATCAGGGAGTGTGTGCAGGTGGGAGGGGGGTGAGGGAGAGTGTGCAGGTGGGAGGGGGATGAGTAGAGTGTGCAGGTGGGAGGGGGGATGAGGGAGAGTGTGCAGGTGGGAGGGGGGATGAGGGAGAGTGTGCAGGTGGGAGGGGGGATGATTAGAGTGTGCAGGAGGGAGCGGGATGAGGGAGAGTGTGCAGGTGGGAGGGGGGTTGAGGGAGAGTGTGCAGGTGGGAGGGGGGATGAGGGAGAGTGTGCAGGTGGGAGGGGAGGTGAGGGAGAGTGTGGATGGTATCGTCCATCCGCGGATGCAACATGTCAGCCACCCTGATATGGCAGGACGGTGACGAGGACACGGCCGCAGGTTGCCGTGAGGCTGATGGGCGCAGGGGACTGGCACACTGGTGAGGAGTACGGTGTGAACTGACCGTTGGACGCAGACAGTGACCAGGTGTTAGGCTGGGTGCGTATCTGCAGCGCGACCATCCCACCGGGGCACACAGGTATCCCATGCAACCCGGCTGGCGAGGTGTGGAAGAACCTCCGTGTAACATGTCGTTTCTCTGCCCCCCACCACCCTCCTGCAGGTCACCATGTATGCCAACCAGACAGCGACGTTCACTGCCGTGGTTGGAGCCGCAGTTCTGGAGTTTGCCATCCGGCAGCATAGAGTCGGACGGGCCACAGTGGCTGCAGATGCAGCAGTTGCCGGTGCAGCAGAGGGGATGGCCGCGGAGTGGCCCGTCGTCGACACGCAGGCCGCAGGCGCTCAGGACCCAAATGTACAGGGGGATGCCGAGGGGAACATTGACCGCCAGACGGCGAGGAATGCAGAGGAAGTGCTTGAGGGGAACAGGAGGAGGAGCAGGAGGATCCACTGATGGTGGTGCCAGGGCGCCACAGGAGTCCAGCAAGGCCGAGGGTGTACCGTGACAGAAAGTCGTTCGAGGCCCTACCGGACATCACATGCAGGAGGAGACTACGGTTCAGCAGGGAGACGGTCGCACATATATGCCACCTCATGGCATACCTCGCACCACTTGGAACTGGTGGAAGACACGCGATACCAGTCTCTGTCAAGGTGACAGTGGCCCTAAGCCTTTATGCGACCGGTTCCTTCCAGGCGCCGAGTGGGGACCTCTCCGGGATATCACAGGCATCGGCCCACAGGTGCATCAGGGCCATCACCGAAGCCTTGTACGCCATCGCGGACAGGTACATAAAGTTCCCCGAGGACCGAGCACAGCAGGAAGCACGGGCACGTGGATTCGCCAAGGTGGTCGGGATACCGATGGTCCAGGGTGTCATCGATGGTGTGCACGTCGCCATGCGCCCGCCTGCAGACAACAGGAAAGTGTTCATGAACAGAAAGGGCACATACTCCATGAACATTCAGGTTGTGCGACCCCCACATGAAGATCATGCACGTGTGTGCAAAGTACCCCGGGAGTGTGCATGACGCCTACATTCTGGCACAGTCGTTCATCCCCGCAATGTTCGATGGATGCCCCCCCCCCCCCGGCTGAGGGGCTGGTTGCTGGGTGACAAGGGCTATCCGTTGAAGTCATGGCTGATGACGCCTATACGGAGGCCTCACACCAACGTGGAGAGCCTATACAACGAGGCACATGCAGAAACCAGGGGTGTGGTGGAGCGGTGCTTCGGGCTGCTGAAGATGCGCTTCAGATGCCTGGACCGATCAGGAGGGGCCCTGCAGAACCGGCCCGACAGGGTCGGTCGCATGGTTGTGGTCTGCTGTGCGCTGCACAACATTGCCATGCAGAGGGGAGATGACCTGGTGGAGGAGCCGGAGGGAGGACCCGACGGCACCGGAGCTAACGTGAACGAGGGGGAGGAGGAAGAGGGGGGTGAGGAGGAGGAGGATGATGGCGTGCATCAGGGTGGGGGAGGGGCGCAGGACGCAGTCACTGCCCGGCTGCTCGTTACATCCAGGAGGCTGCGCGACGGCACCGCCGCGGACAGCGGGCACGCGACGCGTCGGTGGCCGCACGGTTCACGCACTGTGGGGGTGGGATTCGCTGAACACTTGCACCGTCACTCCTGCACACGGTCACCACACAGCACCCCCCCCCCCCCACCCCCCCCCCCCACCCCCCCCCCCCGCACCGCGTTCACGGCAACAATTCCACATCACCTTACCACTGCAGCACTGCGGGATTGCACAACATTGATGATTGGGTAAGCGGGTGTGATCAGTGCCATGTTGAATGATGACAGCCCGCTCTGCAATGAGCTGTGTGCTCAGATTCGCCAGCCGAGGTCTGACTCATGGCTATAGCTGAACCATGCACTCCGGTGGTCACAGCCTTCGTGTCGGATATTTCACCACATGCCCGTGTGGGGTGGCTGGCGTCGGTGTACTGTGGACAACGGTGTCCGATTATGGGGGGGCGGGGGAGGGAGGGGGGAAAGGGACAGCACATCCGGAACAGACCTTGAACCGCTCGTATACCACAATGCCAATCGGGCACCCTCACGAGCCCCCTGGCACCGGACATAGCACACAGTCTTACAAGTCAAATCCAACAGTGAGTTTATTCGTGTGGTTAACATAGGTGCCCTACCCACTACAACTAAACTGTGCCCTGCACCCGTGCCAACTTCTTACGTGCCTAACTTCTTTGCCTTACGGGCCCTACCACTACGACTAGGTGTGTTCCCAGATGGTACAGCAGGAGTGGAGGTGGACTTCTGTGAATCACGCCCTTCGACATGGCTCCCCTTCGGCACACGTTTCCTGGGGCGGCCCGGCTTCGATGGGCCAGGCAACTCGGCAGGCATGCTGGATGGCGTTGTGCCACCCTGACCTGCCTGCTGCCCACCAAATGCGCCAGGGATGGAACGGGGGGAGGCCGAGTGTACCGGGATGTCCCTTGATGGAGCTACTGGGACGGGCCCCAGAACCTCCTCCTTCCTCGGGGAGCCCGGTGGCCCCCGGGACTCACTGTGGGACGGAGATGTGCTCCGAGACATGCCGCGTCGCACCACCGACACCTGGCGCTGCCAGTCCTGGAGGCCTGCAGCGGGATCGACGACGGTCCGAATGTTCGCCGAGACAGAGCCCAGGGAGTGCCACATTCCTGCCAAGGACTGTGTGATCTCAACCTGTGAGCGCGCCATGCCATCCATCACGTGCGCCAGGCGGTCTATGCTCTCCGCGACTGACTGCTGGGACTGTGCCCTCGCCTGCTGGGACCGGGCCATGGCATGGTGAGACTCGGCCAGGGCCCGGAGAGCGGTGGCAATGTCCTGTTGGCTCTGTGAGATGGCTGCCTGTGAGAGGGCAGCCCTCTCCTGGGCCATGGATGACGCATGCACGTTAAGCCCAATGCCTTGCAGAACCTGACCCATGGCCGAAACCCTTTCACCCATTGCCTCCTCCGCGGACGCCACCCGTGCGGTGTCGGCCTGGTTGGTTGCGATGAGCGGCACCACTCCCTGCTCCTGGGCGCGGATGGACTCCTTCAACAGGTCCTGGAAGATGGCCCTCATCCTGTTATTCAGTCCCTGGGTGTCCACATGCATCGGTTGTCCGGGTGGGTCAAGTACATCCAGGAACCAGGGGGGCATCTGGGTGGCAGCTGTTTGCTGGGCCTGGGCTGCCCTCCGACCGTCCAGCCCCTCGGCTGCTCCAAACTCCACCTGCTGTACCGGCTCGGCTGTGGGGTGCGCACCAGACAGTGACCCGGGAGCCTCGTCACTTATCTGCCCAACCGAGGTGGGTGTCTCTGTGATGGTGAATGGTGTGGGAGACAGCAGTGCCCCACCTGACCGCCCACCACCCCACTTCCCCCTCGTGCCGGGGGAGGGGGGGGGGGCCTGGGGGCACCCTCATGGCACTTACCCTCACAGCCCGAGTGAGGTCGTGCAGCTTCTTCCGACACTGTTCCCCAGTCCGGGGGGTCTGCCCCACAGCACTCACAGCGGTGCCAACCTCATGCCAACTGCGCCTCACCGCGCTGGATGGCTGGCGGTGCCCACGTCTTGGGCAGAGGGTGTCCCTTCTCTGCTCGACCACATCCAGCAGGGTATCCAGGTCCGTGTCCCGGAACCTCGGTGCGGCTCGTCGGGGCTCAGCCATCTCTTCCTCTCTCTTCTCCTCCGGGTCCTCTCTGCGCGGATCACGCCATTTATGATGCATTCGGGCGTCGCGCGGTGACGACGCAGCTTTCACGACACGCCCCCCCCCCCCCGAGTTTCTCGCAGCCCCGATCCTAGCCCATTTTCGGGCCCTAGATCGGTCGGGATCGGGGGCCGTTTTGCGCCGTCGTGAACCTCGACGGCGTTCACGACGGCGTGGGCACTTAGTCGCGGGAGCGGAGAATCGCGCCCACTATGTATTCAGATAATAAGCGACTGTAATACTGAGGTTGATAATGTTTCTCATCCCCATTCTCCTGCCTTCTCCCCATAACCCCTGATCCCCAAGAATCATCCTTCCGAATTTCAATGAGTACAGACCCAAAGTCCTCAACCGCTCTTCATATGACAAATCCTTCATTCCAGGGATTATTCTTGTGAAGGCAGGAGAATGGGGATGAGAAACATTATCAGCCTCAGTATTACATTCTTGTGAACCTCATCTGGATCCTCTCCAAGGCCAGCACATCCTTCCTTAGATACGGGCCCAAAACGGCTCACAATACTCCAAATGGGGTCTGACCAGAGCCTGATACCGCCTCAGAAGCACATCCCTGCTCTTGTATTCTAGCCGTCTCAATATATTAAGCATTTGCCTGCTGTTATTGCTAACCATAGTTTCTAGCCTTAACCTTAGTGCATTTAGGTTAGGCATGAGCAAGAGAAAATTGCTTTGGGGAACTATGTCAATACGGGGATAGGGTAAGGGCTTAATTTTTCTTCCAAAGCATGATTACAATCCCTTGAATACATGCAACAGCAACATATTCCAACCCCCGCCCCCTCTCCTCCACCTTTGGTTCCGTGCAGAAACAAAGGGGGCGCGATTCTCCGCTCCCACGCCGGTTGGGAGAATCGCCTGGGTCGCCAAATTTTCCCGCGATGCCGGTCTGACACCCTCCCGCGATTCTCCCAAGCGGCGAGGACGGCAACCACGCATGCGCGGGTGACGCCAGTTATGCGACGCCGGCCGCGTCATGAATGCGGCGCCTCCTTTACGCGGTGACAAGGCCTGGCCCGTGTAAATGACGCAGCCCCGCTCCTAGCCCATTATCGGGCCCTGAATCGGTCGGGATAGGGGCCGTTTCGCGCCGTCGTGAACCTCGACGGCGCTCACGGCGGCGCGAACACTCTGCCTCCATTTCGGAGAATCCCGCCCCCGTTTTTTGCTTTGCCTGCTGGGTGGTGTGGGGGGTAGCAGGGGGGGTGGGGGGGGTTGTGTAGTCAGCATTAAAATAAATAGACAAGAAATTTTGTCGGGCCCATTGACCTCATTGCTTAAACCTCTCATCAGCAATTTAAATTTGCAGACACCTATCCCAGCATCTTTTTGAGTCAAGTTGTTGGGCTTTTGCTTTGGGCCTGTTTATTTGCAATAAACTCTTTGCACCATTCTTGTAAGTTAGAATTGAAACTTCAATGCCATGACAACTGAACAGCCAGCTCCAAATAAACCTTCGCTTTTCATGGTGAAAATATCGAGCTGGGGTCCCAAAGAAGTGAAAATGCTGCCACAGATGCTGAATCAAGCTGCTTGATTATTGCCGATCTGAAAATCTGTTTGCAGAGTCGCTGACCACATGTGCACTATGGTGACAAAAGGAAACTTGTCTATTAATTACTGGCATCACCGAGGTAGCGTCTGTCTTTAAATTATTTTATTAAAGCTGGGCTTCTAACCAGAAGGTAATAATGGGGGTCTGCTATTTCTCTCAGTCTGGAAGAGTTTTATTAGGTCTCAGTGAGATGAGGAACTGACATACAGCAGACTCATTGCTTGGACTGTGGGCTATTGGACAGTATTCATAAAATAATCTGCATTTCAGACATTTCCTGACCCTCTCAATCGGGAGAAAATCCCTACACTTTGGCAATTCAAAGATACTTCCATTTTGGGATCGCTGAGATTATGAAAGGCACGATATAAATGGAAGATTTTTTTCTATAAAATGAGAAGCCAAGAATTAATAAAGCTGATATAATATAATAATATAAATTTCTGCATTTTTATATTTTTATGGATCTAGTTGACAAGGCCACCATTTGTTGCCCTGGAACTGAGTGACTTACTCGGCCATTTCAGAGATTAGTTAAGAGTTAACCACATTGCTGTGTGTCTGGAGTCACAAGTAGGCCAGGCTAGGTAAGGATGGCAGATTTCCTTCCCTTAAAGACATTAGTGTAGCAGATGGGTATTTAGGACAAATGATGGTAGCTGTCACGGTCACCATTACTGTGACTGGCTTTATATTCCAGGTTTATTAATTGAATTCAGGCGCCATGGTGGGATTTGAACCTATGTGCCCAGAGAATTGCCTTGATCCTCTGGTTTACTAGTCTAATGACATTACCACTACATGATTATCGTCCGAAAGGTCATTTAAGAGTCACTTCGTATACTACCGTGGTGGGAGGAGAGTAGGAAGCACACCATGTAAGCAAACCTGTGTTGGGCATTCCTGTGGCCTGTTGAATGGAGGATGGTGGCGGGGGCGGGGGGGGGGTTCCTCCTTCTTGGGCATCCTGAGCCCAGCAGAGGGACCCACGACCAAAAGGTTTCACAAAGGAATCTGAGTGTTTTAAAAGCTCCTGGAGTGCAGTGTGAAGCTACACCTGCCGCTATGCTTGAAAAATCATCCCGACAACGAAACATCAGTTGGAAAGAACAACTTGTTGCATGGCTGCAAACCAGGGGCGAAATTCTGCGTTATCGGCGGAAAGTCCGCCGATCGGCGCAAAAAACGGCGCAAATCCGACTTGCGTCACGTCGGAAAAATGGGTCGGTAGTCTCCGGCCCGAAATGGGCTAGCAGCGACGTAACGGGATCCGCGCTTGCGCAGTGGTTCACGCCGTGCAGCGTCATACGCGCTGCACGGCGTGACGGCTCATAAGGCCGCGCTGCTCCCCCCCCCACCCGACCGCAACACCCGACCGCAACACCCGACTGGATGGCTGGCCGTCGCTCAGCCCCAAGGTTCGAGTCACGCGATGTGGAGGCGCTCCTGGACGCGGTGGAGCAGAGGAGGGACGCCCTGTATCCCGGGCACGGCCGCAGAGTTGCCCCACGCCACAGCCGGCGTCTGTGGAGGGAAGTGGCAGAGGCCGTCACCGCTGTGGCCCTGACACCACGGACAGGCACCCAGTGCCACAAGAAGGTGAACGACCTCGTCAGAGCAGGCAGGGTGAGCCTCCCCCATATCCCCCATATCCCCCCTCCCCCATATCCCCCCCTCCCCCATACCCCCCTCCCCCATATCCCCCCTCCCCCATATCCACCCTCCCCATATCCCCCATATCCCCCCTCCCCCATATCCCCCCATCCCCCCCTCCCCCATATCCCCCCTCCCCCATATCCCCCATATCCCCCCTCCCCATATTCCCCCCTCTCCCATATCCCCCATATCCCCCCTCCCCATATCCCCCCTCCCCCATATCCCCCCTCCCCCATATCCCCCCTCCCCCATATCCCCCCTCCCCCATATCCCCCCTCCCCCATATCCCCCCCTCCCCCATATCCCCCCTCCCCCATATCCCCCCTCCCCCTCCCTCATATCCCCAATATCCCCCTCCCCCATATCCCCCCTCCCCATATCCCCCCTCCCCCATATCCCCCCTCCCCCATATCCCCCCTCCCCCATATCCCCCCTCCCCCATATCCCCCTCCCCCATATTCCCCCTCCCCATATCCCCCCTCCCCCATATCCCCCATATCCCCCATCCCCCATATCCCCCCTCCCCCATATCCCCCCTCCCCCATATCCCCCCTCCCCCATATCCCCCATATCCCCAAGTGAATCCAGCCCTAACCTTAACCTCTGCAATGCACGCGCAACCGATGGCGTGCATTCATATACCTGCCTAACACTGTTGCCTTTTACCCCTGCCCCCCGCCCCCCCACACACACAGGAGAAGCGCGCACACAACAATAGGGAGAATGTGAGGAGTGGAGGAGGGCCCGCTGATGAGAGGCCACTGACCGTACACGGGGAAAGGGCCCTGGAACTGGCTGGCGGACCTGAGGACCGGGAGGTTGCTGATGCAGAGGTCGGGGGCGTACTAGCAAGTGAGCCACCGACAGCCCGACCCCATATTCCCCCCTCCACTATATCCCCCTCCCCCGTATCACCTGATCACTGCCTGATGTCTAACCATGCATGCTTCATTGTGTATCGCAGGACCAAACGTCCAGGCACCCATCCCCGCAGATGCAGACCGCCCGCAGGATGCCCCTCGGAGACCACAGGAGACGGAGAGACCCGCACCCTCCAGCATGCGACGCCCGCAGGATGCCCCTCGGAGACCACAGGAGACGGAGAGACCCGCACCCTCCAGCATGCGACGCCCGCAGGATACCCCTCGGAGACCACGGGAGACGGAGAGACCCGTACCCTCCAGCATGCGACGCCCGCAGGATGCCCCTCGGAGACCACGGGAGACGGAGAGACCTGGACACTCCAGCATGCGACGCCCGCAGGATGCCCCTCGCACACCACGGGAGACGGAGAGACCTGGAGCAACAGGGAGACGACACCCCCGTCACGTGCGGGAGCGACCATCCAGCGACGAGGGGGGCAGCCACAGGCCCCCGTCACATCCGAGCCAGGACACCACTACCCAGGACACCACTACCCAGGACACCACTACCCAGGACACCCCTACCCGGGACAGCACTACGCAGGACACCCCTACCCGGGACAGCACTACCCAGGAAGACGAAATACCGGACAGTGACTCAGAGTGGATGGGTGGAGACGAACCCCCACCCCAAAGTGCCATGGACTCAGAGTGGGACGAAGAGCACGACACAACGCCACTGCTGTCAACAACACCCTCCACCATCGCAGAAACACTCACCTCGGTTGGGCACTTTAGTGATGAGGCGTCTGGTACACTCACTGGTGCGCACAACACATCCGTCCCGGTACAGCAGGTGGAGGTAGGAGCAGCAGAGGAGCCGGGCGGTCGGAGGGCAGCCCAGCCCAAGCGAACATCTGCCGCCCAGATGGATCCCGGGTTCCTGCAGTTACCACACCCACACATAGATCCGATGCAACCACCGACCCGGAGACGAGCGAAGAGGGTGACCGACGGCTTGCGGCGGCTGCGGTCGCAGGTGGAGGAGTCCACCCACGTCCAGGAGCTGGGAGTGGTGCCGGTCATGCGTGCCACCCAGGCTGACACCGCACGGGTGGCGTCCGCGGTGGAGGCAATGGGTGCGACGGTGTCAGACATGGGGAACGGTTTGCGAGGCCTGGGGCCTTCCGTGCAGGCGGCGTCTGTGGCCCAGGAAATGGCTGCCCTCTCACAGGAGGCCATGAGCCAGTGCCAGCGCCAGATGGCAGAGGCGCTCAACGCCATAGCCCAGTCTCTGCAGGCCATGGCCCAGTCTCAGCAGGCCATGGCCCAGTCTCTGCAGGCCATCGCTGAGGGCATCGGCGCCAGTGGCCATGTGCGAGCCGGCGTCGCACTGTCACAGACAGGGTTTGCCAACCCCCTGGGCTCCATGGCTGCAAACCTGCAGACCCCTGTCGATACCAGCACGGGCCTCCAGGACTGGCAGCGCCAGATGTCGGGGGGGCATCGGATGGCCAGTCCGTTCGCATCCCCCACCCATGTAGAGGCCTGGGGGCCATCGGGCACCCCGAGGGAGAAGGAGGTGGCGTGGTCCGTCCCGGCTCCCTCTGTAGGGGAGGTCCCGGTACACCGCGACATCTCGGACTCCCCCCCTTCCGTCCCAGGTGCATCGGGTGGGCAACGGGCAGGACAGGCTGGCAGCTCGCCATCCCAGTCGCCCGGGCCGCAGCCTGGCCCATCTAGGCCAGGACGCCCCAGGAAACGGCCGCCAAAGGGATCCAGTGTCAGAGGGCAGGAATCACAGGAGTCCACCTCCAGTTCTGCTGTACCGTCTGGGGAACCACGTAGACGTAGTCAAAGGGCCCGTAAGGCCAAACAATTAGACACTGAGTAAGTTGGCACAGGTGCAGGGCACAGATGAGTTTTAGGGGCTAGGGCACGTGCATGAACTCCTTTGGTTATTAAAGTCAATGTTACACCTACCGAAGCTACCTTTGTGCTCTGTCCAAAGTGTGCGGGGGTGTCATGTACGTTGAGCGCAAGTGTGTGTGTGAGGGGTGGTCTTACCTCAGCCCCAGGTGAGTCTGCCCCCTTCCCCCTGGGCCGCCATCAACATCCCCCGGGCAGAGGACGGGACCGTGCGCTGCAGTGTCACAGCCGCATGCAGGGATGGTCCGGTGGATGGTGGTACTGTGGCCATGGGTCAGACATAGTCCAACGATGTAGAGCCAGAAGCTCATCGTAGGGCGGGTTGTCATCATCCTCCATGGCCTGCGATAGACATGCGTCCACCCGCAACTGTGTGAGCCCGGCCCGTTGTGCCGCAGGTGGATCGGCAATGGGGGGAGGGTGGTGTGCATGGGGGTGGGGTGGGTGGGGTTGAGGAGGGGGGTGAGGGTGCTGGGTGGGTGGATGGGTGGGGGGGGTGGGTGGTCGGCTGTTGCCATGGTGTGCGGTCTGTGGCCATGCTACCCGATTCCCACGCCCATCTAGTCAGTGAAGCGGGCGTCTATCAGTCTGTCCCGTGCCCACTGGGCCAGCCGGTAACGGTGGACGGCCACCCGCCTGTGTCTACCCCGTCTGCCCTGACCATTACCCCCATCCCCCTCATCTGGGGAGGACTGGGCCTCTTCCTGCTGCTCCTCCACTCCGCCCTCCTCTGCCTGCGGCACATCGCCCCTCTGCTGGGCTATGTTGTGCAGGACGCAGCACACCACAATGATGCGGCCGACCCTATCTGACCAATACTGGAGGGCGCCCCCAGAGAGGTCCAGGCACCTGAAACGCATCTTCAGCACACCAAAGCACCTCTCGATCACTCCCCTTGTCGCTACATGGGCATCATTGTAGCGGTTATCCGCCTCATTGCGTGGCCTCCGTATAGGCGTCATCAGCCACGATCGCAATGGGTAGCCCCTGTCGCCCAGCAACCAGCCCCTCAGCCGGGGATGGCGTCCCTCGTACATGCCGGGGATGGATGACCGCGACAACACGAATGAGTCGTGTACATTGCCTGGGTTACGGGCGCAGACGTGCAGGATCATCATGCGGTGGTCGCAGACCACCTGTACCTTCATCGAATAAGTCCCCTTCCTATTAGTGAACACGGCCCTGTTATCTGCAGGTGGCCGCACGGCGACGTGCATCCCATCGATCGCGCCCTGGACCATGGGGAACCCGGCAACGGCAGAGAAGCCCACGGCCCGGGCATCTTGGCTGGCCCGGACCACGGGGAAGAGGATGTAGCGGTGCGCCATGGCATATAGGGCATCTGTCACTGCCCGGATGCACCAGTGCACCGATGTCTGCGATATGCCGGACGGGTCCCCACTCGGTGCCTGGAATGACCCCGTTGCATAAAAGTTCAGGGCCACCGTAACCTTGACGGACACGGGGAGAGGGTGTCCCCCGCCAGTGCCACACGGTGACAGGTGTGCCAGCAGGTGGCAGATGTGTGCCACGGTTTCCCGGCTCATCCGGAGTCTCCTCCTGCATTCCCGGTCCGTGAGGTCCAGGTATGACTGCCGGGGCCGGTACACACGGGGCGCCCTCGGGTGCCTCCGTTGCCGTGGGGCCGCGACGTACTCCTCCCCCTCCTCGTCCTGTCGGTCAGGTGTCCCTCCAGCCTGGGCGGCTGCCGCCTGCCCCTCTGCGGCAGCCTGCGCCGCCTCTCTGGCACGCTCCTCCTCCTCCTCATCCAGGGCAACATAGACATGAGCGGCTGCCACCACGGTGGCCAACATCGCTGGATGATCTGAAAACCTGACGGCCTGGTGCGGGGGAGGGGAACGACGACATGTCATCATTGCCCATATCCCCTCCTCCCCCCAGCCAGGTGGCATGGACCGCATGGGTCCAACTGTTGGAGGCTGGCACCTGGCCAGGTGGACCAGCTCACTTGCCCTCCCATCCCCCTCCTCGGCACGGACCCCCCCCCAACCTCCACCCCAGCACGGACCCCCCCCCCCAACCTCCACCCCGGCACGGACCCCCCCAAACTCCACCCCAGCACGGACCCCCCCCCCAACCTCCACCCCGGCACGGACCCCCCCAAACTCCACCCCAGCACGGACCCCCCCCCCCCCAACCTCCACCCCGGCACGGCACGGACCCCCCCCCAACTTCCACCCCAGCACGGACCCCCCCCCAACCCCCAACCTCCACCCCGGCATGGACCCCCCCCCCAAACTCCACCCCGGCACGGACCCCCTCCCGGCACTCCCCCGGAGCCCAGCCTACTCTAACCACCCCCCCCCACCCCCCCCCGCCGCACACACACACACAACCTGAGACACACCTCTCCTCACACAATCAGACTGCGGCCACGCCATTGCCTGCCCAGAGCCAACCCCCCAGGCCGTCACTCACCTCCTCGCTGGTCGGCGTGAGCCTGGAGAACCAGGTCACGCCGATGAAAAGGAGGTTTGATTTACGTCGACGTGAACGGTCATCACGTCGACGGGACTTCGGCCCATCCGGAAGGGAGAATATCGGCAGGCCGAAAATCGGCTGCCTTGCGCAGATCCGTGACATTCTCCGCGGCAGCGGCGCCATTAACGCCCCGCCGACTTTTCTCCCTTCGGAGACTTCGGCAACCGGCGGGGGCGGGATTCACGGCGGCCAACGGCCATTCTCCGACCCTCTGGGGGGTCGGAGAATGACGCCCCAGATTTCAAATTGTCTGAAGAGCTAAAGACAGCTGAGGAGTTGGACTGCAAATATTTTACTCCGTCTATCAGGAGTTCCTGCAACATTCCTGATTGATGGCACTACTTGATTTCAGCTCTGCATGCAAGAAAAACAGCTGCACACACACAACCATGACTGGTTCAACATTAATGGAAGTTATGTACACACATGAGGGTGTGTATGTTTGTGTACAGAATATAAAATGCAGTCAAAGATATGATCAATCTCCTCTTCTTTCTTGGCTGCACTAATATGGAGAGTTTGATGGATGAGTGCAGAAATGTTGGAAATATTCATTTTTTAAAAATTCATTAATAGGATGTGGGCATCGCTGGCTAGTCCAGCATTTATTGCCCTTGAGAAGGTGGGGGTGAGTTGCCTTCTAGCACCGCTGCAGTCCCTGAGGTATAGGTACACCCACTGTGCTGTTAGGAAGGGATTTCCCGGATTTTGACCCAGCGGCAGTGAAGGAACACGGAGGCGTATTTTCAAGTCAGGGTGGTGAGTGACTTGAAGGGAAACATCCAGCGGGTGGTTTTCCCAGGTATCTGCTGCTCTTGTCCTTCCAGATGGGTCATGGGTTTGGAAGGTGCTGCCGAAGGAAGAACATAGGAATTAAGAGCAGATGTAGGCAATTCAGCCTTTCGAGCCTATTCCGCCATTCAATCAGATCATGGCTGATCTCTTCCTCGTCTCAAATCCACCTCCTTACCTGATCCCCATATCCGTTTAACATGGTTTTTTTTAACAGAAATATATCTATTCCCTTCTTGAAGCCATTTAGTGACTCAGATCCTACGCACTGTGGGGCAGTGATTTCCACAAATTCACTATCCTCTGCGAGAGGTACTTGCTCCTCCTCTCAGTACTAAATCTACCGCCTCTCAGCCTATATCTGTGACCCCCTCATTCTAGATTGCCCCATAAGGGGGAACATTTGGTCTATGTTTACCTCATGAATCCATTTTAGTATTTTATACACTGCGATCAGATCCCCTCTCATCCTTCTAAACTCCAGCGAGTTTCAGCCCAAACTGAGCCTTGGTGAGCTCCTGCAGTGCATCTTGTAGATGGTACACAAGGCTGCTGCTGTTCGTCGATGGTGGAGGGAGTGAATGTTTGCGGAACTGGTGCCAATCAAGCGGGCTGCTTTGTTCTGGATGGTGTCGAGCTTTTTGAGTGATGTTGGGAGCTGCCCGCATCCAGGCACGTGGGGAGTATTCCATCACGCTCCCTGACTTGTGCCTTGTAGGTGGTGGACAGGCTTTGGGTAGTCAGGATGTGACCTACTCACCGCAGGGTTCCTAGCCTCTGATCTGCTGTCATAGAAGCAGGACTCATGTGGCTATTCCAATTCAGTTTCTGATCAGTGGTAACTCCCAAGATGTTGAGATTGCTGCCTCCTATTCTGATCTTGTCCTTTCTCATCTTCCCTATGTAGCTTCTAATTGCAGTTTTCCAGGTGTCATACTTTCTTATTTCTTCGGCCTCCTGGGGCGTCATTCTCCGACCCCCCGCCGGGTCGGAGAATGGCCGTTGGCCGCCGTGAATCCCGCCCCCGCCGAAGTCTCCGGTACCGGAGATTGGGCGGGGGCGGGAATCGGGCCGCGCCGGTTGGCGGGGCCCCCCGCTCAATTCTCCGGCCCGGATGGGCCGAAGACCCGCCCAGAAATTGCCTGTCCCGCCGGCGTAAATCAAAGCTGGTATTTACCGGCGGGACCAGGCGGCTTGGGCGGGCTCCGGGGTCCTGGGGGGGGCGCGGGGCGATCTGGCCCCGGGGGGGTGCCCCCACGGTGGCCTGGCCCACGATCGGGGCCCAGCGATCCTCGGGCGGGCCTGCGCCGTGGGGGCACTCTTTCCCTTCCGCCTCTGCCACGGCCTCCACCATGGCGGAGGCGAAGAGACTCTCCCCACTGCGCATGCGCGGGAAACTGTCGGCGGCCGCTGACGCTCCCGCGCCAGCTGGCGGGGCAACAAACACCATTTCCGCCAGCTGGCGGGGCGGAAATCCCTCTGGCGTCGGCCTAGCCCCTCAATGTTGGGGCTCGGCCCCCAAAGATGCGGAGCATTCCGCACCTTTGGGCCGGCGCGATGCCCGTCTGATTGGCGCCGTTTTTGGCGCCAGTCGGCGGACATCGCGCCGTTGGGGGAGAATTATGCCCCTGAGCTACTCCAAGCGATACAAAATGTTCAACATTTTCTGTTTTTTCCTGGTTTCTCTGCAGATTTCTTTAATCTTTCTAAACTTTGTCCAGTTCTTCCATTTCTGTGTGAATTTCACACAGTCATACTGCCCTTTGTTGCCGTCTATTTTGCAGCTGCTTTATTCACCGGTTTGACAGCAATGACCTTTGTGCATCATCTAGCATGTTCAACATGGTTCAGCTTTCTACAACATTGAAAATAATTTGTTCACATATTATTCCCTTTAGCTTCTTCTTTGTGATACACCAGACTCATCTTTTCATTCCTGTTTTCCTGTTTTCCCATTTTCTGTTGTCAGTCAGTCCCATGCAGGGGCATTCCTCAGAAGCAACTTACTGTGTTGGTGGGGATGGAGTTGGGGTGATTTGGGGAGGGGGGGGTAATAAAGTGGGTGGGGGGCTTATGGTGGTATGTATTGGGGTAATACGGTACACCACTTGCCGACAGGCTATTGGTGGAGGGATGCCAGGTCCTGATAGGATCTGCCACCTACTGGACTCCACCCAGAAATGCCGGTATTAGAACCTAGCTTTTCCCTCCATTTCCCTCAGCAGCTGCATTCTGTAACCACGCTGCTGGGGATAAAGTTCTGCCTAATAAAGCCTTCAATTCACATTACCTCAACCTGCCTTGCGTCATATTGATGGTACTACAATTTATTGAGCAGAATATAAATTGAAGAAAACAACATGGGAACATGGAGCTCCGAAAAACCCCAGAGTGCCTGCGCATCGCACCCCAAGCAGCTAACTCGACCTCTATCTTCAAGCACTGGCTGGCATGCTTTGAGGGCTACCTCCGAACGGCCCCGGCACACCGACTGACGAACAAAAGATGCAGGTCCTCTATTCTAGGGTGAGTCCTGACGTCTACTCCCTTATCGAGGACGAGGACGGTTTCACCGGTGCCATCGCCGCGCTGAAGGATACCTACATCCGGCCCGCCAACCAGGTTTTTGCTCGCTACCAGCTCGCTACACGACAGCAATTTCCTGGGGAATCGCTGGACGAATTTTATAAGGCCCTGCAGATCCTGGGTCGAAACTGCAACTGCCCGGCGGTAACAGCGAATGAACACACAGAGCTCCTGGTCCGCGATGCGTATGTGGCAGGTTTGGCCTCTTCCCAGATCCGCCAGAGGCTTCTGGAGAAAGAATCTCTGGGACTTACAGAAGCTCGGGCCCTGGCGGCATCCCTCGATGTGGCCTCGCGTAACGCCCGCGCCTATGCCCCCGACCGCACTACAGCCCCTTGGGCTCCGTGGATCCCCGCTGCGGTCGACTCTCCGACCCCCCCCCATCCCCGCAAACCTGCGCGGCCAAAACACCAGAGCAACCAGGGGGGCCCCGCTGCTATTTCTGCGGCCAGCTGAAACACCCTCGGCAGCGCTGCCCGGCCCGCACGGCTACCTGCAAAAGCTGCGGGAAGAAGGGCCACTACGCGACGGCGTGCAAGTCCCGCGGGGTCGCCGCTATCTCCGGGGAAGAAACGGGACCACAGACCCAGCCCGCCCAGCGATCCACGTGCGACCAACGGATGCTGCCATTTTGGACCCCGGACGCCACGAGAGAGAGATGGGCGCCGCCATTTTGTCCACCCCCGATCGCGCGCGATCCGTGGACACCGTCATCTTGGCTGAAGGACCCCGACACAGACGGCCACATACTGCCTGATTACGGTGCTCAACCTCTACAACCACGTCTGGCTTCGACGACCCTCGACCAGTCGCGACCCCTGACGCTCCAGACTGCAACCACTACAGTCCTAGTGAATGGCTACGAGACGCCGTGTCCCATCGACTCTGGGAGCACGGAGAGCTTCATCCATCCGGACACGGTAAGGCGCTGTTCCCTCGTAATTCGGCCAAGTAACCAGAACATTTTCCTTGCGGCGGGATCCCACTCCGTTCAGATCACGGGGTTCTGCATCGCTAACATAACGGTGCAGGGGAGGGAGTTCCGAAATTACCGGCTGTATGTCTTCCTCCACCTCTGTGCGCCCACACTCCTAGGGTTGGACTTCCAATGCAACCTCCAGAGTTTAACATTTAAATTTGGCGGCCCTATACCCCCACTGACTGTCTGCGGCCTCGCGCCCCTCAAGGTTGAACCGCCTTCCTTGTTTGCAAACCTCACCCCGGATTGCAAACCCGTCGCCACAAGGAGCAGACGGTACAGCGCCCAGGACCGAGCATTTATCCGGTCCGAAGTCCAGAGGCTGCTGAAGGAAGGCATCATCCAGGCTAGCAACAGTCCCTGGAGAGCCCAGGTGGTAGTCGTTAAGACCGGGGAGAAACAGAGGATGGTCATCGACTATAGTCAGACCATCAACAGGTACACTCAGCTAGATGCGTACCCTCTCCCCCGCATATCCAACATGGTCAATCGGATTGCACAGTACAAGGTTTTTTCCACCGTGGACCTCATGTCCGCCTACCACCAGCTCCCCATCCGTCCCGGTGACCGCAACTATACTGCCTTCGAAGCAGACGGGCGGTTATACCACTTTTTAAGGGTTCCATTCGGCGTCATGAACGGAGTCTCGGTCTTCCAACGAGAAATGGACCGAATGGTTCACCAGCACGGTTTACGGGCGACGTTCCCGTATCTCGACAACGTCACCATCTGCGGCCACGACCAGCAGGACCACGACGCCAATCTCCAAAAATTCCTCCAGACCGCTCACGCCCTGAACCTCACTTACAACAAAGAAAAATGCGTGCTCCGCACCGATCGTCTAGCCATCCTGGGGTACGTAGTGCCTAATGGAGTGATAGGCCCCGACCCCGAACGCATGCGCCCCCTCATGGAGTTCCCTTTCCCCCACTGTGCCAAAGCCCTGAAACGTTGCCTGGGCTTCTTTTCTTATTACGCCCAGTGGGTTCCACAATACGCCGACAAGGCCCGTGCGCTAATCCAGTCCACTACTTTTCCCCTGTCGACAGAGGCATGCCGGCCTTTAGCCACACCAAAACGGATATCGCAAAGGCCACGATGCGCGCCATCGACGAGTCCCTCCCCTTCCAGGTCGAGAGCGACGCATCGTATGTTACTCTGGCGGCCACCCTCAACCAAGCAGGCAGACCCGTGGCCTTCTTCTCCCGAACCCTCCGCGCTTCAGAAATCCGCCACTACTCAGTGGAAAAGGAGGCACAAGCAATAGTGGAAACTGTGCGACACTGGAGGCATTACCTGGCCGGTAGGAGATTCACTCTCCTCACTGACCAACGGTCGGTTGCCTTCATGTTCGATAATGCACAGAGGGGCAAGATCAAGAACGACAAGATCTTGCGGTGGAGGATCGAACTCTCCACCTTCAATTATGAGATCTTGTATCGTCCCGGAAAGCTGAACGAGACATCCAATGCCCTATCTCGCGGCACATGTGCCAATGTACAAGTGGACCATCTACAAGCCCTCCACGAGGACCTCTGCCACCCTGGGGTCACTCGTTTCTACCACTTCCTTAAGGCCCGCAACCTCCCTTACTCCGTCGAGGATGTCCGAACAGTCACCAGAAACTGCCAGATCTGCGCTGAGTGCAAACCGCACTTTTTCAGGCCAGATAGAGTGAACCTGGTTAAGGCCTCTCGACCCTTTGAACGCCTCAGTTTGGATTTCAAAGGCCCCCTCCCCTCCACCGATCGCAACGCATTCTTCCTGAACGTCGTTGACGAATACTCCCGTTTCCCTTTCACCATCCCCTGCCCCGACATGACAGTGTCCACGGTCATTAAAGCCCTCGGTACCATTTTTACATTGTTCGGTTTCCCCGACTATATCCATAGCGACAGGGGGTCCTCCTTTATGAGCGACAACCTGCGTTAATTCCTGCTCAGCAAGGGCATAGTCTCAAGCAGGACGACCAGTTACAACCCCCGGGGGAACGGGCAGGTAGAAAGGAAGAATGGAACGGTCAGGAAGGCCGTCCTGCTGGCCCTCCGGTCTAGGAGTCTCCCAATTTCCCGCTGGCCGGAAGTCCTCCCGGATGCCCTTCACTCTATCCGGTCCCTGCTGTGCACCACCACGAATCAAACGCCTCACGAGTGCCTCCTTCTCTTTCCTAGGAAGTCCTCCTCTGGAACGCCACTTCCCACCTGGCTAGCAGCTCCGGGACCCATTCTGCTCAGGAAACATGTGCAGGCGTACAAGTCAGATCCATTGGTGGAACGGGTGCATCTCCTTCACGCCAACCCGCAATACGCCTATGTGGAGTACCCCGATGGCCGACAGGACATGGTCTCCCGGCGAGACCTGGCGCCCGCCGGAGCTACCCACACCCCCCCCCCCAATGCCAATCACCACCTCCTCACTCCCGCTGGCTCATCCTGCAGCCACCCCCTTCCCGGGGGGTTCGGTTCTCCTCCCAGACCCGCCCAGGAGTAAGGACACAGGGGACAGCGCTACGCTCCCAGAGTCGACGGGACTCGAGCCAGCGCCATCACCACCACGCCCGAGACGATCGGAAAGGACGACCAGGGCATCCATCCGGCTCATCAAATCACTTTAATTCTCAACGTTTTCAGTTATTGTGTCTTGTTATAGTTATGGCATCATGCCGACACTGTTTGGCCCATTGGCCCAGTTGAAGCGATAATTTAGTGTTTTGTTCAAAGTTACGGCACAGTACCGACTCTGTAAACCCCTACCACCATGGGAAACACCATCCCACCGGGTTCTTTTTCAACAAGGGGTGAATGTGGTGGTATGTATTAGGGGTAATACGGTACACCACGTGCCGACAGGCTATTGGTGGAGGGATGCCAGGTCCTGATAGGATCTGTCACCTACTGGACTCCACCCAGAAATGCCGGTATAAGAACCCAGCTTTTCCCTCCATTTCCCTCAGCAGCTGCATTCTGTAACCACGCTGCTGGGGATAAAGTTCTGCTTAATTAAGCCTTCAATTGACATTACCTCAACCTGCCTTGCGTCATATTGACGGTACTACAGGGCTTGAAAGGGGTGGGGGAGATCGGGGCTGCCATTGAAAATGGCGCCCCAAATTGTGAACAGCCATTTCTGCTGGAGCAAAAGAAACTCAGAGGAAACTCCCAGTTTGTATGTCCTTGTGTTCGTCACAAAAGGAAGCATCGTATCAAATGTGTTTTACGGAAGGATAGAAACCTGTGGTTTGCATAGAATTACATAGAGGGCACAATTCAGCAGACTTGAAACTCAGTCCAATTCTCGGTGCGTTAATCAGAGTATTTTTCTATGGCTGCAGCACTGAGAAGCACTCCACTATTTAATAGCACCTTGCCTTTTTTTTGGCCTTGGCGAGTTTCTCTCCGCCGAGCAACACTTAGATGCTATTTTGGAAGAAGACTTGATCTTCATCTACCCCCCCCCCCCATTTTAAGCCCCCCCACCACCCGCTTTATTGATGATCCCCCCCCCCTCACACCCCCACAACCTTGGAGAGGCCTCTGGGAACCCCCCCTTTGCCTCCTTCTGATTGGCAAGAACCCCCCAGCCTGACCCCAAGCAGTGCAAATCTGGCATCCAGGCACCTTGGCAGTACCCCTGGAACCCTGGCAGTGTCACCTCTGAATCTTGGTAGTGCCGAGGTGACATTGCCAGGTTGGTTGTGTGGCACTGCCATGGTGCCAGGCTGACAGTGCCCTTATCCCCAGGTGCTGTGGAGTGCCAGGGTACCACCCTGCCCTTTCCCCGAACAGTTGCATAAGGGACCCCCCCAGGTGCCGTTACGCCTAGTCCACTCTGGTGTGGACCAATATCAAACGACACCCTGGCACTTCTCACTCTCTGGCACCCGGGTATTTAAATGATCCATTAGGCTCAGTTAAATATGCAGATCTGGATCTCAGCCAGCGAGGACAAGATCCAGATCCTGTAAGGCGGAGCGAGTTGGGTGACTCGCGATCTGCCCGTCGTCCGGCACCGAGCCTGTTTTGGGGCTCTCGCGCGGTTCGTCTGTTGTGCCCAGATCCATGCTAAGCACAACGGGGACGCTGAATCGCGCCAAGAATGTATAGCAGAGAAACAGGCCATTCAGCCCATCTGATCTACAACACTGTTTATCCTCCTCACTATCCCCCTTCTACCTTTATTCATCTAACCCTGTCAGTGCATCCACCTGTTTCTTTCTCCCTCGTGTACTTAACTTGATTTCCCTTCTAGGGTATTTGCCATAGCTGGTCTTTCTCCAAACAGGTCCCACATTCTAGCCATTCTCTGAATAAAGGGGTTCTTGCTGAATTTCTTACCGCTTCATTGATTTCACAGCGATCTGCCTCAGTGCAAGTCCTCTGTTCCTTTCTCCCAGCCTTGTTCCTCTTCAGTTGCTTGTCGGAGCCTCCCACTTTCAATTTCAATGATCAATATTGATCATTAGAGAAGAAAATATGAGGTGGCTTCCCATTGTCTTCCTCATGTTTGCTTTCAAGGTCCTCTGTCTGTAAGCAGCACCTGTCCTTTCCACTGAAAATCTGCTGGTTCTGCTGTTGGCAATGGCTCTCGCACTGAATTAGGACCCTTATTTGGGCATAGGGGGCAATTCGCAAAATGGCTGGAACAATCAACCACGGCGGTCTCGGAGAATAATAAAATCCCTACTGTGCAGAAAGAGGCCATTCGACCCATCGAGTATGTACCAACCCTTCAAAAGAGCACTCTACCCATTTCCATACCCAGGTCCACCCCACCCTATCCCCGTAACCCCATAACCTAAACTGCACATCCCTGGAGACTAAAGGGCAATTTATCATGGCCAATCCACCTAACCCGCACATCTTTGGACTGTGGGACGAAATCGGAGTACCCGGAGGAAACCCATTCAGATTGTAGATTGTACAAACTCGACACAGACAGTCACCCAAGGTTGGAATTGAATCCGGATCCCTGGCACCGTGAGGCAGCAGTGTTAACCACTGTGCAACCGTGCCACCCTATATATATGGGGAGATAGTTACTGGCTGGAAGGCCGCACGTGAATGATTATCGGCGGTGAAAAGAGAGGAGTAAACCAACATACGGAGCAGTGGCTGCAACCAGAGCTGCAGAGTTGCCATTGTGGTAAAATGAGGCGTGATTAGGAAGGGAAAGCAACAGTAAAAATCATTAAATCAATTCACTGAGGGCAGGGGTATTGGCAAAGAAAGTTAACCTTTTTTACTTACAACTGCTGGCAAGCCTGATATGTGTTTCACGCATTTTCTTGGTTTGATTTCAGATTTTCAGCATTTGTCATTATTTATTTGTTTTCTTCTTCCTCTCTATTGATGAATGGATCTCTTTTTTGCAACAAAAATTTTAGATTAGGCCTTTTACCTCTTTGATGGAGTCAACAGTTCAATTTCTTGCCACATGTCATGCTGGACAGGTAGCAACATAGATGGACTTCGATAAGGGACAACCAGGCTTCTCATTTTGCTTAGCAGAATTAAAGAGAAAACCGGTCAGAGATACAGGATGAAAATGCAGCGTGACCAACAAAGCTTGACAGAAAGCGATATTGCTGAAGATCATTGGAAACTATACTCAGCACAGATTGAGCACAAGGGAGAATGATTCAGCCACAGAAGATACTATGTTATGGTGTGTACAAAGTGACATCAGATGCAATGTCCCTTCTTCATGCCAGCACTCCTGAAGAAATGGTCTGTTCAAAGGTTTAGATGCAAAAAAAAAAGTAATTTGCCTTCAAAACCTGCAGACTAACATTCCCCCTTAAATGGCATTAGCAGTGCAAATGCATCGGGTAAATTGACTGAATGTTGCTGGAGAGAAAATGATAATATTTAAACCCACAGCGCAATCAGCTATTTGAAGTTTTAATTAAATTGCCAACCATTGTGGGCCTGAGCATAAGTTCAACACAAATTAAGGATTCAAAGATTAGAGTCAGGAAAATACCCTGTCATGATATGCAAACATGCACATAATGATATACAGACAGGCAGCTATGAACACAGAGAACAGGATATGACCAATGAGCAGGCAGGACACTCAGGGGTGGTATCTCACTATAAAAGGCACGAGGGGCACTCACACTCCCCCTCTTTCCACTGATGAACATCTACAGAGTGTGTCAGGGTGTATGTACAGTAACACACCTCCAGCACGTGGCTAAGAGCTAGTCTGGTTCCGTCAGCCAGAGTAACCACACTTAGGTTCGCAGAGAGTCGAACTCATAGAGAACTGTGCTAACTGTGCTACTGGTTCAATAAATCAGATTGAACTAATTTCAAGGTCTGGAGTATCGTTTGGTCAAAGCTGCATCCAGTTGCAGCCTGTGTTATCCCAGAGAATATATAATACATCATACCTTTCTCATATTCATAGAATCCATACAGTGCCAAAGGAGGCCATTCGGCCCATCGAGTCTCCACCAACCCTCTGAAAGAGCACGCTAACCTATGCCATTCCCCCACCCTATTCCCGGAACCCCAGCTAACGTTTGGACACTAAGGGGCAATTTAGCATGGCCAATCCACCTAACCTAAATTGAACGCAGGTCCCTGACGCTGTGAGGCAGCAGTGCCAACCACTGTGCCACTGTGCCGCCCCAATTATTGATTTTTTTTTAAATATTTGTGTTCTCCATCTTGGTAGGCTAAAAATACATCTGATAATGTTATTGTACATTTAAAACAGCTGAACAATGTGCATCTCTCCATTATTTTTAAAAAGCATTAACTTGTTTCAAGAACATTGAATTTAATCTAAGCACATAAAACATTCATAGCCGTCTTTCAGGTCAGGGGCGAAATTCTCCGGTATCGGCGCGATGTCCGCCGACTGGCGCCCAAATCGCCGCAAATCAGTCGGGCATTGCGCCGCCCCAAAGGTGCAGAATGCTCCGCATCTTGGGGGGCCGAGCCCCAACCTTAAGGGGTTAGACCCGCGCCGGACTAATTTCCGCCCCGCCAGCTGGCGGAAAAGGCCTTTGGTGCCCCGCCAGCTGACACGGAAATGACATCTCCGGGCGGCGCATGCGCGGGAGCGTTAGCGGCCGCTCACGGCATCCCCGCGCATGCGCAGTGGAGGGAGTCTCTTCCGCCTTGGCCATGGTGGAGACCGTGGCGAAGGCGGAAGGAAAAGAGTGCCCCCACGGCACAGGGCCATCGGCAGATCGCGGGCCAGGGCACCCCCGGGGCCAGATCACCCCGCGCCCCCCCAGGACCCCGGAGCCCGCCCACGCCGCCTTGTCCCGCCGGTAAGGTAGGTGGTTTGATCTACTCCGGCGGGACAGGCATTTTAGCAGCGGGACTTCAGCCCATCCGAGCCGGAGAATCACGGGGGGGCCCGCCAACCGGCGCAGCACGATTCCCGCACCCGCCGAATATCCGGTGCCGGAGAATTCGGCAACCGGCGGGGTCGGGATTCACGCCGGCCCCCGCCGATTCTCCGACCCGGCGGGGGGTCGGACAATCTCGCCCCAGATGTTACACTGAGGCCCTGGGCAAAATTCTCCGGTATCGGCGCGATCTCCGCCGACCAGCGCCCAAAATGGCGCAAATCAGTCGGGCATCGCGCCGCCCCAAAGGTGCGGAATCCTCCGCATCTTGGGGGACCGAGCGCCAACCTTAAGGGGTTAGACCCGCGCCGGACTAATTTCTGCCCCGCCAGCTGGCGGAAAAAGCCTTTGGTGCCCCGCCAGCTGGCACGGAAATGACATATCCGGGCGGCGCATTCGCAGGAGCGTTAGCGGGCGCTCACGGCATCCCCACGCATGCGCTGTGGAGGGAGTCTCTTCCGCCTCCGCCATGGTGGAGACCATGGCAAAGGCGGAAGGAAAAGAGTGCCCCCACGGCACAGACCTGCCCGCGGATCGGTGGGCCCCGTTCGCGGGACAGGCCACCGTGGGGGCACCCCCCGGGGCCAGTCACCCCGTGCCCCCCCCAGGACCCCGGAGCCCGCCCGCGCCGCCTTGTCCCTCCGGTAAGGTAGGTGGTTTCATCTACGCCGGCGGGACAGGCATTCTAGTAGCGGGACTTCGGCCCATCCGGGCCGGAGAATCGCGGGGGGGGACCCGCAAACCGGCGCAGCGCAATTCCTGCCCCCGCCGAATATCCGGTGCCGGAGAATTCGGCAACCGGCAGGGGTGGATTCACGGCAGCCCCCGCCGATTTTCCAACCTGGCGTGGTGTCGGAGAATCTCGCCCCCTTTCTGCCCTCTCAGACGATCGAAAAAGATCCCAAGTCACAAGGGCAGAACGGTGGCCCAGTGGGTTAGCCCTGCAGCCTCACGGCACCGAGGTCCCAGGTTCGATCCTGGCTCTGGGTCACTGTCTGTGTGGAGTTTGCACATTCTCCCCGTGTTTGTGTGGGTTTCATCCCCACAACCCAAAGGTGTGCAGGGTAGGTGGATTGGCCACGCTAAATTGCCCGTTAATTGGAAAAAATGAATTGGGTATTCTAAATTTATTTTTTAAATGAAAAAGATCCCAAGTCACTACTTTGAAGAAAAGTACGTGAATCCTTTCCACTCCCTCTTATCCCTCAAACAAACATCACTAACAATAGATTCATAGAATCATGGAATCCCTGCAGTGCAGAAGGAGGCTGTTGTACCATCAATTCACTGCAAGATGATGAGAACGAGTGAACAGAGGCTTTATTAACTGAGAACTTGCCTGCCCGTGAGTTCAGTAACAATGAGTGCCGCCCACAGGCGGTCAGGTCTATATACAGCCCTGGGGGGGGGGGTTCAGAACCAGACGCAGAGCCCACCGGAGCTCCTGTACAATACATGGTGGTAGATCGTATTACTATTTCCTGGTCATAGGCCACAGTGCTGTACAGGCAGGGTAGATCGTATTACCATTTCCTGGCCATAAGCCGCAGTACTAAACAGACAGTTTATACTATGGTGAACACATTCACCACATTCACCCCCTGTTAAAAAAAATGAAGTCTGACGGGGGTGAAGTGGGGTCATCATATATTCAGTCTGTCTGGAGGCCGGATTCTGGCGGTGCGGCGGGTGCGGGCGTTGCGGTTGATGACTCCGAGAGCATGTTGTCTAGAGCTTCAGTCCGGCGTGTCGCCGTCGGATGAGAGGAGGGGGTAGGCAGGGGGGTGCTGGATGGCAGCAGTGTAGGCGCGGGACAGTACAGGAGCCCCAGGGGGGACGCAAGGAGCATGGGGGGTTGGCGGTAGGCGGGGGGTGTGGGCGGGTTGGCCGGGGAACCAGCGGGCACCAGGTTCCGTAGGGAGACCGTATCTTGCCGTCCATCTTGGTGCGCGTGTAGGCGTATCGGGGGTTGGCGTGCAGCAGCTGGACCCTCTCAACCAGGGGGTCGGTCTTATGGCTCCTCGTATGCTTCCGGAGAAGGACGGGCCCTGGAGTTGTCAGCCAAGACCCCAAAGGTGGACTTCCTAAGGAAGACAAACACACGGTCGTGAGGGGTCTCATTCGTGGCTGTGCAGAGGAGCGACCTAATGGAGTGGAGCGCGTCGGAGAGGACCTCCTGCCAGCGGGTAATCGGGAGACTTCTGGACCAGAGGGCAAGAAGAACGGCCTTCCATACCGTTGCGTTCTCCATCTCCACCTGCCCGTTTCCCTGCGGGTTATAGCTCGTAGACCTGCTCGAGGCGATGCCCTTACTGAGCAGGTACTGACGCAGCTCATCGCTCATAAACGATGTGCCCCAGTCGCTGTGGATGTGTGCAGGGAAACCGAACAGGATGAAGATGCTGTGCAGTGCCTTTATAGCAGTGGCCGAGGTCATATCGGGACATGGGATAGCGAAGGAGAAGCGGGAGTACTCATTAATGACGGTCAGGAAGTATGTATTGCGGTTGGTGGATGGGAGGGGCCCTTTGAAGTCAATACTGAAGCGCTCAAAGGGCCGTGAGGCCTTTACCAGATGAGTCTTGTCTGGCCGATAGAAGTGAGGTTTGCACTCTGCGCAGACTTGGCAGTTCCTGGTCATGGCCCTGACCTCCTCGGTGAAGTAGGGCAGGTTGCGGGCCTTAATAAAGTGGGTAAGCCGGGTGACTCCCGGGTGACAGAGGTCATCATGGATAGCCCGAAGTTGGTCATCTTGCGCGCTGGCGCATGTGCCGCGGGACAGGGCATCTGTGGGCTCGTTGAGCTCCCCAGGACTATACTTGATATCGGAATGTAGGTGGAGAGTTCGATCCTCCACCTCAAGATTTTGTCATTTTTAATTTTGCCCCGTTGTGCGTTGTTAAACATCAAGGCTGCCGACCGTTGGTCGGTGACAAGGGTGAACCTCCTACCGGCTAAGTAGTGCCTCCAATGCGGCACAGCTTCCACGATAGCTTGAGCTTCCTTCTCGACAGAGGAGTGTCGGATCTCGGAGGCGTTGACGGTTCAGGAAAAGAAGGCTATTGGCCTGCCCACCTGGTTGAGGGTGGCGGCCAGGATGACGTCTGCCGCATCGCTCTCTACCTGGAAGGGGACGGACTCGTCCACCGCATGCATTGCGGCCTTAGTGATATCGGCTTTGATGTGGCTGAAGGGCGAGCGGCCTCAGCCGTCAGGAGGAATATCGTAGCTTTAATAAGTGGGCGGACTTTGTCCGCATAGTTGGGGACCCACTGGGCATAGTAGGAGAATAGTCCCAGGCATCGTTTGAGGGTCTCGAGGCTTTGGGGAAGGGGAAGTTCCATGAGGGGGCGCATGCGGTCGGGGTCGGGCCCTAGGACTCGGTTTTCCACGACATAGACGAGGATGGCTAGCCGGGTTGTGCAGAAAACGCACTTCTACTTGTTATATGTGAGGTTGAGTGATTGGGCGGTTTGGAGGAACCTCTGGAGGTTGGCGTCGTGGTCCTGCTGATCATGGCCGCAGATGGTGACATTGTCCAAGTACGGGTATGTAGCCCGCAGCCCGTACTGGTCCACCATTCGGTCCATCGTTCTCTGGAAGACCGAGACCCCATTCGTGATGCCGAAAGGGATCCTGAGGAAGTGGAAGAGTCGGCCGGCTGCTTCAAAAGCCGTATAGTGGCCCTCTTCCGGGCGGATCGCGAGCTGGTGGTAGGCTGACTTCAGATCTACCGTGGAGAAAACACGGTATTGCGCGATTTGGTTGACCGTCTCCGCAATGCGGGGGAGGGGTTGCGTATCCAGTTGCGTGAACCGGTTTATGGTTTGGCTGTAGTCCACAACCATCCGATTCTTTTCCCCGGTCCTGACAACCACCACTTGTGCTCTCCAGGGGCTGTTGCTGGCCTCGATGACCCCCTCCCTCAAGATTCGTTGGACCTCTGACTTGATAAAAGTGATGTCTTGTGCACCGTACCCTCTGCTCCTGGTGGTGATGGATTTACAGTCGGGGGTGAGGTTCGCGAAGAGCGGGGAGGGGGGGGGCAACCTTAAGGATCGCGAGGCTACATACAGTGAGGAGGGATAAGGGTCCGCCGAACTTTAGGGTCAGACTTTGGTGACTGCATTGGACGTACAGTCCAAGCTGTATCGAGGTTCATGATACAGTACCCACGGATCTGCACCGAATGGGATCCGGAGGCGAGGGAGATTGTCTGGGACACGGGGTAGATGTGGAGGGAGCAGCGCCTTACCGTGTCGGGGTGGACAAAGCTCTCTGTGCACCCAGAGTCAAAAAGACAGGGGGTCTCGTGCCCGTAGACCAGGACGACCATCATTGAGTTTTTCAGGTGCTTTGGCTGTGACTGGTCGAGGGTGACTGCGCCGAGCTGCGGGTTGTCTGCATGGTCGGAGGTATCGGAGTCACAAGATGGCAGCCCCCACGAGTCGCACATGTTGGGCTGAGTTGAATATGGCGACCAAGATAGCCACCCCCATCGGTCGCACATATCGGTTGGTTTTGAAAATGGCGGCCAAGGTGGCCGCCCCCACGTGTCTGGACGAGTTACACAAGGAGGATGACGCGTCTGAAGGGGGCGTTCCCGGCTGAACCGCAGCCGCATTGCGGGGTCTGTGGGCCTGTGAGTCCGTGGATCGGGCCTAGTATGCTTTAGGATTCGAGGCTTTAAGTTGGGCCAGGCAGACTCTGGCAAAATGTCCCTTTTTGCCGCAGTCGCTGCATGTTGTGGTGCGGGCTGGGCAACGCTGCCAGGGGTGTTGGCCCTGACCACAGAAGTAGCACGGCGGACGCCCGGTCTGGACGGGCAGCCGCGCGGCACAAGCCTGTGATGTAGTCGAACCTGGTGAGGGCCGCGTCGGTGGTGCCCACGAGGGGTTCGCTGGGTCTGCGGGGAACATGCTGAGGCTCTGGTAGGCCACCTCAAATGAGGTGGCTAGTTTTACCGTATCATGCAGTCCGTGGCCCCATTTTCCAGCAGTCGCTGCCTGACGTAGCTCGACCGGACCCCAGCCACGTAGCTGTCCCGTATCTGCAGCTTCATGTGCTCCTCGGCCTTCACATCCTGGTAGTTGCAGTTTCTGGCGAGTAGGGTCAAGTTCTCCAGGTACTCGTCCAACGATTCCCCGGCACGTTGACGGCGGGTAGTGAGAAGGTGCCGCGTGAGCACCTCGTTTACGAGCTTCACAAAATGCTCCTTCAGCGTCGTGGCAGCCGCATCGCACGTGTCGGCTTTCTCAATCATCACGGAGATTCGATGGCTCACCCGGGCGTGGAAGAGGCGCAGCTTGAGGGCGTCGGAGGGAGGCGTTTCAGAGGAGTCGAGGTAGATCTCGAAACAGCGGAGCCAGGATTGTATTGCTTCCTTCATTGCGAGCAGCAGGGGCATGGCAGTTTTGGTCAACATGAATGTTCCCTTCAAAATGGAGAACTGTGTTAAAGATAGGGGAGGCAGGTATGCGATTGTTAAAGGATTAGTACATAGTACATGTGTGTGGTGACTTTAATTATCATCTGAACCACTTGATGGACAAGCTCCCAGTGACTAGAATTCCTCCCACTCTGCAGGCTAGAGAGCATTGGCTTCAGCGTGTGGGAAAATGGGATACCTGGACGTGTAAAGGATCTAGAAACCTAGAGTTAAGGATTTTTCAATCTCACACTAGAGTTGGCTATTTTGTTGCGTCTAGCACTAACCTACATTTGGTGTCCTCTTGCTCGATGGGAAGCGTTGTCGGGCGCGATTCAGCAGACAAAAATTTTAGTCCGTTTTGGAGGTATTTTGGTGGGGTGTTTCTCGGTGGCTGCGTTATTCAATGGAACGTTGCCTTTTTTTGGGGGCTCTGGGAGTTTCTTCATTCTTAGACCGCACTTAGGGAGATTTCCTCGCCAGTTGGAATAGCTGATTGTAGATCGGAGTGCAATTTTGAATGGCAGCCCTGATCTTTACCCCCCCCCCCCTGCTTTCTGGACCTGCCCTTTACCTTCCAATCTTGTCGAGGCTACTGAGAACATCCCCACAACCCCCTCCAATTGGCAAGGCATCCCTGGGCCCAATCCCCGGTACTGCCAACTGGGCACCCAGGCACCCTGGCACTGCTAGCCTGACACCCTGGCAGTGCCATCTTGATCATGGCAGTGCCCCGTGCCCGGTTCCCAGTACCCAGTGCGGAACCCGATTTGAGGCTCTCCCGGGATCCACCCGGCATGCCAAGCTCCGCGCAGTGCACAACGTGATTTCTGAATTACACCCGTAATCTCTCACCATGCTCTCGAGTTCCTGGAATTTTTGCTTGAATTTGTGCTTGGTTTCATGGCAGGGAAGGATTACCTTGATTAAAATTAATGTGTTGCTAGATTGCTATACTCCTTGCAGATGTTGCCAATCTTGTTGTTAGCTGGAGCCTGAAAAGAGATTAATGGAATGATCAATTTGTTTATTTGGAATAAGAAGAAACCCCGACTAAAGTTCACCAAGCTGCAACTCATAGAATCATAGAATTTACAGTGCAGAAGGAGGCCATTCGGCCCATCGAGTCTGCACCAGCTCTTGGAAAGAGCACCCTACCCAAGCCCACACCTCCACCCAATCCCCATAATCCAGTAACCCCACCCAACACTAAGGGCAATTTTGGACACTAAAGGCAATTTATCATGGCCAATCCACCTAACCCGCACATCTTTGGACTGTGGGAGGAAACCGGAGCACCCGGAGGAAACTCACGCAGACATGGGGAGAACGTGCAGACACCCCACAGACAGCGACCCAGCCAGGAATTGAACCAGGGACCCGCTGCTAACCACTATGCTACCATGCTGCCCTCCCAGGGGGGTTTGGGTGTCCCAAATATTGGGCTATATCAACTGGCCTCTCAACTTAGATTGAAAAGGGATTTGGTTACAAGGGACCCTGCCTCAATTTGGCTCGATATTGAAGGAGACAAGTCAGTTTACTCTCTGCAGGTCCTGTTATTTTATGGGGACAATAGGACAGATTCTGCTAGATGCAAAAATCCTATTATTGTTAGAGTGGAGAATGGCCCACCAACTCTCTCCCATCCAGGGCAACCGGACATCCCACCTGGTCTTATGGACCATGGATTCGACATTTGGAGAGATGGAGGCTCTTGTCAACTGGGAGGTATGTTCAGTGATGCCCCCTTGTCATCCTTTGAGCAGTAATGCCAACAATTTGACATCGCAAGACACTATTTATTTAAGTATCTGCAATTCAGAGACTTTACCTTGAATAAGATAGTAAGAAGACTTACAACACCAGGTTTAAGTCCAACAGGTTTGCTTTGAATCATTCGCTTTCGGAGCACTACTCCTTCCTCAGGTGAATGGAAGACTGCTTACTGTGCTTACCCCAGCCCAACGCTGCCATCTCCACATCTTTAATAAGATAAACTCTGCATCTTAATTCTTCTATTTCCCTGGTGGAAAAGAATCCTGATTTCTGCAGAGCCTGAACAAGATATCTTGTGCTCTAGATCCTATGTTAGTACATTGGGTCCCTTGCATTTTTGGGAAGAAGACTTGACAATGAATATTGAGGAGGAGACATGGGGTAGTATTTGCGATTCTGACAATAACATATTGGTTTCCAATAGAATGAATGAGGCTCAGTTTAAGATACTGTGCCATCTGCATATCACACCTATTCTAAGACAGAGGTTTGATCCTGCTATCTCCCCAATGTGCCTAAAATGCCTGGTATCCGAGGGTGATTATATACACTGCGCATGGACCTGTGTTAAGATTGGTCTTGTGTATTTAGGGAGATTGAGAGGATATTAGTCAGAGCTTTAGAGCTTAATCCTTTGTTCCTAATTCTGGGTCTTCCAGATGGGAGAATTATTGACGTTAATGAAAAAAGGCTGTACAGCATCCTAACTTTAGCAGCTCCTAAAAATAGCCTCTGCTCCTGGATTAGTGACAAATATTCTTCTATTTAAAATTAGCATAAATTAGCCATGGAATGTATTCCTATGGAATTCCTGACATAATCCGTTCCAAGTCTGATGCATTCTGTAAAGTGTGGGATCCGCATCTCAAATTCATAGGCTCAGCCTTGTCTGACTCCTGTAAGGTTTCCCTTGAGTATTATTGTAAGTCTTGAACATGCAATACATAAAGATCTGCAGCCTGAGGTGTTATCAAATCTTATTTATTTGGCCTTACCCTTTTTCCCTCCCGAATTGGTTCTTTTGGATTGATGCAGAATTAAAGCTGGAGGCACCTGTTCATAAAGTCTGTTATTCCAAAATCATCCTATCTTGTTCGTCACTGTAGTTGATTTGCATTGAAAATGTTTCTTGTTATGTTATTTGTAAAATCTTTAAAAACCTAATAAAAACTTAATATATATTAAAAAAGATGTGCTTTTATTCCCTACTGGAAGTCATTAATTTTAATTGTCTTATTGAATGTGCTGTGTCACAGGTTTCTTTGATGCGTTTGCAAATGTTCTAGGTTTGTAATCGCAGTAAAGTTGACCAATTGTAGACATGTAAATAAAAGCAGCTTAGCAGACACTAAAGGAAGGATTAGGAACATGGAAATAGCTACTGAGCAGACAGATGTAGAATGCTGGATTTTACCAGGATAGATAGGGCTTTGATCCTAATAATAATGGAAATAACTCAGAGTAGTGCGCATGACATTTTGAGAATGGATTATTTTATAAAACTTGTAATAGATCTATGATGTAGCATCTGTATGTAATCTTATCAGGCACTGTGCCTAACAAAAAACTGTTAAACAAATATGGCAATTCAATTAACCGACGCACTCTCTGTCTGCGACTGGTATATCTGTTGCTTTTCTCCTGCTACTTCCTTCTTCTCCATAACTAAAATGTATATTTATTTCGTAGCCTTCTGTTTGAGAGAGGGTAAAACCCAAATTAATACCATTTGCTTTTTCTTTTTACAGATGTTGCATTTGCAGGATTTTCTGATTTTACTTCAGATTTCTATCTCTTGCAGGTTTCCTTATTACTTGCTTGTGGCTAAATAATTCTTTCTGAGTCTAATATCACAGCACCTCACTATCTCACAATCTCCACTGCCTGGAAGGACAAGGGAAGCAGAAGCATGGGAACACCACCACTGCCAGGTGCCCCTCCAAGTCAGGCACCACAGATAAAAGCGAAACCAAGTGAGGCTCAAGGGGTATAATGGAAGGAAGGGGTTGGAGAAAGAGGGTCACCTGCATTTTAGGCACAGAGAGGTTAAGGATAAGGACAGTTACAGAGAATGCCATTTGTAATTTTGACTGAGGCTGGTTTGATGCTGCAATTTCATGTTTGCAAGCTGTACATTTGCCATAACTAGAATGCTTTGCTTCATCCAGTGAGATAGAGCTACCTCCACTGCAATGTGACAGAGAAGGTCAGTCCAAGGGTCCCTGATCTGTTTCCTTTAGTTTCGCCACTTGAATTCCCAATGAAAGCTTGTAATTGTAACATACATATTTTAATATAAATGACTGTCAGCGATGTTAATGCATGTGCAAAATTCTTTTCTTCACCTTTCATCATCGCAGAATATTCCAAAGTGCTTTAAAGGCAATGAACTTTTTTTTTAAAAATGCAGTAATGTATGAAATGTGGTCACCAATTTGTGCACAGCAAGGTCCCAAAAGTTAAATAATGGGCAAGATTTTCCATGCAACCTGCCGCGTGCTTCGCGGTGGTGAAACAGGCTCCCCATTGGCCGGGGGGCCGGATCTTCTGGTCCCACCGTTGTCAGCGGTGTTTCACATGGAATGCACCCCTCACTGCCAGGAAACCAGTGACGGGGGCGCCGTTGATGGGAGGTCCCACCGACGTGAACGGCTAGACAATTTTGGCTAATGACGGTGGCACATTGGTTAGCACCGTTGCCTCACAGCGCCAGGGACCTGGGTTCAATTCCAACTTTGACTGACTGTATGGAGTTTGCATGTTCTCCTTGTGTTTGCATGGGTTTCCTCTGGGTGCTCTGGCTTCCTCCCAGAGTCCAAAGATGTGCAGGTTAGGTAGATAGGCCATGCTAAATTGCCCCTTAGTGCCAAAGATTACGTGGGGTTACAGAGATGGTGCTGGGGAGTGGACCCAGGTAGGGTGCTCATTCGAAGGGTCAGGGCAGACTCCATGAACTAAATGGCCTCTGTAGTGAATGTATTCACCATAGTATTAACTGTCTGTCTAGTACTGTGGCCTATGGCCAGGAAATGGTAATACGGTCTACCACCATGTATTGTACAGGAGCCCCAATGGGCTCCGCCTCTGGCTCCGCCCCCCCCCTCCCCCCCCCCCCCCCCCCCCCTCCCCGGGCTGTATATAGAGACCTGACCGCCTGTGGGAAGCACTCATTGTTACTGAACTCACAGGCAGGCGTTCTCAGTTAATAAAGCCTCTATTCACTCGTTCTCATCGTCTTGCAGTGAATTAATGGTACAACAATTTATTAACCGAAGACATCACTATGGAAGCCGCTCTAAAGCCTGATAAACTCGACCTTGGCGCAGGAGCAACAGAAGCTAAGGAGATCTGCACCTAACTTGTTCTTCTCTATGATAGTAAATGTGTCTGTGCCGATGCAGGATATAATCAACAGTATGAAAACCCAACATAACAAAATGCAATAAATCCCGACCGCAATAGTTCCATAATTCCATGAGACCATAAGACATAGGAGCAGAATTTGGCCACTCGGCCCATCAAGTCTGCTCTGCCATTCAATCATGGCTGATATTTTCTCATCCCCATTCTCCTGCCTTCTCCCCATAATCCCTGATCCCCTTATTAATCAAGAACCTATCTATATCTTTCTTAAAGACACTCAGTGATTTGGCCTCCAATGCCTTCTGCGGCAAAGAGTTCCACAGATTCACCACCTTCTGGCTGAAACAGTTTCTCACCATTTTTGTTTTAAAGGATCGTCCCTTTAGTCTGAGATGGTGTCCTCTGGTTCTAGTTTCCCCTACAAGTGGAAACATCCTCTCCGTGTCCACTCAACTTTCCTCAACAAAGGTGAGGAGCCACAAGGCTAGCCTACGGTCATCCTGTCATTGCTATCAAGAGACAACCTCCTCAACAACGACGAGAAGAAAAAAGTCAACAAGCGGATGGGAGCCAAATGCCCCTCCCACATTTTGAACTCACCCCTGAGACCTGCACCCTCCACCCACCTCTCGGCAATGACATCACTCGGTTCTCACGTGATTAAAGAGAGGATATAATAGGAAAAGATGGCAGATAATTAGTGGGGAGGCGGTGGTGCAGTGGTATTGTCACTGGACTAGTTAACCAGAGACGCAGAGTAATGCTCTGGGGACCCAGGTTCAAATCCTGCCACTGCGGATGGTGAAATTTGAATTGAATTAAAAAACAATCTGGAATGAAAAGTCTAAGTTACCAATTGTCGTAAAAACCTATCTGGTTCACTAATGTCCTTTAGGGAAGGAAATCTGCCGTCCTTACCTGGTCTGGTCTACATGTAGCCACCGCAATGTGGTTGACTCTGAACTGCCCACTTCAAAAGCAATTAGGGATGGGCAATAAATACTGGCACAGCCTGTGAAGCCCATGAACAAATAAAAACAAACAGCACAGCTACTACTAATGATAATAAAAGGCCCTGGAACACTTATGGACAAGAAAAAGACATTCATTACAGCGGTTAACACTTCCCGTTAAACAGAGTATATGACCATGAAATCAGAGAAACAACACCATGATAGGGAGCAAGTCTGGATTTCAACTTTTCAGATCCGCAGAATATCAGTCCAACTCCCTGCCCTTTGTAGATTTAACGTAAGCCAAGGCACTAACTAGTTAGATCACCAAAAGAGAGTTGTGGACATCACTTTCAGGGTGGCAGGATAATACATGTCATAATTCATTCCAGCGGCCTTAAGTTGCCTTCAATCTTCGTCGAAGCCACAACACTTCAATGTCTTCACCGCCAGAAAGTCCTGGGAAAAGGAAATCCTCGCCCCCTCATGGAACCAACTCCCACTGCGCCTCACTACCTCCAGGATCCTCAGGCAATCTTTAAAATAATGGAAGCGAATGATTGTAGGCCTGGGATGTTGATTGTCTGTTGGCCTCAAAGATAGGTGCGTCCTTTCCAATTTGAAACCCCCAGCCTTCACATTTTTAAGAAACCGTGACAGCCAGTTCTCAAAGAACTTAACAGGAGCCACACCCTCAACTCCTTCTGGCAGATAGATGACCTGGATATTCTTTCTCCGGCCAGGGTTTGCCAACTCTTCCAGGATTTCTGACCTGCCACACAGCTGGTTTTCCAAGGATAAAATTTGAGCTTCAGCTGAGGAAGCAACACTTTCGACTTTCAGGATTCTTTCCTCCGTTTCCTCAGGCCTCTTGTTAGTATTCCGCAGTTCCGGCTCATGAGCACTTAAATTTCCCGTCGTCAAGCCATGTCTCTGACCTATTACATGGATAATGTTTCGCAGTCGTCGTTTTCAGAGCCTTAACCAGCGCCGGGTCGAGAGACCGCTCAAGGATCAAGTGGCCATTTTGAAAAGGCGACTCCACTCCCACTGAATCCGAACGTGCTCTTTCATCGCCGGATTTCTTCTCATTTTTTGCCATTTTCTCTCTCATATTGATCCAAAAGTTTTCCACGGACATACTACAAAATATTAACTTTCAGATTAGGCAGGCATGTGCTGAGCAAACAGGATAAAAGACAGATTATAAAGCAAATGGCATCTGAGTCTGCGGATAAGCTGCTATTCCCGCACCCACATCACGTGGTCCCCCCATAACAGCGCATTTGCTTTTTGAAAGGTTCAGTCTAATGTCTGAATGAAAAGTGAAAATATCTTACAGATTGCAGTAAATAGATACAGACATAGCCATTGCAAAATGGATTAAAGCAATACGGAATAGATAGGTGATTGGTTTTCAACCAAGTTGATAGATTGGATCCCATTTGTTCTGCAGCTTAATGAGTTAGTCTATTCTGAGCTTTATTTACCAATTTCTCAGAGTTCAACAGAAGTTTGACTTTCAGTTGGTCTCTGCAGTGAGATTTCAAAACACAGTCGGTCAGATTTTCCGTTCCTGAGAATAAGTGTTGGCGCCGGAGCAGGATTCCTGGAGTTCTACAACAGCAAAGCTGACATTGCACCCGGACCGATTCAACAACCGTTAAGCGGCTAGCACCAGCATCACGTGGAACACAATCGATTCCAATGAGTATCTGTGCGGGATTCACCGGGTCCTGGATTAGCACTGAGGATCTGACAAGCTGCAGTCGCCTATGCACACTTCACTCTCCACACACACCATTCCAGCCAACACGATGACAGCAAGACTCGGTGTGGCCCGAGCTTCACTGACGCGTAACTGGAGACTCTGCTGGACACTGTGGGAGAGAGGTGGGCAACCCTGTGGCTCGGGGTGGTAAGAAGGCTGCCAGCTGCTGCCATTCACCGGCCTGGCCACAGGTGGCAGAGGTGGTCAGCGCCGTGAGCAACACCTTACGGACTGGCAAGCAGTGCCAGAAAAAAATGCACAACCTCCTCAGGGCAGCCAGAGTGAGTAGTCAGCACTGTGCCCCTGGCAGCAACCCCAGTCCCACACATCCACAACCCCACCTCCCCCCGCCCACCCGAACCCCCACCCTGCACCACATGCCAGCACCCATACTAGCCACCATGGCCGAGTGCCCTGGCCACTGAGGCCACCAGCTGCCCAACCTGCGTTTTCTGTGTCTCCATCCTCAACTCCAGGAGAAGGCTGCGCACAACCTTGGGGAGCAAGAGAAGACTGGAGAGGGGCTGCTGGACCTGCGGCCTCTCACCACAGCAGAGCAGAGGGCACTGGACATGGTCGGCGGGCCAAAAGAAAGGTCAGTCGCAAGGGCAGAGGTTGACATCAGGCTAGGAAGTGAGATCCTGCTGAATTGCAGTTCCCCATGACACATGTAAAACTCCCCCCCAACACAACCTCCCACCAACAGCACCCTCACACCCACCGCCAACCCCACAGCCCCGCTGCACAATACCACACCCACACCATCCCCAGACCCCCGCTCCACAAACACCACCACCCCTACAAGCCCCTCCCAACACACCCCTCTCCCCAACATACACACACCACCCCCACTCCCTCCCAGCCCACAATGCGATAATGCGTCTTGCCTTGTGTCTAGCAGGAGCTGCGAGTGATAGAACAGGCCCTTTTGGTATCCTCCGCCCCAGACCTCAGCCACAGCCAGAATCCCAGGGTCGACCAGCGGCGAGGACGACACCAACATGGACGGGAGCCATCAACCCGCATCCTGGGATGCCCCGGAGCTCAAGTTCAGGGATGACACTGACTTCCCATCACAGCTGTCTCCAACACCCTCCACCATCCCCAGAGACACTCACCTCGGCTGGGCAATTTAGTGAAGAGGCTTCTGGGGAACTCTCTGGTGCGCACCATGTGATATCATGGTTGGGTTGTAATTCACCGACTAACCACTAGGAATCTCATAAATATATAAGTAAGCAGTCTCACAACACCAGGCTAAAGTCCAACAGGTTTGTTTGGAATCACTAGCTTTCGGAGCGCAGTTCCTTCATCCGGTAAGTCCACAATTTTAACAATTTGACTCAGCTGATGAAGGAGCTGCACTCCGAAAGCTAGTGATTCCAAACAAACCTGTTGGAATTTAACCTGGTATTGTAAGACTTCAGACTGTACCCACCCCAGTCCAACACCTGCATCTCCACATCATAATATATAAATGAATATTAGAGTCAGGTGACCTCAGACTGACAAGGAAGCTGGGTTTGTGCATATTCAAACTGTTATTCATCTGTTGTTTTGTATATATTTGACCCACAGTTAATGTTAATAAATCATTTATAGCTTTAGCTAGAAGTGTTCTTGTAATATAAACCAGGTCGTCTGACATGAAAATTACATGGTACCTGGGTTGGATGGTATTAAACATTGAGAAAAAAACTATCACATCATCGAGTGAAGCAACGATGTCCACAGAGGTTTGAAGATTTTGCAGGCTGCAAGAATGAACCACATGCAGTCGTTGAAGCCACCAGTGAATCTCATATTTCATGGTCATGTGGACAGCAACTGGTGCGTGTAGAAACAGCAATTTAATCTGTCTCTTACTGCAGTAAATTTAGGAGGTCAATCAGCCATGGGATGTGCGTACGGTAGCGATGCTCCTAACAGCGGCAGAGCCTGAAGCAATTGTTGTGTTTGATATGTTTAAATTTGCAAACGAGGAATATAGTTTTAAAAAATTAAGTAATTTGACGATTTGATGAACATTGCACCCCCAGAAAGAATAAAATTTATGAACACTTTGTGTTTAGATCACGTTTACAGAAGACAGAAGAGTCCATAGATCATTTCATCACTGATTTAAAAGCTATAATTTTTCTGTAGTGGAATATTCCATAATTTGAGACCAAATTGTGTTTGTTGGAATGAAAATAAACTGAGGGGACGGTTGCTAAGGGAATCGGAGCTGTCTTTGGAACAAACAGTGAAGGATTTGTCAGGCTCACAAACTAGCAACACAGCATTCTAAAATGTTTCTCAGTAATGGCGCCGTCTTCTTGGAGGAAAACACTCTGGTTGCAGTCCTTTTTCCAAAATGGCGGGAAACATCTAAAAAAAAGTGGGAAAGTTCCTGCAGCTTCTTGCACACCAACAAACATGTTAAAGATCAGGACAAAGTAGTTCTGTGTAAATGATGTGGTCAAAGACACAAATTAAGGCATTTGGCAAGTTCCAGATGCAAAGGAAAATAAACCACTTTGCTCAGAATTGTTACTCTAAGTTAAGAACATAGAACATAGAACATATAAAAATGCAGCACAGAACAGGCCCTTCGGCCCACGATGTTGTGCCGAACCTTTGTCTTAGATTAATCATAGATTATCATTGAATTTACAGTGCAGAAGTAGGCCATTCGGCCCATTGAGTCTGCACCGGCTCTTGGAAAGAGCACTCTACCCAAAGTCAACACCTCCACCCAACACTAAGGGCAATTTTGGACACTAAGGGCAATTTATCATGGCCAATCCACCTAACCTGCACATCTTTGGACTGTGGGAGGAAACCGGAGCACCCGGAGGAAACCCACGCAGACACGGGGAGGATGTGCAGACTCCGCTGCACTTCTCCAGCACTTAAAAAAATGCAAACTGATACTCCATTTAAAATAAATATGGCTGATGAGGACTAATGGCTGCTACACTTGAAGTGAACTGTACACTGGTCCAATTGGCCAAAACCAATTTAATCAGCATGAATGATTTTAAAAATATAAAAATTCAGCAGATTAGAAGAAATATTTCACTCTTCGTTAATATCTCCTGAACAGATTATCTGGTCATTTATCTCAACTTGCTGTATGAAAGTTGTTTGTTATGCTTCCTGCCTTGAAACAGTGAATACACTTCAAATGTATTTCATGGAGGGGGCAGCACAATGGCACAGTGGTTAGCATTGCTGCCTCACGGCGCCGAGGTCCCACGTTCAAATTCCGGCCTCGGGTCACTGTCCGTGTGGAGTTTGCACATTCTCCCCGTGTTTGCTTGGGTTTCACCCTCACAACCCAAAGATGTGGATTGGCCATGCTAAATTGCCCCTCAATTGGAAGAAATAAATTGGGTACACTAAATTTCTTTTAACAAAGTACTTCATGGAGTGTAAAGTGCTTTGGAAAAGCTTACAGTTGTTGAAGGCACTATATAAATGCAAGTCTTTCTTTCATATCCAAAAATGGATGGGAATATTATAATTTGATTACCTCTTTCCTTCCATTTTCACCTTTACATCAAAATACGCAGAATATGGATGTGCATTGTTTCAATGGGCCGTACTGAGAAGCAGGGGTACAATTTTGACAGGATGTTTTGTCGAAAACAATTAATTGCAGAACAATTGCATTTGGCAAAGTAAGAATTTTGAAAACAAAAATATTCTTTACCTGCGACCAGCACCACCTGCCAAGCTTCACTGTGCCAACTGACAAGTATCATACTAACAAGTGTCCATCTCATAGCAGGGGTGTGAATCTGTGGCGGCATACACCCCCCCCCCCCCCACCCCCCGCAGCCATTAAAGATTATGATAATTATCCTGACCACAGACTACTTGTTTGGGATCTGAGGCACAGGCAGAAGTGCCACCCTTCACAGAGTCCACTGTCACTATGGCCACCAGAAAAATCGGACTCATTTAATATCGCTTCAAGGAAAAGATTTCTGGGATAGATTGGGAGCTGGGGATAGCTGGGAAAAATAAGAGTGCCTAGGAAGTTCTTGATTGGCAAAATCTTTAAAATTGTATCAGTAGGATCAGTCTCTCTGTGATAGCTGATTCTCCTATCCCATCAGCAGTTCTTCTGTGGCCCAGGCAGAAAATGCACGAAACTGGCAGTAATTTTCAAATCCTCCCAGGCCATAGGTGAGGGGCCAGAGGACTGGAGGACTGCTCACATTGTCCCATTATTAAAAAAGGGAGGTAGGAATAGACTAGAAATTACAGGCCAGTCTGTCTAACCTTGGTACGAAGTCTTACAACACCAGGTTAAAGTCCAACAGGTTTGTTTCGATGTCACTAGCTTTCGGAGCGCTGCTCCTTCCTCAGGTGAATGAAGAGGTCTGTTCCAGAAACACATGTATAGACAAATTCAAAGATGCCAAACAATGCTTGGAATGCGAGCATTAGCAGGTGATTAAATCTTTACAGATCCAGAGATGGGGTAACCCCAGGTTAAAGAGGTGTGAATTGTACCAAGCCAGGACAGTTGATAGGATTTCGCAGGCCAGATGGTGGGGGATGAATGTAATGCGACATGAATCCCAGGTCCCGGTTGAGACGTGCCAGATCATCGACATGGATACCACTATTACACGTGAGAACACCACCCACCAGGTACGCGGTACATACTCGTGCGACTCGGCCAACGTTGTCTACCTCATACGCTGCAGGAAAGGATGTCCCGAAGCGTGGTACATTGGCGAGACCATGCAGAAGCTGCGACAACGAATGAACGGACATCGCGCAACAATCACCAGGCAGGAATGTTCCCTTCCAGTCGGGGAACACTTCAGCAGTCAAGGGCATTCAGCCTCTGATCTCCAGGTAAGCGTTCTCCAAGGCGGCCTTCAGGACCCGCGACAACGCAGAATCGCCAAGCAGAAACTTATAGCCAAGTTCCGCACACATGAGTGCAGCCTCAACCGGGACCTGGGATTCATGTTGCATTACATTCATCCCCCACCATCTGGCCTGTGAAATCCTACCAACTGTCCTGACTTGGTACAATTCACACCTCTTTAACCTGGGGTTACCCCATCTCTGGATCTGTAAAGATTTAATCACCTGCTAATGCTCGCATTCCAAGCATTGTTTGGCATCTTTGAATTTGTCTATATATGTGTTTCTGGAACAGACCTCATCATTCACCTGAGGAAGGAGCAGTGCTCCGAAAGCTAGTGACATCGAAACAAACCTGTTGGACTTTAACCTGGTGTTGTAAGACTTCGTACTGTGCTCACCCCAGTCCAACGCCGGCATCTCCACATCATGTCTAACCTTGGTGATGGGGAAGCTACCAGTAAGAATTCTGAGGGACAGAATATATATGCATTTGGATTAATCAGGGGTAGTCAGCAGGGGCTTATTAAGGGAAAGTCTTCTTTGACAAATTTAATCAAATTTTTTGAGGAGGTAACCAGGAGTGTCGACGAGGGTAATGCATTTGATGGTCTCTATGGACTTTAACAAAGCTGTTGACAAGGTCCCTCATGGCAGAGTGGTGAAGAAAGTAAGGCCAATGGGATCCAAGTCAAAGTGGCACATTGATCCTAAATTGGCTTTCTTTCTTTTTAATCATTCGCGGGATGTCCGTTGCTGACTGGGCCAGCATTTCTGGCCCATCCCTAATGGCTCTTAAACTGAGTGGCTTGCCAGGCCATTTCAGAGGGCACTCTAGAGTGACCCACATTTCAGTGGATCTGTAGTCACATGTAGGTTGAACCAGGTAAGGATGGCATATTTCCTTCCCTCCAGGATATGAGTGAACTAGCTCCGTTTTTACGATAATATGCAATAGTTTCATGGTATGGTTTGCCTTTTAATGCCAGATTTATTATTTGAATTCAAATTTAACCATCGTCATAGTTGGATTCTATCTCTGGCCCAATTACCCGGAGTCTCCAGATTACTAGTCCAATGACAATACCATATACCACCCCCTCCTCCAAAATAGGCTGAGAGGCAGGAAGCAGAGGGTGATGGTCAAGGGATATTTCTGTGACTAGAAGTCTGTTTCCAGTGGATTTCCACAGAGCCCGTGGCCCTTGTTATTTCTGGTGTATATTAATGATCAGGACCTAAATGTAAGAGATATAATCAAGGAGTTCATGGATGACATGAAAATTGGTTACATGGTAAATAATGAGCAGAATTGCCAGAGACTGCAGGAGGATATCAATGGACTCAACCTGGAAAAGCGTGAGGAAATGCACTTGGGAAGGACTAACAAAGAACTAACACTATGAATGGTGGGGCCCTGGATAGTACTGAAGATCAGAGGGGTCTTGGAGTTCGTATCCACAGATCCTTGAAGGTGGCAGGGCAGGTAAATAAGGTGGTTGAAAAGGCATTTGGGAGACGTTCCTTTTTTAGCCGAGGCATAGAGTACAAGAACAGATATGTCATGCTGGAACTGCATAAAATGCTGGTTCGCCCATAACTGGAGTACTGTATGCAGTTCTGGTCACTACGTGTGATTCCACCGGAGAGGGTGCAGAGGAGATTTACCAGGATGCTGCTTGGGCGGTAGGGTCTGAGCTATGAGGAAAGATTGAATAGGGTGGGGCTGTTTCCTTGATGCAGCGAAGGTTCAGAAGGGACCTCATAGAGGTGTATAAGATTATGGGGGGAATAGATAGGGTGGATAGAAAGGTATATTTTCCATCAGTAGCGGGATCAATAACCAGGGGCACAGATTTAACGTGTGAAGTAGAAGGATAAGAGGGGAGTTGAGGAGAAACCTTTTCACTCAGAAGATGGTCGGAGTCTGTAACTCACTGCCTGAAAAGGTGGTCGAGTCTGAAACTCTCGAAACATGTAAGTATTTCGATATTCACTCCAGGGTTATGGGCCAAGCACTGGAAAATGGGGCAAGAGTCGTCAGATCTTCATTTTCTTTTAAATTTAGAGTACCTGATAATTTATTTTCCAATTAAGGGGCAATTTCGCATGGCCAATCCACCTAGCCTGCACATCTTTGGGTAGTGGGTGTGAAACCCATGCAGACACGGGGAGAATGTGCAAACTCCACACAGACAGTGACCGAGGACTGAGATTCGAATCCGCAACCTCAGCGCCGTAGGCAGCAGTGCTAACCACTGTGCCGCTGCCGCCCCTATTCAGATCTTCGTTGACTGGTGTGAATATGATGGGGCGAATGGCCTCCTTCTGTGCTATATCTACGAATCTATGAATTCAGGAAATATTCGCTGAAATGAAGAATGGAATTTCGATGTGAAATAATTGCTGAGCTTTTCTACAGTAACAAGGTTCTGCAATTAAAATAATTTTAAAATATATCGGCACAAAGCGCCGGATAAAGAATAAGAAAGATAGTTAAACATAAATTAAAGATTATTTCCTTCAAAATGGCACTTGCCTCTAACAACGAAGGACCTTGAAAACATACTCGAGGCATGCTCAATTAGTTTATATTGCGGATGAAAGCCATGAAGGATTGTCTTGAGTCGAGCGACCTGTCTGCATGCTGTAATTTCTATAATTCCATGTCATTATGGTACCTGCTCACAATGGTGCACAATGAACACAGGATGTACACTCAAATAGAAAATCCAGTGGAGAGTATTTTTCAGTGAGGACCAGCCACCCAATTGAAAGCAATAGAGATCCATGGTAAATCAAACCTAATAATGAGTAACAGAGCCAGGATCATGTTCGAGTTGCCATGTTAGTTACGTAGCATAAAGGCAGCTTATAACAGGAGACTTAAGAGCCATGGAGCTAAACCTAGGTCAAGCTGTGTTTACCAGTTGAGGGTAACAGAGGAGGGAAATCCCCACATCAGCTTACGATATCATGGGCGTCATTCTCCGCCGGCGGGAGTCTCCGTTCTGCCGGCGCCCGGGGGTTTCCCGACGGCGTGGGGGTGCCCCACAATGGGAAACCCCATTGACCGGCCGGTGTTACGGAGACTCCCGCCGGCCGGTCGGCGCAGAAATGTGGCGGGGCGGGTAGGAGAATTTCGCCCCATATGTTACTACAAGCGGAGGGTGGGAAATTATTTAAGATCTTAAAGGCACTGCAGCTGAAATATTAAAGATCATTTTGGGGCTCCATGTAGGAATACGGTAAATATATTTTTTTAAATTGCAAAGACCATGTGATGGGATGAAGAAATGTCAAAACCAAAGAGAGAGTGAGTCCGATATGGAGACACAAAACAGAACTGTGAACAAGGAGCAATGCTGCATCATTCTGCGATGCATTTCCTTGTTTGATGGTGGGCAAAGAAGATAAGCCGCTGACTCAAGTGAGTGCAAGCAAAGTTGCACTGTTTGGTATACCACAGCATCCTTCCCAGGGACATGAACCGCACTTTTGCTAGTAAGAAGTCATGGCCAGGCTCAATGCTGATTCTATTGGAACAGATAACAGAGAAGATAGCAGATCTTCAGGAATTTGGCAAGGTAAACTATGCAATGACTCAAGATCCCACTCTACCATGTCAGCAGTAGTCAGCCTAATCCACATTTATGCTTTGCCAATGCCAGATCTTCAAAGAGTCTTGCAGCTCCGCATTCCATTCAGACCTGTCCCAGAACAAGAGAAGCTCAGTGAGTATTTGCTCTCTCTGCCCACAGCACTGTCGAAGGCTACTCATAGCTTACCCTGGAAGCCTTCTAGAGATATATTTTTTGTAGAGACAGGCACATCAGTCAATATATCACATGGATTATATAGGAGATTCATCAGATTTTAAAGGTATGCTCTGCAATGCAGTTAACGATTCTTATGGACTTAGTGGTTTATACACCGCACAGAAAGGGATGGGGCATTTCAAATTGTGTGACAGATTTAAAGTGCGCTTGCTGAACCCATACTTATATTTTGTTTCTTTCTCATCGCTTAAGATTATTGCAGGTTTGGGTTACCAGCTCAATATTTCCAATCATCAACAGCATGGGCTTTGTAAGCTCACAATATTTTGTGATTCGAGCAATCTGTTATTGCTTCTCTTAATGATTGAATATACAGCAGAATCTTAATTTTTTTTTCTCGTTATGGTTTCTCTAGTATATTGTCCAGCCACCTCTCCACTGCCCTCTATGGACAGACTTCTCCCATCCCATTCACGAAAGGTTTGGTGGCGTGCGGGAGTGGAGAATCTAATGGGAGCCAAAATGTCAGAAAGCCGCCAGTGCAATTGTCCCAGTGGCAGGTTAATGGCAGGTCAGTCTTCCCACTGGCTGGTGGTGTACCACATTTGCATTCATTTGCATTTCATGAACGTTCATTAAAATATTTGCCTGCTGACATCCCATCAGGCCTTTCAATCTTGCACCACGCCAGCGTGAAGTTACACCGGTCTAAAACCCAATTACTAGACAGTGGCGTACACAATGCGGTCCTCAATTCTGCAGAGAATTCAAGGTGAGTGCAACAAAACCTTTCTACCACCACGCTGCAGTATTCCACATGCACTGTACCCCACCCTGCTGCGGCAAACCACCCTACATTTCGATGCTGAGCTGGTCTTTAATGACAACACCATGATGCTGGAGCAATGGGCCCTCCTGTGCTCCCATCTTGGATCAGTGCCTGGGGTTGGGGATTACAGGGATCTCCTTCCTCTGGCCCCCACATCAGTATCCATCTGAACAGCACTCTGATGCAGGATTCGTGCAGCCATTGCAGCAAAGGTCCAAAGTTAGACCGATGGTGAGGCCGGTGGGGATAGGTTACCTGACAAAGACAAGAAGGACAATGTGGAAGGTGGGCTGTGCAAGATAGGGGTAGAAGGGCAAGGAGGTGGATGAAGAAGACAGAAAATGGAAGGCAGAAGGAAGACCAAATGGGGGGGAAGCTAGACTCCGACAAGGCTGCATGAAAAGCTCACAAGCAAGGAGGTCAAAGGGATACCACATCATTTACTGGAAGGAGATGTACAAAAAAATTCAAATGCTGTGAGGAGTTGAGCACCTTGCAATTAATGCGCTCCAGGGTGGGTTGCTGAATCAAGCAGCATACTTCTCATTGAGGCTGCTAGACTTTTCTCTCTGGGTTGCTGACATCCTGCACGGTCTGGTGAAGGCGGGTGGGCTGGAGAGAATGATATGAGTGTGTTGGACTGGTTTTTAAATATGGTGGCAGGACCTTTGAACCCACCAGCTGACAGCAGGCAGATGTATCAGCTGCCAGCTCGCCCGCTGGCTCAGAGCGTAACTCACCTGTGCATAATTAATTAAGTTCCAAGCGCTGAATCTGGCGTGGGATCCCGCCATTCTGATCAGTGGGATAAGCGTCACCAGAGTCACCCACCACAGCACTTAGTCTGAAAAACTGAAAATTCTGTCCTCTATTTCTGTTGGGGAGGGGTAAATAAAGTTAGTTCAATAATGGTTGTCTGCAACTGAGTATGTGCTAGTCTTTTCCCAATGCAATGAGATAAGGTAAAGTCACCATAGTCCCAGATTCGTAGGCTGCTTTCCCCTTTGAGAAGGAGGGCTGACTGGTGGTGACTTAACCTGAGAGTCACCACACCTCAGGTGAGGGGCAAGGTTGAGAAGGCGGGGCCTTCATGAATAACCTCAGACGGTACGGGAAATAAACCTGGGCTGCCGGCCTCACTCGAGGTCATGAACCAGCTGTCTAGCCAACTGAGACAAACCGGCCCCCCGCCTTTCTCAGTGCAAAACACAATAGAAATAGGCTGGGATAGAATTTTTTTTTTGCATTTCATTTGAGAAATTAAGGACCGAAGAAAGTCGTGACACGCTTTTTGGAACTCAAAGTTGATTTTGAGGAGGTTTGAGCATTTTGAAATGTAGCAGGAGTGGTGAGTGGGCCCTCGACATCCTGATTTCCAGCATACAACTTCGGAGCAGGGAAGGTGGCCTAGCACCACCCTCTGCGGAGCATTCACTGCAGGGGAAACTAGGTCCCCGGTAGCAGAGGTTGTAGGCCAGGGATTCATCAGACAGGGATTCCATCAGCCCGGCGTCTCTCCTTAGAAGAGGAATCAAAGTCCTGAGGAGAGCTGGAAAGCGAATATTCTAAGCGCCCAACTGGCTCACTAATGTCTTTAAGGGAAGGAAATCTGCCATCCTTACCTACAAGTGACTCTCCATTCACGGCAATTTGATTGATGCTTAAATCTCATCAGGGATGTGCTTCCAGTTAAAAAAGCACATTTGGATGAAATGGGATAAAGTATATATTTTTCTCACCATGATGGGGCCAGGTGGTTTTGAGGTAGTTTCTAACCAGTGTTGCTGTGAAATGTGCTGAAATTAATGAGAATCTGAACTCATATGATGGCATGACTAAGAATGAAATTGTCTTGAGAGTTGCATTCAGTCAAAGGCAGCATTTGTCCATTGAAACTATTGTAGATTACATTCTAGAGTTAAAGAAACTCTATCACCATCATGGGCATGGCCCACCTTAGAAATCAACCTGAAAGATATTTTCACATGAGAACTAGAGAAAAATAAAATCTACACTAGGTTTTTGAGAAAAGGCAATAAATTGACATGGAAGGAGGCCTGGGATGAGGCCATGGGAAATGGAACTGGCAGGAAGAGATAGTTGCAAATTGCAAGGGAGTTCTTTTCCCGAGCCGGCATGGGAGGTCCACTGGATTTAATGGAATCCAGTCCATGGCAGCCAATTTCACAGCCTCAGAGCCAGGAGATGTTACCATTTCCATGGTAACCACCAACCATCTAATTGCTCTCATTTACAGTCAAAGTGTTATGTCTGCGAGAAAGTCAGTCATGTCCATATGGCATGAAGGAGTAAAGGAAACAGTCATGCTCCACATCGCAGTCATGTTCTCGATCACAGCTGTGCATTAGGTTGATGTAATGTTAGATCTAAAGCTAGTTCAGGAGCCTGAAAGTCTGAGCTCAACTTCAAGAGTATAGACTCAAAGTCTCAAAGCACAATTGTTTCTTCATGTTTTCAAGTGTATATGTGCCACCAATAGATGTGAAGTTATTCGGCAAACGCACAAAAACGTAGAAGGGATTTTGAAAACAAAAGGAGCAGAAAAGAAAGAAGAATTTAGAATGTTCAGAGGAATCATTGTGCATTATTCCAAGTTCATTCCCAACTGTTAATACATTTGCTCCATTATATCAACTGTGCAAAGATGGAGTTGTGCTGTGGAGTGACAGAAAGCATTTGGAGAAGTGAAGAAAGTACTTACTTGTGATACTGTTTGAACCCGCAATAATCCCAAAAAACAATAGGATTTAGCATACAATATCTCACTAAAAGGTGTCGGTCTGGTTTTATCTCACAATGGAAGATGGTGTAGAGAAGTCTGTAGAATTCAGAGCAAATACTCACAAGTTGAGAAACCATGAGCGTTCATACATGATGTCACAAAGTTCCACAAAAACCTGTATTGTAGGAAATTCAGTTTGCTAACTAACCACCAAGCCCTTACAATCATATTTGTTTCAAAGAAGGGAGTACAATCGCTAGCGGCAGCTCAGCTTCAAAGAATTTGATGGGTCATAAGGACGATATTAAATACCGTAATTTAGCAGATAATGCAAATGTAGGTGCTCTTTTAAGATTTCCTGTGAAGTGTTATTTGCTTTTAGCCACTGAGTATCTGTGAACTACTTCACAAACATAAATTACATACTAGTGGCTGCCAGAGAAATGGGTGAAGAAACTCACAAGAATGTGATGCTCACTAAAGTGCTCAATTATGTCACAAATGCTGGCTTAAAGAGTGTGATGATGAGTGTGGTAGTCGGTATTCGGGGTATTACGGTATAATGCTGAATAATGCTGTAAGGCCATTGGTGTGGGAGGTACCTGAGACTGTTATTTCATTGGTGAAGCCTGCCTGCTGGTTCCACCCAGTAAGGCGGAGAATAAGAGCCTGTGTCTCCCCAGCATAAGAACATAAGAACATAAGAACTAGGAACAGGAGTAGGCCATCTGGCCCCTCGAGCCTGCTCCGCCATTTAATGAGATCATGGCTGATCTTTGTGGACTCAGCTCCACTCTCCGGCCCGTACACCATATCCCCGAATCCCTTTATTCTTTAGAAAGGCATCTATCTTTTTCTTAAAAACGTTTAAAGAAGGAGCCACAACTGCTTCACTGGGCAAGGAATTCCAGAGATTCACAACCCTTTGGGTGAAGAAGTTCCTCCTACACTCCGTCTTAAATCTACTTCCCCTTATTTTGAGGCTATGCCCCCTAGTTCTGCTTTCCCCGACCAGTGGAAACAACCTGCCCGCATCTATCCTATCTATTCCCTTCATAATTTTATATGTTTCAATAAGATCCCCCCGCATCCTTCTAAACGCCAATGAGTACAGTCCCAGTCTACTCAACCTCTCGTCATAATCTAATCCCCTCAACTCTGGGATCAACCTAGTGAATCTCCTCTGCACTCCCTCCAGTGCCAATATGTCCTTTCTCAGGTAAGGAGACCAAAACTGAACACAATACTCCAGATGTGGCCTCACCAACACCCTATACAATTGCAGCATAACCTCCCTAGTCTTGAACTCCATCCCTCTAGCAATGAAAGACAAAACTCGATTAGCCTTCTTAATCACCTGTTGCACCTGCACACCAACGTTTTGCGACTCGTGCACCAGCACACCCAGGTCCCTCTGCACAGCAGCATGTTTTAACATCTTACCGTTTAAATAATAATCCATTCTGCTGTTATTCCTCCCAAAATGGATAGCCTCACACTTGGCAACATTGAATTCCATCTGCCAGACCCTAGCCCATTCACCTAACCTATCCAAATCCTTCTGCAGACTTCCGGTATCCTCTGCACTTTTTGCTTTACCACTCATCTTAGTGTCGTCTGCAAACTTTGACACATTGCACTTGGTCCCCAACTCCAAATCGTCTATGTAAATTGTGAACAACTGCGGGCCGAGCACTGATCCTTGAGGGACCCCACTAGTTACAGGTTGCCAACCAGAGAAACACCCATTTATCCCCACTCTCTGCTTTCTGTTAGTTAACCAATCCTCTACCCATGCTACCACTTTACCCTCAATGCCATGCATCTTTAGTTTATGCAGCAACCTTTTGTGTGGTACCTTGTCAAAAGCTTTCTGGAAATCCAGATATACCACATCCATTGGCTCCCCGTTATCTACTGCACTGGTAACATCCTCAAAAAATTCTACCAAATTAGTCAGACATGACCTACCCTTTCTGAACCCATGCTGCGTCTGCCCAATGGGACAATTTCCCTCCAGGTGCCCCGCTATTTCCTCCTTAATGATAGATTCCAGCATTTTCCCTACAACCGAAGTTAAGCTTAGCGGCCTATAATTACCCGCTTTCTCCCGACCTCCTTTTTTAAACAGTGGTGTCACGTTTGCTACTTTCCAATCCTCTGGGACCACCCCAGAGTCTACTGAATTTTGATAAATTATCACTAGTGCGTTTACAATTTCCCTAGCCATCTCTTTTAACACTCTGGGATGCATCCCATCAGGGCCAGGAGATTTGTCTACCTTTAGCCCCATTAGCTTGCCCAATACTGCCTCCTTAGTGATTACAATCATCTCAAGGTCCTCACCTATCATATCTTTATATTCTGTACCTGCGCTGCTGGGGAAACATCTAGTACAATAAAGCCTTCAATTGTCTCCAATCTCGCTTCTGGAGTTATTGATCGAGCATCAATGAGAAAGAGCAGGGCATGAATTTTGTGCCCATTGGGAATAAGCAGTTGGCAAGCCGGGAAGCAGATGCAAAATGTGCTTGCAGCTATGATGGGCCCTAGAATACAATTTCACGCTGGCTGGCCAATTAACAGGTAGCCAATGTGAAATTCACAGTGAGAAAGGCTCAGCGATGCTGAGGTGAGCAGGAAGTGGCCAAGCATCAATGAAAGGGAGGGTGAGGGCTGGCGCTTCTAATGGGCTCCCTCGAGGTGGACAGCCACTACAGAGCTGTCTAAGGGAGGTGTAGGCCTCTACAAATTAAATGTTAAAAAATGCAGCAAACTGTGTCTAGGCAGCACGCTCACACACTTGACAGCAGGACTCAGAAAACCTCAGTCCCCAGACACCTTTTAAAAAAGTTTTCAGCTCTGACATTTCATCCCGCCCTGAAGCTGTAGCTGAAATGTGCAGGCCATCTGGCCAACTGGCCCACCTGCCAACTGTAAATGTGGATGGGCGATGTGAAATCACTTTTACTCGACTTCTTAAAGGACCTAATTCCCCGTTTAATTGTCGGCGGAGGCGCTCCCAACTCTCAAGCCCACCCACCAACTGAAATATTGTTCAAGTGTGTGATGATGTAAAATGAAGTGCCGGACATTTTCTCACATGATTTCACGTGATTTCACATGTTTCCAGGTCGAGTACACACCCATCTGAGCAATGTTAAATTCTGGCTCAGGTGTGTTTCACACATAAAAGCTAACTGATGGAAATCAAGACTGTCTCCTTTAGGGTTTAAGAGATATTATTCCACCAATGTTTCAAGAGAGATTGTTAGAGAAACATCATCAAGAGCACATAGGAATAGTCTGTCGGGAAATAGGAGCAAGGAACTATAATTGATATAAGGGTAAATAGCCCTGTCAAGGGTGGGTATTGTCTCACAAATTTAATTGACTTCTTCGACGAGGCGACAAAGGAAGTGGATGAAGGTAGTGCCATGGATGTTATATATTTGGGCTTACAGAAAGCATTTGATACAGTGCCACGTGGCAGGTTGGTGAGCAAATTAAAAATGTTTGGGATTGATTGCCGCATGGATTAGAAGTTGACTAAGACATAGGAAACGGGGGTAGGTATAAATAGGCGTTTCTCAGACTGGAGACGAGTTGAAAGTTGTGTTCCTCAGGGCTCAGTGTTGGGACCTTTGCTTTTTATGATTTGAATAAATGACTTAGAAATGGGTGTTGAAGGCCAAATCTCTAAATTTCCAGATGATTCTCAGCTGGGGAGAATAGTGAATTGTGAGGATGAGGCTGAGCAACTTCAGAGTGACATTGACAAGTTGGCCAAATGGACAGACAACTGGCAGATGAACATCAATGCAGCGAAATGTGAGGTAATGCATTTCGGTGGAAGAAACATGGGGAGACAATATAGGCTCAATGGTACAACTTTGACGGGAGTACAGGAGCAGAGGGAACTTGAGGTTAAAGTGCATAATTCTCTGAATGTGGCCAGGCATGTTGGCACTGTTGTTAAGGCTTAAGGCACCCTTAGGTTTATAAATAGAGGCAGAGAGTATAAAAGCCAGGAAATTATGCTACACCTCGACAAGCCATTGGTCAGACCACATTTGGAATATTGGGATTCTGCCATCTGGGGACTAAGATCCCACGCTGGCGAGAAAACCGGCGCCAACCACTCCAGCGTCAAAAGTGAGGGATTTTCTGCATTTTCGGGGGCTAGGTGGACGGCGGAGGGGTTGGCGTTGCTCCAGCCGGTGGCCAAAGGGCCGGCGCGAGTTCGCGCATGCGCGGAATGGCTGGTGTGATGTTGCACATGCGCAGACCGGCCAGCGTATTTTCATGCATGAGCGGGAATTCTCTGCTCCGCGACAGCCCCTGGGCAATATGGCGGAGCCCTACAGGGGCCCGGCGCGGAGGAAAGAAGTCCCCCCACGGAACCAGCCCGCCTGCAGATCGGTAGGCCCCGATCACGGACCAGGCCGTCAGGCCACCATGGGCATCCCCCCCCACCCTACCCCCCCCTCCCGCGAGGACCGCCCCCGCACACTCACCTGCCAGGTCCCGTCGTGCGTGAGGTAAGTAATTTTTTCCGGGACCCATTTTTACCAACCGGCCAACCTTCGGGACCCAACCCGGTCAACCTTCACGACCCACGCCGGCCGACCTTCGTAACCCACACTGGCCGACCTGTGCGTCCCATCATTTTCTCTTACCTTGTTTGCTGCTGACAAAAATTGAGGAAATGGTTTTGGGTCCCTTTGGCCCTCGTACACGCTTCTCCAATGGAACCTGTTGGATGAAGGTGAAGTATTCCGGTGTCGGAAAGCATGGAGTCTCCATCTGTCCAAAGTTCTGAATTTCTTTCCTGTAAAATTTTATCAAATAAACCCCCCCCCCCCACCCCCCGAACTTAAAAAAAAAAAAAATGAGTAAAATAAATGAAAAAAATGAATAAAACACCCCCGAACTTGTAAAAAAAAAAGAATAAAATAAATGAAAAAATGAATAAACCCCCCCCGGAACTTGTAAAAAAAATAAAATGAATAAAATAAATGAAAAAAATTAAAATTAAATGAATAAAATAAATGAATAAAAACCACCACAGAACTTGTAAAACAAAAAGCTGCAACCGTTTTTTAAAATTGCTGCCGCAGTACGCATGCATGCCCGATGATCGGCACGCATGCGCATTTGAGCATGGACGCCGATCATCGTGCGCGCATGCGCCAATGCGGTTGAATTTTTTTAAATGCGTTTGCGGCCACTTGCAGCCGGCGTTCTGAAAAGCCGGCTGCTGTGCGGGGATTTGCGTGATCGGGAGCGCCGCGGACAACGGCGGCGGGTCGCGTCCCTGACTTTGAAGAACACTGGGCTGGGGAATGGGACTAGATTTCATAGAATTTACAGTGCAGAAGGAGGCCATTCAGCAGATCGAGTCCGCACCGGCTCCAGGCTCCCGGAAAGAGCACTTCACCCAAGCCCACACCCCCACCCCATCCCCACAACCCAGCAACCCCAGTTTTGGACACTAAGGGTAATTTATCACGGCCAATCCACCTAACCTGCACATCTTTGGACTGTGGGAGGAAACCGGAGCACCCGGAGGAAACCCACGCAGACACAGGGAGAACGTGCAGACTCCGCACAGACAGTGACCCAAGCCAGCAATCGAACCTGGGACCCTGGAGCTGTGAAGCAATTGTACTAACCACTGTGCTACCGTGCTGCCAGCTAGTTTGCTCTCTTGGGAGCCGATGCAGACACGATGGGCCGAATGGCCTCCTTTTGTGCTGTAAATAACAACAATAACAACAACAATAACAACAATAAAGTGTCTGTGTAAAGTTATGAAATGTGTCTCAGAATAAAAAATGATCCAACCACGGTTCCTTTCATTCCATGGTCAAAAGCAAGATAACTGTGGGAACATGTATATGCCAATTTCTATAAGTGTAAAGGAAAGAGTACCTTATTTTAGTTGATATCCATACTATAGCATGTTGATAAATGTTGAGTCTCAAGGCCCAATTCTACAAGTGCACAGTCAAAAGTTTTTAGAAGTTGGTTTGCAATGTATGGGTTGCCAGAAATGTTGATGTCACACAACGGTCCATGGTTTACGTCTGAGGAATTTGTAATAGTTCTCACTAAGTGTCGAGTTAAAACACAGGCTAATACTATCATATTACCCAGCATCAAATGGTGCTGCAGAAAGGGCTGCACAGATTGTGACGAGCCCTTTGCAGCAGTATGTTCTATGACAAGCTAGGCAGTAATTTTCATGCTCCTCTTCAGCACAAGGTGGACAATCTTCAGTTCTCTTACAAAATAACCCTACATTCAAGAACGGGTTGCTCACCATACGAGTTACTGTTTACCACACACTTATAGGGCAAGGTTCGGTTTGCCTAAGCCTAACATCAGTAATAAAGTAATAGAAAAACAAGACAAAGTGAATATGAGTTATGATACACCAGGCATAAATCGTAGAGTTCTGTTAGACAGCAGGTCATAGTGAAAAACCATCAATCTGATAAGTGGAGCATGCGATTGGAATTGTTATAAAGGGACTCATAGAACATAGAATATAGAAAAATACAGCACAGAACAGGCCCTTCGGCCCACGATGTTATGCCGAACTTTTGTCCTAGATTAAGAACAAATCAATCTACACCCCAGCATTCTCAATAATCCATGTACCTATCCAATAGCCTCTTGAAGGTCCCTAATGTTTCCGACTCAACTACTTCCACAGGCAGTGCATTCCATGACCCCACTACTCTCTGGGTACTCTGGGATTCGGTCTATTCACATAGCTCTTGAAAATTGGAGAGAGACTCTGTCAGTGTCATGTAGATCATTTGCTTGAAAGAGGAAATCCAGTAAAAGGAGAGCATGACAACCCTCCGATAATGCAAATTCTTCCTGCTGTCCAAAGTGAAAGTCACAAAGGAAGTGAAAGTCACATAGAAACTGAAGGTTTGCTAGCATCATAGAATCCAGTGGTGGAGCAAATGGAGTCAGGGGGTGGGATTTACTACATAACCTGTCACGATCGGAGGTAGCCTTCCATTGGCCAGAGAAGGAATCTTCTGGTCCTGCCATTGTCAATGGAGTTTCCCATTGAATGCGCACCTCGCCGCCGTGAAACCCGCAGCGGGGGGGTGCCGTCAGCGGGACTGGTAGATCCCGCCACTGTGAACCGCCAGAAAGTTCTGGCCAGGGTCTTTGATTAGGGCAAATCAATCAATGTCACAGTTCCAATGGTTAGGTGGAGTTAGGAAGTCAGTGTCAAACTTCAGGGTCAACAGCCAGATGTTGAGCGAGCAGAGTCAAGATAATGGAAATGGAAACAGATATCCAGATGGAATAAGAAAGGCAGCAGAAAGGTTGATTGAAACCATGTGAGAATGAAGAAGAAGAAAATCTGTTCTTGTCAGATGATTTATTTTTGTTAAACTCATACTGGTACCAAAGAAAAATATTTTACATGCAATTTGCTCTTTTAATATTGGTTATATGGGTGCTTTAATTATAATTTTATGAACAACATTTTACATGGTGAGACTATTTTCAATATAAAACACAATCGTCTCCATAATATATCAGTGTCCTGATATATCTGATAATCTGATTTATTTCTAACTTGAATCAGGTTTTAGCACTACAATATTCGTCCTAGTAGAACATACAATATACAGTGCAGAAGGTGGCCATTCAGCCCATTGACCTACTTAAGCCCTCCCTTCCACCCTATCCTCCAACCCCCTAACCCAATAACCCTTCCTAACCTTTTTGGACACTAAGGGCAATTTAGCATGGCCAGTCCACCTAACCTGCACATCTTTGGACTGTGGGAGGAAACCAGAGCACCCGGAGGAAACCCACGCAGGCACGGGGAGAACATGCAGACTCCGCACAGACAGTGACCCAGCAGGGAATTGAACCTGGGACCCTGGCGCTATGAAGCCACAGTGCTAACCACTATGCTACCGTGCTGCCCTTGCTCATCCTAGTAATGGATGAGGAGGATCACTAGTGTACAGAATTCACTTGCCACCTGATTTTTTTTTTAGGTTTTGCTTATGAGATTTAGTGTAAACATAATATTTCTTTACAAAAATACAGTCCCTCTCTAGAGTACGAATTAAGTGGAACACATACCTTGTGTTATATGTCTCCTTAACCTTGGCACTTTAGCACAAGTATGGCCTTTTACTTTTTCATATCTCTGTCCGTCACTAGAATCTTCAAGGTATCGGGTGTTTGAGGATTATGTGCGACTGCCCTGCTGTCATGTGGAAAGTAGCAGGTTCAGATTAGTCAGGTCATCCAATATACACTTAGATAGCATCCTAATATGATATAAGCTTGGATAAATATCAACATAACGAAAGCCTGCTTCAGTCAGATAAAATTTCAATATGACTCTGAGTTCTCTGCTGCATCAGGTCACTTGCAGTCCATAGGCTCTTTTTTTTATTCTGAACAGGTGCTGTTAAAAATATTGTGAGAACTACTGAGGAACCAAGAGGAAAATATTGGTGTATGTTGCACCAATTGCTTGGACATAAAACATGTGCAAAACAATACAACTTAGCATTTGGAAAGCCTGTGTCCAATCTGCACAAGCATTGATCATTTTTCATGGCAGGTCGAAAAACACATAGACCAGACATCAGGGACATTATCTTGACTTTCAATGACCCGACTACAATTTTCACTACTTTTTAGTCTCAAGTGGTGAGCAACTTTTAGTGATCTTTCTCAGGATTGTCCAATAATTTTCACAAGACTGTGGAAGGTGTCAGGACTGATAGGTTAAAAGCACTGGGAAATATTAAACTGACTGGGACTTTATTCTCTTGAACTGAGGGGTGAGCTGATAGAGGTCTTAGAATTGCAAAAGGGTTTGACAATATCGAGGATGCTTCCAACTCTGGAGAAGACCAGAATTTGGGGCCATAAATATAAGATGGTCACTAATGAATCCAGTAGGGAATGCAGAAGGAACCTCTTGAACCCGGGAGTGGTTACAATATGGAACTTGCTACCACACAGAATTGCATTTGCTGCTCCCACTGCGGCCTACTCGAAATTGGTAAGACTAAATGCTGGCGGTGTGACTGTTTTGCAGATCACCTTCGGTCCATCCGCAAGCAGGACTCAGACCTTCCTGTTGCTTGCCATTTTTTTTTCATATAAATTTAGAGTATCCAATTCATTATTTCCAATTAAGGGGCAATTTAGCGTGGCCAATCTGCCTACCCTGCACATCTTTAAGTTGCGGGGGCGAAACCCACACAAACACGGGGAGAATGTGCAATCTCCTCACGGACAGTGACCCAGAGCCAGAATTGAACCTGGGACCTCGGCGCCATCTGTCGCTTGCCATTTTAACATATTATCCTGCTCTCAAGTCCACATGTTTGTCCCAGGACAGCTGCAATGTTTCAGTGGAGCCAAACCCAAACTGGAGGAACCGATTAGGCACGTTACTGCCTTCGGGACTTCACATTGAGTTCAACAACTTCAAATAGTGAACTCTCTCCTCCACCTTCATCCAATTTATAGTTCTATCAATTTATCAATTTCTTTCATCGATTCATTTTTCAATCCCCGTTTTCACCCCGCATTCCACTCTGGTTTTCCCTTACTACCATCTCCCAACCCCACTAGGGCTATCTGTTCCAGGTTGTCCTTTGATGCACTGCTTACCTTTGTTCTGTAATTAACAGATTCTGATCTTCTAATGTGTTACTATCAGCAACCTTCTTAGCCATTATCACCACCTCTTTCAATCTCTCCCAGCCTCCACCTATCACTGGCACTTTATCCACCCCTACTGCTCCACCACCTCTCTCCCCCCCCCCCCCCCACCCCACCTCCACTCCCCAACCACACAACAGTATAGACCTCATCCCATTTCCAGTTATCTCGAGCTCTGTCAAAGAGTCATCCAGATTCGCAATGTTTAGATCTGTTCTCTCTCCACAGATGCTCTCAGATCTGCTGATATTTTCCAGCATTTTCTGCTTCTCTTCGATAATATATTGCAGCTGAAAGCAATTGAAATTCTTTATCTTGTTTGGCTGGAAAAGATCGTGGGCGCGATTCTCCGACCCCCCACCGGGTCGGAGAATCGCCGGGGGCCGGCGTGAATCCCGCCCCCGCCGTGTCGTGAATTCTCCGCCACCGGTGATTCGGCGGGGGCGGGAATCGCGCCGCGCCGGTCGGCGGGAATCCCCCGGCGATTCTCCGGTCCGCGATGGGCCGAAGTCCTGCCGCTGTCAACCCACGCCAGCCGACGTGGATTGAACCACCTTTGGGACGGCGGGACATGGCGGCGCCGGCAGGCTCCGGGGTCCTGGGGGGGCCGCGGTGCGATCTGGCCCCAGGGGGTGCCCCCACGGTGGCCTGGCCCGCGTTCGGGGCCCACCGATCCGCGGGCGGGCCTGTGCTGTGGGGGCACTCTTTTCCTTCCGCCTTCGCCATGGTCTCCACTATGGCGGAGGCGGAAGAGACCCCCTCCACTGCGCATGCGCGGGGACGCCATGAGCGGCCGCTGACGCTCCCGCGCATGCGCCGCCCGGCAAAGTCATTTCCGCGCCGGCTGGCGGGGCACCAAAGGCCTTTCCCGCCAGCTGGCAGGGTGGAAATCAGTCCGGCGCGGGCCTAGCCCCTCAAGGTAAGGGCTCGGCCCCTCAAAATGTGGAGAATTCCGCACCTTTGGGGCGGCGCGATGCTGGACTGATTCGCGCCGTTTTTGGCGCCGGTCGGCGGACATCACGCCTATTACGGAGAATCCCGCTGCATAAAACCAATTCATTAAGTTTAAAATTGAAAACAATATAGGAAAAGTTCATAGTTTAATTCTGTCTTGTTAAAATCATTTCACAAGATCCACAACATAGGAGAGAGCATGAGATTCACAACATAGGTAAACCTTACTCTGCTCTATCGAAAGACATCCCAATACATTTGGAAATTTCAAGGTCAGCCAGTTTCTGAGCTCGGCCCAAGTGGTAGAATGTAAAATTTAGTGGTCACGGCCATTATATCTTAAAAACAATGTTTTGACATGTGATATATTCATCCTATCTGTCCACTGCAGGCCAGCAATTCCTAACTTATATCAGTGCAAAGGTTTCAATATTAGAGTTCCACAAGACCAAGATGATGAAAATGTGCTTTCAAATAAAAGTTGTCTGTGTTTCTGCAAATTGTTGCATTGTGATGGCCACTTTAGTGGAGATTTAGATCAGATTTTAATTTACCAGCAAATACAACTTCTGTGTCATAAAGCTCTCTTAACAGGAGAGTCGTGTGATGCACAATTGCTCCTCTACATTGGGTGCAGAAATTGATGATGAATAAAATTATGAACCAGGAGGCCTGGTATGAGAGTGGTTAATCCAAAGGTCAGCGTCTTGGTGTAGAAGATGGGGACATTATGTACATTTTGTGATGGAATACGTGTTTGCGGGACATTTGGGAAAGTGTGTGAGTTGATTTCTTTAAAAATGACCTCTTGAATGTTCTGTTGAGTGCACTGACCCTGGTTACAAAGCTTGTGATTTTTTATTTTATTCAGGACCTACCTGAAAGGGCAATTGGATCTTCCAATTTTGAGGTCAACTGAAAGTGAAACCGGTTGAAACTAGATAAAAGACACAGAGCCATCCAAGCTCAGATTCGATGCATGCAGGCTGTAGAAAATTAAGCATTGATGTCCCAAAAAAGAATGATATTGAATTTAAAATGTTTTGGGGGAATTTTCCACCCCCACTTCCGGGGCGAAATTCCCCGGTATCGGCATGATGTCCGCCGACCGGTCGGGCATCGCACCGCCCTAAAGGTGCGGAATCCTCCGCACCTTGGGGGGCCGAGCCCTAACGTTGAGGGGCTAGGCCCGCGCCGGACTGATTTCCGCCCCGCCAGCTGGCGGAAAAGGTCTTTGGTGCCCCGCCAGCTGGCACGGAAATGACATTGCCGGGCGGCGCATGCGCGGGAGGGTTAGTGGCCGCTCACGGCATCCCCGCACATGCGCTGTGGAGAGAGTCTCTTCCGCCTCCGCCATGGTGGAGACCGTGGCAAAGGCGGAAGGAAAAGAGTGCCCCCACGGCACAGACCTGCCCGCGGATCGGTGGGCCCCGATCACGGGCCAGGCCACCGTGGGGGCAGCCCCCGGGGCCAGATCACCCCGCACCCCCCCCCCCAGGACCCCAGAGCCCGCCCGGCCGCCTTGTCCCACCGGTAAGAGAGGTGGTTTAATCCACGCCGGCAGGACAGGCTTCCTAGCAGCGGGACTTCGGCCCATCCGGGCCGGAGAATCGCGGGGGGGGGGGCCCGCCAACCGGCGCGGCGCGATTCCTGCCCCCGCCGAATCTCCGGTGCCGGAGAATTCGGCAACCGGCAGGGGCGAGATTCACGCCAGCCCCCGCCGGGTCGGAGAATCTCGCCCCCGGTGTATGTTTCTCAGTGGGGGGAGGTTGCTCGCCATTGTCCGGTGTCAGGATCTTCAGGTCCCGCTGCTGTCAATGGGATTTCCCATTGAATCCACCTCATACCCACCCCCCAGCAATCCCCCCTCCCCCCCCCCCCCCAACCTTTTCCCCGGGTGGAACACACCATTACAAGGGGACATAAATTTAAGGTGAAAGGTGGAAGATATAGGAGGGATATCAGAGGTAGGTTCTTTACCCAGAGAGTAGTGGGGGCATGGAATGCACTGCCTGTGGAAGTAGTTGAGTCAGAAACATTAGGGACCTTCAAGCAGCTATTGGATCGGTACATGGATGACGGTAAAATGATATAGTGTAGATTTATTTGTTCTTAAGGGCAGCACGGTAGCATTGTGGATAGCACAATTGCTTCACAGCTCCATGGTCCCAGGTTCGATTCCGGCTTGGGTCATTGTCTGTGCGGAGTCTGCACGTCCTCCCCGTGTCTGCGTGGGTTTCCTCCGGGTGCTCCGGTTTCCTCCCACAGTCCAAAGATGTGCGGGTTAGGTGAATTGGCCAATGATAAATTGCCCTTAATGTCCAAATTGCCCTTGGTGTTGGGTGGAGGTGTTGAGTTTGGGTATGGTGCTCTTTCCAAGAGCCGGTGCAGACTCAAAGGGCCGAATGGCCTCCTTCTGCACTGTAAATTCAATGATAATCTATGATTAATCTAGGACAAAGGTTCGGCACAACATCGTGGGCCGAAGGGCCTGTTCTGTGCTGTATTTTCTATGTTCTATGTTCTATGTTCCCTTCACCTCCGGGAAACCTGGGGCAAGGTTTAACCGGAAGTTCCCACTGGTGAGAATGGCTGGAAAAGACCCTGCTGGAATTCTAACCCCTGCCCCATTATCTCTGGTCAGCTCTGATTTATTTTCCATGGATGCTACCATACCTGCTGAGTTTCCCCAGCACTTTATGTTGCAAATTGAAGAAAATGAGGACTGCATCAAAGATCTGGCATTAGACAAGTGCCAGGATTACTGTAGCTATTTCAGCGATTTAAAGACGGCCCTGACTGAGCCATATATTGCACAGGCTTGTCACAGCGAGCGTTATATGCAGGTTCCAAGCACCATTAAAAGCAAAATTGAAGAGGTTCGAGAAAAGACTGCCATTTTGGTGAAGACCATGCGTGTGGAACTCAGGTTGGTTGGGAACTGCTAACAGGTGAGAATCAGTGGCTAATCATTGAATAAAAGGAGCTAGAATTTCACGTGAGGAAGATTTGAATCTTGAAAAACTTTGTGGCTTAAATTGGTGCCATATATGCTGTCTGAACTACCTAGTAAATCCATGAAACCTCTCTTTGTATTTGTCATTTAATGTGTAATTTACCGTTTATTTTTTTTTTAATAAACATTTTATTGAGGTATTTTCGATAGAGTAACAACAACAAAATAAATATACATGAAACCATAAACATAGCGCAAAAGCCATTTACCTTTCGTACAGGTCCCACCCTTATTGACCCCTTACTCTAATCTAAACTACTCCCCCCCCCCCACCTCCCCCACCCCCACCCCCGCCCCCGTCCACTGACGATTAATTTTCCGCAAAGAAGTCGACGAACGGTTGCCACCTCCGGGTGAACCCTACCATTGACCCTCTCAAGGCGAACTTGATTTTCTCCAAACAGAGAAAGCTAGCCATGTCCGATAGCCAGGTCTCCGACTTCGGGGGCTTTGAGTCCCTCCAAGCTAATAGTGTCCGTCTCCGGGCTACCAGGGAAGCAAAGGCCAGAATGCCTGCCTCTTTCTCCTCCTGGATTCCCGGGTCTTCTGACACCCCGAAAATCGCCACCTCTGGACTCAGTGCCGCCCTTGCCTTTAACACCGTGGACATGACGTCCGTAAATCCCTGCCAAAATCCCCTAAGCTTTGGACATGTCCAAAACATGTGGACATGGTCGCCGGTCCTCCCGCACATTTTGCGCATCTGTCCTCAACCCCAAAGAATCTGCTCATCCGGACCACTGTCATGTGAGCCCGGTGAACAACCTTCAATAGTATCAGGCTGAGCCTGGCACATGTTGTGGACGCGTTGACTCTACTCAACGCGTCTGCCCATAGACCATCCTCTATCTCTCCTCCCAGCTCCTCCTCCCACTTGCGCTTCAACTCCTCGGTCTGCGTCTCCTCTGACCCCATAAGTTCCTTGTAAATGTCCAAGATACTCCCTGCTCCTACCCACCCTCTGGAGACTACCCTGTCCTGAATCCCCCTTAGCACTAGGAGCGGGAAGGTTGACACCTGTTTATGTAGGAAGTCCCGCACCTGCAGATACCTGAATTTGTTTCCCCTCGCCAACCCAAACTTTTCCTCTAATGCCCTCACACTCAGAAAGCTCCCCTCTATAAACATATCCCCCATCCTCTCAATCCCCGCTCTCCGCCATAACTGGAACCCCCTGTCCATACTCCCCGGGGCAAACTGGTGATTATCACAGATTGGGGCCCAAACTGATGCTCCCACTGCTCCCACATGAAAAATGAAAATGAAAATTGCTTATTGTCACAAGACGGCTTCAAATGAAGTTACTGTGAAAAGCCCCTAGTCACCACATTCCGGCGCCTGTTCGGGGAGGCTGGTACGGGAATTGAGCCGTGCTGCTGGCCTGCCTTGGTCTGCTTTCAAAGCCAGCTCTTTAGCCCTGTGCTAAACCAGCCCCACATGCCGCCTACACTGGCCCCAAACTCTCAGGGCCGCCACCATCACTGGACTGGTGGAGTACCGTGCCAGCGAGAACGGCAGAGGCGCAGTTACCAACGCCCCCAAACTGGTGCCCTTACATGAAGCCGCCTCCATGAGCACCCATGCCGACCCCTCCCCCACCATCCACTTCCTGATCATGGCTATATTAGCCGCCCAATAATAGTTGCTAAAATTTGGCCGCGCTAGCCCGCCCTCTCCCTGACTCTGCTCAAACATTACCTTCCTTACTCGCGGGGTCCTGCCTGCCCAGACAAAGCCCATGATCACTCTGTTGACCTGCTTAAAAAAGGACCGCGGAATAAAAATGGGAAGACACTGAAATACAAATAGGAATCTCGGGAGGACCGTTATCTTCACCGTATGCACCCTCCCAGCCAGAGACAACGGAAGCACGTCCCATCTCTGAAAATCGTCCTTCATTTGGTCCACCAGCTGGGCCAGGTTCAATTTATGCAGCTGGTCCCTTTCCCACGTCACTTGGATACCTAGGTACCTCCAGCTTCCCTTTAATGACCTAAACGGCAGCTCTCCCAGTCGCCTCTCCTGTCCCCTTGGCTGGACCACAAACATCTCACTCTTTCCCATATTAAGCTTATATCCGAAAAACGGCGAAATTCCCCTAAAGCTCTCATGATTTCTTCCCCTCTATTGGGTCCGAAACGTACAGAAGTAGGTCATCTGCATAGAGCGAAACCCTGTGCTCCAACCCCCCTGGACCAGTCCCCTCCAGCACGTCGAGGCTCTCAGAGCAATTACCAACGGCTCAATAGCCAGTGCAAACAACAGTGGGGAGAGGGGGCATCCCTGTCTCATGCCCCGGTGCAGTCTAAAATAGTCCGATGTTGTCCTATTCATCCGTACACTTGCCACAGGAGCCTGATACAGCAACCTGACCCAGTCGATAAAGCCCCACCCGAATCCGAACCATCCCATTACCTCCCACGGATAGTCCCATTCTCCCCGGTCAAAAGCCTTTTCTGCATCCATTGCGATCACTACCTCAACCTCTCTACCTTCCGGGGGCATCATGATCACATTTAACAGCCTTCTTACATTGGCCACCAACTGCCTGCCCTTAACAAACCCCGTCTGGTCCTCCCCATTAACGTCCGGAACACAATCCTCAATCCTGGAGGACAAGATTTTGGCCAGCAACTTGGCATCCACATTTAACAGGGAGATCGGCCTGTAGGACCCACACAGCCCTTGGTTCTTGTCCCGCTTAAGAATCAGTGAAATCATTTTCTGTGACATCGTCGAGGACAGCACCCCTCTTTCCCTTGCCTCATTGAACATCCTCATCAACACCGGCCCCAATATCCCAGAGAACCTTTTATAGAACTCCACTGGGTACCCGTCCGGCCCCGGGGCTTTACCCGACTACATGGCCTTCAGACCCTCCACTATCTCTTCCAACCCGATCGGAGCCCCCAGCCCTCCTACCCGCTCCCCGTCCACCTTTGGGAAATTCAGCCCCTCCAAGAAGTGCCTCATCTCCTCCGGCCCCGTAGGGGGTTCCAACCTGTACAGCCTGCTATAGAAATCCCTAAACGTCTTATTCATCCCTACTGAATCACCAACCAGGTTCCCATCTCCATCCTTTACTTTCCCTATCTCCCTAGCTGCCTCCCTCTTCCGAAGCTGCTGTGCAAGCATTCTGCTGGCCTTCTCTCCATGTTGTAATTTGCTGTTTATAATTGCTGCTATTTGCCTTATAATTCATCTTTAATTTACATTGATTTTGGCTTCACTGATGAAGTAAAAGTTATAAAAAGTGATATCTTGTCCATTGTATTTTCTTGTTGGAGTCATTCGGTCAATTCAGTTCTTTTTGATTTTTGGTCTCCATGGCGATCATAACAATTTGCTGTTGGGAACATGTGGTCGCTGTTCACAAACTGGACATATCCACAGCAAAATTGGGAACTCACTGGACCATAGTAGAAGAAATGTTTTTCTTGGTACATTTGGTGTATACACCATACGGACACAGGGTGAATTCTAAGCAAGAAGTATTCTATCTTTCCAAACCGAAGAACATCCCTTAGCAGCATCCGGCGAGATTAAAATCACTTCAATTGCTTAATAACATGACAGGCTGATTTTTTTTTCAGTGAAGTACTGATGTTCTGGAAAGTCACTTTTTTAATTATGAAATCCAATGTGTAGAATAGCACAAAGCAACAACTTGGTCAAAAAGAAACATACTACCACTGTTTCCTCTTGAGAGAAAAGGGCTTTAATTTGATTTTCCAGCTAAAAACAGCGTTCTTATCAGTTCTGTAATGGACTGAATTTTGATCACAAGAAAAGAAATAGCCTGCGGAGGTTTGAGTGAGTCACAAATAGGATTATTTTGTAAAGATCCCTGCGTTATAATTCTAGAGCGATGAAAAATGTTGATTAGAACTGTTGCAGAGATTAATAGAGCTTTTAATGGAAGCACATGTTAATCTGACAAAGAATGTAGAACATTGCAAGTGTTGTGTGCGGCCTTATTACAAATGCTATTAGGATGGAGTTTCTAGCTAAATAAGTTATGACTGAAGCCGCCTACGGCACGCTGGGGAGGAAATTCTTCTTTCCTACCAGCGCAAAACAGGCAATAACGAATCAGCGGCAAGTTTGTACAGAAAGGAAAATCAGGGTGGGTGTAAAGCAGGCCAGTGATTCACTGCCACCTTTTTTGAGCTGCCGTCTGAGGTGAATTCAACATCCAGTTTAAAATTCCCTCCCACTGGTTTCTGATTATTCTTGAAACCAAAACTAAAGAAATCTCTCAGCCAACCATACTTTCTCAAAGAATGTGGACTTAACTTCACCTCAATGTCCAATGCCGCCCAATCGTTATGCCTAGAATCGAATAGAATGCGACTGATAATTGCAGTCTTTATGCAGAATTCTAAGAAAAGAATTGCAATGGGCAACAGGTAATTATTATTGAATTATCATTCTTTCTATAATTGAGAAATTCCAGCATTTTGTCAAGGATGTCAAAGGCAGAAGATAATGGATCAGGGGGGGAGGGGGGTGGATCTCTGGCACGTTCACAGGAGACGCAAATCCCGCAATGGCCGCTAACTCATGCGAGATTTGTGCCAGGGAGATCTCAGAATGATATCTTCCCTGCATGTGTGTCCCCCCCGTCCCCCACCCCCCCCACTTCTGCCAGTGATGTAATCAGGTTCACAGTCTCTGACATGCAGGGTCTCTGATATGGGTGTCTCTGATATGTGGCTCTCTGATATGGTGTATCTCAGATATGGTTCATCCCTGATATGGGATGGTCTCCGATATGGGGGGGTATGATGGGGGTTTCTGGCATGGGGGTCTATGATATGATGGCGGGGGGTCTGATGGGGGGTCTGATGGGGTGTAGGGTCACACTCATATGGGTGTGCTCTGCGGGGGCGGGTGTGGTGACCCGTAATTCCCATCATGGTAGGGGAGGATGCCCCAACTTGTCAGCAGGGGTGGGGCAGAGCAGGATTTCCATTGTGGGCAGTGGGAGGCCAGCCGCCGTAATAGGCCTCTCGCTCAAAATGGCGGCCTGTTAGCGGAATTCCGAACGGAACCCGGGTGCTCCCTGCCATGCATGTATTAGCATTTTTTCTTCTTTCTTTTAATACAGCACAGAACAGGCCCTTCGGCCCACGATGTTGTGCCGAACCTTTGTCCTAGATTAATCATAGATTATCATTGAATTTACAGTGCAGAAGGAGGCCATTCGGCCCTTTGAGTCTGCATGGAGGAGGGGACTGAATTACTCCTGAGTGCCGCTCCTAGCGCCAGCACAGACCAGAAATGATTCAACTCCAGCAGGAGAATTTATTCTCCAGCCCTTAATATCCAAGGGGGTGAAAGGTTATCGGGGGTAGTTGGGAGGTTATAATCAGATCAGCCATGTATTTTCTGAGTCAGTAGCCACTTGGAGTAAAGCAGTCCATTTCTGAGGTCGTGACTTCCAAGATTCAACCCAAAGGTCAAGTGCGACCCTCAATCTTCTTTGATTCGGGAATTAGAGTTGCATCTGTCTTCCTCCTTCTTTGCATTTATGCAAAAAGCACATTTTCAAGGAAGGTGGACAGAATACCAGAAACACCACTACACCTTTCATTTTCAAACAATAGTTGAAACACTTTCAAACTTGAATCCAATTTATTAACTTGCACAGCGGCAACAGTGTGTGCCATCTAAAGGTGCACTGCAGAAATTCACCAAGTCCCCTTCAACAGCACCTCCCAAACCTGTGGCCTCTACCACCCAGAAAAACAGGATGGCAAAGACTTGGGGGATGTGGTGTTGGGTGTTCTGAGGTGCAGATGAACCAACACGGTTGTATTTGGTACAACGCTGTTTTATTTCAACTTGCTATTTACAGTTCTGTCTTGATACTCTGCACGTGGTGACTCCCTGAGTGTGTTGTTAATCAGGTCCTGTCCTTGTCCTGGTCTCTAGATCTACTGGCCACCAGGTGTCGTGTTTCTTCTCTTATACTGTCTCTGTCCTTGTCTGTGATTGGCTGCCGTGTTATGTGTGCTGATTTGTCTGTTGGTCTGTCTATCATGATATGTGTGTTTGAATATCATGACATCCCCCTTTTTTTACAAGATTATGTGCCTACGTGGTTATAAATATGAATGTGTCCTGAGTGCAGCTAAAGGTGTGTGTGTGTGATATTTACAGCATGTACATGTGGCGTAACTATATACATGGGGTGATGTCGGGTGTGTCATGCTAACGAGGTTGTACCATAACAAAACAAGAAGAAAAAACTTTGAAGTGTGGTCCGGTCAAACAAGATCTGGAATGATAAAACAGTAACATGTTACAATACAATAGTTTCTAAACTTTAACGTGTGAACAGTCTCATAGGCCCAATCTAGTAGGTGTGCGACGAATTCGGGTTGACCGCCTCAAGGTTGAGTCAAGAACCACCGGCTGAGGTGCGAGCCTGGCCACGGGTAGCGACAGAAGTGGCATGGTGTATGGCAGCTCCATGAAGTCACTATCAGGAACCATCGGAGGACGTGGCGTCTGTGTGTGGTTCCGTTGCGAGCGTGGAAGTAGGCGAAGGGCTCGCCGATTGCACCTACGCACCGATCCATCCGTCATGCGTACCAGGAACGAGGTGGAGTCCTTTTCTTTTTATGTTTGTGGTGGTGCCGTCGGATGGTATCTTGTAGCTGATGGGTCATTGACATTGAAGAGGTACCATCAACAATATCATTCAAGGTGACGAATGTGCCAGATGTTGAAGTCGGATGAGACTGTGCATGCTGGTTCTGGCCACATGCTGTACTGGAAGGGTGATTCTGCTGAGAAGCGTTGAAGCATGTCGCTTTGGAGACAGAATTGCTGCTCGCATCAATGTCTGGTGATGGTGTGAAACTAGAACCTTGCATCTGATAGGAAAACGCTATCTGGCCAGGCTGTGGTGCAGCAAATCCTGGGCAGTAACTAAGGCATCCAGTCTGTAGTGCAGATTGCGCTGGCGGTAGTCCTCCTTCGGTCTTGATTCCATTAGTGGGCAATCTGTAGTGCTGGCCTGTTTGAGAATATGCTGCATAGACTGCTGGCTGCTGAAGACTTGAATACTGGGTCTGTCCAGCATGAGCTGTCATTGGCCGCACTGTCGGTGTGGAACAAATGTGTGGACATAGCTGTGGTGTAAATTGGTGTATTCCTCTTGGACTGTTGCTGCTGCTTGTTATTGCTGACTCAGTGTGATTGTCACGTGATCCATCTCCTGTCGTTGTGGCATCTGTTGTTACCCTGAGCGTGCCATCACTGAGGTTGCGACACTGCCTGTCTGGAGTAAAGTCTGGCTTACGTGAATCAGAGTCGGCGTTTGGTTGCTCCCCATCTGGAGTCTGGTCTGTTTTTTGTTGATGCTCCCCGTCCGGAGTCTTAGCAGGTTCACTGAAGTCAGCTGAGATTTCTTGAAGCTGCACTTCTGGAGTCGGAACATGCAGGAATGCATTGACTAGTGGAGAGGTTCGAACAATTGAGGGTGTAAGTAGTGTGGTGTCACTGTAGTCACCAGTGGTCTCACCGTGATCGTCGAGTGCCTCTGTACGTACTAGCTGAGGTCTGTCACTTTGCACCTTTTGCATGGGAAGTGGGATGCTGTCGTCACTCGTTTCACATACCGTGGATAGATCCTCAGTAGCTGCTTGCTGTTCACTAGGGTTGGGTAAATTGTCAGAGTTTTCATCTGGTGGTGCAAACCATGTCGGTGGACTGTCATTGTCTTGCCGTTGTCCTTCATTTGGGCTTTTCTTCTTTGGAATTTTAAATTTTCCCCAGAACATTGCAGAACCTTGTTAATTTCCCTCAATTTCTCCCATATGTAGGGCATCAAATGTTGGATCCAAAGTTTCTTTCGTCATTGTACTAGTTTCCAAAGAACAGTCCGTTTCAATTTTCTTCTCAGTTACTTCATATGTATCTTTTTCTAATGTACATGCCTTCATAGTCTCTGGGTCTGATTTTGCTGGGACTGGCATAGTCACAGTCTCTCTTTTACTGTTCTCAATTGCCCACATTCTACTCCCCAGACATAAATGCTTACTCTCTGGAGTTAATGTGGTACAATGGATAATCGGGTCGACCTTATCTGCATGTTCACCATCACTGGAAAGCACAATTGGTTCACTTGAAACTGCTGCGGGTTTTAAGTGCTTTGTCTGGCTACTCGATGTCGGTGTCCTCAGGATTCTTGCTCCAATGTTCTGCTCATTTATCAGTGGAGTGTGCATAGCTTCAATGCGATTAATATTCCCCTCAGGGTTTGAAGAGTCATTACTGACTAACTGCTGCTCTCTGAATTTGGGACTTTGCGGTTTTGTGTTGAAGGGAGACAGTTGTCCCTGCTGTAGATATGATTCAGGTTGTGTTATTTCCATTAAATGAGGATCAATGTCTTGTCCATTTTTTCGATCCGTACTAAAACAATGGCAATTCTCAGTCTGCTCCTTGCAAGCTAGACATACAAGTAATTTCTTTAGCAAATCCTCAGCATCCTTCTGTGACCGTGCAGCATTATTAATATCTCTTCGGCTATAATGATCCTGAAGGTCAGCGAATAATCCTTTTTTCTTCGGGCTTGGAAGAGGCGATTCCTTTGGCTTGTCTTCATTTGAGCTTGAACAGTCATCAGCGCTGTGCCCTTCATTGTAGCATGAGAGGCCGTCATGGTCGTCCTGCTGTGCAGTGGAGCATGGTAGACTGTTATAGCCTTCTTGCTGTTTACGTGAGCATGGCAGACTTGCATCGTCTGCTGCTAGTTGGTCAGAGGAGGTTGCTAGACCCTCATGGTCTTGTTCCTGCAAGGACTGCGCATCGGAGTCATGCGTTTCTGCCATTGTGGAGTCTGTCCACGAGCTTGCTGTGGAGTCTTGTGATACTGGAGTCACTTCTTGTGCATGCAAGGACTGGGGTGTGGAGTCTTGCATGTCTTATTTCATAGAGTCGGGAACGCTGAGCGGGACGTGGACCACGCTCTGTGTGGCAGCAGGCCGCTCTCTGTGGGCTTGTACCACTCTCTGTCTCTTAAATTCAGGCTGCAGCATCATCCTGCACTGGTGAGTTGGGACGTCATATCTGCTGGGTTGAAGATCCTCAGATCCGAAAAGTGAATCCGCACCTGCGTCGGATTCAATGTGGGGGTCGCCAATGTTCAACACGAAAGGTTTGTCCGAGTCATAGTCGTATAGGACCACGGAGCTGTCATTGGGCTCATGAGGTCCAGAAAAAATATAAAGATCGGTATCGAAGTATTCGAGGTCAGAATCATCGGTTTGTGCGTAGGTAACTGCTTATTGCAGGGTTCTTCGGAGGTTAAATTCATTTCCTGGTTCAATTTGAGGCATAGTGCTGTCATTCCAGGTGAAGGAAGGTTGCTTTACAGCTTTAACAGATTTTTGTTTTTTTGATTTGGGACGTTTCCCCTTTAAATTGGATTTGGGACGTTTCCCCTTTAAATTGGTGCGGTCTGGGGCCTCTGACGTCATGACGCGTGTGACGTAGCACGTAGGAAGCGATTGCGCATGCGCAGATCGCTGTTCATTTACCGATGGCCGTTTCCTTGATTGCGCATGCGCGGCATCTCGCAAACGAAACTTCCGGTTCTGCGCACTGCTCGCGCAACTGTGCTAGTGTAATACCTTTAGCAAGATGACCGCCGACCTCGACTCAAATCTCTCTCAGGTCCCGGATTTCGGCCTCCGGGATCCCGGCCACGAGGTGAGTACTGCCGCTTTTCTTACCTTTCCTTGCCGATTGGAGTGTGTTTTCCTCACAGTATTTGTCGAATTTGTCCAGGACTGCCTGGAAATCGTACCTGTTTTGCCCCTTGGAGAACTTAAATTTTTAAAAGATTTCTTCTGCTCTTGCACCGGCGATGGTGAGGAGAAACGCTATTTTTTCATCATCGGCCAGGTCTTTGAGTTCGGCTGCCACCAGGAAGAATTCAAATGCTTGCCGGAATCGCTGCCAGTTTTCGCGGAGATCGCCGTGGCACTGGAGCGGCTGCGGAACCGGGAGCTCGTACATCTTGCCTGGGTATTGCTGGTTGTCTCTGTACGCTGAGGTATGCCGGCAGGTATCGATCCACTCCTGTACCATGTGGTGTTGGGTGTTCTGAGGTGCAGATGAACCAACACGGTTGTATTTGGTACAACGCTGTTTTATTTCAACTTGCTATTTACAGTTCTGTCTTGATACTCAGCACGTGGTGACTCCCTCTGTGTGATGTTAATCAGGTCCTGTCCTTGTCCTGGTCTCTAGATCTACTGGCCACCAGGTGTCGTGTTTCTTCTCTTATACTGTCTCTGTCCTTGTCTGTGATTGGCTGTCGTGTTATGTGTGCTGATTTGTCTGTTGGTCTGTCTATCATGATGTGTGTGTTTGAATATCATGACAGGGGACACCGCCATCTGCAATTTCCATCTCAAGCCGCACACTATTATAACTTGGAAGTATATTGCCATTCCTTCGCTATCGCTGGGTCAAAATCCTGGAACTCCCTCCCTCAGAGCACTGTGGGTGTAACTACATCGACTGCAGCAGTTTGAGAAGGCAGCTCCCAGCCGCCATCTCAAGGGCAATTAGGGATGGGCAAGAAATGCTGGCATTTTCAGTCACACACACACCCTTTGAACCAATAAAAATACGTCATAAGGTGATTGGCTGATGCTTTTCATTTGTGCTCACAAAACTGCGCTGAATAAAATCTCACTTCACTGGATCATCCTTTCCGCGGTCTTAATGACTGGATTGATGGTGATAAGGGGCAGCACGGTAGCATTGTGGATAGCGCAATTGCTTCACAGATCCAGGGTCCCAGGTTCGATTCCTGACTTGGGTCACTGTCTGTGCGAAGTCTGCACATCCTTCCCGTGTGTGCGTGGGTTTCCTCCGGGTGCTCCGGTTTCCTCCCACAGTCCAAAGATGTGCAGGTTAGGTGGATTGGCCATGATAAATTGCCCTTAGTGTTGGGTGGGGTTACTGGGTTATGGGGATAGGGTGGAGGTGTTGACCTTGGGTAGGGTGCTCTTTCCAAGAGCCGGTGCAGACTCAATGGGCCGAATGGCCTCCTTCTGCACTGTAAATTCTATGATAATTCTATGAAAGGAAACTGGGGCTGGATTCTCCGCCGGCGGGATGCTCCGTTTCGTCGGCAGCCCGGGGGTTTCCCGACGGCATGGGACTGCCCCATAATGGGAAACCCCATTGACCAGCCATGTAATGGAGCATCCCGCCGGCGGGGTGATACGGAAATGTGGTGCGGCGGGCTAGAGAATCCAGCCCCTGATCTTTACTCCCACTTTTTAATCCTACATTTTACCCAATAGAGAAACAAATGATCCAAAATTATTTAATACTGTGCTGTATTTGGCAGTATCTTAGCACAAATATATTTATTTTTCTCACATGAAAATTATATTGGTCTTCCCTGTTCTAAAGGTCAATCAATAGTAAACAAGCGTGTTATGAAGCCATAGAGCCTAGAATATCAACATTGCTGTGGCCTGAGGCATACATTGAATAAAGCTGCAATGTTGAAGCTGAGGTTCATTGAAAGAATATTAAGCTAATATTGTTTGCTTTAATTGAGTACTTACTACTCAGGATATAGAAATACTTAGAAGTTACAACACATCCAATTCAAGCAGTCCACTAAATGGTCACAATCATATTTATTCACTTACCTATCCATTATAGTCTAGACGTAATTCTTACCCCAACTACTAAACCTGGAAATGAATTCAAAAACCTCACAACTCCCCGTGTACAGACATTTCTCCTGCCCAGGATTCTGGAGTGGGAGTACATTGCCCAACATTCACCGAGAGGCATGGGTGTTGTCACTGAGCCAAAGCTGGCATTTTGAAGCTGATTCAAACTTAACACTCAAGAATAATGAGATCAACACTTGAAGTAGGAAAAAGAAATTATGAAATTGTGCGGCGAAAGAATAGGGAAAGAGATTTAAGCAGGCAGGGCAGGAAGATGGCCTAAACTTTCCCCTACAGGCCCAATGTTAGAAAATGACAATCCCAGCAAGCAGTGGTGCCCAGGTTGCCTGAAGCACGTTCTCCATGGTAAAGTTTCCCCATCGGGCACGGGAACTTGTAAAACTGGACCGCATGAGATGGTGAAGGATCAACACAGATCATGAGCGCGATTCAGTGGACTTAAAGCCATGTCCTTTTTGGACCTGTTTGGACATGGTGTTTCTTGGCTGCTGCAGCAACGAGATTAACCCCACTATTCACCGGCATTTTGCTGGCTTTTTGGGCCTCAGGGGGTTTCTCCCCTCCGAGACCACACTTTCATTGATTTCCTCCAGTAGCGAGCTGAGCCTATTGGTAGGAACGGACCTCGCAGATTGTGGCCCAATTTTGGACGGCAACCCCAGTCTCTGCAACCCCTCTTCCAGGCCCCCACACCCCGCTTTCTGGACCACTCCCTTCACTCCCAAACCTTCTCGTGGCCCCTTAAACCCCCCAGTCATTGTCATATTCTGTCGACTGGCCGATATGAATGATGCACTGCAGAAAATATAGGTTCGATAATTTATTATGAAACAACTGCATGATAAAGATAACTAGTATAAATAAGATAATAAACTACTAACACCAATTAACTATTGTAGAGCTACTGCTAAATACGTTTATCCTCCAACGCAACCTACTCCCAACTCCCCAGCCACCAGGGTCATGTGGTAGGTTTACACTGCCACCTAGTGGTCAAAGGTGCTGTATAACGACTTCTGGTGGCGACCATGGAGGAGTAGGTCACACATTTGATAGCTTCCGCCTGAAACGGACTTTCGGACCTTTTTTCCCCTCTTTTCTCGGACTTTAGGGGATAGATCGATGTAGTGGAAAGGATTCCCCCTCCGATGTATGGCTAATTAGACTAGAAGTGGCCATGTGAAAAGCGTCAGCCCAGATAGAGTGAAGCAGTCGGAGCTGGTACCGTGTAGCATAGCAGACGGTCAGGACCAGGGAGCGGTGGCACAGTGCTCTAAGGAGCAGCAGATGAAGTTCTTTAAGGACTGTTTTGCTGAGCTGAAAAAGGCGCTGGACCCGATCAAGGCTGCAATCGATCAAGTGGTATTGAATCAGGCGACCCAAGGGAAAGCGGTACAAGAAATTGAGCTGAAGTTGTCCAGCCAGGAGGACTATCTAACCGTACTGGAGCATAAGGTGAAGGTGTTGGATGAGCGCCACAAGAGAATGCAGGAGAAGTTGGAGGACCTGGAGAACAGGTCCAGGAGGTAGAACTTAAGGATCGTTGGCCTCCCCGAAGGAATTGAGGGTTCGAATGCGGGAGCATATGTGGCGGGCATGCTGCATACGCTGATGGGGCCCGGGGCGTTTTCTCGGCCCCTGGAAGTGGACGGAGCGCATCAAGCCCTCGCAAGGAAGCTTAAGGCGAATGACCCGCCGAGGGCCATGGGGGTGCGTTTCCACCGTTTTTCGGACAAAGAACTCGTCTTGCGGTGGGCCAAGAAGGAGCGGAGCAGCAGATGGGAGAACAGCGAGATGCGTATCTATCAGGATCTGGGAGCGGAGCTGGCCAAGAGACGTGCTGAGTTTAACCGGGTGAAGGCGATCCTCTTCAAGAAGGGGGTGAAATTTGGGATGCTCTATCCAGCGTGGTTGTGGGTTATGCACGAAGACCGGCACTTTTACTTTGAGGCACCGGACAATGTATGGTCATTTGTCAAAGAAAAGAAGTTGGAAGCATCTTAAAGGACACTTAAGTCCTGAAGGAGTTATGTGGCGGCGGTTTGTAATTTCTGTAATTCTTGTATCAGTTCAAATCAGACAGTCTGTGGTTCTGGGCTAAGTATTGGGCTGGGGTGGTGGTTTGAGGGTGCTTTGTTTTTGCAGAGATTGGATGCGGAGTGGGGAGGAGAGCCCCGAAGTTGGTGCTATTCTGTCGGAGGTTGGGTTTGGTTCCAAGCGTTTGTTTCTTCATTGGTTTATGTTAATCTCTTTTACTTGAGGTTGTTTACTTACTGGGGACTGCGATGTTGTTAAATGGTTTATGCATGTCACAAAAGGGGTTCGAACAATAGGGAGCCAGACTGTTTGGCACCAGGGGTGGGGGCTGTCGTGGTCAGCATGGTTCAGCTGACTCTCGGAAGCGAGGTGGGGGTGAACATGTGCTAAGATGGTTCTTGACCTGGGGGATTAGGTTTCGGGTGCTGTTGTGGGGGGGAGGGGGGAAGGGGGAGGCTATTTTGCTGACAGGGGAGGAAATAGTATCGGGGAACAAAAGGGAGGTCGAGGGCGGTTGCTGCTTGTGGGGGAGCTCGGGGAAGCGGGGGGCTCTAGGCTGGCCAAAAAAAGATTATGGCTAGTCGGTGGGGGGGCGGGGGGGGGATGGGGAGGAGGTGGCAGCCCCCCCGTCCAGGCTGATTGCGTGGAATGTGAGGGGTTTGAATGGGCCGGTCAAAAGGGCTCGCGTGTTCGTGCATTTAAAGGGGCTGAAGGCAGACACAGCAATGCTTCAGGAGACACATCTAAAGATTATTGATCAGACAAGATTGAGAAAGGGTTGGTCAGGTGTTTCACTCTGGGCTGGACTCGAAGACCAGGGGGGTAGCAATATTGATCAGCAAGCGGGTGGCGTTTGAGACTGGATGAATTGTGGCAGATAAGGGGGTAGATATATTATGGTGAGTGGGAAGCTGGAGGGTGTATGGGTGGTGCTTGTAAACGTATATGCTCTGAACTGGGAAGATATGGGATTTATGAGACGGGTGTTAGGTAAGATCCTGGACTTAGAGTCTCATGGCTTGATCATGGCGGGAGACTTTAACACGATCACTGATCTCGATCTGGACGGTCAAAATCCAGGACTGGAAGGATGCCTGCCACGGCGAAGGAGTTGAGGGGTTTTATGGAGCAGGTTGGGGGGGTAGACCCCTGGAGATTCAAACGGCCGAGGGTGAAGGAGTATTTGTTTTTTTCTCTTGTCCATAAAGTTTACTCCTGCATTGATTTTTTTGTTCTAAGCAGGGCGCTAATTCCGAAGGTGGCGGGGGACAGAATATTCGGCGATTACAGTCTCTGATCATGCCCCGCATTGGCTGAATTTGCGGTTGAGTGAGGAGAGAGAGCAGCACCCGCTGTGGAGGCTGGATTTGGGGTTGTTAGCGGACGAAGCGGTCTGCGGGCAGGTGAATAAGTCCATTCAGAATTACCTGGATACAAACGATACGGGAGAGGTATCAGCAGCGGTGGTTTGGGAGGCTCTGAAAGCAGTTGTAAGAGGGGAACTTATTTCGATTCGGTCCCATAGAGAAAAGGTGGAACGAGCAGAGAGGGAGAGATTAGTGGAGGAGATACTTCAAATGGATAGGAGATTTGCGGAGGCCCCGGGCGCTGGGTTCCTGAGGGAGCATTGGAATCTACATGCAGAGTTTGAGTTGTTGACCACGGGAAGGGCGGTGGAGCAGTTGAGGAGGGCAAGGGGGGCGGTCTACGAATATGGGGAAAAGGCGAGCAGGATGTTGGTGTACCAGCTTAGGAAGAGAGAAGCGGCCAGGGAGATTGGGAGAGTAAAGAATAGGGAGGGCAACATGGTCTTGGATTCAGGGGGGGTGAACGACGTTTTTAAAGAACTTTGTAGCAAATTATATGAGTCGGAACCCCCACCTGATGTAGAAGGAATGAGGCAATTCCTTGATCAGTTGAGGTTTCCGAGGGTGGAGGAGGACCTGGTCGAGGGGCTGGGGGCCCGATTGAAGCAGAGGAAATTATTTAAGGACTGGAGGGCATGCAGACAGGCAAGGCTCCGGGTCGGACGGTTACCCGGTAGAATTCTATAAGAAGTTCTCAGAGGTGTTGTGCCCACGGCTGATGAGGACCTTTAATGAGGCTAAAGAGAGGGGAATCCTCCCCCCAACGATGTCGCAGGCCTCGATTTTGCTCATCCTTAAACAAGAGAAGGACCCGGAGCAATATGGATCGTATAGGCTGATCTCGCTTTTGAACATAGATGCCAAGCTGCTGGCTAAGATTTTGGCCACTAGGATAGAAGACTGTGTCCCGGGGGTGATAGGGGAGGACCAAATCGGATTTGTTAAGGGTAGACAGCTCAATACTAACGTTCGGAGGCTTTTGAATGTAATTATGATGCCCTCAGAAGGAGAGGAGGCTGAGGTGGTGGTTGCGATGGACGTGGAGAAGGCTTTTGATCGGGTGAAGTGGGAGTATCTTTGGGAGACGCTGGGAAGGTTTGGGTTTGATGAGAGCTTCATCGACTGAGTGTGATTGCTCCACCAGGCGCCAGTAGCGAGCGTGTGCACGAAACGGCTGTGGTTGGGTACTTTAAGCTACACCGCGGGACGAGGCAGGGGTGCCCCCTCGCCCCGTTGCTGTTCACTCTGGCAATAGAGCCGCTGGCCATGGCGCTGAGAGCATTAACGAAGTGGCAGGGGCTGGTTCAGGGGGGGAGGTGGAGCACTGGGTTTCGCTGTACGCAGACGATCTGCTCTTGTACATCTCGGACCCGGTGGAGGGGATGGAGGAGGTTATGCAGATCTTGGGGCAATATGGCAGGTTCTCGGGGTACAAATTGAACATGGGAAAAAGTGAATTGTTCGTGATCCAGGCAAGGGAGCAGGAGAGGAGACTGAAGGAGCTGCCGCTCAGGATGGTAGAGAGGAGCTTTCGCTACCTAGGAATACAGGTGGCTCGGAAGTGGGAGGCGTTACACAGGCTCAACCTAACCCGGCTGGTGGAGCAAATGGAGGGGGACTTTAAAAGATGGGATATGCTCCCGTTATCGTTGGCGGGGAGGGTGCAGACCGTGAAAATGACGGTCTTCCCCAGATTTTTGTTTGTCTTCCAGTGCCTCCCCATCTTCATCCCTCAGGCCTTTTTCAAGCGGGTAAACAAGATTATTTTGGGTATTGTATGGGCGAATAAAACCCCGCGGGTGAAGAAAATGTTGTTGTAGAGCGCAGTCGTGGGGAGGGTGGGTTGGCGCTGCCGAACTTCTGCAACTAGTACTGGGCGGCGAATATAGCCATGATTAGGAAGTGGGTAATGGGGGTCGGGATGGGGGGGGGGGGGTCGGCTTGGGAGCAGATGGAGGCGGCGTCATGCAAAGGCACCAGTTTGGAACACTGGTAATGGCACCTCTGTTGTTCTCGCCGTTACTCCACTAGCCTGGTGGTGGTGCGGCATTGCGGACCTGGGGGCAATGGAGGAGGTATAAGAGGGTGGAGGGTGCGTCAGTCTGTACACCGATTTGCAATAACCACAGATTCTCGCCGGGCAGGATAGATAGCGGGTTCCGAAGTTGGCAGAGAGCAGGAATTAGACGGATGGGATATCTATTCATAGACGGGAGTTTTCCCAGTCTGAAGGCGCTGGAGGACAAGTTCAAGCTGCCGCCGGGGAATGATTTCAGATATTTACAAGTCCGGGGCTTTCTGAGGAAACAGGGGCGCGATTCTCCGATGCCGCGCCATTTGGGAGAATCGCCTGTGGCGCCATTTTTTTCATGCGACGCCGATCCGACGCCCTCCCAAGCGTGCACCCAAGCGGCGAGATCGGCACTATCTAGTTCTGCACGGCACAGTCCGGTGAATCGCCCGAGACACCCAAAATGGCGATTCTCCGCCACCCCCGCTGTTCTCTGGCCCGGATGGACCGAGCGGCCTGCCCAAAACGACGGCTTCTCGCCGGCGCCATCCACACCTGGTTGCTGCCGGCGGGAACAGCGCAGGAACGCTGGGGGAGCTGCCTGTGGGGGGGCGAGGGGGGTTCTTTCACCGGGGTAGGACTCAAAAGGGGTCTGGCCCGCGATTGGTGCCCACCGATCGGCGGGCTGCCTCTCTGAAGGAGGACCTCCTTTCCTCCGTGCCCCGCAAAATCCATCCAACATCTTCTTGCGGGGCGGCCTCGGGGAGGACGGCAACTACGCATGTGCGGGGGATGCCAGTTAGGCGGCGGATGACGCGGCGCCGCCTTTATGCGGCGCCGCCTTTATGCGGCGCCAATGCCCGGCACACGCTGATGACACTGCTTTAGCGACACCCCCTCCCCGAGTTTCTCGCCCCCCCCCCGATCCTAGCCCATTTTCGGGCCCTGAATCGGTCGAGATCGGGGCTGTTTCGCACCGTCGTGAACCTCGATGGCATTCACGACGTTGTGGGCACTTAGTTGCGGGAGCGGAGAATCATGCCCAAAGTGTTGGCTTTCCCGCTGATCCAGCCACGGGGGATACAGGACAGAGTAGTATCCGGTACCTGGGTGGGGGAGGGGAAAGTGTCGGATATCTATCAGAAGTACTTGGAGGCGGAGGAGACCCCGGTGGAGGAACTGAAGGGCAAGTGGGAGGAGATGTTAGGTGGAGAGCTAGAGGCGGGTTTGTGGCGGAAGCCCTAAGCAGGGTTAATTCCTCCTCATCATGGGCCAGGCTCAGTCTAATACAGTTTAAAGTGGTACACCAGGCACACATGACGGCGGCAAGGATGAGCAAGTTTTTCGGGGTAGAAGGTAGATGTGCGAGGTGTGCGGGAAGCCCAGCAAACCATGTCCACATGTTTTGGGCATGCCCGAAGCTTGGAGGATTCTGGCAGGGGTTTGCCAAGACAATGTCCAAGGTGCTAGGTACGCGGGAGGTGCCGAGTCCTGAGATAGCGATCTTTGGAATGTCAGAAGACCTGGGAGTTCAGGGAGTGAAAGAGGCCGACGTTTTGATCCTTTTAATGTGGAGGGACTCGAAGCCCTCGAGTGTGGAGACTTGGGTCAGTGACATGGCTGGTTTCTCAAGCTGGAGAAAATACTGGGGTTCTCTCGGATGTGCAGCCGTTTGTCGACTTTCTCGGGGAAAATTAATATGTCGGCAGAAGCAGCATTCTGAAGGGGGGCGCAGGTAGGTGCAATATGGTTAAGGGATGTACAGAAGGGGTTGGGTGGGAAATGTCGAGGTTACCATGTTGATGTTTATGTTATTATTGTTTTGTTTGTTATTATTATAAAAATTCTGCAAATACTTCAATAAAAATATTTTTTTAAAAACAAAGTGCTGTATAACATTACAGAATTGCTTTATGCATATAATCACACTCACCCCCTCTCAAATGGGCAAAGCCTCCCCGGGCCAGGCCCCTGGCAGTGCCAACCTGGCACCTGGGTACCCTTTTCTCTCTTTGTACTTATTAAAAGCCTCTCTCTTCCTTCTCATTTTATCCTAAATATCTCTGGTCATCTATGGTTCCCGGGCTTGTTACTCCTTCCTCGAGGGAGCATGTTGGGCCTGTACCCTCCCCATTTCCTCTTTGAACACCTCCCACTGCGCTTCTCCCATCAGTAACTTGGTCCAATCTACCTTAGCCAGATCCTGCCTTATTTTACTAAAGTCTGCTCTCTCCAAATACAAGACCTTCTTCTGCAAGTTGTCTATTTTCTTGTCCATTACAAACTTAAATTGCACCTTGTTGTAGTCGCTATCACTAAAATGCCCCCCCCACCCCCACCATCACATCAACCACCTGTCCTATTTATTCCCCAGAATTACGTCCAGCACTGCATCATCCCTTGTTGGACCCTCCACATGTTGAGCTAAAAGGTTCTCTTGTATACATTTGACGAACGCTGCTCCATCTTATAATAATAATCTTTATTGTCACAAATAGGTTTACATTAACACTGCAATGAGGTTACTGTGAAAATCCCCTCGTCGCCACATCCCAGCGCCTGTTCGGATACACAGAGGGTGAATTCAAAATGTCGAAGTTACCTAATAGCACGTCTTTCACGACTTTTGGGAGGAAACCGGAGCACCCGGAGGAAACCCACAGTAGACAACGTGCAGACTCCGCACAGACAGTGACCCAAGCCGGAAATCAAACCTGGGACCCTGGCACTGTGAAGCTATAGTGCTAACTACCATGTTACCGTGCTGCCCACCTTAAGCAATGACTATCCCAGTTAATGTTGGGAAAGTTGAAATCACCCTAATAATAATTATCGTTTAATTATTTTTACACACTTCTGCAAATTGCGCACACATTTGCTCTTCAATTTCCCGCTGACTATCAGGGGGTCTATTATAAACACCTAGCAACATAGCTGTCCCTTTTTTATTCCTAAGCTCTACCCACAAAGCTTCATTCAACACCACCCCATGATATCATCTGTCCTCACTGCAGTAATCGACTCCTTAACTAATAGAGCAATGCCTCTCCCTCTTTTGCCCCCTCCCCTGTGCCTCCGGAAGGTTCTGTATCCTGGGCTGTTAAGCTGCCAATCCTGCCCCTCCCTCAACCACGTCTCTGTGATGGCTACTATATCACAATTCCATATGTCAACCCTCGCCCTCAACTCATCCGTTTTACCTGTAATACTGCGGGCATTAAAGTAGAAGCCATTCAGCCTTGTCTTACTCTCCTGAAACGTACTACCGCTGTATTCCCTGTGACTTGATTGTTCTGTGGTACAGTGTCCCTATTCGGCGAACAATCTGCATCCCCTTCTCCTGCCAAATTAGTTTAAACTCCTCCCAACAGCCCTAGCAAACTCACGAGCAAGGATGTCTGTCCCGCTCTGGTTCAGATTAGACCGTCCTGCTTGTACAGTTCCCACTTTCCCCAGAAATGGTCGCAGTGGTCCAGGAATCAAGAACCCTCCCTCCTGCACCAACTCTTAAACCACGCATTCATCTGTGCTATTTTCTTATTTCTATACTCGCTAGCATGAGGCATTGGGAGTAATCCAGAGATTACAACCCGAGAGGGCCTGCCCTTTAGTCTATTGCCAAACTTCCTGAATTCATCCCTCTTTCTGCCTATGTCATTGGTACCAACATGTATTTTCACCCTCCACCTTCAGGATGCCCTGCAGCCGTTCAGTGCAGTGACATCGCGGACCCTGGCATCAGGGAGGCAACACACTATCCTAGAGTCACGTTGGCGGCCACAGTCGTGCCTTTCTGTTCCCCTAACAATTGAATCCACTACCACTATAGTCCTGCCATTCTTCCCCCTCCCCCCTTGTGCAGCAGATGCACCCATGGTGCCATTAAGATTGTCTGTACATTCCTCTGTGCAGACAATCCCCCCCAACAATATCCAAAATGGTATATCTGTTAGAAAGGGGGATGGCCACAGTGAATCCACCTTCAGTTCCAGCTCTGAACCTTCTACTTATGATTTAGTAATTATTTAGGTTTAAATTAGTTTAACAATGTTTTAGTTTCCAGTTGAGTACAGATTCCTTACCAGCCAATCAAGTCACCGCTTTCCGTTCACTTTTTTGAATTTGTTTTACCTCAGGTCACCGGTATCTGGAACTCCTCTCTCTCCAAATCTGCTCGCTGTTTACTCACCGGTCTCTGGACCTCCTCTCTCTCAGACTCTGCTCGCTGTTTACTCACCGGTCTCTGGACCTCCTCTCTCTCAGACTCTGCTCGCTGTTTACTCACCGGTATTTGGAACTCCTCTCTCTCCAAATCTGCTCGCTGTTTACTCACCGGTCTCTGGGCCTCCTCTCTCTCAGACTCTGCTCGCTGTTTACTCACCGGTATTTGGAACTCCTCTCTCTCTGACTCTGCTCGCTGTTTACTCACCGGTCTCTGGACCTCCTCTCTCTCAGACTCTGCTCGCTGTTTACTCACCGGTATTTGGAACTCCTCTCTCTCTGACTCTGCTCGCTGTTTACTCACCGGTATTTGGAATTCCTCTCTCTCTGACTCTGCTGCCTGGAGACTGACCAGTCAGTTCTCTCCCTTGTAGACAAAGCTGCCAGTTTCACCTTCTCCCTGTTCCACCTAACTCCCTGTTTCCACCCAACCTTAAATACACTCTCACTCAGCCAAAGCAGCATGCACATGCCACCTTTAAACCTAAAGGCTCACAGACACCGCAACACGGTAGTATGGTATTATCAGGTATTACAGTATTACAGTACCCGAGAGGCTGAAGACCATTGGTTAAACCTAGGAGTTTACCATTGGCTGTTTGGTACGTAGCTCCACCCTGACAGGCGGGGTATAAGAACCGGTGCCGTCCCAGCAGCCTTCATGTCTGTACCGAAGCTGCTGGGGAACAGTTCTAGTCGATTAAAGCCTTCAGTTATGTTACTACCTCGTCTTTGATTGTAATTGATCGCGCATCAGGTAGCACAGTGGTTAGCACAGTTGCTTCACAGCTCCAGGGTCCCAGGTTCAATTTCCGGCTTGGGTCACTGTTTGTGCGGAGTCTTCATGTTCTCCCCGTGTCTGCGTGGATTTCCTCCGGGTGCTCCGGTTTCCTCCCACAGTCCAAAGATGTGCAGGGTAGGTGGATTGGTCATGATAAATTGCCCTCAGTGTCCCAAGAAATTGGGGTGGGGTTACTGGGTTACGGGGATAGGGTAGAGGACGCTTGGGTAAAGTGCCCTTTCCAAGGGCCAGTGCAGACTTGATGGGCCAAATGGCCTCCTTTTGCACTGTAAATTTTATGATTCTATGACATGAAGGGCCAGAGAAAGAGACCCCATTCCCTGAGATGCCGATACTGAAACCCTCTCCACCCGACCCTGTTGAACTTATCCGGGTCCCCTGAGTCCTCTCCACTGCCCCCTCTGAGACTGGTACCCTGGATGGTCATAGCGACCTGAGCACTCACCTCCAATATCCCCTTTGGACTGAGGTCGCCAGGTTCCCATTTTTATAAAACTATGATAAATCTCGCTGGCATGAATTATAAATCTTCAGTGAGGGGGACGTTCCATGAGGAGGACTCGCTAATGATATTATAATGTATTGTAATGTGGCTCCTGGCCTTGTGCAATAGATTTCTCATCACACCCCAGCAAGGGGCTTGGAAAACCGGAAATTGCATTTTCCGACTATCGCTGGATTTTCCGCCCATCGCTGGATTCTCCGCCCATGTCATGTCTCAATGATGGTTAACAAGGGCTGAAACTCGCCCCTGATATTTCTTCTGAATAATAGAATTTCTTCTAGGTTCCAATCTATGGGCTGTAATCCCTTGAGTTACCATAGTTGCAACTTTTTCAGTCTATGTAATTCGAAGGCAACAACTTTAAATGAAATTCCAGCTAGCCAATCATTTAATGTCTTTAGTGCCCTGTCTGGTTGATCCTTGAATTTTCTGTATTATGCCCAATTGGTACCTGGGGCTGGATTCTCCTCTGCAACTGTGCCCAAAATCAAAGGTGAATGAGGCAAAATCTGGGCAATGAGACAATGGTAGGATTCACTGTCCTGAACACCGTTGGGGCCAGGCATTATCGACACCTACAACCTTGCTGATGGCGCGTCCGTAGTGGGTCGGATCTCGAACAACGATCAGTCAGAATACAGGAGGGAGGTAGAGAACCTAGTGGAGTGGCATAACAACAACAATCTCTCCCTCAATCTGAACAAAACTAAAGAGCTGGTCATTGACTTCAGGAAGCAAAGTATCGTACACACCACTGTCTGCATCAGCGGGGCCGAGGTGGAGATGGTTGACAGCTTCAAATTCCTACGGGTGCACATCACCAAAAATCTATCCTGGTCCACCCACATCGATGCTATGAACAAGAAAGCACAAGAGCACCTATACTTCCTCAGGATACTAAGGAAATTCAGCACCTTCACATTGATTGTTACCAATTTTAATAGATGCACCATAGAGAGCATCCTACTGGCTGCATGACAGCCTGGCATGGCAACTGCTCGGCCCAAGACCGCAAGAACCTTCAGAGAGTTGTGAACACCGTCCAGTCCATCACACGAACCTGCCTCCCATCCATTGACTCTATCTACATCTCCCGCTGCCTTGGGGAAAGTGGGCAGCATAGTCAAAGACTCCTCCCACCCAGCTTACTCACTCTTCCAATGTCTTGTATTGGGCAGGAGATACAAAAGTCTGAGAACTAAGAGATTCAAAAACAGTTCCTTCCCCGCTGTTAACAGACTCCTAAACGGCCCTCTTATGGACTGACGGATTTATGGACTGATCTGATCTCTTCACACATTTTCACCTCATCTCTATGTCTATGTATTTACATTGTGTATTTTATGTTTGCCTTATTATGTATTTCCTTTTCATGTACAGAATGATCTGTTTGAGCTGCACGTAGAACAATACCTTTCACTGTACCTCGGTACACGTGACAATAAACCAATCCAATCCAATGCAAGAGTCCACGGCACAGCTGAAATGGCTGCATCGCAGGGAAATGGTTAGGACGTCTTCAAAGGGATCAATGAAAGTCCTACTCCACAAGAACTGCACCCCGAGGAGGAGAATAAAGCCCATGATTACTCTCCATGCCGTGAAATGCTGTGTTTACTAATGACAATTAATGTAATCCATATTGAAGCAATCAATATCACTGATTGTCATAAAGATCCATCTGGTTCACTAATGTCCATTAAGGAAGGAAATCTGCTGTCCTTACTTTAATAAGGAGACGGGAGTCCACACTGAGTAAAATAAGGAATAAAGTCTTAGTTACACAAACGATATGTCAACTACCCCGTAGATCCCCACCGGGCTCCTGCTCAACTCGGTGCCTTTCTGGCCGACCTTATATACATGGGTTAATTGAGATACCTCGCACCTAGCGGGGGAGCTCGTACTCCGCAAGGAGCATAGGGAAGACTCGCATTCCCACCCCATGCAGGATATTACACTTACCTAATTTGGCCTATATGTGACTCAAGGCCGACAGCAATCTGGTTGACTTTTAACTGCCCTCGGAAATGGCCTAGCATGCTGCTCAATTCATGTATAATTGGAGATGGCCATCAGAAAATCCCACATCATACGAAAGGATACGTTTAAAAAAGTGAACTCAACAGTATGGTAGAGTATACGCAGTTAGGTGACAAGTAGCAGAGTGGATCACAATCTGGCTGAAAAGCAGAAAATATAAAGTAACTGATAAAAGGTGGGGTGGTGCACTGTTGTCCACCATTTTTATTCACCCTGCCAAAGTGTATAACTTCACATTATCCTACATCATATTCCATCTGCCAAGTTTTTGCCCACTCACTTAACCCATCTATATCCCTCTGTAGACTCTTTGTGTCATCCTCACCATTTGCCTCCGCACCTATTTTTGCATCATCCACAAACTTGGTCCAAGGGCAATCCATGCAAGGCTAGCATATTTCCCAGGTAATCGCCGAGCTGCCGACTCTTAAAGGCAGTCGGTCCCTCTGAAAAAGAAGCTGTACTGGAACATTCAAATCCAATCACAACTGAAATAACAATGTTCGAGGTGAAGGAAAATGGAAAGTTGCCCATGGAGAGGAATCCAATATCCACCAATAACTTTCTGGAGGCACGAGTGAGGGAGTTGTGAGAGTTCATGTGTCCTTGATGGGGTTGGTGTGTGCAGGCATTAGGTTCTCAAAGGCATATCCTTAGTAGGGAATGGGAGCAGGTGGCCAGGGAGGTCAACTACTAAAGTTTGGCTTCAAGTGCCTGACAGCAGAAGAGAGAGAAGGTTAATGCTTGTTCCTCCTGAGTGCGAAGGTGATGAACTCTCCTTGTCTAGTGTATATTCACAATGGACGGCACACTGAGAAATGTTGGCACTGTCTCCCGATCCTGCCTGGAAGGATCTGGAGGTGCAAAGGCTGAGGGCAACAGTGACTTTCACCATCCCTGGCAGGGTCACCTGTGCCCTGGTGTGAAGCACAAGGCTAGATTGCAGGAGGTGGCACGGTTCAGTGGCTATCTCCTTGTTAAACTTGAGTTGCCTCAGACATTGCTGCCAGGCCAAGTGAAGGTGTGAAAAATGCTCTCTGAATGTCCTCAGGTGGCTCCCATCCTCCTCTCTCGCCACCAAACAGTCCCTGCTCCATGGCCTAGTCATGCTTCAGATCTTTCCACCGCAGCTCCCATATCTGGGTCAGGTATTCCTCCTTCCTGCCTGACTGTAAATACCAACTGACAATGAGCAACTGCAAAAACCAAGTACAGTACTTCCATCCATTCAGTCTGAGCAAAAATGGGTTAAAACACCTCACCTGAAACTTGCTAACTGACCCTTGAAACAGGATTAGTACAATGACTGTTTTGAAGTGAAGAGATGATCTTTGTGGTGTTACATACGAATTTGTCCAATGAACCAGTGTGGTACAAATTTGAATGGTGGATATCAGATCAGCTGCTAGGAGTGTGGAGTGTACTGTATCAGTTACTGCCCGGTGGATGGCTGAGCATGCAGACTTCTTAACAACCATAGAATCCTTACAGTGCAAGAGGAAGCCATTGGCCCATCGAGTCTACACTGGCCCTCTGAAAGAGCGCCCAACCTATGCCCATGACCCCACCTAACCTGCACATCTTTAGACACTAAGGGAAAGTTTAGCATGGCCAATCCACTTAACCTGCACATCTTTGAACAGTAAGGGACAATCCCCATAACCCTATCCCCATAACCTTGTAATCCCATCTAACCTTTAGACAGTAAGGGGCAATTTAGCATGGCCAATCCACCAAACCTGCACAACTTTGGACTGTGGGAGGAAACCAGGGCACCCGGAGGAAACCTACGCAGACACGGGGAGTAAGTGCAGACTCCACATAGACAGTTATCCAAGGCTGGAATTGAACCCATGTCCCTGCAGCTGTGAGGCAGCCGTGCTAACTATGCCACCATGCCGCTTCGCATCAGCAAAGGGATGCTCGACATCTATAGTGCAGCTTCTAGTGGTGCCACAGAAACTAAATTCACGCCCATCAAATTGAAAAGCAGAGATGTTACGTTGACCCTCTCCAAAACTATGGTTAGAGCACACTTAGAGTCCTCTGCACAGTTCCCATCTCCATCTGAGATGAGAAATATCGAAGCACTGGAGAAAGTAAAAAATATTCACACGGACAATACCAGACCTGAGAGGTTATAAACTAGGACCCTTTTCTCCAGAAAAGAGAAGACTGAAAGGTGACCAGAGCATCCATAGTCACAATTAACACAAACAGTCCCCCTCCCCACAACTCTCCCAACCCCTCCTCCCTGAATGTTCGATGAAATCCAATTCTGGAACGTGCATAATGAATAACGCCCATGAATTGTAGAACCCCTCCATCCTTCCCCGCACTGGGCACAAACCAGTTTGAAATTCACCAGCCCGCACCCGATGGTGAGTTTCGGGTCTCACCCAAAAATGGCGGGCATATCGTTCACCCCAATTTGCATTCATTTGAATCTTATTAGCAAGATTGAAGTGAATGACACGGCCTCCCGGGAATTACCCCACTCCCCAGTGAGAAATCACACAGGCGTCGTTTAGTGCTCCTTTTTAAAAATGTGAAACTGGCGCAACGTCTTCTGAGGAGATGTGAGGAGGTGAGGAGCCATTTCCATTCTCTGGCATGGAGTTCAAGGGCACTGGAACTGCTGGGGTGTTGGGCTTGGTCAGGAGGCTGAAGTATTCCAGGTCACAGGTTGCCCCTGGGCAGGGGTGTGAGGGGCTTTGCATCTGTGAGGCCTTCAAGCAATCTTTAAATATTGTGGAGACCCATAACAGGGGCAACTACAGCTGCTGCCTGTCTGTCCTCCCCAAAACTTCCAAGATAGAGCCTTCCTGCGCCTTCAATGCTGTGACCAGCCTTTAGCTTCACAGCTGAAGGTTATTGCAAATGATGAATTTGCCTTTTTAGTTGTGAGAGCACTTCACAGCTTCAGGTTGTGTTTGCTGATTACTCCTGCTGGTGGCCGAAGCTGGAGGTTACCATTGCTGTTTCCTTCTTTTCCTATAGTCGGAAGGAAGGACAATTCCTTCTGAGATACCTGGGTCCTGGAACACCGGGCTAAACAGGACGTATGAGTCCAGAAGTTAATCTGGTTTGAAGCAAGAATTAATGGGTGTTTCTCTGGTTGGCAATCAGTAGCTCGTGGTGTCCCTCAGGGATCAGTGATGGGCCCACAATTGTTCACAATTTACATTGATGATTTGGAGTTGGGGACTAAGTGCAATGTGTCCAGGTTTGCAGATGACACTAAGATGAGTGGTAAAGCAAAGGTGCGGGGGATACTGGAAGTCTGCAGAGGGATTTGGATAGTTTAAGTGAATGGGCTAGGGTCTGGCAGATGGAATACAATGTTGACAAATGTGAGGTTATCCATTTTGGTAGGAATAACAGCAAAAGGGATTATTATTTAAATGATAAAATATTAAAACATGCTGCTGTGCAGAGAGACCTGGGTGTGCTAGTGCATGAGCAGCAAAATGTTGGTTTACAGGCGAAACAGGTGATTACGAAGGCAGACGGAGTTTTGTTCTTCATTGTTAGAGGGATGGAGTTTAATACTAGGCAGGTTATGCTGCTGTGCAGAGGAACCTGGGTGTGCTGGTGCACGAGTCGCAAAAAGTTGGTTTACAGGTGCAACAGGTGATTAAGAAGGTTAATTGAGTTTTGTCTTTTATTGCTAGAGGGGTGGAGTTCAAGACTAGTGAGGTTATGCTGCAATTGTATAGGGTGTTGGTGAGGCCGCATCTGGAGTATTGTGTTCAGTTTTGGTCTCCTTACCTGAGAAAGGACATATTGGCACTGGAGGGAGTGCAGAGGAGATTCACTAGGTTGATCCCAGAGTTGAGGGGATTAGATTATGACGAGAGGTTTGTCATGATATTCAAACACACACATCATGATGGACACACCAACAGACAAATCAGAGCACACAACACCACAACCAATCACACACAAGGACACCAACCACATAAAAGCACGAGCACAACACCTAGTGGACAGTAGGTCTGGGGACAAAGACACGGACAAGACCTGTTACAAGATCACAAACAGGGAATCCCCACGTGCAGAGCATCAAGACAAAACTGTACATAGAAAGTTTAAATAAAATAGCGTTGTACCATATACAACCGTGTTGGCTCATCTGTGTGTCAGAACGCCCAACACCACATGGTACAGGAGTGGATCGATACCTGCCTACTAACCTGCCATTCTGGACATGGACCGCACCGACAAACCGCAGCCGTTGCAAGTCGCGGGGAACCTAGGTACCAATTGGAAGCTCTTCAGGCAGCGATTTGACCTGTACATCCGAGCCAACGAGAAACAGAGTGCCTCGGATGAAACGAAGATTGCAATGCTCCTCTTCTGCGCAGGTCAGCACGCCCTCGACGTCTTCAACTCACTGGTGTTCGAAGAAGGTGAAAACCAATCCAAATATGAAACGGTCATCCTCAAACTGGACCAGCACTTTAAGGTTGAAGTGAATGAAAGTTTTGAAAGATACCTCTTTCAGCAACGCCTGCACGGTAAGGAGGAGCTTTTTCAACCCTTTTTGACGCACCTCCGAATTCTAGCGCAGTCCTGCGGTTACGGCAGCACCACAGAGTCCATGATCAGGGACCAGATTGTTTTTGGCGTTGCCTCTAGTGGCCTACGCCAGCAGCTTCTTAAAATAAAAGGCCTCACCTTAGCGTCTGCTGTGGAAGCCTGTGTCCTCCACGAGAATGCAACCTGCCGTTTTGCCCGATTTCAGGCATCCGAGTTGGCACGGAGGGGGTCCCCAGCCGTCGAATCGGCAAGCCAGGCCGCCCACGACACCGAACGCATCCAGGCCGTCGATTACTTCCCGACCCACGGCCCGGACGACAGCGGCCGCTTCCCGCGCTTTTCGCGGTCTCCCGCGCTGGTGCGCGCAAAAAATAACGGCCACATCGAGGGACGCACTGCGCAGGCGCGCCCACCGCAAGATCGCACTGCGCATGCGCAGTGGCGCAACGAACGCCGTGACGTCATGACGTGCGGCAATTGTGGAGCTGTACACTTAAAAGGACAATGTCCTGCTAAAAACCGACAGTGCCTCAGATGTGGCAAGATGGGCCACTATGCTGCCCACTGTCATTCGGCTCAACCCATGGATCCTGCACATCCCCGACAATCTCGCAGACAAGTCAGGACCATCCAGCCCACGCATCAAGACTTCCAGTTAAGTGATGCAGATGACCAGGATGCCTTCCGCATTTCCGTCATCAATGTCAACAAGGTCAATGCCATCAATCCAGCCGATGAGTGGTGTGCCACCCTGACGGTCAACCCGAACTCGTCGCAAGCCCATTAGACTGGACTTATAACACCGTTCATATGTCTAACAAGTTACACAATTTTATATGATAACCTGTTGTTGTTTATCGTTCCAGATATCGTCTGACTGGACCACTGTTCAAGTTTTTTTCTCGTTCGCATTCATGTTCTGTTATGGTACAACCTTGTTCATGTGACGCACCCGACACCGCCCCATGTAAATAGTTACGTCATATGCACATGCTGTACACAACACACACACACTCTTAGATGCACTCACGACGCGATCATATTTATTACCACGTAGGCACATATCTTTGTAAAAAGGGGGGATGTCATGATATTCAAACACACACATCATGATGGACACACCAACAGACAAATCAGAGCACACAACACCACAACCAATCACACACAAGGACACCAACCACATAAAAGCACGAGCACGACACCTAATGGACAGTAGGTCTGGGGACAAAGACACGGACAAGACCTGTTACAAGATCACAAACAGGGAATCCCCACGTACAGAGTATCAAGACAAAACTGTACATAGAAGGTTTAAATAAAATAGCGTTGTACCATATACAACCGTGTTGGCTCATCTGTGTGTCAGAACGCCCAACACCACAAGGTTGAGTAGACTGGGACTGTACTCATTGGCGTTTAGAAGGATGCGGGGGGATCTTATTGAAACATATAAAATTATGAAGGGAATAGATAGGATAGATGCGGGTAGGTTGTTTCCACTGGTCGGGGAAAGCAGAACTAGGGGGCATAGCCTCAAAATAAGGGGAAGTAGATTTAGGACGGAGTGTAGGAGGAACTTCTTCACCCAAAGGGTTGTGAATCTCTGGTATTCCTTGCCCAGTGAAGCAGTTGAGGCTCCTTCTTTAACCTTTTTTAAGAAAAAGATAGATACCTTTCTAAAGAATAAAGGGATTCGGGGATATGGTGTACGGGCCGGAGAGTGGTGCTGAGTCCACAAAGATCAGCCATGATCTCATTAAATGGCGGAGCAGGCTCGAGGGGCCAGATGGCCTACTCCTGTTCCTAGTTCTTATGTAACTGTATAAGGTGTTAGTGAGGCCACACCTGGAGTATTGTATTCAGTTTTGGTCTCCTTATCTGGGAAAGGACGTACTGGCACTGGAGGGTGTGTAGAGGAGATCCACTAGGTTAAGCCCAGAGCTGAGGGGGTTGGAAATACAAGGAGCGGTTGAGTCGGCTGGAACTGTACTTGTTGGAATTTAGAAGGATGCGGGGGATCTTACAGAAACATATAAAATTACGAAAGGAATAGATAGGATAGTTGCGGGCAGGTTGTTTCCACTGGCGGATGAACTAGGGGGCATAGCCTCAAAATAAGGGGAAGTAGATTTAGGACTGAGCTTAGGAGGCACTTATTCGCCCAAAGGGTTGTGAATCTATGGAATTCCCTGCCCAGTGAAGCAGTTGAGGCTCCTTCATTAAATGTTTTCAAGGTAATGATAGATAGTTTTTTGGAGAATAAACAAATAAAAGGTTATGGTGTTCAGGCAGGAAAGTGGAGCTGAGGCCACAAAAGATCAGCCATTGAATGGCGGAGAAGGCTCGAAGGGACAGATGGCCTACTCCTGCTCCTCGTTCTTATGTTCTTTATGTTCTCAGAAGATGCTGCGGGACCTGGTGCGTAACATTGTTCCAAATGGGCCACCTGCTAACGCTGTTGAAGAAATGCTTTTGCAGATTGCTGATGCGTTTGTTGCTGGTGTGCTGAGCGCTGCATTAAACTGGCACATCACCAGGGGTTAAACATGCTGGAAGTCAAGGATGTTCAACTGCACCTTGAGGGCCAGTGGAATATGTGAATGTCAGGATTTGGTTCCGGTGAGATTGAGCCGTGTGGGAGGACCTGCACAGCTGTGGCTCCTGGATGGAGAATGGCACTGATACGTGGAACAAGTCACACATTGATGGACAGATCATTTCTACGACAAAGTTTTGGACGTGATAATGCATTCTCAGGCTTTTCCTCGGTTTCTGTTGAGGAACCTGTGAGGGGTGGAGGTGCGTTCGTTTTTTTTTGTGAGAATGAGCTGATGTAGCTTTGTATTGGTACCAATACTGAACGCTGATGTTTCCTTGTAATTTAATGGTTAGTGTGATGTGTGAGCTGTTACATAGTTGATTTTTAAATTTTTGTTACTGTTGACCATTTAATAAACAAAATAGTCTCAACTCTCAAGTGCCTCCTCCAGGGTACACCTGCCATCTCTCAGAGGATGATTAATGCAAGCATTTCAAGCAAACTTTGAAGCCTGAACAGTGTTCCTGAACTCTAGAAGCATCAGCGCCATAGAAGCAGTTGCCAATAATCAAACTCTAAAGAGCTGGGCTTCAGCATTGAGGATCCTTCCACAACCAAAGGGTAAGTGCAGGGTTGGACGGAGAGAGCTGAGCTCGGCCTCCCTTTAGTTTCCGCCAGAGGTCCATGGTCTGCTCCTGATATGTTCAGAGCAAGGTTTGCCAGCACAACTGACTTGTTGGATAGCACTCTGAGAGAAGGCAGGGCAGTCATGGTGGGGGCTGTAGTGGGATTTGAGGGTTCCGGCATGGAAGCCCTAACTAATGGCCAGTCTCTCTCCTTCTCCAATTCCTCACAGATACCAAAATTGTTGGCGATGCCAGTCCCGCAGCGGCTGCCCTCACATTGCTGGTGGAAGCCCCGGCGGCCAGATACCAGAGAAGGCAGCAGCGAGGGTGTACGCTGGAGGCGGTGCCCCATGTGCAGGGAACTGCCGCACACCCTGAAGACACACCAGGCTGAGGAGGAATCCAGAAGGGGAGGCCAGCAACAGCTTAACGTGTACAGGTGGCATTGGTCTTTCAATGAGATGACGGACAGCATGTCACTCGGTCTCAGGTGAGAGACAGTGCAGCACCTGTGCCACATCATCATGGACGCGACATCTCGTGGAGGAGGAAGACACCTGCTTCCAGTGGCCTTGAAGCTCGCCGCAGCCCTCAACTTTTATGCTACCATACATTTCAGGGCTCGAGCGGTGACCACTGTGGATTTCACAATCAACAGCCCACAGATACATCCGGCAGGTATTGGATGCCATGTATTTCAGGGCATCAGAATTTATCATCTTCAACCTGGATCAAGCCCCTCAAGATGCCAGGGCTGTAGGATTCTCCGCCATCGCCGGGTTGCCCCAGGTCCAAGGGGGCATTAGTTGCCCTGCACACATTATAGTATCACAAAGTGCCCTTATGTGCAACCATTGTGTGCGACCACTGCCTCCGTATCATGCACATGCCTGTCCGCTATCCAGGAAGCGTGCATGATAGCTACATCCTGGGACACTTGGAGATCCCCGGCAACTTCGAGGACTACCCCAGGATGACGGGTTGGGGATTATGGGAGCAAGGAATACCCGCTGAGGTCCTGGCTGATGACAAAGAGTAAAGACCGATGCGGAGACATGATCGAATGAGGCCCATGTTTCCCCCGGTGCTGTCATTGAGTATACATCAGACTGCTGAAAATGTGGTTCCGATGGCTGCATCGCTCTTGTCCTGCAGTACACCCCCAGAGGGTCTCAGGCTTTGTGGTGGTCTGTTGTACTGTCCACAACCTGGCACAGCAGACCACACGAGGCAACATGCTGGAGGAACAAAGAACAAACAAAGAAATGTACAGCACAGGAACAGACCCTTCGGCCCTCCAAGCCCGTGCCGACCATGCTGCCCGACTAAACTACAATCTTCTACACTTCCTGGAGGAGGAGGAGCGACATCCGGCCTTGGCTGATGAGGTGATCCAGGAGGTGCTGGAAGACAAGCCCGGGCAGGGTCCAGAAGAGGGGCCAAAGGATGGATGATAGGTGGCGTCAAGGGTCCGACCCACCCAGGGGACCAAGCAGGCCCTCATACTCACCACATTCTTATAGGGCGAGGCTATGGCCATCAGCTTAAACCCCTCACCAACTTTTCCCCATTTCCCTCCTTCCGCCAATCCTCCTTGCCCCCATTTCCCCTCAATTCCCCCCTCTCCCCCATGATACCACCCTTCCCGACCACCCTGGTCCACCCTCCAAGGGTCGGTGTAACATCACTCCAGGGTGATGGGTCTGTGTCGGAACTCTCAGTGGGTCACTATACAATGCAGGAGAATGATGATAACTCACTGTGAGGAAAGCTCTGGTGCTCCTCAGTTTCTGCTGAAGTCTGACTCCTGCCTTTCTGCTGACAGCGCCCTCACATCCATCCTCTGAACGGGATCTTCATTGGGGCCATTTGATCTTTGAACATTGAACCCGGGGAGCAGGGGTGGGTTGAGAGAAGGACAACAGGGATTGGAGGTGCAGGCAGGAAGATTAACATGACAGAGGGTTCACATGTACCAGATGTAACATGTTTTAATAGTGAACATTTTACATTTCCATTCCCCCTTACTACAGATAGTGAATCCTTCAGTGACCGCTCAGTGCTCGTCAATCTTTTTGATCATTCGTGCTCTACTGCTATGTCTACTGGTATGTTCCCAGGATGTACATCAGAGGTGGAGGCAGTCTGCTGCCTTCTGCATCCTGTGGCCTTTGATGCCCATGGCGGACATCCTCTGGAGAGATTGGAGCTACAGGGCTACAGCCAAATTACTGGTGTCACTGGCTGCTGTGCCACCTTGAGATGCAGTGGTGTCAGGAGGGGGGATTCAGAAGAACTGGAGACCACCATTGTCTCCTTGGTCGAAGGCCCTGGGTTGGCCTCTAGCATCTTTGCCTCCCTGATGGTGCCCATAGGGCCCTGGGGAACTCCATGGGATGTAGGAGCGGCTGGAGCGAGCTTTAGAGGTCTCTGAGTCTGGCACTGCTAGTCCTGGCAATTCCCCATTGTCTGGTGTTAACCCCCTCAACGATGGTCCTCAGTGAGGCTCTGCAATGCCTCAGCAATGTCCACCTGAGTCTGGGACACATTCACCCCTCAGCGACTGGGATGCGATGTCGAGGCCCTCAGCCATGGTCATCACAGACTGAGCCAAGCCTTGGTCAGCACCATTCAAGATGCGGGCATCATGCTCCAGGCTTTCCACTGTGGTCGCCACGTAATGTCGGCATCATCTCCTACACCCAAAGCTTTTGGGACTCCTCCAATTGACTATGCACTCGCTGGAATGTACCTGACATTCTCTCCTGAATGTCACAGCTCTGGCCTATCATCTGCATCACCTCTGGGAGAACCTTGTCCAGAAGCTCGGCATCTGGCTGGGATCCAGCTGAGTCCTGGGATCCAGCAGACCTCCGACTGCTGACTCCCTTGGATGTTTTTTGCCTTCACCTGATGTGCATCAGAAACTGTGTGGTGCCCACCAGATAGTGCCCCAGAAGCCTGTCTGCTCATGTCGTCCAAAGAGGTGTGTGATCTCTGCCTTGGTGGAAGGTGAGGGTGATAGATATGACACTTCAGTGTTGATTTCCTTGGAGCTCTCCTCCAAGGTGGTCTCTTGGGTGGCGGGGGGGGGGGAAACAACTCCGGATGGCCCGACCTCATTAGGTGAGAGAATGGACAGGTGGTTAGTGAGAGGGAAGGATCTTTTTGTCTGACACAAACTGCTTATTTGAGACAGGCCATCTGGGTGAAGGGGCAGTGGATCCTCATCTCTGTGGGGCAGGCCAACCTCCCTGTCAGCGATTGCTCTCTCCTCAGACAACCCCACGATTTCCAGGGCCCATTCCTCATAGGGGATGAGGATGCACATCTCTGGGACTACACCCCCCACCTCCCCGTCTTGGCCCTTTCCCGGTTATTTTGGGCTATCTTCTCCTGCTGGGGCAAAAGAGAAGGCATTGTGAGCTGCACCCTTGATGGGTCAGAGGATCTGTGAGAGAATGAACATGTGGTCCGTGAGAGGGAAGGATCATTCTGTCTGACATTGACACAAGTCATCTTGGTGAAGGTGACGCAGACCAACCTCACTGTCGGTGACTTCTCTCTCCTCAGACATCTCCGCGGTCTCCCAGGCCAGTTCCTCACAGTGGTGAGGGCCCTGCCCCCACCCCCTGCCGTTTTGGCTCTTTTCCACTTATTGTGGGATATCTTCTCCTGTGGGTACAAAGAGAGTACCCATGTGAGTTGCATGCTTGTTAGAATGGGGAGGGGGGGGGGGGGGGGGTTCTATAGCAGGGGGCACCGCAACTGAACATGAAGGGGTTGTGCTGGTGACCGCCAAGAGGTGCTGAGGAACAAGCATGAAGATCGGATGTGGGGAGGCAGCGAGCTGTCAGCCAGTGATTTGTGGTGGGGGTGGTGAGGGGTGTCAGGCAGAACTGATGCCAGGAGAGAGGTAGTAATTTACCCTTGCAACTCGGTGGAGGTCATTGGCCTTCATCCGACATTGGACGGCAGTCTTCCTTGTCATGATGCCCTTACTGACAGCTGCTGCCTCTTCGGGGCACAGGATGTCCCGCCTGTCATCTACAGCGTCGAGAAGCCTTGCCAGGTCGGCATCCCCGAAGCGAGGAGCAGGTCTGTGCACTCCCATGCTTGTGTTGACTGGGAGTGAGTGGTGAGGTAGCGTTCAAAAGCAACTCCTCCTAGTTAGCGGTGAGACACTGAGGCACGAGTCTGCCGAATCAAATGGCGAGACAGCCAGTAATGGTGAGAATATCATGGGGGCTCATTTTCAGCGTTGAATATGACAATCATGCCAAGGCGGCCATTGAGGAGCACCCTGCCAAAAGTGCCCAAAATGACATTTGGAATCTTTTCGTTGAATCGGGGCCACATATAGAGCTTCCAGCTTAAAGCCTTGGAAATTTGTTTTATATTCTACATTTGACCTGTCAAATGTCACTTTGAACTGAGGTTTTCCAACTTACACAATAAAGCGTTCATTTTCAATGTGTACCCTTATATAGTAGTTGGTCTGCGAGGAAAATATTGAAGTAAATCCTTTAGAATTCCAAAAACTAGCTCACAATTCATCTCTCATCTACTCTGCAATGGTAATTATATTATTGAAATCTTATTCTGATAACATGTAATGGGCAATATCAAAAATATACAAAATAGGTTAGTTGGTTTGGTGACATTTGCTGGCATTCATTACTTTTCTTTCTCATTAGTATACATATAGAAACACATTTTCCTCCCCATTAGGACATGACGACATACATCACAATTTAACTTTTAAATTATTTTCCATAAAATCACTCTGCAACATGTTGTAGTAAAATGTCAGGTCCATCCAGGCATTATTGGACAAGCAATTTGTCACTTCCCACACAAAGCATAATGTGAAAACATAACAGTAAAATGTTTCACGCGCTGAAAGTTTATTTAATTTTAGCCAGTTTCTTTGAAGTGTGCCACTTAGAAATGGTGTGAGGTGGCACAGTGATCAACACAGTTGCCTCACAGAGCTATGGGTTCAATTCCAACCTTGTGTGTGTGGAGTTTGCACGTTCTCCTTGTGTCTGCGTGGATTTCCTCCGGATGCTTCGGTCTCCTCCCCCAGCCCAAAGATGTGCAGGTTAGGTGGATTGGCCATGCTCAAATTGCCCCTTAGTATCTAACGTTTAGTTGGGGTTACGGGCATTGGGCAGGTGAGTGGGCACAGGTGGGGTGCTCTTTCAGAGGGCAGTGCAGACTCGATGGGCCGAATGGCCTCCTTCTGCATTGCAGGGAATCTATGATTCAGAACCTGTCCCTGGTGCTGAAAGTAGTTCTTGCGTTATTTCCAGCCAGATAATGGTGCAATGCATGGTCAGCCTTTGAAAGTGTACGATGCGAAATACAGAATGTAATATTAAGAACAAAGAACAAAGAAAAATTACAGTACAGGAACAGGCCCTTCGGCCCTCCAAGCCTGCGCCGATCCAGATCCTCTATCTAAAACTGTCGCCTATTTTCTAAGGCTCTGTATCCCTCTGCTCCCTGCCCATTCATGTATCTGTCTAGATACATCTTAAATGACCCTATCGTGCCCGCCTTTACCACCGCCGCCGGCAATGCATTCCAGGCACCCACCACCCTCTGCGTAAAGAACTTTCCCCGCATATCTCCCTTAAAACTTTTCCCCTCTCACCTTGAACTTGTGACCTCTAGCAATTGAGTCCCCCATTCTGGGAAAAAGCTTCTTGCTATCCACCCTGTCTATACCTCTCATGATTTTGTAGACTTCAATGAGGTCCCCCCTCAACCTCCTTCTTTCTAATGAAAATAATCCTAATCTACTCAACCTCTCTTCATAGCTAGCGCCACCCATACCAGGCAACATCCTGGTGAACCTCCTCTGCACCCTCTCCAAAGCATCCACATCATTTTGGTAATGTGGCGACCAGAACTGTACACAGTATTCCAAATGTGGCCGAACCAAAGTCTTATACAACTGTAACCTGCCAACTCTTGTACTCAATACCCCTTCCGATGAAGGAAAGCATGCCGTATGCCTTCTTGACCACTCTATAGACCTGCGCAGCCACCTTCAGGGTACAACGGACCTGAACACCCAGATCTCTCTGTACATCAATTTTCCCCAGGGCTTTTTCATTTACCGTATAGTTCGCTCTTGATGTTCTCCTTTCAGTGCTGTTAAATATTGCATGATTCCTTGTCAACCCAAACAGTGAAATTGACAATAGAAATCTAATAATTGGTGTATTCTTCAAAGTAAATGTGTGGTTTAATGATGATAATGAATGTAACCAGGACAAAGTGAATGGCCCAAGACATCCACCTAGCGGTGGAAAGCCACAAGCTGACAGAAACAAAAGGAATCTTTGCATGCTTACCTCTGTCGCAAGCATTGAAACATAGAAAATAGAAGCAGGAAGAGGACATTCGGCCCTTCGAGCCTGCTCCACCATTCATTATGATCATGGCTGATCATCAAGTTCAATACCTTGATCATGTTCAATACCCTTGACGTTCAATGGCATGACCATAACTGAATCCCTCACATTCAACATTCTGGGGGATACCATTGATCAGAAACTTGACCGAACTAGCCACATTAATACTGTGGCTGCCAGGGCAGGTCAAAGACAAGGAATCCTACGGCGAGTAACTCACCTCCTGATTCCCCCCCCCCCCCCCCCCCACCCCCTCCCCCCCACCCCGCCCCTGCACAATGCCTATCCACAAGGCACAAGTCAGGAGTGCAATGGAATACTCTCCACTGGCCTGGATGAATGCAGCTACAACAACACTCAAGAAGCTTGACACCATCCCGGACAAGCAGCCCGTCTGATTGCTCCCTCTTGCACAAACGTTCGAATCATCCACGACCGATGAAAGGTGGCAGCCATGTGTACCATCTACAAGATGCACTGCAATAACTCGCCAAGGTTCCTTGGACAACACCTTCCAAACCCACAACCACTACCATCTGGAAGGACAAGAGCAGCAGATACCTGGGAGCCCCACCACCTGGAAATTCCCTCGAAGTCACTCACCACCCTGACTTGGAAATATATTACCACTCCTTCGCTGTGGCTACACCTGGGTCTCTCTCTTTGACAGCACGGTGAATATACCTACACCTCAAGGACTGCAGCGGTTCAAGAAGGCAACTCACCACCACCTTCTGAAGGGTAACTAGGAATGGGCAATAAATGTTGGTCTAACCAGCGACGCCCATATCCCGTAAATGAATTTTTTTAAATCCCAACTTCCCCCCATATCTCTTGATTCTTTCAGCCCCAAGAGCTATATCTAATTCCTTCTTGAAATTACACAAAGCGTTGGATTAGACCATAAGACCATAAGACATAGGAGCGGAAGTAAGGCCATTCGGCCCATCGAATCCACTCCACCATTCAATCATGGCTGATTTCAACTCCATTTACCCGCTCTCTCTCCATAGCCCTTAATTCTTCGAGAAATCTTAAAGACACTCATCGTCCCGGCCTCCACCGCTCTCTGTGGCAATGAATTCCACAGACCCACCACTCTCTGGCTGAAGAAATTTCTCCTCATCTCTGTTCTAAAGTGACTCCCTTATATTCTAAGGCTGTGCCCCCGGGTCCTAGTCTCCCCTGCTAATGGAAACAACTTCCCTACGTCCACCCTATCTAAGCCATTCATTATCTTGTAAGTTTCTATTAGATCTCCCCTCAACCTCCTAAACTCCAATGAATATAATCCCAGGATCCTCAGACGTTCATCGTATGTTAGGCCTACCATTCCTGGGATCATCCGTGTGAATCTCCGCTGGACCCACTCCAGTGCCAGTATGTCCTTCCTGAGGTGTGGGGCCCAAAATTGCTCACAGTATTCTAAATGGGGCCTAACTAATGCTTTATAAAGCTTCAGAAGTACATCCCTGCTTTTATATTCCAAGCCTCTTGAGATAAATGACAACATTGCATTTGCTTTCTTAATTACGGACTCAACCTGCAAGTTTACCTTTAGAGAATCCTGGACTAGGACTCCCAAGTCCCTTTGCACTTCAGCATTATGAATTTTGTCACCGTTTAGAAAATAGTCCATGCCTCTATTAATTTTTCCAAAGTGCAAGACCTCGCACTTGCCCACGTTGAATTTCATCAGCCATTTCTTGGACCACTCTCCTAAACTGTCTAAATCTTTCTGCAGCCTCCCCACCTCCTCAATACTACCTGCCCCTCCACCTATCTTTGTATCATTGGCAAACTTAGCCAGAATGCCCCCATCTAGATCGTTAATATATAAAGAGAACAGCTGTGGCCCGAACATTGAACCTTGCGGGACACCACTCGTCACCGGTTGCCATTCCGAAAAATAACCTTTTATCCCAACTCTCTGCCTTCTGCCTGACAGCCAATCATCAATCCATGTTAGTACCTTGCCTCGAATACCATGGGCCCTTATTTTACTCATCAGTCTCCCGTGAGGCACCTTATCAAAGGCCTTTTGGAAGTCAAGATAGATAACATCCATTGGCTCTCCTTGGTCTAACCTATTTGTTATCTCTTCAAAGAACTCTAACAGGTTTGTCAGGCACGACCTCCCCTTACTAAATCCATGCTGACTTGTCCTAATCCGACCCTGCACTTCCAAGAATTTAGAAATCTCATCCTTAACAATGGATTCTAGAATCTTGCCAACAACCGAGGTTAGGCTAATTGGCCTATAATTTTCCATCTTTTTCCTTGTTCCCTTCTTGAATAGGGGGGTTACAACAGCGATTTTCCAATCCTCTGGGACTTTCCCTGACTCCATTGACTTTTGAAAGATCATAACTAACGCCTCCACTATTTCTTCAGCTATCTCCTTTAGAACCCTAGGATGTAGCCCATCTGGGCCCAGAGATTTATCACTTTTTAGACCTCTTAGTTTCTCTAGCACTTTCTCCTTTGTGATGGTTACCATATTCAACTCTGCCCCCTGACTCTCCGGAATTGTTGGGATATTACTCATGTCTTTTACTGTGAAGACTGACGCAAAGTACTTATTTAGTTCCTCAGCTATTTCCTTGTTTCCCATCACTAGATTACCAGCGTCATTTTGGAATGGCCCAATGTTTACTTTTGCCTCCCGTTTGTTTTTAATGTATTTAAATAAACTTTTACTATCATTCCTAATGTTACTGGCTAGCCTACCTTCATATTTGATCCTCTCTTTCCTTATTTCTCTCTTTGTTATCCTCTGTTTGTTTTTGTAGCCTTCCCAATCTTCTGACTTCCCACTACTCTTTGCCACATTATAGGCTTTCTCTTTTGCTTTGATGCATTCCCTAACTTCCTTTGTCAGCCATGGCTGCCTAATCCCCCCCTCTGATAAACTTTCTTTTCTTTGGGATGAACCTCTGTACTGTGTCCTCAATTACTCCCAGAAACTCCTGCCATTGCTGTTCTACTGTCTTTCCCACTAGGCTCTGCTCCCAGTCGATTTTCGTCAGTTCCTCCCTCATGCCCCTGTAGTTACCTTTACTTAACTGGAACACCTTTACATCTGATTCTACCTTCTTTCTTTCAAATAGCAGATTGAATTCTACCATATTATGATCTCTGCCTCCTAAGTGTTCCCTTACTTTAAGATCTTTAATCAAGTCTGGCTCATTACATAACACTAAGTCCAGAATGGCCCGTTCCCTCGTGTGCTCCGTCACAAGCTGTTCCAAAAAGCCCTCCTGTAAACATTCAATGAATTCCCTTTCCTTGGGTCCACTGGCAGCATTATTTACCCAGTCCACCTGCATTTTGAAGTCCCCCATGATCACTGTGACCTTGCCTTTCTGACATGCACTTTCTATTTTGTGGTGCATTTTGTGCCCCTGGTCCTGACCACTGTTAGGAGGCCTGTACATAACTCCCATTATGTTTTTTTTGCCTTTGTGGTTCCTCAACTCTACCCACACAGACTCCACATCATCTGACCCTATGTCGTTTAGTGCTATTGATTTAATTTCATTCCTAATTAACAAGGCAAGCCCGCCCCCTCTGCCCTCCTCTCTGTCTTTTCGATAGGTTGTGAATCCCTGGATGTTTAAATGCCAGCCCTGAACTCCCTGCAACCATGTCTCTGTGATGCCTACCACATCATACCTGCTAGGCACAATCTGGGCCACAAGCTCATCTACCTTGTTCCGTACACTGCGCGCATTTAAATATAGCACCTTTAATTCTCTATTGACCGTCCCTTTTTGTTTTCTTAGTGTGGTGGACCTTGGTTTACTGAGCCTTTCCACACACTGTGTCATATTTTGTGAGATGGGGACTATCGTAACCTCTCCTGAGTTTTGTCTTTTCGTGCTTTTTTGTATTCCTAAGCAGCTACGCTTCCCACAGATTACTTCACCTCTTGGTTCCCTGACTTTCCCTCCCCACCCAACGTTGCATCAACTGCTTTCGATGGTAGCGAATTTCACAGATTCACCGCTCTCTGGGTCAAGAAATTTCTCCGCACCTCAGTCCTAAAAGGTTTACCCCTTATCCTCAAACAATGACACCTACTTCTCTATTCCTCACCATCGGGAATATTCTTTCTGAATCTACCCGGCCGAAACATGTTAGAATTTTGTAAGTTTCTATGAGATTCCCTCTCAGTCTTCTAAACTCCAATGAATATAATCCTAACCAACTTGGTGTCTCCTCATATGACAGTCATCCCAGGAATCAGCCTGGTAAACCTTTGCTGCACTCCCTCCATAGCAAGAATATTCCTCTTCAGATAGGGACACCTAAACTGCACACACTACTCCAGGTGTGCCCTACACAATTGCCGTAAAACATCTCTATTCCTATACTCAAATCCTCTCGCTATGAAAGCCAACGTACCATTTGCCTTCTTTACTGCTTGCTGTACCTGCGAACTTACTTTGAGTGACTGATGCACGAGGTTTCACTGAGTATCCACCACGCTCAATTTACACCCAATCAAATAATAATCTGCCTTCCTATTTTTGCTACCGAAGCGGATAACCTCACATTTATCCACATTATATTGCATCTACCATGCATATGCATGTCCAAATACCACTGAAGCATCTCTGCAACTTCCTCACAGCTCACCCTCCCACCCAACGTTGCATCATCTGCAAATTTGGACATAATACATTTATTTCCCTCATCCAAATCATTAATATATAATGTGAACAGTTGGTTCTCGCACAGATTACTGCGGTACTCCACTAGTCATTGCCTGCCAATTAGAAAAAGATCCATTTCATCCAACGTTTTGCTTCCTGTCTGCCAACCAACATTCTATCCATCTCAAGACACTACCCAAAATCCCATGAACTTTAACTTTACATAGTAATTTGCTGTGTGAGGCCTTGTCGAAAGCTTTCTGAAAGTCTAAATAACTACATCCACCAGTTCTTCCTGGTCAACTCTACTAGTTACATCTTCAAAGAATTCTACTAGGTTTGTCAAGCATGATTTCCCTTTTGTAAATCCATGCTGACTTATCTGATTACACCACTGCTTTCCAAATGCTGTGCTATGAAATCCTTGACAATGGACTCCAGCAACTTCTCTACTACCGCCATCAGGCTCATTCGTCTATAGTTCCCTGTTTTCTTGCTACCTCACTTTTTGAATAGCCTTACTAATACTAATTTCCTTCAATTCCTCAGTAAAATTTGTGTTTCTCAGAACTTCCGTCTTATTATTCACGTCTTCCTTTGTGAAGACAGAAGCGAATTATGAATTTAGTTCCTCAGCCATTTTTTTGTTCCCTGTTATGAATACAGTTTCTGACTGTAAGGGGCCTATATTAATTTTTCTTAATCTTTTTCTCTTTACATACCTATAGAAACTTTTACAACAGTTTTTATGTTCCCCGTTAGTTTACTTCCGAATTGTATTTTCCCCTTCTTAATCAATCCCTTGGTCTGCTTTTGCTGAATTTTAAAGTGTTCCCAATCCTCAGGTCTGTTGCTTTTTCTTGTTAATTTATATGCCTCTTCTTTGAATCTAATACTATCTCTAAGTTCCCTTGTAAAACATGGCTTGGCCACAGTTCCCTTTCTACTCTTGCGCCAAATAGGAATAAACAACTTTTCGAGTTCACCTATTCGTTCCTTGAATGCCTGTCGTTGCCTTTCCACTGTCCTCCCTTTCAATAATGTTTCCCAGTCTGTCATAGCCAGCCCTTGCCTCATACCATCATGGTTACCTTTATTGAGGTTCAGGACCCTGGTCTCAGAATCAACTAACTCACTATTCACATTGACAAAGAATTCTACCATATTATGGTCACTAATCCCCAAGGGTTCTCTCAGGACTAGACACCCAACTAATCCTTTCTCATTGCACAATACCCAGTCCAAGATGATCTGTTCCCTTGTTGGTTACTCAACATACTGGTCCAGAAAACCATCTCATATACATTCCAGAAATTCCTCCTCTATTGTACTGTGACTAATTTGAGTCACCCAATCTCTCTGCAGATTAAAGTCACCCATAATCACAGATGTTCTTTTATCACACATCTATGATCTCCTGTCTAATGCTATTCCCAACATTACCACTGCAGTTTGGTGGTCTGTTTACCACCTGTATGAATGTTTCTCGCCCCTTGATGTTTCTTAACTCATCCCAGGCAGATTCCACATAATCTGTATTTATACCTTTTCTCAATATTATATCAATATCTTCTTTAATCAATAATGCAACTCCACTACCTTTTCCTTTCTGCCTGTTCTCCCTAAAAACTGAATAGCCCTCAATGTCTAGTTCCCATCCTTGGTCACCTTGGAGCCATGTCTCCGTAATCCCAACTATATCATATTCCTTTCAATCTATCAGCGCAACTAATTCATCCATTTTATTTTGAATGCTCAGTGCGTTCAGGTGCAAAACCTAAACGCTAGCCCTTTTAACGTTCCTTGCCCCATCCCTACTGGTTTTTACTGTGCCATTATCTGCTACAGGCCCTTGATTTCTCTGCCTATCACTTTTCTTACTCTCCTTGCTGCCCTTTTCTTTTGTTCTTGATTCTCCCTGCCCTGAATCCTTACATAGGTTCCCATCCCCCTGTCACATTAGCTTAAACCCTCCCCAACGCTCCAACAAGTACACCCTCAAGGATATCAGCCCCAGTCCTGCCCACGTGTAACCCATCCAGTTTGTACAGGTCCCACCACCCCAGTATCCCAGAAATCTGTTTGCCTTCCCCCACACCATCTCTTCAGCCACGTATTCATCCGATACATCCTACTATTTCTTCTCTGACTAGCATGTGGCACTGACATTAATCCTGAAATCACAACCTTAGAGGTTGGCCTTCTCAACTTTCTTCCTCACTCCCTATATTTTGCATTCAGGACCTCATTCCTTTTTTCATCTACATCGTTTGTACCAATGTTACCACGACCACTGGCTGTTTACCCTCCTTTCCAGAATGTTCTGTAACCGCTCCAAGACATCCTTGACCCTAGCACAAGGGAAGCAATATACCATCCTGGAGTCTCGTTTGTGGCCCTGAAGTGCCTATCTATTCACCATACAATTGAATTGCCTATAATTATTGCATTCCCACACTTTTTACACCTTCCCTCTGCAGCAGAACCAACCGTGGTGCAAAGAATTTGACTGTTGCTGCTTTCCCCTGAGAGGTCATTCCCCTCAACAGTATCCAAAACGGTATATCTGTTTTGCTGGGGAATGGCCACGGGAGATTCCTGCACTGCCTGCCTAGCTCTCTTGCTCTGCCTAGTGGGCACCCATTTCCTTCCTGCCTGCAGAGTCTGAGCTTGCGGTGTGACCACATCTCCAGACGTGCTGTCCAAGACATTCTCCGCCTTGCGGATCCTCCACAGTGTCCCCCAGCCGCTGCTCCAGCTCCAAAACTCGAGCTTCCAGGAGCTGTAGCTGGAGACACTTCCTGCACACATGGTGGCCCCGAGCACTGGAAATGTTCCCGGCTTCCCACATGGAACAAGAGGAGCAAACCAAGGCTTTGAGTTCTCCTGCCATGATGCACCCTTTTAAATTAAAGCTTTCGAAGATGCATAATAAGGGCTTGTGGGAGGAAACCAGAGCCAAAAGACATGCTGTTAGTTAATTTGGACGTTCTGAATTCTCCCTCTGTGTATCCGAACAGACGCTGGAATGTGGCGACTAGGGGCTTTTCCCAGTAACTTCATTGCAGTATTAATGTAAGCTTACTTGTGACAATAAAGATTATTATTATTAACTCCAGTTCTCCATGACACTTCTTTTCTTGCCCTCGTTACTACCAATTATAGCCCTTACAGATGATAAACCACAAAACTTATTTTCAAATTATAATTGATGAAAGTTGTAAAGACTTACCTAACAAAACTCCTGATAGGAGCAACAGCCTTTGGCCTGTACCGGGACAGTCTCCGCAGGCCCCAGCGCAGTGCAGGAGGAGTGTAGCCACGCCCCTTTATGACGGGGCCAGATTGTGAACACCCATTGAGGCATGCTTAGTGAAAGAGCAGTTTTAGAGCCAAAGGATTCCTTGCAATTATTAAGGTATGTTGAAGGTTTTTTGTCATTTTTGTGTTGTTTCTTTTAAATAATTAATGGTATTTTTATTGGCTCATTTAAAGTGTAATTTTTAATTTTATTTTCTATGATTGATGATTGTTATTCAATATTTATAAGTGAATGGAGATTTTGGTATTTGTTTTAACTCTATGAAACTACTATATAAATTGCCAGATTCCTGAGGTACCCGAGGCATGGGATCTATCTCCTTCACCTTGGAGACCTGGGGCGAGCGTTGTTCAGCACTGGTCGACAAAAATGGGGACCAGACGAAGAGAGACTCGTGTGGATCGGAGGCCCCCAGGGGCAATCCCTTTGGCCACTGCTGCTGCCACCTGGGCACCCTGGCAGTGCCACTTGGGTGCCAGCCTGGCACTGTCCAGATGGCATTGCCAGCTGGCAGGAGCACTGCCAGGTTGGATTGGATTGGATTTATTTATTGTCACGTGTACCAAGATACAGTGAAAAGTATTTTTCAGCGAGCAGCTTAACAGATCATTAAGTAATAGGGAAGAAAAGAAAATACATAACAGGGCAACACAAGGTATACAATGTAACTACATAAGCACCGGCATCGGATGAAGCATACAGGGTGTAATGTTAATGAGGTCAGTCCATAAGAGGGTCATTTAGGAGTCTGGTGACAGTGGGGAAGAAGCTATTTTTGAGTCTGTTTGTGCGTGTTCTCAGACTTCTGTATCTCCTGCCCGATGGAAGAAGTTGGAAGAGTGAGTAAGCCCGGTGGGAGGGGCCTTTGATTATGCTGCCCGCTTTCCCCAGGCAGCGGGAGGTGTAAATGGAGTCAATGGATCGGAGGCAGGTTCGTGTGATGGACTGGGCGGTGTTCACGACTCTCTGAAGTTTCTTGCGGTCCTGGGCCGAGCAGTTGCCATACCAGGCTGTGATGCAGCCTGAATGGATGCTTTCTATGGTGCATCTGTAAAGGTTGGTAAGGGTTAATGTGGACATGTCGAATTTCCTTAATTTCCTGAGGAAGTATAGGCGCTGTTGTGCTTTCTTGATGGTAGCGTCGACGTGGGTGGACCAGGACAGATTTTTGGAGATGTTCACCCTGTCGATGCCACTGCCAATGTGCCAAGTGTTGTGTTCTGTGGTATAACGGTTGTAATGATGTATACAGAACATATAGTTGTTTCACTATAAAGATGATTTATTGACAAACACATGGAAAAGATAACTAACAAACTATAAGACAGACGATGGCCCTGGATGAATTCAGTGAATTCTCCTGGAACTACTCTAAGTGCGACTATCTTCTTCTACGACTTACTACCAACTGCCGGGTGACTCGAGTCACGTGATAGATCTCCAGCGCCACTGCTGGTTGGAGGTCATACCGATAACTATCTGCACTGATAGACAACTATATACCGCATATCACCACACCAAGCTTGCATTTTTTGTGTGCTGTTGATCAGGCTGGTGGTGCCCTGCGTGGGTGTTTTGGTGAAGGGATGGCAGGGACCCATCCCATAGTGCATTGTGGCATGGGGGGAGGTAAGAGTTGTGTCAGGGACCTCGGAGATCGGTTTAAAAATGGTGTCCTCATCTCTCGCCACACTGAAGAGTTCCAGCGAGTGGAGCTCCTCGGTGCACAAAACGGGGCCATGTGTAGCCTTGGCCACGCGTTCCCTGCTTAGGCCCCTTATCTAACATGGGTGGCATTTTCTCGCCATGTGTATCTCGCCGCTGTGAGCGCTGGGAAACACACGACTAAACGTGCTCACTATGGGCCTTTGTTCCCTTTTAGTTGAATTATGCCCTTTATGTTATCATAAAGATTAATGACAGGGGTCTGGTATTATCATAACTATCAGCATTACAAGAGTTAATGTAGTGTCAAGAGTAGCCACTCGAGGGAGCTGCAAATACAACTATATGAGGCAGTGGTGCTAGACCTTAGGGAGATAACTAGTGAATGTCGTAAGAGCAGATAGTGAGCTCGGTTAGGTTATAGTTTGTACCAGTAGTGAGATTAGCAGTAGATGAGTGTAGTTAGATGTTATTGATCAGTTCTATATTCTTAAGGACTACATGTCGAATCCCAGAAATCCTCAGTGTAGCGAGAGATGAGGGGCGTCATTCTCTGACCCCCCGCCGGGTTGGAGAATCGCCGGGGGCTGCCGTGAATCGCGTCCCCGCCAGTTGCCGAAGTCTCCGGTACCGGATATTCGGCGGGGGGCGGAAATCGGGCCGTGCCGGTTGGCGGGCCCCCCCGCTCGATTCTCCGACCCGGGTGGGCCGAAGTCCCGCCGATAAATTGCCTGTCCCGCCGGCGTGGATTAAACCACCTTTTGAATGGTGGGACAAGGCGACGTGGGCGGGCACCGGGGTCCTGGGGGGGGCCTGGCCCCGGGGGGTGCCCCACGGTGGCCTGGCCTGCGATCAGGGCCCACCGATCCGCGGGCGGGCCTGTGCCGTGGGGGCACTCTTTCTCCACCATGGCGGAGGCGCAAAAGACTCCCTCCACTGCGCATGCGTGGGAAACTGTCAGCGGCCGCTGACGCTCCCGCGCATGCGCCGCCCGGGGATGTCATTTCCGCGCCAGCTGGCGGGGCAACAAAGGCCGTTTCCGCCAGCTGGCGGGGCGGAAATTTCTCCGGCGTCGGCCTAGCCCCTCAATGTTGGGGCTCGGCCCCCAAAGATGCGGAGCATTCCGCACCTTTGGGACGGCGCGATGCCCGTCTGATTGGCGCCGTTTTGGGCGCCAGTCGGCGGACATCGCGCCGTTTCGGGAGAATTTCGCCCGAGGACACCAATTTTAAACCGATCCCATTTAGGAGTGTGAATAAAATCATAGCTTTGTGTAAGTTAAAGCTATTCTCTGGTCTTTGTGAACACTACGCCAACCAAATTGAAATAAGCAACACAATGAACACAAGGGACAACAATAATGGCCCATACATACCGCCGAGCGCAAGCCGCACATGCGCATTGGAACTATGTAGAAGTCCGCCACATGGACATGAGCTCTGAAAGAGCGCCAAGTTCAATCTCCTGATCCTGTGTTTTGAAGTCTTTTGCTGCAAGCTCTGAAGCTGCTGAATGTAAAATTATGAGGCGGCGTTAACTTGGTTGGCTTGCCCTAAGTCTTTGGGCGTCATTCTCCGACCCCCCGCCGGGTCGGAGAATGGCCGTTGGCCGCCGTGAATCCCGCCCCCGCCCCCGCCGAAGTCTCCGAAGGGAGAAAAGTCGGCGGGGCGTTAATGGCGCCGCTGCCGCGGAGAATGTCACGGGTTTGCGCAAGGCAGCCGATTTTCGGCCTGCCGATATTCTCCCTTCCGGATGGGCCGAAGTCCCGTCGACGTGATGACCGTTCACGTCGACGTCAATCAAACCTCCTTTTCATCGGCGTGACCCGGTGCTCCAGGCTCACGCCGACCAGCGAGGAGGTGAGTGACGGCCTGGGGGGTTGGCTCTGGGCAGGAAATGGCGTGGCCGCAGTCTGAATGTGTGAGGAGAGGTGTGTCTCGGCTTGTGTGTGTGTGTGCGGCGGGGGGGGGGGGGTTAGAGTAGGCTGGGCTCCGGGGGAGTGCCGGGAGGGGGTCCGTGCTGGGGTGGAGGTTGGGGGGGGGTCCATTCCGGGGTGGAGGTTGGGGGTTGGGGAGGGGGTCCGTGCCGGGGTGGAGGTTGGGGAGGGGGTCCGTGCTGGGGTAGAGGTTGGGGGGGGAGTCCATGCTGGGGTGGAGGTTGGGGGTTGGGGGGGGTCCGTGCTGGGGTGGAGGTTGGGGAGGGGGTCCGTGCCGGGGTGGAGGTTGGGGGGGGGGGGTCCGTGCTGGGGTGGAGGTTGGGGGTTGGGGAGGGGGTCCGTGCTGGGGTGGAGGTTGGGGAGGGGGTCCGTGCCGGGGTGGAGGTTGGGGGGGGGGTCCGTGCTGGGGTGGAGGTTGGGGGGGGGGGGTCCGTGCTGGGGTGGAGGTTGGGGGTTGGGGAGGGGGTCCGTGCTGGGGTGGAGGTTGGGGAGGGGGTCCGTGCCGGGGTGGGTGATGGGAGGGCAAATGAGTTGGTCCACCTGGCCAGGTGCCAGCCTCCAACAGTTGGACCCATGCGGTCCATGCCACCTGGCTGGGGGGAGGAGGGGATATGGGCAATGATGACATGTTGTCGTTCCCCTCCCCCCCACCAGGCCGTCATGTTTTCCGATCACCCAGCGATGTTGGCCGCCGTGGTGGCAGCCGCTCATGTCTATGTTGCCCTGGATGAGGAGGAGGAGGAGGAGGAGCGTGCCAGAGAGGCGGCGCAGGCTGCCGCAGAGGGGCAGGCGGAAGCCGCCCAGGCTGGAGGGACACCTGACCGACAGGACGAGGAGGGGGAGGAGGACATCGCGGCCCCACGGCAACGGAGGCACCCAAGGGCGCCCCGTGTGTACCGGCCCCGGCAGTCATACCAGGACCTCACGGACCGGAAATGCAGGAGAAGACTCCGGATGAGCCGGGAAACCGTGGCACACATCTGCCACCTGCTGGCACACCTGTCACCGCGTGGCACTGGCGGGGGACACCCTCTCCCCGTGTCCGTCAAGGTTACGGTGGCCCTGAACTTTTATGCAACGGGGTCATTCCAGGCACCGAGTGGGGACCTGTCCGGCATATCGCAGACATCGGTGCATCGGTGCATCCGGGCAGTGACAGATGCCCTTTATGCCATGGCGCACCGCTACATCTGCTTCCCCGTGGACCGGGCCAGCCAAGATGCCCGGGCCGTGGGCTTCTCTGCCGTTGCCGGGTTCCCCATGGTCCAGGGCGCGATCGATGGGATGCACGTCGCCGTGTGGCCACCTGCAGAGAACAGGGCCGTGTTCACTAATAGGAAGGGGACCTATTCAATGAACGTACAGGTGGTCTGCGACCACCGCATGATGATCCTGCACGTCTGCACCCGTCACCCAGGCAGTGTACACGACTCATTTGTGTTGTCGCGGTCATCCATCCCCGGCATGTACGAGGGACGCCATCCCCGGCTGAGGGGCTGGTTGCTGGGCGACAGGGGCTACCCATTGCGATCGTGGCTGATGACGCCTATACGGAGGCCACGCAATGAGGCGGAGAACCGCTACAATGATGCCCATGTAGCGACAAGGGGAGTGATCGAGAGGTGCTTTGGCGTGCTGAAGATGCGTTTCAGGTGCCTGGACCTCTCTGGGGGCGCCCTCCAGTATCGGTCAGATAGGGTCGGCCGCATCATTGTGGTGTGCTGCGTCCTGCACAACATAGCCCAGCAGAGGGGCGATGTGCCGCAGGCAGAGGAGGGCGGAGTGGAGGAGCAGCAGGAAGAGGCCCAGTCCTCCCCAGATGAGGGGGATGGGGGCAATGGTCAGGGCAGACGGGGTAGACACAGGCGGGTGGCTGTCCACCGTTACCGGCTGGCCCAGCGGGCACGGGACAGACTGATAGACGCCCGCTTCACTGACTAGATGGGCGTGGGAATCGGGTAGTATGGCCACAGACCGCACACCATGACAACAGCCGACCACCCACACCCCCCACCCATCCACCCACCCAGCACCCTCACCCCCCTCCCCAACCCCACACACCCCACCCGCATGCACACCACCCCCCCACCCCCAATTGCCGATCCACCGGCGGCACAACGGGCCGGGCTCACACAGTTGCGGGTGGACGCGTGTCTATCGCAGGCCATGGAGAATGATGACAACCCGCCTCCGATGAGCTCCTGGCTCTACATCGTTGGACTATGTCTGACCCATGGCCACAGTACCACCATCCACCCGGACCATCCCTGCATGCGGCTGTGACACTGCAGCGCACGGTCCCGTCCTCTGCCCGGGGGATGTTGATGGCGGCCCAGGGGGAAGGGGGCAGACTCACCTGGGGCTGAGGTAAGACCACCCCTCACACACACACTTGCGCTCAACGTACATGACACCCCCGCACACTTTGGACAGAGCACAAAGGCAGCTTCGGTAGGTGTAACATTGACTTTAATAACCAAAGGAGTTCATGCACGTGCCCTAGCCCCTAAAACTCATCTGTGCCCTGCACCCGTGCCAACTTACTCAGTGTCTAATTGTTTGGCCTTACGGGCCCTTTGACTACGTCTACGTGGTTCCCCAGACGGTACAGCAGAACTGGAGGTGGACTCCTGTGATTCCTGCCCTCTGACACTGGATCCCTTTGGCGGCCGTTTCCTGGGGCGTCCTGGCCTAGATGGGCCAGGCTGCGGCCCGGGCGACTGGGATGGCGAGCTGCCAGCCTGTCCTGCCCGTTGCCCACCCGATGCACCGGGACGGAAGGGGGGGAGTCCGAGGTGTCGCGGTGTACCGGGACCTCCCCTACAGAGGGAGCCGGGATGGACCACACCACCTCCTCCTCCCTCGGGGTGCCCGATGGCCCCCAGGCCTCTACATGGGTGGGGGATGCGAACGGACTGGCCATCCGACGCGCCCCCGACATCTGGCGCTGCCAGTCCTGGAGGCCCGTGCTGGTATCGACAGGGGTCTGCAGGTTTGCAGCCATGGAGCCCAGGGGGTTGTCGAACCCTATCTGCGACAGTGCGACGCCAGCTCGCACATGGCCACTGGCGCCGATGCCCTCAGCGATGGCCTGCTGAGACTGGGCCATTGCCTTCAGAGACTGGGCCATGGCCTGCAGTGACTGGGCTATGGCCTGCTGAGACTGGGCCATGGCCTGCAGAGACTGGGCTATGGCCTGCTGAGACTGGGCCATGGCCTGCTGAGACTGGGCCATGGCCTGCTGAGACTGGGCTATGGCGTTGAGCGCCTCTGCCATCTGGCGCTGGCACTGGCTCATGGCCTCCTGTGAGAGGGCAGCCATTTCCTGGGCCACAGACGCCGCCTGCACGGAAGGCCCCAGGCCTCGCAAACCGTTCCCCATGTCTGACACCGTCGCACCCATTGCCTCCACCGCGGACGCCACCCGTGCGGTGTCAGCCTGGGTGGCACGCATGACCGGGACCACTCCCAGCTCCTGGACGCGGGTGGACTCCTCCACCTGCGACCGCAGCCGCCGCAAGCCACCCGTCACCCTATTCGCTCATCTCCGTGTCGGTGGTTGCATCGGATCTATGTGTGGGTGTGGTAACTGCAGGAACCCGGGATCCATCTGGGCGGCAGATGTTCGCTTGGCCTGGGCTGCCCTCCGACCGCCCGGTCCCTCTGTTGCTCCTACCTCCACCTGCTGTACCGGGACGGCTGTGTTGTGCGCACCAGTGAGTGTACCAGACGCCTCATCACTAAAGTGCCCAACCGTGGTGAGTGTTTCTGCGATGGTGGAGGGTGTTGGTGACAGCAGTGGCGTTGTGTCGTGCTCTTCGTCCCACTCTGAGTCCATGGCACTTTGGGGTGGGGGTTCGTCTCCACCCATCCACTCTGAGTCACTGTCCGGTATTTCGTCTTCCCGGGTAGGGGTGTCCTGGGTAGTGCTGTCCCGGGTAGTGCTGTCCCGGGTAGTGTTGTCCCGGGTAGTGGTGTCCCGGGTAGGGGTGTCCTGGGTAGTGGTGTCCCGGGTAGGGGTGTCCTGGATAGTGGTGTCCTGGGTAGTGGTGTCCTGGCTCGGATGTGACGGGGGCCTGTGGCTGCCCCCCTCATCGCTGGGTGGTCGCTCCCGCACGTGACGGGGGTGTCGTCTCCCTGTTGCTCCAGGTCTCTCCGTCTCCCGTGGTCTCCGAGGGGCATCCTGCGGGCGTCGCATGCTGGAGGGTGCGGGTCTCTCCGTCTCCTGTGGTCTCCGAGGGGCATCCTGCGGGCGGTCTGCATCTGCGGGGATGGGTGCCTGGACGTTTGGTCCTGCGATACACAATGAAGCATGCATGGTTAGACATCAGGCAGTGATCAGGTGATACGGGGGAGGGGGATATAGGGGAGGGGGGATATGGGGACGGGCTGTTGGTGGCTCACTTGCTCGTGGGGCCCCGACCTCTGCATCAGCAAACTCCCGGTCCTCAGGTCCGCCAGCCAGTTCCAGGGCCCTTTCCTCGTGTACGGTCAGTGGCCTCTCATCAGCGGGCCCTCCTCCAGTCCTTACATGCTCCCTATTGTTGTGTGCGCGCTTCTCCTGGGGGGGGGGGTGGTGGCAGGGGTAAAAGGCAACAGTGTTAGGCAGGTATATGAATGCACGCCATCGGTTGCGCGTGCATTGCAGAGGTTAAGGTTAGGGCTGGATTCACTTGGGGATATGGGGGATATGGGGGAGGGGGGATATGGGGGAGGGGGGATATGGGGGATATGGGGGAGGGGGGATATGGGGGATATGGGGGAGGGGGGATATGGGGGATATGGGGGAGGGGGGATATGGGGGATATGGGGGAGGGGGGAATATGGGGGATATGTGGGAGGGGGGATATGGGGGAGACCTGGAGCAACAGGGAGACGACACCCCCGTCACGTGCAGGAGCGACCACCCAGCGATGAGGGGGGCAGCCACAGGCCCCCGTCACATCCGAGCCAGGACACCACTACCCAGGACACCCCTACCCGGGAAGACGAAATACCGGACAGTGACTCAGAGTGGATGGGTGGAGACGAACCCCCACCCCAAAGTGCCATGGACTCAGAGTGGGACGAAGAGCACGACACAACGCCACTGCTGTCACCAACACCCTCCACCATCGCAGAAACACTCACCACGGTTGGGCACTTTAGTGATGAGGCGTCGGTACACTCACTGGTGCGCACAACACAGCCGTCCCGGTACAGCAGGTGGAGGTAGGAGCAGCAGAGGGACCGGGCGGTCGGAGGGCAGCCCAGGCCAAGCGAACATCTGCCGCCCAGATGGATCCCGGGTTCCTGCAGTTACCACACCCACACATAGATCCGATGCAACCACCGACACGGAGACGAGCGAATAGGGTGACGGGTGGCTTGCGGCGGCTGCGGTCGCAGGTGGAGGAGTCCACCCGCGTCCAGGAGCTGGGAGTGGTCCCGGTCATGCGTGCCACCCAGGCTGACACCGCACGGGTGGCGTCCGCGGTGGAGGCAATGGGTGCGACGGTGTCAGACATGGGGAACGGTTTGCGAGGCCTGGGGCCTTCCGTGCAGGCGGCGTCTGTGGCCCAGGAAATGGCTGCCCTCTCACAGGAGGCCATGAGCCAGTGCCAGCGCCAGATGGCAGAGGCGCTCAACGCCATAGCCCAGTCTCAGCAGGCCATGGCCCAGTCTCAGCAGGCCATAGCCCAGTCTCTGCAGGCCATGGCCCAGTCTCTGCAGGCCATGGCCCAGTCTCAGCAGGCCATCGCTGAGGGCATCGGCGCCAGTGACCATGTGCGAGCTGGCGTCGCACTGTCGCAGACAGGGTTCGACAACCCCCTGGGCTCCATGGCTGCAAACCTGCAGACCCCTGTCGATACCAGCACGGGCCTCCAGGACTGGCAGCGCCAGATGTCGGGGGCGCGTCGGATGGCCAGTCCGTTCGCATCCCCCACCCATGTAGAGGCCTGGGGGCCATCGGGCACCCCGAGGGAGGAGGAGGTGGTGTGGTCCGTCCCGGCTCCCTCTGTAGGGGAGGTCCCGGTACACCGCGACACCTCGGACTCCCCCCCTTCCGTCCCAGGTGCATCGGGTGGGCAACGGGCAGGACAGGCTGGCAGCTCGCCATCCCAGTCGCCCGGGCCGCAGCCTGGCCCATCTAGGCCAGGACGCCCCAGGAAACGGCCGCCAAAGGGATCCAGTGTCAGAGGGCAGGAATCACAGGAGTCCACCTCCAGTTCTGCTGTACCGTCTGGGGAACCACGTAGACGTAGTCAAAGGGCCCGTAAGGCCAAACAATTAGACACTGAGTAAGTTGGCACGGGTGCAGGGCACAGATGAGTTTTAGGCGCTAGGGCACGTGCATGAACTCCTTTGGTTATTAAAGTCAATGTTACACCTACCGAAGCTGCCTTTGTGCTCTGTCCAAAGTGTGCGGGGGTGTCATGTACGTTGAGCGCAAGTGTGTGTGTGAGGGGTGGTCTTACCTCAGCCCCAGGTGAGTCTGCCCCCTTCCCCCTGGGCCGCCATCAACATCCCCCGGGCAGAGGACGGGACCGTGCGCTGCAGTGTCACAGCCGCATGCAGGGATGGTCCGGGTGGATGGTGGTACTGTGGCCATGGGTCAGACATAGTCCAACGATGTAGAGCCAGGAGCTCATTGGAGGCGGGCTGTCATCATTCTCCATGGCCTGCGATAGACACGCGTCCACCCGCAACTGGGTGAGCCCGGCCCGTTGTGCCGCCGGTGGATCGGCAATTGGGAGTGGGGGGGTGGTGTGCATGCGGGTGGGGTGTGTGGGGTTGGGGAGGGGGGTGATGGTGCTGGGTGGATGGATGGGTGGGGGGTGTGGGTGGTCGGCTGTTGTCATGGTGTGCGGTCTGTGGCCATACTACCCGATTCCCACGCCCATCTAGTCAGTGAAGCGGGCGTCTATCAGTCTGTCCCGTGCCCGCTGGGCCAGCCGGTAACGGTGGACAGCCACCCGTCTGTGTCTACCCCGTCTGCCCTGACCATTGCCCCCATCCCCCTCATCTGGGGAGGACTGGGCCTCTTCCTGCTGCTCCTCCACTCCGCCCTCCTCTGCCTGCGGCACATCGCCCCTCTGCTGGGCTATGTTGTGCAGGACGCAGCACACCACAATGATGCGGCCGACCCTATCTGACCGATACTGGAGGGCGCCCCCAGAGAGGTCCAGGCACCTGAAACGCATCTTCAGCACGCCAAAGCACCTCTCGATCACTCCCCTTGTCGCTACATGGGCATCATTGTAGCGGTTCTCCGCCTCATTGCGTGGCCTCCGTATAGGTGTCATCAGCCACGATCGCAATGGGTAGCCCCTGTCGCCCAGCAACCAGCCCCTCAGCCGGGGATGGCGTCCCTCGTACATGCCGGGGATGGATGACCGCGACAACACGAATGAGTCGTGTACACTGCCTGGGTAACGGGCGCAGACGTGCAGGATCATCATGCGGTGGTCGCAGACCACCTGTACGTTCATCGAATAGGTCCCCTTCCTATTAGTGAACACGGCCCTGTTATCTGCAGGTGGCCGCACGGCGACGTGCATCCCATCGATCGCGCCCTGGACCATGGGGAACCCGGCAATGGCAGAGAAGCCCACGGCCCGGGCATCTTGGCTGGCCCGGTCCACGGGGAAGCGGATGTAGCGGTGCGCCATGGCATAAAGGGCATCTGTCACTGCCCGGATGCACCGATGCACCGATGTCTGCGATATGCCGGACAGGTCCCCACTCGGTGCCTGGAATGACCCCGTTGCATAAAAGTTCAGGGCCACCGTAACCTTGACGGACACGGGGAGAGGGTGTCCCCCGCCAGTGCCACGCGGTGACAGGTGTGCCAGCAGGTGGCAGATGTGTGCCACGGTTTCCCGGCTCATCCGGAGTCTCCTCCTGCATTCCCGGTCCGTGAGGTCCTGGTATGACTGCCGGGGCCGGTACACACGGGGCGCCCTCGGGTGCCTCCGTTGCCGTGGGGCCGCGACGTCCTCCTCCCCCTCCTCGTCCTGTCGGTCAGGTGTCCCTCCAGCCTGGGCGGCTGCCGCCTGCCCCTCTGCGGCAGCCTGCGCCGCCTCTCTGGCACGCTCCTCCTCCTCCTCCTCCTCCTCCTCATCCAGGGCAACATAGACATGAGCGGCTGCCACCATGGCGGCCAACATCGCTGTATGATCTGAAAACATGACGACCTGGTGGGGGGGAGGGGAACGACGACATGTCATCATTGCCCATATCCCCTCCTCCCCCCAGCCAGGTGGCATGGACCGCATGGGTCCAACTGTTGGAGGCTGGCACCTGGCCAGGTGGACCAACTCATTTGCCCTCCCATCACCCACCCCGGCACGGACCCCCCCCCCGGCCCAACCTCCACCCCGGCACGGACCCCCTCCCCAACCCCCAACCTCCACCCCGGCACGGACCCCCTCCCCAACCCCCAACCTCCACCCCGGCACGGACCCCCCCCCCCCAACCTCCACCCCGGCACGGACCCCCTCCCCAACCTCCACCCCGGCACGGACCCCCCCCCCCAACCTCCACCCCGGCACGGACCCCCTCCCCAACCTCCACCCCGGCACGGACCCCCTCCCCAACCCCCAACCTCCACCCCGGCACGGACCCCCTCCCCAACCCCCAACCTCCACCCCGGCACGGACCCCCTCCCCAACCCCCAACCTCCACCCCGGCACGGACCCCCTCCCCAACCCCCAACCTCCACCCCGGCACGGACCCCCTCTCCAACCCCCAACCTCCACCCCGTGCCGGGGTGGAGGTTGGGGGTTGTGGAGGGGGTCCGTGCCGGGGTGGAGGTTGGGGGGGGGGTCCGTGCCGGGGTGGAGGTTGGGGGTTGGGGAAGGGGTCCGTGCCGGGGTGGAGGTTGGGGGTTGGGGAGGGGGTCCGTGCTGGGGTGGAGGTTGGGGGTTGGGGAGGGGGTCCGTGCCGGGGTGGAGGTTGGGGGTTGTGGAGGGGGTCCGTGCCGGGGTGGAGGTTGGGGAGGGGGTCCGTGCCGGGGTGGAGGTTGGGGGTTGTGGAGGGGGTCCGTGCCGGGGTGGAGGTTGGGCACGGACCCCCTCCCCAACCTCCACCCCGGCACGGACCCCCTCCACAACCCCCAACCTCCACCCCGGCACGGACCCCCTCCCCAACCTCCACCCCGGCACGGACCCCCTCCACAACCCCCAACCTCCACCCCGGCACGGACCCCCTCCCCAACCCCCAACCTCCACCCCAGCACGGACCCCCTCCCCAACCCCCAACCTCCACCCCGGCACGGACCCCTTCCCCAACCCCCAACCTCCACCCCGGCACGGACCCCCCCCCCCAACCTCCACCCCGGCACGGACCCCCTCCACAACCCCCAACCTCCACCCCGGCACGGACCCCCTCCCCAACCTCCACCCCGGCACGGACCCCCTCCACAACCCCCAACCTCCACCCCGGCACGGACCCCCTCCCCAACCTCCACCCCGGCACGGACCCCCTCCCGGCACTCCCCCGGAGCCCAGCCTACTCTAACCACCACCCCCCCCCCCCCCCCCCCCCCGCCGCACACACACACAAGCCGAGACACACCTCTCCTCAGGCAATCAGTCTGCGGCCACGCCATTTCCTGCCCAGAGCCAACCCCCCAGGCCGTCACTCACCTCCTCGCTGGTCGGCGTGAGCCTGGAGCACCGGGTCACGCCGATGAAAAGGAGGTTTGATTGACGTCGACGTGAACGGTCATCACGTCGACGGGACTTCGGCCCATCCGGAAGGGAGAATATCGGCAGGCCGAAAATCGTCTGCCTTGCGCAGGCCCGTGACATTCTCCGCGGCAGCGGCGCCATTAACGCCCCGCCGACTTTTCTCCCTTCGGAGACTTCGGCGGGGGCGGGGGCGGGATTCACGGTGGCCAACGGCCATTCTCCGACCCGGCGGGGGGTCGGAGAATGACGCCCCTTATTTCAAGTAATTCAAACTTAAGGGGCGAGATTCTCCGACTCCCCGCCGGGTCGGAGAATCGCCGGGGGCCGGCGTGAATCCCGCCCCCGCTAGTTGCTGAATTCTCCGGCACCGGACATTCGGCGGGTGCGGGAATCGTGCTGCGCCGGTTGGCGGGCCCCACCCCGCGATTCTCAAGCCCGGATGGGCCGAAGTCCCGCTGCTAGAATGCCTGTCCCGACGGCGTAGATTAAACCACCTACCTTACCGGCGGGACAAGGCGGCGCGGGCAGGCTCCGGGGTCCTGGGGGGGCGCGGGGCAATCTGGCCCCGGGGGTGCCCCCACGGTGGCCTGACCCGCAATCGGGGCCCACCGAACTGCAGGCGGGCCTGTGCCATGGGGGCACTCTTTTCCTTCCGCCTTCGCCACGGTCTCCACCATGGCGGAGGCGGAAGAGACTCCCTCCACAGCGCATGCACAGGGATGCCGTGAGCGGCCGCTAACGCTCCCGCGCATGCGCCGACCGGAGATGTCATTTCCGCGCCAGCTGGCGGGGCACCAAATGCCTTTTCCGCCAGCTGGCAGGGCGGAAATTAGTCCGGCACGGGCCTAGCCCCTTAAGGTCGGGGCCCGGCCCCCCCAAGATGCGGAGGATTCCGCAACTTTGGGGCGGCGCGATGCCCTACTGATTTGCACCGTTTTGGGCGCCATCGGCCGATACCGGAGAATTTCGCCCCAGATTCTGGCAACTCCAAACAACGGGGGCGAAATTCTCCTACCCGCCCTGCCACATTTCTGCCCCGACCGGCCGGCGGGGGTCACCGTAACACCGGCCGGTCAATGGGATTTCCCATTGTGGGGCAGCCCCACGCCGTCGGGAAACCCCCGGGCGCCGGCAAAACGGAGACTCCCGCCGGCGGAGAATGACGCCCCTGCTTGTTTAAGTAATGACCATTTATCCGAGAGGTGGAGAATTTAACAATCCTCTGGGTTCCCTTTGTGTATTTTAAAACGCTGGAATTTTTCTGACTCGAAGGAAAAGTGTTGAATTACAGCACAGGCTGTTTGTTATGTCAAAAGCCTCTCTGATAAGCACTGGTTTGCAGTTCACTGGCTGCTGTTCAAACAATCCTGTCTATAGTTTTTCCCCAGAAATAATTTTGTTATAGCCTTGAGCTGCATAGGCAAAGTATTTTAAAACTTTATACTTATCTTTTATACTAGTAAACAATGTTTAACAATAGTAGCCAAATTCGGTTTGATTCTGCTGGTATTAGCGCTTCATTTTATATTGTTCTGGCCTTACTTAAGGGTCAAAGTGCACTGTTTTAGTTTAGGTTATAAGTTATTGAGGGGCGATTCTCCGCGGCGCGGACAAAGTGCCTGCGCGGTCGTGAACACCTTCGCGTTTCTAGACAGCGCAAACAGGGCCTGGGCACGACCTATTCTGGCCCCCACAGGGGGCCAGGCACGGTGCTGGAGCGGTTCACGCCACTCCAGTGTCCTTATGCGGTGTCCATTTGGTGCCTCGCCAAACCGCGCATGCGCAGTTGGGGCAGCCCAATCATGCGCATGCGCAGTTGCGCCACGCCATCCTGCGCATGCGCCGGGAACTTCTTACGCGCACCGGCCCCTCACCAACATGGCGCCGGTATTCTGGGGCCGCGTGTGGAAGGTGGTAGGCCCGGAGGGGGGAGAGGCCGGCCCGCTGATCGGTGGCCCCTCCCCCGGTGAAGGAGCCCCCCATCCCTCCCACAGGCCGCCCCCCCAGCGTTCCCGCAGAGTTCCTGCCAGCAGCGACTAGGGGTGGACGGCGCCAGCGGGAACCTGTCGTGTTGTAGCGGCCGCTCGGCCCATCTGGGCCGGAGAATCGCCGCTTGCCGTTTGCGGCAATTCTCCGAGCGGCCCGGCGCGAATCGTGCGCCGCTGGTTTCAGGGGGTTGGGAGAATCGCGTGCGTGCGTCGGGGAGGCATGGCGCGATTCGCGCGGCGGCCCAGCGATTCTCCCCCCCCCCCCCCCGGCATGGGGGGGGGGGGTGAATCGCGCCCATTGTGTCTATTTGTTAAGACCCAAGATTAAAACTCGGCCTTCACGTTGCACGCCAGATGTGACGGTTGTGGAGTATTTATCTAAGATCTACCTGAGTAGTCGAGGTTGTAAGCGACTAGTCAAGGTCTTATGAATATCTAAAGTAAGACTCGCTATATGGGAGATCTAATTATAATATACACAATGTGCCTTTCGTTCACTACATTCAGTGGTACAGAAGAGACCGTGCCTTAGATGACTATCTTATCCTTAAAGTGACTAAATATTTCTAATTCTTGAGAGCTAGGCATGGGCACATGACCCTCCAGATAGCCTCAGTGGGTGAGAATATGATGAGTCTTAGTTAAATGTCACTCTTATTTATTGAAACAGACACGGGTCTGTATGGTAAAATATATAAGCAATTTATTTAAAGAGAAAAGGGTAAATACAAGTGTTTTGATAAATGACACAGTTTGACAGATACAGGATACTTGATGAGATAGCCTCTGACCTTCTTAACTACAAAATTGATTAAGTTACAAACATTTCATACTCACAATGACTAGTAGTTCTCGGAGCTCGATACTCAATCAAGAGCAGAGCTGAACGAGTCGAGATTGCAGTTTAAACACCCAGTAATATCCTAAACAGCTCTCCAAGCGAAACTCTCACTTTCGCAGCTTTGGCGTGAATATTTATATTGTTTTTACACTCAGGGAGAGCTAAGGAGTTCGAGGGGAGTTTTAGCATAGCCCCTTCTTTTGAAAAACAAGTTAACTCTCCACAGTTATTTCGAGACAAAGAACAATCTCTCCCTTGGTTGGCAAGGCCTTAATTTCAGGGAGGCCTATCAGGGCACCTGTTTCTAAAGATACGAGGTTGATACCTCTGGCAGCTATCTCCAGAAAAACACTAGCCTCCCTTCTTGGCAGGGCCACTTACCAAGCAGTAGCCTCTCTTAGTGGCAAGGCCACTAGACTTAATGAGTTCACTGCATCTGGATTCTTACAAAGATAATACATATTAAAAAAAACATTATTGCGATAATTAATGGTTTACATTGATAATGGACTCATCAATCATCAGTTTTTATTATAGGGTTAAATACATGATTTAAGATAGCATCAGCTCTGATCAGCTTTTAATATAAAGTGAATATATGATTTAATATAAAATCAGTTCTGATCAGCCTTTAATATAGGTGGATACCGCCACAAACCCTTCTCTGAACTGCTTCCAATGCATTTACATCCTTACTTAAATAAGGACGGCAGTACTGTATACCATACTCCAGATGTGGTCTCACTAATGCCCTGTATGACTGAAGTATATCCTCCATACTTTCAATTCCCCAAACAATAAACAATAATATTCTGTTGGCTTTCCTAACTACCCACCTCAGTGACCATGAGAATGCAGTGCTGGGTCTGCTCCTTAAACTGCTACGTCACTCACAGTGATGGTGGTCGCGTGATAGTGTTCCGTAGAAGTATATATCTGAAAAGCAGAAAGGATCTTCGAGAACAGAAATGGGCACTTTTCTGCCTGAGGATATAGAAATTATACGGGTGGACCGTAAATGCTCAAGCAATGAGCAATTCATGTTCAGAAAGAGACAACACAATTTTGTTTTGTAATCAACAGTGTCAAACTGTTGAGCAAGGAAGTGTTAGAAAATTGCATCACTGAGTTGTGTGATGGCATTATACTGTACAGCTCCTGTCAGAACACAAATTTTATTGTATCTAAAAACTTTTCAGTCGACCCCATTTTGCAAAAGATTTGGCAGTTTTTCATTTATTGATGATTTCATGTTAAAATCTTTAACTAGCCTTGCAGAGTTATCAGTGATTCTACATAGGGTTTAAACTTAACAGTTGGGGGAGGGTTCAGATGAATGGAACATTAGAAAATCAAAGTGAAAGGAAAAGGTAAGAGTGCAGGTTAATGACAAGGACTTTAAACTGGTTAAGTTGGAGCCGGGGGGGGACGGACGACGACTCAGGAGAGGCTAGTAAAGTTTCCAGAACAAGTAATAGAACAGAGAGTATGGAAAACAGCAGGAATCTAAATTCAGGCACAGCCGAAAAGAGGATTAGGGGTCGGTCCTTGCAGGACTGAGGGTGTTGTACCTTAATATGCGCAGTATACGAAACAAGATAAATGACCTAGTAGTGCATATTGAAATTGGCCGGTACGATGTTGTGGGCAGCACAGAGATGTAGATGCAAGCGGCTCAGGGCTGGGATCTAAATATCCAAGGATATGTGTCCAATCGAAAGGACAGGCAGATGGGCAGAGGGGGCGGGGTTGCCTTGCTAATTAATGAAATTAAATCGACAGCAGGAAGAGATATAGGGTTGGAAGGCATGGACTGTGTAGGTGTAGTTGAGGGGTCGCAAAGGAATAAAGACCCTGATGTGAGTTATGTACAGGTCCCCTAGCAGTAGTCAGGATGTGGGGCAGAAAATAAATCAGGAGATAGAAAAGGCATATAAGAAAGGCAATATCACAATAATCAAAGGGGACTTCAATATGCAGGTGGACTGGGAAAATCAGGGTGGTAGCTGATCCTATGAAAAGGAACTTGTGGAATGTCTATGAGATAGTTTTTTGAAGCAGCTTTATAAGTTCATAAGTTCACAAGATATAGGAGCAGAATTAGGCCATTTGGCCCATAGAGTCTGCTCCGCAATTCTATCATGGTTGATATGTCCTCATCTGCTACAACGTTTCAGACCAAGAGCTGGATTGCTAAATCATCCAGAGCATCACCCCCTAGAACACATGACCTAGGAGCAGGGGTAGGCAATGTAGCTTCCCGAGCCGAAACACCCTCAATGTGATCATGGCTGATCCCATCCTGGCCTCAACTCCACTGTCCTGCCCGTTCTCCATAACCCTTCAACCCATTAGCAATTAAAAATCTGTCTAACTCCTCCTTAAATTTACTCACTGTCCCAGCATCCACCGCACTCTGGGGTAGCTTGTGGCAGAGCCCACGAGGGAATAGACTATTCTGGATTTGGTGATGTGTAATGAGGCAGAATTGATTAAAGAACATAAGGTGAAGGAACTTTAGAGGGCAGTGACCACAATATGATAGAATTTACACTGCAGTTTGAGAGTGAGAAGCTGGAATCAGATGTAACCAAATTACAACTGAGTAAAGGTAACCACAAAGACATGAGGGAGAAGCTGGCCAGAGTTGATTGGAAGGGGAGCATGGCAGAAAAGATGGTGGAATAGAAATCGTAGGAGTTTTTGAGGGGTATTCCGGAGGCACAATAGAATCTCATCGCAAGGAGGAGGAAACATGCTGAGGGGAGGACGATGCCACCATGGCTGACAAAGGAAGTCAGGGACAGCATAAAAGAAAAAGAAAAAGAATACAATGTGGCGAGGCTTAGTGGGAAGCAAGAGGATTGGCAATACTTTAAAAGCCAGCAGAGAACCATTATAAAAGCAATAAGGAGGGAGAAGATGAAATATGAATGCAAGCTGGCGAGTAATATGAAAGAAGATTGGAAGAGTTTTAGCGACATTAAAGGGTAAGAGAGGTAAGAATGGACACTGGACCACTGGAAAATGAGGCTGGAGAAGTAGTAATGGGGAACAAAGAAATGGCAGAGGAACTGAATAGGTACTTTGCATCAGTCTTCACAGTGGATGACACTAGTGGCATACCAGAACTTCAAGAGAGTCGGGGGTAGAGGTGAGTGCAGTGACCATCACTAAGGCGAAGGTGTTGGGGAAGCTGAAAGGTCTGAAAGTGGATAAATCACCCAGGCCGGATGGAATACACCTCAAGGTACTGAAGACAATAGCTGAGGAGATTGAAGAGGCATTGTTGGTGGACTTTCATAAATCATAGGAGTCAGGGAGGGTCCCACAGGATGTAAAATGGCTAATGAAACACCCCGGTTTAAGAAGGAGGGAGGTCATTAGTAAGATTTTAGAATCCATTATTAAGGCTGAGATTGTGGAATGCATGGAAGTGCATGGCAAAATTGTGCTGAGTCAGCATGGATTGGTCAAGACGAGGCCATGCCTGACCAATCTGTTAGAATTCTTTGAGCAGGTAACAAGGAAGTTAGACAAATGGGAATGAGTGGATGTGATATATTTGGATTTCCAGAAGGTCTTTGACAAGGTGCCATATCGGAGACTGATAAATAACTGAAGAGCCCATGGTGTTAGGGACAAGGAACTGCCATGGATAGAGGATTGGCTGACTGGCAGAAGGCAGAGAGTGGGGATAAAGGGTCCTTTTCATGATGGCACGGGGGTCAGGTTTGGGACCACAACTATTCATGATAAATACGAATGATCTGGAATGAGTTGCTAAGTTTGAAGATGATACAAAGATTTATAGAGGGACAGGTAGTGTTGATGAAGTGGGGAGGCTGCAGAAGGACTTGGGCAGGCTAGGAGGGTGGGCAAAAAAGTTGCAGATGGAATACAATGTGGAAAATAGTGAGGTTTTGCACTTTGGTAGGAAGAGTAGAGCCATAGACTATTTGCTAAATGAGGAAAGGCTTTGGTAGCACAGTGGTTAGCACTGTCACTTCACAGCGCCAGGGTACCAGGTTCGATTCCCGGCTTGGGTCACTGTCTATGCAGAGTCTGCATGTTCTCCCCGTGTCTGCGTGGGTTTCCTCGGGTGCTCCGGTTTCCTCCCACAAGTCCCGAAAGACGTGTTGTTAGGTAATTTGGACATTTTGAATTTTCCCTCAGTGTACCCAAATAGGCGCCGGAATGTGGCGACTCTGGGCTTTCACAGTAACTTCATTGCAGTATCAATGTAAGCATACTTGTGACAATAAAGATTATTAAAAAATACACAAAAAAAATCTGAAGCACAAAGGGACTTAGGAGTCCTGGTTCAGGAGTCTCTTAAGGTTAACAGTCAGTTTATGTTGGCAGTTCGGAAGGCAAATGCAATGTTAGCATTCATTCCGATAGGGCTAGAATACAAGAGCAGGGATATACTGCTGAGGATTAGACCCCATTTGGAATATTGTGAGCAGTTTTGAGCCCCGTATCTAAGGAAGGATGTGTTGGCCTTGGAGGGGGTCCAGAGGAGGTTCACAAGAATGATCTCCGAAATGAAGGGCTTGTCATATGACGAGCGATTGAGGACTCTGAGTTTGTACTTGATGACGTTCAGAAGGATGAGGGAGGATCACATTGAAACTTACAGGATATTGAGAGGCCTAGATAGCATGGACATGGAGAAGATGTTTCCACCAGTAGGAGAGATTAGATGCTGAAGGCACAGCCTTAGACTAAAGGGACAATCCTTTAAAACTGAGATGAGGAGGAATTTCTTCAGTCAGAGGGTGATGAATCTGTGGAACTCTTTGCTGCAGAAGGCTGTGGAGGCCAAATCACTGAGTGTCTTTAAGTCAGACATAGATAGGTTCTTGATTAATAAGGGGATCAGAGGTTACGGGGAGAAGGCAGGAGAATAGGGATGAGAAACATATCGCCCATGATGGAATGGTGGAGCAGACTCAATGGGACTAATGGCCTAATTCTGCTCCTATGTCTTATGGTCTTATTTGAGGGACAATAGACAATTTTTATTCAAAGGATTTTAGCTAGATGTTATTGAGCAATTTCTTAGTTTAACCAATTTAACTCTGAATAATAAATATTAAATTCAAGCTACACATTGGTAGAAATAAACATAAAACCTCACTTGATATTATAATAGCACTAGCATAATTATTCATTACAATAATTAAATAAAACTTACAACTTTTTTATTCCCTCTTTGCTTAATGCAAACAATGTCACCCTTCTTTACAATGGCATCAATGTTATCAAATTGCACTCCCTGAACATCATGATGCTCACCTGCCAAACCAAGACCACATTATTTCAAAAAGTATTACCTGGCCCTGTGTTAAATTGATTTTTAAGATTATTCACACAGTTCGATGCCTGAACCTTTTGCGCGAGGCTGGTGTTGATTCAATTAAAAGTGGCGTACAGGACACACTTAACGAAAGCGAGGATGAAGCCAGTTGTTTGAGAGAGTGGAGCATTTCTTTGAGTGGTGTGGGAGGGGCCAGGCCATTCATGTCCATATGTTCTCGTCCTGCCCGAAGTTGGAGAAATGTGCGGGTCATTTTTCAGCACCCTGTCTGAGGTTCTACACATGGATTTGGAGCCGCGTTGCCAGGAGACCATATTCAGGGTGTCAGACCTGCCGGGGACAGATGTCTTAGCCTCTGCCTTGTTGATCGCTCGCAGACGATCCAGGTGCAGTGGAGGTCAGCTTCTCCCCCTGTGCCTCGGTGTGGCTGGGGATCTAATGGAGTTCCTGTACTCAGAGAGGTGAAATTTGCTGTGAGAAGTTCCACAAGAGATGGGGTTTGTTTATCTTACCCTTGGATTGGATTGTTTTTGTCACTTGGATCGAGGTACAGTGAAAAGTATTGTTCTGTGTACACTCAGACAGATGCGTGAAAAGACAATACATAACAGGGCAAACATAAAATACACAAAGTAAATACATAGACACAGGCAGCAGGTGAAGCATACAGGAGTGTAGTACTACTCGGTAGAGAAGATGTACAAAGAGATCAGATCCGTCCATAAGAAGGTTTTCTAGGAGTCTGGTAACAGTGGGGAAGAAGCTGTTTTTGAATCTGTTAGTGCGTGTTCTCAGACTTTTCTATCTCCTGCCCGATGGAAGAAGTTGGAAGAGCGAGTAAGCTGGGTGGGAGGGGTCTTTGATTATGCTGCCCACTTTCCCCAGGCAGTGGGAGGTGTAGATGGAGTCAATGGTTGGGAGGCAGGTTTGTGTGATAGACTGGGCGGTGTTCACGAGTCTCTGAAGTTTCTTGCGATCTTTGGCCGAGCAGTTGCCATACCAGGCTTGATGCAGCCCGATAAGATGTTTTCTATGCTGCATCTGTAAATGTTGGTAAGAGTCAATGTGGACATGCCGAATTTCCTTAGTTTCCTGAGGAAGTATAGGCGCTGTTGTGCTTTCTTGTTCGTAGCATTGGCATGGGTGGACCAGGACAGATTATTAGTCATGTGCGCACTTAGGAATTTGAAGCTGTCAACCACCTCCACCTCGGCCCTGTTAATACAGACAGGGGTGTTTACGATATTTTGCTTCCTGAAGTCGATGACCAGCTCTTTAGTTTTGCTGACATTGAGGGAGAAATTGTTGTCATTACACCTCTCTACTAGGTTCTCTGTCTCCCTCCTGTATTCTGACTCATGGTTGTTCGGGATCCGACCCATTACGGTCGTGTCATCAACAAATTTGTAGGTGGAGTTGGAGCCGAATTTTGACACGCAGTCATGTGTGTATATCGAGTAGCGTAGGGGGCTAAGTACGCAGCCTTGCGGGGCCCAAGTATTGAGGACTATCATGGAGGAGGTGTTGTTGTTTATCCTTACTGATTGTGGTCTATGGATCAGGAAGTCGAGAATCCAGTTGCAGAGCGAGGAGCTTTGATATGAGCTTGGCTGGGATTATGGTGTAGAAGGCGGAGCTGTAGTCAATACATAGGAGTCTGATGTAGGAGTCCTTATTGTCAAGGTGCTCCAGGGATGGGTGTAGGGCCAAGGAAATGACATCTGCTGTGAACTGGTTGTGGCAGTATGTGAACTGCAGTGGATCTAGGCATTCTGGGAGTATGGAGTTGATGTGCCTCATGGCCAACCTCTCAAAGCACTTGTCAAGGCCATTGGACGATGGTCGTTGAGGCACATTGCCTGGATCTCCTTTGGCACCGATGATGTCTTCTTGAAGCTGGTGGGGACCTTGGAATGGAGTAGGGAGAGGTTGAAGATGTTTGCAAATATATCTGCCAGCTGGTCCATGCAGGATCTGAGTGAACGACCAGGGACCCCGTCCGGATCCGTGGCCTTTCGAAGGTTCACTTTCAAGAAGGCCGATCTGACTTTGGAAGCTGTGATGATGGGTATGGGTGTGTCCGGGGCTGCTGGAGCAGTCAACAGCGGTTTGATGGTTTCCTGCTCGAACCGAGCACATAATGCATTGAGTTCATCGGGGAGAGATGTGCTGTTGCCGGAGATTCTGTTTGGCTTCGCTTTGTAGCCCGTTATGTTGTTTAAGCCTTGCCACAACCGCCGAGAGTCCATGACGTCCGTGAGTCTAGCTTGGTCTTATATTGTCTCTTGGCATCCCGGTGACTTTGTGGAGGTCGTACCTGGATTTCTTGTATAGGTCACAGTTGCCTGACTTGAACGGCTCAGACCTGGCCTTCAGTAGGGTGTCAATCTCCCGATTAAGCCATGATTTACGGTTGGGCAACATACACACTACTTTCTTTCGTCTATACATTTGCTAAAAAGTCTGTGACGGTTGTTTAGGTTGGTTGCTGAGTTCTTAAATACGGAGCAGTAGACTGACTCCAAGCAGTTATATAGGAGCTCTTCTGTTGTCTCAGACTTTGGGGATCTTGTTCCTGTCAAGGGGTGGGGCAGGAGGTTAGTTAGGGGGGTGGCATTGAGGGGGGGGAGGGGGGGGGTGTATTTGTTGTAAAAATGTTTACAATGTTGAAAATTTGAATAAAAATATTTTTTCAGAGATGCTGTGTCCTATGTGAGGTGTTGTGAAGTGCTTTGTTTTGGCAACACGCGTTCTATGTCTACTAAATTGATTGCTATGAAAACATTTACGTTTAATAGATGTTGTTTCAAAGTGAATTCAACTGTTGACATAGATAGATTTAATAAGTTTCTATGTTTCTAGTCGTCAATTATTTAAAAATTAGTATTACTTAGACTAATTCTAGGGCCGGATGAAAAGTTTCCATTGGCGAGATATGACCACTGGGCTTTAGTTTGCCCACTTCTGTTCTAGGGAGATGGGATAAATATAATAAATGATTTGGGATTCAAAGAATAGAGGAAACATATTCATCTCCAGCATGAGCAGAAAATAGATTGTAGCAGATTGATCACCCATCATGTGCTCCATTTAATTTTACTTATCATTGAAACGATCCATTAAACCCAATTGTACTAACCCACTGAGGTTAAATTTAACCTGTAATGTCAGTCATCCTTCCCAGTGTCACAAGGTTGATTATTTTTCATTAATACCCCTCTTATTTTCGATTGCTACACTTTTCCATAAACAATGGGTTTTCAAGAATTGTTTATCACTGATGGATAAAGGAACACTTGATAGAAATAAAATTGCCATCGTGGAAAATAAAGTTTCTTCACATTTCTGAAATCTGACCAATAAATTATACAGAGTGGCAGTGAAGTGTTTTTGAAAATTATGCTCCTTATAACAAGGAGTAGTGCCTTACATGTGTTTAAAACTAATGAGATGGATCATGAGATGCACCGACATCATCATAACATAATATAGCATGATTTTACCCCCATTAGATTTCATTTGTTGGAGTTCAAATCATGGAATCATCATAGAATCGCGACAGTGTAGAACAGTGTTCTTCAAACTCGGGGGCGCGACCCACGGGTGGGTCACGGGCAGGTGTCAGGAGGGTCACAGAGCCGTCCTTTCCAGCGCTCCCGATTGCACAAATCCGCATGCAGCAGCCAGCGTTTAATAACATGTAAAAATATTTGGCCGCATATGCGCCGATGATCGGGCACGCATGCGCAGTGCGGCCGCTATTGTTTTACCCGGTCGCAGCTTTTTGTTTTACAAGTTCAGGGGGGGAGAGGTGGGGTTTATTCATTTTTTTCATTTATTTTATTCTTTTTTCTTACCAGTTAGGGGGGGGGGTTTATTCATTTTATTCATTTATTTTATTCATTTAATTTTTTTTTCATTTATTTTATTCTTTTTTTTTTACATGTTCGGGGGGGGGTTTATTTAATAAAATTTTACGGAATAAAATGCAGAACTTTGGACAGATGGAGACTCCTTACTTTCCGACACCGGAAGGCTTTACCTTCATCCAACGGGTTCTATTGGAGGAGCGTGTACGAGGGCCAAAGGGACCCAAAACCATTTCCTCCATTTTTATCAGAAGCAAACAAGGTAAGAGAAAATGGTGGGTTGTTCAGGTCGGCTGGCATGGGTCGCGAAGGTTGGGCGTGTTGGGTCCCGAATGTCGGCCGGGTTGGGACCCGAAGGTTGGCCGGTTGGTAAAAATGGTCCCCGGAAAAAAAGTTCGAAGAACACTGGTGTAGAAGGAGGCCGTTCGGCCCAACATGTCTGCGTCGACCCGCTGAAAGAGCATCCCAAACCTAGGCCCAATTCCCCACCCTATCCGTGTAACCCCCACCCAGGGACAATTTAGCATATCCCATCCACCTAACCTGCACATTTTTGGACTGTGAGGAAACCGGAGCACCCGGAGGAAACCTACGCAGACACTGGGAGAATGTGAAAACTCCATACAGAGGTCGGAATCGAACCCGGCTCCCTGGCGCTGTGAGGCAGCAGTGCTGACCACTGTGCCACCATGCCCCCCCCCCCATCATGCCAAGTGAATAAATAGATTAAGGCCTAAAGTAAAATGCCACATCTGGAAAAGAATTGGACAATTTCTGACTCTTGCCCGGATCTATTTGAACAAATTAATACTGGACCTGCCCTTTGCAAAAATAAATATTTGCTGCTTACCTTTTAAAGGAATAATCCAGATGTATGTATCTATTGTCTCTTGTCTTTCAGGTGGCAAACAAGTATTGTTATCTGTGGGTAGAATCATTATAAGAAAGGTAAGTAGTTCTGTTTACTGACTGAATAAAATGTAGATATTTTTGTTTCCTATTTAACTGCGGGAGTATTTGATTCCAGATGATGAGTGGGAGGATAAAAGAGAAATGAGATTAAGGTGTTGGTTTCTGGCATTCCAAGGAGTTAGATTTTTTTTTCAAGTTCATATAAATAAATCCTGATTCTCTTCTGTCCTTGCTACAGTCAAAACCTCTTCAGCAAAAAAACCAGGAACACTCATCCATAATACTTGCATCGCACAAGCTTTAGTCTCAGATTCTCAATTATAAAACTGTCACGTTGCTACAAATGTTTGTCAATTTCAACAACAATTTGGCATCAAATGCTGCCAGTACCTGGCAAGGTCTTCAGCCTGGTGCTCCTCAACAGATTGAAAGCAGAAGTAGGTTGTGCCCTTTGTGAAGAACAGGCAGGTTTCAGGGTTGGCAGATCATGCTCCAAATGGGCCTTTAGTCTCAGGAACATCATCAAGTGGAGCCTAGAATATCAGATTCCACATGTAGTCAACTTAATTGATTTCAAGAAGGTTTTCAACAGCGTTCATCGGTAGTCACTCTGATACATCACAAGACAATATGGCATCTCAGAGCGATACAGTGGCACAGTGGTTAGCACTGCTGCCTCACAGCACCAGGGACCTGGATTCGATTCCGACCCTTGGTGACTGTGTGGAGTTTGCACATGCTTCCTGTGTCTCCATGAGTTTCCTTCATATGGGCGTTCCGGTTTCCTCCCATAAATCCAAAGGTGTGCAGGTTAGGTGGATTGACTGTGCTAAATTGCCCTTTCAGAGGGTCGGTGCAGGCTCGATGGGTCAAATGGCCTCCTTCTGCACTGTAGGGATTCTATGATTCAATTCTATGATTGTATGATATATTAACACAGTCAAAGCCTTGTAATGAGACCCCAGTTGCTACAGCAAGACCAACACGGGTGCCCTACACTCCTTTAGCATCATCACAGGATTACGGCAAGGCTGCATACTCTCCCTATTCCTTTTCCTCTTGGTTATCGATTTTATCATGAAGAAGGCAATAGTCGGCACAGAATTTTGCAACCCGTGGCAACACCACCAGTTACTGGATTTGGCTTTCGCAGATGGTATTGCCTTTCCTGGTCAACCTCAAGATCTGACCACCAGTCTTAAGCTTAATGGCACCAGGATTGGTTCACACGTCAGCTGCAAGAAGACCAAGAGAATGATGACTGGACGGCGACAAGGCCTTCCTATTTGCATAGGGAAACTGAACATTGAGGATGACGACCACTTCCACTACCTGAGCAGCAACATCTCCAGGAAGGGTGATTAATGGGTACACAAGAATCAACAAAGCAGCATCACATTTGCAGAGCCCCACATAGCCTAGGCAGCCATCCCCATCCTCGCAGCCATGAATCTGTTACTCTAAATCTCCATTGTAATAACACAATTTATGCTAGTGAGGCATGGAAGGGGACAGCAATAGTGTCACATAATTTAGACAGTCTTTCACCAGCGTTGCCTGCATGAAATCCTGGGCTTCACTTGGAGAAACTTAATCGCCCATGAAGAAGTGCTCCGTGGGATTGGCCAGAGGCAGCTGTGAGACATAGTGATGGAGCGGCAACAGGGGCTGATAGGATATGTATTTCACCTCCCGGATATACAGTCCACCAGAGCAGCTGTAGAACGGGCGCTACGGTAGCATAGTGGATAGCACTGTGGCTTCACAGCGCCAGGGTCCCACGTTCGATTCCCCGCTGGTCACTGCCTGTGCGGAGTCTGCACGTTCTCCTTGTGTCTGCGTGGGTTTCCTCCGTGTGCTCCGGTTTCCTCCCACAGTCCAAAGATGTGCAGGTCAGGTGGTTTGGACATGCTAAATTGCCCTTAGTGTCCAAAAAGGTTAGGAAGGGTTATTGGGTTATGGGGATAGGGTGGAAGTGAGGGCTTAAGTGGGTCGGCGCAGACTCGATGGGCCGAATGGCTTCCTTCTGAAGTGTATGTTCTATGTTCTCTATGTTCTGTTCTCTACCACACAGAGGAGGAAGACAGCGCAGACCAAAGAGGACCTGGCAAAGCATATTAAACGACAATCTCCAAGAACGGAAGACCAGTTGAACAAAAGGTGGATCAAGGCCTGTAGTGGAGTCTTGCTGCCCATTTTTCCATATGGGGACAGCAAGTAAGAAAGAAAGAAATATTCTGAAACTCAACATTTAACATCACCAGTGCTGTGAAGAGGTACCACAACGCTGTCTGAGCTGGGTTCTCCGCATCAGCTGGGAGGACAGGTGTACTAACATCAGCGGCCTTGAAAGAGCCGTGAGCACCAGCATCGAGGCCATGATCATCCAAAACCAACACCTCTGGACTGGCCATGAGCTTAGGAGGTCAGAGCTTTGACTGCCAAGGCAAACTTTCTTCGCCCAACTCAAGGAAGGCTTCCACACAAGAGAAGACAAAGGAAACACTTTAAAGACACCCTGAAGGCTTACCTCAAGAAAAACAGAGATATCAACTCCTGCGAGACCGTTGTTCAGAAGAGACCTACATGGAGGAACCTTCTGATTGAAGGGACACAAGAGGAGCCTGAGAAAGGAATACCAGCGATCCAAGGACCAATCCCACCTCCCGGAAACACCTGCCAAGTGTGCGGCTGAAGATGCGGCTCGAGGATCGGACTCATCAGCCACACGAGGGCCCACAGAACCTATGGCCAGTAACATAGAGTTTCTTAGGTGAACAATCATGCTCATTAGCGAATGATCAACTGGACACCGAAGAAGAGCCCAACACAGTCATTAGTAGTGTCACCAGAGCTGATCAATAGAAACTAGCTTCACATAATGGTACATCAATTAATTTCTCCTCAGTCACAGGGAATCAACTAAAAACCATAAGCCACACATCAAACCCTCTTATCTTATTTACACTTTGTCAAATTATTACCTTCACAGTTCTGCTTTTTAACTTAGCCCCTCATTCCTCTCAGCAGAACTTCTTCAGTCCGACCTGTGTCATTGCTACTCACATGAACCACGAGAACTGAATGCTTCCCCTCCCATTACAAATTCCTTTTCAGCCACAAGGCAATGTCCTTAATCCTGGCACCAGGCAGGCACCACGACCTTTGGGACTTTCACTCTCAGCTGCAGGAAGCAATAATATCTAACTCCCTAACTACATTGTCCCGTATTACTAATAAATTTCCTTTTACTCCTCCAATTTGAAAGGCTCCCTGAACCATGATGCAGTGCTTAGTATGCTAATCCTCCCTGCTCTTGGCCACACAGACTAAAATAACCTCACACATGTTGGACAATTGAGGCTCCTCCATTGTGACTTTATGGATCTCCATACCTGCCTCACACATGGTCACGCCTTCCTGTCCCTGACCATGGACCAAACCTGAAGTGCTCAACATAAGAGGTGTGACTGCTTCCTGGAACAAAGTATTCCGGTAACTTTCCTCCTCCATGATCCATCAATATCCAAAGCTCAGACTCCAACTCATCAACTCTTATTGACATTTCTCAAGCTGCAGACACTTACTGCAAATATTGTTGCCTGGAGTACATCAGGCCCCACATGTACAACTGCAACACATTACCCCCCCCCCCACCCCCCCCCTCCCCACCCCTACAATCTCTATTGCATTTAATTTAACCAATTCGGTTTTCAAGTTTTGAAATATCACTCAATCATTATTTGCAGCAAAATTAAGTGGCTTGATAAATTAAGCTGTGAATTTAATACATTACTTGTATCCTCCCTAGTTTAGGCAGAAAAGATGTAAAGTTCACCAACCTATCACCTACCTACATACCTAATTAATGGGCATGACGACCCGGCTATTCAACAACACTTTGCCATTTTTTCCTGCCAGCGAGCTGATCTCGCCAGCAGGAATTTTATTTGCAGATCAGGGTGCCAATGATCAGCAGCCCCGGTCTTTCCCTGCACTCCCCTTTTAGGCCCCCCCCCCCACTGTTCACAAGAACATTTTGCTCATACTACCACACCCACCCCAACCCCCCCCCCCTCCCCCGCTTTCTGGAGCCTCCCCCACCTCCCGCCCAACCTCGTTATGATCCCTGGGAACCCCTCCGCATCCCACCTCTGATTGGCAACGCCATCCTGGCCGAACCCTGGCAATGCCAACCTGGCACATGGGCACCCTGCCAGAGTTCCTGGGTGGCAGTGTCAGGGTGCCAGGCTGGCCATGCCAAAGGGTCCAGGCAACAAGCGGAGTGCCAGAATACCACTCTGCCTTATCCCCGACCACCAGCGGTCTCTAATGACTTGCAGGACCCCACAAGTTGCCGTTACGCCTGGTCCATGTTTGTATGGACCAGTACTACTAATAATAATAATAATCTTACTAATCTTTGTTATTGTCACAAGTAGGCTTACGTTAACACTGCAATGAAGTTACTGTGAAAATCCCCTAGTCGCCACACTCCTGCTCCTGTTCGGGTACACCGAGGGAGAATTCAGAATGTCCAAATGACCGAACAGCACGTCTTTCGGGATTTGTGGGAGGAAACCAGAGCGTCAGGCGGAAACCCATGCAGACACGGGGAGAATGTACAGACTCCGCACAGACAGTGACCCAAGCCAGGAATTGAACCTGGGACCCTGGTGCTGTGAAGAAACAGTGCTCACCATTATGCTACAGAAACGACACCCTGGAGAGGTCTTGCATACATGGCCGTTGAATACCAGGCACCGGGTAAATCTTGCGTCTGGATATTTAAATGAGCCATTAGGCAAAGGCAAGATCCAGATTGCGCTGCGTGGAGCGAGTGAGGTCACTAACAATTGGCCTATCTCGGAGCCCAATTTAGGGCTCTTGTGCCATTCACCCATTGTGCCCTGTTATGGGCCAGGGTTTAGAGAACCCCAAAGTGTATCATGGAGTTCACCTGACCCACAACTTTTAATAGATTGTGGTATGGGGAGCACACGGCCCACTCTACGGGTGTGGTACAACAGAAAAGGAAAAGTATTTTTTAAAGCAAAACAATGTTTATTCTATGAACTCAAGTTCACCTTTTTAAAACATACAGAGAATAACCATTAATTAAAATACAACCCCCAAAGACTACAACACTAAGTAATCCTTTAAGCTTTCATTTTAACATCCATAAGACTTAAAATAAAACCTTCAACAGAAGCACCTCAGGTTTAACTTCACCACTGAGAACAGTTACCACGTTGAAATCAGCAAATGGACACTCATAAGCTTGCAGAGATTCACACACATCCTGCTGTGATTGCAGCTTCTCCAAAACTAAAATGAAACCAAACCCACCCTGCAGCAAAATGTCTAAAGCAAAAGTAAAAAGATGACAGACAGCCCAGCTACACCCACTCTCTGACATCACTGCAGTAATAAACATCCATTTCTTAAAGGTACTCTCACTACAGATATTTATATACGTTCCCATTTATAAACACCCATTTCTTAAACGTACTCTCACATGACAGCCCGGATCCGCGGCTTGTGTCTGGGAGTCGCTGAATCGCACCCAATGTCTTAGATGTCAGCTGTCCCAACTTGCCGTGCCTCACTCCCTTGCCAGGAACCCTCACTGTGTTCTTAAAACACCAGAACAGCATCTCTTTCCTCACTGCACCAAATTCTCTCAGTCACCACCAAGAAGTTCCCCTCCAAGCCCCTCACCTCCTGACTTAGAAATATATCACCATTCTTTCTCTGTCACTGGGCCAAAATCCTGGAACTTCCTCACTAACTGCACTGTGGGTGTCCTTAGGTCACATGAACTGCAGCGGTTCAAGGAGGCAGCTCCACTCAACATTCTCCAGGGAAATTAGGGATGGGCAGTAAATGCCAGTGAAGCCCACATGACCTTAGTGAATAAAACAATGGAGAGCCATTTGATGAGGCCAGAATTCGAAGAGTTGGAAAACTGTGCAATTAGGCCATTGAATGGCACAACTTGGGCATGTGGATAGAACCCAGAATATATGCCAGTGTCAGATTCCTGCCCCTGCATCTGGCCCATGGTGTCACATGGGTGTCATTTGGTCACCCAATGGCCTATTTCTCTCATTGTTCACATTGTTGTACCATTCTTTAGTTGTTCAATTGTTCCAGTAGAGCCTCGGTAAAATAATAGAAAGATGAACACCATCATCAAGGCCTTGAGTTTTAATGAACTGGATGAATTAAGATTGATTATTAATGAGAAGCTCACTGCTTTAATTGAGATGATACAGTCGTAATTATTTGCACTGTCAGTTAGGCAAATAATTTTAATGAATGTGATTCATTAAGTATGTAGTCAACAATATCATAAATTATTTAGCCTGATATTGTTATAAGGAAGGGGAAGCGAGACAGTGAACTGGTGCTGGCTAGATCTTTAGAAAATGTTGGGCAACGTTTGTGAAAATAGCATGCCGTTTTGGGTACCCTACTATAGAATGTGTATTGGAGACAGAGAAAAATGTTGAATATACAATAAAGATGTGGCTGAAAGGATTTATTTGTTTAAGATATTTAAGTCACATGTAGGTCAGAACAAGTCAGAGGTTAGGAATTGTTGGTAACATGGTAGCATAGTGGTTAGCACAGTTGCTTCACAGCTCCAGGTTCATTTCCCGGCTGGGTCACTGTGCGGAGTCTGCACGTCTCCCCGTGTCTGCGTGGATTTCCTCCGGGTGCTCCGGTTTCCTTACACTGTCCAAAGATGTGCGGGTTAGGTGGATTGGTCACGCAAAATTGCCCTTAGTGTCCGAAAAATGTTAAGTTGGGGTTACTGGGTATGGCCTCCTTCCGCACTGTAAATTCTATGATTCTATGAATCCTGCGATGAGTAACCCATCTCCTGACTCAGCAAAGCCTGTCCACCATCTACATGGTACAATTCAGGAGTTTGTGGAATACTCAACATTTGCCTCGATGAGTGCAGCTCCAACAATACTCAGGAAACTTGATACATTACAGGACAAAGCAGTCCACTTGATTGGCACCTCTTCCACAAGCCACGCCTTTCATCATCAGTGAACAGTGAGGGCAATGTGCACCATCTACAAGATGCACTGTAGGAACTCACCAAGGCTCCTTAGACAGCATCTTCCAAACCCACAACCACTATCATCTGGAAGGACAAAGGCAGCAGATACATGGGAACACCACGTCATGGAGGTTCCCCTCCAAGTCAATCACCATCCTGAATTGGAAATATATTGTCGTTCCTTCACAGTCACTGGGTCTCTTGGAACCCCTTCCCTAACTCCCTACACCACTGGGACTAAGGTGGTTCAAGGAGGCAGCTCACCTCCACCTTCGCAAGGGCAATTAGCGATGGGCAATAAATGATAGCCTCGTCGGTGATGCCCACATCCCGTAAACGAATTTTTTAAAAATCATAATGCAAAGGATTTAATATGATGATTTACAGGCTTCAGAGCTGACCTCTGCAAGTCAGTAACAAATAATGGGAATTTGGGGGCCGAGGTCAGTGCATCAAGTTTACAGCCAACATGATTTTCCATCCAAATTAACCTGGCTGGTGAATTTGGCTGACTTCCCTCTCTGGCTGCATTCCCCAGAAACTGAGAAATTGCACTCGCATCACAGAAAAGTGCGGGAAAACAATAAACTTAGTCCGACACATCTACAAGTCGCCAAGACAATATGAGTTACACTTTGAAAAATATGCATACCTTTGGTTAACATTCTGAGGAACTCTATACATGCACATTTACAATTACCTTTAAGCAGAAATCAAACTAGGTGAGGGAAACATAAATACTGGGAGTTATTCAAAGTAAATCACATGCAATAATGGCAAAATGAATGGCCAGAATTTGTTCGACTCGGGCATGTTGCAACAATACCTATTTGTTAATCTTTTTTCAACACACTTCAGCCCAAAATAATTAGCGTTAAATTACATGAAAAGGGGAACTAAAAAGAGGTGAAACAAAGATTGGATTAAGGAAGAGAGCAAAAAAGGGAAAGGAAAAATAAGAAACAAACTTCAAATATTAAATACCTATTAAGGAACTATTTACAACGTGTGGAAAGGAGACTCCACTTTTTTAATTGTTCTCTTTTCTGGCCCAGAGAATTTGAATGGCATTTCAGGACCATTAAACTTAGCAGTAAAAGAATCCTTACATTATGATGTATAAAATGTAAAGGGTTCTCAACTCTCTCTGATGAGTTGAATTCATTGTAACAACATGCACAGCAATTTCTAAAACTCACAGGAGGCTGATGGCAATTCTCCTGTTTTGGCAAGGTATATTGGTAGAAATCATCCATAAAATTGTGGCGATTCACAACTTGTGGAGTGTTCCCACCTCACCACAAATTGTTGGGTTATCTATATGCCAATAAACAGCATGCATATTAACCTCAGCAAATTCTGAGCCAACGTATTAGGAGATAAGTTTGATTTGGCTGTGATCAAGGAAGAGTGGATTAGTTTTAGATTAATAACATTTAAATTCCCTCTTGACCCAATACCACACTTTGTAGGTTAAATGATCTTCTTGAATTACCAGTTATATTGCATGTGAGTTAAAGGGGGAGAGTTTTATACCTTGTTTGTGAATTATTTTTAAAGATCTAGTCATATGTTTCAATCATCTTCACTGGTTACTGAAAGGGTTCAAATCTTCAGTTTGGTTGAAAATCACTCAAGCTGCTAGCTATGAAGAATCAGCCAAGGGCACAAACTGCCAATGGTTAGTTCTCAGGAACAGGGAAGGGACACCACAGGTGTTAGCTCTCAAGGACTGCAATGCGGGATCTTTTACCTTTTGTTCTGGTACCAAATTGCCTGGAGATAATAGAAGGGAGGCAAAAAATCACATTGAGTTGTTTGTTTATCGGAGCATCCATACCTTAAGAGAAGCCATTAAACAGCAGGGATACCTGACGGGGGAGGGAGATTGATATGCACAAACCAGGTAATGTATAATCAATATAAATAATTGCAAGACAACATATACCTGCCTTGGCACCGATTGGATATTATAATCAAGTAGATGTGCACATGTTGCAATTGGCCAATTGTATTCATTTACTATGCATGATGTAAATTTAAGTGAGAATCATGATGGGACGTAGTTAAACAATAACAAATCTTTGAATGGTGTATACTAATTTATTTTAACTGACCCCAAAGGTGTAACAATTTGGATAATCGTTGAATCACGACACTCTAGCATGTGCTATTAGTTGGAGCACTGGAGCCCTAGAGCTCAAAACAAAGGCCTTGTTTGGAATTCCAAGCTCGTAGTTTTCTCGAGAGTGAGAGGGCGAAGTACACTGTACCGAATAGCTGTAATTTTCTCCCGAATAATTGGCGACAAGGATGGGAAATGCTCTGACCAGGCATAAGGACAGGACCTCAGTTTGGCGAGTACTTTCTTTGATTATACTCTTGACTGGGTGCTGGCGCATAGTGGGGCCGACAAACGGGCAGAACTGGACCCAGAGTAAACCAGAGAAGATTAAGGGAGTGTGTGAGAGGAGAGAAGTACCTTTGGGGTGAAGTTCCTCTCTAGAGAGCTCTAAGGGAGTGACGTACATTATTGTAAAGCATCTCTCCAGAGTATGGGGCGAGTGAACACTCTGCTCTAGAGGACGGGAGGGAGCAAAGCACATTGGGGTGAAGCGCCTCCTTAGGAAACCCCAGAAGGACTGAAGTACATTCTGTGAAGCTCCTCTCTAGAGCCGGGGGAAGCAAATATTCTGGTCCAGAGGGAGGGAAGGAACAAGGTACAGTATCGTGAAAACCCTCCCAAGGTGGGTGTGGGAAATGAAGTTTCCTACTAGGGAACACTCCAAATGCTTGCAATTATTTAGGTGAGATTTTATTTCTATCTATATATATCTTCAATATTCTATCACAGTTCAGATATCGCTTTCGGTACAGTCTGATTCCTTGACCGAAATAGCAAAGCAAATTAGACAAGTGGAAATCAAATAAATTAAACATGTCAAAATCCAAACTGGCAGAACTCAAGTTCATTGAGGAATTAGGAGGGGACGGTACAATGTCCCTTTTCCTCATCCATAAGCTTATCAACCTAATTGATAAAATGTAAAAATAAGGGTGTATTCTAAAAGACGTTTGGTGCGGGGACAGAGAATCAACTTTCACGCCAAAATCACGCCTGGTGCTGGTCCGGCGATTTTTCGGGACCCGGGAATCGGCGTATTCGCAGAGTACTCCACGCAGCTGGGGGGCCATTGCCAGAGGCCCGCTCAGCGATTCCCTGCTCCCAACCGGCCGAGTTCCCGACGGTGTGGTTCTAACCACGTATCGCCGTTCGGGAACCTCGCGAGGTGGCTGCAGACTCAGTCCGCGGCTGCCCTGGTGGGGGCATGGGGATCAGGTACCGGGGAGCCTTATGGTCGGCCGAGGGACAGATTGGACTGGACGGATCTTCGGGCACGTGGCCGATTGGGGGGAGCCGACATTTTGGAACTGCCTCCACGGACCAAGTCCGCCATGGCGCTCGACGCAGCCCCTGGAGGCCGCCACCATGCACATTCACGGACTCCAGACCGGAAGTGCGGGGGCCCGTATCTGCAGCTAAAGCTCCGGGTTCCAGTTAGCCCCCTGCAGGTAAGTAAATCGACTTATCTTTTTTATTGGAAACACGGGAGTGAAATGCCAGCATCCTTATGCTGGCTTGGGGACATAGTCCCATTTTGAGAGAATCCAGCTCCCAGGTCTTTCGGACGTATATGGGGATGGTAGCTCCCTTAGCTGTGGTACAGGTCACTGCAGCTGATCTGGGAACAATTGAAGGAAATAGGACATGACTGTGATTATTGAGTCAGTTAAAGTTAAAACAACACAAATGAATTTCTGTCCAAAAGAAATTCGGACTATTTCAGAATTTGCAAGATTAGGTTTGAGTTTGAGATTAATTATTCAAATCGTCGAGGCCAGTCTTCGCAATGCAGAGATAAACTTGGCAGCAATCCAATTTAAACTTTAAAAACATTTGACTTAAAAAAAATAAACTGTTAAGATTTCTTTCAAACTTGGTTAAGTCACGGATGTCGGAATTGAAATCAGTTTGAATAGAAATGAAATTGGAGCAAACTTTTCTCTGGATCTGCAGAAAAGTCAACCATTTCTGCAGTCAGTTGATCTGTGTTTAAATTGCCTGGAAACCTGTGTGTCTATGATATTACGTGTATGCCTCAATTATGAAAAAATGAAAATGAAAATCGCTTATTGTCACAAGTAGGCTTCAAATGAAGTTACTGTGAAAAGCCCCAGTTCGCCACATTCCGGCGCCTGTTTGGGGAGGCTAGTACGGGAATTAATTGATAAAGGTGACACCAGTCAAATGTAGGAATATTAAGCATAGTGGGAAGAATTTGGAATAAATGTGAGAATTGTATTGTGTTATTACATCAAACCTCCACCCCCCCCACCCCCCCCCCCCCCCCCCCCCCCCCCGCCCAGCCTAGTCCGGTTAGAAAACAAGGTGGTAATGTGTTTGGGTGATAATGTGTTTGAGATTTTGAATCAACAAAGAATAGGTAAGGCTTATAAAATCAGTGATTGGAAATTGACTTAAATGGAACAAAAAAAAGTTAAGTTATAATAAAGGGGAATGGAGGATCCTGTTTATTATTTTAATCACGGGATTGTGAGCTTGCATTGCTCTTTGGCTTTAAGAGTCTATAACTACGAGAGAATGCTGAGAATTAACTGTTTGAAATTTACGAGCTGTGAGAATCTGTGTGCCTCATTTGTTTAATGTCCGTGTTCATAGATTTATTTTATCATTGTTTTGGCTAACTTTGTTAAGGTTATCTTTCTGGGAAATCAACCTTATCTTGAGTTTTAAATTGCAGGCATTTTGGAAGTTTACAACAGAATTACAAGAACACTTAAGAAATTGATTTTGATTATTGTTGCGTTAAAGTACATGCTACGTTTCTCTGCTTGTGTGTGAATGATATATGTGTGTTGTACGTTTCAAGCTTTAATGTCTGATATTGTGAGTTTGAGATCATAGTTAAGTGATTTAGGTCAAAGAGCGAACAGAAGTGTAATTAATAATGCTTTATTTTCAAAGTTTTCAACCTGGATTCATGTTTCACTGGCCAGAAGCATGATCCAGGATAATTTAATGGGGGCTGTAATCTGGACACATGTGAGAATGAGACAGTTTGAAGTTGTTAGCGGGGGCATTTCATCAAAAGGAATGACTAAGGACGCAATTCAGCTGAAAACTTTCAAAGTGCCATTTTGGGCGAGGTTGGCGGGATGTTTCGGCCCCATTGGTGAGATCGCAACCTGTATTAACCGCACTTAGTCCCAAAAATGAGGCCCCCACATGAATATCGCCATTCCAAGCTCCCTCACTGTCTGATTCCCCCGACTTGCCGCTAACAAGGGGGGGCTGCTTCTAACTGCTCCCTTGATCCTAGTCAACAAACGAGGATGCCAGCACGCAGACCTTCTCCCCGCTTTGGAGATGCCAACCTCGCAAGGCTTGTCGACATTGTGGGTGAGAGGCAGGGCACCCTATTCCCCCGAGGGAGTCAGAGGACCAGCAGCAGGGTCAGCAATGCCGCCTGGAGGCGGTGACTGCAGCTGTCAACTATGAAGGGAGATGAATGATTCAAGGCTGCAAATGGTTTTGTGGAAGCTGTCAATCGCAGCCCCCTATCAGAAATGAATGAAGGGCTTGCAGCTAATGGATCTGAGGGTTTGAAACACAGGTCAGAGCTGCTCTCCTTCCATGAATGGACACATGGAGATTCCAGGTAAGTATTAAGCTGTAATTTTATTCACTGCCTCTGACTGGACTGCTGTCTGGCTTCCACACAGGGGTCTCTTTTCTGGGGGTGGGGGATCTGTGGTGGGTCCCCTATAGTCAGGGGTCTCTGTAGAGTGTCCTTTAATTAAGGGGTCTCTGTGGCGGGGTGGGGGGGGGGGGGTTCCTTTAGTTAGGGGGGTCGTTGTGGAGGATTCCTTCAGTTAGGTGGTCTCGGTGGGGGAGGGGGTGTTCCTTTATATATATATATAAAGAAAAGCACAGAACAGGCCCTTTGGCCCTCGATGTTGTGCTGAGCATTGTCCGAAACCAAGATCTTTAGTTAGGGGGTCCCTGTGAGAGATTTCCTTTAGAGGTCTCAGTGGGGGGTTCCTCTGTTTAGCGGGTCTCTGTGGGGGGTTTCCTTCAGTTCGGGGTCCTGGGAGGGTCTTCCAACTAATGGGGCCCCGGGATGGGAGTCTCCCTGTAAGGGTGACACTAAGCACTAAGGGGCGATCGTCCTATAAAGAGGATCTCTTGTGGGCGGGGGGGGCTGTCTGGTAGAGTCGGGGTGAGCAGGTAGTGTGGGGGGAGGAGAGTGGCCCTCTGATGAACCTTGGGGGCCAAGCCCTTAAGAAGTTACTCCCTTGGCTCACTGCGAGGTCCACCCCGTCAGGCTCACATTCGGTAAGACGTGTAGTAATTCCTGTCCACATGATTCCCGGACAAGGGGACCGGAGAATCACGGAGGGCCAGAGGATAGAGCGAAGGGCCCACTAAACGGTTGCAAATGGGTCATTAAAACTCACTTGCATTCAATTCCGACCTCCTGCTGGTGCGTGGCCGTGAACTTTGATCCTGGTGCTACCGGGGGCGGGGGTGGGAGAGCATCGCATTCGGGTCAGAGCCCGCCGACGCCTGATGCCAACCTGATTTTTCAATTCTCCGCCGCATCAGGGAACCACTTCTGGTAGCGGGCAGCGAAGAATCCTTGACTTAGTCTCTCAAATAGAGAATTCCGCCCCCTGAATACCGATGGGATACGGTGGAGTGAATGGACAGCCAAGAACAGAATGAGCGATAGTTGAACAAGGCGGGATGAAATTCAAAATGGAATTTATTTGACGGGTAACAAAAATGACAATTATGTGGAAAAAACTGACATTTAAAGGGATTTTAAGAAGACAACAAAAAAAAATACTCACCGTCTAGGTGGTTTCCAGGAATATAAGAACAAAGTTTCTTTTGAAGAAGTGATGAAATTGACATCAGTGGAAATCCAAATGCCAACGACACTGTTGCTTGAATTTGGGACAATTCTGAGAAATGAAAAGTACGCTGTATTAAACAAGTTACTTTTAAAAATGTTTATATGATTTAAGACAAAGAACAAGCAATCAAAACATATTAATGCCTGGAATCAAAATGCTTGATTTCTGTTGGAAAGATGTTATGAAGATATTTTATTGGACTGCAAGATTTCTCCAGGGTTCATGATTGGGATGGAATCGTAACTAGTGGGGTGCATCAAATTGGACATCATTGAGTCATTGAGAGTAGAAGCGAGAGATAGGAAATCAAAACAGCAAATGGGAAATGGGACAATGGGCACAATTCAATGAAATGTTTCAATTTGGCATTGATCTCTTCGTATTTATATAAGAGAACAAAATTTGATACTCTGGTCACCACTCGAGGCATCTGGACCAGACATGGAGATATAAGCAGTAACTTTGAGATCTTTTGATAAGATCACAAAGAGTCCAAAAAGTTTGTAATATGACACTTGGGCACTGCATAAGGCAGCACTATTTAAAGGGTTCATTTACCACATACAAGTTAGTTTCTTGATTGTCATTTCAGGCTATTGGTTAACATCGGAGCATTTGTTTGGTCCATTTACTGACTTAGGAAATTAAATTCTGACTTCTGAGAGGATTTTTTGTCTGGTGTATCAATGTTTTGGGGGTGACATCTAAATAGTACTATTACAGTCATAGTTGATTGGGCAATGCTGTCTCTTGGGTGAAGGTAGCAGCAAGGAAGACAGGAGAAAGTATGAACACCTCACAAAGGAGAGCATTGTGCTGGACGCCATGCTCATTGTGGGTATTTCAGAAGCACTTATCCTGCCTGAACGTCACTGAGTCACAGGGGGCGATTCTCCGCGTCGCGGACCAAGTGCCCGCGCTGTCGTGGACGTCGTCGCATTTCACGACGGTGCAAACAGGGCCCGGGCACGACCTATTCTGGCCCCCACAGGGGGCCAGCACGGCGCTGGAGCGGTACAACGCCGCTCCAGCGTTTTTACGCAGCCCCAAATGGCCGCCGCGCCACCCTGCGCATGTGCGGGGAACTTCTTACGTGCGCCGGCCCCTCACCAACATGACGCCGATGTTCTGGGGCTGCGCGCAAAAGGAGGTAGGCCCTGGATGGGGAGAGGCCGGCCTGCCGATCGGTGGGCCCCGATCGCGGGCCAGACCCCATCGGAGGCCCCCCCCCCCCGGTGAAGGAGCCCCCCTCCGCACCCCCCCCCACAGGCCGCTCCCCCCCCCAGCATTCCCGCAGAGTTCCCACTGGCAGCGACCAGGGGTGGACGGCGCCGGCGGGAACCTGTCGTGTCGTAGCGGCTGCTCGCCCCATCCGGGCCGGAAAATCGCCGTTTGCGAATCACGCGGCGCTGGTTTCGGGGGTTGGGAGAATCGCGTGCAGAGGTCGGGGCGGCGTGGCGCGATTCGCGCGGCATTCCGCCGATTTTCCCACCAGGCGTGGGGGGGAGAATCGCGCCCATAGTGTTTCATGCACTATCACATCACTAAGGAAGCAGTGTAACCTGCTGCAACCACAACTTAAGCCTTGCCCGTGGACTTTAGGCCACAGATTGCAGGGGATGACATCGCAGTATTCCCCAGTTGACAGTTCACCGTTCAATGAGGGATGTCACTGAGCCAACCTTCAAGAGAGGACCCCCCCATGCCGGGTGGGAGAATCGCTGGAGCACCGCGCCGAATCGCGCCACGCCACCCCGACCCCCGCACGCGATTCTCCTACTCCCCCGAAACCAGCGCCGTGCAATTCACGCCGGCCTGCTCGGAGAATCGCCGCAAACGGCGAGCGGCGATTCTCCGGCCCGGATGGGCTGAGCGGCCGCTACCACACGACAGTTACCCGGCGGCACCATCCACCCCTGGTCGCTGCCGGCGGGAACTCTGTGGGAACGCTGGGGGACGGCCTGTGGGGGGGGGGGGGGGGGGGGGATGGGGGCTCCTTCACCGGGGGGCCTCCGATGGCGTCTGGCCCACGATCGGGGCCCACCGATCGGCGGGCCGGCCTCTACCCCCCCACCCCCCCTCCGGGGCCTACCTCCTTCTGCGCGCAGCCCCATAACACCGGCGCCATGTTGGTGAGGGGCTGACGTGCGAAAGAAGTTCCCCACGCATGCGCGGGTTGGCGCGGTGCCCATTTGGCACTGCGTAAGGATGCTGGAGCGGCGTGTACCGCTCCAGCGCCGTGCTGGCCCCCTGTGGGGGCCAGAATGGGTCGTGCCCGGGCTCTGTTCGCGCCTTCATGAAACGCGACGACGTTCACGACGGCGCGGGTCCTTGCACCGCGCTGCGGAGAATCGCGTCCTTTAAATGTTATTGATTTAAAATAGAGGTAATATGGAAACATGAAAGGTTTTATTATTTGGGGAACCTAAGTTTAAAGGGATTTGTGAAGACAATGGAAAGCAAACACGAAAAGGGAAAATGTATTTAGGAGAGCAAGTTTTCAGCTGGAGTGGAGTTGCTGTGGGGGAAGCTCACTGATAATCAACGGTTTGTGTGCTGGAGTGTCGTGTGCTGAAAAGCTGTGAAAGTTGTAAACTGAGGAAATCAACCTGTGAAGCAGTTTGTTTGAATGTGTGATTGGAAACCCACATCAGCGTGTCTGGTTCTGGGAAGCCACAGAATGTACTTCTGTTTGCAGTGAAAGGCAATTTTTGATTTGGGTCACGTTTCCTGGGTTATTCAGTCACATGGAAAATAGAAGCAGGAGGAGTCCATTCAGTCCTTCAAATCTGCTCCACCATTCATTGTGGTCATGGCTGATCATCAAGTTCAGCACCCTGCTCCTGCCTTCCCCCATATCCCTTGAATCCTTTAGCCCCAAGAGCTATATCTAATTCCTTCCTGAAATTACACAATCTTTTGGCCTCAATTACTTTCTGTGGTAGTGAATTCCACAGATTCACCACTCTCTGGGTGAAGAAATTTCTCCTCACCTCAGTCCCAAAAGGTTTACCCCTTATCCTCAAACTATGACCCCGAGTTCTGGACTCCCCCACCATTGGGAACATTCTTTCTGAATCTACCCTGTCTAATCCTGTTAGAATTTTGTAAGTTTCTATGAGATCCCCTCTCACTTTTCAAAACTCCAATTAATATAATCCTAACTGACTTAGTCTCTCCTCATATGACAGTCCCGCTAACACAGGAATCAGCCTGGTAAACATTCGCTGCACTCCCTCCACAGCAAGAACATCCGTCCTCAGATAAGGACACCTAAACTGCACACTGTTCTCCATGTGTGACTTCACCAATGCCCTATGCAATTGCGATAAAACATTTCTATTCCAATACTCAAATCCTCCCATTGTGAAGGCCAACACACCATTTGCCTTCTTTACTGCCTGCTGTACCTGCATGCTTACTTTCAGTGACTGATGCACGAGGACGCCAAGTTCTCGCTGAGTATCCACCTCTCTCAATTTACACCCATGATAATCTGCATTCCTATTTTTGCTACCAAAGTGGGAACCTCACATTTATCCACATTATACTGCATCTGCCTTGCATAGGCCCACTCACTCAGCCTGTACAAATCCACTGAAACATCTCTGCGTCCTCGCAGCTCTCCCTCCCACCCAATGGGCGTCATTCTCCGACCCCCCGCCGGGTCGGAGAATGGCCGTTGGCCGCCGTGAATCCCGCCCCCGCCGAAGTCTCCGAAGGGAAAAAAGTCGGCGGGGCGTTAATGGCGCCGCTGCCGCGGAGAATGTCACGGGTCTGTGCAAGGCAGCCGATTTTCGGCCTGCCGATATTCTCCCTTCCGGATGGGCCGAAGTCCCGTCGACGTGATGACCGTTCACGTCGACGTGAATCAAACCTCCTTTTCATCGGCGTGACCCGGTGCTCCAGGCTCACGCCGACCAGCGAGGAGGTGAGTGACGGCCTGGGGGGTTGGCTCTGGGCAGGAAATGGCGTGGCCGCAGACTGATTGCGTGAGGAGAGGTGTGTCTCGGCTTGTGTGTGTGTGTGCGCGGCGGGGGGGGTGGGGTGGGGGGGGGGGTGGTTAGAGTAGGCTGGGCTCCGGGGGAGTGCCGGGAGAAGTCCGTGCTGGGGTGGAGGTTGGGGGTTGGGGGGGGTCCGTGCCGGGGTGGAGGTTGGGGAGGGGGTCCGTGCCGGGGTGGAGGTTGGGGATGGGGTCCGTGCTGGGGTGGAGGTTGGGGGTTGGGGGGGTCCGTGCCGGGGTGGAGGTTGGGGAGGGGGTCCGTGCCGGGGTGGAGGTTGGGGAGGGGGTCCGTGCTGGGGTGGAGGTTGGGTGTTGGGGGGTTCCGTGCTGGGGTGGAGGTTGGGGGTTGGGGGGGTCCGTGCTGGGGTGGAGGTTGGGGAGGGGGTCCGTGCCGGGGTGGAGGTTGGGGGTTGGGGGGGGGGGGTCCGTGCCGGGGTGGAGGTTGGGGAGGGGGTCCGTGCCGGGGTGGAGGTTGGGGAGGGGGTCTGTGCCGGGGTGGAGGTTGGGGAGGGGGTCCGTGCCGGGGTGGAGGTTGGGGAGGGGGTCCGTGCTGGGGTGTAGGTTGGGGGTTGGGGGGGGTCCGTGCTGGGGTGGAGGTTGGGGGTTGGGGGGGTCCGTGCCGTGGTGGAGGTTGGGGAGGGGGTCCGTGCCAGGGTGGAGATTGGGGAGGGGGTCCGTGCTGGGGTGGAGGTTGGGGAGGGGGTCCGGGCTGGGGTGGAGGTTGGGGGTTGGAGGGGGTCCGTGCCGAGGAGGGTGATGGGAGGGCAAATGAGTTGGTCCACCTGGCCAGGTGCCAGCCTCCAACAGTTGGACCCATGCGGTCCATGCCACCTGGCTGGGGGGAGGAGGGGATATGGGCAATGATGACATGTCGTCGTTCCCCTCCCCCCCACCAGGCCGTCATGTTTTCAGACCATCCAGCGATGTTGGCCGCCGTGGTGGCAGCCGCTCATGTCTACGTTGCCATGGATGAGGAGGAGGAGGAGGAGCGTGCCAGAGAGGCGGCGCAGGCTGCCGCAGAGGGGCAGGCGGCAGCCGCCCAGGCTGGAGGGACACCTGACCGACAGGACGAGGAGGGGGAGGAGGACGTCGCGGCCCCACGGCAACGGAGGCACCCGAGGGCGCCCCGTGTGTACCGGCCCCGGCAGTCATACCAGGACCTCATGGACCGGGAATGCAGGAGGAGACTCCGGATGAGCCGGGAAACCGTGGCACACATCTGCCACCTGCTGGCACACCTGTCACCGCGTGGCACTGGCGGGGGACACCCTCTCCCCGTGTCCGTCAAGGTTACGGTGGCCCTGAACTTTTATGCAACGGGGTCATTCCAGGCACCGAGTGGGGACCTGTCCGGCATATCGCAGACATCGGTGCACCGGTGCATCCGGGCAGTGACAGATGCCCTATATGCCATGGCGCACCGCTACATCCGCTTCCCCGTGGACCGGGCCAGCCAAGGTGTCCGGGCCGTGGGCTTCTCTGCCGTTGCTGGGTTCCCCATGGTCCAGGGCGCGATCGATGGGATGCACGTCGCCGTGCGGCCACCTGCAGATAACAGAGCCGTGTTCACTAATAGGAAGGGGACCTAGTCGATGAACGTACAGGTGGTCTGCGACCACCGCATGATGATACTGCACATCTGCGCCCGTCACCCAGGCAGTGTACATGACTCATTCGTGTTGTCGCGGTCATCCATCCCCGGCATGTACGAGGGACGCCATCCCCGGCTGAGGGGCTGGTTGCTGGGCGACAGGGGCTACCCATTGCGATCGTGGCTGATGACGCCTATACGGAGGCCACGCAATGAGGCGGAGAACCGCTACAATGATGCCCATGTAGCGACAAGGGGAGTGATCGAGAGGTGCTTTGGCATGCTGAAGATGCGTTTCAGGTGCCTGGACCTCTCTGGGGGCGCCCTCCATTATCGGTCAGATAGGGTCGGCCGCATCATTGTGTGCCGCGTCCTGCACAACATAGCCCAGCAGAGGGGCGATGTGCCGCAGGCAGAGGAGGGCGGAGTGGAGGAGCAGCAGGAAGAGGCACAGTCCTCCCCAGATGAGGGGGATGGGGGCAAAGGTCAGGGCAGACAGGGTAGACACAGGCGGGTGGCTGTCCACCGTTACCAGCTGTCCCAGCGGGCACGGGACAGACTGATAGCCGCCCGCTTCACTGACTAGATGGGCGTGGGAATCGGGTAGTATGGCCACAGACCGCACACCATGGCAACAGCCGAACACACACACCCCCCACCCATCCACCCACCCAGCACCCTCACCCCCCTCCCCAACCCTACACACCCCACCCGCATGCACACCACCCCCCCCCCCCAATTGCCGATCCACCTGCGGCACAACGGGCCGGGCTCACATAGTTGCGGGTGGACGCGTGTCTATCGCAGGCCATGGAGGATGATGACAACCCGCCCTGCGATGAGCTCCTGGCTCTACATCGTTGGACTATGTCTGACCCATGGCCACAGTACCACCATCCACCCGGACCATCCCTGCATGCGGCTGTGACACTGCAGCGCACGGTCCCGTCCTCTGCCCAGGGGATGTTGATGGCGGCCCAGGGGGAAGGGGGCAGACTCACCTGGGGCTGAGGTAAGACCACCCCTCACACACACACTTGCGCTCAACGTACATGACATGCCCGCACACTTTGGACAGAGCACAAAGGCAGCTTCGGTAGGTGTAACATTGACTTTAATAACCAAAGGAGTTCATGCACGTGCCCTAGCCCCTAAAACTCATCTGTGCCCTGCACCCGTGCCAACTTACTCAGTATCTAATTGTTTGGCCTTACGGGCCCTTTGACTACGTCTACGTGGTTCCCCAGACGGTACAGCAGAACTGGAGGTGGACTCCTATGATTCCTGCCCTCTGACACTGGATCCCTTTGGCGGCCGTTTCCTGGGGCGTCCTGGTCTAGATGGGCCAGGCTGCGGCCCGGGCGACTGGGATGGCGAGCTGCCAGCCTGTCCTGCCCGTTGCCCACCTGATGCACCTGGGACGGAAGGGGGGGAGTCCGAGGTGTCGCGGTGTACCGGGACCTCACCTACAGAGGGAGCCGGGACGGACCACACCACCTCCTCCTCCCTCGGGGTGCCCGATGGCCCCCAGGCCTCTACATGGGTGGGGGATGCGAACGGACTGGCCATCCGATGCCCCCCCGACATCTGGCGCTGCCAGTCCTGGAGGCCCGTGCTGGTATCGACAGGGGTCTGCAGGTTTGCAGCCATGGAGCCCAGGGTGTTGTCAAACCCTGTCTGTGACAGTGCGACGCCGGCTCGCACATGGCCACTGGCGCCGATGCCCTCAGCGATGGCCTGCTGAGACTGGACCATGGCCTGCAGAGACTGGGCCATGGCCTGCTGAGACTGGGCCATGGCCTGCAGAGACTGGGCCATGGCCTGCAGAGACTGGGCCATGGCCTGCAGAGACTGGGCTATGGCCTGCTGAGACTGGGCCATGGCCTGCTGAGACTGGGCTATGGCGTTGAGCGCCTCTGCCATCTGGCGCTGGCACTGGCTCATGGCCTCCTGTGAGAGGGCAGCCATTTCCTGGGCCACAGACGCCGGAAGGCCCCAGGCCTCGCAAACCGTTCCCCATGTCTGACACCGTCGCACCCATTGCCTCCACCGCGGACGCCACCCGTCCGGTGTCAGCCTGGGTGGCACACATGACCGGGCCCACTCCCAGCTCCTGGATGCGGGTGGACTCCTCCACCTGCGACCTCAGCCGCCGCAAGCCTCCCGTCACCCTATTCGCTCGTCTCCGTGTCGGTGGTTGCATCGGATCTATGTGTGGGTGTGGTAACTGCAGGAACCCGGGATCCATCTGGGCGGCAGATGTTCGCTTGGCCTGGGCTGCCCTCTGACCGCCCGGTCCCTCTGCTGCTCCTACCTCCACCTGCTGTACCGGGACGGATGTGTTGTGCGCACCAGTGAGTGTACCAGATGCCTCATCACTAAAGTGCCCAACCGTGGTGAGTGTTTCTGCGATGGTGGAGGGTGTTGGTGACAGCAGTGGCGTTGTGTCGTGCTCTTCGTCCCACTCTGACTCCATGGCACTTTGGGGTGGGGGTTCGTCTCCACCCATCCACTCTGAGTCACTGTCCGGTATTTCGTCTTCCCGGGTAGGGGTGTCCTGGGTAGTGCTGTCCCGGGTAGTGCTGTCTCGGGTAGGGGTGTCCTGGGTAGTGCTGTCCCGGGTAGTGCTGTCCCGGGTAGGGGTGTCCTGGGTAGTGCTGTCCCGGGTAGGGGTGTCCTGGATAGTGGTGTCCTGGGTAGTGGTGTCCTGGGTAGTGGTGTCCTGGGTAGTGGTGTCTTGGGTAGTGGTGTCCTGGCTCGAATGTGACGGGGGCCTGTGGCTGCCCCCCTCATCGCTGGGTGGTCGCTCCCGCACGTGACGGGGGTGTCGTCTCCCTGTTGCTCCAGGTCTCTCCGTCTCCCGTGGTGTGCGAGGGGCATCCTGCGGGCGTCGCATGCTGGAGGGTCCGGGTCTCTCCGTCTCCCGTGGTCTCCGAGGGGCATCCTGCGGGCGTCGCATGCTGGAGGGTCCGGGTCTCTCCGTCTCCCGTGGTCTCCGAGGGGCATCCTGCGGGCGTCGCATGCTGGAGGGTCCGGGTCTCTCCGTCTCCCGTGGTCTCCGAGGGGCATCCTGCGGGCGGTGTGCATCTGCGGGGATGGGTGCCTGGACGTTTGGTCCTGGAATACACAATGAAGCATGCATGGTTAGACATCAGGCAGTGATCAGGTGATACGGGGGAGGGGGATATAGGGGAGGGGGGATATGGGGGAGGGGGGATATGGGGAGGGGGGATATGGGGAGGGGGGATATGGGGAGGGGGATATGGGGGAGGGGGGATATGGGGGAGGGGGGATATGGGGGGATATGGGGGAGGGGGGATATGGGGGATATGAGGGAGGGGGTATATGAGGGAGGGGGATATGGGGGATATGGGGGGATATGGGGGAGGGGGGATATGGGGGAGGGAGGATATGGGGGGGGGATATGGGGGAGGGGGGATATGGGGGATATGGGGGAGGGGGGATATGGGGGATATGGGGGAGGGGGATATGGGGAGGGGGGATATGGGGGAGGGGGGATATGGGGGAGGGGGGATATGGGGGAGGGGGGATATGGGGGAGGGGGATATGGGGAGGGGGATATGGGGGAGGGGGGATATGGGGGAGGGGGGATATGGGGGATATGGGGGAGGGGGGATATGGGGAGGGGGTATGGGGGATATGGGGGGATATGGGGGAGGGGGGATATGGGGGAGGGGGGATATGGGGGAGGGGGATATGGGGGAGGGGGGATATGGGCGAGGGGGGATATGGGGGAGGGGGGATATGGGGGATATGGGGGAGGGGGGATATGGGAGAGGGGGGATATGGGGGAGGGGGGATATGGGGGAGGGGGGATATGGGGGAGGGGGGATATGGGGGATGGGGATATGGGGGAGGGGGGATATGGGGGATATGGGGAGGGGTGATATGGGGGAGGGGGGATATGGGGGATATGGGGGAGGGGGGATATGGGGGAGGGGGGATATGGGGAGGGGGGATATGGGGAGGGGGGATATGGGGAGGCTCACCCTGTCTACTCTGACGAGGTCATTCACCTTCTTGTGGCACTGGGTGCCTGTCCGTGGTGTCAGGGCCACAGCGGTGACGGCCTCTGCCACTTCCCTCCACAGATGCCGGCTGTGGCGTGGGGCAACTCTGCGGCCGTGCCCGGGATACAGGGCGTCCCTCCTCTGCTCCACCGCGTCCAGGAGCGCCTCCACATCGCGTGACTCGAACCTCGGGGCTGAGCGACGGCCAGCCATCCAGTCGGGTGTTGCGGTCGGCTGTTCCGGTCGGGTGGGGGGGAGCTGCGCGGCCTTATGAGCCGTCACGCCGTGCGGCGCGTATGACGCTGCACGGCGTGAACCACTGCGCAGGCGCGGATCCCGTTACGTCGCTGCTAGCCCATTTCGGGCCGGAGACTATCGTCCCATTTTTATGACGTGACGCAAGTGGGATTTGCGCCGTTTTTTGCGCCGATCGGCGGAGTTTCCGCCGATAACGGAGAATTTCGCCCAATATGTATCATCTGCAAATTTGGAGATAATAGATTTAGTTCCCTTGTCCAAATCATTAATATATAATGTGAACAGTTGGGGTCCTAGCACAGATCCCTGTGATATCCCACTAGTCACTGCCTGCCAATCAGGAAACAAGACATTTATTCCAACTTTTTGCTCCCTGTCCACTGGCTAGCTTTCTATTCATCTCAAGATACTACCCACAAATCCATGCACTTCAACTTTCCATAGTAATCTGCTATGTGAGAACTGGCCTTCTGAAAGTCTAAATGAATGACATCCACTGGGTCTCCCTGGTCAGTTAAGAATCCATAAGGGTTGTTCCAAAAATGTTAGTTTCATTCTGTACCTTTTGTCAACCATTTTTAGGGGTTTTCTTGGAAGATCTTTTCTAACGGTACATCTTTTATCTTGTGTGTTTAAGTTTCACCTTTCAAATACCATTTTTGATACTTCAGATTTTAGAAATTACCACTGGAGTTCTGTGCTTTTGTGTTCAGTAGCTATCCCTCACGTTTCTACAATACTGAAAAAAAAGGGTATTATCAGCTGAGACAGATTTCAATCTGGAACCTGGCTTGCTCGGCATTAGCACAAGCTGCAGTTGATAACAAATGTGATGGTTCACTCATTCATCCTGCGCCAAGCCTATTTGCCACTTTTGTCCTTGTCAAGCTGCTGAATTAAGGCCAGGAACTGCGCAACAAGGGCTACCCTCTTTATACTTGGCCCAGGATGCATGTCAGGACCCTTGGCACAGCTGCTGACCTGGTCGAGTGTGACCACCTGAATCAATAGCTGGCACAAGCAGCGCTTTCGCTATGTGGTCCGTTTGGGAGGCAATTTACAGTAAAGCTCTGACTGGGTTTTCAGATTTGTGATGGCCCGCTGCCTGCCATCATGACAGAACCATCCATTACTACCACCTGGGCAAAAATACGTTCAGCAACAGGAGGAGGAGGGTGAACAGGAGAGGCATTGACCTTCGGTGCCCCTCACTGCCAGAGTTCTCCCAGAATAAATCATGCAAAGCACTTCACCTGAACCTCCCCTTCCATCCCCAACGGTTTTGTACAATTCCAGAACAAAATGCAAGATTGCAAATAGGGCAGTACGGTAGCATAGTGGTTAGCACAGTTGCTTCACAGCACCAGCGTCCCGGGTTCAATTCCCGGCTTGGATCACTGTCTGTGTGGAGTCTGCACGTTCTCCCTGTTTCTGAGTGGGTTTCCGCCGGGTGCTCTAGCTTCCTACCACAAGTCCCGAAAGACGTGCTATTAATAATTTGGACATTCTGAATTCTCCCTCAGTGTACCCGAACAGGCGCCGGAATGTGGCGACTAGGGGATTTTCACAGTAACTTCATTGCAGTGCTAATAATGTAAGTCTACTTGGGACAAAAAGATTATTATTATTAAGATGCATGGAACTGGAAAACACAATTTCCGGTCAGGTTCCAATTCCTCATCTTCTAAATGTTGTAGAATTTAAACAGGGGGAAAAGATTACCCAAATAGAAAAAATAGAAAACTGACCAACAGTGTGTTAACTGTTAGTACAACATTCCAAGGATGGTGTGGTCAATAATGGGAGCGGGAAGCATAAATGATGGATGGTTGTGCATTAGTAAGAATATTCACAGCACCTGATGTCATGTCAAGAGTGATTTTGGCTGAAATTTGGCACAGGCAGTGTTTTCAATCAAAAGTAACACCCAAGTATTGATGGTGATCTACAGACTTTACATCATTTTACTTGACCAGCCATCGGGCTTTATTTGAAATAAAATAGCATTCATATTTACAACCTCATTGGGAGCCTGTGATCATGGCTTGTTTGGAGCAATCAGTCATCAGTTTGGTCAGTTCCCAGCAGTGGCTAAAATAAATGCAGAAGCTGTTAAATGTTATGCCTGTACAGCCTGATAATAAAACGGTAATGTATGGCAGTAGAGTGGTTGCGGGTATTGATCAGTACACTTCTGTTCTGGTAATTGGAAGAGTCTGCAGCTGTATGATTGAAGGAAATGGACTCTCTGGAGAAGGAGAATTGTTGTCCTGCGTTTGAATAGCATAAAGCGGAGTCATGTCGCATCTTATTGGTGATAACCCAATGAGGCAGTAAATTGCATCTTACCATTCAGTTTCTAAATTTTGTCTTCATTATAATAATCTATTATTGTTACTTTGTTATCTACATTTTTTGTTTAAAATGGCTGAATAAAGAGACTAAAAATAATCGATTAAATGTAAAAGCAGCTCAGTTCCATTGCCTTACATGTTTGCTATCACAATGTGCAGGTTGCAATATGAACTATAATCCTGTCTAATCCCAGAATCCAACTAACTTGCAATGAATAATATTAATTCGATTCTCCTGTGTAAGAATAGGAATATTAATCAAAGCTGTTTTTCATGACAAAATGCATTGGTTTATGACAAATAAAAATTGGATTATGCCACAAATATATGAGCCTAAAACCGAAGGATCATTTTTTTCTCAGAATCGTATTTCCTGTGCTAATCTAATTTTTATTGTGCTACAGATTTATCAAACACTAGATAGGAAATGAATCTTCAAATTAAACTCATAAGTGCGGTTAGAAGGACAATTCCAAACCCTGGTTAATCTTAGCATCATTAATTCCTTAAACACTTGATCCATGGTGAGTGTTTCACAAAAGATGTTGCATTTTTCGTAAATACAGGGTATGATACATGAAAGGGAAATATTTACAGGACCGTAAGGAAAGAATAATGGAGTGGGACTAATGACGCAGATTTTTCAACAGGGCTGAATGGGAACCCCGGTCTACCGGTGACTGATGCTGATGTGGCTACCAAGCCTCTGTAGACTGGCTACTGCTGCTTGATAGTTGGCTGTAGGTTGCCCATCAGCTCACATAGCTGTTGGTGGTTGCTGGTTTTTTCCCCACTGGTGGCTATTCACTGGGTGGGATTTTCCAGCCCGTCCCATTGACAGAAATTCTGGTACCGCTGAAGGCAACCCCCACCCCGCCCGATGATCCCCACAAAACTCCAGGGATTTAGTAGAACCAGAAGATCCCTCCAACGTCCAATAGCGAACTGCCTCCACTGCTTTAAAGCACATGTTGAGGGGGGGGGGGGGGGGGGGGCAGAGAAACCCACCCACTGTATCTATGCAGGTTGCACACTGACTGCATGCTGGATGGCCTCTGCTAGCTGGTTATGGGGACTAACAGATTGATTTCTGGTGGTTGCCTACTGTTAGGATGGTAGTTGGGGGTGAGAAATGGACTTCTGTGTGCGGGGAACCAAGAGAGCTACAGATTGGTCTCACTGACTGTTTTTTCTGGCCTTTGTGGCTTAGCTTTAAAGACGCTGTGTGCAATATGGTAACCTATAAGTAAAAAAAAGAAAAGGGACATTAAAGGCTATTCAGTGAGCACATCATCCCAGATTATACTTTCACATCTTGCATTACTATAGCATATCAAGATCATGAAAACACGTATTTAGCCAATATCCTATTACTGCTTGTGGGGGATTGCAGTGAACAAATTGGTTGCCCCATTTCCAACATTACTATGAGAACAGAATTAAACATATAGGGCGGGATTCTCCAATACCGCGGCAGAGTGTCCACGCCGTCGTAAATGCCATCGCGTTTTATGACGGCGTAAACGAGCTGCTCCAGCTGAGATCCTGGCGCAAACGGAGCGCCGTGGGATCCACACAGTTGCTCCGCGCCAACGAGGACATGCGCAGTTGCGCCGGCGCCAACGAAGACACAGTGGCCTCCTTCAACGCACCGGCCCCGACGCAACATGGCGCAGGGCTACAGGGGCCGGCGCATAGGAAAGGAGGACCCCAGCCACAGAAGCCGGCCCGCCGATCGACGGGTTCCGATCATGGGCCAGGCCACATCGGAGGGCCCCCTCGGGGTCGAACCTCCCCCTCCACCCCACAGGCTGCCACCCGACCCTTACACGGTGGCCCTGAGCAGGTTAGAACGGCGCCGGCGGGACTCGGCTCTTTTCCTACGGCCGCTCGGCCCATCTGGGCCGGAGAATCGATGGGCCAGCCGCGTAGAGTGGCCCGCGACCAGCGCCGCGCCAACTACGCTGGCACCAATGGTGCCGGTTCTCCGCACTGCGCAGAATCGCGTGCCAGCATCGGGGCGGCGTGGCCCGTTTGCGGGGATTCTCCAGGCCGGCGCAGGGCTGGGAGAACCCCGCCCATAAAATTAAGTTGTCATGTCGCGATGATGTGAACGAGATCATAGCCTGTACCTCTGGATGATTCCTGCATCTTCTGCCGAGCATACCCAGTCTCTGGACACCAACCTCCTCTTACTGCATCACTGTCAACTTTAAAGGAATTCTGCAAAATCTTGTTTCAGCTTGCTGAACTATAGCTCCACCGCGAAGCAACTCTAACTTTCTGAACTCTGGCAATCATATGAATATTCATTGGTTGGTGCCATGATGTCATGCTGGTGCAATTTACAACAGCTTTATAAAATCAAGAACCTGGATGAATGATATGAGGTGAGCGCTCAGATCGCCATTACTATCGAGGGGGTTGGGCTCATTCACAGGCCTTAGTGGCCCTTCATGTCATGAGCCTCTTGGTTTCAAGGGGTCTGGTGGCTGGTACGCAGGCAGCTTTTCCCGTGTCCTCCTTGTTGGGCTTGTTGCGATATAACTGCTGAGGGATTGCTTTCCCTGCATGGCAGCTGGAAAGTGGGTGGAAGCAGGTGAATCCATAGGGTCGGCACTGGGGGAGGCTGAGAGGTCTTTGGATGGGGTCCCATGAGGCCAGGCTGCATGGGCTAAGTGGGGGACTCTGAGAAGAGGTGTTTTCCAACCTCAAGAAGACCCTCACACAGGAGGGAGGACGATTGAACCCTCATACTCAGGCAGCACTGTGAAGCCAAAGGGCATGAAATGTATGGAAGTTCCAAGGCTGCTGTTTATGGAGGTCAGGCTTTCAGGGATTAGTGTCTGGGTGGATGGCTGTTCCACTTGGAAGGTTCATTTAATCCCACAGCCCATGGGAGCTGGGGCAATGAGGGTTCCCTCTAAGGATGAAGTTGACATGCTAATTGCAGGCTTCATTGATTCAGGTGTACCTTGCCTTCCACAAGGGGAAACCAGCTTGATCAGCTTGACCTTTCCTCGTTGAGTCAATTATGCCACTTCAGTCAGCATTGCATTGCACAAGTGTACCACTGATTAGCATCCAATTTTTAACCCTTTGGAAGTGTTGCCCCCGAAGCATTGGACTCCAAGGCTCATTCTCACATCTGCATAACAAAGAGGTGACACAGATGTGACCCCCAATGCAAGACAATTAGGGTGAAGTCTCCAATCACTCAACCCATTCAAGGCAAGGACGGGGGCATTGTCACGGTCCCCCACGATGTTACAACGCTGGTCCATTGAATGCATTTGACTGCACATCACGCTTGGGGGGGATGGTGGTTAGGAATTGCTGAGTCTCCCAAAGATCGAAGAGCTTCCTTAAGGTGGTTTTGAGAGGGACAACTGCGGAAAGTGGCTATGTGTGACCAGGGAGGTAGTGAACCTTAGTGGAGAGGCATTTACAGATGAGGAAATGCATGGGTGCATGTCCAAGAAGCTGAGATCGCTGAGGACACTGTCAGGAATCCTCACTTTGATGTTCTCTTTCTTTCAGTTTCGGATTCTGCAGAATCATGAAACCAGCCAAGTTGGCAATTCTATTGATTGCAATCAACCAGCAGCAGCGACATCGATGTGCCGCCGAATGCGGCCAGGAATAGCCGCCTGCAGAGGAGGGGGAGTCTGGGCCCATTGCTCTTCCGGGAGCAGGGCTACAAATAATAATAATAATCACTTATTGTCACAAGTAGGCTTCAATGAAGTTACTGTGTAAAGCCCCTAGTCGCCACTTGCCGGCGTCTGTTCGGGGAGGCCGATACGGGAATTAAACCCGCGCCGCTGGCATTGTTCTGCAGTACAAGCCAACTGTTTAGCCCACTGTGCTAACCCAGCCCCTATGGCGGAGCCTTGGAGGAGACACTATCGGCTGTGTATATTCCGTCGCCGACCTTCCTACCTCTCGATGTAAGAGGCCCAGTGCCATCAAAGACTGCGTCTGTCCTGGGGGGGGGACGGTGGACCACCTGTGCTATGTGAGTTAAGAGTTGGCACCACATGGACTGGAAGGTCACTGTTAAAGTTACAGCCCTCTGAACGTCTATGTCAGTGGTTTGTTTCAGGGCTGTACGGGTGACCTGTGTAGTGTATCCCGGTCAGCAACGCACAAGTACATAAGAGAGGTCACAGATGTACTATTTGAGAGGCCCCACATGTACATTAATTTGTACCGGGACGGGGCACCAGGGCCATGGGCTTTTCCCGCTAGCCGACATGGCTCATGTGCAGGGTGTCACGACTGTATCCATGTGGTTCTGTGCTTCACATGGTGGCATGGGGCGCCATTTGTGAACAGAAAGGGTGGTCCAGCTTATCTGTGGCCACGTGATGAGCATCATGCAGGTGTGTGCCCATTTTCTGGGAAGCGTCCATGACAGTTACATTTTGCAACGCTCACAGATCCCAGCTGAGTTGGGGGAGAGAAGCGGTTGGAGGGATGACTCCTTGGGGACAAATGATATCCAATCAGGAGGTAGTTGATGACTCCAGTGTGAGTGCCTCAAACACGCATTGAGATTTGATGCAATGAGCCTCATGCGTCTATGCGTGTGTTGGCCGAGGAGGCGATCGGACTACTCAAGATGCACTTCTGGTGTCTGGATTGGTTGAGGGGGGGTTGCAAGGCACCCTCCAATACAGTCCCCAGAGGGTGTCCCACATCACAGTGCTCTGCTGTACTCTGCACAACCTGGCACTGCAGCAGGGAGAGCAGCTGGACCAGGAAGACATGGAGGAGCACCACATCTCCTCAGATAAGAACGATTATAAGGAGGGTGGTAAGAGGAGGAAGAAGGACTTTGGGTGATGGTCAGGGCTTGCATGGGGCACAGGGCTATGGGCTGCGCTCATTGACACTCGGTTTTGTTGCGACCCAGGACTAGGTTGTAAAAAGCTCTCCACCATGGGGCCTGACATCCATTCGCTACTGAGGTGCCTGAAGGAGGTCATCGCAACGGTGACTACATTCATGTGCAGAGTGTTAAAGTGATTGGCCGGACACTGCAGGAGAATGATGATAACTTTCAGTGAGGACAGAGCGATGCTCCTCTTATCCTCAACAATACGTCTGACTCCTCCCTGAGAGAGAGCTGAACACGTCCTGCTAATGAATGGGCTTATCATGGGGTTCAGAGACACTGGATAACAAATCTCAGATACTACTGAGACCGATTGAGTCGATTTCGGCGTGAGAACAGCTGGTGAGTCAGTTTCAGCGGGAGCAGTGCGGAAGTGGCTGCTGGGAGGTAAGTCTGTCCTTTAAAAGCACTTGTCTTTGCAGGGGCAGGCCAGTCGATTTCGGCGGGAGTGGAGCTGGCTGGTTAGTAAATTTCAGCAGGAGCTGTTTTAGGCGGGAACAGGAAGTCGACCCGCGGACGTCTGGGAAGACCCTCACCAATAAATTCTGGTGGATAGGAAACCCGAGACACTACACGTGTAGTGTCTCCCACCCGCCCTCCTCCTCTAACCTAATAATAAAACCCATTGGTCTGAGGTAAGTACCATATTTTATTATATTATTATTTTTATAAAAAATTTAATTTAGTTGTTAGCCAGATCTTGGTAGAAAGTTAGAGGAATGGCAGGGAAGGGAGTGCAATGTTCCTCCTGCAGGATGTTTGAGGTGAGGGATGCAGTTAGTGTCCCTGCTGATTTTACCTGCAGGAAGTGCTGCCATCTCCAGCTCCTCCAAGACCGAGTTAGGGAACTGGAGCTGGAGTTGGAAGAACTTCGGATCATTCGGGAGGCAGAAGGGGTCATAGATAGCAGCTTCAGGCAATTAGTTACACCAAAGATTGGAGATAGGTGGGTAACTGTAAGAGGGGCTGGGAAAAAGCAGTCAGTGCAGGGATCTCCTGCGGTCGTTCCCCTGAGAAACAAGTATACCGCTTTGGATACTTGTGGGGGGGACGACTTACCAGGGGTAAGCCATGGGGTACGGGCCTCTGGCACGGAGTCTGTCCCTGTTGCTCAGAAGGGAAGGGGGGAGAGGAGCAGGGCATTAGAAATTGGGGACTCTATAGTCAGGGGCACAGATAGGAGATTTTGTGGGAGCGTGAGAGACTCACGTTTGGTATGTTGCCTCCCAGGTGCAAGGATATGTGATGTCTCTGATCGTGTTTTCCGGGTCCTTAGGGGGGAGGGGGAGCAGCCCCAAGTCGTGGTCCACATTGGCACTAACGACATAGGTAGGAAAGGGGACAAGGATGTCAGGCAGGCTTTCAGGGAGCTAGGATGGAAGCTCAGAACTAGAACAAACAGAGTTGTTATCTCTGGGTTGTTGCCCGTGCCACGTGATAGTGAGATGAGGAATAGGGAGAGAGAGCATTTAAACACGTGGCTACAGGGATGGTGCAGGTGGGAGGGATTCAGATTTCTGGATAACTGGGGCTCTTTCTGGGGAAGGTGGGACCTCTACAGACAGGATGGTCTACATCTGAACCTGAGGGGCACAAATATCCTGGGGGGGAGATTTGTTAGTGCTCTTTGGGGGGGTTTAAACTAATGCAGCAGGGGCATGGGAACCTGGATCGTAGTTTTAGGGTAAGGGAGAATGGGAGTATAGAGGTCAGGAGCACAGATTTGACGTCGCAGGAGGGGGCCAGTGTTCAGGTAGGTGGTTTGAAGTGTGTCTACTTCAATGCCAGGAGTATACGAAACAAGGTAGGGGAACTGGCAGCATGGATTGGTACCTGGGACTTCGATGTTGTGGCCATTTCGGAGACATGGATAGAGCAGGGACAGGAATGGATGTTGCAGGTTCCGGGGTTTAGGTGTTTTAGTAAGCTCAGAGAAGGAGGCAAAAGAGGGGGAGGTGTGGCGCTGCTAGTCAAGAGCAGTATTACGGTGGCGGAGAGGATGCTAGATGGGGACTCTTCTTCCGAGGTAGTATGGGCTGAAGTTAGAAACAGGAAAGGAGAGGTCACCCTGTTGGGAGTTTTTTATAGGCCTCCTAATAGTTCTAGGGATGTAGAGGAAAGGATGGCGAAGATGATTCTGGATAAGAGCGAAAGTAACAGGGTAGTTATTATGGGAGACTTTAACTTTCCAAATATTGACTGGAAAAGATATAGTTCGAGTACAATAGATGGGTCGTTTTTTGTACAGTGTGTGCAGGAGGGTTTCCTGAAACAATATGTTGACAGGCCAAAAAGAGGCGAGGCCACATTGGATTTGGTTTTGGGTAATGAACCAGGCCAGGTGTTGGATTTGGAGGTAGGAGAGCACTTTGGGGACAGTGACCACAATTCGGTGACGTTTACGTTAATGGTGGAAAGGGATAAGTATACACCGCAGGGCAAGAGTTATAGCTGGGGGAAGGGCAATTATGATGCCATTAGACGTGACTTGGGGGGGATAAGGTGGAGAAGTAGGCTACAAGTGTTGGGCACACTGGATAAGTGGGGCTTGTTCAAGGATCAGCTACTGCGTGTTCTTGATAAGTATGTACCGGTCAGGCAGGGAGGAAGGCGTCGAGCGAGGGAACCGTGGTTTACCAAGGAAGTGGAATCTCTTGTTAAGGGGAAGAAGGAGGCCTATGTGAAGATGAGGTGTGAAGTTTCAGTTGGGGCGATGGATAGTTACAAGGTAGCGAGGAAGGATCTAAAGAGAGAGCTAAGACGAGCAAGGAGGGGACATGAGAAGTATTGGCAGGAAGGATCAAGGAAAACCCAAAAGCTTTCTATAGGTATGTCAGGAATAAGCGAATGACTAGGGAAAGAGTAGGACCAGTCAAGGTCAGGGATGGGAAATTGTGTGTGGAGTCTGAAGAGATAGGCGAGATACTAAATGAATATTTTTCGTCAGTATTCACTCAGGAAAAAGATAATGTTGTGGAGGAGAATGCTGAGCCCCAGGCTAATAGAATAGATGGCATTGAGGTACGTAGGGAAGAGGTGTTGGCAATTCTGGACAGGCTGAAAATAGATAAGTCCCCGGGACCTGATGGGATTTATCCTAGGATTCTCTGGGAGGCCAGGGAAGAGATTGCTGGACCTTTGGCTTTGATTTTTATGACATCATTGGCTACAGGAATAGTGCCAGAGGCCTGGAGGACAGCAAATGTGGTCCCTTTGTTCAAAAAGGGGAGCAGAGACAACCCCGGCAACTATAGACAGGTGAGCCTCACGTCTGTAGTGGGTAAAGTCTTGGAGGGGATTATAAGAGACAAGATTTATAATCATCTAGATAGGAATAATATGATCAGGGATAGTCAGCATGGCTTTGTGATGGGTAGGTCATGCCTCACAAACCTGATTGAATTCTTTGAGAAGGTGACTGAACAGGTAGATGAGGGTAGAGCAGTTGATGTGGTGTATATGGATTTCAGCAAAGCGTTTGATAAGGTTCCCCACGGTAGGCTATTGCAGAAAATACGGAGGCTGGGGATTGAGGGTGATTTAGAGATGTGGATCAGAAATTGGCTAGCTGAAAGAAGACAGAGGGTGGTGGTTGATGGGAAATGTTCAGAATGGAGTACAGTCACAAGTGGAGTACCACAAGGATCTGTTCTGGGGCCGTTGCTGTTTGTCATTTTTATCAATGACCTAGAGGAAGGCGCAGAAGGGTGGGTGAGTAAATTTGCAGACGATACTAAAGTCGGTGGTGTTGTCGATAGTGTGGAAGGATGTAGCAGGTTACAGAGGGATATAGATAAGCTGCAGAGCTGGGCTGAGAGGTGGCAAATGGAGTTTAATGTAGAGAAGTGTGAGGTGATTCACTTTGGAAGGAATAACAGGAATGCGGAATATTTGGCTAATGGTAAAGTTCTTGAAAGTGTGGATGAGCAGAGGGATCTAGGTGTCCATGTACATAGATCCCTGAAAGTTGCCACCCAGGTTGATAGGGTTGTGAAGAAGGCCTATGGAGTGTTGGCCTTTATTGGTAGAGGGATTGAGTTCCGGAGTCGGGAGGTCATGTTGCAGCTGTACAGAACTCTGGTACGGCCGCATTTGGAGTATTGCGTACAGTTCTGGTCACCGCATTATAGGAAGGACGTGGAGGCTTTGGAGCGGGTGCAGAGGAGATTTACCAGGATGTTGCCTGGTATGGAGGGAAAATCTTATGAGGAAAGGCTGATGGACTTGAGGTTGTTTTCGTTGGAGAGAAGAAGGTTAAGAGGAGACTTAATAGAGGCATACAAAATGATCAGGGGGTTGGATAGGGTGGACAGTGAGAGCCTTCTCCCGCAGATGGAAATGGCTGGCACGAGGGGACATAACTTTAAACTGAGGGGTAATAGATATAGGACAGAGGTCAGAGGTAGGTTCTTTACGCAGAGAGTAGTGAGGCCGTGGAATGCCCTACCTGCTACAGTAGTGAACTCGCCAACATTGAGGGCATTTAAAAGTTTATTGGATAAACATATGGATGATAATGGCATAGTGTAGGTTAGATGGCTTTTGTTTCGGTGCAACATCGTGGGCCGAAGGGCCTGTACTGCGCTGTATTGTCCTATGTTCTATGTTCTATGTACTTCCCCACCCCTCCAGGGTCAGGGGTCCTGCCGTTTTTCTCCACCTTATGAACCCTTTAGGGCAGCATGGTAGCAAAGTGGTTAGCACAATTGTTTCACAGCTCCAGGGTCCCAGGTTCGATTCCCGGCTTGGGTCACTGCCTGTGCGGAGTCTGCACGTTCTCCCTGTGTGTGCGTGGGTTTCCTCTGGGTGCTCCGGTTTCCTCCCACAGTCCAAAGATGTGCAGGTTAGGTGGATTGTCCATGCTAAATTGCCCTTAGTGTCCAAAATTGCCCTTAGTGTTGGGTGGGGTTACTGGGTTATGGGGATAGGGTGGAGGTGTGGGCTTGGGTAGGGATGCTCTTTCCCAGAGCCGGTGCAGACTCGATGGGCTGAATGGCCTCCTTCTGCACTGTAAATTCTATGAAATGTAGGAGGTGGACAGCCTCTCAACACTTTGGCAAGCTCAGCACTAGAGAATACTATCAGACGTGAAGGGTTTGAGCATTGATATTGTGGAGGGGAGAGGCGGGCAAGTGTTGCCTTCCATGCATTGGGGTTTGGGGGTGGGTGGCCTGGGGTTATCCGTGCCAGCAGCAGCGCTCCCTTACTGCATCGTCAGTGTGGGAAATGGGAGCAGCATAACGCAGCAATTCCCACACTCCACATTGATGAAGTACCGAGTGAGCAGGGGGAATTTGTGGATCATGGTGCCGTGAACAGACAGTGTGGATGATCTGTATGGATAAACAAATATTACAAATTATCTCGACACCTGCCTAGGTTTAGCTGTGCCCACTAGGTGCCTATAGTTTCTTCCTCTTCCTCATCCTCGTGTTATGTCTAGGTGCATCTCCAGGGTCCACAGCTGAGGTTGAGGCAGCCTGTTGCCTTCATGCCCTGTTATCCGCGATGACCTTAGCGAGAGTCCCCTAGGGGGCCTGGATCTTTAAGGACTGGATCTATTTACGGGCTGCACGGGTGTTGCAGTGCTGCTCTCCTCGGTATATAAGGCTGGAGGATGCTGGGTGGAAGTCCCTGGGCTGTCTTCCTGCCTTTCCTCTTCCCTTCATGTGCCCTGGGCTCCTCCTTGAGATTGAGGGGCAGCTGGAGTGAGATCCTGAAGCCCTGCCATACTCTGGCATAGATACTCATGGATTTGCACCAAGCCTGCACCATGCAGTTAAAGCCCTGCCCCACGGAGGGCATGCCATCAGCCATTGAACTGAACAGTGGAGCGGACATCTTCACCATGGAGTATATGTCCGGCGCCAAGGTCTCCATTGCAGACGCCACCGTTGTGTTGGAGTGATGGCACCACCTCCTCGGACAGAAGATGATGGGACTCCTCCAGTCAGCCTTGCAATCCGAGCAGGGACGTAGTCCTTCCTCCTTGATGTTCGCAACACTGCCTTTGCAGTTCCAGCAGCTCTGGATGACTGGACTCAGGGGCACATCATTGGCCAAGGGTTCAGTAGATTCCTTGGCTCTGGTTTAATGGAGGCTGACTGATAGGAGAAAGTTAACTCATGTGAAGCTTGCACCATGGCTGCATGTATTGAGGGTTCTGGCTTTAGTCTACTGCCCCCACCCCACCCTCTGCACAGGTATAGTCCTGGGAGCCTGGCAGGAAAGTACTGTTAAGACTAATCATGTCAGCCATGATCCTATTGAATGCATTAGGTTCAAAAGGCTGCTCCTAATTTGTATGTTTGTATGGACAACAGCGACTACAAATTAAAGGTACTTTGCTGCAATGTGCATTGAGATGACCTGAGATCATGAATGGTGCATTATAAATGCAAGCCTTCATACCTCATTCCATAAATCTTCAAGATACTCAAATAAAATGAAAGAAAAGAAACATTTTCTGGCAAGCCAGGCAAGCTTTCACCCTGTTGAAAATTAACGGCACATGGTACATGGTACATCCATTTCTGTAACTGCCGTCAAATCACGATGGTCTCTTCAAGTAGGTTGACAGGTGGATTAATTCAGGACATTTGGTGAACAAAATAATTCTTGATCTTAGTGATACGTATGGAGCTCCATAATAAAAAGATGGTTGATTCATCCTTCATTATGAACTTCACCAAATCAAGAACTCTGTGACCTTTCTCCACCACGACCTACCATAGGGAAAGGGAGAGAGAGAATTAAGAATGGAATACAGCTGGCCCACCAAATCTGCAACAAATAATTATTATCTAAATGTATATCTAGCACATGTCAGATAAAAGACAACAGGCATTAGGCATTGTATGTTACACCTCAAACATCAGGAGCGGGGGGGGGGCCTCCAGGACGGCCAGGGGGCCACCGATCCGTGGGCGTGCGCGATCTCGGGGAGGCCGATCTTCTTGGAGCTGGTCCACGGTGTGGGTCCGTCATGTTGCGCGGGGCGGCCGAGGCAGGCCGCCGCCGTGCGCATGCGTGGATCCCGACCGGAAGTGCAGGGCCCCGTATAGGCAGCCGGAGCTGCGAGTAGCACTCCGGGGCCCTGCTCGCCCCCTTCAGGTAAGTTAACCGCTCCGGACTTTCTTCAGGAGTGCTTTGCCCGAGTTTTTCCGCGGGCATGGGGACATAGCCCCATTATTGGAGAATCCCTCCCCAGACCTGACACTTCAGAGTGTAAAGTATAACTCATGGCTGATAAACATTGCTGATAGAACTTGTTGATTTGAGCAAACTGTGAGGCTAGTGGTGCAGTTGATGGCATCACCAACCCTGATCACTCATGTGAACTCATTGAAGGTCTTTTAGTACTGCATCAAGGTTCTTACTGCTACAGTCCTGATATTTTTTAAAAATAAATTTGGAATACCCAATTATTTTTTCCCCCCAATTTTAGGGACAATTTAGTGTGGCCAATCCACCTAACCTGTACATCTTTGGGCTGTGGGGATGAAACCTATGCAGACATGGGGAGAATGTGCAAACTCCATGATATGCCATCAATAAACACACGACGAGTAACGAACGTAACTGAGGCTTTAACACACTAAACAGAAAGCCTCCTGGCCTCTGGTCCTGAACTGGCTCGGAGGCGGAGACTAGCCACCTTTATACATGGGCCCGAGGGGAGGAGCCACAGGCGGAGCCAGCCGGAACAAGTCCAGGCATGTACAGCATAACACAATGCAATACAGTGGTTTACCACACTCCACACGGACAGTGACCCAGGGTCAGTATTTGAACTTGGGTCCTCAGCACCGCAGTCCCAGTGCTAACCACTGCACAACACGCTATTGACCACGACAGCTATCTTCTCCCATCGCAGGATCACTTAGGTCCTTTCTCCTACAGGCCACCTGCTGCAGCCAGTGCTCCCATGCTGCATCAGAGAGCCATACACCACACTCTCTGCCATGTTATGCCATTGATGGATCTGTTCCAGGTTTACCAGGAAATGGTAGGACATACTTACTTTTGCAGTGGCCTCCAGCACCTGCCCCAGCCATACTGTATCTCACCTTCAAGGCTAGCCTTAACTAATGTTGGACCACCTGCTTAGGTTATTCAACAATGTGCTGCATGCTGCAATCATGTAAAGTTTAAGTGCTGCCTGCATTGGTATGAAAAGGGCATAGTTTAATAATGTGTTGTGATCCTGTTTTCAGGGCTGTCCAATTTCCCCCCTTATGCACCTACCCCGATGGCATGAATATACACTTGTGATGTTATAAATTTTGTAAACAAAAAGCTAATCTTCCTTTTTAATGGACACAAAAAGCTACCAAAAGTCACCTAACCTTTACAACTGCAATATTGTCAATCTTTTAGGTGGTTCCAAGTGAATTACAAGCAGATATGTATACCAACATGTGAAAACATTTGAAATTCAATCCGTATTTCCTCAAGGGTAAACATAAATGGCTTTCCTAGAGGCCTTCCCTAACTCCCCAAACCTGGGAGAATGGGAACCATTAAAGTTAATGGTGAAGACATTTAACAGTTTGATCACTTCAGATTTAAAGACTTTGGATGAGATTCTCTGGCATTCCCACAGCGTGTTTCGCGACGGCGGCAGGCAGGCTACAGTTGGCCAGCGGTAGAATCTTCTGGTCCCGCCACTGTCAATGGTGTTCCCATTGAATCCACCCCATGCTGCTTGGAAACCCGTGGCAGGGGTACACCGTTGACGCATTGACCAGAAGATCCCGTTGGTGTGAACAGCCAGAATATCTCACCCAATGGATGGAACCCTCATGCCCCCACTCCCCAGATCGGAATTAACCTAACACCTAATATGGAAACTGCTATGTTAGTAGGGTTTACTTACAGTATAGACAAAGGATAACAACGTTGCCACATTGTAGGTTACTTAACCAGTTGTCAGAGTTTATTGCAGAGATATCTCTTGTTAAAACTCTTTCTCCTTACTCAAAAATCTTGGTTTTGATGTCTGTGCATGGTGAATAACTTAGTTTTGTTGTTATCACTGTAGAATGGGAGAAGAGTCAGGCGGTAAGAGCAAATCAAACTTGGTTTCTCAACTTCCGTTTTAAAAACAATATTGCTGGTTAGATTTGTGTTGTCACATGGACATTGTGTCTATAGGAAAGGAGAAACTTGTTTACTCTCTTAGCTAATGGTCCTCCGTCCTTTGGTGCTTTGATGTCATTCTTTAATGACTGTGCTGACCTCATTCTTTGTGGAAGGATGATAAGGCCCAGTTTTTCTATGCTGCACACCATTGTTTTGAAGCTAGTCCACAAATTCCTTTGATGTGAGTTAAGTTCTGTTATCGCTGGCTAGTTGTTTCAATTTGCCAAACAGTGCAAATATTTTATCCAGACATTCAATTGTCTTTTAAGTAATCGTTGACTTCATTATCATTATTTCAGGCCATTTGGAATGTGCATCCATTAGGACAAGAAACATAAATTCTTCAATTGGTCCTGCAAAATCGATATTTACTCATTGCTGTGGTTACTTTGGCCAATCCCAAAGATGAAGTGGTTGAAGACATGGAGCATTCTGTATCTAGTCCAGGCCACCAGAGGTAGCGAGCTTTATGACTGCTGGATATCCTTCATGCAGTTGATCCAGTACAGGACTCCGCAAGGACAAATGATGACGTGGATCCACCATTTCAGTATTCCATTTTGTACAGTTAACTCAAGTCCCCGTGTTCAGTACGGCTTGAATTCCGGATTCCTCCTCTGTTTATCCAGTGGTATACCTTTCAAGGTCATGCCCATGGCCTTTCCCATCACTGGGTCTGACCTCGCTTGTCTTTGCACTTGAGGTGCAGAAATAGGTACACTATCCACCTGGGAAGAGCTCACATAGTTTACATAGTTCTCCTGTGATTTAGCTTTGTCCCACATTGGTAAACATGACAGAGCACCGGCATTCAGACGGCGCTCCTAACTTCTGTGTTTAGTCTTGTAATTATGCTTCAATAAGTTGAGGGACCCAGCTCTGCAAACGATTTGCAGCTAGAGACAGAATGGACTAAAAATCATTGTCAAAGGTCTGTGGTCCGTTAACAAGACAAAATGTCTTCTCTATGAGTAGTGATGAAATTGTCTGAATGCAAATATTATACTCAAGGCTGTTTTTCCCAATTGAGCAAAATTCTGTTCAGCGCCTGTCAACGTTCTGAAAGCAAAAGCTCTTTGTCTTTCATCTCCATTTGGCATATATGAGAGATGACTGCACCCACCCCATAGGGCAATGTGCCACATGCAAGTTGCATTTCAACTTCGGGTCGAAATGAGCTACCGATTTCTTCAGCACATTTTTGATTTTAGCCTCTTTGCAGTCTTTTACCCAAATCCATTGTTGGTTCACACATTATAATATATGAAGTGTTTTTAATTTGGTCATGTGATTTGGAATAAATATTCCATAGTAATTGATGAGTCCCCATAAAGATCTCAGTTGTGATACATTCTGCTGTCTAAAACCAGCGTCACCTTCTTTGGTTCCTTGTGGAGCCCATCCTTATCAATTAAATGACCAAGAAAGCTTATCGATTATTTCTCTCTCCTTTCTCTCTCTTGACATGAAGATTGTGTCTTTCAAGACACTCCAATGTGGTTTCTAAATTTTTTGGGTGATCCTGTTCAGTCCTGACAGTAAATAAAAAGTCGTCCAAATAACACTGAACATCAGTGAGGCCACTAAGGATTTCGCCCATAGACTTTTGCAATAGGGCTGGTGCAGGCATTATTCTGAACAGTAGGCACTTGAACCTGAAGAGTCTGGGGCGAAATTCTCCCCCAACGGCGCGATGTCCGCCGACTGGCGCCAAAAACGGCGCCAATCAGATGGGCATCGCATCGGCCCAAAGGTGCGGAATGCTCCGCATCTTTGGGGGCCGAGCCCCATGTGATGAACGGTTACTGCCTTATCACCATGTAAGGTGATGTCCCCTTTAAGACCGGGCTTGGAACCCTGGGGACTCCGCCACTGGCTCCGCCCATCTGGGAGCCATACATAAAGGCCTGCCTCATGGTCTGTGTAACAGTCAGCTCTCGTCTCTAGCTGTAGTATAGTTATTAGTCTAATAAAGCCTTCTTTACAGTTTAATCTCTAAGCTTCATTATTGAGGGTACCTCAATTTATTACACTAAACTAGATTCAGGATGGACGCAGGCCTAAAACCAGAGAAGCTCAATCTGGAAGCACGAACGCCGGAGGCAAAGGAAATTTTAAAATACTGGTTGCGGTGCTTCGAGGCCTACCTGGACTCCGCAGAGATTCCCATCCTAGGGCCACGCAAGCTGCGTCTACTCCACTCCCGGGTGAGTCACAGAATCTCTGCCAGGCTCGAAAAGGCGACGACTTATGAGGAAGCGATTGAGTTGCTCCGCAAGCGGTTTGTCAAACCCGTCAATGAGGTGCACGCCCGGCATCTGCTCTCTACCTGCCGGCAGCGCTCGGGGGAATCGCTCGACGAGTTTGTTGAGAAACTCACCGCGCTGGCCAGGGACTGTGACCATCAGGATGTGACAGGGGAAGTCCATATGAACCTGCACATCAGGGACGCTTTCGTGTCCGGCATCTGCTCGACCTACATCCGGCAGCGGCTGCTCGAAAACGGGGCAAAAGACCTCCAGGAGACGCTAACGCTCGCCTCCTCGCTGGAGGTGGCCCGACATAACTTGGGTACGTACCCCGCGGACTCTGCCAGCCCCCCCGGACTTCCTCAGACTCAACCGTATTACAGGCCTGCGCCACGCAGCGACCCGCTCACCATGGGGGCACACCATGCTACTTCTGCGGGCAGGGCCAGCACCCACGCCCACGCCGCCCAGCCCGCTCCGCGATCTGCAGCGACTGCGGGAAGAAAGGGCACTTTGCGAGGGTCTGCCTGGCCAGACCCAGGGGCCAGAAAAACAAAGAACAGCCGGCCCGAAAATCAGGCTCTCAGGCCCGTAGGCCTCGCAATGCTGCTGCGCACCGACCCGACACGCCCCCTTCTGACGCGTCATCAGCCTCGTGCGAATCATGGGAGCGGCCACCTGGTTGGCGGCCATCTTCTCGACCCGACACGTGCGACCGACGGCAGCGGCCATTTTACGAGTCCGACTCGGCTGACGACTACCCGCGACTGGGTGCAATCATCCTCGATCAAACTCGACCAAAACACCTGCAGAACTCCATGATGCAGGTCCAGGTCAACGGGCACGACACTGCATGCCTCTTCGACTCCGGGAGCACGGAGAGCTTTATCCACCCTGAAACGGTAAGGTGCTGCTCCCTACGCACCCACCCCGCATCGCAAACCATAGCCCTCGCATCTGGGTCCCACTCGGTACAAATCACGGGGTACCGTATTGCGGATCTCTCGATCCAGGGTGCCAAATACACCCGTTTCAAATTTTATATCCTCCCTCACCTCTGTGCCCCCCTGCTGCTCGGACTGGGTTTCCAGTGCAGCCACCGAAGCCTGACACTGAAGTTCGGCAGACCCTTGCCCCCCTTCACGGTGTGCTGCCTTGCGACACTGAAAGTCGCACCCCCCTCGCTATTCGCTAACCTCACTCCTGACTGTAAGCCCGTCGCCACCAGGAGCCGGCGCTACAGTGCCCAAGATATGGCTTTTATCAAGTCAGAGGTCCAGCGTTTAATGGGAGAGGGGGTCATCGAGGCTAGCAACAGCCCTTGGAGAGCGCAAGTGGTGGTAGTCCGGTCCGGGGAGAAGAAACGGATGGTCGTGGATTATAGCCAGACCATAAACCGATTCACGCAGCTTGATGCGTACCCCCTTCCTCGCATCGCGGAAATGGTAAATCGGATCGCCCAATACCGAGTCTTTTCCACGGTCGACCTCAAATCTGCCTACCCCCAACTCCCCATCCGACCAAAAGACAGCCCCTATACTGCCTTCGAAGCAGCCGGCCGGCTCTTCCACTTCCTCAGGGTCCCCTTTGGTGTCACAAATGGGGTCTCCGTCTTTCAAAGGGAGATGGACCAAATGGTGGACCAGTACGGTTTGCGGGCTACATACCCGTACTTGGACAATGTCACCAACTGCGGCCATGATCAACAGGACCATGACGCTAACCTCAAAAAGTTCCTCCAGACCGCCCGAGCCCTTAACCTGGCCTATAACGAGGGCAAATGCGTTTTCCACACCACCCGGCTGGCCATCCTCGGCTATGTCGTGGAAGACGGGGTCCTAGGTCCCGACCCCGACTGCATGCGCCCCCTTAAGGAACTCCCTCTCCCCCGCAGCCTCAAGGCCCTCAAACGGTGCTTGGGGATTTTCTCCTATTACGCCCAGTGGGTCCCCAAGTATGCGGACAAAGCCCGCCCACTCCAAGCATGCGGTCGGGGCGGGAATCGGGCCGCGCCGGTTGGCGGGACCTCCCGCTCAATTCTCCGGCCCGAATGGGCCGAAGTCCCGCCCAGAAATTGCCTGTCCCGCCGGCGTAAATCAAAGCTGGTATTTACCGGCGGGACCAGGAGGCGTGGGCGGGCTCCGGGGTCCTGGGGGGGGCGCGGGGCGATCTGACCCCGGGGGTGCGCCCACGGTGGCCTGGCCCGCGATCGGGGCCCACCGATCCGCGGGCGGGCCTGTGCCGTGGGGGCACTCTTTCCCTTCCGCCTCCGCCACGGTCTCCACCATGGCGGAGGCGGAAGAGACTCTCCCCACTGCGCATGCGCGGGAAACTGTCGGCGGCCGCTGACGCTCCCGCGAATGCGCCGCATTTCCGCGCCAGCTAGCGGGGCAACAAACGCCATTTCCGCCAGCTGGCAGGGCGGAAATCCCTCCGGCGCCGGCCTAGCCCCTCAATGTTGGGGTGAGGTACCCTCAATAATGAAGCTTAGAGATTAAACTGTAAAGAAGGCTTTATTAGACTAATAACTATAAGAGCTGACTGTTACACAGACCGTGAGGCAGGCCTTTATGTATGGCTCCCAGATGGGCGGAGCCAGAGGCGGAATCCCCAGGGTTCCAAGCCCGGTCTTAAAGGGGACATCACCTTACATGATGATAAGGCAGTAACCGTTCATCACATTCACCCCCTGCTTAAAAAAGGAGTCCGGTGGGGGTGAAGTGCCATCATAGGTCCATCCGTCTCGGTGGCCGGATCATCCTCCACAATTCGGGGGGTGGTGCGGCGGGCACGGACGTCCCGGTTGAGGGCACATCCGGGAGCACAGCGGTCAGAGCTTCGGTCCGGGTCGGGGCAGAGGAACTAGGCAGGGCCGGGGGTAGCGGAGCCGGTGCCGGCGGGGTGTGTAAAGGGGGGGGCGCAAGGGGGGGGGGTAGAAGCACGGTAGAAGCTCACCAATGGGTGGTAGGGCCGGAAGGGGGTGTGTTGTAGGGGGCGACGGCTCCTGCAGGGGCGCGGCGCGGGAAGGGGTGTCTGTGGTGGAGGATCCAGCGGGTGCCAGGTCCCGGAGGGAAACCGTATCTTGCCTGCCGTCGGAGTACTCCACGTAGGCGTAACTGGGGTTGGCTTGGAGCAGTCGGACCTTTTCAACTAAGGGGTCCATTTTATGGCTCCTCGCATGCCTCCGGAGAAGAACAGGTCCCGGAGCCATCAGCCAAGGTGGAAGTGAGACCCCGGAGGTAGACTTCCTGAGGAAGAGAAACAATCGGTCGTGAGGGTTCTCATTCGTGGCCGTGCAGAGGAGTGACCTAATGGAGTGTAGGGCATCGGGTAGGACCTCCTGCCAGCGGGTGGTTGGGAGATTTCTCGACCGCAGGGCCAGAACGACAGCCTTCCACACGGTCGCGTTCTCCCTCTCCACCTGCCCGTTTCCCCGTGGGTTATAACTGGTTGTTCTGCTCGAGGCGATGCCTTTGCTGAGCAGATACTGACGCAGTTCATCGCTCATGAACGATGTACCCCGGTCGCTGTGGATATAAGCAGGGAAACCGAACAGGGTGAAGATGCTGTGCAGTGCCTTAATCACTGTGGCTGAGGTCATGTCGGTGCAGGGAATGGCGAATGGGAAACGGGAGAACTCATCGATCACGGTGAGGAAATAGGCATAACGGTTGGTGGATGAGAGGGGCCCCTTGAAGTCGCTAAAAGGGGCCCGAGGCCTTCACGAGCCGAACCTTGTCTGGCCGATAGAAGTGCGGTTTGCACTCCGCACAGACTTGGCAGGTCCTGACCATGGCCTTGACCTCCTTGGTTGAGTAAGGTAGGTTGCGGGACTTGATGAAATGGACGAGCCGGGTAACCCCCGGGTGGCAGAGTTCATTGTGGATGGCTTGCAGGCGGTCCTCCTGCACGTTGGCGCATGTGCCGCGGGACAGGGCATCTGGGGGCTCGTTGAGCTCCCCTGGACGATACTTGATATCATACGAGTAGGTGGAGAGTTCGATCCTCCACCTCAAAATTTTATCGTTTTTTATTTTGCCCCGTTGCGTGTTATCGAACATATAGGCGACCAACCGTTGGTCGGTGACGAGGGTAAACCTCCTACCGGCGAGGTAGTGTCTCCAGCACCGCACAGCCTCCACAATGGCTTGTGCCTCCTTTTCGACTGCAGAGTGTCGAACCTCGGAGGCGGTGAGGGTTCGGGAGAAGAACGCTACTGGTCTGCCTCCTTGATTGAGGGTAGCAGCCAGGGCGATGTCTGATGCATCGCTCTCTACCTGGAAAGGGATGGTTTCGTCCACCGCGTGCATGACGGCCTTGATGATGTCAGCCTTGATGCGGTTGAAGGCCAATTGAGCCTCAGCCGAGAGGGGAAAAGTGGTGGTCTTTAGGAGTGGGCGGGCTTTGTCCGCATACTTGGGGACCCACTGGGCGTAATAGGAGAAAATCCCAAGCACCGTTTGAGGGCCTTGAGGCTGCGGTGGAGAGGGAGTTCCTTAAGGGGGCGCATGCGGTCGGGGTCGGGACCTAGGACCCGACAGGGGGGTCGGAGAATGACGCCCCTGGTGTGTGTTACAAGAGTTAGAAGAGAACAAAGAACAAGAACAAAGAAAAGTACAGCACAGGAACAGGCCCTTCGGCCCTCCAAGCCCGTGCCGACCATGCTGCCCGACTAAACTACAATCTTCTACACTTCCTGGGTCCTTATCCCTCTATTCCCATCCTATTCATGTATTTGTCAAGATGCCCCTTAAATGTCACTATCGTCCCTGCTTCAACCACCTCCTCTGGTAGCGAGTTCCAGGCACCCACTACCCTCTGTGTAAAAAAGTTGCATCGTACATCTACTGTAAACCTTGCCCCTCTCACCTTAAACCTATGCCCCCTAGTAATTTTCCCCTCTACCCTGGGGAAAAGCCTCTGACTATCCACTCTGTCTATGCCCCTCATAATTTTGTAGACCCTCAACCTCCATCGTTCCAGTGAGAACAAACCGAGTTTATTCAACCGCTCCTCATAGCTAATGCCCTCCATACCAGGCAACATTCTGGTAAATCTCTTCTGCACCCTCTCTAAAGTCTCCTCATCCTTCTGGTAGTGTGGCGACCAGAATTGAACACGATACACCAAGTGTGGCCTAACTAAGGTTCTATACAGCTGCAACATGACTTGCCAATTCTTATACTCAATGTACCAGCCAATGAAGGCAAGCATGCCGTATGCCTTCTTGACTACCTTCTCCACCTGTGTTGCCCCTTTCAGTGACCTGTGGACCTGTACTCCTAGATCTCTCTGACTTTCAATACTCTTGAGGGTTCTACCATTCACTGTATATTCCCTATCTGCATTAGACCTTCCAAAATGCATTACCTCACATTTGTCCAGGTTAAACTCCATCTGCCATCTCTCCGCCCAAGTCTCCAAACAATCTAAATCCTGCTGTATCCTCTGACAGTTCTCATCGCTATCCGCAATTCCACTAACCTTTGTGTCGTCTGCAAACTTACTAATCAGACCAGTTACATTTTCCTTCAAATCATTTGTATATACTGCAAACAGCAAAGGTCCCAGCACTGATCCCTGCGGAACACCGCTGGTCACAGCCCTCCAATAAGAAAAGCATCCTTCCATTGCTACTCTCTGCCTTCTATGACCTAGCCATTTCTGTATCCACCTTGCCAGCTCACCCCTGATCCCGTGTGACTTCACCTTTTGTACTAGTCTACCATGAGGGACCTTGTCAAAGGCCTTACTGAAGTCCATACAGACAACATCCACTGCCCTACCTGCATCAATCATCTTTGTGACCTCCTCGAAAAACTCTATCAAGTTAGTGAGGCACGACCTCCCCTTCACAAAACCATGCTGCCTCTCACTAATACGTCCATTTGCTTCCAAATGGGAGTAGATCCTGTCTCGAAGAATTCTCTCCAGTAATTTCCCTACCACTGAAGTAAGGCTCATTGGCCTGTAGTTCCCTGGATTATCCTTGCTACCCTTCTTAAACAGAGGAACAACATTGGCTATTCTCCAGTCCTCCGGGACATCACCTGAAGACAGTGAGGATCCAAAGATTTCTGTCAAGGCCTCAGCAATTTCCTCTCCAGCCTCCTTCAGTATTCTGGGATAGATCCCAGAGGCTGCGACTCAGCTGCTACCTTCATCTGGTGATAAACTTGGAACAAATCCAACTTGCTGAACTGTTACCCACCAGCAAGTTGGTCCGCTATTAATGGTAAATGACATTGTTTGGCACAAAACACTAACCCTAAGTCACCACAGATTTTTACTAAGCTATCTGGCCTGATAACTGGGATAATTTGGGTAGCCAAATCGCTTGTCATCATACTCTCGATCACTCCACCTTTGATAAATTTGCCAAGTTCTAATTAACTTTTGGTTTGATTGCACATGGCATGGTTCTATCCTTTAAGTATTTAGGGGCGCTATCGGGTTTTATCTTAAGCCGTGCCTTGACTCTGGTCAATTTCCCTAAAGTGTTGTTCAAATATCTTCTTCTACTTCTCTAAGAGTTTCTGTAACGTGTTCTTTCCATCAACCAATTGGTTCACATCTTGCCAATTTAATTTGATTTTGTTCAACCATGCTCTTCCGAAAGGTGCAGGAAAATTTCCTTTTACCACTTGTAATGGCAATTTTTCAGTGACCATTTACTTCAACTTACACCATCACGTAGCACTTCATTGAAACCGTCTCTTCCATATAAATTCTAAAGATTATACCAAACAGCTTTAACGGTATGTTCCTGAGACCAAGTGTTGACACCGGGGCAGGATTGGTCGACTTCCATCACAGCAAAACTGGGGCCGCACCTGGACCGTTTCACTGACCGTGAAGGGGCGAGTACCGGCGCCACGTGGAACCCGATCGAGTCCAATGAGAAACGATGCGGGATTCGCCAGGTTCGTGATTGACACTCAGGAGGCGGACGAGCTGCATATACACATTTCACTCTCAATGCTCATTCACCCAGCCAACAAGCTGGCAGTAAGGAGAGCGGCACCCCGTTTCACGGATGCTGAACTGGAGACCCTTCTAGACTCCGTGGAGGCGAGTCAGGCGACTCTGTACCCACGAGTGGGAAGGAGGCTGCCAGCCACCACCATTCACCATGCCTGGACACGGGTGGCAAAGGTTGCGAGCGCCATGGGCAACAGCGCTAGGACCGGATAGCAGTGCCGTAAAAAACTGCACAACTTCTTCAGGCATGCAGGGTGAGTAGGCAGCACTGTACCCATAGCACCAACCCCCGTCCCACACACCTGTAACCCCGCCTCCCCACCCACCCTCCACCACATATCGGCATCCACACCGGCCACCATGGCCAGGTGCCCAGGCCACTGAAGCCACCAGCTACACACCCCCTGGGCTGCATGTTTCAGACTGTCTAACACTGTGCGTTTTGTGTCTCCATCCCCCTCACCACCCCCGCACCCCCCCCCCCCCCCACCCCCCCCCCACCCCCGAGGATAAGGCCGCTCATAATTGCCGTGGAGGGGAATCGCCAGAGCTGTGGCCTCTCACCGCAGAGGAACAGAGGGCCCTGGATGTGGTTGGTGGGCCCGGAGAGAGGGCAGTCACCGAGGAGAAGGTCGGCATCTGGCGAGGAGGTGAGACCCCACTGAGCTGCGATTCCCCATGGCACAAGGCTGGCCACCACACCCATTTCCACCCATCCCCACCTCCACACCACACCCTTACCCACCACCACTCCCATACCTCCCCTACACACCCTCACACCCTCTCCCCCCCACCAACACCCCCCCCACCTCCCAGCCCAGACTGCAAACATGTGTCTTGTCTTGTATCTTGCAACAGCTCCTGGTGATGACCTGGGCCTTTCTGGTATATCTCGTCCCTGACCCCAACCATAACCACAAGTGGAAAGCAGCGAGGACGAGGACACAGACAGCAATGGGGGCCCTTGGCCCGCCTTTCGTGACACCCCAGAGCTCAAGTCCAGGGACGACACCGACTTTCCATCAAAGCTGTCTCGAACACTGTCACCACCCCAGAGACACACACCTCGGGTTGGCATTTAGTGAAGAGGCTCCTGGGCACTATCTGGTGCGCACCACACACATGCTGTGGTACAGCAGGTGGAGGTAGGAACCTCCAAGGGAGAGGACAGTCGGAGGGTGGTTCAACCCCAGGGACCAGCTGCCGTCCAGACAGGTTTTGGGACTTCTGGAACAGACGGTCCCATTAATTATGGAGATGCAGTCAGAGAGCCAGGGACTACATGAGGGGTTGTCAGCAACTATCTAGCACTTGCAGGTGCAGTTGGAGGAGACAACCATGGCAGGAGCAGGTGGTGGTGCCATCCTTGTGTGCCGCCCAGGCCAAAACTGCAAGGGTGGCTTCCGCGGTAGAGGCCTTGGGGGCAAAGGTTTTGGCAATGGATCAGGATGTCCAAGGCCTGGGGCATTCTGTTCAGGTGGTGGCCGAGGCCCAGGACAGGGCTACCCTGTCACAAGCAGCCATGTGCCATAGCAGTGATGCTTCACATCCTGGTCCAGTCACAGCGGGCCATGGCTGAGGGCATTGGCGGCATTGCCCAGGCGCTGGCTGATGTGGCACGGACACAGAGGGAGGTGGTCCAGTCCCAGAGGGTGGTGGCGCAGTCACTGGCTGATGTGGCACAGACCCAGAGGGAGGTAGTCCACTCCCTCTGCTCCATGACCGCGAGCATGGAGACCCTGGCCGAGCGGGCCTCCAGAATTGGCAACGCCAGGTGGCAGTGGGAGCCTCATGGGTTAGATCCGTTCGCACCCCTGTCCCATGGAGTATTTCGGGGGCCATCGGGCACCCCAAGGGAGGAGGGGTGGGACCCGTGCAAGTGACACCCACAGGGGAGGTGCTGGAACACCGCAGCTCCTCAGGCTCCCCTCCCTCCCCTCAGCCTCCTGTCCCTCGCGCATTGCATGGGCAGTGGGCAGAACAGGGCGGCACCAGGGACACCCAATCAGCAGATCGGCCTATCCAGGCCCGCTCGTCCCTGAAGACGGCCGTCAAAGGGGACTCAGCCCACTGGGTGGGAATCACAGCAGGCCGTCTCCACTGCTGATGTACCATCCGGTGATCCACCGAGAGATAGCGTTAGGGCCTGTAAGGACAGAAAGGTAGACACCAGTTAGATTGTCACAGGTGCAGGGCATAATATTGTGATATGATAGTGCACTAACCTGGAAAAACATGTTTCCAACAAAAACATGTTCACAACATTACAACCTGCCTCGGTGCTCTGTCAGAAGGGTGTGAGGGATGAGCTGGGCTGGCTGCAGAGGGAGTGCTGTGAGGGATTGGGGACATGCTCAGCCGAGTCGGGAGGGTTTGGACTACAGACCCCAGTACAGCCAGCGCTCACCACTCCTGTGCCCAACACCCATTCCCCAACCCTTCCCCGCCCCCACCTCCACTACCCCAGGGATTCGATGGGACCGTGTGAAGAAATGGCCAGCTCGCATGCTGGGATCACCCAGGTGGACAGTGGAAAGTATTCCTGTGGGAAAGAGTCAGACACTGTTAAACGGTGCAGAGCACCAGGCTGGTCATCACCTTCCATCCCATGGGCCAGACCTGCTGTTACTGCCAAACCAGGGCCAGCACCCCGTAGTGAGGCAAGTAGGAATCACCGAGGGTTTGCAAGGGGTGGGGGGGCGCAAGCGAGGCTTTCATGGGAGGGGTGGTTGACTGAGGGGGTCAGTAGGGGTGGAATGTGATGTCTGTGCTGCTGGCCAGGCCCCATTCTCGGTGAACCTGGAGGCAATTAGAGTGTCTCGAATGCGCCGGCCAAGGCTCACACATTGTGTGGCCTCCCATGCATGCCCATGCTCCATTTCCAGCCCATCCTCGCCACCCCCCCAACCCCCGCCCGCCCCCCCCCCCCCCCCCCCCCCCACACACACACACACACTTCTCATTGGACAAGGTCTGGTGTTCAACCTCATCCTCCAGCACATCGCTTTTCTGCTGCGTGATGATGTGGAGGACTCAGCAGGCCAGCACAATGTGGGAGACTCTCCTAGCTCTATATTGGAGGCCCCCTCCAGAGCTGTCCAGGCTCCTCAACCACATCTTCAGTAAGCACCACACAATTACACCGCTGGTCGCTGCATGGGCATCATTGTAGCAGGTCTCCGCGTACTCTGAAATCCATTCTGATAATTCTTTATGGCTTCTGCACTCTGGATAAATATTGATATTCTCCAGTAAAATGCTCTCAAATAATTTTGTCAAGTGTAAATATTAAGCTATCCCAATTCATTCTCCCTCAGTTTTTGAATCCCAAGACAACTTTAATTTTTTGAGATAGGTATTTGTAAAACGGTGTTTGGGGGGGGAAGTGGGGGGGGCTGGCGTGGTAGGGGCGGGTGCCTCGAAGAAGCAGGAACTGTTGAGTATGCTAGGATGAAGGCGTCATGCACACCGCCTGGGTACCGGGCACACATGTGCATGATGTGCAGCTTATGGTTGCACACTAGCTGCATGTGGAACCCCTTTTGGTATGTGTAGAGCAGCCTGCCATCTGCAGGTGCTCATAAGGGGACATGCATCTCGTCAATCACGCCCTGGACCCAGGGTATCTCGGCGATAATGGTGAACCCCACTGCCCGGGCATCCTGGTGGGCTTGGTCCACGTTGAAATTGGTATTGTGACAACCGGGATTACAGGGCCTCTGACACATGCACCTGTGATGTACCTATGCACCAAGCTCTGTGAGAACCCAAACAGGTCGCCACTCGGTGCCTGGAAGGACCCCATGACATAAAGGTTCAGGGCAACTGTCGCCTTGACGGCCACCGGGAACGGGTGTCCTCCCCCATATCCCCACAATGCAGGTGCGCCATGATTTGGCAGATATCATAGAATCGCAGAATTATAGAATTTTCAGTGCAGAAGAAGGCCATTCGGCCCATCGAGTCAGCACCGGGCCTTGGAAAGGGCACTCCACCCAAGCCCACACCTCCACCCCATCACCGTAACTCAGTAACCCCACCTATCCTTTTTGGACAATTTATCATGGCCAATCCACCTAACGTGCACACCTTTGGACTGTGGGAAGAAACCGGAGCACCCGGAGGAAACCCACGCAGATACGGGGAGGACGGTGACTCATGCCGGGAATCGAACCTGGGACCCTGGAGCTGTGAAGCAACTGTGCTAACCACTATGCCAGCATGCCACTCAGTCACACTGTCCTCCTTCTCAGCCGGAGTCTTTGATGGCATGTCATACAGCCATAGTGCATCCCCCAGGCTGCGGCAACTAGGAGGAAGGCCACCATTGCTGGTTGAATTCAAATATCCATTGTCTGCAGGTGGGGTGAATCGCTGACATGTTAGCATGGTGTGTACCTCCATGCCCAACTAGGTCCAACGGGCTACATGGTGGCCCCAGTTTACACTGCGGACCCTGCCCCCGCATGTCCCTCTCCTCCTCCTTCACGTAACCTGCACATCTTTGGATTGTGGAAGGAAACTGGAGCACCCGGAGGAAACCCATGCAGACATGGAGTGAAAATGCAGGGCAGCACGGTGGCACAGTGGGTTAGCCCTTCAGCCTCACGGCGCCGAGGTCACAGGTTCGATCCCGGCTCTGGGTCACTCTCCGTGTGGAGTTTGCACATTCTCCCCGTGTTTGCGTGGGTTTCGCCCCCACAACCCAACGATGTGCAGGCTAGGTGGATTGGCCACGTTAAATTGTCCCTTAATTGGAAAAAGTGAATTGGATACTCTAAAACATTTTTTTTTAATGCAAACTCCACTCAGACAGTGACCCAAAGCCGAAATTCAACCAGCATTTTCTGTTCTTAATTCAGATTTGCAACATCTGTGGTGATTTGCTTTTATCAAAAGTACTTTGTTGGATTTAAAGTGTTATGTTGGGATGGTGACAGATGCTGTACAAACGAAAGCTTGTCTTTTCTTTGATATGTTCTTTCTTCTTACAAGAGACAGACACAATCCTGCCAAGATGAGGCACAGTAAACCAGTTCCCAGCAATTGGATTGGATTGGATTGGTTTATTGACACGTGTACCGAGGTACAGTGAAAAGTGTTGTTCTGCGTACAGTTCAGACAGATCATTCCGTACATGAAAAGAAAATACATAATAGGGCAAACATAAAATACACAATGTAAATACATAGACACAGGCATCGGGTGAAGCGCACAGGAGTCCAGTACTACTCAGTAGTGAAGATGTGTGAAGAGATCAGGTCAGTCCATAAGAGGGTCGTTTAGGAGTCTGGTAACAGCGGGAAAGGAGCTGTTTTTGAACCTGTTAGTGCGTGTTCTCAGACTTGTATCTTCTGCCTCACGGAAGAATTGGAAGAGTGAATAACCCGGGTGGGAGGAATCTTTGATTATGTTGCCCTCTAGACAGAGTAAATGGATAGGAGGCGGGTTTGTGTGATGGACTGGGCTGTGTTCATGACTCTCTGTAGTTCCTTACGGTCTTGGGCTGAGCAGTTGCCATACCAGGCTGTGATGCAGTCAGATAGGATGCTTTCTATGGTGCATCTGTAAAAGTAGGTAGGAGTCAATGGACATGCCGAATTTCCATCGTTTTCTGAGGAAGTATAGGCGCTGTTGTGCTTTTTTGGTCGTAGTGTCGACATGGGTGGACCAGGACAGATTGTTGGTGATGTGCACACTTTTTTTTTTAATTTAGAGCACCTAATTCATTTTTGCCAAATAAGGGGCAGTTTACGTGGCCAATCCACCTACCTTGCACATCTTTTGGGTTGCGGGGGCGAAGTCCACGCAAACACAGGAGAATGTGCAAACTCCACACGGACAGTGACCCAGAGCCGGTATCGAACCTGGGATCTCTGCGCCGTGAGGCAACAGTGCTAACAACTGTGCCACCGTGCTGCCACCGTAATGTGCACCCCTAGGAATTTGAAGCTGTCAACCATCTCCACCTTGGCCCCATTGATGCAGACAGGGGTGTGTACAGTACTTTGCTTCCTGATCGATGACCAGCTCTTTAGTTTCGCTGACATAAAGGGAGAGATTGTTGTTGTCACACCACTCCACTAGGCTCTCTATCTCCCTCCTGTACTCTGACTCATCATTGTTCGAGTTCTGACCCACTACGGTCGTGTCATCAGCAAACTTGTAGATGGAGTTTGAACCGAAGTTTGCCACGCAGTCATGTGTGTACAGGGAGTATAATAGGGGGGGGCTAAGTACGCAGTCTTCTGGGATCCCGGTATTGAGGACTATCGTGGAGGAGGCATTGTTGTTTATCTTTACTGATTGTGGTCTATGTCATGATATACACCAGTATATCATGGTGCAGATACATATACACTGATGGACACACAGCGGGACCAATCAACACACACAACACCGCAGCCAATCACCAGTTAGAGCACACTCACTATAAAGACAGGGGGCATCAGAGTTTCCGCTCATTCGGGATGCAGCCTCCTCCAAGGACAGAGCTTACAGCTTCCAGCACAGGTCCTTACCATGTGCTGAGTGCATCGACTGGTTCGGACAGGCATAGGTCTTGATGTTTAATCTAACATCGTGTTAACCCATAGTGAAAGTATGTTCAGCAGTTTCTAACTTAATAAAATAGTGTTGTACTCTTTTAAGTGTTGGTGGCCTGTATGTGTTCCACGGATCCAGAACACCCAACACATCAGTCTATGGGTCAGAAAGTCGAGGATCCAGTTGGAGAGTGAGGAACTAAGTCCTAGGTTTTGGGGCTTTGATATGAGCTTGGCTGGGATTATGGTGTTGAAGGCGGAGCTGAAGTCAATAAATAGGAGTCTGACATAGGGGTCCTTATTGTAGAGATACTCCAGGGATGAGTGTAGGGCCATGAAGATGGTGTATGCTGTGGAGCATTTGAGGCTGTAGGCGATTTGCAGTGGATCTAGGCATTCTGGGAGTATGGAGTTAATATACCTCATGACCAACCTCTCAAAGCATTCATTACGATCGACGTCAAGGCCACCAGATGATAATCTTCGAGGCTCATTCCCTGGTTCTTCTTTTGCACCGGCATGATGGTAGTCTTCTTGAAGCAGATGGGGACCTCGGAACACAGTAGCGAGAGGTTGAAGATATCCGCGAACACATCTGCCAGCTGGTCAACGCAGGATCTGAATTCACGACCAGGGTCCCTGTCAAGACCCGTCACTTTCCGAGGGTTCACTTTAAAGAAGGCCAATCTGACTTCGGAAGCTGTGACTCAGAAGATAATGAGGAGAAGTTAAACCCTCTGCAGTGCAAAGGAGCTGTGCCAATAATTGTTACCTTCCAAGTGAGTCATGTGCCAAGGCTTTCTCACAAACAGAAAGAGAGCTTTTGGAGACCTAAAGTTGCTCTTGTTTTGCATTATTAGGTTCGGTAGAATGACTTTTTTACATTAGTGTGAAGTTCCAGACGAGCGACCACAAGGAAACGATTACTTTTAGAAAACTCAATATTGATTTTACCTACTAGAATACAACTCCTACTCCCCGAAGGGTCTCTCTCGTCCGGCCCACACCAGGGCTGGGGTATTTATCCCAGTGAACCTTTGCTTAAGGTTCCTCATCTGGGGAGATCAACATATTCAGGTGAGGTGACTGGGACTCTGATGTTGCAGACCCCGTGGCCTCCGGTCGGTTTATAACAATTAAAAAGTACAATTAGAAAGTACAATTAGAATGTCCAAAGATGTGCAGGTTAGGTGGATTGGCCATGCCAAATTACCCTTAGTGTCCAAAAAGGTTAAGTGGGGTTACTGGGTTACTAGGATAGGGTGGAGGTGTGGGCTTAAGTCGGGTGCTCTTTCCAAGAGCTGGTGCAGACTCGATGGGTTGAATGGCCTCCTTCTGCTCTGTAAATTCTAGGACAAAACTTTTTTTAATGCAAGACCGCACATTTTCAATTTATTTTGTGAGATGCGCTGCTGTCCCGTCATGCTTCAAGAATTAACACCTGTTACATGCCTCATGTTAAACTCACAAATGTTGCTATGCTGCAAAGATTAGGAGAGATCCTTTCGCCAGTCACATTTATTGCCTATTGAAGAGTGAGTTGTGCTGAAGTCACTTTTTATACAACGAAGAAAGGATGGAGCCAGTTCTCTCCTTACTCCGGATTAATCCACAAGACCACACACTTCCCCCACACCCAGTGAAAATTGTTGTTTATGCGCTTGGAATAATTACCTAATCTTTTCCCAATTGGTGCAGCTGTTCTCTATTACAAACTAAAGCATGGGCTCCATTGTCACAGAGTTCTAACATTAACTAGTTGGTCCTGCTGTCGGTAGTGAACTCTGTATTTTGTCTGTGAGCTGCTCCACCTGCCTAGAAGCAGATACCAGTCAGAGACTCGCTATGATATTCGAGGACCCACTTCTGTATGGGAGCTTAGGATATACCTGTGGGGTTACTTTTAACCTAACCTACCTGAAGGATGGGATCGGCTGCCTGTTTGATACCACAACCAATTTCATAGATTCAGATTGGGCTAAAATTACTTCCACATGTTTTCTTCTAAATGTCGCTGAATGCATTTTTTAACTTACTATTTTAACAGAGTTGCGCAATCAGTAATAAGATCCAGCCAATGGCAGCCATGGGTACCATCTACAAGTTGCACTGCAGGAACTCACCAAAGTTCCTTAGGCAGCACCTTCCAAACCTACGATTATCTTGAAGGACGAGGGCAGCAAATACATGGGAATGCCACCAACTGAAAGTTCCCCTCCAAGTCACTCACCATCCTAACTTGTAAATACTTCACCATTCCTTCAATATCGCTAGGTCACAAAACTGGAACTCCTGGAGTGGAACATCTTCTGTTTCTGGTAGATCTTTGAATCTACACAGAGCACCCTCAAAGTGACAACTGGGCAGTCAATTGGGAGACTGCACCAGAGAAAATCCTGCTATCCTGGCGGAGGTGCGAGCTCACTCCACCCGTTTTTCTCTGGCAATAGAGAGTAAAATGCTCAGCATTTAGAGCCTTAATCGCCTCCTTTGTGCAACAGTGGATAGTGAACTGTGCGATGTTGATCACATTGTCTGCTGCAGCCTAGAAAGAACTTGACGCAAAATAGTTCATGGCCACCGCCACCTTCACAGTCTCTGCTGTCATTGTCTTCTCTGAGGCTGCAAGTCTGTCGGCCACAGGTGGCAGATTTTAACGACAACCTCCCTTGTGAGGTTGAGGTGGCAGGATTTCTCCTTGAAGACTCTGGGTGGATATAGCCTCCTGCTGAGAAGTATTCTCCCAGCCTCGTGCTCCCTCTCCCAGCAGCTGGTCCCGCTTGCTGTCACCGCTGTTTACTCTTCCCGTCGTGCTGCAGCACAAGTGGTCTGAGCAGAACCCTTCAGGTGAGAACCAAAGCCTTCAGTGTCTGCCACTCACTCCCTGCAGACTTCGCCAACTTTAGATGGCAGCCAAACCTTCAAACACTGTTAGAAACTCATCAACAGACATTAGAACACTATCGGCAACTAACTTGAAAATGGTTGACAATCCTTTTAAATAGTGTTGGTTGTTTGTGGGGGGGGGGAATCGGGGGCAGGTTCAATCCTGGGTCATGAACCTTCAACTTCTTGCCTTCTTTCTTGCTCACACTGCTGCCCATCTCCCCCCCCCCGCCAACATCTCCTCGGGCAAGTCATCAGAGTCGGGAATGGAGAGGGCATTTCAGTGCGCAAGCCGCCAGGGACCATTCCTTGGCCATTCTGCCTCTCTTCTGTCCAGCTACATGATGGGAAAATCAATCCCCTGGAGTTGACCAGTTGACTTGTTGTCTCTGCCGGAAAATGTGCAAACTAGTCCTGGATGAATCTTGTAGAGCAGGGACAGAAATGATTGTTGCAGGTGCCGGGGTTTAGATATTTCAGTAAGCTCAGGGAAGGTGGTAAAAGAGGGGGAGGGGTGGTATTGTTAGTCAAGGACAGTATTACGATGGCAGAAAGGACGTTTGATGAGGACTCGTCGACTGAGGTAGTATGGGCTGAGGTTAGAAACAGGAAAGGAGAGGTCACCCTGTTAGGGGTTTTCTATAGGCCTCCGAAAAGTTCCAGAGATGTAGAGGAAAGGATTGCAAAGATGATTCTGGATAGGAGCGAAAACAACAGGGTAGTTGTTATGGGGGACTTTAACTTTCCAAATATTGACTGGAAACGCTATAGTTCGAGTACTTTAGATGGGTCCATTTTCGTCCAATATGTGCAGGAGGGTTTCCTGACACAGTATGTAGATAGGCCAACGAGACGCGAGGCCATATTGGATTTGGTGCTGGGTAATGAACCAGGACAGGTGTTAGATTTGGAGGTAGGTGAGCACTTTGGTGATAGTGACCACAATTCGATTACGTTTAATTTAGTGATGGAAAGGGATAGGTATATACCTCAGGGCAAGAGTTATATCTGGGGGAAAGGCAAATATGATGCGATGAGGCAAGACTTCGGATGCATCGGATGGAGAGGAAAACTGCAGGGGATGGGCACAATGGAAATGTGGAGCTTGTTCAAGGAACAGCTACTGCGTGTCCTTGATAAGTATGTACCTGTCAGGCAGGGAGGAAGTGATCGAGCGAGGGAATCGTGGTTTACTAAAGCAGTCAAAACACTTGTCAAGAGGAAGAAGGAGGCTCATGTAAAGATGAGACATGAAGGTTCAGTTAGGACGCTCGAGAGTTACAAGTTAGCTAGGAACGACCTAAAGAGAGAGCTAAGAAGATCCAGGAGGGGACATGAGAAGTCTTTGTCAGGTAGGATCAAGGATGACCCTAAAGCTTTCTATAGATATGTCAGGAATAAAAGAATGACTAGGGTAAGAGTAGGGCCAGTCAAGGACAGTAGTGGGAAGTTGTGCTTGGAGTCCAAGGAGATAGGAGAGGTGCTAAATGAATATTTTTCGTCAGTATTCACACAGGAAAAAGACAATGTTGTCGAGGAGAATACTGAGATTCAGGCCACTAGACTAGAAGGGCTTGAGGTTCATAGGGAGGAGCTGTTAGCAATTCTGGAAAGTGTGAAAATAGATGTCCCCTGGGCCGGATGGGATTTATCCTAGGATTCTCTGGGAAGCTAGGGAGGAGATTGCTGAGCCTTTGGCTTTGATCTTTAAGTCATCTTTGTCTACATGAATAGTGCCAGAAGACTGGAGGATAGCAAATGTTGTCCCCTTGTTCAAGAAGGGGAGTACAGAAAACCCCGGTAACTATAGACCAGTGAGCCTTACTTCTGTTGTGGGAAAAATCTTGGAAAGGTTTATAAGAGATAGGATGTATAATCATCTGGAAAGGAATAATTTGATTAGAGATAGTCAACACGGTTTTGTGAAGGATAGGTCGTGCCTCACAAACCTTATTGAGTTCTTTGAGAAGGTGACCAAACAGGTGGATGAGGGTAAAGCAGTTGATGTGGTGTGCAGTGTCCCCATGGTAGGCTACTGCAGAAAATACGGAGGCATGGGATTCAGGGTGATTTAACAGTTTGGATCAGAGATTGGCTAGCTGGAAGAAGACAAAGGGTGGTGGTTGATGGGAAATGTTCAGACTGGAGTCCAGTTACTAGTGGTGTACCACAAGGATCTGTTTTGGGGCCACTGTTGTTTGTCATTTTTATAAATGACCTGGAGGAGGGTGTAGAAAGATGGGTGAGTAAATTTGCAGATGATACTAAAGTCGGTGGAGTTGTGGACAGTGCGGAAGGATGTTACAAGTTACAGAGGGACATAGATAAGCTGCAGCGCTGGGCTGAGAGGTGGCAAATGGAGTTTAATACAGAAAAGTGTGAGGTGATTCATTTTGGAAGGAATAACAGGAATACAGAGTACTGGGCTAATGGTAAGATTCTTGGCAGTGTGGATGAGCAGAGAGATCTCGGTGTCCATGTACATAGATCCCTGAAAGTTGCCACCCAGGTTGAGAGGGTTGTTAAGAAGGCGCACGGTGTGTTAGCTTTTATTGGTAGAGGGAGCCATGAGGTCATGTTGCAGCTGTACAAAACTCTGGTCCGGCCGCATTTGGAGTATTGCGTGCAATTCTGGTCGCCGCATTATAGGAAGGATGTGGAAGCATTGGAAAGGGTGCAGAGGATTTACCAGAATGTTGCCTGGTATGGAGGGAAGATCTTATGAGGAAAGGCTGAGGGACTTGAGGGTGTTTTCGTTAGAGAGAAGAAGGTTCAGAGGTGACTTAATTGAGGCACACAAGATGATCAGAGGATTGGATAGGGTGGACAGTGAGAGCCTTTTTCTTCGAATGGTGATGTCTAGCACGAGGGGACATCGCTTTAAGTTGAGGGGAGATAGATATAAGACAGATGTCAGAGGTAGGTTCTGTACTCCGAGAGTAGTAAGGGCGTGGAATGCCCTGCCTGCAACAGTAGTGGACTCGCCAACACTAAGGGCATTCAAATGGTCATTGGATAGACGTATGGACAATAAGGCAATAGTGTAGATGGGCTTTAGAGTGGTTTCACTGGTCGGTGCAACATCAAGGGCCGAAGGGCCTGTACTGCGCTGTAATGTTCTATCTTCTAATGTTCTATGTTCTATGTACAACAGAGCTAAGACCACCACACTGGTAAATTGGGCTTGAAGGAAGTCCTTACATGGCACTGCTCAGGGTCTGTCAATCCAGCTGATTCACCACACTGCCAACTATATCCTGGCAATTGGTTCAACTTAAATTGTTTCTTCTGAGTGCTCCAATCCAGTCCAGGAAGTTGTTTTATCATAGATTTATCATAGAATTTACAGTGCAGAAGGAGGCCATTCGGCCCATCAAGTCTGCACCGGCTCTTGGAAAGAGCACCCTACCCAAGGGCAACACCTCCCCCCTATCCCCATAACCCAGTAACCCCACCCAACACTAAGGGCAATTTTGGACACTAAGGGCAATTTATCATGGCCAATCAACCTAACCTGCACATCTTTGGACTGTGGGAGGAAACCGGAGCACCCGGAGGAAACCCACGCACACACGGAGAGGATGTGCAGACTCCGCACAGACAGTGACCCAAGCCGGAATCGAACCTGGGACCCGGGAGCTGTGAAGCGATTGTGCTATCCACAATGCTACCGTGCTGCCCACGTTGTGTTGTACACAACGTTGCGAGCCGGGTGGACCACAGAAGGGGAGTCTCCCGGCTTTGAACGTCCATCCTGCTTCACGGCAAGCTGCTTTTCCAACACAGAATGGCCGGAGGGTCGCACCCTATATGTGCAGACCAGACCAGTGTCACGGTGGCACAATGGTCAGCACTGCTTCCTCACAACGCCAGGGGCTCAGGTTCAATTCCTGCCTTGGGTGACTGTCTGTGTGGAGTTTAAACATTCCCCCGTGTCTGCATGGGTTTCATCCGGGTGCTCTGGTTTCCTCCCACAGTCCAAAGACATGCAGGTTTGGTGGATTGAGCATAATAAATTGCCCCTTAGTGTCCAAAGATGTGCAGGTTAGGTATGGGTTATGGGGATAGGGCAGGCGAGAAGGCCTAGATAAGGTGCTCTTTCAGAGGGTCGGTGCAGACTCGATGGGCCAAATGCACTGTGGGATTTTCACAGTAACTGCATTGCAGTGTTAACGTAAGCCTACTTACATTATAATAAAGATTATTATTAGGGATTCGATGGTTCTCTGGACCACCACCACGTGTAGTCAGAAATAAAAGAGGGAAGCAGCATCTGGCTTTTTAATCCTCCCTTTTTATATCAGCAACCCAGAATTTAAAAACTGCACCTCAAACAAATATTTTGTTGTTGACCAGTTATTTATCCAATGCTCAAGAAGTTTTGGGAACATTGAAATGTGGTCATCAACAGGAAATCATCTAATTTTAAAAGGAGGGATGAAGCTTGAATAGTTTCAAGACATTTCTCACCCTTTTGTTGCACAACAATTTTCTACTTCATGGAATTGTTTCCAAATGTACCCCCTTCTGACACTGTGACAACAACTAACCTGCTATGTTATACTCTGCCCTATTTTAGCACACTATTGGCTTTTATATCGCTGCTGGTAGTAGCAGACAAATTAAGCTGACAATGTTTTAGCCCATGTGTCAGCCTGTCAGTCTCTTATGAGTCATCCATTATTTTCTTTTTCACTAGTATTGGAGGCCTTCACGCTCAGCCAGAGAGCAAGATGAGCACAAGGCTGCTAAGAGCAATCAATTAGCTGCTACTTTCTCATTAGCTGTGCAGGGGTTTGAGGTAAAAATGTTCTCAAATGAGCTGATGGTTTCTGAGAAATACAATTACCATTCTGTTTATTGAACATTAGACGTTTTATATGAAAGCAGAATATTGCTGAAGGGCACCTTTTTCTTAGAAAAGCTACTTGGACATTAGCTTCAAAGGAGTTTTCTCCAGCATACAGATGATTATCTGACATGAAGATGTATTCCTTTCAGGACTTGGAACCATAGAATCCCTACAGTGCAGAAAGATGTCATTCGGCCTATCGGGTCTGCACCAACCCCCCTGGAGAGCACCCTCACCTAGGCCCACTACCCCACCCTATCGCTGCCCTGGACACACCAAGGAGCAATTTAGCATGGACGATCCAACAAATGTGCACATCTTCGGACTGTGGAAGGAAACTGGCGCAACCACAGGAAACCCACGGGGAGAAGGTGCAAATTCCACACAGTCACCCAAGGCTGGAATTGAACCGTGGTCCCTGGCACTGTGAGGCAGCAGTGCTGCCCACTGTGACACCGTGCTGCCCCCTGCAGATTCTGCAGATGCTTTTGTTTCTGCAGTAAGAATTAATGAGATGAGGTTGACTCCCCTTTATCCCCATTGAAGCGAATACATTTATTACATGGCAGGTTTCCATCTCGTAAGCCGATGGCTTGGAATATGGTGGTCAACTCTGCACTAAGCATCACGCGATGTGACTCTTGAGCCCCACTCTGGCATGGCAGCCTCTGCCGCCAACAGTGGGCTGAGAATATGCACTGGTCTCTGTTCTCTCTGTTCTCTCTGAACCCTCTTCTCGACCAGCTGAGTTAAGGCATATTCCCTCGAAAGGGAAAGATAGGGCAAACAAATCCAGAGCACCCTGGGTAAAAAAGGAGATACAAATTAAGATAAGGAAGAAAAAGTGCTTTTGACGGGCGTCAGGTGGAAAGTACAGTTGAGAACCAAGAGGGATAGAGAAGGCTCATAGGGAAGTGAAAAAGTTCAGGAGAGAAAAGACTGGCAGTCAACATAAAGGGAAATCTAAAAGTCTTCTATGGGAATATAAATAGTAAAAGGGTGGCAAAAGGCCAATTGGTAGGACCAATTGGGGACCAGAATGTCCTTGTTCAAAAATGGTTGGAATGACAGCAATTACAGACCAGTCACTTTAACATCAGTGCTGGGCAAGCTTCTAGAAACAATTATTATCAGTCACATGGAAAAATGTGGGTTGATTAGGGACAGCCAGCATGGACTTCACAAATGGAATTAGTGTTTAACTAACTTCCTGGAGTGTTTTGAGGAGGTAACAGGAAGGGCCGATGAGGGTAATGTTGTTGATGTCATAGAATCATAGAATTGTGGTGTACATGGACTTTCAGGAGGCATTCGATACAGTGCCACAGAACAGACAGACTTGTGGAAGAAGTTACAGCTCGTGGACTAAAAGTGACAGTAGTAATGTGGATCGAAAATTGACTGACTAATAGGAAGCTGAGAGTAATGCTCAATGGATATTTTTCAGGCTGGAGGAAGGTTTGTGGTAGTGTTCAGCGGTGAACAATATTGAGACCCTTGCTTTTCCTGATATATGTTAATGATCTAGATCTTGGTATGCAGAAACAATCTCAAGGTTTGAGGTTAACACAAAGTTTGCATGTATTGTAAACTGAAGAAAAAGAAAACAGTGTAGAACTTCAAAAGGACATATAATAATCTTTATTGTCACAAGTAGGCTTACATTAACATTGCAATGAAGTTACTGTGAAAATCCCGTAGACGCCACATTCCTTTTTTACCCAGGGTGCTCTGTGTTCGGGTACACAGAGGGAGAATTCAGAATGTTCAAATTACCTAACAATTATGTCTTTCGGGACTTGTGGGAGGAAGCCGGAGCACCCGGAGGAAACCCACACAGACAAGGGGAGAACGTGCAGACTTCCCACAGACAATGACCTAAGCCGGGAATCAAACCTGGGACCCTGCAGCTGTGAAGCAACAGTGCTACCGTTGCTGCCCGCTAACAATAACAAGGTGGCGGAGTGGGCAGATAGGTGGAAAATGAAATTCAATGCGGAAAAGTGTGAGGTGATGCATTTTGGTAGGAAGAACATGGAAAGGCAATGGGCACAATTTCCCAAAACTTTTATGCATGGGAAAGTGGGAAATGAGGTGCGATTCACGTCTGGGCTGTGGAGACCAATAGTGATTCATGTTGGCTTCACACTGCGCCAGCGGGTTGGTGTATTGGAGGAGCTGGGGAATCGGGTTTTAAAACAGATCCTGCATATTTAAATTTGCTAATCTGGGGCGAAATTCTCCCCCAACGGCGGAATGTCCGCCGACTGGCGCCAAAGCCGGCGCCAATCAGACGGGCATCGCGCCAGCCCAAAGGTGCGGAAGGCTCCGCATCTTTGGCGGCCTAGCCCCAACATTGAGGGGCTAGGCCGACGCTGGAGGGATTTCCGCCCCGCCAGCTGGCGGAAATGGCGTTTGTTTCCCCGCCAGCTGGCGCGGAAATGCGGCGCATGCGCGGGAGCGTCAGCGGCCGCTGTCAGTTTCCCAGCGCATGCGCGGGAGCGTCAGCGGCCGCTGTCAGTTTCCCGCGCATGCGCAGTGGGGAGAGTCTCTTCCGCCTCTGCCATGGTGGAGGCCGTAGCGGAGGCGGAAGGGAAAGAGTGCCCCACGGCACAGGCCCGCCTGCGGATCGGTGGGCCCCGATCGCGGGCCAGGCCACTGTGGGGGCACCCCCCGGGGTCAGATCGCCCCGCGCCCCCCCCCAGGACCCTGGAGCCCGCCCACGCCGCCTGGTCCCGCCGGTAAATACCAGGTTTGATTTACGTCGGCGGGACAGGCAATTCCTGGGCGGGACTTCGGCCCATCCGGGCCGGAGAATCCAGCGGGGGGTCCCGCCAACCGGCGCGGCCGGATTCCCGCCCCTGCCCAATCTCCGGGAGCGGAGACTTCGGTGGGGGCGGGGGCGTGATTCACGGCGGCCAACGGCCATTCTCCGACCCGGCGAGGGGTCGGAGAATGACGCCCCTGGTTCATGCCCAGTGAAGGCGTGAAAGAGATCAAGCCAGCTGGAGTGGGCCAGGAGCATTAAAAACTGTTTGGCGCCCAACGCCAATCTCGTTTCGGGCCTCTCCTGGAGATTCTCCTGACAGAGTGGGATTTGCGCCAGGCACAACAAGACCCGAGAATTGCCCTCATTATAAAATAAGGGGTAAAATTCTAAATGGAGCGCAGGAGCAGAGAGATCTGTGTGTGTGTGTGTGTGTGTGTGTGTGTGTGCATAGATCACTGAAGGTGGCAGGACAGGTGGAGGGATGACTTAATAAACATATAATCTTGGCTTTGTTGATGGGAGCATAGGGTACAAGAGCAAGAAGATTATGCTGAACTCAGATGAATACTGTGTACAGTTCTGGGTGCCACGATATAGGAAGGGTGTGAACACATTGCTGCCTCACAGCTCCAGGCTCTCGGGTTCAATTCCCTCTGTGTGGAGTTTGCACTTTCCTCCTGGTGCTCCGATTTCCTTCCACAGTCCAAGGTGTGCAAAAATGTGCAGGTAAGGTGAATTGACGTGCTAAATTTTCCCTTAGTGCCCAAAAGGTTAGGTGGGGTTACTGGGTTACAGGATGGGGTAGAGGAGTGGGCTTAGGTGGTGTGCTCTTTCCAAGGGCCGGTACATTCTCAATGGGCCGAATGGTCTCCTTCTGCACTGTGAATTCTATGATCTACGATTGGAGAGAATGCAGAAGAAGTTTACAAGAATGGTTCCAGTGATGAGAAACTTCTGTCAATGGAAATAGATTGGAGAAGTTGGGACTATTCTCCTTGGAGAAAAATAGACTGAGAGGAGATTTGATAGAGATGTTCAAAATCATGAGGGGACTGGACAGAATATATAGAGAGAAATTGTCCTACTTTTACAAGAATCAAGAATGAAGGGCACCGATTTAAAGTAATTTGCAAAAGAAGCAACTGTGATGTGAGGAGAAAACTTTTCACACTTCGAGTGGTTCAAGTCTGGAATGTACTGGCTGGAAGTGTGGTGGAGGCAGGTTCAACCGAGGCACTCAAGAGGATATCAGGGGCGTCATTCTCCGACCCCCCCGCCGGGTCGGAGAATGGCCGTTGGCCGCCGTGAATCCCGCCCCCGCCCCCGCTGAAGTCTCCAGTACCGGAGATTGGGCAGGGGCGGGAATCGGGCCACGCCGGTTGGCGGGACCCCCCGCTGGATTCTCCGGCCCGGATGGGCCGAAGTCCCGCCCAGAAATTGCCTGTCCCGCCGGCGTAAATCAAACCTGGTATTTACCGGCGGGACCAGGCGGCGTGGGCGGTCTCCGGGGTCCTGGGGGGGGGGGCGTGGGGCGACCTGACCTCGGGGGGTGCCCCCACGGTGGCCTGGCCCGCGATCGGGGCCCACCGATCCGTGGGCGGGCCTGTGCCGTGGGGGCACTCTTTCCCTTCCGCCTCCGCCACGGCCTCCACCATGGCGGAGGCGGAAGAGACTCTCCCCACTGCGCATGCGCGGGAAACTGACAGCGGCCGCTGACGCTCCCGCGCATGCGCCGGGAAACTGACAGCGGCCACTGACGCTCCCGCGCATGCGCCGCATTTCCGCGCCAGCTGGCGGGGCAACAAACGCCGTTTCCGCCAGCTGGCGGGGCGGAAATCCCTCCGGCGCCAGCCTAGCCCCGCAATGTTGGGGCTAGGCCACCAAAGATGCGGAGCATTCCGCACCTTTGGCCCAGTGCGATGCCCGTCTGATTGGCGCCGTCTTTGGCGCCAGTCGGCGGACATCCCGCCGTTGGGGGAGAATTTCGCCCCAGATGATTGTTTGAATAGAAACAATTTGCTGAGAAAGAAAGAGGCAGGGGAATGGCATTAAGTCCTAATGCTCCTTTGGAGAGCTGCTGCAGACATGTTGGGCCAAATGGCCTCCTTCTGCACTGTAACAATTCTGTGATTCTGGGATTTAACAGGGTTTATTCAAAGCAGCTAAATAAAATACCCTCAATGTATGTAGTCCTGAATCTGCCTCTCGCTGAATTGATTTTGTATGTGTAAAATACTCTGCAGCCTGATACCACAGTCAATATGCATTGTAAAATATTTCTGCTCACAGATGAGGGAGGATGTATCTGGAATTGGATTTACTGGCTCCTGTAAAGTGGTATTGAATCAACTTGGCAACTTTTATTTTCATTTTTTCATTTTTTTATATATCTGTAAAAGTTTGCCAGGGTAAGTTATTTTTGGCATTAAATCTCAAGATCAGCATTTTTCAGGAAAACCGAGAAAATAAATCTAGTGCCCTCAGCACTTGCGTCTACCTTAAGTAAGTTTTCACTGCCGCAAACTACATTTTTGCTTTCTCCTGCTATATAGCTCCAACACCTTGGGCAAAATTCTTCGTTTGGGAGACTATAGGGCGGCATTCTCCGCCGGCGTGATTCTCCGTTTTGCCGGCGCCCGGAAGGTTTCCCGATGGCGTGCCACAATTGGAAACCCCATTGACCGGCCGGCGTAACAGAGAACCCCGCCGGCGGGTCGGAGCAGAAATGTGGCACGGCGGGGCGGAGAATTCAGCCCTATGTTCCCACACTGGAGTTGAATTGCATGTCTCTGGGGGGGTCTCTTTTTTAGGGGTTATCTGGGGGGTCTCTTTGTTTCGGGGGTTTCTGTGGGGAGGGGAGGAGGTGGAGGGGTCTGGAGCAGGTGGGATGGGCAGATCTTGCATTGTGGGAGGGCAGGTGACCCATGGAATGGACTTTGGGGGCAATTCCCTTAAAGAGGTACCCCGTTTGCCAAAGTTCGCGAGATCCAACGCGTCAGGGCCACGCTTGTCAATAACCTAGAAGACTGGGGAATCACGCAGGCCGGAAGAATATGGTGCCCGGCCCACTAAGTGGTTGCAAATGGGTCTAAATGACTGTAGCGGGACATGAAACTCGAGCCCGCCGTCAGCGGGGAGGGGGGGGGGACAGCGAATGCCAATCATGGACGGGTTTCTTCATCCCGCCGCACCAGGCATGCCATCGGAATTCTCCATTCCGCCAGCTGGTCAACAGGGTTTCCCATTGTGGGGCAGCCCCACACCATCGAGAAACCTCCGGGCTGCCGGAAAAATGGAGCCACCCAACGGCAGAGAATTCAGCCCCCTGTTTTTCTTCATTAATGCGGAATTCTCCGTCTCACCGGGAAATCTGCAGCGCGATTCTCCGACCCCCCGACGGGTCGGAGAATCGCCGGGGGCTGGCGTGAATCCCGCCCCCACCTGTTGCCGAATTCTCCGGCACCGGATATTCGGCGGGGGCCGGAATCGCGCCATGCCGGTCGACGGGCCCCCCCCGGCAATTCTCCGGCCCGCGATGGGCCGAAGTCCCGCTGCTGGAATGCCTGTCCCGCCGACGTGGATTAAACCACCTTTCTTACGGGTGGGACAAGGCAGCGGGAGCGGGCTCCGTGGTCCTGGGGGAGCGCGGGGGGATCTGGCCCTGGGGGGGTGCCCCCACGGTGTCCTGGCCCGTGATCGGGGCCCACCGATCGGCGGGCGGGCCTGGCCATGGGGGCACTCTTTTCCCTCTGCCTCGGCCACAGTTTTCATCATGGCTGATGCTGAAGGGACACCCCCCCTGCGCATGCGCGGGGATGACGTCAGCAGCCGCTGATGCGCCCACGCATGCGCGGACTTCTGCCGGCTGGCGAAAACCTTTTGGCCCCGGCTGGCATGTCGCCAAAGGCCTTTCCCGCCGGCCGGCAGAGCACCAGCCACTCCGAGCTTGGACCGTAAATGTGCGGAGAAATCACGCCACTCCATCCCGCCGGGACCCCCCGCCCCGCCGGGTAGGGGAGAATCCCACCCCTACTATCCGTGGCGTGAGAACGGAGAATTTCACCCCATGTCTTCAGTTGCCATAAAAGTTTGGGCGGATTCTCTCAGCCGAGGATTGAGCCGGAGAATCCCCGTGACCGGCGCAAATTGCGCCATGCCGGCCCGACGCCGTCACATGATTCTCTGCAGAGCGGAGAATCGGCACCATTGGTGCCAGCATGGTTGGCGCGGCACGGGTTGGGGGCCGCTCACACCAGCTCTCAGCCGGCGGCGTTCACACCTGCTCTCAGCCGGCGGGACCTCGGCGTGGAAGGGTCCGGGGGGCGGCCTGTGGGGTGGAGGGGGGTTTGACCCCCGGGAGGGCCTCTGATGTGGCCTGGCCCGCGTTCGGGGTCCACCAATTGGCGGGCCGGCCTCTCTGTCTGGCGACCTCCTTTCTTTTGCGCCGGCCCCTGTAGTCCTGCGCCATGTTGCGTTGGGGCTGGCGCGTTGAAGGAAGCCACTGCGCATGTGCGCGTTGGCGCTGCCGTCACTGTGCATGCGAGGATCTCGATGCGCCCAGTTCGCGCCAGGATCAGCAACTGGAGCAGTGTGGGTCACTCTACGTCCATGCTGGCCCCCTGTAGGGGCCAGAATTGCTGATCCTGAGGCCGTGTTTCCAACGGTGTCAACACTTAGCCTCAGGAACACAGAATCCCACCCTTTTAGTTATGTCTGTCAGCTTTCTTGAATCTATCAATCAATACCTGGGGATACAAGTAGCCCACAACTGGACACAGATCCTCAAATGGAAACTGTTGAATCTGGTGGAAGAGGAAATAAGGGAGCTACAGAGATGGAACTCACTCCCGTTCTCCCTGTCGGAAGAGTGCAGACGATCAAGATGAACGTGCTGCCCAGGTTCCTTTCCCTGTTCTGATTCCTCCCGATCTTCATCCCCAAGGCTTTTTTCACTAAAGTTGACAAATCAATTGATATGCCATCAATGAACACACGACGAGTGGTGAACATAACTGGGGCTTTAATACACTAAACAGAAAGCCTCCTGGCCTCTGATCCCGAACTGGATCAGAGGTGGAAACCTTATACATGAGCCCGAGGGGAGGAGCCACAGGCGGAGCCAGCAGGGACAAGCCCAGCATGTAACAATACAATACAATACTGTACAGTGGTTTACCTCATCAATTATGATGTTTTTTTGTGTGTGTGTGTGGGGGGATGGGGACCCGAGGATCAGGGAAAATGTGCTACAAAGAAGGAGTAATATGGGGGAACCTTGCTATTCCGAACCTTCTAGTTCACCACTGAAAGAGTATGAGGATGGGTAAATGATCCGGGAGCGGAGTGGATCAAAATGGAGGAGAATTCCTGCACGGGAATATCCCTCCAAGCACTGGCTACTCTCATTCCCCCAGAGCCAGATAAGCATGAAGCTCAGTGAAAGTGGCCACGTTGAGAATGTGGAACCAATTGCGACACCACTTAGGTCTGATTGTAATGTCCATCACCACCCCCACCTCACCCCCATCTGCAAGAACCACAAATTCACCCCTGCGACTATGGACATCTGTTTTAAAAGGTGGAGATAAGACAAAGGAGTAAGTACGTCGATAGAAGAGTAGCGACAATGGGGAATTCACGGACAAGCTCCAACTCCCGAAAGGGAACGAACTATGATAATGCAAGTCAGAAACTTCCTCCGAAAGGAGCAGCCAGTGGCATTCCCCCAGCTACCAGGACACTCCATTCCCTACTGGATAGATTCCTGACCATGGGTAAACTAGGGGGCGGTAACTGCGCTGACATGTACGATGGCTACTAGAGGAGGTATGTTCACCTCTTGACAAGACACGGAAGAAATGGGAGGAAGAGTTAGGCATATAGATGGGGGAGGGCTCTGGATCGAAGCACTGCACAGGGCGAATTCCACCTCCTCATGTACATGGGCTGAGCCTAACGGAGCTGAAGGTGGTGCACAGGACGAACCTAACAAGAACACGAATGAGCGGTTTCTTCCCAGAGGCGGAGGACAAATGTGAACGGTTCCAGGATGACCCGGCCAATCACATCCACATGTTCAGGTCCTGTCCCAGACTTGTTGAGGCTATGTCCAAGGTTGTGGGGGTGAGGATGGGGCGGCGCCCTCTAATGGTGGTCTTCGCGGTATCGGGGCAGCCAGAGCTCTTTATGGGGAGGGGGGCCGATGCCCTAGCCTTCACCTCTCTTTTCGCCTGCCGAGACTCCTCAGCTGGCGATCGGCAGCGCCGCCCAAGGACACAGGCTGGCTGTCCAATTTGGCAGTTTCTCAAAATGGTGAAAATAAAATACAGCATTCGGGGGTCAGAGAAAAGCTTCCACAACTCGTGGAGGCTATTCACCAGCCTGTTCCAAGGCCTGTTTGTGACCAACAACCAATAAACAAAGTGGGGGGGGGGGGGGGAGAGGAACAAAACAGACAATGGAAGAAAGAGAAGATGGGGGGAAAGCAAATAGGTGGGGGGGCGGGGGACACCAGGAGAAACACAGGGCAAGCAGGAAAGGGGAACGGGAAGAAACAAAGGGCGAGGTCACACAGGGACGCGACCACAACGGCAAGAAGAAAACTCACCCGGCCGACTCCTGGTGCGTTTTAGTACCAGGAGGCAGCGAAGACGGGAGCGAAGCGATACGGCGGTGGCGGTACCTCTGGGGGCTCGCAAACAGGGGCCCCAACACCTGTACATAGGTTCGGTATCGGGGAGACATCACTAACTGTGTGCACCACATGATTTATTTTCCTGATCACTTTTTCTTTGTTGTACACTAAATTTGTAGACCCCGTTTGTGCTTTCTTTTCTTCTTCTTTTTGTTTTTCTGTTTGGTTGAATATCAATATTCGCATTACTATGTATTATACACAGCATATGATATTGTAAATAATTACAAAACTAAGAAAAATATGTTTTAAAGGAACCTGTCAATCAGCTGTTACTCATTTCCTAGTTTGGGGCGGGATTCTCCGTGGGGGCACCTCCCAGGGCCAGATCCCCCCGAGCCCCCCAAGAACCCAGGAGGCCGACCGCGCCGCCAGGTCCCACCGGTAAGGGACCTACTCCAATTTACACCGGCGGGACCGGCAAAAGACGGGCGGGACTTCGGCCCATCGCGGGCCGGAGAATTCGGGAAGCCCCGGGCCCATGGAGTCGCGCCGGTCCCCGCCATTCTCCAAGGCGGGCGGCGCGACTCACGCCGGGCCGATTTTTGGGAGCCCGGAGAGACCTGTTAGATTTGCGCCGCGTGCCAAACAGTTTCCGATGCTCCTGGCCAGATCTAACCGGGATGCTCTGGATCACGCTCTTACTGGGTGTGAACCAGATTACCATATCTAAATCCTCATTTAAATATGCAGGATCTGTTTCAAGCTGGATTCTCTTGGTTCCTAGAATTCTCCCATTCGTCTGCGTAGCATGAAGCCGGCGTGAATCACTACTGATTTCCACAAACGGAGACCAATGTGATGACCACATCGGGATGCACGGAGGTCATTATAGTGCCTGGAAGGTTGGGGCCAGGGCACTGCCCACTGGTAACCCAACACTGCCATTTTGACACTACCAGCTTGGCACTCCCAAGTTGGCACTGCTATGTCACCACTTCCAGGGTGCCACATTGACACTGCCAAGTGGCCCCCTCGGCGATTCTCTGCCCGGGATGGGCCGAGCGGCCACGCTAAAAAAGCCGAGTCCCGCCAGCGCCATCCACACCTGTTCTTACCTCGCGGTAGCTCAGCGTGGATGCATCTGAGGGCGGCCTGGTGGAGGGGGAGGGGGTCTGACCCCAGGGGGGGGCCTCTGCTGTGGCCTGGCCCACGATCGGCGCCCATCTGATGCCAGGGATCGGCAGCTGGAGCGGTGTGGGTTGCTCCAGTGCCGTGCTGGCCCTCTGAGGCCATGTTGACACCGTCGTGTTTCTTGACGCCGTTTATGATGGCGTCAGCACTTAGCCTCAGGATCAAAGAATCCGGCTCTGGGTGTGGGTCTTTGTCGGCGCGAAAGGGGACAGAAGCATTAGCCAGAGATCGGTGTGCCCGATTTCTGAGAAACCAAGGGCGGGATTCTCCCGCAATCGGCGGGGCGGATCATACCGGCACCAAAGAATGGCGTGAACCACTCTGGCGTCGGGCCACCCGGAAAGTGCGGAGTCCTCCGCACTTTCGGGGGCTAGGCCAGCGCTGGAATGGTTGGCGCAGCGCCAACCGGTGCCGAAGGGCCTCTGCCGACCAGTGCGAGTTGGTGCATGCGCAGAACCGCTGGCGTGATTCCTGCGCATGCACAGGGGTTCCTTACACAGGCCGGCACGGAGGGAAAGAGTGTCCCCACGGCACAGGCCCAGCCGCAGATCGGTGGGCTCCAATGATGGGCCAGGCCACCTTGGGGTCCCCCCCCCCCCCCCGGGGCCAGATCCCCCCACGCCTCCCATGAGGACTCCGCAAGCAGCCCTCAAAGCCACGTCCCGCCAGTATGGACCTTGTCGAATCCACACTGGCAGGACTGGCCGAAAACGGACGGCCGCTCGCCCCATTGGGGCCCAGAGAATCACCGGGGAGCCACTGTCAATGGCCCCCGACCGGCGGCGGAGAATTCTGCAGCCAGCGTCGGAGCGGCGGGGCGGGATTCACGCCCTGCCCCTGGCTATTCTCCGACCCAGCGGGGGGGGTCGGAGAATCCCGGCCCAAAACTGTCGGCATCTTCAGGTTCCCCCTCTCCTCATTCAGGGTGCAGTTTACCCCAACCTCCAAATTATTTGTGAGTGGATTGCAGTCTGGATTTGACCCAACCACTCAACGGGAATCGCATCTCATTTCCCGCTGAAGACCGCACTTTGATATTTTGGGGGAGAATTGCACCCATAAAATGCAGGAAAAGATGGAGTAGACCAGGCTGCATCAATCCAGAGAGAAGCAGAGTTTCTGAGCAATAGCTTTTCATCAAAACGGTTCGGGTTTCAGAATAACTTGTGAGTATTTTCAGTTTGTTTAATATTTTCATTTGCGAATGCATCCAACTGCACCTAATGGGATAAAGGTTAGAAAAATAATGTTTACCAGAGGGTGTTTTGATGTAAATTGCTTCAAAGAGCAATGAAAGACTTCTGTTAAGTAAGATGCAGCCTAGTAACTCCATAGTGCTTTGTGTTGACCCATCCTTAAACAAAGGAATGTGTCAATTCCCCAGATGGTTCTAGATATCCATATTTAATTAGGTATTTGACTGTGATTTGCTGTTGTTTGCAGCTCAAATGCCAAAGGTCACATGATTTGTAAAAACTAATTTAATAGCTTGTTTGTGTCCAGTTTTTAAAGTCTTTGATCAAAAACTCAGAATACACTGGACATGCACTCCCAAAAGAATAAAAAATCCTAGTATAGTGTGATTTACATAATACATGTCAACAGTCATAATGAATGGAAAATACACAATGCATTGCTGGAACATAGTTTCCCTGATAGAGAGGAGGAACTCTTTTGCTTGTTTTATGCAATGGCATTGTCAATACATTCACAATGGTTTTCTCTCTCGGATATTTATACTGAGACTAAATTAAACACATTTAAGAAACAAGCTGTATTATTTCACTCTTGGCACTATGAGTTCTTGGGTTTTTTATGTGGTCTGTGATGTTTGCTGTGGCCTACAGGTTATATTTTGGCATACATTGGGTGGAGCTTTCCCATTTTGGCGCCGAGCGTTGATTGAGGCGAGAAAGCCCGGCGTGCATCTCGTCGGCTGCAGAGCCGGCTTTGCTCATAAGATCATGCCTGTCCAAAAAACACTGGAGGCATGGCCCAAGCCATCATGCTGGCAGAACAGGGCCAAAAAAAGCCAGCAATGTTGGGGATCCAAAGATCGGATGCCCCTTTAAAAAAGAAACAAGCAACTCCCCCCGACCAATGTACGTGCAGACCCCCCCCCCCCCCCCACCGGCCCCACCACATGCACAAGTAAAAAAAAAAAAATCCACAGGCACTGGAAACACGCCCGCCCATGGACAAAGGGATCCTTCTTTGCAAGGTTCTTGTTTTCTGACTCTCGCAATATTTTGCGCCCATGCTGCTGTTTGCGCTTGAAGTGAACGCTGGTGCAAAATTGAGGCCGTAGTGTCTGCTTTGATTCATTTGGTAACAAACGCAACTTCGAGTCAGATGTTTCTGACTTCTAGTCCCACGAAAGAACATAAATCAATGCTAACTCACCGGTGCAGTACTGAGGCAGGGCCCGGGGAAGAGCGGTGCCCACAGTGCTAATCAACGGGACCCAAACTTGGGCAGCACCCCCCCTCTTTTAAGTGGTCGCCTCAGGCCTCAATGTGCTCGCATACAAGGGTGTAGTTGGTACTCTGCTCCAGGACAGAGTTTCAGTAGTCAGAAGCCAATTGTATGGAGTGAGAGTCCATGTGGCCAATTTCTTTGACAGTCAAGGTGCATTCTGGCTGTTGCAGTCGACACGTGGCTGTTCTCTCTCCCTCCAGTGCAGGCACTGTCCCACTAAAGGACCACAGGAATCAAGATGGTGGTGCAAACTGGGGAAGCCAGGAGCTGTGGAAGCTGTAGCAAGATCGAGGCCTGGGGCAGCTGGAATGTTTGACAGGGCTGAGAGGAAGTGTGCCTTTCCACCTTCATAGCCACCCGAAGCCACTCCTCAGTGATATTTATCTCCAAAGAATCTGGGCCCAGGTAGAATGAGAGAGCGAGTGTTGGTTGTGCAAAACAAAATAGGCGAACATAGAAAGGGGCAGAGATTGGGCAACTGCTGTTCAAATCGCAATAGATTTTGGTAGTAAGAGTAGGAGACGGAACTACACACCTCAAAAATATAAAAGGTTAAGTGGAGCAAAGGAATCTTACTGCACAGATATGCAGATAAACGGGACCATAAAATAGATGAACAAATTATTGGTGTGTCTAGAAGTACAGAATATAAAAGAAAGGAAACATTGGACGTTTACAGGGCAGTAATTATTCTGTAGTTGGGATTATTGTGTAGTTTTATGCACCCTTAAAAGAGAAAGGACATAAAAGTACTAGAAAAGGTGAAATGTAGATTCAACAAGCTATTATGAAGGAGGAGGAGGTAGAATTTGGAAGAGAAACTTGAGAGGTTTGGGCTTTTCCACTGAAGTGGGCAAAGAGTGAGTGAGTGTGTATGAGAATAATAATAATCTTTATTGTCACAAGTAGGCTTACATTAACACTGCAATGAAGTTACTGTGATGATCTCCTAGTCGCCACACTCTGGCGCCTGTTCGTTTACACTGAGGGAGAATTCAGAATGTCCAATTCACTTAACAAGCGCGTCTTTTGGGACTTGTGGGAGGAAACCGGAGCACCCGGAGGAAACCCACGCAGACACGGGGAGAACGTGCAGACTCCGCACAGACAGTGACCCAAGCCAGGAATCGAACCCAGGTTCCTGGTGCTGTGAAGCAAGAGTGCTAACCACTATGCTACCATGCCGCCCATGAGTGAGAGTGAGTGAGTGAGCGAGAAAGCCCTGAGACTAGGAGTGAAGCAGACACACACACACACACACACATACAGACTTTTTAAGCAAAAAGTTAAAAAAACATTTTATTAGTTAGCCCTGCTGCTTCGCACTTGTCATTTTTATTAATTACTTTTATTTGAAATCATCAATTCATTGCTTTGACATTGATTTTTCTGCTTAGCAAGTTGTTTGTGTCTTCTTCATGTGCAACTATTATTTTTGAAATTCATCTTTAATGTTGTGCCAAACTGGATCTCAGGTAGCTGCTGCTGGATTTCTTGTGGAAGGGAAATGAGAGGTTCACAAGAATCGGATTTTTTTTTGGAGGGCTGGCAAAAGCAGCTCTTTTTGCATGTTCTATTTATATTTCAGATTATATGCACCATGTTGGGCATTTGCAAGGGTGGTTAGTTTCAATTTAAATATGAGAAAATATTTATCATTCGATGCAAAGTGTAATTTTTCTGTTAACAAAGTCCACTGGTTTGGATAGCAATAGCATATTATTGCAGGTGAATTGGTTGGTGCTCATTTACTGGAAGATTTTGTCATTTCTTAGCTTGGAAATGAAAACAGGAGCCATGCGCCAATGCAATGCAAGAGTGTTCTTTCTTAGTATTCTCATTTGCACATGGGATTGTTGTTTGTGGTGCTTGTGAGGTTCAACTCTTTTGGATGTTATTGCTGGATATTGCATTGGGTCAGGTTCAAAGAAGTCGAGCTGATTGCATAAAATAAATAATCAAGTTGTGTGTAATTGTCTGAAAAACGCCATGGTTGTAAAGTGTATCATACTGAAACCTGAGCTTTTGAGGGGCTTTAAGAATGGAGGCATAGAGTAGAAAAATCAAGAGTTTTTTCAAAATCTGCATGAAACAGTTTGACCCCACTGTGACTATGGTTCCCAGATTTGGACAACTGAAGAATGTGAGGAGCAAGGTTTGGGGGTTGGGGGACGTGGAATGCTGGGGGAGTAAAGGGGTTCATAAACAGGAGAAGCGCCAGGGCTCATGACTTATCCCTCTAGCTCTGTACTGGGCAGACGCCCATCCTACCATCTTCCCGCCAACCTCGAGCTCTCCCTAATCATAGAATTTACAGTGCAGAAGGAAGCCATTCAGGCCATCGAGGCCGCACAGGCTCTTGGAAAGAGCACTTTACATAGCCTCCACCCTATGCCCGTGTCCCTTTTTGGACACTAAGGGGCAATTTAGCATGGGCACCTGAATGTCATTGGACTGTGGGAGGAAACCGGAGCACCTGAAGGAAACCCACACAGACACGGGGAGAAAGTGCAAACTCCATACAGGCATTCACCCGAGGTCGGAATTGAATCCTGGTCCCTGGAGCTGTGATGCAGCAGTGCTAACCACTGTGCCACCGTGCTGCCCTAACAAAAATCTTTATTAGTGTCACAAGTAGGCTTACGTTCACACTGCAATAAAGTTACTGTGAAAATCCCTGTTGCTACCACAGTGTGTCTTTAACCCGTATGCAGTGGACAAATGACTGCAAGTCTACTTGTTTAAGTCAAACAGTATTTATTCGCACACATACAATGTTATAGTTAAACAATCTCATCATCAACATAAAATGAAATGAAATGAAAATCGCTTATTGTCACGAGTAGGCTTCAGTGAAGTTACTGTGAAAAGCCCCTAGTCGCCAGTTATTCTGCAGAGTACAAGTTCATACGAGACCTTAACTTAACTTTAGAGTGACTAGCAAGTACCAGACAGATATTGGTCTTTATCTGCATGATGAATCCTGTAGTCCTCAATGTCTAGTCCTTGGTCTGGCCTGTTCCTGGCTCTGGTCTTCCTTTGGTTGGTAGCGTGATGGTCCTCCTCATGTTGGCCGGTGAAGGTCACCAATGTTTTGTTACTGCTGCAGAGGGAGATTTTCAGGGGAAGTTTGGATTCCATGCCCCTTTTGGGCGGTCTCTGGGTCATTGCCAATCAATTGATCAGGGCTCGATCACCCTTATCGATCAAGCCCAATCAGGGGCTACCACATCGCTTTTTGGTTGGGCACTCAGTGGCCATGCTTGCAAGTGTTGGGGGCAGATAGGCCCCTCCAAATAAGGAGTTTAGGTGCCTCTGTGTCTGGAAAACAAGTGTTATTGACAGTGTAGTTCTACTGTTCCTGGGATGGCCTGGAGATGGCCTTGTTCCTGTGTATTGTAAAGTCTAGGCTGCAGCTTGCTCCTCAATGTTTATTTAAACTGCAGCCTGCTTGTCCTTTACTTGGCCAATTCCCCCAGCGTCCTATGCAGGATGCCACCTTAGGTGGCCGTTCGACCATATCCCAGAGTCGCCACAGTCCGGTGCCTGTTCGGGTACACCGAGGGAGAATTCAGAATGTCCAATTCACCTAACAAGCACGTCTTTCGGGGCTTGTGGGAGGAAACTGGAGCACCCGGAGGAAACCCACGCAGACACAGGGAGAACGTGCAGATTCCACACAAACACTGACCGCAGCCGGGAATCAAACCTGGGTCCCTGGTGCTATGAAGCAACAGTGCCAACCACTGTGCTACCATGCTGCCTCATGGATTCTGTATGGGTAGGCCTAATATGGAAGGGGGGGGGGGGGGGGCAGGTGCCAAAATCTGCAGCCCGCCAACCATATTTAAATGAAAACTCAAGGGTCAATTAGGCTTAATGTAAGGATGGGCGGTCACCTTTTGGGGACTGCCATTTGCTGATCACAGGCCCCCTTTAGTTCTATCCCCTTCTTCCTATGCCGCTCCCTCCTTTAAACCATCCACCCGCCATTCCCTTCCTAACCTACCCAACCCTCCTGGCCCAAGACCCCAGACCCAACTGCTCCCGTACGTTATTTGTATCCTCTTTTGTGAAGATAGAACCAAAGTATGTATTTAGTCGGCCAGCCATTGCTTTATTTCCCATTATAAATTCCCCTGTTTCTGACTATAAGGGCCCTACATTTGACTACACCAATCTTTTTCTCTTCACATACATATAGAAGCTTTTACAGTCAGTTTTTAGGTTTCCCGCAAGCTTACTCAATTTTCTCTATATAAATTATTTCCCCCTTCTTAATCAATCACTTTGCCATCCTTTATTGAATTCTAAACTGCTCCCAATCCCCAGGGCTGCTGTTTTGCTGGCTAACTTTCTGGCCTTGGATCTAATACTGTCTCTAATTTCCCTTGTAAGCCATGGTTTTGCCACCTATCCCGCTTTATACTTGCATCGGGCAGAAATGAACAATTGTTGTAGTTCACCCATGTGCTCATTGAATGTTTGCCATTGTCTACCCACCATCATCCCTTTAAATCATCCATAATTACAGATGTTACTTTATCGTATGTATCTCTAATTTCCTGTTTTACGCCATTTCTAACATCACCACTACAGTTGGGGGTCTATATACAACTCTCACTACTGATTTTTGCCCCTTTGTGTTTCTCAGATCTACTCATGCAGATTCCATATCGTCGGAGCTGATATCATTCCTCACTATTGTGTTAATGTCCTCTTTACATAGGGCAGCACGGCAGCACAGTGGTTAGCACAGTTGCTTCACAGCTCCAGGGTCCCAGGTTCAATTCCCGGCTTGGGTCACTGTCTGTGCGGAGTCTGCACGTTCTCCCTGTGTGTGTGTGTGGGTTTCCTCCGGGTGCTCCGGTTTCCTCCCACAGTCCAAAGAGGTGCAGGTTAGGTAGATTGGCCATGCTAAATTGCCCTTCGTGTCCAAAATGGTTAAGAGGGGTTATTGGGTTACGGGGATAGGGTGGAAGTGAGGGCTTAAGTGGGTCGGTGGAGACTCGATGGGCCATATGGCCTCCTTCTGCACTGGATGTTCTATGTTCTATGTTTAACTGGCAATGCAACTCCACTGCCTTTCCCTTTTTATCAGTCTTTCCTAATACTGGATACCCCCGGATGTTCATTTTCCATCGCTGGTCACTCTGCAGCCATGTTTCCAAAATCTCGACTATATCATACCTGTTGACATCTAATAATAATAATCTTTATTGTCACAAATAGAAAGCAACGGCGCTTGTTCGGGTACAAAGAGGGAGAATTCAGAATGTCCAACTTACCTAACAGCACATCTCTCGGGACTTATGGGAGGAAACCAGAGCACCGGACGAAACACACACAGACATGGGGAGAACGTGTAGAGTCCGCACAGGCAGTGACCCAAGCCGGGAATCGAATCTGGGACCCTGGAGCTGAGAAGCAACAGTGCTAAACTTATTGGGCGGGATTCTCCAACCCCCCGCCGGGTCAGAGAATCGCCGGTGGCTGGCGTGGATCCCGCCCCTGCCGGTTGCCGAATTCTCCCGCACCGGATATTCGGCGGGGGCGGGAATTGCGCCGCGACGGTTGGCGCCCCCCCCCCCCACCCCCGGCGATTCTCCGGCCCGCGATGGGCCGAAGTCCCGCTGCTGGAATGCCTGTCCCGCCGACAAGAATCAAACCACCTCTCTTACCGGCGGGACAAGGCGGCGCGGGCAGGCTCCGGGGTCCTGGGGGGGGCGCGGGGCGATCTGGCCCCGGGGGGTGCCTCTACGGTGGCCTGGCCCACGATCGGGGCCCGCCAATCCGCGTGCGGGCCTGTGCCGTGGGGGCACTCCACCATGGCGGAGGCGGAAGAGACCCCCTCCACTGCGCATGCGCGGGGATGCCGTGAGCGGCCGCTGACGCTCCCGCGCATGCGCCGCACGGCAAAGTCATTTCCGCGCCAGCTGGCGGGGCACCAAAGGCCTTTCCCGCCAGCTGGCGGGGCGGAAATCAGTCCGGCGTGGGCCTAGCCCCTCAAGGTGAGGGCTCGGCCCCTCAAGATGCGGAGACCTCCGCACCTTTGGGGCGGCGCGATGCCAGACTGATTCACGCCGTTTTTGACGCCGGTCGGCGGACATCGCGCCTATTGCGGAGAATCCCGCCCATTATCTCCAAATTTGCAGATGATATAAAGTTGGGTGGGAGGGTGAGCTGTGAGGAGGATGCAGAGATGTTTCAGCGGGATTTGGACAGGCTGAGTGAGTGGTCACATGCATGGCAGATGCAGCATATTGTGTATACATATGAGCGATTAATTTGTCCACTTTATTGCGAGTGCTCCGTGCATTAGGATACGGGGTGAACCATTTAGGACTGAGTTGAAGAGTAATTTCTTCACTCAGAGAGTGGAACTCGCTACCATAGAAAACAGTTGAGGCCAAAACATTGTTGTTTCCAAGAAGGAGTTAGATGTAGCTCATGGGGTTGAAAGAATCAAAGGATATGGGGGGAAAGCAAGAACAGATTACTGAGTTGGAAGATCAGCCATGATCATAATGAATGACAGAGCAGGCTGGAAGGGCCGAATGGTCTCCTCACGCTCCTCGGTTTCTAAGTTCCAGGATCCATGCACCTTGAACTTCTTCTTCTTTTGCAGGCCCAGAAGCTGCCACTGAAACCTTCCTGATGCTGCTGGAACTGATAGAGCTGCTGGCCAATTGGATTGGCCAGCAGCTCCAGAGGGTGGGACTTCCTCCCCAATAAGGAACAGAAGTCCCACTCAGTCCTCGTTAGTCCGCCCAGTAGCGCTTTTTGGTTGTGGGGACAGTTGGTATAGATCATAGAATCTCTACAGTGCAGAAGGAGGCCATTCGGCCCATCGAGTCTGCACCGACCCTCTGAAAGAGTATTCCACCCAAGCTCACTCCCCTGCCCTATCCCAATAATCCCTTAACCTAACCTACACATTTATTTTGGACACTAAGAGGCACTTTAGCATAGCCAATCCATCCAACCTGCACATCCTATTGACTCCATGCTGCCATGGTTTCAGGGGTGCATGCCATCAGTGCCCCCCACCACCACCACCACTTTGTTCAGTTCCATAACTGCGACCATTCTCATTAATATTTACCACACCATCTCTGACGCTTTTACATCCTTACTAAAATGTAGTTCCCAGAACTGGACACAATTCTCCAGTTGAGGCCAACCCAGTGTTCTGTACAGGTTTATCAAAGCTTCCTTACTTTTGCACACTATGGCCCTATTTCTAAAGCCCAGGATCTGTATGCTGTATCAATCACTTTCTCAACTCGCCCAACCTCCTTCAACCATTAATACACAGATGGCCCCAGACCCCCCCCCTACTCCTGTCCCTCCTTCAGAATTGAACCTTTTGGTTTGTATTGTCTTTCCTGGTTCTTCCTACCAAGATGAATCACTTCACATTCTCCCGAATTAAATTCCATCAGGACTTGCCTGCTCATTCCATCAGCCTGTCGATGCCCTCTTGAACTTTACCACTATCCACCTCACAGTCCACAATACTTCCAGGTTTGGATCCTCTTCAAAATTTAGAAATGTGCCCTTTTAAATGATGCAGAGTTGAAGGAGTCTCATGTGGAATGTAACTATCAGCATGGACCAGTTGGGCCGAATGGCCTGTCCCTTTGCTGGGAACTCTATGTAAATAACAACTTGGACATGCTGACCATAGGAAACCAGCACAAATGAATTTACAATAGTCTCATACACAGCTACCAAGCAGTGCAAGTTCCTCCATGTGATGTTAATTTAACTGGGGAAGCTGGAGCATTAGTGAAAGCAGTGACCCAAGACCCATTAAATATTACTTATTAGGAATAAAAATCACTCACTTTGGTTTAATAAATGTAATCCATGCTGAAGTATGCCTGTCTTAAAATTAAACACGCTCCAGCTCCGTGCATTTAAGGAGATGTACAATCTGTCTCAGTGGCTGATCAGAAATGTCATTTAGGCACTTTCCTTAATGTTAACAGCTTTGCGGTCCACTTATTTAGACTGTTTACCACATCCTACGGATGGTGTGAGGGTTATTAACAGCTTGTATTAATGAGCTGTTTTGCATTGCCACTCTGGCTCTTCCGCGGATATGTGACTGAATTTATACTCAGCAGTTTACCTCATGGCCACGTAGCCTCGCTACACATCTGACGGAAAAGAAAATAATTTTGTTGACAATGTATGGGGCAATGTAGCTTTGGCTTTGCTCTTGAAAATCTCGACTGCAAAGAGGTCAAGATTTCCCTCAGGAAATAGTTCTTCTGCTACCTCTCTGTAATCTGCTTTGCCCTCTCCACCATTTTGGACTCTTGCCAGCTGAGCAGAACATAAAGCTGAATAATTACCATCAAATACTGCATGCATGTTTTGAAGGCTTTACATCTGAGACTTGAGAATAACTTTGCTTTACTGGCCTCTCCTAATCCCTTTCACGGTGTGCTATGATCTCCCAATTTATTTTACATTGGACATCGCTATTAGATGTGGGTCATATTGCGTGGAGGTACTTGGGGCTGAAATTAACCGTCGTACTGGACAAGCTAATGGAGCTCATAAAGCTAGTGGGCTGAATTCTCTGCCATCGGAATGCTCCGTTTTGCCGGCAGCCTGGGGTTTCCCGACGGCGTGGGGCTGCCCCACAATGGCAAACCCCATTGACCAGCCGGCGAAACGGAGAATCCCAATGGCATGCGGAAACAGAAATCTGGTGCGGCGGGATGGAGAAACCCGCCCAGTGACTCCAAACAAACCTGTTGGACGTTACATTGGTGTTGGAAGATGCCTTACGGAGCTCCAAGGAGCAGTGCACCTCTACCGAAGAGGTAAAAGGTTAGCAATGCGAACATTGTAGGTGGCCCATGGTTAGTTCAAGCAACAGGAACCAAAAAAGACAGACATAGGTGTATACAGCACCTGTTGAGACTGCATCCGGAATGCTTTATAGTTAATGAAGCACCATTTAATGTGTCACAACAACGCAACTGGAGCAGGGTACAAGAACATACGAGGGAAGAAGGCACGCTAGATGGCTGGGTGGTGTGGGTGGGGTGGGGGGGGGGGGGGGGAGCCAGGAAGAAAAAAGGAAGGGGGAATAGGGGACTCAGGGTCAAAAACCTATTGCCAGACGAAAAACAGGAAAACATAACTACTATTGTAAATAATGTAAGACGACTGATGTGAATAACAGAAGCAGACCGATGTGTAAATATTTCTCTTTATCCATTTTTCTTTTTCTCTTCGTTTGTCTTCAAATGTATGTCCATGCTTATCCTTGTTCTGTACACGACAAAAATCTCAATGAAAACATTTTTTTTAAAAAACACACCAAATTTACATACAACATAAACATAGAACATACAGTGCAGAAGGAGGCCATTCGGCCCATCGAGTCTGCACCGACCCACTTAAGCCCTCACTTCCACCCTATCCCCGTAGCCCAATAACCCTTCCTAACCTTTTTGGTCACTAAGGGCAATTTATCATGGCCAATCCACCTAACCTGCACATCTTTGGACTGTGGGAGGAAACCAGAGCACCCGGAGGAAACCCACGCAGACACGGGGAGAACGTGTCACGAGACACGTGGGGCTGGTTTAGCACACTGGGCTAAATCGCTGGCTTTTAAAGCAGACCAGCAGCACGGGTCAATTCCCGTACCAGCCTCCCCGAACAGGCGCCGGAACGTGGCGACTAGGGGCTTTTGACAGTAACTTCATTGAAGCCTACTTGTGACAATAAGCGATTTTCATTTCATTTTTCATTTCATTTTTCATTTCATGTGCAGACTCCGCACAGATAGTGACCCAGCGGGGAATCGAACCTGGGACCCTGGCCCTGTGAAGCCACAGTGCTATCCACTTGTGCTACCATGCTGCCTTATAACAAGAAATCTGGAGTAAAATCCCTTCCACATCATTAAGAAAACGTCCATTTCTCCAAGTGCAAAGGTCAGGAAAAGGGGTAGCTAATTGGCAAATCCAATCTGTTACCTTCTAGTTCAGTGTCCCCTGTTTTCCTAGTGCCACCTTTGCCGGCTACGCCTTCAGCTATCCAGGCCCTAAGCATTGAAATTCTCTCATTAACTCTCTTTCCTCCTTTAAACTACTTGTTTGACAAGCCTTTGGTCATCTGTTCTTATAGGAAGAAAGAAAAATTTGCATTTGTACCATACGTTTCATAATCACAGATCGTCCCAAGAACTTTGCAGCCAATTAAATGCTTTTGAAGTGTAGTCACTGTTATGTAACGTAGGAAGTGAGCCAGCCAATTTGCACACATCAAGAGACCACAAACAGCCATCTGAATTAACCAGATAATTTGTTTCCAGGTGGTAGGCAAAGGATAAACATTGGCCAGGACACCAAAGAAAACTGCCCTAACCTCGTCCTAAAAGTGCCACGGGACTTTTCTCATCCTCACAAGGAGGCAGCAATCTCACCCAAACGATAGGGCCTCCGACACTGCTGTGGTCTTTCAATAATGCACTTCAATGTCAGCCTATATTTTTGTGCTTAAATCCCTGGGTGGGGGACTTCGACACACAACCTTCTGCCCAGAAGTGTAAGTGTCTCCCGCTGAGCCACGGCTGATGCTTCAATTTTGTAACACTTCTGTGAAGTAACTCGAGTATGATCAGGCTGCACAAACATTTTGTACGGACGCAAACGGCTGGTTTAAGTGGGTTGTAGTTCTGGAGACTGCATCCAACTCACTTCTTGCTCCAAAGGGAAGCACAACTTTCTCCCACAGCCTTTCAATATAATCATGAAATAGGTCTTTGGTCCATACATCGCCTCCTGCTATCCATGGCCAAACACACTCCACCATTATATCGGGTGTTGAATTTCAAAATGTTCAGGCCAAAATGGTTAAAAGCCAAATACATATTTTGCTGTGAATGTGAATTTATGATACAAGGTGCTTGAATTCTCCTAGTTTGACCAGTTTTACTGCACCCAAGCCTCAGGTAGAAAAATTGTGCTCTTAAACTATTGACTTTACACCACTGGTTAGAGGTCATAATAATATTTTTACCAAAGTCACACTTTGGGCCATTGATGGATTTTGTGGTGTCTGTTTTTATGTGCCAGATCTGCATGTTATCTGTATGGGCAAATTGCACAAATGGGGAGGAATTAATTTTGGAGACCTTGGGCGTCATTCTCCGACCCCCCGCCGGGTCGGAGAATGGCCGTTGGCTGCCGTGAATCCCGCCTCCGCCCCCGCCGAAGTCTCCGGTACCGGAGATTGGGCGGGGGCGGGAATCGGGCCGCGCCGGTTGGCGGGATCCCCCGCTGGATTCTCCGGCCCGGATGGGCCGAAGTCCCGCCCAGAAATTGCCTGTCCCGCCGACGTAAATCAAACCTGGTATTTACCGGCGGGACCAGGCGGCGTGGGCGGGCTCCGGGGTCCTGGGGGGGGGGCGCGGGGCGATCTGACCCCGGGGGGTGCCCCCATGGTGGCCTGGCTCGCGATCGGGGCCCACCGATCCGCGGGCGGGCCTGTGCCGTGGGGGCACTCTTTCCCTTCCGCCTCCGCCACGACCTCCACCATGGCGGATGCGGAAGAGACTCTTCCCACTGCGCATGCGCGGGAAACTGTTGGCGGCCGCTGACGCTCCCGCGCATGCGCCGCATCTCCGCACCAGCTGGCGGGGCAACAAACGCCATTTCCGCCAGCTGGCGGGGCAACAAACGCCATTTCCGCCAGCTGGCGGGGCGGAAATCCCTCTGGCGCCAGCCTGGCCCCTCAATGTTGGGGCTCGGCCCCCAAAGATGCGGAGCATTCCGCACCTTTGGGCTGGTGCGATGCCCGTCTGATTGGCGCCGTTTTTGGCGCCAGTCGGCGGACATTGCGCCGTTGGGGGAGAATTTCGCCCCAGAAAAACAAATTTTTAAAATGTGAATGAAAAGTAACCCGTGCTTTGGTTATATTAATTTTATGGGGAAATGGCATTTTACTGGGGCGGAAATGTCCCAATATCGTGTGAAAAGGATCATTTTTTTGACAGCAGAGTTGTTATTTCACCAGAAAACAAGTGTCATAGCTCAAAAATAATCATGATTTAAACAGGTAATTTGAACAACTGATGGGGTGATACATCTAGCTGACTGGGTTAGACACTGAATTTATTAAGTCTGCCTTCTGAGAAATCAAACATGATGTTGAAACTGCTAAGTAACTAATTTCTCCCTGTTACTGCGGAGTTTTGACTGCCTCAGGGTGTAAAGTGACTTTGTGCTCTTCAAGTTACCAGCTAGTATAGCTGAATAACAGAACCTTCAAAGAAAAGTGACATTTGTACATCCTCAAGATGTTCCCGGGCTGCTTCACAGCCAAGGAACTGCACTTAAAGTGCACACACTGTTGTTACGTAGACAAATCTGGCAGCTGACTCCTGCACAGCAAGGCTCCAAAAACAGCACCGAGATGGAAGTCCAGCACTGTGCCCAAGTGTCCGCCTTAATTATTAAGCTCAGTTCATTGAATTGCAACTTGGACCCCACAGCTTGACTACTGCTCAACAAAGAGACATGCAGTCAAAGTTTTCCATCTTGCACTCACCAGGACAGGTACGCAAGAATACCAAATCTCAAAGGGAACTACAATTTATATTGGAGGAGAAGTGGATGCTGATTGGTTGGCAAGTGGACTCTAGTTGGTGGAGGCACTGCCAGGTCTCAAGTCGCATTTCAAGGAAGTGAGCATGATATTTAAGAGTGCGTGCAAAAGTTGTTCGGTACTGTGGCATCACAACTTAGGAAAGATATACTGGCCCTGGAGGGGGTGCAGTGCGAATTTACTAGGATGACACGCAGATTCCCAGGATTAATATATGGAGGAACACAAAAACTTAGAAAATGGAACAGGTGCAGGCCATTTGGCGCCTCGAACCTGCTTTGCCATTCAATTACATCATGGCTGATCATCCACCTCAATGCTATTTTCCCGCAGCATCCCCATATCCCTTGACATCTTTAATATCTAGAAATCTATCGATCTCTGACTTGAATATACTTAATGACTAAGCCTCCATAGGCCTCAGGGCTGAGAATTCGAAAGATTCACCCCCTTATGAACAAAGAAATTCTTCCTCACCTTAGTCTTCAATGGCCTGTCCCTTATTCTGAGACTGTGTCCCCTGTTTCTTGATCTCCGAACTGGGAAAAAATGTTCCTGTACTTATCCTGTTAAGCCCGGTAAAAGAATGCATATGCTTCAAGAGGATCACCTCTTATTTTTCTAAATTCTAGAGAATATAGACCCAGTGTCCCCAATCTCTCCTCATAGGACAATCCCATCATTCCAAGGACCAGGCTGGTAAACCTCTGTTGCATTCCGTCCATGCTAAGTATATCCTTCCTTAGATAAGAAGACTAAAATTGTACACAATACTTCAGGTGTGATCTCACCAAGGCTCTATATAATTGCAGCAAGGCATCTTTACTCCTGTACTCAAACCCTTTTGCAATAAAGGCCAACAAAACATTTGCTTTTCTGATTGCCTGCTGCACCTGCATGTCAGCTTTCAGTGACTGATGAGCAAGGACACCCAGGTCCCTTTGGACATCAACACTTCTCAATCTCTCACCATTTAAGAAATATTCTGCATTTCTGTTAATCCTACCAAAGTGAATAACTTCAAATTATATTCCATATGAACAAAGAACAAAGAGAGGACAAAGAAAAGAACAGGGACGGGCCCTTCGGCCCTTCAAGCCTGTGCCGATCATGGTGCCCTAACTAAAAAAAAGCCTTTTGTCCTTCCTCGGTCCGTATCCCTCTATTTCCTCCCTATTCATGTACCCATCTGGATGCCTCTTAAATATGCCATGTTCTTTTCCACTCACCTTACCTGTCTCAATCCCTTTGAAGCCTCTTTGCATATTCCTCACAACTTTCATTTCAACCTTATGTTGGGTGATTAGCAAAATTGGAAAAATTATAATTGGCGCAAATTTAAAAAAAAAATTTTTTTAGAGTACCCAATTCATTTTTTTCCAATTAAGGGGCAATTTAGCGTGGCCAATCCACCTACTCTGCACATCTTTGGGTTGTGGGGGTGAAACCCACGCAAACAAGGGAGAATGTGCAAACTCCACATGGACAGTGACCTGGAGCTGGGATCGAACCTGGGACCTTGGCATCATGAGGCAGCAATGCTAACCACTGCGCCACCGACAATTTGCCCAGAATTCTCCCCTCAACCCTCCACCTTCCCGGAAACAGAGGTTGCAGATGTGGGGCGAAATTCTCCGGAAACAGCGCGATGTCTGCCGACTGGTGCCCAAAACGGCGCAAATCAGTCGGGCATCGGGAATGCTCCGCATCTTTGGGGGCCGAGCCCCAACCTTAAGGGGCTAGGTCGGCGACGGACGAATTTCCGCCCTGCCAGCTGGCGGAAAAGGCCTTTGGTGCCCCGCCAGCTGGCGCGGAAATGACATCTCCGGGCGGCGCATGCGCGGGAGCGTCAGCGGCCGCTGACGGCATTCCCACACATGCGCAGTGGAGAGCGTCTCTTCCGCCTCCGCCTTGGTGGAGAGCGTGGCGAAGGCGGAAGGGAAAGAGTGCCCCCACGGCACAGGCCTGCCCGCGGATCGGTGGGCCCCGATCGCGGGCCAGGCCACCATGGGGGCCCCCCCCTGGGGCCAGATCGCCCCACGCCCCCCCAGGACCCCGGAGCCCGCCCGCGCCGCCTTGTCCCGCCGGTAAGGTAGGTGGTTTAATCTACACCGGCGGGACAGGCATTTTAGCGGCGGGACTTCGGCCCACCCGGGCCGGAGGATCGCGGGGGGTGGCCCGCTAACCGGCGCGCCGCGATTCCCGCCCCCGCCGAATATCCGGTGGTGGAGAATTCGGCAACCGGCGGGGGCGGGATCCACGCCAGCCCTCGGCGATTCTCCGACCCGGCGGGGGGTCGGAGAAGCTCGCCCAAGATTATTGTTTTTTTGCCTCTTGCTGGATTTTGCGCCCACATTGCCATTTGCGTCCATGACTAATTTGGGCGAAAAACCCCAGCCTTTGTGTTACGAAGTGAATGCTGCATTGTTGGAGGGCTGCATTCTGAAAGGGAGATAAAACCAATGCCACACTTGTCTGCTCAGGTGGATGTGGAAGTTCCCATGGCACAACTGGAAGAAGTGCAGGGGTGCTCCGATGGCCAACATTAGCCCTCAACTACGACTGAAACGGATTAGCTGTAATTTTAATGTTTAAGCAATAGAAAATTGTTTGCATATTTTATACCTTCTACACTGATATTGGCGCAAAAGACAATCCACCAAAGTGTAAAATGGGCTCGAGACTCCCTATCCATTCTTCACCCCACAATAAAGCTAAAATCACCTTCATTGATTAGGGGCGTCATTCTCCGACCCCCTGCCGGGTCGGAGAATCGCCGGGGGCTGGCGTGAATCCCGCCCCCGCCGGTTGCCGAAGTCTCTGGAACGGATATTCGGCGGGGGCGGGAATCGGGCCGCGCCGGTTGGCGGCCCCCCCCGCTGGATTCTCCGGCCCGGACGGGCCGAAGTCCCGCTGATAAATTGCCTGTCCCGCCGGCGTGGATTAAACCACCTTTTGAACGGCGGGACAAGGCGGCGTGGGCGGGATCCGGGGTCCTGGGGGGGGGCGCGGGGCGATCTGGCCCCGGGGGGTGCCCACACGGTGGCCTGGCCCGCGATCGGGGCCCACCGATCCGCGGGCGGGCCTGTGCCGTGGGGGCACTCTTTCCCTTCCGCCTCTCAGCCACGGTCTCCACCATGGCGGAGGCGCAAGAGACTCCCTTCACTGCGCATGCGTGGGAAACTGTCAGCGGCCGCTGACGCTCCCGCGCATGTGCCGCCCGGAGATGTCATTTCCGCCAGCTGGCGGGGCGGAAATTCCTCCGCCGCCGGCCTAGCCCCTCAGTGTTGGGGCTCGGCCCCCAAAGGTGCGGAGCATTCCGCACCTTTGGGGCGGCGCGATGCCCGTCAGATTGGTGCCGTTTTGGGCGCCAGTCAGCGGACATCACGCCGTTTCGGGAGAATTTCGCCCTAGGTATAGGAACAAGTGTAGGACTTTTAACCCTTTGAATCTTTTCTTTCATCAGTCAGATCATGACTGATCAATGTCCTAACTCCATTTATTGGCCTGTGCTCTGTATGACTGCTGTTTGCGAGAGAGAGTTTCAAATTTCTATCATTCTTTGTGTAGAGATCAGGGGCGAGATTCACCGACCCCCCGCCTGGTCGGAGAATCGCCGGGGGCTGGCGTGAATCCCGCCCCCGCTGGTTGCCGAATTCTCCACCACCCGATTTTCGGCGGGCGTGGGAATCGCGCCGCGCCGGTTGGCGGGCCCCCCCCCGCGATTCTCAGGCCCGGATGGGCCAAAGTCCCGCCGCTAAAATGCCTGTCCCGCCGGCGTAGATTAAACCACCTACCTTACTGGCGGGACAAGGCGGTGCGTGCGGGCTCCGGGTTTCTGGGGGGTCGTGGAGCGAACTGGCCCCGGGGGGTGCCCCCACGGTGGCCTGGCCCGCGATCATGGCCCACCGATCTGCGGGCGGGCCTGTGCCGTGGGAGCACTCTTTCCCTTCCGCCTTCGCCACGGTCTCCACCATGGCGGAGGCAGAAGAGACTCCCTCCAATGCGCATGCGCGGGAATGCCGTCAGCGGCCGCTAACGCTCCCACGCATGCGCCGCCCGGAGATGCTGGGAGAGGCACCAAAAGCCTTTCCCGCGAGCTGACGGGGCGGAAATTCGTCCGCCGCCGACCTAACCTCTTAAGGTTGGGGCTCGGCCCCCCCAAGATGCTGAGCATTCCGCACCTTTGGGGCGGCGCGATGCCCGACTGATTTGCGCCGTTTTGGGCGCCAGCCGGCGGACATCGCGCCGTTTCCGGAGAATTTCGCCCCTTGTTGCCGACATCTCGGCTGGGATTCTCGGTTCTGGAGCCGAGGTTGCCCCGCCAGTGAAGAATCGCTCCTGGGCTCCACTGGCATTAGAAGCGGGTTCAGGTATGTGAGTCTCTCCCCTTCACCATGATAATTTACGCATGGGGGAGAGCTCGCTGGGTTCCGGCTGCCATTAGATACCGAGGTCCGGCATTGGATACCGGGGTCCGGCAGCACTCTGCCATCTCCCACACATGACAAATCCAGTCCCCCACCCCACCACCCACTGCTGACAAGTCGGGGCATCTTCCCCCATGCACCACAGAAATAACGGGTCACCCCCTCCCCCGCAGTAGGCATGCACAAGGAATGCCCCCCACCGACACCCCCAGCCCCCTTATCAGACCCCCTATCAAACCCCCCTCCATCAGACCTCCCCATCAGAGACCCCCATCAGAGACCCCCATCAGTCACACCTGCTTGAAAGCTAAAGAGCAGTCCAGGCAATAGAGTGAATTTTTCACTCTACTGCCTAGAGTGCTCCAGATTTTGGGCAGGTGTGTCTGATGGAAGACTCTGATGAGGCTTTCTGATGGGGGGCCCTGATGAGGGTTCTGATGAGGGGCTCTGATGAGTACTTTGATGGGGGTCTCTGATGGGGGACTCTGGTGGGGATCTCTGATGGGGAGATCTGATGGGGTCTGATGGGGGCTTTGTTGAGTGCTCCGATGGGGGTGTCTGATGGCGGTCTCTGGTGGGATCTCTGATGAGGGCTCTGATGGGAGCTTTGATGAGGGTCTCTGGTGGAGGTCTCTGATGGGGGTCTCTGGTGGGGATCTCTGATGAGGGCTCAGATGGGAGTCTCTGATGGGGGTCTCTGGTGGGTGTCTCTGATGAGGGTCTCCAGTGGGGATCTCTGATGAGGGTTTCAGGTGGGGTCTCTGATGAGGGCTCTGATGGGAGTCTCTGATGGGGGTCTCTGGTGGGGGGCTATGATGGAAGTCTCTGATGGGGGTCTCTGGTGGGGATCTCTGATGAGGGGCTCTGATGGGAGGCTATGATGGAGGTCTCTGATGGGGGTCTCTGGTGGGGATCTCTGATGAGGGGCTCTGATGGGGGTCTCTGATGGGGGTCTCTGGTGGGGATCTCTGATGAGGGGCTTTGATGAGGGGCTCTGATGGGGGTCTCTGATGGGGGTCTCTGATGGGGGTCTCTGGTGGGGATCTCAGAAGAGGGTCTCAGGTGGGGATCTCTGATGAGGGCTCTGGCGGGGATCTGATGAGGGTCTCTGGTGGTGATCTCTGATGAGGGCTCTGATGGGGGTCTCTGATGAGGGTCCTTGATGGGGATCTGTGATGGGGGTCTCTGGTGGGGATCTCTGATGAGGGCTCTGATGGGTGTCTCTGATGGGGGTCTCTGGTGAGGGTCTCTGATGGGGGTCTGGTGGGGATCTCTGATGAGGGTCTCTAGTGGGGGTCTCTGATGGGGGTCTCTGGTGGGGATCTCTGATGAGGGCTCTGATGGGTGTCTCTGATGAGGGTCTCTGGTGGGGATCTCTGATGAGGGCTCTGATGGGTGTCTCTGATGGGGGTCTCTGGTGAGGGTCTCTGATGGGGGTCTCTGATGAGGGCTCAGATGAGGGGATCTGATGAGGGGATCTGATGAGAGTCTCTGATGGGGGCTATGATGAGGGCTGTGATGGGGATCTCTGATGGGGGTCTCTGGTGGGGATCTGTGATATGGGCTCTGATGCGGGGTTCTGATGGGGCTTTGATGAGGAACTCTGAAAAGGTGACTGATGGTGTGACTGATTGGGGGAGGGTTCTGATGGGGAGTCCGATGGGGTGCTGGGGATTCAATGGGGGGAGGTCCGGTCACCCGCATACATGCGTGCTGTGAGGGGGATGACCTGTCATTCCTGTGGTTGAGCGGAGAATGCCACTGCTGCTCAGTGGCGGGGGGCAGGATTTGCATTGTGGAGGGAGGAGGGCCGTCTGATGGACTTTGTAGGGCACCGTTGTTATTCTCTTGCTCCCTTGACCCCCCTCAAGGTCCACCACATCAGGTCCACGCTTCCAGCCCATTAAACATATTCAAATAGCATTAAAGATGCTTCTTGCACGATCCCGCCAGTGAGAATGACAATGGGTCTCTTGCCTGTCAGCGCACCCATTTTTCAGAGGATACTCTATTCTCCGGTCAATCAGGATTCTCAATCACAGCGGTGGGGAACAGAAAATCGTGGCCCTCATTTTCTTATTTTCTCCACAACCCCACCACTCCCGCCCCACCCCTAACCAGTGACATAACAAGCTTTTTCCACCCCGCTCTGCCAGCGTGATGGTATGGGCCACACTTAATTTATTGTGTTGCACAATATGGTGACAATGATAATAATCTTTAGTGAAAAGTCCCTTGTCGCCACATTCCGGCGCCTGGTCGGGTACACAGAGGGAGTATTCAGAATGTCCAATTCACCTAACAAGCCCGTCTTTCGGGACTTGTGGGAGGAAACTGGAGCACCCGGAGGAAACCCACGCAGACACAGGGAGAACATGCAGAGTCCGCACAGACAGTGACCCAAGCAGGAATCGAACCAGGGTTCCTGGCACTGTGAAGCAACAGTGCTAACCACTGTACTATCATGCCGCTACACACTACTTTTCTAGCACTTGGACGTCAGAAATGAAAACTCTGCCCATAGAATCGCAGAGTCACAATATTGTTACATTTCAGGAGAAGTCCATTCAGCCCATCGTGTACGCACTGGCTCTCCTAATGAGAATTATGACTTACTGCCTTCCCCCGGTCTTTCCCCTGAAATCCTGCGCATTTAGAGGATTTTCCACTCCTGCTTTCAGCGGCGGGATCGGCAGCAGGAGAGGAAAACCCAGGGGCGTTTACGCCACCTGTAGCGATTGTCCTCGCTTCCCCCCCCCCCCCCCCACCAATGGCGTAACAAGAATTCCAACGCCCATTAGAGTGCTTGCCGACATGAATGATGTCAGGTTTCCCAGGGCGTGCATCTGGCGAGTAGAACCTGCCAGAGGAGTTCAAGTGAGTGCATCTCTCATGGGGAGAGGGTCATGCCTGGTAATTGGCCCCTGGCACGGCCTCCTCGCACTGCTCCCCGGCATGCCCCATGGCACAGCCTGGGCATTGCCCACTGGCACTGTTTGGGAACTGACCCCAGGCACTGTCAGGGGATATTGCCAGCAGGGTGTGTTGTTGCATGGGTGGGTGTTCTGTGGGAGTGGATTGTTCGGTGTGTGGGGCAGGTTCTGTGTCTGTTTTTTTCTGTAGGGGCGCCTTTTGAAAAGGATGCCCCCATTTTATAAAACCGAATGTTGAGCCCGCATAAAATAGTGGCACCCACCCCTTCATTTTTGTGAGGTTGTGAGCCAAGCGATATGTTGAGGAAAGTCGCTGTAGGGGTTGGAAGGCTTCCTCGCTGTTTTTCCAGGCCTTTGCATCACGCTGTCTATCTTTGGCAAAATTCCACACGTACTTTCTATTTAAGTAATTATCTAATGTCCTCTTGCCTGCCTTGATTGTGCCTGATTCCACCACACTCCCAGGCAGTGCATTCCAGACCCAAAACACTCGCTGTGTGAGAACCTTTTTTCTCACATCACGTTTGCTTCTTTTGCAAATCACTTTAAATCTGCGCCTTCTCATTCTTGATTCTCTGACTTAGTAGAATATAAGCATGCTGCCACGAAACAAAGCTGTGATCCATACATGAATTCATTGTCAATTGGCATTTCTCACAGTAAGAAGATACCATTTGAAGCACTAACACTTTAAAAGGAAGACAGCAGGGCTGTTTAGCACAAGGCTAAATCGCTGGCTTTGAAAGCAGACCAAGGCAGGCTGGCAGCACGGTTCAATTCCCGTAACAGCCTTCCCGAACAGGCGCCGGAATGTGGCGACTAGGGGCTTTTCACAGTAACTTCATTGAAGCCTACTTGTGACAATAAGAGATTTTCATTTCATCAAAACCATTCTTCTAACAGGTGCCAATGTTGCAGATTGCACACTTAACCATTGTTATGTGTGCCATTTTCCTAGGTGTTAATTTATTATAAATTCCATGTGTATTAGTTATATATGTAGTCAGACGAACCCAAGGAGGGTGGACGAGAAAAAAAATTATTTACAAAGCATGGCTAAGGACATGTGAAATACGTGTTTGTTCTCTCACATACAAAGTACCGACAACTTAAAAACAAACCTAACAGCCGTGTGCTTGATCTCACCGCCAATGAGTACACAGTGGTAACCTTGGCAACTTCTTCACCATGACGACCCTTAAGTGTTCTGGAGCTCAGGAATACGAAACAAGCCTCACCAATTCTGCAAAGATGATGCACAAAGAATCAAAACAAGTGCACAACATCCTGAGGTATCACAGCACCTAAACAGAATTCTGCAACAGCACACCCCGGTCTCCTCCCTTCCAGGAGAAACCAGCTGATATTGTCACAAGCATCGGAATGATGTTAAGCCCTGCACATTTTAAGGTACTTCTTTCTGTGACTTCACACAACGCAGAAGACAAAGGATCAAAGCCACCCAAACGACACTATTTTGCAACACTATTTCCATAAGTCCCACATGTTATAAAGAGCGGTGCCAGTGATGCTGTTGAATACTGTGCTTATTATTCACTTCCAACGCTGCCTCCTGCACTTATCAAATAAACATGACATTCAACAAATTCTAGTGTGGTCTCCTTTACATGTGTGTAGGGTGAGTTAACATTCAATATTGACACAATGCCAATTGAGAATGGAATCATGAATTCCAAACAAGCAAGTTGCTTCCACATGAATAACTGAATTGCCAGATGATTGAAACATTGACTGCATCACTGAAAGGCAATTCAACAAGCTCTCCCTTTCTCAATTATCATTTATATCCATATAAAAAGAATAAACTTCAAGGACACTTTTAAGAAATGGTCAAAGTGGAATGCGTATTGACACGACACAGGACAAACATACTTTCAAGAACATTCATCTTGAAATATGTCAGCAGAAACTACAATGCAGGGGCTGGTTTAGCACACTGGGCTAAATAGCTGGCTTTGAATGCAGGCCAGCAGCACGGTTCAATTCCCGTAACAGCCTCCCCGAACAGCCACCGGAATGTGGCGACTCGGGGCTTTTCACAGTAACTTCATTTGATGCCTAATTGTGACAATAAGCAGTTTTCATTTTCATTTCATTTTTCAGCTTTCCTGCAGGTCTAAATAAGCTTCCCTTCAGAGCCAGACTACTGAAGCTCTTGAGTACCAGGACTCCATATTACTGCCTGAGGCGTACTCGGTATCCAAAGCACTGTGCTCAAAGAAACAGTTGGCAAACTGACCATATGAGGGGTCCTCATCTTAAAGTGACTGAAGCCCCTGAGTGACACCTCAGCGGCTAAATGGAAAGAGGTCCACTTCAGGAGTGTTAATTTTCAGAGGTGAGGTGATATGTGATGGCTCGTTTGACTATGTATGGCATCAAGGAGCCCGAATATGCTTGAAGCCAATGTGAATCAGTAGACTGCTCTCCACTGGCTCGAGTCATCCTTAATGGCTGTGGTTGGTAGAGGCCAATCACTTCAGCCACAGGACATCATTGTTGGAGTTCCCCTAGAATCCAAGGCCCAACCATCTTCAGTTGATTAATCAATGACCTTCGCTGCTTCATGTGATGGGAGATGTTCACTAATTATTGTGCAGTGTTCACCTTCATTCATAACTCCTCAGATAATGATGCCATCCATGTCCACATGCAGCAAGACCTGGACATAATCCGGGCTAAGACTGATAAGTGGCAAATAACATTCATACCATACAAGTGCCAGGCAATGGCCATCGTCAACGAGACAGAACCGAGACATACAATGGTACGGCCATTATTGAAATTCCCCACCATCACTATTAACCACAAACATAATTGGATCAACCACTAAATACTGTGGCTTCAAAAGGTTAGATGTTGGATATTCTACTAAAAAGAACTCAACTCCTGACTCCCCAAATCTACGAGGAAGAAGTTAAGAATGTGATGGAATATTGCCCAAATGCCTGGATAATTGCAGCCCCAACACTCAAAAAGCTCAACACCATTCAGCGCAAAACATTCTGCTTGATTGGCACCAGCACCCAGTGGCAGCTATATGTACAATCTACAAGGTGCATTGTAGCAACTTGTCAAGGCTTATTGTAAAGCACTTTCCAAATCTGTGAATGTAAAACAACAAGGGCAACAGACTCGTGGGAACATCACCACCTGAAAGATCTACAAGTCATTCACCATCCTCACTTTTCCTGTTGCACGCTTCTTGGGAGACCACGTTGGCATGGAGCCAATGCACACCTCACCAAGCTGCCCTGCAGCCATTAAGTGCTGTTGTGCTGTTTATGGGCTGAGTGGAACTTCCACCCCTCATCCATGAAGAAAAGAAAGTAAACCAATCAAACCATTCAAAAGTCCAAGATCTCTCTTTTGGTCTTTCTTTGGTCAACCATCCCAAAATTAGATTTTGAACAAAATTATGTTATTAAATGCCTTGAATGAATCTTCTCTGTACTTTAAGGTCTGTCACAAACCACACTGATGTTATCTGCAAGGTTATCGCAATTGGAATACGGGTTCGTGGGGGTGCATAGTTTTGTTTTTGGAAAGGTATGAGGAGTCAAGTGGAACCCCAATGAGAATAAGTAGTCTAGACATTGTGTAACAATTATTAAAGACAATTTATTTAATGAAGGAAAAGACAAATACACACGAACAGGACTACCTTACTCTAAGACAATTAAGTATTTGTATTAGTAAATACACACACAGTTTATGTAGAACATATCCCTTGTCCTGAAATATACCCACGATCCCTGAACTCCTTAAGACTTCCCCTTTCCCCTGAAACAACATCCAAATTAAATAGATCTATAAGTTTAAAAAAAGCGTATAGTTACCACACAATACAGGTAGGGGGCGTCATTCTCCAACCCCCCGCCGGGTCGGAGAATCGCCGGGGGCTGCCATGAATCCCGCCCCTGCCGGTTGCCGAAGTCTCCGGCACCGGATATTCGGCAGGGGCGGGAAATGGGCCGCGCCGGCTGGCGGGCCCCCCCCGCTCGATTCTCCGGCCCGGATGGGCCGAAGTCCCGCCGATAAATTACCTGTCCCGCCGGCGTGGATTAAACCACCTTTTGAACGGCGGGACAAGGCGGCGTGGACGGGCTCCGGGGTCCTGGGGGGGACGCGGGGCGATGTGGCCCCGGGGGGTGCCCCCATGGTGGCCTAGCCCACGATCGGGGCCCACCGATCCGCGGACGTGCCCGTGCCGTGGGGGGCACTCTTTCCCTTCCGCCTCCGCCACGGTCTCCACCATGGCGGAGGCGGAAGAGACTCCCTCCACTGGGGGCGGCGCGATGCCCGTCTGATTGGCGCCGTTTTGGGCGCCAGTCGGTGGACATCACGCCGTTTCGGGAGAATTTCGCCCAGGATATTCGAGTCTTGGAAACATCTTGGCCTGGTCCAGCGAAGATATTTAAAATGCCATTACAAAGATTTTCTGCACTACCTTGGTTCTAAGAGTTAGTAGCTGTTAGATGTAAACAATGGCCTCAGGCTGCTAGCTGGGAACTTGCGTGTCTGCTTCTGAGGCTGCAAAGTGTCGACTGGCCTGCATTGCTTCTGAGGGTTCTGGCCTTTATTATGCCTTTGTTTCACTTTGATGCTGCCTTCTTTCTATTTGGCTGTCTGTATATTAGCATGTGTATGCCTCATTGATCTCCCAATCATCTAGCTGATCTGTTTCTATTAATAGGGGGGATTCACACCTCATCCCATCCTGCCTTTTGTTGGCTGGCTAATGCTGTTGTTAGGCAGATTTCTACCTGTTGCTGAGCAGGTCGCATTGTATTATGCCTAGTCAAATTCACGTTATTGCAGGCAAATCCATGACAGATTTTCTTTAAAGTTTCTACTTCAAGTCCCAGCCCTCACTGCCAAACCTGTGTAATGAGAATGATACGGAAACACAGGGGAACAGGAAAAGCATGGGGAGATTTTGCCCCTCGAACCTCTTTCGCCATTCAATGGCATTATCTGTGGCTTAGCTGCATGTTTGTCCCATATCTCTTAATTTTGGTCAACAGAAATCTATCAGTCTTCAAACTAAAATTTACATTTGGTCAAGCATCAATTTTCATTGTGATAGAGAATTTCTAACTTCCAACAGCATTTGTAGAAGTGTTCCTTACTTTCTTTTTGATGTGCCATCAATGAACACACGACGAGTGGTGAACGTAACTGAGGCTTTAATAAACTAAACAGAAAGCCTCCTGGCCTCGGATCCTGAAATGAGGCAGCGGCGGAGACTAGCCACCTTTATACCGAGCCCGAGGGGAGGCGGAGCCAGCAGGCAGTGGTTTACCACATTACATATAATACAGTGGCAGTTTACCACAATACACCTATTATATACTACAGTGGTTCAGAGCCAGCAGGGACAAGCCCAGGCATGTAACAAAATAGCAGTACAATACAATACAGTGGTTTACCACACTTTTATTTCATTTATTTAATACCCATCCCTAAATCTCCACCTTCCTGAACTGTTGCAGTCCACATGGTGTGGATACCACCAAAGTATTGTTGAGGAAGGAGTTCCAGAGTTTTGAGACAATGACAATAAAGGAGTAGTAATATATTACCAAAAAGAACCTGGTTCTAACTTTTAGGCTGTCGCCCCTATTCCTGGCCACCCCACCCAACAGAAATAGTTTCACTCTTTCCAACCGTTCTGTTTCTCTTAATATCTTAAAACCTTCAATCAAATCATCACATTGTCTTCCAAAATTAAGGACGTTCAATCCTAGTTTAGTTTTACATCTCTCTTCATAATTTAAAATTGTAATCGAGGTATAATTCTCATAAATCTACATTTCATTCCCTCCAAAGCCAATAAATCCTTCCCATAGTGTGATGTCCAGAAATGAACACAATACTCTAGGATGAAAACAAAATACTGCAGATGCTGGAGATCAGAAATAAAAATAGATACCCGAATTCTCCATTCTGGGGCCTCAGTTCAAGATTCTCCAATTGCGAGTGTTCGCCCGTTGGAGTTGAATTGCACCAGGAAGCGAGTCCCAATCCTTAGCCATGCAAATTTATGCATGGCTAGGATTACGAGGAATTCCGTAACAAATCCTGCAATCGGGCCACCATTTTGAGCGGGCGGGCCGATAGCAAGATCCCACAGCTAGCCACCCCCTCCTCTGCATCACAATTCAGGCCCAGTATAGGGGTGACCCGACCCACTCCCAACAGAGAACCTCTAAATAAAGAGACCCCCACAGAAATCCCCTAATATGGAGACCTCCCCAATGGAGACCGTCTAAATAATGGAATCCCCCACAGAGATCTCCTAAATAAGGAGACCCCTCCACAGACCCCTTTGAAGAGAGACCCCTGACTGGAAGTTAGAGAGCAGTCCAGATAGAAACTGAAAAAAAATCACTGTTTTAACACTCACCTGGGCAATACACCTTTTGGCTCAGACACAGGAAGCAGAACCTGTCAACGTTTTGGGACAGGGGGGACCTATACCGTTGGGATGGTCTCCAACTGAACCGAGCTGGGACCAGTGTTCTGGCGAAAAGAGTAAATAGGATGGTCAATAGGACTTTAAACTAAAGACTGGGGGGGGAAGGGAAAGTCAGGGAACCAAGAGGTAAAGTAATCAGTGGGGAGCAAAGCTGCTTAGGAATACAAAAAAACACGAACAGACAAAACTCAAGAGTGGTTACAATTGTCCCCATCCCACAAAATATGACACAGTGTATGGAAAGGCGCAGTAAACCAAGGTCCACCACACTAAGAAAACAAAAAGGGACGGTCAATAGAGAATTAAAGGTGCTATATTTAAATGCGCGCAGTGTACGGAACAAGGTAGATGAGCTTGTGGCCCAGATTGTGACTGGCATGTATGATGGGGTAGGCATCACAGAGACATAGTTGCAGGGGGTTCAGGACTGGCAGTTAAACATCCAGGGATTCACAACCTATCGAAAAGACAGAGAGGGGGCGGGGTTGCCTTGTTAATTAGCACTGAAATTAAACTTCAATATGCAGGTGGACTGGGTAAATAATGCTGCCAGTGGACCCAAGGAAAGGGAATTCATTGAATGTTTACAGGAGGGCTTTTTGGAACAGCTTGTGATGGAGCCCACGAGGGAACAGGCCATTCTGGACTTAGTGTTATGTAATGAGCCAGACTTAATTAAAGATCTTAAAGTAAGGGAGCACTTAGGAGGCAGTGATCATAATATGGTCGAATTCAATCTCCAATTTGAAAGAAAGAAGGTAGAATCAGGTGTAAAGGTGTTACAGTTAAATAAAGGTAACTACAGGGGCATGAGGGAGGAACTGACGAAAATCGACTGGGAGCTGAGCCTAGTGGGAAAGACAGTAGAACAGCAATGGCAGGAGTTTCTGGGAGTAATTGAGGACACAGTACAGAGGTTCATCCCAAAGAAAAGAAAGGTTATCAGAGGGGGGATTAGGCAGCCATGGATGACAAAGGAAGTTAGGGAATGCATCAAAGCAAAAGAGAAAGCCTATAATGTGGCAAAGAGTAGTGGGAAGTCAGAAGATTGGGAAGGCTACAAAAACAAACAGAGGATAACAAAGAGAGAGATAAGGAAAGAGAGGATCAAATTTGAAGGTAGGCTAGCCAGTAACATTAGGAAAGGTAGTAAAAGTTTCTTTAAATACATTAAAAACAAACGGGAGGCAAAAGTAGACATTGGGCCGCTCCAAAATGACGCTGGTAATTTTGTGATGGGAGACAAGGAAATAGCTGAGGAACTGAATAAGTACTTTGCGTCAGTCTTCACAGTAGAAGACATGAGTAATATCCCAACAATTCCGGAGAGTCAGGGGGCAGAGTTGAATATGGTAGCCATCACAAAGGAGAAAGTGCTAGAGTTCTAAAGGAGATAGCTGAAGAAATAGTGGAGGCGTTAGATCTTTCAAAAGTCACTGGAGTCAAGGAAAGTCCCAGAGGATTGGAAAATCGCTGTTGTAACCCCCCTGTTCAAGAAGGGAACAAGGAAAAAGATGGAAAATTATAGGCCAATTAGCCTAACCTCGGTTGTTGGCAAGATTCTAGAATCCATTGTTAAGGATGAGATTTCTAAATTCTTGGAAGTGCAGGGTCGGATTAGGACAAGTCAGCATGGATTTAGTAAGGGGAGGTCGTGCCTGACAAACCTGTTAAAGTTCTTTGAAGAGATAACAAATAGGTTCGACCAAGGAGAGCCAATGGATGTTATCTATCTTGAATTCCAAAAGGCCTTTGATAAGGTGCCTCACGGGAGACTGCTGAGTAAAATAAGGGCCCATGGTATTCGAGGCAAGGTACTAACATGGATTGACGATTGGCTGTCAGGCAGAAGGCAGAGAGTTGGGATAAAAGGTTCTTTTTCGGAATGGCAACCGGTGACGAGTGGTGTCCCGCAGGGTTCAGTGTTGGGGCCACAGCTGTTCTCTTTATATATTAACGATCTAGATGATGGGACTGGGGGCATTCTCGCTAAGTTTGCCGATGATACAAAGATAGGTGGAGGGGCAGGTAGTATGGAGGAGGTGGGGAGGCTGCAGGAAGATTTAGACAGTTTAGGAGAGTGGTCTAAGAAATGGCTGATGAAATTCAACGTGGGCAAGTGCGAGGTCTTGCACTTTGGAAAAAAGAATAGAGGCATGGACTATTTTCTAAACGGTGACAAAATTCATAATGCTGAAGTGCAAAGGGACTTGGGAGTCCTAGTCCAGGATTCTCTAAAGGTAAACTTGCAGGTTGAGTTCGTAATTAAGAAAGCAAATGCAATGTTGTCATTCATCTCAAGAGGCTTGGAATATAAAAGCAGGGATGTACTTCTGAAGCTTTATAAAGCATTAGTTAGGCCCCATTTAGAATACTGTGAGCAATTTTGGGCCCCACACCTCAGGAAGGACATACTGGCACTGGAGCGGGTCCAGCGGAGATTCACATGGATGATCCCAGGAATGGTAGGCCTAACATACGATGAACATCTGAGGATCCTGGGATTATATTCATTGGAGTTTAGGAGGTTGAGGGGAGATCTAATAGAAACTTACAAGATAATGAATGGCTTAGATAGGGTGGACGTAGGGAAGTTGTTTCCATTAGCAGGGGAGACTAGGACCCGGGGGACAGCCTTAGAATAAAAGGGAGTCACTTTAGAACAGAGATGAGGAGAAATTTCTTCAGCCAGAGAGTGGTGGGTCTGTGGAATTCATTGCCACAGAGGGCGGTGGAGGCCGGGACGTTGAGTGTCTTTAAGACAGAAGTTGATAAATTCTTGATTTCTCGAGGAATTAAGGGCTATGGAGAGAGAGCGGGTAAATAGAGTTGAAATCAGCCATGATTGAATGATGGAGTGGACTCGATGGTACGAATGGCCTTACTTCCGCTCCTATGTCTTCTGGTCTTATGTGCAGGGTAGGTCAATTGGCCATGCTAAATTGCCCCTCAATTGTAAAAAAATTGGGTACCCTAAATTTATAAAGTAAAAGAAAAGAAATTGCTGGGTCAGGGTGGGTGGGGGGGTGTCGGCGGGGGAATCCCAATAATGCAATTTTACACACACCTCTCCCGCTGCCTCAGAATCCAGCTTTGGATACAATTCTGACCGAGGAGAATCTTAAAGTTGTCACAAGACGGAGAGAGACAAGAAAGGCTTTGGAAGAAATTCCAGGGCTTGAAAACACAGCCATCTATGCTAAAGCAATGAAAATCAAATAATACACAAAACGCCAGAATTAGAGGTGTGCAGACATGTCAGAGGATTGTAGAGCTGGGCAGGAGGGCGGGTGAGGCTATGGAGGGATTTAAAAATAAATGTGAGAAGGCCACAAATGCACAGTTCCTAGCATCAGTCACTGCTAACAATCAGATGTAGGGGCCCTGACTTTTCTTTTCCTCCCATCTAATCCAAGACTACAAGTAACAGAGATGGGAACTAGGGCCGTATGGTCAATAAACAAGATTAACTTTGGATGACATTATGTAATGGCCGATATCAGATCAACCACTGCTATACATTTCTCCTGATCTTCTATTCCATGGTGGAAATGGGTATCTTGAGACACATGGGCAGCTGATCTAATGTTGCCTCTTTTACACCAACATTTTAAGTTAAAAGCTACCCCTTGGAATCTTTTTTTTTTAAATCACTTTTTTTTAAGTCAAGCTAAGTTAAAACTGCTAACAATATTGCTGCCTCTATACATTGGGCAGTCTGTCTGTCAGAATGTCTCATTATAATTGAAAAGCTCTATTGCTTCTTAAGTTTAGCCTATTGTCATGCGAGAGTGCCTTTAAAACATGGATGTTTAAGCAGTGTATCTTTAAGAAAACAGTGATGTCATAGCTGGGTGTGTCTGTTTTGCAGTGAGCTGGATCTCTGCCATGAAAGACTATCTCTGGATCATTAGGGGTGATTTAAACTTATAATAGTGGATGTTTAACCTGATGTGATTTTGTTTAAAGGTGTTAAGTCTCTTGGAAGTTTGAAGGAACATTTTAAGGAATCATTTACTGTTGCAATATTTTCTGAGTTATCTTTGAAGTAAGGGGTGTTAAGAGATCCAATGTTTATTTGAGATGTTAAGTTGAGTTCATGGAATAAACAATATTTTGTGTTTAAAAACCCACGTGTCCATAATTGTAATATCACACCTAGGGAAAAAGCCGTGTGCTAGGAAAATCCATTAAAGGGAGAGGTTGGTCGAACTCCATGATACATTTAGGGGTTCTGAAAACGCCTCGCCCATAACACTATATAAGTTGAAAGACCAAAAATCAGCATTGTCGGCTTGGCCCAATGAAAGCTTTGAGGATTGTTTCAGAATGTTCCTGTCTTCAAAGTCACCCAGGAAGCAGCTAATCTCATTAGAATCATAGAATTTACAGTACAGAAGCAGGCCATTTGGCCCATCCAGTCTGCACCGGCCCTTGGAAAGAGCACCCTACTTAAGCCCACGCCTCCACCCCATCCCCAAAACCCAGTAACCCCATCTAATCTTTTTGGATACAAAGGGCAATTTATCACGGCCAATCCACCTAACCTGCACAACTTTGGACTGTCGGAGAAAACCCACGCAGACACGGGGAGAACGTGCAGACTCCGCACAGACAGTGACCCAAGCCGGGAATTGAACCTGGGACCCTGGAGCTGTGAAGCCACTGTGCTAACCACTGTACTACTTTGCTGCCCAAATCAATGTTTGATTTAACAAAGGAACTGTATAGTTGCAGATTAGTAACCTCTCATCTTTATGACCAAGGGCTGGTCAAACTGACAGCATTTTAATTTGACATTAATGTGGAATTCAGCCAGTTAAACGGAGGCATTAGAAAGTGTATTAACAGGAACAACAGATATCTGCCATTGTTGACCAGAGATCCTTCATTCTGAGTAAAGTGAGGCTAACAATGGTTAACATATTATTTACACTGCCCAGCTCAGGCAGTGCTACAACTATTTGCCGAACGATTTTCACAATCAAGCGGCAGGTCACACTTCATTACCGGAAAGTATTTGTTTTCCTTGCCGATGCCAGACTTAGATTCTGGACAACATTAATATTTCACACCACGTCCTCTGTGTCTCCAAGGTGATATTTTACAATCGCTATATCGTTAGGATTCCGGGGATTTGCCAACATTCTTTAAATGCTCCTCTGACTTTGCCGTTAAAAAAAAATACAGGTCCATGGATTAGTTAGAAGGCAACATCGAGAATGATTATGCCATTTGACATATGGTGCATCATAATGGAGTGCTATTAATATTCTGCCAAGGCATTCTACGCAGAAGATGGTGTTCTATTGCCATCTAGGGGAATGACAGTTAAATATATTCTTTTCAGCAGTTTGTTTTTCTCAATCGGAAAATGTTTTGCCCTAATTTGGGTGACCTAGTCGTGCTGTTAGTCCACATTCATACAGGTAATATTGCTGCTCAGTATAGACTGACCTTAAGAATTTCACATGACCTTGCTTCTGGAGTGTTCAAACATAGCAGAGTTAATAGCAGAGCTTTGGGTTTATAATATTTACAAAATAGATCTCCTCTTTAAGGGGTGGCTATACGAGGGAGGACCAAAATAATGGATACGCAAATAGGGTGAGATGAAATAAAGTGCAAGGGGCCTTGTGCGGAGCACAAACACTGGCAGAGACTAATTAGGATGGATGACCTGTTTTTGTACAGTAACGTTCTACGGCTGGGATTCCCCCCACCACCACCCTCACCCCACAGCCGCATGGATTTTCTGACGATGGAGGCGGGATCCCCTAGGTCCTGCCAAAGTCAATGGCCATTTGCATTGCTCGCCATCCCCGGGGCGGGGGGGGCGGGGTCGCCTTCAGCGGGACTAGGAAACCTGGGCCAATGAATGGGATTTTCCAATCCCGCGCTTCATGGGAATCATCGCAGGCGAGGCAGAGAATTAGACGGACCAGTCAAAAAGCTCGCTGAGTTGCGTGGGAATTTCTGGTCCTGCCCCACTCTATATAATTTTCCTTTCAAAATTATTGGGCGGAATTTACAGGTTGTTCACTCCAGCGGGATAATCCGATCCCATCGGCAGCACACAGGTTTCCCGGCGACGAAGGATGCAGTCAGTGGGAAATCCCGTTGGCAACGGCGGGACCAGAAAATCCTGCTGGCGGACCGCCTTCGACACCAAAAAACACCTGGCGGATTGGTCGGTAAATCACGCCCATTATATATTTTAGTTTCAAGTTCCCGTACAAGTTTCTGTTGCCCTTTAGAACAAAACTTGTAACTCAAATGGCAACTCCTGCAGCAGCCACTCTTGTCGTACACCCATGTTACATATCTGAAAGATTGCAGTTTATCGCAGCAAGTTGTATTCCTGTAATTTTCTTTTTCTTTTTAAAAAAAATGTAGAATACCCAATTATTTTTCTTGTCCAATTAAGGGGCAATTTAGTGTGGCCAATCCATCTTACCGGCACATCTTGGGGGTGAAACCCATGCAGATATGGGGAGAATGTGCAAACTCCACATGGACAGTGACTCAGGGCCGGGATTTGAACTCGGGTCCTCAGCATCGTAGTCCCAGTGCTAACCACTGCGCCACGTGCCGCCCGTTGTATTCCTATAATGTAGTGCAAGGTCCCAAGGTGCTTCACAAGAGTGCTATCAAACAAAATTGGACACTGAAAGGAGGTGGTAGGATAAATGGTCAAAAAACTGGTTGAAGACTTGTTTGAGCTGCAACCTTTCAAATATGTAACATGGGTGTACAACATAACCTCCCTAGTCTTAAATGCCATCCCTCTGGCAATGAAGGACAAAACTCTATTTGCCTTCTTAATCACCTGTTGCACCTGTAATCCAACTTTTTCCGACTCATGCACTAGGACACCCAGGTCCCTCTGCAGAGCAGCATGTTTTAATATTTTATCATTTAAATAATAATCCCTTTTGCTGTTATTCCTCCCAAAATGGATAACCTCAGATTTGTCAACATTGTATTCCATCTGTCAGACACTAGCCCGTTCACTTAAACTATCCAAATCCCTCTGCAGACTTCCGGTATCCTCTGCACTTTTTGCTTTACCACTTATCTTAGTGTCGTCTGCAAACCTGGACACATTGCATTTCGTCCCCCAACTCCAAATCATCTATGTAAATTGTGAACCATTGTGGGCCCAACACTGATCCCTGAGGGACACCACTAGCTACTGATTGCCCACCAGAGAAACACCCATTAGTCCCCACTCTTTGCTTTCTATTAATTAACCAATCCTCTATCCATGCTACTACTTTACCCTTAATGCCATGCTTCATTATTTTATGCAGCAACCTTTTGTGTGGCACCTGGTCAAAATCCAGATATATCACATCCATTGGCTCCCCGTTATCTACCGCACTGGTAATGTCCTCAAAAAATTCCACTAAATTAGTTACGCATGACCAAATGAACCCATTATGAACCCATGCTGCATCTGTCCAATGGGACAGTTTCCATCCAGATGCCTCGTTATTTCTTCCTTGATGATAGATTTCAGCATCTTCCCTACTACCGAAGTTAAGCTAATTGGCCTATAATTACCTGCTTTCTGCCTACCTCTTTTTGTAAACAGTGATTTCATGTTTGCTAATTTCCAATCTGACGGGACCACCCCAGAGTCTAATGAATTTTTGTAAATTATCACGAGTGCATTTGCAGTTTCCCTAGCCATTCCTCCTCAAGTCTGCCTTGACCGATCTTGTTTACCCAATCGACATGTAGATTAAAATCCCCCATGATAACTGCTGTAACCATTTCTACATGCATTTGAAGAAAACACCCGCCATGTTTACTTCAGTTGACTGGCCAATTTACTGAGGAAAAATGTGAATGTCACCACAGTCCCCGAAGGTCACCACACCTCAGGTGAGGGGCAAGGTTGAGAAGGCAGAGCCTTCATGAGTAACCTTAGCCGGTAGAGGAATTGAACCAGCGTTATTGGTGTCGCTCCACATCATGATCCAGCCGTCCAACTAACGAAGCTAACCGACCCCCCCCCATTGAAGACAATACACCCATAAATGACCTCTGGGACCTACTGGGAGCCATCTCCAAAGTTTCACACATAGATGGCATCTCTTGATCTGAAGGTCCTTTTGGATCTTCTGGTATCATTGTTCCTTTTCTGGTCTCCTGCTTTGACTTCACCTTCCCTCTCAAGTTACGAAACAGCAGGCTGGACCTGGTGCGCAGTCGTCATCCCATTAACGATTCCACTGGTGTGACTCCCGTTGTCGTGTGCGGCTTAGTTCTAGAATCAAAGAGGAACCAGGCCGATGTCGTATCCATGAAACCAACGGTTGTTTCTTCATTCCGGTTTAGAATGTTTGAACTGCCCGCTCAGTCAGACCATTAGATGATGGATTGAGCGGCGCCGTTCGGATGTGTTTAATACTGCTTGACTGCATGAAGGCCTGAAATTCCCCACTGGTAAATGGGGTGGGGTAGCATTATCGGATGCGAGGACCTCTGGTATGTCATCGGTACAGAAATTTTGCCGGGGCTTTTCTATTGTTGTATGAAAGGTTGTGGAGGACAAATGATGTATTCTAAAGATTTCAAGTCGGCGTCGGCCATAATAAGGAACATCGATCCCAAGAACGCACCAGCGAAGTCCACATGCACCCGTATCCATGGTCTTCTTGGCCATTCCCATGGGTGCATAGAGGCCGAAGGTGGGAGATTTGGGTTCTCCTGGCTCAAGAAACGCTGCTTCACCAGATTCTCGATATCGGGCCACCAGTTGTAGCTCCTTGCGAGCATTTTGATCTTCGATACCCAGGGTATCTATTGTGTAATTTCACCAAGGTTGGGCATCAACACGGTCAGGGGATGTCTACTCAGGCTCCCCACAGGATGATGTCATCGTCTACACTCAGCTCTTGTCGTTTAGTGAGGAAGGGCTTTATGTCATCGATGGGGTGGCCTCGGATTCCGTCACTGAGGATCATATGGTGCAATTTGTCCACTGTGGGGTCCTTCTGGTTCCACGTTTGAATCTGTTTCATGGATATTGGCAGGATATCCAGGAGGTTAAGGTCAAGATGACTTCTTCCAATGCTGGCAGAGGGGCAAAGCTTGTGGGGCAGTGGGAGGCCACTCAGGGCTTCTGCGTTGGAAATGCGTGTTCCCAGGCAGTGCTTGAGCGAGTATTTGTGGGCCCCGAACAACAATGCCCAATGTTGGATCCGAGCTGAGGAGAGAGGGAAAATCACTTTACAATTGTGAAATGTCAGTCATAGGCATATGGGTATAATTTATTCAATCAATGAGGGACGTCCACTTCAACTCTGTTGAAGGCCTTCTCTGTGCCCACGGAGACAATTGCCACTGGTGTTCTCTCACCAGATGGGGCCATTATCATATTCAGAAGTCGTCTGACGTTCGCTGTTAGCTGCCTACCCTTACCAAAGCCTGTGTGGTCCTCTGCGACCACCTCTGATTTACAGTTCGGTATGTCCAGTCCATCGAGGAACTGTTTCATCCCTGAGTCCCCGTCGGTAGGTATAGTTTGGACGGGCAGCATGGTCAGCGCAGGCTTGGAGGGCGGAAAGGCCTGTTCCTGTTCTGTACTTTTCTTTGTTCTTTGTTCTGATGCTCTGCCACCTCGACCGATTTTCTTGGTCCTCCACCTTTACTTTCAGGCACCCCTGTCTCACCACCAACCTCTTGACTTCGGTCTCCAGAGTGATGATTCGGTCGCTCTGGTCCATTGATGCTTTTTCCATCTCCTTTATCGTGTTCCCCTGGTCCTCCAATCTCTTTCATAAAAACATAAAAATGAGGAGCAGGAGTAGGCCATCTGGCCCTTCAGGTATGCTCCGCCATTCAATGAGATCAGGCTGAACTTTTGTGGACTCAGCTCCACTTTCCCGCCCAAACACCATAACCCTTTATTCTTCAAAAAACGATCTATCTTTATCTTGAAAGCATTTAATGAAGGAGTCTCAACCGCTTCACTGGGCAGGGAATTCCATAGATTCACAACCCTTTGGGTGAAGAAGTTTCTCCTTTGGGCACATCCCCATGACTTGAAGCAACATGAGGTTTTATTAACTGTCAGTTTATAGTGCCTGCAGAGGCAGACCAAGAGGCTCGTCCTGGTCCTCGTACAACTATGAGCAGGAGTCGGGTCTGTAGTGATCTCTGTATATGAATATACATGATCAATGTATGTAAATGTAGTTCAGTAATTTCAACGCTAGCTGCCTCACTATCAGATGGTATAAGAAAGACTTTCCCGCTCTTTCTGAGGGAGTGTGCTTCAGGAGAGTGAACAGACAAGACCTATATTAGCTAGAGAGAGAGGTTATAAGTTATTTCATTATTACATTGTATAGTTAGTTGGTTACCTTTATTGTATTTTATTTCTTTTACTAGTTGAGTATTAAGTACAAAGGACTTGCAGAATATTATTTATTTTACTCATTAAATTAGTTCATCTTTAAAAAGAAGACTATTGTTTATTTCATCAACTCGGCTGGTTCAAAGAATAATATATATATATTACGTAAAGTAATATTACAGGGTCGTCTGTTGCCATAGGTAACCAAGGTCATAGTGGACCCTATAATGTTCCCCTGTGTATGTGGCAAACCTGGCCCTGATGTCTCACAGGCCTAGGGGAATGATGCCCACCCAGAGACGTTCCCCGACAATAGAGATGGCAGCTTCCATATCCACCTCAATTTCCCGTGTCATCGAGAGCCATCTGCATGGTGGCCAGCGCCTCCGCCACCACAACCTTGACTGCCGCCTTTATTTTGGCCTTGCTATCATTTCTCATCTCCTTCAGTTCCCTGGTGAGGAACGTCTTCCATCCATTGCCTGCCGGCCGGGGAGGGGGAGACGCTTTTCGGGTCGCCGGTCTCCCTCTCTCTCTCAAGGGTGGCCGGGGACCCTTCGCCCCGTGGGTCTGCTGACCCATTTGTTTGCCGCTCTTGTCCCTTACCTCAGTTCTTGGTATCCTTACTGCCTCATGGGCTGCTGCTTCCTGGCAATTTTACGATATATCTTGTCGTTGAGGGTGAGGAGATGTTTTAGTCAGATTTAGTGGGCTAAATTGGGTCAAAAAGCCTATTTTTCTGTCTTATGGAGGAGAGCCCCCTGATGTGTGACTGCTCAGCACATCCCCATCTCCGGAAGCAACATGAGGTTTTATGAACTGTCAGTTTATAGTGCCTGCAAAGGCAGACCAAGAGGCTCGGTCCTAGTCCTCATACAATTATGAGCAGGTTGTCTGCTGGCCATAGGTAACCAAGGTCATAGTGGACCCCATAATGTTCCCCTGCGTATGTGGCCAACCTGGCCCTGATGTCTCACAGGCCTAGGGGAACGATGCCCACCCAGAGACATTCCCCGACAATGGAGATGGCAGCTTCCATATCTGCCTCGATTCCCTTGGAATTCCCATTGACTAAGGGTGTTATCTTATTGGCGCAATGTTAGGAGTGATGATGCAGTTTAGTTGCATCGTTTCATCCTCTACGGCTGATAGACTTGCAAGGCCCAGGCCTGAGGTGGCTTTGCCTTCCGGCCTTGGCAGTCTGTATGCGGCTGATTCTGGCAGCCTTGCCTGGGTCATGTCCTTTGCCACACTTACAACAGCCTTGAGACTAACACTTGTAGGGGAGTCTTCCCTGGTACTTCTAGGGTTGTCCAGCCATCTTTTGAGATGCCAGAATGTCCTGGCTGAATATTAAGTTGGTGGTTGGTGAGGCACCTGAGAGCCTTTGCTGCAAGTGCTGGCTTTTCTGCATGAGAGTTCTCCCTGGCGACTGGCCGGAGAATCCAAGTTTACAACAGAATCGGGGGCAGCGCCGCTTTTGCAATGCGCCGCCCCCTCCAAAGCAGCGTACTCAGAGATTACGCCACACCACGTATCGACGGCCTCAGGACTTTGCCTGAGGCCTGCCCCCCGATGCTCCGCCCCCGACTGAGTTCCCGATGGCATGGGTCTCTCATGGTCTCATCCGTCGGGAACTCGACGTGGCGGATGCGGACTCAGTCCAGCGGCGCCACAGTTGGGGGAGGGCCAATCCACGGGCAGGGGGGGGGCATTATTCGAGGCTGGGGGCACTGTGGGATGGGGGTTCCAGGGTTAATGAGTGGCCTCCGCCATGAAGCAAGGGGTGGCCGCTGCAGGCCGCCACCATGCGCATGGGCGGCTACAGACCCGGAAGGTCATCAGGTCGTATCGGCAGCTAGAGCCGGGAACTCTACGCTGCCATCCTGCTAGCCCCCAGCAAAACAGGGAATCGGTGGCTGTTTCGCGCCAGTTTTCCTAACACCACCGTTCCCACGATAGAATTGGAGAATCCAGCCCTTTGTTTTGTATTGCTATCCCACACATTAGCCGGTTATGTAGAATCTCAATCAGGGATGTGCCAAATTCACTGCATTCACATCGCTTCCTTAATCTAGCTAAGAATTTTGCCATGGGTTTCCCAGGGGTCCTCCCTGATTTACCCCTTACCAACTTTTACAGATGCACCATAGAAAGCATCCTATCTGGCTGCAACACAGCCTGGTATGGCATCCGCTCGGCCTAGAACTGCAAGAAACTTCAGAGAGTTGTGAACACCGCCCAGTCCATCATACGAACCTGCCTCCCATCCATTTATTCCATCTACACCTCCCGCTGCCTGGGGAAAGCGGGCAGCATAATCAAAGATCCCTCCCACCCAGCTTACTCACTCTTCCAACTTCTTCCATCGGGCAGGAGATACAGAAGTCTGAGAACACGCACGAACAGACTCAAAAACAGCTTCTTCCCCGTTGTTATTAGACTCCTAAATGACCCTCTTATGGACTGATCTCATTAACACTACACCCTGTATGCTTCATCCGATGCCAGTGCTTATGTAGTTACATTGTGTACCTTCTGTTGCCCAATATGTATTTTCTTTTATTCCCTTTTCTCCCCATGTACTTAATGATCTGTTGAGCTGCTCGCAGAAAAATACTTTTCACTGTACCTCGGTGCACGTGACAATAAACAAATCCAATCCAATGTTGAATTGGGAAAACTGGAGGATTACGGATGGCTTTGGGTCGTACTGGTTCTTTACTAGATCCACAAGCTCATTAAATGTTTCAGTATCAATAGCTGCAGGATGTTAAATTCTTAATAATTCTGGGCCCTACATGCTGTGAAAAGGGTTACTTTATGGGCCGCCCAAACAGTGATCCGCCAAAATCTCCGGATTGGGCGGAGAATGGCTCCCGACGCTGGAATCGGGGCAGACGCAGTTTGACGCCGGGTCACGATGCTCCACCCCCTCCAAATCGGCGTCATTGGGAAGCGTGCCGCACACAGTCGCAACCCCGTTGATATGTCATTAGCTGGCCCACCCACGATGATCCACCTCCAATGGGATGAGTTCCCTATGGCGTGGGCCACGTGTGGTCTCAGCGGTCGGGAGCCTTGTGTGCCGGCTGCGGAGAGAGAGAGAGGGGGCGTGCGGACGGTGTCCAGCGCCGCCACACTCAGCCGAGATCCGTGCCGCTGGCCAGGGCTGAGGGGAGTGGTGGGTGTAGCCATCTGGGATGGCCACTGACAAACAGGAACAGGGAAGGTCGCAAAGTATAGTGGGAAAAATGGACAATGCGAGATTCAGGTAGGCTCAGAGCCTAAATGTATATTTGCGAGTAAGGAATCCAGACCGGATCAAAACCCCCAACCTATTAGCATTTGATGGCCCATCTCCGCCAGACAAAGGACTGATACTTGAGCGACCAATACAACCCCAGACATTTCGGCGCCACTCCCTGTACTCGGGAAGCGTAAACAACAGGGTCAATGACCGCTTAGGACACGCTCAGCCATCATGGCACCCGCCTCTTTATTGGTTCGAATCGATCTTAGTGATCAAGAATTACCCAATTAGTGGGGTCCAAACTGAAGGACCACCCAAAAGAGCGCAAAAACCCCCAAGAATAAAGAGAGACCACCATGTGTTCGGCCTCTCTTGGACCTGGCGCTCTGGCAATGTCTACTTCCAATCGCAGCACCAGCAGAAGCAAGTTCAAGTTCAATTCCGGCTGCGGCGATGCAGAGCTAAGCCGCACATTTCAGCAGCTCCCGCGATAGCCGACTTTTGGGCTCTCCAGAGGAGCCCCAACGGAAATCTTTTGATTGAATCCCGTGTGGGAAGGTGAAGTAAGATCCCCCCTTACGTTGTATGGCACAGATTAGCGGTGGAGCATCGGAGAAAGAGGCTCTGGAGCAGCGGCAAAAACGAGTGGGAAAAACAAGATGGCGGAGGGCGGAGATCGAGCAGCATGGGGGCCAGACCAGCAGGAGTTCCTCAAGCGCTGTGTAGAGGAGCTTAAAAAGGAGGTGCTGGCGCGAATGCCAGGCGATCAAGGGGCTGAAGGAGACTCAGAAGGCCCAGGCGGTGGAGCTCCGCAAGGTGAGGGATAAAACGAATGAGAACGAGGACGAGATCCTGGGCCTGGCGGTAAAGATGGAGGCGCACGAGGCGGTTCACAGGACGTGGGCCGAGAGACTCGAGGTCCTGGAGAACAGGTCGAGGAGGAAGAATCTCCGGATTTTGGGTCTCCCCGAAGGAGTGGAGGGAGCCGATGCCGGGGCGTATGTGAGTATGATGCTCCATGCGCTGATGGGTGCGGAGGCCTCTCCGAGCCCCCTGGAGCTGGAAGGGGCTCACCGGGTCCTGGCGAGGAGACCCAAGGCTGATGAGCCACCAAGGGCATTAGTGGCAAGGTTCCATCGCTTCGCGGACAAAGAAAGTGTTTTGAGATGGGCCAAGAAGGTGCGGAGCAGTAGATGGGAGAACGCGGTGATCCGAGTCTACCAGGATTGGAGCGCGGAGGTGGCAAGGAGGAGAGCGGGCTTCAACCGGGCCAAGGCAGTGCTGCACAAAAAAAGAGTCAAGGGCGAAATTCTCCGGTATCGGCGCGATGTCTGCCGACTGGCGCCCAAAATGGCGCAAATCAGTCGGGCATCACGCCGCCCCAAAGGTGCGGAATGCTCCGCATCTTGGGGGGCCGAGCCCCAACCTTAAGGGGCTAGGCCCGCGCCGGATGAATTTCCGCCCCGCCAGCTGGCAGAAAGGGCCTTTGGTGCCCCGCCAGCTGGCGTGGAAATGACATCTCCGGGTGGCGCATGCGCGGGAGAGTTAGCGGCTGCTGACGGCATTCCTGCGCATGCGCAGTGGAGGAAGTCTCTTCCGCCTCCGCCATGGTGAAGACCGTGACGAAGGCGGAAGGGAAAGAGTGCCGCCACGGCACAGGCCCGCCCGCGGATCGGTGGGCCCCGATCGCGGGACAGGCCACCGTGGGGGCACCCCTCGGGGCCAGATCTCCCCGCGCACCCCCCAGGACCATGGAGCCCGCCCGCGCCGCCTTGTCCCACTGGTAAGGTAGGTGATTTAATCTACGCCGGCGGGACAGGCATTTTAGCGGCGGGACTTCGGCCCATCCGGGCCGGAGAATCGCGGGGGGGGGGGGCCCGCCAACCGTCGCGATTCCCGCCCCCGCCGAATATCCCGGCGGGGGGGTCGGAGAATCTCGCCCCAGGTTTGGCATGCTGCAGCCTGCGCAACTGTGGGTCACTTATCAGGACCGACACCGTTATTTCGAAACGCCAGAAGAGGCTTGGACCTTTATCCAAACGGAAAAATTGGACTCGAACTGACGGGCTGTGATTGTGGAGGGGATGATGGCTGTATACAGGGTTGTAAATGTGGGTAAAGAATGCTTCATGTGTGGGATGATGGATGGGGCTGTGGGTAGAGTTCTCGTTAAAATTCTTTTTTTTTCTGTTGACGAGATAGTGGGGAATGTGGGCGTCGGTGCTGGAGGGAGGTGAGACTCTGGGATAATGGCTGCAACAGGAGCTGCGCCACAGGGGGCGGGGCTGGCTCAGGAAAGCGCGGGCTTTTTCCCGCGCTGGGGGGGGGATGGAGGAAGGTAAGGAGGAGGAGAGACTCCCACACGGGGAGATCAACGGGAAGGCAGGGGAATCCGGGGTCAGCAGAAGTGAGCTGACTCACGGAAGTAGTATGGAGAAATCAAAAGAGCTAGATGTGGTTCTAGCGGAGAGGGGGGGAGGAAAGGGGGGGAGAGGGGGGGCACAATAGGGTTGCTGCTGCACTGGCCGAGGGGGAACAGAAAATGGAAGAGGTGGTCGGGGACTGGAGGGTGCGGAAGGCGCGGGCACGGGACTGGCCTAAGATAGGAGATGGCTAGTCAGTGGCGGGGGGGGGGGGCGCGGGGCGCGGGGGGTGGGGTCGGGGGGGGTAGCCTCCCAATCCGGCTGATCACGTGGAATGTGAGAGGCCTAAATGGGCCGGTTAAGAGGGCCCGAGTGTTCGCGCACCTAAAGGGACTGAAGGCAGACGTGGTCATGCTTCAGGAGACACATCTGAAGGTGGCAGATCAGGTCAGGTTAAGGAAGGGATGGGTAGGACAGGTGTTCCATTCGGGGCTGGATGCGAAGAACAGAGGGGTGGCAATACTGGTGGGGAAGCAGGTGTCATTTGAGGCCAAGAATATAGTAGCGGACAATGGAGGCCGATACGTGATGGTGAGCGGTAGGTTGCAGGGGACAGAGGTGGTATTGGTAAATATATACGCCCCGAACTGGGACGATGCTGAATTCATGAAACGGATGTTGGGGCGTATTCCAGACTTGGAGGTAGGGAGCTTGATAATGGGTGGGGATTTTAACACGGTGTTGGACCCAGCATTAGATCGTTCCAGATCTAGGACGGGGAAGAGGCCGGCTGCAGCCAAGGTGCTCAGGGGGTTTATGGACCAGATGGGGGGAGGAGATCCGTGGAGAATTGCCAGGCCCTTGGCCAGAGAATTTTCTTTTTTCTCCCATGTACATAAGGCCTACTCCCGGATAGATTTTTTTGTTCTGGGCAGGGCATTGATCCCGAAAGTGGAGGGAACGGAGTATTCGGCCATAGCCATTTCAGACCACGTCCCGCATTGCGTGGAGCTAGAGCTGGGGAGGAGAGGGACCAACGCCCTTTGTGGTGGTTGGATGTGGGACTGCTGGCAGACGAGGAAGTGTGCGGGAGGGTGCGGGGGTGTATTGAAAGGTATCTGGAGGCCAACGACAACGGGGAGGTGCAGGTGGGAGTAGTATGGGAGGCGCTGAAGGCGGTGGTCAGGGGAGAGTTAATCTCCATCAGGGCTCATAGGCTGAAGAGAGAGGGCAGGGACAGGGAGAGATTAGTGGGGGAGATTTTAAGGGTGGACAGGAGATATGCAGAGGCTCCTGATGGGGGACTACTCAGGGAGAGACAAAGTCTCCAGACGGAGTTTGACCTGTTGACCACAGGGAAGGCACAGTGGAGGAAGGCGCAGGGGGCGATGTATGAATATGGGGAGAAGGCGAGTCGGATGCTGGCACATCAGCTCCGTAAGAGGATGGCAGCGAGGGAAATAGGTGGAGTCAAGGATGGCAGGGGAACTACGGTGCGGAGTGCGGTGAAAGTGAATGAGGCATTCAAGGCCTTTTACGTGGAGCTGTACAGGTCCCAGCCCCCAGGGGGAAAAGAGGGGATGCGACGATTCTTGGACAAACTGAGGTTCCCGAGGGTGGAGGAGCAGGAGGTGGCTGGTTTGGGGGCGCCAATTGAGGTGGAGGAGCTGGTTAAAGGACTGGGGAGCATGCAGGTAGGGAAGGCCCCGGGGCCGGATGGGTTCCCGGTGGAGTTTTATAGGAAGTATGTAGACCTGTTAGCCCCGTTGCTGGTAAGGTCCTTCAATGAAGCAAGGGAGGGGGGGACCCAGCCCCGACAATGTCGGAGGCGACAATCTCTTTGATCTTGAAGCGGGATAAGGACCCACTGCAATGCAGGTCGTATAGACCGATCTCGCTCCTCAACGTAGATGCTAAGTTTCTGGCAAAAATGTTGGCTACGAGGATTGAGGACTGTGTCCCGGGGTTGATTCACGAGGACCAGACGGGATTCGTAAAGGGTAGGCAGCTAAACACCAATGTGCAAGGCTCCTAAATGTGATAATGATGCCATCGGTGGAGGGAGAGGCAGAGATAGTGGCAGCCATGGACGCAGAGAAGGCCTTTGACCGAGTAGAGTGGGAGTATCTCTGGGAAGTGTTGAGGAGGTTTGGGTTCAGGGGGGGGTTTATTAGTTGGGTTAAGTTCTTGTATAGAGCCCCGGTGGCGAGTGTGGTCATGAACTGGCGGAGGTCGGAGTATTTACAGCTGTATCGAGGGACGAGGCAGGGGTGCCCCCTGTCCCCTCTGCTGTTTGCATTAGCAATTGAACCTTTGGCCATGGCGTTAAGGGAGTTGGGGAAATGGAAGGGGGTAGTCCGAGGGGGACAGGAACATCGAGTGTCACTGTACGCAGACGACCTGTTGCTGTATGTGGCGGATCCAGTGGAGGGGATGGTTGAGGTCATGCAGATCCTAAGGGAGTTTGGAGACTTCTCGGGCTATAAGCTCAATGTGGGAAAGAGTGAGCTCTTTGTGGTACATCCGGGGGATCAGGGAAGAGGGATAGACGACCTACTGTTGAGGAGGGCGGAAAGGAGCTTTCGATACTTGGGGATTCAGGTAGCTAGGAGCTGGGGGGCACTGCACAAACTTAATTTGACGCGGCTGTTGGAACAGATGGAGGAGGATTTTAAAAGGTGGGACAGAATCCCGTGCTTGATCCTCGTTGCCAATGTAATCATTCCAGAAAGCTTGGAGAGAAAAGCCAAACTGGTTTATTTTAAACTGAAAATAAATCCACCAGCGGGCACACAAAACAAATGTCCCAGGCCAAGACTATCGGGAATTGCTGGTCTGGGAGCTACATTTAAAGCTCCCGCTAATGGGCCTCCAATCACTCACCACAGGAAATCCTACTCAACCGAGCCCATGGGGAGGTCAATCAGTGGTCCCCATGAGGGTTATCACAGGGCCTCTTGACACTGGACAAGCATTAAAGCCGCTCCACCGACTCCACGTTTGTTCCGGGTAGAGGTCGAGGACTGTTCACAGAAGGAGAGCAGTGGAGTTCTGAACGAGTTGGATACATGTGTGAAAGTGAGCTGGTCCATTAACCCTCAAAGGGCTAAACAGAGCTTACAGACTGCACCTAAATAAACTATTCATCACTTACAGCTGGTCTTATGCAGATTCCGATTAAAATTTGAGTTTTGAAATGACTTATTGATCAGTCAAGCTACCTAATGTGATGTTTTAATAATTGATAAATGGATTGATTGACACTGCAGCTTTCCTGGAGCATTCTTTAGTCTAAAAGGTGCCTAAGCTGAGAATTTTTTTTTAAACTGAAGATCAGACTATTTGACAGAGATCGCTTGAGAAAGACACTTGAGCAGGAAGGTTTTTTGCAGAAACGTTAAGGGTTATTTTATTTTTGTGTAGGCTCGTGGGCGATGCTAAAGAGAATCAAGCCTGGATGTAAAATGGCTGCCAAACTCCTATTAGCCATTTAAGTCAAATAAAAATGCGATACTTTAATATGTTAAATTGTACCACAGTAATTTGGTTGAATAATATTAAATTGAATCCAACTAACATGGTGCTTTTGCCATTCCAAAATCAATTGTTCGCAATGATTGTGCTTACAATCATATTATCCTTCCCTTTGAAGTGAAATATGTGAAATAAAATATCTGTTAGTAATACACCCTTGTGTGCAGTTAGTCCTTGATAACTCTGAAATGATAGGGAATTTAAATTGTACTCCACCCTCCCATTCCCTCTTGGTAACCAAGTGGCAGTTTAATCAATTATAGTCAAATCTGTTATGTAGAATGAATCAATGTCAAATTAAGCATTGCACATTAACCTTCAGGTAAACACCAATAATGATCCATTTTTCTGACAAAAATGGGCAAAGATTTGTCTGGGCCCGATTTCAGGAGCTGAAAGTGAAGCATCTGCGGAAAGCGAGAGTTCTGAGATTCAAGAGAAACTGGAAAAGGAAGCTGTCATAATATACACACAAGTATATAATGGTGCACAGACAGACAGTGAGTGGCACAAAGGATGACCAATCAACATAAGAACACAGCAGCCAATCACCAAACAGGACACGGCCACTAAATAACCAGGGGGCACTAGTTTTCCCAGGCTCTGGGGATGCAGCCTCTGAGACAGTCAGAGCCTGTGAGCAACAGCTAGAACATCCACCATGTGGTAGTAAGATAGTCTGGTCAGGTTAGCCTCAGGTCTCCAGTCAACTCAGCATAGTGTCAACCCACAGTTCAAGCATGTTTAATAGTTAAGAGTTTAATAGAATAGAGTTGCATTTCTTCAAGTGTTGGAAGCCTGTCTCTCTCTCTGCTACAGTAGCGCAGTCCTCGCAGACCCAGCTTACCCAGCACATCAGAAGCAAACATCAACAACAACTTGCAATGATATAGCATAATTCACAGGAACAACACCAACACCAAATGCAGCAAGACCTGGACCATATCCAGACTTGGGCTGACAAGTGGCAAGCAACATTCACGCCACAGAAGTACCAGGCAATGACCATCTCCTGCAAGAGAGGATCGAACCAGTGTGCCTTCACATTCAATAGCATGACCATCATTGAAGTCCCCACAATCAACATCCTGGGGTTACCATTGACCAGAAACTGAACTGGACGAGCCATAGAAATACTGTGGCTACCAGAGCAAGTCAGAGGCTAGGAATCCTGTGGAGAGTAACTCACCTGACTCCCTAAAGCTTGTCCACAATCTACAAGGCACAATTCAGGAGTGTGATGGAATATTCTCCACTTGCCTGGATGAGTGCAGCTCCAACAACACTCAAGAAGCTCAACACCATCCAGGATAAAGCAGCCCAATTTATTGCTCTCCCTTCCACAAACATTCAATCCCTCTGCTACTGACGAACAGTGGCAACCATGTGTACCATCTACAAGATGCACTGCAGGAACTCACTGAGGTTCCTTAGACAGCACTTTCCAAACCCACGATCATTACAATCTAGAAGGGCAAGAGCAGCAGATACCTGGGAACCCCACCACCAAGACACTCACCATCCTGACTTGGAAATATATCACTGTTCCTTTACTGTCACTGGGTCAAAATCCTGGAACTTCCTCTCTAACTGTGGGTGTACCTGCACCTCAGGTACTGAAGCGGATCAAGAAGGCAGCTCAACGCCACCTTCTGAAAGGCAACTAGGGATGGGCAATAACTACTGGCCTAACCAACGATGCCCACATCCTCTAAATGAATTTTTAAAAGTCTTGGTCAAAGAGGTAGATGTTAAGGTCTGTCTTAAGGGAGGAAAATGTGGTCGAGAGGCAGAGAGTGGAGGATTTAGAGAGATTTGGAACGAGGCAGCTGAAGGCACAAATGCCAACGATAGAGGGAAGGAAGTCAGTGATGTGCAAGAGGGCAAGACTGGAGAAACACAGAGATTTCAGAGGGTTTGAGGAGCCTCTAGAGAAAGGGAAGGACAATAGTTATATGCATAGAATCATAGAATCCCTACAGTGCAGAAGGGGGCCATACCCTGCTTGCAAAGTTCTCTTCGAGCATGTGGCTCGAGCTAAGATATAGGGCGCAATCTACCAGCCGCTTTGCGTCCCAACGGGAGCATGACACTGCTGGCTGATGCCAAGAGAAGCCTCCAGCAGGCTTCCCAACAACCAGTATGCCTCGCAGAATCTAACCAGATCCCGCGAGGCGCCACGGTCAGAATCCTGCCCACAATGGGCAGGACCAAGCCTCGTGCGCCTAAGTGGGTTTTACACTTAGGTGTGATGACCCAAAATCTACCAGGCTCCCAGCATCCATCAGCCTCCCCAGGGAGACCCCAGATGGGCGCCGCTTCGTACTGGTCCACACAAATGTAGACAAGGCAGAACGGCACCGGGGGAGATCTCCTGAGTCATTGGATGCCCCTGGATGGTCAGGTATGTGGCAATGCAATTCCAGCAAGAGCACATGCCAGGTGGTGATACCAGAGTGCCCTTGTGCCATAGTGGCACTGCCAAGAGTCATGGCGTAAGGAGAGGAGAGTTGGGGGGGGTATGAAGGGTGGGGCAGTTCAGAGCATTTTTGAAGGGGCCTCTGGAAAATTGGGGGGGGAGTGATGAGTGGAGGCCCAGGAAGGGGGCATGGGGAGGCCTAAAAGGGGGCCATCAGCGACCCCATAGTGGTGTGTCATCACTTGGGGGGTGGTGTGAGCTAACACCCATGTGTGTGGAGGGTGACATTGCTCATGGGTGGGGTTGTCCACAAGTCCACTTCGAGATTGGGGCATTCTTTCAAAATCGGTGGCACGGTAGCACAGTGGTTAGCACTGTTGTTTCACAGCGCCAGGATCCCAGGTTCGATTCCCTGTTTGTGCGGAGTCTGCACGTTCTTCCCGTGTCTGCGTGGGTTTCCTTCGGGTGCTCCAGTTTCCTCCCACAAGTCCCGAAAGACGTGCTGTTAGGTGAATTGGACATTTTGAATTCTCCCTCTGTGTACCTGAACAGGCGCTGGAGTGTGGCGACTAGGGGATTTTCACAGTAACTTCATTGCAGTGTTCATGTAAGCCTACTTGTGACAACAAAGATTATTATTATTATCTCTGAGGAGACTGGCCAGTGGGTTCAGCTCCCCAGGGCCTTCCCAGGGCCCCAAAAAGCGACTAAGATAGCGGTGGGGAACTCGCCGACAGAGCCAGGGAGAAACTCCCAGCAAAGCCCACCACAAATGCCACTTAGAAACCTTTCCGTTAGATCACAGTGACTCACGTGCGCCATCACCCAAGTAAAATTCATGATTGAGTACACACAGTGAATTTTTATTGTTATTATTCATTCATGGGATGTGAGTGTCTTTAATAAGGCGAACATTTCTTATAAGTAGTAATTACCCTTGAGAAGGTTGTGGGGAACCGCCTACTTGAACCATTGCAGTGCATGTGGTGCAGACACACCCACAGTACTGAAAAATGGTGGCTGCTACATTGCAGGCCATTGGCAGCCAGACCTCCAAGGGATGTTTGGATGGACACCAATGTGCGAATGCCACACATGCAGCAGAAACAAGCAGAGTGGTTAGATATTGATTTTGTGGCCATTGTGTTTAACTGACAATTTCATTCAGTAACGTTTGCTACCCACAGTGTGTAACTTTGTCAGACAGGCATTGTTCCCATCTGTTCAAGATAGTGTTAAGTAGATTTTTCCATGAGCTGCTATTAATTTTAGGAAAGGCAAAGGACAGAATCATAATTAGATGGGCAGTGATCGGCGAGACAATGAAGTACCTCCTTGTACAATTCAGCTGGTTAACTCGTTCATCAGTTCTGTGGTTTTGTGAGGCTGACTATGTTTACAAGAGAACAACGCTGAAAGTCTATTAATTAGGCAGCTGAAATATGAATAGCTAGGTTAATATTTTTGTCTCAAAAACCATTTATTGTAACCACTCAACCATCAGAAGCAACCCTGACCTCAGAAGCCACATGCTGACGTAAATGGAGAAGATCCTAATCTCTGCAGGGTGTCTGAGAACCACCGGAAGGGCTGGTTTCCATAGGCAACTGTGGACCAAATAAAAGTACATAAAGTACTGTAAATGCATCCACATGTGGTGTGCGCAGTGCTGCTTTTGTCTTGTTCTTGCTGTTGGTAAGATCACTGCACAAGATAAATAGGATGATATTCTAGCATCGGGAGTTTCAAATAGTACTGAAGAATAAAAAATGCAATTAGTGACTCGAACACAACTTTCCCTTACCTGGCGAATGACCAAATATGTTTTTTACATTTTCTTCATGAAGTTCAGATGGTATACGATATTGAGGCATACAGGTCAGGAAATTTCCAACTTTGATTCCAGATGCACACTGACTTAGTCAACTTTTGCCAAGTTGTATGACGGCAAAAACAATTGATTTCACATCACCCAGGATCCATCCTCCCTTTCACTGACTCCTACAGGAAAGTGAAGAAATACATTTATTTCTAGGCGATAACTGGCTTTGATATCTATCCAGGAATAGAATAGTCTGTTCACAACCAAGCAATCCTCTTCATTGCACACAATCTATCATCATGAACATTCACTCCTTCCCCAACTGGCACACAATAGCAGCAGAGTGAATAGTCTACAAGCTCTTTCAATAGCACCGTCCATCATGTGACATCATATTAATGCCGATCTATGTCTTATGCTGATTCTGGGCCTCGTGGGGCTTGATAACGTCCTCTCTTAAACACACGGTGAATATGTGTCGTTACGAAACCCTGGACGAGTGCGTGGTCAATTCCAACCCCACTGGAATTGCTACACAAATGATTATTGGAAAAATACCTGAACTCTTTTACCCTTGGCTGCTCAATAATCACATGCACCAGGTTTGAAAATGTAAACACAATTACTGTTTATTTATAACAAGAACTATAATGAAATATAGGTTAACTATAAGCTAATTCTTAATCCCCACTTTAACCTGTCCCACCCTCTACACACACAAACACAAGACAGACAAACATAGAGAGGTGGAAAGGGATAAAAATTATAAGTGAAAGTAAGAAAGAGTCTTTGTTTTAGGTGGTGGTTCTTAGTATGCTTTTCTTCACAGAAAACCCTCAGGTTAAAGTCTTTAGTTTGCAGCCTGCAATGATCTTTTCTGTAGATTAATTATTCAGATTCTCTTAGTTTCCGAATGCAGTACTCACAGGCCTCCTGGGGAAATATTGCAGGTCCTGGACTTTGCTTACACGACCTGTAACGGTTCTCCTGTAAATAGATTAATCTAGGCTCTCTGCTGGATCAGAAACCCAGTTTTTCCAGAGAATAATGGAGATGTTCTTGTCTTTCTGCTGCCAAGAGTCAAATTGAAATCTTGGACTTTGAAAAACATCCCAGTTGGATCTGATCCAATCACCACCTGTTACCAGGCAGAGCACAGTAGCACAGTTTGGGGGCCAATTCATTGGCCACCAGCCAAATCAATCAAACCAAGTCCCAACTCATCTCTCTCACTGGCGCCGAACACTCTGCAACTCCAGTTTAACCAGCACAGCCTTATGGATTCTTCTGCTTGAATTAAAAATAAAGGCTGTTTGCCTTAAAGACACATGTCCATTAATCATCCATGGATCAAAAATGTAACGGCAAAAATAAAAGAGAGGGAAAACAAGGGAATAAACTGGAAGGACCCTTATAGTGTTCAGCTGCATGAGGGAACAGCCCAACCCAACACTAGCAACATTTAAAAGGATCTTCAAGGTAGATTATTCTGATTTTAATTTTCTGCCATAGAGTTTGTGGACGTACCTGTGCATTGGTAGAGATGCTGTCACAAGTTAGAGTTAGAAGGAAGTGGTTCTGGACCTTTCCAAGGAATTAAATGGTGTTGGAAGGCTTGTCGTCAGGAAGCTTACTTATGGGGACGCATAAATAATGCTGCTGTGCATTGGAGAGATGGATGCATTGGAAAGATGGAATACAGGCACTTGTGATGGGAAGCTATATACAGGAGGACATAGAGGAGGAAGGTTCTCAAGAGAAGAATTTACTCCCCTAGAGTATTTAAGAAGAACATCTCATGCCTCCATGTCAGCCAAAAACAACATTTACACCTCAACAATCCTTGTAATCTGCTGGAACATGGATTGAACTGCTATGACAACCTGAAAGCTCCAGTGTCTGCTGGTGCATACAGCCATGGCACCAAGTTAAACTTGCATAGCAACAAGCATTGATCTCAAAATCTCAGAAATACAACACTGAGATAGTGACTGGCTTCTGCCTGTAGTGCAATGGAAACTGAGTCATCAGGGCTTCTTCATCTGAGATACATCCCCTCTCATGAGGTGATTCTGACTGGCATGGTGGAAACTCTTGGTTAACTGAAGTCAACAATTCAGAAGAGGAGTGTTGGGGTGATGGAAGGGGAGTGTTGAATGGAATGCAAGAGGTCCAGTTACACCAGCTGCAGCTTGAACTTCACATCAGACAGTGGGACCAGGATGAGGTGGAATTTGAGAATTAACACAATAGTGAGGAAGGGTATTAGCTCCGACAAAGTGGAATCTTTATGGGTAGAGCTGAGAAACACCAAGGGGGAAAAGTATTAGTGGGGATTGCGTATAGATTACCCAAACTGTAATGGTGATATTGGGAATTAAACAGGAAATGAGAAAATCGATAAAGGAACATCTGTAATTATGGGTGACTTTAATCAGTGTATAGATTGGGCAAATAAAATTAGAAACATGTTAGAATACTGTAGAGGACTAATTACTGGAGTGTGCATGGAATGGTTTTCTAGACCAATACATTGAGGAACCGATGAGTGAACAGGCCTTCCTAGAATGGATACTGTATAATGAGAAAGGAATAATTGGCAATCTGTGCGAAACCTTGGGACTGAATGAACATAATGTGCTGGAATTCTTGATCAAGATGGAGAGTGACGAAGCTGATTCTGAGACTCGGATCCTGGAATTAAATAAAGGAAACTACGATAATATGAGGTGCGAGTGGGGAGACAGTGGTGTAGTGCTATTGTTGCCGGACTGGTAATCTAGAGACCCAGAGTCATGCTCTGGAGACCATGCTTCGAATCCCGCCATGGCAGATGGTGAAATTTGAATTCAATAAAAATCTTGAATAAAAAAGGGGACCATGAAAACATTGTTGATTGTCGTAAAAACCCATCCGGTTCACTAATGTCCTTTATGGAAGGAAATCTGTCACCTTACCTGGTCTGGCCTAAATGTGACTCCCAATCCATAGCAATGTGGTTGACTCTTCAATGCCCCCCAGGATTGGCAATAAATGCTGACCCAGCCAGCGACAGCCACATCCCATGGACGAATTTTTAAAAAAGAGTTGGCTATGATGGATTGGGGAACATTACTTAAAAGGGCGATGGTGGATAGGCAATGGCAAACATTCAAAGAGTGCTTGGGCGAACTGCAACAATTGTTCATTGCTGTTTGGCGCAAAAGTAAAATGGGAAAGGTGGCCAAACCATAGCTTACAAAGGGAAATTAGAGATAGTATTAGATCCAAGGAAGAGGCATCAAAATTGGATAGAATAAGCAGCTGACCTGAGGATTGGGAGCAGTTTAGAATTTGACAAAGAAGGTCAAAGGGATTGATTAAGAAGGGCAAAATAGAGTACGAGAGTAAGCTTGCGGGGAACCAAAATGTATCAAAGCTAGAACAGTACCATATGCCATCAGGCCAAAAGTTGAAGAGGAACTAGAAAGGCTAGTCCACACAGGGGTCATTGAACCAGTTGCTATGTGTGATTGGGCAACACCAATAGTTCCTGTACAGAAACCCAATGATCAGTGAGAATATGTGATGATTTTTAAAAAACTATTAACCTGGAATTCTGTGCAGATCACCATCCACTGCTGTTGAGCAAAGACATGTTTGCTGGACTGTCAGGAGGAAAGATATTTGAGAAAATTGTTTTATCACATGTGTATTCACAAATGAATGCGGCTGCAAAATCACAGCCACTACTCACTATTATGAGGCACAAAAAGACTGTTTTGTTACAGAAGACTTCCTTTTAGAATAACATCTGCTCCTGCTCTTTTTCTGAGGTCCGTGGATCAAATTCTGAGTGGGTTAAATGGGGTGCAATGTTACAAGTTAAACATGAAGTGAAGAACATTTTGTCAACTTCCTGTATGTCTCACTCATGGATAATTTAACCTCAAGTACAGAGGTACACAAAACATTATCCAGATGTCAATCTTAAAAATCCAGGTCTCAAGCCCTACATCACACTGTCTTGATTTACAGTTCAAAATGGAGTTTTCTTATGGGGAATCTGAGTCATTATTCCTCCGTGTTTGCGTAGTAAAGTCCTTGACCAACTGCATTCTCGTGTAGTGATGATGAAGGAATTAGCACGCAGTTATTTTTGGTGGCCGGGGTTAGGTGCTCAAATTAAAGAGAAAGTGAGGCAATGCCAATCTTGTGCAAAACAAAGAAACACTCCACCACTACAACCATTACATCCTTGGGAATGGTTGACACAGCCATGGCAGAGAATACACATATACTATGCTGGTCTAGTGGAGGGTCACATGTTCCTAGTGATTGTGGATGTACACTCTAAATGGTCAGAATGACAGAGCAGACTATCGAGAAGCTGGATTAAATATTTGCAAGATTTGGTACACCGGAGCAGGTCATAATTGACAATGGTACACTTCTAACGAGCTAAATGACTACTTAAGAGGGAACAGTGTACGTCACATAAAGGCAGCTCCATACCATCCTGCAACAAATGGGTTGGTGGTTGGTAAAAAATTTTGTTCAATCATTGAAACGTTCCAGCAAAACATCGAAGGACCAAATTCTCAATGTCTTACCAGAACAACGCACACGCAACAACATAGAGTTCACCAGCAATGCTGCTGTTCAGCAGGAAATGACAAACACAGCTTCATTTGGTACTACTGCCTGATACTTCAGAGATTGGTAAACTACAACAAGCACAGATTGCGAGGAGAGAACAAAACTTTAAAAAGTGAGTTTGAGGCATAGGTTTAAGGTCCATGGGGAAAAGTTTCGAGGAGATGTGCGAGGCAGGTTTTTTATTCAGAGGGTGGTGAGTGCCCGGAACACGCTGACAGGGGAGGTTGTGGAAGCAGATTCATTAATGGTGTTCAAAAGGCATCGCGACAAATACATGGATAGGATGGGTCTAGAGAGATACGGCACCAGGAACTGCTGAGAGTTTTGGCCAAGGGTGATATCATGACCGGTACAGGCTTAGAGGGGCGAATGGCCTGTTTCTGTGCAGTATTGGTTTTTGTTTGCTGTTCTTTGTTCAATCAAGGAGAGCAAGTGCCTGCCTGAAACTATACCACAAATGAAAAATTGGTACCTGCTATGATCTTAATAAAGACAGGTCCAATATCATACACCATAGAGACAAATGATGGAAGTGTTTGGCGATGTGATACTGACCAGATGCTAACTTCACAAAGCAAAATCGTGGAAACTTCTCAAGAAGTATTTCCCTTGAACAAAGTGGACAGCGATACTTCGGAACAAAGGCCAGACACAGAAACAAGTTCAGATTCTGTTTCTGAGGACTTCCCAATACCTGTAGAGATGGACACTGGAGTAACTTCCCAGGGAGTGCCACCTACCGAAGGAAAAGAGGACACTTCAATGGTTGTGAGTAGCCAGGTTCCAGAACGTCGAATACTACCCAAAAGGAATAGACTCCCACCTGAGAAACTGTCTTATTGAGTTGTAAGGAAGTTGCGAGAGTCCATTATCAAGGATTTCATAGCACAGCATTTGAAAGCAGTGATATAATCAGACAAAGTCAGCATGGATTTACAAAAGGGAAATCATGCTTGACAAATTTTTAAAAATATATATTTTATTACAAACATGTGCAAACCCAATAACATATACAACAACTCTCTCCCCAACCTCACAGTCCACAGTTTGTACAATTTTTCCCCTTTTTACCCCCTACCCTCCCCATCCCCCACGACAAACAGTTCTTCAAACTTTGTCATGAACAGCCCCAACCGTGTCTCAAAACCTTCCTTCGACCCCCTCAACTCAAATTTGATCTTTTCCAATTGGAGAAAGTCAAACAGATCCCCCATCCAGGCCACCATCCCCAGCGGTGTACCTGACCTCCAATTCAGCAAGATCCTTCGCCGGGCAATTAGAGAGGCGAAGGCCACAGCATCGGCTCCCTGACCCTCCATCAGCCCCGGCTTTTCGGATATCCCAAAGATCGCCACCGTTGGGTCTGGCCTGACCTCCGCCGCCACAATTTTAGACAAGTCCCAAACACCGCTTCCCAGTAACTCTCCAGCTTCTCACAACCCCAGAGCATGTGCACATGATTCGCCAGCCCTCGCCCATACTTTTCGCACCCTTGAAAGAACCCATTCACCCTCGTGCAGGTCATATGTACCCAATGCACTACCTTGAACTGAATCAACCTCTTCCTCGTGCATGAGGAGGTTGAATTCACCCTATGCATAGCCTCATACCACAGACCCCAGTCTATTTCGCCCCCAACTCCTCCTCCCACTTGCTCTTAATCCTCATCCCCTGCTCCCGCAACCACCCATTTACTTCCCAATCCCATCCTCTCCCAACTCGTCTGAGAGCAGCAGTTGCTCCAATAGAGTATACGCCAGCAACCTGGGAAATGCCCTCCATCCCTTCTTGTATGCTCCCACACCTGCATATATCTAAAGTCACTCCCCTTGGCAACTCAAACCTCTCCCGCAGCTCATTCAGATCCGCAAGCTGCCCTTCCAGATAGAAGTCCCTCACCCTCTCCTGCCCGCCTCCCTGCACTTCCCATATATCCCATCCATCTCCCCTGGCTTAAACCTGTGGTTCTCACTCAATGGCGTCAACACCGACATCCCCTCCAACTTAAAGTGTTTCCTCAGCTGATTCCACACCAGACCGTCGACTGTACCACAGGGCTCCCATATACCTCCCCGGAGCTAACAGCAGCAGAGCCGTCACCATGGTCTCAGGCTGGATCCTCTACAGGGCTCCTCCTCCTTCCTAACCCACTTTGCTCTTTCCCCCCATCGCCTCACCTTCTCTATGCTTGGCACATCTACTGGAATTCTTTGAAGATGTACCTAGTAGCGATGATGAAGGAAAGTAAATAGGATTGCGGATAGTGTCTCGGATGGAGAGAAAGCTGGTTAGAGGGCAGCACGGTAGCATAGTGGTTAGCGCAATTGCTTCACAGCTCCAAGGTCCCAGGTTCGATTCCGAGCTGGGTCACTGTCTGTGCGGAGTCTGCACATCCTCCCCGTGTGTGCGTGGGTTTCCTCCGGGTGGTCCGGTTTCCTCCCACAGTCCAAAGATGTGCAGGTTAGATGGATTGGCCATGCTAAATTGCCCTTAGTGTCCAAAATTGCCCTTAGTGTTGATTGAGTGGGGTTACTGGGTTATGGGGTGTTGGCTTGGGTAGGGTGCTCTTTCCAAGAGCCGGTGCAGACTCGATGGGCCGAATGGCCTCCTTCTGCACTGTAAATTCTATGAAATCTATGAAAGCAAAAACAAGGAACAAATGGATTCTTTGTCGATTGGCAGACCGTGGTCACTGCCTGCCAAATGGCCTACTCCTGCCCCAATTTCCTGTTTCTATGAGAAGGGCATTAGACAATCACGTACCATCATCCTATGTGTTTTCAAAGGCAATGGTTGCAAAGGCTTTAGTCACTGCCAGTCAATAATTCACCACACCATCTCCTTCAAGAGGCCCAGTAAATGCAGGCATGCCCGTTCCCCATGGACGGAGGATCCGAGTTAGTCATAAAAACCCAGGCATGAAAACTAGCGCTATTGAATTTTTAGCCCAATGAGATTTGTTTGCCTCCGGTTTATTGAGAAAAGGTGTTGCCCTGGGTAGCGACCCTGTCTCTGAACCAAAAGCTCCGCATTTGAGTGCCACCTCAGGAAAATGCATTCATAACCCGGCCAAACATGTTGAGTGTGTCAACCTGAGAGGAAGTTAAATTGAGGTATCTAAGATGGTAAAAGGTACTGATAAAGTAGACATAGATCAGATGCTTCCTCTTGTGGGGCAATCTAGAATGATAGGCCATAGTTTTAGGATAAGGTGTAGCAGGTTTAAAATAGAGGTGAGGAGAAATTACTTCTCCCAAAGGGTTATGAATCTGTGGAATTCACTACCCCAAAATGCAGTGGACACCGAGACATTGAGTAAATTTAAGGAGGAGGTAGACAGATTTTTAATGAGTCATGGCTTGAAGGTTTATGGAGAACAGGCAGAACAGTGGAGTTTAGGTCGCGATGCGATCAACCACGGTTGTATTGGCTTGAGGGGCCTCCTCCTGCTCCTAGTTCTTATGTAACCTGCAAACTCTTCCGACATGAAACTGAAGGTAAGAGCGGGAGAGACTCCTGGTCAGTCTCGCTTGATGTGGAGTGATGACCCTCAAGCTGTAAACCCCTGGCGACAGACTAGCAACCTGTTCAGGGACTTACCAGCTATGGAAATGGGTGGAAGTTTATATTAGTGTACCACTAGGTGCGGAAGGAGAATTGAAAATATGGAGAAAAGCTGGGCGATCAAGATTGAATCAACAGCATATGCCATTATTTCAATGAATTTTTCAAAGTTTCTCTTTTTGGAAGAAAACAAGTTCAAAGAACTGCAGTGTTTCGCCTTGTTTCCTGTGTCATGCGAGACTATCAAAAATTTCCAAAGCTTTTGCGGGGTCAGCATGTCCGCAGTCTTTCATGTATTCCTTTTGTACACTTTAAACACTGTACACTACAGGAGGCACATCTCTCATCTTTCAATAGATAATGGGAGAAACATCTGTTTATTCTCCCTAAGTTACAAGCTGTTATCAGCATCAGATAGCATTGTGAATTGTGCATTCTGTAAGTGTGCAATTATGTTACTGGGAATAAAACTGTAGCAGACAAGCACAATGCACCTGCAATAACAGTTTAATACTTTCCAAGTTATTAATGAGTCATCTCACAGATACAAATTTCATAAAGATTTTTTCATCTATGTTGAGAAGATTTTAGCTTTGAAGGGAATGGCTGAACGAAAGTTAACACACGTTCTGATGAGAGGCCACACCCTGAAACAATGGGCCGGATTTTCCCATAATTTGTCAAAGTGTCAAGTTCTGACAGAAAACCTCCAATCCCAGATCACCAACCTCTGCCCTCTGAAAGTGTCCAAATCTCCATGATTTGCTGACAGTTGTGCCGCTAGCTTGGGAGGGGGGGGGGGGAGGGGGCGGTTGCAGGGGGCTACTGCCAGGGCTGGGGGAGTAGTGGGGGGTGGCCAGGATGTGGTTGTGGGGTCGGGCTGGACGGGCATGCAACACCATTGCCGTAGCCTGCAAGGCAGCTATTCAGCTGCGCACGCCCACTGTGATCATAAGGCCACAGGTCGTATGGGTGTCCCCCAGGCCTCTGGCCCCAGCTGACCCATCAGCGGGATTGGTGCACTCCATCGCAACCGCTGCCATCTTGTTTTCTGGGATGGTGTTTGTGGGGAGTGAAGTGTGTATATGCGGCTGCAGCTTGTCAGCCTCCTGAGTGTCAATCGCGAATCCGGCGCATCGGGCACCGATTCTCATTGGAATCGATGGTGTTCCATGTGGCGCTGGTGCTAGCCGGTGCTAGCCCCTCAACGGTCGCTGAATCGGTCCAGGTGAGGCGCCAGTTTTGCTATCGCAGAAGTCCACGAATCCTGCCCCGGCATCAATACTTAGTCTCAGGAATGGAGAATTCAGCTGTGTATGTTTTCAATAAGCAGTTAGATATAGAGCTTGGGGTGAAGGAGATCATAGGCAAGGGGGAAAGGCAGGATAAGGCTATTATGTTGGATGATCAGCCATGATCCCAATGAATGAAGGGCCGAATGGCCTCCACCTGCTCCTATTTTCTATGTTTCTATGATTTCTAACCACTGTGGCAGTATCACCGGCACTACCCACCCACCACCCCACTACACACACCTCCCCCCCCGCCTTACTACCTTGACTTCCCTCTCCCCCCACCCCTGTCACTGCCAAATCCTCCCCTTCAAAGGTCCTTTTATGGGTGGTAATCTCATTATGTCACCTGCGAGGGGCGGGAAAATCAAGAAACCAGATCCCGCCGGTCAAAATCTAATTTCCAAACTCTTGTGGTATTTTGCGCTCACGTTGCTATTCTCATTGGCCGCGATTCTCCAACCTCCGCTGGGCTGGAGAATCGGCGGGGGGCCACACGAATCGCGCCACGCCGCCCCGACGGCAAGAAACAATTCTCCCGCCCGTGAAAAAACGGCTTGCACGCATGGCGCCGGGCCACACAGAGAATCGCCGCAAACGGCCGTAACGGCGATCCTCTGGTGGCGCCGCGATTCTCCAGCCCGGATGGGCCGAGCAGCCATCCAAAAATCCCGCCGACGCCATTCTAACATGCTCTGGGCCGGCGGGACCTCGGGGTTGAAGGGCCCGGAGTCGGCCTGTGGGGGGGGCAAAGGGGGTCCAACCCCGGGGAGGGCCTCTGTAGTGGCCTGGTCCGCGATCGGGGCCTGGGAAGAAGGCCACTGCACATGCGCTAATTGGCACCGGCCCAACTGCGCATGCACGGACCCTGCCGGGTCGACGGCGGGATCGGCAGCCGGAGCTCTGTGGGCCACTTCAGCTCCATACTGTCCCCCCCCAGGACCCGAGAATGGGGTCTCGGAACCGCGCCGGAGTAAAGTACTCCCACTTTGGCAGCAGCGCCGGCACTCTGGCGCCAGACCAGAGAATCGCCGCCATTTCTCCCTCCTCAGAAGCTGCCAAACCTGCTGAGTTTACAAGTAATTGCTAATATACACAAATGTGGAAAACGTGGCAACAGATGTATGACCAGAAGAAGATGTGATGTCAATGATATGAGCTCTGGTAAGTATTGTACCACTTGAAGAAGGTAGCCATGATGTGGAGATGCTGGCATTGGACTGGGGTAAGCACAGTAAGAAGTCTTACAACATCAGGTTAAAGTCCAACAGGTTTGTTTTGAATCACTAGCTTTCAGAGCACTGCTCCTTCCTCAGGTGAATGAAGAGGTGGGTTCCAGAAACATAAATATAGACAAAATCAAAGATGCAATACGATACTTTGAATGCAAATCTTTGAAGGTAATTAAGTCTACAGGTCCAGACGGAGCAACTGGAGAGAGGGATAATAACAGGTTAAAGAGTGTGAATTGTCTCAAGCCAGGACAGTTAGTAGGAATTCGCAAGCCCAGGCCAGATGGAGGGGGGTGAATGTAATGCAACATGAGTCCCAGGTCCCGGTTGAGGCCGTACTCATGTGTGTGGAACCTGGCTATAGGTTTCTGCTCGCTGATTCTGCGTTGTCGCGCGTCCTGAAGGCCGCCTTGGAGAACGCTTACCCGACGATCAGAAGCTGAATGCCCTTGACTGCTGAAGTGTTCACCGACTGGAAGGGAACGTTCCTGTCTGGCGATTGTCGCGCAATGTCCGTTCATCCGTTGTCGCAGCGTCTGCATGATCTCGCCAATGTACCACGCTTCGGGACATCCTTTCCTGCAGCGTATGAAGTTGACAACATTGGCCGAGTCGCACGAGTGTGTACTATGTACCTGGTGGGTGGTGTTCTCACGTGTAATGGTGGTACCCATGTCGATGATCTGGCACGTCTTGTATAGCAGGGTGGTGTGTTGTCGTGGTCACTGTTCTGAAGGCTGGGTAGTTTGCTGCAAACAATGGTTTGTTTGAGATTGCACAGTTGTTTGAAGGCAAGTAATGGGGGCGTGGGATGACCTTGGCAAAATGTTCGTCTTCATCGATGATGTGTTGAAGGCTATGAAGAAGGTGTCATAGCTTTTCCGCTCTGTGGAAGTACTGGACGACGAAGGGTACTCTGTCGGTTTGTCCCGTATTTGTCTTCTGAGGAGGTCGGTGTGGTTTTTTGCTGTGGCGCGTTGAAATTGTCGATCGCTGAGTCGCGCGCCATATCCCGTTTGTACGAGGGCACCTTTCAGCATCTGTAGATGTCTGTTATGCTCTTCCTCATCTGAACAGATCCTGTGTATACAGAGGGCTTGTCCATAGGGGATGGCTTCTTTAACGTGTTTAGGGTGGAAGCTGGAGAAGTGGAGAATCGTGAGATTATTCGTGGGCTTGTGGTAAAGCAAAATGCTGAGGTGATCGTCCTTTATAGAGATGAGTGTGTCCAAGAATGCAACCGATTCTGGAGAGTAGTCCATGGTGAGTCTGATGGTGGAATGGAACTTATTGATGTCATCTTGTAGTCATTTCAGTGATTCTTCACCGTGGGTCCAAAGGAAAAAAATGTCATCGATGTATCTGGTGTATAACGTCAGTTGAAGGTCCTGTGCGGTGAGGAGGTCTTGTTCGAACTTGTGCATGGTGATGAAGGCATATTGAGGTGCGAAGTTGGTCTCCATGGCTGTTCCATGTGTCTGGATGAAGAACTTGTTGTCGAAAGTGAAGACATTATGATCCAGAATGAAGCGGATGAGTTGCAGAATTGCATCTAGAGATTGGCAGTTGTCGGTGTTGAGTACTGAGGCTGTTGCAGCAATGCCGTCGTTATGGGGGATGCTGGTGTAGAATGCCGAGATGTCCATTGTGATGAGGAATGTTCCTGGTTCAACTAGTCCATGGGTGCTGAGTTTCTGTAAGAAGTCTGTCATATCGTGACAGAAGCTGGGCGTTCTTTGTACGATGGGTTTCAAGATGCCCTCGATGTAGTCAGAGAGGTTCTCACACATGGTTCCATTGCCTGATACAATAGGACGGCCTGGTATGTTGGCCTTGTGTATTTTCGGGAGGCAATAGAGATCTCCAAAGCGGGTATACGTGGGATGAGAGCACATAGGGTGCTCTGAAGGTCTAGATCCAAGGTCTTGATCACTCTGTTGAGTTGGCGGATGTGTTCCTTGGTTGGAACTGCGGGTAACTGCTGCACCCCAAATATCTCGGTCTGCTGTTCCGGTTCATTGGTGAACCAGAATGGAGTTTAAAAACAGGGAGGTTATGTTGCAGCTGTACAGGGTGCTAGTGAGGCCACACCTGAGTACTGTGAAAGGGTGTACTGGAGTGGGTGCAGAGAAGATTCACTAGGTTGATTCAGGAGTTGAGAGGATTAGCTTATGAGGAGAGACTGAGTAGACTGGGACTGTACTCATTGGAACTTAGAAGGATGAGGGGGGAATCCTACAGAAACATATAAAATTTGAAGGGAATAGTTAAGATAGAAGCAGGGAGGTTGTTTCACTGACGAGTGAAACTAGAACTCGGGGATATAGCCTCAAAATAAGGGGGAGCAGATTTAGGACTGAGTTGAGGAAGAACTTCTTCACCCAATGGGTTGTGAATCTGTGGAATTCCCTGCCCAGTGAAGCAGTTGAAGCTACCTTGTTGAATGTTTTTAAGCAAAAGATAGATAGATTTTTGAACAGTAAAGGAATTAAGGGTTACGGTGAGCGGGCGGGTAAGTGGAGCTCAGTCTACAAAAAGATCTGCCATGATCTTATTGAATGGCGGAGCAGGCTCAAGGGGCCAGATGGCCTACTCCTGTTCCTAGTTCTCATGTTCTTATGATGCCTGCCAATGTCATCACAGACAACAGGGCTCAGCAGACAGTAGGCCATCTCCACCTCCGCTGTGGATGTTGGGATGCACCCAGATGGATCGGCAGAAAGATTGAGAAGCTCTAGTTGCACAGCTTTGGCATGGATGTTAGGCACTTGTAGATAAAGTTGACCTCCTGTAAATAACCTCTCACTTACTGCACCCTCTCTGTGGCTCCTGGTTCTGATGAGATATCTGCCTGTGGTGCCGCTCAGACAATTAGATTGCTGTTCCACAGAAAGGCTGGGTGCTCACTCCAGAGTTTGCAAATGATGTACATGATGGCGTGCACTCACAGTGACTTAACACATCAGTCATGCATGTTTCTCATTGGGAATGAGGGCGTCTGCCGCTGCAGGTCCAACATCAGCCATCTCATTCATCCTCACTGTGTGCTCTCTGCACATGTTCCTAGCTGGTTAACACAAGAAAAAGTTACCCTCAGTCTCCGGTGATGAAACTCAAGAGCACAGATCACTAAGGATGACCTTAGATCAGGGGAGGTGAACATGTCCACGTGACATCGCAATGATATGACCCTGGTAATTAAGAGTTTGCAAGCTGCCATCATCCAGACACGAACCAGACATTCAAGTTGCTCTTTGAGAATCTATGCACCGTGCCCACTGCAAATCGTCATCATTCTCCTCCAACATTGGGACTATGGGTAACCACTCCCTCCCCATGGTATGAGCCTTATCAGTGAGGGTATGTGCTGCCAGCAGTCAGACAGAAGAGCAATGCTCACAGAAGGGATGTTGGGATGTGCTCATCACCATCCTTGAATTGAACGGCAATGAGCACATCCCTAGCTAGTCTGCCATGTTGGGCCATCACCATTGCCTCATGGCCAACCTCCTCGCCCTCCAGGACCCAGTCTTCCAAGGGAGTGTGCCACTGTCAGCAAGTACTTCGCCTATTCAGGGACCTGGTGGCTCACTTATCCAATTCTCCATCACCTCCTCAGGAGGTTCCTCCCCCCGTTGCAGTACCAGGTTATGAAGGGTGCAGCAGATGACCATCTGTGGAGTGCACTGTCGGGCTCTACCAGGCACCAGAACCCCATCCTCTGCATCCCTATAGTCTGATCCACTGAAGTGCAATTTGCAGCATGGGCCTCATTATACCTTGTCTCAGCTGCAGTGTGGCCTCCACCCAGGTGTCATCTACCACCTCGTCAGTGGGTAACGCCTTCCACCGAGGAGCCAACCCTGTGGCCGCTGTGGACCCTCAGAACATCGGGATTAGAGATTGGTTCAGGATGTATGAGTCTGCATTCTCCACGACCCTAGCCCACATCTGGGGGATGTGCTTTGTGTAGTCACAGATCAGCTGAACATTAAGGAAGTGAAAGTCCTTGCGGATGATGAACTGCACTCCTTGATGCATGGGGATCAGAGAGCCACATGTGTGCAGTCGATGATGCCCTGCACCCGTGGAAAGCCGGATGTCCTTCAAAACCCATGTCCTTGCATCCTGGTTAGACTGACCCCACTCGAAGTTGACGTACTTGTGTGCCTTTATAAGAAGTGTGACTGTACTCTCCTTGATGAAATTATGTATGGAGGCTTGTGAGATGCCACAAAGGTCACCGTTAGAGCTTTGAAAGGAGCCAGCTGCAAAAAGGCTGAGGGCAGCTGTGACTTTCAAAGCCACAGGCAATGGATCCCCTACAAGTCCATGTAGCACCAGCTCCTGCAGAAGGTTGGATAAATGAGCCAGCAGGTCCCTATATAGGTGAAGTCTTCGCTGACAGTGGTTGTTCATTCACCTGTAGGAAGATTAATTGCCGTCTGTAAACCCTGGGCCATGGAAAGTACCTCAGAGCTACTGTTCTCTATGGCCCCTCCTGTGGCAGCAGAGCAAGCACTGCAACCCTTCCTCCTCAGGATTCTGCTCCTGCCTCTGGAGAGCCAGGCGCTTCCGTTGCTCTTTCCTCTCAATGCTCCAGAAGAAAAATAGCCAGGCTCAGTCTCTCTCTTGCACTAATCATTCCAAAATAAAATAGAACGCTAACGATTAGCTTTTGTCTCCAAGGATTCACCCTTTGCCCATTCACTTTTGGTACCTGCGCCTCAACTAATATGTTGGCCACCACATTGAAGACTTATCCCCAATCAGCTCCCAGAATGGACAAGACCCCACACAGGGCGGCACGGTAGCACAGTGATTAGCACTGTTGCTTCACAGCTCCATCGTCCCAGGTTCGATTCCCGGTTTGAGTCAGTATCTGTGCGGAGTCTGCAATGTTCTCCCATATCTGCGTGGGTTTCCTCTGGATGCTTCCGTTTCCTCCCACAGTCCAAGGATGTGCAGGTTAGGTGGATTGTCCATGCTAAATTGCCCCATAGTGTCCAAAAAGATTGGGTGGGTTGACTGGGTTACGGGGATAGAGTGAAGGTGTGGGCTTAAGTAGGGTGCTCTTTCCAAGGGCCGGTGCAGACGCGATGGGCTGAATGGCCTCCTTCTGCATTGTAAATTCTATGATTCTATGATCCCTTTCCCCATTCAGCTTGACCAGGAGGCCACAGCTCTGGCCACCTAACTGTATCCTGAGCTCTCATGTAAGGCGCTGGCATTTATCCCAAGCTTCACTCCAAGGCCTTGCGCACAGCTTGATCAATGGGGCAGGCATGGGGGGCATCGAGCAAGACTTACCAGCCCATACATCTGATGGGCCGGAGCCCTCTGCTCAGCCAGTGTGCCATCGCTCTTTGTTAAAGGGGACGTATCTGCTTTTCCATTCAGCCAAGTGGAGCAGGAAAACCATAACAGTCGCCATTTTAGGAGGTCAACTAGAAAGTTCATCTTAAACTTTTCTGCCTGCTTCCTCCCCAGTTTAAGAGAAAGAATTAGCACTGGACTCAGTGAATATTAAACATTAGAATTAGTAGAATTGAGTTTCAAGGATGTGGGTGCCATTTCTTTTTTTCGAAGTACAAGAGAAAGAGAAACAGCTTAATAAAAATAGAACCAACTCAATCCTCATACATACATAGTTAATTATATTTTTAGTGCCAAAGGAGATTCATTTTTTGTTTTCCTTTATGTATTTTTTAATGATATTCTGTTGAATATAATTGAACACCACAAAGCATCGATCACACAAAGATCATAGCATATCCCCGTTTGAAGCTCACACTGGAGATAATACAAACACTTGGTGCTTTATTATTCACAGGATACCAGAAAGCTGCCATAGCTTTCACAGTATCAACCCTTAAAGCACAACAACATTTGTTGAATCAAAGGTTAACAACCCAATTAATTCCATTGATTTTAATGACACCCCTCTCTTGCCCCCTGCCCCAACCCTCAATCATGAAGGCATGCGGACATAATTTTGCACTGGGCATTTCAACGCAAGAGTAGTTTACTTGAAGAAATAATCAAACATCCACTAATTATGCTGTTTGCATATTGATGCACCTTTAAAGACTTTGAAGTAGACATTGCTAAGTATTCTTTGTTGAGCTCAATGGTCAAATATGGTTGTGAGATGTGAGGGCTGTCTCATACAATGTACAAGGGGCAGCATGGTTGCACAATGGTTAGCACTGCTGCCTCACAGCTCCAGGGACGTAGGTTCAATGGGTGACTGTGTGCAGTTTGCACTTTCTCCGCTTGTCTGCGTGGGTTTCCTCCCACAGTCCAAATTTCTGCGGGTTAGGTGGATTGGCAATGCTAAATTGCCCCTTAGTGTTCAAAGATGTGTAGATTAGGTGTGATTACAGCGACAAGGCAGGGGAGTGAGCTTGGTAGGGCCCTCTTTCAGAGGGTCGGTGCAGACACGATGGGCCAAATGGGATTCTACGATTCTATAATGTGGACAAGAGGAGGGTGTATGTCCTCAAAATAAGCAGGGCCAGCTGAAACGAAACGTTTGAAATGGAAAACACTCAGGTGGGAAATAAAAATGATCCTGGGTATGAAACATGGAGGTAGCGACTGCTGCCAAAGGAAATTTCAAGTGTCATGTAAGGTTTTTTCAATGCATTAGCCTCAATGGATCTTGCATCCCAAAGGGAAGTTGATCACCTACGAAGGTGATTAAGAAGCAATAAATGTAAAGGGTTGATTCTAATAATAGTTTTGTAAGGGCCACGAAGAATCCAGCACGAGTTTTAAGGATACAAAGTAATAACATTTATTTACTATAACATATATACATAACAGTAGCAGTAACTTCCCTTGCTACATACTGCTTCCTGCTGGTTCCTGAACTGGCCAGCTTTATTTATACTAGGAGTTTACTAGTGGTTTCTCCGCCTCCCCTCATTGGGGAAGCTCATACTCCCACAGGATTGTGGGATAGTCATTAGTCCCCAGCCAATGGTACGTAGGCAGGTTATAACATCCCTCCCCCCCCAAAGTCCAAGGAATCCACCGAAGACCCTGGCGAAGGAGGGCGTCGGACTCGTTTGGCCGCAGGCCGGACACCATTTGCAAGCGGTGCAGGATCAGGCGGCGTGTAACGAGACGGAGACCGGCGCTTCCGTGATGAACGGCGCAACGGTTGTACATCCACGGCCAGTGGACCCGAGGATTCCCCCTCTGATGCATCCTGTGTCTCCATCTCGGAGTCAGAGTCTGCTGCCTCCGTCATGTCAGCATCTCTATCTCCATTTGGTCCCGTAACGACCTGCGCAGGCTTCGAGTGAGGCACCAGTGGAAGATTGTGAGGACTACCTTCCCTTGTCTCTGGTCTCTGTGGCTGTAGAAATGAGCTCCGGGGGCGGGGAATCTTTTGAGGGGATAGTCTTCTGGACCGAACGTGGTCTACATGTTTTCGCTGGAGACGACCCTGGGCTTGCACCTGGTAAGATATAGGGCCCGTTTGGCGAAAGATTACACCAGGAACCCATTGGGCACCACCAGCAAAATTCCACCGGGCGCAAACTGCAGAATCGGCCGATGCCGAGAAAATCCCTGTCCCTGACGTTCTTGTGTGCGGCGTACTTTTGCGCCAATGTCCGGGAAAACCATACGAAGGCGGGTGCGAAGTCTCCGGCCCATTAGGAGTTCTGCGGGAGCTACCCGAGTCACTGCATTGGGGGTGGTCCTGTACGTAAACAAAAAGCGAGCCAGTCTCGTGCCCATTGACCCGGAAGACTGCTTCTTTAGGCTTCTTTTGAATGTCTGCACTGTGCGCTCTGCCAACCCATTTGAAGCCGGGTGGTAAGGGGCAGTGCGGATATGGCGGATGCCGTTCATCTTCGTGAACCTCGCAAACTCCTCACTCATAAATGGAGTGCCGTTATCCGTGACCAGCACCTTGAGGAGGCCATGTGTACTAAACGATAAACGCATCTTTTCAATTGTTGCGCAGGACGTTGTCCCCTTCATCTTATGCACCTCTAGCCATTTGGACTGGGCGTCAATTAGTAGAAGGAACATGGATCCTTGAAAAGGGCCTGCGAAATCTGCATGCAAGCGTGCCCAAGGCCGCCCTGGCCATTCCCAGTGATGTAGGCGCGCGGCCGGCGGAAGCTTCTGATGCTCCTGGCAAATGGTGCAGTTTTGGGCCACCTTCTCAATGTCGGTGTCGAGGCCTGGCCACCAGACATAACTCCGGGCCAACATTTTCATTTTGGTCACGCCTGGATGCCCATTGTGCAAGTCTGTTAGTATCAGCTCCTGGCCTTTTTCCGGGACAATCACACGCGACCCCCACAAGAGGATGCCATTTTCCACGCTGAAATCTGACAGCTTGGAGGAAAATGCCCGCAACTCGCCTGGGAGCTGTCTATGCTGCCCACCATACAGGACTATGTGCCGAACCTTTGACAGGACTGGCTCCGTCTGGGTCCACTCGCGGATCTGTGATGCCGTGAAAGGCAAGGTGTCCATAAAGTTTAGGGTTGCAACCGCCTCACCGGTCGTGGGGGTCGACATGGGGCCGGTCGATAAAGGCAATCGGCTCAGTGCGTCGGCATTTGCTATCTGCGTACCTGGTTTGTGCTCCAGAGAATACTCGTATGCAGCAATCAACAAAGCCCAGCGCTGGATCCGTGCAGAAGCAATGGGCGGTATTGGCTTATCCTCTCTGAAAAGTCCCAGCAGGGGCTTATGATCAGTCACGATAGTGAAATGGCGGCCGTACACGTACTGGTGGAAGCGTTTCACCGCAAAAACCACTGCCAGGCCCTCCTTCTCGATCTGCGCGTACTTTTTCTCCGCTGCAGTCAATGTGCGAGCGGCGAAAACTATTGGTCGCTCGGCCCCGTTCTCCATCTTGTGGGACAGGACGGCCCCAATACCATACGGGGATGCATCACATGTGACGAGCAAAGGCTTTCCAGGATCATAGTGGGTTAGTAACCCAGACGACGACAATTGTTGCTTTACCCGCCGGAAAGCGGTTTCTTGCGGCTGACCCCAAACCCAGGTGTGGTTTTTCTTTAGCAGAAGGTGCAAAGGGGCCAGCGTAGATGCCAGATTGGGGAGGAACTTCCCATAATAGTTTACGAGGCCGAGAAAAGAACGAAGATGCGAAGTGTCAGTCGGGGCGGGGGCATGTTGAATTGCACGCACCTTCTCTGCGACGGGGTGCAGACCTTCGCGGTCCACCCGATAACCTAGGTAGACTACTTCCTTTGCCTGAAATACGCACTTTGTGCGATGTAAACGGACTCCAGCCTCCGAAAGGCGTCGAAGGACAGCCTCCAGATTTTCCAAATGTTCCTGCTCCGACGTCCCTGTAATCAAAACATCATCTAGGTAGACAGCCACACGTGGTAAACCTCTCAAAATGCCCTCCATAACACGTTGAAAAATTGCACAGGCAGAGGATACTCCAAAGGGCAACCGTGTATATTCATACAGGCCCCGGTGTGTATTAATCGTTACATATGGTCGGGAGGCAGGGTCCAGCTCCAACTGCAGGTAGGCGTGACTCATATCTAATTTTGTGAGCGAGAGTCCACCTGCAAGTTTCGCGTAGAGATCCTCTATGCGAGGCATTGGATATCGGTCGAGTCGGGAAACCGTATTCACTGTAAGTTTATAGTCGCCACACAAGCGAACTGTGGCATCTGGTTTCATTACAGGTACAATTGGTGCTGCCCAGTCAGCAAAACGGACGGGCCTGATAACACCCAAACTCTCCAAACGAGTGAGCTCCCCTTCTACCTTCTCGAGCAAGGAGTAAGGCACTGGGCGCGCCCGGAAATAGCGCGGCATGGCTCCTGGTTCAACTTGGATACGGGCTACGGCCCCTTTTATTTTCCCCAAACTAGGCTGGAATACATCTGGGTATCGTCCTAGCACCTCAGTCAACCCTTCAGAAACTGTTTGGAGGATGTGCTGCCATTGCAACCGCAAATGGCGCAACCAGTCCCGAGCCAACAGGCTGGGCCCATGGCAGCGCACCACAATAAGTGGGAAACGCCCCTCCTGGCGTCCATAAACAACAGCGGTCATCGTCGTTCCTGCAATGTCCAGTGGTTCCCCCGTGTAGGTGGCCAACCTGGCCTGTGAGTCGGTTAATGTAAGGGTCTGTATACCCTGCTTGATGCGGTCGAATGTCCTCTGGGCGATCACGGAGACCGCTGCGCCAGTATCCAACTCCATCTCAAGCCCGTACTGTCACCTTAATGGGGGCCACAAGGGGAGCTGTCACACAAAGCAGCTGCAGGCAGTCGTCCTCCGTCTCCACGTCCTCAGGAGTTGTCGCCGCAGGTTCATCCACATGGAAGGTACGGCCTCTGGGCTGGTCGCAGTTACGGCCCCTGGGCTGGTCCCAGTTTCGGTCGGAACGACGGCGCCTCTGGCGCCCCCAGGACCGCCGTCCGCGACAGGGTCGGCGCGTACAAGTCTGACACGGACATGGCTCCTCATCCATTGGCTCTGGAGAAGGCTCCCTTCGGGGAGGAATGTCCGACGGCCACTGGCGTCGGTCCGGACGTTGCCTCGCCCAAGGTACCGCAGGTGTGCGGGGGGACGTTTTCGGACGGAAGGGGTTGCGCCCCAAGGCATGCACTTCCATTCCCTGTAGCTCCTGTACTCCTTGCTCTCTCGGGACAAGACTATTTGAATGGCCTGTTGAAACGTCAATGTTGGCTTCGCTAACAACTTTCTCTGGGTGGCCGCATTGTTAATACCGCAAACCAAACGGTCGCGTAACATTTCTGACAAGGTCTCACCATAGTCACAGTACTCCGCAATCCTGCGTAGCCTGGATAGAAAATCGGCAAGGGGTTCTCTAGGGGTCCTCTCAGCGGTATTAAACCGGTAACGCTGGACTATCGTGGACGGGGTTGGGTTAAAATGTTGCCCCATTATATTCACAAGTTCATCAAACGTTTTGGTGTCCGGCGCAGCTGGGTACGTAAGGCTCCTAATCACCCCAAACGTATGCGGGCTGCAGGCGGTGAGCAATATGACCACCTGCCGCTCGTTTTCGGTGATATTGTTTGCCCGGAAATAGTAACGCATCCGTTGTGTGTACTGGTTCCAGCTTTCCAGCGCAGCATCAAAAACATCCAAACGTCCGTACAGAGGCATGGTATAATAGAAAACAACTTCCAACCTGTATACAACAAAAATCCAGGGAGGTGGCTTCAGCAGTGTAGACAGCTATTCACTTTAACCTTTGTCACCAGTTTTGCAAGGGCCACGAAGAATCCAGCACGAGTTTTAAGGATACAAAGTAATAACATTTATTTACTATAACATATATACATAACAGTAGCAGTAACTTCCCTTGCTACATACTCCTTCCTGCTGGTTCCTGAACTGGCCAGCTTTATTTATACTAGGAGTTTACTAGTGGTTTCTCCGCCCCCCTCATTGGGGAAGCTCATACTCCCACAGGATTGTGGGATAGTCATTAGTCCCCAGCCAATGGTAAGTAGGCAGGTTATAACAAATAGCTACTGAGCATGTGCGGAAGGCGTTGTGTTATAGTGATGTCACTGATGGAGAGAAGAGTTGCCATCCTTTGATTGAGGGGAAAACATGCTCACCTTCATAAATTCATGCTCATCCTCCTCTCCTCAATGATCTTAACTGCAAAATCCATGAATACTGCATTAAAGTCACAATGATTATTGACATTTTGATTGAAATGTAAGGGACCACTACAAATTCCATTGTTGTAGAAATATATAGAATTATACACTGTTCGAAGAACATCTGTATTCCGATAGTGAGATCTGAGATTACAATTGTGCATTGAAGTTAATGAATCTTAGTTAGCAATATATTTAATTGTACCAATGCCAGAAAGAAAAACTGAAGAGTTCTTAACACAACAGCTTTCCCTCATTGTTTTTATTTTGTGCTTTCACTCACTGTTCAATCAGCCACCCTGTATCCTGCATTGCCATGCTCGTGAAGTGCAGGGTAACAATGGGGACAATATTTTCCAGTCAGTGCATCTGCCATGTCTTCTCGATCCAGAAATCTGTCAGGAATTGTCTCAGTAAACAAAGATCACTTGACGCCCAGAATTCGAGTCTATTTACCTTCCCAGTCAAACAGAATCTGTCTGCCACAGCATAATCAGGATGTGACCAATGTCATTTCTTGGAATCCATATTCCAATGAAATAATTCAGCAGCAAGCTATCATGGCTTTAAAATCTGGAAGGTTGCTTATCTTCACACAGTTACCCCAAATAAACACAACAGGCGAGATTCTCTGGGCTGAATCCCCGTTTATGCCGGAATCGGGGGCGGTGCCGTTTTTACATGCTCCACCCCCTCAAAAATGGCATACTCGGGGAGTACGCCGTACACTGTATAGACAGCCTCAGAACCGCGCCTGAGGCCCTCCCCGATGGGCCAATACTTCAACGGCGTGGGATACATGAGCTCACACCGTTCGGGGACCTTGCATGGCGGCTACAGACTGAGTCCAGCGCCGCCACGGTCGGGGGGGGGGGGGGGGGAGCCGTTCCACTGGCAGGAGGGGCTACGTCGGGGGATGGGAGGACTGGTGGGGGGGGGCGGTCCTGGGATGTCGAGGCTGGTTACAGGGGTGCAGTTTTTGGCAAGTCGGGTCCGCACGCAGACGGCACCATGTCGCACGGCGCGGCCATGGATAAGGCCATTCTCCAGCTGTATCCGTAGGTACGGCCGGGGGCTTTATGCTGCGCGGCTGCTAACCCCCCACTGGACGGAGGATCGGTGCGAGGTGGCGCCAACATTCTGGTCGTAAGACCAGACGGATCCTGTGGATATAGCTGCAGGATCGGAGAATGCAGCCCTGTTCTCCTACCAGAGCTGAATTGCAATTGATCTAAGCTCCTTCTGGGAGCACAGGTCAGGAAGCAATTCCTAATCCTTCGCCATGCAAATGTATCCATAACGAGGGTTGCAAGGGATTCCAGACGAAATCCCGCTACTGGGTCACCATTTTGAGCCCCCCACCCCGGATTATCTGAGTTTCTCCCTGTCCCGCCACACAGACCCCCAAGAAAATAGTAATTTTTTTCACTGCATCTGTCTGGACTGCTCTAACTGCCAGACAGGGGCATCTTTTCTGGGGGGGGGGGGGGGGGGGGGGGCTTCCTGACAGGGCTCTCATTTCTGGGGGTTGCCTTATTTAGGAGGTCTCTGATGGATCTTTTTATTTCGGGGGTCACTTTATTTAGGAATCTCTGGGAGGGTCTCTTTATTTAGGGAGTCTCTGTGGGGGAGGTTTTGACGCCTGGGTGGGAAGGTTTTGCATTGTGCAGGGAGAGGGTGGCCCTCGAATGGACTTTGGGGCGACCCCCCAAAGTCGTTACCCCATTGGCCCACTGCGAGGTCCACCACTTCAGGGCCCTGCTTGCCCATGCCTATCGTGATTCACGCCCGCGTGATACCTGGCTCAGAGGACCGGAGAATGACATGGGTGCGGTGAACACGCTGCTCAGACTACTATGGGGATGCAAATGGGTCATTAAGACCCAACGCCAGCAGGGAGGGCGGAGCATCACGCCGATCCCGATTTCTTCCCGACACTGGATTATTCACCGCATCGGGAACTCAGCTAACAGCGGTGAATTTAGGCCATGGTCCCATGTATGCAACAATTGTCACTCGAATCTGAAATGACACTAAAATTCAAAATTATCTTTAAGCTTCAGCCAAAAGCAGGCCTCAGTCTTTTGCATCAGGGAAAAATACATCTTGCATTATTAATAAAGTTCTTTAAATGGGCCTGAGGTCTCAATTATATATTACATGAAGCCAGTGCACGTTCAGCTTGGTGAATTCAGTACATTGGAGGTACTGCCTGGTTGCTTTTATAGTTGTGCTTTGCTCAGTGTGAGAATCTAACCATCTCCCAGTGGTAGCCAATTCATTATCAGAAATATCATCCAATATAACATCGGTTGATTTAGGAGGTACTGTTTAATTTCCCATTTTATTTTCTTGAGATTTATAAATTATTTGCCTATCTTTTGGAGAGTACAGTTGTGTACAAGTGTTGTTAACAGATCCTGTCATTGTTCAACATTAATCAAATATTACCAATGTCAGAGAAATAATGTATGTGCCCTTTTTAGTGCTCATAATCTTGGCAGTCCATTTTCCAATTAAATAATACAGCAGCAGGTTTTTGTCAGTTTAAAATGAAGAAGTTTATTTATTTTCACACATTTAACCAAATAAACAGTGTCACACACTTTATCTCACATATACATACCCACGTGCACACACAAACACAGATTGGATACAGATAGATCTCACAGTTACAGCAATTCAGTCTCTGATTTAAGGTTTCCAGTCTCCCATGTGTCAGGCCTGTGCCTGTTTGCTTCAATAATTCAAAGTTGACATGAGCATTTTGTAATGGAAAGGGTTCACAGCAGATCACAAGTTTTCTTGTAGTAAAATGTCTATGAGGTTGGTTCTCGGGTAAACTTTGAAATTGGAACAACTGTTTGATGAGGTGCAGCTGATTTCAAAGTCTGGCCCTCAGACTAGTTGATGACTAATAGCCCTGATGAATTTTCCTAGTCCTGGAGTAATAAGAGTGCAGCCCTGAAACCAGTTTTAATCACATGCCCACTGGGTTAACACTTCTGAGCCCTACCCAGTCTGGTTTGGAAGGAGGAGGGCAGTGTGACACATTGGAAAGATGATTGTGGCAATTGAAGTTCAATCTTCCCTTTTGTTCAGTATGAAACATGGAGAAAGACAGTCTAGAAACACATAGTCTTTAGGTGTTGACATCCTTAACAATGCGGCTTGTTAATTCTCCAAATGGCTGTGAGGTACCCTCACCTATACATCCAATTCTCTTCCGAAACCTAGTGAGTCACTAAGGAAGTCTGTTTCCATAGCTAGTTATTCCCAGACCAGGTCGTTAGTCTGTCACCAGGGGCTTATAGCTTCAGGGGCACCACTCTACATCAAGCATGATTGACGAGTAATTTCTCCTGCTCTTACTGCCAGCCACTGGCATGTTGGAAGGATTTTACAGGTTGATACTTAACCTGTTTGACCGCATTATCAACGCACCTTCCTTGGCCATCAAGCCGTGGAAACCTGGAGCTTCTGGCTCAGAGGCAGGGACGGTCCCTACTATGTCACAAGACCTCTATCCTTACCTATGGTCATATTTAATTAGATATTCACCGGAGATTTGATACTGTGTGTAATCCAAATGCCACATGATTCGTGACAGTCATTTTAATAGCTTATCTGTGTCCAATTTTTAATTTTTTAATAATCTTTATTGTCACAAGTAGGCTTACATTAACACTGCGATGAAGTTACTGTGAAAAGCCCCTAGTCGTCACATTCCGGCGGGGGATTCTTTTTTTAAATAAAAGGGCAAGTCCATCTTAAAGGTATAGGCCCCCAGCAATTGTCCAGGTACAAAAAAATGTAAAAGCCAAAAAGAACAGAAATTACAAAGGAAAACAAGGGACTGACAATGATTTACAAGAAATTCCTCCCACAACTTAGAAGTTTTTCGGGGAAGGATCAGGTCCTTCCCAGCGTCAAAGATTAAGTAGCCCTCTATCCGTGAACAGTTCACTGGACTTGCTTGTCCCCTTGGGGGGATACTGGGACAGTGTTCCTTGAAGGACAAATTTTGGGGAATTTGACATGGGTACCGCCATTACACGTGAGAACACCATCCACCAGGTACATAATACATACTCGTGCGACTCAGCCAACGTTGTCTACCTCAAAAGCTGCAGGAAAGGATGACCCGAAGCGTGGTACATTGGCAAGACCATGCAGACGCTGCGACAATGGTTGAACGGACATCGCGGGACAATCGCCAGGCAGGAATGTTCCCTTCCAGTCGGGGAACACTTCAGCCGTCAAGGGCATTCAGCCTCTGATCTTCGGGTAAGCGTTCTCCAAGGCGGCCTTCAGGACGCGTGACAACGCAGAACTGCCGAGCAGAAACTTATAGCCAAGTTCCGCACACATGAGTACGGCCTCAACCGGAACCTTGAATTCAAGTCGTATCACATTCACCCCCACTATCTGGCCTGGGCTTGCAAAATCCTACCAACTGTCCTGGCTTGAGACAATTCACACCTCTTTAACCTGTGATTATCCCTCTCTCCAGTTGCTCCATCTGGACCTGTAAAGTCTTAATTACCTGCAAAGACTCGCATCCAAGGTAGTGTCTTGTATCTTTGACTTTGTCTATACATATGTTTCTGGAACCCACCTCTTCATTCACCTGAGGAAGGAGCCATGCTCCGAAAGCTAGTGATTCGAAAGAAACCTGTTGGACTTTAACCTGGTGTAAGGCTTCTTACCATTTAATAAGATCATGGCTGATCTGATGGTAACCTAAACTCTGCATCCTGCTCTACTCCCGATAACCTATCACCCCCTTGCTTTCCGAAAATCTATCCACATTTGCCTTCAAAATGTTCAAAGACACTGGGCTGAATTCACCAACGTTGGGGTTATCCATTTTGCTGGCAGCCCAGGGGATTCCCGACGGCTTGGGGCTGCCCCGTAATGGGAAACCCCGTTGACCGGCTGGCGAAACGGAGAATCCCGATGGTGGAGAATTCAGCCCAGTGTCATTGAATATTTTTAAGGCAGATGTGGATAGATTTTTGGTAAGCAAGGGGATGATAGATTATCGGGGGTTATCGACGGAGAAATGTGCCCACTGTTTCCACTGTTTGAGGAAGAGAGTTCCAAAGACCAGGGGCGAAATTCTCCGTTATCGGCGGAAAGTCCACCGATCGGCGCAAAAAACAGCGCAAATCCGACTTGCGTCACGTCGGAAATATGGGTCGATAGTCTCCGGCCCGAAATGGGCTAGCAGCGACGTAACGGGATCCGCGCTTGCGCAGTGGTTCACGCCGTGCAGCGTCATACGCGCCGCACGGCGTGACGGCTCATCAGGCCGCGCTGCTCCCCCCCACCCGACCGCAACACCCGACCGCAACACCCGACTGGATGGCTGGCCGCCACTCAGCCCCGAGGTTCGAGTCACGCGATGTGGAGGCACTCCTGGACGCGGTGGAGCAGAGGAGGGACGCCCTGTATCCCGGGCACGGCCGCAGAGTTGCCCCACGCCACAGCCGGCGTCTGTGGAGGGAAGTGGCAGAGGCCGTCACCGCTGTGGCCCTGACACCACGGACAGGCACCCAGTGCCACAAGAAGGTGAATGACCTCGTCAGAGCAGGCAGGGTGAGCCTCCCATATCCCCCATATCCCCCCTCCCCATATCCCCCCCTCCCCATATCCCCCATATCCTCCCCATATCCACCCCTCCCCCATATCCCCCCTCCCCATATCCCCCCTCCCCCATATCCCCCCTCCCCCATATCCCCCCTCCCCCAGATCCCCCCTCCCCCATATACCCCCATATCCCCCCTCCCCATATCCCCCTCCCCATATCCCCCCTCCCCCATATCCCTCTCCCCCATATCCCCCCTCCCCCATATCCCCCCTCCCCCATAGCCCCATATCCCCCCCATATCCCCCTCCCCCATATCCCCCTCCCCCATATCCCCCATATCCCCTCCTCCCCCATATCCCCCCTCCCCATATACCCCCTCCCCCATATCCCCCCTCCCCCATATCCCCCCTCCCCCATATCCCCCCATATCCCCCCTCCCCCATATCCACCCATATCCCCCCTCCCCCATATCCCCCATATCCCCCCTCCCCATATCCCCCCTCCCCATATCCCCCTCCCCCATATCCCCCCTCCCCCATATCCCCCATATCCCCCCTCCCCCATATCCCCCCTCCCCCATATCCCCCATATCCCCCCTCCCCCATATCCCCCTCCCCCATATCCCCAAGTGAATCCAGCCCTAACCTTAACCTCTGCAATGCACGCGCAACCGATGGCGTGCATTCATATACCTGCCTAACAGTGTTGCCTTTTACCCCTGCCACCCCCCCCCCCCCACAGGATAAGCGCGCACACAACAATAGGGAGCATGTGAGGACTGGAGGAGGGCCCGCTGATGAGAGGCCACTGACCGTACACGAGGAAAGGGCCCTGGAACTGGCTGGCGGACCTGAGGACCGGGAGGTTGCTGATGCAGTGGTCGGGGGCGTACTAGCGAGTGAGCCACCGACAGCCCGTCCCCATATCCCCCCTGTCCTATATCCCCCTCCCCCGTATCACCTGATCACTGCCTGATGTCTAACCATGCATGCTTCATTGTGTATCGCAGGACCAAACGTCCAGGCACCCATCCCCGCAGATGCAGACCGCCCGCAGGATGCCCCTCGGAGACCACAGGAGACGGAGAGACCCGGACCCTCCAGCATGCGACGCCCGCAGGATGCCCCTCGGAGACCACAGGAGACGGAGAGACCCGCACCCTCCAGCATGCGACGCCCGCAGGATGCCCCTCGGAGACCACGGGAGACGGAGAGACCCGCACCCTCCAGCATACGACGCCCGCAGGATGCCCCTCGGAGACCACGGGAGACGGAGAGACCCGGACCCTCCAGCATGCGACGCCCGCAGGATGCCCCTCAGAGACCACGGGAGACGGAGAGACCCGGACCCTCCAGCATGCGACGCCCGCAGGATGCCCCTCAGAGACCACGGGAGACGGAGAGACCCGGACCCTCCAGCATGCGACGCCCGCAGGATGCCCCTCGCACACCACGGGAGACGGAGAGACCTGGAGCAACAGGGAGACGACACCCCCGTCACGTGCGGGAGCGACCACCCAGCGACGAGGGGGGCAGCCACAGGCCCCCGTCACATCCGAGCCACGACACCACTACCCAGGACACCACTACCCAGGACACCCCTACCCGGGACAGCGCTACCCAGGAAGACGAAATACCGGACAGTGACTCAGAGTGGATGGGTGGAGACGAACCCCCACCCCAAAGTGCCATGGACTCAGAGTGGGACGGAGAGCACGACACAACGCCACTGCTGTCACCAACACCCTCCACCATCGCAGAAACACTCACCACAGTTGGGCACTTTAGTGATGAGGCGTCTGGTACACTCACTGGTGCGCACAACACAGCCGTCCCGGTACAGCAGGTGGAGGTAGGAGCAGCAGAGGGACCGGGCGGTCGGAGGCCAGCCCAGCCCAAGCGAACATCTGCCGCCCAGATGGATCCCGGGTTCCTGCAGTTACCACACCCACACATAGATCCGATGCAACCACCGACCCAGAGACGAGCGAAGAGGGTGACGGGCGGCTTGCGGCGGCTGCGGTCGTAGGTGGAGGAGTCCACCCACGTCCAGGAGCTGGGAGTGGTGCCGGTCATGCGTGCCACCCAGGCTGACACCGCACGGGTGGCGTCCGCGGTGGAGGCAATGGGTGCGACGGTGTCAGACATGGGGAACGGTTTGCGAGGCCTGGGGCCTTCCGTGCAGGCGGCGTCTGTGGCCCAGGACATGGCTGCCCTCTCACAGGAGGCCAAGAGCCAGTGCCAGCGCCAGATGGCAGAGGCGCTCAACGCCAGAGCCCAGTCTCTGAAGTCAATGGCCCAGTCTCAGCAGGCCATGGCCCAGTCTCTGCAGGCCATCGCTGAGGGCATCGGCGCCAGTGGCCATGTGCGAGCCGGCGTCGCACTGTCAAAGACAGGGTTTGCCAACCCCCTGGGCTCCATGGCTGCAAACCTGCAGACCCCTGTCGATACCAGCACGGGCCTCCAGGACTGGCAGCGCCAGATGTCGGGGGGGCGTCGGATGGCCAGTCCGTTCGCGTCCCCCACCCATGTAGAGGCCTGGGAGCCATCGGGCACCCCGAGGGAGGAGGAGGTGGTGTGGTCCGTCCCGGCTCCCTCTGTAGGGGAGGTCCCAGTACACCGCGACACCTCGGACTCCCCCCCTTCCGTCCCAGGTGCATCGGGTGGGCAACGGGCAGGACAGGCTGGCAGCTCGCCATCCCAGTCGCCCGGGCCGCAGCCTGGCCCATCTAGGCCAGGACGCCCCAGGAAACGGCCGCCAAAGGGATCCAGTGTCAGAGGGCAGGAATCACAGGAGTCCACCTCCAGTTCTGCTGTACCGTCTGGGGAACCACGTAGACGTAGTCAAAGGGCCCATAAGGCCAAACAATTAGACACTGAGTAAGTTGGCACGGGTGCAGGGCACAGATGAGTTTTAGGGGCTAGGGCACGTGCATGAACTCCTTTGGTTATTAAAGTCAATGTTACACCAACCGAAGCTGCCTTTGTGCTCTGCCCAAAGTGTGCGGGGGTGTCATGTACGTTGAGCGCAAGTGTGTGTGTGAGGGGTGGTCTTACCTCAGCCCCAGGTGAATCTGCCCCCTTCCCCCTGGGCCGCCATCAACATCCCCCGGGCAGAGGACGGGACCGTGCGCTGCAGTGTCACAGCCGCATGCAGGGATGGACCGGGTGGATGGTGGTACTGTGGCCATGGGTCAGACATAGTCCAACGATGTCGAGCCAGGAGATCATCGCAGGGCGGATTGTCATCATCCTCCATGGCCTGCGATAGACACGCGTCCACCTGCAACTGTGTGAGCCTGGCCCGTTGTGCCGCAGGTGGATCGGCAATGGGGGGGGGGGGGGGGAGGGTGGTGTGCATGCGGGTGGGGTGGGTGGGGTTGGGGAGGGGGGCGAGGGTGCTGGGTGGGTGGATGGGTGGGGAGTGTGGGTGGTCGGCTGTTGCCATGGTGTGCGGTCTGTGGCCATACTACCCGTTTCCCACGCCCATCTAGTCAGTGAAGCGGGCATCTAATCAGTCTGTCCCGTGCCCGCTGGGCCAGCCGGTAACGGTGGACAGCCACCCGCCTGTGTCTACCCCGTCTGCCCTGACCATTGCCCCCATTCCCCTCATCTGGGGAGGACTGGGCCTCTTCCTGCTGCTCCTCCACTCCGCCCTCCTCTACCTGCGGCACATCGCCCCTCTGCTGGGCTATGTTGTGCAGGACGCAGCACACCACAATGATGCGGCCGACCCTATCTGACCGATACTGGAGGGCGCCCCCAGAGAGGTCCAGGCACCTGAAACGCATCTTCAGCACACCAAAGCACCTCTCGATCACTCCCCTTGTCGCTACATGGCCATCATTGTAGCGGTTCTCCGCCTCATTGCGTGGCCTCCGTATAGGCGTCATCAGCCACGATCGCAATGGGTAGCCCCTGTCGCCCAGCAACCAGCCCCTCAGCCGGGGATGGCGTCCCTCGTACATGCCGGGGATGGATGACCGCGACAACACGAATGAGTCGGGTACACTGCCTGGGTGACGGGCGCAGACATGCAGGATCATCATGCGGTGGTCGCAGACCACCTGTACGTTCATCGAATAGGTCCCCTTCCTCTTAGTGAACACGGCCCTGTTATCTGCAGGTGGCCGCACGGCGACGTGCATCCCATCGATCGCGCCCTGGACCATGGGGAACCCGGCAACGGCAGAGAAGCCCACGGCCCGGGCATCTTGGCTGGCCCGGTCCACGGGGAAGCGGATGTAGCGGTGCGCCATGGCATATAGGGCATCTGTCACTGCCCGGATGCACCGGTGCAGCGATGTCTGCGATATGCCGGACAGGTCCCCACTCGGTGCCTGGAATGACCCCGTTGCATAAAAGTTCAGGGCCACAGTAACCTTGACGGACACGGGGAGAGGGTGTCCCCCGCCAGTGCCACGCGGTGACAGGTGTGCCAGCAGGTGGCAGATGTGTGCCGCGGTTTCCCGGCTCATCCGGAGTCTCCTCCTGCATTCCCGGTCCGTGTGGTCCTGGTATGACTGCCGGGGCCGGTACACACGGGGCGCCCTCCAGTGCCTCCGTTGCCGTGGGGCCGCGACGTCCTCCTCCCCCTCCTCGTCCTGTCGGTCAGGTGTCCCTCCAGCCTGGGCGGCTGCCACCTGCCCCTCTGCGGCAGCCTGCGCCGCCTCTCTGGCACGCTCCTCCTCCTCCTCCTCCTCATCCAGGGCAACATAGACATGAGCGGCTGCCACCACGGCGGCCAACATCGCTGGATGATCTGAAAACATGACGGCCTGGTGGGGGGGGAGGGGAACGACGCCATGTCATCATTGCCCATATCCCCTCCTCCTCCCAGCCAGGTGGCATGGACCGCATGGGTCCAACTGTTGGAGGCTGGCACCTGGCCAGGTGGACCAACTCACTTGCCCTCCCATCCCCCTCCTCGGCACGGACCCCCCCCCCCAACCTCCACCCCAGCACGGCCCCCCCCCCCCCCAACCCCCAACCTCCACCCCGGCACGGACCCCCCCCAACCTCTACCCCAGCACGGACCCCCCCCCCCAACCTCCAGCCCAGCACGGACCCCCCCCAACCTCCACCCCAGAACGGACCCCCCCCAACCTCCACCCCAGCACGGACCCCCCCCAACCTCCAGCCCAGCACGGACCCCCCCCAACCTCCACCCCAGCACGGACCCCCCCCAACCTCCACCCCAGCACGGACCCCCCCCCCCAACCTCCACCCCAGCACGGACCCCCCCAACCCCCAACCTCCACCCCGGCACGGCACGGACCCCCCCCCAACCTCCACCCCAGCACGGACCCCCCCCAACCTCCACCCCAGCACGGACCCCCCCCCAACCCCCAACCTCCACCCCGGCACGGCACGGACCCCCCCCCCCAACCTCCGCCCCAGCACGGACCCCCCCCCAACCTCCACCCCAGCACGGACCCCCCCAACCCCCAACCTCCACCCCAGCACGGACCCCCCCCCCCAACCTCCACCCCAGCACGGACCCCCCCAACCCCCAACCTCCACCCCGGCACGGACCCCCCCCCCCCAACCTCCACCCCGGCACGGACCCCCTCCCGGCACTCCCCCGGAGCCCAGCCTACTCTAACCACCCCTCCCCCCCCCGCCGCACACACACACACACACAACCCGAGACACACCTCTCCTCACGCAATCAGACTGCCGCCACGCCATCGCCTGCCCAGAGCCAACCCCCCAGGCCGTCACTCACCTCCACGCTGGTCGGCGTGAACCTGGAGCACAGGGTCACGCCGATGAAAAGGAGGTTTGATTCACGTCAACGTGAACGGTCATCACGTCGACGGGACTTCGGCCCATCCGGAAGGGAGAATATCGGCAGGCCGAAAATCGGCTGCCTTGCGCAGACCCGTGACATTCTCCGCGGCAGCGGCGCCATTAACGCCCCGCCGACTTTTCTCCCTTCGGAGACTTCGGCAACCGGCGGGGGCGGGATTCACGGCGGCCAACGGCCATTCTCCGCCCCTCTGGGGGGTCGGAGAATGAGGCCCCTGTTCAGAGAAAAAAATGTCATCCCATAGAATCAAAGAATTCCTACAGTGTAGAAGTAGGCCAATTCAGCACATCAAGTTTGCACGGCCCTCTGAAAGAGCACCCTAGGCCCAGCCCCCCACCCTATCCCTGTAACCCCAGAACTCCACCTAACCTGTAAATCAAGGCTGTTTCGCCCAGGGCTAAATCGCTGGCTTTGAAAGCAGACCAAGGCAGGCCAGCAGCACGGTTCGATTCCTGTAACAGCCTCCCCGAACAGGTGGCGGAATGTGGCGACTAGGGGCTTTTCACAGTAACTTCATTTGAAGCCTACTTGTGACAATAAGCGATTTTCATTTCATTTTTCATTTTATATGGTTTACCCCGTATCCTTAGTCTGTGACACCTGGTTCTGACTCCTCTCCACACCAACCTTGTCAAGGCCCCTCAGGATCTTATATGTTTCAGTCAAGTTGCCATTAACTCTTCTAAACTTTCTTCAACAGACAATCCATTCATTCCAGGTATTAGTCAGGCAAACCTTCTCTGAACTGCTTCACCTATTTAGTTAGGTATTTGCTGGAGACTTAATACAGTCTGTAGTCCAAATACCAAAAGGCACATGATTTGTGGCAGCCATCTTAACAGCTTATATTTGTCCAATGTTTTAAAGTATTGACTGAAAATTCATAATATGACTTGCCTGTACTAGTTGTGACACTAAGAACAAAAGTTATATTTTTTCTTATTGCAAAAATATGAAACTGGTGAATGGATATAGGTCTTGTTCCAAAGAGAATATTCACATTGTGTAATAGATAAGAGATGCAGCCAGAAGGGAACTATAGATTGTTCTGATCAATACAAATAAATGTGTCTACTTGATCGACCTCTGGGTATTGCCCAATACTTATCAAAATCAAATCCATATAACAGTGCATGACATCAGAGATCATGAAATGATGTAATCTTGGTGGAAGTTAACATGCTTTATTAATAGAGAGATATGTGGATGGCATAAATCCCTGTTCAGCTCCTAAGGTACAGTAACTGCCTTCAGACATACTGTAAACCAGAGGAGTTAGGATTATGGTGAAGCAAGCAGTACTTCTCAGAAATGAACAGTTCATCAAACACTTGGGATGTTTTCTTTTCATTGGCCAAGTATCCAGCTCATGCAGAAAACCACCAGCAGGTTCTGTTGTCGCCAACATAAATGACCAAAAAATATATATATGCATTTACCTAAAGCAGCAACAGGAAGGCATTTACCTAAAGTGGTACGAGGAAAGCAAAACTGAAATATAATAGTTTGAAAGCACTTTCATTTTAGCAACTTCTGACAAAAGGGGGATGCATTAAGGCACTTTCCTCAGCAATAAAAATATAAATAAAGAACACTGCATTAACATATCGATAAGTCATCAGCACTCAATAGATTTTTCGCAAACAATTCATCAGCAGATAAGCTGATCAGGCAGCATTATGCCTCAACATTACATGCATTGTCCATCACGGATCCCATTAATCTAGACCCTGTCTATATAGGAAAATTGTATTTTGGAATGTGATGTAGTCTGTTTTATGCAGTGCTGGATATTTCCAAGCCATTAATGACTTAAGGTCATAAAAAGACTTTAGATAGTCAGACATTGTTGGAAGAAAATGCTTTCTCTCAGTGATAAAGTACTAAAGGGCAAATATTGATTAGGCGCAAATGATTAATTAACTAGAAAACTGTTACTTCATAAAATGGTATATTGAATTGCTGGATAAAGTTGTAACTTCCTATTTTTTTACAAGCCAAAGACTAGTTTGCACTTTAAAAAGGTCTATAAAAGTGCATGCTAAGATATCTCACACCACAGGTCATTTGATTTGAAATATGAAAAAGGAAGAGAGGTTAGGGGGAGTGTCAAAAGATTTGTAAAAGGTGACCATTCTCATGGCAGGGAGTAACTGGAGAGGCTTGGAGACAGCTGTAGACAGTGGGACCTGGGTAGCTGAAACCAGGAAAGGGAGCAGACAGTGGGGGAAGGTGTGTGGGAGTGGGTGGGGGGGGGGGTGGGGGGGGGGGGCACATACACCATAGGCTGGAATCAGAGAAATGAGGGGCGGGATTCTCCTGCAACTGGCTGGATGGCCCGACACCGGCGCCAAGAACGGCGCGAACCACTCTGGCGTCGGGCCGACCGGAATCCTCCGCACTTCCGGGGGCTAGGTCGGCGGCGGAGGGGTAGGCGCATGCACAGAACCGCCGGCGAGGTTCTGCGCATGCGCAGACCAGCTGGCATGTTCCTGCGCATGTTCAGGGGGGTTCTTCTCCGCGCCAGCCATGGCGGAGCCCTACAGAGGCTGCCGCGAAAGTAAAGAGTGTCCCCACGGCACAGGCCAGCCCGCAGATCGGTGGGCCCCGATTGCAGGCCAGGCCACAGTGGGGGTCCCCCCTGGGGCCGGATCCCCCCGCGCCCCCCCCCCCCCGAGGACTCACCGAGCCAGCCTACAAGCCAGGTCCCGCCGTGATGGACCACGTCCATTTCACACCGGCGAGACTGGCCAGGAAACTACGGTCGCTCGGCCCATCAGGGTCTGGAGAATTGCTGGGAGGGGGGGGGGGGCACTGCCAACGGCTCCCAACCAGCGCAGCGTAAACCCCGCCCCCGCCCGAAAACCAGCGCCGGAGAATACACAGCCAGCGTCGGAGCGGCGGGGCAGGATTCGCGCCACCCCAGGGATTCTCTGACCCGACGGGGGTGGGGCGGAGAATCCCGCCCGAGATCTTTGAGATGGTTGTCAGGGGCATTTTGCAGGGCTAGAAAAGGTTGCAGTGATAAACGTAAGGATATGGTGAGAGTTTAAACAATTAACTGCCCATTAGAGATAAGACTGGACAAATGAATTTCATAGAGAATTTTTACAAGTTAGCAGAAAGAAGCTTTAGTTTGGGCTGAATTCAAATGCAATTACCAAAGGCCCCTGCTTGCCTCAGAGATGACCATGCTGTACACAGAACCACCAGTTCCATCTACTAGTTGTCGTTAATAAACAAAATCAACCACCACCATTTTAATGATCTGCATCCTATTGCCAAAAACAAGAAATTATCAATGATTCAGTATTTTAAAGAGGAGATTACTCTATTTGTAAAACTTAAAGATCAAATTTTGATGAATTATATAATGGGAAGCCAGCTAAGCACATTAGGAAGAAAGGTTTAGAAGGATGTGCTGATAGGGATAGATGAAGAGACGAGGGAGGCTTCTTCATCTACACACTAGCATGGACCAAACGGCCAGTTTCAGTGCTGTGCGTTTTATGTAACTTTCTGTGTTTATACATAATTTACCTACAGGTAACTATGGTTACCATTAAGATTTGTTTTCTTCCCCTGTCTATCTTGGTTGTTTACCTCAAAAAGTAATTTTGTTCAAACAGTGAGTGTTTGTGAGCCATTTAGTCGAACACTGAGGAGGAGCTATTGGGCTGTCAGGGTGATGGAAGAAGAACATTATAGAACATTAAGGGTAATCATAGTGCTGATTAACTGTTTGAATTTTAAGAGGGCTATTTGATGGCGGACCCCTGTTTTTAAGAACAACGTCACTTCTGAGTAGGACAGACTAATAACACCCTCCAAGGTTTTGGGCAGTCTCAGTCCTGGTGGGCTTTCAGAAATCCTACTGAATACCTGTAATTTCTGACATTAGCAGCTGTGTTCAATTGGATATAAACAACAGCTCCAGCACGTAAGAGACATTTCAGCTTCAACACTTTCTTGTTCATTTCAATGAGCAGTTCCCATCGCATTGCCCTGTTCAGTCTGAAGTCAAAGCAATAAAGAAAATGGTATGTTACTCCCTGCAGATCTGTTCCACGGACTCAGTCCACGTTCTAATGTATGATTATTAAAAGCATGTTCGCCGAGGATGACATTATTGAAGTTGTGGGAGATAGAAGGGGCGGAGAACAAATAGGGCCAGGAATCTATTACTGCGGGAGCTCGGAGTTACAAAATAGTTGAAATTCCGAGATGGTATTTTCTTTACTTCACCTGATTTCTGCACAGAACGTGCAGACTCTGCACGGACAGTGACCCAAGCTGGGAATCGAACCCGGGTCCCTTCCGCTGTGAAGCAACAGTGCTAACCACTGTGCTACTGCGCCGCCCTGTGCATTGGTAAATGGTGATTAACTTATTTATTTTTAACAGATTAATGGCTTAGTTGCATGTTAATTTGACACTGGAGTACCATAAATATTCCATAATAATGCATATTTCAAGGTCTAACTGTGTTATAACCTGCCTACTGACGATTGGCTGGGGACTAATGACTATCCCACAATCCTATGGGAGTATGAACTTCCCCAATGAGGGGGGCGGAGAAATTCCTACTATAAATAAGCTGGCCAGTCCAGGAACCAGCAGGAAGGAGAAGGTAGCAAGGGAAGTTACTGCTACTGTTATGTATATATTGTTATAGTAAATAAACGTTATTATTTTGTATCCTTAAAACTCGTGCTGGATTCTTCGGGGCCCTTACAAAACTGGCCCTGAAGGTAAAAGTGAATAGCTGTCTACACTGCTGAAGCCACCTCCCTGGAATTTTGTTGGATACAGGTTGGAAGTTGTTTTCTATTGTACCATGCCACTGTACGGACGTTTGGATGTTTTTGATGCTGCGCTGGAAAGCTGGAACCAGTACACACAACGGATGCGTTACTATTTCCGGGCAAACAATATCACTGAAAACGAGCGCCAGGTGGTCAATTTGCTCACCGCCTGCGGGCCGCATACGTTTGGGGTGATTAGGAGCCTTACGTACCCAGCTGCACCGGACACCAAAACGTTTGACGAACTTGTGAATATAGTGGGGCAACACTTTAACCCAACCCCGTCCACGATAGTCCAGCGTTACCGGTTTAATACCGCTGAGAGGAACCCTGGAGAATCCCTTGCCGATTTTTTATCCAGGCTACGCGGGATTGCGGAATACTGTGACTATGGTGAGACCTTGTCAGAAATGTTACGCGACCGTTTGGTTTGCGGTATTAACAATGCGGCCACCCAGAGAAAGTTGTTAGCGTAGCCAACATTGACTTTTCAACAGGCAATACAAATAGTCTTGTCCCGAGAGAGCGCAGAGCGAGGAGTACAGGAGCTACAGGGAATGGAATTGCATGCCTTGGGGCGCAACCCTTTCCGCCCAAAAACGTCCCCCCGCACTCCTGCGGTACCTTGGGCGAGGCAACGACCAGACCGACGCCAGTGGCCATCGGACATTCCTCCCGGAAGGGAGCCTTCTCCAGAGCCAATGGATGAGGAGCCATGTCCGTGTCAGACTTGTAGGCGCCGACCCCGTCGCGGACGGTGGTCCTGGGGACGCCAGAGGCGCCGTCGTTCCAATCGAAACTGGGACCAGCCCAGGGGCCGTAACTGGGACCAGCCCAGAGGCCGTAACTTCCATGTGGATGAACCTGCGGCGACCACTCCTGAGGACGTTGAGACGGAGGACGACTGCCTGCAGCTGCATTGTGTGGCAGCTCCCCGTGTGGCCCCCATTAAGGTGACAGTACGGGTCAATGGCCACCCGCTGGAGCTGGAGTTGGATACTGGCGCAGCGGTCTCCGTGATCGCCCAGAGGACATTCGATCGCATCAAGCAGGGTATACAGACCCTTACATTAACTGACTCACAGGCCAGGTTGGCCACCTACACGGGGGAACCACTGGACATTGCAGGAACTACAATAACCCCAGTTGTCTATGGACGCCAGGAGGGGCGTTTCCCACTTATCGTAGTGCGTGGCCATGGGCCCAGCCTGTTGGGTCGGGACTGGTTGCGCCATTTGCGGTTGCAATGGCAGCACATCCTCCAAACAGTTTCTGGAGGGTTGACTGAGGTGCTAGGACGATACCCAGAGGTATTCCAGCCTGGTTTGGGGAAAATAAAAGGGGCCGTAGCCCGTATCCAAGTTGAACCAGGAGCCACGCCGTGCTATTTCCGGGCGCGCCCAGTGCCTTACGCTTTGCTCGAGAAGGTAGAAGGGGAGCTCACTCGTTTGGAGAGTTTGGGTATTATCAGGCCCGTCCGTTTTGCTGACTGGGCAGCACCAATTGTACCAGTAATGAAGCCAGATGCCACAGTTCGCTTGTGTGGCGACTATAAACTTACAGTGAATACAGTTTCCCGACTCAACCGATACCCAATGCCTCGCATAGAGGATCTCTACGCGAAACTTGCAGGCGGACTCTCATTCACAAAATTAGATATGAGTCATGCCTACCTGCAGTTGGAGCTGGACCCTGCCTCCCGACCATATGTAACAATTAACACACACCGGGGCCTGTATGAATATACACGGTTGCCCTTTTGGAGTATCCTCTGCCTTCGCAATTTTTCAACGTGTTATGGAGGGCATTTTGAGAGGTTTACCACATGTGGCTGTCTACCTAGATGACGTGTTGATTACAGGGATGTCGGAGCAAGAGCATTTGGAAAATCTGGAGGCTGTCCTTAAACGCCTTTCGGAGGCTGGAGTCCGTTTACGTCACACAAAGTGCGTATTTCAGGCAAAATAAGTAGTCTACCTAGGTTATTGGGTGGACTGCGAGGGTCTGCACCCCGTCGCAGAGAAGGTGCGTGCAATTCAACATGCCCCCACCCCGACTGACACTTTGCATCTTCGTTCTTTTCTCGGTCTCGTAAACTATTACGGGAAGTTCCTCCCCAATCTGGCAACTACGCTGGCCCCCTTACACCTGCTGCTAAAGAAAAATCATAGCTGGGTTTGGGGTCAGCCGCAAGAAACCGCTTTCCGGCAGGTAAAGCAACAATTGTCGTCGTCTGGGTTACTAACCCACTATGATCCGGGAAAGCCTTTGCTCGTCACATGTGATGCATCCCCGTATGGTATTGGGGCTGTCCTGTCCCACAAGATGGAGAACGGGGCCGAGCGACCGATAGCTTTCGCCTCCCGCACATTGACTGCAGCGGAGAAAAAGTACGCGCAGATCGAGAAGGAGGGCCTGGCAGTGGTTTTCGCGGTGAAACGCTTCCACCAGTATGTGTACGGCCGCCATTTCACTAACGTGACTGATCATAAGCCCCTGCTGGGACTCTTCAGAGAGGATAAGCCAATACCGCCCATTGCTTCTGCACGGATCCAGCGCTGGGCTTTGTTGCTTGCTGCATATGAGTATTCTCTGGAGCACAAACCAGGTACGCAGATAGCAAATGCCGACGCACTGAGCCGATTGCCTTTATCGACCGGCCCATGTCGACCCCCACGACCGGTGAGGTGGTTGCAACCCTAAATTTTATGGACACCTTGCCTGTCACGGCATCACAGATCCGCGAGTGGACCCGGACGGAGCCAGTCCTGTCAAAGGTTCGGCACATAGTCCTGTATGGTGGGCAGCATAGACAGCTCCCAGGCGAGTTGCGTGCATTTTCCTCCAAGCTATCAGAGTTCAGCGTGGAAGACGGCATCCTCTTGTGGGGGACGCGTGTGATTGTCCCGGAAAAAGGCCAGGAGCTGATATTATCAGACTTGCACAATGGGCATCCAGGTGTGACCAAAATGAAAATGTTGGCCCGGAGTTATGTCTGGTGGCCAGGCCTCGACACCGACATTGAGAAGGTGGCCCAAAACTGCTCCATTTGCCAGGAGCATCAGAGGCTTCCGCCGGCCGCGCCCCTACATCACTGGGAGTGGCCAGGGCGGCCTTGGGCACGCTTACATGCAGATTTCGCAGGCCCTTTTCAGGGATCCATGTTCCTGCTACTAATTGATGCCCAGTCCAAATGGCTGGAGGTGCATAAGATGCAGGGGACAACGTCCTGCGCAACAATTGAAAAAATGCATTTATCATTTAGCACGCATGGCCTCCCCGAGGTGCTGGTCACGGATAATGGCACTCCATTCACGAGTGAGGAGTTTGCTAGGTTTACAAAGACGAACGGCATCCGCCATATCTGCACTGCCCCTTACCGCCCGGCTTCAAATGGGTTGGCAGAGCGTGCAGTGCAAACATTCAAAAGAGGCCTAAAGAAACAGTCTTCCGGATCAATGGACACGAGACTGGCTCGGTTTTTGTTTACGTACAGGACCACCCCCCATACAGTGACTGGGGTAGCTCCCGCAGAACTCCTAATGGGCCGGAGACTTCACACACGCCTTAGTATGGTCTTCCCGGACATTGGCGCAAAAGTACGCCGCACAAAAGAACGGCAGGGACCGGGATTGTCTCGGCATCGTCCGATTCGGCAGTTTGCGCCCGGTGACCCAGTATTCGTGCGGAATTTTGCTGGTGGTGCCCAATGGGTTCCTGGTGTAATCTTTCGCCAAACGGGCCCTATATCGTACCAAGTGCAAGCCCAGGGTCGTCTCCAGCGAAAACATGTAGACCACGTCCGGTCCAGAAGATCATCCCCGCAAAAGATTCCCCGCCCCCGGAGCTCAGTTCAACAGCAGCAAAGACCAGAAACAAGGGAAGGTAGTCCTCCAAATCTTCCACTGGTGCCTCACTCGAAGCCTGCGCAGGTCGTGACGGGACCGAATGGGGATAGAGACGCTGACATGACGGAGGCAGCAGACTCTGACTCCGAGATGGAGACACAGGATGAATCAGAGGGGGAATCCTCAGGTCCACAGGCCATGGATGTACAACCGCGCCATTCATCACGGAGGCGCCGGTCTCCGTCTCGTTATACGCCGCCTGATCCAGCGTCGCGTGCAAATGGCGTCCGGCCTGCGGCCAAACGGGTTCGACGCCTTCCTTCGCCAGGGCCTACGGTGGATTCCTTGGACTTTGGGGGGGAGGGATGTTATAACCTGCCTACTGACGATTGGCTGGGGACTAATGACTATCCCACAATCCTATGGGAGTATGAACTTCCCCAATGAGGGGGGCAGAGAAACTCCTCCTATAAATAAGCTGGCCAGTCCAGGAACCAGGAGGAAGGAGAAGGTAGCAAGGGAAGTTACTGCTACTGTTATGTATATATTGTTATAGTAAATAAACGTTATTATTTTGTATCCTTAAAACTCGTGCTGGATTCTTCGGGGCCCTTACAAAAAACTGCTTATACCACAAGAGAGTGAACGCAAAACTGTCATGTGTGTCTATATTGGCCCTCAAAGCCTATGTGCCCAGCAAGCAAACCAATGAGGTCAATATATTTAATTGCTTCTTTATTATTCCATTGACATTAGTAGCCATTCCCCACTGACCTTGACCTGAATCATTAGATGAAGGTTAGTAGAGTGCCACTTCTATACTATTCACCTCCTTCTGAAGAATAAAAACTGAATGATTAAGATTTCTAACTAATCACCCAGTGATAATGACTGTGCCTCAATGTTTTACTTATTTCTTTACACTTTTATGTAGACCATGATGAGTATTTCTGAATTCTAATGTGAATAATATTGCAAGATATTTCAGGTTGACTTTTTCCAGGTCAGTGGAAATGGATTTACAGGCCCGGGAGGGTGGGGGGGGGGGCACACACATTCCTGCCACCAAGCCCTTTCTCCAAAGGCAGACCAGCGGGTTCGACAGCAACCTGCCCAGAAGCGACGGGACTCCAATTAAGTATGGTAATGAGCGTACAATTCTTCAGGCTGCCAGAGATTTTTCTAATGCTGCACAGGCGTCCCCACGCCCCATGCCCATCCCACCAGCCCCACTGTCCTTTCGTCAGGAATCCAAAGAGGGATCAGAGGCCATTTTGCAGCGGGTGGCTGGATCTGCCTCTCATTTTCGGCATTTACATTTGTTTGCTGGTAGTAGTTCAGAGAGGGGATCTATACCCAGCGAGCAGTCATCCCCCCCTGCAGCCACTTTATGGAGACTGATGTTTGCCCTGCTTTAATGACAGTTGCTTCCTCCCTTCCTTCCATGGCACCCCTACTGTTCCAGCTGATGGCCACGCCTCGCCTACCTAGCAAAAGAATGTGGTGAATGTGTTATGCCAATAATCCACCATTGTATTTGTATCTGTGCTGTTGCCCTTGTATTTGTATCTGTGCTATGCTGTTGCTCTTGTGGGCTCCTCCTATGGGCCATTGTATGGCATTATCCATAGGGGAAAATATTGGGGTCTTTATGGGCTCTGCCCATGGCTCCCTTGAAGGGAGGTATAAAGAGCAGTCGACCTGTTGGTGGTTCTCAGTATTGGATCAGTCGCAGGTAGGCATTGTTCTAAGTTGATTAAAGCCACAGCTTACTTCTCCTCCCGTCTCGAGTGAATTGATGGTCGCAACAATTTAATCAACTTAAACGCAACTATGGAATCGGCCCTCAAACCTGACGGACTGGAACTCGATCCGCAGGCCGCGGAGGCGAAAGATATTTTTTCGCACTGGCTCCGCTGCTCCAAGGCCTATCTCGCAGCCTCCTCCACGCCTTCCGTCACCAACAAACAGAAGCTGAGCCTCCTCCACGCACGGGTGAGCCATTGAATCTCTGTTCAACTCGACGAGGCCTCCTCCTACGCAGATGCCTTCGCGATGCTCGAACGCCTCTATGTACGGCCCGTGAACGAGGTATACGCTCCTCACATCCTCACCTCTCGCCGCCAGCGCCCCCGGGAGTCGCTAGAAGACTACCTACGCGACCTCAAAGCCCTCGCACACAGCTGCAACTACCAGGCTGTTACGGCCACTCAACATATGGAACTCGCCGTCCGGGACGTCTACGTGGCGGGAGTCCAGTCCAACTACGTGAGACAGCGCCTACTCGAAAAGGGGGCCCTGGACCTGGATCAGACGGTAAAGTTAGCCTCCTCTCTGGAAGTAGCGTTCCAGAGCCTTAACGCGTTCCTGGCTGACCATGCGACCCCCGACCAAAGACTACCCCAGGCCTGTGCCACGCGGCCGCCCGCCCACCATGGGGGGCTACCCTGCTATTTCTGCAGCCAGTCCCAACACCCCCGACAGCACTGCCCGGCCCGTAACGTGAACTGCAGCAGTTGCGGGAGAAAAGGACATTTCGCCAAAGTTTGCCTGGCCAGGTCCAAGAACTCTAACTCACAGGCCCGATCCTCAGACTCACAGGCCCGCAAACCCCGTAGTGTGACAGCGTGTCTGCCGACTCCGCCCCCTGTAGACGCGTCATCAGCCTTGTGCTATCCATGGGGGCAGCCATCTTCCAGCCCACTCAGCACGTGCGACTCAAGGGGGCCGCCCTCGTGGCCATCCTCCCCCACACGGCCGGCCACGCGCGATGCATGGGGGCCGCTATCTTGGACGCCATCTTCCTCACCGCCCGCCTCGCTCAACCAACGGGGGCCGCCATCTTGGCCGCCATCTGCTACGCCGCTCGACGTGTACAATCTACAAGGGCAGCCATCGCGGAACCGCCCCCACACCTCCGATCACGCCAGCTACCCGCAACTCAGCGCGGTCACCATGGACCGGTCGGGACCCAAGCACCTCCGGAGCTCCATGATGACCGTCCGGGTAAACGGGCACGAAACGCCTTGCCTTTTCGACTCCGGGAGCACAGAGAGCTTCATTCACCCGGACATGGTAAGACGCTGCTCGCTCCCAATTTTCCCGGCGCATCAAACCATATCCCTCGCCTCTGGGTCGCACTCGGTGCAAATCCGAGGGTGCACTACCGCAACCCTAGCAATATAGGGCGCTGAGTACGCCAATTTTAAATTATTTGTGCTCCCAGACCTCTGCATTCCTCTCCTATTGGGACTAGATTTCCAATGCAACCTCAGGAGCCTAACCCTGAAGTTTGGGGGGCTCCTACCCCCACTCACCATATGCAGCCTTTCGACCCTAAAAGTCGACCCTCCCCCACTCTTCGCAAACCTCACCGCCGACTGCAAACCAATCGCCACCAGAAACACGTGGTGTGGCATACAGGACAGGACTGTAATCAGGTCCGAGGTCCAGCACTCTTGCTGGAGGGAGTCATTGAGGCCAGCAATAGCCCCTGGAGAGCTCAGGTGGTGGTCATCAAGACCGGGGAAAAGAACCGGATGGTTGTAGATTACAGCCAAACCATAAATCGGTACACGCAACGCGATGCGTACCCCCTTCCCCGGATTGCAGACATGGTAAACCAGATCGCACACTACCATGTGTTCTCCACGATGTATCTGAAGTCCGCATACCACCAGTTCCGAATCCGCCCGGAGGACCGCCACTACATGGCGTTTGAGGCAGACAGCCGCCATTTCCACTTGCTCCGAGTCCCCTTTGGCGTCACGGACGGGGTCTCGGTGTTCCAAAGAACAATGGTCTGAATGGTGGACCAGTACGGGCTGTGGGCCACATTTCCGTATTTGGACAATGTCACCATCTGCGGCCATGATCAGCAGGACCTCGACGCCAACCTCCACAGATTTCTCCAAACCGCCCAAACCCTAAACCTCACGTACAACAAGGAGAAATGCGTTTTCCGCACAACCAGACTAGCCATCCTCGGCTACGTCGTGGAAAACGGGGTTCTAGGACCCGACCCCGACCGTATGTGCCCCCTCCTGCAACTCACCCTCCCCCACTGCCCCAAAGCCCTGAAGAGGTGCCTCGGGTTCTTTTCATATTATGCCCAGTGGGTCCCCAACTATGCCGACAAAGCCCGCCCACTAATCAAGGCCACCACCTTCCCACTGGCAACCGAGGCCCGCCAGGCCTTCAGCTGCAAGGCGGACATCGCCAAAGCTGCGATGCGCGCGGTGGACGTGTCCGTCCCCTTCCAGGTGGAGAGCGACACATCAGAGGTCGCTCTCGCCGCTACTCTCAACCAAGCAGGCAGACCGGTAGCGTTTTTTTCACGCACCCTCACCACCTCCGAAATTCGGCACTCCTCAGTCGAAAAAGAGGCCCAAGCCATCGTGGAAGTCGTACGGCACTGGAGGCACTACCTCACTGGTAGGAGGTTTACCCTCGTCACCGACCAACGATCGGTAGCCTTCATGTTCGATAATACGCAGCGGGGCAAAATCAAGAACAATAAGATCTTGAGGTGGAGGATCGAACTCTCCACCTATAATTACAATATAGTATATCGTACTGGGAAGCTCAACGAGCCCCCAGATGCCCTGTCCCGCGGCACATGCGCCAGCGCGCAAGGTGACCGACTACGGGCTATCCACGATGACCTCTGCCACCCGGGGGTCACCCAGCTTATCCACTATATCAAGGCCCGCAACCTGCCCTACTCCACCGAGGAGGTCAGAGCTATGACCAGGGACTGCCAAATCTGTGCGGAGTTTAAACCGCACTCCTATCGGCCAGATAAGGCCCACCTGGTGAAGGCAGCCCTGCGCTTTGAGCGCCTCAGTATCGATTTCAAAGGACCCTTCCCCTCCAATAACCGCAATACATATTTCCTCAACATTATTGATGAGTTATCCCGCTTCCCCTTTGCAATCCCTTGCCCCGACATGACCACGTCCACCGTCATTAAAGCCCTGCATAGCGTCTTCACCCTGTTTGGTTTCCCCAATTATGTCCACAGTGACCGGGACTCGTCATTCATGAGCGACGAACTGCTTCAGTACCTGCTCAGTAAGGGCATCACCTCGAGCAGGACTACCAGTTATAACCCCAGGGGAAACGGGCAGGTGGAGAGGGAGAACGCGACGGTCTGGAAGACCGTCCTACTGACTCTGTGGTCCAGGAATCTCCCAGTTTCTCACTGGCAGGAGGTCCTCCCCGATGCGCTCCACTCTATTAGGTCCCTACTTTGCACGGCCACAAACGAGACGCCTCATGACCGCCTATTTGTTTTCCTGAGGAGATCCACCTCAAGGGCCTCACTTCCATCCTGGCTGAAGACACAGGGGCCAGTCCTACTCAGAAAACACGTCCGGAGCCATAAGTCCCATCCTCTGGTGGAGAGGGTCCAGCTCCTACACTCCAACCCCCGGTACGCTTATATCGAACACCCCGATGGCCGAAAGGATACGGTCTCCCTCCGGGACGTGGCGCCCGCCGGTTCCATCACCACCACCACCTCCACCGCGCCCCCACCATGTCCCGCCCAACCGACCATGACCAGCGTCCCCGCCCCTATATGGCTCCCGCGCTCCCTCCCGCCCGCCATCCCCCCTTCACCGATCCACAGGAATGAAGCTCCAGAAGAGACGCTCCCGGAGTCCACGTCTGTACCTGCACCGGCGCCCTCATTACCGATGCCAGCACGGGCGAGCTCGACACCCGGGCCAGCAACAACACCAGAGCTTCGCCGATAACAGCGCACAATCCGTAATCAGGACCGTGAACGTATGAACCCGTCACCCCCGCCGGACTTCATTTTTTTAACAGGGGGTGAATGTGGTGAATGTATTATGCCAATAATCCACCATTGTATTTGTATCTGGGCTGTTGCCCTTGTATTTGTATCCGTGCTATGCTGTTGCCCTTGTGGGCTCCTCCTATGGGCCACTGTGTGGCATTATCCATAGGGGAACATGTTGGGGTCTGTATGGGCTCTGCCCATGGCTCCTCCCCTTGAAGGGAGGTATAAAGAGCAGTCGACCTGTGGGTGGTTCTCAGTATTGGATCAGTCGCAGGCAGACACTGTTCTAAGTTGATTAAAGCCACAGTTTACTTCTACTCCCGTCTCGAGTGAATTGATGGTCGCATCAAAGAAACCTGTGCTCAGGTTGTGCTGATTAGACCTTCCGAAACTGGAAACTGATTGGCGTTCACTTAATTGGCCGGGGCTCCTGAAGTCCGTCTCTTAATTGGCCGCCTCCAGGAAGTTGACATTTGTAATCCCTCCATGCCCACTTTATTTCCAACCAACTGTCCCATATTTTAAGGGATTGTCCCTTGTTTTGACTGTCCCTTATTTTCAGGACAGCCGACGAATATACAGATTATGAGCAAGAGTAGGCCATTCGGCCCCTCAAGCCTGCTCTGTCATTCAATACAATCATGGCTGATCTGATTGTGGCCTCAACTCAACATTCCTTCCTATCATTCAGCAAATCAGGCAGCATCTGTAGAGAGAGAATCACAGTTAACGCTTTAAGTCCAAAATAACCAGGGATATCTCAGTTAATCCAGCACTTTCTGTTTTTATTCTTCCTGCCAAAGTCGACATGTGCACCATTTCCCACATTATACTCCGGGCGTGATTCTCCCAAAAAGGTTCTCGTACATTTGTAGCGGGTTTTTCTGGAAGTTTCCCACCAATCTCTAATTGAGCTTGTGGGTCCCCCACACCCCTCATGGGCAATGTCACCACCACCCGCCCCCCCCCCCCCACACGCACACACATGGGCATTACCTCACACTCCCCAAGTGAGAACACCCCGCTATGGGGTCCCTGGAAGCCCCCTCATCAGACCCCCCCAAGCCCCTTTACAGCACTACCTGCCTTACAAGACCTCACCCGCATCCCACGCCAAACCGCCATGAGGCCCCTACTTACCTGCCTTGCAGACCCCCACCCTTCAAACACCCACCTCCACCCTCCTTTCATTGGCATGGTCCCCATCAGGCCCTGACCCTTGGCAGTGCTACCCTGCACCCGGGCACCATTGTACTGGCATCCTGGCATCCAGGCAATGCTCCAGCCAGCTGGCAGTCACCCGGGCACCTTGTCAGTACCAGGCTGGCAGTGCCAGGGTGGCAGCTGGGCAGTGCCAATGTGCTCGCAGGGAGAGGGCCAGGTGGCCACCCTGCACTGACCCTGACCATCCAGGGGCCTTGTATGGCCTGGGAGACCCCCTGGTGCCATTCCACCTGGTCCACATTCTTGCACCACATCCACAGGTTCCCCTTTATCCACCGAGCTTGTTACTTCTTCAAAGAACTCTAATAAATTGCTCAGTCATGATTTTCCTTATACAAAAACCATGTTGACTCTCCCTGATTGCATTGGGATTCACGATGTGCCCTGCCATAACATCCTTAATAATAGATTCCAGCATTTTTCCGATGATAGATGTTAAGCCCTTTGGCCTGCAGCTTCCTGCTTTCTACCTCTCTTCTTTCTTGATTAGAAGAGTTACATTCATTATTTTCCAATCTGATGGGGCCTTTCCAGATTCAAGGAAATGTTGGAAAATTGAAAGCAATGCATCGACTATCTCAGTGGCCGTTATTTTATCACTCGGGGATGAAGTACATCAGGGCCTGGACACCTGTCAGTTTAAGTCTTAATAACTTTTGTGGTACTCTTTCCCGCTGAAACGGAGAATCAAACCCCTGTTCAATTCAACCACCATTTCTTTGTTTTCCATTATTAATTCCCCAGACTCACTCTGTGGAGGGCAAACACTCTCTTCACTTATCCTTGTCCTTTTAAAATATCTGTAGAAACTCTTATGATCTGTTTTTCTAGCCAGCTTTCTCTCTTGCTTCAATTTATCCCTTCTTATTATGTTTTTAACCATTCTTTGCTGTTTTTTAAATTCTGTTCAATCTTCTCACCTGCCACGAATATTCATGGAATTGTATGTGTTTTGTTCCTTCAAATTGATACTATCTTTAACATCCTTAGTTAGCCACAGATGGTGCGTCCTTCCCCTGGAGTCTTTCTTTCTCACTGGAATGTATCTTTGCTGAGTATTACAAATATCACCTTAAACATGCCAGTGCATCTCTACTGATTTATCCTTTAACTTAATTTTTCCTTTCACTTTATCCAGCTCTGCCTTGATGCCCCTATAAGTGCCATTCTTTAGGTTCAAACATTAGTTTTAGATGACTCTGCTTGCCCTCAAACAAAAGGCAAAATTCTAGTCATAGAAACCCCGCAGTGCAGAAGGAGGCCATTCAGCCCATCGAGCCTGCACCGACCCTCTGAAAGAGCACTCTACCTACCACTCCCCTGCTTTATCGCTGTAATCCTGAGCATTGACCATCCCATCTTTGGACACCAAGAGGTAATTTTTCATGGCCAATCGATCTAACCTGCACATCTTTGGACTGTGGGAGGAAGCACTCAGAAGAAATTTATGCAGAGAACATGCAAACTCCGTACAGACAGTCACCCAAGGCCAGAATCGAACCCAAGTCCCTGACGCTGTGAGACAGCAGAGCTAACCACATGCCACTATGCTGCCCCTTCCACTTGTGTCATGATCACTTCTACCTCGGGGATACCTTTGCTGTGAGGTCAGTCATGAAACCTGTCTCGCAGCACATTGCCAGATCTAGAATCACCTGATCTCTGTTTGGCTCTCGCATGTGCTAATCTAACTAATTGTCGCAAAACAATCTGAGCTCATCTAATATAAAAGCAAAATACTGCTGATGACGGAGATCTGAAATAAAAAGAGAAAATGCTGGAAAAACTCAGCTGGTCTGGCAGCATCTGTGGACAGAGAAAAGGGAGACAACCTTTCAGTTCTGTTACGACTCTTATTCGGAACTCAAGTTCAGGTTGGTACTGCTAGGTTGGTACTGCCAAGTTGACAGTTCCAATCTTTGCCAGGGACAGTGCCAGGGGCAGGCCCTTGCGATGGGGATTTCCATATATGTATGCTGGTGGAGGGCCGGGGGGGGGGGGGGGGGGGGCATGGGCAGTGTGGGATGGGAATGCTGGCAACACTTCTGATGATTGCGCAGGGAGTGGGGAAGCCCTTGATACCTCCATGGTTGGGGGGGGGGAGGGCGGATTAACACTTCTGTTCTGATCGGGGCTGTGGTGATATGCATATGCACAACAATGTATAGAATTGGATATATGACCACCGACCAACAGGTGGGGATAGTGATCCACCATGTCACTCCACAGATCGGGGGTTGGTAGTCAGCCACACTAGAGGACAGTCGCATTTGAGGCAGCTCCAGGAGAATTCACCTATTCGTTACCATTTGTATTATAGTTCGTTAGTTAACTTTCCACATGTTCATTTTGTTAATAAACTATCTTACTAGTCAAAGAACTACATGTTCTGTGTTCATCTTTACCACGGCCACAACGTAACAGGGGCGTCCTTCAAGGATGACCTGCTCTATCAGGCCCCACCCTGCCAGAGTGATGGCATAAACCACGCCCACTCATTTTCTGAGCAGAGACTCAAGATCTGGAGTGAAAACTGGTCTGTGCAACTGAAGAGTTGCACATCAGTGTCCAGACTAGGCCTGACACTTTGAAAAAATAGGGTAAGATTCCACGCAATATAGTTCGACCTATAAATTCCTTCCACAAGTGACTGCCTGCTTTTACTATTTCTTACAGCGATGCAAACTGATTTTACATCTCGATCTCCAGAGACCAGGTCATCTCTCTATATTATGCTAATCTGCTCCTTAATTAACAGAGCTACCCCTCAACATTTACCAGCTTCCTGTCCTTTCTGAATATCATGTACCCTATGAACTTTCAGGTTCCAGCCTTTATCATTGTACAGCCTTATCTCTATAATGGCCATCAGCTCATACATATTTATTTCTATTTGAGCCGTCAGTTCATCTGTGGGAGACTGACCTTGGGAGTCTGCGGGATGAGTGTGAGTGATTCGAGCCGAACTACAAGTGGGTGAGTTGAACAGCTCAACATGACTAGTTGTAAGTCTTGGTTGATAATACCGGCCCCCTCACCTTTCTATTATGGTCTCAAACACCACTAACACCACCACCCCAACTCCATCGCCCACCTACCCTGCTCTCAGCCCCTGCACTCACGGTCACTAACACCTCAGACCCGCGTTCAAAGTATTTTGATTCATAGCGGGACTGGTCATACTGAAACCAAAATTCAAATTGTCGTGTAGATGGCGACCACGCTGAGAAAGTCTTTATTATGATAAACGAAAGCATCTCCATTCCTCAGGATTCATTAATTGATTTTTTAATAGTTCATTGTTCAGCACAAAGCAGATGGATCGTGACAGTGTTATGGTTAAATTGCCCAATATGGAAATGGGCAGCACGGTAGCATGGTGGTTAGCATAATTGCTTCACAGCTCCAGGGTCCCAGGTTTGATTCCGGCTTGGGTCACTGTCTGTGCGGAGTCTGCACATCCTCCCCGTGTCTGCGTGGGTTTCCTCCGGGTGCTCTGGTTTCCTCCCACAGTCCAAAGATGTGCAGGTTAGGTGGATTGGCCATGATAAATTGCCCTTAGTGTCCAAAATTGCCCTTAGTGTTGGGTGGGGTTACTGGGTTATGGGGATAGGGTGGAGGTGTTGACCTTGGGTAGGGCGCTCTTTCCAAGAGCCGGTGCAGACTTGATGGGCCGAATGGCCTCCTTCTGCACTGTAAATTCTATGATAATCAGTCTATGATAATATTGTGTTTTAATTAAGTTTTGATTCCTGGCACACTTGTGAAACCTTAAACCCAATGGATTTCTCCAGGGAAGGAATAGTACATTGCAAATGTCATAACCCAGAAGCCTGAGCAAATAATCTGCGATTAGTAATGTGAGTGGAAGTCCTACCATGGTACTATGAGAAACCAAAAGATCTGGAAGTGGTAAGTTTGGATCAGTTTTTAAAGAAATGACAATGAAGCTAGAAGATTGCCATAAAAACTCAACTGATTTGGGTTCTTCAGGAAAGGAAATCTGCTGACATTACCCAGTCTGGCCTTTATATAATCCGTCTCTCGTTAATGTAGCTCACTGATGGCTTTTAGAAAAGGAGGTATACCTTATTCAGTCTAGTCTATATGTTACTCTCACCCTAGGCCAGCAGGTTTGACTCTTATTTGCTCCCTCGTGGCCTACAAAGCCACTCAGATGGATCAAGCCATACCACCAACCGCGAAGCAACTAGGGATGGGCAGTAAATGCCAGTGTTGTCCACATCTGAAAAAAAAACTGCTGTTCTGTTCATTTTCCGTGTAGAATCATAGAATCCCTACAGTGCAGAAGGAGGCTATTCAGCCCATTGTGTCTGCACCGACCATGTGAAACACCACCCGACACAGACCCAATCCCCGCCCTACCCCTGTAACCCCATCTTTGGACACTGAGGGGCAATTTATCATGGCCAATCCACCTAACCTGCACACCTTTGGACTGCGAGAGGAAACTGGAGCACCCGGAGGAAACCCACGCAGACACAGGGAGAACGTGCAAACTCTGCACAGTCACAGACTGGCATCAAACCCGGGTCCCTGGCGCCGTGACGCAGCAGCGCTACCACTGTGCCACCATACCGCCCCACACCAGTGAACCAGTTTAATTAGTTTGGTCAAATTTAAGGACTTTCTTGTAGGTGTTAAAAACGAGGCAAATTAATGTTACAGAAGCAATTTCAGTCAGTCTGTGATAATCTGCTTAGTTTTCATTATGGACTGCTGTACACAATGAAGTCTTATTTGAAGGCCCTTAACCATTTGTCTGTGACACTGCAAGAAGGTAATTACAAATATTTGTCACAAAGCATGCGTTGTTAGGTGAATTGGACATTCTGAATTCTCCCTCAGTGGACCCGATCAGATGCTGGAGTGTAGCGATGAGGGGCTTTTCACAGTAACTTCATTGCGGTATTAATGGAAGCCTAAATGTGCCAAAATAAAGATTATTATTATTATTTACCCCTAACAACTGTTAGTGTTTCCAAATTGGAGTTGTTAGCCAGAATTCTCCAGCCGTTCACGAGCGGGAGGATTCTATGGTCCCACCGACAGCGTATGCCAGCCTGCAGGTTTCCCGGCGGGGTGGGGTGGTTTCAATCGGAATCCCATTGACAGCGTCAGGAGCAGAGAATCCCACCGCCAGTGAATGGCGCCGCCTCCCCCTGGCGAGAAACACATGGCTGGGAGGCCGGAAAATTCCACCCGTTATTGCTCTTCCTGCACCTAGTGGGTGAATAAGGCAGACTGTCAGCAGTTCCCACAGCAAGGTTTTTCCTTGGGCTAGTTGCTAGCCTGTTGCCAAAGAACAAAGAATAAAGTAAAGTAGAGCGGAGGAACAGGCCCATCGGCCTTCCAAGCCTGCGCTGACCATGCTTCCCGTCTAACCTAAACCCTTCTACACTTCCGGGGTCCGTATCCCTCTATTCCCATCCTCCTCATGTATTTATCAAGATGCCCCTTAAACATCATTATTGTACCTGCTTCCACCACTACCCTCTGTGTGAATAAAAATTCCCTCGCACATCTCCTTTAAACTTTGCCCCTCGTACCTCAAACCTATGTCCCCTAGTAGTTGACTCTTCCACCCTGGGAATAAGCTTCTGACTATCCACTCTGTCCATGGGCGTCATTCTCCGACCCCCCGCCGGGTCGGAGAATCGCCGGGGGCTGGCGTGAATCCCGCCCCCGCCGGTTGCCGAAGTCTCCGGCACCGGAGATTCGGCGGGGTCGGGAATCTCGCCGCGCGGGTTGGCGGGCCCCCCCGCTCGATTCTCCGGCCCGGATGGGCCGAGGTCCCGCCGATAAATTGCCTGTCCTGCCGGCGTGGATTAAACCACCTTTTGAACGCATGGACAAGGCGGCGTGGGCGGGCTCCGGGGTCCTGGGGGGGGCGCGCGGGGCGATCTGGCCCCGGGGGGGTGCCCCCACGGTGGCCTGGCCCGTGATCGGGGCCCACCGATCCGCGGGCGGGCCTGTGCCGTGGGGGCACTCTTTCCCTTCCGCCTCCGCCACGGTCTCCACCATGGTGGAGGCGGAAGAGACTCCCTCCACTGCGCATGCTCCGAAAACTAATGATTCCAAATAAACCTGTTGGACTTTAACCGGAGATTTATGTTTCTCCAGTTTCGATGCACCCCGTCCTTCTTTCGTAGTCGCGGATTGGGCGGAAAATCCCTTTTTACGATGGAATCAGGAGTGGTGCCTGTTTTCGTACGCTCCGCCCATTCCAAAACGGCATAATCGAGGTGTACGCCGCATGTGGTTGGGATGGCCTCAGGACGTTACCTGAAGGCCCTCCCCTGATGGGCCAAGTTCCAAACCGCGCGGTTGACTCATGGTCTCAGCGGCCGGGCCGGCGTGGCGGCTGCTGGCCGGCAGGGGCTTCGGCGAGGGCTGGGGGAGCTGGTGGGGGTGACCAGGGGCTGGCAGAGGGGTGTACGGGGGGGGGGGGCATAATCTGGCAGGTCGAGTCCGCATACGGTTGTCGCCACGTTGTACAGCTTGACCACTGCAGGTCGCTGCCGTACGCATGCACGGCCATGGACACAGCAATTCTCCGGCCATTTTTGTCGTGGAGGCCGGGCCTTTTACGTGGTGTGGCTGGTAGCCCCTCACCGGTCGGAGGATCGGTGTTGGGGGGGGGGGCAATCTTTGTGACGTAAATGCCACAGATCCCCGGAAAATGGAGAATCCTGCCCCCTGTTTTTCACCCAACCCAATCTCGTCCAGCCAAGTAGTACTCACAGCACTCACAGTGCAGATAAACCGCTGTGAGTGGCTTCCCTGTTTTCAGCCTCAAATTCACATGCTCGGGAAACTGGTTTAAACCAGTTGCACAATTTACGAGCTACAGAGGTTATAGATTTACAGAAGCCACTCCCCACCAAGCAGGGCTGACCAGGATCTCTCTCACTCTTTACCACCTTCCATTGGTGTGTGCTGAAGGGTTTTGTACGCTGATACTCAAATCTATTTTGCTACATTCGGAACACATATTCCTTGGCCAGCAAGTCCTGGGGTAGGACTCAAATCCACGCTTTTAACTTAAAGGCAGGAATGCTACCCACAAGTCCCAAAAGATCTGGGGCGTCATTCTCCGCCGGCGGGAGTCTCCGTTTTGCCGGCACCCGGGGGTTTCCCGACGGCGTGGGGCTGCCCCACAATGGGAAACCCCATTGACCGGCCGGTGTTACGGAGACTCCCGCCGGCCGGTCGGCGCAGAAATGTGGCGGGGCGGGTAGGAGAATTTCGCCCCTCAATCCAAATTGCGGGAAACATGATTTATTAATCACTACATAACATGTGAAATTGATACAGTTGAGACCGCTGTTTTTAATTGAATGCATTATGAGTTTTGAACAGTTTATGCACTTTACTTAGCCCATCGTGTTCGCTGATACATAGATTGATAATCTGAAGTGTGTAGTCCAACAGCAATATTTGTTGAGGGCATTTTCTTTTCTCCTCCCCTTAGTAGGCTTGCTTCAGTCTCCAGCCAAGAGTGTGGGTAAGCAACTTGCTTCTAGCCCATGGCTATGCTGTTCTCAACAACGACAGGAGAAATACAAGAAACTACTCAGGATAAAAGCAAACTACTGCGAATGCTGGAATCTGAAACCAATGAGAAAATGCTGGAGAATCTCAGCAGGTCTGGCAGCATCTGTAGGGAGAAAAAAAAGTTGGGGCGTCATTCTCCGACCCCCCGCCGGGTCGGAGAATGGTCGTTGGCTGCCGTGAATCCCGCCCCCGCCCCCACCGAAGTCTCCGGTACCGGAGATTGGGCTGAGGGGGAATCGGGCCGCGCCGGTTGGCGGGACCCCCCGCTCAATTTTCCAGCCCGGATGGGCCAAAGTCCCGCCCAGAAATTGCCTGTCCCGCCGGCGTAAATCAAAGCTGGTATTTACCGGCGGGACTAGGCGGCATGGGCAGGCTCCGGGGTCCTGGGGGGGGGGCACAGGGCGATCTGACCCCGGGGGGTGCCCACACGGTGGCCTGGCCCGCGATCGGGGCCCACCGATCCGCGGGCGGGCCTGTGCCGTGGGGGCACTCTTTCCCTTCCGCCTCCGCCACGGCCTCCACCATGGCGGAGGCGGAAGAGACTCTCCCCACTGCGCATGCACGGGAAACTGTCGGCGGCCGCTGACGCTCCCGCGCATGCGCCGCATTTCCGCGCCAGCTGGCGGGGCAACAAAGGCCATTTCCGCCAGCTGGCGGGGCAGAAATCCCTCCGGCGCCAGCCTAGCCCCTCAATGTTGGGGCTCAGCCCCCAAAGATGCGGAGCATTCCGCACCTTTGGGACGGCGCGATGCCCGTCTGATTGGCGCCGTTTTTGGCGCCAGTCAGCGGACATCGCGCCGTTGGGGGAGAATTTCGCCCCTAATGTTTTGAGTCCAGGTGACCCTTTGTCAAAGTTGACAAACAGCTCAGTGTCATTGATATTTTATCCTTCAGAGCACTTGGCATCTTCCCTACATTTCAGATACAATAAGCAGAATAATGTAGAATACCTGACATATAAAACAGCCTAGCCATTAATCCTACCATATCACTGTGATGAATGATTACTGTACCCTTAACACCATGTCGGTGATGCCTCTTAAAGACCGGGTTTGGAACCCTGGGGGACTCCGCCTCTGGCTCCGCCCACCAGGGAGCCATATATAAGGTGACGCCCTGTAGGCAGCACACAGTAAGCACACGTCTCTGTAGCTGGCTAGTTCTCTGCTTATTAAAGCCTTCATTTACCATTCCACACTCTCGTGTCGTTATTGAGGGTACTACAATCACACAGCCAAATGTTAGTACTTTAAAATGCTGCACCATCACACCTTCTTAGAATTGTTTGTGTATTTATATTCCAAGTTTGCACTTCAGCGAAGGTCTTACTCCATTGTTGAGATGCCGCCATTCACATTAATGTATTAAGACCCACATCTACTTATTCAAGTACACTTAAAAGATGTCATGACTGAAAGGAGGTTTTTAGGGTAATCTAAAGTGGTGCACGTGAAACTGGTCCCAGGCCCTCGGGAGGCCATATTCGGGGTGTCGGACCAGCTGGGTTGGAAACGGGTGCGGAGGCAGATGTTGTAGCCTTCGCCTCGTTGGTCGCCGAAGGCGGATCCTGTTAAGGTGGAGATCAACCTCTCCACCCTGTGCCCTGGCGTGGTGGGGGGGACCTGCTGGAATTGTTGACGCTTGGAAAGGACAAATTTGAACTGAGGGGAAGGATGGAGGAGTTCTAAAATTCATGGGCGTTATTCATTATGCACTTTGAGAATTGGATTACATCGAACATTAGAAGTTGGGGGCTGGGAGAGTTGGGGGGAGAAGGATTGTATATGTTAATGGTGACTATGGGTGATTCATGATTCCTTTTTGTCATTTGTTTATGTTAACATACGGGCTAATGTTTGGGGGTTTGGTGGGAGGATGGGATCGTTGTTATTGATATGGGGATTGACATTACATTCATTACTGATTATTGTTTATTGTTGGGTGTAAATTTGGGAGAAAATGTGAAAAAGGAGGAGAATAAAAATATTTTAAGAAAAAAAGATGTCATGACATTATCTGAAGACGAATAGGGAATTCTTCTACAGCTTTGGCCAACATTTCCTTTCCAATCCGACAAAAACTCACAGCTGATTATTCATCTCATTTCCTGTATGCAGGTTCTGTGCGCTAATCATCTTCTGTGTCTGGCCTACATAACAGCAATGACTGCATTTGAGGCACTTTAAGATATCCTTTAAATGAGATGAAAAGAGCAAGTTTGTTCTCAGACTATTCTTAATCCCATTCATTCCTTGAAAGTAGCAATCTACATTTACGAAGCAACAGTGAAACAGGCATGTTACGTTATTTTGCAGTTTGCAATGAATGCCATTGTTCCATCAAAACAAGCTGTGCGCATATTATTTTGGCAAAAAGCACAAAACTAATTTTAGTTTGCATGAGATTCCCTATTCACTCGAATCCATCACCCATTTGGGGATCGTCCACGTATTTCTATGTCTTACTTTTCTTGCATCTGCTTAATTACAGGATTACCATTGCTCCTGCAGTGTGAATTCCGGCTAACATGTTATCATTAATCTGTGTTCCATTTAATGATAATAACTTAGGAAGGAAGGGCACTTCAGTTTGGGCAGACATGATTAATATACCTTGCTAACTGTTAAAGTACCAATGAAATGCTTTATTACATTAAAGAACACGTGAAGCAACTTACTGAACATATATTTGCATTAGAAAGCAGATAAATGCTATTATTTGCTTGTCGGTTGAAATGCTGAAGGACCCTGAGCTGGAAAATTTAACAAAGCAAATTATGGTTTTGACTAATACTAATATTTTTCATTTGGCTCCAACGTGTACTGGTGGGTTGAATGACCCATAGTTGTGACAATTATGTATTTCTGAGGCATTAGATTTAATGACATCGATGTATCCCGTAATTGCTAAAAATGTGTCCTTCTACAGCACTAATATCATTGATGGTCTCCATCCAGGGAGCCTTTTTGCGTCTTCTAAAACCCGCAACCTCTGCCACTGGATGCATAGGAAAACCATTGTTTGTTTTCGGGATCTTGTTGTAAAACTTCTTACTGTGCTCACTCCAGTCCAATGCCTGCATCTCCACATCATGACTACCATTGACACCGCAAACTGCCGGCTCAAAGTGGAGTTGAGCAGAGACGTGTTATGATCCTGACATGGAGTTAGCACCTTCCCTGTACCCTTTAATATATATATATATATATATATGTATATAGAGTCATAATATAATGATAATAATGTTTATTGTCACAAATAGGCTTACATTAACACTGCAATGAAATTACTGTAAAAAGCCCCTGGTCGCCACATTCCACGCCTGTTCGGGTACACAGAGGGAGAATTCAGAATGTCCAAATTACGTAACAGCACTTTTCAGGTGGGTGAAGACTCTCGTTTTTTTCACTGGGTCATTAAATGCCCTGACATTCTAGGTGACTATCCTGATGGAGTTATTTTTGTGTGCCCCCTCCACTTCCGGCAGATTCAACCATACTTAACCTTGTAGATGCACCCCTGCATTCTGTAGTTTCCCTTTGCCCAGGGGCTACCCAACATGGCCACCAACTATTTGCATGCCATCTGGGTGAGCCCGCTATACTCCGGGGGCTTTCCATTGTTCACGGGCCCTCCAAAGTGGCTGCTTGCAGTGCCATTGTGTTCCAAATCGCCCATGTGGCTTGCTGTAGCCAGCCTAGAGCCCCTACCATCCTTGGCCCCATGCTTTTTTCACCCCATTGTCTTCTCCCCCTTTCTCCTGTCACCGTCCTCCCTCCTTACCCCCCCCCCCCACCCACCCACCCCCTGCACTGTAGCCCCCCCCCTAAACACTGCCCTCGTTCTTCGCTGTTTTGGATCCAGTGTGCAGAACGAGGCAGTGCAGTCCCTCGCAAAGTGTCTCTCAGGTTAATTCAGTCCCTTCCAGTTTACAGCACGAAAACAGGCCCTTCAGCCCAATTTGCCCATGCCGCCCAGGTTTTACCACTAAGCTAGTCCCAATTGCCAGCATTTGGCCCATATCCCTCTATATCCACCTTATCCATAAAACTGCTAAATGTTTTTTAAAAGACAAAATTGTACTCGCCTATACTACTGCCTCTGGCAGCTCGTTCCAGCCACTCACCATCCTCTGTGTGAAAAGCTTGCCCCTCTGGACCCTTTTGTATCTCTCCCCTCTCACCTTAAACCTACGCCCTCTAGTTTTAGACTCCCCTACATTTGGGAAAAGGTGGTGATTATCTACATTATCTATGCCCCTCATTATTTCATAGACCTCTACAGGATCACCCCTAAGCTTCCTGCTCTCCAGGCAAAAAAGTCCAAATATATCCAGCCTCTCCTGATAACTCAAACCATCAAGTCTCGGTAGCAAACTACTAAATCTTTTCTGCACTCGTTCTAGTTTAATAATATCCTTCCTATAATAGGGTGACCAAAACTGAACACTCTATTCCACTAATGTCTTGTACAACTTCAACAAGACGTCCCAACTCCTGTATTCAATGTACTGACCAATGAAACCAAGCATGCCAAATGCCTCCTTCACCACCCTGTCCACCTGTGACTCCACTTTCAAGGAGCTATGAACCTGTACTCCTGGATCTCTTTGTTCTCTAACTCTCCCCCGACTCCCTGCCATTAACTGAGTAGGTCCTGCCCTGATTCAATCTACCTAAATGCATCACCTCACATTTATCCAAATTAAAGGATGAAAGGAATACAGGACCGGCATGTTCCTGTGAGGAAGAAAGATAAATACGGCAATTTTCGGGAACCTTGGATGACGAGTGATATTGTAGGCCTCGTCAAAAAGAAAAAGGAGGCATTTGTCAGGGCTAAAAGGCTGGGAACAGACGAAACCTGCGTGGAATATAAGGAAAGTAGGAAGGAACTTAAGCAAGGAGTCAGGAGGGCTAGAAGGGGTCACGAAAAGTCATTGGCAAATAGGGTTAAGGAAAATCCCAAGGCTTTTTACACGTACATAAAAAGCAAGAGGGTAGCCAGGGAAAGGGTTGGCCCACTGAAGGATAGGCAAGGGAATCTATGTGTGGAGCCAGAGGAAATGGGCGAGGTACTAAATGAATACTTTGCATCAGTATTCACCAAAGAGAAGGAATTGGTAGATGTTGAGTCTGGAGAAGCGGGTGTAGATAGCCTGGGTCACATTGTGATCCAAAAAGACGAGGTGTTGGGTGTCTTAAAAAATATTACGGTAGATAAGTCCCCAGGGCCTGATGGGATCTACCCCAGAATACTGAAGGAGGCTGGAGAGGAAATTGCTGAGGCCTTGACAGAAATCTTTGGATCCTCGCTGTCTTCAGGGGATGTCCCGGAGGACTGGAGAATAGCCAATGTTGTTCCTCTGTTTAAGAAGGGTAGCAAGGATAATCCCGGGAACTACAGGCCGGTGAGCCTTACTTCAGTGGTAGGGAAATTACTGGAGAGAATTCTTCGAGACAGGATCTACTCCCATTTGGAAGCAAATGGACGTATTAGTGAGAGGCAGCACGGTTTTGTGAAGGGGAGGTCGTGTCTCACTAACTTGATAGAGTTTTTCGAGGAGGTCACTAAGATGATTGATGCAGGTAGGGCAGTAGATGTTGTCTATATGGACTTCAGTAAGGCCTTTGACAAGGTCCCTCATGGTAGACTAGTACAAAAGGTGAAGTCACACGGGATCAGGGGTGAGCTGGCAAGGTGGATACAGAACTGGCTAGGCCATAGAAGGCAGAGAGTAGCAATGGAGGGATGCTTTTCTAATTGGAGGGCTGTGACCAGTGGTGTTCCACAGGGATCAGTGCTGGGACCTTTGCTCTTTGTAGTATATATAAATAATTTGGAGGAAAATGTAACTGGTCTGATTAGTAAGTTTGCAGACGACACAAAGGTTGGTGGAATTGCGGATAGCGATGAGGACTGTCGGAGGATACAGCAGGATTTAGATTGTCTGGAGACTTGGGCGGAGAGATGGCAGATGGAGTTTAATCCGGACAAATGTGAGGTAATGCATTTTGGAAGGTCTAATGCAGGTAGGGAATATACAGTGAATGGTAGAACCCTCAAGAGTATTGAAAGTCAAAGAGATCTAGGAGTACAGGTCCACAGGTCATTGAAAGGGGCAACACAGGTGGAGAAGGTAGTCAAGAAGGCATACGGCATGCTTGCCTTCATTGGCCGGGGCATTGAGTATAAGAATTGGCAAGTCATGTTGCAGCTGTATAGAACCTTAGTTAGGCCGCACTTGGAGTATAGTGTTCAATTCTGGTCGCCACACTACCAGAAGGATGTGGAGGCTTTAGAGAGGGTGCAGAAGAGATTTACCAGAATGTTGCCTGGTATGGAGGGCATTAGCTATGAGGAGCGATTGAATAAACTCGGTTTGTTCTCACTGGAACGAAGGAGGTTGAGGGGAGACCTGATAGAGGTATACAAAATTATGAGGGGCATAGACAGAGTGGATAGTCAGAGGCTTTTCCCCAGGGTAGAGGGGTCAATTACTAGGGGGTATAGGTTTAAGGTGAGAGGGGCAAGGTTTAGAGTAGATGTACGAGGCAAGTTTTTTACGCAGAGGGTAGTGGGTGCCTGGAACTCGCTACCGGAGGAGGTAGTGGAAGCAGGGACGATAGGGACATTTAAGGGGCATCTTGACAAATATATGAATAGGATGGGAATAGAAGGATACGGACCCAGGAAGTGTAGGAGATTGTAGTTTAGTCGGGCAGCATGGTCGGCACGGGCTTGGAGGGCCGAAGGGCCTGTTCCTGTGCTGTACATTTCTTTGTTCTTTGTTCTTTGTTGTAAACTCCATCTGCCATTCATCGGCCCACTGGCCCAATTGATCAAGATCCCGTTGCAATCCTAGATAACCTTGCTCACTGTCCACTACGCCACCAATCTTTGTGTCATCGCAAACATTCTAACCATGCCTCCTAAATTCTCATCCAAATCATTAACATAAATAACAAATAACTGTGGACCCAGCACTGATCCCTGAGGCACACCGCTGTCACAGGCCTCCAGTTTGTAAAACAACCCTCTACAACCACTTTTTGTCTTCTGTTGTCAAGCTAATTTTGTATCCAATTGGATACCTCACCCTGGATCCAGTTAGATTTAACCTTTTGCAAAAACCTACCATGTGGTACATTGTCAAAGGCCTCGCTAAAGTCCATGTAGACAATGTCGACTGCACTGCCCTCATCTATTTTCTTGGTTACCCCTTCAAAAAACTTAGTAAAATTCGGGAGACATGATTTTCCACTGACAAAGTCATGCTGGCTGTCCCTAATCAGTCCTTGCCCCTCTAAATGCCTATAGATCCTGTCTCTCAGAAGACCTTCTGACAACTTACCCACCACAGATGCTCACCGGTCTGTAGTTCCCAGGCTGTTCCCTGCGGCCCTTCTTAAACAAAGACACAACATTTGCTACCCTCCAATCTTCAGGCAGCTCATCTGTGGCTGTCGACGATTCAAATATCTCTGCTAGGAGACCCGCAATTCCCTTCCTAGCCTCCCACAACGTCCTGGGATACATTTCATCAGGTCCCAGGGATTTATCTACCTTTATACGCTTTAAAACTTTCAGCACCTCCTTCTCTGTAATATGTATACTCCTCAAGACATCGCTATTTATTTCCCCAAGTTCCCTAACATTCATGCCTTTCTCAACAGTAAATACTGATGAGAAATATTCATTTGGGATCTCACCCATCTCTTGTGGATCCGCACATAGATGACCTTGTAGATCCTTAAGAGGCCCTCCTCTCCCTAGTTACTTTTTTGGCCTTTATGTATTCGTAGAAGCTCTTTGGATTCTCCTTTGCCTTATCTGCCAAAGCAATCTTACGTCCCCTCTTTGCATTCCTGATTTCTCTCGTAACTCTACTCCGACAACCTCTACCCTCTTCAAGGGATCCCAGCTGCCGATGCATGGTCTTTTTGACCAGGGCCTCAAAATCCCGAGTCATCCGTGTTTCCTACTTCTACCAGCCTTGCTCTTCACTCTAAAAGGAATGTGCTTACCCTACACCCTGGTTAACACACCTTTGAAAGCCTCCCACTTACCAGCCATCCCTTTGCCTGCCCACAGACTCCTCCAATCAACTTTTGAAAGTTCCTGTCTAATACAATCAAAATTGGTCTTGTTATAAATAGTTAATAATGACTTGCTGTTAACCTAGTAAAGACCACAAAGACTTCTTTAAGAGACACTGTTCTACAACTAAAACCTCCCAACATCACCAACCCTCCGATTCCATGAGTCTTAAATTTGCTAACCAGCCTTTCATGTGGTACTTTCTCACATGTGTAAAATCCATGCCGCGTTCCCTTCATCAACCTTCATCAGAAATTTCAATTAGATTCGTCAAACACCATCTGCCTTTTAGAAATCTGCATGGGTATCCTTAATTCACTCTCTAAACTAATTTTTAATTTTTCCCCCTGATTATTGTTTTTAAAACCTTATCCTCTGTAAGGTAAATATATGCCCAATTCTTTTACAGGTTCTTTTACTTTAGGATCGCAATTTTGATGATGATTCTAGATAGTTTCTGAATTCTGAATATTGTTTGAATTCAGGTGGAGGATGAGCAGCTTAAAACATTGTGGTGCAGAGTACCCTTTACTTGCAATCACAGTACAGGTGATTGTACCTATCTGATGTCGTCAGTCAGTTAATCGAGCTGCTACTCCGATCTACTCTGTGTTCTTTTTCCTGTCCAATATCTAGCACCAATTATTTTGTACTCCAGGTCTATATCTTCAGTGGGGTGTGCTGGATGTTCCTTTTGAGTGAGGTAGGTGCTGTTATTCAAATACACATAGTCCATGTGCTTCGAAACACCAGCCACTTCCTCCACCAATGGTATACTTGCAATTTCCACCCTGTCCCACTGGACAGCTCTCAATCTTCTCATCGGAAAAGGTGGCCACATCTGAGGTACCCCCCGGTGCAGGATCCCCCCTCGCCCCCTGCAGGCCGCCCCCCCAGCGCTCACGCACCGCTCAAGACTGCAGCGACCAGGTGTGGACGGCGCCGGGAGGAACCCGCCGTTTTGGCCTGGCCGCTCGGCCCATCCGGGCCTCAGAATAGCGGGGGTGCCGGAGAATCGCCATTTTCGGTGTCTCCGGCGATTCTCTGGCCTGCGGCCCGCGAAACTCGACCGGGCCATTCCCACCGCTTGGGAGAATCGCGGGAGGGCGTCGGACCGGCGTCCCGGGAAATTCTGACAGCCCAGGCGATTCTCCCAACCGGCGTGGGAGTGGAGAATCGCGCCCACTGTGCTGATCACAAGATGTCTTCACCTTTAACGTCAGGTCTAATTGCAAGGGCCACTGGATCCTTTTGGACACACAATGCCTGGTTTTAATTGGTCAGGGAGCACTTGGCCAACCAAAGTCGATTGTAGATATACCTCCATGAACATCTTTGATGTTAAACTGAATAGCCTGTATTTACGAGGAATGTCCTTCCACCCCTTCTTAGACAGGTAAGAAGTCTTACAACACCTGGTTAAAGTCCAGCAGGTTTCTTTCAAATCACTAGCTTTCAGAGCACTGCTCCTTCCTCAGGTGAATGAAGAGATAGGTTCCAGAAACATATATATATAGACAAAGTCAAAGATGGAAGACGATCCAATGCGAGCATTTGCAGGTAATTAAGTCTTTACAGATCCAAAGAGAGGGTTATTCCCAGGTTAAAGAGATGTGAATTGTGTCAAGTCAGGACAGTTGGTAGGATTGCGCAAGCCCAGGCCAGATGGTGGGGGGTGAATATAATGCAACATGAATCCAAGATCCTGGTTGAGGCCGTACTCATGTGTGCAGAACTTGGCTATAAGTTTCTGCTCGGCGATTCTGCGTTGTTGCGCGTCCTGAAGGCCGCCTTGGAGAACGCTTACCCGGAGATCAGAGGCTGAATGTCCTTGACTGCTGAAATGTTCCTTGACTGGAAGGGAACATTCCTGCCTGGCGATTGTCGCGCAATGTCCATTCATCCATTGTCAGAGCGTCTGCATGGTCTCGCCAATGTACCACGCTTCGGAACATTTCTTAGACAAGGGTATAACATTCCTTATTTTCCAATCCTCTGGCACTTCTCCCATTTATCGGACAGGTTGAATGATTAGGACAACCTGTTGCACTATCCTTCCATTCCTCCCCACTCCCCACTTTCCTCAGCATCCTGGATTGCAAGCCATCCAGGTCCGGCAACGTATCCATTCCAAGCATTGTCGTCCTTTACAAGACATCCTGCCTATCAATTTTCATCCAGCCATGACCTCTTCCATCTCCACTTCTACCAATGTTTGTCAGCATCCTCTGTCGTAATAAACACTGGTGCAGGAGCGGCACGGTGGCGCAGTGGTTAGCACTGCTGTCTCACAACGCCAAGGACCCACATTCGATCCTGGCTCCTGGCCACTGTCTGCGTGGAGTTTGCCCATTCTCTCCATGTCTGCGTGGGTCAAAAATGTGCAGAATAGGTGGATTGGCCACGCTAAATTTCCCCTTAATTGGAAAAATTTGAAAATATATATATATTTTTAAAATAAACACTGGAACAAAGTACCCATTAAGTATTCTAGCCTTGACCCCCACCATTAAGCATACTTGTCCTTTAGCCCAAAGCGGATTCACTCCACCTCTTACTAACCACTTACTATTTGCAGGCCAGTAAAATATTTTTGCTTCCCTTTATGTTGACTGCCATTCTAATCTCACATTCCCTCTTCGTTAGTCTTATTTTCCTTTTTACTTCCCCTCTCAACTTATTGTATTTGACCTGGTTCTTTCTTGAAGCAATCACCTGACGTGCATCGCACACCTTTTTGCTTTCTGATATTCTCTCTCTTTCCCTTATTACCCAAGGAGCTCTGGCTTTGGTTTCCTGCTTCCCCCTCTTGTTGGAATGCACCGAGCCTGTATGAAACATTTCTTCCTTAAAGATCATCCATTATCCCGGTACATTTTCTTTCCTGGCAGAAGTTTGGTCCCATTGTACCCTAGCTAGGTCTCTTTTCATTCAATTGAAGTTAACCCTCTTCTCATTTTAAAGGCCCACTTTAGATTGTTCCTGGTTCCTCTCCATTGTTAATCCAAACCTGATGATATGATGATTACTCTTACCTAGGTGTTCTCTGACAGATTTAATCCATCTCTTTTCCCAGCATCAATTCCAGAATTGCTTCCTTCCTAATTGGACCAAAAGCTTACTAGTGAAGGAAGTTCTCCTGAAGACATGTCAGAAATTCCTCCCCCTCACTTCACTTTAATCTAACAGTGGGTGGAATGTCATGTGACAATAAAGCAAATCCAAATCCCGCCTCTGCAGATGGTGAAGTTTGAATTCAATAAAAACCTGGAATTAAAATTCTAATGATGACCATGAAAACATTGTCGATTGCTGTAAAAACCCATCTGGTTCACTAATGTCCTTTAGGGAAGGAAATCTGTCATCCTTACCTGGTCTGGCCTACATGTGACTCCAGACCCACAGCAATGTGGTTGACTCTTAACTGCCCGCTCAAGGGCAATTAGGGATGGGCAATAAATGCTGGCACAGCCTGCGACGCCACATCCCATGAATGAATTTTTTTTAAATGCAAAGAAGTAATACATTCTATTCTTCAATAATATGTGATTATTTCACAACCTTTCCTTTGTTTTACTCTAATGCTCTTCCCCCTCAAACCAGACAGCAAAGTCATAGGCAAAATTCTTATCAGGCACTATAATGTTGTTCATTCACTATAACAAAGAAGTGTCAGCACAAACACTGTGTACAAATCAATAGGGAGAGATAGAACTGCAAGATAAAATGTCTTCTCTTCAGGGAAGGATGCCCAGTACAATCTACTGTACTGTTCAACATATCAAACCAGTTGCTCCTGTGTCTCCGAGGCTTCAGTTCAAGTGGAGACACGTACTGTGATGGAAACTTCAGAACAAGGGGTCACAAGTGAAGTGAGAGATTGCACTTTTTATCATCTAGCAGCTCACTGACATAATTCTGCCGGTTAAATCCATCACAATTTGAGAATTTTATCTAAAACACCTGGGGCTGGCACATGGACAAAATGCTACTGGAAATGATTGATTTGCAGGATCTGTTGCTCAGATCTGTCATTCAGATGATCTAACTTGAAATCATTATATAATTCTGGGATAGTTTGATTTACATGAATTCAAATACCTGCCAGATATCTAGATATGTTTATTAAGTATAAAATGGAGTCAGATAATGTGCATTTTTAAAATCAAACATACCTTGGCATCAGTGATGAAACAAGATTGAATAAAATACACCATTAGACCATTAATCGTCTGTTTTTGCAATGAGGTATGATTGAAGTTGTCTTATTTCTTTTGAAAGATTAGCTTAAATTCCTGGATGAAGAATAATGTTGCAATGCCATATCAAGTTCAAGTTCAGAGAGGAGAAATTATGTCCTATCAAGTCCTGTTGATCAGCATGGCCACATGGATTGCAACATTTAAGTCAACCTTTGAACGCACAAAAAGCCCTCCCAAAACTCGGGATTGACTTATGCTCCAAGTATAAAATGCATTCGGTTGATGTTGGTGTTGGTGGTTGCCATTTTGAAATGTGAAAAAATGCATCATGCTGGTTAAGTCAAATTAAATCAACATGATATGTTCTATTGAATAAATTGATTAATTCTATAAGATACCTTTGAGCACAGTTTTAAAAACTGTCAAGTTCATTGGCTTTGGCATCCAACGCAAAGTAATTTTGGCAGCAAGGTCTTTCGGTGGTATTACTTCTGCTGAACACTAAATATTTTCATTCCGTAAAGTGGCTGTACCAAATATCTGCTGGTCTGAAATCATTGTTGGACTCAGGGTTCAATTTGGCCTAGTTAAGTGCTTTTTTCGCGTTGCATATCTTATGGTGATATAATCATTCCCTTGATTTTCGAGTACTCATTGCACGTTCTCCCCATGACTGCATGGGATTCCTCCGGGTGCTCGGATTTCCTCCCACAAGTCCCGGAAGATGTGCTGTTAGGTGAATTGGACATTCTGCATTCTCCCTTAGTGCATCTGAACAGGCACCGGAGTGTGACGACTAGGGGACTTTCACAGTAACTTCATTGCGGTGTTAATGTAAGCCTACTTGTGGCACTAACAAAGATTATTATTATTATATGCTTCTCAAGATCAGGCTAATGATTGGTCCCTATTCTCATTTAACAGTTGTACTTGGGCATCTTCTTCAAGGCGGATTCCTCCTTCGCACCAGTTATTCACTGCAGCAGCGTTATTTGATGAGTGAGCAAATATTACGGGCGGGATTCTCTGATCCTGAGGCTAAGTGCTGACGCCGTTGGAAACGGCGTCGTGTTTGCCGAGGCGTCAACGCGGCCCCAGGATCAACAATTCTGGCCCCTACAGGGGGGGCCAGCAGGGCGCTGGAGCGGTTCATGCTGCTCCAGGTGCTGATCCAGCCATGGAATTGGTGCCGGGGGTTGCACGCATGTGCAGTGGGTCCGGCGCGAATCCGCGCATGCGCAGTCCCTCTGGCGCGATTTCCACGTGTGCGCAGTGTCTCCCGGACCCTTCAACGCCGTGGTCCCGCCGGCTCAGAGCAGGTTAGAACGGCGTCGGCGTGACTCGTTTTCTTTTTGGGCCGGAGAATCGCGGGGGGGGGGGGGGGGGCGCGTAGAGTGGCCCCCAACCGGCGCAGTGCCGACCACGCCGGCCCCAATGGTCCCGATTCTCCGCTCTGCGGAGAATCGCGTCCCGGTGTCGGGGTGGCGTGGCGCGATTCGTGCAGCCCGCCATCGATTCGCCGACCCAGCGCAGGACAGAGAATCCCGCCCACCAACTTTTAGCTTGGAGCTAGTTTTTGTGTTTCATTCTGTTTGCTGGGGGGGGGGGGGGGGTGGGGCGGCAGGGTGGTGGGGGGAGATTCATTTCTGTTTACCAAGCATGGACTACTCTGTATAGTATAGGTATGTTTCAAACTCCCGCACATCTTTTTGGCAACATGTCCCATGTTGTTTCCATGCGCTGACTTATAAGGTGAGGAAAGCAAACACTTCTGTGGTGACAAATTGGACCTGACTCCTAACATGAGTGCAGCATTTCATAGCCGGCTTATATGCTGAGTATATTTTGGTGCCAAAAAGATGAGGCTGCCTGAGGGACGGCACGGTAGCACAGTGATTAGCACGGTTGCTTCACAGCGCCAGGGTCCCAGGTTCGATTCCCACTTGGGTCACTGTCTGTGTGGAGTCTGCATGTTCTCCCTATGTCTGCATGGGTTTCATCCGGGTGCTCCCGTTTCCACAAGTCCCAAAATACATGCTTGTTAGGTGAATTGGACATTGTGAATTCTCCCTCAGTGTACCCGAAAACGCGCTGAAATGTGGCGACGAGGGGCTTTCACAGTAACTTCATTCCAGTGTTATGTAAGCCTACTTGTGACAATAAAGATTGTTATTATTTTTATTATTAAATAACAGGTCAACTGATACGCTGCCTTGTTATTTCCACTGTCATGGCAGCATTGTCTCCATCGCCATCTCAGCCACACCACTACTGAAGATCTTAACCATGCCTAGGAGACTTGACCTAGAAATTGCGTGGTACCTAAACTGGGTCATGATACACATGCAGCAACAAATTAGTTCACCGGTCTCATTAGTATAGAACCACGCTGCAAGTACTCATGGCACAAGAGGAGGCTAGCCAGTCACTGGGGAGACGCATGGGGTAGTAAGTACTCATGGCACCAGAGGAGGCTAGCCAGTCACTGGGGAGACGCATGGGGTAGCAAGTACTCATGGCACCAGAGGAGGCTAGCCAGTCACTGGGGAGACACATGGGGTAGCTGTGGTAGTATGCATTAGGGGTCATGTGGGACTGTGAAGCTGTGATGTCATTGGCTGACAGATCCCGGGTCCTGGTTGGCTGTTGACCTCTAGCTCCGCCCTGAAGGCGAAGTATAAGAACCAGGAGTTCTCCCCCGCAGGCCAGTCTGTTACTGAACTGCGGGGAACAAGTCACGCTTAATAAAGCCTCATCGACTTCATCTCTATTCGTCTCTCTTGAGTCTTTGTGCGCTACAATTTATTAAGCGTGCTTAAAGGACTATGGAGCTCAGGATCATCCCGGAATGCCTGAGGATCAGCCCCCACGCAGTGAACTCAGCAGCAGTTTTTAAACACTGGCAGACTTGTTTCGAAGCATACCTCCGAATGGCCCCCGGCCGGGTCACAGAAGACCAGAAACTACAGGTCCTGCACTCGAGGGTAAGCCCGGAAATTTTCCCTCTCATCGAAGACGCAGAGGATTTCCAGACGGCGTTCGCAGCACTAAAGAGCATCTATGTTCGCCCAGTGAACCAGATCTACGCACGCTACCAACTCGCAATGAGACGGCAAAGTCCCGGAGAATCGCTAGACGAATTCTACGCCGCGCTGCTAATTTTGGGACGGGCCTGCAGCGGCAGCCGGTAAACGCGATTGAACACACGGACATGTTAATTCGCGATGCTTTTGTGGCAGGTATGAACTCTCCCCAAATCCGCCAAAGACTTTTAGAAAAAGAGTCGCTAGGACTCTCAGAGGCACGGGCCCTTGCAGCCTCCCTAGATGTGGCCGCGTGAAACGCCCGCGCACACGGCCCCGACCGCGCGGCAGCCCCTTGGGCTCCGTGGACCCCCGTCGCGACAAACCCCCCCCCACACCACAGGCTTGCGCGGTTCAGACGCCAAGTCGTCCCGGGGGGGCCCGCTGCTATTTCTGCGGCCAGGCGAAACACCCCCGGCAGTGCTGCCCGGCACGCGCAGCGATTTGCAAGAGCTGCGGGAAAAAGGGCCATTTCGCGGCTGTGTGGCGGTCCCGGGAGGTCGCCGCTGTCCCAGGAGAAGAAGGAGTCCTGCGCGTTTCTAACGCTCCCCAACCCCCCCAGCGCCCCATGTACGACCCGCAGGCGCAGCCATTTTGGGTCCCGGCCACCGCTGTCCCCGGAGAACAAGGAGTCCTGCGCGTTTCAAACGCTCCCCAACCCCCCCAGCGCCCCATGTGCGACCCGCAGGTGCCGCCATTTTGGGTCCCGGCCACCACGAGGGGAGGAGGGGCGCCGCCATCTTGGGACCCCCAGCCCTGTGCGATGCATGGGGGCGGCCATTTTGTTCACCCCCGCCGCCATCTTGGACGGCAACAATGGACCCCAGCATCGACGGCTCAACGGGGTTCGAGGAAGACGCTGAAGCACTACGACCACGTCTGGCCTCAATGACGCTGGACCAAGCACGGCCCCGGACGCTCCAGACGACGACAACAACGGTGCTGATCAACGGGCACGAGACACCATGCCTGGTCGACTCCGGGAGCACAGAAAGCTTCATCCACCCCGACACGGTAAGACGCTGTTTTTTGACCATCCGTCCCAGTGCGCAAAAGATTTCCCTAGCTGCAGGATCCCACTCCATACAGATCAAAGACTTCTGCATAGTGACCCTAACGGTGCAAGGGAGGGAGTTTAAAAACTACAGGCTCTACGTCCTTCCCCAACTCTGCGCGCCCACATTACTGGGATTAGACTTCTAGTGCAACCTGCAGAGCCTAACTTTCAAATTCGGCGGCCCAATACCCCCACTCACTATCTGCGGCCTCGCAACCCTCAAGGTTGAGCCCCCATCCTTGTTTGCAAACCTCACCCCGGATTGCAAACCCGTCGCCACTAGGAGCAGACGGTACAGCGCCCAGGACCGGACATTCATTCGGTCCGAAGTCCAGCGGCTACTGAAGGAAGGCATAATCCAGGCCAGCAATAGTCCCTGGAGAGCACAGGTGGTAGTAGTAAAGACAGGGGAGAAGCAAAGGATGGTCATAGACTATAGCCAGATCATCAACAGGTACACACAGCTAGATGCGTACCCTCTCCCCCGCATATCCGACATGGTCAATCGGATTGCCCAATATAAGGTCTTCTCCACCGTGGACCTCAAGTCCGCCTACCATCAGCTCCCCATCTGCCCAAGTGACCGCAAGTACACAGCCTTCGAGGCAGACGGGCGATTATACCATTTCCTAAGGGTCCCATTTGGCGTCACAAACGGGGTCTCGGTCTTCCAACGAGAGATGGACCGAATGGTTGATCAACACGGGTTGCAGGCCATGTTCCCGTATCTCGACAATGTAACCATCTGCGGCCACGATCAGCAGGAACACGACGCCAACCTCCAAAAATTCCTCCAGACCGCTAAAGCCTTGAACCTCACATACAACGAGGACAAGTGCGTTTTTAGCACAAACCGGCTAGCCATCTTGGGATATGTAGTGCGCAATGGGATAATAGGCCCCGACCCCGAACGTATGCGCCCCCTCATGGAATTTCCCCTCCCTCACTGCTCAAAAGCCCTAAAACGCTGCCTGGGGTTCTTTTCATATTACGCCCAGTGGGTCCCCCAGTACGCAGACAAGGCCCGCCCCCTAATACAGACCACGACCTTCCCTCTGTCGACAGAGGCTTGCCAGGCCTTCAGCCGCATCAAAGCGGATATCGCAAAGGCCACGATGCGCGCCATCGACGAGTCCCTCCCCTTCCAGGTCGAGAGCGACGCCTCCAATGTAGCTCTAGCGGCCACCCTTAACCAAGCGGGCAGACCCGTGGCCTTTTTCTCCCGAACCCTCCACGCCTCAGAAATCCGCCACTCCTCAGTGGAAAAGGAAGCCCAAGCCATAGTGGAAGCTGTGCGACATTGGAGGCATTACCTGGCCGGCAGGAGATTCACTCTCCTCACTGACCAACGGTCAGTAGCTTTCATGTTCGATAATGCACAGCGGGGCAAAATTAAAAATGACAAGATCTTAAGGTGGAGTATCGAACTCTCCACCTTCAACTATGAGACCTTGTACCGTCCCGGAAAGCTGAACAAGCCGTCCGATGCCCTGTCCCGCGGCACATGTGCCAACGCACAAATTAACCGTCTCCAAACCCTCCACGAGGACCTCTGCCACCCGGGGGTCACTCGGTTCTACCATTTTATAAAGTCCCGCAACCTCCCCTACTCCGTGGAGGAGGTCCGTACAGTCACCAGGAACTGCCACATCTGCGCAGAGTCCAAACCGCATTTTTTCAGGCCGGATAGTGCGCACCTGATCAAGGCCTCCCGTCCCTTTGAACGCCTCAGTCTGGATTTCAAAGGGGCCCTCCCCTCCACCGACCGCAACACGTACTTCCTGAACGTGGTGGACGAGTACTCCCGTTTCCCCTTCGCCATCCCCTGCCCTGACATGACAGCAGCCACAGTCATCAAAGCCCTTAACACCATATTCACACTGTTCGGTTGCCCCGCATACGTCCATAGCGACAGGGGGTCCTCCTTCATGAGTGACGAGCTGCGCCAGTTCCTGCTCAGCAAGGGTATAGCCTCGAGTAGGACGACCAGCTACAACCCCCGGGGGAACGGGCAAGTAGAGAGGGAGAACGGCACGGTCTGGAAGACCGTCCTACTGGCCCTACGGTCCAGGGATCTCCCAGTTTCACGGTGGCAGAAGGTCCTCCCGGACGCCCTCCACTCCATCCGGTCGCTACTGTGTACCACTACTAACCAAATGCCTCATGAGCGCCTCCTTGTCTTCCCCAGGAAGTCCTCCTCTGGAACGTCGCTGCCGACCTGGCTGGCGGCCCCAGGACCCATCTTGCTCCGGAAACATGTGCGGGCGCACAAGTCGGACCCGTTGGTCGAGAGGGTTCACCTCCTCCACACGAACCCGCAGTACGCCTACGTGGAGTACCCCGACGGCCGACAGGACACGGTCTCCCTGCGAGATCTGGCGCCCGCCGGCAACACGCACACCCCCCCGACACCAATCACCCCCTCCCTGCCACCGGCGCACCCCGCGACAGCCCCCTCCCCAGGAGGATCGGTCCTCCTCCCAGGTCCGACCAGAAGTGAAGCTGAAGCAGAAACCGTAAAGCTCCCGGAGGCGACAACACTCGGACAAGCACCACCACCACCAGGGCTGAGGCGATCGACAAGGACGACCAGACCGCCCGGCCGACTTGTGGCATCGGTGTAATACTAGAATGTTGTGGACTTTAACGAGAATTATTTTTCCCCCTTTTCCCTCTTACGAATACTGTAAATAGTTCAAAACAAAAAAAAACCCTGTACATACTGTGATGACATGCAAACGTTTTCCTCCCAGGACCAGCCTTGTAAACCATGCGAAGCACCACCCCGCCGGGTTCATTTTTAACAAGGGGTGAATGTGGTAGTATGCATTAGGGGTCATGTGGGACTGTGAAGCCGTGATGTCATTGGCTGACAGATCCCGGGTCCTGGTTGGCTGTTGACCTCTAGCTCCGCCCTGAAGGCGGAGTATAAGAACCAGGAGTTCTCCCCCGCAGGCCAGTCTGTTACTGAACTGCGGGGAACAAGTCACGCTTAATAAAGCCTCATCGACTTCATCTCTATTCGTCTCTCGTGAGTCTTTGTGCGCTACAGTAGCAAGTACTCATGGCACCAGAGGAGGCTAGCCAGTCACTGGGGAGACGCATGGGGTAGCAAGTACTCATGGCACCAGAGGAGGCTAGCCAGTCACTGGGGAGACGCATGGGGTAGCAAGTACTCATGGCACCAGAGGAGGCTAGCCAGTCACTGGGGAGACACATGGGGTAGCAAGACCACATGGCGTTCCAGCTGGCCAACGCCCAAAGGTGAATCTGGTGTAGAGTCAGGGTTAGTGTGCAGGTGTTGCAGGGATGGCAGCCAGAAGGATGGGGTGGGGCGCAGCAGTGAAATGGTAACCAGCAATGGATCATTGGATTGGATTTTGTTTAGGGCAGCACGGTAGCATTGTGGAGAGCACAATTGCTTCACAGCTCCAGGGTCCCAGGTTCGATTCCGGCTTTGGTCACTGTCTGTGCGGAGTCTGCACATCCTCCCCGTGTGTGCGTGGGTTTCCTCCGGGTGCTCCGGTTTCCTCCCACAGTCCAAAGATGTGCAGGTTAGGTGGATTGGCCATGATAAATTGCCCTTAGTGTCCAAAATTGCCCTTAGTGTTGGGTGGTGTTACTGGGTTATGGGGATAGGGTGGAGGTGTTGACCTTGAGTACGGTGCTCTTTCCAAGAGCCGGTGCAGACTCGATGGGCCGAATGGCCTCCTTCTACACTGTAAATTCTATGATAATCTATGATTATTGTCACGTGTACCGAGGTACAGTGAAAAGTATTTTTCTGCAAGCAGCTCAACGGATCATTAAGTACATGAGAAGAAAAGGATATAAAAGAAAATGCATAATAGGGCAACTCAAGGATTATAGCTCTAATGTGGAGCCCATAGGCACTGCTGGTTAGACCACATGTAGACTGGGCAATCATAAATGCAGCATGTTCAAAGCAGAACATAGTCCTCACAGTACAAAAACGGAAAATGCTGGACAATCTCAGCAGGTCTGACAGCATCTTTGGTGAGAGAACGGAACTAAAGCTTGAGTCTGGATGGCTCTTTGTCAAAGCTTTGAATATCATAGAATGCACAGTGCAGAAGGAGGCCATTCAGCCCATCGAGTCTGCATCGGCCCTTGGAAGAGCACTCTACTTAAGCCCACGCTTCCACACTATCCCCGTAACCCAGTAACCCCTGCTAACCTTTTTTACACTAAGGGGCAATCTAGCACGACCAATCCACCTAACCTATGGTCTGTGGGAGGGAACCGGAGCACCCAGTTGTCAAGGCCACCAGACGGTAGTCATTGAGGCATGTTACCTGGTTCTTCTTTCACACTGGTATGCTACTGGTCTTCTTGAATCAGGTGGGAACCTCGGAAAGGAATAGTGAGAGGATGAAGAGATCTACAAACACCCCCGCACAGGAACTGAGTGCACGACCAGGGACTCCCTCAAAACCCATTGCTTTCCGAGATTTCACTCTCAAGAAGGCCAATCTGACTTCAGAAGCTGTGAGTTCATCAGAGAGGGGTGTTCTGTTGCCAGACATTCTACTCGGCTTTGCTTTGTAACCCGTTATATTGTTTAAGCCTTGCCACAACCGACAAGAGTCCACGTCGTTAGTTTGTGACTCTAGCTTAGTCTGGTATTGGGCCAACATGAACACCAGCAGTGCAATTCTTCTCCTTTTATCTATGCACTTCAATGTGAGAGTCAATTTCAGGCTCACATGCCACTGCTGTGCTAAATCTTTTTAATATTGTAACGCTGCATAGAATCCATAAAATTCCTACAGTGCAGAAGGAGGCCATTCGAGTTTGTACCCACCCTCTGAAAGAGCACTCCACCCAGGTCCACTGCCCGCCCTATCCCCATAATCCGTAACCCCACCATCTCTGCCCATTTTTGGACACTAAGGGGCAATTTATCATGGACAATCACTGAAGTACCCGGAGGAAATGCATGCAGACACGGGGAGAATGTGCAAACTCCACACAGACAGTTACTCAAAGCTGGAATTGAACTCGGGTCCCTGGCACCACTGTGCCCCCGTGACACCCATCGTGGCACTTTTCTGACACTTATAGCAGAGGTGGAGGCAGCCTGCTGACTGCTACATCCTATTGCCTGTGACGACCTGAGCGGGCGTCCTCTGGAAGGTCAATACCTGGAGGTCTCTGGCTTGCTTTGAAATGTCCTACTGTGGGCAGAAGCACCCTCCTGGGCCTGTGGAGCTGGAGTTGATGGGATCATAGGAAGAGGTGATTGGGATTGACTGGAGAGTCCTGGAGTCACCTGGATGGATGGCCCCTGGTTCCAGCTGCCGACCCTCCTCTCTATAGATGCTCAAGGTCACCTGACTGACTCCTTGAGGAGAAGGGGAAGCAGGTTTAAAGTGCTCTGACCCCCTCTCGCATAGCCACAGATGGATGCCACCAAGGGCTACAGCGATGGAGTGCTTCTCCTGCAGCAGTGCAGGACCAATGTCCTGGACCAAGGTCTTCACGGTGGCCTCCGCCCTACCAGTGTTGACCTCAATGGGTTGGCATGTCAGCGCTACTATCTCAGCTGAACAGATTCCTCCTTCTTCCATTACAATCTGAGGAATTCAGCTGGCATCCCTTCCTGATGTTCGAGTGATTGTCGCTGAAGCTCCGGCAACTGATGCAGAACCACATCCAGAAACCTGATTTCTGACGCAGACTCAACAGAATCGTGGTCTCCAGCAGTCCTGTGAGTGCCGGCGAACTCAGATGTCCCTGCCTCCTTCTGCTGTGGGACAGATTGTGCACTGTGCTCACCAGGTCATAACCCTGAGCATGTTCTCGAAGTAGGCCTCTCTGAGGTGTGAGTCTATGCACTGGTGCAGGGTGTGGCCGAGTGTTGTGATGGGTTTTCTGTGGTGCTCTTCTCAGAATCCTCATCTGAGGTGTCCTCGGGGTTAGAGCTAAGGACCTGGCTGGCTGAAGTGCCTATGAAAGAATGTATATATAATTAATATATGGCAGCTTACTCACAGTATGATTGTCTGAGCTGGTCCAGGATACTCATGTGGGTGTTTACTGCCAAACTCACCTTCGCCATAGGCATGGACAATTTCTTCTCTGGCCAGCTCAATGGCTCTATTCTCAAACACACTGAGAACCTTGAGTGCAGGCATTCTACCGTGGTCTGGGAGCTCTCCCTTTTATTGCGAGCCTGACCTGCATAAACACAGATGAAGAGATTGTGAGCAAGACTCATGCCACCGCAATGATGAGAATGCCTGACATGTATGAATGGTGAGTAGACATATGGACAGGATAAGGAAGTGATCTCCCCGGGAAATATGAGGCCAGATGGAGGTGGGAATGTATCTGTGTGAGAGTGAGTGGTGATGTCCCTTGAGCTGGCAGTGAGGGAGAGCCCTGTGATTGAGTGATGGGCTTGCAAATGTGAGTGAGAGTTGAATGATAATACAGTTTACTTACCCTGGTGGTACGGATGGGATCATTCAACCTCTTTCTGCACTGGGTGGCTGATCGGCCTCCCTATCCAGAGTGGTGAGATTGGTGGACCATCTGTGGCAGGCATTCGAGGGAGGAGTCACTGAACTAGGGACTTCTGCCTTCTTCCTTCTTGGGGACGTCTATGTCATCTGTAGCTGTCCTGGGCTGCAGCGATTGAAAAAGCTGTGCATAGCTGTCGTAAAATATGGCGGCTGGAGCCTGGACGCTGACAGTGGGATGGGCGAACCGGAGGCCGCCCGCTAGCTATTCAGCGTGTTTCCCATGCACGTATAATTAGTAAGGCGGGAAACAAACCATGTAGGAACTACAGGACGTTTTTATCACTGTCAACAGCTATGTCTATGACTACTAATGCCACTGAGGAAATGTTATTGTGTTGTGATAGTTTGCTCACTAATTGTTCTTGGGGATAACGATTTGTGCTTTCGGGCTGACGACCATTTGCAATGCCATTAATATTTTGGCATGGATTCCTGTTGTGTAGCATAGAATTGATTCAGTCGATAGTGTAATCCCACACTGACCTATAGTACATCTCCCGGTTCATTTGCTTCTGTTGAAGTCCAGCACCTCCAGAGGGTCGCAAATGCATTCTGGAACACCTATCTTCTGCAGCAGTCCCATTTTGAGCCCTAAGTTGTCCGTTGCATGTTCTGTAGAGAACAATGACAACAGAATACCTCAATAGGTAGCACACCAGATTTGTTTCTATGCAACATGAAATTCAATCCTCGCAGAAGTGTTGGCAACAAATTTAATTGGTTTATAATAGCACTTGAAAGTGTATTACAAATCATGTGCTAATTAAATGTTATTATGAAACAAATTTTGCTGTAAGTAAATTAAATAATGAATTGAACATCTGCTTGGAAAGCTATACCTAATTGTCATTCTCTGTGTGCTCAGGAAGTTTACTTGTGGGAATAAATAGGTAAAGCTGTGCAACGATCAATGTTAAATTGCTTTTTTTGGACGAGTTTCAGATATTGCACAAGCTCAATGCCGTAGGTGACACACCTAGGTTTAAGAGTAAAATTTTAGCAAAGGCTCTTAACTGCTTTTACACCATGTGATATTTGCACAGGAACAGTTATCATTTACAAATATACCAATATAAATTGGGCTGCTTGGCATACAGTGCTTCCCCGCCACAAGCGAGTCAGAGATGCTATATCTCATTCCATTTCTGTATCATGGTTTTCAGCATTATTTATCATAGATCATAGAATTTACAGTGCAGAAGGAGGCCATTCGGCCCATCGAGTCTGCACCGGCCCGTGGAAAGAGCACCCTACCCAAGGGCCACACCTCTACCCTATCCCCCTAACCCAGCAACCCCACCCAACACCAAGGGCAATTTTGGACACTAAGGGCAATTTATCATGGCCAATCCACCTAACCTGCACATCTTTGGACTGTGGGAGGAAACCGGAGCACCTGGAGGAAACCCACGCACACACGGGGAGGATGTGCAGACTCCGCACAGACAGTGGCCCAAGCCGGAATCGAACCTGGGACCCTGGAGCTGTGAAGCAATTGTGCTAACCACCATGCTACCGTGCTGCCCCAAATGCTAGGAATTTAATGCTAGGAATAATCATAAGTGGCAGCATGGATTAGAGGCAATGAACATGAGGAGTCTTTAAACACGACAAATTGAAACATTGAGAACAGCATTGAGGATTAGAAGGGTAAATAGAGAGATCATTGAGTGCTATGTGGTGCAAAATGGTTCTTGAGGATGATGATACATAGATACATACACAGAGGATAGAGGCAGGAGGAGGCCTTTTGCCCCTTCGAGTCTGCTCCGCCATTCATCATGATCACGGCTGATCATCCAACTCAGTAGCCTAATCCTGCTTTCCCCCCATAGCCTTTGATCCATTGTCCCCAAGTGCTATATCCAGCCGCTTGAAATTTGAATATATCCAAAGTTTCAGCATCAACTACTTCCTGGGGCAATGAATTCCACAGGGTCACCACTCTTTGTGTGAAGAAATGTCTCCTTAACTCTGTCCGAAATGGTTTACCCTGAATCCTCAGACTGTGACCCCTGGTTCTGGACACACCCATCATTGGTAACATCTACCCTGTCTAGTCCTGTTAGAATTTTATAAGTCTCTATGAGATCCTCCCTCATTCTTCTGAACTCCAGCGAGAACAATCCCAACCTAGTCAATCTCTCCTCATATGACCGTCCCGCCATCCCTGGAATCAGTCTGGTAAACCTTCGCTGCACTCCCTCGAGAGCAAGAACATCCTTCCTCAGAGAAAGAGACCAAAACTGCACACAATACTCCAAGTGTGGCCTCACCAAGGCACTGTACAATTGCAGCAACACATCCCTGCTTCTATACTTGAAACCTCTCGCAATGAAGACCAACATACCATTAGCCTTCTTTACTGCCTGCTGCACCTGCATGCTTACCTTCAGCGAATGTTGCACAAGTACACCCAGGTCCCGCTGCACCCACCCCTCTCCCAATTTACAACCATTCAGGCATTCAGGTAGTAATCTGCCTTCCTGTTTTTGCTTCCAAAGTGAATAACCTCACACTTATCCAAATTATCCTGCATCTGCCATTGATTTGCCCACTCTCCCAACTTGTCCAGATCATGCTGTAGGATCTCTGCATCCTCGTCACAATTCACCCTCCCACCTAACTTGGTATCAACTGTAAACTTCGAGATGTTACATTTTGTTCCCTGTTCCAAATCATTAATATATATTGTGAATAGCTGGGATCCCTGCACCGATCCCTGTGGTACCCCACTAGTTACTGCCTGCCAATTTGAAAAGGGCCAATTAATCCCTACTCTTTGTATCCTCTCTGCCAACCAGTTTTCTATCCACCTCAATACACTTACCCCACTCTCATGCACTTTAATTTTGCACAATAATCTCTTATGCGGGACTTTGTCAAGCGCCTTCTGAAAGTCCAAATATACCACATTGACTGTCTCCCACTTGTCGACTGTACTGGTTACCTCTTCAAAGAATTCCAACAGATTTGTCAAGCATGATTTTCCCTTCATAAATCCATGCTGACTCTGACTGATCCTGCCACTGCTTTCTAAATGTTCCGCTATAAAGTCCTTGATAATGGATTCAAGCATTTTCCGATTCGGCTTACTGGTCTATAATTCCCTGCTTTCTCTCTACCTCCCTTTTTGAATATCTGAGTCACGTGAGCTACCCGCCAATTTGCAGGGACAGTTTCAGAGTCTATGGAATGTTGAGAATATGAAAGTGGTATACACATATATATATATATATATATATATGTGAGTGTATGTGATACAAGTGTCAGGGCAGGGAGCGATTTACATTTCTAGCTCACACAGTCTCAGTTATCTGTCCACCACCTGAAGCCTGATTACGAGTCAGGAGGTGTTGATTACTTACTTTTGAAGCTTAACTGGTATGTAAATCATCTGACATCCTCAGGGCTGCAATGACCAGGATGAAGGCCACCATTCCTGGTTGAATTCCGAAGCCCATTATCTGCAGGGGATGAAAGTCAGACATGTTAGCATGGTGCGTAACCCCTACCCCAACCAGGTCCACCGGGCTACATTGTGGCCCTGGCCTGCACTGCAGCCTTTTCCCCCGCATATCCCCCATCCTCACCCCTGGCCATTCCCCCTAGCATCCTGCCCTGCCCGGCGGGTGTCGGCCGGCTTGGGTGTGGGGAGTGGGCAGGGGTGCAGGCCAGGTGGGTTGGGGGCAGTGAGATGGCTTCCTTGCAGGTTGCGGCAATGACATTCCATGCCTGGACACCTCGGTCCCGTGGGGTGTCACCTCTACCCACGGCCCATCCCCTAGTCACCCCTGTCAGCTCCTGCTGGCCCCTGTCTGCTCCCCGCCAGCCCTGCCAGTTGCAGGACCAACAGCCTCTGCGTGTCCTACCTCCTCTCTCTCCCTCGCTAGCCATTGCGCCTGTTTCCCAATGTTTGAAAGCACATGTGTCACTTGCCATCTGGAATTCCCCCAGTGGAGGCACAGAGGCCCCGAAGAATACCGGGTCAGGATGGCTAATGATATGCAAACAGCGTTTACTGTACATGCGGAATATAACTCATTGACCCCACTGTCGAAGCAGCGGAGAATTACGATTTGGCGTGAACCTAGCGCCCGCCACGATTTCGGCACCAAAACCACTTCTCCATTCAATCACCTTTCCTGATTTTGGCATCGGTCGATGGAGAATCCCCCCCTGTTTTTTTTCTTGCGCAATTTGTTTGCTTCTTGCTTGGATCGAATACTATCTCTAATTTTCCTTGTAAGCCATGGATTGGCCACCTTTCCCGTTTTACTTTTGTGCCAGCCAGGAATAAACAAAGCAAGGAGAAAAAACGAAGTGCACCTCTTCCCACTCTGCACCGAATTCCCACTCTGTTTCAAATTCCGAAGTTTAAAACACACTTGGTGGGATTCTCTCAGGCCACGCCTGACCGGAGAATCGCCGGGGCGGCGTGAGAATTCCACCACGCCGCTCTGATGCCGAGACGCGATTCTCCACGGACTGGAGAATCGCCCGCCAGCCATCCACGCGGCGCCGGTCGGGGGCCACTAAAAAATCCCCCAGCAGCGATTCTCCGGTGCTTGATGGGCCGAACTCCGACGAGTCCTGCTGGCGTGGTTCTAATCAGATACCACCCGGCGGGAGCTCGGACTCGCGGCCATGGTGGCGGTCCTGGAGGACGGGGATGGGGGGGAAACTGGACTCTGGGGGGGTGCCTCAGCGGTGGGCAGGCCCACGATCGGGGACCACCGCTCAGCGGACCATCGCGATCGGAGGAGGACCTATCTTCCTCCGCGCGGCCCACCGCCTCCATCCGCCGTGTCAGCATCGCCCGCACCGAAGTGGGAAGCCACGCGCATGCACAGCCTAGGTAGCAGGCCACGCCGGCAGCCAGAGCTGCGGGACGCATGCCGGGGCTATGCTAGCCCCATGGAGAATGGAGAATCACCTCGGACTTTCTAGGAAAAAGCCAGGAGTGATTCTAGACCGTTTTCCGGCGGGCGTGGGGACTTAGTCCCCAAAAGGGAGAATCCCGCCCACTGTGACTGTGCCTCACTCCGGATGTTGCCTCTCCCACTGCTCGTACACATAGCTTATCGTGAGTGCGCTTTGAAGTTCTTTTCTTAAATAGAGCTGAGATAGTCTTAGATGACTCAGATGACTCACATACCAGTTCAGCTTCAAAAATAAGTAATCAACACCTCTTGACTCTAAATCAGGCTTCAGGTGATAGGCAGATAACTGCCACTTGGCTATCTGGGTGGGACAGCTCCTTATTAACCTTTTAACTGGACTACTAAACTTATTTTTAAAAATTCTCACTCAGTTTCAAATTCCCAAGTTTAAACCTCACTCTTGGCTGTGCCTCACTCCAGATGTCCATGCACTGTTAGGGAGGGAGCTCCAGAATGTTGATCCAGCCACAGTGAAGGAACAGCGTTAAAGTTCCAAGTCAGAATGCTCTGTGTCCTGGAGGGGAACGTGCAAGGAACTCCAGGCACAGAAACATTAAATTGAACACACTTAAAACTATATCTTATTTCTAATGTTTGCCAATATAAATATAATTCCCATAAATCTACCTTTGTTTTCCTAACACTCATATCCTGTGCAACATGGTATCCCTGTGCATTATTACCACCTCAGTCTCACACCGTTGCCAAATTATTTTAAGACTTTCCCAAAAGCACTAGCAAATCATTCCTGAAGGAAATTAGCTCCGTTTAGGTGCAACACGTCCAGCCTGTACAGGTCTAGTCTCCACGAGAAGTGACCCCAGTGTCCCAGGAATCTAAAGTCCTCCCTTCTGCACCATCACTCGAGCCATGCATTCATCTGGTCTATCTTCCCATTTTGTACTCAGCTGCGCATGGTACCAGGTGTTTTCTGAAGATTCCTACTATTGTTGTCGTGCTCACTAATTCCCTATCTAACTTCCTAAATTCCAATCTCAAGACCAGATTGCTCTTTCTATATATGCCATTGATACCAATGTAAAGCATGACCACTGGCTTCTATCCCTCTTCCGTGCATTGAGTAAAATCCTTGTCCTTGGCACCTGTGAAGCAACGCATTGGGCTGGATTCTCCACTGCCTGCCTCCAGTAGCGGACTTCCTGATGCTGCAGGGAATCCAGCATTGGTCAAAAAATGGGATTGGCGCCTGGCACCCGGCGCAATCTCATTCCGATGTTTTTGTCCTCCACTGTCGCCGGCAGCGAGGTTCGCGCCCCGTGCCAGCAGGAGGATGCAAAAGGGTCAATTTGCATCGTAGCAACAGGCTGGACACCATACTCTCCAAGCCTGCATGCATCTCTGACCCTTTGATCCGGGATTCATGTGAGCAAGAATTGAAGCAGGTGTTTACACACTGTGGACCTTGCGGTGGGCCAAGGGGGTAACTCTTTAAGGGAGCTATCGCCAAGGTCAATCGGAGGGTCACCTTCCTCACCCCGCACAATGCAAATCCTGCCCACACTGCCCCTAGCCATCCTCCCCCGCACCCTTTTCCCACCATGAGAGAGAATGCATCCCGAAACTCCCCAATTACAGAGACCCCACCTGAGACCTCATTATAAAAGAGACCCTTATAGAGGTCTCTCTTCCAGAAGCTCCCCAGAAGCGAATCCCCTGTCTGGAAGCTAGAGAACAGTCCAGAAAGAGACTGAAAAGAAATCACTGCTTTAAGACTCACCTGTGCTATACCCCTGCTGGCTCAGGCACAGGAAGCAGCATCTGTCAATTCCTGGAAAGAAGAAAAAACAGTCAGCTGGGTTTAAACCCTCTCAATCTTTCGATCTGCAAGCCTTTCATTCAGAGCTCTGTGAAATTGATTTTACTAGGCTGAGATTGACAGCTTCCACAGACAGCCAACTGTCTGGATTATTTGACTCATCTCATTTCACACTTGAGTGGATTTCAAGTAGTCAGCTGAGAAACTAACAGCAATGTTTATTGTTAGCGGAAGAAATTGCTATATGTGTCAGGATTGGTATAATAAAGTTGTCTCAAAGTATTGTAATAGCACAGGCCAAGGGGAAACCAGCAAGCAAGGGGTTAAAGTCACCTACATTGGAAATGATTTAATCATCTCACAGAGCATTTGAATATGAAAAGGGAAACACAGGAGGTCCCAGTAAGTCTAAGGGATCCATTGTTCAACACATTCGCACCTCTTCTAGAAGTTAAATATGTTAAGCACAAACCCATGAGATTGTAAGGAAACATTGTATTCTTTAATCGTTTTCCCATTACGGGGGCCAGAAAATATGCATACTGATCACTTTGTATTGTTCCGAATGATTGAGCGACGTCAATACCTGCTTGTGACTCCGAAGAACTATAAATATATATGCATGTAATTCTGAGGACAGGCAGAGCTGACTTTTGCGAGCTACAGGATAGTCGCAGAATCTATCTCTCCTGTGTGCACACAGTTTTTCCAAATTAAACAAAGTTTTATCAACACCAAGCGGTCGAGAACAGACTTTCTTCCCTCCAACAGTTTTTCTTCCCTCCAACAGTTGGCGTAGTCAGGGCAGGAGATCAACACAGGACGATGTGGCTCCAAATCGGCTGAGTGTCTTTTAATCTACCACCCATAGTTAGGGAGCGATTCCACGTTAGTCGTTGGCCACGTAAGTTGCTATCTTTTTAAAAAAATAATTTTTATTCAAATTTTCTCAAAATATCAAAAACAAAATACAGAAAGAAAAGAACAAACCCCTCCCCCATATACATAATAAATTAACAACCTTCATCAACACAAAGGCAGAAATACACGCCCACTCAAGAAAAATGAAAAACAAACCAACCTCCCCCCACCCCCAGCCACCGCCCCCCCCCCCCCCCCCCCCCCCCCGCTCCTCCGGGTTGCTGCCGCTACTGACCATCTTCTAACATTCTGCCAGGAAGTCTAGGAATGGTTGCCACTGCCTGAAGAACCCTTGTACCAATCCCCTTAAGGTGAATTTCACCCTCTCCAACTTAATAAATCCCGCCATATCGTTGATCCAGGATTCCACGCTTGGGGGCCTCGCATCCTTCCACTGAAGAAGAATCCTTCACCGGGCTACCAGGGACGCAATGGCCAGAATACCGGTCTCTTTTGCCTCCCCGAATTGGCAAGGCAAGGGGTCCTACGAGGCCGAGTGGGTCCAGGCGATCAAATTCCTCCCGGCCCGCGGCCCGGACAGGGGCGGCCATTTCGCACGCTTTCCACGGTCTCCCTTGCTTCTACGCGCCAAAAGAGAAGTCAACACAGAGGGACGTGACGCGCAGGCGCGCTCTACGCAGGACCGAACTGTGCATGCGCGATGGCGCAACGAACGCCATGACGTCACGACGTGCGGCAACTGTGGATCCGCACATTTAAAGCGCCGATGTCCAGCAAAGAACCGACCATGCCTCCGCTGTGGCAAGATGGGCCACTACGCTGCCTGCTGTCGAGCAGCTCAATTTACCAACGCTCCCCAATCCCGCCAGCCTCGCAGGGACATGCAGACCATTCAGCCTCCATACACCGAGTCATACCCTGACGATACACAGACTGGTGATACAGACGACGGGGATGCCTTCCATGTTGCGGTCATTGACAGGAACCGGATGTCCCCAAGCAGGACCCACCAGCCGATGCCAGTGAACAGTGTCAATCCGGGTGATGAATGGTGTGCCACCCTAACGGTCAACCGATCACCAATCACATTCCGTCTGGACACTGGTGCCTCCGCCAACGGCATGGTCAGCCTTCTATGCCTTGAAGGTCAGACCACCAATTCGGCCATCCCGTTGTAAGATGGTCGACTACAACGGAAACGTTATCCAGGCCATGGGATCCTGCCAGCTCCAGGTGACACACAATGCATACACAGCCACACTGTCCTTTGAGATAGTTGGATCATCGAAGGACTCCCTGCTAGGCACACAGGCGTGCAAGGTTCTGCACCTCATTCAGCGGGTACACGCTCTGTCTCCAGAATGCACGTCAGACTTCCCGGATGCAGAATTTAGGGCACAGCTCCACTCGCTCCTCGCCCACAACCAGGAGGCATTCGAGGGCATGGGCACACTGCCCTACACTTACCAAATATGGCTCAAACCGGACGCCACCCCGGTCATTCACGCACCTCGTAGAGTCCCAGCACCACTCAAAGACCGCCTCAAGCAGCAGCTGCAGGATCTCCAGGACCAAGGAGTGCTTTCCCGGGTCACGGAGCCCACGCCATGGGTCAGCTCCATGGTGTGCGTTAAAAGGTTCTCTGGCGAACTCCGGATCTGCATCGACCCAAAAGACCTTAACAACAACATCATGAGGGAACACTACCCCATACCCAAACGGGAAAAGATCACGAGCGAAATGGCCCGGGCTAAAATTTTTACAAAGCTTGATGCCTCGAAGGGTTTTTGGCAGATTCAACTGGATCAGTCCAGCAGGAAGCTGTGCATCTTCAACACTCCCTTTGGCAGATTCTGCTACAATAGGATGCCGTTTGGCATCATCTCGGCATCCAAGGTTTTTCATCGAATCATGGAACAGATGATGGAGGACATCGAAGGGGTGCGCGTCTATGTTGATGACATCATCATCTTGTCCACCACACCACAGGAGCACATCAGTTGTCTCCAGCGTGTCTTTGCACGGATACGAGAGCACAGCCTGTGCCTCAACCGGGCCAAGTGTTCTTTTGGCCAAACTGAGCTAAAGTTTCTGGGGGACCACATATCCCGGTCAGGAGTGCGTCCGGATGCAGACAAAGTGAGCGCCATTACAGCCATGCCGCAGCCGGCAGACAAGAAAGCAGTGCTACGCTTTCTCGGGATGGTCAACTTCCTGGGGAAGTTCATTCCCAACCTTGCCTCCCACAAAACGGCTCTTCGCCACCTAGTGAAGAAGACCACGGAGTTCCAGTGGCTGCCCGCACACCAGAAGGAATGGGAGGAGCTCAAGATCAAGCTCACCACAGCCCCGGTATTGGCGTTCTTCAACACCTCTCGAGATACGAAGATCTCGACTGATGCCAGCCAGTCCGGCATTGGGGCGGTACTCCTGCAACGGGATGACACTGCATCATGGGCCTATGCCTCATGGGCCATGACCCCCACAGAACAACACTATGCGCAGATCGAGAAGGAGTGCCTGGGTTTGTTAACCGGCATAGATAAGTTTCAGGGCTATGTTTATGGTCTCCCTCAGTTCACCGTGGATACCGACCATCGCCCCCTGGTCAGCATCATACAAAAGGACCTTAATGAGATGACCCCTCGCCTCCAGCACATTCTGCTCAAGCTCCAGAGGTACGACTTCCAACTGGTCTACACCCCGGGAAAGGACCTCATCATCGTGGATGCCCTGTCCAGAGCAGTGAGCACACCGCCCGATTCGGAGGGGTTCGTCTGTCAGGTCGAAGCGCATGTGGCCTTCACATCGGCCAATCTGCCAGCTGATGATTCAAGCTGGGAGACTGCGGCTGACCCCCTTCTACAACGTGTGATGCGCCACATGACGGGAGGGTGGCTCAAAGGACAGTGCCCGCAGTTCTACAATGTCCGGGACGACTTGGCCGTCATTGACGGTGTCCTCCTAAAGTTGGACCGGATTGTGATTCCGCACAGCATGCACAGGCTGGTCCTCGAACAACTGCACGAAGGCCATCTGGGGGTTGAGAAGTGCAGACGGAGGGCCCGAGAAGCTGTTTACTGGCCGGGCATCAGCAATGACATCGCCAACGTGGTGCTCAACTGCCCCACCTGCCAAAGGTTTCAGCCGGCGCAGCCCCCTGAGACGCTTCAGCCCCATGAGCTGGTGACGTCCCCCTGGGCGAAGGTGGGTGTGGACCTCTTTCATGCGCTTCGCAGGGACTACGTCATTATCATAGATTACTTTTCAAATTATCCAGAGGTCATACGCCTGCATGATTTGACTTCGTCCGCTGTCATCAGGGCACGCAAAGACACCTTCACTCGCCATGGCATTCCGCTTACTGTCATGTCAGACAATGGGTTCTGTTTTGCAAGCCAAGAATGGTCTTCTTTTGCTGCTTCATATGGCTTCACACACGTGACGACCAGCCCTCTGCATCCCCAGTCCAATGGCAAGGCGGAAAAGGGCGTTCATATCATCAAGCGGCTCCTCTGCAAGGCTGCTGATGCCGGATCTGACTTCTGTTTAGCCCTGCTGGCCTATCGCTCGGCCCCACTGTCCACGGGCCTCTCACCAGCCCAGCTGTTGATGGATCGCGCCCTCAGGATCACTGTTTCCATCCATTCTTGTTCCTACACCCGACTATGCTCCAGTACTGCAAAGGATGCGACAGCAGCGTGCTCAGCAGAAGGTGGCACATGTCACTCGGGCAACTGATCTTCCTGCCTTGGCGCCTGGAGACAACGCCACATCCACCTACCAGAGGGTGGCTGGTCGGCAACTGCCGAAGTTCTCCGACGCGTGGCTCCCCGCTCGTTCCTGGTTCGCATGCCTGATGGCTCCATTCACAGGCGCAATCGCCGGGCTCTTCGCCTGCTTCCGCGCTCGCTCCGTGATCATACACCGGTGCCACGCCCTCCTGTTGTTCCTGATGTCGACTTCGTGGAGCTTCCTGCCACCATGCCCATTCCTCAGCCGGTGGATCCTGACCCACCCTTGAGGCGGTCAACCCAAATTCGTTGCCCACCTACTAGGCTGGACTTATGAGCCTGTTTGAACATTGGACTCACTAAAGTTTTATGCCACAATATTAATATGTTTCTCTTTTTGTCGTTACAGGAGTTTGTTTTTGATGTTTGATGATTGCACTCGTTTTGTTTATGGTACAACCTCGTTGCTATGTTGCACCTGACACCTTCCTATGTATATAGTTTAGCCTCATGTACATGTTGTAGATATCACACACATTCAGCTGCGCTCAGTACACATCTATATAAAAGGGGGGATGTCATGATATTCAGATAAACATCATGGTGCAAACACACATACACACTGATGGACAGATCAACGGACCAATCAACACACACGCAACATCACAGCCAATCACAAGCAAGGGCACATGCACTATAAAACGAGGAACACCACAGTTCCCGCTCATTCCAGCAGGAGACAGCTCAGGGCACAGAGCTCACAGCAAGCCACTCAGACACTCACCATGTGCTGAGTGCCTCTCCAAGATAGTGTTAGGGCTGGGTCCACAGGTTAAAGGGTAATGAACGAACCACAGTAACAAGTTTACAGATGTTGTCATTGATAGTAATAAAACTGAGTTGTACCATCTGCAACCGTGTTGGTTCATCTGTGTAGCAGAGCACCCAACACAACATGGTCCACTCCATACACTATCGGGGGAATGTTGCTGTCCCCTTCCCACACCGGGAAACGTCGAACAAGCGCCGTTACAGACCCTGAAATGTGCCTAAAAGTCCGTTTGTAGCGGGAGCTGCCGAACGTGCGACTTAGCTCCGCATAGCCGCAACCGGAAGTCAAAGTTGCGATCTTAAAGAACAAAATGGAGGAAGAGTCTGACCACGTGAGGTGAAGTAAAAATCATTGGGGGAAACCGGGGTGTGGGATCGGGTGGTTCAGTTATGGAAAACTTGCTGAGGAACTTGCTTTGGAGATTGAAGTGCCTGGTCAAAAGTAAAAACCCGTAGGATGAAATATCACGGGAGAAAGAGTTAGAAGGATCTCACCTCGAGTGAGAAAGGAGTAGCCGCAGGAGTAACCGTGAGAGGGTAGCGTCGCGGAGGAGGAACCCCAGTGTGTGTGTGAGAGTGAACGGCAGAGATGGCCGGATCAGATAAAACAGGCTGCAAGAGCAAAGTAGATGGGGGCCTGAGGGATCGATCGTGCAGATGATTGTAACCCACAATAGTAAATTAATTACAAAGATGAGGGAGAAAGGATGCAACCCAGATGCATCCGCGGCTGAGCAGAAGGCCTGGTGGGCAGGGCAAACCAAGAATAAGTATGAGAAGGGGGTAATAATTGCAACTGCAATTTTAAGGAACATAGGGAGCAAAGAATTGCAGGAGGCAAGAGCAGCAGCTGTAAGACACATGCGGGAAGTGGACAGGAGAAAACCGCAGGGCAGATTTGTGGGGACTGTGACCTCGACCGCACCACTTGTCATGGAGGAGAGTGACTACGGTGATGTCTGGGACACTGCCGAGGAGGGAATGCACGGGGATTATGAATCCCCCCCTCCGTATGAGGAAAAGGAGGAAACGTTGCCTGTAGTCCCAGTGCGTGTCGTAAGGAAAACGGTGAAGGGGCAAACCACTGAGCAGCATATTCAAATGCCCTTCAGCGCTGGGGAAAAACAAATGATCTTGAACAAACTGCCCTCTCTAAAGTGACAGGATGATAATGGCCCTTTTTGGGATAAACAGGACGAATTACGGGAGGCTCATGGGTTAACCAATGATGATATCCATTTATTGTTAAAGGCAAAGATTCCCGCACCGGTATGGGCAAGCATGCCACAACCATATAGGGAGCGCACTTGGGCCACGCAGAAGGGCAGGGGAAACAAAGACACCCACTTTGCAACCTTTAGTACGGAAGAAAGAACCCAAACAGGGACTCCTGAGGTGTCTGAATTGCAGGAAACCAGGATACAAGCAGGAAAATTGTTGGGCAAAGGGCGGGGGCAAGGAACGTCAGGGTCCCACAGCCCTAAACGGCAGTGGGGGGGGGGGGGGTCGAGTGCCCCAGGATCGGTAATACAGGTTTCAGCTAAGGATTTAGCGAAGATGTTCAGTGCCCTAAAGCAATGACACGTTTCAGCCCTCGCTGGTAAAGAAAGGGACTCCCGGATATTTGTTGATGCGCTGTTCGGCGGCCAGCCGTGCACAATGTTAATAGATACCGGGGCCGCAATATCCATCACCGAAAAACATTTACCCTGAACCGGTCACACAACCCAGATCAGGGAGTGAGGGATGGGGCCCGTGTAACAACATTAAGCGAACCCACATCACCGGAGACCCACACCCACCACATAAGCAGTATCCCATAAAACGGGAAGCGACTGAGGCAGTAAGGGAGATAGTGCAAGAATTAGAAGCTCAGGGGATAGTAAAAGAGACCCATTCATCCACTAACTCCCCAATTTGGCCGGTGAGGAAGCCAGACGGCTCGTACCGACTGACGGTAGATTACACCAGCTTAAACAAGCACGCGGTAAGGGAATACCCCATTGTGGCAAATCTGACCACTTTTTGGAATAATCTTTGCCCAAAACAGAATGTGTTCTCAGTCTTAGATATAGCCAACGGGTTCTGGTCTATTCCAGTGAGGGAAAAGCATCAGGACAAATTAGCTTTTACTGTGGGGGAAAAACAGTATACATGGACTAGATTACCCCAAGGCTTTCACAATAGCCCGGCCATTTGGGTAATGAACCAGGACAGGTGTTAGATTTGGAGGTAGGTGAGCACTTTGGTGATAGTGACCACAATTCGATTACGTTTACTTTAGTATGGAAAGGGATAGGTATATACCGCAGGACAAAAGTTATATCGGGGGAAAGGCAATTATGATGCGATGAGGCAAGACTTAGGATGCATCGGATGGAGAGAAAAACTGCAGGGGATGGGCACAATGGAAGTGTGGAGCTTGTTCAAGGAACAGCTACTGCGTGTCCTTGATAAGTATGTACCTGTCAGCCAGGGAGGAAATGGTTGAGCGAGGGAACCGTGGTTTACTAAAGCAGTCGAAACACTTGGCAAGAGGAAGAAGGAGGCTTATGTAAAGATGAGGCATGAAGGTTCAGTTAGGGCGCTCGAGAGTTACATGTTAGCTAGGAAGGACCTAAAGAGAGAGCTAAGAAGAGCCAGGAGGGGACATGAGAAGACTTTGGCAGGTAGGATCAAGGATAACCCTAAAGCTTTCTATAGATATGTCAGGAATAAACGAATGACTAGGGTAAGAGTAGGGCCAGTCAAGGACAGTAGTGGGAAGTTGTGCGTGGAGTCCGAGGAGATAGGAGAGGTGCTCAATGAATATTTTTCGTCAGTATTTACACAGGAAAAAGACAATGTTGTCAAGGAGAATACTGAGATTCAGGCTACTAGACTAGAAGGGCTTAAGTTTCATAAGGAGGAGGTGTTAGCAATTCTGGAAAGTGTGAAAATAGATAAGTGCCCTGGGCCGGATGGGATTTATCCTAGGATTCTCTGGGAAGCTAGGGAGGAGATTGCTGAGCCTTTGGCTTTGATCTTTAAGTCATCTTTGTCTACAGGAATAGTGCCAGAAGACTGGAGGATAGCAAGTGTTGTCCCCTTGTTCAAGAAGGGGAGTAGAGACAACCCTGGTAACTATAGACCAGTGAGCCTTACTTCTGTTGTAGGCAAAGTCTTGGAAAGGTTTATAAGAGATAGGATGTATAATCATCTGGAAAGGAATAATTTGATTAGAGATAGTCAACACGGTTTTGTGAAGGGTAGGTCGTGCCTCACAAACCATATTGAGTTCTTTGAGAAGGTGACCAAACAGGTGGATGAGGGTAAAGCAGTTGATGTGGTGTATATGGATTTCAGTAAAGCGTTTGATAAGGTTCCCTTCGGTAGGCTACTGCAGAAAATACAGAGGCATGGGATTCAGGCTGATTTAGCAGTTTGGATCAGAAATTGGCTAGCTGGAAGAAGACAAAGGGTGGTGGTTGATGGGAAATGTTCAGACTGGAGTCCAGTTACTAGTGGTGTACCACAAGGATCTGTTTTGGGGCCACTGCTGTTTGTCATTTTTATAAATGTCCTGTAGGAGGGAGTAGAAGAATGGGTGAGTAAATTTGCAGATGACACTAAAGTCAGTGGCGTTGTGGACAGTGTGGAAGGATGTTACAAGTTACAGAGGGACATAGATAAGCTGCAGCGCTGGGCTGAGAGGTGGCAAATGGAGTTTAATGTAGAAAAGTGTGAGGTATTTCATTTTGGAAGGAATAACAGGAAGACAGAGTACTGGGCCAATGGTAAGATTCTTGGCAGTGTAGATGAGCAGAGAGATCTCGGTGTCCATGTACATAGATCCCTGAAAGTTGCCACCCAGGTTGAGAGGGTTGTTAAGAAGGCAGACGGTGTGTTAGCTTTTATTGGTTGAGGGATTGAGTTTCGGAGCCATGAAGTCATGTTGCAGCTGTACAAAACTCTGGTGCGGCCACATTTGGAGTATTGCGTGCAATTCTGGTCGCCGCATTATAGGAAGGATGTGGAAGCATTGTAAAGGGTGCAGAGGAGTTTTACCAGAATGTTGCCTGGTATGGAGAGAAGATCTTATGAGGGAAGGCTGAGGGACTTGAGGCTGTTTTCGTTAGAGAGAAGGTTAAGAGGTGACTTAATTGAGGCATACAAGATGATCAGAGGATTGGATAGGGTGGACAGTGAGAGCCTTTTTCCTCGGATGGTAATGTCTAGCTCGAGGGGACATAGCTTTGAATTGAGGGGAGATAGATATAGGACAGATGTCAGAGGTAGGTTCTGATTTGTTATGTTGTCGGTGTAACATAAGCGGCTTCCTTGTGGTGCACTTGACAAAGGAAGGTTCAGACGTGGAGATAACTTCAACACATTTATTAAACAATTTACACTTCTATTACTCGGGTTCGACACTACTGCTAATCCTACAATAGCTACCCAGACTGACTAACCAGTTGCTGCAATCCACGTGGTGGGAGTGATATTGAATCAACCCTGTGTCGATACTCACTGACTGTCTCCACTGGAAAGAGGCAGATCATGTGTTTGGTGTCCTTTATATATGGGTTGGTGTAATGCCCTCCTGTGGTGGTGTCACCTCTGTGTGGATTGTGAATGTCCATTGGTCGTGTCCTATCTAACTGATCTATTGGTTGAGTTTGTGTGTGTGACGTTTCTGGTGCTCCCTCTAGTGTCGAGCTAGCCTACATGCATTTAGATTGATGCACATCACCACAGGTTCTTTACTCAGAGAGTACTAAGGGTGTGGAATGCCCTGCCTGCAACAGTAGTGGACTCGCCAACACTAAGGCATACAAATGGTCATTGGATAGACATATGGACGATAAGGAAATAGTGTAGATGGGTTTAGAGTGGTTTCACAGGTCGGCGCAACATCGAAGGCCGAAAGGCCCGAACTGCGGTGTAATGTTCTATGTCCTATGTTCTATTTTTCATAGGCATATGGCCGAGGTGGTCGCCCAAGTGAATCTTAGCAGGACACAGAGTACCATACTCCAGTATGTAGACAACATCCTAATAGCTTCAGTAGGGGAGAAAGACCACATCATCACCCTCACCCGGAACTTAGCAACCATACAGCGAGTTGGCCTTAAAGTCAACCCCAGGAAGGGGCAGTTAGGGTGGGGAGAGGTGGTGTACTTGGGATACCACATTAAACAAGAGGAGAGAAAGATTCCAGGGGTTCGGAAGAAAGCTATTTTAGAAATGCCAAATCCCCAGACCATAAGAGGAGTTAGGCAGGCATTGGGGCTATTCAACTACTGTAGGAACTTTATCGAGAATTACTCCGAGCTTGCGGAGCCATTGAAAGGATTGACCAGGGGAGGGAGACAGTCCCGGCAGTGAGTCGAGTGGGGCCCAGAGAAAGACACAGCCTTTAACAAATTAAAGCAGACCCTCACTTTAGCCCCAGCCCAAGGTTGCCAGATTCGACTAAACCTTTTCACCTCGACTGTGACAATCGGGGGGGACATTATACAGCGGTGGTAGGTCAGAAACACGGGGACAAGATGCGGTCAGTAGCCGATTATTCATGTAGACGGGGTCCCGTGGTGGCAGGCTTACATCGATGTGCGCAGGCCCTAGATTGTGCCACATGGGCGATAGAGGCAGCAGAAGCAGTGACTCTCTTAGAATCAGTTATCCTTCACTCCCCTCATTCCATAGTACAGCTATTAGAAGCAGGGAAATTAAGGGCAGTTTCAGATAGTCGCCGAGCTAAATGGGAACGCATTTTACTCCCGGCAGACAAAAGAATCCAGATGGTTAAAGATTCAACCCTTAACCCTGCGTCCATGATGGTTAAAGAAGGTACAGAGCATAATTGTGTGGAGGAGGTCGATGAGAGCGAGAGTGGCGGGATAGCAGAGGAACCCCTGGGAGGGGAAGATGTATGGGAATTATTTGTGGACGGGTCCCGGAAATATCATGAGGGGGTGCCCCGTACCGCATGGGCAGTAGTGAATAAAATAGGCACGGTAATAAGGGGAAGCCAGATTCCGGGGACTTGGTCAGCTCAGGTAGCAGAATTAATTGCCCTCACAGAAGCATTAAGATTAGCAGCAGGAAAGAGGGTGAACGTATATACCGACAGCTGGTATGCTTTCAGAGTGATTCATGACTATATGGTAGCTTGGGCTAGGCGAGGTTACATAACTTCATCAGGGAGGTGCGTGCAACATGAACAGCACATACGAGACCTGGTAGAAGCAGCCAGAGCACCAGCAGAAGCCGGCGTAATCAAAGTAGCCGCCCATCAAAAGATACAAACCCCGCAACAGCAAGGCAATGATTATGCCGATAGGGCAGCAAAGACCCTTACCAAGCAGATCCCCGAGGGACCAGGGGAAGTAGTGTCAGCCATTGCGGCACCTGAACCAGATCCAGACAGCATGGGAAGGTTACAGGCAACAGCGAGGGAGGAAGAGAAAGAGGAGTGGAAGCGAGAGGGGGCAAAACACGATCCAGATGAAATCTGGAGAAAGGAGGGGCGCGTAGTTGCACCCAGGTATATAAGGCAGACATTATTAAAGGTTTACCATGGAATAGCTCACATTGGTAGGGACAAAATGATCGAACAAATGTATAGGTGCTGGTGGTGGAAAGGGATGGGTAGAGAGATAGCAATACACTGCCAGCAGTGTATAGTCTGTGCCCAATGCGAACCAGGGAAATCCCCAAAAATAAGAATGAGGTTTCAGCCCAGACCGCAGGGGCCATGGGAGCAACTGCAGATAGATTTCACCGGACCACTCCCGCAGTCACAAAATAAAAGATGCTGCTTAGTTATTATAGACAGATTCACCTGGTGGGTCGAGGCATTCCCCTGCAGGGATTGCACAGCAGGGACAGTGGTCAGGATATTGGCAGAAGAAGTAATTCCGCGGTGGGGAGTCCCACTGCAGCTAGATTCAGATCAGGGCACTCATTTTACGGACAATGTAATGAAGCAGGCTTGTGCCCTGCTAGGAGTCAAACAGCGATTTCACGTCCCATTTCACCCCCAGAGTTCCGGTGTAGCCACCTGGGATGGCCACTTACAACTAGGAACAAAGAAACTCGCAAAGCCTAGCGGATAAAATGGACAAGGCAAGACACAGGCAGGCTCAGAGCCTGAAATGTATATTTGTAAGCAAGAAATCCAGACGGTATCGAAACTCCGACCAATTAGCATTTTAATGAGGCCGATTAGCATTTGATGGCCCATCTTCACCAAAATAAAGGACTGGTACTCGAGCGACCGGTACAGTCCCAGACATTTTGGCGCCACTCCCTGTTCAGGGCAAGCGTAAACAACGGGGTCAGTGACCGCTTGGGACACGCCCAGCCATCCAGATCCCCGCCCACTTATTGGTTAGGAATCGAACAGAGTGATCAGGGATCACCCAATTAGTGGGGTCCAAACTGAAGGACCGCCTGAAAGAGCCCGAAAACCCCCAAGTATAAGAAGAAAGTTTGCCATATGTTCGTCCTCTCTTGGACCTGGCGCCCCGGCCACGACCATCTCCAATCGCAGCACCACCAGAAGCCCGCTACCAGACGGATGAGCCTAGCTGAGCAGCAGTTACTTCTCCAGACTTGATAGATCCAGAATCGAACAGCGGCCACTGTTCCTCTGACCTAAGTCGGGTGCCTGAAGTTAAGTACAGGTTGTCTTTGTTGATAGGTGTAGTTAACTAGTAGTGTTTATGTTGCATGATTAATCGTGTGTGTAAATAAAGTACCCTTGACCTTGAACCAACAAACTGGTGTTTGGCTCTTTGATCGATAGCCGGTTGAATCTTGTGATGGTATCATTCGATACCTGGCGACTCTAAGCATTAGAACATAGAACATAGATATCAAAAGAAAGGAACAGAAGAAAGGAATTGGAACAGAGCCTCAGGAAAAGACAAGAAAAGAAACGCGCAACAGTTATTGGCGACATCTGGTGGGAGTCGACCCAGAAGTGACTGTGTCACTCCGAGAGAACCCGATAAAGTATTTGAATTAGAATCCAAATTGGCAAAGTAAAAGAAACCACAAGCGAAACCAGTATCGATCAAACCTCGAAAATTCGGAAGTGTGTAATTTGCATGCGTACTAACAAAGGGATATAAGGTAACTGTGGTGGTATGTATTAGGGGTAATATGGTACCTGTGAAGCCGAGAGGCTATTGGCGGCCAGGTCCCGGGTCCTGGTTGGATCTGCTGACTTCTGGCTCCGCCCTGAAGGCGGAGTATAAGAGCTCGAGTTCTCCCCGCAGCCTCATTCTATTACTGAGCTGCTGGGGAACAAGTCTTGCTTAATAAAGCCTAGATAGACTTCATCGCTTCTCGTCTCGCGTAAGTCATTGGGCGCTACAATTTATTAAGCGAGCTTAAAAGACTATGGAGCTCCAGATCGCCCCGGAGTGCCTGCGGATCAGCCCCAATGCAGCAAACTCGGCGGCCGTGTTCAAACACTGGCAAGCATGCTTCGAAGGCTACCTCCGAACGGCCACCGGCCGGATCACGGAAGAGCAGAAAATGCAGGTCCTGCATTCAAGCGTAAGCCCGGAGATTTACTTTCTTGCCCAAGCCATAGTGGAAGCTGTGCGATATTGGAGGCATTACCTGGCAGGCAGGAGATTCATTCTCCTCACCGACCAACGGTCGGTCGCCTTCATGTTCGATAATGCACAACGGGGCAAAATTAAGAATGACAAGATCTTAAGGTGGAGGATCGAGCTCTCCACCTCTAACTATGAGATCATGTATCGTCCCGGAAAGCTGAACGAGCCGTCCGATGCCCTATCCCGCGGCACATGTGCCAACGCACAAATAGGCCGCCTCCAAGCCCTCCACGAGGACCTCTGCCACCTGGGGGTCACTCGATTCTACCATTTCGTAAAGTCCTGCAACCTCCCCTACACTGTTGTGGAGGTCCGTACAGTCACCATCTGCCACATCTGCGCAGAGTGCAAATCGCACTTTTTCAGGCCGGATAGAGCGCACCTGATCAAGGCTTCCCGCCCCTTTGAACGCCTCAGTTTGGATTTCAAAGGGCCCCTCCCCTCCACCGACCGCAACGCATACTTCCTAAACGTGGTGGACGAGTACTCCCGTTTCCCCTTCACCATCCCCTGCCCCGACATGACAGCGACCACGGTCATTAAAGCCTTGGGCACCATCTTTACACTGTTTGGCTTCCCCGCATACATCCATAGCGACAGGGGGTCCTCCTTCATGAGTGACGAGCTGCGTCAGTTCCTGCTCAGCAAGGGCATCGCCTCGAGCTACAACCCCCGGGGGAACGTGCAGGTAGAGAGGGAGAACGGCACGGTCTGGAAGACCGTCCTACTGGCCCTACGGTCCAGAGATCTCCCAGTTTCCCGGTGGCAGGAAGTCCTCCCGGATGCTCTCCACTCCATCCGGTCGCTGCTGTGTACCACCACTAACCAAACGCCTCACGAGCGCCTCCTTGTCTTCCCTAGGAAGTCCTCCTCCGGAACGTCACTACCGACCTGGCTGGCAGCCCCAGGACCCATCTTGCTCCGGAAACATGTGCGGGCGCACAAATCAGACCCGTTGGACGAGAGGGTTCACCTTCTCCACGCGAACCCGCAGTACGCCTAGCGTACCCCGACGGCCGACAGGACACGGTCTCTCTGCGGGACCTGGCGCCCGCCGGCAACACACACACACCCCCAACACCGACCACCCCCTCCCTGCCACCAGCGCACTCCACGACCGCCCCCTTCCCGAGGGGATCGGTCCTCCTCCCGTGCCCGCCCAGGAGTAAAACAGGAACAAACAGCGCAACGCTCCCGGAGATGACAGCGCCCGAGAGAGCACCTGCACCACCACCGGGGCTGAGGCGATCGGCGAAGAAGACCAGACCGCCCGCTCGACTCATGGAATCCGCGTGACACCAAGAAAGCAAGAATTTTGTTGTAAAAGAAAAAAAATGTCCTTATTGTAAATAGTTCTGACAAACTTGTACATAGCTAAATGTTGGGCTAAATATGTATAGCCACAGTTCGAAATTTGTTCCAGGGCCAGCCTTGTAAACCCCTACCACCATGCCGGGTTCCTTTTTAACAAGGGGTGAATGTGGTGGTATGTATTAGGGGTAATATGGTACCTGTGAAGCCTCATTCTGTTACTGAGCTGCTGGGGAACAAGTCTCCCTTAATAAAGCCTAGATAGACTTCATCGCTTCTCGTCTCGCGTAAGTCATTGTGCGCTACAGTAACCTCGATAGATTTTGTTGCATGAAACTTTCGAGAGTTGCGTAAACCAGAAAATAGCTTGAGCCGTACCTGTGTTTGCACCACCGCTTTATCCCCCCTTGTCCCAAATTCCCGGTCGAGACAGAGATAATTGTAGGGATGGCCATGAAGGCAATGGAACACCTTATGCATCCACAAGAGCCCGAGGTCGCAGCCACCAACAGATCAGAACAGTGTCCCGTATGGGAAGAAGAGGTTAGGAGATACCTAAAGGGGAAAGGATGGCCCCTATGGTCAGAATTTTGTGCAAATGAGGAAACAGGTCCTGGCTGCATAGGACAGACCTGGTGGGACAGCCTGACGAGATCCATAAAAAGAGTTTGACTAAGGTTCGTAAGCCGATGGCAATTGTGTCCTGTCTGGCACAATTGCGAGGCACAGAGGAGGTCGTGAGGACGCTCCGCAAGCAGCTAGAGGAGAGAGAGAGAAGTAGAGAGGGAGATATCAGTGAAAGCGAGAGATTAAATGTGCAACTCCGGGAGCAGTTAGCGGCGAAGGACAAGGAAATGGATGATGCCAAGAGGGCACATCAATCCTGTCTCGCCCACATTAGCAGCTTCCAAATCCAGTACGATAAGACCTAACAGGACACAACGTGCTGTAATGTTAAGAGAAGAAACAGAGAACCAGGTACAACAATTGAGGAAACAGTGCGATGATTTGAAGGCAGCCCTCTGAGCAGTCCACAGTTCCACCACGGAACAGAGGCAGAGTTTGGTGGATCATGCCAAGTGCAGGCAGCAAATTGCAAAATTGCAATCCCTGCTATCAGTTCATAATGAATTCAGAGACACCTTTGGCCCACAGCTAGATCAGGAAGACAGCCCCGATTGGCAGCAACTCAGTGAAACGTCCCAACGGTACGTGAGTGAGACCGAAAATCAAAATAGAGCCCCCCAGGCTCCGAAAAAGAAAAGCACCCGCACCACCGACTGCACAGGGAGCACCCAACCCAATGAACCCATCACCACGCAGCGCAGGGTCACCACGGAAGACCAACCCGATTTTGTATATACAACCCCATTAACCATCACCCAGTTACGAGATGCCCGGAATAAGACTTTCCACCCCACATCAGACCCACACCACTTTTCCGAATTAGTGAAGCAACAGACCCTCATGTACGGTTTAGACGAAAAGGAAGAGGTAAAGCTTAGAGTGATGAGCCGTGACCTGTCAGTTAGTTCAGCCCTACCCGACCCGTAAAATGTAGGAGGACATAGCCTCCAAGAGATGAAAACAGCCATTTTAGACGCCATTGGCTATAATAGAAGAGATCCGGTGAAGGACTCAACCATGCCGACTGAAAAAGGGAGAGCATCCAACAGCGTTTGCTGGACCCCTCTGGATCCACTTTACCGCTGTATTCGGTGAGCTAGCCCACGCCCGTTTATCAGCAGACAATACGGCCAAATGGACCCGTACGTTAGTATCCCATGCCACAGAGGCAGGACAGAAGGCATGTGCCAGTTACGACCCCTCAGACGCGGCACACAATTAAGTGTGGGTTCTGAAATGCTTATCGAGAGCTTGGGAACAGTCTGTACAGAGAAAGACAGAGCAGGAGTGAGTAGACGCCACAATGAATCCAGTGAGGGCACTCCAAGACCCCGCATGGGTAAATGAAGGCAAAAGTAGCGCGCAGCACCCTAAAGCACAGGAATGTTATAATTGCAGACACGAATGACATTATGCCCGAGAATGCAATGCCCCCCCCCCGAAGCAGCAAAGGAATCAGCACCCAAACCCAGAAACAATGCAGGACCCATCCACAGTGTTAGCGCCCGACCAGATAATTCGGACATGAATGGCACCGATTGACGGTATTCGGGCTCCCTAACTTGGGTCTGCGATACCCTTTGGGATAAGGCCAGAAGACCAGTAATTGCAGGCACAGTCCGGGGACACCCCGTAGAGTTCCTTTGGGACACAGGATGGTCCCGAACCACGTTAAGCTCCTCCACCATGTACCAGAGAGAGATATGGCCCACGACAGACACGATTACCCTTAGTGGCTTTTCAGGTCACCTCCAGCAGGGACACATAACAGCACCTGTGGACATACAGCTTGGCAATATTAAAACAAAACACTCGGTCGTGTTTGTAGATTTACCCCAGGCAGCAGAACACATCCTGGGCATAGATTTCATGAACACACACAACCTTTCGTTCGACCCAGTTAATAGATGTATATGGAAAATGGTTAGAGCAGCACGAGCCCCCACCACGCTCACAGTAGGAGACTATGCACATAGGATTAGCCCAGTAGGAGAGTACTGGTTTGATCCACAAACCATTACCACAGACAAGACAGTTAGAGAGATCTTGAAAAGACACAAAGCATCGTTTGCCCAGCACAAGCTTGACTGCGGCAAAATCCCAGGAGTGGTTAACATTACAGGTCCCGATCCTAAGCCCCAGAAACAGTACGGCTTCCCCGAGCAAGCCGAGGGAGAGATAGCCAAGGTAATCCAAAGCTTATCAAATCAAGGAGTGATTCGACCCGTAGCATCAACGAACAATGCCCCAATTTGGCCAGTAAGAAAACCAGATGGTTCATGGCGACTGACCATCGACTACAGGGAATTGAGCAAAGTAACTCCCCTAGCAGCCCCCACCGTTGCCACGAGTCCCGAGACCATGATAAAACAGGGACTCCAGTCGAAATTCACGGTACTGGACATCAGCAAAGCCTTTTGGTCCAGACCACTGGGCAAAGCATGCCAGGATAAATTTGCGTTCACCTTCCAGGGACAGCAGTACACGTGGACATGCCTTCCACAAGGCTTCCACAAATCCCCCTCCATTTTTCACAAACAATTGGCAAACGGCTTATCTAAATTTTCCCAGCCTGAATGCCTTGTTCAGTATGTGGACGACTTGCTCCTACAGACTGACACCAAGGAAGAGCACATTTTGCTTCTTTCAGAATTTTTAGAACTGCTCACAATGATTGGATGCAAAATTAACCCCAAGAAAGCCCAAATCCTCCAGGAAAAGGGTCACATATTTAGGTACGGTCATCATGCATGGTAAGCGTGAAATAGAACATAAACTCATAGATTCCATTGTAAAATTGCCTTTGCCCCAAAACATTACAGCACTCCGGTCATTTTTAGGACTTGTTGGATATTATAGAAACCACATAAGCAGCCCCACTTTCTGAGCTCCTAAAGAAACAGACCCCATGGAAATGGCTTCCACAGCACACGGACGCCGTGGATGCATTGAAACGTGCCCTGAGCACAGCCCCCGCTTTGCAAGCCCCAGATCCACACTCCTCGTACGCAATAGAGATAGCAACCACTGACCGAACCCATTCAGCTGTACTCCTGCAGGAAAGGCACGATCGTCTAGGACCCGTAGCCTATGCCTCACGAGTCTTAGATCCAGTAGAGCAGGGATTTTCAGCCTGCGAAAGGCACCTGCTAGCAGTTTTCTGGGCGGTACAGTACCTCGCGTACATAACCGGACTCAACCCAGTAACCGAGCACACCCCGACACAGCTTTTATTGGACGGCAGACTAAAAGACGGCACAGTAAGCCAAATTCGAACAGTGCGATGGAACCTACTCCTACAAGGGCGCGACATTACTGTAAAACAGACAAAAACGCACACGTTTCTGGCCGACAATTTGCACTATGCAGGAACCCCACATGAGTGCAAGATCATAGTCCCCAAGCACAGTACAGGCCCCTTTGTTCCTAAGTCGGTACCGAAAAAGACAGGCATCCGACCACAGACGACCCAGCCCACAGACAAAGCATTGAGAATTTATCTAGATGGTGATGTGTTGGGTACTCTGGATCGGTGGAGACTTCGTTTACCTTAGCAGTAACATAGACAGGCTACCAACACTTGTAATAGTACAACTCTATTTTATTTAACTAAGAGCTGTTAAACATACTTGCACTGTGGGTCAACACTATATTAGATTGACTGAAGACCTATGCCTAACCTGACCAGCCTATGCTGCTAGCACATGGTAGATGTTTGTGCTACTGACTGCGGGCTCTGTCTGTCTCAGAGGCTGCATCACGAATGAGCGGGAAAACTAGTGCCCTCTGTCTTTATAGTGACCGTGCCCTAACTGGTGATTGGCTGCTGTGTTGTGTGTGTTGATTGGTCTTGCAGTGTGTCAGTCAGTGTGTGTCTCTGCACCATCACATACTGATGTGTATATTATGACAGATGGCTCCTCCACAGTCCTTGATGGAAAAAGGATCACAGGATGTGGTATTTATGTAGAGGACATGCAGGGACGTGCTGTAGAAGAAATTGCTTTAAAGTTGCCTAGACACTTAGGTTCGCAAGCAGCTGAGTTAGCAGCCATCGCTTACATTGTCCAGCACTCCGATTCGTTCCCGACCCCAGCAGACATATGTTCAGACAGTGTGTACGTCTGCAACAGCCTCACAGAATTCCTACCCCTGTGGGAATCTAGAGGATTTATTTCTGCCGACGGGAAACCTCTACCCCCAGCTCCATTACTCAGACATATCGTCCCCACCCAGGACAGGAATGAGATAATTTGTAAATTCCATGACGGACATGGACACCAAGGGAATGAATCCGCACTTGCCCACCTCAGACCCGTCTGCTGGTGGCCTGAATTGAAAACCGACGTCTCCCATTACGTTGAAAATTGCTTGGTTTGTGCACAGAACAACCCGGACAGATATGCGAAAAAAGCCCAGCTACGCCACACCCGCCCTGTAAATGGCCCGTGGACAAACCTTCAGTTAGATTATATTGGTCCCCTCCCCCTCTCCCCTCCTGCAGAAATGGATACAAATATGTGTTGGTTGGAATCAACACGTTTACGAAATGGGTCGAAGCTTTCCCCTCGAGAACAAATACAACCAAGGCCACGGCAAAGATCTTAACCGAGCAAATTTTTACTAGATGGGGACTCCCCCATAGTATTGAGTCGGACAAAGGTTCGCACTTTACAGGCAGGGTCATGAAAAATGGCATGACAATTTTTGGTATTAAGCAAAAGTTCCACATTGCCTAACACCCGCAGTCCAGCGGCATTGTGGAACGCATGAACCGGACACTGAAGGCCACACTTAGGAAAATGGTGCAGCAGCAGAATACGACATGGGACACAATGCTCCCATTCGCACTGATATTTATTAGAAACACGGTGTCGAGTTCGACAGGTTACACCCCCCATACCCTCATGAGTGAACTACCCATGCAGGGTACCGAGTATTTATTTGGACTTGATTTGGCCAGCCCCACAGTCACCGCCCTGACCCATGAGAAAGCAGTCCAGCACATGGTAGAAAATATTAAAGCAGCACAGCTCGCTGCAGCTGTTCGACTAGGCGCTAAACGAAAGCAGAGTAAGGCCTGCTTTGATAAGACAGTACACCCGACGGAGTATACAGTCGGACAGCAAGTGATGATCACCTTATACAAGCCCAGCTCATTCCTCTCCCCTAAATTTGCAGGACCTTATTCAATCTCGGACAAAGTAAGCTCCTCGACTTATAAAATCACGTAGCCGAACGGAAAATCAGGATGGTTCCATGTAAATCAGCTTAAGGTTTATGGAACACAGTGCAGCCACTCGCACCACTTATCATTGGCGATGGCAGACAACGAGGACCCGCCCACTGACAACCCAATCCCCCCCCTCCCTCAGCAGCAGCAGCCCACAGACACGACCTTGACCCCGCCCCCAGGATCAAATTTCACACTGACGCTTGATTCGGTTGCTAGCGACAGCGACAGCGACAGCACAACTGAAGCCCCTGGGAAACCCGAGTAATGGACACACAGACCAGGCCCCAGTCATTACAGCCCCAGAGACACCGACCAGGATATGTTCAGCCCCTTAGAGACGATTTATTTGCCCACACCGGAACCTGACCCAACTCCCGACGATAGCGACACCCCCCCTTGCCTAGACCGCCCTACGGAACATGAAACACTGGCACCGTGATAATTCCTGACGTCTGACACGGAATGATGAAATGGCCCCACATCGGCCCATGCCATATTAGCACGAAAACTCCATATGCAAATTTGGCACCCGGGAGATGGTGATGACTCCAAGTCTGACTCCCACCATGGTAACTCCTTTGAGACCCTTTTCGGAATGGGACCTTGAGGTGTCCAGATGACGAGAGTCAGGAACCGATTGAGAGTTACGCTGCCTGTGTTTTTCTTTAGTTTGTTTTAAATGTTGTATGATTTGTGTGTCGGCCTCACGGACACTTTCTTGATACAGTCATAACTACTCTTCTGACGCCACATGGCAGTTAAAGACACAAGTTTGTTGGAGCCCATGTATTTCCAAATTCTTGCTGCTCTAGGAAGGTCACTCAGGCAGTGGAGTAACGGCACTTATCCCCGCCCTGCCTGAGGACCCCCTATACATTTTGTCAGCCAAGCTCGGGTAGTGGAGCAACGGCACTGGTCACCACCCTACCCGAGGATTCCACCCATTCTTGCCCTGCCACTGATCATACACACCCCATTCGGAGAATTGTTTTCAAAACTCTTTTGCTGTTCTTTTTTCATTCCTGTGGTTTAAAGAATGCATTTTGCCACAACTTTTGCTCCTTTCCAGCGACCCTTCGGTTGCTATCCCCCCCCCCCCCCCCATCTACTACTTACATGTCAGAATCACTTGGTTGGAAAAACGAGTTTGCAGAGGATGGAAAAATTGTCCACCCACTCAGCCCATCAAACACAGGCTGCGAGAGTGCTCGCACTGTGACGTGGAACCTTTTCACCTGTCTTGTCTCCCAAATGGTTGGTTAAAAAAAAAATGAGGGAGTCATATGGTGACGATTCTAAATGGAAAATTGACGATAAGGAGAAACAGACAGACAGACGAGATATTAAGCAACAAGATAATAACAGATATTATGCTTGTTCCCCTCGAAAAATACGAAGATACTTACAGACGGAGAAAACCCGAACAAAATGAAGACGGACCTGATGATCTACATCATGATTGTCGCTGGAAGAATACAGATGCGCGCGTTACCTACCTCTACCTCGCTCACCACACAGGCCCCGGACTGGACTACCCAACACAACAACCCCAGCCCGGACACTACACCACACATTGACCCAGCCACCGATACCCCCACATGGTGTGAGAATCCCATTAAATGGTACTCCGTCATACACAGTAGAAGCCTTACTAGTGATAGCCATATTGTACAATGTCATCCAGACAATTAGATTGTGAAAATGGAGGAGAGCCTCCCGCCCTCCAGTATACCCCTTTAGAGCCCCTTTCCTCAGACTCCAGCAAACCCCACACTCTTTCTGAACCTTTCTCTTGAATAAATTCCGCGGTTGTTGTTTTGTTAATAAAGTTTATTTTTCTGTATATGAATGTTAGTGGTAAGAAGAAATGTGATGCTGCTATTGGATTATTTGTGTTGTAAGATAAGTTCTTTGATTGTTAAATAGCAGCAGGAGTGTAGTCTGGTTAGAGACAGTTCGAGGTTCCCTTTTTTATTATTTATAAGGAAAATGGAATATAGGATTGAATGTTAAATGCCCCCTTAGGAATTTTTAGATATGTGTTGTATTAGGGAAATTTAGGTCAATGTTTTTGACCCATAGGACAGAGTAGGGTAGAACCTGTCCTTGATTGAGGGTACCCGGCATGTCAGAGAACAGGAGAAGACCCAGTATTGTGATCCTTCACGCTTCGTGTTGAGGATCAAGAGGACGGAGCGTCGCCTACTGGGATGGCCACTTACAACCAGGAACAGAGAAGCTCGCAAAGCCTAGCGGGTAAAATGGACAAGGCAAGACTCAGGCAAGCTCAGAGCCTGAAATGTATAGTTGCAAGCAAGGAGTCCAGACGGTATCGAAACTCCGACCAATTAGCATTTTGATGGGCCGATTGGCATTTGATGGCCCATCTTCACCAAAACAAAGGATTGATACTCGAGCGACCGGTACAGTCCCAGACATTTCGGCGCCACTCCCTGTTCAGGGGAAGCGTAAACAATGGGGTCAGTGACCGCTTGGGACACACCCAGCCATCCAGATCCCCGCCCACTTATTGGTTAGGAATCGAACAGAGTCATCAGGGATCACCCAATTACTGGGGCCCAAACTGAAGGGCCGCCCGAAAGAGCGCGAAAACCCCCAAGTATAAGAAGAGAGTCCGCCATATGTTTGTCCTCTCTTAGACCTGGCACCCCGGCCACGACCATCTCCAATCGCAGCAACACCAGAAGCCCGCTACCAGACGGATGAGCCTAGCTGGGCAGCAGGTACTCCTTCGAACTCGATAGATCCAGAATCGAACAGCAGCCACTGTTCCTCTGACCTAAGCCGGGTGCCTGAAGTTAAGTACAGGTTGTCTTCGTCGATAGGTGTAGTTTAACTAGTAGTGGTTATGTTGCATGATTAATTGTGTGTAAATAAAGTACCCTTGACCTTGAACTAACGAACTGGTGTTTGGCTCTTTGATCAATAGCCGGTTGAACCTTGTGGTGGTATCATTCGATACCTGGCGACTCTGAGTATTAGAACATAGATATCAAAAGAAAGAGGGCGAACTCACTGATTGCCATAATTGGAACAGAGCCTCAGGAAAAGACAGTAAAAGGAAGGCGCACACCGGCATGACTGAAAGGACAAACCGTACCCTTAAGAATGGTCTGACAAAATCTTTAGTAGACACAGGACAGGGTTAGGTAAAGATTTTACCCCCCGTACTCCTGAAAATGCGAGCCACAAGAGCAAGGGGGACAGGACTGACACCATTCGAATTAATGACCGGGAGAGCTATGGCACTCCCAGAGGATTTAGTAACAGGGGGCGCAGAGAGCTGTAATGCAAGGGAGAGAGTGTTTAAATTTATAAGCCTCCTAGCGAAGCAGCTGCACAGTTTAAAGGGAGAAGTGATAGACACACAGAGAGTGAGAGATTGGGAGAAAGAAAGGGATTGCATCCGCAGCCAGACCCCAAAGGCTGGGGACAGAGTCATGATTAAGTTACTTCCAGAAAGGGCAGGCTTACAGCCCAGATGGGTGGGACTGCATGGAGTGATTGTTGCAGGGGATACATGTGCCTTAATTGAAATGAAAGGCACGCCCAAGTGGAAGCATTATACTCAAATTAAAATGTACAAGGAACCAAAGGAGGTCTAACTTCCCCGGCTATGAGGGGTTCATACCATCTTTTGTTACAGTTTCCTGCTTCCGTAGATACGCCTAGGACAGACCTGGGAGGCACCCACGGAATTCATCAGCGACCACACATGCTTGCACCCAGGACAATATGTGCATCTCCCCACAGAAATTACGGGGGAATGGATAAAGAAAGCGACCACGTGGATCTCGGAGAGGGTCACACCGGACAGCCATCGCACCCAAGTGATCACGACCGTATAGGGAAGGACGGTGGCAGAGCGCACAGTTTTGGTGCCCCTTGAAAGACCCGGTACACCCATCAGACTCAAGGATCCAGGCTGCGACTGGGTCAACGCCAACTGGGGGACAAACAGCATTCCGCGACCCACAGAATGGCACTTTCTGAAAACACGGGTGGGAGGAGGGTGGTTTGCCACCCCTTCTGATTTGGGACTAAAAGCTGAACTGGACACTGAAGGACCTTTGCTCATAAAGGGGATTTATGATGTATACACGGGTTTTGGAATGTGGGGATATACATGCATTGTAACAGGATCACAAGGGGAAGCTTGGGTATTTGGTCCGTATTTAAATATAACAGCCGGATGGGCCAGTCTACCCCCCTTTGTGTGGGAGCCTGGCCTTGGAGGGTTGTACTGTCAGGAATATTGCACACATGTGATAGACAGATTAGGATGTCACGATGTAACATGCGACAATCTCAGCACTTGTGGATATCAAAAGCCCACGAAATGCCCACATATGGTTGAACTTCCCCCGAACGGGTTAGTTAGGATTGGGCAGCCAAAATTACTACTACATGATGTCACCATGGTGTCGCTCGAAGTCACATATAACGTTACAAGGTTATTGGACGTTTTGCGCTCCAAATGCTATGATCACCCTAATGCTATAATTTGAGCAGAAACCAGACTGCAGGAAGCCATAGACGACTATACCTGCAGGATCACCCCAGAATCAAAGTTATACAGGCGCAGCAAACACAGTATCCTAGGGGACGTTGGCGGGTTGTTTGGCAGCGCAAATTCTGTTATGAATTCAGCACAGTTAGCGGAAGCCAACAGTTATGCCTCCTGGGTAGCAGCCGAAGTAGGAAAGGGGCTGCAGTACGGAGCTCATGGGACTGAATATGCACTGACTGCCATAAACCTACAAGGAGAAGGGTCAGTGCGAGTCTTAGATATGCCATCAGCAGGAATAATTAACACCACAGAAGAGCAAGCGAAAGGCAGGGCTTGCGATACATTGGTAAGGGATGCAATTGACGGTATCAAAGCTGACATCACAGACTTACGATTTGGAACCATCCCGCGGCATCGTTTCGCCTCCCTACACAGGCTAAATCTCTTAAATTTACATAGGGACAGGCATGAGTTTGTGGTCACCAGGCCAGGCGACGAACCAATTGAGGGAGGGATGAGATTCATAATGGCGGTCCCTCAGGAAAGTCAAACAAAGGGCACCTTTGAGGACAGTTACAGGTTTAAATCCCTGGGGACAGTACAGGAGGGCTGGATCTATTGAACTGGATCCAGGGGGTACATTGCACACAGCGAAGTTTTGATATACATAAGCACTGCGGAGTGCTGTTCAGAATCAATACATTATATCGTGTGTGCATGTAAAACCCTCGAGCCCCTGTCTAATACCAGCAAACTGATGGTCAACATACTGCCTTTACGGGAAGCCTTCAAAGCTATACAGGTGGGGCCGACACAGTGGTGCTTCACAACGCTGGAGACGGAGATCATCTCAGGGGGTTTACTCTGTGGTAGCAGCCATAACTTCTGTTCGCAAGTCACAGACTCATTGACAGTGGGAGAATTTCACCTGCCAGGGAGCACATCAGGGTATTTATTCGGAGCCTGGTGGGACGATTCCCTGTACATTGAAAAGACACATGGCAGTATAATTCGTGAGGCAATGAAATGCGCCACAGAATTAGCGCAGGATTATACCAGGCAGTCTGAAGAACAAACTAGCAAGGGGAGAATTCAGGTGAACATAGCGCTCCAGACCACCATCAAGATAGGACTCTCAGGGGCACACCACTGGTGGGACATATTCGGAGGGGGTCGTTCAGCAGGCGTATGGGAGACAGTGAGATTAGAGATAACCCTGGGGACATGTGCTGTACTGAAATGGGCAACAGTTATGTGCTGCAAGCAAAGAAAGGCAGGGGAAAGGCCAATTGTCCCCAGTACATCCCAATGGCATTCGTCCGAGATGGGGGGAGGGAAGGAGAAAGGAGTGGCTGGAATTTACAGCCATGTTGTTTAGGACACGTTCCGTGGAACCGGAGGGCTGACCACCCAGTGGGATCAGGTGCGGTAGGTGTCTTCAACAAATAAATAAAACAGTAGGAAGTCACCCATGGGCAGGCAGGCATGATAAATCCACAAGATAGCTATAAAATATGTTTTCAACCGAAGGAAGCAGACAGAGAGAAGGGAGTGTTTATATGGCTTTCTTGGGTATGTATATTACCAAGAGCCATCAGGGGGGGATTGTTAGCGGAATAAATTGCTTTATGTGTCAGGATTGGTATAATAATGATGTTTCAAAGTATTGTAATAGCGCAGGTCAAGGGCAAACGAGCAAGCAAGGGTTAAAGTCACCCACATTGGAAATGATTTAATCATCTCACAGCATTTGAATATGAAAAGGGAAACACATGAGGCCCCAGTAAGTCTAAGGGATCCAGTGTCCAACACATTTGCACCTCTTCTAGAAGTTAAATATGCTAAGCACAAATCCATGAGATTATAAGGAAACATTGTATTCTTTAATCGTTTTCCCATTACGGGGACCAGAAAATATGCATACTGATCACTTTGTATTGTTCCGAATGATTCAGTGACGTCAATACCTGCTTGTGACTCCGAAGAACTTCAAATATATATGCATGCAATTCTGAGGACAGGCAGAGCTGACTTTTGCGAGCTACAGGATAGTCGCAGAATCTATCTCTCCTGTGTGGACAGTTTTTCCGAATTAAATGAAGTTTTACCAACACCACGCGGTCGAGAACAGACTTTGCGATTTTTCTTCCCTCCAACATTTATAAACATGTAGCTATGATTGATAGCTCCTGGAGCACATCAAAGACAGTTATGTGCTTTCTACAGAGAAAATCGGCATAAATATATTCCCAGATACATAACACCCCTTCCCCTTTACTTCATTAGGCGACAACAACAATTAAAATTTATATAACAGATCCCCTGGTAAGTTATTTTTATGCATGTGTACAATTCAATAAGACAGTCTATTCCTTTTTTATAAAATTCGGCATTCTTGAACTTGGCTATTTACATCCTCAGAAGGGTCCTCATTCTTTTCTGTAAATGGTACTTCTTGAGTAGTTATTTTAGTATCTGTCACCTCTAAGGGCCTTCCCCGTTGATCCCCTTATTCCCCCTTTCTTTATTTTTGATGTTATCATTTTGATTCATGGATGCTTAATGGACATATATCTTCAAGTCGAGCAGGGAAAGTGAGGAATTCAAAAATTGCAAAAGAGAACACTCTGCTAGCTTCGGACAGCAGAATGTAGACTTTTCAGCAGCTGAGATGTCAGTGGGACTAAGTTCGACTAGTTGGCTGGTGCCCAATGAATTGGCCAAAAGGCTGCATTCTGCCTGGTAACAGGCGGTGATTGGCTCCTCCTCCAGTGGAATGGCTTTCAGAGACCCAGGGAGTGCATTTGGAGACCTAGACACTCAGACGAAAGGACTTGCTCTTTCTCTCTCTCTCCAAAAAATCTGCTGTATTTCTGAAACTGCAGAGACGTGAAGGAATGAGGGCAAGGATGGGTGCAAAGATAGCACTGGAGCATGATGACTCTCTGCGAGCTCACCCCACAGATCCTCTTCCGACATCTTTTATAACCATTCTAACCTTTTAAATCTTAATTCTATCACTAACATAATCTCTAACCATGTACTTTGATGTTTACTTACAGGGCTGGAGATCCTCCGACCCATATGACCTGGCACGGCCCGACCTAGCAGGACTCAACCTCCAACCCGGCCCCAACCTCAACATGGAATCGGAAGAGGCCCCACCCTGACCTCGTCTGGAACTTGACTCAGCATTAGGAGCGCCCCACCCGACTCCCGAAGCATCCGGCACCTCTCCTGAAACGCCCGACACGGCCTCCAGTCATTCAATCCGACCCAACCTGGAGAGTCCCGTCCAGCATCCTGATTCACCTGACAGAGGAAAGAAGAGGATCGACAAGTAGGCCCAACAAGGCCAAGACCGAGGCCCGGTCTTAGGAATGCCCAACCCGACCACCGGCTCTGGATTCGACCACGTGACCCAGCCCGACCCGACCTCGAAGGTCCCTGCCAGTGACGCAAATATGGCCCAAGTACCCCTAAAACAGCGAAGACCCGAACAACCGAAAGGAAGACCTGTCCTTGCGGAACCCCGGGGCCCAAACCGATCGCAAACATGCCGCCCCGGTGACCCCAAAATTGCAACCAGACCCCAGGGTCCCTCTATAAATAACAGTGAAACAGAATACCCAGCAGCTGTGTTCATTGTGCCGGGGACTTCAACCAGGCCAACCTCAAGAGTGTTATGCCAAATTCCACCAACACACCTCCTGAACCACCATGGTCTCTAACATCCTTGACCACTGCTACACAAACATCAAGGGCACCTACCGATCCATTCCCCGACCACATTTTGGAAAATCAGACCACAAGACTGTGCTCGTTCTCCCAGCATACAAGCAGACACTCAAGCGGGAGGATCAGGTTAAGAAGGTCGTGCAATGCTGGTCCAAGGCAATGGATGAGTTCCTAAATGACTGCTTGGAGTCAGTGGACTGGTCCATAATTCAAGAACTCAGTGGCCAACCGTTGGTCTCACTTGCTCGCCTACGTCTGAGTTCCACCTCGGCGACTGCCCTTTCTTCCGGGCCACCGACCACGTCCAGGGCCCTCTACTCGACCACCATGAGGGGCTGCAAGTCCACTGGTCTCCCCTCTTCTCCTGCTCCCGGCGGTTGTGCGCAACCTACTCCTGGGGAGGGAGGGGGAACAGAAAATGACAGTGTTGGACAGTCTGACTCATGCAGCCCACGGGCTGGGCAGCTGGTGGCCTCATTGGCCAGGGCACCCGGCCATGGCAGCTGGTATGGGTGCTGGCATGTGGGTGCAGGGTGGGGGTTTGGCCAAACTCCAGGTTGGGAGGGGGAAGGGTCACAGGTGTGTGGGACGCAGGTTGGTCCCAGGGACAGAGTGCTGCCTACTCACCTTGGCTGCCCCGAGGAGGTTGTGCAGTTTCTTCCAGCACTGCTGGCCGTCCGGACAGTGCTGCTGGTGGCGCTGACCACCTCTGCCACCTGCACCCCAACATGACCAAAGGCAGCGGTTGGCAGCCCCCTTCCTAGACTGTGGTACAGCGTCATCCGCCACTCCTCCACTGCATCCAGGTGGATCTCCAGCTCAGCATCAGTGAAACGGGGTGCCGCTCTCCTCGCTTGTTGGCTGGATCTAATTGAAATGCTTTACTTGTCATCTTCCAAACCCATGGCATTACCATCTAGAAGGACAAAATCAGCAGATACGTGGGAACCCCACCACCTGGAGGTTCCCCTCCAAGTCACTCACCACCTTGACTTGTAAATATATCGCCATTTTGTTCACTGTCACTGGGGTAACATCCTGGAATTCCCTCCCTGTGGGTATACCTACACGTCAGGGATTACAGCGGATCAAGAAGGCAGCTCACCACCACCTAGGCAATTAGCGATGGGCAATAAATACTGGCCTAGCCTGAGACGCGCACATCCCGTAAATTTATTTTAAAAAAACCTTTATTATCAAAACAAATGAGATTTTTAATTTACCGACCCCTTTCGACTAATTCCCTAACTTTATAGGTCGGGAAACAAACGACAAGACTGTCATATCCAGCAAAAGGTATGTCATAATCATAACTTTAAACATGGACAGTGCTCATATAGCAGCTTCTGGAACTAACTTTATTTATTGAAAGAGGAACACTGATAAACTGTTAATTTGGCTGCCAAGGGGGTTAGGTGACATTTGCAACTTCAACACAAACTATCAAGCTTCGGGAAAATTCTGGTTTGGCTCATAATGGGCGAGGATCTCTCCTGTAATGGACACGCCTGATCAGCACCCTTTTGTAGAATTCACGGCTGCCATTGTCGAAGCTTACCCAAAAATAATGACCACCAATCACCAATCTACCAATCTACCGTCTCCAGGTTTTCAATGTAATGAAGGAAAACTGACTAGATCAATTATCCCCAAGTGAAGTGTAAAAGACCATAATTTACCTTCTATTGAATATAAATAGTAGTGACCATTTGGCTGTAACTGATTCATTGATATGGATCACCATTTACCTTCTATGGTATATCATTGGCTGCTAGATTTAGATTTATTGTCTCATGTGCTGAGGTACAGTGAGAAGTATTGTTCTGTGTACAGTCCAGGCAGATCGTTCCATACATGAAAAACATAGGACATACGATAAACGCACTATGTAAATATATAGACATAGATATCGGGTGAAGCATACAGAGTGTAGTGCTATACAGTGGAGAAGATGCGTGGAGAGATCAGTTATAATAATAATAATCGCTTATTGTCACAAGTAGGCTTCAAATGAAGTTCAGTCCATAAGTCCATAGAAGTCTGGTAACAGCAGGGAAGAAGCTGTTTTTGAATCTGTTAGTGCATGTTCTCAGACTTTTATATCTTCTGCCCGATGGAAGAGGTTGGAGGAGAGAATAACCTGGGTGGGAGGGGTCTTTGATTATGCTTCCCGCTTTCGCACAGCAGCGGGAGGTGTAGATGGAGTCAATGGATGGGAGGCCAGTTTGCGTGATGGACTGGGCTGTGTTCATGACGCTCTGTAGTTTCTCACGGTCTTGGGCCGAGCAGTTGCCATACCAGGCTGTGATGCAGCCAGATAGGATGCTTTCTATGGTGCATCTGTAAATATTGGTAAGAGTCAATGTGGACATGCCAAATTTTCTTAGTTTCCTGAGGAAGTTTAGGCGTTGTTGTGCTTTCTTGGTCGTAGCATCAAAGTGGGGGGACTTGGACAGGTTGTTGTTGATGTTGACACCTAGGAATTTGAAGCTGTCAACCATTTCCAGCATGGTTTTGTGAAGGGGAGGTCATGCCTCACTAACTTGATCGAGAGTTTAGCACAGGGCTAAATTGCTGGCTTTGAAAGCAGACCAAGGCAGGCCAGCAGCACGGTTCAATTCCCGTAACAGCCTCCCCGAACAGGTGCCGGAATGTGGCGACTAGGGGCTTTTCACAGTAACTTCATTTGAAGTCAACTTGTGACAATAAGCGATTTTCATTTCATTTCATGAGGGGAGGTCGGTGGATGTTGGACTTCAGCAAAGCCTTTGACAAGGTGCCTCATGGCAGACTGGTACAAAAGGTGAAGTCACACGGGATCAGCGGTGAGGTGGTTGAGACGGACGCTGTCCATTTTGCAGGATGACTGGTATGCTGGTGGAAGGCAGATCACTTGCAGGTAGGCCTAAGAAGTTCTAATATCCCTCAACTCCTGATATCATGATGTGTTGGGTGCTCTGGATCCGTGGAACACATACAGGCCACCAACACTTAAAATAGTGCAACACTATTTTATTAAATTAGAAACTGTTGAACATACTTTCACTGTGGGTTAACACGATGGTAGATTAAACTAAAGACCTATGCCTGTCCAAACCAGTCTATGCACTCAGCACATGGTGAGGATCTGTGCTGCAGGCTGTGAGCTCTGTCCTTGTAGGAGGCTGTATCCCGAATGAGCGGGAACACTGATGCCCCCTGTCTTTATTGTGCTCTAACTGGTGATTGGCTGCAGTGTTGTGTGTGTTGATTGGTCCCTTTGTGTGTCCATCAGTGTGTGTGTATCTGCATCATGATATACAGGTATATATTATGACAGTGGTAAGATGGATACAGAAGTGGCTCGGTCATAGAAGGCAAAAATAGCAGTAGAAGAGTGTTTATCTGAATGAAAGATTGTGACTAGTGATGTTCCACAGGGATCTGTGTTGGGGCCTCTGTTGGGGCCTCTGTAGTATACATAATCAATTTGGAAGAAAATGTAGCCGGTCTGATTAGTAAGTTTGCAGATGACACCAAGGATGGTGGAGTGGCAGATAGTGTTGAGGATTGTCAGAGGATGTAGTTGGACAGAGATAGGTTGGAGACTTGGGCAGACAAAGGTCAAATGGAGTTTAATCCGGACAAATATGAGGTAATGCATTTTGGTAGGTCTAACATAGAGGGGAAATATACCGTAAATGGCAAACCTCTTATGAATATAGAATCTCAGAGAGATCTGGGCGTGCAGGTCCACAGATCTTTGAAAGTGGCAACACAAGTGGACAAGGTAGTCAATAAAGCATACGGAATGCTTGCCTTCATTGGACGGGGCATCGAGTATAAAAACAGGTAAGTCATGCTGCAGTTGTGTAGAACCTTGGGAAGGCCGCACTTGGAATATTGCGCACAACTTTTGCTACACTAACAGAAGGATATGGAGGCTTTGGAGAGGGTGCAGAGGAGATTCACCAGGATGTTGCCTGGTCTGGAGGATGTTAGCTATGCGGAGAGTCTGAATATACTCGGACAATTTTCATTAGAAAGACGGAGGTTAAGGGGTGACCTGCTAGATGCCTACAAGGTTATGAGGGGCATGGATAGTGTGGATGGGCAGGCATTCTTTCCCAGGGTGGAGGTGTCAGTCACCAGGGGGCATAGGTTTAAAGTTCGTAGGGCAAAGTTTAGAGGAGATGTGCAAGGCAGGTTTTTTTACACAGAGGGTGGTGAGCGCCTGGAACGCTTTGCAAGGGGAGGTTGTGGAAGCAGATACATTAATGGCGTTCAAAAGGCATCTTGACAAATGCATGAACAGGATGGGTAAAGAGGGATACGGCACAAGGAAGTGCTGAGGATTTTGGCCAAGATTAGTATCAGGGCCGAAGGGCCTGTTGCTGTGCTGCATTTTTCTTTGTTTTTTGTTCCACTTCAGCTCCATTCATGTAGACAGGCGTGTGCATAATACTTCACTTCCTGAAGTCAATGACCAGCTCCTAGTTTTGCTGACATTGAGGGAGAGATTGTTGTCATTGCACCATGCCACTAGGTTCTCTATCTCCCTCCTGTACATTGACTCATTGTTGTTTGAGATCTGACCCACTGCCGTCGTGGCAGCATCTGTGGAGAGAGCAATAAAGTTCTCGAGTCCTGATTTTCAGCGTCTGCAATGTTTTGCTTTTATTTTCGTGATGATTTCAGGTCACTGGAGTAGGTCTTGAATCCACATGTTTTGTCTTAACAGTAAGAATGCTTTCAGTAAATCAAGTGCAGCCTACGTAATAATGTCACTGGTGTTTACATTGTAAGAATAATGACATATTCTAACCTTTAAACCAGCCCTGTTGCTGTGTAATTATGGTGCACAAGCCAGCAACACATACTGTTCGTTGTACATAGCTCATCTATGTGGATGGCATTTTAGACGTGGATTGTTGGCAATGGGGTGAGGTGGACAAAGGTCCTGTTCGTGGGAAAAATGCTCTTTTATCTACTCTTTTGCAAGTTACAAGAATTGATACGATTAATCTTTTTTTTCACACCATGTGTAATTGATGAATGTAACATAAATGACAAAAGATCAGCTTAAGTAAGACAGTTGCTTCAGGGGTTTTTTCTATCCATTCATTCATTCGTGGGCTGTGGGCATCGCTGGCTGAAAGTATTTATAGCCCATTCCCATTTGCCCTTGAACTGAGTGCATTTTTAGAGGGCATTTTAAGAGTCAAACATATTGCTATGGTTCTGCAGTCATATGTAGGCCAGATAAGATAAGGACGGCAGATTTCTTTCCCTAAATGACATTCGTGAACCAGATGGGTTTTTACGACAATCGATAATGGTTTCATGGTCACCATTGGTCTTTTAATTCCAGATTTTTATTGAATTCAAATTTCGGCATCTGTCATGGTGGGATTCGAACCCCGGCCTCTAAAGCATTACCCTGAATCTCTGGATTACTAGTCCAGCGACAATACCACAATGCTACCCCCTCCCCAACTTGGCAATACTGACACTAAAATGGTGTTGGATAGGTCAGTTAAATAGTAAGTGCAGCTAGTTCAGCAAGTTCCACTAGGTTCTCATCTTTGGAGTCAGCAGCTCTGAGTGAGCGACAGATCATTTTCCAATTGTAAATTGTAACATTATTACAATATAAACTAAAAAACAAGGTGTACTTCAAAGAGGCAATGTAATTAACCGACAGAGTATGGTTAGTGCACAACAAACATGGACATTGCTAGAATGAGTCAGATAAAGAACGCTGCAGCAAGAATTCCCAAACCACCAGTATTCCAATTTTACTTCTTGGGATATGGGCGTCACTGGCAAGACCAGAATCTTTTGCCCATCGCTAATTGCCCTTGAACTGAGTATCCATTTCGGAGGGCAGTTAATAGGCAACCACATTGCTGTGGGTCTGGAGCTTATGTTATCCAGACCAGTTAAGGGCTGGAGATTTCCTTCCCGAAAGGGGCGTTAGTGAACCAGATAGGTTTTTATGACAATGGCTTCATAGTCATGATTTGACCTCTAATTCCAGACTTCTTTTTAGTGAATTCAAATTCCACCATCTTGCTGGGATCTGAACCCAGGTCCACAGAACATTACCTACCCTCCATCAATGGATCACCAGAACAGTGACAAGACTATTATGCCACCTCCTTCCTCTTATGCTGGAATCTTAGCTTTGTCCTATATGCTCACAGTTGTGGCAATCAATTGAATATGTTTTATCATATATATGATGGCATTGAGCCATCTCAGCACAAAGAAGAGCATTTCAATTGTTAGTACAACCATGGCTAAAACTCCTTTCGTCCTTAACATCAAAACATTCTCTCTCCACACATTCTGCCAGAGCTGCTGAGTATTTCCAGCACTTTCTGTTTCTATTTCCTTGTCCTGCTTTAAATTATATAGTGCGTGTGACAATGAACGTTGCTTTGGAATTCTGTTGTCTACTATTATAACAAATTCTTGTTCCTTATCTATATGAGGTAACATAGTGCATACACATATATAAACACATTTATTACCTACATTGCACAATAAAATTTCAACCTCACAGCATGAAACTTTGGAATGGTTTGTTTATGTAGCAAAGTTAGGTTAGGTGATTGGGATGCTGTTTCGTTCCTTAATACCCCTTCCCCCCTTTCGATATCGATGCAAGATTGGTAATAGCATCTATACAGTGATGAATATACCAATCTCCGTCTGGAACTTTATTTTAAGAAGACAGACATTGTATATTTCTAATGAATGGAATGAATATTATCATCCATGAGAAATAAATGCCCCTTCAGTTGACAGAAAAGAATAAACATGTCAGGAAGGAAGTTAATGCAAGAGGATTTTCTTAAACATTGCATGTAGAAAGGTTTGAGTGAACTAATATCACACAATAGAACTGGTAAGTAACAGTATTATAATGTGCTTTTCAAACGTAATTGATAACGACACATAATGTCAGCAGTTCCATGCTTGTATTTTCATGTGGCAATGTGATTTTTCTAGGTTATAAAGCTTCTTGGTGTATTTGGCCCCTGAAGCCATTGTCTTTGGCAGATCTGTTTGCTCAGATTAAAAAGTCATTTCCATTATCTAGTCAGTTTCAAACTCGGAAGCAAATGGAAAATGAGATCGAAAATTATTTATGAAGAGAAATGCTCAGCCACTTGAAGCAATCATATTTAGTCTTTTTAAATTCAGAAGAGATTTCATCTGAGCTATCAGTGGCCCTCATCACTTCTTCAATGTGACAGGCACTTAAGCGATCTACAAATTAATGCAATTCTATCATCAAGTGCAGACAAATTCATCCAAACCCACAAACTTTGGTGTTTAAGTAGAAGTTATAGACAAGGCAAAGTCTAATGTTTGGTTCACTCCAGGCTGCTAGAAAATGTTCACCTTCAGCGGAAAGTTTGCCAATAATGGTACAATGGACGAGTGAGAAGGAACACTGCACCAATTCACCCTCAAGTGTTTCTGACTATAATACTGTAGTGTCCAGGTGAGCACCCCACAGGCAGCAGTGTCCGCGTAAATCTATATAATTGGGATTCTAAGCAGATGGCTAGGATTGATAGTTTATGTTGCATTATTTGAAAGAGCAAGAAGAATGAATGTTACGGAATCCCATACTATCTGGTCATGTTTTTTTCACTCCACTCAAAGGACACAGGGCAAAAGGTGAAGGGCAACTAGGAAAATGAGAGCTTGGACATTCAGAAATAAAACCAGGAAGCATTTTTTCACACAGAGGGCACTGGAAGACTGAAACTGCCTCCCTCAATTGCTGTGAATAATTGGTCAATAAAAATCTACAAAACTGAGATTGTTCTGATCAGGTTGGCTAAGGGATATGGAATAAATGTAGGTATAGCTCAGCCATGATCTACCTGAATGACAACAAACTCACGAGGTCAAAAGACCTGCTCTTGTACCTATGTTCCACAGGTCCAATACCTTACCCATTTCCCATTTATGGTTCGTCTTCATGGGGGCATCTAGCCAATGGTTGTTGTCAGGTTACTTTACTGTAGGACGTGAAAACCAAAGAACCAAGGGTGGCATTCTCCATCCCACGGTGCAGCGCGCCCCCTACTGGCTGCGGGATTCTCCATCCCACCAGCCGGCCAATGGGGTTTCCCATTGTGGGCAGCGCCACACCGTCGGGAAATCCCCGAGCATGAGTGCACTGCCGGCGAAACGGAGAATCCCGCCAACGTAGAACCCAGTCCCATTCCTTTCTCACATACCTTTCGGCAGGGGTCACCAGGAGCGCGAACTCTATGCTTTTGGGTTTCCTAACCTAAAGACACAGAGGTCAATTTGAATATTAAGATCAGCTACCGACACAGACCAGGAGCCTACCCAAACAGAAAGTCACTTGTTCTTGTCAAAGTTCACAGGGTCAGTGAGAAAACGTTGGGGGGGTAGGAATATTCACTTAAATAAAGCAGGTGAGCATATGTACCGATAGAAGAACATCGCAACCATCCATCTGTCACAAGATGCCACAAAATGCAATGAGCAGTGCCAGGTCCAGGAGGAAGCACCAAGCAGGGTCCCTCATTGGAAAAATATACACAAGTGCCTTGTTGTTAGGAGATAGAAATTTTCCATTAACATTATTTTGTCAGAGATTCAAGCCACAAATTAATAATAATAATCTTTATTGTCACAAGTAGGCTGACATTAACACTGCAATGAAGTTCCTGTGAAAAGCCCCTATTCGCCACACTCCAGCGCCTGTTCGGGTACACGGACGGAGAATTCAGAATGTCCAAATTACCAAACATCAGGGGCGAAATTCTCCCCCAACGGCGCGATGCCCGCATCTTTGGCGGCCTAGCCCCAACATTGAGGGGCTAGGCCGACGCCGGAGGGAATTCCGTCCCGCCAGATGGCGGAAATGGCGTTTGTTGCCCCGCCAGCTGGCGTGGAAATGCGGCGCATGCGCGGGAGCGTCAACGGCCGCTGACAGTTTCCCGGCGCATGCGCGGGAGCGTCAGCGGTCGCTGTCAGTTTCCCGCGCATGCGCAGTGGGGAGAGTCTCTTCCGCCTCCGCCATGGTGGAGGCCGTAGCGGAGGCGGAAGGGAAAGAGTGCCCCCACGGCACAGGCCAGCCCGTGGATCGGTGGGCCCCGATCGCGGGCCAGGCCACCGTGGGGGCACCCCCCCCCGGGGTCAGATCGCCCCGCGACCCCCCCCAGGACCCCGGAATCCGCCCATGCCGCCTGGTCCCGCCGGTAAATACCAGGTTTGATTTACGCCGGCGGGACAGGCAATTTCTGGGCGGGACTTCGGCCCATCCGGGCCGGAGAATCCAGCGGGGGGTCCCGCCAACCAGCGCGGCCCGATTCCCGCCCCCGCCCAATCTCCGGTACCGGAGACTTCGGCGGGGGCGGGATTCACGGCGGCCTACGGCCATTCTCCGACCCGGCGGGGGGTCGGAGAATGACGCCCCACGTCTTTAGAGACTTGTGGGAGGAAACCGGAGCACCCGGAGGAAACCCACGCAGATACAAGATTAATGTGCATACTCCGCACAGACAGTGACCCAAGCCGGGAATTGAACCTGGGGCCCTGGCGCTGTGAAGCAACAGTGCTAAACACTGTGGACAGCAAAACAGTCCATCAGGTCCAGTGAGAACTCCTCGTTTGGGGATTGACTGCTCTCAGAAATATATTTTCCTGACCTTGTTTGGGATTCGTGGAGGCTCCACTTTACAAGACCCTATGGAAATCCTTGGTAAAGCCTAGGACCGAACATATCCAGGGTCCAGCTTAATTTATACAGGCAACGCACTGGGAGAGTGAAAATTATTCACTTTATTTGAAGCTGTGACTGAACAGATTTGTCATGTGATGGTTAATAATGAATTACAGTCTATGCACTCTAACCACCACTCTCAGAGTTCAGGTACAATTTATTCAGAAAGGTTTTTGAACCATGAAGGGTCATTACCAACTAACCGATGGGATCATATTCAACTGAAACAGAATGGACAACATAAGAATGTATATATGAAAGATAAAAAGGTAAAGATTGGCTGGTCAATCAAGTATGCACGTGACGGACTAAGAACTCACCCTGTATCATTTTTTTCTAAATATATAGAGATATGCTCATTGCTATGTCTAAAAGTTTCAAACTAGATAAGGACCTAAAATGCCTGAATCTCTGTCTGCCTATGGCCCCGAACAAAAGAGGCTACCTGGCAGTATTGGAGAAACTCACCCATTGTTATCCCTGAATGGCCACTAAGTACCCCCTGTGCATTGCCCCGACCAAATTTAAAGAGAATTATGCAAAGTGTAAGGGCCTTTCCTGTTGATTCCCTTTGTTCCTATTTCTTTGTCTTTTCCATTTTTGGTTTATGAATCATTAATGGACACATACATTCAAGTCGAGCTGAGGAAGTAAGGAACTCAAAGTGTCAAAATAGTACACTGGTATAAAATTTTGTATTTTGGGCAGAAAGAACCCAAAATTTATGGCATCCGAGAGAATGGAGGGGTTCTTTTCTAGATTGGTTGGTTCGTGGCCAATGGATTGGCCAGAGGCAGTATTCTGCCTGGCAACCGACAACGATTAGTTCCTATCAGGTGTGGGTTTTCAGAGAGAACCCAGGGGAAGCCACTGAAAGAAATGAAAGTCGTTTATTGTCACAAGAAGGCTTCAAATGAAGTTACTGTGAAAAGCCCCTAGTCGCCACATTCCGGCGCCTGTTCAGGGAAGCTGGTACGGGAATTGAACCGTGCTGCTGGCCTGCCTTGGTCTGCTTTAAAAGTCAGCTCTTTAGCCCTGTGCTAAAGCCCCTGGATCCTCAAGGTGGAAGCAGCTCTCTATCTCTCTCTGTTCTGCCACCTACTGTCTGAAGGCAGAACCTTCTTGACTATGAGAGCAGATGCTGTCTCTCTCTCGAATGCTGGCTGTCTGCTATTTCTCAGAGTCTGCGGTGAAAACCATTACAAGCTGAAAGAAAAGATAACATCCACCTGAAAGCCTAGACTGAAGAAACTAACTGGAAGAGATCCATCTGAATCAAAAACTCTTACCTTTTTACTTTCAGCATTATTTTACACCCCTCTTTCCCCTCTGTTTGTGTCTGTGTGTGTAGAGGGTGGGGCAAGTTGAAAGAGAGGGTTAGAGCTTAGATAGTAGTTAACCATTTGTATTGTATGTTGCATATTTAATTATAGTTACTGTCAATAATAAAAAGTCAATGGTTTTTAAATTTACAAGCCTGGGGACCTCGGGCATTTTAAAAATAAAAGTTAATTTCAACAATGTTGCGACTCCGGGTCAAGTGGGGCTGAACTTGAACATATTCTGTCCCAGGGTGTCGTAGCAACAGGCCATCTATATTTCCATAACCCAGGCTGGCCAACAGAGTCTGCTTATCTGCTAAGACAAAAGGCCGAATGGTTGAGACATTTAACAATCTAGCGACCCAGACAAGGGGTCCATGTCCTTTGTCAAGGAGGTACGGAGAGGTGGGAATCATGTGACAAATATCTCTGGCTTGTGGAACCAGTAATATTGCCTTGCCAACCTGCAAAGTCTCAGACTGATTTTTTATCATCTGACTGGTGGCCAGGCAGGTTAACTACCAGAGTCTGGACCTAAATATCTGGCAGCAGTGTCAAAAGAAATCTAATGATCCCGGCAGGTGATCAAGCTCCAAGAATGCATCTTCACGTGACAGTTTCTGCCCGCCAACCTCTCGAGCTGCTCAATGCACCACACCTCCATCACTCTCCGAGCAGCGCTCGCCGGCAGTTAGAATTCACCCCTAAAATCCCAGATACTCCAGCTCACCTTCACACTCTTACCAGTGCTGTCAGCCTCACACCCACCTCTTTCTGCTTCCACATGCCTTCAGTAATTCAGGGCTAAGAGTTCACATTATAATATGAGAACACTTGTTCTCCAAAGACAATATTGTTTGATTGATAGTGCAAGCTCCCTGCTTTCTGTGGTCAATTTCACAATGTTTGTTTACACAAGTTAAGTGGTTTCAAGAATTTGTTGGGTTTTTTTTAAACTTCAAAGGATCTGGTGACTGATACTTTTAATAGGTTGCACTCTAGACTTTATTTTTCAAGCATAGGAGGAAGATATCTTGCAGTGTTTTTTTTAAACACATCCACTATACATGGCAGGATTCTCCATGAGATGATGTTTCCCTGCTGGAGGAGAATTGCTACTGATTTGCGCTCACACTGAGAGTGAAAATCTGGGGCTGGTTTAGCACAGGGCTAAAGAGCTGGCTTTTAAAGCAGACCAAGGCAGGCCAGCAGCACGGTTCAATTCCTGTACCAGCCTCCCTGAACAGGCACCGGAATGTGGCAACTAGGGGCTTTTCACAGTAACTTTATTTGAAGCCTACCTGTGACGATAAGCGATTTTCATTTCAATCACAAAGCAATTCAGTATCTTAGAATTTACAGTGCAGAAGGAGGCCATTCGGCACATCGAGTCTGCACCAGCTCTTGGAAAGAGCACCCTACCCAAGGTCAACACCTCCACCCTATCCCCATAACCCAGTAACCCCACCCAACACTAAGGGCAATTTTGAACACTAAGGGCAATTTATCATGGCCAATCCACCTAACCTGCACATCTTTGGACTGTGGGAGGAAACCGGAGCAGCCGGAGGAAACCCACGCACACACGGGGAGGATGTGCAGACTCCGCACAGACAGTGACCCAAGCCGGAATCGAACCTGGGACCCTGGAGCTGTGAAGCAATTGTGCTATCCACAATGCTACCGCGCTGCCCCTCCAAAGCATGCCTCACCAAATTTATTGCATGGCAAGGGATACGAGGGAGTCCCAAGGGAATCCCTCTATCAGGCTGCCAACCCTCCTGCACCACAAATCAGCCCCCCTCCATATCGGAAATCAGCCCACCCATCCCAGGATCTTCTGGGTGCCTTCCCCTTCTCCCAAGTACGGGGCTGACCTGACCGTTCCCCCCCACCCCCCAGGGATCTCCTCAATAGGGAGACCACCTAAAGGAACCCCCTAAATAGGGGGACCCCCAGGGCCCTCCTAAATAGGGAGACCATCCACAGGGACCCCCTAAATAGAGATCCCCCCCCCAAAAAAAAAACCCTAACGAAAGAAAAGCTGGAGAACAGTCCAGACAGGGGCAGTGAAAAAAATTACAGTTGTAGCACTCACCTGGAAGCTCCACATGTCCATGGACAGCACGGTAGCATAGTGGTTAGCACAGTTGCTTCACATCTCCAGGGTCCAAGGTTTGATTCCCGGCTTGAGTCACTGGCTGTGGAGACTGCACGTTCCCCCATGTCTGCGTGGGTTTCCTCCCGGTGCTCCGGTTTCCTCCCACAGTCCAAAGATGTGCAGGTTAGGGTGGATTGGTTATTCTAAATTGCCCTTAGTGTCCAAAATGTTAGGTGAGGTTACTGGGTTACGGGGATAAAGAGGGATAGGGTGGAGGTGTGGGGCTTAAGTAGGGTGCTCTTTCCAAGGGCCGGTGCAGACTCGATGGGCTGAATAGCCTCCTACTGCACTGTAAATTCTATGATTCTATTCCTGGAAAGAGAACAGCTGAAACCTGTGTTTAAACCGCTCAGATCCCTTAGCTCCAAGCCATTCATTCATTTCTCCTTCTGGGCTGTGATTGACAGCTTCCACAAAACAGCTGTGAGCCTTGTTCCCTTCATCTTCTTCACTCTAAGTGCTGTAACCGCATCAACAAACATCAAAGAGAGTTAAGTGCATTCCAATCACGACCCTTCACACTAGAGTGATTTTGAAGTGCTCAGCTAGACATTGACAGCACTTAACACAGCGGGGGTGGGTGGGGGGAGTTCAGCGGTCGGTTCGGCTTCCGCTGCGAACATTGATTTCGGCCGGACACCGGGGGGCAGGATTCTCCGGTCCCCAGAGGATCGCCGCCAACCGCGCGCCGCGGTCGACGAGGCGCCGGTTGGAGGCCATTGAAAGAGGCCCCGTGGCGATTCACTGAGTGTAGCTGGCCAAGTTCTGGACGGCATGGTTCCACCCATCGGGAACACGGCGTGGTGGCTGCGGACTCAATCCGCGGCCGCCCTGGTGGGGGCGGGGGGATCCTTCGCCGGGAGGGGGCCTCCAGGATGGCCAGGCCACCAATCCACGGGCGCCGCGATCTTGGGGAGGCCTATCTTCTTGGTGCCGGCCTGCATTGTGGATCCGCCATGTCGAGCGGGATGGCCGACGCCGTGCGCACGCGCGGACCCCCGACCAGAATTGCAGGGCCCCATATTGGCAGCCGGAGCTGCGAGGAGCACTCCAGGGCCCTGCTAGCCCCCTCCAGGTAAGTGATTCACCCACGTTTCTTCGCGGGCGTGGGAACATAGCCCCATAATTGGAGAATCCCGCCCCAGGTTCTCCGCTTGATCGTGATCCGCATTGCCGTCATCGCGGTGCGGAGAATCCAGCCCACTGTCTCTTCACAGTCATACATACAGCTACCATTCATCTACTATGAATATAGCAGACAGTTGCAGTATTCATGTGAATTTCATAGTTGTTTATTTTATACTTATATTTGGTTTTTTGTGCGGACATTTTAGATTGATACAAAATGTTGAAGTGTGGCTGCAGAAAAGTTTGGCAGACCTTTCAATTATTTTTGCTGCCACTTCACTTCTACCCTTCGAAAGATCCGATATTCTTCCAACATTATTTCAGTCCTGGAAACAGAAATTTTGGTTGTAACTATGCTATCCATATCAAATCCAAAAGTCAACATAATTCCAAGTAGTAGCAAGGGTATAATGGTAATGTCACTGGACTAGTAATGCAGCAGCCCAGGCTCATACTCTGGGGACAGAGGTTCAAATCCCACCATGGTAGCTGGCGGAATTCAAATTATTAAATCTAAGGCAGCAGGGCGGCACAGTGGTTAGCACTGCTGCCTCACGCCGCCGAGGACCCGTCTTCGATCCTATCCCAGGGTCACTGCCCGGGTGGAGTTTGCACATCTTTCGTGGGTTTCACCCTCACAACCCAAGATGTGCAGGGTAGGTGGATATGCTGCACTAAATTGCCTGTAATTGGGGGAAAAAAAGAATTGAGTACTCTAAATTTAGTTTTTTTAATTATTGAATCTGGAGTAGAGCTATTGATGGTGACCATAACAGTCCATCATCAATTGGGGGGGGGGGGGGTGCAGGGGGAAACATCTTGGTTCTCACACAAAGAATGGTCATGTAAGTAAGATACTGTAAGTTAGCTGATGCCTGTCGAACCATAGCATTGGAACAGCGGTACCCATGGAGCCTATTCAGTTAGGTTGTGGCTGATCTCTACCCCAACACCATGAATCCACTTTTCATCCATTTCCTGTGATACCATTACCCAACGCAAATCCCAGCCCTGAAAGTAGTCCTGAATTAGCCTGTTGGGAAAGTGCGTCCCTGATTTTCACAATGTTTCCACCACCCCCCCCCGCCCCCATGTGGAAAAGTCTTTCTCGACTTCACTCCTGAAAGACCTTACTCTCATTATGAGATGATGATCCCCCCCCCTTGTTTTAAGCATGGATTGACCCATTTTTGAGTGGAATGAGGGAAATATTGGTGGAAATAGTTTGATCCCTCAAGTGATCAACACAAAAAGGTTCTCCTAAAATATTCCGTCACCGCTTTTAAACAGAGTTATTCAGGTGCGGGAATAGCCAACAGTGACAAGCAACGTTGAGCTTTTTTTTTTGAGTGCCCTACTTTTCTGTAATTTTTTTCAGGTATCTGCATCAGACATTTTCCCCAATGTGGATCAAGATGGAATTTGTAAGTAAATTACTCCTCTTATCGGGTGTAGATGATTGCGAAGAATATCACAGTGCAGTGTTCTTGACAAAGTTATTGACTTGATTTATTCCGTGCTGCGGATAGCCCTCCATTTGTTTGCCTGCTGTCCAATTCGTTCCCTGACTGCCTTCAGTGATTAAGCCAGTGCTGTTGTTTCAGATGGAGACTTAAGCATTCGATTGGGTACGCTGTCACTTTTAATGATGCCCAAAATGTCTTCATTGAAGATGAGTAACAAAATAGAACCAAGCACACACTCACAGTAAAACATCACATTACATATTACCATAACCTGGAAAATCCACCTTTATGGAGCGATACATATTTCTCCGGGTTGTTTAGTTGAGACATTAAACTATTCAGCTCAGTTATGCCTTTCCAATAACTAAGCTGATCTGTTACCGCAACGCCAATATTATGCACACCAATGAGCCGCTCTGTATATTCATTTTGTTTTTATATTTTCTATTGGCATTTTCCAATTTTAACAGTGTGACAATTTGACATATAAAGCACATATATGGGGCGGGATTCTTCAACCACACGCCGAGTCGGAAAATCACCGGGGGGGGGGGGGGCGCGAACCATGCTCCGCCGATCCTGCAGTCGCAGCCAGTCGGGGCCGCGTTGCGATTCTCCCCGCGCGATGGGCCAAGTGCCCGCCGAGTTTTGCCAAATCCCGTCGACGTAGTTCTCGTGTGGTCCTACCCGGCGGGACCTCGGCATTCATGCTGCGGGGGGGGCGGCCTGGTGGGGGGGGAGGGGGGATCCGACTCCAGGGGGGGGCCTCCACGGTGGCCTGGCCCACGATCGAAGCCTACTGATCGGCGGGCGGGCTTATCCCGGTGGGGGCTATGTTCCTCCGCGCCGGGCCCCTGTAGGTCTCCGCCATTGTGCGCCAGGGCCGGCGCGGAGTCGGCAACCGACGCGCATGCGCAAACTCATGCCGGCCGTGGTGCGCATGCGCGAATTCGCGGTGCCTGTGCTGACGCCCGTTTCGGCAGCTGAGGCTCTCCAGAGCCGTGCTGTCCCCCTGGGCGGTGCAGGGGCGCTGATTCTAGCGGCCAGATGGCACCGTCGTAAAACGCTCTGCCTTTTACGACGGCGTCAACACATAGCCCCAGGATCGGAGAATCCCGCCCATAATATTTACAGAGTATGATGTTTCTTGAAGTATTGGGTGCTCTGAGATACAGGTGAACCAACACGGTTGCGATTGGTACAACGCAGTTTTATTCTGTTAAACTATTTATACAACAAACTTGGTTGTCGTGTTATGTGTGCTAATTGGTCCGTTGCTCTGTCTATCATTATGTATGTGTTTATGTGCTGTGATTTTCTCTTGAATATCATGACATCCCCCCTTTTTTTACAAGATTATGCGCCTACGTGGTTATAAATAGAAATGTGTCCTGAGTGCAGCTAAATGTGTGTGTGTTGTGTGTCACCTGGAGCTGGCAGGATCCCATAGCCAGGATAACGTTTCCGTTGTCGTCGACCATTCTGCGCAGGCCGGATTGGTGGTCTGGCCTTCATGGCGTAGAAGGCTGACCATGCTATGAGGTTGGCGGAGGCGCCAGTGTCCAGGCGGAAAGTGATCGGCGATCGGTTGACCGTCAGGGTAGCACACCATTCATTGTCCGGATTGATTGTGTTGACCCGGTTCCCATCAATGACCGCAACCCGGAAGGCGTCTTGATCATCTGTGTCATCGGTTTGGATGTCGTAATGTGGAGGCTGAATGGTCCGCACGTTCCTGCGAGGTTGTCAGAGATGCGGGAGAGCGCAGGTTGAGCCGCTCGACAGTAAGCAGCGTAGTGGCCCACCTTGCCACAGCGTAGGCATTGTCGGTTTTTGCAGGACATTGCCCTTTTAAATGTGCAGCTCCACAGTTGCCACACATCGTGATGTCATGGCGTTCGTTACGTCACTGCGCATGCGCAGTTCAGTCTTGCGTCGAGCGCGCCTGCGCATCACGTCCCTCAGTGTTGCCGTAGGTTTTGGCGCGCACAAGCGCGGGACGCCTCGAAAAGCGTGCGAAACGGCCGCCCTCGTCCGGGCCGCGGGCCAGGAGAAACTCGATCGTCTGGACCCGTTTGGCCTCATGGGTCACCTGGCTCTCCGATCCGGTCACGCAGGACCCCCTCCGTGCCGATTCGGTCGCCTGAAATTGGGCATAGCGGCTAGTCGCGTTCTCATGCAGGACACAGGCTTCAACTGCAGATGCTAAGGTCAGGCCTTTTATTTTTAGAAGCTGCTGGCGTAGGCTGCCCGAGGCAACCCCAAAAACGATCTGGTCCCGGATCATGGACTCTGAGGTGGTGTCGTAACCGCAGGACTGCGCGAGTATGAGGAGATGCGTCAGGAAGGACTGAAAGAGCTCATCCTTACCTTGCAGGCGCTGCTGGAAGACATACCTCTCAAAGCTCTCGTTTACTTCAACGTTGAAGTGTTGGTTGAGCTTGAGGAGGACCGTGTCATACTTAGATTTGTCCTCGCCTTCCGCGAACACCAGGGAGTGCTGACCTGCGGTGGTGAGGAGCATGGCAATCTTCCTTTTGTCCGAGGCGCCCTGTTTTTCGTTGGCTTCCATAAAGAGCTCGAAGCGCTGCTTAATGAGCGTCCAATTTATGCCCAGGTTCCCAGCGACTTGCAACAGCTGCGGTATGTTGACGGTGTCCATGGCACAGGATGGCAGATTTGTGGGTAGGTTTCGATTCACTTCTGGTACCATGAAGTGTTGGATGCTCTGAGATACAGACGAACCAACACGGTTGCAATTGGTACAACGCAGTTTTATTCTGTTAAACTATACAACAAACGTGGTACTCAGCACGTGGTGACTGTGTGAGTGTCTGGCTTTGAGGTCCTTGCCCTGTGCCGTCTCCTAATGGACTGCCCAGGAAGTGTTGTGTTTCTTGTTTTGTACTGTGTATGCTCTTGTCTGTGATTGGCTGTCGTGTTATGTGTGCTAATTGGTCCGTTGCTCTGTCTATCATTATGTATGTGTTTATGTGCTGTGATGTTCTCTTGAATATCATGACGCTTCCTATGTACAATTTTACAAGCACCCCTTCTGTAGGCCCTCCCTCTCCCTGCTCCCTCCCCCTTTCCCCCGCCGTTGAACTGCCTCCTGGCACCACCTTTTGTCCTGGGTGTCGTCTTGCTATACTTCTTTCCTTCCTTATGCAATTTCTGCCGTTATCCTTGTGGGTTCGTTTGGGTGCACTCTGCCCCCTCCTCCCCTTACCCTTTTTCCATGACTCTCCTTAATACTCCCGTGGGTTCTTTCTTTGCCTATCCCCCCTTAATCCTCTCCACTCTGTGCGTCCTTGTCTGCCCTCATCGGTCCCCTTGCCCCGCTTTCTTCCTAATCACTATTGGCTTCAAACAGGTCTTGGAACAGCTTATGAATAGCCCCCACACTTTGCAGAAGACTTTGTCCGACCCGCGGATGGTATACTTGATCCTCTCCAAGTGGAGAAATTCCGACAGGTCTGCCAACCATTCTGCAAATTCATGATAAGTTAATGGGCGCGATTTAATGGAAACATTTCAAAGTGTCATTTTGGGCACCTTTGGCAGGGTTTTCTCGACGACTGCGATAGCAAGATCGCGGCCCTATTCAACGGCACTTAGTGCCAAAAATGAGCACCCATGAGATTGTCAACATTACTGGCTCCATCGCCGTCTGATTTGCCTGACTCATGCCTCAGTTTCTCACTGGGGGAGCTGCTTTTAAACGCTTCCTCACCACTCGCTCCCAGTCAACACACAAGCATGGCAGAGCGCAGACCTTCTACTCTCTTTGGCAATGTCCATCTGGCCAGGATTCTCAACACAGTGTATGAGAAGCGGACCACCCTGCTCCCCCAAGGAGGTCGCTGGGAGGCCGTGGCAGTGACTGTCAGTGCGGGCAGCATGATCAGGAGGACCGCCATCGAATGTAGCTGCAAAGGTAAGGTACCATCTCTCTCATAAAGTCAGAGATGTTTACAGCATGGAAACAGGCCCTTCGGCCCAACTTGTCCATGCCGCCCAGTTTTTACCACTAAGCTAGTCCCAATTTCCTGTATTTGGCCCATATCCCTCTACACCCACTTTACCCATATAATTGTCTAAATGCTTTTTAAAAGACAAAATTGTACCCGGCTCTACTACTGCCTCTGGCAGCTCATTGCAGACACTCACCACCTTCTGTGTGAAAAAATTACCCCTTGGGACCCTGTTGTATCTCTTCCCTCTCACCTTAAACCTGTGCCCTCTAGTTTAGACTCCCTGGGCGGGACTCTCCGACCCCCCGCCGAGTCGGAGAATCGCCGGGGGGCGGCATGAATCCCGCCCCCGCCGGAGCCGGGGATTTGGCGGGGGCGGGAATTGCGCCATGGTGGTCGGCGGCCGCTAATAGCGGCCCCCCCCGGCGTTTCTCCAGCCCGCGATGGGCCGAGTGGCTGCCCGTGTTTTGCCAGTCCCGCCGGCGTAAATTAGTGTATGTCCTTACCAACAGGACCTGGCGATGCAGGCGGTCTCCGGAGTTCTCGGGGGGGTGCGGGGGGATCTGGCCCCGGGAGGTGCCCCCACGGGGGCCTGGCCGATCTGCGGGCCTGTGCCATGGGGGCACTCTATTCTTCCGCACTGGCGGCTGTAGCGGTCCGCCATGGCCGGTGCGGAGACAAAACCCTCTGCGCATGCGCTGGGATGACGCCAGCACACGCTGGCGCTCCCGTGCATGCGCCAATTCGCGCCGGCCGGCGGAGGCACACCGGCCGGCGGAGGCACATCGACGGAGGCCGATTGGCATGGTGCCAAGCCCCTTCCCCGCCGGCCGGCTCGGTGCAAACCACTCCGGGGCCGGCCTAGCCCCTGAAGGTGCGGAGGATTCTGCACCTTTGGGGCGGCCCGACGCCGGAGTGGTCCACGCCATTCCTTCCCGCCGGAGTGGCCCGCCCCGCTGATTACGGCAGAATCCCGCCCCTAACTTTGGGAAAAGATGTTGACTATCTACTTATCTATGCCCCTCATTATTTTATAGCCCTCTATAACATCACCCCTAAGCGTCCTACGCTCCAGGGAGAAAATGTCCCAGCCTATCCAGCCTCTCCTTATAACTCAGACCATCAAGTCCAGGTAGCACCCTCGTAAATCTTTTCTGCACTCTTTCAGTTTAATAATATCCTTTCTATAATAGGGTGCCTGGCAATAGTTCCGCTTGCCACCCCTAAAATTCCCAAACCTCTCCCCTCCCAAATCACTGGCTAACACCTCGCACCCTCCCCACATCCAAACTTCATGCGTGTTCCTCAGAACTCCCTGGCATCCACCAGCACAGCCCCTTCATGTCCAGGTGGGGTGCCTACTCATGCCACCTGTGACCCCAGTGACCCGTCATGCGGATCACAATACCTTCACTTTGCCCCCGCAGGAGAAGATAGCCCATAATAAATGGAAAGGGCCAAGACGGAAGACAGGATACCAGAGATCTGAGTCCTCACCCCGATGAGGAATGGGCCCTGGAAATCGCAGTGTTGTCCGAGGAGAGAGCAGTCACCGACAGCGAGATTCACGTGCACTACAGAGGTGTGGATCCAATGCCCCTTCACCCAGGTGGCCTGTCTCAACTGAGTTATTCATGTGAGACAAAACAATCTTTCCCTCTACTGATCGCATGTCCATTGACTCGCAGGATCTCAATCTGATGAGGCCGGGCCATCTGGAGTTGCTCCACCACCCCCCCCCCCCCCGCCACCCAAGAGAACACCTTTGAGGAGAGCTGCGAGGAGACTATCATTAAGGCATCACTGCGGTCATCCTCACCTTCCATCAATGCAGAGACACACACCTTGGTGAGCGACATTAGTGGACAGGCTCCTGCGGCACAATCTGATAAGCACCAGACAGTTGCATCAGGTGGAGGGAGGAACATCCAAGAGAGACAGCAGCCGGACTCAGCTGGGTCCAAGTCAGATGCCGAGCCTCTGGGCAAGGTTCTGAGTTGAGGCAGATGATAGGTCAGAGCCAGGACAATCAGGAAGGGGTGTCAGTGACATTCCAATCAGAACTGATCGGAGGAGTCCCAAAGGCTTTGAGCACAGGAGATGGTGCCAACAATGCGTGGCACCGAGACCAACACTGCTGGGCTGGCGCCCACATTGGGAAGCCTGAAAGCATGACGTCCGCATCTTGAGTGGGGGTGCCCAAGATATGACTCAGTCTGTGATGACCATGGCTGAGGGCCTCAACATCATGTCTTACTCGATGAAGACATGTCCCAGATGCAGGTGAACATTGCCGAGGCCTTCCAGAGTGTTGTCCAGTCACTGAGGAGCATCACTGAAGGTGCCACCATGACGCAGACATGGGCAGCCTTCAGGACTGGTAGCGCAGATGACTCAGTGGATCCGGAACTCACTCCACCTGCCGCTTCATCCCATGGAGTCCTCCAGGGCCCTAAGGCCACCTTCAAAGAGGAGGAAGCGCTGGAGGCCAACCCGGGGCCTTCCACCAAGGAGTCGACAGCTAGATACTTAGGTCTCCAGTTCTCAGTTCTTCCACATCCCTGCCCCCCTCCTCAAGGCACATCTCAAAGGCAGCAGACAGAACAGGGTGGCACAGCACCAGGCCATCCAGAGAACGTTCGCCAAGGGCATCAAATGCCACAGGGTGTGGAAAGCAGTAGGCTGCCTCCACCTCTGATATGGGGACACACCTAGTCCACCAAAGATCAAGAAAATTGGAGAGAACTGAGTGGGAACTGGGGGATCATGATCTATGGCTAAGGGGAAAGAAAATATCAAATGTTCACTATTAAACATGGAACATCTGATTCATGTGAGGCCGCTGTCATGTTAATCTTCGCTGCGAACCTGCCTGCACCCCCAGCCCTGCACTCTCCCCACCTCCCTGGGCTCCTATGCTAGTGGTCCAAGATCAAACACCCCCGATGCAGACCCCATTCATAGGATGGGTGTGAGGGCGCTGTCAGCAGAAAGACAGGAGTCAGACTTTGGCATATACTAAGCTTTCCTCACAGTGAGTTATGATCACTTTCATGCCTTGTATTGTGGCCCGACGACAGTGCCGACACAGGCCCATCACCCAGGGATGATGTTACACAGACCTTTGGAGGTGGAACAGGGTGCTCGGGAGTATTGGGAGTGGGGAGTAGAGGGGGGAAGGAGGGTTTGGGAGGAAGGGTAGGGAAATGTGAGGGAAGGTAGGATGGGGGGGGGGGGGGGGAGGGAAATTGGGAGGAGGTCGATTTGGGAAAAGGGGGGATTGGGTGGAGGGGGAATCAGAAGGTGGGGGATTGGGTAAGGCGGGATTGCAGGGGAGGGAAGGAAATGGGGGTCGAGAGAAATGGGGTTTGTTGAACTGACGGACACAGTCCCATCCTGTGTAAATGTGGAGATGATGAGGGTCTCCCTGGTCCTCCTGGCATGTTGGATCATTGCTGCCGCCTGTCCTCCATCCTTTTGATGAGGTCACGGCCAGTAGTTTACCGGGCTGTCTGGAACGGGACAGTGTCAGCGGATCTTCTCTCCTTGCCTTTATCGACTGGCCCCATGTCGACCCCCACGACCGGTGAGGTGGTTGCAACCCTAAATTGTATGGACTCCTTGCCTGTCACGGCATCACAGATCCGTGAGTGGACCAAGACGGAGCCAGTCCTGTCAAAGGTTCGGCATATAGTCCTGTATGTTGGGCAGCATAGACAGCTCCCAGGCGAGTTGCGGGTATTTTCCTCCAAGCTGTCAGAATTTAGCGTGGAAGATGGTATCCTCTTGTAGGGGGACGCGTGTGATTGTCCCGGAAAAAGGACAGGAGCTGATACTACGGGACTTGCGCAATAGGCATCCGGGCGTGACCAAAATGAAAATGTTGGCCCGGAGTTATGTCTGGTGGCCAGGCCTCGACGTCAGCATTGAGAAGGTGGCCAAAACTGTTCCATTTGCCAGGAGCATCAGAAGCTTCCGCCGGCTGCGCCCCTACATCACTGGGAGTGGCCAGGGCGGCCTTGGGCGCGCTTGCATGCAGATTTCGCAGGCCCTTTTCAAGGATCCATGTTCCTTCTATTAATCGATGCCCAGTCTAAATGGCTAGAGGTGCATAAGATGGTAGGCACAACGTCCTGCGCAACAATCGAGAAGATGCATTTGTCTTTCAGTACGCATGGCCTCCCTGAGGTGCTGGTCACGGACAACAGCACTCCGTTCACAAGTGAGGAGTTTGCGAGGTTCATGAAGATGAACAGCATACGCCATATCCGCACCGCTCCATACGACCCGGCTTCCAATGGGTTGGCAGAGCACTCAGTGCAGACATTCAAACGAGGCCTAAAGAAGCAATCTTCTCGTTTTTGTTTTCATATAGGACCACTCCACATGCGGTGACTGGGGTAGCTCCCGCAGAACTCATAATGGGCCGGAGACTTTGCACCCACCTCAGCATGGTTTTCCCGGACATTGGCGCAAAAGTACGCCGCACTCAAGAACGGCAGGGACATGGCTTTTCTCGGCATCGGCCGATTTGGCAGTTTGCGCCCGGTGACCCAATGTTTGTTTGAAAATTTGCTGGTGGTGCCCAGTGGGTCCCTGGCATTATCTTTTGCTGAACGGGCCCTATCTCTTACCAGGTGCAAGCCCAGGATCGTCTCCAGCGCAAGCATGTAGACCACATTCGGTCCAGAAGATCATCCCTTCCAAAGATTCCCCGTCCCCGGAGCTCATTTCTACAGCCACAGAGACCAGACACAGTGGAGAGTATTCCTCACAATCTTCCTCTGGTGCCGCACTCAAAGCCTGCGCAGGTCGTTGCAGAACCACGTGGAGATAGAGATGCCGAGATGATGGAGGCAGCGGACTCTGACGCCAAGATGGAGACAAAGGACACCTCAGAGGGGGAGTCCTCAGGCCCATGGGCCGTGGATGTACAACTGTTACGCCGTTCATCACGGAAGCGCCGTTCTCCGTCTCGTTACACGCCGCCCAATCCAGCACCTCGTGCAAATGGTGTCTGGCCTGCAGCAAAACGAGTCCGACGCCCTCATTCACCAGGGTCTTCGGTGGATTCCTTGGACTTTGGGGGGGGGGGGGGGGAGGGATGTTATAACCTGATTGCTTACCACTGGCTGGGGACTAATGGCAATCCCACAATCCTTTGGGAGTATGAGCTTCCCCAATGAGAGGAGCGGAAAAATCATTAGCAGATTCCTTGCATAAATAAAGCTGGCCATTTTGAAACCAGCTAAAGAGGAGTGAGCAGCACGGGAGTTGCTGTTGCATATATATATGTCATTGTAAATAAATGTTATTTCTTTCTATCCTTCAACTCGTGTTGGATTCTTCGTGGCCCTCACAAAAGGATGCCTGGAGTGTATGCATCTGTTCGCCTTCGGGTGGTTGCCAGAAGTTACCATTGCAGGCTCCAGCTTTAGATAAGGCATCTGCCTTGAAATTACCGGGTGGGGAGGTGCGGTGGTGACTTTTTATTTTAATGAGGCTGTGGCAGTACCAGGTATTGCAGTACCTGAGAGGCTGTTGACCATTGGTTAGACCCAGGAGTCTACCATTGGCTGTATTACGTAGCTCCGCCCTGAAGGCGGGGTATATGAGATGGTGTCATCCCAGCAGCCTTCACTTTCTGTATCGAAGCTGCAGGGGAAAAGGTTCTAGCAGATTAAAGTCTTCAATTATGGAATCACTTTGTCGTGAGTGTAATTGATTGCGCATCAATTTAATCTGCTACAACTTAAGTTGGAAGGATGGATCTCCGAATCCGAGTGCCTCCAGCTCAGCCCCCACGCGGATAACTCTGCTGCTATATTTAAACACTGGCTGGCATGCTTTAAGGGCTACCTCGACACGGACGTAGGCACCCCCACTGAAGGACAGAAGATGCATCTCCTGCGCTCCCGGGTCAGCCCTGGGATCTACCCTCTTATCAAGGAGGCGGAGAACAATGCTGCCGCTATCGAACTGCTAGAAGGACATTACATCCGCCCTGTAAACCAGGTCTACGCTCGTCACCTGCTTGCGACTAGGCGGCAAAGCCCCGAGGAAACGTTGGAAAATTTCTACCGGGCGCTAATGGTGCTGGGCCGAAACTGTGGCTGCCCGCAAGTTTCGGGGAGCGAGCACATGGAACTTTTAATCAGGGTTGCCTTCGTTGCAGGTATGAGCTCCCCGATATCCGCCGATGACTCCTAGAAAGGGACACTCTGGGACTTACAGAGGCACGGGCCCTGGCAGGGTCCATGGACGTTGCCTACAAAAACGCGCTGTCTTTTGCACCCGATCGCCGGCGGCCCCTTGGGCTGCGTGGTAACCCGCAGCGGCAGCCCCTCAGACCTTCCCCCTGACCCCGCAAGCCTGCGCAGCGAGACAGCCCGCTAATGCTGCCGGGCCCCGCTGTTTCTTCTACGGGCAGGCGAACCATCCCCGCCCCCGCTTCCCGGCCCGCACCACCGTCTGCAAAGGGTGCGGCAAGGAGGGCCACTTTGTGGGGGTCTGCCAGGCCCGCACCATGGCCGCGGTCTCCCGCGACTATGGACCGCCGCGGCAACCCTCCTTTCAGGTCCCGACCGGGCAGCGCTCACCGCCACCCCCCTATCCTAGCGCCACGGGCGTGGCCATCTTGCCCCCAGACTCCACGCTGGACGGGTGGGCGCTGCCATTTTGTCCATTGCCGCTGCCATCTTCTTCATCCCCGGACACCATGTGCAACCCATGGGTGACGCCACCTTGGATGGGGCCCCAGGCCCATAGCACGGCCGGCTACACACTGCCCGACCAGAACTCGCAACTGCTTCATCTGGCCTTGGTGACACTGGACCAAAGTTGACCCCGGACACTCGCAACGGCTACAAAGACGGTTCTCATCAACGGCCACAGGACGTCTTGCCTGATTGACTCTGGGAGCACGGAAAGCTTTGTTCACCCCGACACGGTAAGGCGCTGTTCACTTGTAACCCACCCTGTAAACCAAAGGATCTCCCTGGCCTCCGGGTCCCACTAGGTGGAGATACAGGGGTTCTGCCTAACGAACCACACTGTCCAAGGCAGGAAATTCAACAATTTCCGCCTGTACGTCCTGCCGCACCTCTGCACGACTACCCTCCTGGGGCTGGATTTACAATGCCATTTGCAAAGCCGGACTTTTAAATTTGGCGGTCCTATACCTCCCCTTACTGTCTGCGGCCTCGTGACCCTAAAGGTCGACACGCCCTCCCTGTTTGCGAACCTTACCCCCGATTGCAAACCCATCGCCACCAGGAGCAGACGGTACAGTGCCCAGGATCGGACCTTCATCAGGTCACAGGTCCAAAGGCTGCCGGGGGAAGGGGTCATCGAAGCGAGCAACAGTCCCTGGAGAGCTCAAGTAGTGGTGGTAAAGACCGGGGAGAAGCATAGGATGGTCATAGACTACAGCCAGAACATCAACAGGTTTACGCAGCTGGATGCGTACCCTCTCCCCCATATAGCCGACCTGGTAAACAGGATTGCGCAATGCAAGGTCTTCTGCACGGTGGACCTCAAATCCGCCTACCACGAGCTACCCCTCCGCACTAGTGACCACAAGTACACTGCCTTCGAAGCAGATGGGCGGCTCTATCAATTTTTGAGAGTTCCCTTTGGTGTCACTAATGGGGTCTCGGTCTTCCAGCGAGAGATGGACCGAATGGTTGACCGGTATGGCTTACGCGCCACTTTCCGGTATCTGGATTACGTCACCATCTGCGGCCATGACCAGCAGGACCACGACACCAACCTCCGCAAATTCCTCCAGACCGTGAAAATCCTTAATCTGACATACAATAAGGATAAATGCGTGTTTAGCACCGACCGTCTAGCCATTCTAGGCTACGTAGTGCGAAGTGGGGTCATGGGCCCCGACCCTGAGCGCATGCGCCCCCTTATGGAGTTCCCCCTCCCTCACTGCCCCAAGGCCCTAAAGCGCTGCCTCGGCTTCTTCAGCTATTACGCAGACAAAGCCCGACCCCTGATCCAGTCCTCAACCTTCCCCCTGTCCAGGCCTTCTGCCGCATCAAAGCAGACCACGCAAAGGCCACGATGCGCGCCATCGACGAGTCCCTCCCCTTCCAGGTCGAGAGCGATGCGTCCGACGTAGCTCTGGCCGCCACCCTCAACCAAACGGGCAGGCCCGTGCCTTCTTCTCCCGTAACCTCCATGCTTCCGAAATTCGCCATTCCTCGGTCGAAAAAGAGGCACAAGCCATAGTTGAAGCTGTGAGACATTGGAGGCATTATCTGGCCGGCAAAAGATTCACTCTCCTCACGGACCAACGGTCAGTTGCCTTCATGTTCGATAATGCACAGCGGGGCAAGATTAAAAACGACAGGATTTTGCTGTGGAGGATAGAACTCTCCACCTACAACAACGAGATCTTGTACCGTCCGGGGAAGCTGAACGAGCCTCCTGATGCCCTGTCCCACGGCACTTGTGCCACTGCACAAGTGGACCGCCTCCGAACCGTCCACGAGGACCTCTGCCACCCGGGGGTCACTCGTTTTTTCCATTTCGTCACGACCCGCAACCTGCCCTATTCCATTGAGGAGGTCAGGACAGTCACCAGGGACTGCCAAATCTGCGTGGAGTGCAAACCGCACTTCTACCGGCCAGAGAGGGCGCACCTGATAAAGGCTTCCCGTCCCTTTGAACGCCTCAGCATGGACTTCAAAGGCCCCCCTCCCCTCCACCGACCGCAACACGTACTCCTTGAACGTGATTGATGAGTACCCCCGGTTCCCATTCGCCATCCCCTGCCCAGACATGACCACAACCACCGTCATCAAGGCCCTCCAGGGTATCTTTACACTGTTCGGTTTCCCCGCATACATTCACAGTGATCGGGAGTCCTCCTTTATGAGCGACGAACTGCGTCAATTCCTGCTCAGCAAGGGCATTGCCTCGAGCAGGACGACCAGTTACAACCCCTGGGGAAACGGGCAGGTAGAGAGGGAGAACGGAACGGTCTGGAAGACCGTTCTACTGGCCCTACGGTCCAGGAATCTCCCGGTCTCCCGTTGGCACGAGGTCCTCTCGATGACCCTCCACGCCATCCGGTCGCTGCTCTGTACAACCACAAATCAGACACCTCATGAACATCTCCTTGTTTTCCCCAGGAAGTCCACCTCCGGGACCTCGCTCCCAACCTGGCTAGCGACACCCGGACCCATCCTGCTTCGGAAGCACGTGCGGGCGCACAAGTCGGACCCATTGGTCGAGAGGGTCCACCTGCTGCACGCTAACCCCCAGTATGCCTACGTGGCGCATTCCCTGACGGCCGGCAAGACACAGTCTCCCTTCGGGACCTGGCACCCGCCGGAACCCCACGCGCACCCGAACCATGCCCCCACCCCCACCTCCCCCACAGCACCTCACTGGAGGGTCAGTAATCCTGCCGCTCCTGGCTAGGCCCGACTCCCACCGACACCCCCTACTGGCGCCCCCCCGTCAATCTTTTGCCCCTACAGCCCCGCCTAGGGGTGACGAAGCTGCCAGGGAGGACGACACCACGCTCCAGGGAGGAGTCACAACCGCCGGGACCCTCGTCAGAATCACCGCCGAAGCCCAGACGCTCCAGAAGGATGACCAGTCCGCCCGATCGACTGATTGCTGCACTATGAACACTTTGTACATATCCTCGCCATCACGGTACCTCCATACCTGGTCATACCATGCTAAAGGCGACTATTAACGCTGGCCACCACCCCCGCCGGGCTCTTTTTTAACAGGGGGTGAATGTGGTAGTACCAGGTATTGCGGTACCCGAGAGGCTGATGACCATTGGTTGACCCAGGAGTCTACCATTGGCTGTATTACGTAGCTCCGCCCAGAAGGCGGGGTATAAGAGATGGTGTCGTCCCTGCAGCCTTCACTTTCTGTATCGAAGCTGCTGGGGAACAGGTTCCAGCAGATTAAAGCCTACAGTTATGAAATCACTTCGTCTTGAGTGTAATTGATTGCGCATCAGAGGCCATATGTGCGGCCGGCTGCTTGTTTAAGGACGTGTTTCAGTATCGGGGCGGAGGGTAGGGGTTTTCTGTAAGCGGACACAAAACCATGACCTTCCCATAGGGGGAGGAATTCTGTCAAACTGTTGCAAATATACAGGCTGTCTGAGTGTATGTCCGCAGGCATTGGGAAATAGTCCGGGTGGTCAATTACTTAGGCTATGGCTGCGAGCTCTGCTGCTTGGGCTCCTAAATGTCCTGGTAATTATAAAGATACCTCTGCTCGTGACCGTCCCTGTGGATCCTCCATATAAATCCAGCATCCAGTTATCCTAACACCATCTTGTCCAGTGGAGGAGCCATCCACATAGATTTTAAATGTGTCCCCTGAGTTTTGGGAACCTGGCTTCTCGCTGCCTGCACGTGGCTGTAGTGACTTGGGAAGAAAGGGTCCTGTGTGGTGTTTGGCAGTAATGATCTGGCACTCATGTGAGGTCCCTGCATATTGCAAATTATCTGCAAAAAATGTGTGGGTCTTAACGGCGATGTCCCTTCCTTGTAGTACTAATTTCCAGCGAGCTGCTCTGACCTGGCTAACTGAACAGTCCTCTAATCTGCCATCTAACAAAAGCTGACTGGGGGTGTGCTCGGTGAGAATAGTGACTGGGTTGAGGCCTGTAATATATGCGAAATACTGAACTGCCCAAAAGACTGCAAGCAGGTGTCGCTCATTGGCAGAAAATCCCTGTTCTACGGGGTCTAAAATTCTGGAAGCATAGGCAACTGGTCCTAATCGGTCATGTCGTTCCTGTAGGAGTACTGCTGATAGTGTTTGGTCAGTAGTTGCTACTTCTATGGCATATGGCAAGTCAGGGTCGGGAACTTGTAAAGCGGGTGCTGTTCCAAAGGATAGCTTTAAATCATCGATGGTGTCTGTGTGCTGTGGGAGCCAATTCCAGGGGGTGTTCTTTTTCAAGAGTTCGGAGAGTGGGGCGGCCTTGGTGGCAAACCCAAGGTGACAAACATGTGATTCCTACAGTATCCTACTAAACCTAGGAATGAACGGAGTGCGGTTACATTACGGGGCTGGGGCAATTTAACTATGGAGTCCATTCGTTTCTGTTCAATCTCTCTTTTGCCGTGGGTGATAATTGTCCCTAAATAGAGGACCTTCTCCCTCATTATTTGAGCCTTTTTGGGGTTTACTTTACATCCGATGGACTGGAGCAGGGCTGGCAATTCGGCTAGCGGAGCCACGTGCTCTTCCTTGGTGTCAGTTTGTAGGAGCAGGTCATCTACATAGTGAACTAGGCATTCGGGGTAGGAGAATTTAGAAAGACCAGCAGCTAACTGTCTGTGGAAAATGGAAGGGGAGTTATGGAATCCTTGTGGGAGACACGTCGATGTGTACTGTTGACCTTGAAACGTGAACGCAAATTTATATTGGCAAGCTCGGTCTAGAGGAATGGACCAGAAACCATTGCTAATGTCCAGCATGGTGAAATATCTCGCTTGCACTCCCTGTTTAACCATGGTCGTGGGAACAGTGGGGGCTTGTTAATGGGGTAACTTTATTTAATTTGCGATAGGCAATTGTGAGTTGCCATGAACCGTCTGGTTTCTTTACTGGCCAAATCGGGGCATTATTAGAATTACTCCTTGTTTTAGTCGGCTGCTGATGACCTTTGAAATCTCGCTCTCAGCCTGCTGGGGAAAGCCGTATTGCCTCTGGGGTTTAGGATCTGGACCTGAAATCATAACTGTGCCTGTAATCTGCCCACAGTCGTGTTTGTGCTGTGTGAAAGCATCTCTGTGTTTGGTTAGCACCTCTCTAATGGACGCATCAGTGCTAATTGCTGAGGGATTAAACCAATAGTCCCCTATTGAGCAGGTCCTCTGTGCATGATCTCCTACTGAGAGCGTTGCAGGGGCCCTTGTTGTCTTGGGCATCTGCCATACACACCTATTTACGGGGTCAAAGGAAAGGTTTTGGCGTTCATGAAATCCATACCAAGAATGTGTTCTGCGGTTGGGGGTACCTTGACTAAAATGACAGGGTGCTTGCTGGCTATGGTTCCAACATGGACAGGTATAGGGGCTGTAATGTATCCTTCCTGCATGTGCCCAGTGAATCCACTTAGTGTAATGGTGTTTGTAATTGGCCAGGGGGTTTCTAGGAACAGGGTTGAGGAATTTAGCGTGGTCCGGGAGCCTCCTGTGTCCCAGAGAAAATCAGCGGAATGTCCCTGGACTTTACCTGTGACTACTGGTCTCCTGACATTATCCCAGCGCGTGTCACAGACCCAAGTTGGAGCCACCATCAGTCAAAGGAGTTGTATGCAAGGTTATCTGAGCGGGTGTTTACGGTATGCATGGGGCGTGACTGGCGATCGTGATCTTGCCTATTGTCTCTGGGCGGGGGGGGGGGGGGCGGTTGCTGCTGCGGTCTCTGGTATCGGTGATTGGGTGGGGGGTTTTGCCTGCAATCACGGGCGAAGTGTCCTTTTGTCCGCAAGTATAACATGATCCTTGTGGCGCGTGGGGTGAACCTTATGCTCTGGGATACTGTTCTCTGGGGTACTGTTCCTCGCTCCTACCTTCATTTATCCATGCGGGTTCATAACCAGGTCTGACTGGGTGCATGGTGCCTTCTAATCCATTCTGATCTATCTGGTTCTGTAGCGACTGTTCCCATGCCCTAGAGAGACGTCCGAGTACCCGTGCCTCATTATGAGTATGATCTGCCAGATCATAGTTTGCACAAGCCTTTTTACCTGCTTCAGTTGCCTGTGAAACTAGGGTTTGGGACCATTTAGTGGTTTGTTCATCATTTAGGTTAGCGCGGTTTAATTCGCCGAAAACTGCTTTGAAATGGATCCAGAGGCGACCGGCAAAGGCCGTCGGGTGCTCTCCTTTCTTTTGCCTACATTTGTTTGGACCTTCTACTGGGTCCCCTTTATTATACCCGATAGCAGCTAATATGGAGTCCTTCATTTCATCTCGGGTTCCTCCTCCTACATTTTGGGGCGCAGGTAACGCTCATCTTACTGACTGGCTATGGCTCATTACTATTAATTTTACTTCCTCCCTCTCATCTAAACCATGCATAACCTTTTGTTGGTAAACCTCCTCAAAGAAGCCATGTGGGTCTGCAGTGGGTTCAAATGGTGTTATCTTATTGCAGGCATCCCTTAACTGTGTTATTGTGAGCGGGGTGGTGTGGGTGATAGGTGGACCGATATGATTCCCTATCCTTCTTTCTGTAGTGACCGGATTCATGGGTGCCGGGGCAGTTTCACTACATGTGGGGGTTGGTGCTATCTGTTCAACTGGGGCTGCTGGTGCTTTTCTCTTTGGTATGGGTGGAGGAGCTGGTGTCAAGTGACAGTTAAACCCCAAACAATTCTTCAGTGTTTTCCTCCCTACCTCCTCCTCTAACCAAAAAACCCAATCACTGTAAGGATCCCAGCCGAGTAAAGATCAAGAGGGAGACTCGAGGGCAGGTAGAAGTAGAAAGAAGTTGAACCGTGACATCACAGCCAGCAGGTAAGTGATTGGCTGGTGACTGGTAAGTAGTTTTCCTTTTCCCTGAGGTGTGTTAATAAGGTAGGGTTTTTCTATTTCTATTTTTTTTTTTAAATTGTGTGATTGGTAACAATTTTTCTTTTTTTTTCCTTTTTCATTTATTTATTATTTGATATTATAGTTGGACTAAGTTTAAGATTAAAAATGGCAGGAGATCTCAGACCTGTGTTATGCTTCTCTTGCTCAATGTGGGAGCTCAGTGACGTGGCTGATGTCCCTGGCTCCTTCACGTGCGGGAAGTGTGTCCAGCTGCAGCTCTTGTTAGACCGCATGATGGCTCTGGAGCTGTGGATGGACTCACTTTCATAGCACTGTTTCATAGAATTTACAGCGCAGAAGGAGGCCATTCGGCCCATCGAGTCCGCACCGGCTCCCGGAAAGAGCACCCCACCCAAGCCCACACCTCCACCCTATCCCACAACCCAGTAACCCCACCCAACACCAAGGGCAATTTTGGACACTAAGGGCAATTTATCATGGCCAATCCACCTAACCTGCACATCTTTGGACTGTGGGAGGAAACCGGAGCACCCGGAGGAAACCCACGCACACACAGGGAGGATGTGCAGACTCCGCACAGACAGTGACCCAGCCGGGAATCGAACCTGGGACCCTGGAGCTGTGAAGCAATTGTGCTATCCACAATGCTGCCGTGCTGCCCTAGGAGCATCCGCAATGCTGAGGATGTCGTGGATAGCACATTTAGTGAATTGGTCACACCACAGATTAGGATTGCTGAGGGAGAAAGGGAATGGGTGACCAAAAGGCAGAGGAAAAGCAGGAAGGCAGTGCAGGTGTCCCCTGCGGTCATCTCCCTCCAAAACAGGTATACCGTTTTGGATACTGTTGTGGGAGATGGCTCACCAGGGGAAGGCAGCAGTAGCCAGGTTCATGGCACCGTGGCTGGCTCTGCTGTACAGTAGGGTGGGAAAAAGAGTGGAAGGGCTATAGTCACAGGGGATTCAATTGTAAGGGGAGTAGATAGGCGGATCTGTGGTCAAAAACAAGACTCCCGAATGGTATGTTGCCTCACAAGTGCACGGGTTAGGGATGTCTCAGATCGGCTGCAGAACATTCTGAAGGGGGAGGGTGAACAGCCAGTTGTCGTGGTGCATGTAGGCACCAATGATATAGGTAAAAAACGGGATGAGGTCCTACAAGCAGAATTTAGGGAGTTAGGAGCCAAGTTAAAAAGTCGGACCTCAGAGGTAGTAAGCTCAGGATTGCTGCCAGTGCCACGTGGTAGTCAGAGTAGAAATGAAAGAATAGGCAGAATGCATGGCTTGAGAGATGGTGCAGGAGGGAGGGGTTCAGATTTTTGGGACATTGAGACAGGTTCTGGGGAGGCGGGTCTACTACAAGTGAAGTAGGTAAGGCAGATTAACTTAGGGCTTGGATTAGTACCTGGGAGTATGATGTTATTGCTATTACTGAGACTTGGTTGAGGGAAGGGCATGATTGGCAACTAAATATCCCAGGATATTGATGCTTCAGGCGGGATAGAGAGGGAGGTAAAAGGGGTGGAGGAGTTGCATTACTGGTCAGAGAGGATATCACAGCTGTGCTGAAGGAGGGCACTATGGAGGACAGTTGAGGCGATATGGGCAGAGCTCATAAATAGGAATGGTGCGGTAACAATGTTGGGGCTGTACTACAGACCTCCTAACAGTGAGCGTGAGATAGAGGTACAATTATGTAAACAGATTATGGAAAGATGTAGGAGCAACAGGGTGGTGGTGATAGGAGATTTTAATTTTCCCAACATTGACTGGGATACACTTAGTGTCAGAGGTCTAGATGGAGCAGAATTTGTAAGGAGCATCCAGGAGGGTTTTCTAAAGCAGTATGTATATAGTCCAACTTGGGAAGGGGCCATATTGGACCTGGTGTTGGGGAATGAGCCCGGCCAGGTGGTTGAAGTTTCAGTCGGGGATTACTTTGGGAATAGTGATCACAATTCCGTAAGTTTTAGAATACTCATGGACAAAGACGAGAGTGGTCCTAAAGGAAGAGTGCTAAATTGGGGGAAGACCAACTATACCAAAATTGTGAGACTAGCTGAGAGGAAAAAGGAAACATAAATAAAGTCGAGGCGACTGAAGACAGACGAAGCTTTGGAAGAATATTGGGAATGTAGGACCAATCTGAAACGAGGAATCAAGAGGGCTAAAAGGGGTCATGAAATATCTTTAGCAAACAGAGTTAAGGAAAATCCCAAAGCCTTTAATTCATATATAAGGAGCAAGAGGGTAACTAGAGAAAGGGTTGGCCCACTCAAGGACAAAAGGAGGAAAGTTATGCGTGGAGTCAGAGAAAATGGGTGAGATTCTTAACGAGTACTTTGCATTGGTATTCACCAAGGAGAGGGACATGACGGATGTTGAGGTTAGGGATAGATATTTGATTACTCTAGGTCAAGTCGGCATAAGGAGGGAGGATGTGTTGGGTATTCTAAAAGGCATTAAAAGATGGACAAGTCCCTAGGTCTGGATGGGATATATCGCAGATTACTGAGGGAAGTGAGAGAGGAAATAGCTGGGGCCTTAACAGATATCTTTGCAGCATCCTTGAACACGAGTAAGGTACTGGAGGACTGGAGAATTGTAATGTTGTCCCCCTTGTTTAAGAAGGGTAGCAGGGATAATCCAGGTAATTATAGACCGGTGAGCTTGACGTCAGTGGTAGGGAAGCTGCTGGAGAAGATACTGAGGGATAGGATCTATCTCCATTTGGAAGAAAATGGGCTTATCAGTGAGAGGCAACATGGTTTTGTGCAGGGAAGGTCATGTCTTACCAACTTAATCGAATTATTTGAGGAAGTGACAAAGTTGATTGATGAGGGAAGGGCTGTAGATGTCAAATACATGGACTTCAGTAAGGCATTTCATAAGGTTTCCCATGGTAGGCTGATGGAAAAAGTGAAGTTTCATGGGGTCCAGGGTGTACTAGCTAGATGGATAAAGAACTGACTGGGCAACAGGAAACAGAGAGTAGTGGTGGAAGGGAGTTTCTCAAAATGGAGAACTGTGACCAGTGGTGTTCCACAGGGATCCTTGCTGGGACCACTTTTGTTTGTGATATACATAAATGATCTGGAGGAAGGCATATGTGGTCTGATTAGCAAGTTTGCAGATGACACTAAGATTGGTGGAGTTGCAGATAGTGAAGGGGACTGTCAGAGAATACAGCAGAATATAGATAGATTGGAGAGTTGGGCAGAGAAATGGCAGATGGAGTTCAATCCGGGCAAATGCGAGGTGATGCATTTTGGAAGATCCAATTCAAGAGCAAACTATACGGTAAATGAAAAAGTCCTGGGAAAATTGATGTACAGAGAGATCTGGGTGTTCAGGTCCATTGTACCCTGAAGGTGGCTGCGCAGGTCGATAGAGTGGTCAAGAAGGCATACGGCATGCTTTCCTTCATCGGAAGAGGTATTGAGTACAAGCATTGGCAGGTCATGTTACAGTTGTATAAGACTTTGGTTCTGCCACATTTGGAATAATGCGTACAGTTCTGGTCGCCACATTACCAAAAGGTTGTGGATGCTTTGGAGAAGGTGCAGAGGAGGTTCACCAGGATGTTGCCTGGTATGGAGTGCGCTAGATATGAAGAGAGGTTGAGTAGATTAGGATTATTTTCATTAGAAGGACGGAGGTTGAGGGGGGACCTCATTGAGGTCTACAAAATCATGAGAGGTATAGACAGGGTGGATAGCAAGAAGCTTTTTCCCAGAGTGGGGGACTCAATTACTAGGGGTCACGAGTTCAAGGTGAGAGGGAAAAGTTTAAGGGAGATATACGTGGAATGTTCTTTATGCAGAGAGTGGTGGGTGCCTGGAATGCATTGCCGGCGAAGGTGGTAGAGGCGGGCACGAGAGCGTCATTTAAGATGTATCTAGACAGATACATGAATGGGCTGGGAGCAGAGCGATACAGATCATTAGAAAATAGGCGACAGTTTTCGATAGAGGATCTGGGTCGGCACAGGCTTGGAGGGCCGAAGGGCCTGTTCCTGTGCTGTAATTTTACTTTGTTCTTTGTTCTCTTTGTTCTTTGAATGCTGATGGGTTGAGTCATTTCCCTTTGACTGTGGTGTCGGCGAATCCACCCACGGCCGCCAAAATCGTTGCAGTCCTAAATTTCATGGACACTCTGCCCGTGACAACTGCTTGCGTCTGAGAATGGACATGGTCTGATTTAGTTTAGTTTTGTCCAGTGTGCCACGACAACAGCTTCCAATGGAGTTAAAGGCTTTTTTTACTAAAATGTCAGAGCTGACCGTCGAGACTGGTGTCCTCCTGTGGGGCACAAGAGTCTCCATCCCTGCAAAAGGCCAACCGTTAGTTCTGAAGGACCTTAATACTGCACATCCGGATGTCTCTAAAATGAAAATGCTGGTGGCCAGGAGTACGTCTGGTTGCCAGTCATCGACGAATACATTGAGCTGGTTTCCCAGTGCTGCCTAGTGTGTCAAGGTCATCGGAAGTGACTGGCAGCGGTGCCTCTATACCCATGGCAGCGGCCTGGACGTCCCTGGGCCCACGTTCACTCGAATTCTCTGGCCTGTTTTTTGGCTCCATGTTTCTCATCTTGGTTGATGCACAATCAAGTGGTTGGAGGTTCACAAAATGGCATCTATCGCCTCCTGCACAACCATTGTGCAGCTGCACATCTCTTTTTCCACCCACGGATTACCAGAGGTGCTTGATATGGATAACGGGACCTCATTTATTAGCAAGGAGTTTGCTGCCTTCGCAAGGCCGAATGGCATCCACCATGTTCACAACGCGCCTTATCACCCAGCATCGAATGGATTGGTGGAACGTGCTGTACGGACGATGAAGCAGGGCCTGAAGAAACAAACCACAAGTTCAAAGGATGCCAGGCTGGCACACTTTCTCTTCTCGTATAAGACCTCCCCTCATGCTGTTACGGGTGTAGCCCAGACATAAATGTTGATGGGTCGCCGACTCCGGTCTCAGTGGGTATGTTGCTCCCTGAGATCAGCACAAAAGTGCGCCGCACACGAGATTTCCAAAGATGTTTGCTGAATAGGCGTCAACTTCTACGGTGTTTCGCATCTGACGTGGCAGTCAACGCCCAGAAATTTGGTGAATTTGACTCCACCCTGATCTGACCCACCGCTCGGACGCTCCTCGAGAGATTGCACCCCGGTCCGGCCCATCACTCAGACGCTCCTCGGGGGAACTCTATCCCGGTCTGGCCCACCACTCGGATGCTCCTCGGGGGATCTCTATCCCGGTCTGGCCCATCACTCGGACGCTCCTCGGGGGAACTCTACCCTGGTCTGGCCCACCGCTCATACGTTCTTCGGGGGACCTCTACCCGGACTGACCCACCACTTGGACGCTCCTCGGGGGAACTCTACCCCGGTCTGGCCCATCACTCGGATGGCTCCTCAGGGGAACTCTACCCCGGTCCGACCCACTGCTCAGATGGCTCTTCGGGTGAACTCCTCCCCGGTCCAACCTGTTATTCCAGTTCCACGGTATGTGCACCTGGCTACATTGTCTTCTTCTCATTATACCAAAACGCCTGATGTCTAGTCATCTTACTCCGATATGGAGACACAGACATCTGGCATCTCTAACTCGGACATTGTGTTCGGCCGCCTGTGGTGGATTCACCGCTGCAGGAGTCGTTCTCTGGCTCATTATACTTTGCTGATCTGGTCCCACCGCCAGGAAACGGTGTACCGAGGCAAATGAGTCTGTGTCACCCGCTGTCCGCCCAGGCTGAGCCGGTTTCGTCTGTTCCTTCCTCGTTATCAGAGTTTTAACTTCTTCATCTGCTCCTCGTCTTCATCATCCTTATTGTTCCCTAAGGGCATCTTCAGACTTTGGGGGGAGGAGAGCTGTAATAACCTGCAGAGAACACACGGGCTAGGTTGATTGTTTTATCCGTGTGTCTCGGTGTATGAGCTCCCCCGTTAACTACAGGCTGATACCATGTTGTATATAAAGTCGGCCAGATTGGAACCGACCAACATAGAGAGGACCCAGTGAGGTTCCTCTTGTAAATAGTATGCATTATAAATAAATAATAATAATCTTTAATGTCACAAGTAGGCTTACATTAACACTGTAATGATGTTACAGTGAAAATCCCCTGGTCGCCACATTCAGGCACCTGTTCGGGTACACTGAGGGAGAATTCAGAATGTCCAAATGACCTAACAGCATGACTTTCGGGACTTGTGGGAGGAAACCGGAGCACCCGGAGGAAACCCACGCAGACACGGGACAACGTGCGGACTCCACACAGACAGTGACCCAAGCGGGGAATCGAACCTGGGACCCTGGAGCTGTGAAGCCACAGTGCACCACTATGCTACTGTGCTCTTCTTTGTGTTACTTGTATGGCTCCCTTAGCCTTTACTAAAGATGTCTTTGGACAGCTGCAGAACATCCTGAGAGGCGGGTGGGGAAAGAGGTGAGCAGCCAGCAGTTGTGGTCCACATTAGTATGAATGGCATAGGTAGAAAGAGGAATGTGGCCTTGCAGTCAGAATTTAGGAAACTAGGTAGCAGGACCTCAAGAGTAATAATCTCTGGATTACTCCAAGTACGTCGTGCTCGAGAGTATGAAAAATAGGAAGATAAAACGGATGAATTGATGTCAGGGAAGATGGTGCAAGAGAGAGGGTTTTAGATTCCTAGGACAGTGGGACTGGCTCTTGGGGGAGATTGAAACCTGATCGGGCAAGAGGATTTGCACCTAATCAGAGTGGAGACTGAGTTCCTAGTGGGACACTTTGCTTGTGCTTTTGGAGAGGGTTTCAACTAATTTGACAGGGTTTTGGGAACCAGGAGGTAAAATTAGAAAGTAATACCAGGAATGCTTGGAACACCGGGAGAGATAGGTTGTGTCAGGATAGAAAATAGCAAACCATTGGGAGGATTTAGAATAAGGGAAAAAGTAATGACATCTAAATCAGGGTTACTAATCTTTATTGTCACAAGTAGTGTTATGGGCCAGGGTTTAGAGAATCCCAAAGTGTATCATGGAGTTCACCTGGCACTCAACTTTTAATAGATTGTGGTATGGGGAGCACACGGCCCACTCTACAAGTGTGGTACTTCAGAAATGGAAAAGTTATTTTTTAAAGCAAAACAATGTTTATTCTATGAACTCAAGTTAACCTTTTTAAAACAAACTGTGAATATCTTAGCAACCATTAATTCAAAGATAACCCCCAAAGAATACAACACTAAGTAATCTGTATGCTGTCCTTTTACACCCAAAAGTCTTAACAAAACTTTTAACCAGAAGCACATCAGAGTTTCCATTCAATACTGAAAACATTTATACTTCTGAATTCACCAAATGATTAAGAGATAGTCCTTCATGGCAGAGAGCTCAACAATACAGCTGCTTTGTCTGACTTCAGCTGCAACACACTGAAAAACGAAACCAAAAGACAGACTCACCCAAGCTTTTCTCAGTGAAACTAAAAAGCAAACCAGAGCTCAGCTCCGCCCACACTCTGACATCACTGCAGTAACATGAGCACCTAACCATTTCTTAAAGTGACATTCCCATGACTTTAGGCTTACATTAACACTGCAATGAAGTTCTTGTGAAAAGCCCCTAGTCGCCACATGTATGTGAATGCACAGAATTTGATAAATGGAATTGGTGAGTGCCAGGCGCAGATTGCTAGGGGAAATAAGGGGTTGAATTTTACGTCTGCCGGGCAGGCGTGTGCCCGACCTCGAAACTCGTTAAACTGCACGTGATGACATTGGACGAGTATCCCAACATCATTGAGCTCGCTTGCGATATTTTGGCCGATGGGCAGAGGCATGGATCAGCAGCATGCCTTCTGTCCATTATGCTGCTTGTTGAGGGGATTAAATCCCCAATTGAGCAACATTTTATTCGCCATGTGTGATTTCAAGCTGGGCACATGGGACTCACGAGCAGGCGGACCAACGGTGAGGGGTGGTACTGTAGCACAGTGGGTAGCATTGTTGCTTCACAGCTCCAGGGTCCCAGGTTCGATTCCCGGCTTGGGTCACTGTCTGTGCGGAGTCTGCACGTTCTCCCCGCGTCTGCGTGGATTTCCTCCGGGTGCTCAGGTTTCCTCTCACAGTCCAAAGATGTGCAGGTTTGGTGGATTGGCCATGCCACATTGTCCTTAGGTTAGGTGGGGTTATTGGGTTACGGGAATGTGGTGGAGTTGTGGACTTAAGTGGGTTGCTCTTTCCAAGAACCGGTGCAGACTCGATGGGCCAAATGGCCTCCTTCTGCACTGTAAATTCTATGATTCTACGAATCACTTTTAAAATTTTGGATTTCAGGGGAAGATTAATGCTGGATGAGGAGTTGGAAGTTTCAGGGGGTGAGCTGAGGTAGTGTTTTGGGGTTTTGAGAGAGGGTTTTGTGTGTTTGGCTCAGCACAATGCGAAGCTCTCAGGATATTGCTGTTCTCTTGTTGGCTGCCTGGACTCCGTTCCCGCCTGTTGCGCCCACGAGCATTGGATTAGAATTGGACGTTGCATCCACGAGCATTGGATTAGAATTGGACGTTGCATCCACGAGCATTGGATTAGAGAAGGACCCATTATCCTGACCCTCTGCTTTCTGTCAGTCAGCCAATCCTCAATCCAATCTAGTACTCTACCCCAATCCCCTGTGATCTCAGTTTTTTATGCAGCACATTATCAAACGCCTTTTGTATGTCTAGATATACCACATCCACAGGGTCACCATTATCCACCTTGCTGGTTATGTCCTCAGAGAACTCAAGCAAGTTTGTCAAGCCTGGCTTACTCCTCATAAAACCATGCGTCCACAAGCATTGGCCATGATGCAGACAGTGGTGCCTCTGCGGCCTCTGCATGCCGCCTCTAAACTTCGCGGCAGGTTACCATTGGACAGGGCACCATTCGTGTGCCCGCCCCAGCCATCCCCTCGCCGACCCAACGCGGCTGCGATATATGCTGGCTGCCACCTAATATCACGATTCTGAATTGATCTCGGGCGGGACCAGGAATCGCTGCCGCTCCTGGTACGCCCGCCAAGCACCGAGTGTGAAATTCTGCCCAGGATATCGTGGACATAGATTTAAAATAATGGCAGACAAAGCTGAAGTGAGATGAGCCCATCTTTTTACCCAGCGCGGTGCTGTGATTTGAACTGCCTGAAAGGGTGGCAGAATAAAATTCAAGAGTAACTTTCAAAAGGGAACTGGACAAATAATTGAAGCAAAAATCTTTTCAGAGCTAGGAGGAAAGAGCATGGAATGGGACTAATGGGATCGTTCTATACAGAGGCGGCTCAGGCATGCTCGAGCGAGTAGCCGATCCTCCGGAGCTGCATTATCCGCAATTCTACCGTTTGCCGCCTTTTATACTGATTCTGATCGCACAGAATGAAGTGGAAATAACTGTAGTCTTGTCTATGCTGCAGAATAGAATCCCCCGACTCGCAAGTGACTGACATGGCAGCAGCACATCAGCCTGTTCATCAATATTTGAATTTTGAAGTAACAACACTGCAATCTGTGGCATGCTGCCAGATCTGCCCTTTACCATTGGCACTCACTGTCAGTGCTGCCTGATTAGTAGTGCAGCTGCGAATAGCAATTACAAAAATTGCAACTGCTGTTTAAATTCTCCTGTCAATCTGTTATTCTCAGCACCAAAAAGAAATGGCCCCCGTCAGTCGTGCCAGATAATATTTTGCCAGAGTCTGACGGAGCAACTTGTGAATTGAAGGCCTGGAATAGTCATTTGGGCTAGTGTTACATTGGAACATAGGTTAGGGGTGGCACAGTGGTTGGCACTGCTGCCTCACAGCACAAGGGTCCCAGGTTCAGTTCCGGCCTTGGGTGACTGTGTGGAACTTGCACGTTCTCCCTGTGTCTGCGTTTCCTCCGGGTGCTCCGGTTTCCTCCCACAGTCCAAAAATGTGCAGGTTAGGTGGATTGACTATGCTAAATTATCCCTTAGTGTTCAAAGGTTAGGTAGGGTTACAGGGATTGGCTGGGGATTGAGGATAAGGTGCTCTTTCTGAAGGTCGGTGCTGACTTGATGGGCCGAATGGCCTCCTTCTGCACTGTAGGAATTCTATGATTCTACTCTATGATTCTAACAGCGGGATTACGAGCAGAAGTAGGCAATTCAGCTCTTCGAGCCTGCTCCGTCATTCAATCAGATCGTGGCTAATCTCGTCCTGGTCTCAAATCCACCTCCCCACCTGTTGGCCATATCTCTTTAACCCATTTTTTATCAATAATATATCTATCTCTTTCTTGAAAACATTTAATGATTCAGATTCAGACTCAGGTAGGGTTACTGGGTTACGGGATTACGGGGATAGGGTGGAGGCATGGGCTTGGGTAGGGTGCTCTTTCTAAGGGTCGGTGCAGACTCAATGGGCTGAGTGGCCTCCTTCTGCACTGTAAATTCTATGAATTCCACCGCACTATGGGGCAGCGAGTTCCACAAATTCACCACCCTCTGCGAGAAGTAGTTCCTCCTCATCTCAATTCTAAATCTACCGCCTTTCAACGTATATCCATGACCTCTCTTTCTAGATTTCCTTACATTTGGTCTATGTTTACTTTATCAATCCCATTTAATGGTTTCTACACCTCGATCAGACCCCCTCTCATCCTTTTAAACTCCAGCGAGTATAAGCCCAAACTGTTTAATCTCTCCTCATACGTCAACCTTTTCAGCCCCTTTCAATCTGCTGAAGCTCCTCTGAACTACCTCCAATGCCACCACATCCATCCTCAAATAAGGAGACCAAAACTGGACACACTACTCCAGATGTGATCTCACCAACACCCTATACAAGTGCAACAACACTTCTCTGCTTGTATACTCCAGTCCTTTTGCAATAAACGCTAACATTCCAGTTGCCTTTTTAATTATATGCTGTACCTGCATACTGACTTTCTGCGATTCATGAACAAAGATCCCTCTGCCCAGACACATTTTGAATCTGCTTTCCATTTAGATAATAATTTGCTTTTCTATTTTTTCGGCCAAAATGGATATTACTGATCCACATTAAACTCCCTCTGCCAAATTTTGGCCCAATCTTCTATCTATATCCGTCTGTAAAATCTTTATCTCCTTTTCATTGCCTGCTTTCCCACCTATTTTAGTATCATCCACAAATGTTGCTATATTACACTCTGCCCCTACTTGCAGTTCATTTATATGGATTGTCAACAGCTGAGGTCCGAGGGCTGACCCCTGCGGCACCCCGCTGGTTACAGTTCACCAGCTAGAGAAGGACCCATTATCCTGACCCTCTGCTTTCTGTCAGTTGGTAATCCTTAATCCAATCTAGTACTCTACCCCCAGTCCCCTGTGATCGCACCTTCTGGATCAGTCTTTTATGCAGCACATTTTCAAACGCCTTCTGGAAGTCTAGATATACCACATCCACAGGGTCACCATTATCCACCTTGCTGGTTATGTCCTCAGAGAACTCAAGCAAGTTTGTCAAGCCTGACTTACCCCTCATAAAACCATGCTGACAATTATTGCAGTCATGCATGTCACATTGATGTACAACCTGCCAGATAACTGTAATTTCATGTAATCAATGTGAGAAATGTAAGATGATGTATGGAAATAAAGGATATGAAACAAAAGAAAGTCTTCCCATCAAGCCCATCCCATTACAAACTTGACACAATCCTTTTCCACAATCAACCCCCCCCCCCCCCCCCCACACACACACACACACACACACACACACGCACCTACCTCTGCCCGCACACACTATCACCACAGTCCTATAACTTCCGGGGAAAGGCAACGCAAAAGAGTGAGGAACGCAGATTTAAGGTCATTGGTAAAAGCACCAGAGGTGACAGAAGAGAAAAAAAATGCGTAGGCAGTTGCTGCGATCTGAAATGCGCTGCCTAAAAAAGCTATGGAAGTCAAATAGATTTGGTGATAATTTTCAGCAGGAGTTCGATAAATACTTTTAGGGGAAAATAATTCCAGGAGTATAGATAGAGACAGAGCCAAGGAGTGGGATTAACTGAATAGCTCTGTTAAGGAAATGGCATGTAAGGAGTCCTTCATTAGCTAATTAAATGACTCCTCGTGGTTCAAGTGTTTTATCAAAATGCAAGTTTATTGCTGCAACACACAATACGGTAATTATCACAGTTACACAATGAAGTCATACAACCAGATTTTTCACAGACCCAAGGTGATCTAGCTTGGCTTCTGTAGGCTGGACGTTCAACTGTCCTGATGGCTTGACCCAAAAGGCCTATTATTTGTTCTTATGTCTTCTGCTCAAAATGAGTCTTCTCGCATGATGCACATACTGAAGTGAGGTTCCTTCTCACCAAATCCCCAGACGCCGACTTAATGGCCATCTTGGTAGTTTCATTGTTAAATCAGTACAATCCAATATCTCCTGTCTGACAACACACAAGGACAAAAGATTGACTGTGAATCCCAGATAGGTTATATAAGAAAACTCCAATGTTCCAACTACTGTCTGATGTTAACACAATGTGGTAAACCACTGTGTTCTTATATTAAGGGTTGTGCGGTCGAACCTGCACTACAGCGTCACCTGGGTCCCTGCATGCTAGCTCCGCCCAGGAGCCGGGTTATAAATATGCGTGGCCTCCAACTCGCAGCCATTTCATCAGCTGCTGTGGGAGGCCACACATCTGATACTAATAAAGCCTCAGTTTGGATTCAACTTCGTCTCCAGTCAAATTGATCGTGCCTCAATTTATTAGTTTCAGATTCAGAAGATGGACCACCGGATTAAACCAGATCGCCTGCAGCTGGATCCACATGCAAGCGACGCCAGAAAGGAATTCCAGCACTGGCTAGCTTGTTTTGTAGTGTATATCAACGCGGCACCGACCCCTGTTCCAGAGGCTCAGAAGATTCAAATATTGTACTCCAGACTCAGCTCCAAAGTCTTCCCGCTGATCCATGATGCGCCCAACTATGCTGATGCCATGACTCGACTCAAAGAAAATTATGAGCAGAAGAGGAACACGCTCTTCACCAGACATGCGTTCGCAACACGTACTCAACTACCTGGTGAGTCAATCGAGGACTTCTAGAGGGCCCTGATCCCACTACTGCGGGACTGTGACTGCCAGGACATTACAGCTAAGGAACACTCAGATCTCCTTATGTGGGACGCTTTTGTAACTGGGATTGGGTCTGATGTTATCAGGCAGCGGCTCCTAGAAGGGGCCACGCGCAAACTCGCAGAGACTAAAATACTAGCGCTTTCCATGACGGTCGCCCTGCGCAATGTCCAGTCCTACGCCCCCAACCGTGCGGCCCACTCCTCCTATGCTTCATGGGCCCCACAGGCAGCTGCCCCAGCGGGGGCGCTACCCACCCAATACGCCTACGCTACGCGCCAGCCAGTAATCTGCAGGGGGTCCCGATGCTATTTTTGCGGCCAGCAAAGACACCCCCGCCAACGCTGCCCGGCCCACGCAGCCCTTTGTAAGGCCTGCAGGAAGAAGGGCCACTATGCTGCGGTGTGCCAGGCCTGCTCAGCGGCAGCGGTCGCCCCCCCCCCCCCCCCCCCCCCCGGTCATAGACAATGGGCACCGCTATCCTCCTCTCCTCCCAGGCCATGTGCGAGCAATGGGTGCCGCCATCTTCTCCCCCCACACAACACGTGCATTTCATGGGCGGCGCCATCTTGCTCCACTCCCGCTACGTGCGTTCCATGGGGGCCGCCATTTTGTGATCCCCAGGATCTCCGGGCGCCGCCATCTTGTCCACCCAGCAGCACATGGATATCAACGGCGTTTCAGGACCCCAACTCAACGGCCGGCTCACTACCCGACGATCAACCACGACTCGCATTCATGGCAATCGACCAGTCCCGACAACATATTCTGACCAACACATCCACCAGTGTGTAAGTCAATGGCCATGTGACCTCCTGCCTACTGGACTCCGGGAGCACCGAGAGCTTTGTACGTCCGAATACGGTAAGGCGCTGCTCCATTAAGGTACACCCTACCAATCAAAGTATCTACCTGGCCTCCGGATCTCATCGCGTAGCAATACGGGCGTACTGCACGGTCACGCTCACAGTCCAAGGCGTAGAGTTCCACGGTTTCAGCCTCTACGTCCTCCCTAACCACTGCGCTGCACTTACCCTCGGCCTGGATTTTCAGTGTAACCTCCAGAGCCTGACCCTTAAATTCGGCGGACCCTGACCACCCCTCACTGTGTGCGGCCTCGCGACCCTGAAGGTCAATCCGCCTTCCCTCTTTGCCAATCTAACTCCAGATTGCAAACCCATCGCCAACAGGAGCAGACGGTACAGCACCCAGGATAAGGCCTTCATCAGGTCCGAGGTCCAGTGGTTGCTTCGGGAGGGAGTCATCGAGGCCAGCAACCGGCCCTGGAGAGCTCAAGTGGTAGTGGTTAAGTCTGGGGGAGAAAAACCGAATGGTCGTGGACTACTCATCCGTAAATCGGACCGGCCATACACCGCCTTCGAGGCAGACGGCCGGCTATATCACTTCCTTCGGGTCCCCTTCAGCGCCACCAATGGGGTTTCGGTCTTCCAAAGGGAGATGGACCGAATGGTCGACCGGTACGGCTTGCGGGCCACGTTTCCATACCTAGACAATGTGACCATCTGCGGCCATGATCAGCAGGACCACGACACCAACCTCGCTAAATTTCTCCGCACCGCCACTCTCCTCAACCTCGCGTAGAACAAGGAGAAGTGCGTGTTCCGTACAAACCACTTAGCCATCCTCGACTACGTAGTCCAGAACGGAGCTCGGGGCCCGTTCCCGACTGCATGCACCCCCTCATGGAGCTCCCCTTCCCCCACTGCCCCAAGGCCCTCAAACGCTGCCTGGGGCTCTTCTCGTATTACGCACAGTGGGTCCCAAACTATGCGGACGAGGCCCGCCCGCTCATAAAGTCCACCCAGTTTCCCCTGACAGCCGAGGCCCAACAGGCCTTCGCCCGGATCAGAGTTTTTATTGCCAAAGCTGGAATGCACGCTGTAGACGAAACACTTCCTTTCCAAGTAGAAAGCAACGCCGCGGACGTCGCCCTTGCCGCCACCCTCAACCAGGCAGGCAGGCCCGTGGCATTCTTTTCCCGCACCCTCCATGCCTCCGAAATTCGGCACTCATCCGTCGAAAAGGAGGCCCAGGCTATCGTTGAGGCTGTGCGACATTGGAGGCATTACCTAGCTGGCAAGAGATTCACTCTCCTCACTGACCAACGGTCGGTAGCCTTCATGTTCAACAACACACAGCGAGCCAAGATCAAAAATGATAAAATCTTGCGGTGGAGAATCGAGTTCTCCACCTATAATTACGAGATTAAGTATCGCCCTGGCAAACTCAACGAACCCCCAGACGCCCTATCCGGAGGTACATGTGCCAGCGCACAGGTAGACTGACTCCGGGCCCTGCACGACAGCCTTTGACACCCAGGAGTCACTCGGTTGTACCATTTCATTAAGGCACAAAATTTGCCCTACTCCATCGAGGAAGTAAGGACGATCACCAAGGACTGCCAGGTCTGTGCAGAGTGCAAGCCGCACTTCTACCGGCCGGACTGCACGCACCTGATGAAGGCCCTTTGAATGCCTTAGCGTGGATTTCAAAGGCCCCCGCCCCTCCTCCGATCGAGACATATATTTCCTCAGTGTGATCGATGAATACTCCCGGTTTCCCTTCGCCATCCCATGCCCCGACATGACATCTGCCACCGTCATTAAAGCCCTTAATTCTATCTTCACTCTGTTCGGCTTCCCCGCCTACCACAGTGACAGGGGATCCTCATTCATGAGCGATGAGCTACGTCAGTTCCTGCTCAGCAGGGGTATCGCCTCCAGCAGAATGACAAGCTACAACCCCCGGGGAAATGGACAGGTAGAAAGGGAGAATGGGACGGTGTGGAGAGCCGTCCAGCTAGCCCTACGGCCTCCCGCTGGCAAGAGGTCCTCCCTGATGTACTACATTCCATTCGCTCGTTACTCTGCACTGCCACTAACAGTACGCCGCATGAACGTCTTTTTGCCTTCCTCAGGAAGTCCACATCCGGGGTATCGATCCCAACTTGGCTCACAGCTTGGGAACCGTGCTTCTCCGTAAACATGTGCAGCTCCACAAGGCGGATTCATTGTTGGAAAGGGTGCACCTGCTCCACGCAAACCTACAGTACGCCTACTTGGCGTTCCCCGACGGCTGCCAGGATACCGTCTCCCTCAGGGACCTGGCACCAGCAGGTTCCACCCCCACACTACCCCAGTCACCCCGGCGCCACCCTCCCCTCCCCTGCCGCCCTCATCACCCCCCCTAGGACCGTTCGTCCTCCCCCTGCCCACCCCCATTGATGAAGAGGATTTCGGCATGCTCCCGGAGTCAACTTCGACCACGACAGCACCAACATCGCCGGCTCCACTTCGTCGATCTCAAAGGACTATCAAGGCGCCGGACCGGCTGAACCTCTGACCGGCCCGACGGATGACCAGAGACATTTTCTTACTGCTCTGTAAATATTAAAGATTGCTAATTGTATATATTTATCCACCACCCCTGCCGGACTCAATTTTAACAGGGGGTGAATATGGTAAACCACTGTGTTCTGATATTAGAGGTTGTACGGTAGAACCTGCACTACAGGTTCACCTGGGCCCCTGCATGCTAGCTCCGCCCAGGAGGCGGGTTATAAATATGTGTGGCCTCCAGCTCGCAGCCATTTCGTCAGCTGCTGTGGGAGGCCACACATCTGACACTAATAATGCCTCAGTTTGGATTCAACTTCGTCTCCAGTCAAATTAATCGTGCCAAACACAAATTTTCAACTTTTATGGGACACAAAATATAACACAGGTTGGATGCTATTTTTGGAGAACCTCTATCTGTCAATACCGGCAATCTATTATCATCTTCCGTCATGAAAAGAAATGTAAAGCATTTTACACTTTAACAAGAATAAAAATGTTCCCTTTTAACATAACAAAAAATGTCCCTAGTCAGGAATAAGGCAGGAAAAATATTGCAATGAACCAGACAAAGAGACAAAAGGATTGGTGCGTAGTGATCACTGTATGTGCATGTACATAAGGGGTTAATGTGTAATCAGTAGAATCAGATGATCACCAGAGGATAGTACTAAACGGGGTATAAAAGCAAGCTCATTTTGCTCCCCGGACTCTTTGGGGTGTATTGTGATGAGAGGATAGGAGTGAAGAGTAGCTCAAAGTGATAGTGTAGATAAACATAGTTACTGTATTTAGATCTTGTTAACCTTATTGCAAGTATAAATATTAAATTAAAGAACTCACAAAATTATTGTTTCAGTTGCTCAATAAATCTTTTGTTAGTACTTTGAGTCTTTCTCATCAAGATTCAGAAAACCTCATCAACTACAGTATTGAGCAACATATATTACATTCAGTAGTAAAGTGTAATAAAACAAGGTGAGCAAAACTTGGTCAGAGGTGGGAGATGAAGGAGCGAATATGACAATATCGTTGTCTTTCACCCTAAAATAGTCTTGCAGAATCTCTCAAAGGCTGTGAGCAATCCTTGATCAGTGTCTGACTATTGAGACGACTGAAAGAAAGCTTACTCTCACTAAAGAACCTGTCCCCAATTTTCTTTTCAACTTCTCTTTTCATGGTTCTAGTGGCAGATTTTGTCAACCTTAACTCTAATTTACACCCATTTGCTTGGAGAGTCACTTTGTTAATAGCTGGATGAATTGCAATTGGTAGGCATTATGGGTGCACATTAAGGTGATTGCCTCATTCTTTCTGGTATAGTTAACACCTGTCAATAAGTTAAGTGATGTGTTGAAAAGAAAAAGAGCACTATTATATGGATAACAGATTAACTGTTTTGTTGAAACAATTCAAATATGTTCCTTCATATATCACTGAATCATTGATAGGTTCTCTCGTTTGATGCACTGATTCAAATGTCTTTACTGAGTGTTACGCTGCACACCAATCTTCAAGCTGGGTATAGTCCTTCCCTCTTCTCTTTTGAACAGTCGAGGTTTGTTTTCATCTTCAATCATGACAAAGGCAGGTTGGAGAGACTTGTCAGAAGATGCAGGATGAAAAATGCATCCTAAATTCTGTCTCAAATAGAGGGCCCTTTATAAATTTCTCAGTGGCCTATTAAATCTGCCACACAGTAGGGAATGCAAAAGTGAAGAAAAATGTAATGCAGAATCCTCTCTTTTGTTACAATCACTCCATACATGAAGTTACAAATTTTAAAATCCAAAGCTATTCAGCATGCCTCACTTCTAATTAACAAAACCCATAAATCCATTTCACTGCCTTAGAAAATAGCATAAATCTCCCTTCGCTTTCCTTTTGTCTCAATTGATAACTTCCTTCCTTTAGCACATATTTTACACAGGGAAAGAAAGACAAGTTTACATTTCTTCTGACAGATGAAGTAAACATTTAATTTTTAAAATAAATTTGAAGTTTTCACTTAAGGGACAATTTGGTGTGGCCAATTCACCCACCCTGTACATTTTTGGGTTGTGGGGGTGAGACTCACGCAGTCACGGGGAGAATGTGTAAACTCCATACGGACAGTGACCCGGAATCGAACCCTGGTACTCAGCGCCATGAGGCAGCAGTGATAACCACTGCACCACCGTGCCACCATGAAGTAAACATTTCCTGCTGTCAGGATTGGTAGCCTGGATTATCCGAGGGCAAATGCGATTTGTCAAATTGTTCAAGGACACCTGCCCCATTCCTGGCTCTCTGACCCCAACTCTTAATTCCCAAAGGTGGTAGCATTCAGCACAGAATACATCCACCAAGTTGGGAGCACATGTAAATTGGAGGCAAATGAAAGAAAGAAATCTGACATATTTAATGTCATACATGCCTGATGCACTAAGCGTCAAGAACCACAAAGACATGTGAGACTTTAACCAAGGCTTTAATACACTGCATAGGAAGCTTACCCGACACAGACGACCCCAGACAAATGGGTCCGGTCTCAGAATCTGGGTCTTATACCTAACTCCCGGGGGAGTGGCCAAGGCGGAGCTCTCCGTGGCCAGGTCAGGTTACATACAGGTGACCGAACCTCTACAGAGCTACAGTACAATACACAGTACAATACACAGTATTACAGGGCCACGTTACACACAACTATTATATAACTATGTACAATGCTAGGGAAGTACAGTGGTGTATCACCACAATGCCATTAGAATGTTTACACTAAGACTGCATTGAAAGCCCCGGTACCTTGGTTTGAAAGAGTGATGAAAGGGAATAAACATTTTGCTCAGCCATGACCTTGCAGTTTTCCTGTAACCAAGAGAAAAGCAGTAAACATTTGGAATAAACTTGTTGCACCAGCAGCTCAGAGGCTGCCAACAAATTCTGTGCTAAAACAGGCTTCAAAGTATAGCAAATCCCACCCTTTCTTTATGTGGACTCCACCATATTTAAATTATCTTCAAACTAGCAGCTTGGCTGTTGTCAGAAGAGTATTGCCTACCTTCCTGCACTGCTGGAAATGCACTCCAATTAGAAAGTCCAGGTCCAAAGTTATTCCTTGTGATGAATGGTTACTGCACCTTTAATGTAATGATTGCTTTAAGACCGGGTTTGGAACCCTGGGGGACTCCGCCTCCGGCTCCACCCCCCCCAGGGAGCCATATATAAGGTAATGTCCAGTGGGCAGTTTGCAGTGAGCACACTTCTTGGTAGCTGACTGGTTCTCTGATAATTAAAGCCTATGTATTACTAATCATCTCTCTTGAGTTGTAATTGAGGGTATCTCAATTTAATTAACAGACTACTTCAAGATGGACAGCGGTCTAAAGCCGGAGAAGCTCAATTTGGACGCTCAGTCGCCGGAGGCCGCAGAAATGTTTAAATACTGGCTTCGGTGTTTTGAGGTCTACCTGGACTCCTCGGACACTACAGCCGACGGACCTCACAAGCTGAGCCTACTACACGCCCGGATGGGCCACAGACTCTTCTCTTCGATCGAGAAGGCCACCACATACGAGGCGGCAGTCAAAATCCTGCGGAAGCGCTTCGTTAAGCCAATAAACGAGGTACACGCCCGGCATTTGCTCTCGACCTGTCGGCAGCGCTCTGGGTAAATGCTAGACAAGTACGTGGAGAGACTCACCACGCTCGCTAGGAACTGCGACCACAAGGAGGTGACGGCAGAAGTCCATATGAACTTATACATCCGAGATGCTCTCGTGTCCGGTATACGATCCACATACATCAGGCAGCGACTCCTCGAAGACGGAGCAAAAGACCTTCAAGGCACGGTAACGCCCTCCTCCTCTCTGGAAGTGGCCCACCATAATCTCCGCACGTACTCCACGGACCCTGCGAGCCCCTCTCGGTCCCTTCCAGACTTGGCCACACTACAGGCCTGCGCCGCGTGGCGTCCCGCTCACACCGGGGGCACACCGTGCTATTTCTGTGGGCAAGGCCAGCACCCACGTCAGCATTGCCCGTTCCGCTATCTGCAACGACTGCGGAAAGAATGGGCATTTCGCAAAGGGCTGCCTGGCTGGGCCCAAGGCACAGAAACAAAAGCCTCATTGGGACCAAAAATCGAGCTACCAGGCCCACAGGCCCCACAACACGACTGCGTGACGGCCGGACACACCCCTTCTGACGCATCATCGGCCTCGTGCGAGTCATGGGGGCGGCCACCTTGGCGGTGGCCATCTTGGCGGTGGCCATCTTCAAAATCCGACACGTGCGACCGATGGTGGCGGCCATTTTGTGACTCCGGGCTGCCATTTTGTGAGTCCGACTCAGCTGAGGACTCTGACTACCCGCAACTGGGAGTGATCACCCTTGACCAATCACGGCCGAAGCCCCTACGGAACTCCATGATGCAGGTCCAAATCAACGGGCGCGACACCCCCGCCTCTTCGACTCCGGGAGCACGGAGAGCTTTATCCACCCAGAAACGGTAAGGCGCTGCTCCTTGCGCACCTATCCCGCCTCCCAAGCTATCGCCCTCGCCTCTGGGTCCCACTCGGTCCAAATCACGGGGTATTGTGTCGCGCACCTCGCGATCCAGGGCGCCGAATACGCCCGTTTCAAACTCTATATCCTCCCTCATCTCTGCGCCCCCCTTCTGCTCAGTCTGGACGTTCAGTGTAGCCACCGAAGACTGACACTGAAGATTGGCTCACCCCTGCCCCCATTCACGGTATGTAGCCTGGCAACACTTAAAGTTGCACCAACCCCCCCCCCCCCCCATCTTCGCAAACCTCACCCCCAACTGTAAGCCTGTCGCCACCAGGAGTTGGCGGTACAGTGCCCAAGATATGACTTTTATCAAGTCAGAGGTTCAGCAGTTGCTGAATGAAGGGGTCATCGAGGCTAGCAACAGCCCCTGGAGAGCACAAGTATTGGCAGTCCGACTGGTCTGGGGAAAAGAAACAGATGGTGGTGGACTATAGTCAGACCATAAACCGTTTTACGCAGCTCGATGCGTACCCACTTCCCCGCATAGCAAAAATGGTTAAGCAGATCGCCCAGTACCGGGTATTCTCCATGGTTGACCTAAAATACCATCACCTACCATCAGCTCCCTATCTGCCCGAAGGACCGCCTCTACACGGCCTTCGAAGCTTTTTCACTTCCTCAGGGTCCCTTTTGGCGTCACAAATGGGGTCTCCGTTTCTCAAAGGGCGATGGACCAAATGGTGGACCAGAACGGCTTACGGGCTACTTACCCGTACTTGGACAATGTCACCATCTGCGGCCATGACCAGCAGGACCACGACGCAAACCTAAAAAAGTTCCTCCAGACCGCCCGGGCCCTCAATCTGACCTACAACAAAGAGAAATGCGTTTTCCACACAACCCAACTAGCCATCCTCGGCTACGTCGTGGAAAACGGGGTCCTAGGCCCAGACCCCGACCACATGCGCCCCCTTAAGGAACTTCCCTGATGCACGATCAATTGCACAAAGATTAAAGTTGGGTACCACTGTGGCTTTATTACAGTCAGATGCGTGGCCGCCTGTTGCAGCTGGCGAAATGGCAGGGCACTGGAGGTCATGCATATTTATACAGTTCTCTGTGGGCGGAGCCAGCCGGCAGGAGCTACCGGCGAACCTGTAGTGCAGGTCCTACCTTACATCTCCTATTACAGTGGTTCACCACATTCCCCTTCCCCGTAGCCTCAAGGCACTCAAACGGTGCTTGGGTCTCTTTTCCTATTACGCACAGTGGGTCCCCAGATATGCGGACAAAGCCCGTCCACTCATTAAGACCACGGTTTTTCCCCTCACGGCTGAGGCCCGGTCGGCCTTCAGTCGTATCAAGGCCGATATCATCAAGGCCGCCATGCACGCGGTGGACGAAACCATCCCTTTTCAGGTAGAAAGCGATGCATCAGACGTCGCCCTGGCTGCTACCCTCAACCAGGCAGGCAGGCCAGTAGCATTTTTCTCCCGAACACTCACCGCCTCGGAAATTTGGCACTCTGCAGTCGAGAAGGAGGCACAAGCCATTGTGGAGGCCTTGCGGCACTGGAGGCACTACCTAGCCGTTAGGAGGTTCGCCCTCGTCACCAACCAACGGTCGGTAGCCTTCATGTTTGATAACGCACAACGGGGCAAAATAAAAAATGATAAAATTTTGAGGTGGAGGATTGAACTCTCCACCTATGCATACAATATTACATCTCATCCGGGGAAGCTCAACGAGTCCCCAGATGACCTGTCCCACGGCACGTGCGCTGCAGAAAGACCATCTGCGGGCCATCCACGATGACCTCTGTCACCCGGGGGTCACCCGGCTTGCTCATTTAATCAAATCCCGCAATCTACCTTACTCCACCAAGGAGGTCAAGGCCATGACCAAGGCTTGCCAGATCTGTGTGGAGTGCAAACTGCACTTCTATCAACCAGACAAGGCGCGCCTGGTGAAAGCCTCTGGGCCCTTTGAGTGACTAAGCGTGGACTTCCAAGAGCCCCTCCAGTCCACCAATCGCAACATCTACTTCCTCACTGTCATTGACGAATTCTCCCGCTTCCCATTCGCTGTCCCCTGCCTCGATATGACCTCGGCCACCACAATCAAGGCACTGCACAGCATCTTCACCCTGTTTGGTTTCCCCGCTTATATCCACAGTGACAGGGGTACATCGTTCATGAGCGATGAGCTGCGTCTGTATCGGCTCAACAAGGGCATCGCCTCGAGCAGAACGACCCGCGGGGAAACAGGCAGGTGGAGAGGGAGAATACAACCGTTTGGAAGGCTGTCCTTCTAGCCCTACGGTCAAGAGGTCTCCCAACCACCCGCTGGCAGGAGGTGCTACCCGATGCCCTAAACTCCATTAGGTCGCTCCTCTGCACGGCCACGAACGAGACCCCTCACGATCGCTTGTTTGTCTTCCCCAGGAAGTCCACCTCTGGGGTCTCGCTTCCATGTTGGCTGACGACTCCGGGACCAGTTCTAATCCGGAGGCACACGAGGAGCCATAAGACGGACCCTCTAGTCGAGAGGGTCCAGCTGCTACATGCGAACCCCCAATACGCCTACGTCAAGCACCTCGACGGAAAGCAAGACACAGTTTCCCTGCGAGACCTGGCACCCGCTGGCTCTCCCACTGATGCACCCCCCTCTACCGACGCTCCTCTCCCCGCACCGGCTGCCGACACCGACAGTGCCCCCCCTCTAGGTCCCCCCCCACCCCCGCCGGCGCCGGCACCAATCACCCTAGTTACCCCGGATACACCCCCCCCTGCTCCTCCACAGGCAAAGGCTCAGAGCACCGTGCTCCCATGGCCGCCACATCACCGCCGGAGCTGAGAAGGTCAACAAGGACAATCAGACCACCCAAAAGAGTGGACATGTAATTCCACTTCACCCCCGACGGACTCTGTGTTTTCTTTTAAAACAGGGGGTGAATGTGATGATTGATTACTGCACCTTTAATGTCATGATCCCTTAAAGACCGGGTTTGGAACCCTGGGGGATTCCGCCTCCAGCTCCGCCTCCCCAGGGAACTGTATATAAGGTAATGTCCAGTGGGCAGTGTGCAGTGAGCACACTTCTCGGCAGCTGTCTGGTTCTCTGCTAATTAAAGCCTTTGTATTACCAATCATTGCTCTCGAGTTGTAATTGAGAATATCTCATTCCTGGTGACCAATTAAACTATTTGAATCAGACAAGTCTTCTAACCTCCCAGCTTCTAGCAAGAAGTTCAGAAACAGCTTTCCTGATACTTCCCCGGAAATGTTTAACTCTATTTCAATGACATACCTTTTTTGAACTCGCATTGCTGCTTTAGGTTCCACAGAATTGCTAAATTCAACCTTAAGTGTTGAATAGGCTGGAAAACTCAAACTTCCTCTTGACTATTTCACAACCCTATGGTCTGAACAGAAAAAGATAGGTCAATCAACATCTGCAAAGAGATAAGACATATTAGTCTCCAGGCTGAACTAAGCAAGGTGCTTATGCTGGAAGGTGGCTGAATTCAAACAACTTCCTGGGATCTGTGACGAAGAGTCACCCAGACCCGAAACGCCAGCTCCGTTCCCTCTCCACAGGGACTGTCAGGCCTACCGAGACTATCCAGCATTTTCTGCTTTTGTTTTCAGGTTCCAGCATCTGCAGTAATTTGCTTTTAAATTCCTGTGAATATTCAGCAAAAACCATCTTATCTTTCGTCCTCATGAAGCTTCTTCAGACTACTTCCATCAGTTAAACATTGTGTTCTAAGGGCAGCATGGTGGTACCGTGGTTAGCACTGCTGCCTCACGGCGCCGAGGACCTGCGTTCGAACCCGGCCCCAGGTCACTGCCCGTGTGGAGTTTGCACATTCTCCCCATGTCTGTGTGGGTCTCACCCCCACAACGATATGCAGGATAGGTGAATTGGTCATGCTAAATGCCTCCTAACTGCCGGGTTGGAGAATCCCCGGGGGTCGGCGTGAATCCCGCCCCGCTACTCCGACGCCGTCCGGCATATTCTCCGGGTGCCGGGGATGGGAGTGCCAGGGAGAGGAGCTGGAGGGGGGGGTTGCCTGGCCAGGTGCCAGCTGGCAACAGTGGTGACTATGCAGCCCTTGGCACCTGGCTGCAGAGGGGGCTATGGGCAATGATGACATGTCATCTATCCCCACCCCCCCCCCCAACCCCTGCAAGGCCGTTATGTTTGGACATCACCCAGCGATGTTGACCGCCGTGGCGGGAGCCACTCTTCTACATGTTGCCCTGGGGGAGCTGGAGCAAGAGAGTGCCAGGGAGGCAGCGGAGGCTGCCGCAGAGGAGCGTGCCGCAGGCAGGCAGGTGGCAGCCGCCCAGGCTGGAGAGCCGCCCGCCGAACAGGACAAGGAGGAAGAGGAGGAGCTGGAGATGGAGGTGGTGGTGGTGCCACAGCGATGGAGGCACCCGATGAGGCCCCATATCTACTGGCGCCGCTCGTCGTACCAGGACCTCATGGACCGGGCATGCAGGAGGAGACTCAGGATGAGCTGGGAAACCGTCACCCATATCTGCCACCTGATGGCGTGCCTGGCATTGTGGGGCACTGGGGGAGGACACCCTCTCCCGGTGGCCGTCAAGTTTACGGTGGCCCTGAACTTCTACGCGACGGGGTCATTCCAGTCGCCGTGTGGGGACCTGTCCAGCATCTACCCGGCATCGGTGCACAGGTGCATCCTTGCAGTGACTGACACCCTGTATGTCATCACGGAGCGCTACATCGAGTTCCATGTGGACCGGGTCCACCAGGATGCCTGGACAGCGGGCTTTGCTGCCGTGGCCAGGATGCATATCGTCCAGGGGGCGGTCGATGGGATGCATGTCACCATGTGGCCACCAGCGGACAACAGGGCTGTGTTCACGATCAGGAAGGGGACCTACTCCATGAACATTCAGGTGGTCTGTGACCACCGCATGAGGATCCTGCCCGTCTGCGCCCGGTACCCGGACAGTGTGCAGGACTCGTTTGTATTGGCCCAATCGTTCATCCCCGCCATGTTCGAGGGAACCCTTCCCCCCAGCTGAGGGACTGGTTGCTGGGCGACAAGGGTTACCCGTTGCGGTTGTGGCTGATGGCGCCTATACAGAGGCCACAGACTGACGCAGAGAACCACTACAACGATGCCCATGCAGCGACCAGGGGTGTGGTCGAGAGGTGCTTTGGGCTGCTGAAGATGCGTTTCAGGTGCCTGGACAGCTCTGGAGGGGCCCTCCAGTACCCGTCGGGGAGGGTCGGCCGCATCGTTGTGGTCTGCTGCGTCCTGTACAACATAGCCCAGCAGAGGGGCGATGTGCTGGAGCCGGGAGAGGGGGATGAGCAACACGATGAAGGGCAGGCCTCCCCAGATGAGGCGGATGGGGGCAATGTACAGGACAGACGGGCTGGACATGGACGGGAGGGTGGTTGGTGGTGGGCGAGGTGAGGGTGGTTGGTGGTGGGCGAGGTGAGGGTGGTTGGTGGTGGGTGGGGTGAGGGTGGTTGGTGGTGGGTGGGGTGAGGGTGGTTGGTGGTGGGTGTGGTGAGGGTGGTTGGTGGTGGGCGGGGCGAGGGTGGTTGCCCTCGCCCCGCCCACCACCAACCACCCTCACCTCGCCCACCACCAACCGCCCTCACCCCGCCCACCATCAACCACCCTCACCTCACCCACCACCGCATCACCCACATGCACACCACCCCTCCATTGCACATCCACCTGCGGCACAACGGGCCGGGCTCACGCGGTCGCTGGTGGAAGCGGGTCTATTGCAGGCCATGGCGGACGATGACAACCTGCTCTGCGATGAGCTCCGGGCTCTACATCGTTAGACAATGTCTGACCCATGGCCACAGTACCACCTTCCACCTGGACCGTCCCTGCATGCAGCCTGGACACTGCAGCGCACGGTCCAGTCGTCTGCCCGGGGGGATGCCGAGGATGACCCGGGGTGGGGGGGGATGACACTCACCTGAGCTCAACGTACTATCACCACTCACACACACACTGGCACTCACCTCACACCCCACCCCCGCACGCATCGGACAGAGCACAGAGGCAGCTTCTGTAGGTGTGGAAGTGATTGTAATGACAAACAGTTCATACACGTGCCCTAGCCCCTATAACTAATCTGTGCCCTGCACCCATGTCTTATTCAATGTCTAATATTTTGGGCCCTATGACTACGTCTAGGTGGTTCCCCAGACGGTGCAGCAGAACTGGAGGTGGACTCCTGTGATTCCTGCCCTGTGACTAGGTACCCCTTTGGCGGCCGTTTCCTGGGGCGGCCGGGACTGGATGGGCTAGGCTGCGGCTCGGGCAACTGGGATGGCGAGCTGTCAGCCTGTCCTGCCCGTTGCCCACCAGATGCACCTGGGACGGAAGGGGGGGGGGGAGTCCGAGGTGTCACGGTGTTACGGGACCTCCCCTGCAGGGGGACCCCCACACCTCCTCCTGCCTCGGGGTGCCCGATGGCCCCCGGGCATCTCCATGGGTCGGGGGTGCGAACGGATTCAGCACCCGACACACCCCCGGCACCTGGCGCTGCCAGTTCTGGAGGCCCGCCCTGGTAATAACAAGGGTCTGTAAGTTTGCAGCCATGGAGTTCAGGGAGTTGGCCATCCCTATCTGTATCTGGGCAACGCCGGCCAGCACCTGGGCAATGGCGCTGATGCCCTCAGCGATGGCCTGCTAAGACTGGGCCATGGCCTGTTGAGACTTGGCCATGGCCTGCTGAGACTGCGATCTGCAGCTGGCCTCTGCAACCTGCAGCTGGCTCTGGCTCATGTCTGCCTGTGAGAGGGCAGTCATGTCCTGGGCCACAGACGCCGCCTAAACGGCAAGTCCCAGGCCTTGCATACTGCTCCCCATGTCTGACACCATCGCACCCATTGCCTCCACCGCGGATGCCACCCGTGTGGTTTCAGCCTGGGTGGCACACATGACCGGCACCACTACCTGCTCCTGCACGCGGGTGGACTCCTCCACCTGCATCTGCAGCTGCTGCAAGCCGCCCATCACCCCTTTCAATCGTCCCTGGGTCTGTGACTGCATCGGGTCTATGGTTGGGTGTGGTAACTCCAGGAACCCGGGACCCGTCTGGGCGACAGATGGATGCTGGGGCCGGCTGCCCTCCGACCGCCCAGCCTGGCCCCTCGGCTGCCCCTACCTCCACCTGCTGTACCGGGACGGCTGTGTTGTGCGCACCAGTTAGTGTACCAGAAGCCTCATCGCTAAAGTGCCCAACCAAGGTGAGAGTCTCTGTGATGGTGGAGGGTGGAGGAGGCAGCAGTGGTGTAATGTCATGCTCCTCATCCAACCCGAATTCTGGGGTCCCCTGGGGTGGTGTTTCCTGTCTGTCCATCCCCACCCAGTGCCAGGGCGCCCGTGATCCAGGGATAGATCCGGACCATCAGGCTTACGCCATCCCCATCTAGTGCCACTGCGGCGACACCAGAGGGCCACACCCAGTGTCGGGGAGGGCAGCCACACCAACAGGCCCCTGTCCTAGTTGACCCAGGACACTGACACACAGGACACAACCACCCAGGACACCCACATACAGGACACACGCACCCAGGACACTGACACACAGGACACAACCACCCAGGACACCCACATACAGGACACACATACCCAGGACACTGACACACAGGACACAACCACCCAGGACACCCACATACAGGACACCCACCCAGGACACCCACATACAGGTGTCTGGGGGGTTGTGTCCTGTGCGTGGATGTCCTGGGTGGGTGTGTCCTCTATGTGGGTGCAGCCATGTCGGTTTCAGCTAGGGATGTGCCGCCCATCCTGGGAGGGGGTGGTGGGAATGGGAGGGTGGCACTCACCCTGGCTGCCCTGACTAGGTCATTGACCTTATTGTGACACTGGATGCCTGTCCTGGCTGTTACGGCCACGACGCTGACGGCCTCTGCCACCCCCCTCCAAAGGCGTCGGCTGAGGTGTGGTGCGACCCTGCAGCCGTGTTCAGGGTACAGGGCCTCCCTCCTCTGCTCCACTGCGTCCAGGAGCGCCTCGATGTCCTGCTCCTGGAACCTCGGCGCTGCACGGCGGGCGGCCATTTTGCCGTGTCTCTGGCAGTGTCATCTTTTGTGCTGCAATGCCGCGCGGTGTCAAAGACAGCGCGCGCGTCTGTAACGGGTGACGCCATCACGATTGGTGTCACGCCGCTGCTGGCCCCTTCCGGGTCGGGAGTTTCCTGATGTTCCGGGTGGCCCGATGTTAGAGTGGTTCACGCCGTTCTTGGCGCCGGCGTTGGGCCATCTCGCCGATTGCGGAAGAATCCCGCCCATTTCGTTCCAGTGTTGGTGAGACCACGTCTAGAGTATTGTGTGCAGTTTTGGCCTCCTTATTTGAGGAAGGATGTGGTGGCATTGGTAGCAGATCAGAGGAGGTTCAACAGATTGATTCCAGGGATGAAGGGGTTGACGTATGAGGAGAGATTAAACAGTTTGGGCTTGTACTCACAGGAGTTTAGAAGGATGCGAGGGGGTCTGATCGAGGTATATAAAATACTAAAAGGGATTGATGAAGTAAATGTAGACCAAATGAATCTAGAACAAGTGGTCACAGATAATATAGGGTGAGAGGCGGTAGATTTAAAACTGAGATGAGGAGGAACTACTTCTCGTGGTGAATTTGTGGAACTTGCTGCCCCATTGTGCGGTGGAATCTGAGTCATTAAATGGTTTCAAGAAGGAGATAGATATATTTCTGATTTTAAAAAACGGGTTAAAGGGATATGGGGAACAGGTAGGGAGGTGGATTGGAGACCAGGAAGAGATCAGCCATGATCTGATCGAATGGCAGAATAGGCTCGAAAGGCTGAATTGCCTACATCTGCTCCTAATTCCTATGTTCCTATTATTTCACTAGAAATTCACATTACAAAGGACAGACCATGACAAAGGCATCAGTTTCTAATAGCAAGGTAGTTTGTACCAAACAGGAAATGAAAACAAAACTAATATCTACAGCTTAGAGGCAAATGAAAATTGCACTTTTGTCTTCCTATCTGTTACTGGTTGCTAACATCAGGCGAGTGTTCAATGGGCACAAAGTGGCAGGATAATTGTCATTAATTTTTCTCTACAATTATAATTACAATGAAATTAGCCTTTAACCATCTTAATTGTCGGTATTTTGTTTATCTGCTATTATAATTTCAATGAAGTTGGCCTTTTAACATCTATAATCAAACTGAGCAGTGAAGGTCTCTCTCTTGGTGATCTAGGACCAAATAGATGAGCAATGCAGGAGGCACATGAGGCATTGTGGGAAAGGGCAGATGTAGCAACATTTAAGGACAGGATATTAACCATTATGACGTAAAACCAGTGGCATGTACTGAGTCACAAACCGTACAGAAAATGTTCCTCAAATCAAATATTTACACAAATAAAGCTATCTGAAATGTTTGCGTTTTGTTTCTTCACTCTTGTGCCAAGAGCAAAGGCTTTTTTGATTTTGGTTCAAGCGACTTGGTTGAGTTCAGACAGAAGTAAAATATTTGATTGAACTGAGGTTGGCTTGTTCATCCATAAAGTGTTGAATTCCATTTTATAAGGCTGCTTTAAACTCCTTAGCTATGATGATTTCAACTGCAATCGATATTTTCCAATATTTGTTTCCACCCCTTTAACCCCAAGTATCAGTCTATCTGCACAGGGTGCACAACAGAATGGGCTTGCAATGAATTATTTACAGGACAGTCCCGCATAAGAGATTAGTGTTCAAAATTAAAGGATTGCAGCTGTTCAAGAAGGCAACTCACCACTAACATCTGAAGGTGTAGCCATCTGGGATGGCCACTTCCCGATTACAAAATGGACACTCTGCAAAGATTGCAGGGAAAATGGACAATACTAAGAAAGCAAGCAGGTGCAAGGTTTGTCTGTTGATTGGCGCCGTAGCTCCCAGACAAGACCGATACTGCAAACCATTTCCATACTAATGAGCCATTCCTGGGAACAAAAAGGTAACATTTAAGTAAACAATACCAAGACAGACACCCCGGCGCCAGAGGAGACCAGGACAAAGCAGGCCAATGGCCACCTAGGACACGCCCAGCAATCAGGGCACCCACCCCTCTATTGGAGGAAATCGATAGGAATGATTGGGAAACGGTCCAATTAATTGGGGCCAAGTTCAAGGCACGCCCAAAATCGCACAAAGTCCCTTTTGGGTATAAGAAGAATCTCCCAAGAGAGAATCGCTCTCTTGTGGCTCGGCTCTCACCAAGGAGAGACCTGCCCAACAGCAACATCAGAACAAGTAAGTCCAAGGTCAACGCACGCTATCAGACAGACGCTCCTAGCGGTTATTCCATACCAGTTCGACCCCAGCAGCCTCAGAACCGAACAACGGCTATTGTTCCTCTGACTGAGTGGGCACCCAAAGCTAAGTATAGGCTTTAGCAGCAGTGATAGTTTAGTTTGTAGAGTTTTATGCATGAGTATATTTGACTGTGTGTAAATAAATGAGCATTGAGTTTGAACTTACTAACTGGTGTATCGAGTCTTTGATCAGTATTCGGTTTTGGACCTTGTGGCGGTATCGAAAGATACCTGGCGACTCTAGAGCAAAACGTAATTAGAATTAAGGAAGGCGACCATATTGGCGCCATCTTCAGAGCCAAATTAAGAGAAACACAATTAGCAACAAAGGACAACTAGGATGGGCAATAAATGCTGGCCAATCAGTGATGCCCACATCCCGTAAATTAATTTTTAAAAATTAAACACATGGGATTGGGGGAAGTGCATTGAGATGGATAGAAAACTGGTTGGCAGATAGGAAAAAAGAATAGGAATTAAGGATCTTTTTCAAATGGACTGACAGTGACTAGTGGGGTACCGCAGGGATCGATGCTAGGGCCTCAACTATTCACAATATATATTAATGATTGAGATGAGGAAACAAATTGTAATATCTCCAAGTTTGCAAGTGGCACCACGTTGGGTGGGAGGGTGACTGTGAGGAGGATGCAGAGATCCTTCAGTGTGATTTGGACAAGTTGAGTGAGTGGGCAAATGAATGGCAGATGCAGTATAATTTGTATAAATGCAAGTTTACCCATTTTGGTAGCATAAACAAGAAAGCAGACTATTATCTGAACAGACATAAATTAGGAGACGGGAACGTGCAACGAGCCCTGGGTGTCCTCGTACACTAGTCACTGAAGGTAAACATGCAGGTACAGCAGGCGGTAAAGAAGGCAAATGGTACGCTGGCCTTCATAGCGAGTGGATTCGAGTACTGGAGCAGGGATGGCTTGCTGCAATTATACAGGGGCTTGGTGAGGCCACACCTGGAATATTGTGTGAAGTTTTGGCCTCCTTATCTGAGGAAGGATGTTCTTGCTATGGTGGGAGTTCAGCAAAGGTTTACCAGACTATTTCCTGGAATGGTGGGTCTGATGTTTCAGGAGCGATTGAGTCGGTTACGATTGTATTCTCTGGAGTTCAGCAGAATGATGGGCGTTCTCATAGATACGTATAAAATACGAACAAGACTAGACAGGTTAGATGCAAGAACGATGTTCCCAATGGTGGGGGTGTCCAGAATCAGGGGTCACAGCCTGAGGATAAAGGGTAGACCAATTAGGACAGAGATGGGGAGAAATTTCTTCACCCAGAGAGTGGTGAGCCTGTGGAATTCGTACTACAGGGAGTAGTTGAGGCCAAAACATGGTATGTTTTCAAGAAGCAGTTAGATAAAGCACTTGAGGCGAAGGGGAATCAAAAGATATGGGCGAAAGCAGGATTAGGCTATTAAGTTAGATGATCAGCCATGATCATAAATGAATGGTGGAGCGGGCTCGAAGGGCCAAATAGCCTCCTCCTGCTCCTATTTTCTATGGTTGTATGACACAGCCTGACTCGCATTCTTTCCATTTGATCAATAAGTGTATATGAGGAAAGGTTGCATAAAGGTCTTTAAAATAGTAAAGGATTTAATAGGGTAGGTACAGAGTAATTATTACCTTTGGTGAGTGAATCCCAAATAAGGGATATAACCTTCAAAATAGAGCTGGGCCATTTACCAGTGAAATCAGGATTCAGTTTTTTCACATAAAAGGTGGCGGAAATCCTAAACTCTCCCACAAAGCTGTGAGTGAATTTTTCATGACTGAGGTTAATAGATCAGGTAAAATTATCAAGGGCTATAGAGCAAGGGTGGGTAAATGTAGTTGGGGTACATCAGCCGTGATCTAACTGAATGGCAGAACAAGCTCAAGAGTCTGTCTGGCCTACTCTCGTTCCGTTGCTGCTGTGAGCCAATTTTAACTGCCATCAACTCTGATTTCCACTGAGACCTAACATCAGTTTAATGGAATCAGTGCCAATTATAAAGTCAATTCTATTTCAAAAGCGAAGCCAGAATTTGAGTGCTTTCAAACACTGCAGAGTAAAAGTAGTTTTAAGCTATTTGATTCTGCCTGAACTTGTCCAGCTCAGCAAAACCCTCAGGCCTGGAAATTGCTGCAACTGTTAGCACTGTACATACGAAGATTATGAGTGCCCTGTGGTGCCATGAGGATTTACTTTACATTAATTAAACTTGTATTTACTGCCATGATAGATAGATGGAAGGCTCACTATATTCCTATGCATTATATATTGCTCACCCTTTGGGTCACCCACTATCACTGTACAGACTGCACTTTGTTTATTTGTCCAGTTTCAGGAAGGTGAGCTGCTGTAGTCTTGATCCAAAAACAACTAAGGAAATTACATTTTATCCTTCACTAGCACTGTAAAAGAGCAGAAAAGAACTGCCCAGAACATCAGATGTTATCCATCGTAAGCCATCAAGTTCCTTTTTTATTTGTTCATGGGATGTGGATTTATGCCCATCCCTGAGGGCATTTAAGAGTCACTTGTAGGCCAGACCAGGCCAGGACCACATATTTCCTTCCCTCAAGGGCATTCGTGAACTAGATGGGTTTTACAACCTTTCGACAGCATTATCAGTGACCCCTCCCACCCAGGCTTTGACCTCTTCCAGACCTTTCCATCAGGCAGAAGATACAGACGTCTGAAGACCCGCACATGCCGACATAGAAACAGCAGCTTCTTCCCCACAGCTACTAGACTCCTTAACAACTCTCCCTCGGACTGATCTGTTCCCTGTTAGAACACTATTCACGACACCTTATGCTGCTCTTGCTCATGTATTTGCTTTGTTTGGCCCTTGTTCCGCAGCACTGTAAGCAATCACTGTTTGTTAAGGTACTCTGTTGATTATTCTTTTTGTCTACTATGTGCATACTGTGTACGTTACATTGGCAGCAGAAAAATACTTTTCACTGTACTTTGGTACATGTAACAATAAATAATTCAATCAATAAATCAATCAGTGTTCCAGGATTTCGAAAGTGCTACCTATGGAACTGTGGTGAGTTTCTGCAGTGCACCTTGTAGACGGTACACACGGCTGGCACTGTTCATCAATGGTGGAAGGAAGGAATTTTTATGGAAGGGGTAGCAATCAGGCAGGATGCTTTGTCCTTGATGGTGTTGAGTGTTGTTGGAGCTGCAGTCACCGAAGCAAGTGGAGGGTATTCCATAACACTCCTGACTTCTGCCTTGTAGATGGTGGACAGGTTTTGCAGAGTAGGAAGGTGAGTTACTTACCAAAGGATTCCTAGTCTTGGTCCTGCTCTGATAGCCACAGTATTTATATGGCTAGTCCAGTTCTGTTTCTGATCAGGATTTTGATAGTGGGGAATGCAGCGATGGTAATGCCATTGAATGTCAAGGGGCAATGGTTAGATCCTCTCTTGTTGGAGATGGTCATTTCTTTTTTAATTTAGAGTACCCAATTATTTTTTTTCCAATTAAGGGGCAATTTAGCCTGGCCAATCCACCTAACCTGCACATCTTTGGGTTGTGGGGGTGAAACCCACGCAGACACGGGGAGAATCTACAAACTCCACACGGACAGTGACCCAGGGCCGGATTTCGAACTCGGGTCCTCAGCGCCGTAAGCAGCAATGATAACCACTGTGCCACGTGCCGCCCGAATTGGAGATGGTCATTGTCTGACACTTGTTACTTGCCACTTGTCAGCCCAAGCCTTGATATTGTCCAGATCTTGTTGCATTTGGACATGGACTGTTTCATTATCTGAGGAGTCACGACTGATTCTGAACATTGTGCAATCGTCAGGGAACGTACCCACTTCTGACCTTATGATGGAAGGATGGTCGTTGATGAAGCAGCTGAAGATGGTTGGGCCAAGGACACTATCCTGAGGAACTCCTGCAGCGATGGCCTGGAGCTGAGATGATTGACATCCAACCACCACAACCATCTTCCTTTGTCCCAGGTATGGCTTCAACCAGCGGAGATTTTCCCCCTGATTCCCATTGACTCCAGTTTTGCTCCTTGATGCCAGGCTCATCAAATGCTGCCTTGAGCAGTCAATCTCTCCTCACCTCTAGCTTTCGCCTTGGGAATCTCGGGGCTGTGGCTTCCGTCCCTGAGGTGCGGAAGTCACACTGTCACTTGTTCAGGTGCATTATTGCTGAATTGTAGCACCTTTTAAAGTTGACCAACTGATTTGTCTACCAGTATGGCAATACTCACCACACCCCTCCCCCATAAAATTCATCCCGTGTTCTCACCAATGCCCTGTACAATTGTAGCAAAACTTCCGCACTTCAATACTTTTGGGGGGAATTGGTGGCATAGTGGTAATGTCGCTGGACTAATAACCCAGAGGCCCAGTCTAATGCTCTGAGGGCCGTGGTTCAAATCCCACCATGGCGGAATTTGAATTCAATAAAATAAAAATAATCTGAAATTGAAAGCTAGTCTCATTGATGGTGGTCATGAAACTATGAATGAGTGTTGAAAAACCAGAGCTGGTTCATTTATGCCCTTTAGATAAGGAAATCTGTCATCCTTGCCTGGTCTGACCGACATGTGACCCCAAATCCACAGCAATGTGGTTGATCCCTGAAATGGCCTAGCAAGCCAGTCAGCATTTCAAGAGATGTGCAGCTGAGGTTCCAATCAGATCAGCCATGATCTTATTGAATAGCGGAGCAGGCTCGAGTGACCGAGTGGCCTATTCCTGCTTCTAATTCATATGTTTGTATGATATAGATTGTAGATAGTTGAGGCCACGGCATTGACCCCTGTGGCACCCGATTATAAAGCAAGGTAACTCAAACCGCAATGTGATAAAGATTAGATCATTTGTTGAGGGGTTGATATCGGCCAATACACCACAAAAATATCCACTGCTCTTCTTCAAAATAGTGTCATGGGACCCCTGAAAAGGCAGGCAACTCATCCAAAAGATGGTACATCTGACAGTGTAGCACTCCCTCATTGTTTCACCAGAGTAAGAACCACAATTATGTGCTGTTTCCGGAGTGAGACTTGAACATACAAACCTCTGACTCAGAGACAAGATTGCTATTACATAAAGTTCAAATACTGATCATGCAGAACCTTATTGTTGGCTTAACTTCACGGATATCTTTAAATCTGAGAATATCTTTCTGTATTCCTGCAGACGCTTGAACCAGCATTCATCCTTTTTTCCATTTTATCATATGTTTCTGGTGGGGTTTGCCATTTGGTCCTCCACTTTCTGACTTCTTCAGGTCGAACCTGGAGCACCTGGTGGGAAACCTTCTGCAGAGCTCTTCTCTTTTTTTTAACACACAATTTTATTGAGGTATTTTAGGCATATAGAAAAAGTGGCATTGTACAGTACAAAAAAAAGAAGTTACGACACAAATTACACATTAAACATAGTGCAAACCACGGCTGTGTTCACGCACGGACCTGCCTCAATATCCCCCTATTCTACTCTACTCTACCCTTGCCCCCGCCCCCCTGCTGACGCTTACTCCTCTGCGAAGAAGTCAATAAATGGCTGCCACCTTCGGGCGAACCCTAGTAGCAAACCTCTCAAGGCGAACTTGACTTTCTCTAGGCCAAGAAAGCTCGCCATGTCCGATAGCCATACCTCAGCCCTCGGGGGCTTTGAGTCCCTCCATGCTAACAGTATTCGTCACTGGGCTACCAGGGAAGCAAAGGCCAGAACGTCGGCCTCTCTCCCTTCCTGGACTCCCGGGTCCTCCGGAACCCCAAAGTTTTCCACCTCCGGGCTCATTACCACCCCAGTTTTCAATACCTAGGGCATGACATCTGCGAATCCCTGCCAGTTCCCCCTGATTTTAGGGCACGACCAGAACATGTGTATATGGTTAGCCGACCCTCCGGCGCATTTAGCACACTTGTCCTCCAGCCCGAAGAATCTGCTCATCCGGGCCACCGTCATGTGGGCCCGGTGCACGACCTTAAACTGGATCAGGCTGAGCCTGTCGCATGTTGCAGTTGTGTTTACTCTGCTCAGGGCTTCTGCCCAAATACCGTCCTCCAGCTCCCCCCACCCCCCCCCCCCCCCCCCCCCCCCGAGCTCCTCCTCCCACTTAAGCTTCAGGTCCTCGGTCTGCATATCCTCAGTTCCCATTAGGTCCTTGTAGACGTCTGAAACTCTACCCTCCCCCACCTCTCCTCTAGAAACTACCCAGTCCTGCCTGCCCTTCGGCGGGAGACGTGGGAAGGACGGCACCAGTCTGCATAAAAAATCCCTCACCTGCAAGTATCTGAAGTCGTTCCCTCTCACCAGCCCAAACTTCTCCTCCAGCGCCCTCATGCTCGGAAAGCTCCCTTCCAGGAACAGATCCCCCATCCTCACAATACCCACCCTCCTCCACAGTCGATACCCACCGTCCATGTTGCCCGGGGCAAATCGGTGGTTGCCGCAGATTGGGGTCCACACCGATGCTCTTATCTCCCCTACATGCCTCCTCCACTGGCCCCAGATCCGAAGAGCCGCCACCACTCTCGGGCTGGTGGAGTACCGTGCCGGCAAAAGCGGCAGAGGCGCCGCGACCAAGGCTGCTAAGCTAGTGCCCCTGCACGAAGCAGCCTCCATCCGCTCCCAAACCAACCCCGCACCCACCATCCATTTCCTTATCATCGCTATGTTGGCCGCCCAGTAATAGTTGCTGAAGCTCGGCAACGCCAGCCCCCCTTCTCCTCTGTTCCTTTCAAGCATCACCCTCTTCACCCGCGGGGACTTCCCTGCCCATACAAATCCCAGAATAATTTTATTCAGCCTCTTAAAGAAGGGTAAAGATGGGGAGACACTGAAAAACAAACAAGAATCGCGGGAGAATCGTCATCTTAACAGTCTGCACCCTCCCCGCCAATGACAGCGGGAGCGCATCCCACCTCTGGACCTCCTCCCTCACTCGTTTCACCAGTCAGGACAGGTTGAGCTTATGCAACCTGCCCCAGTCCCGTGCCACCTGAATCGCCAAATATTGGAAACTCTCCCCCACCAGCCTGAACGGCAACCCCTTCAGCCTACTCTCCTGCCCCCTCGCCTGAATTACAAACAACTCGCTCTTAGCCATGTTCAGTTTGTATCCGGAGAACTGGCCAAATTCCCCCAGGGTTGCCAGAATACCGTTTATCCCCACCACTGGGACCGATACATATAACAGCAGATCATCCGCGTATAACGAGACTCTATGATCACTCCCCCCCCCCCCCCCCCCCCCCCCCCCCGGATCAGCCCTTTCCAGCCCCTAGAAGCTCTCAGTGCAATTGCCAGCGGCTCTATGACCAGCGCAAACAGCAGTGGGGAGAGAGGGCAGCCCTGTCTTGTCCCACGGTGCAGTCTAAAGTAGTCCGATGTCGTCCTGATTTTTCTTACACTCGCCTCTGGGGCCTGATACAATAGCCTAACCCAGTCGATGAACCCCGCCCCGAACCCGAACCATCCTAGTACCTCCCACAGATAATCCCACTCGACCCGGTCAAAAGCCTTTTCAGCATCCATGGCTACCACTATCTCTACCTGCCTACTCTCCGGGGGCATCATAATCACGTTGAGCAGCCTTCTTATGTTGGCCACCAGCTGCCTCCCCTTTACAAACCCGGTTTGGTCCTCCACAATTAAATCCGGGACACAGTCCTCAATTCTGCTCGACAAAATCTTGGCCAGTAACTTGGCGTCTCCGTTGATCAAAGAGATCGGCCTGTATGACCCACAGGCCTCCGGGTCCTTATCCCATTTCAGAATGAGCGAAATGGTGGCTTGCGACATCGTTGGGGGTAAAGAGACTCTTTCTGTCTCTTGCCTCATTAAAGACCCTGACACCGGCCCCACTATCCCGGCAAATTTTTGGTAAAACTCCACCGGATACCAGTCCAGCCCTGGGGCTTTACCTGACTGCATGACCCAGTACGTCTTCGATCCTGACCAGGGCCCCCAGTCCATCCACCAACCCCCTCCCCACTCTTGGGAAAGTCAGTCCGTCCAGGAATCGCCTCACCCCCCCGGTCCCCCGGGTGGTTCCGAAGTGTACAGCTTCCTATAAAAATCCCTAAAGACCTTGTTCAGCCCTGCTGGATCACCCACTAGATTACCTTCCCCATCCACTACCCACTGCATTTCCCTGGCCGCTTCCCTCTTCCTCAGTTGCTGCGCAAGCATTCTACTGGCCTTCTCCCCATGCTCATAAATCACGCCTTTTACCTTTCTAAGCTGCTCTACAGCCTTGCCTGTAGTCAGCACCCCAAGTTCGGCCTGCAGCCTCTGTCGTTTCCTGAGTAACTCTGGCCTCGGGGATTCCGCGTAACTCCTGTCCGTCCGGAGAATTTCCTTAATCAGTCTGTCCATCTCTGCCCTATCTGTTCTGTCCCTGTACGCCCGGATTGAAATCAGATCCCCTCTCACCACTGCCTTCAGTGCCTCCCAGAGCACTGCTGCCGAGACTTCTCCAGTATCGTTCACCTGCGGGTAATTCTGCATGCACCTCCTCAGCCTCTCACACACCGCCTCGTCCGCGAGTAGTCCAACTTCCAGCCTCCATGGTGGGTGCTGAAAGCAGTCCTCACAAAACTGCAGGTCTACCCAGTGCGGAGCATGGTCCGATACGGCAATTGCCGAATATTCTGCCCCCACTATTCCGGCCAGCAGGTCCCTACTCACAACAAAGTAGTCAATTCGGGAATACACCTTGTGGACGTGGGAGTAGTACGAGAACTCCCTCGCCGTCGGCCGGCTAAATCTCCACGCATCTGCTCCCCCCGTTTGCTCCATGGACCCTCTCAGTTCCTTTGCCATCGCTGGCAACCTGCCCGTTCTTGAGCATGACCGGTCCAGGCTCGGGTCCAGGACTGTATTAAAGTCCCCGCCCATGATCAGTTTACTCGAGTCCAAGTCGGGGATCTTCCCTCGCATCCTCCTAATAAAATCCACATCGTCCCAATTAGGGGCATACACACTGACCAGGACTCACCCCTTCGAGCTTACCCATCACCATAACGAACCTGCCACCCCATCCATGACTGTGCCCTCCGCCTCAAATTGTACCCTTTTATTAATCAGGATCCCAACCCCCCCTCGTCTTAGAATCCAGCCCCGCATGAAAGACCTGACAGACCCAGCCCTTCCTTAACCTAACCTGGTCTATCACTTTCAGGTGCGTCTCCTGCAACAAGACTATGTCCGCCTTCAGAACCCGCAGATGCGCAAACACACGCACCCTCTTCACTGGCCCGTTTAACCCTCTAACATTCCAGGTGATCAGCCTGGTTGGGGGGCACTTTGCCCCCCCCCCCCCCTTGCCGATCAGCCATCCCCTTTCCTTGGCCAGCCCCCCCAGTCATGTGCCGCGCTTCCTCTGGCCCGCCCCCTGGCCGGCTCCACCCATGACCTCCTCACTGTTGCCATGCCCAGTTTCCATCCCCGTCAGCAGAACAACTCCCCCCCTCCCCCCCCCTAGCAACACCATCCTATCACCTAACGCCTGCTCTAATCTAACTATATGGACCCCCCCCACCTTGGTTCCCGTTGACTAGCTGCACTCAGCTAGCCTGGGGCTCCCACCCATTGTTCCCAGTCACCCCTCCCCCCGACCCCTCCACACCACTTCCCCAGATCAGCCCTACTTAAGCAAACACTCTATACAAGTCATAAACAACCCCCACAATAGCACAATTCAAGTTAAACAAGAAAAAAAAGAGATAAGAAATAACAGGCCCTCTTCAATCCTTCCCATACAGACACAGAAAAAGATAGCACAAAGTTCCCCTGAAGCATCCATTTTAACCCAACCCTTTTAACTGTTTTCTTTATTAATTCCCCCCCAGCCAAACTCCAACTAAGCAAAGAGCCCAAACAGGAAACATTCAGGTAAACTACACAAAAAGCACGCAAAAACAATTTTCAAAAAGATACATCCCAAAACGGGGGAGACACCACATATACTTAAAAGCTCTAACACGAGTCCAAACGTCCTCAGCTCAGGGCCAGCCCTTGCTTCTTAACGAAGTCCATCGCCTCTTCGGGTTCCTCAAAATAGTGGTGCTGACCCTTATACGTAACCCACAGTCGCGCCGGAAAAAGCAACTTCTGAAACATACCCTCCACACAGCGTCTAGCCCCTCTGCCCCCTCCGGGTCATGCAGAATCTCACGTTCCGCTGGTGAGATCTGTTGTCCAGGTCCTCCAGCCTTTCCAGAAGCACTTTTTGCTGGTCTCTCAGCCTCCGAATCTCCACATTCTTCACCGTTTGAAAGTCTGCCTGCTCCTCCACTGACTTCTCCAACTGCTGGAGCTTCTCAGCCTGATCATCCAGCCATTTTCCCATCTGATCAATCGACTTCTGGGGCGAGATTCTCCGACCCTCGACCGGGTCGGAGAATCGCCGGGGGCTGGCGTGAATACCGCCCCCGCCGGTTGCCGAATTCTCCGGCACCGGATATTCGGCGGGGGCGGGAATCGCGCCGGTTGGCGGGCCCCCCCACGATTCTCTGGGCCGGATGGGCCGAAGTCCCGCCGCTAAAATGCCTGACCCACCGGCGTAGATTAAACCACCTACCTTACCGGCGGGACAAGGCGGCGCGGGCGGGCTCCGGGGTCCTGGGGGGGGGGGTGCGGGGCGACCTGGCCCCGGGGGGTGCCCCCACGGTGGCCTAGCCCGCGATCGGGGCCCACCGATCCGCGGGCGGGCCTGTGCCGTGGGGGCACTCTTTCCCTTACGCCTTCGCCACGGTCTCCACCATGGCGGAGGCGGAAGAGGCTCCCTCCACTGCACATGCGCGGGAATGCCGTCAGCGGCTGCTAACGCTCCCGCGCATGCGCCGCCCGGAGATGTCATTTCCGCGCCAGCTGGCGGGGCACCAAAGGCCTTTTCCGCCAGCTGGCGGGGCGGAAATTCGTCCGGCGCGGGCCTAGCCCCTTAAGGTTGGGGCCCGGCCCCCCAAGATGCGGAGCATTCCGCACCTTTGGGGCGGCGCGATGCCCTACTGATTTGCGCCGTTTTGGGCGCCAGTCAGCAGACATCGCGCCGATACCGGAGAATTTCGCCCCTGAAGCGCCTCCAAGTTGTCACGCTTCAGAGCCAAAAAGCCCTCCTGCGTAGCCTGCAGCAGCTGCTCCATTGTGGGCTGTCGGCTCCTTGCTTTAGACACCAGCCATGCTGGTCTCTCTCACTGTGCCCTTACTCGACCAATTCTTCTGCTGTTTATGGTCCCTCCAGCTTCTTAGGTCCATACAATTCTGTATGGGTCCTGTGCCTGAGTACTATTGCTTTCCAGTCCCGCGCTCAAAAGCGCAAAAAAGTCAGGAGAAAAGGTCCAAAAGTCCGACTAAAATGGGAGCCACCAAATGTGCGACCTACTCCCTCATAGCCGCCACACGGAAGTCCTGCAGAGCTCTTCCCTTTGGCTATGTGGTTTAGTGTAACCATCCTGCGCTTCCCATCACTGTTTCAATGTTCTCAAAGTTCATCATTGCACTTTACAATTGGTGGATGGGATTATAGATTCTGCTAGTTCACTGGTTAGCCTGCTGTGGGAGAGGGACGTGACCCCTTAAAATAGTAAAATTAGGGGGATACCAAGCTTAATAATCCTGAACAACATTAAGCAATGTTCCATTCAATCAGAACCACAATTCCAAGCCAAACCTCTGGAATTATGTGACAGGTAACAGATTTTAATCAGTAAGGGAATCAAGGGTTATGGGGGATAAGGCGGGAAAGTGGTATTGAGGATTATATAAGATCAACCATGATATCATTGAATGGGGGCGCAGACTCAATGGGCTGAGTGGCCAATTTCTGCTCCTACATGTTATGGACTTACGTGATGTTGTCACATTGAGATATACAACTTCTAAATTTAACCATTGGTGTGTGTAATCCTACATCTCCGGAATGGGATGGTAACACAATGGCGCTATAGCTGTTGTGACAGAAATTTATGGAAGGTTTTGTCCCATTGTAGCCACGTAAAATGGCTGCGTTCCGATTAATCTGGCCAAAACCCAGTTCAAAATGGCTAACCCGAAAGACTGCTGGGAAAAGCAGCCAAGAAGACACAAGCAGGCAGCTGCAGACAGTATTGCATATTCGGCTCTGGGAAGTTAGCCCAAATCGATACTCAGGGCTATCAACAGCCCATCAACCCAGGTATTTGCAGTTGCATTCAGGACTGTTTGCAGCCCATCTACTCAGACATCCACAGTTAAATCGGCTATCCCCGGGAACAATTGCAACATATTAGCAATTGAATACCGGGCCAGACCTGTCGGCGCCTGCAGTGGCCGAAACAAAGACAGGTGAGCGACCACCCCCCGATCGAGGAATCGCCTCACCATTGGACACATCGACCCCAGAGATTGGGGACAGATCCAATCACTTGGGACTCAGGGTCAAGGGCCGCCCCGGGAGGCGGGAAGCCCCTGGGCCCTATACAAGTGAGGGTCCAAGTTCAGATCTCTCTCTCTCTCCTCTTCGCATGCTCGAGACCTTCGCAAGAACAGCAACCGGCAACTGTAAGTTTGAATCCAGCGATCGCTATCCGGTAGACACCTAGCCACCGACCTGTAGCAGCCTTTTGAATCCCGCGGGCCAGATCTGATTGGACAAGCCATTCGTTTCCCTGACCTGGTGGGCACTTCCTAAGTTATGTATTGGCCAGTAGTGATAGGTATTAGTGTATTAATATTGCTTGTTGTATATAATAAATGACCGTTGTTTTAATCCTTACTAAGCGGTGTGCTGTATTATTAATCATAACCTGAACTTGAACCACGTGGCGGTATCATAAAGATACCTAGCGACTCATGAGCAAAGGTGACGTAATCAGAGCAAATAGACTAAGGTTAAAAAGAGCAACACCATCGATTAAAGTTATTGTGCGGTTAAAATGTAATTGGTAGAAAATTATGTTTACTTTTACGCCATTCAAATAGTGCATTTAATTTAAATAGGACCTAGTTCATATTTATAATGCTGTCCTAACTACCTTCTGAAGACAACCTCTTTTCTCCAAAGGCATCTGATCAGAATTGAAATCGTTTGATAGGTCCTAGCCACAACAATGTGTCTAACAGATGTTAGATATCACCTGATTTATATTTGACCCTTTAATCCAGCATGAACTGGACCCTGCGGAGCTCACTGTAGCTTTGATATTAGCCTTCAACCTATGTTACCCTTGCCTCTGCGTCTTCTTGTCATTTAACAGTGTTGACACTTCCAAACGTGTGCTGATCATGCACAGCACAGTGAGCACTGAATTTACTGAAATGCTCTGCTGGTTTTTAAAAAAGGAATAGGCGTCAGGAAAAAAATAAAATAAATCCTTCGATGTCTATCACACATACTTTGCCTACCTCCAGTAGGGAGAAGTGCACCTTTTTATCATTATCATGTAAAGCACAAGTAACACATTTCAACACAGTTGGTGGATATATATATATATGTTGTAAGGAGGGAGGGCTGATTGGAATCATGGCATGCATCAAGTGAAGTAAGACAATATGAGACAGGGGTGGCACGGTGGCACAGTGGTTAGCACTGCTGTCTCACGGCGCCGAGGACCAGGGTTCGATCCCGGTCCCGGGTCACTGTCTGTGTGGAGTTTGCACATTTTCCCCATGTCTGCGTGAGTCTCACCCCCACAAACCCAAAGGTGTGCAGGGTAGGTAGATTGACCACACTAAATTTGCCCCTCAATTGGAAAAAAAAAATTGGGTACTCTAAATTTATTTTTAAAAAGGGGAAAAAATAAGGAATTCCATGCTGACCATACAGGTAGTAGCTCATTGCTCTGCCTGCCCCCGAGGCTCCAGTGATGCGAGAGTTGGTGCCACAAAAACAAGTTTCTCCCTATTTGTGGCTCAGTGAGGATCCTGCAATATAATCTGCTGCTTGCCCTGTTCACACTGATTCCCTGTAGAAGGTGCAGTGCTATTTTCAACTCTCTGATTACCCCAAGGCGCAGTGCAAAAGCCCACTGAAATTCTCTGGAGCACATGTAATAGACAGTGAGCACTGTTTGTTCACCACTGACTGCAAAAACCGGACCAACATATTATTTATCTGTTAAAAAATATCATTCCATTAGTCAATGAGATAATGAGTGGAAACTAGTCTTTGAGAGGGCCTTTTACCATGCAGATCATAACGCTAATTTTGCGTCTTATGATGCTGGAACAGCAATTTACTTTTGGATTGAAGTGATCATCATGGAGACAAACAATGAAAGTGTAGAGAATGCACTGGATAACTGTGTCACCTTCAATCTATTTAACTGAACCTACTTGGTGTCGTAAATTCTTCCATTCAAACTTCAAAGGACCGTAAGCAAGTTGTTGGGGTGGGCAGATAGGTGGCACATGAAGATCAATGCAGAAAAATGTGAAGTGATTCATTTTGGTAGTAAGATCAGAGAGAGACAATACAAAACAAAGGTTACAACTCTAAAGGGGGCACAGGAGGACCTGGCTGGAAATGCGCACAAGCCATTGGAGATGGCAGGAGAGGCTGAGAGAGTGGTTAATAAAGCGAAGCATATCATCGGCTTTATTAAGAGCGATGTAAAGTACAAGTGTTGATCTTGTGTAAGACATTATTTCAGCCTCAGCTGCAGTCCTGCACCCGGTTCAGGAAGGATGTGAAGTCTTTTGAGAAATTACTGAAAAGATGAATGTGAACGGAGCCAGGAATGACGACTTTTAGTTAGGTAGATAGATTGGAGAAGCTGGGCCTGTTTTCTTGGAGAAAAGAAGGCTGAGTGAAGATTTTATAGAGGTATTCAAAACCATGAGGGGTCTGGACAGAGTCGATAGGGCAAAACTGTTCCCACTCGTGAAAGGATCTCAAACGAGAGGGCACAGATTTAAAATAATTGACAAAAGAAGCAAAAGCAATATGAGAAAACCCTTTTTCAAGCTGTGTGATCTGGAATGCCTGAGAGTGCGGTGGAGGTCCGTTCAATCGGAACTTTCAAAAGAGAATTTGACTGTTATCTCAAATGGAAGAAGGTGGAGGGTTATGGGGTCAGAAGAGTGGCACAAAGGGAATTGCTTATTCAGACAGCCTGTACAGACACAATAGGAGCTAAATTACCTCTTTTGCCCTGTAATAATTCTTTGATTCTGTGATTCTGTTGTTATAAGTGATGGGTTTTCGCTCAGAAATGCTCGATGCATGGAACCCAAGAAAATCAGAAAAAATGGTTGACAAGTCGGGGGACACCTTGATAACCCGTCACAAATTCCTCTGCAACCACTACAGTGGAGATTGAAAAGGACATTTGAGCCTCTTTTGCTGTCGAATCAGTTCATGCGGAGCAATTAATGGCTTTCCCCTACAGACTACAAGTTAATATTGTATTTTCCCATTCTTGCTGCTAACTCAAAATAGAATATCATGATTAATTTGTGCTTCATGTATCTTTAGCACAAAATCTGTGCAGAGGATTGTGTCAAGCAGTATGTTTGACCTTTTACTCATTCACACCTGCTTCCAGGGTTAACTCTAATCTAGACTTATGGAATGACAGTCCTCCTTTGCACAGATAGTTGATTTGCAAGGGTGTAATATCTTACTGGTGCAGTTGGTTTTGCTCGCCTAGATTTGAAGTTAAGACAAACTGATGGAGCAAAGTGAGGAAAAGTTTATTCTCTGTTTGATGTAGGAAAGGCCATGTTGAATTATCAGGTGGTTTTTTTCGTGCTCATTGTAGCACCGTCAATATGACGCGAGGCAGGTTGAGGTAATGTCAATTGAAGGCTTTATTAAGCAGAACTTTATCCCCAGCAGCGTGGTTACAGAATGCAACTGCTGAGGGAAATGGAGGGAAAAACTGGGTTCTTATACCGGCATTTCTGGGTGGAGTCCAGTAGGTGGCAGATCCTATCAGGACCTGGCATCCCTCCACCAATAGCCTGTCGACACGTGGTGTACTGTATTACCCCTAATACATACCACCACACTCATCGCAGCGGCACTTCTACATGTCGCAACCTATCCCCCACGGGCTCCCCAGTGGTGATGACAGCCGGGTTCAGTTCAGTTATGTGTCATGATCAAGTAATCAAGGTACATCAATTAACCTAATATGATATTCTGATTAATTGTACTCATTGCAAGAGAACTAGTATCGCACCATTTGACTCTTTGTCTCCAGCTGCATCCTCCTTGACAAGTGAAAGGTGTTACTGCCTTAAGCCAAAGTAAGTTTTTTTTAATTTTTACAAGATGTTGGCATTGCTGGCTCGGCCAGCATTTGTTTCCCATCCCTAATTGCCCTTGAGAAGGTGACGGTGAGCTGCTTTCTTGAACCGCTGCAGTCCCTGAAATGTAGGTACACCCACAGTGATAGTAGGGAGGGAGTTCCAGGATTTTCACGCAGCGACAGTGAAGGAACGCCGACATATTTCCAAGTCAGGATGGTGAGTGACTTGGAGGGGAACTTCCAGATGGTGGTGTTCAGATGTAACTGCTGCCCTCGTCCTTCTAGATGGCAGTGGTCATGGGTTTGGAAGGTGCTACGAAAGGAGCCTTGGTGAGTTTCTGCAGTGCATCTTGTAGACGGTGCACATTGCTGCTAATGTGCGTCGGTGGTGGAGGGAGTGAATGTGTGTGGAAGGGGTGTCAATCAAATGGGGTGCTTTGCCCTGGATGGTGTGGAGCTTCTTGAGTATTGTTGGAGCTGCACTCGTCCAGGCAAGTGGGGAGTATTCCATTACACTACTGACTTGTGTCCTGTAGGTAGTGGACAAGCTTTGGGAAGTCAGGAGATAAGTTTATCGTTACAGGATTCCAAGCTTCTGACCTGCTCTTGTAGCCACATTATTTATATGGCTAGTCCAGTTCAGTTGCTGGTCAATGGCGACCCCCAGGTTGCTGATAGTAGGGATTTCAGTGATGGAAATGCTATTGAATGGCTTGAATGCAGGACAAATGTGAGGTCGTTTGTAGTTTTAATTGTCAAAGCAAATGCTGTAAATCTCATCAAGGTTGAGTAAATATTATGCTCCCTAGCCATTAACACTTAACAGTTATACTTGAGTTAGCAGGCATTATTGTGTGAAGACAACAACTGAGTTTTCAAACCTTCAGTCCTAAGTTTTCAATTGTTTTAGCCTTTTTAATTTAAAGTGCCTGAAAGAGAAGCAGTCACTTTTAAAGTATGTACCAGACATGCACATCTTTCTGTAGTTTGGAGTTCAGTAATTCTTGTGACATTTATTCCTTGTGAACATGTATCATGCTGTATCTTACACATGTATCTTGTTACCTCAGTTTTAACACACTGGTTATCTCTATGAATTGATTTTTATACACACCTTGCATAGACTTTATATTAGAGTAACCTTGTAATTGAGGACATGTGCCACTTGTACCCTTTGACATTTTTAAGTACCTTGCTCGAGGCATCAGGAAGTCACACAAAGGCGCTTGAACTCTCCAGAACATCTAAGATGTATCAATTAGGCAATTTGGGATATGGAGGCCAAAGCATTAATCATTAGGAAGTGACACCTCACATCCTCTTATCTCAAATAAGCAGACACATAAATTACCTTGTGGTGCCTTGTTATCTTATTGGAAAGCTATAAGCTTAATAAAATGACAGGGAAAAACTGTAATGAGAAGAATGCTTCCAATGAGACAGATAGCTTCGGGAACCAGTCCGGAGGTCACTGATAGTGAGTAAGATGGTCATCACCATCAGGAGACTAATCAGACACTCATCACCCACCACCTAACCAAACAGGGACTGATCATGTGTTGCCTGGACCAATCATAGAAACATAGAAACCCTACAGTGCAGAAGGAGGCCATTCGTCCCATCAAGTCTGCACCGACCCTCTGAAAAAGCACCCTACCAAGGTCCACACCCCCGCCCTTTCCCCATAACCCCACCTAAACTTCACATCTTTGGACACTAAGGGGAAATTTAGCATAGCCAATCCACCTAACCTGCATATCTTTGGACAGTGGGAGGAAACCGGAGCAGCCGGAAGAAACCCACTCAGACAGGGGGAGAACGTGCAGACTCCGCACAGACAGTGACCCAAGGACGGAATCAAACATGGGTCCCTAACCACCGTGCCACACTGCCGTCCAATCAGCTCAGGGATACTACTGATTATGCGCAGAGATAGGGACAAGCGAGGTTTAATAAACTACAACTTTTAGCAGCTAGGCATGCAGCATGAAGAAACAAGAAAGAACTTTCACTTTGGTAAACAGAACAAGAGGTAACCTCACAGTTAATGGGAAGCCAAGAGCCAGTATTCCAGAGTGAACTGACTGTTTCCACTGCTTTTACTTATTCTACTTGTTGCAATTAATGTAATAAATTCTGTGAAACTTATGACAACATACTCATGCTCGGAATGGTCTGTAGCTAGTCATAACTGCAGGTTCCTTTTAGATCAGCCCTTCCAACCCATTCTACAATTGTAATCAATTTAAATCTTGGAAGGGATTCTCTGATGCTGAGGCTAAGTGTTGGACACCGTCGTAAATGCCGTTGCGTGTTACGACGGCGTCAACAGGCCCCCGGGAGCAGCGATCCTGAGCCCTACAGGGGGCCAGCACGGCACTGGAGCGACTCACGCAGCTCCAGCTGCCGATACCGGCGTCAAACGGGTTCCTCGGGTCCGCGCATGCGCGATAGTTTTCTTCTTCACGCTGGCCCCGTGCAACATGGCGGAGTAAAATAGGCCCCCGCCAGGAGAAGCCGGCCTGCCGATCAGTAGGCCCGATCGCGGGCCAGGCCACGATGGAGGCCCCCACCCAGGGTCGGATCCCCCCCCTCCCCCCCCCTCACCAGGCTGCCCCCGCAGGATGAACAGCGAGGTCCCGTCTGGTAGGACGACATGTGAATGGCACCAGCGGGACTCGCCATATCTCAGCGGCCGCCCAGCCCAACGCGCATGGAGAATCGCCGGGGGGCCACGTATAGCGACCCCTGACCTGCGCCGGAGAATCGACAGAGCGGCGTCGCATGAATCGCAGCATCCTCCCCCCCCCGGTGATTCTCCGACCCGGCCCGGTGTCCGAGAATCCCGCCCCCTTATAATTAAAGTTGGATTGAACCCCAGATCTTGCACTGACCCATGTTACCTGAATGTACTTGATGCAGATTCTGGGATGCCCAAAGTGTAAACATGTTCCATTCCCCAGGCTGAACATTATTCACCCTCATCAGCAGTGAATAAAGTAAGTCTTCCTGCAATTTCTGGCTGCAATCCAAACTGTTTAAAACAATTATTTAAAATATGCATTATGGACAAATCAGCTGGGAGCAGTCACATAGAATAAGACACATTAAATATGTTGCAGCAAAGCTTAATCTGATGGAATGCCCATACTTCTTCTGAAGGACATCATTGCTAAACTCTCAAATAGTAAAAGTCTAACATCATGTTACAATATTCACTTCTCAATAAGTATTGTCAAGGACAATCTCTTTGAAAAATAACTTTCTTTCACCAACAGTGAACTAATAAAGTTGTCCACTAATTTATTATAGCTGTTTTTGACACATTTGCATTACTGGCATCTCAATGTTAATCTTGGCATATAATAATAATAATATAATAATCATTATTGTTGTCACAATGAGACTTACATTAACACTACAATGAAGTTACTGTGAAAAGACCCTAGTCGCCACATTCCGGCACCTGTTCGGGTACACAGAGGGAGAATGCAGAATGTCCAAATGACCTAACAGCACGTCTTTCGGGACCTGTGGTAGGAAACCGGAGCACCCAGAGGAAATCCACGCAGACACGAGGAGAACGTGCAGACTCCGCACAGACAGTGACCCAAGCCGGGAATCGAACCTGGGACCCTGGCGCTGTGAAGCAACAGTGCTAACCACTGTGCTACTGATTAAACCAAGAGAAATTTTCAGGACTGACAGCAAATGCTGAAAATAAAGCAAAACCTTGGTGTTAGCAAAGCACAAGCATCTCAACATTGCATACACCAGGAATTTCCTCTGGACTTCTCTTGCTCTGTCGCATAACATTGACAGTTGTTCAGTGCAAATCCAGTTTTTGTACAGCAAAGTTGACTGCAGCACTGAGAAGTTTCCTGAAAATATAGGGTCCAGAAAATGCATGTTTTGCAAGGATGCAAATCTAATCAGGCTGGGAGGAAATTTCAGACATGGCGAAGATGCAGCCATAAAAATGAACAGTTTCAACTAATATCAGCTGTCTTAAGTGCTGCCATCACTTACCGTCCAGGAACCACCCATTTAACTTATATCACCAAGAACCAGAACTCATTTAAAACCTCTACAGTGGCGGGCGCCACACAATAAAATGGATGATGAGACAATAAAGGTGATTTCCCCACAGATTCAAGAGGGTGTGGCCCTAAGCGAGGAAATGCAAGGACAAAACTTCAGATTCTCTGCTCTATAGCCTAGGTGCTCCCGCCAGCGGAGAATCGTTACTGGTCTCTGCTGGTACATGGGGGAAAGCTTGCCAGATTCTGTCAGAATCCCAGTATTGGGCCGTCAATTTGACCGGGTGTCTCGATACTGAGGTCCGGTAGCAGACCCCTTCTCCCCCACAACGGAGATTCTGCACCCCCCCCCCCCCACACACACTCCCACACACACCCCCAGCTGACAAGTAGGGACATCAACCACCACCACGAGAATAACGGGTCACCCCCCACCCCCACAGTACACACACATGAGGGTGACCAGACCCGCCCCCACCGACCCCCCAGTCTCCCCATCAGACTGCCCCATCAGAAGCCCCATCAGAACCCCCATCAAAGACCCCCAATAGTCCGCTTGCCTGACAGCTAAAGAGCAGTCCATGCAGTAGAGTGAAGAATCACTGCATTTTCACTTACCCTTCCCTAACATCTGCTGCCTCAGACAAAAGTGTTTAAAGCAACAGTTGTTACAAGTGTCAGAGGGGATCTCCAATAGGAGTCTCCGACGGGAGTCTCTGATGGGGAGTCTGTTGGGAGGGTCGGATCACCCTCATGCCCGACTGCACTGGGGGGGGTGACAGATTATTTTTGTGGTGGTAGGGAGGATGCCCCCACTTGTTGGGTAGGCAGGATTTCAATTGTGGGGAAATCCAATAGACTTTGGAGAGCACTTCAGTGATGCACTGACCCGCCTTGACCCACCGCGACATGACCACACTTGGGCAAACTTGCACCAAAGCGCACCCGGAGGATTTCTCATTGTGAGGTTGTACACAACAGGGGGGGTGGTGAAACGGGCTTCCAGAATGTTAATGAAATGGAATTGGATGTGAATCACGGATTTGCACCCTCTGGTGGGTACCGGAACAATAGGTCAGAAGGTGAAAAAAATTGAGGGAGAACTAGGAAATAGGGCCACTGTGGCTCTGAGGAAGAGCAGACAGGGAGATGTTGCTTAAAACAGCGGGACTGGTGGTCTGGTGCATTTGTTTTAATGCAAGAAGTATAACAGGTAAGGCAGGTGAACTTAGAGCTTGGATTAGTACTTGGATCTATGGTGTTGTTGCCATTACAGAGACCTGGTTGAGGGAAGGACAGGATTGGCAGCTAAACATTCCAGGATTTAGGTGTTTCAGGCGGGATAGAGGGGGAGGTAAAAGGGGTGGAGTTGCGCTACTGGTTAGGGAGAATATCACAGCTGTACTGTGGGAGGACACCTGTTGCTAACTTTCTCCTTGGTTCAATTGCTCTGTTTTATTACCTTTGCTCTCGAGGTATCTTTATGATACCGCCACGAGGCTCAAGTCCGAGTAATGATCAATAACCCAATATACCGATTAATAAGATTCAAATCAAAGCACATTTATTATACACAGTAATCACTACTCATGCACAAATTCTACATCTAAGCTACTTCTACAACTAACAGGCCTATACTTAACTTTGAACTGGCCCACCAGGTCAGGGGAACAAATGGCCTTTCGTTCCGGTTCTGAGTCTGCGGGATTCGAAGTTGGTACGGACTGGTAGCTAGGAGTGCCTATCTCGTAGAGAGCGTTGAATTAAGACTTACTTCTGTTGGGGGTCACTGCACCGGTCACGGTCAATGTCGGTTTGTGTTGCTGGGTGACCCGGGCAGGACGCAGAGGTGAAGAGAGAGCGATTTGAACTTGGGGCTTAACCCTTATAGTCCCCAGGGGCTTCCCGCCTTTCGGGGCGGACCCTGTACCTGGTCCCAAGTGATTGGACTTTGTCCCAATCGCTTGGTTCGATTTCTCCAATACTGGAGCAGTTCCCTGATCGATGGGCGGTCTTGAGGTGCTCGTTCACCTCCTTTGTGTTGGCTCCTGCTGGCGCCGAGGAATCTGGCTTTGCTTTGTGTGTCCAAAATGTTACTTATTGTTCCCGGGGATTGCTCATCAGTATGCAGATGGCTGCTACTTTGTTATGCTGATGGTCGCTGGTATCGATGTTGTCCGGCCTTTGCAGAGGTAAATACACAGCAAACCTGCAGCTGCTGGTTTCTGTCTATGTTGGCTGACTTTCCTATCAGCCTTTGCCATTCGCCATTTTAAATTGGGAGTTGGCCAATTTAGGTGGCTACACACCTCAGAGGGTAGCGAGACTATTTGGGTAGAGATCAGGAATAAGAAGGGTGCAGTCACAATGTTGAGGGTTTACTACAGGCCTCCCAACAACCAGCGGGAGATAGAGGAGCAGATAGGTAGACAGATTTTGGAAAGGAGTAAAAGCAACAGGGTTGTTGAGATGGGAGGCTTTAACGTCCCCAATATTGACTGGGACTCACTTAGTGCTAGGGGCTTGGACGGGGCAGAGTTTGTAAGGAGCATCCAGGAGGGCTTCTTAAAACAATATGTAGATAGTCCAACTAGGAAAGGGGCTGTACTGGACCTGGTATTGGGGAATGAGCCCGGCCAGGTGGTAGAAGTTTCAGTAGGGGAGCATTTCGGGAACAGTGACCACAATTCAGTAAGTTTTAAAGTGCTGGTGGACAAGGATAAGAGTGGTCCTAGGGTGAATGTGCTAAATTGGGGGAAGGCTAATTATAACAATATTAGGCGGGAACTGAAGAACATAGATTGGGGGCGGATGTTTGAGGATAAATCAACATTTGACATGTGGGAGGCTTTCAAATGTCAGTTGAAAGGAATTCAGGACCGGCATGTTCCTGTGAGGAAGAAGGATAAATATGGCAAATTTCGCGATCCTTGGATAGCAAGAGATATTATATGCCTCGTCAAAAAGTAAAAGGAGGCATTTGTCAGGGCTAGAAGACTGGGAACAGACAAAGCCTGTGTGGCATATAAGGAAAGTAGGAAGGAAATTAAGCAAGGAGTCAGGATGGCTAAAAGCGGTTGTCGAGTTATTCACCCGGGTAACACGGACTGCAACTGGATGCAGTTTACTGTAAAGTAGACACCAAACTTAGACGTTAGTTCAAAACGTTTTTATTGAACTTTTGGAGCAGTGCACACAGCTTGCTGTGGGTTGACATCCACTAATCTAAGTGTGCTAACTATAGCTAACTAGACCAGACTAGCTTTGAGCCACGTGTAGAAGGTGCTAACTGATATATACACCCTGACTATCACTACAGTTGTCACCAGTGGAAAGAGGCAGAGTGCTGATGCCTCGTGTGTTTTATAGTGGGAAACCCCCCTCTAGTGTTCTGCCTGGTGATTGGTTGTGTTCTGTCCTGTGTGTTGATTGGCTGTACTGGGTGTCTGTCACTGCCCGTCTGTCTCTCATTATGTGCATGAGTGCATATCATGACATCCCCCCTTTTTAAAAAAAAATTTGTCGGTTGCTTAGAGCACATGTGACTGTATGTACATGTATAACTATTTACATTAAATGGCAAGTGAATGAATATGTACATGAAAGGTGTCTAGTGTGCAGATACAGAACAATATTTACAAGATAAATGTCTATAAGTCCAATCTTTGGGGCTGGCGTCGGATCCTTGTTGACCGCCTGAGAAGTGAAGGTGGGGACGACGGCGCCTTGACAGGCGGGATTGCTGCCAGATTGGTGGCTTCGTGGGGCGAGGTATCCGGAGGAGACATAACAACATCTGGAAAGGTGAGATTTGGTGGTGGGCAGGCAAGTTTGTGTAGTGCCCTTCTGTTGCGCCTGACAATGGAGCCATCAGCCATACGAACCACAAACGATCTGGGAGCAGCCTGTCGAACAACAACAGCTGGAGCTGACCAGCCTCCATCAGGTAGCTTGATGCGAACAGCATCTTCCGGAGATAGCACAGGCAAATCGGTAGCATGAGCATCGTATGTCAGCTTTTGCCGGTTCCGGAGTTGCTGCACCTTTTGCAGCACTGGGAGGTGATCCAAGTCTGGTAAGTGTATGGCCGGAGCAGTCGTCTGCAGGTCTCTATTCATGAGGAGTTGTGCTGGTGACATACCGGTGGACAGAGGGGGTTGCCCAGTACGCCAACAGCGCTAGGTTGAAGTCAGAAGCAGAGTCCGCAGCCTTGCAGAGCAGTTGCTTCACGATATGGACCCCTTTTTCGACCTTCCCGTTGGACTGTGGGTAGTGTGGGCTTGAAGTAATGTGTTTCAATTGGTATGACTTGGGGAAATTGGACCACTCTTGGCTGTGGAAGCAGGGACCACTGTCACTCATGACAATGAGCGGAATACCATGCCTGGCAAATGTTTCCTTGCAGGCCTTGGTGACTGTCCTTGATGTGAGGTCTGACAGCTTCACAACTTCCGGGTAACTTGAGAAGTAATCTATGATGAGCACATAGTCACGCCCTTTGGCGTGAAAAAGGTCGATTCCCACATTGGACCACGGAGAGGTCACGATCTCGTGTTGCTGGAGTGTTTCTTTGGGCTGAGCAGGCTGGAAACGCTGGCAGGTCGCACAATTGAGGACCATGTTGGATATGTCCTGGCTGATTCCAGGCCAATAGACAGCCTGCCGGGCCCTGCGCCCACACTTTTCGACACCGAGGTGTCCCTCATGGATTTGTTTGAACACGAAGCTCTGCAGGCTGCGAGGAATAACAATACGATCTAGCTTGAGGAGGATCCCCTCGACGACTGTCAGGTCGTCCTTGACATGAAAGAACTGAGGGCATTGCCATTTTTGCCAACCATTTGCGAGGTGGTGCATTACACGCTGCAGAAGAGGGCCCTTGGCAGTCTCTTCTCGAATGTTGATCACTCTTTCATCTGAGGCCGGGAGGTTGCAGGCACACAGCTGCACCTGTGCCTCAATCTGGAGGATGAAGTCAACCTGTTCACAGGGCGAGGTGATGGAGCGTGACAGGACATCCGCAATTATCAGCTCCTTGCCTGGTGTGTATACTAACTCAAAATCGTACATGCGGAGTCGAAGGAGAATGCGCTGAAGCCTGGGCGTCATGTCATTCAAGTCCTTGTGAATGATATGGACCAAGGGTCTGTGGTCAGTCTCCACTGTGAAGGTTGGTAGACCGTAGACGTAGTCATGGAACTTTACAATGCCGGTTAGGAGGCCCAGGCACTCTTTTTCTATCTGGGCATACCTCTGTTCAGTAGGAGTCATGGCCCTTGACGCATAGGCCACTGGAGCCCAGGAAGAGGAGTCATCCTTCTGGAGGAGCACCGCACCAATGCCACGGCTTGCGTCCGTGGAGATTTCTGTCTCCCTGTCCGGGTCAAAAAACGCTAGTACCGGAGCAGTGGTGAGCTTTGCTTTGAGCTCGAGCCACTCTGCTTGATGTGTGGGTAGCCACTGGAATGCAGTGGACTTCTTCACCAGATGCCTGAGAGCCGTGGTGTGTGATGCCAGGTTAGGAATGAACTTTCCCAAGAAGTTTACCATACTGAGGAAGCGTAGTAACGCCTTTTTGTCTTCCGGGATCTTCATGGCATTAATGGCCTTGACGTTGTCCGAATCTGGTTGCACACCCTGCTGGGATATCTGGTCGCCCAAAATAATGGATGACATGCCAAAGGACCACTTGGCCTTGTTCAACTTGAGGCCGTTTGCATGGACACGTCAAAAGACTTGTTTGAGACGAGATATGTGTTCCTCGGGGGTCGTGGACCATATGATTACATCATCTACGTAGACACACACACCCTCAATGCCCTCCATCATCTGCTCCATGATCCTGTGGAAGATTTCAGAGGCCGAACGGCATCCGGTTATAACAGGTGTATTGAACGTGTAGAGCTTCCTGCTGGACCCGTCCAGTTGTATCTGCCAGAAACCACACAATGCATCTAGCTTCATGAAGAATTTGGCGTGTGCCATCTCACTGGTCAGTTCCTCCCTCTTCGGGATCGGGTAATGTTGCCGCATTATGTTCTGGTTAAGATCTTTGGGATCTATACATATCCGCAACTCTCCTGAGGGCTTCTTCACACAGACCATCGAGCTGACCCAGTCAGTCGGTTCTGTCACTTTAGAGATTATGCCCTGGTCTTGGAGCTCCTGCAGCTGTGCCTTTAAATGTTCCTTCAGAGGAGCCGGCACCCGGCGTGGTGCATGGATTACAGGCGTGGCATCAGGCCTGAGTAAGATCTTGTAGCAGTATGGCAGCGTACCCGTTCCACTAAACACATCCGGGTATTGTTCCAGGATGTCATCAATGTCAGCCTGAAGATCCACATTGGAAGAGGACATGGCACGGACTCTCAGCACGAGATTGAGCAGCTTGCATGCATGGGCACCCAGCAGGGATGCCTTGTCAGGCTTGACAATTTTGAATCGCAGTGTGGCATTGCTGGTCTTGGTTGAGACAAACAGATGATAAGATCCTAATGCAGTTATGGCATTGCCATTATAATCAAGGAGCTGGCAGAATAATTTTGGGTTGCTTTTTAATGTGGTCAAAATCTGCTTGAGAGATGAGATTGGCTGAAGCACCAGTGTCCAGCTTGAACTGGATGCTGCATTGGTTAACGTGTATGACAGCACGCCATTCGTCCGCAGAATCCACATTGAGGATATCTTGCTGAATTTGAGGAGGCATATTCACATGAAGTGATGATGCCCACAAGATATGGGGACTCCAGGCAGTCGTCCTCTGGATCCGTAGTGCTACAAGGATCAGAATCCATTAGGCCTTGCTGTAACATCGAACGCTTTTGGTTTGGAAATAGGATCGCTGGCCCTTGACCGGTGGTGCAGACCTGCACAAGGATGCATAATGTCCAGGCTTCCCACAATTTAAACGTCGCCTGCCTTTTGCAGGGCATTGCTGCTTTAAGTGGGCGGTGCCGCAGTTCGGGCACGTCATGACGTTGACGTTGTTACGCTCCATGCGTCATCGCACATGCGCAGTGCGGTCAGCCGATGTTCGCATTTGCGCAGTTTGATCTTCGGCCGCTTCGTTCTCCCGTTCGTGGTGCGCATGCGTGGGACCCCGGGGAAAGTGTGCAAAATGGCCAACTTCATCGATACTGAGGCGCCGCATCCGGAGCGATGGCCTGTACACTCTCTGCCTCGTGGGAGACAAGTTGAAATTAAATGGAAATGAAAATCGCTTATTGTCACAAGTAGGCTTCATTTAAGTTACTGTGAAAAGCCCCTAGTCGCCACATTCCGGCGCCTGTTCGGGGAGGCTGGTACGGGAATTGAACCGTGCTGCTGGCCTGCCTCGGTCTGTTTTAACAGCCAGCGATTTAGCCCAGTGTGCTAAACCAGCTCCTGGTTCTGTTCCTGTTCCTGTTCTGCCGATTTGAAACGGGAGTACCGAGTTTTCGCCTGTTCATGCACTTTACACGTCTCGATAGCGACTGGCAGGGTCATGTTTTTAATTTTGAGGAGCTGCTCCCGCAAAGAGTCGGAGTGGACCCCAAACACGATCTGATCCCTGATGATGGAATCAGCGGTGGCACCACAGTTGCAGGACTGCGCCAATATACGGAGATGAGTTATAAAGGATTGGAAAGGTTCATCCTTACCCTGAAGGCGTCGCTGAAAGATATAGCGCTCAAAGCTCTCGTTTGTTTCGAATTCACAGTGGCTGTCGAACTTCTCCAAAACGGTCTTGAATTTGGTCTTATCCTGGCCATCGGTAAAATTAAGGGAGTTGAAAATCTGGATGGCTTGGTCCCCCCCCCCCGGTTAGAACATAGAACATACAGTGCAGAAGGAAGCCATTCGGCCCATCGAGTCTGCACCGACCCACTTAAGCCCTCACTTCCCCCTATCCCCGTAACCCCTCCTAACCTTTTTGGTCACTAAGGGCAATTTATCATGGCCAATCCACCTAACCTGCACGTCTTTGGACTGTGGGAGGAAACCGGAGCACCCGGAGGAAACCCACGCAGACACGGGGAGAACGTGCAGACTCCACACAGACAGTGACCCAGCGGGGAATCGAACCTGGGACCCTGGCGCTGTGAAGCTACAGTGCTATCCACTTGTGCTACCGTGCTGCCCTTGATAGGGCATAGGAGCAGCGCGGGTTTTCTGGCATTGGACGCATCCTCGAGGCCCGAGGCCTCAATGTAGAGAAGGAACCTCTGCTTGAAGACCCGGAAGTTGGCGCCGAGATTGCCGGAGATCCGTAGCTGTGGAGGGGCCTGGATCTTCTCCATGCCACTGGAAGGCACTCGCTGGTCATCACTGAATCACTCGAGGTAAACCACTTAGATAAAGTAGACTACTGGTACTATGTCGTGTTATTCACCCTGGGGTAACACAAACTGCAACTGGATGCAGTTGTACTGTGAAGTAGACACCAAACTTAGACGTTAGTTCAATACGTTTTATTGAACTTCTGGAGCAGTGCACACAGCTTGCTGTGGGTTGACACTCTACTAATCTAAGTGTGCTAACTATAACTAACTAGACCAGACTAGCTCTGAGCCACGTGTAGAAGGTGCTAACTGATATATACACCCTGACTGTCACTACAGTTGTCACCAGTGGAAAGAGGCAGAGTGCTGATGCCTCGTGTGTTTTATAGTGGGAATCCCCCCTCCAGTGTTCTGCCTGGTGATTGGTTGTGTTCTGTTCTGTGTGTTGATTGGCTGTACTGGGTGTCTGTCACTGCCTGTCTGTATCGCATTATATGCATGAGTGCATATCATGACAGGGGTCACGAAAAGTCATTGGCAAATAGGGTTTAGGAAAATCCCAAGGCTTTTTACACGTACATAAAAAGCAAAAAGGTAGCCAGGGAAAGGGTTGGCCCACTGAAGGATAGGCAAGGGAATCTATGTGTGGAGCCAGAGGAAATGGGCGAGGCACTAAATGAATACTTTGCATCAGTATTCACCATAGAGAAGGAATTGGTGGATGTTGAGTCTGGAGAAGGGTGTGTAGATAGCCTGGGTCACATTGAGATCCACAAAGACGAGGTGTTGGGCGTCTTGAAAAATATTAAGGTGGATAAGTCCCCAGGGCCTGATGGGATCCACCCCAGAATACTGAAGGAGGCAAGAGAGGAAATTGCTGAGGCCTTGACAGAAATCTTTGGATCCTCACTGTCTTCAGGTGATGTCCCGGAGGACTGGAGAATAGCCAATGTTGTTCCTTTGTTTAAGATGGGGAGCAGGGATAATCCAGGGAACTACATTCCGGTGAGCCTTACATCAGTGGTAGGGGAATTACTGGAGAGAATTCTTCGAGACAGGATCCACTCCCATTTGGAAGCAAGGGGTCACATTAGCGAGACGCAGCACGGTTTTGTGAAGGGGAGGTCGTGTCTCACTAACTTGATAGAGTTTTTCGAGGAGGTCACAAAGATGATTGATGCAGGTAGGGCAGTGGATGTTGTCTATATGGACTTCAATAAGACCTTTGACAAGGTCCCTCATGGCAGACTGGTACAGAAGGTGAAGTCACACGGGATCAGAGGTGAGCTGGTAAGATGGATACAGAACTGGCTAGGCCATAGAAGGCAGAGAGTAGCAATGGAAGGGTGCTTTTCTGATTGGAGGGCTGTGACTAGTGGTGTTCCGCAGGGATCAGTGCTGGGACCTTTGCTGTTCGTAGTATATATAGCAATGATTTGGTGGAAAATGTAATTGGTCTGATTAGTAAGTTTGCAGACGACACAAATATTGGTGGAATTGCAGATAGCGATGAGGACTGTCGGAGGATACAGCAGGATTTCGATCGTTTGGAGACTTGGGCGGCGAGATGGCAGATGGAGTTTAATCCGGACAAATGTGAGGAAATGCATTTTGGAAGGTCTAATACAGGTAGGGAATATGCAGTGGTAGAACCCTCAAGAGTATTGACAGTCAGAGAGATCTTGGTGTACAGGTCCACAGGTCACAGAAAGGGGCAACACAGGTGGAGAAGGCAGTCAAGAAGGCATACGGCATGCTTGCCTTCATTGGCTGAGGCATTGAGTATAAGAATTGGCAAGTCATGTTGCAGCTGTATAGAACCTTAGTTAGCCCACACGGAGTATAGTGTTCAATTCTGGTCGCCACATTACCAGAAGGATGTGGAGGCTTTAGAGAGGGTGCAGAAGGGATTTACCAGGATGTTGCCTGGTATGGAGGGCATTAGCTATGAGGAGAGGTTGAATAAACTTGGTTTGTTCTCACTGGAATGAAGGAGGTTGAGGGGCGACCTGATAGAGCTCTACAAAATTATGAGGGGCATAGACAGAGTGGATAGTCAGAGATTTTTCCCAGGGTAGAGGGGTCAATTACTAGGGGGCATAGGTTTAAGGTGCGAGGGGCAAGGTTTAGAGGAAATGTACGAGGCAAGTTTTTTACACAGTGTGTAGTGGGTGCCCGGAACTCGCTGCCGGAGGAGGTGGTGGAAGCAGGGCCGATAGTGACGTTTAAGGGGCATCTTGACAAATACATGAATAGGATGGGAATAGAGGGATACGGACCCAGGAAGTGTAGAAGATTTCAGTTTAGTTGGGCAGCATGGTCGGCGCAGGCTCGGAGGGCCGAAGAGCCTGTCCATGTGCTGGACTTTTCTTTGTTCTTTGTTCTTTGTTTTCTGCTGGCACAGGGCAGGTAGCGTGCTTGGGCTGCCCGCTGGGGATCAGGGCCTCGCAACGGCCAGGCACCAAACCTGGGGCTGGATGCTCCGCTCCCTGACGGTGAAATTGCATTCGACGACGGGGTGGAGAATCCGTTTTGGCACCAAAATCGGGAGCGCCGCCTGTTTTTCAATTCTGCACCTTCCAAAAATACTGGCACCGAGTATCCACAGCCTCAGGCCATTGTCCCCGCGATGTTCCATTGCCGACCGGCTGAATTCCCAACGGCATGGCTTATGTTCCGGGATCCTCGCCGGCAGCTGCAGACTCAGTCCGGGTGCAACAGTCGAGGAAGGGCTGATCCGTGTGGGGGTGGGGCGGGGGGGGGAGGGCATGAGCGGCGATGCAGGGCACTACTTTGCCGGTCCAGGTCCGCGGGGCTGAGTCCGCCATGGAGCACGGCCGGCCGCTGCAGGCCGCTGCCATGCACATGCGTGAGCTATGACCTGGAAGTGCTGGGGGCCATATTGGCAGCTCGAGCTGCGAGCTCTACGCTGCCTCCCTGCTAGCCCCCAGCAAAACAGGGATTCTGTGGCCTTTTGACGGCAATTTTCCTGGTGTAAAAGACCACAGTTTTCATGACGGCGTGGGGACTTAGTCTCCAAAACGGAGACTCCAGCCCCTGTTTTCCCTCAACGCTCCATTCTCCACCCAATCGGGAATCCCGATACAGGTGACAGGCAATGGCGAATCCACCCTTCAGTGTCTGAACGCATGGGACATTCTTAATAAAACAGGTGAACTGAGATGAAGAAGTACGATCTAATAGCCATTTCAGGGGCGTGGCTACAGGATAGCATAGATTGGCACCTAAATATTGAAGGGTATGTGGGCCGGGATTTGCTGAGCCTCCACGCCAAAATGGCGCTCGGCGCATGGGCGGAGAATGGGGCCTCAGACCCGCGATCCGGTCCGACGCCGGGACACGATTCTCCGCCGACCAGAGAATCGGTGGCAGTCATGCGGCGCCGGTCGGGGGGCAGTTGAAAGAGACCACCGCAGCGATTCTCCACGGTCGACCGGCCGAGTTCCCACCAGAGTGGTTCACGTATGGTTCCACCCGGCGGGAGCTCGGCGTCGTGGCTGCTGTGGCCGTCCTGGTGTAGGGGCAGGGGGACCAGCCCCTGGGGGGGGGGGCCTCCCCAACGCCCAAGCCCGCGATCGGGGGCCACTGATCGGCAGGCGCGCACGGTCTGGGGAGGGGGCTACCTTCTTCCGCAGCGGCCCACTGTATGGCTCCACCATGTCGCACGGCGTTGGCGCGGACTCGGCCACCACGCGCATGCGCGGACCGCGGCCGGCAGTGCAGGGCCGCGTACGGTAGCTGAAGCAGCGCGGACCTCTCCGGCGCCGTGCTGGCCCCCTGTGGGCTACAGAATCGCTGGGCCACGAGGCACTCTGGCGTTTACGCCGGCATCAACATTTAGCCGCGTTTTTGGAGAATCCGAGCCGTGATTTTTAGGAAGAAAAATAAGTTAGAAATAGCTGAAGGGATGCTTCTGTTAATTAAAGACAACTTTCACATAATAGAGAGGGATAACCTATGTTCAAGAAACTAGGGTATCGAAGCAATTTGGGTAGACATAAGGAATTATAAAGGCAAGAAGTCACTTGTAGGACTGGTGTATGGACCCCTTAACAATAGTCACATGGTAAATAGGTATCAAAGAGGAAAAAGTAACAATAAATAATAATCCTTATTATTGTCACAAGTAGACTTACATTAACACTGCAATGAAGTTACTGTGAAAAGCCCCTAGTCACCACATTCCGGCGCCTGTTCGGGCACACAGAGGGAGAATTCAGAATGTCCAAATTACCTAACAGCACGTCTTTGGACTGTGGGAGGAAACCGGAGCACCCAGAGGAAACCCACACAGACACGGGAAGAACGTGCAGACTCCACACAGACAGTGACCCAAGCCGGGAATCGAACCTGGGATCTTGGGACTGGGAAGCGAAATTGCTAACCACCGTGCTACCGTGCTGTCGCTTGTCTGTCAGTGTCTGTGGGAAGAGAAGCAAAGCTCGCTTTTCAGGTCCGTAAGCTTTCTTCATAACTGGGAAATGTTTGAGAGGTTTTGAGCAAGTTAAAGGATGGGGGCGAAGAACAAAAGGGAAGGTCTGTGATAGAGTAGGGAAGGAAAATGGCAAAGAGGTCTGTGGAGCAAGGCCAGAGGGAGTAGTAAAAAAACAAAATATATGTCTAAAGGATGTATGAATGGAGATGTGTAGAGGGTGCCATCTCTGCTACTCCACTACTGGGCCGATATCTGGGGTTTGAGTATCTGTGTGTGTCTCTCTCCAGCTGGCACTGAAACTTCAGAGGCCAGGGGATGCCGCACTGGGACACCTCCACTGAAGAGAGCACTGAATCAAGCCTGCCGTTTATCCCTAACCGGAAGCCTGAGGCTTATATCACACAGATCTCCAGACCCCTACCAATGCCCAGGTGATTCTCTCTCTTGCCGGTGGTGCAACACCCACCCGGTTCCTACTTCGCTGGAGTAGCTTTCCCAAGAGAGAGAATAGGACACTGCTGTTTATTACCTAACCAGCAGCCTGTCCTGAGTGAATCGCTCAAGATGACCCTAGATTCTTGAACCCGGAATTAAGGTGAGGAATATTTTAACAATGACTTGGTCAGAGATCGCTGGTGAGAGATTGAAGAATTTAAACGACTCCAATTATCAGCAAATCAAGGTTTATTGCAAAACCCAGGTCAAAATCATCAAACAGAAGAAATTATAATAAAATCTTAAACTCTAACACAAACTAAGTCTATTCAGAAAGTACTATAACGGACACAACGAAAAATCTTATTGTTACACAGTTTTAGCAATGACACAGAACACAAATCAAGTCCCCTTCCCCAGAGCCTCAACCACTATCAAAGTCAAGGGAGTTTCGCAAGCTGCTGCAAGGTACTTACGGTCACAGGCTGCAGAGGTCAAGTCAAAGGTGGAGAGGTCGAGCCAAGAGACCCTCAATCGAAACACAGCCCCTTTTATACCCGTTTTACCAGGCTTTTCCTGTGTTCGGCCAGCCCCTTTTGCATTGAATTGGTGAGGTTTAAAGTTCCCGCTGGTCCCGCCCCCTTTGAGCCGGTCAGAGCTGTCGACTTCCGGGTTTTCCTCCTCCTTTGCGTTGTATCAGTCCAAGTTTAAAGTTCCCGCTGGTCCCGCCCCCTTTGAGCCGGTCAGAGCTGTTTGCTTCCGGGTATTCCTCGCAGGTCCGCTCCTTCCAGCCAGGCAGACCTGCCGCGATTTGAATTTGGCGCCGACTCCGCCCCCTCCTCCCAGTGAGTTCCTGCCGGTGGCTTCTGTCAAGATTGGAGTACCTCCCCAGGTCCGCCTCCAACTTGGTTTTTTCTACCGCTTATCTTCAAGGGGCTTTTCCAGCGCAATATACTGAACCCAGACAGTCTGTTTTTTAGGATAACAAGGTTAAGCTCTCTTGTGAAGATTTTCAGTGTCTTCCAGCTGCTCCGGAGATGGCTGCTATTCTCACCTTGCTATGTTGATGGGGTGTTAATTGGATTCTGCTCTGGTGGAGGCCAGGTCATTTACATCTGCATGGGGCTATGACCATCCCATTGTCCTGCTTGCAGGCAGGCCCCCTGTGTATTCCCGTGCCCCTTTGTCTGTGTGTTAATCTTATCTCGTTGTCTGGCTCCTTCTTCCTTGTAGCTCCTAGGGGGGGGTTTGTAAATACCTATGCCCCTACTCAGCTCAGCGGACCAAGCCTGCTGGGAAATCTGGTTACGTTCTCTTGGCTGAAAAGTCAGTTTACAGTCTCTGGGTTTTATTCTTGGGCAGTCCAAAAAGGGCCGAATTGCCCGAAAACCTTACAGATGCCCCTTCGATACGTCCCTACCTGCTTGGACCGTATCGACACAGGTGAAGGGCAATCATTTCCTTTTGTGTGGACCGTAGGCCCCCCCTCAACATCATGCGAAACTACACGTCCCAAGACAGTTCCCTTAATTTAGGCTACCCCTGATTTCAATGAAAGGGAAAGACAAGACCATACTTAATTCAAACACACAGTAACATATACACATTTCACCGGAACCCCAAATGTAAGGGTCCCTGTACATATATCACAATCAAGTAACTGAAACCCGCGAATCCATACAACTATTTACAATTGCATCTCTTTATTTCACTAAGGATCCTCCTTTCTTGGCTGCAGTTCGCTTCTTCCCGTTGAAGGCTCTTCATTTTTCCTCCGTCGTCGATACCTGCAGCTGAGAGGTTTAGTCCAACTGAGGCGACAGCATAATGTACCCCCTTGTACAACATTTTCTTTGTGGGGGCAAACACTAAACCATTCTCAGGCCCCCCTGGTGGTGATCGGACAGTTGTGAGGGTCGATTGGTTGGGCTGTGGGCAGGGGTCGCTTTACCTGAACCAGCAGTTCGGTAGCTTTTACAGTCATCCCTTCCCTGGGCGTTACACATCCCTCCCCAGTGCGGTCAATTCATCCCGTTCCCTGGGTTCTGCCATCACCTTACAAAAGTGATTAATGCCCCTTGTGGACATGCCTTGGTAGATCCCCATAAACACAAATACCTGCCCTGGTCAGAAGCCCACCACTTATCCCAGCAAACGGTGATCCTACCCGGTGACCCCGTGATGGTCCGGTAGGTGTTGTTGTCCAGGCGTTCCCAGTCCGAGGACCGATCCCTCATGTCCAGCCTCAGCTTCCTGGGCCACCACCATCTCCCCAAAGGAACGTCCCCCTCACAGGTTAAACACACCCGCCTGCCCTCAGTCACCCTAACCCGGTCAGTCGAAGGACTCTTCTGTCTCGCCTCTGCGGAGTTCTCCCGGTCCCACCATCGCCAAGATCATCAGCAAGCTCCACATCGTCGGGTGCCCCATCTGTGAAACAGACAAAACACATCCTTGCCTCTACAGCCCTACCTACCTTAAAGTGCATGGGTTCTATCCAGCGGCAGCAGCAGCTTCCGCTTTGAAGTTGTGAAATCAACATGAAATTGCCGCAGCCTGTCTGTGATTCTGTGTCCACAGCCCGGCTCCCCCAGGGTCCTAGTGCCTGCTGCTATCCGGCAGCAGCAGCAGCTCCCGCTTTGAAGTTGCCGCAGCCTGTCTGTGGTTCTGTGTCCACAGCCCGGCTCCACCAGGGTCCTAGTGCCTGCTGCTCCATCATTATACCATTGCACTAGGCGCTTCTGTGATCCCACGATCCTAAATAATCCACACACCACTACACACTAATTAGAACTAGGAGGGGGAAAATGATATATACAATGCCACCCGTCTCCGGGTGGCCAAATTAAAACTGTGCCCCGCTAAACTGGGGCAGGTCACCTGTTTGGTCGAACGGCTCGGGCCAGACCGTCCCCTCCCGGGGGTTCGGGCTGCCCCTTGCCTCTCCTTCCCCAACAGGGTTCGGGGATCCCTCAGCGTTCCCTTCTACTCGGGCCCCCTTACTGCGGGACCGGGTTCTAGGGAGGTGTGATGGGGACCATCTTACCGGGGGCTTGGAGACCCGATTGCTCCTTCGTCCCCTGACTGGTTCCCAAGCCCAAGGCGATACCTCCACTTCCTCCGCCTCCTTAGCCTCTATACTAAGGCAGGCCACCTGACCCACAGGTAAGGGCTTGGGAATCGTTACTGTCCCTGGGCTGGGTGCTTGCAGCACTGTCGGTTTCTTTGGGACTGCCCCTTCGGGACAGCACCTTGTCACCGGTTGTGTGACCGTGGAGTCAGGGACCTCCCCCACCGTCGTTAATTCTACGGGGGGTTTCTCCACTACCACCCCCAGTCTTCCCCCCACCTTGCTCTTTCTTGCCCTTATGGGGTGGAACAATTTAAATTGACTGATGTGGCGTTCGCATGGGTCCCACCTTAAGGGATTTAAACTGCAAATAGCCGCTGAGGAAGCCTCCAGAATGGGACCCTGCACCTGGACCGGACCAGGGTCTGGGGCTAGAACTACCCCTGCGCTCCCTTTTTCCTGAGGCTGCTCCCTGGGTAGTCATACGGGTTCTTGTGGTGTGGGTGCGGGCAGGCCCTGGCCCGTTGCCATTGCCACCTGTCCTGAGCCTTGCAAAAGGGCTAAAATTTTACTTATCTCGATGGTTCCCGGGGCAGCTGCTCCTGCCGCCGGGGTCTGACTCTCTACTGCGGGAGCCCTCTCCTGCTTGCTAGGGTTTTTACATTCCCTCTTGAACTGCCCGGCCTTCCCACACCCGTAGCATACCGGTTTCTTGTCGGAGGTCCGGGTGCCCTCATGCTTCCACTCTCTCTTAGGGGCTGCTGTCGCGATTTCATGCACCCTACCCTTAAGGGGCTTGTCCTCACCCCTCTCCCCATTACGATATGCGAGGGTAAGTTTCCTAAGGACCTCTTCCTCATTAAGGGCCGGGGTCTGCGGGTCGAACCAGTGTTCGGCCTTTGCCCTAACGTGAGGGAGACAGTTAGCTACGAGGGTCTTCAGCCAGTGGGCTGTTCTTTCCCCTAAATTCTGTCTATCCGCGAGAACCCCGCATGCCTCCATATAGACAGTCCACAGCCTGTCTGCGAACATGGTGGGAGATTCCCCTGGTTGCTGCTTGGTTTCCCCCACCCTCATGAAAGGGCTCCCCAGATTCAAGCCCATCGCCTCCAGAACAGCAGTCTGTGCTGCCGCCCATGTGTCAGGTCTTCCCCCATTCCCAGAGGTCACTGTCCTGCATAGCTGTGCATCTAGGGTCATCAGGAGCATCCTTATTTGCTCCCCCTCGTCGCAGTCATTAATGCTGGCTGCCTGTTCCACCTCCATAAAATGAAGCGACGGATCCCCTTTTGGAGTTAGCCTGGGAACGTGGGCCACCATCCCCCTGAGCGCGGATGCCCCATGAGGAATGATAATGTCGCCCTCAACCGGTCCCCTATTTGCCAGCCCCGCCGGGGGACCATACCTTCTTTGTCTGACAGGGCACATCTGCCCTACCTGGGGTTCCTGCTCCTCCTCCCCACTGTCCAGCTCTCCTGCCCCGTTGGGTAGCCCCCCTGTCCCCGGGCTAACTACCCATATAGGAGACGCCGCTATCTGGGGATACACCACTGACCCCCCTTGGACCTGCCCCTGACCGGGCGGTCCAAACCCTACCTGCTGACCCGGCCCCATCACCGGCATCCCAGGCAGCGGTCTGTCCCCATCCCATGGGGACCCACATACGAAACCAGGCGGACACGCCGCCAGCTGGGGGTACCCTGCCGACCCCCCTTGGACTTGCCCCTGAACGTGCAGTCCGATCCCCCCCTGCCGACCCGGACACAATCCCGGTGCCTCAGGAGGCGGTCTATTCCCCTTGGCCTTTGGGGAATCATCCGCTGCGAGGAGCACCTTGCCCCTAGGGAACCCCCCTGGACCTACCAGGTGTATCTGTCCCCTGAACTTGGACAAGGTCTCCTCCAACTCCGTTATTCGTGCCTGGCACGGCCCATGGGCACAGTCCCCTACTTCCTCGCGAGCCACTCGGTACGCTGCCTGGATGTCCCGGAACTTCCCCTCCAGCTTCCTACACTGCTCTGTACTCCGAGCATAGAGTTCCTGGAGCCTCCGTTCCTTTTCTTTACCCTCCACTATCTGGCAGTGGAGATAGTCCTTCTCACACCGGTTAGACTCGCTTTCCTGTTTCATTTCTGCCAATTCCTCCCGCAGTCGTTCCGCTGCGCTAGCCTCCTGCTCTAACTCTTCGATCCTTTGCTCTGTTTTGACTACCTGCTGAGACAGGCAAACCAGCCAAACTGCCTTCTCCAAGTGCTTTTTGTGCGCCTTACTTTCTGTCCATGCAGCCGCTGCCATTACCGGTTGCTCCGCATTGATTAGTTCTGAGACCCAAGGTTTGGTGAGGTTGACCTTTTGCCACAAATACGAGGAGATTCTCTCCTCCATTTTACTTCGTTCCCTCACCCCCTCTGCCAAGTCACATACTCCAAACCACCGGGGTCCTGCCGCGGTCGCCATTGTAGAGGGTGCCATCTCTGCTACTCCACTACTGGGCCGATATCTGGGGTTTGAGTATCTGTGTGTGTCTCTCTCCAGCTGGCACTGAAACTTCAGAGGCCAGGGGATGCCGCACTGGGACACCTCCACTGAAGAGAGCACTGAATCAAGCCTGCCGTTTATCCCTAACCGGAAGCCTGAGGCTTATATCACACAGATCTCCAGACCCCTACCAATGCCCAGGTGATTCTCTCTCTTGCCGGTGGTGCAACACCCACCCGGTTCCTACTTCGCTGGAGTAGCTTTCCCAAGAGAGAGAATAGGACACTGCTGTTTATTACCTAACCAGCAGCCTGTCCTGAGTGAATCGCTCAAGATGACCCTAGATTCTTGAACCCGGAATTAAGGTGAGGAATATTTTAACAATGACTTGGTCAGAGATCGCTGGTGAGAGATTGAAGAATTTAAACGACTCCAATTATCAGCAAATCAAGGTTTATTGCAAAACCCAGGTCAAAATCATCAAACAGAAGAAATTATAATAAAATCTTAAACTCTAACACAAACTAAGTCTATTCAGAAAGTACTATAACGGACACAACGAAAAATCTTATTGTTACACAGTTTTAGCAATGACACAGAACACAAATCAAGTCCCCTTCCCCAGAGCCTCAACCACTATCAAAGTCAAGGGAGTTTCGCAAGCTGCTGCAGGGTACTTACGGTCACAGGCTGCAGAGGTCAAGTCAAAGGTGGAGAGGTCGAGCCAAGAGACCCTCAATCGAAACACAGCCCCTTTTATACCCGTTTTACCAGGCTTTTCCTGTGTTCGGCCAGCCCCTTTTGCATTGAATTGGTAAGGTTTAAAGTTCCCGCTGGTCCCGCCCCCTTTGAGCCGGTCAGAGCTGTCGACTTCCGGGTTTTCCTCCTCCTTTGCGTTGTATCAGTCCAAGTTTAAAGTTCCCGCTGGTCCCGCCCCCTTTGAGCCGGTCAGAGCTGTTTGCTTCCGGGTATTCCTCGCAGGTCCGCTCCTTCCAGCCAGGCAGACCTGCCGCGATTTGAATTTGGCACCGACTCCGCCCCCTCCTCCCAGTGAGTTCCTGCCGGTGGCTTCTGTCAAGATTGGAGTACCTCCCCCAGGTCCGCCTCCAACTTGGTTTTTTCTACCGCTTATCTTCAAGGGGCTTTTCCAGCGCAATATACTGAACCCAGACAGTCTGTTTTTTAGGATAACAAGGTTAAGCTCTCTTGTGAAGATTTTCAGTGTCTTCCAGCTGCTCCGGAGATGGCTGCTATTCTCACCTTGCTATGTTGATGGGGTGTTAATTGGATTCTGCTCTGGTGGAGGCCAGGTCATTTACATCTGCATGGGGCTCTGACCATCCCATTGTCCTGCTTGCAGGCAGGCCCCCTGTGTATTCCCGTGCCCCTTTGTCTGTGTGTTAATCTTATCTCGTTGTCTGGCTCCTTCTTCCTTGTAGCTCCTAGGGGGGGGTTTGTAAATACCTATGCCCCTACTCAGCTCAGCGGACCAAGCCTGCTGGGAAATCTGGTTACGTTCTCTTGGCTGAAAAGTCAGTTTACAGTCTCTGGGTTTTATTCTTGGGCAGTCCAAAAAGGGCCGAATTGCCCGAAAACCTTACAGATGCTGTCACCTGAATGCAAAGTAAAGAAAATGAGAGACAAATGAGAGGAAAAATGTTTTAAAACACAAACCACCAAGAAACACAGAACAAACCTGGGGCAGAGGCAATGGTCTAAAATTGTTGAGGCCAGGAGGCTATAACGTCGGCGGGAATGGCATGCCAGCAGCGGGACTTCGGCCCATTGCGGACCGGAGAATCACCGGGGGGGGGGGGCCCGCCGAACGGCACGATTCCCGCCCCCGCCGAATTTTCAGTGCCGGAGAATTCGGCGGCCGATTGGGGGCGGGATTCACGCCGCCGCCCCCCCCCCCCCCCCCCCCCGGTGATTCTCCGACCCGGCGGGGGTCAGAGAATCCCGCCCCACGTTACAGGTTGCAGAAATGGTAGAGAAAATATGTCGAATACAGAGACTGGTGCAGTTGAAGGTGAGGACAAGGAGAACCCTGCCCTAGTTCTGGGAATGAGGGAAATATTTGTGAGCAGAAATGGACACTGTCAAGAGCGCTGTCAAACATGGTGCTGGGAATCCTCAGTTACAAAACCTGGAAGCTATAGATTACAATCCCAGGTGATACTCTTACTGGACAAAATCAGATCCCAGAGTGAAACCTTGCTTGATTGATAAGTTTGCTTTTTTTTAAGAAAACGAGGAAGAACATTACTGAACAAATGTACAGGAGTCTGCCACTGAACTTTTAATACAAAGAATAAAATATTTAAGAAATAATAAAAAAGGTTAGAACGGCTCAATACGAACGTGTGAAAATGATTCAATTCATACTATTCCTTTAACCCAGCAATATATTCACAGACCCATACAAATTCAGACAGATGAATAATTTGCAATAACTATCTTATACTCTAACATTCAGGGTAGGTATGAGATACATGTGAACTAACAGGTGATCTATGGTCTATGGTCAGGCACACCACACTCCAAAGTAAATGACAGATGCAACCCAAGCAAGTGAACATGGATTCCTCAATAACCCACCCACACATTCGTCACACTGTATGTCAACTAGTCTGACTGAAATTCTGCCTTTCTCATGAAGGTTTCCAATCTCTGTGTTTGAAGAACTCACCTTGAAATTCTTTCAAAACATTGCTCCCGCTAGGACAGTTTCAACAAGGATCCACCTCCAGAGTTTCAATACTGCCTTCTGAGATTCCTTTCCTCAGATCTTCATGCATATTCAAGCTTCACCTTCCAAATACACTTTCAGATCTTTGGCATACCAAGCAAAACACCACTGCTCCAAAAGGCCAGCAGTAAGAAGTTACCCAAAGTAAGGTAAGGAATAAGGGGCACATGGCTAGGAGACTACCCCCGATCGAGCAATATTGAATTATGTCTATGTGCTAAGTTATGTTAAGTCTTTTTCAGGTTTATATATTGCTTTACAGTCAAGAATGACACCTTCAAATAAGTTAGACTTCCTTGTTAAACAGAGAATTACCTGGTGGTGGCAGTTATCTGTCAATCAGCTGAAAGTAGTTAGTTCAATTTGTGTTAATTACTGTAACAGAAAGCTAAACCAGTTTGTGTCTCCTCCGAGGGTCGATATCAGAAGCACGCTTTTCAAACTACACAGAGGTAAGGGTCACCCGGTCAGGAAACTATGCCTGAGTGAGATAGAGATCAAATAATTACAGAATTAGGTTTCTGTGGGAATTCGGGGCACAGGGAAAATATATGATTTAAATAAGATTTATTGCAATTCATTTGTGTGTTAAGTTTTAGGCAGATTTATCAATACTAGTAAGGTTTATCAATAGTTGTAAGGTTTATTATGTTAAGGCCAAATAAAGTAAAGTTAATTTAAGTAAACCAAAATAAAATAAAATTGATGCAGGTGATGTTAAGACATGGCAGGGCACCTCGGTCATGTGGTATTCATGTCCTGTAGTATGTGGGAAGCCAGGGACGCTGCTGGTAACCTAGATGACCACATATGCAGGAAGTGTCACGAGCTGCAGAAACTTGAGCTCCAGAGTTTGGATAGCAGCATGGAGGTAGAACGGGAATGGATGACCATCAGATAATCCAAAAGAACTAGGCAGGTCGTGCAGCAGTCCCCTGAGGTCCTGCTCATGAATCGGCTTATGTTTTGGATACAGGTGAGGGTGTTGGCTCCTCAGATGAGTGCAGTCAGAACCAAGTTTGTGGCACCATGGTCGGCTCACCTGTATAGGAGTGGAAGAAGAAGCGGGGAAGTGCTGTAGTGAGAGAGGATTACTTAGTTAAAGGAACGACAGGTGTTTCTGTAGCCATTAATGTGACTCCAGGATAGTGTGCTGCCTCCCTGGTGCCAGGATCAAGAATGTTACAGAGCGGCTGCAGGACATTCTTCTGGGGTATATGATCAGTCACTTGGTCGTGGTCCATGTTGGCACTATTTACTTAGACAGGAAAGGTCTGGAAGCTAGGAAGGAGATTAAAGCAGGACGTCAAAAGCAGTAATCTTAGGATTACTCCCAGTCCCAAATGCACGTGGGGCGGCATGGTAGCACAGTGGTTAGCACTGTTGCTTCACAGCACCAGAGAGCCAGGTTTGATTCCCGGCTTGGGTCACTGTCTGTGTGGAGTCTGCACGTTCTCCCCAAGTCTGCGTGGGTTTCCTCCGGGTGCTCCGGTTTTCTCCCACAAGTCCCGAAAGACGTGCTGTTAGGTAATTTGGACATTCTGAATTCTCCCTCTGTGCACCCGAACAGGTGCCAGAATGTGGCGAATAGGGGATTTTCACAGTAACTTCATTGCAGTGTTAATGTAAGCCTATTTGTGGCACTAATATAGATTATTGTTATTATGCTGGTGAGCATAGAAATATGAGAATTGCGTGTTTAAACACATGGCTTAAAAGCTGTTGCAGGAGAGAGGGCATCAGATTTCTGAGACACTGGAACCAATCCTAGTGTTATGGGCCAGGGTTTAGAGAGCCCCAAAGTGTATCATGGAGTTCACCTGACCCACAACTTTGAATAGATTGTCATTGTGGGGAAACACACGGACCTACTCTGCGGGTGTGATGAACCAGAAATCAACAGTACTTTTAAATTAAAACAATGTTTATTTATGAAACCAGTTAACATTTTATAAACCCACAGTAAACATCTTAACAATTATCAACACCAATAAATTCCCCAAAGAATACAGTACTCTCTAAGTAACTCTTAATCTTTTCTTGCAACATCCATAAGACAAAAAGAGCCTTCTTTACAGAAACACATCAGGTTTAAATTCTCTACTGTGAGCAGTTATCACTCTGAATTCACCAAATGATCTAGAGACAGTCTTTAGATAGCAGAGAGATCAAACGTACACCTTCTTTGGCTGGCTGCAGCTCCAACACTAAAACAAAATTAAAAAACACAGACACACCCAAGCTTTTCCTCAAAGCGAAACTAAAAAGCAGAGCCAGACCTCAGCTCCACTCACACTCTGACATCACTGCAGCCACTTGAGCAGATAAACATTTCTTAAAGTGACATTCCCATGACACTGGAGCAGGTGGGACCTGCAAAAGCTAGATGGTCTATGCCTGAATAGGACTTGGATGAATATCCTCACAGGGAGATTTGCTGGTGCTTCTGGGGAGGGTTTAAATTAGATTGGCTGGGGGATGGGAACGTGGAAGCAAATTTAGAGCAGGGAACAGGAGATACAAAATTATCTGGAACGGGCTGCCAGAGGCAGTGGTAGAGGCGGGTACAATTTTGTCCTTTAAAAAGCAGTTACATGGGCAGGGTGGGTATAGAGGGATAAGGGCCAAATGTAGGCAAGTGGGACTAGCTTAGTGATAGAATCTGGGTGGCATGGACCAGCTGGGCTGATGGGCCTGTTTCCATGCTGTAAACATCTATGACTCTAGTGATGGCTGAAATACAGAAGCAGCACAGATTAAAAATTGTACAGCACAGGAAGTTAGAAGAGTTAAAAAGTATATGTAAATGCAAGGAGAATAACAAATAAGGCTTATGAGCTGAGGGCACAGATAGACACATATTATCGCTATAATGGAAGCTTGGCTCAAAGGACAAATATGGCAGCTCACCATCCCTCAATATAGAGTTTTCAGGCAGGATAGAGAGGGGGATAAAAAAGTGGGTGTGCAGCATTACTGGTTAAAGAATTAATGATGGCTGAGAGGCGGGATGGTATATTAAATGAAGCATCAAATGGGACCATGTGGGTAGAGCTCAGAAATAAAAAAGGAGCAGCCACAGTGCTAGGAGTGTACCATAGATCCCCAAATAATGAGAGGGAGATAGAAGAACAAGCAGATGGGCAAACTTAAAACAATAGGGCAACTTTAGTTGGGTGCCTCAACTACACTAACATCAACTGGGATTCAAACAGTGTGAAAGGCACAGAGGGCACAACATTCTTGAACTGCATTCAAGAAAACAATTCTAGATTTAGTCTTAGGAAATGAAGCTGGACAAGTGAATGAAGTAGCAGTGGGGAACCATTTTGGGATAGTGACAATAATACAGTTAGATTTCACATCATTATGGAAAGAAACAAAGACAGAACACAAGTAACAGTTTTGAATTGAGGGAAGAAAGATTTTACAAAGCTGGCAAGTGAAGTGGCTAACATTGACTCGATAAAGCTACTAGAATGGAAATATGTTTCAAATCAATGGAAGGTATTCAAAGTGAGATTCCATGGGCACAGTGTAGACATTTCTTTCACAAAGAAAATGGGTGGCAATGCCACATCTGGAGCCCCTGGATAGCCAGAAGCATACAGGTAAGAATAAAGTAGAAAAAGAAAGCTTATGACAATCGCAAAAAATTTAATACTGGAAAATGCCAAGAGGAATACAGAAAGTGCAGCGGTGAACGGAAAATATAAATTGGGGAAACAAGGAGAGGACGCAATAAATACTGACAGGTAAAATCAAGGAAAACCCAAAGATGTTTTACCACTATATTTAAAAGAGCATGAGAATAACTAAGGAAAAGGTCGGGCCTATCAGAGATGTACATGAACTTGCGTGTTGATGCAGAAAATGTGGGCAAGATTCTCAATGAGTACTTTGTTTCTGTCCCCACGAAAAGAGGGACGATTCAGGCATTCTATTTAAAGAGGAGTGTGAAATATTAAATACAATAAGCATAGTGAGAGAGGAAGTAGTGGAGGAACTGGCATCCTTGAATCACCAGGGCCAGATGGATTCTATCCCAGGCTGTTGAAGGAAGCCAGGGAGGAAATAGCAGATGCTCTGAGGATCATTTTCTAATCCTCACTAGATACAAGCCAGGTACAAAAGGATTGGAGATCTGTGAATGTTGGACCAATATATAAAAAGGGTGAGAGGGTTAGGCCTGTCAGTCTGATTTTGGTGGTGGGTAAATTATTGGAAACAATTCTGAGAGACAGGATAGACTGTCACTTAGAAAGGCACGGATTGACTTCCGGGTGCGGCGATGGCCAGCTAAGTCGCACGTTTCGGCAGCTCCCGGTGGAACGGACTTTTGGGCTCTTAATAGGAGCCCCAACGGCAATTTTAACGGCAAATAACACTGTGCGGTAATCCAGAAGGGAATCCCCCCTGGACACGGATGGAAAAAAGAGAGGAAAGTAGCCGGATCGCGGTGGATCCTCAAGAGCAGCGGCCAGGAAAGCAGGCACAAAGCAAGATGGCGTCGGAAGGAGGCAGTTTAATATGGGGTCCTGACCAACAAGAGTTCCTGCGGCGTTGCGTAGATGAACTCAAAAAGGAGATGAAGAAGGAGCTGTTGGCCCCGATATTACAAGCGATTGAGGGGCTAAAGGAGGAGCAAAAGACCCAGGAACAGGAGCTTCGGGTCGTGAAGGCAAAGGCTGCTGAGAATGAGGACGACATACAGGGCCTGGTGGTGAAAACGGAGATCCACAAGGCACAACACAAAAGATGTGTGGAAAGGTTGGAGGCACTGGAGAACAATGCGAGGAGGAAGAACCTAAGGATTCTTGGTCTTCCCGAAGGTGCAGAAGGGGCGGACGTCGGGGCATATGTGAGCACAATGCTGCACTCGTTAATGGGATCGGAGACCCCGCTGGAGGTGGAGGGAGCCTATCGGGTTATGGCGCGAAGACCGAGGGCTGGAGAAATTCCTCGAGCAATAGTGGTGAGATTTCTCCAATACAAGGACGGAGAGATGGTCCTCAGATGGGCAAAGAAAACTCGGAGCAGTAGGTGGGAGAACGCGGTGATCCGCGTATATCAAGATTGGGGTGCGGAGGTGGCGAGAAGGAGGGCAAGCTTTAATCGGGCCAAGGCGGTGTTGCATAAAAGGAAGGTCAAATTCGGAATGCTGCAACCGGCAAGACTGTGGGTCACACATCTAGGGAAACACCACTACATCGAAACGGCAGATGAGGCGTGGACATTTATTGTCGAGGAGAAGCTGGAGTGAGCGGGCCAGAAAAAGAACGTTTGGGACAAAAGTGGGGGGGTGAATATGTGGGATGAAGGGGGGAAAAGGGGGAAGAGATGACTTCCCAAGTTGTTAAACCTGCGACCCTGTAACTTCTCTGTCTTCCCCATGTCGTGGGGGAGGGGGTGAGGGAGGATGAGGAGCTGAGGGTGCCGGCCATTGGGGGCGGGGCCAAAAGGGAAGCGCGGGCTTTGTTCCCGCGCTATGGTAATCATGGCGGGAACAGGGAAACAGGAAGGAGGGGGCCTCGCACAGTGTGAGCCGAGGTCACGGGGGGAAGCCGAGATCGGCCAGTGTTTGCTGACTTCTGGGAGCAACATGGGGGGTGCAATTACGCTGGCTTAGGATCTAGCGGGGGGGGGTTAACTGGGTTGCTGCTGCTGGGAGAAGGGGGAGCTGGTATGGGAGGGGGGGTCGGGGCGGGGGGGCACCGCCTGGGGGGGATACAGCTACGTGGGAACCGGGTGAGGAGCTGGATTGAAAAAGAAAATGGCTAGTCGTCAAGGGGGGGTGGGGGGGGTAAAGAGCCCCCCAACCCGGTTGATCACATGGAATGTGAGAGGGCTGAATGGGCCGATTAAGAGGGCACGGGTACTCGCACACCTAAAGAAACTTAAGGCAGATGTGGTTATGCTTCAGGAGACGCATTTGAAGCTGATAGACCAGGTTAGACTACGCAAAGGATGGGTGGGGCAGGTGTTTCATTCGGGGCTAGACGCAAAAAACAGGGGGGTGGCCATATTAGTGGGGAAGCGGGTAATGTTTGAGGCAAAGACCATAGTGGCGGATAGTGGGGGCAGATACGTGATGGTGAGTGGCAAACTGCAAGGGGAGACGGTGGTATTAGTGAACGTGTATGCCCCGAACTGGGATGGTGCCAATTTTATGAGGCGTATGTTAGGACGAATCCTTGACCTAGAAGTGGGGAAGTTGGTAATGGGTGGAGACTTTAATACGGTGCTGGACCCAGGGCTGGACAGATCGAGGTCCAGGACTGGAAGGAGGCCGGCTGCAGCTAGGGTGCTTAAGGATTTTATGGAGCAGATGGGAGGAGTAGATCCCTGGAGATTTAGTAGACCTAGGAGTAAGGAGTTTTTGTTTTTCTCCTATGTACACAAAGTATTTTCACGAATAGATTTTTTTGTTTTGGGAAGGGCACTGATCCCAAAGGTGACGGGGACAGAGTACACGGCTATAGCCATCTCGGATCATGCTCCACACTGGGTGGACCTGGAGATAGGGGAAAAAAAACAACAGCTTCCACCCTGGAGAATGGACATGGGATTATTGGCAGATGAGGGGGTGTGTTTAAGGGTGAGGGGGTGTATTGAAAGGTACTTGGAACTTAATGATAATGGAAGGTACAGGTGGGAGTGGTCTGGGAGGCGCTGAAGGCAGTGGTTAGAGGGGAGCTGATATCTATTAGGGCACATAAAGGAAAGCAGGAGGGTAGGGAAAGGGAGCGGTTGTTGAAAGAACTTCTGAGGGTGGACAGAAAATATGCGGAGGCACCGGAGGAGGGACTGTACAGGGAAAGGCAAAGGCTACATGTAGAATTTGACTTGTTGACTACGGGTAATGCAGAGGCACAATGGAGGAAGGCACAGGGTGTACAGTACGAATATGGGGAGAAGGCGAGTAGGTTGTTGGCCCACCAACTGAGGAAAAGGGGAGCAGCGAGGGAGATAGGGGGGGTGAGAGATGAGGAGGGAGAGATGGAGCGGGGAGCGGAGAGAGTGAATGGAGTGTTCAAGGCATTTTACGAAAGACTATATGAAGCTCAGCCCCCGGACGGGAAGGAGAGAATGATGTGCTTTCTGGATCAGCTGGAATTTCCTAAGGTGGAGGAGCAGGAGAGAGTGGGGCTGGGAGCACAGATTGAGATGGGGGAAGTAGTGAAAGGGATTGGGAGCATGCAGGCGGGGAAGGCCCCGGGACCAGACGGATTTCCAGTTGAATTCTATAAGAAATATTTGGACTTGCTGGCCCCGCTACTGATGAGAACCTTTAATGAGGCGAGGGAAAGGGGGCAGCTGCCCCCGACTATGTCAGAGGCAACAATATCGCTCCTCCTAAAGAAGGAAAAAGACCCGCTGCAATGCGGGTCATACAGGCCCATTTCCCTCCTGAATGTGGATGCTAAGATTCTGGCCAAGGTAATGGCAATGAGGATAGAGGATTGTGTCCCGGGGGTGGTTCATGAGGACCAAACTGGGTTTGTGAAGGGGAGACAGCTAAATACAAATATACGGAAGCTGTTAGGGGTAATGATGATGCCCCCACCAGAGGGGGAAGCGGAGATAGTGGTGGCGATGGATGCCGAGAAAGCATTTGATAGAGTGGAGTGGGATTATTTGTGGGAGGTGTTGAGGAGATTTGGCTTTGGGGACGGGTATATCAGGTGGGTACAGTTGCTGTATAGGGCCCCGATGGCGAGCGTGGTCACGAATGGACGGGTTCTGACTATTTTCGGCTCCATAGAGGGATGAGGCAGGGATGTCCTCTGTCTCCGTTATTGTTTGCACTGGCGATTGAACCCCTGGCCATAGCACTGAGGGGTTCCAGGAAGTGGAGGGGAGTACTTTGGGGGGGAGAAGAACACCGGGTATCTCTGTATGATTTGTTGCTATATGTGGCGGACCCGGCGGAGGGGATGCCAGAGATAATGCGGATACTTGGGGAGTTTGGGGATTTTTCAGGGTATAAACTGAACATGGGGAAAAGTGAGTTATTTGTGGTGCATCCAGGGGAGCAGAGCAGAGAGATAGAGGATTTACCATTGAGGAAGGTAACAAGGGACTTCCGGTACCTGGGGATCCAGATAGCCAAGAATTGGGGTACATTACATAGGCTTAATTTAACACGGTTGGTGGAACAGATGGAGGAGGATTTCAAGAGATGGGACATGGTGTCCCTGTCATTGGCAGGTAGGGTGCAGGCGGTTAAAATGGTGGTCCTCCCGAGATTCCTTTTTGTGTTCCAGTGCCTCCCGGTGGTGATCACGAAGGCTTTTTTCAAAAGAATTGAGAGGGGTCTGGCACTACCGAGCCTAAGTGAGTACTACTGGGCCGCCAATGTTTCAATGGTGTGTAAGTGGATGGGAGAAGGGGAGGGAGCGGCGTGGAAGAGATTGGAGAGGGCGTCCTGCAGGGGGACTAGCCTGCAAGCAATGGTGACGGCGCCGTTGCCGTTCTCACCAAAGAAATACACCACAAGCCCGGTGGTGGTGGCTACATTGAGAATTTGGGGGCAGTGGAGACGGCATAGGGGAGGGACGGGAGCTTCGGTGCGGTCCCCGATAAGAAGCAATCATAGGTTCGTTCCGGGGAGAATGGATGGGGGATTTGGAGCATGGCAAAGAGCTGGGGTAGTACAACTAAGAGATCTATTTGTAGATGGGACGTTTGCGAGTCTGGGAGCGCTGACGGAGAAATATGGGTTGCCCCAAGGGAATGCATTTCGGTATATGCAAGTGAGGGCTTTTGCGAGGCAACAGGTGAGGGAATTCCCGCAGCTCCCGACGCAGGAAGTGCAGGATAGAGTGATCTCAGAGACATGGGTGGGGGACGGTAAGGTGGCAGACATATACAGGGAGATGAGGGACGAGGGGGAGATCATGGTAGATGAGCTGAAAGGGAAATGGGAAGAAGAACTGGGGGAGGAGATTGAGGAGGGGCTGTGGGCTGATGCCCTACATAGGGTAAACTCATCGTCCTCGTGTGCCAGGCTAAGCCTGATACAATTTAAGGTGCTACACAGGGCGCATATGACTGGAGCACGGTTTAGTAAATTTTTTGGGGTAGAGGATAGGTGTGCGAGATGCTCGAGAGGCCCAGCGAATCACACCCACATGTTCTGGTCATGCCCGGCACTACAGGGATTCTGGGTGGGGGTGGCAAATGTGCTTTCGAAGGTGGTGGGCGTCCGGGTCGAACCAAGCTGGGGGTTGGCTATATTTGAGGTTGCAGAAGAGCTGGGAGTGCAGGAGGCGAGAGAGGCTGACGTGTTGGCATTTGCGTCCCTTGTAGCCCGGCGCAGGATATTGTTAATGTGGAAGGAAGCCAAACCCCCGGGTGTGGAGACCTCGATAAACGATATGGCAGGGTTTATAAAGTTAGAACGGATTAAGTTCGTGTTAAGGGGTTCGGCTCAGGGGTTCACCAGGCGGTGGCAACCGTTCGGCGACTACCTCACAGAAAGATAGAGGGAATGGAAAAGAAGTAGACAACAGCAGCAACCCAGGGGGGAGGGGGGGGGGAAGGGCAGGGGGGGGGGGGGAGGAATCGGACGGACTCTCAGGGATGTTATTGTATATGTATAGGTATTTGGTATATGTAATTGTATATTGGATTGTTGGATTGTATTTTTGGAGAGTATTTATTTTGGACAAGGCAGTTGCCATTTAGTTTGGTTTTTGTTTTTGTTTATATATTACTTATTTATTTGTTTAAAACTGGCCACGGTTATTTATATTGCTTTATTGTTGTGTAAAAGAAACACTACGTATTGTTATGTTTGGCCAAAAAACTTGAATAAAATATATTTTTTTTTAAAAAGAAAGGCACGGATTGATCAGGATAGTCGGCATGGTTTTGCGAGGGGAAGATCGTGTCTTACTAACTTAATCAAATCTTTGGAGGAATTAACGAGGAGGATTGGTGAGGGTAGTGCAATGGATGTTATCTACAAAGTCAACATTGGCAAGCACTAATGCCCAGAGTGTCTCTGGTTATTGACTCTTCCAGGCCATTTTCTGGTTTCAGTCTTTTCCATTGACGATTGTTAATTCACAATTCTGCATGCATTTAATTGATTCCATACTGTCCATTCCTGTTGAGGCTACATCAGTATTGTTACTTGGATCAGTTCTTTGCTCAAATGGGTCGCAATTGGGAAAGGAGTTTTTATTCACAAGAACAACTTTGGGTGTGCGACACTCCATCCCAGGTTGTGGAAAAACTATACATCCCACTGTATCATTGACCAGAATAAAATCAATCTCTTCAGTAGCTACGACTCCTGTGTCTACTCGGCAAGACGATAAATTGTCCAGATATGTCCTGTACACAAAAAGCAAGATAAATCCAACCCAGCCAATTATCATCCCATCAATCTACTCTTGATCATCAGTAAAGTGATGAAAGGAATCATCAAGTGACACTTGCTTAGCAATAACCTGCTGATCGACGCTCAGTTTGGGTTCCGCCAGGGTCATTCAGCTCCTGACCTCATTACAGCCTTGGTTCAAACGTGGACAAAACAGCTGAACACCAGAGGTGAGGTGAGAGTGACGGCACTTGACATCAAGGTAACATTAGTGTGGCATCAAGGTGCCCGAGTTAACAGGAGGCAATGGGAATCAGGAGGAAAACTCTCCACTGGTTAGAGTCATACCTGCCACAAAGGAAGATGCTTGTGGTGGTTGGAGGTCAATCATCTCAACTCCAGGCCATCACTGCAGGAGTTCCTGAGGGTTGTGTCCTATGCCCAAGCATCTTCAGCTGCGTCATCAATGACCTTCCTTCCAATATAAAATCAGAAGTGGGGATGTACCCTGATGACTGCACAATGTTCAGCACCATTCACGATGACTCAGATGCTGAAGCAGTCCATGTCCAAATTCAGCAAGATCTGGATAACAAGTGGCAAGTAAGATTTGCATCACACAAGCAGCAGGCAATGACCATCCCTAACAAGAGAGGATCTAACCATTGCTCCTCAACATTCAATGGCATAACCATCACTGAATCAGAGAACTTTTTTAGTTAGATTTAAGTAATTAGCACCTATCCTGTTCAATTGGAAATGTACTTGCACCTAGATGCACCAGGCCTAACCTTTTCTGGCATGGTTAGAGTGTAAGTAATGCAAGTTCACACCATACATTTCAACATTGAATATATATAGGTGAGTTTCTATAAAAACACAGCCCACAAGGAAACAAGGCAATTCTGACAGCAACTTTCGGGGCGGCACAGTAGCACAGTGATTAGCACTGTTGCTTCAGAGCTCCAGGTTGGATTGGATTGGATTGGATTTGTTTATTGTCACGTGTACCGAGGTACAGTGAAAAGTATTTTTCTGCGAGCAGCTCAACAGATCATTAAGTACATGGGAAAAAAAGAGAATAAAAGAAAATACATAATAGGGCAACACAACATATACAATGTAACTACATAAGCACTGGCATCGGATGAAGCATACAGGGTGTAGTGTTAATGACGTCAGTCCATAAGAGGGTCATTTAGGAGTCTGGTGACAGTGGGGAAGAAGCTGTTTTTGAGTCTGTTCGTGCGTGTTCTCAGACTTCTGTATCTCCTGCCCGATGGAAGAAGTTGGAAGAGTGAGTAAGCCGGGTGGGAGGGATCTTTGATTATACTGCCCGCTTTCCCCAGGCAGCGGGAGGTGTAGATGGAGTCAATGGATGGGAGGCAAGTTCGTGTGATGGACTGGGCGGTGTTCACGACTCTCTGAAGTTTCTTGCGGTCCTGGGCCGAGCAGTTGCCATACCAGGCTGTGATGCAGCCCAATAGGATGCTTTCTATGGTGCATCTGTAAAAGTTGGTAAGAGTCAATGTGGACATGCCGAATTTCCTTAGTTTCCTGAGGAAGTATAGGCGCTGTTGTGCTTTCTTGGTGGTAGCGCCGACGTGGGTGGACCAGGACAGATTTTTGGAGATGTGCACCCCTAGGAGTTTGAAACTGCTAACCATCTCCACCTCGGCCCCGTTGATGCTGACAGGGGTGTGTACAGTACTTTGCTTCCTGAAGTCAATGACCAGCTCTTTAGTTTTGCTGGCATTGAGGGACAGATTGTTGTCGCTGCTTCACTCCACTAGGTTCTCTATGTCCCGCCTGTATTCTGACTCGTCGTTATTCGAGATCCGGCCCACTATGGGCGTATCGTCAGCAAACTTGTAGATGGAGTTGGAACCAAGTTTTGCCACGCAGTCGTGTGTGTACAGGGAGTAGAGTAGGGGGCTAAGGTCCGATTCCCGGCTTGGGCCACTGTCTGTGCAGAGTCTGCATGTTCTCCCCATGTCTACGTGGGTTTCCTCCGGGTGCTCCGGCTTCCTCACACAGTCCAAAGATGTGCAGGTTAGGTGGATTGGCCATGCTAAATTGCCCTTCGTGTCCAAAAAGGTTAGGTGGTGTTACTGGGTTACGGGGATAGGGCTGGGTGTGGGCTTAATTAGGGTGCTCTTTCCAAGGGCTGGTGCAGACTTGATGGGCCGAATGGCCTCCTTCTGCACTGTAAATTCTATGATTCTATGAACTTGCAGGGGTCTGTATTTAACTGCACATATGCAGACTCTGAAAGTTGATGTCCAATTTACTCCATATTAACAGTGTCTGCTGGTAGCCAGACCATTATTTGCAGACTTATTTTCTTGATTTACTAAGCGACACCACCTGACTGCCCCACTGACAACTCCCCAACATCCCAACTAACCCTATGATCTACATGGGACTAACCCTGCTCACCCGACCCCCCCATGGATACCTCCGACTACCACCCTTTAATAATAATCTTTATTGTCACAAGTAGGCTTACATTAACACTGCAATGAAGTTACTGTGAAAAGCCCCTAGTTACCACATACCGGCGCCTGTTCGGGTACACTGAGGGAGAATTCAGAATGTGCAAATTACCTAACAGCACGTCTTTCGGGACTTGGGGTAGGAAACTGGAGCACCCGGAGGAAACCCACGCAGACACAGGGAGGATGTGCAGACTCCGCAAAGACAGTGACCCAAGCCGGGAATCGAACCTGGGACCCTGGTGCTGTGAAGTGCTAATCTCTATGCTATTGTGCAGCCCCAACTGCAAGCTCCCATGGGATACCTCGACTGCGCCTCCTCCCCCCCTTACTACCCTCCCCACCCTCCCACTGAATGCCCCCTTGTCCCTCAAAAATGACCAACCACCTGTCCCTCCACTGCCCAGTCAACCCCCTGTACTGACCACCTGGCTCCCTTGACCACGCCCCCACTGGCAACCCCCCCCCACCTGACCACCCACTGACCAATCAACCCCCATGTCCCCATGATCACCAGACTTCTTCCAACGACCATACCCACATTGACCAACCCCTTTCCCCCCTTCACTGACCACCCACCCACCCCCTCCCCAAACCTATCCACTTATTTTATAAACTTTTCCCTGGCTTCTCAAAATAGCTGAGCCTTTAAACTTCCCTGCTTTAGGAAAAGAGGACGTGGCTTCCTTACCCTCAGCTGCCCTGGACAAGGGGCACCTGCTGCCCTACACTGATCCCATCCGGCCTGAGTCGGAATGTCTGGCATGAAAGGAACGGCTTCATTTCCAGGTACGTAATGAGGAACGAAGTGAGAATCCGACCCTGATTGCCACTCAACAGAAGTTGCGGGCCGATAATACTCTGTCCCAAATGACATTGTTGAAACCTGATGTGCAGACTTCAGAGAAGGAGCAGGCTGGCATTGGGTCACTGCCATTAGCACCAGATCCGGCAAGCAGCGAGTGGACTTTGCAACCGCCCCCCATTGCACAGGATGTGGAGAAATAACATGCGCTGGATTCTCCAAATGCTGGAAGTCCAGAGTGATTCTCCAACCTGCAGAGGGCTAGCACGGCCCCGGAGTGCTTCCCGCAGCTCTGGCTGCGGATACGGGGCCCTGCGCTTCTGGTCGGCAGTCTGCGGCCGCCCCGTGCGACATGGTGGACTCACACCGCGGACCCTGACGCAAGAAGTAGGTCCTCCCGAGATCGCGCGCGCCCGATCGCTTGCCTCACCGTCCATGAGCCCCACCCCCACCCCGGTGAGGGATCCCCCGCGCCCCTCACCAGGGCGGCCGTGGACTGAGTCCGCAGCCGCCACCCGAGCTTCCCGACGGCCGATACGTGGTTAGAACCACGCTGTCGGGAACTCGGCCAGTTTTCCTCAAAGAATCGCGGGGGGGGGGGCGGGCCTCTGTCAATGGCCCCCTACTCGTGCCGCGAAGTTCGCGCGCGAGAGACTCCTGAGCGATTCTGGAGCGGTGTCGGACCAGATTTTGGCGTAAACATCCATTCTCCGTCCCCGCGCCAATCACGATTTGGGCCGAGACGGAGAATCCAGCCCCATGTGTCTACAGTTTTAAGGAGAGAGCTACAACATTCGGACCATTTTCGCTGCCAAGTATGTTCCAAGGAGATTTATTTGAAATATTTTAAATTATGAACGGTTTTGATACGGTGACGAGGGAAAGATTATTTCCTTTGGGCGGGCAGTCAGGGACAAGGGAACATCAATTTATAGTTGTCAGCTAGAGAGTGAGGAGATTGGGAAAAATAAATTACTTTCTTCAAATGGTTGTTGGAAAATGGAATGCCTTGCCACAGGCAGTAGGTGGAGCAGAGACCATTGCCTCTTTCAAAATAAAACGGAATTAAACCCGATATTTGAAGTAGGTCTATGAAGAGAGAACAAAATGGTGAGGTTTGGATTGGTGCAGCGAAGTGTGGGCACAGACACGGTCATAGAATTTACGGTGCAGAAGGAGGCCATTCGACCCATTGGGTCTGCACCGGCCCTTGGAAAGAGCACTAAGCCCACACCTCCACCCTATCCCTGTAACCCAGTAACCCCACCCAACCTTTTTGAATACTAAGGGCAATTTAGCATAGCCAATCCACCTAAACTGCACATCTTTGGACTGAGGAAGGAGCAGCGCTCCGAAAGCTAGTGACATCGAAACAAACCTGTTGGACTTTAACCTGGTGTTGTAAGACTTCGTACTGTGCTCACCCCAGTCCAACGCCGGCATCTTTGTTCTTTGTTTGTTATCTCCACATCATGACTGTGGGAGGAAACCGGAGTACCCGGAGGAAACCCACGCAGACACGGGGAGAATGTGCAGACTCCGCACAGACAGTGACCCAACCGGGAATCGAACCTAGGATCCTGGAGCTGTGAAGCAACAATGCTAACCGGTGTGCTACCATGCCGCCAAGATGAACCAAATGGTCTTTCCACGCTGCAAACCTCGACGATGCTCCTGGTTGTCGCGAGACAATGAGATATGCACAATTGACAGAGGCTATTTGACCATCTCCATTGTTCCAATCTGAATTTAAAATTTACAGGTTACATCCCCAGATGATTATCTAACTTTATCTTTGGGCACACGTCAGGTTTTTGATCCACAACCAGTCTGGAGGATTATGCATAATCGCTAATCCATCACTGCCCAAACAAATTGCTCCTGGCTTCACTTGTCCTTACGACTAATGCCTCGATTTACCTGAAAGTAGCACTCCCACCTTAAAACGGTGCTTCACTTATGTTCTGATCTGCCCCTTCTGTCTAACACTGGGACACAGAATCGCATTGCATTATCATCAAATTAGTAAAAAAAAACAGCATTTTATTAGTATTGAATGCCAGTAGAGCTATGCCTCTGGGGCTGCCCCGGTGGGTGAATTGATGCACAATATGATTGTCTACTAAGCGATCCAAGTCCTGTTTGATCTCTGCTCTGTGCTGAGTTGGGTGATCACAAGCAGCGGTAGAGGGGCGGGGGTTGGTGCTGGAATTGATCTTCGCATCCCCGGGAGCAGAGGCAAACTGCAGTTTTCAGCCGGGATATTTCTTGCCATGGCTCTCTACTGACGCCTGTTGGAAGGCGTGGATACTACAACGAGAGTTAATGACTGAAAGGGCTCTCAGGCTTTCCACCTGCAATGGTTTTAAATGGACTAATGCTACCTTTTAAAATAACAATAATTTGAAGACGTCAACCGACAGATTGAGCTCAGACGATGACTGGCGCGACTTTGGTAAAGCGATTGCTAGTGCTAATTAAACTGTATCCTAAAATAAATTAATCCTTCTGGAAGAGGGTGAAGCAAAGGTGAAAAAAAAAATCACCAAAAGGCCAAAGGAAATCCTACATGATTTACCTTTAAAAGAAAACATTTTAAGCTTGTACTAATAATAAAAAATATTTATGAGGCTCTATACTAAGATTGAAAATGGACTTCAGAAGGATTTGAACCTTTGTCTGGTCATTGCATTTTCCATCAGAAATGCTAGATGTATTGTGGTGAACTCAGCTTTAATAAACAGAAGAATGCTTATTTTTCTTAAGAATAGAGAAGCATCAGTTTTCGTATTAAAAGCTGTTTAATCAGAGGACCATTTGAAAATTTGGGGCTTTTTTTAACTTAAATGCTGCATTTTATATGCACATTTAACCATCCGGTGACAATTTAAAAATAATTGTCAGGGGCTGGACATTGCCGACAAAGCCAGCATTTATTGCTTATCTCTCATGGACCCAGAGAAGTGGTGTGGGACCTCCTTCTGGGAACTCTGGCACAGTTTGGTTTAGCTGGATCACTCCAGAGGGCGGAGTCAAAACATGCTGGAGTCACATGCTGATAGGGGTTGCCAAACCCACCCAGGCAAGTCACTTGTGTTTGGTCCTTTGTACCTTACGAAGGAATCCACCACACACTTTGACTTGTCTAAACCAGAATCTTTTATTGAGTCTCATGTGGTAAGATAGCACTCTGTTACAGAGCACGTTATCATAGGGTCTGCTAACTACTCCTCTGGGTTGACTTCCGGGTGCGGCGATGACCAGCTAAGTCGCACGTTTCGGCAGCTCCCGGTGGAACGGACTTTTGGGCTCTTAAAAGGAGCCCCAATGGCAATTTAAACGGCCAAAAACACTGCGGTAAACTAGAAGGGAATCCCCCCGGACACGCATGGATAAAGGAGAGGATAGCAGCCGGATTGCGGAGGATCCTCTGGAGCAGCGGCAAGGAAGGCAAGCTCAAAGCAAGATGGCTTCGGAAGGTGGCCATTTGTTATGGGGCCCAGACCAACAAGAGTTCCTGCGGCGCTGTGTGGAAGAGCTGAAAAAGGAATTGAAGAAGGAGTTGTTGGCCCCGATATTACAGGAGGTCCAGGATAGAGTGATCTCGGGGACATGGGTGGGGGATGGTAGGGTGTCGGATATATACAGGGAAATGAGGGACGAGGGGGAGATCATGGTGGATGAGTTGAAGGGGAAATGGGAAGAAGAGCTGGGGGAAGAGATTGAGGAGGGGCTGTGGGCTGATGCCCTACGTAGGGTAAACTCGTCATCCTCGTGCACCAGGCTAAGCCTGATACAATTCAAGGTTTTACACAGGGCGCATATGACCAGAGCAAGGCTCAGTAAATTTTTCGGGGTAGAGGATAGGTGTGGGAGATGCTCGAGAAGCCCAGCAAACCATACACACATGTTTTGATCATGTCCGGCACTACAGGGGTTCTGGGTGGGGGTGGCAAAGGTGCTTTCGAAGGTGGTGGGGGTCCGGGTCGAGCCAAGCTGGCGGTTGGCTATATTCGGGGTTGCAGAAGAGCCGGGAGTGCAGGAGGCGAAAGAGGCTGATGTCTTGGCCTTTGCGTCCCTAGTAGCCCGGCGAAGGATATTGCTTATGTGGAAGGAAGCCAGACCCCCGGGCGTGGAGACCTGGATAAATGACATGGCAGGGTTTATAAAACTAGAACGGATAAAGTTTGCACTAAGGGGTTCGGCTCAAGGGTTCACCAGGCGGTGGCAACCGTTCATTGACTACCTCGCAGAACGATAAAAGAAATGGGAAGGTAACAGCAGCAACCCAGGGGGGAGGGGGGGGAGGCGGGGGAGGGCCCGGGTGGGTCCACAGGGGTGTTTTTGTATAAATATTTGTACTAGGCTATGTATATTGGACTGTTTGATTTTATTTTGGGGAGTTATTATTTTTGATAGGGCAGTTGCCATTTAGTTTATATATTATTATTTTTTTTTTAAAAGGCCATGTTATTTATACTGTTTTACTGTTGTAAAAAGGAAAACCTTTGTATTGTTTTGTTTGGCCAAAAAATCTGAATAAAATATATATTTTTTTTAAAACTACTCCTCTGGAACTTGCACCAAGCACTGACCATTCACTTGTATGTCTTGTTACCCTCTGAATCTTCTTCTGAAGATGGCCAGATGTGTCTCCCTTTATATCGGAGTCACAGGTCACATGACCTTGGTCTAGCGACCGCTTGGTGTGTCTGTACCGCCACCTGCTGGTTGGAGGTCGCACACCATCCAACTATGATATAGCCCACAGGCATATCACCACACCAACCACATCCCACACCCATAGCCAACACGGTGCGTGACAAGTGCGCATTCAAGATTAATCCGTAAATCGTTAAATGAGGGAATTACGCCGCACCAAAGGCGCCAAGTAACTTTTGAATGCCACGTGCACAAATAAGTCATGAAGATCAAACCCCATCACCACCCCAGGCAGTGCAGAAAGAAACAGCAATCTACCACACAATATTGTATGGATACTATGGGCTACAAATCCTGAAGCTCCATTTCCAGTATAGTGTGGTTCAATAGAGCTGCAGATCACAGAAACAGACAAAGAGCTCACTGCATCCAATTCAGTGCACTTCTGATTTTCTGGCCTTTTGTTTTAATAACTGGAACCTAAGGAGCTCTGGGAATTGTGCATACCGACCTCTGCACCAGATTCTCTGATCTATGCTTCTGTTGAGACAGAGTGCGTGCTGGTAACAGAGTAAGAGAAGTGTGCCTTAGCATTTCTTGTCATTATTTTTAAAAATGAACATTTTAAGGCTGCATTTTATGTACATATTGCACCATCTAGTGTTGATAGTAGATAATGCAACCAATACATTGTATTCATAAGTAATTGCTTCATTATATGTGAAAATGCAACTTTCATGTCCTCAGGAAGTCCTGAAACACTCTGTAGCCAATTAGATACTTTTGAAGTGTAGTCACTGTTGTAATGAAAGAAACACCGCAGCCAATCTGCTCATTGCATGCTCTCACAAGCAACAATAGATCATTTGTTTCTTTTTGTGATGTTCATACAATCCCGAGTGCAGAAGGAGGCTATTCAGCCCATCGAGTCTACACCGATCCTCCAAAAAAGCACGCTACCTAGGCCCATTTACCCCACCTAACTCCGAAGCCCCACCTAACCTGCACATCCTTTAGACACTAAGGGACAATTTAGCACGGCCAATCCACCTAACCTGCACATTTTGTGACAACTCTGGTTGAAAAATAATTGTTGGCCCAGCATCTGGGAATAATTTCCTTGTTCATCTTCAAAGTGGTGTCCTGAGAGCATTCTCTACTTAAGCGCCTCAGCTTGACATTCCACCTGTAAGATGGGACCAGTGGAGCACTGCCTCAATAAAAGCAGCATCACCCGATGTATTATGCTCAAATCTGGAATGGGACTTGAACCCACAACTTTCTGAATGTATTCATTCGCAGGATGTGGCTATTGCTGGCAAGGTTATTGGTCACCCGCTGTTTCCCTGAGCTTTCTTGAATGGCTGAAATCCATTTATTAAAGATGCTCCTACATGTTGTTAAGTAGGGACTTCGGGCACTGGATTCTTCGCACCCCGAAGCCGGAATCGCGTTCAGTGACGTGGCGGAGATTGGATTGGATTTGTTTATTGTCACGTGTACCGAGGTACAGTGAAAAGTATTTTTCTGCGAGCAGCTCAACAGATCATTAAGTACATGAGAAGAAAAGGGACTAAAAGAAAATACATAATAGGGCAACACAACATATACAATGTAACTACATAAGCACTGGCATCGGATGAAGCATACAGGGTGTAATGTTAATGAAATCAGTCCATAAGAGGGTCATTTAGGAGTCTGGTGACAGTGGGGAAGAAGCTGTTTTTGAGTCTGTTAGTGCGTGTTCTCAGACTTCTGTATCTCCTGCCCGATGGAAGAAGTTGGAAGAGTGAGTAAGCCGGGTGGGAGGGATCTTTGATTATACTGCCCGCTTTCCCCAGGCAGCGGGAGGTGTAGATGGAGTCAATGGATGGGAGGCAGGTTTGTGTGATGGACTGGGCGGTGTTCACGACTCTCTGAAGTTTCTTGCGGTCCTGGGCCGAGCAGTTGCCATACGAGGCTGTGATGCAGCCTGATAGGATGCTTTCTATGGTGCATCTGTAAAAGTTGGTAAGAGTCAATGTGGACATGCCAAATTTCCTTAGTTTCCTGAGGAAGTATAGGCGCTGTTGTGCTTTCTTGGTGGTAGCGTCGACGTGGGTGGACCAGGACAGATTTTTGGAGATGTGCACCCCTAGGAATTTGAAACTGCTAACCATCTCCACCTCGGCCCCGTTGATGCTGACAGGGGTGTGTACAGTACTTTGCTTCCTGAAGTCAATTACCAGCTCTTTAGTTTTGCTGGCATTGAGGGAGAGATTGTTGTCGCTACAGCACTCCACTAGATTCTCTATCTCCCTCCTGTATTCGGACTCATCGTTATTCGAGATCCGGCCCACTATGGTCGTATCGTCAGCAAACTTGTAGGTGGAGTTGGAACCAAGTTTTGCCACGCAGTCGTGTGTGTACAGGGAGTAGAGTAGGGGGCTAAGTACGCAGCCTTGCGGGGCGCCGGTGTTGAGGACTATTGTGCAGGAGGTGTTGTTGTTCATTCTTACTGAATGTGGTCTGTTGGTCAGAAAATTGTGGATCCAGTTGCAGAATGGGGAGCCAAGTCCTAGGTTTTGGAGCTTTGATATGAGCTTGGCTGGGATTATGGTGTTGAAGGCGGAGCTGTAGTCAATAAATAGGAGTCTAATGTAGGAGTCCTTGTTTTCGAGATGCTCTAGGGATGAGTGTAGGGCCAGGGACATGGTGTCAGATGTGGACCGGTTGCAGCGGTATGCGAATTGCAGTGGATCAAGGCGTTCTGGGAGTATGGAGGTGATGCGCTTCATGATCAACCTCTCGAAGCACTTCATTATGACTGAAGTCTGGGCCACTGGTCGGTAGTCATTGAGGCACGTTGCCTGGTTCTTCTTTGGTACCGGTATGATGGTGGTCTTCTTGAAGCAGGTGGGGACCTCGGGGTGGCGTAGGGACAGGTTAAAGATGTCCGTGAATACCTCTGCCAGCTGGTCCGCGCAGGCTCTGAGTACATGACCAGGGATCCCGTATGGGCCCGTCGCCTTCCGAGGGTTCACTTTCAGGAAGGCCAATCTGACTTCGGAAGCTGTGATGGTGGGTATGGGTGAATTATGGGCTGCTGGGGCACTCGCCAGCGGATTGTTGGTTACCTGCTCGAACCGAGCATAGAATGCATTGAGTTCATCGGGGAGTGGTGCGCTGCTGCCAGAGATACTGTTCGGCTTCGCTTTGTAGCCCGTTATGTTGTTTAGTCCTTGCCACAACCGCCGAGAGTCTGAATGTGGAATCCAGTTTCACGCATGAAATTGGGACCGGTGCCGGTTTCGCAATTCTACGCCCCCCAGAAAGCGGCGTACTTGGGGAGTATGCCGTGCAAATTACCACCTGAGGCCATTGCTTGAGGCCCGCCCCGCTATTCTCTGCCCCTGATGGGCCGAATTCCCGGCGGCGTAATTCTAATGTGGTCCTGCCATTCGAAATACTCACAGTTGGGGGTGGGCCGATCGGAGGGCAGGGGGGGGCCTCATTCGGGACTGGGCTTTTATCATGCGGGCGGTCAGGGTCGGGCGCGCGGCCAATTGGGGGCACTATTTCAGCAGTCCAAAGTCTGAGTCCGCCATGGAGCATGGCGCAGCTGCTGGAGGCCGCCGCCGTGCGCATGCACGGTCTATGACCAAGAAGTGCGGGGGGCCGTATCGGCAACTGGAGCTGCGAGCTCCACGACAGCTGCCTGCTAGCCCCCTGCAAGGCTGTGAATCTGTGGCTTTTTGACGCCAGTGTTTCTGGCGTAAAAGACCCCAGTTTTCACGATGGCGGTGGGACATAGTCCCTGAAACGGAGAATCCAGCCCCTGGGGTTTTGACACAGCGACAGTGAAGGAAGGGTGATGTAGTTTTGTGTTAGGATAGTGTGTGACTTGAAGGGGAACTTTCAGGTGCTAATGTTTCCATGGATCAGCTGCCCTGTTAGGTCGGGCAGGACAGGTTGCAGGTTTGAAAAGCACTGTCGAAGATTTCCCGGGTTCACGGGTTACACAGTGCACCATGTAGATACTATGCTGCTGTGCCCATCAGTGATGCATGGAGTGAATATCTAAGGTGGTGGATGGGCTGCCAATCAAACAGTCAATAGAGAACCCAGCGATAGTAATGAACCTTAATGTCAAGGACAGATGATTATAGCCTCTCTTGTTGGAGACAATCATTGTCTGGCACCTGTGTGGTGTGAATGCTGCTTGCCACTTACCCTTTTAATCCTGGATGTTGCCCAGGTCTTGCTGAAGCGGGACATGGACAGCGTTGTTGTCTGAGAAATTGCGAATGAAGTTGAACATGGCAATTATCGGTGAACATCCTCAATTCTGACGTGATGAGAGAGGAAGGACTCGTTGGAGCAGTTACTTGGACCAAGAACATTGCCTTAGGAACTCCTGCAATGATACCCGAGGTTAAGAACAGAACAGAGTGAACAAGCTCTGACTCTTTTCCCTGGAAAAGAAAATGTGAGGGGAAACCTGAAGAGGACTTCAAGATTATGGAAAGATTTGATAGGGTAGACATGGAGAACGTGCTTCCATCTGTGAGCAAAACCAGTGCTAGAGCTCATCGATACAAGATAATCACTGATAAATTTAATGAATTGAGGAGAAACGCCTTGACCCAGAGAGTGGTTCAAATGTGGACCTGCTATATGGACATGTTTAAGGGGAAGCATGATATACACATGAGAGACCAAAAAATTTAAGGATTTGTTGATAGATGAAATAGGATGGGAGGAAGTTCATATGGAGAATAAACATTGCATAAACCAAATGGCTTGTTTCTGAGTTGTTGGGAGGGATTCTCCATCCCTCCGTGCCGGAATCGCGCTGCGCAGGGGCGGAGAATTACCCAAAATAGGCTCCCACGCCGGCATGCGATTCTCCGACGACCGAAGAATCGCCGTCAGTTGCACGCGCGCATTCGACGCGGCGCCGGTCGGGAGCCATTGAAATCGGCCCCTGGCTGATTCTCCACGCTCGATGGGCCGGGTGCCCGCCGAGTTCCGCCGGCGTGGTTCACATGTAGTCCCACCCGCCGGGACATCGGCGTTCTGGCTGCGGGGGCCGTCCTGGTGGGGGGGGCGGGATCCGACTCCGGGGGGCCTCCAGGGTGGTCAGGCCCGCAATCGGTGGCTACCGATCGGCCGGGGCGCTCTCATTCCGGGGGGGCCTATTTCCCTCCGCACCGGGCCCCCGTAGGGCTCCGCCATGTTGCGCGGGGCCGGCGCAAAGGCGGCCGCCGCGCGCATGTGCATACCCACAGCCGGCCGCCGTGCACATGCGCGGCCGTGCGGGTGTAACTGCTGGGCCCCGCCGGCAGCCGGAGCTGCGGGACACACGCCGGGGCCCTGCTAGCCCCCTTGAAGGCGGAGAATCACCCCGGACTTTTTCGGAAAAAGGCCAGAGTGATTCCCGCCCGTTTACCAGCGGGCATGGGGGGCGAGATTCTCCAACCCCCCGCACCTTCGGGGCGGCGCGATGCCCGACTGATTTGCGCCGGCGGGACAGGTATTTTAGCGGCGGGGCTTCAGCCCATCCGGGCCGGAGAATCGCGCGGGGGGGCCCGCCAACTGGCGCGGCGCGATTCCCGCCCCCGCCAAATCTCCAGTGCCGGAGACTTCGGCAACCGGCGGGGGCGGGATTCACGCCAGCCCCCGGCGATTCTCCGACCCGGCGGGGGGTCGGAGAATCTCGCCCCAGGATTCTGTTTTCCTACTAAAGTACAATAAGACATGTTTCACTTTTAATCAATCCTCCAGTAATCCTGTCAAACCATATGTGTTTATTCTATTCTGAGCGAGCTTCAGGAAAAGTCTGATTCAAAATCTTAAACGTGCAGGGATTTTATATTTAGTTTGATTCCCACTTCTCCTCTCATCACTTAATTTAGAGCGAGACGCCTTGTACATTGCTCAATAGGTTACTTTCTTGTTTTCTCTGATGAAGGATACGCACACACTCACATACTGAATATCAATTTATTAGTGTCAATCCTTTAAAGATCATCTTTGTTATTTGCAGCCAGCCTGCTGTATTCAAATTCACCTCTAGCAGTAATTTGTGATCTGATTTTTGAGCAGAGTGACTGCTGCCACGAGATTTAAATGGAAATCGCGTTCAGAATGCGGAATTACAAACCACTTTAGTGCCCTTGTTCTGATAGCTGCTTCCTTTGCTTTCCTTGCCTCCTGACAGCCTCTTGAGAACCAAAGCTGCCATATTCTGCTGTAGCATCTGTTGGAGCTGACTCGCAGCCAAATCCCCTCGGTGCATACTTCCTCTAGCTTGGTATCAATTTTAATTTCAGTTTAAATGCGCAGTTTGTACGGTGCTCGCGTTCACTGATCCAGCTGGATTAGACGGAATGTTTAACCCAACCGCGACGCCAGACCCTCCGAGAACAGTCAAATCATGCCATTCGTTTACTCAGAAATCTTGTCAGGAAAAACTACACGGCAATCAAGTGAGCATTGCATAATAAGAAACAAGTGGAACCTGACACACAAATCAATATTGAATGAATAAAAATTATAACGGCAGTCATTTTTATATTCATTAATGGAAATTGGGCATCACTGCCTAGGCCAGCAGCTCTGTTGCCCATCCCTAATTGCCCTTGAGAAGGTGGCGGTGAGTCATCTCCTTAAACAGCTGCAGTCCCTGTGGTGTAGGTACACCCACTGTGCTGTTAGGGAGGAAATTCTAGGATATTGACCCAGCGACAGTGATGAACCAGCGTTATATTTCCAAGTCAGGATCATTTGTACCTTGGAAGGAAATTGCTGGTGGTGGCACAGTTCAAGGAGACACAGCCTGAGTGAGACACATCCAGAGTGGGAATTTGGAACTTGGTAATTTGGTGCAGTGAGGTAATTCGGTGCAGAGTGGGAGAATGTGCTTTTTCCCTACTGTTGTGTTCTCTTTCTTCTGGCCTGTAACTTTTAATCTGCAGGGAGAGAACCAGAGAGCATCCTGGGAAGATAAGTGATTTTTATTTTTATTTTTATTACCTTTTCAAATTGTGTGTGGGGGAAAACTGAAGTGACATCACAGTAAAGCTGTGACCTGATTGGTTGGTTGGGAATCTACACTAAATTTAAAAATTAAGCATTGTTAAACTAATTAAACATAATTACTTAATTACTTAATTATAATTTAGTGGGGTATCTAAGCCAGAGATCGGAGAGTACTGTATTTAGCTTTCACTTTTGTAGTAGAAATATGGGGCGCGATTCTCCACTCCCACGCCGGTTGGGAGAATCGCCTGGGCCGCCAAAATGTCCGGGGATGCCGGTCCGACGCCCTCCCGCGATTCTCCCCAGTGGCTGAAACGGCCCGGTCGAGTTTCGCGGGCCGCAGGCCGGAGAATCGCCGGAGATACCGAAAATGGCGATTCTCCGGCACCCCCGCTATTCTGAGGCCCGGATGGGCCAAGCGGCCAAGCCAAAACGGCGGGTTCCCCCCGGCGCCGTCCACACCTGGTCGCTGCAGTCGTGGGCGGTGCGTGAACGCTGGGGGGGCGGCCTGTGGGGGGGCGAGGGGGGATCCTGCACCGGGCTTCACCTGGAATGTGGGGTGGCCCGCCGATCGTCGGGCCATCCTCTCTGAAGGAGGACCTCCTTCCTTCCGCGGCCCCGCAAGATCCGTCCCCCATCTTCTTGCGGGGCGGACATAGAGAGGATGGCAACCACGCATGCGCGGATGACGTCCGTTATGCGGCGCCGGCCGCGTCATCTATGCGGCGCCGCTTTTACGCGGGCGACAAGGCCTGGCGCGTGTAGATGACGTGGCTCCGATACTGGCCCATTGTCAGGGCCTGAATCGGTCGGGACCGTGGCCGTTCCGCGCCGTCGTGAACCTCGACAGCGTTCACGACGGCGCGGCCACTTCGGCGTGGGAGTGGAGAACCCCGCCCCTAGTGTTCAGAAACATATAGTTAACAGTAATTATTATTATTTTTTTATTTTTAATTAAATTTAATAATTAACTAACGCAATGTCAATTAGAGGGGTGCAGTGCTCTGACTGTGAAATGTGGCGGGTCCGAGAGGCTTCCAGCCTCCCGGATGTCTTCATCTGCAGAAAGTGCACCCAACTAGAGCTCCTCACAGACCGCATGGTTCGGTTGGAGCAGCAGTTGGATGCACTTAGGAAAGCGTCATAGATAGCAGTTATATAAATGTGGTCACACCCAAGGTGCAGGCAGAGAAATGGGTGACCACCTGAAGGGGCAGGCAGTCAGAGCAGGAATCCCCTGTGGTTGTCCCCCTCTCGAACAGGTATACCCCTTTGGATTCTGTCGGGGGTGATAGCCTATCAGGGGAAAACAGCAGCAGCCAGAGCAGTGGCACCACGCCTGGCTCTGATGTTCAGCAGGTAGGGCCAAAGTGCAGAAGAGCAATAGTCATAGGGGACTCTATAGTCAGGGGCATAAATAGGCGCTTCTGTGGACGTGAAAGAGACTCCAGGATGGTATGTTGCCTCCCTGGTGCCAGGGTCCAGGATGTTTCAAAATGGGTAGCGGGCATCCTGAAGGGGGAGGGCAAACAGGCAGAGGTTGTTGTACATATTGGTACTAACGACATAGGCAGGAAGGGTGATGAGGTCCTGCAGCAGGAGTCCAGGGAGCTAGGCAGAAAGTTAAAAGACAGGACCTCTAAGATTGTAATCTCGGGGTTACTCCCTGTGCCACGTGCCAGTGAGGCTCGAAATAGGGATAGAGCAGCTAAACACGTGGCTAAACAGCTGGTGTAGGAGGGAGGGTTTCCGTTTTCAGGACCACTGGGAGCTCTTCCGGGGCAGGTGTGACCTGTATAAGGACGGGTTGCATCAAAACTGGAGAGGCATAAATATCCTGGCCGCGAGGTTTGCTAGTGTCACACGGGAGGATTTAAACTAGTATGGCAGGGGGGTAGGTACTGGAGCAATAGGTCAGAAGGTGAAAGCATTGAGGGAGAACTAGGGAATAGGGCCAGTATGGCTCTGAGGAAGAGCAGACAGGGAGATGTTGCTGAAAACAGCGGGTCTGCTGGCCTGAAGTGCATATGTTTAATGCAAGAAGTATTACGGGTAAGGCAGATGAACTTAGATTAGTACTTGGAACTATGATGTTGTTGCCATTACAGAGACCTGGTTGAGGGAAGGACAGGGTTGCCAGCTAAACGTTCCAGGATTTAGATGTTTCAGGCGGGATAGAGGGGGATGTAAAAGGGGTGGCGGAGTTGCGATGCTGGTTAGGGAGAATATCACAGCTGTACTATAGGAGGACACCTCAAGAGGGCAGTGAGGCTATATGGGTAGAGATCAGGAATAAGAAGGGTGCACAATTTTGGGGGTTTACTACAGGCCTCCCAAGATCCAGCGGGAGATAGAGGAGCAGATAGGCAGACAGATTTTGGAAACGAGTAAAAACAAAAGGGTTGTTGTGATGGGAGACTTCAACTGTCCCAATATTGACTGGGACTCATTTAGTGCTAGGGGCAGAGTTTGTAAGGAGCATCCAGGAGGGCTTCTTAAAACAATGTGTAGATAGTCAAACTAGGGAAGGGGCTGTACTGGACCTGGTATTGGGGAATGAGCCCGGCCAGGTGGTAGAAGTTTCAGTAGGGGAGCATTTTGGGAACAGTGACCACAACTCAATAAGTTTTAAAGTGCTGGTGGACAAGGATAAGAGTGGTCCGAGGGTGAATGTGCTAAATTGGGGGAAGGCTAATTACAACAATATTAGGCGGGAACTGAAGAACCTAGATTGGGGGCGGATGTTTGAGGGTAAATCAACATCTGACATGTGGGAGGCTTTCAAATGTCAGTTGAAAGGAATTCAGGACCGACATGTTCCTGCGCAGAAGAAGGATAAACACGGCAAATTTCGGGAACCTTGGATAACGAGAGATATGTAGGCCTCGTCAAAAAGAAAAAGGAGGCATTTGTCAGGGCTAGAAGACTGGGAACAGACAAAGCCTGTGTGGAATGACTCCCAGATGCCAGGGTGAGTGATGTCTCAGATCGTATTTTCGGGATACTTAAGGGGGAGGGGGAGCAGCCCCAAGTTGTGGTCCACATACGTACCAACGACATAGGTAGGAAAAGGGATAGGGATGTAAGGCAGGAATTCAGGGAGCTAGGCTGGAAACTTAGATCTAGGACAAACAGAGCTATTATCTCTGGGTTGTTACCCGTGCCACGTGCTAGCGAGACAAGGAATAGGGAGAGAGAGGAGTTGAACACGTGGCTACAGGGATGGTGCAGGAGGGAGGGTTTCAGATTTCTGGATAATTGGGGCTCATTCTGGGTTCGGTGGGACCTCTATAAACGGGATGGTCTACACCTGGACCAGAGGGGTACCAATATCCTGGGGGGGAAATTTTCTAATGCTCTTCGGGAGGGTTTAAACTAGTTCAGCAGGGGCTTGGGAACCTGAATTGTAGCTCCAGTATACAGGAGGTTGAGAGTAGTGAGGTCATGAGTAAGGTTTCAAAGTTGCAGGAGTGTACCGGCAGGCAGGAAGGTGGTTTAAAGTGTGTCTTCTTCAATGCCAGGAGCATCCGGAATAAGGTGGGTGAACTTACGGCAGGTTGGTACCTGGGATTTCGATGTTGTGGCCATTTCGGAGACATGGATAGAGCAGGGACAGGAATGGTTGTTGCAGGTGCCGGGGTTTAGATATTTCAGTAAGCTCAGGGAAGGTGGTAAAAGAGGGGGAGGGGTGGCATTGTTAGTCAAGGACAGTATTACAGTGGCAGAAAGGACGTTTGATGAGGACTCGTCTATTGAGGTAGTATGGGCTGAGGTTAGAAACAGGAAAGGAGAGGTCACCCTGTTAAGGGTTTTCTATAGGCTTCCGAAAAGTTCCAGAGATGTAGAGGAAAGGATTGCAAAGATGATTCTGGATAGGTGCGAAAGCAACAGGGTACTTGTTATTGGGGACTTTAACTTTCCAAATATTGACTGGAAACGCTATAGTTTGAGTACTTTAGATGGGTCCGTTTTTGTCCAATGTGTGCAGGAGGGTTTCCTGACACAGTATGTAGATAGGCCAACGAGAGGCGAGGCCGTATTGGATTTGGTACTGGGTAATGAACCAGGACAGGTGTTAGATTTGGAGGTAGGTGAGCACTTTGGTGATAGTGACCACAATTTGATTACGTTTACTTTAGTGATGGAAAGGGATAGGTATATACCGCAGTGCTAGAGTTATATCTGGGGGAAAGGCAATTATGATGCGATGAGGCAAGACTTAGGATGCATCGGATGGAGAGGAAAACTGCCGGGGATGGGCACAATGGAAATGTGGAGCTTGTTCAAGGAAAAGCTACTGCGTGTCCTTGATAACTATGTACCTGTGAGGCAGGGAGGAAGTGGTCGAGCAAGAGAACCGTGGTTTACTAAAGCAGTCGAAACACTTGTCAAGAGGAAGAAGGAGGCTTATGTAAAGATGAGACATGAAGGTTCAGTTCGGGTGCTCAAGAGTTACAAGTTAGCTAGGAAGGACCTAAGGAGAGAGCTAAGAAGAGCCAGGAGGGGACATGAGAAGTCTTTAGCAGGTAGGATCAAAGATAGCCCAAAAGCTTTCTATAGATATGTCAGGAATAAAAGAATGACTAGGGTAAGAGTAGAGCCAGTCAAGGACAGTAGTGGGAAGTTGTGCGTGGAGTCCGAGGAGATAGGAGAGGTACTAAATGAATATTTTTCGTCAGTATTCACACAGGAAAAAGACTATGTTGTCGAGGGGAATACTGAGATTCAGGCTACTAGACTAGAAGGGCTTGAGGTTCATGAGGAGGATGTGTTAGCAATTCTGGAAAGTGTGAAAATAGATAAGTCCCCTGGGCCAGATGGGATTTATCCTAGGATTCTCTGGGAAGATAGGGAGGAGATTGCTGAGCCTTTGATCTTTAAGTCATCTTTGTCTACAGGAATAGTGCCAGAAGACTGGAGGATAGCAAATGTTGTCCCCTTGTTCAAGAAGGGGAGTAGAGACACCTCCGGTAACTATAGACCAGTGAGCCTTACTTCTGTTGTGGGCAAATTCTTGGAAAGGTTTATCAGAGATAGGATGTATAATCATCTGGAAAGGAATATTTTGATTAGAGATAGTCAACACGGTTTTGTGAAGGGTAGGTCGTGCCTCACAAACCTTATTGAGTTCTTTGAGAAGGTGACCAAACAGGTGGATGAGGGTAAAGCAGTTGATGTGGTGCATATGGATTTCAGTAAAGCATTTGATAAGGTTCCCCACGGTAGGCTACTGCAGAAAATACGGAGGCATGGGATTCAGGGTGATTTCGCAGTTTGGATTAGAAATTGGCGAGCTGGAAGAAGACAAAGGGTGGTGGTTGATGGGAAATGTTCAGACTGGAGTCCAGTTACGGGTGGTGTACCACAAGGATCTGTTTTGGGGCCACTGCTGTTTGTCATTTTTATAAATGACCTGGAGGAGGGCGTAGAAGGATGGGTGAGTAAATTTGCAGATGACACTAAAGTTGGTGGAGTTGTGGACAGTGCGGAAGGATGTTACAAGTTACAGAGGGACATAGATAAGCTGCAGCGCTGGGCTGAGAGGTGGCAAATGGAGTTTAATGCAGAAAAGTGTGAAGTGATTCATTTTGGAAGGAATAACAGGAAGAAAGAGTACTGGGCTAATGGTAAGATTCTTGGCAGTGTGGATGAGCAGAGAGATCTCGGTGTCCATGTAAATAGATCCCTGAACGTTGCCACCCAGGTTGAGAGGATTGTTAAGAAGGCGTACGGTGTGTTAGCTTTTATTGGTAGAGGGATTGACTTTTGGAGCCATGAGGTCATATTGCAGCTGTACAAAACTCTGGTGCGGCCGCATTTGGAGTATTGCGTGCAATTCTGGTCGCCGCATTATAGGAAGGATGTGGAAGCATTGGAAAGGGTGCAGAGGCGATTTACCAGAATGTTGCCTGGTATGGAGGGAAGATCTTATGAGGGAAGGCTGAGGGACTTGAGGCTGTTTTCGTTAGAGAGAAGAAGGTTAAGAGGTGACTTAATTGAGGCATACAAGATGATCAGAGGATTGGATAGGGTGGACAGTGAGAGCCTTTTTCCTCGAATGGTGATGTCTACCACGAAAGGACATAGCTTTAAATTGAGGGGAGATAGATGTAGGACAGATGTCAGAGGTAGGTTCTTTACTCAGAGAGTAATAAGGACGTGGAATGCCCTGCCTGCAACAATAGTGGACTCGCCAACACTAAGGGCATTCAAATGGTCTTTGGATAGACATGGACGATAAGGGAATAGTGTAGATGGACTTTAGAGTGGTTTCACAGGTCGGCGCAACATTGGGGGCTGAAGGGCCTGTACTGCGCTGTAATGTTCTATGTTCTATGTTCTATAAGGAAAGTAGGAAGGAACTTAAGCAAGGAGTCAGGAGGGCTAGAAGGGGTCACGAAACGTCATTGGCAAATAGGGTTAAGGAAAATCCCAAGACTTTCTACACGTACATAAAAAGCAAGAGGGTAGCCAGGGAAAGGGTTGGCCCACTGAAGGATAGGCAAGGGAATCGATGTGTGGAGCCAGAGGAAATGAGCGAGGTACTAAATGAATACTTTGCATCAGTATTCACCAAAGAGAAGGAATTTGTGGATGTTGAGTCTGGAGAAGGGTGTGTAGATAGCCTGGGTCACATTGAGATCCACAAAGATGAGGTGTTGGGCGTCTTGAAAAATATTAAGGTAGATAAGTCCCCAGGGCCTGATGGGATCTACCCCAGAATACTGAAAGAGGCTAGAGAGGAAATTGCTGAAGCCTTGTCAGAAATCTTTGGATCCTCACTGTCCTCAGGTGATGTCCCGGAGGACTGGGAATAGCGAATGCTGTTCCTTTGTTTAAGAAGGGTAGCAAAGATAATCCAGGGAACTACAGGCCGGTGAGCCTTATGTCAGTGGTAGGGAAATTACTGGAGCGAATTCTTCGAGACAAGATCTACTCCCATTTGGAAGCAAATGGACGCATTAGCGAGAGGCAGCATGGTTTTGTGAAGGGGAGGTCGTGTCTCACTAACAGTGACCCAGAGCCGGGATTGAACCTGGGACCTCAGCGCCGTGAGGCCGCAGTACTAACCCACTGCACCACCGTGCTGTCCCAACAATTGCACTTTTGACCTTATGAAGGAAGGAAAGTTATTGATGAAACAGTTGAAGAAGGTTGGACCTTCAAGATCTCCTACAGTAATGTCCTTGGACTGAAATGATTTGACCTCCAACAACCACATTCCACTTTCCATTGTGCTAGACATAACTCCAACCAATGGAAAATTTTTCCCCAATTGTAGTATGTCAATCAGGGCACTATGTCAGTATTAATAGGAGACCAAGCACTATGCATGCTGCACCCAGAGACTTAGAGTGGCTGAACCAATTCGGATTGTTACAGCCAGGGACTGGTAACTCAAAAAACAGGAATATTTTCTCTCAAAGTTGTTGGAGGGGCTGGGGTGAACACCAGCACAGTGCTTGCAACTTTGCTGTCAAATAACCAAATGAGACCCAGCAGCGAGGCCTTTAGGTGGTCCAGTTGAACTTACCTCCCAACACCTATCTGGAGTGAAAAGTCTACTCTATTTGAAATGAAATGAAATGAAATGAAAATCGCTTATTGTCACAAGTAGGCTTCAAATGAAGTTACTGTGAAAAGCCCCTAGTCGCCACATTCCGGCGCCTGTTCGGGGAGGCTGGTACAGGAATTGAACCGTGCTGCTGGCTTGCCTTGGTCTGCTTTAAAAGCCAGCGATTTAGCCCAGTGTGTTAAACCAGCCCCTAACTATTTCATAGTTTCATGGAATTTACAGTGCAGAAGCCATTCGGCCCATCGAGTCTGCACTGGCCCTTGGAAAGAGCACCCCACCCAAGCCCACACCTCCACCCTATCCCCATAACCCCAACTAATCTTTTTTGGACACCAAGGTCAATTTCTCATGGCCAATCCACCTAACCCGCACATCTTTGGACTGTGGGAGGAAACCGGAGCACCCGGAGGAAACGGGGAGAACGTGCAGACTCCGCACAGACAGTGACCCAAGCCAGGAATCGAACCTGGGACACTGGAGCTGTGAAGCGACTATGCTAACCACGGTGCTACCATGCTGCCCAATTGATTGCTGAATCTGTTAACCTCAGTTCCCTTTCAAACCTTGCTTGAGCTTTTCTTGCACCATCCATCTGAATACACTTGCAGTGATTTTAATCTTTCCAACGTAACAATGTTGCACAGGATTGTCAGATGAGGAGGGTTTGGGTTGGCTGGGCCTGCATTCACTGCAATTTAGAAGAATGAGAGGGGATCTCATCGGAACGTGTAAAATTCTAACCGGGCTGGACAGACTGGATGCAGGGATTGTTTTGCTATGCTCTTGTCGTAGCAAAAGCTGCTTCCTTGATGTGCACTCTGACAAAGGAATGTTCAGACTTGGAGATAGCTTTAACACGTTTATTAAACTATTAACAATTCTCCTACTTGGATTCAACGCTACTGTTAATCCTTCTATAGCTACTCAGACTGACTAACCAGTCTGCTACAATCCACGTGGTGGGAGTGATGCTCAATCAACCCTGTGTCTGTACTCCCTGAGAGTCTCCACTGGAAAGAGCCTGAGCATGTGTGATGTGTCCTTTTATATGGGTTGGTGTAATGCCCTCCTGTGGTAGTGTCACCTCTGTGTGATCGTGACTGCCCATTGGTCGTGTCCTATCTTACTGACCTATTGGTTGACTGCCTGTGTGTCATGTCTCTGGTGTTCCCTCTAGTGTCTAGCTAGGTGTAGTGTATGTACATTAACCCTTTGTGTACTTACAGTGATGTATAATCACCACAGGGATGATGTTTCCTTGGCTGATGGGTCTAGAACAAGGGCCACAGTCTGAGGGTACAGAGTAGACCATTTAGGACTGAGATGAGGGGAACTTTCTTCACTCAGAGGTTGGTGAACCTGAGGAATTCTCTACCACAGAAGGCTGTGGAGGACAAATCACTGACTGTATTAATAGATAGATTTCTAGACTCTGAAGGTACCAAAGGGTATGGGGGAAGCACTGGAGGGTCGAGATAAAGGATCAACCATTATCATATTGAATGGCGGAGTAGGCCCGAAGGGCTGAATGGTCTACTCCTGATCCTATTCCCGATGTTTCGAAGTTTGCATTCAATCTAATGCATCATTGTTTCGCCCACTCTCTTTTACTGCTGCACCCATTGTTACCACAGAAAGCTCAGCCACTCAACCACCTGTCCCTTAATCTGCCATCACCAGTTAGTGCCCATTATTGGATCCAAACCCAGGGGGCCGTGTTTACCACAGTAATAGTACACGTTAGCACCGTCTCAAGACAGAGGAGTATTTAGAAATAAAACAGTTACATCAATGTGTTATTAAATATGGCAGGTATTTGTGTGTGCAAAACCTGCTCGGGAGTTATTCTAATTGTAACTGGAACACGAGTCTGCAAAATGAGTCACTTTACCCGAACATTGCAACACATAGGGTCGACTGAAGGAAGTACATCAGCTGTTCCCCCAGGATTCCACTTTAAAAGCTTCATCAGCTGTCATCATTTTATTTTGTCTCCAGACAGGGTTTCAAAACTGTATACCCAGGCCAACTCCATGACTGACATGTTGGCATGTTGGATGCCCCATGAGCATCGTTCTTCCTTGCTCAAGGGATTTTCAAAATGAAAGGCAATTACATTTGGAAAGCGGGAAGAAGCAGCTCACAGGAGATAATGAGAAGCATTAACATGTTTTCCATCCTTGCAAAAATCTCCATTAAATCTTAATTAAAAAACATCATTTTATTTCAAAAACAGTTAGCAGAACATGCAATGAGGAACAGTGCCGAATCCATCTTTCTTCATTACTCATGAGTTACCAGCCGTTGCTAACTCTTAGAATAACCTGGGCCTTCCTCTGTTCTCTGTGATACAATCACTGAGTGGTCATAGCCAAAGTAAAATGGATCTATTCAAGCATAGAAACATCTGTATAAAACTGTTCTTGTTTACCATTAACATCAGCTCAGTGTTTACTGAGAGGTTGAATGCTTGTAATTGTACAAGTACAGTGTTAGGCATGTAGGGGCTGTTTAGCACAGGGCTAAATCGCTGGGCTTTGAAAGCAGACCAAGGCAGGCCAACAACACGGTTCGATTCCCGTAACAGCCTCCCCGAACAGGCGCCGGAATGTGGCGACTAGGGGCTTTTCACAGTAACTTCATTTGAAGCCTACTTGTGACAATAAGAGATTTTCATTTCATTTCATTCATGTAAATGCTAAAACCATTCCGTCTGACCCTTTAATGTGTTCCTGAAAGGAGATATAACTGGCTGGATTCTCAGTTTCTGAGACTAAGTGTTGATGCCAACGCAGAATTTGTGGGCTTTCACGACAGCAAAACTGGCGGCGCACCCGGACTGATTCCGTTACTGTGGAGGGGCTAGCACCTGCGGCGCGTGGACCACAGTCGATTCCAATGGAAAATGGTGCGGGCTTCGCCGGATCCGCGATTGCCACTCGGGAGGCTGACCAGCCGCACATACACATTACATTCCCCACAAACACCATCCCAGCCAACAAGATGGCACTGGTTGTGGTGGAGCGCACCCATATAGCTGATGGGTCGGCTGGGGCCAGAACCACTTGGGGGGGGGGGTGCCCTGGGGGTACACCTATATGACCTGTGGCAGAAGTTCACAGTGGGCTGTTAGCGGTGTGCACAGCTGCATGGCTGCCTTGCCGGCTGCGGCAATGGTGTTCCGTGCCTGTCCACCCACACACCCACCCCACAGCCCACCTCCTGGCCATCCTCCGCTACCCCCCAGCCCTGGCAGAAGCCCCCCCCCTCGCCCGCCAGTGGCACAACTGTCAGCAAACTATTCCGTACCCCCTCTCTCTCCCTCAGCAGCCACCACACAGGTTTCATGATTTTTAAAAGCACAAGCGACCACGCCGTCGGGTACTAGGCCCATCGGTCGAATCACGGAGGCCCCCTAATAACCCGGAGAATGCCAGGTCAGGCCCCCTAATAATATGCAAATGGTGTTTACTGTACGTGCGTTCCAGAATACATTGACGCCACTGTTGAGGTGGCGGAGAATCGCAATTTGGCATCAAATCGGTGCCTGCTGCGATTTTTGAAACCAATTATTCGCCCAATCGCATTTCGCAATTTCGGCATCAGTCAACGGAGAATCCCGCACAATAACTTTAAAATAAGGAAAATGGCACTGGGAACAGTGTTTAATGAATAAACAGCTACCTATCACAAATACAAGTCATTACTTGTTCTATCGCTTGCAGAAAGATAGCATTGTACTTCAGCTCTACATACCCATGGGTGAGTTTAACTTTTCCTTTTCATTCCAATGCACATTACGCTTCTGAGCAGACGCATCTTCCTGAAACATGTTAATAATTTACTTTGGATAATAATAGGCAAATATGGCTACCAGAGTAATGAGAAAGGTCATTGACCCGAAACACCTCAAAGCATGTAAAATAAAAGCAAAACACTGCGGATGCTGGAATCTGAAACAAAAACGGAAAATGCTGGGAAAGCTCAGCAGGTCTGGAAGAAACTGTGGAGTAAGTTAATGTTTCGAGTCCGCTCTGATGAAGAGTCACATGGACTTGAAATGTTAACTCTATTTTCTCTCTCCAGAGATGCTACCAGACCTGCTGAGTTTTTCTGGCAATTTCTGTTTTTGCCTCAAAGCATGTGGTGTGTGGAATATTGATTTGTGTTTATCAACAAAAGTTGTTTATTCCTATTTGGCGCAAGAGTAGAAAGGGAACTATGGCCAAACTGTGGCTTACAAGGAAAATTAGAGATAATATCAGATTCAAAGAAGAGGCATACAAATTAGCAAGAAATAGTAATAGGCCTGAGGATTGGGAACAGTTTAAAATTCAGCAAAGGCGGACCAAGGATTGATTAAGAAGAGCAAAACGCAATATGAAAGTAATCTAGCGGGGAACATAAAAACTGACTGTAAAAGTTTCCAGCGGTATATAAAGAGAAAAAGATTGATAAAAACAAAGGTCCCTTACAGTCAGAAAAGGGGAATTCATAACGGGGAACAAAGAATGGCTGAGGAACTAAATTTGTACTTTGTTTCTGTCTTCACAAAGGAAGACATGAATGATGTACTGGGGGTTCTGAGAAACATAAGTTTCAGTGAGGAACGGAAGAAAATTAATATTTGGAAAGTAATGGTTTTGGGAAAATTAATGGGACTGAAGGCAGATAAATCTCTAAGGCCTGATAATCTTCATTCCAGAGTGCTTAAGGAAGTAGCCCTTGAAAAAGTAGATCCATTGGTGGTCATTTTCCAAAATTCTTTGGACTCTGGAATGGTTCCTACAGATTGGAGGGTAGCGAATATAACTCCACTATTCAAAAGAGGAGATAGAGAAAAAACAGGAAACTATACACCAGTGAGCCTAACATTGGTAGTAGGGAAGTTGCTACAGTCCATTATCAAGGATTTCATAGCACAGCATTTGGAAAGCAATGGTGTAATCAGACAAAGTCAGCATGTATTTTTGAAAGGGAAATCATGCTTCACAAATGTACTAGAATTCTTTGAGGATGTTACTAGTAGGGTTGACCAGGGAGAACCGGTGGATGTGGTTAATTTTTTCAGAAGGCTTTCGACAAGGTCTCACATAGCAGATTACTTTGTAAAGTTAAAGTGCATGGATTTGTGGGTAGTGTCTTGAGATGGATAGGCAGCTGGTTAGCAGACAGGAAGCAAAACGTTGGAATCAGTTGGCGTTTTTCCAATTGGCAGACAGTGACCAGTGGGGTACTGCAGGAATCTGTGCTAGGACCCCAACTGTTCACATTATATATAAATGATCTGGATGAGGGAACTAAATGTATTATCTCCAAATTTGCAGATGATACAAAGTTGGGTGGGTGAACTATGAGGATGCAGAGATGCTTCAGCATCTCAGGATTTGGACAGGCTGACTGAGTGGGCATTTGTATGGCAGATGCGGTATAATGTGGATAAATGTGAGGTTATTCGCTTTGGTAGTAAAAATAGGAAGGCAGATTATTATTTGAATGGGTGTAAATTGAGGGAGTTGAATACTTAGTGAGATCTTAGTGTTCTCATGCATCAGTTGCTGAATGTAAGCACGCAGACACAACAGGCAGTAAAGAAGGCAAATGGTATGTTGGCCTTCATAGAGAGAGGATTTGTGTATACAAATAGGCATGTTTTACTGCAATTGTATAGGGCATTGGTGACGCCACACCTGGAGTATTGTGTGCACTTTTGGTGTCCTTATTTGAGGAATGTTCTTGATGTGGAGAAAGTGAAGCAAAGGTTTACCGGGCTTATTCCTGGGATGAAGGAACTGTCATATGAAGGGAAACTAAGTTGGTTAGGATTATATTCATTGGAGTTTAGAAGAGTGAGAGGGGATCTCGTAGAAACTTATTAAACTCTAACAGGATTAGACAGGGCAGATTCAGTAAAAATATTCCCGATGGTGGGGGATTCCAGAACTAGGGGCGGAATTCTCCGACACCACGCCGGGTCGGAGAATCGCCGGGGGCTGGCGTGAATCCCGCCCCCGCCGCCCGCCGAATTCTCCGAAGGGTGAAAAGTCGACGGGGCGTCAATCGCGCCGCCCGCCTCGGAGAATTCGGCGGGCTGGAGACAATGGACTCCGGGGCTGCCCATATTCTCCCAGCCGGATGGGCCGAAGGCCCGCCGAAGTGACCACGGGTCACGTCGGCGTAAATCAAAATACCTATTTAACGGCGTCAACCAGTGCTGATGGTTGATGCCGTCCAGCGTGGAGGTAGGTCACGGCCTGGGGGGTGGCCGCAGGAGAGGTGATGGCGTGTGTGTGTGGGGGAGAGGTGTGTGTGGGTGTGTGTGCAGCGGGGTGGGGGGGGGTGTGGTTTGGGGTGGGGTGGGCTTCGGGGGAGTGCCGGGTACGGGGGGGGTGAGTGCCGGCGAGGGGGACGGTGGGGATGAGTGCCGGGGACGGGGGGATGAGTGCCGGGTATGGGGGGGGTGAGTGCCGGGGAGAGGGGGTGTGAGTGCCGGGGACGGGGGGTGTGAGTGCCGGGGACGGGGGGGATGGGTGCCGGGTACGGGGGGGGGGGGGGATGAGTGCCAAGTACGGGGGGGATGAGTGCCAGGGACGGGGAGTAGTGCCGGGGGGGGAATGCCAGGTACGGGGGGGGGGGAATGCCGGGTACGGGGGGGGGATGAGTGCCGGGTACGGGGGGGGAATGGGTGCCGGGTACGGGGGGGGGTGAGTGCCGGGTACTGGGGGATGAGTGTCGGGTACAGGGGGGATGAGTGCCAGGTATGGGGGGGATGGGTGCCGGGTACGGGGCAATGAGTGCCGGGTACTGGGGATGAGTGTCGGGTACAGGGGGGATGAGTGCCAGGTATGGGGGGGATGGGTGCCGGGTACGGGGCAATGAGTGCCGGGTACGGGGGGATGAGTGGCAGGTACAGGGGGGGATGAGTGCTGGGTATGGGGGGGGGATGGGTTTGGGTACGGGGGGATGAGTGCCGGGTACGGGGGGATGAGTGGCAGCTACGGGGGGGGATGAGTGCTGGGTATGGGGGGGATGAGAGCCGGGTACGGGGGGATGAGTGCCGGGTACGGGGACGATGAGTGCCGGGTACGGGTAGGGGGGTTGGTGAGTGCCGAGTATGGGGGGGTGAGTGCCGGGTACAGGGGGGATGAGTGCCGGGTATGGGAGGATGAGTGCCGGGTACGGGGAGGATGAGTGCCGGGTACGGGAAGGGTGAGTGCCGGGTATGGGGAGGATGAGTGCCGGGTACGGGGGGGGGGGGGGGGGGGGTGAGTGCCGGGTACGGGGAGGATGAGTGCCGGGTACGGGGGGTTCGAGGGCATAGGAGATTCTCCGCCTGGCCAGGTGCCATCCTCCAACAGTCGCCCCCATGCAGCCCATGCCACCTGGCTGGGGGGAGGGTGTACGGGCAATGATGACATGTCGTCGTTTCCCCCTCCCCCGCAGGCCGTCATGTTTTCTGATCAGCCAGCGATGTTGGCCGCTGTGGCGGCCGCCGCTATTCTCCATGTTGCCCTGGAGGAGGAGGAGGAGGAGCGTGCCAGAGAGGCGGCGCAGGCTGCCGCAGAGGGGCAGGCGGCATCCGCCCAGGCTGGCGGGACACCCGCCCGACAGGATGAGGAGGAGGAGCACGTAGTGGAGGAGGAACACGAGGAGGTGAGGAGGACGTTGCGGCCCCACGGCAACGGAGGCACCCGAGGAGGCCCCGTGTGTACCGGCCCCGGCTGTCGTACCAGGACCTCACGGACCGGGAATGCAGGAGGAGACTCCGGATGAGCCGGGAAACCGTGGCACACATCTGCCACATGCTGGCACACCTGGCACCACATGGTACTGGGGGGTACACCCTCTCCCCGTGTCTGTCAAGGTTACGGTGGCCCTGAACTTTTATGCCACGGGATCATTCCAGACGCCAGGTGGGGACCTGTCCAGCATCTCGCAGACATCGGTGCACCGGTGCATCCGGGCAGTGACAGACATCCTAAATGCCATTGCAGACCGCGACATCCACTTCCCTGTGGACCGGGACAGCCAGGATGCCCGGGCCGTGGGCTTCTCTGCCGTGGCCGGGTTTCCCATGGTCCAGGGCGCGATCGACGGGATGCACGTCGCCGTGCGGCCACCTGCAGATAACAGGGCCGTTTTCACCAATTAGAAGGGCACCTATTCCATGAACATCCAGGTGCTCTGCGACCACCGCATGATTATCCTACACGTCTGCGCCCGGTACCCGGGAAGTGTACATGACTCATACGTGTTGTCACGGTCATACATCCCCGGCATGTACGAGGGACGCCATCCCCGGCTGAGGGGCTGGTTGCTGGGCGACAGGGGTTACCCGTTGCGGTAGTGGCTGATGACGCCTAGACAGAGGCCACAGAATGACGCGGAGAACCGCTACAATGATGCCCATGCAGCGACAACGGGTGTGATAGAGAGGTGCTTTGGCGTGCTCAAAATGCGTTTCAGGTGGCTGGACCTCTCAGGGGGCGCCCTCCAGTATCGGTCAGATAGGGTCGGCCGCATCATTGTGGTGTGCTGCGTCCTGCACAATATAGCCCAGCAGAGGGGCGATGTGCCGCAGGCAGAGGAGGGCGGAGTGGAGGAGCAGCAGGAAGAGGCGCAGTCCTCCCCAGATGAGGGGGATGGGGGCAATGGTCAGGGCAGACGGGCTAGACATGGGCGGGTGGCTGTCCACCGTTACCGGCTGGGCCAGCGGGCACGGGACAGGCAGATAGCCGCCCGCTTCACTGACTAGGTGACGTGGGAATCGGCAAGTATGGCCACATACCGCACACCATGCCAACACCCGAACACCCTCACCCCCCCCACCCATCCACCCACCCAGAACCCTCACCCCCCCCCCCCTAACCTCACCCACCCGACCCGCATGCACACCACCCCCCTCCATTGCCGATCCACCTGCGGCACGACGGCCGGGCTCACACAGTTGCCGGTGGAAGTGTGTCTATTGCAGGCCATGGAGGATGGTGACAACCCGTCCTGCGATGAGCTCCTGGCTCCACATCGTTGGACGATGTCTGACCCATGGCCACAGTACCACCATCTACCCGGACCATCCCTGCATGCGGCTGTGACTCTGCAGCGCACGGTCCCGTCCTCTGCCCGGGGGGATGGTGAGGGAGGCCCAGGATTGGATTGGATTTGTTTATTGTCACGTGTACCGAGGTACAGTGAAAAGTATTTTTCTGCGAGCAGCTCAACAGATCATTAAATACATAGGAAAAAAGGGAATAAAAGAAAATACATAATAGGGCAACACAACATATACAATGTAACTACATAAGCACTGGCATCGGATGAAGCATACAGGGTGTAGTGTTAAAGAGGGGGAAGGGGGCAGACTCACCTGAGGCCGACGTAAGACCATCCCTCACACACACATTGGCGCTCAACATATATGACACCCCCGCACGCATCGGACAGAGCACAAAGGCAGCTTCTGTAGGTGTTAAAGTGATTTTAATAACAAACAGTGCATACACGAGCCCTAGCCCCTATAACTAATCTGTGCCCTGCACCCGTGCCAACTTACTCAGTGTCTAATTTTTTGGCATTATGGGCCCTTTGACTACGCCTAGGTGGATCCCCAGACGGTACAGCAGAACTGGAGATGGACTCCTGTGATTCCTGCCCTCTGACACTGGATCCCTTTGGCGGCCGTTTCCTGGGGCGTTCTGGCCCAGATGGGCCAGGCTGCGGCCCAGGCGACTGGGATGGCGAGCTGCCAGCCTGTCCTGCCCGTTGCCCACCCGATGCACCTGGGACGGAAGGGGGGGGAGTCCGAGGTGCTGCAGTGTTCCTGGACCTCCCCTACAGGGTGACCAGAGACGGGCGCCAGCAACTCCTCCTCCCTCGGGGTGCCCAAAGGCCCCCAGGCCTCTACATGGGTGGGGGATGCGAACGGACTGGCCATCCGACGCCCCCCCGACATCTGGCGCTGCCAGTCCTGGAGGCCCGTGCTGGTATCGACAGGGGTCTGCAGGTTTGCAGCCATGGAGCTCAGGGAGTTGCCCATCCCTGTCTGTGACTGTGCCACGGAGTTGAGCCCCTCTGCCATCTGCCGCTGGCCCTGGCTCATGGCCTCCTGTGAGAGGGCAGCCATATCCTGGGCCACAGACGCCGCCTGCACGGAAAGCCCCAGGCCTCGCAAACCGCTCCCCATGTCTGACACCATCACATCCATTGCCTCCACCGCAGACGCCACCCGTGCGGTGTCGGCCTGGGTGGCACGCATGACCGGCACCACTGCCAGCTCCTGGATGCGGGTGCACTCCTGCACCTGCGACTGCAGCTGCTGCAAGCCGGCCGTCACCCTCTTCGCTCGTCCCAGGTTCGGTGGTTGCATCGGACCTATGGGTGGGTGTGGTAACTCCAGGAACCCGGGATCCATCTGGGCGGCAGATGTTCGCTTGGGCTGGGCTGCCCTCCGACCGCCCGGCCCCTCTGCTGCTCATACCTCCACCTGCTGTACCGGGACGGCTGTGTTGTGCGCACCAGTGAGTGTACCAGACGCCCCATCACTAAAGTGCCCAACCGAGGTGAGCGTCTCTGCGATGGTGGAGGGTGTTGGTGACAGCAGTGGCGTTGTGTCGTGCGCATCGTCCCACTCTGAGTCCATGGCACTTTGGGGTGGCGGTTCATCTCCACCCATCCACTTTGTGTCACTGTCCTGTATTTCGGTTTCCAGGGTAGGGGTCTCCTGGGTAGGGGTCTCCTGGGTAGGGGTCTCCTGGGTAGTGGTGTCCTGGGTAGGGGTGTCCTGGGTAGTGGTTTCGTGGCTCGGCTGCGACGGGGCCTGTGGCTGCCCCGCTCATCGCTGGGTGGCACACGCCTGCGTCGCTGCAACCGCTCCAGGTGTCTCCGTCTCCCGTGGTCGCCCTGGGGCATCCTGCGGGCGTCGCGTGGCAGAGGGTCCAGGTCTCTCCGTATCCCGTGGTCGCCCTGGGGCATCCTGCGGGCGGTCTGCATCTGCGGGGATGGGTGCCTCGACGTTTGCTCCTGCGATACACAATGAAGCATGCATGGTTAGACACGCAGGCAGTGATCAGGTGATATGGGGAGGGGGGAAGGGGGAATATCGGTGATATGGGGGAGGGGGGATATGGGGGAAGGGGGATATGGGGGATATGGTGGAAGGGGGATATGGGGGAAGGGGGATATGGGGGGAGGGTGGCTATGGGGGAGGGGGGATATGGGGGCAGGCTGTCGGTGGCTCACTTGCTGGTGGGCCCCCGAGCTCTGCATCGGCAACCTCCCGGTCCTCAGGTCCGCCAGCCAGTTCCAGGGCCCTTTCCTCATGTACGGTGAGTGGCCTCTCATCAGCTGGGCCCCCTCCAGTCCTCTCATGCTCCCTATTGTTGTGTGCGGGCTTCTCCTGTGGGGTGGGAGGGGGGGGTGGCAGGGGTAAAGGGCAACAGTATTAGACAGGTATATGAATGCACGCCATCGGTTTGCGCGTATAGTGCAGAGGTTAGGGTTAGGGTTGGTTTCACCTGGGGGTGGACTCACCCTGGCTGCCCTGACGAGGTCGTTCACCTTCTTGTGCCACTGTCCGTGGTGTCAGAGCCACAGCGCTGACAGCCTCTGCCACCTCCCTCCACAGACGCCAGCTTAGGCGTGGGGCGGCCTGGCGGCCATGTCCGGGGTACAGGGACTCCCTCTTCTCCCCCACTGCGTCCAGGAATGCCTCGATGTCGCGGTCCTGGAACCTCGGGGCTGCGCGGCAGGCATCCATCCTGTCGGGTCTTCCGGGGTGGGGGGAGGCGCGTCTTTTGAGCCGCCACACCATGCGGCGTCAATGTCCACGTCGGGTGATGCCATCGCAAATGGTGTCACGCCGCTGCTAGCCCATTCGGGGCTGGAGAATATCCGTTGTTTGGGGGGGCCCGATGCTGGAGTGATCCGCGCCGTTTTTGGCGCCGGGTCCCGAACATCGCACCAGTTTTCAAAGAATCCCACCCTAGGGGTCATAGTTTGAGGATAAGGGGTAAACCTTTTGGGACTGAGGTGAGGAGATATTTCTTCACCCGGAGAATGGTGATTCTGCAGAATTCATTACCACAGAAAGTAGTTGAGGCTTAAACGTTGTGTAATTTCGAGGAATTATATATACCTCTTGGGGTTAAAGGAATAAAGGGATATGGGGGAAAGGCAGGATCAGGGTATGAACTTGATGATCAGCCATGATTATAATGAATGGTGGAGCAGGCTGGAAGGGCAGAATAGCCTCCTCCTGCTTCTATTTTCTATGTTTCTATGTTAGGTGGGAAAGTGGAGTTGAGGATTATCATATAAGACCATAAGCCATAGGAGCAGAATTAGGCCACTCGGCCCATCGGGTCTGCTCCGCCTTTCAATCATGGCTGATATTTTTCTCATCCCATTCTCCTGCCTTCTCCCCATATCCCCTGATCCCCTTATTGATCAAGAACCTATCTATCTCTGGCTTAAAGACACTCAGTGATTTGGCCTCCACAGCCTTCTGTGGCAAAGAGTCCCAAAGATTCACTACTCTCTGTTTTAAAGGATCATCCCTTTAGTCTGGGATTGTGTCCTCTGGTTCTAGTTTTTCCGACAAGTGGAAACATCCTCTCCACGTCCACTCTATCCAGGCCTCACAGTATCCTGTAAGTTTCAATAAGATCCCGCCTCATCCTTCTAAACTCCGTCAAATACAGACAGAGTCCTCAACCATTCCTCATACACCAAATTCTTCATTCCTGGGATTATTCTTGTGAATCTCCTCTGGACCCTTTCCAAGGCCAGCACATCCTTCCTTAGATATGGAGCCCAAAACTGCTCACAATACTCCAAATGGGGTCTGACCAGAGCCTTATACAGCCTCAGAAGTAAATCCCTGGTCTTGTATTCTAGCCCTCTTGACATGAATGCTAACATTGCATTTGCCTTCCTAACTGCCGACTGAACCTGCACGTTAACCTTAAGAGAATTGTGAACAAGGACTCCGAAGTTCCTTTGTGCTTCTGATTTCCGAAGCATTTCCCCATTTTGAAAATAGTCTATGCCTAAATTCCACATTCCAAAGTGCATAACCATACACTTTTCCACATTGTATTTCATTTGCCACTTCATTGCCCACTCTCCTAGCTTGTCCAAATCCTTCTGCAGCCCCCTTGCTTCCTCAATATTACCTGTCCCTCTTCAGATCTTTGTATCATTTGCAAACTTAGCAACAGGGCCTTCAGTTCCTTCTTCCAGATCATTAATGTATACTGTGAAAAGTTGTGGTCCTAGTACAGACCCCTGAGACACACCACCAGTCTCTGGATGCCATCATCTTAGCCATGATCTCATTGAAAGGCAGAGCAGAACACTGGACTGAGTGACCTACTTCTGCTCCTATGTCTTATGCAGGTGCCAAACAGGCCCGGCGAGGAGTTGCTTCCAGCTTCAACAAAAATCCCTTCTGTGTGCGGCACCAGGTTTCTTTCAGGAGTGCTGGTTCAGTAGTTCACCAGTGACACAATAACAACACGCACATTTGTACCCCAAAATCACAATCAGAGTGCTGTAAGACATCATAGGATTTAATTTCCAAATTTCAAGTGGTCGCCCACGTGAAATAGGTGGGTGATCTGGCTGCCCATCCAAGAAGCCTAGATGGCGGAGGTCAGAGTGACAGTGTAAATGCAATGGGAAGTGAACCAAGTTTTCAAGCCACTAGTGCTAGGTGGAAGGAGTTAAAATAGTCTCTATTCAGTTCTCCCAGATCAAGTGTGTGTATTTGCTAGCGAGAAACCAAACTTAGTTAATGCAGAACCATGGAATAAAAAATGAAAACCGCAAAGTGGTGTCAGTCCTTTACCAATAAATATAATAGGAATATAATAAATACAAACAAGAGTAGACCATACAGCCCCTTAAACCTGCTCTGCCATTCAGTACAATCATGGCTGATATTCAGCCTCAGCTCCACCTTCTTGCTTGATTCCCCGAGAGACCAAAAATACACCAGTCTCAGCCTTGAATATATTCAACGGTCGAGCATTCACAACCATCTGAGAAAGACAATTGCAAAGGTGCACAGCCCTTTGAATGAAGAAATTCCTCCTCATCTCTGTGCTGTATGATCAATCCCTTATCATGAGAATGTGCACCATGTTCTAGAGTCACCAGCAAGGAAAATAACCTCTTCATGTCTACCCTGTCAAAATGTTGTCGGTTTCAATGTTCTTTCACTCTTCAAAATTCCAGAGAGTACAAACCCAATTTACTCAGCCGCTCATCAAAGGACAACCCTTTCACCCCAGGAACCAAACTACTGAACCTATTCTGTACCGATTCCAAGGCAAGTATTTCCTTCCTTAAATATGGAGACCAAAACTGCACAGGTGTTGTCATGATATTCAGATAAACATATCATGGTGCAAACACACATACACACTGATGGACAGATCAACAGACCAATCAACACACACGCAACATCACAGCCAATCACCAGTGAGAGTACACGCACTATAAAACGGGGAACACCACAGTTTCCGCTCATTCCAGCAGGAGACAGCTCAGGCACAGAGCTCACAGCAAGCCACTCAGACATACACCATGTGCTGAGCGCCTCTCTAAGATAGTGTTAGGGCTAGGTCCACAGGTTGATGGGTAAACTACGAACCACAGCCATAAGTTTACAGATGTTGTTATCAAGAGTAATAAAACAGAGTTGTACCCTCTACAACCGTGTTGGTTCGTCTGTATAGCGGAACACCCAACACGACATAGTACCAGTATTGGAACCCAGCAACTGTGAGACCTACCTGCACATCTTCAGGGATCCGCCATCCTGCGCCATGGACACCATCAGCCCGCCGCAGCCGCTCCAAATCGCTGGAAACCTCGGCGTCAACTGGAAGCTGTTTAAACAGCGCTTCCAGCTCTTCCTAGAAACCACAGACAGGGAGAATGCATCGGACACCAGGAAGATCGCCCTCCTCCTCTCCACGGCAGGGCAACACGCCATCCACATCTACAACTCCCTCGTGTTCGCGGAAGGTGAGGACAAGTCGAAGTACAAGACGGTCCTTCTAAAACTTGAGCAACACTTCAGCGTCGAGGTGAACGAGAGCTTCGAGAGGTACCTCTTCCAGCAGCGCCTGCAGGGTAAGGATGAGCCTTTTCAATCTTTCCTGACACACCTCCGTATCCTCGCACAGTCCTGCGGCTATGAGGCCACCTCCGACTCCATGATTCGGGACCAGATAGTTTTTGGGGTCACCTCGGGCACCCTACGCCAGCAGCTCCTCAAAATTAAGAGCCTCACCCTAGCCACCGCCATCGAAGCCTGCGTCCTCCATGAAAACGCGATCAGCCGGTACTCCCAATTCCAGGCAGCCGAATCGGCACGGCAGGGGTCCTACGAGGCCGAGCGGGTTCAGTCGATCGAGTTCCTCCCGGCCCGCGGCCCGGACGAGGGCAGCCATTTCACGCGCTTTCCGCGGCCTCCCGCGCTTGTACGCGCCAAAACAGACATTGACGCGGAGGGACGTGACGCGCAGGCGTGCTCTACGCAGGACCGAACTGCGCATGCGGGGTAGCGCAACGAGCGCCATGACATCACGACATGCGGCAACTGTAGATCCGCACATTTAAAGCGGCAATGTCCAGCAAAGAATCGACAATGCCTCCGCTGTGGCAAGATGGGACACTACGCTGCTTGCTGTCGAGCAGCTCAACCTGCAAATGCTCCCCAATTCCACCAGCCTCGCAGGGACGTGCGGACCATTCAGCCTCCATACTCCGAATCATACCCTGACGATGTACAGACCGGTGATACCGACGACCGGGAAGCCTTCCGCGTTGCGGTCATTGACAGGAATCGGATGTCCCCAAGTAGGACCCACCAGCCGATGCCAGTGAACAGTGTCAATCCGGGTGATGAATGGTGTGCCACCCTAACGGTCAACCGATCACCAATCACATTCCGTCTAGACACTGGTGCCTCCGCCAACCTTATTGCATGGTCAGCCTTCTACGCCTTGAAGGTCAGACCACCGATTCGGCCATCCCGCTGTCAGATGGTCGATTACAGCGGAAATGTTATCCCGGCCATGGGATCCTGCCAGCTCCAGGTGACACACAATGCATACACAGCATCACTGTCCTTTGAGATAGTTGGATCATCGAAGGACTCCCTGCTAGGCGCACAGGCGTGCAAGGTTCTCCACCTCGTTCAGCGGGTACACGCTCTGTCTCCAGAAGGCACGTCTGACTTCCCGGATGCAGAATTTAGGGCGCAGCTCCACTCGCTCCTCGCCCACAACCAAGAGGCTTTCGAGGGCATGGGCACACTGCCCTACACTTACAGAATACGGCTCAAACCGGACGCCACCCCGGTCATTCACGCACCTCGTAGAGTCCCAGCATCACTCAAAGACCACCTCAAGCAGCAGCTGCAGGGCCTGCAGGACCAAGGAGTGCTTTCCCGGGACACGGAGCCAACATTATGGGTCAGCTCCATGGTGTGCGTAAAAAAGCCCTCTGGCGAACTCCGGATCTGCATCGACCCGAAAGACCTGAACAATAACACAATGAGGGAACACTACCCCATACCCAAACGGGAAGAGATCACGAGCGAAATGGCCCGGGCTAAAATTTGTACAAAGCTTGATGCCTCAAAGGGGTTTTTGGCAGATTCAGCTGGATCAGTGCAGTAGGAAGCCGTGTACCTTCAACACTCCCTTTGGCAGATTCTGCTACAATAGAATGCCGTTTGTCATCATCTCGGCATCCGAGGTTTTTCACAGAATCATGGAACAGATGATGGAGGGCATCGAAGGGGTGCGTGTCTATGTTGACGACGTCATCATCTAGTCCACCACACCACAGGAGCACATCAGTCGTCTCCAGCGTGTCTTTGCTCGGATACGAGAACACGGCCTGCGCCTCAACCGAGCCAAGTGTTCTTTTGGCCAAACTGAGCTAAAGTTTCTGGGGGACCACATATCCCGGTCAGGAGTGCTTCCGGATGCAGACAAAGTGACAGCTATTACAGCCATGCCACAGCCGGCAGACAAGAAGGCAGTGCTACGCTTTCTCGGGATGGTCAACTTCCTGGGGAAGTTCATTCCCAACCTTGCCTCCCACACAACGGCTCTTCGCCACCTAGTGAAGAAGATTACGGAGTTCCAGTGGCTGCCCGCACACCAGAAGGAATGGGAGGAGCTCAAGATTAAGCTCACCACCGCCCCGGTCTTGGCGTTCTTCGACACTTCTCGAGATACGAAGATCTCGACTGATGCCAGCCAGTCCGGCATTGGGGCGGTACTCCTGCAACGGGACGACACTGCATCATGGGCCCCGGTCGCCTATGCCTCGCGGGCCATGACCCCCACAGAACAGCGCTATGCGCAGATCGAGAAGGAGTGCCTGGGTTTGTTAACCGGCATAGATAAGTTCCACGACTACGTGTATGGTCTCCCTCAGTTCACCGTGGAAACCGACCATCACCCCCTGGTCAGCATCATACAAAAGGACCTGAATGAGATGACCCCTCGCCTCCAGCGCATTCTGCTCAAGCTCCGGAGGTGCGACTTCCAACTGGTCTACACCCCGGGAAAGGACCTCATCATCGCGGATGCCCTGTCCAGAGCAGTGAGCACACCGCCCGAATCGGGGGGGGGGGGGGTTCGTATGTCAGGTTGAAGCGCATGTGGCCTTCATATCAGCCAATCTGCCAGCTAATGATGCAAATCTGGCCCGTATTCGCCGGGAGACTGTGGCTGACCCCCTTCTACAATGTGTGATGGGCCACATGACGGAAGGGTGGCTCAAAGGACAGTGCCCACAATTCTACAATGTCCGGGACAACTTGGCCGTCATTGACGGTGTCCTCCTAAAGTTGGACCGGATTGTGATCCCACACAGCATGCACAGGCTGGTCCTCGAACAATTACACAAAGGCCATCTCGGGGTTGAGAAGTGCAGGCGGAGGGCCCGAGAAGCTGTATACTGGCCGGGCATCAGCGACGACATCGCCAACATGGTGCTCAACTGCCCCACCTGCCAAAGGTTTCAGCCGGCGCAACCCCCTGAGACGCTTCAGCCCCATGAGTTGGTAACGACCCCTGGGCGAAGGTGGGTGTGGACCTTTTTCATGTGCTCGGCAGGGACTACGTCAACATAATTGAATATTTTTCAAATTATCCAGAGGTCATACGCCTACACGATTTGACATCGTCAGCTGTCATCAGGGCATGCAAGGAAACCTTCGCTCGCCATGGCATTCCGCTTACCGTCATGTCTGACAATGGGCCCTGTTTTGCGAGCCAAGAATGGTCTTCTTTTGCCGCTTCGTATGGCTTCACATACGTGACGTCCAGCCCTCTGCATCCCCAGTCAAATGGCAAGGCGGAAAAGGGCGTCCATATTGTCAAGCGGCTTCTCTGCAAGGCTGCTGATGCCGGATCGGACTTCTGTTTAGCCCTGCTGGCCTATCGCTCGGCCCCACTGTCCACTGGCCTCTCACCAGCCCAGCTGTTGATGGGTTGCACCCTCAGGACCACTGTACCGTCCATTCATGTTCCTAAACCCGACCATGCTCCAGTACTGCAGAGGATGCAACAGCTGCGTGCTCAGCAGAAGGTGGCACATGTCACTCGGGCAACTGATCTTCCTGCCTTGGCGCCTGGAGACAACGTCCGCATCCACCTAGCAGAGGGTGGCTGGTCAGCAACTGCCAAAGTTCTCCGCCGCGTGGCTTCCCGCTCGTTCCTGGTTCGCATGCCTGATGGCTCCATTCGCCGGCGTAATCGCCGGGCTCTTCGGCTGCTTCCACGCTCGGCTGCATCCGCGCTCGGCTGCTTCCGCGCTCGCTACGCGATCATACACCGATGCCACGCCCTCCTGTTGTTCCTGATGTCGGCTTCGTGGCGCTTTCTGCCACTCTGCCTATTCCTCTCTCGCGGTGGCCAGGCCCATTCCTCAGCCGGTGGATCCTAACCCACCCTTGAGGCGGTCAACCCGAATTCGTCGCCCACCTACTAAGCTGGACTTATGAGCCTGTTTGCACATTGGACTCAATAAAGTGTTATGCCACAATGTTAATGTGTTTCTCTTTTTGTCGTTACAGGAGTTAGTTTTCGATGTTTGATGATTGCACTTGTTTTGTTTATGGTACAACCTCGTTGCTATGTTGCACCTGACACCTTCCTATGTATATAGTTTAGCCTCATGTACATGTTGTAGATATTGCACACACATATTTAGCTGCACTCAGTACACACCAATATTTATTACCACATAGGCACATATTCTTGTAAAAAGGGGGGATGTCATGATATTCAGATAAACATATCATGGTGCAAACACACATACACACTGATGGACAGATCAACGGACCAATCAACACACACGCAACATCACAGCCAATCACCAGTGAGAGCACACGCACTATAAAACGGGGAACACCACAGTTCCCGCTCATTCCAGCAGGAGACAGCTCAGGGCACAGAGCTCACAGCGTGCCACTCAGACATACACCATGTGCTGAGTGCCTCCCTAAGATAGTGTTAGGGCTAGGTCCACAGGTTGACGGGTAAACTACGAACCACAGTCATAAGTTTACAGATGTTGTTATCAAGAGTAATAAAACAGAGTTGTACCCTCTACAACCGTGTTGGTTCGTCTGTATAGCGGAACACCCAACACGACAGTGTCACCTCACCAAAGCCCTGTACAATTGTAGAACCACTTTCTTATTTTTGTAATCTAATCCTTGGAATAAATGCCAATATGCTATTTGTCCTCATTAGTGGCTTGCTGTACCTGCATGCTAACTTTCTGTGTTTGTTGTGCACTCAAATCCCTCAGTATCAACGGTTAAAAACTTCACCTGTTAAATAATATTCTGATTTATGATTCTAATTTCCAATGTAAATAACTATGCACTTCTCCACATTATGGTCCATCTGCCACCTTGTTTCCCACTCAGTTAATCTATCTGTCTTTTTGCAGCTGCACTGTGTCCTCCTCACAGCTTACAGTCCCACCTAGTTGTTGATAATGTCTGTCTTTTCATCGGAGTCAGTGGTGGGCAACTTGCAGCCTATCTGGGTTCTGAGTGAAGCTCATGAGACATGTTGTTGACTGTTGCCCATGCACAGAGTTGCTGAATTCCACTGGTTTCCATCGCTTAGTTTTTTTCCAACCAGTGTGACTGAATTGATAGGCATGTAAAAGACGGGCACATGAAGTGAGCTGCATGCTGATTGCATACAACATTGACCATGAGAGCCGTGTGCTGTGCTCCCTCTGCATCCAATAAAGCGCAAATATTTATTTTGTTTTTGCCGCTTGAAGTTGGTGACAGTCCTATTAATATATGAATGATTTTTTAAAATATATTTTTCATTCTCCTCCTTTTTCACATTTTCTTCCAAATTTACACCCACCAACGATAAACAATAATCAGTAACAAATATGTCAATTCCCATAACAATAACAACGATCCTATCCTCCCACCAAATCCCAAACATTAGCCCGCATGTTCACACATGACAAAAAGGAATTAGGGATCACCCATAGTCGCCATTAACATAACTGCCACCAAATTCTCAATGAAGCTATTATTACCGGACTCTCTGAGTATTTCCCTGGGGCTATCGGGAGCGGCACTGTTGCTAATGCTTTCAATCCTGACCCCCTGCACAAACTCTTCTCCATTCTGACCCACTGGGAATCAACCCCTCTGACCAGCTCCGCACCTTCTCCACGTTCGCCGCCCAGTAGTAATACATCAGGTTCGGAGGACCCAAACCTCCTGCCTGCTTTCCCTTCTGTAGCAGCACCTTTCTAACACCTTCCCTCCCCATATGAATGAAATGTGGTGAACCACTGTACACCTGTATTAGGGGATGTAAGGTAGGACCTGTACTACAAGTACGCTGGTAGCCCGTGCCTGCTGGCTCCACCCAGGAGGAGGAGTATAAATATTTGTGTCCTCCATTCAGCTGCCATTTCGGCAGCTGCTGTAGGAGGCCACGCATCTTACTGCAATAAAACCACAGTTCTACCCAATCTGAGTCTTTGTACAATCGATCGTGCATCAATTTATTGCAGTAAGATTTCTACAAGATGGACATCCGAATCAAACCAGATCGCCTGCAGCTGGATCCGCAATTGACCGATGCCAGGAAAGACTTTAATCACTGGCTAGCTTGCTTTGAGGCCTACATTAACTCAGCGAACACCCCACCGACAGAGACTCAGAAGATACAGGTCCTGTACTCCAGGTTGAGCTCAAGCATGTTTCAGCTGATCCAGGGCGCCCCGGCCTACGCGGAAGCCATGGTGCTCCTCAAAGAGAACTACACGCAGAAAGCGAACACACTCTTCGCCAGGCACGTACTTGCCACTCGCTCTCAACTGGTGAGTCCATTGAAGACTTCTGGCGGGCCCTAATCCCACTTGTCCGGGACTGTGACTGTCAGGCCGTTACGGCCACCGAACATTCTAATCTCCACATGCACGATGCTTTTGTAACAGGGATTGGGTCAGGCCTTATCCGACAAAGACTGCTTGAAGGGGCCACGCTCGACCTAGCAGAGACAAAAAAAACTAGCGCTCTCCATGACAGTCGCCTCACGTAATGTTCCGGCCTATCCCCCAGGTGCGCGGCCCACCCTCCTATCCCTCCTGGACCCTGCAAACGGCCGCCCCAGCCGGGGCCTTACCCAGCCAATACGCCTGCGCCATCCACCAATCCGCACACCCCAGGGGTCCCCGATGCTACTTCTGTGGCCTGCAGAAGCACCCTCGCCAACGCTGCCCGGCTCGCACTGCCATTTGCAAGACTTGCAGCAAAAAGGGCCGCTTCGCCCCAGAGTGCCAGGCCCGCACAGTCGCCGCTATCGCCCCCTCCCCCCTGACGCATGGACAATGAGGGCCGCCATCTTCACCTCCCGGGGCCACGTGCAGCCAGTGGGTGCCACCATCTTCATCCCCCAGGGCCGCGACCAGCCAGTGGGTGCCACCATCTCCTCCCCCCTCAGTCCACGTGCGGCCCACGGGTGCCGCCATCTTGTCCCGCCCCCGCAACGTGCAGCCCATGGGCGCCGCCATTTTGTCCCCCGCAGGATCTTGAGTCGCCGCCATCTTGTCTTCCCCACGGGGCATGGACGCAGACGACATTCCACGCTGCCACCAGTGACGTTCAACCGCAGCTCGCCTCGATGACGCTAGACCAGTCTCGTCCGCACAACCTGGCCGCTTCGACTACGGTGAAAATCAATGGCCACGCAACCGCTTGCCTGCTGGACTCCGGGAGCACCGAAAGCTTAATTCATCCGGATACGGTAAGGCGCTGCTCCCTCGTAGAATTCAATGCTTCCGCCTCTACGTCCTTCCTAATCTCTGCGCTGCACTATTACTAGGCCTGGATTTCCAGTGCAATCTCCAGAACCTCACCCTCAAATTCGGCGGGCCCCTACCACCCCTCACTGTGTCGACCCCTCTCCCTCTTTGCCAATCTAACTTCGGCTTGCAAACCCGTTGCCACCAGGAGCAGACGGTACAGCACCCAGGACAAGACCTTCATCAGGTCCGAAGTCCAGCGGCTGCTTCGGGAGGGTATCATCGAGGCCAGCAACAGCCCCTGGAGAGCTCAAGTGGTAGTTGTTAAAACTGGGGAGAAGCATAGAATGGTCGTGGACTACAGCCAGACCATCAATCGGTACACGCAACTCAACGCGTACCCACTCCCACGCATATCTGATATGGTCAATCAGATTGTGCAGTACCGGTTCTTCTCAATGATTGACCTAAAATCCGCCTACCACCAGCTCCCCATCCGGAAGTCGGACCGGCCATACACTGCTTTCGAGGCAGACGGTCATCTCTATCACTTTCTTAGGGTTCCCTTTGGCGTCAAAAACGGGGTCTCGGTCTTCCAAAGGGAGATGGACTGAATGGTCGACCGGTACGGTTTACGGGCCACGTTTCCGTACCTAGACAATGTCACCATCTGCGGCCATGATCAGCAGGACCACGATGCCAACCTCGCTAAATTTCTCCACACCGCCACTCTCCTCAACCTTACTTATAATAAGGAGAAGTGTGTGTTCAGCACGACCCGCTTAGCCATCCTCGGCTATGTGGTCCGGAACGGAGTTCTGGGGCCCGATCCCGACCGCATGCACCCCCTCATGGAGCTTCCCCTCCCCTACTGCCCCAAGGCCCTCAAAAGCTGCCTGGGGTTCTTTTCGTACTACGCTCAGTGGGTCCCAAACTACGCGGACAAGGCCCGCCCACTCATACAGTCCACCCAGTTTCCCCTTACGGCCGAGGCACAACAGGCCTTCGCCCATATCAGAGCTGATATAGCCAAGGCCGGAATGCACGCAGTAGACGAGGCACTGCGCTTCCAAGTAGAAAGCGACGCATCAGACGTCGCCCTTGCCGCCACCCTCAATCAGGCAGGCAGACCCGTGGCATTCTTTTCCCGCACCCTTTGTAGCCACCTAAAATGGCTGATTCCCGATTAATTTGGCCAAAACCCGATTTAAAATGGCTAACCGAAAAGGCTGATGGGAAAAGCAGCCAACAGGACACAAACGGACAGCTGCAGACAGAATAGCGTATTCGGCCCTGGGGAAGTCGGCCCAGATCGATACCTACGACTATTAGCAGCACATCAACACAGACATCTGCAGTTTAATCGGCTATCCCTGGGAACAATTGCAACAGATTAGCAATTGAATGCCGGGCCAGACCTCTCGGCGCCTGCAGTGGCCGAAACAAAGACAGGTGAACGACCACCCCCCGATCGAGAAATCGCCCCATTATTGGAGCATATCGAACCCAGTAATTGGGAACAAGTCCAATCACTTGGGACTCAGGGTCAAGGGCCGACCCGAGAGGCGGGAAGCCCTGGGCCCTATAAATTGAGGGGCCAAGTTCAGATCTCTCTCTCTCTCTCCCTTCTTCACCTGCTCGCAACCTTCACAAGAACATAGACCAGAAACAGTAAGTCTGACTCCAGCGATCGCTACCCGATAGATTCCTAGCCATCGACCCGTATCAGCCTTTTGAATCCCGCAGGCCAGATCCAATTCGATAAACCATTAGTTTCCCTGACCTGGTGGGCCATCCCCAAAAGTTAAGTATTGGCCAGTAGTGGTAGGTTTTGATATAGATAGTAGGATTATTGTGTAAGTATCTATTGCTGTACATAATAAATGACCGTTGATTTCAATCTTACTAAGCGGTGTGCTGACTTATTAATCATAACTCGAGCTTGAACCACGTGGCGGTATCAGAAAGATACCTGGCGACTCGTGAGCAAAGGTGACATAATCAGAGCTAATAAAACTAAGGCTAAAAAGAGCAACACCTTCAAGCCTCAGAAATTCGACATTCGTCCATCGAAAAAGAGGCGCAAGCTATCGTTGAAGTTGTGCGGCATTGGAGGCATTACCTGGCCGGCAGGAGATTCACTCTCCTCACTGACCAACGGTCGGTAGCCTTCATGTTCAACAACACACAGCGGGGCAAGATCAAAAATGATAAAATCTTGCGGTGGAGAATCGAGCTCCCCACCTATAATTACGAGATCTTGTATCACCCCGGCAAACTCAACGAGCCTTTGAACGCCTCAGTGTGGATTTCATGTGCCAGCGCACAAGTAGACCAACTCCGGGCCCCACACGACAGCCTTTGTCACCCGTGGGTCACACGATTATACCATCTTGGCAAGGCTCGCAATCTGCCCTACTCCGTCGAGGAAGTACGAACAGTCACCAGGGACTGCCAGGTCTGCGCGGAGTGCAAGCCGCACTTCTACCGGCCGGACCGTGCGCACCTGGTGAAGGCCTCCCGCCCCTTTAAACGCCTCAGCGTGGATTTCAAAGGGCCCTTCCCCTCCACCGACCGAAACACGTAAATCCTCAGTGTGGTCGATGAGTACTCCAGGTTCCCCTTCGCCATCCCATGCCCCGGTATGACATCTGCAACCGTCATCAAGGCCCTCAACACAATCTTCTGTTCGGTTTCCCCGCCTACATCCACAGCGACAGGGGCAACACCCCTTCCTTCTCACCTCTTCAAACATCCCCACCATCAGGGGTGCCAGCTTATCCTTGAATTTTTTATAATACTCCACCGGAAACCCATCCGGCCCTGCCACCTTCCCCGACTGCATCCTCCCAATCGCGTCCTTTATCTCCTGCTCCACTATCGCTCCTTATCATATAGCCCTGAACCCCACCCCTAACCTCGGGTACTCCAACCCATCTAGAAATTCCTGCATCTCCCGGTCTCCCCCAGGTAGCTCTGACCTGTACAACCTCTCATAAAATTCCTCAAAAACCTCGTTAATCAGATCTGGAGCCACCATCAATTCCCCTGCCCTATCCCTCACCTGAACAATTTCCCTTACCACTGCCACCCTCCGGAGCCTTATCTCCATGTTTGTAAACTGCACCCCTTGCTCGTCTCAGTTGGCGCACCGCCTTCCTGGTGGATAGTCGCCTGTAGTTCCTTCCTCTTTTCCAACTTCGCTGGGTCCCCATCTTCAGCATAACTTCTATCTGCCTCCAACATCTCATCTATTGCTCTCTGCCGCTCCAACCTCTCCTCTTTGTCCACCCTGGCCTTAAACAAAATCACCTCACCCCTCACCACCGCCTTTAGAGCCTCCCAGACAACTGCCTTCGACACCTCACCCGTACAGTTGAAACTTACAAATTCCTCAATCACCTTTGCAATTTTGTCACAGAACCCTTGATCCCTCAAAAGTTCCGCATGTAATTTCCACCCCGGCCTCTGCGCTACTCCCTTCTCCAGTACCATATCCACCCAATGCAGAGCATGATCTGACACTGCAATTGCCGAGTATTCCGACCTCTTAACCCGAGCCAGCAAAGCCTTCCCCACCACGAAAAAGTTGATCCGCGAGTATACCTAATGGACTGCTGAGAAAAACGAGTACTCCCATTCCCTCAGGTGCAGAAACCTCCAATGGTCCCCCCCTCCCATTTCCACCATTAGCCCAGCCAACGCCTTCGCCCCCAGCAAGCGCGGCCGTGACCTGTCCAACCTTGGCTCCTGCACCAATATATGAATGATTAAGCATATTCCATAACTTCTTTTGAAATTTTCAGCATGGATTAAATGTATTCAATCTTATTCAAGGTTTACAGTTAGTGAACATCTCAATTTCAATCTTGTGGCCCACGAGCCGAGGTTGCCCATCACTGGTCTAAGTATATAGATTGCAAATAGCCGAGACCCAAATAGCTCAGATCCTTGCAACATTCCTCTAGACAAACCTGCGAACTTGAAAATCCACTGCTTAATTCTACCTTTTGCTTCCTGCCTGATATTCCATACTCTATCTTTACTCTCTGCCTCCTTTTTTGATGTGGAGATGCCGGCGTTGGACTGGGGTGAGCACAGTACGAAGTCTTACAACACCAGGTTAAAGTCCAACAGGTTTGTTTCAATGTCACTAGCTTTCGGAGCGCTGCTCCTTCCTCAGGTGAATGAAGAGGTCTGTTCCAGAAACACATATATAGACAAATTCAAAGATGCCAAACAATGCTTGGAATGCGAGCATTAGCAGGTGATTAAATCTTTACAGATCCAGAGATGGGGTAACCCCAGGTTAAAGAGGTGTGAATTGTACCAAGCCAGGACAGTTGGTAGGATTTCGCAGGCCAGATGTTGGGGGATGAATGTAATGCGACATGAATCCCAGGTCCCGGTTGAGGCCGCACTCATGTGTGCGGAACTTGGCTATAAGTTTCTGCTCGGCGATTCTGCGTTGTCGCGGGTCCTGAAGGCCGCCTTGGAGAACGCTTACCCGGAGATCAGAGGCTGAATGCCCTTGACTGCTGAAGTGTTCCCCGACTGGAAGGGAACATTCCTGCCTGGTGATTGTTGCGCAACTGTGTTACATTTTCCAACTTCTAATCCACAGCTACCATTGTATGATCAAGGGCTTTTTGGAAAATAATAATCATGTATCCATTATCTCTGCAGTTTTTACTTTTAGAACCTTACAGTGTAAGCCATCAAGGCCTGGAAAATTGTCAGTTTTTAGTTCCTTAAATAACTTCAATACTTCTTTCTCTGCTGGTAGCCATGATGTGGAGATGACGGCGTTGGACTGGGGTGAGCACAGTACGAAGTCTTACAACACCAGGTTAAAGTCCAACAGGTTTGTTTCGATGTCACTAGCTTTCGGAGCGCTGCTCCTTCCTCAGGTGAATGAAGAGGTATAAACAAAGAACAAAGAACAAAGAAATGTACAGCACAGGAACAGGCCCTTCGGCCCTCCAAGCCCGTGCCGACCATACTGCCCGACTAAACTACAATCTTCTACACTTCCTGGGTCCGTATCCTTCTATTCCCATCCTATTCATATATTTGTCAAGATGCCCCTTAAATGTCCCTATCGTCCCTGCTTCCACTACCTCCTCCGGTAGTGAGTTCCAGGCACCCACTACCCTCTGCGTAAAAAACTTGCCTCGTACATCTGCTCTAAACCTTGCCCCTCTCACCTTAAACCTATGCCCCCTAGTAATTGACCCCTCTACCCTGGGGAAAAGCCTATGGTATGTTCCAGAAACACATATATAGACAAATTCAAAGATGCCAAACAATGCTTGGAATGCGACCATTAGCAGGTGATTAAATCTTTACAGATCCAGAGATGGGGTAACCCTCTTTAACCTGGGGTTACCCCATCTCTGGATCTGTAAAGATTTAATCACCTGCTAATGGTCGCATTCCTAGCATTGTTTGGCATCTTTGAATTTGTCTATATATATGTTTCTGGAACAGACCTCTTCATTCACCTGAGGAAGGAGCAGCGCTCTGAAAGCTAGTGACATCGAAACAAACCTGTTGGACTTTAACCTGGTGTTGTAAGACTTCGTACTCTTTCTCTGCTGATATTTATCACCTTATGTTTCTCCCTTTTATTAACCCCTAGTTTACTTTCTATTTCTGTTATGTAATTTGTGTCTGCTAGTATGATGACCGACACAAATAATATTTTGGATCAACGACTCAATTATTTCCTCGTTCCCCATAATAATATCTTCCCTGTCCCTGATCTAAAGAATCAACTTTTACTTTAGCAATCTCCTTTTTATACGCTTATAAAAGCTCTTGCTATGTTTTTATATTCCTGATATGGTTTTGAGAAAGAGAAATCATGTTTATCTGACTTACTGGAGTTCTTTGAGGAAGTAACAGATGCTGTGGATAAAGGGAACCGGTGGATGTACTGTACTTAGATTTCCAGAAGTCAATTGATAAAGTGCCACATCAAATGTTATTGTGGAAAATAATGCTCATGTTCCTGCCGTTACTGCATGCTACATGTACACACCCACCCGCTCAGTGACGGCACTGCCCCTCGGCTCAGCTTGTGCAGGATCCACAGGCAGGAGCTCAGGAACACTGAGGGCAGTGGCTCTGCTTCATGTCCCCACTATCTGGCTGAGGGGGGGGGGGGGGGGGGGGGGTCTGTGTAAACAACACATTGGCCATGATAAATTGCCCTAAGTTTCCAAAATTGCCCTTAGTGTTGGGTGGGGTTACTGAGTTATGGGGATAGGGTGGAGGTGTTGACCTTGAGTAGGGTGCTCTTTCCAAGAGCCGGTGCAGACTCGATGGGCCAAATGGCCTCCTTCTGCACTGTAAATTCTATGATAATCTATGATATATTTGGTTAAGTGAGTGGGCAAAGATCTGGCAAACAGAGTTTCATGTGGGGAAAATATGAAATTGTCCATTTTGGCAGGAAGAATAAAAGAGAAGCATATTATCTACATGGTGAGAAGCAGCAGAGCTCTGAAATGCAGAGGGATCTGGATGTCTTAGTGCATGAATCGCAAAAGGCCAGTATACAGGTACAGCAAGTAATTAGGAAAGTGAATAGAATGTAATCATTTGTTGTGTTTGGAATTGAATGCAAAAGTAATGAGGTTATCCTTCAATTACACAGGGCACTAATGAGAGCAGACCCGGAGCACCGTTTACAATATTGATCACCGTATTTAAGGAAGGATGTAAATGCACTGGAAGCAGTTTAGAGAAGAGTCTCCGTTCTGCCGGCACCCGGGGGTTTCCCGACGGCGTGGGGCTGCCCCACAATGGGAAACCCCATTGACCGGCCGGCGTTACGGAGACTCCCGCCGGCCGGTCAGCGCAGAAATGTGGCGGGGCGGGTAGGAGAATTTCGCCCCTGGAATGGGAAGGTTATCTCAGGAAGAAAGTGTGGACAGGCGAGGCTTGCATCTGCTGGAGTTTAGAAGAGTAAGAGGCAACTTAATTGAAACCTTTAAGATCCTGAGGGGTCTGGCAGGGTGGATGTGGAGAGGATGTTTCCTCTTGTGGGAGAATCTAGAACTAGTGGGTCACTGTTTAAAAATTAGAAGCCATCCATTTAAAACGGAGATTAGGCGAAAAAACATTCTCTCAGAGGGTTGTGAGTCTTTGGAACTCTTCCTCGTAAAGCAGTGGAAGCAAAGTCTTTGAATATTTTTAAGGCAGAGGTGGATAGATTCTTGGTAAGCAAGGGGGTAAAAGGATATCAGGGGTAGGCAGGATTCAGATTTGAGGTTATAATCAGATCAGCAATGGATCTTATTAAATGGTGAGGCAGGCTGAATGGCCTACTGCTTTTTTTTCGTATGGCTAATTTATATTCTTTTTTTTCTTGTTGTCAACTTTTAATTGGCCCTTTGCTGGTTTTGAAAACACTCCCAATCTTAAAACTTGCTACTTGGGCAGCACGGTAGCACAAGTGATTAGCACTGTGGCTTCACAGCGCCAGGGTCCCAGGTTCGATTCCCCGCTGGGTCACTGTCTGTGCGGAGTTTGCACGTTCTCCCCGTGTCCGCGTGGGTTTCCTCCGGGTGCTCCGGTTTCCTCCCACAGTCCAAAGACGTGCAGGTTAGGTGGATTGGCCATGCTAAATTACCCGTAGTGTCCATAAGGGTTGGGAGGGGTTATTGGGTTGCGGGGATAAGGTGGAAGTGAGGGATTAATGTGGGTCGGTGCAGACTCGATGGGCCGAATGGCCTCCTTCTGCACTGTATGTTCTATGTAATCTATGTATCCTTTTCTTTTCACCGAACGCTATTGGGACAGCATATATCTTTTTGAATTTTGTGTGTTTTGGGGGCAAAGGTCGGAGGACTACAACACCCGGCCATCCTGGTGGCAGGGCAACGGGCTGTGCATGCTCAGTTCCGGGTTTCCTTTGACAGGACCTGGGGAAATGAGGTGAAAGGAAGGACCAGGTGAGAAGAGTTTCAGTGTAAAAATCATGCCCGTGTGACAGGATTGGTCCAGGCTACAGAAGCTAAAGATTAGCAGCGAGGGTTTCGCAGCAGCCATGAGAGCAGCGGGAGCTCGAGGCTGAAGCGCAGGCAACGACTCCAAGTTGGAGCTCAGAGAAGCCCGGGAGCAGTAATTGCTCAGTGCAGCCGGGGCAAAGTTTGACAGCAGTCGTTGGTAGCAGCACAGCTGGGGGAGCTGGAACAGTGCCTGAGCATAGACTTTGTAGTCCAGCCTGGCAAATGCTGTGGGTCGCAATCTTGGATGAAGTGATTGAGTGTCTGGGAAGTGATCAGTTATTGGAGTAGTTTGAGCTGGAGTCTAGTTACCTGAGAAGAAGACGTGAGAGGGCTGGGTTGGAGCTGCTTCTGATGGATGATTCTCAAAGGAGATCAACTGAAATCCCTCGTGGAAGACAGAGTTTGAAAGGATGTTGTGACTCACCGTCAGTTCAGGGCCTCCCAAAGGTCCTTTTGTGGGGTCCCCTTTATTTGTATCTTCACCCATGTTCACCTTCAGGCTCCTGCGTGGCTCTCCAGAAATCTGTCGAGGTGTGAGAATCCCTTGCCAAGTCTCACTTAGGTTCAGACTCGTACTCTGGACATGACTGGAATGGGTGACTCAATACCAAATAATGTGTGAAAACAACAATGAGTTTTAAACAATTATTAATGATAACAAGAAAAAATATATAACTTTATATTTAAAAAAAATACACTGCATTTAACAACCAACATGTTAATTTAATTATGTAAGGTGTCTTTAAAGTTTTGTCTTTTATTACAATGCCACTTTAAGGGGCTGTCAATTTATTTAATTTGTTTATTTGTTAATTAGTTAATATCATTTTACTGATATACCCAAAAGAGAGTCAGATCATCCAGTCTGACTGTCTGTCCCTGCTCTGTGGCAAGGTTGGCACTCGGGCATCCCTGGAGAGGGAGCATGTGGTGCCCACTGGTACGCTTGCTGCCTTCCGTGACCAGTGCACGCAGGGGCTGAAGTTCATCATCCGCCTCCAAAGCAACATTTTAATTTATTTTGTTAAGTTTCTTTAAAGTTTTGTCATTCGATACAGTGCCCTTATAAGTGTCTGTGAATTAGCTAATTAGTTAACTTGTTAATTAGCCTATTTTTTTATTGGTATACAGAGTATAAAGAGAGTCAGCTGGGACACTGGGGAGTAGTTAAGTGACAGAGATCTGTAATGCTGCGCCCTGTGAACAAACCTACTCTCCAGGAAAAGAGCTGTGTCTTCTTCCATACTTCAGCATCTGGCTTGGAGCCAGGGATATAGTGAACTTTAATTGCTAACCCTTAAATCTCCAGGCTGTCCAACAGTTTTCAAAATAAATATCATGCACTAAATGTGTGCATATTTAATTTTTTTTTTAAATTATGGAAATGTCTCAGTTTGGGCACAATATACATTCTTGTAAAATTCTCAGACTTGAAACAACATAGCACCCCACCCCACATACATAGCCAATGAGCCACCCAGACAAAAATACCCTTCCAATATCATTAATTAACGGAAATAAAAGATGGAACACACTCCCACTCTCCCTCGCGGGGAGAGTCCAGACGATCAAGATGAACGTGCTGCCCAGGTACCTCTTCCTATTCAGATCCATCCCGATGGTGTTCGTATGGGGGGGGGGGGGGGGGGCGAAGAATGCTAGGATCCTAAAGAAGGTCTTACAAAAAACAAAATCCGGGGGGGGCGGGGGGGGGGGCTTGCCCTCCCAAACTTACAACCTTACCCCTGGGCGGCGACGGCCGAGCGAATAAGGGGATGGATCAAGGAGCCAGAAGCCGAATGAGGCCTCCTGCATGGGGACCTCGCTCCAGCCCCTCGCCACGGTGGCGCTCCTGTCCCCACCCAAGAAACACTCCAGCAGCCCGGTGGTAATAGCCACCCTCCAGTCCTGGAACCAACTACTGCAACAATTTGGCCTGACCAGAATGTTGGGTAAAGCTCCCATCTGCAACAACCATAGATTCACGCCAGCGCTGGTTGACGCCACCTTCAAAAGGTGGGGACAGGACAGAAGGACACTGACAGTCAGGGACCTATACACGGACGGCAGGATCGCAACACTGGGTGAACTGACAGAGAAATTCCAGCTAGCCAGGGGGAACGAGCTAAGGTACCTGCAACTAAAAAACTTCCTACGAAAGGAGACAGGGACATACCCACAACCGCCACGACAGACATTACTGGAAGAGTTACTGGTCGCAAGCATACTAGATAAAGGAAACTGTTGTGACATGTATGACCGACAAGTAGAAGGGGCCGACACTGTACTGGACGCAACAGGAATGAAGTGGGAGGAGGACCTGGGAATCGAAATAGGGTGGGGACTCTGGAGCGAAGCACTGCACAGGGTCAACTCAACCTCCACATGCGCAAGCCTCAGCCTGACGCAACTAAAAGTGGTACATAGAGCCCACTTAACAAGAACCCGTATGAGTAGGTTCTTCCCGGAGGTGGAGGACAGATGTGAGCGGTGCCAAGGAGGCCCAGCCAACCACGCCCACATGTTCTGGTCCTGCCCCAGACTTGTGGAGTACTGGACAGCCTTCTTCGAGACAGCCTTCTTCGAGGCAATGTCCAAGGTGGTGGGGTGAGGGTGGAGCCATGCCTGAAAGAGGCGGTCTTCGGGGTTTCAGACCAGCCAGATCTATTCATGGGGAGGAGGGCGGATGCTCTTGCCTTTGCCTCCCTGATCGCCCGCCGTAGAATCCTGTTCGGCTGGCGGTCAGCAGCACCACCCAAAGCTGCAGACTGGCTGTCCGACCTCTCGGAATCTCTCCAAATGGAGAAAATCAAATTCGCCATCCGAGGGTCAGACGACAGCTTCCACAGAACGTGGGAGCCATTCACCCAATTGTTCCAGGATTTGTTTGTGGCCAACAAACAAGCAGAAGAATAGCCAGGTAGCCAAGAAACAGGGGCGAGTAGCCAAAGCATGAGATGGAGAGATAGACCAGGGGGGGGGGACAGCTAAATCTAAGAGGAAGGAAAGGCGAGCCACGGAGGGGGGGGAGACAAGAGCGGGGAGAGGGGGGGGGGGGGGTAGAGGGAAGAGACGGAACAATAGAGGAGAGCCAGGGAGGGGGAGGGGGAGGGTGGAGGCAGGGAAACGTTAACAAACTTAACGTCCACAGGAACAGAGAAAACGGGGAAGACGGGAGGGCCGCAGAAGCGGAAGTGCGCAGAAGCGGAACGAGACGACAACAGCAGCGAACTCCATCTGGGAGAAGCAAGGGACAACAACACCACGAACAGATGCCTACTTATGCGTGTAAATAATTTTGCCAAGTGTACAGAGCTGCTGCTGTTGAGCGGGGACATAATACCGTCCGATGGCTTCTCAAGAAAAATTAAAACGTCAGCAACAGCAGCAGCGACCCATAGGGGAGTGGGGGTGAGTGCTCCGTTGGGAGGGTGTGGGAAGACTGAGGCTCGTGGGGTTACGTCTAGTCAATTGCTATTGTATATTCTCTTTTTGCACTATGTTAATATTCACTCTATTTTGCTGTGTTAGGGTTATTACTATTATGAAAAACTTTGTAAAACTTTAATAAAAAAATATTTTTTAAAAGAATTAACGGAAATAAAACATTTCAAACAATAAAAATGGGATTTAATAAGAAAGTAAGACCCCACCTGTTCATTACTTATTTTTTATTGCTTCTCTAATTTTGTAACAATTTCTAAGGTATTCCCATGCTGCTCCTGGAATGTCCTATACTTAACATTGAACCGATTAGTCTCTATGTCTTGATGCTGATGAAGGACTGAAGGATATATGTGGCAATGAGGTTACAGATTGTGCCATTATATAATTCTGCTGCTGCTGATGGCCATAGATCCATATTAATGCCCAGCTTTAGGCTGATGGGTCTGTCTCACTTTGCACAGTTGTAGTAACAGACTACGCGATAGGTGACAATGAAAACAAAAGTTCCTTGACTCAAAGACTTTGCAGTGGTCAATTCTGCCAGTGCTATCATGGACAGACGTGGCTGTGACCAGTAGATTTTCTTGTCCATTTTTCACTTGAAAAACAGGTCCACTGCCAACTGACTTCATCTCACAGTACCCCCACCTCTGGCTGGTCTATCCAGGACATATCAAGGATAGGAATGGAAGACACTGGGACAGTGGGGGATAATTATGATTCAGAGTATTATTAGCTTGTTTGACCAGTATCTGGGACAGTTCTCCCAGGGTTGACTGGGCTGAGGTTGCCCTAATTTTATGCTGATATGACAGCAGGTCATTGCCGATGGGTCAATCTTGCATCCTTTTTGCTATCCCACCTTAGACACAGAAACTAAAACCAGAAAATACTCAAGTAAATATATTCCAGAAATTCATATGTTGAAACAGTTACAAGCTCTCATATGGGCAGCACGGTAGCATTATGGATAGCACAATTGCTTCACAGCTCCAGGGTTCCAGGTTCTGTTCCGGCTTGGGTCACTGTCTGTGCGGAGTCTGCACATCCTCCCCGTGTGTGCGTGGGTTTCCTCCGGGTGCTCCGGTTTCCTCCCACAGTCCAAAGATGTGCAGGTTAGGTGGATAGGCCATGATAAATTGCCCTTAGTGTCCAAAATTGCCCTTAGTGTTGGGTGGGGTTACTGGGTTATGGGGATAGGGTGGAGGTGTTGACCTTGGGTAGGGTGCTCTTTCCAAGAGCTGGTGCAGACTCGACGGGCCGAATGGCCTCCTTCTGCACTGTAAATTCTATGATAATCTATGGCCCTGTTTAGAGATGGCGTGTGTCATTTCTGTTATTTACTGGGCTCCTGCTGCAGTCCAACATTCCAATAATAAGGCACAGTAACCTAAGCCTTGCCACATGATTGACACCTTTAAAACAAACACACCTCACTAATGCAATATCTGCTTTGACTTGTTTAATCTTTTCTGTTTTGTTTTCTTGTTGCTTAGTTCCTTTTGGCAAAGCAGGGAGGTTTTGCCCATCATGGAATCTCCAGTCACTAAGACTATAAACTGCAAGAGATTCATCATGCTCCAAGAATCATCAGAAATTGGGAGCTCAGCATTTCCACACAGCATAAGTGTCTCCTCCTGCCCACCTCACGCACCCCACCCCAGCAGCATTTAAAAAAAGCACACTCCATAAAAGATTGTCAAATCGGAGGTATTGTCGAGGGGGGAAAGAACATGCACTTATAAAGCACTTTTCACTCTCTCAGAAAGGCAGTCACTGTTGTTTAGTGGGCACATCCACACCCTTTCTCATCAAGCGGGCATGTTTGAAGAAGATGGCCATTCTTCCCCTCCCACACCCATGCAAAGTAAGATTCCAAGGAGATATCTGGTGCCCCAGAAGTGAACTTCCATTGGGTCTTGTGCATCTGAATTCTACTATTCTGCTTTTTGGGGCCCTTGCTGCCTGCCCAAAGAGTTTTGAATGCTGTTGACATCAGACACCTGGAGATTCAGGTGCCCAGAATCAATGTAACAGCTTACATTCTCTTAACTTTAAGGTGGTCAATTAAACTAGAAACTGGTCCTCACGGTCAATGAACACTAACAATACTCACAAAAGTAGACAATTGAGTGTACGTAGTTCGTTGAAATGAGATATCAATCAGCAAAAATGACTTATGAATCATGGGCTACAGTGTAAAGGTTCACCTCGGAGTCTGTTGCACAATCTACAGAGGTCACAAGAGTAGTTCAGGCAAGCAACATTGATGCAGTTAAGGACAATCTAGACACACAAAGGATGGTAGGCTGGGATGAGGCGAGGTAGGGAAGAGGCTTGTGCTGAGCATAAACAGTGGCTAGACCCGTCAGACCACATGGCCAGTTTCTCTGCTGTAAATTCTGTGTAACATGGCAGCCAGTTTGCACACACCAAGAACCCACAAACAGCAAATGAGATAAATGAGCAGATAATCTGAGAGAGTGCTGCTTAGACCATCTAGCTTAAAAAAAACATGCATACGTTTATTTGAAACACTGGGGTAAAATCCAATTTCAGCGAGGGTGCAGAATGGGATGGAGTGGACCGGCCACATGATATAACCACGCGTTAGGACAAATTGGGCATAATGTACAACAGATGAACAATCCACCAATATTCATTTTGCATATCTACCAAAGTTGGATCTCAATTATTGCTGAAGATTTCTCACCAGAACCAATCCAGCATGAAGATCAGATACAGCTGTGCGTGAATTTAAACCAGCAAGCTCAGGGGAGGGACTGGAGAAACTGACAGGGCGGCATGGTGGCAGAGTGGTTAGCACTGCTGCCTCACAGTGCCAGGACCCAGGTTCAATTCCGGCCTTGGATGACTGTGTGGAGTTTGCACATTTTCCCCATGTCTGCATGGGATTCCTCTGGATTAGCCGGTTTCCTCACACAGTCTAAAAGATGTGCAAGTTAGGTGGATTTGTCATTCTAAATTGCCCCTTAGTGTCAAAAAGATTAGGTAGGGTTACAGGGTTAGGGTGGGGACGAGGGACCAGGTGCTCTTTCAGAGGTCGGTGCAGACTCATTGGGCTGAATGGCCTTCTGCACTGTGGGGGTTTGATGATATTTTCAACTTTAAAAGGGTGAATTTAGAAGTTAATGAAGTCACCTCTAAACCGATATGGTCTATTGCCCATAACAATGAGTGAGATAGTGGTGAAAAAATTACTACCTATAACTTTTCGATAAATTATTAAAGTATGCAAGTAACCATTGGAGCCAAGTTAATATAAAATCGAATTAGACTGAAATATATTGAAGGCTGCAGGAAGTGAACAGTAAAATTGAAATAAATTGCTCCAATGAGGACCTTGCTCAAGCTTGGTAAACTGAAACCCTCCTCAATTTTAACCTTTTAATGGTTCTACGATGACAGCTGTACTGCTGCAGTAGGAATTTCTCGATAGCAATTGCTGGACCAAAAAGACCAAAGCATTGTTTCTTTAAGCTAGCTTTATTAAGTAATAGTTTAACTGATAATTTATGCATTTTTAAAAGAGTCTGAAGCAACAGTTTTAAAAATATGCAGCTGGCCTAGCTGCATTTCTTTTGTATTTGTTATTTTAACCTTGGATTGTTTTCCAGTAATATTCAACATTAAGTTTTGCTTATCCTACATTTAATCTAACCAATTTTCTGTGTTCATTGCACAGAATGATACAATGTAGATGGAGGCCATTTGTCCCATCATGCCTGTGCCTTTGGTAGAGAAATCCAATTACTTCTGCCCCCTGACCTTTCCTCATAGCCCTGTAAACCAAAATAATTCTCCCTGATAGCATTTAGCGAATTCTCTGTTGAATGCAACTATTTGATCTGCTCCCATCGCCCTTTCAGGCAGTGCATTCCAAATCAGAACCACTCAGTTTGTGGGGGTCAATTACTTTACACCTGTGTCCTTTGGTTAAAATAGGAGCAGGAGGAGGCCATTCGTCCCTTCAAGCATTCCTCACCATTCATTATAATCATGGCTGATCACCCAACTCAATAGCCTGATCCCGCATTCCCCCTATATTCTTTGATCCCCTTCGCTCCAAGTGCTTTATGTGACTGCTTCTTGAAAACATACATTATGTCCTCAACTACTTTCTGCGTTAGTGAACTCCGCAGGCCGACCACTCTCTGGGTAAGGAAATTTCTCCTCATCTCTGTCTTAAATGGTCTACCAAGTGTCCTCAGACTGTGACCCCCGGTTCTGGATACCCCCACCATTGGGAACATCCTTCTTGCAGCTACCTTGTCTAGTTCTGTTAGAATTTTATAGGTTTCTATGAGATCCTACCTCATTCTTCTGAACTCCAGAGAATATAATCCTCTCCTCATATGTCAGTCCTGCCATCCTAGGAATCAGTCTGGTAAACCTTCTCTGCACTCACTCTAGAGCAAGAACATCCTTCCTCAGATAAAGAGACCAAAACTGCACACAATATTCCAGGTGTGGCCTCACCAAGGCCCTGTATAATTGCAGCAAGACATCCCTGCTCCTGCACTTGAACCCTCTCGCTATGAAGGCCAACATACCATTTGCTTTCTTTACTGCCTGCTGCACCCAGAATTATAGGATTCCTTTAGTGCCGGAGGTTATTCAGCCCATCGAGTCAGCACTGACCTTCTGAGAGAGCATGCTAACTAGGCCTACTCCTACGCCCCTTTCCCGTAACCACATAACCCCACCTAACCTACACATCTTTGGACACTAAGGGGCATTTGTAGCTCGGCCAGTCCATCTAGCCTGCACATCTTTGGGCTGTGGAAGGAACCCGGAACACCTGGAGGAAACCCACACATGCATACCTTCAGTGACTGGTGTACACGTGCACCCAGTTCCCCTCTCCTAATTTATGGCCATTCAGATAATAATCCTGTTCTCATTTTGGCAACAAAGTAGATAACCTCACATTTATACAAATTATACCGCACCTGCCGCCATTCATTTGCCCACTCACTCAACTTGTCCAAATCACTCTGAAGGATCTCTGCGTGGCTCACCCTCCCACCCAGCTTTGTGTCATCTGCAAATTTGGAGATATCACATTGGGCTGGATTTTTCTGCCACGCCCGCCGCAAGATCGCCACCCACGGGACGGGGACCATGTAAAGGTCCGTTGACCTCAGCCGGGAATTTCCGGTCGTCGAGCAGGAGTGGCCGAAAAATCATACCCATTTAGTTCCCTCACCTAAATCATTAATATATATCATGAACAGTTTGGATCCCAGCACTGATCCCGATGGTACCCCACTGCCTGCCATTTAGAAAAAGGCTTGTTTACTCCTACTCTTTGTTTCCTGTCTGCTAACCAATTTTCTATCCATCTCAATACACTATCCCTAATCCCATGTGCTTTAATTTTACACGCAATCTGCTGTGGGACTTTGTCGAAAGCTTTCTGCAAGTCGGAAACCACATCCACTGGCTCCCCCCATCAACTCTACTAGTTGTGGTGTTGGGTGCTCTGGTGCACAGATGAGCCAACACAGTTGTATGTGGTACAACTCTATTTTATTTTAACTCTTATAATACAGTTCGTTCTGGATACTCTGCACGTGCTGTCTCCCTGAGTGTGTCGTGTAGCAGGTCTGCCCTGGTCCTCCTCTCCAGCTAATACTGACCACCAGGTGTCGTGTTTGTGCTTTTATATCTTTCTGTGATTGGTTGTGGTGGTGTGTGTTCTGATTTGTCTGTTGGTGTGTCTATCATGATGTGTGTGTTTGAATATCATGACATCCCCCCTTTTTACAAAGATATGTGCCTACGTGGTTATAAATATAATCGTGTCGTGAATGCATCTAAGAGTGTGTGCGTGTGTTGTGTACAGCGTGTGTATATGACGTAACTATTTACATGGGGCGATGTCGGGTGCGTCACACTAACAAGGTTGTACCATAACAAAACATGAATGCGAGAAAAAAAACAACTTGAACAGTGGTCCGGTCAGACGATATCTGGAACGATAAACAACAACAGGTTATAATACAGAAGTGTTTGACTTTTTGAACGTATGAACAGCGTTATAAGTCCAGTCTAATGGTGACCGCCTCAAGAATAGGCTGGTCCTCAAGCCGGTTCAGCTGTGGAGATTTGGGTTCACACTGGTTCACCTTGGACTGTTGGAGGTGATGCTGTTGCCAAAGTCTCTACTTTTCCATTTGTTGTACTTCGTGCAGTGCTTGGTTTTTTCATTCGTGCAAATATAACATTCAACATCTTTGTTAGTGTTGCCTTGGCTGTGGTTTGGTTCTGGTGGCGATGGAAGGGGCATGATCCGTGGCATCTCCACGAAGTCATCCTTGGGAACCAGTGGAGGATCCGGCGTGTGCGTACGGTTCAGTTGCGAGCGTGGAAGGCGGCGCAAAGCTCGCTGATTGCGCCTACGCACCAATCCATCCGCCCTGCATGCCAGGAACAAGGTGGAGTCTTTTTTCTTTTTATGTTTGTGGTGGACGGCATCTTGTAGCCGATGGGTCGTTGCCATCGAAGTAGCACCATCACTAATATCATGCAAGGCGATGACTGTGCCAGATGTGGAAGTTGGCCGAGACCGTGCACGCTGGTTCCGGCCACCTGCTGTGCCGGAAGGGCGACTCCGCAGAGAAACGTCGAAGCATGTCGCCTTGGAGAGAGAATTGTTGCTCGCATCAACGTCTGGCGATGGCGCGAATTGGTGTGTCCGTCTTGGACCGCCGGTGCTGGTCGCCACTGCTGACCCAGTGGGACTGCCATGCGATCCATTCCCTGTCGCCGTGGCATCCGCCGTCACCCTGAGCGTGCCATCACCGAGGCCGCGACACCGCCCGTCCGGAGCAAGGTCTGGCGTGCGCGAATCAGAGTCGGCGCTTGGCTGCTCCCCATCTGGAGTCCGGTCTGCCTTCCGTCGATGCTCCCCGTCCGGAGTCCCAACAGGTTCACTGGAGGCAGCCGAGATTCCCTGAAGCTGCACTTCTGGAGTCGGAACATGCAGGAATGCACCAACCAGTGGAGAGGCTCGAGCCATCGAGGGTGGAAGCGGTGCGCCGCCACCGCAGTCGTCAGTGGTCCCACCGTGATCGTCGAGTGCCTCGGTACGCACTAGGCGAGGTCTGTCACCTTGCACCTTTTGCATGGGAAGTGGGATGCTGTCGTCACTCGTCTCACATCCCGTGGATAGATCCTCATTAGCAGCTTGCTGTTCACTAGGGTTGGGTAAATTGTCAGAGTTTTCATCTGGTGGTGCACACCATGTCGGTGGACTGTCATTGTCTTGCCGTTGTCCTTCATTTGGGCTTTTCTTCTTTGGAATTTTAAATCTTCCCCCAGACATTGCAGAACCTTGTTTATTACCCCCAAATTCTCCCATATGTATGGTCTCGAATATAGGATCCAATGTTTCTATCGACATTGTACTATTTTCCAAAGAACATTCCGTTTCACTTTTCTTCTCAGGTACCTCATATGTATCTTTGTCTAATGTACATGCCTTCATGGTCTCTGGGTCTGATTTTGCTGGGACTGGCATGGTCACAGTCTCTCTTTTACTGTTCTCAATTGCCCACATTATACTCCCCATACATAACTGCTTAATCACTGGGGTTAGTGTGGTACAATGGATAATCGGGTCGACCTTATCTGCATCTTCACCATTAGTGGAAAGCACACTTGGTTCACTTGAAACTGCTGCGGGTTTTAAATTCGCTATCTGGCTACTCGATGTCGGTGTCCTCAGGATTCTTGCTCCAATGTTCTGCTCATTTATCAGTGGAGTGTGTATAGGCTCAATGCAATTAATGTTCCCCTCAAGGTTTGAAGCGTCATTACTGACTAACTGCTGGTCTCCGAAGTTGGGACTTTGCGGCGTTGTGTTGAAGGGAGACATTTGTCCCTGCTGTAGATATGATTCAGGTTGTGTTATTTCCATTACCTGAGGATCAATGTCTTGTCCATTTTTTCGATCCGTACTAAAACACTGGCAATTCTCAGTCTGCTCCTTGCAAGTTACACATTCAATTAATTTCTTTAGCAAATCCTCAGCATCCTTCTGTGACCGTGCAGCATTATTAATCTCTGTTCGGCTATAATGATCCTGAAGGTCAGCGCATAAACCTTTTTTCTTCGGGCTTGGACGAGGCGATTCCTTTGGCTTGTCTTCAGTTGGGCTTGAACAGTCTTCAGCGCTGTGCCCTTCATTGTAGCATGAGAGACCGTCATGGTCATGCTGCTGTGTAGTGGAGCATGGTAGGCTGTTATAGCCTTCTTGCTGTTCACGTGAGCATGGCAGACTTGCATCGTCTGCCGCTGGTTGGTCAGGAGAGGTTGCTAGACCCTCATGGTCTTGTTCCTGCAAGGACCGCACATTGGAGTCTTGCGTTGCTTCTATCGTGGAGGCTGTCCACGAGCTCTCTGTGGAGGCTTGTGACACTGGAGTCACTTCTTGTTCGTGCAAGGACTGCGCTCTGGAGTCTTGCGTTGCTTCTATCGTGGAGGCTGTTCACGAGCTCCCTGTGGAGGCTTGTGACTCTGGAGTCACTTCTTGTTCATGCAAGGACTGCGCTCTGGAGTCTTGCGTTGCTTCTATCGTGGAGGCTGTCCACGAGCTCTCTGTGGAGGCTTGTGACACTGGAGTCACTTCTTGTTCGTGCAAGGACTGCGCTCTGGAGTCTTGCGTTTCTGCAATTGTGGAGTCTGTCCACGAGCTTGCTGTGGAGGCTTGTGACACTGGAGTCACTTCTGGTTCATGCGAGGACTGCGCTCTGGAGTCTTGCATGTCTTCTTTCATAGAGTCGGGAACGTTGAGCGGGACGTGGACCACGCTCTGTGTGGCAGCAGGGCGCTCCCCGTGTGCTTGCACCGCTCCCTGTCTGTTAATGTCAGGCTGCAGCATCATCCGGTACTGATAAGTTGGGACGTCATATCTGCTGGATTGAAGATCCTCAAATCCGAAAAATGAATCCGCATCTGCGTCGGATTCAATGTGGGGGCCGCCAATGTGCAACACGAAAGGTTCGTCCGAGTCATAGTCGTATAGGACCACGGAGCTATCATTGGGCTCGCGAGGTCCGGAAACACTGTAAAGATCGTCATCGAAGTATTCGAGGTCGGAATCATCGGCTTGTGCGTAGGTAATTGCTTGTCGGAGGGTTCTTCGGAGGTCAAATTCATCTCCTGGGTCAATTTGCGGCAATGTGCTGTCATTCCAGGTGACGGAAGGTTGTTTTACAGCTTTAACAGATTTTTGTTTTTTTGATTTGGGACGTTTCCCTTTTAAATTGGATTTGGGACGTTTCCCCTTTAAATTGGTGCGGTCTGGGGCCTATGACATCCTGACACTCGGTATGTAGCACGTAGGAAGCGACTGCGCATGCTCAGATCGCTGTTCCTTTACCGATGGCCGTTTTCTTGACTGCGCATGCGCAGCATCTCGCGCATGCGCAAACGAAACTTCCGGTTCTGCGCACTGCTCGCGCAACTGTGCTAGCGTGATACCTTTAGCAAGATGGCCGCCGACCTCGACCCAGCCGTCTCTCAGGCCCGGGATTTCGGTCTCTGGGAATTCGGGCTCCGGGATCCCAGCCACGAGGTGAGTACTGCCGCTTTTCTTACCTTTACTTGCCGATTGGATTGCATTTTCTTCACAGTACTTGGAGAATTTGTCCAGGACTGCCTGGTAATCGTACCTTTGCTGCCTCCTGAAGAACCTGAACCTTGTGAATATTTCTCTTGCCCTTGCACCGGCGATGGTGAGGAGAAATTCAATTTTTTCGCTATCATTCAGGTCTTGGAGTTCAGCTGCCACCAGGAACAATTCGAACACTTGCCGGAATCGCCGCCAGTTTTCGCGGAGATCGCCGTAGCACTGGAGCGGCTGCGGAACCGGGAGCTCTATCATTTTGCCTGGGCCCTGCTGGTTGTCTGTGTACACTGAGGTATGCCGGCAGGTATCGATCCACTCCTGTACCATGTGGTGTTGGGTGCTCTGGTGCACAGTTGTATGTGGTACAACTCTATTTTATTTTAACTCTTATAATACAGTTCGTTCTGGATACTCTGCACGTGCTGTCTCCCTGAGTGTGTCGTGTAGCAGGTCTGTCCTGGTCCTCCTCTCCAGCTAATACTGACCACCAGGTGTCCTGTTTGTGCTTTTATATCTTTCTGTGATTGGTTGTGGTGGTGTGTGTTCTGATTTGTCTGTTGGTGTGTCTATCATGATGTGTGTGTTTGAATATCATGACACTAGTTACATCCTCGAAGAATTCCAGTAGATGATTTGATTGCCCTTACAAAAATCCATGCTGACCCTGTCCAATCCTGCCACTGTGTTCCCAAGTGCTCTGCTATAAAATCTTTGATAATGGATTCTAGAATGTTCCCCACTACCGACGTCAGACTTACTGATCTATGATTCCATGTTTCTCTCGAGCTCCTTTTATAATAGTGGGGTTACATTAGCTACTCTCCAAACTGTAGGAACTGTTTCAGAATCTATATAATCTTGGAAGATGACCACCAATGCATCAATTATTTCTTGGGCTACTTCCCCAAGTACTCTGGGATGTGGATTATCAGGCCCTGGGGATTTATCGGCCTTCAATCCCAACAGTTTCCCCAACAACATTTCTCAACCAATACTGATCTCCTTCAGTTCCTCCCTCTCGCTAAACCTGTGATCCCCTTAAAGTGTCCTCCTTTGTGAAGACAGAACCAAAGTATGTATTTAGTTGGTCAACCATTTCTTTGTTCCTCATTATAAATGGGAAGGGTTTAAACTGATGTGGCAGGGAATAGGAACAGATGCAGGAAGTCGGAAGGTAGTAAAACAGGGACAGAAACAAAAGGCAGTAAGGGGGAAAGTGTAAGGCAGAGAAGCCATAGTCAAAAATCAAAAAGGGCGACAGTACAAGTTACAGTGACTGAGGGGAGCTCAGTGAATAGGCCCAGTAATACCAAAAGGAATAAAACAGTGAGTAAAAACATAAATGGTAAGCGATGCGGCAAGTTGTTACATGAAGATATGGGTTCAACGACAAGGAAAATTAGGAGAAAAGTTAAGAGGAAATATAACTTAGGAGAGGTTACTGATCGAGGTGTTAAGATTCAAAACAGGTATAAAAGCCAACATAAGTGTACTTTACCTGAATGCTTGTAGCATTCGGAAAAAGGTAAATGAGTTGATGGCGCAAATCATCGTGAATGACTATGATTTAGTGGCCATTACTGAAACATGGTTAAAAATGGTCACGACTGGGAGTTAAATATCCGATGGTATCAAACTGTTCGGAAGGTGGATGGTAAGGGAGGTGGTGTAGCTCTGTTATTTAAGGATGACATCCGGGCAATAGCAAGGGATGACATCGGTGCTATGGAGGATAAGGTTGAATCCATTTGGGTGGAAATCAGGAATAGTAAGGTGCAAAAGTCACTGATAGGAGTAGTCTGTAGGCCACCAAATAGTAACATTATGGTGGGGCAGGGAATAAACAAAGAAATAACTGATGCATGTACAAATGGTACAGCAGTTGTCATGGGGGATTTTAATCTACATGTCGACTGGTTTAACCAGGTCGGTCAAGGGAGCCTTGGGGGGAGTTTATAGAATGTATCCACGATAGTTTCCTAGAACAGTATGTAATGGAACCTACGAGGGAACAAGCGGTCCCAGATCTGGTCCCGTGTAATGAGACAGGATAGATTAATGATCTCATAGTTAGGGATCCTCTCGGAAGGAGCAATCACAATATGGTGGAATTTAAAATACAGATGGAGGGTGAGAAGGTAAAATCAAGCACTCGTGTTTTGTGCTTAAACAAAGGAGATTACAATGGGATGCGAGAAGAACTAGCTAAGGTAGACTGGGGGCAAAGACTTCATGGTAAAGCAGTTGAGGAACAGTGGAGAACCTTCCGAGCGATCTATCATCAAGGAAGAAATAGCGAGGCATCTGGATGGAAATTGTCCCATTGGGCAGACGCAGCATGGGTTCATAAAGGACAGGTCGTGTCGAACTAATTTAGTGGAATTTTTTGAGGACATTACCAGTGCGTTAGATAACGGGGAGCCAATGGATGTGGTATATCTGGATTTCCAGTAAGCCTTTGACAAGGTGCCATACAAAAGGTTGCTGCATAGGATAAAGATGCATGGCATTAAGGGAAAAGTAGTAGCATGGATAGAGGATTGGTTAATTAATAGAAAGCAAAGAATGGGGATTAATGGGTGTTTCTCTGATTGGCAATCAGTAGCTAGTGGTGTCTCTCAGGGATCAGTGTTGGGCCCACAATTGTTCACAATTTACATAGATGATTTGGAGTTGGGGACCAAGGGCAATGTGTCCAGGTTTGCAGACGACACTAAGATGAGTAGTAAAGCAAAAAGTGCAGAGGATACTGGAAGTCTGCAGAGGGATTTGGATAGGTTAAGTGAATGGGCTAGGGTCTGGCAGATGGAATACAATGTTGACAAATGTGAGGTTATCCATTTTGGTAGGAATAACAGCAAAAGGGATTATTATTTAAATGATAAAATATTAAAACATGCTGCTGTGCAGAGAGACCTGGGTGTGCTAGTGCATGAGTCGCAAAACATTGGTTTACAGGTGCAACAGGTGATTAAGAAGGCAAATGGAATGTTGTCCTTCATTGCTAGAGGGATGGAGTTTAAGACTAGGGAGGTTATGCTGCAATTGTATATGGTGTTAGTGAGACCACACCTGGAGTATTGTGTTCAGCTTTGGTCTCCTTACCTGAGAAAGGACGTACTGGCACTGGGGGTGTGTGCAGAGGAGATTCACCAGGTTAATCCCAGAGCTGAAGGGGTTGGATTACGAGGAGAGGTTGAGTAGACTGGGACTGTACTCGTTGGAATTTAGAAGGGTGAAGGAGGATCTTATAGAAACATATAAAATTATGAAGAGAATAGATAGGATAGATGCGGGCAGGTTGTTTCCACTGGCGGGTGAAAGCAGAACTAGGGGGCATAGCCTCAAAATAAGGGGAAGTAGATTTAGGACTGAGTTTAGGAAGAACTTCTTCACCCAAAGGGTTGTGAATCTATGGAATTCCTTGCCCAGTGAAGCAGTAGAGGCTCCTTCATTAAATGTTTTTAAGATAAAGATAGATAGTTTTTTGAAGAATAAAGGGATTAAGGGTTATGGTGTTCGAGCCGGAAAGTGGAGCTGAGTCCACAAAAGATCAGCCATGATCTCATTGAATGGCGGAGCAGGCACGAGGGGCCAGATGGCCTACTCCTAGTTCTTATGTTTCTGACTGTAAGGGATCTACATTTGTCTTCACCAATCTTTTTCTCTTCAGATACCTTTTGAAATGTTTACAGTCAGTTTTTATGTCCCCGGCAAGCTTACTCTCGTACTCTACTTCCCCCTCTCCATCCCTTGCTCCTACTTTGCTGAATTTAACCTGCTCCCAATCCTCAGGTCTGTTATTTGTCTTGGCTAATTCATGCATGTAAAAATTAATTCACTTAAAGGCTCACTTAAACAAGTTCAGTGAAAATCAAATTTAGGTTTCTCAGGCCAAGATCCAGAAGAACAAGTTAGTTAATTGGATCTTATTGCAGTGGAATACAAAACAATTCACATGATTACACAATGCCATTGCCTTTTAAAAAAATATTTTTATTCAATGCATTTTCGATTTATATACAAAACACAGAAACATTCATCTTTATACACTTGCTTTAATACAAAAAAAATTCCATCCTCTTTGACATCCCACACATCCCACTTTATACTTATAATATAAAACAACACTAACCCCAAACAGAAAATCACTGACGTCCACCACTTCTTAAAGAAGGCAATGAACAACCTTCACCTCGAGAAGAACCCTCCTCTGATCCCCCAATGGCAAATGTTATCTTTTCCAAATGTAAGAATTTCGCCAAGTCACTCATCTACCCTGCTGCTTTGGAGCCTTGATGTGGAGATGCCGGGGTTGGACTGGGGTGAGCACAGTACGAAGTCTTACAACACCAGGTTAAAGTCCAACAGGTTTGTTTCGATGTCACTAGCTTTCGGAGCGCTGCTCCTTCCTCAGGTGAATGAAGAGGTCTGTTCCAGAAACACATATATAGACAAATTCAAAGATGCCAAACAATGCTTGGAATGCGAGCATTAGCAGGTGATTAAATCTTTACAGATCCAGAGATGGGGTAACCCCAGGTTAAAGAGGTGTGAATTGTACCAAGCCAGGACAGTTGGTAGGATTTCGCAGGCCAGATGGTGGGGGATGAATGTAATGCGACATGAATCCCAGGTCCCGGTTGAGGCCGCACTCATGTGTGCGGAACTTGGCTATAAGTTTCTGCTCGGCGATTCTGCATTGTCGCGGGTCCTGAAGGCCGCCTTGGAGAACGCTTACCCGGAGATCAGAGGCTGAATGCCCTTGACTGCTGAAGTGTTCCCCGACTGGAAGGGAACATTCCTGCCTGGTGATTGTTGCGCGATGTCCGTTCATTCGTTGTCGCAGCGTCTGCATGGTCTCGCCAATGTACCACGCTTCGGGACATCCTTTCCTGCAGCGTATGAGGTAGACAACGTTGGCCGAGTCGCAAGAGTATGTACCGCGTATCTGGTGGGTGGTGTTCTCACGTGTAATAGTGGTATCCATGTCGATGATCTGGCACGTCTTGCAGAGATTGCCATGACAGGGTTGTGTGGTGTCGTGGTCGCTGTTCTGAAGACTGGGTAGTTTGCTGCAAACAATGGTTTGTTTGAGGTTGCGCGGTTGTTTGAAGGCAAGTGGGGGTGTGGGGATGACCTTGGCAAGATGTTCATCGTCATCAATGACGTGTTGAAGGCTGTGAAGAAGATGACGTAGTTTCTCCGCTCTGGGGAAGTACTGGACGACGAAGGGTATTCTGTCGGTTGTGTCCCATGTCTGTCTTCTGAGGAGGTCGGTCCGGTTTTTCGCTGTGGCGCGTTGGAACTGTTGATCGATGAGTCAAGTGCCATATCCCGTTCGTACGAGGGCATCTTTCAACGTCTGTAGATGTCTGTTACACTCCTCCTCGTCTGAGCAGATCCTGTGTATACGGAGCGCTTGTCCATAGGGGATGGCTTCTTTAATGTGTTTAGGGTGGAAGCTGGAGAAGTGGAGCATCATGAGGTTATCCGTAGGTTTGCGGTAAAGCAAAGTGCTGAGGTGACCGTCCTTGATGGAGACCAGTGTGTCCAAGAATGCAACTGATTTTGGAGAGTAGTCCATGGTGAGTCTGATGGTTGGATGGAACTTATTAATGTCATCATGTAGTTGTTTCAGTGATTCTTCGCCGTGGGTCCAAAGGAAAAAAATGTCATCGATGTATCTGGTGTATAACATCGGTTGAAGGTCCTGTGCGGTGAATAGGTCCTGTTCAAACTTGTGCATGAAGATGTTGGCGTATTGGGGTGCGAATTTGGTCCCCATGGCTGTTCCGTGCGTCTGGATGAAGAACTTGTTGTCGAAGGTGAAGACGTTGTGATCCAGAATGAAGCGGATGAGTTGCAGAATTGCGTCTGGAGATTGGCAGTTGTCGGTGTTGAGTACTGAGGCTGTTACAGCAATGCCGTCGTCATGGGGGATGCTGGTGTAGAGTGCCGAGACGTCCATTGTGACGAGGAATGTTCCTGGTTCAACTGGTCCATGGGTGCTGAGTTTCTGTAGGAAGTCCGTCGTGTCGCGACAGAAGCTGGGTGTACCTTGTACAATGGGTTTCAAGGTGCCCTCGATGTAGCCAGAGAGGTTCTCACACAGGGTCCCATTGCCTGAAACGATAGGGCGGTCACCTCAGCACTTCGCTTTATCGCAAACCTACGGATAACCTCATGATGCTCCACTTCTCCAGCTTCCACCCTAAACACATTAAAGAAGCCATCCCCTATGGACAAGCGCTCCGTATACACAGGATCTGCTCAGACGAGGAGGAGCGTAACAGACATCTACAGACGTTGAAATATGCCCTCGTACGAACGGGATATGGCACTCGACTCATCGATCAACAGTTCCAACGCGCCACAGCGAAAAACCGGACCGACCTCCTCAGAAGACAAACATGGGACACAACCGGCAGAATACCCTTCGTCGTCCAGTACTTCCCCAGAGCGGAGAAACTACGTCATCTTCTTCACAGCCTTCAACACGTCATTGATGATGATGAACATCTTGCCAAGGTCATTCCCACACCCCCACTTGCCTTCAAACAACCGCGCAACCTCAAACAAACCATTGTTTGCAGCAAACTACCCAGTCTTCAGAACAGCGACCACGACACCACACAACCCTGTCATGGCAATCTCTGCAAGACGTGCCAGTTCATCGACATGGATACCACTATTACACGTGAGAACACCACCCACCAGGTACGCGGTACATACTCGTGCGACTCGGCCAACGTTGTCTACCTCATACGCTGCAGGAAAGGATGCCCCGAAGCGTGGTACATTGGCGAGACCATGCAGACGCTGCGACAACAAATGAACGGACATCGCGCAACAATCACCAGGCAGGAATGTTCCCTTCCAGTCGGGGAACACTTCAGCAGTCAAGGGCATTCAGCCTCTGATCTCCGGGTAAGCGTTCTCCAAGGCGGCCTTCAGGACCCGCGACAACGCAGAATCGCCGAGCACAAACTTATAGCCAAGTTCCGCACACATGAGTGCGGCCTCATCCGGGACCTGGGATTCATGTCGCATTACATTCATCCCCCACCATCTGGCCTGCGAAATCCTACCAACTGTCCTGGCTTGGTACAATTCACACCTCTTTAACCTGGAGTTACCCCATCTCTGGATCTGTAAAGATTTAATCACCTGCTAATGCTCGCATTCCAAGCATTGTTTGGCATCTTTGAATTTGTCTATATATGTGTTTCTGGAACAGACCTCTTCATTCACCTGAGGAAGGAGCAGCGCTCCGAAAGCTAGTGACATCGAAACAAACCTGTTGGACTTTAACCTGGTGTTGTAAGACTTCGTACTGTGCTTTGGAGCCTGTCACCCAAAAATTCCACCTCCGGGCTATCAGGGAGGCAAAGGCCAACATGTCAACCTCTCTCCCAACCTGTCCTCCTGGATCCTCCGACACCCTGAATACCGCCAACCCTGGGCTCAGGACCACCTTCACTCCCAAAATCTCCGACATAACCCCTGAAAAAGCCTCCCGAAACTCCAACTTCGGGCAAGACCAGAACAAGGCCTCTTTCCAAGGGCCGGTGCAGACCCGATAGGCCGAATGGCCTCCTTCTGCACTGTAAATTCTATGATTCTAACATGTGAGTGTGATTTGCCGTCCCGCTTGAAAACCGGCCACATTTATCCTCCACCTCTGGAAAAAAAATGACTCATCGGTGATGCTGTCATGTGCGCTCTATGCACTACCTTGAAATGAATTAGGTTAAATCTTGCACAAGAGTTGGTTGAATTTATGCTCTGCAGGGCCTCGCTCCATATCCCCGCTTCAAAATGTCCCCCACTTTTTACCTTCTCCACCAGGGCCCTCTCCCTTAGCTTCCCTTGGACATTGGAGACCCTACCTTCCCCTATTTCATCCTCAGACACAATCTTTTCAAGCAACGACCAGGGTGGCAACCTCAGCAACATGGCCAGCTCCTTCCTCCCAAAGTCCCTGATTTGCAAATACGGAAACCAATTACCCCTTGGCAACTCAAACCTCTCCACCAACTCTCCCAGCTCTGCAAGCCTGCCCTCCATGAACAAATCCCTGAACCTCTCTATCCCCTCCCACTCCCATGACCTGAACGTTGAATCCAACTCTGCTGTGATAAATAAATGATTATCACAAATCGTCACCCACAGCGACATGCCCTCAATCTTAAAATGTTGCCTGCACTGATTGCAGGCTCTGAGCAATGCAACCACCACCGGGCTCATGGAGTATTTGGTCAGTGAGAATGGAAGAGGTGCCAACACCAGTGCCCTCAAACTTGTCCCCCTTAACGAAGCCTCCTCCATCCATCCCCACACCGACCCTTCCCCCGCAACCCACTTCCGAACTTTCTCCACGTTCGCCGTCCAGTAATAATTTAATGAATTTGGCAAAGCCAACCCTTCCCTCTGTCTGCCTCTCTCCAAAGACAACCACCTAACAAATCAAACTGTTTATCCTCCCAAAAAAATCGGCAGACTCTGAAAGACAAACAGAAGTTTCAGCAGAACCACCATCTTCACAGTCTGGACCCTCGCTGCCAACAAAAGCGGGAGAACATCCCACCTCTTGAAGTCATCCTTTATCCCCTCTACCAAATTAACCAAATTCAATTTATGTAACTGAGGCCAACCATGCAGCACCCTTTTTCCCAGATATCGAAAACTCGACTTAACCAGCTGAAATGGCAACTTCTCCATACCCCTCCTCTGCATCCAAGCATTGATCAGGAATACCTCGCCCTTTCCCACTTTGAGCTTATACCGTGAGAAAGACCCAAACTATGTCAATACCCACATAATCCTATCCATACTAGCCACCGGGTCTGTGACATACATCAGCAGGTCATCTGAGTACAGGGACATTCGATGCTCCATCCTCCCCTCTCTATACCTTTCCACCTGTTGAAGCCGTAAGTGCCATCACCAATGACTCAATCGCCAGTGCAAAAAGCAATAGTCTTGTGTCAGGCATGCGGACAATGTAGCCTGCCCAACATAGCTGATTAGCAAGTGCCACTAAACTGAGGACCCTGACCTGTGACTGATATTAGAGCACCTGTTTTGTCATTAAATTTTCATCATTGTACAGAGGCATTACTGGTGATATTTCTCCAGGGATTTAAGGTGTTTGCTGTACGTTGTCCATGACTGTGACACAGACAGAATGGCCAAGTGGCACTGCAGCCCTGTAGACCATGTGCTTGGTATTGGGTCAGGTCTTTGATATCAAGCATTATTTTACCCGCATAGATTGTGAATACCATCAATCCCAAAGATGAAAGGTTTCTTATTTGCTTACTGCCACCTTGGATGGGCACCAATACTGCAGGTGTCAGGAACTTGTACGAAAACCAACCAGAAATTGTGAATACCTGGATCTTCTCCAGTGATCCTCACCTACCAGCTTCTTCTGAGCTCACGCTATTCATAAATGTCCAAGGTCAGATTAGCTCAGTTAGCTGGACAGGTGGTTTATGATGTAGAGCAAGGCCAGCAGCGTGGGTTCAATTCTCATACCAACTAAGGTTATTAATGAGGGCCTTCTAAGCCTTGCCTTTCATCTGAGGTATGGTGATCCTCAGGTTAAATCACCACTAGTCAGCTCTCCCCCTTTAACGAGAAAACAGCCAATGATCATCTAGGACAATTGGGCTACTACTGAATTTTTCTCTTCTGTAGTCTCTGGCACTGAGTCTGGCTCTGGGGCTCAGAAGGGAAGGGGGAGAAGAGAAAAGCAATAGTAGGAGGAGATTCAATGGTTAGGGGAATAGATATGAGATTCTGTGGTCGCGAGCGAGACTCCCGGAAGGTATGTTGCCTTCCGGGTGCCAGGGCCAGGGATGTCTCGGATCATGTCTTCAGGATCCTTAAGGGGGAGGGGGAGCAGCCAGAAGTTGTGGTGCACATTGGTACCAACGATGTAGGTAGGAAAAGGGGTGTGGAGATAATAAACAAGTTAAGCTGGAAGTTAAAAGCCAGGACAGACAGAGTTGTCATCTCTGGTTTGTTGCCGGTGCCACGTGTTAGCGAGGCTAGGAATAGGGAGAGAGTGCACCTGAACACGTGGCTGCAGGAATGGTGTAGGAGGGAGGGCTTCAGGTATTTGGATAATTGGAGCGCATTCTGGGGAAGGTGGGACCTGTACAAGCAGGACGGGTTGCATCTGAACCAGAGGGGCACCAATATCCTGGGAGGGAGGTTTTCTAGTACTCTTCGGGAAGGTTTAAACTAATTTGGCAGGGGAATGGGAACCGGATTTGTAGTCCAGCAACTAAAGTAGCCGATATTCAGGACGCCAAAGCGTGTAGTGAGGCAGTGGGGAAGGGAACACTGACAAAGGAGAGTACTTGCAGGCACGGAGATGGGTTGAAGTGTATATACTTCAATGCAAGAAGCATCAGGAATAAGGTGGGTGAACTTAAGGCATGGATCGATACTTGGGACTACGATGTGGTGGACATCACGGAAACTTGGATAGAAGAGGGGCAGAAATGGTTGTGAGGTCCCTGGTTATAGATGTTTCAATAAGATTAGGGAGGGTGGTAAAAGAGGTGGGGTGGGGGGGGGGGGTGGCATTGTTAATTAGAGATAGTATAACAGCTGCAGAAAGGCAGTTCGAGGAGTATCTGCCTACTGAGGTAGTATGGGTTGAAATCAGAAATAGGAAAGGAGCAGTCACCTTGTTAGGAGTTTTCTATAGGCCCCCCAATAGTAGCAGAGAGGTGGAGGAACAGATTGGGAAACAGGTTTTGGAAAGCTGCAGAAGTCACAGGGTAGTAGTCATGGATGACTTCAACTTCCCAAACATTGAGTGGAAACTCTTTAGATCAAATAGTTTGGATGTGGTGATGTTTGTGCAGTGTGTCCAGGAAGCTTTTCTAACACAGTATGTAGATTGTCCGACCAGAGGGGAGGCAATATTGGATTTGGTACTTGGTAATGAACCAGGGCAAGTGATAGATTTGTTAGTGGGGGAGCATTTTGGAGATAGTGACCACAATTCTGTGACTTTCACTTTAGTAATGGAGAGGGATAGGTGCGTGCAACAGGGCAAGGTTTACAATTGGGGGAAGGATAAATACGATGTTGTCAGACAAGAATTGAAGTGCATAAGTTGGGATCATAGGCTGTCAGGGAAGGACACAAGTGAAATGTGGAACTTGTTCAAGGAACAGGTACTACGTGTCCTTGATATGTATGTCCCTGTCAGGCAGGGAAGAGATGGTCGAGTGAAGGAACCATGGTTGACAAGAGAGGTTGAATGTCTCGTTAAGAGGAAAAAGGAGACTGAGGAAACAAGGTTCAGACAGGGCACTGGAGGGATGCAAGATAGCCAGGAGGGAACTGAAGAAAGGGATTAGGAGAGCTACGAGAGGGCATGAACAATCTTTGGCGGGTAGGATCAAGGAAAACCCCAAGGCCTTTTACACGTATGTGAGAAATATGAGAATGACTAGAGCAAGGGTAGGTCCGATCAAGGACAGTAGCGAGAGATTGTGTATTGAGTCCGAAGAGATAGGAGAGGTCTTGAACGAGTACTTTTCTTCCGTATTTACAAATGAGAGGGGCCATATTGTTGGAGAGGACAGTGTGAAACAGACTGGTAAGCTCGAGGAAATACTTGTTAGGAAGGAAGATGTGTTGGACATTTTGAAAAACTTGAGGATAGACAAGTCCCCCGGGCCTGATGGGATATATCCAAGGATTCTATGGGAAGCAAGAGATGAAATTGCAGAGCTGTCAACAGGGGTGGTACCAGGGGATTGGAGAGTGGCAAATGTCGTGCCCCTGTTCAAAAAAGGGACTAGGGATAACCCTGGGAACTACAGGCCAGTTAGTCTTACTTCGGTGGTAGGCAAAATAATGGAAAGGTTACTGAAGGATAGGAATTCTGAGCATCTGGAAAGACACTGCTTGATTAGGGATTGTCAGCATGGATTTGTGAGGGGTAGGTCTTGCCTTACAAGTCTTATTGAATTCTTTGAGGAGGTGACCAAGCATGTGGTTGAAGGTAAAGCAGTGGATGTAGTGTACATGGATTTTAGTAAGGCATTTGATAAGGTTCCCCATTGTAGGCTTATGCAGAAAGTAAGGAGGCATGGATAGTGGGAAATTTGGCCAATTGGATAACGAACTGGCTAACCGATAGAAGTCAGAGAGTGGTGGTAGATGGCAAATATTCAGCCTGGATCCCAGTTACCAGTGGTGTACCACAGGGATCAGTTCTGGGTCCTCTGCTGTTTGTGATTTTCATAAAAAATGAATGAAATGAAAATTGCTTATTGTCACAAGTAGGCTTCAAATGAAGTTACTGTGAAAAGCCCCTAGTCGCCACATTCCGGCACCTGTTCAGGGAGGCTGATACAGGAATCAAACCGTGCTGCTGGCCTGCCTTGGTCTGCTTTAAAAGCCAGCGATTTAGCCCAGTGTGCTAAATGACTTGGATGAGGGTGTTGAAGGGTGGGTCAGTAAATTTGCAGACGATATGAAGATTGGTGGAGTTGTGGATAGTGAGGAGGGCTGCTGTCGGCTGCAAAGAGACATAGATAGGATGCAGAGCTGGGCTAAGAAGTGGCAGATGGAGTTTAACCCTGAAAAGTGTGCAGTTGTCCATTTTGGAAGGACAAATATGAATGCGGAATACAGGGTTAACGGTAGAGTTCTTGGCAATGTGAAGGAGCAGAGAGATCTTGGGGTCTATGTTCATACATCTTTGAAAGTTGCCACTCAAGTGGATAGAGCTGTGAAGAAGGCCTATGGTGTGCTAGCGTTCATTAACAGAGGGATTGAATTTAAGAGCCGTGAGGTGATGATGCAGCTGTACAAAACTTTGGTACGCCCACATTTGGAGTACTGTGTACAGTTCTGGTCGCCTCATTTTAGGAAGGATGTGGAAGCTTTGGAAAAGGTGCAAAGGAGATTTACCAGGATGTTGCCTGGAATGGAGAGTAGGTCTTACGAGGAAAGGTTGAGGGTGCTAGGCCTTTTCTCATTAGAACGGAGAAGGTTGAGGGGCGACTTGATAGAGGTTTATAAGATGATCAGGGGAATAGATAGACAGTCAGAGACTTTTTCCCCAGGTGGAACAAACCATTACAAGGGGACATAAATTTAAGGTGAATGGTGGAAGATATAGGGGGGGGAGATGTCAGAGGTAGGTTCTTTACCCAGAGAGTAGTGCGGGCATGGAATTCACTGCCTGTGGAAGTAGTTGAGTCGGAAACATTAGGGACCTTCAAGCAGCTATTGGATAGGTAGATGGATTACGGTAGAATTATATAGTGTAGATTAATTTGTTCTAAATGGCAGCACGGTAGCATTGTGGATAGCACAATTGCTTCACAGCTCCAAGGTCCCAGGTTCGATTCCGGCTTGGGTCACTGTCTGTGCAGAGTCTGCACATCCTCCCCGTGTGTGCGTGGGTTTCCCAAGGGTGCTCCGGTTTCCTCCCACAGTCCAAAGATGTGCAGGTTAGGTGGATTGGCCATGATAAATTGCCCTTAGTGTTGGGTGGAGGTGTTGACCTTGGGTGGGGTGCTCTTTCCAAGAGCCGGTGCAGACTCAATGGGCCGAATGGCCTCCTTCTGCACTGTAAATTCTATGATAATCTATGATTAATCTAGGACAAAGGTTCGGCACAACATGGTGGGCCGAAGGGCCTGTTCTGTGCTGTATTTTTCTATATTCTATGTTGTAGTGCTGTCATCAGGACTGAAATGACAATGGTTACAGTGGGCTTCAAGAAATATTAAATGGCCCGAAGATGTTTACTTGGAGGGAAAGGGTCTCTCTCCTGACCCCAATACTTATCTGCTGAAGGCACAGCTCTTGGGTCAAAACCTTCAGTGAGAAATAGATTCCAATCTTCAGGCAGTTCTATCTCTTTGGAAATCGATTCCAATCTTCAGGCAGTTCTGTCTCTTTAAAGGTCTCTCATCACTTCTACCATTGCCTCTGCAGCAGAGAATGTTGAAATGCCTTCAGATTGGTTATTTTAGGAATTTGTTGGATTTTGTGATATCTGAATTACAAGGCTTAAGTATAGCAACATATGAACTGAACATTTGTGGTTGAACACAAGTTTCTGACACAGTGTATTAGAAATTACACGGAACACCTACAGATAGTTTGATTTTGGTAGTATTATGTTTTCCACTGATAACTACTAGTTGTCTTTGCTATTTCACCACATATTTATTGGTAAAGTGTGCTCATTACCTCTTTTCTTAATGCAATCCAGCATTACAAATCCTCACTTCATTGCCCCAGCTTAACTGTTAAATAGGCTACACAATCTTCCAGGACTGTTGTAAATTCAGTTTCTCAAGGTAATTGCCACTTATAAAGTTCCTTTAATACCACGCCAATAGGCACAGAGAAAATAGACAACCAGGGCAGAAATTAGAGGGATGACAGAGGGTTAAATGGGAGGATTTTGAGAAGATTTAGGAATATAGAACCATGAGAGTATTATGGCTGATCTGTATCCTATGTTCAATTACCCACCATGGCTCTATATCCCTCAATATCCTTGGCTGGCAATAATCTAGCAAGCTTATTTATTGAGCTGGCAGGTACTGCTTTTCTGAGCAAGAGTTCCACATTTCTACCACCCTTTGTACAATTAAATGCTTCCCAATTCTCTCCTGACATGTCTGACCCTATTTTAAAGATATAATCCCCTGATCCTACTCCACCACTAATTAAAAATGTTCCTACCAACATTATCACTTTGTTTCAAAATTCTAAAATCATCAAATCAAACTCTATATTCCACAGAAAACAAACTCATTTTATATTAAATCTCCTCACAATTTAACCTTTAGAGCCCTGGTAACATTTTGCTGAACATGTGCTGTATTCCCAAGGCCACGTATCCTTTCTGAAGTGCAGTGCCCAGAACTGTACATGGTACGCCTTTAATATAAAGGTTCATATTCCATTAGCCTTTTTGTTTTTCTTCATACCTGACCATTATATTTTATTGATGTGTATTTAGGCTTCGAAATCTTTCTGGTGATCTCCAGTTGTAGCTTTTCACCATTAAAAAAAGGTTAATCCTTTGCCAATGTGGATAGCCTCCCACTTATCTGCATTGAAATCAATCTGTCAGTTTTGTCCACTGAATCAATCAATATCTCGAGCACAATCCTGTCCACATTACTTACTATATCCCAACTGCGTCATCGGTTTACATGCATATATGACTCTCTATTGTGTTATCCAAGTCATTGAGTAGAGTGAATATTTGAATCCTTATTAGCTCTTTCTAATCAGCTCAAATTTCTCTAATTGCTTAGTCATTTTGTAGTGTACAGGAGTGTAATGGAGTATTCTCCATTTGCCTGGATGAGTGCAGCTCCAACAGCATTCAAGAAGCTCAACACTATCCAAGACAAAGCAGTCCTTCCACAAACATTCATTCTCTCCTCCACCAACGAACAGCGACAGCTGTGTGTACCATCTTCAAGAAGCACTGCAGGAACTCACCAAGGCTCCTTAAGCAGCACCTTCCAAACTCACAACTGCTATTTAGAAGGAAACAGGCAACAGACACTCTTGGAGGTTCCCTTACATGTCCCTCACCCAATATACATTGAAGTATATCACCGATCCTTCACTATCGCTGTATCAAAATCCTGGAACTCCCTCTCTAAATGTCCTGAGGGTGTTCTTACATCACAGGGTCTGCAGTGATTCAAGGAGGCAGCTCACCACTACTTTCTGACGGGCAATTTAGGGAGTGCCCTTCAGCCAGCGACACCCGCATTCTGTAAATTAATTCTTTAAAATTCCTTACCTTCTTCCTTTAAAATCCTGGAAGGCATCAGGTGCTGGGGATTTGTTAGTCCTTGGTGCCATTATTTGTACAAATAATTTTTTTTTCTAGCTTCTTCTATTTTAGTGAGTTATTAATTATTAGTTTCCCTGGAATGTCAACTATATTATTCACTCCTCTGAAGACTGGCACAGTGATTATTCCATAAGATTGTCATTTATTTGAATTTGCATGATTACCTGCATCAAGTTTAAAGGGCCATCAGTGTCCTTAACTACCATCGTTCTTCTAATACAATTGTACAAACCTTTGTTAACCTCCATATCCATTTTTTAAAAATGTTTCTTTTTGCACTTTATACATCTTTTTAATCTTCCTTGGCTGTTCTTTAGATCTCTCCTCGCCCTTTCGATTTTCACCATTCCTTGTACTTTTGGATGCTCTTTCCATTATTTTTATATCATCTCTCAACCATGGCTGTTTTATTTGGCAAGTAGAGCACTTGTCCCTTAGGGTTATATGCTGGTCCCGTCTCAAGTTAAACTATTTTTTGAACACCTCCCACTGCTGATCTGTAGTGTTACCAGATTGTAGTTTTAACCCCTTTGCTGTCATCAATTTCATTCCATTAATGTTGGTCTTACAAAAATCTAGAATCACGTAATGATGTTATTTCCAATCATAACATTGAATTCAATTATGATTAGTTCATAAACTAAACAGCTCCCCAAATGTGTATATATCTGTCTCATTATGAAATCTAGTATGACCTTGACCTGGCTCGCTGATTATAAAAGATGGAGAAACAAACGAGTTGAGAGTGGAGCCCAGAGTCGGAGATAATCAATTGAAGGTTTGATAACTAATGTATGGCAGGTTACCACAATATTATCCCTCTTCTATGTAAAATACTGAATTCTGTAAAAAATTTAATATTTTTTTTAAAAAGACATGCACAACAGGGAGATACATAAGCAGTTGCATCATACTCTACAAATACAAATATACAGGACTTCAGGCAATATGTACAGTGCATAATTTTTACCATATACAAATACTTCCATATGAAACATTAATCTTTTTAAACTAGCTAATATTGCATTGCAGACATCCTGCAAAATAATTTGGCTCTTAAGGGCACACTTTCCAATATATTCTGCCCTTTCTACTGAATGTCCTCCATTTCAGTGATGTTAAGTTATGAAGTCAGAGTAATAAACTAAACATTTACATCTATAAAATGTTCTGTCTTACAAAAAAATATGAGAGCTTGGCTTTGGAGAACATCTGGTTTCCTCTCTTTCCTTCCCCCACCCCCACCATAAATATAAGAAGCTTGTCAATAGAACTTATATACCGTAGCTCTGATTCAAACGAAGAGAGTACACCCGCAGACATGGCATTTTAGATTTCAGAATGCCACATGTTTTGACACTGTGCAGTCAGTAGTTTGCAAATTCCTATACTTTATCACAAATACGTGATTAATTGTACAAAAACATAACAAATTTTAAATGCAAATCCTAAAGTACACACACAAGCATAATGCTCGACATGAGCATTCAGTGTATGCCATGCATATACAGATGTGCTACAACACAGATGTGCACATGAATCTGAAGGGAGCACTTAAAAATCAGAAGCATTATTTAACATCGTTAAGGAGTGAAGGTCTTTTCAGGAGCCACTTTCAAGTTTTCATACATATTTATGCCATGGTATATCCATAGCTGCCACAGTGCAATGCCACAAGAATCCGATCCTTCAGGTTCTCTTTGCTGGGGTATTCTGGCAACTTCAACATGTTGATGCTAAAACACATTTTAAGTAATATTAGGACAAGCCACATTACATTAATCTATAAGCAAAACTGATTTATACCTATTAACCTACTCAAACATATTATGGAAGCAAGCATGTGAATTTATGGAACATACAGTTGAAATAACCGGCATCCTTATGTGCTCTTGAGTTACAGAGTTCTCATCTCACTAGACCACAAAGCCAATTATATCACCCACTTCTCTGGTAACTTACTCCACATAGATAGATTTCCAGCTGACCTCCCACCTTTACCATTCACACTATCCTTCGCTGCACCATCAATAAACACTATCCTATGCATTATGACCAGTGTTGTTTCAAAGTTTAGCATAACTGCTCTATTTGCTTTTTAATTATTTCACAACATGTATGAACACTGAAAACAACATGTTTTCTATAATTCCCAGATTAATTTCTAATACTCATCTTGCATACTTTTGTCCAAACTGACATACTTTGCCAATAATTAAATTAATTTGCCTGTTCAACTACATTTGAATATTATGCAAAACTTTGATTGAGTTCTTGGTTTCTTCCAACAAGTAATTTATGTAGAATGTGTGTGTCCTCTAGACTTTGAACAAAGCAGTTTGCTCAACTTGGTCAATTCCCCTTTAGGATGCACAATTTTTGAATACATTGCCAACGATTTGTGACTATAATCCAATCACTGGACAAAGAAATATTTCGAGATGTTGAGTTGAACAAAGAACAAAGAAATGTACAGCACAGGAACAGGCCCTTCGGCCCTCCAAGCACGTGCCGACCATGCTGCCCGACTAAACTACAATCTTCTACACTTCCTGGGTCCATATCCCTCTATTCCCATCCTATTCATGTATTTGTCAAGATGCCCCTTAAATGTCACTATCGTCCCTGCTTCCACCACCTCCTCCTCCCCACTACCCTCTGCGTAAAAAACTTGCCTTGTACATCTACTCTAAACCTTGCCCCTCTCACCTTAAACCTATGCCCCCTAGTAATTGACCCCTCTACCCCGGGGAAAAGCCTCTGACTATCCACTCTGTCTATGCCCCTCATAATTTTGTAGACCTCTATCAGACCCTCACCCTCCTTCGTTCCAGTGAGAACAAACCGAGTTTATTCAACTGCTCCTCATAGCTAATGCCCTCCATACCAGGCAACATTCTGGTAAATCTCTTCTGCACCCTCTCTAAAGCCTCCACACCCTTCTGCAAGTGTGGCGACCAGGATTGAACACTATACTCCAAGTGTGGCCTAACTAAGGTTCTATACAGCTGCAACATGACTTGCCAATTCTTACACTCAATGCCCCGGCCAATGAAGGCAAGCATGCCGTACGCCTTCTTGACTACCTTCTCCACCTGTGTTGCCCCTTTCAGTGACTTGTGGACCTGTACTCATAGATCTCTTTGACTTTCAATACTCTTGAGGGTTCTACCATTCACTGTATATTCCCTACCTGCATTAGACCTTCCAAAATGCATTACCTCACATTTGTCCGGATTAAACTCCATCTGCCATCTCTCCGCCCAAGTCTCCAAACAATCTAAATCCTGCTGTATCCTCTGACAGTCCTCATCGCTATCCGCAATTCCACCAACCTTTGTTGCTGCAGGAAAACACTGCTTAGATGTCACAAGTACTTTGGCTATAATGTTTTTTGATGTCTCTAGGTTGCAAAAGGCACGGGTGGAACTTTCCAGTCCTGCCAAAGTCCGTGGAGTTTTGTTTTTGCATTCATGGGTAGTTGGACGTGGTTGCACATTTTAAACCTTTTGTTAATAATTTCTGCATCTTTACCTGATTAAGTTTTAACAATAAAACTGACTCTTTACTTGTTAACTTAAGGAATATAATTGGCTTATTTCTTACACTGAGCTACACATAGACTGGAATTTTCTGGCTGCTGGGATTCACTTTTTCCACTGGCAGCGCACCGCCATCCACAGGTTTCCCGGCAGTATGAGGTGGCTTCAATGGGAAATCCCATTGAAAAGTGGCAGGAAGAGAGACTCCCGCACCACCAAGAAATTTGCAGCTGGGGGACCGGAGAATCCAGTCCATAGTTAAGTATTGAATTGGCAATAAATCCTTTTTAAATTGTTTAGTTGTAATTGACTTCTGGTGACAGTGATGTGCTGAGCGACGCACATCAGGTGTCTCTCCACCTAACCAGAACCAAATAGGCACTTTTAGGCAAATTGTGTTCGAAAATTTGAAGGCAAATTAATCTCAACGGAGAAAAAACCACCACAGAAACAAAATGCCAGCAAACGGGGGCTCGAGGGATCGAAGAGGTGGCGGAAAGGGCCACGAGCAGTAGGCGGACAAGCTGGCGAACCCACGAGGCTAGGGGGCCCAGCCACCCAGGAGAGCAGAACAGCCACCTGAGCATCGATCTGGAGAGGACGATCCACAACCTGGAGAGGGCCTCGACGGACCAGAGCGACAGGATCGTCACTCTGGAAGCAGAAGTTAAAAGGTTGGTGGCGGTCAAGGTAGCTTAAAGGGGTAAGTCGAGGACCAGGAGAACAGGTCCCCATGACAGAATATCCAGATTGTGGGCCTGCCAGAAGGCATCGAGGGTAAAGACCCGATGGACAATGTCGCCCAAATGCTGGGCAATCTGGTCGGGAGAGACAGCATCCCCAAACCCCCAGAAGTGGACAGGGCACACAGGTCGCTCACGCCAAAATCCCAGGCAGGGGAGCAGCCGAGAGCGATCATCGGGAAGCTACACCGATATCAAAACCGGAACAGGGTCCTGCTGTGGGCAAGACAGACTAGAGCGAGCACATGGGAAAGGCATAAAATCCAGATTTACCAAGACATTGGGACAGATCTGGCAAAATGCAGGGCTGGGCTTAACCGGGCAAAGTCAGCCCTATACAAAAACAGGGTGCGATTTGGTATGCTATTCCCAGCCAGGCTCTGGGTCACATACCAGAACAAAGAGCACTAATTCAATGCCCCTGCAGAGGCAAACAAATTTGTGCAGACCAACGGCCTGGACAAGTGACAGGCGAGGTAGCGATGAAGGTTGATCAGAGGAGGATCGCTAAAGAAATAGAGACTCATTGGACAGTTATCATGTTTGGGTGGGACTGTACTGCTTTGTTCTGATCAAAAAGACCGGGTCACAGGAGAGAACGAGGATAGAGAAATGCAGCTGAGGGTACAGGCAGGGAAAGCGGACAGTCAGCTAGGGGCTAGACCAGCCCTGGGTGGGGAGCTACCATACTAGCAGGAATTGCTAGCACGGGAAGACAGGCAGCAAGGGGGGCCGCAGCGCACCTCTTGGAGCGCCTGGCCAGAGGGGGGATAGGGAGGGGGAAGGAACAGGACCCCATCCTTCTAATTCCTGCCCTGTGCCAACTCAGGAACCCTCCATCCATTCTCCCCAGGACAAACCGATGGTTCTCCCGGATCGGGGACCAAACAGAAGCCTCTACCTCACCCCTGTGGCGCCTCCACTGCCCCCATATTTTCAAAGTCGCCGCCATCACCGGACTCGTGGTGTACCTGGTCGGCGGGAGCGGCAGCGGTGCTGTCACCAGTGCTCCCAGACTCGTGTCCACACAGGACGCCATCTCCAGCCTCTTCCACGCCGTCCCCTCCCCCTCCATTACCCACCTGCATATCATCGCCACACTGGCAGCCCAGTAATACCCACACAGATTAGGTAACGCTAACCCTCCTCTGTCCCTACTCTGCTCCAGAAACACCCTTCTCACCCTCAGGGTCTTTTTCGCCCACACGAATCCCATGATGCTCCTACTGACCCGCTTAAAAAAGGCCTTAGGGATCAGGATGGGGAGGCACTGGAATATAAAAAAGGAACCTCGGGAGCACCGTCATCTTCACCAACTGTACCCTACCCGCCAAGGAGCGTGGCAGCATATCCCACCTTTTAAACTCCTCCTCCATCTGCTCCACGAGCCTCGTCAAGTTGAGCTTGTGTAGGGCCCCTCAGCTCTGGCCACCTGGATCCCCAGATACCGAAAACTCCTTTCCGCCCTCTTCAGTGGAAGCTCGTCTATCCCCCTTCCCTGGTCCCCTGGGTGTAGCACGAAGAACTCACTCTTCCACACGTTGAGCTTATACCCGGAAAAGTCCCCAAACTCCCTGAGGATCCACATCACCTCCGGCATCCCCCCCCCCCCCCCCCCCCCCCCCCCCCCCCCCACTGGGTCCGCCACATACAGTAACAGGTCATCGGCATACAACGATACCCGGTGTTCCTCCCCCCACCCCGGACCAGCTCCCTCAAGTTCCTGGACTCCCTTAGAGCCATAGCCAAAGGCTCAATTGCCAATGCAAATAGCAAGGGGGATAGGGGGCACCCCTGCCTCGTCCCCCGGTACAGCCAAAAGTATTCTGACCTCCTCCGATTCGTGGCCACACTCGCCACCGGGGCTTCGTAAAGTAGCCTAACCCAACTAATGAACCCCTTCCCGAACCCAAACATCCTCAACACTTCCCAGAGATACCCCCATTCCAACCTATCAAAGGCCTTCTCCGCGTCCATCGCCGCCACTATCTCCGCCTCCCCCTCCACTGCAGGCATCATGATTACGTTAAGGAGCCTCCGCACATTGGTATTCAGCTGCCTTCCCTTAACAAAACCCGTCTGGCCCTCGTGAATCACCCCCGGGACACAGTCCTCAATTCTGGTAGCCAACACCTTCGCTAACAGCTTCGCGTTCACGTTGAGGAGAGAGATTGGCCTATACGACCCACACTGTAATGGGTCCTTGTCCCGCTTCAAGATCAGCGCCCTGGACATCGTCGGGGGTAGGGCACCCCCCTACCTCGCCTCATTGAAAGTCCTCACTAATAGAGGGCCCAGCAGGTCCATGTACTTCCGGTAAAATTCCACCAGGAACCCATCTGGCCCCGGTGCCTTCCCCACCTGCATACTCCCCAGCCCCTTAGTCAGTTCCTCCAGCCCTACCGGTGCCCCAAGCCCAGCCACCTGCTCCTCCTCCACCCTCCGGAACCTCAGTCGATCCAAAAATCGACGCATCTCCCCCATCTCCGTCGGGGGCTCAGACCTATACAGCGCCTCATAAAAGTCTCTAAATATTCCATTTATTCCCACCGCACAACGCACCATGTTCCCCCCTTTACCCCTAACTCCCCCAATCTCCCTCGCTGCCTACCGCTTCCGAAGCTGGTGTGCCAACATCTGGCTAGACTTCTCCCCGTACTCATGCACCGCCCCTTGCACTTTCCTCCACTGCACCTCTGCCTTCTTGGTGGTCAACAGGTCGAACTCGGCCTGGAGGCTTCGTCGCTCCTTGAGTAGTCCCTCCTCGGGGACCTCTGCATACCTCCTATCCACCCTTAAAACCTCCCCCACCAATCTCTCCCCTCTCCTTCTTCTCCTTGTGGGCCCTAGTCACCGCCTTCAACACCTCCCAGACCACTCCCACCTGCACCTCCCCATTATCGTTAGTCTCTAGATAGCTTTCAATACACCCCCGGATCCACCCGCTCACCTCCTCACCCGCCAGCAAGCCCACACCCAGGCGCCACAGCGGGCGCTGGTCCGTCTCCTCCCCTAGCTCCACCCAATGCGGGGCATGGTCTGAGATGGCTATGGCCGAATACTCCGTGCCCTCCACCCTCTGAATTTGTGCCCTGCTTATAACGAAGAAGTCTATCCGGGAGTAGGCTTTATGGACGTGGGAAAAAAAGAAAATTCCCTGGCCCCCGGCCTGACAAACCTATGTCCACTCCTCCCATCTGGTCCATAAACCCCCTCAGCACCTTGGCCGCTGCCGGCCTCTTACCCGTCCTGGACCTGGAGCGGTCCAATGCTGGGTCCAGTCCACCCACCCCCCCCCCCTCCATTATCAAGCTCCCTGCCTCCAGGTCCGGAATCCGGCCCAACATGCGCCGCATAAATCCGGCATCGTCCCAATTCAGGGCATATACATTTACTAATGCCACCCGCACCCCCTGCAGCTTACCACTCACCATCACATACACCATCACGATGTTCAGTGCCTCAAACGACACCCGCTTCCCCACCAAAATCGCCACCGCTCGATTCTTTGCGTCCAACCCAGAGTGGGAAACCTGCCCTACCCACCCCTTCTCAGCCAAACCTGATCTGCCACCCTCAAATGCGTCTCCTGGAGCATAACCACATCTGCCTTCAGTCCCTTCAGGTGCGCGAACACACGGGCCCTCTTGACCGGCCCGTTCAGGCCCCCCCCCGGCCGATTAGCCATCCTCTTTTCTAGGCCAACCACGTGCCCGCGCCTCCCGCACTCTCCATTCCCCCCCTGCGGCAGACCCCCGTCCCGACTCTCTCTCCGAGCTCCAGCTCACCTTTGGCCAATGCAGCAGCAACCCAGTTCCGCCCCCCCCCCGCCCCCCCTCCCCCCAGCTAGGTCCTCCCCTAGCTGCGTTGCGCCCCCATAGCACTCCCGTAAGTCAGCTGACTCCTGCTAACCCCGGCCACTCCATCGACCCCCCAGTGTGGTAGTCCCCCCCATCCCCTCCTGTCCATCAGCGGGCGCTCCTCTACAACACCGCCCTTCCCCCCCGGCCCTCCCCCCTTCCTTCCCTAGCGCGGGAAAAGGCCCGCGCTTTCCATCAGACCAGCCCCGCCCTCCCTGGCATCTCCCTTTTGCGGCCTAATCCCAGATCCCCCACCTCGGGCCTCCCATCTCCCCTCCCCTCAACGGGGCCCCGTCCTTCCAACCACCGACGCCCACACTCTCACAAAACACCCCCTTCGAACAAATTCACCCTGCCCCACCCAGCACCCAAGAAAACAATACAGAACAGAACATCCCCCAAAGCACAGTAACCACAGTAGCCCCCTGCGACCTCCCCTCACAACCAACCCTCAATCCGTGTCCAACTTTTCGGCCTGAATAAAGGTCCACGCCTCCTCCGGTGTCTCAAAGTAATGGTGCCGGTCCTTAAACGTGACCCACAGTCGTGCCGGCTGCAGCATCCCGAATTTCACCCCCTTCCGATGCAGAACTGCCTTAGCCCGATTGTACCCGGCCCTCTTCTTGGCCACCTCCGCGCTCCAGTCCTGGTATATATGGACCTCTGCATTCTCCCACATGTTGCTCCGCTCCTTTTTTGCCCATCTTAGGACACACTCCCTGTCCACCAAGCAGTGGAACCGCACCAATACTGCCCGCAGCGGCTAGTTAGACTTGGGCCTCCTCGCCAGGACTCGGTAGGCCCCATCCAGCTCCAGGGGCCTCGGGAAGGCACCCGCGCCCATCAACGTGTTCAGCATCGTGACCACATATGCTCCAGCATCCGACCCCTCCACTCCCTCCGGGAGACCCAGAATCTGCAGATTCTTCCTCCTCGACCGATTCTCCATATCCTCGAACTTCTCCTGCCATTTCTTACGCAGAGCCTCGTGCGCCTCCACCTTCACCGCCAGGCCCAATATCTTGTCCTCATTCTCCCGGATCGCCGCCCCTTGGGCATTCTGGGTCTCGACCAGCTTATCGATCGAAGCCTTCATCGGCTCCAGCAGCTCTGCTTTCAATTCCGTGAAGCAGCGCTTGAGAAACTCCTGCTGCTCTTGCGCCCACGCTGCCTGGTCTCTACCCGCCGCCATCTTGGTTTTCTCCCTCGCACTTTTCACTGCACCAGAATTACTTTTTTCACCGCTCCATTCCTGGTCCAATCCATACAGTGACGGGGAAATCGTACTATCACCTTCCCACGCTGGGAACCGTCGAACAAATGTCGCTGGGGCCCATCAAAAGAGCCCAAAAGTCCGTTTCTGGCGGGCGCTGCCGAACGTGCGACTTAGCTCAGCATAGCCGCAACCGGAAGCCCACAGAGAGCCCACTTAACAAGAACCCGAACGAATATGTTCTTCCTGGAGGTGGAGGACAGATGTGAATGGTGCCAAGGAGGCCCGATCAACCACGCCCACATGTTCTGGTCTTGCCTCAGACTTGCTGGGTACTGGACAGCTTCTTCGCGCCACAGTCCAAAGTGGTGGGGCCATGCCCGAAAGTGGCGGTCTTCAGGATATCAAATCAGCCAGATCTCTTCATGGGGAGGAGGGCAGGTGCCCTTGCCTTTGCCTCCCTGATGGGCCAACATAGAATTCTGCTCGGCTGGCGGTCGGCAGCACCACCTAAAGCTGCAGACTGGCTGTCTGACCTATCGGATTTTCTCCAAATGGAGAAAATCAAATTCGTCATCCGAGGGTCAGAAAATGGTTTCCCCAAAACATGGGAGACATTCACCCGACTGTTCCGGGACCTGTTTGTAACCAATAAACAAGTAGCCAAGAGCCAGGGGAAAGTAGCCAGGATGTGATAGAAGATAGGGAAGGGAGGGATGACCAGGGAGGGGAGCAAGAGGGAGTAGCCAAACCAGCAGGAGTGAAAGGGGAATAGCAGAGAAGAAGGGGATGGAAACAGGGAGGATAAGGGAAGGAGAACAACAGGGGGCAGCCAGAAGGGAGGAAAGAGAAGGAAACACAAACTGGGAGAGTGCAGGAAACGACAATGACCACAACAAGCACAGCAAGGCGAAAGAGAAAGAAAGGGACTTGTGCGAAAGAGAAAGAAAGGGACTTCCGGCATCGCCGCACGTGTCGGCAGCTCCCGCGACAACGGACTTTCGGGCTCTCCAGAGGAGCCCCAACGGAGCTTTTTTGAATTAATCCCGAGTGGGAAGTGCAGTAAGGTCCCCCCTTACGATGTATGGCCGAGATCAGCGGTGGAACGACGAGAAAAGAGGCCCTGGAGCAGAGACCAAAACGAGGGGAAAAAAAGCAAGATGGCGGAGGGCGGAGAGCGAGCAGCGTGGGGGCCAGACCAGCAGGAGTTCCTCAAGCGATGTGTGGAGGAGCTGCAAAAGGAGGTGCTTGCACCAATGCTGTTGGCGATCGAGGGGCTGAAGGAGACCCAGAAGACCCAGGCGGTGGAGCTTCGCGAGGTGAATGATAAAGTGAATACCAACGAGGACGAGATCCTGGGCCTGGCGGTAAAAATGGAGGCGCACGAGGCAGTGCATAGGAGGTGGGCCGAGAGAATGGAGGTCCTGGAGAACAGGTCGAGGAGGAAGAACCTCCGGATTCTGGGTCTTCCCGAAGGAGTGGAGGGAGCCGATGCCGGTGCGTACGTGAGTACGATGCTCCATTCGCTGATGGGGGCCGAGTCTACCAGGACTGGAGCGCGGAGGTGGCAAGGAGGAGAGTTGGCTTCAACCGGGCCAAAGCGGTGCTGCATTAAAAAAAAAGTCAGGTTCTGCATGCTGCAGCCTGCGCGACTGTGGGTCACTTATCAGGACCGACCAAGGTGCTTAGGGGGTTTATGGACCAGATGGGGGGAGGAGATCCGTGGAGATTTGCCAGGCCTTTGGCCTGAGTATTTTCTTTTTTCTCCCAAGTCCATAAGGCCTACTCCCGGATAGATTTTTGTGTTCTGGACAGGGCATTGATCCCGAAAGTGGAGGGAACGGAGTATTCGGCCATAGCCATTTCAGACCATGCACCGCATTGGGTGGATCAAGATCTGGGGGAGGAGAGTGACCAACACCCGTTGTGGAGGTTGGATGTGGGACTGCTGGCAGGCGAGGAAGTGTGCGGGAGGGTGCGGGGGTGTATCGAAAGGTATCTGGAGGCCAACAAAATACTCAGGCCAAAGGCCTGGCAAATCTCCACGGATCTCCTCCCCCCATCTGGTCCCCCCCTCCCTTGCTTCATTGAACATGGCTAACAGGTCTACGTTCTTCCTATAAAACTCCACCGGGAACCCATCCGGCCCCGGGGCCTTCCCTGCCTGCATGTTCCCCAGTCCTTTGACCAGCTCCTCCACCCCAATTGGCGCCTCCAAACCAGCCACCTCCTGCTCCTCCACCCTTGGGAACCTCAATTGGTCCAAGAATCGCTGCATCTCCTCTTTTCCCCCTGGGGGCTGGGACCTATACAGCTCCTCGTAAAAGGCCTTAAAAGCCTCATTCACTTTCCCCGCACTGCGCACCGTAGTTCCCCTGCCATCTTTGATTCCGCCTATTTCCCTCGCTGTCATCCTCTTACGGAGCTGATGTGCCAGCATCCGACTCGCCTTCTCCCCATATTCATATATCGCCCCCTGTGCCTTCCTCCACTGTGCCTCTGCCTTCCCTGTGGTCAACAGGTCGAACTCCGTCTGGAGACTTCATCTCTCCCTGAGTAGTCCCTCATCTGGAGCCTCTGCATAGCTCCTGTCCACCCTTAGAATCTCCCCCACTAACCTCTCCCTTTCCCTGCCCCCTCTCTTCACCCTATGAGCCCTGATGGAGATTAACTCTCACCTGACCACCGCCTTCAGCGCCTCCCATACTACTCCCACCCCCACCTGTATGGAGGAGGATTTTAAAAGGTGGGACATGATGCCACTCTCGCTGGCGGGTAGGGTACAGTCGGTTAAAATGGTGGTCCTCCCGAGGTTTCTTTTTGTATTCCAACGCCTCCCAATTGTGATTACTAAGGCCTCCTTTAAGAGGGTACGCAGGAGCATCATGGGATTTGTGTGGGCGAGCAAGACCCCGAGGGTAAGGAGGGGGTTCATGGAGCTTAGCAGAGATAGAGGAGGGCTGGTGCTGCCGAATTTTGGTGGTTACTATTGGGCAGCCAACGTGGCAATGATTCGTAAGTGGGTGATGGAGGAAGAGGGGGGCGGCGTGGAAGAGGTTGGAGGTGGCGTCCTGCAAAGAAACGAGCCTGGGGGCGCTGGTGACGGCACTGCTGCCGCTCTCGCCGACAAGGTACATCACGAGCCCGGTGGTGGCGGCAACGCTAAAGATCTGGGGGCAGTGGAGACGACACAGGGGTGCGACGGGAGCCTCGGTGTGGTCCCCGATCAGAGACAACCATCGGTTTGTCCCAGGAAGGATGGACGGGGGGTTCCAGAGCTGGCATCGGGCAGGGATTAGAAGAATGGATGACCTGTTCATTGACGGGACGTTTGCGAGCTTAGGGGCGCTGGAGGAGAAATTGGGCTACCCCCGGGAAACGCTTTCAGGTACAGGCAAGTGAGAGCGTTTGCGAGGCGGCAGGTGAGGGAATTTCCGCTACTCCCGGCACAGGGGATTCAAGATAGGGTGATTTTGGGCATGTGGGTCAGGGAGGACAAGGTGTCGGCGATATACCAGGAGATGAAAGAAGAGGGGGAGGCTTTGGTAGAGGAGCTGAAGGGTAACTGGGAGGAGGAGTTGGGGGAGTAGATTGAGGAGGGACTATGGGCTGATGCCCTAAGCAGGGTTAATTCCTCTTCCTGGTGTGCCAGGCTTAGCCTGATACAATTCAAGGTGGTTCATAGAGCGCATATGACGGGGGTGAGGCTGAATAGGTTCTTTGGGGTGGAGGACAGATGTGGGGGCTGCTCAGGAAGTCCGGCGAACCATGTCCATATGTGTTGGTCATGCCCGGCACTAGAGGGGTTCTGGAGGGGAGTTGCGGGAACAGTATCTAAGGTGGTGAAAGTCCGGGTCAAGCCAAGCTGGGGGCTAGCACTATTTAGAGTAGTGGATGAGCCGGGAGTGCAGGAGACAAAAGAGGCCGGCATTCTGGCCTTTGCGTCCCTAGTAGCCCGGCGAAGGATCTTGCTAATGTGGAAGGAGGCGAAGCCCCCAGCCTGGAGGCCTGGATAAATGACATGGCTGGGTTTATCAAGCTGGAAAGGATAAAGTTTGCCGTGAGAGGGTCTGCGCAGGGCTTCTACAGGCGGTGGCAACCGTTCCTAGACCATCTCGCAGAGCGTTAGATGAAGGTCGGACAGCAGCAGCAGCAACCCGGGAGGGTGGGGGGGGGGGGGGGGGGTGGCATCGTTCGTTTGGGGGGGGGGGGGTTTTGGGGGGCATCTGAGCGAGAAAACACATGAATGATCTGGAAACTGACATGTACAGGAGAAATCCAATGTACAAAGTTCTGTATCGTATTGACTTGCCATGTTCATGTCTTGCCACGTGAGTTCTCTTTCTTTTATTTGTTACGGGGGGGGGGGGATTTGTTTGTAAGGTGGAAAATATTGTTGAAAAATTCTTAATAAAAACATATTTTTAAAAAAAGAGAAAGAAAGAGCAGGAAGAAGGAACGAGAAATGGCCGAAGTTGAGGCAAATGGACAAAATCCCCCCCCAAAAAATACCAAGAGATGCAAGTGACATCAGGGGCACTACCCAGGTGCCCCTTCCATCTGGTTTTGTATTTTAAAAAAAGAGAGGAAGGGGGAGAAAGTCCCCCTTTTCTGCCATGTGTTATGAAATTTCTTTTTACTTCCTGTGCTTTTTTCGGTGGGTACATTTGTAAGTATATCATGCATAAAACCCAATAAAAACATTTTTTCAAAAATGGTCACAAGTACTCAGAGGCCCCGATCGTAGAGCGTCTGGCAGAGAGGAAAAAGCTACAATTGGACTTTAACCTGCTATCCACCAGGAAAACAGTGCACCAACTCCGCCAGACATAGGGGACCTGCTATGAGCACGGAGAAGAGGCTGGCTGCCTACTGGCTCACCAGCTGAGAAAGCAGGCAGCCACGAGGGAGAAAGCGCATGTAAAGAATAGCAGAGGCAGACTGATAACTCAACAAAAAGAGGTCAACCGAGGTCGACACCTTCTACCGAGGGCTTTGCACCTTCGAGTTCCCCAGATGAGGGCATGGGGATGAAACAGTTCCTCGATGGACTGGAGATGCCAGTCGTGGGGCCGATAGGCGGGGGGGGGGGGGCGAAACTGGAAGCACCAATAGGTCTGGGAGAGATCATGGAGAGCATCAGCTCCATGCAAGCGGGGAAGACGGGCTCCCAGCAGACTTCTACAAAAACTTTGCATCAGCCCTGGCCCCACACCTAAGGGATATGTTCGCAGACTCACTAGCGAGGTGAACCCTACCTCCTACGTTAACACAGGTCACGATATCGCTAATACCCAAAAAAGACAAAGACCCAACAGATTGGGGATCATACAGACCCATTTCGCTGCTCAATGTAATCGCGAAGATACTTGCGAACGTTTTGGCCAAGAGACTGGAGAACTGCGTACCAGAGATGGTCACAGAGGACCAGACAGGCTTTGTCAAAGGTAGGCAGCTAACCGCGAACATCAGGCGGCTGCTGAATGTAATAATGACCCCATCCTGGGAGAGAACACCAGGCGTGATCGTCTCCCTGGACGTAGAAACGGCCTTCGACAGAGTCGAGTGGAAGTTCCTCTTTCAAGGTACTGGAACAGTTTGAGCTAGGAGCGGGGTTCACCTCGTGGGTGAAACTTTTGTACAACGCCCCCAAGGCAAGTGTTCGAACCAACGCCACCAGCTCTGAATACTTGCAGCTGTACAGAGGCACAAGGGAGGCACTGTCCCCACTCCTATTCACCCTGGCAGTTGAACTCTTGGCGATCGCTCAGGGAGATGCAAAAAGCTGGAAGGGCACCTAAAGAGGAGGCAGAGAGCATAGAATTTCACACTCTACGGATGACCTGCTCCTCTACATCTTGGACCCACAGAATGGGGTGAAAGCAATCATGCAGCTTCTGGAAGAGTTTGGAGCCTTCTCGGGCAAGAGCGAGGCATTCCCGGCAAACCCAGAGGGGGGAGGGACAAGGCTGGAAGGACTGCCATTCAAATTAGCCCAAAACTAATCTGGGGATCCAGATAGCACATGACTGGACACGGATCCACAAGTGGAATCTGACCAGTCTGGCGGAGGAAGTTAAAAAGGACCTACAGAGATGGGATGCACTCCCTGAGAGGAGAAAGCAGGCGATCAAAATGAACATACTGCTACGGTTCCTCGTTCTGTTCAGATCCATACCGATCTTCATCCCCAAGGCTTTTTTCATAATAATATGGACAAAATGATGATGGTGTGTGTGTGTGTGTGTGTGTGGGGGGGGGCCAAGAGGCAGCATTTTGGTCTAACCAAAATGGCCCCCATCTGGGGAAACCACAATTCCCACCAGCCATGTTCGACACCACCTTTAAAAAATAGTACAAAGTCTTACAACACCAGGTTAAAGTCCAACAGGTTTGTTTCGATGTCACTAGCTTTCGGAGCGCTGCTCCTTCCTCAGGTGAATGAAGAGGCTGACCTCTTCATTCACTTGAGGAAGGAGCAGCGCTCCGAAAGCTAGTGACATCGAAACAAACCTGTTGGGACTTTAACCTGGTGTTGTAAGACTTCGTACTGTGCTCACCCCAGTCCAACGCCGGCATCTCCACATCATGGCTACCTTTAAAAAATAGAGACAGGATGGGGCACGCTAGCAGTCAGGGACTTTTACATAGGGGAGAGACTAGCGACTTTGGGCGAATTAACGGAAGACCTGGAACTACCGACAGGACAGAAATCAGACACCTCCAAATCAAACACTTTCACTGCAAGGAGGCGGCAAGATACCCCAGGGCCCCGAGAGACACACTACTAGAGGAACTAATAAACATGGGCAGTAGGGAGGAGGGGGAACTGTGGGAACATCTATGGACGGTTACCAGATAGGGGAGGACTACCCCTTGGACGAAGCCGGATGAAAATGGGAGGACGAACTGGGGACAGAAGTGGGTTGGGGACTCTGGAGCGAAGCACTGAATACAGCCTACTCCACCTCCTGTTGCGCAAGGCTCAGCCTCATGCAGTTTAAAGTGGTTTGTTCTGGGTTTGCCCCAGACTTGTCGGGTTCTGGACAGCTATCTTCGAAGCGATGTCCAAGGTTGTGGGGCTGAGGTTGGAGCCAAGCCAGAGAGTAGCAGTCTTCAGGGTATCAGAATACATATGGGAAAGAGGGCCGACGCCCTTGCTTCCTCAATCACACACCGGAGAATCCTACTCGGCTGGCGATCAGCAGCACCACCCACAGCTGCAGACAGACCTAGCGGAAGGTCTCCACCTGGAGAAGATTAAGTACACATCCCGAGGGTCAGGCCTGAGCTTCCACAAAGCGTGGGGCTATTCGTTATCCGGTTCCAAGGCCTGCTTGAGGCCAACAGTGACTAGGAAATAGGGGGAGACGGAGGAGAGCAGACATGAACGCATACAACGAGGAACAAAGGGGGGAGATGAGGAGGGAACCCGAGGGAGTCACAGAAAGAAACATGGGGAAAACGGGAGGAGGGGAAGGGACAGGAAGTGTTCCCCCCTCCCTGCAAGGTCAACAACAAAAGCCACAGAAAAATATTTTGATGCAATGTTTTGATTGGAGAGAGTAGGTGGCAAGCAGGATTTTGCAGATTTATTTTGAAGAGTAAAATGTTATTACAGTTGAATATTTTAAAAGAAATGTCATTCCTCTGCCACAGTCCCTCTCATGAAAGCAAATGGCAACTATGTACAAAGTTCGAAAGCTGTCTGCTGTTCCCGGAAACATCTCAATGGTCATGACTCCACCGTAAACTATTAAGAACTAATTATAATGCATGATTAGTGCCCCAAAATACTGCACGTGAACTAAAATAATCCTCAGGACTGAGAATATTTCATGCATGCAACTGTACAAAAAATCGTAAATGTCAATAAAAATGTTTTAAAAGAAGAATATTTCATGCCTTATTTGTTAATCAGATTTGCTGTTGATATTCAAATAGCCTGCAAAAATCATAAATATGAATAGTTTCTGCACATTTCATTCTAGTATCCTTTGGCGGGATTCTCCGGTTACCCAGCTGTGTTTTTCCCGGCGGTGCGCCGTTAACTGATTGCAGGATTGTCTACTCCCACCGCTTGTCAATGGGATTTCCGATTGAAGCCATTCCACGCTGCCAGGAAACCCATGGGCAGGGGTGTGCTGCCGGCAGGAAGAGAGAATCCCAACGGGCGGAGAATTCCAGCTCTTATATTTGAAGTAAATTGTTTCTTACTATTTCAACCATGCAACAATCCACCAGAGTAATAAATGCTTGCTTTTGAAAGTACATATCCCATGTGTTAAAAAGATGGTATGTTATATGCAAATACAGCTGAATATTTCATTTAAAAAAAATTTTTTTTTTTTTTTTTTTAAAAAGAGACCTGACTGATAGGTTGAGATTTTATTGGAGAGTTTTTCACAACAGAACTGCAAAATTCCACAGAATTTTGAAATATTTCATTACTTCGTGATTATAAATCGGCCACATATGCATTCATTCTGTTGTCAGCATTTATCTTCCTGTCACAGTATTCAAAAGCCTGAAATCTCATGAATGGCAACATATTTTATGAAATAATATAAGGCATTTGCATAAGTTGCTGAACAGATTAAAGAAAGCCTTTACTTCGCCTTAAATTATACAGATTATAAGCTCACTATATTTTGTCTTGCATATGAACTGTACATACCAAGTACTGGATGTTGGTAAGAGGTTTGAAGTATATGGTACTGCAGCTACTGTGAATTTCTGCAAACCACTGCCACCCATGAGATATGCAAAACCACCATGAGGGACTCTGGAGCTAGAGAACACAAAAATAGAAATTAAGCAACATTTTCAAATTAACATTACCATAAGTGTTGCAAGTGATTATACATCATAAATGATTATACAAGTGTACTTCAAACTAAAATAAAATGGTCACTTTAGTTTGGATCATCAACTCTCATTACCCTTGTCACTGATGAATAGGGATACAAGTTGCACCCTTTCAACTTTCAGACACAGGCTCACAAGTCAGTAGCAAGTGGTAGTAGAACCATCTTCCACTCCAATAAAAATGTTCAGGACAAAGTCCAAGCAAACCCAATTCTGAATTTATACAACAATCCTTGTGTTTCAGACATCACCTTATCCAGTGAAAGGTTCACAAGGCTTTTAGTACTGTTGCTACGAATAATTCATCTTCAACTGGACTTTTTTCCCCTCACTAGTAAATTGGGAAATATTACAAAAGGAGATTTGGCCCCTGATTTTTAAATCACTCCACATTGGCCACCATGCTTTTAGCTATCTAGGCCCAGAGCACTAGATTGCCTTCCCTAAACCTCTCCACTTCCCTCCTTTAAGATGCTCCTTAAATCCTCTTTGTCCAAGCTTATGGTCATCTGTCCCTTCTCCTTAAATGGCTCAGTGGCAAATTCTGTTTATTAAACAAAAGTGCTCAGATGTGTTTTATGCTGTTAAAGGTGCTAAATAAATGCAAATGTTTATTGTATCTAATCCAATAGTAGTGGTATAAGTGAGCTTCCACCATTCTCCCATTTCACTTGCTACAGTGCACGGTGTGAAAAAGAAACATAGAAGTTAACAGCACAGAAGGAAGCCATTCACCCAATCATGTTCATGCCAGCTCTTCGCTAGAGTAATCCAAAATCAATCTCAGTGTCTTAATTTCTACATGTCCATAAGTCTCTGCTTCAAATGTTTATCCACATTTCCTTAAAAGATGCAATGATCTCTGCCTCTCAATTCCTTTATCATAATTTTAGATTGAACAAAACCAGATGTCTATGGTTCAAGAAACAGCTTCACGAACTGCAACCAAAATTCATTTCAAATTAAGAACCATCACATAAGTCCGCATAGATACATAGAAGATAGGAGCAGGAGACGACCTTTTGGCCCTTCAAGCCTGCTCCGCCATTCGTCACGATCATGGCTGATCTTGCAACTCAAGAGCCTAATCCTGCTTTCTCCCCACAGCCTTTGATCCCATTCTCCCCAAGTACTATAGCTAGCCACCTATTGAATATATTCAATGTTTTAGCATCAACTACTTCCATGGTAATGAATTCCACAAGCTCACCACTCTTTGGGTGAAGAAATGTCTCCTCAACTCTGTTCGAAATGGTTTACCCTGAATCCTCAGACTGTGATCCCTGGTTCTGGATACACCCATCATTGGGAACATCTTCCCTGCATCTACCCTGTCTGTCCACATAGCAGAAATTTAATAAATGGACCTGAAACAACTCTTACATGGAGAAATATCAATACCAGGCAGCAATAATATGCACCAATAATGCTAATTAAATCAGATCTGAAAATCTTCAATAAAAATGTATTATGGCTTCAGTTCAAGTATTTTAATCACAATGTCTTACCTGCCAGTTACAAACTGCAATAACAAAACACATTCTTCTTGGGTTAGTGCTTCCACAACCTCCCAGAACCACTTGAAAAATATAAAGATTAACAGCAATGACAAATTGTGTGTGTGTAGAACTTGAGGCAAATCTGGTCATTCTGTACATGGGCAATTTCTCTTACAGATACTACATTTATTTGCAGATTCAATTTCTCAAACAACCATTGTGCAATTTGAACTTTTCTCTGTATTACTCGTCCAGTAACATAACCACGAAACATCCATAATAAAAAAAGCAAAATACCACGGATGCTGAAATATGAACAAAAAACACTAAATAGACCAGGAATTTTGCTTTTTATTAAATCATACCTGCTTCCCACCCTATCATAGACCTTTTGTTCTTATCTTTCCCTGCATCTGAAAAACAGCCTCCATGCTTGTTTAAAATTGGTTACATCGGTAACATTTCCCAGATCTGACAGACGGTTACAGGCCTTAAACATTAATTCTGTTCATCTGCATAGATGCTGCCTGGTCTGCTGATTATTTCCAGCATTTTCTGTTGACGCGACTCACCACTTGACATCGTACCCATGTGGTGTACAAAGGAGGTTTTCAAATAAATTTATTTATAAGAGTAAACTATACAAAGTATCCGAGGGATCACAAGAACTGCTGATGTACAATAGTCAATTTGCTGAAGAAGATGAGGTTATGCATTTTCACTTAACAGAGGGATCATCTAAATATTGGAATCTACTATTTACATTTTGAACGCAGATTGTAAACAGCCTTGCTAAACAGTAACTGTACTTCATAAGTACTTCATTGGCTGTAAAGTGCTTCGAGATGCCTGGTGATCGTAAAATAGCTAACTAAATTCAAGTCTTTTAATTATTTTCAAAAACCATATTGTACTCCAGAATGTTGAGCGTAAATGTTATACTTGAAAAAATCCAACTGAGGCTGCAATAATGTAATATAATTAATTGATTGTGCCTCTAGGGGTTTAAACTTTAATAACAAATATTCAATTACTTTACTGGAATCAACCATACTTAATCTCTTGATGGTATTACAGATATTAAACAGTCTGTTACATTTCTATATCCAATTGGATCTTTGATTCTGGCAAGTACTACACTTTATTTATTATTGCACCACTGAGATACAATGCAATTACACAACCAAGAAACATCAGTTGAAGTCGTGAGCCATCAGCACAGTTCAAGCATGTTATCTAAGATTTGAAAGTGCTGTATTTTTTTTTTTAATTATGTACTTTTTTCCTTCTGATTTGTGAACTGAACTGTTGCATTGGGGAGATTCCTTGTTTATTATAAAAGACTTTGTTGCATTGTGTGGATTGTTTGTACAAGTTTATTTCCCATGGCATTTCTATAGCATTGTCAGACCCAAGTATAACCACAGAATGGAACGCAAACATATCAAATCAATCCTATTTTAAGTTTTCTATTTTTCACGTTGATACTAGTACCTCTATCACTGGATCCTCTTTTTCATAACCACTCGTGTATTCTGTATTCCGTTTCCAGTCAGCCACGTCAATTTCTGGCATCCCAGAGAGCAGCAACTCCTATAGATAAGAGGACAAAAAAGATGAATGCTTGCGAAGCACACCAATTTTAGTTCTGGTTGAAATTAATATTTTTGGTTCGATTGTAGCTTTAATTCTTCTCATCCCTTTCTTCACCCCTGCTCAATAGTTAATAGTATTAACGTTACGTTTTGGTTTTTTTCAATCTTCATAACCTGTTCCAATTTGGAATAATAATTTGAAGGTTATCTGCAATTTATTTAACTTCCTTTCCCTCATCTGTCTCAAGTATCACTCGTCTGCAAGGACCGATATGGCTAAATTAGCCTCTGATTAGTTAGCCTCTGATCATAGAAATAGTCCTGAAAAGCCCCTTATTCAGTAAATTGAAACTCACGGGTCACAGGTCGGCAGGTTCACATATTATTAGGGCAATTTGATTTAATTTTAATTTTAAATGGTCGTAACAGCCTGATTGTACTGACTCACTGGTGTTTCAAAAGTTCCAGAAATTAACCATTATTAAAAAGGCCTGGCTAAACTTGTTTATCTGCAAAAGATAACCTTTTTATATTAACCACATCTACTTTCACTGTATCCTGTATTTGTTAACACAGTGCTAAAGAGATATGAAATAAACGGCTTCTTTTTTTAATTTCATGGCATGCAAGAGTCACAGTCATCTTAAATGTTTACCTCGAACTGAAGGGCTTACTCGGCCATTTCAGTGGACAGTTAAGAGTCAACTATATTGCTGTGGATCTGAAGTCATGTTTGGGCCAGAATAGGCAGATTTCTTCCCTGAAGTATATTAGCAACACTAATTCCCAGTACCAACTGCGTAGTTGGCCAACACCTCAGCCCAGACAAAGCTGTTCCTGACACATTTCCAGTTGGCAGCAGGAAAGAGTTTTTGTTTAACTCCTGGACAATTAGGTTTGAGATAGTATAATCAGGAAGTGAACTGATAACTTCATGCCTCATTGAGCGGCATGGTAGCACAAGGTTGTTTCACAGCACAGGGACCCGGGTTCGATTCCCGGCTTGGGTCACTTTTGTGCGGACTCTGCACGTTCTCCCTGTGTCTGTGTGGGGTTTCTCCAGGTGCTCCGGTTTCCTAAAGATGTGCTTGTTAAGCGAATTGGAAATTCTGAATTCTCCCTCAGTGTTCCCGAACAGGCGCCGGAATGTGGCAACTAGGGGACTTTCATAGTGCTGCATTGCAGTGTTAATGTAAGCCTACTTGTGACACTAATAAATACTATTATTATGCCCATTCCACTCCGGCTCTATCTACGAATGGGTTAAAGAGCACACACACCACATGCACACACTAATATGTCACAATCTATAAAAATAAACAAAATAAATGGGTTCAAACGTGTTAAATGCTGGGTTTGATTTTACACCCAGCATGTTATGGCTTTGTGCAGGCAGTTCTGACAAAGCCCAGGTAGCTCAGCTGGTAGATAAGGTGACTCTTAATTTCCCGCTTAAGGTTTTGAATCCTACATGATTATCATTAATTTTATAAATATTTTATTCAAAATTGCTCATCATTTTTAACCCCAAAAAATTACAATCAATTCATTCACAGTCTTAGTTCATTGAAAGTTGGGAATCTCATTTCCTGATTATATGTTTTAATTTACTGAATTGTCAGACGCATGTTTTAGAGGAAACAGTTGATAAATGATAGCAGGTAGATTCAAGAATTTGCACAGACCTAAAAATGTGGAACGTGAATTTTGTTAGTCTGAGTCAAGCAAACTTGTCAATTTTAATGCCACCAGCAATAACTCTGACACTGTACATATATAAACATAGAAACTGGGAGCAGGAGTAGGTCATTCGACCTTTTGAGCCTGCTCCCTCATTCAATATGATCATGGCTGATCATCTATTTCAATGCAATATTCCTGCTTTCGTCTATTACGATTCTGGACCAGATTCCAACAGTTGTTAGGATACTGGACAGAAATTCCAATATTTAATTTAATTTATAAAACTGCAAGGAAAGGATAATTCGCTCGAGGAGTGATTCCACACACAAATAGGGATATGGTATACAAAAACAAACTTTTTTACTAACACAGTGTCACTAACTTTAACCTCAAAGAAAATAGTTTACAATTACCACTTAAACAATGCTCAACAATGAAATGCTATCTTTATCTCCACTCAAACAATACTCATCACAGGTCAAAATCCACTTTCAAATACAGTTAACAAACATAGAGTTACTTGCCATATATTAGATAGAGATCTTTTGAGACTGCTTGAAGAGAGACCTGAACCCTGTCAGAATAATGCAGAATCTTTAGCTGTGTTCTGCAGAAACTGCTTCTCAGCTTGCCTTCCAACCAAATACTAAACTCTGCCTGCCTGCAAGAGGCCTGGTACAGCCCCAGCTCCTCCCAATAATTACATCATCCTCATCCAACTCAAATCCCATGACGTGATTATTTAAGTTTAAACACAATGGGTCAAACTCTCTTTTTGGGAAATTAAGGGGTGAATTCTCCACCTCCCCAGCCGCCTGTTTCTCGGTGGCGCCCCGTCGCTGGCAGCAGGATTTTATGTTCTGCTGCAGGTCAATGGGATTTCCCATTGCAGCCACCCCACGCCCTGGTGGTTTGTCAGCCTTTAAACCCATTAATTTCCCCAACACCATTTTCTTACTAATACTGATTTCCTTCAATTCTGCCCTCTCACTAGACCCTTGGTCCCCGAACATTTCTGGGAGGTTATTTGTGCCCTCTTTTGTGAAGATAGAACCAAAGTGGATGTTCAATCGCTTCTGATTGTAAGGGACCTATATTTGTCTTTACAAGTCTATTTCTCTTCACATATTTAGCAAGGGGCTGGTTTAGCACAGTGGGCTAAACAGCTGACTTATAATAAAGAACAAGGATGGCAGCACGGGTTCAATTCCCATACCGGCCTCCCTGAACAGGCGCCGGAACGTGGCGACTCGGGGCTTTTCACAGTAACTTCATTGAAGCCTACTTGTGACAATAAGTGATTATTATTTCTTTTGCTGAATTCTAAAATGCTCCCAATCCTCGGGCTTGCTGTTTTTTCTAGTAATGTCTTTGAATTTATTATTATACCTAATTTCTTTTGTAAGTCATGGTTGAGCCACCTTCCCTCTTATTTTTTTGCCAGGCTGGAATGAATAATTGTTGTAATTCACGTCCATGTTCTTTAAATATGAACCAGTGTCTATGTCAATACCTTTAGTAAGGTTCCCCACTCTATCCTCACCAATCCGTGCCTCATACCCTGATAGTTCATTTTATTTAGATTCAGGACCTTAGTTTCAGATTTGATTACTTCACTCTCCATCTTAATGAGAAATTCTGTCATATTATGGTCACTTTGCCCCAACAAGATTGTTAATTAATCCTTTCTCATTGCACAATATCCAGTCTAGAATAACCTGTTCTCTGGTTGGTTCGTCAACGTATTGAGTATAAAAAAGCATCATGTACACATTCCAGGACTCTTCCTCCACTATACCACTGCTAGTTTATTTTGTCCAATCCATTTGTAAATGAATTAAAGTCACCCATGATTACAGATGTACCCTTATTGCATGCACCTCTGATTCCTTGTTTAAACCTTGCTTACAACTCCCCTGCTATTTGGGGGCCTATAGATAACCCCCAACAACGTGTTCTGCCTCTTGGTGTTTATCTTCACCAATACAGATTCCAATGCATGGGTTTCCTCCCGGTGCTCCGGTTTCCTCCCACAGTCCAAAGATGTGCAGGTTAGGTGGATTTTCCATTCTAAATTGCCCTGAGTGTCCAAAATTGCCCTTAGTGCTGGGTAGGGTTACTGGGTTATGGGGATAGGGTGGAGGTGTGGACTTGGGTAGGGTGCTCTTTCCAAGAGCCGGTGCAGACTCGATGGGCCGAATGGCCTCCTTCTGCACTGTAAATTCTATGATATCATGATTTTCGTTACTCACTATTGCACAGATTTCCTCTTTTACTAACAACGCTACCCCACCCAATGCAGCCCCTAATATTGCAGCACAAGTAAGCACAGCCAGAAAGTAAACCAATGAAAAAAAAAACCAATCCATTAGTTTCGTGGTCAGCAGTACTGCTACCAGTATTTCTTCTTCCAAATTTAAATTAATTAACTGAAGTTAAATTACTCAGCTGCCATGGTGAGATTTGAATTAATATCTCCGGTTCATCAGCCCAGGCCTCTAGATTACTAGCCAAGGAATTTAACTACGATGCCATTGTACGCTGCAATAACACGATTACCTCCGTGTTTATTTATTTAGTCTCTTCAGAGAGCAATTTTACATGTTGCTTTTCACCTCTGCTTAAACAGTTTAACATTGGTCATCTGAATCAGTCAGCTTGGTCACTGCAAAGATTAGTTATAATCAGTGCCAGTTAACATTTCCACTTAAAAAAGGTAATTCTGCATATTATGTTATGAAAACAACTCTGGGAAATAGAAAGTGAAGTATTGCGCCCTCTCCCTCATTTCCGTCATTTTCCATCCCGGAAACTCACTGAAACGCTGTTAATCAGCATCAATATTTAGCGTTCTGTACATACTAGTGTTCTTACCAGCTCATATTCATCAAAAAGCTGAATGAGAGAGGGTGGAATGAACAGATGAAAGCCTTGCAAAAATGCATTTATCTGAGGCTGAATGGCACGAGTCATTCGTAATTCAGTAACAAGCTGGACATACTCCGCCTGAAAGGAAAAACAGCTGTTTAATCTTCTGAAAAAGATAACTAATCTTACCAAAACATTTCACTGAATGAAACAACAGATGCAAAGATTAGTAATAATGCAGTTAACAAACAAATGTAAAATCTTTTTCTCGGATAAGGAGCGTATTCTGCAGTGGGCCAAGCAGTCACGGAGCTGTAAGTGAGACAAAAGCATCCTGCGGGTTTACCAAGACCAGAGTGTGGAGGTGGCTAGGAGGAGGGCAGGCTTCAATCAGATCAGGGCGATCCTTTTCAAGGAAAAGGTGATGTTTGGATTGTTATACCCAGCCCGTCTCTGGGTCACGCATGAGGATCAGCGCTTTTACTTTGAGTCGCCGGAGGACGCGTTGGACTTTGCAAGAAAGAAAGGGCTGACGAAGGACTGAGAACTTTTGAATTTGGCTGCAACGTTCGTGTTTTTGTTTTCTCTGTTTTGTTTCTCTGTTTTTGTAAAAAGTTTCTCATTTTGCGTTTTATGGAAGATGTCTGTGGTGCTGTTTGCATTGAGTTGGAACCAGCAGTAGAGCGGAGTGAGTTTAGGTTTTCATTTGCACTGTTGGGGAATGGAGGTGTGCTTGTTTTGATCTTGGGTGTTTTTCTGTCGGGCAATTGTGTGGGGATTGTTTGATGTTGGAGTTTGTTTGTATGAGCGGGGGGGGGGGGCCACACAATAGGTGGGAGACTATCTGGCGCCGGGGATGGGAGCCACCAAGCTAGCTGGGTGAGCTAGCTCTCGGAAGCGCAGTGGGGGGGGGGGTGCATATGTATGGTTTAGGAAAGGGACTGGGTTACAGGGTGTTGTTGCGGGGGGGGGGGGGGTGAATGTTCTGCTGACGAGGGAGGGACTTGGGCTGCGGGACAGAGAGGAGGTGGGGGCTGCCTGGGGATGGACCGGTGGAGGCGTGGATCACGGGCTGGAGGTGGGCCTAAAAAAGGGGATGACTGATCGCGAGGGGGGGGTAATGAGCCCCCCAACTAAGCTGATCATCTGGAATGTTAGAGGGTTAAATGGGCCGGTCAAAAGGGCACATGTGTTCGCGCATCTTAGGGGATTGAAGGCGGACATGGTAATGTTGCAGAGACGCACCTCAAGGTAACGGAGGTTAGACGGAGGAAAGACCGGGTCAGCCAGGTGTTTCACTCGGGACTAGATTCAAAGACGAGAGGGGTCACGATCCTGATCAATAAGCGGGTGGTGTTTGTGGCGGGTAGAATAGTCTCGGACGTGGGAGGTCGGTATATTATGGTCAGTGGGAAACTGGAGGGGGTGCAGGTGATATTAGTGAATGTGTATGCGCCAAATTGGGATGTTGTGGAGTTTAAAAAGAGGATGCTGGGAAAGATACCGGACCTGGTTGGTCATGGGAGGGGACTTCAATACAGTTATGGACCCTGGCTTAGACCGGTCAAGCTCAAAAACAGGCAGGGTGCCAGCAATGGCAAAGGAACTAAGAGGGTTCATGAAGCTGATGGGGGGGGGGGGGGGGGGGGGGGGGGGGGGGGGATCCATGGAGGTTTGGGTAGCCGAGGGTGAAGGAATTCTCCTTCTACTCACACGTGCATAATGTGTACTTCCGGATTGATTTCTTTATTTTGAGCAGGGCCTTTCTGACTGGGGTAGTGGACACGGAGTATTCAGCGATTACAATTTCAGACCATGCACCGCACTGGGTTGACCTGCAGGTTAGCAGAGACGTTAACCAGTGCCCGCACTGGAGGTTGGATGTGGGACACTTGACGGATGAAGGGGTGTGCAAGTGGCTGAGGAAACGCATTCAGAGTCACCTGCAGGTCAATGACACGGAGGAGACTTTGGCAGCAGTGGTTTGGGAAGCACTGAAGGCAGTGGTAAGGGGGGAGATGATCTCGATCCGGGCTCATAGGGAGAAGGTTGACAGGGCAGAGTCGGACAGACTGGTAAAGGATATATTACTGATCGATAGGAGGTATGCGGAGACCCAGAGGCAGGGCTTCTGAGGTAACGGCGGAGTTTGCAGGCAGAGTTTAGCTTGCTGACCACAGGGAGGGCGGTGGAGCAGCTGAGAAAGGCAAGGGGGGGGGCGATTTATTGAACATGGAGGTAAGGCCAGCTGAATGCTTGCACGGCAGCTTAGGAAGAGGGAGGCAACTAGGGAGATAGGGAAAGTAAAGGACGGTGAGGGGAACCTGGCTGGTGATTCGGTAGGGGTGAATAAGGCGTTTAGAGATTTCTACAGCAGGCTGTACAGGTCGGAATCCTCTACGGGACCGGAGGGGATGAGACGCTTCTTGGAGGGGCTGAATTTCTCAACTATGGACGGGGAGCAGGTAGAAGGGCTGGGGGCCCCAATTGGGTTGGAAGAGACAGTGGAGGGCTTGAAGGCCATGCAGGCCGGTAAGGCCCCAGGTCCGGGCGGGTATCCAGTGGAGTTTTATAAAAAGCTCTCGGGGCTACTGGGGCCAGTGTTGTTGAGGATGTTCAATGAGGCAAGGGTGAGAGGGGTGCTGCCCCCGACGATGCCACAGGCAATGATTTTGCTGATTCTTAAGCGGGACAAAAACCCGGAGCTGTGTGGGTTCTACAGGCCGATCTCCCTGCTGAATGTGGATGCCAAGTTTCTGGCCAAAATCTTGTCCTCCAGGATTGACGATTGTGTTCGGACGTTATTTGGGAGGACCAGACGGGGTTTGTTAAGGGTAGGCAGTTGGTGGCCAATGTAAGAAGGCTGTTAAATGTGATCATGATGTCCCCGGAAGGTGGGGAGGTTGAGGTAGTGATCGCAATGGATGCAGAAAAGACTTTTGATCAATTAGAATGGGATTATCTGTGGGAGGTACTGGGACGGTTCGGTTTCGGGCGGGGCTTTATTGACTGGGTCAGGTTACTGTATCAGGCTCCTGTGGCAAGTGCACAGACGAACAGAACAACTTTGGACTATTTTAGATTGCACCGGGGGACGAGACACGGATGCCCCCTCTCCCCACTGTTGTTTGCGCTGGCTATAGAGCCGTTGGCAATTGCTCTGAGAGCTTCATGGGGTTGGAGGGGTCCGGGGGGGGGGGGGGGGGGGGGGGGGGGGGGGGAGAAGATTTTAGGGGAATTTGGCCGGTTCTCGTGAAATAAGCTAAATATGGAAAAGAGTGAGATGTTTGTGGTTCAGGCGAGGGGACAGGAGGGGCGACTGGGAGAGCTGCCGTTTAGGTCAGTAGGGGGTAGTTTTAGGTACCTGGGCATCCAAGTGGCGCGGGAATGGGACTGGCTGCATAAATTGAATCTGGCCTGGCTGGTGGACCAAATGAAGGACGATTTTCGGAGATGGGACGCGCTCCCGTTGTCTCTGGCCAGGAGGGTGCAAACGGTGAAAATGACGGTCCTCCCAGAGTTCCTATTTGTATTTCAATGTCTCCCCATTTTTATCCCGCGGTCATTTTTTAAGCGGGTCAACAGGGTGATCACGGGCTTCGTTTGCCCGTCAAGACCTCGCGGATAAGGAAGGTAATGCTTGAGTGGAGTCAGTCAGGGCAAGGGCAGGCTGGCGCTGCCAAATTTTAGTAACTATTACTGAGCGGCTAATATAGCCATGATCAGGAAGTGGGTGGTGGGGAAGAGGTCGGCGTGGGTGCGTATGGAGGCGGCTTCTTGTAAGGGTACCAGTCTGGGGGCGTTGGTAACTGCGCCTCTGCCGCTCCCGCCAGCGCAGTACTCCACCAGCCCCGTGGTGGTGGAGGACCTGAGAGTTTGGGGCCAGTGGAGGCGGCGTGTGGGAGCATCGGGCTGGGCGCCAATTTGTGATAATCACCGGTTTGCCCCGGGGAGTATGGGGGATGTGTTCATAGAGGGGAGCTTTCCGAGTATGAGGGCATTGGAGGAAAGGTTTGGGCTGGCGAGGGGAAACAAATTCAGGTATCTGCAGGTACGAGACTTCCTTCTTAAACAGGTGTCAACCTTCCCGCTCCTACCACTGAGGGGGATTCAGGACACGGCAATTTCCAGAGGGTGGGTTGGGGAGGTGAGCATCTCCAAGGACATCTACAAGGAGCTTATGGAGTCGGAGGAGACGCGGACCGAGGACCTGAAGCTCAAGTGGGAGGAAGAGCAGGGAGGTGAGATAGAGGGTGGTCTATGGGCAGGCGCGTTGAGTAGAGTCAACGCGTCCACAACGTGTGCCAGGCCCAGCCTGATACAAATTAAGGTTGTACACCAGGCTCACATGACAGTAGTCCGGATGAGCAGATTATTTGGAGGTGGAGGACAGGTGCACAAAATACATGGGAGGACAGGAGAACCATGTCCACATGTTCTGGACATGTCCAAAGCTTAGGGGATTTTGGCAGGGGTTGGCAGACGTCATGTCCCGGTGTTAAAAACAAGGGTGGCGCCGAGTCCTGAGGTGGCGATTTTCGGGGGTGTCGGAGGATCCGGGAATCCAGGAGAGAAAGAGGCAGATGTTTTGGCCTTTGCTTACCTGGTAGCCTGGAGACGGATACTATTGGCATGGAGGGACTCAAAGCCCCTGAAGTTGGAGACCTGGCTATCGGATATGGCTAGCTTTCTCTGTATGGAGAAAATTAAATTTGCCTTGAGAGGGTCACTGTTAGGGTTCACCCGGAGGTGGCAATCATTTGTCGACTTCTTTGCCAAAAATTAATCATCATCAGACAGGGGGGGGGGGGGGGGGAAATAGTTTAGGTTAGAGTAGAGGGTCAATAAGGGTGGGGCCTGTACGATGGTTTCATGTATATTGTCTATATTCTTGTTGTTACTATACCAAAAGTACCTCAATAAAATGTTTATTTTTTAAAAATGTAAAATCCTTTCATTTCACTACCTAACTTCCCAAAGGTGCAAAGGACAGTCTAAAAGCATTATTTTGAAAACAACCCCTTTTAAAAAAGTGACACCTACTGGAGATATTGTGAATGACTAGACTCGTTTAACAATCAGGTTTAGTCAAAACTTTGACCTGAAGGCCACATGCAGGTCTGAAAGTCTGGGAAACTCAGGACGTCGTGCATATACTACTCAGTTGATGGTTTATTCTGTTAAAATTAGTACTATTTTACCTACACCAGAATAATGTAACAGAAGTCTTTAAGTTAAGAACGGTCATTTAGCCACTGAATCTTTTAATTCATAATATTGTAGCCATCTGGGATGGCCACTTCCAACTAGGTACAGAGAAACTCGCAAAGCCTGGCGGGTAAAATGGCAACTGGGACAGTCCCAGACATTTCGGCGCCACTCCCTGTTCAAGGGAAACACAAACAACTGGGTCAGTGACCGCTTGGGACACACCCAGCCATCCAGATCCCCGCCCACTTATTGGCTAAGGAATCCAACAGAGTGATCAGGGATCACTCAATTAATAAGGCCCAAATCGAAGGACCGCTCAAAAGAGCACGAAGACCCCCTGATTATAAGAAGAAGAGTTCGCCATATGGTCGCTCTCTCGTGGTCCTGGTATCCCGGTCACGGCCATCGCCAAGTGCGGCAACACCAGAAGTAAGTCCAAGTTCAACGCTCGCTGTCAGACAGATGAGCCCAGCTGAGCAGCAGTTACTCCTTCAAACCCGACAGATCTAGAATCGAATAGCCGCCACTGTTTTCTGACCTAAGCCGGGTGCCCGAAGTTAAGTACAGGTTGTCTTAGTCGATAGGTGTAGTTAACTAGTAGTGTTTATGTTGCATGACTAATTGTGTTTAAATAAAGTACCCTTGACCTTGAACTAACAAACTGGTGTTTGGCTCTTTGATCGATAGCCGGTTGAAAATTGTGGTGGTATCATTCGATACCTGGCGATTCTAAGCATTAGGACATAGATAACCCAGAAAGAAGTGCAAACTCACTGATTGCCATAATTGGAACAGAGCCACAGAAAAGACAAAGTAAAAGAAACTTGCAACAATATATTCTAACAAAGTAATATCCTGCACCAAAATCTGGCCTGTGTCTAAAAATAATGAGAATCATAATTCTTCAAGTATTATGCATACTTTTCTGTCATAAAGTCCCAAATGCATTAAGGTACACAAAACAAATGCAAAACTAGAGTGCCAATGTATTTTTAGATCTAGCAACACATCGTTTGTGTTGCTGTATCTTAGATAGCATTAATCTAATTTGTGATCGGTTATTTCTCAGGCAACATTGCATTTCTTTTTTTTTTTTATAAATTGAATTAAAACTGCACATCGAACAGAATTAAATGTACAGATCTGACAGTGCTGACTAATGTCGGAATACAGTTCACATCTAGACTTCTTGAAATTAAACAGAATTTGCCACAATAAAAGTCAATTTGATAAAATAACCTAGTTTAGTCATACAATTAAAATGCTAAATATTAAGACATTGCTGATTTTAAAAAATATATTTTTATTCTCCTTTTTCACATTTTCTCCCAAATTTGCATCCACCAACAATACACAATAAGCAATAACGAATATACTGTCAATCCCCATATCAACAACAACAATCCCATTCTCCCACCAACCACCTGCCGGCTTGTTTACATAAACACATAACGAAAAGGAATCAGGAATCACCCATAGTCACCATTAACACATATAGTCCCCCTCCCCCTCCCCCAACCTCCCAACACCACCCCCCCCCCCCAACTAATGTTTGATGTTATCCAGTTCTTGAAAGTTCATAATGAATAACGCCCATGAATTGTAGAACCCCTTCATCCTTCTCCTCAGTTCAAACTTAACCTTCTCAAGAGTAAACAATTCCAACATCCCCCCGCCACACCTGGGCACAGGGTGGAGAGGATGCTCTCCAACCTATCGGGATCCGCCTTTGGGCGATCAACGAGGCAAAGGCTACAACATCTGCCTCCGCACCCCTTTCCAACCCGGCTCATCTGACACCCCAAATATGGCCTCCCGAGAGCGCAGGTCCAGTTTCACGTGCACCACTTTAGAGATTACCCTAAAAACCTCCTTCCAGTAATCCTCGAGCTTTGGACAGGACCAAAACATATGAATGTGATTTGTGCAACCCCCTCCCCCGCAACGTTAAGACATTGCTGATTTTAATAAACAAATGTAATAGAGATTTTAAAAGAATCAAAGCATGCAGCCATGCAAGGAATATTCTGTAACTATTTTTAAAATTAGCATGAAGAAGTCACGCGGCAAGCAAACATGTTGCTTCATTTCATAGGACAAATTAAACAAGGTGCTCACCCTTGATCACAAACAAAGAACAAAGAAAATTACAGCATAGGAACAGGCCCTTCGGCCCTCCAAGCCTGCACCGATCATGCTGCCCGTCTGAACTAAAGCCCCCTACCCTTCAAGGGACCATATCCCTTTATTCCCATCCTATTCATGTATTTGTCAAGACGCCCCTTAAAAGTTACCATAGTATCTGCTTCTACTACCTCCCTTGGCAGCGAGTTCCAGGCTCCCACCAACATCGGTGTAAAAACTTCATACATCTCCTTTAAACCTTGCCCCTTGCATCTTAAACCTATTGCCCCCTAGTAACTGACTCTTCCATCATGGGAAAAAGCTTCTGACTGTCCACTGTCAGGTATTAACCCACAGTAAGCCCTATGTTGCCCAATGAAAAGGTTTGATCAGTTGGAATTCTAAATCCCCTTTTGCAGTTAAACAATCATTGGAACTCACTGCCAAAGCGGACATGTAAAGAACAACTGCTTGGATAACAAAGCAGGATGCAATTGGTACCTGTGAAGAGTGGGAAAAAAGATAATTAACTTACCTTATTTTCCTGTGTGACAAGTATACATATCCCCCCAGGTTTCAAAGGCACCTCCTCCATTGCACCAAAAACATCAGTCTCAACTGAAAAAGTAAGTTCCAGGCCAAGGTCACTAATATCATTGTCCAGAATCCACTGAAGGTTTTTCGCATACTCTGGGTCAATGGAGGCTACATCCTGGTAGTTTACAGGGATACCTGAAAAATATGTATTCACACCAAAAAGATTAGACCAAGTGCATTATTAGTTTAATGCGAATATTTGGAAGACTCGGCAAGAAATGTAAATGCCCAGTCCGTGTATTAAAACATTAAAAACAAATCTTTGTACATACAAGTGCAATTTCAGCTACATATGCTACCTCTGGGACTATCCTCAATCTTTCCAATCTGTCACATTTCTTTTTTTTTTAAATAAACATTTTATTGAGGTATTTCCTTGGCATTGTAACAGCAGCAAGATAAACAACGTACATAAAAATATTAACATAGTGCAAATACCACCTCCCTCTCCCACAGGTCCCACCATTACTTAACCCCCTAAACTACGCTAGCCTAGGTGCCAAACCCCTGCCAAAATCCCCTCACCTTTGGACATGCCCAGAACAGGTGGACATGGTTCGTTGCCACCCCGCCCCCGCACATTTTGCACACCTGTCCTCCACCCCAAAGAATCTGCTTATCCGGGCCACTGTCATGTGAGCTCGGTGCACGACCTTGAATTGAATCAGGCTGAGCCTGGCACATGTTGCGGTCGCGTTGACCCTACTCAACGCATCCACCCAGAGACCCTCCTCTATCTCTCCCCCCAGTTCCTCCTCCCACTTTTGCTTTAGCCCCTCGGTCTGCGTCTCCTCCGATTCCATAAGCTCCTGATATATGTCTGAAACGCTCCCCTCTCCAATCCAACCTCTAGAAACCACCCTATCCTGAATCCCCCTTAGCGGCAGGAGTGGGAAGGTTGGTACCTGCCTCCGCAGAAAGTCCAGCACCTGCAGATATAGAAATTAATTTCCCCCCGCCAGTGTAAACTTCTCCTCCAGCGCCCTCATACTCTGAAAGCTCCCTTCTATAAACAAGTCTCCCATCCTCTCCATCCCCGCTCTCCGCCTAATTCAGAACCCCCCCGTCCATCCTCCCCGGGGCAAACCGGTGATTATCGCATATTGGGGACCAGACCGATGCCCCTTCTGCTCCCACATGTCTCCTCCACTGCCCCCAGACTCTCAGGGTCGCCACCACCACTGGACTGGTGGAGTACTGCGCCGGTGGGAACTGCAGAGGCGCCATTACCAATGCCCCCAGACTTGTGCCCTTACAAAAAGCCGCCTCCATACGCACCCATGCCGACTCTCTCTTCGCCCCCCCCCCCCCCCCCCCCCCACCCCCCACCCCCCCCCCACCCCACCCACCCCCGCCCCACCAGTCACCTCCTAACCATGGCTCTATTAGCCGCCCAGTAATAATTACTGAAATTCGGCAGCGCTAGCCCACAATCGACCCGACTCCGCTCGAGCATTGCCCTCTTCACTCGCAGGGATTAGCCCCCCCCCACACAAAAAACGCAATAACTTTATTGACCCGCTTAAAAAAGGGCCGCGGAAAGATGGGGAGACATCGGAAAACGAATAGGAATCTCGGGAGGATGGTCATTTTTACCTTTTGAACTCTGCCCGCCAGAGACAACAGGATCACATCCCATCTCCGGAAATCCTCCTTCACCTGATCCACCAACCGGGCCAAGTTCAATTTATGTAGCCGGTCCCTATCTCTCGCCACTTGGATACCTAGGTACCTGAAACTGTCCCCTACCACTCTATGGCCGTTCCCCCAGTCACCTCACCTGACCCCTCGCCTGGACCACAAACATCTCCCTCTTCCCCATATTAAGCTTATACCCTGAAAACAGCCGAAATCCCCTAAAATTCCCATAATTACTTCCATTTCCTCCATTGGATCTGAAACGTACAAAAGCAGGTCGTCCGCATACAGCGAGACTCTGTGCTCCAACCCCCCACCCCGGACAAGGCCCTCAGAGCAATTGCCAGCAGCTCTATAGCCAGCGCAAACAGCAGTGGGGAGAGGGGGCATCCCTGTCTCGTCCCTCCGGGGCAGTCTAAATTAGTCCGAAGTCGTCCTGTTTGTCCGTACACTTGCCACAGGAGCCTGGTACAGCAACCTGACCCAGTCAATAAAGCCCCTCCCAAATCCGAACCGCTCCAGCACCTCACATAAATAATCCCACTCAACCTGGTCAAAAGCTTTCTCCGCATCCATCGTGACCACTACCTCTACTGCCCTACCCTCATGATTACGTTTAACAGCCTTCTTACATTGGCCACCAGCTGCCTGCCCCTAACGAACCCTGTCTGATCCTCCACAATAACATCCGGTGCAGTCCTCAATCCTGGAGGACAAAATTTTGGCCAACAGTTTGAAGTCTTCGTTCAACAGGGAAATCGGCCTCTAAGACCTATAGCTCCGGGTCCTTATCCCGTTTCAGGATAAGCGAAATCGTGGCCTGTGAGATCGTCTGGGGCAGAACCCCTCTTTCCCTAGCCTCGTTAAACACCTTCAACAGCACCGGTCCCAATATCCCGGAGAACTTTTTATAGAACTCAACTGGGTACCCATCCGGTCCCAGGGCCTTACCCGACTGCATGGCCTTCAAGCCCTCCACTATCTCTTCCAACCCAATCGGGACCCCCAGCCCTGCTACCAGCTCCCCGTCCACCTTCGGGAACATCAGCCCCTCCAGGAAGTGCCTCATCCCCTCTGGCCCTGCAGGGGGTTCCGACCTGTACAACCTGCTGCAAAAGTTCCGGAAGGCCTTACTCACGCCTGCCGAGTCCCCAACTAAGTTCCCATCCCTGTCAATAACTTTCCCTATTTCTCTAGCTGCCTCCCTCTTTGAGCTGCTGTGCAAACGTCCTGCTGGCCTTCTCACTATGCTCATATATCGCCCCCCCGTCAACTTTCTGAGCTGTTCCACTGCTCTCCCTGTGGTGAACAAGCCAAATTCCGCCTGTAGCCGCCCACGTTCCCTTAAAGGCCCTGCCTCTGGAGTCTCTGCATATCTCCTGTCGACTTGTAGAATCTCTTTTACCAGTTGGTCTGTCTCTTCCCCAACATCCTCTTTATAAATTCCACATAATCCCAATTTGGCGCATATACATTAACCAGCACTACCTTCATCCCCTGCAGCTTAGCACTAACCATGATATATCGACCTCCCACATCCGAGACGATTCTGCCCACCTCAAATGTCACCCGCTTATTAATCAAGATTGCAACCCTTCTAGTCTTTGTGTCCACCCAGAGTGGAAAACCTGACTCATCCAGCCTTTCCTCAATCTGACCTGGTCCACTACTCTAAGGTGCGTCTCCTGCAACATTACCATGTCCGCCTTCAGTCCCCTCAGGTGCGCAAACACACGTGCCCTCTTTACCGGCCCATTTAACCCTCGAACATTCCAGGTGATCAGCCTAGTTGGGGGGCAAAGTGCCCCCCACCCCGCCGATCAGCCATCCCCTTTCTTGGGCCCGCTGCCAGCCCCAGCGCCGGACCACCTACGGCCCACCCCTTGGCAGCCCCCACCCCGGACCTCCTCACTGTCCCTCCACCGAAGTCCCTCTCTCGCCAGCAAAACCACTCCCCCCTCCCCCACCTCGCAACACTACTCTAAAACCTAACCCATCTAGTAAACTAAACATATGCACACCCCCCACTGTGCTTCCGTGAGCTAGCTCACCCAGCTAGCTTGGTGGCCCCTGGCGCCATGAAGTCTCCCCCTATTGTTCCCTCGATCCCCTCCCCCCGCTCATACAAACAAGTTCCCTCATCTAACAATTCCCACACAAACACCCAGCAGCAAGAAAAAAAAAGCACCACCCACCGAAACTCAAACAGGCACGCCTCCATCCCACAAAAGTGCACATCAATTTAAAAAAAAGGATATTGCCAACATCCACCGGAAAAAGAACCCGAAAACGGAAAATCGACTATTCTCCGCCCCCACCCACTCTTAAACAGAACTCCAAAAACAGAAACGAAACAGTAAGAGGAGACAAAACCAATTTAAAACAGAAAAAAAAGGGCCCAATATACCCAATATAGGCCAACAAGTTGCCTCAAAGTTCGAGAGTTCTCAGACCCCCACCATTCCTTTTCTATTAGCAAAGTCCAGCGCATCTTCAGGCGACTCAAAATAATGATGCTGGTCCTCATGTGTGACCCAAAGACGAGCCGGATACAGTAGTCCGAACTTCACCTGCTTCTTGAAGATTGACTTAGCTTGGTTAAAGCCTGCCCTCTTCCTCGCCACCTCCACACTCGGGTCCTGGTACACCCGCAGGATACTGTTGTCCCACTTACAGCTCTGCGTTCCTTTGGCCCACTGAAGAATCCATTCCTTGTCCAGGAACCTATGGAATCTCACCACCATTGCCCTCGGATTGTCCCCCGCTCGCGGCTTCCTCGCAAGCGCTCTATATGCCCTGTCCACCTCCAACGGTCAGGGGGAATGCCCCCTCCCCCAGCAGTTTTTCAAACATACCCGCTACGTATGTCCCAGCGTCCGCTCCCTCAGCCTCCTCCAGGAGCCCGACAATTCTTAAGTTCTACCGGCGGGACCAATTCTCAAGGTCCTCCACCTTCTCCAGAAGCCTTTTCTGCTGGTCCCGAAGCATCCCCACCTCCAGCTCTACCGCTGTTTGATACGCCTCCTGCTCAGCCAGCGCCTTCTCAACCTTCTGGACTGCCCGATTCTGGGCGTCCAATCTGTGCTCCAGCCGATCGATCGATTCTTTAATCGGGTCCAAACATTCCCGCCTCGGCTTGGCAAAATCGTCCTGGATGACCTGCATCAACTGCGCCGCCACCCCAGGGGTCCGGTCCTCGGCCATGCTGTCTCCTGCTGCAGCTTCAACACAGCTCTTGGCTAACTTTTTATTTCTGCCTTTTCGTGACTGCTGGTTCTTTTCTCCATACACTAATATGTGGAAATGGTGCCCAATTGCCTCAGCCTTTGATTTCACCATCTAAAACCAGAAAAAGGTCTGGGGGAAAGGTCCAAAAGTCCGACCAGAGCGGGAGCCACCAAATGTGCGACTTCTCCTTCATAGTCGCCACCGGAAGTCAATCTTTCATTTCTGTAGGGAAATTGTCGCTTCTTGATTTTTAGTTTTCCTTTACCGGAAATTATTGTAAAGACACCTGACTATATTTCTCACATCCTCTTCACTTAGTCGCCTTTTCCCATAAAGGATAAAGAAACAATAAAAGTGTGTGTGGGGGTGTGTGGAGGGCGGGGGGGGGGAACTAAAATAGTTGCTACCATTTTGCGCCTGTGTTCGCCACAAATAGCGGCGTGGGCATAAAATATCACTCGGAAAACGAGAATCTCTTTGCCAAGCTCTCATTTTCTGTTCTCATTCTTCCTGTCCCCCGCAGGAAAGTCGGGAACCTCATTTCAATACGTTTCCATATAATTAGTGGGCTTTACCGCCTATCTTTCTCACACATTCGGAATTTCCCTCGCAGCGATGTGACTCAACTTTCTTTTTTTGTTCATTCATGGGACGTAGGCATCGCAGGCTGCGCCAGCATTATTGCCCATCCCCAATTGCCCTTGAGCATTGCTGTGGGTCTGGAGTCACAGCTTTCCTTCGTTAAAGGACAGTAGTGAACCAGATGGGTTCTTTGGGTTGTGGGGGCGAAACCCACAAGATAATTTTATGACAATTAGACTTTTAATTCCAGATTTTTATTGAATTCAAATTTCACCCTCTGCAATGGCGGGATTTGAACCTGTGACCCCAGAGTACTCTGGGTCTCTGGATTACTAGACCAATGACATACCACTATGTCACCACCTCAACTGCTTTTTTAAAACTGGAACCAGGTGAAAGGAACCGGCCGGGGACAGTCCTTTTTATCCTTTCCACTTTGGCCTTGGTCCTAGTATTGTTCAGGTGGAGTCCATTCCAACAGTACAGTTCCTTCCTGTTTTAGTATTGGTGCCAGCGTTCCATGAAATGGAACCCTTCTAGTTCACACCACATCCTGTGTCATTAACTCACCACACTAATCTGTGTGCCAATTTACACGTGGCTCAGGTAGTAATTCAGAGATTCTAATCCGTAAGGTCCTGTTTTTTAATTTAACTCTTAGTTACTGGCCCTTTACCCAATGTCATTATCTCAAAATGATTCTTAACAAAGAGATTTCTTCCAGGAGGTAGACAATGTACCATGTGCCAAGGTACACTGGGTACACTTGTTGCCTACAAAGAGATGTTATCCATCAACCTAATTATTGAATCCCCTGAAACTACAACATCATGCTTTCCTTCCTCCCTACAGCCAGCCTCCTGTTCCAGTACTGTAGTGATATCATGGCTGTGTTGTAATTCACCGACTGACCACTAGGATTCTCATTGGTATATAAGTGAATGTTAGAGTCATGTGACACCTCAGACTGGCTGGGAAGCTGGAGAGAAGCTTGTGCATGTTAATACTGTTATTCACAGGCAGCACGGTGGCGCAGTGGGTTAGCCTTGCAGCCTCACGGCGCCGAGGTCCCAGGTTCGATCCCGGCTCTGGATCACTGTCCGTGGAGTTTGCACAGTCTCCCCGTGTTTGTGTGGGTTTCGCCCCCACAACCCAAAGATGTGCAGACTAGGTGGATTGGGCATGCTAAATTACCCCTTAATTGGAAAAAATTAATTGGGTACACTAAATTTTTTTTTAAATACTGTTATTCATCTGTTGTTTTGTATATAGTTTATCCACAATTAATGTTGACAAAACATTTATAGCTTTAGCTACAAGTGTTCTTGTAATATAAATCAGGCCTTCCGATAAGATTACAAACACCATGGACCACATTCTGACTTTCCTGCAGACAGTCCATAACCTTACCCTCAAGTTAACATGCACATTGTATCTATTGAATAGGATCAGTTCTGTGGATCCTAGTTCTTGATCCGAGCTGGGTTCCGCTTACTCGGCACATTATCACCTACACCAACCACAATCAACCAGCACACTTACACAGCATGAACAAAGTTTGAAAAGTGAACTACTCGCAATGTACAGCTTTCCCTCAGTGCAATGCAATTTTCAAAAACTATAGAAAAATAGCACAAATTAGAAAATGAATTTTCAACTGAAACAATTCTTACCAAGAATATGTTTGTAAAATGAGCGTGTAAAGTAGATGTTAACCAGTTGTCGGTGATAAAGTGCCAAACCTAGGATCTGCCCTGCAAACCGAAAATAATTCAGATGGTCTGGATTCACCGAGGAATTACTGTTAGGCTGGAAGGTGGTTCCTGTAAGAACGTAGATGTATTTTGTCATGGTTTCTTGGCTCAACTGATAATCCAACAAGTATTAAAAAATAGAACATACAAAGATTCTTAGCTTGCTTGCATTAGATGGTTAATCAACATCTTGAGTTGAAGTAAAATGAAAAATTCTTGCTTTGAATATTGAAAAAAATGTATAAAATGAAAATCGCTTATTGTCACAAGTAGGCTTCAAATGAAGTTACTGTGAAAAGTCCCTAATCGCCACATTCCGGCGCCTGTTCGGGGAGGCTGTTACGGGAATTGAATTGTGCTGCTGGCCTGCCTTGGTCTGCTTTCAAAGCCAGCGATTTAGCCCTGTGCTAAAGATCTTAAACAGTCTATGTGTATAAAACAATTTCCTTTCAAATCCATAGGAGACAAGTACCATCTGCCGACTGAGTGAAGAGTGCGTAGTCTGGGTTGATTATCTCACTGGAAAGGATGTCGAACCATTCACGCACCACACCTTGGCCCTGAGTACAGAAAAGGAACACAGAGTTTAAAGGTACCATGCTAATCCATTTATTGAAGTAATGTAGAGTTTTACTCCCCAATTTTATCTCTCCAGTCTATGTTCCGAATATATGTCACAATCAAACTCATTACTGGCATCTATCAGTCTCATTTAGAACAAGTCACTATGATGTGTAAAACAATAACTTGCAAGAGCCCCCGAGTGATTTTGTTTTTTCTTTCACTGACACTCTGTCCTCCCTTGCTCTGACCACTGCCAAATCTGAAATCCCAAGAATCCACTCAGCATTTCTCCACATCACATCAATGCTGAGAACTGGAACTCAGTAGTTCCATAGAGATTGCAGGTGCTAATACAAATCCTATTTCGAACTCATTTGACATAAAATAAAAGAATAGTTTACAAGCTTGCAACCACAGCAGTCAAAAGTAAATACTAAACAACTTAAACGGTCAAGTCAAGTACGGATAAATTTATAACACCTATAATTCCATTAGATTTTACTATCTAGACATTGATAGTGACCAATAAACTCACACATAATACGATTTCCAGTATCCACAATATTTTATTTTTATTTCAATGTTAATGATTAAATTTCATTCCACCTAACATTTATATACGGTCAGTTTTAAGAAAATCTCTCCACAGGATTCAAATGGCATGTCATATTATCAATTTTTGAAACATTTTTAAATAATCTATTCCACATGAATATATGTATTAGTCCAGTGATAACGGTGAAAAAAATAATTAGCAAATGGAACTGGAACAAAACACAATTCATCAAATGTGGTACTGCAGATCTGCAAAAGAATTGTCTCTCAGGATATCACAAAGATCTTCATATGTAATAATATAGGAACATAGAAATTACGAGCAGAAATAGGCAATTTAGTCCCTCGAGCCTGCTCTGCCATTCAATCAGTTCATGGCTGTTCTCTCCCTGGTCTCAACTTTTGAGTGTAACATTTGAAACTTTATAGTATTCCTAAATAATTGCAAAACTGATTTAAATATCCTATTTATATCATATGATTACTAAATGCTTCCCGCTGTTCAGAACAATTACATATTTTGAAACAATCTTGATGAAAAAATAAGTTCAATAACACGGGTGACAGCTTGCTAAAAGTAAGTGATGCAGGGTTGGTTGGGGGGGGAAACATACCATGCCTTCTTCACCATGAAAGCGTACAGCAACGCCTTGTTTCAATTTTTCATAGCTTGTTTTTGAGACAACCTCACAGCTACTCTGGAAAATTGAATCTGTAAACAGAAAATCTAAACGTTACTATGGTACATCCTCGAAAGACAAGAAACAACAACAAAGCATGCTCGGGTGGGCTTTAATCCCCCTCACACTTCTCACACTTCTTTTCATTGGCAAATTAGCTCTGAACTTATAAAAGTAATGTATAATATCATCACAAATCCAGCCCTTTTCATTCAAGCACCAGATAAGCAGTAAAAGAGCACTCTAGCTTCCATGACCATCATTTCCTCTGGCATGTAAAGTCAGAGTACTCGCGTAACTACCAAAAATGGGAATAAAAGTGTCACTGGTTAATATATTTCTAATAAAGTCAAACAAAACTGAGCAGTAACATAATATAATTGCTTTTAAAACCAATAGTCTTCCTGTTGCTCACCATATTGCATTTTACATTTGAAGGAAGCATCCCATCACATTGAAGGGTAATTTGAAGCAAAATGCTTTTGGTTTCAGTAACTGACACTTAAAGGTTTAAACCCAATGTTAAATTGACAAAACTTCCAGAAGTAATGAAAGAGAAGTCCACGCTCTTCAGAATGTGTGCTATGAAAAGGGGGACATATATATTTTATCTACAAGATGACATTTTGAAATGGAAATTCATTAGTACAGCTAAAGTAACTCAAATTGTACCTCTATGAACAAGTAAGATATCATTTTCATTAACTGGTCTGTGCACCATATCGGAGTCAGGATGATTAGCATGAAGATGTTCGTAGAACCACTCACATCTATCCTTGAAGGGCTAAATGAGGAGAGTTAAAAATCTAATTAAAATCTTTTTTATTCAATTTTCAGAAGAAATAGGCAACTAAAATGGAACTGAAGACAATGACAGAATCTTCCTTACAATTGTAATACCACACCTCCATCAATAGCCCATTATCCCAATGCTGGCTCAGATTGAAGGTGCAAGTTTCACAACATGAAGTTTTTCAGGGAGTTTCCTTCCGGCTCTGCCAGCGAGTTCCCCACAGGTATCAAACAACACTTAGTCACTTTTTTGATCCCTGGAATGTTTCTTCCCAGTATAGCCCACATTTAGGGTTGAATTCTTCTGCCTTGACTGCCACAAGACCATCATGGGCCGGACACGGACCATGTGAAGGTCCATTGACCACGGTCACCGGGCAGGCGCAGCGAAGAATCCCGCTCCTAGAATTATCATCACTGGGGAACTAAGATCAGGCCGCCATTTTGAAAGATGCTCCGATCTCTAAATAAGCTTGGGCTTGTGGGTCCTCCACACCCCCACCCATGGGCAATGTCAACCAACCCCCCCCACCCCAAAGTGAGGACACCCCGCTATGGGATCCTTGGGGATCCCACCTCTTCAAGCTCCCCCTCCCCTCCTGGAACCCACCCACTTACCTGCCATGCATCACCCACCCTCCTTTCATGGGCATAGCCCCCCCCTCCCCCATTGGGCCTTGGCCGTTGGCAGTGCCACTCTGGCATCCTTGCACTGCCACCCTGGCAGTGCTCATGCAGCTTGGCAGTGCCACCCAGGCACCTTGGTAGTGCCAGGGTGTCATGTACCAGGGTGAGGCCCGGGGAGAAACCCTGCACTATCCCATACCACCCAGGGGCCTCCGATGGCCTGGGAGACACGCGCCACCCCCCCCCTCCCCCCGCCGCGGTGCCGTTCCACCTGGTCCATGCACACGCCATTTGGGCACACCCCTTTTGGCCGTGATTCTGATTCCTACACCTAGCGGGAATTGGATAGAGCCCGCGAGGCGGCATGAAGGCTACCAAGAAGCCCGCAGAGCCTTTCTCGATCTACCAGCCACGTTGTGCTCTTGCTCGAGCGCAACGCGGCCACAAAATCGCACCTTTTTATTTAATAAGGGTACTTCTGAACAAAAATGCTGTCAAAGTTTTTCATTTTGCACTCATCAGGACAAATGGAAGAATGCCAAATTTCAATGGGAGCATGAGAAAAGGGTGCTAGTTGGTCAATTCTGAAATGTTGCCATGGAAATATACCAGGAAACAAAATCACGCCCTTTTATTTAATAAGGGTACTGCTGAACAAAAATGCTGACAAAGTTTTTCATTTTGCACTCATCAGGACAAATGGAAGAATGCCAAATTTCAATGGGAGAATGAGAAAAGGGTGCTAATTGGTCAATACTGAAGTGTTGCCATGGAAATACACCAGGAAACTATGTAGTGCCCCCATTGAATTGTTTAATTCAAAAAAGACACAATGCCTGGACATGTTCCTTTTGCTTGCAAAGAACAGGTTCCTACATATGAATATATGTACGCTCTAGCAAGTGTACATGAGCCATTGGAGGCCTGACTGACTATCTTAAATTGGCTGAGAGTGTAATTTGTAGCACACTTGGGATTGCTCAACAATTGCAGAATCCCATCCAACCAGTATTCCCAATTTTACAACCATTGGCGGTTCAAGTATGGCTCTGCCTATTGAGAACAGCTGAAGTGCTGTTTACTACTATCCACATGGTTTGGGGGGACACATCCTGCATACCTGGCATTGGACCTACACTGAAATTCATGCACCACACAACTCGTTTGTGTGTTAGGCAGAAAATCTTTATGGCTTTATGGCAGCACCCTGTTAGTGGAGAATACCACTAGTATTGCTACTGCATAGTAGCAGCATGAAATGGCCAGATTAATCTGCTGCTCAAATTTTTGAGATACCATCCAGGATAACTCCAGGTAGACTAGGCACTTTTCAGATCCTAAAATGGTGGTCTTGGGTCCATTCGTGACTTACGCGCTACACACAGTGGACAATGATATGATTACGGCAAGGGCTTTTCAAAACCAGATTTCCAGCCTACCTGTTATTCTTACTGGAGACAAAATGGAATGGTAATACAGCACAGCCACGATCTGGGATCATATGCTGAATAATTTATTGCTACAACAATGCCAGTTAGTAATAGGAGTTTGCACTACAAGCTTCACCCGCAGGTCAATTAATTAAGGCTGTTAGCAGCTGAGTCATATACACTATGAAGGTCCCAAGTTTGATCAGTTTGGTGTTACTAAAGCTAACTTTAACAGAGGTGACTGTAGGTGCATAACAAGAGTTAGAGATGCAACAATTGGCCTCAGCACTGACCCATGACCAGGGTAGAGTTTTATGAGCAGAGGTTACCTCCAGGGTTTTAAGTGCCATTATTTATGCTTTGTATCAGCAGAGAAACAACATTGCAACCAAGCACAACCACGCACATTTCGAGCAGAAACTCACGGGGTTTTAATTAAGAGCACAATCTTAGTCACCTTCCCCACCCAAATAATGGAGCAATTCAATGCAACAGCCATCACGGCTGACATCAGCTACTCAAAAAAGATTATAAACTAAACTTGATACTTTTATGATCTGCAAATCCATCATATAAATTTACTGGGACGTTGGAAAAACTTTTATTTTTAAGTGTTTAAAAAAAGCTTACCTGCGCTTTGATGATGTGCATGAATCTTGACATCAGTTCGGGACACTCCAGAAGAAAGTGAAAGTGGTCAAATATTATTATTGGGTTTCTGTAACAAAGTATTGTTGTTTTTAAAATGGGCGTCACGATAATGCAACATTGAAGAGCATCTGGAAGCACATATGCTCACCTTGTCACAAAACACTTCAGAACGTCATCATGCTTGCACACAAATTCTATAAAACGAGGTGATGTCATTCTGCAAAAGAAAATGGCATGTGTTCTTTTTCACGCTCACTAATGTCTTCAAGTAGGATGTGAGGAAGAGCATTTTTTTTTCTTTTTAAATGCAGCAAGTAGAACACTCTGCCCACAAGGGAGGCAGAATCAGCGATTTCAGTATGAAATTGGATGGGCACTTTAAAAAAAAAAAAATGAACTTACAAAGTTATGGGGATAGATGCAGGGATATAGGGCTGACTGGATTGTTCTGCAAGACTGGCATGGGCTTAACTGGGCCCAAGAGCTTCTTTCTATGCTGTCAAGACGATGACTCAAATTGGAAAGATCAAACATGGACACTAAAAACATGTAACTTACAGAACTGAGTCTCAATCAATGCACCCAAACTAAAGCAACTGTGAATACTAAACTAGCAATTTTGATCAATATAACCACGCTGCATTCAATTTTTCTATCCTGCTGGGAATCCTCAGTAGTGTAAACATTATGTGAACACTGAATGTCCCGGAAGAGTAAAACACCATTATTAAGTGTAACTCTGCATACATTGCAAAGAGACACTGGAGTGTTGTCAAGCATGAGAAACCGTGGGCTGGACTCTCCGTTCCTGAGGCTGTGTCGACGCCAACGGAGGATCCGTGGTGTTTCACGATGGGAAAATCGGCGCAAAACCCTCACCGATTCCTCTACCGGTGAGGGGCTAGCACCGGCGCCACGTGAAAATCCTGTAGAACTTGCAGAAAACAGTTAGAGAATAGCCGGGTCCGTGCTGCACGTGCTCAGGGCTGACAGGCTGCAGCCGCGTGTACGCCAACACCCCACACACACACACGCACCGATCGCGCCGGAAATGGTGGAGACGGCTGTGCTGGACCGCGTACCCGCCCACCCCGACCCCACAGCCGACCTCCTGGTCACCACCCACCATTCCCCCCCAGCCCTGGCAGAAACCCCCCCCTGCCAGCGGCACCGATCTAGGCAGAGTGTGGCGGTGCTGGACACTGTCCGCACGCCTTCTCTCTCCACCACTTCAGGCTCATGACCGCTGAGACCACACGTGGCCCGCGCCATCAGAACTCGGCCCGTCGGAGGCGCAGCATCGCTGGTGGGCCCACGAATGACATTCCAACGGACTCGCGACTGCGCGTGACGGGCGTCTCGATAATGCCGATTTGGAGGGGTCGGAGCATCATGACCCGCCGTTAAACCAGCACCTGCTGCGATTTTGGCGTCGAGAGCCATTCTCCGCCCGATCGCCGTTCCTGATATCGGTGTCGGGCTATGGAAAATCCCACCCCATATAATTAAAAAAAAAAAGTTAAGACCCTTCAAACCTTAGCTAACAACCAAACCATGCAATTTATTGTCTTGAAATTTGCTACTACGTCCTATAGTTTATGCAGTGCACTTCATGGCAACTCACAACTGGCACCTTCTGGCCTGCATAGATGACTCAACATCACTTGCGTACCTGGGCAAAATAAATGAGGAACGTTGTACACCCAGCACAACAGAGCTAAAATCTGAGGCAAGTTTAGTGATGGTGCAGCCAAAAACATTTGGTCAAATTCAGCATCATGCAAAACGCGAACGTGTTTCACACCAACATCCACAAGCTCCTGTATAAAGTTCCTCTGAACACCAAGGTAAGCCAGTGCAAATCCTGTACCGTAATGAACGTCATTGGGCAAGCAGACAATTTCAGATGTTACATTAAAAAGTCCCAGTGTGGGTTTGTACATTTTGTGACAAAGATGTAGAGATATTGGCCTGAATTCTCCTTTGCTTGGGATTCCCAGTGGCGTGGGGTGGTAACAATGGGAAATCCCATTGACATGCGGCGGGAAGGTAGAATCCTGCTGCCAGCGAATGGCACACCTCCGAGAAACACGTACGTCTGGATGGCCAGAGAACCCAGCTTATTGCTTGTGCACATTGTTATGGACCGCCTTTTGAACACAACCCATCTCCAACTATACATAAAAATGTGAAATGGTTTCCATTTCATGCATGCAAATTTATTTTAAATGAAATATTTTAAAATTGGACTTTGTCTCGATGGAAATATCATGACTACTCTGCCCAGTACTTAACTACTCTGGACAGTCAATTCCAATTAGCAGTAACAGTAAACTTGTTGCAAATGCAGGTCAATGCTCTTTGAATAGAATTGCTGAGTCCAGAAGACGCTAAGCATTTAAACCAATGGATAAGTTCTATATTCGCTGCACCGAGTTAACATAAGGTTTGGGCAAGGTATAGTAATTTATTTTGTTTTTGTTCTCTCCTTTTGAGTTGCCAACAATACATAAACTTGCCCAGATTTTCATGGTACCACAAACATTAGATATTCCAGTAAGATAACAATTTAAACCCATTTTTATGAAAAACTTCAATACATTGTTCATTTTTATTTCCCTTAATGTCCCAGGAACCTTGCTGTCAAATTAGGTTTGCCACTGTATCAAAGAGGCGATAAATCTACAAAGGATGAATTGGGAATGTGAGGAATATTCTCCACCAAGCTGCCAAAGTGCAGCTCCAACAATACTCAATACGTTTCATAGAATTTACAGTGCAGGAGGCCATTTGGCCCATCGAGTCTGCACTGGCCTTAGGAAAGAACACCCTACACAAGCCTACACCTCCACCCTATACCCGTAACCCAGTAACCCCACCCAACCTTTTATGGACACTAAGGGCAATTTAGCATGGCCAATCCACCTAACCTGCACCTTTGGACGGTGGGAGGAAACCGGAACATCCAGAGGAAACCCACGCAGGCACGGGGAAAACGTGCAGACTCCACACAGACAGTGACCCAAGCCGGGAATCAAACCTGGAGCTGTGAAGCAACTGTGCTAACCACTGTGCTGCCCTAAGTTTGACACCATTCAGGACCAAGCAGTTTGTTTGAATGGTACCACCACTTTCAACCTTCACTCCCTCACCCCGTGCACAGTGCCAGCAGAGTTGCACTACAGCATATCACCAATGCTCTTTCCACAGCACCTTCCAAAGCCACAGCCTCCACAATCTAGAAGGACTAGGACAGCAGATACATGGGAACACAACCACCTGAAAATGTACCTCCAAGCCACACACCATCCTGACATGGAACTATATCGTCATTCCTTCACTGTCGCTAGGTCAAATATCTGGATCGTCCTTCCTCATAACACTAAAGTGTAGATACACAAGTTGGACTGCAGTATTTCAAAGCAGCAGTCCAGCACCAGCTTCTCAAGCTCAATTGAGGATGAGCCACAAATCCTGTCCTAATCAGAGAGACACACATCCCATGAACACATTTTTAAAAAGAGCTGAATTGAGATCCTAAATTCTGCCATAATTCTGGTTCGGAAACTCAGAAGGGGCATTGCGAAATATTGATCACAATTACCCATCAGAACGTGGTGGCCCCCTGAGTGCAGGTGTGCTATTAGGGAGAGTTGCAGGATTTTGACCAAGTGACACTAAAGGAATGGCGATATATTTCCAAATCAGGATGGTGTGTGACTTCGGGGAACTTCAGGTAGTGGTGTTCCTGTATATCTGCTGCTCTTGTCCTTCTAGATGACAGCGGTCGTGGATGTTAAATGTGCTGCCTATGGAGCCTTGGTGAATTCCTGCAGGGTACCTTGTAGATGGTGCATATGGCTGCCACTGTTCGTCGGTGGTGGAGGGAATGTATGTTTGTGGAAGGGGTAGCAATCAAGCAGACTGCTTTGTCCTGGAAGGTTGTGAGCTTAGAGTGTTGTTGCAGCTGCACTCATCCAGGCAAGTGGAGAGTATTCCGGGCAGCACAGTGGTTAGCACTGCTGCCTCACGGCGCCGAGGCACCAGGTTCGATCCCGGCTCTGGGTCACTGTACGTGTGGAGTTTACACATTCGCCCCGTGTCCATGGGTTTCGCTCCCACAACCCAAAAGATGTGCACGGTAAGTGCATTGGCCACACTAAATCACCCCTTAATTGGAAAATGAATTGGATACTCTAAATTTACAAAAAAAGTGGAGAGCATTCCATCACCCTTGACTTATGCCTTGTAAATGGTAGACAGGTTTGTGTGGTGGGGGGTGGGGAGGGGCTACTATCGGAGGGGAATGACTTTCTGCAGGATTCCTAGCCATTTATCTGTTCTGGTTGCAACAGACATGGCTAGTTCAGTTCAGTTTATGGTCAATGGTAACCCCCAGGATGTTGATACTGGGGGATTGGTAATGTCAGCGATGGTAATGCCATTGAATGTCATGGGATGATGGTTAGATCCTCTCTTGTTGGAGATTAATAACAATAATGTTTATTGTCACAAGTAGGCTTACATTGCAATAAAGTTACTGTGTGAAAAGCCCCTAGTCGCCACATTCCGGTGCCTGTTCGGGTTCACTGAGGGAGAATTCAGAATGTCCAATTCACCTAACAAGCACGTCTTTTGGGACTTGTGGGAGGAAACCAGAGCACCTGGAGGAGCACCAGATACACAACACCCACTGGTTCACCCTTATCCACTCTACTGGTCACAAAGAACAAACAAAAGAACAAAGAAATGTACAGCACAGGAACAGGCCCTTCGGCCCTCCAAGCCCGTGCCGACCATACTGCCCGACTAAACTACAATCTTCTACACTTCCTGGGTCCGTATCCTTCTATTCCCATCCTATTCATGTATTTGTCAAGATGCCCCTTAAATGTCCCTATCGTCCCTGCTTCCACTACCTCCTCCGGTAGCGAGTTCCAGGCACCCACTACCCTCTGCGTAAAATACTTGCCTCGTACATCTACTCTAAACTTTGCCCCTCTCACCTTAAACCTATGCCCCCTAGTAATTGACCCCTCTACCCTGGGGAAAAGCCTCTGACTATCCACTCTGTCTATGCCCCTCATAATTTTGTATACCTCTATCAGGTCGCCCCTCAACCTCCTTCGTTCCAGTGAGAACAAACCGAGTTTATTCAATCGCTCCTCATAGCTTATGCCCTCCATACCAGGCAACATTCTGGTAAATCTCTTCTGCACCCTCTCTAAAGCCTCCACATCCTTCTGGTAGTGTGGCGACCAGAATTGAACACTATACTCCAAGTGTGGCCTAACTAAGGTTCTATACAGCTGCAACATGACTTGCCAATTCTTATACTCAATGCCCCGGCCAATGAAGGCAAGCATGCCGTATGCCTTCTTGACTACCTTCTCCACCTGTGTTGCCCCTTTCAATGACCTGTGGACCTGTACTCCTAGATCTCTTTGACTTTCAATACTCTTGAGGGTTCTACCATTCACTGTATATTCCCTACCTGCATTAGCCCTTCCAAAATGCATTACCTCACATTTGTCCGGATTAAACTCCATCTGCCATCTCTCCGCCCAAGTCTCCAGACAATCTAAATCCTGCTGTATCCTGACAGTCCTCATCGCTATCCGCAATTCCACCAACCTTTGTGTCGTCTGCAAACTTACTAATCAGACCAGTTACATTTTCCTCCAAATCATTTATATATACTACAAAGAGCAAAGGTCCCAGCACTGATCCCTGTGGAACACCACTAGTCACAGCCCTCCAATTAGAAAGCATCCCTCCATTGCTACTCTCTGCCTTCTATGACCTAGCCAGTTCTGTATCCACCTTGCCAGCTCACCCCTGATCCCGTGTGACTTCACCTTTTGTACTAGTCTACCATGAGGGACCTTGTCAAAGGCCTTACTGAAGTCCATGTAGACAACATCCACTGCCCTACCTGCATCAATCATCTTTGTGACGTCCTCGAAAAACTCTATCAAGTTAGTGAGACACGACCTCCCCTTCACAAAACCGTGCTGCCTCTCACTAATACGTCCATTTGCTTCCAAATGGGAGTAGATCCTGTCTCGAAGAATTCTCTCCAGTAATTTCCCTACCACTGAAGTAAGGCTCACCGGCCTGTAGTTCCCGGGATTATCCTTGCTACCCTTCTTAAACAGAGGAACAACATTGGCTATTCTCCAGTCCTCCGGGACATCCCCTGAAGACAGCGAGGATCCAAAGATTTCTGTCAAGGCCTCAGCAATTTCCTCTCCAGCCTCCTTCAGTATTCTGGGGTAGATCCCATCCGGCCCTGGGGACTTATCTACCTTAATATTTTTTAAGACACCCAACACCTCGTCTTTTTGGATCACAATGTGACCCAGGCTATCTACACCCCCTTCTCCAGACTCAACATCTACCAATTCCTTCTCTTTGGTGAATACTGATGCAAAGTATTCATTTAGTACCTCGCCCATTTCCTCTGGCTCCACACAACCTCAAAACATTCCAGAAGATTTGTCAAGCATGATTTCCCTTCAGTGAATCCATGCTGACTTGGACCGATCCTGTCCCTGCTTTCCAAATGGTCAGTTATTTCATCCTTAAGAATTGACTCCAGCATTTTCCCCATCACTGACGTTGGGCTAACTGGTCTATAATTCCCTGTTTGCTCTCTCCCTCCTTTTTTAAAAAAGTAGCTACCCTCCAATCCATTGGAACTGTTCCAGAGTCTGTAGAGGTTGCTGGAAAATGATCACCAATGCATCCAATATTTCTAGGGCCACTTCCTTAAGTGCTCTGGGATGCAGAGTATCAGGCCCAGGGACTTATCGGGTTTTAATCCCATCAATTTCCCCAATACAATTTCCTGACGAATGACGATTTCCTTCAGTTCCTCTTTCATACTAGACCCTCTGTCCCCTTATATTTCCGGAAGGTTATTTGTCTCCTCCTTAATGAAGACAGATCCAAAGTATTTGTTCAACAAGTCTGCCATCTCTTTGTTGTCCACTATGAATTCTGTAAGGGACCTACATTTGCCTTCACCAGTCTTTTTCTCTTCGCATTATCTATATAAGCTTTTGCAGTCAGTTTTTATCTTTTCTGCAAGCTTACTCTTGTATTTTATTTTCCCCTTCCGAATTAGACACTTTGTCCTCGGATAAATTTTAAATTTCTCCAAGTCCTCAGGCTTGCTGCTTTTTCTGGCCAATTTATATGCCTCTTCTTTGGCTTTAACACGATCCCGGATTTGATGCCATCCCCAACCTCACAACTACTGTTTGGTGGTCTGTACACAACTCCCAAGAACGGTTTTTGTCCTTTGGTGTTCCGCAGCTCCACCCATACAGATTCCACATCATTCAGGCTAATGTCCTTCCTTACTATTGTGTTAATCTCCTCTTTAACCAGAAACTCTACCCCACCTCCCTTTCCTTTCCTATCTTTCGTGAACATTGAATACCCATCCTCATCACCCTGGAGACAGGTCTCCGTAATCCCAATTACATCATATCCGTTAATGATCGTCAGCTCAGTTCCGATCGAGAACAAATGGTTCTCGTATTGAGACTCAGATCCTTCAGGCTTTTTTTTTACATTTATTGCCCTATTATAATAATGATGTAATGTGCCCTTTTTGATTTTTCTCTTTGGTTTCTCCGCCATCCACCTTTCCCTTTACTGCCTTTTGTTCCTGTCCCCCACCTTACTTTCCTCCGACTTCCTGCATCGGCTCCCATCCCCCTACCATATTCATTTAAACCCTCCCCAACAGCACTAGCAAACATTCTCGCGAGGACATTGGTTCTGGTCCTGCCCAGGTGCAGATTGTCCGGTTTGTACTAGTGCCACCTCACCGCCCCCAGAACCGGTTCCAATTTCCTAAGAATTTGAATCCCTCACTCTTATACCATCCCTCAAGCCACATATTCATCTTAGCTATCCTGCCATTCCTACTCTGACTAGCACATGGCATTGGTAGCAATCCTGAGATTACTACCTTTGAGGTCCTGTTTTTAGTTCCCAACTCCCTAAATTCAGCTCGTCGGACCTCATCCTATTTTAGACCTATAATCGCTGGTGCCTATATGCACCACGACAACTGGCTGTACATCCTCCCCCTCCAGAATGTCCAACAGCCGCTCCGAGACATCCTTGACCCTTGCACCAGGGAGGCAACGCGCAGCCGCTCCGAGACATCCTTGACCCTTGCACCAGGGAGGCAACGCACCATCCTGTAGTCTCATTTGCGGATTCAGAAACACCTATCTATTCTCCGTACAATTGAATCCCACATCACTATAGCTCTGCCACTCTTTATCCTGCCCTCCTGTGCAGCAGAGCCAGCCACGGTGCTATGACCATCTCCCCCAACAGTATCCAAAACAGTACATCTAGTGTACTGGGCACACGTGGGCAACTTTTCACATTGCCGGGAAATGCCAATGCTGTGGCTGTACTGCAAAAGCTTGGCTAGGGGGACTGCAGGTTCTGGACCACAAATCTTCAGGCCAATTGCCAGAATATTGTCAGGGCCCATAGCCTTTGCAGTATCCAATGCCTTCAGCCTTTCTCAATATCAATCGGAGTGAATCAAATTGACTGAAGACTGACATCTGTGATGCTCGGGACTTCTGGAGGAGGAGGCAGGGATAGATCATCCACTCGGAAATTCTGGCTGAAGATTGTTGCCAATGCCTTATGTTTTGCACAGATGTGCTGGGCTCCGCCATCATTGAGGATTGGGATACTTTTTAATCGAGATTTACAGCAAAGGCCCTTCGTCCCATCGCATCTGCGCTGGTCAAAAACAACCACTACTTATTCTAATCCCATTTTCCAGCACTTGGCCCATAACCTTGTATGCCCTGGCATTGCGAGTGTACTTCTACATACTTATTAAATATTAGGAGGGTCGCTGCCTCCACCACCCTTTTCAGACAGGGAGTTCCAGACTCCTACCACCCTTTGAGTAAAAGGTTTTCCTCACATCCCCTGCCCCTTACCTTGAATCTATGCCCCCTGGTCATTGATCCCTCCACTATGGGATAAAGGTTTCTTCCTGTCTGCTCTATCTAAACCCCTCAATTTCATTTTTAGCCAATGCTGCATAGCCCTTGATATCCAGGGTTCACTGGGTTTGTGGTCCCACCCTTTTTCTTTATTGGAACGTGTCCCTGTACTCTCCCTATTTCCTTCTTGAATGTGTCCCACTGTTCTATCACAAATTGAACAAAAAGCGTCTGCTCCTAGTCCACTTGGGCCAAATCATATCTGATCTTATTAAAAGCGGGTTTCCCCCACTTTAGAACTCTGATTTCAGGCCCATCTTTGTACTTTCCCACAACAATCTTGAATCTAACGGAGTTATGAACGCTGCCTGCAAAATGCTGATGCTTTGTTAGTTAAAATTAAATCCAGGACCACCCCCTCTCTTGTAGGACCTTCTCCTCTAGTAAGTTGTTTAGTTGTCCACCAATATCCATGGCTGGATGTTGCAGGACTGCAGAGCATAGATCTGATCTGTTGGCTATGGAATCGATTCGCTCTGGCTATTATTTGCTGCTTACGCTGTTTGGCACACAAGTATTCCGGTGTTGTAGCTTCACCAGGTTGACATCATAGGTATACTTGGTGTTGCACCTGGCATGCTCTCCTGCATTCATTGAACCACTGTGGATCCCCTGGCTTGGCAGCAGTGGTAGAGTGGGGGATATGCAGAGTCATAAGGTTACATATAGTGGTTGAGTACATTCTGCTGATGGCCCACAGTGCCTCTTGGATGCCCATTCTTGAGCTGCTAAATCAGTTTGAACCCTAGTCCATTTAGCACAGTGGTAATGCCACATAGCACAGTGAAGGGTATCCGCAATATGAAGATGGGACTTCATCTCCACAGGGACTGTGTGATGGTCACTCCCACCGATATGGTCATGAACAGGTACATCTGCAGCAGGCAGATTGATGAGGATGAGGTCAAGTATGTTTTTCCCTCTTGTTGATTCCCTCATCACTTGCAATAGATCCCAGTCTAGCAGGTATGTCCTTTAGGACCCAGCCATGGTCTGTGGAAGTACCGAGCCACTCTTGGTGATGGGCATTTAAGTCCCCCATCCAGGGTGCATTCTGCGCTCTTTCCACCCTCAGTGCATCCTCCAAGTGGTGTTCAGCATCGAGGAGCACTTATTCATCAGCTGAGCGGGGACAGTACATGGTAATCATTAGGCAAGAAATTTCCTTGCCCCTGTTTGACCTGGTGCCATGAGACTTCATGTTGACACAGAGTCAATGTTGAGGACTCCCAGGGCAACTCCCTCCTGACTGTACACCACTGTGCCACCACCTCTGCTGGGAGAGACAAGACATACCCAGGAATAGTGATAGTGGTGTCTGGGACATTAGCTATAAAGGTATGATTCCAAGACCATTACTGTGTCAAGCAGTTGCTCAACTTGCCTGTGGGACAACTCTCTATTAGTAAAGGGCATTTTGCAGGGTCAACGGTTTTACCATTGTCGTTTCTGGTGCCTAGGTTGATGCCAGGTGGTACAGATTCATTCCTTCGTGTTTCCTTTGAAGCTGTTGAATACAACTGAGTGGTTTGTTAGGCCACTTCAGAGGGCATTTAAGAGTCAACCACATTGCTGTGGTTCTGGAGTCACATGTGGGCCAGGCCAGGTAAGGACAGCAGGTTTCTGGTTGGGTTGTAACGGCAATGGTTTCATTAGACGTTTAATTGCAGATGTCTTATTGACTTTAAATTCCATCATCTGGTGGGATTCAAACCGGGTCCGCAGAGGATTACTAGTCCTGCGACAATGCCACCGCTCCTGGGTGGAGCAAGCTCAACAGGCCATATGGCCTACTCCTATCTCGTTTTCCTGTGTGTCCTCGGACTCAAGACTGTACATCTCTCTTACCCACTTCAGTCTCAGCCACACAGTTTCCAACTCCCTTCTTAAACCCTCTTCACTTTTCCTTTTAAAATATTTGGGGACATTTTTTATATCTAACGGTCTTAATAAATAGTTGATAAATTCTCAACTGATGAAAGGTCTAAAAATGCCCAATTGTCTACATACTGCAATAAGTTAACAGAAGATAGGTAGCTAGATTTCAATTCTAATGTCAAAAATGGAACTTTGTCCTTAACAACCCACTCTAGGTAACTTGTCTTGTTATTATGGAAAGGAAATCTATTTGATATCAAACAGCACAAGTACAAATCGGTGGAGATTTCCACATTTAGATTATTATCCTGTAGGCAGAGGATGAAGACAATAGACTGACTCAAAACAACCTAAAGTTTGAATTTTTCTCACCCCTGAGGCATCTGACAAGAACAGCACATATAAAATGCCTGGATGACTGCACTCAGCCGGTTTGCTGTCATAGAAATTACATCTAGACCATCTGAACTGGCATCTTCCATAGGGTTGTCATCATACTCCAGCTTCGCCAAGCTTGTTTGTTGCTCTTCCAAGATCTCTTTCCTTACAGTTTTAAACACCTGAGTGGCGACAACTTCCTGCTGTTCTTGGGCTCTTTGTTTCAGTAAAATAGAAGTGATATTTTTGGCATCCATTTCAGAGTCTTCTTTACTTTTCTTCAATTCTGTGGCAATGAGAACCAACCACTCATCCAGTGAGTGCCACAGTAGTTCTAAAGGCTATGAAGGCACAGAGAGAAACAAAAATATTACCATCACGGGGAAAGGCTAATTCTATTACTGAACTGTCATCTGGAGAAATTAGTTTGTAAAAATGCATGAATACCAATTAATGTACAAAGTACTACATTTGATTCCATTTGCTTTTGTTGCTTCAATCTTAGCAGATACAGAGTGTGGCAATTAAGAGTCATCTAGGTAGCACAATGGCAAGAAACAACCAAAAAGCCTGTAACTCTTCACATTTTGTCACACATGAAATGCTTCATAATGGAGAACATGTTTTCAGCAAAGCAGGTTTACAAAACTATATAGACTCAGAATAAATCACAATAAGCATTACTGGAGAAACAAAAAGATTGCATTTTTTGATGTAGGTTAGTAAATGTGGTTCCCAGCCAGGTACACCAAAGCGGACACAGGCTCAACCATAGACTTTGCTAGAAATGTTACAATTGTTCTCCTGACCTTTGGATTAGAGGATAAATCATTCCATCAGTATCCAGCATCCTGCTGAGGAGGGGGTAATAAACGAGAAACCATCCATAAAACCTACCTTTTGGATCAAGTTTTTAAAACTATTTTCTTCTTATTGCGTTCTTAGTGCACTCATCTTAGCCCACCTTGGGATGTTCTCCTATGTTAACGCTTGATATAAATCCAACTATCGTCTTATAAAAGGTTTTAGATTTATTTTAGGTGGTCTGTATGCTTTACACAATTATTTTGATGGTTCAGGCAATCCAGCTTGAACCATGATGCAAATGTAACATTTACATTATCAGGCAAGCAATGCAAGTTCCTTCCACCCTAGAAATTGATGGGCAGGTTCAACGGGAGGGGTTGAGTATGCACAGAGGCAGACTCGATGGGTCAAATGGCCTCCTTCTGCACTGTAAATTCCATAATTCTATGCATCTGCTTGTGTATGTATTTATGTCACAGTTGCTTTTGTTCATTATATACCTCAGTTATCGACAACTCAACAATTTATCAAAGAATGGTTTCCATCAGTCATGGTTCAGTTGGGAGCACTCTCATCTTTGAGCTACAGTTTCAGCATTCGCACCCCACTACAGGACTTGAGCACAAAAATCAAGGCTGACATTGCAGTGCAGTACTGAGGACCATTGCATTGCCAGAGGTGGCATCTTTTTGGCGAAGTGGTTAAACCAGGACCCCATCTGTCAACTCAGGCGGATGTAAAAGTCCCATAGAACTATTTTGAAGAGAATCAGGGAAATATCCCCGGTATCCTGACCGATATTTATCCTTCAATCAACATCAGAAAACGGTTGTGAAATGCACTATTATAAATCTTTATTTTCTATCACTAAATTGCTCCATCAAGTTGTTTGCAGACCAGCTGGCCCGATTGGTACTGGAGAAGTTTAATGACTCATTGGTGTGGGATTTGCTTCCGAAGACAGGCGTCCATCTCCCTCCTCCTGAAGAAGGACAAGGATCCCACAGTGTGGGTTGTACCGCCCAATTTCCTCCTTTAACACGGATGCAAAACGTTTGGCTAAAATTCTAGCATCGAGGTTGGGAGTACTGCCTCCCAGAGGTGGTGGGCAAAGATCACCATGAGGGGTAGAAAGCCATTGTCGAACATTATGTGGTTGCTTACACCGACGGGGGGGATGGATACAGAGATAATTGTGTCCCTAGACGCCGAAAAAGCATTCAACAAGGCCGAATGTAACTACCTGTTCACGTTTCTGGGGAAGTTTTGGATTGGTTCTATGTTTGTATCGTGGGTTCAGCTATAATATGATGCATCGGCTGCTACTGTGCATACAAACACCTTGAATTCAGAGTCGCTCGGGCTACACATGGAGACAAGACAGGGATGTCCTCTGTCACTTTTGTTATTCGTGCTGGTGATCAAACCACTTTGAGAGCATCGGATGAATGGAAAGGGATTGTGCAGGGTGGGATGCAGCATAGGGTATCCCTGTACCTAGATGACCTTCTGCTGTACATAAGGAGTCTCGGGCCAGTGATTGTGTGTGTGCGTGGGAGGGTGGAGTGGATAATGGGGATATTGAAGAAGTTTGGTTCCTTTTCAGGATATAAAATAAATGTTGGGAAAAGAGATTTTTTGTGGTTAGTCCTCGGGGGTTTGGGAGATTTGCCATTCCATCAGACAGTGGCCAGTTTTCACTACTTGGTGGTCTAGATAGCATGGGATTGGGTGCGACTTATCAAACAGAATTTTACAAGCTTGGCGAGCAGGGTTAGAGCAGACTTGCAAAGGTGGGACATCCTTCAACTTTCACTGGCAGGCCGAGTACAATCTATTAAGATTATTACTTTGCTGCAATTCTTGTTCCTGTTTCACTGCCTCCTAGTCTTTCTAACAAAGGCTTTTTTCCAGGAGATGGAGCAGCTCACAATGGGCTTTACATGGGTGGGGAGAGCGCCTTGGATTCGGAGAGGGTCCTACAGAGGGAACGGCAAGTGGGGGTTTCCCGCTGCCAAACCTGATGTGTTATAATTGGGCTCCCAATGCGGAGAAGGTGTTGAGGTGGGTTGGGGATCAGAAAGTTAGTTGGGTACAGATGGAGTCAGGATCTTACAGAGAGAGGTCTGGAACTACTGGTGACAGCATCTCTGCCTTTTGCTCCAGCGAAACACCACACTAAAGGTATGGCGGCAATTCCGCCAGCATTTTAAACTGAGGGCGGTGTCAAGGTGGGCCCCTATCTGTGGGAACCATTTGTTTGAGGTGGCGAAATTGGATGCTACATTCGGGGGGTATGGAATCAAAGGTCTGGTGAGGGTGAAAAACTTGTTCCTGGAGGTGCATTGATTTGATTTATTTATTGTCACATGTACCGAAGTACAGTGAAAAGTATTTTTCTGCGGCCAAGGCAACGTACACAGTAGACAAAAATTCATGAGTTGGGATGAGTTGAAGGATAAAGCAGGGCGTGGGGGGGGGGGGGGGTCGGATATATTCAGGTGCGGGACTTTGCCCGGCTGGCATTTCCAAGGGCACCACCTTCTACCCTTTTGAAAAGGATAACTCTTGTGTGCGGGGTCAGAGGGCAGCACGTAAGAGGTATAATTGGACGAATCGTGGGGAAAGAGCAGGTTTCGGTGGAAGAAGTGAAGGCCAGGTGGGAGGAGCTACTGAGACCCATTATGATGGAGGAGGTATGGAGTGAGTCCCTTCATAGGGCGAATGCCACTACATTCTGGGCGAGGTTGAGTTTGATACAGCTCAATGTGGTGTTTAGGTTGCACCTCACCAAGGGTAGGATGAGTCAATCTTTTGAGGGGTCGAGGATAAATGTGAGCGGTGCTCAGGAGGGCTTGCTCACCACCCACACATATTCAGGTCCTGTCCCAAGCTAGTGGATTTTGGGGAGTATTTGTTCAGCACCATATCCGCAACCCTGAAGGTTGACTTAAAACCTTGTCCATTAGTTGCTGTATTTGGGGTGTCGGGCCAGACGGAGTTGAGGACAGGGTGGGGGTAGATGTTTTGGCATTCTGAAGACAAATATTGTTGAGCAGGTGATGCCACAGTGTGATAGCGTGGCTGGATGATTTAATGGAATTCCTGTACCTCCAGAAGGTTTACGGTGAGGGAGTTGATTGATGGGTTCTATCATAGACGGTGGCACTTTAAAGAGCTGGTCACTTTTGGTTTTTGTGGGGGGAGGGGGTGATTGTGTTGTTGTTTGAAGTTATATTTCTGCTATTGGGGCTTATGTTACTGTTGTTACTTGTAATTTTTGATATGCGTGTTATTATGGTGATGTGTGACAAATCTTTGATATAAATCTGTTAAAATGTCAATAAAAATATTTTTCAACAAAAAAAAGGATGAAACAACAAAGCAAAAATAATTTTTTTTTTTTTTTTAAATTATTTCGAAATCCTTAAACACTGCTTGAAAATTTACAAGTTGCTGTATCCAAGTAACTGAAGAGATTCAAATTGGTAAATAATGGGCGGCATGGTGGTGCAGTGGTTAGCATTGCTGCTTCACAGTGCCAAGGACCCGGGTTCGATCCTGGTCCCGGGTCACTGCCCATGTGGAGTTTGCACATTCTCCCAGTGTCTGCGTGGGTCTCACCCCCACAACCCAAAGATGTGCAGGGTAGGTGGATCGACCACGCTAAATTGCCCTTTAACTGGAAAAAAAGAATTGGGTACTCTTTAAAAAAAAAATGTTTAATAGTAAATTAATATACTAAAAATCAAAAGTAATTTTTGACAAATTAATCAATAATTGTTTGTTCAAAATTTTTAATATTGCTGAAAAGAGAGACGTGTTGCTGAAGCATTTCACCTTGCTCTCATTGGGACAAACACAGGAATGGCAAATATCTCACAATCGGAAAAACTAATGCTAGAGGACGAAAGGATGCCCATTGGTTGGCAAGTTGACTCTGATTGGCCAAGGCATTACCTGGAGAAAGCAAAGTGGTCTTTTCCACTAACGGATGCTGCCATCAGTCCAAAAAGACATACCAGTTTCCACACAATTGAACACCACTGTTTTGAATTTCAGTGCCAGTGAGATGCCAGATACATGGGTCACACGTTCCAATGACTGGCTGATCAAATCAAACATCATGGTCGGGATTCTCCGTAGCCCGACGCCGAACTCGGGATCAGCGATGGGGCGGAGAACAGCTTCCGACGCCGGATTCGGGGCAGGCACTGGTTTGATGCCAGTTCGCGATGCTCCGCCCCCTCCAAATCGGCATCATCAGGACTCGCGCCGTGTGAAGTCGCAAGGCCGTTGGCGCATCATCAGCCGGCCAACCCACGATGCATCGCCCCCACTGGGCCAGGTTCCCAACGCCGCGGGCCACCGGTACCAGAATCAGTGAGGGCATCGCGCCGATTTTCCCATCGTGAATCACCCACAGATTCTCTGTTAGCCTCAGGAATAGAGAATTCCGCCCCATGGTTATTTGGTTGCTGGTTTAATAACAGACCATACTCAACCAATCCGTGCTTGCAAAACCATCAATAAAATCTCTCCTGTTCGACGTGATTTCGCGACTTACTGAGTGGGCTGATAGCTATACGAGCAAATAATTTGAGACAATCAGTCGAGCTTACAATATGGCTCATTTGTGCTTGCCAGGAGCAACATAGAATCAAACAAAAGGAATATGTTCAAGCTGCCTTGCGTTCTTTTTCTGCACTGGCCTGGAGTTTGGGGAGTCTATCATTCCCCATTGCTTTCTCCATGGCAACCCCTCAGCTGGAATAAACTCACCAACCAATCAGAAAGAATCCTTTTCTCCTGTAGCCCAAGTTGTGATCATTTGAAATTTGGCATTCTGGAATTTGTTCTGATGAATGCAAGATGAAAAGCTTCGGCAACATCTATCACTTTTCAGCAAAATTCAAGTTCCGTACTACCACGCGAAAATGTAAGTTTCACATAATTTTAAATGTGTACATACTCGGTCAACCAAACTTACTTCTTTTTCAAGAGTTGTCTGATTAATGTTTGCATGCTTTGTGAAATTCATCTCTTTTACTTCAATCTTCCTAATAACGTCATACATTTTTCTGACCTTGAAAACTTGGCTTCTCGGAGTTTTATTTCCATTGTAAGCCATGTCATTTCCATTACTGGGAGGGGTTGGGCCTAGGCGGAACACATGGCAGAATATTCGCACTATCTTCAACAAACTCTTCATCTGAGCTTCATAGCTACTTGATATGCTGAGGAAGGGGGAGGGAGAAAATTAAGTAACATTTAATATTTTCTCCTGCAACACTACTTACTTTGCAAAAAGTAACATTTTTAAATTTTTGAAAATATTTTGTACTTGTCATATGAATACAAAGAACAAAGAAAAGTACAGCACAGGAACAGGCCCTTCGGCCCTCCAAGCCTGTGCCAACCATGCTGCACATATAAACTAAAATCTTCTACACTTCCTGGGTCCAAATCCCTCTATTCATGTATTTGTCAAGATGCCCCTTAAATGTCACTATCGTCCCTGCTTCTACCACCTCCTGCGGCAGCAAGTTCCAGGCACCCACTACCCCGTGTAAAAAACTTGCCTCGTACATTTCCTCTAAACCTTGCCCCTCGCACCTTAAACCTATGCCCCCTAGTAATTGACCCCTCTACCCTGGGGAAAAGCCTCTGACTATCCACTCTGTCTATACCCCTCATAGTTTTGTAGACCTCTATCAGGTCGCCCCTCAACCTCCGTCGTTCCAGTGAGAACAAACCGAGTTTATTCAACCTCTCCTTATAGCTAATGCCCTCCATACCAGGCAACATCCTGGTAAATGCCTTCTGCACCCTCTCTAAAGCCTCCACATCCTTCTGGTAGTGTGGCGACCAGAATTGAACACTATATTCCAAGTGTGGCCTAACTAAGGTTATATACAGCTGCAACATGACTTGCCAATTCTTATACTCAATGACTGGGCCAATGAAGGCAAGCATGCCGTATGCCTTCTTGACTATCTTCTCCACCTGTGTTGCCCCTTTCAGTGACCTGTGGACCTGTACACCTAGATCTCTCTGACTGTCAATACTCTTGTTAATACTGTTCAATATTAAACATTAGCCATTTTATTCATGTTTGGAAAAGGTAATTCAACATGAAAATGTGATTATGGTGTGAGCATTTCCCTACAATAATCTTACAATACTGCAAACTCATATGCACATCATATTATTCCTGATGGAGAATTAATCAAAGAAACTGTTGCTCGATTTTAGCATAACATTCAATGGCTCACAATTTTTTAAGAAGATATCTATTATACAAAGCTCGTCATTGCAACCCCAGACCATAGCTTCTTCATTTATCATAATTATTTTTAAAAAATTAATTCAAGGGATGTGGGCGTCACTGGCTAAGGACAGTGTTCATTACACATCCCTAATTGTCCCCGAGAAGGTGGTGACGAGCTGCCTTCTTAAATTGTTACAGCGATACAGTTCCAAGACAGGGTGGTGAGTGGCTCGGAGAAGAACTGCCAGATGGCGGTGTTCCCAAAGAATCATAAAATCTACAGTGAAGGAGGCCATTCGACCCATCGAGTCTGCACCGGCCCTTGGAAAGAGCACCCCACCCAAGCCCACACCTCCACCCAATCCCCGTAACCCAGCAACGCCATCTAATCTTTTTTTAGGACACTAAAAGCAATTTAGCATGGCCAATCCACCTAACCTGCATATCTTTAGACTGTGGGAGGAAACTGGAGCACCCGGGGGAAACCCACCCAGACACGGGGAGAATGTGCAGAATCCGCAGAGACAGTGACCCAAGCCGGAATCAAACCTGGGACCCCTGAGCTGTGAAGCAACAGTGCTAACCACTCTGCTACCGTGCCGCCCTCAAAAATATACTTAAAAGACCAGAGACCCAGGCTTGAATTAGAAGAGTTAACAAACGAGAAAAATTAATTCTGAATTAAAGATCTGGCCTATTCCCCAGAAGGGATTTATGCAATTGTAGTTTAACATTCCACTAACAGGTTCCCCTTTCAAATGCTGTGGGCAAGTTGTGCTAAAGGAACTGAAATTAGAGTCAATGCTGTGTTTGGATCCAACTGTTCTTCTTAACTCACCTGAGCAACTTATGGCCATTTGTCGTAGCAACTTCAGCAAGGCTGGTCAATATCTTCTGATACTGACTCTCGTTTTGTGGACAAAGGTGCTCAAGAACCTGACGCAGCTAAATGCAAAAGTAATCAGACACTAAAATACTTATGAAACACAATAGGAATGACAAATAATGAAACTTTCTACAAAGTAACCAGGAGCTCAAGATAAAAATAACTTACAACAATTTCATGCTGATACATCTCAACCGTTCTTAAAGATGCATAAATATAGACTTCCGGTGACGGCGGGCGGGAGGCAGCTGCACATTGGAGGGCTCCAGTCCGGGAACGGCATTTTCGGGGTTTAACGCCCGGTCCCAGGGGCAACGGAGGCGGCAAAAGCAGGGAGAAGGCAGTGATGGGAAATGTCGAAAATAAGTTTAAAAACTGCCGTGAAAAAGCGGCTGAAGGTCCGTCGGGGAGTGGAAAGGTCACCGCGGGGACGGCAAGAAAGGTGGAGGCTGGGGCACCAGGGGAGGCCGCATTGCCCACAGCTGAAGAAATGACTACGGTGATGGCCGTGGAACTCGAAAGGTAGTTCACAAAACACATGGAGGCGATGGGGAAGGAGATGGGGGCAATATTGAAAGTGCTGGTGGAGGAGGCGATTGCATCGGTATTGAGCGCAGTGGCAGAGGTGCGGGAGCAAGGTGAGGCGCTGAAGGAAGTGGAAGAGACATTATTGCAGCACAGTGATCAACTTACCTCAATGGGGAAGGAGATGCGGAGGGTGATAGAGACCAACAAGGGTCTGCGGATCCAGGCGACAGAATCTGGGGATTGTGGGTCTGCCCGAAGGAGTGGAAGGCCCGAGGCCGACTGAGTATTTTGCCACGATGTTGGCGAAGCTATTGGGGGAGGGGGATGATCCCTCCCGATATTAACTGGATCGGGCTCATCGGTCGTGGAGGCCTGGACCAAAGGAGAGTGAGCCGTCAAGAGTAGTGACTCTGTGTTTTCATAGGTACAGTATGAAGGAGAAGGTCCTGTGTTGGGCAAAGCGGAAGGTGCAGTGGGCTGGAGCTGGTATACGCATATATCAGGACTTTACGGGGGAACACACACACACACACACACACACACACACACACACACACACACACACACACACACACACACACACACACACACACACACACACACACACACACACACACACACACACACACACACACACACACACACACACACACACACACACACACACACACACCTGGTTAAGTTTGCATGGGAAAGTTTGCATGGGAAAAATCATTAAAGAAAGTGGGCAAAGAGGTGGGTGTTCTGGTGCATAGATCTCTGAATTTTATGAGCAGTGCCATAAAACATGAGCAAGTAGGATGGAGTTTATTTATTTCAAGGACAATGGACTATATGATAAAACATATTAACGCCCTCAGCAACTGCCCAAAAGCCAGTTTGACATGTACACGAAAGATACTCAGTCTATCTCATCACCATCTCTCTTTACTCCTCCATTGTTTGTAAATTTTCAAACTACTTGTCCAACATCCAGTATTGCATGAGCAGACATTTAATCCAACTAAATATTCGGAAGCTGAAATCACTGTTTTCAGTCTCCATTACTAGCTCCGTTTCCTAGTCATCCCTCTCTTTAGCAACTGTCTAAACCAGACTATTCTCACCATCTATATAACAGCCTCGGTGTCGTATTTGAACCCAAATTGTTCTAACCATTAAATTACACCATCACGAAGACTACCCACTACCATCTTTGTAGCATCACCTGACTCCATCCCTGCCTCAGCACACCTTCTGCTGGAACCTTCATTCATGCTTCTTTCAATGCTAGGGTTCACTATTCCACTAATTTGCCTGATCTACCTCCCACCTTGCATCCTTAATAAAGTTAAACTGTTCTCAATGACCAACTGGCTACTGGTTAACCAGCTAATCAAATTTAAAATTTACACTGGATTGGATTTGTTTATTATCATGTGTACCAAGGTACAGTGAAAAGTATTGTCTGACTACAGTTCAGACAGATCATTCCATACATGGGGCAAATGTAAATACACAATACATTTGTGTTTTCAAATCCCTCCATGGCTTCCCCTCCCTAATCTTTGCAGCCGCCTCCAGTTCACTAACCTCCAATGTACCTGGGCCCCTATTCTGACCTGAGCATCTCTGATTTTAATCACTCTTCTTAGGCCCGAAACTCTGCAATTCCCTCCTTCAACCTCTTTGCCTATTTACCTCTCCTTTTACCCTCTAAAGTTGCTCCTCAAAACCGCTCTCTTGGACTAGTGTGTGTCGCTCAGTATGAAATTTTGATTGATCATCTTCCTGTGAAGCACCTGGGGAAGCTTTACTATTTTTAGAATGCTGTACAAAGATGCTAGTTATTTTTGTGCAAGACCTTGGACAGAGCTCAGTTAGGTGGTTTTGGACTCCTTGCAAGGCTTGAGGGTGCAGAGGCAGGGCAAATAGACCAATTCTCAATTTTTGCAATTTAGTTATCAAGATAGAATGAAACACTATACTTCAGACAACACAGTCAATGGGGTGATCTGATCAATATTTATAAGGTGAAGGCAATCGAGTTGACCATTTGGTCCAGTTGATTATCAGTAGGGTTATAATAATATTCATCTATATTAGTGTCACAAGTAGGCTTACATTAATATTGCAATGAAGTTACTGTGATAAGCCCCAAGTTACCACATTCCGGCGCCTGTTCGGGTACACCGAGGGAAAATTCAGAGAATGTCCAATTCACCTAACAAGCACGTCTTTCAGGACTTGTGGGAGGAAACTGGAGCACCCAAGGAAACCCACGCAGACACGGGGAGAACATGCAGACGGGAACAGATAATGATCCAAGCTTGAAATCGAACCCGGGTCCCTGGCACTGTGAAGCAACAGTGCTAACCACTGTGCTACCGTGAAAGCGGCAATGGAGAAGAACTAACTTGATCAGGATAAATTTTTCTACCTTCCTACCTGCTGTAGGAAGTGCATCAACACTCACTCTGCTTCCAAAATATCCTCCACATTTTATTTTCAGATTTCTGAACAGTCTACAGTGTTTCTTCGGAGTCTCTGCTTTGCCTACTTTCGGCTTAAGGTCAATGGACAAGTCTTGCACAGCGTTGGCACCTCATGTTTGCAGTTCAAAACAACTCAAGGGTCAACCGATGTCCCTGGATCCTTAGTTGCATCAGTTGATGGGAATCTCATTTACTTTAGTGGGAGCATTCTTTATTGAGGGAGCTGAACTATTAGTTTCAAGAACCATTATTTCTAAGCATATCTTTTCAACACTAACCTTTCTTGAAGCTGATGCAGTGAACCTTTCAACCCAGAAATTACTGCTGGCAGTATCAGGAGATGAATGCTTCGAGTATTTAACATTTATTTTATCGCTGTTGTGGCCAATTAAAGGCCAGCACAATTTAGTCACAGATAGATAACTACATTAGGACCAGAGAATCAAAACTTTTAAGTTGTATTAACTCAGATCCAGGTTTAGATGTTAGGAGATGGTTATGCTCTCAGTACAAGCACTTCTCAAACATACTGGCCCATACAGCCACCGATTTTACTGCATTCCTTCAAGATGGCGCATTGCTGCCTAAAAGCGCCAGGGACCCGGGTTGAATTCTGACCTCGGTGTCTGTGCGGAGTTTACACATTCACCATGTCTGCATGGGTTTCCTGCAGGTGCCCTGGATTCCTCCCACAGTCCATAGACGTGCAGGTTAGGTGGATTGGCCATGTTAAATTGCAACAAAGTGTCCAAAGGTTAGGTGGGGTTATGGGGATAGGGCGGAGGGTTCGACGTAGGTCGGGGGCTCTTTCGGAGGGTCGGTGTAGGCCCAATGGGTTGAATGGCCTCCCACTGCACTGTAGCGATTCTATGAAGTAGAGGTTGCACATGTTCATGTTAAGGCGGGAGGGTGTAAACAATAGATAATTCAAGGAATTATTAAAGGCAGAATGATTTTTGTGGTTAAGGTTTGGTCGCTGTGATTTTGTTTGCAAAGGAGAGGCATTCCTTACTCTCTTCACTCCCCAAGTAGCCAGAGTTTTTAAAATGCATTTTTGTACCTCACCCAGGCAATTGCATGGTGTTTGGATGGGCTGGACAGTGTGGGCGCGATTCTCTGAAATGGAGACAGAGTGTTTGCGCCGCCGTGTGAACGCTGTCGAGATTCACAACGGCGCGAAACGGCCCCTATCCCGACCGATTCAGGGCCCGATAATGGGCTAGGAGCGGCGCCGCGTGATTTACGCGCGCCAGGCCTTGGCGCCGCGTAAAGGCGGCGCCGCAGACATGACGCGGCCAGCGCCGCACAACTGGCGTCACCCGCGCATGCGTGGTTGCCGTCCTCTCCGAGTCCGCCCCACGAGATGTCCTACGGATCTTGCGGGGCTGCGGAAGAGAGGAGGTCCTCCTTCAGATAGGCCGGCCCAACGATCGGTGGGCGGGCACCGATCGCGGGCCAGACCCCATTTGAGGCCCCCCCCCCCGGTGCAGGATCCCCTCCCCGGTGCAGGATCCCCTCCCCGGTGCAGGATCCCCCCCCCCCCGGTGCAGGATCCCCCCCCCCCCCCCGCAGGCCGCCCCCCCCAGTGTTCCCGCGCTGTTCCCGCCGGCAGCGACCAGGCGTGGACGGTGCCGGGGGGAACCCGCCGTTTTGGGCAGGCCGCTCGGCCCATCCGGCACTGAGAATCGCGGGGGTACCGGTGAATCCCCATTTTGGCTGTCTCGGGCGATTCACTGGACCGTGCCGCGCAAAACGCGATTGTGCCGATCTGGCCGCTTCCGTGAATCGTGGAAGGGCGTCGGACCGGCGTCGCGGGAAAATATGGCGACCCAGGCGATTCTCCAAACCGGCGCGGGAGCGGAGAATCGCGCCCTGTATACCCGATACTTGTGGGACTAACTGTACAGACGAGAGCATCTTTTCTTGTCCATCACAGTTTGTATATTTTATTCTACACTGTTGGTTACACAATCCAAACTAGTCGAAGGAATTAACTTGAAGGTACATTACCATATTCTCCTTGATATCCACATTCTGTGTCATTTGAATAAGTGTTTGGAAGAGTCTGGGATGATGTTGGATTAAAATTTCACATGTCTCCCCGTACCCTCCCTAAAGCAGCAAAAGAACAAGAGGTTTGACTATTCAGTTAATCAAATAAGTCAAGAAATTATGAACCTTCACACAGATAATTATGAAAGATAAAAATAGGCCCAATGGGCTGTACAGACTAAATATAGTTGGCTTATTGCAAAACATCAATGGTACTAACATCTAAATTGCTTCCCTTTCTGAGCATCTAAGACTTAATAAAATAGCTGAAGTCCTGTATTGTGTTTAAAGAAATGTTGAGCAGCAATTCAAACTTGCAAGCTATTCTTAGCTGTTTAAAGTCTTGGATGTTAGAGGAATTCTGTGATGCATTCAGAGCAGAAAAAAAAACTTATCCCTGATGTCACCCTTGCAGGAAGTGGGGAAAATACCAAAACTCAAGAAGGTGTCGTTCATGTGTGCCAGTCAAAAAAACTTCCCCGTGAAAATGCTACCTGCAGTACTTTCCAAAATACAAACATAGAAAAGCTATATATTCTTTTTCAAAAACCTGTCCTTGTCCATGCCATTCAACTTCATAACATGTAATTGTATAATGGCCCTGATCCTCTAGTCAACAGTAGGCCTGGTACAGCCCCAGTGACCGTGATTTGTACTGTCCACTTATTTTTTTTACCCTGGCATCTTTAATTGGAGACGGGATTGGCCATGGTAAAATTGCCCCTTAGTGTCCAAAGATGTGCAGATTAGGTGGGATTGCGAGGATAGGGCAGGGTTTGGGCCTGGGTAGGTTGCTCTTTCAGAGGGATGGTGCAGGCCCGATGGGCCGAATGGCCTCCTTCTGCACTACAAGGATTCTATGGGGTGAGGTGGAACTGAATATTCTGAACTGATAACTGAAAGTAGGATGTAAGACTGTGGAGCGCAATAAGTGAGAAACAGGCAATAACAGTTGAAATGTGGAGTTCACATGGAGTGGGAGAAGACTGCCAAGAGAGATGAATTTTGAATTCACTTTCCTCCAGTCTGAAAAAGTATTCACTGCAGATCTCGGTTTGCTATTCTGTAACCAATTTTGAATGAGTCACTAGCTTTCTGGGCGTAGCTCCTTCCTCAGGTGAATGGCTTTAATTAGCAAGATCTGCTTCATTTTTTTTTCTTATAAATTTAAAGTACCCAATTAAGGGGCAATTTAGCGTGGCCAATCCACCTACCCTGCACATCTTTGGGTTGTGGGGGTGAGACCCACGCAGACACGGGGAGAATGTGCAAACTCCACACGGACAGTGACCCGGGACCGGGATTGGAACATTGTCGTCGTTGCCGTGAGGCAGCAGTGCTAACCAATGCCTCGCCGTGCCTTGATTTGCTTCACCAACAAATTTCATGTCTATAAGGGACCAATGGATATTCTATCGCAAGCAACTTTTACGCACGTCAGCTCAGGTTTGTTAAATAACTGTTGAAGTGCATAGCGTCATTACTCGATTTCCAAAACAAAATAGAAAAATATATAGGCATATATGAAAAAGGGATCATAAATATGACATAGTCAATATTAGGCTGGTTCGGCCGCAGCTGGAATTTTCTGCCCAGTTGACTGCCACAATACAGGAAGGATATAATTGCTCTGGAAAGATACAGATGAGAATTACCAGAATGTTGCCAGGACTTGAAAATTGCAGCTAGCGAGAAAGAGGACAATTCTTGTGGTGAGGTGAATTACCAGGGGGCACAGACTTAAAGTGATTGATAGAAAGATTAGAGAGGACCTGAGGAAAACCTTCTTCACCCATGGGTTGATGGTTATTCACTATCTGGTTTGGCAGTGGAGGCAGAAAACTTCATCTCATTTATAAAGGTACCTGGAGGACTTCCGGGTGCGGCGATGACCAGCTGAGTCGCACGTTTCGGCAGCTCCCTGTGAAACGGACTTTTGGGCTCTTGATAGGAGCCCCAACGGCAATTTTGACGGCTAAAAACACTGTGCGGTAAACCAGAAGGGAATCCCCCCTGGATACGGATGGAAAAAGGAGGAGAGAGTGGCCAGATTGCAGTGGATCCTTTAGAACAGCGGCAAGGAAGGCAAGCAAAAACCAAGATGGCGTCGGAAGGTGGCAGTTTAACATGGGGCCCTGAACAACAAGAGTTCTTGAAATGCTGTGTGGAAGAGATCAAAAAGGAAATGAAGAAAGAGCTGTTGGCCCCGATACTACAGGCAATCGAAGGGCTAAAGGAGGAACAAAAGACCCAGGAGCGGGAGCTTCGGGTCGTGAAGGCAAAGGCAGCCGAGAATGAGGACGATATACAGGGCCTGGTGGTGAAGACGGAGACGCAGGAGGCACATCAGAAACGATGTGTGGAAAGGTTGGAGGCACTGGAAAACAACGCAAGGAGGAACAACCTGAGGATTCTTGGTCTTCCTGAAGGTGTGGAGGGAGCGGACGTCGGGGCATATGTGAGCACGATGCTGCACTCGTTAATGGGAGCGGAGGCCCCGGCGGGTCCGTTGGAGGTGGAGGGAGCATACCGAGTGATGGCGCGAGGACAGAGAGCAGGAGAAATTCCCAGAGCCATAGTGGTGAGATTCCTCCGTTTTAAGGATAGAGAAATGGTCCTTAGATGGGCGAAGAAAACTCGGAGCAGTAATTGGGAGAACGCGGTGATCCGTGTATATCAAGACTGGAGTGCGGAGGTGGCGAGAAGGAGGGCGAGCTTTAATCGGGCCAAGGCGGTGCTTCATAAAAAGAAGATAAAATTTGGAATGCTGCAACCGGCAAGACTGTGGGTCACATATCGAGGGAGGCACCACTACTTTGAGACGGCGGATGAAGCGTGGACTTTTATTGTGGAAGAAAAACTGGAATGAGCGGGTTATTAAAAAGAACGTTCGAACAAAGTGGTGGGGCGAATGTGGGGGGCAAAGAGGGGTTTTATGTACTAATCCTGCGATGTGGTAACTTTTCTCTCTCCCACAGGTGGTGATGGGGGGAGGAGGGGAGGTGGAGGAGATGGGGCGTTGGCCATTGGGGGCGGGGCCAAGGGAGAAGCGCGGGCTTGGTTCCCGCGCTATGATAATCATGGCGGGGATAGAGAAGCAGGAAGGAGGGGGCGTCGCACGGTGCGAGCCGAGGTCACGGGGGGAAGCCGAGGTCAGCCAGAGTTTGCTGACTTCTGGGAGCAACATGGGGGGAGTAATTACGCTAGCGGGGGATCTAGCGGGGGGGTGGGAGGGGGGAATTACTGGGTTGCTGCTGCTGGGGAGAGGGGGGAGCTGGTATGGGAGAGGATGGGCAGGGGGGCACCGCCTGGGGGAGATACAGCTGCGTGGGAACCGGGTGAGGAGCTGGAAAAAGGTGATGGCTAATCGACAAGGGGGGGGGGGGGGGGGGGGGGGGGGGGTAGGAAGCCCCCCAACTCGGCTGATCACGTGGAACGTGAGAGGGCTGAACGGGCCGATAAAGAGGGCACGGGTACTCGCACACCTTAAGAAACTTAAGGCAGATGTGGTTATGTTACAGGAAACGCACCTGAAACTGATAGACCAGGTTAGGCTACGCAAAGGATGGGTGGGGCAGGTGTTCCATTCGGGGCTAGATGCGAAAAACAGGGGGGGTGGCTATATTAGTGGGGAAGCGGGTAATGTTCGAGGCAAAGACTATAGTGGCGGATAACGGGGGCAGATACGTGATGGTGAGTGGCAAACTACAGGGGGAGACGGTGGTTTTGGTAAACGTATATGCCCCGAACTGGGATGATGCCAATTTTATGAGGCGGATGCTAGGACGCATTCCGGACCTAGAGATGGGAAAGCTGATAATGGGGGGAGATTTTAATACGGTGTTGGAACCAGGGCTGGATAGGTCGAAGTCCAGGACTGGAAGGAGGCCGGCAGCAGCCAAGGTACTTAAAGATTTTATGGAGCAGATGGGAGGTGTAGACCCGTGGAGATTTAGCAGACCTAGGAGTAAGGAGTTCTCGTTTTTCTCCTATGTCCATAAAGTCTACTCGCGAATAGACTTTTTTGTGCTGGGTAGGGCATTGATCCCGAAGGTGAGGGGAACGGAGTATACGGCTATAGCCATTTCGGATCACGCTCCACACTGGGTGGACTTGGAGATAGGGGAGGAAACAGGAGGGCGCCCACCCTGGAGAATGGACATGGGACTAATGGCAGATGAGGGGGTGTGTCTAAGGGTGAGGGGGTGCATTGAAAAGTACTTGGAACTCAATGATAATGGGGAGGTCCAGGTGGGAGTGGTCTGGGAGGCGTTGAAGGCGGTGGTTAGAGGGGAGCTGATATCAATAAGGGCACATAAAGGGAAGCAGGAGAGTAAGGAACGGGAGCGGTTGCTGCAAGAACTTTTGAGGGTGGACAGACAATATGCGGAAGCACCGGAGGAGGGACTGTACAGGGAAAGGCAAAGGCTACATGTAGAATTTGACTTGCTGACTACAGGCACTGCAGAGGCACAATGGAGGAAGGCACAGGGTGTACAGTACGAATATGGGGAGAAGGCGAGCAGGTTGCTGGCACACCAATTAAGGAAAAGGGGAGCAGCGAGGGAAATAGGGGGAGTGAGGGATGAGGAAGGAGAGATGGAGCGGGGAGCGGAGAGAGTGAATGGAGTGTTCAAGACATTTTATAAAAAATTATATGAAGCTCAACCCCCGGATGGGAGGGAGAGAATGATGGGCTTCTTGGATCGGCTGGAATTTCCCAAGGTGGAAGAGCAGGAAAGGGTGGGACTGGGAGCACAGATCGAGGTAGAAGAAGTGGTGAAAGGAATTAGGAGCATGCAGGCGGGAAAGGCCCCGGGACCGGATGGATTCCCAGTCGAATTCTATAGAAAATATGTGGACTTGCTCGCCCCGGTACTGACGAGGACCTTTAATGAGGCAAAGGAAAGGGGACAACTGCCCCCGACCATGTCTGAAGCAACGATATCGCTTCTCTTAAAGAAGGAAAAGGACCCACTACAATCCGGGTCCTATAGACCTATTTCCCTCCTAAATGTAGATGCCAAGGTCCTGGCCAAGGTAATGGCAATGAGAATAGAGGAATGTGTCCCGGGGGTGGTCCACGAGGACCAAACTGGGTTTGTGAAGGGGAGACAGCTGAACACAAATATACGGAGGTTGTTAGGGGTAATGATGATGGCCCCACCAGAGGGAGAAACGGAGATAGTAGTGGCGATGGATGCCGAGAAAGCATTTGATAGAGTGGAGTGGGATTATTTGTGGGAGGTGTTGAGGAGATTTGGTTTTGGAGAGGGGTATGTTAGATGGGTGCAGCTGTTGTATAGGGCCCCAGTGGCGAGCGTGGTCACGAATGGACGGGGATCTGCATATTTTCGGCTCCATAGAGGGACAAGGCAGGGATGCCCTCTGTCCCCATTATTGTTTGCACTGGCGATTGAGCCCCTGGCGATAGCGTTGAGGGGTTCCAAGAAGTGGAGGGGAGTACTTAGGGGAGGAGAAGAGCACCGGGTATCTTTGTATGCGGACGATTTGCTACTATACGTGGCGGACCCGGCGGAGGGGATGCCAGAAATAATGCGGATACTTGGGGAGTTTGGGGATTTTTCAGGGTATAAATTGAACATGGGGAAAAGTGAGTTGTTGGTGGTGCATCCAGGGGAGCAGAGTAGAGAAATAGAGGACCTACCGTTGAGGAAGGTAACAAGGGACTTTCATTACCTGGGGATCCAGATAGCTAAGAATTGGGGCACATTGCATAGGTTAAATTTAACGCGGTTGGTGGAACAGATGGAGGAGGATTTCAAGAGATGGGATATGGTATCCCTGTCAATGGCAGGGAGGGTGCAGGCGGTTAAGATGGTGGTCCTCCCGAGATTCCTCTTTGTGTTTCAGTGCCTCCCGGTGGTGATCACGAAGGCTTTTTTTAAAAGGATTGAAAAGAGCATCATGGGTTTTGTGTGGGCCGGGAAGACCCAGAGAGTGAGGAAGGGATTCTTACAGCGTAGCAGGGATAGGGGGGGGGCTGGCACTACCGAGCCTAAGTGAGTATTATTGGGCCGCTAATATTTCAATGGTGAGTAAGTGGATGGGAGAGGAGGAGGGAGCGGCGTGGAAGAGATTAGAGAGGGCGTCCTGTAGGGGGACTAGCCTACAGGCTATGGTGACAGCCCCATTGCCGTTCTCACCGAGGAACTACACCACAAGCCCGGTGGTGGTGGCTACACTGAAGATTTGGGGACAGTGGAGACGGCATAGGGGAAAGACTGGAGCCTTGGGGGGGTCCCCGATAAGAAACAACCATAGGTTTGCCCCGGGGGGAATGGATGGGGGATATGGAATGTGGCAAAGAGCAGGAATAACGCAACTGAAAGATCTGTTTGTGGATGGGAAGTTTGCGAGTCTGGGAGCGCGGACCGAGAAATATGGGTTGCCCCAAGGGAATGCATTCAGGTATATGCAACTGAGGGCTTTTGCGAGGCAACAGGTGAGGGAATTCCCGCAGCTCCCGACACAAGAGGTGCAGGATAGAGTGATCTCAAAGACATGGGTGGGGGATGGTAAGGTGTCAGGTATATATAGGGAAATGAGGGACGAAGGGGAGACTATGGTAGATGAACTAAAAGGGAAATGGGAAGAAGAGCTGGGGGAGGAGATCGAGGAGGGGCTGTGGGCAGATGCCCTAAGCAGGGTAAACTCATCGTCCTCGTGTGCCAGGCTAAGCCTGATTCAGTTTAAGGTATTACACAGGGCACATATGACTGGAGCACGGCTCAGTAAATTTTTTTGGGTGGAGGATAGGTGTGCGAGGTGCTCGAGAAGCCCAGCGAATCATACCCATATGTTTTGGTCATGCCCGGCACTACAGGGGTTTTGGATGGGGGTGACAAAGGTGCTTTCAAAAGTAGTAGGAGTCCGGGTCGAACCAAGCTGGGGGTTGGCTATATTTGGGGTTGCACAAGAGCCGGGAGTGCAGGAGGCGAGAGAGGCCGATGTTTTGGCCTTTGCGTCCCTAGTAGCCCGGCGCAGGATATTGCTAATGTGGAAAGAAGCCAAGCCCCCGGGGGTGGAGACCTGGATAAATGACATGGCGGGGTTTTATAAAGCTAGAGCGGATTAAGTTCGTCCTAAGGGGGTCGGCTCAAGGGTTCACCAGGCGGTGGCAACCGTTCGTCGAATACCTCGCAGAAAGATAGACGGAATGGGAAAAAGAAGGCAGCAGCAGCAGCCCAGGATCGGGGGGGGGGGGGGGGGGAGGAGGAACCAGAAGGACTCTCAGGGTTGTTAATATATACTGTATAGTATGTATAGGTCGTTGCTACAGATAATTATATATTGGACTGTTAAATTATATTTTTGGAGAGTGTTACTTGTGACAAGGCAGTTGCCAATTAGGGCTAGTTTTCATTTTTGTTATTTATTATTTATTCATTTTTTGTTTATAAAATAGGTCATTGTTATTTGTGTTGTTATAATATTGTGTAAAGGATGCACAATGTACTGTGTTGGTTGACCAAAAATTTTCAATAAAATATTTAATTTAAAAAAAATAAAGGTACCTGGATCTGCACCTAAATTGATGTAACCTGCAATGCTACAGAGTGGGCGCTGGAAGGTGGGACTGGAATGGCTAGCTAATTTCAGTTTCCTTTATTGTCCAGCACAAATTTTATGGGCAAAATGACCTCTTTAGGTGCTGTAACACCTCTATAATTCTAATAATAAATCCAATAGAGAATTAAGGAGAAACATCTTCACCCAGAGGGTGGTTGGAACGTGGAACATTGTATGTAGCACAAGGCTTACTTGTGGATACATTTAAGGAAGGTTAGATAAACATGGCTGAGAAAGGAATTGAAGATGGTCATGTTAAACATGGAGTCAAATGAAGAATGGTGCGGAAAAGCCTCATTAGGAAATTAAACACCAACATAGGCATGTTGGGAAATACGTAAATACGTAATAAAGTGAACTGAAGGGCACAAGAGGTTAACACAGCTAAAGTGAACATTGGGCGAGGACACGTGTCAGAGTTTGGGCAAAACTTGTAGAGCCAAGATTAATTAACACAGCATTAAAAAACTTATCCCAAACGTGATGAAAATGCACACAGATTTCAATGTGGAAGGGAATCTTAATTACTGACTAGTTATGTGATGTGATGAGAAACGTAGTGTACTGGGGTGGGGGAAGAAGGGACAAAGGATAATGGAGAATGTCATCAAGCCTGTTCCATATACTAGGAAACACATCAAAGCAAGGAGAGCCTCACTCACAGAAAAAATTCTGTTGCTAAGCACTGAAATGAAGGGTCCTTAGACAGCACCTTCTAAAATCTCGACAACTACCATCTAAAAGGCATGGGGCAGCAGATACATGGGAACATCACCACCTGGAAATTCCCCTCCATGCCATTCACCATCTTGACTTGGAAATATATCACCATTCCTTGAATGTCGCTGGTCAAAATCCTGAAACTCCTTTCTTAACAGCACTGTGGGTGTACGTACAGCACATGGATTGCAGCGGTTCAAGAAAGCCGCTCACCACCACCTTCTCAAGGGAAATTAGGGATGGGTAATGAATGCTGGCCTAGCCAGAGAAGTCCACATCCCTTGAATGAATTTAAGAACACAAATTATGAGAAATTGTTGGCTTCAGATGGACACAGAATTGCAGATTACTCGACGGCTCAGTTCAGAATCAAAACCATTTCATAATCCACCCAAGAGTAATGATGATCAGAGTGTGACAGGCAGGGACAGAACGTGCAAACTAAGGAGTGCACCAGCAGATAAGGTTAGATGTTGCAAAAATAGTTTAAAAAACAGTGCTAAAGACTCCCTGAATTCGCATTGCATCTGTAGTAAAATGGATGAATTGCCAGCTCAAATAGAAATAAATATGTATGAAAGGATAACCATTAGAGAGACATTGCTGCAAGATAGCAAAAGCTGGGCCTGAATATTCAAGGATGAATGACCTTGAAAGCCAGGAAAAGGGGGAGACACACAAGGACAACAGAGATCTGAACTTGGCTCTGAAGTTGAGAAGTAGCATCAGTTTGGGCAGAGATAAAAATTGTAAAGGTAAGAAGTCACTTGTGGGAGTAGTTTGTAGGTCCTCTAACAGTAACTGTATTATAGGATGAGGTATACAGTGAACTTATCCACTTTGACAGGAAGAATCAAATACCGCACATTATTTAAATGGAGAGACTCCCAGAACTCAGAGTACAGAGATGTCTTGGCACACGAATCACAATAAGTTAATACGCAAGTACAGAAAGTGACTAGGAGGGAAAATGGAACTTTGTCCTTTATTGCAAAGGGAACGGAGTATAAAGTAGAGACATTTTGCTTCAGTACAGGGCATTGGCAAGACCACATTTGGAACACTATGTAGTTTTGGGCTCTTTACTTGAGATATAATTGCATTACAAGGGGTCCAGTTTAGCTCACGTGACTAGGCAGCTGGTGCAGAGCAAGGCCATCAGCATGGGTTCAATTCCGGTACCAGCTGAGGTTACCCACCTTCTCAACCTTGCCTCTCGTCTGAAGTGTGGTGATCACCATCAGTCAGCTCTCCCCCTTAAAGGGGAAAGCAGCCTCTAGTCATCTGGGACTATGGCGACTTTACCTTGCCTTACAAGCATTTCAGAGTAGGTTCACTCGACTGATTCCTGTGATGAAGACGTTAGCTTCAGAGGAAAGGTTGGGCCTGTATGCATTGGAGTTTTGAACAATCAGAGATGATTTTATTGAAACACAAGATCCTTAGGGGACTAGGTAGGGTTTATGTTGAAAGGATTTTATGGGAATAGAACTAAGGGACAGTTTAAAAATAAGTGATCCCACAGAAAAGATACAGTAACGAGAAATCCTTTCTCTCAGAGGATCATGAACATGTGGAATTCTCTTCTCAGAGAGAGGTAGAGTCATTGAATATTTTTAAGGCAGAGTCCGATAGATTCTTGAATGATGAGTGGTATTGGGGGGTAGACAGGAAAGTACGAGGCCACAGTCCAGTCAGTCATGATCTTATCAGGTGGCAGAGCAGGCTTTAGGGACTGAATGGCCTGCTCCTGGTTTGCATGTAATAGAATTTATTCGACTGTGAAAAATATAGTTCACCAGTTCAGAATCCAGTTTCTATTCCCTTGGATTAAAAAAAACACATTTCCGAAGTCACAATACCAGTAGTTCAGTTTGTACCTGTACACAGAGATCTAGTGGAGTAACACCATTTTTGTCAGGTAAATATTTGGCTCCCCTTGAAATCAGGATCTGTGCTGTATCCCTTTGGCCATGACTGAAATACATTAATAGGTAAATTAGTCAACTTCAAAATGTACTTTTTTCAAATGTATTTTATTACAAACATGTATCAATTCAGGTTACAACACAAATACCCCGGGGAAACATAATACCCAGCAATCAACTATACAGTCTGTACACATCATCTAGGCTGTTTAGCATAGGGCTAAATCACTGGCTTTGAAAGCAGGCCAGCAGCACGGTTCAATTCCCGTAACAGCCTCCCCGAACAGGCGCCGGAATGTGGCGACTTGGGGCTTTTCACATTTGAAGCCTACTTGTGACAATAAGCGATTTTCATTTCATTTCATTTCATCTATTAATTACACTTTGTGCTTTAAACCAACTCAGCTCGATTTTTTGTGGCACTCATTTGTTAAAAAAATATATCTGATGTCAGGTAACAGAACAGGTAATAATTATTGTCACAAGTAGACTTACATTAACACTACAATGAAGTTACTGTGAAAATCCCCTAGTCGCCACATTCCGGCACCTGTTCGGATACACTGAGGGAGAATTCAGAATATTCAATTCACCTAACAGCACGTCTTTCCTGTGGGAGGAAAGCAGAGCACCCAGACGAAACCCACGCAGACACAGGGAGAACGTGCAGACTCCACACAGACAGTGACCCAAACAGGAATAAATCTGGGACCCTGGAGCTGTGAAGCAACAGTGATAACCAGATAACAAGGGACCCTTTTTTTTTATTCCAAAGCAAGCCGACACCTCTCAGATAGGGCCAAAAATAAATTCAGAACATAGATATGATACGAAACTAGGAGTGTCCATGGTTCAACCTTGGGTCCATGACCACTCTGCTACCGTAATGCTATAACTGACCTGAGTGGCTTGAGTTTTGGGGAAGGAAGAAAAGAGGAAACTAGTCAGAATATCTATTTCAAATCACTACCAGATGATCTGCAATGGAAACGGTGCATATATAAGCATCAAATGAGCTCAAGATAAGCAGGCCATCCAGGACACTACAGGTCAGCAATACTGTTTTCACAGGAAAGGGACAGTAAGGTGATAGCATACATCAAGACTAGGTAGCATGGAAATGTGCTTTTTAAAAGCAATCAATGGGGTAAGAAAAAAGCAAGGAAACTGCACTGCATAAAACCTGCATTATTCAATGGTATCTTAAATTACTATTTTCTCTTCCTGTTGTTGCCAAATTGCTCCTAGAAAATGTATACAAGTGAATGTTCATATCGAACACCAAAAGTCAGACCCCAGATTCTGGACCATATAATAATTACTATAAGCAATATATATCCAATATGTTTTGTCTCAGTGATACTTCCCAACGGAAAGCTACAAGTGAATACCCAATACTTTAGAGAGAAGTGGTTCCAGTCACAACATCATCGGACATCAATCTTCCAGTAAAATAAGATGCGTAAGGTGCGTAGTATGCTTTCAACAAGATATTTTCTCCTTCCCTTCCAACAACCAAATGCCATACAGACAAGTTATTCTGACTTTTCATTGTTGCCAGTGATTCATATCCACTGCTCATCTCTTGTGAGTTCAGAGTTGAATACAGTCCAATTCAGGCAGTGCATTGTCTGTTTAGTGAACGCATTGCAAGTAGTCATTCGCTGATGCAAGGGCTACTGCCACACACGTTCCTTCTTGAAGTCACACAGGATCAGGGTGAGCTGGCAAGATGGATACAGAACTGGCTAGGTCATAGAAGGTAGAGTAGCAGCAATGGAAGGGTGCTTTTCTGATTGGAGGGCTGTGACTAGTGGTGTTCCGCAGGGATCAGTGCTGGGACCTTTGCTTATCATAGTATATATAAATGACTTGGAAGAAAATGTAACTGGTCTGATTAGTAAGTTTGCAGACGACACAAAGGTTGATGGAATTGCGGATAGCGATGAGGACTGTCAGAGGAAAGATCGTTTGGAGACTTGGGCGGAGAGGTGGCAGATGGAATGTAATCAGGACAAATGTGAGGTAATGCATTTTGGAAGGTCTAATGCGGGGCGACCTGATAGAGGTCTACAAAGTTATGAAGGGCAGAGACAGAGTGGATAGTCAGAGGCTTTTTCCCAGGGTGGAAGGGTCAATTACTCGGGGGCATAGGTTTAAGGTGCGAGGGGCAAGGTTTTGAGGAGATGTACGAGGCAAGTTTTTTTTTTTTTTTTTTTTTTTTTTTACACAGAGGGTAGTGGGTGCCTGAAACTCGCTGCCGGAGGAGGTGGTGGAAGCAGGGACGATAGTGACGTTTAAGGGGCATCTTGACAAATACATGAATAGGATGGGAATATAGGGAAACGGACCCCGGAAGTGCAGAAGATTTTAATTTAGACGGGCAGCATGGTCGGCACAGGCTTGGAGAGCCGAAGGGCCTGTTCCTGTGCTTTTATTTGTTCTTTGTCCTTGCGATGGCACGTTTCTGTAGCAATGGAAAGACGTAGTATTCCAAAATTTCTGTACTCCAGTTTGGAGACTTCAATGCCCAAGTGCTTCGGTCATGCCAAATGCTTCGGTCATATGCAAACTGTTGAAATCAATCTAGCATAAAATGATATTTTGCTTGCATGAATTCTTTCATCTTAATTTTGACCACCTAATAGGTCAACTCGCACAATCAAGTGCATCATTTAGTGGGCGACCATCATCCATTCCACAAACAACACGAAAGCAAAATATTGCAAATGCTGTAAATATGAAATAAAAACAGGAAATGCTGGAAGTACATAGCAGGTCAGGTAGCATCTTTCGAAAAAGAAACAGAGTTAACATCTCAATTGGATGGCCTTTTTAATCAGCACTACCTAACTGCAGAATATTGAGCGTTTTCTGATTTTAATCCATTCTAATGACGTGGCCTAGCTATTATACTTAACACTGCTTATGCACTGGAGCATTTAGATGTGCACTTGCGATCTGAAGGCATGCCAGACTTTGGGCCAAGTGCTGGGAAGTGGCATTAGAATAGTTAGGTGGTTGTTTTTGACTGGCGCAGACTCGATAGGCCAAAAGGCCTTTTCTGTGCTGTGTGACTCTATGACACCCATCATAATTTGAGTTGAAAGGCTGTATTTTTTGGTGTTGACTCTATTCTGCCAACAGATCCCAAGGATCTTTCTGAAGTAACATATCTGAAATGATTCAATCTGCCTCCCGCTTCTGATAATGTAGTCCAAGGTTCAGTGCTATACTGCAGCCCAATTAACACACGGCATTATAGATTCATGGTTGCCCAAAGCTCTCCAAATGCCGTAGCAGTGCTAGCAATATGAGTGGCTTTCTCCTTATCTGGCTTCATTTCACTAGAGACGGTTGGTTTCAGGTAGTAGAAATTACCTAAATTTTTCAATTCAATGTGTCTGCTTTGGCTAACCACCATGAATCATTGTTATTGTCTTTTGTAAGCTGATCGTATCCCCTAATACCTCTGCAACAATTGAGAGGCCACTTAGAAGAACAGATTGACTAATTTTCTTACCAAAAGGTTTCCGTAATTACAAACTTTAAAAGTACACTAAATGCCATCAAACTCAGCAAAACTCCTGATACAAAATATTATCGTTTTAAAAATGCTTTGAAAAATAAACATATTGTAGTCAATATACCATGAATTAAACTTCAATACCATAAGACCATAAGACATAGGAGCAGAATTAGGCCACTCAGCCCATTGAGTCTGGTCTGCCATTCAATCATGGCTGATATTTTTCTCATCCCCATTCTCCTGCCTTCTCCACATAACCCCTGATGCCCTTGATTAATCAAGAATTTATTTATCTCCGTCATAGATAGATGTCATAGATGTTTACAGCATGGAAACAGGCCCACAGGCCCAGCTGATCCATGCCACCCAGTTTCCTTCACTCAGCTCGTCCCACTTGCCTGCATTTGGCCCATATCCCTCTATACCCACCCTGCCCTTGTAATTGTCTAACTGCTTTTTTGAAGGACAAAATTGTATCTGCCTCTGGCAGCCCATTCCAGATGCTCACCACTGTGTGTGAAGAAATTTCCCCTCTGGTCTCTGTTGTATCTCTCTCCTCTCACCTTAAACCTACTCCCTCTAGATCTAGACTCCTCTACCTTTGGGAAAATATGTCAACTATCTACCTCATCTATGCACCTCATTATTTTGTAGACCTCTATAAGATCACCCCTAAGCCTCCTACGCTCCAGGGAAATAAGTCCCAGCATATCCTTATAACACATAATAGGGTGACCAGAACTGAACACAGTATTCCATGTGTGGTCTTACCAATGTCTTGTACAACTTCAACAAGATGTCCCAACTCCTGTATTCAATATTCTGGCCAATAAAACCTAGCACGCTGAATGCCTTCTTCACCACCCTGTCCACCTGCGACTCCACCTTCAAGGAGCTATGACAGATTGATAGATATTCTTCCCACACCCTTGCAGGAGGTGGTGGCCCATAACCACAGGGAATAGCAAGAGCTAGCAAATGACAGACACAACTGCATTGACTGAGCAGCCTGGAAAAGATGGCACTCAACATCAATTGACTGGCTGTTGTTGAAGCTGTTGCATGTGATGCTGCCAAGAACATTCAGGATAACTTTATGCTCCTACCTTTATGTCTCCACCTCACCCTCACCCTGTTATCTCACATGATGGCTGTGACCATGGACCGCTTGCATTCTACTCTTGCAGTTCCCTCAATCATACTCTGTCTTTCTGCATTTATGCTTTCAGATACCCCAAAACAGTCCTCTGGTCAGTAAGTGCAGCCTCATGAGCAGAGAGAGCTACACCAAACCGGTGATGAAGAAGAACCATATTCTGATCTGACAATCAAAACTACCAGTTTAGATACTGGCTCTGCACAGTTGAGGGCAGTACAGAATCTTGATCAGCACCTGAAGTCACAATGGGTGAAAAACGTGGTGCAAGAGAAAAGCAGGAGCAAGATATGTTCCGGATATAACATGTACTCAAGATAGCTTTAATTCTGAGATACACGCTTGACATTCCCAACAAAAGTTGAAACTCTTGATTAAGCTTTCTACTTTGAAGAACTATATAGAGACAACAACCACTACCTGGACTCCAATCTGTTCCATAAACCTTCCCTGGTCCATCAACTTGGTTCTAGTTTGTATTTGCTGTCATTTTTGAAAAGGCAGTATCATAAATTGATAATAATCTTTATTATTGTCGCAAGTAGGCTTACATTAACACTGCAATGAAGTTACTATGAAAGTTCCCGAGTCGCCACACTGCGGCGTCTCTTCAGGTACACAGGGAGAATTCAGAATGTCCAAATTACCTAACAGCACGCCTTTAAAGATGGCGCTGGAGCATGGCGACTCTCTGCGAGCTCTCTCAACCAGACCCCTTTCTTTTATCTCTTTTCACTGTTCTGACCTGCTAAAACTCTTTTCCACTTCATATATAATTCTTGTTTGGCCCTTGTTTCGTACTGCAACCAATCACTATCTGTTGCTGTACCATTATCAATGTACTCTATCGATTATTCTTTTGTCTACTGTGTACGATCCCTTGGCCGCAGAAAAATACTTTTCACTGTACTACGGTACATGAAATGAAATGAAAATCGCTTGTTGTCACAAGTAGGCTTCAAAAGAAGTTACTGTGAAAAGCCCCGAGTCGCCACATTCCGGTGCCTGTTAAACTATCAATCAATTGTGGGAGGAAACCGGAGCACCCAGAGGAAACACAGACACGGGGAGAACGCCCAGACTCCTCAAAGACAGTAACCCAAGCCGGGAATCGAACCTGGGACCCTGGTGCTGTGAAGCAACAGTGCTTACCACTGTGATACTGTGCCGCCTCATCAGATTAAGAAGCAATGCAACTAACTATATAATGCTGAAAGAAAATGTGGTTGCAGAAAGAGCTTTTAAAAGAACTAGTGTGCTGCGATTTAAAAGAACTGATGTCCTGGAAATAGTACAAGGGATCCGAAGTATTGTTTAGTTGCTTACTTAGAAAGTGATAACCAGACAGGGGCACTTTGCTATTATGTCACTGATGGAAACACATGGTACAAAAACAGATTTTGGTTTTGATTTGTTGGCACTTATAAAACAGACACACAGGCTTACTTTATCTAAAACTATGAATGGTTGGCATTATTCACGGCTCCAGTTTAGAACTGTTCATCTTTAAACTCAGCTGGCAATCAACTCAACAAATATAAAATGAATTTAAAATTTTTGAACCCAAAGTCAAACTTATTGGACAAACACAATACAATTACAAACACCTGGTTTGAAACTGGTCAATCGATTTAAATACATTTGTGGGAAGTATAATTCCAAAGGAAAAATCCACAATACCTGCAAGCAAAGTACAAAGGGGTAGCTCCAGAAACATTAGGCCGGTTAATATCTGCACCACTGTCTAGAAGGCAAAGTACTGTCTGTGAAGAGAAAAAAAAGATGACAAAGCAGATCGCACTGAGCATCCAAAAGGTAATATGCACACTACACAAGTGTCAGGCAATGGTCATACCCAACAGCATAGAATCTAACCAAATGCCCTTGACTTTCAAATGTATTATTACGGAAACCCGCATCATAAACATTCTGGGGGTCACAATTAACCAGAAACTTACATAAAAATACAAATATTGCAGCTACAAGAGCAGATCAGATGCTGGGAAATTTACAGAGTGACTCATTTACTGACTTTCTAAAGCCTGCCTAGCATCTACGGCATGATGGCACAACGGTTAATACCACTGTCTCACAGCGCCAGAGACCCAGGTTCCATCCAACCTCAGGTGTGTGGAGTTTGCACATTCTCCCCGTGTCTACGCGAGTTTCCTCCGGGTGCTCCGGTTTCCTTCCACAATCCAAAGTTGTGCATGTTAGGTGGATTGGCCATGTTAAAAATTGCCTCCTTAGGGTGGGGTGGGCCTAGGTAGGGTGGTCTTGGTCGGTGCACACTTGATGGGCCGAATGGCCTCCTTCTGCACTGTAGGGATTCTAAGTCATAGGGCAGTACGGTAGTTCGCACTGTTACTTCACAGCGCCAGGGATCGATTCCTGGCTGGGTCACTGTCTGTGCGGAGTCTGCATGTTCTCCTCGTGTCTGCGTGGGTTTCCTCCGGTTGCCTCCCACAAGTCCTGAAAGACACGCTGAAGAGTGATTTGGACATTACGAATTCCCCCTCAATGTATCCGAACAGACGCCCTAGTGTGGCGACTAGGAGATTTTCACAGTAACCTCATTGCAGTATTAATGTAAGCTTACTTATGACACGAATAAAGATTATTGTAAGGAGTGTGATGGATAACTGCAGGTCCAACAACACTCAAGAGGTTTCACACCATCTAAGAGAAACCAACAACTTAATTGGTACCCACCCATCAGCTAAACATTCACTCCTAGGCAGAATACAACTGTAGTGTACACTATCTACAGGAGGCACTGCAGCAACTCATCAAGGTTCTTTCCACAGCATCTTGCAAACCCACAATCTCCACCACCGAGAACAAGCACATCGACCGCGCAAATCTCAGCTTGCACAATGGCAGCTAACTTAGTCCTTTGAAAAATTCCCAGGAACATCTCCCAAAAATGTACATGGGTCGAAGACTGTCACAATTTCAATGTGCAAGATGTAGAGGCTCTGCAAGGAAAAGGTTTGTCCATAATTTGGGATAATCTTGTATTCAATCTTCAAAATGGCAATAGCTGCATGGGAACACCACATGAAAGTCTCCATCCAATTCACACACCATTCTACCTTTGAAACATATGCTGTTCTTCATCGCTGCGGTGTCAAAATCCTTCAACTCCCTCCCTAACTACACCACACAGACTGCAGCAGTTCTTGAAGGCAAATCATCACTGCTTTCAAGGGCAATTAGGAATGGGCCATAAAGACAGCCTTATCAGCAATGCACACATATAAAACAAAAAAAAATGGTCGACAGCCAATGGACGACTTTAAGTGCAATTACTTTGGTAATGTAGCTAAATACGGCAGCAAAATTGCCCACCAAAAGTTCCACAAGGATATAGACAAATCATTTGTTTAAATCAATGTTGATTGAAGGGTAAACATTAGCCAGGACTTGGGCGAATTCTCCTTATCTTGATAAACACTACTGGGGATATTTTACCCCTATCAAAGAGGACAAACATGTAGCTTACTATCTTACCCAAAACAGAACTATTTGGTAGAGGTTTTCAAAGGCAGGAGATTTAAGAGCAATTTAGATACAGAGATTTAATATAATTGACAAAAAAGTCAGAATGACGTGAGAGAAAAAAAATCATGCAGCTAGTTATGATCTAGAATGCGCACCTTGAAAGGGTGGTGAAGCAGATTTAATAGTAACTTTCAAAGGGGAATTAGATAATAATAACGGAGAAACAAATTGCAGGATTGCAGGAAAAGAGCAGGGGAGTTCTTTAAAAGAGCTAGTCCAGGCGCAATGGCTCTAATGGCTTCTCTCTGCACTGTATCGTTCTATGGTCTCACGGAAGTTGCAGTCCAAAATGCATTCAGTCTCAGCAAGAGCTGAATTCACAGCCTTCCCATCGGGGAAATCTATTACCACCGAGCCAGGCTGACACAATGAAGCACTTTACATCAAAACAAAGCATCACTTTTGCCCAAATAAAACACCAAATTAATTGTGTTTGAACTTAGGATAGTGCTATAGGTTTGCAAGAAAAATACGCAACTCCTGATGAGAAATATTAGCTATCACAAATATGGTCTTTTTGATTCCATACATACAACTCATTTCTATCTACAGGGGCTGTTTAGCACAGGGCTAAATCGCTGGCTTTGAAAGCAGACCAAGGCAGCAGCACGGTTCAATTCCCGTAACAGCCTCCCCGAACAGGCGCCGGAATGTGACGACTAGGGGCTTTTCACAGTAACTTCATTTGAAGCCTACTTGTGACAATAAGCGATTTTCATTTCATTTCATTTTCTAAACAGGAAACTGAAGTAATCTGGCAAAGATTGTTGTTTTGTCCATCAGTCATGGCATTGGCTTATTTCAGTCACAAACATAAACGTTTTCTTTGAGTTTTGAGTCTTGATCCTCTACAGATAATCGAGATACCACAGACATAAAGGCATCTCTAAAGGTGTGGATCAAAATACTGAACTAGAGGAAACTGCCTGGACTAAAAACCGTTAAAAAAGTGCCATGATCAAAATACAGTTGAGCAGGAAAGATGGGGCGGATGCAACTGATATTTTTTCAAACTTTTTCCTGTTTTAAATTGATCTATTAACTCATTACCTCCAGCATATACAAATTAAGCAGTTGACATTCTATCCGAAGCAGTGTTCGCAATAGTAAAAACACCGGTGGTCATAGCACACATTAGAAAGCACAGTGACAAAGACAAAGAAACAATGCAAGGAATGGCTAATGTGACATTCCTACTAATGCTGCAATTAAGAGCAAACAAAACATGTACTGTAATAAGAGTGCGTGAGAGAACAACAACAAAAATCAAGAAGTGTTTAATAAAAATAATCGCTTATTGTCATAAGTGAGTAGGCTTCAATTAAGTTACTGTGAAAAGCCCCTAGTCGCCACATTCCGATGCCTGTTCGGGGAGGCTGGTACAGGAATTGAACCCACACTGCTGGCATTGTTCTGAATTGCAAGCCAACTGTGCTAAACCAGGACAACGGAAATTCATCTGTGAGGACAGATTCAGGCGAGTGCTCAGTTCGAGTAATTTCTCAGACCATATATTTGGTATGCAAAACTCTTCAACTTATAGGGACATGCATCTACCAATTTTAATGTACCAAGAAAAAAAACCTGCAATGCAAAAATTCCATGTTAAATTTTAGAATAGGCTGCGCTCTCCACTCATTTAAAAATCACTACCTCGTGTTCTTCGGCGTTACAAAAGCATTTCAAAATAAGTCCAAATCCGAACTTAGGATGTGTAGTTAAACAGCACATTACAGATATCAGATGGTTATAAAACAATTCTGAATGCCTTATGTGGATGACACAGTAGCAGTGGTTATCACTGCTGCTTCATAGCGCCAAGGACCCGGGTTCTATTCCCACCTTGTCCGTGTGGAGTTTGCACATTCACCGTGTCTGCATGGGTTTCCTCCAGGTGCTCTTGCTTTCATCCCAAAGACAGAAGGTGTGTCGGTTAGATGGATTGGCCATGCTATGTTGTCCCTTTAGTGGCCAACGGTTAGGTGAGGTTACAAGGATAAGGCAGGGGAGTGGGTCATTCTTTCGGAGGTTCAGTGCAGTGCTGTTTAACTTCACATCATTTTCTTAAAGTCATGTGCACTCACCGTCTTATGCCCATTCTGACAGGCCACATGTAAAGCAGTCTGACCCATTGCATCTTCAACATCCACATTATCAACATGCTGAACTAGGTCATGAAGCAGTTCAGTACGTCCATTAACAGCCAGCCAGTGAATCTGCAGCAACAGATTTGTTTCATACCGTTAGCAAGCTCTAGTTATTTGCTGGAAAACAAGCTCTTCCTTTAAAATAAGTATGCTTATTCTACATCACCATTATTTTCACTGGTAATTAAACAAAGCCAGTATGACATCCTTCCCTGATTGGAGTAATCATTTCTCTAACAGCAACACAGGACACTGCTGCACCTATCCTCAAGTCTCCCACTGCTTCACTGAACTAAACAGATACTCTGTGCAGCTAATTTTAGTTACTTTAATCTAGTTTGATGTAATGCTGATGTATGTAAATCAAGCAGCACGGTAGCATAGTGGTTAGCACTATGGCTGGGTCCTGGGTCCCAGGTTCAATTCCCGCTTGGGTCACTGTCTGTGCGGAGTCTGCACGTTCACTCAGTGTCTGCGTGAGTTTCCTCCGGGTGCTCCGGTTTCCTCCCACAGTCCAAAGACTGTTAGGTCATTTGGACATTCTGAATTCTCCCACTGTGTACCCGAACAGGCGCCGGAATGTGGCGACTAGGGGCTTTTCACAGTAACTTTATTAGAACAAACAAAGAACAAAGAAATGTACAGCACAGGAACAGGCCCTTCGGCCCTCCAAGCCCGTGCCGACCATACTGCCCGACTAAACTACAATCTTCTACACTTCCTGGGTCCGTATCCTTCTATTCCCATCCTATTCATATATTTGTCAAGATGCCCCTTAAATGTCCCTATCGTCCCTGCCTCCACTACCTCCTCCGGTAGTGAGTTCCAGGCACCCACTACCCTCTGCGTAAAAAACTTGCCTCGTACATCTACTCTAAACTTTGCCCCTCTCACCTTAAACCTATAAATGAAAATCACTTATTGTCACAAGTAGGCTTCAATGAAGTTACATTTACATTGCCTTGTTAATGTAAACCTACTTGTGACAATAAAGATTTTTTTTAAAAGCAATCTCCATTTTGAATTGATGACTTCATTTTTATACTGCTAGAATGCAAGCTTTGCGGTTAACAAAATATCATTGATTTTCCATACAAATATTACTCCAAATGGGAAGAGCGCTCTGTTAATTTAGGGAACGGTGTACAAAACTGGAAAAAAACTTCTATTATTTTCATAGAAATACAGTGCAGAAGGAGACCATTCGGCCCATCGAGTCTGCCCCGGCCCCTTGGAAAGAGCTCCCTATTTAAGCCCACGCTTTAATCGTTCAAGTGCTAAGGGACCAGGAGGCCGATGAACACGAATTCATCAAACCTCAGTGCCAATCCTGAGCAAAAGTCAGAAATGGAAAATAAAATCACAAAAGGAGTACGGGCAAGAAGCATTTGTGAAGAAACAGAAGTCAATCAGCACATTTCAGTCTTAACACCATCCCTCACAAATGATCTTTTTCTCCACAGTTACTGCTTAACTGAAGAATTTTTAGCTGTCACTTTTTGGTTTCAAACTGCCAGCACCTGAAATATTTTGCTTTTCATCACACTTTAGTACATTTTCCTGGAATCAGGTAGTCTCAGACTGACTCCTGGGCAACCTGTTAAAATGTTTGATTGCTCTTCAGTAAATTCACAGGAGTTCTGAAGGGTGGACCCCTTCCACTCATGTAACTGAGTGAAGCTACCTAAAATGGACTAGTTTGAAACCTGAGAATTTCTATTGGACATCAAATGTGCCGAGTCATTGGAAGAAGCCCTTCACGGCATTGAACTGAAATTATTTCCAAAGTTTCAGTCCTTTATTTTATTAATTTATTTTTTCAATTATGGGCCAATCAATCTACCCTGCACATCTTTGGCTTGTGGGGGTGAGACCCACGCAGACACAGGGAGAGAGTGTTCAAACTCCACACGGACAGTGACCCGGGTCCTCGGTGCCGTGAGGCAGCAGTGCTAATCACTGCGCCACCCTACCGTCCCTAGTCCTTTATTTTATTTATGAGATGAAAATCTAATTTCTTTATTTTTAAAATGCATGTTTCCTATATTCCTGATTTTTATTATATTTTACCTACAAAAGCTATTATTGAAGAAATGTAACCAATTTCAAAACTCATTTATTCAAGTAAAAAAAGAGTATCCATCACAAGAGTAAAAAGGCAAAAAGAATTGCGAAATACAAGGAAACAACATTATTTTAGGTTGCCATAAGAAAATCGGAATGCAACAACTAACTGGATGAAAACAGAAAATGCTGGAAAAACTCATGAATGTGGGAAGTTTGATCAATAGGTTTGCAGATGACACAAAAATTGGTGGTATGGTAAGTAGCGAGGAGGAAAGTGTTAGATTACAGAACAATATAGATGGCTGGTCAGACGGGAAGAACAGTGGCAAATGGAATTTATCCCTGAAAAGTGTGTTGTGAAGCATTTTGTGAGGACGAACAAGGCAAGGGAATATATAATGAACAGTAGGACGCAATGAAGTACAGAGGATCAGAGGGACCTTGGGTGCATGTCCAAAGATCCCTGAAGGCACCAGGACAGGTAGATGCACTGGCTAATGCACAAGGGGATACAATAGAGCCATGTAAAATAATTTTAAGGCAACAGCTAGAATCCTGTGTGCAGTTCTGTTCGCCACATTATAGGATGTGATTGCACTAGAAAGGGTGCAGGAGATTCACCCGACTTCCACCTCACCTGCCTAGGCAGGCATGAAGGTGACCTCGCCTCCCCTCCCAACCCTCCACAGTGCCAATGGTGCATTGCACTCGGCACCCTGGCAGCGACACCCTGACTTGGTGCATTGGACGCTGTGGGGCAAGGAGGAGGCAAGTCCAGTGCCCATGTGTCCCTCTGCCACTGCCAGGCTTGCAGAGGGCGGGTTCCCCCAAGGGTTCTGGAAGTTGGGTGGGCTCAGGCAAAGGGTTCAACCCTGAAAGATCACCTTGATGCTTGCCGTGGGGAAGGTGTTAGAATCAATCATTAAGGAGGTTATAGCTCAGCACTTAGTCAAGGAAATCAGGCAGAGTCTCAAAGTGAACTCGATGTTTGACCAATTTCTAGGAGTTCTTGGTCAAGAAAACGATGCAGCCTCACCACCATCGCCCTCGGCGGTTCCCCCATTTGCAGCCTCCTCCTCAGCAACCTGAGCGCTCAATCCACATTGAGAGGACAGTCAAAGGCCCCACCCTCATCAGCTTCTCCAACATGTTCGCCATGTACTTGGTGGCTTATGCTCCTTCAATACCCTCAGGCATCCCAACGATCCAGAGATTTTGCCCTTGGAGTAGTTTTCAAGATCCTCCAAAATTTCCTTCAGCCTTTTTTGGCTGCTCATCACTATCCCAATCTCCACCTCCAGCGAGATCAATCAATCCTCATGCTCCCCCGACATCTCCTCCATCTTTTAGATTGCCAGGCCTCATGTCTCCTGCTCTGCTCCACACGCTCAATTGCCGCCTTAAGCGGCTCCACCACCTTAGTCATGTCCTCTGAGACCTCCTCCCTTTGCTGCTGGAACTTGCTGTTGAGAAATTCCACCAGTTGCTGCGTAGACCACTGGGCGGGCAGTACTGCTCCCCTACTCTCTGTCATCTTCCCCTGTGTTGCACCTCTGTTATTCTCTCAGTCAAGCTGCTGCCTCTTGCTCGCTGCACTCCTCATCAGATAAGCCATAAAACAGTCCCACCAGAATATTGCATTCTCTCAATACCCATGTATCTTTTGCCACCAAATACCACTCAAATCGGGTGGGGAAGTACAAAAAAAATCTGCCGCGAGCGGGAGCCACCAAATGTGCGACCACACACTCCATGGCCACCACCGGATGTCCAAGGAGTTCTTTGAAGGGGTAACATACATGTGGATAAAGGGGAGCCTGAACTTTGCTTTAGACGTGCTGAACTTGGATTTTCAGAAGGTATTTCATCAGTTGTGGAAAATAAAAGCCCATGGTATCAGGGGGTAAAATATTAGCATGGATAAAAGTTGAATTATCTGATTGGTAGAAAGCAAAGTATAGGAACAGAGGAATTAAGAGAAGTAGGTAATTCAGCTCTTCGAGCCTGCTCCACCATTCAATCAGATCATGGCTGATCTCTTCCTGGTCTCAAATCCACCTCACTGACTGTTCCCCATATCACTTAAACCTATTTTTTTTAAAATCAGAAATATATCTATATCCTTCTTGAAAATATTTAATGATTCAGACTACACTCACTATGGGGCAGCGAGTCCCAAATTCACCACCTTCTATGAGGAGTAATTTCTCCTCATCTCAGTTTTAAATCTACCGCCTCTCAACCTATATCTGTGACCTCTCGTTCTAGATCGCTCCATAAGGGGGAACATTTGGTCTACTTTACTTTATCAATCCCCATTAATATTTTATATATCTTGATCAGATCTCCTCTCATTCTTCTAAACTCCAGCAAGTGTACGCCCAAACTGTCCAAACTCTCCTCATACTTCAACCCTTTCATCCCCGGTATCAATCTGGTGAACCTCCTCTGAACTGCCTCCATATCCTTCCTCAAATAAGGAGACTAAAACTGGACACAATGCTCCAGATGTGGTCTCACCAACACCCTATACAATTGCAACAATACTTCTCTACTTGTATACTCCGGTTCTTTTGCAATAAACGCTCACATTATATTTGTAATTATTACATGCTGTACCTACATACCGAGTTTCTACAATTCATGAACAAAGACACCCAGATCCCTCTGCCCAGATGCATTTTGAATCCGCTTTCTATTCAGATAACAATATGCTTTTCTATATTTTCAGCAAAAATGGATAACCTCATACTTATCTACATTGAACTCTGTCTGCCAAAATTTGGCCATTCTACTGGCCTCTCCATATCCGATTGGAAATTTTATATCTCTTCACTGCCTGCTTTCCTACCAATTTGAGTATCATCTGCAAATTTTGCTGTTACACTCTGCCCTGCTTGCAGGTCATTTATATAAATTGTAAACATTTAAGGTCCGACGACTGACCCCTGTGGCACCCTACTAGTTATAGTTCGCCAGCATAGGAGGACCCATTTATCCCGACACACTACTTTCGTTCAGACAATCTTCAATCCAATCTCGTATTCTACCCCCAATTCCCTGCGGTCTGATCTTCTGGATCAGTCTTTTATACAACACCTTGTCAAACGCTTTCTGGAAGTCTAGTTATACCACATCCACAGGTTCCCCATTATCCACCTTGCTGGTTAATTCCTTAAAGAACTCAAGCAAGTTTGTCAACCATGACTTCTCCTTCATAAAACCATGCTGACATTAGTGGATTGAGCTTTATCTTTCCAAATGTTCAGTCATCTCCTCCTAATGATGGATTCCAGCAACTTCCCCACCACAGAAGTCAAGCTAACCTTATAATTGCATATAATTGTTTCCTGATTAACAAGATGTAACGAGTGGAGCCCCCTGCAGGGGTCAATGCTGTGGCCTCAACCTTTTGCAATTTATATCAATTACTTAGGCGAGGGGAGCAAAGGCTTGGCAGCCACATTGGCAGCTGACACAATGATAGATAGGATGGATAGAGATCAACAGAGTAGATAAAGATCTGGCAGATGTAATGCGGGAAAATGTGAAGTTTTTAAACTTTGGCAGCAAGACAAAAAGTGGAGTATTATTTAAACAGAGAATGACAGCAGAATTTCATGATGCAGAAGGATCTAGGTGTTCTGGTGCGCGAGTCACAAAAGGTTATTATGCAGGTACAGCAAGTAATGAAATGCTGTCCTTTATTATGAGAGTAATTGAATGACAAAAGTAAGGATGTCGTGCTTCAGTTACACAGTACATTGGTGAGACCACATCTCAAATACAAGTGCAGTTTTGGTCTCCTTAGTTAAGGAAGGATTTAAATGCATTTGAGGTGGTTCACTAGATTCATATTGAGAACGAGCAGTCTGTCTTATGGGGAAATGTTGGACAGACTGGGCTTGCTTCCACTGAAGTTTTACAAGAGTGAGGGGTCACTTGATTGAAGTATGTAAGATCCAGAACAGTCTTGACAAGGTGAATGGGGAAAGGATGTTTCCTCTTCTGGGCGAGTACTGAACTAGGGGCATGGTTTCAAAAAAAGAAAAAAACCAGGAGTCACCCTTTTAGGACCGGGATGAATATTTCTACGGTGGATGTAGATTGATTCTTGTTAGACAAGGGAATCACAGGTAATTGGGATAATGGAATATGGAAATCAAAACACAAATAGATCAGTCATGATCGCTTTGAACAGCAGAGCAGGCGAGGGACCAAATGTTCTACTTCTGCTCCTTTTTTGTATGTTTATATTCCAACCTTACCGCAGTCAGCCCTTCATTGTTGCAGATGTTCACATCAGCACTATACTCCAACAGTTTTCCCATGCACTTTTTCTGCCTACAAAGAAAACGTATTCCTTAACAACATTATTTATCATGCATATCCACCGATAAAAAAAAGCACACTCAACACTTGGCACATGGGGTCAGCTTTCACATCTACAATAACACAAAGCTTTGACTCTCCCCCATCCTCCATCAATCCAAGAACCATTATCATGGTCTCCATCTGTCTGTCTATTCTGAACAAATCAAAAGATTTATCTCAGTGTCAGCAAATCCAATCATACGATCTGGAACTTCTGTTCGCACCTATGAGCAACTAATTTCAAATCCATCAAACCAGCCCACTGCCAGCTCAGGTGGTCTCAAGGTGCAGACCCTGTGCATTATTTTGTCATCTGCTTCCTTCACACTGCTTCCAAAACCACTTTCCTCCCCAATGCAAAACCATTTGCCTCTATGTATTCTTCAGGATGTAGATCTTAATCCATGCCCATCAACTTGGAACTGACTTTCTCAAATAATCCATTCTGGTTCCATTCTTTACAAATTACAACTCATTCAGAAAGCTGAAGTTAATGCCTTTACCCACCTCTACACTAATCATGCTATCCTTGTCAAGTCCCTCTGGTTCCACTAAATTAATTCTACGATGTCATCTTGCTTTCAGACTCTTTCCCCAACCTTATTAGTGATGTAGTTGTACATATCCCCTATTTCACCATTACTGGTTTATTCCTCACCTCCACTGATGATTTTGCATCAGTCCTATGGACCACTCAATATCCAACTTTCTGCCCACAAAAGCACTCTACACTGCTTTCTGTTGACTGTGCTTGACTTTTGTTGTTCTCCCTCTTTCCTCCTGTTCATTATTCACTTTTTTTTACTATTTTAGTGTCATTCCACATATTAAATTATTAAACAATTTGCTACTCCACCAAAATAACCATTTCAACACTAACTGTATATCTCTGGGCTGCATCAGTATCAGCTTTTTCATAAAAGACACTCGATACCATGCCATGTGTGCTGGATTAAACCTGCCTAAACAGCCAGATTGGAGTGTTTAAATTCCAAATTTTAGGACTATATTAGAATTCAAATTTCAGCATTTGTAAACATTGCAAATACACCAGTAAAAGCTCCAGTCTAAGCATTCACGACAAATTCTAAGCAATAAGCAATTTAAGATTAAGCTTACATACTAAAATTATATTTGATTAAGTAATAGCACAAAAATATTTGAAAAAAAAGTGTCCAAGTTAAAGGTCAAGTATTCTTTTGATTTCAAAAATCCGTGACAAAACCTGCTCCATAACAATTCTATCTTGATCTGTTTTAACTAAATATAACCACATGCTTGAGTATTATAAGACTACCTGGAAGTTGCACTCAAGGATTGAGGATAGCTTAGCAAACTCACCCATTCCTAGCTGCTAAGTGAAGGGGTGTACACCCAGAAATATCCTGATAGTTTGGATTTGCTCCTTTCTTCAGTAGTAGAATAAGGCATTCAACAGAGCCACAACTATACCAGACAAAGAAAACAAATCAGTAGGCATTAGAAACAGAAAAGTCGTCGTATTGGATTTCAATATTGCTCTCTCTCCGCAGATGCTGCCAGACACAAGTACTCCAATACTTCATTTCAGATTTCCAGTGCACTATTTTACTTTTATTAAATCAGTTTGAAACCTTGGCCTTTATTTGCATTTTTATCATTTTGCAATAATTAAAATATTTTAGACAACATTCAAATTCCCTCAAATTAATTTCAATTAAACCTGGAGAGCTTGGAATGCTTCTCCTTTTAACCAACCAGCAGCTAAAGCTTGGCATTAATAAACCTTTACGCGTGACTAACTAGACTCAGAGATCATCCAAACCTGCTCAATTTAAATTCTTAAACTAGTCATAGAATCACAGAATGTAGTGTAGAAGGAGGCCATTCAGCCCATCTAATCTGCACCAGCCCTTGGAAAGAGCACCATGCTCAAGCCCATGCCTCCACCCTGTCCCCGTAACCCAGCAACCCCACCTAACCTTTGGGACACTGAGGGGCAATTTAGCAGGCCAATCCATCTAACCTGCACATCTTTGGACTGTGGGAGGAAACCGGAGCACCCGGAGGAAACCCACACAGACACGGGGAGAACGTGCAGACTCTGCACAGAGAGTGACCCAAGCCGGGAATCGAACTTGGCACCCTGGAACTGTGAAGCAACTGTGCTAACCACTGTGCTGCCGTGCTTCCCTCCACTGTGCAACCGTGCTGCGGAAAGAATTATTCACTCCAGGAGTGATTACTTCAAGAAATAGGGCTTGGTTATTTTTAGAGCAAAACTTTATTATGGCTACAATATTAAACTTTGTCAACTTCACACCTGAAACGAATAGCTTTCAATTTATACCTTAAACACTACTAATCAATTTCCCATTAAACGATAACAAAAGAAACATACAGCTCTCAATCTATCTTATTGTGGGAGAATTGTGGACTCAGCATCGGGCTGATCAGAATTCAACTCCGCTCTCCAAACTTTCTCCACCAACTGCTCCTTTCCACAGCTTCTCAAAATGTCTCACTGCCTTCCTTGGCTCTACCCAGCAATGACCTCATCTCCCCAAGCTGAAAAATAAATTATCTCGGAGGCTGCAAAGCAAATTAACTCCATAGGGACTTCCCCAGTCAATCCACAATCCATTAGACTAGACTGAAAAACACATTACTTTGTCAATTTCACCTTCTGGCTGCTGAAAACCACCATGCTCTGCAAAACAGAATTTTTTTTTAAAAGCACAACCACAGCAGACAAACACACTAATACCAACCTAAATCACCTACAGTTCCCATTCTTGCTGTTAGCTGCTTGAGAAAGAGCACACTTGAATATCAGGTGAGAACAGCTAGCCACTATGTTGTCTTTCAATTGAACAGTCTGTTGTAGCTCGCCATCTTACACAAAGAATGACCACTTGAGCAAGGTAACAGGTTGCAAGGGCTGCATCTCAGCATACTAGCCAAGGGAGAGAAAGGGAAAAACTAGAAAAAAGGTCACCAAATGTTTTTTATTTCAGGACCTAAAAAAATGAAAGAGAAGTTGCTCACGGTAAACTTCGCATTTATATGCTCTCTATCTTTGTTTATGAAATCTATGATGGCCCAAGAAACAACCAGATATTTTGCCAGAAATCATGTGTTAACAGGGTGTGAGGACTCCAATCCTGGTTATTTTTCTTTTGTCCAGGAAACCCAATTGAGAATGGCAGATTCTCAAGAAACCAATGAGATCTATTTACCATGATTAATAATGAGAATTAGATTGAATAAAAATATACAGCATATAATTATATCACAAAAATAACACTTACACCTCTATCTCATATTCAGAGTGGTTTGGAATCTTACTTTGCCGCAATATGCAGTAAGCTTCTCTTGACACGTCCAAAAGCGTAATTGACATCAAACTTGGAATTTGTCAGCAACTCTGAAACAGACCTTGGAAAGGAATATATCACATATTATCTGTCATTTAATGTCTGAAGACACCTGCTCTGCCATTCAATAAGATCATTGCTGATCTGATTTTCACCTTTTCACATTCTGCCCACCCCCAAGCCTACTTGTGACACTAATAAAAATTATGAACTTTCAGCCGCTTGCTTACCAAGAGTCTATCTACCTCTGCCTTAACGATATTCAAGGACTCTGCCTCAACCACCTTTTGAGGAAGTGTTACAACACCCGTGGCAATTTAGCCCCATACGCCCCAGAATCCCAAGTGAATTAACCAATAATTTGTATAAAAACTCTGATACCTTTAGCCCTTGACTGCTCCAATTACTTACAGGCATCAGATTTGCAAGTTAAAGACAATAACTTTATTTATAACAGAAAAAAGTTGAAGTATGCAATAATTATAACAGAATATAGGCCATCTAATCTACTGTCCCCCATTCTTCTGTCCCACCCTCTATCCAAACACACACAAGGCAGCTAGAGCCAGAGAGAAGGAGAGGGGTAAAATAATGAGTGTTCTTGCTTCTGATGTTGATGTTGTTGTAGTAGGCTGTCCTCCCAGGATGCTTAGGGATCAAAGCCACCGATTGCTAATGAGGAACTTCTGGCAGAAACATTTATTCAGCTTCCAGGCTGCAGGATTTCCTCTGGGGGAGTCACTTTTACTACCCTGGGCCTTCACTCAAAGGAACAACCTCAGGCCAGTTTGATTCTTAAGACTCTCAGTCTCCCCACAGTGGTTATCACTGTTGCTTCACATCGCCAGGGTCCCAAGTTCGATTCCCGGCTTGGGTCAACTCTCTGTGTGGAGTCTGTAAATTCTCCCCGTGTCTGCGTGTGTTTCCTCTGGGTGTTCCAGTTTCCTTCCACAAGTCCCGAAAGATGCTTGTTAGGTGAACTGAACATTCTGAATTCTCCCTCAGTGTACCTGAACAGGCGTCAGAGTGCGGTGACTAGGGGATTTTCACAGTAACTTCATTCAGTGTTAACGTAAGCCTACTTGTGACGCTAATAAAGATTATTATTCACCCCAGTTCCAGCCTGTGTTTTAAACTTAATCTGCTTCCAGTCTCACCAGAATGTCCCCCAGCTTTATGAAGGAAAAACAGAGTATCAGAGAAACAGCTTCCACAAAATTTTTGAGATGTCTGCTAACATCTCAGGGAGAGAAACCCTAAGAGTTCCCTCCAGTTCTGCCTTCAGGAATCAAACACTCACAGGCTGGATAGAGGGAAAAAGCTGGCTGGATCGGTTTTCCTGGAGAGAGCTCCAGCAGAGATTTTGCTCCGCTGCTGGATTTTTAAAACTGAAAGCAAGATGAATCCTTCCTGGCTCTGTAGAACATTCCAGAGTGGTCAGCACCAATCAACATCGAGTATCAGCAAAGGCCTGGCAATTTGAGCCAGCTCATTTGCTGCCAGTCAAGTCCATCAAGATGTGTCATCACTGATCTCCCTTCAATCTGCTGATCCAAAATATAAACAGCTCTTTGCAACCTGCCTTGTCTGAGGTCAGAAGTCAATCCTCAGTTTACCAGCACTCAAATTAAAGGTGAATTTCATTTTAAAGGCATAGGTCCCATTAATTGTCCATGTACATAAATTATAATAGCCAAAATAACAAAAAATAAAGGTAAACAAGGGCCAAACAAGGTTTAAACAGGAGGATCCTGACAGAAGAGAATTCTAAAGTTTTCATATTTCTAGCTAGCTTTCTCTCTTACGCTAATTAGTTATTCTTTGCTGCTTTTTATATTCTGTGCAATCTTCCAACCATTTTTATGCAATTATATGCTTTCTCTTTAGATTTGATACTGTCTTTATCTTTTTTAGTTCACTGTGGATGGTGGGTCTGCCACTTGGCATTTTTCCTCTCACTGGAATGTATATATTCTGTGCATTTTGAAATATCCCCTCAAATATATGCCACAGCATCTCTATTGGCCTATCCCTGAACCTAAATTGCTAGTCGAGGTTACATTTCACTTTTAGTCACAATCAAGACTCGTGTTACCTTTTCACTTATTTTAAGAATCTCTTCAGCTTTGACAATTAATAGAACTAAAGTTAATTTACATTACTGACAAAGGCCTGTTTTCTTACTCCAACAAAATCACAAACCCCATAGGAATGTAAGTAGAGTAATGATCCTTGGGAGCGTGCATCTCAAGAGGACTTCAATTTGAATCAAAAGGACAATAAACGGATCTTTAAGAATCACAACTGATTTATATATAATGGGCTGGTTTTGTGGTCAGTGGTGAAACAATGGTGCTCGCCCTGACCTCAAAGAAAGATTTTTTAAATTAGTGAATGGGATGTGGGCATCGCTTGCTCTGCGGCATGGATTTTCCCTTTCCAATGCCAAGTTTAATTTCCAGCGGCACCCAGCGATCCAGCAACAGAGATATCAGTGGGCAAGGTATGCAGATCACATTGAAGTATTTTCAGACAACAAACTAGGACATTCTACAAATATAGAATTAGCTTTTCAGATCTAGTGAGGCATTTGGCAGCAATTGTGAACCTTTAAAAACCCAGTCAGACTTCATCAACAAGATGTTAGTTTTTCAAGGTTTTTACAGCAAGAACTTAAAAGTGGATGTTTGCGTCGATTCACGGATTCTTTACGGGTCGCACTCTGGGTCCGTGTGGAGTTTGCACATTCTCCCCATGTCTGCATGGGTTTCACCCCACAAGCCAAAGATGTGCAGGTTAGGTGGATTGGCCACGCTAAATTGCCCCTTAATTGGGAAAAAAATAATAATTGGGTACTCTAAATGTATTTTTTTTTTTAAGTATCTGATCTTCCAATGTTAATATTATTACACCGCAAGAACAGTTACATTCACTATAAATCCAAATCTTAAACAGAATAAATCTCTAGCGCAGAATGAAACTGAATTACTGTTTCTGGAGGAAAAGGTACAAATCTTATGTGTTTTCTCTGGCTCCTCATAGCATTATGATTTCCTACCAGTAGATTATTGCATGCTCACACACATTTTTCTTTTCATCATGGAAAGTGAGACTATAAACAAAGCTTACCTGTGCTGATCAGCCATTACCATTGGCATCAAAGTATAAACTGCAGTTTCATTATCTGTAAGGAGAGAGAAAAAAAACGATTTGTTAGCATGGCTATGATGATGAATTGAATATCTTGAAGCAGCATGCTAAATGCTCATTTTCATTTTTTTCAAAATGATGAGTTAAATAAGACAGCAACAGGAGGAAACCATTGATTAGAACCATGTAGAATGGTCCCAATTATCTGGAAAACCTAATCAAAGGCACACATTATTCTTTGATTTCCAATATCTTTCCATTAGCACTTCTACAAATTCAAAAGAAAAAAAAACTCAACACAAAAAGACAATCTGCTGGAAATGGGCAATAGGCTAGTACTGGTTTTTTTAAAGAGAAAAGGCAAGTTTGTGTGTGTTTTGGGCAAGCAGTCTTTATCAGATTCACATTCAAAATATCACATCCTGACTTTTCTCTTAACAACGTCAACTGACCTGCTGCTTAATTCCAACATTGTTTCAGAATTCCACAATATGCACTTTTTCATTATTGTTTTCTTTTATTGAAGTTCTGTTGAATATTACAAATAGCCATTTTCTGCAGCAGTTTGTGGGGTTACTGTGTTAATGTTAATCAGCAGGATTCCTTTCATTTTGTCCACTCCATGAAATCGGAATGCCTTTCCAAAATACTGGAGAAATAAACTGGACCAAGGTTCATTGCGGGAAGAGGAGAGAAAAGGAGGCACTGGTCAACTGAAAATAGAAAATGATCTGAATATGTTAATATTTCAAGATATTGACCACCAATCTTCACAGTGCAGCTGAAGAAATATTTATTTCCAACAATACTTAAATATATCTGCTCTACAAACTGCTGCATGAAATGGATGTTTGCAGGGCTTCAGAAATGCATTTGTCAAACAGGGGGTGCAAAAAAAAAAACTAGTGCTGAAATAATTACCATTTCTCCACCCAACATATTCTGACTTTATTACCTGGCCTAAAATATCACAGAACAGCATGCTCCCCTGGCTCTACCTAAGTATTACACGACCAGTATATTGGAACAATCAAAGTTAGTTCACCTGCTGTTCCTCATTCAATATCAATCGTGGCAACAGGCCAATTTAACCAAACTGACTCGATTACGTAGCACAAGTGATTGGGCGGGGTTACGGGGATAGGGTGGAGGTGTGGACTTGGATAGGGTGCTCTTTCCAACGGCCGGTGCAGACTCGATGGACTGAATGGCCCCCTTCTGCACTGTAAATTCTATGATTCTATGATTCATTTCATTCAAGTGCAGCACCACAATTGTCATCAACATTTCTACATTGAGAGCCGTACCATTCCAGTAAGTTCTACTTGCATTTATGTGGAGATTTGTACTAATTTATTCCATGGTTAAACACCTTGAGACACACATTCATTCAGCTCTTAGAAGAATGTTCACTTTGGTAAAGTGCAAGAGGACTGATCACAGAATTGTACACCACAGCAGAGAAAAGTAAATAAAATAAAATTGTTTTTGAGAATATTTGAACATAAATAGGGAGGAGGCCATTCTGCCCAGTGAATCCAGGGCCAACTCTGAAGAGTAATAGTTAGTCCTATTCCCCACTATAACCATGGCTCGAAAAATGTATTGCCCTCTTTATGCCCATTCAATTTCCTTTTGAAATCAATTATACTTTTTGAAGCGTAGTCACTGTTATAATGTGATAGCCAATTTGTTCAAATTCTCACAGACAACAATATGATAATAACCAGATGATCTGTTTTTTGTAATGTTGACTAAGGGGTAAACATTGGCCAGGACGACTGGGATAACTTTCTTGCTCTTCAAAATGTTGAATCTTTTGCATTCAGTTGGTGCCAAGGTTTAATATTTCATCTGAAAGGAGGCACTTCCAAAATGTAGCACTCCCTCAGCAATGTACAGGAGTGTCAGTCAAGACTTCACTCAAGCCCCAGAATGGGACATAAATGCAGAACCTTGTGACTGGTATGGTGAGAGCATCATCAACCTCGCCATAGCTGGCACTTGCAAAGCTTCAGCATAGCTTTTGTACTTAATGCCTCTAATTTAAAAGCCCAAGATCCATTACATTCTTCTACGCTCACAATATGTTCTGCCACCTTTAAGGATCTGTGCACACGGACCTCAAGGACCCACCGGAGTCTTCAGAACTGTTCCATTAAGTCTACATTATCTCTCTATCCCTTCTTCTGAATTGCCATCAGCTCACAATTTTCTACATTCAATTCCACTTGCGACCTACCTACCCATTCTGCTAGCCTATCTACCTTCAGCTGTATTTGATAGCAATTATGAAAAAAAGGCACATTTTCCTGGGGTAAATGTGGATTCAGAACCTAGTAGTAATAGAACGCATAAGTGGATTCAGAACCTAGTAGTAATAGAACACATAAAAATGTGTATCATCTGAACAGTAATTCAAAGTCAACATGATTATGAAAATTATATTCAGCTAAAGAACAAAATATACAGCAGTCTGTGTTTTCTAACACAATTCATGCTAAATTGCCCTTAGTGTCCAAAGATGTTGGGATTACAGGGATAGGATGGTGGAGTGGGCTTGGTAGGGAGGCCTTTAGAGGGTCGGTGGAAGCTCAACTGGCCGAAAGGCCTCTTTCGGCACTGTAGGGATTCTATGAAGAGACAGATGGGGTGGGCCCATTGGGACAAAAATTGTATGGGATATTAAAACAAAAGGATTAAGATGGTGGAAGAAAGGTCACAGTCCAAAGCTGTTTAACTTAATCTTGGGTTGTGAGGGCCTAATCAAAAGACGAGATGCTGCTCCACCAACTTGTGTTGGGTTTCACTGGAACATTGCAGCAGGCCAAGGACAGACATGCCAGCATGGGAGCAAGGTGGTGAGTGACAAGTAGGTTGGGCCATGCTTGCGGGCTGAGCAAAGGTGTTCCGCAAAGTGGTCACCCATTCTGCATTTAGAGGAGACTGAATTGGGAGCAGTGGCTACAGTTGGCCAAATTGAAGGAGGTGCAAGTGAAATGTTGCTTAACTTAGTGCTCTGAATTATGAGCGAGGAGGCAAAAGGGCAGGTGTTGCACCTTCTGTGATTGCAGAGGAAGGTATGGTGGGAAGGGATGGGGAATTGATGGAGGAGTGGTCCAGGGTGTCATGGAGCGGTGAGGGGAATATCTGTTGCATGATGGCCTCATGCTGGAGTTGGCAGAAATGGCGAAGGATGATTCTTTGGATGCAGAGGCTGGTGGGGCAGAAAGTTAGGATGGGTGGGGGGGGGGGGGGGTTCTGGGGAGGAGAAGGTGTGAAGACAGAAGTGAGTGCAGGGCGGTGGGGGTGTTCAGTTAGAGAAACAATGCAGACATGCAAAAATAGACATTTTGAAGGTGGCATCAACAGAGTGGATGCAGCAGAAGCAGAGAAACTGAGGGAATGGGATGGAGAGTCCTTATAGGAACGAGGACGTGAGGGGCTGTAGTTGAGGTAGCTGTAGGAGTCGATGGGCTTGTAATGAATATCAGTGGTAAGTTTATCACCAGAAATGGAGAGACAGAGGACAGGGGAAGTGTTAGATATGGACAATGTGAAGGTGAGACAGGGGTGGAAATTAGAAGCAAAACTGATCATTTTTTTCAAGGTCCAGACGAGAGCATGAAGTGGCATTAATTAATACAATCATTGATGTGACCGGAAAAAATTTGCTGAAGCGGGCCAGATTTGGAATAAGGAATGCTCCACACACCCCACAAAAAAGAAAGCAGAACTGGGGCCGATACAAGTATCCATGGCCACACCTTTTATTTGCAAGATGTGAGTCAGGTTTAAGGAGAAATTCTGCCTCTTGTTCTTACGTTTGCTACATCTCTCCCAGCTACAGTATAACATCTTTTAGTTCAAATGAAGAAAGAGTCAAATGGACTCGAAACATTAACACGGTTTTCTCGCTCAACAGATGCTTCCAGACCTGGGTTTTCCCAGTATTCTCATCTTTTGTCCTTAATTTCATTGCTGCTCCTGCAGAAAATGCAGACGGATAATAGCAAATATTTTGATTTACAAAAAAAAAAAAGCCTTGATTTGATATATCAATCGCTCAAAACAGAATGATAGAATATTTTCAAGTGGTTAACTAGATGATGGACACAGCTCCATCTTGAATTGTATGCGTATTTGACAACATGGACAAACAGATGTCTGTATTTAACTCAGCCAGGCAATGTGAAACATGCTATATTAGAGGCTGTCCTTTTTTTTTGTCAAAAGAGATGCTAATGAAACAAGGCTAGTCTGTCGGTTTACTGTAACAAAGCAGTTGTTACGGACCGGTTTGCTCAATGGGGCATGGTACACTTAAGAACAGGCCAGTGACCATCCAAATGCAGCTGCTTTGATGATTAAGCAATAATATTCTCACTGCTTCAAGGCCTACAGATAGCAAGCATCTGGTGCAAGATATTTTACAAACCACTTCCGACTGTGTGCATGGTGCATTAAATTTCTGTAAATCTCTTGGATAATTTTGTTAATTGAGCAGCTGTAGCCACCCGAGTTGGCCAAGTCCCGATTTAAAATGCTGAACAGCAAAGGCTGAAGGGAAATTCAGCCAACACAGGCAGAAACCAGCAGGTGCAAGTTTGCGGTGTATTTAACTCTGCAAAGGCCCAGGCAGCATCGATACTAGCAGCCATCTGCATAATAATGTAGCAACCATCTACATACTAATAAGCAATCCCCGGGAACAATAGCAACATTTGGGACAAAAAAAACTAAGCCAGACTCCCCGGCGCCAGCAGGAGCCAACACAAAAGAGGTTAACGGACACCTCAAGACCGCCCATCGATCAGGGAACCGCTCCAGTATTGGAGAAATCGAACCAAGCGATTGAAACAAAGTCCAATCACCTAGAACCAGGTACAGGGTCCGCCCTGAAAGGCGGGAAGCCCCTGGGGGCTATAAAGTTAAGCCCCCAAGTTCAAATCGTTCTTCTTGACCGGGTCACCCAGCAACGCGAACCAACATTGACCGTGACCGGTTCAACTGCCGCCGAGAGATCTTAAGTCTTAAGTCAACGCTCGCTACGAGATAGACGCTCCTAGCTATCAATCCGTACCAACTTCAAATCCCGCAGACTCAGAACCCGAACAAAAGGCCATTTGTTCCCCTGACCTGGTGGGCCAGTCTGAAGTTAAGTACAGACCTGTTCGTCGTAGAAGTAGCTTAGACGTAGAATTTGTGCATGAGTAGCAATTACTGTGTATAATAAATGTGCTTTGATTTAAACCTTACTAATCGATGCATTGAGTTATTGGTCATTACCTGAATCTCGTGGCGGTATCATAAAGATACCTGGCGACTCGAGAGCAAAGGTTATAAAACAGAGCCAAGTGAACCAACCAAAAGTTAGCAACATATTACTGGCGACATCTGACGGGACCCGAACTAGAAGTGGCTTAACCACTCCGGGAGAACCCAACAATTTGAATTAGAGATCCAATTGGGAACATAAAACCACAAGTGTTCAAGCAGTTCTGACCAATCCTCATAATTCAGATGTGTGTGTATGCATGCGTAACTAACGGGTCTATAAGGTAAACTGATAGATTTTTTGTTGCGACAAAACTGTCGGGAGTTTGTACTTCGGAAATTAGTGAAAGCCGTACCCGTATTTACAGCACAGCCTTAGCTCCCCTGTTCCAAATTTAAAAGAAGCATTCGGACAAGAAAGATGGCAATGCAGGCAATGCAACGCCTCATGAACCCAGAGGAATTTGCGGTCGCAGCGACCAGCAGCAGTAGAGTAGGACAATGTCCCGTATGGGAGGAAGAAATCAGGAAGTACCTCAAAGGGAAAGGATGGCCCCTTTGGAGCGAATTCTGTAACAACGAGGAAACAGGTCCCGGGAGTATAGGACATACTTGGTGGGAGAACCTGAGCAAGATCCACAAGAAGAGCTTAGGGAAGGCTCGCAAGCCGATGGCAATCGTGTCCTGCTTGGCACAGTTGCGAGGCACAGAGGAGGTCGTTAGGACGCTCCGGAAAGAGGTAGAAGGCATACATCGAATGAGCAAGGTCGATGTAAGTGAGGTAGAAAGAGAGAACTTAGAGTTGAGGAGGAAGTTGGCAGCAAAAGACGGAGAGGTGGATGATGCCAAGTGGGCCCACCAGTCTTGTCTGGCGCACTTAAGCAGCTTCCGGTCCCAGTATGAAAAGGCCTATCAGGACATGCAACGTGCAGTCCTGGTACGAGAAGAAACCGAGAAGCAGGTAGAAGCATTGCAGAGGCAGTGTAGTGACCTGAAGGCAGCGTTAAGAGCACTCCATGCTGCCACCACGGAGCAAAGACAAAGCTCACTAGACCACGCAAAGTGCCGGAAACAGATTGCAGAACTGCAATCTCTCCTTTCAGTCCAAAAAGGATTCCAGGAAACCTTCGGAGCAAAGTTAGATGAGGAAGACGGCCCTGATTGGGAAGAGTTAAATGAGACAGCGCAGAGATATGTTCAGGGAACATGTGCGCTGGGAAAGCCACAGAAGCGGAAAGCGCCCCAACCCCCCACAGAGCAGATAGTTCAGGCTCCAATGAACCCAGTAACCACCCACCGCTTAGCCACATCGGACGACATGGAATTTTTGTACACCACCCCCTTAACAGTGACCCAATTACGGGACGCGTGCGAGAAAATCACACCTCCCCACCTCCGAACCCCACCATTTCTTTGCCAGGGTAAAGCAGCAGGCGACCATGTACGGCCTGGATGAGCGAGAGCATGTAAAGCTCACAGTTTTAAGTTTAGACCCTTCGGTCGTAGCAGCCCTTCCCGACCCACAGAATGTAGGAGGAGGCACCCTTGCAGAAATGTATACCGCGATCCTGGATGCAATCGGGTATAACCGGGGTGACCCCGTAGATGGCCTCAATAAATGCAGGCAAAAGAAAACCGAGCACCCCACAGTGTTTGCTGGACGCAGCAGTTTTTGGAGACTTAGACCGCACCCATTTGTCCCCAGACAACATGGCCAAATGGACCCGCACCCTTCTCTCCCATGCCACAGAAACAGGACAAAAAGCTTGTGCGAATTATGATCCCTCAGAGGAGGCTCGTAACGAGAAATGGGTCGTAAAAAGATTGTCCCGCGCTTGGGAGCAGTCTGTACAGAACAAACCCACAGTTAGAAATCCCGAAGAAAAGCAGGCAGAAGCAGACATACAAGCAGTAAAATCACACCAGAACCCCGCATAGGTAAATGAAGGAAAGAACAGCCCCCCACAAAAGTCACAGGAGTGTTACAACTGTGGACAGTTGGGACACTTTGCAAGAGAGTGCAATGCCCCACAAAAGCCACAGAGAGCCCAGCAGACGGGCACTCTGAGTAAGAAAAAGACAGGGCCCATTCATAGTGTTATCGCCCGTTCAGATCAGACGGACCTGACCAGAACAGACTGACGGTGTTCAGGCTCCCCCAGTTGGGTCTGCGGCACCATTTGGAATAGGTCCAGACGACCGGTAGTTGCAGCAAGAATTCGGGTACAGCCCATCGAATTTCTATGGGACGCAGGAGGGTCCCGCACCACAATAAATTCCTCCACCATGTTCCAGAAAGACACGTGGCCCACTACAGCCACCATCACCCTCAGCGGCTTTACAGGCCACTCACAGCAGGGACACATCACAGCCCCTGTACCCATTCAAATCGGCACCATCACCACCAAGCACCCCGTAGTTTTAGTTGACCTGCCCCACACAGCAGAACACATTCTGGGAATAGACTTCATGAATTCCCACAATCTATCATTTGATCCAGTCAACCAGTGTGTCTGGAAAATGGCGAAGTCTGCAAGAGCCCCCGCAACGCTCAACATAGGAGAATACGCCAACAAAATCCGCGCAGTAGGCGAATTCTGGTTTAACCCGACCACGCTTAGCACGGACAAGCAGGTTAGGGCAGTTTTACAGAAAAACAGGACAGCCTTCGCGACCCACAAACACAACTGTGGCCGGATGGCTGGTTCAGTACAAATCACAGGACCTGACCCTAGACCCCAAAAGCAATATGGATTTCCTCAAGAGGCAGAGGGAGAAATCGCAAAAGTAATCGAAAGCTTATTAGAGCATGGTGTACTTAGATCAGTAGCCTCCACTAATAATGCCCCGATTTGGCCAGTGAGAAAGCCCAATGGATCATGGCGACTGACCATCGATTACCGGGAACTCAACAAAGTCACCCCCGCAGCAGCCCCCTCAGTAGCCACAAGTCCCGAGACCATGCTCAAGCAGGGACTCAATTCCCGATTCTTTACGGTTTTGGATGTCAGTAATGGATTCTGGTCCATTCCATTGGCAAAGGCGTGCCAGTACAAATTTGCCTTCACCTTTAAAAACCAACAGTACACGTGGACATGCCTGCCACAAGGATTCCACAACTCCCCCTCCATTTTCCACCGACAGCTGGCAAATGGTTTAGCCAAATTTTCTCGCCCCGAATGTCTGGTCCAGTACGTAGATGACCTACTACTGCAGACAGACACCAAGGAAGAGCACATCGAGCTTCTGTCCGAACTCCTGGAACTCCTACAAGCAATTGGTTGTAAAGTCAACCCCAAAAAGGCCCAGATTTTGGAAGAAAAGGTGATATATTTGGGTACAATTATCACACATGGTAAACCCGAGATCGAGCATAAAAGGATTGATTCGATTGCTAAATTGCCCCTTCCCCAGAATGTTTCAGCCCTGCGGTTGTTTTTAGGACTGGTTGGCTACTGCCGAAACCACATTGACGGTTTCACCAGCAAGGCAACATCCCTCTCAGACCTCCTAAAGAAAGGAGCCCCCCTGGGAATGGCTTCCGCAGCATACGGATGCTGTGGATGCGTTGAAGCAAGCACTCATAGCAGCCCCCGCACTACAAGTTCCAGACCCGCTTTCCCCCTAGGCGATAGAGGTAGCAAGCACAGACCGCACCCTTTCGGCCCTGCTCCTTCAGGAACACCCCACAGTGTTTGCTGGACGCAGCAGTTTTTTGAGACTTAGACCACGCCCATTTGTCCCCAGACAACAAGGCCAACTGGACCCGCACCCTTATCGCCCATGCCACAGAAACAGGACAAAAAGCTTGTGCGAATTATGATCCCTCAGAGGAGGCTCATAAAGAGAAATGGGTCGTAAAAAGATTGTCCCGCGCTCCAGAGTTTTAGATCGGGGCAGCACGGTAGCCTTGTGGATAGCACAATTGCTTCACAGCTCCAGGGTCCCAGGTTCGATTCTGGCTTGGGTCACTGTCTGTGCAGAGTTTGCACATCCTCCCAGTGTGTGCGTGGGTTTCCTCCGGGTGCTCCGGTTTCCTCCCACAGTCCAAAGATGTGCAGGTTAAGTAGATTCGCCATGATAAATTGCCCTTAGTGTCGGGTGGGGTTACTGGGTTGTGGGGATGGGGTGGCGGTGTTGACCTTGGGTGGGGTGCTCTTTCCATGAGCCGGTGCGGACTCGATGGGCCGAATGGCCTCCTTCTGTACTGTAAATTCTATGACTATGCTGTGGAGCAGGGATTTTCAGCCTGAAAAAGGCACCTGCTTGTAGTATTCTGGGCAGTACAGTATTTTTCGTACATTACCGGACTGAACCCCATCACAATCCTCACAGAACACACCCCCACCCAACTTTTACTGGACGTCCAACTCAAGGACGGTACAGTTAGTCAGAGAAGAGCAGCCAGATGGACCCTTCTTTTGCAAGGACGGGACATCACGGTTAAAAGGACAAAGACCCACACTTTTTTAGTCGATAACCTACAGTACCCCGGAACCCCCCATGAATGTGAAATCATCTCTCCACACCACAACACAGGCCCCTTTATTGCTAAAACACCCCCCAGAAAGATAGGCAGTTCAACCCAGAGCCCCAAGCACACAGACACGTGCGAACCCATAAAGATATATGTGGATGGATCTTCCACAATATTAGAAGGGAAGCGCATAACCGGATGCGGTATTTATGTCGAGGACACGCAGGGACGCGCCCTGGAAGAAATAGCAATAAAACTTCCAGGACACTTAGGCGCGCAGGCGGCAGAACTTGAGGCCATCGCATACATAGTGGATCACCCAGATTCCTTCCCCAGCCCAGCAGACATATACTCGGCCAGCCTCTATGTCTGCAACAGCCTTACAGAATTCATACCCCTGTGGAAAGCAAGAGGATTTGTTTCCTCAGACGGAAGACCCCTCCCTTCAGCCCCATTGCTCCATCACATCTTAGAGAGAGCACAGAACAGGACCTTTGGTATAGTCAAAGTTCGCTCCTCCCCCCCGGAAATGTAAAGGCCGACGCACTGGCTAAAGCAGGTTCCAGGCACGGATATTTTTGGGCACCCCCCCGAAAGCGCACCAGTGATTGCAGTTCAGGTCTCGCAGACTAATATCGAGGATTTAGTGCAGGCCCAGCAGGACAGCAATCTCAGGGAGATTTTAAAAGGAAGCTATCCAGCATCCTATGATAGATTTAAGAATGCACTGACCACACAGGACGGTGTGGTGTTAAACGACACCCTTTATGTGGTTCCTGAACAGGACAGGAATCAACTGATTTGTTTATTCCATGACATTCAGGGAATTGATCCCGCCTCAGGCAGCTCTGCTGGTGGCCGAGGTTAAAAGACGTGTAAATCACTACATTGAGAATTGTCTTATCTGCGCCCAGAATAATCTGGACAGATACGCAAAAAAAGCTCAACTCAGTCACACCCGACCCGTTAATGGCCCCTGGACTAACCTCCAGATTGATTTTATAGGACCATTGCCCCCTTGTAGGAATGGTTATAAATATGTACTCGTGGTGATAGACACTTTTACCAAATGGGTGGAAGCATTCCCATCCAGACCTAACACAGCAAAGACCACAGCCAAGATTTTAACCCACCACATCTTTACGATGGGGACTCCCCCGCAGCATTGAATCCGACCAAGTTTCCCATTTTACGGGACGTGTCATGAAGAACGGCCTCACGATATTTGGCATTACCCAAAAATTCCACATTGCATACCACCCCCAGTCAAGTGGTATCGTGGAGCGCATGAACCGGACCCTAAAATCCACCCTCAGAAAAATGGTCCAGCAAAACAACACCACTTGGGACTCAGTCCTCCCTTTTGTGCTGATGTTTCTGCGAAATACAGTTTCAGCTTCTACAGGTTACACCCCACACACTCTCATGACCGGACGCCCCATGAAAGGCACAGAATTTTTATTAGGTTTAGATTTGACCAGCCCCGAAGTGACGGCCCTCACACACGAGAAAGCAGTAGAACAATTGGTGGCGAATGTTAAAACGGCTCAGCTAGCAGCCGCAGTGAAATTGGGCACAAGAAAGAAACAGAGCAAGGCTTGTTTCGATAAGACAGTGCATGCAACTGAGTTCAGTGTAGGAGAGCAAGTCATGCTCTCCATATACAACCCCAGCACATTCCTGTCACCAAAGTACTCGGGTCCGTACTCCATTGCAGACAAAGTAAGCCCTTCCGTCTACAAAATAAAGTACCCCAATGGAAAGACTGCGTGGTTCCATATCATCCAGCTGAAGGCATATGGAACACAGTCTAACCACGCACACCACGTCATGCTCGACGCAGTACACCACACCCCGCCCACAGCCAACGTAACCCTACCATACCCAACACATCCAGCCCAGCCACGGACTCAACCTCGACTCCACCCCCAAAACATACACTCCGCCCCGGAACGCCCACAGACTGCAGAACAGCGACTGTGACTCAGACAATAGCCACAGCACACCTCCCTACTATCCCAATGCAACAGGACCGACACCCAGCGATTCTGAGCACGATTCGAGTGATCCCTTCACGATCACTTTCCCAAACAAACCCCACCACCGACCTACAATGACGACCCCGATTCCTTCCCCACAGAACTAGACACCACCTTTTGGCACAGAGATAATTCATACTGACTCGTCCGGAATGACGAGAGCAATCCAAAATCACACCATGCAGCCCGATCAGCCCTGGTACACTTGAGAGTTTGGCATCCGAGAGAAGATGACGACGTTGAGTCTGACTCCCAAAACGAGAACCACTTTGCGACCCTGTTCGCAACCGATAACTGAGGTGTCCAGATGATGTTTTAAAAGGAATCGCTTGGGAGAAAACGGTGTCCTTTCTGATGGAACCTGCAGCATGGTTTATGTTGTTTGGAGTGTTTTGTTAAATGTTGTATGTTCAACCGGAAAAAAAAATTTCCACGGCCCCACGACACCACCCTTCTGACGCCCACTGGCAGTCAGAGAAACTAGTTTGGCCAGGCGCTAGTTCAGCAGAACTAGTTTGTCCACAGAGACTTGTTAAGGTCCCAGACGCCAGTTCAGAGGAACCCGTCTGTCGACGGAAACACAGACCCCCGTTCGTAACTGCTCTTCTGGTTCGAGGAAGGAACCAATACAGCAACCCCCCACGAAGACTACATTTCTTGCCCGTTCTTGTCGGTTGCTCAGGCAGTGGAGAAACGGCTTGGGACCCGCCCTGCCAGGGAACCCCCCCTCTGGTCAGCTACGCTCGGGAAGGGCACACACGGCATTGGTCGCCGTCCTCCCGGTGGACTCCATCCAACTCTTACCCGTCGCGGCCCATACGCACCTCATTTCGGAAAATGTGGTTCAAACAGTTTTGTTTTGTTTCAGGTAACCCTTAGGTTGCCAACCCTCTGCTATTTACATCCTGAAACATTGGGATGATAAACCGCACAGTCCACGAGACGGCTCGCACCGGTTCATTATCTTTATGTGCGTCTTGTCCTGAAATTCGGTTTTTGGCACAAAAAAAAATGAGGGAGTCACACATAGTGACCAATTATAAAGGGAGTAATTGGCACTAAAGGACAGACAGGCTATCGTACGAGATATTAACACAAGGTAGTAACAGACACTATGCTTGATCACACAGAACTCCAGAAGCTCCAGGACCAGAGAAGAGAAAGAAGAAGAACATGAGGACATCCTCTGCATGGCTCATCGTTATAATGGACATTTGGTTGCGCGCGAACGCGAACCCCGACCTCACCTCCCCCAGCAGTTAATGATTCACTTCCCCACAGTACCCAGAGCCCAGTCACAAGCGACACCACACTATCTTGGTGTGACAGGTTTATAACCTGGTACTCTCTGTCCTACGTGATAGAATCCCTAATGCATCGTGCAGACTATTCGTCTGAGAAAATGGAGAAGGAGAGCCTACCGCGCTCGCACCCCGGTATATAGAATAAGATGCCCTATTTTCGGATATGACCAGACCCCCGAACCCCGCGATCTATAATAAAGAGCATTCATTTGCGTTTTGTTGTAAATAAAGAAATGTTCATGAGCAATTGTACAATCCTGAGCTTGATTGCCAAGCCAGGAAAATGTGTATAAAACCGCTATGATTTTGTCTGTATGGTTTAGGAAGGTAGTGTGATGAAATGTTTGATGAGTGTAGTTTATTAAGGATAGTTAGAGGTTCCCATTTTCTTGCTTTGTAATGCATGTCCCTGTTTGACATAGCGCCCCTCAGAATTGTTAGTAAAACATTTTTTGCATAGTTATGGCCAGTGTAGAGGCCAGAGAAGAGTGCTCGCCGGGTCAGGGGATGGAAAGCAATGCAGTTATGTGATCCTTCACGCTTCGCGTTAGGATCACAAAGAGGGAGTGTAGCCACCTGAGTTGGCCAAGTCCCGATTTAAAATGGCGAACGGCAAATGCTGAAGGGAAATTCAGCCAACACAGGCAGAAACCAGCAGGTGCAAGTTTGCGGTGTATTTAACTCTGCAAAGGCCCAGGCAGCATCGATACTAGCAGCCATCTGCATAATAATGTAGCAACCATCTACATACTAATAAGCAATCCCCGGGAACAATAGCAACATTTGGGACAAAAAAAACTAAGCCAGACTCCCCGGCGCCAGCAGGAGCCAACACAAAAGAGGTTAACGGACACCTCAAGACCGCCCATCGATCCCCTGGGGACTATAAAGTTAAGCCCCCAAGTTCAAATCGTTCTTCTTGACCGGGTCACCCAGCAACGCGAACCAACATTGACCGTGACCGGTTCAACTGCCGCCGAGAAATCATAAGTCTTAAGTCAACGCTCGCTACGAGGTAGGCGCTCCTAGCTATCAATCCGTACCAACTTCGAAACCCGCAGAGCAGACTCAGAACCCGAACGAAAGGCCATTTGTTCCCCTGACCTGGTGGGCCAGTGGAGAAGTTAAGTACAGGCCTGTTAGTCGTAGAAGTAGCTTAGACGTAGAATTTGTGCATGAGTAGCGATTACTGTGTATAATAAATGTGCTTTGATTTAAATCTTACTAATCGGTGTATTGAGTTATTGGTCATTACTCGAACTTGAAGCTCGTGGCGGTATCATAAAGATACCTGGCGACTCAAGAGCAAAGGTTATAAAACAGAGCCAAGTGAACCAACCAAAAGTTAGCAACACAGCACTGTACAACAAAACCTTGGATTCATACAGCATCTTTGACACAGTGTAACAGCAAAGACACTTCAGAGGAGAACTACAAATAAACTTGGGCGCTGAGCTGCAGAAGGTTTAGGAGGGTAGATTGGTCAGAGATAGGTATTGGGGTGATGGGGGGTAGCCCAGTTAGCTACATGGCTACCATGTGAATCAGATTAACGCCAATGTTCCAGGTTTGATCCTGGCTCTTTACCCCACCCATGGCAAAAATCTCAGAATATAGTTGTGGTTCCGCCAATAATCAACAATGACCCACCAGGCAGAGAATTCAAGAAGGTATGAAGAAAAACTCCTCTCCCTCTCTTTCAGTTCTAGGAACAGATGTCCAGAGTTTAGGACGACAGCAGAAACCACAATCACCAATGAAGTGATTAAAAATCGGAATGTTAAGAGCCCGGAGTTAATGTATGTATTCAGATTTATTGTGACATGTACTGAGATACAGTGAAAAGTATTATTCTACGTACAGTCCAGGCAGATCGTTCCAAACATGAAAAACATAGGACATATTTTAAAGGGTTGGAGGAGATTATATAATCTTTATTGTCACAAGTAGGCTTACATTAACACTGCAATTAAGTTACTGTGAAAAGCCCCTACTCGCCATATTCCAGCACCTGTTCGGGTACACAGAGGGGGAATTCAGAATGTCCAAATTACCTAACAGCACATCTTTGGACTGTGGGAAGAAACCAGAGCACCCAGAGGAAACCCAGGCAGAATGTGCAGATTCCGCACAGACAGTGACCCAAGCCGTGAATCAAACCTGGGACCCTGGCACTATGAAGCAACAGTGCAAAGCACTGTGCTACCATGCCTCCCAGTGAGAGATAGTAAATAGCCAAAAAAAAACAAATTCCCTCCTGGTCCACATTTTCGTACTTTTCTCTATTCACATACATGTCTCCCCAACCCCCCCCCCCCCCCCCCCCGCCCTTCTTTAAATCTGCTGTCACCCCTCTCCTCAAAGACCATGGCATTAGATTCCCTGAAGACCATGGCATTAGATTCCCTGAAGAGCAGAAACAATCTCTCTGCATCTACCCCATTAAGCCCATTCATAAAGTTGCACCCGTCAATGGAATTACCTCTCATTCCTCTAATCTCCCGAGGGCATAAACACAATTTACTCATCCTCTCAGCTGAGGACAGCCCCCTCACCCCAGGGGCCAGTTTAGTGAACCTTCGCTGTAACCCCCCTCCTCCTCCAAAGTAAGCACATCCTTCCGTCAACATGGGATCAAACAAGGTGTCCCAAGCACTTTCAAGGCGTCGGCAAGGCGGACACCGAGAAACTGTCCACGGTTCCTGCTGTGCCAAGGGGATCAATGAAAGTAAAATCCTGCGGATGTTGGGAATCTGAAACAGAAAATGCCGAGATTGAGGGGGAACCCGCAGCAAATCTGGCGGCGCCTGTGCGGAGAGAGAAGCAGAGTTAACGTCTCCAGTCCAATGTGACTCTTCCTCGGGGTTGGGGTCAATTCGATCGCCCCCCCCCCCTCCTCCCCTCCTCGCCTGACTCACCCTCGGGTAACTCCACGGTCCGTGCCCGCCTCAGGGAACGGGTCAACCGGGTCAGCTGCACGTTCAGCTGCTCCATCGCCCTTTCCATCATCAGCCGCAGCGAATCGGGCGAGAAAAAGGCGCACAGGCCCGGCGACGGCTCTTGGCCCTCCTCCTCCTCCTCCTCCTCCTCCTCCACCACCGCCTCCCCCTTCAGCCGCGTCGCTGCCTCCCGTTGGCCCACATCGCGGCGGGGCGTCGGCCACTCGCCCCCGGCTGGCACCGAGCTTCACACAACAAAGCCGCCCCAACCCCTGGTCGTTAAACCCGTTACCCAGACTGCCCCGGCCTGGCCCGCTTCCGGCCGCAGCGCCGTCTCCGATTGGAGGGCGGTCGGCCGCGTGGCATTCTGGGGGCTGTAGTCAGGTTGCCCCTGGCAGCTTCCTCCTCACTGAGTCACCCGAACTGGAAAGGTCCGCTGCTCCCTTCCCTCCTCTGCCCTCGCCACAGACGCTGTCAGACCGGCTGAGAGTTTCAGGTTTTGCTCGAGGTTCCCGGCCGACAGTTCTCGCTCACCCTCGGTTACTTTATTTTGTTCAGCGGCAGAAGGCCGTGAAATTAAAGATTTTCATTCGCATGGGTTTCAAAAGGAGGGGAGATCTCGCATTCTAACCAGGTCCGCTCTCCTGCCCTCCCGTAACTCACCCTCCACATCACTGGACAGTGAGGGGCAATTTAACATGGCCAATCCACCTAACCTGGTGGATGCCTGAAACGCTTTGCCAGTGAAGGTGGTGGAGGCAGGCATGATAGCAACGTTTAAGCTGGATCTTGATGGACATGAAAGGGCAGGGAATGGAGGGATACAGATTGTTTGGGCAACAAATAGTAGGTCTAAATAAGGAATCTGAATCGGTGCACGCTTGGTGGGCAGTATGGCCTTTTTCTGTGTTGTAATGTTCTTTGTCTTTGTTCTTTGAGAGGAGATTCATGAGGAGCCGTGGACAGGGTGAATAGGAAAAAACTGTTTACATTTGTAGAAAGAGGGTACAACTTTAAGGTATTAGCAAAGGAAACTGGCGATATGAGGAAAGTCTTTCTCACATAGTCAGTGATTAAGATCTAGAATGTTCATCCGAAGAGTGTGATGAAGGCAGGTTCAAGAATTCAAGACAGAATTGGATTATTTCCTGCAAAGGAAGGATCTGCAGGGCTACAAGGAGAAGATGGGGAAGTGACACGAGGTGAATTGCTCCTTCAGAGAACCAGCACAGACATGATGTGCCTAATGGCCTCCTTCTGTGCTGTAAGTAGTCTATGATTCTGTGCTTAAACTTGAGCTTATTAAACCTGCATCCTAAGTTGCATCCTAAGTCCCGTTTAACATCACCCTTGTGCTGTGGGCTGATGCCCTGGGTAGGGTTAATTCTTCCTCCTCTTGCGCCAGGCTTAGCCTGATACAATTTAAGGTTCTTCACAGAGCACATATGAAAGGGGCGAGGTTGAGTAGGTTTTTTTAGGGTAGAGGACAGGTGTGAGGTGCTCGGGGAGCCCAGCAAACCATGCCCATATGTTCTGGGCGTGTCCGGCACTGGATGGGTTTTGGGGGGGCTTTGCGAGGACTGTGTCTAAGGTGGTGAACACCCGGGTCAAGCCAAGCTGGGGGTTAGCATTATTTGGGGTATCGGACGAGCTGGGAGTGCAGGAGGCGAAAGAGGCCGGTATCTGGCCTTTGAGTCCCTGGTAGCCCGGTGGAGGATTCTGCTACAGTGGAAGGATGCAACGCCCCCAAGCGTAGAAGCCTGGATCAGCGACATGGCAGGGATCATTACATTAGAGAGGGTAAAGTTTGCCTTTCGAGGGTCTGTGCAAGGGTTCTTCAGGCGGTGGCAACCGTTCCTAGACTTTCTAGCGGAATGTTAGGAGGTGGTCAGCAGCAGCGGCAACCCGGGGGTGGGGGGGTTCGGGTATGTGTTTATTATTGTTTCATGGGGGGGGGGGGGGTTGTACGTTGGGGGAATTCGCGATATAAGTGTACGATGTTGATCTGTGTGTTTTATGCTTTTCTTTTTTCTGTAAGGGGGGGGTTTGTTGAAAATTTGCTAAAATTGAATAAAAATATATATATTTTTTTAAACATCATCCTTGTGCTCACTGACTTGCATTGGTTCCCAGTCTGTCAACACTTTGATTTAAAAACTCTTCTCCTTGTGTTCAAATCCCTCAGTGGCCATGCAGCCTTGTAGCTTTAACCAGCCCTACATCCCTCTGACATCTCTTGGTTCCTCCAATTAAGACTTCTTGAATTTAGTAAGCCACAAACGAATCCGAACCGAGTTGGTCAAAAGAAAACTTTGTTTATTGTGAAGCAATTACATTTACAATATTGATCAGATCCCAGTCGGATCTGCTCTATCGGTTCCATATCTGGCTGACTTTACACAGATCACAATCATACAATAATAATCTTTATTATTGTCACAAGTAGGCTCACATTAACACCGTAATGAAGTTACTGTGAAACTCCTGAGTGAATGAAATTATGAATGATCTAGGGCTCCCCGCCCACTTGGGGGGGGGGAGCTCGTATTCGGCAAGACTCACAAGGAGACTGATTTCTCCAACCCCGTAGGTCTCGTGCAGGTTATAACATTGAATATACACGATTTCAGTCACTCCAGCTTTGGCGGCTGTGACTTTAGCTGCTTAGAACCTGAGCTCTGAAATTTCCTCCTTAATTCTCTCCGTAGGAAGATTTGTATGGTAGTTATGCTTCCCCCAGGCCCCACAAAAGTCATCTGAAAAGCCTAGTTTTTGGAGAGGCCTCCGGCAGTCATTCAGGATCGTTGATTTGATTCGTGAGGCAATGAAGTGCACCAGGGCCCAATGTACATCAAAGGACACCGATTTACTTGGAATAATGAGGCACCCTGCATGGTGACAGAATTTGAGGGAACTCACTCTGAATCCAGCAGCATGTTTTAACAGGAAACACAGCCTGTTTTCCTGCAGTGGCGGCAACTCACTGTTGGCTGCAGGCAGTCCCTACCTGTCCCACCATTGGGGAACCCACTGGGGGTGGGGGGGGGGGGGGGGGTGAGATCCTGCCAGCGTGAATGGCCAGCAAACACCAGCCTAAGAGAAAAAGAAAATTTGGAACCAGAAATCACAGCTGCTACATCTCCGTGTGCTGTTTAGCAAAGTACGCTGAATCTAATCTGATCAAATACACATTCTGTGCGATTTGTGGTTCTCCATATCCTGCTCTGTGTAACGGTAACAGCTGATGAATAATTTAAAACAGGAAATAGAATGCAGCAATTTTACAGTTCTGGGAATGTATTATTGAAAATGTATCATTTCCCAGTGGAAATAGAGGTTGAAGTAATTACCAGCATGAGCAGAGAAGCACCAAATATAGTTGACGGTCTTCAGTTTGAGACAGACAACAACAACTTGCGGACCCTAATTTTAAAACAGTGCCCCCTAGTTCTGGACTCATCCACAAGAGGAAATATTCTTTCCACATCCACCTTGTCAAGACTATTCAGGATCTTATGTACATTAATCAAGCCACCCCTCACTCTTCTAAACTCCAATGGAAACTAGCCCGGCCTATCCAACTTTTCCGAAGACAACTTGCTCGTTCCAGGTATCAATTTAGTAAATCTCCGCTGAACCACTTCCAACGCATTTATATCCTTCCTTCAATAAGAATACCAAAACTGCGTATAGTATTTGGGATGTGCTCTAATCAATGCCCTGTATAACTGAAGCACAGCATCCTTATTGTTATGTTATATTCGTCTCAGAATAACAATAGCATTCCATTAGCCTTCTTAATCACATGCTGCACCGCTCAGTGAATGACCGGAGAATCACATTTCCCGACTGAATACAGGCAGCGCCGCTTTCACGATGCTCCGCACCCTCCAAAGAGTATGCCGCGCGCCATATCGACGGCCTCAGGCCATTGCCTGAGGGCCGCCCCCGATGCTCCACCCCCACCAGTAAAGTTCCGACGGCCTCACCTGTCGGGAACTCAACATGGCAGCTGCAGACTTAGTCCAGCGCCGCCACAGTCAGGGGAGGGCCAATCCCCGGGCAGGGCGGGACATTATTTGGGGCTGGGGGCACTGCGGGGGGAGGTGGGTGTCCGAGGCGCACGAGCCTGCTGAAGGGGGGGACTATTTCACAGGCCGGGTCTATGGGCTGCATCCGCCATAAAGCATAGCGCAGCTGCTGCAGGCCACCGCCGTACACATGCGTGGCCACAGTCCCGGCAATTCTCTGGGGCGTATCGGCAGATAGAGCCGGGTTCTCTACGCTGCCATCCTGCTAGCCCCCAGCAAAATGGGGAATCAGTGGCCATTTTGTGCCAGTTTTCCAAAACGCCACCGTTCCCACGCCGGCGTCTGGACATAGTCTCCAAATCAGAGTATCCAGCCCCTTATGTTTTCTTCACCACATACTTTCCCCACCAATCTTTGTGTCATCTACAGATTTAGCTACCATGCCTTCATTCCCTTCATCTAAGGAGCGGCACAGTAGCACAGTGGTTAGCATTGTTGCTTCACAGCGCCAGGGTCACAGTCCGATTCCCAACTTGGGTCACTTTCTGTGCGGAGTCTGCACGTTCTCCCCCCGTCTGCATGAGTTTTCTCCGGATGCTCCGGTTTCCTCCCACAAGTCCCAAAAGACCACTCGGCAACCCCCTGACCATTCGACAACCCCCTGACCACTCGACAGCCCCCTGCCCACTCGACTACCCCTGCCCACTCGACAAACCCCTGCCCACTCGACAAGCCCCTGCCCACTCGACAAGCCCCTGCCCACTCGACAAGCTCCTGCCCATTCGACAAACACCTGCCCACTCGACAAACCCCTGCCCACTCGACAAACCCCTGCCCACTCGACAAGCCCCTGCCCACTCGACAAACCCCTGACCACTCGACAAACTCCTGCCCACTCAACAAGCCCCTGCCCACTCGACAATCTCCTGCTCACTCGACAAACCCCTGCCCACTCGACAAGCCCCTGCCCACTCGACAAGCCCCTGCCCACTCGACAAACCCCTGACCACTCGACAACCCTCTGACCACTCGACAACCCCTGCCCACTCGACAAACCCCTGCCCATTCGACAAACTCCTGCCCACTCGACAAACCCCTGCCCAGTCGACAAACCCCTGCCCACTCAACAAACCCCTGACCATTCGACAACCCCCTGACCACTCGACACCTCGGCCACTTGACAACTCCCTGACCACTCGACAACCCCCTGAACACTCGGCAACCCCCTGACCACTCGACAACCCCCTGACCACATGACAATCCCCATACTATTCGACAACCCCCGACTCAACTACCCACCTGACTATCCCCAGTCTGACTCAACTGTCCCAAACCTACCTTACTGCACCCCTCATTTGACTACCACACCAAACCTGACTCAACTACCCCTCGAACCAAATCTGATTACACACCGTGATCTGACAACCCCATTCAATCACCTGACTTAACGCCCGACTAGAACTGACTATGCCTCCTCCCGACACCTGACTAACTCCCCGACTAGATCTGCCGCAAAACCCTGACTGTCCACCCAGCCTGCTGCCATTACCCAATCCCCAACCTAACCTGAAGAGTATCACCCAACCTCACTACCCCTCTTGACCACTGGACCAATCCCCAACCTGGCTAGCTCACCCATCCACCAACTACAATCCCAACCCAATCCCTCCTGACTAGCCCCTCCCCCCAAACATGCCCTTTCAGATCCAATCAGATCACCCTCCCGACCACTCAACTCAAACCCCGACCTAACCTGACCAATCAACCCCTCTGACCCACCTGCCCACTAACATCTACCTATGCTACACACTTCACCCACCTCACCCATTTATCACTCTACCCCTTGTCCACCTCCTCATCTTACCCACTTCACCCACCGAACCCTTACCCACATACCTACCTCACCCACTTATCCACCTACCACTCTGATTTACTCACCCATTCAACAACATTCAAAGACTGGACTGTTAAACTTACCATACAGCAGCTGGGGCTGTTTAAAAGTCGGGAGAGTGGGGAGTCATGTCTTCCCTCCAACTCGACTCTATTCCAACAGAGTTCCCAAAAGGGATGCTGTGAACGTATGTGAAAGCTAGGCTCAGGAGATCCTGGTAGAAATACGCAACCACGTTGAGTTGAGGAATTTATGACCAGAGCCACAATCCGACAATCATTTCCTCCGCTTGGAAGATCCGGGCTAATAGTATGCAGTGAGCCTCTACAGACCTTGGCCATACCATGTAACTATGGGAGTTCTAGAAAGAAAAAAAACATGTCATTTCCCACAGTATTTACAGTCTGCTTCAGGAGATTGCTAGAATTTAATTTGGCTTCACGTCGGTAGTCATGTTTTCCGCTTCCCAACTAAATATTTGGCAGTTCAGGATCTGGGACTGAAGAGTTTACAAGAAAACACTGAACACTGGAACTATACACGACAAGCTCGTGATTAACAGCAAAAAAGCAGAAGTAAACATTAATGTGAAAAATAGGTGCAATATTTAAAGGCAAGCCAATGGTTACACAGCCCTCTGGAATCCACTCCAGGTGGCATCACGACCATTCAAACTGCGTCTGCTGAAACTGTTGAATGGATTGTTAACCTCAATATCAAATAGAACTGCTTCCCCAGCAGTACAAAGTAATAACAGTAACCGCAGTACAATCCAAAATGTGAAATTTCTAAATATCACAAGTCAAGTGCAGCTCCTCACCACTCCAAACCCATTCCCAAATTTAGTACTAAACTCTGGCAAATCCATCAAAAAATCAGAAATAAATCTGATTAATGCATTTTTACTTAGAAAACAAACTTCTTGTCTGGAAAAAATGTCTGTTATCAAACTTTAGCACACTGGGCTAAATCGCTGGCTTTGAAAGCAGACCAAGGCAGGCCAGCAGCACGGTTCAATTCCCGTAACAGCCTCCCCGAACAGGCACCGGAATGTGGCGCCTAGGGGCTTTTCACAGTAATTTCATTGAAGCCTACTTGTGACAATAAGCGATTTTCATTTCATTTCATGTGATGGATGTGCCCAGAATGTTTTTATTCCCCTAATTCAATCAGAAGAGACAAGCCTGATGGTGGAGGAGGGGGGTGCTGGGATTCTTCCCACATGGATCCACATAGCCCTGTAGGTTAAAATCTTAAGTAAGAGTGATCCCATTTGAACAAGCTTACCAATGACCTGTTCTGATATGCTTGCATTCCAGTGGTATCCCTGTGCCCAGGGTCTTCCAATTTGCACATGTGTTTTGGGAACTTGGGTTGGTGGGTGAAGTGCGTAAGAGTGTGTATCCAGGGCAGTGTGGTGGCATGGTGGTTAGCACTGCTGCCTCACGGCGCCGAGGACCTGGGTTCAATCCCGGCCCTGGGTCACTGACCATGTGGAGTTTGCACATTCTCCCCGTGTTTGCATGGGTCTCACCCCCAAAACCCAAAAAGATGTGCAGGCTAGGTGAATTGGCCACACTAAATTGCCCCTTAATTGGGAAAAAAAAGAATTGGGTACTCTAAATTATTTTTAAAAGTGTGCACTCCACATTGGACAAAAATAATTTCTGCAATCTATGATTCCATGATAGTCAATAGTTTGAAATAGACATTTTTAAACAGGTGACAAGAAAGGGAGAACAGGGATTTAAGTATAATCGTGGGTTGGGCTGATTCTAAAAATGATGACATCCACTTTAAGGTTTATTAAAATTTGATATAATGTTAAGTTGAATTCGCGGGGAAAACAACACAAGCCTCCCTTCACCCCTCCTGGTGTTTGTTACTCAATTGTCTTCTAGTACAGATGATGAATAGGAGGATATATCCAGTGAAGAAGTGTCAGAAGCACAAGACCAAGTTATTTAAGGCTTGGAAACCCAAACCCCACACCAACTGTGCATAACACTTCTTCCAGATGATTGCTGCCTTTTCCTCCCACTTGAAAGTCCTCTGAATGTTATGAAAATACATCACCTAAATTTAAATAGAGATCAATGGCAAAAGCTTTGATTTCCCCCTTGTTTATTTCAATCATCAGTTCAAAGCCTGTCACTAACTCATTTATATAACAATATAACAGTTGGGATGTAATTAAATGCTAAGCCAGCATTTTTGCTGGAGAATATGTTATGTTTTGTAAGACGATCACTTTACATCTCCACAGCTGTTCTACTTTACATTTTCAACATCAAACTTTGACATACAGAAAGAACACAATATGTATTGGGAAATAAATCATTCTCAACTGTGAGGCATTTTCATTATTGATAACTGGAAAATGATCAAATGCGATTTAAAAAAATATATATATATTTTTATTGAAGCATTTGCAAAATATTTATAACAATAACAAACAAAACAATAATAACATAAACATCAAACAAAGAACAAAGAACAAAGAAATGTACAGCACAGGAACAGGCCCTTCGGCCCTCCAAGCCCGTGCCGACCATGCTGCCCGACTAAACTACAATCTTCTACACTTCCTGGGTCCATATCCCTCTATTCCCATCCTATTCATGTATTTGTCAAGATGCCCCTTAAATGTCACTATCGTCCCTGCTTCCACCACCTCCTCCGGTAGCGAGTTCCAGGCACCCACTACCCTCTGCGTAAAAAACTTGCCTCGTACATCTACTCTAAACCTTGCCCCTCTCACCTTAAACCTATGTCCCCTAGTAATTGACCCCTCTACCCTGGGGAAAAGCCTCTGACTATCCACTCTGTCTATGCCCCTCATAATTTTGTATACCTCTATCAGGTCTCCCCTCAACCCCCTTCGTTCCAGTGAGAACAAACCGAGTTTATTCAACCGCTCAACATGGTAAACTAGACATTTCCCACCCAACCCCTTCTGTACATCCCTTAACCACATTGCACCTACCCGCCCCCCCCTTCAGAATGCTGCTTCTGCTGACATTTTAATTTTCCCCGAGAAAGTCGACGAACGGCTGCACATCCGAGAGAACCCCAGCATTGACCCCCTCAAGGCAAACTTTATTTTCTCCAGCTTGGGAAACCCAGCCATGTCACTGACCCAAGTCTCCACACTCGGGGGCTTCGAGTCCCTCCACATTTAAAGGATCCGTTTCCGGGCTACCAGGGAGGCAAAGGCCAAAACGTCGGCCTCTTTCGTTCCCTGAACTCCCGGGTCTTCTGACATTCCAAAGATCGCTATCTCTGGACTCCGCACCACCCGCGTACCTAGCACCTTGGACATTGCCTTGGCAGACTCCTGCCAGAATCCTCCAAGGTTCGGGCATGCCCAAAACATGTGGACATGGTTTGCTGGGCTTCCCGCACACCTCGCACATCTATCTTCTACCCCGAAAAACTTGCTCATCCTCGCCGCCGTCATGTGTGCCCGGTGTACCACCTTAAACTGTATTAGACTGAGCCTGGCACATGATGATGAGGAATTAACCCTGCTTAGGGCGTCCGCCCACAGATCCGCCTCTAACTCCCCACCTAGCTCCCCACCTCCCACTTGCCCTTCAGTTCCTCCACCGGGATCTCCTGCGCCTCCAACAACTTCTGATAGATATCCAACACTTTCCCCTCCCCCACCCAGGTACCGGACACTACTCTGTCCTGTATCCCCCGTGGCAGCTGATGCACGATCAATTACACAAAGACGAGAGTTGAATGCAACTGAGGCTTTAATACACTAAGATGTGTGGCCTCCTACAGCAGCTGGCGAAATGGCTGCTGTACGGGAGCACATATATTTATACTCTGCCTTCTGGGCGGAGCCAGCAGGCAGGGAACTACCCCCGTACCTGTCGTACAGGGTGTGGTAAACCACTGTTGCACCTCTATTAGGTGATGTATGGTAGGACCTGTACTACAGGTACGTTGGTAGTCCCTGCCTGCTGGCTACGCCCAGTAGGCGGAGTATAAATATGTGTGTCCTCCATGCTGCAGCCATTTTGCCAGCTGCTGAGGGAGGCCACACATCTTAGAACAATAAAGTTTCAGTTGTACCCAACTTCCAACTTCCAAAGGAAGATGGACCAAATGGTCGACCGGTACGGTTTGCGGGCCACCTTTCCGTACCTAGACAATGTCACCATCTGCGGCCATGATCAGCAGGACCACCACGCCAACCTTGCCAAATTTCTCCACACCGCCACTCTCCTAAACCTCACCTACAACAAGGAGAAGTGCGTGTTTAGCACGACCCGCTGAGCCATCCTCGGCTATGTGGTTCAGAACGGAGTTCTGGGGCCCGATTCCGACCACATGCACCCCCTCCAGGAGCTCCCCCTCCCACACTGCCACAAGGCCCTCAAACGCTGCCTGGGGTTCTTTTCGTACTACGCTCAGTGGGTCCCAAACTATGCGGACTGTTCGTGTACACATTTGGAGAATTTAGAATGTCCAAATTACCTAACAGCATGTCTTCCGGGACTTGTGAGAGGAAACCCCAGCACCCGGAGGAAACCCACACAGACACGGAGAGAATGTGCAGACTCCGCAAAGACAGTGACCCAAGCCGGGAATCGAACCTGGGACCCTGGAGCTATGAAGCAACAATGCTACCCATTGTGCCACCATGCTGCCCCATACTAATATGTTACCCCCTGCACAATGAGCTTTTATTTTACGCAATAACCTTTGATGTGGCACCTCATCAAATGCCTTCTGGAAATCCAAGTGCAGCACATATTGCTCATTCAAAGAACTGGATTTGCTTGTGTAACCAGAACTGGATTCACTGGTGGTGAAAGAATAGGTATTTGATTAAGTCAATATGGTGAGTCACTTAGCCAGAAACACGCTATGCAGTACAGTACATCATAAAGAATTTGTACTCTTTATTTTATCCACCCTGAATGACGCTACGTGAACAATCCAAGACAGATTGTCTGAGAATGAGTATATATTCTGTCATGAATAGTATTATTTTCTGTTCTTGGTTGTATCTATGTTACATAGATTAAATAGACCTTATAGCACAAAAACAGGCTATCTAGTTCAATGGGTCTATGCCAGTATATATGCTTCACACAGTAATCTATCTCAACACATCTTTTATTCCTTCCTGCCTCATATGCTTATCCTAAATATGTCGGTGTTCTCACCTTGTGCAGTGAAAGAATTGTGATCTGCTGGTCTTTATGGATTGTGCAATGGAATCCTGGACCAAAATTTCATGCTTTGCTCATGATTTCCATTAGAATTATATATCATTCATACTAACTACACACAAATAACTGCCGATCGTTGACATTGGGTATATTGTCAGCTCCAGGATGATCAGTTTCTAGTCCTACTTATCGTCTTAAAATAGAGGGAATGTAAGCTGTTACAATTTATGTGCACCATCAGATCAATTGTCAGCACATCTCAGAATGTGTCTGCTGTCAACTGCATTCAATACTCTTCAGTCAGTCACAACGGAGAGTGGAATGTTTTCCTCAATCCCAATTATGTTTGGAAGCACAAAGTCCAATGGCAATGGCTTTTCTGAGGCAACTGGTTTCTATTTCGAATCTTACGACAAATGGGACAGGGAGTGTGGATCTTCCATCTCCACCATAAAGTGGCACTTTGAAATCAGAAGAGGTGGGGCTGAGAGAATAGAATTCCCAAACTGCCCTATGTCAAAGTGAGCTAAATGCTCGGAATGGAACCACTATGTAAGTCACCTGAATGGTGCCTCAACCAATACTAATCAAGGGTGACATGGTAGCACAGTGGTTAGAACTGTTGCTTCACAGCTCCAGGATCCCAGGTTCAATTCCTGGTTTGAGTCACTTGAAGTGATATGTATATATAGAGATATATAAAGGGTTAATGACTACATTATAGTGTAAGACAACCACTAGGTGGCAGCACTCGATTCATGTATAAATATGTGAACTAAAGGATCTTGGGTCACTTTGAACCAGGAGTGACTAGACAGCAGTGTGTTAGAGAGATAGATAACAGTATAATTAGCAGGTGTAGTAAAATATAGTTAATAATTTATTCTGAATTATTTAATCACTAGTTATAGTTCTGTTAGAGTGAACAAACTCAACATTAATCAATTCATTATTCGTTAAACCTATTTTGCTTTTGTTGAAGATTGATAGTTTCTTTAGAATCACACTATCAGATCATTCTGGAAGTATAAAGCAAAGAGTAACGACATATTACCAACGCATAACATAACATGGTACCAGGATTTGGCTTCAGTAAATTAACTGGAATAACATAGTAAGATCAGAAAAAGAAGAAACCTTAGCAGCTATTCGATTCGAGAGGCAACATCAGCAAACAATAGACCTTCGAAGACAAACGACTCGATGGACAAAGCTCAAGCTCCTCAACACCTACGGATAACCGGTAGTTTAAATACAAACTGGCCGCTGTTTAAACAGCAATTTCAAATTTATCTGGAAGCATCTGATTTAACTAATGCTCGCAAAATTGCACTGCTATTAACTATGGCTGGTCAACATGCTATTGAAATCTACAATTCATTTCAATACACTGCAGGTCAGGACAAAACAAAGTTTGATGTTATTCTTAACAAATTCGACAACCACTGTAAGATCCAGGCTAATGAAACGTTTGAACGCTTCATTTTTTATAAAAATTTACAAAATAAGGGGGAATCATTTAACAGCTTGGTAACAGATCTAAGACTGCTAGCAAAATCCTGTAACTTTTCAGCACTGCATGATTCTTTAATCCGGGACCAAATAGTGTTTGTATCAATGATGATACCAAACACTAGAGAAAGATTACCGTGACAAAAGGATTTAACTTTAGAAATCGCGATCGGAAAATGCCTTGCTCATCAACAATGTAAGAATCAGTACCAAGAGTATTATCTACGTGAAAAGGGCACGAAAATCCACCACGAGGTTGAGTGTGTAAAAGTGGTGTCGCAATTGAAGAAAATGCACGTTTCGGACAGCAGCCATCTTGCGCACGCGCACTCAAACACTGCACATGCAGTGAATAATGCGAGACGAACGAGAGCCGACCTGCGCATGCATGAAGAAGTGTCGTGCGTAATGACGTCAACGTCATGATGTCAGAACATTTAGGATACGCCCACTTAAAGGGAAACTGCCCGAACATTTAAAATAACATTTTTAAAGGCACAAAACCCTAGTTTTTTACCTCGCAAGACAGAACGTTGTCTGAATTTCAATGAACAGTGGAAGAAAACTTTTGCAGCACCATGGAAGAAAATGTTTGCAGCATTCAACATGAAGAAAATAATAACAAATCCAAAACTAAAGAAGATGATTTGTATATTGAACAATACTACTCAGACATGGTAGCGATATTTGGATATGATGATCATAGCATTAGCAACACGGTTGAAATGCTAAATACCACTCTACTAAGGGTAGATGAATCCAATACCTTGATGGATTTACAGATCGTTGATACATTGGATGACAGTAACCTGTCAAATGAACAAGAAGAAAATGACTCCACACAGAGAGCACTGCAAGACTCCACAGAGAGAACACTGAACGACTCCACAGAGAGAGCACTGATCAACTCCACAGAGAGAGTGATAGAAGCCTCCACAGAGAGAGTTGACCGATTCCAGATTGGAAGCAATTAAAGACTCCATAGCGACAACCATGCAAGAAGAAGACTATGAAGGTTAGCCACCTTATTTGAACAACAACAAGAAGACTATGAATGTTTACCCACTGTCTTTGCGAATAGTAACAAAGTGATCTCAATGAGCATACAAGATGTGCAAGACCACAGTGAGACTGACAGATCTCAGTTTGACTGCACAGAAGAACAAAACAACCTACAAGAAAACAACATCTTGGAGAAGTTCACTCCAGAAGAGGAACACCAAGAAACCGTACATATATCAGATCAACCAGAAATTACTGATGTCACCAAGATCAATGAAACATCAGATCATTCAAATGAACCTGAAATCATAAAGCTCAATGTAACATCAGATAACACAAGGGACACTGATATTAAAAAGTTTGAAAATGATTCAAACAATCCAGACGGAACAGTTATTGAGCACAACAACAGAAACAACAAAACAATGAACTGTACACAATGGTACATCTCTGAAACTGAAGGACAACTTAACAGCATAGTCCACCACAATGTCACGAAGAACAGGACATTGTTCAGACAAAACATCTGTCATGCCAATGAATTTCATGAATTTGTATTTGCTCCACGATAAAAAAGCAAACAAGTTTGTAAGGCAAATGACATACAAAATCTATACCACAAGCACAGAAAAAAGACCAGGTCAGACAACGAGCATGGGGCAAGCATTCGAACACCTGATGATGACACACTCATACATTGTAAAAACGGCAGAAGAAATTGCAAAGAATTTGATGTGCACTACAAATAATTTGACTAAACAAAGAAATTTTTCCGGACTTACGTCTAAATCAAATAATATTACATGACACATTAACAAACACCAGACGTAATGATAACATGCACAAAACAGTTAAAAGTTCATCATCACCTCCTCGTCAACACAGAAGATCGACGGGACGAAGAAAGAAACCAAATAGACTGAACTTGTAAAATATTCACAGTCAAGTGTATGATCATTACTCATTTTGCTTTGTACAGATATACATATCGGGCGCTATTCTCCCCTCCCCCACGCCGGGTGGGGGAAACGCTGGGGCGCCGCACGAATTGCGCCACACTGCCCCGACCCCCGCAAGCGATTTTCTCCCACCCCCCGGAAACCAGCGGCGCACTATTCGCACCGGGCCACTCGGAGAACCGGCGAGCGGCAATTCTCCGGCTGGATGGGCCGAGCGGCCGCTACGACACGACAGGTACCCGCCGGTGCCGTCCACCCCTGGTCGCTGCCGGCGGGAACTCTGCGGGAATGCTGGGGGGGGCGGCCTGTGGGGGAGGGAGGGGGGCTCCTTCACCGGGGTGGCCTCCGATGGGGTATGGCCTGCGATCGGAGCCCACCGATCGGCAGGCCGGCCTCTCCCCCCCCCCCGGGACTACCTCCTTCCGTGCGCGGCCCCAAAACACCGGCCCCATGTTGGTGAGGGGCCGACATGCGTAAGATGTTCCCCGCACATGCGCAGGATGGCGCGGCCCAACTGCGCAAGTGCAGGATTGGGCTGCCCCAACTGCGCATGCGCGGGTTGGCGCGGTGCCCATTTGGCACCGCATAATGACACTGGAGCGGCGTGAACCGCTCCAGCGCTGTGCGGGGCCAGAATAGGTCGTGCCCGGGCCCTGTTTGCGCCGTCGTGAAACGCAACGGCGTTCACGACGGCGCGAACACTTGGCCTCCATATCGGAGAATCGCCTCCATCAAGTTTTATTGTATTATAGTTATACATGTTGCTTTGCTGCACTTCAGAAGAAATGTTTAAAAAGGGGGGGCTGTAGTGATATGTTTATATAGAGATATATATAAAGGGTTAATGACTACATCATAGTGCAAGACAACCACTAGATGGCAGCACTAGATTCATGTATAAATATGTGAACTCAAAGGATCTTGGGTCACTTCGATCCAGGAGTGACTAGACAGCACTGTGAGAGATAGATAACAGTATAGTTAACACATGTAGTAAAATATAGTTCATAATTTATTCTGAATTATTTAATCACTAGTGTGGTGATGTGCATCAATGTAAATGCATGTAGGCTAACTAGACACTAGAGGGAGCACCAGAAACATCACACACACACTCAGCCATAGACCATAGAATTTACAGTGCAGAAGGAGGCCATTCGGCCCATCGAGTCTGCACCGGCTCTTGGAAAGAGCACCCTACCCAAGCCCACACCTCCACCCTATCCCCATAACCCAGTAACCCCAACCAACACTAAGGGCAATTTTGGACACTAAGGACAATTTAACATGGCCAATCCACCTAACCTGCACATCTTTGGACTGTGGGAGGAAACCGGAGCACCCGGAGGAAACCCACGCACACACGGGGAGGACGTGCAGACTCCGCACAGACAGTGACCCAAGCCGGGAATCGAACCTGGGACCCTGGAGCTGTGAAGCAATTGTGCTATCCACTATGCTACCGTGCTGCCCCATAGATAGGAGACGACCAATGGACATTCACGATACACAAGGAGGTGACACGACCACATTACACCGCATTGCACGAACCCATATATAAAGGACACCACACACATGATCTGCCTCTTTCCAGTGGAGACAGTCAGTGAGTACAGACACAGGGTTGATTCAATAATACACCCACCACGTTGATTGCAGCAACTGGTTAGTCAGTCTGGGTAGCTATAGTAGGATTAGCAGTAGCGTCGAACCTGAGTAATAGAAGTGTAAATAGTTTAATAAACGTGTTGAAGTTATCTCCACATCTGAACCTTCCTTTGTCAAGTGCACCACAAGGAAGCCGCTTATGTTACACCTACAACATAACAAATCAACTAGTTATAGTTCTGTAAGAGCAAACAAACTCAACATTAATCAATTTGTTATTCATTAAACCTATTTTGAAGATTAGTAGTTTCTTTAGAATCACACCATCAGACCATTCTGGAAGTATAAAGCAAAGAGTAATGATATATTACCAATGAGTAACATAACATCACTGTACGAAATCTGCACGTTCTCCCTGTGTGTGCGTGGGTTTCCTCCGGGTGCTCCAGTTTTCTCCCACAGTCCAAAGATGTGCAGGTTCGGTGGATTGGCCATGCTAAATTGCCCCTTAGCGTTCAAAAAGGTTAGGTGGGGTTACTGGTTTACAGGGATGGGGTGGGCTTAGGTAGGGTGCTCTTTCCAAGGAGCCGGTGCAGACTCAATGGGCCGAATTCTATGATTCTATGAACAGTAAAAATGATTACATAGGTTCACCTCTGCCTGATGAGGTGTTGCCTGACCTCTCTAACATCCTGAATAGACCTTGAAGCTTTTCCAAATACATCAGATCGGAGAATTTTCATTGAGAATTTCATTGAGGGCATTAATGATCCCGTAGTCAATCAGCAATAATTTATCTTTCAATAAATAGACTGCCACAAAAGTTCACGGAAACAAAAGCGCCAAGAAGAAAAATATTAATGGTCAATATATTTTTCAAATACACTTACTCTTACACTTTTGTGCTTCTTCCTTCACAATAATTATTGTTGCTTTGCAACCCCGGCTGCCCATTCCATGAGTTACGTTGGACATCCTATGTACCAGAACAGCAGGAAGTGATGTGCAGGACCACCATATCCTTCAATTAATATTAAAGCCCACCTGTTTGAAGCTGACACTTCCAAGCTGTTTGTCCCACCCAATGGAAAGTGTGTCTGCATGTAACATGGCATAGCTCCGCCAATTGGCTCTAGCCTATTTTGTGGTACCGGACTTTCTAATTGGACTGCAAGCACAGACAATCTTCAATGGAAAATCCATGCTGAGAAATCCTTTTCATAGTAAACAGCTTCCTCCAGAGAGGCTTCTAATCACTGTCGTTGTGGAACGTCATAAGAAATCAAAAAGCATCTGGCGCTGAAGTTTGATTGTCAAAAATTGGACATCTGGTTTCTGAAGTATTACAACAATAGGTATCTCCCAATCACTATTCAAAATTTCAAGCTTGATGTGTTTCAGCTGCAATCCAGTTGTATCATTCATAAAAGTGTTCTGCTAAGTGCTGTAATTATCCTGTCACCACTTGAGAAAAAGTAGTAAGCTATTGTCGCAGCCCTAATTTATTTTGACTAGGAACCATTAAAATTCCGTGGTGCAGTGTAATTTTTAAGCAAATAGGGCTTTCATCTTCTTGGTTATTTCAATGGATCTGTCATCCTTTTTAAGTTACAAGATGTAGCAGATGTTGTATAGCCAGAACTAAATCAATTCAGTCTCAATTTGTGTCAAAAATGCATTTTTAGTTTCTGCAGGGTTGCTTCCAAGCAGCATATTTACTCGGAAAGAGATCATTAGAGTGGATTTCAGATTTTGCCAGATCATCAGACAAATGAGGAAGCCATTCAGAAAAAAAACATATTCTGAAACATATATATTTTTTTAAACAATGCCAGTGTTTTTGTCCTCGCCATCCTAAATTTAGTTTTTTTTTATAGATGTGAGCATCACTTCCAGCAGTTTTATTGCCCATTTTGCTCTTGAGAAGGTGGTGGTGAGCTGCCTTTTTGAAGCACTTGTGTGGCGCAAATGTTACTTGCCACTTATCAGCCCAAGCCGGGATATTGTACAGGTCTTTCTGCATTTGGACATGGACTGCTTCATTAACTGAGGAATCGCGAATGGTGCTGAACGTTGTACAATCAGCAGCGAACTCCCCATAAAACCATGGAAAGGTTGCAGAGCAGAAAGAGGATATTCAGCCCATTGTGTCTGTGCCAGCCAAAAAAGAGAAACATGGGTGGCACGGTGGCACAGTGCTTAGCACTGCTGCCTCACAGCGCCAGGGACCAGGTTCCATTCCGACCTTGGGACACTATAGTGGAGTTTGCACAATCTTCCCGTGTCTGCATGGGGTTCCTTGGGTGTTTCGGTTTCCTCCCATAGTCCAAAGATGTAGAGGTTCGGTGGATTGGCCATGCTAAATTGCCCTTTAGTGTTCAAAAACATGTGTAGGTTAGACTAAGGGGTTAATGGGATAGGGCGGGGAAGTGAGCTTGGGTGAAGTCCTCTTTCAGAGGGTCGGTGCAGACTTGATGGGCTGAATGGCCTCCTGCTACACTATCAGGATTCTATCTATGAAACTAGCCACTCATTTTAATCCCTTTTTCCAGCACCTGGTGCACAGTCTTGCAGGCTACCACACTTCAAGTACAGGTACCTTTGGATTTGGATTTGTTTATTTTCACGTGTACCGAGGTACAGTGAAAAGTATTGTTCTGCTTACAATCCAGTCAGATCATTCCATACTTGAAGAAAAAAAACATAGGGCAAACATAAATACACAATAGACATAGACACAGGCATCGGGCGAAGCATACAGGAGTGTAGTACTACTCAGTAGAACAGATGTGTGAAGAGATCGGATCAGTCCATAAGAGGGTCGTCTAGGAGTCTGGTAACAGCGGGTAAGAAGCTGTTTTAGAATCTGTTTTCTCAGACTTTTGTATCGGCTGCCCGATAGAAGAAGTTGGAAGAGTGAATAAGCCGGGTGGGAGGGGTCTTTGATTGTGCTGCCCACTTTCCCAAGGCAGCGGGAGATGTAGACAGGGTCAATGGATGGGAGGCGGGTTCACATGATGGACTGGGCTGTGTTCATGACTCTCTGTAGTTCCTTATGGTCTTGGGCCGAGCAGTTGCCATACCAGGCTGTGATGCAGCCAGATAGGATGCGTTCTATGGTGCATTTTAAATGATTGAACATGTCAGCCTGAACTATCACCTTTGGCAGCGAATTTTGGACACCCGCCACCCTTTGGTTAAAAGAGCTTTTCCTCATGCCACTCTAATTCTTCAACCAATCACCTTAAATCTACTTCCCACTGGTAATCAACCCTCTCATTTTGGGGAAACAAGTCTTTCCTGTCGACCCTATCTAGGCCCCTCATAAGTTTGGATACATCTGACCTTATGACAGAAGGAAGGTCAGTGATGAAGCAGCTGAAGACCGTTGGGCCCAGGATACCCGTTTATGAAGAAGAAAGTCTGTAAATCGATCTGAAATTTAAAAGTAATTCTTCTGAACATTTGTCCTGTTGTCTTATGGTTGTAGTTTAATTGCAAGTAGTGTTCTGGATTTACCTTTTGCATATCATGTACTACCCGCTTTTACATCAACATTTGTTCCTTGAAACCATGATCTTAGCCTTGCCATTCTGTACAGCCACTGAGCAAAGTCCTACATTTTATCACTGCAACCCATTAGTGAGCAGCGAGATGGTGAGCAGCATTAATGATGTCATGGAAGTCGATTGCATCACCAGTCACTTAATCAGGATGGGAGGCAATGCACTGGGAATGCATTAGAAATGAATAAAATAAATTCTGCATCAAAGACGCAGTATTAAAGGGAGATTTTCCAGCTTCTGAATCTAGTTGTGCCAGAGAAAAATAAGAATTTGAGGACCGGAAATCTTGTTAAATTCAATTTCTCCGTTTGGGAGATTATGGGTTGGATTCCCCGCCCCGCCGCGCCACATTTCTGATTCACCACGCCGGCGGGATGCTCCGTTACACTGGCCGGTCAATGGGGTTTCCTATTGTGGGGCAGCCCCACGCCGTCGGGAAACCCCCGGGCTGCCGGCAAAACAGAACATCCCGCCGGCGGAGTATCTAGCCCTATGTTCTGCCAGAAGTGAATCGCATGGAAATCATGTTCCCGCTGGGAGCGCTGTTCAGGCCAAATTCAGGTCATGCAAATGGGCCAACACCTGGCCCAGGTGAAAGACGAGCAATTCCCTGCCCCGCTGGCGTCTGATTCATTATGGCCGGAATTCGCATTAAAGAGCCTGAAAAGTTGGAGCTGTTTATAAGCGCTCCACTCACCACACACTCTCATTCCAGCCAAGAAGATGGCTGTGAGGGGGCAGCAAGGTGGCACAGTGGTTAGCACTGCTGCCTACAGCGCTGAAGACCCAGGTTCGAAGCCCGACCCTGGGTCACTGTCTGTGTTTGCACATTCTCCCCGTATCTGCATGGGTTTCACCCCCACAACCCAAAAATGTGCAGGGTAGGTGGATTGGCCACACTATATTGCCCCTTAATTGGAAAAAATAATTGGGTACTCTAAATTAAAAAAATTCTGTGAGAAGACCTGCCCCCCCTCCCCCCCGAAAAAAACGGGAGTCCGATGTGCCATAGAGCAGAGGAGAGACACCCCCTTCCTCAGTGTGGGGGGGAGACTGAAGCCCGCCCTCCTGAACAGCACCTGGGCAGAGGTGGCAGAAGTAGTTCCTGCTGTCAGCATGACAAGGAGGACTCGCACGTAATGCGGCAAGAAGATGAACGATATCCTTAGGGCAGCTCGGGTGAGTCACCACTTCGGTGCCCCTGGCATTACTCCCATCCCTCACTCTTCACATCAGTCCCCAAACCCCTAGACGCCAGCAACACCCTAGCTGCCTGCATGTCCTGTACAACCCACCCTCCACCAAACCCCTATACATGTATTGTCTTCTTTGGCCAGGAGCCTTCCACACACATGCCACCAATTATAGAACTCCCGTGGAACTCACCTCCCAGTATCTCTGACCTTTTTGTGCCCCAAGGATAAGGCAGCCCATAATAAGCAAAAGCACCAGAAGACAGGAGGGGGCATCGCTGACTTTCGGGTCCAGAGCCCAGCTGAGGAGATAGCCATGCAACTACCAGGCGATGCCGAAGAGAAGGCAATGGTAGCGATGGAGGTCGGCATACAGCAAACAAGTGAGAGCCCAATGCCACACTGATGTTGTCGCTAAAACCTCAGACACTTCAACCAGTTTATTACTCAAACACTTTACCCAGGGGTCTTTCTTTGCGAGGTGAACAAAGGAAAAGTACAAGTGTATGGTTCAACCAAATTTGTTTAGCAAACAGTAAAACCAGTTACCCTTCTTAAAGTAGCCCAAAACAATACGAAATGATCCAAAGATTCTTAATGCTATCTGAGCATGTGGGTCCAATTCTCCGAGTCTCAATTCCTCAGGGCCTCCGACCGCAAAGGTGGTCTCGCACACTGTTTTCTTCTGTCTCTGGTCAGTCGCCCAATCTCCTCTGCTGCCTCTGCAAGTCTTCACTGTTGAGGGTCCTGGTGGCCAATCTTAATACGCCCTCAGCTAATGAGATCTTGGGGCAGGAATCGCAAGACCCAATAGTGTTGCCCATTGCAACTCTGCAGGACACCAGGAACCCAACACCAGGGGTCCATTCCTAGGTGTATTGCGCACATGTAACCTTACTCCATATTTGGTAACTGGGTGCCAGAAAGTCTAGATAAAGCGGGGCAACCCAAAGCAATTCCCTTCAGGCATGCTTGTGGCTCTGACTGTGATTTGATTTAAAATGTCCAATTCTTAACTTAAATTTCCAATTTTATCGGATGTAAAATGCAGGCTACCGTCTCTTTTACCACACTCTCAAACAATGAGAAGCATCAGAGCTTTTCTCACAGCGAGTCATCATCATCCTCCATCCCGTGAACAAGACCTGCTGATACTTCCAACCCAGTACCTGGTTGATGCTGGTGGTAGCTGTGGTAGTGGGAAGAAGTTGAAAGCTAGGGGTAAGGTGGAGTGACGGACTGAGGGACAGGGAAAGGGTGAGAAGAGGGATTTTATGGGCAGTGGGGGGAGTTGGGGAAAGGCAGCAGAACTGCCATGGGCCAGGCCTCCTAGTTGGTAAATCACGAGGTGATGGCGTTCTTCCGTGACAGCAGCCTTGAAGCACTCATTGGCCAGCCTGCCATGCCACCACCGGCTCCACACCCAGATCCTCCTGGACACCATCCTCTTCCTCCTCATCAGAGGAGGCCTGCCATTCTTCCCCCTCCTCTAGCAAGTCGCCCGTCTGCTGCGCGATGTTGTGCAGGATGCAGCAGGCCGCCACAACGCTCGGAATCCACTATATTGGAGCGCTCCACCAGAGCAGTCCAGAGCTGTCGAAAGCGCATCTTGAGCAGGCCGATTGCACCACTCAATGATGCACAGATCCACATGTTGGCCTGGGGACTACACACAGGCACCATTATCCATGACTTCAGTGAGTAACCTTTGTCGCCTAATAGCCAACCCATCATCCGAGGGAGCACCTCAAAGGTTCCAGGAACCTCAGAGTGCATCAGGATGTAAACGATAGATTTGCGTGGGGCCAGGCAGCATGGTGACGCAGTAGGTTAGCACTGCTGCCTCACGTGCCGAGGTCCTAGGTTCAATCCGGCTCTGAGTCTGTGTGGAGTTTGCACATTCTCCCCGTGTTTGCGTGGGTTTCGCCCCCACAACCCAAATATGTGGATTGGCCTCGATAAATTGCCCCTTAATTGAAAAAAATGAATTGGGTACTCTACATAGAACATAGAATATACGGGGCAGAAGGAGTCCACTCAGCCCATTCTGCACTGACCCACACTAAGCCCTCACTTTCACCCTATCCCCGTAGCCCAATAAGCCCTCCTAACCTTTTTGGACAATAAAGGAAATTTATCATGGCCAATCCACTGAACCTGCACGTCTTTGGACTGTGGGAGGAAACCAGAACACCCAGAAGAAACCCACGCAGACACGGGGAGAACGTGCAGACTCCACACAGACAGTGACCCAAGCTGGGAATCGAACCTGGGACCCTGGCGCTGTGAAGCCACAGTGCTAACCACTAGTGCTACCATGCTGCCCTAAATTTATTTTTAAAAAGATTTGCACGGGGTCACTGGCGCAAGCGCAAAAATAACTGCCACCACCAGTGGGAGACCAGAACATCACATCTGAACCAACGCCCAGCATCAGTCCTGATTTTTGCTCCACAGGACATTCTCTGCCCCAATCGCGATTCCAGCCCCAGATCTGACCCACTTTGGTACTGAATATAGTTTTGTTTGACAAATATGCCTAAAATGTTCTCATCATTCAAAATAATCGTAGCTTCAAATATGATGCTACATTTAAATGGTTCTCAGAGCAAGTACCTATCTGTGACTAAATTGTGCCGCCTTTAATTGGCCACAACAGCTTTAAAATAAATGTTAAATACTCTTAAGCATTCATCTCCTGATACTGCCAGCAGTAATTTCTGGGTTGAAAGGTTCACTGCATCAGCTTCAAGAAAGGTTAGTGTTGAAAAGATATACTTATATATAATGCTTCTTGAAACTAATAGTTCAGCTCCCTCAATAAGGAATGCTCCCACTAAAGTAAATGAGATTCCCATCAACTGATGCAACTAAGGATCCAGGGACATCGGTTGACCCTTGAGTTGTTTTGAACTGCAAACATGAGGTGCCAACGCTGTGCAAGACTTGCCCATTGACCTTAAGCCGAAAGTAGGCAAAGCAGAGACTCCGAAAAGAAACACTGTAGACTGTTCAGAAATCTGAAAATAAAATGTGGAGGATATTTTGGAAGCAGTGTGAGTGTTGTTGCACTTCCTACAGCAGGTGAAAAATGTATCCTGATCAAGTTGTTTCTTCTCCATTGCCGCTTTCATGGTAGCACAGTGGTTAGCACGGCTGCCTCACGGCGCCGAGGTCCCAGATTCGTTCCTGGCTCTGGGTCACTGTCCACGTGGAGTTTGCACATTCTGCCCATGTTTGCACTGACCCTCTGAAAGGGCACTGACCCTAGACCCACTACCTCGCCCTATATCCGTAACTCCACGTAAACCGCAGGCACAGGGGGAAAGTGCAAACTCCACGCAGGCGGTCACCCAAGGCCGGAATTGAACCTTGCTCCCTGGCACTGTGAGGCCACTGTGCCACCGTGCTGGCCAATGTGTTGTTCCAATATCTTATATAACAAGTTAGTGGCTCAGGAAAACATCCAACCACAAAAATGTCAGTGCTGGTACCATGATTCTTTCTATGCTCTGGTCAGAATTTTCAAAGAATGGAGCTGGTGCATGTTTACATGATTGTGTTGGATCACTTTATGTCTTGGCTTTGGAATATCACAGATGACCACCAAAGAATATATGCCATCTGAAAATGAGACTGGAGGGGAGATTAATTCACTTTCCCATCACATTAATTTATTCCAAATGACGATTGATCAGAGAGTGATGCAAAAGAAAAGGAGGCTATGGTCTCATCACGACTGAGCCAGTTCTTTGAAAGAGATATCCAATCTTTACAATAGCACTCCCCTTCCTTTCCTCCATTGTCCTGAAATTGTGCCCCCATTTATTATTTATCCAATTCACCTTTTAAAAAATATTTTTATTCAAGGCTTTTCAAGAAAATATAAATATACAAAATATGAAAAGGACAACCAAAGAGCAACAAACGCCCATCGCACCAACCCATCCACAACCCCAACCCTCCAGTCCCTCTGGCACCGACCTCCCACCACGTCTCGCCTTCCCCCTTTTTAACCCCCCCTTACCCCCGCCAAAAGCACCTCCCACCGCCCCCAGCCTGCAGACCCCTCAATCCTCCTTCAAGAAATTGCTGAATGGTTTCTACCTCCTAGCGAACCCTTCTACCAACCCCCGCAGAGCGAACTTGATTTTCTTGGTGAATGTATAGTGCTAATAATTCACCAGTGCATTTGTATCATGTTCTGCTGTTGTGTTATGCTGTTAACCTTGGGGGCTCCACCTCTGGGCCATTGTGTGGCTTCACCCACAGGGGGATATGTTGGGGCATGTATGGGCTCCGCCCATGGCTCCTCCCCTTAATAGGAAGTATAAAGAGCAGCTGACCTGCAGGAAGTTCTCAGTATTGTACCAGTCGCAGGCAGGCACTGTTCTAAGCTGATTAAAACCACGGTTTACTTCTCCTTGTGTCTTTGAGTGAATTGATGGTTGCATCATAACTGTAGGAATTCTGTCTGGTCGCTCATCCATACCCGCCTTTCGGCGGTTCTGAGACCCTCCAGCATAACAAAATCACTCTCCGGACTATGAGGGAGGCAAAGACCACTACATCGGCCTCTCTCCCCCCTGAACTCCTCCATTTTCCACATCCCAAATATCGCCGTCTCCGGACCCGGGGCCACCCCCAAATCCAGAACCTCGGCCATAACATCCGAGAACCCCTGCCAGAAACCCCTCAGTTTTGAAAGTGCCCAGAATATGTGAACATGAATTGCAGGCCCCCCCACCCCTTCGCACCGCCCACATCTATCCTCCACCCCCTCAAAAAAACGGCTCATTCTCGCCACCGTCATGTGGGTCCTATGCACCACTTTAAACTGGATGAGGCTTAACCTTGCACACAACGAGGACACTGTCACCCTCCGCAAAGCCTCAGCCCATGTCCCAGCTCCTCTCCCAACTCCTCCTCCCACATGCGCTTAACATCCTCCACCCGGGAGCCCACCCACACCATCAGTTCCTTGTAAATTTCTGAAAACTTCCCCTCCCCTATTTCGCCCTCCGAAAGAAGCTTAACTTGCAGCACAGGAGTAGCAACCCCGGGAAAGATGGCACCTCTCTCCTCACAAAATTCTGAACCTGCACGTACCTAAACCCATTAGACCCCTTAGGCGACTCAAACAACTCCTCCAGCCCCGCACATTTGCCCCCGATAAATAGGCCCCTGAAATATTCAATTTCCGCCTGCCGCCACCCCGGAACCTCGCATCCAGTCTCGCTGGCACAAACATATGGTTGTCGTAAATAAGCGGCCACAACGACATGCCCTCCAATCCCAAGTGCTGCCTACATTGCCCCCACACCCTCAGAGCCGACACCAGCACTGGACTAACGGAATACCTGGCTGGCAAAAACGGCAGAGGCGCCAACAACAAAGCCCTCAAGCAAGTCCCACCACACGATGCCGCCTCCAGCTGTCCCCAAACTGACTTCTCTTTCACAGACCGTTTCCTCACCATCGCAATGTTTGCAGCCCAATAATAATTGATCAATTGACTTCCGGGTGCGGCGATGACCAGCTAAGTCGCACGTTTCGGCAGCTCCCGGTGGAAGGGACTTTTGGGCTCTTAATAAGAGCCCCAACGGCAATTTTAACGGCTAAAAGCACTGTGCGGTAAACCAGAAGGGAATCCCCCCTGGATACGGATGGAAAAAGGAGAGGAAAGTGGCCGGATTGTGGTGGATCCTTTAGAGCAGCGGCAAGGAAGGCAAGCAAAAACCAAGATGGCGTCGGAAGGTGGCAGTTTAATATGGGGCCCTGAACAACACGAGTTTTTGAAATGCTGCGTGGAAGAGCTTAAAAAGGAGATGAAGAAGGAGCTGTTGGCCCCGATATTACAGGCGATCGAAGGGCTAAAGGATGAGCAAAAGACCCAGGAGCGGGAGCTTCGGGTCGTGAAGGCAAAGGCTGCCGAGAACGAGGACGATATACAGGGCCTGGTAGTGAAGACGGAGATGCACGAGGCACACCATAAACGATGTGTGGAAAGATTGGAGGTGCTGGAGAACAACGCGAGGAGGAATAATTTAAGGATTCTTGGTCTTCCTGAAGGTGCGGAGGGAGCGGACGTCGGGGCATATGTGAGCACGATGCTGCACTCGTTAATGGGAGCGGAGGCCCCGGTGGGTCCGCTGGAGGTGGAGGGAGCATACCGAGTGATGGCACGAGGACCGAGAGCAGGAGAAATTCCTAGAGCCATAGTGGTGAGATTCCTCCGTTTTAAGGACAAAGAGATGGTCCTTAGATGGGCAAAGAAAACTCGGAGCAGTAGGTGGGAGAACGCGGTGATCCGCGTATATCAAGACTGGAGTGCAGAGGTGGCGAGAAGGAGGGCGAGCTTTAATCGGGCCAAGGCGGTGCTTCACAAAAAGAAGATAAAATTTGGAATGCTGCAACCGGCAAGACTGTGGGTCACATATCAAGGGAGGCACCACTACTTTGAGACGGCGGATGAGGCGTGGACTTTTATTGTGGAAGAAAAACTGGAATAAGCGGGTTACTAAAAAAGAAGGTTTGAAACAAAGTGGTGGGGCGAGTATGGGGGGCGAAGAGGGGGGGAAAAAGGGGGGGAAAGATGAGTTTTATGTTATTAATCCTGCGATGTGGTAACTTTTCTTTCTTCCACAGTTGGTGGTGGAGGGAGGAAGGGAGATGGAGGAGATGGGGCGTTGGCCATAGGGGGCGGGGCCAAAAGGGCTTTGTTCCCGCGCTATGCAAATCATGGCGGGAATAGGGAAGCAGGAAGGAGGGGGCGTCGCACGGTGCGAGCCGAGGTCACGGGGGGGAGCTGAGGTCGGCCAGAGTTTGCCGACTTCTGGGAGCAACATGGGGGGTGTAACTACGCTAGTGGGGGATCTAGTGGGGGGGGGGTGGTAGGGGGGAGTTACTGGGTTGCTGCTGCTGGGGGGAGGGGGGAGCCGGAATGGGGTGGGGTGGGCGGGGGGGCGCCGCCTGGGGGGGACACAGCTGCGTGGGAACCGGGTGAGGAGCTGGAAAAAGGGGATGGCTAATCGACAAGGGGGGGGTAAAAAGCCCCCCAACCCGGTTGATCACGTGGAATGTGAGAGGGCTGAACGGGCCGATAAAGAGGGCACGAGTACTCGCACACCTTAAGAAAGTTAAGGCAGACCTGGTTATGTTACAAGAGACGCACTTGAAACTGATAGACCAGGTTAGACTACGCAAAGGATGGGTGGGGCAGGTGTTTCATTCGGGGCTAGATGCGAAAAACAGGGGGGTGGCTATACTAGTGGTGAAGCGGGTTATGTTTGAGGCAAAGACCATAGTGGTGGATAGCGGGGGCAGATACGTGATGTTGAGTGGCAAATTACAGGGGGAGGCGGTGGTCTTGGTAAACGTATATGCCCCGAACTGGGAATGATGCCAATTTTATGAGGCGCATGCTAGGACGCATCCCGGACCTAGAGGTGGGAAAGTTGGTAATGGGGGGAGATTTTAATACGGTGCTGGAGCCAGGGCTGGACAGGTCGAGATCCAGGACTGGAAGGAGGCCGGCTGCAGCCAAGGTGCTTAAAGATTTTATGGAGCAGATGGGAGGAGTAGACCCGTGGAGATTTAGCAGACCTAGGAGTAAGGAGTTTTCGTTTTTCTCCTATGTCCACAAAGTTTATTCCCGAATAGACTTTTTTGTTTTGGGAAGGGCGTTGATCCCGAAGGTGAAGGGGACGGAGTATACAGCTATAGCCATTTCGGATCACGCTCCACATTGGGTAGACTTGGAGATAGGGGAGGAAACAGAAGGGCGTCCACCCTGGAGAATGGACATGGGACTAATGGCAGATGAAGGGGTGTGTCTAAGGGTGAGGGGGTGCATTGAAAAATACTTGGAACTCAATGATAACGGGGAGGTCCAGGTGGGAGTGGTCTGGGAGGCGCTGAAGGCAGTGGTTAGAGGGGAGCTGATATCAACAAGGGCACATAAAGGAAAGCAGGAGAGTAGGGAACGGGATCGGTTGCTGCAAGAACTTCTGAGGGTGGACAGGCAATATGCGGAGGCACCGGAGGAGGGACTGTACAGGGAAAGGCAAAGGTTACACGTAGAATTTGACTTGCTGACAACGGGTACTGCAGAAGCACAGTGGAGGAAGGCACAGGGTGTACAGTATGAGTATGGGGAGAAGGCGAGCAGGTTGCTGGCCCATCAATTGAGGAAAAGGGGAGCAGCGAGGGAAATAGGGGGAGTGAGGGATGAGGAAGGAGAGATAGAGAGGGGAGCGGAGAGAGTGAATGGAGTATTCAAGGCATTCTATAAAAGATTATACGAAGCTCGGCCCCCGGATGGGAAGGAGAGAATGATGTGCTTCCTGGACCGGCTGGAATTTCCTAAGGTGGAGGAGCAGGAGAGGGTGGGACTGGGAGCACAGATCGAGATAGAGGAAGTAGTGAAAGGAATTAGGAGTATGCAGGCGGGGAAGGCTCCGGGACCGGATGGATTTCCAGTCGAATCTTATAGGAAATATGTGGACTTGCTTGCCCCGATACTGATGAGAACCTTTAATGAGGCGAAGGAAAGGGGACAGCTGCCCCCGACTATGTCGGAGGCAACGATATCGCTTCTCCTAAAGAAGGAAAAAGACCCGCTGCAATGCGGGTCCTACAGACCTATTTCCCTCCTAAATGTAGACGCTAAGATTCTGGCCAAGGTAATGGCAATGAGGATAGAGGATTGTGTCCCGGGAGTAGTCCATGAGGACCAAACTGGGTTTGTGAAGGGGAGACAGCTGAATATGAATATACGGAGGCTGCTAGGGGTAATGATGATGCCCCCACCAGAGGGGGAAGCGGAGATAGTGGTGGCGATGGATGCCGAGAAAGCATTTGATAGAGTGGAGTGGGATTATTTGTGGGAGGTGTTGAGGAGATTTGGCTTTGGAGATGAGTATATTAGATGGGTACAGCTGCTGTATAGGGCCCCGATGGCGAGCGTGGTCACGAATGGACGGGGGTCTGCGTATTTTCGGCTCCATAGGGGGACGAGGCAGGGATGTCCTCTGTCCCCATTATTGTTGCACTGGCGATTGAGCCCCTGGCAATAGCATTGAGGGGTTCCAGGAAGTGGAGGGGAGTACTCAGGGGAGGAGAGGAACACCGGGTATCTCTTTACGCGGACGATTTATTGGTGTATGTGGCGGACCCGGCGGAGGGGATGCCAGAGATAATGCGGATACTTGGGGAGTTTGGAGAATTTTCAGGCTATAAGCTGAACATGGGGAAAAGTGAGCTGTTTGTGGTGCATCCAGGGGAGCAAAACAGATAAATAGAGGACTTACCGCTGAGGAAGGTAACAAGGGACTTTCGCTACTTGGGGATCCAGAAAGCCAAGAATTGGGGTACATTGCATAGGTTAAACTTAACGCGGTTGGTGGAACAGATGGAGGAGGACTTCAAGAGATGGGACATGGTATCCCTGTCACTGGCAGGGAGGGTACAAGCGGTTAAAATTGTGGTCCTCCCGAGATTCCTCTTTGTGTTTCAGTGCCTCCCGGTGGTGATCACGAAGGCTTTTTTCAAAAGGATTGAGAAGAGTATCATGAGTTTTGTGTGGGCCGGGAAGACCCCGAGAGTGAGGAAGGGATTTTTGCAGCATAGTAGGGATAGGGGGGGGCTGGCGCTACCGAGCCTGAGTGAGTACTACTGGGCCGCCAACATCTCAATGGTATGTAAGTGGATGGGAGAAGAGGCGGGAGCGGCGTGGAAGAGATTGGAGAAGGCGTCCTGTAGGGGGACTTGCCTACAAGCCATGGTGACGGCGCCGTTGCCGTTCTCACCGAAGAAATACACCACAAGCCCGGTGGTGGTGGCTACTCTGAAAATTTGGGGGCAATGGAGACGGCATAGGGGAAAGACGCGAGCCTCGGTGTGGTCCCCGATAAGAAATAATCATAGGTTTGCTCCGGGGAGAATGGATGGGGGATTTGGAACATGGCAAAGAGCAGAAGTAACACAATTGAGAGATCTGTTTGTAGATGGGACGTTTGCAAGTCTGGGAGCGCTGGCCGAAAAATATGGGTTGCCCCAAGGGAATGCATTCCGGTATATGCAACTGAGGGCTTTTGCAGGGCAACAGGTGAGGGAATTCCCGCAGCTCCCGACGCAGAAGGTGCAGGACAGAGTGATCTCAAAGACATGGGTGGGGGACGGTAAGGTATCAGACATATATAGGGAAATGAGGGACGAAGGGGAGATTATGGTAGATGAGCTGAAAGGGAAATGGGAAGAAGAGCTGGGGGAGGAGATTGAGGAGGGGCTGTGGGCGGATGCCCTACGTAGGGTAAACTCATCGTCCTCGTGTGCCAGGCTAAGCCTGATACAATTTAAGGTGTTACACAGGGCGCATATGACTGGAGCACGGCTCAGTAAATTTTTTGGAGTAGAGGATAGGTGTGCGAGATGCTCGAAAAGCCCAGCGAATCACACCCACATGTTCTGGTCATGTCCGGCACTACAGGGGTTTTGGGTGGGGGTGAGAAAGGTGCTTTCGAAGGTAGTGGGGGTCCAGGTCGAACCAAGCTGGGGGTTGGCTATATTTGGGGTTGCAGAAGAGCCGGGAGTGCAGGAGGCGAGAGAGGCTGATGTTTTGGCCTTTGCGTCCCGAGTAGCCCGGCGCAGGATACTGTTGATGTGGAAGGAAGCCAAGCCCCCGGGTGTGGAGACCTGGATAAATGATATGGCAGGGTTTATAAAGCTGGAACGGATTAAGTTCGTCCTAAGGGGATCGGCTCAAGGGTTCACCAGGCGGTGGCAACCGTTCGTCGAATACCTCACAGAAAGATAGAGGGAATGGAAAAGAAGAAGACAGCAGCAGCAACCCGGGGGGGGGGGGGGGGGGGGGGGGAGGAATCAGAGGGATTCTCAGGGATGTTAATATATAAGTATAATATGTACAGGTTGTTGTTATAGATAATTGTATATTGGACTGTTAAAACATATTTTTGGAGAATATTTATCTGGGACAAGGCAGTTGCCATTTAGTTTTGTTTTTGTTTTTGTTTATATATTATTTATTTCTTGTTTATAAAACTGGCCATTGTTATTTATATTGTGATATTACTGTGTAAAGGATGCACAATGTACTGTGATGGTTGGCCAAAAATTTTCAATAAAATATTTTTAAAAAATAAAATAATAATTGATCAAGTTTGCATCACCAGCCCCTCACCCCCATCCCTACTCCAGAGAAGCCCGTCGCACCCGTGGGGCCTTCCGCGCCCACAAAACCCCGAATCAGCCCATTGACCCTTCTGAAAAATGACTTAAGACAAAGATGGGAGGTTCTGGAAAATGAACTGAAACCTAGGATTGCCACCTCCTAAAATCCACCTCCATCCCCTCCACCAATCAAGCCAAATTCAACCTATGCATCTGGGCCCAGCTCCGCGCCACCCGATACTAAGGTAACTAATGCTCGCCCCCACCACCCTAAATGGCAGCTCCCCTAACCTCCTTTCCCGCACCCAAGCCTTAATCAGGAATGCCTCACTCTTTCCCATATTCAAGTTATACCCCCAAAAAATGGCTATATTCCCCCAAGATCCCCATGATTCCCCCAATACAGCCCAACAGGTCTGAAATATATAACAGCAGATCATCTTTTTTTTAAATTCGTTCATGGGGCTAGGGCATCGCTGACTTGGCCAGCATTTATTGCCCATCCCTAATTGCCCTTGAGGGGGCAGTTAAAAGTCAACCACATTGCTGTGAGTCTGGAGTCACATGTAGATCAGACCAGGTAAGGACTGATTTCCTTCACTAAAACACATTGGCGTACCAGATGGGTTTTTACGACAAACGGCAATGGTTTCATGGTCATCATTAGACTTGTATTTCCTGATTCTTATTGAACTCAAATTTCACCATCTGCATTGGCAGGATTCGAACCCGGGTCCCCAGAGCATTACACTGGGTTTCTGGTTTCTAGTCCAGTGACAATACCACTGCACCACCACCTCCTCCTGTGTACAACAAAGCCCTGTGTTCGAATCACCCCTGCTCAATCCCTCTCCAATCCCTTAGTAACATAAGCTCTAGCGCCAAAGCGAAAAGCAGCAGGACGAGTGGGCACCCCTGTCTTGTCACACGGTGCAACTGAAAGTCCCCCAAACTCATTCGATCACCTGCACACTTGCCACCGGACCTTTTACAGCAACTGAACCCAATCCACAAACCCCTGCCCGAACCCGAACCTCCCCAACACCTCGAACAAATACATCCACTCCACCCGATCAAAGGCCTTCTCCGCGTCTATTGCCACAACCACCTTAACCTCCTGTCTCCCTGAGGGCATCATAATCATATTCAGTAACCTCTGGACATTTGCCGACAACTGCCTTCCTTTCACAAAACCCCAATCAATGCCGGCACACAGTCCAAAATCCATGATGCAAGCATCTTCACCAATAGCTTGCCATCTATATTCAATAACGATATCGGGCAGTATAAGCCGCACTGCTCGGTGTCGTTATCCTTTTGAAGAATCAGGGAGATAGAAGCCTGCAACAAAGTAGCGGGGGAGTTCCCCCTCTGCCTCCCTCCTCCACCTTGGGAAACTCCAACCCATCCAGGAACCGCCTCATCCCCTCTTCTCCCCTCGGGGGCTCCGACTCGTTAAGCCTCTGAAAAAAGACCTCAAATACCTCATTCACCCCCTCCAGATCTTTCACCACCTTACCCCCCCTCCCCCTCAGCCCTCACTCTACCAATCTCCCTCGCCGCTGCCTGCTTCCTCAACTGATGGGCCAGTATCTTGCTTGCCTTCTCCTTGTATTAATTCACTGCCCTCTGGCCTTCTGGCACTGCCTCAATGCCTTCCCCATCAACACTAATCCAAACTCCACCTGGAGCCTCTGCCTCTCCTTCAACAACTCCTCCTCCAGCGCCACCGAATACCTCCTATCTACCCTCAAGATCTCCTGGACCAGCCTTGCCCTCTCCTGCCGCTCCACCCTTTCCCTGTGTGCCTGAATCGAAATAAATTCCCCCCCGAAGTACAGCCTTGAGTGCCTCCTACAACGTGGTGGCTGTGATCTCCCCCGTATCATTCACCTTCACATAGCCCCGAATGGCAGACCACACCCGCTTGCACACACCCTCATCCACCAACAGCCCCACATCTAACGTCTACTGCAGTTGTTCGGCCTCTCCCTGAACCACCCACAAATCCACCCAGTCAGAGACCACAATCACCAAATACTCCAAGTCGGCCACTCCTGCCAGCAGCGCCTTTTCCATGATGAAAAATCGATCCAGGAATACAACCGGTGCACATGGGAAAAGTATGAAAGCTCCTTTGCCCTCGGCCTCCCAAACCGCAATGGATCTGCACCCCCCCTCACCGCCCAAGCCATGGGCTCCATGAACCCCCTCAGCTCCCTAGCCACTGACAACCACCTCGATGACTTCAGACTCGACCGATCCAAGGCCCCCCATAATCATCCGGTGCGTACCTAAATCCGCAATCTTCCCCAACACCCACCTCATGAAATCCACATCATCCTAATTCAGGGCATACACATTGACCAGGGCAACTGGCATCCCATCCAGTTTCCCACTAACCACCATATACCTACCCCCCAGATCGGCCACAAGGCTCCCACCTCAAACGCCACCCTCTTGTTGATTAATACCGCCACCCCTCATCTTCTTATCCAGCCTGAATGAAACACCTGCCCCATCCATCCCTTCCTCAGCCTCGTCTGATCCCCCAACTTCAGGTGCATCTCCTGCAGAAAGAAACACCACGTTCGCCTTCAGACTCCTCAGGTGCATGAACGCACATGACCGTTTAACTCAATGTTTTTCAAACTTTTTTTCCGGCGACCCATTATTACCAAACGGGCAACTTTCGGGACCCACGCCGCCGACCTTTGCGACCCTCACCAGCTGACATTCGCGAGGTAATTTTCGATTACCTTTAATGCGAGAGGTGAGCCTAATTGGTCCTCACAATCACACTCCAATCAGGTTCACAGGAGGAGAGGGCTATGCACATATCGGGTGCAGGATTCAGCCGGTTCCTTTGTGCCATCTTCATCTTTGTGTGGACGGAAAATCAAACCTCGCCCATGTAGGGCGTTGTGAAGGCCAAAAGCAACAAAATGTCTGTTTTACTCAGCTCTGGATACTCCTCGGAGACGCTACTTCAGAATGCTGACAGTTTCATTGACTTGTTTTTAATGTGCTGTCAAAGCTGAGGCGTAGAAGTTCAGTCAACTTCATTTGGAGTCAGGCTTGCCAGTCCATTTACAGTTTCCTTACTAATGCTGTTTTCTTCGATATGTCGTAGCAGTGTGAGGAATATGTAGTAATTTTGGCTTTGCACTTGCCATTGCCAAACTTTCAATGAGTTTTGGAAAGCTGCGATTTCTTCACAGTGCCGAAAGCAATCTTCATCCTTCCCTTGCAATTTGAGGTACAGTTAATTTAGAATTGAAAAGATGTCTGCAAGGTTAGACATAGTTAGCATTCAAGTTTCATCAGGAAACAAATCAGCCAGAGGGGACAATTTCTCGAGGAGGAAAGCGTGGATTTCGTACCTCAGTTCGTAAACTCTGAGTAGCTCCCCTGTTGACTGATCATTACAGTAACTCTTCAAGCGGATGAAGTCCACCGTCATTGGGATTGACTGGTCACTGTTTCGATTCAATGCTTTAATGTAGTCTAAAAGGTCAGCAAAAAACGTATACCCACCCTTCAGTACACAGAGGGCGGAAATGTGATGATTTTTCATGGCTTTCATTATATCCCTTGCCAAACATTCAGTTCTGTCCATGATTAAACCGTGAGGAATATATACTCTCTCCAGATCATTACAGTAATGTTTAGGGATGCAAAACAGATCGAGGTCATAGCCTTGTTCATTGGATTTGTTCATTGTCACGTGTACCGAGGTACAGTGAAAAGTATTTTTCTGCGAGCAGCTCAACAGATCATTAAGTACATGAGAAGAAAAGGGAAGAAAAGAAAATACATAATAGGGCAACACAGCATATACAATGTAACTACATAAGCACTGGCATCGGATGAAGCATACAGGGTGTAGTGTTAATGAGGTCAGTCCATAAGAGGGTCATTTAGGAGTCTGGTGACAGTGGGGAAGAAGCTGTTTTTGAGTCTGTTCGTGCGTGTTCTCAGACTTCTGTATCTCCTGCCCGATGGAAGTTGTTGGAAGAGTGAGTAAGCCGGGTGGGAGGGATCTTTGATTATGCTGCCCGCTTTCCCCAGGCAACGGAAGGTGTAGATGGAGTCAATGGATGGGAGGCAGGTTTGTGTAATGGACTGGGCGGTATTCACGACTCTCTGAAGTTTCTTGCGGTCCTGGGCCGAGCAGTTGCCATACCAGGCTGTGATGCAGCCCGATAGGATGCTTTCTATGGTGCATCTGTAAAAGTTGGTAAGGGTTAATGTGGACATGCTGAATTTCCTTAGTTTCCTGAGGAAGGATAGGCACCGTTGTGCTTTCTTGGTGGTAGCGTCGACGTGGGTGGACCAGGACAGATTTTTCGAGATGTGCACCCCTAGGAATTTGAAACTGCTAACCATCTCCACCTCGGCCCCGTTGATGCTGACAGGGGTGTGTACAGTACTTTGCTTCCTGAAGTCAATGACCAGCTCTTTAGTTTTGCTGGCATTGAAGGAGAGATTGTTGTCGCTACACCACTCTACTAGGTTCTCTATCTCCCGTCTGTATTCTTATATAGATAGAACAATACAGCGCAGTACAGGCCCTTCGGCCCACGATGTTGCACCGAAACAAAAGCCATCTAACCTACACTATACCATTATCATCCATATGTTTATCCAATAAACTTTTAAATGCCCTCAATGTTGGCGAGTTCACTACTGTAGCAGGTAGGGCATTCCACGGCCTCACTACTCTTTGCGTAAAGAACCTACCCCTGACCTCTGTCCTATATCTATTACCCCTCAGTTTAAGGCTATGTCCCCTCGTGCCAGCCATTTCCATCCGCGGGAGAAGGCTCTCACTGTCCACCCTATCTATCCCTCTGATCATTTTGTATGCCTCTATTAAGTCTCCTCTTAACCTTCTTCTCTCTAACAAAAACAACCTCAAGTCCATCAGCCTTTCCTCATAAGATTTTCCCTCCATACCAGGCAACATCCTGGTAAATCTCCTCTGCACCCGTTCCAAAGCCTCCACGTCCTTCCTATAATGCGGTGACCAGAACTGTACGCAATACTCCAAATGCGGCCGTACCAGATTTCTGTACAGCTGCAACATGACCTCCTGACTCCGGAACTCAATCCCTCTACCAATAAAGGCCAACACTCCATAGGCCTTCTTCACCACCCTATCAACCTGGGTGGCAACTTTCAGGGATCTATGTACATGGACACCTAGATCCCTCTGCTCATCCACACTTTCAAGAACTTTTCCATTAGCCAAATATTCCACATTCCTGTTTTTCCTTCCAAAGTGAATCACCTCACACTTCTCTACATTAAACTCCATTTGCCACCTCTCAGCCCAGCACTGCAGCTTATCTATATCCCTCTGTAACCTGCTACTTCCTTCCACACTATCGACAACACCACCGACTTTAGTATCGTCTGCAAATTTACTCACCCACCCTTCTGCGCCTTCCTCTAGGTCATTGATAAAAATGACAAACAGCAACGGCCGCAGAACAGATCCTTGTGGTACTCCACTTGTGACAGAACTCCATTCTGAACATTTCCCATCAACCACCACCCTCTGTCTTCTTTCAGCTAGCCAATTTCTGATCCACATCTCTAAATCACCCTCAATCCCCAGCCTCCGTATTTTCTGCAATAGCCTACCGTGGGGAACCTTATCAAACGCTTTGCTGAAATCCATATACACCACACCAACTGCTCTACCCTCGTCTACCTGTTCAGTCACCTTCTCAAAGAACTCGATAAGGTTTGTGAGGCATGACCTACCCTTCACAAAGCCATGCTGACTATCCCTGATCATATTATTCCTATCTAGATGATTATAAATCTTGTCTCTTATAATCCCCTCCAAGACTTTACCCACTACAGACGTGAGGCTCACCGGTCTATAGTTGCCGGGGTTGTCTCTGCTCCCCTTTTTGAACAAAGGGACCACATTTGCTATCCTCCAGTCCTCTGACACTATTCCTGTATCCAATGATGACATAAAAATCAAAGCCAATGGTCCAGCAATCTCTTCCCTGGCCTCCCAGAGAATCCTAGGATAAATCCCATCAGGTCCCGGGGACTTATCTATTTTCAGCCTGTCCAGAATTGCCAACACCTCTTCCCTACGTACCTCAATGCCATCTAATCTATTTACCTGGAGCTCAGCATTCTCCTCCACAACATTATCTTTTTCCTGAGTGAATACTGACGAAAAATATTCATTTAGTATCTCGCCTATCTCTTCAGACTCTACACACAACTTCCCATCCCTGTCCTTGACTGGTCCTACTCTGTCCCTAGTCATTCGCTTATTCCTGACATACCTATAGAAAGCTTTTGGGTTTTCCTTGATCCTTCCTGCCAAATACTTCTCATGTCCCCTCCTTGCTCGTCTTAGCTCTCTCTTTAGATCCTTCCTCGCTACCTTGTAACTATCCATCGCCCCAACTGAAACTTCACACCTCATCTTCACATAGGCCTCCTTCTTCTTCTTAACAAGAGATTCCACTTCTTTGGTAAACCACGGTTCCCTCGCTCGGCACCTTCCTCCCTGCCTGACCGGTACATACTTATCAAGAACACGCAGTAGCTGATCCTTGAACAAGCTCCACTTATCCAGTGTGTCCAAAACTTGCAGCCTACTTCTCCACCTTATCCCCCCCAAGTCACGTCTAATGGCATCATAATTGCCCTTCCCCCAGCTATAACTCTTGCCCTGCGGTGTATACTTATCCCTTTCCATCCTTAACGTAAACGTCACCGAATTGTGGTCACTGTCCCCAAAGTGCTCACCTACCTCCAAATCCAACACCTGGCCTGGTTCATTACCCAAAACCAAATCCAATGTGGCCTCGCCTCTTGTTGGCCTGTCAACAAACTGTGTCAGGAAACCCTCCTGCACACACTGTACAAAAAACGACCCATCTAATGTACTCGAACTATATCTTTTCCAGTCAATATTTGGAAAGTTAAAGTCTCCCATAATAACTACCCTATTACTTTCGCTCTTATCCAGGATCATCCTCGCCATCCTTTCCTCTACATCCCTAGAACTATTTGGAGGCCTATAGAAAACTCCCAACAGGGTGACCTCTCCTTTCCTGTTTCTAACCTCAGCCCATACTACCTCGGAAGATGAGTCCCCATCTAGCATCCTCTCCGCCACCGTAATACTGCTCTTGACTAGCAGCGCCACACCTCCCCCTCTTTTGCCTCCTTCTCTGAGCTTACTAAAACACCTAAACCCCGGAACCTGCAACATCCATTCCTGTCCCTGCTCTATCCATGTCTCCGAAATGGCCACAACATCGAAGTCCCAGGTACCAACCCATGCTGCCAGTTCCCCTACCTTATTTCGTATACTCCTGGCATTGAAGTAGACACACTTCAAACCACCTACCTGAACACTGGCCCCCTCCTGCGACGTCAAATCTGAGCTCCTGACCTCTATACTCTCATTCTCCCTTACCCTAAAACTACAATCCAGGTTCCCATGCCCCTGCTGCATTAGTTTAAACCCCCCCAAAGAGCACTAACAAATCTCCCCCCCAGGATATTTGTGCCCCGCAGGTTCAGATGTAGACCATCCTGTCTGTAGAGGTCCCACCTTCCCCAGAAAGAGCCCCAGTTATCCAGAAATCTGAATCCCTCCCGCCTGCACCATCCCTGTAGCCACGTGTTTAAATGCTCTCTCTCCCTATTCCTCATCTCACTATCACGTGGCACGGGCAACAACCCAGAGATAACAACTCTGTTTGTTCTAGTTCTGAGCTTCCATCCTAGCTCCCTGAAAGCCTGCCTGACATCCTTATCCCCTTTCCTACCTATGTCGTTAGTGCCAATGTGGACCACGACTTGGGGCTGCTCCCCCTCCCCCTTAAGGACCCGGAAAACACGATCCGAGACATCACGTACCCTTGCACCTGGGAGGCAACATACCAAACGTGAGTCTCTCACGCTCCCACAAAATCTCCTATCTGTGCCCCTGACTATAGAGTCCCCAATTACTAATGCTCTGCTCCTCTCCCCCCTTCCCTTCTGAGCAACAGGGACAGACTCTGCGCCAGAGGTCCATACCCCATGGCTTACCCCTGGTAAGTCGTCCCCCCACAAGTATCCAAGGCGGTATACTTGTTTCTCAGGGGAACGACCGCAGGGGATCCCTGCACTGACTGTTTTTTCCCCGTCCCCCTTACAGTTACCCATCTATCTCCAATCTTTGGTGTAACTAATTCCCTGAAGCTGCTATCTATGACCCCCTCTGCCTCCCGAATGATCCGAAGTTCTTCCAACTCCAGCTCCAGTTCCCTAACTCAGTCTTGGAGGAGCTGGAGATGGCAGCACTTCCTGCAGGTAAAATCAGCAGGGACACTAACGGCATCCCTCACCTCAAACATCCTGCAGGAGGAACATTGCACTCCCTTCCCTGCCATTCCTCTAACTTTCTACCAAGATCTGGCTAACAACTAAATTAAATTTATTTTATATATTAAAAAAAAAAATTATTAATAACAATAATAAAATATGGTACTTACCTTACACCAATGGGTCTTATTATTAGGTTAGAGGAGGAGGGCGGGTGGGAGACACTACACGTGTAGTGTCTCGGGTTTCCTCTCCACCAGAATTTATTGGTGAGGGTCTTCCCAGAAGTCCGCGGGTCGACTTCCTGTTCCCACACTAGAATTTTTAAAAAAAATTTATTTAAAGGAGAAACTTACCTCCCAGAAATCACTTCCGCACTGCCCCCGCTGAAATGGACTAGCCTGCTCCGCTCCTGCTGAAATCGACTTGGCCTGTAAGGTAAGCAAGTTGTTAATCTGTACTCACCTCACCACAGACAGCGACCTTTTAAATGGTCCCCTCTGCCTCGCAGCCCCCGCGCTTTTTCAAAATTCCCGCGCTGATTCTAAGGTCCCAGCTCTCACTCCCGAACTCAACAGCTGACCTGCAAGGTAAGTAAGTTAATCTGTACTCACCTCACCACAGACAGCGACCTTTTAAATGGTCTCCTCTGCCTCGCAGCCCCCGCGCTTTTTCAAAATTCCCGCGCTGATTCTAAGGTCCCAGCTCTCACTCCCGAACTCAACAGCTGACCTGCAAGGTAAGTAAGTTAATCTGTACTCACCTCACCACAGACAGCCCCTTTTAAATGGTCCCCTCTGCCTCGCAGCCCCCGCGCTTTTTCAAAATTCCCGCGCTGATTCTAAGGTCCCAGCTCTCACTCCCGAACTCAACAGCTGACCTGCAAGGTAAGTAAGTTAATCTGTACTCACCTCACCACAGACAGCGACCTTTTAAATGGTCTCCTCTGCCTCGCAGCCCCCGCGCTTTTTCAAAATTCCCGCGCTGATTCTAAGGTCCCAGCTCTCACTCCCGAACTCAACAGCTGACCTGCAAGGTAAGTAAGTTAATCTGTACTCACCTCACCACAGACAGCCCCTTTTAAATGGTCCCCTCTGCCTCGCAGCCCCCGCGCTTTTTCAAAATTCCCGCGCTGATTCTAAGGTCCCAGCTCTCACTCCCGAACTCAACAGCTGACCTGCAAGGTAAGTAAATTAATCTGTACTCACCTCACCACAGACAGCGACCTTTTAAATGGTCCCCTCTGCCTCGCAGCCCCCGCGCTTTTTCAAAATTCCCGCGCTGATTCTAAGGTCCCAGCTCTCACTCCCGAACTCAACAGCTGACCTGCAAGGTAAGTAAGTTAATCTGTACTCACCTCACCACAGACAGCGACCTTTTAAATGGTCTCCTCTGCCTCGCAGCCCCCGCGCTTTTTCAAAATTCCCGCGCTGATTCTAAGGTCCCAGCTCTCACTCCCGAACTCAACAGCTGACCTGCAAGGTAAGTAAGTTAATCTGTACTCACCTCACCACAGACAGCCCCTTTTAAATGGTCCCCTCTGCCTCGCAGCCCGTCGTTATTGACTCGTCGTTATTCGAGATCGGGCCCACTATGGTCGTATCGTTCAGCAAACTTGTAGATGGAGTTGGAACCAAGTTTTGCCACGCACAGGGAGTAGAGTAGGGGGCTAAGTACGCAGCCTTGCGGGGCCCCGGTGTTGAGGACTATTGTGGAGGAGGTGTTGTTCATCAGTGTCATCAGTGATCACCACACAGTCAGCCGCCGGCATGCCGCGATCGCGCTTTGACCCTGGGTTCAGGTCCCAACACTCCAGGGCCGCATGCGCACTGATGAGCAGGCACGCATGCGCAGTTCAACCGCATTTTCTTAGCTGGTCGCGGCCGGCACCTTTTAAGCTGCTCGCAGCTGACATTGGGTTTTTTTCAATATGTTTATTCAAAATTTTTCCATTAAATTTTTACAAAACACTCCAGAAAGGAAAGAAAATATACAAAAGAGAAATAAAAATGGCATTACGCCAACACACAAAGCAACTTAACCATTAAACTATCTAACAAACTAAGAACAAAAATGGGGCAAACGTCTCTTACATAAACCAAAACAAGAACCCCCCCCTCCCCCGGGTTGCTGCTGCTACTGACCTCCACCTAACGTTCTGCGAAAAAGTCTAGGAACGGTTGCCACCGCCTGGAGAACCCCTGCACAGACCCTCTCAAGGCAAACTTTATCATCTCCAACCTGAGAAACCCCGCCATGTCACTGACCCAAGCCTCTACACTTGGGGGTTTCGCGTCCCTCCACATGAAATGAAAATCACTTATTGTCACAAGTAGGCTTCAAATGAAGTTACTGTGAAAAGCCCCTAGTCTCCACATTCCGGCGCCAGTTCGGGGAGGCTGATATGGGATATGCCATTAGTAAGATCCTTCTCCGGGCTACCAAAGGGGCAAAGGCCAGAACTCAGGCCTCTTTCGGCTCCTGCACTCCCGGCTCATCTGACACCCCAAATATTATTATCCCCCAGCTCGGTTTTACCCGAGTATCCAAGACTCTGGACATAGCCCTTGCGAAGCCCCTCCCAAAACCCCTCAAGTGCCGGACATGCCCAGAACATATGGGCGTGATTTGCTGGGCTCCCCGAACACCTCACACACCTGTCCTCTACCCCAAAAAACTTACACATCCTCGCCCCTGTCATATGCGCCCTGTGCACCACTTTAAACTGGATCAGGCTCAGCCTGGCACAAGATGAGGAGGAATTAACCCTGCCCAGGGCATCAGCCCACAGGCTCTCATCCAGCTCCTCACCCAGCTCCTCCTCCCACTTGCCCTTCAGCTCCTCCACCGAGGCCTCCACCGCCTCCTGCAGCTCCTGGTAAATCTCCCGAGACCTTACCCTCTCCGACCTACACACCCGAAATCATCCTGTCCTGTATCCTCCGGGCAGGCAGCAGTGGAAATTCCCCTACCTGCCTGCTCACAAACGCCCTGACCTGCATATACCTGAAGGCATTTCCCGGGGGTAACCCAAATTTCTCCTCCAGCGCCCTCAGACTGGCAAAAGTCCCGTCAATGAAGAGGTCCTCCAACCTTTTAATTCCCGCCCGATGCCAACATAGAAATCCGCCATCCATCCTGCCCGGTGCAAACCTATGGTTGTTCCATATCGGGGACCAAACGAGACCCCCACCTCCCCCATGTGCCGTCTCCACTGCCCCCAGATCCTCAGTGTCGCCGCCGCCACCGGGCTCGTGGTGTACCGGGTCGGCGGTAACGGCAACGGTGCTGTCACCTGTGCCCCCAGGCTAGTACCCACACATGACGCCGCCTCCAGTCTTTTCCACGCCGCCCCCTCTCCCTCCATTCCCCATTTACGAATCATTGCCACATTAGCTGGCAAGTAGTAGCTACACAGATTCGGCAGCGCCAGCCGCCCCCCCCAAACCCCCCCCCAACCCCTCCCCCAACCCCCCACCCCACCCCCTCCCGACTGCGCTCCAAGAACAGTCTCTTAACCCTCGGAGTCTTCCTTGCCCATACGAACCCCATAATGCTCTTGCTCACTCGCTTGAAAAAGGCCTTCGGGATGAGAATAGGCAGGCACTGGAACACGAACAAGAACCTAGGGAGGACCGCCATCTTAACGGACTGCACCCTACCCGCCAGGGAGAGTGGCAACACGTCCCATCTCCTAAAGTCCTCCTTCATCTGGTCTACCAACCACGCCAAGTTGAGCTTGTGCAGGACCCCCCAACTACTGGCCACCTGGATACCCAAAAACCGGAAACTCCTCTCCACCCTCTTGAGCGGCAGCTCCTCCAGCCTCCTCTCCTGACCCCTCCCATGCACCACAAAGAGCACACTTTTCCAACATTGAGCTTGTATCCTGAGAAGTCTCCAAACTCCCTAAGGGTCTGCATGACCTCTGCCATCCCCTCCACTGGATCTACAATTTACAAAAGCAGGTCACCTGCATAGAACGAGACCTGATACTACTCCCCTCCCCGGACCAACCCCCTCCAGTTTCTAGATTCCCTTAGTACCATAGCCAGTGGCTCAATTGCCAGGGCAAACAGCAGGGTGGACAGGGGGCACCCCTGCCTCGTCCCACGGTACAATCTGAAGTATTCTGACCTCAGCTGATTCGTCGATATGCTCGCCACCGGGGCCTGGTATAACAATTTGACCCATCATATGAACCCCCCCCGAACCCAAACCTGCCCAGCACTTCCCACAGGTACTCCCACTCCACCCGATCAAACGCAGCTGACATTGTTAAAAGCCAGATGCTACGTCTGTTCCCATGATCGGGAACGTCGCGATGGTCGGCTCGGTGACCCTCCTAACACCCGCCCGCGACCCACCCGGTGGTCGCGACCCCCACTTTGAAAATGCCTGGTTTAACTGACCCGTTCAACCCTCACACATCCCACGTGACCAGCCTGGTAGGGAGGGGCTCCTTGCCCCCCTCCTCTGCTGATCAGCCATACCCCTTCCTGGGCCAGCCACCGGCCAGCATCACCCTCTGATTTTGACGCCATCTTTCTCTTCCCAACTGCGCCACACCAGCCACACCCATACCAGCAACCCCCTCTACCCCCCAAACAAAGAACCAACTCCATCCCCATACCCCCATGCCTTCCTCCTGGCAACCCCCCACTTCATTTCCGTTAACTAGCCCACCCAGCTGCCATGGTGTCCCCCGTCCAAGGCCTGTAACCTCCCACCCCCCTCCAATCCACCCCTCCTTCCCTAAGCCATCGACAAACAAGAAAAACGGAAAAGCACACTCACCATCGATGTTCCCCCATCGAAACCCACCCAAAATACCCAACCCAAACATTTCACCACAAACCCAAAGTTTCTCTCCAAAATTCATTGTCCTCACACTCTTCCCAGTCCATGGTCTCTCATAAAGTCCATTGCCTCCTCCGGCAAGTCAAAATAAAACTCTGTCTTCTGATAAGTCATTCACAAGCGCGCCGAGTATAAAACCCTGAATTTCACTCCCTTCTTGAAGAGGGCAGCATTTACCCGGGTGAACCTGGATCTCCTCTTCACCAACTCCACATACAGGTGCACCTCCTGGTCTGCCTCACACACTGCAAAATCTTCTTGCACCAGCACCACCATCGCCCTCGGCAGCTTCCCCACCTTCGGCCTCCTCCTCAGTGCCCTGTGCGCCTGATCCACCTCAAGAGGCCGATCAAAGGCCATCTTCTCCATCAGCTGCCCCATCATCCTTGTCACATACTTGGCGGCGTCCGCTCCCTCAATACCCTCAGGCATCCCGCGTTTGCAGTCTTCCGGCCAGAAGCAGCAGCAGTGACTTGGTCATGCTCCCTGCACGTACACTTGATATCAGGTGCCCTGTATGTACGTGCTCTTGGCAACAAATCACGGAAGAGAGTTTCTTCCATTTACTGGCTGCTGGTGAGCAAATCAAGAGGAATATGAAGATAAATCATTTAATTATAAGTAAGAGATACCAGAGACACAAATGGGCAGTGTACCTACTGAACATGGTCTCACAACTGAATCTGCTGGAGAGAGCGGCACAGGAAAGTCCAGGGCAAGATAGAGCAGTGCTAATGTTAACTCTGTACAGAGCTCCAGGGCATCTGGTGAACAGCCTACAAAGAAGAAACTTACCTCGGGAAAGAAGCAGTATAAAGATGGTTGTGTCAATTGTGCCGATACAAATAAGGATGCAAAGCCCATGTGTATTATGTGCAGGGAAGTGGCAAATTAGAGGAAAAGTTTCAGATATTGAAAGAGAATTGGTGGTTGAAAAATTCCTTTTGAGGTTGAGACCTCAGAGTCAGTTATTAACTTACAGCTGATTCCAAATGAAAAGACAACACTGCTATACCTGACCTGTGATACCACATTAAAAACACACCAAAAGCCCATGAAGTTGTCAGTATTCTGGAGTAGCATTTCCAGGAATATCCAGCGCTGAGTAAAACAAGCATTTCGTTGGTATTGCCCTTCATGGCAACCAACATGTGCGAAGCTGGATTTTCCGCTTTCACAAAGATGAAAATGGCACAAAGGAACTGGCCAAAGTCTGCACCTAATATGTGCACTGCCTTCTCCTCCTGTAAATCTGATTAGAGTGAGATTGTGAGGACCAAGCAGGCCCCCCTTTCATATTAAAGGTAAGTGAACGTGTATGTATTGTGAAATTCGGTCGTCAGGTCCCGAAGCTTGGCCGGTTGGCAAAAGTGGGACCCGGGAAATAAAGTTTGAAAAACACTGCTCTACCTCACCCTCACACACCTACCAATGCTGCCAGCCTCATACCCACCTCTCGCTGCTTCCACATACCTCCAACTATTCAATCAGATCCATCACACAAACAGTGTATATTAATAGTCTTCACTCTGAGGACATAACTGGAGGCAGCAGTGCAGGACTGAACAGCAACAGGCATGCCTACAACAGCCTCGATTATATGCTCAGGTTGTGCAATTGGGTTTGAACCTCTCACCTTCTAATGCAAGGGAAGAGCACCACCTCTCGGCCACGCTGATCAATCTGATCATCAAGCACAGATGGTGACTTGGGTTGAGGAGTCCACAAGCCACATCCACACAGTTTTGCAATTTTTGACAGAAGTCTTAAGGCCTTCTCCCACAGAGGATTGCACTATAGGGACTGTGGCAGTTCAAGAGGGCAACTCAGCAACTCAAGGGGAAGTAGAGATGGGCAACAAATGCTGGCCTAGCCAACAACACCTGCATCCCATGTAATAATTATTTCTTAAAGTATAACTCTGGCCGCGTGGGATAACAAAGTAGAATGTCTAGCTTTGATAGGCTTGGAGATCAGGTAAAGAGAACCATGTGACTGCTGTACCAATTTCAATGGCAGCACTGGTACTGCTATTACACTGTCTACAACCTCGCCATCTCAATCTGCCTACTGGCATCTCTGTAGCATCAGTGACTTCTGATCCTATCTCATTTCATCCACTAATGCAACCCTCATCTATGCCCTTCTCATCTTTGCTCTCAACTTGATGCGCAATCAATTACTCTCGAGACAAGGTGAGTCATAACTAATAGGCTTTAATCTGCTAGAACTGTTCCCCAGCAGCTTCGATACAGAAAGTGAAGGCTGCTGGGACGGCACCGGTTCTTATACTCCGCCTCTCAGGGTGGAGCTATGTACATCAGCCAATGGTAGACTCCTGGGTCTAGCCAATGGTCATCCACCTCTCAGGTACCGCAATACCTGGTATTACCACACAACTATTTCAGCATTGTCTTGCCTGGCCTACCATCTACCATCCTCTGTAATCTTCAGAAAAACCAAAACTCTGCAGCCTGTTTCCTACTTTGCATCAAGGCCCTCTCATCCATCAGCCCTCTCCTTGCTGACCGACACTGACTCTCATCGTTCAACATCTCAAATTCAAAATTCTCATCTTCATGTTTAAATCCCATTATGGACTTGCCCCTCTCGAACCGTCTGACCTACAGCTCTCCCCTCCAACTTTCTGTCCCTCTGACACTGGCTTTTTGTGCATCCCTCCCTCACATGGTGAAGTGAGTAAAGCAAAGCCAGGAACATGAGGAGGCGACAGATATCGAGTGGCTAGTTCAAAGAGCAAGAGGTAGAAGTAGCAACGAGAACAAGCAGAGACAGGAATGTGATTAAAGTGAGCAGGCAAAGGCCTGAGCAAACTCACCGCAAATTGCAGCCTCTCGCTTGCAAAATCTACTTTGCAATATATCATGTCTCAACACTCACCAGCTTCAACTCAACCTGAAAGAAAAAATGGAAAACAAGGAGAGAATCACAAAGAAGAGTTTGGGTTGGAAACACAGCAAAGATACAAAATACACGAGAAGGAGCACAAACAGCAGCATGAAGGTGACAGACATGTTAGGCCATAAGACATAGCAACAGAATTGGGCCATTCGGCCCATCGCGTCCGCTCTGCCATTAAATCATGGCTGATATGTTTCTCACCTCCATTCTCCTGCCTTCTCCCCCTGACTGCTGAACCCTTATTAATCAAGAACCTATCTATCTCTGTCTTAAAGACACTCAGTGAGTTGGCCTCCACAGCCTTCTGCGGAAAAGAGTTCCACAGATTCACCACCCTCTGGCTGAAGAAGTTCCTCCCCATCTCTGTTTTAAAGGATCATCCCTTCAATCTGAGGCTGTGCCCTCGGGTTCTAGTTTTTCCTACTAGTGGAAACATCCTCTCCATGTCCACTCTAACCAGGCCTCACAGTATCCTGTAAGTTTCAATAAGGTCCCCCCTCATCCTTCTAAACTCCGTCAAATACAGACCCAGAGTCCTCAACTGCTCCTCATATGACAAGCTCTTCATTCCAGGGATCATTCTTGTGAACCTCCTCCAGACAGTTTCTAAGGCCAGCACATTCCTCCTTAGATACAAGGCACAAAACTGCTCACAATACTCCAAATGGGGTCTGATCAGAGCCTTCTACAGCCTTAGAAGTACCATCCGATCCGAAAAGGACCCTCTTCCCCTGTTACCCAATGTTCCATGAACTTTGGCATATTCGATGTTCCATGAATGTTGGCATATTCTCTCATGGTGAATGAGGTAACAGGCAACCTGCTGATATATATGTATATACACAGCAGTATGCAGCTGTCATAACTTCAGTCAATCAAAATCAGTGAGTGACGTTGTTTACAGTCACATCTGCAGTTCTGACGACCTCCACCTGATGGTGCTTATTCACTATAGAATAATATTGCAAGGAATGATTTGTTCTGAAGGTGTGTTCAGAAGGTGTCACTGTAGTCTGTCAGACTGTTACAAACTCTGATCAATTAACAAATCTCAATGACATTCTCAAAGAATGGTTACATCACAGAAGCAGGCCATTCGGCCCATTGTGCCAATATCTGTTTTTTCAAGAACAACTCAGATAGTTTGACTCCCCAGCTTTCCCACACAGCCCTGCAACTATCTTCTGTTCAAGAGCTAATTCAATTTCCTTTTAATAGCCCCTGCCTGCACCACACTCTCAGGCCCGATTGTATCTGCCTGCACCACACTCTCAGGCCCGATTGTATCTGCCTGCACCACACTCTCAGGTCTGATTGTATCTGCCTGCACCACACTCTCAGGCCCGATTGGATCTGCCTGCACCACGCTCTCAGGCCCGATTGTATCTGCCTGCACCACACTCTCAGGCCCAATTGTACCTGCCTACACCACACTCTCAGGCCCGATTGTATCTGCCTGCACCACACTCTCAGGTCTGATTGTATCTGCCTGCACCACACTCTCAGGCACGATTGTACCTGCCTGCACCACACTCTCAGGCCAGATTGGATCTGCCTGCTCCACACTCTCAGGTCTGATTGTATCTGCCTGCACCACACTCTCAGGCCTGATTGTACCTGCCTGCACCACGCTCTCAGGCCCGTTTGTATCTGCCTGCACCACACTCTCAGGCCCGATTGTATCTGCCTGCACCACACTCTCAGGCCTGATTGTATCTGCCTGCACCACACTCTCAGGTCCAATTGTATCTGCCTGCACCACACTCTCAGGCCCGATTGTATCTGCCTGCACCACACTCTCAGGTCTGATTGTAACTGCCTGCACCACACTCTCAGGTCTGATTGTATCTGCCTGCACCACACTCTCAGGCCCGATTGTATCTGCCTGCACCACACTCTCAGGCCCGATTGTATCTGCCTGCACCACGCTCTCAAGCCCGATTGTATCTGCCTGCACCACACTCTCAGGCCCGATTGTATCTGCCTGCACCACAATCTCAGGCCCGATTGTATCTGCCTGCACCACACTCTCAGGCCTGATTGTATCTGCCTGCACCACGCTCTCAGGCCCGATTTTATCTGCCTGCACCACGCTCTCAGGCCCGATTGTACCTGCCTACACCACACTCTCAGGCCCGATTGTATCTGCCTGCACCACACTCTCAGCCCCGATTGTATCTGCTTGCACCACGCTCTCAGGCCCGATTGTACCTGCCTGCACCACACTCTCAGGCCCAATTGTATCTGCCTGCACCAGACTCTCAGGCCGATTGTACCTGCCTGCACCACACTCTCAGGCACGATTGTATCTGCCTGCACCACACTCTCAGGCCCGATTGTATCTGACTGCACCAGACTCTCAGGCCCGATTGTATCTGCCTGCACCAGACTCTCAGGCCTGATTGTATCTGCCTGCACCACACTCTCAGGCCCGATTGTATCTGCCTGCACCACACTCTCAGGCCCGATTGTATCTGCCTGCACCACACTCTCAGGCCCGATTGCATCTGCCTGCACCACACTCTCAGGCCCGATTGTACCTGCCTACACCACACTCTCAGGCCCGATTGTACCTGCCTGCATCACACTCTCAGGTCAGATTGTATCTGCCTGCACCACACTCTCAGGCCCAAATGTATCTGCCTTCACCACACTCTCAGGCCCGATTGTATCTGCCTGCACCACACTCTCAGGTCTGATTGTATCTGCCTGCATCACACTCTCAGGCCCGATTGTATCTGGCTGCACCACACTCTCAGGCCCGATTGTACCCGCCTGCACCACACTCTCAGGCCCGATTGTATCTGCCTGCACCACTCTCTCAGGCCCGATTGTATCTGCCTGCACCACAATCTCTGGCCCGATTGTATTTGCCTGCACCACACTCACAGGCCCGATTATATCTGCCTGCACCACACTCTCAGTCCCGATTCTTTCTGCCTGCACCACACTCTCAGGCACGATTGTATCTGCCTGCACCACACTCTCAGGCACGATTGTATCTGCCTGCACCACACACTCAGGCCCGATTGTACCTGCCTGCACAACACTCTCAAGCCCGATTGTACCTGCCTGCACCACACTCTCAGGCCCAAATGTATCTGCCTGCACCACACTCTCAGGTCTGATTGTATCTGCCTGCACCACACTCTCAGGCCCAATTGTACCTGCCTGCACCACACTCTCAGGTCTGATAGTGTCTGCCTCCACCACACTCTCAGGCCCAAATGTATCTGCCTGCACCACGCTCTCAGGCCCAATTGAACCTGCCTGCACCACACCCTCAGGCCCGATTGTACCTGCCTGCACCACACTCTCTGGTCCGATTGTACCTGCCTACACCACGGTCTCAGGCCCGATTGTATCTGCCTGCACCACACTCTCAGGCCCGATTGTACCTGCCTGCACCACACTCGCAGGCCCGATTGTAACTGCCTGCACCACACTCTCAGGTCTGATTGTACCAGCCTGCACCCCACTCTCAGGCCCAAATATATCTGCCTGCACCACACTCTCAGGCCCGATTGTACCTGCCTGCACCACTCTCTCAGGCCCGATTGTATCTGCCTGCACCACACTCTCAGGCGCGATTGTATCTGCCTGCACCACTCTCACAGGTCTGATTGTATCTGCCTGCACCACACTCTCAGGCCCAATTCCATCTGCCTGCTCCACACACTCAGGCCCGATTGTATCTGCCTGCACCACACTCTCAGGCCGATTGTATCTGCCTGCACCACACTCTCAGGCCCGATTGTATCTGCCTGCACCACACTCTCGGGTATGATTGTATCTGCCTGCACCACTCTGTCAGGACCGATTGTACCTGCCTGCACCGCACTCTCAGGCCCAATTGTATCTGCCTGCACCACACTCTCAGGCCCGATTGTATCTGCCCGCACCACACTCTCAGGCCCAATTCTATCTGCCTGCACCACACTCTCTGGCCCAATTGTACCTGCCTGCACCACACTCTCAGGCCCGATTGTATCTGCCTGCACCACACTCTCAGGCCCGATTGTACCTGCTGCACCACACTCTCAGGCCCGATTGTACCTGCCTGCACCACACTCTCAGGCCCATTTGTACCTGCCTGCACCACACTCTCAGGCCCAATTGTATCTGCCTGCACCACACTCTCACGTCTGATTGTATCTGCCTGCACCACACTCTCAGGTGAGATTGTATCTGCCTGCACCACACTCTCAGGCCCGATTGTATCTGCCTGCACCACACTCTCAGGCCCGATTGTACCTGCCTGCAACACACTCTCAGGCCCGATTGTACCTGCCTGCACCACACTCGCAGGCCCGATTGTATCTGCCTGCACCACACTCTCAGGCCCGATTGTATCTGCCTGCACCACACTCTCAGGCCCAATTGTACCTGCCTACACCACACTCTCAGGCCCGATTGTATCTGCCTGCACCACACTCTCAGGTCTGATTGTATCTGCCTGCACCACACTCTCAGGTCTGATTGTATCTGCCTGCACCACACTCTCAGGTCTGATTGTATCTGCCTGCACCACACACTCAGGCACGATTGTAACTGCCTGCACCACACTCTCAGGCCAGATTGGATCTGCCTGCTCCACACTCTCAGGTCTGATTGTATCTGCCTGCACCACACTCTCAGGCCTGATTGTACCTGCCTGCACCACGCTCTCAGGCCCGTTTGTATCTGCCTGCACCACACTCTCAGGCCCGATTGTATCTGCCTGCACCACACTCTCAGGTCTGATTGTATCTGCCTGCACCACACTCTCTGGCCCGATTGTATCTGCCTGCACCACACTCTCAGGTCTGATTGTAACTGCCTGCACCACACTCTCAGGTCCAATTGTATCTGCCTGCACCACACTCTCAGGCCCGATTGTATCTGCCTGCACCACACTCTCAGGTCTGATTGTAACTGCCTGCACCACACTCTCAGGCCCGATTGTATCTACCTGCACCACACTCTCAGGCCCGATTGTACCTGCCTGCACCACACTCTCAGGCCCAATTGTATCTGCCTGCACCACACTCTCAGGCCCGATTGTATCTGCCTGCACCACACTATCAGGCCCGATTGTATCTGCCTGCACCACACACTCAGGCCCGATTGTACCTGCCTGCACCACACTCTCAGGCCCGATTGTATCTGCCTGCAACACACTCTCAGGCCCGATTGTATCTGCCTGCACCACACTCTCAATCCCGATTGTATCTGCCTGCACCACAGTCTCAGGCCCGATTGTATCTTCCTGCACCACACTCTCTGGCCCGACTGTATCTGCCTGCACCACACTCTCTGGCCCGATTGTACCTGCCTGCACCACACTCTCAGGCCCGATTGTATCTGCCTGCACCACACTCTCAGGCCCGATTGTATCTGCCTGCACCAGACTCTCAGGACAGATTGTATCTGCCTGCACCACACTCTCAGGCCCGATTGTATCTGCCTGCTCCACACTCTCAGGCCCGATTGTATCTGTCTGCACCACACTCTCAGGCCCGATTGTATCTGCCTGCACCACACTCTCAGGCCTGATTGTATCTGCCTGCACCAGACTCTCAGGTGAGATTGTATCTGCCTGCACCACACTCTCAGGCCCGATTGTACCTGCCTGCACCACAGTCTCAGGTGAGATTGTATCTGCCTGCATCACACTCTCAGGCCCGATTGTATCTGCCTGCACCACACTCTCAGGCACGACTGTAACTGCCTGCACCACACTCTCAGGCCCGATTGAACCTGCCTGCACCACATTCTCAGGCCCGATTGTATCTGCCAGCACCACACTCTCAGGCCCGATTGTATCTGCCTGCACCACACTCTCAGGCCCGATTGTATCTGCCTGCACCACACTCTCTGGCCCGATTGTATCTGCCTGCACAACACTCTCAGGCCCGATTGTACCTGCCTGCACCACACTCTCAGGCCCGATTGTATCTGCCTGCTCCACACTCTCAGGTCTGCTTGTATCTGCCTGAACCACACTCACAGGCCCAATTGTGCCTGACTGCACCACTGTCTCAGGCCCGATTGTACCTGCCTGCACCACACTCTCAGGCCCGATTGTACCTGCCTGCACCACACTCTCAGGCCCGATTGTACCTGTCTGCACCACACTCTCAGGCCCAATTGTATCTGCCTGCACCACACTCTCAAGTCTGATTGTATCTGCCTGCACCACACTCTCAGGTGAGATTGTATCTGCCTGCACCACACACTCAGGCCCGATTGTACCTGCCTGCACAACACTCTCAAGCCCGATTGTACCTGCCTGCACCACACTCTCAGGCCCAAATGTATCTGCCTGCACCACACTCTCAGGTCTGATTGTATCTGCCTGCACCACACTCTCAGGCCCAATTGTACCTGCCTGCACCACACTCTCAGGTCTGATAGTGTCTGCCTCCACCACACTCTCAGGCCCAAATGTATCTGCCTGCACCACGCTCTCAGGCCCAATTGAACCTGCCTGCACCACACCCTCAGGCCCGATTGTACCTGCCTGCACCACACTCTCTGGTCCGATTGTACCTGCCTACACCACGGTCTCAGGCCCGATTGTATCTGCCTGCACCACACTCTCAGGCCCGATTGTACCTGCCTGCACCACACTCGCAGGCCCGATTGTAACTGCCTGCACCACACTCTCAGGTCTGATTGTACCAGCCTGCACCCCACTCTCAGGCCCAAATATATCTGCCTGCACCACACTCTCAGGCCCGATTGTACCTGCCTGCACCACTCTCTCAGGCCCGATTGTATCTGCCTGCACCACACTCTCAGGCGCGATTGTATCTGCCTGCACCACTCTCACAGGTCTGATTGTATCTGCCTGCACCACACTCTCAGGCCCAATTCCATCTGCCTGCTCCACACACTCAGGCCCGATTGTATCTGCCTGCACCACACTCTCAGGCCGATTGTATCTGCCTGCACCACACTCTCAGGCCCGATTGTATCTGCCTGCACCACACTCTCGGGTATGATTGTATCTGCCTGCACCACTCTGTCAGGACCGATTGTACCTGCCTGCACCGCACTCTCAGGCCCAATTGTATCTGCCTGCACCACACTCTCAGGCCCGATTGTATCTGCCCGCACCACACTCTCAGGCCCAATTCTATCTGCCTGCACCACACTCTCTGGCCCAATTGTACCTGCCTGCACCACACTCTCAGGCCCGATTGTATCTGCCTGCACCACACTCTCAGGCCCGATTGTACCTGCTGCACCACACTCTCAGGCCCGATTGTACCTGCCTGCACCACACTCTCAGGCCCATTTGTACCTGCCTGCACCACACTCTCAGGCCCAATTGTATCTGCCTGCACCACACTCTCACGTCTGATTGTATCTGCCTGCACCACACTCTCAGGTGAGATTGTATCTGCCTGCACCACACTCTCAGGCCCGATTGTATCTGCCTGCACCACACTCTCAGGCCCGATTGTACCTGCCTGCAACACACTCTCAGGCCCGATTGTACCTGCCTGCACCACACTCGCAGGCCCGATTGTATCTGCCTGCACCACACTCTCAGGCCCGATTGTATCTGCCTGCACCACACTCTCAGGCCCAATTGTACCTGCCTACACCACACTCTCAGGCCCGATTGTATCTGCCTGCACCACACTCTCAGGTCTGATTGTATCTGCCTGCACCACACTCTCAGGTCTGATTGTATCTGCCTGCACCACACTCTCAGGTCTGATTGTATCTGCCTGCACCACACACTCAGGCACGATTGTAACTGCCTGCACCACACTCTCAGGCCAGATTGGATCTGCCTGCTCCACACTCTCAGGTCTGATTGTATCTGCCTGCACCACACTCTCAGGCCTGATTGTACCTGCCTGCACCACGCTCTCAGGCCCGTTTGTATCTGCCTGCACCACACTCTCAGGCCCGATTGTATCTGCCTGCACCACACTCTCAGGTCTGATTGTATCTGCCTGCACCACACTCTCTGGCCCGATTGTATCTGCCTGCACCACACTCTCAGGTCTGATTGTAACTGCCTGCACCACACTCTCAGGTCCAATTGTATCTGCCTGCACCACACTCTCAGGCCCGATTGTATCTGCCTGCACCACACTCTCAGGTCTGATTGTAACTGCCTGCACCACACTCTCAGGCCCGATTGTATCTGCCTGCACCACACTCTCAGGCCCGATTGTACCTGCCTGCACCACACTCTCAGGCCCAATTGTATCTGCCTGCACCACACTCTCAGGCCCGATTGTATCTGCCTGCACCACACTATCAGGCCCGATTGTATCTGCCTGCACCACACACTCAGGCCCGATTGTACCTGCCTGCACCACACTCTCAGGCCCGATTGTATCTGCCTGCAACACACTCTCAGGCCCGATTGTATCTGCCTGCACCACACTCTCAATCCCGATTGTATCTGCCTGCACCACAGTCTCAGGCCCGATTGTATCTTCCTGCACCACACTCTCTGGCCCGACTGTATCTGCCTGCACCACACTCTCTGGCCCGATTGTACCTGCCTGCACCACACTCTCAGGCCCGATTGTATCTGCCTGCACCACACTCTCAGGCCCGATTGTATCTGCCTGCACCAGACTCTCAGGACAGATTGTATCTGCCTGCACCACACTCTCAGGCCCGATTGTATCTGCCTGCTCCACACTCTCAGGCCCGATTGTATCTGTCTGCACCACACTCTCAGGCCCGATTGTATCTGCCTGCACCACACTCTCAGGCCTGATTGTATCTGCCTGCACCAGACTCTCAGGTGAGATTGTATCTGCCTGCACCACACTCTCAGGCCCGATTGTACCTGCCTGCACCACAGTCTCAGGTGAGATTGTATCTGCCTGCATCACACTCTCAGGCCCGATTGTATCTGCCTGCACCACACTCTCAGGCACGACTGTAACTGCCTGCACCACACTCTCAGGCCCGATTGAACCTGCCTGCACCACATTCTCAGGCCCGATTGTATCTGCCAGCACCACACTCTCAGGCCCGATTGTATCTGCCTGCACCACACTCTCAGGCCCGATTGTATCTGCCTGCACCACACTCTCTGGCCCGATTGTATCTGCCTGCACAACACTCTCAGGCCCGATTGTACCTGCCTGCACCACACTCTCAGGCCCGATTGTATCTGCCTGCTCCACACTCTCAGGTCTGCTTGTATCTGCCTGAACCACACTCACAGGCCCAATTGTGCCTGACTGCACCACTGTCTCAGGCCCGATTGTACCTGCCTGCACCACACTCTCAGGCCCGATTGTACCTGCCTGCACCACACTCTCAGGCCCGATTGTACCTGTCTGCACCACACTCTCAGGCCCAATTGTATCTGCCTGCACCACACTCTCAAGTCTGATTGTATCTGCCTGCACCACACTCTCAGGTGAGATTGTATCTGCCTGCACCACACTCTCAGGCCCGATTGTATCTGCCTGCACCACACTCTCAGGCCCGGTTGTATCTGCCAGCACCACACTCTCAGGCCCGATTGTATCTGCCTGCACCACACTCTCAGGCCCGATTGTATCTGCCTTCACCACACTCTCAGGCCCGATTGTATCTGCCTGCACCACACTCTCAGGCCCGATTGTACCTGCCTGCACCACACTCTCAGGCCCGATTGTATCTGCCTGCACCACACTCTCTGGCCCGATTGTATCTGCCTGCACCACACTCTCAGGCCCGATTGTACCTGCCTGCACCACACTCTCAGGCCCGATTGTATCTGCCTGCTCCACACTCTCAGGTCTGCTTGTAACTGCCTGCACCACACTCTCAGGCCCGATTGAACCTGCCTGCACCAGATTCTCAGGCCCAATTGTATCTGCCAGCACCACACTCTCAGGCCCGATTGTATCTGCCTGGACCACACTCTCAGGCCCGATTGTATCTGCCTGCACCACACTCTCTGGCTCGATTGTATCTGCCTGCACCACACTCTCAGGCCCGATTGTATCTGCCTGCTCCACACTCTCAGGTCTGCTTGTATCTGCCTGAACCACACTCACAGGCCCAATTGTACCTGACTGCACCACTGTCTCAGGCCCGATTGTACCTGCCTGCACCACACTCTCAGGCCCGATTGTACCTGCCTGCACCTCACTCTCAGGCCCGATTGTACCTGTCTGCACCACACTCAAAGGCCCAATTGTATCTGCCTGCACCACACTCTCAAGTCTGATTGTATCTGCCTGCACCACACTCTCAGGTGAGATTGTATCTGCCTGCACCACACTCTCAGGCCCGATTGTATCTGCTTGCACCACACTCTCAGGCCGATTGTACCTGCCTGCACCACACTCTCAGGCCCGATTGTACCTGCCTGCACCACACTCTCAGGCCCGATTGTACCTGCCTGCACCACACTCTCAGGCCCGATTGTATCTGCCTGCACGACACTCTCAGGCCCGATTGTATCTGCCTGCACCACACTCTCAGGCCCGATTGTATCTGCCTGCACCACACTCTCAGGCCCGATTGTACCTGCCTGCACCACACTCTCAGGCCCGATTGTATCTGCCTGCAACACACTCTCAGGCCCGATTGTATCTGCCTGCACCACACTCTCAGGCCCGATTGTATCTGCCTGCACCACACTCTCAGGCCCAATTGTATCTGCCTGCACCACACTCTCAGGCACGATTGTAACTGCCTACATCACACTCTCAGGCCAGATTGGATCTGCCTGCTCCACACTCTCAGGTCTGATTGTATCTGCCTGCACCACACTCTCAGGCCTGATTGTACCTGCCTGCACCACTCTCTCAGGTCCAATTGTATCTGCCTGCACCACACTCTCAGGCCCGATTGTATCTGCCTGCACCACACTCTCAGGTCTGATTGTAACTGCCTGCACCACACTCTCAGGCCCGATTGTATCTGCCTGCACCACACTCTCAGGCCCGATTGTACCTGCCTGCACCACACTCTCAGGCCCAATTGTATCTGCCTGCACCACACTCTCAGGCCCGATTGTATCTGCCTGCACCACACTATCAGGCCCGATTGTATCTGCCTGCACCACACACTCAGGCCCGATTGTACCTGCCTGCACCACACTCTCAGGCCCGATTGTATCTGCCTGCAACACACTCTCAGGCCCGATTGTATCTGCCTGCACCACACTTTCAATCCCGATTGTATCTGCCTGCACCACAGTCTCAGGCCCGATTGTATCTTCCTGCACCACACTCTCTGGCCCGACTGTATCTGCCTGCACCACACTCTCTGGCCCGATTGTACCTGCCTGCACCACACTCTCAGGCCCGATTGTATCTGCCTGCACCACACTCTCAGGCCCGATTGTATCTGCCTGCACCAGACTCTCAGGACAGATTGTATCTGCCTGCACCACACTCTCAGGCCCGATTGTATCTGCCTGCTCCACACTCTCAGGCCCGATTGTATCTGTCTGCACCACACTCTAAGGCCCGATTGTATCTGCCTGCACCACACTCTCAGGCCTGATTGTATCTGCCTGCACCAGACTCTCAGGTGAGATTGTATCTGCCTGCACCACACTCTCAGGCCCGATTGTACCTGCCTGCACCACAGTCTCAGGTGAGATTGTATCTGCCTGCATCACACTCTCAGGCCCGATTGTATCTGCCTGCACCACACTCTCAGGCACGACTGTAACTGCCTGCACCACACTCTCAGGCCCGATTGAACCTGCCTGCACCACATTCTCAGGCCCGATTGTATCTGCCAGCACCACACTCTCAGGCCCGATTGTATCTGCCTGCACCACACTCTCAGGCCCGATTGTATCTGCCTGCACCACACTCTCTGGCCCGATTGTATCTGCCTGCACAACACTCTCAGGCCCGATTGTACCTGCCTGCACCACACTCTCAGGTCCGATTGTATCTGCCTGCTCCACACTCTCAGGTCTGCTTGTATCTGCCTGAACCACACTCACAGGCCCAATTGTACCTGACTGCACCACTGTCTCAGGCCCGATTGTACCTGCCTGCACCACACTCTCAGGCCCGATTGTACCTGCCTGCACCACACTCTCAGGCCCGATTGTACCTGTCTGCACCACACTCTCAGGCCCAATTGTATCTGCCTGCACCACACTCTCAAGTCTGATTGTATCTGCCTGCACCACACTCTCAGGTGAGATTGTATCTGCCTGCACCACACTCTCAGGCCCGATTGTATCTGCCTGCACCACACTCTCAGGCCCGATTGTATCTGCCAGCACCACACTCTCAGGCCCGATTGTATCTGCCTGCACCACACTCTCAGGCCCGATTGTATCTGCCTTCACCACACTCTCAGGCCCGATTGTATCTGCCTGCACCACACTCTCAGGCCCGATTGTACCTGCCTGCACCACACTCTCAGGCCCGATTGTATCTGCCTGCACCACACTCTCTGGCCCGATTGTATCTGCCTGCACCACACTCTCAGGCCCGATTGTACCTGCCTGCACCACACTCTCAGGCCCGATTGTATCTGCCTGCTCCACACTCTCAGGTCTGCTTGTAACTGCCTGCACCACACTCTCAGGCCCGATTGAACCTGCCTGCACCAGATTCTCAGGCCCAATTGTATCTGCCAGCACCACACTCTCAGGCCCGATTGTATCTGCCTGGACCACAGTCTCAGGCCCGATTGTATCTGCCTGCACCACACTCTCTGGCTCGATTGTATCTGCCTGCACCACACTCTCAGGCCCGATTGTATCTGCCTGCTCCACACTCTCAGGTCTGCTTGTATCTGCCTGAACCACACTCACAGGCCCAATTGTACCTGACTGCACCACTGTCTCAGGCCCGATTGTACCTGCCTGCACCACACTCTCAGGCCCGATTGTACCTGCCTGCACCTCACTCTCAGGCCCGATTGTACCTGTCTGCACCACACTCAAAGGCCCAATTGTATCTGCCTGCACCACACTCTCAAGTCTGATTGTATCTGCCTGCACCACACTCTCAGGTGAGATTGTATCTGCCTGCACCACACTCTCAGGCCCGATTGTAGCTGCTTGCACCACACTCTCAGGCCGATTGTACCTGCCTGCACCACACTCTCAGGCCCGATTGTACCTGCCTGCACCACACTCTCAGGCCCGATTGTACCTGCCTGCACCACACTCTCAGGCCCGATTGTATCTGCCTGCACCACACTCTCAGGCCCGATTGTATCTGCCTGCACCACACTCTCAGGCCCGATTGTATCTGCCTGCACCACACTCTCAGGCCCGATTGTATCTGCCTGCACCACACTCTCAGGCCCGATTGTACCTGCCTGCACCACACTCTCAGGCCCGATTGTATCTGCCTGCAACACACTCTCAGGCCCGATTGTATCTGCCTGCACCACACTCTCAGGCCCGATTGTATCTGCCTGCACCACACTCTCAGGCCCAATTGTATCTGCCTGCACCACACTCTCAGGCCCGATTGTATCTGCCTGCACCACACTCTCAGGCCCGACTGTAACTGCCTACACCACACTCTCAGGCCTGATTGTATCTGCCTGCACCACACTCTCAGGCCCAATTGTATCTGCCTGCACCACACTCTCAGGCCCGATTGTACCTGCCTGCACCACACTCTCAGGCCCGATTGTATCTGCCTGCACCACAGTCTCAGGCCCGATTGTATCTGCCTGCACCACACTCTCAGGCCCGATTATATCTGCCTGCACCACACTCTCTGGCCCAATTGTATCTGCCTGCACCACACTCTCAGGCCCGATTGTACCTGCCTACATCACACTCTCAGGCCCGATTGTACCTGCCTGCACCACACTCTCAGGCCTGATTGTATCTGCCTGCACCACACTCTCAGGCCCGATTGTATCTGCCTGCACCACACTCTCAGGTCTGATTGTATCTGCCTGCATTACACTCTCAGGCCCGATTGTATCTGCCTGCAGCACGCTCTCAGGCCCGATTGTATCTGCCTGCACCACACTCTCAGGCCCGATTGTTCCTGCCTGCACCACGCTCTCAGGCCCGATTGAATCTGCCTGTCCCACTCTCTCAGGCCCGATTGTATCTGCCTGCACCACACTCTCTGGCCCGATTGTATCTGCCTGCACCACACTCACAGGCCCGATTGTATCTGCCTGCACCACACTCTCAGGCCCGATTCTTTCTGCCTGCACCACACTCTCAAGCACAATTGTATCTGCCTGCACCACGCTCTCAGGCCCGATTGTATCTGCCTGCACCACACTCTCAGGCCCGATTGTATCTGCCTGCAGCACACACTCAGGCCCGATTGTACCTGCCTGCACCACACTCTCAGGTCTGATTGTATCTGCCTGCACCACACTCTCAGGCCCAATTGTACCTGCCTGCACCACACTCTCAGGTCTGATTGTATCTGCCTCCACCACACTCTCAGGCCCAAATGTATCTGCCCGCACCACGCTCTCAGGCCCAATTGCACCTGCCTGCACCACACTCTCAGGCCCGATTGTATCTGCCTGCACCACACTCTCAGGCCTGATTGTACCTGCCTGCACCACACTCTCAGGCCCGATTGTACCTGCCTACACCACACTCGCATGCCCGATTGTACCTGCCTAGACCACACTCTCAGGCGCGATTGTATCTGCCTGCACCACTCTCTCAGGTCTGATTGTATCTGCCTGCACCACACTCTCAGGCCCAATTGTATCTGCCTGCTCCACACACTCAGGCCCGATTGTATCTGCCTGCACCACGCTCTCAGGCCCGATTGTATCTGCCTGCACCACACTCTCAGGCCCGATTGTATCTGCCTGCACCACACACTCAGGCCCGATTGTACCTGCCTGCACCACACTCTCAGGCCCGATTGTATCTGCCTGCAACACACTCTCAGGCCCGATTGTATCTGCCTGCACCACACTCTCAATCCCGATTGTATCTGCCTGCACCACAGTCTCAGGCCCGATTGTATCTTCCTGCACCACACTCTCTGGCCCGACTGTATCTGCCTGCACCACACTCTCTGGCCCGATTGTACCTGCCTGCACCACACTCTCAGGCCCGATTGTATCTGCCTGCACCACACTCTCAGGCCCGATTGTATCTGCCTGCACCAGACTCTCAGGACAGATTGTATCTGCCTGCACCACACTCTCAGGCCCGATTGTATCTGCCTGCTCCACACTCTCAGGCCCGATTGTATCTGTCTGCACCACACTCTCAGGCCCGATTGTATCTGCCTGCACCACACTCTCAGGCCTGATTGTATCTGCCTGCACCAGACTCTCAGGTGAGATTGTATCTGCCTGCACCACACTCTCAGGCCCGATTGTACCTGCCTGCACCACAGTCTCAGGTGAGATTGTATCTGCCTGCATCACACTCTCAGGCCCGATTGTATCTGCCTGCACCACACTCTCAGGCACGACTGTAACTGCCTGCACCACACTCTCAGGCCCGATTGAACCTGCCTGCACCACATTCTCAGGCCCGATTGTATCTGCCAGCACCACACTCTCAGGCCCGATTGTATCTGCCTGCACCACACTCTCAGGCCCGATTGTATCTGCCTGCACCACACTCTCTGGCCCGATTGTATCTGCCTGCACAACACTCTCAGGCCCGATTGTACCTGCCTGCACCACACTCTCAGGCCCGATTGTATCTGCCTGCTCCACACTCTCAGGTCTGCTTGTATCTGCCTGAACCACACTCACAGGCCCAATTGTGCCTGACTGCACCACTGTCTCAGGCCCGATTGTACCTGCCTGCACCACACTCTCAGGCCCGATTGTACCTGCCTGCACCACACTCTCAGGCCCGATTGTACCTGTCTGCACCACACTCTCAGGCCCAATTGTATCTGCCTGCACCACACTCTCAAGTCTGATTGTATCTGCCTGCACCACACTCTCAGGTGAGATTGTATCTGCCTGCACCACACACTCAGGCCCGATTGTACCTGCCTGCACAACACTCTCAAGCCCGATTGTACCTGCCTGCACCACACTCTCAGGCCCAAATGTATCTGCCTGCACCACACTCTCAGGTCTGATTGTATCTGCCTGCACCACACTCTCAGGCCCAATTGTACCTGCCTGCACCACACTCTCAGGTCTGATAGTGTCTGCCTCCACCACACTCTCAGGCCCAAATGTATCTGCCTGCACCACGCTCTCAGGCCCAATTGAACCTGCCTGCACCACACCCTCAGGCCCGATTGTACCTGCCTGCACCACACTCTCTGGTCCGATTGTACCTGCCTACACCACGGTCTCAGGCCCGATTGTATCTGCCTGCACCACACTCTCAGGCCCGATTGTACCTGCCTGCACCACACTCGCAGGCCCGATTGTAACTGCCTGCACCACACTCTCAGGTCTGATTGTACCAGCCTGCACCCCACTCTCAGGCCCAAATATATCTGCCTGCACCACACTCTCAGGCCCGATTGTACCTGCCTGCACCACTCTCTCAGGCCCGATTGTATCTGCCTGCACCACACTCTCAGGCGCGATTGTATCTGCCTGCACCACTCTCACAGGTCTGATTGTATCTGCCTGCACCACACTCTCAGGCCCAATTCCATCTGCCTGCTCCACACACTCAGGCCCGATTGTATCTGCCTGCACCACACTCTCAGGCCGATTGTATCTGCCTGCACCACACTCTCAGGCCCGATTGTATCTGCCTGCACCACACTCTCGGGTATGATTGTATCTGCCTGCACCACTCTGTCAGGACCGATTGTACCTGCCTGCACCGCACTCTCAGGCCCAATTGTATCTGCCTGCACCACACTCTCAGGCCCGATTGTATCTGCCCGCACCACACTCTCAGGCCCAATTCTATCTGCCTGCACCACACTCTCTGGCCCAATTGTACCTGCCTGCACCACACTCTCAGGCCCGATTGTATCTGCCTGCACCACACTCTCAGGCCCGATTGTACCTGCTGCACCACACTCTCAGGCCCGATTGTACCTGCCTGCACCACACTCTCAGGCCCATTTGTACCTGCCTGCACCACACTCTCAGGCCCAATTGTATCTGCCTGCACCACACTCTCACGTCTGATTGTATCTGCCTGCACCACACTCTCAGGTGAGATTGTATCTGCCTGCACCACACTCTCAGGCCCGATTGTATCTGCCTGCACCACACTCTCAGGCCCGATTGTACCTGCCTGCAACACACTCTCAGGCCCGATTGTACCTGCCTGCACCACACTCGCAGGCCCGATTGTATCTGCCTGCACCACACTCTCAGGCCCGATTGTATCTGCCTGCACCACACTCTCAGGCCCAATTGTACCTGCCTACACCACACTCTCAGGCCCGATTGTATCTGCCTGCACCACACTCTCAGGTCTGATTGTATCTGCCTGCACCACACTCTCAGGTCTGATTGTATCTGCCTGCACCACACTCTCAGGTCTGATTGTATCTGCCTGCACCACACACTCAGGCACGATTGTAACTGCCTGCACCACACTCTCAGGCCAGATTGGATCTGCCTGCTCCACACTCTCAGGTCTGATTGTATCTGCCTGCACCACACTCTCAGGCCTGATTGTACCTGCCTGCACCACGCTCTCAGGCCCGTTTGTATCTGCCTGCACCACACTCTCAGGCCCGATTGTATCTGCCTGCACCACACTCTCAGGTCTGATTGTATCTGCCTGCACCACACTCTCTGGCCCGATTGTATCTGCCTGCACCACACTCTCAGGTCTGATTGTAACTGCCTGCACCACACTCTCAGGTCCAATTGTATCTGCCTGCACCACACTCTCAGGCCCGATTGTATCTGCCTGCACCACACTCTCAGGTCTGATTGTAACTGCCTGCACCACACTCTCAGGCCCGATTGTATCTGCCTGCACCACACTCTCAGGCCCGATTGTACCTGCCTGCACCACACTCTCAGGCCCAATTGTATCTGCCTGCACCACACTCTCAGGCCCGATTGTATCTGCCTGCACCACACTATCAGGCCCGATTGTATCTGCCTGCACCACACACTCAGGCCCGATTGTACCTGCCTGCACCACACTCTCAGGCCCGATTGTATCTGCCTGCAACACACTCTCAGGCCCGATTGTATCTGCCTGCACCACACTCTCAATCCCGATTGTATCTGCCTGCACCACAGTCTCAGGCCCGATTGTATCTTCCTGCACCACACTCTCTGGCCCGACTGTATCTGCCTGCACCACACTCTCTGGCCCGATTGTACCTGCCTGCACCACACTCTCAGGCCCGATTGTATCTGCCTGCACCACACTCTCAGGCCCGATTGTATCTGCCTGCACCAGACTCTCAGGACAGATTGTATCTGCCTGCACCACACTCTCAGGCCCGATTGTATCTGCCTGCTCCACACTCTCAGGCCCGATTGTATCTGTCTGCACCACACTCTCAGGCCCGATTGTATCTGCCTGCACCACACTCTCAGGCCTGATTGTATCTGCCTGCACCAGACTCTCAGGTGAGATTGTATCTGCCTGCACCACACTCTCAGGCCCGATTGTACCTGCCTGCACCACAGTCTCAGGTGAGATTGTATCTGCCTGCATCACACTCTCAGGCCCGATTGTATCTGCCTGCACCACACTCTCAGGCACGACTGTAACTGCCTGCACCACACTCTCAGGCCCGATTGAACCTGCCTGCACCACATTCTCAGGCCCGATTGTATCTGCCAGCACCACACTCTCAGGCCCGATTGTATCTGCCTGCACCACACTCTCAGGCCCGATTGTATCTGCCTGCACCACACTCTCTGGCCCGATTGTATCTGCCTGCACAACACTCTCAGGCCCGATTGTACCTGCCTGCACCACACTCTCAGGCCCGATTGTATCTGCCTGCTCCACACTCTCAGGTCTGCTTGTATCTGCCTGAACCACACTCACAGGCCCAATTGTGCCTGACTGCACCACTGTCTCAGGCCCGATTGTACCTGCCTGCACCACACTCTCAGGCCCGATTGTACCTGCCTGCACCACACTCTCAGGCCCGATTGTACCTGTCTGCACCACACTCTCAGGCCCAATTGTATCTGCCTGCACCACACTCTCAAGTCTGATTGTATCTGCCTGCACCACACTCTCAGGTGAGATTGTATCTGCCTGCACCACACTCTCAGGCCCGATTGTATCTGCCTGCACCACACTCTCAGGCCCGGTTGTATCTGCCAGCACCACACTCTCAGGCCCGATTGTATCTGCCTGCACCACACTCTCAGGCCCGATTGTATCTGCCTTCACCACACTCTCAGGCCCGATTGTATCTGCCTGCACCACACTCTCAGGCCCGATTGTACCTGCCTGCACCACACTCTCAGGCCCGATTGTATCTGCCTGCACCACACTCTCTGGCCCGATTGTATCTGCCTGCACCACACTCTCAGGCCCGATTGTACCTGCCTGCACCACACTCTCAGGCCCGATTGTATCTGCCTGCTCCACACTCTCAGGTCTGCTTGTAACTGCCTGCACCACACTCTCAGGCCCGATTGAACCTGTCTGCACCAGATTCTCAGGCCCAATTGTATCTGCCAGCACCACACTCTCAGGCCCGATTGTATCTGCCTGGACCACACTCTCAGGCCCGATTGTATCTGCCTGCACCACACTCTCTGGCTCGATTGTATCTGCCTGCACCACACTCTCAGGCCCGATTGTATCTGCCTGCTCCACACTCTCAGGTCTGCTTGTATCTGCCTGAACCACACTCACAGGCCCAATTGTACCTGACTGCACCACTGTCTCAGGCCCGATTGTACCTGCCTGCACCACACTCTCAGGCCCGATTGTACCTGCCTGCACCTCACTCTCAGGCCCGATTGTACCTGTCTGCACCACACTCAAAGGCCCAATTGTATCTGCCTGCACCACACTCTCAAGTCTGATTGTATCTGCCTGCACCACACTCTCAGGTGAGATTGTATCTGCCTGCACCACACTCTCAGGCCCGATTGTATCTGCTTGCACCACACTCTCAGGCCGATTGTACCTGCCTGCACCACACTCTCAGGCCCGATTGTACCTGCCTGCACCACACTCTCAGGCCCGATTGTACCTGCCTGCACCACACTCTCAGGCCCGATTGTATCTGCCTGCACGACACTCTCAGGCCCGATTGTATCTGCCTGCACCACACTCTCAGGCCCGATTGTATCTGCCTGCACCACACTCTCAGGCCCGATTGTACCTGCCTGCACCACACTCTCAGGCCCGATTGTATCTGCCTGCAACACACTCTCAGGCCCGATTGTATCTGCCTGCACCACACTCTCAGGCCCGATTGTATCTGCCTGCACCACACTCTCAGGCCCAATTGTATCTGCCTGCACCACACTCTCAGGCACGATTGTAACTGCCTACATCACACTCTCAGGCCAGATTGGATCTGCCTGCTCCACACTCTCAGGTCTGATTGTATCTGCCTGCACCACACTCTCAGGCCTGATTGTACCTGCCTGCACCACTCTCTCAGGTCCAATTGTATCTGCCTGCACCACACTCTCAGGCCCGATTGTATCTGCCTGCACCACACTCTCAGGTCTGATTGTAACTGCCTGCACCACACTCTCAGGCCCGATTGTATCTGCCTGCACCACACTCTCAGGCCCGATTGTACCTGCCTGCACCACACTCTCAGGCCCAATTGTATCTGCCTGCACCACACTCTCAGGCCCGATTGTATCTGCCTGCACCACACTATCAGGCCCGATTGTATCTGCCTGCACCACACACTCAGGCCCGATTGTACCTGCCTGCACCACACTCTCAGGCCCGATTGTATCTGCCTGCAACACACTCTCAGGCCCGATTGTATCTGCCTGCACCACACTCTCAATCCCGATTGTATCTGCCTGCACCACAGTCTCAGGCCCGATTGTATCTTCCTGCACCACACTCTCTGGCCCGACTGTATCTGCCTGCACCACACTCTCTGGCCCGATTGTACCTGCCTGCACCACACTCTCAGGCCCGATTGTATCTGCCTGCACCACACTCTCAGGCCCGATTGTATCTGCCTGCACCAGACTCTCAGGACAGATTGTATCTGCCTGCACCACACTCTCAGGCCCGATTGTATCTGCCTGCTCCACACTCTCAGGCCCGATTGTATCTGTCTGCACCACACTCTAAGGCCCGATTGTATCTGCCTGCACCACACTCTCAGGCCTGATTGTATCTGCCTGCACCAGACTCTCAGGTGAGATTGTATCTGCCTGCACCACACTCTCAGGCCCGATTGTACCTGCCTGCACCACAGTCTCAGGTGAGATTGTATCTGCCTGCATCACACTCTCAGGCCCGATTGTATCTGCCTGCACCACACTCTCAGGCACGACTGTAACTGCCTGCACCACACTCTCAGGCCCGATTGAACCTGCCTGCACCACATTCTCAGGCCCGATTGTATCTGCCAGCACCACACTCTCAGGCCCGATTGTATCTGCCTGCACCACACTCTCAGGCCCGATTGTATCTGCCTGCACCACACTCTCTGGCCCGATTGTATCTGCCTGCACAACACTCTCAGGCCCGATTGTACCTGCCTGCACCACACTCTCAGGTCCGATTGTATCTGCCTGCTCCACACTCTCAGGTCTGCTTGTATCTGCCTGAACCACACTCACAGGCCCAATTGTACCTGACTGCACCACTGTCTCAGGCCCGATTGTACCTGCCTGCACCACACTCTCAGGCCCGATTGTACCTGCCTGCACCACACTCTCAGGCCCGATTGTACCTGTCTGCACCACACTCTCAGGCCCAATTGTATCTGCCTGCACCACACTCTCAAGTCTGATTGTATCTGCCTGCACCACACTCTCAGGTGAGATTGTATCTGCCTGCACCACACTCTCAGGCCCGATTGTATCTGCCTGCACCACACTCTCAGGCCCGATTGTATCTGCCAGCACCACACTCTCAGGCCCGATTGTATCTGCCTGCACCACACTCTCAGGCCCGATTGTATCTGCCTTCACCACACTCTCAGGCCCGATTGTATCTGCCTGCACCACACTCTCAGGCCCGATTGTACCTGCCTGCACCACACTCTCAGGCCCGATTGTATCTGCCTGCACCACACTCTCTGGCCCGATTGTATCTGCCTGCACCACACTCTCAGGCCCGATTGTACCTGCCTGCACCACACTCTCAGGCCCGATTGTATCTGCCTGCTCCACACTCTCAGGTCTGCTTGTAACTGCCTGCACCACACTCTCAGGCCCGATTGAACCTGCCTGCACCAGATTCTCAGGCCCAATTGTATCTGCCAGCACCACACTCTCAGGCCCGATTGTATCTGCCTGGACCACAGTCTCAGGCCCGATTGTATCTGCCTGCACCACACTCTCTGGCTCGATTGTATCTGCCTGCACCACACTCTCAGGCCCGATTGTATCTGCCTGCTCCACACTCTCAGGTCTGCTTGTATCTGCCTGAACCACACTCACAGGCCCAATTGTACCTGACTGCACCACTGTCTCAGGCCCGATTGTACCTGCCTGCACCACACTCTCAGGCCCGATTGTACCTGCCTGCACCTCACTCTCAGGCCCGATTGTACCTGTCTGCACCACACTCAAAGGCCCAATTGTATCTGCCTGCACCACACTCTCAAGTCTGATTGTATCTGCCTGCACCACACTCTCAGGTGAGATTGTATCTGCCTGCACCACACTCTCAGGCCCGATTGTAGCTGCTTGCACCACACTCTCAGGCCGATTGTACCTGCCTGCACCACACTCTCAGGCCCGATTGTACCTGCCTGCACCACACTCTCAGGCCCGATTGTACCTGCCTGCACCACACTCTCAGGCCCGATTGTATCTGCCTGCACCACACTCTCAGGCCCGATTGTATCTGCCTGCACCACACTCTCAGGCCCGATTGTATCTGCCTGCACCACACTCTCAGGCCCGATTGTATCTGCCTGCACCACACTCTCAGGCCCGATTGTACCTGCCTGCACCACACTCTCAGGCCCGATTGTATCTGCCTGCAACACACTCTCAGGCCCGATTGTATCTGCCTGCACCACACTCTCAGGCCCGATTGTATCTGCCTGCACCACACTCTCAGGCCCAATTGTATCTGCCTGCACCACACTCTCAGGCCCGATTGTATCTGCCTGCACCACACTCTCAGGCCCGACTGTAACTGCCTACACCACACTCTCAGGCCTGATTGTATCTGCCTGCACCACACTCTCAGGCCCAATTGTATCTGCCTGCACCACACTCTCAGGCCCGATTGTACCTGCCTGCACCACACTCTCAGGCCCGATTGTATCTGCCTGCACCACAGTCTCAGGCCCGATTGTATCTGCCTGCACCACACTCTCAGGCCCGATTATATCTGCCTGCACCACACTCTCTGGCCCAATTGTATCTGCCTGCACCACACTCTCAGGCCCGATTGTACCTGCCTACATCACACTCTCAGGCCCGATTGTACCTGCCTGCACCACACTCTCAGGCCTGATTGTATCTGCCTGCACCACACTCTCAGGCCCGATTGTATCTGCCTGCACCACACTCTCAGGTCTGATTGTATCTGCCTGCATTACACTCTCAGGCCCGATTGTATCTGCCTGCAGCACGCTCTCAGGCCCGATTGTATCTGCCTGCACCACACTCTCAGGCCCGATTGTTCCTGCCTGCACCACGCTCTCAGGCCCGATTGAATCTGCCTGTCCCACTCTCTCAGGCCCGATTGTATCTGCCTGCACCACACTCTCTGGCCCGATTGTATCTGCCTGCACCACACTCACAGGCCCGATTGTATCTGCCTGCACCACACTCTCAGGCCCGATTCTTTCTGCCTGCACCACACTCTCAAGCACAATTGTATCTGCCTGCACCACGCTCTCAGGCCCGATTGTATCTGCCTGCACCACACTCTCAGGCCCGATTGTATCTGCCTGCAGCACACACTCAGGCCCGATTGTACCTGCCTGCACCACACTCTCAGGTCTGATTGTATCTGCCTGCACCACACTCTCAGGCCCAATTGTACCTGCCTGCACCACACTCTCAGGTCTGATTGTATCTGCCTCCACCACACTCTCAGGCCCAAATGTATCTGCCCGCACCACGCTCTCAGGCCCAATTGCACCTGCCTGCACCACACTCTCAGGCCCGATTGTATCTGCCTGCACCACACTCTCAGGCCTGATTGTACCTGCCTGCACCACACTCTCAGGCCCGATTGTACCTGCCTACACCACACTCGCATGCCCGATTGTACCTGCCTAGACCACACTCTCAGGCGCGATTGTATCTGCCTGCACCACTCTCTCAGGTCTGATTGTATCTGCCTGCACCACACTCTCAGGCCCAATTGTATCTGCCTGCTCCACACACTCAGGCCCGATTGTATCTGCCTGCACCACACTCTCAGGCGCGATTATATCTGCCTGCACCACACTATCAGGCCCGATTGTATCTGCCTGCACCACACTCTCAGGCCCGATTGTATCTGCCTGCACCAGACTCTCGGGTCTGATTGTATCTGCCTGCACCACTCTCTCAGGACCGATTGTACCTGCCTGCAACACCCTCTCAGGCCTGATTGTATCTGCCTGCACCACACACTCAGGCCTGATTGTATCTGCCCGCACCACACTCTCAGGCCCGATTGTACCTGCCTGCACCACACTCTCAGGCCCGATTGTATCTGCCTGCAGCACACTCTCAGGCCCGATTGTACCTGCTGCACCACACTCTCAGGCCCGATTGTACCTGCCTGCACCACACTGTCAGACCCGATTGTACCTGCCTGCACCACACTCTCAGGCCCAATTGTATCTGCCTGCACCACACTCTCAGGTCTGATTGTATCTGCCTGCACCAGACTCTCTGGTGAGATTGTATCTGCCTGCACCACACTCTCAGGCCCGATTGTATCTGCCTGCACCACACTCTCAGGCCCGATTGTACCTGCCTGCACCACCGTCTCAGGTGAGATTGTATCTGCCTGCACCACACTCTCAGGCCTGATTGTATCTGCCTGCACCACACTCTCAGGCCCGATTGTCCCTCCCTGCACCACACTCGCAGGCCCGATTGTATCTGCTTGCACCACACTCTCAGGCCCGATTGTATCTGCCTGCACCACACTCTCAGGCCCGATTGTATCTGCCTGCACCACCCTCTCAGGCCCGATTGTACCTGTCTGCACCACACTCTCAGGCCCGATTGTATCTGCCTGCACCACACTCTCAGGCCCGATTGTATCTGCCTGCACCACACTATCAGGCCCGATTGTATCTGCCTGCACCACACTCTCAGGCCCGATTGTACCTGCCTGCACCATACTCTCAGGCTCGATTGTATCTGCCTGCAACACACTCTCAGGCCCGATTGTATCTGCCTGCACCACACTCTCAGGCCGATTGTATCGGCCTGCCCCACACTCTCAGGTCTGATTGTATTTGCCTGCACCACACTCTCAGACCGATTGTACCTGCCTGCACCACACTCTCAGGCCCGATTGTATCTGCCTGCACCACACTCTCTGGCCCGATTGTATCTGCCTGCACCACACTCACAGGCCCGATTGTATCTGCCTGCACCACACTCTCAGGCCCGATTCTTTCTGCCTGCACCACACTCTGAAGCACGATTGTATCTGCCTGCACCACACTCTCAGGCCCGATTGTATCTGCCTGCACCACACACTCAGCCCTGATTGTACCTGCCTGCACCACACTCTCAGGCCCGATTGTACCTGCCTGCACCACACTCTCAGGACCAAATGTATCTGCCTGCACCACACTCTCAGGTCTGATTGTATCTGCCTGCACCACACTCTCAGGCCCAATTGTACCTGCCTGCCCCACACTCTCAGGTCAGATTGTATCTGCCTCCACCACACTCTCAGGCCCAAATGTATCTCCCCGCACCACGCTCTAAGGCCCAATTGCACCTGCCTGCACCACACTCTCAGGCCCGTTTGTATCGGCCTGCACCACACTCTCAGGCCTGATTGTACCTGCCTGCACCACACTATGAGGCCCAAATGTATCTGACTGCACCACACTCTCAGGCGCGATTGTACCTGCCTGCACCACGCTCTCAGGCCCGATTGTATCTGCCTGCACCACACTCTCAGGCCCGATTGTACCTGCCTACACCACACTCGCAGGCCCGATTGTACCTGCCTAGACCACACTCTCAGGTCTGATTGTACCTGCCTGCACCCTACTCTCAGGCCCAAATGTATCTGCCTGCACCACACTCTCAGGCCCGATTGTATCTGCCTGCACCACTCTCTCAGGTCTGATTGTATCTGCCTGCATCACACTCTCAGGCCCAATTGTATCTGCCTGCTCCACACACTCAGGCCCGATTGTCCCTGCCTGCACCACACTCGCAGGCCCGATTGTATCTGCCTGCACCACCCTCTCAGGCCCGATTGTATCTGCCTGCACCACACTCTCAGGCCCGATTGTATCTGCCTGCACCACCCTCTCAGGCCCGATTGTACCTGTCTGCACCACACTCTCAGGCCCGATTGTATCTGCCTGCACCACACTCTCAGGCCCGATTGTATCTGCCTGCACCACACTATCAGGCCCGATTGTATCTGCCTGCACCACACTCTCAGGCCTGATTGTACCTGCCTGCACCTCGCTCTCAGGCCCGTTTGTATCTGCCTGCACCACACTCTCAGGCCCGATTGTATCTGCCTGCACCACACTCTCAGGTCTGATTGTATCTGCCTGCACCACACTCTCAGGTCCAATTGTATCTGCCTGCACCACACTCTCAGGCCCGATTGTATCTGCCTGCACCACACTCTCAGGTCTGATTGTAACTGCCTGCACCACACTCTCAGGCCCGATTGTATCTGCCTGCACCACACTCTCAGGCCCGATTGTACCTGCCTGCACCACACTCTCAGGCCCAATTGTATCTGCCTGCACCACACTCTCAGGCCCGATTGTATCTGCCTGCACCACACTATCAGGCCCGATTGTATCTGCCTGCACCACACACTCAGGCCCGATTGTACCTGCCTGCACCACACTCTCAGGCCCGATTGTATCTGCCTGCAACACACTCTCAGGCCCGATTGTATCTGCCTGCACCACACTCTCAGGCCCGATTGTATCTGCCTGCACCACAGTCTCAGGCCCGATTGTATCTTCCTGCACCACATTCTCTGGCCCGACTGTATCTGCCTGCACCACACTCTCTGGCCCGATTGTACCTGCCTGCACCACACTCTCAGGCCCGATTGTATCTGCCTGCACCACACTCTCAGGCCCGATTGTATCTGCCTGCACCAGACTCTCAGGACAGATTGTATCTGCCTGCACCACACTCTCAGGCCCGATTGTATCTGCCTGCTCCACACTCTCAGGCCCGATTGTATCTGTCTGCACCACACTCTCAGGCCCGATTGTATCTGCCTGCACCACACTCTCTGGCACGACTGTAACTGCCTGCACCACACTCTCAGGTCTGATTGTATCTGCCTGCACCAGACTCTCAGGTGAGATTGTATCTGCCTGCACCACACTCTCAGGCCCGATTGTACCTGCCTGCACCACAGTCTCAGGTGAGATTGTATCTGCCTGCATCACACTCTCAGGCCCGATTGTATCTGCCTGCACCACACTCTCAGGCCCGATTGTATCTGCCTGCACCACACTCTCTGGCACGACTGTAACTGCCTGCACCACACGCTCAGGCCCGATTGAACCTGCCTGCACCACATTCTCAAGCCCGATTGTATCTGCCAGCACCACACTCTCAGGCCCGATTGTATCTGCCTGCACCACACTCTCAGGCCCGATTGTCTCTGCCTGCACCACACTCTCTGGCCCGATTGTATCTGCCTGCACCACACTCTCAGGCCCGATTGTACCTGCCTGCACCACACTCTCAGGCCCGATTGTATCTGCCTGCTCCACACTCTCAGGTCTGCTTGTATCTGCCTGAACCACACTCACAGGCCCAATTGTACCTGACTGCACCACTGTCTCAGGCCCGATTGTACCTGCCTGCACCACACTCTCAGGCCCGATTGTACCTGCCTGCACCACACTCTCAGGCCCGATTGTACCTGTCTGCACCACACTCTCAGGCCCAATTGTATCTGCCTGCACCACACTCTCAAGTCTGATTGTATCTGCCTGCACCACACTCTCAGGTGAGATTGTATCTGCCTGCACCACACTCTCAGGCCCGATTGTATCTGCCTGCACCACACTCTCAGGCCGATTGTACCTGCCTGCACCACACTCTCAGGCCCGATTGTACCTGCCTGCACCACACTCTCAGGCCCGATTGTACCTGCCTGCACCACACTCTCAGGCCCGATTGTATCTGCCTGCACCACACTCTCTGGCCCGATTATATCTGCCTGCACCACACTCTCAGGCCCGATTGTATCTGCCTTCACCACACTCTCAGGCCCGATTGTATCTGCCAGCACCACACTCTCAGGCCCGATTGTATCTGCCTGCACCACACTCTCAGGCCCGATTGTATCTGCCTTCACCACACTCTCAGGCCCGATTGTATCTGCCTGCACCACACTCTCAGGCCCGATTGTACCTGCCTGCACCACACTCTCAGGCCCGATTGTATCTGCCTGCACCACACTCTCTGGCCCGATTGTATCTGCCTGCACCACACTCTCAGGCCCGATTTTACCTGCCTGCACCACACTCTCAGGCCCGATTGTATCTGCCTGCTCCACACTCTCAGGTCTGCTTGTAACTGCCTGCACCACACTCTCAGGCCCGATTGAACCTGCCTGCACCAGATTCTCAGGCCCAATTGTATCTGCCAGCACCACACTCTCAGGCCCGATTGTATCTGCCTGGACCACACTCTCAGGCCCGATTGTATCTGCCTGCACCACACTCTCTGGCCCGATTGTATCTGCCTGCACCACACTCTCAGGCCCGATTGTATCTGCCTGCTCCACACTCTCAGGTCTGCTTGTATCTGCCTGAACCACACTCACAGGCCCAATTGTACCTGACTGCACCACTGTCTCAGGCCCGATTGTACCTGCCTGAACCACACTCTCAGGCCCGATTGTACCTGCCTGCACCTCACTCTCAGGCCCGATTGTACCTGTCTGCACCACACTCAAAGGCCCAATTGTATCTGCCTGCACCACACTCTCAAGTCTGATTGTATCTGCCTGCACCACACTCTCAGGTGAGATTGTATCTGCCTGCACCACACTCTCAGGCCCGATTGTATCTGCTTGCACCACACTCTCAGGCCGATTGTACCTGCCTGCACCACACTCTCAGGCCCGATTGTACCTGCCTGCACCACACTCTCAGGCCCGATTGTACCTGCCTGCACCACACTCTCAGGCCCGATTGTATCTGCCTGCACCACACTCTCAGGCCCGATTGTATCTGCCTGCACCACACTCTCAGGCCCGATTGTATCTGCCTGCACCACACTCTCAGGCCCGATTGTATCTGCCTGCACCACACTCTCAGGCCCGATTGTACCTGCCTGCACCACACTCTCAGGCCCGATTGTATCTGCCTGCAACACACTCTCAGGCCCGATTGTATCTGCCTGCACCACACTCTCAGGCCCGATTGTATCTGCCTGCACCACACTCTCAGGCCCAATTGTATCTGCCTGCACCACACTCTCAGGCCCGATTGTATCTGCCTGCACCACACTCTCAGGCCCGACTGTAACTGCCTACACCACACTCTCAGGCCTGATTGTATCTGCCTGCACCACACTCTCAGGCCCAATTGTATCTGCCTGCACCACACTCTCAGGCCCGATTGTACCTGCCTGCACCACACTCTCAGGCCCGATTGTATCTGCCTGCACCACAGTCTCAGGCCCGATTGTATCTGCCTGCACCACACTCTCAGGCCCGATTATATCTGCCTGCACCACACTCTCTGGCCCAATTGTATCTGCCTGCACCACACTCTCAGGCCCGATTGTACCTGCCTACATCACACTCTCAGGCCCGATTGTACCTGCCTGCACCACACTCTCAGGCCTGATTGTATCTGCCTGCACCACACTCTCAGGCCCGATTGTATCTGCTTGCACCACACTCTCAGGTCTGATTGTATCTGCCTGCATCACACTCTCAGGCCCGATTGTATCTGCCTGCACCACGCTCTCAGGCCCGATTGTATCTGCCTGCACCACACTCTCAGGCCCGATTGTTCCTGCCTGCACCACGCTCTCAGGCCTGATTGAATCTGCCTGTCCCACTCTCTCAGGCCCGATTGTATCTGCCTGCACCACACTCTCTGGCCCGATTGTATCTGCCTGCACCACACTCACAGGCCCGATTGTATCTGCCTGCACCACACTCTCAGGCCCGATTCTTTCTGCCTGCACCCCACTCTCAAGCACAATTGTATCTGCCTGCACCACGCTCTCAGGCCCGATTGTATCTGCCTGCACCACACTCTCAGGCCCGATTGTATCTGCCTGCACCACACACTCAGGCCCGATTGTACCTGCCTGCACCACACTCTCAGGTCTGATTGTATCTGCCTGCACCACACTCTCAGGCCCAATTGTACCTGCCTGCACCACACTCTCAGGTCTGATTGTATCTGCCTCCACCACACTCTCAGGCCCAAATGTATCTGCCCGCACCACGCTCTCAGGCCCAATTGCACCTGCCTGCACCACACTCTCAGGCCCGATTGTATCTGCCTGCACCACACTCTCAGGCCTGATTGTACCTGCCTGCACCACACTCTCAGGCCCGATTGTACCTGCCTACACCACACTCGCATGCCCGATTGTACCTGCCTAGACCACACTCTCAGGCGCGATTGTATCTGCCTGCACCACTCTCTCAGGTCTGATTGTATCTGCCTGCAGCACACTCTCAGGCCCAATTGTATCTGCCTGCTCCACACACTCAGGCCCGATTGTATCTGCCTGCACCACACTCTCAGGCGCGATTGTATCTGCCTGCACCACTCTCTCAGGTCTGATTGTATCTGCCTGCACCACACTCTCAGGCCTTATTGTATCTGCCTGCTCCACACACTCAGGCCCGATTATATCTGCCTGCACCACACTATCAGGCCCGATTGTATCTGCCTGCACCACACTCTCAGGCCCGATTGTATCTACCTGCACCAGACTCTCGGGTCTGATTGTATCTGCCTGCACCACTCTCTCAGGACCGATTGTACCTGCCTGCAACACCCTCTCAGGCCTGATTGTATCTGCCTGCACCACACACTCAGGCCTGATTGTATCTGCCCGCACCACACTCTCAGGCCCGATTTTACCTGCCTGCACCACACTCTCAGGCCCGATTGTATCTGCCTGCAGCACACTCTCAGGCCCGATTCTACCTGCTGCACCACACTCTCAGGCCCGATTGTACCTGCCTGCACCACACTCTCAGACCCGATTGTACCTGCCTGCACAACACTCTCAGGCCCAATTGTATCTGCCTGCACCACATCTCAGGTCTGATTGTATCTGCCTGCACCAGACTCTCAGGTGAGATTGTATCTGCCTGCACCACACTCTCAGGCCCGATTGTATCTGCCTGCACCACACTCTCAGGCCCGATTGTACCTGCCTGCACCACCGTCTCAGGTGAGATTGTATCTGCCTGCACCACACTCTCAGGCCCGATTGTATCTGCCTGCACCACACTCTCAGGCCCGATTGTATTTGCCTGCACCACACTCTCAGGCCCGATTGTATCTGCCTGCACCACCCTCTCAGGCCCGATTGTACCTGTCTGCACCACACTCTCAGGCCCGATTGTATCTGCCTGCACCACACTCTCAGGCACGATTGTATCTGCCTGCACCACACTATCAGGCCCGATTGTATCTGCCTGCACCACACTCTCAGGCCCGATTGTACCTGCCTGCACCACACTCTCAGGCTCGATTGAATCTGCCTGCAACACACTCTCAGGCCCGATTGTATCTGCCTGCACCACACTCTCAGGCCGATTGTATCGGCCAGCCCCACACTCTCAGGTCTGATTGTATTTGCCTGCACCACACTCTCAGACCGATTGTACCTGCCTGCACCACACTCTCAGGCCCGATTGTATCTGCCTGCACCACACTCTCTGGCCCGATTGTATCTGCCTGCACCACACTCACAGGCCCGATTGTATCTGCCTGCACCACACTCTCAGGCCCGATTCTTTCTGCCTGCACCACACTCTGAAGCACGATTGTATCTGCCTGCACCACACTCTCAGGCCCGATTGTATCTGCCTGCACCACACACTCAGCCCTGATTGTACCTGCCTGCACCACACTCTCAGGCCCGATTGTACCTGCCTGCACCACACTCTCAGGACCAAATGTATCTGCCTGCACCACACTCTCAGGCCCAATTGTACCTGCCTGCCCCACACTCTCAGGTCTGATTGTATCTGCCTCCACCACACTCTCAGGCCCAAATGTATCTGCCCGCACCACGCTCTCAGGCCTCATTGCACCTGCCTGCACCACACTCTCAGGCCCGATTGTATCGGCCTGCACCACACTCTCAGGCCTGATTGTACCTGCCTGCACCACACTCTCAGGCCCAAATGTATCTGACTGCACCACACTCTCAGGCGCGATTGTACCTGCCTGCACCACGCTCTCAGGCCCGATTGTATCTGCCTGCACCACACTCTCAGGCCCGATTGTACCTGCCTACACCACACTCGCAGGCCCGATTGTACCTGCCTAGACCACACTCTCAGGTCTGATTGTACCTGCCTGCACCCTACTCTCAGGCCCAAATGTATCTGCCTGCACCACACTCTCAGGCCCGATTGTACCTGCCTGCACCACTCTCTCTAACCCGATTGTATCTGCCTGCACCACACTCTCAGGCGCGATTGTATCTGCCTGCACCACTCTCTCAGGTCTGATTGTATCTGCCTGCATCACACTCTCAGGCCCAATTGTATCTGCCTGCTCCACACACTCAGGCCCGATTGTCCCTGCCTGCACCACACTCGCAGGCCCGATTGTATCTGCCTGCACCACCCTCTCAGGCCCGATTGTATCTGCCTGCACCACACTCTCAGGCCCGATTGTATCTGCCTGCACCACCCTCTCAGGCCCGATTGTACCTGTCTGCACCACACTCTCAGGCCCGATTGTATCTGCCTGCACCACACTCTCAGGCCCGATTGTATCTGCCTGCACCACACTATCAGGCCCGATTGTATCTGCCTGCACCACACTCTCAGACCCGATTGTACCTGCCTGCACCACACTCTCAGGCTCGATTGTATCTGCCTGCAACACACTCTCAGGCCCGATTGTATCTGCCTGCACCACACTCTCAGACCGATTGTACCTGCCTGCACCACACTCTCAGGCCTGATTGTACCTGCCTGCACCACTCTCACAGGCCCGATTGTATCTGCCTGCACCACACTCTCAGGCCGATTGTATCTGCCTACACCACACTCTCAGGCCCGATTGTATCTGCCTGCACCACACTCTCAGGCCCGATTGTATCTGCCTGCACCACACACTCAGGCCCGATTGTACCTGCCTGCACCACACTCTCAGGCCCGATTGTATCTGCCTGCACCACACTCTCAGGCCCGATTGTATCTGCCTGCACCAGACTCTCAGGCCAAATTGTATCTGCCTGCACCACACTCTCAGGCCCGATTGTATCTGCCTGCACCACAGTCTCAGGCCCGATTGTACCTGCCTGCACCACACTCTCAGGCCCGATTGTATCTTCCTGCACCACACTCTCAGGCCCGACTGTATTAGCCTGCACCACACTCTCAGGCCCGATTGTACCTGCCTGCACCACACTCTCAGGCCCGATTGTATCTGCCTGCACCACACTCTCAGGCCCGTTTGTATCTGCCTGCACCACACTCTCAGGCCCGTTTGTATCTGCCTGCACCACACTCTCAGGTCTGATTGTACCTGCCTGCACCACACTCTCAGGTCTGATTGTATCTGCCTGCACCACACTCTCTGGCCCGATTGTATCTGCCTGCACCACACTCTCAGGCCCGATTGTATCTGCCTGCACCAGACTCTCAGGCCAGATTGTATCTGCCTGCACCACACTCTCAGGCCCGATTGTATCTGCCTGCACCACAGTCTCAGGCCCGATTGTACCTGCCTGCACCACACTCTCAGGCCCGATGGTATCTTCCTGCACCACACTCTCTGGCCCGACTGTATCTGCCTGCACCACACTCTCAGGCCCGATTGTACCTGCCTGCACCACACTCTCAGGCCCGATTGTATCTGCCTGCACCACACTCTCAGGCCCGTTTGTATCTGCCTGCACCACACTCTCAGGCCCGTTTGTATCTGCCTGCACCACACTCTCAGGTCTGATTGTACCTGCCTGCACCACACTCTCAGGTCTGATTGTATCTGCCTGCACCACACTCTCTGGCCCGATTGTATCTGCCTGCACCACACTCTCAGGCCCAAATGCATCTGCCTTCACCACACTCTCAGGCCCGATTGTATCTGCCTGCACCACACTCTCAGGCCCGATTGTACCTGCCTGCACCACACTCTCAGGCCCGATTGTATCTGCCTACACCACACTCTCAGGCCGATTGTACCTGCCTGCACCACACTCTCAGGCCCGATTGCATCTGCCTGCACCACACTCTCAGGCCCGATTGTGCCTGCCTGCACCACACTTTCAGGCCCAAATGTATCTGCCTGCACCACACTCACAGGTCTGATTGTATCTGCCTGCACCACACTCACAGGCCCAATTGTACCTGCCTGCACCACACTCTCAGGTCTGATTGTATCTTCCTGCACCACACTCTCAGGCCCAAATGTATCTGCCTGCACCACGCTCTCAGGCCCAATTGCACCTGCCTGCACCACACTCTCAGGCCCGATTGTATCTGCCTGCACCACGCTCTCAGGCCCGATTGTATCTGCCTGCACCAGACTCTCGGGTCTGATTGTATCTGCCTGCACCACTCTCTCAGGACCGATTGTATCTGCCTGCACCACCCTCTCAGGCCCGATTGTACCTGCCTGCACCACACTCTCAGGGCCAATTGTATCTGCCTGCACCACACTCTCAGGTCTGATTGTATCTGCCTGCACCAGACTCTCAGGTGAGATTGTATCTGCCTGCACCACACTCTCAGGCCCGATTGTATCTGCCTGCACCACACTCTCAGGCCCGATTGTACCTGCCTGCACCACAGTCTCAAGTGAGATTGTATCTGCCTGCACCACACTCTCAGGCCTGATTGTGTCTGCCTGCACCACACTCTCAGGCCCGATTGTACCTGCCTGCCCCACACTCGCAGGCCCGATCGTATCTGCCTGCACCACACTCTCAGGCCCGATTGTATCTGCCTGCACCAATACTCTCAGGCCCGATTGTATATACCTTCACCACACTCTCAGGCCCGATTGTACCTGTCTGCACCACACTCTCAGGCCCGATTGTATCTGCCTGCACCACACTCTCAGGCCCGATTGTATCTGCCTGCACCACACTCTCAGGCCGATTGTATCGGCCTGCCCCACACTCTCACGTCTGATTGTATTTGCCTGCACCACACTCGCAGACCGATTGTACCTGCCTGCACCACACTCTCAGGCCCGATTGTATCTGCCTGCACCACACTCTCTGGCCCGATTGTATCTGCCTGCACCACACTCACAGGCCCGATTGTATCTGCCTGCACCACACTCTCAGGCCCGATTCTTTCTGCCTGCACCACACTCTGAAGCACGATTGTATCTGCCTGCACCACTCTCTCAGGCCCGATTGTATCTGCCTGCACCACACACTCAGGCCTGATTGTACCTGCCTGCACCACACTCTCAGGCTCGATTGTACCTGCCTGCACCACACTCTCAGGACCAAATGTATCTGCCTGCACCACACTCTCAGGTCTGATTGTATCTGCCTGCACCACACTCTCAGGCCCAATTGTACCTGCCTGCACCACACTCTCAGGTCTGATTGTATCTGCCTCCACCACACTCTCAGGCCCAAATGTATCTGCCCGCACCACGCTCTCAGGCCCAATTGCACCTGCCTGCACCACACTCTCAGGCCCGATTGTATCTGCCTGCACCACACTCTCAGGCCTGATTGTACCTGCCTGCACCACACTCTCAGGCCCAAATGTATCTGACTGCACCACACTCTCAGGCGCGATTGTACCTGCCTGCACCACGCTCTCAGGCCCGATTGTATCTGCCTGCACCACACTCTCAGGCCTGATTGTACCTGCCTGCACCACACTCTCAGGCCCAAATGTATCTGACTGCACCACACTCTCAGGCGCGATTGTACCTGCCTGCACCAGACTCGCAGGCCCGATTGTACCTGCCTAGACCACCCTCTCAGGCCCGATTGTATCTGCCTGCACCACACTCTCAAGCCCGATTGTACCTGCCTGCACCACACTCTCAGGCGCGATTGTATCTGCCTGCACCACTCTCTCAGGTCTGATTGTATCTGCCTGCATCACACTCTCAGGCCCAATTGTATCTGCCTGCTCCACACACTCAGGCCCGATTGTCCCTGCCTGCACCACACTCGCAGGCCCGATTGTATCTGCCTGCACCACACTCTCAGGCCCGATTGTATCTGCCTGCAACACACTCTCAGGCCCGATTGTATCTGCCTGCACCACACTCTCAGGCCCGATTGTATCTGCCTGCACCACACTATCAGGCCCGATTGTATCTGCCTGCACCACACTCTCAGACCCGATTGTACCTGCCTGCACCACACTCTCAGGCTCGATTGTATCTGCCTGCAACACACTCTCAGGCCCGATTGTATCTGCCTACACCACACTCTCAGACCGATTGTACCTGCCTGCACCACACTCTCAGGCCTGATTGTACCTGCCTGCACCACTCTCACAGGCCCGATTGTATCTGCCTGCACCACACTCTCAGGCCGATTGTATCTGCCTACACCACACTCTCAGGCCCGATTGTATCTGCCTGCACCACACTCTCAGGCCCGATTGTATCTGCCTGCACCACACACTCAGGCCCGATTGTACTTGCCTGCACCACACTCTCAGGCCCGATTGTATCTGCCTGCACCACACTCTCAGGCCCGATTGAATCTGCCTGCACCAGACTCTCAGGCCAGATTGTATCTGCCTGCAACACACTCTCAGGCCCGATTGTATCTGCCTGCACCACAGTCTCAGACCCGATTGTATCTTCCTGCACCACACTCTCTGGCCCGACTGTATCTGCCTGCACCACACTCTCAGGCCCGATTGTACCTGCCTGCACCACACTCTCAGGCCCGATTGTATCTGCCTGCACCACACTCTCAGGCCCGTTTGTATCTGCCTGCACCACACTCTCAGGCCCGTTTGTATCTGCCTGCACCACACTCTCAGGTCTGATTGTACCTGCCTGCACCACACTCTCAGGTCTGATTGTATCTGCCTGCACCACACTCTCTGGCCCGATTGTATCTGCCTGCACCACACTCTCAGGCCCGATTGTATCTGCCTGCACCAGACTCTCAGGCCAGATTGTATCTGCCTGCACCACACTCTCAGGCCCGATTGTATCTGCCTGCACCACAGTCTCAGGCCCGATTGTACCTGCCTGGACCACACTCTCAGGCCCGATTGTATCTTCCTGCACTACACTCTCTGGCCCGACTGTATCTGCCTGCACCACACTCTCAGGCCCGATTGTACCTGCCTGCACCACACTCTCAGGCCCGATTGTTTCTGCCTGCACCACACTCTCAGGCCCGTTTGTATCTGCCTGCACCACACTCTCAGGCCCGTTTGTATCTGCCTGCACCACACTCTCAGGTCTGATTGTACCTGCCTGCACCACACTCTCAGGTCTGATTGTATCTGCCTGCACCACACTCTCTGGCCCGATTGTATCTGCCTGCACCACACTCTCAGGCCCAAATGCATCTGCCTTCACCACACTCTCAGGCCCGATTGTATCTGCCTGCACCACAATCTCAGGCCCGATTGTACCTGCCTGCACCACACTCTCAGGCCCGATTGTATCTGCCTACACCACACTCTCAGGCCGATTGTACCTGCCTGCACCACACTCTCAGGCCCGATTGCATCTGCCTGCACCACACTCTCAGGCCCGATTGTACCTGCCTGCACCACACTCTCAGGCCCAAATGTATCTGCCTGCACCACGCTCTCAGGCCCAATTGCACCTGCCTGCACCACACTCTCAGGCCCGATTGTATCTGCCTGCTCCACACTCTCAGGTCCGATTGTATCTGCCTGCACCAGACTCTCAGGTGAGATTGTATCTGCCTGCACCACACTCTCAGGCCCGATTGTATCTGCCTGCACCACACTCTCAGGCCCGATTGTACCTGCCTGCACCACAGTCTCAGGTGAGATTGTATCTGCCTGCACCACACTCTCAGGCCTGATTGTATCTGCCTGCACCACACTCTCAGGCCCGATTGTACCTGCCTGCACCACACTAGCAGGCCCGATCGTATCTGCCTGCACCACACTCTCAGGCCCGATTGTATCTGCCTGCACCAATACTCTCAGGCCCGATTGTATCTGCCTTCACCACACTCTCAGGCCCGATTGTACCTGTCTGCACCACACTCTCAGGCCCGATTGTATCTGCCTGCACCACACTCTCAGGCCCGATTGTATCTGCCTGCACCACACTATCAGGCCCGCTTGTATCTGCCTGCACCACACTCTCAGGCAACATTGTACCTGCCTGCACCACACTCTCAGGCTCGATTGCATCTGCCTGCAACACACTCTCAGGCCCGATTGTATCTGCCTGCACCACACTCTCAGGCCGATTGTATCTGCCTGCCCCACACTCTCAGGTCTCATTGTATTTGCCTCCACCACACTCTCAGACCGATTGTACCTGCCTGCACCTCACTCTCAGGCCCGATTGTATCTGCCTGCACCACACTCTCAGACCCAATTGTATCTGCCTGCACCACACTCTCAGGCCGATTGTATCTGCCTACACCACGATCTCAGGCCCGATTGTATCTGCCTGCACCACACTCTCAGGCCCGATTGTACCTGCCTGCACCACTCTCTCTAACCCGATTATATCTGTCTGCACCACACTCTCAGGCGCGATTGTATCTGCCTGCACCACTCTCTCAGGTCTGATTGTATCTGCCTGCATCACACTCTCAGGCCCAATTGTATCTGCCTGCTCCACACACTCAGGCCCGATTGTCCCTGCCTGCACCACACTCGCAGGCCCGATTGTATCTGCCTGCACCACACTCTCAGGCCCGATTGTATCTGCCTGCACCACACTCTCAGGCCCGATTGTATCTGCCTGCACCACCCTCTCAGGCCCGATTGTACCTGTCTGCACCACACTCTCAGGCCCGATTGTATCTGCCTGCACCACACTCTCAGGCCCGATTGTATCTGCCTGCACCACACTATCAGGCCCGATTGTATCTGCCTGCACCACACTCTCAGACCCGATTGTACCTGCCTGCACCACACTCTCAGGCTCGATTGTATCTGCCTGCAACACATTCTCAGGCCCGATTGTATCTGCCTGCACCACACTCTCAGACCGATTGTACCTGCCTGCACCACACTCTCAGGCCTGATTGTACCTGCCTGCACCACTCTCACAGGCCCGATTGTATCTGCCTGCACCACACTCTCAGGCCGATTGTATCTGCCTACACCACACTCTCAGGCCCGATTGTATCTGCCTGCACCACACTCTCAGGCCCGATTGTATCTGCCTGCACCACACACTCAGGCCCGATTGTACTTGCCTGCACCACACTCTCAGGCCCGATTGTATCTGCCTGCACCACACTCTCAGGCCCGATTGTATCTGCCTGCACCAGACTCTCAGGCCAGATTGTATCTGCCTGCAACACACTCTCAGGCCCGATTGTATCTGCCTGCACCACAGTCTCAGACCCGATTGTATCTTCCTGCACCACACTCTCTGGCCCGACTGTATCTGCCTGCACCACACTCTCAGGCCCGATTGTACCTGCCTGCACCACACTCTCAGGCCCGATTGTATCTGCCTGCACCACACTCTCAGGCCCGTTTGTATCTGCCTGCACCACACTCTCAGGCCCGTTTGTATCTGCCTGCACCACACTCTCAGGTCTGATTGTACCTGCCTGCACCACACTCTCAGGTCTGATTGTATCTGCCTGCACCACACTCTCTGGCCCGATTGTATCTGCCTGCACCACACTCTCAGGCCCGATTGTATCTGCCTGCACCAGACTCTCAGGCCAGATTGTATCTGCCTGCACCACACTCTCAGGCCCGATTGTATCTGCCTGCACCACAGTCTCAGGCCCGATTGTACCTGCCTGCACCACACTCTCAGGCCCGATTGTATCTTCCTGCACTACACTCTCTGGCCCGACTGTATCTGCCTGCACCACACTCTCAGGCCCGATTGTACCTGCCTGCACCACACTCTCAGGCCCGATTGTTTCTGCCTGCACCACACTCTCAGGCCCGTTTGTATCTGCCTGCACCACACTCTCAGGCCCGTTTGTATCTGCCTGCACCACACTCTCAGGTCTGATTGTACCTGCCTGCACCACACTCTCAGGTCTGATTGTATCTGCCTGCACCACACTCTCTGGCCCGATTGTATCTGCCTGCACCACACTCTCAGGCCCAAATGCATCTGCCTTCACCACACTCTCAGGCCCGATTGTATCTGCCTGCACCACAATCTCAGGCCCGATTGTACCTGCCTGCACCACACTCTCAGGCCCGATTGTATCTGCCTACACCACACTCTCAGGCCGATTGTACCTGCCTGCACCACACTCTCAGGCCCGATTGCATCTGCCTGCACCACACTCTCAGGCCCGATTGTACCTGCCTGCATCACACTCTCAGGCCCAAATGTATCTGCCTGCACCACACTCACAGGTCTGATTGTAACTGCCTGCACCACACTCACAGGCCCAATTGTACCTGCCTGCACCACACTCTCAGGTCTGATTGTATCTTCCTGCACCACACTCTCAGGCCCAAATGTATCTGCCTGCACCACGCTCTCAGGCCCAATTGCACCTGCCTGCACCACACTCTCAGGACCGATTGTATCTGCCTGCACCACACTCTCAGGTCCGATTGTATCTGCCTGCACCAGACTCTCAGGTGAGATTGTATCTGCCTGCACCACACTCTCAGGTCCGATTGTATCTGCCTGCACCAGACTCTCAGGTGAGATTGTATCTGCCTGCACCACACTCTCAGGCCCAAATGTATCTGACTGCACCACACTCTCAGGCGCGATTGTACCTGCCTGCACCACGCTCTCAGGCCCGATTGTATCTGCCTGCACCACACTCTCAGGCCTGATTGTACCTGCCTGCACCACACTCTCAGGCCCAAATGTATCTGACTGCACCACACTCTCAGGCCCGATTGTATCTGCCTGCACCACTCTCTCTAACCCGATTGTATCTGCCTGCACCACACTCTCAGGCGCGATTGTATCTGCCTGCACCACTCTCTCAGGTCTGATTGTATCTGCCTGCATCACACTCTCAGGCCCAATTGTATCTGCCTGCACCACACTCGCAGGCCCGATTGTATCTGCCTGCACCACACTCTCAGGCCCGATTGTATCTGCCTGCAACACACTCTCAGGCCCGATTGTATCTGCCTGCACCACCCTCTCAGGCCCGATTGTACCTGTCTGCACCACACTCTCAGGCCCGATTGTATCTGCCTGCACCACACTCTCAGGCCCGATTGTATCTGCCTGCACCACACTATCAGGCCCGATTGTATCTGCCTGCACCACACTCTCAGACCCGATTGTACCTGCCTGCACCACACTCTCAGGCTCGATTGTATCTGCCTGCAACACACTCTCAGGCCCGATTGTATCTGCCTACACCACACTCTCAGACCGATTGTACCTGCCTGCACCACACTCTCAGGCCTGATTGTACCTGCCTGCACCACTCTCTCAGGCCAGATTGTATCTGCCTGCAACACACTCTCAGGCCCGATTGTATCTGCCTGCACCACAGTCTCAGACCCGATTGTATCTTCCTGCACCACACTCTCTGGCCCGACTGTATCTGCCTGCACCACACTCTCAGGCCCGATTGTACCTGCCTGCACCACACTCTCAGGCCCGATTGTATCTGCCTGCACCACACTCTCAGGCCCGTTTGTATCTGCCTGCACCACACTCTCAGGCCCGTTTGTATCTGCCTGCACCACACTCTCAGGTCTGATTGTACCTGCCTGCACCACACTCTCAGGTCTGATTGTATCTGCCTGCACCACACTCTCTGGCCCGATTGTATCTGCCTGCACCACACTCTCAGGCCCGATTGTATCTGCCTGCACCAGACTCTCAGGCCAGATTGTATCTGCCTGCACCACACTCTCAGGCCCGATTGTATCTGCCTGCACCACAGTCTCAGGCCCGATTGTACCTGCCTGGACCACACTCTCAGGCCCGATTGTATCTTCCTGCACTACACTCTCTGGCCCGACTGTATCTGCCTGCACCACACTCTCAGGCCCGATTGTACCTGCCTGCACCACACTCTCAGGCTCGATTGTTTCTGCCTGCACCACACTCTCAGGCCCGTTTGTATCTGCCTGCACCACACTCTCAGGCCCGTTTGTATCTGCCTGCACCACACTCTCAGGTCTGATTGTACCTGCCTGCACCACACTCTCAGGTCTGATTGTATCTGCCTGCACCACACTCTCTGGCCCGATTGTATCTGCCTGCACCACACTCTCAGGCCCAAATGCATCTGCCTTCACCACACTCTCAGGCCCGATTGTATCTGCCTGCACCACAATCTCAGGCCCGATTGTACCTGCCTGCACCACACTCTCAGGCCCGATTGTATCTGCCTACACCACACTCTCAGGCCGATTGTACCTGCCTGCACCACACTCTCAGGCCCGATTGCATCTGCCTGCACCACACTCTCAGGCCCGATTGTACCTGCCTGCACCACACTCTCAGGCCCAAATGTATCTGCCTGCACCACGCTCTCAGGCCCAATTGCACCTGCCTGCACCACACTCTCAGGTCCGATTGTATCTGCCTGCACCACGCTCTCAGGCCCAATTGCACCTGCCTGCACCACACTCTCAGGCCCGATTGTATCTGCCTGCTCCACACTCTCAGGTCCGATTGTATCTGCCTGCACCAGACTCTCAGGTGAGATTGTATCTGCCTGCACCACACTCTCAGGCCCGATTGTATCTGCCTGCACCACACTCTCAGGCCCGATTGTACCTGCCTGCACCACAGTCTCAGGTGAGATTGTATCTGCCTGCACCACACTCTCAGGCCTGATTGTATCTGCCTGCACCACACTCTCAGGCCCGATTGTACCTGCCTGCACCACACTAGCAGGCCCGATCGTATCTGCCTGCACCACACTCTCAGGCCCGATTGTATCTGCCTGCACCAATACTCTCAGGCCCGATTGTATCTGCCTTCACCACACTCTCAGGCCCGATTGTACCTGTCTGCACCACACTCTCAGGCCCGATTGTATCTGCCTGCACCACACTCTCAGGCCCGATTGTATCTGCCTGCACCAGACTATCAGGCCCGCTTGTATCTGCCTGCACCACACTCTCAGGCAACATTGTACCTGCCTGCACCACACTCTCAGGCTCGATTGCATCTGCCTGCAACACACTCTCAGGCCCGATTGTATCTGCCTGCACCACACTCTCAGGCCGATTGTATCTGCCTGCCCCACACTCTCAGGTCTCATTGTATTTGCCTCCACCACACTCTCAGACCGATTGTACCTGCCTGCACCACACTCTCAGGCCCGATTGTATCTGCCTGCACCACACTCTCAGACCCAATTGTATCTGCCTGCACCACACTCTCAGGCCCGATTGTACCTGCCTGCACCACTCTCTCTAACCCGATTGTATCTGCCTGCACCACACTCTCAGGCGCGATTGTATCTGCCTGCACCACTCTCTCAGGTCTGATTGTATCTGCCTGCATCACACTCTCAGGCCCAATTGTATCTGCCTGCTCCACACACTCAGGCCCGATTGTCCCTGCCTGCACCACACTCGCAGGCCCGATTGTATCTGCCTGCACCACACTCTCAGGCCCGATTGTATCTGCCTGCACCACACTCTCAGGCCCGATTGTATCTGCCTGCACCACCCTCTCAGGCCCGATTGTACCTGTCTGCACCACACTCTCAGGCCCGATTGTATCTGCCTGCACCACACTCTCAGGCCCGATTGTATCTGCCTGCACCACACTATCAGGCCCGATTGTATCTGCCTGCACCACACTCTCAGACCCGATTGTACCTGCCTGCACCACACTCTCAGGCTCGATTGTATCTGCCTGCAACACATTCTCAGGCCCGATTGTATCTGCCTGCACCACACTCTCAGACCGATTGTACCTGCCTGCACCACACTCTCAGGCCTGATTGTACCTGCCTGCACCACTCTCACAGGCCCGATTGTATCTGCCTGCACCACACTCTCAGGCCGATTGTATCTGCCTACACCACACTCTCAGGCCCGATTGTATCTGCCTGCACCACACTCTCAGGCCCGATTGTATCTGCCTGCACCACACACTCAGGCCCGATTGTACTTGCCTGCACCACACTCTCAGGCCCGATTGTATCTGCCTGCACCAGACTCTCAGGCCAGATTGTATCTGCCTGCAACACACTCTCAGGCCCGATTGTATCTGCCTGCACCACCGTCTCAGACCCGATTGTATCTTCCTGCACCACACTCTCTGGCCCGACTGTATCTGCCTGCACCACACTCTCAGGCCCGATTGTACCTGCCTGCACCACACTCTCAGGCCCGATTGTATCTGCCTGCACCACACTCTCAGGCCCGTTTGTATCTGCCTGCACCACACTCACAGGCCCGATTGTAACTGCCTGCACCACACTCTCAGGCCCGATTGTATCTGCCTGCACCAGACTCTCAGGCCAGATTGTATCTGCCTGCAACACACTCTCAGGCCCGATTGTATCTGCCTGCACCACCGTCTCAGACCCGATTGTATCTTCCTGCACCACACTCTCTGGCCCGACTGTATCTGCCTGCACCACACTCTCAGGCCCGATTGTACCTGCCTGCACCACACTCTCAGGCCCGATTGTATCTGCCTGCACCACACTCTCAGGCCCGTTTGTATCTGCCTGCACCACACTCTCAGGCCCGTTTGTATCTGCCTGCACCACACTCTCAGGTCTGATTGTACCTGCCTGCACCACACTCTCAGGTCTGATTGTATCTGCCTGCACCACACTCTCTGGCCCGATTGTATCTGCCTGCACCACACTCTCAGGCCCGATTGTATCTGCCTGCACCAGACTCTCAGGCCAGATTGTATCTGCCTGCACCACACTCTCAGGCCCGATTGTATCTGCCTGCACCACAGTCTCAGGCCCGATTGTACCTGCCTGCACCACACTCTCAGGCCCGATTGTATCTTCCTGCACTACACTCTCTGGCCCGACTGTATCTGCCTGCACCACACTCTCAGGCCCGATTGTACCTGCCTGCACTACACTCTCAGGCCCGATTGTTTCTGCCTGCACCACACTCTCAGGCCCGTTTGTATCTGCCTGCACCACACTCTCAGGCCCGTTTGTATCTGCCTGCACCACACTCTCAGGTCTGATTGTACCTGCCTGCACCACACTCTCAGGTCTGATTGTATCTGCCTGCACCACACTCTCTGGCCCGATTGTATCTGCCTGCACCACACTCTCAGGCCCAAATGCATCTGCCTTCACCACACTCTCAGGCCCGATTGTATCTGCCTGCACCACAATCTCAGGCCCGATTGTACCTGCCTGCACCACACTCTCAGGCCCGATTGTATCTGCCTACACCACACTCTCAGGCCGATTGTACCTGCCTGCACCACACTCTCAGGCCCGATTGCATCTGCCTGCACCACACTCTCAGGCCCGATTGTACCTGCCTGCATCACACTCTCAGGCCCAAATGTATCTGCCTGCACCACACTCACAGGTCTGATTGTAACTGCCTGCACCACACTCACAGGCCCAATTGTACCTGCCTGCACCACACTCTCAGGTCTGATTGTATCTTCCTGCACCACACTCTCAGGCCCAAATGTATCTGCCTGCACCACGCTCTCAGGCCCAATTGCACCTGCCTGCACCACACTCTCAGGACCGATTGTATCTGCCTGCACCACACTCTCAGGTCCGATTGTATCTGCCTGCACCAGACTCTCAGGTGAGATTGTATCTGCCTGCACCACACTCTCAGGCCCGATTGTATCTGCCTGCACCACACTCTCAGGCCCGATTGTACCTGCCTGCACCACAGTCTCAGGTGAGATTGTATCTGCCTGCACCACACTCTCAGGCCTGATTGTATCTGCCTGCACCACACTCTCAGGCCCGATTGTACCTGCCTGCACCACACTCGCAGGCCCGATCGTATCTGCCTGCACCACACTCTCAGGCCCGATTGTATCTGCCTGCACCAATACTCTCAGGCCCGATTGTATCTGCCTTCACCACACTCTCAGGCCCGATTGTACCTGTCTGCACCACACTCTCAGGCCCGATTGTATCTGCCTGCACCACACTCTCAGGCCCGATTGTATCTGCCTGCACCACACTATCAGGCCCGCTTGTATCTGCCTGCACCACACTCTCAGGCCCCATTGTACCTGCCTGCACCACACTCTCAGGCTCGATTGCATCTGCCTGCAACACACTCTCAGGCCCGATTGTATCTGCCTGCACCACACTCTCAGGCCGATTGTATCTGCCTGCCCCACACTCTCAGGTCTGATTGTATTTGCCTCCACCACACTATCAGACCGATTGTACCTGCCTGCACCACACTCTCAGGCCCGATTGTATCTGCCTGCACCACACTCTCAGACCCAATTGTATCTGCCTGCACCACACTCTCAGGCCGATTGTATCTGCCTACACCACGATCTCAGGCCCGATTGTATCTGCCTGCACCACACTCTCAGGCCCGATTGTATCTGCCTGCACCACACTCTCAGGGCCGATTGTATCTGCCTGCACCACACTCTCAGGCCTGATTGTATCTGCCTGCACCACGCTCTCAGGCCTGATTGTATCTGCCTGCACCACACTTTCAGGCCCGATTGTATCTGCCTACACCACACTCTCAGGCCCGATTGTATCTGCCTGCACCACACTCTCAGCCCCGATTGTATCTGCCTGCACCACGCTCTCAGGCCCGATTGTACCTGCCTGCACCACACTCTCAGGCCCAATTGTATCTGCCTGCACCAGACTCTCAGGCCGATTGTATCTGCCTGCACCAGACTCTCAGGCCCGATTGAACCTGCCTGCACCACACTCTCAAGCCCGATTGTATCTGCCTGCACCACACTCTCAGGCCCGATTGTATCTGCCTGCACCAGACTCTCAGGTCTGATTGTATCTGCCTGCACCACACTCTCAGGCCCGATTGTATCTGCCTGCACCACACTCTCAGGCCCGATTGTATCTGCCTGCACCCGACTCTCAGGCCAGATTGTATCTGCCTGCACCACACTCTCAGGCCCGATTGTACCTGCATGCACAACGCTCTCAGGCCCGATTGTACCTGCCTGCACCACACTCTCTGGCCCGATTGTACCTGCCTGCACCACACTCTCTGGCCTGATTGTACCTGCCTGCACCATACTCTCTGGTCTGATTGTATCTGCCTGCACCACACTCTCAGGCCCGATTGTGTTTGCCTGCACCACACTCTCAGGCCCGATTGTACCTGCCTACACCACACTCTCAGGCCCGATTGTATCTGCCTGCACCACACTCTCAGGTCTGATTGTATCTGACTGCACCACACTCTCAGGCCCGATTGTACCTGCCTACACCACACTCTCAGGCCCAATTGTATCTGCCTGCACCACACTCTCAGTCCCGATTGTATCTGCCTGCACCACACTCTCAGGCCCGTTTGTATCTGCCTGCACCACACTCTCAGGCCCAATTGTATCTGCCTGCACCACACTCTCAGGCCCGATTGTATCTGCCTGCACCACACTCTCAGGCCCGATTGTATCTGCCTGCACCACACTCTCAGGCCCGATTCTTTCTGCCTGCACCACACTCTCAGGCACGATTGTATCTGCCTGCACCACACTCTCAGGCTCGATTGTATCTGCCTGCACCACACTCTCAGGCCCGATTGTACCTGCCTGCACCACACTCTCAGGCCCGATTGTATCTGCCTGCTCCACACTCTCAGGTCTGCTTGTAACTGCCTGCACCACACTCTCAGGCCCGATTGAACCTGCCTGCACCACATTCTCAGGCCCGATTGTATCTGCCAGCACCACACTCTCAGGCCCGATTGTATCTGCCTGCACCACACTCTCAGGCCCGATTGTATCTGCCTGCACCACACTCTCTGGCCCGATTGTATCTGCCTGCACCACACTCTCAGGCCCGATTGTATCTGCCTGCTCCACACTCTCAAGTCTGCTTGTATCTGCCTGAACCACACTCTCAGGCCGATTGTACCTGCCTGCAACACACTCTCAGGCCCGATTGTACCTGCCTGCACCACACTCTCAGGACCGATTGTACCTGCCTGCACCACACTATCAGGCCCGTTTGTATCTGCCTGCACCACACTCTCAGGCCTGATTGTACCTGCCTGCACCACACTCTCAGGCCCAAATGTATCTGACTGCACCACACTCTCAGGCGCGATTGTACCTGCCTGCACCACGCTCTCAGGCCCGATTGTATCTGCCTGCACCACACTCTCAGGCCCGATTGTACCTGCCTTCACCACACTCGCAGGCCCGATTGTACCTGCCTAGACCACACTCTCAGGTCTGATTGTACCTGCCTGCACCCTACTCTCAGGCCCAAATGTATCTGCCTGCACCACACTCTCAGGCCCGATTGTACCTGCCTGCACCACTCTCTCTAACCCGATTGTATCTGCCTGCACCACACTCTCAGGCGCGATTGTATCTGCCTGCACCACTCTCTCAGGTCTGATTGTATCTGCCTGCATCACACTCTCAGGCCCAATTGTATCTGCCTGCACCACACTCTCAGGCCCGATTGTCCCTGCCTGCACCACACTCTCAGGCCCGATTGTATCTGCCTGCACCACACTCGCAGGCCCGATTGTATCTGCCTGCACCACACTCTCAGGCCCGATTGTATCTGCCTGCACCACACTCTCAGGCCCGATTGTACCTGCCTGCACCACCCTCTCAGGCCCGATTGTACCTGTCTGCACCACACTCTCAGGCCCGATTGTATCTGCCTGCACCACACTCTCAGGCCCGATTGTATCTGCCTGCACCACACTATCAGGCCCGATTGTATCTGCCTGCACCACACTCTCAGACCCGATTGTACCTGCCTGCACCACACTCTCAGGCTCGATTGTATCTGCCTGCAACACACTCTCAGGCCCGATTGTATCTGCCTGCACCACACTCTCAGACCGATTGTACCTGCCTGCACCACACTCTCAGGCCTGAATGTACCTGCCTGCACCACTCTCACAGGCCCGATTGTATCTGCCTGCACCACACTCTCAGGCCGATTGTATCTGCCTACACCACACTCTCAGGCCCGATTGTATCTGCCTGCACCACACTCTCAGGCCCGATTGTATCTGCCTGCACCACACACTCAGGCCCGATTGTACCTGCCTGCACCACACTCTCAGGCCCGATTGTATCTGCCTGCACCACACTCTCAGGCCCGATTGTATCTGCCTGCACCAGACTCTCAGGCCAGATTGTATCTGCCTGCACCACACTCTCAGGCCCGATTGTATCTACCTGCACCACAGTCTCAGGCCCGATTGTACCTGCCTGCACCACACTCTCAGGCCCGATTGTATCTTCCTGCACCACACTCTCTGGCCCGACTGTATCTGCCTGCACCACACTCTCAGGCCCGATTGTACCTGCCTGCACCACACTCTCAGGCCTGATTGTATCTGCCTGCACCACACTCTCAGGCCCGTTTGTATCTGCCTGCACCACACTCTCAGGCCCGTTTGTATCTGCCTGCACCACACTCTCAGGTCTGATTGTACCTGCCTGCACCACACTCTCAGGTCTGATTGTATCTGCCTGCACCACACTCTCTGGCCCGATTGTATCTGCCTGCACCACACTCTCAGGCCCGATTGTATCTGCCTGCACCAGACTCTCAGGCCAGATTGTATCTGCCTGCACCACACTCTCAGGCCCGATTGTATCTGCCTGCACCACAGTCTCAGGCCCGATTGTACCTGCCTGCACCACACTCTCGGGCCCGATTGTATCTTCCTGCACCACACTCTCTGGCCCGACTGTATCTGCCTGCACCACACTCTCAGGCCCGATTGTACCTGCCTGCACCACACTCTCAGGCCCGATTGTATCTGCCTGCACCACACTCTCAGGCCCGTTTGTATCTGGCTGCACCACACTCTCAGGTCTGATTGTATCTGCCTGCACCACACTCTCTGGCCCAATTGTATCTGCCTGCACCACACTCTCAGGCCCAAATGCATCTTCCTTCACCACACTCTCAGGCCCGATTGTATCTGCCTGCACCACACTCTCAGGCCCGATTGTACCTGCCTGCACCACACTCTCAGGCCCGATTGTATCTGCCTACACCACACTCTCAGGCCGATTGTACCTGCCTGCACCACACTCTCAGGCCCGATTGCATCTGCCTGCACCACACTCTCAGGCCCGATTGTACCTGCCTGCACCACACTCTCAGGCCCAAATGTATCTGCCTGCACCACACTCACAGGTCTGATTGTATCTGCCTGCACCACACTCACACGCCCAATTGTACCTGCCTGCACCACACTCTCTGGTCTGATTGTATCTTCCTGCACCACACTCTCAGGCCCAAATGTATCTGCCTGCACCACGCTCTCAGGCCCAATTGCACCTGCCTGCACCACACTCTCAGGCCCGATTGTATCTGCCTGCACCACGCTCGCAGGCCCGATTGTATCTGCCTGCACCAGACTCTCGGGTCTGATTGTATCTGCCTGCACCACTCTCTCAGGACCGATTGTATCTGCCTGCACCACCCTCTCAGGCCCGATTGTACCTGCCTGCACCACACTCTCAGGCCCAATTGTATCTGCCTGCACCACACTCTCAGGTCTGATTGTATCTGCCTGCACCAGACTCTCAGGTGAGATTGTATCTGCCTGCACCACACTCTCAGGCCGATTGTATCTGCCTGCACCACACTCTCAGGCCCGATTGTACCTGCCTGCACCACAGTCTCAGGTGAGATTGTATCTGCCTGCACCACACTCTCAGGCCTGATTGTATCTGCCTGCACCACACTCTCAGGCCCGATTGTACCTGCCTGCACAACACTCGCAGGCCCGATCGTATCTGCCTGCACCACACTCTCAGGCCCGATTGTATCTGCCTGCACCACACTCTCAGGCCCGATTGTACCTGCCTGCACCACAGTCTCAGGTGAGATTGTATCTGCCTGCACCACACTCTCAGGCCTGATTGTATCTGCCTGCACCACACTCTCAGGCCCGATTGTACCTGCCTGCACAACACTCGCAGGCCCGATCGTATCTGCCTGCACCACACTCTCAGGCCCGATTGTATCTGCCTGCACCAATAATCTCAGGCCCGATTGTATCTGCCTTCACCACACTCTCAGGCCCGATTGTATCTGCCTGCACCACACTCTCAGGTCTGATTGTATCTGACTGCACCACACTCTCAGGCCCGATTGTACCTGCCTACACCACACTCTCAGGCCCAATTGTATCTGCCTGCACCACACTCTCAGTCCCGATTGTATCTGCCTGCACCACACTCTCAGGCCCGTTTGTATCTGCCTGCACCACACTCTCAGGCCCAATTGTATCTGCCTGCACCACACTCTCAGGCCCGATTGTATCTGCCTGCACCACACTCTCAGTCCCGATTGTATCTGCCTGCACCACACTCTCAGGCCCGATTCTTTCTGCCTGCACCACACTCTCAGGCTCGATTGTATCTGCCTGCACCACACTCTCAGGCCCGATTGTATCTTCCTGCACTACACTCTCTGGCCCGACTGTATCTGCCTGCACCACACTCTCAGGCCCGATTGTACCTGCCTGCACCACACTCTCAGGCCCGATTGTTTCTGCCTGCACCACACTCTCAGGCCCGTTTGTATCTGCCTGCACCACACTCTCAGGCCCGTTTGTATCTGCCTGCACCACACTCTCAGGTCTGATTGTACCTGCCTGCACCACACTCTCAGGTCTGATTGTATCTGCCTGCACCACACTCTCTGGCCCGATTGTATCTGCCTGCACCACACTCTCAGGCCCAAATGCATCTGCCTTCACCACACTCTCAGGCCCGATTGTATCTGCCTGCACCACAATCTCAGGCCCGATTGTACCTGCCTGCACCACACTCTCAGGCCCGATTGTATCTGCCTACACCACACTCTCAGGCCGATTGTACCTGCCTGCACCACACTCTCAGGCCCGATTGCATCTGCCTGCACCACACTCTCAGGCCCGATTGTACCTGCCTGCATCACACTCTCAGGCCCAAATGTATCTGCCTGCACCACACTCACAGGTCTGATTGTAACTGCCTGCACCACACTCACAGGCCCAATTGTACCTGCCTGCACCACACTCTCAGGTCTGATTGTATCTTCCTGCACCACACTCTCAGGCCCAAATGTATCTGCCTGCACCACGCTCTCAGGCCCAATTGCACCTGCCTGCACCACACTCTCAGGCCCGATTGTATCTGCCTGCACCACACTCTCAGGTCCGATTGTATCTGCCTGCACCAGACTCTCAGGTGAGATTGTATCTGCCTGCACAGCACTCTCAGGCCCGATTGTATCTGCCTGCACCACACTCTCAGGCCCGATTGTACCTGCCTGCACCACAGTCTCAGGTGAGATTGTATCTGCCTGCACCACACTCTCAGGCCTGATTGTATCTGCCTGCACCACACTCTCAGGCCCGATTGTACCTGCCTGCACCACACTCGCAGGCCCGATCGTATCTGCCTGCACCACACTCTCAGGCCCGATTGTATCTGCCTGCACCAATACTCTCAGGCCCGATTGTATCTGCCTTCACCACACTCTCAGGCCCGATTGTACCTGTCTGCACCACACTCTCAGGCCCGATTGTATCTGCCTGCACCACACTCTCAGGCCCGATTGTATCTGCCTGCACCACACTATCAGGCCCGCTTGTATCTGCCTGCACCACACTCTCAGGCCCCATTGTACCTGCCTGCACCACACTCTCAGGCTCGATTGCATCTGCCTGCAACACATTCTCAGGCCCGATTGTATCTGCCTGCACCACACTCTCAGGCCGATTGTATCTGCCTGCCCCACACTCTCAGGTCTGATTGTATTTGCCTCCACCACACTCTCAGACCGATTGTACCTGCCTGCACCACACTCTCAGGCCCGATTGTATCTGCCTGCACCACACTCTCAGACCCAATTGTATCTGCCTGCACCACACTCTCAGGCCGATTGTATCTGCCTACACCACGATCTCAGGCCCGATTGTATCTGCCTGCACCACACTCTCAGGCCCGATTGTATCTGCCTGCACCACACTCTCAGGGCCGATTGTATCTGCCTGCACCACACTCTCAGGCCTGATTGTATCTGCCTGCACCACGCTCTCAGGCCTGATTGTATCTGCCTGCACCACACTCTCAGGCCCGATTGTATCTGCCTACACCACACTCTCAGGCCCGATTGTATCTGCCTGCACCACACTCTCAGCCCCGATTGTATCTGCCTGCACCACGCTCTCAGGCCCGATTGTACCTGCCTGCACCACACTCTCAGGCCCAATTGTATCTGCCTGCACCATACTCTCAGGCCGATTGCATCTGCCTGCACCAGACTCTCAGGCCCGATTGAACCTGCCTGCACCACACTCTCAAGCCCGATTGTATCTGCCTGCACCACACTCTCAGGCCCGATTGTATCTGCCTGCACCAGACTCTCAGGTCTGATTGTATCTGCCTGTACCACACTCTCAGGCCCGATTGTATCTGCCTGCACCACACTCTCAGGCCCGATTGTATCTGCCTGCACCACACTCTCAGGCCAGATTGTATCTGCCTGCACCACACTCTCAGGCCCGATTGTACCTGCATGCACAACGCTCTCAGGCCCGATTGTACCTGCCTGCACCACACTCTCTGGCCCGATTGTACCTGCCTGCACCACACTCTCTGGCCTGATTGTACCTGCCTGCACCATACTCTCTGGTCTGATTGTATCTGCCTGCACCACACTCTCAGGCCCGATTGTGTTTGCCTGCACCACACTCTCAGGCCCGATTGTACCTGCCTACACCACACTCTCAGGCCCGATTGTATCTGCCTGCACCACACTCTCAGGTCTGATTGTATCTGACTGCACCACACTCTCAGGCCCGATTGTACCTGCCTACACCACACTCTCAGGCCCAATTGTATCAGCCTGCACCACACTCTCAGTCCCGATTGTATCTGCCTGCACCACACTCTCAGGCCCGTTTGTATCTGCCTGCACCACACTCTCAGGCCCAATTGTATCTGCCTGCACCACACTCTCAGGCCCGATTGTATCTGCCTGCACCACACTCTCAGGCCCGATTGTATCTGCCTGCACCACACTCTCAGGCCCGATTCTTTCTGCCTGCACCACACTCTCAGGCACGATTGTATCTGCCTGCACCACACTCTCAGGCTCGATTGTATCTGCCTGCACCACACTCTCAGGCCCGATTGTACCTGCCTGCACCACACTCTCAGGCCCGATTGTATCTGCCTGCTCCACACTCTCAGGTCTGCTTGTAACTGCCTGCACCACACTCTCAGGCCCGATTGAACCTGCCTGCACCACATTCTCAGGCCCGATTGTATCTGCCAGCACCACACTCTCAGGCCCGATTGTATCTGCCTGCACCACACTCTCAGGCCCGATTGTATCTGCCTGCACCACACTCTCTGGCCCGATTGTATCTGCCTGCACCACACTCTCAGGCCCGATTGTATCTGCCTGCTCCACACTCTCAAGTCTGCTTGTATCTGCCTGAACCACACTCTCAGGCCGATTGTACCTGCCTGCAACACACTCTCAGGCCCGATTGTACCTGCCTGCACCACACTCTCAGGCCCGATTGTACCTGCCTGCACCACACTATCAGGCCCGATTGTATCTGCCTGCACCACACTCTCAGGCCTGATTGTACCTGCCTGCACCACACTCTCAGGCCCAAATGTATCTGACTGCACCACACTCTCAGGCGCGATTGTACCTGCCTGCACCACGCTCTCAGGCCCGATTGTATCTGCCTGCACCACACTCTCAGGCCCGATTGTACCTGCCTACACCACACTCGCAGGCCCGATTGTACCTGCCTAGACCACACTCTCAGGTCTGATTGTACCTGCCTGCACCCTACTCTCAGGCCCAAATGTATCTGCCTGCACCACACTCTCAGGCCCGATTGTACCTGCCTGCACCACTCTCTCTAACCCGATTGTATCTGCCTGCACCACACTCTCAGGCCCGATTGTATCTGCCAGCACCACACTCTCAGGCCCGATTGTATCTGCCTGCACCACACTCTCAGGCCCGATTGTATCTGCCTGCACCACACTCTCTGGCCCGATTGTATCTGCCTGCACCACACTCTCAGGCCCGATTGTATCTGCCTGCTCCACACTCTCAAGTCTGCTTGTATCTGCCTGAACCACACTCTCAGGCCGATTGTACCTGCCTGCAACACACTCTCAGGCCCGATTGTACCTGCCTGCACCACACTCTCAGGACCGATTGTACCTGCCTGCACCACACTATCAGGCCCGTTTGTATCTGCCTGCACCACACTCTCAGGCCTGATTGTACCTGCCTGCACCACACTCTCAGGCCCAAATGTATCTGACTGCACCACACTCTCAGGCGCGATTGTACCTGCCTGCACCACGCTCTCAGGCCCGATTGTATCTGCCTGCACCACACTCTCAGGCCCGATTGTACCTGCCTTCACCACACTCGCAGGCCCGATTGTACCTGCCTAGACCACACTCTCAGGTCTGATTGTACCTGCCTGCACCCTACTCTCAGGCCCAAATGTATCTGCCTGCACCACACTCTCAGGCCAGATTGTACCTGCCTGCACCACTCTCTCTAACCCGATTGTATCTGCCTGCACCACACTCTCAGGCGCGATTGTATCTGCCTGCACCACTCTCTCAGGTCTGATTGTATCTGCCTGCATCACACTCTCAGGCCCAATTGTATCTGCCTGCACCACACTCTCAGGCCCGATTGTCCCTGCCTGCACCACACTCTCAGGCCCGATTGTATCTGCCTGCACCACACTCGCAGGCCCGATTGTATCTGCCTGCACCACACTCTCAGGCCCGATTGTATCTGCCTGCACCACACTCTCAGGCCCGATTGTACCTGCCTGCGCCACCCTCTCAGGCCCGATTGTACCTGTCTGCACCACACTCTCAGGCCCGATTGTATCTGCCTGCACCACACTCTCAGGCCCGATTGTATCTGCCTGCACCACACTATCAGGCCCGATTGTATCTGCCTGCACCACACTCTCAGACCCGATTGTACCTGCCTGCACCACACTCTCAGGCTCGATTGTATCTGCCTGCAACACACTCTCAGGCCCGATTGTATCTGCCTGCACCACACTCTCAGACCGATTGTACCTGCCTGCACCACACTCTCAGGCCTGAATGTACCTGCCTGCACCACTCTCACAGGCCCGATTGTATCTGCCTGCACCACACTCTCAGGCCGATTGTATCTGCCTACACCACACTCTCAGGCCCGATTGTATCTGCCTGCACCACACTCTCAGGCCCGATTGTATCTGCCTGCACCACACACTCAGGCCCGATTGTACCTGCCTGCACCACACTCTCAGGCCCGATTGTATCTGCCTGCACCACACTCTCAGGCCCGATTGTATCTGCCTGCACCAGACTCTCAGGCCAGATTGTATCTGCCTGCACCACACTCTCAGGCCCGATTGTATCTACCTGCACCACAGTCTCAGGCCCGATTGTACCTGCCTGCACCACACTCTCAGGCCCGATTGTATCTTCCTGCACCACACTCTCTGGCCCGACTGTATCTGCCTGCACCACACTCTCAGGCCCGATTGTACCTGCCTGCACCACACTCTCAGGCCTGATTGTATCTGCCTGCACCACACTCTCAGGCCCGTTTGTATCTGCCTGCACCACACTCTCAGGCCCGTTTGTATCTGCCTGCACCACACTCTCAGGTCTGATTGTACCTGCCTGCACCACACTCTCAGGTCTGATTGTATCTGCCTGCACCACACTCTCTGGCCCGATTGTATCTGCCTGCACCACACTCTCAGGCCCGATTGTATCTGCCTGCACCAGACTCTCAGGCCAGATTGTATCTGCCTGCACCACACTCTCAGGCCCGATTGTATCTGCCTGCACCACAGTCTCAGGCCCGATTGTACCTGCCTGCACCACACTCTCAGGCCCGATTGTATCTTCCTGCACCACACTCTCTGGCCCGACTGTATCTGCCTGCACCACACTCTCAGGCCCGATTGTACCTGCCTGCACCACACTCTCAGGCCCGATTGTATCTGCCTGCACCACACTCTCAGGCCCGTTTGTATCTGGCTGCACCACACTCTCAGGTCTGATTGTATCTGCCTGCACCACACTCTCTGGCCCAATTGTATCTGCCTGCACCACACTCTCAGGCCCAAATGCATCTTCCTTCACCACACTCTCAGGCCCGATTGTATCTGCCTGCACCACACTCTCAGGCCCGATTGTACCTGCCTGCACCACACTCTCAGGCCCGATTGTATCTGCCTACACCACACTCTCAGGCCGATTGTACCTGCCTGCACCACACTCTCAGGCCCGATTGCATCTGCCTGCACCACACTCTCAGGCCCGATTGTACCTGCCTGCACCACACTCTCAGGCCCAAATGTATCTGCCTGCACCACACTCACAGGTCTGATTGTATCTGCCTGCACCACACTCACACGCCCAATTGTACCTGCCTGCACCACACTCTCTGGTCTGATTGTATCTTCCTGCACCACACTCTCAGGCCCAAATGTATCTGCCTGCACCACGCTCTCAGGCCCAATTGCACCTGCCTGCACCACACTCTCAGGCCCGATTGTATCTGCCTGCACCACGCTCGCAGGCCCGATTGTATCTGCCTGCACCAGACTCTCGGGTCTGATTGTATCTGCCTGCACCACTCTCTCAGGACCGATTGTATCTGCCTGCACCACCCTCTCAGGCCCGATTGTACCTGCCTGCACCACACTCTCAGGCCCAATTGTATCTGCCTGCACCACACTCTCAGGTCTGATTGTATCTGCCTGCACCAGACTCTCAGGTGAGATTGTATCTGCCTGCACCACACTCTCAGGCCGATTGTATCTGCCTGCACCACACTCTCAGGCCCGATTGTACCTGCCTGCACCACAGTCTCAGGTGAGATTGTATCTGCCTGCACCACACTCTCAGGCCTGATTGTATCTGCCTGCACCACACTCTCAGGCCCGATTGTACCTGCCTGCACAACACTCGCAGGCCCGATCGTATCTGCCTGCACCACACTCTCAGGCCCGATTGTATCTGCCTGCACCACACTCTCAGGCCCGATTGTACCTGCCTGCACCACAGTCTCAGGTGAGATTGTATCTGCCTGCACCACACTCTCAGGCCTGATTGTATCTGCCTGCACCACACTCTCAGGCCCGATTGTACCTGCCTGCACAACACTCGCAGGCCCGATCGTATCTGCCTGCACCACACTCTCAGGCCCGATTGTATCTGCCTGCACCAATAATCTCAGGCCCGATTGTATCTGCCTTCACCACACTCTCAGGCCCGATTGTATCTGCCTGCACCACACTCTCAGGTCTGATTGTATCTGACTGCACCACACTCTCAGGCCCGATTGTACCTGCCTACACCACACTCTCAGGCCCAATTGTATCTGCCTGCACCACACTCTCAGTCCCGATTGTATCTGCCTGCACCACACTCTCAGGCCCGTTTGTATCTGCCTGCACCACACTCTCAGGCCCAATTGTATCTGCCTGCACCACACTCTCAGGCCCGATTGTATCTGCCTGCACCACACTCTCAGTCCCGATTGTATCTGCCTGCACCACACTCTCAGGCCCGATTCTTTCTGCCTGCACCACACTCTCAGGCACGATTGTATCTGCCTGCACCACACTCTCAGGCTCGATTGTATCTGCCTGCACCACACTCTCAGGCCCGATTGTATCTTCCTGCACTACACTCTCTGGCCCGACTGTATCTGCCTGCACCACACTCTCAGGCCCGATTGTACCTGCCTGCACCACACTCTCAGGCCCGATTGTTTCTGCCTGCACCACACTCTCAGGCCCGTTTGTATCTGCCTGCACCACACTCTCAGGCCCGTTTGTATCTGCCTGCACCACACTCTCAGGTCTGATTGTACCTGCCTGCACCACACTCTCAGGTCTGATTGTATCTGCCTGCACCACACTCTCTGGCCCGATTGTATCTGCCTGCACCACACTCTCAGGCCCAAATGCATCTGCCTTCACCACACTCTCAGGCCCGATTGTATCTGCCTGCACCACAATCTCAGGCCCGATTGTACCTGCCTGCACCACACTCTCAGGCCCGATTGTATCTGCCTACACCACACTCTCAGGCCGATTGTACCTGCCTGCACCACACTCTCAGGCCCGATTGCATCTGCCTGCACCACACTCTCAGGCCCGATTGTACCTGCCTGCATCACACTCTCAGGCCCAAATGTATCTGCCTGCACCACACTCACAGGTCTGATTGTAACTGCCTGCACCACACTCACAGGCCCAATTGTACCTGCCTGCACCACACTCTCAGGTCTGATTGTATCTTCCTGCACCACACTCTCAGGCCCAAATGTATCTGCCTGCACCACGCTCTCAGGCCCAATTGCACCTGCCTGCACCACACTCTCAGGCCCGATTGTATCTGCCTGCACCACACTCTCAGGTCCGATTGTATCTGCCTGCACCAGACTCTCAGGTGAGATTGTATCTGCCTGCACCACACTCTCAGGCCCGATTGTATCTGCCTGCACCACACTCTCAGGCCCGATTGTACCTGCCTGCACCACAGTCTCAGGTGAGATTGTATCTGCCTGCACCACACTCTCAGGCCTGATTGTATCTGCCTGCACCACACTCTCAGGCCCGATTGTACCTGCCTGCACCACACTCGCAGGCCCGATCGTATCTGCCTGCACCACACTCTCAGGCCCGATTGTATCTGCCTGCACCAATACTCTCAGGCCCGATTGTATCTGCCTTCACCACACTCTCAGGCCCGATTGTACCTGTCTGCACCACACTCTCAGGCCCGATTGTATCTGCCTGCACCACACTCTCAGGCCCGATTGTATCTGCCTGCACCACACTATCAGGCCCGCTTGTATCTGCCTGCACCACACTCTCAGGCCCCATTGTACCTGCCTGCACCACACTCTCAGGCTCGATTGCATCTGCCTGCAACACACTCTCAGGCCCGATTGTATCTGCCTGCACCACACTCTCAGGCCGATTGTATCTGCCTGCCCCACACTCTCAGGTCTGATTGTATTTGCCTCCACCACACTCTCAGACCGATTGTACCTGCCTGCACCACACTCTCAGGCCCGATTGTATCTGCCTGCACCACACTCTCAGACCCAATTGTATCTGCCTGCACCACACTCTCAGGCCGATTGTATCTGCCTACACCACGATCTCAGGCCCGATTGTATCTGCCTGCACCACACTCTCAGGCCCGATTGTATCTGCCTGCACCACACTCTCAGGGCCGATTGTATCTGCCTGCACCACACTCTCAGGCCTGATTGTATCTGCCTGCACCACGCTCTCAGGCCTGATTGTATCTGCCTGCACCACACTCTCAGGCCCGATTGTATCTGCCTACACCACACTCTCAGGCCCGATTGTATCTGCCTGCACCACACTCTCAGCCCCGATTGTATCTGCCTGCACCACGCTCTCAGGCCCGATTGTACCTGCCTGCACCACACTCTCAGGCCCAATTGTATCTGCCTGCACCATACTCTCAGGCCGATTGCATCTGCCTGCACCAGACTCTCAGGCCCGATTGAACCTGCCTGCACCACACTCTCAAGCCCGATTGTATCTGCCTGCACCACACTCTCAGGCCCGATTGTATCTGCCTGCACCAGACTCTCAGGTCTGATTGTATCTGCCTGTACCACACTCTCAGGCCCGATTGTATCTGCCTGCACCACACTCTCAGGCCCGATTGTATCTGCCTGCACCACACTCTCAGGCCAGATTGTATCTGCCTGCACCACACTCTCAGGCCCGATTGTACCTGCATGCACAACGCTCTCAGGCCCGATTGTACCTGCCTGCACCACACTCTCTGGCCCGATTGTACCTGCCTGCACCACACTCTCTGGCCTGATTGTACCTGCCTGCACCATACTCTCTGGTCTGATTGTATCTGCCTGCACCACACTCTCAGGCCCGATTGTGTTTGCCTGCACCACAATCTCAGGCCCGATTGTACCTGCCTACACCACACTCTCAGGCCCGATTGTATCTGCCTGCACCACACTCTCAGGTCTGATTGTATCTGACTGCACCACACTCTCAGGCCCGATTGTACCTGCCTACACCACACTCTCAGGCCCAATTGTATCAGCCTGCACCACACTCTCAGTCCCGATTGTATCTGCCTGCACCACACTCTCAGGCCCGTTTGTATCTGCCTGCACCACACTCTCAGGCCCAATTGTATCTGCCTGCACCACACTCTCAGGCCCGATTGTATCTGCCTGCACCACACTCTCAGGCCCGATTGTATCTGCCTGCACCACACTCTCAGGCCCGATTCTTTCTGCCTGCACCACACTCTCAGGCACGATTGTATCTGCCTGCACCACACTCTCTGGCTCGATTGTATCTGCCTGCACCACACTCTCAGGCCCGATTGTACCTGCCTGCACCACACTCTCAGGCCCGATTGTATCTGCCTGCTCCACACTCTCAGGTCTGCTTGTAACTGCCTGCACCACACTCTCAGGCCCGATTGAACCTGCCTGCACCACATTCTCAGGCCCGATTGTATCTGCCAGCACCACACTCTCAGGCCCGATTGTATCTGCCTGCACCACACTCTCAGGCCCGATTGTATCTGCCTGCACCACACTCTCTGGCCCGATTGTATCTGCCTGCACCACACTCTCAGGCCCGATTGTATCTGCCTGCTCCACACTCTCAAGTCTGCTTGTATCTGCCTGAACCACACTCTCAGGCCGATTGTACCTGCCTGCAACACACTCTCAGGCCCGATTGTACCTGCCTGCACCACACTCTCAGGCCCGATTGTACCTGCCTGCACCACACTATCAGGCCCGATTGTATCTGCCTGCACCACACTCTCAGGCCTGATTGTACCTGCCTGCACCACACTCTCAGGCCCAAATGTATCTGACTGCACCACACTCTCAGGCGCGATTGTACCTGCCTGCACCACGCTCTCAGGCCCGATTGTATCTGCCTGCACCACACTCTCAGGCCCGATTGTACCTGCCTACACCACACTCGCAGGCCCGATTGTACCTGCCTAGACCACACTCTCAGGTCTGATTGTACCTGCCAGCACCCTACTCTCAGGCCCAAATGTATCTGCCTGCACCACACTCTCAGGCCCGATTGTACCTGCCTGCACCACTCTCTCTAACCCGATTGTATCTGCCTGCACCACACTCTCAGGCGCGATTGTATCTGCCTGCACCACTCTCTCAGGTCTGATTGTATCTGCCTGCATCACACTCTCAGGCCCAATTGTATCTGCCTGCTCCACACACTCAGGCCCGATTGTCCCTGCCTGCACCACACTCGCAGGCCCGATTGTATCTGCCTGCACCACACTCTCAGGTCTGATTGTATCTGCCTGCACCAGACTCTCAGGCCCGATTGTATCTGCCTGCACCACACTCGCAGGCCCGATTGTATCTGCCTGCACCACACTCTCAGGTCTGATTGTATCTGCCTGCACCAGACTCTCAGGCCCGATTGTATCTGCCTGCACCACACTCTCAGGCCTGATTGTATCTGCCTGCCCCACACTCTCAGGCCCGATTGTATCTGCCTGCACCACACTATCAGGCCCGATTGTATCTGCCTGCACCACACTCTCAGGCCCGATTGTATCTGCCTGCACCACACTCTCAGGCCCGATTGTACCTGCCTGCACCACCCTCTCAGGCCCGATTGTACCTGCCTGCACCACACTCTCAGGTCTGATTGTACCTGCCTGCACCACCCTCTCAGGCCCGATTGTATCTGCCTGCACCACACTCTCAGGCCCGATTGTATCTGCCTGCACCACACTATCAGGCCCGATTGTATCTGCCTGCACCACACTCTCAGACCCGATTGTACCTGCCTGCACCACACTCTCAGGCTCGATTGTATCTGCCTGCAACACACTCTCAGGCCCGATTGTATCTGCCTGCACCACACTCTCAGACCGATTGTACCTGCCTGCACCACACTCTCAGGCCTGAATGTACCTGCCTGCACCACTCTCACAGGCCCGATTGTATCTGCCTGCACCACACTCTCAGGCCGATTGTATCTGCCTACACCACACTCTCAGGCCCGATTGTATCTGCCTGCACCACACTCTCAGGCCCGATTGTATCTGCCTGCACCACACACTCAGGCCCGATTGTACCTGCCTGCACCACACTCTCAGGCCCGATTGTATCTGCCTGCACCACACTCTCAGGCCCGATTGTATCTGCCTGCACCAGACTCTCAGGCCAGATTGTATCTGCCTGCACCACACTCTCAGGCCCGATTGTATCTACCTGCACCACAGTCTCAGGCCCGATTGTACCTGCCTGCACCACACTCTCAGGCCCGATTGTATCTTCCTGCACCACACTCTCTGGCCCGACTGTATCTGCCTGCACCACACTCTCAGGCCCGATTGTACCTGCCTGCACCACACTCTCAGGCCTGATTGTATCTGCCTGCACCACACTCTCAGGCCCGTTTGTATCTGCCTGCACCACACTCTCAGGCCCAAATGCATCTTCCTTCACCACACTCTCAGGCCCGATTGTATCTGCCTGCACCACACTCTCAGGCCCGATTGTACCTGCCTGCACCACACTCTCAGGCCCGATTGTATCTGCCTACACCACACTCTCAGGCCGATTGTACCTGCCTGCACCACACTCTCAGGCCCGATTGCATCTGCCTGCACCACACTCTCAGGCCCGATTGTACCTGCCTGCACCACACTCTCAGGCCCAAATGTATCTGCCTGCACCACACTCACAGGTCTGATTGTATCTGCCTGCACCACACTCACACGCCCAATTGTACCTGCCTGCACCACACTCTCTGGTCTGATTGTATCTTCCTGCACCACACTCTCAGGCCCAAATGTATCTGCCTGCACCACGCTCTCAGGCCCAATTGCACCTGCCTGCACCACACTCTCAGGCCCGATTGTATCTGCCTGCACCACGCTCGCAGGCCCGATTGTATCTGCCTGCACCAGACTCTCGGGTCTGATTGTATCTGCCTGCACCACTCTCTCAGGACCGATTGTATCTGCCTGCACCACCCTCTCAGGCCCGATTGTACCTGCCTGCACCACACTCTCAGGCCCAATTGTATCTGCCTGCACCAGACTCTCGGGTCTGATTGTATCTGCCTGCACCACTCTCTCAGGACCGATTGTATCTGCCTGCACCACCCTCTCAGGCCCGATTGTACCTGCCTGCACCACGCTCGCAGGCCCGATTGTTTCTGCCTGCACCAGAGTCTCGGGTCTGATTGTATCTGCCTGCACCACTCTCTCAGGACCGATTGTATCTGCCTGCACCACCCTCTCAGGCCCGATTGTACCTGCCTGCACCACACTCTCAGGCCCAATTGTATCTGCCTGCACCACACTCTCAGGTCTGATTGTATCTGCCTGCACCAGACTCTCAGGTGAGATTGTATCTGCCTGCACCACACTCTCAGGCCCGATTGTATCTGCCTGCACCACACTCTCAGGCCCGATTGTACCTGCCTGCACCACACTCGCAGGCCCGATCGTATCTGCCTGCAGCACACTCTCAGGCCCGATTGTACCTGCCTGCACCACAGTCTCAGGTGAGATTGTATCTGCCTGCACCACACTCTCAGGCCTGATTGTATCTGCCTGCACCACACTCTCAGGCCCGATTGTACCTGCCTGCACCACACTCGCAGGCCCGATCGTATCTGCCTGCACCACACTCTCAGGCCCGATTGTATCTGCCTGCACCAATAATCTCAGGCCCGATTGTATCTGCCTTCACCACACTCTCAGGCCCGATTGTATCTGCCTGCACCACACTCTCAGGTCTGATTGTATCTGACTGCACCACACTCTCAGGCCCGATTGTACCTGCCTACACCACACTCTCAGGCCCAATTGTATCTGCCTGCACCACACTCTCAGTCCCGATTGTATCTGCCTGCACCACACTCTCAGGCCCGTTTGTATCTGCCTGCACCACACTCTCAGGCCCAATTGTATCTGCCTGCACCACACTCTCAGGCCCGATTGTATCTGCCTGCACCACACTCTCAGTCCCGATTGTATCTGCCTGCACCACACTCTCAGGCCCGATTCTTTCTGCCTGCACCACACTCTCAGGCACGATTGTATCTGCCTGCACCACACTCTCAGGCTCGATTGTATCTGCCTGCACCACACTCTCAGGCCCGATTGTACCTGCCTGCACCACACTCTCAGGCCCGATTGTATCTGCCTGCTCCACACTCTCAGGTCTGCTTGTAACTGCCTGCACCACATTCTCAGGCCCGATTGTATCTGCCAGCACCACACTCTCAGGCCCGATTGTATCTGCCTGCACCACACTCTCAGGCCCGATTGTATCTGCCTGCACCACACTCTCTGGCCCGATTGTATCTGCCTGCACCACACTCTCAGGCCCGATTGTATCTGCCTGCTCCACACTCTCAAGTCTGCTTGTATCTGCCTGAACCACACTCTCAGGCCGATTGTACCTGCCTGCAACACACTCTCAGGCCCGATTGTACCTGCCTGCACCACACTCTCAGGCCCGATTGTACCTGCCTGCACCACACTCTCAGGCCCGATTGTATCTGCCTGCACCACACTCTCAGGCCTGATTGTACCTGCCTGCACCACACTCTCAGGCCCAAATGTATCTGCCTGCACCACACTCTCAGTCCCGATTGTATCTGCCTGCACCACACTCTCAGGCCCGTTTGTATCTGCCTGCACCACACTCTCAGGCCCAATTGTATCTGCCTGCACCACACTCTCAGGCCCGATTGTATCTGCCTGCACCACACTCTCAGGCCCGATTGTATCTGCCTGCACCACACTCTCAGGCCCGATTCTTTCTGCCTGCACCACACTCTCAGGCACGATTGTATCTGCCTGCACCACACTCTCAGGCTCGATTGTATCTGCCTGCACCACACTCTCAGGCCCGATTGTACCTGCCTGCACCACACTCTCAGGCCCGATTGTATCTGCCTGCTCCACACTCTCAGGTCTGCTTGTAACTGCCTGCACCACACTCTCAGGCCCGATTGAACCTGCCTGCACCACATTCTCAGGCCCGATTGTATCTGCCAGCACCACACTCTCAGGCCCGATTGTATCTGCCTGCACCACACTCTCAGGCCCGATTGTATCTGCCTGCACCACACTCTCTGGCCCGATTGTATCTGCCTGCACCACACTCTCAGGCCCGATTGTATCTGCCTGCTCCACACTCTCAAGTCTGCTTGTATCTGCCTGAACCACACTCTCAGGCCGATTGTACCTGCCTGCAACACACTCTCAGGCCCGATTGTACCTGCCTGCACCACACTCTCAGGCCCGATTGTACCTGCCTGCACCACACTATCAGGCCCGATTGTATCTGCCTGCACCACACTCTCAGGCCTGATTGTACCTGCCTACACCACACTCGCAGGCCCGATTGTACCTGCCTGCACCACACTCTCAGGCCCAAATGTATCTGACTGCACCACACTCTCAGGCGCGATTGTACCTGCCTGCACCACGCTCTCAGGCCCGATTGTATCTGCCTGCACCACACTCTCAGGCCCGATTGTACCTGCCTACACCACACTCGCAGGCCCGATTGTACCTGCCTAGACCACACTCTCAGGCCTGATTGTACCTGCCTACACCACACTCGCAGGCCCGATTGTATCTGCCTGCACCACACTCTCAGGCCCAAATGTATCTGACTGCACCACACTCTCAGGCGCGATTGTACCTGCCTGCACCACGCTCTCAGGCCCGATTGTATCTGCCTGCACCACACTCTCAGGCCCGATTGTACCTGCCTACACCACACTCCCAGGCCCGATTGTACCTGCCTAGACCACACTCTCAGGTCTGATTGTACCTGCCTGCACCCTACTCTCAGGCCCAAATGTATCTGCCTGCACCACACTCTCAGGCCCGATTGTACCTGCCTGCACCACTCTCTCTAACCCGATTGTATCTGCCTGCACCACACTCTCAGGCGCGATTGTATCTGCCTGCACCACTCTCTCAGGTCTGATTGTATCTGCCTGCATCACACTCTGAGGCCCAATTGTATCTGCCTGCTCCACACACTCAGGCCCGATTGTCCCTGCCTGCACCACACTCGCAGGCCCGATTGTATCTGCCTGCACCACACTCTCAGGCCCGATTGTATCTGCCTGCACCACACTCTCAGGCCCGATTGTACCTGCCTGCACCACCCTCTCAGGCCCGATTGTACCTGTCTGCACCACACTCTCAGGCCCGATTGTATCTGCCTGCACCACACTCTCAGGCCCGATTGTATCTGCCTGCACCACACTATCAGGCCCGATTGTATCTGCCTGCACCACACTCTCAGACCCGATTGTACCTGCCTGCACCACACTCTCAGGCTCGATTGTATCTGCCTGCAACACACTCTCAGGCCCGATTGTATCTGCCTGCACCACACTCTCAGACCGATTGTACCTGCCTGCACCACACTCTCAGGCCTGAATGTACCTGCCTGCACCACTCTCACAGGCCCGATTGTATCTGCCTGCACCACACTCTCAGGCCGATTGTATCTGCCTACACCACACTCTCAGGCCCGATTGTATCTGCCTGCACCACACTCTCAGGCCCGATTGTATCTGCCTGCACCACACACTCAGGCCCGATTGTACCTGCCTGCACCACACTCTCAGGCCCGATTGTATCTGCCTGCACCACACTCTCAGGCCCGATTGTATCTGCCTGCACCAGACTCTCAGGCCAGATTGTATCTGCCTGCACCACACTCTCAGGCCCGATTGTATCTACCTGCACCACAGTCTCAGGCCCGATTGTACCTGCCTGCACCACACTCTCAGGCCCGATTGTATCTTCCTGCACCACACTCTCTGGCCCGACTGTATCTGCCTGCACCACACTCTCAGGCCCGATTGTACCTGCCTGCACCACACTCTCAGGCCTGATTGTATCTGCCTGCACCACACTCTCAGGCCCGTTTGTATCTGCCTGCACCACACTCTCAGGCCCAAATGCATCTTCCTTCACCACACTCTCAGGCCCGATTGTATCTGCCTGCACCACACTCTCAGGCCCGATTGTACCTGCCTGCACCACACTCTCAGGCCCGATTGTATCTGCCTACACCACACTCTCAGGCCGATTGTACCTGCCTGCACCACACTCTCAGGCCCGATTGCATCTGCCTGCACCACACTCTCAGGCCCGATTGTACCTGCCTGCACCACACTCTCAGGCCCAAATGTATCTGCCTGCACCACACTCACAGGTCTGATTGTATCTGCCTGCACCACACTCACACGCCCAATTGTACCTGCCTGCACCACACTCTCTGGTCTGATTGTATCTTCCTGCACCACACTCTCAGGCCCAAATGTATCTGCCTGCACCACGCTCTCAGGCCCAATTGCACCTGCCTGCACCACACTCTCAGGCCCGATTGTATCTGCCTGCACCACGCTCGCAGGCCCGATTGTATCTGCCTGCACCAGACTCTCGGGTCTGATTGTATCTGCCTGCCCCACTCTCTCAGGACCGATTGTATCTGCCTGCACCACCCTCTCAGGCCCGATTGTACCTGCCTGCACCACACTCTCAGGCCCAATTGTATCTGCCTGCACCAGACTCTCGGGTCTGATTGTATCTGCCTGCACCACTCTCTCAGGACCGATTGTATCTGCCTGCACCACCCTCTCAGGCCCGATTGTACCTGCCTGCACCACGCTCGCAGGCCCGATTGTATCTGCCTGCACCAGAGTCTCGGGTCTGATTGTATCTGCCTGCACCACTCTCTCAGGACCGATTGTATCTGCCTGCACCACCCTCTCAGGCCCGATTGTACCTGCCTGCACCACACTCTCAGGCCCAATTGTATCTGCCTGCACCACACTCTCAGGTCTGATTGTATCTGCCTGCACCAGACTCTCAGGTGAGATTGTATCTGCCTGCACCACACTCTCAGGCCCGATTGTATCTGCCTGCACCACACTCTCAGGCCCGATTGTACCTGCCTGCACCACACTCGCAGGCCCGATCGTATCTGCCTGCACCACACTCTCAGGCCCGATTGTACCTGCCTGCACCACAGTCTCAGGTGAGATTGTATCTGCCTGCACCACACTCTCAGGCCTGATTGTATCTGCCTGCACCACACTCTCATGGCCCGATTGTACCTGCCTGCACCACACTCGCAGGCCCGATCGTATCTGCCTGCACCACACTCTCAGGCCCGATTGTATCTGCCTGCACCAATAATCTCAGGCCCGATTGTATCTGCCTTCACCACACTCTCAGGCCCGATTGTATCTGCCTGCACCACACTCTCAGGTCTGATTGTATCTGACTGCACCACACTCTCAGGCCCGATTGTACCTGCCTACACCACACTCTCAGGCCCAATTGTATCTGCCTGCACCACACTCTCAGTCCCGATTGTATCTGCCTGCACCACACTCTCAGGCCCGTTTGTATCTGCCTGCACCACACTCTCAGGCCCAATTGTATCTGCCTGCACCACACTCTCAGGCCCGATTGTATCTGCCTGCACCACACTCTCAGTCCCGATTGTATCTGCCTGCACCACACTCTCAGGCCCGATTCTTTCTGCCTGCACCACACTCTCAGGCACGATTGTATCTGCCTGCACCACACTCTCAGGCTCGATTGTATCTGCCTGCACCACACTCTCAGGCCCGATTGTACCTGCCTGCACCACACTCTCAGGCCCGATTGTATCTGCCTGCTCCACACTCTCAGGTCTGCTTGTAACTGCCTGCACCACATTCTCAGGCCCGATTGTATCTGCCAGCACCACACTCTCAGGCCCGATTGTATCTGCCTGCACCACACTCTCAGGCCCGATTGTATCTGCCTGCACCACACTCTCTGGCCCGATTGTATCTGCCTGCACCACACTCTCAGGCCCGATTGTATCTGCCTGCTCCACACTCTCAAGTCTGCTTGTATCTGCCTGAACCACACTCTCAGGCCGATTGTACCTGCCTGCAACACACTCTCAGGCCCGATTGTACCTGCCTGCACCACACTCTCAGGCCCGATTGTACCTGCCTGCACCACACTCTCAGGCCCGATTGTATCTGCCTGCACCACACTCTCAGGCCTGATTGTACCTGCCTGCACCACACTCTCAGGCCCAAATGTATCTGACTGCACCACACTCTCAGGCGCGATTGTACCTGCCTGCACCACGCTCTCAGGCCCGATTGTATCTGCCTGCACCACACTCTCAGGCCCGATTGTACCTGCCTACACCACACTCGCAGGCCCGATTGTACCTGCCTAGACCACACTCTCAGGTCTGATTGTACCTGCCTGCACCCTACTCTCAGGCCCAAATGTATCTGCCTGCACCACACTCTCAGGCCTGATTGTACCTGCCTGCACCACTCTCTCTAACCCGATTGTATCTGCCTGCACCACACTCTCAGGCGCGATTGTATCTGCCTGCACCACTCTCTCAGGTCTGATTGTATCTGCCTGCATCACACTCTCAGGCCCGATTGTACCTGTCTGCACCACACTCTCAGGCCCGATTGTATCTGCCTGCACCACACTCTCAGGCCCGATTGTATCTGCCTGCACCACACTATCAGGCCCGATTGTATCTGCCTGCACCACACTCTCAGACCCGATTGTACCTGCCTGCACCACACTCTCAGGCTCGATTGTATCTGCCTGCAACACAGTCTCAGGCCCGATTGTATCTGCCTGCACCACACTCTCAGACCGATTGTACCTGCCTGCACCACACTCTCTGGCCCGACTGTATCTGCCTGCACCACACTCTCAGGCCCGATTGTACCTGCCTGCACCACACTCTCAGGCCCGATTGTATCTGCCTGCACCACACTCTCAGGCCCGTTTGTATCTGACTGCACCACACTCTCAGGCCCGTTTGTATCTGCCTACACCACACTCTCAGGCCGATTGTACCTGCCTGCACCACACTCTCAGGCCCGATTGCATCTGCCTGCACCACACTCTCAGGCCCGATTGTACCTGCCTGCACCACACTCTCAGGCCCAAATGTATCTGCCTGCACCACACTCACAGGTCTGATTGTATCTGCCTGCACCACACTCACAGGCCCAATTGTACCTGCCTGCACCACACTCTCAGGTCTGATTGTATCTTCCTGCACCACACTCTCAGGCCCAAATGTATCTGCCTGCACCACGCTCTCAGGCCCAATTGCACCTGCCTGCACCACACTCTCAGGCCCGATTGTATCTGCCTGCACCACGCTCTCAGGCCCGATTGTATCTGCCTGCACCAGACTCTCGGGTCTGATTGTATCTGCCTGCACCACTCTCTCAGGACCGATTGTATCTGCCTGCACTACCCTCTCAGGCCCGATTGTACCTGCCTGCACCACACTCTCAGGCCCAATTGTATCTGCCTGCTCCACACTCTCAGGTCTGATTGTATCTGCCTGCACCAGACTCTAAGGTGAGATTGTATCTGCCTGCACCACACTCTCAGGCCCGATTGTATCTGCCTGCACCACAATCTCAGGCCCGATTGTACCTGCCTGCACCACAGTCTCAGGTGAGATTGTATCTGCCTGCACCACACTCTCAGGCCTGATTGTATCTGCCTGCACCACACTCTCAGGCCCGATTGTACCTGCCTGCACCACACTCGCAGGCCCGATCGTATCTGCCTGCACCACACTCTCAGGCCCGATTGTATCTGCCTGCACCAATACTCTCAGGCCCGATTGTATCTGCCTTCACCACACTCTCAGGCCCGATTGTACCTGTCTGCACCACACTCTCAGGCCCGATTGTATCTGCCTGCACCACACTCTCAGGCCCGATTGTATCTGCCTGCACCACACTTTCAGGCCCGATTGTATCTGCCTGCACCACACTCTCAGGCCCCATTGTACCTGCCTGCACCACACTCTCAGGCCCGATTGTATCTGCCTGCAACACACTCTCAGGCCCGATTGTATCTGCCTGCACCACACTCTCAGGCCGATTGTATCTGCCTGCCCCACACTCTCAGGTCTGATTGTATTTGCCTCCACCGCACTCTCAGACCGATTGTACCTGACTGCACCACACTCTCAGGCCCGATTGTATCTGCCTGCACCACACTCTCAGACCCAATTGTATCTGCCTGCACCACACTCTCAGGCCGATTGTATCTGCCTACACCACGATCTCAGGCCCGATTGTATCTGCCTGCACCACACTCTCAGGCCCGATTGTATCTGCCTGCACCACACTCTCAGGCCCGATTGTATCTGCCTGCACCACACTCTCAGGCCTGATTGTATCTGCCTGCACCACGCTCTCAGGCCTGATTGTATCTGCCTGCACCACACTCTCAGGCCCGATTGTATCTGCCTACACCACACTCTCAGGCCCGATTGTATCTGCCTGCACCAGACTCTCAGCCCCGATTGTATCTGCCTGCACCACGCTCTCAGGCCCGATTGTACCTGCCTGCACCACACTCTCAGGCCCAATTGTATCTGCCTGCACCAGACTCTCAGGCCGATTGTATCTGCCTGCACCAGACTCTCAGGCCCGATTGTACCTGCCTGCACCACACTCTCAGGCCCGATTGTATCTGCCTGCACCACACTCTCAGGCCCGATTGTATCTGCCTGCACCAGACTCTCAGGTCTGATTGTATCTGCCTGCACCACACTCTCAGGCCCGATTGTATCTGCCTGCACCACACTCTCAGGCCCGATTGTATCTGCCTGCACCCGACTCTCAGGCCAGATTGTATCTGCCTGCACCACAGTCTCAGGCCCGATTGTACTTGCCTGCACAACGCTCTCAGGCCCGATTGTACCTGCCTGCACCACACTCTCTGGACCGATTGTACCTGCCTGCACCACACTCTCTGGCCTGATTGTATCTGCCTGCACCATACTCTCAGGCGCGATTGTACCTGCCTACACCACACTCTCAGGCCCAATTGTATCTGCCTGCACCACACTCTCAGTCCCGATTGTATCTGCCTGCACCACACTCTCAGGCCCGTTTGTATCTGCCTGCACCACACTCTCAGGCCCGATTGTATCTGCCTGCACCACACTCTCAGGCCCGATTGTATCTGCCTGCACCGCACTCTCAGGCCCGATTCTTTCTGCCTGCACCACACTCTCAGGCACGATTGTATCTGCCTGCACCACACTCTCAGGCTCGATTGTATCTGCCTGCACCACACTCTCAGGCCCGATTGTACCTGCCTGCACCACACTCTCAGGCCCGATTGTATCTGCCTGCTCCACACTCTCAGGTCTGCTTGTAACTGCCTGCACCACACTCTCAGGCGCGATTGAACCTGCCTGCACCACATTCTCAGGCCCGATTGTATCTGCCAGCACCACACTCTCAGGCCCGATTGTATCTGCCTGCACCACACTCTCAGGCCGATTGTACCTGCCTGCAACACACTCTCAGGCCCGATTGTACCTGCCTGCACCACACTCTCAGGCCCGATTGTACCTGCCTGCACCACACTCTCAGGCCCGATTGTATCTGCCTGCACCACACTCTCAGGCCCGATTGTATCTGCCTGCACCACAATCTCAGGCCCGATTGTATCTGCCTGCACCACACTCTCAGGCCCGATTGTATCTGCCTGCACCACACTCTCAGGCCCGATTGTACCTGCCTGCACCACACTCTCAGGCCCGATTGTATCTGCCTGCAACACACTCTCAGGCCCGATTGTATCTGCCTGCACCACAATCTCAGGCCCGATTGTATCTGCCTGCACCACACTCTCAGGCCCAATTGTATCTGCCTGCACCACACTCTCAGGCCCGACTGTAACTGCCTACACCACACTCTCAGGCCTGATTGTATCTGCCTGCACCACACTCTCAGGCCCAATTGTATCTGCCTGCACCACACTCTCAGGCCCGATTGTACCTGCCTGCACCACACTCTCAGGCCCGATTGTATCTGCCTGCACCACACTCTCAGGCCCGATTGTATCTGCCTGCACCACACTCTCAGGCCCGATTGTATCTGCCTGCACCACACTCTCTGGCCCAATTGTATCTGCCTGCACCACACTCTCTGGCCCGATTGTACCTGCCTACACCACACTCTCAGGCCCGATTGTACCTGCCTGCACCACACTCTCAGGCCTGATTGTATCTGCCTGCACCACACTCTCAGGCCTGATTGTATCTGCCTACACCACACTCTCAGGTCTGATTGTATCTGCCTGCATCACACTCTCAGGCCCGATTGCATCTGCCTGCACCACGCTCTCAGGCCCGATTGTATCTGCCTGCACCACACTCTCAGGCCCGATTGTTCCTGCCTGCACCACGCTCTCAGGCCCGATTGTATCTGCCTGTACCACTCTCTCAGGCCCGATTGTATCTGCCTGCACCACACTCTCTGGCCCGATTGTATCTGCCTGCACCACACTCACAGGCCCGATTGTATCTGCCTGCACCACACTCTCAGGCCCGATTCTTTCTGCCTGCACCACACTCTCAAGCACGATTGTATCTGCCTGCACCACGCTCTCAGGCCCGATTGTATCTGCCTGCACCACTCTCTCAGGCCCGATTCTTTCTGCCTGCACCACACTCTCAAGCACGATTGTATCTGCCTGCACCACACTCTCAGGCCCGATTGTATCTGCCCGCACCACACACTCAGGCCCGATTGTCCCTGCCTGCACCACACTCTCAGGCCCGATTGTACCTGCCTGCACCACACTCTCAGGACCAAATGTATCTGAACGGACAACACTCTCAGGTCTGATTGTATCTGCCTGCACCACACTCTCAGGCCCAATTGTACCTGCCTGCACCACACTCTCAGGTCTGATTGTATCTGCCTCCACCACACTCTCAGGCCCAAATGTATCTGCCCGCACCACGCTCTCAGGCCCAATTGCACCTGCCTGCACCACACTCTCAGGCCCGATTGTATCTGCCTGCACCACACTCTCAGGCCTGATTGTACCTGCCTGCACCACACTCTCAGGCCCAAATGTATCTGACTGCACCACTCTCTCAGGCGCGATTGTACCTGCCTGCACCACGCTCTCAGGCCCGATTGTATCTGCCTGCACCACACTCTCAGGCCCGATTGTACCTGCCTACACCACACTCGCAGGCCCGATTGTACCTGCCTAGACCACACTCTCAGGTCTGATTGTACCTGCCTGCACCCTACTCTCAGGCCCAAATGTATCTGCCTGCACCACACTCTCAGGCCCGATTGTACCTGCCTGCACCACTCTCTCAGGCCCGATTGTATCTGCCTGCACCACACTCTCAGGCGCGATTGTATCTGCCTGCACCACTCTCTCAGGTCTGATTGTATCTGCCTGCACCACACTCTCAGGCCCAATTGCATCTGCCTGCTCCACACACTCAGGCCCGATTGTATCTGCCTGCACCACACTATCAGGCCCGATTGTATCTGCCTGCACCACACTCTCAGGCCCGATTGTATCTGCCTGCACCACACTATCAGGCCCGATTGTATGTGCCTGCACCACACTCTCAGGCCCGATTGTACCTGCCTGCACCACACTCTCAGGCTCGATTGTATCTGCCTGCAACACACTCTCAGGCCCGATTGTATCTGCCTGCACCACACTCTCAGGCCGATTGTATCGGCCTGCCCCACACTCTCAGGTCTGATTGTATTTGCCTGCACCACACTCTCACACCGATTGTACCTGCCTCCACCACACTCTCAGGCCCGATTGTATCTGCCTGCACCACACTCTCTGGCCCGCTTGTATCTGCCTGCACCACACTCACAGGCCCGATTGTATCTGCCTGCACCACACTCTCAGGCCTGATTCTTTCTGCCTGCACCACACTCTCAAGCACGATTGTATCTGCCTGCACCACACTCTCAGGCCCGATTGTATCTGCCTGCACCACACACTCAGGCCCGATTGTACCTGCCTGGACCACACTCTCAGGCCCGATTGTACCTGCCTGCACCACACTCTCAGGACCAAATGTATCTGCCTGCACCACACTCTCAGGTCTGATTGTATCTGCCTGCACCACACTCTCAGGCCCAATTGTACCTGCCTGCACCACACTCTCAGGTCTGATTGTATCTGCCTCCACCACACTCTCAGGCCCAAATGTATCTGCCCGCACCACGCTCTCAGGCCCAATTGCACCTGCCTGCACCACACTCTCAGGCCCGATTGTATCTGCCTGCACCACACTCTCAGGCCAGATTGTACCTGCCTGCACCACACACTCCGGCCCAAATGTATCTGACTGCACCACACTCTCAGGCGCCATTGTACCTGCCTGCACCACGCTCTCAGGCCAGATTGTATCTGCCTGCACAACACTCTCAGGCCCGATTGTACCTGCCTACACCACACTCGCAGGCCCGATTGTACCTGCCTAGACCACACTCTCAGGTCTGATTGTACCTGCCTGCAACCTACTCTCAGGCCCAAATGTATCTGCCTGCACCACACTCTCAGGCCCGATTGTACCTGCCTGCACCACTCTCTCAGGCCCGATTGTATCTGCCTGCACCACACTCTCAGGCGCGATTGTATCTGCCTGCACCACACTCTCAGGCACAATTGTATCTGCCTGCTCCACACACTCAGGCCCGATTGTCCCTGCCTGCACCACACTCGCAGGCCCGATTGTATCTGCCTGCACCACACTCTCAGGCCCGATTGTATCTGCCTGCACCACACACTCAGGCCCGATTGTACCTGCCTGGACCACACTCTCAGGCCCGATTGTACCTGCCTGCACCACACTCTCAGGACCAAATGTATCTGCCTGCACCACACTCTCAGGTCTGATTGTATCTGCCTGCACCACACTCTCAGGCCCAATTGTACCTGCCTGCACCACACTCTCAGGTCTGATTGTATCTGCCTCCACCACACTCTCAGGCCCAAATGTATCTGCCCGCACCACGCTCTCAGGCCCAATTGCACCTGCCTGCACCATACTCTCAGGCCCGATTGTATCTGCCTGCACCACACTCTCAGGCCAGATTGTACCTGCCTGCACCACACTCTCCGGCCCAAATGTATCTGACTGCACCACACTCTCAGGCGCCATTGTACCTGCCTGCACCACGCTCTCAGGCCAGATTGTATCTGCCTGCACCACACTCTCAGGCCCGATTGTACCTGCCTACACCACACTCGCAGGCCCGATTGTACCTGCCTAGACCACACTCTCAGGTCTGATTGTACCTGCCTGCAACCTATTCTCAGGCCCAAATGTATCTGCCTGCACCACACTCTCAGGCCCGATTGTACCTGCCTGCACCACTCTCTCAGGCCCGATTGTATCTGCCTGCACCACACTCTCAGGCGCGATTGTATCTGCCTGCACCACACTCTCAGGCACAATTGTATCTGCCTGCTCCACACACTCAGGCCCGATTGTCCCTGCCTGCACCACACTCGCAGGCCCGATTGTATCTGCCTGCACCACACTCTCAGGCCCGATTGTATCTGCCTGCACCACACTCTCAGGCCCGATTGTATCTGCCTGCACCACCCTCTCAGGCCCGATTGTACCTGTCTGCACCACACTCTCAGGCCCGATTGTATCTGCCTGCACCACACTCTCAGGCCCGATTGTATCTGCCTGCACCACACTCTCAGGCCCGATTGTACCTGCCTGCACCACACTCTCAGGCTCGATTGTATCTGCCTGCAACACACTCTCAGGCCCGATTGTATCTGCCTGCACCACACTCTCAGGCCGATTGTATCGGCCTGCCCCACACTCTCAGGTCTGATTGTATTTGCCTGCACCACACTCTCAGACCGATTGTACCTGCCTGCACCACACTCTCAGGCCCGATGGTATCTGCCTGCACCACACTCTCTGGCCCGATTGTATCTGCCTGCACCACACTCACAGGCCCGATTGTATCTGCCTGCACCACACTCTCAGGCCTGATTCTTTCTGCCTGCACCACACTCTCAAGCACGATTGTATCTGCCTGCACCACACTCTCAGGCCCGATTGTATCTGCCTGCACCACACACTCAGGCCCGATTGTACCTGCCTGCAACACACTCTCAGGCCCGATTGTACCTGCCTGCACCACACTCTCAGGACCAAATGTATCTGCCTGCACCACACTCTCAGGTCTGATTGTATCTGCCTGCACCACACTCTCAGGACCAATTGTACCTGCCTGCACCACACTCTCAGGTCTGATTGTATCTGCCTCCACCACACTCTCAGGCCCAAATGTATCTGCCCGCACCACGCTCTCAGGCCCAATTGCACCTGCCTGCACCACACTCTCAGGCCCGATTGTATCTGCCTGCACCACACTCTCAGGCCTGATTGTACCTGCCTGCACCACACTCTCCGGCCCAAATGTATCTGACTGCACCACACTCTCAGGCGCCATTGTACCTGCCTGCACCACGCTCTCAGACCAGATTGTATCTGCCTGTACCACACTCTCAGGCCCGATTGTACCTGCCTACACCACACTCGCAGGCCCGATTGTACCTGCCTAGACCACACTCTCAGGTCTGATTGTACCTGCCTGCAACCTACTCTCAGGCCCAAATGTATCTGCCTGCACCACACTCTCAGGCACGATTGTACCTGCCTGCACCACTCTCTCAGGCCCGATTGTATCTGCCTGCACCACACTCTCAGGCGCGATTGTACATGCCTGCACCACACTCTCAGGCCCGATTGTATCTGCCTGCACCACACTCTCAGGCCCGATTGTATCTGCCTGCACCACACTCTCAGGCCCGATTGTATCTGCCTGCACCACACTCTCTGGCCCAATTGTATCTGCCAGCACCACACTCTCAGGCCCGATTGGACCTGCCTACACCACACTCTCAGGCCCGATAGTACCTGCCTGCAGAACACTCTCAGGTCTGATTGTATCTGCCTGCACCACACTCTCAGGCCCGATTGTATCTGCCTGCACCACACTCTCAGGCCTGATTGTACCTGCCTGCACACTCTCAGGCCGAAATGTATCTGACTGCACCACACTCTCAGGCGCGATGGTACCTGCCTGCACCACGCTCTCAGGCCCGATTGTATCTGCCTGCACCACACTATCAGGCCCGATTGTCCCTGCCTGCACCACACTCGCAGGACCGATTGTACCTGCCTAGAACACACTCTCAGGTCTGATTGTACCTGCCTGCACCCTACTCTCAGTCCCAAATGTATCTGCCTGCACCACACTCTCAGGCCCGATTGTACCTGCCTGCACCACTCTCTCAGGCCCGATTGTATCTGCCTGCACCACACTCTCAGGCGCGATTGTATCTGCCTGCACCACACTCTCGGGTCTGATTGTTTCTGCCTGCACCACACTCTCAGGCCCAATTGTATCTGCCTGCACCACACTCTCAGGCCCGATTGTATCTGCCTGCACCAGACTCTCGTGTCTGATTGTATCTGCCTGCACCACTCTCTCAGGCGCCATTGTACCTGCCTGCACCACGCTCTCAGGCCAGATTGTATCTGCCTGCACAACACTCTCAGGCCCGATTGTACCTGCCTACACCACACTCGCAGGCCCGATTGTACCTGCCTAGACCACACTCTCAGGTCTGATTGTACCTGCCTGCAACCTACTCTCAGGCCCAAATGTATCTGCCTGCACCACACTCTCAGGCCCGATTGTACCTGCCTGCACCACTCTCTCAGGCCCGATTGTATCTGCCTGCACCACACTCTCAGGCGCGATTGTATCTGCCTGCACCACACTCTCAGGCACAATTGTATCTGCCTGCTCCACACACTCAGGCCCGATTGTCCCTGCCTGCACCACACTCGCAGGCCCGATTGTATCTGCCTGCACCACACTCTCAGGCCCGATTGTATCTGCCTGCACCACACACTCAGGCCCGATTGTACCTGCCTGGACCACACTCTCAGGCCCGATTGTACCTGCCTGCACCACACTCTCAGGACCAAATGTATCTGCCTGCACCACACTCTCAGGTCTGATTGTATCTGCCTGCACCACACTCTCAGGCCCAATTGTACCTGCCTGCACCACACTCTCAGGTCTGATTGTATCTGCCTCCACCACACTCTCAGGCCCAAATGTATCTGCCCGCACAACGCTCTCAGGCCCAATTGCACCTGCCTGCACCATACTCTCAGGCCCGATTGTATCTGCCTGCACCACACTCTCAGGCCAGATTGTACCTGCCTGCACCACACTCTCCGGCCCAAATGTATCTGACTGCACCACACTCTCAGGCGCCATTGTACCTGCCTGCACCACGCTCTCAGGCCAGATTGTATCTGCCTGCACCACACTCTCAGGCCCGATTGTACCTGCCTACACCACACTCGCAGGCCCGATTGTACCTGCCTAGACCACACTCTCAGGTCTGATTGTACCTGCCTGCAACCTACTCTCAGGCCCAAATGTATCTGCCTGCACCACACTCTCAGGCCCGATTGTACCTGCCTGCACCACTCTCTCAGGCCCGATTGTATCTGCCTGCACCACACTCTCAGGCGCGATTGTATCTGCCTGCACCACACTCTCAGGCACAATTGTATCTGCCTGCTCCACACACTCAGGCCCGATTGTCCCTGCCTGCACCACACTCGCAGGCCCGATTGTATCTGCCTGCACCACACTCTCAGGCCCGATTGTATCTGCCTGCACCACACTCTCAGGCCCGATTGTATCTGCCTGCACCACCCTCTCAGGCCCGATTGTACCTGTCTGCACCACACTCTCAGGCCCGATTGTATCTGCCTGCACCACACTCTCAGGCCCGATTGTATCTGCCTGCACCACACTATCAGGCCCGATTGTATCTGCCTGCACCACACTCTCAGGCCCGATTGTACCTGCCTGCACCACACTCTCAGGCTCGATTGTATCTGCCTGCAACACACTCTCAGGCCCGATTGTATCTGCCTGCACCACACTCTCAGGCCGATTGTATCGGCCTGCCCCACACTCTCAGGTCTGATTGTATTTGCCTGCACCACACTCTCAGACCGATTGTACCTGCCTGCACCACACTCTCAGGCCCGATGGTATCTGCCTGCACCACACTCTCTGGCCCGATTGTATCTGCCTGCACCACACTCACAGGCCCGATTGTATCTGCCTGCACCACACTCTCAGGCCTGATTCTTTCTGCCTGCACCACACTCTCAAGCACGATTGTATCTGCCTGCACCACACTCTCAGGCCCGATTGTATCTGCCTGCACCACACACTCAGGCCCGATTGTACCTGCCTGCACCACACTCTCAGGCCCGATTGTACCTGCCTGCACCACACTCTCAGGACCAAATGTATCTGCCTGCACCACACTCTCAGGTCTGATTGTATCTGCCTGCACCACACTCTCAGGCCCAATTGTACCTGCCTGCACCACACTCTCAGGTCTGATTGTATCTGCCTCCACCAAACTCTCAGGCCCAAATGTATCTGCCCGCACCACGCTCTCAGGCCCAATTGCACCTGCCTGCACCACACTCTCAGGCCCGATTGTATCTGCCTGCACCACACTCTCAGGCCTGATTGTACCTGCCTGCACCACACTCTCCGGCCCAAATGTATCTGACTGCACCACACTCTCAGGCGCCATTGTACCTGCCTGCACCACGCTCTCAGACCAGATTGTATCTGCCTGTACCACACTCTCAGGCCCGATTGTACCTGCCTACACCACACTCGCAGGCCCGATTGTACCTGCCAAGACCACACTCTCAGGTCTGATTGTACCTGCCTGCAACCTACTCTCAGGCCCAAATGTATCTGCCTGCACCACACTCTCAGGCACGATTGTACCTGCCTGCACCACTCTCTCAGGCCCGATTGTATCTGCCTGCACCACACTCTCAGGCGCGATTGTACATGCCTGCACCACACTCTCAGGCCCGATTGTATCTGCCTGCACCACACTCTCAGGCCCGATTGTATCTGCCTGCACCACACTCTCAGGCCCGATTGTATCTGCCTGCACCACACTCTCTGGCCCAATTGTATCTGCCAGCACCACACTCTCAGGCCCGATTGGACCTGCCTACACCACACTCTCAGGCCCGATTGTACCTGCCTGCACCACACTCTCAGGTCTGATTGTATCTGCCTGCACCACACTCTCAGGCCCGATTGTATCTGCCTGCACCACACTCTCAGGCCTGATTGTACCTGCCTGCACACTCTCAGGCCGAAATGTATCTGACTGCACCACACTCTCAGGCGCGATGGTACCTGCCTGCACCACGCTCTCAGGCCCGATTGTATCTGCCTGCACCACACTATCAGGCCCGATTGTCCCTGCCTGCACCACACTCGCAGGACCGATTGTACCTGCCTAGACGACACTCTCAGGTCTGATTGTACCTGCCTGCACCCTACTCTCAGTCCCAAATGTATCTGCCTGCACCACACTCTCAGGCCCGATTGTACCTGCCTGCACCACTCTCTCAGGCCCGATTGTATCTGCCTGCACCACACTCTCAGGCGCGATTGTATCTGCCTGCACCACACTCTCGGGTCTGATTGTATCTGCCTGCACCACACTCTCAGGCCCAATTGTATCTGCCTGCACCACACTCTCAGGCCCGATTGTATCTGCCTGCACCAGACTCTCGTGTCTGATTGTATCTGCCTGCACCACTCTCTCAGGACCGATTGTACCTGCCTGCAACACCCTCTCAGGCCTGATTGTATCTGCCTGCACCACACTCTCAGGCCCGATTGTATCTGCCCGCACCACACTCTCTGGCCCGATTGTACCTGCCTGCACCACACTCTCAGGCCCGATTGTACTGCCTGCACCACACTCTCAGGCCCGATTGTACCTGCTGCACCACACTCTCAGGCCCGATTGTACCTGCCTGCACCTCACTCTCAGGCACGCTTGTACCTGCCTGCACCACACTCTCAGGCCCAATTGTATCTGCCTGCACCACACTCTCAGGTCTGATTATATCTGCCTGCTCCAGACTCTCAGGTGAGATTGTATCTGCCTGCACCACACTCTCAGGCCCGATTGTACCTGCCTGCACCACAGTCTCAGGTGAGATTGTATCTGCCTGCACCACACTCTCAGGCCCGATTGTATCTGCCTGCACCACACTCTCAGGCCCGATTATATCTGCCTGCACCACACTCTCAGGCCCGATTGTATCTGCCTGCACCACACCCTCTGGCACGACTGTAACTGCCTGCACCACACTCTCAGGCCCGATTGAACCTGCCTGCACCACATTCTCAGGCCTGATTGTATCTGCCAGCACCACACTCTCAGGCCCGATTGTATCTGCCTGCACCACACTCTCAGGCCCGATTGTATCTGCCTGCACCACACTCTCTGGCCCGATTGTATCTGCCTGCACCACACTCTCAGGCCCGATTGTACCTGCCTGCACCACACTCTCAGGCCCGATTGTATCTGCCTGCACCACACTCTCAGTTCTGCTTGTATCTGCCTGAACCACACTCACAGGCCCAATTGTACCTGACTGCACCACTGTCTCAGGCCCGATTGTACCTGCCTGCACCACACTCTCAGGCCCGATTGTACCTGCCTGCACCACACTCTCTGGCCCGATTGTATCTGCCTGCACCACACTCTCAGGCCCGATTGTACCTGCCTGCACCACACTCTCAGGCCCGATTGTATCTGCCTGCTCCACACTCTCAGTTCTGCTTGTATCTGCCAGAACCACACTCACAGGCCCAATTGTACCTGACTGCACCACTGTCTCAGGCCCGATTGTACCTGCCTGCACCACACTCTCAGGCCCGATTGTACGTGCCTGCACCACACTCTCAGGCCCGATTGTACCTGTCTGCACCACACTCTCAGGACCAATTGTATCTGCCTGCACCACATTCTCTAGTCTGATTGTACCTGCCTGCACCACACTCTCAGGCCCGATTGTATCTGCCTGCACCACACTCTCAGGCCCAATTGTATCTGCCTGCACCACACTCTCAAGCCCGATTGTATCTGCCTGCACCACACTCTCAGGCCCGACTGTAACTGCCTACACCACACTGTCAGGCCTGATTGTATCTGCCTGCACTACACTCTCAGGCCCAATTGTATCTGCCTGCACCACACTCTCAGGCCCGATTGTACCTGCCTGCACCACACTCTCAGGCCTGATTGTATCTGCCTGCACCACACTCTCTGGCCCGATTGTATCTGTCTGCACCACACTCTCTGGCCCAATTGTATCTGCCTGCACCACACTCTCAGGCCCGATTGTACCTGCCTACACCACACTCTCAGGCCCGATTGTACCTGCCTGCACCACACTCTCAGGTCTGATTGTATCTGCCTGCACAACACTCTCAGGCCCGATTGTATCTGCCTGCACCACACTCTCAGGTCTGATTGTATCTGCCTGCATCACACTCTCAGGCCCGATTGTATCTGCCTGCACCACGCTCTCAGGCCCGATTGTATCTGCCTGCACCACACTCTCAGGCCAGATTGTTCCTGCCTGCACCACGCTCTCAGGCCCGATTGTATCTGCCTGTACCACTCTCTCAGGCCCGATTGTATCTGCCTGCACCACACTCTCTGGCCCGATTGCATCTGCCTGCACCACACTCACAGGCCCGATTGTATCTGCCTGCACCACACTCTCAGGCCCGATTCTTTCTGCCTGCACCACACTCTCAAGCACGACCGTATCTGCCTGTACCACACTCTCAGGCCCGATTGTATCTGCCTGCACCACACTCTCAGGCCCGATTGTTCCTGCCTGCACCACGCTCTCAGTCCCGATTGTATCTGCCTGCACCACTCTCTCAGGCCCGATTGTATCTGCCTGCACCACACTCTCTGGCCCGATTGTATCTGCCTGCACCACACTCACAGGCCCGATTGTATCTGCCTGCACCACACTCTCAGGCCCGATTGTATCTGCCTGCACCACACTCTCTGGCCCGATTGTATCTGCCTGCACCACACTCACAGGCCCGATTGTATCTGCCTGCACCACACTCTCAGGCCCGATTCTTTCTGCCTGCACCACACTCTCAAGCACGATTGTACCTGCCTGCACCACACTCTCAGGCCCGATTGTACCTGCCTGCACGACACTCTCAGGCCCGATTGTACCTGCCTTCACCACACTCTCAGGCCCGATTGTATCTGCCTGCACCACACTCTCAGGCCCGATTGTATCTGCCTGCACCACACTCTCAGGCCCGATTGTATCTGCCTGCACCACACTCTCAGGCCCGATTGTACCTGCCTGCACCACACTCTCAGGCCCGATTGTATCTGCCTGCAACACACTCTCAGGCCCGATTGTATCTGCCTGCACCACACTCTCAGGCCCGATTGTATCTGCCTGCACCACACTCTCAGGCCCAATTGTATCTGCCTGCACCACACTCTCAGGCCCGATTGTATCTGCCTGCACCACACTCTCAGGCCCGACTGTAACTGCCTACACCACACGCTCAGGCCTGATTGTATCTGCCTGCACCACACTCTCAGGCCCGATTGTATCTGCCTGCACCACAGTCTCAGGTGAGATTGTATCTGCCTGCACCACACTCTCAGGCCCGATTGTATCTGCCTGCACCACACTCTCAGGCCCGATTGTCCCTGCCTGCACCACACTCGCAGGCCCGATTGTATCTGCCTGCACCACACTCTCAGGCCCGATTGTATCTGCCTGCACCACTCTCTCAGGTCTGATTGTATCTGCCTGCATCACACTCTCAGGCCCAATTGTATCTGCCTGCTCCACACACTCAGGCCCGATTGTATCTGCCTGCACCACACTATCAGGCCCGATTGTATATGCCTGCACCACACTCTCAGGCCCGATTGTATCTGCCTGCACCAGACTCTCGTGTCTGATTGTATCTGCCTGCACCACTCTCTCAGGACTGATTGTACCTACCTGCAACACCCTCTCAGGCCTGATTGTATCTGCCTGCACCACACTCTCAGGCCCGATTGTATCTGCCCGCACCACACTCTCAGGCCCGATTGTACCTGCCTGCACCACACTCTCAGGCCCGATTGTATCTGCCTGCACCACACTCTCAGGCCCGATTGTACCTGCTGCACCACACTCGCAGGCCCGATTGTACCTGCCTGCACCACACTCTCAGGCCCGATTGTACCTGCCTGCACCACACTCTCAAGCCCAATTGTATCTGCCTGCACCACACTCTCAGGTCTGATTGTATCTGCCTGCACCAGACTCTCAGGTGAGATTGTATCTGCCTGCACCACACTCTCAGGCCCGATTGTACCTGCCTGCACCACAGTCTCAGATGAGATTGTATATGCCTGCACAACACTCTCAGGCCCGATTGTATCTGCCTGCAACACACTCTCAGGCCCAATTGTATCTGCCTGCACCACACTCTCAGGCCCGATTGTATCTGCCTGCACCACACTCTCTGGCACGACTGTAACTGCCTACACCACACTCTCAGGCCCGATTGTACCTGCCTGCACCACATTCTCAGGCCCGATTGTATCTGCCAGCACCACACTCTCAGGCCCGATTGTATCTGCCTGCACCACACTCTCAGGCCCGATTGTATCTGCCTGCACCACACTCTCTGGCCCGATTGTATCTGCCTGCACCACACTCTCAGGCCCGATTGTACCTGCCTGCACCACACTGTCAGGCCCGATTGAATCTGCCTGCTCCACACTCTCAGGTCTGCTTGTATCTGCCTGAACCACACTCACAGGCCCAATTGTACCTGACTGCACCACTGTCTCAGGCCCGATTGTACCTGCCTGCACCACACTCTCAGGCCCGATTGTACCTGCCTGCACCACACTCTCAGGCCCGATTGTACCTGTCTGCACCACACTCTCAGGCCCAATTGTATCTGCCTGCACCACACTCTCAAGTCTGATTGTATCTGCCTGCACCACACTCTCAGGTGAGATTGTATCTGCCTGCACCACACTCTCAGGCCCGATTGTATCTGCCTGCACCACACTCTCAGGCCGATTGTACCTGCCTGCACCACACTCTCAGGCCCGATTATACCTGACTGCACCACACTCTCAGGCCCGATTGTACCTGCCTGCACCACACTCTCAGGCCCGATTGTATCTGCCTGCACCACACTCTCAGGCCCGATTGTATCTGCCTGCACCACACTCTCAGGCCCGATTGTACCTGCCTGCACCACACTCTCAGGCCTGATTGTATCTGCCTGCAACACACTCTCAGGCCCGATTGTATCTGCCTGCACCACACTCTCAGGCCCGATTGTATCTGCCTGCACCACGCTCTCAGGCCCGATTGTATCTGCCTGCACCACACTCTCAGGCCCGACTGTGACTTCCTACACCACACTCTCAGGCCTGATTGTATCTGCCTGCACCACACTCTCAGGCCCGATTGTATCTGCCTGCACCACACTCTCTGGCCCGATTGCATCTGCCTGCACCACACTCACAGGCCCGATTGTATCTGCCTGCACCACACTCTCAGGCCCGATTCTTTCTGCCTGCACCACACTCTCAAGCACGATTGTACCTGCCTGCACCACACTCTCAGGCCCAATTGTATCTGCCTGCACCACACTCTCAGGTCTGATTATATCTGCCTGCTCCAGACTCTCAGGTGAGATTGTATCTGCCTGCACCGCACTCTCAGGCCCGATTGTATCTGCCTGCACCACACTCTCAGGCCCGATTGTACCTGCTGCACCACACTCGCAGGCCCGATTGTACCTGCCTGCACCACACTCTCAGGCCCGATTGTACCTGCCTGCACCACACTCTCAGGCCCAATTGTATCTGCCAACACCACACTCTCAGGCCCGATTGTATCTGCCTGCACCACACTCTCAGGCCCGATTATATCTGCCTGCACCACACTCTCAGGCCCGATTGTATCTGCCTGCACCACACCCTCTGGCACGACTGTAACTGCCTGCACCACACTCTCAGGCCCGATTGAACCTGCCTGCACCACATTCTCAGGCCTGATTGTATCTGCCAGCACCACACTCTCAGGCCCGATTGTATCTGCCTGCACCACACTCTCAGGCCCGATTGTACCTGCCTGCACCACACTCTCAGGCCCGATTGTATCTGCCTGCACCACACTCTCAGGCCCGATTGTACCTGCCTACACCACACTCTCAGGCCCGATTGTACCTGCCTGCACCACACTCTCAGGTCTGATTGTATCTGCCTGCACAACACTCTCAGGCCCGATTGTATCTGCCTGCACCACACTCTCAGGCCCGATTCTTTCTGCCTGCACCACACTCTCAAGCACGATCGTATCTGCCTGTACCACACTCTCAGGCCCGATTGTATCTGCCTGCACCACACTCTCAGGCCCGATTGTTCCTGCCTGCACCACGCTCTCAGGCCCGATTGTATCTGCCTGCACCACTCTCTCAGTCCCGATTGTATCTGCCTGCACCACACTCTCTGGCCAGATTGTATCTGCCTGCACCACACTCACAGGCCCGATTGTATCTGCCTGCACCACACTCTCAGGCCCGATTGTATCTGCCTGCACCACACTCTCTGGCCCGATTGTATCTGCCTGCACCACACTCACAGGCCCGATTGTATCTGCCTGCACCACACTCTCAGGCCCGATTCTTTCTGCCTGCACCACACTCTCAAGCACGATTGTACCTGCCTGCACCACACTCTCAGGCCCGATTGTACCTGCCTGCACCACACTCTCAGGCCCAATTGTATCTGCCAACACCACACTCTCAGGCCCGATTGTATCTGCCTGCACTACACTCTCAGGCCCGATTGTATCTGCCTGCACCACACTCTCAGGCCCGATTGTATCTGCCTGCACCACACTCTCAGGCCCGATTGTACCTGCCTGCACCACACTCTCAGGCCCGATTGTATCTGCCTGCAACACACTCTCAGGCCCGATTGTATCTGCCTGCACCACACTCTCAGGCCCGATTGTATCTGCCTGCACCACACTCTCAGGCCCAATTGTATCTGCCTGCACCACACTCTCAGGCCCGATTGTATCTGCCTGCACCACACTCTCAGGCCCGACTGTAACTGCCTACACCACACGCTCAGGCCTGATTGTATCTGCCTGCACCACACTCTCAGGCCCAATTGTACCTGACTGCACCACTGTCTCAGGCCCGATTGTACCTGCCTGCACCACACTCTCAGGCCCGATTGTACGTGCCTGCACCACACTCTCAGGCCCGATTGTACCTGTCTGCACCACACTCTCAGGCCCAATTGTATCTGCCTGCACCACATTCTCAAGTCTGATTGTAACTGCCTACACCACACTCTCAGGCCTGATTGTATCTGCCTGCACTACACTCTCAGGCCCAATTGTATCTGCCTGCACCACACTCTCAGGCCCGATTGTACCTGCCTGCACCACACTCTCAGGCCTGATTGTATCTGCCTGCACCACACTCTCAGGCCCGATTGTATCTGCCTGCACCACACTCTCTGGCCCAATTGTATCTGCCTGCACCACACTCTCAGGCCCGATTGTACCTGCCTACACCACACTCTCAGGCCCGATTGTACCTGCCTGCACCACACTCTCAGGTCTGATTGTATCTGCCTGCACAACACTCTCAGGCCCGATTGTATCTGCCTGCACCACACTCTCAGGTCTGATTGTATCTGCCTGCATCACACTCTCAGGCCCGATTGTATCTGCCTGCACCACGCTCTCAGGCCCGATTGTATCTGCCTGCACCACACTCTCAGGCCAGATTGTTCCTGCCTGCACCACGCTCTCAGGCCCGATTGTATCTGCCTGTACCACTCTCTCAGGCCCGATTGTATCTGCCTGCACCACACTCTCTGGCCCGATTGCATCTGCCTGCACCACACTCACAGGCCCGATTGTATCTGCCTGCACCACACTCTCAGGCCCGATTCTTTCTGCCTGCACCACACTCTCAAGCACGATCGTATCTGCCTGTACCACACTCTCAGGCCCGATTGTATCTGCCTGCACCACTCTCTCAGGCCCGATTGTATCTGCCTGCACCACGCTCTCAGGCCCGATTGTATCTGCCTGCACCACACTCACAGGCCCGATTGTATCTGCCTGCACCACACTCTCTGGCCCGATTGTATCTGCCTGCACCACACTCTCTGGCCCGATTGTATCTGCCTGCACCACACTCACAGGCACGATTGTATCTGCCTGCACCATACTCTCAGGCCCGATTCTTTCTGCCTGCACCACACTCTCAAGCACGATTGTACCTGCCTGCACCACACTCTCAGGCCCGATTGTACCTGCCTGCACCACACTCTCAGGCCCGATTGTACCTGCCTGCACCACACTCTCAGGCCCGATTGTATCTGCCTGCACCACACTCTCAGGCCCGATTGTATCTGCCTGCACCACACTCTCAGGCCCGATTGTATCTGCCTGCACCACACTCTCAGGCCCGATTGTACCTGCCTGCACCACACTCTCAGGCCCGATTGTATCTGCCTGCAACACACTCTCAGGCCCGATTGTATCTGCCTGCACCACACTCTCAGGCCCGATTGTATCTGCCTGCACCACACTCTCAGGCCCAATTGTATATGCCTGCACCACACTCTCAGGCCCGATTGTATCTGCCTGCACCACACTCTCAGGCCCGACTGTAACTGCCTACACCACACGCTCAGGCCTGATTGTAGCTGCCTGCACCACACTCTCAGGCCCGATTGTATCTGCCTGCACCACAGTCTCAGGTGAGATTGTATCTGCCTGCACCACACTCTCAGGCCCGATTGTATCTGCCTGCACCACACTCTCAGGCCCGATTGTCCCTGCCTGCACCACACTCGCAGGCCCGATTGTATCTGCCTGCACCACACTCTCAGGCCCGATTGTACCTGTGTGCACCACACTCTCAGGCCCGATTGTATCTGCCTGCACCACTCTCTCAGGTCTGATTGTATCTGCCTGCACCACACTCTCAGGCCCAATTGTATCTGCCTGCTCCACACACTCAGGCCCGATTGTATCTGCCTGCACCACACTATCAGGCCCGATTGTATATGCCTGCACCACACTCTCAGGCCCGATTGTATCTGCCTGCACCAGACTCTCGTGTCTGATTGTATCTGCCTGCACCACTCTCTCAGGACCGATTGTACCTGCCTGCAACACCCTCTCAGGCCTGATTGTATCTGCCTGCACCACACTCTCAGGCCCGATTGTATCTGCCCGCACCACACTCTCAGGCCCGATTGTACCTGCCTGCACCAAACTCTCAGGCCCGATTGTATCTGCCTGCACCACACTCTCAGGCCCGATTGTACCTGCTGCACCACACTCTCAGGCCCGATTGTACCTGCCTGCACCACACTCTCAGGCCCGATTGTACCTGCCTGCTCCACACTCTCAGGCCCAATTGTATCTGCCTGCACCACACTCTCAGGTCTGATTGTATCTGCCTGCACCAGACTCTCAGGTGAGATTGTATCTGCCTGCACCACACTCTCAGGCCCGATTGTACCTGCCTGCACCACAGTCTCATGTGAGATTGTATCTGCCTGCACCACACTCTCAGGCCCGATTGTATCTGCCTGCAACACACTCTCAGGCCCGATTGTATCTGCCTGCACCACACTCTCAGGCCCGATTGTATCTGCCTGCACCACACTCTCTGGCACGACTGTAACTGCCTACACCACACTCTCAGGCCCGATTGTACCTGCCTGCACCGCATTCTCAGGCCCGATTGTATCTGCCAGCACCACACTCTCAGGCCCGATTGTATCTGCCTGCACCACACTCTCAGGCCCGATTGTATCTGCCTGCAACACACTCTCAGGCCCGATTGTATCTGCCTGCACCACACTCTCAGGCCCGATTGTATCTGCCTGCACCACACTCTCAGGCCCAATTGTATCTGCCTGCACCACACTCTCAGGCCCGATTGTATCTGCCTGCACCACACTCTCAGGCCCGACTGTAACTGCCTACACCACACGCTCAGGCCTGATTGTATCTGCCTGCACCACACTCTCAGGCCCGATTGTATCTGCCTGCACCACAGTCTCAGGTGAGATTGTATCTGCCTGCACCACACTCTCAGGCCCGATTGTATCTGCCTGCACCACACTCTCAGGCCCGATTGTCCCTGCCTGCACCACACTCGCAGGCCCGATTGTATCTGCCTGCACCACACTCTCAGGCCCGATTGTATCTGCCTGCACCACTCTCTCAGGTCTGATTGTATCTGCCTGCATCACACTCTCAGGCCCAATTGTATCTGCCTGCTCCACACACTCAGGCCCGATTGTATCTGCCTGCACCACACTATCAGGCCCGATTGTATATGCCTGCACCACACTCTCAGGCCCGATTGTATCTGCCTGCACCAGACTCTCGTGTCTGATTGTATCTGCCTGCACCACTCTCTCAGGACTGATTGTACCTACCTGCAACACCCTCTCAGGCCTGATTGTATCTGCCTGCACCACACTCTCAGGCCCGATTGTATCTGCCCGCACCACACTCTCAGGCCCGATTGTACCTGCCTGCACCACACTCTCAGGCCCGATTGTATCTGCCTGCACCACACTCTCAGGCCCGATTGTACCTGCTGCACCACACTCGCAGGCCCGATTGTACCTGCCTGCACCACACTCTCAGGCCCGATTGTACCTGCCTGCACCACACTCTCAAGCCCAATTGTATCTGCCTGCACCACACTCTCAGGTCTGATTGTATCTGCCTGCACCAGACTCTCAGGTGAGATTGTATCTGCCTGCACCACACTCTCAGGCCCGATTGTACCTGCCTGCACCACAGTCTCAGATGAGATTGTATATGCCTGCACAACACTCTCAGGCCCGATTGTATCTGCCTGCAACACACTCTCAGGCCCAATTGTATCTGCCTGCACCACACTCTCAGGCCCGATTGTATCTGCCTGCACCACACTCTCTGGCACGACTGTAACTGCCTACACCACACTCTCAGGCCCGATTGTACCTGCCTGCACCACATTCTCAGGCCCGATTGTATCTGCCAGCACCACACTCTCAGGCCCGATTGTATCTGCCTGCACCACACTCTCAGGCCCGATTGTATCTGCCTGCACCACACTCTCTGGCCCGATTGTATCTGCCTGCACCACACTCTCAGGCCCGATTGTACCTGCCTGCACCACACTGTCAGGCCCGATTGAATCTGCCTGCTCCACACTCTCAGGTCTGCTTGTATCTGCCTGAACCACACTCACAGGCCCAATTGTACCTGACTGCACCACTGTCTCAGGCCCGATTGTACCTGCCTGCACCACACTCTCAGGCCCGATTGTACCTGCCTGCACCACACTCTCAGGCCCGATTGTACCTGTCTGCACCACACTCTCAGGCCCAATTGTATCTGCCTGCACCACACTCTCAAGTCTGATTGTATCTGCCTGCACCACACTCTCAGGTGAGATTGTATCTGCCTGCACCACACTCTCAGGCCCGATTGTATCTGCCTGCACCACACTCTCAGGCCGATTGTACCTGCCTGCACCACACTCTCAGGCCCGATTATACCTGACTGCACCACACTCTCAGGCCCGATTGTACCTGCCTGCACCACACTCTCAGGCCCGATTGTATCTGCCTGCACCACACTCTCAGGCCCGATTGTATCTGCCTGCACCACACTCTCAGGCCCGATTGTACCTGCCTGCACCACACTCTCAGGCCTGATTGTATCTGCCTGCAACACACTCTCAGGCCCGATTGTATCTGCCTGCACCACACTCTCAGGCCCGATTGTATCTGCCTGCACCACGCTCTCAGGCCCGATTGTATCTGCCTGCACCACACTCTCAGGCCCGACTGTGACTTCCTACACCACACTCTCAGGCCTGATTGTATCTGCCTGCACCACACTCTCAGGCCCGATTGTATCTGCCTGCACCACACTCTCTGGCCCGATTGCATCTGCCTGCACCACACTCACAGGCCCGATTGTATCTGCCTGCACCACACTCTCAGGCCCGATTCTTTCTGCCTGCACCACACTCTCAAGCACGATTGTACCTGCCTGCACCACACTCTCAGGCCCAATTGTATCTGCCTGCACCACACTCTCAGGTCTGATTATATCTGCCTGCTCCAGACTCTCAGGTGAGATTGTATCTGCCTGCACCGCACTCTCAGGCCCGATTGTATCTGCCTGCACCACACTCTCAGGCCCGATTGTACCTGCTGCACCACACTCGCAGGCCCGATTGTACCTGCCTGCACCACACTCTCAGGCCCGATTGTACCTGCCTGCACCACACTCTCAGGCCCAATTGTATCTGCCAACACCACACTCTCAGGCCCGATTGTATCTGCCTGCACCACACTCTCAGGCCCGATTATATCTGCCTGCACCACACTCTCAGGCCCGATTGTATCTGCCTGCACCACACCCTCTGGCACGACTGTAACTGCCTGCACCACACTCTCAGGCCCGATTGAACCTGCCTGCACCACATTCTCAGGCCTGATTGTATCTGCCAGCACCACACTCTCAGGCCCGATTGTATCTGCCTGCACCACACTCTCAGGCCCGATTGTACCTGCCTGCACCACACTCTCAGGCCCGATTGTATCTGCCTGCACCACACTCTCAGGCCCGATTGTACCTGCCTACACCACACTCTCAGGCCCGATTGTACCTGCCTGCACCACACTCTCAGGTCTGATTGTATCTGCCTGCACAACACTCTCAGGCCCGATTGTATCTGCCTGCACCACACTCTCAGGCCCGATTCTTTCTGCCTGCACCACACTCTCAAGCACGATCGTATCTGCCTGTACCACACTCTCAGGCCCGATTGTATCTGCCTGCACCACACTCTCAGGCCCGATTGTTCCTGCCTGCACCACGCTCTCAGGCCCGATTGTATCTGCCTGCACCACTCTCTCAGTCCCGATTGTATCTGCCTGCACCACACTCTCTGGCCAGATTGTATCTGCCTGCACCACACTCACAGGCCCGATTGTATCTGCCTGCACCACACTCTCAGGCCCGATTGTATCTGCCTGCACCACACTCTCTGGCCCGATTGTATCTGCCTGCACCACACTCACAGGCCCGATTGTATCTGCCTGCACCACACTCTCAGGCCCGATTCTTTCTGCCTGCACCACACTCTCAAGCACGATTGTACCTGCCTGCACCACACTCTCAGGCCCGATTGTACCTGCCTGCACCACACTCTCAGGCCCAATTGTATCTGCCAACACCACACTCTCAGGCCCGATTGTATCTGCCTGCACTACACTCTCAGGCCCGATTGTATCTGCCTGCACCACACTCTCAGGCCCGATTGTATCTGCCTGCACCACACTCTCAGGCCCGATTGTACCTGCCTGCACCACACTCTCAGGCCCGATTGTATCTGCCTGCAACACACTCTCAGGCCCGATTGTATCTGCCTGCACCACACTCTCAGGCCCGATTGTATCTGCCTGCACCACACTCTCAGGCCCAATTGTATCTGCCTGCACCACACTCTCAGGCCCGATTGTATCTGCCTGCACCACACTCTCAGGCCCGACTGTAACTGCCTACACCACACGCTCAGGCCTGATTGTATCTGCCTGCACCACACTCTCAGGCCCAATTGTACCTGACTGCACCACTGTCTCAGGCCCGATTGTACCTGCCTGCACCACACTCTCAGGCCCGATTGTACGTGCCTGCACCACACTCTCAGGCCCGATTGTACCTGTCTGCACCACACTCTCAGGCCCAATTGTATCTGCCTGCACCACATTCTCAAGTCTGATTGTAACTGCCTACACCACACTCTCAGGCCTGATTGTATCTGCCTGCACTACACTCTCAGGCCCAATTGTATCTGCCTGCACCACACTCTCAGGCCCGATTGTACCTGCCTGCACCACACTCTCAGGCCTGATTGTATCTGCCTGCACCACACTCTCAGGCCCGATTGTATCTGCCTGCACCACACTCTCTGGCCCAATTGTATCTGCCTGCACCACACTCTCAGGCCCGATTGTACCTGCCTACACCACACTCTCAGGCCCGATTGTACCTGCCTGCACCACACTCTCAGGTCTGATTGTATCTGCCTGCACAACACTCTCAGGCCCGATTGTATCTGCCTGCACCACACTCTCAGGTCTGATTGTATCTGCCTGCATCACACTCTCAGGCCCGATTGTATCTGCCTGCACCACGCTCTCAGGCCCGATTGTATCTGCCTGCACCACACTCTCAGGCCAGATTGTTCCTGCCTGCACCACGCTCTCAGGCCCGATTGTATCTGCCTGTACCACTCTCTCAGGCCCGATTGTATCTGCCTGCACCACACTCTCTGGCCCGATTGCATCTGCCTGCACCACACTCACAGGCCCGATTGTATCTGCCTGCACCACACTCTCAGGCCCGATTCTTTCTGCCTGCACCACACTCTCAAGCACGATCGTATCTGCCTGTACCACACTCTCAGGCCCGATTGTATCTGCCTGCACCACTCTCTCAGGCCCGATTGTATCTGCCTGCACCACGCTCTCAGGCCCGATTGTATCTGCCTGCACCACACTCACAGGCCCGATTGTATCTGCCTGCACCACACTCTCTGGCCCGATTGTATCTGCCTGCACCACACTCTCTGGCCCGATTGTATCTGCCTGCACCACACTCACAGGCACGATTGTATCTGCCTGCACCATACTCTCAGGCCCGATTCTTTCTGCCTGCACCACACTCTCAAGCACGATTGTACCTGCCTGCACCACACTCTCAGGCCCGATTGTACCTGCCTGCACCACACTCTCAGGCCCGATTGTACCTGCCTGCACCACACTCTCAGGCCCGATTGTATCTGCCTGCACCACACTCTCAGGCCCGATTGTATCTGCCTGCACCACACTCTCAGGCCCGATTGTATCTGCCTGCACCACACTCTCAGGCCCGATTGTACCTGCCTGCACCACACTCTCAGGCCCGATTGTATCTGCCTGCAACACACTCTCAGGCCCGATTGTATCTGCCTGCACCACACTCTCAGGCCCGATTGTATCTGCCTGCACCACACTCTCAGGCCCAATTGTATATGCCTGCACCACACTCTCAGGCCCGATTGTATCTGCCTGCACCACACTCTCAGGCCCGACTGTAACTGCCTACACCACACGCTCAGGCCTGATTGTAGCTGCCTGCACCACACTCTCAGGCCCGATTGTATCTGCCTGCACCACAGTCTCAGGTGAGATTGTATCTGCCTGCACCACACTCTCAGGCCCGATTGTATCTGCCTGCACCACACTCTCAGGCCCGATTGTCCCTGCCTGCACCACACTCGCAGGCCCGATTGTATCTGCCTGCACCACACTCTCAGGCCCGATTGTACCTGTGTGCACCACACTCTCAGGCCCGATTGTATCTGCCTGCACCACTCTCTCAGGTCTGATTGTATCTGCCTGCACCACACTCTCAGGCCCAATTGTATCTGCCTGCTCCACACACTCAGGCCCGATTGTATCTGCCTGCACCACACTATCAGGCCCGATTGTATATGCCTGCACCACACTCTCAGGCCCGATTGTATCTGCCTGCACCAGACTCTCGTGTCTGATTGTATCTGCCTGCACCACTCTCTCAGGACCGATTGTACCTGCCTGCAACACCCTCTCAGGCCTGATTGTATCTGCCTGCACCACACTCTCAGGCCCGATTGTATCTGCCCGCACCACACTCTCAGGCCCGATTGTACCTGCCTGCACCAAACTCTCAGGCCCGATTGTATCTGCCTGCACCACACTCTCAGGCCCGATTGTACCTGCTGCACCACACTCTCAGGCCCGATTGTACCTGCCTGCACCACACTCTCAGGCCCGATTGTACCTGCCTGCACCACACTCTCAGGCCCAATTGTATCTGCCTGCACCACACTCTCAGGTCTGATTGTATCTGCCTGCACCAGACTCTCAGGTGAGATTGTATCTGCCTGCACCACACTCTCAGGCCCGATTGTACCTGCCTGCACCACAGTCTCATGTGAGATTGTATCTGCCTGCACCACACTCTCAGGCCCGATTGTATCTGCCTGCAACACACTCTCAGGCCCGATTGTATCTGCCTGCACCACACTCTCAGGCCCGATTGTATCTGCCTGCACCACACTCTCTGGCACGACTGTAACTGCCTACACCACACTCTCAGGCCCGATTGTACCTGCCTGCACCGCATTCTCAGGCCCGATTGTATCTGCCAGCACCACACTCTCAGGCCCGATTGTATCTGCCTGCACCACACTCTCAGGCCCGATTGTATCTGCCTGCACCACACTCTCTGGCCCGATTGTATCTGCCTGCACCACACTCTCAGGCCCGATTGTACCTGCCTGCACCACATTGTCAGGCCCGATTGTATCTGCCTGCTCCACACTCTCAGGTCTGCTTGTATCTGCCTGAACCACACTCACAGGCCCAATTGTACCTGACTGCACCACTGTCTCAGGCCCGATTGTACCTGCCTGCACCACACTCTCAGGCCCGATTGTACCTGCCTGCACCACACTCTCAGGCCCGATTGTACCTGTCTGCACCACACTCTCAGGCCCAATTGTATCTGCCTGCACCACACACTCAAGTCTGATTGTATCTGCCTGCACCACACTCTCAGGTGAGATTGTATCTGCCTGCACCACACTCTCAGGCCCGATTGTATCTGCCTGCACCACACTCTCAGGCCGATTGTACCTGCCTGCACCACACTCTCAGGCCCGATTGTACCTGACTGCACCACACTCTCAGGCCCGATTGTACCTGCCTGCACCACACTCTCAGGCCCGATTGTATCTGCCTGCACCACACTCTCAGGCCCGATTGTATCTGCCTGCACCACACTCTCAGGCCCGATTGTATCTGCCTGCACCACACTCTCAGGCCCGATTGTATCTGCCTGCACAACACTCTCAGGCCCGATTGTACCTGCCTGCACCACACTCTCAGGCCCGATTGTATCTGCCTGCAACACACTCTCAGGCCCGATTGTATCTGCCTGCACCACACTCTCAGGCCCGATTGTATCTGCCTGCACCACGCTCTCAGGCCCGATTGTATCTGCCTGCACCACACTCTCAGGCCCGACTGTAACTTCCTACACCACACTCTCAGGCCTGATTGTATCTGCCTGCACCACACTCTCAGGCCCGATTGTATCTGCCTGCACCACACTCTCTGGCCCGATTGCATCTGCCTGCACCACACTCACAGGCCCGATTGTATCTGCCTGCACCACACTCTCAGGCCCGATTCTTTCTGCCTGCACCACACTCTCAAGCACGATTGTATCTGCCTGCACCACACTCACAGGCCCGATTGTTCCTGCCTGCACCACGCTCTCAGGCCAGATTGTTCCTGCCTGCACCACGCTCTCAGTCCCGATTGTATCTGCCTGTACCACTCTCTCAGGCCCGATTGTATCTGCCTGCACCACACTCTCTGGCCCGATTGCATCTGCCTGCACCACACTCACAGGCCCGTTTGTATCTGCCTGCACCACACTCTCAGGCCCGATTCTTTCTGCCTGCACCACACTCTCAAGCCCGATTGTATCTGCCTGTACCACACTCTCAGGCCCGATTGTATCTGCCTGCACCACACTCTCAGGCCCGATTGTTCCTGCCTGCACCACGCTCTCAGGCCCGATTGTATCTGCCTGCACCACTCTCTCAGGCCCGATTGTATCTGCCTGCACCACACTCTCTGGCCCGATTGTATCTGCCTGCACCACACTCACAGGCCCGATTGTATCTGCCTGCACCACACTCTCAGGCCCGATTGTATCTGCCTGCACCACACTCTCTGGCCCGATTGTATCTGCCTGCACCACACTCACAGGCCCGATTGTATCTGCCTGCACCACACTCTCAGGCCCGATTCTTTCTGCCTGCACCACACTCTCAAGCACGATTGTACCTGCCTGCACCACACTCTCAGGCCCGTTTGTACCTGCCTGCACCACACTCTCAGGCCCGATTGTACCTGCCTGCACCACACTCTCTGGCCCGATTGTATCTGCCTGCACCACACTCTCAGGCCCGATTGTATCTGCCTGCACCACACTCTCAGGCCCGATTGTATCTGCCTGCACCACACTCTCAGGCCCGATTGTACCTGCCTGCACCACACTCTCAGGCCCGATTGTATCTGCCTGCAACACACTCTCAGGCCCGATTGTATCTGCCTGCACCACACTCTCAGGCCCGATTGTATCTGCCTGCACCACACTCTCAGGCCCAATTGTATCTGCCTGCACCACACTCTGAGGCCCGACTGTAACTGCCTACACCACACGCTCAGGCCTGATTGTATCTGCCTGCACCAAACTCTCAGGCCTGATTGTATCTGCCTGCACCACGTCTCAGGTGAGATTGTATCTGCCTGCACCACACTCTCAGGCCTGATTGTATCTGCCTGCACCACACTCTCAGGCCCGATTGTCCCTGCCTGCACCACACTCGCAGGCCCGATTGTATCTGCCTGCACCACACTCTCAGGCCCGATTGTACCTGTCTGCACCACACTCTCAGGCCCGATTGTATCTGCCTGCACCACTCTCTCAGGTCTGATTGTATCTGCCTGCACCACACTATCAGGCCCGATTGTATATGCCTGCACCACACTCTCAGGCCCGATTGTATCTGCCTGCACCAGACTCTCGTGTCTGATTGTATCTGCCTGCACCACTCTCTCAGGACCGATTGTACCTGCCTGCAACACCCTCTCAGGCCTGATTGTATCTGCCTGCACCACACTCTCAGGCCGATTGTACCTGCCTGCACCACACTCTCAGGCCCGATTATACCTGACTGCACCACACTCTCAGGCCCGATTGTACCTGCCTGCACCACACTCTCAGGCCCGATTGTATCTGCCTGCACCACACTCTCAGGCCCGATTGTATCTGCCTGCACCACACTCTCAGGCCCGATTGTACCTGCCTGCACCACACTCTCAGGCCTGATTGTATCTGCCTGCAACACACTCTCAGGCCCGATTGTATCTGCCTGCACCACACTCTCAGGCCCGATTGTATCTGCCTGCACCACGCTCTCAGGCCCGATTGTATCTGCCTGCACCACACTCTCAGGCCCGACTGTGACTTCCTACACCACACTCTCAGGCCTGATTGTATCTGCCTGCACCACACTCTCAGGCCCGATTGTATCTGCCTGCACCACACTCTCTGGCCCGATTGCATCTGCCTGCACCACACTCACAGGCCCGATTGTACCTGCCTGCACCACACTCTCAGGCCCGATTCTTTCTGCCTGCACCACACTCTCAGGTCTGATTATATCTGCCTGCTCCAGACTCTCAGGTGAGATTGTTTCTGCCTGCACCGCACTCTCAGGCCCGATTGTATCTGCCTGCTCCACACTCTCAGGCCCGATTGTACCTGCTGCACCACACTCGCAGGCCCGATTGTACCTGCCTGCACCACACTCTCAGGCCCGATTGTACCTGCCTGCACCACACTCTCAGGCCCAATTGTATCTGCCTACACCACACTCTCAGGCCCGATTGTATCTGCCTGCACCACACTCTCAGGCCCGATTATATCTGCCTGCACCACACTCTCAGGCCCGATTGTATCTGCCTGCACCACACCCTCTGGCACGACTGTAACTGCGTGCACCACACTCTCAGGCCCGATTGAACCTGTCTGCACCACATTCTCAGGCCTGATTGTATCTGCCAGCACCACACTCTCAGGCCCGATTGTATCTGCCTGCACCACACTCTCTGGCCCGATTGTATCTGCCTGCACCACACTCTCAGGCCCGATTGTACCTGCCTGCACCACACTCTCAGGCCCGATTGTATCTGCCTGCACCACACTCTCAGGCCCGATTGTACCTGCCTACACCACACTCTCAGGCCCGATTGTACCTGCCTGCACCACACTCTCAGGTCTGATTGTATCTGCCTGCACAACACTCTCAGGCCCGATTGTATCTGCCTGCACCACACTCTCAGGCCCGATTCTTTCTGCCTGCACCACACTCTCAAGCACGATCGTATCTGCCTGTACCACACTCTCAGGCCCGATTGTATCTGCCTGCACCACACTCTCAGGCCCGATTGTTCCTGCCTGCACCACGCTCTCAGGCCCGATTGTATCTGCCTGCACCACTCTCTCAGCCCCGATTGTATCTGTCTGCACCACACTCTCTGGCCCGATTGTATCTACCTGCACCACACTCACAGGCCCGATTGTATCTGCCTGCACCACACTCTCAGGCCCGATTGTATCTGCCTGCACCACACTCTCTGGCCCGATTGTATCTGCCTGCACCACACTCACAGGCCCGATTGTATCTGCCTGCACCACACTCTCAGGCCCGATTCTTTCTGCCTGCACCACACTCTCAAGCACGATTGTACCTGCCTGCACCACACTCTCAGGCCCGATTGTACCTGCCTGCACCACACTCTCAGGCCCGATTGTACCTGCCTGCACCACACTCTCAGGCCCGATTGTATCTGCCTGCACCACACTCTCAGGCCCGATTGTATCTGCCTGCACCACACTCTCAGGCCCGATTGTATCTGCCTGCACCACACTCTCAGGCCCGATTGTACCTGCCTGCACCACACTCTCAGGCCCGATTGTATCTGCCTGCAACACACTCTCAGGCCCGATTGTATCTGCCTGCACCACACTCTCAGGCCCGATTGTATCTGCCTGCACCACACTCTCAGGCCCAATTGTATCTGCCTGCACCACACTCTCAGGCCCGATTGTATCTGCCTGCACCACACTCTCAGGCCCGACTGTAACTGCCTACACCACACGCTCAGGCCTGATTGTATCTGCCTGCACCACACTCTCAGGCCCAATTGTACCTGACTGCACCACTGTCTCAGGCCCGATTGTACCTGCCTGCACCACACTCTCAGGCCCGATTGTACGTGCCTGCACCACACTCTCAGGCCCGATTGTACCTGTCTGCACCACACTCTCAGGCCCAATTGTATCTGCCTGCACCACATTCTCAAGTCTGATTGTACCTGCCTGCACCACACTCTCAGGCCCGATTGTATCTGCCTGCACCACACTCTCAGGCCCAATTGTATCTGCCTGCACCACACTCTCAAGCCCGATTGTATCTGCCTGCACCACACTCTCAGGCCCGACTGTAACTGCCTACACCACACTCTCAGGCCTGATTGTATCTGCCTGCACTACACTCTCAGGCCCAATTGTATCTGCCTGCACCACACTCTCAGGCCCGATTGTACCTGCCTGCACCACACTCTCAGGCCTGATTGTATCTGCCTGCACCACACTCTCAGGCCCGATTGTATCTGCCTGCACCACACTCACAGGCCCGATTGTATCTGCCTGCACCACACTCTCAGGCCCGATTCTTTCTGCCTGCACCACACTCTCAAGCACGATCGTATCTGCCTGTACCACACTCTCAGGCCCGATTGTATCTGCCTGCACCACTCTCTCAGGCCCGATTGTATCTGCCTGCACCACGCTCTCAGGCCCGATTGTATCTGCCTGCACCACACTCACAGGCCCGATTGTATCTGCCTGCACCACACTCTCTGGCCCGATTGTATCTGCCTCCACCACACTCTCTGGCCCGATTGTATCTGCCTGCACCACACTCACAGGCACGATTGTATCTGCCTGCACCATACTCTCAGGCCCGATTCTTTCTGCCTGCACCACACTCTCAAGCACGATTGTACCTGCCTGCACCACACTCTCAGGCCCGATTGTACCTGCCTGCACCACACTCTCAGGCCCGATTGTACCTGCCTGCACCACACTCTCAGGCCCGATTGTATCTGCCTGCACCACACTCTCAGGCCCGATTGTATCTGCCTGCACCACACTCTCAGGCCCGATTGTATCTGCCTGCACCACACTCTCAGGCCCGATTGTACCTGCCTGCACCACACTCTCAGGCCCGATTGTATCTGCCTGCAACACACTCTCAGGCCCGATTGTATCTGCCTGCACCACACTCTCAGGCCCGATTGTATCTGCCTGCACCACACTCTCAGGCCCAATTGTATCTGCCTGCACCACACTCTCAGGCCCGATTGTATCTGCCTGCACCACACTCTCAGGCCCGACTGTAACTGCCTACACCACACGCTCAGGCCTGATTGTAGCTGCCTGCACCACACTCTCAGGCCCGATTGTATCTGCCTGCACCACAGTCTCAGGTGAGATTGTATCTGCCTGCACCACACTCTCAGGCCCGATTGTATCTGCCTGCACCACACTCTCAGGCCCGATTGTCCCTGCCTGCACCACACTCGTAGCCCGATTGTATCTGCCTGCACCACACTCTCAGGCCCGATTGTACCTGTGTGCACCACACTCTCAGGCCCGATTGTATCTGCCTGCACCACTCTCTCAGGTCTGATTGTATCTGCCTGCACCACACTCTCAGGCCCAATTGTATCTGCCTGCTCCACACACTCAGGCCCGATTGTATCTGCCTGCACCACACTATCAGGCCCGATTGTATATGCCTGCACCACACTCTCAGGCCCGATTGTATCTGCCTGCACCAGACTCTCGTGTCTGATTGTATCTGCCTGCACCACTCTCTCAGGACCGATTGTACCTGCCTGCAACACCCTCTCAGGCCTGATTGTATCTGCCTGCACCACACTCTCAGGCCCGATTGTATCTGCCCGCACCACACTCTCAGGCCCGATTGTACCTGCCTGCACCACACTCTCAGGCCCGATTGTATCTGCCTGCACCACACTCTCAGGCCCGATTGTACCTGCTGCACCACACTCTCAGGCCCGATTGTACCTGCCTGCACCACACTCTCAGGCCCGATTGTACCTGCCTGCACCACACTCTCAGGCCCAATTGTATCTGCCTGCACCACACTCTCAGGTCTGATTGTATCTGCCTGCACCAGACTCTCAGGTGAGATTGTATCTGCCTGCACCACACTCTCAGGCCCGATTGTATCTGCCTGCAACACACTCTCAGGCCCGATTGTATCTGCCTGCACCACACTCTCAGGCCCGATTGTATCTGCCTGCACCACACTCTCTGGCACGACTGTAACTGCCTACACCACACTCTCAGGCCCGATTGTACCTGCCTGCACCGCATTCTCAGGCCCGATTGTATCTGCCAGCACCACACTCTCAGGCCCGATTGTATCTGCCTGCACCACACTCTCAGGCCCGATTGTATCTGCCTGCACCACACTCTCTGGCCCGATTGTATCTGCCTGCACCACACTCTCAGGCCCAATTGTATCTGCCTGCACCACACTCTCAAGCCCGATTGTATCTGCCTGCACCACACTCTCAGGCCCGACTGTAACTGCCTACACCACACTCTCAGGCCTGATTGTATCTGCCTGCACTACACTCTCAGGCCCAATTGTATCTGCCTGCACCACACTCTCAGGCCCGATTGTACCTGCCTGCACCACACTCTCAGGCCTGATTGTATCTGCCTGCACCACACTCTCAGGCCCGATTGTATCTGCCTGCACCACACTCTCTGGCCCAATTGTATCTGCCTGCACCACACTCTCAGGCCCGATTGTACCTGCCTACACCACACTCTCAGGCCCGATTGTACCTGCCTGCACCACACTCTCAGGTCTGATTGTATCTGCCTGCACAACACTCTCAGGCCCGATTGTATCTGCCTGCACCACACTCTCAGGTCTGATTGTATCTGCCTGCATCACACTCTCAGGCCCGATTGTATCTGCCTGCACCACGCTCTCAGGCCCGATTGTATCTGCCTGCACCACACTCTCAGGCCAGATTGTTCCTGCCTGCACCACGCTCTCAGGCCCGATTGTATCTGCCTGTACCACTCTCTCAGGCCCGATTGTATCTGCCTGCACCACACTCTCTGGCCCGATTGCATCTGCCTGCACCACACTCACAGGCCCGATTGTATCTGCCTGCACCACACTCTCAGGCCCGATTCTTTCTGCCTGCACCACACTCTCAAGCACGATCGTATCTGCCTGTACCACACTCTCAGGCCCGATTGTATCTGCCTGCACCACTCTCTCAGGCCCGATTGTATCTGCCTGCACCACGCTCTCAGGCCCGATTGTATCTGCCTGCACCACACTCACAGGCCCGATTGTATCTGCCTGCACCACACTCTCTGGCCCGATTGTATCTGCCTGCACCACACTCTCTGGCCCGATTGTATCTGCCTGCACCACACTCACAGGCACGATTGTATCTGCCTGCACCATACTCTCAGGCCCGATTCTTTCTGCCTGCACCACACTCTCAAGCACGATTGTACCTGCCTGCACCACACTCTCAGGCCCGATTGTACCTGCCTGCACCACACTCTCAGGCCCGATTGTACCTGCCTGCACCACACTCTCAGGCCCGATTGTATCTGCCTGCACCACACTCTCATGCCCGATTGTATCTGCCTGCACCACACTCTCAGGCCCGATTGTATCTGCCTGCACCACACTCTCAGGCCCGATTGTACCTGCCTGCACCACACTCTCAGGCCCGATTGTATCTGCCTGCAACACACTCTCAGGCCCGATTGTATCTGCCTGCACCACACTCTCAGGCCCGATTGTATCTGCCTGCACCACACTCTCAGGCCCAATTGTATCTGCCTGCACCACACTCTCAGGCCCGATTGTATCTGCCTGCACCACACTCTCAGGCCCGACTGTAACTGCCTACACCACACGCTCAGGCCTGATTGTAGCTGCCTGCACCACACTCTCAGGCCCGATTGTATCTGCCTGCACCACAGTCTCAGGTGAGATTGTATCTGCCTGCACCACACTCTCAGGCCCGATTGTATCTGCCTGCACCACACTCTCAGGCCCGATTGTCCCTGCCTGCACCACACTCGCAGGCCCGATTGTATCTGCCTGCACCACACTCTCAGGCCCGATTGTACCTGTGTGCACCACACTCTCAGGCCCGATTGTATCTGCCTGCACCACTCTCTCAGGTCTGATTGTATCTGCCTGCACCACACTCTCAGGCCCAATTGTATCTGCCTGCTCCACACACTCAGGCCCGATTGTATCTGCCTGCACCACACTATCAGGCCCGATTGTATATGCCTGCACCACACTCTCAGGCCCGATTGTATCTGCCTGCACCAGACTCTCGTGTCTGATTGTATCTGCCTGCACCACTCTCTCAGGACCGATTGTACCTGCCTGCAACACCCTCTCAGGCCTGATTGTATCTGCCTGCACCACACTCTCAGGCCCGATTGTATCTGCCCGCACCACACTCTCAGGCCCGATTGTACCTGCCTGCACCACACTCTCAGGCCCGATTGTACCTGCCTGCACCACACTCTCAGGCCCAATTGTATCTGCCTGCACCACACTCTCAGGTCTGATTGTATCTGCATGCACCAGACTCTCAGGTGAGATTGTATCTGCCTGCACCACACTCTCAGGCCCGATTGTACCTGCCTGCACCACAGTCTCAGGTGAGATTGTATCTGCCTGCACCACACTCTCAGGCCCGATTGTATCTGCCTGCAACACACTCTCAGGCCCGATTGTATCTGCCTGCACCACACTCTCAGGCCCGATTGTATCTGCCTGCACCACACTCTCTGGCACGACTGTAACTGCCTACACCACACTCTCAGGCCCGATTGTACCTGCCTGCACCGCATTCTCAGGCCCGATTGTATCTGCCAGCACCACACTCTCAGGCCCGATTGTATCTGCCTGCACCACACTCTCAGGCCCGATTGTATCTGCCTGCACCACACTCTCTGGCCCGATTGTATCTGCCTGCACCACACTCTCAGGCCCGATTGTACCTGCCTGCACCACACTGTCAGGCCCGATTGTATCTGCCTGCTCCACACTCTCAGGTCTGCTTGTATCTGCCTGAACCACACTCACAGGCCCAATTGTACCTGACTGCACCACTGTCTCAGGCCCGATTGTACCTGCCTGCACCACACTCTCAGGCCCGATTGTACCTGCCTGCACCACACTCTCAGGCCCGATTGTACCTGTCTGCACCACACTCTCAGGCCCAATTGTATCTGCCTGCACCACACACTCAAGTCTGATTGTATCCGCCTGCACCACACTCTCAGGTGAGATTGTATCTGCCTGCACCACACTCTCAGGCCCGATTGTATCTGCCTGCACCACACTCTCAGGCCGATTGTACCTGCCTGCACCACACTCTCAGGCCCGATTGTACCTGACTGCACCACACTCTCAGGCCCGATTGTACCTGCCTGCACCACACTCTCAGGCCCGATTGTACCTGCCTGCACCACACTCTCAGGCCCAATTGTATCTGCCTGCACCACACTCTCAGGCCCGATTGTATCTGCCTGCAACACACTCTCAGGCCCGATTGTATCTGCCTGCACCACACTCTCAGGCCCGATTGTATCTGCCTGCACCACACTCTCTGGCACGACTGTAACTGCCTACACCACACTCTCAGGCCCGATTGTACCTGCCTGCACCGCATTCTCAGGCCCGATTGTATCTGCCAGCACCACACTCTCAGGCCCGATTGTATCTGCCTGCACCACACTCTCAGGCCCGATTGTATCTGCCTGCACCACACTCTCTGGCCCGATTGTATCTGCCTGCACCACACTCTCAGGCCCAATTGTATCTGCCTGCACCACACTCTCAAGCCCGATTGTATCTGCCTGCACCACACTCTCAGGCCCGACTGTAACTGCCTACACCACACTCTCAGGCCTGATTGTATCTGCCTGCACTACACTCTCAGGCCCAATTGTATCTGCCTGCACCACACTCTCAGGCCCGATTGTACCTGCCTGCACCACACTCTCAGGCCTGATTGTATCTGCCTGCACCACACTCTCAGGCCCGATTGTATCTGCCTGCACCACACTCTCTGGCCCAATTGTATCTGCCTGCACCACACTCTCAGGCCCGATTGTACCTGCCTACACCACACTCTCAGGCCCGATTGTACCTGCCTGCACCACACTCTCAGGTCTGATTGTATCTGCCTGCACAACACTCTCAGGCCCGATTGTATCTGCCTGCACCACACTCTCAGGTCTGATTGTATCTGCCTGCATCACACTCTCAGGCCCGATTGTATCTGCCTGCACCACGCTCTCAGGCCCGATTGTATCTGCCTGCACCACACTCTCAGGCCAGATTGTTCCTGCCTGCACCACGCTCTCAGGCCCGATTGTATCTGCCTGTACCACTCTCTCAGGCCCGATTGTATCTGCCTGCACCACACTCTCTGGCCCGATTGCATCTGCCTGCACCACACTCACAGGCCCGATTGTATCTGCCTGCACCACACTCTCAGGCCCGATTCTTTCTGCCTGCACCACACTCTCAAGCACGATCGTATCTGCCTGTACCACACTCTCAGGCCCGATTGTATCTGCCTGCACCACTCTCTCAGGCCCGATTGTATCTGCCTGCACCACGCTCTCAGGCCCGATTGTATCTGCCTGCACCACACTCACAGGCCCGATTGTATCTGCCTGCACCACACTCTCTGGCCCGATTGTATCTGCCTGCACCACACTCTCTGGCCCGATTGTATCTGCCTGCACCACACTCACAGGCACGATTGTATCTGCCTGCACCATACTCTCAGGCCCGATTCTTTCTGCCTGCACCACACTCTCAAGCACGATTGTACCTGCCTGCACCACACTCTCAGGCCCGATTGTACCTGCCTGCACCACACTCTCAGGCCCGATTGTACCTGCCTGCACCACACTCTCAGGCCCGATTGTATCTGCCTGCACCACACTCTCATGCCCGATTGTATCTGCCTGCACCACACTCTCAGGCCCGATTGTATCTGCCTGCACCACACTCTCAGGCCCGATTGTACCTGCCTGCACCACACTCTCAGGCCCGATTGTATCTGCCTGCAACACACTCTCAGGCCCGATTGTATCTGCCTGCACCACACTCTCAGGCCCGATTGTATCTGCCTGCACCACACTCTCAGGCCCAATTGTATCTGCCTGCACCACACTCTCAGGCCCGATTGTATCTGCCTGCACCACACTCTCAGGCCCGACTGTAACTGCCTACACCACACGCTCAGGCCTGATTGTAGCTGCCTGCACCACACTCTCAGGCCCGATTGTATCTGCCTGCACCACAGTCTCAGGTGAGATTGTATCTGCCTGCACCACACTCTCAGGCCCGATTGTATCTGCCTGCACCACACTCTCAGGCCCGATTGTCCCTGCCTGCACCACACTCGCAGGCCCGATTGTATCTGCCTGCACCACACTCTCAGGCCCGATTGTACCTGTGTGCACCACACTCTCAGGCCCGATTGTATCTGCCTGCACCACTCTCTCAGGTCTGATTGTATCTGCCTGCACCACACTCTCAGGCCCAATTGTATCTGCCTGCTCCACACACTCAGGCCCGATTGTATCTGCCTGCACCACACTATCAGGCCCGATTGTATATGCCTGCACCACACTCTCAGGCCCGATTGTATCTGCCTGCACCAGACTCTCGTGTCTGATTGTATCTGCCTGCACCACTCTCTCAGGACCGATTGTACCTGCCTGCAACACCCTCTCAGGCCTGATTGTATCTGCCTGCACCACACTCTCAGGCCCGATTGTATCTGCCCGCACCACACTCTCAGGCCCGATTGTACCTGCCTGCACCACACTCTCAGGCCCGATTGTACCTGCCTGCACCACACTCTCAGGCCCAATTGTATCTGCCTGCACCACACTCTCAGGTCTGATTGTATCTGCATGCACCAGACTCTCAGGTGAGATTGTATCTGCCTGCACCACACTCTCAGGCCCGATTGTACCTGCCTGCACCACAGTCTCAGGTGAGATTGTATCTGCCTGCACCACACTCTCAGGCCCGATTGTATCTGCCTGCAACACACTCTCAGGCCCGATTGTATCTGCCTGCACCACACTCTCAGGCCCGATTGTATCTGCCTGCACCACACTCTCTGGCACGACTGTAACTGCCTACACCACACTCTCAGGCCCGATTGTACCTGCCTGCACCGCATTCTCAGGCCCGATTGTATCTGCCAGCACCACACTCTCAGGCCCGATTGTATCTGCCTGCACCACACTCTCAGGCCCGATTGTATCTGCCTGCACCACACTCTCTGGCCCGATTGTATCTGCCTGCACCACACTCTCAGGCCCGATTGTACCTGCCTGCACCACACTGTCAGGCCCGATTGTATCTGCCTGCTCCACACTCTCAGGTCTGCTTGTATCTGCCTGAACCACACTCACAGGCCCAATTGTACCTGACTGCACCACTGTCTCAGGCCCGATTGTACCTGCCTGCACCACACTCTCAGGCCCGATTGTACCTGCCTGCACCACACTCTCAGGCCCGATTGTACCTGTCTGCACCACACTCTCAGGCCCAATTGTATCTGCCTGCACCACACACTCAAGTCTGATTGTATCCGCCTGCACCACACTCTCAGGTGAGATTGTATCTGCCTGCACCACACTCTCAGGCCCGATTGTATCTGCCTGCACCACACTCTCAGGCCCGATTGTACCTGACTGCACCACACTCTCAGGCCCGATTGTACCTGCCTGCACCACACTCTCAGGCCCGATTGTATCTGCCTGCACCACACTCTCAGGCCCGATTGTATCTGCCTGCACCACACTCTCAGGCCCGATTGTATCTGCCTGCACCACACTCTCAGGCCCGATTGTATCTGCCTGCACAACACTCTCAGGCCCGATTGTACCTGCCTGCACCACACTCTCAGGCCCGATTGTATCTGCCTGCAACACACTCTCAGGCCCGATTGTATCTGCCTGCACCACACTCTCAGGCCCGATTGTATCTGCCTGCACCACGCTCTCAGGCCCGATTGTATCTGCCTGCACCACACTCTCAGGCCCGACTGTAACTTCTTACACCACACTCTCAGGCCTGATTGTATCTGCCTGCACCACACTCTCAGGCCCGATTGTATCTGCCTGCACCACACTCTCTGGCCCGATTGCATCTGCCTGCACCACACTCACAGGCCCGATTGTATCTGCCTGCACCACACTCTCAGGCCCGATTCTTTCTGCCTGCACCACACTCTCAAGCACGATTGTATCTGCCTGCACCACACTCACAGGCCCGATTGTTCCTGCCTGCACCACGCTCTCAGGCCAGATTGTTCCTGCCTGCACCACGCTCTCAGGCCCGATTGTATCTGCCTGTACCACTCTCTCAGGCCCGATTGTATCTGCCTGCACCACACTCTCTGGCCCGATTGCATCTGCCTGCACCACACTCACAGGCCCGTTTGTATCTGCCTGCACCACACTCTCAGGCCCGATTCTTTCTGCCTGCACCACACTCTCAAGCCCGATTGTATCTGCCTGTACCACACTCTCAGGCCCGATTGTATCTGCCTGCACCACACTCTCAGGCCCGATTGTTCCTGCCTGCACCACGCTCTCAGGCCCGATTGTATCTGCCTGCACCACTCTCTCAGGCCCGATTGTATCTGCCTGCACCACACTCTCTGGCCCGATTGTATCTGCCTGCACCACACTCACAGGCCCGATTGTATCTGCCTGCACCACACTCTCAGGCCCGATTGTATCTGCCTGCACCACACTCTCTGGCCCGATTGTATCTGCCTGCACCACACTCACAGGCCCGATTGTATCTGCCTGCACCACACTCTCAGGCCCGATTCTTTCTGCCTGCACCACACTCTCAAGCACGATTGTACCTGCCTGCACCACACTCTCAGGCCCGTTTGTACCTGCCTGCACCACACTCTCAGGCCCGATTGTACCTGCCTGCACCACACTCTCTGGCCCGATTGTATCTGCCTGCACCACACTCTCAGGCCCGATTGTATCTGCCTGCACCACACTCTCAGGCCCGATTGTATCTGCCTGCACCACACTCTCAGGCCCAATTGTACCTGCCTGCACCACACTCTCAGGCCCGATTGTATCTGCCTGCAACACACTCTCAGGCCCGATTGTATCTGCCTGCACCACACTCTCAGGCCCGATTGTATCTGCCTGCACCACACTCTCAGGCCCAATTGTATCTGCCTGCACCACACTCTCAGGCCCGATTGTATCTGCCTGCACCACACTCTCAGGCCCGACTGTACCTGCCTACACCACACGCTCAGGCCTGATTGTATCTGCCTGCACCAAACTCTCAGGCCCGATTGTATCTGCCTGCACCACGTCTCAGGTGAGATTGTATCTGCCTGCACCACACTCTCAGGCCTGATTGTATCTGCCTGCACCACACTCTCAGGCCCGATTGTCCCTGCCTGCACCACACTTGCAGGCCCGATTGTATCTGCCTGCACCACACTCTCAGGCCCGATTGTACCTGTCTGCACCACACTCTCAGGCCCGATTGTATCTGCCTGCACCACTCTCTCAGGTCTGATTGTATCTGCCTGCACCACACTATCAGGCCCGATTGTATATGCCTGCACCACACTCTCAGGCCCGATTGTATCTGCCTGCACCAGACTCTCGTGTCTGATTGTATCTGCCTGCACCACTCTCTCAGGACCGATTGTACCTGCCTGCAACACCCTCTCAGGCCTGATTGTATCTGCCTGCACCACACTCTCAGGCCCGATTGTATCTGCCCGCACCACACTCTCAGGCCCGATTGTACCTGCCTGCACCACACTCTCAGGCCCGATTGTACCTGCCTGCACCACACTCTCAGGCCCGATTGTTCCTGCCTGCACCACGCTCTCAGGCCCGATTGTATCTGCCTGCACCACTCTCTCAGGCCCGATTGTATCTGCCTGCACCACACTCTCTGGCCCGATTGTATCTGCCTGCACCACACTCACAGGCCCGATTGTATCTGCCTGCACCACACTCTCAGGCCCGATTGTATCTGCCTGCACCACACTCTCTGGCCCGATTGTATCTGCCTGCACCACACTCACAGGCCCGATTGTATCTGCCTGCACCACACTCTCAGGCCCGATTCTTTCTGCCTGCACCACACTCTCAAGCACGATTGTACCTGCCTGCACCACACTCTCAGGCCCGATTGTACCTGCCTGCACCACACTCTCAGGCCCGATTGTACCTGCCTGCACCACACTCTCTGGCCCGATTGTATCTGCCTGCACCACACTCTCAGGCCCGATTGTATCTGCCTGCACCACACTCTCAGGCCCGATTGTATCTGCCTGCACAACACTCTCAGGCCCGATTGTACCTGCCTGCACCACACTCTCAGGCCCGATTGTATCTGCCTGCAACACACTCTCAGGCCCGATTGTATCTGCCTGCACCACACTCTCAGGCCCGATTGTATCTGCCTGTACCACACTCTCAGGCCCAATTGTATCTGCCTGCACCACACTCTCAGGCCCGATTGTATCTGCCTGCACCACACTCTCAGGCCCGACTGTAACTGCCTACACCACACGCTCAGGCCTGATTGTATCTGCCTGCACCACACTCTCAGGCCCGATTGTATCTGCCTGCACCACAGTCTCAGGTGAGATTGTATCTGCCTGCACCACACTCTCAGGCCTGAGTGTATCTGCCTGCACCACACTCTCAGGCCCGATTGTCCCTGCCTGCACCACACTAGCAGGCCCGATTGTATCTGCCTGCACCACACTCTCAGGCCCGATTGTACCTGTCTGCACCACACTCTCAGGCCCGATTGTATCTGCCTGCACCACTCTCTCAGGTCTGATTGTATCTGCCTGCACCACACTATCAGGCCCGATTGTATATGCCTGCACCACACTCTCAGGCCCAATTGTATCTGCCTGCACCAGACTCTCGTGTCTGATTGTATCTGCCTGCACCACTCTCTCAGGACCGATTGTACCTGCCTGCAACACCCTCTCAGGCCTGATTGTATCTGCCTGCACCACACTCTCAGGCCCGATTGTATCTGCCCGCACCACACTCTCAGGCCCGATTGTACCTGCCTGCACCACACTCTCAGGCCCGATTGTATCTGCCTGCACCACACTCTCAGGCCCGATTGTACCTGCTGCACCACACTCTCAGGCCCGATTGTACCTGCCTGCACCACACTCTCAGGCCCGATTGTACCTGCCTGCACCACACTCTCAGGCCCAATTGTATCTGCCTGCACCACACTCTCAGGTCTGATTGTATCTGCCTGCACCAGACTCTCAGGTGAGATTGTATCTGCCTGCACCACACTCTCAGGCCCGATTGTACCTGCCTGCACCACAGTCTCAGGTGAGATTGTATCTGCCTGCACCACACTCTCAGGCCCGATTGTATCTGCCTGCAACACACTCTCAGGCCCGATTGTATCTGCCTGCACCACACTCTCAGGCCCGATTGTATCTGCCTGCACCACACTCTCTGGCACGACTGTAACTGCCTACACCACACTCTCAGGCCCGATTGTACCTGCCTGCACCACATTCTCAGGCCCGATTGTATCTGCCAGCACCACACTCTCAGGCCCGATTGTATCTGCCTGCACCACACTCTCAGGCCCGATTGTATCTGCCTGCACCACACTCTCTGGCCCGATTGTATCTGCCTGCACCACACTCTCAGGCCCGATTGTACCTGCCTGCACCACACTGTCAGGCCCGATTGTATCTGCCTGCTCCACACTCTCAGGTCTGCTTGTATCTGCCTGAACCACACTCACAGGCCCAATTGTACCTGACTGCACCACTGTCTCAGGCCCGATTGTACCTGCCTGCGCCACACTCTCAGGCCCGATTGTACCTGCCTGCACCACACTCTCAGGCCCGATTGTACCTGTCTGCACCACACTCTCAGGCCCAATTGTATCTGCCTGCACCACACTCTCAAGTCTGATTGTATCTGCCTGCCCCACACTCTCAGGTGAGATTGTATCTGCCTGCACCACACTCTCAGGCCCGATTGTATCTGCCTGCACCACACTCTCAGGCCCGATTGTACCTGCCTGCACCACACTCTCAGGCCCGATTGTACCTGACTGCACCACACTCTCAGGCCCGATTGTACCTGCCTGCACCACACTCTCAGGCCCGATTGTATCTGCCTGCACCACACTCTCAGGCCCGATTGTATCTGCCTGCACTACACTCTCAGGCCCGATTGTATCTGCCTGCACCACACTCTCAGGTCCGATTGTATCTGCCTGCACCACACTCTCCGGCCCGATTGTACCTGCCTGCACCACACTCTCAGGCCCGATTGTATCTGCCTGCAACACACTCTCAGGCCCGATTGTATCTGCCTGCACCACACTCTCAGGCCCGATTGTATCTGCCTGCACCACGCTCTCAGGCCCGATTGTATCTGCCTGCACCACACTCTCAGGCCCGACTGTAACTTCCTACACCACACTCTCAGGCCTGATTGTATCTGCCTGCACCACACTCTCAGGCCTGATTGTATCTGCCTGCACCACACTCTCAGGCCCAATTGTATCTGCCTGCACCACACTCTCAGGCCCGATTGTATCTGCCTGCACCACACTCTCAGGCCCGATTGTATCTGCCTGCACCACACTCTCATGCCCGATTGTATCTGCCTGCACCACACTCTCTGGCCCAATTTTATCTGCCTGCACCACACTCTCAAGCCCGATTGTACCTGCCTACACCACACTCTCAGGCCCGATTGTACCTGCCTGCACCACACTCTCAGATCTGATTGTATCTGCCTGCACCACACTCTCAGGCCCGATTGTATCTGCCTGCACCACACTCTCAGGTCTGATTGTATCTGCCTGCATCACACTCTCAGGCCCGATTGTATCTGCCTGCACCACGCTCTCAGGCCCGATTGTATCTGCCTGCACCACACTCTCAGGCCCAATTGTTCCTGCCTGCACCACGCTCTCAGGCCCGATTGTATCTGCCTGCACCACACTCTCAGGCCCAATTGTTCCTGCCTGCACCACTCTCTCAGGCCCGATTGTATCTGCCTGCACCACACTCTCTGGCCCGATTGTATCTGCCTGCACCACACTCACAGGCCCGATTGTACCTGCCTGCACCACACTCTCAGGCCCGATTCTTTCTGCCTGCACCACACTCTCAAGCACGATTGTATCTGCCTGCACCACACTCTCAGGCCCGATTGTATCTGCCTGCACCACACTCTCAGGCCCGATTGTTCCTGCCTGCACCACGCTCTCAGGCCCGATTGTATCTGCCTGCACCACTCTCTCAGGCCCGATTGTATCTGCCTGCACCACACTCTCTGGCCCGATTGTATCTGCCTGCACCACACTCACAGGCCCGATTGTATCTGCCTGCACCACACTCTCAGGCCCAATTCTTTCTGCCTGCACCACACTCTCAAGCACGATTGTATCTGCCTGCACCACACTCTCAGGCCCGATTGTATCTGACTGCACCACACACTCAGGCCCGATTGTACCTGCCTGCACCACTCTCTCAGGCCTGATTGTACCTGCCTGCACCACACTCTCAGGACCAAATGTATCTGCCTGCACCACACTCTCAGGTCTGATTGTATCTGCCTGCACCACACTCTCAGGCCCAATTGTACCTGCCTGCACCACACTCTCAGGTCTGATTGTATCTGTCTCCACCACACTCTCAGGCCCAAATGTATCTGCCTGCACCACGCTCTCAGGCCCAATTGCACCTGCCTGCACCACACTCTCAGGCCCGATTGTATCTGCCTGCACCACACTCTCAGGTCTGATTGTATCTGCCTGCACCAGACTCTCAGGTGAGATTGTATCTGCCTGCACCACACTCTCAGGCCCGATTGTACCTGCCTGCACCACAGTCTCAGGTGAGATTGTATCTGCCTGCACCACACTCTCAGGCCCGATTGTATCTGCCTGCAACACACTCTCAGGCCCGATTGTATCTGCCTGCACCACACTCTCAGGCCCGATTGTATCTGCCTGCACCACACTCTCTGGCACGACTGTAACTGCCTACACCACACTCTCAGGCCCGATTGTACCTGCCTGCACAACATTCTCAGGCCCGATTGTATCTGCCAGCACCACACTCTCAGGCCCGATTGTATCTGCCTGCACCATACTCTCAGGCCCGATTGTATCTGCCTGCACCACACTCTCTGGCCCGATTGTATCTGCCTGCACCACACTCACAGGCCCGATTGTACCTGCCTGCACCACACTGTCAGGCCCGATTGTATCTGCCTGCTCCACACTCTCAGGTCTGCTTGTATCTGCCTGAACCACACTCACAGGCCCAATTGTACCTGACTGCACCACTGTCTCAGGCCCGATTGTACCTGCCTGCGCCACACTCTCAGGCCCGATTGTACCTGCCTGCACCACACTCTCAGGCCCGATTGTACCTGTCTGCACCACACTCTCAGGCCCAATTGTATCTGCCTGCACCACACTCTCAAGTCTGATTGTATCTGCCTGCCCCACACTCTCAGGTGAGATTGTATCTGCCTGCACCACACTCTCAGGCCCGATTGTATCTGCCTGCACCACACTCTCAGGCCCGATTGTACCTGCCTGCACCACACTCTCAGGCCCGATTGTACCTGACTGCACCACACTCTCAGGCCCGATTGTACCTGCCTGCACCACACTCTCAGGCCCGATTGTATCTGCCTGCACTACACTCTCAGGCCCGATTGTATCTGCCTGCACCACACTCTCAGGTCCGATTGTATCTGCCTGCACCACACTATCCGGCCCGATTGTACCTGCCTGCACCACACTCTCAGGCCCGATTGTATCTGCCTGCAACACACTCTCAGGCCCGATTGTATCTGCCTGCACCACACTCTCAGGCCCGATTGTATCTGCCTGCACCACGCTCTCAGGCCCGATTGTATCTGCCTGCACCACACTCTCAGGCCCGACTGTAACTTCCTACACCACACTCTCAGGCCTGATTGTATCTGCCTGCACCACACTCTCAGGCCTGATTGTATCTGCCTGCACCACACTCTCAGGCCCAATTGTATCTGCCTGCACCACACTCTCAGGCCCGATTGTATCTGCCTGCACCAGACTCTCAGGCCCGATTGTATCTGCCTGCACCACACTCTCATGCCCGATTGTATCTGCCTGCACCACACTCTCTGGCCCAATTTTATCTGCCTGCACCACACTCTCAAGCCCGATTGTACCTGCCTACACCACACTCTCAGGCCCGATTGTACCTGCCTGCACCACACTCTCAGATCTGATCGAATCTGCCTGCACCACACTCTCAGGCCCGATTGTATCTGCCTGCACCACACTCTCAGGTCTGATTGTATCTGCCTGCATCACACTCTCAGGCCCGATTGTATCTGCCTGCACCACGCTCTCAGGCCCGATTGTATCTGCCTGCACCACACTCTCAGGCCCAATTGTTCCTGCCTGCACCACGCTCTCAGGCCCGATTGTATCTGCCTGTACCACTCTCTCAGGCCCGATTGTATCTGCCTGCACCACACTCTCTGGCCCGATTGTATCTGCCTGCACCACACTCACAGGCCCGATTGTATCTGCCTGCACCACACTCTCAGGCCCGATTCTTTCTGCCTGCACCACACTCTCAAGCACGATTGTATCTGCCTGCACCACACTCTCAGGCCCGATTGTATCTGCCTGCACCACACTCTCAGGCCCGATTGTTCCTGCCTGCACCACGCTCTCAGGCCCGATTGTATCTGCCTGCACCACTCTCTCAGGCCCGATTGTATCTGCCTGCACCACACTCTCTGGCCCGATTGTATCTGCCTGCACCACACTCACAGGCCCGATTGTATCTGCCTGCACCACACTCTCAGGCCCAATTCTTTCTGCCTGCACCACACTCTCAAGCACGATTGTATCTGCCTGCACCACACTCTCAGGCCCGATTGTATCTGACTGCACCACACACTCAGGCCCGATTGTACCTGCCTGCACCACTCTCTCAGGCCTGATTGTACCTGCCTGCACCACACTCTCAGGACCAAATGTATCTGCCTGCACCACACTCTCAGGTCTGAGTGTATCTGCCTGCACCACACTCTCAGGCCCAATTGTACCTGCCTGCACCACACTCTCAGGTCTGATTGTATCTGTCTCCACCACACTCTCAGGCCCAAATGTATCTGCCTGCACCACGCTCTCAGGCCCAATTGCACCTGCCTGCACCACACTCTCAGGCCCGATTGTATCTGCCTGCACCACACTCTCAGGCCTGATTGTACCTGCCTGCACCACACTCTAAGGCCCAAATGTATCTGACTGCACCACACTATCAGGTGCGCTTGTACCTGCCTGCACCACGCTCTCAGGCCCGATTGTATCTGCCTGCAACACTCTCTCAGGCCCGATTCTTTCTGCCTGCATCACACTCTCTGGCCCGATTGTATCTGCCTGCACCACACTCACAGGCCCGATTGTATCTGCCTGCACCACACTCTCAGGCCCGATTCTTTCTGCCTGCACCACACTCTCAAGCACGATTGTATCTGACTGCACCACACTCTCAGGCCCGATTGTATCTGCCTGCACCACACTCTCAGGCCCGATTGTACCTGACTGCACCACACTCTCAGGACCAAATGTATCTGCCTGCACCACACTCTCAGGCCCAATTGTACCTGCCTGCACCACACTCTCAGGTCTGATTGTATCTGCCTCCACCACACTCTCAGGCCCAAATGTATCTGCCTGCACCACGCTCTCAGGCCCAATTGCACCTGCCTGCACCACACTCTCAGGCCCGATTGTATCTGCCTGCACCTCACTCTCAGGCCTGATTGTACCTGCCTGCACCACACTCTCAGGCCCAAATGTATCTGACTGCACCACACTCTCAGGCGCGATTGTACCTGCCTGCACCACGCTCTCAGGCCCGATTGTATCTGCCTGCACCACACTCTCAGGTCCGATTGTACCTGTCTGCACCACACTCGAAGGCCCGATTGTACCTGCCTAGACCACACTCTCAGGTCTGATTGTACCTGTCTGCACCCTACTCTCAGGCCCAAATGTATCTGCCTGCACCACACTCTCAGGCCCGATTGTACCTGCCTGCACCACTCTCTCAGGCCCGATTGTATCTGCCTGCACCACACTCTCAGGCGCGATTGTATCTGCCTGCACCACTCTCTCAGGTCTGATTGTATCTGCCTGCACCACACTATCAGGCCCGATTGTATCTGCCTGCACCACACTCTCAGGCCCGATTGTATCTGCCTGCACCAGACTCTCGGGTCTGATTGTATCTGCCTGCACCACTCTCTCAGGACCGATTGTACCTGCCTGCAACACCCTCTCAGGCCTGATTGTATCTGCCTGCACCACACTCTCAGGCCCGATTGTATCTGCCCGCACCACACTCTCAGGCCCGATTGTACCTGCCTGCACCACACTCTCAGGCCCGATTGTATCTGCCTGCACCACACTCTCAGGCCCGATTGTACCTGCTGCACCACACTCTCAGGCCCGATTGTACCTGCCTGCACCACACTCTCAGGCCCGATTGTACCTGCCTGCACCACACTCTCAGGCCCAATTGTATCTACCTGCACCACACTCTCAGGTCTGATTGTATCTGCCTGCACCAGACTCTCAGGTGAGATTGTATCTGCCTGCACCACACTCTCAGGCCCGATTGTATCTGCCTGCACCACACTCTCAGGCCCGATAGTACCTGCCTGCACCACAGTCTAAGGTGAGATTGTATCTGCCTGCACCACACTCTCAGGCCTGATTGTATCTGCCTGCACCACACTCTCAGGCCCGATTGTCCCTGCCTGCACCACACTCGCAAGCCCGATTGTATCTGCCTGCACCACACTCTCAGGCCCGATTGTATCTGCCTGCACCACACTCTCAGGCCCGATTGCACCTGCCTGCACCACAGTCTCAGGTGAGATTGTATCTGCCTGCAACACACTCTCCACCCTGATTGTATCTGCCTGCACCACATTCTCAGGCCCGATTGTCCCTGCCTGCACCAACACTCGCAGGCCCGATTGTATCTGCCTGCACCACACTCTCAGGCCCGATTGTACCTGTCTGCACCACACTCTCAGGCCCGATTGTATCTGCCTGCACCACACTCTCAGGCCCGATTGTATCTGCCTGCACTACACTATCAGGCCCGATTGTATCTGCCTGCACCACACTCTCAGGCCCGATTGTACCTGCCTGCACCACACTCTCAGGCCCGATTGTATCTGCCTGCAACACACTCTCAGGCCCGATTGTATCTGCCTGCACCACACTCTCAGGCCGATTGTATCTACCTGCCCCACATTCTCAGGTCTGATTGTATTTGCCTGCACCACACTCTCAGACCGATTGTACCTGCCTGCACCACACTCTCAGGCCCGATTGTATCTGCCTGCACCACACTCACAGGCCCAATTGTATCTGCCTGCACCAGACTCTCAGGCCGATTGTATCTGCCTACACCACACTCTCCGGCCCGATTGTATCTGCCTGCACCACTCTCTCAGGCCTGATTGTACCTGCCTGCACCACTCTCACAGGCCCGATTGTATCTGCCTGCGCCACACTCTCAGGCCGATTGTATCTGCCTACACCACACTCCCAGGCCCGATTGTATCTGCCTGCACCACACTCTCAGGCCCGATTGTATCTGCCTGCACCACACTCTCAGGCCCAATTGTATCTGCCTGCACCACACTCTCAGGCCCGATTGTATCTGCCTGCACCACACTCTCAGGCCCAATTGTATCTGCCTGCACCACACTCTGAGGCCCGATTGTACCTGCCTGCACCACACTCTCAGGCCCGATTGTATCTGCCTGCACCACACTCTGAGGCCCGATTGTACCTGCCTGCACCACACTCTCAGGCCCAATTGTATCTGCCTGCACCACACGCTGAGGCCCGATTGTACCTGCCTGCACCACACTCTCAGGCCCGATTGTATCTGCCTGCACCAGACTCTCAGGCCCGATTGTATCTTCCTGCACCACACTCTCTGGCCCGACTGTATCTGCCTGCACCACACTCTCAGGCCCGATTGTACCTGCCTGCACCACACTCTCAGGCCCGATTGTACCTGCCTGCACCACACTCTCAGGCCCAAATGTATCTGCCTGCACCACACTCTCAGGTCTGATTGTATCTGCCTGCACCACACTCTCAGGCCCAATTGTACCTGCCTGCACCACACTCTCAGGTCTGATAGCATCTGCCTCCACCACACTCTCAGGCCCGATTGTATCTGCCTGCACCACACTCTCAGGCCCGATTGTATCTGCCTGCACCACACTCTCAGGCCCGATTGTATCTGCCTGCACCACACTCTCAGGCCTGATTGTTCCTGCCTGCACCACGCTCTCAGGCCCGATTGTACCTGCCTGCACCACACTCTCAGGCCCAAATGTATCTGCCTGCACCACACTCTCAGGTCTGATTGTATCTGCCTGCACCACACTCTCAGGCCCAATTGTACCTGCCTGCACCACACTCTCAGGTCTGATAGTATCTGCCTCCACCACACTCTCAGGCCCAAATGTATCTGCCTGCACCACGCTCTCAGGCCCAATTGCACCTGCCTGCACCACACTCTCAGGCGCGATTGTACCTGCCTGCACCACACTCTCAGGCCCGATTGTACCTGCCTGCACCACACTCTCAGGCCCGATTGTATCTGCCTGCACCACACTCACAGGTCTGATTGTATCTGCCTGCACCACACTCACAGGCCCAATTGTACCTGCCTGCACCACACTCTCAGGTCTGATTGTATCTTCCTGCACCACACTCTCAGGCCCAAATGTATCTGCCTGCACCACGCTCTCAGGCCCAATTGCACCTGCCTGCACCACACTCTCAGGCCCGATTGTATCTGCCTGCACAACGCTTTCAGGCCCGATTGTATCTGCCTGCACCAGACTCTCGGGTCTGATTGTATCTGCCTGCACCACACTCTCAGGCCCGATTGTACCTGCCTGCACCACACTCTCAGGACCGATTGTACCTGCCTGCACCACCCTCTCAGGCCCGATTGTACCTGCCTGCACCACACTCTCAGGCCCAATTGTATCTGCCTGCACCACACTCTCAGGTCTGATTGTATCTGCCTGCACCAGACTCTCAGGTGAGATTGTATCTGCCTGCACCACACTCTCAGGCCCGATTGTATGTGCCTGCACCACACTCTCAGGCCCGATTGTACCTGCCTGCACCACAGTCTCAGGTGAGATTGTATCTGCCTGCACCACACTCTCAGGCCTGATTGTATCTGCCTGCACCACACTCTCAGGCCCGATTGTACCTGCCTGCACCACACTCGCCGGCCCGATCGTATCTGCCTGCACCACACTCTCAGGCCCAATTGTATCTGCCTGCACCAATACACTCAGGCCCGATTGTATCTGCCTGCACCACACTCTCAGGCCCGATTGTACCTGTCTGCACCACACTCTCAGGCCCGATTGTATCTGCCTGCACCACACTCTCAGGCCCGATTGTATCTGCCTGCACCACACTATCAGGGCCGATTGTATCTGCCTGCACCACACTCTCAGGCCCAATTGTATCTACCTGCACCACACTCTCAGGTCTGATTGTATCTGCCTGCACCAGACTCTCAGGTGAGATTGTATCTGCCTGCACCACACTCTCAGGCCCGATTGTATCTGCCTGCACCACACTCTCAGGCCCGATTGTACCTGCCTGCACCACAGACTCAGGTGAGATTGTATCTGCCTGCACCACACTCTCAGGCCTGATTGTATCTGCCTGCACCACACTCTCAGGCCCGATTGTATCTGCCTGCACCACACTCTCAGGCCCGATTGCACCTGCCTGCACCACAGTCTCAGGTGAGATTGTATCTGCCTGCACCACACTCTCAGGCCTGATTGTATCTGCCTGCACCACATTCTCAGGCCCAATTGTCCCTGCCTGCACCACACTCGCAGGCCCGATTGTATCTGCCTGCACCACACTCTCAGGCCCGATTGTACCTGTCTGCACCACACTCTCAGGCCCGATTGTATCTGCCTGCACCACACTCTCAGGCCCGATTGTATCTGCCTGCACTACACTATCAGGCCCGATTGTATCTGCCTGCACCACACTCTCAGGCCCGATTGTACCTGCCTGCACCACACTCTCAGGCCCGATTGTATCTGCCTGCAACACACTCTCAGGCCCGATTGTATCTGCCTGCACCACACTCTCAGGCCGATTGTATCTACCTGCCCCACACTCTCAGGTCTGATTGTATTTGCCTGCACCACACTCTCAGACCGATTGTACCTGCCTGCACCACACTCTCAGGCCCGATTGTATCTGCCTGCACCACACTCACAGGCCCAATTGTATCTGCCTGCACCAGACTCTCAGGCCGATTGTATCTGCCTACACCACACTCTCCGGCCCGATTGTATCTGCCTGCACCACACTCTCAGGCCTGATTGTACCTGCCTGCACCACTCGCACAGGCCAGATTGTATCTGCCTGCGCCACACTCTCAGGCCGATTGTATCTGCCTACACCACACTCTCAGGCCCGATTGTATCTGCCTGCACCACACTCTCAGGCCCGATTGTATCTGCCTGCACCACACTCTCAGGCCCAATTGTATCTGCCTGCACCACACTCTCAGGCCCGATTGTATCTGCCTGCACCACACTCTGAGGCCCGATTGTACCTGCCTGCACCACACTCTCAGGCCTGATTGTATCTGCCTGCACCACACTCTGAGGCGCGATTGTACCTGCCTGCACCACACTCTCAGGCCCAATTGTATCTGCCTGCACCACACGCTGAGGCCCGATTGTACCTGCCTGCACCACACTCTCAGGCCCGATTGTATCTGCCTGCACCAGACTCTCAGGCCCGATTGTATCATCCTGCACCACACTCTCTGGCCCGACTGTATCTGCCTGCACCACACTCTCAGGCCCGATTGTACCTGCCTGCACCACACTCTCAGGCCCGATTGTACCTGCCTGCACCACACTCTCAGGCCCAAATATATCTGCCTGCACCACACTCTCAGGTCAGATTGTATCTGCCTGCACCACACTCTCAGGCCCAATTGTACCTGCCTGCACCACACTCTCAGGTCTGATAGCATCTGCCTCCACCACACTCTCAGGCCCGATTGTATCTGCCTGCACCACACTCTCAGGCCCGATTGTATCTGCCTGCACCACACTCTCAGGCCTGATTGTTCCTGCCTGCACCACGCTCTCAGGCCCGATTGTACCTGCCTGCACCACACTCTCAGGCCCAAATGTATCTGCCTGCACCACACTCTCAGGTCTGATTGTATCTGCCTGCACCACACTCTCAGGCCCAATTGTACCTGCCTGCACCACACTCTCAGGTCTGATAGTATCTGCCTCCACCACACTCTCAGGCCCAAATGTATCTGCCTGCACCACGCTCTCAGGCCCAATTGCACCTGCCTGCACCACACTCTCAGGCGCGATTGTACCTGCCTGCACCACACTCTCAGGCCCGATTGTACCTGCCTGCACCACACTCTCAGGCCCGATTGTATCTGCCTGCACCACACTCACAGGTCTGATTGTACCTGCCTGCACCACACTCTCAGGTCTGATTGTATCTTCCTGCACCACACTCTCAGGCCCAAATGTATCTGCCTGCACCACGCTCTCAGGCCCAATTGTACCTGCCTGCACCACACTCTCAGGCCCAAATGTATCTGCCTGCACCACGCTCTCAGGCCCAATTGCACCTGCCTGCACCACACTCTCAGGCCCGATTGTATCTGCCTGCACAACGCTTTCAGGCCCGATTGTATCTGCCTGCACCAGACTCTCGGGTCTGATTGTATCTGCCTGCACCACACTCTCAGGCCCGATTGTACCTGCCTGCACCACACTCTCAGGACCGATTGTACCTGCCTGCACCACCCTCTCAGGCCCGATTGTACCTGCCTGCACCACACTCTCAGGCCCAATTGTATCTGCCTGCACCACACTCTCAGGTCTGATTGTATCTGCCTGCACCAGACTCTCAGGTGAGATTGTATCTGCCTGCACCACACTCTCAGGCCCGATTGTATCTGCCTGCACCACACTCTCAGGCCCGATTGTACCTGCCTGCACCACAGTCTCAGATGAGATTGTATCTGCCTGCACCACACTCTCAGGCCTGATTGTATCTGCCTGCACCACACTCTCAGGCCCGATTGTACCTGCCTGCACCACACTCGCCGGCCCGATCGTATCTGCCTGCACCACACTCTCAGGCCCAATTGTATCTGCCTGCACCAATACACTCAGGCCCGATTGTATCTGCCTGCACCACACTCTCAGGCCCGATTGTACCTGTCTGCACCACACTCTCAGGCCCGATTGTATCTGCCTGCACCATACTCTCAGGCCCGATTGTATCTGCCTGCACCACACTATCAGGGCCGATTGTATCTGCCTGCACCACACTCTCAGGCCCAATTGTATCTACCTGCACCACACTCACAGGTCTGATTGTATCTGCCTGCACCAGACTCTCAGGTGAGATTGTATCTGCCTGCACCACACTCTCAGGCCCGATTGTATCTGCCTGCACCACACTCTCAGGCCCGATTGTACCTGCCTGCACCACAGACTCAGGTGAGATTGTATCTGCCTGCACCACACTCTCAGGCCTGATTGTATCTGCCTGCACCACACTCTCAGGCCCGATTGTATCTGCCTGCACCACACTCTCAGGCCCGATTGCACCTGCCTGCACCACAGTCTCAGGTGAGATTGTATCTGCCTGCACCACACTCTCAGGCCTGATTGTATCTGCCTGCACCACATTCTCAGGCCCGATTGTCCCTGCCTGCACCACACTCGCAGGCCCGATTGTATCTGCCTGCACCACTCTCTCAGGCCCGATTGTACCTGTCTGCACCACACTCTCAGGCCCGATTGTATCTGCCTGCACCACACTCTCAGGCCCGATTGTATCTGCCTGCACTACACTATCAGGCCCGATTGTATCTGCCTGCACCACACTCTCAGGCCCGATTGTACCTGCCTGCACCACACTCTCAGGCCCGATTGTATCTGCCTGCAACACACTCTCAGGCCCGATTGTATCTGCCTGCACCACACTCTCAGGCCGATTGTATCTACCTGCCCCACACTCTCAGGTCTGATTGTATTTGCCTGCACCACACTCTCAGACCGATTGTACCTGCCTGCACCACACTCTCAGGCCCGATTGTATCTGCCTGCACCACACTCACAGGCCCAATTGTATCTGCCTGCACCAGACTCTCAGGCCGATTGTATCTGCCTACACCACACTCTCCGGCCCGATTGTATCTGCCTGCACCACACTCTCAGGCCTGATTGTACCTGCCTGCACCACTCTCACAGGCCCGATTGTATCTGCCTGCGCCACACTCTCAGGCCGATTGTATCTGCCTACACCACACTCTCAGGCCCGATTGTATCTGCCTGCACCACACTCTCAGGCCCGATTGTATCTGCCTGCACCACACTCTCAGGCCCAATTGTATCTGCCTGCACCACACTCTCAGACCCGATTGTATCTGCCTGCACCACACTCTCAGGCCCAATTGTATCTGCCTGCACCACACTCTGAGGCCCGATTGTACCTGCCTGCACCACACTCTCAGGCCTGATTGTATCTGCCTGCACCACACTCTGAGGCGCGATTGTACCTGCCTGCACCACACTCTCAGGCCCAATTGTATCTGCCTGCACCACACGCTGAGGCCCGATTGTACCTGCCTGCACCACACTCTCAGGCCCGATTGTATCTGCCTGCACCAGACTCTCAGGCCCGATTGTATCTTCCTGCACCACACTCTCTGGCCCGACTGTATCTGCCTGCACCACACTCTCAGGCCCGATTGTACCTGCCTGCACCACACTCTCAGGCCCGATTGTACCTGCCTGCACCACACTCTCAGGCCCAAATGTATCTGCCTGCACCACACTCTCAGGTCAGATTGTATCTGCCTGCACCACACTCTCAGGCCCAATTGTACCTGCCTGCACCACACTCTCAGGTCTGATAGCATCTGCCTCCACCACACTCTCAGGCCCGATTGTATCTGCCTGCACCACACTCTCAGGCCCGATTGTATCTGCCTGCACCACACTCTCAGGCCTGATTGTTCCTGCCTGCACCGCGTTCTCAGGCCCGATTGTACCTGCCTGCACCACACTCTCAGGCCCAAATGTATCTGCCTGCACCACACTCTCAGGTCTGATTGTATCTGCCTGCACCACACTCTCAGGCCCAATTGTACCTGCCTGCACCACACTCTCAGGTATGATAGTATCTGCCTCCACCACACTCTCAGGCCCAAATGTATCTGCCTGCACCACGCTCTCAGGCCCAATTGCACCTGCCTGCACCACACTCTCAGGCGCGATTGTACCTGCCTGCACCACACTCTCAGGCCCGATTGTACCTGCCTGCACCACACTCTCAGGCCGATTGTATCTGCCTACACCACACTCTCAGGCCCGATTGTATCTGCCTGCACCACACTCTCAGGCCCGATTGTATCTGCCTGCACCACACTCTCAGGCCCAATTGTATCTGCCTGCACCACACTCTCAGGCCCGATTGTATCTGCCTGCACCACACTCTCAGGCCCAATTGTATCTGCCTGCACCACACTCTGAGGCCCGATTGTACCTGCCTGCACCACACTCTCAGGCCCGATTGTATCTGCCTGCACCACACTCTGAGGCGCGATTGTACCTGCCTGCACCACACTCTCAGGCCCAATTGTATCTGCCTGCACCACACGCTGAGGCCCGATTGTACCTGCCTGCACCACACTCTCAGGCCCGATTGTATCTGCCTGCACCAGACTCTCAGGCCCGATTGTATCTTCCTGCACCACACTCTCTGGCCCGACTGTATCTGCCTGCACCACACTCTCAGGCCCGATTGTACCTGCCTGCACCGCACTCTCAGGCCCGATTGTACCTGCCTGCACCACACTCTCAGGCCCAAATGTATCTGCCTGCACCACACTCTCAGGTCAGATTGTATCTGCCTGCACCACACTCTCAGGCCCAATTGTACCTGCCTGCACCACACTCTCAGGTCTGATAGCATCTGCCTCCACCACACTCTCAGGCCCGATTGTATCTGCCTGCACCACACTCTCAGGCCCGATTGTATCTGCCTGCACCACACTCTCAGGCCTGATTGTTCCTGCCTGCACCGCGCTCTCAGGCCCGATTGTACCTGCCTGCACCACACTCTCAGGCCCAAATGTATCTGCCTGCACCACACTCTCAGGTCTGATTGTATCTGCCTGCACCACACTCTCAGGCCCAATTGTACCTGCCTGCACCACACTCTCAGGTATGATAGTATCTGCCTCCACCACACTCTCAGGCCCAAATGTATCTGCCTGCACCACGCTCTCAGGCCCAATTGCACCTGCCTGCACCACACTCTCAGGCGCGATTGTACCTGCCTGCACCACACTCTCAGGCCCGATTGTACCTGCCTGCACCACACTCTCAGGCCCGATTGTATCTGCCTGCACCACACTCACAGGTCTGATTGTATCTGCCTGCACCACACTCACAGGCCCAATTGTACCTGCCTGCACCACACTCTCAGGCCCAAATGTATCTGCCTGCACCACGCTCTCAGGCCCAATTGCACCTGCCTGCACCACACTCTCAGGCCCGATTGTATCTGCCTGCACCAGACTCTCGGGTCTGATTGTATCTGCCTGCACCACACTCTCAGGCCCAATTGTACCTGCCTGCACCACACTCTCAGGACCGATTGTACCTGCCTGCACCACCCTCTCAGGCCCGATTGTACCTGCCTGCACCACACTCTCGGGCCCAATTGTATCTGCCTGCACCACACTCTCAGGTCTGATTGTATCTGCCTGCACCAGACTCTCAGGTGAGATTGTATCTGCCTGCACCACACTCTCAGGCCCGATTGTGTCTGCCTGCACCACACTCTCAGGCCCGATTGTACCTGCCTGCACCACAGTCTCAGGTGAGATTGTATCTGCCTGCACCACACTCTCAGGCCTGATTGTATCTGCCTGCACCACACTCTCAGGCCCGATTGTACCTGCCTGCACCTCACTCGCAGGCCCGATCGTATCTGCCTGCACCACACTCTCAGGCCCAATTGTATCTGCCTGCACCAATACTCTCAGGCCCGATTGTATCTGCCTGCACCACACTCTCAGGCCCGATTGTACCTGTCTGCACCACACTCTCAGGCCCGATTGTATCTGCCTGCACCACACTCTCAGGCCCGATTGTATCTGCCTGCACCACACTATCAGGCCCGATTGTATCTGCCTGCACCACACTCTCTGGCCCGACTGTAACTGCCTGCACCACACTCTCAGGCCTGATAGTATCTGCCTGCACCACACTCTCAGGCCCGATTGTATCTGCCTGCACCACACTCTCAGGCCTGATTGCATCTGCCTGCACCACACTCTCAGGACCGATTGCATCTGCCTGCACCACACTCTCAGGCCCGATTGTATCTGCCTGCACCACACCCTCAGGCCCGATTGTATCTGCCTGCACCACACTCTCAGGCCAGATTGTATCTGCCTGCACCACACTCTCAGGCCCGACTGTAACTGCCTGCACCACACTCTCAGGCCTGATTGTATCTGCCTGCACCACACTCTCAGGCCCGATTGTATCTGCCTGCACCACACTCTCAGGCCAGATTGTATCTGCCTGCACCACACTCTCAGGACCGATTGCATCTGCCTGCACCACACTCTCCGGCCTGATTGTATCTGCCTGCACCACACTCTCTGGCCCGACTGTAACTGCCTGCACCACACTCTCAGGCCCGTTTGTACCTGCCTGCACCACACTCTCAGGCCCAATTGTATCTGCCAGCACCACACTCTCAGGCCCGATTGTATCTGCCTGCACCACACTCTCAGGTCCGATTGTATCTGCCTGCATCACACTCTCTGGCCCAATTGTATCTGCCTGCACCACACTCTCAGGCCCGATTGTACCTGCCTACACCACACTTTCAGGCCCGATTGTACCTGCCTGCACCACACTCTCAGGTCTGATTGTTTCTGCCTGCACCACACTCTCAGGCCCGATTGTATCTGCCTGCACCACACTCTCAGGCCCGATTGTATCTGCCTGCACCACACTCTCTGGTCTGATTGTATCTGCCTGCATCACACTCTCAGGCCCGATTGTATCTGCCTGCACCACGCTCTCAGGCCCGATTGTATCTGCCTGCACCACACTCTCAGGCCCGATTGTTCCTGCCTGCACCACGCTCTCAGGCCCGATTGTATCTGCCTGCAACACTCTCTCAGGCCCGATTGTATCTGCCTGCACCACACTCTCTGGCCCGATTGTATCTGCCTGCACCACACTCACAGGCCCGATTGTATCTGCCTGCACCACACTCTCAGGCCCGATTCTTTCTGCCTGCACCACACTCTCAAGCACGATTGTATCTGCCTGCACCACACTCTCAGGCCCGATTGTATCTGCCTGCACCACACTCTCAGGCCCGATTGTTCCTGGTGCACCACGCTCTCAGGCCCGATTGTATCTGCCTGCACCACTCTCTCAGGCCAGATTGTATCTGCCTGCACCACACTCTCTGGCCCGATTGTATCTGCCTGCACCACACTCACAGGCCCGATTGTATCTGCCTGCACCACACTCTGAGGCCCGATTCTTTCTGCCTGCACCACACTCTCAAGCACGATTGTATCTGCCTGCAGCACACTCTCAGGCCCGATTGTATCTGCCTGCACCACACACTCAGGCCCGATTGTACCTGCCTGCACCACACTCTCAGGCCCGATTGTACCTGCCTGCACCACACTCTCAGGCCCAAATGTATCTGCCTGCACCACACTCTCAGGTCTGATTGTATCTGCCTGCACCACACTCTCAGGCCCAATTGTACCTGCCTGCACCACACTCTCAGGTCTGATAGTATCTGCCTCCACCACACTCTCATGCCCAAATGTATCTGCCTGCACCACGCTCTCAGGCCCAATTGCACCTGCCTGCACCACACTCTCAGGCGCGATTGTACTTGCCTGCACCACACTCTCAGGCCCGATTGTACCTGCCTGCACCACACTCTCAGGCCCAAATGTATCTGCCTGCACCACACTCACAGGTCTGATTGTATCTGCCTGCACCACACTCTCAGGCCCGATTGTACCTGCCTGCACCACACTCTCAGGCCCAAATGTATCTGCCTGCACCACACTCACAGGTCTGATTGTATTTGCCTGCACCACACTCACAGGCCCAATTGTACCTGCCTGCACCACACTCTCAGGTCTGATTGTATCTTCCTGCACCACACTCTCAGGCCCAAATGTATCTGCCTGCACCACGCTCTCAGGCCCAATTGTACCTGCCTGCACCACACTCTCAGGCCCAAATGTATCTGCCTGCACCACGCTCTCAGGCCCAATTGCACCTGCCTGCACCACACTCTCAGGCCCGATTGTATTTGCCTGCACCACGCTCTCAGGCCCGATTGTATCTGCCTGCACCAGACTCTCGGGTCTGATTGTATCTGCCTGCACCACCCTCTCAGGCCCGATTGTATCTGCCTGCACCACACTCTCAGCCCGATTGTATCTGCCTGCACCACACTCTCAGGCCCGATTGTATCTGCCTGCACCACACTCTTAGGCAGTGCATTCAAAATGCTCACTGCTCTCTGTATAAAAATGATATTCCTCATGACGTCATTGTTTTTTTTACCAACCACCTTTAAATTAGTGTCCTCTAGTTCTCGACCCTTCTACCAACGGAAACAGTTTCTCCTCATCTACTCTGTTCGTAGGCCCACCTTTTCACCACACTCTCTATCTTGCTCGTTGTCCAGAGAGCTCTGGTTGTGGCTGCTCTGCCTTTCCCCCTTGTGAGTATGCACCTCGTGCAAGTGGCATGGTGGCACTGAGGCACTGCTGCCAGGATCTGGGTTTGATTCAGGGTGACTGGGTGGAGTTTGCGTGTTCTCCCCTTATCTGCAGGTACTTCGGTTTCCTCCTACAGTTCAAAGATATGTGTGTTAGGTGGACTGGCAATGCTCAATTGTCGACTGATGTGCAGGTTAATAATAAGAATCTTTATTATTGTCACAAGTAGGTTTACATTAACACTGCAATGAAGTTACTGTGAAAATCCCCTAGTTGCCACACTTCTATTCGGGTACACTGAGCGAAAATACCAGAACTACTTGTACAGAACTAATGCAAAAGTATTCAAAAGAAAAGGTGATTGCTGATGCGCGGCCATGACATGGAAAAAGACTACAATGGATTATATTCATGTGATGTTTGCTTGTTTAAAAATGAAAAACAAGTTATAGTTGCATATAAATGGCATAGTTCTGTTCTTTTATACAAATGGGAATGGGCAATCAGCCAAGGTAATGAGAATAGACTCGGGTCTGAGGAGCTGGGCAGAGCTTGGAGAGAGAGAGAGAGAGAGACAGGAAATACTTTTTTGTGAATAGTTACAAGCAGAAGGCTGTGGAGGTCACCCAGAGGTCATGAAGGAAGCTGCTCCAGATTACAGACTTTTGAAAAAGGTTCGAAAGGCACTTGACTTACAGCAGAGAATTGTTTCATAAATACAAGTATTACCTTTATCTTTCCCTGATTATGTAAATGAAACGAGAGTTGTATGTTTATTGGACGTGTGGTTCATGGGAACTCACATGTTAAGATTAAGAAACTGGATGTAATATGTTAATGTTAGAATTGAAGTTAAAAATTTAAATATTTTTCTCTTTTGTTTCATTTTAATTAAGTTTGTTTACTAAATAACCAAGCCCCTATTTCTTATATTATCACTCCCAGAATTAATCGTTCTTTCTGCTCAGTCTTAAAACTTAAAAACGTTATACATCTGGTTCAGTAACTTGGCCATTTTTAAGGGCTGACAAGGCGCCCGTAACAAATGTCCATTTTGGGATTGTGTACCCGGTTCGTCTCCTGCGCATGGGGAGGGGGAGAGTTGGGGGAGGGGTAGTTTGCTCATGGTGCAGGTTCCTTTGTTTTTGAACTGGCTTGATGGGGGTGATGGTGGCCATTTTTGGTGCTGGTGCAGGATGGGGCCCTGCCGGATTGCCACACGGGTGATATGGCTGATCCTGCGGAAGGGGTGGGGCGACCAAAGGCCCTCTGTTTGGTTGGTTACATGGAATGTAAAGAGTTTAATGGACCAGTTAAAAGGTCCCCGGACTTGCCCACTTGAAAGGTTTCACTGCTGATGTGTTGTTTCTACAGGAGACCCATTTGAGAATTAGGGATCAAACAAGACTGCGGAAAGGATGGATGGGGCAAATGTTTCACTTGAGTTTTCATGTTAGGATATAGTGTCCACGGTGTTGATTAACAAAAGGGTAGCTTTTTCTGTGGTTAACTTTGTGGTGGACTCAGGAGGGCGATATGTAATAATTAATGGGGTTTTGGTGGGCAAGCCGGTGGTTTTGGTTAACATATATATGTCAAATTGGGATGACTCAAAATTCATGAAGAAGATGCTGGCTTCTATTCCCAATCTCGACTTGCATCCGTTAATCATTGGGAGGACGTCAATCGTGTTCTGGACCCAAGGCTGGATAGGTTGAATCCCACTGCATCGGAGGACAATGTTACAATTTCTTTCCAGAGGTGGAATGGGAAAGAAGGCGATGGAGGCGATTGAACAGGAGGAGATTATGAACTGTATTTGGTTAATACAGACGGGTAAATCACCAAGTCCGGATGGATTGCTGATCGAATTTTTTTTTTTAAATATATTTTATTGAAAATTTTTCGATCACAATTTTTTCCCCTTACACATCAAACATAACAAAAAAGAAAATTTAACAGTGAACAAATGGCTAATCGACATGGTAAACTAATCATTTAACATAAACTAAAACTTCCCACCCCCCCCCCTCCCCCCCTCCCCCCCCTGGGTTGCTGCTGCTGGTCATCTGTCTTCCCTCTAACGTTCCCCTAGGTAGTCGAGGAATGGCTGCCACTGCCTGGTGAACCCTTGAGCCGATCCTCTCAGCGCAAACTTCATCTGCTCCAGTTTTATGAACCCCGCCATATCATTTACCCAGGCCTCCAGTCCGGGGGGTTTCGCCTCCTTCCACATGAGTAGGATCCTGCGCCGGGCTACTAGGGACGCAAAGGCCACAACGTCGGCCTCTTTCGCCTCCTGCACTCCCGGTTAATCCGCAACTCCAAATAGAGCTAGCCCCTAGCCTGGTTTGACCCGGACCTTCACCACCTTCGAGATCACTCCCGTCACTCCCTTCCAATACCCCTCCAGTGCCGGGCACGACCAAAACATATGTACGTGGTTTGCCGGGCTTCCGCCGCACCTCCCACACTTGTCCTCACTCCAAAGAACCTGCTCAATCTTGCCCCCGTTATGTGTGCTCTATGTAGCACCTTGAATTGAATCAGGCTAAGCCTGGCGCACGAGGAAGAGGAATTTACCCTGCTTAGGGCATCAGCCCACATACCCTCCTCTAGCTCTTCTTCCCACTTTCCTTTTAACTCGCCCACCAGCTCCTCCCCCTCTTCCCTCATCTCTCGGTATATCTCTGACACCTTGCCCTCCCCGACCCACACCCCCGAAAGCACTCTGTCCTGGATCCCCTGTGCCGGGAGCAGCGGAAATTCCCTCATTTGTTGTCTTGTGAACGCCCTCACCTGTATATACCTAAGGAAGTTTCCCCGGGGCAACTTATACTTTTCCTCCAATGCTCCCAAGCTCGCAAACGTCCCATCTATAAATAAATCTCCCACCCTCCTAATTCCCAACTGGTGCCAGCTCTGAAATCCACCATCCATCCTTCCTGGGGCAAACCTGTGGTTGTTCCTGATTGGGGACCCCACCAGGGCTCCCCGCGCACCTCTCTGTCGCCTCCATTATCCCCAAATATTCAATGTTGCTGCCACCACTGGGTTCGTGGTAAACTTTTTTGGTGAGAGCGGTAGCGGCGCCGTCACCAGCGCCTCTAGGCTCGTCCCTTTACAGGACTTTCTCTCCAGTCTTTTCCACGCCGCTCCCTCTCCCTCCATCATCCATTTACGAATCATCGCCACATTGGCGGCCCAATAGTAGTCACCCAAATTCGGTAGCGCCAATCCTCCTCTGTCTCTGCTACGTTGTAGGAACCCCCTCCTTACCCTCGGGACTTTCCCTGCCCACACGAAGCTCGTGATGCTCCTGTCTATTTTTTAAAAAAAGGTCTTAGTGATTAGTATAGGGAGACATTGAAATACAAATAAGAACCTCGGGAGGACCATCATCTTGATTGCCTGCACTCTGCCCGCCAACGACAGAGGCTGCATGTCCCACCTCTTGAAGTCCTCCTCCATTTGTTCTACCAATCGTGTCAGATTAAGTCTGTGTAAGGTTCCCCAGCTCCTAGCGATCTGAATCCCCAGGTATTGGAAGTTTCTTTCCACTTTCCTTAGAGGCAGGCCTTCTATCTCTCTACTCTGGTCCCCAGGGTGTATCACGAATAGTTCACTCTTCCCCATGTTAAGCCTATATCCCGAGAAATCTCCGAACTCCCTCAATATCTGCATGACCTCTGTCATCCCCCCCACTGGGTCCGTCATATACAACAGTAGGTCATCTGCGTATAGCGACACTCGGTGTTCTTCTCCCCCTCTAATCACCCCTCTCCATTTCCTGGAGTCTCTCAACGCCATGGCCAGAGGTTCAATTGCCAACGCGAACAACAATGGAGATAGCGGGCATCCCTGTCTTGTTCCCCTATATAGTCGGAAGTACTCCGATCTTTGCCGACCCGTGACCACACTTGCCGTTGGGGCCCCATAAAGGAGTTTGACCCAGCCAATAAACCCATTCCCGAACCCAAACCTCCTTAGCACCTCCCATAAATACTCCCACTCCACACTATCAAATGCCTTCTCTGCATCCATTGCCGCCACTATCTCTACCTCCCCCTCCACTGGGGGCATCATTATCACCCCTAATAGTCGTCGCACGTTGACATTCAGTTGTCTCCCCTTTACGAACCCTGTCTGGTCTTCGTGCACCACCCCCGGGACACAGTCCTCTATCCTCGATGCTAGTACCTTTGCCAGCAATTTGGCGTCCACATTCAATAATGAAATAGGTCTATAGGACCCGCACTGCAACGGATCTTTATCCCGCTTCAGAATTAGCGATATCGTCGCCTCCGACATTGTCGGGGGTAAAGTCCCTCCTTCCCTGGCCTCATTAAACGTCCTCACCAACAGCGGGGCCAACAAGTCCACGTACTTTCTATAAAATTCCACCGGGAACCCGTCTGGTCCCGGAGCCTTCCCTGCTTGCATATTCCCCAGCCCCTTAATAACCTCGTCCACCCCAATCGGTGCTCCCAGGCCTTCCACCTCCTGCTCCTCCACCCTCGGGAACCTCAATTGATCCTGGAACTGCCGCATCCCCTCCTCTCCCTTCGGGGGTTGGGACCTATACAGTCCTTCATAAAAGGTCTTGAACACCTCGTTTATCTTCCCTGCTCTCCGCACCGCAGCTCCCTTTTCGTCTCTAATTCCCCCTATCTCCCTCGCCGCTGTCCTCTTTCGCAGCTGATGGGCCAGCAGGCGACTAGCCTTTTCCCCATATTCATACCTCCTCTCCTGTGCCTTCCCCCACAGCACCTCCGCCCTTCTGGTGGTCAAAAGGTCGAACTCCGTCTGGAGTCGTCTTCTCTCCCTGCACAGTCCCTCCTCCGGGGTCTCCGCAAATTCCCTGTCCACCCTTAAAATCTCCCCCAGTAATCCTTCCCTTTCCTTGGCCTCTATTTTCCCTTTGTGGGCCCTAATGGAGATCAGCTCTCCTCTGACCACCGCTTTTAGTGCTTCCCATACCACTCCCACTCGGACCTCCCCGTCGTCATTGGTCTCCAGGTAACTCTCAATACATCCCCGCACTCTTCCACACACTCCCTCATCCGCCATCAATCCCACATCCAATCGCCAGAGTGCTCGCTGCTCCCTTTCCTCTCCTAGTTCCAGGTCCACCCAGTGTGGGGCATGATCCGAAACCGCTATGACTGAGTACTCAGTTTCTTCCACCCTTGAGATCAACGACCTTCCCAGAACAAAAAAATCTATCCGGGAGTACACTTTATGGACATGGGAGAAGAAGGAGAACTCCCTGGCCCTCGGTCTAAGAAATCGCCATGGATCCACTCCCCCCATTTGGTCCATAAACCCCTTGAGCACCTTGGCCGCTGCCGGCCTTCTTCCGGTCTTCGATCTGGATCTATCTAAATCTGGGTCCAGCACGGTGTTGAAGTCCCCTCCCAATATCAAGTTTCCTACCTCCAGGTCCGGTATACGACCCAACATCCGTCTCATAAATCCCGCATCGTCCCAATTCGGGGCATATACATTAACCAGCACGACCTCCATTCCCTCCAGCCTGCCACTCACCATTACATATCTACCTCCGCTATCTGTTACAATGCTCCTTGCTTCAAATGCTACCCGTTTCCCCACCAATATGGCCACCCCTCTATTCTTTGCATCTAGTCCTGAGTGGAACACCTGTCCCACCCATCCTTTCCTTAACCTAGCTTGGTCCGCCACCTTCAGGTGCATCTCCTGGAGCATAGCCACGTCTGCCCTTAGTCCTTTCAAGTGCGCGAGCACTCGGGCCCTTTTAATCAGTCCATTCAGGCCTCTCACGTTCCACATGATCAGCCTCACTAGGGGGCTACCTGCCCCCTTCCCGTGTCGACTAGCCATCACCTTCTCTAGGCCAGTCCCGTATCCCGCCTCCGCGCTCCCACTCGCTCCCCAGGCGTCGCATTCCATCCCTGTCCACCCACTCTTTAGCCATTTCCTCTTTGATTTCCGCAGCAGCAACCCAGTTATCCCCCCCCTCCCCTTCCCTCCCACCCCCCCCCCCCCGCTAGATCCCCTTCTAGCGTGATTGCTCCCCCCATATTACTTCCGCAAGTCAGCTGACTTCAACTGACCCCGGCTACTCCTGCTCCCTCCTTGACCCCCCCGTGTGGGGAACTCCCATCTGCCTTGCGCCTGTCTTCCCGCCATTATCTTTCTGGCGCGGGAACATCCCTTTATCTGACCCGCCTCTTGTGGCGCAGCTCCCTTTCCCCTCCCACTCCCATTCCTCATTCTCCGCCTATGTCCCTTCTTTCCCCCCTCACCGGCGCCCACATTTCTTAGTGTCTCCCCCCTTCCCAATTTACTTCTCTATTTACATCGACAATAACATTCCCTATAGTATCAGTCCCTCAGTTCCGATCCAATTTCTCCTCTTTAATAAAGGTCCATGCTTCTTCCGCCGTTTCGAAATAGTGATGTCTCTCCTGGTACGTGACCCATAGTCGTGCCGGCTGCAGCATCCCGAACTTCACCTTCTTTTGTGTAACACCTCCTTGGTTCGGTTAAAACTCGCCCTCCTTCTCGCCACCTCCGCACTCCAATCCTGGTACACCCGTACCACTGCATTCTCCCATCTGCTACTCCGTACTTTTTTAGCCCATCTCAGGACCTCTTCTCTATCTTTAAGGCGGTGAAATCGCACGATTGTCGCCCTAGGTGGTTCTCCCGCTTTTGGTCTTCTCGCCGGGATGCGATGTGCCCCCTCCACCTCTAAGGGGCCCACAGGGGCCTCAGCTCCCATCAACGAGCTTAGCATCGTGCTTACATAAGCCCCGCAATCCGCTCCTTCCACTCCCTCAGGGAGACCCAGTATCCGAAGGTTCTTCCTTCGCGCTCTGTTTTCTAGGGCCTCAATCCTTTCAATGCACTTTTTGTGGAGCGCCTCGTGCGTCTGTGTTTTGACCGCCAGGCCCAGGATCTCGTCCTCATTATCCGTCACCTTCTGCTCCACCACGCGGAGCTCTGTCTTCTGGGTCCTTTGTGCCTCCTTGAGCCCCTCAATTGCCTGTAGCATCGGGGTCAGCACCTCCCTCTTTAGTAGCTCCACACACCGTCTCAAGAATTCATCTTGCTCGGGCCCCCATGCCGCCTGGGCTTTCTCCGCCGTCATCTTGTGTCTTCTCCCTTTCTGTCCCTCTCGTTGAGGATTCCTCGCGCTGCAGCCGCCGCCGCCGATATTTTCCTCTTTCGTTGGGGGGGGGGACTCCCTATTCACTCACCCCACACCGGGTTTCGTCGCGCGAAAATTTCCCGTTGGGGCTCTTAAAAGAGCCCGAAGGTCCGTTGGAGCTGGAGCCGCTGAAACGTGCGGCTTAGCTAGTCATCGCCGCAACCGGAAGTCGCTGATCGAATTTTATAAACAGTTTGCTGATCTGCTGGTTCCACTTCTGCTGGATATGTTCAATGATTTCCTATCCCAGGGGATGTTGCCAGTCTTGCTGGCACAGGCATTGATCTCCTTGATCTTGAAAAATGACAAGGATCCTACAATGTGGGTGTACCGACCCATTCCTCTGTTAAATGCTAACACTAAGCTGTTGGCAACTCGTTTGGGGACCTGCCTGCCTGCCAGGGATGATTGCGGAGGAGTCAACAGGATTTTTAAAGCGCCAGCAGCTGTCGGCCAACATTAGGAGACTCTTGAATGTGGTGCTGTCACCCTCCTCAGTGGCCACGCCAGAGGTGATCTCGATGGACGCTGAAAAAGCGTTTGAACGGGTTGTGTGGCGGTACCTTTTTGAGATTATGGGCGATTTGGGTTTGGGCAAAAATTTCTATCTTGGTGTTCCTTTTGCATAGGGCGAGTGTCTGTGCCAATGCCTTGAGCTCGGGGTACTTTTAACTGAACAGGGGTACGAGTCAGGGGTGTCCACTATCCCCATTGTTGGCCATTGAGCTGTGATTGTCGTCTAAGTGGAGGGGGTAGAGTGGCTAGGGAGGGAGCATAGGGTGTTCCTGTATGCAGACAATTTGTTATTTATTATACATTATGGACCCCCTGTCTATTCTGGGGAGGATAATGGAGGTTCACAGGAAGTGTGGTTTCTTTTGAGGGTATAGTTAAACCTGGGCAAGAGTGAATTTTTTCCAGTGAACCCCCTGGGGTGGGGAGCTGTTCTGGGGAGGCTGCTGTTTCATCTGACCAAGTCTAGCTTCTAGTGTCTGGGTATTCCAGTGGCCCATAACTGGGGCACACTCCATAAACTAACTTATCTAGTCTGGTGGATGGGGTGAAGGCTGATTTGAAGGGGTGGGATGCCCTTCCTTTGACCTTGGTGGGAAGTGTTCAGACGGTGAAGATGAATATTTTCCCATGGTTTTTGTTTTTGTTCCAGTGCCTCCTAGTCTTTTTTTTGGCAACAATAAGTTAATATCATCTTTTGTTTGGATGGAGAAGACCCCTTGGGTTCGTAGGGAATTTTTGCAATGGCATAGACAGTCAGAGGGGTTGGCACTACCTAATCTGGGTGGCAAATATTAATAAGGTGCGGGGGTGGTTTAAGGATCCGGATTCCATATGGGGGCTGATGGAGGAGGCTTTTTATATAGGATCGAGTCTGAGGGCTCCTCTACTAAGAATTCTCTCCAGTAAGATTCTCCTCAAGTCCAGTGGTAAAAGCCTCTTTGGGAATTTGGAATCAATTCAGGCAGCATTTTAAATTAGATTCTATGTCGCTGTCAGTACCGATTTGTGGGAACCGGTTTGTGCCGTCTGGTCTAGATTCAACGTTCAGGGCATGGGAGAGGGAGAGGTTGACGAATTTAAGGATAAGTTTCTGGAGGGTAGGTTTGCTGGGCTAGATACCTGCAGATGCGAGATTTTGTGCATAAGGAGCTTCCTTTGTTTCCCCTGGTGCCGGTACCTTCACTTGTTCTGAACTGTTTCTGTGCTGTGGCTGTAGAAGTCACAAACAGGCAGGTTTTCTTGAGATTTTTTCAAAGAAAAGAGGCTAGTTTTTATTGAACTTAACCCAGTCTAACCGAACTGAGTAAAATAATAAAAACGTTCCAACTTTCATTGACACACACACAAGTTGCCACTTATGGAAATAGTTTACAAAGGGAGAGGATAGATTAAGGGATAACCTTGAAGTCTGATAATGATTAAAGTGTTATGGTTCTCATACGTTGATGACTGAAGTGGATCCAGATTGGGTTTGGTGGTCCTTCTGGTTTCAACGACGAGGTGATTTAAAGATGTAGACGGACAAGTTACCTGTTCTGCTGGAGACAAAGGCTGCTGCCCTTGAGACAAGGTGGTGAAGGAGAGAGACCCACATAAGGATCTTCTGTGCTCTTTGTTTCAAGACTGGCTTGTTCCTTCCTGCTGCTTGGAGTAAGTAAGATTAGTTGTAATAATAATAACCTTTATTGTCACAAGTAAGCTTACATTAACACTGCAATGAAGTTACTGTGAATAGCCCCTAGTCGCCACTGTCACTGTCTGAAGTCAGTTTTGATCAAGTGGTCACTTGATTAATACTTCCATTGCCAAAGATAACTGATTTAAAGTTAAAAGCTATTGCTTCATAATGGGGAAAAGGATGGTGGTTATTCAAACCTACTTATGAAGAACTAGTTTCTCTGCCATTCTCTTTGTTAAGTTTCGAGTTCAGAGAGACTGAAAGTCCATAGATTTTGATCAGTGCAAAGTATCAATTCTACAGATGGTTTTGTCCCAGCATGACCATTCAAGGAATTGCACCCCACTCAGGGTCATTTAATTAAGAACTTTCTGCAGAATTGAGTAATTCTGAGTCTGCAGAATTATAAAGGTTACCTGACTCTCAGCAGTCACTTTATCAGCTTGCGATTTTAGTGCTTTTTAAAAAATAAATTGAGGGTACCCAATTAATTTTTTCCAATTAAGGGCAATTTAGCGTGGCCAATCCACCAATCCGGCACATCTTTGGGATGTGGGAGAGAAACCCACGCAAACACGGGGAGAATGTGCAAACTCCACACGGACAGTGACCCAGAGCCGGGATCGAATCTGGGACCTCGGCATCTTAGTGCTTTTTGAAACTTTGCCAGTCATTTCCAGCAAGCGAATCATGGTGGCACATTAGCACAGTGGTTAGCACCGTTGCTTCACAACGCCAGGGTCCCGGGTTCAATTCCTGGCTTGGGTCACTGTCTGTGCAGAGTCTGCATGTTCTCCATGTGTCTGTGTGGGTTTCCTCCGGACACTCCGGTTTCCTCCCACAAGTCCTGAAAGACGTGCTGTTAGGTGAATTGGGCATTCTGAATTCTCCCTCAGTGTACCCGATTAGGCGCTGGAATGTGGCAACTAGGGCATTTTCACAGTAATTTCATTGCAGTGTTAATATAAGCCTACTTGTGACACTAATAATGATTATTATTATAACAATGGAAACAACTTAAGTGATCTGAGTTGTCTTGCCAACCAATCAGCACCCTGACCTCATTCAGTATAAATTGTTGCCTCCCTTTGAAATTTTGTACTCTTGCATCTGTCTGGATGAGTGCAGGATTATAGGTTAAGTGGGTAGACAAAGATTTGGCAAATGGAGCATAATGTGGGAAACTGTGTGGCAGAAATATTGGAAAAGCAGAATATTATTCTTCGGTACAGAAGGATCTGGGTGTCTCGGTACATAAATTGCAAACCATCAGCACACAGGTGCAGCAAATAATTTGTTTGGTAATTGGAATTTTGGCCTTTTTTGCTTAGTTGGAGTATAAAAGTACAAATGTTTTGCTACAACCATGCAAGGCATTGGTGAGACCACACATAGAGTATTGTGTACAATTTTGGTCAGCTTATTTAAGAAAGACATAGGTGCATTGGAAGCAGTTGAGAGGTTCACTAGGCTGATCCGTGGGTTGTAAGAGTTTGTCTTATGACGAAAGGTTGAGCAAGTTGTGCCAATACTCAATGGAGTTTAGGAGAATGAGAGGCGATTGAAACATTGAAGTGGCTTGACAGAGTGGATGGCAGGAGGATGTTTCATAGAATCATAGATTTATAGAATCCCTACAATGCAGCAGGAGACCCATCGATTCTGCAATGACACTCCGGAAGAGCACCCTACCCAGGCCCAGTCCCCCACCCCATTCCCCCAACTCCACCTAACCCGCAGATCTTTGGACTGTGGGAGGAAACCGGAGCACCCGGAGGAAGCCCACGCAGACATGGGGAGAACGTGGAAACTGCACACAGACAGTAACCCAAGGCCAGAATGTCCTGTCATGGGGGAATCTATAACCAAGCGGCACAGTTTATAAGTAAGGAGTCTCCCATTCAAGATGGAAATAAGGAGGAATTTCTGCTCTCAGAGGCTCATTAGTTTCAATTCTCTTTCCCAGTGGGCAGTGGAGGCTGGGTTTTTGAACAAATTAAAGGCTGAGTTGGACATATTTTGTGGTTGCCAAGGGAGTGAAGGGATATGGGGAACAGGCAGGAAAGTGGGTTTTTAAAAAATAAATTTAGAGAACCCAATTCTTTTTTTCTCAATTAAGGGGCAACTTAGTCCCGTCAATTGACCTACCCTGCAGATCCTTTTGGGTTCTGAGGGTGAGAGCCACGCAAACATGGGGAGAATGTGCAAACTCCACATGGACAGGATTGAACTCGGGTCCTCGCCGCCGTGAGGGAGCAGTGCTAACCACTGCACCACAGTGCTGTTCCTGGGAAAGTCGGAGTTAAGGCCACAGTATGATCTTATTGAATGCTGAAGACTCAAGATGTTAAATTGCCTGCTCCTGTTCCTTATGCTCTTACGTTTTTATGTCATTTGAACTCATCTGTCTTAAACAACGGTGTTTCAGCAGTTCTCAGCCAGGCCAGTAGATGGAGGCCTGCACTCTGTTATGGTTTGAAAATTATGTGAAAGGAAACAATTTGTTTATTTATTAGTGCAGAAATATATCTTTGGCTCAGAAAATGAGAGCAGAATTGATGGAGGGATGGGTAACGTCAAAGGACAGTTTACCCTGATTTCCAGACATAGTGTTAGGAAACAACAATGGACATCTTAAGGAATAAAACAAAACATTAAAATAAATGTAATTTGCATCTGTAAGAAGCACATGAATGGTATTTTCTTTTAAAAAAATATTTTATTAGCAAATTTTCCAATATAACATCTTTACATCCACATCCATTAAAAAAGTTAACAATATTTCAACCCTTCCACCGCATCTCCTCCCACCAACCCAAAGAAAAACAACAACCAATCCATAATACCCTCCTAACATCTGATGGTGATCAACTCCCTAAAATAGGAAATAAACGGCTGCCACCGGAGGCAGAACCTTCCAGCTGACCCAGGTCGTTTAACCATGACTGGGCAGTGGGCGGGGCCAAAGACTTCCAACCAAACAAGTCGCCTTTGGAGCTATTAAGGAAGCAAAGGCAAGAGCATCTGCCTTCGCCACTGTCTGCAACTCAGGTAAGTCTGAGATCCCAAAAATAGTGACCAAAATTAATGGTTCAAAATAATCCCCCCCAAAAATCAACCCAAGAATTCTTGAACATGTGTGTATGATACGCCAGGCCACGAGAACATCACTCATACCTAGATCCGTGAAAAACCTACTCATTCATGCCCTGGTCAAATGTGCGCTGTGCACCACCTTGAATTGAATCAGTCGAAGCCTAGCACACAAGGGGGTGGTGTTGACTCTATATAGAGCTTTGCTCCACACCCCTCCCTCAAACACCACGCCCAACTCCTCCTCCCATTTCCTTTTAATCTCACTCAACAGGACCTGCCCCACCAAAACCAGCCAACCATAGATCTCCGACATCCTCCCCTCACCTACATCAACCACCGAGAAGACTGTCCATCAACGAGATCACGGGGAACAAAGATAAGGAAGCAACCTCCTTGTGCACAAAGTCTCGCACTTGCAGTACCAAAACTGGTTACCACTTGGGAGCTTGTGCTCCTCCAACCACTCATCAAAACTAGTGAACTTACCACCAACAAGTAACCTAGCCGCTCCAACTCCTCCTCCCTCCAAGCTACGGAGGACAAATCCAAAACCGCTGTAACGAAACAATGGTTTCCACAAATTGGGGCCAGCACTAACATAGCTCCCAATTTAAAGTGGCGTCTAAACTGTCCCCATATTTTCAAGGTGGCCATCACCACTGGATTGGCAGTCCATTTCATTAGAGAAAGCAGAAGGGGAGCTGTCTCCAATGCTCTCAAACTGGGGCCTTTACAGTCATTCCAGTCATTCCGCTCTACCTGCTCCCACATGGACTCCGTCCCTCTATCCCACCCCCTGCACAGTTTCAATGTTCGCCGCCCAATAGTCCGTTGGGATAAACACCATTTTCTGACATTATTATTGTTTCCCTTCCTGCTGCAGTGGTAACAATTATGATGTATTCATCCCTGGCCGGAAATACCTTTATCACGTGACACTTATCCTGTTTGTAAACAAAATTTGACTGTGTTATATAGAGTAGAAGCATTATTTATCCTTCCTTTCATGTACACTCACAACACATTGCGATCTGTCTACTTACCACAGAATAAATTGACATTCGCAGTTCAGACTGTAGAAAGCACAAACAAGTCCTACTTTCCCATCATTCATCCTTTCAAGTCCAAGTCGGTTCAAAAGGTCTATAAATACGGTTGAGCATAAAGCCTAATAAATCCTTCCAAGTCCACAACATAGTTAGTCATTGAAAAGCTTTTAGTTGCCATTACATTCCATTACCTGGCTATTCTGTACCAGCCCTAGTTTACTGTGGTTAAATTTTCTTTAGTACAGTGTTATGCTTAACCGTGCTAGCGCAAAGCTTCCTCCCAGTATTCTGCTCCAGATTTCTGCAGTTTGATTTCCAGTACTTTTTCATTACTGAGCAACATCCTTCAGCTAAGGCATAAAAAAAAAGTCCAGGCCAAGGACTTCTCAAGTACTGCAGCCATTGTTGTTCTTAGATTTAGTGACAGGAAGCGTGGTTTAGTGTCTGTGAGCCAGATAAGATCATTCACAACTTCCTTCCATCCTTCCACGTGCCTCTCCACACGCCTGACAATTTCCAAGTTTCCTCCAAATGATGACAGAGTATATTGGGGTGATGCATTTTATGACATCGGTAACTATTTTCATTCAATCATTCAAGTTAATTGTTTTATTTTTGTACCGTTTTCTGTAGCAAATGACAAATTCTACAAAGTCACATGCAGTGCAGCTTGCCAAAGAACAATAAATTATGAGGCACAATGAGCATCTCGAGACGTTCACTGGACAACTTAGCAATAGATCAAGAGATCAATAGAATGAAAACTAATTATGGGATAGTAAACTGTGCTCAATCCAAACACAATTGAACCTAACCCGCACATTAGTCCAAGAGTTATTTAAAACAGAAAGCTGTTGGGAAGAAATGGCTTAGACAGTAAGGACTTCAAAATTAATCTCCGTAGTGCGCTGGAGCCAATGCATTGGAAGCCAGAGAAGCTAGAATTGGAGGGTGCTCTGGCACAAATGCCACAGTGCACCCTCACTGCACTAGGGCCCTGGTGCAGGCAAGCATGGGTGAACCAGAAGTTAATAGAGTGGGAAGTTGTGATCTTAAACTGTTTCTTCAGCTGATTTGACACACATTCTGTAGATGTGGACTCAGCAGATCTAGTTAATGCCTTTTTTCTTCACTCACAACTGAACGCTTCTTATTTAATGGGCCAGCCAGCTAACATGAAGGTGAGGTACTTTTTACTTAAGTTTGCTCTTGCAATGTCTGTGGAAGTATTATGGTGCATTCTTGGAGGATCTTTAGAGAATTCTAAAATGGCTATAGCACAAAAGGAGGCCATTTGGCCTGTTGAACCTTTGTCGGCTCCCTGAAAGAACCATTTAGCTGATCCACTCTCCTGTCTTTTTGCTATCACTCTGTATTTCTTTTCCCCTTCAGGTGTTTATCCAATTGCCTTTCGAAAGTCACAATTGAATCTGCCTCCACCCATCCTTTCTGGCAGCACACTACATAACATAATGCCTCACTGCATGAAAAGATTTTCCCTCATGTACCTTTCATTCCTTGGCCAATTACTTTCAATCTCGATCCTACCCTCTGGTTCTTGCCCCTTGTGTCAATGGATCAAATTTCTTCCTTTCTATGCTGTGCAGATCCTCATTTTGAACATCTCTATCAAACCTCCTCTCAGCTTTCCCTTCTCTAATCCAGCCACGTAACTGAAGTTCTGAAGCTATAGTTGAATTTTTCTTTGGTTGCAACATGAGGGTGAAATGGATCCAAACTGCAAGAATGGGAAGCTATGCCCAGAAAGAGGAGGAAGAGCAGGTCTCTCGATAACATGTTACACCTTCCAACAGTCTTCAGAGAACAGTTCTCCTACTTCCCCCTCAGCCAGGAGTGTGGTGATGTGCATCACTGTAAATACATGTAAGCTAGACAGACACTAGAGGGAGCACCAGAAACATCACACACACACACTCAATCAATAGATAAGTTAGATAGGAGGCGACCAATGGACATTCACGATACACAAGGAGGTGACACGACCACAGGGGGACATTACACCAACCCATACATAAAGCACACCACACACATGATCAGCCCTTTTGGCCAGTAGAGACAGTCAGTGAGGAGAGGCACAGGGTTGATTCAATATTACACCCACCACATGGAAAACAGCAGATGGTTAGTCAGTTAGGTAGCTATATTAGGATTAGCAGTAGTGTCGAACTCAAGTTATAAAAGTGTACATAGTGTAAATAAATGAGTTGAAGTTATTTACACGTCTCGACCTTCCTTCGCAAATGCAACACAAGGAAGCCGCTTATGTTACAAAGGAAACATAACAATTGTTTTGTAACGTGTAACGTGTGAGGTGTGTACGATTCACCAAAGAGGTGGTCACTGAACTGGTCAACAGGACCCACAGCTGCAGAGCAGTGCAAGGATTGAACTGTCAGCAGCTGTCAAGGTTATCATCTTGCTCAACATCTACACAAGGTGGGAGCTGGCGAAATTGCCAACAGTTCCAATTTGCTGTCCATTGCTTCATGCGAGACGGAGGCCCGATAGGCGAGGAGGGAGGACTTCATATAGAGAATTGTGAGGGCTGGGCACTTGTTACAGGGAGCTGCGACTGTAGTACATGGCTCCATGAACCTCACACGTTAGATGGATGTATCGGAACTGCAACAGCTAGCACTGCAATAATGTATAATTGGTATGCAGCCATATACAGATAATTATCTCAGTGACTGCCTGCTCTCCTGGCAACAGCTACAATGTCTTCATCCAGATGCAGTCACCCTTTACTATCGTCTTTAGGCTACCATGCAGAACCACAGGCTGACTGCATGTTGACAAGGAAGACCTGCTCTACACCTATCCAAAGACTCTTCTCTGCCACCTGACCACATAAGCACAATGCATCTGTACTGAGGACCATGCAGCTAAAACGAACATCATGGAGCAAACCATCAGCATTGAGAAGCAACAATTCCTCTGCCTAGAAGAGTCCTTCAGCCTTCAGCACCCACCAGAGTGGATGTCCAGGTTTGTGGTGGTCTGCTGACCCTTCGCAATCTCATAATGAAGAAGGCACAACACTTGCCATGGCAAGGCGGCACACAGCAATCCTAAAAATTATTTGGATGACAGATTATGTGGAAAATATAAGCTCATTGAGTAGGCGGTAACATATTAGCTTGGATTGAGGATTGGCGCGCTGACAGAAAACAGAGTATGCATAAATGGGTCTTTACCTGATTGGCAGGATTTCCGATTATATAGGGGAACAAGACAGAGATGCCCGCTGTCTCCATTGTTGTTCGCGTTGGCAGTTGAACCTCTGGCCATGGCGTTGAGAGACTCCAGTAAATGGAGAGGGGTGATTAGAGGGGGAGAAGAACACCGAGTCTCGTTATACGCAGATGACCTATTGTTATACGTGTCGGACCCAGCGGGGGGGATGATAGAGGTTATGCGAATTTTGAGGGGGTTCGGATAATTCTCGGGGTATAGGCTAAACATGGGGAAGAGTGAATTATTTGTGATAATAGAGTAGAGAGATAGAAGGCTTACCGCGAAGGAAAGTGGAAAGAAACTTCCGATACCTGGGGATTCAGATCGCTAGGAGCTGGGGAACCTTGCACAGACTTAATCTGACACGGCTGGTAGAACAAATGGAGGAGGACTTCAAGAGGTGGGACATGCAGCCTCTATCACTGGCGGGCAGGGTGCAAGCAATTAAGATGATGGTCCTCCCGAGGTTCTTATTTGTATTTCAATGTCTCCCTATACTAATCACCAAGACCTTTTTTAATAAAATAGATAGGAGCATCACGAGCTTCGTGTGGGCAGGGAAAGTTCCGAGAGTAAGGAGGGGGTTCCTTCAGCGTAGTAGGGACAGAGGAGGACTGGCACTACCGAACTTGGGCCGCCAATGTGGCAATGATACGTAGATGGATGATGGAGGGTGAGGGAGCGGCGTGGAAAAGACTGGAGAGAAAGTCCTGTAAAGGGACGAGTTGATAGGCGCTGGTGACGGCGCCGCTACCGTTCTCACCTAAAAAGTTTACCACGAACCCGGTGGTGGCGGCAACACTGAATATCTGGGGACAGTGGAGGCGACAGAGAGGGGTGCAGGGAGCCCTGGTGGGGTCCCCTATCAGGAACAACCATAGGTTCGCCCCAGGAAGAATGGATGGAGGATTTCAGAGCTGATACCAGTTGGGAATTAGGAAGGTGGGAGATTTATTTATAGATGGGACTTTTGCGAGCTTGGGAGCATTGGAGGAAAAGTATAAGTTGCCCCGGGGAAATTTTTTGCGATATATGCAGGTGAGGGCGTTTACTAGACAACAGGTGAGGGAATTTCCGTTGCTCCCGACACAGGGGATACAGGACAGGGTGCTTTCAGGGGTGTGGGTCGGAGAGGGCAAGGTGTCAGAGATTTATAGAGAGATGAGGGAAGAGGGGGAGGAGTCGGTGGGCGAACTAAAAGGAAAGTGGGAAGAAGAATTAGGGGAGGAGATAGAGGAGGGTATGTGGGCTGATGCCCTAAGCAGGGTAAATTCCTCTTCCTCATGCGCCAGGCTTAGCCTGATTCAATTTAAGGTGCTACATAGAGCACACATAACGGGGGCAAGATTGAGCAGGTTCTTTGGAGTGGAGGACAAATGTGAGAGGTGTGGCGGGAGCCCGGCAAACCAATCAAATATGTTTTGGGCGTGCCCGGCACTGGAAGGGTATTGGAAGGGAGTGACGGGAGTGATTTCGCAGGTGGTGAAGGCCCGGGTCAAACCAGGCTGGCGGTTAGCTCTATTTGGAGTTGCGGAAGAGCCGGGAGTGCAGGAGGCGAAAGAGGCCGATGTCATGGCCTTTGCGTCCCTAGTAGCCCGGCGCAGGATCCTACTCATGTGGAAGGAGGGGAAACCCCCCGGACTGGAGGCCTGGGTAAATGATATGGCGGGGTTCATTAAACTGGAGCAGATAAAGTTTGCCCTGAGAGGATCGGCTCAAGGGTTCACCAGGCGGTGGCAGCCATTTCTCGACTACCTAGGGGAACGTTAACGTTAGAGGGAAGACAGATGACCAGCAGCAGCAACCCAGGGTGAGGCGGGGGGGGGGGGGGGGGGGGGGGTTAGTTTAGTTTAGGTCAATAGACAATGGGGTTTTGTTACCTGTGTATTGTTAAAAATTTCTGTTTTGTTATTGTTTTGTTTGCTTTGTAAGAGGGAAAAATTGTTGTTTGGAAAAGATTTTCAATAAAATATATTTTTAAAAAAAGAATAAACTCGGTTTAAACTGGAACGACGAAGGTTGCAGTGCGACCTGATAGAGGTCTACAAAATTATGAGGGGCACAGACAGAGTGGATAGTCAGAGGCTTTTCCCCAGGGTAGAGGGGTCAATTACTAGGGGGCATAGGTTTAAGGGACGAGGAGCAAGGTTTAGAGGAGATGTACGAGGCAAGTTTTTTTACACAGAAGATAGAGGGTGCCTGGAACTCACTCCCGGAGGAGGTGGTGGAAGCAGGGACGATGGTAACGTTTAAGGGGCATCTTGACAAATACATGAACAGGATGGGAATAGAGGGATACGGACCCAGGAAGTGTATAAGATTTTAGTTATGCATGCGCAGGCTTGGAGGGCCGAAGGGCCTGTTCCTGTGCTGTACTTTTCTTTGTTCTTTGGTCTTTGTTCAGACTCAAAACATTAGCTCCCTTCTCTCTCCACAGATGCTGTCAGACCTGCTGAGATTGTCCAGTATTTTCTATTTTTGTTTCAGATTCCAGTATCTGCAGTAATTTGCTTTTACTTTATTATGGGCAAATTATTGTTAGACAAGGGAATCAAAGATTATCGGGGGGAAATGGGGATGTGGAACTTCAAACACATACAGGTCAGCCATACTCCTGTTTAATGTGGAGCAGGCTCGAGGGGCCGATTTGCCTATTTCTGCTCCTATTCTGTATGTTCGTATTGCTGGACTGTTGTCAGAGCCTGTGTGCCCCTTTAGTCACAGATATCCACAGATATGATGGCAGAAATCTAAACTTGCATGGAAACAAGCATAGATCTCCCGACCCCAGTCTGAGATTTCACTGCAGCACAGACATTGGGGGCTTCCATCTGTGCTGTAACGGAAGCTGAACCATCGACCGCCAGACCTGAATCACAGACGGCTCTGCAAGAACTTTCATGGAAATGACCATTCTGGAAAAGGTATGTTCAAAGCTCCAACCAAAACTTTGTACCAAGTTGAAGCTCAGCTCCGTCATGGTCCTTGACAGTGGCAAGATTGGCAGACCTGTCACCAAGAATTCCAATTTCTAGCATTCTCATGTATGCCGCCTTATCATCCAAGTGTCTTGCAACAGAACTTCATCTGAAACTTTGCCATCTGGAGTCCTCCTGCTGTCCTGGCTTCAACCCAATCAGGCCCGCATTCAGATCCTGTCTGTATCCTGCACTATTAGGCATGCACAGTGTTAGTATCTGAGCTGGTGTCAGATCAAGTGAGGGTCTTCTTCGTCAGAGGTCTGTAGCAGCTCTTTCCCTTCCTCTTGCGTTTCACTGGTTGACCCACCAGTAGTTTTGAGGTGTCTGAAGGCATAAATGCAAAAGAGGAGGGTTAATGAGAAAGAAGATGGTTGGGGTGAAAAGCAAGATGTCCAAGATCAGGTCAACGGTGGATTTTATTTCATGTCAACTAGCAGGATGTGGGTGAGGTGGGGTTTGAGAAGAGACATGAGGTAGGAACAACATCCTGAACATTTTTGTGGACTTCAGTGGGTCCTGTCACAACCACTTCCATGACGAAGAGCACCATCTTTTCCAAAGTGCAGAGGTGACGTAGGAATGCCTATCCCCGTCCAGTTCTTTTCAGATCCCCACAGTTATGGGGCCATTTTGTCTTGTAAAAGAGAGGGCGAAAGTCATGATTGAGTTACAATGTGTGTGGGTGATGTACCTGTAATAGCTGCATAGCTGGAAGCATGAGGAAGCAACATGAGATGAGTATGAAGCTGGCTGCAATGGTGGGTGGTGAAGGTCAGGCGGGATTCCCAGGCCTCCCAGCTCGGGGTATCTCAGCGACGGGAGGCGGCGCGCGATTCGCACACAGCAGGATTCTCCCGTACCGCCGCTGTCAATGGGATATCCCATTGAAGCCAAACCCACGTCACCAGGAAATCTGCAGCAGGGGTGTGCTGCTGGTGGAACTAGAGAACCCTGCTGACGTGAACAACCGGGGAAACCTGGCCAAAGACTGTGAGACACGAGTCCTGATTGCTGATAGGAAAGCATTAGGAAGGAGGTACCCCGAGCAGTTTCACCAGGTGATGGTGATGTCAAGGAGATGTCAAGTGAAGGTGAATTTGCTGATCTTGACTCTGCTGCCCCTCTCCACCCTCCACCCCCAACCCCCCACACTGTTGCCAGATCATTGAGACAACCCCAGGAACTCAGCTCCTGGCCCGCTATTTCCATTCCCTTCACAACATTTGCCTTAAGGAGTTCCTGACACTCCTGTGGACATGTATGCTTTTCTCCTTCTTTCCACCACCTGGGTGAGTGCACCCAGTGCCACAGTGGAAAAGTTCGGACTCTGTCTGCTGCTCCATTAGGTGTGGTTCTCTTTGTGGGCCCTTTTTCTGCTGATCACGAACAGTGGTTCTGTCCAATGAGTGAAAATGTTCTTTACAGAAAGGCGCCGCTAACTGAAACACGTACTGCTCGCTGTATGGTGCTCTGTTGAGTGTGCAACCAACTAGCAATGGGTTCAGAATGGTACTGAATACTGAAAACATTGAAATAAGGCGGTAGGGCAGCACAGTGGCACAGTGGTTAGCCCTGCTGCCTCACGGTGCCGAGGACCCGGGTTTGATCCCGGCCCCGGGTCACTGTGGAGTTTGCACATTCTCTCCATGTCTGCATGGGTCTCATCCCCACAACCCAAATGATGAGCAGGGTAGGTGGATTGGCCACATTAAATTGCCCCTAAATTGGAAAAAAAGAATTGGGTACTCTAAATTTTTTTAAAAAGAAATAAGGTCCCTGATTTACGGTGGAACTGAATGATAGTACAAGGCGCTGGTGAGGTAAAAGAAGAGTGTGTTCCACCGGTTTATGGATTCGTGGATCAGAAGTGGTCTAAAAGGAAGAAAAACTGATTTGCAGCCTGCGACACAGGGGAAGATGGCGGAGGGTCAGGGTCCGAACGTGCCGGCCCAGGTTTTGACAGATCAAGTTGTGACCTTCCTGACTGAGAAATTTGCTCAGCAGAGGAAGGAATTTCTGGTGAACCTCGCCAGGGTGGTGCATCTATAAAGGCGGGGATCGACCGCATGGAACTGAGGTTAGAAGCCCAGGGCCAGACAATCCAGAAGGGGGAGGAGGGAGTGGGCGAGCACGATAATCAGCTAGCTGCGATGGCGGCGGAAGTGGGGCTGATGAGAAACCATCAGAAGAGGCTGCAGGACAAAGTGGAGAATCTAGAGAATAGATCGCACAGGCAGAATATAAGGATCGTCAGCCTGCCGGAAGGCAGCGATGGAGTGGACGCCAGTGCATATGTGGGACGAATGTTTGAGAAGTTGCTGGGTGAAGGAGTGTTTGCTCGGCCCTTGGAAGTGGACAGGGCGCACAGGGCGCTTGTGAGGAAACAGCCGCCGAGGGCGATGGTGGTGCGAATGCACCGATTCCTGGATAAATTTTGAGGTGGGCCAGGCAGACGAAGCGCTGCAAATGGGAAGGCAGTGAGCTGCGTGTCTACCAGGACATGGGCACGGAGCTGGCCAAAAGAAAGGCGAGCTTCAATAAGAGAAAGGTGGCCCTCTTTAAGAAGGGGGTGAAGTTTGGCATAAGAACATAAGAACTAGGAGCAGGAGTAGGCCATCTGGCCCCTCGAGCCTGCTCCACCATTCAATGAGATCATGGCTGATCTTTTGTGGACTCAGCTCCACTTTCCGGCCTGAACACCATAACCCTTAATCGTTTATTCTTCAAAAAACTATCTATCTTTATCTTAAAAACATTTCCTGAAGGAGCCTCTACTGCTTCACTGGGCAAGGAATTCCATAGAGTCACAACCCTTTGGGTGAAGAGGTTCCTCCTAAAGTCAGTCCTAAATCTACTTCCCCTTATTTTGAGGCTATGCCCCCTAGTTCTGCTTTCACCCGCCAGTGGAAACAACCTGCCCGCATCTATCCTATCTATTCCCTTCATAATCTTATATGTTTCTATAAGATCCCCCCTCATCCTTCTAAATTCCAATGAGTACAGTCCCAGTCTACTCAACCTCTCCTCGTAATCCAACCCCTTCAGCTCTGGGATTAACCTAGTGAATCTCCTCTGCACACCCTCCAGTGCCAGTACGTCCTTTCTCAAGTAAGGAGACCAAAACTGAACACAATACTCCAGGTGTGGCCTCACTAATACCTTATACAATTGCAGCAGAACCTCCCTAGTCTTAAACTCCATCCCTCTACAATGAAGGACAAAATTCCATTTGCCTTCTTAATCACCTGTTGCACCTGAAAACCAACTTTTTGCGACTCATGCACTAGCACACCCAGGTCTCTCTGCACAGCAGCATGTTTTAATATTTTATCGTTTAAATAATAATCCCTTTTGCTGTTATTCCTACCAAAATGGATAACCTCACATTTGTCAACATTGTATTCCATCTGCCAGACCCTAGCCCATTCACTTAGCCTATCCAAATCCCTCTGCAGACTTCCAGTATCCTCTGCACTTTTTGCTTTACCACTTATCTTAGTGTCGTCTGCAAACTTGGACACATTGCCCTTGGTCCCCAACTCCAAATCATCTATGTAAATTGTGAACAGTTGTGGGCCCAACACTGATCCCTGAGGGACACCACTAGCTACTGATTGCCAACCAGAGAAATACCCATTAGTCCCCACTCTTTGCTATTAATTAACCAAACCTCTATCCATGCTACTACTTTCCCCTTAATGCCATGCATCTTTATCTTATGCAACAACCTTTTGTGTGGCACCTTGTCAAAGGCTTTCTGGAAATCCAGATATACCACGTCCATTGGCTCCCCGTTATCTACCGCACTGTTAATGTCCTCAAAGAATTTCACTAAATTAGTTCGGCATGACCTGCCCTATATGAACCCATGCTGCGTCTGCCCAATGGGACAATTTCCATCCAGATGCCTCGCTATTTCTTCCTTGATGATAGATTCCAGCATCTTCCCGACTACCGAAGTTAAGCTCACTGGCCTATAATTACCCGCTTTCTGCCTACCTCCTTTTTTAAACAGTGGTGTCACATTTGCTCATTTCCAATCCGCCGGGACCACCCCAGAGTCTAGTGAATTTTGGTAAATTATCACTAGTGCATTTGCAATTTCCCTAGCCATCTCTTTTAGCACTCTGGGATGCATTCCATCAGGTCCAGGAGACTTGTCTACCTTTAGCCCCATTAGCTTGCCCATCACTACCTCCTTGGTGATAACAATCCTCTCAAGGTCCTCACCTGTCATAGCCTCATTTCCATCCGTCACTGACATGTTATTTGTGTCTTCCACTGTGAAGACCGACCCAAAAAACCTGTTCAGTTCCTCAGCCATTTCCTCATCTCCCATTATTAAATCTCCCTTCTCATCCTCTAAAGGACCAATATTTACCTTAGCCACTCTTTTTTGTTTTATGTATTTGTAGAAACTTTTACGATCTGTTTTTATATTCTGAGCAAGTTTACTCTCATAATCTACCTTACTCTTCTTTATAGCTTTTTTAGTAGCTTTCTGTTGCCCCCTAAAGATTTCCCAGTCCTCTAGTCTCCCACTGATCTTTGCTACTTTGTATGCTTTTTCCTTCAATTTGATACTCTCCCTTATTTCCTTAGATATCCACGGTCGATTTGCCCTCTTTTTACCGTCCTTCCTTTTTGTTGGTATAAACCTTTGCTGAGCAGTGTGAAAAATCACTTGGAAGGTTCTCCACTGTTCCTCAACTGTTTCACTATCAAGCCTTTGCTCCCAGTCTACCTTAGCTAGTTCTTCTCTCATCCCATTGTAATCTCCTTTGTTTAAGCACAAAACACTAGTGCTTAACTAGTGCGAGCATGTTGTACCCAGTGTGTTTGTGGATCACATACGAGGACCAGGAACATTATTTCGGATCGCCGGAGGAGGCGATAAACTTTATCAGGGAAATGGAACTGGCAGGAGATGGAGGACATTGAACTTTGGAGCGACAGTTTTTATTTCTGTGTTAGAACTTTTGTTAAGCTTCTTTTCTTCTGGTTTGTATGAACCATTTTTGCACTAAGTTTGGGGCCGTTGTTTAGTTTTGTTTGTGGCTTTGCTTTGTTCTTAGTGGGGGATGTTGGGTTGATTTTTCTTCTTTGCGTTTGTTGGGGATTGTAATGTTTGTATATTTAAGTTGGTCGAGCGTGGGGGGAGGGGAATCAGTGGGGAGTAGGATGCTTGGCACCATGTGCGGGGGCTACCAGGCTAGCTGTGTGGGCTAGCTCACGGAAGCGCAGTGGGGGCAAGCAGGTGATGAGTTTGTTGATGGGGGTTGGGGTTGTTATTTTGTTATGGGAGGGAGAGGGAGGGGGTTATTGATCTGTTGACAGGGGAGGGATTGACGAATGGCGACAGGTCGGAGGTCGATGACGGTGGGCGCCCGAGGGTGGGCCTGAGGAGGTGCGGGACGCAGGCTGGAGGCTGGCCTAGGAAGGGTTATGTTTGATCGGCGAGAGAGGGTGGGGGGGGGGGGGGGGGGGGGCGACTAAGCTGATTACATGGAATAGAATATACAGTGCAGAAGGAGGCCATTCGGCCCATCGAGTCTGCACCGACCCACTTAAACCCTCACTTCCAGCCTAACCCCCTAACCCAATAACCCCTCCTAACCTTTTTTGGACACTAAGGGCAATTTAGTGTGGCCAATCCACCTAACCTGCATACCTTTGGACTGTGGGAGGAAACCGGAGCACCCAGAGGAAACCCATGCAGACATGGGGAGAACATGCCGACTCCGCACAGACAGTGACCCAGCAGGGAATCGAACATGGGACCCTGGCGCTGTGAAGCCACAGTGCGAACCACTATGCTACCGTGCCGCCCAATGTGAGAGGGCTGAATGGGCAAGAGGGGGCATGTTCGCTCATTTGAAGAGTTTAACGGCAGACGTGGCTACAGGAGACACACCTGAGTGTGGTGGATCAGACTAGGCTGAGGATGGATGGGTTGGGCAGGTATTCCATTCGGAGCTAGACTCTAAAACGGAGGGGGTAGCAATTCTGATTAATAAGCGGGTGTCATTTGAAGTGGCAAGCATAGTGACAGACGGGGGATAGGTACGTTATGCTGAGTGGGAAGTTGAGGGGATGCCAGTGGTATTAGTGAACATTTATGCACCAAACTGGGATGATGTGAAGTTTATGAGGCAGGTGTTAGGGAAGATTCCTGATCTGGACTCGCATCGGCTGATCATGGGGGGCGGGGAGACGACTTTAACACTGCCTTGGATCCAAAGCTGGATCGGTCGAGTTCGAGCACAGGAAGGGTGTCAGCGGCTGCGAAGGAACTAAAGGGGTTTATGTAGCAGACGGGAAGGTGGATCCGTGGAGGTTTGGATGGCAGAGATTGAGGGACTTTTTTTTTCTCCCATGTACACAAAGTGTACTGGATCTATTTTTTTCATTTTGGATAAGGCTCTGCTCGCAGGGATGGTAGACGCCAAGTACTCGGCGCTCATAGTGATGGAGCAAGTCCCACACTGGGTGGACATAGATTCATAGATTCATAGAATTTACAGTGCAGAAGAAGGCCATTCGGCCCATCGAGTCTGCTCCGGCTCTTGGAAAGAGCAACCTACCCAAGGTCCGCTCCTCCACCCTATCCTCATAACCCAGCAACCCTACCCAACACTACGGGCAATTTTGGACACTAAGGGCAATTTATCATGGTCAATCCACCTAACCTGCACATCTTTGGACTGTGGGAGGAAACCGGAGCGCCCGGAGGAAACCCACGCACACACGGGGAGAACGTGCAGACTCCACACAGACAGTGACCCAAGCCGGAATCGAACCTGGGACCCTGGAGCTGTGAAGCAATTGTGCTATCCACAATGCTACCGTGCTAGTGAGCAAGGAGGGGGGTCCAGTGCACACACTGGAGATTAGATGTAGGACTGTTAGCGGAGGAGGAGGTGTGTGCGCGGGTGAGGGAGGCTATCCGGAATTATGTGGAGATAAATGACACAGGGGACGTTTCGTCAGCAACGGGCCGTGAGGCGTTTAGGGGGGAGTTTATTTCGATGCGGGCGCATAGGGAGAACGTGGAGCGGCAGAAATGGACAGGCTGGTTAGGGAGATTCTTCAGGGAGGCAGGAGGTACTTGGAGGCCCTGGTGGCCATAAGACCAAGTCATTGGAGCAGAATTAGGCCACTCGGCCCATCAGGTCTGCTCCACCAATCAATCATGGCTGATATTTTTTCTCATCCCCATTCTCCTGCTTCTCCCCATAACCACTGATCCCCTTATTGATCAAGAACCTATCTTGATCAGCTATGATTGAATGGCGGAGCAGACTCGGATGGGCCGAGTGGCCTAATTCTGCTCCTATGTCTTATGGTCTATCTATCTCTGTCTTAAAGACACTCAGTGATTTGGCCTCCACAGCCTTCTGCGGCAAAGAGTTCCACAGATTCACCACCCTCCGGCTGAAGAAATTCCTCCTCATCTCTGTTTAAAAGGGTCGTCCCTTTAGTCTGAGATTGTGTCCGCTGCTTCTAGTTTTTCCTACAAGTGGAAACATCCTCTCCACATCATCTCTATCCAGGCCTTGCAGCATCCTGTAAGAACAAAGAACAAAGAAATGTACAGCACAGGAACAGGCCCTTCGGCCCTCCAAGCCCGCGCCGACCATACTGCCCGACTAAACTACAATCTTCTACACTTCCTGGGTCCGTATCCTTCTATTCCCATCCTATTCATATATTTGTCAAGATGCCCCTTAAATGTCCCTATCGTCCCTGCTTCCACTACCTCCTCCGGTAGCGAGTTCCAGGCACCCACTACCCTCTGCGTAAAAAACTTGCCTCGTACATCTACTCTAAACCTTGCCCCTCTCACCTTAAACCTATGCCCCCTAGTAATTGACCCCTCTACCCTGGGGAAAAGCCTCTGACTATCCACTCTGTCTATGCCCCTCATAATTTTGTAGACCTCTATCAGGTCGCCCCTCAACCTCCTTCGTTCCAGAGAGAACAAACCGAGTTTATTCAATCGCTCCTCATAGCTTATGCCCTCCATACCAGGCAACATTCTGGTAAATCTCTTCTGCACCCTCTCTAAAGCCTCCACATCCTTCTGGTAGTGTGGCGACCAGAATTGAACACTATACTCCAAGTGTGGCCTAACTAAGGTCCTATACAGCTGCAACATGACTTGCCAATTCTTATACTCAATGCCCCGTCCAATGAAGGCAAGCATGCCGTATGCCTTCTTGACTACCTTCTCCACCTGTGTTGCCCCTTTCAATGACCTGTGGACCTGTACTCCTAGATCTCTTTGACTTTCAATACTCTTGAGGGTTCTACCATTTACTGTATATTCCCTACCTGCATTAGCCCTTCCAAAATGCATTACCTCACATTTGTCCGGATTAAACTCCATCTGCCATCTCTCCGCCCAAGTCTCCAGACAATCTAAATCCTGCTGTATCCTCAGACAGTCCTCATCGCTATCCGCAATTCCACCAACCTTTGTGTCGTCTGCAAACTTACTAATCAGACCAGTTACATTTTCCTCCAAATCATTTATATATACTACAAACAGCAAAGGTCCCAGCACTGATCCCTGTGGAACACCACTGGTCACAGCCCTCCAATTAGAAAAGCATCCCTCCATTGCTACCCTCTGCCTTCTATGGCCTAGCCAGTTCTGAATCCACCTTGCCAGCTCACCCCTGATCCCGTGTGACTTCACCTTTTGTACTAGTCTACCATGAGGGACCTTGTCAAAGGCCTTACTGAAGTCCATGTAGACAACATCCACTGCCCTACCTGCATCAATCATCTTAGTGACCTCCTCGAAAAACTCTATCAAGTTAGTGAGACACGACCTCCCCTTCACAAAACCGTGCTGCCTCTCACTAATACGTCCATTTGCTTCCAAATGGGAGTAGATCCTGTCTCGAAGAATTCTCTCCAGTAATTTCCCTACCACTGAAGTAAGGCTCACCGGCCTGTAGTTCCCGGGATTATCCTTGCTACCCTTCTTAAACAGAGGAACAACATTGGCTATTCTCCAGTCCTCCGGGACATCCCCTGAAGACAGCGAGGATCCAAAGATTTCTGTCAAGGCCTCAGCAATTTCCTCTCCAGCCTCCTTCAGTATTCTGGGGTAGATCCCATCAGGCCCTGGGGACTTATCTACCTTAATATTTTTTAAGACACCCAACACCTCGTCTTTTTGGATCACAATGTGACCCAGGCTATCTACACCCCCTTCTCCAGACTCAACATCTACCAATTCCTTCTCTTTGGTGAATACTGATGCAAAGTATTCATTTAGTACCTCGCCCATTTCCTCTGGCTCCACACATAGATTCCCTTGCCTATCCTTCAGTGGGCCAACCCTTTCCCTGGCTACCCTCTTGCTTTTTATGTATGTGTAAAAAGCCTTGGGATTTTCCTTAACCCTATTTGCCAATGACTTTTCATGACCCCTTCTAGCCCTCCTGACTCCTTGCTTAAGTTCCTTCCTACTTTCCTTATATGCCACACAGGCTTCGTCTGTTCCCAGCCTTTTAGCCCTGACAAATGCCTCCTTTTTCTTTTTGACGAGGCCTACAATATCACTCGTCATCCAAGGTTCCCGAAAATTGCCGTATTTATCTTTCTTCCTCACAGGAACATGCCTGTCCTGTATTCCCTTCAACTGACACTTGAAAGCCTCCCACATGTCAGATGTTGATTTGCCCTCAAACATCCGCCCCCAATCTATGTTCTTCAGTTCCCACCTAATATTGTCATAATTAGCCTTCCCCCAATTTAGCACATTCATCCTCGGACCACTCTTATCCTTGTCCACCAGTACTTTAAAACTTACTGAATTGTGGTCACTGTTACCGAAATGCTCCCCTACTGAAACATCTACCACCTGGCCGGGCTCATTCCCCAATACCAGGTCCAGTACCGCCCCTTCCCTAGTTGGACTGTCTACATATTGTTTTAAGAAGCCCTCCTGGATGCTCCTTACAAACTCCGCCCCGTCTAAGCCCCTGGCACTAAGTGAGTCCCAGTCAATATTGGGGAAGTTGAAGTCTCCCATCACCACAACCCTGTTGTTTTTACTCTTTTCCAAAATCTGTCTACCTATCTGCTCCTCTATCTCCCGCTGGCTGTTGGGAGGCCTGTAGTATACCCCCAACATTGTGACTGCACCCTTCTTATTCCTGATCTCTACCCATATAGCCTCACTGCCCTCTGAGGTGTCCTCTCGCAGTATAGCTGTGATATTCTCCCGAACAAGTAGCGCAACTCCGCCTCCCCTTTTACATCCCCCTCTATCCCGCCTGAAACATCTAAATCCTGGAACGTTTAGCTGCCAATCCTGCCCTTCCCTCAACCAGGTCTCTGTAATGGCAATAACATCATAGTTCCAAGTAGTAATCCAAGCTCTAAGTTCATCTGCCTTACCCGTAATGCTCCTTGCATTAAAACATAGGCACTTCAGGCCACCAGACCCGCTGTGTTCAGCAACTTTTCCCCGTCTGCTCTGCCTCAGAGCCACACTGTCCCTATTCCCTAGTTCTCCCTCAATGCTCTCACCTTCTGACCTATTGCTCCCGTACCCACCCCCCTGCCATACTAGTTTAAACCCTCCCGTGTGACACTAGCAAACCTCGCGGCCAGGATATTTATGCCTCTCCGGTTTAGATGCAACCCGTCCATCTTATACAGGTCACACCTGCCCCGGAAGAGCTCCCAGTGGTCCAGAAACTTATTAAGTTTCAATAAGATCCCCCCTCATCCTTCTAAACTCCAATCAGTACAGACCCAGAGTTCTTAACCGTTTCTCATTCGACAAACTCTTCATTCCAGGGATCATTCTTGTGAACCTCCTCTGGACCCTTTCCAAGGCTAGCACATCTTTCCTTAGATACGAGGCCCAATACTCCAAATGGGGTGTGACCAGAGCCTTACATAGCCTCAGAATACATCCCTGGTCTTGTATTCCAACTCTCTCGACATGAATGCTAACATTGCATTTGCCTTCCTAACTGCCTACTGAACCTGCACGTTAACCTTAAGAGAATCATGAACAAGGACTCCCAAGTCCCTTTGTGCTTCTGCTAAGCATCTCCCCATTTAGAAAATAATCTATGCCTCCATTTCTCATTCCAAAGTGCATAACCTCATCTGCCACTTCTTTACCCACTCTCCTAGCCTGTTCAAGTCTGATTCCTGAATACTATAGTGCCTTCAGTTCCTTCTTCCAGATCATTAATGTATAGTGAGAAAGGTTGTTGTCCCAGCACCGACCCCTGAGGCACACCACTAGTCACTGGCTGCTATCCTGAAAAAGACCCTTTTGCCAGTGAGCCAATCCTCTATCCATGCCAGGAACTTACCCTTAACACCATGGGCTCTTAACTTATTTAACAGTTTCCTATGCGGCACCTTGTCAAAGGCCTTGTGGAAATCTAAATAAATCACGTCCACTAGTTCTCCTTTGTCTAACTTCCTTGTTACTTCCTCAAAGAACTCTAACAGAATTGTCAGACATGACCTCCCCTTGACGAAGCCATGCTGACTCAGTCCTATTTTATCATGCACTTCCGAAGTACTCCGCGATCTCATCTTTAATAATGGACTCTAAATCTTACCAATGACCGAAGTCAGGCTAACCGGCCTATAATTTCCCGTCTTCTGCCTCCCTCCCTTTTGAAACAGTGGTATTACATGAGCCACCTTCCAGTCCTCTGGGACCCTTTCTGCCTCCAGTGATTCCTGAAAGATCACCACCAATGCCTCCACAATCTCCTCAGCTATCTCTTTTATAACCCTGGGGTGTAGTTCATCCGGCCAGGTGGTTTATCCACCTTCAGACCTTTCAGTTTCCCCAGATACTTCTCCTTAGTGAAGTTCACTGCACTCACCTCTGTCCCCTGATTCTCCTGGAGCTCTGGCATCCCACTGGTGTCTTCCACCATGAAGACTGATGTAAAGTAATTATTCAGTTCCTCGGCCATTTCTTTGTTTCCTATTATTCCTTCTCCAGCCACATTTTCCAGTGGTACAATGACTATTTTTGCCTCTCTCTTACCTTTTTATATATTGTAAAAAAACTCTTCCTATCTTCCTTTATTTTACTAGCTAGCTTGTACTCATATTTCATCTTCTCCCCCCTTATTGCTTTTTTAGTTGACCTCTGCTCGCTTTTAAAGGCTTCCCAATCCTCTGGCTTCCCATTGATGCTCGCCACTTTGTATGCTTTTTCTTTTGCTTTTATACTGTCCTTGACATCCTTTGTCAGCCATGGATGCCTTGCCCTCCCCTTAGCATATTTCCTCCTCCTAGGGATGAATTTCTGTTGTGCCTCCCGAATAACCCCCAAAAACCCCTGCCATTGCTGTTTGTTGCCTTTTCTTTCACTCTGTCTTTTCTGTGGCTCTGTTCCAATTATGGCAATCAGTGATTTGCCTTTCTTTCTATGTTATCTATGTCTTAATGCTTAGAGTCGCCAGGTATCGAATGATACCACCACAAGTTTCAACCGGCTATCCATCAAAGAGCCAAATACTAGTTAGTCAGTTTAAGGTCAAGGGTACATGTAAGCAGTTAACTTAGGGCACCTGGCTTAGGTCAGAAAACAGTGGCCGCTGTCCAATTCTGGATCTATCGGGTTCGAAGGAGTAACTGCTGCTCAGCTGGGCTCATCCGTCTGGTAGCGAGCGTTGAACTTGGACTCGCTTCTGGTGTTGCTGCAATTGGCGATGGCCGTGACCGGGGTACCAAGACCAAGAGGGTGCCAAGAGAGAGCGAACATATAGCAAACCCTTCTTCTTATATTGGGGTTTTTTCGCACTCTTTTGGGCGGTCCTTCGATTTGAGCCTTACTAATTGGGTGATCCCTGATCACTCCGTTCGATTCCTTAGCCAATAAGTGGACAGGGATCTGGATGGCTGGGTGTGTCCCAAGCAGTCACTGACCCTGTTGTCTGCGTTTCCCTTGAACAGGGAGTGGCGCCGAAATGTCTGGGACTGTCCTGGTTGCTTGAGTACCAGTCCTTTGTTTTGGGGAAGGTGGGCAATCAAATGCTAATCGCCCCCATTAAAATGCTAATTGGACGGAGTTTCGATACCGTTTGGACTTCTGGCTTACGAATATGCATTTCAGGCTCTGAGCCTGCCTGAGTCTTGGCTTGTCCATTTTACCCACCAGGCTTTGCGAGTTTCTCTGTACCTAGTTGGAAGTGGCCATCCCAGATGGCTACACTCCGTCCTCTTGATCCTCAATGCGAAGCGTGAAGGATCACAATACTGGGTCTTCTTTGTTCTCTGAAATGGCGGGTACTCTTAAACAAGGACAGGTTCTACTCTATTCTGTCCTATGGGTTCAAAACTTTTACCTAATTTTCCCTAAACAACACATGTCTAAGAATTTCTAGGGGGTCATTTAACATGCAGTAAAAGGGGAACCTCTAACTGTCTCTAACCAGACTACACTCATGCTGCTAGTTATCAATCAAAGAACTGATCTTACAGTACAACACAAATCCGATAGCAGCATCACATTTCTTCCCATCACTAACATTCACATACAGAGAAGTAACTTTATTAACAGAACAACAACCGCAGAATTTATTAAGGAGAAAGTTTCAGAAAGAGTGTGGGGTTTGCTGGAGTCCGAGGAAAGGGGCTCTAAACGAGTATACTGGAGGGCGGGAGGCTCTCCTCCTCCATTTTCACAATCTAATTGTCTGGATGACACTGCACAATATGGCTATCACTAGAAAGGCTTCCACTGTGTATGACAGGGAGTACCATTCAGCGAGATTCTCACACCATGTGGGGGTATCAGTGGCTGGGTCTGTGTGTGGTGTAGTTTCCGGGCTGGGGGTGTTGTGTTGGGTAGTCGTGTTCAGGGCCTCTGTGGTGAGGGATGTAGGGCTGGGCAACGCGCGCAACTGTACTGTTCCAGCGACGATCATGATGCAGATCATCAGGGTAGTCTTCATCTTATTCGGGTTTTCCTTCGCCGTCGAGTATCTTCGTATCTTCCTAGGGGAACAAGCATAGTATCTGTTATCGTGTTGTTTAACATCTCGTATGTCTGTCTATTTCTCCTTAACGCCAATTTCCCATTTTAATCGTCACCATATGTGACTCCATCATTTTTTTTTTTAAACAGCCATTTGCGGAGACAAGACATGCGAAAAACAATTCTGCACTCTCGCAGCCTGTGGTCGATGGGCTGAGTGGGCGGACAATTTCTCCGTCCTCTGCAAACTTGTTTTTCCAACCAAGTGTTTCTGACATGTAAATAGCATGTGGGGGATAGCAACCGAAGGGTTGCCGGAAAGGGTAAATGTTGCAGAAAAAAGCATTCTTTAAACCACAGGACTAGAAAAGAATAGCAAAAGAGTTTCAAAAACAAGTATCCGAATGGGATGGTGCGTATGATATGCGGCAGGGAAAGAATGGGTGGGATCCACGGGTAGGGCGGTGATCAGTGCCGTTGATCCACTACCCGAGCTTGGCTGACCAAATGTATAGGGGGTCCCCAGGCAGGGCGGGGATATGTGCCGTTACTCCACTGCCTGAGTGACCTTCCAAGGGCGGTAAGAATTTGTACCTATATGGGCTCCAGACAAACTTGTTTCACTAACTGCCATATGGCGTTGGAAGAGTAATTATGACTGCATCAAGAAATTTGGTGTGAGACCGAAAGAATAAACTGGATCAAGAAAGTGTCCATGAGGCTGACGCAAAAAATCGTACAAGAGAGAACGTACAACATTTAAAACAAACTAAACATAAAAACGGGCAGGTTCCATCAGAGTGCAGGACACCGTAAATCTCAATTGGTTCCTGACTCTCATCACCTGGACACCTCAAGATTCCATTTCAAAAAGATTCGCGAAGGGGTTACCATGGTGGGAGTCAGACTCGGAGTTGTCACCATCTCCCGGGTGCCAAACTCGTTCATGGAGTTTGCGTGCTAACGTGGCATATGCCGATGTGGGGTCCATTTCATCATTCCTCGTCAGGCAACAGGAATTGTCACAGTGCCAGTGCTTCATGTTCCGTGGGGAGGTTGCAAGGGGGCTGTCGCAATTGTCGGATGGCGGGTGAGGTTCCGGTGTGGGCAAACAAATCGTTTCAAAGAGGCTGAGCGTATCGTGCTCGGGGTCTCTGGGCCTGCAGTGCTTGGGGCCTGATTCGTGGGACCTTCGTTCGGGTCTCTCAGGTGCTTCAGTTGTGCTGTTGTCGCTGTCGCTATCAGCCGAATCAAGCGAGAGGGTGAAATTTGATTCTGGGGGCGTGGTCAAGGTCGTGTCTGTGGACGTGCTGCTGCTGGTGGGGGAGGGGGAACTCGGGTTGTCAATGGGCGGGTCCTCATTGTCTGTCATTGCCAATGAGAGGTGGTGTGAGTGGCTGCGCTGCGTTCCATAAACCTTGAGCTGATTTACATGGAACCATCCTGATTTTATAAACTGAGGGACTTACTTTGTCCGAGATTGAATAGGGTCCTGCAAGTTTAGGGGAGAGGAATGAGCTAGGGTTATATAAGGTGATCATTACTTGCTGTCCGACTGTATACTCTGTCGGGTGTATGTTTTATCAAAGTAGGCCTTACTCTGCTTTAGTTTAGCGCCTAGTCGAACAGCTGCAGCGAGCTGTGCTGCTTTAATATTCTCTACCATGTGCTGGACTGCTTTCTCATGGGTCAGGGCGGTGACTGCGGGACTGGCCAAATCAAGTCCGAATAAGTATTACGGTACCCTTCATGGATCATCCGGTCATGAGGGTATGGGGGTATATCCTGTTGAGCTCGACACTGTGTTCCTAATAAACATCAGTGTGAATGGGAGCACTGTGTCCCATGTTGTGTTGTGCTGCTGCACCATTTTTCCGTGGCCTTTAGTGTCCGATTCATTCGCTCCACAATGCCGCTTGACTGCGGGTGATAGGCAATGTGGAACTTTTGCCTGATACCAAATATCGTCATCACATTTTTCATGACCCTTCCGGTAAAGTGGGAACCTTAGTCCGACTCAATACTACGGGGGAGTCCCCATCTCGTAAAAATTTGCTCTGTTAAGATCTTCGCCGTGGGCTTGGCTGTGTTTGTTCTCGAGGGAAACGCTTCGACCCATTTCGTAAACGTGTCTATCACCACTAACACATACTTGTATCCATTTCTGCAGGGGGGGAGGGGACCAATATAATCCAATTGAAGGTTTGTCCATGGGCCAATTACAGGGTGGGTGTGGCGTAGCTGGGCTTTTTTCGCATACCTATCGGGGTTGTTTTGAGCGCAAATTAAACAGTTTTCGACGTAATGGGACACGTCGGTTTTCAAATCAGGCCACCAGCAGAGGGGGTCTGAGGTGGGCAAGTACGGATTCATTCCCTTGGTGTTCATGTCCATCATGGAACGTACAAATTATCTCATTACTGTCCTGGGTAGGGACTACATAAATTCCATCTTTTAAAATGATTCCCTCATGGACCGTCAAAGAATTCCTAAACTTTTCATTAGGAGCTGAGAAGTTGCCTTTTAAAATGTCTTTTAACGCTTCGTCTTCTTTCTGTGCCTGGGCTAGGTCTTGGATGTTGGTCTGTGAGACCTGAACTGTGTGTACTGGGGCACTTTCGGGGGGTTTGCCAAAAGTGGCCATGTCGTGAGCCTGCCTTCGCTAGGGCGTCAGCTTTCACGTTACCGGGTGGGGAGGAACGATGGTGACTTCTTACTTTAACTATGCCAAATTTCCTGCCTTTCGCTGTCTGGAGGATATGTCTGGGCAATGGGGCTGAGGGTAGAGGTTTTCCGTCAGCGGAAATAAATCCTCTCGATTCCCACACGGGTAGGAATTCCGTTAGGCTGTTGCAGACGTACAAACTGTCTGAATATATGTCTGCTGGGGTCGGGAATGAATCGGGGTGCTGGACAATGTAAGCGATGGCTGCTAACTCGGCTGCCTGCGAACCTAAGTGTCCAGGCAACGTTAAAGCTATCTCTTCTAAAGCGCGTCCTTGCGTGTCCTCTACATAAATACCACAGCCTGTTATCTTTTTTCCCTCAAGGACTATGGAGGAGACATCTATGTAAATTCTCAGTGCTTTGTCTGTGGGCTGGCGTCCAATACCTGTCTTTTTCGGTACCGACTTGGGAACAAAGGGGCCTGTGCTGTGCTTGGGGGCTATGATCTCTCACTCATGTGGGGTTCCTGCATAGTGCAAATTATCGACCAGAAATGTGTGCGTTTTTGTCCGTTTCACGGTAACGTCACGTCCCTGTAGGAGTAGGGTCCATCGCGCAGCTCGAATTTGCTTACTGTGCCATCCTTTAGTCTGCCGTCCAATAAAAGCTGTGTTGGGGTGTGCTCGGTCAAAATGGTTACTGGGTTGAGTCCGGTTATATACGAGAAGTACTGTACCTCCCAGAAAACTGCTAACAGGTGCCTTTCGCAGGCTGGAAATCCTTGTTCGACCGGATCTAAGACTCGTGAGGCAGAGGCTACGGGTCCTAGACGATCGTGCCTTTCCTGCAGGAGTACGGCCGAACGGGTTCAGTCTGTGGTCGCTACCTCTATCGCGTGTGGGGAGTGTGGATCTGGAGCTTGCAAAGCGGGGGCTGTGCCCAGGGCGCGTTTCAATGCGTCCACGGAATCCATGTGCTGTGGAAGCCATTTCCATGGGGCCTGTTTATTTAGTAGCTCGGAAAGTGGGGCTGCTTTTGTGGCGAATCCGTCTATATCGTTCCGACAATATCCAACCAGTCCTAAAAATGACCGGAGTGCTGTAACGTTTTGGGGCAAGGGCAAATTTACAATGGAATCAATGCATTTGAGTTTTATTTCACGCTTCCCTTGCGTGATGACCGTACCTAAATATGTGACTTTTTCCTGAAGCATTTGGGCTTTCTTGGGGTTAATTTTACATCCAATCGTTGTAAGGAGTTCTAGTAATTCAAAAAGAAGCGAGATGTGCTCTTCCTTGGTGTCAGTCTGTAGGAGCAAGTCGTCCACATACTGAACAAGGCATTCAGGACGCAAAAATTTAGATAATCCGTTTGCCAATTGTCTGTGATAAATGGAGGGGGAGTTGTGGACGCTTTGTGGAAGGCACGTCCACATGTACTGCTGTCCCTGGAAGGTAAACGCAAATTTATACTGGCATGCTTTGTCCAGTGGTATGGACCAAAAGCCATTACTGATATCTAATACCCGAAAAACATTTCTACTGGAGTCCCTGTCTCAACATGGTCTCGGGACACTTCCGGGTGCGGCAATGACCAGCTGAGTCGCACGTTTCAGCACCTCCCGTTGGAACGGACTTTTGGGCTCTTGATAGGAGCCCCAACGGCAATTTAAACGGCCAAAATCACTGTGCGGTAAACTAGAAGGGAATCCCCCCCGGACACACATGGAAAAAGGAGAGGATAGCAGCCGGATTGCAGAAGATCCTCTGGAGCAGCGGCAAGGAAGGGAAGCTCGAAGCAAGATGGCATCGGAAGGTGGCCGTTTGTTATGGGGCCCGGAGCAACAAGAGTTCCTGCGGCGCTGTGTGGAAGAGCTGAAGAAGGAGTTGAAGAAGGAGTTGTTGGCCCCGATATTACAGACGATTGAAGGGCTAAAGGAGGAGCAGAGGACCTGAGGAGCTGGAGCTGCGGGTCGTGAAGGCAAAGACTGCTGAAAACGAAGATGAAATACAGGGCCTGGTGGTGAAGACAGAGACGCACGAGGCACAGACCAAAAGGTGTGTGGAGAGGTTGGAAGCACTGGAGAATAATTCGAGGAGGAAGAACTTAAGAGTCCTGGGTCTTCCCGAAGGCGCAGAGGGGGCGGACGTTGGGGCATATGTAAGCACGATGCTTCACTCGCTAATGGGACCGGAGGCCCCGACGGGCCCTTTGGAGGTGGAGGGAGCCTATCGAGTTTTGGCGCGAAGACCAAAGGCTGGAGAAATACCTCGAGCTATAGTGGTGAGGTTTCTCCGCTACAATGACAGAGAGACGGTCCTCAGATGGGCGAAGAAAACTCAGAGCTGTAGATGGGAGAACGCGGTGATCCGCGTATACCAGGATTGGAGTGCGGAGGTGGCGAGTAGGAGGGCAAGTTTCAATCGGGCTAAGGCGGTGCTTCACAAAAAGAAGGTTCAATTTGGAATGTTGCAACCGGCGAGACTGTGGGTTACACACCAAGGGAAGCACCACTACTTTGAGACGGCAGAAGAGGCGTGGACATTCATAGAACATAGAACATAGAACAATACAGCGCAGTACAGGCCCTTCGGCCCACGATGTTGCACCGAAACAAAAGCCATCTAACGTACACTATGCCATTATCATCCATATGTTTATCCAATAAACTTTTAAATGCCCTCAATGTTGGCGAGTTCACTACTGTAGCAGGTAGGGCATTCCACGGCCTCACTACTCTTTGCGTAAAGAACCTTCATTGTGGACGAGAAGCTGGAATAGTCTGGCGAGAGAAAGAACTTGTGGGATTAAGTGGTGGGGTGATTACGTGGGGTGAGGAAGGGGAAGGGGAAGGGGGGGGGATGATTTTTTTTTTTTCAATTTGTTAATTCTTCGACCCTGTAACTTTTCTCTCCTCCCCTCGTTGGGGGGGGGGGGGGGGGGGGGGGAGGGGGAGCGGGGGGGGGGGAGTATGAGGAACTGTGGGCGCCGGTGGGAAGGAAAGGGGAAGGAGAAGGGAAATGCGCCATTAGGGGCGGGGCTGAGTGCCAAACGCGGGCTTTGCTCCCGCGCTATGGTAATTGTGGCGGGAACAGGGACGCAGGAAGGAGGGGGCCTCGCACAGTGAGGGGCCGAGGGCAAAGGGGGAAGCCGAGGTCAGCCAGAGTTCGCTGACTTCTGGGAGCAACATGTAGGGTGCAACTACGCTAGAGGGGTATCTAGCGGAGGGGGGGGCGTTAACTGGGTTGCTGCTGCTAAGGAGAAGGGGGAGCTGTTATGGGACGGGGTGGTCGAGACGGGGGGGCACCGTCGGTGGGATATACGGGTACGTGGGAACCGGGTGAGGAACTTGGTTAAAAAAGGGGATGGCTAGTCGACAAGGGGGGGGGGGGTAAAGAGCCCCCCAACCCAGCTGATCACGTGGAACGTGAGAGGGCTGAACGGGCCGATTAAAAGGGCACGGGTACTTGCACACCTGAAGAAATTAAAGGCAGATGTGGTTATGTTGCAGGAGACGCACCTGAAACTGATAGACCAGGTCAGACTACGTAGAGGATGGGTGGGGCAGGTGTTTCATTCGGGTTTGGATGCGAAGAATAGGGGGGTGGCTATTTTAGTGGGGAAACGGGTACTGTTTGAGGCAAAGACCACAGTGGCGGATAGTGGGGGTAGATATGTGATGGTGAGTGGCAGATTGCAAGGGGAGGCGGTGGTTCTGGTGAACGTATACGCCCCGAACTGGGATGATGCAAACTTTATGAGGCGTATGTTGGGGCGTATCCCGGACCTGGAGGCGGGAAGGTTGGTAATGGGGGGAGACCTCAATACGGTGCTTGATCCAGGGCTGGACCGGTCGAAGTCCAGGACCGGGAGGAGGCCGGCAGCGGCCAGGGTGCTCAAGGACTTCATGGAGCAGATGGGAGGAGTAGACCCCTGGAGATTTATTAGGCCTAGGAGTAAGGAGTTCTCATTTTTCTCCCATGTTCACAAGGTATATTCACGGAAAGACTTTTTTGTTTTGGGAAGGGCACTGATTCCGAAGGTGACAGGGACGGAGTATACGGCCATAGCCATTTCGGACCACGCTCCACATTGGGTAGACCTGGAGGTAGGAGAGGAAAAAGAACAGCACCCATTCTGGAGAATGGATATGGGCTTATTGGCGGATGAGGGGGTATGTCTAAGGGTGAGGGGGTGTATCGAAAGGTACTTGGAGCTTAATGAAAACGGAGAGGTTCAGGTGGGAGTGGTCTGGGATGCGTTGAAGGCGGTGGTCAGAGGGGAACTAATATCCATAAGGGCACATAAAGGGAAGCAAGAGGGTAAAGAAAGGGAGCGATTGTTGAGAGGACTTCTGAGGGTGGACAGGCAATATGCAGAGGCACCGGAGGAGAGACTGTACAGGGAAAGACAAAGGTTACATGTGGAATTTGACCTGCTGATCACTGGTAAGGCAGAGGCACAGTGGAGGAGGGCACAGGGTGTACAGTATGAGTATGGAGAGAAGGCGAGTCGGCTACTGGCCCACCAATTGAGGAAGAGGGGAGCGGCGAGGGAGATAGGTGGGGTGAGAGATGAGGAGGGAGAGATGGAACGGGGAGCGGAGAGAGTGAACGGGGTGTTCAAGGCATTCTATGAGAGGTTATATAAGGCTCAGCCCCCGGAAGGGAAGGAGGGAATGATGTGTTTCCTGGATCAGCTGGAATTTCCGAAGGTGGAGGAGCAGGAGAGGGCGGGACTGGGAACACAGATTGAGATGGAGGAGGTGGTAAAGGGGATTGGGAGCATGCAGGCGGGGAAGGCCCCGGGACCGGATGGGTTCCCGGTGGAATTTTATAGGAAATATATGGACCTACTGGCCCCGCTTTTGACGAGAACCTTTAATGAGGCCAGGGAAAGGGGGAAGTTGCCCCCGACTATGTCAGAGGCGACGATATCGCTACTTTTGAAGGAGGAAAAAGACCTGCTGCAGTGTGGGTCCTACAGGCCCATTTCCCTTTTGAACGTAGATGCTAAGCTCCTGGCCAAGGTGATGGCGACGAGGATAGAGGATTGTGTCCCGGGGGTGGTCCACGAGGATCAAACTGGGTTCGTTAAGGGGAGACAGCTGAACACGAACATACGGAGGCTGCTAGGGGTGATGATGATGCCCCCACCAGAGGGGGAGGCGGAGATAGTGGTGGCGATGGACGCCGAGAAAGCATTCGACAGAGTGGAGTGGGACTATCTGTGGGAAGTGTTGAGGAGATTTGGTTTTGGAGAAGGGTTTATTGGATGGGTACAACTGCTATATAGGGCCCCGGTGGCAAGTGTGATCACGAACAGGCAGAGGTCTGACTACTTCCGTCTTTACAGAGGGACGAGGCAGGGGTGCCCCCTGTCTCCGTTACTGTTTGCATTGGCGATTGAGCTGCTGGCCATAGCACTGAGGGGCTCTAGGAAGTGGAGGGGAGTACTCAGGGGAGGAGAAGAACACCGGGTATCATTGTATGCAGATGATCTATTGCTGTATGTTGCGGACCCAGTGGAGGGGATGCCTGAGATAATGTGGACACTCAGGGAGTTTGGGGAACTTTCGGGGTACAAATTGAATAAGGGGAAGAGTGAGTTGTTTGTGGTGCATCCGGGGGAGCAGAGCAGGGGAATAGATGATTTACCGCTGAGGAGGGTAACAAGAGATTTCCGGTACTTAGGGATCCAGATAGCCAGGAACTGGGGAACCCTACATAGGCTTAATCTAACACGATTGGTGGAACAGATGGAGAAGGATTTTAAGAGATGGGACATGGTGTCCCTGTCACTGGTGGGCAGGGTGCAGGCGGTCAAAATGGTAGTCCTTCCGAGATTTCTTTTTGTGTTCCAGTGCCTCCCGGTGATGGTTACGAAAGCTTTTTTCAAAAAAATTGAGAAGAGTGTTATGAGCTTTGTGTGGGCTGGGAAGACCCCGAGAGTGAGGGGGGGGGGGGGGGGGGGTTTGCAGCGTAGCAGGGATAGGGGGGGACTGGCACTGCCGAGCTTAAGTGATTAATATTGGGCCGCCAATATCTCAATGGTGTGTAAGTGGATGGGAGAAGGGGAGGGAGCGGCGTGGAAGAGACTGGAAATGGCGTCCTGTAAAGGAACCAGCCTACAAGCGTTGGCGACGGCGCCGTTGCCATTCTCCCCGAAGAAATACACCACAAGTCCAGTGGTGGTGGCAACGCTGAAAATTTGGGGGCAGTGGAGATGGCATAAGGGAATGACGGGTGCCGCGGTCCCCGATAAGGAATAATCATAGGTTTGTCCCGGGGAGAATAGATGGGGGATTTAGAACATGGCAAAGAGCAGGGATTGTGCAACTGAGGGATCTGTTCCTAGACGGGACGTTTGCGAGTCTGGGAGAGCTGACGGAAAAATATGGGTTGCCCCAGGGGAATGCATTTCGGTATATGCAATTGGGAGCTTTTGTGAGGCAACAGGTGAGGGAATTTCCGCAGCTCTTGACGCAGGAGATTCAGGATAGAGTAGTTTCGGGGACATGGGTGGGGGAAGGTAGGGTGTCAGATATATACAGGGAAATGAGAGATGAGGGGGAGATCATGGTGGATGAGCTGAAGGGAAATTGGGAAGAAGAGCTGGGGGAAGAGATCGAAGAGGGGCTGTGGGCAGATGCCCTACGCAGGGTCAACTCTTCATCCTCGTGTGCCAGGCTTAGCCTGATACAATTCAAGGTCTTGCACAGGGCGCACATGACCGGAGCAAGGCTCAGTAAATTTTTCGGGGTAGAGGATAGGTGCAGGAGATGCGCGAGAAGCCCAGCGAACCACTCCCACATGTTTTGGTTATGCTCGGCACTGCATGGGTTCTGGGTGGGGGTGGCAAATGTGCTTTCGAAGGTGGTGGGGGTCCGGGTCGAGCCAAGCTGGAGGTTGGCTATATTTGGGGTTGCAGAAGAGCCGGGAGTGCAGGAGGCGAGAGAGGCTGATGTTTTGGCCTTTGTGTCCCTAGTAGCCCGGCGAAGGATATTGTTAATGTGGAAGGAAGCTAAACCCCCGGGCGTGGAGGCCTGGATAAACGACATGGCAGGGTTTATAAAACTGGAACGGATAAAGTTCGCACTAAGAGGTTCGGCTCAAGGGTTCACCAGGCGGTGGCAACCGTTCATTGACTATCTCGCAGAACGATAAAGGAACTGGGAAAGTAGCAGCAGCAACCCGGGGTGGGGGGAGAGGGCTCGGGTGGGTCCTCAGGGGAGTTTTTGTATGGATATTTTTACTTGGACATGTATATTGGCTTGTTTGACTTTATTATTTGGGAGAGTTAATATTTTGTTATGGCAGTTGCCATTTAGTTTATATATTATTTATTTATTTGTTAAAAATGGTCACTATTATTTATGTTGTTTTATTGTTGTAAAAGGGAAAAACTTTTGTACTGTTTTGTTTGGCCGAAAAAAATTTGAATAAAATATATATATTTTTTAAAACATGGTCTCGGGACTTGTGGCAACGGTGGGGGCTGCCAGGGGAGTCACTTTGTTCAATTCTCTATAGTCGATGGTCAGTCGCCATGATCCATCGGGTTTTCTTACTGGCCAATTCGGGGCATTATTTGTTGATGCAACGGGTCGAATCACGCCTTGATTCAATAAACTTTGAATTACCTTGGTTATCTCTCCCTTGGCTTGCTGGGGGAAGCCATACTGTTTCTGGGGCTTGGGATCGGGACCTGTAAAGTTTACTACACCTGGGATTTTGCCGCAGTCGTGTTTGTGCTGGGCAAATGTTGTTTTATGTCTTTTCAAGACCTCTCTAGCGCTTTGTCTGTGGTAATAGTTTGTGGATCAAACCAGTACTCTCTTACTGAGCTGATTCTATGGGCATATTCTCCTACTGTGAGCATGGCGGGGACTCACGCTGCTCTAGCCATTTTCCATATGCATCGGTTGACTGGGTCGAATGAAAGGTTGTGTGTGCTCATGAAATTGATGCCTAGGATGTGTTCTGCTGCCTGGAGCAAGTCTACTAAAACAATAGAGTGTTTTGTCCCAATATTATCGAGCTGTACGTCCACAGGAGCTGTGATGTGTCCCTGCTGGAGGTGACCTGTAAAGCCACTAAGTGTAATGGTATCGGTAGTGGGCCAAATCTCCTTCTGGTACACGATGGAGGAGTTTAACGTGGTTCGGGACCCTCCTGTGTCCCAAAGGAACTCTGCAGGGTGTCCCCGGACTGTGCCTGCAACGACCGGTCTTCCGGACTTATCCCAAAGGGTATCGCAGACCCAAGTTGGGGAGCCCAAACACCGTCAATCGGTGCCACTCATAGCCGAATTATCTGTTCGGGCGCTAACGCTGTGAATGGGTCGGGTATTGGTTCTGGGGAGGGGAGGGGGGGCGTTTGGGTGCTGATTCCTTTGCTGCTTCGGGGGGGCTTGACATTCTTGGGCGTAATGTCCTTTCTATACGAAATTATAGCATTCCTGTGTCTTGGGTGCTGTGCGGTACCTCTGCCTTAATTTACCCATGCGGGGTCTTGGTGTGCCCTTACTGGATTAATTGTGGCGTCTACTCTCTCACGCTCTGTCTTTTTCTGTACAGACTGTTCCAAGCTCTGGACAATCGTTTCAGAACCCACACTTTGTGTGCTGGGTCTGAGGGATCATAACTGGCGCATGCCTTTTTCCTGCCTCTGTGGCATGGGATACCAACGTACGGGTCCATTTGGCCGTATGAAATGAATGAAATGAAAATCGCTTATTGTCACAAGTAGGCTTCAAATGAAGTTACTGTGAAAAGCCCCTAGTCGCCACATTCCGGCGCCTGTTCGGGAAGGCTGTTACGGCTATTGTCCACTGATAAATGGGCGTGGGCTAACTCACCAAATACAGCAGTAAAATGGATCCAAAGGCATCCAGCAAACGCTGTCGGATGCTCTCTCTTTTTCTGCCTGCTCCGGTTGAGTCCGTCTACCGGTCTCCTCTGTTATATCCTGTGGCGTCTAAAACGGACGTTTTCATTTCTTGGAGGCTACCTCCTCCTACATTTTGTGGGTCGGGAAGAGCTGAACTAACTGAGGGGTCTAAGCACATAACTACGAGCTTAACCTGCTCCGGCTTGTCTAAACCATACATGAGGGTTTGTTGTTTCACTAACTCGAAAAAGTGATGTGGGTCCGTTGTGGGGTGGAAAGTATCTATCTTCTCGCGGGCATCTCTTAACTGGGTGATCGTTAATGGGGTGGTGTACACGAAATCGGGTTGGTCTTCTGTGGTAACCCTGCGCTGTGTGGTAATGGGGTTCATTGGGTTGGGTGCTGCCTGTGCAGTCGGTGGTGCGGGTGCTTTTCTTTTCGGGGCCTGGGGGGCTCTATTTTGATTCTCGGTCTCGCTTACGTATCGTTGGGCCGTTTTACTGAGTTCCTGCCAATCGGAGATGTCTTCCTGGTCTAGCTGTGGGCCAAAGGTGTCTCTAAACCCATTTTGAACTGATAGCAGGGATTGCAACCTTGCAATTTGTTGCCTGCATTTGGCATGATCCACCGAACTCTGCCTCTGTTCCGTGGTGGAACTGTGGCGTGCTCAGAGGGCTGCTTTTTGATCCTCACATTGTTTCTTTAACTGTTGTACCTAATTCTCTGTCTCTTCTCTCACCATTACAGCATGTTGTGTGTCCTGGTAGGCCTTATCGTACTGGATTTGGAAGCTGCTAAGGTGGGCGAGACTGGATTGATGTGCCCTTTTGACATCATCCATTTCCTTGTCCTTCGCCGCTAACTGCTCCCGGAGCTGTACATTTAATCTCTCGCTTTCACTTAAATCTCCCTCTCTACTTTTCTCCTTCTCCTCTAGCTGCTTGCGGAGCGTCCTCACGACCTCCTCTGTGCCTCGCAATTGTGCCAGACAGGACACAATTGCCATTAGTCAAACTCTTTCCATGGATCTCGGTCAGGCTGTCCCACCAAGTCTATCCTATGCTGCCAGGACCTGTTTCCTCATTTGCGCAAAACTCAGACCATAGGGGCCATCCTTTCCCTTTAGGTATCTCCTAATCTCTTCTTCCCATACGGGACACTGCTCTGAACTATTGGTCACTGCGACCTCTGGCTCTTGTGGATGCATAAGGCGTTCCATTGCCTTCATGGCCATCCCTACAATTACTTCTGACGCCTGGAAATGTGGAACAAGGGGGAATAAATAGGTGGTGCAAACATTGGTACGGCTCAAGCTATTTTCCAGTTTAAGCAACTCCAGAAAGTTTAACGCAACAAAGTCTATCGAGGTTACCTTCTATCCCTTTGTTAGTACGCATGCAAATTACACACTTCCGAATTCTGGAGGTTTGATCGATACTGGTTTCGCTTGTGGTTTCTTTTACTTTGCCAATTTGGATTCTAATTCAAATGCTTTGTGAGTTCTCTCGGAGTGACACGGTCACTTCTGGGTCGAGTCCCGTCTGATGTCGCCAATAACTGTTGCCTTTTCTTTCACTCTGTCTTTTCTGTGGCTCTGTTCCAATTATGGCAATCAGTGAGTTTGCCTTTCTTTCTATGTTATCTATGTCTTAATGCTCAGAGTCGCCAGGTATCGAATGATACCACCACAAGTTTCAACCGGCTATCGATCAAAGAGCCAAACACCAGTTAGTTAGCTCAAGGTCAAGGGTACTTTATTTACACACAATTAGTCATGCAACATAAACACTACTAGTTAACTATACCTATCGACTAAGACAACCTGTACATAACTTCGGGCACCCGGCTTAGGTCAGAGAACAATGGCCGCTGTCCAATTCTGGATCTCTCGGGTTCGAAGGAGTAACTGCTGCTCAGCTAGGCTCATCTGTCTGATAGCGAGCGTTGAACTTGGACTCGCTTCTGGTGTTGCTGCAATTGGCGATGGCCGTGACCGGGGTACCAAGCCCAAGAGGGCGCCAAGAGAGATCGAACATATGGCAAACTCTTCTTCTTATACTCGGGGGGTGGGGGGGGGGGGGGGGGGGGCGGTGGGGGGGAGGTTTTTGCGCTCTTTTTGGCGGTCCTTCGATTTGGGCCTTATCCCTGATCACTCTGTTCGATTCCTAACCAATAAGTGGGCGGGGATCTGGATGGCTGGGCGTGTCCCAAGCGGTCACTGACCCTGTTGTTTGCGTTTCCCTTGAACAGGGAGTGGCACCGAAATGTCTGGGACTGTCCCGGTTGCTTGAGTACCAATCCTTTGTTTTGGGGAAGGTGGGCCATCAAATGCTAATCGGCCCCATTAAAATGCTAATTGGACGGAGTTTTGATACCGTCTGGATTTCTTGCTTACGAATATGCATTTCAGGCTCTGAGCCTGCCTGAGTCTTGGCTTGTCCATTTTACCCGCCAGGCTTTGCGTGTTTCTCTGTACCTAGTTGGAAGTAGCCATCCCAGATGGCTACATGTTCCACTGTCTTCCCTGCTAGTCTCCTTTTCCAAACAACTCTGGCCAACTCCTCCCTCATGTCTTTGTAGTTCCCCTTATTTAATTGTAATATTGTTACATTTGATTGCAGCTTCTCCCGCTCAAACTTCAGGGTAAATTATATCATATTGTCGTCACTGCTCTCTAAGGGTTCCTTCACCTTAAGTTCCCTAATCAAGTCTGTCTCATTACACATCAGCAAATCCAGAATTGCCTGTTCCCTCTTAGACATTCCACAAATTCCTTTTCTTGGGATCCACTACCAACCTGATTTTCCCAGTCCACCTACATATTGAAGCCCCCCATGATTATTGTAATATTGCCTTTTTTACATGCCTTTTCTATCTCCTGATTTATTTTCTGCCCCACATCCTGACTACTGCTAGGGGGCCTGTACATAACTCCCATCAGGATCTTTTTACCTTTGCATTTCCTCAACTCTATCCACAGAGATTCTATGTCCTCTGACCCTATATCGCTCCTGGCTATCAATTTAACTTCATTCCTTACTAACAATGCAACCCTGCCCCCTTTGCCCATCTGCCTGTGCTTTCGATAAGACACATATCCTTGGATATTTAGATCCCAGCACTGATCCCCTTGCAGCCATGTCTCTGTGATGCCCACAACATCATACCAGCCAATTTCAATGTGTGTAACAAGCTCAGTTACCTTGTTCCGTGTGCTGTGTGCGTTTAGGTACAGCACCCTCAATCCTGCATTGACCATCTCCCTTCTCACACTTGTCACCTTTTTTGCTCTGTCTGAGGGTGATGTTGTTCCTTTATTTTGGTTCTCTATTTCCCCTTCAGTTATTACACCTTCTAAGCTCACATTCTGATTCCCACCCCACTGCTATACTAGTTTAAATCCTCCCGAGTGACTCTGGCGAACCTCCCAGACAGGATATCGGTGCCCCTCCAGTTTGGATGCAACCTGTCCTGCTTGTACAGGTCCCACCTGCCCCGGAAGAGATCCCAATGGTCCAGAAATCTGAAACCCTTGCTCCTACACCACCAGTTTAGCCACGTATTTAGCTGCACTATCCTCCTATTTCTAGCCTCACAGGCACATGGCACAGGGAGTAATCCTGAGATTACAACCCTAGAGGTCCTGCTTTTTAGCTTACTGCCTCACTCCCTGAACTCCTTCTGCAGCACCTCATCACTCTTCCTGTCTATGTCTTAGTACCTATGTGTACCATGACCTCTGGCTGTTCACCCTCCCCCTTCAGGATGTCCTGTAATCGTTCAGAGACATCTTTGACCCTGGCACCAGTGAGGCAACATACCATCCTGGAGTCTCTTTCACGTCCACAGAAGCACCTATCTGTGCCCCTTACTATAGAGTCCCCTAGAACTAGCTCGCTCTCCTGCACTTTGCCCTCCCCTGCTGAGCAACAGATACAGTTGTGGTGCCACTGTTCTGGCTGCTGTTGTTTTCCCCTGAAAGGCTATCCCCCTCAACAATATCCAAAACGGTATACCTGTTAGAGAGGGGGACAGTCGCAGGGGATTCCTGCACTGACTGCCTCCCCTTTCTAGCGGTCATCCATCTGTCTGCCTGCACCTTGGGTGTGACCATGTCTCTATAACTCCTATCTATGATGCTTTCCACCACCTGCATACTCCTCAGTGCATCCAACTGTTGCTCCAACCGAACCGCGCAGTATGTGAGGAGCTGCCATTGGTTATACTTGCTGCAGACGTAGTCGACCTGAATGTTGGAAGCGTCAGATGTGCCACATCTCGCAGTTAGAGCACTGCACTCAGCTGAGTGACATTCAAGCACTAGTTAATTAATTTAAAATAAATACTTAAATTATTGTTCGATTAAGTTACAATTAACTATATGGCCCTGGTGCTAGGTTTTTACAGTGAAATGAAATGCTAAATAGTCATCTCTGTCCTCAGGTTTAGTTACTCCTCTACCTAGTTAATTAATAAGTTTCAATTAGTTTTTTTCAATGTTTTCTTTCTCAAATTTAACAGGTTCCCTACCAGCCAATCAGATCACAGCTTTACTGTGATGTCATTTCAGTTCCCCCCACCGCCCCCCCCCCCCCCCCCCCCACCCCCCCCCCCCCACACCCCCCCACACACACACAATTTGAAACGGTGTTTGTATCACTTACCTTCCCAGGATGCTCTCTGGATCTCTCCCTGCAGGTTACCAGTTACAAAGCCAGAAGAAAGAAAACAAATCAAAAAGGCAAAAAGCACCTTGTCCCACTCTGCACTGAATGACCACACTGTTTCAAATTATCAATTTTCAATTCCCACTCTGGATCTCTCACTCACTCAGGCTGTCTCTACTTCACGTGCGCAAAGCTTACTGAGTGTGCGCTTTATGCCTCTCGCTTATATAGCACCCAGCTAAACTGAGATGGCTCACACTAGATAAGCTTCAAACAGAAGAATGCAATTTACACCTTTTGCCTCAAATCAAGCTTCAGGTGATTGACAGATAACTGCCACTCAGCAATTAGGGGGGGGGGGGGCAGCTCCAGCCAATCAGACACTAAACTAGACACTGAACTTTTAACTGAAAAACAGGAAAAGTAAATTTAACACTCACATCTTTAATTACCACACTGATCCAAGTTACCAAGTTCCAATCCCCACTCTGGCTGTCTCACTCACTCAGGCTGTCTCAAACGTCACCTGCGTAAAGCTTACCGAGTGTGCGCTTGATAAAGGTTTATAAGATGATCAGGGGAATAGATGGAGCAGACAGTCAGAGACTTTTTCCCCAGGTGGAACAAACAATTACAAGGGGACATATATTTAAGGTGAAGGTGGAAGATATAGAGGGGATGTCAGAGATAGGTTCTTTACCCAGAGAGTAGTGAGGGCATGGAATGCACTGCCTGTGGAAGTAGTTGAGTCGGAAACATTAGGGACCTTCAAGCAGCTATTGGATAGGTACATGGATTACGGTAGAATGATATAGTGTAGATTAATTTGTTCTTAAGGGCAGCACGGTAGCACAATTGCTTCACAGCTCCAGGGTCCCAGATTCGATTCCGGCTTGGGTCACTGTCTGTGCGGAGTCTGCATATCCTCCCCATGTGTGCTGGGTTTCCTCCGGGTGCTCCGGTTTCCTCCCACAGTCCAAAGATGTGCAGGTTAGGTGGATTAGCCATGCTAAATTGCCCTTAGTGTCCAAAATTGCCCTTAGTGTTGGGTGGAAGTGTTGACCTTGGGTGGGGTGCTCTTTCCAAGAGCCGGTGCAGACTCAATGGGCCGAATGGTCTCCTTCTGCACTGTAAATTCTATGATAATCTATGATTAATCTAGGACAAAGGTTCGGCACAACATCGTGGGCCGAAAGGTCTGTTCTGTGCTGTATTTTTCTATGTTTTTCTATGTTCTATGTTTCTGCCTCTCTCTTATATAGAACCCAGCTAAACTGAGACAACACACTAGACAGAGATAGATAGGTTCTTGATTAATAAGGGGATCAGGGGTTATGGGGAAAAGGCAGGAGAATAGGGGAAAAGAATTTCAACCATGATTGAATGGCGGAGCAGACTCAATGGGTCAAGTGGCCTAATTCTGCTCCTATGCCTTATGGTCTTATGGAAGGGGGAATAAATCAGCTAGGGCCCTTGCCCCTGATTAATATCCAGTCATGCCTGCAGGAAGGTGCAGGAAGAAGATGATTGGCCTCAGCTTTTAATGACTCACGCAAGCTTGATGAAATTGACCATCAAGTATCAAACTCATAAATTAAGAGGCCACTTGAATGAGACGCTGACGCTTTTGAGGGCAACTGGCAGCTCTGTAACTGACGCCAGGATGAGTCAGCACCTTCAGAAGAAAGGAAGCAAACTGAAAACAATTGTTTCCTGTGATGGGGGTGTTGAAACATACGTAGTAGTTCTATGTAAAATGAATGGTTTTAAATGATTCACTGTGGAAGAATGCATGACTTGCCATAGGCTCGACACCAGCCTCTGACTCTTTGTCTGTCTTGACCATTTCCTGTAACCCATGGCTATAACACAGGAGTAAGACATACAGTAAGGTATAATTGCCTCATTTCTTTTCTAAAAATCTCGGTTTCAGTAACAAATAAGTTTGTAATTCAAGCTCTGGCAGACGTTAATGTCTAATGTGTCACGCATGATCCACAAACATACAGATGTAAACACGATTCAGAAAGCTTGACGACGTGAAAAAACAAATTCCTCATCCTTAGTGTTTCTGACAAGCATAAAAAATAAAAAGCCTTGGTCCTGTAGTCAGGAAAGATTTATGTGTGGAGCAGGAGAAACCAGCAGCTGGAAAACTATGATGTGTCCTTCTGAGACTGTGTACAAATCGCTGTGCCCTGATCTGGGTTGAAAAAGCAGAAAAACAGGATGGAGTTTGCTTGAAAGAAGCAAAGAATAGAAGAGAAAATCCCCTTAATGCAAAATTAATAATAATTCAGGACCCTAAGGAACCATTTGCTGCAGACCATAGGGGCTCGAGTCGCAGTGGGAGTTTAGCTGAAGACTGCTGTGTTTTATTCTGTCGCTGGTAGGTTATGCTACTTTAACAGGATTAACCTAAATTAGCATGTGGCCAGGGCAGGCAAACTCAACTCATTCATAAATAAGACAGGATTCTGGTTCACTGTTTAAGACCCCTAAATCTTAAAAATGAAGCCAGAATAATATTTGATAATTTACTTTTCACGGTTCGATTGTTTTGACAAATACAGATAGTTATACAAAGCAGAGACAGGCACGTGGGGTTGAAAGCACATACTATTTAAAACGTGCTAATGGTTACTCATAAGAACTTCAGACTGAAGTTCATTCTATTCCACAAATATAATTAGTTAATTTCCAAATAAGTCATGTTGTGTTACCTGCATGGTCGATAACACGTGTTACTCAATCCTTGGTTGATGGTGAGAGGTCCTCTGAATCTTGTTGAAGAAGACTCAAACTCGTCCAGTAACAACAAAGATTTTTTGAGTAACTATAACTATAAATGCATGAGTTCTTTACCTTAACATGGAAACTAGGAATTGGTTAACACGATTTAACAATAATAACTAAACGTAACTCCACTAACTATCTATGTTATTCTGATGCTACCCTGTTCACAGTACACCCACGAGAGAGAGAGAGAGACCCCGTATGGCTGCTTTTTAATACCCCTGTTGGTCCAGCCCTCTAGTGATGTGGTGCTGCTATTTATCCATTAACCCCTTGTGTGCACGCACCTACAGAGATCACTACATCCCCCCTTTTTTAATGTGTTACAGATTTTCTGTACGGTGTAACGAAAATTGAACAAACATAATGAATTAAGTCAACTGGGAATAGATAAAACAAGTAACGCTGTGTACAGAATGTGATGGTAATAATGACTGTACAAAGTCAATCAATGTTTAAAAAGTCCAATCTTAACGAAAAACTTTGTGAGTCCAGACTGTATGAGTTTGATCAGATGGGTTGATCTCTTCGCCTATCGTTGCGGTGGCAGTGTTGATGTCGTCATGTCGTTGTGACCACCGTCAGTGTTTATGAGTGTACGTGAGGACATTGAGACATCGGAATGGTCGAATCACTTTGTTGTCTGATATATACTTTCTTTTTATGCTTGTGGTAGCGATTCCATGTTGCATCTTTCTTGAAAGCTGGTTTGCTTGTTTGTTGTGGAGCAAATGCGAATTTGTGAGATTTGTTGCCATGACATGGCATGTTTATACTCTTGTAGCGCTCAATGTGTGTTCTGTGTGAATAATTTGAGTAATTGTCACAGTTATTGGTGTCAGTTACATTGAGCGTTTCTTCTTGAGAACTGTGAGAATGATCTGATGTCATATTGATGTTGGTGACATCAGTCACTTGTGGTGGATTTGATTGCTCTACGTTGCTGCCTTGGTGCTCCTCTGCTGGAGACATTTCCGGTACATTTGGATCATCTGTGATCTCTTTATGTTCCTCTTCAGGAGTTAAAATCTTCAAGATTTCAATTGATGTGGTCTCACTGGACCGAAGAGTAGTCCTACTCTGTGTTTTTGTACAGACAAGCTGAGATCTGTCAGTCTCGCTGCGATCCTGCACACTCTGAATGTCGAGTGGGATCACTTTGTCACTGTTTTCACATACAGTGGGTAGACATTCAGTATCTTCTTGCCGGTTAAATGAGCTGGGTAGACTTTCATAGTCTTTTGCTGGTGGCTCCGATAAGGTGGATAGACCTTCATCGTCTTCTTCGTGCACGGTTGTCGCTCTGGAGTCTTTGCTTGGGCCATTCTGGAGCCTATCAATGAGCTCGCTATGGAGGCCGGTATCAGTCCCTCAGTGGAGTCTTGCAGTGTTCTCTCTGTGGAGTTGATCTGTGCGCTCTGTGTGGCGTTGTCTTCTTCTTGGGTATTGCTGTCAACCAATATATCGACGATCTGCCATGGCATCATGGTATTGGATTCATCTACCATGAGAAGATTCGTGTTGAGCTTTTCAACCATGCTGATGATGCAATGATCATCAATTCCGAATAACTCATCCATGTCTGAGCAGTAATCGTCAATGAGCAAATCCTCTGTTTCTACTTTGGATTTGTCATTGTGCTCTCCTCTTTGGGTTTTGAAAACTGCTTGTGTTGCAAACAATCGTAAATGATTATGATTTAGTGTCCATTACTGAAACATGGTTAAAGGATGGTCACAACTGGGAGTTAAATATCCAAGGGTATCAAACTATTCGGAAGGACAGAGTGGATGGTAAGGGAGGTGGTGTATCTCTGTTATTTAAGGATGACATCCGGGCAATAGTAAGGGATGACATCGGTGCTATGGAGGAAAAGGTTGAATCCATTTGGGTGGAAATCAGGAATAGTAAGGCGAAAACGTCACTGATAGGAGTAGTCTATAGGCCATCAAATAGTAACATTATGGTGGGGCAGGCAATAAACAAAGAAATAACGGATGCATGTAGAAATGGTACAGCAGTTATCATGGGGGATTTTACTCTACATGTCGATTGGTTTAACCAGGACAGTCAAGGCAGCCTTGAGGAGGAGTTTATAGAATGTATCCGCCATAGTTTCCTAGAACAGTATGTAATGGAACCGACGAGGTAATAAGCAGTCCTAGATCTGGTCCTGTTCTAATGAGACAGGATTCATTAATGATCTCATAGATAGGGATCCTCGGGAAGGAGCGATCACAATATGGTGGAATTTAAAATACAGATGGAGGGTGAGAAGGTAAAATCAAACACTAGTGTTTTGTGCTTAAACAAAGGAGATTGCAATGGGATGAGATAAGGTAGACTGGGAGCAAAGACATTATGGTGAAACAGTTGAGGAACAGTAGAGAACCTTCCAAGCAATTTTTTACAGTGCTCAGCAAAGGTTTATACCAACGAAAAGGAAGGACGGTAGAAAGAGGGAAAATCGACCGTGGATATCTAAGGAAATAAGGGAGAGTATCAAATTGAAGGAAAAAGCATACAAAGTGGCAAAATTAGTGGGAGACTAGAGGAAATCTTTAGGGGGGCAACAGAAAGCTACTAAAAAAGCTATAAAGAAGAGTAAGATAGATTATGAGAGTAAACTTGCTCAGAATATAAAAACAGATAGTAAAAGTTTCTACAAAAATATATAAAACAAAAAAGAGTGGCTAAGGTCAATATTGGTCCTTTAGAGGATGAGAAGGGAGATTTAATAATGGGAGATGAGGAAATGGCTGAGGAACTGAACAGGTTTTTTGGGTCGGTCTTCACAGTGGAAGACACAAATAACATGCCAGTGACTGATGGAAATGAGACAATGCCAGGTGAGGACCTTGAGATGATTGTTATCACTAAGGAGGTAGTGATGGGCAAGCTAATGGGGCTAAAGGTAGACAAGTCTCCTGGCCCTGATGGAATGCATCCCAGAGTGCTAAAAGAGATGGCTAGGGAAATTCCAAATGCACTAGTGATAATTTACCAAAATTCACTGGACTCTGGGGTGGTTCCAGCAGATTGGAAATTAGCAAACGTGACACCACTGTTTAAAAAAGGAGGTAGGCAGAAAGCGGGTAATTATAGGGCAGTTAGCTTAACTTCGGTACTAGGGAAGATGCTGAAATCTATCATCAAGGAAGAAATAGCGAGGCCTCTGGATGGAAATTGTCCCATTGGGCAGACGCAGCATGGGTTCATAAAGGGCAGGTTGTGCCTAACTAATTTTGTGGAATTGTTTGAGGACATTACCAATGCGGTAGATAACAGGGAGCCAATGGATGTGGTATATCTGGATTTCCAGAAAGCATTTGACAAGGTGCCACACAAAAGGTTGCTGCATGAGATAAAGATGCATGGTATTAAGGGTAAAGTAGTAGCATGGATAGAGGATTGGTTAATGAATAGAAAGCAAAGAGTGGATATTAATGGGTGTTTCTCTGGTTGGCAATCAGTAGCGAGTGGTGTCCCTCAGGGATCAGTGTTGGGCCCACAATTGTTCACAATTTACATGGATGATTTGGAGTTGGGGACCAAGGGCAATGAGTCCAAGTTTGCAGACGACACTAAGATGAGTGGTAAAGCAAAAAGTGCAGAGGATACCGGAAGTCTGCAGAGGGATTTGGATAGGTTAATTGAATGGGCTAGGGTCTGGCAGATGGAAACAATGTTGACAAATGTGAGGTTATCCATTTTGGTAGGAATAACAGCAAAAGGGATTATTATTTAAATGATAAAATATTAAAACATACTGCTGTGCAGAGAGACCTGGGTCTGCTAGTGCATGAGTCACAAAAAGTTAGTTTACACGTGCAACAGGTTATCAAGAAGGTGATTGGAATTTTGTCCTTCATTGCTAGAGGGATGGAGTTTAAGACTAGGGAGGTTATGCTGCAATTGTATATGATGTTAGTGAGGCCACACCTGGAGTATTGTGTTCAGTTTTGGTCTCCTTACCTGAAAAAGGACATACTGGCACTGGAGGGTGTGCAGAGGAGATTCACTAAATTAATCCCAGATCTGAAGGGGTTGGATTACGAGGTGAAGTTGAGTAGACTGGGACTGTACTCGTTGGAATTTAGAAGGATGAGGGGGGATCTTATAGAAACATATAAAATTGTGAAGTGAATAGATAGGATAGATGCGGGCAGGTTGTTTCCACTGGCGGGTGAAAGCAGAACTAGGGGGCATAGCCTCAAAATAAGGGGAAGTAGATTTAGGACTGAGTTTAGGAGGAACTTCTTCATCCAAAGGGTTGTGAATCTATGGAATTCCTTGCCCAGTGAAGCAATTGAGGCTCCTTCATTAAATGTTTTTAAGATAATGATAGATAGTTTTTTGAAGAATGAAGGGATTCAGGGTTATGGTGTTCGGGCCGGAAAGTGGAGCTGAGTCCACAAAAGATCAGCCATGATCTCATTGAATGGCAGAGCAGGCTCGAGGGGCCAGATGACCTATTCCTGCTCCTAGTTCCTATGTTCCAGTGTGCTGCGGAGGTAACCTTTAGCTGTGGGTGGAGGCTCGGGCTTCATTTTGTCATTCGAGGAAAAAAATCTGTGGTTTGTAGCTTTAAATTTCTTATTTGCAATTTTCGGGCAGTTCCCTTTTAAGTGGGCGTGGTCAAGGTCCTCTGACATCATGACGCTCGTGACATAACGTGTAGGAATCGACTGCGGACTTCCGGTTGAGGCTATACGGAGCTAAGCCGCACGATTCGGCAGCTCCCGCTATCACGGACTTTCGGGCTCTTTAGAGGAGCCCCAACGGAAATTTGTTTGAAGACAACCCGTGGGGAAGGGAAGAGAGAGGTCCCCCTTCAACTTTTATGGACCGGACCAGAAGTGAAACGGCCAAAAAAGCGGCATTGGAGCAACGGGAGAAGCGAGGGAAGAAAATCAAAATGGCGGCGGCCGGGGACAAAGCGGAGTGCGGGCCGGAGCTGCAGGAGTTCATCAAGCACTGCTTCGAGGAGCTGCGCAAGTAGATGCTGGCGCCTATGTTGTCGGCAATTGAAGGACTAGGGATGACCCAGAAGGCCCACGAGGTAAAGATCCAGGAGGAACAGAAAAGAGTCAGTGAGAACGAGGACGAGATCTTGGGCCTGGCGGTGAGAGTGGAGCAGCACGAGGCGCTGCACAAGAGGTGGGCGGGAAGACTCGAAGACATGGAGAACAGTTCGAGGAGAAAGAATCTGCGGATCCTGGGTCTCCCTGAAGGTGTGGAGGGGGCCGATGCCGGGGCATACGCGAGCACGATGCTCGGGGTAATGATGGGCGCGGAGGCCCCTTCGAGGTCGCTGGAGCTGGACGGGGCACACCGGGTGCTGGCGAGGAGGCCCAAGGCAAACGAGCCGCCAAGGGCGATGGTGGTGAGATTTCACCGTTTCACGGACAGAAAGAGGGTCCTGAAATGGGCCAAGAAGGAGCGGAGCACCAAGTGGGACAATGCAGAGATCCGAATATACCCGGACTGGAGCACGGAGGTTGCAAAGAGGAGAGCGGGTTTCAACCGGGCCAAGGCGGTGTTGCACCGGAAAGGAGTGAGATTCGGAATGCTGCAGCCAGCGCGACTGTGGGTCACACACAAGAAATCAACACTATTATTTCGAAACTCCTGAAGAGGCGTGGACCTTCATACAAACCGAAAAGTTGGGCTCTAACTGAGGGTTTGTGAGGGTGGGGGGGATGTTTGATGGTTGTTGTATATAGGGGGTCAATCACGCGCAGGAAATGTTACATGGGCTGGTGGAGAGAGACAGGAGCTGCGCCAGAGGGGGCGGGGCAGGCTTCGGAAAGCGCGGGGTTTTTCCCGCGCTAGGGAAGAAAGGCGGGAAGGAGAATGGAGGAACGCACACTGATTGGGAGACTCCCACACGGGGAGGTGAATGGGATGGGGGGGGAAGCCGGGGTCAGCAGGTGTCAGCTGACTTACGGGAGTGATATGGGGGAAGCAAAAAAGCTAGACACGGGTCTAGCGGGGGTGGGGGGGGGGAGGGGGGGAGAGGAGGGGGGAAGGGGGGGAAAAAGGGTTGCTGCTGCACCGGCCGAAAGGGAATGGGACACAGAAGAGGTGGTCGGGGCGGGGGTCTCCCAGCTGGGGGACTGGAGGGTGAGGGCGGCGCGGACACGGGACTGGCCTAGAAAAGGAGATGGCTAGTCGGGGTGTGGGGGGGGGGGCGGTGAGAGCCCCTCCAATCCGGCTGATAAAGTAGAACGTGAGGGGCCTGAACGGGCCAGTGAAGAGGGCCCGAGTGTTCGCGCACTTAAAGGGACTGAAGGCAGACGTGGTCATGCTCCAAGAGACACATCTGAATGTGGCGGACCAGGTCAGGTTAAGAAAGGGATGGGTAGGACAGGTATTCCATTCGGGGCTGGACGCAAAGAATAGAGTGGTGGCAATATTGGTGGGGAAGCGGGTGTCATTTGAGGCCAAGAATATCGTAGTGGATAACGGAGGGTGATATGTGATGGTGAGCGGTAAGTTGCAGGGGACGTGGGTGGTGTTGGTAAATGTATACGCCCCGAACTGGGATGATGCTGGATTCATGAAGCGCATGTTGGGGCGCATTCCGGACCTGGAGGTAGGAGGCCTGATAATGGGTGCGGACTTCAATACGGTGTTGGACCCAGCACTGGACCGTTCCAGATCGAGGACTGGAAAGAGGCCGGTGGCGGCCAGGGTGCTTAGGGGGTTTATGGATCAGATGGGGGGAGTGGACCCGTGGAGGTTTGCTAGGCCGCAGGCCAGGGAATTTTCTTTTTTCTCCCACGTGCACAAAGCCTACTCCCGGATAGATTTTTTTGTCCTGGGCAGGGCGCTCAGTGGAGGGAACGGAGTATTCGGCCACAGCCGTTTCGGATCACGCCCCGCACTGGGTGGAACTGGAGCTGGGAGAGGAGAGGGACCAACGCCCGCTGTGGCGGCTGGATGTGGGACTGCTGGAAGATGAGGGGGTGCATCGAAAGATACTTGGAGGCCAACGACAACGGGGAGGTGCGGGTGGGGGTGGTATGGGAGGCATTGAAGGCGGTGATCAGGGGAGAGCTAATCTCCATCAGGGCTCATAGGGAGAAGACAGAGGGCATGGAAAGGGAGAGGTTATTGGGGGAGATTTTAAGAGTGGACAGGAGATACGCAGAGGCCCCTGAGGAGAGATTACTTGGGGAAAGACGACGTCTCCAGACGGAGTTTGATCTGTTGACCACAGGGAAGGCAGAGGCACAGTGGAGGAAGGCGCAGGGGGCGACCTACGAGTATGGGGAAAAGGCGAGTCAGATGCTGGCACACCAGCTCCGTAAGAGGGCGGCAGCGAGAGAAATAGGGGGAGTCAAGGATGGAAGGGGAGACACGGTGCAGAGTGCGACGAAAATAAACGAGGTATTCAAGGCCTTCTATGAGGAGCTGTACAGATCCCAGCCCCCAGCGGGGGAAGAGGGGATGAGACGATTCCTAGACCAACTGAGATTCCCGAGGGTGGAGGAGCAAGAGGTGGCTGGTTTGGGAGCACCAATTGGGTTGGAGGAGCTGAGCAAGGGTTTGGGAGATTTGGACGCGGGGAAGGCCCCGGGACCGGACGGGTTCCCGGTGGAATTCTCCAGGAAGTACGTAGACCTGTTGGCCCCGCTACTAGTGAGGACCTTTAATGAGGCAAGAGAGGAAGGGACCCTGCCCCCGACAATGTCGGAGGCGACGTTTTCTTTGATCCTAAAGCGGGACAAGGACCCACTGCAATGTACATCGTACAGGCCGATCTCGCTCCTCAACGTGGATGCTAAGTTGCTGGCAAAACTGCTGGCTACGAGGATCGAGGACTGTGTCCCGGGGGTGATCCACGAGGACCAGACGGGATTTGTAAAGGGCAGGCAGCTAAACACCAATGTGTGGTCGAATAGGACCCCGAGGGTAAGGAGAGGGTTTCTGGAACACAGTAGGGACCGAGGAGGGCTGGCGCTGCCAAACCTAGGGAGCTACTATTGGGCAGCAAATGTGGCGATGATCCGCAAGTGGGTGATGGAGGGAGAGGGGGCGGCATGGAAGAGGGTGGAGATGGCGTCCTGTAAAGGAACGAGCCTGGTGACGGCACCGCTGCCGCTCTCGCCGATAAGGTACACCACGAGCCCGGTGGTGGCGGCAACGCTAAATATCTGGGGCCAGTGGAGACGGCACAGGGGTGCAATGGGAGCCTCGGTGTGGTCCCCGATCAGGGGTAACCACCGGTTTGTCCCGGGGAAGATGGACGGGGGGTTTCAGAGCTGGCATCGGGCGGAGATTAGAAGAATGGAGGACCTGTTCATTGACGGGACGTTTGCGAGCCTAGGGGCACTGGAGGAGAAGTTTGAGATACCCCCGGGATACATGCAGGTGGGGGCGTTTGTGAGGCGACAGGTGAAGGAATTCCCGTTGCTCCCGGCACAAGAAATTCAAGACAGGGTGATCTCGGGTGTATGGGTCGGGGAGGGCAAGGTGTCGGCAATACACCAGGAGATGAAAGAAGAGGGGGAAGCGCTAGTAGAAGAGCTGAAGGGGAAAAGGGAGGAGGAGCTGGGGGAGGAGATTGAGGAAGGTCTGTGGGCTGATGCCCTAGGCAGGATTAATTCCTCCTCTTCGTGTGCCAGGCTCAGCCTGATACAATTTAAGGTGGTTCACAGAGCTTACTTGACAGGGGCGAGGTTGATCAGGTTCTTTGGGGTAGAGGACAGATGTGGAAGGTGCTCAGGGAGCCCGGCGAACCATGTCCATATGTTTTGGTCATGCCCGGCACTGGAGGGGTTCTGGAGAGGAGTGGCGGGAGCAATATCTCAGGTGGTGAAAGTCCGGGTCAAGCCAAGCTGGGGGCTAGCAATATTTGGAGTAGCGGACGAGCCGGGAGTGCAGGAGGCGAAAGAGGCCGGCATTCTGGCCTTTGCCTCCCTAGTAGCCCGGCAAAGGATCTTGCTAATGTGGAAGGAGGCGAAGCCCCCAGCGTGGAGGCCTGGATAAACGACATGGCTGGGTTCATAAAGCTTGAGCGGATAAAGTTTGCCTTGAGAGGGTCTGGCAGGGGTTTTACAGGCGGTGGCAACCGTTCCTAGACTATCTCGCGGAGCGTTAGAGGAAGGCCGGTCAGCAGCAGCAGCAACCCGGGGGAGGGGGGGGGGAACGTCCTGTGAGGGGGGGGGGAATGGAAGGAGGGGGGAAGGGGGGCTTGCCTGGGGGGGTGGATGAGCAAGAGGAAACATGAAGGATTTGGGAAACTGGCACGTGCGGGAGAGAGCCAATGTACAAAGTTATGTAACATATTGTTTTACCATGGATGTATCTTGCTTTGTGCGATTTCTTGCTATTTTGTTATGAGGGGGGGTTATTGTTTGTAAGGGTGAGAAATTGTGTTAAAAATTTTTAATAAATATATTTTTTTTAAAAAGGAATCGACTGCGCATGCACGGCTTCTCACGCATGCGCGCAAGTGTATTTTGACGTTTTTTTTCTGTTGAAGAAGTGCGCATGTGCGTACTGGCCGGAAAGCTCTCGGTCAAGTGCTGCTGCGTCGAGTGAGATCCTGCCTCTGCCTCGTGCTAAGTTTTGGCTTCGTTTTTTCTTTGGATAGATTGAAGGTACTGATTGTTTTTCTTTTCATACACTACCCACTATTTAATTGCGATGTCTAAAATTTGATACGGTTGTTGTGAAAGTTTTCTCGTTAAAGTTTTATCAGATAGTCCATAAATTAATTGATCTATTATCATAGCTTCTCTGAGATCAGCATATTAACAGCCTTGTGCTCGTACCTGGAGGACTGCAATAAAATCAGTGATTGACTCTCCGAATCTCTGGCACCTATTATGAAATTTAAGTCTTTCCAGCATCTCACCAGACTGACTTTTACAGGGCTCTTCAAATTTTGCGATAATGACTTTAAATTTAGTTTTATCTTCACCTTCCAAGAAATTGAACGAGTTATGTATCTCAATGGCCGGTTTCCCTGCCGCAGCTAAGAGGTATGCTATTTTTTTTTGAATCTGGCGCAGCGGTCATGTCCTTAATTTCCAGAAACAAATTAAATTGTTGCAGGAAAATCTTCCAGTTGTACTGGAGATTACCAGAGGTTCTGAGCTGTTCTGGAGCTGGAAGTGATTCCATCTTACTAGTTTGTGCCCGAGAGATCCGAGTGTTGCGATGCCTTCCTTGGCCGAATATCATATCCGAGTTTTTCTTTTTCTTGTCTGTCGAACCAAATCTAGCTAGTTTCTGTTTTTGTTGTTAAGGCCAACACTCCTTGGTACCATGTTGTGTTACCTGCGTGGTCAATAACACGTGTTACTCAATCCTTGGTTGATGGTGAGAGGTCCTCTGAATCGTGTTGAAGAAGACTCGTCCAGTAACAACAAAGGTTTTTTGAGTAACTATAACTATAAATGCATGAGTTCTTTACCTTAACATGGAAACTAGGAATTGGTTAACAAGATTAACAATAATAACTAAACGTAACTCCACTAACTATCTATGTTATTCTGATGCTACCCTGTTCACAGTACACCCACGAGAGAGAGAGACCCCGTGTGGCTGCTTTTTAATACCCCTGTTGGTCCAGCCCTCTAGTGATGTGGTGCTACTATTTATCCATTAACCCCTTGTGTGCACGCACCTACAGAGATCACTACATCCTCCCCTTTTTAATGTGTTACAGATTTTCTGTATGGTGTAACGAAAATTGAACAAACATAATGAATTAAGTCAACTGGGAACAGATAAAACAAGTAACGCTGTGTACAGAATGTGATGGTAATAATGACTGTACAAAGTCAATCAATGTTTAAAAACTCCAACCTTAACGAAAAACTTTGTGAGTCCAGACTGTATGAGTTTGATCAGATGGGTTGATCTCTTTGCCTATCGTTGCGGTGGCAGTGTTGATGTTGTCATGTCGTTGTGACCACCGACAGTGTTTATGAGTGTACGTGAGGACATCGAGACATCGGAATGGTCGAATCCGATCGCGGGCCAGGTCACCGTGGGGGCACCTCCCGGGGCCAGATCCCCCTGTGCCTCCCCAAGAACCCCGGAGGCCGCCCGCAGCGCCAGGTCCCGCCGGTAAGGACCTACTCCAATTTACGCCGGCGGGACTGGCAGAAAAAAGGCAGGACTTCGGCCCATCGCAGGCTGGAGAATCCGGGCAGCCCCGGGGCCCATTGAGTTGAGTCGTGCCGGACCCCGCCATTCTCCGAGGCGGGCGGCGCGGCACATGCCGGCCGATTCTTGGGGGGCGGGAGAACTTGGAGGTCGGCGGGAGCGGGATTCACGCCAACCCCCGGCGATTCTCCGACCCGACAGGGGGTTGGAGAATCCCGCCCATTGTCTTTGGTCCCCATCAAAAACTTAATTCTCTAGCAATTGTCTCTACCTGGCTAATATCGAAAGCGGAATATGACTGTTTGAAATCTTGGCTTCCAATATGACCCTGAATTGAGTTTTGACCCTAGATCCTCTCTACCATCAAGGCTACCTACTCCCACCTCTGTAACAGTGCTCGGCTCTGCACCTGGTGCAGCTTATCTACTGCTGTATTCATGTATTCATGTCTTTCTCACCTTGACTCTACTATTACAAAGCGCTGCTGGCCAACCTCCCACCTTGCACCCTCTATAAACTTTACTCATCCAAAGCTCTTCTACACAGACCCTAACTCACACCAGGTCCCATCTGGCCTAACAAGGTCTCAGTCTTAGAATTTCCATCTTTGTTTTCAAACACCTCCAAGGACTCATCCCTGTCACATCCTCTCGCCCTACAATTCTCTGAGATAGATGTGGCTATCCAGTCCTGGCCTCGCTTGCATCCCTGATTTTCATAGAATCATCATAGAACCATAGAATTTACAGTGCAGAAGGAGGCCATTCAGCCCATCGGGTCAGTACCGGCCCTTACAAAGAGCAACCTACTGAAGCCCACGTATCCACCCCATCCCCATAACCCAGCAACCCCCACTCAACCCTTTTTGGACACCAAGGGCAATCCAGCATGGCCAATCAACCCAACCCGTACATCCCCGGACCGTGGGAGGAAACCGGAGTCGAATCATATCATAGAATTTACAGTGCAGAAGGAGGCCATTTGGCCCATCAAGTCTGCACCGGTCCTTGGAAAGAGCACCATACCAAAGCCCACACCTCCACCCCATCCCATCCCATCCCTACACCTCCATCCGATCCCCGTAACCCCATCTAACCTTTTTTGGACACCAAGGGCAATTTAGCATGGCCAATCCACCTAACCTGCACATCTTTGGACTTTGGGAAGAAACCAGAGCACCCGGAGGAAACCCACACAGACGCAGAACGTGCAGACGCCACACAGACAGTGACCCAAGCCGGGAAGCGAACCTGGGGCCCTGGAGCTGTGAAGCAACTGTGCTACCGTGCTGCCCACAACCTTTTCATCACCTCACCAGACCCTAAGCTCTGGAATTCTCTCCCTAAACCTCATCACAGTGCGACATCTCTCCATTCCTTAGGGGCAGCACGGTAGTATAGTGGTTAGTACAATTGCTTCACAGCTCCAGGATCCCAGGTTTCATTCCCGGCTTGGGTCACTGTCTGTGCGGAGTCTGCACGTTCTCCCCGTGTCTGCGTGGATTTCCTCCGGGTGCTCCGGTTTCCTCCTACAGTCCAAAGATGTGCAGGTTAGGTGGATTGGCCGTGATAAATTGCCCTTAGTGTCCAAAATTGCCCTTAGTGTTGGGTGCGACTACTCGGCTATGGGGGTGCGGTGGGGGTGGGGGCTTGGGTAGGGTGCTCTTTCCAAGAGCTGGTGCAGACTCGATGGGCCGAATGGCCTCCTTCTGCACTGTAAATTCTATGATTCTTTCAAATCCTCCTTATACTCAAAACTTGCAGAATGCCACTCCACTCACTACCTCCAAGCAGAAAGGAAGGATGATTTTAAAAAAGGGAACAAAGAAAGCATAGGAATAGAAAAGCAGTTAAAAAGGAAAAGAGTGAATCTGCAACAATATAGAACCCAAAATGGCAACAACTCTTATTACCCTTTGACATAGTAAAATGTCCCAAGGCAAAGAAGCATTATCAAACAAATCTTGACACTGAGTCACATGAAATACCAGGATAGGTATCCAAAAGGTTCGTCAAAGGTACGTGTTAAGGAATGGAAAGGAGACGGACAAGTAGAGAGGTTCGGGAGGGAATATAAATATTCCCTAAATAAACGGACAATAGTGCATCAGCCACTTATTCTACACACTTCCCAAAATTGGACATGGTATGCAATAGCAGTTAATCCCTTACCATTCTCTCATGGATATGGATACAAGTATACCTAGATTAGTAGTCAGAATATTAATTTAGGCAATAAAAACTGATGGCTTAAGTGGAAGTTGTGAAAAATTATCTGATGAAATTTGTTGAAATTCCTGCTGCTTGACAAGCTGAACTCTCGCCTTCAGCAGATTTTCCTCTACATTAGGGCCTGGAGTCTCCATTCTGGACACAAAGAGCTCCCACCAACAGAGTCGCCGTTGCGATAGGAGCGGTATCCAGGTGTGAGTCTCTTCCACCCGCCCCACTCCCCCCCCCCCAACAATGCAAGCACTGCCCCGCTGATATGTATGGGCACCCGTCCCCCCCATGACAAGTAGGGGCATCCTCCCCCCCACCATGGAAATAACAGTTCACCACCCCGCCCACAGTAGGCACGCATGAGGGTGATCCGTCCCCCCCCGCCCCCCCTCCACCGACCCCTCCAGCACCCTACCAGTCTTCCTCTTTTTCTTTTTTATTATAAATTTAAAATACCCAATTATTTTTTGTTCCAATTAAGGGAATCTTTAATTTTGCATATCTTTTTTTTGGGTTGTGGGAGTGAGATCCACACAGACATGGGGAGAATGACACGGACAGTGGCCTGGGGCCGGGATCAATACTGGGTCCTCTGCGGCGTGAGGCAAGCAGTGCTACCTACTGCGCCACCATACTGATCATAGTCCTCTTTTTCATAGCTGAAAACACTTGTCTGTTTTGATGTGGTGAGGAGCTGTCAAGCATAGCAAGAGTGCTTATAAACATTGTGGTTAGCACCAAAGCCAGGTACTTGAGATGTATTCAAGCCTGAAGAGAAAGATAGATTAACAAACCACCAAGCACATCTCTGGAGAAATAAAAACGTCAATCACTGGCTAATACAATGTATTGCTGTGTGAAATTGAATGGAAGATTTGCATTTAAATAGGTGTCAAGGGATCTGAAGCCCTTTGACGTGTACTTGGCTTTCAAGGAAGCTTCTGACACTTGTAACAGCTGCTCTTTTAAACACTTTTCTCTGAGACAACAGATGTAAGGGAAGGGTAAGTGAGAATGCAGTGTTTTCTAACCCTATTGCCTAACTGCTCTTCAGCTTTTAAGCAGGTGTGACTGATGGGCGTCTCTGATGTGGATCTCTGATGGGCTCTCTTATTTCTGTCCCTGTTGGCAGTTTCTGATGACGGGGTCTGATGGGCGTCTCTGATGGCAGGGTCTAGGGGAGTCATGGAAGCAGGGGTCAGGTCACCGTTATGCATGTGTTCCATGGAGGGGTAACCCATTATTCCCATGGTGGAGGGAGAGGATGCCCCTACTTGCCCACCCTTACTCACATGATTTGCATTGTGGGGGGGGGAAGGTCTGCCAATGGACTTTGGGGGGGGGGGCGCTCCTGTTATGCACTGACCCCCTTCGCTCACCAGGTGATCCACAGCTTCGGCAAACTTTCACCAAAACCCGTCTGGAGGATTTGTTGTGGGGGGGCGAAAAGGGAGATTGAACAATAATAACAGAAATAACAGAAATGATAACACAAAAGCAAAGAAAGAAGATGTGCTCTGCATTGGTGTTTGCCCAGAAGAGGACTTCACTAACGCAGTGATAAATGAGGAAATTGCCTGCAAAACCAGATGCGATAAAAATGGATAAACAGGAGGTACAAGAAAGGCTGATGGTGCTTAAAGTGGTACATCACCCGGTTCAGATAAGATGCAATCTGAGGATGCAAAGGGAAGTATAGGCAGAAATTGAGGCAGTCCACAAACTTTCCGTTTCCTGTAGATACCGGGCCGTGTCAAAGGACTACTGGGTCGCTAACGTTGCACACTTGTTCAAAAAAGTTAAATGGTACACCAGGCAATTACAGGTGAGTCAATCAGTTTAATGTTGGTGCTGGGTAAGTTTTAGAAAGAATAATCTGGGAGAAGGTTAACAGCCCCTGAGGAAAGCATGGTCGATTTAACGAAAGCCAGGGTGGATGAAGGGATAATCGAGTTTGGCTAACTTGATTGAGTTTTTTTGATAAGGTAATAGAGAGGGTGGATGAATTTGGTGCAGTTGATGATGTGTATATGGACTTCCAAATGATGTTTCAATAAGTTTCATATTTTAAACTTGTTCGCAAAATTGAAGCAAATGGGATAAAGGGAGCGGAAGCAGCATGGATACAAAATTGACTCAGAAATAGAAAACAAAGCTTTGTGGGAAATGGCCATTTTGTTTGGACAGGTTGGAGGTATACAGTGGGGTTTCTCAGAGTTCATTACTATAATCTGTTACACCAACGGGCCTGGAATAGGGACAGAACTGGCAGCTAAATATGTTTTTTTTTAAATTTAGAGTATCCAATTATTTCTTCCGATTAAGGGGTAATTTAGCGTGGCCAATCCAACTATCCTGTACATCTTTTGGGTTGTGGGGGTGAAACCCACGCAGACACAGGGAGAACGTGTAAACTCCACACGGACATTGACCCAGGCTGGGATTCGAACCTGGGTCCTCAGCGCCGTCAGCAGAAATGCTAACCACTGTGCCACCGTGCTGCCCCATGATATAGGTGTTTTAGGCGAGACAGGGGGGGAAGGTAAAAGTAGTGGGGGAGTTGCAATACAGGTAAGAGAACATATTACAGCTGTTCAGTGGGAGGACACCTTGGAAGAATCAAGTAACGAGGCACTGTTGGTAGAACTCAGAAACAGGAAGGGAGCATTCGCTATAATGGGGGTGTACTACAGGCCTCCCAACAGCCCACGGGACGTTGAAGAACAAATATGTAAGCAGATTCTGGATAGATGTAGAAATAATAGGGTTGTTGCAGTGGGTGACTTTAATTTTCCTCATATTGACTGGAAATCCCTTAGGGCTAAGAGTCTGGATAGTGAGGAATTTGTTAAGTGTGTTAAACAGGAAAAAAGTTTGGAACAATATGTGGATAGTCCGACTAGAGAGGGGGCTATACTGGACCTAGTAATAGGGAATAAGCCCGGCCAGGTCAAGGTCGCAGTGGGGGAAGATGTGGCGAACATTGACCACAATTCCGTAAGCTTTTGGATACTCATGGAAAAGAACGAGTGTTGTCCTCGGGTTAAGGTGCTAAATTGGGGGAAGGTGAACTACAACCAGATTAGGCAGGATTTGGAGGCTGTTGTTTGGGAGAGGCTGTTGGAGGGTAAAGCCACATTTGGCATGTGGGCGTCTTTTAAGTAGCAGTTGATGGGAGTGCAGGACAGGCATGTACCGGTAAAAAGAAAAAACAGGAAAGGCAGGATTCATGAACCGTGGATGACCAGGGAAATTGCAAGTCTCGTCAAAATGAAAAAGGATGCACACGTGGGGTCTAGGCAACTAAAAACAGATGAAGCACTTGAAGAATACAAGAAAAGTAGAAAAGAGCTCAAGCAGGGAGTTAGGAGGGCAAAAAGGGGTCACGAAATGTCCTTGGCAGACAGGATTAAGGAGAATCCCAAGGCATTTTAGACGTATATTAGGAACAAGAGGGTAGCTAGAGAAAGAGTTGGTCCACCTAAGGACAAAGGAGGGAAATTATGTGTAGAACCAAAGGAAGTAGGGGAGATCCTTAATGAGTATTTTGCATCAGTATTCACAAAGGAGAATGACACGTTGATTGGTGGTGTCTCAGAGGGATGTGTAAACACTTTAGAACAGGTCATTATTACAAGGGAGGAAGTGTTAGGTGTGTTAAAAAGCATTAAGGTAGACAAATCCCCAGGGCTAGATGGCATCTATCCCAGATTACTGTGGGAGACAAGAGATGAAATTGTTGGGCCTTTAACAGAAATCTTTGTTTCCTCATTGGCCACAGGTGAGATCCCAGAGGGTTGAAAGTTGGCCAATGTTGTCCCAGTATTTAAGAAGGGTAGCAAGGTAATTTTAGGCCAGTGAGCTTGACGTCAGTGATAGGGAAATTGTTGGAAAGGATTCTCAGAGCTAGGGGCTGGATTTTCCGATTCTGGGGCTATGTCCCCACACAGGCGTGGGAACGGTGGCGTTTTACGCCAGAAAAACCATCGCAAAATGGCCACCAATTCCCCGTTTTGCTGGGGTCTACCATCCCGGATGATACCAAGATTGCAGGAGTTGCGGATAGAGACGGAGATTGTCAGAGAATACAGCAAATAGGCTGCACAATTGGGTGGAGATATGGCAGATGGAATTTAACCCGGACAAATGCGAGGTGATGCATTTTGGTAGATGCAATTCAGGTGGGAGCTATAAAATAAATGACAAAACCATCAGAAGCATAGATACACAGAGAGATCTGGGCGCACAGGTCCACAGTTTCGTAAAAGTGGCAGCACAGGTGGAAATGGTGGTAAAGAAAGCATATGTCATGCTTGCCTTCATCAGATGGGGTATCGAGTATAAAAGCTCGCAAACTATGTTACAGTTATATAGAACGTTGATAGGCCATATTTGGAATACTGTGTCCGATTCTGGTCACCGAACTACCAGAAGGACGTGGAGGCTTTGGAGAGAGTAGAGAAAAGGCTTTCCAGGATGTTGCCTGGTATGGAGGGTACTAGCTATGAGGAAAGTCCCAAAATCCCAAACAGGGATTGTTCTCCCTGGAGAGAATTAGGCTGAGGGGTGGCCTGACAGAAGTTTATAAAATTATGAGGGGTATAGACAGGGTGAACAGTTGGAGACTTTTTCCCAGGGTGGAAATGACAATTACAAGGGGGCACAAGTTCAAGATGAGGGGGGAATAGGTTCAGTGGAAATGTGCGGGAGAAGTATTTTACACAGAGAGTGGTGGTGGTGGCCTGGAATGCTCTGCCAAGTGAGGTGGTTGAGGCAGATACGTTAGTGATCTTTAAGACCTTTCTGGATAGGCACATGAACAGACGGGGTATAGAGGGATACAGGCGGACAGTCAAGATAGGACATGTGATCAGCGCAGGCTTGGAGGGCCGAAGGGCCTGTTCCTGTGCTGTATTGTTCTTTCTTCTTTGTTCTTTGCCACCCTGGGAAAGTGCACGCTCCATTCCAGCCCCAAGTGAATTAACCAATAATTCTGATAAAAATTCCTCAACTCTTTGGCCCTTGGCGGCCCAATAATTACAGTCACCATGTTTGTAAGTTGAAACATAATTACTCTTTTTTTATAACAAGATTGATGGCAAAATATGCAGTGAATGCAATGGAATAGCATCAAACTAACTGTCATGCTAGGAAGATATTAAGAATTTGGGTCCAAGATGAAGCAGGGAATTTAGGGGGTTAAAACAGAAAGAAAAAAAAGTCTGTTTGCAGCAGTGTCAACGGGATGCGCCCCCATATGGCTGAGACACATGGTCCCATTCAGACTTACACTCATTAGGGAATGCATATGGTGCTTCACCCAAGATCTGTTGTCTTTTGGGACATTCCTGCATGATCAGCCATTATTCGATAAACAGAGTCTGAGAACCTAATGGTCTGTCAATAGACGGCTGGGTGCATATGAATGGCACGGCTCTAGTCTTTTGTGTAAATGGGAGTGGAAATCAAGCTGCCCAAATTATAATTCCAGCAGAGGGCAGTAGAGTGGAGCTGCTGATTGGCTGTTGAAGGGGCAATTTGCATAGGTCTGTTGTGCTCACCCTAACTTGAAGGTGTACCTGAGCAAGAGACCCTAGCTGTTCAAGTAAAGACAAGCATCCAGCAGAGGGCAGTAGAGCGGAGCTGCTGATTGGCTGTTGTGGGGGCAATTTGCAGACGTCTGTTGTACTCACCCTAACTTGAAGGTGGTTTGTGGAGGAGCTGTTGTCAAGTGACACTTAAACCCGAAACACTTCTTTAGTGTTTCCCTCTCTACCCCCTCCTCTAACCAAAAAAACACAACTGCTGTAAAGATCAAGAGGAAGGCTCAAGAGCAGGTAGAAGTAGAAAGAAGTTGAACCGTGAAGTCACAGCCTGCAGGTAAGGGATTGGCTGGTGATTGTTCGTTGTTTTTATTTTATTTTCCCTCAGGTGTTATCGTGCGGGGTGCAGAGGTTACTGAGTGAGTGCTTGCTGAGAAGGGGCGTGAATAACAGGTAAGCTCTTTCTTTATTTTTATTTTTTTATCTAGAGGGGATGGCAGGGAAGGTAGTGCAATGTTCCTCCTGCAGAATGTTTGAGGTGGGGGACACCGTCAGTGTCCCTGCTGATTTCATCTGTGAGAAGTGTACCCATCTCCAGCTCCTCAGAAACTGTGTTAGGGAACTGGAGCTGGAGCTGGATGAACTTTGGATCATTCGGGAGGCAGAGGTGGTCATAGATAGAAGCTTCAGGGATATAGTTACTCCGAAGAATGAAGATAGATGGGTGATGGTGCGAGGGGCTGGGAGGAAGCAGTCAGTACAAGGATCCCCTGCTGTCGTTCCCCTTAGTAACAAATATACCGCATTGGATACTGTTGGGGGGGGGACTTACCAGGGGTAAGCCATGGGGTACAGGTCTCTGGCACAGAGTCTGTCCCTGTTGCTCAGAAGGGAAGGGGGGGAGGAGTAGAGCATTAGTCATTGGAGACTCCATAGTTAGGGGGATAGATAAGAGATTCTGTGGGAACGAGAGAGACTCGCGGTTGATGTGTTGTCTCCCAGGTGCCAGGGTCCGTGATGTCTTGGGTCGTGTTTTCGGGATCCTTAAGGGGGAGGGGAAGCAGCCCCAAGTCATGGTCCACATAGGTACCAACGACATAGGTAGGAAAAGGGATAGGGATGTAAGGCAGGAATTCAGGGAGCTAGGGTGGAAACTTAGATCTAGGACAAACAGAGTTATTATCTCTGGGTTGTTACCCGTGCCACGTGCTAGCGAGACGAGGAATAGGGAGAGAGAGGAGTTGAACACGTGGCTATAGGGATGATGCAGGAGGGAGGCTTTCAGATTTCTGGATAATTGGGGCTCATTCTGGGGTCGGTGGGACCTCTACAAACGGGATGGTCTACACCTAGACCACAGGGGTACCAATATCCTGGGGGGGGCGGGGGGGAAATTTGCTAATGCTCTTCGGGAGGGTTTAAACTAGTTCAGCAGGGGCTTGGGAACCTGAATTGTAGCTCCAGTATACAGGAGGTTGAGAGTAGTGAGGTCATGAGTAAGGTTTCAAAGTTGCAGGAGTGTACCGGCAGGCAGGAAGGTGGTTTAAAGTGTGTCTTCTTCAATGCCAGGAGCATCCGGAATAAGGTGGGTGAACTTGCGGCATGGGTTGGTACCTGGGATTTCGATGTTATGGCCATTTCGGAGACATGGATAGAGCAGGGACAGGAATGGTTGTTGCAGGTGCCGGGGTTTAGATATTTCAGTAAGCTCAGGGAAGGTGGTAAAAGAGGGGGAGGGGTGGCATTGTTAGTCAAGGACAGCATTACGGTGGCAGAAAGGACGTTTGATGAGGACTCGTCTACTGAGGTAGTATGGGCTGAGGTTAGAAACAGGAAAGGAGAGGTCACACTGTTAGGGGTTTTCTATAGGCCTCCAAAAAGTTCCAGAGATTTAGAGGTAAGGATTGCAAAGATGATTCTGGATAGGAGCGAAAGTAACAGGGTAGTTGTTATGGGGGACTTTAACTTTCCAAATATTGACTGGAAACGCTATAGTTCGAGGACTGTAGATGGGTCCGATTTTGTCCACTGTGTGCAGGAGGGTTACCTGACGCAGTATGTAGGTAGGCCAACGAGAGGCGAGACCATGTTGGATTTAGTACTTGGTAATGAACCAGGTTGTTAGATTTGGAGGTAGGTGAGCACTTTGGTGATAGTGACCACAATTCGATTACGTTTACTTTAGTGATGGAAAGGGGTAGGTATATACCGCAGGGCAAGAGTTATATCTGGGGGAAAGGCAATTATGATGCGATGAGGCAAGACTTAGGATGCATCGGATGGAGAGGGAAACTGCAGGGGATGGGCACAATGGAAATGTGGAGCTTGTTCAAGGAACAGCTACTGCGTGTCCTTGATAAGTATGTACCCATCAGGTAGGGAGGAAGTGGTCAAGCACGGGAACCGTGGTTTACTAAAGCAGCTGAAACACTTGTCAAGAGGAAGAAGGAGGCTTAAGTAAAGATGAGACATGAAGGTTCAGTTAGGGCGCTCGAGAGTTACAAGTTAGCTAGGAAGGACCTAAAGAGAGAGCTAAGAAGAGCCAGAGGGGTCATGAGAAGTCTTTGGCAGGTAGGATCAAGGATAACCCTAAAGCTTTCTCTAGATATGTCAGGAATAAACAAATGACTAGGGTAAGAGTAGGGCCAGTCAAGGACAGTAGTGGGAAGTTGTGCGTGGAGTCCAACGAGATAGGAGAGGTGCTAAATGAATATTTTTTGTCAGTATTCACACAGTAAAAAGACAATGTTGTCGAGGAGAATACTGAGATTCAGGCTACTAGACTAGAAGGGCTTGTGGTTCGTAAGGAGGAGGTGTTAGCAATTCTGGAAAGTGTGAAAATAGATAAGTCCCCAGGGCCGGATGGGATTTATCCTAGGATTCTCTGGGAAGTTAGGGAGGAGATTGCTGAGCCTTTGACTTTGATCTTTAAGTCATCTTTGTCTACAGAAATAGTGCCAGAAGACTGGAGGATAGCAAATGTTGTCCCCTTGTTCAAGAAGGGGAGTAGAGACAACCTAGGTAACTATAGACCAGTGAGCCTTACTTCTGTTGTGGGCAAAATCTTGGAAAAGTTTCTATGAGATAGGATGTATAATCATCTGGAAAGGAATAATTTGATTAGAGATAGTCAACACGGTTTTGTGAAGGGTAGGCCGTGCCTCACAAACCTTATTGAGTTCTTTGAGAAGGTGACCAAACAGGTGGATGAGGGTAAAGCAGTTGATGTGGTGCATATGGATTTCAGTAAAGCGTTTGATAAGTTTCCCCACGGTAGGCTACTGCAGAAAATACGGAGGCATGGGATTCAGGGTGATTTAGCAGTTTGGATCAGAAATTGGCTAGCTGGAAGAAGACAAAGGGTGGTGGTTGATGGGAAATGTTCAGACTGGAGTCCAGTTACTAGTCGTGTACCACAAGGATCTGTTTGGGGGCCACTGCTGTTTGTCATTTTTATAAATGATCTGGAGGAGGGCGTAGAAGGATGGGTGAGTAAATTTGCAGATGACACTAAAGTCGGTGGAGTTGTGGACAGTGCGGAAGGATGCTACAAGTTACAGAGGGACATAGATAAGCTGCAGCGCTGGGCTGAGAGGTGGCAAATGGAATTTAATGCCGAAAAGTGTGAAGTGATTCATTTTGGAAGGAATAACAGGAAGACAGAGTGCTGGGCTAATGGTAAGATTCTTGGCAGTGCGGATGAGCAGAGAGTTCTCGGTGTCCATGTACATAGATCCCTGAAAGTTGTCACCCAAGTTGAGAGGGTTGTTAAGAAGGCGTACAGTGTGTTAGCTTTTATTGGTAGAGGGATTGAGTTTCGGAACCATGAGGACATGTTGCAGCTGTACAAAACTCTGGTGCGGCCGCATTTGGAGTATTGCGTGCAATTCTGGTCGCCGCATTACAGGAAGGATGTGGAAGCATTGGAAAGGGTGCAGAGGAGATTTACCAGAATGTTGCCTGGTTTGGAGGGAAGATTATATGAGGAAAGGCTGAGGGACTTGAGGCTGTTTTCGTTAGCCAATGTTAACGAGCAGCACGGTAGCCTTGTGGATAGCACAATTGCTTCACAGCTCCAGGGTCCCAGGTTCGATTCCGGCTTGGGTCACTGTCTGTGCGGAGTCTGCACATCCTCCCCATGTGTGCGTGGGTTTCCTGCGGGTGCTCCGGTTTCCACAGTCCAAAGATGTGCGGGTTAGGTGGATTGGCCATGATAAATTGCCCTTAGTGTCCAAAATTGTCCTTAGTGTTGGGTGGGGTTACTGGGTTATGGGGATAGGGCGGAGGTGTTGACCTTGGGTAGGGTGCTCTATCCAAGAGCCGGTGCAGACTCGATGGGCCGAATGGCCTTCTTCTGCACTGTAAATTCTATGATAAAAGGTTAAGAGGTGACTTAATTGAGGCATACAAGATGATCAGAGGATTGGATAGGGTGGACAGTGAGAGCCTTTTTCCTTGGATGGTGATGTCTAGCACGAGGGGACATAGCTTTAAATTGAGGGGAGATAGATATAAGACAGGTGTCGGAGGTAGGTTCTTTACTCAGAGAGTAGTAAGGGCGTGGAATGCCCTGCCTGCAACAGTAGTGGACTCGCCAACACTAAGGGCATTCAAATGGTCATTGGATAGACATATGGACGAGAAGGGAATAGTGTAGATGGGCTTTAGAGTGGTTTCACAGGTTGCCGCAACATCTAGGGCCAAAGGGCCTGTACTGCGCTGTAATGCTCTAAGTTCTATGTTTTAACACAGGGAGAATGTGCAAACTCCACACGGACAGTGACCCAGAGCCGGGATCGAACCTGGGACCTCGGCGCCGTGAGACTGCAGTGCTACAACTGCGCCACTGTGCTGCCCTGAGTACATTAAAGACAGAGGTCAAATTCTCATTCTTCTGAACTCCAATGTATACAGGTCCAACCGTTCCTCCTAAGATGATGCCTTCATCCCAGGAATCAGTCGAGTAGACCTTTTCTGATCTGCTTCTAATGCAATTATACCTTTCTTAAGTAAAGAGATCAAAACTGTACACAGTACTCCAGATGAGGGAGGGGAATCCTTTGGTTCCACCACCGGCGTATTTGAAGGCTGGGTGACAGCTAACCTCTTCATTCCAGGAATCAGTAAAGTGAACCTTCTCTGCATTGCTTCTAATGCATTAATATCCTTTATTAAATAAGGCAACCAAAACCGTACACTGTACTCCAGATGTAGTCTCAGCAACATTCTCTATGATTGCAGTGAAACATTCTCATTTTGCATTAAACAACAACATCCTATTTATTTTCCTAATGGAGTTGCACACTAACGTTTTGCAGTTCATGTACCTGGACACCCAGACCCCACTGTACCTCAGATGTCTGCAATCTCCCCATTGAAATAATCTGTTGCTTTTCTATTCTTCCTTCCAAAGTGGACATTTTCCCACATTATACTCCATCTGCCAAATTTTTTCCCACTCACTTGGCCTGTCTGCATCCCTTTGCAGACCCGTGTCCTCAGAACAACTTACTTTTCTACCTATCTTTGTGTCATCAACAACACCTCGGCCAGTGGGGCTAGGGATCTGTACGTTCTGGAGGACCCCTCATTGGACCTCCAGCCTTGGGAACATGCCTGCTTTTCCTAATTTGACAATGAGCTTGCCCACTTGTCTTTCATTGGCCATTCCTTTAAACTGGTGATGGGCGTGCCTGAAACACACCGTGTGGGATCAGGATCTGAAATTGGTCCCTACGTCAGATTCCCGCTCCTGAAATGAATATCAGTGAGAGTTGTTCAATCTGATTGATTGAAGAGACATGTGGTCACTCTCCTGATATGGCAGCACAATAGTGAAGGAGCGTTACGTGGTCAAAGGTGCCATCTTTCAGGCGGGACATTGAACCATAATCCTGGTTACCATCTCAGGTGGGTGTAAAGGATGCCATGATATTACTTGAAGTAGAGGTGTCAATAATATTAATTCTTCAAAGAACATCACTAAAATGGATTATGTCACTGCTGTTTGTGGAAGTTTGCTGTGCACAGATTGGCTGCCGCATTTGCCCATATTACAAAAGCACTTTATTGGCGAGAAACCGTATGTGAATGCAATTTTTTGCTTACACAGTTCTTGAAGTACGGATGGCACAATAAAAAATAACATGCTTTCTTATGAACATAGAACAGGGAACATACAGTACTGAAGGAGGCCATTCGGCCCATCGAGTCTGCACCGACCCACTTAAGCCCTCACTTCCACCCTATCCCCGTAACCCAATAACCCCTCCTAACCTTTTTGGTCACTAAGGGCAATTTATCATGGCCAATCCACCTAAAGTGCACATCTTTGGACTGTGGGAGGAAACCAGAGCACCCGGAGGAAACCCACGCAGATACGGGGAGAACGTGCAGACTCCGCACAGACAGTGGCCCAGCAGAGAATCAGTAAGGCTTACTGTGAAAAACTAGTCGCCACATTCCGACGCCTGTTTGGCTACACAGACGGAGAATTCAGAATATCCAATTCACCTAACAGCATGTCTTTCAGGACCTGTGGGAGGAAACCGGAGCACCCGGAGGAAACCTACGCAGACACAGGGAGAACGTGCAGACTCCGCACAGACAGTGACCCAAGCCGGGAATCGAACCTGGGGCCTAGAGCTGTGAAGTAACAGTGCTACCCACTGTGCTACAACTATAGAAACAGACGAATCATCCAATGGATCTATGTCCGTGTTTATGTTCCACACGTATCTTAGTGGAGCAGGCTTAAGGGTCGAATGGCCTACTCCTGCTCCTGTTTCTTTTCACACCTTGCCCTATAAACATATCCTTCTATACCTTTCACCCTCATGTGCTTATCCGACTTCCCTTTAAGTACAACTATGCTTTTCACTTTAACCAATTTGACATATCCACCACAAAAAGGATCCATTCTCTTCTCAGAAGCTGATTGACTTTTGTATATGAAAATAATTTCTTGTTTTAAGTCAAGTTTCCAACTCTTGCAGTGTTTACTTTATATTTTACCAGCAAAGTATGAATTATTTCTACCATTTAAGAATGCAAGACATGAACAGCAGTCTCTTGGTTGTTTTCGTGTTTCGGTTATCTGCAGTTATAATTTTCTCCGAGCACTTTGCTGTAACAAAAATCATTCTAACTAGTCCTGTATGAGATTATAAGTTTGAAAACATTGGTGGTTCAAGGACAAGATGGATTTTGATACAATTACGTTATCAATGCACATAATGCCATCATGAGGACCTGAACATATCTGGAGGCCAAAAGGCACAAGCCAGCCTTTAATTCTCGTTGTTCTGTATATATAGACAGGGGGGGTGGATCTCCACCTCCCGCCGCCATTAGCGGGGTTCCCGATCCGACGGAGAACCGAGCATCGGGCTAAAAACAGGGTCGTGCCAGGCGCCGATACCGTTCCGATGCTCCAGTATCCCTCCGGCGGCGACATTGAACTACACACCCTGCACAGGCGGGAAGATGTAGGTGGGTCAATTGCACTCATTTGCATCTGATTTATGGGTTGGAAGTCTGATTCTCCAGGCCCCGTGATGCTTTGGTGCTAACCACAATGTTTATAAACATTCTTGCTATGATTGCCAGCATCTCACTTTATCGAAAGCAGCTCAGGGCTTTGACTTGTGGAAGCACGTAGCTGCCTTTGATGTGGTGAGGGGCTATCAATCATAACAAGCGTGTTTGTAAACATTGTGATTGGCATCAATGCAGGGTAATGGAGATGCATTTAAGCGTGAAGGTAAAGATCAATAAATAATCCACCATGCAACAGTTTCTGGAGTAATAAAACTCTCAATCTCAAGCTAATGCAATTGTTTCTTTGTGAAATTGAATGGGGTGGCACAGTCGATAGATCTGCTGCCTCACAGCACCAGGGAGCCGGTTTGGATTCCAACCTTGGGTGACTGTCTGTGTGGATTTGGCAGACTCTCCCTGTGGGTTTCCTCTGGGTGCTCTGGTTTCCTCCCCACAGTCCAAAGATGTGCAGCTTAGGTGGCTTGGCAATGCCAAATTGCCGCCAGTTTCTGAAGGTTAATTGGGGTTCCAGGGTTATGGAGTAGGGTGGCGAAAGTGGGCCTAGGTAGGGTGCTCTTTCGGAGGGTTGGTGCAGGCTCGATGGGCCAAATGGTCTCCTTCTCCACTGTAGATATTCTATGATAAGATATGTATTTCAAAAGCTGTTGTGGGATTTCCAGCCTTATGACATGTACTGGACATTCAAGGAAGACTCTGACACCTTTAACAGCTGCTGCTTGGGACACCTTTGTCTGAGGCAGCAGATGTCAGAAAAGGGTAAGTAGGGGGGATGCCGGAGGTGATACGGATCCTCAGGGAGTTTGGAGACTTTCCGGGTATAAGCTCAACATGGGGAAGAGTGAGCTATTCGTGATACACCCAGGGGACCAGGGAAGGGGGATAGACGAGCTTCCACTGAAGAGGGCGTAAGGGAGTTTTTGGTACCTAGGGATCCAGGTGTTGCCAGGATCTAGGGGGCCCTACACAAGTTCAACTTGATGAGGCTGGTGGAGCAGATGGAGGAGGAGTTTAAAAGGTGGGATATGCTGCCACTCTCCCTGGCGGATAGGGTACAGTCGGTGAAGATGAGGGTGCTCCCGAGGTTCGTTTTTATATTCCAGTGCCTCCCCATCCTGATCCCTAAGGCCTTTTTTAAGCGGGTTATCAGGAGCATCATAGGGTTGTATGGGCGAAAAAGACCCCGAGGGTGAGAAGGGTGTTTCTGGAACAGAGCAGGGACAATCTGTGTGGGTACTACTGGGCTGCCAATGTGGCGATGATACGCAAGTGGGTAATGGAAGGGGAGGAGGCGGCGTGGTAGAGGCTGGAGATGGCGTCCTGTGTGGGCACGAGACTGAGAGCGCTGGTGACGGCATCACTGCTGCTCCCGCCGACAAGGTACACCACCAGTCCAGTGGTGGCGTAATTTGGGGGCAGTGGAGACGCAACAGGGGGGAGGCAGAGGCTTCGGTATGGTCCCTGATACGAGAGAACCATTGGTTTGTCCCAGGGAGAATGGATGAGGGGTTCCTGAGCTGGCACAGGGTACATTTTGATTACTACTGTGTTTATTATCATTTAATGGGGGGAATACGTGACATAGCTATAAGATGTTTATTTATGTGTTCTTTGTTTTTTCTTACTTCTGTAAGGGGGTTGTTGAAAATATGGTAAAACTTTGAATAATGAGGTCTCTGTTGGAAGGTCTCTGCTGTGGGTCTCTGTAAGGGCCAGTTTAGCTCAGTGGGCTAGACAGCTGGTTTGTAATGCAGATCAAGACCAGCAACGCGGGTTCAATTCCCGTACCGGCTTACCAGAACAGGGGCGAAATTCTCCGTTATCGGCGGAAAGTCCGCCGATCGGCGCAAAAAACGGCGCAAATCCCACTTGCGTCACGTCATAAAAATGGGACGATAGTCTCCGGCCCGAAATGGGCTAGCAGCGACGTAACGGGATCCGCGCCTGCGCAGTGGTTCACGCCGTGCAGCGTCATACGCGCTGCACGGCGTGACGGCTCATAAGGCCGCGCAGCTCCCCCCCAACCGACCGGAACACCCGACCGCAACACCCGACTGGATGGCTGGCCGTCGCTCAGCCCCGAGGTTCGAGTCACGCGATGTGGAGGCGCTCCTGGACGCGGTGGAGCAGAGGAGGGACGCCCTGTATCCCGGGCACGGCCGCAGAGTTGCCCCACGCCACAGCCGGCGTCTGTGGAGGGAAGTGGCAGAGGCCGTCACCGCTGTGGCCCTGACACCACGGACAGGCACCCAGTGCCACAAGAAGGTGAACGAGCTCGTCAGAGCAGGCAGGGTGAGCCTCCCCCATATCCCCCCTCCCCCATATCCCCCCTCCCCCATATCCCCCCATCCCCATATCCCCCCATCCCCATATCCCCCCATCCCCATATCCCCCCTCCCCCATATCTCCCCCTCCCCCATATCCCCCCTCCCCCATATCCCCCCTCCCCATATCCCCCCTCCCCCATATCCCCCCCTCCCCCATATCCCCCCTCCCCCATATCCCCCCCTCCCCCATATCCCCCCTCCCCCATATCCCCCATATCCCCCCTCCCCCATATCCCCCATATCCCCAAGTGAATCCAGCCCTAACCTTAACCTCTGCAATGCACGCGCAACCGATGGCGTGCATTCATATACCTGCCTAACACTGTTGCCTTTTACCCCTGCCACCACCCCTCCCCCCCCCACAGGAGAAGCGAGGTTGCTGATGCAGAGGTCGGGGGCCCACCAGCAAGTGAGCCACCGACAGCCCGTCCCCATATCCCCCCTCCCCTATATCCCCCTCCCCCATATCACCTGATCACTGCCTGATGTCTAACCATGCATGCTTCATTGTGTATCGCAGGACCAAACGTCTAGGCACCCATCCCCGCAGATGCACACCGCCCGCAGGATGCCCCTCGGAGACCACAGGAGATGAAGAGACCCGCACCCTCCAGCATGCGACGCCCGCAGGATGCCCCTCGGAGACCACGGGGGACGGAGAGACCCAGACCCTCCAGCATGCGACGCCCGCAGGATGCCCCTCGGAGACCACGGGAGACGGAGAGACCCGGACCCTCCAGCATGCGACGCCCGCAGGATGCCCCCCGGAGACCACGGGAGACGGAGAGACCCGGACCCTCCAGCATGCGACGCCCGCAGGATGCCCCTCACACACCACGGGAGACGGAGAGACCCGGACCCTCCAGCATGCGACGCCCGCAGGATGCCCCTCGCACACCACGGGAGACGGAGAGACCCGGACCCTCCAGCATGCGCCGCCCGCAGGATGCCCCTCGCGCACCACGGGAGACGGAGAGACCTGGAGCAACAGGGAGACGACACCCCCGTCACGTGCGGGAGCGACCACCCAGCGATGAGGGGGGCAGCCACAGGCCCCCGTCACATCCGAGCCAGGACACCACTACCCAGGACACCACTACCCAGGACACCACTATCCAGGACACCCCTACCCGGGACAGCACTACCCAGGACACCCCTACCCGGGACAGCACTACCCGGGACAGCACTACCCGGGACACCCCTACCCGGGACAGCACTACCCGGGACAGCACTACCCTGGACACCCCTACCCGGGAAGACGAAATACTGGACAGTGACTCAGAGTGGATGGGTGGAGACGAACCCCCACCCCAAAGTGCCATGGACTCAGGGTGGGACGAAGAGCACGACACAACGCCACTGCTGTCACCAACACCCTCCACCATCGCAGAAACACTCACCACGGTTGGGCACTTTAGTGATGAGGCGTCTGGTACACTCACTGGTGCGCACAACACAGCCGTCCCGGTACAGCAGGTGGAGGTAGGAGCAGCAGAGGGACCGGGCGGTCGGAGGGCAGTCCAGGCCAAGCGAACATCTGCCGCCCAGATGGATCCCGGGTTCCTGCAGTTACCACACCCACACATAGATCCGATGCAACCACCGACCCGGAGACGAGCGAAGAGGGTGACGGGTGGCTTGCGGCGGCTGCGGTCGCAGGTGGAGGAGTCCACCCGCGTCCAGGAGCTGGGAGTGGTCCCGGTCATGCGTGCCACCCAGGCTGACACCGCACGGGTGGCGTCCGCGGTGGAGGCAATGGGTGCGACGGTGTCAGACATGGGGAACGGTTTGCGAGGCCTGGGGCCTTCCGTGCAAGCGGCGTCTATGGCCCAGGAAATGGCTGCCCTCTCACAGGAGGCCATGAGCCAGTGCCAGCACCAGATGGCAGAGGCGCTCAACGCCATAGCCCAGTCTCAGCAGGCCATGGCCCAGTCTCAGCAGGCCATAGCCCAGTCTCTGCAGGCCATGGCCCAGTCTCTGCAGGCCATGGCCCAGTCTCAGCAGGCCATCGCTGAGGGCATCGGCGCCAGTGGCCATGTGCGAGCCGGCGTCGCACTGTCACAGACAGGGTTTGACAACACCCTGGGCTCCATGGCTGCAAACCTGCAGACCCCTGTCGATACCAGCACGGGCCTCCAGGACTGGCAGCGCCAGATGTCGGGGGGGCGTCGGATGGCCAGTCCGTTCGCATCCCCCACCCATGTAGAGGCCTGGGGGCCATCGGGCACCCCGAGGGAGGAGGAGGTGGTGTGGTCCGTCCCGGCTCCCTCTGTAGGGGAGGTCCCGGTACACCGCGACACCTCGGACTCCCCCCCTTCCGTCCCAGGTGCATCGGGTGGGCAACGGGCAGGACAGGCTGGCAGCTCGCCATCCCAGTCGCCCGGGCCGCAGCCTGGCCCATCTAGGCCAGGACGCCCCAGGAAACGGCCGCCAAAGGGATCCAGTGTCAGAGGGCAGGAATCACAGGAGTCCACCTCCAGTTCTGCTGTACCGTCTGGGGAACCACGTAGACGTAGTCAAAGGGCCCGTAAGGCCAAACAATTAGACACTGAGTAAGTTGGCACGGGTGCAGGGCACAGATGAGTTTTAGGGGCTAGGGCACGTGCATGAACTCCTTTGGTTATTAAAGTCAATGTTACACCTACCGAAGCTGCCTTTGTGCTCTGTCCAAAGTGTGCGGGCGTGTCATGTACGTTGAGCGCAAGTGTGTGTGTGAGGGGTGGTCTTACCTCAGCCCCAGGTGAGTCTGCCCCCTTCCCCCTGGGCCGCCATCAACATCCCCCGGGCAGAGGACGGGACCGTGCGCTGCAGTGTCACAGCCGCATGCAGGGATGGTCCGGGTGGATGGTGGTACTGTGGCCATGGGTCAGACATAGTCCAACGATGTAGAGCCAGGAGCTCATCGCAGGGCGGGTTGTCATCATCCTCCATGGCCTGCGATAGACACGCGTCCACCCGCAACTGGGTGAGCCCGGCCCGTTGTGCCGCCGGTGGATCGGCAATGGGGGGGGGGGGGGGGTGGTGTGCATGCGGGTGGGGTGTGTGGGGTTGGGGAGGGGGGTGAGGGTGCTGGGTGGGTGGATGGGTGGGGGGTGGGGGTGGTCGGCTGTTGCCATGGTGTGCGGTCTGTGGCCATACTACTCGATTCCCACGCCCATCTAGTCAGTGAAGCGGGCGGCTATCAGTCTGTCCCGTGCCCGCTGGGCCAGCCGGTAACGGTGGACAGCCACCCGCCTGTGTCTACCCCGTCTGCCCTGACCATTGCCCCCATCCCCCTCATCTGGGGAGGACTGTGCCTCTTCCTGCTGCTCCTCCACTCCGCCCTCCTCTGCCTGCGGCACATCGCCCCTCTGCTGGGCTATGTTGTGCAGGACGCAGCACAGCACAATGATGCGGCCGACCCTATCTGACCGATACTGGAGGGCGCCCCCAGAGAGGTCCAGGCACTTGAAACGCATCTTCAGCACGCCAAAGCACCTCTCGATCACTCCCCTTGTCGCTACATGGACATCATTGTAGCGGTTCTCCGCCTCATTGCGTGGCCTCCGTATAGGCGTCATCAGCCACGATCGCAATGGGTAGCCCCTGTCGCCCAGCAACCAGCCCCTCAGCCGGGGATTCCGTCCCTCGTACATGCCAGGGATGGATGACCGCGACAACACGAATGAGTCGTGTACACTGCCTGGGTGACGGGCGCAGACGTGCAGGATCATCATGCGGTGGTCGCAGACCACCTGTACGTTCATCGAATAGGTCCCGTTCCTATTAGTGAACACGGCCCTGTTATCTGCAGGTGGCCGCACGGCGACGTGCATCCCATCGATCGCGCCCTGGACCATGGGGAACCCGGCCACGGCAGAGAAGCCCACGGACCGGGCATCTTGGCTGGCCCGGTCCACGGGGAAGCGGATGTAGCGGTGCGCCATGGCATAAAGGGCATCTGTCACTGCCCGGATGCACCGGTGCACCGATGTCTGCGATATGCCGGACAGGTCCCCACTCGGTGCCTGGAATGACCCCGTTGCATAAAAGTTCAGGGCCACCGTAACCTTGACGGACACGGGGAGAGGGTGTCCCCCGCCAGTGCCACGCGGTGACAGGTGTGCCAGCAGGTGGCAGATGTGTGCCACGGTTTCCCGGCTCATCCGGAGTCTCCTCCTGCATTCCCGGTCCGTAAGGTCCTGGTATGACTGGCGGGGCCGGTACACACGGGGCGCCCTCGGGTGCCTCCGTTGCCGTGGGGCCGCGACGTCCTCCTCCCCCTCCTCGTCCTGTCGGTCAGGTGTCCCTCCAGCCTGGGCGGCTGCCGCCTGCCCCTCTGCGGCAGCCTGCGCCGCCTCTCTGGCACGCTCCTCCTCCTCCTCCTCCTCCTCATCCAGGGCAACATAGACATGAGCGGCTGCCACCACGGCGGCCAACATCGCTGGATGGTCTGAAAACATGACGGCCTGGTGGGGGGGAGGGGAACGACGACATGTCATCATTGCCCATATCCCCTCCTCCCCCCAGCCAGGTGGCATGGACCGCATGGGTCCAACTGTTGGAGGCTGGCACCTGGCCAGGTGGGCCAACTCATTTGCCCTCCCATCACCCTCCTCGGCACGGACCCCCTCCCCAACCTCCACCCCAGCACGGACCCCCTCCAACCCCCAACCTCCACCCCAGCACGGACCCCCTCCAACCCCCAACCTCCACCCCGGCACGGACCACCTCCCCAACCTCCACCCCAGCACTGACCCCCCCCCCCCCCCCAACCTCCACCCCGGCACGGACCCCCTCCAACTCCCAACCTCCACCCCAGCACGGACCCCCTCCCCAACCTCCACCCCGGCACGGGCCCCCTCCAACCCCCAACCTCCACCCCAGCACGGACCCCCTCCAACCCCCAACCTCCACCCCAGCACGGACCCCTTCCAACCCCCAACCTCCACCCCAGCACGGACCCCCCCCCAACCTCCACCCCGGCACGGACCCCCTCCAACCCCCAACCTCCACCCCAGCACGGACCCCCTACAACCCCCAACCTCCACCCCGGCACGGACCCCCTCCCCAACCTCCACCCCAGCACGGACCCCCTCCCCAACCTCCACCCCAGCACGGACACCCCCCCCAACCTCCACCCCGGCACGGACTCCCTCCAACCCCCAACCTCCACCCCAGCACGGACCCCCTCCCGGCACTCCCCCGGAGCCCAGCCTACTCTAACCACCCCCCCCCCCCCCCCGCCGCACACGCACACACACAAGCCGAGACACACCTCTCCTCACGCAATCAGTCTGCGGCCACACCATTTCCTGCCCAGAGCCAACCCCCCAGGCCGTCACTCACCTCCTCGCTGGTCGGCGTGAGCCTGGAGCACCGGGTCACGCCGATGAAAAGGAGGTTTGATTCACGTCGACGTGAACGGTCATCACGTCGATGGGACTTCGGCCCATCCGGAAGGGAGAATATTGGCAGGCCGGAAATCGGCTGCCTTGCGCAGACCCGTGACATTCTCCGCGGCAGCGGCGCCATTAACGCCCCGCCAACTTTTCTCCCTTCGGAGACTTCGGCGGGGGCGGGGGCGGGATTCACGGCGGCCAACGGCCATTCTCCGACCCGGCGGGGGGTCGGAGAATGACGCCCCAGGTGCCAGAATGTGGCGACTAGGGGCTTTTCACAGTAACTTCACACTTGTAACAATAAAAGATTATTATTATGTTGGGGGTCTGATGGGGAGTCGTGGGGGGCAGGGTTGAGTCATACTTATGTGCATGTGCTATGGGAGAGTGACACGTTATTCCTATGTTGGTGGGGGGGGGAGGATGTCGCTACGTGTCAGCGAGGGGGGGCAGTATTTGCATTGTTGGGAGGGGGGGCTAGCAGCCAGACCTCGGCATCAGGCCGCCATTCTGAATGGGTGGCCCGATACTGAGATTTCAACAGACTCCCGCAGGAACTAATCCATGCAGAAATTTGCATGGAGAAGGAGAGGGCATCATACCTGGCTGCCGCTCCTATCGACAATGGAGACCAGGAGCGATTCTACTCCGGCGGGAGCATTTAGTCTCCAGAGTGAAGAATCGAGCTCCAGAATTTGTTCCTGCCTTGAGGTATAAAGGAGCTGTATTAAACCTAAATTTTGAACAATTATGTAGGCAGGTCTGTATATTTTTAATGCACTTATTATTTCCACTGTCCTCCCTACACTCCCCACCACCTGTCCCCTTGCTTATAAAGTGCATACAGACCCGCATCACTCCCCCAACTACAGGTTATTAGAAGATCAACCCTTGTGACTTCACCATTGATGCTCTTTTCCAGAGACTTCCGGTGATGTTATGTAGGGGGAAGACGTGCACGAGGTGGCTCCCGCTCGGGTACTGTCGTTTTTGCCCTTTTCGCCCAATTGCCGGGGTATTTTTGTTTGAAAATCCACTCGTGTATTGGAATAAGGTGCCTACATACAGGAAATGTCCAGGAGGACTAGGGGAAAAAAGCCTGAAAGCAGAAGTTCGTCGACTGAATCGGAGGCTTTTTGGGACTCATCAGTGGAGAAAATGGCGGAGGCAGTTTCTGTGACTCCGGCCACTCCACTACCGGCTGAAATGCTTACCGACACCTTGGCAGCGGAATTCGAGAGCAATGGCGGGTAGTGTCGGGGGACCTCTGCAAGTTGATGGAAGAGGCCCTGGCTCCCATTTCATTGACCAACGAAATGGTAAAAGTGTGTGCGCCATGATACAAGACATGGAGGTGTCTCTTTCTATTTTTTAATTAAGGGGCAATTTAGCATGACCAATCCACCTACCCTGCACATCTTTGGGTTGTGGGGGTGAGACCCACATAGACATGGGGAGACTGTGCAAACTCCACATGGACAGTAATCCGGGGCCGGGATCAAACCTGGGTCCTCAGCGCTGTGAGGCAGCAGTGATAACCACTGTGCCACCATGCTGCCCAAGGTATCTCTGTTGAGGCACAGTGACCAGATTGCCTCTCTGGAAGCGGAGATGTAATGGCTGAGATGAATAAATCACTCCGAGACCAAAATGATTGATTTGGAGAATCGCTCAAGGAGGTAAAATATCCGATGTTGTGGGGCTGCCAGAAGGGACGGAAGGCCCAACTCCCACAGAGTATTTTGCAAAGATGTTTGGGAAGATGGTGGGGGAGGGTGGAATCACACTGAACCTCCGCCATGTCTTCCTGTGCTGCAGGCTCCACTCTCTTCTTTGCCCAACAATCTCCCCTTTGCAGACAGGTTCTGGACCATGACTCCATAAACTGGTGGGGGATTCCTCTCCTCTACCTCACCAGTCTCCAAGTTTACCGATCAAATCCCCCATAAGTCAGGGAAAAATGTTCCAAATGTCCACCATGAATGGGAGCTACCATAAAAGCGAACTCTCATTCCATGGCAGCCACCAGAAATCTGTTCAGACAGCATTTTAAACTTCGCTCCATGACTTTGCTGGTCCAAATCTGCAGTAATCACCTCTTTTTGCCAGGGAGATTAGACCCGACGTTTAGGTTATACGAGGGGAAGAGTTTGGAAAGGTTTGGGGACTTGATTGTGGAGGGAAGGTTTGCTACCTTTAAGGGGCTTTCGGAAAAATGTCAACTCCCTGGTTCCAATCTGTTCAAATGTTTTCAGAGTCGTGGTTTTTCGGCAAGGCTTTTCCCTCTTTTCCCTTGGTACCAACCTCCTCCCTGTTGAAGAGGATTTTGTCTTCGGTCGGGTCTGGTGTGCATTTACAACCAGATCCTATCAGCGGAGTCGGCTCCGTTGGATGAGGTGAAGGTGAAATGGGAGGGTGAATTGGGTCCCATTCTGGATGATGAGGTGCGGAGTGAGGCTCTTCACAAAGTAAACTCCACTTCCTCTTGCACTTGGCTTAGTCTGATCGAGTTCAAGGGAGTGGACATTTGACGAAGGTGAGGATGCCTTTTTTTCTCTGGGGTGGAGGTCAGATGTGTGTTCCCGGGGGCCAGCTAACCACACTGGTCTCATCCCAAGATATTGAGCTTCTGGTCACCTTCTTTTGCATCACGTCAGAGATACTTAATGTCGATCTGGAGCCATGTCCATTGATGGCCACTTTTGGGGTATGAAACTTGTTGATTCGGTAGACAGGGGTGAAGGCAGATGTCCTCACGGTTGCCTTGGCGATGAGTTCTACCTGGGTGAAGATCTTCTGCTCCACCCAGTGCCTCGGCTTAGTTGGGTGACATGATGTCATTCTTATATTTGGCGAAGTGCCCCATTAGGTTTCTACCTAAGATGGCAGCCATTCATTTCCTTTTTTAAAGAGTTAGTCACCATCATCGCTTCTCGGCCTTTTGGCTAAGGTGAGCGTGAGGGTCAGGTGTAATGCCTGGCTCTGGTATGTCTCCTGTGGGGACCATGAATTGGATTCAATTTGAATTGGTTTTCGGAACAGACAAGGAGCTGGATTAGGGGTTTGCCCCTGTCCACACTCTGAGCTCTGGCTTTGTAACTCTGTTAAAGTAATTTAAAAAAAGAGTTTGTCACTGTCAGTTGTTAAGGGGTTGCGATTAATGTTGGGGTGTTATTGTGTTCTTTTTGCATTGTAACGTGAATGAACTGTTTTATATTATTTTGTTTATGATGAAAAATGTTCAATAGAAATCTTTTAAAAATAAAGGTACTCTTTTCCTTTGCTCTTTGTGACAAAGCACCTGATACCCAGGCAGCGTATGTAGAGGTTAAGAATTAGTTGTGAGGGAATGATAGACTGAAACCTGAGTCGTACCATTCTGCAGCATCACAGTTTATCTTACTCATCTGTTCCTTCCTTTATGAATTGTTAATTAGCGTTGCTAAGAATTGCCTTAGGTCAATAAATCAATTGTTTTATTCAAATTGTTACACTGTCTTTGGATTATTGGTAAATAAAATACTTAGCTCAGAGTGAAACCAAATAAATGAACAACTCAGAAAGCACAATACAATACTAATCTGAATTACGCCCTTTCTAGTTCTGCATTAATTTTAGACAGAACAACTGGGACTTTGAAAGTGTAACAATAATAAACATATCAGCAGCAGGTAATGCTTCGCAGAATTTTCAATTAAAGGATGAATAAAATGGCCAAAATGTTAATTGCATCAGAATTCATCTTTTCGTTGAAACACCAATGTTTGCAAACTTGTAGACTCATGCCAGACCATTTATTTATTTATTTTTAAAATTCTTTTTAAAATAAATTCCAATTATGCGTGGCCAATCCACCTAGCCTGCCCATGTTTGGGTTGTTGGGGTGAGACCCACGCAAACACGGGGAGAATGTGCAAACTCCACACGGACAGTGACCCAGGATCGAACCCGGGTCTTCTGCGCCGTGAGACAGCAGTACTAGCTGCTGCGCCACCGTGCCGCCCTGTGCCAGAGCATTTCGAATGATCTTTAGTAGTGAAGTGCTTGGACACAATTACATTTGTAGACAACCGAGACACAAACACAAAAACAAGCAAGAGACTGCGGTTCACATCTTGCGTTCTTGAATGGTAGAAATAATTTACGCACCGATGATAAAATAAAAAGCTGTTTTCTCACTCAGGTGACCTGCAAAGCAGAAGCACCATTTACGAATTGATTAAAGGAAATTGAGTACACTGCTCTTACCTCAAAAAATGTTAAAACTATGGAGTGCTCTGATTAGAAGTTCACCTTTTCACTTTTCTAACTCGATATAGGGCGTAAAGGGCAGCACGGTGGCGCAGTGGGTTAGCCCTGCTGCCTCACGGCGCCGAGGTCCCAGGTTCGATCCCAGCTTTTGCTTGTTTTTGTGTCTCGGTTGTCTACAAATGTAATTGTGTCCAACCACTTCACTGTACTAAAGATCATTCTAAATGGTCTGGCACAGGGCGCAGTGGTTAGTACTGCTGCCTCACGGCGCTGAAGACCCGGGTTCGATCCCGAGTCACTGTCCGTGTGGAGTTTGCACATTCTCTCCGTGTTTGCGTGGGTCTCGCCCCCACAACCCAAAGATGTGCAGGCTAGGTGGATTGGCCAGGCTAAATTGCCCCTTTATTGGAAAAAATGAATCGGGTACTCTAAATTTATTAAAGAAAAGAAAAAAAGATAGAGGGCGTTAAGTGCCTCGTAAATCACATACTTTTTAGAAATCTATTCTAAGTAACACAGACCCAAAGATTAAGTTAAAATCTGTTGGTTAGCATTCAGACAGCTTGCTTTAACCATTTCCTTGTTTTTAGTCTGGGCATTGGAATTGAAGGAAGTAATTGTCTTCTATTATAAAAAATCTGCCACACAGAAGGATCTTAATTTGATCTTAAAGAAATCTTGCCATTGTAAAATAATCTGTGAAATCAATAACCATCATTAATTTTTTTTCTCCAAAAATGCTTTTATATGCTTCCCTAGTGTGTCCTGTGCTACACAATCTTTCTTTGATCAGGAAAGCCGACATTCACAACTGTGAATTGAGGAAAAATCCTACTTTTAATCCTACTCGATGTGAAATGTGGTCATTTGTGTTGACCAACTCAGTCAGATGTCTTCATTCCACATTTCCCAGGTTTTTATTTTCATTTACAGTGTGATTGACGTTTGAAAAGACAACATTCACACTAACCTTTGACCTTTATAAATCAGGTCCTTACAATAACTTGGGATGGCTTGAATAAACTAGTCAGTGGTCGCACCGGTGGGGGAGGGAAACAACTGTCCCAATCCAACCCCCGCCCGCCCCCACCCTCAGCACATGTTAACCTCTTGCTTTCCTATTCCCTTTTACCTGACAAACATGGATAAACATTATCTTGCTCTTTCACAAAACAGTCACATTAAATGCAATCGTCTAGCAAAAATGAAACGATTGAATCTGGGTCATCATTCAAAACACACTTAGAATTGTTAATTTATGTTCTACCAGTCTAATAGCGAAGTAATGTTAAAAATAATTTCTCTTATTTAATTCCAGATTCACAAAAACATGAAGCTAACCCAATGCAAACTGATACCCAGTGATCTATTTAATGAGTGCAATAAGAATTTTGATGTTTTTTTCGATAAATTTAGAGGGCACAATTCTGACCACTGTTCTGACATCTGGGGCGAAATTCTCCGGAAACGGCGCGATGTCGGCCGACTGGTGCCCAAAACGGCGCAAATCAGACGAGCATCGCGCCGCCCCAAAGGTGCGGAATGCTCCGCGTCATTGGGGGCCGAGCCCCAACCTTGAGGGGCTAGGCCCGCGTCGGACGAATTTCCGCCCCGCCAGCTGGCGGAAAAGGCTTTGGTGCTCCGCCAGCTGGCGCGGATATGACATCTCCGGGCGGTGCATGCGCGGGAGCGTCAGCGGCCGCTGACAGCATTCCCACGCATGCGCAGTGGGGGGAGTCTCTTCTGCCTCCGCCATGGTGGAGACCGTGGCGGAGGCGGAAGGGAAAGAGTGCCCCCACGGCACAGGCCCGCCCGCGGATCGGTGGGCCCCGATCGTGGGCCAGGCCACCGTGGGGGCACCCCCTGGGGCCAGATCGCCCCGCGCCCCCCCCAGGACCCCAGAGCCCGCCCGCGCCACCTTGTCCCGCCGGTAAGGTAGGTGGTTTAATTTACGCCGGCGGGACAGGCATTTTAGCGGCGGGACTTCGGCCCATCCGGGCCGGAGAATCAAGCGGGGGGGCCCGCCAACCGTCGCGGCACGATTCTCGCCCCTGCCGAATCTCCGGTGCCGGAGACTTCGGCAACCGGCGGGGGCGGGATTTACGCCAGCCCCCGGCGATTCTCCGACCCGGCAGGGGTGGTCGGAGAATCTCGCCCCTGATTTGATTTTTAGAAATAATTAGTGTTATGAATTGGGGAAACAAGATTAAAAAATGAAATTGAGATAAAATAAAAAGAGGAATTGAAAAGGGCAGCTGCCTGAAGGGGTATGATATGTAAATTAGCAAACCAGTGACAAAAGCATGTGTTTACCAATGTGACTAGGGGAGAACAATGGGGTATAGACTAAGTAACTTCAAAGTGGAGAGATAATGGAATTGACACTTATATGCTATATCCGTAGGGTGGGTAACATCATAGGGAAATAATTTTCTATCCATAGCATAATAACTGGAGAAAGGGACACAGTGGAGGCAGCTACCATCACAGCCACACCCAGCTGCAGAAAGCAATCTTCCCTGAAAACAAGTCATTGTAAACGTGCAGCCGGATAAAATCCAAAACTCACACTGAGAAGATTACACCTTCACTGAAACTGAATTTGGTTATCCCAAATGCAGACAAATAACCTGTCTGTGCTAATTATCTGCTGGATTTAGCTCATTGAGTTATATAATATTGGATGATGGTTGGGAACAAGGGGCATAGCAGAGTTCAGGAAACGTAGGTAGCTGGGTACAAAGGGGTAACCTCATGTAATACTGTGTGTGTGGCCATCAGTGTAGTTAAGCATACTATTGTAGTGTATTCTCGTCCTTCTTGTCATGTGCTTTCACTTTAAGTTCATAAATATACTTTATTAATTGATCACAAAATGACTGGACCATTCCTCCCTGGTTCGGCATACCTTTTCTCACAGAATACCAAATTGAAAATATACACCGCTAAGAACTGGTGTTCCAAGTTACCCTTCTGGGCTTTGGGATGCCCTTGCATTTAACACCAGCAGGATTCAGAACAAAATTGGGGGCTCTTTGACAGGATTTTGAAAGGCATAGTTACTTGGGTGAAGGGGAATTTCTGAATTTCAAACAAGGGCCCACGGTAGCATAGTGGTTAGCACAATGGCTTCACAGCGGCAGGGTCTCAGGTTCGCTTCCCGGCTTGGGTCACTGTCTGCGGAGTCTGCACGTTCTCCCCGTGTCTGCGTGGGTTTTCTCCGGGTGCTCCGGTTTCCTCCCACAGTCCAAAGATGTGCATGGGTAGGTGGATTGGCTATGCTAAATTGCCTTTAGTGTCCAAAGGTAAGGTAAGGGTGGAAGTGTGGGGATACGTTGGAGGTGTGGGCTTAGGTAGGGTGCTCTTTTCAAAGGCCGGTGCAGACACGATGGGCCAAATGACCTCCTTCTGCACTGTAAATTCTGTGATAACAAGAGTGAGAAATGTATTAAACTAAGTGAGGATGTGTGTGATTTAAAATAAGGTGCCTGCAAATTGACTCTTGCCATGGCTAAAGCTTGTTTGGGAGTAAACAATATAATCTTGGAAAGTCTAAAAGTGTACTTAAAGCTATATAGATGGAATTGACAAATACATTATAATTAATGATGTGGAGATGCCGGCGTTGGACTGGGGTGAGCACAGTACGAAGTCTTACAACACCAGGTTAAAGTCCAATGTTGGACTTTAACCTGGTGTTGTAAGACTTCGTATTATAATTAATGTTACCTACCTAAGCACGCTGAGGTAATGGAAAGAATAGCGAAGCATTTAAATGTACAAGAGTTCTCTGACAGACCAAGTTCTATAAAAAGTGAGGAAAATGAATTAGCTAAAATTCAATTACAAACTAGAAATGAAGGAAAGGGGTGGCAAGGTGGTGCAGTGGTTAGCATTGCTGCCTCACAGCGCTGAGGATCCGGGTTCGATCCCAGGCCCGAGGATCCAGGTTCGATCCCAGCCCCAGGTCACTGTCCATGTGGAGTTTGCACATTCTCCTTGTGTGTGTATCGGGCTGACCCCCGCAACCCAAGTTGTGCACGCGAGGTGGTTTGGCCATGCTAAATTGCCCCTTAATTGGACAAAATAATAATAATTGGGTACTCTAAAAAAAATATTTAAGAAATGAAGGAAAAAGAGAAATAGAAATGATGAAAATTGAAGTGGAGGCAATGAAAAAGAGAAAGAAATAGAAACTTCAGGAAAAGCCAAATAAAAAGGGAAAGGGGCAAAGAGCGAGCCTTTCAAATGGACTTGGAAATGGAGAAGTTATCAATAGCAGAAAGGAAAAAGGAGAAAGAGAGGGCATTTCAAATTAAAATGTCAAAAGTTAAAGCAGAGGTACCAGAGCAGGTTGAAGAAGGACGTAGTTGGACATGTACCGAGTGCGAAGATGTTTAGATTTGTACAGGCACTTCCAAAATTTGATAAAAGGGGTGTGGAGGCATTTTTAAAATTCATTTGAGAAAATAGCAAGTCAAATGAAAAGTATGCAAGATATTTGAACTGCTCTTCCAGAGTAAATGTGTAGGTCGGTCTAGTGAAGTCTATGCATCTTTGTCAGAGGATAATTTTGGATAGTACATTAATTGGGATAGCCATCATGTTAAGGGCATAGATGGAGTAGAGTTCTTAAAATGTACACAGGAGAGCTTTCTAGCTTAATATGTAGAGGATCCAACAAGGGATGGTGCAGCGCTGGACCTATTTCTGGGGAATGAAGCCGGACAGGTGGTTGATGTGTTGGTGGGGGAACATATTAGTGATAGCGAACACAATATGGTACAATTTAAATTTGTTATGGACAAAGAAATAGACAAGTTGCAAAAAAAGGTTTTGGATTGGGGAGGGTAGATTTTAAGAAAATAAGGCAGAATGTGGCCCAGGTAGACTGGAAACATGGGATACATGGCAACTTGATAAGGTGGAATCAAAATTGGCTTAGCTGTAGGAGACAGAGGGTGATGACAGACGACTGCTTTAGTGACTGGAGGCCAGTGTCCAGTGGCGTACCAGAAGGACTCTGCTGGGTCCCCTATTATTTGTCATTTTACATAGATGACTATATGGGGGGGTAGGATCAGTAAGTTTGTGGATGACACAAATATTGGCCGGATGGTTAACAGTGAGTTTGAGTGTCTTGGATTACAGGAAGATTAAGTGAAAATGAAATGAAAATCGCTTATTGTCACAAGTAGGCTTCAAATGAAGTTACTGTGAAAAGCCCCTAGTCGCCACATTCGGTTCCCTGTTCGGGTGGCTGGTATGGATATAGACAGAATGGTCAAATGGTCAGAAGATGGCAGATGGAATTGGTGTATCTGTCCAATTCAGATACTTCAACCAGCTCCGTAATTAAAGTTTACCCAGGTGTCTTTAATTATGAGAACAAAGTACAGCCATAGATATAATGCAATACACTTTATTTCATATAATTAACCCACTATATACACAAGAAACACCCAGGATTCGACTATACTAATCAGTGGTTTGGTATGCTGTATATCCGATCCCGCAGTTCCTCTGGTTCCTCTTTGCAAAAGTGATTCTCGCTGTCAGTTTCTTCCTGACTTGCTTCCTTCCTTCCTTCTGGTCTGATCAAAGTCACTTTACACACCGAGACTTGCTGCAGGTGTCTCTGAGATGCCTACCTTTATCAAAATCTCTCCCCACCTTTCCAGAAACTTCTCTGGCTTCCGGCCAATGAGGTCTTGGGAGGGGGTCCCTGCATCCAATGGTCCGGTTGATGACCATTTGACAGGCCACCTGAGCCCACCCCAGGTGTCCCAACTCTGGTGGTGTGGGCTACACACGACCTGTTCCCATATAAGGTAACAGTAGATACTCTGGGTGACGGAAAGTCCGGCTTGATCTTGGCTGCAGAACAGTGCATTTCAATGGGATACGATGATCTCCTGCTCGGTCTCCGTAGTGTGCGATGATCTTTGATGGGTGATTGAATGGGACAGGCCCAGACATGTTCTGGCAGCTGGTCTGTCGGTTGTGTATTACAGATATTTAGATTCTGCAGGCTTCTTGCTGGAGCGAACTGTGATTTTTGTTTAAAGTGCCCAAATCTTTAATTTAGATATCCAATTTAATTGGCCTTAAAACTAGGCCCCGATTACATTACCTAGAAAATGTTACCTTGAAAAGTGTGAGATGATACATTTGACAAAGAAGTATTCAATGAATGGCCTGACACTGGGAAGTTCCGAGGAACAAAGGGACCTTATTTTTTAAAATTTAGAATACCCAATTCATTTTTTCCAACTAAGGGGCAATTTAGCGTGGCCAATCCACCTACACTGCACATCTTTGGGTTGTGGGGGCGAAACCCACGCAAACATGGGGAGAACGTGCAAACTCCACACAGACAGTGACCCAGAGCTAGGATCGAACCTGAGACCTCGGCGCCGTGAGGCAGCAGTGCTAACCACTGGGCCACCCTGCTGCACATTTCTCAGATTTATAAGAGTGTTGAAAAGAACCTGTTGACCTATGAGCCAATTCAGAGTCAACAGCACGCTCCACAGTTTACCCCGTTTTAACTCTTTGTTCTTCGACACGAGTTCTGAACACGCGAATCTCCTCATGCGCGATGCCTTCGTGGCGGGGATTGCGTCGGACCGCATCCGAGAACGATTACTGGAAGGGGCCACGCTCGAACTGGCGGAGACTAAAACCTTGGCGCTCTCCATGACGGTCGCATCCCGTAATGTACAATCGTACCCCTCCCGCCACGCTGCCCACCCTTCTACTCCTTCCTACCCCGCCGACGACCTCCTCAGCCGGGTCCCTGCCTTCCCAATATGCCTGCGCCGCACGCCGATCCGTGCACCCCGGGGGTTCCCGCTGCTACTGCTGCAGTCAGCAGAAGCACCCCCGCCAACACTGCCCGGCCCGCACTGCAGTTTGTAAAGCCTGCAGTAAAAAGGGCCACTTCGTGGCGGTGTGCCAGGCCCGCGCAGTCACTACAATCGCGCCTGTTATCGCCACCTCCCCCATGCCAGACGCACAATAGGAGCCGCCATCTTCTCCTCCCGGGTCCGTGTGCGACCAAGGGCCACCACCATCTTGTCCCCCTTCGGCCACGTGCGCCCCATGGGCGCCGCCATCTTGTCCCCCACAGGGTCTCCGGACATCCCCACATCGGAACGGCACACGCTCGTCACCCGACGCATCCGATGGCTACCCGCAGCTCGCTTCGGTGACGCTGGACCAATCTCGCCCGCACAACCTGGCCACCGCGTCGACGACGGCTAAAATCAACGGCCACGCGATCTCGTGCCTGCTGGACTCCGGGAGCACCGAAAGCTTCGTTCACTCAGATACGGTAAGGCGCTGCTCCCTCGTGGTCCACCCCGCCAAACAGAGGATCTCCCTAGACTCCGGATCCCACTCCGACCCGATCCGCTGCTTTGGTACAGTCACCCTCACGGTCCAGGGCATTGAATTTAGTAACTTCCGCCTCTATGTCCTTCCTAATCTCTGCGCTGCACTCCTGTTGGGCCTGGACTTCCAGTGCAACCTCCAGAGCCTCACCCTCAAATTCGGTGGGCCCTTACCCCCCTTACCATTTACGGCCTTGCGCCCCTCAAGGTTGATCCCCCCCCTCCCTTTTTGCCAATCTAATTGCGGATTGCAAGCCCATTGCCACTAGGAGCTGTTGCTAACTTTTGGTTGGTTCAATTGGCTCTGTTTTATAACCTTTGCTCTAGAGTCGCCAGGTATCTTCATGATACCGCCACGAGGTTCAAGTTCAAGTAATGATCAATAACTTAATACACCAATTAGTAAGATTCAAATCAAAGCACATTTATTACCACAGTAAATCACTACTCATGCATAAACTCTACTTTCTAAGCTATTTCTATAATTAACAGGCCTATACTTAGCTTCGGACTGGTCCACCAGGTCAGGGGAACAAATGGCCTTTCTTTTGGATTCTGGGTCTGCGGGATTCAAAAGCTGGTATGGACTGGTAGCTAGGAGCGCCTATCTCGTAGCAAGCGTTGACTTGAGACTTACTTTCTTGGAGGCCGCCGGACAGTTCACTCTCAGCGGTTGCTTTGCGTTGCTGTCAAGAAGGACGATTTGAACTTGGGGCTTTACTTTATAGTCCCCAGGGGCTTCCTGCCCTTAGGGGCGGACCCCGTACCTGGTTTCAAGTGATTGGACTTCGTTCCAATCGCTTGGTTCGATTTCTCCAATATTGGAGCTGTTCCCTGATAGTTGGGTGGTCTTTAAGTGTCCGTTAACCTCTTTTGTGTTGGCTCCTGCTGGCGCCGAGGAGTCTGGCTTGGCCTTGTTTACCTCAAAATGTTTTGATTGTTCCCGGGGATCGCTCATTACTATGTAGATGGCTGCTTATATCGATGCTGTCTGGGTTTCTGCAGAGTCTAATACACAGTAAACTTGCACCTGCAAGTTTGCCTGTGTTGACTGAATTTCCCTTCAGCCTTTGCTGTTCTCCATTTTACATCGGGAGTTGGCCAACTCAGGTGGCTACACTTCCTCCTTGTGATCCTAACGCGAAGCATGAAGGATCACATAACTGCGTTGTCTTCATTCCCTGACCCGGCGAGCACTCTTCTATGGCCTCTACACTGACCATAACTATGTAAGAAAATTGAAACTAACATTCTAAGAGGCGCTATGTCAAAACAGGGACATGCATTACAAAATAAGAAAAACGGTACCTCTAACTGTCCTCACTAAACTACACTCACTCAGACATTCAATCATACTAACTTCCTTAATGATACAAACAAAATCATAGCAGCATTATTCACATTTTTCCTGGCTTGGCAGTCAAGCTCAGGGTTGTACAATCACTCATGAAACATTTCTTTATTCACAAAAAGAACGCAAACGAATGTCCTTTATTATAGATCGCGGGGGTTGGGGGTCTGGTCGCAACCAAAAATAGGGGATCTTATCCTATATACCGGGGTGCGAGTGCGGTAGGTTCTCCTTCTCCACTTCCTCATGCGGATAGTCTGCACGATGCTGCATAGTATCGCCAATACTAGAAGGGATTCTATTAAGTAAGACAGGGAATACCAGGTTATAAACCTGTCACAACAAGATGGTGTGGTGTCGCTTGTGACTGGGCTCTGGGTGCTATGGGGAAGTGAATCATTAACGGCTGGGGGGGGGTTGGGGTCAGGGGGTTCACGTTCGCGCACAACCAAATGTTCATTAAGGTGATGAGCTACACGGAGGATGTCCTCATGGTTCTTCTTCTTTCTCTTCTTTCTTCATTTTGTCTCTTTTCCTGGAGCTTCTGGGGTTCTGTGGGATCAAGCATAGTGTCTGTTACTATCTTGGTTTAATATCTCGTCTGTTAGTATGTCTGTCCTTCTGCGCCAATTCTCCCTTTACAACTTGTCACCATGTGTGACTCCCTCATTTTTTTTTTAAAAACGAATATTCCGGACAAGACACACTTAAAAATACTGAACCAGTGTGAGCCGTCTCGCAGGCTGTGTGATTTACCAGCCGAATGTTTGAGGATGTAAATAGCAGAGGGTTGGCAACCTAAGGGTCGCCTGAAACAAACAAAACTTTTTGAGCCAAAAGTGCCGAAATGAGGTGCGTATGGGCCGCGACGGGTAAGATTTGGATGGAATCCCCGGGTAGGAAGGCAACCAATGCCGTGTGTGATCTACCCGAGCGTAGTTGACCAGAGGGGGGGTCCTCAGGCAGGGCGGGTCCCAAGCCGTTTCTCCACTGCCTGAGCAACCGACAAGAACGGGCAAGAAATGTAGTCATCGTGGGGGGTTGCCGTATTGGTTCTACCTTCGAACCAGAAGGGCAGTTATGAACGGGGGTTTGGCAAGCTCTCAGTGGTTTCGGCCGATGAGTGTGCTGGCACGTTCTCAAAGGTTTCTGCCAACAAATAAGGCGTGGGGCAGTGGAAATGTTTTTTTACGGTCTTACATACAACATTTAACAATACCACTAACAGTAACAAACAACATTAAACATGCTACAGGTTCCATCAGAAAGGACACCGTTTCCTCCCAAGCGGTTCCTTTCTAAAACATCATCTGGACACCTCAGTTATCGGTTGCGAACAGGGTTGCAAAGGGGTTCTCGCTTTGGGAGTCAGACTCAAAGTCGTCATCTTCTCCCGGATGCCATACTCTCGAATGTATCAGGGCTGATAGGGCTGCATGGTGCGATTTGGGGTCCATCTCGTCGTTCCGGACGAGTCATCTCGGTGCCAATAGGTGGTGTCTAATTCTGTGGGGACGGAGTCGGGGTCGTAATCGTAGGGCGGTGGTCTTTGGTGGGTTTATTGAGGAATGTGATGAGGAAGGAATCACTCGAATCGTGGTCAGATTCGCTGGGTGTGGGTCCTGTTGCATGGGGATAGTAGTGAGGCGTGCTGTGGCTATTGTCCGAGTCCCAGTCGCTGTCGCTGCTGCTGCTGTCTGTGGGCGTTCCGCGGCGGAGCCTAGAGGTCTGGGGTGGAGTCAAGGGCGAGTCCGTGGATGTGGTGGGCGTGTTGGGGAGGATAGGGTTACGTTGGCTGTGGGTGGGATGTGGTCTGCTGCGTCGAGCATGACGTGGTGTGCGTGGTTCGACTGTGATCCGTATGCCTTAAGCTGGTTAATATGGAACCATGGAGTCTTTCCGTTGGGGAACATTATTTTGTACACGGAGGATCTTACTTTGTCCGTAATGGAGTACGGACCTGAATATTTAGGTGACAGGAATGTGCTGGGTTTGTATATGGAGAGCATGACTTGCTGTCCTACACTGAACTCAGTCGCATGTACTGTCTTATCGAAACAGGTCTTGCTCTGTTTCTTTTGTGTGCCTAATCGTACCGTGGCTGCTAGCTGAGCCGTTTTAACATTCTCTACCAGTTGTTCTACTGCTTTCTCGTGTGTGAGGGCCGTCACTTCGGGGCTGGTCAAGTCTAAACCTAATAAAAATTCTCTGCCTTTCATGGGGCGTCCAGTCATGAGAGTGTGTGGGGTGTAACCTGTATATGTTGAAACTGTATTTCGCAAAAACATCAGTGCAAAAGGGAGGACTGAATCCCAAGTGGTGTTGTTTTGCTGGACCATTTTTCGGAGGGTAGCTTTTAGGGTCCGATTCATGCGCTCCACGATACCACTTGACTGGGGATGGGTATGCGATGTGGAATTTTTGGGTAATGCCAAATATCGTGAGGACGTTCTTCATGACACGTCCCGTAAAATGGGAACCTTGGTCGGATTCAATGCTGCGGGGGTGTCCCCATCTCGTAAAGATGTGGTGGGTTAAGATCTTGGCTGTGGTCTTTGACGTGTTCGTTCTGGATGGGAATGCCTCTACCCATTTTGTAAACATGCCTATCACAACGAGTACATATTTATAACCATTCCTGCAAGGGGGCAATGGTCCTATAAAATCAATCTGGAGGTTGGTCCAGGGGCCGTTAACGGGGCGGGTGTGACTAAGTTGAGCTTTCTTGGCATATCAGTCCGGATTGTTCTGGGCACAGATAAGGCAATTCTCAACGTAGTGTGTTCCGTCTTCTTTTAAACTTGGCCACCAACAGGGCTGCCTGAGGTGGGCTGTAGTGGGATCCATGACCGTCATGGAATAAACAAATGAGCTGATTCCTGTCCTGTTCAGAAACCACATAAAGGGTGTCTTTTAACACCACACCGTCATGTGTGGTCAAAGCATTTTTAAACCTATCGTAAGGTGCCGTAAATTTTCCTTTCAAAATCTCCCTGAGATTGCTGTCCTGCTTCTGGGCCTGCACTAAATCCTCGATATCAGTCTGCGAGACCTGAACTGCATTCACTGGTGCGCTTTCGGGGGTGTCCAAAAATATCCGTGCCTGGAACCTGCTTTTGCCAGTGCGTCGGCCTTTACATTTCCAGGGGGGGGGAGGAACGATGGTGACTACAAACTTTAACTATTCCAAAGGTCCTGCCCTGTGCTTTTCCTAAGATGTGACGGAGCAATGGGGCTGAGGGGAGGGGTTTTCCGTCTGCGGAAACAAATCCTCTAGCTTTCCACAGGGGTAGGAACTCTGTAAGGCTATTGCAGACATAGAGGCTGTCCGAGTATATGTCTGCTGGGCTGGGGAAGGAATCTGGGTGATCCACAATGTACGCCACGGCTGCTAGTTCTGCCGCCTGTGCGCCTAAGTGTCCTGGAAGTTTTATTGCGATTTCTTCTAGGGCGCGTCCCTGCATGTCCTCGACATAGATGGCGCATTCTGTTATGTGCTTTCCTTCTAATACTGTGGAAGATCCATCCACATATATTCTTATGGGTTAACACGTATCTGTGTGCTGGGAGATCTGGGTTGGACTACCTATCTTTATGGGGGGTGTTTTTGCAATAAAGGGGCCTGTGTTGTGGTGTGGTGAGATAATTCCACATTCATGGGGGGTGCCTGGGTACTGTAGGTTATCTGCTAAGAAAGTGTGGGTCTTGATCCTTTTAACAGTGATGTCCCGTCCCTGCAAAAGAAGGGTCCATCTGGCTGCTCTTATTTGGCTAACTGTACCGTCCTTGAGTCGTCCATCAAGTAAAAGTTGGGTGGGGGTGTGTTCTGTGAGGATTGTGATGGGGTTTAGTCCGGTTATGTAAGAAAAATACTGAACTGCCCAGAAAACTGCGAGCAGGTGCCTTTCACAGGCTGAAAATCCCTGCTCCACAGCATCTAAAACTCTGGAGGCGTAAACCATGGGCCTTAATTGTTCGTGCCGTTCCTGGACGAGCATGCCCGAAAGGGTGCGGTCAGTGCTTGCTACCTCAATCGCATAGGGGGAAAGCGGGTCTGGAACTTGTAGTGCGGGGGCTGCAATGAGGGCTCTTTTCAAAGAGTCCACAGCATCCATATGCTGCGGAAGCCATTCCCAAGGGGCTCCTTTCTTTAGGAGTTCCGAGAGGGTGCTGCCTTGCTGGCGAAACCGTCAATGTGGTTTCGGCAGTAGCCAACCAGTCCTAAAAACGACCGGATGGCTGAAACGTTCTGGGGAAGGGGCAATTTAGCAATCGAGTCAATCCTTTTATGCTCTATCTTGCGTTTAGCATGTGTGATAATTGTACCCAAATATATCACCTTGTTTTCCAAAATCTGGGCCTTTTTGGGGTTTACCTTACAACCAATTTTCTGTAGGAGTTCCAGGAGTTCGGACAGAAGCTCGATGTGCTCTGCCTTGGTGTCTGTCTGCAGTAATAGGTCGTCCACATACTGGACCAGACATTCGGGCGAGAAAATTTTGACAAACCATTTGCCAACTGTCGGTAAAATGGAGTGGGAGTTATAGAACATAGAACGATACAGCGCAGTACAGGCCCTTCGGCCCACGATGTTGCACCGAAACAAAAGCCATCTAACCTACACTATGCCATTATCATCCATATGTTTATCCAATAAGCTTTTAAATGCCCTCAATGTTGGCGACTTCACTACTGTAGCAGGTAGGGCATTCCACGGCCTCACTACTCTTTGCGTAAAGAACCTACCTCTGACCTCTGTCCTATATCTATTACCCCTCAGTTTAAACCTATGTCCCCTCGTGCCAGCCATTTCCATCCACGGGAGAAGGCTCTCACTGTCCACCCTATCCAACCCCCTGATCATTTTGTATGCCTCTATTAAGTCTCCTCTTAACCTTCTTCTCTCCAACGAAAACAACCTCAAGTCCATCAGCCTTTCCTCATAAGATTTTTCCTCCATACCAGGCAACATCCTGGTAAATCTCCTCTGCACCCGCTCCAAAGCCTCCACGTCCTTCCTATAATGCGGTGACCAGAACTGTACGCAATACTCCAAATGCGGCCGTACCAGAGTTCTGTACAGCTGCAACATGACCTCCCGACTCCGGAACGCAATCCCTCTACCAATAAAGGCCAACACTCCATAGGCCTTCTTCACAACCCTATCAACCTGGGTGGCAACTTTCAGGGATCTATGTACATGGACACCTAGATCCCTCTGCTCATCCACACTTTCAAGAACTTTACCATTAGCCAAATATTCCGCATTCCTGTTATTCCTTCCAAAGTGAATCACCTCACACTTCTCTACATTAAACTCCATTTGCCACCTCTCGGCCCAGCTCTGCAGCTTATCTATATCCCTCTGTAATCTGCTACATCCTTCCACACTATCGACAACACCACCGACTTTAGTATCGTCTGCAAATTTACTCACCCACCCAAATATACACCACATCAACTGCTCTACCCTCGTCTACCTGTTCAGTCACCTTCTCAAAGAACTCAATAAGGTTTGTGAGGCATGACCTACCCTTCACAAAGCCATGCTGACTATCCCTGATCATATTATTCCTATCTAGATGATTATAAATCTTGTCTCTTCTAATCCCCTCCAAGACTTTACCCACTACAGACGTGAGGCTCACCGGTCTATAGTTGCCGGGGTTGTCTCTGCTCCCCTTTTTGAACAAAGGGACCACATTTGCTATCCTCCAGTCTTCTGGCACTATTCCTGTAGCCAATGATGACATAAAAATCAAAGCCAAAGGTCCAGCAATCTCTTCCCTGGCCTCCCAGAGAATCCTAGGATAAATCCCATCAGGACCCGGGGACTTATCTAATTTCAGCCTGTCCAGAATTGCCAACACCTCTTCCCTACGTACCTCAATGCCATCTATTCTATTAGCCTGGGTCTCAGCATTCTCCTCCACAACATTATCTTTTTCCTGAGTAAATATTCATTTAGTATCTCGCCTATCTCTTCAGACTCCACACACAACTTCCCATCCCTGTCCTTGACTGGTCCTACTCTTTCCCTAGTCATTCGCTTATTCCTGACATACCTATTGAAAGCTTCTGGGTTTTCCTTGATCCTACCTGCCAAATACTTCTCATGTCCCCTCCTTGCTCGTCTTAGCTCTCTCTTTAGATCCTTCCTCGCTACCTTGTAACTATCCATCGCCCCAACTGAAACTTCACACCTCATCTTCACATAGGCCTCCTTCTTCCTCTTAACAAGAGATTCCACTTCTTTGGTAAACCACGGTTCCCTCGCTCGACACCGTCCTCCCTGCCTGACCGGTACATACTTATCAAGAACACGCAGTAGCTGATCCTTGAACAAGCTCCACTTATCCAGTATGCCCAACACTTGCAGCCTACTTCTCCACCTTATCCCCCCCAAGTCACGTCTAATGGCATCATAATTGCCCTTCCCCCAGCTATAACTCTTGCCCTGCGGTGTATACTTATCCCTTTCCATCATTAACGTAAACGTCACCGAATTGTGGTCACTGTCCCCAAAGTGCTCTCCTACCTCCAAATCCAACACCTGGCCTGGTTCATTACCCAAAACCAAATCCAACGTGGCCTCGCCTCTTGTTGGCCTGTCAACATATTGTGTCAGGAAACCCTCCTGCACACACTGTACAAAAAACGACCCATCTAATGTACTCAAACTATATCTTTTCCAGTCACTATTTGGAAAGTTAAAGTCTCCCATAATAACTACCCTGTTACTTTCGCTCTTATCCAGGATCGTCCTCACCATCCTTTCCTCTACATCCCTAGAACTATTTAGAGGCCTATAGAAGACTCCCAACAGTGTGACCTCTCCTTTCATGTTTCTAACCTCAGCCCATACTACCTCGGAAGATGAGTCCCCAACTAGCATCCTCTCCGCCACCGTAATACTGCTCTTGACTAGCAGCGCCACACCTCCCCCTCTTTTGCCGCCTTCTCTGAGCTTACTAAAACACCTAAACCCCGGAACCTGCAACATCCATTCCTGTCCCTTCTCTATCCATGTCTCCGAAATGGCCACAACATCGAAGTCCCAGGTACCAACCCATGCTGCCAGTTCCTCTACCTTATTTCGTATACTCCTGGCATTGAAGTAGACACACTTCAAACCACCTACCTGAACACTAGCCCCCTCCTGCGACGTCAAATCTGTGCTCCTGACCTCTATACTCTCATTCTCCCTTACCCTAAAACTACAATCCAGGTTCCCATGCACCTGCTGCATTAGTTTAGTTGTGGAATCCTTGTGGAAGGCATGTCCACGTGTACTGCTGATTTTTAAAAGTGAAGGCAAATTTGTACTGGCACGCCTTTGCCAATGGAATGGACCAGAATCCATTACTGACATCCAAAACCGTAAAGTATTGTGAGTTGAGTCCCTGTTTGAGCATGGTCTTGGGACTTGTGGATACCGTGGGGGCTGCTGCGGGGGTGACTTTGTTGAGTTCCCGGTAATCGATGGTCAGTCGCCATGATCCATTTGGCTTTCTCACTGGCCAAATCGGGGCATTATTAGTGGAGGCTACTGATCTGAGTACGCCCTGCTCTAATAAGCTGTCGATAACTTTTGTGATTTCTCCCTCTGCCTCTTGGGGAAATCCATATTGCTTTTGGGGTCTAGGGTCAGGTCCTGTGATTTGAACGGAAGCAGTCATCCGGCTACAGTCGTGTTTGTGGGTCGCGAACGCGGTCCTGTGCTTCTGCAGAACTGCCCTAACCTGCTTGTCTGTGCTAATTGTGGTCGGGTCAAACCAAAATTTGCCCACTGCGCTAATCTTGTTTGCATAGTCTCCTATGGTGAGCGTTGCGGGGGCTCTTGCAGATTTTGCCATTCTCCAGACACATTGGTTGACTGGATCAAAGGATAGGTTGTGGGAATTCATAAAATCGATGCCCAAAATGTGTTCTGCTGTGTGGGGTAGATCGACTAAAACTATGGGGTGCCTGGTGGTGATGTTGCCTATTTGAATGGGTACAGGGGCTGTGATGTGTCCCTGCTGTGAGTGGCCTGTAAAGCCGCTGAGGGTGATGGTGGCTGTAGTGGGCCACGTGTCCTTTTGAAACATGGTGGAGGAATTGATTGTGGTGCGGGACCCTCCTGCGTCCCAGACAAATTTGATGGGCTGTCCCCGTATCTTTGCGGCAACTACTGGTCGGCCGGACCTATCCCAAAGGGTGTCGCAGTCCCAACTGGGGGAGACCGAACACCGTCAGTCCGTTCCGTTCAGGTCCGGCTGATCTGAACAGGTGCTCACATTATGTATGGGCTCTGTCCTATTCTTATTCAGAGTGCCTGCCTGCTGGGCTCTCTGTGGCTTTCGTGGGGCATTGCATTCTCTTGCAGTGTCCCAACTGTCCACAGTTGTAACAGTCCTGTGGCTTTTTTGGGGGGCTGTTCCTACCTTCGTTCACCCATGCGGGGCTCTGGTGCGTTTTCACCGCTTGAATGTCTGCTTCTGCCTGCTGTTCCTCGGGTTTCCTAACTGCGGGTTTGTTCTGTACAGACTGCTCCCAGACGCGGGACAATCTTTTTACAACCCATTTCTCATTATGAGCCTCCTCTGAGGGATCATAATTGGCACAAGCTTTCGGTCCTGTTTCTGTGGCATGGAAGATAAGGGTGCGGGTCCATTTGGCCATGTTGTCTGGGGACAAGTGGGCATGGTCTAAGTCTCCGAAAACTGCTGCGAAATGGATCCACAAGCATCCAGCAAACGCTGTGGGGTGCTCGGTTTTCTTTTGCCTGTACTTATTGAGGCCTTCTACGGGGTCACCCCTGTTATACCCGATCGCGTCCAGGATCGCAGTATGCATTTCTGCAAGGGTACCTTCTCCTATATTCTGTGGGTCAGGAAGGGCTGCTACGACCGAAGGGTCTAAACTCAAAACTGTGAGCTTCACTTGCTCTCGCTCATCCAGGCCGTACATGGTCACCTGCTGTTTTACTCTGGCAAAGGAGTGGTGGGGGTCTGAGGTGGGGAGGAACGGTTTGATTTTATCGCACGCATCCCGTAATTGGGTCACTGTTAAGGGGGTGGTGTACAGAAATTCCGTGTCGTCCGATGTGGCTGTGCGGTGGGTGGTGACTGTGTTCATTGGAGCCTGAACTATCTGCTCTGTGGGGGGTTGGGGCGCTTTTCGCTTCTGGGGCTTTCCCTGCGCACATGTTCCCTGAACATTTCTCTGTGCTGTCTCACTCAATTCTTCCCAATCAGGGCCGTCTTCCTCATCTAACTGTGATCCAAAGGTTTCCTGGAATCCTTTTTGAACTGAAAGCAAAGATTGCAGTTCTGCAATCTGCTTCCGGCACTTTGCGTGGTCTAATGAGCTTTGTCTGTGCTCCGTGGTGGTAGTTTGGAGTGCTCTTAACGCCGCCTTCAGGTCGCTACACTGCCTTTGCAATGCCTCGACCTGCTTCTCTGTTTCCTCTCGTACCAGGACTGCACGTTGCGTGTCCTGATAGGCCTTTTCGTACTGGGATTGGAAGCTGCTTAAGTGTGCCAGACAAGACTGGTGTGCCCACTTGGCATCATCCACCTCTCCGTCCTTTGCTGCTAACTTCCTTCTTAAATCTACGTTTTCTCTCTCTATCTCGCTCACATCGACCTTACTCATTCGATGTGCCTCCTCTATCTCTACGGAGCGTCAGAACGACCTCCTCTGTGCCTCGCAATTGTGCCAAACAGCACCCGATTGCCATCGGCTTGCGATCTTTTCCTAAGCTCTTCTTGTGAATCTCGCTCAAGTTCTCTCACCAAGTATATCCTATACTCCCGGGATCTGTTTCCTCATTTTCACAGAATTCGCTCCAAAGGGGCCATCCTTTCCCTTTGAGGTACTTTCTGATTTCCTCTTCCCAAAGGGGACACTGTCCTACTCTACTGCTGGTCCCTGCGACCACGTATTCTTCGGGGTTCAATGCGTTGCGTTGCCTGCATTGCCATCTTTCCTCTCTAAATACAGGTCTTGAAATTTGGATCGAGGGGTATTAAGGCGGTGCTGAGATTATGGGTACGGCTTATATTTTTTTCCGGAATACAAACTCCCGACAGTTTTGTCCCAACAAAAAATCTAGCAGTTTACCTTGTAGCCCTGTTAGTTACGCATGCATTAACACACTTCTGAATTATGAGGATTGATCAGAAGTGCTTGAACACTTGTGGTTTTTCTGTTCCCAATTGGATTTCAAATTCAAATTTTGGGTTCTCCCGGAGTGGTTAAGCCACTTCTCGATCGGGAGTAATATGTTGCTAACTTTTGGTTGGTTCAATTGGCTCGGTTTTATGACCTTTGCTCTAGAGTTGCCAGGTATCTTTCTGATACCGCCACGAGGTTCAAGTTCAAGTAATAATCAATAATAGTGGGCAGCACGGTAGCATTGTGGATAGCACAATTGCTTCACAGCTCCAAGGTCCCAGGTTCGGTTCCGGCTTGGGTCACTGTCTGTGCGGAGTCTGCACATCCTCCCAGTGTGTGCGTGGGTTTCCTCCAGGTGCTCCGGTTTCCTCCCACAGTCCAAAGATGTGCAGGTTAGGTGGATTGGCCATGATAAATTGCCCTTAGTGTCCAAAATTGCCCTTAGTGTTGGGTGGGGTTACTGGGTTATGGGGATAGGGTGGAGGTGTTGACCTTGGGTAGGGTGCTCTTTCCAAGAGCCGGTGCAGACTCGATGGGCCGAATGGCCTCCTTCTGCACTGTAAATTCTATGAATCCTATGAAACTCAATACACCAATTAGTAAGATTCAAATCAAAGCACATTTATTATACACAGTAAATCACTACTCATGCATAAACTCTACTTTCTAAGCTATTTCTATAACTAACAGGCCTATACTTAGCTTCAGACGGCCCACCAGGTCAGGGGAACAAATGGCCTTTCATTCGGGTTCTGAGCCTGCGGGATTCAAAAGCTGGTATGGACTGGTAGCTAGGAGCGCCTACCTCATAGCGAGCATTGACTCGCGACTTACTTTCTTGGAGGCCGCCGGACAGTTCACTCTCAGGGGTTGCTTTGCGTTGCTGAGTGTCCCGGTCAAGAAGGACGATTTGAACTTGGGGGCTTTACTTTATAGTCCCCAGGGGCTTTCCGCCCTTCGGGGTGGACCCCGTACCTGGTTTTAAGTGATTGGACTTCGTTCCAATCGCTTGGTTCGATTTCTCCAATATTGGAGCTGTTCCCTGATCGTTGGGCGGTCTTTAAGTGTCCGTTAACCTCTTTTGTGTTGGCTCCTGCTGGCGCCGAGGAGTCTGGCTTGGCCTTGTTTACCTCAAAATGTTTTGATTGTTCCCGGGGATCGCTCATTACTATGTAGATGGATGCTACATTACTATGCAGATGGCTGCTTGTATCGATGCTGTCTGGGTTTCTGCAGAATCTAATACATCGTAAACTTGCACCTGCTAGTTTCTGCCTGTGTTGGCTGAATTTCCCTTCAGCCTTTGCTGTTCTCCATTTTAAGTCAGGAAGTGGCCAACTCAGGTGGCTACAGAGCAGACGGTACAGCACCCAGGACAAGACCTTCATCAGGTCCGAAGTCCAGCGGCTGCTTTCGGAGGGTATTATCGAGGCCAGCAACAGCCTCTGGATAGCCCAAGTCGTAGTGGTTAAAACTGGGGAGAAACACAATTGGTCGTGGACTACAGCAATCGGTACACGCAGCTCGACGCGTACCCCCTCCCAAACATATCTGATATGGTCAATCAGATTGCGCAGTACCGGGTCTTCTCAACAATTGACCTGAAATCCGCCGACCACCAGCTCCCCATCCGGAAGTCGGACCGGCCATACACTGCCTTCAAGGCGGACGGTCGCCTCTACCACTTCCTTAGGGTCCCTTTCGGTGTCACAAATGGGGTCTCGGTCTTCCAAAGAGAGATGGACCGAATGGTCGACCAGTACGGTTTGTGGGCCACCTTTCCGTACTTAGATAATGTCACCATCTGCGGTCATGACCAGCAGGACCACAATGCCAACCTCGATAAATTCCTCCGCACTGCCACTCTTCTCAACCTGACCTACAAGAAAGAGAAGTGTGTTCAGCACGACCCGGTTAGCCATTCTCGGCTATATAGTCCAAAACGGACTTATCGGGCCTGACCCCGACGGCATGTGTCCCCTCATGGAACTTCCCCTCCCCACTGCCCCAAGGCCCTCAAACGCTGCCTGGTGTTCTTTTCCTACTGCGCTCAGTGGGTCCCAAACTATGCGGACAAGGCCCGCCCACTCATTCAGTCCACCCAATTCCCCCTTGCGGCCGAGGCACAACATGCTTTCGCCCGCATCAGAGCAGACATCGCCAAGGCCGGGATGCACGCAGTGGTCGAGTCACTGCCTTTCCAAGTAGAAAGCGACGCTTCAGATGTCGCCCTTGCCGCCACTCTAAACCAGGCAGGCAGACCTGTGGCATTCTTTGCCTCGGAAAATCATCTGTCGAAAAGGAGGCCCAAGCTATCGTTGAAGCTGTGCGGCATTGGAGGCATTACCTGGCCGGTAAGAGATTCACTCTCCTTACGGACCAACGGTCGGTAGCCTTCATGTTCGATAACACACAGCGGGGCAAGATCAAAAATGATAAAATCTTGCGGTGGAGAATCAAGCTCTCCAACTATAATTACGAGACCTTGTATCGCCCCGGTAAACTCAAAGAGCCCTCAGACGCCCTATCCCGAGGTACATGTGCCAGCGCACAAGTGGAGCAACTCCGGGCCCTACACGACAGCCTTTGTCACTCGGGGGTCACTTGATTGTACCATCTGGTCAAAGCTCGCAATCTGCCCTACTCCGTCGAGGAAGTAAGGACAGTCACTAGGGACTGGTGCAAGCCGCTCTTCTACCGGACGGACCGTGCACGCCTGGTGAAGGCTTCCCACCCCTTTGAACGCCCCAGCATGGATTTCAAAGGGCCCCTCCCCTCCACCGACTGTAACACGTACATTCTCATTGTGGTCGATGAGTACTCCAGATTCCCCTTCGCCATCCCATGCCCCGATATGACGTCTGCCACCGTCATCAAGGCCCTCAGCATCATCTTCGCTCTGTTCGGTTTCCCCGCCTACATCCACAGTGACAGGGGATCCTCATTCATGAGCGATGAGCTGCGTCAGTTCCTGCTCAGCAGGGGTATAGCCTCCAGCAGGACGACCAGCTACAACCCCCGGGGAATCGGGCAAGTAGAACGGGAGAATGGGACGGTTTGGAGGGCTGTCCAGCTGGCCCTACGGTCCAGTAACCTCCCAGCCTCTCGCTGGCAGGAGGTCCTCCCTGACGCTCTGCACTCCATCCGGTCACTATTGTGCACCGCCACTAATAACACACCCCATGAACGTGTTTTTACCTTCCCCAGGAAGTCCACATCCTGGGTGTCGCTCCCGACTTGGCTCGCTGCTCCAGGAACGGTCCTTCTCCGTAGGCACGTCCGACTCCACAAGGCGGACCCCTTGGTGGACAGGGTTCACCTGCTCCACGCCAACCCTCAATATGCCTACGTTGAGTTCCCCCCGGCCGCCAAGATACTGTCTCACTCAGCGACCTGGCACCGTCAGGTTCAACCCCAACACATACCCCCACCAATGTGCCCCCCCCACCTCCCACCGCGCCGCCAATATTGACCCCACTAGACTACCCCCCCACCTCCCCTTTTCCGCACAAGAGGCCGAAGAGGACTTCTGCACGCTCCCGGAGTTCCCCGATGACTGGCCAGCATCAGCACAGCCACCACCGCCATCGGTGCCACCTCCACCACTGCCAGCACCAACTTCCCCACCACCGTTAAGCCGCTCCCAATGAAGTACCAAAGCACCATGTGGTGTTGGGTGTTCTGACACACAGATGAGCCAACACAGTTGCATGTGGTACAACGCTTCTTTATTTAAACTCACTATTTACAACTTGGTCTTTGCACTCTGCACGTGGGGGGCTCCCTGCTTGTGGTGTTTCAACAGCTCTTTCTTGTTTCCTTCTCCCCAGACCTACTGACCTCCAGGTGTCGTGCTCGTGCTTTTTATGTGGTTGGTGTTCTTGTCTGTGATTGGTTGTGGTGTTGTGTACTCTGATTTGCCTGTTAGTGTGTCCATCATGATGTGTGTGTTTGAATATCATGACATCCCCCCTTTTTACAAAGATATGTGCCTACGTGGTAATAAATATGATCGTGACGTGAGTGCATCTAAGAGTGTGTGTGTGTCGTGTGCAGCATGTGTCTATGACGGAACTATGTACATGGGGCGATGTCGAGTGCGTCACATGAATCCAGTTGTACCATAACATAACAGAAATGCGAACGAGAGAAGAAGAAAAAAAAATTTGAACAGTTGTCCAGTCAGACATCTGGAACGATAAACAACAACAGGTTATCATGTAAAATTGTCCAACTTATTTAACATATGAACTGTATTATAAGTCCATTCTAATGGGTTTGCGACGAATTCGGATTGACCGCCTCAAGGGTGGATCAAGAACCACCGGCTGCTGTGCAGGCATGGCCATGGGTGGCGATGGAAAGGGCGTGATGTGCGGCAGCTCCACAAAGTCATCCTCGGAAGCCTGTTGAGGATCTGGCGTGTTGTGTGGCTGTGAGCGTGGAAGTCGGCGAAGGGCGCGCCGATTGCGGCGACGCACGGAACCATCCGGCATGCGAACCAGGAACGAGCGGGGAGCCACTTGTCGGAGGACTTCGGCCGGTGCTGACCAGCCACCATACGGTTGATGGACGCGTACTTTGTCTCCGGAGGACAGGGGGGGCAGGTCCGTCGCTCGTGTGTCGTACCGACCTTTCTGGCGATCACGCTGCAGTTGCATGTTCCGAAGAACCGCCTCATGGTCTGTTGTCGGTGCCAGGACGGAAGGTACCGTCGTCCTGAGGGAGCGACCCATTAGTAGCTGCGCTGGCGAGAGGCCCGTGGATAACGGGGCCGATCGATAGGCCAGCAAGGCAAGGTTAAAGTCCGATCCGGCATCAGCCGCCTTGCACAGGAGCCGCTTTGCGATGTGGACACCCTTTTCAGCCTTCCCGTTCGATTGTGGATGCAGAGGGCTGGATGTCACATGAGTGAAACCATATGCTGCGGCAAAGGACGACCATTCACGGCTGGCAAAACAAGGTCCATTGTCTGACATGACAGTCCTTGGAATGCCATGGCGAGCAAACGTTTCCTTGCAGGCCCCAATGACTGCGGACGACGTCAGATCATGGAGAGGCATGACTTCCGGGTAGTTTGAGAAGTAGTCTATAATAACAATGTAATCTCTGCCGAGCGCGTGAAATAGGTCAACACCCACCTTCGCCCAGGGGGACGTCACCATCTCGTGTGGTAGAAGTGTTTCCGGAGGTTGCGCTGGCTGAAACCTCTGACAGGTTGTGCAGTTGAGCACCATGTTGGCTATGTCTTCATTAATACCCGGCCAATATACCGCCTCCCGGGCCCTTCGTCTGCATTTTTCGACGCCCAAGTGGCCTTCGTGTAGTTGACGAAGAATCATCTGGCGCACACTGTGTGGAATGACGATCCTATGCGATTTCATAAGGACCCCGTCTATATTGGTGAGATCATCTCGCACATTATAAAACTGGGGGCACTGCCCTTTTAGCCACCCTTCCGTCATGTGGCGCATCACTCGCTGCAGCAGAGGGTCAGTCGCCGTCTCTGCGCGTATGTGGGCCAGACAAGGATCATCAGCTGGCATATTTGCTGCTGTCAGAGTCACGTGTGCCTCAATTTGACGCACGAACCCCTCCGCATCTGGTGGTGTGCTCACTGCTCGGGAAAGAGTGTCCGCCACTATGAGTTCCTTCCCCGGAGTGTAGATCAGTGCAAAATCGTACCTCCTGAGTTTAAGTAAGATGCGCTGGAGGCGAGGAGTCATGTCGTTCAGGTCTTTGTTAATGATGTTGACCAGGGGGCGGTGGTCAGTTTCGACCGTGAATCGTGGCAGGCCATACACATAGTCGTGGAACTTGTCCAGTCCAGTTAACAAGCCCAGGCATTCTTTTTCGATTTGCGCGTAGCGCTGTTCGGTAGGGGTCATGGCTCGTGAGGCATACGCAACCGGGGCCCATGATGACGTGCTGTCTTTTTGCAGGAGTACCGCTCCAATACCAGATTGGCTGGCGTCTGTTGAGATCTTTGTAGGGCGAGTCGTGTCAAAGAAGGCCAGCACTGGTGCCGTGACCAGTTTGTGCTTGAGCTCCTCCCATTCCCGCTGATGCGACTGGTGCCAGTTGAATTCCGTCGATTTTTTTACGAGATGGCGCATGTTTGTTGTATGAGAAGCCAGGTTGGGAATGAACTTCCCAAGGAAGTTGACCATGCCCAGGAATCTTAAGACAGCCTTCTTGTCAGCCGGTCGTGGCATGGCTGTGATGGCGCTAACCTTGTCTGCATCGGGACGGACCCCGGACCTTGAGATGTGGTCCCCGAGGAATTTCAGCTCCGTCTGGCCGAAAGCACACTTCGCACGGTTGAGACGCAGGCCATTTTGCCGTATGCGGGTGAAGACACGTCGAAGACGATGCATGTGTTCCTGCGGAGTGGTGGACCAAATGATGATATCGTCCACATATACACGTACCCCTTCGATGCCTTCCATCATCTGCTCCATAATGCGGTGGAATACTTCAGATGCCGAAATGATGCCGAATGGCATCCGGTTGTAGCAGAATCTGCCAAAAGGGGTGTTGAATGTGCATAGTCTTCGGCTGGCCGGGTCCAGTTTGATCTGCCAGAATCCTTTGGACGCATCCAATTTAGTGAATATGTTGGCTCGCGCCATCTCGCTGGTGAGGTCTTCTCGTTTCGGGATGGGATAGTGTTCCCGCATGATGTTGTTGTTCAGATCTTTTGGATCTATACATATACGGAGCTCGCCAGAGGGCTTCTTTACACAGACCATGGAGCTGACCCATGGCGTGGGCTCCGTGACCTTGGATAGGACCCCTTGGTCCTGAAGAATCTGCAGTTGTGCCTTGAGGCGGTCTTTGAGAGGCACAGGAACCCTGCGAGGTGCGTGAACGACAGGGATGGCGTCCGGTCTGAGTCGAATCTTGTACGTGTGTGGCAATGTCCCCATGCCTTCAAAAACCTCCTGGTTGTGAGCGAGGAGGGAATGGAGATTCGCGTGGAACTCAGCATCCGGGAAGTCGGATATCTCATCTGGAGAGAGAGACATGATGCGCTGTACCAGGTGAAGGACCTTACACGCTTGTGCGCCCAGTAACGAGTCCTTTGATGAGCCCACAACTTCGAAGGGGAGTGTGGCCGTGTACCTCTTGTGAGTCACCTGTAGCTGGCAAGATCCTACGGACGGGATAACGTTCCCGTTATAGTCAACCATCTTAAGCCGGGATGGTGTGATGGGTGGTTTGACCTTCATGGCCTGGACTGCAGAGTAAGCAATCAGGTTGGCGGATGCGCCGGTGTCCAGACGGAAGGCGACGCGCGATCGGTTGACCGTCAGGGTGGCACACCACTCATCGTCTGGATTGATGGCATTGACCTTGTTGACATCAATGACGGCAACTCGGAAGTCATCCTGGTCATCTGCATCACTTAACTGGAAGTCTTGATGCGTGGGCTGGACGGTCCTGACTCGTGTGCGAGGTTGTCGAGGATGCGCCGGATCCATGGGTTGAGCCGCACGACAGCGGGCTGCGTAGTGGCCTATCATGGCACATCTGTTGCACTGTCGGTATTTTGCAGGACATTGCCCTTTTAAGTGTAGACCTCCACAATTGCTGCACGTCATGACGTCACGACGTTCGTTGCGCCACTGCGCATGCGCAGTGCGATCTTGCGGTGGGCGCGCCTGCGCAGTGCGTCCCTCGTTGTGGCCGTTATTTTTGGCGCGCACCTGCGCGGGAGACCGCGAAAAGCGCGGGAAGCGGCCGCTGTCGTCCGGGCCGTGGGGCGGGAAGAAATCGACGGCCTGGATGCGTTCAACGTCGTGGGCGGCCTGGCTTGCCGATTCGACGGCTGGGGACCCCCTCCGTGCCAACTCGGACGCCTGAAATCGGGCAAAACGGCAGGTAGCATTTTCATGGAGGACACAGGCTTCCACAGCAGACGCTAAGGTGAGGCTCTTTATTTTAAGAAGCTGCTGGCGTAGGCCACTAGAGGCAACGCCAAAAACAATCTGGTCCCTGATCATGGACTCTGTAGTGGTGCCGTAACCGCAGGACTGCGCTAGAATCCGGAGGTGCGTCAAAAAGGGTTGAAAAAGCTCCTCCTTACCTTGCAGGCGTTGCTGAAAGATGTATCTTTCAAAAGTTTCGTTTACTTCAGTTTGAAAGTGCTGGTCCAGTTTGAGGATGACCGTGTCATATTTGGCCTGGTTTTCGCCTTCTTCGAACACCAGTGAATTAAAGACATCGTTTGGGTGGGGGCCTGCGTAGAAGAGGAGCATTGCAATCTTCGAATCATCCGAGGCATTCTGTTTTTCGGTGGCACGGATGTACAGGTCAAATCGCTGCCTGTAGAGCTTCCAGTTGGTGCCTAGGTTCCCCGTGACTTGCATCGGCTGCGGTTTGCCGGTGTGGTCCATGTCCAGAATGGCAGGTTGGTAGGCAGGTATCGATCCACTCCTGTACCATGTGGTGTTGGGTGTTCTGACACACAGATGAGCCAACACAGTTGCATGTGGTACAACGCTTCTTTATTTAAACTCACTATTTACAACTTGGTCTTTGCACTCTGCACGTGGGGGGCTCCCTGCTTGTGGTGTTTCAACAGCTCTTTCTTGTTTCCTTCTCCCCAGACCTACTGACCTCCAGGTGTCGTGCTCGTGCTTTTTATGTGGTTGGTGTTCTTGTCTGTGATTGGTTGTGGTGTTGTGTACTCTGATTTGCCTGTTAGTGTGTCCATCATGATGTGTGTGTTTGAATATCATGACACACCAGACCGGCTGAACCTTTGACAGACTCCGGATCGTCAACGTGGACTTTTCTTTCCCTACCACTGTACATAATTGCATAATTGTATATAGTTTCACGTCACCCCCGCCGGACTCATTTTAACAGGGGGTGAATTACATCTCCACAGTAATAGGAGATGTAAGGTAGGACCTGCACTACAGGTTCGCCGGTAGCTCCTGCCGGCTGGCTCCGCCCACGGAGAACTGTATAAATATGTGTGACCTCCAGTGCCCAGCCATTTCGCCAGCTGCAGCAGGAGGCCATGCATTTGACTGTAATAAAGCCACAGTTGTACCCAACTTTAGTCTTTGTGCAATTGATCGTGCACCAGGGTTCTTTCTATTTTTAAAGCTCTCAGTCCCCTATGAAAATTACTTTGTTTAACTCTGTCAAATTCAATGTAAGTCTGTCCAGACTGTTTTCTTACATTTCAAAACTTTTGTCTGTAAGCCTCGAATACCAGCTCATAAGCACTCAATATAGCTTTCTTCACTGCATCATACTCAATCACAGAATAATGCAGTGCATCTGCATTGACACATGAAAGACATCTGACCTGCCTACCTAATCCCATTTGCCAGCACTTGGCCCACAGCCTTGAATGCCCATTGCAGGGATTTATTTCATTGGAGGGAATGATATAGCTGGATCACAGAGCCTACTATGGTTGGACAACCAGTAGAAAATCAAGCTGCAGAAGAATTGCAAATGGACCATCCTGGGATGTTTCCTGATTGTGTGATAACAAGATCACAGGCACATAAGATGAGACAAGGGAAGGAGAAGTTACGAGTACAGGATGAGAAAAGTGCAATAAGGTTATCTGATACTGTCTTTAGTAAGCTGAATGAAGAGGGTACAGATAGAATAGAGTCAAAGGGCAAGATCTTCCAGCTTCGTTACCCTCGCACTCAAGCGTAATGAGGTCAGCGAATAGCAGGAGAGGCCAAAAACGGGAACCGCGCCAGGCGCCAAACAGTTAGCGATGCAAACGGCCTGCCAATAGGCGAATTTGGAATCTCGCCGTAGCGTGGCAACAAACCAATTATTAGCACTTAAGCCCCATTTTCATATAATTAACGAGAGATAAGCATCATGCAACAGCCTTCTGTCATCCAGCAGCCTCTGCAGCAAGTGCTTACGCTGGCACCGATTAATACTCCTTTTTAAAAACAGAAGCCTGACAGAAGGACTTCTGTGGGGAGACGAGGAGGTGAGTAGCCACCTCTGCTTACAGGAAAAGAGACCGGGGGCGCTGGGCTTGCTGCCCCTGTGCTCGGTGGAGGATGGGGACCCTCGAGGAGGTGAGTAGCCACCTCTGCTTACAGGAAAAGAGACCGGGGGCGCTGGGCTTGCTGCCCCTGTGCTCGGTGGAGGATGGGGACCCTCGGCTGGGGCGGGCCACCGTGGGAGGGTGGGGGAGAGCCGCTGGCGGGGGCAACTGGGGAGGGCAATCCCTCATGGAAACACCAGCCCCATTCCGGGGGCAACCCCTGTCCCTGCCTGTCTGCCCACCGATCACCCATAACCCCCACCGACTGCCGAGTCCTCTGGCTGCGCGGCTGAAGGCAATCGCTAATAGGGAATTGGCAATCGTGGTTAAGTGAGCATTTCACACATGCCAAGTGGGTTCCCGGGGTTAGGTGGGCCATGTACCATGTGGGAGTCATTGCCTAGCATTCCAATCGCACCTGGACACTGTGTGGGGGTCAACACCACACAATCAGCAGCCAACATCCGAACACCCCAGGGGATGGGACACATCTCCGGGGACATGAACACGGCCGGAGGACGGGTGGGTGCCACGGGGAGGGTGTGATGCCTGGAGAGACAGGCAAATGGTCAGGGTCCAGCATTGTGGAAGAAAGTGACAGAGGCATCATGCTGTTTGTGCAAAGAGCGGGTTTAATATACTGTACAATACCGCATTTCCGATAGTGCCGCCCCCCCCAACCCCAGACCCCCAAACACACACCCTCCCCACCCACTACCTAACCCCTCCCCCCTACTAAGTCCCTCAGTGATGCTCAACGTGCCTGGCCATCCTAGCTCTACCACTACGTCATGGTGTTTCCCCAGGATGCACATCTGACGTGGAGGCAGCCAGGTGCTTACCATGTCCCATGGCCTTCGATGCCCCTGGGGGCGTCCTCTGGGGCCAGAGGGGCCCGGCTCACTTGTCGACTTGCCGTGCTGCCCTGTCCCGTGTGCTGACCCCAAGACGCGGCCTCATCAGAGGGGTGCAACACGGGAGTGCTGGTGGCCACCGTTGTCACTCCGTGGAAGTGTCCGGGTTGGCACTCAGCGCCCCGTCCTCCAGATTGGTGAACTTGGGGCTCTGGAGTTCACCTTGGAATGGAGGGGCAGCTTGTTCGAGCCCCGGCTGCCCCTGCATCATCTGGCTCTGCCAGCCCTGGTGGTTCCCCATCGTCGTGTCAACACCCTCGGCGATGCTCCTCAGTGACTGGGACACATCCCCCAGTGACCGGGCCATGCTCTGTGGTGCCTAGCCATGCCAACTGCGACAAGGGCAAGCTCCGCAGCGCCTTGGCCATTCCCATCTGAGAGCAGGACATGTCCCGCAGAACCCCATCAAGGTTGGCTGATAATGGGTGACATCCACCAGTGAGACAGAGTTACTGCCGAGATCCTCAGCCATGGCTGCGCAATGCCTTGGACTCATTCACTCATAGTGCCAATTATGTGCACCAGGCTCTCCACTGCGGTCGCCACCCTAGCAGTGTTGGCCTCAGTGCCACACATTGCCGGCGCCACCTCCTGTGCCCGTAGCCTCTGGGACTCCTCCAATCGGCTATGGATCTGCTGGAGTGAAGCTGACATCGCCCTCTGAATTTCCCGGCTGCTCCCTATCTTTCCCATCAGCCCCGGGTAACTTTGTTCCAAAGGCTCAGCATCAAGCTGGGACCCAGCTGGGTCCAGGGATCCTGCAGACCTCCAACTGCTGTCTTGGCTGGGAGTTCCTGCCTCCACCAGATGGGCATCATCAGCCGTGCAGTGCTCACCAGATTGTGCCCGGCAGCATGACCACTAACATTTCCCACCGAGGTGTGTGTATCTGCGCTGGAGGAGGGTGGAGATGACAGCTGTGCCGCGACTATAACAGTTGTATCCTCAGATCTCGGAGGCTGCCCTCGCTGTGATGCTGGCAGACCAGGTGGCCAGATGACAGAGAAGGCAGCAGCAGCAGCATCAACAGAGTTTCGAGGTGGCAGCCCAGGTGCAGGCCCCGCCCGCCCATCAGGCCAGGGAGGGATCCAGAGGCGGAGGTCGATGATGGCCCAAGGTGTACAGGTGTCAATGGTCTTTTGAACAGATGACAGGCAATGTGTGCCACAGGAAGCTCCGCCTGAATAAGGGGACAGTGCAGCACCTGTGCCATGGCCTTGCGGACTTGGCACCACGTGGAAGAATAGGACACTCACTCTCGGTGGCCATCAATCTCACTGTAGCCCTGAACCTTTATGCCTCAGGATCATTCCAGGGCTCGAGCGGGGATTTGTGGCATCTATAGTCCACAAGTGTATCCATGAGGTCACGGATGCACTGTTTGCCCCAGCAGAAAACTGTATAAACTTTGACATGGACCAGGCCCAACAAAATGCCCGGGCAGCAGGATTACCTGCCATCAATGTGATATCCCAGGTTCAAGGGGGCAATAGATGTCATGCATGTTGTTAAGTAATGGGTTAAGAGACATTGCAATTAGTTGTCTCATTTATGTTATGTATCCATTAATTGACACTGATATGTAAAGGGGCTTCAGGTGGCCTCTGTCAGGTGGTGTGTTAAGAGTTTTGTACAGAGGCTGTGGAAGTGAAATAAATGGTGTTTGGTGAAAAGGAACATGAACTTTAGACTCTTCATTTCACAGCAACTAAAACGTCTAACAGTGGCAGCAGAGGATGGTTGCTGTGCAAATGTGAAGGTTTGAAAGATACAACTTTTCCTGTTCAAACCAAGGAGTGAGTGAGAAGGAAAAAAAAAAGATACATGGCTGAACCCAGGATAAAGATGGCTGGATATGACTATCCTCCCTTATATTCAGAAAGGGAATCGTACGACCAATGGAGAAGTGCAGTAGTTATGTGGACTAAAGTAACTGCTTTGGGAAAGAGAAAACAAGGTATGGCATTGGCTCTTTCTCTATCATATGGCAGTAAAATCCGAAACAAAGTGCTTTCTGAGCTGGAATTGGAAGAATTAGACTCAGAAGACGGTCTGGAGACTTTATTACATTATATGGATAAGATTTATAAGAAAGATGACTTGTTAAGTGCGTATGAAGCATGGTCGGATTTTGATAAGTTCCGGAAAATGGAGGATATCTCCATGGAAGACTATATAATGGAATTTGGCAAACTATATAAAAGGCTGCAGAAACGCAATCTGGAATTTCCAGTCTGTGTTGGCCTTTAAAATTACTTGACTGTGCTAGAGTGAGCAACATGGATAGGCTCCTGATTTTGACAGGAGTTCAATTTACTGATAAGGATACCTTATTCGAACAGAATGACAAAAGCTTTACAAAGGTTTCTGGTGAAACATTAAATTCCGATGGCTCTGATGACCCAAATAGGTCAGCCTGCAATAAGGCAGAATATGGAAGATACACTAGTAACAGGATGGCGAAATCGTATGGCTACGAACAGGGCTCAAGACTACAGAAGGAGACCGAGACAAGGAAATTATGAAGACAGAAACTCAGTTAGAACCTACAATAGGAAGACGAACCCCAGAAATGCACGGGGCATGATAAATCGATGTTTTTGATGTGACTCTCAATACCATTATGCTTTCAACTGTCCAACTCGTTATGATAGAGTGTTTGAAGCGACACATGACACGGAAGAGTCAGAAGAGGAAAAAAATAGTGACCAGAAAGAAGGCATTGTCCTATTGACAAGCAGTTTTACGCCGGTAATGAGAGTGTTGGTTTCAGAATCCTTCAACTGTGCTGTATTGGACAGTGGCTGCACATCTACTGTGTGTGGAATTGATTGGTTAAAGTGTTACCTGGACTCTTTGAATGCTGAAAATCGTAACAAAGGAAAGGAATTTGAAAGTTTCACAAGTTTCAGGTTTGGGGATGATAATACTCTGAAGGCGCTGAAAAGAGTGGTGATCCCTTGCAATATTGCCGGAGTGAATCATTTCATTAGCACGGATGTTGTAGCAAGTGAGATACCTTTGCTTCTGAGCAGACCATCAATGAAGAAAGCACACATGAAACTGGATATGGAACAGGATAAGGCAAAAGTTTTTGGAAAGACTGTGGACTTACAATTTACACAGTCGGGACACTATTGTGGTTACCGACAAATAATTTTTCAAGTAGAGTGGTTAAGGATGTGTTAATGGCAGTTGAAAATGGGACTTTAGCTGATAAAAAGCTTGTGGTATTAAAACTGCATAGGCAATTTGCACATCCGTCTCCTCGGAGGCTGAAAAATTTATTAAAGGATGCAGGGGTAAGGGATGACGACGATACTAACTGATAGAACAGGTTAGTGACTGCTGTGAAGTTTGTAGGAAGTACAGAAGGACACCAGCACGACCGATAGTAACCCTACCTTTGGCCAGGAATTTTAACGACATTGTGGCCATGGACCTTAAGATCTGGGATAAAGCAAATAATATACTTATTTTGCATTTTGTAGATTTAGCAACCAGATTTAGTCAATCAACGATTGTACGAAGTAAAGAAAAGAGAGTAATTCTGGATCAAATCGTGGAAAAATGGATAGGGACAGGAATGGGTCCACCGGCAAAATTCCTTACGGACAATGGGGGAGAATTTGCTAATTATGAGTTTAGGGATGTGTGTGAAAACAAGAATATCAGAGTTATGAATACGGCTGCAGAAAGCCCATTTAGTAATGGTGTCTGTGAAAGAAATCATGCTGTCATCGATGACATGCTTCAGAAGCTTTTGGCAGATCGACCAAATTGCAGTTGGTTGGGGGCTATAGTCCTTATCAATTAGTGTTTGGTAGAAATCCTAAAATTCCGTCCATTTTGGATGACCCGCCTCCAGCTTGGGAGGGGACTACAATTAGCTCTGGTTTTGCTGAACATTTAAATGCATTACATAGCAGTAGAAAAGCTTTTTTGGAAGGAGAAGTCTCTGAAAGAATTCGCAGAGCTTTAAGGCATAACGTACGGCCATCAGATGCTGTTTTTCAGCAAGGAGACATGGTATACTATAAGAGAGACAATTCTAATGAATGGAAAGGCCCAGGGAAGATCATAGACATAGATTGCAAAACAATTATTTTGCTACATGGTAATCAAACTGTTAGGGTCCATTCATCAATGGGTACAGATTACAAATTTTCAAATTTAGACAGAGCAGACGGACATGACGAGGAACCAGCGTCATCTGGTATGCATGTGTTACATAACTATGAGGACCAATTAACTGATATAGACAGGGTTTCTGTGGAGGAACACAACACTTCTGGTGAATTAAAACAGGACATTTTTCCGAAAGGGCAACTGCCAAAATTGGTACAAAAGTGACATACTTGCCTGAAGGGTCTAGTCAATGGAAGGATGCAACTGTTATTAGTAGAGCAGGGAAGGCCACTGGAAAGTATAAACATTGTTGAATGTGCAGCATTCAGGGGAAGGAGTCAAGACAATGGATTGGGAAAACAAAGTTCAAAAATGGAGGGCACAGAAGCGCAGTGCCAGTTCAGATAGTACATCGGATAGTGAACAGGTCCGTAGGAAAAGGTCGAGAACTATTGAAAGGACATCCCACAGCAGAAGGGAAAGATCAAGCAGTAGCAGTACAGAACGAGATACTAGGCGGGAGAGGGGACGTAGTTTGTCAAGATCTCGGAACATGAGTAAGACTACGAATACTAATAGGAGTAGAAGCCCACGTGCACGTGAGATTTTGGTGGCTTCAAATAAATTAGATGAAAAAGTTATTAAAGAAGCTAAACAGCAAGAATTGCATAGTTGGAGTGAATTTGGGGTAAACACGGAAGTACCGGATAGGGGACAAAGAGCTCTATCCCACAGATGGATTTGCACAGAAAAGGTTCTTCCGGATGGAACTTATAAGGCAAAGGCCAGGCTCGTGGCAAGGGGATTTGAAGAAAACTTAGAAGATCAGGATTTAACGGTAGATTCACCTACAGCAGGAAAGGTTATTTTAAAGATCTTCTTGGCTCTATTAGCCACAAAGGCATGGGAATGCAAATCTGTAGATATAAAAGCTGCCTTTTTGCAGGGGCATCAGCTCCAGAGAGACATTTTTCTCCGTCCTCCTAAAGAAACAGCTAACACAGAAGGGGTACTCTGAAAGTTGAACAAATGTGTATATGGATTAAATGATGCAGCTAGTGTCTGGTATTTTTCGGTAAGGTCAGTTTTGTTAAAGTTAGGCCGTTGCCAGTTGAAAGCAGATCCTGCAATGTTTTACTGGCACTATAAAGGAAATCTTTCTGGCATTTTTATGATGCATGTCGATGATTTTTTGTGGGGTGGGACTAGTGATTTTGAAGCTATTGTAATCTCTGGTTTGAGGAAAGAATTCAGGGTTGGAAGTCAGGCTTCCGGTGCATTTAAATATATTGGACTGGAAATTGGACAGACTAAGTTAGGGGCAACATTACGTCAGCAATCTTATTTGGAAAGCATCACCCCAATAGCAATTAGTCGTGGCCGAGTTTCACAAAAAGACGCAATGGTTTCAAAGATAGAAAAAGAGCAACTACGAAGTTCAATTGGGCAACTGAACTGGTTAGGTAGACAGACTAGACCGGACATGAGTTTTGATGTCTTAGATTTGAGTACAAAAATGAATGATCCCAAAGTGGAAGACATAATAAGAGCAAATAAAGCGTTGGCCAAACTAAAAATGCAGGAGTGTGTTTTGAAGTTCCCGGTTTTAGGTGACCTTAAGCACTTGAAACTCATAGTTTATAGTGATGCGCCCTACGCAAATATATGTGATGAGGTTTCAAGCGCAGGAGGTCTTATAATTTTCCTTTTGGGGAACAATGGTAAATGTTCCCACTTGTGTGGGAAACAAAGAAAATAAGGAGAGTGGTAAAAAGCACTTTGGCTGCTGAGACGTTAAGCCTTGTAGAGGCAGTGGATATGGCTTTTTATATAAGTATGACATTGACAGAAATTTTGGGATTAGGGGATTTGGGTAATATACCTATTGACTGTCACGTTGACAATAAATCCCTGTGGGAAAATGTGCACTCTCCAAAAAGTGTCAATGAAAAGAGGTTACGGATAGACATCGCAAGTTTGAAGCAGATGTTGGACAGAGGGGAAATAACAAAAATTAAATGGGTCGACAGGAGCTATCAACTGTCAGACTGTTTTACGAAAAGAGGGGCGAGTTCACAGAAACTTTTGGATATTGTTAATGAAGGGCACTTGTTTCTGTGACTGTTTTTTTTTCTTTCTCGTCCAATCAAAAAAAGAAATGGGGGGACATCATGTGTGTGTTTTTGAGTTTCTTGAAATTTTGTTTTCACCTAATTCTTTTTTTTCTCCAAGGGGAGACTGTTAAGTAATAGGTTAAGAGACATTGCAATTAGTTGTCTCATTTACGTAAAGTATCCATTAATTGACACTGATATGTAAAGATGCTTCAGGTGGCCTCTGTCAGGTGGTGTATTGTTAAGAGTTTTGTGCAGAGGCTGTGGAAGTGAAATAAATGGTGTTTGGTGAAAAGGAACAAGAACTTTAGACTCTTCATTTCACAGCAACTAAAACATTTAACACATGTTGCCTTGCACGCATGGTTGGGGGGTGGGGGAGGTGGAATGGGGGATGCAGGCATGGGCACACTACTGGACATGGATGGGCCAGGGCATGGTATGGTGCTGGGCAGGGCCGTGCCAGGCACATGGTCACCAGGGTGGGGGGGCAGGCATGACAGGCGGGGTCGGTGCCAACCCACTCTGGGGCCCAGTGGAGATCATTGATCTTCTTATGGCACTGTGTGTAGGTCCTCCTGGTGAAGCTCTCCAAGCTGACAGCCACTGCCACTTTTTCCTAGGTGACACCGGTTGCCCTGATGGCTGACCCTACGAGCGCCTCAGGGGAACAGGGCATTCTGTCTAGATTCGACCACGTCCAGCAATCTAGCCAGGTCGGCATCCCCAAATTGCGGGGCTGGTCTCCTCGGTGGCATGGCTGCGGGATGCATGGCGTTTGCTCTGCTTCCTCTTGTTGGCAGGAAGCTGGCGGGTGGGCTCCCAGTGAAGCAGCCGGCAGGACCATCATTTGCATCTTGGAAGCTGTTGGGTCTCGTTAAGTGGACAAATTCAAATTTGATACCGATGACGGTCTCACTGGGTCGAGCATCAGGAAGCTCACGGCAGCTCCCGCTCGCTACCACACTTCACAACTTTTCCTATAAATCGCGCCCTAAGTATGGGTAAGTAATGGTGTGGATCTCACCCAAAAAGCCAGGAGGAAAAACCCCACCAAATCCGCCCAAAATACACTAAGAAATGTTTCCGTTACATTGCACCCAATGTTTCATTATGAAGTCTAATGTTTGAAATGGCTGTGGGATCAACACTGGTGTAGTGTTACATGTTGTTCAGATTCTGTTCTGTTTGTAGTGCGCATTTTGTAGTAGGTGGTGTGACAATGAGGACCTCTCAGACGATGACACAGCAAGCATGAGGTCTTTTGATGTGGAGGGAAAGCTTATTATTGCCTCACAAAATTCAAGCGAAGTGCACTTTATGAAAGGAAAAGCTAAGAATTGGGAGCGAGGTGTATTTTTAAATGTACAGTCATTTAGATTTCGACTGTAGCAACAATCCTGCTGCTTGCCTGGTCAGTGAACTCTGCCGGAGGCTTGAATTTCCTGCCATAAATGCAGGCTATGACTTCAGAGTTTGAAAATGATCGTCATTATCTAAAAATCCTATGTGCATAAAAATATTTTGCTGGTAAATCAATTTCAGAATGAGATGACATCTGAACAATGTGGATGGCTGAGACACTAAATGAGTGTATTTTCTTATTTTGGGCATTTATTTTGAATGCATATATTGACAAGAAGAATAAAATTTATCGTATTTCATAAAGCTGAATTCACGTATCTGTGTTGATACAGGGCTACCAGATCAGTCAATGTGTTTAGATAGGTCAGATGGTACACGGGGTGTCAAATCCTCACTCGATTAAGCAGCCTTTTGGCACTTTGGAGCCCAGAGGTAAATCTCGGGTTTGAGTTGGAAACATCAGATTGAACAAAACCAGTGTTTTCAGTGTGAGGAATGTAAAACTGTTCGTTGGTAAGTGAAAATTACAATATACAAGGTGGAATTATTTTGTTGCCATGCAACATCTTGGCTTTAGATATGCAGAATCGAATGCAATTTACCGTTTTGAGTGAGTATGATCAATTATATTACATTTAAATGGATAAAAATAAGAACGGGCTCACCTGTCATGGTGTGAATGTCGCATGAGGTCGTGAGGGATGGCCATTTGGTAAAAGTGGGTCACTGGAAAATAAGTTTGAAAAACCTTTACTTCGTGGACCATATCAGATTGAGAGAAAACTGAGTGAAGTAAATTATCTGGTATACACACCTGATAAATGTAAATCTGACAGAGAATGTCACATCAACATGCCAAGAGGTATTGGGATAGAGGAGATGAGGACAAGCATGAGGTCTTGGTAGTATTGGAACAGGGAGAAGTGGAAGGGTTACATTCGGAGAGTGACTTTCCTCTAATTCATTTGGGTAATTGGGGAAATACTCGGAAATTTAGACAATTGGTTGTTACCTTCCAGATAAGAGCCGAGGCGAATTGAAAGAGTTTTATAAATTTGCTTGTGGGAATAAATTACATGGAACAGAGATAGCCATGTTGGACGTAGATGTGGGAAAAACTGTTTCAATAAAGCAACATCCATATAGGTTAGATCCAGCAAAGCTATCACAAGTGGAGAATGAATTTGAATATTTTTTTCAAAATGACATTATTGAAGAGTTCTAGTGATTGGAGTTCACCTACTATAATGGTGCCAAAGCCAGATGGAACACAAAGACTTTGCCTGGGCTACAGGAAAGTGAATGTCGTGAACAAGAGTGACTTGTTTCCTGTACCATGATTGGAGGATTGCATTGAAAAAGTTGGACAGTCTAAATTCATCACAAAAATAGACTTGCTAAAGGATATTGGCAATTTCCTTTGTCTCAGCATTCGAGACACCAAATAGACTTTATCAATTTAAAGTTATCCCTTTCGGGAAAAAGAATGCACCTGCAAAATTTCAGAGATTAATGAATAAAGTTATTCAGGGACTGAGTTTCTATACGGTGTGCATTGATGATTTAATGCCGTTTAGTCAAAGTTCGAAGAACATCAGCAATACCAAAAAGAACTGTTTGAATGCTGGGGGCTGTGTTGTTACTGGAAGATGGACTCGGAATTGAGAAGCCTGTGGTGGCATACTTTCATTGTTAAATAAGGTAGACCTAATAAGAAATGATTCAGAAATAAAATCATCTTTCAAGTTGTGTTTCATTTGAAAAAAAAGGAAGGTGTTAAGAATTGGGAAAAATTAAGATTCAAAAATTTAATTGGGATAAAATAAAAAGGGGAATTGAAAAGGATAGTTGGCCGAAAGGGGTTCTGATATGCGAATTAGCATACGTGAGAAAAGCAAGCGTTTACCATGTGATGAGGAAAAAACAACGAAGTGTAGAAGAGGTAACTTCAAAGCGGAGAGATAAGGGAATTGGCACTTATATGTTAAAAAGCTGAGTCCACAGGGTGGGTAATATCAAAGTCAAAGAATGATATATCCATAGCACATTAACTGGAGAAAGGGACACAGTCGATCCTATCATAACCATACCCAAGTGCATAAAGTAATCTCCCCTGAAAACAAATTATTGCAAAAACGGCAGCTGGTTAAGATCCAAAATTCAAACTGAGATGCTTATGCCTTCATTGAAACGGAAGACAGTGTTCCCAAATGTGAACAAATAACCTGCAGGATTTCGCTAATAGAGTTATATAATATTGGATGCTGTATGGGAACAAGGGTCATCTCAGAATTCAGGAAACAGAGGTAGTTGGAACAAAAAGGTAACTTCCCATAATACTGTGTGCGTATAGCCATCGGTGTAACTTTTAAAAATATATTTGTATTCAACTTTTTTAATTTTGTAAATACTAAAAACAATAAGAATTAATAACAGACTTCCCCCCCCCCCCCCGGAAAACCAAACAGAACTCCCCCCAGCAGCCTCCCCCCACCCTCCCCATCGACCCTTTACCCTCTCCCTGGCAATTAGCGGTGACCAGCTCTTTAAAGTACTAAATAAACGGCTGCCATCTTCAGTAAAACCATTCAATTGCTCCCCTTATGGAGTGCTTAACTTTCCTGATACAAAAATTCCAGAAGATCCCCAGCCATACTGAGTGAAGGAGCTGACCTCCAACCCATCATCCCCGCCTTCGAGCAATCAGCGAGGTGAAGGCCTGAATATCAGTGCCCGCCCAAGTCTGCAGCTCCGACAGGTTGATACTCCAAAGATGGCCCCAAGGGGACAAGGCTTCAGTTCAATTTGTACATGGTGCCAAAGAAGGAGACACAAAACCCCACAAGCTTAGGGCACAAACAGAATATATGTACATGGTTGGCCAGGCCCCTCCCACAACACTCACACTCATCCCCCACACCTGCAAAATAACCGGTTTGTCCTGGATTTGGTCAAAAGGGCCGATGCACTACTTTCAACTGTATCAGCCTAACCTTGCACATGATGATGTTGCATTCAGCCTACGCAGAATCTCACACATCACCCCCCTCCCCAGCTCGAACCACAACTCCTCCCCCCACTTGGCCTTAATCCCCTCCAAAAGACACTGCCTCCTCCATTATAGGCCTCCCTGAGCATTATAAATCCCGGAGGTGCACCGCTCCTCTGTCCCCGCCGATGACAAGACCCTTTCCAGTAACAAGGAAGATGACACCACCGAGAATGTTGGAAAGATCTTCTTCGAGAAGTCACGCACCTGTAAATATCTAAATATACCCAACCGTGAAAGTCCAAATTTTTCTGCCAACCCCTCCATGCTCGTAAACCAGCCCTCCAAAAACAAATCCTTCATCACCACAACCCCCTTCTCCTCCCGACAGTTCGAACATGTGATTCGCACAGACCGGCACCAACTTCGATACCAATTTCAATTTGAAGTGCTGCCGAAATTGTCTCCATATCTTCAGTGTGGAGGACACCACCGGATTCCCTGATTACTTCCCTGGAGTAAAAGGTAACGAAGCCGCCACCATTCGCACCCATGCAGCATCAGGGTCCCCACAACATCCCAGCACCTCTCAGCATTCTCCGCCCAATAATAATATATCAAACTTGGCAACACCAAGCCCACCTCCCCCCCCCCGCCCCCACACAACTGCTGTTCCCTCTGAAGTAGCCTCCTCCAAATCCTAGCTAATTTTCCAGCCCAAATGAAAGTCAAAATCAATTTCTGGACTCCCCCAAAAAAGGATTTTGGCAAAAAAAAAAAAAAGGCAAATCCTGAAAAAAAGACAAAAAATGCGGCAGGACATTCATTTCTACCGAGTGAATTCTGCCAGCCAAGGACAGAGGGATGCTGTCCCACCTCTACAAGTCCGCTTTAAGCCTGCTCACCAGGCTTGTAAAATTCAATTTCTGAAGCCGAGCCCAATCCCAGGCCACTCGCACCCCTAAGTGTGTAAAATGGGAACCCATCCGTTCCTCAGGCGGTACGATCCACACTCTACCGGGTCCTTATCCTTCTTTAGCAGAAAAAAGATAGACGCTTGCATCATTGTCTCCATAAGAGACCACGCCATTCACCGAGTCCTCAAACATCTCCACCAACAGCTGCACCAGTATATCAGCAATGTTTTAATAAAACTCCACCAGGAATCCATCTGGCCCTGGCACTTTACTCGTCTGCATTCGCCCAATCGCCACTCTGACCTCCTCCCCACCCCCAGCGGCCCCTCCATCTCTTCCCAATCCTCCTCCTCCAACCCTGGGACACTCCAAACCCTCAAAAACGTCAACATATCTGACTCCTCCTCCGCAGCTCTGACCTATACAGAGTCTTATAGAACACCTCAAACACCCCATTAACTTTATCCGGCGCCAATACTAACCTACCATATCTTTGCAGTATCCTTGAGCACGGGTGAGGTCCCGGAGGACTGAACAATTGCTAATGTTGTCCCTTTGTTTAAGAAGGGTAGCAGGGATAATCCAGGGAATTATAGACCTGTGAGCTTGACGTCAGTGGTAGGCAAACTGTTGGAGAAGGTACTGAGGGATAGGATCTATTCACATTTGGAAGCCAATAGACTTATTAGTGATAGGCAGCATGGTTTTGTGCAGGGAAGGTCATGTCTTACAAACCTAATAGAATTCTTTGAGGAAGTGACAAAGTTAATTGATGAGGGAAGGGCGGTAGATGTCATATACATGGACTTCAGTAAAGTGTTTGATAAAGTTTCCCATGGCAGGTTGATGGAAAAAGTGAAGTCATATGGGGTTCAGGGTGTACTAGCTAGATGGATAAAGAACTGGCTAGGCAACAGGAGACAGAGAGTAGTGGTGGAAGGGAATGTCTCAAAATGGAGAAAGGGGACTAGTGGTGTACCACAGGGATCCGTGCTCGGACCACTGTTGTTTGTGATATACATAAATGATCTGGACGAAGGTATAGGTGGTCTGATTAGCAGGTTTGCAGGTGATACTAAGATTGGTGGAGTTGCAGATAGCGAGGAGGACTGTCCGAGAATACAGCAAAATATAGATAGATTGGAGAGTTGGGCAGAGAAATGGCAGATGGAGTTCAATCCAGGCAAATGCGAGGTGATGCATTTTGGAAAATCTAATTCAAGAGCGGACTATACGGTCAATGGAAGATTCCTGGGGAAAAGTGATGTACAGAGAGATCTGGGAGTTCAGGTCCATTGTACCCTGAAGGTGGCAACGCAGGTCGATAGAGTGGTCAAGAAGGCATACAGCATGCTTGCCTTCATCGGACGGGTTATTGAGTACAAGAGTCGGCAGGTCATGTTACAATTGTATAGGACTTTGGTTAGGCCACATTTGGAATACTGCGTGCAGTTCTGGTCGCCACATTACCAGAAGGATGTGGATGCTTTAGAGAGGGTGCAGAGGAGGTTCACCAGGATGTTGCCTGGTATGGAGGGTGCTAGCTATGAAGAAAGGTTGAGTAGATTCGGATTGTTTTCGTTGGAAAGACAGAGGTTGAGGGGGGGACCTGATTGAGGTCTACAAAATTATGAGAGGTATGGACAGGGTGGATATCAACAAGCTTTTTCCAAGAGTGGAGGTGTCAGTTACAAGGGGTCACGATTTCAAGGTGAGAGGGGGAAAGTTTAAGGGAGACGTGCGTGGAAAGTCTTTTACGCAGAGGGTGATGGGTGCCTGGCCAGCGGAGGTGGTAGAGGCGGGCACGATACCATCATTTAAGATGCATCTAGACAGATATATGAACGGGCGGGGAACAGAGGGAAGTAGATCCTTGGAAAATAGAAGGCAGGTTGAGATAAAGGATCTGGATCAGCGCAGGCTGGGAGGGCCGAAGGGCCTGTTCCTGTGCTATAATTTTCTTTGTTCCATCACCCAACCACCGAATCCATACATTCCCAGGAAGACCGCCTGCCCCCTCAGCTGACCAGCCAAAAGCTCACTGGTCATTTCCCCACATTAATACATACTCCCCTGGAGCATGACAATTGCCGTACCCAGGGGCGGATCTACTATGAAACTAATGAAGCTTAAGCTTCAGGGCCCCTAATCCCGGAGGGGCCCCAGAAGCGACTGTAGTCCACATTGCTTAAATATTGTGTCTACTGTATGAGAAGGGGTTTAAAAAAAATAATATTAATAATAATGTAATTCAATACAAAATAATAGTTAAAATAAAAATTTAAAGGTTATTAAAGTATCATGTAGGCTAGCCGTAAATGAAAAAAATGTTCAAATTAAGGATGTTTCGTTCTAAATATATTTAATATAAAATAATTATAAATAATTTAAAACACTATTAACATTTATGACAGAAATACAAACAGTAGATGACGTGTCATAACAAAAAAGGGGAGCCGTTGAAAAGGCAAACACAGTGCTAACGTAAATTTTCAACGTGATAGCATTGGTGATAGCGATCTCGACAAGAATTTTTTTCAATGAAGTGTTCATGAGGATACAATATTTTAATTACCCCGACTCAAAAATAAATGTTTTATTTAGAAAAGTAAGGTAAGTAATAAAGGTGAAATAGTGTTAGATTAGCCTAAGCCTATTGTTTTTATGAAGAGGTGAACGGAAGGTAGACTACGACCGCATAGCATAGGCTAATACTATATTACAAGTATTTATGAAAAAGTAATAAAAGGGTGAATTTGTGTTAAAAAATTACAGGTGTTTATTATGAAAAGTGTTCAAATAATGGGAAAATTGTGTTATACTACCTTAGCCTATGAGTTTTGGCGGCCTAGTCTTGCCTAACTTAGTCTAACCTAGTGTAGGCTAGCTTGAATATAGCCTAGTTTAGCCTATTTAGCTTATTTATTATAAATCTTAAAAAATGGCGCTTTACTTTCTGAGAAGGTTTTTTTTAAAAAAACCTTTCTCAGAAAGTAGACCTAAAAAAAATTCCTTTCAAAGCATGTGACAATAGTCGCACGACTCAAATTGATTAATTTTTTGTTGTATATATTTCAACAATCCCAAAGTTTGAGAGTCAGTAGCACAGATGTTGTAAGGTGAAATGTCGCGGTAAATTGGCTGTTCTGCAGTGGCTAATGTAATTTTTTCCCCTTTTTAACAGAGGTCAAGACCCTAGAGGAGTACCTGAAGTTGTTGACTATTTTGGCATTTTGCAGGAGCTGTATGTTTTCTTTTCTGGATCTCCACGAAGATGGTGGATTTTAAACACACAGGGCAATCTACATTTTTCTCTAAAGAGCTTAAGTGTAACTATGAAGCAGTCTGGGCAATTAAAAATGGATATATGGGTACTTTACAAACTCTCAAACATATTTTTGAAGACTCAGAAGAGAAGCCTGAATGTAAACGAGATGCAAAGAATTTATACCACAAGTTGGTAAAGCTGGAATATGCTATTTTAACAGTCGTTTGGGAAGAAGTGCTGGAGCGTTTCAACAAAACAAGAAACTCCAAACCCCTGGTTTTGATGTATTTGAAGGTTATCTTCTGCTATCATCTTTACTTTCGTTTGTTAAAGAACTCAGAGAAAATTCAGCCGATAGAATTGCACACTATGAATCAGAAGCAAAAGGTTGTGTGAAGATATCACCTCAAATTATTCTGATGCTTCCAAACGCATTGTTACAAGGAAATTTTCAGATGGAACAAGTGGTATTGCTTCTTTGAGAGGAGCTGACAAATTTAGGATAGAAGTTCTATATCAACTCTATGACTGCTTGATAATCCAGTTACGCAAGAGGATTGACCCATATGGGCAGATTGCGAAAAGGTTCAAGTTCCTCTCAGAATTGGTGAACAATTCTGAAATTGATGAGGACTGTATTAAACTTATAATATCGTATTACAAAGATGATATTGATCACAAATTAGTAAACGAGTGCTATCAGTTCAAAGAATATTTGCGCCTTAGGAAATCCCAGAACACAGTAGAAAACACGCCATCTAAAATGCAATGCACAGAAGTTCTTCAGTTTATTTGTGAGCAACACCTAATTGAAGTGTTCCCCAATATTACTACTGCGCTTAAGCTGTACTTGACAATGCCTATCACAAGCTGTGAAGCAGAAAGGAATTTTTCAAAGCTATCCTTTATAAAGAACAAATTTTGGTCCACCATGACTGAAGAGCGCTTAAATTCTTTATGCATATTGTCTCTAGAAAATGACATTGCAAGGAAGCTCTCATATGACAAAACTGTACGTGAATATGTTGCTGGAAAAAACAGAAAAAAGAGTATTTTGTAAAATGTGCTACATGTAGTATGTATTCTCATAGTTGTCTAAAATAAAAGATTATATTGACTGTGGTCTTTTCTATGTTTTATTTCATCATTCTATGATGCATCATGCATGTATTTAACATTTCCCTAATTTTCATCCCCCCATAACTCAAAAACTATAAGGCATAGGAAATTTTTATTCACACCAGTGACTTTGACATGTGAGACAATCCAGTACAGCAATTTTAATCAAAATCTGAGATGTAGTGGTTAAATCTTTTTAAAATTTGCGGTGATCTGTCGTGGAACAACCCCATTGAAGAAGAAAACAGTGGTTACCCAGACCTCGTTGCTGGTTGCGAACATAACAGTTCAAGCTTCAGGGCCCCAAAAATGTAGGTCCACTACTGGCTGTACCGCCTTATCAGTGGATAGAGCCTGCAACTTCTTTCTACTAGCCAGAAGCTCTCGCATCGAGTCACTTGAATATCTGCCATCTTGTCCAGCATCTCGTCCACCAACCACTGGCACTCCTCTCTCGTCTCCCTATCCTTCTGTGTATTTTGCGAAATTATCTCCCCTCGCACCACTACCTTCAGGCCCCCCACAATACTAAGGATGACACCTCCCCATTCTTGTTGAACCCCACATACTCATCACCTTTGCATCGTCACATAAAATCCCAAATTCGCCAACATCCCCACATCAAACCACCCCCCCCGGTCGCTGGGCTGCGCTATCTCCAAAGTCACAACCACCAGGCTCAGAGCATGGTGTGAAATCACTTCTGTGGAATATTCCGCATTCTTCACCCCTGGCAACAGGGCTCTCCACATTACATAAAGTCTATGCAGGAATATACATTATGCACTGGAGAGAAAACTGTAATGTATCCACTCCACCCATCTCCTTCATGAACGCCGACCGTGCTTTCGGGATAGCGATTCCGGCTTAGACCGATCCAACTGGAGTCTCAATACGCAGTTAAAATCCCCCCCCAAAATCAACTGGTATCCATATCAGGTATCACAGCCAGCATCCTCTTCATAAACTCCACATCTGGAGTGCACTGCCTGGGAGGGTAGTAGAGGTAGGCTGCCTCACATCTTTTAAAAAGTACGTGGATGAGCACTTGGCACATCATAACATTCAAGGCTGGGGCAGCACGGTGGCGTAGTGGAGAGCATTGCTGCCTCACGGTGCCGAGGTCCCAAGTTCAATCCCAGCTCTGGGTCAGTGTCCGTGTGGAGTTTGCACATTCTCCCCGTGTTTGCGTGGGTTTCACCCCCACCACCCAAAGCTGTGCAGGGTAGATGGATTGGCCATACTAAATTGCCCCTCAATTGGGAAAAAAATAATTGGGTACTCTAAATTTATTTTTTAAAATAACATTCAAGTCTATGGGCCAAGTGCTGGCAAATGGGATCAGGTAGGCAGGTCAGGTGTTTTTCCGGCTCAATGGGCCGAAGGACCTCTTCTGCACTATTATTCTATGATTCTGTCATCCCAATTTGGAGCATACACACTCACCAGCCTCAACGACTTACCCTCCAATGTCCCCGTAACTGGAACCTAGGTAGCAACTGCTACCTCGCTCCTCCATCCACGTTCCCCAGCATTCACACCTTCTAGGCTCAACGAAACCTGCCTCAGCAGGTCCTGCAGGCCTCAGACCCTCTCCCCACTTTGTTCCCGTTCATTAGCAAATCTAACTCAGCCAGCAAGGTAGCCCCCCGCCAGAGCCCACAATACCCAAATAAACAACCAAAGACAAAAGCCAGACTCCAAAACGAAACCAAAACTCCCCCACCCGTGCCTTCTACCACACAAAACAACCCCCCCACCTCTCCAAACCAAACACTCCCTCCAAATGTCAAACACGCCTTAGTGCGAAAAAAGATAGAAAAAAAGAGAAAGAACTCCCCAGGCCAAATTGCAACAATTTCAATTACCCCCAACATTGTACAAACAAGATAAAAAGAGAGCCGGAAAGAGAACAAGGGAAAAAACATATAGGTACATAGATACTTGTTCGTGCAATGTCTCCATACAGACCCACCCCAACTACAAACCAAGTTCCTTCAGTCCAGTCCAAGTCCTTCAGCTTTGATAAAGCTTATCAACAGCATGGTAGCACATTGGTTAGCACTGTGGCTTCACAGCACCAGGGTCCCAGGTTCGATTCCCCGCTAGGTCACTGTTTGTGTGGAGTCTGCACATTCCCCCCAGTGTCTGCGTGGGTTTCCTCCGGGTGCTCCGGTTTTCTCCCACAATCCAAAGGCGTGCGAGTTAGGTGGATTGGACATGCTAAATTGCCCTTAGTGTCCAAAAAAGGTTAGGAGGGGTTATTAGGTTATGGGTATAGTGTGGAAGGAAGTGAGGGATTAAGTAGGTCGGTGCAGACTCGATGGGCCGAATGGCCTCCTTCAGCACTGTATGTTCCATGATTGTATATCAAATGCCTCCGCTTCCTCCTCCAATTCAAAGGAATGATCTTTAGCCCTGCACTCAACCCTCAGCCTCGCCGATACACTACACCAAACCAAACACCACTCTTGTAGAGTGCTGTTTTCACCCTGTTAAAAGCCCCACACCTTCTTGCCAATTCCACCGCTATGTCCTAATGTATGAAGATACTGCTACCTTCCCACTTCACCTCCTGATTCTCCTTGATCCACTTCAGGACCTGCTCCTTTGACCAATAGCTGTGAAAGCATGCTATCACAGCTTGCAGTGGTTCATTCCCCCTTGGCTTCACCCAAATCAACCGATGAGCCCGATCTAGCTCGATAGGGGGACCCTGATCGTCCTCCCTCATCAACTTCTTAAACGTCAACTTGAAATATTCAGTCAGCTTCGGATCCTCCACCCTCTTAGGCAGCCCCACAATCCTAAGGTTCTGCCACCTCAAACCATTCTCCAGGTCGTCGACTGTCGCTCTCAAGCCCTTATTTCTTTCCTCCACCTTCGCAGTTAAGCATCTAACGAGGCCACCTGATCGGTATCGTGACAGCACGGCAGCACAAGTGGATAGCACTGTGGCTTCACAGCGCCAGGGTCCCAGGTTCGGTTCCGGCTTGGGTCACTGTCTGTGTGGAGTCTGAACATCCTCCCAGTGTGTGCGTGGGTTTCCTCCGGGTGCTCCGGTTTCCTCCCACAGTCCAAAGACTTGCAGGCTAGGTGGATTGGCCATGATAAATTGCCCTTAGTGACCAAGGTAGGAGGGGTTATTGGGTAACGGGGTAGGGTGGAAGTGAGGGCTTAAGTGGGTCGGTGCAGACTCGATGGGCCGATTGGCCTCATTCTGCACTGTATGTTCTATGTTCTTCCATCCCCTTATACCTCGCTATGCTGCCGCACTGTCTCCGATGTTCTTTCCAACGCCTCCTTTATCGGCACTAGGGTATCATCCACCAACTTTCTAACAACATCATTTCCCTCCCATGCCTTTCGAAATGCTTGTCAAATTCGACACCATTACCTCCCCAGCATATCTACCATGATATATGCAGCTCTACCTGATAAACTTGCTCCACCATCTCAGATACCCCTGGGCTCCGCACCTTACTCGGCTCCTCCAAAGGACTGCCGCTCCCAACTTTCTTAGTTATATTCTTTCTTTGGTCTTTTGACATCTTCTGACCAAGGACTCTCAAATGGGCAAATCTGTCAATGAATTACCCCTGGAAACCAGGTAAAAAGAACCAAAAACTAAAGACCCTAGCAGGAGTCTTTACATGCGGCCTTTTTCTACATGTCACCACTGGAAGTTCCATCAGTGCAGTTAAGTGAAATGTTGTAGTATAGATTTTTTTTTTTTAAATTTAGAGTACCCAATTATTTTTTCCCCAATTAAGAGGCAATTTAGCGTGGCCAATCCACCTACCCAGCACAGCTTTTTGAGCTGTGGGGGTAGAACCCACGCAGACATGGAGAGAATGTGCAAACTCCACACAGACAGAGACCATGGACCGGGATCGAACCCGGGTTCTCGGTGCTGTGAGGCAGCAATGCTAACCACTGCGCTACCGTGCCGCCCACTGTTGTAGTATATTACAGTCCTTCTTGTTGTGTGTTTCTCTTTTAAGTTAATATTCTTTATTAATTGATCACAAAACGATTGGACTGTTCCTCCCTGGTTTGTATATCTTTTCTCACAGTATACCAAATTGAAAATGTACCTAACCAAGATCCGATGTTCCAAGTAACTCTTATGGGTTTTGGCATGCCATCGCATTTAACATCAGCGGGGCTGGTAAGCATAACTTACTTCAAGGCTCACAATAAACTTTGGAAAAACAATGGGCCTCAGTGTCCCGAGGGGGACCGTTGAATGACAGCAGGATTAGACTCAGTTGTGATACCTCCAGGGTGAAATAACTTCCCAGCACCCACTGCCCAGGATTATGCGTGATGAATGTTCAGAAAAACAAGGAACTGAGGGGTTATATCAGTATCCAAGGAAATGTAGCTCAGCAAAAATTAGCACATTCAAGAGATTCAATATCATGAAAGCGTGGTAATTAAACAAATATCTATGTACAAGTTTTCTGTCATCTATCGAGTTGCAATCCTTAGCACGCATCTCTTCACATTTGGCAGGTGGGCAGAAAATGCATACATAAATGATATGCAGTAGAAAATGGAAGCTTCACTACTTTATATATACATAAATTATAACTAATACAAAGTCTTTCAACAGTTATGAATGAAAGTAATTTCATGACTTAATTAACTAAATGTCCGTTCATCCGTTGTCGCAGCGTCTGAATGGACATCGCACGACAATCGCCAGGCGGGAATATTCCCTTCCAGTCGGGGAACATTTCAGCAGTCAAGGGCATTCAGCCTCTGATTTTCGAGTAAGCGTTCTCCAAGGCGGCCTTCAGGACGAGCGACAACGTAGAATCGCAAAGCAGAAATTTATAGCCAAGTTCCGCACACATCAGTACGGCATCAACCGGGACCTTGGATTCATGTCGAATTACATTCACCCCACACCATCTGGCCTGGGCTTGCAAAATCCTACCAACTGTCCTGGCTTGAGACAATTCACACCTCTTTAATCCCTTTGATTATCCCTCTCTCCAGTTGCTTCGTCTGGACCTGTAAAGACTTAATTACCTTCAAAGACTCGCATTCAAAGTATGGTCTAGCATCTTTGACTTTGTTATATATATATATATACTTTAACCTGGTGTTGTAAGACTTCTTACTGTGCTCACCCCAGTCCAACGCCGGCATCTCCACATCATCTTTAATTAAGCCTTCTGTGTATTTGGCACCTGCCCCTATCAAATCCTACTCTGGACATTAACATATGTATACCTCATGGATCTTCCCCATCAACTATGAGCCATTTCTCCTCAGTGGCTATTTACCTTAGTGGCCTCCTAATCTCATTACTGGAGAGAGATGCATATCATTAGGACCTATTGAATAGGCCTATTGAATACTATCTACTGCTGTCTCCAGGCAGATTTCTGCTTGTTGCTGAACATCCTATTATGTTTTATTGAATTCATTTACTGCTGTTGCTGGGCAGATTCATGACATGATACACAATTAAAAATGGCACTAGATAGATTTGTAATGTATGGGAACTAATTCAATTGGTACCGCATCTGGTGCAAATGGACAAAAAAAAGATTGCTGTCTCTAGTTCAGACACATTGGTGGAGCTTCTGCGACCTCATTAGAATGCAAATACTGCTCCCATCTTTCCTTTTCCAAAACACAAATCTGATTGGTGATGATTTGTTGGTGCCCCCTTTTTCCCCTTACATATTTTCACTATCACAATTAATGTTTGCAATCTTCAGAAATACAACTTTCATGACGCTGTGTCCTTTGGTTTCCCAGGTTCACCTAAACAACCATGTAGTCCAAAAGGGAAAGTTTGTAGGCTATACATTAGCATCTGAGCCACTGTTGCTCAGATTTTGGGAAAGAGACATCTGTCCTCTGGCTCCCCATATTTACATCACTAATATCCCAGCAGCAGCATTGTAGTCCAATATTTTCTTAGCTAATAATCCCATGAACTAAAGGAAAAATAAAAATAAGTTACATTTCAATGACTGTAAGTATCTGTGTCTTAATGAGAAGATCTGCACCGAAAATACCAAACATAGGGGGTGGAATTCTCCGTCTCACCAACCGGCCAATGGGGTTTCCCATTGTGGGCAGCCCCACGCCTTCGGGAAATCCCTGGGAATCGCAATGGAGAATCCCAACAGCGGGGAATCCAGCCCAGGATTTGTGATCATGTGATATTAATGCCAAATTGCATTTTCGGATGGGAGTTTAATTTAATGATAAATGTTTATCACAATCTAATTAAGTTGAATAAAATGCCATTTTCAACTTTACAAACCTTTAGACTTACATGACAAAATTACACTTGAATCTACATTTTTCATATCACTTTGAGGCTAGAGACCTTCAATTTGCCTGTGATAATGTAAAACCTTATAGAAAGTTGTGTTTGCATTTTTCTGCTAGTGGAACAGCTTGAATGGACACTGAATGATGGAGGAGGAGACCCAATACCCTTTGAAAAGATGTACCGATCATTCCTCAATTACTTTGATGCAACAGAGGGCCAATGCCTCCAGAGATTCAGGCTGAGTAACAAGTTAACAGCTGTTTCAAATAGTGGCATGAATTGGATAGATCTTTAGTTCCTTCAGTTGCTCGTTCTGTGAATGTGAAATTAGCAACAACCAGCTATTCCTTAGCTGCAAAGAGAATAATTCCATAGCTCTTACGCATGTACAACATATACCTATATTCAGAAGATGAACGATGCATTAAATAATAGCAGGTCCATTAATTTCTTTATGTTGCCACAGACATCTATTTAATGCCGCCTTCCATGGAGTCAGTGAATTGTCAGGGGCAAACAGTTGGCATCAAGTCTGGAAAACAAGATGGGTATCTACATACATGGGAACATTGGCTCATTCCAAACCCTATTTTCACTTAAGCAGAGACTTGAGTACATGAATCACTCCTATATCAGCCATTTGTACAATTCTTTCGGATTTGTTGCATGTCGTATAATCTCACTATTATGAGTGGAATCTAATTGGACATCACAGGACAAATCTACTCTCAGACTATTGAGAAGGATGTCCAGGAATGTACATTCGCAACAAGAACTTTTTCTAAAACATCTGTTAACAAAGTGGTTTCATTTAACACAAATATTCAAGCAAAAGTCTGTAAAGTCAAAAGTTGATCTTACTGTTAACTGAAAAGGCATCGGCAAATAAATCTTTTAATTGCTTTAAAAGCTAACAACCCAAAATAAGATCATTTTCTATTATAATACTTTCTATCATTTTACTTAATAATAAAGATTAAAGATTATTATTGTCACAAATAGGCTTACATTAACACTGCAATGAAGTTACTGTGAAAAGCCCATAGTCGCCACATTCCGGCACCTGTTCGGGAATACAGAGGGAGAATTCAAAATGTCCAATTCACCTAACAGCACGTCTTTCGGGACTTGTGGGAGGAAATCGGAGCACCCGGAGGAAATCCACGCAGACACGGGGAGAATGTGCAGACTCCGCACAGACAGTGATCCAAGTGGGAATTGAACTTGCGACACTGGCGCTGTGATGCAACAATGCGGATCACTCTGCTATCGTGCCGGAACTTGTGCAGTTCCAAAGGATTAGAATACATTTCTGGTTCCGTTATTATTGCTGGTGACTCAATAACCAAATCTATTTTCATAAGATGTAAAATGGTGATATTTTCCCATGTGCTCCATGCTTTGTGTTACACGAGCCTACGCCAGATGTTTTCATTCTGGGGACTAAGTGCGGCGGCAGGTGGGAAAGTTGCCGTGATTCCCTCTTGCTGGAATTCCCATGCCAGATCATCCACTTTTCAGCTCATTATTTATGCATCAGTGAGGAACTCTTTGAATCTGGTCATGGGGTGGGCAGGGAATCCTCACATATATTCACTCGCTGCAGCCCAGATGTGCGTGGAACCTGTTGGAAATGCAGATCAAAACCATCTGCTCTGAACTTCAGCAACACCTCCCTGGAGAGACTCCTGCAGGCAGTCCAGGACAGTTGGGAGGTCATCTTTCCTTGCGATGGAAGCTGGAGGTCCACCAACCTGGGAGGAGGTCACCAGGGAGGTGGACTTCAGAAGAGGATTGCCCTGCAGTGCAGAGAGAGGTTGAATGATCTCATCTGCACTGCCAGGGTAAGTCAAACTTCTCCTCACTACAAACTCTCACTCTCATAAGAGCATCAGGCATTCAAAGGGTTAGAGTGCACAGGGATTTCCCACACTACCAGCAGAAGGTACATCAGTACTAATTGTCTGACAGACACATTAACACCAACATGCTGCACAAATGGCATCTTCATCCTTACTGAGGAGACTCAGCACATACATCAGGCATGCATGCGTCTGATCTTCTCTTTCATCTGTGTTGCTCACAGTCAATCCAATTGATCTCCCACAACAAAAAGGGAGACATCAATAACAGATGGGGGGAATTGGACAGCACGGTGGTGCAGTGGTTAGCACTGCTGCCTCACGGTGCCGAGGTCCCAGGTTCAATCCCGGCTCTAGGTCACTGTCCGTGTGGAGTTTGCACATTCTCCCAGTGTTTGCATGAGTTTCGCCCCCACAACCCAAAGAGGTGCAGGATAGGTGGATTGGCCATGCTAAATTGCCCCTTGGGCAGCACGGTGGTGCAGTGGTTAGTGCTGTTGCTTCACGGCGCCGAGGTGCCAGGTTCGATCCCGGCTCTGGGTCACTGTCCGTGTGGAGTTTGCACATTCTCCCCGTGTTTGCGTGTGTTTCGCCCCCACAACCCAAAAGATGTGCAGGGTAGTGGATTGGGTATGCGAAATTGCCCCTTAATTGGAAAAAATTAATTGGGTACTGTAAATTCTTTTTAAAATAGGTTGGGGGGGTGCCAAAATTGAGGCCACTCTTCCCCTTTGAGGAGCAGATGGCATAGCTGGTTGGTGAGGACAGAGAACATTCCTGAGCAGAAGGCAAGATCTGCATCCCCAACAAGCCAGTGATGTCCATTCAGAAGGCATGAACCACATGCGGACAATAACTATGAGTGACCCATCATGTACGTGCCTGTCCAGCCAATGGCGAATCCTATCTTTTCTCTCTTCCAGCCACCAGCAAGAAAAAGGTAGAGGCAGAGCATCAGGCACCACATCAGCTACAGCTCCCAGAGATCCTCAGATGAGGATCTTGAGGAAGCATCCAAGGAAGACCCATCATTGGTTCACCTTTGCCCTCCAACAGCACAGATAGTCACAATTCAGTGGGTCTTAGTTCTGAAGTATGTCACTATCTGGTGGTCACCTCATAGACGTAGATCCACAGCAGGCAGAGGCGGTGACAGACAAGTTCTCTAACATTTGGTGAACTGCTGGACACCAGGCCCCTGCTGAGTCCATGTCCGATGATGAGTCTCTGGAATCAGCCCTCAGAAAAATGTTGGAGCTGCAAAAACTGGCAGGGGAACAGCAGGCAGAGTTGTCAGAGGCTGACTGCAGGTAAATCAAATAATAGAGGAGCCCATCCATGTCCATTCTAATGTCATGGATCCGTAAGGCACATGCATCAGGGACAAAATTGGAAGGCACCGACCATGTTGGAGACCCTGATCTAGCATATCCTGCTGGATATAAAAATCAGAAATGCACACTATAGCTCTATCCATGAGGGCATTCCAACAGTGTCTAGGCGAGTGGAGGACACGGCACCTTGACCTCCCTTCAGGTGTGCTTTCTCTTCAGGAGTCAGGGAGAGGCCTTCGGACATCCACATGGAGGAGCATCAGTCTTCCACAAAGAAAACTCCAAATCCCTTCTGCCTCTGGCCCCATCCACTCCAGCAAGTCAGGCCAAGGAGGGTCCATCTGCTCCTCAGCAGGAGGCTCTTATCAGGCTGGCGCCTTACAGACCTCAGGTCTCCAGAGGACGTCCACCAAGGTAATCTCAGACAACATGGCGTAGCAGTCAGCAGATTGCTTCCACCTATTAAACATCCACAATTGCCTGTACCCCAGTAGGCTCTGTCACAAGTGTTCCAAAGAACCATCTCTTAGACATTCCAGAAATGTATTTTCTTTGGATCCACTACCAAACAGAGTTTCCCAGTCCACCTGTAAATATATTTGCTTCTCTCCAGTAAAGTCTCAGGTACTGAATGGCTCTTCAATGTGATGAAATGTTCTGCAGTCATCCGAGGATAACAGATGCCCCCCCCCCACCCCGCTCCCCTGCCCCGCCCACCCCCACCCCCTGCCCGCCCCGCCCCCCAACTTCCCGCTCCCCCTCCGACACCCTTCAATTCTCCTGTAGTTTTCCTCAGTTCTGCATTGTCTCACTCAATCTCAGCTCAGTTCGTAGCTTTTATGCCCCAGAAGCAACATGACAAAGCCAGGTCCTCTATGAATAAAAGCAAATTACTGCGGATGCTGGAATCTGAAAGCAAAGAGCAAATGCTGGAAAATCTCAGCAGGTCTGGCAGCATCTGTAGGGAGAGAAAAGAGCTAACGTTTCGAGTCCAGGTGACCCTGTGTCAAAGATATAAGACAGAGAAAGTGGGAAATATTTATATTTAATGCTGAGCACTCTTTCCCTGTGGTTTCTGTGGCTATTAGCACCCAGTTTCACTGGGTTTCTATGGCTATGACTCATCTTTCATTCTCACTCCACAGTCTAAATATTTCCCATTTTCTCGGTCTTAGAAAGTCATACAAAAGTCTGAGAACACACACGAACAGACTCAAGAACAGCTTCTTCCCCACTGTTACCAGACTCCTAAACGACCCTCTTATGGACTGACCCCTGTATGTTTCACCTGATGCCAGTGTTACCTAGTTACATTGTGTACCCTTGTGTTGCCCTATTATGTGTTTTCTTTTTTTTTTTTAAATGTACTTAATGATCTGTTGAGCTGCTCGCAGAAAAATACTTTTCACTGTACCTTGGTACACGTGACAATAAACAAATCCAATCCAATCTTATAGCTTTGACAAAGGGTCATCCGAACTCGAAACATTTGCTCTTTTCTCTCCCGACAGATGCTGCCAGACTTGCTGAGATTTTCCAGCATTTTCTCTTCTGTTTCAGGTCCTCTATGAACATGGTTTTGGTCAATGCGTATGTCAGAGGAATATATAATGTGTCCTCATGAGTGTAGTTCTTGGAAGATTGTCCCGATACAGCTACACTACAGTTTGTTCTCTGTGCAGGTTATCATTATTTATTGTGACTGATATTGAGTCTTAACACTGGTTAGCACCGCTGCCTCACAGCACCAGAGACCCGGGTCCAATTCCGTCCTCGGGTGACTGTGTGTGGAGTGTGTATATTACAGAATTTACAGTGCAGAAGGAGGCCATTCGACCCATCGAGTCTGCACCAGCTCTTGGAAAGAGCACCCTACCCAAGGTCAACACCTCCACCCTATCCCCATAACCCAGTAACCCCACCCAACACCAAGGGCAATTTTAGACACTAAGGGCAATTTATCTTGGCCAATCCACCTAACCTGCACATCTTTGGACTGTGGGAGGAAACCGGAGCACCCGGAGGAAACCCACGCACACACGGGGAGGATGTGCAGACTCCGCACAGACAGTGACCCAAGCCGGAATCGAACCTGGGACCCTGGAGCTGTGAAGCAATTGTGCTATCCACAATGCTACCGTGCTGCCCATTCTTCCAGTGTCTGCGTGGGATTCCTCTAGATACTCCAGTTTTCTCCCACAGTCCAAAGATGTGCAGGTTAGGTGGATTGGCTGCATTGCCTCTAGGTGGGGTTACGGGTGGGGAATTCTGCCTAGCTGGAGTGCTCTTTCAGAGATTCGATGGGCTGAATGGCCTTCTTCTGCACTGTAGGAATTCTATGATTCTTACAACCAAGTGCACTTCTGAATGGCCCCCATGTAATGACTGTCAAGTCGGGGTTGCAGTTTAATTAATTGTTGATGTCTGCTTGCAGCATTAGCTCGTTACTACCTTGCCAGCTAAACACTACTCCTTTATTAGTTCCCTCACCACATGCATTGCGCAGAGCAATGGAAATAATTAGACTTTTGAAATGTCTGCTCGATGGCAATGAATCTGCGATGTTTTAAGTGTGTGCCTCGTCGCATGATGCCAGCCTATTACACGTGAGGATGCTAATTTCCACCTGAAGGTCTGGCTAGCGTAGCTTGACTGTACTCGGTCCGATGAGGACAATCGACATGGATCTCTGAACTCAAAAGTGCCATCAGTGCCTTAGGCTTCTTCGTGCATATCATACTGTTACAATGAAAAATGGAGGTCTGTAATGGGATGCTCCTGAAAAAAATTTGAAAATCGCTTATTGTCACAAGTAGGCTTCAAATGAAGTTACTGTGAAAAGCTCCTGAGTGGTCTTTAGTATTTACGAGAATACTAAGTTATCCTAAAATGTAGTATCGATGCTGACTAGGTCACATTTGATCTAGGATGTCAGGACAATGCTGGACATGAACCTGGAAGCTCTGGACAAAGCCAGGCTCATGAGTATTGGTCAATGATGACACGATGGATCGGCTGAAATACTGCCTGTGCTCCCAAAGGTAACCTAATTCGCAGGTTCACTTTTGTGCTGTAGAGTGTCAGATGACAGTGTCCTGAAGAGCGAAGTCATCCTGAGGGCTCAAAATCAGGACGAGGCCTGAACATTAATCGCGCGCAAGAAATGGCATTTGGAGCGATGCCACTGTTCAGATTTTGTGCCATCCTCAGACAGTCAAGCGATAACCAATATTGGATGATTTTCTTCCTGGAGGCACCTTGCTGCGCTCCAGACATACTGCCGTGAGTGCACGGATGTTTACAGGGGTGATCCTGCCCCTTGAAGGCTACCATGGCCAGTGAAATGTTGATGCAATGCTTGAAAGGACAGCACCATGTCTACTTGCTTCAGACAGAGTGCTAGTGGAGTTCTTATCCAATTACAGAATGGCCACAGGCTCCATAGGGTGCTTAGTCTTGTAATGATGAGGTCATCATTACACCCGCTTGTGATAATTTATTCTGAGATTGATGTCCTTCAATGAGATGATGAGGATTGCAAAGAAGATCTTAATGTCTGGCCTGCATCGAATGGGCAGGAGAAATGCGCTCATATGAGCTACTCTTAATATTAATTGCCCTGAAACCTTGCTGCTATGAGGGTCTCATGGGCACGTAATAATAATAATCTTTATTAGTATCACAAATAGGCTTAGATTAACACTGCAATGAAGTTACTGTGAAAATCCCCTAGTCGCCGCACTCCGATGTCTGTTCGGGAACACGGAGGGAGAATTCAGAATGTCGAATTCACCTAACAAAAACATCTTTCGGGACTTGAGAGGAAACTGGAGCACCCGGAGGAAACCCACGCAGACACTGGGCGGACATGCAGACTCCACACAGACAGTGGCCCAAGACGGGAATCGAGCCCGGGTCCCTGGAGCTGTGAAGCAAAGGTGCTAACCATTGTGCTACCGTGCCACCCATATGCCATGTTGGCCCATGCAATGGCCTCTTGTGGGGCACCATCATCCTTGCCCTCTTCAATTGCATCCCTTTTCATGTCCGAGGAGATGTGCACCTCCTTCATTTTGTGAGGTGGCAACTCACCCCCCTTTGAAGCACCGGGTTGTGTAGGGCACAGCAAACCACAATGACACGGGCCACCCTCTAAGGAGAGTAGTGGAAAGCACCTACGGATTGATCCAAACATCTGAAACACATCTTCAACATGCCAATCATCTGCATAAGGGCCAAAGTGCAGAATGTGTCGCATTGCCCTTCTCCTCAGAAGCACTCTGTGACTGCGAAATGGGCATCATTAGCCACCTCTTTTGGGGGTACCCCTTATCACTGAGGAGCCAACCCTGAATGTGTTGAGAGCCTCAAAAGATCTGTGGCACCTACCAGTGACTCAAGATGCAAGAGTCGTCTGAGCTCCCCAGGTACCTTGCACTGGTTGCTTTTGGTGTCACAAGTCAACTCCCTATTGAGAGAATGGAATCCTTTCCGATAGATAATTCTTACTCGCTGCAGCCAGGAAGCTCTTAATGCCACAGATGTGCAGCCGATATCACCCTTCATTTGTGGGAAGCTGGAGATTGCTGCAAATCCCACTGCTCCAGCAGCCTGGCTGGCTTCATTCATGGAGAACTGGGTATAATTGTGTACCTTATTGAAAAGGGCATCGGTCACCTCCCATATGGTTTATGAGTTGATGACTGCGATATTTCTCAGAGGTTCCCAGTGTAGCTCTGGAATGATCTCCTGGCAAAAGAAGCTGAGAGCAGTAGTTACCTTCAGCAGATCTGGCATTGGATGGCCTCCCAGTCCATTTGGCGTGAGATTCTCACTGAGGATCTGGCAGATATGACCCACCAGATCCCTTGGCAGGAATAGGCATCCATGGCACTGACTCTCGCCGGCTCATCTCCATGTATGATGTACCGCTTTTGTAGACCCTTGGTTATGCCAAACACCTCCGTGGATGTGATCCCTCTTTGTCAGCATCAAGGCTTTCCTCAGCCCCTGCTGATTCTTCATCCTCAGGGCAATGTGCTTCCCTGAGCTCTACCATAAGGGATGGGCCCTTCTTCTCCTCACCTGGATCAGAGCTATCAAGAAACCAGTGTTGCTTGCAACCTGAATTCTGTACTTCTTTGAGTGTCTGTGAACAAATAAAATGGGACATGATTGCATCTTATCTTCAAATTCCCCCCATGCATCTTATCTTCAAATTCCCCCCATCCATCGGCAAGCCAGTGTGGACCCATAGACCTGCCCTCACTTCTGACTTGTCGTCCTCAGTCCAGCCTCCTACAGTTGAAGCACATCCCAAAAGGTTCACAGGTGGCTGAGCACCCCACTCCGGTATGACTGTGCATTCGCAAAGCTGAATACAGTCATGTACTCTTGCCCTCAGTCAGGCCGCCGTCAGCCTGCCTCCTTTAGCCTAGAGACTAGTGCAGCCTCACCCCAATTTCATGACTGTGGGCGTTGTTATCTGTAGGAATGACCATTCAAATGTTAATGTGCAGCCTTGTCTAGAGCTTGCTGCTTATGTGCAACAGCTGTAGCACCCTCATTGTTTGCACCCCCTTCCCTCTTTACATGCCTCGCTTACTGACATGTAGGCAATCAGACCAGTAATAGACACCTCCCACACACCATCAGACACTTCTCTGAGCAGCTTTTTTTTCCAAACTTTATTTTTCCACTGCTTCATTCGAGATCCATGTCAAGATGGTGGTGCCACAGTTTTCGGTCTTCCCCCCCCTTACCTCCAAATCATTCCAATCCTCCTCCATCCAAATTCCACTCCCTCCGACCAATCATGATTGATTAATATTCCTGTATTTCCTCCAAACCCGTTTCTGTTGGTGTGCCTATTCCTGGTTTAAGTCTGACCCCTCCACGATCAATGACCACGAAAGCGAGGTTGTAGTCCAACTGAATGCTTTAATAAGCTAGATGTTTCCCCCAGCAGCTCAGGTACAGAATGAAGGCTGCTGGGGCGGCACTGGTTCTTATACTCCACCTAGCAGGGCGGAGCTATCATACATTCTAACAAATAGAAAGCATAGTTTCCACCAATGGTGCTTTAGCCTATCATAGAATTTACAGTGCAGAAGGAGGCCATTCAGCCCATCGAGTCTGCACCGGCTCTTGGAAAGAGGACACTACCCAAGGTCCACAACGCCACCCTATCCCCATAACCCCACCCAACACGAAGGACAATTTTGGACACGAAGGGCAATTTATCATGGCCAATCCACCTAACCTGCACATCTTTGGACTGTGGGAGGAAACCGGAGCACCCGGAGGAAACCCACGCACACACGGGGAGGATGTGCAGACTCCGCACAGACAGTGACCCAAGCCGGAATCTAACCTGGGACCCTGGAGCTGTGAAGCAATTGTGCTATCCACAATGCTACCAATACCTATAATACCACATTCACCCCCAGTTAAAAGAGTCCGGCGGGGGTGGTGGCCTGAAACAACAAAACATGTCAACATGGTATAATTAGTTATGGAGGTACCGTAATACCTCCGTACAGTGTTTAGTAACTATTTACAAGTTTGGTAGCTATGTACATTCTGTTTTTATATTTACAGATTACAGTTAAAATGAAGCAACCAGTCGATCGGGGGCCCTGGTCGACCTCTGTGATCGTCGGAGCTTCGGTGGTGACTCCGGTGGAGGCTCGGGCGTCTGTGACTCCGGGTGCATGGCTTCGATCTCCATGGGAGCTTCGGCTACCCTAGACGGCGCTGCTGGGGAAAACGGTTGACCTGGGAAGGGAGCGCCTGCGGGGGGGAGTCGGTGGGTGGGGGGGCCTTGACGGGGCTGGCGGAACGACCGATCCTCCTGTAAGGTGCTGTGGTGGAGGGGAGGGTGGGACTGGTGGCTGGGATGTACATGGGGGTTCCGGCGGGCACAAGATCCCGTAGGGAGATCGTATCTTGTCGGCCGTCGGGGTACGCCACGTAGGCGTACTGGGGGTTAGCATGAAGCAGGTGGACCCTCTCGACCAACGGGTCAGACTTGTGCGCCCGCACGTGTTTTCGGAGCAGGATGGGTCCGGGTGCTGCCAGCCAGGTCGGGAGCGAGGTCCCAGAGGAGGATTTCCTGGGGAAAGACAAGGAGGCGTTCGTGAGGTGTCTGATTGGTGGTTGTACAAAGCAGTGACTGGATGGAGTGGAGGGCATCCGGGAGGACTTCTTGCCAGCGGGAGACTGGGAGGTTCCTGGATGGTGGGGCCAGTAGGACGATCTTCTAGACCGTTCTGTTCTCCCTCTCTACCTGTCCGTTACCCCGGGGGTTGTAACTGGTCGTCCTGCTAGAGGCGATGCCATTGCTGAGCAGGAATTGACGCAGTTCATCGCTCATAAAGGAGGAGCCCCGATCACTGTGTATGTAAGCGGGGAACCCGAAGAGTGCAAAGATGCCATGGAGGGCCTTGATGACGGTGGTTGCGGTCATGTCTGGGCAGGGGATGGCGAATGGGAACCGGGAGTACTCGTCAATCATGCTCAGGAAGTAAGTGTTGCGGTCGGTGGAGGGGAGGGGTCCTTTGAAGTCCATGCTGAGGCGTTCAAAGGGACGGGAAGCCTTTATCAGGTGCGCTTTCTCTGGTCGGTAGAAGTGCGGTTTGCACTCCGCGCAGATTTGGCAGTCCCTGGTGGCTGTCCTGACCTCCTCGATGGAGTAGGGCAGGTTGCGGGTCTTGACAAAATGGAAAAAGCGAGTGACCCCCGGTTGGCAGAGGTCCTCGTGGAGGGCTCGGAGGCGGTCCACTTGTGCGGTGGCACATGTGCCGCGGGGCAGGGCGTCAGGAGGCTTGTTCAGCTTCCCGGGACGATAAAAGATCTCGTAGTTGTAGGTGGAGAGTTCAATCCTCCACCGCAAGATCTTGTCGTTTTTTTTAATCTTGCCCCGCTGTGCATTATCAAACATGAAAGCAACCGACCATTGGTCCGTGAGGAGAGTGAATCTCCTGCCGGCCAGGTAATGCCTCCAATGTCGCACAGCTTCTACTATGGCCTGGGCCTCCTTTTCGACTGAGGAGTAGCGGATTTTCGAAGCATGGAGGGTACGAGAGAAGAAGGTCACGGGTCTGCCCGCTTGGTTGAGGGTGGCCGCCAGAGCTATGTCAGACGCATCGGTCTCGACCTGGAAGGGAAGGGACTCGTCGATGGCGTGCATCATAGCCTTTGCAACGTCTGCTTTGATGCGGCTGAAGGCCTGGCGGGCCTCTATCGACAGGGGAAAAGCTGTGAATTGGATCAGGGGGACGGGCTTTGTCCGCGTAGTTGGGGACCCACTGGGCGTAGCAGCTAAAAAACCATAGGCAACGTTTCAGGGCCTTGGAGCAGTGAGGGAGGGGGAACTCCATAAGGGGGCGCATGCGGTCAGGGTCGGGGCCTATAACTCCATTTTGCACTACGTAGCCGAGGATGGCTAGGCGGTCGGTGCTAAACACGCATTTATCCTTGTTGTATGTAAGGTTAAGGATTTTAGCGGTCTGGAGAAATTTTCGGAGGTTGGTGTCGTGGTCCTGCTGGTCATGGCCGCAGATGGTGACATTATCGAGATACGGGAATGTTGCCCGTAAACCGTACCGGTCAACCATTCGGTCCATCTCGCGCTGGAAGACCGAGACCCCGTTGGTGACACCGAAAGGAATCCTTAAGAAACGATAGAGCCGCCCATCTGCCTCGAAGGCAGTGTATTTGCGGTCACTAGTACAGATGAGGAGCTGGTAGTGGGCGGACTTGAGATCCACCGTGGAGAAGACCTTATAATGCGCGATCCTGTTTACCAGGTCGGATATGCGGGGGAGAGGGTACGCGTCCAGCTGCGTAAACCTGTTGATGGTCTGACTGTAGTCGATGACCATCCTGTGCTTCTCCCCGGTCTTCACCACCACTACTTGAGCTCTCCAGGGACTGTTACTGGCTTCAATGACCCCTTCCCTCAGTAGCCTTTGGACCTCTGACCTGATGAAGGTCCGGTCCTGGGCACTGTAGCATCTGCTCCTGGTGGCGACGGATTTACAATCCGGGGTGAGGTTCGCAAACAGGGAAGGCGGGTCGACCTTCAGGGTCACGAGGCCGCAGACAGTAAGGGGGGGGGAAATAGGGCCGCCGAATTTGAAGGTCAGACTTTGAAGGTTACACTGGAAGTCTAAACCCAGGAGTGTAGCCGCGCAGAGGTGGGGAAGGACCTAGAGACGGAAATTATTGAACTCCCTTCCCTGGACTGTGAGGTTGGCTACACAAAATCCCTTTATCTCCACTGAGTGTGAACCGGAAGCCAGGGAGATTTTTTGATTAATGGGGTGGAAGAAGAGAGAACAGCGCCTTACCGTGTCAGGGTGTATGAAGCTCTCCGTGCACCCAGAGTCGATTAGGCAGGATGTCTCGTGCCCGTTGATGAATACGGTCGTCGTAGCAGTTGAGGGTGTTCGAGGCAGAGACTGATCCAGAGTCACAGAGGCTAATCGCAGCAGTTGAGAGTTCTCTTCGGGCAGTGCATGGTCAGCCGAGCTGGGGTCCTGGGGGTTCATCCAAGATGGCGGCTCCCATTGGTCGCACATGGCTGGGGGCGCACAAAATGGTGGCGCCCATCCCTCCCTGTCCGCGGAACAAGATAGCGGCACCCGGGGTCGGCACGTGGCCCTGGAATATGAAGATGGCGGCGACCACTGGCCGCACGGGGCCTGTGGAGAAGTTTGTGGTTGCGGTCCGCATTCGCCGCCGGAGACCGTGGCAACCGCACGGGCCTGGCTTACCCTCACGAAATGGCCCTTTTTGCCGCATCCCTTGCAGGTGGATGCGCGGGCCGGGCAGCGCTGGCGGGGGTGCTTGGCCTGCCCGCAAAAGTAGCAGCGGGGCCCCTCGGGGTTGCCAGGCTGCCTTGCAGCGCAGGCCTGTGGGGGAATGGGGGAAGTCTCGGGGTCGACCGCGGAGGGGTTCCACGCTGTCCAAGGGGCTGCCGTGCGGTCGGGAACCGACCAGGGAGCCTGCAAGGGCCCGTGCCGCCCTGAGACCCAGGGTGTCCTTTTCTAACAGACGCTGGCGGATTTGTGAAGATAGCATACCTGCCACGAAAGCGTCCCGGACTAAGTGTTCTGTGTGTTCGCTCACCGAAACTTGCAGGCAGCTGCAGCTTCTTCCCAACACCAGGAATGCACGGTAGAATTCCTCCAACGATTCCCCAGGGGTTTGTCGTCTTGTTGCAAGCAGGTGCCGGGCGTAGAACTGGTTTACCGGGCGAATATAGTGTCCTTTTAGCAGCTCTATTGCTGCATCGAAGTATTCCGCTTCCTCGATGAGGGTGTAAATCTCCGGGCTCAACCTTGAGTGCAGAACGTGCAGTTTCTGCTCTCCCGTCGGTGCGTTTTCGGCCATCCCGCGATACCCTTTAAAGCACGCCAGCCAGTGCTTAAAGATTGCCGCTGAGTTCGCCGCGTGGGGGTTAAGTTGCAGACACTCCGGCTTGATTCGGAGCTCCATCCTTTCTTCTTAAAATTCTAGCTTATTAAATTGATGCACGATCAATGACCACTAAAGCGAGGTTGTAGTCCAACTGAAGGCTTTCATAAGCTAGATGTTTCCCCCAGCAGCTCAGGTACAGAATGAAGGCTGCTGGGGCGGCACTGGTTATTATACCCCGCCTAGCAGGGCGGAGCTATCATACACTCTAACCAATAGAAAGCATACAGGTTCCACCAATGGTGCTTTAGCCTATCAGGTACCGTAATACCTATAATACTACACCCTCCCCTTCCCGAGGCCACATATACTGTGACTTGTCAGAGGGCCCTTCCCCCATCCACACATGAGACCTTCCAATACCTGACTTACCTGCTCCCATTTTATCGGATGTAGATGTCTCCCCTGACTGTGAGGATGGCAACTACTTCCCAATGCCAATCCTCCAGCCCCCCAAGACAAACCATTGCAGCACACTGACTACACTCCAGACAGTATGGTCTCAGCTCCTGTGAAATCTTCTTAATCAACACTTGGACAGTGTGGCCTCATCTCCAGGACAGTCTTCTGAATCATTCCCTGATGGTGTGGTCTCAGCCTCAGGGCTGTCTCACACTACTATCCTCTGTACCTTTGACCACCTCCTTCCACCCCTGCGTTCCAGTCTTCCCTCCTATTTTCCCCAGACACCTTGTGCTCCCCATCCTTTCAACTCTTCAGTCATGCCTCTGTCTTCCCCTTCTTGATGCCATTCCTTCCAGCGCAACAACCATGGTGCAGCTTCTGACAAGCACCTGGATGTAGAAGCACCACTGTGAAAGGTAAGCGAAAGAAACATCAATGTACATGGACATTATTGATGAAGTGAAGGTCGCCAGATGCACACCACGTGTAAACGATCATTGTGTTATCTGCCGGTGGGGCATTTAAATTTGGAGGGAGAATGTGATTCTGGTGCGTAGCTTTTTACTGAGCATTCATGAAACGCAACGTTATGTACATTGTTAAAGAGCAATTGGGCGGCACAGTAGCACAGTGGTTATCACTGTTGCTTCACAGCCACAGGTTCCCAGGTTCGATTCCCGGCTTGGGTCACTGTCTGTGCGGAGTCTGCACTTTCTCCCCATGTCTGCGTGGGTTTCCTCCAGGTGCTCCCACAGTCCAAAGATGTGCCGGTTAGGTGGATTGGCCACACCAAATTGCCCTTTGTGTCCAAATAGGTTAGGTGGGGTCACTGGGTTGCCGGGATGGGATGGAGGTGGGGGCTTGGGGAAGGTGCGCTTTACATGGGCCGGTGCAGACTAAATGGACCGAATGGCCTCCTTCCGCACTGTAAATTCTATGATTCTGTGAATCCATACATATTTAGCATTGGATTGGAGACAAAGATTTGAAGGTCAATGAAGATCTTTAACGATGATCTGGGCACATGAATCTGTTGACACACATTTATTTTAGAATAAGAGTAGCAATTCTCTTGTTTAGTGAGCTTAAACACTTGATATTTTTTATTTTGTCTAGTGTTGATTTGGTAACTATCCCTTTAGATCCAGCTATAATGAATATGCACTTTAACAGCCAGCCAAAGTCAGAAACGTCTTCAACCATTGTGACTCGTTGCTTCTCGGACTTTTGGCTAAGATCAAGTGTCAGATCAAGCCCAAGATGAGGTGCAATGCCTTTTCTGGTCAGCTTGGATTGTGTGTCTCTTGTGTGGAAACCATGAATTGGCTTCAATTTGAATTGGTTTTTGGAGCAAATAATGAGATGGATTAAGGGTTTGCCCTGTCCACTCTGCACATTGGCTTTGTAACTTTAAGGATGGAATAAAAATATTAAAAATAAACCATTGTGACACACCCGTAACTTACTGGCTCCCTGGCATAGCATTTGGAGGGTACACCAAAGATTCGCTGGGGAATCCGTCTCAAAGATTTCCATACAAGGGTTTACCCGGCAATTGTCTAGAAGGGCTAACTTCCCGCGGACAATTGGCCCCCACTGGGGACATCGGTGGAGCGATTTAAACCTCTAACTGCCGACTGTTCTGCCAGTCTTACACTCACAGTTACTCTAAGAGTTAGAAGGAAAACAAAGTACTTCTAACTTCAGAGTAGCTATTATAAAGATGCAGTCTGAGCCCCACATGAACCACCGCAACACTCAAATCCCATGGGACCCCACACCCCCGAATCCCAGGAGACTCCCAACACTCCATCCCCCGCACCCACACAGGATTCCAAACCGCATCCCCTCGGCCCAGCTCGGCATGACCGCACATCGACCAATCCCCTCCCCACACGAACTAAACCCCCCCCCCCCCCCAAACCAGCCTGACTCGCCGCCCAAACCCTCCTGATGTCCGACATATTCCCTCCATGTCTGACTCCCCCCTCGATGTCCAAACCCACCCAAGCCCCCCGTTGTCCAACACCTCGCCTGGCCATGTCCAACTACGCACCAACCCCAGCCCCCCCCCCCCCCCCCAGCTTGATGTCCTAAACCCCCCTCCCCCACCACCATGTGTGGACCCCCCCCCCCACTAATGCTAAGAGTTTGCATGGCAATTGCTCAGAATTGAGGGCTTCCTCTGGACAACTGCCCTGTGCTGGGTACCATCTGAAAATGCAATTTAAATTGCAAACTTGGATGGTTCTGGCAGTGTTGTAACATTTTGTGTTACCAGAAATGTTACTATTTCTGGTAACACAAATAGTTACCCAGAAAATGAGAAAAAGGTCTCCCCCATGGGACTCCCTTCCCCTCCACCTGACTAATGACCCGCCCCATGGCATTTCCCACCACATCCGGCCCATGGGATTCCCTGCTGGCACAGGAATACAGCGCCCACCTCCTCTCCCACCAACCATAGGCCCGTCCCACCTCACCCTTCTGCCAGATTTCAGTTTGGTAAAATGTAATTACTGGGAGGAGCCAAGTTATAAAGCATTTTATAGAAAATAAGTATTAATTGAGTTTTAAATAGAGATCTGAACAGAAGTCAAGGTCAATTAAAAGATATTTCTGTGGTTATACTCAGTTTCTTTCCAAGCTGTTCAGAAGAGTGTAATTAGAAGGTGAGCAAATACCAGAGAAGGTAAACAAGCTGAAGAAGCATCTGAAGAAATACAGCCAGAATTTCTGCATAATTCTGACAGGATTCAGACTTTTTGTTTAAAGATCTCTCTTTCTCAAAGAACATCTCTGTAAAGCAGATATTCTTGAGGACTAACTGTATTTAACAGTGGATTGAGAGCTGAGATAGGTTGCTTTGTTGTTTCAATGGGAACATAGCAGTTCAGGGTTACTCTAGTCACTGTATTAATTTGCATTGTTTACGGTGCAAGTGTAAGCTATTTTCTGGTGTGGTGTTAAAGATATTTTGATACTGCGTTAGTAATAAAGTTTGTTTCAATATACTTATCCTTATTTCTTTGTGAAATTGTTCCAGGAGTGAGGTGCCCTTTCCTCACAGTCTTACAAAATTAAAATTTTGCGGCTTCTGTCTCCAGTATCTTACCCACTGTTGGGGTCTGGTCTGGGATTGTAATACCTGCTCCTAGTTCCACAATTTATATGCTTCTGAACGTAGTGTTAGTCAGTTGCAAATAAAAAGAGAAATACTGGGTGAATTTAAAAAGTAATTTACAACAAATCAAGTTAGTTGTTAGATTTATTATTTTTTCTACCCGCATATTAACTTGGAAGGGTGTCCATTGAAAATATGAAGCTGTATATGTTGTGCTGCTCCTTTGCTAAAAAAATTACATTGAGCTCTCATGAAGACAAAATGTGTGTATCAGTTAAAGCAATTAACAGTTTGCTGTTCATTTCCTGCACACATTATTAAAAGTTTATCTAACTCCAAAGGCATGTATAAGCACTCTTAACGGGATGAGGATTTGGGAATCATCATTCAACAGAGAATTAATATCTTCAGGAATCATAGAACCATAAAGCTTTACAGCACAGGTAACCATCTGGCCTATCATGTCTATACTGAAGGCGCAAAATGAATTTGACTGGCTGGCACACTCTCCATCGCCTTGTACCTTTCTTTGTGATGTATATTCATCCAATTTCTTTTCTTAAAATATGTAATGGTCTCTGCTTTAATTAACCCCTGTGGCAAAGTATTTGATGTTCTAGAAATTTCTCCCAATGTCCCCTTCAATTTCAAGGTCAGCTCAAAATTACTGAGCCCGAGGGCAGCATGGTGGCACAGTGTTTAGCACTGCTGCCTCATGGCGCCGAGGACCGTGATTCGATCCCGGCCCCGGGTCACTGTTCGTGTGGAGTTTGCACATTACCCCCGTGTCTGTGTGGGTCTCACTCCCACAACCAAAAGATGTGCAGTGTAGGTGGATTGGCAATGCTTAATTGCCCTTTAATTGGGGAATAAAATCTTTCAATCTATGCCATTTAATGACTTCTGAGAAGCAGGAGACAATGGAAGAAATTGGCCAAAGAAAGGTTTAGGAGTCGATCGAACATATTGAATTGTAATCTCCCAGAACAGAACAAGAAATACTTTGCGAATGAGCTGTACAAGAGTCCTTAGAAGCAACATTGTCACAATTTTATTTCTATTTATTCCTAGATCGTATGTGCTGGCATTTATTGCCTATTTCTAATTGCCCTTGAGAAAATGTTGGTGAGCCACCTTCTTAAATCACTGCAGTACAAGTAATGTAGATAACAGCCAGAGTGCTGTGAGGGACCTCATCATAATAGTTTCATGTCAAATGAACTGCAATCATCAGGGGCCAGTTGTAATTTTCTTTTCACTTTTAAGTAGATCCCCATCAGTACACCAATTAAAAAAGATAAATAAAATATGTGGAACTATCAACTATAACACATGGCCATTAGACTATTTTATATTTAAACATTAATTATCAATAACATAATCAAATGCATGGATTTGGAATTAGTGAGCTTGAAAATTAGTGAATCAGATTAGTATGCACAATTGAAGCTCAAAGGAAATTAGTTAATTAAATTGTCTCTATTCATGTTAATTTTACTCCCTCACTTTCCCCAGGCTAGTTCTTTTGTTAGTGTTATTAACATGTACTGTTCAAATTAAAATACAATTAAGGGGAAAAAAATGATTGAAAATGGAACAAGGAAGCAGCAACATCCCCACCAGCTGCCCAAGTGCCATTAACTGCCTCGAGAAACATCACTCCAACTCGTGCTGAATAAACAGCATATCTTACGCACTGATTTCCACCTGCACAAATCACAGCTGTCTGCCAAGGATCAGTTGCAGCCCTGTACTTAAATAATGGAGGAGATTCTCTGGCCTCCCCGTAGCCAGTTTCTTAGCGGTGGGAGGCGGCTTGCTGCTGGCGGGCAGCATGTCACTGTCAATGGGATTTCCCATTGAATCCACCCTGTGCCACCAGGAAAATCATGGCGGGGGGTGCGCCATCAGTGGACCGGAAGATCGCGCCAGAGTGAATAACCGGAAAATCATGCCCAATGTTTGTCTTCGATGTACATCTGTATATAGGTCTGTATATGTTATCTCATGTGTAGAGTTGGCCATTCGATTGGATAAACATTTTTAAAAAAACAATACATAGAATGAAAATTATGTTAAAGTTTAAAATTAAGGGCTGGCTAATTCCAAAATATGAACATGAAATGGTCAAAGCATCTTTTCTGTATAATCATTTTCAAAATATACCTCAGAGAGAAAGACATTTTTGGTGCAATTTCACTGTCACTGACAAGTCCGAATCAATGGGCTGGATTCTCTGCCCCACTGCGCCACATTTCTGTTTCAGCACGCCGGCGGGGTGCTCCGTTATGCCGGCCGGTCAATGGGATTTGCCATTGTGGGGTAGCCCCACGCCGTCGGGAAACCCCCGAGCTGCCGGCAAAACGGAGCATCGCGCCCAATGTGCACACAGACCTCACCAGAAGTTAAGATTTAAGGACAGAGAGTGGGGTTACAGGGGACGAGGAGTGGGAAGAAATACAACTCTCACTATTTCAAATAAGGTTAGTTCAGTTTACTGTGTGAAGGACTACAACAAACCACGAGGACTTTGAAAACTAGATTTGACACGACACAGGATTTAGATTCAATATGGAGTCAAACCAAAGCAAGGTAGGCCTACCATTCGTTTTGTTAAAAACATTTTTATTCAAACAAGATTTCCATTGTTACAAAAACAACAACAAATCCCAACAATCCCAACCCCGCTTTATATCAGAAATGCACCCACCCAATCCCTCTCCCAACCCCCCTCACCCCCATAAAGAAAACAAAGAATTGGAAAAATTTTAAAAATGGTCTGACAGCATCTGTGGAAAGAAAAGGGAGGTAACGTTGAGAGTCTGGATGACTCTTTGTCGAAGCTTTTTAAAATAAATTTAGAGTGGCCAATTCGTTTTTTCCAAATAAGGGGCAATTTAGCATGGCCAATTGACCTCCCTGCACATCTTTTGCATTGTGGGGGTGAAACCCATGCAGACAGGAGAGAATATGAATCTTCACATACACAGTGACCCAAGGCCGGGATCAAACCCCGGTCCTCAGTGCCATGAGGCAGCAGTGCTAAGCACTGTGCCACCGTGCTGCCCAACTCTGTCAAAGCTGTTGTTAGCAAATTTATACTTGCGTTTGTCCTTTGTTCTCCTTGCTATTCAATACACTTGGGTAAAACCTTTGGATAAATAAAATGGTTGACGTATCTGAAATAGGCACAAACATGCCAATGGCTGGTCATCCAATCACCGTGGTCAAAGCCTAAAGAACAAGACCACTAGTCATTGTATGAAGTTTGGTTTGTGGAATTTAGAACACTTCTCAACAACAATGAGACCAGAGTGCAGAACATTCCTCATAGCCTGAACACTGGGCAAGTAGAACATCAACCTATCCGCCCTAAGCGAAACAATGCTTGCTAAAGAGTCTCAACTTAACGAGGTTGGTGCAGGGTTCACATTCAACTGGATTGGCAAGTCTAATTGACAAGTGTCAGGCAATGACCACCTCCTCCTACAAGAGAGAACCTAACCATCATCCTTTGACATTCAATGGTGTTGCCATTGCTGAATCACCCACAATCAACATCCTGGGGTTACAAACATCCTGGTGGTTACCAATGATCAGAAACTGAACTGGACTAGTCATACTAATACTGTGGCTACCAGGGCCTAGGAACCCGACAGCGAGTAACTCACCTCTTGACCCCCCCCCCCCCCCCCCTACCAAAGTCTGTCCACCATCAACAAGGCACAAGTCACGACAACTACCATCTAGAGGGAACCCCATCACCTGGAGTTTCCCCTCCAAATCACTCACCACTCTGACTTGGAACTATATCGCCGTTCCTTCACTGTCGTGGAGGCAAAATCCTGGAACTCCCTCCCTCACAGTTCTGTGGGTGTACCTACACCTCAGGAACTGCAGTGGTTCAAGGTGGCTGCTCACCACCACCTTCTGAAGGGCAACTAGGGATGGGCAATAAACGTTGACCTAACCAGCGATGCCTGCATCCGATAAATTAATTTTTAAAATGACCGGCCATGACAGTGAGGCATGAGTTTTGCCACTTGATCTGCACTGGTACACAAGCTTCCCACAGGGATCAGTGATCGACTTACGGTTCTTTGTTTAAGCCTTACCTCCAACCAGTATGCAACATGCTCATTAGCGCCTATGCTCCAACAATGACAGATATAGAGGAGGTCAAAGAAGCATTCTATGAATACCTCAGCAAGATAATTAGAGAAGTACCCCAACAGGTCAAACTTGATATTCTTGATGAATTCCATGCCCGGGTAAGAAAAACAGAGGGGAGTACAAAGAACCAGACATCTTATTCATGGAGTTATGGTTAGTGAACAAGCCTGATTTCAATCTTGCGGCTCACTGAGGTGAAGAAGGACCACTCATGCAGCCCCACTCACTAGCTTAGATTGCCCATCACTGCCATATAATCACTTACACAGCGCCTCAATCTGGAAGAGCTTGCTCTCGATCCATCTCAAGCAGAAGTCAAAGGCCATAGAGTTGGTTTCTATTATGGACAAGCTGTTGGGAGTTAATGGTATTCAAGCTTCAGTATTCAAGTTTGGAGAGACTCACTTGGTTCGGAAACTCATGCGCCTCTTCTGCTTAATCTGGGGAACTATTCCCCAAGACGATAAACGGTGTCTTGATATTTCATCTCTACAAATGTAAAGGGAGCAGGTGCGTTTGTAACAATCAGTGTGGAATATATAATAATAATAATAATAATAATAATAATCTTTATTGTCACAAGTAGGCTTTCATTAACACTGCAATGAAGTTACTGTGAAAGACCCTTACTCGTCTCATTCCGGCACCTGTTCGGGTACACAGAGGGAGAATTCAGTATGTCCAAATTACCTAACAGTACGTCTTTCGGGACTTGAGGAAACCGGAGCACCCGGAGGAAACCCACGCAGACACGGGGAGAACGTGCAGACTCTGCACAGACTGTGACCCAGGAATCGAACCTGGTGCTGGGAAGCAATAGTGCTAACCACTGTGCTACCATGCTGCCCAATATTGGAGGTCTTGTGGTGCAGTGGTAGCACCCCCACCAGAAGCTGAATCAGAAGCTCTGGGTCCAAGTCCAACACCAGGACTTGTTGGCCACTGCAGGAACGTTCAGAACACGGTGCAACAGGCTGATAATCAGCTTGGGAATCTTTCCACGATGTCACCACATTCCCCAAAGGGATAAAAAGTGTGCGTGAAGCTATACTAAACAAAATTGTGAAATATAATTTCTTTCAACAGCAGGAAGCTCCTTTCAAGGATTAATCTTAATCAGACTGTCACTCACGTCATTGACTCTTTGTACCCAGAATCACAATGTGGCTTCCGTACAGAACATGAAACTAGTAGGCATGATCTTTGCAGAATGTCAAATTCAAGAAAAGCACCCAAAACAGAATAATGCCTCTATAAATGGTGTTTATTGACCTGACCAAGTTGTTTCACACAGTATACCAGGGAGACTTGTGGAAGGATCTTTTCAAATATGGCTGCTCCAAAAAGATAATTAGTGTCATTCCCTCATTTAATGACGGCCAACATGATGTAAAGTGGTACATTATTGGATGCCTTTCCTGTCACACATGGCACCTAGCAAGGCGGTGTATTGGCACCAGCTTTGTTTGTCATATACATCTCAGCCATGCTCCACTATGCACTCAAAGATCTTGACACAGGAGTGCACATTCAATTCAATGGCAACCTCTTCACCTTGCACAAAGGTTACTGAATACCTACCTGCAGACAACTGCAATTGCATTGCACACATAGACCAGACCATTCAGTTGCTTATTAATCGCTAAGCCCTAGCCTCAGAATACTTTTGACCTGACAGTAAATCTGGAGAAGACAGAAATCTCATACCAACACATGACTGAATGCGTACTCCAAGGTCTCAAAGACACACTTAACAACAGGTCCCTCTGCTCAGCACAGTGGTTTTGCTATCTTGGGAGTATCCTCTCCAATAACATTGTGTTGGATGACAAAATAAACAACTGCCTGGCAAACACAAGCTCAGCATTTGGCAGGCTCGCTCGCAGACCTTGGAAAGAACATGGAGTTGTCACAGAACAGAGATCAAAATTTACCAGGCAGTGATTCCTACATCATTTCTTTTATGGGTGTGAGACTTGAACAGCATATCATCACATCAAACAATTCAAAAAATTCTATCTTGACGCCTGGGATCTATTTCCTGCATCAGGAGGCAGGACAATTCCCCAACTCCAAGTTTCCAGCAAAGTGTTGCATACCTGGCATCGAGAGCATGATCATCGGAGCTCAGCTTTGCTGGGCCCGTTATGTGGTTCACAAGAACAATTCCCATACAGGACGTTCCAAACTTAGATAATAAAGACAACCTGAAAGCCAATCTCAGAGCTTCAAGCTGGATCCCAGTCCCAAAACAATCACAGACAGGCTCAAATAGTGAAGCCTCTGTCCTCAAGCAATTTGACATTTGAGGAGAACAAAGTCAAGTGCATTGAGGACAAGCTGAAAGCCAATGCCTCCATCCCTCAAACACGGACTTCACACACAGTATTTGTGATCATCGAGACTTGGCCAGATATCATACACAATATCATACTAATCTGCCAGCTGTTTGTTTTTTAACAATCATTCATCAAAGCAATGGGATAATAGGCAAGTACAAAATTACTTCAGACATGTTCCTAATCCCATTCCCCTTCACGTAGACCTGCTTAAACATAACTCATTAGTACTCGCCTTTAATACCCTGATCAGATTTAACATTATTTCCCAAACTAGTCGATCACCACGACTATTTATTTTTATCCCAGATGTGTTGAGAGTTCTATCCCTTTCCCTAGCTGCAGCTAAAACTCTAATCCATGCCTGCATCATTTTCCAGACTAGACTATTCAAATGCCCTGCTTAAGAGCTCCACCCAATGTAAACTAGAACACACCCAGTACTTTTGCCACTCACAGCCTATCCCGCACTAAGGATCTATCCACTTCTATTTCTGCAATACTCCATTGTTCCCTGCTCAGAACTTCAATTTAAGAATCTTTGTTTTATAACCCTCCATGTCCTCCCTATGTGTTAGTACTAGCTATTAGTATATAATGTAGGAATAATACAGCAGCTTGCCTTTTACCTTCAACAAGTCTATTCTGCATCCAACTCGGCAAAGATACAAACTCCACAGCAACAGCTCCAGGTGTGCCCTTTTATATTTTTTCGGAGGTTGAGCCAACAACCATTACCTGTCTTTAACAATGTAACAATGACATTGACACTATGTTTCCAATCATCCTCCTCCCTTTGTCTTTCCCACCAGCCACCCACCCTTTGTCTTTGCCACACCTTCTGCTATTCAAGTTCTGATCTACCCGTCTCTTGCCGCTTTCCCCAACAATGCTTGACAAACATTCTGGTTCCCACCACTCAAATTACAGCCCGATCCTCGAACTGTCAGTCAACTAGATCTTTCTCCATCTTCAAATGTCCCTTTAAAATCTACCTCTTTAATAGAGCTTGTGGCCATCTCCAATCTGAACTCCAAATGTAAAACAATTGGAGAGGTTTTGTGTATTATAAGGTGCTAAAGATATGGACGTTTTTGTTGTTAACAAACTCTGCGATTGTAGAATGAAAATTACAACCTTGAACAATGAAATCCCTCAGCAAATAAAATGTTTGACAGTTTTCTTTATGATATATATGCTTTTTAATAATTTACTACAGACAGGGCTTCCTTTTCTTCACTCATTGTATTTCTCAGCTTAAATCACGATATACAGCATTGGTTTTTCAGTAGCTCTTGAAACATGCAGAGGTACAAAAAGCCTATTTCCAGTTTCAGGTTTTGCTGTTTCTTCACAAGCTAGTGAGCAATTACATCTTGAAAAAGGACAAACTGTGGTTCACTCTAAAATGCAGCCCTTCCCCCACAGAGCAAAGGTCACAGCGGCTATATGCCCTCCTACAACAAACAAATCAAAATTCAAAGTAGTCTTCTGCATCCTTTCCTGCTTTCTTCCTTGACAGCAGGATTTGCAATTACTTCTGCTTTAGTGATATGGTGAGCATCGAGAGCTGATTTCTCTAGTTAATAGGCAAATGGCACAAAATGTAACCAATCAACAAACAAAAGATTCAATATAACAGTGCATAATCAAGAACCAAATCAACCTTCCAGCGACAAATAAAACAATTTGGCCAAGTGTTTGTAATTAATATTTAGATTGGCTTTTTTTTAAAGAAATTGTTATTGATAATATTATTACTTTACTGTGATATTTTTATGAAAAGTTTGATTGTTCCTAAGTGTATCATGCAATAAGTGACACCGGTCATGATTAAATGAGTGTGACAGTGCAAAGTACTTTAATCAAAACAAAGGATCCATTTTGTCATGAGCATTTGGGAAAAGTGGAAAATTTGAGAATGTTGTTAAGGTTCGATTTAGAAAGACCTCATTCACATTTTTCATTATCATTTTTTTTCCGAATGTCAGAAACGGTCTGTTACAGTTATTTCCTCAAATACTCTTGTCCATGCTGCCTTGGTGGCTCAACGACTCAAGCCAGTGGCTTGCTTATCAAAATTAGGCAGGAAGGTACCAGGTTTGATCACCAGCCTGTTCTGAGTTAGCTGATTCAGTTGGGGAGATCTTAGAGTACTACAATTGGCTTCAATGCCAACTAGGTGAAAGACAGATTGGCCAGGGTTCCCATTATTGATTGTTATCCATCAACCCCTCCTGTTTGTGTAGATGTGAAAAGAAAGCCATATTGGGTGCATTTATAATGTCATTATATACAGGCAGATTACGAACCTCAGGCTATTATGACCTGCATTCAATCTTATTTTTCTGTAACATATTCATTTGAAAACATCTTTGAATGTCTCTGCAGTTTTGAAAGCCTAATGTGTGTATAGGATACTTGGAAAAAGGCTTCATCACTGCATGACAGATTTAGAAAATCTGCAATAAAAATTAATTTGGAATACTGGGTGAATACTGCATTCTTAAATAAAAATAAAACATTATTTTGGAAAATACCATTTAAAATACAATTTAAGACACTGAAATTTTGCAATGTGAAATTTGTTGCAGTGATGTCAGACAGTTTGCAATGCAAACATAATAATAATAATAATAATAATAATAATAATAGCTTATTGTCACAAGTAGGCTTCAATGAAGTTACTGTGAAAAGCCCCTCATCATCAATTGAATGTTAATTCATCAAATCATGGGATCCCTGCAGTGCAGAAGGAGGCCATTCAGCCCATCAAGTCAGCACCGACCATTCAAATAGCCAGGCCCACTCCCCCATCCCATCCCTGTAACCCTGTGCATTAATCATGACCAATCCATCTAACCTGCACATCATTGGACACCAAGGGACAATTTAGCACAGCCAGGCCACCTAATCGGCACATTTGGACTGTGGGAGGAAACTGGAGCACACAGAGGAAACCCACTAGTTCAACACCCTTCCTTGTATTTTTTTTAAAATCACAACAAACTTGTATACAAAACCAGGTTGAAAGAATTTTCACCCGAATTGGCAAAATATCATTTATTTCTATGTTTTCTGTTTTTCCCTAAAGTTGTCAGTGGAGCTCGGTTTTAGCGGTTTTGTAAATTCAGGTAACTTTCCCAGCTGATTTTTCTCTCATTACCAGAATCTAACACTCCAACATTTTCAGGCACGCCATCTAGTATTCTAGCTAAGGATTTCCAAACGTCACTTCCAGATGATAACCAAAATTAAATGTCAGCCAAGACTGATGCTCGAATTGTGATGTTCAGCATGTGAATCCAGCAGCGTTCACAATTAATGCACTGATTTATAAATCTGCAGCTGGTAAAGTTAATGCATGACTGAGGCCAGATTCAATTCCCAATCTGCGATATGTTCGCCAATCGCCAGGGAGAGAAAGGATGCTAAATATTGCACCAGCACCCATCAGCTGGAGGCAGGGGAAATCAACTCGCTATCCAACGACCTTGAGTGGAATGTGCATCCTTGTGGATGAGGACAAGATTGGACCCGAGTATAATTATCTCCATGCCCAACCACCCTCCCCCCCCCACCCCCCCAACATCCCCCTTGCTTGGATAAGCTTACCAACACACTAGCTAACCCAATGCAGGGTGAGGTATTAGGGTCGGAGAGAAATAGACATCAGTGGAAATAAACCCTTGATATATTACATCCAGGAGGACAACATTCAAAGTGGATTAAAATTTTAAATGAGGGAATATGATATTGTTTATTACTTGAATACAAGATATTATGCCAGTCTATGATTCTAGCTTATCAAGGAGCTTGCTTAACTCAGCAAAATGAATACTCAGGGACCTCCTTCAGCAACAAAGTTTGCACTCCTATAATAAATTTTTGAATTCCTATGGGCAGTCTCATAATTATTTTGGTAACAAGAATCTTGCTTTAATATTCAGGAAAAATTATTGTTGGAGATTGCAGTTTTAATTACTGGGTCATGCCAAGTTCACAAATTTTTGAGATTAAATTAATGTTGATTTTCACTTCCTTGAAAGGCAATGAAAATCATTTGACAGAATCCATTGAATATGAATTGGAAAGTTAGGATTTCACTGTTACTCTATATAAATTCAATGTAATATGTTATACTAGACACTCTTGGAATGTTCTATATAGAATCATAGAATCCCTACAGTGCAGAAGGAGACCGTTCGGCCCATCAGGTCTGCACCGACCCCCTGAAACAGCACCCTAGCTCCGCTCTATCCCTGCAACCCCACTTAACCTGCACAATCCCGGACATTAAGGGGCAATTTAACATGGCCAATCCACCTAACCTGCACATCTTTGGATTGTGGGAGGAAACCGGAGCACCCGGGGGAAACCCAGGCAAACACAGGGAGAATGTGCAAACTCCACACAGTCAGCCAAGGCTGGAATTGAACTCTGGTCCCTGGCGCTGTGAGGCAACAATGCTAACCACTCTGCTGTGTCGTCCATACAGATTTTGTTAATAGTGATAGATGAAGAACTTCAGATGAGCAAATACATCTGTGTGACTATGTACACTAGAAGCTAATGCACAAAACAATCCAATGGAATATAGGTCTTTATCTTTAATTACAAATTACTTTTTGTTTTATATACCACCCTGAATCTACATTTCGAAGCTAATTTCTCAAATGTTGTGGACCATCCAACCTGATGGTCAGTAAACAAAATTTTAAAAAGGACACCGTTGAATTGTGACTTATTTTTGCTGTTTTGTTAGCAGTTCACTGAAATGGAAATAGTTCACTGTGGTTGTCAAATAAAACTCTATATTTAGATTTTAAGTATTAATTTTGATTCTTTTGTGACATTGTTGAAAATTAGGAGCTAAATAATTTTCTAAGCTACAGCTGGACAGTATTTTACAAGCAAGTCTCTTTTCATGCAGCTATGAGATACAAGGGCAATGTCGTATAAGAAACCAACTAAAATGTTAACATTAATGAGAAGAAACAGTTTGCATTTCATGAAAGATTTCAACCTGCATTCTTCCTTATTTGTTCAGCTTAATCTTTTTCACCTGTGTAGCACCATCGATCACACACGAGGCGAGACGTAAAGAACTTCAATTGAGGCTTTATTGAGTAGACTTGTTCCGACTCATTCCCCAGCAGCTCAGTCACAGAATGCAGCTGCGGGGATTAAACCCAGGTTCTTATACCCCGCCTATCTGGGTGGAGCCCAGTAGGCGGCGGATCCAATCGGGATCCAGCAACTGTCCTCCAATGGCTCCTCGGCATTCATGGTGTACCGTATTACCCTTAATACATACCACCACAACCTGCTTTTCAAAGACATTAACTCCAAAGCTTTGCACTTCCCATTATTTTGCTACAACTTTAACCTATGTGTTGCCATCGATCATATATCTTCTATGTATTCTACCTTATTTACTTTTTACTCCAAGGAAATCACATTGGTCTTCACAGTCCTGTACTTCATATTACTTCTGTCTGAAACTTAATACTTCAAAACTATATAAACAAAAAAAAAGTTCACTTTGACTGACAACTTTCCCAATACCAACAGTTGCCACAGATGTTGGGTACCACATAGCCTCATCTGTGCTCATTTTGATTATGCACAGCATCACTATTTTCCATTGTAAGATGCCTATTCTCATATGCATTCATACAGTATATAAATTACATTCAGCTTGACATCGAAGATGTTATGTTATTGGGTTTTGATCATTTTTATTAAACACTCCCAGTTGCAGAGTTTATTTTGCAAAGCCATGGCATGATCCCAGAAAAGTAACGGGAAATAAACAACATTTTTAATATAATATATACGTAGAATTAGCTGCTACAAAGCGATAGTGAACTATCAATACTAAACTGGAGGGGCACAGTGAGCCCAATTTTGGAAGGCTTAAAAAGAAATGCGGTTTGGAAACAAAAAAAGTTTTGCATTTGGTAAGGCACAAAGTATCTGGGCAGTGTTGAATTGCACAAACACACAAGCAGCAGTGGGAAAGCCCCTGTCGAGCTGCATATGACGTGAAAGGCAAGTTGAATGAAGTGTGTGAGCAGAGTTGGGAATTCCCCTTCGGGCTGCACGGCTTTTTTTTTTGCACATTGTGGGGTGTCTCGGCAAAAGTTTCATCCTGAACATTGCCCCTTTTTTGAACGTGGCTCTGTCGCTTCAACAGTAAAGAACATTCGGGCAGGAAGTGAAATAAAATGACGTACGTAAGGTAAGGGAATGAAATGTGTGACCCTCCAGTTTTACTGGGAGCTCGAACGCCGATCTCGCCCAACCCGTTTGCTCGGACGCGAGAAGCGCTAAATTGTTTAAGCCAAATAAAGCCTCACTCTTCCCTCCCCCGGACAAAGCGCTCACTGTTGCAGCGTCTGACTATCCAGAATTGGAGGAGATTAATGTTCTTCCGGGTTCATTCCTTTCGCTGTGTGTATACATATATATTTTTTCTCTATCTCTCTCTCATGACTGAAAGAGACAGCAACATTTTTTTTAAATCGAGGAAAATTGGACGCGTCCTGGAATTTCACGTCTTCAGGTAAACTGAACCTGAAAAGAAATAAGACGGTGTCCCACGAAAGTAGTTTGTGGAATATTGCAAGTTAGCACGTGAAAGTTAGGTGCTTGGCCAAAGGGGAGGGGTGGAAAAGTTCGCAGGTCCTGCCCCCCACCCCGGGGTTGGCGGATGCGGGCTCGAGCTGCTCCTGCCTTCCCCACTCCCTGAAGGTGTGTTGTGCGCGAGCCCCGGGCTCAATGATTGCTGTCACCTGGCCGGGCTGCCAGCGAGAGGGGGAGTCGCGCGGACCCGGAGTAGATCCGGACCCCTCCCGGGGGCGGGCGGGGGTTGCTGGGCTTAATCTGGGATGCTGCTGGGTTTAATCTGGGATGCTGCTGCTTTTGAAGCGACATTACTTTTAAAAAGGCAACCCCGTTAGCTGCCATTCTACAAATCCCTTCACTCCCCCTCCCCCCTTTCTCAGCATAATGCAGGACTAAGTTGGGCATGGAGACCATGCGCAGGAAGATGCATATTGTACACTATCTTAAAACGTTATGTTGCTTATGACTTTTTTTCTTTACTCACGGTAAGATGCTCCGATTGGAACAGCGGCGTGATGCTAATGACGAGAGAGAGTACATTTAAAAAAAAATCAATTGAAATGTTGAGTGTGGCAACACGAGCCGGCTTGGCCCTTATTCGTTCGGTTATTTTGTTTTTAAGTCGTCGGTGAACTTTGCTGTTGTAACGTGGTCTGAGAGAGTAAACGATTTCCTTCCGCTCGATTTTTAAGTGGACCAGGGAATAGAAAGTCGCCATTTTGATTCGTTGTCATTGGCAGTTTTACACATCCGAGGTACTTAAAAAAAATAATAAAGCAAGCATTTCGAGGGCATCTGTTTCCTGGATGGTTCATGGTCTTTTTTCATGGCTTTCTATCTGTACACCGATCTGAACTGATGCATGAGCCTTTTAGACATAAGTTGTACTGGCAGAAATCATGTGTGTCTCTGCTTTCGTTGTAAAAAAAAACACATTGGAATTTGTGGACTATTTGGGGTGGGGGGTTTGGGCAGTAAATCGTAACGTTTTGCATCGAGTACAATTCTCTTTCCTCCTATTTCGAAGAGTTTGCTTCCTCGATAGGATTGAATTGTTCGAAGTGAGGTCTTACAAAATACGTTTTAACTTCAGTTTTTAAAAAAACACTGAGGCGAGCATTTGTTTCCCAATTTAAAAACACGCAAAAAGCACAGTGAAAGTGTTATATTAATATTGTTCATTGTAACTGTATACTGGTTATCACCTCCTGGCTGAGTTCTCCAAAACTGTCTCACAATAGATTTTCAATTTAAACGTTTTATCATTTTTTTAAACATGAAAACTCTTGTTTTAGCCCTTCCCATGCTTTCGAAAATAGTATTTAATGCCACAGGTCAATTAAGTGTGGTTTGCAATCTGAAGCCATGGACCACCAGTCTTGCACTTGGGTTCTTTGTCTACATGGCTATAATGACTGCAAAATAATTCTATGTGAAGTGCTTTGAGTCATTTAGATATGTAATGTGCTGACATTAATTCAAGCATCTTATTCATCCAAAATATAAAGCCTGTATATAATACATCAGGCCTATAGAATAACATATTAGGGACCATTTAAATTCAAATATATGGGATTCAAAAATTAGAAATTCAGTTCATATGTCCTTTAACTCCAATCTGTAACTGTTTTGGTGGTGGAGAGGGGAATGAAAATGTCATACTGCAGCTTTGACTCTTGATCTTTCAATTCACAATCTGTAATGCTTCTGTAGTATTGCAATCTTCCTTTTAAAAATGCAGCCTATATTTCTGTTAACACAACATATGTAAATTATGATCGCTGCACATGACTTAATTGATTGTATTTAATTGTTTGAATTTAATTCATGTCAGCGCAAATTGTGATCTCTTCTATCAAACGTTTTTGTGGGCTTTAGATATCATATGTGGCATTTAAAATCTGAACCAAATCGTAGCTAATACTGTCTTTGTGGCATGGGTTGAGCATTAAATATTTGTTGCATTCATGCTTAATCCAGCCTTGCTGGACTGGCCAAAGTGACAGTGTTTACAATTGTATTTGTTTTCTGCTTTGTTCGTTACTAATTGAATTGCTTAAAATTTAAGAATTAGACTACTCCTGAACAAGAAATTTTAACATAATAGCCATATTCTCCACTTCCTACGTACTTGCTAGTTGTATAGTTTTGGCTGAAATGGTATTTTGACATGTCAGACAATTTGAAATGGGTTGGAAAAACAAGAATTGAGAGAATGATTTGAGGTTTCTTAAGGTCCATTTATAGAAATATACTAATTGGCCTAAATGTTTTTGAGAGAACATCATAGAGCAGACTATTAATATATTTCTTAAAGTAATTTTCAACAAAATAGCTATAAATTGAAAGATGCATTTTGCTCTGTATTTGAAGATGCAAAATATGGTAGATGACATTGCCGCTCTAGTCGATTATCTTGTAAATACCGGACTCCAATATCATTGATGCTGGAAATGTTGATACTAGATATGTTGACTGAATTTGAAAACATTAAGTTGACAAATTGTTTTGCCAATAAAATGCATTTTCAAAGAAAAGAATGTGAACAATGTGATATAGGGGGTTTTTTATGGATGCAAACTATTTTGAAAATGTACAGTGATGGGCAGGGGGAAATAAGAGGGTGTTTTTTATTTTTTGAATACATTTAGAGTACCCAATTATTTTTTTCCAATTAAGGGGCAGTTTAGTGTGGCCAATCCACCTACCCTGCACATTATTGTGGGGGTGAAACCCACGCAAACACATGGAGAATGTGCAAACACCACCCAGAGACCCGGGGCTGGGATCAAACCCAGGTCCCCAGTGCCATGGGCAGCAGTGCTAACCGCTGTGCCACTGTTCCACCCATAAAGGGTGTTATTGACAGCTTGAGATTGACATCCAAAGCGTGCGCAAAATTATATTAATGTTCGCTATGTCAGACTTTTCTTTTTAAGTTTGTATTGAATAAAAATCGAAGTCCATAATTTGTATGCCACATGGTGTGCAAATTCAGAGGTGTAAAAACGTTGTATATCAATCTCACTTTAAATGGATGACATAGTGGCATGGTGGTCCAGTCTGCTGCCTCATGCCGCCGTGGTCCCAGGTTCGATCCCAGCCCCGGGTCACTGTCCATGTGGAGTTTGCCTCTTCTCCTCGTGTCTGCATGGGTCCCACCCCAACAACCCAAAAAGATGTGCAGGGTAGATGGATTGGCCATGCTAAGTTGCCCCTTAATTGTAAAAAAAAAATAATTGGGTACTATAAATTTATTTTAAAAAAATAAATGGAAGATATAAATCTATGCATATATAGATTGAGATGAAAATAAGATTAAAAATAAATGTATGTTTAAAAAAAAAAAATTAAGATTCTCTCGGCGTTAGGTACACCTTAGCGTAGCAATAATGTTTAAACTTGACTAAGAATGATTTTGTGGTTTTCTTCATTCAGTTAGACACATGTTGCAATGTTTATGTTCTACATTTTGTGTACTGACATCCAGCATCAAAGATTGTTCTTGATCCAAAAATATAGGGCCAATTTAATTAATTGGAAAATAGAAGTTATATGAATATATTTTACACTTGAGCTCATAACAAAATTCCGTATTCAAACAAAGAGACATAACTGACACAAAATATCACGGAGGTGCATTTGCTTGTGATGTGACTGATTAAATTGACCAGCTATTACTTGTACTAAACCTGTCATATTGTAATCGCTAAGTATAGGAGACATATTACCTTATTAATGCAAGTAAATACATATCTAATAGAAGCAGACCATTCAAGTTACAAAATCCGTTTTCAGTGGATACAAATATTTAAGCTTGAATGCTACACAATTTTTGTTCATCTTTGGAACGCTCTTGTGTAAGTTTCACTGGGGGGGGGTGGGTGGGAGGGGGGATATTTTAGAATATACTAATATATGGTACTTGGTTTATTGAGAAAGATTAAATCACTGAAGGTTAAATTAACTAAAAGTTTGGAAATTAGGAGACAAAATATTGCCAGACAGTTGTTAAATAACTATTGTTATAATATTGTTAAATGATGTAAATTAAATAGCATTTAATGGTTTATATTAACAGTAATTTTTATTTGCACGTAAAATTAAATTTATAGAAATTTTGATTTAATAATGTGCTCTATGGCAAACTTTGAACAAAAACTATATTTGATTGCATTTGTAAATTTCCGCAAGTCGTTTAGGTTTAGGGCCAAAACATGATGGCAAATTTTAATCTAATTTTTCTAAATTTTTAAAACCTTGTGCATCAAGGAGCAAATTATACTCCAGTCCAAAACAGCAAGAGCTTTCCTATTATGAAAAAAGTTTGTAAAAACACCATGGGGTCCTTAGCATAGTTTATCATTAATTGTTACAAATGGATGTTTTGAAATGGCAATATAGAAGAGTGACAATTTTATCTTCGACACATTGTGTATATATATATAAATAGGATAAAATTATGGTGAATTTATTTTAAAACCCTAAATGCTATATCTAATTAAAGTGTTGCCAATATAGTACCTTTATCTACAATTTGTACAATAAAACTATAACTTCCACCATCCACAGTATTTTACATGTACGATAATTTCATTGTGTTTATAATACTCTTTTCATTTTATAAACTGAGGAGAAAAAGCACAACAAGAATTTCTTGAAAATAAAATGTTGTACAGCAAATGCAATTCTGCTGTTAGTTCACTGCATCAAGCGGAGGTTGATTTTGTTGATAAATAGTCTGTGTGCCTGTGGGCTATATTTTCCTGAGATGGAAAGGAAATGGTGCATCTTACAAGTGTGGTGTCTTGAGGACTGGAACTGTACCATTTTCATTTTGAGCAGTTTATATTTATTTTTTGAAATTAGAAAGTAGCAATGGTAGGGGTGTAAGAATTTAACATCTTGAAATGCTTGGTATTAATTAATAAATATTTGTTAAACTTGTTTAAACCACAGTTTATTTATTCTGTCGAGCAATATGATACAAAGCATCCAGGAGTGATTAAAAGCCCAGCTTGCATCGAGACAGGTTACATCACTGTCCTTTCACTCTTGTGTTATGCACATTTGATCAAATAAATCCACCACAGTGCAGAATATGAGCCCTTCTAGAAATATAATTTAAGGCTTATTCTGAGGTGTAAACAAATGCTTTGAGCCTGACTTAACTTACAGAAATAAGGCAAAATCATGGAGGTGCATTGCAAGGATGTAATGATTTTGTATGATGTCGCTGACCGGAGTGCTGAATCAAGTATCTATATTGATCATTACTGAATACTGTTTATTAATCCATATTTGGAAGTTTCACACAGCTTCATAGCGATGAAAAACTTCCAGTAAATTGTGTATTTAAAAATAAAGTGCTAACATTTAATACGTTTAAAATAATGTGAGAAAGATATGCAAAACCAAAGGTCACTGCTACAATATAGAGTTATTTTTTGGGGGGGTGGGTAGAGAAAGAAAACCCCCCAAAATACTGGAACTTTTAGAACATGAATGTATTTTTTTAAAAATGGTGAGCATATTCATTTTGAGCTAAAAGGAGGAACACGACCAAATGATTGGATGTCTGGCTATAACCTATGAAATTGAAAAAAATGATCCAAAATTATAGTTTGGCAAAGCTTTGAACATGTCCAAAATTAATTCTATATAATTGAGCAGTATGTTCAGATAATTGCAGAAATTCTTCATCATCTCGTGGATAAGATTGTGCTTGTAGTATTTTTCTCATTAGCAGCTATATTGTCCAAGAAATTATATTTATCATGTTGAAAAGGTGAGAATCTATAAATTATATTAAATATTACCAGTTTGTCATGGAAGCACTATAATCATGATTAGATTTATACCAAATTGCATGTTTTATTGTAAAATCAATTATAATTAATATTAATGTGGAAATTGTTCCAATTTTGTTTAAATATATCCATATTCTCCTAAAATGATATAGAAACTGAAAAAATAATGATTTTTCAAAATTGGTCATTGTGCTCCCTGATATATTTTATTTTTGTTGTTGGAATCGCCTTGAATTAAAATGCATATACTGTGTCACACACCACAATTTTAAGAAAAGTGCATTATTTTAACATAATTACATTGAATTATAACGGAGTGGGAGAATGTAATTTAAAAAAAATTGAAACTGCATTTGTCTGCCTTGGTAAAGCATATAATAAGCCAGCATAGTTACATGCATGCTGATGTCAATTGTCATTGAAAATCAATTGGAGCAGCTTATTGACATTCTGCCCCTAAAAATAGAGTTGAGGATATACGGGATCATCAAATTAAAGGGCATAGGTGACAAACCAGGTGGAAGGTCACTGAGCTCATTTTGAACAGGCCAGTACCAGTTTTTCCTTAGTTGAACAAAGGCTTAATTATTCATCTTTGGAGCCTGTGATGACCAGTCACTGTGGTCACTTCAGATTGAACTGGCAGGATACGTTTCTGCAGGGAACTAACTAATTGATGTCTTACTCTCTTGCCTGCTCAAATAATACATTAAAAATCATCCTTTTTAAAGCACAAAAGATTTTCTGAGAGGGAAAACAAATTTGTAAAATAAAATGAAGCTTGACAATGTTGTAATTTACACCATCAAATCTTTTTCCATTTTAGTTTATTTGTCAACTATTTTGTAAAAATATCAGTTTTGTTTGATACTCCTGGTAGGGAGATAAATGCTGAAAGAAATAACAGCAATGAAATAAGCAGGGAGCTACTAAATGTAACTATCCAACTAAATGTTTTGCAGGAAGTGGATAATTATTGAAATGTATATAACAACAATCTTAATTTCCGAGGGGGTTTAATGTATTATTTATAATATTCTGATCCTGTGTAAACTAAATGGTTAGTCCTTTGGATATGGCTCTATTACCTCTAAAATTAGTTTTGGCAAATGAATCATCAGTACTTAAATATTCCTTACCAGCATTATGTACGTACCATCTTTAGTGGTAATTCAGAATTGGCATATTAGATATTATGAATCTCTTAAGTGAATTGATTTGCAATTGTAAGACAACATAGACTATTCTTAGGTCATTGAAACCTGATCTTATTACAAGACAAGCCAGTTGCTAAAACACTTCTCTCTTGCCAGAGTCAAGGTTTTTTCAATAATTCTACAAACTTGAACAGTGGTATACTATAGTGGCTGTTCTCCGAATGTACATAAAACAGAACCAAAAATGTCAAATGTCATAGTATACATTTTCATACGGATTTATTCTGTACAATGAAAACATAGCTAAATTTTTAAATATTAAATGTAAATTCCATTTTATTCATCATCTGTTACAACTTCCACTGACATTTTCATAGATCTTGCAGCTCAATGTTTAAGAAGTCATAGAAATAGGAAATAAATGTTTTCATTTCTTTGTATTATAATTCTACAGCCAGGCTTTACATAGACACAAATGTACGCAAACTGTTCACTTCTCAGGTTATTATTTTTTTGCTACTCAATCCATATTTTGAAGCCATGTGCCTAGGAAGAATTAGATGCCTGTATTAGCAAAATGAACCACACTGACTCATACATAGCAATAAACAGTACGATTTATACAAGTTTAGACTTGTGAGTAGACCACTAAAATAAAATCTTTTTGGAGATATTTCAATGCCAGTTGTTTTTTTGGAAAGTTAACAGAATTAATTTGCAATAACAATGCATGTAAATATGAACCTCTTAATCTAAATTGCCAAAATGTTTACTAAAGTAGAATGGTTTGGGGATTTTATCATCTCAATTTTACTACAGGTAAAATTAAGCTGATTGGTACTCTTGCTTTCCTCATTTCCAACAAATAGTTCTGTATATATTAAATAATATGTTTCAATTATGAGCACTAATGTTAATTTATGTTAATTGTTTTTCAAATATAGTTTTTAGAAATAAATCATTTCATTTCAACCATTCGAGTGTGCAAAGGACCAAAGTTTCAAAGCTTACATGAGAATGATGGATATCTGCAAAATAGTCAATTGAAACTCATTTATAACATTTTATCTATAAACTACATATTGTTGAAAATTTTCCAGAAGTAGAATTATATTAGCAATCCATGTATTTTTTTTATTTAGAGTAGCCAATTATTTTTCTTTTCCAATTAAGGGGCAATTTAACGTGGCCAATCCACCTAACCAACACATCTTTGGGTTGTGGGGGTAAAATCCACGCAGACATGGGGAGAATGTGCAAACTCCACACGGACAGAGCAATCCATGTATAAACACAACACCGTGGACGACACAAATTTTATTAATTAGTTGAATCTCTTTGCCAGTGAAACACACAGACATATGACAGTTCAACAATTGTCAATAGGAAAGACTATTATACCTGTATACAAATATATAACAGTAATATATTGTTTAAAAAGTTACTATTTTCTACCATGTCCTATGCATATGTGTTTTAAATAATATGTAATGTTACATATTAAAATGTGGATACATTGCATGTGCATATCAGAGCTAAAATATAAAACACATTAAGGAACGTAAGTAACCTTTTTAAATAAATTGTTTTAGATAAATTGTTTTTACTGATAAATACAGCAAGGCTAATGTTTTGGGGCTTTTAGTTTCAAATAATTAATTCCTCTATAACTATCAGACCACACCAGGACAGGGGCACCTCATTAGGCAATAGAGTAAACGGTGGAAAATAATTAATCACAAACAACAATGCGAGGAAGTCCCATTTTTTAAATTTCCATTTAGAAAATACAATAATCATCTTTGGAAATGTTGGGTAGCACGGTGGCACAGTGGTTAGCACTGCTGCCTCAAGGGGGCCGAGGACCCAGGTTCGATCCCAGGTGGTGTTTGCACATTCTGCCCATGTGTGCGTGGGTTTCCCCCACACCCAAAGATGTGCAGCGTAAGTGGAATGGCCACATTATGTTACCTCTTAATTGGAAAAAGGTCATCATTGGAAATGTTATATCAGAAAAACACATCATGGAAAGTTACATAATGTGCTATGAAATGTATAAGTATTCCAATAGACAATTCAGTAATTAGAGTTGTGTTTTCAACCTCAAAGTTAATTAACAGCACAGAAGCAATACACCAGATAATCTCATAAATGTATTAACCTTCTGACACGAGCAAAATGCATTTGTGGAAAATCAACTTTCCACTTTGGAAAGTACCAAATAATTTTTTTTCCCAATTTAAGGGTCAATTTAGCGTGGCCAATCCACCTACCCTGCACATCTTTGGGTTGTGGGAATGAGAACCACGTAGACATGGGGAGAATGTGCAAACACCACACACACTGACCTGGGGCCTCGGTGCCGTAAGGCAGCAGTGGTAACCACTGTGCCACCATTCCACCCTATCACAGTTTACTTTAGACAGTGATTGCCTATCAAGCTCTGCTGAATGGAGTAAGAAATATATAAGTATTAAGTTTCAAAGTTTAATGTTATTTACAATTTCCATCAGGGTAAAAACAGAATGTCATATGGGCAGCCTAAATATAGTATTTGTAAATATTTCTTAAGCATGGTACATAAAAATCCTTTCATATTTTGCTTTGTAATTTTAGTCCTTGTATTGCAACTTTCTTCAGATAATCGCCTGTAAACATTTAATGCTGATTCTGTTAAAGTAAGTTCCAGTTCAATAGACATGGCATTCAACTTCTATTTCCTGCACCTTTAAATAAACGTTGTATTTTTTTTTGTGGTTTCGATCCTTTCAAAGCAAAATTATACTTTACAGAAATTATATTTCCTATAAAGGTATATCCCTGGCATCATATTTTACTGCTTGTTCTTCTGATTTGTCTTATTTTTGATACCACCAAGCTAGCCTATAATTTAGAATATTGCTTCTAGGAAATTCACATTTTGGATTTGTTTTTCTATGAATTGCAAACAAAGTTTAAAAGGAGCTTCAAATAAACTGGGAACTAGTATTAATATTATTATTAATATAATATGCTCTGTTTCAAGATTTCCATATTTTGGTTATTTCCCCTAAACTAATGATCGAAATATCCCCGGATAATTATTGCATTTTCGATATACGCCATGCAACCAATGGTGCATATACACAAGCCATTTACAATGTTTTCAATTATTGGATACCCCCACTACTTTGAAGCAAAATAAAATCTAATCGATGCATTTTGTTCCATTTCATAAGATGTCAAAGCTTTTAAACATTTTACTCTGATGCTAAAATTTTATTTTTCAACGTCAATCATGCATCTAAGAGTTAAAATGCACACAAGTGGGTAAAATTGCTTAAAATTAGTCATTTCCAAACACTAGTCTAATCTTTGGAGTCAGATAATTATAACGTAAGCATTCTCACAATGTAACTTGTTTGAATACCCCTGATCAGATTGCATCCATTGAACCCGCTCAGAAGTGCCTACTATTCTCTTTATTCAATTGTATTTTTAAACATACTACAATCCTCAAAGGTTTGATGGGGGTGTGAGCGGAGAAGCAGTGAAGCAAGATCAGATGCCTGATTGGTTTGCAGAACCTGTATTTCACTTCTGTAAGCTCATTGGCAGGATATATTTCAGTTGCATAATTTATCTTCCATACCAGCAGTCCTGTAGCAAAAGAAAAGAAAGCAATATCCTTTTTCATTACTAGTAGCTTTAAAATCTGAATTTTTTTTTTGTTCACAATTCATCACCTTCCTGTTCAATCCCAGATACATTTCTCTAGTTTCTGAAACAATGCAGCTGACATTGGATAGTTTACTATTTTTGTATATGCTTTTAATTGCTGGCACCAACATGTATGCCCAATTAGTTTAACAGTCCGTTATTGCACAAGCTAATACTGAATATTTATGATGAAATCAGAAATGGGAAATTGTATATTATGGCTATATACATCATCTAAATTGCCTTCTCAATGTATAGAAGAATATGCTATAGTTTACAATACGTCAAATCAAATATGCAAAGTCATTCAATCAATATGTTGGTTCATAATTAACATTGAATCTTTTGTTTGAGGTGCTCAAATTATTCCAGGTTTGATTCACATCTATGCTGTAAATAGATTAGATTTAGTATAGTATGAATTTAAATTGGTCTTGGTACTCCTATGTACTATTCAATGAGAACTCACCGTTTGAAGTGAAAATGTGGCAATATCTCATGGAGATAGAGACATTACTCAATGGTTATAAAGCCTGCCTATACTCACTGTCAGTACTCTCACTAATAGTGTAAGTAGAACCATATACGACCATGAAGTAAATACCATCAAAGGAAATAAATTAATGGGATGGGGGTGTGTTAAACCTTTGTTAAAATAAATCTGAAACGAAGTACATTCAATCAGAATTGATTCATCTGACTAAGTATGTTTACTAGGCGGAAACTACAACAGAACCATTTGTGGAATTTCAACTATTTTAGGTGTCTAAAATAAATTTAAAATGTTGAACTTGGAAATTCTACGCAGTTTGTTTGGAAGGAAAAGATGGCCAAGTGTGATACAAGACATAATGATTTTTTTTTAAGTGTTCTCGTATCCCTAAATCAAAGATTGCATGCATTGTTGCACAGTGATAACAAGTTAGGTGTTATAGTTACATATATTCTTCACCACTCCATTTATTTTGGTCCAAAGTGTTCCTTGTTACGTCAACTGCCTTTAAAAGTAATCGCAATTTATTTCTCACTCCATGGCCTTTTTATAAGTGTGTGTGTGGGGGGGGGGGGGGGCCGCGTGAGTAAGCTGGGACTAATTCTGTAAGCCCTGCTTTGTGATGTATGTTACTTTTTGACCATGTGTGAATGGCTGGGTGATTTAGAGGTACCCTCACTTTGGCACACTAATTTATAATATGCAATCCGCAATATGAATTTTGATAAATAAAAGTCCAGATTCCATAGGAGCCTCTTAAAAATAGAGCAAGCCTTTGGAATAAATCTCTCCTGCAGTATGGCTCACATTATTGAAATGAAATGAAAATCGCTTATTGTCACAAGTAGGCTGCAAACGAAGTTACTGTGAAAAGCCCCTCGTCGCCACATTCCGGCACCTATTCAGGGAGGCTGGTACGGGAATTGAACCGTGCTGCTGGCCTGCCTTGCTCTGCTTTAAAAGACAGCTCTTTAGCCCTGTGCTAAACCAGCCCCTTTGGATCTTGAATGGCAGATATCAAGCTGCTTTGCCACACGAAGATGTGGAGATGCCGGCGTTGGACTGGGGTGAGCACAGTAAGAAGTCTTACAACACCAGGTTAATGTCCAACAGGCTTGTTTCGATATCACTAGCTTTCAGAGCGCTGCTCCTTCCTCAGGTGAATGAAGGAGGTATGTTCCAGGAACATATATATAGACAGATTCAAAGATGCCAGACAATGCTTGCAAAAGGAGCATTAGCAGGTGATTAAATCTTTACAGATCCAGAGATGGGGTAACCCCAGGTTAAAGAGGTGTGAATTGTGTCAAGCCAAGACAGTTGGTAGGATTTCGCAGGCCAGATGGTGGGGGATGAATGTAATGTGACATGAATCCCAGGTCCCGGTTGAGGCCGCACTCGTGTGCGGAACTTGGCTATAAGTTTCTGCTCAGCAATTCTGCATTGTCGCGCGTCCTGAGAGCCGCCTTGGAGAACGCTTACCTCCGGAGATCAGAGGCTGAATGCCCTTGACTGCTGAAGTGTTCCCCGACTGGAAGGGAACATTCCTGCCTGGTGATTGTCGTGCAATGTCCGTTCATTCGTTGTCGCAGCGTCTGCATAGTCTCGCCAATGTACCACGCTTCAGGACATCCTTTCCTGCAGCGTATGAGGTAGACAACATTGGCCGAGTCGCACGAGTATGCACTCTGTTGCCACACTAAAGCAAGCAACCCCAACCAACCAGCCAAAAAAGCTTCCTCTTAAAACAATCCGTTTCCTTACAGGGGGGTTCTTTTGAAGTGACCATTTGTTAATGTCAGCACTGTGGTTGACTTTAATGTCCCCAATTTATTTCAGGAGCACTTCCCCTGTGCTCGCCTATTGGTTTGCGTGGTTCTCATTTTGGTATAATTTTCTCTGTCAGGGCACGTCGGCAATGTTTATGTAGGCAAAAGGCGAGCGCCGTAAAACTACCCCGACACACGCCCACCCGTCCACAGAACAACACTTGTGTATTTATCTCCTTCAACAGAATGGGTAAACGTCGCCATAGAAACCGGAGCACCAGGATGCAGAAAATTTAAAGGGGCAATAGTCTTAAAAGAATCGTATCTTTTGTGGCGTTGTCCTGCTGGTGGAGTCGTACTAGATTACTTTGAAGCGTTCCTAAGAAGGAAATTACAGTTTATAATCTGCACACTACTGTTTGTTGTGTTTTGCCACGAAGGCTTGGGTTTAGTTCGGGAGACGCAGAAAGAATCCGAACCTTGGTAGCCACCGAAATAAGATTGGAGCCGTAAAATTAAGAATGCAACAAAGTTGTTTATTTATCGTTCAAAAACTCTCATGCTGTATCTTTAGCCCGCCTTAGGGTTAAATGTGATAAAATTATGCACCGCTCTTTTACTTCACCATTCACAATTGTAGCACCAATTCCGTATTTGAATTTAAAGAACGGGAATATTGATGCAATTATTAAAGAACATTTTAACATGGTGGATTTAATTTGTATGGGGTGCGTTCGACGAGGGAATTAAAAAACAACCGGGACGTGTAAATTTGGGAAGAAGCTGTGTAACAAATGCATTCAATTCCCACCGCCCCTGTGTGAAAGTACCGAGGAAATCGTCAACAGTTTTAACAAATGTCTCATCGTTCCAGCATTCCCCCCTAAGCAAATTGACGGATCCGCAGTAAAGGGTGTTTCACCATGTTTTCAGTGCTCCGCGTTTGGCTGTGAAATCGGTACATGTTCCCTCCCAGATAACCCAGCAGGTCGGAGGATTGATAAAATGTTTTAAAGCTATTTGTTGTACCTGATATCAAACGAGGTCTAGTGTAAAACGCGCGATTGCACCCCCCCCCCCCCCCCCCCCATTAGCTTTCGCTCGCTCGGCCGAGCGCGAGAAGGAAGGCTGTGCACCTAACAACTCGGCCTGGGCTGCCGAAAGTCCCCAACCCCCACCCTAACCCTCAGCAGTACTGGGGGGAGGGGGGGGGGGGGAGAGAGAGAGAACCCCTTCCCCCTCTGTTCTCAACAGCTGCAGCAAAGGGGAGGGGGTGCGAGGTAAAAGATAGCCTTCTGGACTCACCTGACTTGCTCCCGGCTGATCCAATGGCCGTGTAAAAAAAACAGACGTCGCCTGTTACCAGGTGAGTTCCTGCACACAACATCCTTTAAATAGCCTGGCAGAAACCCGAGCCCTCGGGCTGATCAGACAGCGCCGTCTCGCCAGCTACTTGTGGGATTACAGACACTTCAAAATGGGCAGCAGAATTGAACTGCGGGTTCATAAAGCAGCTCTCTTGATCAGCATCTCGGCCCTCGTGGAGTGAGAGCTGACAGTCGGCGTTCTGTCTTAATGTTGCGATCCTCACAGTGGATTGCTATCGGCAAATCTTCATGTGTTTTTGACTACGTCTGAAAACCTCAGCAAAATGTTATTGTGCCAATATATAATTTTAAAAGCGGCAACTCCAAAATGTATTCACGCGCTGAAGAGCAAGCATAAAGGGGAAAAAGAAGTGGGATATTTTATGTGATCGATTAAGTAAGGCGATACGAGGCTTTATCGAGCCTAAACACCTGCATAGACCCGTTGGGCCGAATTACCTGCTCCAGTGCTGTAAATGCCGCTTTAACACACACAAATCGCGCTATGCAAGTATCTAAAAGACATACTGCGGTGGTTCAATTGGACCAACAACATGACCATTGCTCTCCATGCAAACATGAGCTCCAGGATGCTATTTGCACGGAATTGGCCCAAGTCGATGAGTAAGTACTGAAACGCAGGGAGCTCTTGTGTTACACTCTGCTGGTAAAACATAATCCATTATTAACAGAGTGAAAGAATATACACCTCGCTTTTACAGTAAGGAAACAAATCCGTACGCCTTTCTGTCAAAAATGTGACAGGAATGTTTGCTACATGGCGCTTGTAACGCTGACGGCGGCCGATAGACGCGACCTGCAGCAGTAAGTTGGGAAGAGGCCGGGCTGTCCTAGAGAGTGCGACCCTGTTTGTGAATGCTCCTGCGAAGAAGCTTGGCTTTCACGGAATATACTTGTTTTGGGCGCAGTTTAATCCTTCTGGCTGTCCAGTGAGAAAGGTAATGGAAACATTCAGAAACCTTCAGGAACGAAATACCGCGTTTCCAAACAATAAGCACATTTATCCTTTTTTTTTAAAAAAAGTTTGTGAACTGTGCAAAATCTTTATTATCCTTTGATGTCAAACTGAGCAGACGTGTTAATTTCCAGGTCCCGGAGAAGAGGATGAGCTCATTCAAGATGGTTTCCTGTCCAAGCTCAGGTTGGTCGTTATCTTTCAAAAAAATGCTTGCGAAATATATGTGTGTATATATATATGTGTGTGCTTTTTGTGACCCTGAGGCACGGCTAAAATTTGTATTTCTGAATAAATGGTCCTGAGGCGTGTCAAAAGCATCGACTTGGCAAAATTCATTGTAATGCCCCTTTCGGGAGAAAACGGAATTGTGGAATTAGAAGTTTGGCTGACTTAAGTATAACGGGAAAATATATTCTCATGTGCAAAATTGTTGATCACTTTGTCCGAAAGAATTACGTCGTTTGGGACACCTTTTGAGAGGGTGGAGGTGGAGAGTAAGTTTTTTTTTCTCGAGGAGGGGGCATTGAAGCTCTGAAGGCCAATATAAAACTTCAGTTGATATCACAGTGTGACAATTGTTCAATCCATTTATTTGCCTTGGTGAACTCCCGTGATTTTTTTCTGGCGGGGGGGGGGGGGGAGAGAGGGAGAAGAGAGAAGAGGGTTGTTTGTAATTTGTTTTAAACTAGTATCTCCGGCACCATCCTGTACCAACAGGG